>NC_089824.1:75219773-80019773 GCF_035046505.1 Tiliqua scincoides | reverse complement strand
TTTCAAGCAGAATACAATGCAAAAAACCAGAGTGAAATATTTCCTTTCTTTCAAAAGTTATGGCCAAAAGCCACCAGAATGGTCCTGATCTGATGGAACTGGAGCTCAACAAGTGCTCCAGAAGGCAGCCTTCCCCCCCCCCCCCCACTAAAAAGGATCAAAACTGAGGCTTCAGCTGATAAGGTGAACTTTTTTTCTGACTTGCAAAACCAGGTCGATCCTAACAGTGATCTGGTTTAAACAGAAGTTCTGAAATTGAACTGGGCACTGGGTAGGGCTGAAAACCTTACTGATTGGGGGTGGTATTATTGTAGGCAGGCCACAGAGGAAATTCACTTCGTGGACCAGGGCTGGCTTCTGCTTATTTAATTATTTGTTTTACTTTATTTATACTGATTTAGTTTGCCTGATGATGTCACTTCCACCATGACATCACTTCTGGTGGGTCTTGGACAGATTGTCATTCTAAAAAGTGGGTCCCAGTGCTAAAAGTTTGAGAACTGCTGCAATAAGGTGTTAGTAAGTTGACACCCGGGGGGGGGGGTGACACCGTTAGTGACCAAAATCACTAAAATCATAATTTGGAAGAATAATACCATCATGTTATATCAATCAATGCATAATTCCATGCAGAATGTGTTCTATCTTTGTTCTATCTAAAGGTACAGTCAAAAAACCAGTGGGGGCAGAGTCCATGCCCACCACCTCGGGTGTTGTCCCACCCAATGCATGGGGGTGATGCACTGGCATCCCACACGGGTGATGCGAACCCTAGAACCCTAGAACTGCCTTGCCCACATTTCCTCCTCCTTCTGATGCAGCCACCAGGACTTTAATTTCCTCTATTCAGCAGGCAGGTAACAAGCTTTAGGGAAGGGAAGTGGTGAAGTGTGTGGCAGACATTGCAGCAGTTGCAGGTCATCTTGGTGCCTTTACACATTTAGAAGGATGGCACCAGCTCTGCCTCAGGACCGTCTGAGTCCTGCTGACAAGCAACAGTGCATGACCTCACATATTTTGCTTCACAAGAGAGGCTCAGCTAAACGGCATGAGAGGCAGCTGCTTCTTGCTCATTTAAGGAGCAATGAATAAATTGTTCACCATTTTATTAATGAGAATAGTTGCAATGCTGCACAGTTCAATACCTTTTCAACCTGAGTTGACTGTCAGCAGGTCTGAGGGGAGGGAGGTGGGGGCAAATATCCAGGGGCAGCACTTGTGCCAACAGTAGGCATATGCTCACCCCACCCACACACACACTGCAATAGCTTGGCAAAACAGCAATAGGATGCAGCAGAAGGGGGATGAAGAACAGAGCACCCAGGTCTCTGCAGAGCCCATGTATTTTTAAAGGGGGGGGGGGTACACACAACATAACCTGGCCGTTTGTTCCCCTTTCAGGCCAGTTACCCAAAAAAGGAGGCCAGGCCAGATGGTCTTAGTTCTTTAGTAAAGGGTGACTTCCCAAGAAACCTTTTGCTACTCAGAGAAGTGGGGAGTGCACAAAAATATATGCAGAGTATTTTAATCTTGCTGCTTTGTCCCCTGTCATTTTTTTGTTTAGAGTGTGAACTAGCTCAACAGGTGTGAGGCTCACACTTTCAGTGGTCTGGCAACTAACTTCAGAGACCGAGGAAAACCGGGTGAAATAACACTAGGTCAAAGATAAGGTGCTTGTTGACACAAGGACATGCTGCTGCCTAAAGGCAGTGATAGCTTGTGCTTTGTACTTGTTTGTGTCAATTTTTTTTCCATTAAATTATGCATATGTGATGAACACCTGCTTGCTCCTTTAATCTGTTCTCCCAAGTCCTTCTGTTGTATTTCTTTTGCTTAATAGAAAGCAATGGCCTTAAAAGCACCATCAGTTGCCAATTTAAAGAAAAAGAAAAATGCATATAGGATGGGAATCGCTGAGGAACACCTCTTCTAGCATAGAGGCAAAATCAAAATGAATGGAAGAGAGCCAAGCTTCAGTTCTAAAACTAGGAGTCCAAAAGTACGTTCTTGAAAACAGCAAGGCAGAAACCACAGTTCTATATCTCTGATATATAAGAGAGGGTTGCTAACTTTTTTTTTTGGCATGGCTCATAGATAACCACGTGACTTTGAAAACCATGTGACTTGAAGAAAGTAGACTTTTTCTCATATCCACATGGCTGGGAAAGCTTCACTTGCCCGGAGTGAACAACACACAGTTTTTCCTGCCAGCCTTCATTTTGACAGTCATGCACAGGAGCCTTGCTGGGAAAAGATGGCAACCCTCCCTGGAAGACATACATTTATCCATTTCTTCTTTGACCTCTTGCTGAGCCCACTACAAAGTATAGTTTATGCTATACAGGAGATCAGATTGTAACTTTGTTTAGCGGTCATATTTGTACTGGTTCAGCAGCTCCTGTGCCTTTAATAGCAGCCCAGCACACAAAAACAGTGTGCATTCTATATTTCTGTGTGTGAGGAAGCTGTTCAAGTCAAGGGGATTGGGCCAGCAATAAAGATCACAAACAGATTTGGTTTTCCTTTCTTTTTGTTTTTAAAAAGAAACTATGAAGTGGTTGAACTATGCAGTTGAACTATGCACTGACAGAAAAATTAGGTCATGACCCACTGGTAGGTCCCAGACCCACAGTTTGCCCAGAAAATATTCTGAATGGAATATAGTACTAAATAAATAAATAAATAATTTTGCACTATATTCCATTCAGAATATTTTCTGAAAAAAGAACCCTGTGATTGTCTAAACCAGCAGTTCTCAAACTGTGGGCCTGGGACCCACCAGTGGGTCATGACCCAATTTTTGGTGACTTGTGAAACTGACAGAGCAGATCAGGCTATATGCATCAGGGGTTAAACAAGCTGCTACTGGGGGAGGGGGTGAGAACTGCTGCCCAATCACCACTATAGCCACACCCCCTTGGCATTTATAAATCAGGAAGCAGCCTCTAAGCTTCTAAAAAGTTTGAGAACCACTGCTCTAAACTGTTCCTTCCACGTGAGAAACTGAAGAGTCACCACATTCCTGACAAGATAGGTGAGTGAGAATGCTGGATGTGAATCAGAAGAATTAGATCTCTTTAAGATCTTGTCTGAACTAGCAGATGGATCTGCAGAGACAGAAAGATTACACATTCCTCCTACCTCTTGGAGCTGCTCTGGAGAAATGAAATGCCCATTAAGCAGCTGAACAATGGAAAAGTGGTCTTCACAGAGAGATGCTTCACTTAACCTTTGTCACACACAGGACTGAGTGGTTGACACACAAACTTTTGTGATTATGAGATTAGGGCCCCAATCCTTCTGGGGCCTTGTGCTGCCAGAACTAGTGTCCTTTAAAGTGGGGTGAAAACCAGGATACTGTTCGTGCACTGTTGGGCCACTGCTGCAGATGATGTGTGGCATGCAGAACTCTGGGAGGCTGTATCATTGTCAGTAAGTTGGCTGTGGGGTAGGGTGGAGGAGGTTTGGGGGTGTTCTGAGGCATGGATGGGGGACAGGGAGTGGTCCAGAGGGGAAGGATGTTGGTGACAAACACTCATACCAGATTCTATCCCCCATTTTTTAGTCTATGCCTCCTCCTTCTCTCTTCAGACTTACACCAGCTTTATAACTGGTGCGGGCCAAGAAGACCCCATAAACCATCAGGGAAAAATATTTTTACTTACCTCTGAGAGGTCTTCTATCAACCCTGCACAATTTGATACAGCCTGCATTCCAGCAGTGCAGCTGCATTTGTACCAAAGGTAAGGGATAGGATTGGGCAGTAAAACAAATAAAGTGACCCTATTTAATTTTGAGAGATGACTTGTGTGCACTCAGCTCTATTCTCATAGGCAGAACAGGGGCTGATGAAGTGCTTCTGTTTTCAATTGACAAAGCAAAAGGTGATGATATAACTAATCTGTATTAAGTAATCCTGAGCATACTCTTTTGCTTAAGAACATAATTAAGCACCCTGTTGACTCTGTCTACAGTTTATTTAGTCCAGACTTCTCTTTAAGAACCCCAGTGACCAGTAGGGATTAAGTGACCCATTGATAATGGGCCAGAAGCCCAAGTGTCACCAATGGTAGCACTGTATTACCTCTGGCCTCTGGCCTCCCCACCCCTGGACTGGTTGTGTAATGCTCTTGGAGGAATTGCTTTCCAGAGTCTCACCATTGCAGCAAGTGGTTTCTTCAGACAGGCACAGGCAAGTTTGAGGGAGGAAAGAATTCATTGAATATGCAAAGTGAAACCTCATTTCTGTCACTCCTTTGCTGTGGCTGCCTACATGGGCCATTTGAATTGGAAAGGTGGCCTTACACAAAAAGCATAAAGATAGAATACATGAAGCTGCTTCAGACTCAGTCAGATCCTTGGTCCATCAAGCCTACCACTGCCTTATACTGACTGGCAGTGGTTCACCAGGATTTCAAACAGAAGTCTTATCCAGCCCTTTCTCTACCTGGAGATATCAGAGGTTGACCCTAGGACCTTCTGCCCCCAGAGCATGTGCTCTGATACTGCCCACTCCCCAAAAAGAACACGGTACCCAAAGTACATTACATGGAAGTAGGGCCAGCCCATCCATGAGGCCAACTGATGTATTCCCTCAGGCAGCAGACTGATGGGGAGCACTCTGTCTACTTATACGCCTGCACTGCTCCCCCCATTCCCTGGATTGGGAAAGGAATAGGGGGACAGAGAGAAAGAGGAAAGGTTGAAGCTAAACGTGCTTAGCTAGAACATTAGAGAGTGGGAGGAGCAGAAGCTGGCACATAACCAGGTAAAGGGGGCAGGGGTTTGGCATATGCCTCAGGTGTCGGGAGATCTTGGGCAGGCTCTGTGTTGAAGCCTGTGAAAAATATGAAGGCAGAACACCTGCAAGTCTGCAGCCTCAGCCAAAGGAGACCTTTTACCCTTGTAGAAAAATATATATATTTTTAATATACCTTCAGTTTTACAAAGAATAATTAAAAAGAGTTGCCTTTAACTTAATTGTTTGCATTCAGCACATTGCAAGGAAAAAAAACCTCTTCATCAAGAGAAAAGTCAAGCAGGGACATAGTTTCCAAGAATGCTGAGCTGAACCATCCTTAAGGCCTTCAGAATCTAGGAACAATTAGCAAAAGGCATGGATTGACTCTTGAAGGTGAAGACAGAAGTGACATTTTTAAAGGAGCAGGGACAGCTTGAAAGTGATGTCACCACACTGAATACCAATATATGTACCTTATGTCATCCGGAGATAAACCCTGAAAAATCAGTTCTGCGTGTTTTCGGCATGTTTTTGTCAAACCAGGGAAAAGTTAGCTGTCATGGTATCCACACACCTCATATCCCCCATCCCCAGAATTTAAAAAGACATCAGTTATTTTGCAGGTGTGATAGGTGAATAACTGTACATGTGCCACTTTAAAAAATGCATATAGCCTGCCAGACACATGAAGAGACAGCAGATCCATCCAGTATTTAATATGCTGGAGCATATGACTATAGTACAAGTTGTGAAACTGGCCTCATGCTGCAAGCAAAGAATCTGTTGTGACTACTCTTGATCTTGTGTCTGTCTTCACCCATATGCTGCAGTGCACAACCATGGCCCCTAAAAGGAAGAAATATGTTGGTCCTGTTGCAGTCATTGCTCCAGCCTACAGAAGCTCCATCAGACTGCTTGCTTGCAATGCTGGCCATCTTAACAGCTGCACCCAGATCATTTGAGCAATGGGTTTCCCTGTCTGCAATGTTTTGTTCACTCATCAAAATAATGAAAGCCACAGCAGAGCTTGAGGCGTAGGTGTGCCCCAGGCTATGTCAGTTGTTGAAATTAACATTGCTGCCTCAGTGCTTTTGAGCAGCACTGGATGAGCTGGAACAGCAGCTCTGGAGAACCTGAGGATCTATAAAAGGCACATTCTGTGCCAAACTCATCATGTGACCTGTGGAAACTCTTATTTGTGACAAAGCCTACACCAAGGAGCCTTCAAATACACTAAGGCTGAGCAAGAAGATCCTGGGTGGAGATGAAAGCAGCCCTACTTCCCAACCCACAAAATCTCCACCTTCAAAAACACTATGGCTGCAACCTTAAATACACTTAACTTGAGAGTAGGTCCCACTGACCACAGTGGGATTTACTTCTGAGTAAATGTGTCTAGGCTTGTGCTGTAAAAATAGGAACTTTAATATCAACAACAACAGTATTTATATACCGCTTTTCAACAAAAAGTTCACAAAGCGGTTTATAGAGAAAATCAAATATCTAATGGCTCCCTGTCCCAAAAGGGCTCACAATCTAAAAAGATGCAACAGCAGCAGACAGCCACTAGAAAAGACACTGCTGGGGTGAGAAGGGCCAGTTACTCTCCCCCTGCTAAATAAAAGAGGAGCACCCACTTGAAAAAGCATCTCTTAACCAGTTAGCAGGGGTTATCAAAGGGCTTATCAGTAGCTAATAATAAGTTAATCCTTATATTCACCTCTTTATTTCACATCATATAACAGTTCGTTAACATACATTGAAGATTGGCACAAAGGATATAGCAGCCAAGGTCCAGAAATCTGTGCTTAGACCAGTGGGCTGTGTGTACAAGCCTATCTCCTGTTAAATTAGCGAGTGTAGCTGAAATCAGGACTCTCCTTCCTCCCCCCCCCCCAGTAAATAGCTACAATAATTGAATATTGCCCATGCAGCAATTCTTTTCCCCTCCCACAACACCATACTCTTGTGCACCCACTTGAGCCATCCAGAAGAATTAAGCTGCTTAGTAGAGGCCAACTGGAGGAATACAAGAGTACAGGGGAGCAGGCACTCTCTAATTGCATTGTTGCATCATAGGCCTGAAAACAATCTCTGAACACCAGCACACACTTTCATCATATGCCAATGCTGTGGCTAGCACCTGTGGGTGGGGCAGATGCCAGGGTCCCCACTGCTAACAGATGGCCCACTAAAGAGGTCTGAGAAAGTCAGACGAACAATTCCAATACAGCAGTGGTTCTCACACATTTAGCACCGGGACCCACTTTTTAGAATGAGAATCTGACCAGACCCACTGGAAGTGATGACACTACCAGAAGTGACATCATCAAGCAGGACAATTTTTAACAATCCTAGGCTGCAATCTTACCCACACTTACCCAGGAGTAAGTCCCATTTACTATCATTGTTAAAAGAATATACATAGTAGCTTGTTAAAAGCACAGGTCTGTAACATTTCCCCAAATGCAGTCACATACCATGGTAGCATCAAGTCTAATATATTAAAAATAAAATATTGGAATGAATGAGGACCCACCTGAATTTGGCTCACGACCCAACTAGTGGGTCCCACCCACAGTTCGAGAAACCAATACAACCTTTGCTTTTCCTTAGTTAAAGTTTCTGTCAAATCCCCTTCTTATACCCATTATTAGGATGAATGTTTTTATATTTGAGTGACCTGGGGATTCTAATCTTTATTAGTAACTTTGAGTATGTATCCAAGATGTTGTTCTGAATTAATGTTGAATATAAAGTTGCAGTTTTGTTCAGGTAGCTGGGTAAATTTGTACAAGTAGATTGGGTGGGGAGAATGACACAACTGTTCCTGGGCAGTATGGAGAACTGTGAAGCTGTTCTTTAGTTATACAGTACTATGGTCAGTTAGAAGAGGAAGTTTTAAAAAATAATTTGACACTGACATGTCTTGCTTGCATATATTAATTGGTTAGAGACTCTGGGGTGTTCCATTTCTGTACCCACACCTCTTGCTAGTGTGGTACACACGAGATCAGCGTTTCTCAAACTTTGAGGAAAGTTTACTCCCTCAGTAAGTTCTTGAAGGGGAGGGGCTAGGGCAGTGACGTGATCCCCAGGATCGCGTGACGAGGGGGGGTGCTTTGCACTTACTTTGCACTCAAGGCTTGGAACTTTCACTAAAGTGGGCGTAAAGCACCTCCTGCAAAACAGAAGTCCTTTGCGCCTGCTTTTAGTGAAAGTTTCAAGCCTTGGGGAGAGCTGCGCAGGGCTCCCTGCACCTCCTACAGCCTGCTGCAGCCCTGCCTTCTTAAAGTAAGTGCAAAGCACCCCCCCTCGCTCACCTTAGCCTCCCTCCCCTTCCCCAGCCCCTTAAAGGGATGGGGGAAGCATTTGAGAACCTCTGCACTAGAGGTTCCCACCAGTTTGAGAACCTCTGCACTAGAGTCCACTAAAGAGCTCTTGCCTGGGGCCTCCCAAAATTCAAAAATTCAAAATGACCCCAAATACTGTTCAAATGGCAACTGTGATCATGGAAATCCCTGGGCATAAGTGCACTATTTTGGTTGGCTAATGGAGCAAGAACTGAGTCTGTTCATAGGATCTCAACTATTTCATCATGATGCTTCTCCAGGACTGAAAAGAACATCTTTTCATCATTCTCTTACAACTAGCTGCATAGCCAGATGTGAATTTTGAAAACCTTTCAAGTGCTAAATTTGATACCTTTACTCAAATTAGTATGACTGGCACTGGAGGCTTAAAATAAAGTTTGAATGATAATACCTGTATTTACAGATCCAGAAGATGGCCTAACAAACCTGATTATCCAGATTAGTTGGCTATGCAGTCAAGATCCTCCAGTTATTGTTTTCCCACTCCTTGATCATTCTGCACCACTACAGTTGCAATCCTAAAATCATTCACTGCCCAACCCTACTAAATCCCTATGCAGTGAAGGTAGTGCAGCTTCTGCTGCATCCCACAGGGAATTTCTGGCTGCTGGAGGTCTCCTATCCTCCTCCCCCACCAGTGTAACTAGTGCTTTACGTCTGTCAGGCAGTAAGTTTGGCTTGTGCAGACCATCCCAGGAGGTAGACAAGCCCTACTACAATCTGAAAGTCTGGGCCAACTCAGACAATATTACTGTATAACAGTATCTTTTAGGGTGCAATCCTAACCCCTTATGTCAGTGCTTTCCAGCAGTGGCATATGGGATGTGTGCTATATCCTGCAGTTGGGTGCCACTCAAGGAGGCCTCCTCAAAGTAAGGGAATGTTTGTTCCCTTACCTCAGAGCTGCATTGCCCTTATGTCAGTGCTGGAAAGCACTGACATCAGGGGTTAGGATTGTGCCCTTAGTTGGTTGGTTTGTTCTTAACCTTCATCTTACCTGAGCCAAACTGTTTAGGGTTTTAAAATAGCTCTCCCTCAAGAAAACTTTCTCCTTCTCTTCAGGTTGTCTCGCAGGAACCACAGGCCTGCGATATCTCCAAAGATGAAACCAGAAGGCCCTTCCATCTTTCAAGCCTTACCAGGCCACATTCATATTGGAAAAGGTTAGTTAATATTTTTTTTAATATGTAGGCCATTATCTTTTCCAGATACTGCCTGAGAGACAATATGCAATTCATGTTCCATAAAGGTTACAATCCTATGCAGGCTTACCGGGTGTTGCACCTGCTCTGGGCGTGTGGCTATGGAGACTGTCATGATGATCTCATGCATTTCAAAGTTTACCATTGCACCACTGAGCAGCACCCTAAGAACCATAAGGAAGTACAATGGAGGGCCCACTGCGAAGCTTTGCTCCAGGGCCCCCAGCAACTGGGTGCTGGTACTGCCTGTAATATCTGTCTTTGTGCCCCTTGTGTTTAAACTTGGCACACAGATGATTTTTCCTCTATTCTGATGAGATATAAAAAGAGGATGCTGTCCCTTAGAAGCATAGCGCCTAAGGCCCAAATCCTAACCCACTTTCCAGCACTGGCATAGCAGTGCCAATGGGGCATGTGCTGCATTCTGCTGTTGGGTGCCACTCACAGAGGCCTCCTCAAAGTAGGGGGGGCCTCCCTTACCTTGGAACTGCATTGCCCTTATGTCGGTACTGGAAAGTGGGTTAGGACTGTGCCCTAAGTTACTTTCAACCCCATAACTTCAGCCCCGATCCTAACTGGCGCACTGCTAGTGGTGCAGCCCCACTGCCAGTGGTGGGTGTCCTAAAAGTGCCATAAGGCACTTTCACACCAGTGTAAGATACCCAGTGCTAGCAGAGAGGCCAGAGCCAATCAGCACTGGGCCTCAGTGCCAGAATGATGAGTCCATTGAGAACTGGGCGGTGGGTATCCCCGCCAGGTGGTGGAGAGGCTTTTCAGAGTGGGGAAAGGCAGGGAGGGGTTAGAACTGGGGGGAGAATTGGGTCCAGGAGAGGGCAGGGATGGTGGCAGAGGCTGCTGCTGAATTCTATCCCCCTTCCTGAGCTGCGGAGTTCCTACATGGGTCTTCTCAGTTTGAGAAAACCCATCGAGGCCGTCGGACTTTGACACGAGAACCAATGTTCCCTTACCCGAGGAGATCTCTGGCAGCTTCCCTGTCCCCATAGGATACAGTGGCGGCAATTTCAGCACTGTACTGCTGGGCACTGGGGAAGCTTAGGATTGGGCTGCCTGGGGAAAAAAAATCATGCTGTTGTTTAAAAAGTATGTTTCATTCTAACTGGATCAGAGCAAATTTCTTTAATAAGACACATTTTTGCCCATGAAGAAAGGCTAGTCTGTAAAGAGGAAAGAAGCAAGCAGGGGATCAACCTTGGAATATTTAGGCATGCAACATGTTGTCAAGATAATGATCAATACACTAGAAGCAAATCCTTCTGTTTGAATTGCTCGTAGTTCCTTTCAGCCTTCAGATTTCTAATCTAGCAATGCTCTGTTTTCCTTACTGATTTATATTTTGACAAGAGGAATATATATATAGTGAAACTTGAATTTTCTACTGACTTGAGCGTCAGATTTTATCTCCCTGAGCGTGTGTGGCGTCTTGATTTAGCTGCTTAGCCAAAATATGCTCTTCTTTTAATATCATTTTTGGGCTTTTCTATGGAAAGGGTCTGTGAGAGTGGGCTGCACAGAGCTACAAGAGATAAAGCAGATAACTTCATGGATGAATCAAAGGAAGCGTCAGGATAGTGTACTATTTGCATTCTGACTTACATATTACTCATCTGGACTGCAGCTACTCCTACTGATGACTGGAGAGTCTGGTTTTTACACATAGTTTTCAAACAATGAGACTAAATATAAGCTCTCTGTATTTTGAAATATCAGTCCCAGGTATTGCACCCAGGTGCAATTATTGTAAGTGTTGGTGGGTAATATGCAATTGTTCAGCTTTCCACTTGGGTCCTTATGCATGACCAACAGTGGAATCAGCCAGGTTGGGCACTGGCCGAGGTTCCATCCACACCTGTGGGTGTGGTGCCCTTCTCCCACCCATTCCATTAAAGGGTGTGGGGAACAAACATGGCTTTACCATTATGTAATTTACTCATTTTCTGGTCACATAGATGGTGATAACTAGATGGCTAAAAGAAAGGGCTGGGCAAAATGGACAGCTATCCAAGGTCCTTATGCTTGGGCATGGCCTGCTAGATCTCAATCTTAGGGTTCAGCTACACATTACATTAAGCTTATGATTGGGGCTTTTGACAATGTAAAATAGCAGCAGTGTGGGAGTCATATAATGTTCAAGAAGACTACTGCATGGGGTGTGGTTAAGTCTTTGTTCAATGCCATAGTCTGGATTCCCAGGAAGAAAGCTGCCACTGGTAGCTTCAGGAGGAAATAGCATCCACAGGCTAGGGTTAAGGCATTTTTTTCTGTGGGCAATTCTTGGGCGGGCTTTTTTCCATGTGGGCTTTTCTCATAGAACCCACAACTGCACACAAAGAGCTGCTATTTACATTAAACAGTATGTAGAGTATGGCAGCGTTGAATCAACTGTTTAAGAAACCTAAATAAATCAAACCAAAGGAAGAAACAACTTTGGCTGAGGTTAATTGTGATCTGAATGTCAGCTTTTTTTTTTTTTTTTAGGACAATCAATCTGGCTAGCAAAGCCAGCATTCTCTGCATGGTTGATTTAAAATAAACAAGCTGTGGAACAAGAATGAGACCTCCTATTAGTGCAGGCACCTTTTTTAAAAACCGATGGCAAGGCCGAGTTGCCTCCTGCTCTATCTTCACACCCAATGCTAAACAGTGAGAAAAGCAAAGGTGAGTTGTACCTGAAAATTACACAACAGAGAGAAAGAACTGCTGCTCCTCCTCCCCCAGAACAAAGGTGTGGTCCTGAAAGAGCTCCACTCCCATGGCATTTTAGAAGAAAACATGTGAGGTTGCTGGCCTAGGAGGAATTCCAATTCTACCCTGAATACATATTATCATGAGTAATTCTCACTGTCAGGGGCTGCTACATTAACTCCTGTCAATTGTGATGGTTACCAGATCTTCACTCCCAGCCTGGAAAACCTTTCAGGGCAGGTTTACCTGAGACTATCATATTTGACGATGATATATGATAGCATCAGCACATGAAAATGTATTGGTGCCATTTTTATCCAGTGCTATACTTGTACCTGTATTACGGTTTACCATTCATATTGCACCAGAGGTGTGACAGATGCTGAGTAAAACATACAAATGGCAAACCCATTACTAGTGTTTGCATTTTTTCCCTTTGGCTCTGTTCCTGTGTCATTAGCAGCAGTCTGAAACACACACACACACACACACACACACACACACACACACACACACACACACACAGCAGGTGATGGGTCTTTCCACTATATCCGCATGCTACAAAAACCTTTTCTTGCTTAATATATTTGGCTTGGTTTAGATCCATCGTTAGCCATTGTTTCTTGGATCATAATCATTGGCATTCCTAGAGGGGGGCACAACACTCAGTCAAGGTGCTGTGTAAGGGGCTCCTCTCCCTTGCCATCAGAGCCATTCTGAATAGTGTGAGCAATGCGGAAGCATCTCGTCTGCTTTATTCTTGCTGCCTGGAAAGGCTCTAACAGCGAGGGGAAGGGGCTGCTTCCATGGCACACTGAGGCACTTGCAAAACTTAGCACTGCCCCCCCCCCCCCGGAACACTAGTGATCATAATGAGTTGGTGCTCCCATTCCCCTATGTGCTTGGCTGAATTCAAAGTTTCCTGGTTGGCGAAACCACAGTTTTCTATGATGTCCAAAAGAGGACAGTGTTTTAAGCAATCTCTACAAACCAAGATTGCAAACCATGTTTTGATCCAGGTTAGTAGGGATCACTTAAAGTTTCCCAATTCAGGGGTCATGGGAAACTATGGTTTAACAAATCAAGAAGCTATGGATTCGGCCAGGTGTACAAAGGGAAGAAAAAAATGGAGGAGAAGCACATGGCACATGGTTCATTTGTGATCCAACTAACTGTGGTTTGTTTGAACTAGGCCTCTATGCTGAGTTGCTGTGAAAGACATTAGCAACCCTACATTTCTGTAAGGTTTGTGTTAGCCAGACAAAAAAGTGATGAGGAAGGATAGCTGGGACTGACAATAGGTGGAGGAAATGGGGTAGATTTCTATATAAGGAACATGTAACAAGATGGTAAGATGGTTCAGGAAAAATGTTCAAGAAACTATAGATCGCTGCTTTTCAAATTGGTCTATATAAGTACAGCACTGCTTTTCAACATAGTATGAGAACTGCTGGTAGTATGTCACAGTATGACAGGAGGTATGTGGCTCCAAGAGAAACACATGTCACTGCTCTACTTGGCCTGACCTTACTGCCAGTGAAGACAGCTGGAGTGATAGTGCACTGGCGTTGTGGCAGCCCAACCTTATAAAAGAGGCATGGGTTTGGCGAGGAGGCTGTAGAGTGGAAGAGAGATCAGGAGGCAGGAGTAACTGGAGAAACTCTTCTTTGCTTCAGGAATAACTGTGGGATGAGCCACCAACTTCCGCACCCAGTGGCAGTACTTGGAAAAAATGGAACTTGTAAAACAAACGAACAAACAAACAGTAGAAAAGCCTTGGTATTCCCTACAGTCTGGTTTAGTTATTCATTCTGTACAGAGCATGCAAAGTGGGACAGTGGCAAACACCTCCCACAACCTGTGTGCCCCCTTTAGGCTATCTATAGGGAGGTTTTGTATGTATAAATATATGCATAAAGGACTGAATGTGCCTCAGAGTCAGCCACTGCAAAACCAGTTTTCTCTCCTCCCATGTTCATTTTATATGCAAAAAACAAGACTTTGGACTGCTGCCTTTCGATTGACTCTGCTGTAGGAGCCTTCAAAGGCAAAAAATTTAGCAGACAAAAGCTTTTTTTGACATGAAGATATTGTGAAGCCAGAATCTGGGAAAAACTCACTTGTTTAACTTCTGTGTGCAAACCAGCCCAGCTGCAGACAGAGCCATTTCAGAGAGCTAAGGCAGCTCATAATCTTAATTACAGTAGCAGGGGGGGGGGGGTCAAGCAGTAGCTGTTAAACTTCTCTCCCTCCTATTATTAAAGCTATAGAAGTATTTTGTGGTCAAGATTTGTCAATTCTAAGTCTTCTTATTGAGGGTGAGGCTCATCTGCCTGTCCCAAGAATGAGCTTCAAGCCATATGGTAACTTTAAGAGCTACAATAGCATAACTTGTAAGACTCCAAAGCCTGCAAAATGAGCCTGATTGTCCATTCAGACACCCTCTGGGTGTAGGGTGGAGACACACAAATGCTAGTTTTAGACACAGCAAACAGGCACTGGCTTATTTAATTTGACACTTCAGTACCCTATACTTTTATGGAGTTGTTTCATTCACTTTGAATTACAGGGAAAAAGAAAAAGAGAGAAACTCTTCATACCTTTATTAGTTCCTTTATTAAACATTCCTTTATTATACAATAAAGTTCCTTCATTAAACATTTCATTTGTACCCTGCTCTGCAAACCAATCACACCAGTATATATTAACTGACAACTTATAGCCCAATCCTATCTGAGCCTTTTATTGCCAGGACTTGGGCTCTGGCAGTGCAAGGCCTTTTGCAGTGGCTCAAAAGCTGGGACACTGTTACATGCTTCCAGGCCACTGACACAAGCAGCCAGAGGGGCAGTGCTCACACCAGCAGCCCTCAGAGGTTGTGCTGGAGCCTGTAAGTTGGCAGTGGGCAAGGAGAAAGTTCGGGGGGCATTCTGTGGCAGCAAGGGGGGAGAGCAGAGAGTGGGGAGTAGGTTGAAGGGTGTGGATCTCTGCAGCAAAAGTAGATACCTGACCTTATCCCTGATTTTCTAGCCTACCCTTCCTCTCCTTGAACATATGGCAGCAAAACAGTTGGTGTGGGTCCAAGGAGATCCATAGGCATGCCCAGAGGCAAATAGAGAAAGCTACATCTAATTGGCTATCAGATTGCCCCCACCACCACCATAGCATTCAGCATGTGCTCTGTTGGCACAGTTGCATGCTATAGTGTGGCAACGGATAGGATTGGGCTGTTATATAGATGTGCTTACATTTTTTTTTTCTAGTAGAGTTGTCTTGTTGCCACCTATGTCTAATGAGCAAACACTTCAGTAGGTGAATTTCTGTGACACAGTGGTACCTGCAGGCTAGGAAAGGCTTCACCTGTTGGCTTTCAGCTTTTGGACAATGATTAAAGACACTGGAGCCCTGAAAGAAAAGGCTATTAATTCCACTTCAGCAAGACAAGGAACACAATCCCATGAATGTAGTATGGCTGCTGTGCTTTCCTATACTTTGCAAGGGGAGCAGAAATCAGCAACAGAGCAATACTTTCCCTCATTCTTGACCCTTTGCTACTTAGAAACAAAAATAGCAGAGCTCTTCCATGTTTTACAGAAACCTGGAGTTTGCTGTGGATAGACTGGAGTAGTGGTTCTCAAACTTTTAGCACTGGGACCCACTTTTTAGAATGAGAATCTATCAGAACCCACTGGAAGTGATGTCATAACTGGAAGTGACATCATCAAGCAGGAAAATTTTGAACAATCCTAGACTGAAATGCTACCCACACTTACCCAGGAGTAAGTCCCATTTACTATCTTTGTTAAAAAAATATACACAGTAACTTGTTAAAAGCACAGGTCTGAACATTTCCCCAAATGCAGTCACATACCATGGTTGCATCAAGTCTAATATATTAAAAATAAAATATTGAAATGAATGGGGACCCACCTGAAATTGGCTCGCAATCCACATAGTGGGTCCCAACCCACAGTTTGAGAAACACTGGCCTAGAACAATAGACCCTGGAACAAAATACAAATGCCTGTATATTTTCCTCATTCTATGCCAATAGACTGCTTTGTGGAGAGAGGGCTGTCACAGAACTGGTGCAAGGGATAAGTACTGTACCCCCTTCCTTGTTGCCACTGCTTTGATCAGAATGTCCACTCAATACAGCTTCTTAAAAGTTTAAGAACATTCAGAAGAACTAATCACAGATCTCCTGCATCGGGTGCAGTAAGCCTCTAATGGTGCAGTTGTGCTATGGAGAGGGCCAGAGGCCAATGGGGGAAGGAGAAGAAGCACAGCTGCTGCAATGTTGCACCAGAACTGGGGCTAGGGTGGCGTCTGCTGCTTAATTCCTAAAAATCAGAGGTGTTTTGTCTCAAGCCTTACTGGAAAGAATGCCCACAACAAGGGGAGCTTCTTCCTCTCCTGCCAGATGGTGTGTGGGCTGGTTGTGTTTACACAGTAGTGAGGGGAAATGCTTGCCCAAAGAAACTCTTATCTGCTTTTTATTATTATTAAACACATTTCAAAGCTGAACACTAGGCACTGAAAATAGTATCTGGGTAAACCAGGGTGGTCCTAACATCAGTAGGTGGTTTGACCATTGTGTTGACATTGGAATTGTTGTGCTCTGAGTGCAGATGGTCCTAAATTAAGAAGCAGAAGCAGATTACTTATCTCTGATGCAGCACCAAAGTATGTTCTCACACTCTGAGCAGCAGCCAGGGTTACAGTCGCCTTGGCTGTTGGCTGGCATTATTTACACATATTTGGATAAATATCCTTATTCATCAGTTACTGTGTCACCCAGGCAGGGATAATGGTTGTGCACCCGTGTTCTCTGTTGGGCTTACTGGAAAGTACTAGAGTCAGTGTCTTTAGAGTAAGCAGAGAGTCTTTCTCTCAATGCTAACATCATAAAACAAACGGCAGCCCTTAAGGATGATAGGCTAATCTCTAGACAACAACAAACGCCCCTCCCCTCGGAACACACAGTTTGTACAGCTTTTTTATATGTTACATTAATTTTACATTGTTCAAGAATGAGTAAACATACATTTGTGTTCTAGATAGAGCTGCCTTTGAAGGCTGTTTGGAAACAATAGTTTATAAAATAATAATGTACAGTCACTTGGCTGCTAACTGGTAATAATAATAGGGAATTTTATCTTGTAGGGTTGTTAGGTTGGAGGCATTCCTGTACTGTATATATCTGAGATGGAGTCTAGCAATATCAGAAGATTGCCAGTCCTTGAAATATGGGGGTGGGGGAAAATCTGGTACTTGGGTGGAGCCCAGTGACAATGGGGCAGAGTCCAGCTAGCCACAAAATGACCTGCGATTAAACTTCATGAGCTGTTTGCCTGAGCCCATGTTAATAAGCTGGACTAATAGAGTCATTTTGGGTGAACTGGAAACTTGTCCATGTGAACTTGCCCAAGCCTTGGCAGGGGGAGGCACAAGAATGCTATGGTTGCCGCATCTGTGTCTTGGGCATGGCTAGACAAGATACAAGAAATCTGCAGTCAGGTTCTGCAGCAGTTCTTTAAAAGTTCAAAGCAATCCGGAGGGTGGGAGAGGGGAGAGAAATAGATGGGGGGGCTCTGGGGTGGAGGCAGTATGTTCAGTAATCCACTGTGCCATTTTTCTCAATTTAGACCACCCTCCCCCTGAAGCTGCTGCTTTCCCAGCAGGGGAAAATGTGCAGCTACTGGTTATGATGTGCCAGTCATCACTGTCTCCACTTAGTTCTATTGCTTCTGCACTGGCAACTGGAAGAGGGCAGCTGATACTCTTCAGGGCACTAGATTTTACTCCTGTAACTCCCAGTTCCTGATTAATAAATGGAGAATTCAGAATAGAGATTAGGGTGCATACAGATGTTACATTAAATGGAGGAAAAGCTGCTGTTTTTTCTCAGCTGAATTCCTCCAGGGTTATCACCACCATTGCAATTCTTCTGACAGATGAACTTACCAGTTACTTGAATGCTGACCATCACCTGTCTGGGTTTTGCTTCAGGCAAGGGGTCTGCTGTGTCTCTACTTTCCTATAAATTACAGTCACCATTCACTCCTATGGAAACATAGTTGCAGTGAAAGCAAAAGCTGCCTGCCTGACATTGGCTGGCCTGGACATCACTAGCAAGAATCCCCTCTGTATGTGCACGCTCTCACATGCACACACATGCACTAATAAGCCCAGTTCAGTCATTATATATAAGGTGAAAAATGCATGGGGTGTAAGGGTGCACAAAGCTCCACCCTTGTACTGATACACTTCAAAGCATCCCCACCCCCTGGCCAACACACAAGAACAGGGCCCAAGGAGCTTAAGTCAGAGACACACTAAAAATTACACCTTTGAGTTGGTTGATTCAAACTTCAACCTCCACACAGTTGATCAATACAAGATGGCACACTTACTGTCTAATTAAAACTGGGGTGGTGCCATAAACCAGCTGGCAAGCTGGTATTACCCAAGACTGGGCAGAATTGCCTCCTTTTTTTGTAGTTGTCCTGACAGGAGATCTCTTTGATCTTGAAACAAAATCCTTTGGGCCCAAGCCACAGATGCAGAGAATATTCATGCTGTAACCGAGGACAGTAGCTATGAAGCACTACATACATCCATTCTCAGCAGTCATGCTTCAAGCTAACACATGCTAAGGCATGTGAGAAGCAAGGAGGAGAGGAAAAACAAGAGCAGTGGCACTCCTTTGGGTAGGGCCTGCCACTTGAGTACTGAAATGGGTGCGACTCATCCACATCTTTTGTCCCAGACGAAGCCACGCCTCTTGAAAATGTTCTGAGTAAATGCTAGACAGAATATCGGTTGTGAGAAAGATGTAGAGTTCATGTTAGAACAAGTAGCTCTATAGGTTTCTGCCAGTTTTTACACACACACACACAGAGAGAGAGAGAGAGAGAGAGAGAGAGAGAGAGAGAGAGGTCTGATTATGGTGAATATGTGAATTGCTAGGGTTTTGCCTCACCTGCAATCTGCAGGGGTGGAGACCAGGAGCTGAATGAGTGTAAGAAAGAGAAGATGAGTTTGTTGAAGGTGAAGCAGGATTCTTCTCTGGTGATCTGAAGAATGGTAGCTGCTTTTAGGAGTGCTGGCTTGCCTCATCTTCTGCTCTGGTTCCATATTTGAACATAAAGCTAACAGAGTAACAAAGTGATTCTGAGTCTTCAATGCTTTTTTCATTCAAAGGACACTAAACCCAGTAGTGCTGTCCCTGGAACTACTTGACACTTGGGCAAGTGGGGTGGCATGTGACAAAACTATGTTATCCTCCAGGCAACAGGCATGCAAGCCATTCCTGATATTCCTAGGACATGCCTGCAAACAAAAGAGGTACAAAATGGGGAATGCAAAGCATAAAAAGGAAAGGAGGACATTAATTATGTTGTCACAACCTTTACACAGGTGTTTAAAAATAAAAAGAGGCTGTTGCCTTCAGGTTGCCTTCATGTTGCTAAATCATGTTTTAATCTGTTTTTAACCGTTGTAAGCCGCCCTGGGTCCCTTTGGGGAGAAGGGCAGGATATAAATAAAGATATTATTATTATTATTAGGTCCTGCTAGTGAGCTTTCCAAAGGCATATGACTGTTGCAAACAAAATGTTGAACAAGACACCCCTTCGGCTCAATCCAGCAGTGCTTTTTCATGTTCTTATGAAGCAGCTCACATAGGCCCATATAGACCTACCTGACATCTCAGTAGTGACCTGAAACTGAAAGGTCATGATAGCGCAAAGCAACACTTACAGTACACTATGTTGTTCTTTATAAAAGCAATCATTTCTACCCCTCTATCCACCAATATTCAGATTAGTGTACAACCTGCTTAGCTGCCTATCCAGGCACATATTGCTTTAATTAAAAGCTGGGCAAAGGAGGAAAGGAACATGCCTTTGATCTTAGGGGAGATAAGATTTGAGGGATGACAATCCTTGAACATTTTTAGCGATACCTCCTCCCATGGCTCCAGCACCTGTACAGTTCCCTTCAAGTGGGTGGGGCTGATGAATGATTCTCTTTTTTTGCACAGAGTTCCCTTTCACACCTTGGTCTGCCTCCCTAGAAACAAGTCACTTGCTACCTTCTTTCACAACTAAAACGTTCATCAAGACTGTGCTGATGGTGCACATTCCTTTCCTGGCATCATCACTGTAACAGACCGCCACGTGAGAATAAGACTAGGTACACAGAATGGCTTAACAAAATGCAGTACTTAATGCTGAGGTCCGCTGCCCTTTTCTATAGAATCCTCCTCGACTCCAGTCTAATATAAACCCTGGAATGAACTATTGGTCTGTGAGTAATCTCAGAGATTCTAAATAAAGGCCTGGATTAAGCGGAGTGGCTTCACTATAAACATTATTACTGTATACATCATTATTGTAGGAGATAGTTGTAAATTTTTTAATTGGTTGTCCCTTATTTTAAGGAGAACAGAAGGATAGAAATGCTTTAAAATAAAATAAATAAACATAACAATAATCAACCAGTGGTGGGCCAAGTGAGAAGTATGCAGTTGACCATGTCGTACTGGGTAGGGTATTAGAAGATTTATTATCCTTTCTTATACTTGTGTCCTAACCATGAGAGCTGTTGAGGCTTCTGACACACAAAATCCTGGTCCCTCCCCTCAATTCCCTAGTAGGTCTTCATAATTGCACATTGTGGAAGGTTTGCCATGAGCATGCATGTCTTTAATGCATGCGGTTCATCAGACAATAAAGGCATCATCCAAACCGGGGCTCCTATTTATCTGAGGTTGGGCAGTATAGAGGTCTGTATTCCTTTCATCATGGGCAAATGCTCAGTGTTGGCTTGGACAGTATGGTGATACTGATTCTTGTGTGTACCCCTGAGGGCAGTGATGATAGGGCATTACCTGTTGTCCCGTTTTTGTAAAATGAAAAAGATTTTCAATAAAATGCCAGTGACAAACAAACAAAAGTGAAAACTGTCTGAGTTGGCAAGTCCTTGATTCAAATTTCATTTCAACCCTGAATTTAGTAAGTAGCTCAGGTAAGCTACTAGGCCTTGATTTGGACATTAGCAGGCAACTATAGTGTGTGTGTGTGTGTGTGTGTGTAAATATAAAAGTATATATAACTACAAGAACAAGCCTCTGTGACCAGAGAACACACAAACCCCTCCCCACCTTCATGTATGAAAGGAGGAGAGGAGGAAAAACTATTCCTGTCAATTTTCAATAAATCAAAGTCCTATATAACATTCAAACTTGGGGAACTGAACAAAATACAAATAGGGATTATATGAAGCAATTATTTTCCTTCTTGCATGGTGCTTTTAACCTCAAAAGTATTGTCAGATAGATTGGGCTCCAGGTGAGTGACTCAGCCAAGGTTAACCAGTGAGCTTCATGCCTAAGCATATTCGTATTTGAGTTTCTCACACCCAACACTGTAGGTGCTACACCACAGTGGCTCACATGGAGTGTCATTCAGCCAATCTACAGCTGGGATGTTACTCCATCGGGGGGACCATGTTCCTAGCAACCAGAAATGCCTTTAAAAAAAAAAAAGTCTCATCCTCCCAGCCATAGAGAAAGGGGAAAAAAACAGTTGTTTTGGCTACCACTGAGATGACCTAGCAAACTGTATATATGCCTAGCTTGAAATCAACAGAGGTACATACTCTTAGAGAGAAAACAAATTTTTATTATTATTTTTAATCAGTATAGGTCTTTATCTGCGGATTTAGGATCTGTGGTTTTACCTCACCATGAGTCCTGAACCTGCGGGTCTGCCCACCTGTTCTCCTCTGATCGTGACTGAAGTTTTGCTCTGGTTGCCTTCTGAGGGCCAGGGAGGCAGTGTGCAGTCTGCCTCTGCAAGGCCGAAAATCAACACTTCCAGTTTTAAGCCGAAAACTGGACATGCTGGTTTTTTGGCCTTCTGTAGTACTCAGAAGGCCTCCTGAGGGTTGGGGAGGTCATGCACAGATGGAGGATCTGTGGAGCACAGATGGTGCTGCAATCCTTGGATTTGATTATCCATGAATTTTGGTATCCGTGGGGGAGGGGTCCAGGAATGGATCCCTGCGACTACCAAGGCACCACCTGTATTCTATTTCATAGATAGTTATTCATCTATATTTCATTCTTTACCTACAATCCTGATAAGCATTTTAGAACAGCGGTTGTCAAACTTTTCAGCACATGGATTCCATTTTTCAAAGGAAAATCTATCGCTACTCACATATCTATCACTCTCCTCCCTTTAGTACTGCCCCTTTAGCCCTGCCCCCTTTACCTGCTCCGACAGCTCACAAGAGTGCTACCCATGTTGTGCTCTTTGCCCCAGTGATCTGCCCCTTCCTGCCACCCATTTGGGCGAGAGCCCAGCTGCAGCCTATCTGGTAGGTCCTGAATAGTTGGGTAGGGTGTAGTGCCCCAGCTATGGCGAACTCTTGAGCACAGCTACCATCTCTGATGAGAGTGAAGATACCTGCAAAAGGCACTTTTGTAAAAACAGTATTTGCAAAATCTCTGTTTCCATTTCTGATAAGAAAGTGCATGTGTGATCTATGGTAATATTAATTCAAATTTTGACTGAAATGACTTTGTGTATACTGTGATAATCACATTAAAATTGCTTGGAGATGAAAGTACTGTCTTTGAAGATAGTGTACATTTATTACATATTTTATACATTTATAGCCAGCCTTTACATATAGCCTCAAAGGCCAGCACACAAGGTAAAGCTAAAATACCAATAAAAATATATTAAAATATAATTTTACAGCAACAAGATAAAAGCTCTTTATATGTCACTTTGTACACTTCCTACTACCACATATGCCCACATGAAGTGACAGATAGTTGAATGACCTCCAGGGGACAGTAGTAGCAAAATAATCTGGGGTACTTGATAAATAAGTATTTGTGGACCATCACAGACGCTACCAGAAGGATGTGGTAGAATTAGCTGGATGACAGTCCTTTTTTTTTTTTTTTTAAATGAAGGATCTGCACATCATGCAGGTTGGGCAGGTTGGGAAGTAGCTGAGGCCCTATGTCCACCAGAGGGGCCCACCCTGTTGGGAAAACTCCTGAATCCCCAAGCACCAGTGGCAGCAGTGGTGGCAGCAGTGGCATGACTCATCCAAGAGACTGATGCTGCCACTGCACCCTTACCTCTGCCCACAAGTGTGAGCATCCTCCAGGTGCATCTGAGTCATAACAGGGCCTCAGTGGGATGTTCTCTTTTGTTAAGTGGAGCGGTTGGGAACAGCCATTGCTGCTTGCTGCAGGTAAACTAGGGGAGGCACTATAAAGGGGTCCAATGCAGAGCTTTACCCCATGGCCTCTAGGAATCTGGTGCTGGCACTGTCATACATAACCCCATAATGGCGCAATGACATAGCAAGTGCAGATCACGATAAATAAACCTGTCTTCCACCACTGTTTTGTTGCTTAATCTCAGAAGAGATGACAACAAAAGGAGTTCAGTATGACTTGTACTTTAAGCCCAGTGGCGGGGGGGGGGGAAAATCTTTCCAATTCAGGAATTATCCTAGCAACAGTTTTTACACTAGGCCATTGGTTCCCAAACTTTTTGGCCAGAGGGCTGCATCAAATACCTGGCACGGTGTTGAGGGCTGGAAAAAAATTTAAATATAAAATTTGTATAAATAAATTAGAGATAGATGAGTGAATAAATGAATGAATGGGCTCATTCATTCAACTTCTCTGGCCCTTAGAACACCCTCCAGACACAACCAGAGCATAGTTCCTGTCACGTTCGGCCAAGTGGGCCAGAGGTTTTAAGGGGATAAGAGGATGGCTGCAGGCCGGACAGAGGCTTGCCATGGGCCGCATCTTGGCCCCCGGACTGGGGTTTGGAGACCCCTGCACTAGGCCATTGGTTTCCAAACTTTTTTGACTGGCAGCTTCCTTGACCTACTGGGCTATTGGCTGTGGCTCCCCATTAGGGCTACAATCCTATACATTGCATGGAGTGGTGGTTTTTTTGCAAGGATTTTGTGGCTCCCCTGGCTGGTTTCCAAGGCTCCCAGTGGTACGAATCACTGTTTGGGAACAGCTGCACTAGGTAATCAGTCTATCCTGAGCAACTCAGAAGTGTGCATCAGATACAAGAATACATATTGCCTTAAAGTATGCCATTGGTCTAGGGCAGGGGTCTCCAAACCCTGGCCCGGGGGCCAGATGCAGCCCGCAGCAAGCCTCTTTCCGGCCCGTGGCCAGCCTCTTGTCCCCTGAAAGCCACTGGCCCACTCAACTGAACATGACCAGAGCTGAGCTCTGATTGTGTCTGGAGGGTGTTCTGAGGGCCAGAGAGGTTGAATGAATGAGCCCATTCATTCATTTATTCACTCATCTAAGTTCCATCTCTAATTTATTTATTTAAATTTTATATTTAAATTTTTTTTCCAGCCCTCCACACCACGCCAGACATTTGATGCGGCCCTTTGGCCAAAAAGTTTGGAGACTCCTGGTCTAGGGAACTCAGTTGCCCATCCTCTGACTTCACCAGTATTGGCTCACTGCCTCATCTTCTTAAACCAGGGCACCAGGAAATGCTCAGATGTTGCACACACATACACTCTCACTGTGATGGCATGTCCTCAGAATCTCTGATCTGCATGGGAGTTGCAGGAGGACATGCAAATGATGGGAAAATCCTGCCCTCTCTACAAGCATTGTCATAAATCTCAGGGCAGGCGTTTGAAGAGATAGGGAGGAGGAGAAAAAGTGGAGAAAAAAAGATGAGTAAAAAAGTGTAGCCGAGGCATCACCTTCCCTAGGTGAAGAACATGGAAAAGATAAGAGGATTTACCCTTTCTTTGCATTACTTTTCCTCCCCGCCCCTCCACAGCAGCTACTATTTGTTCTGCCAGGTAAAACATAACAGGTACATATATTTTTCATCATCATCATCCACATGGACTTTGCTTTAGAGGAAAAAAAGTAACATTTCCAGTACATTCAGTACAGTTTTTCTTAAGCAATATTACTTCTATTATAACTGCAACACAGGGCAGGGGTATGACTTGTAGGTGAGAGTGAAGCCCACTGATTCATTTGAGCAGTTAAGCATTGGCCTTCAAGCATGAATACAGTGTTTTCCCTTCAGTGCTGACATCAGGTTGCTTGTGGCTGTAGGCCGGGCAAAGCCCTGCAATGGGCCTCCCATAATGCCCCTGATGGTGTAATGGGCAGTTCCAATGTACTGGTCAATTGAGGGTTCAGGCGTCATCCTGGTCAAGTGGGACCTCTGATGGACATGGGGCCTTTTTCAGCACCCCACCTGGCTGACCTCTGATGTCACCCCTGCTCAGATGACCAGATGTCATAACTGCAAAAGAGGACAAAGCACTCCAAAATGTAGGACATGCAAGAAAAATGTAGGTCATGACAAAAAAAGCTAAAAATACTTGTATATTGATTTCATGTGGTTAATTTTAACATATTACTTATTAAATTAAAAACTATATTATATAAAATTTATTATGTATAATTTATTAATTACAAGATGGCTATGTGCTGCCCACAGGGGCCCGCTTACAGGGAAAAGGAAGACATTTAAGTAGTTTTCCAGGACACAAGGTTAAAAAAGAGGATATGTCCTGGAAAAAGAGGATGTCTGGACACCCCGCCCCTGCTTCCCTTGGTCACTCAGTAATCACAGGTACAGTATTAGGGAGAAGGGAGAAGGGTTTCTGGATGTGAGGGCATGAACTCTCTAGTCTGATTAGAAATTCATCCTCCACAGTTTTTACATGATTTTACATTTAAACATGTAAACATGTAAACATGTAAAACATGTAAACATACAAGGACATCTGCAAGAGGGATCTGAAGGCCTTAGGGATGGACCTCAACAAGTGGGAAACCCTGGCCTCTGAGCGGCCCGCTTGGAGGCAGGCTGTGCAGCATGGCCTTTCCCAGTTTGAAGAGACACTTTGCCAACAGTCTGAGGCTAAGAGGCAAAGAAGGAAGGCCCATAGCCAGGGAGACAGACCAGGGACAGACTGCACTTGCTCCCGGTGTGGAAGGGATTGTCACTCCCGGATTGGCCTTTTCAGCCACACTAGACGCTGTGCCAGAACCACCTTTCAGAGCGCGATACCATAGTCTTTCGAGACTGAAGGTTGCCAATACAAAAAACATTTAAACATTTTTACTTGATTTTAGACTGATTATGCTTCACTGTTCATCACCTGTAATCGCAGGTCTTTGTGGCTTTCAGTAGTAATATAGGTGGAGAGGGCAAAAGATAACTATAGCCCAAAGGCAATTCACATCTGTGGGAAGGAAGAGATAGTTAGAAGTAAAATAAGAATGCCCAGCTTGCTTTGTTTGTATCAATTGAACATTAGCCACAGGCTTGCGAATATAGGGGGAGCAACAGGCTTCTTAGTTGTTTGTATAATGCAAATAATATGTAATAAATATATAATAAATAAAGTGTATTAGTATTTATTATGACGACCAATATTACTGCACCATCAGTGTCCATGTGTTGTCTGACAACCTTTTTATTTCTCTTATTTATACACATGATGTATGACACCTTTGAATATAATTGTACCTGCCGTTGGGTTCTTAACAGGAGCATGTGACCCAGGACAAATAATGTAACTTCTGAGGTGGTCTGATGGCCTCAGATCCCACAGGTCTTGAGAAAGGTCACACTAAGGACAACCTAAGGGTGCAATCCGAACCCCTTATGTCAGTGCTTTCCAGCACTGACATAAGGGCAGTGCAGCTCCGAGGTAAAGGATCAAATATTCCCTTACTTTGAGGAGGCCTCCGTGAGTGACACCCAACTGCAGGATGCAGCACATGTCCCTTTGGCACTGCTATGCCAGTGCTGGAAAGCACTGATATAAGGGGTTAGGATTGCGCTCTCAATTTGTCACAGCAATCACCACTGCCCACATTCTAGTAGACTGGCTTGGGAAAAGCCTTACCTGGCTTTCATTTCTTCAAAAATTCTATGAGCAGCTGCACCTTGCTTGCACATTTGAACCTGTGAATGGTAGACAGCTGATGCCTGCTGGAGCAGGTTAGCCTGTAAAGGGTTGAGAGGAAGGCGCGAAGGGGGTGGAACCTGGGATGAGCAGAATGGGGAGGTGAAGGGGTGGGGAGGAGTGAGGCCCAGGAAAAGGGTGAGTTTGGTGGCAACTGTGTTCATCCTAATCCACATCCAGGGCCTGAAGCACCTTCCCAGGTCAATGTGGACTTGCACCAGCTATAGAGCTGGCACAGGTCTGAGTTGACATATGGTGGCTGCTAGGGCTTACTGCAGGGCAAAGGGAACAAATGTTCCCTTACTCCAGCCATTTTCAACCACTGTGCCGTGGCACACTGGTGTGTTGTGAGTGGTCCACAGGTGTGCCACAGGAATTTGGGGGAAGGTCATTTATTAATAGGGCCAATGGGAGATGCGAGCCCCCACTGGCAGCATGGTGTGCTTTGTCAATTGTCAAAAACCTGGTGGTGTGCCTTGTCCATTTTAGTGCCTTGTCAGTGTGCCGTGAGATGAAAAAGGTTGAAAATCACTGCCTTATCTTGAGGAGGCCTCCAGAGACTTGCAGGATACATTGGAGGCTGTGCTGGTGCTGCTGCATCACCATACAGAGAGTTGGTTAGGACTGGGCTGTTAGAAAGCAGCAACACAGCATATATATTGTATTTGTCTGCTTATATTCAGTATTTATGTGTAGAACGGCATTGAAATAATCAGTGGAGAACTGCGATAATTTCAAGGACAGGAAATAGTGAAGCTTGTTTGTGCCCTGTTGAAAAAGCTCTGTCTGAGGCAAGTAATGTGATATGCTCTGTCTATTGTCTGTGGTGGAGAGAGTGCCAGCCGCATTCCTTTTCTCCACCTGAAGCAAAATTGCTCAGAACTTTGAGCTTTTCAGCTGAGCTGTCAATCAGGTCAGACAAGATGGAAGTGTAATACACCATGCCCTCTGCAAGAAACAATGGGCACTCAGTGGAAACAAGTGTACAGCCCTATGAAGTAATTTTAAAGTGAACCTTTGTGTTCAGGATGGCTTTTGATGGCTGATGGCATTTTAACTGGATGTAATTTTAACTGTTAATTTTATGCAATCTACAGGATGACTTTGTTTTTAATGTTGTATTGTTTTATTATTTTTATGTTTTAAAACTTTGCAAGCCATCCTGAACAGAAACATCTTAAGGCCCTGCCAATGGGTCTCCAAATAGGGAGCAATTCTCATTTTCAAGGAGAGGGAGTTCCACAATCAGGGCACCATCACCAAGAGGGCCCTGTTCCTTACTGCCATCCCTCTTACCTCCATCAATGGTGGCATGGTTAAAAGGGCTCCCTCTGATGATCTCAGAGGTCAGACTGGATTATGTGGAAGGAGGCAGTCCCTCAAATACCCTGGTCCCAAGACATAAAAGGCCTGAAAATCAAAAGTAGCATCTTGAATTGTGCCTGAAAATGAACAGGCAGCCAGTTTAGCTGCTGAAGTAACCACACAGGCAGTCACATACTGCACTAATTGCAGTTTCTGAACAGTCTTCAAAGGCAACCCCATGTAAAGCATGTTGCAGGAATCTAGCTGTCACTAAGGTATGGGTCACTGTGGCTAGGTCTGAGCTATTCAGGTATGGTTGAAGCTGTTAGATAAGCCGAAGCTGAGAAAGGCTCTCCTCCCACAGCTGCCACCTGTGAGTCCAGGAGCAGCTGTGGATCTAGGAGAACCCCTAGATTGGGGACCTGTCCCTTCAGAAGGAGTGCAATCCCATTCCGAGCCGGGTGATAGTCCAATACCAGAAGAACCAAGGGTTTCCAAACCAGGAGAACCTCAGTCGTATCAGGATTTAATTTCAGCTTCTTTGCCCACATCCAGGTCCCAACTGCCTCCAAACAGTGATCCAGGACCTCGACAACCCACCAGGGGGAATCAGGGGGAAAGGAGAGAAAGAGGTGGCTGTCATCAGCATACTGATGACTCCCTACCCCAAATCTCCCAGCAGCCTTATATAGTTGTTAAAAAGTATGGGGGATAGAATTGAACCTTGCACACAATGGCGTGAGGAAAAGGATTAGCACCTTCTGCCTTCAGGACCAGAATCTGATCTGACCTGCCACCCCCAGTACTTGCTATTAACTTTTTTTTTAAAAAACTGTGTGGGAGATCCCATTAGAGAACTCATGTGAATATGTTGGCATGTAGCCTCAACATCTGGGTTACATCACTACCATTCATACAGCTTATTGACCATTTTGGCTAAGTTTAACCTATTCCCCTATTTGTTTATTCTGTTCGAAGAAGAAATCTGTCAAGACAAAATATAATTAGAAGCATTCTAGTGATGTTACATGATGCTTACAATGGGAAATTAACAGAATAATTATTCATAATGTTATCTTTTCATTTATACAGGTGGAGCCTGTTTAACCATGGATTTTATATCCACAGATGTGGCTCAACGCGGGTTCCCCGGACCCGAATTGAGCCAAACTTAGTTCAACCTGACCCCTCTGAAGGTGACTGGAATTGTGCTCCAGTTGCCTCTGGAGGACTTTCTGAAGCCTGTAGAGGCCGTGTGTATCCACTAGCAGCCTCTGTGAGCTTCAGAATAACCAAAAAGACTGAAAAAATGCTACTTCCAGTTTCCAAAGGGAAACTGTTTGTTCCTTTACCTTGGGGCTGCATTGAGATTACATTAGTGCTGGAAAATTGGTTAGGATTGGGCCTTAAGAGGCACAAGGGTGGCATTCATTCTTGAATTTATAAGCTGAGACCTGCTATTCCTTAGGCTTGCTTGTCACGTCAACCCCTCTGACCTGGCAACCATCTCACCTACTGGTAATTTCAGATGTGTGGGGCAGACAGTAGTTAGTCATGTGGAAGGCACTATTAGGGAAACTATTATTGACTTCAATAATTGGGGAGGGTAATTTTTGTCTGAACTACAGCAAGGGGAAAAAGGGTTAAACTCTACCCCCGCACTGTGCTCTGGACCAGATCAAATCTCCCATGCCACCCACTGGTATTACTGAAAAAGAATAGAAAGACAATGATGCATTTAATGTCATGTCTATTTCCATCATCCATCTTAGTAAACCCACAATCAAGCCATAGGTGCTATACCTATCTTTTTCCTCCCTCTGAAACTAATAGTGGCTTGGAGTGGTGGAGGAGTGTTGGGAAAGGGGCACAGGAGAATATGTTTAAGTTGCACTGCTCCTCAAAGCAGCTCCAGCAACTGCTAACTAGCAAAACAGAAACTGCAGAATATCTAGATCCAGAAATCCAGCCAGGTCTAGTTTGGACCTGGGTGGCTGAGTGAACAGGTTTATCTCACCTCTTCAGCAGAATGCAAAACATATCGCCCTGGGGACTGAGATATCCAAATTCAAACTGGTATGCATGTTCAGGACATTTCTATGTTTCACATACCTATTTCCAAGGCACCCAAGGACTAGTTTAGATGCTACTTTTCTGCCTGAATTGACCCCTTGTAGTAACAGATGTGTGTGGTCAACACTACTTGCATGCCTTGCTTCTTCCTGCACTTCTTGCTGCCTGGTCCCTGGCTGTCCAGTACCATGCAGCAGAGGATGCACCAGAACCGCTGCACACTATGGGGCTGGTCCAGGATAGAAGCCAAGATGTGCATGCAACATCAGTGCATATATCTGTTGTCCCAAGGGGCCAGTTCAGGCAGGAGAGTATCATCTGAACCAGCGCAGAAAAGATATAAAACACTGTGACATGGTATGTCCTTTGAGTGCTGAGAGATCACAATAAAACTTGATCCTTTTCCAGAAAAAATGCTCCTCATGCTCAATGAAACACGAAGAAAGTGAGGGAATATTCCAGCTAGCCACACCCCATGCTGACACACCCCCTGACCATGTCTCCCTGGTACCCCCCATTCAGTGATTATTTGCAGAGAGGAATGCTGAATGCAGAATAGGTTCCTCCAAGGCTACCCTCTGCAAAACAAATACTGAATGCAGTAGTGCCTGGGGGATATTGCCAATGGGTGCATTGTTGGGCTGTCCCCTCATGTGTTCAGTGAATGCAGGGAGCATTTCGTCCAAATACAGTTGTGGTTTGTAAAGCTTTTAAACATTAGTTCAACCTCTACTTTCAATTCAACTCTTCATTGTAAAAAGAGCCCTTTTGAGCATTCAGTTTTCTTACCTGTTTTTATTTCATGTGGTCTCTATTCCAGTTCTTCCGAAGGGTTCAGGGCAGGTAACATCAGTTTAACATCAATTTAATACCAAGAATAAAACACATGCAATTTAATCATTCTATTATGGTCAGTGGCATCACTAGGGCTTGCGTCACCCAATGTGGGAGGCCAGCACATCACCCCCATGATGGACCTCCATTGCAGTAGGCAGGGCAATGCCCCAGGTGGTGAGCGTAATGAAGTGCCATTGCCCTGCCCGCACTGATTTTATTTGTTTATTTATTTATTTGATTAATTTCATCCATTCGTTCATTCATGGGATTTATATCCTGCCTTTCTACCCCGCTTAAGGGCTCTCAAGGTGGCTTACAAAATACTACTTAATACAATAAAAACAATGCTAGAAACATTAATATAAAACAATTAAAACCATAAAAACAATAAGACACAGTTGGAGTAGATGTTTCATTAAAGATGTTTCATTAAAAGTACCAGCCTCCCAATGTCAACATTTTGGTTTTGGGCTATAATGTTTGATAGAACAGAGCAGTGATTTTCAACCTTTTTCGTCTCATGGCATACCAACAAGGTACTAAAATTGTCAAGGCACACAATCAGTTTTTGGACAATTGACACGGCACACCTTTCTGTTGGTGGGGGGCTCATATCCCCAAGGCATACCTTTCTGTTGGTGGGGGGCTCATATCCCCAATGATTCTATTAATAAATGACCCTCCACCAAACCCTCGTGGCACACTAGTGTGCCACACCACAGGGGTTGAAAATGGCTGGAATAGAGATATTTAAATGTGGTTTGTTTTGTTGCATTCTGCATGAGTGCATGGAATAATATATAACATGATATTATTCAAAAATACCAAGATCATTAAAAATTCAGCCATTGGTGGCGTCACCTCCCCTTCGTGTCACCTAGTGCGGCCCACACCCCCAGTGACACCGATTATGGTGATTCAAAATTATTAAATTAATATTATGTGGCATTTCAATGCCAGTCCTTAAAGAAAGTTTTTATGACTCTTCCAGAATATATTCAACTTGAATCTGGTTTCTGCAGAAAGGGAGTTGTTCCATAACTGTGGGGAATCACAAAGAATACTACTTTCTATGCTCTTAATGTTTTAAACTGATACACAGCTGGTACAGTCAAAGTCTCTCATTTAACTTTAGAAGTCTTTAATAGATCTTAAGGAGATAGCATGTCATAATGCAAGCATTTATATCTGTGCTCTGATTTGGCTACAGATAGCAGGCTAATACTGAAAAGAAACCAAATAACATCTGAAGATATCAAGTCATAAATGTGGAAATGTGGAATTATTTGACACGGAAGAACATGAGAATATGCATCTCCCTGAGAAGTATGCAATTTTAAAAGAAATCACAGAGAGCATATACCCAAGATTACAATCTGCTACTTGTATCCCACTCTTAAATGGGGTAACTACTACCCACAGACCCATAGAATGGACCAACCCATATAATCAGAAAAAGTGACTATAACACTTCAGAATGCAGGTCTTTCCAAGGTTCCCCTTTGGTGATGGACATGGATGCCTGTCTTTCTCTTCATTTTTGTATATTAAAAAATATCGGATTTTTTAAAATCTGTTTTGGTGGTTCTCTGAGTGCTGAAAAACAGGATAAACATGTAAGAAATGAAATGATAATATAATCTGGGTGTTCCCTATGGAAAGTAAGGGAACCTATCCTCCCTGGAGGATTGTTTTCAGAGTGTAAGGAGATTTTGACAGGAGAGAACATTCATATAAATGATCTTTCATTTACATTCTTACCTGATACAATTCCCACTCATGCAACATATTTGTGGATATGAATGGGCAGATAGATGCCTGCTGACATTGCCCCTGACCTCTGTGTGTTCGGTTGAAGACATGTATGTGTGTAGGCTCTTGTTGCAAGATCAGGAGTGCCCAAAATACAGGTTCATGTAAACAGAGTCTACCTGAGTATAATTGCGTGTGTATAGCCTCTGTTCAGGAGCTCTGTCCTCTGTAGGATGAGTGAGTATGCATAAATGGATGACCCACATGTGTTCAGTTGACTATCTAAATGATGCACATCCAGTTTGATTTAAACAGACTGCACAAACGAGGGAGAAGTCTGCAGTCGCACAAACAGACTGCAGAAGTCCCGCACTTTGGCATTTGAAGAAACCACACCAGGAGCAAAGTGAGGATCACTTGTTTTTAGCGGACAGAAAGCGGATCAGTGTAGCTCGGCTCTGTGGTGGGCTGGAGAGAGGTGGCAGTGGCAGGCTCAGGTGAAATGGCACCCCAAATCCACTGCCCTTTTAACTCTCTGCAATCTGCTGCGGATGCAACCTGCATCACCAAGGATGGGCTGCCTTTGATGAGCATATCACTGTCAGAGGTGGGTGGGGCCAGAAGGATTATAGTGGTGGAGTACCTGCTTTGTATACAGAAGGTTCCAAGTTTAATCTCTAGTGTCTCCAGGTAGGCCTGGAAAACGCCAGAGCGCTCCTGCTAGTTTGTGCTATGTAGACTGGTGAGTAAATAATACCAGATGCAACAATCATGTGACTTAGGGCAGCTTCACATATTGAAGGTAGGGGTTCCCATCTCCATAGCTTTCAGTAAACGCTAGGGGTGTTGCATGAGGGCTCCTGCAACTCTGAGCCCTGCATGCAACTGTATGCATGCACACAATGTAGACATTCAACTCAATATGTGTTGACTGGGAGTGTTACTTGCTGCTATGTTACTGTTACATCTGCCTGCCTCCTTGCCTCCGATTCTCCTCTGCTGACTGGGTGACCAGATGTCCTCTTTTACCAGACATGTCCTCATGTCCTGGAAAATAAATTAAATGTCTTTCTCTTCTCTGTGAGTGGGCCCCTGCAGGCAATGCATACCCTTCTTTTAATTAATAAATTATATGTAATAAATTATATGCAGTATGGTTTTAAATTTAATAATAAGTAATACTGTGTTTAAATTAACCACATGAAATCAATATACAAATGTTTTCAGCTTTTATTTTTCATGTCTTACATTTTTCTTGGGTGTCCAACAATTTGGGGTGCCGTGTCCACTTTTGGTGTTATGACACCTGGTCACCCTGCCTCCCCTTCCCGCTCCTTGGGTTGGGAAAGAGGGGAGCAGAGCAGAAGTGTGGAGGAAGAGTATGGTGGGCTAGGATGTCGGAGAAGCAGGGCCCAATCCTATCCAACTTTCCAGCACCGGTGCAGCCGCAATGCAGCCCTGAGGTAAGGGAACACATATTCCCATACTTTGAGGAGGCCTCTGTGACTGCCTCCCCACCACAGGATGCAGTGCACACCTCATGGGCACAGCTGCACCAGCACCAGAAAATTGGATAGGATTGGGCCTGCAGAAGATGGCATATCACCAGATAAAGGGGGGGGGCAGTGTTTGGCATGCTGCCTCAGGCGAAAGTACAACTTGGGCCAGCCCTGGCCCTATCTACGTACTCATATTCACAGATCTATTGTATGTACAGGTATACAACAGGTGTGTCCCCAAGAGGGATGCAGTGCAGCACTTTCCTAGAACTGTCTGCCTACTCTAGCAGAGACCAGTCTCTACTTCACACCTTGTGTGTCAGTCACAGGCCTTGTGTGAACTTGTGCATTTGCTCGGAGGGTGGCAGAGGGACCCAAAAGCGCCCAAGTCCCTGTGAAGCGCCCCCTGAACATTCCCTCTCCTGTCAAGCAGGCAAAGTGTGGGCCCAGAAAGCGCCCAGCCTTTGTCATGCGGGCCCCACTGGAAGCAGCAGGGAGGCTGGCTGGCAGCAAAGGCCTCTCCTCGTGGGCCTTCCAGAGGCTCCTTGTTGTCAAGGGTGGGGCGAAGGCGGAGGACTCTGCCCTTTCTTTCTCTCTCCCTTCCTGTAAAACAGGAACGCACCGGAGAGCCAGGCGTTGGCTCGCCCGCCTCTGGGCTCGGCTCCCAGGTGGAGGGAGGAAGGCGCGCGCACGCACACACCCCCCAGTCTGTTTTATGAGCCCGACGGCGGGGAGGCGGCTCCACGCCCAGGCCTGTTGGTTCAAAAAGGATTCCAAAAGGTGCGGCTTGGCCTTGCCTGTGCCAGCAGGGAGGGGACTGGCTGATCTCCACCTCCACCACCAAGCCTTCCCGCCACCGGTGCCTCCTCACCTGGCTGGGTCTGCCAGCAGCCAGGACCTGCGTCTCTCTCGCCCTCTCCTCTCTCCGCAGCCTGTGCCTCCCTCGCCCACCGCAGACCTGCCCTTCTGCCTGCGAGTCATGCTCTGCCGGGGGCGCTGATTCCTCGCCCGGAGAGAGGCCGCCTCGCTCCCCCTTCCCTCCGCAGGGGAGAGTTCACGCCTTTGTTCTGAGCGCTCTTCTCTTCCCAGCTGAGGCGCTCCGCTCTCGGTTCACTCGCCGCCACCATGAGCATGAACGGCGGGTCGCACCCGCGGCTCAACACCTTGGGGAGGATGGTCCGAGCCGACTCCGGCATGGATATGCGCTACGAGATGAACTCCAACGTGATGGCTGGCGGCGGCGGCGGCGGCGGGGGAAGCGGCCATACCCACAAAATGTACTACATCCAGAAAAGTTACACGGGGGACATCAGCTCGGACGCATACACGTAAGTGTCGCTCGGAGCGCACCGACGCCTGTGCGCAAATACGCAGACCTGATCTTAGGCGGGCGCTGCTGCTTAATGTCGTCGGAGCTGGTTTGTAGCTCTGGCATGATGATCAAGGTGTGTTGTGTGTGACGCACAGAGGCAGGCAACGCTCAGATGCATTTGGGGTCCAGGAAATGCCGTCCAGGTAGTTTGCTCTGGAACCAGCAGCGCACAACCAGTTGTAGAACTTTTGCTACAGGTTCCGATGGGGGGGGGGGGTTCTTCAGTCTGCAGGCTGCTGTTCTGCTTTGGCTCAGTTGCTGTTTGTGGCTGGTTGAGTATCAGGAGGCATTTTAGAACCCCCTGCAAAAGAAAGGAAGAAAGTGGGATGAGTAGGCTGACTAATTCCTGCCCCATCACTGTCTTTGTGCTGGCTTCCGTTTTCTAGCCCAATTAAAGGCACAAGTCTATGCATGCCTACTCAGAAGTAAATCCAGTTGCGTTCAATGGGACTTACTTCTGGGTATAGCATGGCATAGGATTGCAGGCCAACGTTGCACATACGCAACAGGGACCAAATGTGCACATTGTGGACCAGGTAAAAATGGGTTAAAAAGGTTTTACGGCTGGTGTCCTGATCTCTGTATGCCTTTGGCTACTGTCCTCTTGGATTGCAATTGCAACAAAATTTCCCTAGATAAGGAACTTCCCCACATTCACAGGAGGATACATCCTGCTTGACATCTGTGGGAGATGAAAGGCTCACTCAGCATTACTCAGCTCAGGCCAGTGATCTTCAAAAGTAGTTTAGATGCCAAGGTATAGTTCAAATCTTCTTGGCCAGAGAAGGGACTTGCAGATATAGCCTCCTTGGTAGGAAAACCTTGGGCTGCTTGATAAATTATGTCTTTCCTGTTCAGAAAGTATAGTACTGCTGTTTTGAGAGTAGTGAACCGCTTTACACATTACATATTTTTATGTGTGTACTTGAGGTCTTTTAAGTCTGTGCATAAAAATATGAAGTGTGAATGCAACAAAGGTGTTTGCAAGCACATGTACCATGAGTACTGAATACTCATCTCCTTTATCTTTTGCTTGTGGGCTACCCAGAGGCAACTGATGGGAAATGGGACTGGACTAGAAGGGTCTTTGACCTGATACAGCAGGGCTTTTCTTATGTTCTTATCTCCTTATTGGGCAGATGGTAGAAACAGGGGCTTGCCTCTGATCATCATGGATGACTTGATCATCTGCACATGTGCAACGGGAAACCACAGACAGTTCTGACGTGGGAACAATTTACATGCAGAATTGCATGTCATTTCCAACAGGAAAGTGTTTTCTGTGTAAGGAAAATGCTAACATGAGATGTAACTCTTCTGGCTTATTGGTTGTTGATGCTTCTCTCCTTTTAATTAGACATAGTCCACAACCTGTTTTCAATGACATGGCTCAGCTGTGGAATCAGTTACGCAATTGTGAAGGGAGTACTTCTGAGCATGAGCCAAGTGTATTGTTCTTGCCCTTGAATTCCCACACATGAAGATTAATGAGCAGGGTTCCCAGGTTTGAAGGTGCAGCTTCTGAGAAGGCCTGGGCCCAAGTGCCTTTCGTTTAGAAATTTATGACTGAACTTTTTTGTAATCCAAGCTTGCAGAGCTGTAGTTTCCCCTCCCTTTCTTTTACAAAGGGCAGCTGCCTTGGCCACTGAAATACATTTATAGCAGAGATGTGGGAGTTTGGGCAGCCTGGAAAGCAGATACTCTCACTTTCCACCATATGAAAACTCCTGTAGCTATTCTAGTCATGGTGCCTCTTTGTTGCCAATAATTGTGGGGCATTGTAGATGGTGTCTTCATCTAGGAATGCAGATAAGCTATGATAGGGAGGAAAGTACAAGTTGGAATGTTAAAATGAGCCATAAATGCAAGATTGCAGTCCACCTTACAATGCAACTGTTTTCTTTTCAGAACTTGGGCTCAACTGTGTGGGTGGGCATGTGTCTTCAGGCAGCTGGTAAAATAGCATGCTTGTTTTTTAACCCCCTTCTGTGTTCTGTGTTTGGATAGCCATTCCTCTTTGGTCCCCTCCCTTCTGCTCCATAACAGAATTCTATAAACTTTATTACTTTGCCTAGTTGTATGTTGTTTTTTTCCCTGAGGGGCTGGGTGTAGGCTGTTTAGCAGGGTAACTCATGTAGGTTTTTGCTCTATTGTTAAAGTACAATGCATCAGGTATGAACGAATGCATACATCAGAACAGTTACTGTGTTTGTGTTGATTACAGCTTGCCACTTTCCCCTTCTATTGTGTTAATTTTGTGTATGTATTGAGACCTTGTGGAATCCCTGAACATCAAAGCAACTGGGAGCAGTACTTTAAGGTTATGTCAACTGTCCAGCAGAACTGTTGTCTCCATGACAAACCCTCATAATCTGTTTGCTTAAGACTGAAAGCCAAGCTTTTCACTTGAGACATGCATCTTCTAATCATCCTAGGCTTATTTGCTGATGAGTCCAATTTTACAGCTGGAGAACTGAGGTTCAGAAGGAATTGCCTACTCATGAAATGAGGTTTAATTGGGATAGGCACCCATGTTTTCTGGTTCACATTAAACTAGTTTACATGAGCTTACCATTTGATGGCTGCCTCAACTGTGAACGAACTATTACAGATTAAACACCATCAACAGAGCTTTAATGTCACAGGATCATAATATCAGTTCACATACTTAGCTGTCAGCAGTATTCAGGTGATGAGATGCATGCATGAGCCAGTTCTGACACTCTTCCCACTGAACCAAACTAGTTCAGTAATAGTCAACCAGAGGCAAGGGGAATGTAGACTTGTATTCAGCAAATACAGTACATGAGGATCATGGCTATCAACCTTGAGGTGGATGTGTGACAAACAGAGATCCAATCTGTAAAACTTTTTTCCCAGACTTCAGATGCACTGTTGGAAAAAGTTTCACCTGCTGGATTTTTGTCTGCCTTGCAACTGTTAAAAGCAGAAGAACGCTGCATGGAAAAGGGGGAAAAACTACATGGGTTTCAAAAAGAACCTTGCTTGTGCATATGAATTAGTGCAATTATATTTACGTGAACATGCAAAAGAGCCTGAATATGTACACCTAGCAGATTTACTATAGCAGTAATGGTACCACACCCGTGTTTCACTTACTGTTTTGTGGAAGCTGCTTTACAACTAATGGTTCACTTAACTGCTTGTACATTTTTTCCAGTGCCAGAGTTAACCATACTTTTGTTCCTACTTGTTCTTGATATGGAGCCCCATGGAAACAGAAGTCCCATTCAAGCCCATTGATAAATTAGTGGAATGCTTGCAGTAGATGTACTTGGTTCATTACACCCTAGTTCAAAGTCCTATGCAAATGCCACACATAGGTTTTCTAAAAATCTGAATTTTTTCAATGCCATTCTGTACCATAATTTAGCTTGGGTTCTAGTAAAATTGATACCTTGCAGCATTTTACTGGATAAAGCTGAGTTACTTGGAGGTATAATTTGGTGCCCATATACACAAAGAAACATTTCTCCTGTTTGTACTGTACCCCAAAAATCTTCCCACTCATTTTCTGGTTAGTGAGTCCCAAGTGAAGGCTGAACAGAGTATGCAAGTCTTGCTTTGGCTATTTTCCTGAATTATATGGGCCCAGTTCTGCTGCTGGTTATGGGTGGTATTTTCACCAGGGGACCTGAAAAAGTTATCAGCAATTTAATTATTCCTGTATTTTATTTCAAAAGAATGATTCAAGATGTGCCTTGGAATAGTTCTCTTGCTTTTGTTTTTGTGACGGTATATCTATAGTCCATCCCAATAATTCACTGATGGAATTAAGTTCAAATTAGATGAATACAAAAAAGAAAAAAGGAAGTGAATTAAGTAACTGAAAACTGTAAAAAAAAAACACTATTTTTGCAATAACTAGGAACTTTCTTGTGACCTTCTTTTATGGATACATGTTAAAAATACTCAGTTGCATGCTATGTGCTTATTTTCTTTCTTGCGTTTAGGTGCTTTATTGGTTTCAATAATCACAATACAGTACTGTACTCAGTATTTATATAACTATCCAAAACATAGTCTTCAAGGTCAGGCATTTAATCTATCAAATAATTTTAACAACTGCATTCAAACATAAACATTGTTTAGAAATGTTGACATCTATTTTTTGAATGCAAAAGTTACTGCCCTTTAAATTTCAGCTAAATGACCTTTGGGGATTGAGTCCTGGTTCTGTTGAGGCTTTTTCTGTCATCCTTTCTTCTGTCACCCTTTCTTCATGTAGTGCCTTCCTTGGATAGCAACGCCAGCCTCTCCCTGCCCTAAGGGTTGAGCAACCTGCCTGTGTAATGTTCCCAGTTTCTGTAATCCTGGGAACTGAGTAAGAGGCTGGTTTCTGTGGAACCTCAGTTGATGGGAATCATGCTTCTGCTCTCAATGACTAGTCTGAGTTGGGCAATTTTTGAAAATTGCCCTAACACTGTTGTAAACCAGCAGTGCAGTTAAGTCTCTCAGAAATTGTTTGCACAATAGTTACGACCCCTGCCAGCAGGGTGGAGATAGGGCTGAAAATTTTTATATTCTACTGGTGTGATCATGGTGGTAGAATTAACTTCCGTAACTACAGAGTTGTTGTTGCTACCTGTGAACATAAAGGCGTTATTGTTTGTATGTGACCAACAAGGGAACAAATGCTGACAGTGCTATATCAGTGCAATGGTGTTTGGTCATTAGTGTGGAGTCTGCAAACTGCCTTCCTCAAATCCTTAGCCAGCCTCACTCAGAATCTGCAACAGAACAGCTGAACATGACAAGAACTATGAAACACTATACGTTAAAGATGCTAATAGTAATAAATATATAACACAGTATATAATTATATGTAGATAATTAGAAATTAGAATACATAAATATATAATTATTAATAAACAATAAAAATAAGATTATCTCTATGCTGCAGGTACTCCTATTTAACACTTATATTAGATACATAGCATACATATTATTATGCATAATTAGATGCATGTCATTTATGTATTACAATTTAATCCCACTGTTCCAAGGAGCTCAGGTGGGTGTATATTACTTTTTCCTCGCCCAGTTGATCCTATTAACAACCCCAGAGGTCAATTACCTAAGTAACCCAGTCAGTTTCCTAGGTAATTAGGGATTTGAACCTCTGTCTGCTCAGCTGAAACAAACCATTAGAACATAATGGCTTACCCTACTCTTACAGCATAAACTGAGTGAACACATGTAGAGGGGGGTATCCATGGTCATTTTCTTGGATATTTGCATGGAATTTATTCACATGCAATTGTGTATGTACTATTAGGCTTTTTTCCTGCTTCTGAGAACTTTCTTTTTTTCTGTTTTCCAATTGTGTTGAGAGTGCCTGATGCATGTATTGTTGCATATGTGTAGATTCCATGCTGTTATTCAAATGAACCTGTCATGAAAATAGGTTTCTGGTGCTCTGTAGCAGGATTGACCAAGTTCTTCAGCTAAAGAGTGGATTTCCTGGTCAAACAATTTGGTAGGATGGGGGTGTAAAGTATTCAGGACATTTTGCGTATCTTATCTCAGAAATCCTTGCAGCAATGTACAAGACAGGTCAATGTTGTTATTCCCGTATTGCTGTTGTGAAGCTGTGGGATAGCAGCTTGCAGGCTAGCCAGTGGCAGATCTTTAGGGTAATATTTAACTAGAGACTTTCTGTCTTATAATTTACACCCTCACAATGCAGTCCTGTGCATGTTTACTGAGCAGTAAGTCTGACTTAGTTCAGTAGGGATTACTCCTGTGCATAAGGTTGCGCTGTTAGTCACTACACCAAAGCTGCTGGACTCTAGAGAAGTATCAACATTTTTTCCTGTAAAAATGATTTTAAATGGCTTAGATTTGATTTTTAAGTGCACAATATCTGCTTTCATATCAATGAACATATAAATGCTTAAAATCTGCTGCACCAAACATTCTGACCAAGTAACTTCCACAAGCTTTTAAAATGATTGATAAAGATATATATACTATATATGCACCACCTTCTTTTTCATTGTCTGCTCCATAATGAGGCCAGGAGGAAATGTCTAGTTCTCCAACCTTATCTTAATTCCCTTTTTGAGGACTCTGTCATATTGCAACTCTGATTAGCCACCCCTGACCCTAACACCATTTTCCAGATAGCTACTTTTATTTCACAAATTGTGGCGTTCAATTTGAAGTGTGCCCCTATTTCTTGAAGTCCTTGGTTTATAGGTGTCAATTGTAGCTTGGTATGTTTTTAGCAAACAAATCTCTAGTCAGCTCCTTTAAGTTTTTATGTATGAAAGTGCTTAATGTTTTTGTAACTGTATGCCAATAAAGGTACTGAAACTGAAACTATATATGCTTAAACAACACTTAGCACTTTTTTACTTGTTCCTTATAGTTTGTTTTTAAAAACAAAAAACCTACTCAGCGATATCAACTTCATTTGTTGAAATTAGGATTTTCTTTGTCTTGGCTACCATGTGTGAATAAGCCCTACCATGTGTGAATAAGTGTGCCCATGTCCTTCTTTGCTGATAGGGGGAGTACTGGCACCCTATCATAGCATGCATGTTGTGGGTGAGGAGTGCTCTTGTATATGCCATGATTAATGAAAAGATCACATGATAATACTGCAAAGAGCACAGTCTGCTTGCCAAACACACTTCAAATGGATGAAGCTAATTATTGTAGGTGAGAGAAAAAAAATTCATGCCAGCTAGAAGCCATGGGAGCTGCAATAGAGTGAATAATTAAAATGAGAAACAGCAAGAGGTTTCAGCCTTTCATTAGGAAATGGGCGAGTCCTTCTTGCCTCAAAGGCCAGTTTGGGAGCTTCCAGTTTAGGGATTTTCCAAGTGTCTGACATGCTGATTCAGCATGTCTGATGCCCATGTACTGTCCCAGTAATGTGCTGATCCATTTGGCACAGTGCAGCCAGTGTGGTGTAGTGAATAGATTCTTTGACACAGCAAAGCTGTGTTCAGGCCCAGAGTGGATGTAGAATGGGTACAGTGTAGTGAAATGTGTTGTGTGCTTGTACACACCCTGTCTTATTCTCTCCTCTCCATCATGAATTACCTCTTCTTCCCATTGTTTGCATTTAATAGCATAACTTCAACTAACCAAAATCCCTGGGTAAGGTGGGGATTGTTGTTAATGTTAACCATGGTTCATAGTGTTATACTGAGCCATGGTTAAGAATACCAAGGGAAGGAAGGGTTGGCTGTGAACATAAGAACATAAGAACATAAGACAGGAAAGGCTAGAAGGGGGGGTCAGTGCATGGAGCTTGCAAGTGAACTCCTAACAATGGTTAAGAGATCTGTAGCACTGGGTTTCAGCCACAGAGGTCACTTCATAATCTTGGAAAGGTCACTCTCGATCAACCTAGTTTATCTAACATGCAAGAAGCGATGGAAACATTACCCTTTGTATGTTTCCTTGAGCTTTTGGAGGTAGAATTAAATATTTCTTCTAATTCTCCTTCGTTATAGTTACAATGTAAAATTAACAATGATGCATGCAGCCACCTGGATATGTCCTGAAAGAATGTTTTGTTTTAAAGTTGTGATTCTCCAAGGCCAACTGTGGGTACTATTTGACTTGCATGTGGCCCCTTGTGTGGTCTCTAGGCTCATGTTAGCACCTGGAGCACCCCAGAGTGCATTTAAAAAGAGAGTAATGCTCAGGTCATCATGATTTGCAGTAACAGATGTATGTATCTCATGACAAAACTTTCCATTTGCTGAACAAGATGTTCATGAAAAAATAAAGCAGAGTCTCAAGATGTAGACCTCTGTTAGTGGAATTGTCCAATGCATTATGTTGTTGTCCTCTCCGTGCTGTGGGGATTAAGCATTTGTAACCATGTGGTAGATTGTGACTGTAGGATGATCATTGGAACACTTTGCTCTGGGTTCATGTAATCTCCACCAGTGGATGATTTGAAGATGTGGCTGGAGAGATAGGTGTCATGAGTGGTTTAGGCATACAAAGGGTCAGAATAGAGGGTTGGACATATATTATCCCTATGCATACCTGAGGGGTGTAGGAAACTGGAAGTGGGCAAAGAGAGGTTAGTAGAATTTGAACTTTCCTTCTCCATAGCCTCAGGAAGGAATGAGTGTGGCAGACACTTCAGAGAAAGAACACAGGAGATCTTGGAGCCTAGCTGTGGAACAGGCTGCCCTGCCTGGTGCTTTGGCAGCTTCTTAGAATGGGTAATGCTGGTCTGATGACTCTCAGTGTTCCCTCCAGCTTTCTCTATTATAGAATTAAATAATTTTAGAAGGTGGGTATCTCCTAAGATAGGCCATACCTCTGCTTTTGAATCCTCAATCTCTGAAGTTTCCACAGGCTCCAAGACAGTGATTGTAAGTTGGCTAGAAAAATCAAATTTATGTACAGGGAAATTAGTGTGCATAACAGTATAGCACACACCTACCATTCTCTTCACACCTTTCTCTCTAAAGCAGTGGTTCTCAAAACTTTTTAGAGGCCCTAGAGAGGTTGCTGCCTGATTTATGAATGCCAAGGAGTGTGACTGTAATGGTGATTGTCAGTAGTTTCCCCCCCCCCTCAAGCAGCAACTTGTTTAACCCTTGATGCACATAGCCTAATCTGCCCTGTCTGTTTTGTGAACCTGCAAAAATCATGTCATGACCTGGACTTTGAGAACTGCTTCAACTGTTTGAGAACAGTTTGAGAACTGCTGCTCTAAAGTATCTCTTAAGTTGCATATTTCTGTAAGGCTCACAACTTGTAATCAATGTTCACAGTTACCAGCATTATCTCATTTGAAAGATTCATCAGTGACAATACAATGTCTTTCAATGTTTAAGTCACGGCATGCAACGTCTGTATTTTCCTTTTTAACTTTGTGGGCTTTTCTTTCTGATCCGTTGCTTGTTCAGACAGGTTTTTTGGGAGGCAAGAACAAAAAAAAAAACAATTCATTTCTCATGTGGGAGAATTACTTAACTACCTGAGCAAATAAAAAATCTGAGCAATAAGATTTTGTTAAAATTGCTTAAGTTAAAGCACGGATATGCATTCAGTGGTAGCTTATCTGAAACAACTCTTTACACTCCTTTGTGCTTTCCTTAAGACAGGATCAAGATTTTGCTGTTAGTGCTCAATGTGAGTAATACTGCCTTGAGGATTCTTCCTTGGGTGGTGTAGAGTTGTCTGTATGCCCCACCCATATATACAGATGGGTGCGTATCTGGTTATGCTCATATATGCTGCCACTAAGTGTTTATGATTTGAAAATTTAGGGTCAATGTGAAAGCCAAAAGGTGAGAGAAGCCCTGTTTCCCTAAACATAGTCTCCACTTATGGTGGTTTAGGAAGATTCTAATCATTCATGTGTGTGTTTGTGCTGCACACATGCTCTAGCCCTGGCTTACCTCTGTGAGTGGGACATAGGGCGCAATCCAGAGAAGAACTTGGGCCAGCACAAACTTGCGCTGGCCCAGTAGGGTCGCAAATGTGCCGTAAAGCACGTTTGTGCCTCCTTGTGAGCAAGCTGTGCCAACGCACAGAGGTGCGCTGGCACACAGAGGCTGAATCCAGCCTCTGTGGCAGCTTGCGTGGTGAGCCTTGCGTTGGCCCAGGTGGGCCGACACAAGGCTTTGGGGTAAGTGGGGAGGAGGTGGGAGGGAGGCGTTCCGGGCAGGGTGGGTGGTCTCGGGGGCAGGTGGGTGGTCTCGGGGGCAGGTGGGTGGGTGGGTGGGCAGGGAGCAGGAGGCGGAGCTGGGACCCGGCAACCCAACTTCCTTTTCTGGGAAGCTTGGAGAAACTTCTAGCTGCTCTGCTCTCCTCGGACTTGTGCCACCTCAGGAGTTGGCGCAACTCTGAGGAGACCCATGGGGCCAAGATGCCTTACCCAGAGGTAAGGGGAAAAGTTTCCCCTTCCCACTGGCTAAGCCACTTTGGGCCCCTATCCTGTGCTGGATACAGTGCAAGCCTTTTGGCTTGCCTGTTCCAGTGCAGGGTGGGATTGTACCCATAATGTGTTTGGTGACTTCTGCATATTCAATCCAACATGTGTGCTGTAGCCTACAACTATGGCTTGTGCATCCATGGTAGATGCTACATGCAGTGTGCCCAGAGTGCTTCATTACTAGGCCCCGGGTTGGAGCATACAGAGTCTTAAGAGTGCAATCCTAAAGATGTGCTTGGCTGGCACAAGTCCCTTGCACTGGCCTATGAGGGTTGCAAATGTACTATAAAACACTTTTGCACTTCTGTGGGAGTGAGGTGCACCGGCTTGCAGAGGCTGCATCCAACCTCCATGGCAATGGGAGAAGGTGGGTTTGCGCTGGCCAAGCTCGGCTGGCCTGGGGCCCTGGGGAGGCTTGGGGAGGGCAGGAAGGAGGCAGGGTGGAGAAGTTTTGGGGTGGGTGGCAGGCGGTTCTGTGAGCAGGCGGGAAGCGGGGCAAGGATCTGGCAGTTATCATAGCCCTGTTCCTAGGCAGCACAGAGCGGCTCCAAGCTGCTCCTTTCTGCTCAGATCTGTGCCACTTCTTCAGGTGGCGCAGATTCAAGTAGACCCATTGGGACTGCTGCAGCTCTTACCAGGGTAAGGGGAATTTTTTCCCCTTGTCTTGGGATGAACCTCAGCCAGTCCCAGACTTGCCCTGGATACAGCACAGAGCCACTGGCATGTTCATTCCAGGGCAAATTAGAATTGCGCTGCCCTTGAGCTCAAGCTAGAAGGGAATAGGGAAACAATGTTCTTCCTTTTTCGGTACTCTTTCTCTGTGGCTTTTAGGATGAATGAAGAATAGCTTAATGACTATGTCATGAAACAATCAATGAAATTTAGTACATTTTAGTGCAAAATGTCATTGATTTGCAAAAAGAAATGAAATTCCAGTGGTTGTAACACATCTAGTGATTCTAACTCATCTGTTGCAAAATGCATGCAAAGAAGTGGCAATCATATTTTTTGGTTTAGTGGCCATATTTCCTTTACATTTTTTAACTGCGTAGGAAAATCTCTGTTTTGGTTGTTGACTGCTAGCCTTAGCATAGTGCAGGAGAGATGTCTGCACAGTTAATTTTAAACCTGTCTTTGTTCTCTTCCTGTCCTTTATCTGAATTCTGGACCAATAGGCACTGATTAATTTCTGTTGTCTTAGCCATAATGTCCTTTCCTTGACCTAAAGGGAGCACACGTTCCTCAATACTTTCTGTCACCAGTCTACTTACAAAGCCTTCTGTGACCATTTGATGGGATTCAACATGTCAGGAATCACACCTATACATTTTATTTCATAGTTCACAAGGACATCAAGGTGCATCATGGATGTTGGTAGTGTTGCAACTTCCATTAGTGAAACACAATAGGTAGAACTTGCATCTCCCTGCTTCAGTAGCCCACCTGCCTAATCGCCTCCTATTTACTGCAAGGCCTTCATCTAATGCAGGAAGGACATGGCAAGCACCTAATGGCAAAGGTATCAACAATAACAACAACAGTATTTATATACCGCTTTTCAACAAAAAGTTCACAAAGCGGTTTACAGAGAAAATCAAATAGCTAATGGTATCAGCAGACATGAAATCACAAGTACAATGTTCAGCTTAGTTCTGCAGTTTTTAAAATCCCATCCACTAATGCAGGTGGCAGCCTTAGTTGGGCTGATTGGTGCAGCATAATGAAACTTTAGATATACCCCCATTTTCTACACCTGGTAGTGGGTGTGTTGTATGTACCATCTTTAAGATCTCTGTATGCTGGCCAGCTCTGGAAGCTAGAATGGCACAAAGCAGAATGTTAGCCAGTATCCTAAGCTTCAGTGATGCTAGAACACCATTCAGTTCTTATAGGCCTAATTCTCTCCATATTTTCTTGATGTGACTACAGTGTCAGTTGTGTGGGGTGTGTGTCAGTTTGTTTGAATACACCCTGTGTGATGAGACCTGGTGCTAAACATGTGTGGGAAACATACTAAAGTACAATTTGCCTTGGCATGGTAGATACTGTCTCCTCTGAAGTCCACATACAACCAAAATATTTGCCTTGCAAAACCAACATAAGATAGTGCCTTTTCTTATCACAGCAAAAAGTAATGTCGGAAGTAAGTATTACTGAATGTAATTCCGATTTCAGGGCTGATTCAAACCTGAGTGTGTACCATTTGGTGAAATCAAAGATTTTTCATTGAATGTGTGAACATTCCCATTGAAAAATACTGTATTTAAGAATACGTGATGCCTTGCAGAAGAAGAGCACAAGATACATAGGAAACAGCAGGGTTACTAAACTTTTTATGATTTAAAACAGCCATATTACCAGATCATGAAATCTAAATAAATAGATGAGATATTTTATCTATGTCCTTCCTTCTTTCCCTTCTAATTTGTTACTACTTGATCTTTCTCTTGTTTCTGTCCCCTTTCTAACTTACATAACACCTTGTGCCGTGTTGAGACTTGGAAGAACAGGTGGAAGGAGGCAGCTTACCTATTGTAAAATATGAGAGAAAAATTAACAGTTAAAATCACAGTATTGGGTTTGAGGTTATGTAAGGTGATGCAATGTTTGATCAACTATAGTTGTTCCAGTTATGCCAGTCATCCGTTGATGTTGCATGCTTGTTTCATCCCATGCTAACTGAAGCTGCCAAATGCTCTTGTTGACAATTCTGACAATTTTTAACTTATGACATGACATGATTTCTCTTAGCTCTAATCAATCTGAGCACTCAGAATAGAACTGGGCCTTTATGTCACTGCAGCAAAAATATTCAGTACAAAGAAATGTGATGCCCAGAGATCTAGATGAGCCTTAGAAATTAATTACTTTTTAAAAGCTTCTATGCTTCTCTTTTAATGGTAGGTGCCACCACTTGGGAAGTGCCTGAACTTGTTTGGGAACTTGGATCCCATCAACAAGGTGTGGCTCCTAGTTTGAAACACCTCACCCATCATCAGCTAGTACTGGCTTGTATCCGTGGCTGAGTCCCAGCATAACCAGAGAATAGAAAGCAACTTAAAACACAAGTATTCTTTGTTCATAATACAGTATATAAAATGCTTTTTTAAAAAAAGTGGTCCGAAGCTAGTTTAGAACTACTACGTCATAGAACTACTACTCTTTTTTCCCCCTGCTATGGACAATAGGGAATTCCAAAAGATGGTTCCCTTGTAGTATATCTTGACAGAGTCATAGACTTTATCGAACCTGCTGCTTTGCTTGTTAAAGGCTGAGTAAGAAATTGATATTACAAGACCAGAAGTCGCTCCAGTGTTAGCATAAGTGTGCTAATGTATGGCATAAATTAGGAACTTTTTAGTTAAAGAGCTAGATTATAAAGCAGATACATCTCAAGGGCAGAATTCCTGGGATTGTGCTGTTTTGGCTCGCACATGATGGATGCAAAGCTGTCTCTGCAGGTGCAAAACTAGCATGTCAGGAAAAAGACTAGATTAGAAGTACTGTACAGCTCCTTTCTGTGACTGATTTTATTTGAGTTGGGAGGTACTGAAGCATGCAACATCTACCACCTTTGGTTTGAAATGTTACATTCCCAAAAACTCTGTGCCACTTGTCTGAATAGGTAAATTCATCTTGAGTGGATTCAGATTACTGTGTGGTAGCCCAACTGATTGATGTCTTTCATCATATGACCAGTAGTCTTTGAATTTCCTACTAGGAACAATGGGAAATAAATTCTATCCCATGGGATTATCATCACATGAATGTGTTATTAAACCATTCATAATCGGAACCCATTCTTTTTTAAAATTTCCTCTCCCAGAGGAGCTGCAAAATCCTAATTCCCAGACTGACTCTAGCATTCCATATACCCATGATACTAATTCATACGATCAGTTTACCTGGAAATAGCAATACAGTACCTGCAAAAATCTAAGATCCATGTTGGCTTCTTCTTCGTTACAGGAATGTAGAAGCCATCTTATTTTTGGGTGGTTCCTTTTTGCTTTCAAACGGATAGGCACTTGCCACCCAAGTTGTCTATATGGATAAATTATTAGGTCAGCATAAATGATGCTAGTTTACATGGAAATGCACGTCAAGAACAGGTCTCTGTCCCAAGTAGCTTAGGACCTAAGCCTACCATGGGGGGAGGGGGGAAGAGCCAGAAGAAACAATGGATGAATGCTGGTAGAGAAAGTTAAATGTGCTTTGATTTTAGATGGGGGTGAGAGTTTAAATATTCTAGGGAGAGGCACTTTGGAGCAGCAAGGGAAAATGAGTGGATCCCCTGACACAGGAGTACTGACTGTGCTGATACTTACAGTGTGTTCCCCAGCTAGTATCTGCTTTAGGCTAAGCACTTTGTCTTTCATTTACCATTCCTGGTGTGTTTGAGCCACTGGTGGAGTAATTGCAAACCAGTATTTGGGGGCTTACAGCATGTTCCCGCAGTGGCTTTTATGAGGCTGTAGACTCAGCATTATAATTCTGCTGGGAGACAAAAAGAGGAGGGGCAGATATGTGAACCTTTGTGAAAGTAGACAGGTTATGACATCCATGAGAATTAAAGGTGTGCTGCTGTCCTTTGAGAAATGCATTTGACATTAATGATTAATTGCAGCTCTGTGGTTGATTCTCTTCTCTTTCTCTCCCCCTCCCACAGTCAAAATGGAACCAGCACCGTTTCCAGGCGTCAGAACACCATTCAAGACCTTTTGCAAAATTGCTCCGATTGCCTCATGCGTGCAGAACTCATCGTGCAGCCTGTAAGTTGTCTTACTTGGCTGAGCCTGCATGAATGCTGACATGGTCTGTCCCTCTGCTTCATAGCTGCAAAGAAGCAGAGAAGGATGCAGACTTCAAATAGGTGCTGTGAAGCAGGGTGTTGGAAAGAAGTGTGCTTTGTGTTGGAAAAGTGTTAGAAAGTTTTGCTTTTACAACCACAAAGGTCTCTGAAAATGAGGAGGGGCCACTTTACATCAGTGGCCAGGTGCCTGACAAAACTTAAGGCGCAATCCTAGCCAATTTCCCAGTGCCGGTGTAGTTGTGCCAGTGGGGCATGCATTGCATCGTGTGGTGGGGAAGCAGTTACAGAGGCCTCCTCAAGGTATGGGAACATTTATTCCCTTACCTTGGGCTGCACTGCAGCTGCACCGGTGCTGAAAAGTTGGATAGAATAGAACCCTTAGAGCACAATCCTAACCAACTTTCCAGCACTGAGGTAAGGGCAATGCAGTCCTGAGGTAAAGGAACAAACATTCCCTTACTTTGAGGAGGCCTAGGTGACTGCCACCCAACTGCAGGATGCAGGACACTCCCCATTGGTACAGCTATGTCAGGGCTGGAAAGTTGGTTAGAATTTGGGCCTTAGTGTTTTGTCCTTCCTCCAGGAACACCAATGGAAGTGTGTCAACAGTAGCCCAGCCTGTTTTCAGTATAACCATATGGACCTTTGGTCTTCTCCCAGTTGCTCTTAAGGAAGAATAATGTTACTCAAAGCCAATAAATCTGCATCATCTTAATAAACAGTGTTACAATTCCTTTTTGAGGTCTTCCTCCTTTTGCTTCTCCCTTTGTAGTGCTCCCCTCACTTTTTTCCATTGCTTTGAGAATTTGCACCTGACTGTTCCTTGCTGCATTGTTAGCAGATATCTATATAAGATTCACACCCACCAAGTGATTTCTTAGTAGCACTGGGATCAAACAAGAAAGAAGATGACTAAGGGAATCAGGTGGTCATCGTACTGTCAAATTAAATGCCCTTCTTTGAAGATAAATTAATTGTGTGTGTGACTCATTACTTGCTAGTCTTGCCCTGTGCCTCTTGCCTTGCTTTCCTTCCAAGTGCTGCCAATTATCCACCCCTGTGGTATCATCCTTGAAGCCTGCTAGCAGCAGGAACATATGAAGTTGTCATATATTAAGGCTGCAATTTTATGTACAGTTACCTGGGAGTAAGTCCCATTGAAATCAATGAGACTTTCTACCAAGTAAACATGCGTAGTTTGGTTGAATTGATTTTCTTGAGATTCCTCAGTATTCTTACTTTAAGTAACATTAGTATTTTCTTGCTTTAGTTGAAACGAAGTAGTGAGGGAGAGGAAAAATAAGAAATGAAACAGGCAAAATCCCCCAACAGTTGTCCTTTGCAAGCCCTACTGAAATGAACAGAAACTGCCATTTTAATGAGTATGCATAGGAGAACTTCCTAGAGGAGGTTTTGTCGTCTTCCTTAGAAGTGCAAAGTACACTTTTCACTTGCAACACTTTAGAGTACAACAACAAAAATTGCAATATTAATAATACACAAACACAACAAAATAGTAGCTTCACGTTTTGGGTGTAATGTACAAAATATGATAGCTTGTGATTTATTTGCTTTCACTTAGGAACTGAAGTACGGAGATGGTGTCCAGATTAGCAGGAACAGGGAACTGGAGGATTGCTTTGCGCAGGCAAATGAACAAATGGACATCCTTGAGGGTCTGATCAGAGAGATGAGGCAAATGGGGCAGCCATGTGACCTGTACCAGAAAAGGTATTGGTGTTTCTGTTTGTATCCCAACCTTCTTCCAAAGAGCTCCAAGTTGTATGTGTGGGGTTGCAGGATAATCTGCCAGTCATGTCCTGACTAGGCCTTTCACTGAATTAGTAAATAGATCTTTCTGAATGATGTGAGGATTCCCCTTCAGATATGCTGTAATGGAGGCAAATGGCCCTCTCAGCCGGCCTGCCAAGAAAAGACAAATCATTGAGATTCATTGGTGCTAATATCAGTGCTTCAGGAAGAAAGGAACATGTCAGTTCAACAGGAGACCTGAGTGTCTGAAGAGGCCTTGGATACTTTATGAGATGGCAGACTGCCATCAAGATACCCATTGTTTAAGATAGGAATGTGAGATAAATATATTTCTTTGGCAACTTCTTGGAAAATGACAGTGGACTGACTTTGTTGGATCCAGTGCATTATCCCCCCCTTTTTTTCTTACTGTTATTACTAAAGAACAAGTTTGCAGCATGGAGCAGCCATGAGGTTTCTTGTTTCCAGTTTTTCACTGCAAGCTTCTGACCTATTCAAGCTTAGTGGAGTTAGGAGCTGGAAAACACTTCCCCTTCCCTTCCTCTGATGGTTTTGGCTTCTGGACATTGATATTTTATGCTCCATGAATCTGTTTCCTTTCAGGCTGCTTCAGCTTCAGGAGCAAATGCGTGCCCTCTACAAAGCCATCAGTGTACCCCGTGTCCGTAGGGCCAGCTCCAAAGGTGGTGGTTATACCTCCCAGAGTGGATCTGGATGGGATGAATACACCAGACGTGTCACCACTGAATGTCTGAACTGGATGAGGCAACAGAAGGTAAACCGATGTGAATATTCAAGATTGTCAGAATCCCAGGATGGTATGACCTAACCTCATGTCAATGGCAGATTGATTTCATTTTATATATATTTTTTTGAAAATTAAAATACATTACAGTGAAAACCTTCCTTCACACCAGCCAGTCCTTTTGCACCTTGTTTCAGGGAAGAGCCCTCCTACCTCATAATAGTATACGGTTGCAGGAAAAGGCAAAGAATTAACAAAGCGGGTACCTTCAGACCATTTTGTGCTCTGAAACTGTTTTGAATGCATCTGTTCCAAACTTAGAATGTTTATTTAAACATGACTAACAGTAAAGGTATAGTATATTATAGTATAGTATGCAAGTATATTGCTGTTTACACTTTAAATCTAATAGGTATAAGTTAGGGAGAGAGAAAGTGACATGGTCAATAACTAAAGGGGGGAACCCCAAAGCCACATGGCTGTATCTAATTATGTGTGGTTGTATTTTAGTCACTTTTTTCATTTGCTGGTAGTATCAGTTCCATTTTGGGGGGGGGGAGGGCTCTGGGGCAAAAGCCCTATGGTCCCCACCCAATGGAGTGTTCTCCCTTGCTTGGAAAACCATTTGTGCATGCCAGCTACTTGGGCAATATACAGGTGACAGTCCTTCACTGCTGCCATCATAGTCGTAGGTTGCGGTGTAAAGGAAGACTTGCACCTGCTGCTCCCTGCTGTTTCCTGGTAAGCAAGCTTTCTGGGTCCTAGGTTCTTAGCTGGCTTAGTGGGTGGGTAGGAAGCACAGGATTTATAAAATGACACTGGGGGAAGAAGAGGACAGTCTGCTGCTGCTGTGCCCAGGGCCCAATGGGGAGGCTTACCAGGAAGTGATGGGGAACAGGTGGAAGTAGTGGATACTCATTACCTTAAAGCTTGATCAGGCATGGGTGTGGATCCTTGTGTGGGCACGGTTCCATGACTTGTGCACTGCCAGAGCCTGTCTGTGGAGCCATGACTGCATGCACATTTCATTGCAATTTTGACAGTTTGTTAGTCTAACAATATAATAGGGTTTCTTATATCAGTGTATTCTCTTCCACTTACATTACTAGTTAGCATGCAGAGTTCTTCTCTGTTTTGAGCATCTGTCTTTTCTTTATATTCTGATGATCGGAGACTGTTTCCAATCCAAAGGAAACCGCTTATATAATATAGGGTGCAATCCTACTCTGTGCTGGGAGAGGTGAGCCAACAGGTGAGCTTGTGCTGTATCTAGCCCAGGATAGGGGCCCAAAGTGGCTCAGCCAGAGGCAAGGGGAAACTGTTCCCTTACCTCTGGGTAAGGCGCCTTTGCTGCTGTGGGTCTCCTTGAACTTGTGCCACCTCTTAAGGTAGCACAAGTCCGAGGAGAGCGGAGCGGCCGACGCAGGGCTCACTAAGGAAGCCAGCACAGAGGTTTGTGTCAGCCTTCGCAGGTCGGCTAACCTCCTTGCACCAACCCGGCTTACTTCTGAGGAGGCGCAAACATGCTTTACTTGCATTGGCCCAAGTGAACACTGGATTGTGTCCATCATATAAATAATATAATTAGCTGATATTAAAGAGTGAATTTACATAATCTCTTTTCAAAGAGAACTGATGCCTTTAATTCTTCCATGGTGATTTGTTCGTATAAACATGTCCTATATGAAGAGTTATGAAGAGCAGAGTTAACTGCATGCAAAGTGCATCAGAGTTTCAGTAGGAGTTAGATGCATAGGCTTCAACTGGAATCCCCCTTACTGTGAGGGGATTTACAGTTTAACAGTGGTATATGTCAGGGAGGAGACTCCTTTTGTGTTTCCTTAGATCAGCCATTTTCAACCACTGTGCCATGGCACACTGGTGTGCCGCTGGAGTTGGTGGAGGGTCATTTCTTGTCATTTATTAATAGGACCATTGGGGGATATGAGCCCCCCACCAACAGCATGGTATGCCTTGTCAATTGTCCAAAAACGAATGGTGTGCCTTGACAATTTTAGTACCTTGTCAGTGTGCCGTGATACAAAAAAGGTTGAAAATCACTGCCTTAGATATTTTAAAGACAGTTGAGTGAGACCTTTCAATGTAGGATTCCACATCTGAGAGCAGGTTTTCACACTAAACATTCTGCCTGACTTTGGTGTGTGATTTTGGGAGAGTGGCTCCGTTTGGCATAGCTGTTCATATTTGGCAAGGTGGCGTGCATCCCAGGAGACTGCAGGAGGTGCGGTCTTGGGGAACCATGTAGCTTTTTCACCATGCCAGAGTTCAGCTGTGGGCACATTCTCTTCAGCACAAGTGTACATTGTCCCAGGAATACAATATGACAGGCATGTGAAAGCGAGGGGATGGGGACAGGCAGAGTACTCCACAGCTGCACCCTGTGTACAGGAGCAACAGGAGAAGTGGAGAGCCCTTTTAAGTCCCCTTACTTGATTTGTGGTAAGTCAGCTATAAATGGGCCTCCGTATTTGTTCTGGTCACCAAGCTGCCTCCAACCTCTTTATCTTATCTTGACTGTCTCTGGCTTTGAGTTCTGTTTGCACCCCCACTGGTTCTGAAGCCCAAGTTACAGAGTGCTCAAGGAATGTTTTTCCTCATGAGCTGAGAGGAGGGAAAGTCCTCCTAGTAGCTTCTTGCCAGTGCTTTGCTTTACTTCCCTGTCAGTAGGCAGATAAGACCATTGTAGATTACACACCTGGATTGGATTTTTCTGGTGGAGCTGGAACCTGGAACTGGGCCATCATTTGTTCAGACACATTGATCAGTGTTCTGTCTCGCTGCTGCTTTAGCACATGGCAAACAAATAGGAGGAAGCTTCAAGTCCTGTGTACCTTTTAGATGTCTGCCAGTCTAAAATGGCTTCGCTTGCTGGATCTGTGCCTGCTTTGCTTAAGCACAGGTGTGGTTCAGGGTGGTGTTTGATGTAGCGTTATTGCTGTGCTGAGTCATCAAGGTTTCATGTATTTATTTATTTTTAAAAGACTGCTGCTATATGATTTTGAAAGAAAATTATCTTACGTCAGTCTACTGGGCAGAATCTTAATCTCAAATCTGGGAGACTTTGGAGCTCCAAACTCTCAGCTCAAGTCCTAGATCTAATTTCTTGCTCAAAGTCATCCTGTATCTCTCAGTCTTTGTTCTCCACCTGTAAAATGATATTATAAAAGGGTTGGTGTGAGTGAGATGAAGATGGTTCTATTCCTTCTAATTGAAACACTGATAGACATTGTAATCGGTAATGAAGCAATGTTTGTGTATCTTACTGCCAAAAAGTTGACTCTGCCAAGGACCAAGTGTATGTCTGTTTCTGTTCCTTGAAATAAAATTACTACACATTCTTTGCTACTCATAAAACAGGAAAGTTCATAGTAGGAACAAGGATGGAAGCTATAAAGAAGGCAAGGAGCAGCTGGGTAGAAACTAGGCTGATCTGTAAAGGTGATATAATTGCCTATCTCTCAGGCTGTCCTTTATTTGTTGAATATATTTGTGCCCCCTCCCCCCACAAAGAACAATCAGTATTTTGGGAGCACATCATTGCTTCGTGCATGGAGGGGGGGTGTTTTCTGAATGAAATCAGCATGTTGAGAACTGCCCCTTCCGGTATACCCCAGTTGCAACCAAGATCCATGCAGCTATTTTTGAGAGAAAGGAAGTACTTATGATTGGAATCATGCTGGCGCTTGTATTTGTGTGCATGTTTGGTCCTAAGGCAAATTGGGTAAGACCTTCTGTGTTAGCTTCATGCTTTTTTGCTCTCCTGGTGCAACCATGTCAGCCTGGTCAGATAACGTTTTCCCCTCCTTTGTAGTGTGGAAGGGGTGTTACGGGAAGCTTTGGTTTCAGGCCACTGCCCTGACCTTCCACCAGTTTACTGCTAAATTGTAATACTACTCAGGAGATGGCTACCTGGCAATCAGTGGGCTAAGCTGAACTTGAAATGCCACTCCAGAATGTATGCCTACATTTTCTTCTGTATATTGTTTTCATGCCCTTTGTAAATAATTGCAAATGATGTGCCTCATTCTTTTCTCTCCTTTGTCCTTCAGACTGAAATAGAATTGGTGAAATGGGGGTTTGATGCGGCGGCAATAGAACAACAAATCACTGACCACAGGCGATATCACAATGCCATTGGAGACTATCGCTGGCACTTGGACAAAGTCAAGACAGACCTGGTAAGATATTAGCTTTCCCTCCCTGCTTTTTATATCATTGCCCCTTTCAGCCGTCAACTGGTACCTGGTTGTGTCATGGCTGGTTTAAGTTTGAAATTATGACTCAGCAGAAAAAAAAGCATTGCTTATTACAAAATAGTGCACGAAGCAGCGTACGCTTCTCTTGCTTTATGTGATTATGAGCAATGGCCGCTTTGATCGATGGCAAGGAGATCTTAGGACAGCACTAAGCGTTCTGTCAAAATAGTTATAACATTTGCAGCCATTCTCTGCTACACTCTTTCTGCTTTTCTACTTTTCTATACTGGACTCTGTAGCTTCCGGGACCTGGCAGCTCTGGTTCATGCACCCTGTGTTGACTGCTCAGGTTGGTGTAAACCTCCTTCTTGTCCTTGAATTGCCAACACTTCCCTGCCCTTCTTTGCCGGGACCCGTAGGGTCCTTCTTGCTGCCATTGATCGCTATTGTGTCCTGAAAACCCTCTTCCCTGACACTTGTTGTCTCAGACTACTTTAGTTTTTGATTCTATGTTTCTTGCATAAAGCAGGTTAGCACAACTTCTGCAGATCTCCTGTCTTCCATTCTTTTTCCCCTCTATTTGCCAACCACATCTCTCTCTTTTGTCCACAGCGTGAGAAGGCTGCTATTCATCAGCTGGAGGAAGAGTTTGAGAACCTGCTGGTAAGCCAAAGAGTGATCTCATTCCTAAAGGAATTGTAATGTGTGATCTGCTTACTTGCCCGTGGAATACCTGGCATAGAACTCAAAGTTAAGAACACAAATACTGCAGGTTCCAGTCAGGCAATGAGTGCATATTCCACACATGCACTTTTACTCTGAGATTGCTCTAAATAATATGTGAAGCTAAAAGTGTAGGGTTTCGCTCTCAGCTAATGCTGCCAGATCATAGTGCATTATGCTTTGCCATTTCAGAGTGTAAGACATGAATCCAATATGTTTAATATCTGCTTCGGGGGGGGGGGGGATTTTGGCAGATACATTTTTCTTCCACTGCAGCTCAACAATGGGAACACTACACCTGCTGATTTTACCTTGTGTAAGCCTAACCCATCCATGGACCATACCCAACTACCCGGCAGTTTTGTTACTGCTTTAAGGCACTCTTGATGTCACGGTGGACTGTTCCATATTGACTGTTCACAGATTTCTCTTTCTCTCTTTTTAAAAACAAAATCAGGATTCTAGTCCTTAGCCAACCATACAGATGTGTCTAAAAACATGTGGGCAATATGGGATGAAAGCTCAAGTCCAAAAAGGGGCTGTCAGTTTCAGTGCTTTGAATGGCAACGTGTCCTTGCCAATGCAAGCAAAATTAGAATAAATTACACAAAACAAACAGCTTTGGCCTTTTTTAAACTTATGCATAGGTCATGGTAAAAAAGCCCCCCCCCCCAGCGTTAGGCCTAGTCGTTTCCAACTCTAGGGGCGGTGCTCATCTCAGTTTCTAAGCCAAAAAGCTGGTGTTGTCCATAAATGGTTTCCATTGTCATGTGGCCGGCATGACTAAAAGCCGAAGCTCATGGAACACTGTTACCTTCCCGCCAAGGTGGTGCATATATACAAGACTATAATTTGAATTTTTAAGTGCAGATCATCCATAACCCAGTGGTTCCCAAACTGTGTGCCGCAGTGGCTTAGGGTGCTGCGGCACATTCCCAGGGATGCTGGGGGATGTACCTGATTGCCCCCCACCAAGCTTTCCCAGGCAGTCTCTTGGATCTCATGAGATTTGGGTGCTACCATCTTGGATCTTGTGAGAACTTGCAAGATTTGGGTGTTGCCATCTTGGATCTCATGAGATTTCACAAGATCCAAGATGGCAGTGCCTGGCTGAGCAAGGAAGAAGAGGCTGCAGGGTTGCTATGATCGGAGGAGTTTGGGAAGCACATGGCCACACTTGAAGCTAGTTGATCTTCAAGAGCTGTATTTTAATCCTTCTGCATACGCCACTCTTTTGTGCCACAGTTTATGCTGTGTTTTGATCACTAAATTAAAAGCTTCATTAATTGGTTTGTCTTGTTTTGTAGCGATTCTCCTTTGAACGGATGGACCAGCTGCGCCAGCTGCAGAACATCATCCAAGCAACCAGCAGGGAAATCATGTGGATCAATGACTGTGAGGAGGAGGAGCTTCTCTATGACTGGAGTGACAGGAACACAGATATTGCCAGGAAACAGGAGGCCTTTTCTGTGAGTTATTCTGCCCAAAAGCATACATAGCTGTGGCTTATATTAGCATGAATGTTATTTCACAAACTGCAGTTTTCTTTTTTAGAATTAAAGAAAATAATAAAAAGCTACTGAAAAAATAGCTGCTGAAGCTATTGCAAACTATTAGAAGTGTTAAAATTCTGCAGTAGTCCTTCTGGGGCAGTTGTGAGAACCTCATGACAAAGATACGCTGTGGGTATTTCAGAGAAGTGGCGAGAGAGGAAGCGTGAGTGATCTGTGTTTCTGGTCTCCATGCAGTTGGGTCTTTTCTGAGAAGGGAGACGCGTTCTTTCTGTACACTAAGAGAGCAGAGTCTCCCAGAAGGGACAAGAGTGGAGGCAGAAGAAGAGGAAGCACTAGCTCTGCCAGATGATGAGCCAGACTGCATGGGAGTAGGCAATCCCAAAGTTACCCTAGTCCCAGGCCGTATTTGTCAGCACACTGAGCTGGGCCTGGAAATGAATCGGCAGCCAGTATTGTAGCTGGAGCAGCGGCCCAACAGAATCAAACCACCTGTGGTTTGCATGTGTGTGTTTTGGCTGATTTGCTTGAGGCATTTCCCAGTATTTGGTTTGGTGGAACCGTCATGCGATATATCTCGCCTCTGACTATGTTACACTCTGGCAGTGATTTTCAACCTTTTCGATCTCAGGGCACACTGACAAGACACTAAAATGGTCAAGGCACACCATCAGGTTTTTGACAATTGGCAAGGCACACCATGCTACCAGTGGGGGTGGGGGCTTACATCTCCCATTGGCCCTACTAATGGGGCCATTAGTAATACTAATTACTAATGGGCCCTACTAATAAATGACATTCCCCCAAATTCCTGTGGCACACCTGTGGACCACGCATGGCACATCAGTGTGCATGGCACAGTGGTTGAAAATGGCTGCACTATGGTGTGAATTGTATAGTATTGAGATGGGATGGTGTGGACCTAGTTTGTAGGTTTGTATGGATGTACTTTGTAGCTTTGCTTTGTACTGTGTAGGAATAAACAGTCTTGATACTTGATTCAGCAAGCCCTTCTTATAGTGATGTGTCTAGAGAGCTTGCAAGCATAAGTATCTTATAATAAAGTATAAAAATATACTGATTTTCTACTGATGTTTAAATATATCATGATATGACCCTATGTGCATTGATATTTTTGGTCTTTTAAAATTGTGTTTAATGCTAGATCCTTGTTTAATTGCAGAAACGCATGAGCCAACTGGAAGTTAAGGAAAAAGAACTCAACAAACTTAAGCAAGAATGTGACCAACTGGTACTTAACCAGCATCCTGCATCAGACAAAATTGAGGTATGTCTTAATCATCCGTCTTTCTTATCCTAGTGTTGCTAATTTAGGTGGTAAAGCCTGCAGTCCTATACACACTTATCTGGGAGTATGTTCTATTAAACCCTGTGGGGCTTACTTCTGAATAAACTTGCATTGCAAGTCCTCCTAACAGGGATCTCTCAGTGGTTGACTGACAGCTGCCAGTGGTTGTCTTTATTGCTACTCCCCCCTTAGTGCTGGTTTTGGGGGTTTCTGCTAGTGTTGGTGGAAAGACCAGAGTAAGCCATTTAGATGAGGAGAATTTATCTGTTGTTTGTGTGTCTTGATCTCTCTTCCTTCCTGGCTTCCCTGGAAGGAAGTTGGGAGGAAGGGACAGGCCACACTGTGCCAGAATAGTGAGATTCTTCCTGTCAGTTGCCCACTTTAGTTTTTGCATCTTCCTCCCTCTATGATGCTTTAGGAAGGTAAGGAGTTGCTAGCTGGGCAGCATTCTGCATATCATGGAGTGACCTTCTGAGTTAATGAGTTCAGTTGATCCCTGCATCCTCGGTGACAGTGGTAGCATCCAATGCACTATCAGGGGGGTTGGGTAAGGGTGCCATAAGGGGTTCAGTGCAGGGCTTTGCCCAGGGCCCCCAATAACCAGACACTAGCACTACACAAAAGAATCAAATCAAAATGTCAAGTTTGATAATGAATTATTACTTTTAAAAATACATTGCAGGCCTACATGGATACACTGCAAACTCAATGGAGCTGGATTCTCCAGATCACCAAGTGCATCGATGTTCATCTTAAGGAGAATGCAGCATACTTTCAGGTATATTTTGCTGGACTGCAATGAATACGAGAGGTTTCATTCTCACTTAATTCAGGATTTCAACCGTATATTTGGTCTGTTTGATTGAAAAAGATATATCCATACATATGCAAGTATCTCATATTTGTACCATTTTATCAGATTTGTGAATCTTGCTTGTGATAAGGAAGGCCTGTGAAATAAAGCATCTAGAATTGGACTCTACTGTTACAGGTTTTAATTCTGCATTTAGTCTCCCTCATTTATTCTACATAAATCCTTACTGTTGCTCTTGCAAGTCCAGTGTAGATGTTAGTGTTTCAGCATCACTAATCTATTAAAAGTTCTTATCTGAACTGTTTTGGACCTATAAATCTACACCAAATTCTTGCTACAACATTATGATACAGATGTTACAAAATGTACATGTTGCAACTGACTGACTACACATGTCTTATAAAAACCACTTGTTGAAAGGCAAAAGATGACAACATACTTTTTTCCCCCTTTTGTGTAGTTTTTTGAGGAAGCCCAGTCTACTGAGAACTATTTGAAAAATCTACAGGATTCCATCAGGAAGAAGTTCATCTGTGATAAAAACATGTCCCTGCAAGTTCTTCTGGAACAGATCAAAGAATTAGAGGTACTGTTACCACTGTGATGTGTAGAGTGAAATACTGACCAGGTTGGGCACTGACTGAGGGCTCACACCCTTGGGAGATAAGACCCCTCAATCTTGGCAGCAGTATTGCTCCATGTGCCAGCAGCGGCACACAGGGGACACCATGGGAGGCTCAGTGCCCAGCTTTCCCAGGACCCCCAGCATCCTAGAGCTAGCACTGACTACTATCAGCATGACAACACTTTTTCAGCTTTGTTGGGTCAGCTTGCAGCTTGCAAGTGCTGATTCATTCTTTCATGCCCTGTTCACCTTTGCATTTCCCTCTATATCACCTCATCACTCAGTGTCTTGTATGTGAACAAATACACTGTTTTCAGTGAAGGGATGTCAGATTATGGGATAGCTCCCTGTGGCCATGTGATACATACCTGCTGTCATATAATAATGCATTCTTGGAATGATTAGTATGCATGTGCGAACTTTTGCAGAGTGGGTCTTCTTCCACAGGATGTTGGGAGGAGGGAGAATATTGAGGGAAATGGCAGTTTTCTGGCTCTCTTGTTGCTTGTAAATATGATACAATCACCACCGTCTGCATACTCTGCTTTGTTCAAAAAGCATTTTATGCTTACGGCATATTTGTTGTATATTTGGAACTGTTGTATTTTCCAGACCAGTCAAGCACTCTTTAAAGAAATCCAAATACATTGTTAAAATATCTGTCATCTTCTTTTATTGGCTGAAAGGAGTTTTGTCTACTCATTGCCCCTCAGGACAATTACTTTTTCTATATTTTGGGCAGCACTAAAGCTGAGATTTAAATGTAATATTTCACTCCTAAACACAATGAATTGTAGAACATCGTCTCTCACAATTGAAGTCTACTGAGATGTTTGATTTGAAGAGAATCCATAGCAAATACAGCAGGCATTTATATATTTACAGATGTGGTTTCTATTTCAGTAACTTTTTCTGTGATTATCTTTTATTTTTCTAGAATGAACGAGAGAAAATTCTGGAATACAAAAGGCAAGTGCAAAATCTGGTAAATAAGTCCAAGAAGATAGTGCAGTTGAAGCCACGTAACCCTGAATACCGGAGTAATAAACCAATCATTCTGAAGGCACTGTGTGACTACAAACAAGATCTGGTAAGGAATCAGGAATGGTCAGTTCAGATTGAGAATTACCTAAAACAGAAATGCTTCAAAACAGCAGTTCCCAAATTATGAGTCATGACCCTACAAGTGGGCAGGCCCACTGAGCCGGGATGCTGCAGGATAAAATGGTGGGTGCCCCAGAAGTCACTTCTGGGTTTTGTTCGTGCACATGTCATTGCCTGCATCGCGCCATACTTCCCAAATGGTGTGTTGCACCAGTGGCTCATGATGCACCATTTCAGAAACAAGGCACCACATGGCAAATGACACAGGGTGCACATGCAACCTAGAAGTGTCCTGGCCTTGGTGGGCCCCGGATCCACCACAGATGATGGAATGGGTTGCCAAGGTAAGGCGTTTGGGAACTCCTACTTTAAATCATGACTTTGGTGCAAAGGTTGCGGTGTACATAGTTGGTGGAATTGGATGTCTGTGGCATTCGTACTTAAGCTTCTAATTATCTTGAACATTTTGGATGTAACTGAGGATGTTTGGATAAGTGAAGTTGTCCTCTACTTGTGAAGAATCTGCTTGTGAAGAATAGCCGCCTTGGGTGCCCTTTGGGGAGAAAGGGGGATTACAAATCTAATGGACAAAGAATTGATGCAGTTCAAAACAGATCAGGCAGTCCACCCAACATTTTAAAGGGATGTGTCCATTCCTGTTTTAAAGTATCTATTTTGTCCTAGTGTTTTCACCTCTACAATATTTTTTTCCTTTTTTCACAGAAAACAATGCGTAAAGGAGATGAATGCATTTTAAAAGACAACAGTGAACGCAGCAAGTGGCATGTGACTGGACCAGGAGGGGTGGATATGCTGGTGCCATCCGTCGGTCTCATTATCCCTCCCCCTAATCCATTAGCCATTGATCTGGCAACCAAGTGAGTTAATAACAAGGCTCTAAAGTCACTGTAAAGCAGGCCACCTTACAGAAACTGCTTTCCCTGTTTCCTTCTTACCCAGTATATTTATTATTGTTGACTGGTGCTAAAAAGACTGTCTAGTGCAGGGGTGTCAAACACATTTCATATATTTGGCTGAGTAGCATTAATGGTGCCTGCTGAAGATTAGAAGTGACATCAATAAGCAGGAAGTGGCATCATTGAACAGACGACGGCCAGAAATAAGCACTCTGTTCTCACGTAGAATTTCATTAACTGCAGATGACAGAAGAGAAAATGTGCAGATCTTGTTCATAATTTCAAGATGCGAGAAAACCCAATTATGCTGGGAGAGCCCAGTTATAATGGGGGCTGAAGAAATTGCTTCCTCAGGTCACATCCGACCTGCGGGTCTTATGTTTGGCACCCCTGGACTAGTGATTACAATAGAGGGATTGGTCAGGCTGTGCATGTGTATCTGCCCCTGCCCTGATAGTCTTGACAGAACTTGGTGCCAGTGAGAAAAAATGTATGGCTTTGGGTTGGACTGGGTTTTGAAAGTTACCATTTTTCTGTATTAGAGTTGGTTTTTCAGAATTCTTAACACATCTTCTTGTTAAGCAGGCAAACTTCTCAATTACCTGCAGTTACCAAATACTTGGGCATTTTCCAGAATGTTCATGCATGACACTAAGGTAGTGATGTCTGAACTTCTCGTACATGGGACCCGGGTTTGTTTTTTCCTGGATTAAAACTGAAGCCACACTTCACTCTGTATTGAAAAAGGGGTGTGTGTGCATGCGTGTGTTTTTCTGAAAGCAGTCTCTGAGAACGCATCTTCTTTGCAACTAGACCATGGCCTGGTTTTTATCCCAGGATCTCTCCCAGAATCCTTGTCCTTTCTTTTTGCCCAGTCAGTTGGGGCTCAAGAATGGGATTGTGGTTTCTGGGAAGTGATGGTGATGCTTCTGGGGTTCCCTTGCATTGGCAAGCTGTAGCATGACTTGCATCAGGGAATCCCAGGATGACTTTCCTCCCTCTCATCCAATATCACTGCCCATGTATTGACAGATAGGGAAATCAATGCTGCATGTGGTCTTCTCCCTCCGACGGGCGTAGAGCAGAGAATGTATCTGGCATGGTGGCTTAATTTTTCAAGGCACACTGTAACCTTTCTTCTGGCATGCAATTTAGGTATCACACTCTCACACATAATTGACTTCTAACTGTGGACATACTATATTGACAAATATAGTATAGTTTACTGGAAATATTTGGGATTCTTTTTCTGAGACTTCTCAGAGATCATTTGTCTATTTATAGTCTGTTTATTAAATATGAGCATCATCTCAACCTCCTCTTCCTGCGAGTGGGGGAGAGCACCACCTCCATGTCTGGATTATGTGCCTGCTGCCCAGTTGATCAACAGTTCCACTGCTTAGCTTTCCAGCATGATGCTGTCCTTACCCCACCCCCTCATCAGGACTGGTTGGGGCTCAAAAAGAGAGATATGGTTCTTTAAACATGACTTGAGTAAACATCCTTTATCCCTTAGGATTGAGCAGTACTATGATGCTATTATGGCTCTCTGGAATCAGCTGTACATCAACATGAAGAGCCTGGTGTCTTGGCACTATTGCTTGATTGACATTGAGAAAATCAAGGCTATGACAATTGCTAAGGTGGGTGTTTAATTGACCTTTATTAAATTAAACCACAAGTTACTAACGTTTTCCTATGGTGCATCTGTTTAACTTTCACTTGTCTGCTTAATTTTGGGGCAGGATTCCTGTGTCTTTAATTGCTTATTCTGTCACTGCACTACACTGATGGGCAGATGCCACAGCTGTGCAATTAATTGCCTCTGCATTCTGAAAGCAACAGGAGATTTCTGTAGGACAGGATCTGGTCACTCTATGCCAGACATGTTCACTAATCATTAATTGACTGAGGGCACAATCCTAACCCACTTTCCAGCACCGACGTAAGGGCAATGCAGTTCTGACATAAGGGAGCAAACATTCCCTTACTTTGGGGAGGCCTCCGTGAGTGCCACCCAACTGCAAGATGTAGCACATGTCTCATTGGCACAGCTATGCCAATGCTGGCATGGTTAGTGCTATGCCAGTGTTGGTTAGGATTTGGGCCTGAGTGGCTTATATATGGCTTCCAGGCAACCTTGCAGGGTTAAACACCCCTTTCCTCCTGTCACTTCCCCATTTTGGCTCTCTCTTGCAGTTGCTAAAGGAAAAAATTGCACTGAATCTTCATTACCTGAATTTGAGTGTAGCATGTAGTTTGCTCCTTAGTGAAAATAGCTCATGCATTTAGGATGCATGTCTTGTGAATTCCATTGCTGTGGTCCTTGCAAATGCATGCTTTTGCTACTTGCATCACTGACAGTAAACACACACATCAGATAATGCAGGCGTATACATGCTAAACTTTATATAGGCCATCTGTTTTTTCTCAAGTCTTAACACGACTGGTGATTTCACAGGCAGCTCTGCTTTTGCTGACTTGCACTATCTCTGTTGCCCTTATCTGTGCATTCCGTAGTCTGTAACCTTCAGTGTTTCATTCTAACATAAACCTACGTGGTCAGAACATTTGTCACTTTCATTCCAACAAAAATATCTGTGCTCCAGATTTACAGCCCTCTATGTGTGCATAATTGGAAGAATTGTATTCTCTGAGGAAAAAAAACATGTATCATCAGCCTGCTTTGGTCTTCTTTTCTTACATTGTTACTCCCTGTTTGTTTCAGCTGAAGACAATGCGCAAAGAAGATTATCAAAAGGTAATCGCTGACCTGGAGATCCATTATCAAGAATTCATCAGGAACAGCCAAGGCTCAGAGATGTTTGGTGACGATGATAAGAGGAAAATCCAGACACAGTTCACCGATGCCCAAAAGCACTACCAGACATTGGTCATCCAGCTGCCAGGTCAACAACGTCCAATGCCACCTCAGACAGGTTGGTTTTCTGTAGGGATGCTAGTCAGTGTGCCATTTGCTTTCATATGCAGTCATACTTCACACTGCAGGCCTACACAGCATGAGACTCAGGTAGCCCAATGCAGCCCACCAGGGACATGGTAAACCTCTCTTTGCTGTCTGTGAAGCCTCTCTGTGACCTTACTACATGGCTAATGGGCTGCCTTCAACTTCTGTCATAGCTTGTGCAGGCCTGCTTCACACCAAGGCCCATGTAGAAAGCAAGACAAGCACTCTTGCTTGGTTTTTATATAGTCCAGCAACTAAGTGGTCCTTTGCAACTAGAGACAAGCACCTTTTAATTATATGAAGCACATGCCCCCTCTTTTTCACGTCATGTTCTTTCCCAGTTGGTAGGGAAGGCATACTTCTTCAATAGCATGTACAAGTTGCTCCTCATTCCATATCCCAAATGCATTGCTATGTTTTCCAGTTGTGAAGGAGGAAATAACACAGTTGGGCTCTGCTGATCAAAGGGTCCGGGATCAGGAGAAGCAAGAAGCCTGGTTGCTCATGGAACTCCAAAAGCTTCGGCGTCAAATAGAAAACTGCGAGCTCCGGATGGTGCAAAGACCCCTCCTCCAGCTGGATCAAGGGGCCTCTCATAATTTGTCAGTCAGAATCAATGAATTAGAGGTATGAATGGTTTGCAGTGATCAAGCGCAATATGCCAATGTGATTCGGATCACTAGAAAAGGCAAACACTTGTAGAATTTCCTTGTCCCACTTTTATGTGTCATTAGGGTCCACATGCCCAGTCAAGTGCTATTGAAATCAGTAGCACCAATGGTGGCTATAATTGTTTTGAGCTTTGTAAGTATACACAGTAAGAAAAAAGCGTTGACATAAAACACAACTGTAATCTGCAAAGTGACTCAGCAGTCTGTCCAACAGCCAAGCCTTCTTCTGCTCTAATACCTCTCCTGTGATCTTAGTCCATGTCTACCAATTACTAATTGTCTTTGGTTAACTTGTGTGCCAACAAAAGGAACATCTCTAAATGAAAAGGTATTGTTACAGTAGTTAACAGGAATTAATATTCCTTGGGGAATAGTGCTGATAGTACTAATGTCCCATCCTTTGTGTAGTGTAGCCCCAAAATTCCTTCCTTTGTATGTATCACAGCAGTTGTTACAATGGCAAGTAATGGCTGTCATGTTCAGCCACATAAAGATGATTAGTATAGCAACAATATTGGATTTGGGGCTGTGTGTACTCTGTTCTGAGCAAAATCCCCAGACCTGTGCCAAGTAATCCAAAAGAACAGAATCCTGTGATCTCTCTAAATTGTACAAATTATGCAAATATGTATACAAGCGTCTCCCCTGTATCTACAGGGGATATGTTTCAGGCACCCCCTTCCAGATACAGAAACTGAATAAAAGCAAATGCTATCTCCTTGGCGCTCCTCACATCCATTACCTTAGTTTTTCTGCGTTCCAGAGGGGCCAAGCAATCAGGTCTCTTTAACAGATTGCTATAAGCAGGCGAGCTTATACAACAACAAGCAAGCAGACAGCCTGTATGCTAGAGGCACATAGGTAAAACATTAACGGGAAGCAGGAAGCGCCAGTGCCACTGCATCACTGTGCAGGCAATTGGGGTGGGATTGGGACATCAGAATTCCTTAGGTCAGTGGTTCCCAAACTCTCAGGGAGTTTGGGAACTGGGGTGAGTACGTGCGGGACAAAGGCACATGAGGGACAAAGTACATGAGGGACAAAGGCAGTGACGTGATCATCATGATCATGTCGCTGCTGGGGCCAAAAGGGTTATTTTTAGACTTACTTAAGGCAGCACTGGCCTCCGGGGGGGGGAGGGGGGCAGGGAACCCTGTGGATGCCTCTGCAGGGCTCCCTAAAGCCTCCAAAAAGGTTAAAAAAAGTTATAATGGCCCACTTTCACTTTGCAAAACTGGAAGTGAGTTGCGATTGCTTTTTTTTTAGCTTTTTGGAGGCTTTGGGAGCCCTGCTGAGGCATCCACAGGGTTCCCTGCACCCCCTGGAGGCCAGTGCTGCCTCAAGTAAGTCTAGGGGAAAAACCATTTTGCCCTGGCAGTAACATGATAGTGGCAAGCATGTCACTACCTGCCTTCCGCATTGTCCTGCCCTTTAAGATGGCAGAGACAGGGCTTTCCTAGCTGGAGTGTCCCAGTGTCCCAGTTGCTTTGCCTTAAAAACTGCCTCCCTTTTACATCTGGTGGGTCTAATTTCCACTTGGATGGATGGATGGATGTAGAGTGGCTTGGCAGAGGTTTCGATAATCTTATCAGAGTACATCTCTGTCTAAACATGAGCATAATTGAGCAGAGAGGCCAAGATGCATATTATGGTACAGCTTGAATGCAGGCCTCACTTTAGTCCTTTGTCTCTAAAAATTAGCCAAAACAAAGGTTTTGCAAGAAAAGTGAAACATATATCGGTTGCAAGTTATTCATCTGATCATAAGAAATGTATCGGAGCAAAAAGGATATTTATCTTTCTTTTTTCAGGGAGTACAAAATGAATCCCAGATTATGGCAGATGGCCTCAACAGGCTGAAAGATTATCTTCCCAATTTTAGAGGCTCTGACAAGTATCTCTATTTGCAGTCAGAAATCAGTGGCTTGTTTCAGAAACTGGAAAATATTAATGGGGTCTCTGCTGGTTATTTGGACAGGTAAGGACACAGATAAGCTGTTCTTAGGCTGCCTTTATTGATTATCTAGATTCTGGAAATTTGCTTTGTGTATCAAATTAGTGCTTTATTTGACAAAGTGCTTTTTAAGTACAGCATACATTCAGAATGATTAATATTCTATGCTAAGATAATTCTATTTATATACCAGGGAAATCCAAACTCTCAGGCATTATCCCTTAATGAAATGTTCAATTGCCTGTATGCATTGTGTTTTTATGTGGAACAATAGGTTTCTGTTGCTTCAGTTTGAAAGAGATTGTTTGCTGATTCTTCTCTAGCCTGCTTTCTCTGAAGCTACAGCGATACTAGATACCAGCTAAGGAATCCTGGGGGTTTTAGCTTTGGGGAGGTACTAAGAATCTTTGTTTAGAGATTCCCAATTTCATGGCTAGATCAGCTAGTTTGAAGGCAAGCCTAGTCAATGAGTTGATAACAGAGCAGAAATTTGAACCAGAGACTTCCAGGTCTTAGGTAATGCTCTTAAGTTGCTATGCTACACTAGCTCTCTTAATTACTGGTTTACTGAGATTGATTTACACACATGCATTTGTTTTTTCCATTTGATTCTTTATATGCACAGAACTGTACATCATTACCTTTAGTTTCATTGAACTCAGTAGGACTTTTTAATGAATAGACATGCATAGTATTGCACTATTTGCTCAACTGCAAATGTGATGAACTAATATAACTGACATGGGCCATGCTATTTGAATGCCCACTAGGGAGATAAAGCAGGATATAAATTTGGAAATAAATAAATGTTCATTAATCTTTTATTGGTACACATCCTGGATGGGTAATTTGATTAAATTTTTTGATATATAATATTGTGACAGCTTTGGCCATACAATACAACATGACTTGTGCATGTGCATGGAATTAAAAGCAAATCTTTTCCTAATAATGGATTTTTTAATTGCATTGTTTTGCTACAGTTTGAATGCACTGCGTTCATTGCTTCAGGCCATTTTTCAAACAGAAGATGTGCTTCGTGTGTACGAAGTCCGACTGACAGAAGAGGACACTCTTTCTTTGGACCCAGATAAAGTGGAAGCTTATCGAGTCTCCCTGAAGGTGAGAGAGAGAGAGAGAGAACTTCCCTGAAAAAAAAAAATCAGGAATTTAGCCCAATTAATTGACCACCCACTGTGACTCAATATTGATTGCATTTTTAAATTTAGAAAAAATTATTAAAAACATAAAATTATACATAAAGCCTGTAGCCATAATACATGTCTATAAATATTTTAATGTTCAGAAAATTTAAAATATTACTATCAATGTCTTGAACAGAATTCTAAACAATTTACAGATAAATTCTGTTTGTCTTGAAAGAGGTTCAGTTTATCTCCCATATTTGCTAAAAGGGTAAGCTTGATCATTTGCAAAGTAGGCTGCACCTCTCTTAAACTAGTTTTCAATAGGTTGGTTTTTGAGTTTCCGAATTCAGAAGCAAGATTATCGTTGGTTGCTTATTTTTCCCAGAAAATGAAAGGAGACCTTAATGTGAAGAAATCGCTTCTTGGCACATTAGAAGCAGAGTTGCAGAGAGCTCTGCAGATTCACTCACAGTCTTGTCAGGCCTATAATCTCTACGATTTAGATCTTGGAAAATACAGTGACAAAGTCGGGCAACTGACAGACCGTTGGCTAAGGGTGGAGAAGCAGATAGATGACAGGTATGTGTGTGTTTTCTAAATGACCTCTGTGGTTTCTTAGTACTTTTGTTGCATAGCATTCATTGATGCTACTATGGAACAAGCATTCCATGAGTTGTCTTGCATAGAACTCTTGATCTAAATTAGACTGAAGCCTTGCAAAGGGGCAGCTTAGGATTTCTAGAAAATGACTTTTAGGGTCATTTTGACTTAAAATTTGGGACTACATCTCTAACACTAATTTCATCCTCTTTTTAGCAGGGGGAGAGTAACTGGCCCACCTCACCCCAGCAGTGTCTTTTCTAGTGGCTGTCTGCTGGTGTTCTTTTTGCATCTTTTTAGATTGTGAGCCCTTTTGGGACAGGGAGCCATTAGTTATTTGATTTTTTTCTGTAAACCGCTTTGTGAACTTTTAGTTGAAAAGCGGTATATAAATGCTGTTAATAAAAATCCTGCTGAGTTCCAGCAGGATGGCTCCCTAGCTCAAGTTTTATTTTTGACTTACAATTTTGGTAGTGGAAAAATGTGCTTCCATGATGGTTAACATCTTGTTTGGGAAGCTAGATCTGCATCTATGGGGAACTCAGGTGTTACATGTTGAACAGGGTTTCCAATACTAGAGGTGTTTAACATGGGGGAAAAATTGTAAGAAAAGTACTTCTGAAAATGCTTTGGGACTGAAGAGCAATTGTTGTACATCATGGAGATTTAACTGAAATTATGGGCAGAGGATTGCAAGTCCAAGCAATGAGGAATGTGGATTTCTTTCCTGTTTAGGTAGGGGTCATTGCTTAATGGTAGAGCATGTAGGTCCCAAGTTCAGTCCTTGGGGGGGAAATGAGGAAATGACAGATTTCTGCGGATCATCTTGGAGCATCATAGTATCTGCAGTGAGGCTCAAGGAACTAATGGTGGGATGCTGTAAAAGACAGATTCATGATTGTACGTTGTATGCCTTGCAGGTCTTGGGACTTAGATAAGCAGGTAAAACAGCTGAGAACCTATCGAGACCTCTACCAGAGTCTGAATAAATGGATATGTGATGCCAGGCGCCGCCAAGACACTATTGAAAGCATGAAACTGGGAGATGTTAGCACCATCATGAGATATTTGCAGGAGCAAAAGGTAATGGTTTTTCACTAAGTAGTCATTTTCCAGAATGAATTAGCTAATCTGAAATCTACTTACAATCAGTGACAAATTAATGTTCAGTCACAATTGTGTCAGAATCATTGAACCTGTGTTAGCAATTTAGGACGCAATCCTGATGTGCCCTTGAGCTGGCCCGGGAAGGTTGCAAACATGCTGTAAAGCACATTTGTGCCTCCTTTCAAGGTGGGGAGGCTGGTGCAAGGATGTGTGGCGGCCTCCCTGTGCTGATGCAGGCCCTGGGCTGGGTCAGTTTGTGCTGGCCTTTCCAGGCCAGCACAAGGGTCTGGGAATAATGTGGGGACGGGGCGTTTCGGGGTGGGGGGAGGGTGTGCGATGGGATGGCGGGGAGCGGGAGGTGGAGCCAGGGTCTGGAACTTGTGCTGGATCCTAACCCCAGGCAGCCTGGGCCAGGCCCAGGTTGCTTAGATTTGTGCCACCTCTTGAAAAAGCACAGATCCGAGTAGCCCCATTGGGGCTGCTGCAGCTCTCCCCAATGTAAGGGGAATTTTTTCCTCTTGCCTCAGGCCAAGTCTCAGCCAACCCAAAACTTGCACTGGATACAGTGCAAGCCAACTGCCTGTTCCAGTGCAAGTTAGGATTGTGCTGTTGTAGCACAATCCTAAGTTCAGATCTTAGTTTAGCTCAGCTCATTCTTTATTAATAAATAATAAATAATAATAATAACAACAGGTATTTATATACCGCCTTTCTTGGTCTTTATTCAAGACTTTATTCAAGGCGGTTTACATAGGCAGGCTTTTATTTAAATCCCTTATTAAATAGGGATTTTTACAATTTGAAAGAAGGTTCTTTCTTTCAAGAACCACTACATTCAGGTGTTTCATTCTGATCTGGCTTCACATACTGGCCTCCATCCTCCCACGCTCAGAGCAGATGGAATAGCTCGGCTTCAGCTTGTCAGCTGCTTCAAGGTCGCACAGTGCCGGTGGCCTCGAACTGGCGACCTTGTGGATGTTATCTTCAGGCAGACGGAGGCTCTACTCTCTAGACGAGACCTCCTGCCCTGTTTATTCAGATACTAAACATCATTGTTCCTATAAGTGTCTTGGGATCCAAGATGTTATATTGTAACCACCAGTTGAGTAAATTGACAAGCACTTGCCTCTTTCCCGAACAAACAGAAGTCCTGTCTGTTGTGAGAAAGCTGACTCATTTTGTACTGTTTTTCTTTCTTTCTGGCAGAATTTACATGGGGAAATAACAGGGAAGAGAGACAAAGTAGAAGAAGTGATCAAGAATGCAGAGGTGTGCTCAGTTGCAATCAAGGTACGTTGTTTGCTTTCTCCAGGAATTTATTTCCATTTCAGAGGCTTAACTCTGCAGGTCTTGTTAAATTAGGCTAAACCCCACTCATCCCCTCCCCGCCCTTTCTCAATACACTAAGCTTTGTTTCTGCAAACCAATTCCTTAGGTTTCAGCTCCCATTTATATCTGCTGCTTTTCTGAATGACTATCAGTGGCAGTCTTGCTAGCTCAGAATCTTTAACACACATTTAAAAAGCACAGATGCTGATAAGAGAGCAAAGTCCAAGGTGGACAGGGCACTAAGCTAAGGGGAAGAAAAGTGCACACAAGATCTTCTTGGGTTGTATCCTAAGAGCTCCTTGAGTTCATGGAGGAAGCTCTCTTTGTTCAGGCAGTGAGACTGTGACACAATGTTCACCAATCTCCCCTTCCCTTTGCAGCCCTCTGAAAATCTTCTCCTGAGGGTTTGGGGACCCAAAAGAACACACTTTTTGGGGTGAGGGTGAAGAGGATGCAGAGTAAAGGGAAGATGGTTGAAAATCACCCTTGCTGAAACAGAATTTGTTCCACACTTGGAAGATACACTTAGGACAGCAGTCTTTGTGATATTTTTAAAAATCAAACTTCTAGCTGTTCTCTCATTCCACCTCTAATCCAGAGGTGGAAATCCTCTGAAATCCACTGGGTCATATAAGTAAATATATTTAGGATCATATTGAAAGTCATACCTGCCAACTTTATCCCCTTTCTGGTAAATTGTGGGACCTGATCTATGGGTTTGTTTTAAGATGTGTTCTTTAATTCCCATTGATCTAATCTCATGGAGACACCATGTTTATCTTGTCAAAGTAGCATGAACAATATATGTATATATTCTGTATAAAGTAGTTCCTTTCAGGCATTTCAACAAACTGTCATGCCTCTTCAGTTTTACCATTTCTTACAATGAAATCCTTTGCATGTCTACCTAGAAGTAAGCACCACTGAGTTCAGTGGGGCTTAATCCAGGAAAGTGTGCACAGGATTGCAGCCTTAATCCTTTTGGTGATTCACTCTTTCCCCTCTATTCTAATTGCTTTTAAACCAGAATTTACTGCCTTCTTACAATTCTGAAAATCTAGGCCAGGAGACAACAATAGCAATCTTGACAACATGCATTGACCTTGCTTTTCCTTGTTCCGTAGGATTATGAGCTCCAGGCTGCAGCCTATAGTTCAGGACTGGAAACATTATTGAACATTCCTATCAAGAGGAGCCTGGTCCAGTCTCCTTCTGGGCTCATTCTACAAGAGGTATAGTGCAATGTTTTTCCTGATAGCTGTAACATCTTCCTCCAAAATATTTCTGGGAAAGGCTTTCAACTTTTTTTGCTCCTCATAACAGTGTGGTATATATGAGCAGTTTGGGGGGGAAAGGTGAAATTTTTTATCATATGGGAATTTGTTGAAGAGTGATGTGGAGAAAATCCAAGTGGTACACCACCCCTGATACTGTATTACTTCAGATAGCAGTAATACCGATTGTATTAGTTCAGACTGGAGAATTGCAATGTTTTTTTTCTATGTTGGAAAATCTCTGCCTGTCCAAAGCTTGCATGTTCTACCTTAACCTCCTCTGTGGCATGTTGTTTTTATCTATGCAGAGAGCAGTGGAGCTTGTGATTCCCTGCCTGCAGTCTGAAGTGGTACAGTCTGAGAGAGGCTCTATCATGTGAGCTCTGACTGTATAGATCAGCTGTAATCTCTGTGACTTCAGTTATGCTTGGAGTCAATCTTGGATTAGGCTACTAAATTGCTTGGAAATTTAAGAAAACTACTTATTGGTGCAGGTTGAAAATGGTATTTGAAATACTTTGGAATAAGACTTCTGTTCTGTTTTCCTCTCTCTTCAGGCTGGAGAGATTCAGTCTCGGTACATTGAACTTCTTACAAGATCTGGAGATTATTACAAATTCTTGAGTGAAATGTTGAAGAGCATGGAGGACTTAAAGGTAATACATCTTTCAGTGTCTTTTTAGCTTCAAGTTTTGCTGTAATCTGTGAAAAGATCTTGCCTGTCAAGACGTTCTTATTCATTGTGCAACTATGAGTACATTGTACAGTGCCTAACAGTTTTAATATCTTTAATATTACTATTAATACATATTCCAAGCTGGAATATTATTCTATAGATTAAGAACATAAGAAGAGCCCGACTGGATCAGGCCACATCTGGTCCATCTTCCTGTATCTCACAGTGGCTTACCAGACGCCTCAGGGAGCCCTCAAGACAACAAGATACCTGTTGCTACTCTCTTGCATCTGGTTTTAGATGATGGGCAGCCCAATTTAGCTTTAGCAGTCACTCAGAGGCAGTGCTGGGCATTTTTTGTCAGTCCCTTCCACATAATTGGGACCCCTGAATCTGTCTTGTACTAGCTTTACAGAGGGTATAACCTGTTGTTTAATTGACCACCATTGTTGTTGCTCCTTCTGTGTGGTAGTGGTGGAAGGAGATGGGAGGAGCTACTATCAGGCAGATGAACCAGGGTGTGATTTATCCTAGGGAACTACTTCTCAAAGGCAGCATCCAGATTAGATTGCCTTGCCTGCTACTTTGTCTTCCAAAACGTTTCCTGGTAGCAAGCAAGTATCCCAATGCTAGCCAGAGTACACTACTCTCATTGGTGCAGCACTAGCCAGAATACACAGCTTCTGTTGGCTAAAAGCACAGTGCAGATAGGTGTGTCTGCACCAAATTTTTGAATGGTTTTATGGATTTTAACTTTTTTCTTTTTCATAATATGGTAAATATTACATTTGGGACAGAGTATGCTTCAATAAAATGATGTTATAGGAGCAGGGTTATAGGAGGTATATATTTAAAGAATTGTTGTCTCACCTTTCCCTTGCCAAAGCAAAGACTCAAGGATGAATTGTAAAATGTTCGTAAAATACAATACAATAATAAAAAAACTCTTAGGTCAGTTCTGGCCTCCATAGAAGTATTACGTAAAAGATAGAATAAGTCTTACTGTACGTCTTGCATCATTGTGACATATTACACATGACCTCCTTGTGAATATCAAGATCTAGTGCACCATGGTTAAAAAAGAGAGCCCAAAGAGGAGAATGAGTTATTTCTTAATTGAGCTGTACTTTTGTGTTGTATTTCATGTAATGTGCTATTGAAAATGGTAAAACATTATTGTCACAGATAATACATTTTCCCCCATTTCTGATTTTGTAGATGAAAAGCACCAAAATAGAATTATTGGAAGAAGAGCTCAGACTGGCCAGAGATGCCAACTCTGATAACAACAATAAGCATAAATTCCTGGAGCAAAACCTGCAGAAGTACCAGGTGGAATGCTCTCAGCTGAAAGCCAAACTCATGAGCCTGGAAGAGATGAAAAGACAAGTTGAGATGGATGGCAATTCTGCCAAACAAAATTTGGACAAATGCTATGCTCAAATAAAAGATCTCAATGACAGGATAACAAGACTGACTTACGAGATAGAAGATGAGAAGAGGAAAAGGAAGCTATTGGAAGACAGATATGACCAGCAGAAAACGGATTTTGACCAGCTTCAGAAAACAAGGCAGAATGAGAAAGACACTCTTGGTTGGCAAAAGTTAGAATCTGAGAAAGTCATCAAGGAAAAGGAGTACGAGATAGAAAGGTTAAGGGTGCTTCTCCAGGACGAGGGAGCGCGGAAGAGGGAATATGAGAATGAGCTGGCTAAGGTAAGAAACCAGTTTAATGAGGAGATGAGTAATATAAAGAACAAGTATGAAACAGAGATTAACATTAAGAAGACTACGATCCACCAGATAGCGGCCCAGAAGGAAGATGATTCTAAGAACCTCCGAGCCCAGATCGATAAACTGCAGAGAGAGAACAGAGACCTGAAAGATGAGATTGTCAGACTCAATGATGCCATTCTGGACACAACAGAGCAACGGAGGAGGGCAGAAGAAAATATTCTTCAGCAGAAGGCCTGTGGCTCAGAGGTGATGCAGCAGAAGCAACAGCTGGAGTTGGAGCTGAAGCAGATCATTCACCTGCGCAATGAAGACAACTCTCGGTACAAGCAGGCACTCGAAGATGCTGCTTCAAGCATCCAGGAGAGAACCAAGGAACTTGAAAGATTAAAGATTCAGCTGCAGGAAGAGGCTAAAGCTCGATGGGAACTTGAAAATGAATTGGCTAAGGTAAGGAACAGTTATGATGATGAAATGATTAGTTTAAAGAACAAGTATGAGACTGAGATCAATATCACAAAGACCACAATAAATCAGGTGACTGTGCAAAAGGAGGAAGAAACCAGTAATTACCGAGCACAGCTTGACAACCTTGTAAGAGAAAATAGGAGCTTGTGTGAGGAAATTAGGAGACTGAAGAACTCGTTAAGTCAAACAACGGATAACCTTAGACAAGTAGAGGAGAGTGCTCACCAGCAAAAAGCCATTGGCTCAGATATCTCACAAAAGAAACAACAGCTTGAAATTGAATTAAAGCAGACAGTTCAAAAATTCTCAGAAGAGAGCCAGCGTTACAAACAGTCTCTCGATGACGCTGGGCGAACAATTAAGGAGAAGAACAAAGAGATTGAAAAGATGAGAAAGTTGTTAGAGGCAGAAACAGCCCAGAGGAAAGCCATGGAGGAGGAAAACATTCGCTTGCAAAGAGTCCAGTTTGATCTGGAGAAAGTCAACATCAATGCCACAGAGACCATCAGCAGGCTGAAAATTCAAGAGCAGGAGCTGGGACGGCTGAAAAGCGAATATGAAAGAATTGTGCAAGAGAAAAAAGGGAAGGAACAAGAAAATTCCAGATTCCAGGGCACAGTCAAAGAACTGCAGCATCAGAAGCACAAGCTGGAGGAGGAACTTGCTAGGCAGTCTAGAACCATAGCGGAAGAAACTGCCAAAAGGAAACAAGTAGAAGAGGAGTTGGAAGCAATGAGGAGATCCTTCAGAGAGCAGGCCGTTAAGATCACGCACCTCACTCAGCAGATAGAGGAGGTTTCGATTGTAAAGAAAAGGAGTGAAGATGACTTGAGGCACCAGAGGGAGGTGCTAGACAGTCATATGAGAGATAAACAGAGATGCATGGAGGAGATGAGGAAGTACACATCTGAGGTAGAAACATTGCGTCGTCAGATGCTTCAGGAGCAGGAGAATCTAAAGCAGGCTCACCTGCGCAACGAGCACTTGCAGAAGGCTGTTGAGGATAAGAGCAAAAGCCTCAACGAGTGCAAGATAGAAATCGAAAGACTTCAGTCTCTTACTGAGAACCTCACAAAAGAACACTTGATGTTGGAGGAAGAGCTGCGCAATTTAAGACTTGAGTATGATGATCTCAGAAGGGGCAGAAATGAAGTGGATGAGGAAAAAAATGCCACAATTATTGAACTAAAGAGTCAACTACAAACAAGCAGCAAGCACACCCTGGAACTCCAGGGTCTGATAAATGGTTTGCAGAAAGAAAGGGAAAATTTGAGACAGGAAATTGAAAAATTCCAAAAGCAGGCTATGGAGGTATTCACAAATATTTGATCTCCCTCAAGTACTATAATTTAACACCAAATGCATTTTCAATCAATGACTACCAAATTACTGATTCATTTACTGATTGATTGATTCATTTCCCCCTTCTAACCATATGTCCAGATTTGGGTCCCTACTGGAGTCTCTGAGCTAGTGCAAAGGAGCTATAAAACCTCACAGCCAGGCAGCTATGGAGTCCTCAGTTTCAGGAGAACTCTGTCTCCTACGCTTATTTCTTCCACCTCCTCCATTTTAGGATACTGAGGCAAAGAGGGAGCACTTGCTGTGCTTTGTGCTCAGTGTTAAAAGCTCTTTGTATGCTGTTCGAGTCAACAGAACTGAAAGCAACCTAAATATTCTCCTCTAGAACACTGGCCACATCCTCTGTCATATTTTTAAAGCAACGGTTCAAAGTGTAAGGCAGCATTGTTTGCTGCTTATCCTTACTATTCTTGGGGGACAAGTTCTGCTGGACTTGAGGATTAGTCCAGCAAATCCTGGACTCAATCTGTGTCACAGAGACTATTCTGACTGTTCTGTTGCTCAGCCTTTCCTCATTCCCAAAGAGATTTACGCTAGTTTCAGAGCTTTTAACTGCCTTTTGGCCTGCTCAGTATGGTGGATTATACAATGTTACTCGTAGAGTTACATATTGGAGCAAATTCTTATCTTCTTTGCTTGTCCCAGTTATTATTTTGCAGAACATGTGGATATACGTACACGTGTACGTACCCTAAATATGATATACACACAAACACATTTGCATGGTGATATATTATACACTTTATTGCTATTTGTAAACTGTATGTGTTTCTCTATCTCTGTGTATGACAGATATATAAATCTGTCTATCTAGATCTCTGTGTCATATATAGTTTATGTTTATATATATAAGTGTGCTTATATATATAAGTATATAAGTATATATAAGTGTGCTTATAAGTATATATAAGTGTGCTTGTGTGTGTGTATATATATATATATATATATATATATATATATATATATATGTGCTTAAGTGTGCTTAAGGCTTAAGCACACTTTACTCTGTACTGGATTGTGGCTAAAATTAAAATTCAGGGAATAGCAATTTTATATATATGTTATGTTATATGTAATCCATATTTTATATATATATATATATATATATATATTATATGGATTACATACATATAACATAACATATATATAAAATTGCTATTCCCTGAATTTATATCATAACATAACATAACATATATATAAAATTGCTATTCCTTGAATTTTAATTTTAGCCACAATCCAGTACAGAGTAAAGTGTGCTTAAGCCTAGTGAGATAAATGGGCTTAAATAGACCTAACTGAGCATTGGATTGTGGCCCTTGGCTCTTGCAATTTACACTGGTAGTTTTCAAAGAAAGATTATAGATATCACCTTTCACCTCGCTGTTCTGGGGCTCCTGTTTTACCAAGCTGCAGCACTCCAATGCTAACTTTTGTCCCAGCATGGGTCTCCACAGCACCAGTATAAAATGACATGTTTTATAGCACTGAATTGCACTGCATTAGTGGAGACGACCCACCAAGCATTGCTACAGTACCACTTTAATTCATTTTAAGTCACATTGAAATGAATGGATAGTGTGCATCTGTAGTGTTTGGTGAATTGTACTGTTTTCCTGGAACATCCAATCATAGGATTGGTCTACAAATGCTGTTTTCTTCAGCAGGTCTCCATTTGCACTCCATATTGTTTTCTTATCCATTTGTATTCATTCTAATTCATCTCAAAGATTGGTGATGGACTCCAGACTCTGATAGAAATGTGCACTATTATGAGTCTTGTCATATTCCAGTTGTGTTCCCAAAAGTGACACTCCTGGGCAGCAGAATCCAATTATGGCCTATAATTAGCTCCTTGGCTTTTATGTGGCCAGAACTGACTTCAGGTCAGGTCTGTGTAGATTAGATTTCATACAACATAGGTTTGTCTCTGTATAGATCAAGATTTCAGCGTGCTAGTAGATGAGTGTTCTTGAACAATCTAGAGCTTGTTCCATTATAGCTGCTGATCATCATCATGCTGCATGTCTATGACATGACATTCCACATGATGTAAAACTGGCCCAAACTCAGATTAAGCTACACTGAATTATTCGCTGATGAATTACAGATTAAAAGGAAAATTCTTAGTTTTGAAACAACAAATGAATATTAACAACCCACAATGAGTGACTTTCCATTCATTTCAGTGCAAAATAATACATATATAGATCATATTCCTTTTTTGAAATAAATGAGGTAATTATTATAGGGAACTCCATACACATTGGAGCCCCAGGGATATCAGAGTTCCTGTGCCCACAAGAGTTTCTTGGATCAGGAGGCTGTTATATTCCAGGCAACGCCTAATTACTGTTTTTTTAAAAAAAAAACCACTCGTGCTTCACTCATTTACATATGCTGATATCAGTCACTGAATTTGTTCATTCAGGAACATGAACAACCCTGTGGGCCCAGAGTTTTATCAAAGAGCAAAACAGAACTAAAATGTAGGCATTCCAAAAACTCTGTCTCTGTTAAACCACAGTCAAAATCAAGACTGCTAAGATAGTATTCACATTGTTGAAGGGAAGAAAATATGAAGCACAACTCTCCAGGGAACAGTCCAACCCATCTTAAGCACTTTTACTTTTTGTTGATTTCATAAGGAGAGATTTAAGCACATGTCTTTGATTCTTTTAAAGCAAATGGGACTTGAAAGTGCTTAATTGTGGTTACATTGTATCCCAGATGTTAAACAAAAAATCAAAACATCTATATTGTTGTGTCAAGGTATATTAAAACAGATCCATAACTTCATCAGTAAGATTTATTACTCAGTTTTGCAATTATCCAGAGCCCATATAGGATAGGTTGAATGATAAAGGCTAGATAAGAATCTTGTTGGAAATGAGACACTAATTTTTCTCCCTGTTTATCTCTTTTTCAAACATAGACATCCCATAGGATTCAAGAATCCAAAAGCCAGTGTAATCATATTATGCAAGAACGAGAAACATTGTTGGTAAAAATAAATGCCCTGGAACAAGAGAAGGCAAGACTGCTGAGATTAGAAGAAGAGCTGAATCGTGCTAAAGCAACGCTGGAGTCAGAAACACGCTTGAAATTACGGCTGGAGAATGAAAAACAGCAGATCCTGAATGATCTCAATCAGTGGAAGAGTCAATATTCCCGGAAGGAAGAGACAATCAGGAAAATTGAAAGTGAGCGAGACAAGAGCGAGAGGGAGAAGAGTGCCTTGTTGGTAGAAATTGAGAGGCTTCAGGCAGAGATTAAGAGGATTGAGGAAAGGTATCGATGCCGATTAGAAGAGACTAGCAGGAAGAGTCAGTCAGAGATGGAGGCAGAGCGTCTGAGACTGCAAAGGGAGATTGAGAAGCTCAAGAAGCGTCCATATGGGTCTTGCAGAAGCACTCAGACAGAAGAAGACTTTGGTATTGATGGTTCCAAACTGCTTTTCAGTGGCTTAAGGAAAAAAATAACTGCTATCCAGCTGTTTGAATGCCAACTAATAGACAAAAGCACCCTGGATAAGCTGCTAAGAGGGCAGAAGTCAGTAGAAGAAGTTGCTGCAAATCTCGAGCCCTATCTTAGGGGAGCCGGGGCTATAGCAGGAGCCTCTCTTAGCCCCAAAGAGAAGTACTCTCTGGTGGAGGCTAAAAGAAAGCAGCTTCTTACTCCAGAGAACACTGTTCTCCTTTTGGAAGCCCAGGCAGCCACTGGAGGTGTGATTGACCCCCACCGGAATGAAATATTGAATGTGGACAGTGCTGTTGCCAGAGACCTGATCGATTTTGATGATAGGGAGCAAATCTACACAGCTGAAAAAGCTATCACTGGGTTCAAAGACCCGTTCTCAGGAAAAACAGTGCCTGTGGCAGAAGCTATGAAGAAAAATCTGGTAGATAGGGAGACTGGGATGCGTCTGCTTGAAGCACAGTTGGCTGCAGGAGGAATCGTTGACCCTATCAACAGCGTCTTCTTGCCAAAAGACATTGCTTTATCCCGTGGGCTGATTGATCGAGACTTGTACAGAACTCTGAATAATCCTCAGACTTCAAAGCATTTCATTGATCCTGCCACTAAGAGGCCCATCAGTTACATGCAGTTGAGGGAAAAATGCAGAATTGAACCACATACTGGTCTCCTGTTCCTGCCTGTGCAGAAGAGAAGCATGTCATTCCAAGGCATCAGGCAGCCAGTCTCCATTGATGCACTGAAAGATGCTGATATCATCCGGGAATCAACAGCACAGGATCTCGAAAGTGGGAAAGTCACTATTGAAGAAGTCACTGACCGAATTAAGGATTTCCTCCAGGGCTCTAGCTGCATAGCTGGGGTTTATAACGAGGCCACCAGAGAGAAGCTGGGCATTTACCAGGCCATGAAAATAGGCTTGGTTAGACCAGGGACGGCTCTGGAACTTCTAGAAGCCCAGGCAGCCACTGGATTCATTGTAGACCCTGTTAGCAATTTGAGGCTTACGGTGGACGAGGCTTATAAAAGAGGCCTAGTTGGAATAGAATTTAAAGAGAAACTTCTGTCTGCTGAAAAGGCCGTCACTGGATACCGAGATCCAGAAACAGGAAACATCATCTCATTGTTCCAGGCAATGAACAAAGATCTAATTGAGAAAGGTCATGGCATTCGCTTGCTGGAGGCCCAAATAGCTACTGGTGGGATCATTGACCCAAAGGAGAGTCATCGCTTGCCAGTCCATATAGCCTACCAACGTGGCTACTTCAATGAAGAGCTAAATGACATTCTGTCTGATCCCAGTGATGATACCAAAGGGTTTTTTGACCCCAACACAGAAGAGAACTTGACCTACCTGCAGTTGAAAGAAAGATGCATCAAGGATGAAGGGACTGGACTCTGCCTCCTACCCCTGAGGGAGAAGAAGAAGGTGGTGCAAACTTCACAAAAAAATACACTTCGGAAACGCCGGGTTGTCATTGTCGATCCAGACACAAACAAGGAAATGTCGGTCCAAGAAGCATACAATAAAGGTCTTATTGATTATGATACTTACATGGAGCTTTCTGACCAGGAATGTGAATGGGAAGAAATAACTATTACAGGGTCAGATGGGAGCACAAGAGTCGTCCTTGTTGACAGAAAAACAGGCCACCAGTATGACATCCAAGATGCTATTGATAAAGGTCTTGTTGAAAAGAAATTTTTTGACCAGTACCGTTCCGGAGCATTAAGCCTGACACAGTTTGCAGACATGATTGCTTACCGAAATGGTGGTGATGAAGTTTTCAGGCACGAGTCTATCTCTCGGTCGCCCACTGTAGTGAGTGTCAGGAGTTCCTCTCTGGTGTTAAAGAGTGGCTCTGGTTCTTTTTCTGAATCCTTCGAAGAAACCACTCCCATCGCAGCCATATTTGACACAGAAAATTTGGAGAAGATCTCTATTTCGGAAGCTGTGCAAAGGGGCATTGTTGATAGCATCACTGCCCAACGCTTGCTTGAAGCTCAAGCCTGCACAGGAGGCATCATATGCCCTACTACAGGTCAGCGGCTTTCTCTGCAGGATGCAGTCGCCCAAGGCATCATTGACCATGAGATGTCTACACGGTTGAAGCCAGCTCAGAAAGCTTTCATAGGTTTTGAAGGCATCAAAGGTAGAAACAAAATGTCTGCAGCAGAGGCAGTAAAGGAAAAGTGGCTGCCTTATGAGGCCGGCCAACGCTTCCTTGAGTTTCAGTTCCTCACAGGAGGCCTCATTGACCCTGAAATACGGGGGAGAATAAGTACTGAGGAAGCCATTAGAAAAGGATTGATTGATGGCCGAAATGCCCAGCGATTACAAGACACCAGCAACTATGCAAAGATTTTGACTTGTCCCAAAACAAAGCTGAAGATCTCCTACAAAGATGCCATGAATCGCTCCATGGTGGAAGACAAAAGTGGGCTGAGGTTATTGGAAGCTTCTTCTGTTTCATCCAAGGGCATCTCCAGTCCATATAATGTCTCTTCCGCACCAGGCTCACGCTCAGGCTCGCGTTCTGGTTCACGCTCAGGCTCGCGCAGTGGATCAAGGAGAGGAAGCTTTGACGCGGCCACCAATTCTTCCTATTCTTATTCCTATACCGTCAGCAGCAGCAGCTCCACTGGGCGCTAGTTATTACCCAGCAAGCTTCTCTGAATGTTCATTTTCCTTTATAAGAATCTGTATTCCTTTTTGTTGATACAAAAAAACAAAAAAAGGGACTGGCTGGTGGTGATGCTTATTACTTACTGGGGTGAAATAGCTGAGCTACAGAATAGAAGCTAAACCCAAATGCACATTGCAGCAACAACCTAAAGGAGGGTTGATGTGTTTCTCTGTATTTTTTAAAAATTGCTGTCTAATGTTTTGGGTGTAGAACATGTAAAGCCAAGGGGATATAATGCAAAAAGTAAGAAAGCAAGTAGTACCTCTTTTTAAGATTGCATTTTGCATCTTTCTGTGTATTTTACCTACGCTTTTGTCTCCTTCCATTAGTCATGCACGACTGCAAACTATTACTCCAGGCTTCATGTTTTTATCACAGTAGATAAAACAGCCATGTTCCTTTATCAGTGTGGATGTTGCATTGCGCAGTGAAGATCTGTATCGCCTCCACCTAATACTATCCTTGGTTACACTATGCTGTTTTCTCAGCTGTCATGTGACAGTTTATTAGGGAGGATTGGTTAGAATATGCTTTTTATTTTGCAATAACGTCATTTTTACTCATTTCTGCTTGCTTGTTTTTTTTGTGTAACACCGTATAGGCCTGGCTGCAAAACATTTACTGTTCTGGCAATAAAAGTTTAACCACCTTTGATTCCTGTGTGTTGACATTAAATATCTGATCTGGGTGCATTCCTGCTAATCGGGCTGCTTGACTGCATATGGAATGCTATGAACTGGTAACTCGCTCAGTTTCACTTTGAAGGCACTCAGCTGCAAAACAGGAACCTGATGCATTGGCTTGAGGTGTACTATTATCTTGCACTATAACTACCACACAAACTAGTGTGCCTTAACCCATTTCTGCCCAGCCCATAGCTGTACACATTTGATCCCTGTTCTGTATTTGCAAAGTTGGACAGACATGACTTAAAGTACTTGGGTTTCCACATTTTAAAAAAAACATCCTGATGCTACAACTAGAATCAAAATTATGTGACTGGAATAAATCAGATATATTTGCATGAATGTACTTTTTAAACATATATTTAGAGACATAGACTATGCAAGGATTCAAAACTTTGAAAAGAAATGGGAGTGCTAAATGTACTACTAAACAGCTTCTATAAATCTGTGGAGGTCTTTATTCCTAAACACTTATCATAAAGACCCCTCATGTGCACACTTCTAGATCCCTACCTCCAAAGCACAGATATGTGAAAGTCCTGTCTACACCAGCTAACAAATCTTGTCCTTTCCATTGTAGCTAGTCACCCATGAGATCACTAGACTGATAAGAGCATAGAGATTTATTCTTTCATCTTGAAATGTAATGTGACTGGTTTATAAAGTACCCATCAAAATTTAAGCATCTCTACTATCCATCTACTAAAAAAAAAAACAACAAATCACAGTCAGAAAACAAAGCATCTGAGCCTGTGGTTAGTCTGGCTCCTTTATTGTGACTAAACATCTGTTATTTGGGATATTACAGTTTCCCACACACAAATTGGACATCTGCTACACTGGTGAGCAGCAGCCACCAGTGATGAGGGGTGATGCGATGAGGGGTTCTTGCATGGGTTAATATGCAGTATATACAGAATGTTTCTCTATGATAAGACATATGGCTCTTAATACAATACACTATATACTATATTTAGGCTTGGAGATTATTGTCCTCTGTGAATTCATGCTGGTGGTTTATTAACAAAGTTTCAAATTTCTTGTTCTTGACTTTGCTTTAGGAGCATTAATTTTATGCTTCATGTTTACACTGTGATGTCCTACTGTTTTAAGCAAATAAACCCAAACTAATAACAATGACATATAAATATGAACATGTGCAACAACCATGTACAAGTATTAATCATCATCATCATCACTGTATGTGAGGAGTTACCATGTCTCAGGATGGAATTTCATATTTTACGTCACCTCCCACACGATGCTTTTCAATTGAATCACTTCACCCATTCAGGTCCATGTCATCAATTGAGCTATCAAGTGATGAGAAATGATGCAAAGCATATACCCTTGTCAACTGACCTTTAGTTTAGAACAGGGGTGTTCAAACGTTTTGGGAGGAGGGCCACATCATCTCTCTGATGCCGTGTCAGGGGCCAGGAAAAAAAAGAATCAATTTATATTTCAAATTTGAATGTACGTAAATGAATATATTAGAGATGGAACTTATATGAATGAATGACGGTCTTGCAATAGCTCAAGGCCTATAAAAGGCCTTGCACAAAGCAAGGCCCACCTTTCCTTTTCTGCCATTGCTGCATCACAGATGTGAAACAGTAAGCAGTGGAGGGAGCCCTTATCCCACAGCTCACTCGAGAGATCAAACTGTTGGCTGTCATGCTGAGAGCAATTGCATCAGGCCAGCACAGGCTTCAGCAAGTTTCCAGATGGCCAGAGGCTCACTGGAGACTGGGGGCTCCCTGAGGGTCAGACTGGGAGTTCTTGAGGGCTGCAAGTGGCCTCAGGACCAGGGTTTGGGCACCCCTGGTTTAGAAGATTCCACTCATGAGGAGTTTGAGGGTAAATAGACACAAACACATGAAATAATGTTTGAGTGAGTGAAAACACCTTCATGAAGAAAAAAGTGTGCACATTTAAGGAAAGTATGAATGAAAATATGAAGCATTTAAAGAAAGGCCCTATCCTATCCTCCCCCACAACCTGCTGGTGCAGCTGTGCAAAAAATAAGCAGGGGATGGCAGATCAGGAGATATTGGAAGGGAAAGGGGATCACACCTCTATACACTTCCTGCTCCTCAATGGGTGTCCTCAGGCCTGCGCCAGACTTTTTGCTCTGTGCATGCCATAATATGACCTTGCAGCTGCTGTGGAAGTTCAGGCTCTGTGCTGCCCCCATTGGATTATATTATGCCCATCCCTGAGGAATGTCCCCCTTGGGAAAGAAGGGAAGTTGAACTTTAGGACACTAAGCTATGCAAACAGAAACAGACATGGGCAAATAATTTGGGTACAGCTTTGACACATTACTGTTACAGCCAGGGCTTGTAACAGTAGCTGACATGAACTTCAAAGGAAGACTTTGAACTTCAGCAACTGCAGGGGCTTATAACTTATTCTGTATTCTGTAATGCTGATGCATTCCATCACCTTGCGAGGGCAGAGCAATAGCAAGTACTGCTACATGATAAGCAAATTTCTTTTAAAGCAGGCAGTATTCAATTTATATATATATAAAAAATAAGAGTACAGTTAAGAATGAGCAGTGTCTTTGGTTTTGCATTAGAGATAGCTGGAGACCATCACTCCCCAGGTCAGTGCACACATCTGCACCACCCATGTAAGCCTTTTTCAAAGTAATTTGCCTGTCATAAGGAGGATACTTGGAACTGAAATTTGATAAGTGTACTGTGGATTCTTTGTAGAGCTCTCTAGCACTTGCACAGTTCCTAGTTTATATGTAGTTCCTAGATTATTACCAAAAATCACTTGCATGGACCATAATATCAACACAATGAAGGGTCTATCAGATGGCTTTTTTTTTGTACTTACCACTGGTATGTTATCATCCTTTATCCCCCTGACAGATGGCTGCCCAATCCTAACCTGTGCTGGAACAGGCAGGCCAAAGTGGTCTGTGCAGTATCCAGCACAGGTTAGGAGGTAGCTGGAGGTCACCTTGGAGTAAGGGGATATTTTCCCTTACCCCATGTTGAGCCCCAGCCACCCCAAGGACTACTTGAATCCACGCCAACTATTTAGCTGGTGCAAATCCAAGCAGCATATGTAAGGCTGCAAGGCCCGGGAGTGGAGGTTAGGATTTGGTACGCACTGCCACCAACCTGGGCTCAATCTGCCTCCCATTCCACCCCAAAACGCCCTGTTCCCACCTCTGTTCCACCCTCCCACCACTCTCTCCTACCCTTTGTACTGCCCAGCTCAAACATTCCCCATCGGGTCCACGCAGGTTACGTGGTAACATATTTTTCATATTGTATATCATGTAACATATCACCAGTAACACAGAACTACAACAATAAACACAACATTGATATGTTGCATCAAGATGAGCATTGTTGTATCCAGATGAGCACCTTTCAAGATGAGCATTTCAAAAGAGGTTTCTGTTGAACTTCTGCCTGTTGCCCAGCTGCTAAAAGCTCATGATCGCTGCTGGGGGGGGGGGGAGGAATTTTCTGATGATGGAGACATGCGCCTTTTCAGCAAGTCCCCATTGGTGGTTGTGCCTTTCAGGAGTGCACAAAAAGTTGCAGTGTGCAGGTTTTGCCAAAAGGGGCGCTAGGATGTTTCCTTGCACAGATACTGTATCTCCAAGGGAAAAAAAAAGGGTTATTCAAGCCTACGCAAGCGCAGTTGGAAAAGGAAGGCGTGTCCACACAGCCAGTGTTAGGGGACTTGTCTTGCGCCTAACTTCATGCACTGGAAATGTCCAGGCAGCTCCTGTCCAGATCTTCGCGTCTTCTGCGCAGGGGAGTGTGGAAGAGCTTCAGGGCACTGCAATCTGCAAGTATAGAGACATCTGCTGGCATGCAGGCGAGCTCAGGAGCTGCAGGGCAGCAGCCACCCAGGGAAGGTGTGTAGTTCTCGTTTCCTCCCGGTGTTGAGCACAAGGACAGGAGGCTGTGGACACACTGGCAGAACTTGGGGCCGCCCAGCTCCAACAGGTGCAAAACAATGCGATGCAATCGACAGTTTGCTGCCTCGGATGGAGTGCATGGAAATTTCACAGCCTCCCAGCGACATCTGCAGGTCAAGCATCAGTGCTGCAAAAACAGAAAAGGTATCCTGTCCAAACAGGCATTTGGAACGTGTAGTTTCCCCCCATCAAGTGCCTTTTGCAGGCCGGGAGAAGTTTTCCCTGCAGATTTTCTGCTTTTATGCAGCACAGGAGCACTTCCAGGAGAAAAAGTTGGCAACTTTAACCACTGCCATGAAAAATTATTTTATTATTTTTTATTTTGCCATTTATTTGTCCATTTAAACAGCTGTCTCTGTTGCAGTTCTGAAATAAGGGCAAAATTAGAGTTGATGGCAGCTGATCTGTGATCAAGTCCTGGCTATCTTTTAAATGGCTGAATAAATGGGGAAATAAATAATAGTAAATGATTTATAGTCATTTCAGAATAAATGGAGAGCTTAAGGCTGCATACAACATAGAGGGGGGAATAGCAGTAAAATGCTGAAATAGGGATAAAATATGAAGTGCAATAATAATAAAGGATAGTACAATTATTTTTTTAAAATAAAGAAGTTATCTGTGTTCGTTAGGGATCAGGTCATAAAATATCTGATCTTCATTTACTTGGAACAGCGATGTGCTCTGGGGCAGCGTTCTCAAACTGTGGTTTGGGACCCACTAGGTGGGTCACGAGCCAATTCCAGGCAGGTCCCCATTCATTTCAGTATTTTTTTAATTTATTAGACTTGATGCCACCATGGTATGTGACTGCATTTGGGGAAATGTTACAGATCTGTACTTTGAACAGGCTACTATGTATATGCTTTTAACGTGATAATCAATGGGGCATTCCTGGGTACGATTACAGCCTAGGATTGTTAAACATTTTTCTGCTTGATTAGTCACTTCTAGCCACAACATCGCTTCTGGTGGGTCCTGACAGATTCTCATTCTAAAAAGTGGGTCCCAGTGCTAAAAGTTTGAAAACCACTACTCTGGGGGAATTGTTTGCTCATGAACTGATTTGGGTAGAGTTAATACTTTTTTTTCCAAAAAAGAAAGGTTCTTTATCACTATCCTTATTTATTATAATTGCTGTTAATACTATGCTAATCATGTACGCAGAATTGCCTTGGGGAAGGAACAGAGGAAAAGGAGGTAATGAAGACAGGAATTAGCAAAGAAAGAATATTCATATATTTAAGCTTTGTGACACGAGGTAATGTAATGCTTCACAGAAAATGTGGGATTTAAAGGAAGTAGAAGATTTGACTAGTCTAAACAATACAAATGCTGTGCAATGATTTTATCATGGAGTTCAGGCATGGGGGAGTTGGATTCCTGAGGTGGAAATCTCACAAGGCAGCACAGCTAGGCAAGACCAATATGACATAAAGATCCACTCACCAAGAGGTGAGTGTATTGATCAGAAGAGGTGAGAGTGGAAGAAGCATCAGACAAATGTTCCGGGTTGTGTGTGCACAAGGGACTTCTGGATGGTTAAAGGGCCCTGCAGCCAAAGGAATGAAGGTTGTGGACAGGAGTGTAACAGAATATGGAATCTGAGAAGTGGAGAGGGGTGAGGCTGTGGAGGTCTCTGCAGATAAAGACAAGAATCTTCTTCTGGATCCAGCAGCAGATAGGAAGTCAGTGATGGGAATTATATGTTTTTGAACAACTGTGTGACAAGCAGAAATTCAACAAAGGCAGTTTTCTCCAGCCTAATCCAATTATGCTATCTAATTCAATAATGGGGGGAAAAATTGCCTAGTGATTCTCTGTCTGTCACTGTTAAGGCACAGAATTCCTTCCAGAAAAAAAGGTGGAAACTGTAGTTGATGTAATAATTTGTCAAATATCCAGGACAGGCAGTAGTCCTGTGCATCAGGTGTGCATCAGATAGTGCTAAGTCCCAACCAGATCTGTACATCACATTTAAACTACTAATGTATATTTTAAAAACCATGGGATTCCACAGTGATTCCCCCCTTCTGACTTACAACTTTTAAGATATCATTATACAGTCATAAGTACTATTAAAAATGTCTTGTCCAAATCTTGTGCCCAGTTATGTGTTGCCAGTTTCCATGGGACTCAGTGGGATTTAAGCGTGTGTAAATGCATGCAGAATTGCACCTTTAACTGGAAAATCTTTTAATACTTAGAGTGATTCCTCATTCTCTTAACAATCTTGTGTGATATATAATCTTAATAGAAATTTTAGATGGGAATACAAAGTGAAGCCAGGGTACTTACATAAGGCTACCCAGTGAGTTTATAGCTTATTGGGGGATCTGAAAACCAAGATATGAAAGTCCAGATGATGTGGTATTGAGAATGTTGGGCTTGGGTGCAGACAAGTGCAAATCCAGGTTTACATTCTTGTTCAGCTTTGAAGCTTATTAGGTGGCCTAAGATTCTGTATGCAATCTTGAGGTCTAGAACCATGTCTTGTTATAAAACATGAAAGCTATTTCCCTCTCCTTATCCCAGTAGTTTAAACAACTGCCTCAGTTGCAGTTCTTAAATCAGGGCAAAATGAGATTTGATGGCAGCTGAATTGTGATTAAGTTCAGGCTATCTCTTAAATCAGGGGTGTCCAAAGTTTTTGGCATGAGGGCCACATCATCTCTCTGACACTGTGTTGGGGGCTGGGAAAAAAATTGATTTACATTTCAAATTTGAATAAATTAACATAAATGAATATATTAGAGATGGAACTTATATGAATGAATGAAACAATAACTCAAGGTCTATAAAAGACCTTGCACAAAGCAAGACTGGCCTTTCCTTCACTATCACAGATGTGAAACAGCAAGCAATGGAGAGAGCCCTCAACCCGCAGTTCACATGAGAGGTCGAACAGTTGCCCTCACGCTGAGAACAGTTGCGTCAGGCCAGCACGGGCTCCAGCAAGTCTCCAGAGGGCCAGAGACTCATTGGGGACTCAGCAAGTCTCCCTGAGGACTGCGAATGGCTTCCAGGCTGGGGTTTGGGCGCCCTGTCTTAAATGGTTAAATGCAACTGCTGATCATAAGAACATAAGAACAGCCCCACTGGATCAGGCCATAGGCCCATCTAGTCCAGCTTCCTGTATCTCACAGCGGCCCACCAAATGCCCCAGGGAGCACACCAGATAACAAGAGACCTCATCCTGGTGCCCTCCCTTGCATCTGGCATTCTGACATAGCCCATTTCTAAAATCAGGGGGTTGCGCATACACATCATGGCTTGTACCCCATAATGGATATTTCCTCCAGAAACTTGTCCAATCCCCTTTTAAAGGCGTCCAGGCTAGACACCATCACCACATCTTTGGGACTGGGACTTTTACATTAGAAAAGAGTTGTTTTTTTTAAAGTACTTTTCTCTGAACTTCCAAGTTACAGACCACACTACTGATACACAAGGTACATAATTTTATACTATGTAAAGTGGCCCTCACTGTGCTTTGACTGAGCACATTCATGCCAAATAAGAAGGTTTTTTTTTTTTTTTTGCGCAAAGATTGAGGTCCTTCATCTGAATAAACAACTATGATTCAAAGAATCGGCTTTGACTGATCAAGCAATCCAGGACCTAAATTAAATTAAAATTAGAAATGCTTCAGGGGTCGTTAAGTGCTGGTGAATGCAATGTTCTGATACTACGAAGGCCTCTTCCTGCTCTAGCTTGGTGTTTGCTATTTTGTACAAAGCAATCTTCCTTAACAGTACATGTGCCAGTAAGTATCCATTGTTCACAGAAGACTGAGACTGATTATAAACAGGATCATAAACCTTGTATTATTTCTCTTCATGTGGTTATACTTCAGGAAAGAAGAATGTCATTAGAGAGTGTTTACCAAGACTTTTTTTTTTTAAACAGTCTACAATAAAATGAATTACTTGTTCATCTTGTGCTGTTTTGTAGCCCTCTACAAATTGTTCTATTAGGCAAGGGAATAACAACTGGTTTTAATCTATTCACCCAATGAAATAATTCCTATTGTTCTGTGAAGGGGAAAAATTGTCTCATAATTGGCTAAAGTCACTGATGGAAGACTAAATAAATTCTAATGATTTCAACTGCCTTTGGGTGAGCAGTATTGAGATAGGGAGTGAAGATATGGACAATAAAATGCTAAGCATCTGTTTTCCGGCCCAATAGGTCTCTAACCCGGAGGAACTCAATGTACATTAACAGATTAGTTTGGATTAGATTGTTTCAGTAAAGCTTGGAGTTTTGAACTTGCTGATATTCTGATTCAGAAAGTATGTTCACAGTTTGAAAAACCAGAGTAGTTGTTGGGACTTCGACCTTGAGTTCTACATTCAAATATTAGTGTCCTCCACATGTGTCGGGAACAGATTACACTGTGTAACACAAAAATGGTTTCTGTTGAATTTTTAATGTTTCTTAATAAAGTTCAGAGTTGCTGATTCCAACAGTAATCTTAGTTTTATTTGTATCATCAAAACATTTTTTCAGTTATCTTAAATCTATCCTGTTGCCTAATGCATTGTAATACACGTCACGTTATACAACTGCATAGTGTAAATTGTGGCTAAGCTATAGATGCCTCTCTCTCACCCACCCTCTCCCCACCACACAACGCCTCCTCCCCGCCCTTCCATTGCCCCCCAGGCCCCTGCACCAGCTGAGCTCAGCCGGCGTGGACTTACCCTGTTCCATTACCATGGAGGCTGGATCTGATCACTGCAGGCCAGTGCACCTCTGTGTGCTAGCACAGCTGACTCTGGAGTAGGTGCAAACATACTTTATGGCATGTTTGTGACCCTCCCAGGCCAGTGCAAGGGACTTGCGCCAGCCCAGTGCAATCTTAGGATTGCGCTCAAAGTGTACTAATTCCCAAGAGAGTAAGATTGGTGACTTTTGTGATAAATGGAGTACCATAACAAGGCTGTGGCTAGGGCTGCAACTCAGTGGTGGAGCACCTGCTTTGCATACAGAAGGTCCTGGGTTCAGTCCTGGCATCATCTCCAAGTATGGCTGGAAAGACCTTTCTCTGTCTGAAACTTTGTTGAGCCACCGCCAGTCATTGTGAACAGTCCTAAGTTAGCTGGACCAACAGTCTGACTTGGAACAAGGCAGCTTCTAGAGTTCTGCTGATATTGCATCTTGGTTGTCTCTCCACGCTAGTCAAACCGTAAGCTGAGAGTAAGGCTAGATGCCATTCCTGTGGTAACTGCCTCTCTTTAAACACATTTTACAGAAACTGAACTTAAGACATTTTCTTGCAAATTACCAGTCCCCTGCTGTGCCCCACCCCATCATTTTTTCACAGCTGTTCATTATTAATAATCCCCAGGGAATGTCCTGTGTGCCTTAATTTTATTGCTTGCATCCAAGACTGGCAAGTAACTCTCTATATTTACACACCCTCAAATAAATTGAAGCCAGTCTGTGCAGTTAGTTGTAAAAGTGATACACCAACTTCTCAACAAATACTTTAAACATAGGGTTAATACATGATACTGTTTTTTTTCCCCCCTAGCCATTCTTTTAAATTTTACTACAGTTATGAGTAGCTGTGTTGATGCATTTTGGGGGGGAAAAAAACCAAAGTAGAGTGAAGTGCTAACTGAAATGTCGCAGAATGGTGACTTGGCTACAGAAGTTTTGAGTTTTCCAGAACTCTTCATTGGACTGGATGTTGCCGGGTGGGGGAGGCTACAAGGCTGAGCATGATGGGGAAAAGCTCTGAAGCCTGCAGTTTGTTCATAATATACATGCTTCCTGGGTCAGTAGCTGACCTTTTCAAAGTAGAACTGTGCACAAAGGTCATGTTTTCCCTGTTCTATTATCTCAGGGAGAAGGAGTGTGATTAACGAAATTCATGGAACCATAATGACCATTGGCATCAACAGACCAGAAGCCAGGAATGCTGTGAACCAGGAGACTGCAAGGCTGCTATTTCAGGCTTTCAAATCTTTTGAAGAGGATAATTCAGTGAAGGTGGCCATCCTCCATGGATTGGGTGAGGCTTATACAAGGTTCTCGTTTTACATCTTCCATTTTTTAAGTGCATCTGTAAAACGTTTTGCATGTATTTGACAATGAAATACATGGATGCGCTCAAGAGGGGAAAAATAGAAACTGTACTTAACTAAATTGAAAAGACATGAGGGAATGTTTCCAAACTTAGCATTTTTATGACTTCTTAAAACGCACCTAGATCCAAAAGGATCCATAACAGGGAATACTGGAAAAACCTTTGTAGATTAGGAGAATAATAGGGGAGGGGATCTTGACTTTGGGAAAAAGAACTTAGAGGTCCAGACTCCATATCAGTGGATTTGGTATTTGTGGATTTAACTGAGCTTTCTGAACCTGCAGTGAAGTGCCAGACCTGAGGTTCCGGACATGACTGGAGGTGTTCTCTAGATATGTCTGGGAGCTTTCTGAGGTCTGCAGATGTTGTGCACGGCCTCTGTGGGTCTCAGAAACGCCCCCAGAGGTGCCAAAAGGGCACTTCTGATTTTTGTCAAAACTGGAAGTACCCTTTCAGCACCTCTGGGGGCATTTTTGAGGCCTGTAGAGGCTGTGCAGGGCCCCTGTGGGGCTCAGAAACACCTCCAGATGTAGCCAGAGAACATTTCGGGTCACGTTTGGTGGTACTATTGAACTGATGTGTAGATATCAATATCTGTGGGAGTCTGGGAATGGATCACCCATGGATTCCAAGGTCCAACTATACTCTGCATGTTAACTGTCCCTCGCATTTCCAGTTAGGATCTCAGTTTCCACCTTGGGATCTTGGAGACCTGTTCTCATTCAGAGTAGGCATTACAGAGTCACCAATGGTCTGACGTGCTGTAAGGAAGCTGTACTTTATATGCAAGGATTACAATTTATAATAATTAAAAACAATACAATCCAACCATCTAAATGTTTACAAATACAAGTTTTATATACTGTAGTCCACAATGTTTGGCTAGTCTTGTAGCTGAGTAAAAAAATGTGGTTGCCAGGACCTGTTTGTGCTGTTCATCTGCTTGAGGTCAGGAACAGTCTCCTGCTCTATTTCCCAGCTCCAGGTTTGGAGCTGTAGAGAGGTGGAAACAGTCTCTGCAGTTACGCACTGATGTCCAGGGAGCAGGAGATTGTTTGGTGCTGAGAGTATCAAAATATGAACTTCCACTTTCAGCTCCTGCTTAACGTTGAAGAGGACTCTTAGCTGTAGTTGTGCTGTAATTCTAAGTGCAATGCATATGGAAATGATCTCCACCTCACTGGTGGACCTAGGGCAGGGCAAATGGGGCAGATGCCCCGGCACTGACCCTCTGGGGGCACCTCCACCAGCCTCACCCCTTTGTCCTTTTCTTAAAGGAGAAGGGGCACTCATTATCTCTGCTGGAAAATCAACAAAATGCTCACAGTAAGTCCCATTGTGTTCAATGGGTCTTGCTCCCAGGTAACTACATAGACCTGAGGTATTCAATCTGTGTGTCCCGGCTCCCTAGGGAGGCATGGCTAGCCTCTAGGAGCATTGTGAGGTATCTGGGGGAGAGAGGTGGCCATAGCTGCTCTGCTCAGCTGCACACTGACTTGCTGCTTTTCTTCAGCTGTGAAGGAGGCAGGTGGGGCAGCATGAGGTGGGGAGGAGGGAGAGAAGGTTGGCTGGGCAGCAGCAGAGGTGCTGCATCTCATCAGCACAGGGCACGCTCCTGACAGGCTTCAAACTGGGAGGGAAGAGTAAGTACAGGCAGCACAGCACTTTCCTCTGCTTGGGAAGGAGGGAGCCCAGCCTGCTCTTATTGGTGGTGGTGGGGGTGTCCAAATGCCCCAGCCTGCATTCCTCCATCTTGCCAGGGAGGAATAGGGGTGGCATCTGCATCTACTGGGGTGTATGTGTGTGAACAGCCCCCATCTACTTTGGGGTGAGTTGTAATCTTGCTCTGTGTGCTTGTAGTCCTTTCCACACTTTCCTGGGAGTAAGCCCCATTGACTCAAATGGGACTTACTTCTGAGTAGACCTACATAGGCTTGGGGTCTGTGTCAGCTTAACCCAGGATCCTCACCTTTCTCTTTTTCCTCCCCTTTCAAAAAAAGAAAAAAAGCCACTCCTGATAGTTTTGTCTCCAAAAATTGATTAAAAAATAAAAATACCCATTCCTTTTCAGCCACCCCCCTTTTTCCTCCTGCCTCCTTGGGGGGGGGGTACTTCCCATGTTGGCTGCTATTGTCAGACAAAAGGCACAATCCTAGCTAGGTCTACTCAGAAGTAAGCCCCATTGTGTTCAATGGGACTTACTCCCAGGAAAGTGAGTTTAGGATTGCAGCCAAAATGTCTCTGGGTCTCAGTTTGCATCAGTTTGCAATTAGCAGATACACACAAAACAAAGTCTTCCCCTCCCCCAGCAAATTCATCACTCCTCCCCCTTTCCAAAAATCCTCCAGGTGTGCTGCTAACAAACTCAGGGCACAATCCTAACCAGGTCTATTCAGAAGTAAGTCCTATTTTGTTCAATGGGGCTTACTCTCAGGTAAGTGTGGTTAGGATAGCAGTTTTTTTTTGTTTCTAGTGTATAACACCTTCATTCCCATTTTGGGGGTAACTGAGGTAAGGTGTAATGGGGAGTCCTGCCCAATGGTCACAAGGATCAAGGAAGCCACAGGCCAGAAAAGTTCAAGAACCACTGACATAGAGGATTGCAGCCTGAAAGTTAGCTCCTTCCATTAAGAACTTTTTCTTCCCACTAGAAGTGTGCATCCTCTGGAAGGAGGGGCTTGGGGGTCTTAGCTGTCTGGAAAGGAGCCCACCTCAGGCAAAGCCTGGGCGACGAGGGATGGGTAGTCTGGGGTGACTTTTTGAGAAGTCCCTGGCACAGTGGAAAGCTGTTAGGCACCCTCCCCCAACACACCTGATACACATTAGAACCAAAGCCTGAACAGACATTCCTTTTCAGTTCATTATCATGTTTAATGTTAAGCAGCAAAAAAAAAGGGGTGGTGGGTGGGGAAAATTAAAGGATGCTTCATGTGAAACTGCTGGGGGGGGGGGGAGAAAGAAGAGAACAGAGGCAGCTCTTCAACTTCTCTTCTGTTGCTTTTGACATGAGAGAATCCCAGTCTTTCCAACCTTGAACTTAATTAGATTCCCCTAGCTTCTCCCTGGTGCAAAAAGAACAACTGAATTCTTGCCTGTCATAGGATGTCACTGTTAAAGGCATAGGAGACGTGGGGATGGGACCCAAAGCAGGCTCCCATAGTAAGTGTGGTATGGTCTTGCTGGAGAAGCAGAATCTGGCTGAATGATCCTGTTTGGGTACACTCCTAACCAGGTCTACTCAAAAGTAAGTCCTATTTTGTTCAATGGGGCTTCCTCTCAGGAAGTGTGGTTAGGCTTGCAGTCTTTGCCTCCTAGCCTGGGCTAGCCCTGGAGTTTCCTGCCAATTTCATGAGTGCCGTGTACATTTTAGGAAGCATGGCCACTCTGCCAATCAAAGTTGTGTGTGTGTGTTTGTAACTGATCAGCTGCACTTTTGTTTTGTGTCTGATTTAAATATGATATCGGTCATTTTCTGGGCATATTTGCTTAGGAGAGATCTGTGTTTATGTCAAATGCAAAACTAGAAACATAGGGAACTATGCCCCAGAACAGAAGGTTGTGTTTTATGACAGGCTTGCAGGATTAGATGCACTGATTTCAGTCCCTGAAAAATATCCTGTGCAAATGCACCATTCTGAGCATTACAGATTTCATATTATAATGATAACATGGTATACCTAACTCTATGGACCCAAACACCTTTACCTTGTAAGTAAATTTAATTTATTTCAGTGTTTCCAAATAAATGTGCTCAGGACTACGATTTATGGGCAACTTCTTACATTGCATTTTAAAGAGACAGAACACTTTAGGATGCAGTTGTCTCTGAGAGAATGCTTTTGATCAGATATTTTCAGAGTTCATAATGCTACTTAAGACAGAACTGTATGTGTGGGAGATGTGCCAAGATTGTAAAATATTCACGACCCTGTGACAACTTAGGGCCCAATGCTATCCAATTTTCCAGTGCCAGTGCAGCTACGCCAGTGGGACATGCACTTCATCCTGTGGTGGGGAGGCAGACACAGAGGCCTCCTCAAGGTATGGGAACATTTGTTCCCTTACTTTGGGACTGCACTGCAGCTGCACTGGTGCTGGAAAGTTGGATAGGATTGGACCCTAAGGACCAACTGAACACAATAGGACTTACTTCTGAGTAGACTTGTTTAGGATTGTGCCCTAACAAAGTAATGTGGCACAAGTTTTTGTAAGCTAAATTTATTTCATCTACCATTTTTACATTGCTATCTTCTATAATACAGTAATAATAATAAATTTAATTAATTAAATCAGTGGGCGCCAAAATGTTAGTATGCCCTGGGTGACAGATGGGCTAGTTATGCCACTGCTCTACCTTGTCCCTAACTTCAAGCTAGAGGCAGCAACAGGATCTTCTCTCACTGAAGGGGTGATGGAACACTTGCCATGACCACTGGAATTGTGGACCTCTGTTTATATCGGTGTGCTTGCCATGGAACTGTGATTGAATACATTCAGGGCCAGATTAAGACCTTTAGGGCGCAGTCCTAATCCACTTTCTAACACCGACATAAAGGCAAAGCTCTGAGGTAAGGGAACAAGCATTCTGTTACTTTGAGGAGGCCTCAGTGAGTGACACCCAACTGCAGGATGCGGCACACGTCCCATTGGCACCGCTATACCACTATATTGGTTAGGACTTGGGCCTAAGCACTGAAAAGGTGGCCCTATGGGCGTGCATTTGAATGATGAGTCTATACATAGAGTGATTGGGGGGGGCAGTGGCACAGATCTGAGTTGGGACTGCTGTGACGTTACCCAGGGTAAGGGGAAGGAATTCCCCTTGCCCTGGGCTGAGCCGCAACTGTACCCAACCCTGCTTTGGATGCAGGGCAGGCCTGCTCACCTTCTGCTCCAGGGCAGTTTAGTATTGGGCTGACTCTTTAGCATTGGGCTGACTCTTGCAGCTAGTAACATGACAACATAACAAATGTTGTCTCTCTTTTGCTTTATAGTTATTTTATTGACATAGAAAAGTAGTATTCAGTTGGAATTTGAAGCAGCTGCATTATTGAAACTCTGAGGGGAAAAGGATAGAGATTACAGTTGGAAACTTTTAAAGAAGGAAGATTTATGTATATTTATATTTTAAAGGCTTTGTCCCCCAAGGATGTGTATACATAAGGTTATTTATAGAACACTGATTTGATTGAGAAAATTATAGCATTGGGGTCTTAAGCCTCAAACAGTGGTCCCATCTGTTAAACACATATCTGGGTGATGCCTGCTTTGTGGCCTTCTGCATGCTGGAGACAGTGAGTGATTTCTGTACTTTTGCAGAGCCGGCTATTAAAGTAAATACTGCGGGCACCAGTGCTTTGGTTTTCATCATGGTGGCGCAGTCAACAGCAGTTCTTTCTTCTGCTTCCAATGCACACAAAAGTAATGATTCCTTTGCCACACAAGAAAAGGCTTGAATTAGCTGCTTTTGCGGTGAAGGAAGAAGGAGACATGGTTTTGGTGATAAGGGATTAAGTGGAGGATATGCTGGTTGGATCCTTTGAATGAAATTCTTGGTTGTGGTTAGAACTTAAAAAAATAAATACATGAAGTGATGTGCCCTTAAGGAGATATAACTTCTGTTTTTTAAATTATTGAACGAAACGATGCTTTAAAAAGAGAGAAAATTGTTACTGTAGTCCTCTCCACAAAGTTCTGGGTTTTTTGTTTTTGCATTTTTCTTCTTGCTATTCTGGTGTTCAATACACACCCTCCATTTCTTAGTCCTCATTGCTGCCTTGGGGGCAGTAAGGGTTGCCAGGCACAATGCTGTGCAGAAACAGAAGCTGCAAGTGGCAGAATGCCCATTGTATGCTCCGTTAGCCTGCATGTATAGTAAGGACACCTTTAGTGTATTGCACTTGTGGTGGTAACAAAGCTTTTGCCTCTGATTGGCTGAGCTGATGTGATGGCATGGAATGTTCACAAGCATTCAGATTATGCAGGGGACAAAACTGCAGATCGCTAGTAGTTCAGCTTCGATGAGAGAAAACCAAGTTGCTAAACAGGGAAAATTTTCTCAGGGTCCAATCCTATCCAATTTTTCAATGCTGGTGCAGCTGTGTCAATGGGGCTAGTATGCTGCATTCTTTGGTGGGAAGGCAGTCACATGCCTCCTGAAGGTAAGGGAACATTTCTTTCCTTACCTCAGGGCTGCATTGAGGCTGCACCGGTGCTGGAAAGTTGGATAGGATTGGGCCCTCACACTTTCCAAAAGAACAGCACTGATGCTGAAGACCTTGTCCTATATTGCAAAAATAAGCAATATCCAAAAAGTAATAGGTGGTAGGGGCATAAAGTTGGAAGAGAGGCCAAGGAGAAGGTAGAATTGGGACAAAAACTCACATAAGGCCTCAAGATATGAGAGGTTGTGCATGTTTGGCAAGAGAGAAGTGGACAGCCGAGGAGTGTTTGGAAGACTGCGGTCAGCTGGCTACGGGATTGTGTTCTGCACATCATTTTGCTTGTGTTTTATGCATAGCTTTGAGAACCCATTGGACTGAAAGCATGGCTTAAGTAGTATGCAAAAATAAATTGTCTTTTGGTTTAGATAGACCAGGGGTGTCCAAAGTTTTTGGCAGGAGGGCCACATCATCTCTGTAACACTGTGTCGGGGGCAGGAGGAAAAAAGAATTAATTTACATTTAAAATTTGAATAAATTTACTTAAGTTTACATAAATGAATATATTAAAGATGAACTTGTATGAATGAATGAAGGTCTTGCAATAGCTCAAGGTCTATAAAAGGCCTTGCACAAAGCAAGGCTGGCCTTTCCTTTGCTGCTGCTACTACATCACAGATGTGAAACAGCAAGCAGTGGAGGGAGCCCTCATCCCACAGCTCATGCGAAAGGTCAAACAGTCACCCTCACGCTGAGAGCAGTTTTGTCTGGTCAATGCAGGCTCCAGCAAGTCTCCAGTGGGCCAGAGGCTCATTGGAGACGGGGGGCTCCCTGAGGGCCGCGTTGAGAGGCCTCGAGGGCTGCATGTGGCCCCAGGGCTGGGGTTTGGGCAACCCTGAGATAGACCAAGGTCCATTTAGTACATTTTCTAGTAGTGGCCAGCCAGATGCCTCTAGGAGTACAAAGACAGGATACAGTGGCCATCTCTCTTTCCCTTGCATTGTTTTCCACTAGCGTCTGGAGCTGCACTGATTCTTGAATATGGACAGGCTCCATTTAGCTGTTGGCCATTAATAGACTGATGAGCCATATCCTTCCCCAAAAATCTTTGGTGTTTATACGCATAGAGGCAAAGGTTCTGAATAAAAGAAAATGGATCCTTTGAAATACAGTGTATCTATAATGGTTCAAATCTTAACTAAAGAAAGAGGCACAGCTGAAGCCAACTTTTTTTTTCCTTTATTGTTCCACAATCTAACTTTTAGCTTTTTTTTGTGGTGTTTTGTAGGAGGTAATTTCTGTGCTGGTTATGATTTGAAGGAGCTGGCCCACAACCCAACCGCAATCAAATGCGAACAAGATGTCACCAAGGGTCCTGGTCCTATGGTATGTTCCTGGAAGCAGTCTGGAGGGAAATCCTGACAATTTTGTGAAACTGAAGTCCATTTCCATGGCTGCCTTGCAACTCATTTGGTTCCATGGCAACCAGCAACACATTTTAGTTAAGTTCCTGACATAAAAAGGGGAGGGGGAGCAGGGCGAGGAGGAATCTTCCCTTCTCTGAAAGTAACTAAAACCAAATGGAATTGTTTTTCCCAAAGGAAAAGTTATATGTCCACTCCCAGTAAACTTGGAAATTATGCACCCTGTGTTTATAAAAATGTGAATAACATGGTTGTATTTGCAGGGTCACTTATAGTGCAAATGAAGCAGAGTGCCATTACACAGAGAGGGTGGAAGGACAGAAAGGATCCTTCAGAGCTGTTTTTGTGTCTCCTCCCCCAACCAACTGAAACTTACTATTTTATACTTTGCTTTTAGAAAAGGGTTAAGCAAACTCATGAAGATACTTGATCGATCTACTTGTAGTAATGATAGCAAGGACTGTTGTTCCATACGCACTTAATCCAGGAGTGAACTCAGTGATCCTTACTTGTGAGCAGATGTGTAAAGAATTGTGCTGTAGATGAAATCAGCGTGTTTGGAGGCAGTACATCTCTGAATGTCAGATACTGGGGACAGTAAAGGAGGATGCTTTTTCTTCTTGCCTACTTGCAAGCTTCTGGCTGGCTGCTTTTAGAAACAGAATGCTGGATCCGATAGGTGTATGGACTTATTCTGCAAGGCTCTTTCTTCTCTAGTGGTAACTGCTCTAGGTGAGTTGAAAGAGAAGGGAGCAGGGGATGACACGCAAGGTGGGTCTCTGCTGATCTTATTTAACAGCCTGGTTATTCAATGGTGGTCCCATCACAATGCCATCAGAATGTTGGTTTCTTCTCACAAATGGGCATCATTGGCACATAATAAGGAAGGGCTGTGTGTGCTCTCCTCTAAATGAATCACAGTCCCACACCAGATTAGCCCAAACTCTATGCCCAGAAAAACTGAAATTTGCAGCATGATAAACGTTTTGCAAATTAAGTGGCTTTCTGTACAGTTGCTTTCTTGGCATAATTTACTGGGGCACCTTTGGAGACAAAGAGCTGCTTTGGAGTGGGAAGCAGTTTTCAATGGGAAAATGGCAGGGATGCCACACTCTTCTCCACCCACGATCCTGATCTGGATCAAGCCTCTACCACTTTGCTATTTCACAAGAAAAATATATACACTGAAGACTATGGTGTGTCTCATCTGGTTTGGTCCTCAGTGGGAGTTTACTCTTGTCTACAAGGAAATTAATCTGAACAAATATTGATGTTGCATTCCTTCTAAAACTGTATTTTCTTTCAGACATCATTAAACTGAAAGTATTTGTGCTGATAAAATTTTTTGCAACCATGGCTTAAATTAATAAATAGAATGGTGTATTCTAATACATTAATATAATGTGTGATAATGTAATTAAAAGGGTTATGTTTGTACATGTGTGCCATACTTCACACGAAGCGCTTACACATTTTGTTAATTTATGTGCAGCTTTTTCAACTGCACTTCCAGGGCTTATGGGTGTTTTGTGTGTCAGTAAGGATTTCAGTTTGCCTGTTACAGGGTCCTTCACGAATGACATTTTCCAAGCCAGTGATTGCTGCAGTGAGTGGCTACGCAGTGGCTGGCGGACTTGAGCTGTCCCTCTTGGCTGACCTTCGTGTTGTGGAAGAAAGCGCTGTTTTGGGAGTGTTCTGCAGACGCTTTGGTGTGTCTTATGATCTGTTTGTTTAATTTCTGTGTCATTTTTTTATTATTGTTAAATGGTGCAAATATGTCAGTTTTACATTGGTCTCACTCCTGGTAGCCCCAGCCAAAAAGAAAAAGAAGCCGAATAAAAAAATCATGTGGTGGTGTACAAAAGTGACCCCTAAGTAGTTAATAGCTGTCATTGGTAGAAACAAGAGGAGGGCAGTGGGAATAGCAGTGGGAATAGCAATGTCCAGAGTTTCCAATTTAGGGGAAGGAGTTAATAAAAAAGTTAGGAGATGGCAGGTTCTTGCATAAATTAGGCATCAGATTTCCTGACCATCATCTAGTCCAGGGGTGTCAAACTTGTTTCATATAGTGGGCTGAATAGCATTCATGGCACCTGCTAAGGGCCAGAAGTGATATCATTAAGCTGGAAGTGATGTCATTAAGCATATGTTGACCAGAAATAAACACTTTGCTCTGACATAGAAATTCATTATCTGCAAATGAAAGAAGAGATTTTACTTCTGGGGGGCCACATCCAGCCCGCGGGCCTTATGTTTGTCACCCTTGGTCTAGTCCTTTCCAACTATTATAGGCACCCACCTCATACAGACCAAGTCCTTGACCCACTGATTAATCAATGGGAGTATTGCTGTGCTTCTAGGGATTCAGGGTAACTCTTTGAGCAGCTATAACTCTGGAGTCAACCTATTACCCAACTGCCCATTATAGATATCATTTTGAGATGCTGAGAAATGTTTCATGACTAACCGAGACATTAGTCGCATTGTTAGAAGGAAAGGCCATCTTTAATATTTTAGTTTTTTTTCTTTCCTATTACTATAAGATCGCAGATAACACTAACTTTACAAGTGTGCACAATGAAGTTTTAGGTTTGCCACCCTCACATAGTTAATCATTGAGTGTTAAACTTATTCAGATGCTATTCAGGCTTGCACCTCTGGATAAAGAAAATCAGAATTTGAGAGGCTGGAAAAGTAAAAAATATCCAAAATAAAACTCTGATGTTCATAAGTGGTGCTAAACTTGTATTCAAGACTCGGGGGCTGAATTGCGCAGGTAATCTCGATGGTTTCTGGTCTGCAGTAGGGCCGGTGAGGCTCATTGCAGAAACCAAAGCTATTTTATCTTCAGTTTCTTTTAACTTCTATTTTTGCATGCCCCAAATTGGCCAAAGCAGAGTCTTGTTCAGACTCCATGTTATTTGGTAATCGTATGACAAACGCATGGTTACATGGCAGTTGGATGATAGGTGAGGATTATCCATGTTAATCCACCAGCCCTTCACCACATTTCAAAATGGTTGTATTGAAGTGTCTAATTATTTCAGTGACATCAACATTGCCTTCTGCTTCAGATAGGGTATAGGTTGATTAATTTATGGTTCTTTTTTTTTTTTTTACTCTTTTTCAGGCGTTCCTCTGATAGATGGTGGCACTGTAAGACTACCAAAGCTAATCGGTCTCTCACGAGCACTGGATCTCATTCTCACTGGGCGGCCTGTTAGTGCCCAAGAAGCTTACCAGTTTGGGCTGGCCAACCGCATAGTCCCCAGTGGTCAAGGTCAGTGCTTATGTGCCAAGTCATAAATAACTGGCTTTAGAATAGTTGATTTTATGAGAGATGGTAAATATAAAACCAGGCATGATAGACTTGGATAAGTAAGCAGACTGCAGCAATCCTGTATCCAGTTTTGTTTTTTGTTTCATGAAGTCTGGAATTAAGTATGTACAGTAGATTGCACAACTGCAATTGGTTTTATAAAAGTGAACCCTGGCAATAAGGCATGAGAACCTTGAGTTTGGGCTGTTAGCCAACAGGCGAGACTTTTCTGTTGCTGGATCCCATCCTGAAAAACTTTAGAAACCATGTGTCTCCTTTGGGAGGCCACCTTTGTAGCGTGAGAAGCTTGATGATAGGTATGTGAAGAAACACTGCTATTTAAAATATAGTTGGCACGTTGGAGAAATATTTTGAGTTACTTAGCGCTGTGGTTGGATTTTATTTTTCTCCTTACCTCTGCAGATAAATTTTCGCCAATCCACTCCTCTAGGTCTATGTCTGTGTCTTGTAGCCTGGGTAACTCAGCCTGGACTCTCAGGATGTTTTCATGCGTGAAATTTAAAATGGTCTTTAATGCAACTATAACAATAACATTGGTTAGAATGCATGATCTGTTTCTCTTCAGTATTCTTTTTCATATGAACATAATCTGTGTCAAGAGCTTGTGAAAAGCTCAAAGGTGCTTTTTAGTGGCACATGGGAAGACATTTAGTATAGTGTTCCAGAGCCTTGTGGATAATTTCACAGAAATTACTAGCCCACACACCTACGTAGCCTTCTTACACTGGTGTGTATATGTTTGTGACATATCACTGGTCTAAGATGGGGAAAAATCAACTCTCTTCTGCTCATGTGGCTGCATAGAGGCAATTCCGATATGATGTAGGCAAATCACAATGTGTGAGCCTGGCTTTAGTACAGAGGTGGGAGTGGGGAGGACGTGTTCCTTTCCAGAGCCACGGAGCACACATGTGTTACATGTCAACTTTGTTTCTGTTCCCGTAGCCACCAATTGGCAGTCCTTTATGAACTTCATTCCATTTAGAAACCAGAACCTTGATTCTGCTTAATTTAGAGTGAGAGTTTGACAACATGGAAATACATTTCTTCCAATAACAAGGGTGTGCCCCTTCATGAAAACACATTCCTGCAGTTAACCTTTGACCACTGAGGGGGAACTACCTCTGTAAGGTAAATGTATACTACTGTTCTCTGACCAGACTCTAAAGGTTTCCTGTAGAAGCAAAAAGGAAGACCTTCTGAAACAGGCTTTACCTCATCCTGAATTGGCATGGAAACTGTCTTTGAAGGATAGTAGCAGCTGCTTAAGTTGGTCTGACTGCTGTGTCTCCTGACTTGTTAACAAAATGATGACAGCATGTATTTCATATCTGCAAGCAAAACAGGCTTTCAAAATTTCTGGTGGGGCAGGGGCAGGGGGTTCATGTTGTAGTGGAGTTTTTAACAGGAAATGAGCTGGGAGCCAACTAGCCATAACAAAAAGGTACAAATTCAGATGTTTCTTTTTTAGGTTCTCTGGGTATGTGTGTGTTTAAAATTAGATTATTTTGATCATGGAAGTGTAATGGGGAAGAGAGATCATTTATAACACAGTAAGTTATTCAACCCCTGCTGAAGTTGCCGCCATTCTTCAAGTCCAAGAAGTGACTAACGTCTCCACAGACTTGCTGTCATGTACTCTGTGCGTTCTGATATCCGGATTCCTTCAAAAATACGGCTGTTTTAGTTGGCATTAGGAGAAGCATCTCTTGAAACAAACGTGAAAGAAACCCTGTTTTGTTTACGCCGAAAATGTTCAACTGGTGCCCCACAGACCAGAGCTGTCCCCCCAAAAACCATTTTACCTGGTCCCTCTTTCAGCCCTATGAACTCTTAATCAAAGGATGGTACATTTGCTCACAGTTTCAAATACCATTTTTTTTTCATCCCAGGTATAAAAAAATGGAGGTTTTTCCATACTTTAAATGTTATCTCTCTGTCCTGGATTTTTAGGTTCTTAGAAAAAAAAAAAAAAGAAACATTTACATTTATAGGCTCATGCTGATGTTCTAAGTGGCACCTTTTGAGGGTAGTTCTCTTATATTTAGCAGTGGGAAAGCAAATGCATTTATTTTCCCCAGCATAATATATTTTCCAGTTGTTGTTTGTTGGTGTCTCTCCCCCCCCCCCCTTGGTTATGTACACTTTTAATTTGGTTGAAAAGTAGTATATAAATATTTTTTAAAATTATAACAGTTGGCCTCTCTTGTTCGTAGCAACTCAAGGTGATTTACAAAAGGCAATGCAATGTAATACACATTTGTATGTATGTAGTGCTGTGCCTGAGCACATGTAGTCCATAGCTATGAAGCACTTGCTGCTTACAGGTACAACTTGTGCAGGGCAAAATTCACTCCCCCTGTTGGAAAATAGAGTGGCTGCTGAGAAAACAGAAGTTGGTCATCCCTGCTCTTAGCTGCAGGAACTTTGCGGTGGTGGGCCTCCTTAACGTTGCTTGCTCGAACCATCTGGGCTGTTAGGGCTTTATTTACGAAACTTAATATTATGCGATTACTCCTTCCACACTCCCCCTTTATTTATTTTTTTGTGCATGTTCTGAAAACTGAGATGCCTTTTATGAACTCAAAGCCACATATAAAACAGCCAGTTCTTAGTGGCAGAAATTATGCTGTCCTTGAATATAACATAGGCCAGAGACAGAAAAATAATTTCATTTCTATGTTGTATAGATATGTAAAATTTAACACCGGGTACATATTGTATAAACGCACCCTCTCCAACTGTCCTTTTTCCAGGGGAAATTCTTACTTTCTTTTTCCTATGTTCCTTTTAACTTTTGAAAATTTGCGGGATGCTCTTTCAAACATGTTTTAATGCATGCATGCATACATACCAAAATTGCTAGTTTTGAACTTTCAGACCCTTTTCTCTTCCCACCTCCACCTTCCCATTTAAGTTAAATCACCGAGCAAGGGGGATGAATCCTGACTCCATACACATGTACATAAAGTCATGGCTGGAACCAAATGCATCCAGTGTGTTTAGCTTGACATTTCATATACTACTCTGGTGGGATTCATTTGAAATGTTAAAAATTAAAAGGAAAACTGTGTTTTTAGTATAAGACCTGATTTGTTTTGAAATCGTATGACCAGATCAATGCTATGGCAGTTCAATCCTTATTTAGTTTTCTAAACACAAACATCTGTTACTGCTTCCTCTCTATCCCCCCTCTAACTACTTAACAAGATACTAAATATCACTGAATGTATCTGCAGGTAAAGCAGGTGGGCAGGATCAGCAGTAAGCCCCTCCTCCAGCTAATCAGCTGAGAGCCCAATCCTGAGCTCAACACGCTGGCTTACCACTGGCGCACTGTCACAAATGTGCGAGGCCTAACGCTGGACCAGCGCCCATGCTAGCCCAGCGCTGGGCTAGCGCCAGGCGGGCGCCTGGCCTCTGCCACTCGGCGGTCACATGGACCGCCAAGCCATGGTAAGGAAAGTGGGGGTGTGGGAGGAAGTGGGGAGGAGGGAGGCGGGCAGAGACAGGGCGGGGAGGAGGTGTGACGGGAGCGGGAAGGCGATTCCAGTGGAGCTCTACTCCATTGGATTCTATCCATGTGGGGCTCGGCACCCTACATGAACGCCTTTACCAAAAGGTCGGTGGTGAATTGAGTATCCCCCATTGCGGGGCTATGTCCCTTACCCAGGAGAAGGGGATGAAAGTCCCCTTTTCCTGAGGTGCTGCCTGTGGTAGCCTGTGGCATGCAGGATCCGGCAGCAACTGTTTTTGGTACTGCCGAAGCTGCATGCCATGGGAGCTCAGGATTGGGCTGCCCATCCCTTTAGCTCCCCAGGAGCAAAACAGCTCCCTTTGCCTCTGAGCAAGTCCAGTATTTTAAAGTACCCGCAGGAGTCGCTGAATGTCATTTCAGTTTTGGCTATTCTGAAACAAATACTGTATCTATTGTGAGAGATTAAGCAATATGTTGAACATCCTTATGGGTTTTCTTTTTAAAGGAAAACGGTTATGGTCATTTTACTAACAAATCACTTTAGAAGCCTATGCAGGGTAGGCTACTGCAGAGTGAACTATTCTATATAGCAGATAGAAATGATCCTTCAGTAATATGTTACAGTTGTGTAAATGAAAACTTTGTACAGCTAGAATCAGGGTCAGCATAGTTGGGCAGCTGCCAAGGGCCCGCTGCGGTTCCCTATGACCACATTTGTGCCCATGACCTTTCTTTGGTTGTAGAGGGACTTTCTTGGGGCCCATCCAAATAGGAGAGACCCATGAAGGGCACTTTTCCAAAGGCCTGCTGAAACCTGGAGCTGGTTTTGGTACATATACAGGAGTGTTCCTATTGTCATCTATAATTAGCGATAGATGAAAATAGTTTTATTTTTTCATAGATTTCAGTGTTTTCCAAAGTTAGAAGTGCATAAAGTGGTATTATGTGATTTTATTCCAAGAGCACATTTTTAAAAATTATAATTATAAATTATAATAATCTTATAGTGTCAGCAGATGCAACCACATGCATACAGAGGTGTAGGGGAATTCTTTTGTAGATGTCACAGATTTTGGTTTTGTTGGTTTACAAAAACGAGAAATGCAGAAAGTGGTGTTGTGTGGTTTTATTTCGTTATCACTGAAAACACCCACCTCTGTCAATGGTATGCTGGAGGGCATCCCTAGCTCTTCAGAGCAAAATTTCAAACATAAACTTCAAATGAACATGAAGAAGCTGATAACCTATATTCTGTCATAGGCAAGCCTCTGGGTCTGGTGGATGGAAATCTGTAATTGCTGGGAGGCCAAATGTGTGACACAGATATATTACTTTAGGAATTCACTATGGCCTAGTTCTTGGTGTGAACAGCTGATGAAGAGGTAAACCTATATCTTGGGCTTTAGGCTGCAGGTGGGAACTGAAATGACTGAATGTTCCTTCATATCCCCATAATTCTCTGCCCATAGTAAAATAGACTGGCTTGTCAGTAACACAATGGTTTCCTGTGAGTAGAGTATGATCGTGCATTCAGCCATGTGAATCCCCACATGCAATTGGAAGTGAAACAAACAAGAAACAGGCTCACCTTCTCATTTGCCCTTTGTAAGGCCCCTGCATCAGCTCCAGATCTTTAAAATTAGAATAGAAGCATGTGTCTTACTGAATTGTTCAACAACACGTGATGAAAGATTACATTCTTACAACTTAAAGAAAGGTGCCTACATTTTTCCTTTTGTTATCTTTCCTTATTGGATCCACTTTAAGGCTGCAATCTATATACACGCTTTCCTGAGAGTAAACCATACTGGTCATAATGACATACTCCTGAGCAGTCATGCCTCAGATTGTACTGTAAGCTATTATTTTGTTCTGTTATTCTTTATTTCCCCTTTCATCATTTCCCCGGTACTGATACTTTTCTGTTTAGAAAAACTTCACATTTATTTCCTCTTTCACACTTCCATCATTTCTCTTGTTGATATTTTTTTCCAAAACTCTTCCTCCTTTAAATTATTTTTTTTCCTTTTGTTTGAATTATTTTGCAGTGGACAATTATCTGGATTTTTTTTTAATTCTTATATATTGTAAGCTGGCCTGGATCCATGAGGTTTACAGTTTTGTAAAATAAATGTACAACATTTGTAAACGTAGTCTTGGACACCATGCTAGCCCCAGACAGATGGCCTTCTGATACCCATGGACCATCAACTAGTGCTCAACTTAGCTGACCTGTGATGTGTGCCTCCCCCCCCCCCCCCCAGCATCAGTGGTCCATGATAGATGCTCAAAGGTTGCTTGATAGCTGCTGATGCCCTGAGCAGATTCTCTAAAGGCAGAAAATCTGAAAATCATAGGCAATCAGTTATAAACCTTTATATTTAAATCTGTTGCATGCAATATATCTTACCATCTTATGTTTCAGAAAACTTGTATTCTAGAATCTTGCCACTCACCTGGCAATTGGGACTCCTGTCATTTTCTTCTGTCTAAATTATGTGTTCTTTTTTCCTGTTTGTGTGGCAGAAAGGAAATGGGGAGAAAATAGAACTGGAAACCAACAAATATTTGTAGAAATAGTACCTAGAACTACTCTTTATTTATTAATTGGCTGGGGTTCAAGTGTAGGTTTCCCAAGATGAAGAGATGGCCAAAACAAGCAGCAGCAGTTAAGGATTGCTCCCAGTCCTGGCTTCCTTCCATGGGGGAAGCCAGGTGTTGGGAGTGATCCATAGCTACTGCTGCTTATATTAGCTGCCAAAAGAAGGCAGCCTTGGGCCAAATTAGACATGATGGTGGTAGTTCTGTGTGTGTGTGTGTGTGTGTGTGTGTCAATGTGGAACTGCGGCAATTGCGCAGAGGGGTGTGTATGATTTTAACAGCAAGAGGGGCATATGGCTGAGGAATGCAGAACCCTCCTTGTTCTTCTCAGCTGAGTTTCAGTACAGGAAATAACCTCAGTTGGGGAAAGGGACTGCAGGAAAGTACAGGGAATGGCATGATTTCATTCCCCCCCCCCCAGCCATATGCCCTTTCAATGGTTAAAATCTGACCTCCCAATTTCTCCATTATTGGAACAGTTCCATGTCTAAATGCACAGAACTACCATCATCACATCTGGTTTATCCCTTAGTTCTTGGAACGTATATATACATTTCCATATCTGGACAATTTGAAACCGCAGATGAAGTTATTTGATAGAGTGTGGACATGGGTTTCCAACAAAGTTGTGATTATGTGCAGCACCTTAAGTATGAATTTTTTTTTTTGCTTTCAAACCTTTAACAAAGTTGGTCTTAATAATGTTACTGAATTAATCAATGTTGATCTGCCACAGTGTTCACTTCTTGAAGATTTTGATTGGGGAAGAGACACCCTTTTTAGAAAATATTTACAGGAAAAGAAAGGAGTGCACAAATAGCAACATATTGTTTTTACTCATTAAATACTCCTGCTCAACAGTTTGTATGTAAAAGAAGCAGTCCTTGAAAAAGAGAGGGGGAAAAACTAGGCCAAACAGAGTTACTTTATTTTTAGATTTGTTATTCCCAAGATTGCAGTGAAAAACAGGTACAGTAGTTGAAGGCCAATATGTTTGGCTTTGTTGAGGTGGTGGTGCAAAGATGATGCATTCTTGTTCAGTAGAATAGTGGCTTTTATGTCTTTTAAAGGGTGCTGGATCTCATGCTTGCTTAGAATTTATATCCTCTGACCAACAAGCCGTTTTTCCTAATCTCAGTGTTGTATCTGATGTCTCTGGCTATTAGGAAGAGCTTTTTTTCGCACAGAATTGCATTTTACAAAACTGAATCCTAATACTGGTAACAGTGGAAAGTTTAAATTAGGATTTTGTGTGTGTAACTTGGGTGGGTTTTGTGACAGCTGTTAGTTAACACAGTAGTTTCCTATTTTTTTTTTTATGCTAAAGGTGCTCACCAGCATAACTGTTTGTTTTTGTTAGGACTAGTGATGAATAAACTCTCCTTGGCTCAGTTTGGAATAGGGCTCAACTAATACTGTACAGCTTTTTTCCTCCCCTGAGTCATTTGACTGTGGCAGTGGTGATATTGGGAGTGTGATACCTTTGCTTAACTTCTCGGTGAGCTCTTCAGACTCATTACAAGTAGGACCTAAACTTCAGTGGGCTCAGCTTGTAATGAGTTTGAGGGGTGTGTGTGCATCTCTTACCATTCACCCTTTTCAATCCTCAGTCCTCTACTGCCGCACCACCACTAGTTAGGACCTACTATAAGTTCTAATGTCCAACAGTGTCCTGCTGCTTTAGCTATACTGTTCCTAACATTCAAGGCAGATCTGGTGACCAGTCAACAAGCTTTCCACAATAAGTTGGTAGGCTTTGATACATTCTGTTGGAATTACAGGATTTAATACAAAGGAAAAGTTGCACTTGTAAAGAAGTGCACAAAGCACAGTGAAGTATGGGGCTCAAAGCAAAATGAGAGCTAAGCACAGATAGAGAAATGATGGTTGAGGAAAATCATCAAGAACCAGCAAGGGATTTCTGTACCACTGATTATCCTGCTCATAGAAGTTACTACTGCTTTGCTCTTTCAGGTAGATCACTTAAAAGAGTTTCCATTTATACAACCAGTGTCAATTTAACCTCAAACTTCCAATAGCTAAGATACACTTTTTTTCCAGAATTAAAATGGGACACACACTTCCCTGTTGCATTTCCCCAAAAGTTTTTTTGTTTTTTTTAATGGTGGGTGGATTGCCCCCACTAAGTAGATCTGCCTTGCTACTCTTCTGCATGAGTCGCTGATCTTGGTATACCTCCTCATGGAGGAGAGGCAAGTTCTGATCTGAGAGTTGAGATGAAATGGGATGCCTCCTTTGAGGTACAGTAGTTAATCTATCATGATGGAATGACCTAAGCTCCATTGCAGAAATACAGTCAGAATTACTTGTGTTGAAGGAAGCTGATTAGGAGGAGGCATGGTTAGAGCTGTGAATTGTACAGAAATGCATGAACAGCCTTCGCAAGGGTATTATAGGGACACAGGGGTTTGTAGTTATTTAACATATTACTTAGTGGTACCATTTACATTTCTCTAATTTTTAATTACATACCCTCTGTTATTGTCTTACAGCTCTTCAGCATGCTATTGAATTAGCAGAACAAATCTCAGCATTTCCTCAGCAATGCATGCAGGGGGACAGGAACTCTGCTTACCATAGTGCGTTTGATGCGTCTTCCTTCACAGAAGCCATGCAGTTTGAGTTTGACACTGGAGTACAAGTGATATTGAAAGAGTCTGTTCCTGGTGCTAATAAGTTCAGCTTAGGCTATGGGCGTGGTGGAGCAAAGCTGTAAGAATTGAACTTCATGCTGTTTGGTCAAAACACCTTCCCCCCCCACCTGCCTTTTAACAATTTTGTGTTGTCAGCACTTAAGGAATAGCACATGTAATACATGTTTATTCTATTGAAATGTATGCTCTGTAAATTTTTTCTAGGCTATAAAAAACTTCACATTGAAAATTTAAATATGTATCAATGGTAGGAAGGACTATAGTATTTTTTTAATGCAGTTAAGAATTACCAGCTATTTGTATGTCTTGGGGCACAGTTGCATTGCATAATAACAGAACTCTACTTTTAAGTATTTTTTTAAAACAATGAATGTATTAATTTTTTTAGAAAGTTTGCCTACCAGTCGTGGGGGCACAGGTATTCTGGTATGCACATAGCCAATTTCTCCATTAGTTTCAGTAGAAAGGAGTTGCCCCTTCAATTCACTATAGAAGTGAATCGAAAAGGAAGTATGTGCAGGAACTTCCTAGTGCACCAAAGACAGAGAGAAATGATGTGTTTTAGATTGTAATCTTCCTGTTTTGGACTAGAAGGAGTTATACAGCTTTAATTTATGATAGAAACATTGATATTATACTTTTAATTACTGTAAAATGTAGGAGATAGTGTATTTGATTTGCAGTTGACATAACAGAATTCAAACTGCTGTGCCATGAGTCTTACTCTCACCTATGGCAAGATGTTGTTTTTGATAGATGTTTTGTTTTGAACAGCCTCATAGGGCTGTTGTATGAATAAAATGGGAGAACTTCATGTAACCTACTCCTGAGCTCCTTGGGGGAAAGGTGGGGTATAAACATGACAAGAGAGAAATAAAAGTCATTACATTATTTTTTACAAAATGTTTCATATCTTAAATTCTTCTGGTGATAGCTGCTGTATTTGTGGGTGTATATGCAGTACACTGACAAAGAGATGACACACCTGCTGGATGTTAGAACAGACAGTACCTTGGCTTACAGGCAAGAATTTAAAGAAGCTAATTCAAAGGGAGAACTACAGTTTTTTTCCTATATGGAAGAATTTTTAAAAGTTGACTCTGGTTCACCACCAGATGTCCTCCATGAGTAGGAAAATATGATGTCTGTAAAGATATTCTGTACTTGGTATTCATAACATATTTAAAGACAGGATAGTGAAAGGAAAGTTTGAGAGCGAGAGCGAGCAAATATTAGGAGTAAAACATTCTCTTAACAGTATTAGTGTTTAATTCTGTAGCCTGAAACACTTCACATAACACTTTTCTGTTTTATTCACCAAGGACATCTGTATTTTTTAACCTTTCACAATCACTTTAAGAATGTATGACTTCAAATAGCAAAAACATCCTTGTAATTGTGTAGACATAATAGGCCTTTGATTTCCTTTCTCATCAGTTCATTGAGAGGGTTAGAGCATCCTTATAGATTTCAAAAGTAATGTGAGCTTTCAGTTTAATGAAGTCCTTAACTGAATGCATATTGTTCCCTATAATAGGGTCCCTTTTATGGAGAAGGGCGGGATATAAATAAAGATTATTATTATTATTATTATTATTATTATTATTATTATTATTATTATTATTATTATTATTATTATTGTACAAAAATAGATGAACAGGCAGCTTCCCCCCCATCTTTTTCCTCTACTGACATTGCAAAAGTTCAGGTTCCTTAAGCTCAAGAGATGTGTTCATCCTCTGAGTCAAAAACAAGCCCCCATTGGATGGCGTTGGGGTCAAAAGTCAGGAACAAGTTCCTACTCACTTCCTTCCCTTCCGATCTGTTGTGGGAGCTGGACAGCTATTGCTTTGGGCTCTTTCTGCTGTTCCCAAGCCAGCTCTGTGGAAATGATAAGCACATTATCTGGTGTGCTCCCTGGGGCATTTGGTGGGCCGCTGTGAGATACAGGAAGCTGGACTAGATGGGCCTATGGCCTGATCCAGTGGGGCTGTTCTTATGTTCTTAGGGAAAAGAGAGATAATAAACCACTTTTGTTCTTCTATACTGTCTCCTTCTGTGACATTGTTGCCATGGGACTCCATTTGTCACAATTTTAAATTATCTGTAACTTGCAGTTTATGACTACTTCTGTTCATCAAATAGCAGTGTTCTACATCTGGCTACTCTTAGGATGCCTGTTTGGCAGTTGCATCATTGAAGAACTGAACTGTGGATGTTAAGCCTACCTGTTGATCCCTCTTGTACTGAATCCAGACTCTGATCCCAGCAGAAGCTAGGAAAGCAAAAGAAGGCAGGGAGAAAAAAGCAAAACAGGCAGTTCATTTGTAGCCTTCATCTTGCCTTTTGCCTAAGGACTAACAATCTAGTCTTGAGGCTTGTAAACTAAAGTACACATGGTTTTCTGCAATGGTGAAAATGGTATAGAACTAAGATTTACATAACACAGTTTAAAAAAATAGTGGCTAAGCTAGACTCTTATCTCAACAATAAACATGCTGCATTAGGTAAGATACTCAGCCTGACCTATGCCTTTTCATCATATGTAGCGGGGGGCAACAATTCTTACAGGATTGTTAAACTATGCACATGTAAAGTGCTTTGAATTCTTCGAAAAAGCAGTATATAAATATGAAATTTTTAAAGGTAAGTAAAATTCTCTGGAGAACTTATTGTGTCTTCTTTACTTGACTTATTGGTAAGGCAAGAGAAAGTATGCCTCTTATCTTAAGGGATCTTTTGGAATGAACAAAGATTAACCACTTAGTTTATCCAAAAAATATCCTGTCCTAAGTTCATGGACTTCCTGTTGAAGTTAAACACAGCTTATTATACTTCCTGTTAACTTCATGACTTGTGAAATAAGATACATTGTTTTTGTTATTAGGGCCTCCAAAAATAAGTTGTGGAAGCAAGGAGGAAACATGTGAGTGAGTATATAAACTTCTTGTATCAGATTGCCAGAGCACAAGTTTCTCCTCACTATGTGCCTGGCAATCAGTGAGGACACAGGTCCTTGTGATCCTTAGGACTCATATCTATTAAGAGAAGATGGTCACAGCACAATGTAAGTCTGTATACATGTCTCACATGCAGTTGACTTGTGTGAATTCAACTACATGTGGTCAGCAAACAAACATATCTGAATCCTTCAAATTTGGCCATAGTGATCCCATGCCCTAGTGACATCTAGATTAGATTACTGCAACACACTCTTCATGGGGCTGCCTTTGAAGAATGTCTAGAAACTGCAGAATGCAGCCACCCACGTGGTTGCGGGGCCTTATTGGTTTGACTCTGTCAGGCTACAGCTTCAGCAGCTACACTGGCTGCAAAATTCAAGGTGCTAGTTTTGACTTTTAAACTCTTCGTGGCTCAGGATCAGGGTATTTGGGTATCTCTTACCTTCTTCCATATAATCTGATTCATCTTCTGAGGTCAGAGGGGGCCCTGTCAGCCATTGGTGAGGGGGATGGCGGTGAAGAACAGGGGCTTGTTGGTAGTGGAACCCTTACAGTGGAATTTCCTCCTTCTGGAATTAAGAACAGAATCGAATCATTTTTGTTTTATTTTTAATTCTGGAAGTTGCCTTGATTGCCCTCATGGGGAGAAAGGCAGGATATAAATTCTTTAAATCAGTGTTTCTCAAAGTGTGGGTCAGAACCAATTTCAGGTGGGTCCCCATTCATTTCAATATTTTATTTTTAATAGATGATGCTACCATGGGATGTGACTGCATTTGGGGAAATGCTAGCATGGCCTTTCCCAGTTTGAAGAGACACTTGGCCAACAGACTGAGGCAAAGAGGCAAAGAAGGAAGGCCCATAGCCAGGGAGACAGACCAGGGACAGACTGCACTTGCTCCCACTGTGGAAGGGATTGTCACTCCCGAATTGGCCTTTTCAGCCACACTAGACGCTGTTCCAGAACCACCATTCAGAGCGCGATACCATAGTCTTTCAGGACTGAAGGTTGCCAACAAGCTCTGATAGTAAATGGGACTTTTAAATGGTATCATTCCTTTTAAATAGAAAATATATGTTCCAGATATGAGAGGCTTCTTTCTTCTAGTATAGAGACAATACTGCCTTCCATCTTAGTCTTCTAGATTCTAGAGCTCTTCCCAAATGCTCTGCACTACAACTACTTGTGAGCTGAGGACTGTTTCTTTGCCAATGCAGAAGTGGATCCAACTTAGTTATATGTCACTGAGACCCACAGATTTTTCTTTACTGGGATGGTTGAAAGGACTCTTGCTACTATATGCAAGTTAATGCATAGGCACTAAGTATTGCTAAGGTCAAAGAATCTGACAAAGGACCTCAGGCAATTCAATTTAACATGCTGCAACTATTGTGAAGGTCCTTAAGTAAAAAAAAAAAAAAATTCTGAGAAAGGCCTGTGAAACTTGGGGCACAATTCTAACTTGGGGCACAGTAAGGGCAATGCAGCTCTGAGGTAAGGTAACAAACATTCCCTTACTTTGAGAAGGCCTCCGTGAGTGACACCCAACTGCAGGATAAAGCACATGTCCCATTGGCATGGGAAAGCACTGGAAAGCACTGACATAAGGAGTTAGGATTGAGCTCTCAGTTAAGTAGTTAGCTTGACTACTTTCAGTTTAATAGCATACATGCTTCCTCAACAACAGTGCCAAAATAGTGACTGCTGTATCCTGCAGGTGTGGGGAAACTGCCAAAGGTCTCCTTGGGGGAAGGGGACTTTTGTCCACTTTCCCCAAGGGAAGTCCCAGGTCCCATAAGGGGGCTTCTCAAGTCTGCACCAGCTGTTTTGCCAATGCAGACTTGAGAAGCTCTGTGTTGGGTTTTTCAGCCTGACATGAAGTAAAGGATGCAGTGGTGGAGGCCTCTGCCCACCTGGAGCAAGATAAGGCATTCTCTCCTTGCTCCAGGTGGCAGCACAGCATCCTCCATGTGGTGCTAGGCCCAGTGCTGGCCTACGCCAGTGCTCCCTACTTTGAGAATGCCATAAATGTGCTTTATGGCACCCGGCGCTGGAGCTCAGCGCTAGTAGGATTGGGACCAAAGTTATTTATTCCCACCTTGAGCCTTCCTTGGAGGCCAACTGATGCATCTTCCTCATCTTTTTCACTTGCTGCCTCCAACGAAACAAACCCATCCCTGTGCAGCCCAGAGCAGACACCACTTGGATTGCTGGAAAGCTGGGAAGTTTCCAAAGAATTCTTCAGTCCAAACTTTTTTCTTCCCAGCACCTGCAAGCGAATCAGGTGCAAGCCCCAAGCCAGGCACCCTGGTCCCTCCCGTCTGCCTGAGCTGAGCCTGCCTTCTTCTGGGAAGCAAAGCCCGAAGGCAGCCCTGGAGCTTGCTGGAAGCGACGCCCCCTTCTGGGGAGGAGAGGCTTCAGCAGTGACGGACAGGGACCGGGAGCCTCTTTAAGCGTGGCCGCCGCCGCCCCTCGGCGGAGAAGGAGGCGGGCGCTTCTCCCAGCTGGGCTGTGGTACCTGCGAGGAGCCGCGCTCGCATGAGTGGCTTGCCCCGCTCCGGGCTGCGCGTGCTGACGAGGGCAGAGCGCGCGCAATTGGGATTGGTCTGGACGGCTCTCTCCTCGTTCGCAGCAGCCTCGAAGAGGGACCCACCGAGGGAGCCTTTGCCAGGACGAGCCTGCTGCGGGGGAGAAGGACCGGGCAGTTGGCTGCTGCGGGGGGCATTTCTTTTGGCTTTGGCGCCAGAGAGAGTCTTCTGGCTTCCCTGCCGAGAGAGTCTTGGGGGAGGAGGAGGTGGACGCCCAGGCGGCTCTTGGCGGCTGGTGGGCGAGGAGCAGAGGCGCGCTCCCTACCCCGGGGTAGGAGGAAAGCAGGCGCCAGGCAGACCTCGACCCCCTTGGCGCGCGGGGCTGCCCTCTTGGTGAGGGCAGGCTGCACCTGAGGGCGTTGTAGCGCAGCCCCCCTCACAGCACCACCGTGGGGTGGGGAGCGGGGGGGAAATGGGGTCAAAGACTCTGAGCGAGGCTGCTTCCCACCCTCACCTTCCCCACCAATGAATTAATTCCCCCACCCCGAGGGTAGGGGTGAGAATTGAGCAGAGCCAACTCCGCCGAAGAGAGTGAGCAGCAGGTAGGGAAGGAGAGGCGGGGAGCGATGCCTCTGAGGCTGCGCTGGCTTTGGTGGTGGGTGCTGGTGTGCAGCAGCAGCAGTAGTAGTAGTGGCCGGTGCTCCCCGCCGCCTGCCTTGCCTCCCCTGCTCGCCGCGAGGGCGCTACTCCCGGGCAGCACCAGCGCTGCAGGCGACAGTGCCAGCAGCAGCAGCAGCAGCAGCAAGGAGCAGCCTCAGGCGCCAGTCTCCCCCTCCTCCTCCCCTGCGGGCTTCCTCTACCGGCGCCTCAAGTCGCACGAGAAGCGGGAGATGCAGAAGGAGATCTTGTCCGTGCTGGGCTTGCCTCACCGCCCGCGGCCGGTGCACGGGCTGCAGCAGCAGCACCAGGAGGACCCCGCAGCAGCATCTCCGCTTCCCCAGCAGCGGCAGCCCTTGGCGCCCCCGCCGGGCAGGCTCAACTCGGCGCCTCTCTTCATGCTGGATCTGTACAATGCCCTGTCCAGCGAGGAGGAGGCGGAGGAAGGAGGGGCAGAGCAGCGCAGCGGGGGCAGCCAGGCTGCTCCCACCGCCCCTCCGCTGCCGCGCAAGACCCTCCTCAGTCACCACCCGGGATCCCCTGCCTTAGCCAGCCCCCAGGACAGCGCCTTCCTCAGTGATGCCGACATGGTCATGAGCTTCGTCAACCTGGGTGAGTGCCAGGAGCAGGCGGGGGAGGAGCCCTTTTGAGCATCTGGGGGTGGATGGCACACGTGTAGGTATACACGCGCGCACAGGTGCTGTTGGAAACCTGTTTCAAGTCATTTCTGCCCAACGTTGCATATACACAACAGGGATCAAACTTGTGGGCTGGGCAGAAATAGGTTAAAAGTAAAAAGTGCTGGGTAGTGTTGCTTTCCTGTCATTTGGACCACCTGTTCTTACAGAGGTGATTGTGGTTTTTTTTTTTTTTACAGTTGTCCTCTTCCCCCCCCCCTTTGGAAAGTAGCAACTTTTAGCTATGTTACACTATATGACACAACATAGCACCGTTATGTCACAAGTCATAAGAACATAAGAAAAGCCCCACTGGATCAGGCCATAGGCCCATCTAGTCCAGCTTCCTGTATCTCACAGCGGCCCACCACCCAGGGAGCACACCAGATAACAAGAGACCTCATCCTGGTGCCCTGAGGACAATCAAGGTCCTCTCCAGTTGGTGTTGAGCTTCTTCAGCCTGAGTGATAGCCCAATCCTTTGCCTGTCTATTCAGAAGTAAATCCGTTAGAGTCAATGGGGCTTACTCTCAGGGAAGTGTGAATAGGATTGGGCAGTAAGTGAGTGCGTGTGAGGAGCAAACAGGGTGGAGCTGTGCTGGAGGAGCCCTTTTAGCACCTGAGTATAGATGGCACACGTGTAGGTTAGGTACATACATAAGTATTGTTGGAAACCTGTTTTAAAAGTAAAAAGTGTTGGGTAGTACAGTGTATTGTTTGCTTTCCCTTCATTTGGAGCATCTGTTCTTATACAGATTATGTGATTATGGTTTTTTCTTTACAGTTGTCCTCTTCCCCCCTCCCTTGGAAAGTTGCAACTTATAGCTATACATATAGTTATAGGTATGTCATGCTACATGACCCAATGTAGCACAGTTATGTCACAGGTCCTTTCCAGTTACACTGTACTCATCCAGAATGCTGCCTGCAAATTGACTGATTTACAACAATCAGAAACTCTTCATTGAGCTGCATTCATTTAGCAAGGGTTTGCAGGCCATTTTAAGCATCTGGCAGGTGCCAAGCCAAAGGAAAGAATGTAGTGTGCATACAAACTTGATAGGACCATCCTATTGGATGACCATCAACTCTTCAGTTGGAAGAGCTGTCCCTTTTTTCAAAGGCACCCTATCTTCTGAGGTGCTGGGAAAGACCATAAAGGGGGTTAACCCCTTTAAGACCCCTTTAAGACAATAAAGCAGGGTTAACCCCTGCTAACCGGGTATAACCCCTGCTAACTGGGTAAGAGGCACACTTTCAAGTGGGTGCTCCTCTTTATAGCAGGGGGAGAGTAACTAGCCCACTTCACCTCAGCAGTGTCTTTTCTAGTGACTGTCTGCTGGTGTTCTTTTGCATCTTTTTAGATTGTGAGCCCTTTTGGGACAGGGAGCCACTAGTTGTTTGATTTTTCTCTGTAAACCGCTTTGTGAACTTTTAGTTGAAAAGCGGTATATAAATACTGTTAATAATAATAATAATAAAGATATAATTGTGTGTGTGTATATGAGTGGTTGCTAAACCACTCTTGACACTGCTTGAGCATACTTTTACTCAGAAGTAAGTTCCATTGAGTTTAATTGGGCTTACTCCTAGATAAGTGGGTATAGGATTGCAACCTTGATTATCAATGTAATACTCTTCTCAAAAGTATAATTCCCATTGCTTCCTTTGTCTCTGCCATATGTTTTATAAGAGGCTCATCTCAAATTTGCACATATTCAGAAACTTAATTTGTGTGGGATACTTTGAATTATTAGAAATATTCCTAAACTCTATACATTGGAAATGCATTATTGGGGAGCATTGGTAGAATTCATGGAGAAGATCTTAAGCTTAATCATCCCAGTCTTCAGTTAAAAGGATCTCACAGGGCAATTTTCTACTGTGGCCATTTGCTCCCCATTAGTTCCACTGTGAACTTCCTTCCAGGACAAATAAGCAGGGCCTAGGAGAGGGGGTTAAAGGGGGTAATTTGTACTTGAGCCCAGGTTCAGAAAGGGGGCCCAGGAGCCAAAGGAGGAGGCCCAGAAAATTCCTGGGATCTTCCACTTTCCAATCTCACCCAGACTCACTGCCCATGTGGGATGCTGACAACACAGGGCAGGCAGGTAGACCTGAGCTATGCATTGGAATTTTGGTATGCCTTGGCTCCAAAGACTATTCTGGCTTTTGCCACTTTTCCCCTGTTTTGCCCCCATTCTGCCCACCCCATTGCCACCCCCCACTCTGTTTCAGCCCCTTCCTCTTTGGGAAGGGGCCCAAAAGAAACTTTGTACCCCTTGATAAAATTTCTCTCAGAGGCCCTGCAAATAACAGCTGTGAGGGGGCCAATCCAGATCAGAATGATGGTGGGGGCAGAGAGTTAATACCCCCTCCTTTCACCCTATACCCCTGTCTGGATAGGGCTTCCCAAAAGCTCCCTTTCAGAGAAGAAAAAACAAGCATGTTATTATTATTATTTATTATTATTATTTTATTAATTTGTACCTGGCCTTTTTGCCCAACGGGCACACAAGGCGGCTAACAAACAATTTAAAAATACATGAAAAACAGTTAAAAACAATTTACAATGATTAAAAAGCTAAAAACAAAACAAACCCCATGTTTGTTGCAAACAAACACATGCTTGCAAGCACATGCTTAATGTAACATGTAGTTTGAGACTTTAAAAGACCTACTATTAGTTGGAGTCAGCACTGTTAGTCTGACTTGGTTCTTGGCAGTTTTATATGAAATCACTTTTTGATTACAACACACAGTTTGTTTAATTAATTTTGGGAAAGCAGTGATCAATCGTTGATTCAGAGCTGTGAATCTTGCTTCGATCCTCGGCATCATTTTGTAGCGCTGCTTGAATGTGAGCTGATGGTTTTCAGTTCCCTACATGTGAGGTACTGACCGTGGTACTGTTTACATTGCTTCTGTGGGCAGTTCAGGATAACTAAATGAGAGTTCTTTTCCTCACTCTCTTATCTCACATTTATATCTTGAGCATGTAAACAAATCCAAGATTGAAGCAAATAAAGGTTGTTGGCTGGGATAAATGCCGTGAGGTAATGGAGCATTTAGTTTGTTGCTCTTCAAGTGCTACTACCCGTTCAAGCACATGAAGAAGTTTTTTTTTTTTTCCTGAGTCAGGCCATTGGTCTATCTAATATAGTACAATCCACTGATTGACAATTGCTTTCTTAGGTCTTTTCCAGCACTGCTACCTGAAATTCTTTGAACTAGAGATTCCAGATATTGAATCTTCTGCACACAACACAAATTGTCTAATGCTGAACTATAGCCCCCTTTTCATAAACTTTCTTTAATTGTCACATTGCTTTCTTTTCTTCTGTGCAGTCCATGTGCCATCATGTTCCTAATTCCTTTGCACCTTCCCATCTCTCACTTACATGTGGACCATTAAAAGGTTCTAGAAATTCATGGTGCAATTCTGTGCATATGTACTCGGAGGCAAGCACCAGTGTGTTCAATGGAGTTTCCTTCTAGGAAGGTTTGTGTAGGATTGCAAGTTTAGTGAATATGAATTGGTACAATTAGCTGCCATGTTGTTCAGGGCCAGTCTTCCCTGTGGATGTGCTCTAGTTGCTCACTCCTATACCCCTTTCCCAAATATAGATGCTACTGCGGATCTGTTGGAGTTTCTTTTTAGTATATATGTTGATATAAGGTGTAAAAGCAAACATTTAATTAAGTTTTTTTCATTGGCTGGGAGCAGCCGTTTTCAGGGGAGCAAAGCCTTTACAGACTGACTGTACTGATTTTCCTTTTCTTCAAATGGATGTTGTGTTTCTCACAAAGTGGGAGTATAGTTTACTAATCCAGAGCTGTAATTGATTTTTCCAAAGACTGTGGATACTTAGAGATGGTTTGTATATTGCAGAGAAGTGCAAAAAAAGAACCCTAACCACCTAGATGTGCAAATAATTAGCACTTCTGTTGCAAAAGCAAATATTGCAAGTGATGCCATTCATAAGCTTTAGGGGGTCATCTGAGGTTTATGTATGAAGGGGGAAAGCTTTGGTAAGCCTGATGTAATTTATGGGCTTTACATTGCCTACCCCAACATAGAACATTTTGTTGTAGTGGTCTCAAAATGCCCTAATTGGGGTTTGATACTTGACTACGTGCTGTCAAAAACTTCAGACAGCTCTGATATTGAGGCCTGAGCTTGCTCTTGCTGTGCTTCTGGTTTGTGCCATCTGGAAGTGCACAGATTTTGCAGCCCCTGCTAATCCCTGTCAGTCAATGTAGAATGGTGCAAAACAGCAGTGAGTACACAGTCTTTCCTGGTTAGCTTTCTGCCCTCTTTGTAGAGGCTGTCATGTGTTTTTTTTTGGGGGGGGGGGAAGTACCTCCTTTTCCTAGAATTGCTTCTCATGCTCCAGGTGTAATTTATGGGCCTTACATTGAGCACAACAGTGCAGAACCAGGGATTATTATCTGTTCTCTGGCAAGCCTACATGTTTATGAAATATAGCGAATGTGTTCAATCTTGATGAAAGTATGTTGTACAATAGTGATTCTTATCTTTAGTTAAAGAATGATACAGTGTGGATGAAATGCAGTATAATATTATTCTTGGTCTTCTCTGCAAAGAATAATGATTGATAGCTGGAATCCAGTAACAGTATGTGTGCAAAAAGTAGGAAGTGTACTAAGCAAGTCTGGTTAAATGTGTATAATTGTTTAAGATAATTGCATTTTGAAGGGTATTGGAAGGAACTGCTATTTTATAGAGGAACAAGATTGAAAATAAACTTCAGCTCGTACAATATATTTGTGCATTTTGTGAGATCCTGAGACAGCTTTGATATGAGAGCTCATAATAGTGTTTTTTAAATAGTTTTGATAAATGATGTTGATTATTAGGCTAAGCAATGAACCTTGGTTGCTGTGCAGGATATGGTTTCTTTATTGATTCTGCTGTTGAAATCAGTTGCTGAACTTTTCTCACGCTTTCCAATCTGGTTCAGTGGTATGTGTATAGCAATTAACAAAACATCCTCAGTTGCCAGCGCAGGTATGAGAAAGAGAACAAACACTGTGTTAAGACATGTTTCAAGAAGGTCGTTAACTAACAATAAAGTTAAAGTTAATTAAATCATAAGGGAAAATTTCAAACTTCTCTTTCAAACTTCTCTTTCAAAGACCCAACCAACTACTAAGTACCTTGGGTAGTATTTGACTATGGCTGGGTGGGAAATCTGAAGGCTCTCTTTCAAACTTGCTCACTAGTTAGGGTTACCAGATATATAGTGGGACAGAGTACCTATACATTTAACCGTTGTATAGAAGAGGGAATTTTGGCAGGTATAGCTTTTTAAACCTTTCCATGCTGAGTAGCATAGGTATAGTTACTCTGTCCCACTGTCAGCCCTTCTTTTGAATTTCCCCTTTAGTGTGCCCCACCCCTGTATAATGCCCCAATGGCATTTCAGATTTTCTTGATTGGGAACAGGGAGTAAGCGTCACTAGGGGTCACAGTAAGGTTCTAAGATTTGATCTCTGAAGATTATTCAAGATTAAATTACAAAAAAAAAAAATTGTTCTTTTCTTTCTTTATCCACCTTTCCTCTAAGGAGCTCTGGGTGGCACACATGGCCTTTCTCAGCCTCCCCAGTTTTATCCTTACAAGTTTGTGGGGCTCTTAGGTTTAAAGACTGATTTTTCCCAAAGTTCTATGCAATTTTCTTTGCAGTAAGCCCCATTGAATATAATATGACTTACTTCTAAGTAGATCATGTATAGGATTGTGCAGTTTGGGACTTTATGCCTGAGTGGGGATTTGAAACACAATTTCCCTAATCTTAATCCTACACTGTTGTCCTTACTTCATAAGCATATGCTATAGTGATAGGAATGCAGATAGTGCTATGGATCAAATAGTTACCCTTTTAAAAGAAATAATGGGACTGTTGTTGGCGTGCAAACCTCATACATAGACCTATGTAAGTATTTATAAGAACAGCCATTAAGTGGATAATATCCCAACTGTAGCACATGCAGAAAGAAATTCTTGCATGGAAACTTCCCTGTCTCCTCCTTACCACAGCAGCCTCCACAGCTCCCAAAAATTTCCTCCTGATTGTTGGGGGATTCTGTGGAGTAATATGAAATGAGGCTTAGCATCAGAGAAAATGTGTTTTCCTCTTGCATGGATGGAAATATCTTCCATTTGTAAATATCAAAGTTATAATACAAGTCTACAAAACCAGTGACACATGGATACTTCTATGGGGTAATGGCATGTGGACTGAAATGCTACTGGAGTGGGAGGAAATTGACCCTAAGTGGCACCCTGATGCTTCCCACTTTGACCATCTATAATTTTACTTGAACTAGCAGATTGGTTAAATGTTTTAAATCTTGCAACTCTGTGTCATTCTTGGCTATGACATGGTATTTGTGTCCTGAGCAGTTCTGTCATCATTGAAATTTTCAAGTACTGATGACCAAATCCTTGGGGATTCTTATTTCTTGGCATCGGTTTATATTTGCAAACATTTCATAGCATGTTAGCCCATAGCACATAGAACCATTTCACATACCTTACTACTACACGGTAACAAAACCGGTTTTGCCATCTAGCATATAATACAATCAGGAGTTGCAACCAGATTACACAGAAAAGGGTACAGGATTGGAAATATACTGTATACAATAAATTAATATGCTGAAGAGTTGGGGCAACTGTAAAAATTAATCCAAATATTGCTAAGACATGCTATATCATACTGAGAGAAGATTTCTTTGACATAAACTTTCCAGGAATCAGGATTAAAAATGGTCTTTTTCTCAAAGGTAAACATTTTCCTCTTAATTTTGAGATTCTTCAATAAATTATTTGAGAGGCAAGGATTGCAGTTTTTTAAAAATGTCATTTAAGACTTAAGCCATAAGAACCGATATTTTTAGCAGATTGTTTTGCGCAGGTGCACGTGCAAAAATACTTATCTTGTCAGTTGCTTTTGGTTGCCTAGAGGTATGACTTATAAAGAGGTTAGATGCTCTGTTTACTCGAGGGCGAAAGAGTGACATAATGTCTATTGAAGCAAAGGCACCTTTTCCTATTAGGCAACAAGGTTTAATTGAAAACAACAGGGATATGGGATGTTCATATTTTAGAATGGGTTTATATAGCACTGCTGAAACCACATGTACACTGCATTTAATTTGAGGTTTACTAGTCTCTGCAGTTCACACATAATGATGAACCCTGATTCCCTATGTTGTTGGCAAGGGTGAATGTAGGTGAAAAGCAGGATGTGCAGTTTGCCCTACAGGCTTCCTGCTGTCACTGTGGGTGGAGAAATGGGAAAGTTTCTTTGCATTTTTCCTTAATCTTAATTTGCTTCTGATTGGTTAGGAATGTGGGCAGCTGCTTTGGGTGTACACTGCACTTTGGGAGCAATACTGCAAGTAATTCTACAGATGGCAATTCCTGGCTCTACTTACTTGTTCTTCCAATGCCCTGCTGCTCCATCCTGCATCCCTAGTTAACACAAACTATCACATTTTAGAGTCAGAATTCTGGAATTCTGCTAGTAGAGAGGTAGAGGGAGTCGATTCTGAGCTCAGTCTCTGTTGTAGAACAAACCTGGTTTCTGGCATAATTTCATCTACCTTCCAATTTTAAACTAGCCAGAAGTTCTTTAATTAAACTTAAAAGGTAGAATGAGAGAAATAAGTAGTCCTATGTGTGGAGCATAGTTGAGCATAGTGAACTTGTGTGGGACAGCACTGCACTACAGTACAATGCTTTGATTTAGAGCGAAGTCAAACCTTGCTGTTTGTTAGCCACTGGACCTGAGCATTGTGAAGCTGTAGCACAAATGTGACGTATTTTCTTCATAAATCAGAATGCTAGACTATGTCTGTGTGTAGAGAGCCATTGATCTATCTTCCATTGATACTTTTGAAGCTGTTTAGAATTCTCACTTAAATTATAGTGTTTGGAAACCAGAGTTATAGTTTGCTCTTTATCCTAAAAATGTGCTGTTCCACAACCATTTGCTTCCTCCATACCCAGCTTCTGATAATAGGAAGGCAAACAGAGCAGTCAATCCAGCCATATGATAGCCAAGAAGAACTTGTCTTCCCCCTTCCCTTATCCACAACTTCATTGCACAGAGCTAGACAGATATTCGATTGCTTAATTATTGGGGTAGGAGAAACTCTTTCATGTTACTTCAAAGGAATTGAGCAATGACTATAGAGATAATGATTTGTTTATAAAAATAATTTCAACAGTATATGAAAAGAATAAACATGTGTATCATGCCAACATCTACTTTATTTTATGTAAGCTCTGGCGGCTGTAAGCGTCTTGCTTTCTCCCCTCCCCCCACCGCAAGATTTCTGTTGTTTACTAACTGGAATATATATTTATTTCTTTTATCTGGCCCTTCACAAAGTTCGTTTTCAAGTACAGCATTTGAAACCACATGTATGGAATGTGCATGTGTAGAATTGTGTGTTCCTAAATAATTTATGTGAGAGACAGAGCTGATAATTCTATAATAACTTCTATAAGTTGACCTGAGAAGGACAGAATGGTACAAACTATATATTCACATGTATGACCAGTAAACTGTCAATTGCGTGTGGATGCTATCAAACACTTGAATGGAAGAATCATGTTGTTAATATTGTTTTAACTATGAAGCCACAATCTCTTTTTGTTCTAATGATAATCCTGTGGAGTAATAAATAAATACGAGATGTCTATCTCCAAACACCACAGATATCTACTAGACAGCCTTGAATCGCCTCACTGTAACATGTCCCTGATGTTCGGAGGCTGACCATCTGGCATTCCTGTAGTGCTTATTTATGGTGGTAAATTTGTATTGCCTCGTGAAATACTGCTTATCAGACAAAACATTTTCTCACCAACACATCCAGAATAAGAGGGTTGCGCTCTATATATTTATGATCAATTTAATTCAGTTTAATTGCAGAGTGGTGTTAGTAGTTAGCAGATTCAAGTTGACTGATGTTTCCCATGCTGTAGAATGGAATGTTCTGTCTCAACAGCTATTTCAGCCATTGTATTTAAAATAACAGAACACAGATATTTCTGTGCTACTAACATTCTTTCCTGTAAAATAGTTATATTCCTTGATTTTAACAATTCCCCCAGTGTACAAAAGAGAACCTACATTGAAATACAAAATTCTTTTTATTTTCCATTTTTTTAAAGGTATATTGGTATAGATTGCAAATTTGTGTTTCAAGGCCTAGGTTTCTTGCAAGAACAATATCCCATAAAATAAATCTGGAAGCTTCCAATGTGCATGAACTACAGGTACCATGTGCAACTTTGTGCACATCAGTTGATTTTGGTGTCACCAAAAATAATGTTCAGCAAGATGTGAATTGTTTCTGCAGAATGGGTCAGCTGTTGTGGACAAGCCTTGCAGAAATGGGATAAGAATATGTTTTGGTCCTAAGAGGTATGAATAAAAAATTCCAAGAAGACACTTTCAGTTGTCCAGTTGTTCAGTTGCTGAAGAAATCACTAGTAACAAGCAGGAGAAGCATTATTTACAAACTGTAATGGATTTTGACAAACTCAGCTGGATGACAACATTTTCAGGATCTGCATGTCCAATATAACTTTTGGCAAGTACAGATTTTACAAGATTATCCTTTGGTACTTCTTCGCCCCAGATGAGAATCCTGTAGACATTTGAGAGTCTTGATTGAGCTACATATAATAGATGGTATCCTGGTGCTGGTAAAGACCACACAAACTTACTGAGAGGATAAGGGGGAGGGGCTAAGCAGCGAACGAAACAGGACAGTCTTCAGGATCAGCTGTTTTTCACCTGAAACTGCAGGTCTGGAGACCTGGTAACAAGCGCTAGGAGAAGCACTGTTATCCTGGCGGCTTTTAAAGTTTCTGGAAAGTTTCGAGCTCGGCCAGAGAGCTCTTTTTCCAGGACTTAGCCGGTAAGGCAGTAAAGGAGGCGATAAGGTTTTACGTGACAAGCTGCTGAACCCCTGTGGAGATATCATCTGATTGAAAGATAATAATAATAACAACTAGGTATTTATATACCGCTTTTCTGTTCATCGGATTACTCCTCTGACTATTCAAGGCGGTTTACATAGGCAGGCGTTTCTAAATCCCTCAAGGGGATTTTTGCAATAATAGAGGTTCTGTCTTTCAAGAACCAGCAATATTTCAGAATGGATCTTCCTGGTTTGGTCTCACTTCTGGCCTCCAGTTCTCCCAGGCAGGCTGCCAAGCAGCTCCATCTCTCACATGGAGGGCAACCAAGACGCTTCTTGCTCACACCAAGAGCAGGTGGAATCACTCAGCTTGGCTTGTCAGCTACTTCAAGGTCTCGGCACTCTCAGCCATTCAGGAAGCTGCCGGTGCCCTCGAACTGTCGACCTTCTGATGTTATCTTCGGGCTGACGGAGGCTCTGCCCTCTAGACCAGTCATCCTGCCCTCTAGACCTTTAGATATTTGGAAGAACTAAGTAAGTGCTGTTTATGTTATGCAAATTCCAGCTATAAAGGATTAATGTAGCTCAAGGCTTTGGAAGATAAAGAAGAAAGAGGGGGAGGATTCCTCCACTTTACTGCAGAGAAGATTATTGAGCACTTGGTATTATATGGAGCATGATTTCATCAATATAGATTTATAAATGCGTAACCCTTTACTGGATATAATTTCCTTTTATTCGAATTTGGATTTTGGATTATTTTGGATCCTTCACCACGGCAGGATTTCGTGAAATATGAACTGGTGATTAGGCTTTGTTGTGTCTACTAATAGAGAGAAAGAAATTCTTCAAATTCCATAGAAAACAAACACAAAAGGAACTTTATAGTAAAAGAGAGTTGACATCTAGTGGACTAAAAGAAAATTGCAAGAAGAAATGTTGGAACTCCTAGAAGAATGGCGGATCCTGATCCACAGACAGCTGGAGAATCTGCTTGTGACGAGCAGAAGTCAGGTGATTCAAACTTTACAAATACAAATTAGTGTGGAAACTTTAAACCAACAAGTATGTAAGCTGTGTAAATTGGAAGTAACACAGGAGAAAACTAGCAATCAACAATTTGAGTTACTGGAGGGGAGGGGCCAGCCAGCAGCCGAATAGACGTGCCTTTCTCGAGCTCTTGAAAGGCACTCTATTTTTCCCCAAAAACTGTGGATCCAAGGAGACCCGGGGATATTTGTCAGGAGAGACAAATTCCTCCACGTGATGGCATGATTCCTGAGGAGATAAACTCCGCAAGGGGGGCTTTCCCAGGAGATTTCGCCATCTGGCAGCAATGGTGAAGAATTCATGCTGAATCAAGCTGAAAGACCCAGCAGGGAAAGTCGTTGAAAGACTTAAGTAAGTGTTATTCCATTTGTGTATGCCTGGCATGGACTGAGTAATTGTTTGCCTGATCTGGTTCTTTTTTGCAGTGAGAAGAGGAGGAGGGGGGAGGCTTCCCCCCTCAGCTGTTTATCAGTGTGAGGAGAATTCGTAGGAGAGATTTGCCAAGCTTGTTATGGATATATGAAAGTATAATTACAACTTTATAACTTTGAATTTCAGTGGATTACAATTTAATTGTCCTTGGATAAAGTTTGTGCATTGGAGCGTTTATTGCCTTGGTTTGATACTATTGTTTGGGATTGCCGGAAAGAGCGACTGGATGTTTTGAGATTCTTGCGAACAGAGGAATGTGGTTGCCAAGGCTACAAATATAAATAAGATAAGAGGACAAAAACAAGAACACTGCATCAGTGACATCTAGAGACATCTAGTGGATTTAAAAAGACATTGCAAGAATTGGATTTGTGTCTATAAGTGGAGCAAGGAAGATAATACGCTGAGGTAATCTAGTGGTCTTAAAGAGCATTGCAAACAAAAGATATTTGAGTTTCAAAGGAAGGAAGAACGAAGATGGCAGGTAAGAAAGTCCGAAGTTTGCCAGCGTCAGATATGGAATTTGAAAAATTACTACAAGAGGAAGCGGAAGGGAAAGACTGGAAGCAGACTATGCAAGACAACATGGAAAAACATGGTACAGCAACAAATAAATCAATCTGCACAGACCCAACACAGCGTGGATGCTTTAACTAAACAATTAGATGAACTTAGTGGACACCTGATAGATGTGAAAATTACATCAGAAGAAGACAAACAAGAGATTGAGAGATTGGGGAAAAAAGATAAGAAAAGACCAAGCTAAAATATCAGAGATAGAAGAAAATCAGCATGACGCAGAGACAACATTAATAGAAACTCAGATGGATAGTGCAGCTCGAGTGGTGAGGATACAAAATATTCCAGAAGAGAAAGGAGAAGATATGTCGTGACAGATTGTCAGATTAATATCAGAATGGATTGATATGCTGATGGAGAAGATACCTAAAGAATTGGATTCAGTGAGAAGAGTGAACACTTTTTATCTAAGAAAACCTGAATTACCAAGAGAAATTCATGTGAAATCCATCAGAACCTTTTATAAAGATAAAATACTGAAGGCTCCACAGGAAAAGAAATGGACAGTGGATGATACTAAAGCTAGAATTTTGAGACATGTTCCATGGAGAGTGAGGAAGAAGAGAAAAAAGAATTGTTAAGGCAAGGTGTGGAGATGGGCTGGTGGACGCACGTATAATTAGATTCAAGATTTGGGGGAGACAAATAAGAAGATTTCTAAATGGAACAGATGCCATTTGATAGACTATTGTTAGAAACAAAAAAAATATACTTTTTAAAAGTCTGTTTTTATTGGACTTTGAGATGCAAGAAGAAATACTAAAACAATGTATGATAAAATGAGCACAAAATATAGGCCATAATATCATAATAGATCAATGGGAACAGATTTGGAAGCATAATATAAAACTTATTAGAGCAACACATTTTAAAAGCCTGAATTATTTTGTTTAAAACTATTTTAGATGTTAAAGAAAAAGATGTGTATTTAGTTATTATGATTTTAATTGTAGTGAGGATTTTATATGTTGAAAGGATTTTAAAATACCATTGAAAGATGAATTAATAGAGAAAATAATGAATGTGGCGGAAATGGATAGGTTTTTAGAAAATTTGGATCAACAACAAAAACCGACACAAATTGAGCAATGGAAATAATTTTATGCTTGGTTGAAAATGAAGTTTTAGAAATATATGATAGGGCATTTAGATGATTGTATTACATATATGAGCTGCCTTCCTAGGCTGACGAGTCCCATCTACCCGGTATTGCAAGGGAGAGCAATACTTCCGTTTGCCTCCTCCCTGCTCGCCCTCTGCAAACCCTCCCTCTCCCCCTCCCCCTCTGCAAACTTCCCTTTGCCTCCTCCCTGCTCAGCCTCTGCAATCCCTCCCTTTCCCCCTCCCCCTCTGCAAACTTCCCTTTGCCTCCTTCCTGCTCAGCCTCTGAGCAGCTCGCAGCAAAGTCCAACAGACTGTCAGGAGATGTGCTAACGACTACTGGCTCCAGCTCTGTTCCGAGATTCAGATAGCAGCTGACACGGGCAACATCAAGGGGATGTATGACGGTATCAAGCAGGCCCTAGGTCCAACACAGAGGAAAATTGCCCCTCTGAAGTCTGCCACAGGCGAGGTCATCCAGGATCGGGCGCAGCAGATGGAACGCTGGGTGCAGCACTACTCTGAGCTATATTCCAGAGAAAATGTAGTCACCGAAGAAGCACTGAACAACATTGAGTGCCTGCCTGTGCTGGAAGAGCTTGACAGTGAACCAACCCTAGAAGAACTTCACGTGGCCCTGGACTCCCTTGCCTTTGGCAAGGCACCTGGAAAAGACAGCATCCCTGCTGAAGTCCTAAAATGCTGCAAAGAGATCATCGTCACTGAGCTGCATGAAATCCTCTGTCTCTGCTGAAGAGAAGGTGGAGTACCTCAAGACATGAGGGATGCAAACATCATCACGCTGTACAAGAACAAAGGTGACAGGGGTGACTGCAACAACTACCGCGGCATCTCTCTCCTTAGCGTTGTAGGAAAGCTGTTTGCCCGAGTTGCACTAAAGAGGCTCCAGGTACTTGCAGAGAGCGTCTATCCAGAAACGCAGTGTGGATTCCGAGCCAACAGGTCCACCACTGATATGGTATTCTCCCTTAGACAGCTGCAGGAGAAATGCAGGGAACAACGACAGCCACTCTTTATAGCCTTCATAGATCTCACAAAGGCTTTCGACCTGGTCAGCAGAGATGGCCTCTTCAAGATTCTCCCCAAGATCGGATGTCCATCCAGGCTCCTCAGCATCATCAGATCTTTCCACAAGGACATGAAGGGCACTGTTGTCTTCGATGGCTCCACATCAGACCCTTTTGACATCCGAAGCGGAGTGAAGCAGGGCTGTGTTCTTGCGGCAACCTTGTTTGGGATTTTCTTCGCTGTCCTGCTGAAGCATGCCTTTGGAACTGCAACAGAAGGCATCTATCTCCGGACCAGATCAGACGGTAAGCTCTTCAACCTCTCCAGACTGAGAGCAAAATCCAAAGTCCAGCTGAAATGTCTGCGTGACTTCCTCTTTGCCGACGATGCAGCTGTCACTACCCACTCTGCCAAAGATCTCCAGCAGCTCATGGATCGTTTTAGCAAGGCCTGCCAAGATTTTGGACTGACAATCAGCCTGAAGAAAACACAGGTCATGGTTCAGGATGTGGACTCACCTCCCTGCATTACAATCTCTGAGCATGAACTGGAGGTTGTCCATGACTTTGTGTACCTTGGCTCAACGATCTCCGACACTCTTTCTCTCGATACCGAGCTAAACAAGCGCATCGGTAAAGCAGCTACCACATTTTCCAGACTCACAAAGAGAGTCTGGTCCAACAAGAAGCTGACGGAACATACCAAGATCCAGGTCTACAGAGCTTGCGTCCTGAGTACACTTCTGTACTGCAGCGAGTCATGGACTCTTCGCTCACAACAGGAGAGGAAACTGAGCGCTTTCCACATGCGCTGCCTCCGACGCATCCTCGGTATCACCTGGCAGGACAAAGTTCCAAACAACACAGTCCTGGAACATGCTGGAATCCCTAGCATGTATTCACTGCTGAAACAGACACCTGCGTTGGCTCGGTCATGTTGTGAGAATGGATGATGGCCGGATCCCAAAGGATCTCCTCTATGGAGAACTCGTGCAAGGAAAGCGCCCTACAGGTAGACCACAGCTGCGATACAAGGACATCTGCAAGAGGGATCTGAAGGCCTTAGGGATGGACCTCAACAAGTGGGAAACCCTGGCCTCTGAGCGGCCCGCTTGGAGGCAGGCTGTGCAGCATGGCCTTTCCCAGTTTGAAGAGACACTTTGCCAACAGTCTGAGGCTAAGAGGCAAAGAAGGAAGGCCCATAGCCAGGGAGACAGACCAGGGACAGACTGCACTTGCTCCCAGTGTGGAAGGGATTGTCACTCCCGGATTGGCCTTTTCAGCCACACTAGACGCTGTGCCAGAACCACCTTTCAGAGCGCGATACCATAGTCTTTCGAGACTGAAGGTTGCCAATACAAATTACATATATACTATGATATGATATAATAGATGAATGATGAATGAAAAATGATATTTGAAAAATGATCCAAAAATGATTAAGCGGTAAATTTAGAAGAGGAAACTGATTAAGATATGTAATGATATATGATTTCCTACACCCTCTTTTTTGTGTAGTGAAGTTTGTTGTGTTTTTTGTGTTATGTGTTGTGTGTTAGTTTATTTTTGTTTTTGGAAAATAAAAAAAATTTAAAAGGGGTGAGATAACTGATGATGGAAATGATGAAAGTATAGAGAATATGAAACAGGGTTCTTAGAGATGAATATGTATTCTTTGTGTTTTTTTCCCCTTTTTATAATTGTTCTTTTTTTTGTTTGTTCAATATTCAAGATAATGACATGATTTGGTAGCCATGTAATATTTGACTTGAGAGAAGAGAAAACATATGTTAGTATTTTATAGGTTAATTTTGATGAATTAGATTTAAACTTGTTTGACATTGTTTTGGAATTTATAGATGGGGAAATGATATGAAGGTAGAAAATAAAGTTTAGAAAGTAATGGATATGTAATATATGAGTGGTTTGTTAGATCTGTTTATCATTAGATTTATGATGTGTTTTGTAGTAAGTTGTATTAGAATAAGTTGTATTAATAAAAGAGTTTAAGATTTTATTGAAAGAAGGAACATAAAGAATGATGGGAAAAGAAGGGGAGAGATAATTATGATGATGGAAATGATGAAAGTATAGAGAATATGAAACAGGGTTTTTAGAGATGAATATGTATTCTTTGTATTTTTCCCTTTTTATAATTTTTTTGATTATATTAAGAGATATAAGAAATTATTGGTAGAACGAATTATTAATTAATTGGCATATGCTATCCTGCAACCTCAATGTTTGTATGTGTGTATTTGTGTGTGTGTGTTTATGTGTTTATGGAAAGGCAAAAAAAAATAAAAAATAAAAACTTACTGAGAGGATAAAGTGAGTTAGTTATTGAGAGGGAAACCTGAAACTAAATAAAACAATGTGCAAATTTGCCAAGTCAGAAATAAAACACCTTGGACATACCTTGATCAAAGATGATTAAAACTTAATGCAAATAAAATAGAGGCCGTTGCTGAATAGGCAGAACGAGGGTGATCTACAAAGAAGGAGTGGTCCCTTAGGGCCCAATCCTAACCAATTTTCCAGTGCCAGTGCAGCTGTGCCAATGGGGCATGCACTGCATCTTGTAGTGGAGCAGCAGTCACAGAGGCCTCCGTAAGATATGGGAACATTTGTTCCCTTATCTTGAGACTGTATTGCAGCTGCACTGGTGCTGGAAAATTGGATAAGATTGGGCCCTCATTTGGCAAAGTTTGTTCCAAACATGGTTGTGGTGACGTTTCAACAGCTATTGGCCAATATATTTATTGGATGCTAATACATGAAACACTGTTCAAGTAATTAAAGGAGCTATTACCCAAAGCCCCTGTTTGAAAGAAATCGTTAACTGTGGACTAATCCTATCCAGCTTTCCAGCGCTGATACAGCAGTGCCAACAGGGCATGCGTGGTGGTGGTAGGGGCAGTCACAGAGACCTCCTCAGGGTAAAGGAACAATTGTTCTCTTACCTTGGGACTGCATTGTGGTGGCATGGGTGCTGGAAAGTTGGATAGGATTGGGTCCTGTGTCGGTCAAAGCTTCTGTAGTCAATGGTACTGTATTGTTTTCACTAATTCATCTGTGGAAATAGATCACAATGTATTGGACACAAATTTCAGAAAACATCTCTATAATGCCCTCTGAAGAATCAAAAGACAGTTACAAACCTACAAAAATATCAACTACAAGGCATACATAGACCAGGCAACACATTAACAACTGATGTTCTATGCAGGGCACATATGGATAATTGGGTACAGATAAGTTCTGAGAAAGCTAATGTTCTACTGTCATGACATCCTGTTTGCAGTCTCAGACTTAAACTGATGGGATTTCAGACAAATACTGCAAATGATGGTTTTGTACATCCTAAAAATGCTATTTGAGAGAGATGGCCATGTAGAAGGTCCAGAAAGTATGTGTTTATTAGAGCTATAGAGATGAAATATATACGATCTACACTATTTTTTAAAATGAAAGAATCTTAGTACCAAAAGTCCAAAGGAAAAAAATGAATACTATACATGAGTCATCTATAAATTGTTGTATGTAAAAGAAGAACCCAAGAAATGTTTATTGACAAAGTATGCAAGCTTACACTGAAGCTCTGTTACAGTTGTGTCAAAGCTTCAGAAATAACAAAACAAATGAACACAATTAGATGTAGAAATGGAGTGTGGATTCCTGCAAAAAGTGGATTATCAGTATAAGCTCAAGATCTTATTTGATTCACCTTAATGCAGCTATTCAACTGGAGAAGTAATCTTCAGAACACTAATAGTGCAATCCTACTCTGCAGCCTACTCAGAAATAAGCACCATTTTGTTCAATGGGACACCCAGGTAAATGTGCATAGGACTGCAGCTGAGAAGTCATAAATCAATGATGGATTAAACAACTGTGAACATAGATGTGCCTATACCAGACCTAGACAAACTTGAGTCATAGGTCACAATGGATGAATCTTTGTTTTATAAGACTTCTAATGGAATCAGAGAGTACGACTCATTACAAGACAAGCAAAAGAGAAAAGGTAAATTACCAACATGTCCCAACAATTCCATAGCAAAGTAATTAGCAATGTAAACCACAAAGTAATTGGCAGACAAGTAATGTCAGTAATTAACATTGTCTTCAGAATATCATTATTTCAATAGGCACATTTTCTTTGAAATGCATTTAAGAATTGGTACACATTTTCATAATATATTTTAGTCTTTCTCTGTCTTCGTGAAATTTAATCACATGTGCAAGCTTAACTGTGTATAGCATTTTCCAAATAATTTTTCCCATACCCCTAAGTGGGCTGCTTCACGATCTTTCAATTTAACTATTTCCACTCCTGCTATTTATCAAATTACTAGCCAACTCTTTATAATTTAGGTGTACCATATTTTCTGCGTAGCCCAGTACAAACCTCAAAAGGTCAATAGTAATTGATATAAGGTTATGTTCTCTCTCTATCATCTCTGTTACTTTTGCTAAATTTTGACCTGAGTTTAGTTAGTCATGAAAATCAAACACAAACCTATATATATTTTCTCAGAAGTGTGTTCCACTATGTTCAATAGGCTTTACTCCCAGGTTAGTGTACATGGGATTGCAACCTCAGCAGTGACTAACTAAACTTAAGCTACAACTCCACCATTTATGTCAGCATTGTGAATGGTAGAGTGCCAACACATGATTTGGCATTCCAACATTGAATTTATCAGTTATTTCTAAATGTAGTAATAATTTTTTTAATTAAAGGTCGTCATAATAGAGACATAGTTCTCTGTATTGTATAAATGGTGTTTGAATTGACATCAAGCAGGTGTAAAAATGGTGTGACATCATCAAGCAGGAACATTTTTAACAATCCTAGGCTGCAATCCCACCCACACTTACCCAGATGTAAGCCTTATTTACTATCGTTAAAAGAATATACATAGTAGCTTGTTAAAAGTACAGGTCTGTAACATTTCCCCAAATGCGGTCACATACTGTGGTAGCATCAAGTCTAATCTATTAAAAATAAAATATTGAAATGAATGGGGACCCACCTGAAATTGGCTTGCGACCCACCTAGTGGATCCCAACCCATAGTCTGAGAAACACTACATTAGAGGAAGTGATGGAAGTGGCATGCTGGGCTTGTTGGAGGGAGGAAAGTGAAGTACATATAGTGGGGGTGGCTTATCTCCTTTCTCTGCCAAGAGAGGCAGTGCTGCTGGCTCTTTAGCTACTTCTTCATCTAGTGGCTGGAGGAGAGAATGCAGGGAACTCTATTGGAAATGAAATAAGCTCTCCTCGGAGAGCATGAGAAGATGTGGTTGCCAGGCAGGTGGCCCACCCTGTGCACATGCCCCCACTGTGTGCTCTGTGTGAATGTACTTGTGGGATGCACATGCCCACATGTTGACAGTGGTAAAGGGATGAGTGGCAAAATGGGTGTGCGTGTATGTGTGTGTGTGAGTGAGAGAGAGAGAGAGAGAGAGAGAGACAGTGAAATAGGGAGTGGATTCAAGTGGTGGTTTGACACAGACTGCCCTTGATTTGCACTATGTTATAATGTTAAAATGCGTTTGTTCCTTCTTTCAGTCTCCTGTGGCATCAACACTTTTAAAAGGTGCACAACACTAATTCTTACAGTTGCTCTTTTTAGAAGGCACATCAACTGAAAGTGGGAGTAGATGAACAGATATTGACCATTGTGTGTGTGTGTGTGTGTGTGTGTGTGTGTGTGTGAGAGAGAGAGAGAGAGAGAGAGAGAGAGAGAGTGAGCACATGCATGCTACACTTAAATGGGTGCTCTGAGAGTTGGGGAAAACATGTCTGGAAGCATCATTTCTTCAACTCTATATGAAACTGAATCAGTGTCAGCACAGCTGAGGTTTTCAGAATGTCTCAAGACCAGTTCCAGAAATTGACCCTTTACTACATTCCTCCTGTCCCCTTCCCTCCCTACGTTTTGCTGTGCAATATTTATTGAAACTTGTTACACATTTGAAATGCTTGTAGTGCACAGATGTTTTGTGAGACTTGTTATTTTCTGTGCTGGAGGTTATGAGTCAGATTACTGTTAAGCAAAATGTTTATGTGAAATCATTTCTGAGTCATATATTTGCATCATATACAACCTGTCTGACAATCAAAACATTCACCACTCTGCTAATGATTATACTGACTTTTCCAGTGCTCTGCTCCAACATAACATAATTACCCAGAAAAGTGCAATAAATTACTTTGACAGAGTTCTCCATGTGCCTTATTGTGATGTCTTGACATTATCTCATCAGAGCTGCAAGGCTAACATGCAACTTGCACTGTAATACTGCTTTAGAAACATACATATTGTGTACAGTATGTACACATTGTGAATAAAGTCAACAAAATGCCATGTAATTATTAAACAGTGCAGAAGTTTCATGCAATGAAACTGTTTTTGTGTACTGTTGCTGGATAGGGGTTGACTATCACTTGCAGATAGCAAAGGGATAGCAAAGCCTTAAGTAGTGGCCTCTTCCAACATTGCCTCTGTGGCATAGAAATTGCTGTAGCGGATTGTCTCCCCTGAACTGCTCTTGAAATATTGGAAGCCTGAAGACGTGGGAGGAACTGATGTTGCAGCTATTTCTTATGCCAGTGTTGTTCCTCTCTGAATCTGAACTTTGTAATCAAGTTACAACCTTAAAAATGGAGACAATACAGAACATGATAGATTCCTTCACCATGACTTAGGGATTCTGTTGCATTGGAATGCTCTGAACAGATGTAGTGGCTCCTAAGCTGAGGTAACATTGGAAAGGACTCCTCAAATTGGTTCTGTGTAATGCCTGGCACAACTCATTACAGAACACTGGTGACATTTGCCCAAATTCCATTGGCACATATGTAGGCAGTAGCTCTGATGCACGTGTATTAATTCCCAGGGCTTTTATATTCACTTCAGTGGCAGGGAGGAGGGGAGATGCTATCCACATCTCATTCTGTACATAGCTTTTGCTCTATCACTGCAATGGATTGGGGAAGTCTGAATGTGTGAAATTTCTTCATTGACATCAGAGTTTTGTATCTGAGCTCTTAGCTTCAAATATATCTGTTGCTTCGAGATGTATATTCATATTTTAAATGCAATATGCTGTAAAAAATGTACAAGACGGCCCTATGGAGTGACCTCTCAAATAGTATAATGTTTCCAATTTCATAAACTGTATGCAATATATCAATGAAGTGTTGAATGAAGTATTGGGACACTCAGAAAATATGATAAGGTGCAATATACTGTTCGTGAGGATATGCTACACTTCTAAGAACATGGCAGAAGCTGGTGAACAAGCACTGTTGGAGGGTATGTTCAGCAAGGATCTATAACTCAAAATTTTATTGGTCATGAAACTTGTTCTTAAAAAAAAACTTTTCAATTAGTAGATTGAATTCCTGAGTTGTTAAGAGAGGCTGTAGTATCGTGAAAGAAGAAGGGGCTTTGGGAATTATTAGTTTATTTTCAAAAGCTATTTTGACTCTGTAAGTTGACGTTTATTTTATTTATTACCTCGGTTCTACTCCAAAGCATGTGGAGACTTTAAATGGTAAGCTCTTTAAAGAGCTGACATGTCGTACTGTGAAAATGTAGTTTATGGTCTTTCAGTATTGGCTTTTTTGAGCGGCATTATAATATGTGTGGAGGATACTGGCAGGCTCTGCAACTATAAAATACCACTGGATTTCATCACTTTTACTAGACTGGCACAGTGTAGGCTGTAGGATGGGCTGTGATGACATGCTTCATGTCTGTGGTGAAAAAGTCAACTGTGGACAATACTATAATGGCTTTTCCGAATGTAAGTGAGCTAGGCCATACTTTATTGTTAATGAGCCTGTGTGTGTGTATTTTGAAGTGGTAAAAAAAAGCTTCCCTACATAATGTTGGAGAGTGTTTACTTAACCAAAGTCTTTGACTAGACCAGTGACGAAAGCCTAATTGGACTATGAGGACCAATATATTGTGAAGTGTAGTGGAAAATGCCCCAAAAATCTGCTGGAAGAAGTCCATTTATCCTGAGTCAGTTCCTAGCCCTGTAAACAAACACAGCTGCTGAGTGTACAACCGGTGAATAAGAGTGGTAAAAATGGTGATGCATTGCTGGTGAGATCACAGCAGAAAAAAATATGTAACGCACAAGACTGCGTCAGGACTCAAGACTATCTTTGGCAGAGATTGGTCATTTCTGTTTATACAGTTCACATATTTATGGCACTGTAGGGTACCATTAACGTGAGTAAGTTGTTCTCATTCTTAAACAGCTCATACAACAAGGCAGCCAGGATTTTACGCATTGATGAGTTGATAATACCAAACTTCAAAAAAATTAGTTTATACATCCATCATTTGTCCTTTTAAAAGATCTATTTGGTTGTCTTTTTTTTGTTCTAGTATGCCGTCTCTCTTTTTTCATACTGGTGCAGACATTTTGTAATTTTTACTGGAAAATATTTTAAAAACACCCTGCCTCATTGAATGAATGACACAGGAAAAGAATTAGAACGGCACTTGTTATACCTGTTAGGTCAGTGGTTCTCACACATTTAGCACCAGGACCCACTTTTTAGAATGAGAATTTGTCAGGACCCACCAGAAGTGATGTCATGACCAGAAGTGACATCATCAAGCAGAAACAAGGATTTTTCTTTGCAGCCTAGGTTGCAATCCTACTCACACTTACCCAGGAGTAAGTCCCATTGACTATCATTGCTAAAGAATATGCATAGTAGCTTGTTAAAAGTACAGGTCTGTAACATTTTCCCAAATGCAGTTACATACCATGGTAGCATCAAGTCTAATCTATTAAAAATAAAATATTGAAATGAATGGGGACCCACCTAAAATTGGCTCACGATCCACCTAGTGGGTCCCGACCCATGGTTTGAGAAACACTGTGCTAGGTCATTGGTAAAATTTCTTGAGTGACCATTTGTCTTCCAGCAGCCCATTTGCATGTTTTGATGCCCTTGAGCTGACTAAGGGCTCTGCAGAAGTTTAAGGGTGGTTTGTTAGCTAAGCATATCATTATTACCATAAGACTTATTTTGTAGAGAAACTCATAATGAAGCTCCCACTGCACTTTTACAACAGAAACAGTTTTTATTTGATAAGTGGCAAGAGGCATTGCTTTAATTCATCCTCTCACATTTTAAAGTAAAAAAAGAACACAAATATCTGGCACACTAGATTTAAAGAACGGAAAGCAAAAAAGGGATAGATAGTGAGAATGTAGAGATAAACTATCTCAGACTATTGGACATCTGGTTGGGGTGACACAGGACAGGACCTTTTTGGTTGCAACCCCATGGTTGTGGGTTGCTCTACACTGGGACAGGACCAGCCTTAGGAGCTGCAGGACCCAATGCAAAACATTTTTGTGGGGGAGCACTCCACCCCACTCACTAGGATGAGCAACAGTGAAGTGCCCAGCAGTGGCATCTCCACCAACTGCTTCAGGGGGTGGGGGGGGGCAATTTCACACCAGTCAGACCTAGGGGCAGGCAGGAGGGAGGACCATCCAATGACAGTGCTCTGCTTGCCATGCTGTCTTTGCTACACCTCGGCAAGGAAATTCCATGCTGAGGCATCAGCTACAGAGTGAAGTGCTGGCTGTGGCTGCTCTGCTGACTGCTCCAGTGTAGGGTGCCTCCAGGTGTAGGGCCCAATTTAACCAAATTGGTCAAATTTCCCTGATCTGGGAGGTCTTAGGTTTTTCTACACTTGTAGGTTTTTCTACACTTCTACGCTGCTACTGGTTTTTCCTATACTTGTAGCCCAATCCTTTCCAGCACTGGCACAGTGGGTCCACACAACCTTCATTGGATCCAGAGCTGGGACTGGGCAGGCTGAAGGTCTGGAGATTGAAGATTGGAGTAAGGGAACATTTATTCTCTTACCCATGTCGAGTCCCAGCTTGCTCAGTGGGGCTACTCGAATCTGCACCCGCAAAATCGCTGGTGCAAGTTCAAGAAGCCCTGTGTAGGTTTTTCAGACCCGTGAGTGGGAATAGAATTTGGCGTGAACCAGCTCCACTCCTGGGCCCATTCTGTCCCCTCTCAACCCTCCCCCTCCCCTATTACACCCCTTCCTCGCCTTCTGCACTGCTCCTATCCCATCTGCACTGCTCCGTTGATTCAGGTTTCAGCAAGATTCAGCATCGGCGGGACATCATAGGCCTTCCTACTTCTGCTGCTTATGCGTGGGGTGCTGCAAATATGCTTTACAGCATGTTTGTGACACCCTATGCCAGTGGTGAGGATTGTTGGTGTTGAAACAGGTCTTTTCTGTTCCACCAGGCATTTCAGTTATGTTGATTATCCCACTGCTGAGTTAATGTATTCCTCTTACTGGTTGTTGATTTATTGCTTCTGGGTAGTTGTCTTGGGAATTATTTTTAATATGCATTAATAGCTATATTTACTGGTGTATTTGTTTTATATTTCTCTGTTGAGAATTGCCCAAGTGCCCCCTTTTGGTTCTGAAAGACGGGATTTTTTTAAAAAAAAATCCCTTTATAGATAGATAAATGTTACTTCATTTTTACTTTTTTCCTTCATTAGATTTTTCTTTGAAATACTGTTTGTACATAATTTAGACAGTTTCCATTTCTTGGAGTTTAAGGATGTTGGACATTTGCCCAAATAAGGTGTAAGCTGTTTTGTTTTTCTTATTTTAACAACTTCTTAAATGTTTTAATTTTCAATCTGGGGGTGGTAAGTACTATGTAAATATTTTTAAAGTGCTTAACTACTTCAAACCAGTTAAAGTAGCTCCAATTACTCTTACTAAAATGTAGTTAAGTAGTAGTTATAACTACTTTTTGTGAGGTATGGTACCTAAATTTTAAAATTGTGCCTGTTGGCATTCTTATGATGTTATATCTTTTGTTTTTGGTCTTAATCTTCCTTGCTAGCACTGGGCAGTAGTGGTGTTTCAATATAAGAAAGAGAAATGTGATTCTTCAGGATTGCATTCCAGATAATGGCACCAATACTGGTCTGTAGTTCAGGGAAGAGTGTCCAGGTCCTCCATTGTGAAATATACACTGATAGTGACTAAGCTGCAAATCCCCCTTCCCTCCAGAACATGTATTAAAGCCATTTCTGCCAAACGTTGCATATATGCAACAGGGATCAAATGTGTACACCTGTGGGCTGGGCAAAAACAGGTTAAAACACCTCTTAATGGAACGAGTAGTCCAATCCCCCCATTTTTTAAGCTGTATTGATTCAGTATAGTCGCTGGAACTTCCACTGGACATGTGTATTGCTGTTGTATCGTCATTTTGCATGTTCATGAAATCCATCTAATCTTACACATTTTCCTGCAGTAATTCAGTTCAGTAGTCCCTTGTTATCTGTGAGGGTTCGGTTCCACCCTCCCCCACACAGGTACCAATATCCGTAAATATTTGAATCTCGTTTCAAAAAAATTTAAAACAATAAAAATAAGGAAGAAAATGAGTTTACCTACCTTCTGCCCCAAAATCACATCATTTGCAGAGCACTCTTCTGCACTCCTGGAAGACATTCTGGGTGAACCAGGGTGAAGGGAGGTGTTTACGCAACCTAGAAGTGACTTAAGGAAGATGCAGAAGACTGCCCTGCAAATGGCACAATTTTGTGGCACTAAGGTAGGGCAAGCTCTTTCTTACTGATTTTTACTTTTTAAACCTTTTTTTAAAAGGGAACCCTAGTATCTGTGGCATCTGCAGATTGTGAAATCTGGGTTGTGGATAAGGCGGATCCACTGTACTTGAGAAAGATAGTGGGTGCAAGGGTTGTTTCTATTCCAGCGTTTCTCAAACTGTGGGTTGGAACCCACTAGATGAGTCGCGAGCCAATGTCAAGTGGGTCCCCATTCATTTCAATATTTTTAATATATTAGACTTGATGCTACCATGGAATATGACTGCATTTGGGGAAATGTTACAGACCTGTACTTTTAACAAGCTACTATGTATATTCTTTTAACAATGATAGTCAATGGAACTTACTCCTGGGTAAGTGTGGGTAGGACTGCAGCCTAGGATTGTTCAAAATTTTCCTACTTGATGTCACTTCCGGTCATGACATCACTTCTGGTGGGTCCTGACAAATTCTCATTCTAAAAAGTGGGTCCCGATACTAAATGGGTGAGAACCACTGTTCTGTTCCAAAAGGATTTCTTATTTTTACCGTCACAGAAGGTAAGACACTACAGCAGCATCTAACTCACAGGGAGATCAAGATCACAGGTAAGTCTTGATGGGGGCAGCGGGAAGGCAATGACATGATCCGCAGGATCATGTTGCTGCCGGGCTTGCAGGGGCTTCCTTAAAACTTACCTCTGCCTGCAGCAGCCTCCAGGGAGTGTCTTCTGCAAGGCTCCCCTCTCCTGGAAAAAAAAATGTGATCACAACCCACTTCTGGTTTTGTGATTGCGACCTGGAAGTGAGTTGCAATCACATTTTTTATTATTGTTTTGAAGTGCACAGAGCCTTACAGAAGAGAACTCCCAGGAGGTTGCTGACAGGTAAATTTTTTTTTTAAAACCCTGCGAGCCCAGCAGTGACACAATCCTGCATCATTGCCTTCCCCCCTCCCCCACCCCTTTAAAGTGCCAGAAGTACTCATTCTCTAGCTGGTGGGTCGCTACACCCCAGTTTGAGATCCATTTTACTAAAGTACTGGTATCTTTTGTTCTTAAATTTGTGAAATGTTAAGGATGGGCAACAGCAATGCCTAAGCCTCAGTTTTCTTTACAGAAACTCCTTTGTAGAAAGAGACTTGAACATATGTGATGGTATGCAGAAAATAATATTGCATACAGCAAGTTGGAATAATACAAATAAAGATTACTTACCATCCAAGGATGGTACTGCTAACCTTCTTTACCTTCAAAAATATGAACTTAAAATGAGCAAGAATTTAAGTCGAAGACAGTGATTTTCATTAATTGTTTTTTAAGGCTTTGTGACAACAGTATTTATAAGGCTAGGGTGCTCTGTTTGTAGAGGGCTGCAGCACTATATAGACTCACTTGTTTCCTGTGAAACCTTTCATGAGCTGTGTTAGCTTCTCACAAACGTATTTGCAGTGGGCAGGCCTCCGTGGGAGTGAAGTCCTACTGAGCATCTCCTAATTTACCAAAGAGCAAGTATGTATATGAAAGGTTACATGAGCATAACCATATGAAACTTATAGCTGGTTGACAAGTTGAGCATCCATGCACCATTGAAGACCACTCCCTAATGGAAAAAAAATGTTTTCTGAGGATTAGCTTTGCAGACAGATACATTATGCACTGTTCCTCGACCTGGTAGTGATAGAACAGCTACCTCATTCAGGCTAATGAGTCTGTACCATAAGGATGAAGCTGTAGGTAATGTCCCTTCATTTTGTCTGGGTTGCTCCATGAATAGCTGATGAATGGACTCTCTTCTGAGGTGTCTGGGAGGGAAGTCTGACAGAACTGCTTGGAAGGAAATGATGCTCATATGCTTCTCTTGTTATGACCTTATTAAAAGAAGCTTACTGGATTATTGCTAAATAAATTTTTCAAGGAATAAACTGGAGTATTGCATGTGGATTAAAAGCAGGCCTGGACTGCATATAAATGCAAATGCCAATAAAGCTTTGGGAGTCCAGGAAAATAATATCCAGTTTATTTAGTAGCTATTTCTGACAAATATAATTAAACTCAGACTATGGTATAACAATACATTGTTACGCAACTCAAGCATGCCAAACAAGAGTGATATTAAAGTTTAGTTACAACCTCCTAGAGTCAGGGAATGTTAGAGTTGGAAGTTGCCTTGATGGTCATTTAGTCCAACCCTCTGCTCATTACGGCAGGGATGGGAACTTGAGTCAAGTGACTTGCGCCCGAGTTGCAAAAATGCGAGTTTTTCACTGACTTGTGCAGATTTGAGTCACGCATACCAAAGATTCGGGGAAACACTTGAGTTTGGGGCTTCTGACTCGGGAATTGCCATGGGTTTGGGCAACTTATGTCGCCCACAAACTGCTGGAGTTGCTCTGCCTCCATCTTGGCTGAAAATCCTCTTGCGTTGATCTGGAAGCCAGGCTTTGCGTGCGCGAGTAGCAGCACCAGCAGCTCTAGGGGCTAGGGCTGCGGTTTTCAAACACTCCAGGAGTTTGGAAACCACAGTAAGTTCTTGCAGGGGAGGGGAGGGAGGCAGCGGGGGTGGGGGGAAGGCAGTGACATGATCCCCAGGATTGCATTGCTCAGGGGGCTGCAGAGACTGGGATGCACTCACCAGTCCCTGCAGCAACCTTCTCAGGCTGCGGGGAGCCCTGCGCGAGCATTGGCAGGGCTCCTCAGGCTTCTAAAAGTGAGAGTGGAGCGATTGCGCTCCACTTCCGGTTTTGTGGAGGTGGAGCGCAATCGCTCTACTTTCGGAAGGCTGGGGAGCCCTGCAGACTCGTGCAGAGCTCCCCACACCCTGGGAAGGCTACTGCAGGGATTAGTGAATGCATCCCAGTCCCTGTAGCCCCTTGAGCAATGCAGTCCTGGGGATCGCATCGCTGCCTTCTTCCTTCCCCTTAAGGGGGAGAGGCCAGGGCCTGCCCCAGTCTGAGTACCACTGGGCTAGGGGGCCGTGAAGCATAACTTTTTTTGCTTGGGCTTAAAACTTGCAGGGTCTTGGTTTGCAGAACTTGCAACAACTTTTGCAAAAGGATCAGTTTTAGCTGGCTAGGTACTCCACGTGAGGATCCTGCATGTGTTCAGATCATGAGGGAGGTTGGTACTTTTTCTTGTCCTCCAGGCCATCCATTGAACAGAGGATGTGTCTGTGGGAGAGTAACGGGGAGAGGAGGAACCGTTTTTCGCCATAGGGAAAGTGGGTTTTGCAAGTTGGAAGGGCTGGAGGAGGCAGGGGAAGCTGAAGGGAGGCGGTACAGTCAGCCCATCTGCCTGCCTGCCTGCTCCCAGACTGTCTGTGTGCCTCTTTCCTGTGCCTGGCTCAGCCTGTGTGCTGTAGGCTAGGCTGCAATGAATGAATGTCCACTAAACTCATTAGTCTCCTCATCCATAGTCACCTGGGAAGAGGAAGAAGACCTTGTCTTTGAACAGTGCAATGAGCTTCTCAGAGGGAGTTCTGAGTAGAGCTGTAAAGGAGAAGTGGGTAGGTTGTAAGCTAGTTTCCCAGCTGCTGTGGGTGAGTGATGTGTCCCATCTGCGGTCGCTTCTGTTCTCTTGCTTGATCTCTCATGCTGCCCCCTGTCCTCTTCTGTCTTGCCGAGTTGGGATGTGTCCTCCCTCCCTCCCTCCCAGTAGGCCCATCCATGTCCGTGATGTGAAGGAGGGTGGGTTTCATCGCGGCCGGAGTGAGATTGTATGGAGGGAACCAGTCAGTGCGTTCTGCACTGCTGCCTCACAAATGAGATGGGTGGAGACAGCAGGGAACTGTTTAAAGAGAATTCCGAAACATACACACAACCTGGCAGCAACGCCATTTTTTCCCATGGACCTGTGGCTGGCTTTTTAAAGGGGAAAGACTCGAGTCTTTTCAAATCACAAAATTTCTCTGGGTGTCTCAGAAAGTCCGCCCTTGTTTTTGAGTTGAGTCACAGGGGGGTGGGGACTCCCAACTTGACTCAAATCAAGCCATGCTGGACTTGCCCATCCTTGCATTACAGGTTACTACAGCATCCCTGATGGGTGGCCACCCAGCCTTTGGTCAAAACCCTTGATAAAGGAGAGCCCAATCTTGCATAAAGGAGAGCCCAATCTAGGTTAGGAGGTTCCTTCTTTTGCCTAGCCCAAATCTACTTCAGCTACTTTGGATCTAGTTTCACCCTGTTGGTTCCTAGTCCTGCCCTCAGGAACCACAGAAAGTAAACCCTTCCCTTTGTTGGCATAACAGCCCATCATGTATCTGAGGTCAGCTGTCTTAGAGGCCAATCCTATCCAATTTTCCAGTGCCAATGCAGCTGCAATGCAGCCCCGAGGTAATGGAACAAACATATCCTTACCTTGAGGAGTACTCAGTGACTCCTCATCCCCCCCCCCCACTGCAGGATGGAGCACATACTCCGTTTGGCACAACTGCATCAGTGCTGGAAAGTTGGATAGGATTGGGTCCTTTGTCACTGGAAGCTATTGAGGGAATTCTTATGGGCCTCTGAGATTTCCTTCTGAAGGTCTGAGGAGAAAAAGACACAATGGAAGAATGTTGCCAAGGGAAAAGGGCAAAATGACCACAAATTGTTTACAGAACCCATTATGGGTTCCAGTTGCAGCTTGTGGTTTTTTCCAACTGGAATAGTTTTAACAGCTTTGTAATTTTTACTGGTTTAGTTAGTCCATGTGGCTGGCCACATAGATGTCAGCTTGATGTCTTATTCTGTTTGTGTAAATGTAGAAGGAGGTGGGGAATGGGGAAGGTTTATCTGTGTCATTTTTCATGTGCCCCCAGTTCTTTTTCCAATTTTGTTGGCATTTGGTCTCCATTGTTAATGGACATAGGATTTAAGTCAATGTATCTCACACTTCTGATAGCTCTGAAGAACACTTCAGTTTTCTGAATTAAAACTGGAATCGCATCTTACTCTTGCATCCAGAAAAGTTTTCTTTTTGAGTATGTAAGATTTATCTCTCCTTAGAGCAGGGGTGCCCAAACCCTGGCCCTGGGGCCAGATGGACCCTGGCCCTCGAGGTCTCTCAATGTGGCCCTCAGGGAGCCCCCAGTCTCCAATGAGCCTCTGGCCCTCCGGAGATTTGTTGGAGCCCGCACTGGCCTGATGCAACTGCTGTCAGAGTGAGGGCAACTGTTTGACCACTCGCGTGAGCTGTGGGATGATGGCTTCATCCACAGCTTGCTGTTTCACATCTGTTATGCAGTAGTAGCAGCAAAGGAAAAGCCAACCTTGCTTTGTGCAAGGCCTTTTATAGGCCTTGAATTATTGCAAGACCTTCATTCATTCATATAAGTTCATCTTTAATATATTCATTTATGTTTACTTATGTAAATGTATTCAAAATTTAAATGTACATTAATTCTTTTTTTCCCGGGCCCCCGACACGGTGTCAGAGAGATTATGTGGCCCTCCTGCCAAAAACTTTGGTCACCCCTGCCTTAGCGAGATCAAGTCCTGCTTTTCTGTATATAAATCAATAATCTGCATTTGCTTTCTGATTCTAAGGAGTCAAGCTTAGAATTATGTTCTATACACAGTTAATTGGCAGATTCCTCTGGAAGTAGCCCCTGCTGTCTCTCTGCATCAGAAATGATTAACACGTAATGCAGAATTTAACTTGAATTACCACGAGAACAGATATGTGACCAGAAGCCTCCTCTGGTACTTAGTGCTCAAGAAGACTTGCATTATTTTATTTCTCATGAGTGAAAAGTGGCAGTACTCGCATTCACTTGATGGGGCAAATGCCCGGGGCGCAGAGCCTCATGTACTTTTAGGATCCCGCAGAAGCCTCTCTGAGGCTCCTGATGGGGTCGGAAACTGTGCTTCCGGTTTGCGAGAAGCACAGTTTAAAGCAGGGGTGTCCAAAGTTTTTGGCAGGAGGGCCACATCATCTCTCTGACACTGTGTTCGGGGGCCAGGGGAAAAAAGAATTAATATACATTTAAAATTTGAATAAATTTACATACATTTACAGAAATGAATATATTAAAGATGAACTTATATGAATGAATGAAGGTCTTGCAATAGCTCAAGGCCTATAAAAGGCCTTATACAAAGCAAGGCTGGCCTTTCCTTTGCTGCCACTATTGCATCACAGATGTGAAACAGCAAGCAGTGGAGGAAGCCCTCATCCCACAGCTCACGCAAAGAGGTCAAACAGTTGGCTTCACGCTGAGAGCAGTAGCGTCGGGCCAGTGTGGGCTCAAGCAAATCTCTGGAGGGCCAGAGGCTCATTGGAGACTGGGGGCTCCCTGAGGGCCACATTGGGAGTCCTCGAGGGCCACAAGTGGCCCCGGGGCCAGGGTTTGGGCACCCCTGGTTTAAAGCATCAGGGAACCTTCAGGAGGCTTCCCCGGCACATCTTGGAGTTGCAAGAGGCACTGTGCACTCCAGGTAAGGGAGGGGATTTGTGCGATGGTGCAGTGGTATATTTCAGGGGGTGCCATCGTGGACCTTTGCCCCAGGGTGCGGGGCTGGGAAGGTCCGCTGTTGTGAGTGAACTAGCAGTTCATTCACAGTATGCATTGTATGAATTGCTGACTTGAGCAGAGGGGACATTTGAACATTCTTAGATTTTCTGGGCCCTGTTATTCATTATCTATTTGAACACGATGTTTGGATGATCCTTCTCCTGCTGCTTATCTTGATCTTTCTCCCTTTGTTGAACTGCCTTATCCTAAGGTTTTTATCCTCTGACTAATAGAAGGAATTTTTCTCCAGTGGAAGGGGATGTCTGAATACAACCCAGAGTTATAAGCAAAGCAGTTGAGCAATTACCATGGAAGAAGGAAGAGGTATGGATGTTGCATGAGGATCTGAGATGTAGCTTAATCATCTGTAATAAACCTTAGCTTGGGGATCTGCACTGGGTGCAAAGCTTTGTGCAAAAGAGGGGTCTAAATTCAGCAGCATATGCATTTTTCACTTGGATTTTGAAATCAAGCGCAATTAATTTTACTGAGTTTTCCTACGATTTTTCTTTTGGTGCAATGACTCCACGATAGAAAATCCACAGTAACCAAAATGACTCCACAGTAGAAAAGTTACTAGTGAATACTTCCAATGTGGTTCACACCAGAACAGTGCTGATCCACACTATCAAAGGAGGAGGAAGACAAGCATCATGAAGAAATCCATTTTTATGACCTATAGGATGTGTCTTTTATGTGGCTGCCATGAAAATGGCTCATAGGAGCACCAAAGAGTGAACATCATTCTGTTGCAGTATGCAGTAAAGTCTGTGCTGCTGAAAATTTACAACTGAAATGTCAGACAGGACACAAGAGGCTGGACAAAACAAGCAAAGTGAGTTGTGAATGATGGGTGGTAGGTTGTTAGGTTGATGTAGCAAAATAAATAGATATCAGCAAGGAAAAGAGAGACTCCATTTCGAGTGAATAGTTTTGAGATTTGTGTGTTTAAAGATAACTTTATTCACAGAGAAAAATGTTTTATTGTAGCACTCACCCAGATGTGGAAATGGAACTATATATTTTGAAGTATGAAAACAAAAGATTTTCTTTAACTAGCAAGACTATAAACTAGACTGTTTGCAGTTTTATTCATTCTTTGGTCCCACAGTTCCTATAAGTATACTGAAGTCCTGTATTTTGCCTGTTTCTAGCTTCAAGATGTTTTCCTAGGGCACAAGAGCTCCATGCATTATTTTATATCAGAGTTAAAAAAAACAAACAAAAACCAATCAGCATATTTCCTGTTAGATAGATTTTGCAAATATTTTCTAGGTTTTACATTTTCAAGTGTTCCATCCAACATAGAAATCTGAGCTGTAAAATTATTGGGAGCATTAATCAGTCTATAGAGCTGGGAAAAGCAAATTTTAAGCAAATAAAATGCAATAAAATGAATTTCATTTCATTTTAATGAAATGAAGCACACCTTCAGAAGCAGAACATGAACCTTTGACTCAAGCTGCTTCAAACCCCCAGCAAGTGGTGACAGCAGGTATGCAAGACTGGCACAGCATTGACTGATAACATCCTCATTAGTGGGCACCACTCCCAGATGGCCTGGGAGTGTTCCAAGGCATTAGAGGACCTACAGATCAGGGGTCAAAAAGCCCTGGCTGAAGCTGATTCTTTCTTTGCAGCTGTATGTAACCTGTTGTAACATATACTGGAAGCTTGCTGAGCTGTAAGCTGGGCTTACTGCTACTAATGCTGCCCCTTATCGAGGAAAAGGCAAAGAACCTTGATCTAGGAGGGCAAGTAGAGTGCCTGGAATAAGGTAACTCCAGAATTAGTGTGGAAGGACTTAACTGTCAGGGTCTAGAATCTGGAAGGGTCCTATTTCTGTTGTGTAAAACTCCTCCCACTTGTTTACGTTGGTCATCAATTAAAACTGAATTGTCCCAGGTTCTTGCTGAAGAGGGGAATGGCCACACCAATCTGTTGAGCTATCCCTTGGGAGGAGGCGGAGACCATGTTGCAACTGTTAGTGGGGTGAGTGAGGGTGGATCAAGACCAGGAAATGCAGAGTCAGAGGGCTTGCCTCTTCCCAAAACACCCAATGTCTGGGGGTCAGAACTACTATCTGATAGTTCTGAGTTCCTGTACTCAATCTGTGCATCATGATAGCCATCACTTTGGAGTAAAATTTTCTACTGTCTTAATAATGGGACTATGTGATTGAAGATCACAGTTTCAGTGATTTTAATAGGGGGAAAGCCAGGAAAGTATTTACCACACCTTTCTTGTGTTTCTTAAAAGAAAAAAAAAAATCAGGGTTTGGATGTTGTTTTGTCTGTCTTTTTTTATGCCTTTTTTTGTAAGAGGAGGGGTGAAATTAAGACACAGTTTCATCCCTTTGTTAGGATGTGTCTGAAAAACAGTTGGCAGTGGTTTGTGAAAAGGCACATAGTTGTGGATAAGCGTAGGAGTTTGGGTAGCACACAAAATCAGAAATTGGTGTTTTAAGAAACTAGACTAGTTTAGTCACCTATGTTGTTCTTGAGTCTCAGTGCTGACTCAAAGGAAGAGATGAACTCTGTAAAGAGTCTTTTATTAGGTACAGTCCTTCAGACCTCTATTTTAAAACCACATACATTTAGGTCCAGATAACCTGTTGCATGCATTCACACTCCAGTGTGCACTAGGAAGAGCTTAATTGTTTAACACTGCAATCCTAGACATGACAACTCAGAAGTCCCATTACATTCAGTATTCCAGGTTACTTTCCAGAAAGGTATTATAGAATTGCAGTCCTACTGGTCATTTGCCTGGGGATGAGCGAGGAAATTTGTCTCTTTCTAGCATGTAAAAAGTTGTGCTGCAATTTCTGTCATGTGAAATATGGTGAAACAGATTTCAGGAGAAAAAAGATCTAGAGAAATTCCTAGTGATTGATTTTTTAAAAAAAGAATTGTAGTTTATGGAAATTTCCTAATATCAGTTAACAATAACAGAGTTAATAGTAAAATCAACCAGAAAAGCAAATAGTGATTGAGTTTTGAGAACTAGATTAGAGGAAGAGGATGTACTATGGTTGTGTCATTAGTGTTGCTTATATTTTTAATAATTTTCACTAATATATTTATCAAAATATACAAGAAGAAAAAATGATCATGCAACAAGATGTCTGGGGAAAAATTATATGTAATATATTTAGGAGTGTATGCGAGTGAGTGAATGAATGTGAGGGGGAATTGCTTCTGTGCTCCAAAACAGAGTATATTTGTCCCTCCAGACTTGTGTATGGACCCCCACAAAGGTGGAATCAGCTTTTGGAGTGGAGCAATTTGAAGAGACAAATGGGGGGAAAGGTTCAGCATTCTGCAACTCTTTCTGTGTTCCAAATCCCCTATTCTAAAGCTTTTTTCTCTAGGAAAAGTTGTCATCATTTTCTTATGTGCATGTAACAGGTTATTCTTGGAATGGGATGGTGTAATCAGTGTGCCAGTATGACATCACAGATAAAGAGTTTTTGCCAGCACCAGAAAAGCTAGTACAAATAGTTTGGAATGAAACATAACTTGCTTCAATAACGAATCGTTGCAATAGTATTCCAAATATCTAAGCATTCAGAATGTGCTCTGATCTAGCTGTCCAAGCTATTTCATGTTCTGGCTAACTGTAATGGTTTGAGCAAATGGTTTGAACATAGTTTGCTGTCCTAAACTTGAAAAAAAAAAAATGGTGACAGCCTTATGGTGGTAGTTTTGAGGTTTAGGCTTTAGCCCTCTAATACAGTGGTTCTCAAACTTGTCAGCATTGGGACCCACCTAAAAAAAGTTTCACTTAACCAGCTACTCAAGCCTCTGTGGCTACAATGGTGATTGGGCATCAGAGGTCCCCCATTCCCAAGTAGCAGGTTGTTTAACTCTTGGTGCATGTAGCCTACCCTGTCAGTTTCATGAACTACCAAAAATTTGGGACCAACAGTTTGAGAACCACTGCTCAAAGTAGACATTACAGTATTTTCAGCATATTTCAATATGCCCTTTTACATAGTTAAAACAGGAGACTTCCGGGACTAGCACAGCTTGTACTAAACCCAGTTTATTTGTAGCAACGCAGAGTTTCGGGGGTGAGCAGAGATGACCTTTTCAGGGATGCTTCTTGTCTTGCCAGTGTTGTATTACAGCACTGCACTGAGCACACAGGAAGCTACCATACAGATGTTGTCCTAAGCAACACAAGCTCCCAGCCTTATAAGAATAAGGGAACTCTATGACAAGCCAGGACAGAGCATCATTGTACTGGAGGTTTGGATCTGGAGCCCAGGTGCTAACTGGGAAATCTCTCTGCGTGTTATGTATTTGAGTTGGCAGGAGTGGTAAACAGATGAGTAAAATGAGTGGGAGAAGCAAGAATGTTTCAGAAAGAATGAATGACCAAGTCTGAGCAGATGAGTAATTACATGGAAGAATTAGTAAGGAGGATTGACTGAGTGGTGTCTAGGCAAGTTAGCATTCAACCTGTGCCTGCAAGAATTTTCCTGTGTGTCTTGGCAATGTGTCTTCAGGTGGTAGTTTACTGTGGATAAAGAGTCTACAAATGTATTGCTTTTCTGGTGAACTGGTTTGTAAAGTCCAAAACAATTCCTTAAAAAAGATCTGGGTCCTTTGCACTGAGTTAGTTTGCAATAGTATCATATGTTGTAATGTTGCACCAAAATAGCAGTCCTTGTGCTCAGCTGTGCATGTATATTTGCTGACACAACATTTTATATGGTTGGACCATGTGATGCTATTCTTTAGTAAGAATAATTTGAGCAAAATGGATTAGCTGTGCAAATTGCTCCATTACCCATTATTGGTCTGTAGTTTAGGGGGTTGAATAATTATTGATGAACCTTAATGGCAGAGAGAAGACACTGACACTGAATTGAATTAGTTGTGCGCACTGTACAAGTAAGTAAATGTACAGGTTGGGCCTCAGTATCTGCGGGAGATCTGTTCTCGGACCATACTCTGATACTGAATTTTGTGGATACTCATTTGTGATCTTCACCCCATTAACCCCTCCGAAGGGACTGAAGCTGTGCTGCTTCTGAGTCCACTGCCTCTCCGGGCTTCAGAATAGCCCAGAAAGGTGAAAAATCGCCACTTCTGGTTTCCCAAGGGAGAATAGCCTGAATAGGCAAAAAAAGCCACTTCCAGTTTCCCGAGGGAAACCGGAAGTGACTTTTTTTTTTTTTTTTTTTTGCCTTTTAAGCATTATAAGGCCAGGGGAAGCCCCTTTTAAGCCCCTGAGCTTCCCCAGCCTTAGAATACCTTAAAAGACAAAAACAGTCACTTCTGGTTTCCCTCGGGAAACTGGAAGTGGCTTTTATGCCTCTTCAGGCTATTCTGAAGCCCAAAGAGGTAGTGGGCGGATGTACACTGCCTCTCTGGGCTTTAGAAACCTCTCTGGAGGGGACCAAAGTGCTGCTCTGGTCCCCTTTGGTGGGTTTAAATAGAGCCAAGCCAGCCTCAGTGCAAATTCAGGGTACCCATATTGAGCCAGATCCATGGATGTATAATCCATGGATAAACAGTCTCTACCGGTATATGATAAGTAATTGCATATTTTTCCCAGTCTTTCCCTGCATTCATGTCCCTCCCCTTCCTCTTTTCTCTTCTTTGTATCTTTCTTAGTCTGTGGATCTGCCTGTTCACCCTGTGTAAAACACCATGTACACATAACTAGAGGTGTTTGAAAACAGTGTCATTTATTTTATTCAGGAATAAGCCCATTGTGTTCATTAAGACTTACGGCCCAATCCTGAACTCCATTAGTTCTGATGCAGAGCTCCAGCACTGGTGCTGGGTGTTGCAAATGTGCTACAAGGCACGTCAGTGGCAGCCAGAGCGGAGGGGCTATCAGTGCTGAACCTCAGCACATGTGAAGGCCCGGCTTGAGTTCTTGCAACACTGGCTGGCGGTGAGTACTTTCAGGGAGAGGGGAATAGGTGGAACAGGGCTGGGACACCTTCCTTATGAGGAAAGGCTACGGCGTTTGGGCCTCTTCAGCCTAGAAAAGAGACGCTTGAGGGGGGACATGATTGAGACATACAAAATTATGCAGGGGATGGACAGAGTGGATAGGGAGATGCTCTTTACACTCTCACATAATACCAGAACCAGGGGACATCCACTCAAATTGAGTGTTGGGCAGGTTAGGACAGACAAAAGAAAATATTTCTTTACTCAGCGCGTGGTCGGTCTGTGGAACTCCTTGCCACAGGATGTGGTGATGGCATCTAGCCTAGACGCCTTTAAAAGGGGATTGGACAAGTTTCTGGAGGAAAAATCCATTATGGGGTACAAGCCATGATGTGTATGCGCAACCTCCTGATTTTAGGAATGGGTTAAGTCAGAATGCCAGATGTAGGGGAGGGCACCAGGATGAGGTCTCTTGTTATCTGGTGTGCTCCCTGGGGCATTTGGTGGGCCGCTGTGAGATACAGGAAGCTGGACTAGATGGGCCTATGGCCTGATCCAGTGGGGCTGTTCTTGTGTTCTTATGGGGCGGGAGGAGAAACAAGGGTGGGAGGGGGTGGGGCTGGCAGAGCCTTGCTCCACCAGATTCTGTGTTCAGTGTTGGGCTGAAAAGCCTGACACGGAGCTCATCCAGTCTGCACTGGCAAAATAGCAGGTGCAGAGTGGAGGAGTCCCATTGTACACCCTGCGCTCTTACCTGGGGGAAAAGGATGAATGCCGTGGTGCCCACTGGATGCAACAATAGCCATTTCAGCACCGCTGCTCCTCTGAGCGATGGGCAGTTTAGGATTGGGCTGCCCCACTGTAATCCTATCTGACGGGAAACAAACACCTCTATATGTAACTAATTATAATACCCTTGATCTTGAGAAGGATTGTTGTTGTGATGGTGTACAACTGTGTGTAGCACTGTGGGTCTGATGTTAGATTGGAATAATGTAAAATGCAGGTTTGAAGAGCAATGATATTGGCAAGATATTGGCAAGAAAAATGTTTCTTCAAGCAAGTTATCTCCTTAATATCTGATGCTCTTTGTTAAATCAGAAGTGTTTTTCAGAAGTCTCTGGCAGGCCTTCTGAAGCATGGGGAGATCGTGTGCGGCCTCCCCTTGCCTCAGAACACCTTCTGGACACGACCGGACGGCATTTCACTGAGTTTTTATGTGACTGGGCCCCAATTCTTATAGGAATATTGAAATGCCTTAATTCTTCTAAGGGCACAGAAAGAAAGGAGAGCCTCTCAATTAAAATTACTTGAGAACTGGATTTACAGTTGCAGCAGCAAAAATATACCAACATTATTATGTGATTTGCTGTAAAACCATTTACAGTGAACGATAGTAATTTTTCCCTGGTTGAAAATTATTATAGTGTTTTGAAGTCTGTGTGTTGTGTTAATACAGTAACTTATTCCACTGGTTGTCAATCTGTGTTGCAGGGAACCATAAGCATCCCAGAAAGCTTCCCAGGGATTCTTCTTCCCAGTTCAGGTTGTTTCAGACTCATAACAGTTCATTGTTGGCACCTTATGAACAAGCCCTGTGTTCATGCGCTCCCTTGTCTCCCTTTAAGCACTATGATTTCCCCCTCTCATTTCTAATTTATGGCAAACTCTAGGTTTGCTGTTGCATCTGAACTAGTTAAATTATGATTCATGTCAGCCATAGTTAGTCTGCAAAGCAGGATAAATATATGGGACAAATACATATTTGCAGACCCATTTTTAACTATGGATTGGCATATCTTGGTTTGCAAGCAAACAATGGTTTGCTTGGTTTGGACATAATGGCAAATGATAGTTTGCTGCTAAATCAGAAGTGGGAGTGGAAATCAGGCATGCCAGAGAGAGAGCAGGAAGTGTGGAAACATAGGGCTTGTCCACATAGTGTCACAACTCACCCAATATCAGCAAGACCAGACAGGTAACCTTCACAGGTAGGCCTTCAATAAGGCACATCTGAACTTGCGTGTAGGTTGTGTTCTCAGAAATCTGTTCATATATTAAAAACGTAAATTAAAACTCCTTTTCCCATAGGAACCAATGTAAATGGTGTGGGTTAGGAGAAAAGTCATTGAACACTTATGCTGACTACTGGTGACTTCTGCTTGTCAAGATGGCATGGGATAGTTGAGAAGGGAGGCTACTGGGAATGGGAGTGGCTTTTGATGGTTGATAACGCAGTGGAAACAAAGGTGCTGGTAAGGAAACTGATCCGTAAGCAGCAGCTCTGTCAACACATTTACTTCCTCTATTTTTTATTTTCTGACCTTCGTGGAAATACACATCTCCAGGAAGCTGCCAGCGTTTTACAGGGTTGCTCATTAGCAGCTAATTTTGTAGGTAATTAATTGCAATTAATTGCAAGCTGGCAAACCTCACAAAACATCTTTGTGTTCTTGCAAGTAAATGATTAACTGTGTTATTTCAAAAATTGCCTGCGTAAATTTAGGCATAGTATTAATTTGCAAATCATGTTATTTACAAAACTGAAATACCAGGTAAGGACCAGGTAAAGCAAGAGGTCAGCTGCAACGTATTACCATAGGGGGAGGGTTGGGTTTGTTGGCGGATGCACTGTCAGTAGTTAGGCCCAAAGACCTGGCTAGTAGTTCTTTTAAACATAATGTGTGTCTTTGGGCACTTCACAGAATCTTCTGTGATGCCCTGGGGATCTTTGACAAAGATTATTCTGCAAATGAGTTATTCTGAAAGAGTTAACTGAAGATAGCATGTTTGAGAACTACAGCTATAGGTTAAAAGTTCATTAAAAAGAAAACAAAAATCTCAGGTTTATTGTTTTTCCCCTTCTTTTGTTGGGCTTACAGTACAAATAAAAAAGAAACAAAGGGATGACTGATGGATTTTAAACAATACCAGAATAAGAATACCACAGTAAATGCAACAGGCAAACCAGATGTGTCTTGGCATACACCATGTTCATGCAGATGGTATGCAAATTATGCCACGAATGCATAGATAAATATAAAAATTAGCTGCAGCCATCTGTCTCTTGATAGGTGGCCATTAGTGCTGACTATGTTCCCATCCTGCTTTTCATATAGTATGCTTTTGGGGGTTGGGAGGAAGATGGAATTTGTGCTTGCACAATGTTCATTGGTTCAATTGGTTCAATTATCATTGGAAGCACTAATAGGAAATAAACTTATGATATATCACAACCTAGTAGCATGATCTATTGCCTGCTTTCTCTCCTTCAGCCATACAAATTTATTTTCAGCAAAATCATTTGTTATAGTAGCACGAGGCTAATGGGAGCAAGTGTTGTATATGCATGCAACTGTAGATGTTGCAATTTTCTAGGCCATGTAATGGCTTTCATACTCGAAGGTCTTTCTTAGAAATGTTCTTATAACATCAAAAACCTTGTTTTTAAGATTGCATATACAGTACTTTCTGTGAGAGCAGGTAAAAACCAAAGCAGCTTGTTGCTAATTTCATTCTGATTTTTTTTGAAGGGTTTGCTCTCCCCCTTTTTAATCTGTTTATAGTGCAGGAGTATGTGCCTGAAAAAACACTTGTACATAAAACAGCTGTTAAATGAATCTCCACACACTGAGATCAAGAGAATGTGAAGAAATATGTACTTCCAAAGACCTCTCTGCCAACTTGGATCCTCCTTCAGAAAATAAATACAATCTTGCTACAAGTTTTTGGTAACTTAGTTACTGAAAAATAAATCGAGCTACTTAGACCTCAGAAGCTTGATTTCTCTCCCTCTAAAGTTCATACATATAACTGAATTGGAAAAATGAATTTCGAATTTAAATTGTTATGGAATCTGGTTATTATGTGTAAATCAACTAGCAGTTTCCACTGGGATGTGTGCATGAGAACAGTTTCCATGCAGTGGTTCCACAATTCTCTGACCCAGTGAGGCCTGACCCAGTGAGGCTACTTGAGGATTGATTAATACAGCCTCTGGTGTGCACTGAAACATGGGTTCACATTATCTGTCTTCAGTGCCAATCCTTCCCCCTCCCAACACATTACAGCCACACCAATAGGAAATCCTTCAGAAATATCAAATTCCTAGACAAGTAGTGAAGTAATCATGTGGTGCATTCATTGGGTACATTGATTAACTTCATGCAAGAAATCTGCCATTTCATCAAGGAACATGCTAGTTCTGGTAGTGAAAACCCATATTCACATCCATCTGGTGTCATGTAAATCTGCCCCATATCAAGAAAGGGAAAAGCTGTTTAAGCTTTCCCAAGATAAGTAACTAAGGAAAAGCTTACTGGTTCATGCAGCAGCTGAATTGCTGGTACAATGTGTCTGTCCAGACATTGTGAGACACACTCTAGGGTGCATGACTATTACTTAAATGTTGTGGTCATTTCTAGTGATAAAATGTATCTGTAATCAGTGACTCTGCACATTAGATGTGACAGAAACAGACCACATGTTTCCTTAAATGTGGGTCTGCCTTAGTCACATACAAAGTGAGGGCTGGAAGCCCAATTTTAAGCACAAAGGGGATGTGTGTGAATGAGGGGTGACAAATCCTTGCCTATGGCTGACTTTCTCACAGTCATGTTTAACCTCTCCACCACTACGTTTCTCCTAGATAGGCTTACTTCTGGTGGCAGAAGTCAAGTGGGGTGAGAGAGGGGGAAGGATGTCACTTCAGGGAACAGACTACAAAGAGGAAAGCCACTGGTGGAAGAGATGGGTTTCAGTCAAGTTCAGCACCTGCTTTCCACTTTTTGCTTTTAAAATTGTACTTGCAAGACTTGCTTACATGATTGGGGCAATCCTGCATTTAAGGAGAAAAAACTGCCACTATTGCATCCGGTTGGTCCTTTTATAAGTGGTTTCTGTTGCACATCTTGAGGAAAAACCAGTTGATGCAGCCACATCCACAGAGACACCACAAGTGCACTATACGGTTACAAGTGACTATCTACAGTGGTTTCTCCAGCTTTAGTTTGTGTGTGTTTCAGTGCCTGCTTTTTTTAAAAAGAGGCACACTTCTGTGTCAGACCTCCTTTCTGCGGCTTCTTTTAATGTCTGAGAGTGTTCTTTCCAGTAGACTGGTAAAGTCCTATCCCTTTAAAGTTCCTCAGGAGTGCAGTACAGATGTTTTTGCAGATCATTTCCAAACAGCTGCCTTTCCTTTCTTGAGTCTGTTTTCCCTTATTTATCAAATCCCTCCGGAAGGCTCTCGGCTTGAAACCTTGGCAATTGTTTCCGTAGTGAAAGTTTTGAAAGCCATATAGAGACATTGCTTCACAAGCAGCACCTGTTACTATAGTAGGTTTATTGATTTAACAGGTTGTTGTCATTGGGAGCTGTTTGTGTGTGTGTGTGTGTGTGTGTGTGTGTGTGTGTGTGTGTGAGAGAGAGAGAGAGAGAATATGCATGAAGATTCTGTAGATTCCATCAGCTTCAGAGAACCGTCAGCCCCCAGTGACACGCCTGACATATCTAGAATTCCATGAAACGGTTTAGAAGGAGATGGAAAAGTGTTTATTCACAAATGGAGAAAATGCTTTCTACTTTGTACAGAAAGGTTGAGGCCCCTGCATACCTGTACAGGGGGATCTAAGCAAACCTTTTTTTTGGGGGGGGGGGGGGTTATAACATTTTAAAAATGTGGCTAGTTTAAACTCACTATTTTTCAAGCTTCTGATAACTGGTACACCATTTTTCTTAAGAATTGAGTGCACTTTTCTGTTACTCTTAGAGACATATTTTCTTGATCACTCCCTAGAACAATGAGCAGGCATTCTTCTTTCAGCAGCAAAATAGTTCCTTTCCCAGTCAATCTGGGGTCTGAGATGAGAGAGTACTTTCTGGGAAGTGGTGATGCTTCTGGAATTCCCATGCACTTATTAGCTGTAGTGTGGGCTGCAACTAGAACTCATTCTGAAGGAGAGTGTTAGGATGCACCAGGAGGGTGCCTAAATAGAGTACTAAATAGGGTAGGTGTGTGTGACTGTGAGTAATACGCACACACTATGAACCAAGATTGGTTTCCAAAGCAGCTTATAACAATTAAGATCCATCAAAATATCAAAGGGATAGTACCAATCAGCAGTAATAATAAAATTGAGCAATGAGCTAATATAGTACAGAGTACATGATTAAGAGACCAGCAAATAGCAATATTGACTTGTTCTCCAGAGTATTCTCCAAGTGTTGCATTCAAATGGGCTGAGATTAAATTGGCTCCCAGTGTCAAAAGGAAAGCATTGGGAGGATGGTAAATGTTCCAAATTCTCACCCCTGTCATCATGGTGTTCTGTTGCAGGAGCTATGGTCAAAGACTAGGGTGGCAATAACTCCCCTCCCCACCCTGGCAGCACTGCCCCATGGGATGAGACTTCCTTTGCCAGGGCCAAGACACAGCAGATTTGTTCTTCTCTTTTGTGGCAAAACGGTAGTGATGTGTTGTCGCTCTGCCTCAGTTTAGGGTACCAGACTATAGTTGCATTCCATGTGTCTTGCGTTGTGATGGGCATCATGAATTGACTCGGGTCTCGTTCTTACTGAGATGGTAAACTTGTGTTTGGACTGTACCATTTCAGATTGTTTGTTGGTAAGGTAAGGGCTTACATGATTAATTGCTTCTCTGTATGTCAGCTCAACTTACTCTCTACCCTTTTTCCTGATGAGGCAGCACTTTGAAACCATTGCCACTGCAGAAAATCCACATGACCCAACAGACAGTTCATTCAAGTCCACCTGATTGAATGCAATGGTCAAGTGGTTGTAAAACATCCAGTTGGATGATACATTGACATCATCCAAAATCAGCCCCATCCACCAGGGTGCCAGCGCCAGTCTTTGGCGCACTGCGGTGGGAACAACTGTCATGAGTGTCAGAAAGCACTTCATGGCAGAAATTTTATTCCCCACACAAAAAAATTAGAAAAATTAGTGAGAGAGAGAGAGAAGTATTCTAGCCCAGCCTTTCTCCTTGGTTTTTAAAATACATAAATACATTTAGAAAAGCACTTGAGGAAAAAATACAGTGCCCTGCTAACTCAGCTATGCTGCAACTCAAAATGAGGGATGGGAACATCAGCCCTTCTTAATATTGTTCATGTGAGCATATGTTACTTTCCATTTTAAATAAAATAAGAGAGGGCACTAGATTTCTAGGGATTCCCACTAATACTTTACTTTTTCTGTGTAGCTTCTGTGTAGCTGTTTAGCTGAAGCTGAATATTGAACTTTTGTCTGGAATTTTGTTGAATTCCTGTTTGGAGTCAAATATCTGAGCACCCCTTGAAAAACCATGGCTGTAAACTGACCGCAGTAACCAGAGACAGGCTTTGTCTGGAATTGGAAAGCTTCTGACATAACCTTTGCTGCTATCCAATAAATAATGCTCCTGGCACCTCTTGGTATGTTTCTCTTGTATCATCTTTAAGGCTCTGCTGGTGACTTGCTGTCACCATATTGTTGGCATAATTTTTCTTTTTGAAATCAGAAACTAAAATAAAAAGTCACTGCAAGATGTTGCTCTGACCTGAAACCTGGACCTCAATAATTCTGACAGAATTACTGCCTTTGAGTTTCTGCATATTGTATTGATTGCTTTTTATTTGATATTTGTAAACTTCAAAAGAAGAAAGGTAGGATACAAATTGGAAAGAAAAATTGGTGGATTTTTCATATTTATTTGGGGGAGAGCAGCTGTGGCTCTTTCTTGTGTGTGTGTGTGTGTGTGTGTGTGTGTGTGTGTGTGTGTGTGTCTTAAAATTGGGAGCTCCTTTGGAACATGGAACCATATTCCTTTCCAGTGCAAACTGCTTTAGAACTTCTTGTTGCAAAGCAGTATATAAATAGAATCAGCTGCCTTTATTCAAGTTCAGGATTATCACCTGACCTGCTCTGACCTGTTAGTGAAAAGAGGCATCCTTGCTTGTATGGTTTCCTGCATGCTCCTTTGATGACTGTAGCTGGTGGTGATGCTCAAGTTGACTCCCTGCCTGAAATCCCACAGGCAACCTGTTCAGGACCTGTTGCAACATTCTTTTCTGCCTACTTCCTGCCCTACTCCAATTTCCAGGATTTCTTCAAGCACCAACACACACCACAGAAATAAAGCACACACTCAAATGTACCCCCATTCCCCCACCTCTCAAGTTGCTTACTTAAATGTACAGGAGTAAATACCTCAGAACCAGCACATCACAGGAAACATCTGGAGTGTGTTCTGTGGGCTGGGGAGACTTCCCCTACCCCAGAAAACTGTCTACAGCCTTCAGAGGGCACAAAAAGTTACTTCCGGTTTTTTTTTCAGGAAAAGGTGTTCTAAGTGCTGGGGAGGCTGCATGACTAGAGCACAGCTCCAGTTGTGTTCAGTTGAGTGGGTCAGAGACTTTCGGGGCTAGAGGCTGACCGTGGGCCAGATAGAGGCTGGCTGCATCTGGCCCCCAGGCCAGGGTTTGGAAACCACTACTGTAGTCTTCTAAGCAGGCTCAGAAGCTGCCAAGGAAAATGCATGGAGCCCTATGGAAAGTGAAACTGAGCCACAGTGCACGTTTACTTGTGAGTAGGCAGCCGTGCCTTGGTCCATTGGAAAGGGCGAACCAAGAAGAATGCAATGCCACTAGAATGGTCCCAATCAGAGGAATGCAGACCCCAAAAACACTCGAAGGAAGTCCCTCCCTCCAAGCTCAGTTTCACTTTCCATAGGGTTTAATACATTTCTCAGCTTGGAGGAAGGGACTTCCTTTGAGTGTTTTTGGGGCTTGCATTGAACTGGTATGAAAACATACTGGTTTTAAACTGCAGGGGGGAAAAAACACACCAACAAAGCAAGGAACCATTAAATGTTTGCTTACACATGAATGTCCTCCCCCCCCCCCCCCAGTTTAAAACCAGTATGTTTTCATACCAATTCAATGCTGGGTTCAATTTTGTTGGTTCAAGTTGCTATCTTAATGTTTTAAGTAGTTATCTATGTAGTTGTGCTCTTTGGGGTGTGTGTCTGTGTCTGTGATGTGTTTTATTCCTTTGGCTATGCCTGCTGACAGCCACAGGCTTAAAAACTTATATAATAAAAATAACTTTATTTTTACTCCGCCTTTCTCTCTGAAGGGACTCAAGGCGGCTTACAACAAGTTAAAACAGATAAAAAGCATATAACACATATCATAAAAACAGTAGTCAGATAAAAAGTAATCAGGTAAAAAGAGCATAGAGCAGCAAATCATAAAAGAATCAGGCCTGTATACTATATACTACCTATATGACAGTGATTACACTCGATTAAAATGCTTTAAAATAGATTAATATTTTAATTTGAAATAAAAACACATAACACCACTTTCAGCCCCCTTTTCTTAGGATAGCACCGCCATCCATGAAAAAATAAAACCATTTTAGACTGCCTCTAGGAGTAAAATATAAACACCTCTAGTAAGTACTTGTTATGGGTAACAAGAATCTATTTTGCACAACAGATTCCATCTGTAGTATATTTGTTTCCGTACCATAAATGAAAAACGTGGTTGAAGTGGTTTTGCAGACTTATTCTACCATGCTCCCAGTTTAGTTTTCATTGGAAATACTTGAAAAATGAGGAAGTAGAGCATTTGGATAACTGCTTCACTATTACCATTCTTTTGTCTGCAGTGACCATAAGTGGATTGGGACATGTAGCCTTCAAAGATGGAAAATAAACACCAGAAACAGCAATGTAGATGAGCCCTTAGAAAGTTTAACCTGCCCTTTCCTCCTCTCCCCCTCAATAATATTTATTCTCACCATTAAAGAAGGAGATTTCAGCACCACTGCTGTCATTTCTCCAGAACAATGCTATTTATTTCTGATTAGTGCTGCTAGAATCTAGGTGGGTTATTTGCTTGTCACTGAAACAAGTAAACACTGGCTTGAGGTTTTATTTCTGAGACCTGAATTTGTTGCTTGCAATACACACATAACTGTCCTTGTTTTTGAGTACGAATAGGCAGTAAACAGGAAAGTGAGTTCAGAATTCTAGAGAAGCAACTGTACTCAAACCAGCTAATAGTTTTTCTACCAATGGTGACCCTATTGCTGTGTGACTGCTCAGAGCTGCCAACTCAGAATGTTTGTAAGGTCTGACCAGTTCATCCAATTAGCTTAGAATGAGATGAAAGTTGAAGGCACTGTTGTTTCAGGAACTTTCCGGTGTGTGTGTCCATAATAATATGACTTGGAATTATACTCTAAAATGAGTAAATAATGATTAATTATATTTTAGCATTTTTGCAAATATAAATATGAACAATACAAATACAGAATTAAACTCCATGGCAAAATAAGCCCTACATGGAACAGCCACGAGTCTTCGTTAATGGTAAAGAGGTATATCTCATATGTAAGCTTTGAAAGGGGCTATATCACCTGAAGCAGGAAGCCATCGTCTGGAATGAAAAACTAGATCAAATTCTGAGATAGCAAGGCTTTGTTCAAGATGAGGCAAACCCATGCTTGTATACTAGGCTTACATATAGCTATGCATGCTTACACATTGTATTGGCAACCTTCAGTCTCGAAAGACTATGGTATCGCGCTCTGAAAGGTGGTTCTGGCACAGCGTCTAGTGTGGCTGAAAAGGCCAATCCGGGAGTGACAATCCCTTCCACACCGGGAGCAAGTGCAGTCTGTCCCTGGTCTGTCTCCCTGGCTATGGGCCTTCCTTCTTTGCCTCTTAGCCTCAGACTGTTGGCAAAGTGTCTCTTCAAACTGGGAAAGGCCATGCTGCACAGCCTGCCTCCAAGCGGGCCGCTCAGAGGCCAGGGTTTCCCACTTGTTGAGGTCCATCCCTAAGGCCTTCAGATCCCTCTTGCAGATGTCCTTGTATCGCAGCTGTGGTCTACCTGTAGGGCGCTTTCCTTGCACGAGTTCTCCATAGAGGAGATCCTTTGGGATCCGGCCATCATCCATTCTCACGACATGACCAAGCCAATGCAGGCGTCTCTGTTTCAGCAGTGAATACATGCTAGGGATTCCAGCACGTTCCAGGACTGTGTTGTTTGGAACTTTGTCCTGCCAGGTGATGCCGAGGATGCGTCGGAGGCAGCGCATGTGGAAAGCGCTCAGTTTCCTCTCCTGTTGTGAGCGAAGAGTCCATGACTCGCTGCAGTACAGAAGTGTACTCAGGACGCAAGCTCTGTAGACCTGGATCTTGGTATGTTCTATCAGCTTCTTGTTGGACCAGACTCTCTTTGTGAGTCTGGAAAACGTGGTAGCTGCTTTACCGATGCGCTTGTTTAGCTCGGTATCGAGAGAAAGAGTGTCGGAGATCGTTGAGCCAAGGTACACAAAGTCATGGACAACCTCCAGTTCATGCTCAGAGATTGTAATGCAGGGAGGTGAGTCCACATCCTGAACCATGACCTGTGTTTTCTTCAGGCTGATTGTCAGTCCAAAATCTTGGCAGGCCTTGCTAAAACGATCCATGAGCTGCTGGAGATCTTTGGCAGAGTGGGTAGTGACAGTTGCATCGTCAGCAAAGAGGAAGTCACGCAGACATTTCAGCTGGACTTTGGATTTTGCTCTCAGTCTGGAGAGGTTGAAGAGCTTTCCGTCTGATCTGGTCCGGAGATAGATGCCTTCTGTTGCAGTTCCAAAGGCCTGCTTCAGCAGGACAGCGAAGAAAATCCCAAACAAGGTTGGTGCAAGAACACAGCCCTGCTTCACTCCGCTTCGGATGTCAAAAGGGTCTGATGTGAAGCCATCGAAGACAACAGTGCCCTTCATGTCCTTGTGGAAAGATCTGATGATGCTGAGGAGCCTGGGTGGACATCCAATCTTGGGGAGAATCTTGAAGAGGCCGTCTCTGCTGACCAGGTCGAAAGCCTTTGTGAGATCTATGAAGGCTATAAAGAGTGGCTGTCATTGTTCCCTGCATTTCTCCTGCAGTTGTCTAAGGGAGAATACCATATCAGTGGTGGACCTGTTGGCTCGGAATCCACACTGCGATTCTGGATAGACGCTCTCTGCAAGTACCTGGAGCCTCTTTAGTGCAACTCGGGCAAACAGCTTTCCTACAACGCTAAGGAGAGAGATGCCGCGGTAGTTGTTGCAGTCACCCCTGTCACCTTTGTTCTTGTACAGCGTGATGATGTTTGCATCCCTCACGTCTTGAGGTACTCCACCTTCTCTCCAGCAGAGACAGAGGATTTCATGCAGCTCAGTGACGATGATCTCTTTGCAGCATTTTAGGACTTCAGCAGGGATGCTGTCTTTTCCAGGTGCCTTGCCAAAGTATGCTTACACATACTTATATACTATATACCTCTGTACTTCCCAAGATGGGAAATAGACTTTCCTTTTGGCCGATATTAATGATCTTATTGTATGTTGTGAATGAGATGTATAAAGAAGCTATGCACTACCTGAACAAAGAAGTGGAAATAAAGGAATTGGGAAATATGACCTGCTATTTAGGCACTCAAATTGAGAAAGAAAAAGTTTTTAGCCAAAGTCAAAAGCCAAAGTTGCTGGAGTCTCTAAGGCTCAAAGATGCCAATCCAGTGACTATGCCAATGGCAACACACTTTCTAAAACAAGGTCAAGAAAGTGAACCCTTGCCAAACAGCAGCCAGCACAGAGCAAGTGTAGGAAAACTGCTATATCTGAGTACCACAACCAGATCAGTCATTGCAGCTCCTATAGGGTTCTTATGCAGAAAAATCATTTTACCCACAAGAAAATACTGGACCGCATTGAAGACAGCAGATAAATTCCTGAAAGGGACTCTAGATTTTGAAATAAAGCTGCCTGTCAGTGACAGTCCAGAGAAAGTAGGCTACAGTGATGCAGACTGAGCCAGACATCTCAGAGTGAAAATCACCTCCTAGTGGATATTTTTTTTCCCCCTGTGGTGATGCAGCAGTTAGATAAGTGAATTGAAAGCACCCACTTTCAATTCTTCGACATAATCTGAATATATCTCGGCAGCAGAAATGAGCAGAGAGGTGTTATGGCTTAACAAGTTACTACCAGCACAATTCTATGCCTACCTACTCGGAACTAAGTCCCATTGTGTTCAATGGGACTTGCTCCCAGAAAAGTGTGTACAGGTGGGGCCTCTTTATCCACGGATTCAGCATCGGAGTATTTGCTTTACCACAGATGCCAAAACCCTAAGAACATAAGAACAGCCCCATTGGATCAGGCCATAGGTCCATCTAGTCCAGCTTCCTGTATCTCACAGCGGCCCACCAAATGCCCCAGGGAGCACACCAGATAACAAGAGACCTCATCCTGGTGCCCTCCCCTGCATCTGGCATTCTAACATAACCCATTTCTAAAATCAGGAGGTTGCGCATACACATCATGGCTTGTACCCCATAATGGATTTTTCCTCCAGAAACTTGTCCAATCCCCTTTTAAAGGCGTCTAGGCTAGACACCAGCACCACATCCTGTGGCAAGGAGTTCCACAGACCGACCACACGCTGAGTAAAGAAATATTTTCTTTTGTCTGTCCTAACCCGCCCAACACTCAATTTGAGTGGATGTCCCCTGGTTCTGGTATTATGTGAGAGTGTAAAGAGCATCTCCCTATCCACTCTGTCCATCCCCTGCATAATTTTGTATGTCTCAATCATGTCCCCCCTCAGGCGTCTCTTTTCTAGGCTGAAGAGGCCCAAACGCTGTAGCCTTTCCTCATAAGGAAGGTGCCCCAGCCCCGTAATCATCTTAGTCGCTCTCTTTTGCACCTTTTCCATTTCCACTATGTCTTTTTTGAGATGCGGCGACCAGAACTGGACACAATACTCCAGGTGTGGCCTTACCATAGATTTGTGCAACGGCATTATAATACTAACCGTTTTGTTTTCAATACCCTTCCTAATGAACCCAAGCATAGAATTGGCCTTCTTCACTGCCGCCACACTTTGGACCTACACTTTCATTGACCTGTCCACCACCACCCCAAGATCTCTCTCCTGATCTGTCACAATCTGAGCCCTGGATTGTTCTACTGAAAATCTCCCAGATATGACTGAAACCTGGTTGTGTCTGGGAGGTTTTCTGAGTATTAAAGAGGCTGCAAGCCAATGCGTGCAGCCTCTCCAAGGCTGAGAAGAGTTCCGGACGCAACCGGAGCAAGACTCTGGTCACTTTTGGAGATTTAGAGGGCCCCAAAAACTATGGATTCCATTATCTGCTGTTTTCTGTCTCTGCAGGGGGGTCTGGGAACAGAACCCCTGCAGATAAAGAGGCCCCACCTGTATAGGATTGCAGCCTAAAGGACATGGGCATAGATGAAACAAAACCAAATCAGATTAGTGAAGCTAACGTATGAGATGGCACAACCAGAGAAAGGTGTTGCATGCACTAGGTACATTGATGTGAAAAACCACTTGGTGCATGACCTGCATGAACAAAGGCATGACATATTAATGTCCGATAGAAGGGAAGACAGCAGACATTCTGACCAAGCCACTACCAAGGTTTTGTTCCCAGTGTCTGAAAGCAAAGATGAAACTGATGGACTCCTGCATACAAGATTGAGAAGGGGTGTTGGAAAGTGGGTACACCACCATCTGCAGGACACTTGTGTATTGTCCAGGAGATAGATGACTCAAAGGCTATCAGTTCCAGCTCTTTACTTTTGTCTTCTGTAACCTGTGGGAGTGTGTCCTTGCCTGGCTTCTTACTCCTCCTCTTATCTCATCTTTCTTCTGACCCTCCAATGTGCAGCAGCTCTCTATGAGTGTTGACCAGCTTCATGGTGTCAGCCATGCCATGATGTCTCATATACCCATCCTTGAATAGTTCAAGGATTCCCTGTTCCAAAGGTTAGGACCTGTGCTGTCATCAGAGATGCATATGTTTGCACATTGTATGTACAGTATTTTTCTTTGAATCCTTTTTACTGGTTCTGGTCCTATTTTATTGCTAGTAGAGAACTGGCACGAGTTGGTGGGGTACAACTGGAAAAAGGATCTTCCACAATATTTTTTTGTGTAATTTATACTCATGTATCCCTTTTTCTAACACTCCAATTACATTGCTGGTCACTATCATTAAAAATTCACTGCATGATTCTAAAGATGCTGAAGGAGAGATGTACAGTGCAATCCTAAAGATTTGCACAGCTGGCGCAAGTCCTTTGCACCAGCCTGGGAGGGTCACAAATATACCGCAAAGGACGATTGCGCTGCCTCGGACGTTGGCTGGGGCGGCACACAGCTGTGTGTCAGCTTGCTGAGGCCAAAGCCAGCCTCTACGCCAACAGAGATGGGTAAGTCCATGCTGCCTGAGCTCAGCCAGCGTGGGGGTCTGGAGGAGGCATGGGGAGGGTGGGGATGAGACATTCTGGGGCGGGGGGTGGGGGGGTCCAGGGGCAGACAGAGAGCGGGACCAGGATCTGGCAGTTATGCCAAATCCTATCCCCATTCCAGGAAGCCTAGGGCAGCCCCAGGCTGCTCAGATCTGTGCCACCTCTTTAGGTGGTGCAGATCCGAGTAGCTTCATTGGGGCTGCTGCGGCTCTGCTGCACAGAGGGTACTGGGAATTACTTCCCCTTGCCTTGAGCTGGGCCACGGCCAGCCTGAAACTTGTGCTGGATGCAGTACAGGCCAGGTGGCCTGTCTGTTCCAGCGCAAGTTAGGATTGCACTGCCCACGTGGTTGTTAGGCATTGGCTTCAGCTAAATTATGATTATGCTGTGCCGTGTAGTTCTTGCCTTATTATTTGATAGGAAGCTCTTGTTTGAACCTACTTGCTTGAGGATGCAGTTGATACCAATATTCCCTCTAATTTTTTTCTCTGCTGTGTGTAGTTCTACAGTGTCCAAGTGTGGCTGTCACCATCTGGAATGCTCAGTGATGGTGCTATCACCAATCTCTGGAGAGCTGCAAAGGGAGGAGAAGGCAGCAGAAACTGGTGGGGAGACACAGACATCACTTCTGCTGCTTAGCTTGTTCAGCCTGGCTAAGTCCAAGCTCAATGGCCACTGGTTGTGGAATTGCCAGCAAGGCAGAGATACTGTGCTGCTGCTGTGCTTGCCCTCTCACACTGTACAGCAACCTTGTCCAGCTGTGCATGTTACATCTGTGTGGCTGCTCTGCCACACAGCTTACGTGGAAGCAGTGGCATCTCTAGGGGAGTGCAGGGGGTGCAGCTCAAACTGGATGACATCCACAGGGGCGTAATGCGTACTGGGGGGGTGACACCACTAGTGGCTAAAACTGTGGTTATTAGGAACAACATGATCATGTTATCTACCATTCAATGCATAATTTACAGCAGAACATAATGAAAAAACCAGAGTGACATATCTCCATTCTATCAAAAGTTATGGCCAAAAAACCAGAAAATAAAATTGCAATTGTCTTATGTAACTAAAAAGTACATTTCCTTAATTCAAAACAGACCAATGAGACTGATTGTTCAAAAAGCCAATGACATGTTGTTATGACACAGTGTGGACTTAATAAGGTGAAACTGGGGGGGGGGGGATGACACCACTAGTGACCAGAAATGCTAAAATCACAGTTTGTAGGAATAATACTGTCATGTTATATACCATACCATACCATCTGATATGTAATTTACAGCAGAATGCAATTAAACAAACCGCTTTGAAATATCTCTCTTCTATCAAAAAGTATGGACAAAAAACCACCAGGTGCGGAGCGATGGTACATCACCACGCCCTCCACCCGGGTTGTTGCCCCACCCACTGCATGAGAGGAGGTCCATCATGGGGGGGGGGTGATGCGCTGTCCTCCTGCACCAGGTGACAAACTCTCGTGACACCACTGTATGGAAGGATTGTTGATATTCCCTTTGAAGCAGGATCTTGTGGATTCTGACTAAAGTCTGCTCCTCTGGACTATTCCACAGTGGTAATTAGCTGCCTCTACAAAATGACTATGTTGTTGGCATCCTTCAGTCTCGGAGGACTATGGTGTCACGCTCTGAATAGTGTTCTGGAACAGAGTGTCCTCTCCAGTACGTGAAGCCTGGGTAAAGTAGATATGGAGGACAGGCTGTTTCCCATGCAGCAAATCCCCCCTCTCCATGTCGCTGAAATGGTCCAATGGAAAGGCAGAGGCTAATGCGGTTGGTTCCAGCGGCGTCGCAGGAGTTGCCAGAACATGACTGTGTTCAGCCATGAACTGCCTCAGGGACTCCGGCTCCGGATTTTGCCTCGAGGTTGACTCCTGAAGCCTTTTCCATAACTGGATGTAGCCACAAGGCAGTGGAAGTTTGGGATAAGAGTTTTCCTTCTCTCAGATGAGCTGCCTTCCCAGGCTAACGAGTTCCATCTACCCGGTGGCTGTTTAGTCACCTCTTACGACAGGTATAGCCAAACTGAGGGCCTATTCTTATCCCCAGCCCCCAGGGGAGAAAATGACTATACCTCCCCCAAAATAGGGATGCTCTTGAGATGATAACTAAGGGCCCAATCCTATCCAATTTTCCAGTGCCAGTGTAGCGCATGCCAATGGGGCATGCACTGCATCCTGTGGTGGGGAGGCAATCACAGAGGCCTCCTTAAGGAATGGGAACATTTGTTGCCTTACCTTGGGACTGCATTGCAGCTGCACCAGTGCTGGAAAACTGGATAGGATTGGGCCCTAAGGAGGGTGCATTCTAGATTCACTTTCTGGTCTTTCCATCCTCATGGTCTTTCCAGGCTTACCCTCTACTGTGGGTTACTGAGAACACGCAGTTATGTGCAGCATGTGCAGGTGTATGCCACTCAATTTAATGAAACTCTGTTTAACATAGTTCAGAAACAATGGATGTTTTCTGCTTTATTAAAAGCTAGCCATGAATGTTTTGCTCATGCATGTCTCTGCGAACGTCAGTGCATTTGGATTTAACAGACTTTCAGCATTAACCAACACCCCACCCCTCCCCCCCAAGTCCATTAAATCAAGTGCACAGAGGGAAATTTATTGTGGAAGGTGCACTTGTTGAGAAGCAGCTCTTAGACCTTGGCTGTTTCCAAGAAGCTGGTAGATCACCCTGCTGTCATGAACCCACCCCCCCTTTTTTTTTTTTTTTTGCTTACCCCAGACGGGTAAGGCAGTGGAGGGAGGCGCGGTGTGTTCAGTAGGTTTCATGTTTTATAAATTGGTCACTTGTGTTTAATAATGTGGTCCAAGTTAAACCCAAGTTTCAGTCTGGTGTCTTCATTGAAGGTTGCAAGGGTAAATAGAATGCCAGATGCAGGGGAGTGGCAGCGAGATGCAAGTATCTTGTGTGCTCCCTGAGGCATCTGGTGGACCACTGTGAGATACAGAAAGCTGGACTACATGGGCTCTGGGCTCGTCTTATGTTCTTATTGTAGGGCCAGAGTTTAATTTGTAGATTGGTGGGTTTCAAAATATAACTAAAAGGGTTCTCTGTGATAGAGATACAGAACCGATTTGCAGTTTAACTTGTTCACTGTAACAAGAATCATTTGTAGACAACAGTCTCCATCAGATGCATGAAGTGAATTGTGCAGGTGATAGATACCTATGCATGTGGACTTCTAAATATACCTACTGTCTGCCAATGTACCTCTGTCTTGCTACTTTAATTAATCTCTTAATTAAACACATCTCTTAATCCCCTCCTGTAGTTCTCCTTCCACAAGAAAAAGCAATGACTCACAAGAACAAAGGACCTATTAAGAATTTGCGGCAAAGCAATAATAGAGAGAAGGAATTGTGTGTGAATGGACAAAAAATGTCAAACACCTGTTGCCCCTGACATTAATTCAAAGGGGGGATTTTCAGCTTTATCTTCCAGGCATTTTATCCAAATTTGTTCTGCAAATACTTAACACTTGTTGAACTTCACAGTTTGATTTAAGTCCTACAGTTTGCAAAAAGACAATCAGATGTCTCATTCCTTAGAACGTTTAGTTTAATAGCAATTGAGCAGCAGAATTTGAAGTTTCCCTTTTATTTTGGCAGCTTGTTTGGAGAACTTCACTTAAAAAAGAAAAAAGAAACACAACCCTGTTTTGGAAAACAAAATGCTTTTAATGTTCTTGTGGAATTCCCCCAACCTGGACAGCTGTTGGTGGCAGCTCTGCATACTCATGCTCTCATTTGAAGCCCTCAATATTTACTTTTCATGAATTTATAAAAATACTACCACATGTAAACTTGCAATTTAATTTTACTTCAGTTAGGGGTTATTTTAGCCAAGCCTTAAACCAAAACAGAATTAGTCTGAGAATACTAAATATGAAAACGTAGCCTTATTAACTTCTGGCCTTATGAACAACCTAAAAAGTGTTCTGTAGACCGTTTCTGGAAAAGTAATTTAAAAAATTTAAATATATATAATTGGAACAGAAAAATATTATTCTTGTTGAGTACACTGCAACCTGTTTAATATCACCTTGGAACAGCCTCTTCCAAACATTTTAATTCCAAAATCTCATTAAAGTTGGATCTATGGCCTGGTACTTTTTGTATGTTGGGATGTATCCATCCTAATTACTTAAGAAAATTTAGGTGTTAATTATAAAAATTCAGAATGTGCAAACTGCCTCTCCCAAATTTTCAAGACACTCCGAACAACTAAACATTTATAAAGTATACGGTTGAAGATGCAGACCCTTCCCTGGCTAATAAACAGAGAATAAAAAAATAAGCACATGATTCTGGAGAGTTGGGACCATCATACTGGTGTAAATTACAGTAGTATGGTACAAGTGTCACAAAAGGATATAAAGGTTTATTTAATATTTCTTATATTAAATTAGCGCACTTGTGTTTATTTTCTATATCTTATCACTCCAGTAATGTTAACATAGCTCAAATAGTCATCCTTTAAATAAATAAAAAAAGTTTGGCTTTGGCACATGTGCCTAATTATGCAGTATAGACCTATTTAATTGTTTTGAAGCATGCAGTGTGTAGAACCAATGAGTGCACCCAAAAAAAAAATTGGAGCTTTTAAGGAATTACTGTACAGGTGGTTGCCTGAATCATGGGGAGGGTAGACTAAACTATCAAGAGATTGTTGCACTGCAATGTAGTGGTGAAACACCGGTGGAAAATTGCTGAGTTAGAGAGTAGATTTCATGATAGTTTTATTATTTGGAAAACTTGCAGAAAAACTGTGTCTGCTGAGCTGCCCCTGGGCATCATACTTGTACAATGCTAGAAACCGATATCACGATGCTGGCTACAGCAACCATAATCAGATGATTCAATGAATTATGTGAAGCAATAGGGTTAGCGCAGAATTAGTAAGAGCAGCAAGTTTCAATCTTTTTCATGTCATGGCATACTGACAAGGCACTAAAATTTTCAGGGCACACCATCAGTTTTTTGATAACTGATAAGGCACACTGCTCTGCCAGTGAAGGGCTCACATCCCCAATGGCCCTACTAATAAATGACCCTCACCAAACCCCAGTGGCACACCTGTGGATAATTTGTGGCACACCAGTTGAAAATTGCTGAGTTGGAGTCCAATCCTAAGGGTTTTGAGCACCAATGCTGAGCTCTAGCACCAGCACTGGGTGTTTTAAGCATACCATAAAGCATGTTTATGGCAGCCTCCATGTAGTGAGCACCAGCACAGGTTCGGCACCTTTCGGCAATGGGTCCGGCACCGGATGGATGCTGCCTAGAGCAAGGGAAGAGCTCCGGACGATGGTAAGGACTCTCAGGGCAGGGGGGAGGCATTCTGGGGCAGAGGAGAATGGGGGGCAGAGTGGGGGGAGGAACGGGAATGGAACTGGCTGAGCCCTGCTCCACTGTATCCTATCCTCTGGGCTGGGTTCAAAACCCAACATGGAGGTTCTCAAGTCTGCGCCAGCAAAATACCCGGTGCAGGCTTGAGAAACCCCACTGTGGGGCCTGGGGCTTTCCCAGGTGAAAGGGACAAAGATCCCCTTTCCCCAAGGAGAATTCCAGCAGCCCTGGTGGTGCCACTGGATATAGCAGTAGCCATTTTGGCGCTGCTGCCACCTGATGGTGCTGCCGGGAATAGGATTGAGTTGTTAGAGAGTAGATTTTGTGACAGTTTTATTACATGGAAAACTTGCAGAAAAAAATACTCTTCCTATAAATATTAATCTTCACCATTTCAGTTATTTTTACCTGTGTCCTGAATTAATTCTAGGTAGATTAAGAACACAAAAGAAATGGAAATGTGAATCATAAAAGTGACCCCATTTGGGCAGTGAGAAAAGTTGTCAAAGGAACAGTGTGGAGAAGCTGTCCCCGCTTCACCTGATTTGTGGTTGTTAGGTAATTCCAAGCTGGGGGTGAGTGGGTGGAGGGGGTTGAAGGTAAGGCATGGGGGTGCTAGTTCCAGTAGCTTTCCTATGTAATGTCCACCTAATAAAAATGCAAACTCTAGCTTGGATTAAATGGGGTTGCTAAGTGGAAATACAAACTACAGCTCACTGAGGCAAAAGGCAATAGGGGCTACCACACACTGGAAAGATACCGATTAACTAGTTGGATTTAAACACATTTAAACAGTGAGGGCTTTACAGGAATGCTGTAAATTCAGAGCTGACAGAAGAGAGTGAATGAGCAGGTTTTGCTTTATGGGACCAACATTCAACATCTGTTCTAGTTGCGCTGATGCTTCATTGCACAGTTCTGGCAGTGGTGACCAATTTTGTCACACATAAAGTCCAACGTGTGCACTACAGTACATGCACAGCCTTCTTGTGCCTTGGAATAACTTTGACTAAGTCAAGACTCCCCAATTTGTGACCCTCCGAACCAACCAAGGGCCAACAGCCATGGTTGATAACTCAGCATATATACTACTATTGCTACCTGCAGTAATAAGGTGGTGATCAAGCACCTGGCAGGTCACAATGAGTGGCTGGTGGTCTGTGTTTGACTTGGTGTGTGATAAGTATTGTAGGCTTCTTGTTTACTGAGAGAAACCAAGCAGTAGTGCAGTGTTGGACTGGGAGGCTGACTCTGTGTTCAGGCAGAATTAAAGGCCACCCTGTGCCACATACCACAGGGTAAAGGCCACCTGGTAAGGCCACCCTGTTGGCCACCTTGGCAGCTTTTGCTAGACAGTGCTTGCTATTTTACATGTCTTCTAGTTCTGTATGTGTGCAGAAAACAATTAGTCCCAGTGAACAGTCCCAGAGGAATGGAGAGCAAAATAGAAGCAATGCCTAATAGTTACCGGTGGTCTTTTCTCCCTTACTCTCTACTTCAATTTTCTTATGACTTGGATTTCTTGGGAAATTGGTAGGCTGTCTGTTGGCACTGCCCAAAACTAGGAAGCCCAAACAGCAAGAGGCTGTCTTGGGAAAACCCTCTCCCAGTTTAGCAGTGAGCTCCAAAATCTGGGGGTTCCCTTAGCAAATAAGCAGTTGCCGAATATAGTGATTTATTTGGTGTAGCAGCTTGCTCCCTCCCTGCATGAACTTGGTCCAAGCATGTAAACTAATAAAAATAGGGGGGTATATGTAAAAGGTTGAAGGGACAAAGACAATAATAGAGGGCAATGTAAAGAATCAAAACCAAGCATGGGCCAAAAGGCTAATAGAAATGAAAAAGGGAAAGCGGAGATGCTGGCAAAGGCTTGTAAAGAGATTAAAAAACAAGCAACAATTCAAACAAATTTCCTGATGCAGCTGTTTACTGTTCCTATTCTAATAACTCATGCTCTTCCAGAGTCCTGGTCCTTATGTTCATACTGCAGTAAGATGAGTAGGTGAGTCCCTCCCATGAAACCACCACAGTTTTCTACGTCTGGCTTGGGAACCACACCTAAGCATCATTTTGCATAACCTCAAAAAACCTAGGGTTCATGTTGTCCATCTGATTGGATTGTTTATTTATGACCACCGGTGTATTCCTGCCTATCCATTAACCAGGTCAGATGGTCTTGGAAGCTCAGTCTCAGCAGGTGGATGGGCTCTGAACTATTAGCTGGGCCCAGAGAATAAAATTGTCCATTGGCTCTGCCATGAGGTCTCAGGGAAACATCCCAGGTCAGTGGCTACTGCAGTAGGATGTCTCAACAGTCTTTAGGATTCTGAGAGCCCAATCCTAAGCATGTCTATTCAGAAGTAAGTCCTGTTATACTCAATGGGGTTTACTCCCAGGAAAGTGTGGATAGGATTGTAGCCTGAGACATTTGAGAAATAAAGAGCTTTGCTTTGTGGAAGTTTTTGAAACAACAGACTTAATTTGTTACTCACTATTGCACGACTCAGTGAAGGGAAAAGGGCCTGACTCTTATATTAACTATTGTGACCAGGAGGACACGTCCTTTCCACATCTGTCTTGCAAATGCTGGGGATGAGGGAAGTGTCACTGTTTACTGCTGTCTTAAAATGGTAATAATTCCCATTCTTTCTCTCCCTCCTTCTGAATTCTCACAAACTTGTGCATTTAAGTAAAGTTCTTCATAACTAGTGACTGACTCACTTAAACCTGATAGAGACACTCCTACAAGAAGTGATGTTACAGTTTTGGACCATGCCTGCCTGTATCCACATGAATCTTAATTAGAAACAAATTTCTGTGAATAGGCAATCATTTCCTTTTTGGATTAAACTGTACCCTCTTCTGTGCATCGGCAACACTCCTGAAGCCGGTGCAAGTTGTATATGCATATATGTTGTCAAATCTGGCCTCATTGCTTAAGCTCCAGGATGAGGATATGCTAAAATGGAGTACAAATGGCTGGTGCCAGTTTATGTTGCACCTACAGTTTGGCTTGTTTTAATGTTCTCATCTGGTTTGCTAGAAATGTTTGAGGAGCTTCATCAATTTTTTTTTTTGCCTTTTTTATTTTTAGTTTGTTGAGTTAAATTAAGCAATTTCTATCAAAACATGAGATGTAATCTGGAAAAAAAAATAATCTCAGAGGAGGTCCAGCATTAAATCGTCTGCACATGTGCCTTTCACATCATCTGCACCTGCTTGGCAGTTACCAAGAGAACTAATTTCACTGGTGGCCCCTGTGATAAATGACAGGCACTTAACTCACTGCCCTGTAGCTCCATTAGCAATCAAAGACAGTGAGACAACCTTAGTACTAACTTTAACCCATTTCTGCCCAGTCCACAGGTGTACTCCTTTGATCCCTGTTGCGTATATGCAATGTTGGGCAGAAATGGCTTAAGAATTCTGAATAGACCAAATGAGAGAAAAATAGGGTAACTTAGAAAGAACTGGACAGCAGCAAATGACACAAATATCTATTGACATATATATTTGTTGTCATTGACTCAACTGTATCATTACCTGGGGAAACATTTTTAAGCATGTTCTGTTTCTTGTTTTAATGGATAGTTAATTTATAGTAGCTTTTATCAGACTACTTGAACTAGGTCCATAAGGGGCAGTTGGCTAGAGTTGTAAATGGGTCAGGATGCCTGTGGAGTATAGTGGTTAGATTGCTGGTTAAGAACTAGGGAGCCCCAGATCAAACCCCTACTTAGCCATGAAGCTTGCTGGCCCGTCACTGTCTCTCAGTCGTCCTATTTCACTGCAGTCTTATGAGGACAAAATGAGGAGAAAGCACATGTGCTGCCTGAAGGGCAAGATAAAAATGTCTTAAATCAAAAGTATACCTCTGCTTTAGGAGTGACCATTTTGTTATTGTAAAAGATAAGCATAGGATTATCTGAGTAGATAAGCATTGGATTGTGCTCTGATTGTATCACTTTGGTGCACAAGGCACACAGAAAATAGAGGGAGTTTTGGGGCCAATGGACAGGTTGACAAAGGCCAATATTATCAGATTATCCATACTGCAGTGGGGCTAAGGTGCCAAGACAATACCAATCTGCTAGTTCCAGGGCAAGAGGCTTACCCCTAGGCATGGGAACAAATGTTCCCTTACCTGGTGAAAACCACCGGGGCCTGAAACTCTCCTGCAGGATGCAGCATGTGCCCTGTGGGCATGGCTGCATCAGTGCAGGGGTAATTTGGCAGGACTGAACTGTAAACATATATAGGCAGGGCCACTGAGAGCTGGCATTGGGCACAGGACAAGATGCCTGATTGGTACCCCGCTTTTTAAATTCAGTGGGGTAATACAAGTGTACTGAAAGTGGATTAAAGCTGTAATGGAAACCTAGCCTTATATAGGCTGAGAATGAGGTATCCAAATTTATTTTGTAATGAATTTGTTTTGTATTGTAGAGTTTGTTTTGGCCTGGGTCCTGGAGATTTTGTCCCCCCACCCCCTCCTCAGATCTGTGTATAAGACATTTCTGTGCCATCCTATTAAATTCCCAGGGCAGCTCACAATCACTGTAAAACAATATAAAAGAAAAGCATAGAAGCAAGTACTATCAATAAAATAACCAGCAGCAGCAGCCAATAAAAAAGAGCAGATCAAAAGACAGCATATTAAAACCAGATAGAGTGGGAGTGCCATACATAATGTCTACAGAAACTCTTTATGTGGCTCACATGATAATTAGACTCCGAGTGCCACCCTTTCAGCAGTGCTACTTCTGCTGAGGCTCTGGGAGGGAGAGACAGAAGGATGCCTTGGAAGGCAAGGAATGCTAGGAGGAAGGGGCAGACCAAGAGGAGTGGGAGAGGACTGCTGAATTACAAGGAGAGCCCAATTATCAAGTGGCCTGTCTTTCAGCAGTGCCACTTCTGCCAAGGTGTCACTTCGCAGAGTACCTTTCAGCTGCTGAGTTGGGAAGTGATGCCTCAGTACAATTAATGCGGCTACAAGGGCAGCTCACATGATAATTGAGCTGTCCAAACATGATAATTGAGTTCTCCAATATCTTGAAAATATGATCAAGATTTGCGTATTTTCTCTTGTTATATGAAGCTAATGATTTCCAAAATGAGAACAAAGTGCTTATTTTTGGCCGTCGTCTGCTTAATGATGTCACTTCTGGCCCTCACATGTTTACACCCCTGAGTTAGATAATAGGCTAGAGTACATGAGCAAGGTACGAGTCCTTCTCTTGTTACTGAAAAGACATCTGGCTTGATGCCTGGTGAACTTTATGAGGAAGGCATTACATGTGTAGGGTGACGCAACATAAATTATCCTCTTTGATCACTTGCCTTATTTCAGAAAGCAGTGACAGCTGAAGAGGGGCTTCTGTTGAAGATCTTAGTGTTCAGTTCATGTGGGAGAGAACGGTCCTTTAGGTACTTGGTTCCCAAGCCATTTAGGACTTTCAAGATATGCACCAGCACTTTGAAATGTGTTCAGAAACTGACAGTCAATGCAGTTGCTTTAAAAAAAAAATGCTCTTTTTGGCTGGCCTCAGTTAGTAACCTAGTAGCAGTGATTTTCCCATAGTACAATCGCTGGGATGGATTGAGAGTCTGCATTGTACATTCCTGGCCCAATTAACTCAGACACAAAGTTGGACAGTGGAGTGAGGGAGATGTCACTGAGGAATTCACACATCCCCTAGCAATTGCTCATGCTTCCCCAGGGAGGTCTGCCTTGCAGCTTGAGAAATCCAAGGATGAGGCAGTAATTAAATACTAGATTTTCTGTGTCCCATCATCAGCTTTCTTGCTGACTGCATCCTCTCACTATTCTGGTAATTGGCTGCTGATTTTTTTACAAATGTGTCTAGTCTTTCTTGAAACCAGTTAACTCCCTTAAACAAAGCACATTTATTGTGCAGCTGAGTAAGATGGAAGTGGAAATGCAAAGGAAGAGCACTTTTTTTTTAACAGCAAGGTTTGAATGTGATGTGGTTAAGAGGTGAGAATTTGAGGAAATGAACAGCATAACCCAGGGGTGTCCAAAGTTTTTGGCAGGAGGGCCACATAGTCTCTCTGACACTGTGTCGAGGGCCGGGGAAAAAAAGAATCAATTTACATTTCAAATTTGAATAAATTTACATAAATGAATATATTAAAGATGAACTTATATGAATGAATGAAAGTCTTGCAATAGCTCAAGGCCTATAAAAGGCCTTTTACAAAGCAAGGCTGGCCCTTCCTTTGCTGCTGCTACTGCATCATAGACGTGAAACAACAAGCAGTGGAGGGAGCCCTCATCCCACAGCTCATGTGAGTGGTCAAATAGTCACCCTCACATTGAGAGCAGTTGCGTTGGGCCAGTGTGGGCTCCAACAAATGTCTGGAGGGCCAGAGGCTCATTGGAGACTGCGTGCTCCCTGAGGGCCGCATTGAGAGGCCTTGAGGGCCACAAGTAGCCCCAGGGCTGAGGTTTTGGCACCCCTGGCATAGCCCAATGTGTCTTTTCCATCTCTCACCTGTATAGGATTACACAGCTTACTGAACTGACAATTGGTTATACCAGTTGCTCCCAAACTTTTTAGCACCAGGACCCAGTTTTTAAAATGACACTCTATCAGGCCCCACCAGACTTTAAAAAAAAAGGAGATCTAGAAAGAAATAATACTTTATTTATTTATAACTAGAAAAAGGACCCTCAAACATTTATTGGCCCAATCCTATCCAATTTTCTAGTGCCGGTGCTGCTGTACCAATAGGGTATGAACTTCTGCTATGTTGGGGAGGCAGTCACAGAGGCCTCCTCAAGGTATGGGAACATTTGTTCCTTCACCTTGGGATGCGTTGTGGCTGCACCAGTGCTGGAAAGTTGAATAGGATTGGGCCCTGAGCTCTTTGCAGGGTAATTAGCAACTACAGTATCTGATTTTTGAATTGCCTTAGGGCTTGAGGCGATTAGTTATCTGATCTTTCCATCATGCTTTGGTGACCCACCAAAAATCAGATCATGACCCTCCAGTGGGTCCCTACCCACAGTTTGGGAAACACTGGGTTATACTATTGGCGTAGTGAAAAGTTATAACATAACCTATGTGGGGGTGTTGGATGCAGACAATTCTTTCCAGTGCACAGTTGGAACATTTAATTCAGAAGCTTCAGTTTATAAGTGTGTGTGGGAAAGGCTTCTTGTTAACCTGCACAAGAGTCTTCTTAACTATATCTTTTAAGAAGTTACAGAGCAGTGTTTGTTTGCTGTTTCAGTGACTTATTAACAGCCCAGTCTTAAATGGACTTTCAGCCAGTGGATCCTGTGTTCCACTGGTGGAAGTGCCACTGAGGCTGCCAGCACAAATGGCTGGTGGCTGTGGGCACAGGCTGGAGGTAAGTTGGCAGTGGGAGGATTGGGGTGGGCAGGGGGAGAAATGGAAGACAGGGCGGACTGGAGATGGAATGGGGGAGGAGGGGATGGATCCTGGCAGCACTGGTGTGCAGCAGGATCCTAACTCCATTCCTTCCCCATTTTCTCTCCCTTAATTTCCTTAGTTCTGCACCAGCAAAATAGCTGGTGCAGTTTCTGAGGAGACCCATTGGGGCAGCAAATGCTTGCCATGGGGTTAAGGAAACAAAAGTTCCATTACCTCTAGGAAACCTCCAGCACTCCCCCCTGCCACAGGATGCATGAAACATTCGGTGGGCATGACTGCCTTAGCAGAAGGAGGATTTAGTTAGGGTTGGGCTGTAAGTTTTCTTTTTAAATGATCAGAAAACAACATTCTGTTTCATGGCAAACCATAACTACAGAAGAAAGAACATAGCATGTTTGTTAGTATTCATTATGTTTCCAAAGCAGTGATTTTCGACCTTTTCATCTCGCGGCACACTGGCAAGGTTCTAAAATGGTCAAGGCACACCGTCAGCTTTTTGACAATTGATAATGCACACTGTGCTATCAATGGGGGCTCACACCCCCCAATGGTCCTATTGATTCCCACGGCACACCTGGGGACCATTTGCGGCACACCAGTGTGCCACGGCACAGTGGTTGAAAATGGCTGTTCTAAAGCATTAAAATATTCACATCGCACTGAGATTTCAAGGAGTGGTTGAAGCCTTTACTGAGTCATGTTAATAAACTTTGCAACCTCTGATGAAAGATTTGGAGACTAATGAAAGCAGTCTGGTCGTATTGTGGGGAAAGTATTTGAGAATTTGCATGCCATCAGCATTCCTCATTCTGAGCTAATTGTTAAAACTAAGCCACACAATTACTATGTTTTTCCTGTAAAACAATATTTCTGCTCATTTCAGATCACGGCATTTGTGGCAGTGAAGTCAAATTTCTACTCAAAGAGAGTATCGCACCCTCCTTTTTTGAAGAATTTAAAGTTCTACTGATATATATGTTGAATAAGGCAATGGAGATTTGTTTCTTTTTCTTCTTTTGTACTTGTTTTCTTTAATTCTAAGCTATGGAAAGAGAGAGTTTTATATACAAAGATTCTGGAAAATGTTAGCTATTATGTTTAATACTATTTCAATAGCACACAAGAGCAAACTAAGTAAACCCTTTTTTGTGGGCTTACTTGTTCCTCTCTTTGGAAGACTGAGCATCACAAGTGAGTTCATTGTAGTATTGTCTCTCACGAAATATAATTCATACCTGATATTATCTTTGTGCAGTTACGAAATCATCCACTGACATACAGGTATGTGAAGAGGCTTTCTTCCATTCATCTCATACAAGCTGATATCAGGGCAGCAATTAGTTCTGCTGACAGATTGAAATCAGCTGGTATCCCAAGAAGTTCAGGTGGTTGGAATATTTAACAGGGGTGCTCAATAGGTGGATCGCGATCTACCGGTAGATCGCAAGGCAAAATGAGTAGATCGCGGAGTGCCGACCCCCCCCTTCAGGTGCCTCTGGGAGGAAACGCCGGGAGTAAGGCCCATTGTACTCAATGGGGCTTACTCCCAGGTAAGTGTGGCTAGTATTGCAGCCTCACAGCCTAATCCTAGGCATGTCTACTCAGGAGTAAGTCCTGTTATACTCAGTGGGGCTCAAGGTACACCAACATACATTGTACACATAAATGTTATATGTTATGATGGCGCGAACATTGTAAAAAAAACTCTGGTAGATCTCCGGGCCTTGCTGGGTTTCAAAGTAGCTCTCAAGCCAAAAAAGTGTGAGCACCCCTGATTTACAGTATAACAGCCCAATCCTATGCTTCCCTCCTCACCAATGTTGCCCTGCCAAAACAGCTTATGCTGCATCCTATTGGGGGGAGGAAGTCCTGTAGGTCTCCTCTAGGTAGGAGAAGATTTATTCCCTTTCCTGGGGGTAAACCTCCAAGGTGCAGTGAGGTCTTCTTGGACTTGCACCAGCAAAATTGCTGGTGCAGGTCTGTGTGGACACAGGCTATAAGATGAGGTCCAGGAAGGGGTTTGAATTTGACCACCGCCGCTGCCACTGAACCTACCCCCTATCTGGACCTGATCCACCTCCACCCTGTTCTACCCTCACCACATCCCGCCTTTCCTGCTGACTTATCTAGGTCCATGGGCTTTGGTATAAAAATTTTATTTTGTAATAATAAAAGAGAAAAGGAAAAAAGGAGAAGCACAATAAAACAAACATTAAAAAATATATGTAAGAAAATACATAGAATATCTCTAATAGAGTAGAAGAAGTGAAGTTGAGTACTCTAGTTACTTACAGCTTTATATGTATATTTATAATCTAAATTTCCACCCTTACATGTGTTATATCTCCAATAGCCCCTCTTGTCTTCTCCTTATGTTTTTTCTAAGACTATTGTTTCAAATCATTATTCACCGGTCCCACGCCGTTCCAGGCCTGTCCCTCCCTTCATTGTGCCTTCTCTATACCCTTCATTATGCCCTTCATTGTGCCTTCTCTATACCCCCACCCATGAATGCCTCCCCCACGCCCTCCCACCACTCTTCCCACACCCCACACTGCTTGGGGGGCTTACCTTTCCTCTGCCAGCGGAGAGGGCTCCTGCATTGGCACTGACAGGGAGGTGCAGGCCTTCCTGCCAGCACCATTTACTTCCAGGGTGGTGCAAATGTGCCTTATGAGATGTTTGCAACACCCAGGGCCATGTGTTGACTCTGTCACCCCTCAGAGCTGAAGCCTTTGTCACCCCTGCAGTGCTGGCGCTGAGGCCCCATAGCATCAGGCTACCCAAGTCCCAGCGTCTTCCGGCAAATTGAATTATTCAGAGATCAAGTCTCATAACCCCGATTAAGAGTCCCTGGACAAGACCAAAATAAAGTGTGATGGGGTAGAACCACTAGCACACTAAAAATACAGTAATTATACCCAGCATTTTTTTAAAAATTCCTTTTAAAGCATACCTGAGTGCTTGTGCACCAGACCTCCATGAATTTCTTTACTGAAGTTTATTCCTTTTGATTACATTAAAGTAGCATAACATAACCAAGAGATCTGTGGTCTAGACTAGTTGGTTTTGCTAACTTTTTTCTTGGGTATTTAAAAACCACAAGGATTTGGAATAGTTCAGAAATGGCTAAGTGGAAGAGCACATGCATTGTCTGCAAAACGTTCCAGGTTCAGTCCCTGGCATTGTCAGAGCTGGGAAAGATCCCTGTCTGAATCCCTGGAGAGCCCCTGGCCAGTCAACTATCAACAATACTGAGATACTGGACCAATGGACTGACTCAGTAGAAGCCAGCTTCATGTGGCCCTGTTTCTAGACACCTGCTCACTGATTATTTCAAAATTTGTTGCTCTGCATTTAAGAGCTGATTAATATAAATGTATGAATGAAGAAACCCACAGAATAACAATGATTGGGCTTACACTGCGCACACTTATCTGGGAGTAAGTTTCATTTAATCAAATGAGACTTCAGAGTAAACATAATAATAATAATAATAATAATAATAATAATAATAATAATAAACAACTTTATTTTTATCCCGCCCTTCTCCCCAAAGGGACCCAGGGCGGCTTACAACATATTAAAAAAAACAGATTAAAACATAATTTAACAGATAAAAACATATTAAAAACACATTAAGAGAAACCATAAAAACAGTAATCAGATAAAAGTCAGAATAAAAAGAGCATAAAACAGCAGTTCAAAGAGGAATCACGCCTGTAAAAAGCTAAAAGATGTATAAAAGATGTTTAAAAGGCCATAGAGTCAGAAGGCTTGTGTAAACAACAAGGTCTTCAGGCTTCGCCAAACATGTCTTAAACATGTCTAAGACTGTGCTGTGTTCAGTGGAACTTACTCCCATACAAGTGTGTATAGCCTTTACATAAATCCCTAGGCTAATTTCTGTAGTGTTAGCTATGAAATCCTCACTGATATATACGAGTATATATATATATGTGACATTTAACACTGGTTTACAGAATACTGATGTAATAAGGTTGCTAGATGCCTTTTTTTTAATGTGGAGCATCTCACAACATTTTAAAGCCTCATGTTGGCTCTTAATAAATTGTTTCAGTTTTCCAAAACAGTGTATTTCACTTAAACGACAGCTAAATTAATCCTAAATCTGAAGGACCTGCTATATTTATTTAAAGGATTTTTATACCACTTTCCTAAAAACTCAAAGCAGTGAAACTGCCCATATGAAACTGCCCATCCCCTGATATCATCACTAAGGGCCTTTTGCATGTTCCACCACCAACAGAAATACAAGTAGCCTTTGGTCATGTCCAGAGGGTGTTCTGAGGGCTAGGAGACTGCGCAGGGCTTCCCTGGGCCTCAGAATGCCTTAAAAGGGCATAAAACCATCACTTCTGGTTTCCCTAGAGAAACTGAAAGTCTTTTTTTTTTTTTTTTTTTTTTGTGCTCAAAATGGGCAAAGTTTCAGTCATATTTGGAAGATCCAAGTGCCCCTCCTAAGAGTTTGGAACCTGCAGGTGATGGGTCCAGAACCTGCAGTTAACGTGGGCCAACCTGTATGTCTGCAGTGACATATGAACAAGACTTATCTGTGGCAGTGCCCAGTTTATGGAACTCCCTTTTGCCTGAGTTGAGGTTGGTACTTTCTCTCACTCAGTTCTTGGGGGCTACCTGAAAATTGTTTTGTTTCAGTTATTTAGGGCGCAATCCTAACCCCTTATGCCAGTGCTTTCCAGCACTGGCATAGCAGTGCCAATGGGACGTGTGCTGCATCCTGCAGTTGGGTGTCACTCATGGAGACCTCCTCAAAGAAAGGGAATGTTTGTTCCCTTACCTCAGAGCTGCATTATGTCAGTGCTGGAAAGCACTGACATAAGGGGTTAGGATTGAGTCCTTATTTATTTATTTACTTCATTTGTACCCCACCTCTCTCCTCAAAGGGACCCAAGGCAGCTTACAATAATCATTAAAAACACGATAAAAAACACATTTAAGATAAACAAGATAAAAAACACAGTTGGCTTTTTCCCCTCTTAATTTTAGTACTGGTTGGTGTGGCATGCTTTCCACATGCGCTGCCTCCGACGTATTCTCGGCAGCACCTGGCAGGACAAAGTTCCAAACAACACAGTCCTGGAACGTGCTGGAATCCCTAGCATGTATGCACTACTGAAACAGAGACGCCTGCGTTGGCTCGGTCATGTCGTGAAAATGGATGACGGCCGGATCCCAAAGGATCTCCTCTATGGAGAACTCGTGCAAGGAAAGCGCCCTACAGGTAGACCACAGCTGCGATACAAGGACATCTGCAAGAGGGATCTGAAGGCCTTAGAAGTGGACCTCAACAAGTGGGAAACCCTGGCCTCTGAGCAGCCCGCTTGGAGGCAGGCTGTGCAGCATGGCCTTTCCCAGTTTGAAGAGACACTTGGCCAACAGTCTGAGGCAAAGAGGCAAAGAAAGAAGGCCCATAGCCAGGGAGACAGACCAGGGACAGACTGCACTTGCTCCCAGTGTGGAAGGGATTGTCACTCCCGAATCGGCCTTTTCAGCCACACTAGACGCTGTTCCAGAACCACCTTTCAGAGCGCGATACCATAGTCTTTTGAGACTGAAGGTTGCCAACTAGGTGGTGTGTTTATTTGCTGCTGTGCTGAGTTGATTTGAACCTGGCATTACTGTTTTGGTTTTGGCGTAATAATGTGATTTTAATGTTGATTTAGTTTGTACCATTGTCCGCCTTGAGTGCTATCTGATAGGAAGGGAAAGCCTAGGATATAAATTTTAAAAATATTCAGCTGGCAGCTTTGTTAGCTTTTTTTTTTTATACAGCAGGGTGCATCTTATGGATGAATGGTGTTCTTTTGCCTGACTGGTTTTAATTACCCTTAGTTTTCTTACTTTGATCACAGCTGCTTGCATATGTTTCCTCAGTGATCTCCTATCCTAGTGGCTTATAGGGCCAGACTTGTTCCACTTCAGCATCTACCTATATTTATCATATTTATTTATTTGCAGCATTTATATCCCGCCTTTCCACTCCAGAAAAGAGCACTCAAGGTGGCTAACAAGTGAAATATTAACAATTTATTAACAATATAAACAATATTTTGAATATATCAGGTTCCTTTGGACCCATTCCCTGGGCCATTAGCTAGTTTGGCATTCTCGGCTTAATTTTGCATAGTGGTCCAGCGTCATGAGCAAATGCGACTTACTGGGGCCGACATTTTCCCCCTTCACTTGCATTACTCAGCTAATCTACGTAGCTATGCTACTGTGTCAGAAACAAATCAACCACTTTCATTCTTTAAACCTTTTAAAACTATATTTTAATAATAGTCTCCCCTCTCAATCATCTATGCCCCTAACTTTTGCATCAAGATTGTCTTTCATTCCCAAAGTATTGTCTCCCTGCCGTTCTACTTTCCTGTTGTGAAATTACGGGGAACAGTGAGTTTTCATGCAAAAATGGAAGTTAAATATTTTAGAGCAAGACTATCTGCAACTGGACTGTCCAATCTATTTATCAGATGGACAGAGGCATTCCAAGTATGTTTCTAAACCATCAGGGGATATTAATTTAAAAACCCTATGTAAAGACAGAGAAATTGGAAGTTGAGCTGGGCTCTCTTTCATTTTTTAAAATGATCCCCTGTGCAAATATTCTGGATTTGTACCGCACGGGCAAGGTCATAACCATTTATTCCAGGTTTGGTAATCTGGAATAACTATTACCTGCAGTTTCTGTACAACATCTTGGTCACTATAACGTAAACTACTTGTTTCATATTGCGTATTGTAAAATTGTTGAATACAAGTCTGCTCGTATTGTCCACTGCTCCAGACAACTGCTCCAGTTGTCAACTGGACTGGTAATGTATTTACATTAAAAGCATGTTAAATACAATTTCCTTTACATTAAAAACATGTTAAATACAATTTCCATATAGAATTACTTTTAGTGAAACAACCGCGTAAAGTTTATCTGTTGAGCCTGTTTGCTACAGTAGAACAGTGGAGTGCCATTTGCCCCCCCCCCCCACAAAACCAGCAGAAATTCGACCAGTGCATCTTTCCCTAGCAGTGCATCTCCCTATCACAGAGCTGTTTTAAGGTACAGGGGGAAAAGAAACACTGATGACAATAGAAAGATACTTTCTTTGTAACAATATTGGACTTAACTTTTCCAGAATAAAATACTATGGTTGTAAGTCGTGGTTAGTTTTTATTGTAATGCATGGAGATGTCGGCATATTGCCTGGTTAAGATGGGAGGGGAATATATGCCTTCTAGAGGAGAGATGAGTCAGGGCAGAAAGCATGTGGTCCTGTTGTTCTCTCCCAGTCTGACCCAGCTATGTCTGTAATTTCTCACATTCAGAGCAAGGGAAAAGGGCATGCTTCTTTTCTTTACTGATATTCAAATTCCTTGATTAAAAACACCTGTCTTTTTAGCAGATTGTGTATATACTATCTATCGCAAGGGGTAGATTGTACAATACTTCCCTCCCCCAAATGTGTCAAGGTGCCACAGTGATGCAATTGGTGGTGAGTAAAACAAAGCCCTAGGGAATGTTTTGCTGCATTCCCCCCTCCCCGCCCCTAAAGGGGCAAAGACAGAGCTCCTCGGTTTGGAGCATTGTGGTGCCCCAGTTTGAGAACCTCTGCCTTATCTCATTCAGCCTTATCTTACCTCTGCCTTATCTCATTATAAAATTAACAAACCCTTGTGTGTTTCCAGTGCCTTGATGAAGGGTTCAGTGGTGTTAACATAGTAATTATAATTAGTAAATTATAGTGTTCACATGTAATTTAATGTTGTAATTTTTTTTCTTTTCTGAAAGTCATCCGTTTCCATTGGCTGCTGATGGATTCAACTGCCCTGGCAGTTTCATGACCCAATAAAAATTGGGTCATGACCACTGGTGGGTCCCAGACCCACCGTTTGGGAACCACTGGTCTATATGCTAATTTTATATTTTTACCCACCATGGAGATGATTTGAATTGAACTTAGGCGATCTCTTCAGAAGATCTGCACTGGTCTGGTGTGAAAGCATATACAGCCCGGTATCTTTAGGATCTGACTGTAATGATGGTGTGCAAATTAATATGTCTGGAATGAGGGAACATGTTTATGTTCACCCCAGCAGTGTCTTTTCTAGTGGCTGTCTGCTGGTGTTCTTTTTGCTTCTTTTTAGATTGTGAGCCCTTTTGGGACAGGGAGCCATTAGTTGTTTGATTTTTCTCTGTAAACCGCTTTGTGAACTTTTAGTTGAAAAGCGGTATATAAATACTGTTAATAATAATTAATATGTTATAGCTATGTTAACCCCTCTCCCCCACCATTCCTAAAGGAGATTTAATTTTTATTGGGTCATGAAACTGCCAGGGCAGATTAGGCTTTGTGTATCAAGGGTGAAACAAGCTGCTACCAAGTTGGGGGGGGGGGAAATACTGCTGAACAATAACCATTATAGCCACACCCTTTGGCATTTATAAATCAGGCAACAGCCTCTAGGGCTTCTACTGGGAATCACTGATATAGACCATTTGCTGCCCTTTAATAGCATCTCAAAACCAGTACCCTAATATAGGTTACATTAAGGTTGTTCTTCTCTGCAGCTCCTCATAAAGACTGCCATACACTGATGGTCCAATCCTAAATCCCTGTGTGGTGATGTCTCCTTGTCCCAGAGTAAACTCCAGCAACCACTATGGGTCAACTCAGATCTGCACCAGCAATATCGCTGGCGCTGGTCATCACTGATCTGTGAAGGTAAATCAGGAAGGGGGTTGCTTCCTGTGTTGCTGCCACCAAACCCACACCCTCCTGGGCCCAGTTTGCCCATCCCCCCACCCTGTCGCCTCCCCATTCTGTACTACCCCACCCCTTTCTTCCTCTCATGCCATCTTATCTGCCTCCAGGATCCACTGGTTTGTATTGAAAGATTCCAGCCTTCCCACTAGTACTCTGGCAGCCAGCGCTGCCGGAGTGTTCCTTACGACTGCTTTGCAGCAGCCAGAGCCAGAGGAGTGCATGTTCCACTGGTGGGACAGCGCAATAGGATTGGGCTGTGAATGGATGATCAGTGCTGTCAGCATCATTAATAATGCTGCTGGTTGAGAGAAGAGGTTGCTTAGATTTCTTTCTGAAAGCTGATCAAAAGCTCATGTTAAAACTTGTGGTATAATCTGGTCAGTAGTTGTATGATTTTTCTCTCTCTCGTGACACTCTTTTGCACACGTGGGGTCCAAACTCACAAGGAGTTGCTTTCTAAATACCTCTAAGAAGGCACTGTTGTTCACCCAAGGAGAGGAATATTTACTGATCTTTACTGAATATTTACTGCAACCCTCAGTACCCCATGCAGCCCTGTTGTAAGGATCCTTGGAATGAAATGTCTATGAACTCAGAGGGCTGCTGTGCTGAGGACCTGGTGGGGAAGTTTACTTCTGTGAGCGTCCTTCGTCACATTCTCCTTAGAACACAATTCATCATCAATTCATGCACATAAACTAATCACGGTTTTCCCTCACTTTGTAGGTACAGTTGGTCACAGTTCAGAGGAGCATGTGTACCTAGTTTTGTTTCTGAGTTTATCTTTTGGAAGGCCCACCTTCCTGTAAGCTCTCAAAACTACATGTCAAAATCCTAAATCTTTGTCTAAATCCTCTTTAGCATATACAGCAAGAAAGTGTTTGCAAAAACTGCTGGAAAGGAAAACTGACCGTGTGGGAGTGTTTTTCTGGAAAAGTGTTCATGCTTCTCTATAGATCAAGTCCAACAACTGGCAGGACATCCCATATAATAGATCAGGGCATAAGAAGAGAATTTCAAAATTAATCAGCATTTTCTCAGAAGTGGTTTGTTGCTTCTTTCAACTTCTTTTTTCTGGTCTGCTCCGCTGCTGTATTTGAAAACAGAGCAGTAAAGCAAAGACCATGAAAGAGGTCAGGTCAGCAGAGGCAAGATGAGGTAAACTCCAGAGGTCATTGATGAATGCAGGGTGTTTCCTGCACCTATCTGCTGTCAAAAGCAACCTACCTCACTTTATCTCACACCTGGCTGGCCTTGCCAGTCTGTGTGCCATCTTTTGTTTGTTAGTCCACCTCCTGTTTAAAGTGGGAATGCATTGGTTCACAAAAGATTTCCCTGCTGGCATCACATTCCATTATTTATAACATGCAAAATTGGTGTAGTAGCCTGTTGACTTAGTCTTATTAAGACACTGTAGGGACAGTTACAGCTTCAGTGTTACATATGGAGATTTAGAGCAGTTGAGAAAATAACTCTTCCAAAGTTACTGAGTCCTTAGGGTCCAACCATGCATTATGAAAAATGCCCGCAACCTCTGTGCTCCATAGAAGGCTTCCCAGGCACAACTTCCCAGGAGGTTCTCTGAGTCCCCCTGCAGATCTTGGTATCTGGGGGTGGGGGGTGGGCTGGGATCTGGGAACAGATTCCCCAGCAGATATCAAGGGCCAACCTATTTTCTACTGTACTTTATACAATGATATGTATGTAAAAGTCAGATGGAAACTGTTAAATAGTAGGTCCATGCGAATAAAGGAATGCATAGAAATAACAGCTCAACACATTTATTTCATCTTCAGAACAGAACCTGGCAATGACAACACAAGGCAAACACCCCTGGCTTTATGCCCCTTAGCTCTGCCCAGATTCCCCACAATTGATGCTGTTTAAACACTAAACTAGAGGGCCAATCGGATAGTAGGATTTTGATCCACCACCTGATTGGCCAGCCATAAGACTGGGTCAATCTGTTTTGCAGTATTTCAATCCTGCATAAGTAACAGAAACATAATGATGACATTAAACACAACACCTATTATCCCCATAACATCACTTTTTCTGAAAATAGGTAGAAAAATCTGTCAGTTGTTCTGGATGTTAGGTTATTACTTTGAAATCAAAATACAGAGTGGTATTAGGGCCATGTGCAACTTTAATCATTTTAGATGTTAACCCAATAGAAGCACACTGTAAATGGCATTTAAGGTTGAGATCTGAACATTTTAAAGCAACCGTTTGATTTTTTTTTAACCTTCAGCATAACCAATTTTTCAAACCAATTTTCCACTGATTTGTGGCCTCCTGGATCGTAGCTTGTCATTCACAGATCCAGTTTCTCTAAAGTTTTTTCATCCAAATGTTAATTGCGTTCCTATGTGATGCATCTTTCCTGTAATGAGCAGTGAATATTCTCAAAGCTGTTATAGTCTTCAATTCTGAGAACCATAACACACAGTTGACCTTCTGCTGTTGGCATTTTCAGTCAGCTGAAGGATCTGAAACAAAGGAAAAATTAACACTAATACATAAAAAACTTTAAGATTTCAGTGTTTATATGTCATTTACAGTGTGTTTCTATCATGCGTTATTAGAGTTGCACAAGTTGTTGGGATCTAGCCCAGGGGTCTCCAAACGCCAGCCTGGGCGCCAGATGCGGCCCACTGCAAGCCTCTATCCAGCCCACAGCCAGGCTCTTGTCCCTTGAAAACCTCAGGCCCACTCAACTGAACACGTCCAGAGCTGTGCTCTGGTTGTGTCTGGAGGGTTTTCTGAGGGCCAGAGAGGTTGAATGAATGAATCCATTCATTCATTCACTCATCTAAGTTCCATCTCTAATTTATTTATTTAAATTTTATATTTAAATATATTTTTCCAGCCCTCAACACCATACCAGATATTTGATGCGGCCCTCTGGCCAAAAAGTTTGGAGACCCCTGATTCTAGCCCATCTTTTAGGGAGAGAGGTCCCATGGCAGATGGAGACTATTGTCTAGAGTAGGTGAGTTCAAGGACTAAGATTGAAATCCTATATACATTTACCTGGGAGTAATTGACATAAACTTTTGGTTCTACATTCCTCCATGCTGGTGAGACGTCACCTAGAAAGAGTATTCTGTCTATTTCTGATCACTACATTTTAAGAAGCACGGCCAAATTAGAGCAGGTTCAGAGAAGAACAGTGAAGATGGTCAGGGGTTGGAAAACAAGTCCTAAGAGGAAAAGTTGAGAGAACTTGATATGTTCAGCCTGGAAAAGACAAGGCTGAAAGGAGACATTATAATGCTGTTCAAATACCTAAAGAGCTGTCACATGGCAGAGGGCAAAGATTTGTTCTCTGCTGCCTCAGAGAGTAGAACTAGGTTTACAGTAATGGGCTTAATCCCCAGGAGGGAAGATATCAGTTGGATAGGAGGAAGAAATTCTTAACTGTAAGAGGTGTTCAACAGTGGAACTGATTACCAAGGGAAATGGTGTGTTCTTCCTTGTGGGAAGTCTTCAAGCATTGATAGGCATCTTTTGGAGATGATCTAGAGAGGATTTATTTGTTTCTATAGGGAGTTGGCCTTGAAGGCTCTAAGAGTAGACCTCCATGGATTTCTTTCCATTTTCAGTGCTTGTCTTTTAATCACACTGCATTGTAAGATGCATCACCTACATTTTTTTTGTATGTGCCTTCTTGTACTGCTTTTTACCTCTTTTTGTCTGCCAACCCTGTTTTAATAAAGTTCCCTCTTGTTTCCTATTTAACTTGTGTGATCTGGCTAACTCAGTTTCCTGAGCACGTTGCCTTGCTCCTGTGACCGCTAGCCCAATGCTACTGCTGCATCCATTTTGGGGGAGTCTCCCTGAGAACCTGGGGCTCTCATCATGCATCTGGGAGAAAGGAATTTCAAGATGGCTCTCCTCTGTATGGTTTTAACCTTGGTGGTGACAGTAATTACTACCATTTTATTCTGGAATAGAGTTGATTCCTCCCTCCTAGCAAGAGGGAGGGCGCTGCACAATCACAAACTTTATTCCTAAAAATGGACTATGCTCAGTAATTGATAAAAGTTTGCCTTGGATTTTCAAGCTTAGCATATCAAAACTATTTGAAGAAGCAGGAAAGGAATGTAACTAATAATATATCAATTGGACTTGGAATTATTCCTTGTTGGCAACCTTCAGTCTCAAAAGACTATGGTATCGCGCTCTGAAAGGTGGTTCTGGAACAGCATCTAGTGTGGCTGAAAAGGCCAATTCGGGAGTGACAATCCCTTCCACACTGGGAGCAAGTGCAGTCTGTCCCTGGTCTGTCTCCCTGGCTATGGGCCTTCCTTCTTTGCCTCTTTGCCTCAGACTGTTGGCCAAGTGTCTCTTCAAACTGGGAAAGGCCATGCTGCACAGCCTGCCTCCAAGCGGGCTACTCAGAGGCCAGGGTTTCCCACTTGTTGAGGTCCACTCCTAAGGCCTTCAGATCCCTCTTGCAGATGTCCTTGTATCGCAGCTGTGGTCTACCTGTAGGGCGCTTTCCTTGCACGAGTTCTCCATAGAGGAGATCCTTTGGGATCTGGCCATCATCCATTCTCACGACATGACCGAGCCAATGCAGGCATCTCTGTTTCAGCAGTGCATACATGCTAGGGATTCCAGCACGTTCCAGGACTGTGTTGTTTGGAACTTTGTCCTGCCAGGTGATGCTGAGGATGCAACGGAGGCAGCGCATGTGGAAAGCGTTCAGTTTCCTCTCCTGTTGTGAGCGAAGAGTCCATGACTCGCTGCAGTACAGAAGTGTACTTGGAATTATTAATGCTATGTAAAACATTACATAGCTCTTCCCAGTTTAATACAGGAATGTTAGAGACTTCTAGTGAAGCGCTTGATATCTTCTTTAGTTACTTTTTAATTAAAAATATTTGCGAAGTGAGAATTTTGTGGGACAATTTTTATAAGTGCTGAATGCAATTTGGATTTTTGAAAAATAGGGTGAGAGATGGAACTTGAGGAACATTTTAGTTAAATTTGAAATTGTTCTTGCTCTTTTTTGCCAGTTGAATATGACAAGGAGTTCACACCTCTTCAGCGACACCACAAAGAATTCAAGTTTAATTTGTCCCAGATTCCAGAAGGAGAGTCTGTTACAGCTGCTGAGTTCCGAATCTATAAGGACTGTGTCATGGGAGGCTTTAAAAATCAGACCTTTCTGATTAGCATCTATCAAGTCTTGCAGGAACATCAGAACAGGTATGTGCCTTTCCCTGTTAAAATTGTGCAAAGAAGAGAAAAGGAGGGGTACCAACAGGGAGAAGAGTTGTAGTAGTGCTTTACATAATTGAGTAATCTAGTATTAGAACAGGATTTTTTTCTGTCATTTTTGTACAGATATTTACAACAAATTTAATGTTTAGAATTCAGGTTTTAATTCTATGAATACTTACCTGGGAAGTTGGCCCTATTGAACACAGGGGTGCTTGCTTCTGTGTATCAGTCACAGGGCCCAATCCTATCCAGTTTTCCAGTGCCAGTGCTGCTGTGCCAGTGGGGTATGCACTGCTGCCTGTGTTGGGGAGGCAGTCACAGAGGCCTCCTCAAGGTATGGGAACATTTGTTCCCTTACCTAGTGGCTGCATTGCAGCTGCACCAGTGCTGGAAAGTTGGATAGGATTGGGCTTACAGGATACTGTTAAGGAAAAGGACATGAGAGAGGGTAGGGTGACTGAAAGGAGTACTTGTGTAGTGGTTAGCATGCGCACATCCCTTCCAGCTCTCTGCTTTTTCTTTACTAGATCAGCAGCTGAATAGGGGAGAACATAAGAACAGCCCCACTGGATCAGGCCATAGGCCCATCTACTCCAGCTTCCTGTATCTCACAGTGGCCCACCAAATGCCCCAGGGAGCACACCAGATAACAAGAGACCTTATCCTGGTGCCCTCCCTTGCAACTGGCATTCTGACATAGCCCATTTCTAAAATCAGGAGGTTGCACATACACATCATGGCTTGTAACCCGTAATGGATTTTTCCTCCAGAAACTTGTCCAATCCCCTTTTAAAGGCATCCAGGCCAGATGCCATCACCACATCCTGTGGCAAGGAGTTCCACAGACCAACCACACACTGAGCAAAGAAATATTTTCTTTTGTCTGTTCTAAATCTCCCAACACTCAATTTTAGTGAATGTCCCCTGGTTCTGGTGTTATGTGAGAGTGTAAAGAGCATTTCTTTATCCACTCTGTCCATCCCCTGCATAATTTTGTATGTCTCAATCATGTCCCCCCTCAGGCGCCTCTTTTCTAGGCTGAAGAGGCCCAAACGCCATAGCCTTTGCTCATAAGGAAGGTGTCCCAGCCCAGTAATCATCTTAGTTGCTCTCTTTTGCACCTTTTCCATTTCCACTATGTCTTTTTTGAGATGCAGTGACCAGAACTGGACACAATACTCCAGGTGTGGCTTTACCATTGATTTGTACAACGGCATTATAATATTAGCTGTTTTGTTCTCAATACCTTTTCTAATGATCCCAAGCATAGAATTGGCCTTCTTCACTGCCGCCGCACTTTGGACCTACACTTTCATTGACCTGTCCACCACCACCCCAAGATCTCTCTCCTGATCTGTCACAGGCAGCTCAGAACCCATCAGCCTATATGTGACATTTTGATTTTTTGCCCCAATGTGCATGTCTTTACACTTACTGACATTGAAGTGCATCTGCCATTTTGCTGCCCATTCTGCCAGTCTGGAGAGATCCTTCTGGAGCTCCTGACAATCACTTCTGGTCTTTACCACTTGCAAAAGTTTGGTGTCGTCTGCAAACTTAGCCGCCTCACTGCTCAACCCTGTCTCCAGGTCATTTATGAAGAGGTTGAAGAGCACCGGTCCTAGGACAGATCCTTGGGGCACACCGCTTTTCACCTCTCTGCATTGTGAAAATTGCCCATTGACACCCACTCTCTGTTTCCTGATCTTCAACCTGTTTTCAATCCATGAGAGGACCTGCCCTCTAATTCCCTGACTATGGAGCTTTTTCAGTAGCCTTTGGTGAGGGACCGTGTCGAACGCCTTCTGAAAGTCCAGATATATAATGTCTACAGGTTCTCCTGCATCCGCATGCCTGTTTACCTTTTCAAAGAATTCTATAAGGTTCGTGAGGCAAGATGTATCCTTACAGAAGCCATGCTGGTTCTCCCTCAGCAAGGCCTGTTCGTCTATGTGTTTTGAGATTCTAAACAGTGAGTAATCTAGTATTAGAACAGGATTTTTTCCTGTCATTTTTGTACAGATATTTACAACAAATTTAATGTTGTTTAGAATTCAGGTTTTAGCACCGGTGCAGCTGCAATGCAGCCTCTAGGTAAGGGAACAAATGTTCCCATACCTTGAGGAGGCCTCTGTGACTGCCTCCCCAACACAGGCAGCAGTGCATACCCCACTGGCACAGCAGCACTGGCACTGGGAGAACCATGGTATTTTTCTTTTAAACTACTACCACCATCTCAGGCTATACAAATCAGGTAGACTGTCTGGGGGGAAGTACCTTCCTAGGAGTCCCCTAGTAATTAAAAGTCAAACCCACCGTAGCATCTGTAGACTGAAGAGACATGACAATCTACTGAATTACCCATTAACATGGACTAGGCAGAGAGAGTCAAAATGCGACCATTTTATTAAAAGTCCAAAAGGAACAGAATTAAACAAAATGGGAGGGGGAAGGTTCCCAGGCTGATGGAAAATGCTCCATCAGGGCACTGCATGGTCTGGGACTGGTGGGTTGTAGAATTGGGCTGCTATATATATATAAGCCTTTCATTCATTATTCTTATTGTACATATTTATACCCCCAATAAGTACTATTGTGTTTGCACCTATATCTGTATCTCTTTCATTCTTGCTAAATGGCAAATTTAATTGAGATGTGCCTTTAGCCAGCAGACACAATCTTTGTACACATGTTTGTTCTCCTTTTTGCTCATGTTTTTGAATGTATTCTAGAACACATCAGGTGACATTCCTGTAAACTATCGGTTCTCACACATTTAGCACCTGGACCACTTTTTAGAATGAGAATATGTCAGAACCCACTGGAACTGACATCATCCAGCAGGAAAAAATTTTCATAATCCTAGGCTGTAATCCTACCCACACTTACACAGGAATCCCATTGAATATAATTGTTAAAAGAATATATATAGTAGCTTCTCAAAAGTACAGGTCTGTAAGATTTCACCAAAGGCAGTCACATATCATGATAGCATCAAGTGTAATATATTAAATATAAAAAATTGAAATGAATGGGGAACCATCTGAAATTGGCTTGCAACCCACCTAGTGGGTTCCGACCCACAGTTTGAGAAACACTGCTGTAAACAGATACACCAGGGGTTTTCAAACTGGGGCTTCAGAATGCCCCATCCTGAGGGCCCTGGCCTCTTTCCCCTTAAGGGGTGGGGGCAGCAGAGAGGCAGGGAGGAAGCAGCGACACGAGCCCCAGGATTGCGTCGCTCAGGGGGCTGCAGGGGCTTGGCTGTACTTACCAGAGCCTCTGCAGCCTCCCAGGGGTGTGGGGAGCCCTGCGTGACCTTCTACAGAGCTCCCCGAAGCTTCAGAAATGAAAGTAGAGTGATCGTGCTCTACTTCGGATTTTGCGGAGGCGGGGCATGATCGCTCCCAGCCTCCTGGGAGGCTGCAGGAGGTTCTGGTAAGTATAGCCAAGCCCCTCCAGCCACTGTTGCTGCCTTCTTCCCACTCCCACAAGAACTTAGAGCGGTTTTCAAACTCTGTAAGAGTTTGAATACCTCTGAGATACACATTCTTAAGTCATACAAAAGGTTTACATAGAGTTAAAAAAACAGAAACCTGTGAAATCGGATATAAAGAAAAAGTAGCACAGAATTCTGTTAATTGTATAATCCTAGTCAAAACACAGTGGGTCAAGCATTGCTTGTATGTATGCACAAAGACACAGGACCCATTCTATCCAACTTTCCACTGCTGATGCAGCTATGTTAACAGGGGAAGAGCTGCATTCTGTAGTGGGGGGGGGGCACTCACAGAGGCCTCATCAAGGTAAGGGAACATTTGTGCCCTTACCTTGGGACTGCATTGCAGCTGTATTGGCACTGGAAAGTTGGGTAGGATTGGGCCCTGAGTAAGGTGAGCAACTCAGGTTTCAGTTTGGAGTGAATAATGTGTCTGTATGTGTGTGAAGGACAGTGGCATTGCTAGAGGGTGCAGGCCACACTGGGTGACTCGCAAGAAAGGTAATGCACGGGGGCTGACTTGCTAAAATAGCGGTGGTTAGGAATAACCCCATCATGTTTGTAAGAATAATACCATCATGTTATATATAAATCAATGCGTAATTTCATGCAGAATGCAGTGAAACAAACCGCTTTGAAATATCTTTGTTCTATCAAAAGGTACAGCCAAAAAACAGTGGGGGCGGGGTGATGATACATCACCATGCCCATCACCCGGGGTGTTGCCCCACCCACTGCATGGGTTGACGCGCTGGCCTCCCATACCGGGTGATGCGAACCCTAGTGACACCACTGGTGAAGGATATATTGAGGGAAATCTAGAGTGATTGTGATTGACTGTAAGAAAGAGTGAAGAGCTGGAATAAAATGGAATGAATGTTGATGAGTGCACTGAGCATGCTTGTAAGTGTGAGTGGAGGAATGCAGTGTTCGTGCATGTATAGTGTGGGGTGTGTGCAATATCTGATTATGGGTCTAGAAGAAGTATTGGAAAAAACTCTCAAGACTTTCCAGATGCACAATTTATTTATTTTCTTTAATCATGCTCTGTATCTGGGCTACATTTTTGCTGGTGTCCTTCAGTGGTACTGAACTCTTTGATTAGCTGATAATTTGGCACCTTTTCCCACAGACCCTTCTTCTTTGGCTAGCTAAGAAGGCATAAAAGCCCAGACTCTGTCATCTAATACTTGCGCAAGATGTGTCAGACGGAGCCCTCTGTGTGTAGATAGTCCAAGTGTAATTACAACACTTTTTATTGTTCTCTGGGATTAAACAGCTGTTCGTAGTTTTCAGAAACAGAGATTATTTCCTTAAAATTTACATATTGCAATCTTCCCTTACAAAGCGGTGTTTTTCTTTTTCTTTTTTTAATTGTTGTGATCAAATTCACAAAAGCAGTTTGTGGGATTTCAAATGTGTGCTCAGTTTTGTTTTCATCGTGGGTATATTTTATATCTTCCAGAAAGAGTCTAGTGAACACTGGGGGGGGGGGGGAACCTTGGCCCTATGAAGCCGGTGGGAGTCTTGCCATTCTCTTTACTGGTGCCAGCATCCTACCTTCGGTACTCATTCTTGGACCATATACTAGTTACTGTATCCAGGAAAGTCGTAATATAAACACACACACACACACACACACACACACACACACACACACACACACACGTATGCACATATATATTGCTTCTTTTTACCTTGACTTCTCTGTGGATGCTTGGAGTAATTTAGAAGTGAATTTGCTAGGAGAAACTTTATTCTCTATTTATGGTTGTTGTTTTTTTTTTGTCTCTGCCTCTTAATTTAAAAAGAAAGCCTCAATGCATATTGTGGCTGACACATTTTTCTTCATTTTTGCTTCTTTTGTGTTGATGATTCATTTGGAATATATTATTTTCTTTTCCTATTGGGAACAGATTTTTAAGGCTTATGAGTAGAGAGGCACAAGACTTTTTTGGAAGAGCAAGTTAGCAGAACTTTGTAAGACACTGAGTTCCAGGCAACTGTTGCATGTAAGCCAAAAGTAAGCCAGCTGCCTTTTACTTAAAATACACTCCTATCATACTGTCTTTTCAGACTAACAAATCTGAATAAAGCTGTCATGTTTCTCAACATTTGATGGCATGGTTTTAAATTATGATAAATCTGTAGAGATGCTTATAATAAAATTTATTATTTATTCAGTGCCTTAAAACATTTATATATTTAAGATTAATGACAGCACCCTGCCAACATTTTTACAATCTACACAGGCAGACACATAAGGAAGGGAGGGAGATGTAAGAAATGACAGTGAGGAAAATCTGGGAAACTTAGGGAAGATGTGAAACAGACCTTGTCAAATAGCAATATTCAATGTTCCCTGTCTCAATATTCCCTCATCAAGAAGCAGCTGCAGGAATCCAATCCAAATTGGTACTGTGGCAGGGGCAAAGAATTGGAGCTACTCCTTCCTGATCAAGTCCCGATTCACATCAGTTCCCCATAGCTCTATTGTTGAAAGAAAAGTGAAGCCCATCACTATCAATGCCAGTCGTAATATAACATGTCGCTTAGTCTTTGATGAAATAGTCTGTATTATGTCAGGCCTTAATGTATCCTTAAAAATTACCAGTTATGAACCTGAACTGAACTTAAAACCACTCACATATTTTGCAGAATGAAGTAGTAGATTGAAGTAGTTTGATTTTGGACTGTACTGCTTCACACTGCTGATAGGATCAGATGACATTTTTGAGTGCTAAATGGGCGAAGAGGAGAGCATGTGCGTGCACATGTATGTGACAAAAAAGGACAATGCCAACTTTAAATCTCACTTTGAGGTTCCCTTGCTGCCCTCCCACAGTGCCAACTTTAAATCTCACTTTGAGGTTCCCTTGCTACCCTCCCACAATCCCCCCCCCCAATCTGTAGAACTACAGACCAAAAATATTTTTGGAATAATGCTCTTGTTTAATTAATACTGAAACCTAATTTATACTTGCACATTTTTGGAATAATGTGGTCAAACTTCCCATATGCTCCCACATGTTTGAGGGAAGGTGTGACTTGAAGGGCAAGTGTCAAAGAAGAGCCCATGGAAAGTAGACTAATCAGGCAGGTTAAGAGAAGAGTAGGGGATGGAATGGAATGGAGTGAGAAGAATAGAGTGGATGCAAACAGCTGTGACTTGGCTATGCCAGAGTGGAAGACATCAGAAGGATGGCCCTGTAGGGAAGGGATAGAAATAAGGTGAAAGGAAGTACGGTGGGCACACCTGTCTATCCATTCACCTGCCTAGGAGCAGCAGAGGAGAAAAAGCCAGAAGCAAGCAGCAGCTGGTTTGATCAAATAAGAGGAAGCAGTAACTTAGTAACTAAGCAACAGCAGTTGGAAAAAGGGAGGCTTCTTCACCCTCCCATCTGGTTAGAATAGAGGGAGGGCTGGGAAAGGGGCCACTTCTAACCAGTCAGCAAGCAGCCAGCCTGCCTCACTTCCCTCAGTCAGACTCTGAAATGCTGTTCTGTGCAAGGTTTTGTCTCAAGTGACTGTCTGGCTGGTGCAAGCCTTTGGGCACAAAGGTGCTTGTAATACCTTGTCTGATTCAATGCAAGTGTAGTACTGATGTTCCCTGCCTGTACCATTTACATAAGTTCTTACAGCAACGCTATTTTAATTTACTTGTTTTTGAGATACACACTCCTTTTCAAAAATGTAACCCCAGTGTAAAATGAGAAGTGCCTGAACTTTTGGCTTTCATAAGGCTCCCTCTCTTGCACAGTCACCAAAGGAGAACAGAACAGGCAATCAACTTTCCTAGGAAGCAGTTGCTGCCCTTTCTCAGAAGTCTGTGGGAAGAACCAACCTGCTGCTTCAGTTGGAAAGAAGGGGAGACTGGCAGAGGAAAAGAAACCTGGATTGGACATTTTTTGTGTAAGGAAAGGAAAGAGTGTGTTCCCCCAAGTCCTTTGGTACAAGAGTATAGCCTTGTAGAGAGCATGTCTACAGAAGGGGTATGAAAGCAAAAAGTAGTGAAAAGCTTACATGGTATTGAGAAAAGTTGCAAGGAAGGTTATCAAACAAAATGTTAACTAGTTGTACTAATCATGCATGTACTAATAATGCATGCATGTACTAATCATTCCCCCCAATAAGGGAAAAACTGATAAGAGCATTCTGTCATTTGCTGTAACCAAAGTAACTATGATCATAATCTTAACTTGCACTGGAAACAGACAGGCCAGTGTGCCTGTGCTGTATCCAGCACAAGTTTCAGGCAGCCAGAGGCTCAGCCAAGGGCAAGGGAAAACTTTTCCCCTTACCCCAGGGAGAGCCACTGCAATCCCAATGGGGCTACTAGGATCCACGCCACTTCCAGAGATGGTGCAAATCAGAGCAGCACGGGACCGCCCTGGGCCGCCTGGGGTCAGGATCCAGCATGACTGCCGGGTCCTGACCCTGCCTCCCACTCCTCACCCACCCACCCCCAAGAATGCCTGCCCTCCCCCCGCCCCGAAACACCTCCCGCCCGCCTGCTCCCCAACCTCCCCATGTCCCCTTCAGACCCATGCGTCAGCTGAGATTGGCTGACGCAACTCACCCTCTCCCCCGGGCACGTTCGTGCACTGGCCTGTCTCCCAGAAGAGTGGCACAAAAATGCTTTACGGCAATTTTGTGACACTCCCGGGCCAATGCAAGGGACTTGCGTCGGCCCAAATCTATGGTAGGATTGCGCCCTATGTGGGTTGAATGTATTCTTGATCATAGGTTTTGATTGTATCAGGAAATTGCACTCTAGAGAGACTTCTTAGTTTAGCAAGTTGTCTTAAAAGAATATTTTTATATTGCTTCAACTTAAGACAGTACAAAAGTGGTAATGATTTTTGTGGAATTTATTTAATTTTAAAACATTTGTGCCCATCTTTTTCCTTACATTTAAATGTAAGGATGACCGAGGTGGCTAGCAACATAAAAATTAAAACAATATAATCAATAAAAATCAACAGTCAAATATTAGGTCATCTTATTAATATGATTTATCCTTACTTATTCAGTTTTCAAGAGATCAAAATAAAGAATCATGGCTGGAATTTAGCTTTCCATCACTATTATAAAACAATATTAGGGTAAAGTGGCGGTAGTGGTTTTTTAAATCACATCATTGCTGCAGACCACATTTTATGATTGGGAAAACCACTGGAATAGTTAACAAAACATATTGAAAAGATTAATAGTATTCTTGTAAGATAGGTCAGGTTTCTGATCAAACTTACCTTCCCTTTGAGAAAATGCTAGTGTTTCTGTGATTGTTTGTGGAGGGAACAATCTAGTAAAAGAAAATGATGGTGACATTTGACCTTCATTTCAAGCAGAACCATCTCAAGTTGAAAACCAAAACATTCTCCTACTTCTTTTCCTCTGTGCTATTTATTCCCTGGTTCATAGCATTCTACCAAGATACAGGAATTTCTAGGGCTATCCAGTGTTTTGCATCGAGTGCAACATGTATGACTGGGGCATAAGTCATGGGTGTGTCCTTGGTGCAAGGAGCTCCAGGGAAACTATAGGCCGATCAGCCTAACATTTATACCCGGTAAGATGGTGGAATGTCTCATCAAAGATAGACTCTCAAAACACATAGACGAACAAGCCTTGCTGAGAGAGAATCGGCATGGCTTCTGTAAGGGTAAATCTTGCCTCACGAACCTTATAGAATTCTTTGAAAAGGTCAACGTGCATGTGGATGCAGGAGAACCTGTCGACATTATATATCTGGACTTTTAGAAGGCGTTTGACACGGTCCCTCACCAAAGGCTACTGAAAAAACTCCATAATCAGGGAATTAGAGGGCAGGTCCTCTCGTGGACTGAAAACTGGTTGAAGACCAGGAAACAGAGAGTGGGTGTCAATGGGCAATTTTCACAATGCAGAGAGGTGAAAAGCGGTGTGCCCCAAGGATCTGTCCTAGGACAGGTGCTCTTCAACCTCTTCATAAATGACCTGGAGATAGGGTTGAGATAGGCTAATATTGTAATGTCGTTGTACAAATTGATGGTAAGGCCACACCTGGAGTATTGCGTCCAGTTCTGGTTATCACATCTCAAAAAGGACATAGTGGAAATAGAAAAGGTGCAAAAGAGAGCGATGAAGATGATTACTGGGCTGGGGCACCTTCCTTATGAGGAAAGGCTACGGCGTTTGGGCCTCTTCAGCCTAGAAACGAGATGCCTGAGGGGGGACATGATTGAGACATACAAAATTATGCATGGGAAGGATAAAGTGAATAGAGAGATGCTCTTTACACTCTCACATAACATCAGAACCAGGGGACATCCACTGAAATTGAGTGTTGGGAGAGTTAGAACAGAAAAAAGAAAATTTATCTTTACTCAGCATGTGGTTGGTCTGTGGAACTCCTTGCCACAGGATGTGGCATCTGGCCTGGACGCCTTTAAAAGGGGATTGGACAAGTTTCTGGAGGAAAAATCCATTATGGGTTACAAGCCATGATGTGTATGTGCAACCTCCTGATTTTAGAAATGGGCTATGTCAGAATGCCAGATGCAAGGGAGGGCACCAGGATGCAGGTCTCTTGTTATTTGATGTGCTCCCTGGGGCATTTGGTGGGCTGCTGTGAGATACAGGAAGCTGGACTAGATGGGCCTATGGCCTGATCCAGTGGGGCTGTTCTTATGTTCTTATGTTCTTAATTTGTTGACCAAAGATGCTTCCCACAACCATTTTGATGTGGTTATACCACTTGGGGGTTTGGTAGGTTGTTCTTTTAAATGCTCCTCTCCATTCCATTTCTGTGGCTAAAGCATGTCATTCCCACCTGAGAATTTTTATTTGAATAAAATCTGTGCCATTCTATTTAACTGAACAGGAATTGTACAAGTGTACATATCTAACAGCACAATCCCATGCATAATTCAGAAATAAGTCTCACTGAATTGAGTGAGCCTTACTCCCAGGAAAGTGTGCATAGAATTGCAGCCTAAATTGAGTTCTAAAGGCTAGAAGTCGTCGGTTTAGGCCTTGGAGTCCAGGAAGTTGCGTAGTCCTGGAATATTCACTAACATATGGGCTGCTATGCTGTTATGGTAGCGGACACCTATGACCGATGTTAAGGATGGCCTTAGGTATGTTGTCTTTTCTCAGCTGCATGTATTGAAACTTCCAAAACAAGGGACTGATCTGACCAACTTAACAGGATTCTTGAGGGAACGTATTTATATGAAACATGTTGAATGCTCAAAAACACTGTTTAAGTGTCAACAATAATCCAACATTTAGGTATAGATGCTCATAACTGTCAGTGAGCTCCTACTTATAGAATTCCCATTAACTTTGTGGTTTTTTCATTTGCCCCTCTGAGCTTGTTAATTATTTCTTTATTTGATTATTAAATTTGGGAACTGGGTATTCAACCAGTTCATTATTCAACCATGATAAGTGCTTTAGAGGTGAAAGTCTGACAATTTCAGGCCATTTTATGAAGCATGCTTCTCTTTTTAATTCTGCAAAGCAGGGAGATTACTGAATTTTAACATTCTTCCTTAAGGCTCAAATAGAAATAGAGATCCTTAAGGCTCAAATAGAAATAGAGATTTGATCCAGTGTAGGCCCCGCTTGAAAGATAATGTTGTGTTTACACTGGCATAGGGTAGCGAAATGTATCAGTTACTTCATTTAAAAGGAAACCTTTTAAAAGACTGGGAAAAATTAATGGATTTTATTGTTAGAAACTAGGTATGTGTATGTACTCTCTCTCTCTCTCTCTCTCTCTCTCTCTCTCTCTCTCTCTCTCTCAACTTTCTTTCTTTAACCCAGTAAAGAAAGAAACTTTCTTTCTTTAACCCAGTAAAGTGTCAGGTCAAGTGTGTGGGGATGAAACCTTGTGGTTGATCAAAGATACCTACCCTTTGCCTCAGGGATAGTTGATTATTTTTTCAAATGTACATATACTGTTCATTCAGACCTTTTAAAAAAAATTCTCCTATGCTGTCCAAACAACTCATGTATTAAAAACCACAAGGCAGTAGCATGAAATGATGATCAAAGGGAGATACTGTATCTTAATGGTTAATGTTTATTTTGCTCTCTATGCACTGGAACGGTTTAATAAAGGTGACCTGGTGCTTGTATGTGGATACTTTTAGAAATAATAATATGAGAAAGGGGTGAAAGTCTACCACATCTACTGCTGATGTATTCCACAGTGTAATTATAGCAAGGCATGAAATCTCTCAGGATTTTGAACTTTGATTAATACTACCTAATTTTTGATCCTCTTCCTAACAGGAAATTGACCTAGGCTAGTGCCTTAGCTTCTAATCTAAATGACAACTAGTGAACAACACAAAGTTTATGAGATTTCAAGTTACTCAGTGACCATTTCCTTAAAAAACAAAATAAGTGTGTCACCTAGAAAGATGTTGCTTGTCTTTTTTGGCAGCATTAGACTTTCCCAACCAAGCAATCAAAGCTCTTGTGCACATCATTCACCTTTTCTTTCCCATCAGCTTTTGTCTCTTTGCTCAACTCCTAACAAGATGGCATCACATCATTTGCTGGCTTCTCTAAGACATGCAACAGTATTTTAGGCATTTATCCAACTGGCCAGGCAGGCACAAAGAAGCTAAAGAGGCAGTTTGGTCAAACAGTGGTAGTCAACAGTGGATGGGATAAAATTTTTGCCACATGCTCAGAAGTGCTGCCTGACTGAGGAGGGTTCAGACCGGACCTGCATTCAGTTGTTATCAGGTACACTCTTTTTCAGAGGTGGAAGTTTCATCCTTTCATATACCTTTTTTTTCCTTAATGTAAAGCAACTTTTGGATTGGGGGAAGACTTGTCTTCATTGAAGCAAGCATCAGAATAGCTACAGAATTCAGCAAGTTAAAGATTTCACCCATGGCAGGAAGGACACCAATATTTATGTTTTGCAGTTATATACAAAGTAGTAGTGTGTGCCCATAAACACTCTCAAAACTTCTGTTTTAAAATATATCCTTCATGCTATGCAGAGTCTAGACTGCTGTGTCAACGTGTTACGTCGTTGAAGAATAGTGAGAGAAAAAATTCAGTATGATGAAAGTTTCAGTGAGTTATGGTAATAAATGTCTAAGTAAATGGCTGTTGATATATATTCATCCTATCCACCTGGATAATAGTGACTTTTAAAGGTAGCCCCCAGAATGTGATCCTTGATATGTAATTAAAGGTGGTAGATCTTTGTATAGAATCGTGTAGCTAGAAAGTATTCTATTTCTTCCCTTTGCATTTTTAAGAACACTGTACTTCTGTCTTGTTAAACAAAAAAGTGTAACTGAGGGGTTGGACAAAGAGTATAGACAGAAGACAACTTTTTAAAAATGTATACTTAAAATGTAGCTTTCTATAGCTGTGATATTTGCTATGGCACTGCTCCATGGTCTGAGGTGTGTTCTGGAAAGAAAGGGAAAATTATTTTAATCTATAGTTAGTGAAACTGCTGGTAGCAGAGCAGCAGCTATTTACATAAACTTCTAACAGCTTATCAATGCTGGATAAATAATTAGAGTGAATTAGAAGGTTCAGGTTTTTTCCTCCAGACTAAGCTCAGGGTTTAGTCAAAGAAATGTTTAGATTACACAGGAAATGTCATAATCAATTGCAGAGTACTTGTCTTGTGAATGCTCTAAAGTTGTGGTAAGGATGTATTGGTTAAGACTAGTTTCTAAAGCTGATATTTATAATGTGGCAAATGAACATCTTTGAAAAGTTGCAGTTAATTTTGGCTTTCTCGTGAACTCTGGGCTAGAAAAGCAGGGTAGAAATTCCAGAAAATAATTTCAGTGTAAGCACTGAAGTCGTATTGCTCAGGCAGACTGGGTATCATTTTCTTCTTTCTAGATCATGTTTGTTCTCCTAATTTCCTCTTGCAGAGGTTCACTGAACAGTAAGAATTGTGAGTGGGTGGGTTTGCATTTGTGGGGAGGCATTTCCCTGCCCTGCTACTTAAAATATTTTTAGTTAGTATTGCCACAAACTCAACCTAGGACCTCTGGCATGTATAGTGGGAGCCAATTCTGGGAGTTCTGCCTATTTACCATGTGCACGCAAGACATGTCTGTAGTACGTGTGGGTTAAATAAGAGTTTGATGTGTATTTCAATCACAGAAGATGTGATGAGCAAGTCAAGTTTATTCTTGTGCAGACACACTGTACTCCAGAGTTCCACAGGGCTCCCATTTCACACATTGCGCTGCATACAACCAGAGGAATGTTCTCTGTGTGAAGTGTGAATTAATTTGCCAGCCTCTGAACCAATGAAGGACAGGGGAAACTAGTATGGAGTCCCTGTTTGTGTGCAAACCCCTTAGATTGGAATAGGTAGGTGTTTTTCAGAGTGTTCTCTGTTAGGGCAAATACAGAATTTATGATTTTGAATCCTCCTTCCATTGCTATAGTCATCTTTTATATTTTCATTTTCTCTTGGTCAGCATGTGGGCTATCCTTCACTACTCTAAAAGGTGCTAATGAAAGTTTAATTGAGGTCGTTATGAGGCGGCATGTAAAACACAGCACCCTGCCAACAGTTTTAGAAAGCAGCTGCATAATTGAGAGAGGGAGGGAGGGAGGGAGGGAGGTTTCTCTCTAGCAGTTGGCTTTACACAGTAAACAAACAGGTGTGAGTTCTTGGGGTGGCGGCAGTGGTAGTATGTGCTGCTTTGGGACCATAGTAGAGAGTGTCTGTACCTGAATTGGGGAGGTGTGGAGCTCCAGCAAGTGTACTCAAAAAAACCTGCAGCTTTGGTGTTTAAGACAAGTCCCTCAGGGATTGTATTTGCTGTCTGGAGACCAGCTTGGAGACTGCGTAGCTGCACCTGACTTGAAAAGGCAGAGCTGCCAGCCACTCTGTAAACAAGCAACAGCTGCTCTTATGACTTAAGTGGTGGAGTTTTGAACTTAGACTCTGAACATCCAAAACTGGCAGAGTATTCAAAATGCATGTGGCTGTCTTTGCTATGAGAAGATTTATTTGCATGCCCCCGCTAGTATTTAAAAGGTTTATTTAACCCAATTGACTTTTCAGTATTAAAAAAAAAATTAACAGGGAATATAACATTTTCTGTGATTTAGTATAAAAAGACATAAATATGAGTGGGGCCGATGATGGTGGTAATCCTATAAGTAAGCAAGCCTTGTAGTGCTTTCCCGGACCCCTCAGTCATTGGCATTTCAGATGGTGAGTGCATGTTTGGGTTGGGGGGCATCATAGTTCTGAATGCTCCCTATGGAAAAGAAAATATTCCTGTGTGATCTAAACTAGTACATAAGAGAGAAAAGTTTGGTGTATCCCTCTTCCTGTTTACAACATTCCAGGAATTTGTGGTTTTGTTGTGGGAGATCATTGGGGTGCATTAAAATAAACAAACCTTTCATTTCCAGAGGTCTAGAAGTCTACTAATAATCTGCATAATCTGTAATCAGGAAATCTGCATAATCTGTAAATACAATATACAGTAGAACCTCCAAAGTTGACCACCTCTCTATATTGACCACCTCCTTAAGTTGACCTAATTTTCACAGTATGGACAGACACTGCATATACACTATGGGAGATCAACCTCTCTATATTGACCACCTCCGTAAATTGTATCTTGACCACTTTGACCATTGCACAGAGTATTAATTTACCCTCCGTAAGTTGCCCACTGAACGTGATACTGTTTGCCTGTGTTTTGTCTGATTTGTCCCATCTTGGAAAAGCAAGAAGCCAAGCGACAATCCCTCCCCTACGCCTGCTAGCACGTGTGTGAAAGGGTTTTTATAGGTGGGCATACTGCACATAGCTGACAGACCTGCGTCGGCTACCAATTGTACCTGGACATGTACCAAGTTGTGAGGGACATGAGGTTGCCTGTGCATAGTGAAGCCACTGTCCTTTCACTTTGGTTCCCATCACCAGTGCATTACTTTACACTTATATTGAAACACACCTGCTATTTTGCTGCCTATTCTCCCGGTTTGGAGAGATCCTTCTGGAGCACTTCACAATCCCTTCTGGTCTTCACTACTCAGAAAAGTTTAGTGTCATCCACAAACTTGTTGACTGGGAAACAGGGATAAGCAGGGAGGTGATTTATGAAGATGTTGAAAAGTACCAGTCCCAGGACAGATCCTTGAGGCACTCCACTTTCCACCTCTCTCCACCTTTTTTGTCAATTGCCCATTGACACCCTCTCTCTGTTTCCTGGTCCTCAACCAGTTCCCAGTCCATGAGAGGACCTGTCCCCTTATTCCCTGACTGTGGAGTTTTCTCAACAACTTTTAGTGAGGGACTGTATCAAATACTTTCTGGCATTTAGTGAATCTGAAGAGACCTAGTGGAGGCCAAGCAGCCTAAGTAAAAAGTGGGTTTTTTTTAGCTGTTGGGGCTGTGTAACATGCTACATGCTATGGGCTGGCAAGGGATAGCATTGGTCTGCCTGTCTGCTATGAAACCAAGTATTTTTTTTAAACTTACAATTTTTTTTAATGAATTGTATGAACTTGTGAATTGTCAGGGTTTTTTTAAAAACACTGATTGTGGGCTGTTTATTCCCTGTCTCTTGATATACATATAGATGATATAAATAGTAAGCATCACAAGAGGATCAATTCTCACTGATATTTGCAATAAAACTTTAAAAATCCAATCTAAATAATAACTTGGCCTTACATTTGTTGTCCTGGGAGCTAAACATGATAATATTTAAATGCCTTTTTTCCGTATGTTGACCACCTCCTTACGTTGACCAATTTCCTCCAGTCCCTTGGGTGGTCAACTTAAAGAGGTTCTACTGTATTCTGATTTTGGCGAGAGAATAGGTTTTATGAGCAAGTGCTGAGAACAGTTGTAGGTTTTATGAGCACCCACAGTAATGACTCCCATCTTCTGTATCAGCAGTTTCAAAACAACTGCTACTATGCACCCTGAAGATTAGGGGACACTAATACAGGATCTCTTAGAGCTGGCAGGGCCAACTATACATCATGCTAATAGGAGCTTTATTCCCTGGAGAAATAGTGGCCGGAGGACCTCCCAATATCATCAGGCTGCGCTGCTGGAACTTGATTACTAGCAGCAGGGGCATACCGCCCCTGTGGCAAAACATGGTGCATGCCCTGGGCGCCATCAAGGGGAGTGCATGTGTTCTCTTGGTAGCCGATCAGGCAAAATCGCCCGGACAGCTACCAAGCACAACCTCATGCACTAACTGCTTCCCCATCAGCAAGCAAAGCTCATGCACTCTTTCAGTACCCGATTGGGTGAAATTGTCTGACCAGTTACCAAGCGCATGCGCCCTCTTGGTAGCTAGTTGGACAAAATCACCCATGCCAGTTGCTGAGCACGCACTCATGCTCCAACTGCTTCCCTGTTGGGAAATAGTTGAAGTGCACTGATGACATCATGACACTGCTTGGTATCATGTCATCAGGCATTCCCCTGGGTGCCAGAAGCCCTGGGTATGCCACTGACTGGCAGTGTAGCCTGACTTATGGCATCAACATCCTATCATGTGCTACCTGGCCACTGCTTCAAACTGCTTCAGAGTGATGTCAGCCACAAAGTAGTGTCAGCCACATAGCAGCAGCCCTCCCAGATTCCCTGGTGCTAGTTGGAGTGCGTCAGTGGTAGGGGCAGGCTGTGGGCACGGAGGGGGAGGCAGGCAGTGAATCCAGTGGCAGTTGTGTGCTGACCTAGAATTGGTCTCTCTGTGCCACACCCAGAGGTGTCCACCAGCCGTTAGCCCAAGCTGGGCAGGCCTGTACCCAGATCCGAGGGCGACAGTGCATACTGGATCTTATCCCCCCTTTTTAAAACCATCTAGCCCCTTTTCTTTCTTCTGACACATGCAATCAAAATGAATGTCATACGTGAGTTGACATTCATAGGTCATTCATAGGACTCATAGGTGAGTTGACATCCCATCTCCAACCCATGTGGAGATAAGTAAAAATGTTTGGTTTTTTTTTATTAAATCGGTGAATGATTGTATGGCAGTAATTGTTGTATTTGTCCTTATCTTTGGCTGGATCTTTCCTTCAGTTTGTACAGATATAAATACTGTACCATTTCTTATCATATAAATGTAGAAAACGGCTCCTACTGCTGTCTTTGTAATAATTCAGTTTCAAGTCATGATGAAATTGTAATGAGAGACAAGACATGCTTTTAACTTTGCCTCCTGCTAGCACTGAAGTTATGACAGAAAACAGAACATCTGGACCTGAATAATGGTGCAGTATCTTTTGTGTTCTAATCTGATGCTTTGGGGGTTTGTTTTCCTTCAGAGATTCAGATCTGTTTTTGCTGGATACCAGAGCAGTATGGGCCTCCGAAGAAGGCTGGCTAGAGTTTGACATCACTGCCACCAGTAACATGTGGGTGATAAATCCTCAGCATAACTTGGGACTCCAGATGAGCGTGGTGACTAGGGACGGTAAGTAACAGGCCAACATACTTGAAGCATCTGGCCAATGACCTTGTCATTATTTGGAAGCTCTGTTTATAGCATTCAGCTGTAAAGTGATTAGCTGGCTCATGTAGCCAAATACACAGCTGTGATGTGATGGTTGGGCTCTGGATTCACTGCACAGATTGAAAGCTGCTTCCCTGACTGCTGCTTGTCCCATGTTTATGGCTGTGAAGTAATACAAGTGCCTGACTTGGAGATGTTGAGTTTTGTTAAGGCATCCACTGGAACCATACTTTGTTTTTAATACCCTTCGATTAGGAAGCCTGGGCCTACAGAAGTGTCTTCTAAAAGGAGATGCAGCTTTTCTCCAGTGTATTCCAATCTCAGTCCAGTTTTTGTATACTTATGTTTATGTTGGCTTATGTTCTTATACCTTTTTAACTGAGTCACAGTGCTCACTCAGCTTCCTAGAATGCCAGTGCTGATGTAATGCCTTATGTACCACACTTCAGGCTCTATTGCTTAAGCAACTATAATATTATAGAAAGGATGTTGTACTGCATATTTGGGAACTTTCATGTCATATTCCTTTTTCACAACATGCCCTGGATTTGGGTGTGTGTTTGTAGTGGGCCATGTTGATTGGCAGAATATCCATAAGGTTAAGTGAGAACAGGTGACAGCCTCCCCTGATGGGTATAGAACATATGAAGTTGTCTTGTTCTCAGTCAAGCCATTTGTCCACCTTGCTCACTATTTTCTTCTTTGGCTGGCAATTGTGTTCCAAAGGTACAGTGTTTGGGGGATGAGGCTTTATTTCCATGCACAGCTCTTCCTACCCCATTACTAGCAAAATTAGAAAAAAATATGCAAAGTAGAAAAAACTGTAGAACAAATTATGCAAAACAGAAGAAATTATGCACACTAGCTCAATTTCCAGTCTTTATCTAGTTGATATTTTTTGTACCATGGAGTACACACAAACTTGAATTTTCTTCTCATCTTCTATTGTCATGCAGGCCTCTTAACAGCACTTGTATACACATGGCATTTCAAGCCTTAAAGAAGTAAACCTTTCCAGATTGTGAACTTTCACTGAAAACTAGAATATCCTATGATGTTAACCATAGAGGAGGAGGGGCAAAAGAATGTAGGAAAGCTGCTGTGTTCCTCAAAAGAGCTATTCAGAAACACTGTGCTCTTTATATAACATGCCACTTTTCTTGTTTAATTTATAGGTCTCAGTATAAACCCTAGAGATGCAGGACTAATAGGTCGAGATGGCCCTTATGACAAGCAGCCTTTCATGGTGGCCTTTTTCAAAGTCAGTGAGGTTCATGTTCGGACTGCCAGGTCAGCCCCTAACAGGCGCAGGCAGCAGAGTCGAAACCGCTCCACCCAGCCTCAAGATGTCTCCAGGGTGTCCAGTATTACAGGTAAGCTCTTAAATGCCTGCTGTGCAGTGCCATATGGAAAGAAAATATTTGTTTTGGTTTATTTACCACTGTACATATAAGCATTTCTTTTAATTCTTATCTCGTTCATCCAGCAATGTCTTTTCCTTTCCTTCTTGGGTCATTAAACTAAAATAAAAGAATAGTTGATCCCCCAAGGGACTTCCTGTGTCCTACATGGCTTTATTGCAGTCCTCTGTTAGCATGCACAGGGGTTGTCATCCAGAATCACAGGGTATTTGCAGATTGGGTGATCCAAGGCAACGGGCTCTTGTGCCTTTAAAAGATATATAGAAGAATGCATGTTTGCAGGTGCAGCTTGCCATGGAGGGCTGAGTAAAACTAGACCTGGTGAAATTTCACTTTTACCCAACCATTTAGGTCAGGTGCCTTTTCCTCTTTTGCTCTGATCATGCTCTATCCCATTTCCATGCCATAAGCAGCAGTGATAGTTTTGCTCATTCAGTCTGAATAAGCACATAGAAAATCTTGCAGAGGTCATGTTTCCACATTAATGCTATTGAAAAGTGCACTTCAGCTGTGTTCTCCTCTGAATGAACACCTTAAACATGTATGTAAGTGATTGTGAGTAGTATTTCATTTGCGCACATTCTATTGAAGTGGACTGAATGGAATTTTACTCCCCCAAGGGCACTTAAACAGTTGATGGGTTTCAGAAGCTGGATTTCTGGGATGCTGAAGCAGCTTAGACACTTTCTGAGGAGTTGACCCCACTATCTCTGGGTTCGGCAGCAGTATGCCTCTGAAGACCAGTTGCAGGGGAGAAGTATGCCTTTTACTCCTGTTTATGGATTTCCCAGAGTCAACTGATGAGCCACTGGGAAATAGAATGGTGCACTAGGTGGACCTTTGGCCTAATCCAGCAGGCCTTTTCTTATCCTCTTCAGAGACATCCTTAGAACATATCTGTCAAATGAATTCTGATCTCAGAGATTATTATTGTGGCATTTGTTGAGTCATAGAGCTTGGAACTTGCACCCAAATGTGTTTAGCATTGCTTTACAGCTGGCTGGAAAAATCTGAAATATTAATGGAAATTAAGCAAATAGTTTCCATTTGCTGACCAGTCTTGTACCTCATGATAAACTGAAACTCTCCACTTGATACATGTGTTTGCTGAATTATGTTAGCATCTGTTCTGATCTGCAAAAAGTATTTCAGTACTTGTGGAGTAAAAGCAAGTTATTTTGCTTAGGCTGATCCCTACTTTCATAGTAGGCCTTGATAAAGATGTTTCTGAATGTCAAGTCTAAGTAAACATTTAAATCCATTCCTTTTAGCTATCTGCTCAAGAATGTTATTCGTAAGACAAAGTATTAATAAGTCACAGAGACATGGCCAGTCCGGCAGAAGCAAACTAGGTAACTTCCTAGAACAGTGCATCCCAAAGTGTGGGTTGCGACCCACTGATGAATCATGAGCCCAAGCACAGTGGTTCGCTATCTGGGCCCTCCCGACTGCCCTTGCACTGGTTTGGCTCCAAATAGGAGCCATTCCAGAAGCCCAATTACTTACTGGAACTTACAGAGCCCTCTCCTGGACCCGCGACCCACTCTATAGGCTTCTGTGGGTCTTAGAATGACCTCAGAAGGAAGCCACTATAAGTCACTTCTGGTTTTCAGAAGCTACTTCCAGTTTGAGTGAGTCGCTAGGCCAATGCTGCAGCACCACTGGGAGCATTGCAACCCATGCAGAGGACTAGGTGGGTTGTGGTGCTGCAAAATTTGGGAACTCCTGCCCTAGAATGTAAAACTCAGGGACACTTGGGGAGAGAAGAGAGCTGTTACCTGCACTTTGAAGGAGGTGCCTAGAGCTAGTTTAGCAGGGTGTTAGACACCAATATCCTCTGTATTTAGAAACACAGTCAAGAGTCTTCTTCAGTTGAGGGCATTGTTGTAAAGAGGAAGGGGGAGTTAAAATTAAGAAATCACAGACATAAAATTGACCAATTACTGTCCTACCGAAGACTTCATCATTTATTGTAGGATTGTTACTGTGCTTATGGGGCCCAATTCTATAAGGCCAAATCACTAGTGGGATTAGTGTTCCACTACTGGAGACTGCCTTACAGCATTTCCAACGGTGTGCAAAGCAACACGCTGCTGGAGTGCCGGTGGAGAGGCTGCAATGCCTCACTCATTGCAATGTTCCCTTTACCCAGGGGAGATGTCTGGGACGCCCCTACACAGGATGCATCACAAGCCTTTTTGGTGCAGCTGCAGCAGTTTTTTTTTTGGGGGGGGGGAGCGTAGGATTGGCCTGTTAGTGAAGGGGGTGGGGGGAACTTTGGGCCCACCTTGCACCCACAACAGTGAGCTGTGAAGCATACTTTGGTTAAGACAATTAAAATGTTAAGCCTCTTTCTGTTGCAGAAGTGAGCTCCTGTTATTGGCTCTTATCCAATTTTATGCACACAAGGAGCAATATGATATACTTTTACCGCTAGTTATCTGACAGCACATGTCAGTTCGTTTCAGTAATTATAGCAGTAGATTTCAGCCTTCAGTATGGAATCCTACTCGTCTCTCATAGCATTGATGGGTTAATGTCTGCACCAGACAGAGCTTTATTATAGAACTGTAACTTGGCTGACATCTTGTGTTGATGATGTCTAAGGAAATATAGATTCCCTACTGCTAACTACATATTTTTTATTACTATAAAGTCAGGCAATAGTGAGTCAGAGCCTGAAATATACAAACTGCCCTTCGTAGCCCTGTATGTGTATGCTGTGGTTTCCATTAGAGGAATTTGGAAGTGCTGTCTTCTCTAGTCTTCAGGGACCAGTGAGAGAAGGGGCAGCAGGAATTTAGATATTCAGATTGCATTTATGTTGCCTTTATCAGTGGTTTGTATGAGTGAACTTAAGCCTGACATTTCCTTATCTCACCAAGCTTTTATGTTAGGTGGGTTATTATTAACTATGTAGTTAAGTTTACATCAGCCTTATCCAGGCCAATCACCTAAATCAAACATTGAAGGTGTAGTGGGGGAATAAACTCTCCCAGAGACCTCTGTAACCACATTAATTAATCCTGTCAATTACACTGTAATTGTGTATCTAGTGAATTGTGTAAAATCTAGTGAAGGGACTTGTTAGTTATACAGCAGTCATTGTATTCATTGGAGGTGAGTTTCAGTAGTTTTTGTATATCTGCTTAGCCAGGAAAGTTTTGGAAAAGCTACCAGAAAGGAGGTTATTGGAATTATCCTGATGTGACTCTAACAATTTAAACATTTACAGTGCCACATTCTGCTTTAGAAAAGGCCTCTCATACCTTGGTTTGGATCCATGTCTACCTTAGGACACTTTGTTGTGTTACGACCACCGCCTCTTGGGCTGAGCAAAGAAGAATATCTAAATGCCAATGTAACTTTTTTCATTAACAAGCACTGTTTTAGATTAAAAAATAGTTTAAGACCACCCACACAAGTCGGCTGACCCCATTAATAAATTATGATCTTCTGCTGAATAAAAAGATTCTATGTCAAACTCGGAGCATAGAAATCTTTTGCAGTTTCGTTAACAGTATCAAATGTTTAAGACTGAGATTCACTAATGCTCTATATGATTTAAAGTCATGACAACTGGAAATTTTGTTTTAAAGTCTGTAGACAGAAGCAGAGACTTCTAAGAGCTGCAGTTCTGTGTCTGTATCAGATATTCTACTCCAGGGGTGTCAAATTCATTTCATATTGCAGACCGAATAGCATTCATGATGCCTGCTGAGGGCCAGAAGTGATGTCATAAGGCAGGAAGTAATATCATTGAACTGGTCATGACCAGAAATCAGCATTTTTTTTCTCACTTAGGAACTCATTAGCTGCAAATGGCAGAAGAGAAAATATGCAAATCTTTATCATATTTTGAAGATATGGGAGAGCCCAATTATCACGAAGGCTGCCCTTTCAGCAGTTACACCTCAGCACAGCTCAGCAGCTAAGGGCAGCTGATAGTGGTTCCGACAGAGCCCAAGGGCTGGAATAAAGAGTTTCTGGGGCACTGCATCCAGCCCATGGGTCTTATGGTTAATACCCCTGTTCTAGTCCATAATAGTCTTTGAACCACAAAATATCTGAGAATGGCAATGGTTTTGGAGGTAATGTATAAGTATGTTTTTGTTTGTATTTTCTAACAGATTACAACAGCAGTGACCTAAAAACATCTTGTAGAAAGCATGAACTTTACGTTAGCTTCCAAGACTTGGGATGGCAGGTATGTTGTATTTCTACCACCATGAATATGTTTTGTTCAGAATCACAAAGTAACTTCCCTTCCTACCAGAGTTGGTCCCTTTCCTAGAGAAGTACTGTTATACCTCAGTGGACAGCAGGATGAGTTCCACAGTATCAACCTCCTGCTTCTTTCCATTTGATTGCGTGCTCTATCAAAGATGCATCACTCTTGTGTAATTAGCTTAGGTACAAGAAGGCTAGGTCTTCAGCAGAGATCTAAGTATCCTGGTCTATTCTTGTCCTTTGCAAGGATATATCCAAGTTCTAGTTTGTTGTCTTAAGCTTTGAGGCCTGGCCTACTGGTTTAACTAGTAGATTAAGGAATGAGAAATGCTTTATTCCTTTTTTGTTTGCAGCAGCAGTCCACATTGTGACCAAAAAGAAGGAAATATATTCTTTTTGGCTTCATTATACCCATGCATCTTCCAAGACACATCATGTAGTAGTTTACCATTAGATGTGTTTTAGCAAATCCAGTTTAAACTCTTTGAACTCGGCTACTGTTAAAAGCTTTTAAGCTCTACATGGTAATTGCTCAAAATGGCTCCCACATTTTAAATGCTAAAAACCAGTTGACAGTCACTGGATCTGTGTGTTAAATAGTTCCAACTTAGTATGCCCTGAAAAGGCATCAGTGCATTCGTATATGGCTTTCTATGAGTCCAGATTGCGACTCAAAGCGCACACCCTGAAATATCTTTGAAAAGTGAGTCAAACCATAATACTCAGTGACAACAGGACATAAAGTGGATTTTGAACACACAGAGTTGTTGTCTAATACTATACATTACTATGCACGTATGTATAGGGAAGCAATTGAAATATATAAGCATCAAAACAATTTGAATAAGAAAGAAGAAACAATCAGAGTTAATAATGCATCGGTACCAGCCCTGAAAAATCTTACTCAGAGAGTAAGGTGCCAGGTGGGGCTAACAGCTGACAACAGCTGACAACAATGCTCCCTAATTCAATAGGCAATCAGTTACAATCTGTATAAGAACAGCACCAAGTTCTAGTGCCTGAAGAAGCTTACCAAAGCTGTGGCTCTTATTTCAGTCTTTTTATCTCTAGTTTTATTTGTTGTTTACTTTAGTTTTAATTCTTAGTTTTTTTAGCTTCAAGTGCCTTTGGTTTTAGTTTTAGCTTTTTAGGTTGAGATTTTAGTTGTTTTTAGTTTTCAGTTTTTAATTTAGTTTTAGTATTGACAATAGTTAGCCCTCCCCCCTTTTAGGATTGGTTAAGGCTCATTAGATTTAAAACAAAAAATAGCTAGACCACAGCACCTAGCCTGAAAAAACTGTTAAGTTCAACTTGGAACATGATCCAGTCTGTATCCTGTGCCTGCTGTTAGGACAGGACTGCCAAATGGAAATTACCCATGCAAGTATATTGTGTGTAAGATTCACCGTCCTGCATTTAGCAGGACACTGAATCATGCCCCAAGTATTTTTGTACCTAAAGCAAAGATTCACTGAAATCTGCTCCTATGTGAGTTTAAGTAACTGTATAATTTTATAAGAAGTATCTCAAATAATGAATGATTAGAACATCTTGCATTTGTCCAATGTGCTGTAGCAATGCCAACAAAATACTGGAAGACAGTAATTTAGGCATACTAGATTTTCATAATATTTTAATGTATTCTATAGCCTGACATGGAAGGTTCTGATACCTCAGTGACTATCAGTTAAGTAATTTGGCCTGTATTTATTACAACATATACATGTAATGCATCTAACATTCTTGTTTAAGGACTGGATAATTGCACCAAAGGGCTATGCAGCAAATTACTGTGATGGAGAATGTTCTTTCCCACTCAATGCTCACATGAATGCCACCAATCATGCCATCGTACAAACTTTGGTAAGTTTATTAGACCTTGGCCTAGAGCACAAGTGCTATAAAGTGGTTTATCTTCTTTTCTAAAATACTCTGTTATAACTGGTGGGTGGTGAAGGGGTGAGTGAAGAAGAGAGAGAACTCCTAGCATTTGTGTTAGATTTTGAGTCGCTGAGGGAGGCCAAAGAATGCAATTGTAGGATAAATGAAGAATTTGGAAATTAGACGTTTATCCCATAGCTGTGAGAGATGCTTTAACCAGAAGGTGGGAAATGATGAGGAAGCAACTGCTTTAGAGGAAATTGAAATTGAGTTCTAATTTTTCATTTGGCATAAATATGAAGCAATTATACTGTGCAATGTATGCCTCTCTTTCCCCCCTCCTAAACCAGGGCTTTCAAACTGGGGCATCATGATGCCCCAGCTTGTGGGCCCTGGCCTCTGCCCCCTTAAGGGGCAGGGGCAGCCAGGAGGCTAAGCGATTGCTTCACAGCTTCGGGGAGCCCTGCAGATGGTCGTGCAGGGCTCCCCACACCCCCAGGAGGCTGCAGGAGGCTCTGGTAAGTGCACCCAAGCCCCTGCAGCCCCCACTTCCCCTGCTGCCTCCCCCTGCCCCCACAAGGACTTACAGCAGTTTTCAAACTTACTGAGAGTTTGAAAACAGCTGCCTTAAACACATAAATTCTTCTCTCAACATGGTTCAGTTTCTCTTCTGCTCTTTCAGTAATTTTCAATATGTATGTAATACACCAAGAGACCAGGAACTAAAGTGGGCTTACTATAAACAAAACACAGACAAGCCTCACCTACACTTCATAGTGTAGCTGTGAAGATAAAATGGATAACTTCACATTCATTTTTCCAAGCTCTTCAGCAGAAGACATGGAGACAAATGAACTAAACAGATCCTTAGCTATAAATGAAACTGGCAACTTAATCATACTGTACCTTCTTTAAACAGGTTCACCTTATGAATCCGGAGTATGTTCCTAAACCATGCTGTGCTCCTACAAAACTTAATGCAATATCAGTGCTTTACTTTGATGATAATTCCAACGTCATTTTGAAGAAATACAGAAATATGGTGGTAAGAGCTTGTGGGTGTCACTGACACGATGCTATCTACAGGAAGAACTGGAATATCATTCTAAAAGACATCCACCCAGTGTCTCAAAGGGAAAAACCTTAACACTTCTAGAACAGCATTGTGCCTTAAGGAGGAATAGAAAAGAGCAAGGAAGTCCAACACTACTTCTTAATGTTAAAGTGTTTGCACAATGATTGCCTTCTAGTCTTACAATTTCTAAGTACACCAGAGCTCTGTCCAGGGCAAACTGTAAAAGTTGGATCATGTTAAAACAGCAAAGATACAGACAAAACCTTGCCAGCTGCTTCTACAGTTCACTCATACTATGCATTTGTCAAATCCTAGTTGATTTGATCCCTGCCTCAAGAAAAAAGAAGAGTTTTCAATGAGAAATGAAATGCACTATTCAGGTCAACGCTCTACCCACATTTAGCCAAGCCAAGTTAGCTATACAACTTAGAAGGCTTAGTTATATGTGAGAACCTTTATCACTTAGCAGAGAAGAGCCTTGTATTCAGCAAACTGCTTTACTGGGGTTTCTTCCTAAAAGCTAAAGCAACTTCTTTAGCTGTATTAAAAGCCAGCTTTGCCCCAAACACCAGAACACTTGGCAGTGTGCCCTTATGGCCTGATTAGCACACAAGCGAGTCAGCAAAACTTCCAGATCTTCCAATGCTCTAGAGATAACATTGTCTAGGCTATCAGGGTGATGTTTGTACACATGTTCTAAAGGCAACATCTAAACCTACATTCCACAACTACTCCCTGTTGCTACCTATGATCAAATGTTTAAAAATATGCTGCCACCATCACATTACATGCACACACAATATCCAGCCCTTATAGTAAGCAGCAAACCTTCATAGCAGGGACTATCCAACTATAAATTAGGTAACACCTAATTTACTCAAGACATAGTGATACCATAATTTTTGCTTCTGTGACTTCCTCAGAAACCTTAGATGCTGAAAGTCTGATCAAAAGACCAATGGGATTTTTATACGATCTACCAAGAAAGGGGATGGGGAGGAGAATGAGACTGAGGCAAAACTTCAAAACAGAACATTCAGGAGAATTGCTTGGCATTTGTCAGAAGGCTGTGTGAGTGCTTCCTGCCACTGGCCTAATTAACAATTGATAAAGTGGAGGAACAATCCACTATGAGGTCTGAATTCACCTGCTGTTGCCTTCCAAGTGAGGCCTACCTCTTACTTTGAGAAACACGTCTTTAATGTATACAATACTTAGTTTTATAGATCTGGCTACACACAGAAGGATGTTTTTCCAAGGCAAATTATAGTAAAGTGCACTTCCCTTTGACTACTTCATATTTTAAAAGGCTTATTGTACATAAATGAAAATTATAATTTATTACAACTGTCAGATATTAATTGTTGATGTATCATTTAGCAAGACCAAGATTTTTTTTTAAAAAAGATTTTATTCAGAAAGTATGTGTGTAAACAATTGTACCACTTGATTTTGTACAAGAAACTCATGAGTCAGCTCAGCCTGCTCATGAGATTGTGCTTCATTAGGTTTTTTAAAAAGCCATCATGAATAAAGGCTCCCTTTAAGGCAGAAACATGTGTTGATCTAATACTTCTGCCATGTGCTATTAGCCCTTTGGATAGACTTTCCAAATTTCATGGGTTTTGTTTTTTTTTCCATTTGTGTTGGACCTTGGCTAGAATGGGCAAACTATAGTACAAAGAATAAAATACAATATGGCTAACCAAAGTATCTCTCCATCTTCGATGGACATATGACAATAACAGCTTTCTACACCTATCTGCATATGTACAAATCTGCAACTCTTTTGCCCAATGGCAATAAATGCTTATATGCAAACTGGAACTTGCAGCATCTAGTTTGCTGCTCTAGCTTGAACTTCTATCTAAACCTGTATTAGAAATTCTTTGGCTTGGATTCTGTCTTTGACATGGAGTGGGGGGAAGGAGGGAAGAAAAATCTGTTCAAAACTACAGATCAACACAAAGATTTTACAGGAAAGTTTGTTTCTTTTACTTTGAAATAATGTTTGAGAAGAATAGATATTTCAGGTGCTCTGGGTTTGGGCTCATTAGCATATACATGAGCCACAGACCCCCAATACGATTCCAGAGAATCTGGTAGCTGTTTTGACCAGAGAACTATAAGAAGCATCAATCAACCAGATCTTTAAATGGTGGTCTGATCACTGAAATGTACCATTTCTGCATGAAGGGAGCCACGTCTTGAAGACAACTGGACAGAACTGCTGTGCTATCAGTCAAAAACCACCTGGCAAACACTATCTTCTCTGGCAATTTGGCAGAAGAAGATCATGCCATTGCAAGTTCTCTCTGATACAACATAGCAGCGTCCTCCATGATATGGGCCCACCTACTGCGGGTTAGGCTTTGTTGGATTGCAATTTGTAAATCATTATTTGTATATTTCAAGTCCTCCATTAAGTTGTCTAGCCATCTTTTCTTTTGCTGCAAATACCATGGTTTGAGAATAACCAGGCACACATTGGAGTACCATTACTTGTACAATTCTCAGGATGCGGGAAAAGGTGAACAGGAATCAAGTGTCCTATAGTGGTCACAAGTATCTTTCCAGAGAGAGAGAGAGAGAGAGAGAGAGTTTTCTTTTAAAATTCCTTTTAACCTCATTTTTGAACAAGCAGCTGCCTGAAACCGTTCAAAACAGTGATTTACCATTGCAACAAAAGAAGGTCATGACGTGCAGTTTCGCAAGCTGTATGCCCCTGGAAATTTTTTAAACCTATTTAACCTGCAGATGAAAATTATCTACCATGCCCCATAATTTTAACCTTTCCTCACTTATTTTAGTCTCAAAAAGAATGTTTACTTTTCATCATATGACAAGTAGAAGTTCATTAATGCAACCAATACTGAAAATATTCCCAATTTGAACAGTGACTGCTTGTTGTACGCTTCCCTCAGGCCAGCACAGTGGGGCTTTAGGAAATACAAATGCACACACAGAAGATACCATAATTTAGTATGTTCAGTTTCCCAAATAACCTCTATTGGAAAACCAGCAACATGACCATGATTTAACTCCCACGTTTACTGGACAGACAGCTGGGGTGGCAGTATTCAAATTGGTTCGTTTTTATAGTTCATCCTTTGCTTGCCCCAGAACGAAGTTATGCAGTGTTTCAAGATCTCTGGCTCCGGTATGTTCGCTCACTTTTTCCCCACCACGGAAAAGAATCAGTGTTGGGTAGCCATGCACCTTTTAAAAACAAAAACAAAAGCAAAAATGTTTAGGCAGCAACATTAGCATTTTAACACTTGCAGAAAAACACCCTTCCCCTGGGCATTAGTACTTTAAACCTTGCACAAATTAGCACTTGACTTTCAATGGTACCACAGAGTTGTTTTAAAACAACATTCAAGTTAGCAGTGCTGCCACACTCATCTTCCTCAAAAATGAAGCAATCATTTACTAGCAGCTTACAGGAAAAGTGAATGAGATTGCTGCTAATTAAGAAACATTTCCAAGCAAATGTGGTAAGAATGGAGCATGCCCAACGCTATGACCAAGATCCAAAGAAATACAAGGAAAGGTTTGCAGGTGCAGCATAGCCTCAAAGAACACACACACATACAACCAACACCTTGGAACTCAATAATAATTTTGGAACTATTTCTAACTTTAGGTTAAGTAGTATGGGGGAGAAACTAGTTTAACTGGGATTTGTGTGGAAGCTCTTTGAATCCTAGCTGATGGGTGTCACAGGTGAAAACAATGGCTTCTATGCACTTTCTCCCTCATTCAGTTACCTCTCCAAAGCATCAAGTCAAGCAGTCACATGCCTACAACTTCAATACTTAGTACAAACTTGGTAAAAAGCCATCTAGTGGCCTCACTTACAGAAAATCTATTGCAGACATTGCGTTGGGTGGTGCAGTCTACTTCAGCTATCTTGACATCCACTGGGCCAGGAAAGCTCTTCTTTGAGAGGTTCTCCCAAGTGGGAGCCAGGTTTTTACAGTGACCACACCTGCAAGAGGGGGGAAAAAACTAATGTGAAGTCAATAAATCCTTCAAAACTTATTTTGAAATTAAAAACACAAACACACAAAATAGAACTGATAGGGTATGTCTCAATCACTCATTGAGTAATATTAGTTTAAACCAGGATGTCAAATATAGGCACAAATACAGTGCCTCAGGGAAAAGACACAATAAGAAAGATCCATCAGATTCCTCCGGAAAGCTGACCAAGATACGCATGCAATGCAAAACACTGCTACACCCACTTCCGCCATCCCTTTCCATACCTACCTCTCATTCTTTACAAAAATGTCTATCCAGAGGTAAAGACTCACCAAAGATCCACAAGTGCAGTCACCCTGGACAGTCTAGAGAACTAAGTTCAGCAATAGGTGGAAGAGAGCCCTCACTCTCCCGAGAGCACTGGAGAAGTGTGGGGCTCTCTATGATTTCTTTCCGAGCTTTAACACTTAGAAAGTAGCCTCGCTCATTTTCCAGCTGCTTCTAAAACTCTGCATGAGGCCTTGGTCCATGGCAAGCCCAGTTATGGGCTGACTACCAAGGCCAGCCAAAATTCATAGAATTTGGGTTGCTATAGACCAGCAAACTGGCTATTCTGATGCTGGGTTCAATGTACATGCCTCACTCTTCCCTACTCCAGTCAAGGGAACAGTTTTAGATAGATTTTGTGCACTCTTTCATAAAATGCACACCTATTGTGGCAGAGCTTGATTCAGGGCAGTATAGTAAAAAGTGAAAATCTGTTTCCCGCCTCAGAAAACAATATACCATACTAGGTACAGAGTGTGTGGTAGAAAAGTATTGACAGTACACAGTGAAAACTATTAAGATGAGATGGGCTTCTACTTGTCATGCAACTTAATGCTAATATTTACTTAAAACTAAGTAAAGGGCAAAGGTAGACCTCAGCACACTGGTGGTTGCTTAGCCAAACATAAAACAGTTGACATGGAAGAGAAAAAGGTCAATTTGTATACAATGAACTATAATTGTGTACACAATTAGGTAGCCAGAAATAGTATACTGGCTATTTGTGTAGTAAACATTAGTCTAAACTGCAGCTTTTCATGGAAATAACTACTGCCAAGGAAAGTGGATCGGTTGGGTGGCATTTAGAATGTCTTTAACACAGTCCTCATTCCTGGATATTTGGCATCCTTGTGGCATGCCCTTTTTAGAATGTAGTCAAGAGAGAATAGATGCTATATTTGGAGTGCAGCTCGCTTCTCAAGTCTGCTATAAAGGCTTGGTGAATGCTGATGTTCCTTCACATGTATCATAAAGTCTGTAAATGAGTATGGACGGACAAATTTTACCTGGTGCTACCCGACTGTAAACCAGCATAGCCTGGGTGACTGGTACCCTAAACCATCATAACTTCATAGATAAAGTGCATGGGGAATGCTCATGTCTTGCATGCTAATAGTTTCACCTCCCAAAAGTCTCCATCAGCAGAGTGTTGTAAGAGTACAGAACAGATGGAGAGAGATACATCTATATCTAGGTCAGTGGTTCTCAAACCTTTAGCAACAGGACCCATTTTTTTAGAATGAAAATCTCTCAGGACCCCCCGGAAGTGATCTCATGACCGGAAGTGACATCAAACAGGAAATTTTTTAACAATCCTAGGCTGCAATCCTACTGACACTTACCCAGCAGTAAGTCCAATACATTAAATTGGGTCTCGACTCACAGTTTAAGAAACACTGATCTAGGTAATTTATAATCCTAGTATACAGATTAAAGAGAAGCATGAAAGAGGCAGTAATATACCAGATCAAGAAGCAAACTGCTCTAAAAGGTAAGGAGATTTGATTTCACATTCCTACCGGTTCACCAGTTCATGTCTATCACTGGATTACAGCATCAAGTATGCCTGTATAAGCCATCACTGATCTAACAGTGCTTATTGCTACATTTACACTGCAGTGGTAATTCTGTTAAGCCACCTCAAGCATATCAGTGGAAAGATGGTATATTAATCTGATTTTTAGACTGCCAGCCCTTTGGTACATGGGGCATCTTCTCAATCCTTAGCTATGCAAGCTGCTTTGACAACTTTTGTTAAAAAGTAGAACAATAAAAGCCACATTTTTTCCAACAGTTGATTGAGCGACAAACTCAGTCAACCAGAATCTATGCCTGCTGTTTCAGGTCAGGCAGAGGTGCCGGTTTAAAGAGTGTGCTGCTTACTGAAGCATCAGTAAAGCACGTACCCCAGCCCACTCACTTGCCTGACAGCTTCATCTGCAGTGTGGCAGAGCCACACTCTCCTCCCTTCTTCCTGAAGGCTCCCTAGGAACAGAGATGTTCCACATCCTTCCTTATGTCACCCCCTTGAGGAAGTATGTGGAATGTCTCCATTTCTAGAGGACTGGAGTGAAGAAAGAACACAGCAACACAATAGAGGGAGCCATGTGGGGGGGGGAGGTGAGGTATATAAATCTTGTGCAATCTTTGTAGCGGTACAAAGGAAGTCGCAGGAAGGGAGGGTAAAAGGAGAAAGGCTGGGGAAAAAGAAAAGAAGGAATCCAGAAAGCACCATGATTCTAGCTGTGGTGAAAGCTCATGGCAGTTTTTGTTCTCAGTAACCTGAGTCAAGCCTAGAGGCAAGGAATGAGCCTTTCAGTGGGCCACAAAAGCACTGCAACACTCAACTGTAGTCAGCTTCTCTAAGCAATTGCTGTTATGGTTAATGGAGTCTGCATAAAAATGGGGCCTAGGCAAACCTCTAGGCCTTTCCCTTACATGATAAAAGATAGATGCTCACACACAAGAAGGAAAAGACAAATGTTAAATGTGTCATCAGTCTGACTGCATGTGAGGCACACAAAAGATAGAGGGGCTTTGTGAGCCAACACTTAGGTTGTTAAAAGCCTAGTTTACCATATCTGCTGAGGTGAGCTTGTAGCACTGCAAAGATTGTGGGGCTGGAGTGCAAAGAGAAAGTAGTTTCCAGGTTCAAAGGTGGGGAAAGGGCAAAAAGAGAACTTGAAAATTCCCTTTTCAGGAAGGCTTGGCAACAGCATTACCTGGTTGCAGGGAAGGAAGAATGCAAGGGAGCCGAGAATGCTTTCCCAGGGGAGAGGGGTTCTTGAGGGGCAGCTCAGTGAGCACTGGAGCACTGGCTGCAGAAAGGGAAGGCAGTTCAGTGGGTGTTTGAGCAGCAGCTTTCCATAGTGCTCAGAGGAAGATGCAGAGAAGAAGGGAGAAAGGCTGGTAAGAGCAGGAAGTGGTCTGATACCTGTCTTCAGTGCCAGCTTGTACCATGGTTCTACAGATAGCTGAGCAATTCACAACATCGGCAACAGCAAGCAGATAAACAGTGAACATGAGGGATCTGTGACCCAGCTGTTTCTAACCAAAATTCCCAGAGGAAAGCATGGAGGCTACTGCAGGGTAAACTCATCAAGGACCTTTTTGCTGTGCCTTAATGACCCCTGATGGTTCATCCCTGGCTTGAGATGGATGCCTCTATGGCTCAGCACCATGTAGAAGGTGAAGCAAAGAGTTGATTGCTTGGGAGGCCTGCACCTCAGTTACCCTACAAAGTCTTGATAAAGCTTACAATGAAGTTGGTGAGTGAAGCCAAGATTTGAGTTTGTTTACTCCAAAGTCAGGATGCTCCCAAGGTGTGGCTTGTTTACAGATTCAAATCTGCAGACCAAAGCAAAGTGTGGCTGGTCATGGAATTCTCCACAACAAGAAAGCTGAAACCAGCTAGCTAGCATGGAGTGGGGATGGTTGTTCGGATGAACCAAAAATTGGCCTTTTCCTTAAGGCTTGTGGGTCCTGAGGCTTCCCTGCCATCAGCCCAATTCATAATACCATGAATGGGTCATGTTTGTCTGGCATGCACCCAGGACCGTTCATGCACAGGAAAATGTGTCACTGAGAAATATTTTGGAAACATTTAAAATACATTGGCTCTTTCCTAATGACCACAGGAATACTAACAGTGGAAAATTACAATTGAAATGCATTGATTCCTTCTGAATGGCCATAGGGATGAATTGCAAATGATCAATTTGGAAGGAACCAATTCATTTCAAGAGCCATTCTTCATGATTTGTTTTAATATGTCCCCCCCCCTCATATGGCCCTCATTCAAATTCTCTTTGGTCGATTTTTGAAAAAGAAGTAGGTGTTCCAAATCACAAACATCATACCATGTCTGGCTTGTCCAAGTATCAATGGTACAGTGGAAATTAGGAGCTATACATGCGTGTGTGAACCTGTCCCTATCTCAGCATACTGTTGTGTAGATGCATACTTTCTCTAAATGAACCAAAGGAGATTGGATACTTCCCAAACAGAACATGCTTCATTCTCAATGCTTACCACAGCACAACCAGCACAAAAAAAGAACAATTCTAATGGCAATTCAGGCCAGATAATATTTTACAGCACAACAAGTACACATGATAGACCCTCAAAGTTCTGGGCTTTTATACCCTAGTTTCAGCCATGACAAACACTTCAGGGAAAAGGTTTGGTAGTGGATATGGGAAAGGAGCTCAACAACGTTTGGACACATGCAAAAAGTTCTATTAAAAAGCAAGCACACCAAGAAGCTATAATAAGTACTTATAATGAGGATCTCGTTTTGGAGTAATGAAAGAGATAATTTTTAGCCATTTTCTGGAATTCTATGGATGGCATTGAACTTGCTACCATTACTTTTCTTCCAAAGGATAAGTATTCTTTATCAAAAAGAACACAACTTAGTATAGGGTTACTGCTGCTGAGCAGCAAACAGTGAATGCTCCTATAATCACAAGGAGGCAGCTTGTCAGGTAGATATACACAACAAAAGTCTCATGCCAAAACCTGAACTCTAGAGAAGGTTTTCATTTGTTACATTATGTACTTTCTGGATTATGATAATCTTATATGAGATTTTAACTAAACGTAAAATAGAGGGAAATTTTATCTGAATCTATATTTATTCTGTTCCAATGACCTGCTGGAATGCAATCTTTGTGTAAGTTGCTCAGGCAACTGTCAAGTTTTATGCCTAATAAAGGTCATTTGTCTGTCTGTCTCTACTTTCTGGAACAAGTTACCAGGTTGCTAACTTGGTTCTACGCACATTGGTTGGTTCTGTGCACACTGGAGAAAATGAGTGTGTGTTGAACTTTGGGGTCTAAACCAAAGGGAAAAGGAGTTCCCAAGCCAATAAGTCTAATCAGTAGATTATTAATCCGAGTCACCTGTCATACAACACTATTGTACTCTAATAGGAGCCCCTACCATGCTGATGTGATTCATACTAGAATTCAGTACCAATTATAACCAAGTTAAGGGCCTACTGCAGGCAACTTTAGTTCACCTCAAGCAAGACATGAACAAATTACGTAATCTATTGCCAAGTCAGTAACAAATGTACAATTATCCAATTTCAAAGCCAGAAGTAGGTAGACCAGAACTGATATACAAAAAGGGCATAGAAAGCTATGTATCAGTATCCTAAATACTTCCTATGTAAAACTGCTTACCATGGAGCATAGAATTTTATGAAGGTGATTCCTTTAGCAACTTCTTCATCGAAGTCTTTTTCAGAGAGGGAAACAACCTTCCCCTCCTAAAAGAAATGGAAGTCAGAGTCAAATCACTTCACGCAGTGCCACATGTCCGCTTTAAAGAAAAGATGCAAAATCCCAGCTACTTTAAAGCAATTAATATTCTGCTATAGAGCAGGACTGCCACACACAAACATGCCCAAATGCTGCATGTTGAGATATTTTTCCCCTACACCCTTATAAGTTCATGTAGTTCATAATTTCCATACAAATGGCTCTTTTGCTTCATGGATCACACAGAATCAGGGAAAACACATATGCACCTATAACTAAAGTAGACGTTAAACCTAAACTAACCAAACTTTTTAACACCATTTGTCCAGCAATTTGTGCTACACTGTTTGAAAATCCAGCATGCTAATAATACAGCCTAAACTAAGAGCAACATTGGATATTTCATTTATCGTCACATTTCTTGTTCCTTTAGCACCTCCTGTTTTTCTATAATGCTGTCTGTCCTGTCCATTTGTTCCCTGCCTCCTTGCTGTATCACCATTCAAGACTGAATGTATCATGTAACTCTTATTGCCCTGGCAACTGTGTGATGTCACAAGGGAAACAGGAAGCAGGAAGATCAATAGGAAGTGGACATCTATATTTATGTTTACAAATAGCTCCTTTAACGCAAAAGATGGTCATGAAACAATTTTGTTCAGAAAGAAGCCTGAAGTATAAGGTTAGGATAAAACTAAACAGTCAACAATTCATTGTTTCATGGAGTACTGTAATGGAATGCCTAAATGCTGCTGTTTTCTTTAAAGTTTCATGAAATTGTTATATTTATTACAGCTAGAGCTTTAGGAGGTGGAGGAATGGCACCTAATCCATCAATAAAAATAATTTTTAGTGCTATTAAAAAAACACAGAGTTTAGCACCTACCTCTTCCTCAGGAATTACTTCTTTAGGTGGTGATGGGGCTTCAGTAGGCTTAGGATCACGTGGGGCTTCTTTGGAGTTTTTTAGCTGGGAATCAATATATTCCTTCAAGGAGTCCAAATCTCTCTTTCCTTTATACTGATCAGCCTACAATAAAAGTATGTGCATTTTTATTAGTTTAGCAAACATTTCTAAAAATCTCATTTAAAGATTGATTGCAGTAAACAGCTCCTGCAGTATACCTTTAACCAATTTATAGCTTCTTATCAATCCATTAGCTTGGCTCCCTGAATTCCACAGGTTACCTTTTAGCCATAAAATATATCCTTGAAAATTTGAACATGTTCAGACCACAATCACAACTGAGCTATGTAGGAGTAAATCACAATGAAGTTTGGTCTAAGTCAGGGGTCTCCAAACTTTTTGGCCAGAGGGCCACACGAAATATCTGGTGCAATGCTGAGGGCCAGAAAAAAATTTAAATATAAAATTTAAATAAATAAATTAGAGATGGAACTTAGATGAATGAATAAATGAATGAGTGGGTTCATTCACTCAGCCTCTCCGGCCCTCAGAACACTCTCCAGATGCAATCAGAGCACAGCTCTGGTCATATTCAGTCAAGTCGGCCAGAGAACATAAGAACATAAGAACAGCCCCACTGGATCAGGCCACAGGCCCATCTAGTCCAGCTTCCTGTATCTCACAGCGGCCCACCAAATGCCCCAGGGAGCACACCAGATAACAAGAGACCTCATCCTGGTGCCCTCCCTTGCATCTGGCATTCTGACATAACCCATTTCTAAAATCAGGAGGTTGCGCATACACATCATGGCTTGTACCCCATAATAGATTTTTCCTCCAGAAACTTGTCCAATCCCTTTTTAAAGGCGTCTAGGCTAGACGCCAGCACCACATCCTGTGGCAAGGAGTTCCACAGACCGACCACACGCTGAGTAAAGAAATATTTTCTTCTGTCTGTCCTAACCCGCCCAACACTCAATTTTAGTGGATGTCCCCTGGTTCTGGTATTATGTGAGAGTGTAAAGAGCATCTCTCTATCCACTCTGTCCATTCCCTGCATAATTTTGTATGTCTCAATCATGTCCCCCCTCAGGCATCTCTTTTCTAGGCTGAAGAGGCCCAAACGCCGTAGCCTTTCCTCATAAGGAAGGTGCCCCAGCCCCGTAATCATCTTAGTCGCTCTCTTTTGCACCTTTTCCATTTCCACTATGTCTTTTTTGAGATGCGGCGACCAGAACTGGACACAATACTCCAGGTTTGGCCTTACCATAGATTTGTACGACGGCATTATAATACTAGCCGTTTTGTTCTCAATACCCTTCCTAATGATCCCAAGCATAGAATTGGCCTTCTTCACTGCCGCCGCACATTGGGTCGACACTTTCATCGACCTGTCCACCACCACCCCAAGATCTCTCTCCTGATCTGTCACAGACAGCTCAGAACCCATCAGCCTATATCTAAAGTTTTGATTTTTTGCCCCAATGTGCATGACTTTACACTTACTGACATTGAAGCGCATCTGCCATTTTGCTGCCCATTCTGCCAGTCTGGAGAGATCCTTCTGGAGCTCCTCACAATCACTTCTGGTCTTTACCACTCGGAAAAGTTTGGTGTCGTCTGCAAACTTAGCCACTTCACTGCTCAACCCTGTCTCCAGGTCATTTATGAAGAGGTTGAAAAGCACCGGTCCCAGGACAGATCCTTGGGGCACACCGCTTTTCACCTCTCTCCATTGTGAAAATTGCCCATTGACACCCACTCTCTGCTTCCTGGCCTCCCACCAGTTCTCAATCCACGAGAGGACCTGTCCTCTAATTCCCTGACTGTGGAGTTTTTTTAGTAGCCTTTGGTGAGGGACCTTGTCAAATGCCTTCTGAAAGTCCAGATATATAATGTCCACGGGTTCTCCCGCATCCACATGCCTGTTGACCTTTTCAAAGAATTCTATAAGGTTTGTGAGGCAAGACTTACCCTTACAGAAGCCATGCTGACTCTCCCTCAGCAAGGCCTGTTCGTCTATGTGTTTTGAGATCCTATCTTTGATAAGGCATTCCACCATCTTACCCGGTATGGATGTTAGGCTGACCGGCCTATAGTTTCCCGGGTCCCCCCTCTTTCCCTTTTTAAAAATAGGCGTGACATTTGCTATCCTCCAATCTTCTGGCACCATGGCCGTTTTGAGGGACAAGTTGCATACCTTAGTCAAGAGGTCTGCAACTTCATTCTTCAATTCCTTAATAACCCTTGGGTGGATGCCATCAGGGCCCGGTGACTTATTGATCTTTAATTTATCAATGAGGTCTGAAACATCTTCTCTTTTAACCTCTATCTGACTTAACTCCTCGGTCAGGTGGGGCCGTTCGGGCAGCGGTATCTGCCTGAGGTCTTCTGCCGTGAAGACAGATGCAAAGAACTCATTTAATTTCTCTGCCATCTCTAAGTCTCCTTTTATCTCCCCTTTCCCTCCCTCATCATCCAGAGGGCCAACCGCTTCTCTGGCGGGTTTCCTGCTTCTAACATATTTGAAGAAGCTTTTATTATTCCCCTTAATGTTGCTGGCCATGCGTTCCTCATAGTCTCGCTTGGCCTCCAGTATCACCTTCTTACATTTCTTTTGCCACAGTTTATGTTCCTTTTTATTCTCCTCATTAGGGCAAGACTTCCATTTACGGAAGGAAGCTTCCTTGCCCTTCACAGCCTCTCTAACTTGGCTGGTTAGCCATGCGGGCACCCTCCTGGATTTAGTGGAACCCTTCTTTCTTTGCGGTATACACCTCTGCTGGGCCTCTATTACTGTTGTTTTAAGCAGCCTCCATGCACTCTGGAGAGATTGGACTCTTTTTACTCTCCCTTTCAACCTCCTTCTAACCAGCCTCCTCATTTGAGGGAAGTCCACCCGTCGGAAGTCAAGGGTTTTTGCTAGAGATTTGCCTGGTATTCTTCCCCCAACGTGCACGTCAAAACGGATCGCAGCATGATCACTGTTCCCCAATGGCTCAGTAACGTTTACATCTCTAACCAGGTCCTGCGTACCGCACAATATTAAATCCAGAGTCACCTGTCCTCTGGTGGGCTCCGTGACTAGCTGATCTAAGCCACAGTCATTTAGCACGTCAAGAAATCCGGTTTCCTTATCGTGACCAGAACACAAATTGACCCAGTCAATATGAGGATAATTGAAGTCCCCCATGATTACAACCCTGTCCCTCCTTGTCACCTCCCTGATCTGTTTCCTCATTTCAAGGTCCCCATCAGATTTCTGGTCTGGAGGACGATAGCACGCCCCCAGTATTACATCGCTGCACAAGCCTGGTAATTTAACCCACAGAGATTCTACGGTGGAGTCGGACCCACCTTCAATCTCTACTTTGCTGGATTCTATCCCTTCCTTAACATAAACGGCCACCCCACCTCCAACACGCCCCTGCCTGTCCCTCCTGTAGAGTTTATAGCCCGGGATTGCGGTATCCCACTGATTTTCCGCATTCCACCAGGTTTCCGTTATGCCCACTATGTCAATATTTTCCCTTGTCACCAGACATTCCAGTTCTCCCACCTTTGCTCGTAGACTTCGGGCATTCGCATAAAAGCATTTATACACGGAATGCCCCAGGATGCGCTGCTTATTCGCTCCTTTGTCCCCACATCCTCTCATTGTGCCAAACCATCTATCACATCCCATCACCCTACCTTTCCCAATTTCTTCTCCTACTCTGCCTTTGTCTTGTTGTTCTCTAACCTCCCCATTCTCATCCCATAGGGATGAGGAGTCCCGAACCGGATGCCCCTCGGCTCCTGTCGGCCTTCCCCCAGGGATCAGTTTAAAAGCTGCTCTGCCACCTTCCAGAGGCTTTCAGGGGACAAGAGGCTGGCCACAGGCCAGACAGAGGCTCGCAGTGGGCCGCATCTGGCCCCCGGGCCGGGGTTTGGAAACCCCTGGTCTAGGTCAAGATCAGCATGAAACGAATCTAGGCAGTTGCCTAGGGCAGAGTGTTTTGTAAGGGAGACCACTTGGGCAGCAACAGATGGAAGAAATTTCTGCAGCTCAGAGAGAAAGGAAGAGCCAGAAAACCAATGAGTGCTCTAAAAAGCAAATTCCATGCCTGGCTATGATCCTCATGGACTGTGCGAAAAAGACCCTCAAGGACTCAAAGCTACGTTGCTTGGAGCAAGTTCTCCTTATCCACCTTGTCTAAAGAAAGTATCATGACATTCCTTCAACATCTCTGTATAGAAACCAACATTCAGAAAGGGAATTTGGGTGTATTTTTAAATCCAGCATTAAGCAAGATCAGGCTCCTTACAAACAAAGAACATTTGTTCTTTTTGGCAGTTTGCAGCTTACATATTCTGTGGTTATATAAAAATTCAATCTCATCAACTAGTTCATCAGGCTTTTCACTGTCATAAAGCCAGAGGTCTGGAACAGGCCTAAAGGTAATTTCATATAATTCTCATATTTCTTGTCACTGATCTAAAAAAACACAATAAAAACAAACAAAATATAAACCCAAAACAAATAATTAGACGGTACAAAAGAATAATTTTTTAAAACCCTATCTCTAAGGAAATCTAGTCAAAGTTGCCACTTAAATGAACAAACAGTTCTCATTTCATAAACAGGATCAGCTTATAATAACCTTACCTTTTCTCCATCTGTGAACCAGAGAAGAGTTGGATAGCCCCGTACTTGGTTTGCTGAGCAGACTTCATAATGCTGTGTACAGTCTACCTAGAATTTAGCATAATTAAAATAACTTAAAAGTATCAAGTAAACAGTCACAGTGTATTTCACAGAGTAAAGTCTGCTTTCACTGGTGACAGCTGTAGAACTAATCCTTCAAAATATTTACACATACACACCCAAGAGCAGAGCCGAAGTAGTATATCATCATAATTTATTATTTACAAAAGTGGCTAACATATATTAGGCACTGTAGATTTAAAAAATGCACATCTCACTACCTGCAAGCTCACAGCTAAAACTATGAAACAAAAGGAGAGAGGACTTGGAGGGAGGGTGAAAACTTTGCACTTACTGGGTAAGACTAAAAGGAAGGAAAAGGAGTCGCAGTAAGAGCTGTACAATTAAATCAAAGGAGTCAAAATGAAACATCATCATAAGGGAAATGCAAGAGAAATAAAACTTTTGTTTTAATAATTTCTTGTAGAACAAGGTGGAGGCCTGTTGACTATCTAAAGAGTTTCGTGCATAAAAGACCATAAGAGAGACATGAAGGCAGATGAGACATAACAACATAGCAAAAGGCAGTGGAAGTTTAGTAAGAAAATTAATATTTGATGAATACGGGACCAAGGAGAACAATAGCTAGAAAACAGTGAAGACAGATGACAGAAGTCTGAAGAAACTTATGTTTAATATGGGGCAACAGAGAAAGCCAACATACAGATGAATTATGATTAAAATGCAAAAACAGAAATATTAAAGCAAGCGGAAGAGTTGAGAATAGAGACATTGCTTTCAGATTCAAAGACAGGAAGATTGGTAAGCAAAACATTACAATAATCAGCATGGAACAGAGAGTATGAATAAGGGTTTTAGTAGCATCAGTAGATCAGAAAGGGCACATTCTAAAAGTATTTTAAGAGAGAACCAACAGACCTCAGCTAGAGCAGTATTGTAAGCCAAGCAAGAGAAAGGAGAATCAAAGATAACACCCAAGCTCTTAACTTCCTGAGAAGAATGAAGAGTGAGGATGCTGACTGAAAGAGAAGATGAAAAGGAAGGTTTAGACAAAGTTTGAGACAATGATCTAACTTCTAAACAGATATAGCTGGAAGTTTTAGAGATCCATTTTCAGATATAACTCTGAAAAACATTTGTTTGGAAGCAAGAGTGGGGAGGACTCCTGTCTTCCCCCTACTTGCAGGCTTATCAAAGCATCTGGTTAGACACTGGAAAACAGAATCATGGACTAGGGACACTCAGTCCGACACAGAAAGCTTCTCCTTACGCTCTTAGTAAGAACAGAGAGAGGTAGAACTGGATATCACCACAGTGCAGGTCAAAAGAGGAAATTTCATTACCAAGAGCTAGAGTATATAGAGTCAAAAGAAAAGAGTCCCCAAATAAAGTCCTGGGGACAGCAACAGAGAAAAAAGGAAAAGAACCATAAATGGCAACTTTTAAATGAATGATTCATGAGATATGAGAAAAGTAAGAAACACGAGTGCCATCAAACCTCAAAGAATGAAGAGAATTCAGGAGCAGACAGGTCACCTGTATCAAAAGCTAAGAAAAGATAAAAGTAAAAACAGATATGAGCTCTCAGTTTCATGTAGAAGATAATTAGGTATTTTATTCAGAACAGTCTCAGTAGAAATTGAAAATCAGTTGAAAGAGAATTCACAGGAAGAAAATTGAGGCACTGGGAACAGACAAGTCGCTCAAGTAGTCTGGAGAAGAGAAAAAGAGAAACAGAGTGATAAAGAAAAGGTGAGAATCCAAAAACAATTTTCCAGAATTGGGGAACAGCAGCTTCTTTAACCCATTTTTGCCTGGCGCACAGGTGTACACATTTGGACCCTGCTGCATATCTGCAACATCGGGCAGAAATAGCTTAAGGCAAGAATGGTCACTACCAGAAGAGAAAAAGAATACTTAAAATGTGGGTAAGAAGAAGAGAATTGAACATTTGTTACTTCAAGAAAAAAAAAAAGAATCAAAAGGATTGAATAAGAAGGAAAACAGCATCAAAAGCAGAAACTAGAGAAAAAGAGAGGAAGGAGGAAAATGCATAAGCAAAGAGGGAGAAGTAGCAGGAGTACCACAAGCAGAAAAAGAAGAAGAAAATAATGGAGAACAAATAACATACATTTTATATAGAGTGGGCCCTTGGTATTCGCAGGAGATCCGTTCCAGGACTCCTCACCGATAACAATTTCTGTAGATAATAAAATCCACGGAAGGGCCTCACAAGATCTGCCAGACACAACTGGAAGTGCTTTCCAGTCACATCCAAGAGGTGTTCGGAGGCCCTGAATCTCTCAGTGCCTCAGAACACCTCCCAGGTGCAACCACAAGGCATTTCTGGTCATGTCCAGGAGGTTCTTGAAGACCTCCAAACATGGGCTCAGCACCCACGTTGAATCAAATCTTCAGGTGTTGAACCTGCGTATAAGGAGGGTTGACTGTATACTCTTCGCTTGTTATCCTTACCTAATTATTCCTGAAAATGGCCTTTATAGTGAAAATTTGAATGGGTACAATTATTAATTTAAATGAGAAAAATCTGAAGTAGTTTCAAAGTCATTCCAAGTTCACATTAAAAAAATCACCCTAATGTTTAATACCATAATGAAAAAGTTGGGTGGCATCATGATCAAATAGAATAAATAACAATTAACAACAACATTATCCAATTTAATTAAGTGTCAAACATTCTAGCTGTATCAATAAACCAGTGGTATTAAGTGGAAGAGGAGGAATGTGATTTTGCGGGGGGGGGGGGAGAGTGTGGTAGTGCAGGAAACTGTTGAATGCTGACACATCACAAAAACAGACAGAAGGGAATGTGCAATGCATGTATCTTGAAAGCCAGTATGAAACTGAGGATAAGGACACACTACCCATCAGACCTGAATTGGGTGGTAGACTGGGCCAGGAGAAGGAGTGGGATTGGCAGTGCATAATCCATCTGCATGGATCCATATGCATTTGCATCAGCAAGATTACTGGTGCAGGTCTGAGTTGACCTACATGAATGGACAGGATCCAGTGGAGCAGAGCTCCAACAGACCCACCTCTCTGCCTCCTTGCTCTCTCCCCCAGCACGCCTCCCACCCACCCTCTCTCCACCCCCACCCTCTCTCCGCCCTCCTCCCCACCCTCACTCACTGTGCTGTGGCTCAGCAGTCTTGTGACCGCCAAGCATCGGAGGCCGGGCACCCACCCGGCACTAGCCCAGTGCCGGCCAGCACTGTGTTAGCACAGGCACTGGCCCGGTTGTAGGATTGCAGACGTGCCTTATGGCACGTTTGCGACAGTGCGCGGCGGCACGAAGCTCAGGATTTGGCTCTAAGAGTCAGAAGAGATCAAAGGAAGAAAGTAAGGGAGGAGGGTCATAAACTACCACAATTTGCAAATTAAAAGGAACAAAGAAAATAGTGTCATGAACTTCAAAATATTAAGAGAAAAAGAAGGAATATCAAATTGGCAAGAGAAAGGGATGAACCGTCATCATGTCTTTCACGATGAGGGAATGGGAAAAGACTCATGAACATAAGGAAAAGCAGAAGGGGAAGCAGGGTCAAATGGAACAATCCTTGTTTCTATGAGAACAAGAAGTGGAAAAGATTCAGAAACTGATCATGTAGAATAGCTCATTTGTTAACTGCAACATGACAAATCAGAAGACCAAACAAGGCAAAGAATTCATAAAGGAACATAAACTTCAGCAATGTTCTTCACCCTTGGGGTTGGGACCCCAATGAGGTCATGAACCCTCAGTTGTGGGGTCTTGGCAACTTACAGAACAAAAAAAGTTGAAGACCACTGTACTAGAGCACCTCCAGGTAAAGAGGGAGGCATCTGGCGTCCCCTTCAGTTCCCAGGAGATTGTGTCCCAGTCTTGCTCAGGTTCTTAGCAGTAGTACTAAAATAGCTTTCATTAGAGCCAGGCTTAATGGTAACTTTATCAGCTCCCTCTAATATTTGGTTACAGTGAACAGTGCTGGGAAAGCATAGCGGGAGCAGGGAGTTGGTAGCGGTGGGGGTGGCTCGGGTAGACAGGGTCCTGGGAGGGGGGTGGGATCAACAGTGGAGTCCCCAGACTCATATTTTGTTTATATATTGGGGTCGTGGCAAAAAGTTTGAAGAACACTAAACTACACAATTTGAAGGAGGGTCGACAACAATGTTACTAGTTAATTAAAATACACTATAGCAAAGCAGCAAACATTTTACCTCCTACAGCTATTGAACGCATTAAGCGCAAATTTTCTGCACAATATTCTGAAGGAAGGAGGGTACAAAGACAAGAATACTTTGAAGAATCAAAATATCAGCAGAAGCACCAAATCTATTAAGGGCTTTAGCCTGTCCATTTTCAGACACAATTTACTGAGACACAAACTTCTATCAAATAGCATTTCCAGTGTTAGCCACAAGAACCTGACTTTCATATTTGGAAATTCCAGCTGGTGAACTGCTTTACCATAACCTTTTCTTCAAATTTTAATAATACTGAGATGTTCAAAATTGTCAGAGTTGAGAGCTACATTTTCCAATCCACATGCTGATTTCCTTTGCTTGTTTTGTGTCCCCCTCCTAAAAGGGAGTGTCTAACTAGTCTTACATGACTTCCAACTATTTACTGAGCTCCACCCTTGCCACAGTGGCTATGGGACATCAACTATCATGTGAAAAGGAGAAAGGAAGCCAGCAAGCAAAGAGCACTGACTCCACTTGCTGGTGCCTCTTCGCAAAGCTTGGACTGTACCACTTCCTTCTCACAGTGGCTATGGGACACCAGCTACCTATAAAGGAGGAGGAAAATGTGTTTATGATTTTATTTGTAACGAAGGCTATGTTTTTCTGTCCTTTTTTTTTTTTTTTTAACTATTTCCCCTGATTTTTTGATCATCCTAACTTCCCAGAAGCTCCTGTGCAGGTTTAGCCACTAAAAGGCGCTGCAACATCTTCTTACTGCCGTTTCTGTCCCTTATTCGAAACTCTTTTATCCACCAGCCATTTGCCTTTGTGGATTTGAAACATTCTTCCCTGTATGGAATACTTACCCCTCCTATAGGATCAGCATGCATCTACCACTGAGCAGTCAAACCTGTCTGTCTAGGATGGTAAAGTGCTAGGATGGAGTAGTCAGGTGGGTTACAATCCTCCAATCAGGTCATCTGACGACCATCAAACCGAGGTTACTTAAACCCAAGCACAAGGAAGCCCTGTGTGATATCTGCTTGCCTGCCATGGAAGCTAATGCCAGTTCATGGAAAGCAGCCACTTACTCTCCAATAAGTGCAGGCACTGAGGATTCCTGCAATAAAGTAAGTAGCAAACAGGGATGTTATTTAAAACTAGGATTCACTATTCAGGGATTAATTTTAGTTTGTTTGCTCTTTTCCCTCCAAACCAAGCTGCAAACTTCACTAGTTTAGTGATGTGACACACATTAGCAAACCAGTGAAGGGATCTGTGGGTTTACTCTTGAATAGCATTCTAAATGTATTTCCTGGGCATCACTGATTACTATATTCATTCGACCAAGCTTCTGCTTTGTGTCCATCCAGATGAGTTCAAATATTTTCCATCAGGCTGCCTGTACTTTTCTACCCCCCTTCCTTCCATTTTGCTTAATTCCTTTTATTTGGATTTTTAAATAAACTAATTACATTTTTACTTTTTGCTTGCCTAGCCCATGTTCACGTTTAATTTAGTGAGTTGTCACATCTGATTGTCCAGCAGACACTACTGTGGTTTCAATTTTAAATACGAACCCCTGTGGTTCAGTTATCTTCGGGGAGGGGGTTTCTTCCCAAATGGCCATCCCTAAAACACAAGTTCAGGCTTTCTGAACAGGTCTCTCTACAGGTTGCTGTAACCTGGGATGGTGACAGCAAGTAGAAACTACCAATGTACTCCCCATTCAGCTGCTGAGACAGTAAGAAGGGGAAAAGGGGAGCAAGAAGGAGCGCATATGCACTAAGTACTAGGCACTATACTCCTCGGTCAGCCTGCCTTTTCTCTGGGTCCCTTTCCCAGAAAATGTTTGCAGACATTTGCAGACATCTGGAGTGACTCGACTTGGGGGTCGCTTTGAAGGTATCCAAAATAAATAAATAGATAAACCTGTAACATGCTGACAGGTGATTCATACAATCCAGCAACCTCACTATCATGGGTATATGATGCCAAAGAATGATAGTGCCACAAACTGCTGGCAGCCTAGTTTCTGGAAAGAAAAGTAAAACAATGGGAGTAAACTACATGCTGTAAGCAAGTGCATGCAAGAAAGCCTGAACTTGTGTTTTAGGGATGGTGTTTGTGTTTTTTTTTTTAAAAGAAGGAAGGGAATGTTTCCATAGAGAAGGGGTAGTGGAACAAAGAGGTACTTAACACTTTCCCTGCTGTCTGTTTGTTATTCCAAATCACATACATACCCAATATGCACCCAAATGAGCACTTATCTGGAACTTTGGGTGAGAGAGAAAACAGCTAAAAGAGGAGTGATTTGGAGTGAAAAACTGCCAGAAAAGGAAAAGATCGCTTTTTCTTTCCTCCACTTCTCAACATAGCCCCCCTTCAAGCTGCTCTTGATTCAACAGTGTTGGGGCTTTCTTACACACATTTGAATGTAATGTGCAGTTTATTTCCCCCTACACACACAAACACACACACACTGAACATCCCAGATTCAGGGCCCAATTTATCTGCATGTTATGGTGCTTTACAGGGTTCACATTTAGATTGGAAGAGCAATCTTTTCCACCAGAAAGCCAACAACGACATGACTGCACTCCTGTTTTTATAGTTAGCTGAAGTTATTCCAACACCCACACACATCTGCATGAAGATGGAAAGAAAGGCTCTATCGTCATAAAAGTATGCTGAAGGGACCTGCAGTTTCCTTTGTGAATGAAGCAAGGACCTGGTATGGCTATCTTCTTATTAACTACTCGGGCACTTACCCAAGAAGAGTTATAATTCCTTCCAGGTATGTAGGCTGCTAAGGGTTCATGCTGACTGTGCAACACACACAAGGAAGGACAGGGTTCTATCACACAGGACACCAGTAAGTTCAAAAATCAAGCAAAGTGGATAGACTGACAGCAAAGTTCTAACACAAAGTAAACAAAATTAATAGCAGTTTATGGAGGAAGAAGACACATTTGTTTTCATAAATGTTATTGCTGAAGTAACTGGCATTCATTCATCAAGATCCAGGTACTTTGCCAATCAAACATACCTTGCCAATTTTGACGGTCCCAGAATTTTCATGGAAAAGACCCAGCTGCTCCCAAGTTGGAGCCAATGCCTTGCAGTGACCACACCAAGGAGCAAAGAATTTGATAAAGTGATTGCCTTTAAAAGAAAAAGAAAAGTGTATATGTAAAAATAAATAAACAGGGTTTAATACATTCATCCAAGTATCCAGATACCCACTGACAGCAATATTTCTGTACTTTGCTACACTTGTACTTTCATGATTAAAGGACAGCGCTTCTGTACTCTGCAAAATGAAACGAACTTCCCTCTCTGCTTCCAGACATTTCCCTCTTAGCCTAGTACCACAATTACCTATCACTAATCTCTACTTCTTCTAGCCTAGCCACTAACACATCTTTTTTAATGTAAAAGGACAACTATTTTATGTTCTCTTTAAGCGAACTTTACCTGACATTCTCTACTACTTTGCAGCTATTGCCCAAAAAGCAAGCACACAACAGTGTCAAAGAAACTGAACAGTGAACGAGGGCATCTCAAGTTGAAATTTCACCGCTGACATATGATCTCACTAAGTGGATGTAGGCAACTATTTTCTCAGACTTCTTGCACCTCTGAGGCCTGAATGTGGGAGATTATACCGACCCCAAAACCCTATAGGATGGTTACAAAAATTATCAAGCATGTACTTGAAGCACTTTCAATTCTCTAATGCTATATCAGTAAGTATCAGTAAGTATTATTAGCACCTGATCTTTGCCATACATAAGACAGAGAAATTTCTCTGCAAAAGCCACACATGGTTCAGATTATGTACATTTGCCCTTTGACTGAGATTTGATATAAACAAAGCATATTTTTCCTCCCACACTAAACTACTCCTCAAAAAGTTAAATTCTTTTTTAAAAAATAGTTTTATGTCAAGCACTTTGTTTCCCAAGTGCTTTATGGTTTCTATTATATGCTACCCACAACCCTATGCTAAAGGCACTATCACTTTATATATAAGGGAACATGGGGTTGTGAGATGGTGGCATGCAGAAAACACACAAACAGTCCACAATAGAGGCAAAATTTAAGTTTCTGAGGTCTGAGCCCATATTCTTGCTGCACGGACAGCACTCACACATTGTGTGGTCTAGAATTATTATATTTAGCGTGAGAACATGATGTACTGTCAAGTTACCTTCTGCTACATGCATTTTGAAATTAGTTGCCGAGAGTTCATATATGCCCTGCTTTGATTCAGCAGCTTTTGGAGGCTCTGATTCAGAGTCTTGTTTCTACCAAACAAACACACAAAAAAAATCACATTAAAGGATTACAGTACCATAATAACATTTTTATATATCAAAGAGATACACTGTTTATATACAGCTGCTTGCTTGGTAAAACTATACAGTAAATAATGAGCTGTATCCGAAGTAAAGCAAACACAATGACACTTTTTTTCCCCGTGACACCATCTTTCTAGGGAAGGTCCCTGGGTGCCCCATAAAGCCTTTCATGGGGGTCAGCGAACCCCTGGAAATGGTATGGGATGCAGCAGAGGAGACTGCAATGGAAGGGGGAAAAACCAGGAAACCTGCATGAAGGCAGCTCTTGTGAATATTATTTCAGATGAAGCCATTTCCATGTCCTAGAGCAGGGGTGTCAAACATAAGGCCCGGGGGCTGGATGCGGCCCCTGGAAGCTTTTTATCCGGCGCTTAGGCTCTCACCTGCTGAATAGTGCTGAGGAGTTACTGCTGAAAAGCAGCCTACATGAAAATTAGGCACCCCCGTATCTTGAAATATGATCAAGATTTGCGTATTTTCTCTTCTGTAATGTGTAGTTAATGAGTTTTTTTGTGAGAACAAAGTGCTGATTTCTGGCCATCAGCTGCTTAATTATGTCACTTTCTGCTTAATGACATCACTTCTGGCCCTCAGCAGGTGCCCTGAATGCTAACTTCGGCCCTCTGTATAAAACAAGTTTGACACCCCTGTCCTAGAGCAACGGTTCTCAAACGCTTTACCTTTGAGACCCATTTCATTAACGACAGTGGGTCCTGGGCCCATCTCAACCAGGAAGCTGCAGGGCAATATGGTGTATATCCCAGTAGTTGCTTCTGGGTTACACTAGTGTGTGACTCGCATCATTGGCCACATTGCACCATAATTCTCAACAGTATGCTGTGACCCATGAGTGGGTTGCAACCCAATTTTTGGACAAGGAAGCTGCCAGACAGTCTGGATTGGCACAGCCAATGAAGCAGGTTGCACACTGGCATGACCCAGAAGCAACTTCCAGGTCATGCGCCAAATTGCCCTGCAGCTTCCTAGTTATGACAGGTCCATGACCCACCAAAAATTGCACTGTATTCCGCAATTTGAGGAATGCTACCCTAGAGTACCAGTTCTGTCTATCTTGAAACAAGGGGTGGTACAGAGTGACCAGGAAGTTTCCATTCCTTCAATCATGCAATATGATGTCATCTCAGCCAAGTTACAAAACTTCCAAGCAAACAAGAAAGGGGAAGTCATTCTCTACCAGACATCTGAATGACCCATTTGTTGGGAACTCAGAGAGGAGCACCCACCTGTTGAACCTCAAGTGAAAAGGGCTTGGGATTCCTTGCCATGTAACAATCAAATTATATGCATGTCTATTCAAAAGTAAGTTCCATTATAGTCAATGAGGCTTACTTCCAGGTAAGTGTGGATAGGATTGCAACCTAAGTAGCATAGGCTAGGATCTAACTACTTTTGGGTCTAACTATGACCCAAAATCGATGACCAAAACTATGACTATGGTCGAAAGGCTTATGAATTACAGGCACCCCTCCATACCCATAGGTAATACATTCTTTCCCCCCCCCCATGGGTATGGAACCCACAACTAAAAGAGAACCCTACAAAAGTAGTTATAAAAGAAACCCTATCACACAAATGGGAGATTAGCTTTGTGATCTGCTTGTGACTGCAGCCTCTCTGTTGCTGTTCCTGGGTCTCATTGGCTCTTTGCTGACTACAAAATGGAAGCACTCACAAGAAGTGAGGCAAAGGGCTGAAAAGATTATGATGTTCAAAGAGCTTGGCAGCATGTTCTTTTCAGCCCTCTGCCTCGCTTCTTGTGAGTGCGTCCTGCTTCCATTTCCCAGACAACCCTCCTCTGCCTGGTCTTTGCAACTTGGGATGGTGGTAGCAGATACAATATACCAAGGTTTTTATACATACATCTGCTTGTCCAATACAGGGAAAGTGGGATGGAGGAAGGGGTCTGAGAGCGCTAACCACTAACTGCTATTCCCCTGGGTCAGACTGCATTTTCTTGGGAGTTCCCGCCCCTGGAAGAATGTCTCATCACTTACCACAGCTTCCTCACTTAATGTCTGCAACATCCAGTTCTCCAATGACTGCAAGTCTCTAGGTCCCTGGTATTTTGCAGCTTCTTGATCAGGTCTAAGTAGTTTTAGGCTGCAAATGACAAACAACAGAAAATAAGGCATTTTTTTCAAGGTCATACAAACATTCTGAAAACAATTGTATGTATCACATTATGACAAGGGTCAAGGAACATTTTCCATAATAGTGATAATTCTGAAAGTTCTGTTTGTTTCACAAACACTGCATTGGTCCATGCATTCAGACTTCTATCATCTTCATCTGCAATTACAAAGGGCTTTTAGGGTCAAGACAAATTTAACACTTTAACTGACAAAAGACAGTTTGAATACATTTTATTGCTTCAAAGCAAGCATATATTCTTTGTCTTGAAAGATAAAGCTTTTAAAGAAACCTATTCAACAAGTTTCTAGCATGTTTTCTAAAAGTTTATATGGTGTGCATCTAGCTAATGCCTGTGAGAATCACTAACATACCTAAAACGCCTATATTTACTTATCTGGTTACATCAACAGTGAATGTAATTGAGCATAAAACACAAATTTTTAAAAGTCAGTGTGCCTGAGGGGCAGGACAGAACTAATCCGTGTTTAATTTGCAAGACACATTTTGGAAGGTAAAAATCACAAAGCTGGCTTCACCCCTGGACGAACAACCCATGGTAATTGTCATTAGCTTCACCCTTATAACGAGTACAGAAACATGAAATGCTATACAAAGGATTACAGATTTCTAAACTCAACAAAATGCCACGAGTCTAGAAACCAACCATTATCCATCCATACAAGTCATTACATCCTTTTCACCTGCAATTTGCCAAAACAGTGTCATATCATTTACAGTAAATATGAAACTCAAGCTGTACACCTGAAACAGGTTCAGCAAGGCCAGATGAGGTTATACAAGCCCCATGAAAGGAAACTTCTCAGAGAAAAGCTATCCCTACAGAAGCATTTCACAGTCTGCCCCTGCCAAGAAGCATAGAATTGTATGTTGAACTGTCAGGGTTTCATTAATCACTCTGTTCCTGACTTTGCAATAAAAGATGCCTTGAAGGAAGGAAGTGCTCAACAATTATTATACCAGATCAGGTGTGGTCTGTTTACCCCAGACTAGCAGAGCAATCCAACAGTCTTCATCTAGCTATAAAACTCTTAAATTGACCTGGTCCATTTGCCACGCTGTTCTTACCCAGTTATCGACAAACAGGTGGGTGGGTATATTACACTTTTCATTGCAATCCAGAAGCAGCAAAAACAGAAAAACATTGCCCTGAACATTTAAAATTCTATCTTTGCAGTAGATGGATGACCCCACCCCTAAAAGTCACAGAAAGAAAAATAACTGAATTCTGGTCTTTCCTAAATGCAAACAGAATCTAACAAAAATGCACAATGCATCACATATACATGTAATTGTGATGGTTTGAATCTGTGTTAATTGTGATTTATGTTTTTGTACTTAAGCTATGCTGTAAGACACCTTGGGTCCCTTCAGGGAGAAAGGTGGGATAAATATAGTAAACAAACAAACATGCAGTAAGGTAAATCTGCTGAAATTTAGCATTTTGGTAAGCAAATGCTAGACAAAATACACTGAAAAACAGCTGCCTTCCTCAAGTTGATAGAGACCTAAGAAAAATATGCAATAAAATCAACTGATGCAATATTCTTTTAAGCTTACGTTGGGTAGCCTCTGACACCAAATTCAGAACAGAGTGGAGTATCTGTGGTGCAATCCACTTTTACAACATAGACCTGTGGATTTTCCATGCTGTTGTACTTGTCACCCAGTTCATTCCAAGTTGGCTGCAAACGCTGACAGTGTCCACACCTAGAACAGAAACAGGGTATTAATGCTCTGGTGATAAAAGTTTCACCTTCCTGTGCTACTGAAACTACAACATTACATAACTTTGCACCTAATGTATTTAGTTTCTCTCTCAATACCACTGCACATTTGTTTGCATGCAAGAGATGCCACATGCCAATGAAGAGCACCTTGCACAGGTTGTCAGATCACCAATGGTGATTAGAAATTGCCCCTGTTCATGTGCTCACATGATGACTCTGAGCCCGATTTACAAGAACATTCCCTAGCATTTGTCTAGCCTTTAAAAACCATTTTAAAAATTTACTGAACATGCCCATTTCATCTGTCATTATTGAACTGATACTTTTGTACCAGACACTTCATACTTTGTCTGTACCATTTTTTCACAGTTCAAGACCTTGAAGACTTGGAGATTATAACTTGTATATGTATATGATTTTTGTCTTTGGAAGGAGCTCCTTCTATTTACCTTTTTCTGGCCCCAAGGGAGAGTTGTAGGGAAAGGTGAAAATGCTTAATTAGCGGTTTGCGTTTAATACAGAAGCTGCATCTGACTTGAGAGAAAACAGCCTGGAAACTTGGATGTCTTCTAAGGGGACTGGACAAGTTAACGGATGGAAGCTTTATCAATGCCTACTAGTCATGATGGCTCTATGCAATGTGTTCAGTGTTGGTATGCAGTGGCGTAGCTAATGATCATGTAGCCCGGTGCCAAGCTCAAAATGTTGCTCCGGAAGTGATGTCACAACCGGAAGTGACGTCACACCCAGGCTTTTTAAAAAGTGAAAATTGGGTGGAACCCACCTCCTCCCCCCCAGCAGCTCACCACCCACTTGCTCTACTGCCTCCCCCCAGTTAGTGGCATAGCTAAGGCATCGATCTACAACTATCTGTCAAGGAAGATCTTGTAGCCCCCCATGACAAAATCAAATTTAATTAAGTAAATAAATAAAAAGTTATTGGTTCCATGCTGAATCATAATTACATCTCATTGGCACTCAGAACAAAGTCTCAGAGGTCTGTTTGGAGTTAAGCAAATACACTTTTTGTTCCACAAGTCAGCTGTGTTTTCATTTTCTGGTTAATTGGCCATAACTTTTGATAGAAAACAGATATTCCGGTGCTGTTTATTTCATTGCATTCTGGATTAAATTACCTTTCCAATGATATATAACATGATGGTATTATTCATACATACCAAGATTTTCACAATTTTTGTCACTAGTGTCAAGCTCAGCTTGTTGCCCCCCTAAAGCTTGGTGCCCAGTGCAACTGCTACCCCCTGCACACCCTTAGTTACGCCACTGGTGGTATGCCTCTGAATACCAGTTACAGGGCAGCAACAATAGGAGAGAAGTCTGCCTTCCTCTCCTGCTTGTGGACTTCCCAGAGGCAGCCAGTGGGTCACTGGAGGAAACAGGATGCTATACTAAATAGGCCCCTGATCTGATCTAGCAAAGCTTTTCATATGTTATGAGCTATTTTTGTAGGGGGTTTACTCAGAGATTGTTTTATCACTGTGTATTCTTGGGCTGAACCCTGGCAATAAAGCATGTTATAGCCTGAGTTCCTGCAACCACTTGCTGAATAGAGCAGAAACAGAAATGAGAGAAGAAACTGTCTATAACAAAACTGTCCAGGCCGTTGCAAATTATGTACCCAGCAGACTTTTGGTCAGTTAGGATCTGCAAAAGGAAATCAGCAGTGAAAGCCTTCTTTGCAACTGGGGATATTATTTTGCTATACACTCCCTTTGAAGTTACACCAAGATTTTTTTTTTTTTTTAGTAAACTAAAGTTTTCCCCATTCCTCATTTTTTAAATCTTCTTTTCAAAAATGTAATAATCTCAAAACACTTAGGTGCTTCAATCTGAGTAAAGTTAGAGGAAACTCCCTCCCCACCCAGTAGTTTTTAACTATTGCATAGCTAGGCAATATTTTTTTAAACTAGTTTTGTGATTTGGTGGCTAACCTTGCTGTTTTTCTAAGTGCTGAAATCTGTGTGTCCCGATTTCAGACACTATACTTCTCACATGAGATCACCTGCTTTAGAGCCCAATCCTATGCGTTTTCTCAGAAGCAAGTCCCATTATAGTCATCCAGTTAAGTGTGGACAGGTTTGCAGCCTTAAAAGTGGTTTTTGGTGGTTAGTTAACCAGAGTAATTTCTGCACTGACTCTCATGTGCATTTATATTCTTAGATAGAACACATGTGGATACAACAGACTAGCCACTGCAGTCCTCAAGTGAATGCTTTATTTATTATATTTATACTTTACTTGTCCCATAGGCTTCATGCAGTTTAAAGAAACTACAACCAATCTCTCTCTCTCTCTGGTGTTTTCAAGAGCAGTGCAACAGCAGGAACAAATTGAAAACTGCAGCACCTACTTTCATGATTAGAAAACTCATAAGGCAAGGGATTTTTTTCTCATCCCAGAAGTAAGCAGTGTGACCTTCTCTTGTCCCCAGCTGAAATGCTAAATGAACATGTGGATTTTAAAGATTGCTCCACCTGTAAGGTCGGCACCCACTCTTTCTTATACATATCCACACACCCCTCATAATCTCTTCCCAGGTTCATTTCTTCCCTCATGAAGGATGGGGAGCCAACAGGCAGCTTCAGCTGAGCCTCAAAAAAATTAGGGCTGCAATCCTATCCATGCCTATTTGGGAGTAAGCCCCTTGACTAATGGGACTTACTACTGAGTAATGCATAGGACCAATCCACGCTCTAGAGTTGCTTTATGAGGAGAACAAGTTTTCTCCCCTATACATATCTACTCATCAATTAACTAGTCCCATTATAGTCAAGGGGCTTACTCCCAAGTAAGTATGTAAAGCCTAGAGCTGCTTTACAAGGAGGATGAGATTCTTCCAACTTATGCACACCTACTCAGCAGTAACTAGTCCCATTATAGTCAAGGGGCTTACAGCCCAATCCTATGCTTATCTACTCAGAAGTCAGTCCCATTAGAGTCAATGGCTTACTCCCAAGAAAGTGTGGATAGGAAAGGGCTGTTACTCCCAAGTAAATATGGACAGGATAAGAACATAAGAACAGCCCCACTGGATCAGGCCATAGCCCCATCTAGTCCAGCTCTCTGTATCTCACAGCGGCCCACCAAATGCCCCAGGGAGCACACCAGATAATAAGAGACCTGCATCCTGGTGCCCTCCCTTGCATCTGGCATAGCCCATTTCTAAAATCAGGAGGTTGCACATACACATCATGGCTTGTAACCAGTAATGGATTTTTCCTCCAGAAACTTGTCCAATCGCCTTTTAAAGGCATCCAGGCCAGATGCCATCACCACATCCTGCCGCAAGGAGTTCCACAGACCAACCACAGTAAAGCTGAGTAAAGAAATATTTTCTTTTGTCTGTCCTAACCCTCCCAACACTCAATTTGAGTGGATGTCTCCTGGTTCTGGTGTTATGTGAGAGTGTAAAGAGCATCTCTCTATCCACTTTATCCTTCCCATGCATAATTTTGTATGTCTCAATCATGTCCCCCCTCAGGTGCCTCTTTTCTAGGCTGAAGAGGCCCAAACGCTGTAGCCTTTCCGCATAAGGATTGCAGCCTACAGCTTCTTATGAGGAGGACAAGGTTCCTCCAAATCCTGTGCATGTCTACTCAGCAGAAACTAGTCCCATTATAGGCAGGGGGCTTACTCCCAAGTATGGATAGGATTGCAGCCTAGAGTTGCTTTACAAAGAGGAGGATGAGGCTCCCCCAACTCCAATGCATGTCCACTCAGCAGTAACTAGTCCCATTAGAGTCAAGGGACTTCCAGCCCCATCCTCTGCATGTCTACTCAGAAGTAAGTTCCATTAGAGTCAACAGGGCTGTCAACTCTTACTGTCAGAAGAGTGTGGCTAGGCTTGGCTGTTCCTCCCAAGTAAGGACAGGACTGCAGGCTAGCGCTGCCTCGGAGGAGGACGAGGCTCCGCTCCTCCAGCTCCGCTCAGGCCCCCCGCAGCGCCCGAGGAAGCCCTGAGGGCCACAGCTTGGAGAGCGAGTCGCGGGACGGGCGGCCCCCTCCCCGAGGCCCTTCCCAGCCGCCCTCCTCCCGCTCACCACGGGGCGAAGAACATGACGAAGTGGGGCGCGCTCTGGGCGCCGTGGCGCAGCATCTCGGCGGAGTAGAGGTGGCGCGCGTGCGGGTCCGCCTCGCCTCCTTCCCTCGCCGCCTCGTCGGCGCGCGCCGGAGCCCCGCACAGGGCCAGGCAGCCCAGCAGCAGCGCCAGGCGGGCGGCGGCACGGGAAGCGCCACGGCGGAGAGCGGCAGCCATGCTGGCGGTGCGAGGGAAGGAGGGAGCCGGCACGCCCGCCCCGTCTCCGCCTCCGGCCCGCCTCGGAGAGTCAAAGGGCGGCGGGAGGGGCTGCCAGCGAGAGGCTCCAGCGCCTGCCCTGCGCTGCGAGAAGCCCCACCGAGTTACAGCCCAAGCCTAAGAGTGTCTACTCAGAAGCAGGTCCCACTGGGCTCCATGGGGCTGACTCCCAGGAAAGCGGGCCTGGGACTGCATTCTGACGGCCCAGTCCTCTCCACACTTTCCTGGGAGTAAGCCCCATTGAGGACTTGCTGCTGAGTAGGCGTGCATAGGGTTGGGCTGTGAGGGGGGGTAAGGGCCCGATCCTGTCCAACTTTGCAGCGCTGATGCAGCCATGCCCAATGCTGCGCGTGCTGCACCCTGCACTGGAGGGGCAGCCACAGAGGCGACCTCAAGGGAAGGGATCTTTTGTTCCCTTATTTGGGGGCTGCATTGGCTCTGGAAAGCTGGAGGATATTGAGCCCTTCCTCCGCCAAGTGTGGAGAGGATTAGTAGCAGGCAGCCTAACCCTATGCATAGTTACTTGGAAGTAAGTCCCATTGCATTCAGTGGGGTTTACTCGCAGGTAAGCATGCATCTAGAATTGGAGCCTTACTGCACAAACCTGTGCATGTCTACTCAGAAGTGAGGTCCATTGAATTCAGTGGTCTTATGGCCCAAACCTATTGATGGGCTCCACCACCAGAACTAGTCAGAAGGTGCTTTCTGGTCACTGTAATTGACGATCTAAATCTAAGGAGGTCCAGTGCCCAGTGGGAGAAACAGGAGCATCAATTCATGCTGAGTTGGTGGTCTGGGCAGAACAGGGGGAGGATGGGAGGCATGCTGGAAGTGGGAGGGGTTGGCACCCAGCACAACCTGTGCTAGATGCTACCCCTTCCTCACCTCCTGATCTCACCTACTTCCTTTTCTCTCCTTGGACTTGCATCAGCTAAAGAGCTGGCACAGGTCCAAGGAGAGCCATTGTAGAATGGGAGGCTTATAGGGAGGAAAGGGAAAATATTTTCCCTTGCTTCTCCCAAGCAATCTACCCACCACTGCCACCCACACACACACACTCTCAGGCTGCAAGCCTATCCACTCTTACCTGGGAGTAAGCCCCATTGACTTAATGAGACTTACTTCTGAGTAGACATGCAGAGGATTGGGCTCTCAAACCACAGCATGCATTGCAGCCTCTTTTGGCACAGTTGAATGCTATGGGGGAAACGATAGGGTTGGGCTGCTAGTCCCAGGAAAGTATGGAAAGGATTGACCCTTTAGAGCTGTTGCTTCCCTCCTAGGGCTTTGACAGCTGCAGAAATTCAACGTTCAGATCCCAACAACCTGGTGAGTTATGGCCAAAATGTCCTGTAATCTGTTAAATGTACAGTACTAATATGCAACTGTTACCCTGCACATGCCTGATCTCATCTGATCTCAGAAGCTAAGCAGGGTCAGGCCTAGTTAGTACTTGGATGGGAGACCATCTGGGAATACTGGGTGCTGTAGGCTTATACCATAGTCTTTCGAGACTGAAGGTTGCCAACCAATATGCCAGTAAAGTTTTCTTGTCTTAAATGTACAGTACTGGTACATACTACTACTGCTACTGTGGATACTCAAAGCTGTGGACAGCAGCAAACCCTACAAGAAGCAGATCACAAATCCCCCCATCATGCAAATGCCTTATCAGTCCTGTTGTTTTCAGCCCTCCAACCTGTGTTCTTTCCAACAAAAAGAGAGGGCAAAGCAGGTTCTTTGGATCTGCTGCTTCTATGGTGGGGTCAGGTTGGATGTCTCCTTGATGAACAGTAACAATACAGAAGACAATAACAATACAGAAAACAATGTATTGGAGCACTGCAGAGTGTATTTACTGTCCCACTGAAGAACCACAATATGACCATACATATCCAGCTTTGTCTCTGCAGCTGAACTCAGCCTTAAGAACTAATGTTTTGTTCATTTACTCCCAATAGCAAAGGCACACACAATGATCTTCTCCCACCACTTGTCAGTTCCTAGCTAGATACCACAAGTGTCTTATGAAGGCCTTGCATATGTAGTTGTATTAACAAAACTGGATATATATTTGGGAAGTGTGTTATGTATCCAATTTGATAGTTACCCAGTGAGCAGTCTGTATTATTCTTCCTAAAGTTGAGCAAGACCTTCATGTCACTTTCATCTAGCTATATTTGCTAACTCACATGACTAGATAAAGCCTGTAACCAGAGCAGACTGAACAAAACAGAAAAACACTCTGGGGACTAATCTTGAGCAACTCTGCTGAAATCAGTGGAATTGTGCTATTTTGTACAGGCATCAGCTGATCACCAATGGTTCTTAATAAAATATTAATAAAATACTACAGTGCAATCCTGAGCATTTTTACTCAGATGTAAATCCCATTTAGTTCAATTAGGTTTACTCTTAGAAAAATATGTACGGGGTTGCAGCTTAATGTAATATTATTTGTGATGTGGATAGCTAGGATGTAACAAACCAGTTATATATACAACTTCAATGTACATTTTGTGTTTTATTTGCCCTGTAATTCAGAGATACTCTTTAAAAGAGTCAAATTCATGTGCATGCCCTTTGAGCCTTCCCAGTCTCATAGCATAGTATGTTTTATTTTGACAGCTGTCCTTTGACTGAAATGCTGGCCTCTCAGGAGAGATAGCATGATGTAATTTTCATGACAGCCCAATTGTCACTGGTTAGGATGGATACTGTGATCTCAGTGGGGGGAAAAGTTATCCTGCCATCTGTAAGTTTCTATCCAAATTACTTCAATGATTTGTACCTCTCATATAGGGGTGGGAGTGGAAATTACTAAAAACCGTTGCACAAAATAACTTCATTTTGCTACCCACAGAACTTTATGCACTTGGCAGCCTAAAGAACGGTAACACAATATCATAACAAGTGGGTACTGTCTTTTTTCCCCTCAGGGTAAATTCACAAATGCATGATATAATTTTGTGTTTCCACTACGACACTAAACTGGAAGTAAATGTGGACATACTGCATGACCTTGTATTAAAAAAAAAAAAGCACACTTTTCCTTGGGGCAGTTCACCACCATTACCACCAGAAAGGCCGGAAATCAGCCGTGTAGACTGTAAAACCTGCAATGATAATAAACCTACCAGGTCCGTCCATATTGTGCTTCCATAGCAATTTTCTGCTCATATATGCCCACTACATGTTTGCTCATAAACTTCATCAATTCCATTTGTTCAGACATTGCAAAGTCTTTTGCTCTCTTTATCCATTCTCTGTCCAAATCTATGCCAGTAACTTGTCTCCAGGATATCAGCATTATGCCACCTTCCTCTCTTCCTCAAACTCCACTTTTTCTGTGAAGTCTTTGGCCCAGTTCCTTGGCCTAAAACTTATGAAACAAAGCTTCATAAGTACAAGGAACTGCATTTGTTCACGTTCATCCCATTACCCTTTGCTAGTGTCCCAGCTATTGAAATTAAGATTGCAAGTCCTGTGGGGCTGAGGCTTCTCTGATTTGTTTCTATAACGAAGTGTCATATACCCCAATAGAGCTCATAATAATATTTGGCAAAGGTGCAGCATGGGGTGAAGCATTCTGTCATTGTTTACTATAGGCATCAGAAATGTTGGAATAATATGACTCCTTTGATAGGAAATGCATATAAATGTAGAAATATAAAGACCTTTATTGGCATACATAACAGACACCAATAGTTTGTTCCTATAAAAGCTGTCATATCAACCAACCTCTTCTTCTCATCTGTGGATAATTCTCTTCAGACCACTTGCAGAGAAGTATCACAGGGTTCAGCAGTGCTTTGCAGCCATTCAGTATGTTTGGTACACTGCTTAAGTCAATACATTTGCACTTCAACAGGCTCTTAAGGCTTATTCAAAAAATTAGTAAAAAATGTATCCCATCTGCATTTGACCCCCAGAGAGTTTGAGAACCACTGCCTTACTTTGAGGAGGCCTCCATGAGTGCCACCCACCTCCTTTTTTTTGTGCTATGCCCATTGGCACTGCTATGCCAGTGCTGGAAAGTGGGTTAGGATTATACCCTTAGCCACTGACTGAGCTATCCTCCATTAGTCTAAACCTTTTTTAAAGCCACATAAACCAATGACAATGCCTTGAGACAATGCATTCCATGCATTTGTTATGCATTGAATAAAGAAGTTATTTTGTCTACACTGAATCTACTGCCAGTCATTTTTATTGGGTTCAGGAAATATGGAGAAAGAAGACAAACCTCTCTACATACCATACGTAAGAGTATGATCCTATCAGTGTACATGTAAAATTTATTTTTTGTGGGGGAGGGCAGTGTACATCACTTTCATTTACTTATAATGAATTTCATTTGCTCTTTCATTGCTCCCATTCATCAAGTCTGCAGTGATCTCTTTGGACTGTTTCAAAGAGAACAGTCCTGAGCAGAGAAGAAAAACATCCTTCCTCCCTGCCCATGATCTTTTGAAAGCATTTAGTTGCTGTATTTTTTTGCTTTAGAAGGTGACCCCATTACCTCCTGTATTACTTCAGTGAGAGTACTAACCAGTCTTTAAAAATATATAAAAAAGGAAATCACTAACAAGACTTTCCTTTAAGCATTAACTCATGTTGTCATGAATGTTTGTCCTTAGAAACATTGTGATACTTCCATTCAGTTCTAGAGAGACAAAGGTTGGCATAAGAACATTTGATGAAAAATAGGATAAAAAATTCACAAATAGAGCAACAATAAAACATTCCACACATATAAAATTTTGAAAGCTCTCTCCCAAACTCTGAAATTTTTTTGAGGCCTTTGCAGATTGTGAAGCCCTAAACTGTAACTTGTTTAACTTATGCCTAAATCTGGCACTGGTGGTAGCTAAAATTGCACCAGTCTGGAACCATTTATATTTTACAGAGCTCACTAGTCCTGGCAAAGCAAATAACTCAAGCAATGTGGTCTTCTCCTTGGAGGCAATCCAACATTTCCTCCATGAGACCATACAACAAATACAGGAGACACGTATTTTCTTCTTTAAGAGATAGTGTTGTACTCTGAGTGTTATGGATTGACTGAGACTGTGACAATGATGGGGGAAAATTGCCACCTGATCCTTCTTTGCTTCCAAAAGTTATTTCTTCAGCTATAAGAAATGTCTGATAAATATTTGTCTCTAAAATTTGCTGCATAAAAAGAAATTTCCATTTCCAAAGACTATTTTCTTTCTTTCTTTCTTTCAAGCAAACAAAAACACTTGTGAAGTTTCCTTCCAAATGCAGGGATGGCATTCACAGCTTATACCGGCCCTGTATAGGGAGCAAAGTGTTCAGGAGTTGAAGCTGTACTAATCCATGAAGCTAATATAAAGGCTCCAAGATATGTGGAAAGCTGCAAAAATTGCCAATGAGGGCCTGAGAAATGCCTGAAGGAACAGGGAAAGTGGAACAATTCTGTTGCATTTCGGACTCCCAAGAATGACTGAATGACTAATACACGGGGCAACTAATACACTTACATCAAACATATTAATCTGAGATAACATTGGTAGAATACACAAAGCTGCACTTAATGTGTTGCCACACTATTTGACATATGGTACATTCTTCTGTGCAAGAGTCACTGAAATTAATGGGAACTACACAAGAGAGTACTTCCTCTTCACAACTGTGAAAAACAAATTGCAACAGCACAGATGTGATACTCAGTGCTTAGGAGCAGGGTGTAAAGGGGGTAATTTGTACCCAGGCCCTGGGTCAAAAGCGGGTTCCAGGAGCCAAAGTTGGGGGCCCAGAAATTTCCTGGGATCTTACATTCTCCAATCTCACCCAGACTCACTGCCTTTGTGGGATGCTGGGGCCATTACCGTGGGCATATGGTGGTGTCTACTGTCACAAGGCATACACACCAGGCACAGGAATGTATACATTTCTTAACAGTGTCTCATCTGGGAGGAAACTGACCTGCTACAGTAGCTCTTTGGCTTGATGATCCACTTACCATGATGGAGTGTAGAGGAGCTCAAGGTCACAGCTGTGAGACTACAACTGCTGCAGAAGTAAGTTTCGGAACACGCAGGAGACTTTCCATTTCAGTGTGAGCCTAAATAGGATGGTACTAATTTTCTGCAATTATTTTCTATATTTGAAAGATTTTAGAGAGGAGTGTGTTTGGTTTTCCATATTACTATATTTAGCTGCCAATGCCAGGCAGGCAGGTAGACCTGAGTCCTGGATTCAGACTGTTGCCACTCTCCCCCTGCCGTTTTGCCCCCATTCTACCCACTCCCATTGCCACCCTCCCCCACTCTTCCCCCCTTCAGAAAGGGGCCCCAAAGAAACTTTGTACCCCCTGATAAAATTCTTCTCAGAGGCCCTGGTGATACTAGTCACCTTTTGAACAACACTGGAATATGGGTTTTAAAAAGGAAATCCAAGGACTGTGCAGTGTCACTTCACCTTCTGCTCGAAATGCATATTTGTGGGATTCAGACTTTTCACAGGCCTCAATCATTTTAAATCTAACTATTTTTGCTTAACAGAACCGTAAACCGAACAATAAACCATACTTTGTTATAAATCATGGGAGGTGAACTGCAAGATCAGTTCCCTAGCAGTGATTAAGTATTGGGAACGTAATGTCTGTAGTGGGTAGAAATACTGGTTATAAATCTACTAAATGTGGCAACAAAATCATAAATTTACAGAAGTGACAGTATGAAGCCTAGAACCTGCCTTAGTATTCCGAACACATCTTGTTGGAGTAAAAATAGCAAGAGCTACAGGCTCACATATAAGGATTGTCTAACATTAGCAGATGGCAGATAACATCAAAGGGGGCAGAAAAAGATGAGAGAGGAATAACTTTAAGGAAAGACTAGGTGCTGTTTAGAAAAACATAAATTGAGACTGTGGAGACTTGAAGTGCCAAATGAGACATGATGTGGGAGATTTTAAAAATATTATTATATTCATAGCTCACCTGCCTTCCACCAAAGAGCTCAATGTAGCTTATACAGGAGTTCTCAGGCAGTGACCAGACTTGCTTAGTTTCAGCATGATTGCTGCTGCATTGCATGCTTGCAGACCATGACCTGTGAAGAGCAGTCAGGGCTGAACCTTGCATGATGTGAGGCAAAGCAAAGTAACACGACCTCCTATCTACCCATAAAAGATGAGCAGAATTGACTTTTAAAAGAAATTAGATGGCTCTCTGAATTTCCCTTACTCAATAGCCATTACAACTTACAAATCCAATGCTCCTGCAGCCAAGGATCAGGTGGGCCTGAAGACACAGCTATTTTGTATATATTATTACAGGGGTGCTCAAACTTTCAACTTTAGGGATCCTGGACCTTTAAAATTGTGTAGGAGAGATAATTTCAGCAGGTGCAGCTTGTCATCTGTGGGATAAAGAGTTGCACCTGCTGAAATTCTCTCTTCTATACACTTGTTAAAGGTCCAGCATCCCTAAAGTTGAAAGTTTGAGCACCCCTGTATTATTATATAGTATTATAAGTCATGTTTTGTTGCTAGCACTGTGTATGTTTTTTAAGCCTCACTTTCATCACACTTGTGTAACAATTGTTCATCTTTGCACATTGGCCTGACCCTGCTTTTTTCCTTGGCTAAGGAAGAAACACTCAAGCTTTCCTGAAATCAAGCAAACACTCTGAAATATGTTCTTGGTTGCTTCTCTGAAAATAGAGTTTATATTAAAGTGGTACTGGATTTTTGTTTAACTATCCTTTAAAAACGTGATTCTCCATTGGTTTGACATATACTGTAGTGTGCTATTATCTTTGCACTAACATTTGCTCACAATGTTGTAAATAGGGATACATTTTTTAAATTCTTAAAACAGTTGTGTGAAGTAGATTATTCTGGGATAATTGGCACAAATTTACTCAGACTGCAATCCTATTCACACTTACCTGTGAATAAGCCCCATTGACTATAATGGGACTTACATCTGAGTAGATGTAGTATTGGGCTCTCAGTGAATGTCATGGCTGAATGAGGATTTGAACCCAGATCTCCCTGGTCAGACCAACATGTATCATGCAGGGTTTTAGAGTTGAAATTAGAATCTCTGATCTGTAGTAACTTAGATGTACAGTTGTGCCTATATAAGCAGATCACCTCTGGGCAGGTCACAGGGTGGGGCAAGTGTAACCTGTAAGTTTTACAGGAAAAAGACAAGGTATTGCAACGTTATTTCAACAGGTTAAATGAATAATCACAAAACCAGTTTTTCTATGTATGGATGAGTTGTGCCTATAAAGACAGATCACCTCAGTGCAGGTCACAGGGTGCAGAAAGTGAATGCAACCTGTAAAAGTTACAGGAAAAGAAATTCTATTGCAACATGATTTCAACAGGTTCAATGAATAATCACAAAACAACTGCTTTTCTATATATGGCTGTCATGCTCTGCCTCTCTTTGCCCACGTGACTGCATAAGAAAACAGTAGTTGCCCAAAGAGAGGTGGAGTCTGATGCGATCCTCTTCCCACTTCCTTACCTCCAGGTCCTGCGCTGCTTCCCGCCTCCATGCCAGTGTGTTTCAAATAAACAGGAAGAATTGAATATATCCAATGTTTATTTGAAACAGGACAGTGTGGTGGTAGTGCTGGTCCTGAAATTAAGGTGCAATGAGAGGAGGATTGTACTGAACCATGTGTCCGAGCCCCCCTTTGCCCCTCTTCTACGTAGTTGGGCTAGGAGGCGGAGGCAGCAACAGTGAGAGTGGCAGATTTTGCATGTTGCCTCAGGTGTGTTTTGGTCTCTAACTAGGCCTGCCCCAATAACTTGGTACTAGTTGGTGGAGGCACCCTCTTGCCTTTTGCTTCAGGCAACAAAACGTCTTTCACCAACCCTGGTAACAGCAACTGAGAATGAGGAAAGGGCACAGAGGAAAAGATTAAACATCCTCTCCTAGAGCACCACTTCCCTGATCTTCAGAGCAGTCCTATGAGGCTGCTAGACTACAGGAGAAAAATTTTTCACACACACACCCTAAATAAACAAACATTTATTTATGCATGTTTAAAAATATTAAACTCTGACTGATTGAGCCACTTTTTGAACTGTACACACTGATATAAAAGTAGACTCTACCTAAAGTACCAAATAATAGAACAAGAGGGTTTAATGGCATTGTCCCCTACTAACTGGGTGAGAGACACTTTTTCAAGTGGTGCTCCTTTTATATTAAGCAGAGGGAGAGTAACTGTCTCCTTTTACCCAAGCACAGTGTCTTTTCTAGTGGCTGTTTGATGGTGTCCCTTCTGCATCTCTGTAGATTGTGAGCTCTTTTGGGACAGGGAGCAATTAAATTATTTGATTTTGTCTGTAAACTGCTTTGTGAACTTTTTTTTTTGTTGAAAAGTGGTATATATACTGGTAATAATTGGATCATGTCATATTGAAAATACTGTCAAGGACCCTGTGCCAAAATGTGACTATTTTTTTTTCTGATGCTGACATCATGCATGGTAAAAAGGATATAACTGTTCATGTAAGCAGTATTTGATAACCAAGATGCATACTATGAACTATATAGATAAACCTAATGGTGACCTTCATAACTTTTGTCTTTCCGGTATTTCCCAACATATCCTCTTGTTTAGTTCCTCTACCTGTGATCTTTCTTTCAGAATTACAGTACAGGCACAACTTTTATGGAAAGAGACTACATGTTTTCCAGCTGTAATTTTAAAGGTGCCTTGTACACAAAAGTAAATGACAGTAATAGTGCCTAAACCCTCAGGGACTGAGATTTAAAAACACCACAGCAGATACGAAGACAACAACTCCTTTGTCAATAGTAGATACAATCATTCAAAACTCAAAGGACCTGTGTAGAATGCAAAACAGGTCTCTGCGAAAATAGTAATAACTGATAAATGATTGAGACCCACCACCCTACCAGCACTTCTTATTTCTAGTGTTTATTTTTCCTCATTTATAAGTTATCTTCTTTGCCATAAAATGGCAACTTTGAATAGCTTGCTAAAAGAAATACAAACCTCAAACACAAAAAGTTTATAAAAAGTCAGTAATATAATCAATTTATATTAAAACCCAAAATCTCAGAAAACAAATCAACATCTAAATAGTAATAAAAATCAATGTCTGCCTTTAAAAAAATTGATTTATTTTTTAAAAGTAAATTGGCTGGGCTCCTGCAGGCCTCAAGAGAGAAAGCATTCCCCAAAGCCTGTGTGTTTGGTGTTTGAACTGGCTGTACATATTCCTCTCTCCTCTGCAGAAATTCAACTTTTAACAGCGCAATCCTAACCTGTGCCAGGCTGCAAGGCCTGCGCAGTATCCAAGGCAGGTTAGAAGTAGGCTGGAATACACCTTGAGGATATTTTTCCCCTTACCCCAAATAATGCTCCAGCCTGCCCTATGGGGCTACTTGGATCTGTGACAGTTAGCTGGTGCACATCTGAGAAGCTCCTGAAGGGTTGCCCAACCTGGGAGCAGGTGTTAGGATACAGTGTGCACTGCTGCAACTGATCCCAAGCCCTTCCTGGGCCTGATTCTTCCCCTTTCCGCCCCCCCCCCACCCAAAAATGCCCCTTCCAGTCACCCTTTCCCAGCCCTGGCTGCACCCAGTGCACCACACTGGCCAGCATGGTAACTGGATCCAGTACCAGCAGACTGGGGTATGTCTTTGGGTTGACTTTGCCAGCTCTAGAATAGCTGCCAAATGTGCTTTACAGCACATTTGCAACACTCAGAGTTGGTGCAGGGAGGCCTGCACTGACACAAGGAAACATTTGGACGGGGCTGCCCAGTTATTTGGTGTTTGTTGGTCAATAGTGGGTGGCTGAGGATGTTGGGCTTCAGGTAGTTTCATGTCAGAGGAGCTACCAGTAACTAAATGAAACAATAAGAGAGTAGTTTCAGAGGGCAAAAGAAGGGTTGGGAAGGATGGGATGGGATGGGGGAGGTTGCGGGGTGAGGGAAGAGATTCCCATGGGCGCAAAAAAAGAAAAAAAACAGAGCAAGAGGAGATTCGAACCCATGTGGCTTAAATGTTTAAAAGATATATTTGAGGACAAGTGTTGGAATACAATGGGAGCAGGCAATGTGCAATCTAACTGCATCCTACTAACATGGTGCATGCAACTTTCTCTCACAGGGTGGTCAGTAAAAAGAAACATCTCTTCCACAAAAAGGACTATGTTCATTATTTATTTATTTTAATTGTTGAAAAAGGAACATCCCACCTGTCTCTGCAGATTCAGAGCATCTTACAGGATAATTTAAAAACAAATACTGTACAATTTGTTCAAAGACAAATTTATGCCAAATAACAAAAAGAACAGAAGATGAAAACAATCCAACCCAAGAAAGAACAACAAGAACTTTTAAAGGGGGCAAAATTATTAAAAAAAACACAACAACCTATGAAAAAGCTGGGACTTCAACTGGTATGCAACCACATCAAGCATCAAGCTTTTCACAGGCAAAAGTAGGCATAAGAACAGAGCAACTTGACTCATTCAGAGTAACTGTAGTGAACATAGATCTGTAAATGAGGAATTTCTAACTTTGTACATTTTATGCCATAGGGAAGGGGAGCATTTGCTCCTCTTCAGCAATGTACAAAGCCAATCAAAGATCTCAAACTTAAACAAGCCACTATCATAATTTCAGATTAGAACATGGAAACCTAGATAGAGTGCAGTCAAATTTTACTTAGCTGCCTATTCAGGGACCAATCCTGACCCTCAGACTCTGCTCCCACTGTCTACCATCCAGCTTGCAGAGCAAATTTCCCTAAATTTAATTCTTTGCCACAAACAGCCCTCCTTTTGGCTCTTCAGATTCAAAACTTTATGCATTTTTCTTCTCCTCTTCTTCTTTCTTAACACCCCCATCCCTTTTCCAATTAAAATGGAGAAGTTTGCACCAACAACACCTGCACCCACAAAATATCCAAATTCTGTACAAGTAAATTATGAGATACACTCTCTTTGGTTTGTTTTTCTGTTTTTCATAAGATGCGGGACAGGGGCAAATCCACTGAAATCCTATTCATGCCTACTCAGAAGTCTAGTAAGCATTTTAGCAAATGAAAATTTGAATTTGTTTACTATGCAATTAAATATTTATATTTCTATATGTGTTTTGTTTTGTTTTTTAATATAGGGCCCCTTTTAACAGGCCCCACAATTTACAGGCCCCACACTAGCTTAATCCGGCTCAGATTGTAGTTGAAATAACAAGAGGTGTGGCACAATAGTAAAGCCTTGGGTCTGCTGGACCCTTTGCAGCTGTATTCTGTACTAGCTGAAATTTCCACACAGTCTTCAGAGGCAGCCCCACAATAGTCTGAGAGATAACTAAGGCATAGATAACCAAGGCTGTGCCTGACTCCTGAGACAGGAATGGGCACAGCTGACACACTGCAGGCTACAGCAGTCACCTGGACATCCAAGGATAAATCTAGGCCCAGCAATGCGCCCAAGATGAAGATGTGACCATTTGAGAAGAGTTGCAGTCCCATCAAGAACATGACAATCCACTCACCCTGTATTAGCAGAACATTAATCTGCTATGATCCTGATCTGGATTGGGTACATGTTCTCTTGGGTCTGAAAAAAGACTTTGTTGGCTCAAACTGCAACTTTTTCCCCTCAGAGCAAATTGAGGGGGGAGAGAGGAAGAGTAGAATCCAGGTTAGGATCACAGCGTTCAAGGTTAAAGGCCCTCTGTTCCCCAATCCAGACAGGTCCCCAGATGTACCATTTAAGGGGGAGGGGAAGCAAGCATATGATTAAAGTAGCATCTAGTATGGTCCTCAGGTAAGCCAGTTTCTTGTGTGAGCTTGGCTCTTCCTTGTACCCTACAATTTATCTGTTACAAGCAAACAGCAACTATGTTCCCCCAGAACTTGAGAGCCCTCACTGTACCAAGTGATAAGTTACACTGCAGGTCCCCTCTGCAATTGTTTTTGGCAAATGGACCAAGGAAAACTTGTTGTTGCTGACTGTTATCTCTGCCTCCAATCCCCCTTGGCTGAAATTCAAACCTATGGAGCTGGTGTTGGAAACCAGGCTTCTGAAAAAAAAAGTCTGGATGAGTCAACTCATTAACAAACAAGGAAATGGGAACCAGCCTTAACAAAATATGTACATAAAATAGTTTATTGGATGCTATGATGTTTGTCCTCATAACTATGATACTTTTATCTCACTCCACAGTCTTCCGAACAAAAGAGTGGAGAGGTCAATGGTTATCAAATTTTAATCAGCTGCAGCGTTGATGTATTACTTACATAGTACAGAAAAAATTGTAAGCATTCACTGGTGGGGGTGATGGGGTTCAGAAATTGCCATCTCATATCTAATACCATTGTTTAATAGCAGTCTTTCCTCTATATTTGTGGTGACCAGCTTGTCTGTTCTCCAGATACTAGTCAGTGGGGTGGAGTAATCTAACCCCTCGCATGTAATAAAGTTTGTGTCACCTAGCAATAAGGGCCTCACAAGCATGGGGCCTGTGCACCCAGATGTTATTGAGATAAGGAAGAAAAAAGTGTGCTTCTAGAAAAAGCGTTTTGGAGATCACGTTAGCACCCATGGTCCAGCACAGTGGTTCTCACACATTTAGCACCGGGACCCACTTTTTAGAATGAGAACCTGTCAGGACCCACCGGAAGTGATGTCGTGACCGGAAGTGGCATCATCAAGCAGGAAAATTTTTAACAATCCTACCCACACTTACCCAGGAGCAAGTCCCATTTACTATAATTGTTAAAAGAATATACATAGGAGCTTGTTAAAAGTACAGATCTGTAACATTTCCCCACATGCAGCCACATAACATCAAGTCTAATCTATTTCCCGTTAGAAATCTGTGGGTCCCGTTAGGGAGAAGGGTGGGATAAAAATAAAGTTTTTTTTAATTATTAATTATTATTATTATTATTATTATTAATCTATTAAAAATAAAATATTGAAATGAATGGGGACCCACCTGAAATGGGCTCGCGACCCACCTAGTTGGTTCCAATCCACAGTTTGAGAAACTGGTCTAGGATATATATACCAGTGATGCACACATTCCAACATGCATTTTAATTCCGTGTTTCCCAAAAAATAAGACACCTCAAAGACACCTGTTTTTTGGCTCAAAAAAACACACTAGGTCTTATTTTCGGGGTAGGTCTTTTTTTTTTTTTTTTTTTTAATGTACAACAATCCACAGTCATTCATGTCCAAAAATATCCCCCCAGCACCCAGGAGGATACCTGCCTGTCTACTCAGAAGTCAGTCCCTTTATAGTTAATGGGACCTACTCCCTGGAAGGTGCAGAGAGGGTGTTCCCTAAGCACCTAGGAGGATCCGTGCCTGCCTGTCTACTCAGAAGTCAGTCTCTTTATGGGACTTACGCCCTAGAAAGTGTGGAGAGCCTCAGAGCCCGGTAGGCAGGGTTGCCCCGCTTGCTGCTTCCCACCTCAGCTCCTCCTCAGCATCCTCTGCCCAAGGCAGCACAGCAGGTGCTTTCTAGGTGGCGGGCAGGGGAGTGCAGCATTCCTGGCCACGTTGTCCACCCACCTCCCCACCTGAGAACCCCTTCCACCCTGCCCTGATCACAACTAGGTCTTATTTTCGGGTAGGTCTTACATTTCAGCAATTCTTAAAAAACACACTAGGTCTTATTTTCGGGGTAGGTCTTATTTTTGGGGAAACACGGTAGCTCTTAGACTATTGGCCATGGTTTACCCACCTCCCAACCTGGTACCAGAGAAAAAGGTAGCTGGAACATAGGAAGGAATGTCTGCATACATAGTTTATTGAAGGGATTATTTACAAAAATATAAATAGGGGGGAAAGCATATAAAGCAGTAAAGTAAAAGCTGAAACTGACTGGTGCACTGGTATCAGTCTACAGCAGGGGTCTCCAAACTTCCAGGGGCCACATCTGGCCTACCACAAGATTTTATCCAGCCCTCAGCAACTTAAAATACATTTTCCCCAACCAAGCAGTCAGACAGTTAACATGCGCAGTTATGTCTGTCGCACTTCTTTCCATATGGCCAGAGTGTTATCAGCCTGGCTAACCCTCATTTCCATTCACCTGGGCCATATACTTGCAGATCCTCAAACCATAATTATTCAGTGTTAACCTCACCCCACCAAATAGGGTTTCTGCATATTGACTTTTCAACAACACCATAAAACAATTGGTGAGGAAATAGCGTCATTTTTGCACATGCATAAACAAATCATAACAAACGGGGTTTTGCAACAGATCAGATAATGACAGTGTGCCTTGCATTGCTCACCTCCATCCTATATAAAGCTGATGTTTTTCACGGAAAAGTATGGAGACCCCTGGTCTAGAGACTAGGAGAAGGAGAGCACCGCATCTGCAGGGAAATTATCAAGGAAATGCTGACTCCGTGACCCAGCATGTGTGCAGAATGCAGAATTTTCTGGCATTCTAAGGATAGCTTGGGAATACCGGGCTCTAGAGCAAGACAATAGGCAACATTAATGGATAGAAATGGGACATTTATGGAAAGAACTCTGCAAAGAAAAGGGAAAAGTTGACCACAATGCCAAATTACAGTTGTAGCTTGGCTTTCTAAAATAGACAGCAAAAAAGGGCAGCATCCGTTGAAGGACACAAGCCTGTAGTTGGGAGAACCTGATCACTTTGAGGTGAATCTACTTGTGCGGCAAATTAACTTCCATCCTCTGTACCACTACCTGGAGAATACAGTAGCCCCTGAAGATCTAGAAGTCATTCCTGAGCTAAAAGAAACCTTGAAAGTAGTGTTCTTTTTCCGGGCGTGATTAATTTAGAAAGAGCATCCTCAACAATTCCTTGTAGACAATGGAAATGAGAACAATATTTTACTGGGTATCATATATAAAGGTATTTAAGTGTATCTGCACCCAGGGTGGTAATATCAGCTTCTCAGAGTTGCAAACAGGAAGAACCAAACTTCATTTGCTTATCTTAAGAGTCACAATAATATAACTTACTTCTATGACATGGACACTATAATTGAGTATCTCTTTCCAAAACTGGCACATAGAAAATGGTAAGAATTAATTATTCAAACTCTTGCATTCATGGGGAACCTAGAAGATGGGAAGAAAACTAGAAGCTTTCCTGCTGCCACAAATTGCTGTGCCCCTTCTCCCTTGCAGTCCGTTATGCCTGAACCTTCCTCTTGGATCACCTGTGGGATGTCTTCTCTCTTACTTCCTTCAACTGCATCTTCAAAATGCAACTTTTTCATGAAGGCTTAGAATAACTCCCTAGTTCAGAGCTTCCCAAACACAGCAACCTACTTGCGATCCAAAAAGGTCTCCACCCACTCTCTTCCCCCCTTGCCACCTCCCCACTCCTATGCTCTCCACTCCCCTGTTGCCCACCTGGGGGAGAAGACCAGCTGTTTGTGGTGTCATGCTGATGCCTCTCAGCCCATCTGGTACAAGGGCTCAAAGACACTTGGCATGGCTGGTCTCAGCCATGTCAGGCAGGTAGTACTCCAGTGTGCCTTGTGCCACAGCAACTTCTGCCACTTGAGCTTGTTTGGGAGCAGACACAGCTGGTCCTTTTAGTGAACCACAAAAAATTGGCTCGCAGCTTACTAGTGGGCTGCAACTCACAGTTTGGGAACCGCTGCCCTAGTCATTTTACCCTACTGCAACTAAACTTAAGGCTCCAGTCCTATAGCCACTTTCCTTTGTGACAGCTCCATTGAACCCAGTGGAACTGACTAATAAGTAAGCAGGTACAGGATTGTGCTGTTAGTGTACGTACATGAAATAACGACATATTCCCCCATATTTACCTTGCCACCATTCTTCTCTTCTTCCTCTATCATTGCCCTTGTGCTTCAGATTGTGAGTCCTTTAGGGAAGAGGCCTGTCTTCTCTGCTATTGTCAAGCATCACAACACACTGATGTTGCTATATCAATAAACACAAATAAAAACACTAATGATATTCCCTTATATTTTTATTTAAATATATGGCCTGCTCTATATAAGGGTTCACTGCAATATCAGCAGAGGTTTGTAAATAAAAGGTCACAACTTGATAGTACTTCCACCTAGAGTTTTCTTGAAAGAGTTCAAGTGTGCACATTTAGCACACGTGAGACCATAAGCTACATGAAACATATCAGGAATCCTGAATGCCTTGCCACTCCCATTGGAATTCGATGATTTGCATTGGTGCTATAATCAACACACTCCCACTTTCTTAATTTGTTTTTCAGGTGTGTCTTTCTGAACAGGGTGCGTTACAGTCTGATCATAAGTATTTTGATTCTGACACTTGTCTTCAGCTACCTCTATGATGACACATGCTTCCCATACATATGTTTAGGACTTCAGCCTTCGTATACATCAGTGGGCTTTAACCTTTTTCGTACCACAACCCCAACAAATAAATAAAGTATGAGACTGGGGACTCTGTCTCACCCCCATCCTGGGGCGCTATCTGCCTACTGCCACCATCACCGTCCGCTCCCAGCCCTGTTACACCCTCCCAGTACTGTTCATTGTAACCAAATATTCTTATCAGAGACAGCAGAAAACGTTACCATGGAGCGTGGCATTAGTGAAAGCTATTTCAGCACAATTGCTAAGAACCTGAGCAAGACTGTGTTAAAAACTCCTGGAACCTGATGGGGTACTCCAGATGCCTCTCCCTTTACCTGGTTGTACCCTAGTCCAGTGGTCTTCAACCTTTTTCATTCCTGTAAACTCACAAATGAGGCTTTGTGACCCTGTTGGGGTTCAGACCCCAAGATTTAAGAACACTGGTATATATCTTGTGTGAACTTGATCTCTGCCTTTAGCTGGTGTAAAGCCACTAGTGGGATGCCCATATTTTGCCACTTTCCTCTCTACTCAGTCAAATAAATCCACCTCACCGAAAATGAGAAGGGCCCTCAGGACTCCAACAGCATGAAGCTAGTTTTAAAACCCAGTTACAGTTTGCCAACTTTGCAAGTTGCAAGTTGGCAAACCTTTTCCTGACCCCAAATGGTGGTGTTTTCTGCATCCTTCCCCACCCCCCCCCACCCCGGAAAAACTAAAAGCAACTTTTTTCAGACAAGTGGAATGGTTTGATTCTAAAAAAAATAGCAGGTGGGAACTCCCTAAGTTGGAACCTTCACATGTTCAAGAGCAAAGCCTGCTCTGCAGGGTCACCATGTTCAAATGTAGCAGTTTGCTTGATTCTATTGCCTGCATGCAATGGTAACACAGTCTTGTTCTCTGTTGCCTCTCTTTCTGCCCTGCCCTTATAGATATTAGGCTGAACAAACAATCAGTAATGTTTTAGATAACATCTCCGATCTGAGTATTGTGTTATTTATACAGTCCTTACCATGGTGATCTGTGTATCCTCAGTTCCTCTCTAGCAGTGGAGCTGTCTGTAGTGAAGCAGTCAGCACCAGTTGCCAAACATACTCTGACAGTGTGTGACTTCATGCACAGCAGGAAGGTCTGTGCCTCCCCCAAGTCATCATTCATTCTTCCGATCACCAGAAAAGGTAAGATGATGGGGGGGGGGCAGAGGGGGTGGTGGGAGGGCACAACAGTGAAAGGGTTAAACAGAGTGGGGGAGAGTAGAAAGAAGGCGGGGAAGGCAGATCAGATTCCAGGACGGGGTTAGGATTGGTGGCGCCAGCACAGCCAATGTCCTAGCCCCCTTCCCTTGCCCGGTTCTGTGCTGTGGTCAACATGGACTTGCAACAGCAAAATAGCTGTCACAGGTCCAAGTAGACCCCTCTGCACCATGGAAACTTACCTTCAGGTAAGGGAACAACCATTCCCTTACCTAGAGAAAACCTCTGCAACTGCCACCATAGGATGTAGCAGTGTCCATTTTGGTACCGTGGCATCAATGGGGGTGGCGGAAAGTATATGATTGGGCTGTTAGGGAATGAAATACGCGTACTAATGATGAAGAAAGACCTGACAGATACCTTTAAAACTCATCAATGGTATGAGTTTATCAGGAATGTCTCTGATAAGACAGTTTGGTGTAGTTGTTGGACTTGGACCTGGAAAAACTAGGTCCAAATTCATTTTCAGCCAAGAAGCTTGCTCAGTGACTTTGAACTATAAGTATCTCTCAGCTTCTCTACCACACAAGGTTGTTGTGAGAAAATAATATCACCACACATCTATCACCCTAAACTCCCAGGAGGACTTGGAAGACTACAAATACAAACAATAGATAACATCAGTATGCTATATAACGTGTCTCCAAACATTTCATTATGAGGGCCACTTCGTATATTTTACACATTTTGGGGGCTAAAAAAAAACATTTTTATAAATAATGAATGAAATTTGAATGAATAAGTTTTACTTAGATCTATGATTCAGAACAAAAGGGAAATGTGAGAATTACAAAGAAACAATGCCAATCCTTAAACTGATAAATTATATATAATCAGTAAAAACGTCAAACATAAGCGAATGCTGTAACTGCGGACTGGATAAAGTTACTGCGGACTGGATAACATCTTGTGGCAGGCCAGATGTCACCCCTGGGCCATAGTTTGGAAACCCCTGCTATATAATATAGTTGCTTTGAATGCCCATTAGGGAGATAAAGTAGGGTATACATTTGCAAATAAGTAAATAAGACATTATATAAATCTGTTGCTTTAAATAAAATTGAAGAAAGTCAAGATCAAGGCTTGGTTCCCATTCCACAGCATTTGAAGCAGGGTGGCATCCAAAGCATTAGTTCCCTTTCTTCATTCTCTTCACACACACACACACACACACACACACCTCTTTATCCCCTTTGTACTTGCCATACCGTCCTTACTTTATATACATATACAGTGTGCTTTGTTTTTTTTTTTTAAATAAAATTGAACTTAACCTTAAAATTACTATTATCTAGCAAACCATAACTAAGAAAAGAAATGACCAAGGTGCAAAAGAGAGCAACAAAAATGATTACTGGGCTGGGGTACCTCCCTTATGAGGAAAGGCTACAGTATTTGGGCTTCTTCAGTTAGAAAAGAGGCACCTGAGGGGGGACATGATTGAGACGTACAAAATCATACAAGGGATGGACAGAGTGGATAGAGAGGCGCACTTTTCCCTCTCACGTAACACCAGAGGACATCCACGAGTGTTGGGAGAGTTAGGACAGACAGAAGAAAATATTTCTTTACCCAGCATGTAATTAGTTTGTGGAACTCTTTGCCACAAGAAGTAATTATGGCATCTTGCCTGGATGCCTTTAAGAGCGGATTGGACAAATTTCTGGAGGAGAAGTTCATTATGGGTTATAAGTCATAGTAGGTATGTACAAGCTCTTGGTTTTAAAGGCAGACTGCCTCTGATTGCCAGATGCAGGGGAGGGCACCAGGCCGCTGGTTGTGTCTGTTGTCTTGTGTGCTCCCTGGGGCATTTGATGGGCCACTGTGAGATACAGGAAGCTACACTAGATGGTTGGTCTGATCCAGCGGGGCTCTTCTTATGTTCTTATGTTCTTAATCTGAAATTATTGGTATAGATGCCTGTGATAATCTCCTGCTAGAAGATACACATGATTGATTGAGTTGCCCCAAACATTATGTCAATAAGATATATTGAGGAGATATGAAGTCCCTTTATCTCCAAGAACAGTGGCATGGGTGGCACTAGAGTTTGGCCAGGATGTACCAAAGGCCCCCACACATCAGAATGCTCACCTGGCCAAATGGACCCCTGTATCCTCTACACCACTGACGGTGATAGGCCTCAAAGTGCCATTAAGAGACTCCACAGGGGTCTCAGTGCAGCAGTATTCTCTAGAACTCTCTGCAATTGTACACCAACATAAACAGTGAATCAACAGCCCAATCCTATCCCCAGCGGCACTGTCGGGTGCAGTGGTGCCCAAATGGTTACTGCTGCATCTAGTGGCACTGCTGTGGCTGCTGGAGGTCTCCTCAGGGAAAAGGGACTTTCATCCCCTTCCCCCAGGGAAAGCCCAAGGCCCTGCAATGGGGTTTCTCAAGTCTGCGCTGGCACTGAGAGGCTATAGGATTGGGCTCCAAGTCCCCAGACAACTTCTGAAGTTCCTAAAAACTAAAAACAATGGTCAAAAAAAAAAAAAAAAGACACTCAGTATTTCCATAACTAATGAACAGCCTAGATATTTTTGTTCCTGACAGCTCAAGTATCCAACATTATGGTATCATGTAATGCTTTGGTGCTAGATGATGTCTAAGATTTGCTTGCGCCTAAATTTTTCGGCTCAGTATTGTCAGAGTGAAGATGTTAACATTAGCATTATCAAAACTGGTAAGAATTGGTAATGGTCATTGAATGTTCAAAGGAGAGTATATGATGTACAGATACAAACTAGAAGAAAACCTCTTAACCCTTGTTTTGTCCTCGTCAATCTTGCACATGTGCTTGATACTGTGCACTGGAATAGTCCTGCATTTTTCATGAACTTGGTTCCTGTTTTTCCATAATATCATTATGACTCATGTTGTTGACAAATGGAAAACAATGGAGAAATTTTATATCAAAAGTGGCACCTGACAGAGTTGTGTGTTGGCACCTTTCCTTTTCAATATCAGGTTCTTTGCGGGCTTTGCAAATGCACTGAAGGCTATTGACCAAGAGGCCTGCATTATATTCCGTTTCAATGGAAACATCTCTCACCTTTGTGTGCTGAAAGATAAAACCAAGAATGTCAACATGTTGTTCATCAGTGACCATGTGCTACTTGCTCCTATGTGTTCTTCTGTTGACAAATTCGGCTATCTTGACAGCCGGCTGTTGCAGAAACAGCAATTGGTACATACATAATTATCAACATCTGTCAAGCAAATATTTGTTTTAGAAAACAGTCTGGCTTTTTGGAATTACCATTGAATAGACCCATATACATGTTGCATGACTGGTTATTTTCCTGACAGTTTTCAGACATGGATACCATCCCACTTCAGTGGTAGGTTCTGGGTCAGTTTCTTTTCACTGGAAACTTTTGCTGCCTAGCCTTCAATCTAGAACAAATGTACAAGTTGTGCAGGTATAACAGAGGTTCAACAACTATTAAAAAAATAAGCAGTGCTAACCCCAAAAGCCACAACAGCACCCTAAAATCTCAAATCAGAATCTGAAGCTCAACTCAAGCTGTTTCTTGCCTGGTGAGTGACAAACTGGTCGAAGCTCTAACTTGGGTATGTGGCCCTAATTCATATTTAAAGATTTAGGGCATAATCCTAACCAGGTCTACTCAGAAGTAAGTCCTATTTTGTTCAATGGGGCTTACTCTCAGGAGAGTGTGGTTAGGATTGCAGCCTTATTTGCATAAAGAACAGCCTAATGACCTGTTAGTATCAAGACCCATGCAAAACCAAGCCTAGCATAATGTAAGAGCAAATTAAGAACATAAGAAGAAACACTGGTACAGGATACAATCTGAGATGTAGGCATAATCCCTCTATAGAGGAGAGATATACATGACTGATTGTTACAGCCCAACTTTAATGTCAATAAAGAGATATATTGAGGAGGTGTTATGATAGTTCCTGCACTGCTGTAACACATGCTCAACCTACAGTTAATTCTCATTATCAGCATACTCCATTCCCATGGATTTGCTTATCTGCAGGAACCAAAGTGTAACTTATGTCACGGAATTCACTGTCTGTACTCAGCTATCCGTGATCATTCTGAAGCCCTCTGCAGCAGCCATTCTACTATCTGCATATCATTCTGCAATCTGTGGTGGCCAATCTGAAGCTATTCTCACATTCGACAGTTCACTCTTCTGCAGCTTGGGCTGCTGGCGTTCTTGGCCAGGTTGGTGAAACGTCCATGGGAACCTAACCCCATTTCCCCCATAGATTCAATGATTTGGTATCCGCTGATTCGGTATCTGCTGGATTTTCCCAAACCTAACCCCAGTAGATAACAAGAATTGACTGTATACGTTGTTTTGAATTGCAGGCTAGGTTGCAAGTGTTTCCAGTGCTCTGTCTTTGAAAGGGAACTGACCCAGATCCTCTCACTTCTTACCTGACCGCCACCACCTAAACCAGTGTTTCTCAGACTGTGGCTCAGGACCCATTAGGTGGGTTGCGAGTCAATTTCAGGTGGGTCCCCATTAATTTCAATATTTTATTTTTAATATGTCAGACATATTAAATTGTGAGCATTTTAGATTGTGAGCCCTTTTGGGACAGGGAGCCATTTAGTTGTTTGATTTTTCTCTGTAAACCGCTTTGTGAACTTTTAGTTGAAAAGCGGTATATAAATATTGTTGTTAATAATAATAATAATAATAATAATAATAATAATAATAATAATAATAATAATAATAATAATACCACCACCATAGTATGTGACTGCTTTTGGGGAAATATTATAGATCTGTTCTTTTAACAGGCTACTATTTATATGCTTTTAACAATGATAGTCAATGGGGTTTACTCCTGGGTAAGTGTGGGTAGGATTACAGCCACACTTTAACAATTTAAAAAATTGTTAAAAATTTTTCTGCTTGATGACATCACTTCCAGTCATGACATCACTTCCAGGGGGTCCTGACAGATTCCGATTCTAAAAAGTGGGTTCCGGGCCCTAAAAGTTTGAGAACCACTGAGCCATCACCACATCATCTTTCAATAGCAATTTCTATAAATTAATTGTGTTGTGTGTGAAAAAGTATTTTATCTGTTTGGAGTCTACTGCCAATCAATTTTATTAGATGATTAAAAGTTCTAGTGGGGGGGGGGAACCCCCTCTCTATTCACCACACATGCATGTCTCTTAAGGTCAAACAAAGTGAACATGCCAACAGATGTTGCCAAAGCATGTTTACGATCAAAAGCACCTTCTTATACACACACACACACACACACACACACACACACACACACACACACAGACACCCAGAGAGAGAGACACCCAGCAAGAGAGAGCGCGAGCGCTGGGGATGACAATCTTGATTAGAACTGGGGCATGTTCATATTTTCCCCATGCTCTGTTTCCATCCTGAAACACATCTCTTGAAGTAATTATTTGATCTTATGAATCAGACTGCACCATACATCTGTACAACAGCGTTAAAATAGAGTACTAGTATTTTTATTTTCTGTCCCTTCAAGTTCCCTAATGATCCCTTAGAAACGTGTGGTGGTAAAATGTTTAATTTTTTTGAGTTAAGATTCTGGGTGGCCTTTATATACATTTCTGAAGGAGATTCTCCTAGTGTGGAAAGACAAAATCTTGGATCCTCTAGATTTTCAAGCCTTTCAATAAAATCATGCTTTTTTTCTTGCAAGAAATGTGCAGTTCCTTGGTTGTTGTGTGTCATATCTTCCCTCAAGGTACTATTTCCATTGTGTGGATATCATATTTTCCTCCACTGCAATGTTTTGTTGCTGGGAAAGTTCTAGTCTTCCCTTAGAACAATGCAACCACTGTATTTCAATAGCTGTGCAGGATGTGGTTGTGCGATAGCCACAGGCACCTCTTGGATGTCACCTATGATGAGAACTGAGATGAGAACAGTCATAAGCAACACAAACCTGCACTAGTTTGTGAACTTGGTTTATTTGCAGCTCAGTTCTATGTATGGCTGCTTAGAAGTAAGGCCTAGTCTGGGGGCTTACTCTCAAGTAAGTATGTACAGGATTGCAACCTTAGTTCTTGTTATTGTTGATCTAACATTATATAGTTTGACCTTATTGTAAACCACCTTGTAAACCAAGCAAGGGACAAACTTTTTTAAAACAAGCTTTACTTATCACTTTACACTGCAATGTTTACAGGATGAGAAGGCCACAGCTGGGGAACTCCAGTGAGGGGGATATCTTCTTTAAAACCTTAAAGTGTAGTTACCCCTTTTTAAAGTGAGGGGTACTGCTGTGGGAGCTAGGTAGTTTTGGATGAGTTTTTTTTCCTTGTAGGGAGAAAGAGGAGATGCATGCATAATTAACTGTAATACCAAGGAGGAAAGAAATGTCACAAACGTTTAAAAATGCTCAAAGCAAGGTTTATGTGTGGGCGCATGTGCACATGTGTCTGTGCACATGAGTGTCTGTATGTGCGAAGTTTGCTATGCAGCAGGGATGGTTGGGCTGCCGTTCAAGAAAAATAAGTCTTAAGCCTGCTTGGGCTCATGGAACTAGTTTATGATGCTTTGGATCCTGGCCATTCTTTGGATTTATAAGGCTATAAATTTTAGCACTCTTATACACTCTCCACAGGGGGTAGGGTTGTTACTCAACTAGGAACATCATAACAGATCAATCATATGAGTTTCAGTCCAATGATTAACAGTTAAATCTACCTACGTTTGCATAGGAATAACCCATGCTTCTGAAGGAGAAAAGCATACTTTGTGTTGAGATGGTGCAACTCTGGTCCCTGTGCGCATCAAGGGGCATTCCCTGGCACTGGAGAAAAGAGGCATTTTCCCTTTTCTGTGATGACACTTGTATCCCAAGTTTGTGTATGTTTGTAACGGCGACAACTTTAAAAAAGAAATCAGCTGCTTAATTCCACTACATGTTTTTATTCAATAAAAAAGTTTTTAATGGATTAATTCATATTCATGCATACATCTCCAGTTTATACATGCAGGTTGCCATTATTATCCTGCCCCCACCCCCAAGCATTAAAAAAAAGATTATAGATGTCTCTTTCTACCAGAACTCAACTTACTTAAGACTCTGGGAAGGGCAGTACTAGTTAAAGAAGACTGAGCATGAATAGCTTCCAACTCTGCTGCTCTGCTCGGCCAAACCGCTGAGCCTGATACTATTCAGCCGCCACGCCTCCTCTCAGCAGCATACACATAATTTGGCAAAGGGCTGGAGATGACAGCAGGCTGGGGACTCTGTCTTGTTTTTTCAGTCTCACCTCCACCTTTAATGAATGTCACCAAAGCTTTCCATTCACTTTCCAGGAGTTTTGGAAGGGGGTGGGAGAGAAGTGAAGAACAAGAATGGCTGCTTTAAAAGTATGAGGAGGGATAAGGTGTCATTTCAGGTGGCAATGTGCCAAAAAGTCTACTGCTGGCACCATTTGATGGGTGTGAAAGAATGACAGGTTCTGGAATGATGGCGGTGGGGGGAGGGAGATGGAAAAAGAAGAAAAATACTTTAAAAAACAAACAAAACCTTTTCCTCACCCAAGGTATAGTGGTTCTTCAGTTAAGGTCAGTGGTTCATTTGGTGGTGGCGGCAATTTTTAACAGTCTGTGTTCTAGGGGAACTATTATGTCTGTCATCCGGTGGCCGGACATGGGAGCAGACGTAGCCCAATTAGACGATGGCATGCCCATCCGGTTGGCTAGATTCACTGTCTTGCGCGTCCTACACGTTACCGCAGCCGAGGCTCAAAAAACTTCTCAGTTATTTAGTTTAATTACACATAGGTGGGTTGGATGTTGGAGTCTTTCCTTTTTCTCTCTTTATGGCTTGGTCAGAACACAAGCTCCTTGGCAATGGCTACAACAGCAGCCTTTACCCCAAGAGAATATGAAACCTCCTTCAGGACATCTTGTGACTGTGGTTGGCCTCCTATTTCACCAGAAAGCATGATAGTAGCATGACTGAGAAAATGGCTTGGAAGACTACAGTCGTCTTTGTGCGTCCACCCATGGGACATCTTGCTTTAAACTCTTACTAATCCTTCCAGGTCTTTTACCTCGCTTCATTCATTTCTGTTCCCAGCCGCCCTTCAGACTGAACAATGTAGCCCTCTGAGTTCTGACATTCCTCATTTACCCAGCTTGTCTCTGGCTGCGCTTTCGTTCAACATGCTCTAAATCAGGGATTGAACAGCTAAGTTCTTTAAAAAGAAATGGGAAAGATTTGTATGTTTTCCTCTTCTACTTTATAAAGTCTCCCAGAGGGGAAAGGTGAATATGGAGCTGTTTTCACTAATCAAAAATGACTGAGATGGAGCATTCCCTACTCTCCAAGGTCTTACTGTGGTGGTTTTCAAATTATGTTCTAAAGAACCCTGAGATTTCTTGGAAATGTATCAGGGGTTCCTCAGTGAAGAGAGTAGTAAAGACTAACTCCCCTGAAACACACCTTACCCATCTTTATCAATCATATCCTAAAATGGGCAGCTGCAAGAGGCCATTAGGTGTGACTAAGGGCCCAATCCTACCCAATTTTCCAGCACTGGTGCAGCTGCAATGCAGCCCTGAGGTAAGGGAACACATATTCCCATACCTTGAGGAGGCCTCTGTGACTGCCTCCCACCACAGGATGCAGCACAAGCCCCACTGGCATGGCTGCACTGGCACTGGAAAATTGGATAGGATTGGGCCCTAAGGTACCTACTTAATTGATGTGGTGTAACAGGTACATGAATTGAGTGTTTATCCCAGAACACTTTTCAGAATCCTGTGCAATATACAGTAAATCATATGTAATATTAGGAACTTTAATAAACAAACAACCAAGAACAACAACAGACCTGCAGGAGTTCATTGGCAGAAAAGTTAATGGTATAGAAAGGGTTCCTTGAAGTTTGAAACCAGTAGTTGGTACTAAGGCCGGCAGTGTCAATTTTGCATGAGATTTGAAAAGAGCTGAAACATTTGAGTAAACAACAACAACAACAACAAGGTAAGAGCTTTATGAGAACAAGCAGGCACAGCAACAAGATGGAAAACCAACAGAATAATGGAAGTCAGATTGCAGTATAATGGAAAATTTTTTCTCCAAGATTGACTTTAGTGTGTGTTGCAATTGTTTTAAACTGCACTTTCTCATACAAGAGAGGTAGATATTTGTAGATAATTCAATGAAAATCTCTGCACCCAAACCAACCAGGAAGTTAGTATTAAGAAAGGGCAGATAACAATACTAAAATATGAAGCTATAGTACAGTGCTCTATAAATAAAAGGTCCATACTCAGCATATTGTAAATGCTACATGTGGTACCCATGTCAAGACTGACCGTGCAGGTCTTATTCAGAAATGCTTTACATGTAAGCAAAACATAACATCTGAAGCCACTCTTAATGAGTCAAGTATGATCTTAAAAACCCATCTCCAGTCAAGTATGACCTAATGTCCTTAAAAACCCATTTGCCTCTCTCAGCAGGCTGCCAACAGTCTGCCAAAGCATTAGCTACTGCCAACTATATCAGCACGTTTTAGAGATGTAGATATCTTGTGAACAAAACATTAAGCAAACCTTAACAATGGAATTCACAAAAGCTAAATCTAACCATCTTCCTTCCTTGGATGTCAATCTAGCCATGTTATGTTCCATAAATATGAAAGAAAGGGCATTGTTAATGAGGAAGTAAAAAGGTCAGACGGTTCATTCCAAAGCAGCATTCTTTGCAAATCATCCTTATCTATGTTCCAGTTGAACAGTCACTGCAACATCATGGTAACAAACTCAAAACTCCATTGAGAACTCAATCCTATGCATGTATGCTCAAAAGTAAGTCCTATTATAGTCCAACTAAATATGGATAGGATTGCAACCAAAAGAAACTATTGGGGGAGGAGTTGTTAGCGAACCCTTAATACTGATAAGACAAGTGATACTGAGTCTGTAAAAGTGATATTTGAAACATACTATTTTGGAAATGTACTTTTCTTCTTTGAAATGTCAAGAAATCATGCTGTCAGAAATCATTGCTAGGAAACAACAGCAGAAGCACCATTTCTTTCCTGAATAATTCTTTTCCTCAATTATTTCCCTCGAGGTGGAGTTCACTTCACAATGTATTTTGCAAATTTTATGCTTTGGTGATAAAATGGAAGACACACTGCATTGCTCCTGAACCATTTCACAGCGCAATTGCTCTCCTCCGAGTGGTTTGGATGAGGACTGCTGAAAGGCCACTAAGAAAGAAGCCATCCATGCCTGTCACCATCAGAAAGAAACATACACAAGCAGTTCATTGTCCCTGTCCTAAAGGAAAATAATGCACCGTTAGCAGTCTCTTCGCTCCCAGCCCTCCTCCCCTTAAACCTCCTCACTCACCAGTGCCAAATACACAGTAATTTATTGCCCTGAGATGTCAAATTCCGAGCGAAGGAAACTGAAATGTCATACCTTCATTCATAGCACAGTCTCATGGAACTATTTTTTCCGGATTCTTGGGAAGTTGAAGTATTTCAGAAGAATATCAGGAACTGTTGTTTTAGCTTGTTTGGTAAGTAGATAATTGCCTTCCAACTCTCCATTTTTTTCAGGAAATGATGTGAACATTGTATTGTTCCTCAATGGGGGCAGCAATGTTTTTTAACAAGGCACATATGTGCATTTTTTAAAAGAAACAAGTACAACAAGAACATACAGTCTGAGTCCCTGAAGCTGAATCAGACTTTCTGTAGATAAGACTTTGGCCCAGACAAATTGTTCATGTTACTGAAAGCGGTTTTTAAGATGGAATGTAAGCAACTTTCTGTTTTCAGGAAGAAAGAGGGCGGGCAGGAATCCCTCAAAAACAAAACCTATTATGATGTGGGACTACAAGAGTCATTTATATAATGCTATTATCAACCACAGCCAGAAAGCACCCCAGGGACAAATTAAGATTTTTTTCTGTGTGAGCTTTTTGGAAGAATGGCAGGATAATAATGGCAATTATTATACAGTGTATACCCTTTATTGTAAAATGGCTTTCATCTAAAAATGGGTAGTTCAAAAGGAGAGACTGTTTAGTAGGGACTTAATGGATGGGTCATTATAATTCAGCTACTGAAGTCTTGCTGGAAAACGTGCATAGCAGGCCAACAATGCAAGCTACATTAGCTCACCAAGCTTTGCCTTTTCTTATGCTGTAAGTTTCTTATGGGAACTTCTTTCTTTCTGCACTGCTTATGCAACGCAGGAAGCCCTGATGCAACCTGACATTACGTGTGATGTGGGCAAATGTGCCCAACTAATTTCTAAAATCCTTCCATCCCTGTATTTTTTTTTTTTTTTTGCAGTAGAGCTGCAGGTCACACTCGCGTGCATGGTTGGGCATGTTTCCATTCAGAATGAGGATGCATACTGATCCATTGCTTATGGTTTCCAGATTGGACACTCCAGATTTGAACTGGACCCAAAATAGAAGGTGAACTGAGAAACAAGGTAGAGCAGTGGTTCTCACATTGAGCACCGGGACCACTTTTTAGAATGAGAATCTGTCAGGACCCATCGGAAGTGATGTCATGACCAGAAGTGACATCATCAAGTAGTAAAATTTTTATCAATCCTAGGCTGCAATCCTACCCAACATTTACCTGTGAATAAGTCCCATTTACTATCATTGTTAAAAACATACACATAGTAGCTTGTATGTGTAACTACATACACATAGTAGTACAGATCTGTGGGCCAAATCCTATCCAATTTTCCAGCTCCAGTACAGATGCAATGCAGCCCCAAAGTAAGGGAACAAATATTCCCATACCTTAAGGAGGCCTCTGTGACTGCTGCCCACCACAAGATGCAGTGCATGCCCTATTGACACAGCTGCACCTGCACTGGAAAATTGGATAGGATTGGGCCCTCAGACATTTCCCCAAATGCAGTCACATACCATGTAGCATCAAGTCTAATATATTAAAAATAAAAAATTGAAATGAATGGGGACCCGAAATTGGTTCGTGACTCACCTAGTGGGTCCTGACCGACAGTTCATACCCTAACACTGAGTTAGAGTATGAACTCTTTGAGAAGAAGAATAATCTAATTCCTAAACTGTTTTGTTTCTGAATGTCATAGGAGTGGACCTGAAAGGATCATTGACTAATTTCAAGAAAAAGGCAGCAAACTTCAGTGTGGACACAAAAGGCGTTAAAGAGCACTATATTTACTACAAATATAGTAAATGTTTGAACAGGCCTGTACTTTATGTCCTTACATAGTCAACCTTACTCAGTCAACCTTACTCAGGTTGAAATCAAATGCAAAGTCAACCTTACTCAGGTTAAAATCCTATACACTTTCCTAGGAGTAAGCCCTGTTGAACATTCAACGGTACTTACAGCTGAGTAGACATGACTGGAACAGTAAGTGGATTCAAAAGTGTACACCTCACTTTTAGAAAATACCATAAGTGTTCATACTGACACCTGCTGGTGAGCACCAAAGTGTAAGACAGTTATTTCTCCCACAGGCTGAACTATTTTTCTAAATGGACTAATGGTAAAGCTCTTTATAAACTATTAAGCAATAACTGGACAAGGAAGCATTTCCTTTACCTAACTAATGAAATAATGGACTTAAAAATGTTGCACATGAGGATGTTTGACCAGGTTCATTTTTCAGGTACAATGGTGAATTATAATTGAGTATCAGTCATTCCCTTATGCACTTGTGTAGCACAGAGCAACTGATACTAGAAACCTAAACATAGTAAAAATGAAGGAAACTTGAGTGACACACAAACTTCTTCTTGCCCTTCACTTAGCTCAATCACATATCACCTCTTCCTCAGTTTCTCTTTTCTTATCATACGTGATCTGAGCTGATAATTCAAAGAATGCAGCACCAACTACTTCTAGTAGAGTAAAATGTTTCCTGCCATCTTCTTCAGGGCTTTACTCCAGTGGGTTTGATGATGGCTGTTTTTAGTCATTATACAGCTCACAAACTGCTTCCTATGTAGTATGGGCATACCCTGGTATCATTGGATCCAGTATCCATGGTTTCATTTATCTGCCCTTCTGCAGATGGGACATTCTTTCAAAAAGGTAGGGGAAAAAAAGGGAAAAGCCAAAGATAGCCTACCTTTGTGCAGTGAAACTGCTGCATTTTGAAGTCTGCAGGCACTCTTCTGAGCTGCTTGCAGCCTCTTCCAAGGCTCCTCCCCTTCTCTCAATGTGGCTCTAGAATGCATTCCCAATCCTGCCCCCTCCCAAGCCTGATCCTTCCCGTTCCACCCTCCCCTGACCAGAAATGCCACCTCCCCACCCCCCAGAAAACTGTCCCAACCTCTCCCACTCCCTGTGCCACCCAGAACAATCCAATCTGCTCTCTTTGGCACAGAATCAGGATCTGACCTGGGCAAGCTAGCACAGGGGGCCTGCACCAGCTCAAGTACCAGTTAGGATTGGGCTGCCTGAAGCAGAAAGATGATGTAGATAAAAGATACAGATTCTGAGCAAAAAAAAATGAGACAAAGGGAAAGAAGCTATAAAACAAAACAATCCAGAAATAAAAGGGCAGGAAGGAGCCTATCTTGTTGGTAGGAAAGACAAGAATACCAGACAGGTAAGGATGCTTGCTGGCTTACAGTGTTAAATGAAGTAGGACTTAGTAGGCAGCATACTAAAATGACAGTCAAGATATTATGGGTGATGGATGCATGGAGCTCAAGAATGGAGGGGCCAAGAAGGAAGTGGAACTAGCAGTATAATCTGGAAAGTTATGCCAGCTGTGGTGTCTCTGGCACTAGAGAACTTTGATGGGCAAAGCCACAAGTGGTGAAGTCTCTCTATTTCATTTATTAAAAGATTTCTACTTAAACACAGAGGGGTTTACAACAAAATAAATAACAGGCGTTCCATACAACTCTTGAAAGACCTGTAGCCCTCTCAGGGTCTTGACTTGAAAACCTAAGGGGAAGGGTAGATGAATTTAACAAATCAACTTGAACGAACAAGCAAAATCTCTCTATGAAGGCGGCAAACCCTAGGCTAGATTGCTCCAGACAGACTCCCTCAGGTGTTTATAGATGGAGACTAGTATGATGATAGCTGCTCTACCTTCCAGGATCTATTCTAGACCCAGGAAGGTAAAGTGCTACCCAGACATTCTTCACACCCCTTCCTGGAGTCTAAGCCCTTGGAAGGGCTGCACTGCTATTCCTAGGTTATTTCACTGAAATAAGTATCAAAATAAGGTTCAATATTCAAGTTTAATTGATATGGACAGGAAAGTGTTACCAACCTTGAAGAGCGTTACATGCTGAAGGGTTAAACAGAGAACTGCTTTCTAAGCTGTCTCTCAAACATTCTGGTAATAAACTTTGCATGCTCTTAATTTATGGCACCACTCATCAACCCAAATATGGGTTCTTACAGACATTGGAAAAACTGCTTTGCATTGAATACAGGTTTCATTAGAAATTTTTTTTTCCCCAGTGTGAGAAATACTTTTCAATCATCTATTTTCTTCCTCAATCCACAGGAGAATTAAAAACATTCCAGCATGCTTCAGTGTTGGCAAGTGTTTCTTTTCAGTCCAGGTACCCGGTGATGATTGATGAAGCTGTCAGCTCAGCGGAAGTGGATAGAGCAGCTTGGCAGAAGTTCAGTGTTACTGAAAGAAATCACAAATATTCCATCTCCTCTGCTCGCTTTAATCACATTATCAACAGGCTGCCAGGATGGAGCCTTGACACTAAGCTATGCCTTCACACAGACAACCACTGGTGGCCTCCTGCAGTTGCATCACAGTTAATGAGTAATTTTGTTTTTTGTGTTACTATTTTACACACAGCCTAGCTGGTAAAACACCACCCGATTTCCTGTTCATTTAGCTTACCTCAGTTTTTCACTGTAACTAATGCATTTTTAAAATGTTAGGTTACAAATGGCTCAAGGAGTTTTCCCTCCATTGTGCTAATGTTCAATGTAGATGATTCTCAGTGAAGACAGGACCTAGGCATTTTTCCTAATAGCATCTGCCTGTAAGAATACAATGATATGCAAAGTTCTCCTCCAACAGGAATTGCTCCATTGAAATTTTCACAAAAGATAGCAGCCATTTCCTAATCATATTACAGTTTCTGCTACAGATGTCAGGGAACCAGGTCCAAGAAGTACAAATACATACTGGATGAGATAACAGAAGTATTAATACTTATGAAACATGTTTCATTTTTTGATTCATCAAAATAATAGTGAGTTGGCAACCTAGATAGAAATATCACTTCTTCCAAGAGACCTCTCACCTCTTTGTGGTGATCTTACCAGGACTGGTTCTTTAGTATGAACATACATGAAGCATGGTGGTCTGTGTTTTAACAGCTCTTTTGGGATTCCACACTTCTGGGGTTTTTACAGTTTAAATTCTTAAAAGCCAACTTATTCTGAAAGGGAGAGCATCACACCATCTTCTGACATGAAGATAGCAGTCCTCCCTTCCTTATCGATCTGTGCTCATCTGCAACAGTTTCTACTCTTTGGGAAAGAGCAAAATGGTTGCACCAAGAATAAGATGGGATATAGTGGAAATAATCCAGATTGCTGGAGCAATACACTGTTTCTACTCCTACACCGGCATGAAGTTTTCTATAAAAAATTAATGCAGTACATAACAAATTCAGTGCTACAGACAGATAACAAGATTTCCAGAAACCAATTCCAGTTAAGAGATGGAGTCCTTGCTATTCCTGCTCCGTCTTCTGAATTCTGATACTTCATTGGCAAACCTGGCACTGAAAAATGTTGGAACTAGATGGGAAATAATACTGCAGATGACAAATAGCAGCATCATTGCAAATAAGAATCCTTAGATAGTGTGTTTGGCCAAATCCTTCTCCATTGTGGCATACTGTTCTTTAAGGCGCTCCATGGCTTTTGTATGCTCTTCATCCACAACGGCTTTCATACTGTGCTGTTCTTTCATGAATTCCTCCCAAAGTGCTATACGCTGTTTTTCACCAGCCACAAGCTTCTCAGTCTGAAGCTAAGAAGAGAAAGGAAGTGATAAATGTCATTTCTAGAGGATGATGGGCAGTACAGAATTTGTGGTACTGCTAACAGAGCTAGAAAGGAAACTGAGGATCCCATTACAGTGACAGCAATGTTTATCATAATGGGAACCTCACAGCACAATCTTAGGCATGTGTACTCAGAAGTAAGTCTCACTGTATTTAGTGGGATTTACTCCCAGGAAAGTGTGTATAGGATTGTGGCCTAAGGCAAGAAAACCATCCAGTGGTGTTTCTGTCCTAGAGTCCTACTCTTGCTGTTTGTTTAATTACTTTGTGGTACAAATGTTGACATCATAAACAAAGCTACTATGCAGGAGAAGACAAGCATGCATGCCTGTTCCAAGAGGAAAGCCTGCAGGTCTATGTGCAAATACGTATTACATGTGAAAGAGGTATGGCAATTGTTGTTTGAGGAAAAAAAAAAAGGAGGGGGAAGGTTAAGGTATACACATATGTCCATTCAAACAAGTGCTACGGATGTATGTATTCCAGAGCTTGCTGCTTGAAACCATATCTAGTATTGTTCATACACAGGTTCAACAGGTTCACCTCAGCAGTGTCTGTTCTGGTGGCTGTCTGCTGGTATTCTTTTGCATCTTTTTAGATTGTGAGCCCTTTTGGGACAGGGAGCCATTTAGTTAGTTGATTTTTCTCTGTAAACCGCTTTGTGAACTTTTAGTTGAAAAGTGGTATATAAATACTGTTAATAATAATAACATCAGTCCGCGAAATTTTGGGACCGATAATCAGACATCATGAAGAACGCTGTAGAAAGTTAGTATAAATCAGAAGTGGAACCTTAACCTAGGAACCAACTAGGACTAGGTTTTCCTAGTTCATTCTGGGATGTATCATGAGACAAGTACTTGGTGCAAACATGGCTGAATTTAAAAGAGACAGGATTTATCAGTGTAACCAGCAGAGCACATAGCTCTGTAACTGCTGATTAACAAGGGGGAGAGAGCCAGACAGACTCAAAACATGCTTTACAGTACAGTTGTGCATCGCTTAGCGACTTCCAACCAGCAACAGCCTGCATATGCAACGGCCGCTGCTGGTTCCTGTTAACTACCCTAAGCCTCTGAAGCAGAGGAGAGCCATGCTCCCCTCACCTCCAGAGGCTTTTCTGAGCCTTGCAGAAGCAGCGCACATCTGTGCACTGCCTCTGTGAAGCTCAGAATGGCCATTTCAGCAAAAAACACGCAACTTCTGCTTTCCCAGGAAACCGGAAGCCATGTCTTTTCACTCGAAAAGCACTGCTCCCCTTGCCTTTTGGAGGCTTAATTAAGCCTTGCTTGATGACGGGGTGCCGGTTTGTATCCCAATTGTTAAGCGACACATGACTGTATTTAGGTAATGAAACTTAAGATAGATATCTGCATCATCATTTCACAACACTGAAAATAAGAACATACTATAAAACACAGACTCCTGCACTATGCAGATTGGAAAGCAATGAGATATGATCCATGTCTCTTCCATCAGTCAAGACATGCACTATGAGTCAGAAGACATTGATTCCCTGGCAACTGTCTGTGTTTCCCCAAATGGGTTGCCTCACACTGAGAAGTGCAACAGAATAATGCTCAACAGCCAACAACCTAATGTTGTCTGCTTCCAGCTGTTTTGAACTGCTTAAGATCCCAATCCTGAGCTCTCCAGTGCTGGTGGTTCCAGTATACTGCTGGTGCAGGGTGTCACAAACATGCTGTAAGGCACGCCCACAACATCCTGCCCATGCACTCTGTAGTCAGCGCCTGTGCCAGCCCAGCACCAGTTGGCGCTGAGCCCGGGGCTCGCTGGACACTGCCAGGAACTAGATAGATAAGAACTCTGGTTGGCAGTGAAGGCCTCGGGGCAGAGGGGAGGCATTTCAGGGTGGAGGGAGGAACTGGGACAGGAGGGAGGGTGAGACTGGTAGAGCTATGCTCTGCCGGATCCTGAACTCCCTGTTGGAGTTAGCGCCTTGTCAGAGTGCCGTGAGATGAAAAAGGTTGAAAAACGCTGGTCTAGACTATTAAAAAGTTCAAAAGTATTTAAATGGCAGAACTATTTAACTTGTCGCAGCTAGTTTTTACCTTGGTCTCACAATATATTTTTCTATATTGCTTTTTGTGCATTAAGAGGTACTCATTGGGGCTTGGAAGGCATTTGGGTAAGGTATTATTCTGTAAATTGAGTACTCTTAAAGAAAATGGTACAGTACAAGAAAAATTCATGCAAACCAACCAACCCAAATCTGTATGATTAATAATCAACTGGCCACTTTACATAAAAGCGCAAATTAAGTAACCAAAGAGACAAAGTAAGTGTTTGGCTTCACTCTAGACTGGCAACACATCAATATTTAACTTGAAAGCTTAATAAGCATTGCCTTCTCTGTTTACGAATTTTGCTTATCCAGTGTCAATGTTAACTTCAGCAAAACACATGAGAAGTAGCACTGCAACCACTACCCAATCTCAGTAGACTGATTTTTTAAAAAATTGCTTTGGATCACAAGAACCCTGTATGTAGTGTTTGTCAGTCTCCATCTTAAATATTCGCACTTTAGAAACATGCAGTGTAGCCAGGACACAGGACTGTCTTGTTCATGAAGAAAGACGCTGCCCAATGACGCACATAAACTAAGGAAAGCCATCAATTTAAAAAATTAATTTTTGGCTTTCTCAGGATGGAGCAGAGGTTGGAAGGGAAATCTAAACTAAACTAAAGCCAACTCCAAATAAAAATTCCAGCAATCCTTTCCAATTAAGCTATGCAGCAGGACAAGGTGAGATTGGCATGGTAAAGAAAAGTATAGAGAATGCTATGCTTTGGCACACTGTCAACATATATCCACCACAGCAGATACTGAACTGTCATTTGTGTGAAATATTAGTGTTTCCAGGGGAACGACAAATGGGACTTTTCAAGCAATCAGAATCATTGCAAATCTAAACGCATATGAATGAATCATTTCTCCATTTAATGATAGATAAAATCCTAGAAGCTTGAAGATACACCCCAAGAAAACCTTTATGGGAAGACTAGATGGATGACGTTTGCTCACAGTCAAATGCTGATACGTGAGGTCAGAAATAAATTTTCCCCTGAGCAAATTAGCTGGGAGGTCTTTGCCTTTCCTAGTATAGTATGTAGCAAATGTATAGGTTTGCCTCACAGATTGAGAGCTCTACAGCAGTGTTTCTCAATGTTTGACCTCCACCGAACCACTTCACATGGTCCACCTACTTGAAGTACCACTAGAAATAACTGGTGATGACATAATTGCTAGTTACTTCTGGACTGGGAGGCCAGACGCAACATAGCCAACACCAGTAAGAGGCTCAGGGAAAGCTTCCTGAAGAATGGAAAAGCATGTTTTGGAGAGTCCTACCACTGCAGGTACCCATACCACTGGTTGAGAAACACTGCTCTACAATCTGACTCCTTCTCACACACTGCAATTTGAATGGCAAAGGTTGATCTGTAAGAAGAAAGGAAAGTCGATGACCCAGAGTGCAGCAGTGACAGGAAACTAGATTACCTTTTAGTTCCTTCCAGTCCTACAATTCAAGGAGCTAAGAGCCATTTACATTTGATCCCACAAACTTTACACATGGCCCAGTTTAGAACTGCTAAGTGCAACACTTTCATTTTAAAGACATGCAAGTTCAAAGTAATTTATTGGGCGACTTTCATCTTTAATCCTGTGCTTCATACTTCCAGCATCTCAAATTCTTAACACCAACTATTATTCCTATCGAGAAAGAAATGTGCCATTTATGTCAGCTGTTTCTAAATGTACGTCAATGGTTGCTTGACCTAATTATACTGTATTGCAGCAGTCCAAACTGCAATTCAGTCCATTACTTTCAGCTGCAATTCAATGCAGAGTAAACTCCACTGAGTACAATGGGACTGGATTCTGAGTAAATATGCATAAGACCAGGCTATCAGTCTCTAAAGCAGAGAAAGACCTTCTACATCATCACTAAAGAACTAATTTACATTTCAAACTTAAATTTACATAAATGAATATATTAGAGATGGAACTTATATGAATGAATGAAGGTCTTGCAATAACTCAAGGCCTATAAAAGGCCTTGCACAAAGCAAGGCCAGCCTTTCCTTTGCTGCCGCTGCTGCATCACAGACGTGAAACAGCAAGCAGTGGAGGGAGCCCTTGTTCCACAGCTTATGCAAGAGGTCAAACAGTTGGCCGTGATGTTGAGAGCAGTTGCGTTGGGCCAACGTGGGTTCCAGCAACTCTCTGGAGGGTCAGAGGCTCATTGGAGACTGAGGGCTCCCTGCGGGCTGGATTGGGAGTCCTTGAGAGCTGCAAGTGGCCCTAGGGCCGGGGTTTGGGCACCCCTGGTGTAGCCGTTAACACTGCATCATGCTTTTGTCTAAAAAAGTAATAGTAGTGGAATTCATGCACAAAAGCATGAAAAAGAAAGTATGCATACTTATACTACATTTTTCAATCTCCTTGTCAATGGGTAAGAGACAGGGAATATTCCATTTGCACTGAACCTTGCACTAGTGTTTGCTGCACAATATGCATACATATTACTGGAACTGCACAGAATGAAAACATTCACTGTAGGTACAATCTACTTACAATATACCTCTGTTACAGTCGAAAGAGCTGAACAGGTTGTCTACCCATAGTAGTTAAGTACAGAAGTAATATGGAGAATTAACTTCTTGCACAGTTTTTCCTAATCCTGAGGTTTTAGAGTATCAGTATTACAAACAAGCAATGTGCAGCCATGTGAGAGATTCCAGTGAGTCACATGTTCTTATAATGTGGCCTTTCATTAAATAATATCCACAAGTATGAAACACTTCCATTTCAATAAGCTATATTCATAATATGGTCAGTGTTTTAACTAACCAGGAAAGATTTACATTTCCATTCTGTTGGGTATTTTTGTTCCACACAAAACAGGGATTTTGGTTTCCTTAGCCATCTCTTTCCCTTTTCTCTAACTGTGAAGGAAATTCTAAGAAAAACTTTCCACACACAGAGAAAGTGGAAGAGATCTAGAGATCACATTTTTTTGTAATTTTAAAAGACTTGCTAATAGAGAACTCAGTTTATTTCTAAATTTATTCAAAATATTTATTATTATACAAAGGGTACATCTAGAATTCATTGTTGCTTAACTGAGGGCTCTTTAGTGACCTACAGATTTCTTGTAGAGCAGTTTGCCAATCTCAGGGTTCATCGGCATTACAACACAGCAATTTCAATCTATTCAAGAATGTAATGTGCATTTAATCTCTGGAGTCCAGGCAAGGCAAGCAAGTACAACTTCCAAGGAGATGCCCTTAAGGCCATTCTAGGTGTAAAAGTCAAACAGCATAAAGCTTTATTTTAAAGATTAATGATTCAGAAATCTTAACCAGATTCCATACTCAGAAATCTCCAAGATACACTGAAATCTTCAAATATAAGCTGAGGTATCCTATTTCAAAGCTCCTTTCTCTCTCTGACTTCTATGATGGGCACATAGTGCACTATTCTAGTGGAATGCAAAGATTCAACATCAGAAGAGATTGTTAAAGCAAAACAAAGTTTGTTAACACAATATAACCAAATTAATTTATAGAAAGGGAGAAAAGAATATATAGATTCAAGGAGCATAAAGAGGCAGTGAAGCAGGCACAACAAATACTCTGAAGCCATAGAATGGGTGCATGCCAAAAACCATACAAAATGAAATCAGGATGCCTTAGACCAGGGGTGCTCACACTTTTTTGGCTCGAGAGCTACTTTGAAACCCAGCAAGGCCCGGAGATCTACCAGGGGGGAAGGAAGCGTCTGACAGATACCCCCTTTAATGTATGGAGCCCCTGCTGGAGTCTAGTCAATTTCGTCAGTTTTGTTGCTGCATGCCTGAAGAGCAGCTAAAGTGTCAGTTTCAGTGTCAGTTTAGCTAAATATGTCAGTTTCGTCTAGTCACTAGACAAAACTGACATATTAACAGTTTGGAGAGACAGGGCTCCGCGATCTACTCATTTTGCCTCGCGATCTACCGGTAGATCGCAATCCACTGGTAGATCGCGATCCACCTATTGAGCAGCCCTGCCTTAGACACTTTCCTGAGAGTAAGCTCCATTGACTATAATGAGACTTACTTCTGAATACACAAGCATAGGATAAGGTAGGCTCAGCACTACAAGCTAGTTTATGTTATACTAATCTTTACCTTTCTTTCTTCTTGCTCTCTCTGCTGCAATCTGTTCATCATCTCAGTGGCTGCCTGTACTGAAATATAGAGGTTAAAACTTCAGCCATTTTCATTCCACTGGATACATTTCAGACAAAGTAATGCCACAGCATCTCACTACACACATAAACTATGATTATTTTTTACCACTGGTATTCTCATCTGTGTCAGGATACTCACTGCCAAAATGTACAAAAAAACAAAAATACACACAGAGGACAACACTTCAGAAATATTCAGTTTAATTATTTCCTTATTCCAGCTTATGTCCAAACATGTGATTAAAACAAAACTAAACATAAATAACGACCAAATCAGTCCAGGAAAGATGATGAGCAGGACAATGTGAACTCTACATTTTGAAAAATGCTAAAATTTTATTCCAAGATCTTTCGAATTCTGTGCTAAGAAAAGCTGAATTCTGCAATTCATGACAAGCAAATTGCACTCACTTGTAATTTCCTTATTTTGCATAACACCATCTTTCTGTTTTTCATGGAAGAATACAAAGATCTAGGCTGGACAATGAAATGTATTGCACTCTCTTGCATTTTGAATGTGCCCTATAATATAATTTATATAGTATACCTATCAGCTGACGCTCAGATTATATTACATAAAAACACTGTTGTAATATTAATTAGAACTCTTAGTTTACAAAAGAAAAAAATCGAGAAGCGGAAAAGTTACCCTCAGGAGTAGCAACTATAGATTCTCTGAAACCATTTGTGAACAAAAACTGCCTTCATGGCTTTTAAAGGTTAGGAGGGGAAACAGAATGAAAGAAACAAGAATTGCAGGGCAATGCACTGGGGGGGGGGGTGGTGGTCAAGGCTTGCAAATGCCCCAGCAGCACTCAGGGAAAGGTGGTGCAGCAATCCACTCCCCCCCCCCCATTGGAGCTTTTTTTCACCAGCACTGCCAGCCTCCTCCAGATTACTTCTGGTGGGGGAGTGGCTTTTTAGGAGTGTCCCTTGGCAGCACATAGATAAGGACTACCAGTGGGGCAAAGTCCTATTGCAATCTACAATTTTAAGGTGCAATGAGATGACTACAGACCATGTAATTAGACATTCTGCCTGTTTCCAATGCAGTTATTTGTGAATAGCGCGCTATTCCCTAGCAAGAACAAGGTCAAGTGGGAAACATGGCTGGGGGGGGGGGGAGAAGGAGTGAACTAGGACACAGTCCAGGCAGCATCTGATGACCTTGCTTACTGTTCAGTCTTCCACTACTCCCTTCCCCCAGGGACATGAGGACTTTTCTTCCACAGTGTGACCACTGTATACGGCAAGGGGTGTGTATGGGGAAGGGAACACTGAATGGTTCTTTGAATCATGGTGCATTTACAGGAAAGCTTTGTTACCAATGCCATCTTTTCCTGTTTTTAACTTTATATCTCTGTATTTTAATGAGCACTGTAAGCTGACCCAGTCACCCCCTTTGTTATGCACAAAGGGCAGTGCATAAATCTTTTAAATAAAATAACTCAATTATCATAGCACATTTTGTAGTGGGTTGCCTGGGCTCAATTTGGACAGGCTACATATTGCTAGTCTAGATTGACAGTTTTAAAAAAAGTATATATTTTGCAGATTTCAAATGCCTGGGAAACTTGTTTACTGCCCATCTGAGAACCCACACAATTCAGTATTATTTTAAAGGCAAAATACATCAAAGAAAATAAACAACTTCCAGCTTACATTTCATGAATACTTCATTTAGATTGCCATGCATTACTTGTTCACACTTAGGCAGAGTTTGGTCATTTGCTTCAGACACTGTGTTCTTTAGGTTTTCAAGAACCCGCATTTCTCGGAGGCCACGTTTTTCCTATTTGAAAAAGTAAAAAAGGGAAACTCTAAATTTGTTTCCCAAGCTTTAATTAGCTACTGCTATTTAGATAATAGCTTATAGTTAGCCAATCTCCACTCCCCCACTCACCATTTAAAAAATATAAGCAGTATATTATATCTAATCTCTCTCACTTCCAAATGTTTTGAGGCAAGTTAGTACCACATCCTATTAGTCACCTTACATTACAGTTCATTTTTCAAAAAAACAAGAGTATATATATCTAAATTTTTGGTTTGGGTCATATTTCAGCAGCCAGGCTTGAAGAAAACCTGAGAGAATAGGACCTATTACAAGAGTTAAACCCCACATAGCCCTTTGCCAATATTACTACTGAACAGTTTTGCTGCCATCTCGTGGCAAATATAAATTATGTTTTTAGACAAATACACCAATTATAATTTTGGTTACATTCCTAGTCAGGTTATATTTTTGCATATTTCAGACATTTAAAAAAAAAATCAAGGCCTTAAAATTAGTTCAAGAAATCAATATCATATGCCTCAGGTGTAGGGAGTAAATGCCCATGGATGCTTTTGTGGAGTAAGCAGCCTTGAAAATAATTGTGGATGAGGTACTTAATATACCAGTGGTTCTCAAACCTGTGGATCATGACCCACCAGTTCATGTAATGCTTCCCCATCTCTTTAAGGGGCAGGGAAAGAGGAGAGGCAGGGAAACAACCCCCATGATCACATCCCTAAAGGGGGGGGTGTTTTCACTTACTTGCACTCAGTGACAGTTGCTGGAAGCTGCAGGAGGTACAGGGAGCCCAGTGCAACCCTCTGCAGGACTCCTTGAGGCTTGGAACCTTGCAACGGAGTGACTGCAAAGCACTTCCTGCTTGCAGGAAGTGCACTGCAATTGCTCTGTTTGAAGATTGCTCTGTGCTGGGCTCCCTGCACCTCCTGCAGGTTCCAGCAACCATCACTGAGTACAAATAAGTGAAAACACCCCCTCTTTGCCCCCTTTAGGGACGCAATCCTGGGGAATCGCTTCTCTGCCCTTGCCCCTCCCCTGCAAAGACTTACTGAGAGAGTAAAGCTCTCCCAAAGTTTGAGAGCCACTGCAATACACCCATCTCTTTGCTCCGCTGATAAGTTCCTCCCCTGTCCTGTTACTGGTTTCTGCCAGCCACTGCTCAGATACAGTGCTGTGACCCAGCCTTCCATGAATGTTCAAAGTGAAAATGTACATGTGCAACTACTGTAGTTTATCTGATTAGAAATAGTAACAAGAGATGGAGATAGTGATGGCAGGCAGGGGTACAGGTGTCAGGGAAGAGGACAGAGAGGTGTAGTTTTCCGCGCAGACGCTTACTCAGAGCAGTTAGTACTTCCCCAAGGAAAGCAGGCAAATTGCACAGAGGAGGTCAGAATCTTAATCAAACCTTTTACTTAAGTCACACTACTAGTCTTCATGGCTGCAAAGTTCAAAACACTTTCAGTATTTCCAAAATATAATTTTTCTAAGCAAACAATAGTAAACCTACTTCAAATTCCTTAATGAAATAACGCATTTCCCCTTGAATAACTGGTCTGTGATCCAAAAGTCGGGAATATATTTCTCCAACATCTATAAAGGAAAGTAATGATACATGGAAGATGTTAAAATGCTTATACACTGAAGACCTGCAAAAAAAAAAAAATTGATGTGTCACCTCTGTCCACTATTCTTTCTCTTCTCACCTCTTCCTTTAGCAGCCTGACATCCATGTTTTCCTCCCTCTATTTATTAACTTTCTTCCTTGCTCTCTAATAATTCCCTAGTGTGAAATTCACCCTTTTCACAGCTGTCACACAATGCATTGATCTTGTCATTGAATTTTCCACTAAACTCTAAGATCTCTTTCCATGCTAGCCACCACCAGTTCAGAGCTCATCAGTGTGTATGAGAAATTAGGGTTTTCCGCCCAACGTGTTTCACGCATAGTAACTGTTTTGTGCCAACTCGCCCAGTTTGAAAAGATCTATTTGGAGTCTCTGCAGTTCACTTGGATTTTCAACATCAGAGCTAATGCAACAGCATTTGTATATTTAGCCACCATGTTTCTCATCCCTAATTCCAGTTCATATACGAACAAAAGAAGTATTAGTCTCAATAATGATCCTCGGAGTCCAACTCTTTCTTCTGTTCACTGTGAGAACTGCTTATTTATTCCTACTTTTTTAAAAAAATAAGTTACTACTCCATAAAAGACCTATCATCATCATCCTATGAACCATTTGGTAGCCGCATGACCCTGAAAAAATCATTCTAGGAAGCCTGGTTTGTATCATTCAGACATGTGTAGGGCTTTAAATTATGGAATAACTAGCATATAACTTGGCTGGCTAGAATCACAGTCCAATAACATACTTTTCCACATACTGTTATTTATTTAAATAATTTATTCCCCACCTTTCCAAGTCTTTTAAAACTGCCCAAGGCAACCTAAAACTATTATTGAAAACATAGCATAAATTAAAACCTAGCCCCAACTTAATTCATCAAGTAGCAAAGAGCACCATAAGAATTAATACATTTGTTATAGGGATCTCTTACTTACTACTACTTTAAAACATGAAGACAAACAGACCAGTAGGAGCAATAAAATAGTGTCAATAAGAGAGCAAATCAAAGCAAATAAAACAATAAACAGAAGAGGTAAACAATAAAAACCACCCCCCTATCCATCCTCAAAACCAACCGAAACAAAAAAGTCCTCAGGCCTCATAGCACATTTTCCAACGAAGGAGTCATTCTTAAGTTATCTGGAAGAGGATTCTAGAGGTTCCGTGCCACAATTGAAAAGGTTCTTTGTATTACAATTACTCCCTTTCACCTCTGAAAAGGGTGGTACTCTCAGCTGAGTCCTACCCAACTACCTAAGACAGTGTTTCTCAAACTTTGAGGGAGCTTTACGCTTTGTCTTTGTGCAGGAGGGGCTAGGGCAGGGACACACATCACTAGGAGGGGCAAGGGGGTGCTTTCCACTTACTTTATGTAGATAGGGCTGTTGGAGGCTGCAGGAGGTGCAGGAAGCCCTTCACAGCACTCCCCAAGGCTTTGACCCCTCAGAAAAAGCAGGCACAAAGCACCTCCTGCAAAATGGAAGTGTTTTTTACCCATTTTACAGATGAGTCCAAGTCTCATGCAATCTGCTCCAGATTGCACCTCCTGCAATCTGCTGCAGCCCTACCTACATAAAGTAAGTGGAAAGCATCCCCCCTTGCTCACCCTTAGGGACACCATCCTGGGGGTTGCTTCCCTGTCTCTCCCCTTCCCTCACCCCTTAAAGGGACAGGGGAACTTTTACACAAAGTTTAAGAACCACCAGTTCTTAACCCACCACCAGTTCTTAACCAGTTCTTAAACCCAAGTTTAAGAACCCACCAGTTTGAGAACCACTGACCTAAGAGATAAGGAAGCAAGCAGTTCCTAAAATATCCCCATCACGGAGGTCATGTAGGACTTTAAAAGCTAATACTAGCACTTTGAATTAGGCCTGGAAAAAAGTCAACAGCCTGTGTAGCCACTGGGGTACTAGCCCAGGAGAAACAAAGTGCCCCAAACACTCGCAACCACATGTAGCAGTTTTCAAGGGCAGCCCCAAGAAAATAATGTTAGTCCAGTGGTTCTCAAAGTAGGGCATTACGATGCCCCAGCCAGAGAGCTCTGCCTCCTTAAAAGATGGGAAGGTGGAGAAGGAAGCAACGTGATGCACTAGGTAGCACTGCTTTGGAGGGGCACAGGGGCTTGCTGCCACTTACCAGAGCCTGCAAGAGCCTCCTGAGGGTGCGGGGAGCCCTGCACCATCCTCTGCAGGGTTCCCCAACATGCAGAGACCCTCAAAATAGCAATCACATCTACTTCCAGTTTCGCAAATGCAAAACCAGAAGTGGTGGCGATCGCAATTTTGAGAGTCTTCACAGGGGAGCCCTGCTGAGGCTGGCACTGGGAGTCCCCATACCCCCAGGAGGCTGCTGCAGGCTCTGGTAAGTGGCAGCAAACCCCTGTGCCTCTCCAAAGTGGTGCAACTGAGTGCATCACATTGCTGCCTTCCATCCGCCCCTGCACATACTGCAGCTCAAACTCTCCCTGAGAGTTTGAGAACAGCTGCTGTAGTGCAACTGAGAAGTCTCACAGGCATGGACCACTATGGCCAGGACCAACTAACACAGATATTGCCATACCTGATGCACCAGGTCAAGTTGGTCAAAAGCCCTCTGACCGCAGCCCCCACCTAGCAATTCAGGAGCAGCTGGGGATCCTGAAGGACTCCCAATTGTGCACCTGTTCCTTCTGAGTGACGGCAACCCCATCCAAAACAGGTTAAAAGTCTAACGCCTGTATTGTGGTTTTCTCGACCATGAGGACATGTTTCATCCAGATTTAGTTTCAACTTATTAAGGGCCTAATCCTATCCAACTTTCCAGGCCAATGGGAAGTGTAGTGTATTCTGTAGTGGGGGGGGGGGCAGTCACGGAGCCCTCAAGTTAAGGGGCTGCTGGCGCATAACATTATGCGCAACCTCCTGATTTTAGAAATGGGTTATGTCAGAATGCCAGATGCAAGGGAGGGCACCAGGATGAGGTCTCTTGTTATCTGGTGTGCTCCCTGGGGCATTTGGTGGGCTGCTGTGAGATATAGGAAGCTGGACTAAATGGGCCTATGGCCTGATCCAGTGGGTCTGTTCTTATGTTCCCTTACCTCAGGGCTACATTGCAACTGTGCTAAAAAGCTGGACAGGATTGGGCCATAAGCTTCATCCAGATCCTGGCTTCTAGTGTACTCCCAACTCAGAATCCTCCATTCCCAACTTGTACCTTGTTAGAAGGCTGCAGGTCTGTACTGTCACATAGCTACACCTTACGACCATCCTGGCCACCTCTTCATTTGGCATGGCTATACCAGGTAGAGCAGTGTGGCATGGTCCCCTTGGACGTATTCTACACATGTAGAATAATCCAAATGGCTTAATAGCACCTGTCACACTCAGACCAAGGTGAAAAAGCACTGTCCCTGCTACTGTTGGCCTTAACACATTTCTGCCCAGCCCACAGGTATACACATTTGATCCCTGTTTCGTATATACAAAATTGGGTAGAAATGGCTTTGTGCCACAGCACTAGGAAGTCCTTGTCACTGTTATTGATACAAACACAAATGCATGTACATTATTAAAAGACTTCAAAACATATTAAGTTACTTTAGAATTCTGTTGTCCCACAATGGCATATGATGCACCATGCTTATCTTAGCCTGTCTACAAGCTTGGACATTATCACAGATAAAAAGCATAGTTGCTTACGGTAGAAGGTGCATGACCATGTGGCCACTTTCAGTTTTGGGAGTCTGCAAACCTCTGCACACTGATGTGGGAGTAGCAACCTAATCCTATCCACACTGTCTTGGGAGTAAGCCTCATTGACTCTAATGGGACTTACTTCTGAGTAGACATGCATGATTGGGCTACAAGTCCTACTGAACTTCAGTTGAACTTACTTCTGCATAAACGTGTCTAGCACTGTACTGACTGTTACCGTTCTATATCACTCACTGCCTACTTCTTTGCTAGAAGTCTCTGCTGTGTGCGTGTGTAAGCACTTCTGAGTAGACATGCAGAAGACTGGACAATCCTATATTTACTAAATCAGGGGTGGCCAACCTTTCAGCCTAAGGGTTCCCAGACCTTTAACAATTGTAGGAGAAGGAATTTCAGCAGGTGCAGCTTGTCATTGATGAGATGAAAAGCTGCACCTGCTGAAATTCCCTCTCCTACAATTGTTGAAGGTACAGGATCCCTACAGTTGAAAGTCTGCCCACCCTATACTAAATTTATATTGCGCTTTATCCAGGGTGACCAGAAACAATGGCGGAGAGATGGCCTCTGCCTTGAACCCTTGTGCAGAAGAGGGAATGTGGGCAGGTGAGCTCAGCATGGAAGGGCTTAAAAGGCTTCACCTGCCACGTTTCCTCTTCTATATGAGGGCTAAAGGCAGAGGCACAGCGCCCTCCAAAGTATTTGGCCACCTGAGGGCAGTCAAGGCGGCTTCTAAGTCCAGCTCCAAATGTCCCTGCAGACACATCATCTACAGCCAGGGAATGGGTTGCCGCCCAAAATGCGCATGCGCAGACCCAGAATGCTGCGCATGCGCAGCCCACGCGGCACTTACATTCCCTCACTGAAGCGAGGATAGAGCGCCGCAGTCCTTACCCTTCAGGATGGGGTGAGGCGGGGCTGGCCCCAGCGAGTCTCGCTTCTTGCCGCCAGAGAACGGCGACTCCGCGGCTTTAGCCGGGCTCATCGCCGCGGCCGCCCCGCCGCTCATCCTTGCACAACTTCCAAGACCAGCCGCGCGAGGCAGCCTCCACACTCGCAAGAAACCGTTGCCGCCAGGACTGCGCATGCGCAGAGCGCGCTCTCGTTTTGCTAGGAAGGAACGTTACGTCAGCAGGGGGAGCCAATAGAAGCTTGCCTGTGATTAGAGCCGAAGCCTGTGCGGGTCTACTCAGAAGTAAGTTCCATTAGAGTCAGTGGGGCTTATTTCCAAGTAAGTGTGGACAGGACTGTAGCCTCATTCAGGGAGGAGTTAGGCAAGCTGTCTCAGACTGCAGTCCTGTCCACACTTTCCTGGGAGTAAGCCCATTGACTCTGATGGGACTTACTTCTGAGTAGGCATGCAGGGATTGGGCTCTGAGGCCGCAATCCTATCCATACTTTCCTGGGAGTAAGCCCCCTTGACTCTGATGGGACTTACTTCTGAGTAAACATGCAGAGGACTGGGCTCTTGAGTTCCATTATGGAGAAAAGGGAAGACCTCAGTGTGATCATCAAATCATATAAATAGTGTAATAGGTGTTCCCCAACCTGCTGCGGATCTATCCCAACCTGCTGAGTGTGTGGTTCGGACAGGTGTGGGGCTTCCAACCATTGGGCTGTTAGGCCACCACCATTTGCCTTTTGTGCTGGGCAGGGCAATTGTGACCTTGGGTGATGATTTCCACCACCTGGAGAAAGGTGGGGGCGATGGCAGCCTATTGGTCTCTTATCACTCAAACCTAGGTGTATCTCCACAGAGAAGTCACAGTGAGTTCCATAGGACCTGCTTCCTGGTAACTGTCTACATGGTTGTGATTAGCCCTTTTTGCTCCTTTGGTAGGTTAATTATGAAGTGCTAGTGACATGCACGGAAAATCTGTCTGAGGGTTTGGGGGGCAGCTCGAGTGTTTCCCATCATAAGAACATGAGCCCTGCTGGATCAGGCCCAGGCCCTGTGTAGTCCAGCTTCCTGAATCTCACAGTAGCCCACCAGATGTCTCAGTTCCTATCCAACTTTCCAGTGCTGATGGAGCCCAAGGTAAGGGATCAGATGTTCCCTTACATTGAAGAGGTCCATGATTGCCCCTTAGGTGCAGGCGCTGGAAAGTTGGATAGGATTGGGTTCTCAGGCAGCACACAAGGTACTTGTGTCCTGCTGCCACTCCCCTGCATCTGGCATTCTATTTCCCTTCACACTCCCCACTGAAGACACCAACCTGCAGCTTGGATTGAACTTTGCCACTTTATTAAACATAAGTGACCAATTTTTAAAACATTAAACCTGCCAAACACACCATCCCTCCCTCACCAATCTGGGGTAGGTGAAAAACCTTCCATGGCCAATTCAGATGACAGAAAAAATTCCTACTCTCATGATGAGCAACCAGCTCATTCTTGGCTGTGTATCATTCTTAGCTGGAAGGTCCTTGTGGATAGAGATGGTCAGGACTTTTCACCAGAATCGATCCTTCCCCCATCCCCGCCAACATATATTGACTACAAGATCATTCTGGGGCATACTGTTACGTTCAACACTATTCTGATATCTTTCAGTTGTGCCACTTTATTTCATTTGATGTCGATCCTACAGTCTTGGTCCTTGCCTGCAGTCAGTCAGTGGGACTGGGTGCTGTGAAGCTGACTGAAGTTGAACTCTGACAAGAAGTAGTCCTGATGCCTGGAAAACCATAAGTGGAATTAGAAAGACATGGAGAACTCAGGGTTGATTCACATTTCTTATTTGTCATGGCAATGTGAAGCCAAAGTGGACAATTGCAGACATAGTCTAGTCTGGTAAAACTGTCTAGCTTCCACTTCCTCATGTAAAACTTTCATTTGGGCAGTTGTACCAGAATGAGACAAGACGCAGTCTCAATGAACACAAAGGGAAATACTGGAAGCAGTAAAGCTGCATGCCCTATTGCATGCCCCAAATATACTGGAGGTATCAACATTTGCTACGACTGATATGCCTGTGGATGAACATTTTGGCCAAGGATCATGTTGGAGTATAGAAATTGTGTGTAGGGGGGCCATAATGTTTACACTGTTATAAGTACCATCGTGTCGATTCCAGCTCTATTAAAAAAAAAATATGTTGCATTCCATTCTTTTTGAACTCGCAGCATTCACTGAGCACTTTTGTCCTGGTCTTGTTTTGGTTTTTTGCAAGCATTCATTTTTAATTGGAGGAATTTTGGAGAAAAAAATAAGAATCCTTTTCTTGTTCTCAATCTTGTTTGCAGCCAGCTCTTTTAAACCTGCTCTGCTCCCAGACAGGAGACACGCTTGTTCATCTCAATTCTGGCATGGTCAATCAATTGACACGTGCCTGCATCCTCTCACCAAGGTTACATGTTAGAGCAAAACTGCTACATTTGAGCGTGCAGCATCAGCATTGATGTATATGCGCACACAGGAGAAGCGTTGGCCATGGACAAGGAGCAGTCAGAGGGTGAGACTAGAAGCTCTTGTGGGTCAGATCCAGGCCCTGGCTTTGCTTTGGCCATCACTATATACCATATTTTTTGCTCCATAAGACGCACCTGATCATAAGACACACCTCATTTTTAGAGGAGGAAAACAGGAAAAAAATATTCTGAACCAAATAGTGTAATAAAATATTTAATAAACTATAACATAATAACATTTGAACCATGTAAAGTGAACAGCAGTCAACAGTGGCATTAAGAACCATTATCACTGTCATTAACAAATGGAGAGACTTAAAGGTTTGAGCACTCTAGTTTTCTGGAAACCCCAAGAACTCATCATCACTAGAGTCAGAATTTATGAAGCTCACAAAAGCAGGTGCACACAAATAGGGGATCACATTATCTTTCTGCTACAATGATGTTCTGCCAAATCCCAATCCACTGGGCCTTGTGCCCGCTTAAGGCTGATCAGTCCCCCTTGTGCAACTCACCAGTGCAGCAAGCAAAAGTGAGTCCAGTTCCAGTCCACAGATGCCAAGTAAATCAGGCCCATCAATCAGAGTTGCCAAATCAGAGTCCAGAACCAATAAGCCAAATTACAGTCCAAGGTCAGTCAAATCCATCAGGGTATCCAAGTCCAGTCACAATCCACAGTCAGATTACAAATTCAATAAACCCAGTCAGTCTCCTCTCCAACCTGCACTCCTTCAAAACCCACAAACCCTTCCTGCCTCAGGTACTCCTTATATCCCTGAGGGCCCTATTGCCTTCCAGTGGCTGCAGCTGTGCAGTACACTCTGCTGAATGCCCAGGCCTTACCCTTAAAGGGGCCACTGCTGACACCACATCTACCTCCTCACCAGTTCTTCTGTGATTCCAATACAAATGAACAAGTGGAAAGTCCAACCACAACTTGAATTCTCAAGACACAACAAACCTCTGGATTTATGGTGAGAACCGAGCCTTACCTGGGGCTTGTGCAATAAGCAAACACTGGCATTCTGACCAAGGAGGCAGTTTTTTCTTTGTGATGGGGGGGGCTTACATTCAGATGCTGGATGAGGTGAGTGAAAGCGCCCCTCCCCTGCTGTGTGAGTGTGTGTGGTGGGGGGCAGAGCATCTGTGTGTGTAAGAGAAGGGGGCAGCCTGTGTGTGTGAGAGAGGGGGGAAAGTGTTTGTGTTGCAGAGAAGCTGTGATGCTCCAGGCTTTGCGGGGGGGGGGGGGGGGGGAGGCTGTGATGCTCCAGGTTTGGGGGGGGCGGAAGAGAGAAGCTGTGATGCTCCAGGCTTGGGGGGAGAGAGGATGTGATGCTCCAGGCTTGGGGGGGAGAGGCTTTCCTGGGAGTAAGCCCCCCTGACTCTAATGGGACTTACTTCAGAGTAGGCATGCACAGGATTGGGCAGCGAGACTGCCACCCCACCCTCGCTTTCCTGGGAGTGAGCCCCAGTGACTCTGAGACTTACTTCTGAGTAGCCTCTGACTGCCTGGGGAAGCAGAGCAGAGCGAGCGGGCAGGGGGCGGGGCCAGGGCTGGGGCGGAGTTTTTTTTTTTTTTTTGCAGTATTCGCTCCATAAGACGCACACACTTTCCCCCCCACTTTTTGGAGCGAAAAATACGGTACCCAGATGCTTTGCTTTTTGCTCAATAAATATACGTTGCCCATTTGTTACACAGAGTCCAGATGTTTTTCTTCAAGGTAGTGCTTCTAATGCAAAAATACGGCATTCTCCTACCACCAGTTGCACAATGTTCTTGCAAAAATGTTTTTTCCTCTGCTAGTGCACACTTGCTATAATGATTGTTTTCCTAGGTGAAAGGAAACATGACTTGCAAAGATAGCTGCCTGTCCCACCTTTTAATGACCCCAGGATAAGATCAGTAGATATCAGTATAGTGACCCTTTATAAAATGGCCATGTGGTGGAGGAAGAGCAATGTAGGTATTTGCTACTTGGTTACTTGCCCACAGCAAGTAGCAAACTGTGTAGCTGTTCCAATGTGTTCTATCTGTCCTGCAGATATCCATTGTTCATGGATGTTCATTTCACAAGCTGTCCATTTCTTGACTTGATTTTTTCCCTCTACACACCAGTAATGTCAAGATGCTCCTGAATGTTTTGATTTCTTTCTTAGACAACTGCGAGCCCAATCCTGAGCTCAATGCGCCGGCTTACTGCTGGAGCGCATTGTCACAAATGTGCCATAAGGCACATTTGTGAGCTCTAAGGCCAGGCGAGCACCCATGCTAGCTCAGTGCTGGCTGGTGCTGGGCTAGCGCCGGGCGGGTGCCCACCCTCCACCACTCAATGGTTTCACGGACCAAGCAGCAGTGAAGAAAGTAGGGGCAGGAGGGAGGTGGGGAGGAGGTGTTCCGGGGAGGGGGGTGATGGGCAGGGCAAGGATGGGGGAGGCGTGCCAGGGAGGGAGCGGGTGAAGTGATGCCTGCCACTAGGCTCTTACCTGACACAAAGGCTCTTACTATTGTGGTCTACTCCCTTTACCTGGGGGAAGGGGTATAAGTCCCCTTCTCCTGAGGTGCCAGTCACATCTGTCATGGACACGCAGGGTGTGGCAGCAGCCATTTTTGGTGCTGTCACAGCTGCGCTTCACAAGAGCTCAGAATTGGGCTCTCAGTCACCAAATGAGATTTTAGAACCACTTTGGTTCTAAATGTATGGCTCTCATCTTGGGACCAATTGTCAGATGCTGAGGGCTGCTGCTGCATGTTACATTTTTTCCTGCATGGAGATAATTTCTGTGTAGGAAAAGCCATGTGAGCTATCATAGTGACATTGCTATAATGATATTATGTCACAAGCACACAGATTAGGCATTCATACCTTCTTGTGGAGAAATTAGCATGCTACACTTCATATATGATGACTGAACCAAATATTAGTTTTGCAACAGGTGAATGGTTTTCAGAACCACAGTTTAAATTTACCCCCACTCTTTAACAAAACAGACTTTATTTGTTACACATATGCAGGTTGGATATTTGAGTTTCTGCCCTGCAGTTTTGCTACAGTTTAATTGTAGAAGAGATTTTTCTTTTAATGGAAGGAATAGGAGGCAATGATTATAAAAAGGCAGAGTTTGCATCTCCCCTACCTGTCAGTTTGTACAACAGAGTCATCAAGTCATAAAACTATACAAATATTTGTGGCTCAGAGCATGAAAATCAACATATGTAGTCATCATAGAGAGTTTTGGGGAAGATTTACTAAACAAATTGTGTCACTTTTGCCTTGCAATGGAACCCGCTTTCTCTTTTAGGGATCATCTTGCCATTTATGATTAGTTTAAGTAGCATTCTGGATTGCGAAATCTTCAGATTAACATGCCGAGTCCTGTCATTTTTCCCACAGGCTGTCTAGCAATGATAATCCACTAAAAGATTGTTTCATCCAAATGGCGGTGTTCGAGTCAAACGCTGGCAACAGGCAGGGAAACCCAAACCTGTTGAGGCAGACTTCTCATGAGCTGTAAGGAATCAGAATGACATCTCTTAAGAGAGGGCTTTGTGGGGGGTGGGGAATAGAAAAGGAGACATACTTTGTACGAGCAGAATAAGTCCATAGGCAGCATCTGTGATGGAAGACTGAGACCGTGCTCGTGATTGTTAGAAGTTTGTGGGCTGCGATGCTGATCCTGGTCAAAGCAGGCCCGGGGCTGCACTGTTTGGAGAAGTTGCCTTGTCAGATTAGTCATACGGTTACCATATTTGATGCTCAACCTGGACAGACAGGCCTGCCAGGCAGGAACTGCTCAGGCAGATGATGTTAGGGGAAGACAAAAATTATCCACCGCAAGCCTAAGAAGACAGATGACACCCAACAGGAACAGCAAGCCAAATCTGCGGAATCCACAATACAGCTGGCTGGCCCTAGGCTACCTGCCTCTTTGAAGTGGAATAGACATCACCGACGAGCTGTCACATTAGATCACGAGGCTGGAAAATGCTGAAAGAGATTTAGTTCTTCCAATAAAAGGGAAAGTTTAATGGTTCCAAATCTTCCTAAAGGGGGCCAAGGTAATGTAGGAAAGGAAAAAAGGAAAATCCTTAAGATGTAATGACAATAAAAAATTACCAACCTTCCTCCTTGCTCTGGAGTGAAGGATGAGCCAGGCTCTGCACAGCAGCAGCTGAAATTATTGCAGTCACTACCAATACACAAAATAAAGGTTACGCCTGCAGGAGTGCTAGGCAAAGCAGCAACAAGTAATCACTACTACAAAATCGAGCTCACTCTCCCATCTTTAACATCCTTCTACATTACTCGAAAGCTAGGGGGCTGTAGTGTTATAAATCCACATCTCAAGACACACCACACTGGGATAGAAAGACCTTGTGTGTGCATTCAAAAGTCACAGAAAGGAAAACATCAAAGCTACTTTCCCAACAAATGTATTGTGTTCTCGTTGCACCTGATCTTGAGAAACAAGAACAAGAATTTCATTTCACTAAATCAAGTATAATATTAAAGGTTGTTTAACACATAAAAATGTGTTCAAATTACAAGGAGTGTGTTAACCCATTTCTGCCCAGCCCCCACATATGCACATTCGATCCTGTATATGAAATGCATACATGAAATGTTGGAGAGAAATGGCTTAAATGTAATGTTCCAATAACAGATAGCAGCAGACTTGCCTAATTATGGATGCTAAAAAGCAATATGTCTCAAGCGCAAAAGTTAAAAAGGTACTAATCCATTACAATGACAGATTTCTACAAGTTGTAGGAATCTGTGGACTGATGAAAAAGCAGGCATAATTTTTTTTTAAAAAATGCAAATGAGAAAAATTTGACCACATGTTTAATTTATCCTTTGTCCAATAGAAAATATAAAATGTGAATTGGTCACTCTAGAGCAAGGATGATTAGAGTGCTATAGAAGACTCCTATCATTTAACTGGAGCAATCATTTTCTAGCCAGAACGGAAATGGAAATTCCCACCTAAAGTGTGTACCTAGCTGTTTTTTTCTTCATAGACTTTCCTTTCTGGAGTGTTGATCTGATAACTGTCTACAGCTGTTTTTTCATTGTATTGCAATCAATCAACTGAATCAAATATTACACTGTCAGTATTAGTAATAAAATGTAAGTAACAATGCTCTGACAGGAGACATTAAAAAAATTCCAGTACTGAATTTCACATCTTTCTATAGTGAAGCCACAAACACTGTGAATTCACACAGGGTGACTGTCAGTACATTTCCTCGTTTATCCTATTATGTACAGCACAGAACCACTACAACTACACAAGTTGCAGTATTTTGGAAGTCTTTAAAAGATACTGTTCAATATACATATTAACTAAAAAAAAAAATCAGCATATAGTGCATTAAATAGGGCAGGAGGTCTGGCTCGGTTGGTAGAGCTGCCGCCTTGTATGCCTGAAGATCTGAGGCTGCCAGTTTGAAACAATCGGAAGTACCTGAGAACTGAGGACACGATGATATACTGATGAGCTGACCCCAGGTGGCAGAGAGGAGTTGCCGTCAAGTGGAGCGTGGGAGGTGAAGGGCCTGAGAGAGGCCAGACCAGGAAAGAATCCAGCTGGAAGGAGGAGTTCTATGAAAGACTAGAACTATTCAATTGTAAAAATCCCTACGGGGGTTTAGAACAGGCTGCCTATGTAAACCGCCTTGGATTAAAGTCTGAGGAGAAATCTGATGACCAAAGAAAGGCGGTATATAAATACCTGTAAAAAATAAATTAAAAAAATAAATTCACCCTTCACTGGCAATGAAACTTAGGCACATCTATCAAAAGATGAGCAAATAAAAAAACATATGGCTTGGCTTACAGCTTGCTACATGTCTTCTCACAAGCCTCATTGTGTTCAGTGCAACTGATTCCTAGATAAGCGTGCATACTATTGTAGCCTTAATGCCCTTGTTCTTTCCAAATACTTATTAGGATAAAGAGAAATAGCAGAATAGGGCATGCAGTGCTACAACTTAATTCTTCTGGGATAAAGTACTAAATACTGTATATTATCAGCCCAGTCTTGTGGCTGTCTTCCGCTGATGGAACCAGAATTCTGTCAGCAGAAGGCCCTCTGTTGGTGTTGCATACACAGCAATGACACACACAAGAAGGCAGCAAGCAGGAAGAGGTAAGTTGGCTTCAAGGTGGGCAGCAGGTAGGGGAAATAACAGGGCATTGGGGGGAGGAACTGGGACATGTTGTGGAGGGAGGTTGATGGATCTGGTGACAGTCATGCGTGCTGGATTCTATTCCCTGTTTTCAGTCCACTCCATCCCACGCTCTCCTGGCATAGCTGACTCTCTTCTATATAGGTTCCAAGAAGTACCATAGACCATTAGGGGCCTACACAGAGGCAAGGGAAACATTTTTTCTGATCATCTTTCCACCATGGCATGCAGTGTGTACCTCCATGCTATAGTGTGGCAGGGGATAGGATTGGGCTGTAAATGTAATGTTCAATAGTCACCAAAGGACACAAAAGTCTATTTGTTGATTTTAATAAAAGCAAGCCTTAGATATCCTTAGTCACTAGATTAGCTTTGGTATATTGGAAGAACAATGTCAACCTAGTGTCTCAAATGTATGAAAATAAGCAAAGTGGCAAAGTTAACAGCATACTTACATTCCAAGACAGATTAGGAGAAAGTGTACAGGCCACTAAGGCCAGCACTGATTTTTGTGTGTAATAAAGCAAGCTCCAGTGGCAGTGACAATATGAATGATTGTTTGAATGCAAGAGTATATTAATCGTACAGTATAAAAATGATTATTGGTGATGTGAGTGCCTGGATAACAGATTATGATTGCTAGATAACATGTATTAACTATGTTATGGAGAATTATTTTTCACATAATGATGAAGGTTCAACTCATAAGTACTAAATGATGTAATTTTGATGTTCCTTTTGAAGCTGAGGATATTGTTTTGTAAAATAGTTGGAATGTAATGGTATGCTTTAGATACATAAAAAATAGCGTAATTCTAAAGGGACACAGTGCCAGTTACACTGCTGCATAATGTGTAAGTGTGTGCTGAAAGTAAGGGTATATATTTTAACTTATGTTGGCTTCCTCTGCAACTTGTGCCTAACAGGTGCCCTGTTAGGGAAAAGTATAGCTTTGGTCCATACTATGGTAGCCAGTGTTTTCATTTTTGAACCTACATCATTAGACAGCCTGCATTACCCATCATCCCCCCTTTCTTTGTGTTTAATTCCAGGCCCAATTCTATCCAACTTCCCAGCACTAATGCAACGTGTGCTGCATTCTGCAAGTGGGGGGATGTCATGGAGGCCTGCTCAAGGTAAAGGAACGTTTGTTCCCTCACCTCAGGGAGCTGCATAAATGCTGGAAAGTTGGATAAGATTGGGCCCTCAGTCTTTTAAATGACTTGGCTATGGAAACTCCTTTATCATTCAGGCAATTCATTGGCCACACCAATTATGACTTAACAGCACATTCAAGTATGGGTGTTAAATTGGACATAAGAGGTCAAAGGAAATAATCTATGTAGGTTTCTTTACATAGTCACTTTATTCTACTAGCTGCATTCATCTCTCTAGCTTTAACCCTCAAGGAATGCCAAGTGACAGTTTAATTACATGGACATCTACCACTCTCCTGAATGCTTTGCTGGGTAATGGTATCACACTATACGGCAGACACTTCATATCAAGTATACATACTAGTACATACTTGAAATCATGTCAGGATCTTAAATCAATTTGAATGCAGGAATTTTACAACTAATTCAACAGTAAGAAGCATAAGCAATGAGTGTCATTCACAAATAGCCATGAACATCCTATAGCTTTAAATTTAAAAAGACTATAGCGTTAAATTTTAAAAGCCCCTTGTATGACTAAGGCACAGTATGTCACAGTTGTGAAAGGGGAGGCAGAACACACCTAATTTTTTTTGCATTTGTTAGTGAAACAACAAAAATGGAGCATTAACCACAATCACAGAGAGCAGTGATGGGAGGCAGAATGTTATCAAGTGCTATATTTTTCCACTGAACACTTCTTCAGAAAGCAGGCACATATAAATGCATAGTTTTTAGACTGCTAAAACAGGTATGCTAGTTTTCCAGTACCTCTATTTTTTGTTTGTTTAATCTTTGTAAAGGATATGCTATTGAGCTGTCATGTCGTAAAATATTTAGTAGGATTCTGGTAAAAATAAGTTCAGTGCTTTACTTGGAAATAGTCTGAAAGTAACATTTAAGCTACACTGTGTGTGTCTTAGTTTCTCCCCAAAATCAACTACTGAGTTCAAATATTTGTCTATTGGAAACACATGGATATTTATATACAGCATGAACGATTAACACAGCATAACTTCTTTAGTTTCATTTACTAAATATAAGTCAAATATTCTTCTAAATCAGATCCCTGTTGTCACTGGTGAGAAGTTTCTCTTTTAGTTTCACAAGCAGAGCAGTTTTCTGAAACACCATTCATATCTGTTGCACATTCTCTTATCTTCTAAAGATACCTCCTGTCCAACCATGCAAAGCAGAATTAGATATTTTTCCCATATTCATTATTGTTGCAATCCAGCCCACAGTTCTTGCACATTTAAACTTCTGATCCGTGGCATATCTGGCACCTGGGGCTATGGCTCTCTATGTCACCCCCTCAGAAGTGCTCTCCTGGAAGTAACAGCAGTAACGATGATGTCACTGCCAATTACTTCCAGGTTAAGGTGTTCTAAGTGGTTGTGAGCACACAATGCCAAAGTAGGAGTGTCTTGATTAGAGATTAACAAAAAGTAACAAAGTGACTTATTCCTATAGAACTCTTCATGAGGCAGACAAGCAAAGCTCTAGCACAGGGCAATGCAGAGCATGTTGTAGGAGCTTAAGAACCTGCAACATGTAAGATCTATCACACACACACATTGAAGAAGCATGGAGTGATATGGAGGAAACTTCCAGGCAGCCTTTTCAACCAAGTACTGGTCAAGAGAGAGATGAAAATATCAAATGCCTATTAACCCTTCAGTTCTTAAATGCAACCAATAAAGCAAAAAAGTGGACAATTGTCAACTACCATTGTTGGAGAGTATGAAACGTGCCTGAAGTATATCTTCATGTACCTTTCAGATAAGTTTTTGCCTGTACATGAAAGAAGCCATGAGTAAAAAAAGGCAAGAGAAGAGATTGATGTGGCAGCCTGAACACATAAAAGGGAAGAAATTAAGTCTTCTGAGCTGGACATGATTGAGACATACAAAATTATGCAGGAGATGGACAGAGTGGATAGAGAGATGCTCTTTACACTCTCACATAACACCAGAACCAGGGGACATCCACTAAAATTGAGTGTTGGGAGAGTTAGAACAGACAAGAGAAAATATTTCGTTACTCAGCGTGTGGTTGGTCTGTGGAACTCCTTGCCACATGATGTGGTGATGGCATCTGGCCTGGATGCCTTTAAAAGGGGATTGGACAAGTTTCTGGAAGAAAAATCCATTACAGGTTACAAGCCATGATGTGTATGTGCAACCTCCTGATTTTAGAAATGGGCTGTCAGAATGCCAGATGCAAGGGAGGGCACCAGGATGAGGTCTCTTGTTATCTGGTGTGCTCCCTGGGGCATTTGGTGGGCCGCTGTGATACAGGAAGCTGGACTAGATGGACCTATGGCCTGATCCAGTGGGGCTGTTCTTATGTTCTTATGAGATGGTACTATAGTCACAGGAAAAAAAGCGTTACTCTCTGGAAAGGTGCTTGAATTATTTGAACAGGAGACGAGATCATTATTATTATTTGTAGGAAAATGCACAGAACATTAAGCTTTTAGAGACATGGCAACAAGTGCAGGCACACCTGCGTTGGCATCTGGACACATCTAGAAGCCTCTGCCTTGTTCTCGTTAAGTAGAAGCCGCAGACTTCTGACTCATTGCTTAGTATGTAAACAAGATAAGAGAATGGAAAACCCCAGCCTGTTGTGTATTGTTTGAGAGGGAATAAAAGCCAGAGAAGGCTGAATCCCAGAAGCCTTCCTTCTGTATCTCGCTTCTATACATGTCTGTCGTTTTATTCTTTGCTAGGAAGCTAGCTGGGAGGACGGACTTCTCTCTCAATCTCATACCGTCCTACTTCCGGTATCCCTACTCAGCTATCCCTGCATCAACCCTCTGAATGTCTGCTGTGTCTCATTCATTGCTCTGACTCCTTGCTGCTCTAGTTCTAACTTTCAAACCTCACAGTGCTTCTGCTTTTAGCACTCTCCTTCAGGCACCAAGGTTCTAAACCCTGGGTGCTTCCCAAGTAGCATTGCACTGCTACAATTATTATTATTTTTTTTAAAGGCAAGGTTGTAAAACAAGTTACCTAGCACTTTGGTCATGTTCCCAAGTGTTGTGATTTAAAAAAAAAAAGGAGGTCTTTTCCCAGTTCGACCTATATATTCTGATATTTTAATCTTTTATGTCAATTTGTATTTTCTTCAAGGACAAATTATAATCAAACAAAGGGTTGCAAAATAATTTATCACATAAATAGGTTATTGGCTTTTTTCCTCAAAATTCTCGGCCCAATAGAATTTTTCATAGCTAACTTTTACAAAACTAGTGTAAAACATCCATAGGAGAAAAATACAAGGGAGTACTATGCGTGATTCAATTCAGACAAACAGAGTAACAGATACGGTAATTAAGTTGTATACATTTCCCTCTATATATATTGGCATGATTTAAATAATGTTCTACTTTAAGAAGCTCAATTCACATTTCACTTGTTGAATTTGTCAAACAATTGTTTTAATGAAGTCCATATTCCTAAGCTGCTACTCAAAGCAACATTACTATTTCAGGCATCAGCTTCACATATGGAAAACAGAAATCAATGCTTGCACATTAATGGGTCCAAGAGGGTTAATGTCTCAGGAATTCCGAACAAAGCACGATCACTTAATATTAATTATAGAGTCTGTTCTTGATGAAGACTATGCTGGACAGGTGTTGCCGGATACCTGGATAATGCTGAATATGATTAAACCAACGAGACACATTGAGGTACTTTTCCTTCTCCTGTACTGTAAGTTCAGCCTAAATGGAAGAAACAGAGAAGTTACACAATAACATCAGTAACAAAATACTGCTGAAACATCTGTTAAAACAGGCATGAACCCACATGACAACGCTATCCATTCACGCGATTTCACTCCCTCTGCTCTACTCTATATTAACATCCACAAAATCATGAATCCTTGTACTTTCAAAAGTGAGCTCCATTATTCTGTTCACAAGTCTGTTCTTGGTAAAGAATATGAAATGGCATCACCATCAAAGGTTAAGACGTAAACAGCCTCTCATAGTAGTTATTTTTTACATGTGGGTGTGGTTTATTTCTCTTTCTGTTTCAACTGTTCCTTTCCTCCTGCAAATTTATGAAACAGTCAGCATGGCTTCTGTAAGGGTAAGTCTTGCCTCACGAACCTTATAGAATTCTTTGAAAAGGTCAACAGGCATGTGGATGCGGGAGAACCCGTGGACATTATATATCTGGACTTTCAGAAGGCGTTTGACACGGTCCCTCACCAAAGGCTACTGAAAAAACTCCACAGTCAGGGAATTAGAGGACAGGTCCTCTCGTGGATTGAGAACTGGTTGGAGGCCAGGAAGCAGAAGGATCTCTCCAGACTGGCAGAATGGGCAGCAAAATGGCAGATGCGCTTCAATGTCAGTAAGTGTAAAGTCATGCACATTGGGGCAAAAAATCAAAACTTTCGATATAGGCTGATGGGTTCTGAGCTGTCTGTGACAGATCAGGAGAGAGATCTTGGGGTGGTGGTGGACAGGTCGATGAAAGTGTCGACCCAATGTGCGGCGGCAGTGAAGAAGGCCAATTCTATGCTTGGGATCATTAGGAAGGGTATTGAGAACAAAATGGCTAGTATTATAATGCCGTTGTACAAATCTATGGTAAGGCCACACCTGGAGTATTGTGTCCAGTTCTGGTCGCCGCATCTCAAAAAAGACATAGTGGAAATGGAAAAGGTGCAAAAGAGAGCAACTAAGATGATTACGGGGCTGGGGCACCTTCCTTATGAGGAAAGGCTACGGCGTTTGGGCCTCTTCAGCCTAGAAAAGAGACGCTTGAGGGGGGACATGATTGAGACATACAAAATTATGCAGGGGATGGACAGAGTGGATAGGGAGATGCTCTTTACACTCTCACATAATACCAGAACCAGGGGACATCCACTAAAATTGAGTGTTGGGCGGGTTAGGACAGACAAAAGAAAATATTTCTTTACTCAGCGCGTGGTTGGTCTGTGGAACTCCTTGCCACAGGATGTGGTGCTGGCGTCTAGCCTAGACACCTTTAAAAGGGGATTGGACGAGTTTCTGGAGGAAAAATCCATTATGGGGTACAAGCCATGATGAGTATGCGCAACCTCCTGATTTTAGGAATGGGTTAAGTCAGAATGCCAGATGTAGGGGAGGGCACCAGGATGAGGTCTCTTGTTATCTGGTGTGCTCCCTGGGGCATTTGGTGGGCCGCTGTGAGATATAGGAAGCTGGACTAGATGGGCCTATGGCCTGATCCAGTGGGGCTGTTCTTATGTTCTTATGTTCAAAACATACTCAAACATTCCCCGCTCCCAAATACATACAAATGCAAAAAAAAGTCCTGCAATATTATGAAGTTTCTTCCAAAGTTACAACTGACAGATATATGAAAATTAGTATTTAAAAGGAATAAAATATATACCAGTCAAGGCTGTAGCTAACTTTTACTTACTATGATGTGGTGCAGTCCATAATACAGTAAAATATCTGCCAAAGTAAAATTGTTTCCTGTAACGTAGACTTTATCTTCAAGATATGAATTAACTTCCTAAAAGGAAACAGAATTTAAATGCATCTCAAAACTATAGAAAGATTAAATACTAAGGGACAACTGTTTCCCACTTTCATGTCTGATAAGTTTAGAATCAATGGCAGTAAAGATTGCACCACCAGAGAAAGTCTAAGAATTTTAATATATTCATTTTCAGATCATAATTTAAAACAGTAGTACGCCTTTAAAAAAGCTAATTGAACTTCATTACTTTACATCCAGAGTGTAAGTTTACTTACACTATCAAAGAGACCTATCAAAGCTGTGTTTCTACCAGAAAACCTTACCACCACACCTAGGAAAAATTAGATGCTCACAGTAATACAGACAGAAAACCTTTCCCTAGACCAATTTCCATACTTTCCACAGCTCTTGGATGCTGAGGATACTCTTCAGAGTCTGGTTTTCTATATTTATGTTTGGGGCACTCTTTAAGTTCCACTTGTCTACTCTAAATTCAAATTTAACTTCAAATTCAGAAGATATAGTCAAAGAACTAGATTTTAAGTTACTCTAGAGTTATCCTATTAATTCCTTGCTCCTGGTACATGTGTAGGCATTTGCAAAAGAGTTACCCAAACAAAACATCTCCCTACCTCCAAAAGCAAAGGTGCTGCTAATTTGTAGGTATAATAATTTTTTTTTAAGTAAAGCAAGACAGATGCTAACACCACAAGAATATCCAGTTGTGAAAATCTCAAGTATCACACTCAAAAAGGTAAGACAAAAATATTTTAAATACATGTCTGATAGTGTTTTTATACCTCTGATCTATATTAGGTCAAAATATATTAACTACTAGCCATTTACTGAAGATTTTTCATATTAAGATAGCCATACCCACAGAACAACTGACTTTAAACAAGTCATTTGTGCAAAGAATTTAGACATCAGTAGCCTCAATCTAATTATGGATGGTTTACATATGGAAAGAGGCTTGAATGCAAGTTACCCCCTTCTCATGTGAAAGAAAATGCTGAAAGTGCTCAAAACTCCCTATTCTGCAAAGAGTTCCAATTCACAAAACAGGCTGAATGCCAAAAGCTAATCTTGTGAAAGCCTCTGTAGTACCTACATGGAGGACAATTAGGAAGTGTCTAGGCTATATTATCATTTGCTGGTCATCTGTTTGGAAAGAAGAGAAATGTACAACATGACACACTTCTCCAAATTACCAATGGGAACTAGCTTCTCAAAAACCAAAGAAATCTCCAAAGAGAGCAGACATACAAGCCAATAACTGAAATGTACAAATTCTGGGTAAGATCATATTGAAAAACTGACTACTCATAGGATGTATTAGACAAAGTTAAAATATTTTGAAATTCCACCATTTTATTGAAGATTTGATTGAATGGTACTTCATACCATATTACACCCAGCAAAATTACTGCTCAGTTATTTTTTTCTGCTCTTCATTGCTTATTCTAATACAGAATATATAAGGGCAGGTCTGTGATGACAGTACAGTACTGTCATTAACATAAAGAACTACAATTTAATCACCAAGACTTCTATAGCCAGAGTTACTACCTAAGGAAAGATTCACTTTTGGGCTTTAAGGCTACAGTCAAAGTCTAGATCTTATCCCAATGTTTTGCCCTAACACTGTAGAGCTTTCTCACAGGAATAAACTAAAACGTAGTTTGCTGACCACTAAAACTACTGAAACCTCCAAAGAGAGGCAGGAATATTGGCTGGATACATTTTTTTTTAAGGCAGTGGAGCATGACACTCTGCTCCAAGTGAGTTTCAGTAGTTTAGAGGTCAGCTAACTAATTTTATTTTATTCCCTTGAGAAAGCTCTTCAGAGTTAGGGTGAAATGGTGACATAGGATACAGACTATGTGATTGTAGTCTTAGAGTGCAAAGATTCATCTTCCCCTGGGCTCTGCCCCTTAAGGGGTGAGGAAGGAAGGCAGAGACGTGATCCCCTGGATCACGTTTCTGATCAGGGCACAAGGGTGTGCACTTTCACTCACCTCCACCTACAGCAGCCTCCCAGGGGTCAGCGGAGCCCAGCACCAGCCTAAGCAAGCCTCTCCACGCAGTGCAGGACCCTGCAGAATGTGATCGCAAGCACTTCTGGTTTTGCAATCAAGGGTTCTGCAGGGGTCTGCACTGCGTGGAGAGCCTTGCTGAGGCTGGCGCCGGGCTCCTCTGATCCTCAGGAGGCTGCTGCAGGCGGGCGTGAGTGGAAGTGCACCTCTGCGCCCCTCCACAGCAGCACATTGCTGGGCATCACATTGCTGCCTTCCCCCCCATCCCTGCTGCCTTCCTCCTGCCCACGCAAGGACTTACAGGCTCTCAAACTCCACCAGAGAGTTTGAGAACCACTGCCTTAGGTAACTACAATTTCCTTTGACATATATCAATTCAAAATCAAAACACAAAACACACTTTCTCTGTGTTAACAGAGCACTTGGTTGCATTCAGTTCATACAAAAAAACCTGTACAGCACTGAAGTTTAAAACAAAGTATTCCTATTTCTAAAGTGGTCTAGCCTACATTTTTTATTTCATTATGTTGCCATTTGTTTTTTAGCCAGGACAAAAGGTAAAGTAGTAACTACATACAAAATGACCTACTAGTTATTTGCTACACATTTTCTCGGAAACGTGTAAGTTTCTGGTTTCAAAAAACCTATTAAAGTAGTAACTGCATTAATAGATCAGGAGAAAAGTCTGATTATTCTTCACCTCCCACAAACCATCAGATTTTTCTGGGGAAGCTCATAAACTGAATTGTTTGTCCCCAACATCTGGTAATTAAACGACACCACTTAGATAACTTGCTAAAGTATCAGATTTTTTAGCTTAAAGTTACTCTTACCTTCAGAATTATTCTAATGCCTTCTTTACTAGATTGCTTGTCTACTTGTGTTACTCTGTATTCTAACCACTGCTGAACTATTGCTTTCTCTTCTGCAGTACTTCCAAGCAGCTGCTCCTTCTTTGCCTGTTTGACTAGATGGATGGCTATTGTAGTCAGTCCTGTCAGACTTGGGCCATTGTTTGTTTGTAGTACAGGAACCTAAGACAGAAAATTAAAGTGGATTCAGCAATTTTGATGTAATGAAACATTTGCTGTCAAAGACACCTCTAAACTTCATCTTATAAAGAAACTGCCATATAACAAAGACATTAAATCCTAATCATATATACATTTCTTGGAAGCTGGTCCAACTTCAGCCAACAATGCATTTTCTAGCAAACATTTTTAGAATCAAGATGTGAAAGGTGTTCACTATAAGAAAAATACATAGGTCACTGTAGGAAAAATACATAGGCCTCTCTACACATCTTTGACATTTCTTTTGAAAGACAAAATACACACATACACAGTGAAACAGCCAGATCCTATGCATGCCTACTCAGAAGTAAGTCCCATTATAGTCAAAGGGGCTTACTTCCAGATAAATGTGGATAGGATTTCAACCTTAATCTTATTAATGAATTCAACAATTTACTGAGCAGTCCTAATTTGGAGCACCATTGGCATAACAGTTCCTGCACCAGTGGAAGGTGTTGCAAAGGGTGGCAAGAGGGTGGTTTGGAGGCAGGGAGGGGTTGTTTTGGGGTGGGGAGGGGGGAACAGGGCTGGATGCGACCCATGAGGGAGTGGAATTGGTGGAGGCAAAAATATGTCAAATTATGAGAGAGAGAGAGAGAGAGAGAGAGAGAGAGAGAGAGAGAGACTGACTAACGCACAACTGTACTACAATTAGGTTTATACTCTGGAGTAGATTTTTCTTTAACTTGTCATGGCTTCTAACCAAAGAGCAACAGATTGCTAACACTGTAAGCACCAGGGCAGAATTGCAATTCTTAGGGTCCTTTGAAAGAAGTCATGACAATCAAGCCAAACTCAGTTGGCTTAAAGGGGTAATGCAGATGCTCCCTGCAATCCTAACAGGCACACATGTACTGTTTCTTAGAAATAATTTGAGATCTGGCACAGTGTCACAGGTAGAGTGCAAGCCAAAAGACTTTCACATTTTCTGTACCCAGTTGAAGAAATAAGGTCAGCATAAGTCACAAAGTAGAGATCAGGTAATACTTGTGAGAAGCTAGTAGCAGTTTACACAGCAAGTACAATCAGTGGTTAAGTGTTTCATAGTCAGTACTATTTCAGATTCCATGCAAAAAAGGTTTGGAAACCTCCCCCCCCCCATCTCTAAAGAAAACTCCCTGCATGTACAAAACTAGTAGTTCTGAAAGAACAGTTCACAGTTTTTACCCATTATATCCTACTTTCTCTCTGTGTGCAAGGAAGCTGCTTCCACACACCTTCAGAAGAACATTAAAAAATGCAACCCTACTCTCTCATTCCCTGGGAGTAGTGCAGTTTCAGAAAAAACCTTAACACTTTAGTCTCCCAAGAATCTACAGGGCATCTCCAAAAAAAATGTTCATGCACTTTAATGAGCTCTAATTTACACATACTTCATTGTAGAAACCCTAAAATGCATGAACATTTAAAGCAGAGGTTCCTAAACTTTCTCTGTTCACAGCACCCCTACAGTTCACAGTAATTTTTTTCATGGCGCACCCACACTTCTGGACCAGTTCTTCCCTTAGAAATTTAAAATGTCCTGTGGCTCCCCTGTAAGTTTGCTGTGGCACACAGTTCAGGAATCACAGATCTATGGGAAGCAACTGAAGAGATGTGTGGAACCATCCCAGGACACTCTGGTGGATGTCTGCAGATCCCTTACACAACATGTGGTGCACAGGTGCCAAGGGGGAACACTTTGAGCATTTGGTCTGATCAATTAATTAATTAATTAATTAATTAATTAGGGTCATGCAACTGCTTCTGAATACACCACATTATTATGGTTCCACAGCTGCCTGTGAAAGCTTGGAAAGTGCAAGAGCTATGCAGTCAGGACAACAATTGCACTATGAAGGGTAACATCTGGAGAAATGGAGGATTCTATGAGAGAAACTTTATAGAACACTTTGAAAAAAAAGTTATAGTCAGCCTGCCTATGTAAACCACCTTGAGTCTATGAGACTCAAGTCTATCAGAAAAGTGGTATATAAATATTGTAATAAATATTTATATACCACTTAAAAAAAAAGTAGTTCACAAATTGGTTTACATAGCCAAACAAATCAACAAGTGGCTCCTTGAACCCAAATGACTCTCAGCTTAAAAAGAGATGGAGAAGATACACCAACAACAGCCACTGGAAAAGAGGCTCTGTTGGGATAGTTGCTCACCCCCCTCCCCCACTAAATATAAGAGGACACCACTTTGAAAGGTGCCTCTCTGCCAAATTAGCGGGGGATAAGGCAGCATGTTTGTTTTACAGCATGACAAATGTGATACAAAAAATGTGTATACAGGTGGGCCCTCGTATCTGTGGATCGGTTCACTGTCCTTTTCAGCCTGCCTGCTTGCTTGTCTGTTAAAGCAAGAGACATACAGTAATTGCCAGAAAGATAGGGGTCCCCCTTATCTGCAGTTTCCAGTATCCACAGGAGAGGGGGCAGGAACACATCCCCTGTGGCTACCAGGACCCACCTGTATAATTTATCCAGATGCCCTGTGTTCTTGCAACAATACAGGTCGATTACCCCTTATCCAGACATCCAAATTCCAGACATTTTTGTCCAAGACTTTTAAAAAAACTTTCTGCACTGTGAACACTAGAAGGTCTTGCGCTCAGTGCCATGTATGGTGAAGGTACAGGCTGTAAGTGCTATTATTTTCTCTGTGGTGTGTACCTGTACAGACATTGTTGAAAAAAATCCAAGAGGCCAGCAGACACCTATTTGGCTGACAGTAAAAAGAGCATTTCTTGTTATTATGCAATTATTTCAAAATCCAGACACCTTCCCATCCCAAACAATCCAGATAAGGGATATGCAACCTGAACCACTGCTTTTAAGGAAGGCAGTCTGGCAAGGAAGGAAGAACCTGCACAGGTACAGAGTACAAAGGCAAGACCATCTGATTTTTTTAAAAAACCTCTTTGTACAAGCTGTCAAAACACTCTCTTAAGATATGATCTATACAACCTTATAGATCTATATCATGCACCAATCTAAATCTATATTATAGATCTATAATGTATGATCTATTATATCACATAAAAATATATTATAGATGCTTTGTTTCTTAGGATAGCAGAGGAGGAAGGGAGAAAATATACAGAAGACCAATTCTATAAATAATCCTGGCATAAGCTGATATTTTGCAAGCACTGGTAGATAACAGCCCAACTCTATGCATGTCTACCTAGAAGCAAGTCCCACTGAGTTCAACAGGACTGACTCCCAGATAAGTGTGTACAGAATTGCAATCTGAGAGCCCATTCCTGTGAGTGTCTACTCAGGAGTAAGTCCCATTCTAGTCAGTGGGGCTTACTCCCAGGTAAGCGTGGACAGGACTGCAGCCTAGCACAGCTGTGAAGTGGGGAGAGGGAAGCGCGCTGAGACTCTCGCCCCCTCACCTGGCGCTCCCCTTGGCCGCTGTACTTGTTCCCCTTCTCCAGGCCCAGGGACTTCTCCAGCAGGCTCAGCTCCTCGGCGCCCGGCCCAGGCCCCACGGCGGCAGCCATCTTCGGTGGAAGGGCGGGACGGCCTGCCTCTTCCACCTCAGCCCAGGACCTCCGATGTGATTGGAGGACGGCGCGGTTAGTCCCGCCCCCTAAGGAGCCTCTCCCCAATGAACAGCGGCAGGCGACCGCAAGGCCAAAAGATGCGGTGACAGATTTCTCCCGGGAGGCGTGCGAGGGGAGGCTTCTGCGCATGCGCAAAAGGGGTGTGTGTGACTTTGATTGATGGGTTGTTCCCTTCCACCTCGGTTGGTCCCTGCTTGCCACGGAGCGGGCCATTCTTGTTTCCCGGAGGTCCAGCACCGCATCCTTGTGGGTGAAGCGCACGAGGCTCTCCTAGTCTCGTGCCTGCTGCTGGAACAGCCGGGGCTTCACTTCTGCACAGCACTGATAGGTGCAGTTTTGTTCACACCTGCATGGGAGTGAGGCTGCGGTGCTGTCCGCACTTGTCTGGGAGTAAGCCCCATCGACTAGAATGAGTAAGCCCCATTGACTTACTCATGACTTACTTAGACTAGAGTAAGCCCCATTGACTTGCTTCTGAGTAGGCAAGCACAGGCTTGGGCTCTGTGTCCCACTGAACTCAGCGGAGACATGTGTAGGATTGCTCTGCTCCTGCGCTGCTGAATTCACAAAAGCAGTGGGTGCCCCTGCTGGACAAGGCACGTGCTCCACTCTTCTTAGTGGAGAGGCAGAGGGTGGCAGTGTGACCACAGAGCAGAGGGCTCTTCCTTTGTCTCCACTCCACAAGAATCTTCAATGAATTGCTGCTTTTTCATGCCATTAGCCCAGTGGCTCCCAAACCTTTTTAGCTGCCCCAGTGGCGTAGCTAATGATCGTGTAGCCTGGTGCCAAGCTCAAAATGTTGCCCCAGAAGTGATGTCACACTCAGGCTTTTTAAAAAGTGAAAATTGGGAGGAACCCACCTCCTTCCCCCCAGCAGCTTGCTACCTTCTTGTTCTGCTGCCTCCCCCTAGTCAGCGGTAGAGCTAAGGCATCAAAGAAGATTTGTAGCCCCCCCCCCACCAGGCAAAATCAAATTAATTAAGTAAATAAATGAAAAGTGTGCCCCTGATAGGTTTGAGACAAGTCAGAATGCCAGATGCAAGGGAGGGCACCAGAATGATGTCTCCTTTTATCTGGTGTGCTCCCTGGGCATTTGGTGGGCCGCGGTAAGATAAAGGAAGCTGGACTAGATGAGCCTATGGCTGATCCAGTGGGGCTGTTCTTATGTTCTTACTATGCTGGGGTGAAGAGGGATGGTTATTCTCCCCTTACTAAATATAAGAGGGGCACCACTTGAAAAAGTGCCTTTTACCCAGTTAGCAGGGGTAATTGTATTATGATACATGGAAATAGAGCTGACTCATATTAACACCTCATTGGTTTCATGCTGTATCATGATAACATGTCATTGCAACATGTCAATAACATGATAATATGTCACTGGCTCTCAGAACAATCAGTCTCATAGATCCGTTTTGAGTTAAGAAAATCCACTTTTTGTTCTATAAGGCAATTCTGTTTTCATTTTCTGGTTAATTGGCCATAACTTTTGATAGAATACAGATAATCCAATGCAGTTTGTTTCATTGCATTAAATTACCTTTCCAATGATATATAACATGATGGTATTATTCATACATACCAAGGTTTTCACAATTTTGGCCACTAGTATCAAACTCAGCTTGTTGCCCCCTTAAAGCTTGATGCCCGGTGCAACTGCAATCCCCTGCGCCCCCTTAGCTACACCACTGAACTGGCGGCTCCCTTGACCTACTGGGCCATTGGCCACAGCTCCCCATCAAGGCTACAATCCTATACGTTGTATAGGGCAGTGGGTTTTTCACGAGGATTCCATGGCTCCCCAGGCTGGTTTCCATCATTCCATGGCTCCCTGGGGACCCACGGCTCACAGTTTGGGAATCACAGTGTTAGCCTGTCAACCTTTTCCATGCCATGACCTCAATGTATCACTCAATAAATGAGATGGCGGGCGGACCCCACCATTGTCCCCTTCCCAGGATCCTAGCCACCCACCCCCACCCCCATCGCCACCCACTCCCTGCCCTCCGAACACTGTTCACTGTAGCCAAATAGTCTTATGAGAGAGAGAGCGAAAAAAGTTACCTTGAAGCCTGACACTAGTGAAAGCTATTTTAGCACACAATTGCTGAGCAGGACTGGGACACAATCTCCTAGTACCTGGAGGGGTACACCAGATGCCTCCCCCTTTACCTGGTAGTTCTCTAGTTCAGCTGTCTTCAAACTTTTTCATTCCTGTAAGTTGCCAAGACCCCACAACTGAGGCTTCATGAACCCAAGGTGAAGAAAAGCACCGCTTTAACATAAAGTGGAATTTCCCTTCTCCCATCTCATAATACCTGATGTGAGATTTTTTGGGGGGGAGTAGCAAAATGAACAATCTCATTCTCCTAATTTTTCACAAATAAATTACAAATGTAACATCCATAACAAACTACAAAAATGCATGGAAACCTTAGAAATAATAGCCAGAGCTGGAAAAACATCAGATCTGGTATAAAGTAAAAGCTTGTTAGAGCTAAAATGAAACTGCATTATTCAAACATTCTAATGTGTGCATATTGTCTGATATTTATATCCCATGTATTGTGTCAGCAGGTTCTAACCTATGCGTTGTATACAAGGATTGTTTTTCTTTAATGTGATTTTGTACAGACAGTCAAGTAGTCAGTCATTTATTCTTTTGTTGGGATCCTTCAGTCTTGGAAGACCACGGTATCGTGCTCTGAATGGTGGTTCTGGAACAAAGTGTCCTCTCCAGTGCACGAGCCTGGGTAAAGTAGATATGGAGGATAGACTGTTTCCCATGGAGCAAATCCCCCCTCTCCACGTCGCTGAAATGGTCCAATGGAAAGGCAGAAGCCAATACGGTTGGTTCCAGTGGCGTCGCAGGAGTTGTCACAATGTGACTGTGTTCAGCCATGAACTGCCTCAGGGACTGCGGCTCCGGATTTTGCCTCGAGATTGACTCCTAAAGCCTTTTCCATAACTGGATGTAGCCACAAGGCAGTGGAGGTTTGGGATCAGAGTTTTCCTTCTCTCAGATGAGCTGCCTTCCCAAGCTAATGAGTCCCACCTACCCGGTAGCTGTTTAGTCACCTCTTACAACAAGTACAGCTAAACTGAGAGCCTATTCTTAATCAGTCATTAAGAGAAGCAATGCAGTATAGTGGTTTGAGGGTCGGACTTGAACCAAGAAGATCTGAGTTTAAATCCTTGCTCAACCATGAATCTAATTGGGCGACTTGGGCCAGTTACTACTGTGCAGCCAAACCTAATTGACAGAGTTGTTGTGAGGATAAGAGGACAGGGAAGAGCTGGGTATTGAGTTCTTTGGAGGAAAGGCAGTATATAAGTGTGAAAAATAAACAAGATGTTCTTCAACCTAGTGATAAGGTTGACTTGTTTCTGATAAGTATGACTTATTTCTGAGCAACTGTGTATAGAATTGCAGACAAAGAGGCACTGGACCAGTTCAACGACATCTCTAATCCTGAACCAGCTCCATACATAAACTGGGAGGCCAGTGTGCAAGGAGGTATCAGTGTGCCGGCCTCCCCACGTAGGAGTAAGCTCCGGGTTGGGTGAGTTTGCGCTGACAGCGGGCCACTGGGGTAGGGATCTGGGAGGAGGGTGGTTTAAAAATATTTAAAGGTTTTAAAATATTGTCCAATCTGACCTTAAACTATGTATCAAGAAGTTCCTGGTATGAAATTTGCAACTGCCATGAAATCAATAAGTGGTCTTAGGCCAGGAGTGCCCAAACCCCAGCCCAGGGGCCACTTGTGGCCCTCCGGGGCTCCCAATCCAGCCCACTGGGAGCCCCTTGTCTCCAATGAGCCTCTGGCCCTCTGGAGACTTGCTGGAGCCCGCACTGGCCTGATGCAACTGCTCTCAGCCTAACGGCCAACTGTTTGACCTCTCTCGTGAGCTGTGGGATGAGGGCTCCCTCCACTGCTTGCTGTTTCACATCTGTGATACAGCAGGGGCAGCAAAGGAAAGGCTGGCCTTGCTTTGTGCAAGGCCTTGAGCTACTGCAAGACCTTCATTCATTCATATGTTCCATCTCTAATATATTCATTTATGCAAATATATTCAAATTTGAAATGTAAATTAATTCTTTTTTTCCCCGGCCCCTGACACAGTGTCAGAGAGATGATGTGGCCAAAATGTTTGGACAGCCCTGCTCTATAGTATAGGGATAATAAGTAATAATACTTATTATTACAGTACAGAGTATTGTAAGGGTAACAAAATAATAAATATAAAGAATTCTGAGCACTTGAAATTGCTTTACAAAGCCAATCATATCCACACTTACCTGGGAGTAAACCCCATTGACCATAATTGTTCTTATGCCTACGTAGACAGGCATAGGATACTCCAGGTCTAATAGCTGTTAGTCTTGTTGATAGACCTAAGTTGTTCGGAAAGCCAGCTAGCAGTGAAAGCCTATGCATGTTTACTCAGAAGTAGGACCCACTATATCAGCAGGGCTTACATCCAAGTAAGTGTACCTAAGATTATAGCCTAAACCAGTAGCTGTCACTACGTACCATGGCAGCAAATTTCCGCATGTTCTTCTTTCTCACTTTTTTTTTAACAAAAACATTGGTTTTTGAAGATTTATAGTGATCTTTTTCCTTTTAGCAATTTTCATTTTTTTTAAACATATAGCCAGGATTAAAATGGCATCAAAAGCACTTTGTGATATGACAGGCATACTTCAGCTGCCAGAACCACATCATTCAGTCTTGCTTTTATGGTAGACACTACTGTTCAACAAGGGTGTTCACAAAGCAGTTTACCTAGCAAAATAAATAAATGGTTCTCTATCCCCAGAGGGTCAGGGTGACCAGATTCAATGGAGGACAGTGCCTATACTTTAATCATTCTATAGAACAGGAATTTTGGCAGGTGAAGCTTTTTAAACCCTTCCATGTAGAACTGCACCTGCCCAAATTCCCAAAATGGTGTTTGCCTCTGTTTTGCTCACACCGTCTGGAATGGCTCTGAAGGGGAGGGGGAGGAGCCGCTTACATGCTGTGGTGTGGCTCCCTGCAACACTTAGTACTTTGCACCCCCTCTAGTTATGCCACTGCCTGCATCTCTCCATGTGTTGAAAGACTGCCAGTACAGAAAATCCCGACATGGAGCCATGAGTAAGGAAGAAGAGAGAAAATAGTAGTAATTGATTGGGGGCCCAAACCTATCCAATTTTCCAGTGCCAGTGCAGCTGTGCCAATGGGGCATGCACTACATCTTGTGGTGGGGCAGCTGTCAATAGAGGCCTCCTTAAGGTATGGGAACATTTGTTCCCTTACTTTGGAACTGCACTGTGGCTGCACTGGTGCTGGAAAATTGGATAGAATTGGGTCCTGAATCATCCCCTACCTACAACTATCTCTTGTATTAAAAAAGAGTTTATAATAACTTCTCTGAAAGAAAGTGAATGCTATATCTATACATTGTTAGGTTCAGAGTTTTCTTTCTTTCTTTTTTCTTTTTTATAGAAACCATCATTAATTTTCAGAGGAGGTTGAAGGATGCAAAAACTACAAACATGCTTGAAAATGAAGAGAGAGAAAAATGCGTGTGCTCTTCAAGACAGGAACAAATCTTCAAATAACAGAAATGCTGCTTTATTCTATATTCAATTTATTCTATATTCAATAGGGAAAATGATCTATCCTAAATAATCTGTCATGAAAATATGTTGGGCTGAAGCCACAGCCATTCCAGTCAATTGGAGATTTAACATTCTGTTCAGTGGAATTCAAGTTACACCCAAGAATAATTATTTCTTGGCTTTTTACTTTCCAGGTTAAATACATTCTTCGTAGTTAGGGAATAGTTCCCGGAATGGAAGAATGTCTTGAACTTTTCGGGTGTGTATTTCTCCTTTGCTCCAGTAGGTGGTGCCTTAGGATTAAGGCATCTAGCAATTTGCCTCCAAGTAAGAAACAATTCAAGCAGGGTGGACATGAAGAGGGAGGTCTGGACTTAGCTTAGAGGTATCAGTGTCCCATGAGCATGCTTGATACATATACACACACATAAAGCGCCCACGTCAAGACCCTCGTTCAGTGAAAAGAACTTGAAAAATCGATTCTGTCAAACAGAACGCTACTCTAATCTACTGTTATCATAGTCAAGTTTTAACTTGAAAGTACCTAAGGTTATAAATTAGATGTCAGAAACAATTAATTTGGCGCTTGAAACATGGAGCGGATGACTGTCCTTTGGAGAAAGCCTGACAGCTTTATGGATGTCACTTTGGGATCTGTTAAAATGAGCTTTGCATGCCAGCAAGTTTGAGTGTGTCATATTGCTTTTAGCAGTACCATAATTTTTGTCAATGTAGCTTTGAGTCTTAAAATTACAGAAGCCTTGGCCAATTAAGGGAAAAGTTAAACAATATAACTAGATATTGTCTGCCTGTTCTTTCGATTTGTACTGGAGATTGGTGATTTAATTATAAACAGAGGATACAAATTTGGATTGCCTATGAGAGAAAATGCTTGCAGAACCAATACGTTATGGGTACTCTTTTCCCTATGCTAATCTGATCCTTGAACTTTAGCCATCACGGTGAGCTCCAGTCTCTCTGTTCCAATGGAGAAAGTTTCCATTTTATCCTTCTTTGTTTATAAACTCTCTTCTGTATTATGCCCTCCCACCCCTTTGGTAATCTCTGTAGAGAAGGCAATTTACCTTCTAGTTCAGAGAATCTTCCAAAGCATCCTTGGCTAGATTGCACTATCTTTTCAGTGAACTACATGTGTGGGAAAGGCTAGCTAGTTTAACATACGGCACAATCCTAACCCCTTATATCAGTGCTTTCCAGCACTGGCATACAGTGCCAACAGGACATGTGCTGCATCCTGCAGTTGGGTGTCACTCACAGAGGCCTCCTCAACGTAAGGGAATGTTTGTTCCTTTACCTTGGAGCTGCATTGCCCTTATGTCAGTGCTGGAAAGGGGTTAGGATTGCCCTCATAGTGAATAGAATATTGCACAATATAAGGGAAGCCAGGTTTGCATCTCTGCCTAGTCAAAAGTTCATTGGGTGAACTTTCATTGGGCGACTTGGGTCAGTCACTTTCTCTCTTAGCCTAATTCATCTCCCAGGATATTGTGAGGATAAAATGTAAAGAAGGGCAGAGGTTCAAATGTAATAAATAAATATTCTATGTTTACTTGTAACCATTTTGTGCATGTTGAGTTTGTCATATCCATGCACTGCCACATCTGAATACAGGCTCCTTGTGTCTTTGAATGGACATAGCATACAGAAGTTAGCCAAGTGGCCCATGGCAATCGGGTGCAGGCAGAATGCAATACCAGGGCATGGCCTACGGGCACTTTGCTGAAGCTAAGCAGATCTAGACTGGGTCCCTTTCAGGGAGAAGGGCGGGATACAAATAAAGATTTATTATTATTATTATTATTATTATTATTATTATTATTATTATTATTATTATTATTAGACTGGGCCAGTGCCTGCCTGGGATGGAAATATACCTTGCTATGTATGTTGCCTCCAGTTCCACCATGTAAGAAAGGATAGAAAATTAAAAAAATCCTAAGCATACTTGCCTGGGAGTAAGCCCACTGAACTCACATGCAGGCTGCAGTAGCCCCACTGAGCTCCATGGCTGTTTGGATTAAATCTTCCTGGGATTGCTTTTGCATTCCCACTGTTGCCTTTTAATGATCCTGGTGTGGCTGTGACAAGGACTGTTCACATGCTGTGCTGTACCCAGGGATAAAATGTCTGCAAACATTTTTGTGTGAAAAACTGTGTCTGGACTCATTTTTATAGATTGACAGTTATACACTGTCCAGAGGTATACATGTCCAAATGGAATGTGTGAGTAACTGTGTCTAGGAACAGACTAGCAGATATGAACTGCTTACATCCTTTGGAAAGTCCTGACCCTTGTTAGGCTCATTACTAACATGTCATGCTAAAACGTTTGCGTCCCATGCTTGTACTCTTCATCCCTGTTCCCCTGTATGCCATGCAGGACAACCCTATGTCTTACTCAGTACCACTGTGTTCAATGGGGCCTGCTCTCTGGTAAGAGTGCAGAGGAATGCTTCCTCAACTTCCGTGAAATTCACACGGATCCTTTCTTAGAAATATAAGTATTGCTATTTTCCCTTCCACTTTGATTGCTAAACTTTCTATACTAGAAGCTGACAGAACATACCAAGATCCAGGTCTGCAGAGCTTGCGTCCTGAGTACACTTCTTTACTGCACCGAGTCATGGACTCTCCGCTCACAACAGGAGAGGAAACTGAACGCTTTCCACATGCGCTGCCTCTGGCGCATTCTCAGCATCACCTGGCAGGACAAAGTTCCTAACAACACAGTCCTGGAACGTGCTGGAATCCCTAGCATGTATGCACTGCTGAAACAGAGATGCCTGCGTTGGCTCGGTCATGTTGTGAGAATGGATGATGGCCAGATCCCAAAGGATCTCCTCTATGGAGAACTTGTGCAAGGAAAGCGCCCTACAGGTAGACCACAGCTGCGATACAAGGACATCTGCAAGAGAGATCTGAAGGCCTTAGTAGTGGACCTCAACAAGTGGGGAACCCTGGCCTCTGAGCGGCCCGCTTGGAGGCAGTCCTCGATTTTGCCTCGAGGTTGACTCCTGAAGCCTTTTCCGCAACTGGATATGGCCATAAGGCAGTGGAGGTTTGAGGTCAGAGTTTCCTTCTCTTAGATGAGCTGCCTTCCCAGGCTGACGAGTCCCATCTACCCCAAAGATAACAATTCTTAAAACCATACACTGTACCACATAACCTAGATTAGCCAAGGTAGACCACAGCTGCGATACAAGGACATCTGCAAGAGGGATCTGAAGGCCTTAGTAGTGGACCTCAACAAGTGGGGAACCCTGGCCTCTGAGCGGCCCGCTTGGAGGCAGGCTGTGCAGCATGGCCTTTCCCAGTTTGTAGAGACACTTGGCCAACAGACTGAGGCAAAGAAGGAAGGCCCATACCCAGGGAGACAGACCAGGGACAGACTGCACTTGCTCCCAGTGTGGAAGGGATTGTCACTCCCGGATTGGCCTTTTCAGCCACATTAGACGCTGTTCCAGAACCATCTTTCAGAGCGTGATACCATAAGTTTGCCAATAGAAATAGAAATAGTTACTAGGAAAAAAGAATGTGGCTCTTATTTGAAAGTATTGAATTCTTTAGGTTTACAAGGGCCTGCCTTACCAGAACTGTACTTTATTTAGTAAGAATGGTACAGAACCTTGTTTGTTGATAAATGACCCATGACAGACTATAAATGCAACCTGAATTTTATTGGAAAACACTCTGTTCAGAGGTGTAAAAGGAAGGCTACCAGCTGATCAAGCGACCTTCCTTCTCCTTTCCAAAAATCAGTACTGTATTTTTTTTACACTTTATGGAAAAGGCCTTTCAGATGATTGTACCAGGTAAGTGCATAGAGTACATGCTAGCAAATGATTCATATAGTAAGCCAGTCCATGTAAACTGCCTCAAGATTCACTTTTGCCTTTTAGCCGAAGGAGTGAGAGGGAGACATCTGATCAGTAGCAGCTCGATCAGTAGCAGCTGTTGTTGTGAATGAGGCTTGTGTTAGAAAAGTGAATGTGTTAAAGAAGTGCTGTCAGTGCCTGGAGCAAGCTTGGATGGCACATCCTCAGTGGCAGGCTCCTGGATTTGCCCCACAGGAGATGATGGCAGCTTGTCGTGAAATTTTTGTAACAGAACATCTTTCCAATATGCTGTGTTTGCCCCAGGAAGAGGGATGACCTCAGTGCTGCCCTGAAAGTGGGGGATCTAGTCAGGTTGCCACAGTGTGCAAGGCTAGCATTCATTGTCCAATATATATTGATATTTTTTTCTGAGATCAGTTCAGAACCATAGACTTAAATTTAACACCAACAACAACAACAATAAAGTATTTTAATATTAAAGCTAGTGAGTGCTTCCTGTGCAATATCTTAAATAATCTTACAAGAACCTTGGGAGCTCTGCCACTGCTACCTTCATATTGCAGACGGGGGGTGGTGGTGGTCTGAGGGAGAGTGACTTGCCCCTCAGTTTCATGTGACATGAGTCCACTAGAGCAGGGGTCTCCAAACCCCGGCCTGCGGTGAGCCTCTATCCGGCCCTTGGCCAGCCTCTGATGCCCTGAGAGCCTCTGGCCCAATTGACCAGACACAATTGTGTTGTGCTTGTGGGATGGGGGAATGGAGGTCCATTTAAGTGTGTGCTTTATTTCTTGGGCTGTGTTGGTGCTTGGAGAAATCCTGGACATTTGAGCCCATTCATTCATTCATCTAAATTTTATATGTGATTTTGTTTTCCGGCCCTCAACACCATGCCAGATATTTGATGCGGCCCTTTGGTCGAAAAGTTTAGAGACCCCTGCACTAGAGCAATATCTGTCTGAGTTTGGCTACACATAGCCTTTCAGAATTGGAGCAGTCTGACCAGGATTTGCCTTAAGTCAGACTTAAGAGTCAGACTTACTTAGAGCCCAATCCTATGCATGTCTACTCAGAAGTAAGTCCCATTGCAGTCAATGGGGCTTACTCCCAGGAAAGTGTGGCTAGGATTGGGCTGTTAGGCTGCACTCCGATACACACTTACCTGAGAGTAAACTCCATTGAACACAGTGGAATGTGCAGTACTTTTGACAAGACATATATAGAATTGCACTGTTAGCAGGATGTATGCATTGTGGATTCACCAGTGATCTGTGCTTTGAAATCTATTTACAGGACTTCTGTGCAGCTCTGACTTACAGTAGATCTTATATACTATTGTATTTCAGTGCCTCTGATCTTTATGCAGCATCTTTGTGTGTATGTGTCTCAGGATGACAAGGTTACTTTTACTGCTTTTTAGTTATTTAACAATTCATAGCCTGACGTTAACAAGACATTGTAGACAAATAACAAAAATAATTTAAAAACCATTGAAAGCACCAGTTAATGGCTTATAGTTAAAAATGTGGCAAAGTATTAAAAATTCAACATCAGCTAATATTGACTAAAGCATGGGCAAGGTAATGCTGTGTTCTGACAATTGACAGAAATGTAGTTGGGATCCTGTGGCCCTCTAGCTGGTATAAGTGAATCAGAGGACTGTATTGTAAGTTACCTACAACTATCTGCCTAAACACAAATGTTTTTTCATTATTTCTAGACATGTGTAGGGACAAGCTAAGATATATTTAAATAATTTGTTTCACCAAGGTAGGGGGCCACCACAGTCAAGACATTGCTCTGGTTCCTAGCCAGTCTCATCTCTCATATTAGTGGTCTCTAAGCATGGTCTCCCCTGTTAGTCATAAGGAATGACTGAGTTCACATGGAGAGACTCTCTCTAGGGATATTTCCTACCTTGTACAGTACACCAGAACACTTAATATGGGACAGTACCACGTGGATTTGTTCCTTACTAAGAACGTACTGCTTATCTTACCTGTGGCATATGTTATCCACAGGGCATAGCTAGGAACTGGTGTTCGAAGCTAGCTGCACAACTGCATGGGAGGGATGTCATTAGTACATGAATTTTGTAGGTGAGGAACTATGTTTGAGAAGTGTATCCTCATCTGAGGCTCCCAGTGCATCCATGGGTGACTCTTATGAGGACTTTCTTGACTAAGGGGGACTATTTTACACTCTTAAATTTCTGTTTACACAATAACAACCAAAGATTTTATAATCTGTTAGCTAAAGAGCCATTTGGAGTATCAAGTTGCAAACTATTTTTATTTCTGTAACAAACAGGGTTGTATGAAAGCTTGAGAATTTATCACAGGGTAGTTATATAACCAAACAGCAGAGGACTATTCCTGAACCAAAAAAAAAAAAATCTCAGTGGACATAATAGCTAAGTGCAAATATAGATCGGATTTTCAGTTTGCATAAGGGCATCTGAATTTGTCCTTCTCTTGATGAGCTAAGGCCTGCATTTGCTTGACAGAGCTTTTCTTCTGAGCTGACATTAACCCCAGCCAAAGAAAACATCTCTATTGACATCAGCATATGTAGACCATATGATGCATCTCTGGAACAGAATGTGATACTCTAGAAGAACTGAAAAGAGAACCACAGCAAGGATAAGACATTCCAATATTGCTTGAGACCTTTTCATTGTATTAACACTACACCCACATAGTGTGGCTTGAGAATCAGTTTTACAGCAATTAAAATGAAGTACATGGGGAATAACCTTCAGTATTTTATTCCATTCTAGCCATAAAATGGGAACTCAGAAGCTTATGAGAAGACAGACTTATAAAAAAAAGGATGGATGGTGTCCATGGAGATTGTGAACTCAGTTTCAGACTCATTGGACTGCTGCAAACAAAATTGCACAGAATGAGCTGGTTTCATTATTGTCCTTGTGTTCTTGTGAACTGTTTTGCACATATTTTGATGGAAAAGCAGTACAGTCAGTTCACTTTATATATGTGAATTTGCTATCTGCAAATTTGCTTATCTGTGAGGGGCAGAATTGCTTCTCTCATTATCTGTGCCTTTGTTCTCATTATCTGCTATGAAGAGACATTCTGGAGGCTGCAGGAACCTTCAGAATGGTGCCTTTAAAATGGCTGACTGAGGCTTCTGCCCATCATTTTAAAGGGGTCTGCCCTGGTTGTATGTGCCATTCTGAAGATCCCTGCAGCCTCTGGAAGGTCTCTGCAGCATTCCGAGAAATTTTGTCACTTCCTGCTGCTCCCTGCAGGCTTCCTGAGGATTTCTGCTGGATTCTTCTGATGGAAGGTACTTCTTTCTCTCCCTAGGGTCCTCTTGTACCAAACCCCATAGGATCAATGGTGCATTATCTGCAAATTCCCTATACACTGGGGTTTCTAACCTAACTCTAGTGGATAACAAGAACTGACAGGATATACATTAAAACGAATCTGAAAACAATTAATTGTGCATAGTGTTTCAGAGGTTTCTCTTTGGGTGCCACATTGTTTGCATTTTCCTCTCTTTTTAATGAGGGAGGGGGGATCAAACTGGGTTCTTACTTGAAACACTGAATAGTGTTCTGAATGTGCATGCCAACTTTCAATCTCATATGCTAGCTTTGCAGGTAGAGTTCATTTTGTACTCTGTTTTACATATTTCCTGGCCCTCTTAAAAAGTGATGTGAGGCAGAGCCAAAGTTTGTGCTTGAAGAACAAAACGTTCTCTTGAATTTACACAATGTACATAATGTTCTTAGTGTTCAAGATTGATTGGCAGCCATTTTGGGAGCACTGCCACAAGAGGGAGCAGCGCTCAGTGTTGGCAGACCTCCCCATACACTCTGGACCAGGTAAGGAAGCAGTGGGGGCGAAACTGGGCAAGGAGAGAGGAAGAAGGATGTGATCCAACAGCAATTGTGTGTGCCGGATCTTATCCCCTCTTTCTTGAGCCTGCCCACCCACTTTATCTCCTCAGACTTGCACCAACTAAAGAGCTGGTAAGGTCTGAGGAGACACATTGCAAAGGATTTCTCCTTTCCCTTCCTAAGCCTCCTGGTCCTTCTCCCCACTGCTGGACATGGTGTGCTAGTTTTTGGCACTGCTGCACCAGTGGGGGTGGGACAGAATTAAGCCGTTAATATAGTCCATTTTGCAAAATTTGCTTTAATAGAGATTAGGTATGTCATTTCATGCATCAGTCTGAAGATATCAGGTTATAGATTATAAAAGAAACACAATTCAAAGCATTTTGAGATTCAAATTGTTAAAAAAGTGTATGTGTGTATAGAAAATGAGCATGTCTTTGAATCCTTTTTGTGCAGGTCCATTCTCTGCTAGCAAAGGAAATTTAATCCGCTCGACCCACCAAATCATTGAGAGTACAGTACATTTATTCATTAAAGTAATCAATCAGTGGAAATAGGATTTTCCCTGTATATATATTAAATGGCAGAAATGATGAGTTCATAAAAATGTCAAGAAATTTTCATCTCTGTTATCTCTTTCTTAGGTCAGCTGTCTCCAAATAGATTATCTCATTTGTGCAATACCTCCTTGCTCTGTCTTTCTCACGGAAAGTAGAATATCTAAAGTACTATTCTACTACTACTGCTTAAAATTAAGTAGAAATGATTGGAATTGTCAAATGTAGGAAGAATCACTATAACCTGCTCTTTTGAATGAATAACAGTTGCTCATATCTATGAATATCTCAACTAAACTTTTAAAGTAGCAGCCACAGTCACTACTTGATGACATGGGGTGTAATCCATTTACCATAATTAATTACAATTATGTCCTATTGACTTCAAATAGAATCAACCATGTGCCACTGATATCAATAGGACTTAAAAATAAGTACATTTTATTGGACACTTTGTCCACGTTATTTTCAGATAGGCTGTCTTTTGTGTAATGTGTCAGAGAAAATGAATGTGTTTCTCAACCTTCTCCAAACACCTTAGGGTGGTGTACACAATGGTCATCCCATTTTATCTTCATGATAACATATCATAAAGTTAGCCTGAGAGAATAATTGACCTAGTATTACTTAATGAGCTTTGTAGATGAGCAGAATTTGAACTTGAGTTTCCCTGGTCCAAATCTTTCATTCTATCCACTACAATGCACCAGCTCTCAAGGATGTATTAAGGATGTTGGAACTCGGCTACGCCACAATATCATGGCAAGGTTTCTTAGTACTTTCTTTTAGAAAACTCTGTGAAATTTGGGAAGGAAGCATGGATAAATGGACCAGTGCAGTTTGTTCAGAATTCCTTAAGGGACACCAGTAAGATCCCAAACCCACAATTCTGAGAGGAAGACATGAATATATGCAGGAAGTTTGCACAGATTGGTGCTAGGAAAAAAAAAACTGCAGTCAATTGTAATGTGAATACCTGTGGTTACTTGAATGCACCATGGTTTCTTTTTGTTTTACTTCATGGCATAAAGAGGTTTTTCTGTGTAGCACCTGATACATTGTTGGCATTAAATCAACTAATGTTAAATAATACTAGCCATAACAGCTTGAGAGATCCTGCCCTGATATTTGTCCATGGGGACTTTGCTATTAACTATAATGGAAGGAAGATGATGCTTCATGGACTGTTTTCAGAGTGTGTTAAATAAGTGAGAATTCTTTTTATAAACATTGTACAACAGAACATACACACTGGTGTTTATGCTTTCTGCTTTTCTTTCAGGGTAGCATTGGGCACAATGAATTCTTTTCCTTATTTGCAGGTTCATTAGTAGTTTCTCCCTTTCTCTAATAGTGTTTAGGTTTTGTGTGCTTGGCTTTGCTGACACAGTGAATGTTAATTTCATTAGGCCTTTAATACTACTCTCTGGGAGTTTCACTTGGCTCTTAAACTACCTTACAGGAAGGCTTGTACTAAATGGACAGGCTGCAAGCACCGGTATACTCTGAGACTGCTGCTGCTATACTTGGAGCAGACATTTAAATGTATAAAACATTTGAGTAAGAAAATCTGGAAATGCTGAGAAGCTCAGAGTTTTTTCTGGGGGCAGCAATCCTTTGACTTTTGTCGCTATGCTGTGCTAACAAAATGTATCATGAGCCAAGACTCATGCCTAATGTACTGACAATATTTTTCCATGAAATATTTTAAGCACTCTTATGATCATCAGGTTGCTGGAAATATTCAACATGTTTCAAATTGATGGAACAGCTGCAAGTCTTCTTCCAAGTGAGGGGCTTCAAGGACTGCACTCAAAATTGAAAATCTGGCCCCAGTTTTTACGACCAGGAACTGTTGTTAGACTCTGAGCCTGATCCAATCAGACTTGCGCTGGCCCAGAGCTAGTGTGCAGTGTTGCAAATGTGCCGTAAGGCACACCTGTAACAGTCTGCGCTGGTTCAGCACCAGATCTGGCTTAGCATGAGCCAGCGGCAGGAGGGGGAATGGGAGAGGTGCAGAGATGGTGGCAGGCTCTGCTGCCATATCCTTACCCCCCTCCCAGCCTGAGAGACTCGATACTGGATGCAGATCCAAGGAGACCCATTGGGGACACCTGGGGATTACATGGAGTAAGGGAGTGTAAGCTCCCTTACCCCTAGTAGCCCCAGTACAGCTTTCCAGCCCCAAAGGATGCAGCAGTAGCCATTTCGGTGCCACTGCAGCCCTGGACCCTGGGAAGCATTGGATTGGACTATCTCTCCCTCATATTACAATGCAGATCAACCTTATCATGTGCTATATTGGTTTTGACTCATGAGGGTGCAGGAAAGCAGTGGTTTCTCTTTTTGTGATGGAATTGCATGATGGTTTCTATGTCATTGATTTTATGTTATTGCTGTTTTTTATATCTTTTAATCTGCTCCTGTGTTGTTTTAAATGGCTTTATTCTGTTTTTATTCAAATATTATTATCAATTGTATTTTAATTCTTATATTGAATTCTGCTTTGAGCATTGAAAAATGGTATAGAAATCTTTTAAATAAATAATCTATCATCTGTGAATGTAAATTTACTGCTATTTCAGTATCAATTGTATATTCTAACCAGATTCCACAGACAGAAATATATTATTCCCAGGGAATCTCTTATGTTACATTTAATTAATTGTGGTGACTTACAAATAATACTTACTGTATTTCATCAGCATATAGTGTTCAAGTGCCGTAATAGTACAATTGCGGGCTCTCTATTTTGTATACCCAACAAAGTGTAAGGAAGAAAAGTCAGCAACAACAATTGGATGGGTAATGGGCAGCCCAATCCTGCCTTGTGCTGCCGAATGGCCTGTGTTATATCCAGCACAAATTAGGTGCCAGCTGGAGTGCAACTTGGGGTAAGGGGATTTTTTAAACCATGTTACATGCCAGCCATTTCTATGAAGCTACTCTGATTGGGCCCCTGTAAGGCTGACTGGGCCAGGAGTGGGGGTTTGGATGCGGCTTAAGGTGCCCCCCTCCATGTCCTGATCAACCTCCAAGTCTACCCTCTAACCAACATACTGCCTCCCACCCACCCCCCGAAATGTCCTCCTGCCACCTTTTCCAATCCCTGCACTGGCCTCCCTCAGCTGGTGCGAACTCACCTCTTCCCTCTTCGCACCAGCCTAGCCTGCTCCTAAGGAGGTGCAAACATGTTTTATGGCACGTTCTTGGCCCTGGTGCAGGTGACTGGATTGCCAGTTCTGGATTGCACCCTAAGACAGCGTCCTGTAATCTATTCTGCCCAATGGGACTTAACTTCTCTGGCAAGGAAATGCTCATGGTGTCATTCAAATATATTCTGAGGCTCTATCCATCCATTATTTATGTAGATTAATTGCTGCTTTCCTATTCCTGAATCCTATGTAATGGGATCTCATAATGCTTGGAGGATGGAGTCACATGGGACAAATCATATACCATAAATACATTAACTCCAGTCTCTGCAGCCTGGTTTGCAGCAAGGACAGCTGGCATGCATTGTATCCACTTGATCTGCTTATTGCATATGTTTTAGAACCCAATCCTATGCATGTCCACTCAGAAATAAGCATCTCTATAGTCAATGGGGCTTACTCCTAGGTAAGTGTGGATAGGTTTGCAGCCTTAGGGCCTAATTCCTATGCAGTCCTACTGTTGGCTCTGATCTCCAGCGCTGGCGCTGTGTGTCATGCAGCGCCCAAAGAGGAGGTGCCATCGGCGCTGAGCCAGAGCCAATTGATGCCGGGCCTTAGTGCCATGTGCTGACTGGTGCTGCTGCAATGCTGACCAGTGGTGAGCATTTTCTGGGCAAGTGGGGAGATGGGGAGTGGGTGGAACAGGGCAGGGGGAGGGCGGGACGATAGGAGGGAGATGGGACTGGCGGAGCTCTGTTTCACCATATCCTATCCGTAGTATTGGGCTACAAAGCCCGACACTGAGGTTTTCAAGTCTGCACCAGCAAAACAGCTAGGCCCCTGGGGCTTTCATCCCTTTCCCCTGAGAAGATCCCTGGCAACCTTGGTGGTGCCGCTGGATGCAGTAGTAGCCATTTTGGTGCCACTGTACCTGGCAGAGCTGCTAGGGATAGGATTGGGCTGTTTGTCCTACAAATGCTGTAGAAGGAGCAAACCTGCTGCTCTAGCAGAGTATGAATTGGGCCCAACTGGGTTGAGTATCTGTGATCAGGAGGTCATCTGGACCTGTCCCTGATATGGTCTGGAGGACCTCCAAATTACTGGCACTCACAAAAGAACCATGACTTTACAATTAGATACACAAATTATTACACAAAAGGAGAAAAATAATCCATACCACTTTACATCAGTACTAGGCTATAACTTGAAAAAGTTATGGTGATTCCAGCTGCTGAGAATCTGGCCTACGTATGATGACCTTATACCTGACAACTTATGTTTTGCTTTGCTGCGTCACTGCTGGCTTACTGATGCATAGAAAATCCTCATGAAGTTGAAAAATATTTTACACCATCCCATGTCAGGTAGTCTGTGCCTCCAAAGTGGTGGAGAAAAGTATGTTATTTTCACTTAGCGATGAAAGAACAACATTCTTATTTCTATTGTTTTATTGTCAGCATTTTTTATTTCCACTGCAATGATTTAGATAGGCTTCTCTAACCAATAACCCACCATCCAGTCCTCTGACAAAAAGGAAAAACAAAAAGAAAAAAGCAAACCCTTGGCTAGTCTGAAACATATTACAGCACATGGAATGGAACTGACTCCAGGCTGCAACTAGAATGAAAAATGTCTATTCTACATATAGCAGTGGGTGGGATTTGCCTAAAAATGATTTTTTCTGACACATCAACAACCTCTGGATCCTCTCCAGTTCTTCAGATGATGAAAATACAAAAATACTAAGACTCAAACAGTCTCTAAATGATTTTTTTCTTAAACCCACACAATCATGCATATGACTTGCTCATTGTACTGTGAAATTAAATATCTCAGAGCTGGACTTGGCAGACAGAGAATTTATGGATACATGGAGTCAGATGCTGCAAAGCTGGTATAAAGAAATGAAAGTTACAGTTGTGAATGCCATTCTTGCCATGGATTTCCAAGAGCAATTCCCCCTGAAGGAGTGTAAACAGTATGATTTCTATAAGGTGCCCAACCAGAAGCAGCAGCTCCAAAGTTCTGTAGGAATCCAACTGGCACAGTTACTGAATGTCTAACGATTGAAAGGTTTAAGTTTCCTGTAAAGGACATAGGTATCCTTCAACATTCAAGGGCCCCAATTCTTCCTTCTCATAAACTACTCTCTGTCATTCACCTGACCTCACAAGGACACACAGAGGCAGTTACACAGAACTTCTCAGAAAGGCTGGAAAAGAAGTGACATGATGTTGCTGGTGTTGGTGCATACATGTCATGACTCCTGAGTTCAGAGTCTGACTGAGGAGTTGGGAAATGGTCAGCTCAGGAAGACCAGGCCTTGACACCAGGCTGAAGCACGGACCAGTGCCTGCAAGCCAGGTGCCCAGCTCAGGAGGCTAGTTCAGAACATGACTGTGAGTACACAGAGTGGATGTGTTGAATGTGTTGGCAACCTTCAGTCTCGAAAGACTATGGTATCGCGCTCTGAATGGTGGTTCTGGAACAGCGTCTAGCGAGGCTGAAAAGGCCAATTCGGAAGTGACAATCCCTTCCGCACTGGGAGCAAGTGCAGTCTGTCCCTGGTCTGTCTCCCTGGGTATGGGCCTTCCTTCTTTGCCTCAGTCTGTTGGCCAAGTGTCTCTACAAACTGGGAAAGGCCATGCTGCACAGCCTGCCTCCAAGCGGGCTGTTCAGAGGCCAGGGTTCCCCACTTGTTGAGGTCCACTCCTAAGGCCTTCAGATCCCTCTTGCAGATGTCCTTGTATCGCAGCTGTGGTCTACCTTTGGCTAATCTAGGTTATGTGGTACAGTGTATGGTTTTAAGAATTGTTATCTTTGGGGTAGATGGGACTCGTCAGCCTGGGAAGGCAGCTCATCTAAGAGAAGGAAACTCTGACCTCAAACCTCCACTGCCTTATGGCCATATCCAGTTGTGGAAAAGGCTTCAGGAGTCAACCTCGAGGCAAAATCAGGAGCCAGAGTCCCCGAGGCAGTTTGTGGCTGTACACAGTCATGCTCTGGCAACTCCTGCGACGCCGCTGGAACCAACCGTATTGGCTTCTGCCTTTCCATTGGACCATTCCAGTGACGTGGAGAGGGGGGATTTGCTGCATGGGTAACAGCCTATCCTCCATACCTTCTTTACCCAGGCTTTGCGCACTGGAGAGGATGCTCCAAATTCACCATATGGCGTCGGCACAACACGGGAAGCAGCAGTTTACCGGTTATAAGTCTTTGCTTGATTGGCATAGAGCGTGACACCAGGGGCTGCTTCCGACGGTGGGAGAGATCATTGCCTCTCATTGGGCAGCTACTGCCCGTCTTAAGCTGGGCAGTCCCCAGCCAGTAAGGTGTTGCCTCACCATGGTCCGTTAACCTCACGGGGTGCGTGGGGTTTAGGGCGAAAACTGACAAGTGGATCGACAACTCTGCACCATGCAACAGAAAACAGAAAACTCCTGCCCTAAAGCTGGGCACCTGGAACGTAAGGACAATGACACCTGGCTTCTCTGATGACCTGCAAGAAATAGATGACACACGCAAAACAGCTGTCATTGACATGGAGCTGAGCAGACTGCAGATGGACATCGTCGCCCTTCAAGTGACGAGGCTGCCAGATTCCGGATCTGTCAAGGAGAGAAATTTCTCATTTTTCTGGCAGGGAAAACGAAACCAGGGAACCAAACGAAACCAGGGAACATGGTGTTGGCTTTGCGGACAGAGTGGATAGGTCAGAAAGATCAGAATCAGATTCAGGTCGCAACACCAGGCTGGAGCCTGGCCTGGGACTACCAGCTAGGAAATCCCCAAACTGGAAACACTGAAGCCAGAAACACCAGAATTGGAGACCTTGTAACCATCAGGCCTGGGGGAGGCGGCAAAATCCCTGGGGATCCCTCCAGTTCTGCCTTCCCCCTGCCCTCCCCAGAGCCCTGTGCCAGTGGCCTGCTACCGGCACAAACTCACCCAACCCAGAGCTTGCTCTGGCATGGGGAGGCTGGCATGCATCTTTGCGCTGTCTCCTGAGTCCTGAGTCATTGCAGATGTGCCTTATGGCACGTTGTGACACTCCTTGGCCGGTGCAGGGGACTTGCACTGGCCGATAGAGCACTTGGGATTACGCTCTCAGTTATATTGTGCAAGAAGACAGCCAATTGAAATATACACTTTTCTGTCCACTTATAGCTGTGTTGGTTCTGTTGGTGTGAGATGATGCATCTGAATAAGTATGTGAAAAAAGGATTTGGGCAAAGGTTCTAGCCTTCCTACAATTTCAGTGTTTCAACAACTGAAGACATAATCTGTCAAGTAAAAGATTCTTGGAAAGTGTTAAGAAATGCTGCCTGTCATAATTAGGATGGAATCTTTGGGTTTAAATATGATGGTGGTGATGGTGGGGGAACGATGCTAAGGGACAAAGAGCTTCTTAGATAATTACCCATTTTTTAAAAAATCTGGTTTTTTTTAGCATATAATTAGTTTGGGGGGGGGGTATGCCATTGATCCTCGAGGTTAAACACACAACAGGCATAGCTGACAAAATGAAACTGATTGACAAAAATTGATAGTGTTCCAACATATTTAGGAAGAGAACAAAGAAATACATGCCTTCAGACAAATCTACGGCACAGGAATTTTTAGTGAGGCTTGGTTTATACATGTAGCAGAATGAAGTGAGCAAAATTTGACTGGACTATACCACTTCAGTCTGCAGATGGGTAGATGTGTAATTTTGAATATACCTCAACATACAAAGTTCTTGTAAGTAAAAACTAGCACACTAGGGAGAATAGTTTTCCTAACCCACCCCAATTTCTGATATTTGTGTTCCTATATGCAGAAATGTCTTCTGGAAAGAAGCATTCACAAACTCATCCTCTATCTGTAATATCAAGTGATTAAGTCCATTCTACCCTTTTAGCAAACTGTCACCTCATTTTCATGTTGCAGTCTGCCGTATATGAGGACCAGGCCTGATCTGGAACTATTTCTGAATGTACTGTTACAACAGGAATTCTTAAAGATGGGCTTCTGGAAGTCTGTGAACTGGGTGCAAAAATAATGTTTCTGAAGAGGAGGTCCATAGCTTTCATCAGACTCTCAAGGGGATCTGTGACTCCCCCCAAAAAGCAAAGAACCACTGTGTTACAGGATTAGGAAATTTTTTTATTTACTGAATTTTTATCCCACTTTGTCTCAAAAGGGCAATCCCAAAGCAGCTTAGTGAGTTTTGGGAATTATTTCAATATTTGATCAACTGCTCATATATGATGGAATTCTAGCAGGCCAGCTCTTTATGATAACCTAAGAATCTAGTAGACTGAAATTCTGACAGAGGATGGAAAAGCCAGGGGGTGGTTCTTGACAACTCCTAGATGGTTCTGAATGGAAAACTCCATTGGTGTCCTTAGGAGCTGTATATTTACTTAAAAGGAGGGACTGAGGTGTGAGACAAAGTCAAGAAAGATAAAGACAGTGTGAGTAAGATTCTGGAAGAGGCAGAGACAGGATCTGAGAGAAGCTAAGAAGCTGAGAAGAACTGGGAGCTAGCAGCTGCAAATGTGCTTAGAATATGCACATAACTGATGCTACTTGAAGGAGCATGTGCTACTTAACTCCAACCAAAGCTCAAACCTGTGTATTTTTAAATAAACTCAGTTATGAAGACATGATAAGCCTCCAGTGAGTTCCCTTACCTTGAGGAGGCCTCCATGACTGCCCCCCCCCAAAGGATGCAGCACACACCCTGTTGGCATGGCTGGATCAGTGCTGGAAGTGCGCCTTCTCCCCTAAGCCTGAACCTAGGCAACACTGTGCACTGATCCAGCCATGAAGCCACTTGATGTGGCTTGTGTCAGTGGAAGATGGTAAGGAAGTTGAAAATTTGGCGTGCCCTTCACCCAAATCTGTTGCCTGTTCCCTCCAGCCTGCCACAGATGTGAGCTGCATTGATTTGCTCCCACCCACTCCAGCAAAAAGTGGATCATCCACCTAATTATCATACTCCTTGAATGGTTTTCTCAAACCTGGAAATGCAGGGCTTCTGGCTTTATTGACAGGAACTACATGAATGAAGGAGGTTCTTCGTTTGCATTGACCCATTAAATAAAACTAGAAGCCCTGCACTTCTGGTTTTGATGAAACCATTTCAGGAGCACAGTAAGGTTCCCCCCCAGAGCGCCATGGCAGAAGCAGTGGAAGTGGTGTCAGGTGCTATCCCAGGCCTCCCCTGACATGGTGTCCTTGGAACAACTCACTGCTCAGAGTAGTGGAGCACAAGTATGGAACAATATTTTTGGTTGCCACAATTGTATTTTTGCTTTCCTGTTGTGGAATTTCTGTTTTGCCTGCAGAGGTCACTGTGGGACTGTATCTCAAAGGTGGCCATCTTTAGATAAGCAGCCACAAGCCTGGTGCTGGTGGAGGAAAGAGCAACAGAGAAGTAATCTTTACCACAGTTTATAAAAATGAGGACTAACTGACGGTTGTAATTTTGATGGAGATTTACCTGTAGGCAAGGCAGCAATCAAACTCATGCTGTTCAGGGAAGGCTGACTGAGTTAATGAATACAATATAATTGCTAGGCACTACAAACTGAGGGTGAATTTGCCTGTGCACTTGTTGGGAGGGGACGACGACACACAATCTGCATCAGACATTAGAAATTGTCATGTTAAAATTTTGGCAAGCAAATAGAATTAGGCCAATTCTCCCCCCACTCCGCCCTCCCTACAAATATTTGTTTCAGATGTGTATGTTCCACAAGAATGTCCCTGGGTCCAGTTTAGCCAAGCAAGTGACTGGACTAATTAATCCATACTGAGTGGAAACATCTCTGTGAGGTGATCTGTTCACATGTACTAATACATGTGAAAGAAAGATTTATAGTGAAATTAGTCTGTGACAAGCAGCTACAATGGGGCACAAACTTTCCAGGGTTTTCCTGAAGAAAACCAGTATAGAAGGGGAAAAATGCAAATGGTAGCTGGGAATCACTTTCCATAGTGGCTTGCTTCCCACTTGGTAGGATTAAACCAGCTCACAGTAGTGATTTTCAACTACCTATAGTCCTTCCTCTTCCTCAGCTTGTCTCTCTCTGCCCTAGTTCATGTACTCACCAGGGCTAGCGCTGTATTTGTCTCTTGGAAAAGTGAACTCTTCCCCCCCCCCCCCCACAGATAATGTCTTGCTATAACAAATGTCCAGAGGCCCAATTTGGGTCATTCTTTGTACTCAGGAAAGAGACTGTCCCTGCATCACAGAGCTATGTGTATGGTAGAGACAAGTAGAGAGAGGGGGAAAATTTGTGAGCAAGCCAAGTGAATACATTAAGAGAGTGAGGAGGTGACTAAAGTGAACAAGGGATTTTGGGAATAAGCTCAGTATCTGAATGACATGAATACATGAGTAAAATGAGTGAGTAAGGGCACAATCCTCACCCGGTCTACTCAGAAGTAAGTCCTATGTGTTCAATGGAACTTACTCCCAGGAAAGTGAGGTTAGGATTGCAGACTAAGTGGCTAAACAAAGATGTGAATAAAGTAAGGAAGTAAATATAAATGAATGAGTGGCATGTGTAAACGTAATGAATAAAAAGGTAAATGAATACTGTATAACTCCTCCCCATTAATGCAACTTATTAGATCAAATTGACCAGATTTTCCCTTGAGAAACCCATTTATGGTTCTCTGCTTTCAGTGAATGTCATCTGCTTCTCTGGAAGGCAACTATTCTCAACCCACTGTTTCTCTGTAAAAAGTCTACCTAAACCGGTCCAGCCTATTTATACAAAAAAATTTTTATACGTGGATTTGTATACAACTCGAATGGCCACTGCAAATGAGAAGGAAAGTGCTGATCCCTGGAGAAGGGGAAAAATGCATCCCTTTAAAATCAGTTTTAAAAACTGAACAGTCCTTTAACAATAGCCTCCTTAATGAGAGAGAGAGAGAGAGAGAGGGCAGCTGGCTGACAATCCATCAATCCTTCTCTCTCTAGGCAACCCCTCCCTTCCCCCTGAGCAAGTGAAAGAAAGGTGAACACTTTGAATTGGTGAAGGGAGGGGGTGAGTGAAGTGGACGACTGATTGATGGATTGTCTTCTTAATGACTCTTATCTTACATCACAAAGGTCAACAAGGCTGTTTTTAAATTTTTGCCATCCACAGGAGTGCTTGGAATGGAACCCACGTGAATAATGAGTCTCAACCTGTACATTACACACATCACTGATAATTAATCAAGTAGTTGCAGAAAATTATCTCCTTAAATTGTACATAACAAAAACAAAAACTAGAACAGCCAGGAAATCCCAGTGTCTCCATTATATTTGATACATCCAAATGTTCAGTAGATGGAAGTTGCTTCATACGATGTGTCCGCAACCTAATTCCTACCTCCAGGATATTTTTCATCAGCTGCTACAGGTTTTAGAACTTTCTGCTTTCTACAGGTTTTAGAACTTTCCATTTTCTGCTTCCACCTAGAGATGTAAAATTTCCGGAAACTTTAAAGCTCAGAATAAAAACCCAGTTTTTTTTCCTTTTTGGGGGGGAAAAAACCCAGAAATTTTTGGAAAAATTGAAAAAAAAATGCTACATTAGCACTTTTTTTTTCCTTTTCCAGATCGAAAGTCATTCTGTTACTTTAGGAACATAAAATATGACTATGGACAATTTGACTTGGCATAAAATTATCACAACTAACGTATTAAAAATATAGTGTATCCAAACAATTAATACAAACAGAATTTACTTTTTAAATAATATTTATTTGTAATTGTGAGAAATGGAGCAACAATCTCTTGAACTGTTTACTAGTTTATGTGGAACAGACAAAAAAACCTCCACAAAACAATTTTTAAAAATCCAGAAGTAACAATTAGTCATCTTTCCTCTCCACAGTATTAAATAAAAATAAAAAACCCATTCTCATAAAAAGAATTGAAGCGGGGGGGAAGTGTGTAGAAGGGACTGCGTTTCAATGAACGGGCATGAAATTTAATCAGAATCATTTTCTGAGCTGTAAGTATCAGTATCGGTTGGGCAGCCCAATCCTGAGCTGCCCGGGGTGCGCGGCTGCAGCAGCGCCAAGAACGGCTGCCACCACATCCTGCACATCTCAGCCTGCCGTGGGCGGCACCTCAGGAGAGGGAAGCAGCCCTGCAATGGGGCTACTCACTTTACTGCCGAAAAAAGGTCAGTGGTAAAGGCGTTCATGTAGGGTACCAAGCCCTACACGAACGGACAGGATCCACCGGACCTGCCTCCTGCCTCCCCGCTCCTCCCCTTGGTATGCCTCCCACCCGTCCTCTCTCCCCCCTCCCCATGCTCCCCCCTCCCCAGAATGCCTCCTCCCTACCCCTGCTTACTGTACTGCAGCTCAGTGGTCCGTGAGACTGCTGAGCAGCAGAGGACAGGCGCCCACCCAGCGCTAGCCCAGCGCCAGCCAGCACTGGGCTAACATGGGCGCTGGCCCGGCGATAAGACGCGCCTTATGGCATGTTTGCAGCAGTGTGCTCCAGCGGAGAGCCAGTGTGCTAAGCTCAGGTTTGGGCTCTCAGTCTGCTTCTGCAGCTACTCTGTTGTGTCTGTCACTATCACAGTTATTATCGACTTCTAAAAACTGAAGATTTGCCCGAATTGAAACAAGCTTCTCTATTCTTTCACGTGTCAGTTTATTTCTTGATTTAGTGTGAGTTTTTCCAAACATAGACCAGATTTTTTCACATGCTGCAGAAGATGGAGGAATCTGAAGAAGGCGAGAAGTAAGAGGACTCAGAGGCTGTGTTGTGCAAAGACCTTGCCACCATGTTGCAGGAGGAATATGTTTGACAGAATCCCAGATTGCATTCCTGGACCAAATCCCTGAAGATGTTCTAAATTCTGCAACATTTGAAAGTGCCTTCCCAACCTCAAGTCCTAAATGTGATGCTTGTTTTGTAATCCAGTCAAATGCAGTAACAGTGCTGTTATAACTTATATTTCCACCTTTGAATCTTGGATCCAGCAGATTTGCAGCAGCATGAATTGGATGGCAACAAAATTCTTCCCTTTTAAAAATAAAATCTTTCACTTTACTTTATTCTATCGTAAGTGGAGATATACTGAGATTGTCAAAAACAGTTGTTTTTATCTTGGTCATTAAATAAGGAATTTCTGACAAAAGTGCACTATCTGATTCAGATGCAGTGATTGCTGCAGCAGTTGGCTTTAGAATCTTCAGGGAATTTTGCAGCTGAACCCAGAAGACATCCTGATCAAGAACAGTGTTTCTCACACTCCTGGGTACTTTAAAATCTTCAACTATTACTGTTTCTTGAAGAGCTTCTTTGTTTTTTAGTAAACTTTCAAAGGAGATCACCACTCCAGCCCACCGAGTTTGACTATAGAGCTTCAGTGTCACTATTTTAGTCTTTGCATTTTTTTCTACTTGCTTCTTCTTGAAAACTGCAGCTACAATATGAGTACCTTTTACATGTTTTATAACTTCTTTTGCTCATCTATAGATCATTTGAAGGGTGTCCAGTTTCAAAATATCATTAAAAAGCAAGTTGAGCCCATGAGATGCACATCCTATTGCAGTAATATGTGGATATTTCTCCATTATGATCTCCCATGCTGCTTTCATATTGCTGGCATTGTCAGTCAGCAAAGCAAATACTTTACCACTCCCAATTTTCTGTAGGACTTAACATATTTTGCAGCTGATATACTCTGTAGTATGTCTGTTCTCTCCTGTTTCAATGCTTTTGTAAAAAACTGGTTGAGGTGTTGTTATAACAAAATTTATAATTCCTTCTCTCACATTTGTCCATCCATCTGTAAGTAGTGCAAGACACAGTGCTTCATTAATTTTTCCTTGCACAGATTGCATGACACAAGCCATATGCCGACTCCAAAAGAGGCTTGCTCAAAGAATGTCTACTGGGCAAATGGTATGATGGTCTTAGTAATTTCAAAGCTTCCTACCAGTATGTATTTTCAGTTATTGAAAATGATGTTCCAGAAAAATATACTGCTCTTGCAAGAGCTTGATCCATTTTTTTTCCTGATCTTCAGGTGACATCTTGTCTACATATGAAGTTATTGAATAATTTTTGGATGCAGCTGTCTTCAGTAGTTGTTTACTTGAAGATGCTGCTGATGGGAGGACAACGCTTTGTGTTGCTGCTGATGCTACAGATGGAGTAGAAAGAGGACTTCTTGAATGAGAATGTTGAGAAAAACTATGTGCGTTTTCATCATTGTGGTCCTCTTCACTTAGATCCATGAAGGATTTTTTTTATATCTACAGGACACTTGTTACATACAAGAATGTGTTTTGTCATCCTAGTAGCATTTGGAAATGCGTATTTCATCTGACAATATTTGCAAATCACATTTTTCTTCTCAGAAGAACTTGTAATGTGAAAATGCCTCCATATGCTAGATGTTGGTCTCACCATTTTCCTGAGGGGAGCAGGAAAGAAAAATAATTTAATGGCTAGTTTGCAAGAAGACACTAATCTATGGTTGTGGGTGGGGGAAGTAAAGAACCAGATTAGGAGTAATTAAATCATTATTTACACAAAGGTTATAAAGATAAACTAATGTAGCTAAATGATTCAGTTTTCTGGAATCAAATAAATGTAAACTCTTACCTTTTTAAATTTATATGCTTTCAGGTCCTTTTCGTTGCTCTGTCTTTTCTTCCAATGCTTTGAGGCCTAGTGAAGAGGACAGAACAGAACCAAACATACCTACCCACATGCAAAAACAAAACTGAAACCTTTTTCTTTTCTTGTCAAAATGGCAGCACCTCGTAAAGGAAGAAATGCATCTTGTTCTTGCATTGGAGAGCTCGGTTTGTAACCTCGGACTTGCTTGTCCTCAGTGCACATTAGAATAATCTGATATCAAACATATTTTCTAGAAATGATTTGGAAAATATTTGAACAACTTGTCTTAAAATATTTTATTCATCATGTTAAAATAAACATTCCATAATTAATTTTTTTTCTTTTTTCTATTTTTCCAATCTTTCAGAAAAAAACAAAAAAGGCTTCAGGAAAAAAACAGAAAAAACCGTTTTTCTCCTGAATTTTTCCAGTTTTTTTCCGGGCCTTCACATCTCTAGTTCCACCCCCCCCCCCCAAATAACACCCTTTTGGGATGTAAGCCATTTTATGAGCTTTCTTGGTTGAAAAGCAGTATATAAATTATTATCATCATCATCATCATCATCAGACAGGTGTTATTGACTGGTTTGTGAACACCTTCTGAAAATCTCATAATAATAATAAAAAATTTATATATATACTGCTTTTCAACCTAAACAACAACAACAACAGCAATAATAATAATAATAATAGTTAATTACCATCAATCAATTATTTTATTAATTACCATCAATCAACTGCAAAAAGCAGCATTTCTGGGAACAGCTAACATTTTGTGACTGTATTTATAGGATAAAAACCAGACATCCCGGGTCCTTGGGAAGGACTTGATGTCTGGATGTCTAGATCAGTGTTTCTCAAACTGTGGGATGGGACCCACTAGGTGGGTCTCAAGCCAATTTCAAGTGGGTCCCCATTCATTTCAATATTTTATTTTTAATATATTAGACTTGGTGCTACCATGGGATGTGACCGCATTTGGGGAAATGTTACAGGCCTGTACTTTTAACAAGCTACTGTGTATATTCCTTTAACAAAGATAGTAAATGGGACTCACTCCTGGGTAAGTGTGGGTAGGATTGCTGCCTAGGATTGTTAAAAATTTTCCTGCTTGATGATGTCACTTCCAGTCATGACATCACTTTCGATGGGTCCTGATAGATTCTCATTCTAAAAAATGGGTCCTGGTGCTAAAAGTGTGACAACCACTGGTCTAGATAAAACAAACGTCAATAACACCTACCTGAGTGTATGAAAATCTCATAATAATAATAATTTTTGGCAATTTACAATTGCAGAAGGGTATATTCAACTTACATAGAGCTGCTGGACAGATATCAAGCATGCCATATAATTTCCTGGAGCTCAACAAATAAGTGAAAACATCAAAAGCAAATAGACATAAATATAAGAGTAGGAGGAGTAGGACAAGGACAAACAACAAACCAAGTATAAGAGATTTCTCAAGTCTCTTACTATAATGCTTGCATGAGCTACAGAGGAAATGTGAGAGTTGAATCAAACACAAATTTGCCCTGGTTTAGCTAATTAATTACAGAAAAGAATGAACTCTCTTCATTACTCCAGTTGTTACTAAAGATAAATGCTGGAAGCTCCGCTAATCTGGGTCACATAATTTAATCAGTATACAAGCCTTAAGCAGGCAGCTTTAGATTGCCTCATGCCTCACTCTTGCTCACTTGTCATAGCTAGTGCTTGACGTGAGCTTGGGCTCAACAAGACTCAGAGCCCAATCTTGAACTCAGCACGCCGGCTCATTGCTGGTGTACACTGTCGCAAACATGCTGTAAGGTACGTTTATGGGCCCTAGTGCCGGTACGCCACTGGTGCTAGCCCAGCAATGGCCAGCGCTGGGCTAGCACTGGATGAGCACTGCAACTCCGCCGCTTGGCAGTTGTGTGGACCACTAAGCAGCTGAGAGGTAGGTGGGAGTGTGGTGGGAGGTGGGGAGGAGGCATTCTGGGGAGGGGGGAGGCAGAGGAAGTGCAGGGAGAGGGTGGGGAGAAGGCGTTCTGGGTAGAGGGAGTGTGGTGGGAGGGAGGTCGTACTGGTGGAGCTTCACTCCACCGAATCCAGAGCTTCTGTGTCAGGCTCACCACCCAACATGGAAGCTCTTGATTCTACCCGATCTTTGGGTCACCGTAGAATTGAGTAGCCCCATTATTCGCTTTACCTGGGGGAAAGGGACGAAAGTCCCCTTCTCCTGAGGAGCTGCCAGCAGCCATTTTCAGCACCACTGCAGACCAGTGCGCCAGGCAGCTCAGGATTAGACTGTCAGTCTGGGAGAGTCACGTCAGTGTCAGAGCTCAGCTTCTGAGTGCAAGATGTGAGTATGCGTTGGTAATGGCTATGAGAGAGTGGTTAGCTTAAACTAGAGCTAAAATCAACTTGTTTCCCAATTTCTCCATGGTGATTTTGATATCAAATTTTTTCCAGATATTCATTACATTTTAAACAGGGATGACTGGATTCAGAAGCAATGGCGCATGCCAGATCTTATTGCCTCCTTTTGAAACCTCTCCAGCCCTTTCCTTTCTGTGAATGTACTTCACCAGAATAGGAGGCATATATCTGAGGAGACCCATTGGCAATTGGGCAGCCTACCAGGAGGTAAGTACAAAATGGCCCCAATCCATTTTACCACTTACCTCCTGCAGGCTGTCCAATCACACTCTGCCCTTGTAGGATACAGTGCATGCCTTTTTGGTATGGCTGCATCAGTGCTGGTGGTAGGGGATAGGATTGGGGCCAAAGGCTATAATCCTATGCACATGGAAATAAGCCCCATTTGACATCTAAGTAGCTAAGTATTGGACTATGCTGAAAGTATGAACAGAGGTAGATTAGGACCAGTGTTCTTAATTATTACAGCCCTCCAGGATTAATCCTATGTTATCCTATGCACAACTGATATCTATTGAATGGGACTTAATTTTAAGTAAACACATTTAAAATTTCACTGCATGAAGTGAAAAAGGCAGGTGCTTTGTCATATTTTACCAGTTAAGCACTGCTTGCCCAACAAACACATACTGCATACAAGTTTGTCTTAGAGTGCATTTTCTGAATTAATCCTTGACAACTATTGAATTTCAATTGCCGTCTAAAACAGTTTCATTCAGGAAGGAACCTGGTGGATGCTTTAAGGTACTGTGTTTTGACTGAATAGTAGTGTTTTTAAAAAGATTCTTTGCTACAGTATTCAATGAGATAGACATATCTGACATAACTTAGAAAATGAGGGCTTAATTGTTTATGACTTGTACAAAACACAATTCAAGTTCCATTTTAGAGCAGGGACAGATTTGCTTGAGGTTAGACAGGTTAATGATACTGTCAGGAACAGAATGCACAGACTGAATGCACTGTGACTTGTGTGTGAGCACTAGAAAATACATAGTCCCCAGAACAGATGAAAACAGCTTTTTCACCTTTCCTACTGCAGTGTGAATTGGCCTGGAGACAATCTCCTTTTTAAATGCAAATACAGCAACAAATAAAGCCTGCTCAGTAAGTCTGATTTTCTGACTAATCTGTGTGTGAACTTTCAAGCAGCACAGAATTTTTCAGTAGTAGGAGTTTGAAAACAAAAAGATCAGGCTCCTGGAAAACCATCCATAGTGTTTACAGGATTCCAGAGAAGCACAGGAATCTTGTGGTCTTGTGTTGTGAGAATGCATTGTTCCTATGTTCCAATATTTAAATGTCTTTTTAAATATTGTGCCAGTCCACTGCCTATTCTATCCATATTCTGCCAGTCCACTGCCTATTCTATCCGTACATCTGAAAAGCAGCATCATGTCTTATTGACTTTTTACAAAACCGGATTTATGAGAAGAATACTTTCAAATGGCCGAGTTTGAAGAGAAGCACATGCTGATTTTGAAGTGCAAGTGCACATCCAGTAAAAACTTGCAGTGAAAACATGCACCTGAGAATGTAGACTTCATCACCACGGATCCCTCTCCAGTCTGCTCTGCAGCTCTCAGCTTTATGGGATTGTTCTGATACAGTATGGACTGCACAGCCTGCAGTGTTGTGGCCATCATATCTATCAATACTATGCGCAAACGGAAGGCCAGTGGGTTGTGCATATGTGTGTGTGCATAGTGACTGCTGAAACCTATTGGAGGGCTCTTGTTTAATGTCTACCCAATCCTAGAGAGAGCCCTGTAGAAGACTAGCTAATGCTATGGTACCCTTTCCTTGCTACAACTTTCAATTCACTTCCAATTTTGTGTTATAGTGCTAAATAGGGCCAGAGACAATGCCGTCCGGGAGCTGGCAACATTCTCAGTCTTCTCTCCACATGCTACACAACACCCGTGTTGATTCTCTGAGTAGTCTCCAAGGAATATATACCAGATTCAGGAATTGGGGTCAGCCTGAGTGATTCAATCAAACCAAAGCAAGGATGTTCCTCATATAATACCACATCCAATGCAGCACAGTACGTTAGGGGAGATACCACCTCATGCACTGCCTGTTTGTGCTACAGTACCAAAATGAACTCATGTGGACATGCCTTAAGTTCCTTTGCCTATCATATAGGAATAGCACACCCTCCCCTTACAATTCTTTGTGATCCAATAAATTATATGTAAATAATTGATGATGATTCGGCTGTCACATTATGCAACAACTGTGAGGAGAAACACCTGAGAATTCACTGGCAACCTTGCAACAAGAAATAGTAGTTCATAACCCTCTTGTTCCCTCTTGTTATATGGAAAGGTATCTACAAGCGAGTTTCTTTTTCATATTAAGATCGTAGCACAGGTCTTTTCTTTGAGCAAAATACTTGCTAAAAACACTTTGGTTTATGTAGAAGCACAAAGTGGTATTACCTGTGGGGCTGAGGGCTAAGAGGGCCTCCGGGCAAAAACAAAAAAACAAAACTCCATGTGCTGAAGAGAAAATGCAGTTACCCAAGTCAAGTTTATGTTTTTTAACCTATTTTTCTTGAGATAACTTTGTCAGATTGTCAAACAAACTCTCCAATGGGATTTGAGCTGCAGCCACATTAAACTGGAATCGAATCTTGTTATGCTGGTCTCAGCTAGCGGATAGTCCCTCAGAGCAGAGCTGCTCCGTATTAGACTGCCTTCTGTTTCTTCAGCTCAAACTGTGAATGTATAATCATATTTCTTTTGGAAAATGACTTGTTTTTCTTCATTACAGAAGCAGGATTGATTTTCCTGCTGAGTGTTACACTTGTAGAAACAGCCATAATCAGATTCAGGCACAATGGTCCTTGGCACGTAAATGCCTACAATTAAAACCATGACCAATTTGTAGGCCGATCAGACTGAAATTTTAGTATGAATCAACACCAGTGGGTGGATGTGTGGACAAACATAATCAGATTCACGAACCTAATTCTCAGATTAGATAAATGACAAATACCACCTGTATGGATTTACACCAAACCACAAGCCAGCTGTCAAAGGATTGGCTGATTAGACTAAGGGTCCAATCCTATACAGTTTTTCAGCACTGATGCAGCTGCAATGCAGCCCCCCAAGTAAGGGAACAAATGTTCCCTTACCTTGAGGATAATAATAATAATATAATATACAGTATTTATATACCGCCTTTCTTGGTCTTTATTCAAGACTTTATTCAAGGCGGTTTACACAGGCAGGCTTATTAAATCCACGCAGGGATTTTTACAAATTGAAAGAAGGTTCTCTCTTTCAAGAACCACCACATTCAAGGTGTTACACTCCGATCTGGTTTAACATTCTGGCCTCCATCCTCCCACGCTCCGAGCAGACGGAACAGCTCAGCTGCAGCTTGTCAGCTGCTTCAAGGTCGCACGGTGCCGGTGGCCTCGAACTGGCGACCTTGTGGATGTTAATCTTCAGGCAAATGGAGGCTCTACCCTCTAGACCAGACCTCCTCCCCATGACGGCATCCCCACCACAGGATGCAGCACATGCCGTGTTGTCACAGCTACATTAGTGCTGAAACTTGGATAGGATTGGGCCCTAAATCAGTATGAGAGATTCAACTCACTACCACCACTTTTTGGCCTACGTTACCACTCCACTTAAGAGCAACCAATGCTATACCCCTTGATTCCTCAGTCAAAGGTTCCCAGCCCCTCATACCTCCCTTACCCATCTACTTCATTTTTGCCAATAGTTCGTACCCCTCCTGTCTCTAGGCCCTAGGTGAGATTGACCCCCATCTTACTTTTTCCTTGGCACCTTTCTTCAGCTCCATGGCACCACCATGCAAGGTTTCTTAAGATCCATGTGTTTCAGGGCTCTACTAACTTTGTTCCACTTCCTTTAGCTACCTTCTATCATGACCTGACTTGCAGACCCGCCTCGGCAGCCCTCCCTAACATTCTTTTCCCTCTTGATGTTGTCTTATGATAGCTTTTTTAGAGCCCCTTCAAGCTTTTTAGAGCCCCTTCTCTGAGTTAATTTGTTATTGTCTCAGTTTTATCTCCTGTGCATCCTTCCTCAGCCTCATTTCTATCATCCCTTCCTTCCTCTTTCTGAATAAACTGGCCACTCTGCAGCCTTCACTCAGTCTCCTTGCCTCTAGATCAGTGTTTCTCAAACTGTGGGTCAGGACCCACTAGTGGGTCGTGAGCCAATTTCAGGTGGGTCCCCGTTCATTTAAATATTTTATTTTTATTGTATTAGACTTGATGCTACCATGGTGTGTGACTGCATTTGGGGAGATGTGACAGTCCTTTGAACAGGCTGTGTCCTTTGCTATGTATATGCTTTTAACAGTTACAGTCAACGGGACTTACACCTGGGTAAGTGTGGCTAAGTTTAACAGCCTAGGATTAAAAATTTTCCTGCTTGATGATGTCATTTCCAGTCATGACATCACTTCCAGTGGGTCCCAATAGATACTCATTCTAAAACATGGGTCCTGGTGTGAAACGTTTGAGAACCACTGCTCTAGATGCTTTTATCCCTAAGGTTCCTCATATCCTGGAACCCTTTTCATTTACTCAGCTGCCTGCCCTGTGTAATGTTTTAAGTCCTGCCAAACTGACAACTTTCTCTTCCATCACTGAAGCTGGACTACGAAGTTTTTAGTTCCCTGAGAACTGATCATTTTGTACCTCCTTCCATACCACCTCAGCCAAAGAGTACCAATGGTCACTGCCACAAGCACAATACAATATAGATGGTGCATGTAAGGATATTTTATATTTCCATTAAAGTGAACTTGCAGGATATTTATCCCAGTGTGAATGAGAATTTCTTATAATTAACATACTTTTCATCAGGTCACTAAAGATGTAGCACAAGTCTAAATATTGCAGCAACATTACCAATGTTCTCATATATTATTATTATATTTTGTAATATAGCATAATATAAAAGTATTATTAACTGGTAAGTTGCTGCTAGTTGAATGGAAGTTTGCATTATTACTGAAGATGACTCTCACAAAAATGCCTGTGCAGATGTGCCCATAAGAAGGTGCTGTTCAAACTATCATGGAAAAGCTGAGTCTATGATGCGCCTATTAATACGCGGCTGTAATTCTGTGAATATAGGTTTCCTTTTGATTGGAAGATTAGGGCCTCCAGAATAATTGGGTTTATAGGTGGCCTTGGGAAGATCCGGTCTGGCTGAAGAATCATTCTAACAGGATAATGTAGTAGAGACAGCAGACAGTACTATGATCCAGAGGGCAATTATTTTATCAGGTTCCAGGAATGAAATCTATAGGCAGTTGATGACAGAACTCACAACAGGGTCAGCAAGCAAGCAGGCTGAGATTGAAGAAAGGCTGGAAGGTCCAAGCTGACAAATGGATAACAAGGCAGCTTGGAAAAGTGGGAAGCAGGCCACAAAAAAGGCATTCAGGGCATGAGGTTGAATATATCAGTTGTACGGTATTCGCAGTTCAGCTTCACTAAAGATGGTTAGTTCCACAAAGGGCTTTTGAAGAATTTACAGGTCTCTGTGGATGAATTCCAGTGAAAGATCTCTTATTGCTAATCTGAATTTCTTCTCTGTTGTAGATAAGGATACAGTCACAGTCTACCTCCAACTGGAATTGGGGCTAAAAATCTTGGGTTCTGGTTGGGGTGGAGCCATTCCAAGACTAGACCAATTCTAATGTCCAATTAAAAATAGTAGAAGTTATAAAGTCTAGTGTTGTCTGTGTCCCCAGGCTGAACTTTCATTGCATGTGCCCAGAAGCTTTCCTTGATTCCATTTTGGGGCCCAAACTGGATTGTCTAGTCTAGTGTTTCCCAACCTGTGGGCCAAGGCCCACCAGTGGGTCGCGAGCCAATTTTTGGTGGGTTGCAAAATGTTTTTGAAACATTAAAAAAAAATTGCGAGCACCTTTGTCTGGTCTGCAGAAGAAAATTATCAACTGGAATGCTAATCTGTGGTATGAGGTCATCTTCATTCCCCCAAATTAAAATGTTATATATTCTGATATTATCTAGTAATTAGCATGAACCCAGTTTCAACCTTGTCTGGTCTGAAAGTCCCTAACCGTACGTCTTGCTCTCCTGTTCAGCCTTCTCAGTACCCTGGAATGACCGTAAAGGTTTGGGGGAATAGTCCTTGAACTCAATTTCAAGTTTAGCAAATTCCTACACACATGTATTTGGGAGCATAGGACCTAAATTATTAATTAATAATAAGATCTTCCTTCTAGATCAGAGGTCTGGTCTGGGCAGGAGGTCTGGTCTAGAGGGTAGAGCCTCCGTTTGCCTGAAGATAACATCCAAAGGTCGCCTGTTCGAGGCCACCGGCACCGTGAATGGTGAGACCTTGAAGCAGCTGACAAGCCTAGCTAAGTTATGCTGAGTTATTCCACCTGCTCTTTGGCCGCTGTCAGCCTGTGTGGGAGGAAAATGGAGGCCAGAATGTGATACCAGATCATAAAAAGATCCATCTGAAATGTTGTGGTTCTTGAAAGACAGAACCTTCTTCAATTGTAAAAATCCCGATTGGGATTTAGTATAGCCTGCCTATGTAAACAGCCTTGAATTAAAGTCTGAGGAGAAATCTGATGACCAAGAAAGGCGGTATATAAATACCTGTATTATTATTATTAGATCTTTTTCTGTCTAGTGAGTCGAGATAGATTGTAGTTTTAAAAAGTAGTTCCTGGTGCTAAAAAGTTTGGGAAGCAGTGGCCTAGTCAATTCCAGATTTTTTAATCTAGACCTGAGTCTAGAGTGGATTTAAGTTATTAAGTGGAGTGGATTTAAGTTATTGCAGCATCTGTCACAATTTTGGGGAGCAAAACCCAGTAGTTTTTCTCACCCCTAAATGTGCTGAAAGTGCCACCCAAGCAAGGTGCTAGACTGCAGGCCAACAAACTCCACTGAGACCCATAATGTCTGTGTCGTATGAGACCAGGATGCAGGTCTCTTGCTGTCTTGTGTGCTTCCTGGGGCATTTTGTGGGCTACTGTGAGATACAGGAAGCTGGACTAGCTGGGCCTATGGCCTGATCAGCGGGGCTGTTCTTATGTTCAAAAGTCATGCAAAAGTGGGTCATGGACATTGGCTCAACAGGACATAACAAGATAGTGGTGCTGCTGACATGCAGATACATCTCCCTTGTTTGGTAGGTCAGAGCTGCTTGAACACAATAATAAAGTAATTGATTAAGAGAATGCCTTATTAATGTATCCTAGATTTATTCATGGCAATATCTGCAGAAACAGAACAAGAAAACATGCAAGCAGGTGTAGCAAGCAATAATGTTTTTACATTAACTCCCCAATGGAGCAATATTATATCTGAATTAGTAGTCCTTTGTCTTTTTTCCTGCTTGAGAAACCTACTCTGATGGGCATCATGTGGAAATGATCTACTGTATTCATTGCCCAATTTTTACTTTACTGGTGGAGCATTTGCCAAAGATAGATTCAAAAGAAGTCTGGCTAAGACATGAGGACATTTTCACTCTCCACTAACATTACAATGACATTGGTAGTCTGCAAATGTTCACTTTAGCCTGAGCAAATGCATGTCTTTTTCATTTATTCCAGTGTAACTGTTACTTGTAACATGTCTGATGGATGGCAATTGTAACTTGTCTCCCAGCCGTATAACACCTCGTTCACACAGGTAATGCTCACACAGTTGGCTGCCATGGATGCTTTCTGCCTCTCCAATTTCTGACTTTCCTCTCTGACTTTCCAATTCTCTGCTTGATTTCCATGGACAACAGAAAATGCTTGTAAGTACTATAAATCAGGGATAATGAATTTATGCTGGTGTTGTTCCACTGTTGTTCTGTTGTACACTTCACTGGCAGGCTCAGTTCAAGCTGAAGTGGTGCCTGAAGCAATGCTCTAATTTTCCACCACCCCTTTTTTTGCTTTGTTTTGTATTGCATGCCTATTGGCTTGTTAATGTCCTGACCCTTCCCTACTCCTCTGCCTCTGCTTGCTCACTCAGCCATGTCTTATGAATAGGTTGAGCTCTGAGCATGGCTGCCCAGCCTGTTTAAAGTGTTAGAGATCACAGTGCAAGCCTAAGCATGTCTTCTCAGAAGCATGTCCCTTTTGCTCATTAGGGCTTACAGCCCAATCCTAACCTTCCCTGGCACCCAGTAGTACAGTAGCACCAAAATGGCTGCCACTGTATCCTGTGGGGTCAGGGAAGCTGAGGGAGGTCTTCTGTGGTTCCCTTACCCCATGTTGATCTTTGCTGACCCCAATAAGTCTACTTGGATCTGCACCAGAGCTTGAGTTGGCCCAAAACCAAGGAGGTCCACATAGGGATCTGAGGTTTGGGAGGGGGGATGGCTTCTGCCACTATCCCTATCCCCTCCCAGGCCCAATCCTCAACCTGTTCAACTCTCCCTCTGCCCAGTTCTGCCCCCTCACTGCCTTCCCCTGCCCCCCTCCCCAAAAAGCCTCCTGCTGCCTGGTGAGGATACTCAACCTCCTGGAGCTCCAATGATGCGTCCTTCTGGCCCTGAGGCCCAGCGCCAACTGGTTAGGCCTCTCTGCTGGCTCTGGGTGTCTCCCGCCATGGGAAAGTGCTTTACAGCACTTTTACAACACCCACTGCTGGCGGTGGGACTGGAGTGCTGGTTTTGTGCTGTTTAGGATTGGGGTCTTATTCTCAGGAAAGTGTGCATAGGATTGCAGCCTTAGGCAAGGAGCAGAAGCAGCACAATGGCACATGGGCAAGGAGCAGAAGCAGCACAATAATCCTGGAGAGTGCCCTGCACCTCTCTTACCTCCACCTCTATTGCCTCCTTATTCCCACCTGGCTTTCAGCATGCTCCGTACAGCTTGTTTGTTTGAAGAAGTAGCCAGACAGGGAGGTAGCAGAAGTGGATATAAAGATAAGAGGAGTGAAGGAATCACTCTGCCACTGTAGCCGACTTCTTGCCATCAAGCAAAACAACTGTCAGCCTCATTCAAGTGTTTGTGATTCATTCCTTGATCCTAACTAGAACCCACAATTCCCTAATTAGTCCCACTAATCCTGGCTAGTCCAACTCAGGCCTTCAACAGGAAGTCCTAGAGGACATTCCAGAAGGAAGAACCTCCCAGCTCCATACCTTTGCCTTGTGCGTGCATGGTACTGGAGATATTAAAACTGTCCACAATTTGTTGGTCTCTTGAAACTCCCAAGTCTTGGTGTCTTTTATTTCTGAGGATCCTAATGAACAGACACATAACACCCATGTACAAGTCAGTCCTCCTTATCTGGGGGTTTGGGACCCACAAACTTGACCCAAAGTGGATCCTGACCCATGTCAGGAGGACCAACCTGTACCTCCTGGACACAATTGGAATAGTCTTCTGGTCGTGTTTGGGAGGTGGTCTGAGGCTTGGGGAGGCTGTGTGTGGCCTCCCCATGCCTCAGAAGGTTTCCTGGAAGCCTTAGAAATGCACCTCTGTTTTTTGCAAAAACTAGAAGTGCATTTCTAAAGCCTCCAGGAGGCCTTTGGAGGCCTTCTGAGGTGTAGAGAGACCATGTGTGGCCTCTCTGAGCCTCAGACCACCTCCTGGATGTGAGTGATGGCTCCCACCAATGGATACAGTTAGCTGTGGGTTTTGGTATCCATAGGAAGTTTGGGAACAAATCCCCCATGGATACTGAGGGCCAACCTGTATTTCTTCCCAATAAAGAGGCCAGTGCCAAACACAGTGCTTTCTAGAACTGAACTAATGCATATGGTAGTGGTAGGAGAAATATTCACTACTGGAGCTGGATCATTGCATATTCTTTTTACTAAAAAATCCAGGTATTTGACAACTGTTGAAAGATATTGTACTATGCAACGTGCCATGTCTATCCCTGTTCGGCAGTTTTGTTTTTTTAATGGACGAATTTCCTATCCTTAATAATCACTTGTGTGATTTTGTTCTCCGGGCCTGGCAACTTTCACCCTTGAAGTGTACATGACCTTTTTGTACATTGGAGTTGAAACTCATCAGATGTTACCCAAAGATCAAATGGGTTTTGACTGTTCCAGGTCATGAAATCAATGCACATGAAAATATGATGGAAAGCAAAAGTGTTCGACAGCAGTGCTTCTGTTTACTTTTACTTAGAATTGTATCTATGGCACTTCCTTTTGTTGGAGATTCCCTGAAGGGACATGCCCACGTGTTAAATAATTTAACTCTCACAACAACAGGATCTGGCATCTATTTAAAAGCCAATTCTCTCTGCATTTGCAGAATGAAACATTGAGAAGTGTGGTATTCCAACAAGCAGAAGGTTTGCTTTCTAACCAAGTGACTGAGCAATAAATTCATGTATCATAAGTTTTCTGTTGTTGTTGCTAGACAGATGTGTCTTATGGCAGATGCTCGAGTTCATGTCAATGAGTCAACATGCCCATCATCATCCACAGAGACTTGAGGATGTTTTCACTTCTCCCTGTTCTAGAACCAATCCAATTTTTTTTGTATGTTCAGAAACGGAAGACATCTTTTAGGCATCAGATAAAGATTTCCAAAGGGCAGTGCTGAAAACCCGTCTTCAGTATACTATGATTTCAAAATGGAAAGTCATAGAGGCATTACATGGTGGTAGTGCCAACTTTCTTTGGCTTTTCCAAAGTTTGAGATGTGAATATAATGGGGGTAGTAGTATCAGAGGGCAACATGTTAATGTGCAGGAAGAAATTGAACAAATGAAAGAAAGAGGTGAATTAGAGTGAAATGGACTTTTTGCATTGTGCTTCCTAGTAAAGCAATTTGGCAACCCAAAAGCATCATGGAGTTTGGAAGGACCATTCCTACCATAGTTTGCTTTAAGTAGATTTGACTGTGTCTAATTTAAAGTGGACGTGTTGCCTCACTGACGTGAAAGTTTTGAAGACACACCACCCTAATTGTTGCTGCTCTCCAGGAACATAAAAACTGCAGTCAATTCTGTCTGACATGTTTTTGTGCTTTCCTTTGTTATCGTGTTCTCCACCAACTGATCGTCACAGCAAGTCAACCTGCAAATAAGCACTCCTGTTCACTTTAATGAGGCCCTTCTCTTTGGCTAACTTAGGAGGGGACTCATTCGGCTCCTGCTCATCTCTCCCCTGTTGAAATGGCAGTAACTCCAAATAATCCTCCCATTAAGATCAAAGCACTGCTGTCAAAGATGTCAGGTTGAGGGGGTAGCTATCCTCTGATGCCATTTATTGCATCTTTCTCTTGCTTAGCCAAGGTACAGCGCCTACTGGAGTGATTATAGCAATTACTCAGCACTGTCTGTCACAGTCAATCAGATTTGTACAACCCAGATACAAAAATGACCTAGACCTGCCTTCTTAGCAAAGCATTATTATTGGTTGTCATTTCTGCCTTTATATATATATGCTCAAGTTGGAAATGCTACTCAGAAAAACTTCCTAGCAATTACTGTGTGTGTGTTTTCCTCATCTCTCAACTTGGTCTCTTTCTTGTCATACTTTATTGTGCTCCAGTTATTTTTCTCTCTCTTCTTTCTTCATGGAATAGTTTGAGAAAACTATTCAGTGCCACAAAAAGAATTATTGTCACATCTCTTCCCCCCTTTTTTATGAAAATGGGGAGCACGTATATCTTTAACTATGAAAGTTGTTGCAAGTAATTAGTATTTTCTCTGAATCTGAAGAAAATGCAACATCAACTATCAATGATCAAATTATTAATATTTCTGTTCTGTTCAAAGAATGATAACAACCTTATGACTTTTCTGGGATGGTGAAGTTCTTCTCCCATGCATGGAGAAAAGAATTACGTGGGATGCCTGATAATGCACATGTTAAATATCACCTCTGTTCATAATATCAGGAACATATCATTCAGCAGATCATTTGAACCAAACATTGCCAGGGTTTTAGAGAATTGTCATTCAGATTATATGCCACACTAACCACACACAGTATACAAGTTCACAAATATCCTAATGATACTCTTAGTGTAGCCTAAACAAGCATCACCTCTTAAAATACTTTATGACTGCTGACCAGTTGTGGACCTACCATAAGGGACCTACCATAAGGTTCAATAGGGCAAAAGCCCCAGGCACAAGGCACCAGGACCTGGCGGAAGCCTCGCTGAGGCTCCCAAAGGGGGTGGAATACCAGAAGCACAGTTTAAAGCGTCGGGGAACTTCACAGAAGTTTCTCTGACGTGTGAGGCTCCATGAGCCTCAGGTGAGGGGGGCGGATTTCTGCATGGGGGGGCAGTGGTAGCCCGAGGAGCGGATGCCATTGCAGACCTTTGCCCTGGCCGTGGGACTGGGGAGGTCTGCTGCTGCTGCTGACAGTATAGTTTCCAAACCTCCCAAAACATGAGGCTGAAGTATGTTCCCCACTTGTTAGAAAGTGGCTAAAGATCTAAGCCGAAGGCCAAATCAGAGGGTTAAAAAGGATGAAATTACTGCCCAGGTATACCTGCTGAAACAACCTCTCCCAGCCTACCCATCCACCTACTGCATCCTGCCCCAGTGATGTTGCCAGTGTCACCTGACACACAAGTAACAAGTGGACATAACAAGGATGGCTGAGATAGATACTTCATTGCTAAGGCAACCAGAGCATGCAGCATAGGACAGAGGTCCCATCCAAGCCCCAACAGAACAAGGGCAATTGAGCTGTCCCATCCCTACAGAGCATGTGCAACTGAACAACCCACCTTTAAAAATGTTATTCCTGTTCTATGATAATGGGAAGGAGGATGTAAGGTTGAGAATTCCCTGCTGCAGAAAGGCAGCAGAGGTCTTGAGAGAGCCATCCTTTGTTTTGGAGGAGGAAGAACTGGATGATTGTGAATCCCCTCCGGACCTCCCCTTGCTACAAGTTCTGAGGCCATTAAAAAAAAACCCACACTTTTTCAGAGCTGAGCCAAATTCTCAGATAGGGTTGTGCAGCCTCCTCCTCTGATGAAGGGAGCAACAGAGGTGCCCCTCTTGGTAGCACAACCTGGGTTCCTGCTTCTGTTAGAAGAGAGAACTATGGAGGCTCATAGTGTCTTTCTAATATTTGCTTTGTTTACAAATAGACACGTTTGAGCATTGGTTGGAATCAGTATACTCCTGCAACCAACATCAGCTAAAAATGGTGCAAAATAAATCTGCCACATCCCCCAAGCTGCTTGCTGCCTCCCCCCAGAACCAGTACCCTCCTGCTCACCCCCAAGCTGCTAGCACTTCTCCAGAGGAAGAGGTTGCTCCCTGCCTCCCTGCCCTCTGAGGGCTTTCACTGGGCTGCTGCAGCCCCGCCAGGCACATGGGGGGGGGGGGAGAAGCAGTTGTCTGCCACCATTGGCGTGTGCCCCACCAGCCAGGCACATTGGACTACAGGGACAATGGGCTACACTGAGGCGAGCCCTGAGAGCATGTGATGGGAGGTTGGGGCATGCCCCCCGCCAGGTGGCTGCTTTGTTTGGCGGGCAAAACTCAGTCTTGCAGCTGTCGCTGGCTGCCAGTGGCTGGATGGGAAGGAGAACTCAGGGCAGGCAGGTGGGAGGAAGACGCCTGACTGACTGAGGCGCCAATCCCTTACCTGGGAGTAAGCCCCATTGGCTATAATGGGACCTACTTCTGAGTAGATGCGCCTAAGATTGACAGTGAGTGAAAAAGGAAGGCCTGCTGGCTCACAGCGGCTGGTGGTGGGGAGAACTTGGGGCGGGCAGGCAGGAGGAAGCCACGCCTGACTGACTGAGTGACTGAGGCGCCAATCCACTCCACACTTTCCTGGGAGTAAGCCCCATTGGACACAATGGGACATACTTCTAAGTAGACACGCATAGCATTACACGCCTCCTACTTCCTCCCTCCCTCCAGCTGCTGCCGTTGATGGGGAGGTGGTTGGCAGCCCCACCAGGGAAGCTCCCTCGCCTCAGCACTCGCAGGCAGCTGTTGGCTCTCGGCTCTCTGTGCAGTGCCCCCCACACTGAAGCACCCCCGCCGAGATCTCAGGCGCAGCAGAGCAGAGCTGCAAACTTTCTCTGCTCAATTTGCTGTTGCCGCCTCGACCCCCTTCTGGGCTCCGCCAATGACAGGCAGGCGGTGCATCCCCTCGCTCTCCTTCTTGCCCAGGCGCTGCTTCCCTGACCCCCCCTCCAAGGGGCTTTCCTGCTCCCTCCTGGCTGCTGGGGGGGGGGAACAGCGTAGCCTGTTGCTCCACAAGCCTTCAGCCAAATGGAAGTCGTGCAGGTACGCGCACACGGCGATAACAGCAGACGACTGTTGCCCCCCAGTCCAATGTGCCTGGTGTGGCTGCTGTAGCCCAAGGTAACTCGCGGGCAGGCGTGGTTGCCCCAATGTTGCCCCCCACCCCCTGATGTTGCCCCTCCAGCAGCTGTAGCCCGGTGCATTTGCTACCCCCTGCACTTATATAGCTATGCTACTGCACTTGAGACTCCTTGGTGCCCCAATGAAGTTTCCCTTTCAAGACCATCAGGGAGATTTTAAGAACCATTAACTAGCTGTCTGACAGCGCAATCAGGTCACTTGTGCTGCTTTCCAGGTGTTGTGAACATGGCATGAAGTACATTCATGCAACCTCAAGAGTCAGCTGGGCCAGTGCAAGGAAGCATGCTGGCCTCCCCATGCCAGATCCAGGCCCCGACTAGGTAAGTTTGCACTGGCCAAGGTAGTCCAGCACAGGAGGTTGGAGAGGGTGGTAGGGCGGCAGACCAGGAGGCAGGTTGGGCCCAGAAGGAGGTGGGATTGGCACTTTAGGTTGCATCCTAACCCCCATTCCTGGACAATAGGCCTTACACAGGCCACTTGGATTTTTGTCAGCAAATTTGCTGGTGCAAATCCAAGTAGCCACATAGGTGTGGTTGACACATGACACCCCTTACCCCAAGTTGTGCTCCAGCCTGCAACTACCCTGCACTGGATATACAGTGCAGGCCAATCAGCCTGCCTGTTCCAGCACAAGTTAGGGTTGCACCTTTAGTAGCTTAACAAAATGACTGACTGACCAGCATTCCTGCTGCAAACCTGACTGCTGACTGCTAGCCTATTATAGTGTATTAGCACGAGGTCTCCTCTTCATGATCTGCCTTAGGAACGGAGGAATCATGCACAGTGTAGATGGTCAGACTTATTATTAGCCATAAAGTAACTGCAGTCTTTGGACAACATGCAAGTAAGGACAGGAGAGATGAACTATGAAGCCATGCTATGCAAAATATGCTTAGCCCCCTGTCCTGATCACTTGTGAAACCTGTCATGAGAAGAGGTTTAACTGTATTGTACTTCTGGGTCTTAACAAACTTGGATTGGAATGAAAGAAGGATTATCCTATAAAGAACTGACTTGTACTCATTCAGGATCAGGGCTTTGGGAAATGGAGAAGCTCAGTGAGAGTACCTACAACTTCACATCAAAATTATAACTTTACTGATTCATAGTTCTCCACTGCTTCCGGGGACAACTGTCATTATTGTTTTCTGATAGTGGCCAGTGCAGATCCTGGAGTGTAATGTGACACCTATAGGCAAGGTATAGAACGCTGCTAGATGTATACTGTATTATGTTTCTGTGCTTGATCACAAAATTTTAAATGATGGTACATACACCTATCTCTGATTTCTGCTGGAATCTAAAAGGAACTGTGGCTACTACAATAAGCCCAAAGTAGGCATTATAACAGAAAATCTCATATTTAGGGCCCAATCCTACCTGTGTAGGTAGGTGTGACAGCCTCTCTGTTGATCTGTGGAGCATTATTGCTAGTGCAAGGCCCAGAAGGCTGCACACTACCAGCTGCGGCCTGCAGACCAGACACCAGTTAGTTTCATCTGGTGGCGGAGGCAGATCAGGGTGGGATCAAGCTGGGATGAGGATGTATCAGGGATGGGAAGGGGGTAGAACTTGGCAGCAGTGGTAGCCACTGTATCCTGAGCCCCCATCCTGGCTCTGAGATGCCCCCTGTGGTGGTTTAGAACTATACCAGCAAAAGAGACGGTGGAAATCTGAGTAGGCCTATGGGGGAGCATCCTGAGACCAATGCAAAGGTAAGTCTTTTTTTACTTACCTTTTCTGAGTGGACTCATCCTGGCTGGTGCACAAGATGCAGCAGATGCTGCGTTGGTGGTCTTGCACCCTCTGCTCTAGTGTGGGATAGCACTGGGCCATACAAGAGTGAACCATGGAGTGCTGGAAGCAAGTCGCTGTCTGAGGGCCCAATGCAGACCTGTGCGTGCCAGCTCACCACTGGTGTGCATTGTCGCAAACGTGCCGCAAGGCACATTTGCAAGCACTTACATCAGACCCAGCGGGAGCCTACGCTGGGCCAGTTCCAGCACTGGGCCTGCGTTCCTCCACCAGGCACTTGCCCAGTCTGCCTGATGGCAGAGAGGTGAGTGGAGAGTGTGGGGGGAGGCAGGGAGGAGGTGTTCTGGAGTGGGGAGAGGTGGGCGAAGGCGGGTGAAGGGCGGGGAGGAGGTGAGGTGGGGGAGGGAGCAGGGTGAGAGGAAGGCTGCAAGGTTGAAGAAAGCAACTTAAGGACTCTGTACTCAAGAGTGAAAGTTTGCAGGCTTTTATTTCATTGCAAGCAATGGGTGCTCACGGGACTCTTGTCCAAAGCAAATGAGCACGAATCTTAATGGTGTCCTGACCAATGTATACAATTTCAGATTCTTTGTCTCAAATCTAGACATCCCATGGGCTGAAATTTTACATCAGAGAAGGGGCAAACACCTAATAGGTTACAGATAAGGTACAATTTGCATCACAGGTGGAGTTTCACCTTAAAACCTACAAGGGTAGCCCAGAAAGTAATGCACCACATTTTTTTTCTCAGCCTACAGTAATGGTACGAATGCGAAACTTTAGATATACGACAAAGCTGGTGGAGACATGCATAAATCAATGACTGTCTTTTAATCTTTGCCAAGGCGTGAGCGCATCTTTCCAGCAGCTGCCCGATACTGGTACCTGTTATCTCAGCTACATTCCAAAATGTAAACACAGCCTCTGAGGCCTCAAGCCCAACCTCAGCCAGTTTCAGTCAGACTCGCAAAATGATTCTTTATTAAAGCCAAGCAGCTTTTACCATTGTGTGTTGCTGTGCTTTAGCAGTGCAGCTATTAGGCTATTGACTTGTGGCCTTCCTGCCACCCTGGTCACTCTGCCACCTTCTGTCAGCAGGACTGATGGATTTTGGCTCCACCTGATTCTGAGCCCCATGCAGGACTGTGTGGTCTTACATGGGACTCTTCGATTCTGCAGCAGCTCCAGAGCTGCTGTAAAATCGAGTAGCCCTATCATGGAGCTACTTCCCTCACCTGAGGGAAGGGGACAAAAGTCCTCCCGAGGAGCCACTGTGCGCTGCTTGGTTGTGCACAGGACACAGCGGCAGCCGTTTTTTGTGCTGTGACAGTCCAGTGTGCTGGGCAGCTGAGGATTGGACTGCCCATCACTGGATCTTTTTTTTGGGGGGGGGGCAGGGGAAACCTGCTCTGCAGCTTGACCAGCTGATACCAAAGGCTGATTCACGCATGCAAGTCTGAAACCACTTCTCAAGCAATGTTTCTCGCTCTTTAGTATCTGGCATTGTAAAAGAGAGGAACTTGTGCATGGTGAATTTTATGGCTATGTTAGGATATTTGGCCTTTAACCCAAATGGCTTCTGCTGCTTGATTGGCAGTTAAGAATGCATATTGCTTCATGGGTCTTTGGGGACATAGTTCAATATATCAAGTCACTGGCTTGCAGGAGATGGTAAAAGAAAGCACAAGGAGACAGCAAGATGGATTTGGGTTAAGCACTTGGCAGTCTCATTTGTGTCTACTTCAGCTTTCTTAGCTGAAAAAAACCCACAAAACTCAAAACCAGGGCTGGTCGAACCCCAGCCCTGGGGTTCCACTCCCATGTAGCTTGTTGTCCTGGTAGACCTGGGTTGTGGGATGCTCTGGGCAGTTGTGTCTGCCCAGATGTCCTGTTGCACAGCTTTTTGGGGTGCTGGGCAACAGATGCAACTTCCCAGAGCATCCCAGAGCCCAAGTCTACCAGGAGAACGAGCCTGCTTTATGGCACCTCACCTAGGGTCTTTCCAGGCCCAGACTGATACATTTCAGTGTGGTTTTCACTGAAAACCTAAACCATTTGTGTGAAGTGGTTCTAAGGTGTTAGTGGACTGGAGGGTGTCACTACTTGCCACTTATTTTATATATGGAAAAACTAAAGCAAATTCTGGCTTGACATAGGCCTCAGGTAACTGGTAGCAGATGGTGATGTAGAACAGGTGTCTTCTAGGTCAAGCACATATGTTCCAGTTCATAGCATGGCCTTCTCACGGTCTTTTCAGGTGAAAGGCAGCTTCTTTTTGCTTTCTGCAGGACATCACTGCTAATTAGTGTTCTCACATACTGCCTGCTGCAATTTAACCAGGACTTTCTTTTTCACTGACCTGATGAAGACAGCTTAGGTTAAATTACGTATGGCAATGTCTTCTTGTTGGCATCAGCTTATTTATTTAAAATAAGTATGTTGTAGGTTTTATTAGGCACAGAGGAAAATGCAGGGCATCTGTAGGTGTTTACTAGTTAACAAGAGAAAAATAAAATAAAAACTAAGAGTGAAGTTTGGATTTTTCTATAAGATGACAAGCTGTGAATGCTGCCAAAATAAATTCAACCCTACAATTCTCTTTAGAAATGAACCTGTCATCTCGATTTACCTGTTCACATGATACGCAGGACCTGAGAAGGAGCTTGCCACAGAAAGTTTAATAGTTTTAAAAAATCATTCGTTTTCTTGCCGGAAGCATTTTGTAGGCAAAAGCCTGCCTTTTTGTGGTAAAACTAGGTGTTAGCTAACCAATATACAACAGAGGAAGGGAATGTGGGCCACGAAGAAGACTTTAATATAGAGCTAAAATTTCCTTTTGGTGTTAGTGATCTTTCCTCCAAGCAGCGGTTGAAGGAAGCAAATTCTGATTATTACAGGGGTGTCCAAACTTTTTGGCAGAAGGGCCACATCATCTCTCTGACACTGTGTTGGGGGCTGGGGAAAAAAGAATTAGTTTACATTTAAAATTTGAAGAAATTTGCATAAATGAATGTATTAGAGATGGAGCTTATATGAATGAATGAAGGTCTCGCAATAGCTCAAGGCCTATAAAAGACCTTGTGTAAAGCAAGGCTGGCCTTTGCTTTGCTGTCATTGCTGCTTCAAAGAAAATGAAGCAGCAAGCAGCGGAGGGAGCCCTTGGCCCACAGCTCGCGTGAGAGGTCGAACAGTCGGCCCTCACGCTGAGAGTAGTCACATCGGGCCAGCACAGGCTCCAGCAAGTCTCCAGGGGTTCAGAGGCTAATTGGAGAATTGGAGGTCTCCAAGAGCCACAAATGGCCCCCAGGCCCGGGTTTGGGCACCCCCGCTCTATTGCAAAATGAGATATGCTTTTTTAAACTTTACCAATATAAATGGACATGCGGTACTGGATCTCATATATGTGCCTGCATACATACAAAGCTTTTTCAAAACTAAATTTCAGTTGCAACTGTTGTGGACATCTTTTTCTTTTAAACAAAAGCAAACTGAATACAAGGGCTCCTGCAGGACCAAGGCCTCACAGTTAGATTCTGACTCTAACTTAGGTGATTTAAAAATGACAAATTTACAGGAAATAGGTCTACTAATATTTGTCATTATAACCAAATGCAGTGTGGACCCTACTTCATGATAATAATCTGCCCAAGAGACACCAGTATAATGTTACAGTATCGTAATGTGAACCCGTACATTAGGGTTTTTTTTTTTTTTTTTTTACTATTACTTACAATAGAAATTCCAAGGCCTTGGAAGTTTAAGTTTCTGCCACAAAACTATTATTATTATTATTAACAATATTTATATACCGCTTTTCAACTAAAAGTTCACAAAGTGGTTTACAGAGAAAAATCAAATAACTAAATGGCTCCCTGTCCCAAAAGGGTTCACAATCTAAAAAGATGCAAAAGAATACCAGCAGACTGCCACTAGGACAGACACTGCTGGGGTGAGGTGGGCCAGTTCTCTGCTAAGCTATTTCCCTCTCTAAAAGCTAAAAGCTCTCTAAAAACTAAGCTATTTCCCTCTCTAAAAGGTTATTTAAAAGGTGCCTATCTTTAGCAGCTATGGTTATCAATTTACACAGTGTTGTAATTATAAAACACAAATTACAAGGTTGTATCCTTTCCTCAATACACACAGCCATGATGTTAAAAACACTGATACTGGCTGAGATGCTACTTAAAATGCTTTCATTTGCATCAGCACTCACATCAGCTGTCTCTTTCTCTCCATGCACACAACCACAATGTTAAGAATGCTGCTATTGACTGAGATGCTACCAAATGCTTGCATTCACATCACTGATTGCCTTGTCTGTCACACATGAGGTCCTGTTGTGAGCCCACTGTAAAGTGAATAATACATTGTATAGTGAACCTACTTTTACTATGGCAAGTACATTGTAAAGTGATTTGATCGTAAAGTGAACCCATTGTTGGGGTTCACTGTAGAGCCTCTGAGTCCTGAGGCAGTATACCTCAAAGTAACACGTGCTAAGAACAGATAATAGAGGAGGGGGCTAGTTCTTTCTTGTAATATCCCCAGAGGCTGGGGACTGTTGCAAACAGAATGCTAGACAAATCCTTGGTCTGATCAAAAGGAGCTCTTGTGTTCCTAAGTTGCAGCTGGCTGGAGGAAGAGACAGATTGCTTTGGGCAATGTTTTCTACTTTGTTCTGTTTTTCTGTGCTGTCTCACCCAGGGCTTGGGCTGGCATGGCTCATCTAACTCTCTCTGATCGGAGAGCTAGCCTTCAAAGGAAGTCCGTGTGTGAATGTGATCCTGGGGGCAGAGGCAAAGCAGATGGGGTAAAACAGATGGGGGTCAGATGGGAAAAAAATGCCCTAGCCAATCCACTCTCTTCCTAGTCAGCTATCTCTTCCCCCCTCCCCCAATACTTCCAAGCGTTGCTGAGGAGGTTAAACATGAACCCTGCCACAGATGAATCACATGGCAGCAAAGGAAGGTCAGGCAAAGTTAGGAAAGTATGGCCTTGATACCAGTCTTCTCCCTTACCAAAGCCATTCCTTGGATGCTGCTCATCCAGATCTAGATACCAGATAACAATTGCTAAATTCCATACTGTCCAGGTGAAAAATACACTGGCAACAGTGCTACTCCCAGGAAGTCAAATTTTGCATTGGATTCTGGACTTTAGGCTGTGTAATATGCATAGGGATGTACTGTATGCCCACCGATTTAATGTTGCTCTGGATGATGGCATTAGCTGTGGATCCAGAGAAAGTTGACAAACACACGGTGACTGAAAATATTCAGGATGACTGAGCTTTTAGGAAAAGCTCTTAATTGTGCTTCTGCGTGGGCTGGTGAATGTGCACGACCTCAAACAAGTCAGTGTCATTTGATGGCCATTTCCTCATGACTGTATGTCTATAAGTTTGGAAAAGTGCGTATGATGCTTTAAAAGATCCATCCTTTTCTCAGCCTTTTATATTCAAGTAAATAAACAATCTGGGGCTATTAGAGTTAGCTTATTTCATTTTTTTTTGGTGGCTGGTTGTATGCTGTGTCACATTGATATTGTGTTGTCTTCTTGTCTTTTCTAAAGCTTTTGACATACTATATTCAAGCTCGCTTGGGATTAGCAGGAATTATACACCCCAAGTTTTGATTGCCAGAGACATCCTTCATTTGGTTCCCACACAAGTACCAATGCTTCGTTTGGTCTCATAGAAGCCAGCTACATTCCTTTCAGATTTGAGAAATGCACATGCATGCACACGCAATTCATGTACATACACATTCATGCTCACATGATTCAGAATTGCTAACTATAAGCACAGCAGAGAAATAACACTTGGGTCTCTAACTGGAAGTGGCATTGTTTAAGCCTGGGGCACACAAATTAAAGCACCTACTAGCCAGTGTAATTTGCTTGGTCAAATATCAAGCCGATTCTTCCACCAGCTCTGTCGAAAGGAAGGAAATAACTTTGAAAACAGCCTCTATTTTAACAGAACACAGTGAGCAAAACCATTTCAAATCACCTGGTAGGGTATAAAATTGTTGTGTGCTACAACAAATTGTAATCAAGTAAGCACAAGTCATACAAATGCTAAGCACAGAGCTTTGTTTTGATGTTTCAGAAAACAGAGAGAAATGAAAAAGAGAAAATACTTTGAATGAAATGGCTTGGTATATTATGCTGGAGGTGCTTCAAAAAGCAGCTGAAAAAAATCATACCACGTTGCATGGCTGATGGTTATGTTTAGCTTACAGCCAGATAGTATGATCCAGTGTGTGTATTTCTGGGCTTGAATCTGAGAAAGTCTGAATTCAAGGACGCACAACTGTCTGGAATAGGCACCCAAAATCTAGATATAAGAATGTAACAAGAGCCCTGCTGGATCAGGCTAAAGAACCATCTAGTCCAGCATCCTGTTTACCACTGTAGCCAACCTGATCAGACATGGAGGACTTGAGTGGGAAACTGAAGTTATGTTAGCAGAAGGTATGCTTTGTTGATCAAAAAAAGGCAGAAGGGATGGCTCTTCATATTTTAATCTGGCCAATTAGTTCCATCTTCAAACTAAGGTTCTGGGGCCTGAGAACACATGGTCCATGGTAGCTCATCTGGCTGGGGCCTGGTTTAGGTCAAAGAGCCTATGATAGCACAGTAGCTATGGGCAGTCTTTGGCCACTGCCATATGATGGCCACCAAAAGTCCCTACTTATAGCCCCTGGTCCCTGATCATAACTGTCAGATGTTATCACCCTAACTAAGGGGAAACCTGATCCAAATGCAGCAGTCTGCAGTAGGTGAAAAAAAAACCCATCAACCACTGCCAATGAGGTGGGTGGCAAAAAATTCTTACCTGGCTCCAAAAGGTAATAAGCTAATCTTAGACCAGGGGTGTCAAACATAAGGCATGTGGGCTGAATGTGGCCCCTGGAGGCAGTGGCATAGCTAGCAGGGGGCAGGAGCAGTCTGCCCCGGGTACCACCCTTGGGGGGTGACACCACAAATACCCCAACATCGCTAACATCGTGGAGGTTAGGAGTAACCCCATCATGTTATATACCGTTGGATGTAGAAATTCCAGCGGAATGCAATGCAAAAAACCAGATTGAAATATCTCCTTTCCATCAAATGATATGGTCAAAAAATGGGAAACAAAAAATGCATGGAACCCTTTATATGTTGGCAACCTTCAGTCTCGGAAGACTATGGTATCACGCTCTGGATGGTGGTTCTGGAACAGCGTCTAGTGTGGCTGAAAAGGCCGATTCGGGAGTGACAATCCCTTCCACACTGGGAGCAAGTGCAGTCTGCCCTGGTCTGTCTCCCTGGCTATGGGCCTTCCTTCTTTGCCTCTTTGCCACAGACTGTTGGCCAAGTGTCTCTTCAAACTGGGAAAGCCCATGCTGCACAGCTTGCCTCCAAGCGGGCCGCTCAGAGGCCAGGGTTTCCCACTTGTTGAGGTCCACTCCTAAGGCCTTCAGATCCCTCTTGCAGATGTCCTTGTATCGCAGCTGTGTTCTACCTGTAGGGCGCTTTCCTTGCACGAGTTCTCCATAGAGGAGATCCTTTGGGATCCGGCCATCATCCATTCTCACGACATGACCGAGCCAACACAGGCGCCTCTGTTTCAGCAGTGCATACATGCTAGGGAACCCTATGGAAAATGAAACTGAGCCATATCGCACGTTTACTTGTGAGTAGGCAAACGTGCCATAGTTCATCAGAAAGGGCAGGCTGAGAGGAATCCAATGACACCAGAATGGTTCCTATCCAATGAAAGCATCCCCTAAAAAAACACCCAAGAAGGAAGTCCCTCCCTCCAAGCAGACGAATGTATTGAGCCCTATGGAAAGTGAAAGTAAGCCACATGGTCGCGTTTACTCGCGAGTAAGCAAATGTGCCTTGGCTGCTGGTCAAGTCAGGCAAAGGGGAATGCAAGGCTAGCTGCATGGTCCCACTCTGATGAAAGTGGAGCTCAAACAAATGCTCCAGATGGCAGCACTCCCCAAAGAATAAACCAGAGGCTTGAACTGGTAAGGTTAGCACTGGGGAGGGCTGAAAATCTCACTGATATTTTTGTGGGGGGATGTTCTTGCAGGCAGGCTACAGAGAAAATTCACTTGGTGGAACAGGGCTGGCTACCCCTTATTTAATTATTTGTTTTTCTTTAATTTAATTATTTATAATTATTTATTTTGTTGTGCTTGATTATGTCACTTCCAGCCATGACATCACTTCCGGTGGTTCCTGGACAGATCGTCATTCTAAAAAGTGGGTCCCAGTGTTAAAAGTTTGAGAACCACTGCCTTGACTCAAAACAGGTCAATTAGACATTCTTGGGGCGGGGGACACCCTAGTGACCAAAATTCTGGAAATCATGGCTTTTAGGAATAATACCATCATGGTATATACCAATTGATGCAGAATTTCATTCTTTGCTTGTGGGGAAATATTCCCTGCATTTATTTTCTGGCCATTATTATTATTAATTCCATGTCATGACTATTACTATCTCTGTCTCACCTACCTCACACGGTTGTTGTGAGGACAAAGTAAGAGGGGGAACCATGTACACCACCCTGAGCTGCTTAGAGGAAGGGTGGTATAAAAATGTGAATCCATCCGTTAATTAATAATATAATTAATAATTAATTAATTAACAATACAATTAATAATGATAATAAATGATTACATAATTAAATAATTCATTAATTATGTCTTATGGGGTGACAAAAATTTATGGGCCCCGGGTGTCAAATGACCTAGCTATGCCTCTGCCCGGAGGCAATTTCTCTGGTTCCCATTATAATTGGGCTCTCTCAAATGTATCTTGAAAATATGAACAGGATTCGCTCATTTCCTCTTCTGTCATTTGCAGCTAATGAGTTTCTATGTGAGAACAAAGTGCTTATTTCTGGCCATCATCTGCTTAGTGATGTCACTTTCTGCTTAGTGATGTCACTTCTGGCCCTCAGCAGGCACCATGAATGCTGACTTCTGCCCTTTGTATGAAACTAGTTTGACATCCCAGTCTTAGACTGTCCCTGGGAAGTGGTGGACTGCAGTTATGGTGCAGAGAATTTTTTTTCTGTGTCATGTGACGGGGGGGGGGGACAGTGCTCCCATTGCCTAGGAAGGGCAGGAGTGGTATTTTCTTAGCAGTGGCATGATGAATGTTGAACCAGGCTTTCCTAAATATATTATTAAATGCTCAGCAGGCAGAGGTGTTAGCCTTATGTAAATGTCAGCCATGTTGGTCAGTTAATATCACATGAGTTCTGTTGGAATGCATGTATTTTTCAGTGCCTGTCTGAGGTGGAATTAAATCTTTGTTGTAAATTGGAATATGTTATTGACAACCATAGAAATATTGTGTTAAACATGGGAGGCATGCACTAAAATGTGCTATTTTTTATTTTTTATTTTTGCTATGGAGATTTTAACTCACTCTGCTGTGTAAAGCCTGACACAACATTTACTCTAGGAGGAGATGCAGTTTATGGTGTGCTAATTCTAAGTACATTATCACGGCATCTATTTTCACCTAGTGTTGTGGCAAATCCTTGGACTGAAGGCCTTTTTGATATTTTAAAACTTCCCCTCAACTCCCTGTCCAATTCACCTTACATCTGAAAGCCACAAATTATAGCTTGGCATGATATTTAATGCTGAAAGCTGGAGATGTTGATGGAGACCTCCCACTGAAATCACCCAATCATGTATGGTAGTGACACACAATATGTTTCACTGGCAACACTGAAAATGGAAATGTTAAGTATAAATCTTGGTGGAAGTTTCAGTAATTTTTAATATTTTTTTTTTTTTTGGTGGCGTGCATGTGTGAATGATATATTTGTCCTAGAGCAATACGAATTCATTTCCCCCACATCTGTAATATCTGCAGTAAGCGAAATTAAAAATACATTTGTACTTGTACAGTTAAATGATCATATTTAATGAAATGTCGGAGATGAATCTTAGCAAATAGTCAGGAAATTATTTCAGAAAGAGCAGCATTTCATTACTGGCAGTCAGGGAAAAGCAAAGAGATTATACAAATGGTTTGCTGCTTCAACATATTAGGTATGAGGTTGGGCAGTTCTGCATAAAGGAGGGTCATATGAATGTCAGAGAGGCACAGTTTTGTAAAACAAAATCTTTCACTTCTATATTCTTCTTCTTCTTCTTCTTCTTCTTCTTCTTCTTCTTCTTCTTCTTCTTCTTCTTCTTCTATTTACAATGTAATATAATTGGGAAGGGCAGCAAGTCTCTGCTGCATGGAGCTTACAGTTTTAATGTTAATGGTGGATAAGGGTGGTAGCAGGAAGGGAGTAAAGGAGAGAGAGCTGGGTAACAAGAGCAATGGAGAGGGGAGAAATGGAAGCAGCAAGAGAGAGGCAATTCAGACAGTGACTCTATAAGGCAAGTAATGCTAATGGAGAACTTACCCAAGGCCATACAGTTACAGTACTTTCATGAGTGAGAACATACTCATAAAACCATTTGAGAATGTGTTGGCTATGGGAAAATTCTTGCCCATGTTATTGGTTCATCCATGAAATGGGTGGATTTTTTTCCGTATTATTTTAAAATGTTAGTTTTTTAAAAAAATATCTCACTTCTTTTCAGGAGGACGTGAAGCAGTCAACAATAATATCAGCAAAGTACCCAAACATTAACATCTTTAAAGATAAAAAAATTCTCAACATGTATGAAGTGAGGGCTTGGGGAGGGAACGAAGGGAGAGAGTTTCAAAGAGTCAGTGACGTCACTGACCAGGTCCTGCTCTTTGCAGATACCTTCCAAGAAGCAATATGTATGGTTTATAAAATAAACAAATGAGAAGCCCAAACCAGCACAACATCCCTGTTGCCAATGTATCTGTGCCAGTTTGGTATGCACTGCATCCCACTGGAGAATTTTGAGCTGTGAAGGCCTCCTTTAGGTGAGATAACACTTGTTCCCTTTTCTTGGGGTAAGCCTTTGCTGCCTTGCTGGGTCTACTTGGATTTGCACCAGCTATTTTGCTGGTGCAAGTCTGAGTGGATCTGGGTAGGTGGACTGCAGTCAGGAAGGGAAATAGGATATCAGTAGAGTTGCTGCCACCAATACCACCCCCTTCCTGGCCTTGATACATACCCCTCTGCATTCCGGTCTCTGCCCTATTCCTTCCATCTCCATTTCTCCCACCCATTGGCCACCCTCCACCCCCCACTGACTTACCGATGCCGGGCCACTGGCATGGGTAGAGTGGTAGGTATTGTGTTTTTTTTGGGAAAGTCCAGGACATGGCCCTAAGCTTTGACTCTTGAGTTCACTGTTAGCAGAAGGAGATATGTGGATAATGCTGATCCTGATGAGGAGGGGTAGGCTGGATATTTTGGGAAAGGGGCCACAGATCAAGTGTCTGCAGATATAGGTTCTGCCAGAACCTACTCTTCACCTTTCTCCTGGCATAATGATACTTTTCAACTCACCAGACTAATGAGTCTCAGAAACTCTTTGAAAGCATAGCAGGACAAAATTCCTTGACACAGGAACATTCTCCAAGGCATACCAAAAGGAATAAGGAAGAATGGCCTTTGAAATACATTTGTTCTGAATGACCATAGGAATGCACTGAGTCCGAGGAGAGTGGAGTGACTTGGAGTCACTCCGTTCTCCCCAGGAATGGGAGTTGGGATTGGGCATAACTGCCAGATCCCAGCCCACTCCCTGCCTGCCTGCCCCTAGGGCCATCCACCACCTGCCCTCCCCCTGCCCAGGAATGCCTCCCTCCCGCCTCCTCCCCACCCCCCGCCTACCTCAGAGCCTTGCATCAGTGCAGCCAGGCCGATGCAAGGCATTTGGAGGAAGCCAGCACGGAGGCTTGCATTGGCCTCCGCAGGCTGGTGCTTCCCTGAGCGCCGGCCTGGCTTTCTTCCAGGGAGGCACAAACATGCCTTAAGACATTAAAACGTGCCTTAAGTCAAGGGCTGGGTTGCACCCTTAGTTAATTAATGATGCAATGCTTGCAAGTCCATTGTAACTTTCCTATGAGTACAAGGGAACCATATCTGAAAATGACATCTGGCAACTGCTGCAAAGCAGACAAAACAAGTCAGTTCATTTCAGGTAATTTAACCATATGGGAACCGGGGCTGCATGGAAGGAGGTAATGAATCTGAATCCCACTTGAATCTGCCAAGATGTACTTTCCCCCCAAACGGAGTTTTGTTTTCTTTTCAAATATCTGAAGGACAATGTAAAATGAGAAAAAGGTTGTTTTGCAAGACTTGCTAATCAGAAGTCCACACTGAGGTGTGGAACACTTTTGGTCAGTGCCAAAAGTGTTCATGAAAATCATCGCTCCCCTTTTTGGCTCAGTCCTGAGAAATGTTTCATCTGAATCTGGCTCTTTGCAAGCATCTTCCAGCATAGTTAGAGGCAGTGGCATCACTGGGGGTGGCATCACACAGTGTGGAGGTCAGCAACCTGGAAGTTTGGCAGTGACGTGAGGACGTCTTGCCAAGCTGTCGCGGCTGGAGAGAGGAGAAGCCTCTGTGGTGCTCTGATTGTGAGTGCACATTGGCTCTTGCCTCAGCAAGCACGTCCACTGCTCTTGGGCAACAACCGAGCCTCCTGCCAGCTGGGCTGCAACATGTCTGAGGCTGGTATGGTTGGGCTGGGACTAACGCTGACACCCCCTTCGTGGCCTCTTATGGCTGGTACCTGGGGCAGACCACCCCCACTCCTCCATTGCTGCGCAGTTGGTTGGAAGACTGATTACCCCAAGCATTCCTTTTAGAAATTGATTGGCAAGTTTATTTCCAATTCTTTCAAAGAATGTTCTGCAAGCAAGCACTTGGAATAATTCAAATATCTGCATAGGTTCCATGCCTACCATTAATGACTGAAAGGGGGAGGACAAGCCCTTTTAAACCAAATGATTGACATCCTCTTCATTCCAAGTCAACTGTCTTCCTTGATTCAATTTTCTGCACATGAATTCCAAGTGCCTTTGTGGGTGTAGTTTAGATAATTCAGATGCTTATGTGCACTTGATTAACTGCTAAATGAATTTAGCAGAAAATTTCCCCAGTGAATGAGATTCTCTCACAAACTCCTCTGTGTACATGAGTGTATCTAGACTCGCATATCCAATGAAAGAGCTGCCAACCCAACATCCAGTTGCCTGTGCTTAACTTTGGTCGATTTCAATCGATTAAGTGCATATAGAATATGTATATTGAAGAAAATACTAGGCTAGCAGATTTCTACAATACAATAGACTCTTGTGCAAATTTCTCTGTGCATATAATTGTATCTATCCAATTGAACAATTGCAAACACCTAGAAAACTAGCACAGGGAAAAATATATGACTGAATCCTCCTCTTGAACACATTAGCTTTCCATGGGCAAGGGAAGCAAAGAGAAGCATTATTGCCTCATCCTATCCCTCACCGGTTTACATGATGCAGCCGCACTGCCAAAGGGCACCCTGTGTCCTATGAGGGGGTGCAACCAGATGGCCTAGAAGAAGTCAGTAAAGAGATTTGCAGGATACTTACCACTGATGGCTCCTGGGGCTCCTCCAATGGGCACGGAATCCCAGCATCCACCTGTGCTGGCCTCCCCCACCGGTGCCTCCATTGTTCTAGCTGTTGCAAAGTGCCTTACAGCACTTTTGTAACACCAGTCTACCGGGCAGCATGTGGGAGACCGGCACTGGCCTGGGACAGTCTGTGTCAGTTTACTAGTACATCCTACTTCAAATCCAGGGTAGGACAGACAGTTGCAGAATAAATAGGTACAAGATGCATGAAGCAGGGGACAATTTTCTGCAGTGTCTAATAGGGAGGTGACAGGTGACATGTAGTGATCTTGAGAGTGTACATGTTTCTATTTTCTTTTGTGAAATATCAGAAGGCGTGGCTTTATAAGACTATTTTCCGCTGTTTGAACATATATCTACAGTGCAACTTTATATTTGTTTTCTTCAAACTAATATATCATCTCTTCCTCAAGAACACAATGGGAATTGTAGTTTGTGAGGATATTGAGAATTCTGTTAGAGAGTCATAAGATGCTCTTATCACTGAACAACCATTCCTATGGTTCCCTCAAAAGATGGAACAGCTGCTCAACCATAGGAAAAAAAACCAACTGGGTGGGATTTCCTACCTCCTCTGCCCCTCTGTAGCCCCTTGTGCTCTTCTAAATGTCATGCCTCTCAAGAATGGCATCAGATGTGGTGCAGTGGGCTGCACCTGGAAGGAAATCCACAGAAATCAGATGCCTGCCTTGTGAAAACGGAAGAGTTTTCTGCTCATTTGGGGGCCTGTCAGCAACCTGCTCATTATCTACATCCAGCATGACGATGACAACGACAACTACTACTACTAAAGAGCATAAGGGCACAATCCTAACCAACTCTTCAGCACCAAGGTAAGCAACCCTGAGGTAAGAGAACAAATATTTTCTTACCTTAAGGAGGCCTCTGTGTCTGCTGCCCAACTGCAGCATGCAGCACATGCTCCATTGTTACAGCTGTGCCAGAGATGGAAAGTTGGTTGGGATTTGGGCCCAAGTAAGAAAATGCAACCAAACCATGTTATGGAAAACTACCTCAGTGCAAAGAGCCATGAGTAAAACTCACTAGGAAAAGTAGAATCCAAATTGGAAATCGAGTCAATTCAGTCAGTGTTAAGTTGCATCTAATGGAGCGGTTTTGCTGAAGAAGGGATGGTGTTTTAGCTTCACAAGATTTCATCCCCTTTGTAGTAAACCAGAGAATATGAGTACACTTGTGATCAAATTACACTATTTCCAACCAGTCTCCTGAGGAATTTATTCTGTTTATGTAACAGTCTCATGAATTTTGCTCTCTCTATAGTCTTGAGACATACAACAGGAGTCCCAGGTTGGGTCTTAGTATGGTGTCTGCTTTGCCCTGTATACTGTCCTTGTGTGTTATATGCAGTATAATGAATGGTCTTTCTTGTTCCCTTTCAAATCTGATTCCACAAAGAGCCACTTGACTGCTACAAGTCATCGTTTTTATTCCGCACCGAAGTTTACTCTTAAGGGCTTTTCGTTTCATCTTTTTACTGCTCTACTAATGTACACAAATCACTTTTAGAGATAGTGTCATGACTACAGAAGGGAGCAATTTATCAATATGGATGCCTCCTTGATGAAAGATGGTTTGTCTTTACAAGTCTGGACAACCCCAGCTGAATTTCAATTTGCTATGGCATGCAAGGGATTTAAAGGATTATGGCCAGTGAAAGGCTTTAAGCATAAACCAGTTTAGTTTTTGTATTTTTTTTTTTTTGGCAGGATGTTGCAACAACTGATTTTTTTCTTTTTACTAGGCTTGACTTTTCTTTCTGTGTTGTGAACAGGAATGGGCATGCAGGTGAGAAAAGCAATCCAATACCAGATGATTTCTACAACATTTCATTTCCATTACTTTCCTGAAAAAGATGCCTGGTTTTAACAACAGATTTAAACGGCAATTAGTCCTAACAAAGTCAGCTTCAAAACCAACTGATTCTAATGGATGAACTGCATTCATAAGAACATAAGAACAGCCCCACTGGATCAGGCCATAGGCCCATCTAGTCCAGCTTCCTGTATCTCACAGCGGCCCACCAAATGCCCCAGGGAGCACACCAGATAACAAGAGACCTCATCCTGGTGCCCTCCCTTGCATCTGGCATTCTGACATAACCCATTTCTAAAATCAGGAGGTTGCACATACACATCATGGCTTGTACCTCGTAATGGATTTTTCCTCCAGAAACTTGTCCAATCCCTTTTTAAAGGCGTCTAGGCTAGACGCCAGCACCACATCCTGTGGCAAGGAGTTCCACAGACCGACCACACGCTGAGTAATTTCCTTGTCTTCATTTCATGTAAATAGGTGTAGCTTCAATAGGTTGTCTTCATTAGATTGATGCTTACTTTTCCAGTTGTGAATTTTACCCTTTTTGTGTTCTTTGATTCTGAGGACCAAAGAAGGTAGATTTTGAGAATGGCTCCCCCATTTTTCATTTGTGCAGACTTTTCCCCACCTGCATAGATGCAGTGCGCATGTAGCAAACTGGGTTGATCCAATGGGCTCAATTCTATGGGGGCCTTGTGCTGCTGAAACTAGTGTCCTTTATGACTGTTGCAAATGGTGAAGCACCATTCATGTGGTGAACTCCAATCACTGAGAACACTTAGGGTACAATCCTGACCCAGGCTGTAAGGCATGTTTGCACCTCCTCAGGAGGAAGCCGGGTCGGTGCAAGGAGATGTGCTGACACATGGAGGCTGAATCCAGCCTCTGTGGTGGCTTCCCTGCTGAGTCTTGTATTAGCCTGACTGGGCCGAAGCAAGGAAGAAAGGTAGGCGGGGGGAGGCGGGAGGGGGGTGTTCCTGGGCGGAGGAAGGGAGGGTGGTGGGTGATCCCAGGGGTCGGTGGGTGGGGAGCGGGAGGTGGGAATGAGATCCAGCAGTTATGCCAGATCCCAACCCCCATTCCCGGGGAGAATGGAGCGGCTTCAAGCAGCTCCGCTCTCCTTGGACTTGTGCTACCTGAAGAATTCAAGGAGACCCATAGGCACCAGCTGCTCTTACCTGGAGGTAAGGGAAATTTTTCCCCTTGCCTCTGACTGCACCACTTGTGGCCAGAATCCTGTGCTGGATACAGCGCAAGCCTCTTGGCTTGCCTGTTCTAGTGCAGGATAGGATTGCACCCTTAACCTGAGAATACTTTGCTGTTGAGGGAGTTACTCACCACCTGGGACCTTTGTGCCCAGAGCTGCCTAGTCCTAGCAAGTCATATTATTAAGGAAGAAGAATCTGGATCCACAGTTCAATTACCCAACATATTGTCTGGATTATCTGCTCTTGATTACACAACAGAGCTGTACTGAGAAGAGAAGAAGGAAGAAGCCTGAGATGCAAGCAGTAAGTATTCATGCAAATTATTAAGACTGGCCTTAGTCATAAGTTGTAGGCTAAACCTGGGTCTTAAATGTTCCAAATGCTCAAGACAAAGCTGGAGGAGGGGTGCTCATGTCACACTTCCTAGAAGTGTCTCGTTGGCCAGCCAGACTAGTTGAACTTTAATTTAAATCAGCAAGTTTCATCTTAATGTTTTTATGATAAAATATGGGGAAGGGCAAGGTTTTACTGGGGTGACATGGAATTTAAGTGGAAAAAAAAATAAATGAAGTAGAATGATATTATGGAATTAGCTCCTGGAGGCTCCTAAGCTAAGTATCTTCCCTTGGGAGGGTATCATCTGATTAAGATTAACAGCAGCAACTGTTACTTTGCACATGCCTGATCTTGTCTGATCTTGGAAGCTAAGCAGGGTCAGGCCTGGTTAGTACTTGGATGGGAGACTGCCTGGGAATACTGGGTGCTGTAGGCTTATACCACAGTCTTTTGAGACTGAAGGTTGCCAACCATCTGATTAAGGAGAGGCGTGTGGTCAAGGGAGCATTGTGTATGGATTTGCCCTGGGGCCTAGGCCATTTTGTGGGATGGGAAGCACTGGTCTCCTTGCCAGATTCTCAAAGTGGTCCTTCAGGAAAACAAATTGCTGGGCGGGGAATTAAATCTTTTATGGTAACTTGAGTCAACACTTTATTGTAACGCAACCAGAAGTATTCCAGGCATCTGGAATGTGAGGTTTTCAGAAATGTGAGTTTTACAGATGAGAAACAAGGAATTAGGTGCACAAAGTCCCTTCAGAGGATATGTAGATGTGAGAGATTGATGTGTCTAGTAAAACCTTAAGGGAAAATTGGATAGAACTACATAATAACCAGTGGTACAAATGAAATCTCTGATTTCTGTTTCTGTCTGGACAGCATAAGACAAATGAAACGGATGACTGAGAAGAATCACATTTTCTATAATTATATAAATTGCAGAAGGAATGACTGTAATCACCTAAAATGCCTCTAGGGGGGCTGGATTACTAGAAGACAATGTCTTAAATTGAGCCACACTCCTGGGTTGAAAAATGCCATGAGTGGAAATGTTTAGGAGAAGACTGGCAAGCTACAGTAGTTAACTCTTTGGAAGGAACAAGCCATCCGTGTGCTTGTTGCATATAGAGAGTCACATTCTAGACCAGGGGTGCCCAAACCCTGGCCCGGGGCCACTTGCAGCCTTCAGGGACTCCCAATCCAGCCCATGGGGAGCCCCCAGTCTCCAATCAGCCTCTGGCCCTCCACATACTTGCTGGAACCCGTGCTGGCCCGATGCAACTGCTCTCAGTGTGAGGGTGACTGTTCAACTTCTTGCGTGAGCTGTGGGCCAGGGGCTCTCTCCACTGCTTGCTGTTTCATGTGTGTGATGTAGCAAAGGCAGTGAAGGAAAAACTGGCCTTCCTTTGTGCAATGCCTTTTATAGGCCTTGAGTTATTGCAAGTCCTTCATTCATTCATATAATTTCCATCTCTAATATATTCATTGATGTAAATTTATTAAAATTTGAAATGTAAATTAATTCTTTTTTCCCCGGCCCCTGACACAGTGACAGAGAGATGATGTGGCCCTCCTGCCAAAATGTTTGGATGCCCCTGTTCTAGATCTACATCACACACATGAAACAGCAAGCAGTGACCTACTAAAATGCAGCAAGGTCAGCTCCATATTTTTGTAGGCTCTTTGTCACCATAGTGCTCATGGACCCCATTCCTTCCCATTGTAAATCTCCACCTTTTCCCCTCTCGTGGTGGCTATGGTTGCTGTACTGTGCTTTTAATCTTCCTCCTCACTTCGCCAGCACCAATCAAACAGTGCTGGTAGGGCAAAAAGGAGTCACACACTACTCCCTCTGGTACCCTACCCACTACAATGGCTCTGGAGCAATTTTCTGTTTCCTGATGGGAGATGCACCTGACACTTGCCCTCCTTTTTGGCCCAATTATGTTGGGGCTCTGCTCTTTCCAATGCAGTTCTCACCAGGAGATGGGATATTGCCCCAGTGTCTCTGGTGGGCCATCTACTGGTCTGTGGGCCTTGACCATTTCCCAACTATGCTAATAGTTGATCTGGGCCAGTAAAGCAAACTACAGGTTGTTACAAATGTTTCAAACAGTTGTAATCGTATTTGGCAGAGTGTAGTGCTGGCCTAGATCCTGTGCTTCTAAAGTAGAATAAAGGAATACATGAAATGACATCATCACATCCAGTGGTTCTCCATTGCTGCTTCAGTTCATTTGCATGGGATTGCATGGTAAATCATGTTATGTTTGTTCTCCACTCAATTTTTCGTTTTCTTATTTCCACTGATTTTTATTAACTATTAATCATTTTCAGGGAGGCAAACTGGGGGAAGAAAAGAAAGCAGATCTTTTATTGGGATCTTCATTGTGCATCTGCTTCCTTGCAGCAACCCTTTAATTATCAAGATGCCCTTGGAGGCCAACATGGATTAAAAAAAGAAATTGGCCACTGCCACGGAAAAATAGACACCTCCTCTCCCTGATTTGTTACTTTGTGTCCCAGAAGACATTTATTTTGTCAATGGAAAAGGGTATGAATGGGGCTTGTCCATATCCATTTTCATTTGATCCAAAAACAAATGCACATGCCTAAAATGCTAAATGTGATGTCATCCCATTATGTGTTTCTTTTACTACATATTATCACAGTACTCATGGGGGGATGCATGGTTTGGCACTTGTCCTGCATCCCCCATACTGTCTAGTTAGCTGAGAGAGACAGGGTTAGTGAGCTCTTTGCGCCTAAGCATATGGACATGACAACAAATGTGAAGCGCAATCCTAATAGGGGGTTAGGAAAGGGACTTGCGCCAGCCTTGGAGGGTCGCAAACGTGCTGTAAAGCATGTTTGCGCCTCCACAGGAGCAAGCTGCACCAGCACAAGGAGATGCACTGGCACACAGAGGCTGAATCCAGCCTCCGTGGCAACTTGTGAGGTGAATCTTGCATCAGAGTAGCTCGGCCGACGCAAGGCTCTGGGCTTGGCAGGTAGGAGGCGGAGAGGAGGCAGGGAGGAGACGGGAGAGAGGTGTTCTGCGGCAGGGGGAGGTTGGACAGTGGGCGGCCCTGGGGGTGGGTGGGCAGGGAGCGGGAGGCAGGGCTGGGATCCGGCTGTTATGCCAGATCCCAACCCCTGTTCTCGAGCAGTGTGGAGCAGCTCCAAGCCACTTTGCTCTCCTCGGACTTGTGTCACCTCCTGCGATGGCAAGTCCGAGAAGACCGATAGGGGCTGCAGCAGTTTACCCAGGGGTAAGGGAAGAGGGTAAACCTTACCTTTGGCTGAGCCACTTTGCAACCCTGTCTCGTGCTGGCTTGCCTGTTCCAGTGCAAGATAGGATTGCGCCCTTAGTTGATGTAACAAGATGTAATTCTGAGTAACTAACCTTTGAAGCAGAGAGTAAAAATTCCACATCCCATTTCAGCTATGAGGCAGCCGCATGCACAGAAGTGTGATTCTGCATGTGTATCCTTAGCTTCAGGAGACACCACCAATTACTCCCCTGCTCCAGCTGCTGGGGCTGCACACATGCAGTACAGGAAATCAGCAATATAGTACTGACCTGTTTGGGAGGAAGAGGAATACTGTGCTGAATTTAGTCATCCTTTGCTGCCCCTGCTTGGCATGATGGCTGATTTTCTGAAAGCACTACAAATGCGCAGCCTTGCCCATTGTCCACCTCATAGTTGGACTGGGGCTTGGTGTATTCTAAAATATCATATGAGAAATGTAGACGTCATGTACAATGCTGAGGACATCAGGTTTTGCTTTTTAAATTTCTGTAACAGTGTATACGTTTTCTCCCAGTATAAATGTCTAGAAAATAGAAATCTACGCGAACCATGAACGAACGAATAACTTAACTGCAGACTTCATCTTGACTGAATTCAATATGAGGCATGCAGAACAGCTTTTATAATAAGAAATGATTTCTTAAACAAGATCCATTTATTGAATTCTAAGCAATATGTATTTTGTACAGTCAGCCAATGATGACTGACTCAGCTGATTTTGCCATTCATTCATCACAGATGCATTTGTAAAGGTCGAGCTGTTTTCTTTCAAGACTTCATTGAATACATGGTACAATCGTTCATGAACAAAGTAGCTCCAGAAGAAAAGGAAATTACATTTTATGGCTATGCACTGCAGTGGCTCTATTTATGTAATTCAAACACACCAGAGGTGCAGATCCATTGTGAAAAGTGAAGGATCATAAATTAACTTAAGTATACAGGCTGCTGTTGCTGAACTGCACTATATACGACATGTAACACAGCTCAAAAACAACACTTTATAGGGAAATGGACATGTTGGGTTTTATATGCATTTGTTTTTCATTAGGTGGTAACACTATGCTTGTTGTGTTTAACCAATGTATGCGATGTGTTTACGTGATCACACATCCATACATGAGCATGTACAGTGTATTGGTTAGAGTGCTGAAAGAGGCTTGAGAGGATCCGAGTTCAAATCCTGCTCTGCCATGAAACTTGCTTGGAGACTTTTGACCAGTGACTGTCAGCCTAACCTACCTAGTGGGAGTGGGGATGCAAAGCTCTGGGACTTTTCCTACAGCAGGAACAGCGACATTAATAGCAGGAGTGCACAGATGCTGCTTCTGAAACCTTTTTCAAAGGATCTTATTTGACTAGAAGCATCAGGCTCAACAAGAGGCAAACTGAGAAATTTGCCTTGGGGCATTTGTTAAAGTCTAGGTCAGTGGTCTTCAACCTTTCTTGTGCCATGACCACGCCAAACAAACAAGCAAACAAACAAACAAAGTATGAGACGGGAACCACTGCTGATCCCTTCTCCTCCTAGGACCCAATCTGCCCACATCCTGCCCCTGTCACCACCTGCCCCCATTTCCCCCTACCACTTGTGTCTTTTCTGTAACCCTGTTAGGTAGCAGACTGACCTGCTAAAATCCAATCCAATCCAGTAATGGTGCTTCTTTATCAAAACTGAGTTCTTGGTATAATCCTGTACAGCCTTTTCTCATTGTGTTGTCTAGGCAGTACCATTATTGGATTGGATCCAAGTCCTCTCTTCCACAGGCTTTAAGAGGTTGCCCTGACCCCCCAAATGAGGCTTCATGACCCACAGGTTGAAGAACACTGGTCTAGGCTATCATCTTTTTCAACAGCTGCCTGACCCCCCCCCCCCAAAACAACAACAACAAACAAATTATGAGTCTGGGGAACCATTGCCAATCCCTTCCCCTCCTAGGATCCAATCTGCCCACATCCCGCTTTTGTTGCCACCCATTTCCCCGTACCACTTGCATCTTTTCTACAACACTGAGAGGCAGTATGTAGCTAATTTTCCATTATGATACAATCCTGTGCAAATTTGGCTGGGAGAAAATCATACTGAACACAGTTGCTTATTTCTGAATAAGAATGCATAGGCTAGCACTCTGATATACATTTTATATTTATTTATTATATTTATTATAATATTATTATAAATAAATAAATAAAATAATATTATAATAAATATAATAATATATTATATTTATTATAACCCCTGCTAACTGGTTAAGAGGCACTTTTTCAAGTGGGTGCTCTTTTATTTAGCAGGGGGAGAGTAACTGGCCCACCTCACCCCAGCAGTGTCTTTTCTAGTGGCTGTCTGCTGGTGTTGCATTTTTTTAGATTGTGAGCCCTTTTGGGACAGGGAGCCATTAGATATTTGATTTTCTCTGTAAACTGCTTTGTGAACTTTTTGTTGAAAAGCGGTATATAAATACTGTTGTTGTTGTTGTTGTTATTTGGGATATTTTGTAATTTCATTTTCATACACATTCTCAAGAAGAAATGTAAAGAGTGTTTTGTTTTCTTTTCTTATGGGCTTAATGGGGCACAGATAGATAGACAGGGCTCAGGTAGCATAGGGCATAGGTATGGGGCATAGGTAGATAGACAGGTAGATATTGGGGCATCATGATGAGCTCCTGTACTTTAAATTTACCACTACACCACTGCTCACAGGATTGATGCAAGGATATATTGGAGAGGAAGGAGAACCATGTATGTTGCCTTAAGGATGAGTGGGACAGAAAAGAAATCAACATCTCTGTGTTTGTCCATGTGCCACAATAACATAGTGGGTAAATGCATACAGGTTGAGCTTACTTATCCACAGATTTTTTATTCAGTTCAGTAGTTCAGTTCAGTAAGACCTTTATTGGCATAAAATACAGAGAAAGAAACAAAACAAAACACAAATATACAAAGACAACACAACAAAAGCATCGGTCCTTTCCTCACACACTGCCCAGAGTCCCAGAGTTCTGCCTGGCTATTACCCCAGATAAAAAGGAAGTGACCTTATCCAGGGTCTCAAATTCAGATGTGGAAAGGAGAAACTGGAGCATGACTGAATCCTCCCAGCCCTGGATCCTAGCTAACAATGGGCCTAGATATTTCTTGCGTGAAGTATCACGTAACGGGCAGTAGAAAAAGGTATGTAGTAGAGTCTCAATACAATCCCTACCACATGTGCATTTCCTCTCCGAGTAGGGAATACCACTAAACCTGCCAGTTAACAAGGCTGATGGAAGAGTGTTACATCTTGCAAGTGTGAAAACTCTCCGAGACTGTGGGCACTCCAGATGATAAAAGAAGGAGGCTGGTTTCCCAAAACTGACCGGAACATGGAGATAGAGTGAAGAGCATGTGGTTTTGGCAGCACTAAACAGCTCTTGTTGTTCAATATCAAGAATTCTCTCTTTGACAGTTCTGTAAGCTACATCACAGCCACTCATGCCTAGCTCTGTGGTGTCCAGCCCTATTGACTTAAGTTTAGGTAAAAGTTTGGTGATCTCCAAAGGCAGGACTAAATCTGACAATAATTGGTGCATTCGACCAAAGGAGGTAGGGTTAAATAAAATCCTAAACCAAAATTTCAGTAATCTTAGCCATGCAATAGTCCTGAACCAAATTAACCCCAACTCAAGACACAGCACTGAGCAGGGAACACACCTGTGTAAACCCAAAATCTTCCACAAAAAGGAGGCTTGAATGTGTTCTAATGATGAGCCTATGATGAATGATGAGCCTATGATGAATGATGAATGTGTTCTTTATGAGAGCCATAAAGAACCTGGGAAAGAACCTTCCCCTTAAACGCCTCCAGAGTGGACAGAACATAACCACTGCCGCAGGTGAAAAAGAAACGGGAAATAGCTGAGGATGCTAGTTTGGATGCATTCTGCACTGCCTTATGATGAAACGCCCATGTGAGCCTGTAATGGAAGTTGATTCCAAGATACTTGCAATGCTTAAACTGTTCCATTTTGTTGCCATTTCAAGACCGTTTAAAAGCTTTCCATCTGTTGGCAAATATCATTATCTTGGATTTAGTGTAATTGAATTTGTTGGACAAGAAATACTCTGCAGCATGGCTGAGCAGACGTTTTAGGCCAATCCTAGTACGAGATATCAGTACTGCATAATCCACATACAGAAGTAGCGACACTTGGCTTGCGTCAAGCTTTGGACAATGGCTATCCATTTCCTTCAGGGATGGGGCAAGATCATTTAGAAACAGATTGAAAAGCATGGGGGCCAAGACACAGCCCTGTTTGACCCCTTTGTTAGTGGCAATGGAATGAGTTAGATTCCCACTCCAGGAGTATCTAACCCTGCATGAAGTATTTAAATGGAGGGACCTAATCAGCAGCAGTAATCTTTTATCAATTCCAATATTTCACAACTTGGACCAAAGAAGCTTCCTATCCACAGAATCAAAGGCACCTTTCAAGTCAAGGAAGGCTACATAAAGGCGAGCCTTACATATCCTAACCTGCTTATGGGCCAAGTGAGACAGGATCAGGCAATTGTCCAAAGTTGCCCCTACAGAAGCCAGATTGCTCTGGGCTTAAGATGCCTTGCGAAGTAAGGTTATTGCATAGATATTTAGCATAGGTGTTACCTATTACAGTAAGCAAACTAACGGGCCAAAAATTTCCTGGTATGTTAGGGTAACCCTTTATATGGATAGGAATAACTGTCGCTGTAAGCCAGGCATTGTGCAGTAGGCCAGATCTGTTGATTATTGTAAAGACGTGGGCAAGTAACTTGGCCCATCATTCCATATCACCTTTTAAAAGCTCGGGTGGTATTTCATCTGGACCTTCCCTGGCTTCAATTGCATAATTAACTCTTTAATTTCCCCAGAGGTCAACAAACAAACTTTTTCTCTGTCAATAAAACTCTTAGGGCGCAATCCAAACCAGCGCTGGAGCAGGCAAGCCAGGAGGCTTGCGCAGCATCCAATGCAGGTTTATTGGCTGCAGCGGCTCAACCAGAGGCAAGGGGAAGCTCTTCCCCTTACTCCTGGGTAAGGGCTGCACGCCCCAATGGGTCTCCTCAGACCTGCGCCACCTCTGGAGGTGGCACAAATCTGAGGAGAGTGGAGCGGCTGGAAGCCGCTCCATTCTCTCCGGGGACGGGGGTTGGGATTTGGCATAACCGCCAGGTCCCAGCCCCCCCGGCTCCCTACGCACCTGCCCCCGGGATCGCTCATTGCCTGCCCTCCCCCTGCCCAGAAACGCCCCCTCCCCACCCCCCCAATGCCTACCTTTGCAGCTTGTGCTGGTGCAAGTGCACCAACACAAGAGGTGGCACAGGAGCCACCATGGAGGCTTCTGCCTGCCTCCACGTGTTTGCACATCTGAATGTGCCGATGCGGCTCCTGTCCATGGAGGCGCAAACGTGCCTTATGGCACGTTTGCGACACTCCAGGGCCTCCTATGCCGGCATAACTGCTGGTTAGGATTGCGCCCTTAGTTGTTTTTTGAGAATGGAGTATTTAACTAGACCAGGGATCGGCAACCTGTGTTTTTAGAGCCGCATGCGGCTCTTTCAGCCATCTGCTCTGGCTCCTGCAGGCTGGGATTTAAAGGGGCAGGACGGGCAGCTGCTGCTTTCTCCTTGGTCGGAGGGGGAGATTGTTTTGTGCAGGACAGGCTGCTGCTGCTTTCCCCTTGGGGGGAGCGGGAGATTGTTTTGTGCTGCGGGGGAGGGAAAGGGGGGCTTGGCCGCTCCTGCCTGGGAAGATGGTGTGCTGGGGCTTCGCCTGCTCCTGTAATGTGCTGTGCGCCCTCTACGCACACACTATGGTGAGTGTGGCTGACAGCAGCCAGGCTCCCGTCCTGGCTTCCTGCCACCCTGAGTGTGGCTGGCAAGGGGTGGGGGCGCCAGGTGGGTGGGCTTCCAGTGGGGGGTCGGTGGGGGGGCACAGAGGCAGGAGGGGGAGCCCAGGCAGGGCTGCCTGGGTGGGGGAGGCAGGGGCAGCTCCCAGGAGAGGGCAGAAGGCGCCTGCAGTCCCCTTGTGGGCATCCTGAGCTGTGGGGTGGGGCTTGACACAGTGAGGCAATGGGGATGACCTCACTTTTGTCTTGTAGGGCAATAGGTGAGGCAGAGCAGAGGAAGAGGGGGGGAGTGTTGACTTTGCAAGGGTGGGTGGGTGGGGAAGAGGGAGGCTGTGGAACGGCTGCCTGTGTAACTCCATCTTTACTTTGCTTTTCTGGGGTGCCATGGGGAGCAGGAGGGCAGAGATGGGGCTGTGGGATCCTTAGAAAGGGGTGCTCTTTCAGGAGCAAGAAAGATGGGGGTTGACCTGGGGAAAATGAAGAGTGCTAAATTCAAGGGTGCCATCTTAGCATGCACCGTCCCAGTGTGTGCCCAGGGTGACCAGAGGTCCTCTTTTTCCAGGGCATGCCCTATTTTTTAGCCCCATGTCCTAGAAAAGAACTTAAATGTCCTGCTTTTCCCTGTGAGCAGGCAACGCATCCCCTCTTGTAATTAATAAATTATATGTAATACAGTTTTAAATTCAATAATAAGTAATTTTAAATTAGGCACATGAGATCAATAATACAATATATAATAAATATATAATCTATATATTGATCAATATATAATCAATATAGATGAGTGTTTTAAGCTTTTATTTTGTGGTCCTACATGTTTCTTCAATATCCTACATTTTGGGGTGACTTGTCCTCTTTTATTGTTATGACATCTGGTCACCCTGTGTGTGCCTCAGAGTGCCGTCTCAGGGCCCAATCCTATCCAGTTTTCCAGTGTTAGTGAGCCATTCTAATGGGGCATGCACTGCATCTTGTAGTGGGGAGTCAGTCACAGCCACCTCCTCAAGGTATGGGAACATTTGTTTCCTTACATCTGGGCTGCATCAGTGCTGAAAAGTTAGATAGGATTGGGCCCTCAGTCAAGATATATCTATCTTGACAATAAGTATATTGTCTGGTTAGCACAGGAAGGGGAGCTTGCAGCAGATCATAAAGATAAAAAAAAAACTATATATGCAGTGTTATCTTCATTTTAGATGTCAAAAGGGTTTTGTGGCTCCCAAGGTTTTCTTTTCTCCGGAAAATGGTTCCAAATGGCTCTTTGAATGTTTAAGGTTGCCGACCCCTGAACTAGACAATCAGGGTCATTGTACTTTCGAAGCCCTGATACACACCTTAAGATTCCTGCATTCACTATCAAACCAATCCTTTCTGTCAAATGCACCGCATGTTTTAACCAACTTGGGCCTGGAACTCAGGACCTCAAAAATATAACCAATAAAACCTTCAAAGGATTTGATTTGAACAAAAGGGTCAGAATCCTGTAGAATGGCTGATAAAAAAATCTCTACTTGCTGGTTGCATATTTAAACGATGGAAGTTTGGGCAAAGGGCACTGTTAGCCATGATTTTATACCTACACTCTAGGTTTATATGTACCTCAGCTTGTAAAGGAACACTCCCAGGATGGAAGTCAAGGACCAAGATTAAAGGTAAATGGTCACTAAGGGTTAGGTCCCCAATGGCAAAATCTTTCACATGATGTTTCATTTTAGTGGAAACTAAAATGTAATCCACAATGCTGGCTCCACAGGAGGATACAAAAATAAATTCATCAGCATTGGGGAACTCTTTTAGACCATTAAGCCAAATCATGTTAGAGCTGATGGAAAACTTAGCCGAAAGTTTTTATTTGTGGATTTCGTTCAACGTGAGTCCCCTGGACCTGTGTTGAGCCAGACTTGGCTCAACCTGAAACCTCCAAAGGCAACTGGACCACTTCTCCAGTTACTTCCTGAGAGCTTTCTGAAGCCCACAGAGGCTGCATGTGTCCGCCCACCGCCTCTGTAGGCTTCAGAATGCCTCCCGGAGGCAAAAAAAAAAAGTGACTTCAGGTTTCAGACAAAGTGACAAAATCAGGAAGTGATGTTTTTATGCCTTTAAAAGGCATGAGGAAGGCTGTGGACTTCGTTTTTGTCCGAAAACTGGAAGTCACGTTTTTTGCCTCTGGGAGACATTCTGAAGACCACAGAGGCAGTGAGCAGATGCACGTGGCCTCTGTGGGATTCAGAAAGCCCTCTGGAGGTGACAGGAGCAGAGCAGCTCCAGTCAATGTTGGAGAGTTTAAAGGGGCCGAAACAGCAGATTTCGTTATCCACGGATTTCGGTATCTCTCTCTCTCTCTCTCTCTCTCTCTCTCTCTCTCTCTGTGTGTGTGTGTGTGTGTGTGTGTGTGAGGGGGGGGTGTCCAATAATGGATTCCTCACAGATACCAAGACCCCACTTGTGTATGCATACAAGGTAAACTCTGGGTTGCCTATGATATTTTACTAACTATGAAGAATGCATACAAGCCCAAAACTTGCTCCTATGCCCTACCTTGGATAAAGCAGACACACTGGGTTCTTGTATGAATCAGGTTCAAGAGAGCATAGAGTTCTTTCAGTCCAGTGGTTAGACAACTACACAGGCTGAGCCTATCAGAGAGGCTGATATCAACTCTAGAGTTATCCTGTCCCTTGAAAGGCACTGCCACAGGGGAACAATGGCCTTACAGTGATGACACAGCTTTAGGATAGAGTGCAAGTAGTGTTAGGTACTCCCTTATTCTTCCTTCATCCCTGCCTTGCTTGACATGGCTGCACCATGCAGCAGCTTCTCCTGAGTGGTGCTAAAGCTGCGCCACTTGCTGGTGCAAAGGGTGAGGCCAAGTTTCAGTGGAAACCATTGATTGTATCTTATGCATTGCAACGGGCATAAGCAATGCAATAGTAAATCTGAGCACTCGGGTTTGACTGACTTCTGGAGTCATCAGCCAAGCTGTTCCACCTAGATTGCCAAGCCCCTCCTCATGGTTCTTGAAGGTCATGCTACATATATTAAAATATATCAATAGAGGGAGCCCAGGAAGACAGATCAGCAGAGATATGGATCACTACCACATAGCCCCATAATTCTTTCAACAGCTGAAATGGCAACAAAATATTCTAATGATGCCTTTAAAAATGCAGTGTTATTAAAATAGATTTTTTTTTTTCCAGAAGAGGGACATCAGCTTTTTAATGCTTTAATTTTTCGCTTGACAAACCAACCAAAAGTATAGGGAAATGCCAACTGTGAACTTTTCCATATGACCACCCTGCAGCTATTATCCAGGGAATCATTTGCCCTCAGGAAGGCTCAGGATACGAAGCCCTCCTTGACCTCTCCATTGCTTGCTCATTGCTCCAGGAGTAGCAGAATCACAGAGGTACCTGCCCACAAACCAGTCTTTTGGAGAAGAAAAGAAAAACAGTGAAGTGAAACAAGAGAAAAGGGGGAATGCAGAGCACCTGAAAGAACTGATGCAAACCTATGGCACTGCTTACCACATTGTAAACTAGAATGGATTCAGCGGACAGCTGGAAAGATGCAGTTCCTATGTAGCAAGCCTAAAAGAACTGGTCATGTGCAGCTTGGAGAAAAATTAAGCACTTATTTATGTTTATGAAGGAGGTGTGGTCTGGAGGTTGAGCTGCTACCTTGCCTGAAAAAGCTAAGCAAGATTAGCTCAGGTCTGGCCCTGGATAGGTGACCAGAAGCAGCTGGCTAGAGATGACAGGATGTAGAGGAGTGTGAGTGTGGAGGAGTCAGCTGGCAGGAAATGGATAACATCCTGGGAACCACCCTGAGGTGTGCTTTGCATGCTGCTGGAGGAAGCTTGGAAAGCACAAGAGCTGTGCATCCAGGCCAGTGACTGCACCCTGAAGGGAAACATCTGGAAACATGGAGGTTTCTATGAGTTTCTCTCATAGAATAAAACTGGTTAAAACCCCAACTGGGAAAAAACACACACCAGGTTTTATGGTCAGCTTGCGTATGAAAACTGCTTAGAGTCTACAAGGGCACAATCGTATTCAACCTTCCAGCATTGGGGCAGCATTGATGTAGGTAAGGGAACAAATATTCCCTTGAAGAGGTCTCTGTGACTGCTACCCCTTCATAGAATGCAGCACATGTCCCGTTGGCATGGCTGCATCAGCGCTGGAAATTTGGGTAGAATTGGGTTCTGAGACTCAGGTCTATGAGCCTGAGAAAAAATAAATCATCAAAATTCAGAGGTTGCAATTCTCAGATAACCAGGGATGGGAACTTGAATCAGGTGATTTGAGCCCGAGTCACAAAAATCTGTGTTTTTCACTGTCTCATGTACACTTGAGTCACGCATGTGGAAGACTTGGCAAAACACTCAACTCAAGGGCCCCTGACTTGGCACTCGGTCCCCATGCATGCAGACTTAAGTCTTTCTGTGTGCACTTGCTTGCTGTTTTTGCAGCGTGAAAAACCTGGTGGGGCCATCATTCAGACCGAGAGAGCAGCAAGGAAGTTCCAGCTAGGAGTTAGGGATGGATTAATGTTTGCTTTTTCATCAGGCAGGAGCGGGCTCTCTTGCCCATCTCTGAAGGAACCAATGATCATTGGATGAAGGATGGGAAGTCTGATTTGTATCTTCAGATGAGGGCAGGCAGGAGGAGGAGCCCAAGAGGGTTATTGCTTTGGAATTGGCTGGAGAAGCCCAGGGGAAAAGGAGGTGGGGAAGTGGAGGTGGGGGGGGAGGTTTGTAATAATCACATTTTCCAATTGCATGGCTGTGGTGAGCTCAGTTGTTACTAGGGGGGAAGAAGCCCCATTGAAAGACCGGCTGCAGTGAGACTACTTCTGAGTACAGCTGCAAAGGATTGGGTCATCCTGATAAGCCTCGCAGCTGCTGCATGTGATCCTCCTCCCTCTTGCCACCTCTGTCCCCCCTCTTGCACAGTTTGTCCCACCCCCTCCTGCCTTGTGTACAGATGGGACAGCAAGGGAGTGGTTAAAGAGAACTCTGACACACACCCCTACAGCATCTCCGACTTTTTTCTGAGCCTATCACATGTATCAAAAAGACCTGTGACTCGAATTTGTTTGAGTCACAAAAATGCTCCAGGCAACTTGGAAAGTGCCCTCAAGTATTCAACTTGAGTCATGGGGGGTGGAGACTCGTGACTTGACGAGTTAAGCTGCACTTCATTTGCCCATCCCTGCAGATAACCATTGCCCACATGAACCCACTCAGAACTCAGAAATAACTACCTTGCTGTTGTTTACACCAGGGGTCTCCAAACCCTGGCCTGGGGGCCAGACGTGGCCCATGGCGAACCTCTATCCGACTCATGGCAAACCTTTGGTTCCCTGCAAGCCTCTGGCCTGCTCATCTGAATGTGACTGGAGCTGTGCTCCAGTCACATCTGGAGAGTGTTCTGAGGGCCAGGGAGGCCATGCACCCTTCCCCCCCAAATGCCTTCTAAAGGCCTAAAAATATCACTTTTTGGTTTTCCTGAAAAACCAGAAGTGACATTTTTGGGCCATCTGAAGACCTTAGGCTTTCTAATGTATTTATTAAAATTTTATATTTAAAATTTATTTTTACAGCCCTTGACACCATGCCAGTTATTTGATGTGGCCCTCTGGCTGAAAAGTTTAGAGACCCCTGGTTTACACAATGACCCACCTTGGGATGAAAGAGAAATGAACTAAGAACTGATATTGCTCTGGCTGCTGTGTAAAGTGATTCTTAGATCACATAAGCAAGTGAGCCAAGCTGCGTGGTGTAGAGAGAGGCAAAATTCCGCAGGGTCACTAAATAATCTGACCTGAGGGGAAATTCTTTCCTTCAAAATGTAGGGAGATGAATGTGATGACACGCATTCCTTCCTTTAAGTTCCTTCCTTTCTAGTTTTATAATTCTGTGTTTGGTCAGGTCTGCCGTAGAAAGGTCACTGCATTTGGGTCCTAATTTTCATGTGCAGTAAGACTTTATCTCTCTCTCCCCCCCCCCACCCCCGCTTTTATTACAACTGCTTGAGTCCACTTGAATTCATTGCCACAGAAGAGAGGATGCTAGGCTGGCTTGGTTAAATAGGTAGAAATGTCTTCCCTAGTCAGTCAGCCACAGCGGCAGCCCTGCATTCCAGTGAACTAAATAGTCAAATTGCCTGAGGTAAGATACAGCAAAGGTACAGAGGGTTTGACATAGATTGGGCTGTTAGGATTTCACTTCGAAGAATCCTGCGGAGCTCTCCGAGAGCAACCATCACTGGTGACCTCAGCTCTCCCCTGAAATGCTTAGTGTGTCTTTGAATTTAGCAATCCCTTTTTCAAAAAACCATGGAAAGGTTAAAAGGCAGTGACACTCATGGTCTCCCCCCCCCCCCCCCATGAGTCCAGGAATGAGTCTGGTCAGAGGACATGTGAAGGAGGGCAGAAGCCTTTAAGCAAAATCATTTTGCAAATTAAAGAAAATAATATTTTGGGGGGCTCATTTTCTTCAGTAGGCAGTTATTAACAGAACTAAACTTTCCCCAGTGCTGTTTTTTGAAAAGTTTATATCCACATAATTGTCCTAGTTATAAGCATTTGTTCACCAAGGTGGAAAAAAAAAAATGGATGGTCCTAACGATGCATTTTCACAGATCAAGGGCTACAGCACATGAATCTTTGTGGCACTCCAGCCACACAATGTCTTTAATGAGAAGCTGCATTCTGTAAACAGGCTGACTGACTCAGAGGGGACAAAATGCACCTGTGGGGCTTTGCCAAGATAATCACCCCCCCCCCTTCTTGGTTCATCCCAGACCTGTCTTCAGCTTACCATGTCTCCTCGTAATGAACAGCACGACTCATCTGGGACTAAATCGCTTTGAAATCAAAATTGCATGTTCTGCTGCAATTAGAGTGCGTTTTTAGTCATACAAACACTGAAATCCATGCAGTGAAGAAAGGAGAGGGGACAGCACTACAAAAGGCACATTTGGAAGGGAAACTCTGATTTTGTTTTTTTCAGATGTTCTGATTACCACAGCTGGGAGCTGGCAACTGGAACTCCATGAAAGGTTTGTCATGGAATTAACTGGAAACTTCAGTAAAAAGCCCTTGATTAAAAAGAAAAGCAAGTTCTCATTCTCTCTCTCTGTCCACCCAATAACAACTTCAAAATATTATGTGTGCTATCTAGATTGCTCTCCCCCCCCCAATGTGGAAGCATTCTGTCACAGCCCTATTCTCACAAAATGTTCCCAGTGTTCAGTAAATTTGGGCAAGGGAGAAGGACTGTGCACTTTGTTCATGCCTCTGATGCCAGCACACTGCTGCTCATGAGCTGTCATAATAAAAGTAGTGGTACCTGCACACTCCATAGGACTGGGAGTCTGGATAAATGGAGCTCTTGCTCCTATAGTGAACATGAGTCTGGCCCAGGAAAGTGGAATGTGTGAGCTCTGGGAAGCAGTAGTCAGCAGGTGCCTTTGTATTAGGTGGGGGAGCATCCAGCAGCTTCAGGCTGCCCCCTGCATCTACTGAACATGGGAAATATATCATGAAATGCGATTTTCATGTGAGACTCTGTACCAAAGTGTTGCAGTTCAGACACAGGGTTATCACTTCCTTTGGAACTAAGCCTCTATCAGTCTCCAACAATGTTCTGCTCGATTCCACCCCAGCCCCACCTCTGGCTCTGGCCTGCATTGGTTCTGCCGATCCTGCAAAGTATGCAGCAGGATCGGAGCTTTGTTTTGCCGGCCAGGAGCAGAAGAGCCTCCTCCCCTGAAAGGGGATTGGATGGGGACTGGAAGCTAGGCAGGCTCAGAGGGTTCTTAGGGCACCAGCGCCCGGCCCTCTTCCACTTTTGCAAGTGGGTATGGTGCTGACACCCAGCCGCCCGTCCCTAGAGCAGTCTCAGTTTTTACTGGTCGCCATTTGGGGCTGGGTAGGAATTTTTTGCTGTCTGCCAAGATTGGCTGGTGGCAGGCAGTTTTTTTGCCTACCCCAGAGTACAAGGGGGTTAAGGGGTTCCCCTTTCCGACTATCCTTGGTCACTTTATGACAGATGGTGCAGGGTAGAAGGTGAGAGCTGGACTTTCGGGTGCACCTTCAGGCGGCTTAGGCAGGGCAGAACCCACTTTCAGTCCTCACGGGCCCTGCAGCATGAGGGCTGGGACGGGGCCCTAACTGGGACTGCAGGGCCACCTCAGAGGCTCGGCGGCTCGAGGTGGCATTGTCTGTAGTCTGGCTGCCTCACCCCTTCACAGGGCGAAGACCTGGATAAGCTGCACTGCCTGTAATCGAGCTGGGTGCATGCCCAGCCCAGGGGACAGATGCGATTCTGGTGCCTTCTAAGGGTCCGGTCTTCGCACCACAGGTGCTTTGCTGCCCCTGCATCTGCAGGTTTATCTGCCTCTCCCATAATATCTTACTTGATAATAAAGTGGCCCTTTCTCCCAGCTCAGTTGTCTCGAGTGTTCATTGGGGCGTGCACAAACAATGTCCTCTGCTCCTTCTCAGGTAACTACTATTTTTGAAATAAAAAATGGGCAGTATGTGTCTAGCAGCTTATTGGTTTCTAGACCTCAAATCTTACTAGTAAGGTTCTTAGATTGGCCTGGCAGCCTGGAGAATCAGCATTAATCTCCAGGCGATTTCTGAAAACAGTAATGGTTATTTACCATTACTTGTGGTTATTTATAAAATCAGTAGCACAAAAACACACAGTAGATAAGCCACAATAAATGAGAGACCTCCCCTTCCCAACACAGAGTCAAATGAGGCACATTCCTTTCAGTGGAGGACTTTGGTATGGCCTTAACCCCTGGACAATCCTAGTCTCCAAGTAATCTAGAGATTTGGGACCACAGAAAAGAAATACAGAATGAAACCTATTTGAATTATATGAAATCCACCTCATAGCTTTTCATAGTTCCAGAAAGAAGGAAAAACTTAAAAAAAAATTAAGGTTTGGAAAATAATGTTTTGAACAATTTCTGGCATAAATCTTGACGTTAAGCTGGTCTTTCTCTTGTCTTGCTGCTTGAATCATTTATTTAAGCGGTGATAATAAAAGGTGTCAGCAATTCAGTTGTAAGCCCTCGAAGATTTCTGTGCACATTGACCTTTAAGTGTTTGGATCTTGACAGGTGAGCTGTTCTTAATGTCTCCCATGAGATATGGTGGGGGCAAAGGGTCATCACGCTAATGATAAAATTACCATTTACCTTTTACCTCGCCAGTCTCGGTGCCTGACATTATAAATGTAGGTAACCTTTCACCTGAAGGCTCTCTTTCTTCTGTACTGCTAGAGATTATGGTGAAAGGAGCATACCTGAAGATGCAGAAGATGTCTTAAGACGGGGGGATTTAGTGTATCCACTGAATTAAGTCAGCTTTTTTCATCTTATTTCTTATCCAAGGGACAAATGCACATTTTAGCAGAAGGTTATATATACAGAATCTTTTTTTCTCCTGTGCGGCTTCTGTGTGCATCCTTCTTTTTGCTGAAATGTATATTCTTTCCCCTCAAGATTTTCCAGCTTTGTGACCACTTAGGGCCCCTTCATACTTCTGTGTTGGAGAAACTCCTGTGAAAAAATTAACATGAGAATTGTATGTGGATCATAATATGTGATGACCCTGCACAAGGGAGGCAGAGGTTTGTGTACGTGTACTGAGAAGCCATGCTTGTTCTTGGCTTGCTGTTATGGCAGTACAAAGGGTGTGCTGCTGATGTGTGCTCCATAGCTGCTGGCACAAACAACCGGATGCTCCACACACCAGCCAGCAGATCCTGAAAGCCATGCTGGAGCAGGTACGGTGGCAGCAGGGGACCAGGGGTGGTTTGTGGGCAGTTCAGGGGAGGATAGGGGCAGGCAGGGGGTGGTTCAAAGGCAGATCTCGGTGGAAGAGGCACACACCAAGATCCTATCCTCATTTTCTCATCCTAACACACTCCTTGAGGCTTTTCAGACTTTTGCCAGCTAAATAGCTGGTGTAGGTCTGAGAAGACCCATTTGCAGCCAGGTATCTCTCCCAGGCTGTTTGGTTGCCTTCCCCACCATAGAGTGCAACACGTGCTCTGGCAGCCTGGCTGCTTAGCATAATCTGGTGTGTGTGTGGGGGGGGGGGGGTAGGATTGGGCATAAGGCTGCAGTCCTAAACACACTTCTTGAAAGTAAGCCTTGTTGAAACTGAACAGGCCTTACTTCTGAGTAGATATATACAATTGTGCTGTAAATAAATAAATAGTACAGTTTAGAGAATAAAGTGACCCCTGAACAGACCAGAACAGGTTATCCTTGTTCTATGTAGGTAAATCTTTTCCAGAGAGAAAAGTCAAAGTGGATTGGCAATGACTTCTGGGACTAATTTTGCCTACAGTATTTCACTAGAATAGAGTTACTGGATACAAGGGGGGGACGAATACCTATACCTTTAACTATTGTATAGAAGTGGGAATTTTGGCTGGTGCAGCTTTTTAAACCCTTCCATGTTTAGCTGCACCTGCCAAAATTCCCTCTCCTATACAATGGTTAAAAGGTATAGGCATTCTGTCCCCCTTTGTATCTGGTAACCCTACACTAGAAGATGTTCTTATGTTAAAAGAACAACTAGGCAGAGGAGAGTTTTTGCTAGATGAAACTCTGTTCTTCTTGCACTGGAAAAGAAGGAACAATTTAATACAGTATAATTCAGGAGCTCAAAGATCAGGGGTATTCTGTAAAATTACCTCCCATGAAGAAGCTGCACAGTTAAGCTGAATGTATAATTTTAATGGCATTCCTATAACTACTAAGACTGCTTCATAAATCATGGTTATTTAAAACTTAAAATGCATAGTCTGAACATAAATCTTTATATTAAAATGTTAGAAATTTTGCAGAGCGTAAATGTTATCCATTTGTGGCTGTGGGTAAATGGATTTGCACTCACAAATCTTGCTGTTATAATAAGATTCTCCCCTTTGAAAAAATGGGAAAATTAGTATTAAAATGGACCTCATAAAAGAGAATAAAAATATTCTCTTATAATTAGATGTCTAGGAAGAAAATGTCTGTACAAGCCTAATTAGAAGATTTGAGTAGGGCTTGACAATTACCAGTCCTTGGACATATATGGAGGTAACAGACAGTTACCTGTATTTACAGACAGTTATGGACAGTTGGAAAAGATACAAAAAAATAAAGAGCATGGTGATGTGTAGTGATTTTATTGTCTCTTGACTGCATTAAACATGTAGTATAAAGAGGCACGTGAAAGAGATATTTTCTACCTAGCGAATGGAAAACAAAAGATCATATAGGCAAAAAAAGTAATTCATATTGCTCTTTTAAGAAAAGTGAATTCCTTCATTCCTTCCTTTCCTGGTCTCCTTCTTCAACCTCCTTCTCCCATCATTGAATTTTGTGGGGTAGTGAACCAGGACAGAGTGCGCAGGAAAAAGTCTTCCCTTGGGAAGCTTCTGCTCAAATCAAATGTGTTGAAAGGGCACTGGCAGAGATGTCATTCAGGCTGGATGAATTGGCAGAGTCATTTCCAGGCTTATCAGATCATGTTCCACTTGTCTGAATACTCTTGTTTTACTTCTGTGCATCAACACAAACTCAGCTGCTAGCACCGAAAGAAAACACGGCTCCTATATCCCCAGCACAAAGGGCTTATCTGTGCATTTCAAAATGCAGCCCTTCTACCTCTGCCCCCTTTTTTTGGGGGGGGGGGTAGGGAATGCCAGTTCTGCAATCACATGTATACTTGCTGCTATGCTATACTAGTCATGGTTTATTCATCCTCAATGTTGGTTGCTCTTGTTTGTTATTTTATAGCACTTTCGCAATTTATGTTTCTTTCAGTCTCATAAAAGTCCTACAACATAAGTAAGCTAATCATGGATGGATGACATTTTCAGATGGGGGGGAGAGGTTTACACCAAAGTTCAAAAAGCTACTTATGAATATATTCAAGATTAAGTGCAGTTATAACATTTGCTATACACTTTTCCCTTTTTATATGTACCTAATCCATTCCTGAAAACAGCCCTTATAGCGAAAATCTGGATGACAAGTACATTTCATTAATTTCAATGAGAAAAATTCTAACTCATTCCAAAGCTATTGGAAGTTCACCCAAAAATCATCCTAACTGCCCAATACCATAAGGAAAAAGTTGAGTGTATAGCATCAGTAAAGTGTTAAAGTTGACAATGATACCAATGTCAAGCAATGTCAAGCAAACACACTCACAGAGCACATAGATGCCACAGCATGTCTGCCACTACAGAAGCTACAGACAGCAAGGGGGCACAAGCAGGCCAGGAAGACAGCTTCCTTGGCACATGTAGATGAAACACACAAGCCTCTGCTGGCCGGATTGGACCTGTACCAACAGGGTTTTGATGCTGCTGGCTGGGCTGTTGTTGCACCACCATGGAAGGGCAAATATCATATAATGTTCAGAATGGCACTTCTGAAGCACAGAATTAGACTGCCTGGTGTCGCAGGCCATACACCACACAAGGGTTATGTTGCAATTGTAAACAATCTGGGATTTTGAATTTAGGGGCTAGGAGATTACTACATATTCTCCACTACAATAGACAGGCTGCTTTCGGCAAATTCCCACCTGCTTTCCAGATGTTTAGAAGCTAGGGGAGGTAATCAGTACAAGCAGATGGGAGTTTTTCATAGCCAATAAGACAACACAGGACAGCTTTTTGTTTTCAGTGAAAACAAATGTGAAGTCACGGACTCGTGAGGGCCAAATTAGACACAATGGCTGCAGACTCATGAGTCAGAATCAGATTGCTATGGATTCCTATCTGGTGGGGGTATGACAGGGCAAGATGTAAATACAATATGGGTGGGCAGTTGAGGGAAACTGAATCCTTTTTCCACCCACACTATTTCCCCAAAGTGGCTCCTACCCAGCTATTTTTCTGTCAGTTCAGCTCTGTGACTGAAAGTACCTTCTGCCAAGAGGGGAAAAAAATGACTGGGGAGAATCAGTTTCAGGGAAATAAATACAGACTGGATAGGTGGCACAGTCGGAGGAAGTTGGCTGCCCTTCCATTCATCTGTGTTGTAGTTTCTATCTCTTTGCACCATCACCCATTTTAGAAGATGCAAGTTGAGAAGTGCTCCTATCCAGTTGCATCCTCAGTTGTATGGCTTGTAGTGTGGTCATGAAAGAACAAAAGCCATTCGAACGTATTGTCATGAGCAGTGATTACACCCAGGTTCTGATTCATACAATGCACGTGCTCTAGGAAGCTGTGGTTCACTGCAGCTTTCCAGCAGGAGGCAGGAATGGCAACATGTTCTAATTACATACCTTGAATGTGTGTAGAGGTGAGTAGGTTCATCCCACTCATGCTCCCTGCAAACTTGACAATTTTAGAGCCTTGTCAATGTGCCATGAGATGAAAAAAGGTTGAAAATTGTTGCTCTAATGAGGATGACGCAGTGGATCTGTTGCCTTGTAGAAGTGCATCTGCTACTTCCTTCCATCTGTTTTCTGCATGTATATAAGACAAATAATACAAAAGGACAGTTCCAAAGGAAATTAAACTCAGGTAATGCAGCCCCTGGAACTTCTCATCACTTGGGGAAGTAGGGACATGCTATATATATATATATATATATATATATATAAAGTAAAATATGAATGCCTAAAAAACTAAGGAAGCAAGGCTTTTGGAAACAAATATCTCCTTCTTTAGAGCCTGTTTATTGATTTTTTTTGAGGTTTCAGAAGAACATTAATCATGCAAAACTTCAGACAGCTGACATGCAGGCCAAGGAATAGAAAGGCTCTGGCTTGTCTTTAACAGCAAGATTTAGGTCAACACATTTCTGAGAAGTCATCAATAGGCTGTCAAATAAACCTCCTGACACTCTCAAACACTGCAAGGTAGGGCAGAGGTATTGGAGCTCAGTATTTATTTATTTATTTTACAATGCATCTAATTCTCAGGCCAGAAAGGAAGAAAATTTTACACCCACAGATCTGGCCCAATACAGGTCCCCTGGACCCATGTTGGGCCAAACTTGGATCCACCTGAACCCTCTGAAGGTGACTAGACCTCTGCTTTCTGAAGCCCACAGAGGCCACATGCGTCTGCCCACTGTCCCCATGTGCTCCAGAATGGCTCATGGAAGCACTTCTGGTTTCCCTCTGGGGCTTCCCTGGGTCTCAGAATGCCTTATATAGTATACAAAACAGGGTGGTGAGAGCCAGGGTGATGTAGTGGTTAGGGAGGTGAACTTAGACCTGGAAGATCCAGGTTCAAATCCCCCCTCAGCCATGAAGCTTCCTGGGTGACTTTGGGCCAGACACTTTCTCTCAGCCTCACCAACCTCACAGGGTTGTTGTGAGGACAAAAGGAAGGGAGCAGCTGTGTAAACTGCCTTGAGCTCTTTGGAGAAAGGGTGGAATAAAAGAAAATGTGAAAATAAAAACGTCACTTCGGGACACCGGAAGTGGCTTTTTTTTCAACTCCATGAACCATTCTGAAGCCTGCAGAGGCAGGGGGCGGATGCAGCGGGGGTCAAAGATTGTGGAATCACTTATCTGCAATTTTCTGTACCTGCAGAGGGTCCAAGAGCTGATCCCCCATGGATACCGAGGCCCCACCTGTACATACTGGTTGTCTCTGAAAGGTAGTTTTGCTTTGAATTTCACTTAAAGGAATTGGAAAACAATTGGATTACAGCAGTGGTCTCCAACCTTTTTGGCACCAGGGACTAGTTTCATGGAAGACAATTTTTCTTTTGACTGGGGTGGGGGTTGTTGTTGGGCATCTGCCCTTGCTAATGGCTGGGAAGAAGGGGGTTTGCCAAGTTCACTCCAGGGGGAACTTGGTGGGGTGAGGCTGCTGGGGGACCTCAGACTAGGCTCCAGGGAAAGGGGGTTATGTCGTCCTGCTTTCATCCCTCCAGGGGTTATAGCCTTGAGATGGGTCGAGGCAGGTGGTTGTTAGCTTCACAGCCTCCTGCCTCATCATACTGCCTGCTCATCACTGGCCCTCTCCAGGCTTTATGTAACTGGTCAGCATCCCTCGGCTCAACCTCTTCCTCTCTGGTGGGGTCACAAAGGTGCTTGTTGGATCTAGAGCTGCTAAGATTTTTCAAAGAAGTGTTTCTTAAAAAGACGACCACTGGTATGATCCAACTCACAACCAAACCACTAGATAAAGACCCAGGGCGCAATCCTAACTAACTTTTCAGCTCTGGCATAGCTGTGCCAGTGGGGCGTGTGCTGCATCCTGCAATTGGGGGACAGTCATGGAGGCCTCCTCAAGGTAAGGCAATGTTTGTCCCCTTACCTCGGAGTTGCATTGCCTTTATGTTAATGCTGGAAAATTGATTAGGATTGCAGCCCCAAGGAGCTATTATTTCCATTTTAAGGGTTTCTCGTATGTCTCCCTGGCCAAATTACTCATAAATGTTGCTATACCTATCTCATTCATTATACTTAGGGTTTAACTATATGTTAGTTGCACCACATGATTGGGGCTAACATGCTTGCCTCAGTGTTCATCCTCCTGCAGAATCAAGATACTGAAATTAGTTCTGTACCTGAATGATTGGATTCACATTCCCGATGAATTATTGGATTTACTTCCCTGATGCAGTCTCTGTTCTGTTTCCTGTTGTGAATCCTAGCTGGCTTCATTTTGACACATGGAGTGAAATCCTACATGGAAGTAAGCCTTATAAAGTCCACTGGACCCTGCAGAGTCCAATATAATACTGATGGGGTGGGCAGCCTAATCCAAAACTTCCCTAGCACCCAGGGATGCAGTGTTGCCAAAATTGCAACTGCTGCATCCAGTGGGGTCAGGGAAGCATCGTTAGATCTCCTCAGGTAAGAGAAGTTATGTTCGTCAGGGACATGTGTTCCAACTTATGTTCCTCCGGGGCATATGTTCCTTACCCCGTGCAAGGAATTTATGTTCCTTACCCCATGCAAGACTAAGGCAGTCCTAGTGGGTCTCCTTGGATCTGTGCTCACTGTTTAGATGCAGATTCGAGGAGATCTGTGTTGGGTTTCCTGACCCAGAAGGGGAGTTAGAAAATGGCAGCAGAACCTGCTGCCGTCTCTGGCCCCCTCCCAGGCCGAATCCGCTCCACCCTCCCCCATCCAGTTCTGCCCCACCCTGCCCTTCCCCCATTCCAAAATGCCTTGCCACCAGCTTGCAGCAAAACAGCACTGGCAAAATGCTGGCACCGGACCAGTTACAATCGGGCCCTTATTCAGAAGTAAATGTTTAAAGAATTGTAGTCTTAATTTACTTTTCTCATTCAGTTTTTAAATCTATTTACTCAGAAGGAAACTCCATTAATTTTAATGAGACTTACTTATAGGTAAGTATATTCTGTAGTGTAACTAGAAATAATCAGACTGATTTTAGTGTATTTCAGTGCTGCCTTGTATTTTTAAGAGCTGGGGATAATCAATATCCCATTAAAAAAAATTATTCCCAAACTTAAAATGTTGGACTCCTTTCTTAAGGAACATAAACGGTAGTAACAACTTTTTTCCTTTGCATATGCAGAACAATCTGCTTTTATAAATTCCCTTTAGCAGACAACAGTGCTTTGAAAAGACGTCGTTTGTACTGTGCAGACCTGTTAATATTTAGTCACAGAAGTTTTGGAACACATGTGTGCGGGTTTCTTGTACCCCTGGGATTGATCACTCTTGTAATCAGCCTTTGTTTGTTCTCTTGTTCTAGTTTCAGTGACCGTCACCTATTAAATTCAACAAGCAACATGCTCAGTGCTTTTCTTAGAAGATTCTAACTGGGGCAAGGGGGAAAAAAGCTAAGTTGGCAGAATAGGAGAAGCCAAAATGAAAAAGGTAAATTGCAAAACCTGCAAAATAGAGGAGAACATTTTTCTCTCCTTCCACTCCCTCCCTCTAGGCTTGGAGAGTTTTTCAGCGAAAGATAGATAGGATGAGTACCAGGCAATGAAGAGTGAACAATGGAGCAGGTGAGGTACAAATGGTGGCCTGTATAACAAATCTTTACTTCAGAGTAAGACTACATTAACCATTGAACTGGGAACCAGGCCAGGAGGGAAAGGTAAATAAAGAAAATTTTTAATTACCTCCTTAGCAACTGCATGGTCCCCATGGGGCTCTTTAAAGCTACACTAGCTCTTTTGCCGGTGCAGCCTTGAGGAGTCTTCTGGGGTCTGTGTCTGGGCTGGGGTTTTTTAATATGGTGAGTGCCACTGTCACCAAGAAACGGCCCAACCCCCCGATCTGCCCCCATCCAGCCTGATCCCCACTACCAACAAAACCATGCCAGCGGCTGACCTGAGGAGTGCTGTTGGCAGCACAAGGCCTTCGGGGTCTTGTATCAGTGGCAGCACTCTGCAGACCTGTGGAGAGGCTGCTGTGGCAGTGCACTGTGCAGATAGGATTGGGCCATAATTCTAAGTAGATGTACAATAGATAATCACTTGTTCTTCCCCATTTATCTGCCTCCCCTTGACTTGAGAATGGCTCCCTCTCTTGAGAGTTTCCGGCGAGGCCTGAAGACACTGCTGTTTACACAAGCCTTCTGATTCTTTGGCCTTTTTAACATTTTTTTACACTTTTTGTAGTTTTTACAGGTCTGATTCCTCTGTAACTTGCTCTTTTGTACTCTTTTTATTCTGTCTTTTAATCTGATTACTGTTTTTTAAGGTCGCTGTTAATGTGTTTTTAATGTTTTTATCTGCTATTTGTTTTAATTTATGTTTTAAATGTGTTTTTATATGTTGTTAGCCACCCTGGGTCCCTTTTAGGGAGAAGGACAGGACATAAATAAAGTTTATTATTTATTATTTATTATTATTACCTACCTACACTATCCTTCCTTTCCTCCCCTGTGTCTGTCTTTAGATTGTGAGCCCTTTGGGGCAGGTACCTCTATTGTAAAATGCCAAGCAAATTAATGAAGTTAGAAAAATAATATGAACCTCAATATGTATATAAAAAAAAAAAACTACCAGGCATGCATTTTCTTCTGCTGTGTTGGAAGCGGGAGATTTCATGTTTATTTGAATACAATTACTTTGTTTCTTGAACTTGGATACTAAATGAGGTTTCCAACTGACTTGTAGCTATAGCGGGATATTTTTTTTGCCCAGCAGGATGTAATGTTGGAAGATCGTGCAGGGGCAGTGGCATTGCTGGGGGTCACGGGGGGTGCGGGATGCACTGAGTGATGCACATGGGGAGGGTGACACCACTATTAGCCAATTTTTTTTTTAAATCTTAGTATTTTCGAATACCATCATACTATATATCATTCGATGTGCAATTCCATGCAAAATGCAGTGAAACAAACCATGTTGATATATCTCTATTCTATCAAATGTTATAGCCAAAAAACCAATGGGGTGGGACAATGGTGCATCACTATGCCCCACTAACTGCATGGGAAGAGGACTATCATGGGGGTGATGTGCTGGCCTCCTGCACCGGGTGACAAAACCTCTAGCGATGCCACTGTGGAGGGGCCTTCTAATCATCCCCAAGATTGCTTTTAGTAGTCATCTGGAGATGATGCTGATTCCTGAAAACTGCATGGCAATCCTGCAGGGTTGGTAACCCAATAAATCTGCAAGCAAGTTCATTTATTATTGTTATTAGCATTAGTATTAACAGCATTGCACCATCAATGTAAATAGCACTTTACAGTTCCAAGATCAAATGAGATCCTGTGTTTAAATAACCGTGGAATCTTTCCCATTTACTGTTACTGGTAGGATGAGTGGGAAGGAAGAAGTGTGAAACCTCAGGCCTGCACCAATTTCATTGTGCATACAAGTGTATGACGAAAGTCGCTTTGAGCAGCTGGTTCCATTTTTTTCGTTATGTTGGGCAGCCACTGAGTCTGTTTATGAAGTTGTCTAATCTGTTATTAAACCCATCTATTCTTGTGGTCATCAAATCATCCTGTGGCCAAAGATACCATAAATACATTCTGTGAGGCATGAAAAGTACATCCTTTAGTTCAGGGGTGCTGAATACGTCGATCGCGATCGACTGGTTGATCGCAGGGCAAAATGAGTCGATCGCAGGCTTCTCTCCCGTCCATGCATTCCTGGGAAGCCTCTTTGACTCTACTGGGGCTGACTCGTGAGTAGACCTGGAGAGGAGCCGCTGGCAGGCTTCTCTCCCATCCACCCATCCCTGGGAGTGAGCCCCGTTGACTCTACTGGGACTGAATTACCTTTCCACTGTTTTTGCATTGGTATGTATGGAGATCTGCCCCCCCCCAACTTCCATCTGTTGGTTCTGTGTGCAAGGGGTTTTGCACTGGTCTTGCTGTGATGTCTATATAGAGATCTTCCCTCCCCCACACCTTTCCCCTGTTTTTGCACTGGTATGTATGGAGATCTGCCCCCCCCCCCCAACTTCCATCTGTTGGTTCTGTGTGCAAGGGGTTTTGCACTGGTCTTGCTGTGATGTCTATATAGAGATCTTCCCTCCCCCACACCTTTCCCCTGTTTTTGCACTGGTCTGTATAGAGATCTGCTCCCCCCCCCACTTGTATTGGAATCGAGGAAGATCTGGTGAGGAGGTAGATGTGGTGTCAGCAGTTGCCCCTTTAAGGGTAAGGCCTGGGCATCCAGCAGAGTGTGCTGCACAGCTGCAGCCACTTGAAGGCAATAGGGCCCCCAGGGATATAAGAGTACCTGAGGCAGGAAGGGCTGCACTTATTTATGTGAGTCAGCCTTTTCCTACATGAAGATCATTAAGTTCCACCATGACTGATGAATATTTGGAAGTGTGCTTGAGGCTGGCTGTCAGCAGCTACTGTCCGGACTATGCATCCTTGGCTGATTCACTTCAGTGCAAGTCATCAAAGTAAACTCAAGTAATTACAAAAATGTTTATAGTTAATTATGTTGTGTTGTGCAATATTGGCTCATGCGGTTATGCAAGGTACACCAACATACATTGTACACATAAATGTTATATGTTATGATGGCGTGAACATTGTAAAAAAAACTCTGGTAGATTTCCGGGCCTTGCTGGGTTTCAAAGTAGCTCTCGAGCCAAAAAAAGTGTGAGCACCCCTGCTTTAGTTGTTCCGCCATCCAGATTAACTGAATGACTCCTAATCCTACATTTTGGAGAGAGACAGAGAAGTGTATCACTCTCCAGTCTCATTATATTAGTCCCAATTTTATAAGTCTTCATCATGCCCTTTCACTATGCCCTTTAATTTTCCTGAACCAAAAAGACTCCACAGATGTGATGAGTTACTTGCGTTAAGTATGGCTCAAGATTGTGCCAAATATTTAATCACTGGAAGATTTGTCTTGAAAAATTCTGACAATCCTCTCATTAAGATGGTTAGGGTGATGCCTGCAATCTGCAAAACAATGGGTATTGCCTCCCTGAACGTAATGGAATTATTCATATAGTAGTTATTTTATAGAATTAATGTTTATATTATACTGTCTAGGTAGGGAGGAGGTGATTTATGACATTTGCACTTTGATAATAAGTGACATGTAGAAAGAAAGAAAACAATAGCTTGTTTCCATTCTGATAGGTGGGCTTTGCATTATTATCAACTGTGATAAGTTTTTAACCCATTGAAACCCTCCCTCCTAGTTATTGAGGCTGCAAGTAATCCCAAATGAGATGTATCTTTATGTGTTTGGGATGACTCTTTCTATACCACCATATTAAGCCTCTATGACATTTATTGTCCTATATCTGAACAATAAGCACACAATTAGAGTCTAATGATTGAATCAAATAATGACTGAGAAGGAAAGAAAACCAGTGTGGGTGGATGATTAGCCAATCAATAATGATATGAATTGCAGTTTAAAAATTAGATGTGTTAGATAGTTATTAAGAGTGTAATTATTCATAAATGTATCTAATTATTCATAATTCAGAAACCTTATTACTTCCCTGATTGTCATAAGTGATCTCCAAGGCCAATTACTATTTGATTATGGCCATAGGACTCTTATGTTAATTCTTTTTTTTGTCCTAGAAATGAATGCAGAGAAAATTAGAGGAAAATTGTTCATGTTGACTAGTCCTTTAAAATACGCTAAAGATTTTTGAAAGCCACTGGTTCCTTGTCTAGAGGTAGATATGTTAATCTGTCCTGTTGCACCAACAAGAGTCTTGCAGCACCTTAAAGACTAACAAATGTATTTTAGCGTAAGTTTTCATGGCCTAAAGTCCAGTTCATCAGGTTCAAGATGTTCTTTTTTCTGTCTGCTCTTTCTTCAGGTACCCTGACACCTATTTAGTTCCAGTTGGTTGTCTTTGCTGCATTTGATTTAGGGTGAAGAGACATAACATTTTAAGAGCAGTGGGAATGGTGTGAAACCACCATCACCATATTTAGTATAACATACCTTTTTGGGTCCTAGAATGATATTGAAAGAAAAGACTGTGCAAGATTTCAACATGGTTCAGTTTGAATTGTGGAAAAGGTCAGCTGTGGTGGGTACCTACTGTTTAATGCCTGTTACATCACCGCATATGCCCTCCCCCAATCCCCACATTATTTTTGCATCTGTTTTAAACTGCTTGTGGTGCTTTTCATAGATTGAAGGATGAATACACTTATAGACACTGGTTTAAAAATTTTGCTTTTTTAAAGCATGCCTGAAACATGAGGAGCAGAGCGGGGGCTGATGGTGGAACCTGCATTTAGTTTGCTAGTATGCATGTGCATAAGGGTAATGTAGTCATTAGTTGCAGTTGTAGGTGTTAAGCTTGCATCAGTACTTTAAAGTGAGGAATGATTTAAATGCAGAAAGGGTTGGTTAACTCTTTCCCCACATGCGTTTTCCCCCCTGAACTGCCTCCATCCAACATTTTTGTCCTGCTTTGGGTCAGAGCCTGGATGTAACTGCCACACGGATAAAAATGGTGGTGGTGGTGGTGGTGGGAAAGTGGTGTCACGGAGAATATAAGAAGTAAAAAGGTTCAACACCCCCCGTCTCCCATTTGATACTTTGTGCCCCGACCTCGCTTTATAGGAGTTTGACATGTTCCCTATTCTAGCCAATAGCTCATGCTGTCTTACATATCATTAGAACCAAAAACAAGTTGCAAAGCTGAGATCACACTGTAATTGTAGAATCTATTATAACCACTGTTAAAATGTTCCATCTTCTTCAGCAATAATAGTTATCAGGGTGAGGGTAGAGGAAGGGCAGAAAGGAAAGTGTCAATGTACATGTGTTTGTGAATAAGTCCCTCCAAACTGCCAGAAACTTTCCTAGACTTTAGCACTATGAGAAAACTGTAACAGTACAAGACTTCCAGGTCAGCTATGAGATGCCAACTGGGGTGCAATCTGAAACTTTAATTCCATATATAGCCAGGCTTTGTAAAGAAAGGAAGCACCATTTTCTTTTCACATTTTCCTTCCCTTAGTATAATTAAATTTCAGGACAGTATTAGCCACTGATAAATTAGCATATAGATGAGTTTTGGGGGTGGGGAAGAGGAGGTGATGGGTTAGGAGCATTTAGCACTGCAGTGTAGAAATATTTGAGTTGTTGTGCACCCCAATCACATGGCATCCTGAACTTAGGACAACCAAAGATCCACTCATTTCTAGGCATTGAAGGGACCTGGGTTTCAGCTTTCAAAGTAACAATAATTGCTTGGGGTAAACTGCATCGATAAGGGAATTAAGGCAGAAAATGGGTCTTTATAAGATGTGGTTCTATTAGGAACACATACCGAAACTAATAATGCAAGACAGCAAGAGGCCTAGAAAGCACAAAGCACACAGGCTTTTGATAATTGAATTTGGGAAAAGATGAGCCATGCACACAAAACACCACAATTGAAATTGTGGAGTTTCCCACAACTCCAAATAAGACACCTCTGCACTTGCTGACTTTAGGATCACAAACAACCAGAAGGCACATGCCTTCATACCACCTTACTCCCACACCGAATGCCACCACTATGTGCTTATGCATGAATATGCATGCATACCCTCTGATGAATGGGGGGAGGGGGAATAGGTGGGCAGCCAAAGGAATGGGTGCACTCCTGTCCTCCTTCCTTTCCTTTTTCTTGTGAGTGCAATGTGCAGCCTTCTTGGTCCATGCTGATTCTCTTTGAACATCCATCCCCCGCTTATGCTTATTACAAACAGAAGCAGCACAGAGCATGGAGTAATTTAATGCGGAATGCATTGAAATAGAGATAGGTCTCTATATCCAAAATCTATATCTATTCTCTATATATATTCTCTTTATATCTCATATCTCTATAGCAAAAAAACCAGCAGAGCATCACCATGTCCACTGCCCACTGCTAGTGCCCCCTCCCAGTGCCTCCCATTGTTTTTGCCAGCCTCCTTGCCCTCAGAAAGCCTTCTAAGGCCCTTGTAAAGAGGCCTTAAGAACAAACAAACAAACAAAAAACAATGGACAGTGGGGAGGAGTCATGGTGGTGTCCCCGGCCAGGTGGCACCCTTGGATTTGCCCCTCCCCCCAATATGCCAGTGGTGATGGGCTAGAGCAGGGGTGCTCACACTTTTTTGGCTCGAGAGCTACTTTGAAACCCAGAAAGGCCCGGAGATCTACCAGGGGGGAAGGAAGCGTCTGACAGATACCCCCTTTAATGTATGGAGCCCCTGCTGGAGTCTAGTCAGTTTCGTCAGTTTTGTTGCTGCATGCCTGAAGAGCAGCTAAAGTGTCAGTTTAGCTAAATATGTCAGTTTCATCTAGTCACTAGACGAAACTGACATATTAACAGTTTGGAGAGACAGGGCTCAGCGATCTACTCATTTTGCCTCGCGATCTACCGGTAGATCGCGATCCACCTATTGAGCACCCCTGGGCTAGAGTATTGGAGGAACACAGACTAGCATATCACCAGGTAAGGAGGGAGCAGCACTTGGCATGCTGCCTCAAGTGCCAGGAGGTCTTGGGCCAGTCCTGCGTGCATTAAAAACATACAGGGATGAGAAAACCAAGCGCGGCTTGACTTGAGTCTCCACTTTCCATGACTCAACTCAAAAACAAGTTATAATGGGGGTACTTTCTGAGTCTCCCCCCTTTAAAAAGCCTGCTGAGGCTCCAAGGAAGGAAATGGGGCTGCTGCCAGGGTGTGTGCATGTGTGCATGCCAGGGTCTGTGCATGTGTGTACACTTTAAACACTCCCCTGATGTCCCTGCCCATCTGTAAGTAGGGCGGGAAGGGGTGGGAGGGACTGCATGAGAGTGGGGACAGAAACTGGCGAGAGGGAGGAAGGTCTGTAGCAGCTGCGAGGCTTACCAAGACGACCTGATCCTTGGCAGCTCTACTCAGAAGTAGTCCCAATATAGCTGGTCATTCAATGAAGCTTTCTCCACCCAAGTAACAACAGATGCCTTACAGCACCATGTGGTGAAAAGCGTGATCACTATGAACTGCCTCCTCCCACTTCCCTGCCTTCTCCCCTTGCTTGGGCTTCTGAAACCAATTGTAAGGCAAGAACCCTCCTTCTGCCCTCCCTCAGCCAAAGAAAATAACAAACCTCCCATCCTGCCTCCAATCCAATGATCCATCCAATGACCATCAGTTCCTTCCTTCCAGGGCCATAGCTGGGGGGGGGGCCGGGGGGGCTTTGCCTCCCCCAAGCCAGCAGTTTGCCCCCGCTGGCATTTTTTCCAGACTTGTCATGTAAATGCGGTTGAATGTCCTCCAATTTAGCTTCTGTTCCTTGAGAGCTCAGCCCCTCGCTCCAGGCAGCCTCCTCCAATTGGCTCAGGCTGCTGTTGCTCAGTAACTCACCTTAGGGGACAACCATAGCAATTTGCTGATAGTCACAGGACACCAGAGAGGCAGGCATGAAAAAGCCTGGAGGGAATGTGTTCAGTGCCTTCCATTTCCCTCCTGTTAGCTGAGTGGCTGTGCAAGCACTTTGCAGGACCCTGAAGGCTGCTGCTGACTCTGGTGTCATTTGGGGGTGAGCAGGCAGGAGATTTTGGATGCACCATTTCAGCTGTTTTGGCCAGGAAGGGCGGGGGGGGGGGGGAGGAAACCATCGGTCTGGCCTCTGAGATTTTGGATGCACCATTTCTGCTGTTTGGGCCTGTCCTCTTTCTGTCTAGTATGGCTTCAGTTGGGGGTCATTTGATGCCCTTTTTGCAACATTTTTTGTGCGCAGGAGGAAAGAAGGCTTGGTGTTTCTGGCAGGGATGGGGGTGAGAGAGAGAGAGAGAGAGAGAGAGAGAGAGAGAGAGTGCATGTAGAGTGAGCAAAACAGGGTCCTGGAGGGCTCCTTGGAAGTTATGACCTCTGGTCACCCTGCCCCCATCCAGAGCACATGGAGAGCAGGGCTGGTCAAGAGAAGCTACAAGGAAGGTCAGGAGAGATTTCTACTTGTACTGGCAGAGGGGGTGGGGAAGGTGTTATTCTGCTGTGGAACATGCTAATTACTACGAAGGTATTGCTGTGGGGGACAGAGAAATGTTTCTGTTTGGCAAAATCATGGTGGGGTTTTTGCCTTTCCGACATATTTTTAAAATTAATGGCTGCTGCTTGGGGCTGGGGAGACCCTTTTTCTGTTGGAGAAAGCATGGAAAGCATTTACATAAGAACATAAGAACAGCCCCACTGGATCAGGCCATAGGCCCATCTAGTCCAGCTTCCTGTATCTCACAGCGGCCCACCAAATGCCCCAGGGAGCACACCAGATAACAAGAGACCTCATCCTGGTGCTCCCCCCTACATCTGGCATTCTGACTTAACCCATTCCTAAAATCAGGAGGTTGCGCATACACATCATGGCTTGTACCCCATAATGGATTTTTCCTCCAGAAACTCGTCCAATCCCCTTTTAAAGGCGTCTAGGCTAGACGCCAGCAGCACATCCTGTGGCAAGGAGTTCCACAGACCGACCACGCGCTGAGTAAAGAAATATTTTCTTTTGTCTGTCCTAACCCGCCCAACACTCAATTTTAGTGGATGTCCCCTGGTTCTGGTATTATGTGAGAGTGTAAAGAGCATCTCCCTATCCACTCTGTCCATCCCCTGCATAATTTTGTATGTCTCAATCATGTCCCCCCTCAAGCGTCTCTTTTCTAGGCTGAAGAGGCCCAAACGCCGTAGCCTTTCCTCATAAGGAAGGTGCCCCAGCCCCGTAATCATCTTAGTCGCTCTCTTTTGCACCTTTTCCATTTCCACTATGTCTTTTTTGAGATGCGGCGACCAGAACTGGACACAATACTCCAGGTGTGGCCTTACCATTGATTTGTACAACGGCATTATAATACTAACCGTTTTGTTCTCAATACCCTTCCTAATGATCCCAAGCATAGAATTGGCCTTCTTCACTGCCCCCACACATTGGGTCGACACTTTCATCGACCTGTCCACCACCACCCCAAGATCTCTCTCCTGATCTGTCACAGACAGCTCAGAACCCATAAGCCTATATGTGAAGTTTTGATTTTTTGCCCCAATGTGCATGACTTTACACTTACTGACATTGAAGCGCATCTGCCATTTTGCTGCCCATTCTGCCAGTCTGGAGAGATCCTTCTGGAGCTCCTCACAATCACTTCTGGTCTTTACCACTCGGAAAAGTTTGGTGTCGTCTGCAAACTTAGCCACTTCACTGCTCAACCCTGTCTCCAGGTCATTTATGAAGAGGTTGAAAAGCACCGGTCCCAGGACAGATCCTTGGGGCACACCGCTTTTCACCTCTCTCCATTGTGAAAATTGCCCATTGACACCCACTCTCTGCTTCCTGGCCTCCAACCAGTTCTCAATCCACAAGAGGACCTGTCCTCTAATTCCCTGACTGTGGAGTTTTTTCAGTAGCCTTTGGTGAGGGACCGTGTCAAACGCCTTCTGAAAGTCCAGATATATAATGTCCACGGGTTCTCCCGCATCCACATGCCTGTTGACCTTTTCAAAGAATTCTATAAGGTTTGTGAGGCAAGACTTACCCTTACAGAAGCCATGCTGACTCTCCCTCAGCAAGGCCTGTTCGTCTATGTGTTTTGAGATCCTATCTTTGATGAGGCATTCCACCATCTTACCCGGTATGGATGTTAGGCTGACCGGCCTATAGTTTCCCGGGTCCCCCCTCTTTCCCTTTTTAAAAATAGGCGTGACATTTGCTATCCTCCAATCTTCTGGCACCGTGGCCGTTTTGAGGGACAAGTTGCATACCTTAGCCAAGAGATCTGCACTTCATTCTTCAATTCCTTAATAACCCTTTGAACTAAAGAGAACCAAAAACTTATCCTCATGTGTAACCTATGTAGTCCCAGCCCTAAGTTTAACCCATTTTCCTTACCTGTTTCTGTAATAAATAAATAAACTTTGCACACACACAAAAATAAAGAGAACCAAAAACTTAAATGTGGAAAAGGTTCTAAGCAGGGGTGAATCCAGGGCAGGCCATGGGTGCATACCCCACCCCAACTGTCCTGCCAGCAGGGAAGGGCACCCACTGGGATGGAGAGCAAAACCGACTGTCAGGGAAACACCTACTGGGTGGGTGCCAAGGAGATTGGTTGGAATGGGAGCCCAGGTCTATCCACCCAACAAATAGCCACAGAGGCTATAAACTCAATTTGGAGCCCAGGTCTACCCAAGCAGGTTGACCTGGGCTCCAAGTCCAGCAAATAGCCACAGAGGCCTGAGGGAGAGCATGATTGAGACATACAAAATTATGCAGGGGATGGATGGAGTGGATAGAGAGAGATACCCTTTTCCCTGTCACATAACACCAGAACCAGGGAACATCAACTAAAATTGAGTGTTGAGATTTAGGACAGATAAAAGAAAATATTTCTTTACCCAGCGTGTTAATTAGTCTGTGGAACTTTGTGCCATAGGAAGTGGTGATGGCATTTTACCTAAATGACTTTAAGAGGGGATTGGACAAATTTCTAGAGGAAAAGTCCATCATGGGTTACAAGTCATGATAGGTATGCGCAAGCTCCTGATTTTAGAAGTAGACTACCTCGGAATGCCAGATGCAGGGGAGGGCACCAGGACACAGGTTTGTCTTGCTGACTTTTGTGCTCCCTGAAGCATTTGATGGGCTACTGTGAGATACAGGAAGCTGGACTAGATGGGCCTTTGGCCTGATCCAGCAGGGCTCTTCCTATGTTCTTATGTAGGCTATAAGCTTAATCGGGAGCCCAAGTCTACCCAAGCGGGTAGACCTGGACTCCAAGTCCAAGTGGGAGCCCAGCTCTACCTGCCCAGCAAATAGCCACAGAGGCTATAAACTCAATCTGGAACCCATGTTACGTGAAAATCCCCTTTTGCCTTTTAGCTGTGATTTTCTATATATCTGGTTATAATATCATGCAAGCTAAACTGTTCTCCCAGCATACAGGCCACATTTCCAGGACTCTAGTCAAGCAATAAGCTCATGGTTACGCAACCACCACCCTCCATAGTCACACATTATGGGAGGAAGTCTTGTGTCTTAAGCCAATCACTGTTTATGCAAATGATTTTGGTGTTACTGATTCATTTTACTGTACCTACACAGAAGCCCATGGTTACACAAACCCCCCCCCCCCCACAGTCACACATTATGGGAGGAAGTTTTAATCCAATCACTGTTTAAGCATCTCCTACATTACTGTATGCAAACTTGAACTGCCTTGTGTTGGTATTGTTTCCACAGTCTTTGTAATTTCCACCTTCTAGGAAGCCAGTCATTGACCCCATTGGATAACTGACATCCTGATCCCCATTCAAATGTATACATATTCCAAGCACCCAGCCTTGTGTTAGCAACCAAGCTACCATCCAGCTCAGTCTGTCTCCCAACCCCTTATAAGAGAGGGCTACCTCTCACATGCTCTCTCTCTCCAAGGCCCAACACATCTGTGTTGTGTCAGAGGGTCCTCTCCACAGGACTCTCCCCCCCCCACTCCAGCTGCTCTACAGGACAGGTAACTATATTGTGCCTGGAACTCTTTCCCTTCTTCTCCCCCGTTTTTTCTCCCCTTTTCTCCCCATCAGCTAGGGGAGCAGCTGGGGTTGGCAGAGCAGGGACCCCTAAAATCCTTCCCTACAACCCTTCCTTTTTCTGATTTCCTTGGATGCACCAAATACTCTTTACACGCAACCACCATGAAAGCTAGGTACATTGGATTCAAGCATTAGGACCAAGAAATATCATTTCTCCATGTGCATTATTTTTACCTTTGTTCTTTTGTAATAAACCATAATCTTTTGTTGAAAGTTATCTTTCTCTCAGTCTCCTCTTTAAGCAAAAGGGAATTTCTTTGCATTACACCATATTGTTACCCAGCCTACGATCCTAATATTCCAATACGGGCAGTGTAATAATTCCCCTAAACAAAACAGCCCTTTTGGCAACACCCAGGTATACCCAGCAGGTAGACCTGGGGTCCAAGTCCAGATGGGAGCCCAGGTCTACACAGAAGGTAGAAGTCCAGGCAGGAGCCCAGGTCTACCCACTCAGCAAATAGCCACAGAGGCTATAAGCTCAATTAGGAATCCAGGTCTACCCGGTTGGTAGACCTGGAGCCCAGATCTATCCACTTGGCTGACCTGGGCTCTGAAGGTAGTGCTCAAGGCCCCCCTCCCCATACAGACACTGGGTCCACCCCTGATTCTAAGGAGATTCAACTCTCAGAAAGATAGGAGAATTCAGCTCTACTAGGTAGATTCAATAATTCAAATCTTCTGTACTTTGCTTTTTAAAAGTAATGAATATTGTAAAAAAACTAATGTTCCAGTGGCATTACTGTATTTGACTTGCATATCTTTCCTCTTGCTTTTATGTAAATAAATTTTATTTTAGTATGTTTCAATGTATCAGCAATGTGTCATCAGCTAATGAAAGGCTTTCAATACAAGCAAATACTACCTGTATCACAGTGATATGTTTTAGTTTTGCAGGGATGCAAACCTGTGTATTGTGCTGGTGTGTAAAATGAAAGGATATGTTGCATGTTATTTCTATGTAGACAAATACATTTTACATTGCATACAGAGATGAATTGATTCTATGCAAATTATTGTTACATTGCTTTACAGATAATGAATGCATGTTTCAATAACCCCCCCCAAATATTTTCTCTTCATAAAATTTGGGGGAGTTATGGGTCTTTGATGTTTCTCCGCAGTTATCCCTTCATTTTGCACACCAGTATAGATACCCAACATAATTGCCCCCCCTGAAAAAATAGTCGCCCCCCATCTCTAGAATCCTGGCTATGGGCCTGCTTCCTTCCTTTCACAGATGAGCAAAAGAGCTTTCTCCTGCCTCCCCTTCCTGCTTGGATGCTTTAACCCTTTCCTGTCTTGAGGCTGGAACCTCCCTGCTGCTCGCCTGGTCTGAATGACGACTCCACAAAGTTTTCCATACTGCAAAAACAGTAAGCAAGCACACCCAGACACAGGTAGACTTGAGTCTGCATGCGTGGGGATGAGTGCCAAGTCAGCTGCTCACAAGTCAACGTCAGTGAAAAACAGGCATTTTCATGACTCGAGTCTGAGTCATCTGAGTCAAACTCCCAATCCAGAAAACATGTAATGGGTAATGAGAAAATGAGACATCTATGACACTAGATAGATGTAGGCAGCATGGTTTTCCCCCAGAATAGCTTTGGAACAGGAGCAGTCTATCTTAGCCGAGACAGCCTGGAATTTTAGCAACATTGTCCTTAAAAGTCCATAGTCTTATATAATACTCAGGGTAGTCCAATATTAGTCCCTGGAAGGTCTGAAATTTACAGTTCTGTAACCTTTTTTTCCTTATATTAATAATTGTTTTACAGATAACACTGCAAAAAGGAGTGTAAGGAGTTTTGTATCTTACAGGCGACCACGAAGAGAGTTAAACTGAATAGTGAGGCTGTAATTCAGTCTCAAGGCTGAGAGATTCACTACCACACACCTAAACCCTTAAGCTATATTGCTACAGTATAGGACATTAGCAGGCTCTCTCAATTGAATTACAGTATTGTGTTTCACCTGGGACTCAACACTGTGGTGTACTTAACATTGTACTACATAAAAAGGTCTGAGAGTAATGACTTTTTATAGCAATACAATCTCTTTTTTTGTACAATCAAAAGTAAGATTATAAAATGCCCATTTTGGCAACATAAACAAAGCTTAAAAATACAACTCTGGAAAATATATATATTTTACATGTATACATTTATGTAAAAACTACAACAACTTAGAACTATTTTAGTAAGTCTATGTAAATGTTTCTAACTTAATTTTAGAAACTGAGAGCCCAATCCTAGGCTTGACACATTGGCTTATCATTGGCGTGCACTATTCCAGAACCACTTTTCAGAGCGCGATACCATAGTCTCCCGAGACTGATGATAATGCACTATTGCAAATGTGCACTATTGTATGCACTATTGTAAGGCATGTTTGCGAGGCTGACTGCCGGGCAAGCGCCCATGCTAGCCCAGCGCTGGGCTAGCGCTGGGTGGGCACCTGGCCTCCGCCGCTTGGCGGTTGCATGGACCACCGAGCCACGGAGAGGAAAGTGGGGGGTGGGGGGAGGAGACATTCCGGGGAGGGGGGAGGCGGGGAAAGGACGGGGAAGAGGCATGACAGGGAGGCGGGAGGTGGGGAGAGGGTGGGTGGGAGGTGTGACGGGGGAGGGAGCGGCGAGAGAGGGAGGTGGGTCCACCGGATCCAGGTCATTTGTATGGGGCTCTGCGCCTGACCCAAACACTCTTACTTCACCACCAACCTTTTGGTCGGTGCTGAATTGAGTAGCCCCACTGCAGGGCTACTTCCCTTACCTAGGAGAAGGGGTCGAATGTCCCCTTCTCCTGAGGTGCTGTCCATGGCTGTTGTTAGTGTGCAGGATGCAGTGGCAGCTGTTTTTGGCAGCTGCATGCCACGAGAGCTCAGGATTGGGCTGTAAGATTTCTAAATTTAAATCTAATTTAAATCCCCCCTCCTCATACTTATGTGAACTCTTGAGTTGTGTTCTAAGAAGGTGAATCCTGACCAAGCTTCATTGAAATCAATGAAGACATGTTAGTAATGGTGACTTAATGGTCCAATTCTGGGCAGCATGACCAACACAGAGGAGAAAGGCTCTGGAGAAACGCTCTGACTGCAAGGGAGAGAAGCAGCTTACATTGAGGCATTGAGGCACCGTGCAAAATTTAGCCCTTTGCCCCCCTCGGGGAGGGGCTGTTACAGCTCCCAAAGGCTATTGCAGTTTCCAAAGGCTTCTCTATTTCCAGCAGTGTAAGGCCTAAATGTCCGTATTTATCAAAGATCATCTCTACTTTGGTACCTGACCTTGTAAAACTCTTTGTGAGAGTAAACTTTCTGTTCAACATAGAGACAGGTTAAAGTTCCGAAAGAGCTTTCAGTTATGTACAAGTGTGTGTGTGTGGGGGGGGGGGCAGTGATCCTTGCAGTTAGAATAGGGGTGTTACAAGTACACAATGCCTGTATTTCCCTGTGTGAAATTTTGGAGGATATGTGCTTTGTATGGAGAATGATAAGGGAGCCACATGCTGCACTGGGGATCCAAAAAGGCCTGATAAGACCCAAGGCCTGCTGTTTGACAGTCCTGGTTTAGAGAAACAAACAATAGTGTGAAAGAATGCATTAAAGAGCCACTAGGAAAAGGAGCTGTTCCAGACTTCATCAGCAAGCAAATATGCCTCTAAGGCAGTGGTTCCCAAACTTATTAGCACCTGGACCCACATTTTAAAATGAAACTTTATTGGGACCCACCTAACTTTATGAGACTTTTTTTTTTTTTTAAAGGTTTCACTTTACCAGCCACTCAAGTCTCTTTTTTAGCCTTTTTACAATGGAGGGGGGGGGGGGAACCACCTTCTGGGGCATTTATTGAGCTCCACGTTCATTGGATTGGGACCATTCCCCTTGCCTCCCCTTTGATAGGAACAAAGGCACGGTTGCCTACTCATGAGTAAACACACAAGTGTGGCTAAGGGAACAATCCGAACCCCTTATGTCAGTGCTTTCCAGCACTGGCATAGCAGTGCCCAATGAGACATGTGCTGCATCCTGCAGTTGGGTGGCACTAATGGAGGCCTCCTCAAAGTAAGGGGATGTTTGTTCCCTTACCTCAGAGCTGCATTGCCCTTATGTCAGTGCTGGAAAGCACTGACATAAGAGGTTAGGATTGCGCCCTAAGTTTTGTTTTTCATAGGGTTCAATACAATTTCCTTGTCAGCTATCAGTTTGTCAGTTTCGCGACCCACCAAAATCAGGTCCCAATCCAAAGCTTAGGAACCACTGGTTTAAGGTGCTACAAGCCTCTTTCTTGCATTGAGTAAGTGCTGTGTGTGCAGTTTTTCTAGTTTTTCTAGATAGTTTGTGGTTGGTTCCCAGGCAGTACTTCTCAACAGTTTTAAAGTCCCAATGAATTACTATAATGGTTTGGAGTGTGGGGAAGAAAGTGCAATAGATGCCACACTTTTTTTTTTTTTTTTTTTGCTCATGAGTGCTATTTATGATAAGGAGAAGAGTTGTGAAAAAAAGCCAGACACAACAGAAATAACTCCCTCTCATATATTTTTCTTTTTAATTAATATTTCATGATCAGTTAACCAGCAGTCTGTTACCCTCCTAATAAAGCAAAGGTATTACCGCCAATAAAAAAATATTTATGGCCACATTTTTATGTTTTAATCAAGGGCAAACCTCCCGACATATTCTTTTTTAGCTGCTTGACATTGCACATGATTAAGTAAAAAAAAATAGCTTTTTATGCTAAAAAGGAAATGCTCATTGAAGTTAGTTAATTAACACATCGTCCTTTAGAAATGCAATAAATCCAGTGCAATGAAAAAGTGCTGGAAAGAATTGCTGGATAATCTTAAACATAAAATACATAAAATCTGCACTGGACACAAATTTTGTTTGGTTTCTAGCACCTTTTTTCTAGCAGAGCTCCTATGCCCTAAGAGCTTCATGGCAGGCAGAAATTCAACAGGCTCAGCTTTCCTAGTGTGGAGATTTCTTTGCAATGTGAGGATAGTATTTTTGTTGTGTGAAATTTCTATATCTTATACAGGACAGCCCTGTTAATGCCACATACTTCTTAGGGTGTACTCCTAACCCACTTTCTAGCACTGACATAAGGGCAATGCAGCTCCTGGGTAAGGAAACAAATATTCCCTTACTTGAGGAGGACTCCGTGAGTGCTCCCCAACTGTAGGATGCAGCACACATCCCGTTGGCACAGTTATGCCAGAGCTGAAAAGTGGGTTAGGATTTGGGCTGTAATCTAACATTATTTATCATTGCTTCGTTCCAAATTGGGAAATGTGTGTGTGGAAACAGCACTCATAAATTGGATATGAATCTGCATTTGCATTTCAGTGCATACTGGGGCAGAACACATCCAGTGAACCTTGCGTTTGCATCACACAGTGTGGCTATACAGCATACAGTACATCAATTTAAAAGTGCACCTACACCATCTTGGCCTGAAAATGTATTCTTGTATATGGTTATATCTGGACAGGAGAGTTTATATGCTATAACGTAAATGTTGGGGGATGGATGTCCCTGACTGTGAAATTCCATCCTAGACTGTCTGTGAGCCTTGTGGCATGGTGTGGTATTCAACTGCTCTTCCAGTGACTGGGAAAGAGGCTGCACTGTGGTCTATTATGAGATCCACCCTAAAGGCCACTAACCCCAGTCACTATGGCAATGGGACACTAAAGCCAGGCAGTGAGGGGACTGGGGGCGCTGAATACAGCCAGGCACTGAGTACCAAGATGGGGGGGGGGGGGTGGACCATGCAAGTAGAAAGCCATGTAAGTTGGATGGCCAGGCATAAGAGCCTTGCTGGTGGCCAGTGATGAGGCTGAGGGCAAGTGGTAGGTCTCCACCCCAGAGAGAGTTTTGGGGGAGGAAAGGTAGATAATGGTGGCAGCTACTTGTGTGGGATGCAATTCCCTCTTTCACTGCCCAACACAACCCCATTCTTTCTTCACACATATTCTAGCTGCACTGCTGGCATATGTCTGAAGAGACCAGTGCTGACCAGGCAATGAGAGGTGAGTAAAAAATTTTTTTACTTACCTCTTGTTGGTCTTCTGGTCACTTCTCCCCCCACTACAGCATGCAATGTGGCATGGCTGCATGCTATGGAATGGCCGGAAATCGGATTGGGCTGTTTATGTTCTTATTAATTATATAAAGAAACTACATCGTTCAAACAACTTTGAGAATATGGTGTCTTTTTCTTACTTTAAAGGAGTGCAAACTCTTAAGAATTCTCCCTCGCAGCTCATATAACAACATTTCTTAAAATTATTGGAAATTTTGTGATGTATTATTTATGGGTTTTTCAGTGGCTTTATATCACAATCATCTGTTCGTTGCAACATCAAGAAGACCTAACTGTGATATGTTTTCTCTGTTGATACACATTTCACTATGATAGCATGCAATGACAATTATGTTTACTCCCATTCATTCTCATCTTTGTTATCTCTGGGTTTTATCAGTTTAAGGATGCAATTCCATTATAGCTTGCTACAATATATCAGACTTACAGGATTGCAACAAGGTAGCTGACTAATTGCCAACTGGCCTTTAGAGAGGTGTCTGTGTAAGTCATCTCCAGCTGTGTTACTGTCCTATGTCTATCCATAAATAGACCCCTTAACCCTGCTTAGCACACTGTGATGGTTGCTGTTGCATCAGCATCAACACACCATATTGGACTTCCACAATATCCGGAGCTTGCTTAGGTCACTGCTGATACAATTCCACAGAGTATGATGTTGCACTTTCCTAGAATCTGCACACTTGTACGTCAGTTGAACAGCTCAAGTGATGGACCTTTTTGTCTCTGAAATCACTCCACTACATCTTGCCTAACCTGGTTTAGGACCATGATGATCACTTTCAAAAACCACTGATTTGAGAAATGATCCATATAATAAGTGCTGACTGAATAATTACTATACTAGCAGGCTAGTGGTGTTGATGTTTGCTCTGCTAATTGTACTTAATTTACTGTGACTTTTTCCCAGAGGTTCCTGTTGATCTGAGTGTATTAAGATACTGTGCTAAGATATTCCAGTGGGAAAATGTATCAATTAAAATACCCAGGGGAATCATTACTGGAATGATCTTTACAACAAGCTGCTGATAGACACAGCCCATACTGGGAATGGTGTGGAAACTCAGAACTCTCCATAGGGACTTTGGGAATCTTGTGTTTCAGGAAGGTACCATGGGCTCGGATCCTCTGCTTATTTTAAAAGCATTTTCTTTGCCATCCGTTCATGTATTAGGAGCAACACTCCTATTGCAATTCCTGAAAATACAAATGCGTAGTTATGCCCAGACACAGGTGGTCTGTCAAGCTTAAATTTTGGCTGACATGCAACACCCTAAGTTTAAGATCTACTGGGCAGCTTCCAACAACCCGCTTGCTATCTCTTCCTTTATCCTCCATGAAGGAAAAGTTTCTGTGTACCCTCCCAGAGGCTGTGTTGACCTAATGGTTTACTGCAAAAGGGTCACACACAGCAGCTGGGAGGCTTACCAGGATGACACGATCGTTTGCAGCACTATTCAGAAATAGTCCCACTGCAGCAGGACAGTCAATGAGACTTCCCCCTCACAACAAGCCCATAGAATCCATGAGATTTGTGATTGCCTCCGCCCTCTTCCCCACCTCCTTTCCCCCCCTCCAGCCAATCGTAAGGCAAGTAGCCCCTTGGGCTTCTCCTCCTGCCCTCCCTCAGTCAATGAAAATATCACAATGTCCATCCTTTGTTCAGTGATCATCCATTCCTTCTTTCCTATCAGAGATGGGAAAAGAGGGCCCAGTCCCATCTCCCCCCCATGCTTTGTAACATTAACCCTTTCCTCCCTCCCCGACTGTTTGTCCTGTCAGAATGTCAAAAACCATTAGGTTTTTCACGCTGCAAAAACAGTAAGCAAGCACACCCAGACACAGGCAGACTCAAGTCAACATGTGTGGGGATGAGTGCTGAGTCGGGAGGCCCTGACTCAAGTCTTTTTCAGAGTGTTCCATGTGCGTGACTCACGAGTCGCCGAATCATCCAAGATCACGCATTTTCGTGACTTGAGTCCAAGTCATCTGAGTCGAGTTCCCAACCCTGGTGTAAATAACCCAGTAGAACAGGGCAACATAACCAAATGTCCCTCTGTGTCCCAAGGAATCAGAATGCTTTTTCTTTTGCAAAACTTGTAGTCAGTTCATCTAACATCCTCAAATCCACTCATGCAAAGCACTTGAGAAAGGACAACAGCAGCACTTGGTAATAATACAATTTGAGGCTGAAGTCCATATTTAATACAAATAATATTACTAAATAATATTACTAAAGGTGGTTTTTCAGATGATAATGAAATAAAAACACGTAACACCACTTTCTTCACTTCTCATTTTTGTAAAAAAACAAACAAAAAACACCCCTGAATCTGTGAAAAAATACAATTATCTAATACTTCTACATGCATGTGGCTGCATCTGCTGATACAATAGCACCTATATCACCTAACTAATACGCTTTTATAGCGATTATAATGTATAATTATAATTTATAAAAATGCACCCTTGGAATAAAAACACATAACACTGCTTTCTGCACTTCTAACTCTGGAAAAAATCAAAATCTGTGAAAAAAATAAAACCATTTTCAACCACCTCTAAATATCACATACACCAAATGATTTCCAGTCCTCCTACGACTTCATTATGCATATGCATCAGTTCAGTTCAGCAACTGGTTCTCTCATTTTCGTACACAGAAGCTCACTCAAGAAAGTGTCTCTTGGCTTTCCTGGATTAAACCAACTACAAGTCGTGTCTCATTATCTGCTAGGGTTCTGTTCCAGAACCCCTAGTGCTGCGGTTTTCAAACTCTCCAGGAGTTTGTAAACCGCAGTAAGTTCTTGCAGGGGAGGGGGGGATGCAGCAGGGGGAAGGCAGCGACGCGAACCCCAGGATCGCGTTGCTAAGGGGGGCTGCAGGGTCTGGGATGCACTCACCAGTCCCTGCAGCAGCAGTCCTGGGGTGGGGGGAGCCCTGCGAGAGTGTCTGCAGGGCTCCCTGGCTTGTCAGAAGTGAAAGTGAAGTGATCATGCTTCCCCTCCACAAAACCGGAAGTGGAATGCAATTGCCCCACTTTCACTTTCTGCAGGCTGGGGAGCCCTGCAGACACTCACGCAGGGCTTCCCGCATCCCAGCATGGCTGCTGCAGGGACTGATGAGTGCATCCCAGTCCCTGCAGCCCCCCTTAGTGACGCAATCCTCAGGAATACATCACTGCCTTCCCCCCTGCCCTGCCCCTTAAGGGGGCAGAGGCCAGGGCTTTCAGGCTGGGGTGTCGTGATGCCCAATTTGAATACCACTGTCCTAGTCGATAAAAAAAAATGTAGATAAAAGAACAGTGGAAAAATAGATTTAAAGACCCACTTCCAGGTTTCTTGCCCCTCCATTGCTCCTAATAAAGCTGTGTCTTGACATTCACAGGGGTTTGATTCTGGGACTCCCTGCTGATACCATAAAATGTGTTAAATAAAAGCAATTTTTAAAAAATTAAAAAGTGTATCCCTTGACAATTGTGGTTTAAAAACAGCTTTTTAAAATTGTTGTAGAGAGGGCAATCAGCAATTAGAAATGCAAAGGAGCCCTTGCCTTTGCCTGGCTTAGCTGAAGAATGGAATGATCACTTGCATGACTCTCTCTACAACAGTAAGAAAAGCAGTTTTTTAAACTGTGATTTTAAAGAGATGCATTTTTCCCCTTTTCCAGGGATCAGCACACTCTCATTTGCAGTGGCCATTCGTGTTGAGTCAAATCCGTGTATGAAAAATCCATGAATAACAAGGTTGAACATGTAGTTCATAGGGGATAAAATCTCAGCAATGGTAGCTTAATCTTCCTTAAACTCAATCATTCATAGCAGTGGGATTGTGGGACCTTACTAATTTGTGTTTGCTGGTGGGATAGGTATTCATGAACAAAGGGGGAAACTCTTCACATTGTTTTGCAATCTTAATTTCAAGGGAGAATAAATGTGTCCAGAAGAGAAAGATTACATTTCTGTGTCATCTTTCAAGTGAAGTCAAGGTAGTATACAAAAATTAGTTTGACAGAAAACAATTTCCCACAGTGGCAGTGCTTCCTGCCTTGTGCCAACCTTAGTTGCCAGTGAGCATTTTGGGTTGCCAACCCTGCAGGAGTCTCCAGGAATCAGTATCAATCTCTAGATGGCAACTGAAAGTAATCCTGAAGGTTTTAACAGGGCCTCCAGGAAAGTCCTGAAATGTACAACATTACTCCATATTGAGGGGGGGAAAAATAATGCTCCAGGATTAGCTTCAGCCTGAAGTGGAGGGAGGAAACTGCTTGTAGCCCCTATCCCACACCACCTGTATCCAACTTGGCCTTATGCCAAATTAACGTCACATAATTGGTGCACCAAGTCCAGCACTGTTATAGGCCACAACTCTCCAAGATCTCAGGCAGAGGTCACTCATGTAACTTTGCTGCACAAAATCTATTTTTAAAACTGGAGATTCTGAGTATGGGACATGGAAAGAATTATTAATGTGATTAAGGTTTCATGACCAGTCTAATAACTGGGATGAGATGAGATGTAGAGGAGATGTAAATAGATTAGGCCCAGGGTATTTGGAATTTAGATTATTGGTTAAAAAGGGGGGGGGGGCCAACACCAGCACCTTGAATTGTGCCTGGAAGAAAATAAGAAGCTAGTGTGGCACTGTGATATACATTTTCCATGAAAAACCACACTTTAATATTATTTAGTTTAAATGTTAAACTTCAATAGTCACCTTTTCTGCAAAAATAGCATCTGACACAATGTACAAATATTCTGTACTAGCTGAAGCTTCCAGTATAAGGTACAGTGATTAAGCCATACTTGACTGATAGGCCTGATGAGTTTCTTAAATGGCACCAAGTAAAATCTAATTTGTGGAATAACTACCAGCTTTAGTTTATTACTAAAGAAGCTTATTTTCTCACACTTCAAGGTAGATGTCAAGAGTGGTTAAACTGGCTTGTAATGTATGTCTTCTGACTCTCTTCTATTATCTGTTACATATTAACCCTGGCTGCCAAACAATACAGAGGTGGGTCATCTGCCTGTTTTGATTTGTGCCTCTACCCTTGCAATAGAGATCAGTGCAAGGAAAGGAAGAAGATGGATTTTCAGGTGGGCTTGTGAAAGGCATTTTGATGTGAAACCAGGTGTCTTTAATGCCTGCCATAAGATTTATTACAGTCCTCTTCAAGCAACTCATGCTGAGCATTCCTGAGTAATTAGAATTCAACATATCAGTTGATGGGCACTGACCTCTCCTTGCAGTCCTCTCTGAAGTGTCGGAGCGTCTGTGCTCCATCCCTCCACCTACTCAACCATACCTTTGCTGTCACAGCCTGGTAGACATTTTATGACATGTTGCCATGCCATGAAGGCTGCACAAACTGTATTTCACTATACCCAGCCTGGGGCTACTGTAAGAAGCAGTAAGTATTTGAAGTTTGTCAAATAATATGGTCTTAATGAGATCATGTGGACTGCAGATCAAAAGGACAAGGGAAAGGTAAAAAGTTCATCTCACATGCATGATATGGGTGACCAAAACAAACCTTCCCAGAGATTCTCTCTATTAGGTCAGTTGAAGAAAAGCATGTCACATAAGAAGGCTTTGTGAATTTAGACTCAGGCTAAAGTGAAACTGCTCACTCTTTTGTGTGAAAATTTTCAGCTGGGCCAAAAAAAAAAAAAAAAAAAAGAAAAGAAAACCTATCCTTTGTCCACTACTTTGTATAGCTTTTGAAAATGCTGGCTTATTTGCTTAAATTGCCCTCACTTGCTCTCCCTCAGGATGACATTACAAAACCTGATCTAATTGGCGGCATAGTATCACAACATTGTACCAATCACTATGTGATTTCTGGATGGGATCACCTATTAAATTAATCTAGAACAAGGGTCTCCAAACTTTTTGGCCAGAGGGCCGCATGAAATATCTGGCACAGTGCTAAGGGCCAGAAGAAAATTTAAATATAAAATTTAAATATATAAATTAGAGATGGAACTTAGATGAATGAATAAATGAATGAGTGGGCTCATTCACTCAGCCTCTCCGGCCCTCAGAACACCCTCCAGATGCAAACAGAGCACAGCTCTGGTCATGTTAAGTCAAGTGAGGCTTGAGGCTTTCAGGGGACAAGAGGCTGGCCGCCGGCTGGATAGAGGCTTGCTGCGGGCCGCATCTGGCCCCTGGGCTGGGGTTTGGAGACACCTGATCTAGAATGAGAAAGAAGAAGCAGCCAAGGGAAACTATGGCACTGAGTGCATAAGGACAGGAAAATGTCCCCCTCATTCAATTAATAGTTAGAACCTGAAATTCAAGTGGAAATTCAGGACAGCCTTCTCCACTTAAGACTTGCATGTACTGATGATTTGCACCTTATATTTGAGAACTTGTTTTTGAAGATTTTTTTAATGATAGGTGAACTATTTGTGAATGAAAGGCAACAGTGGAAAGCATCAGATGTACAAAAGTAAATGGACAGAGACTGGGGAACAATAGAAAGGGCAGGGTTAGTTTAATTACCTCCGTACTTGTAAAGGGGGATTCTCAGTAAGAGAACAGCCATTCAATGATAACACAGGTCTACAAAATTGAGGGTCAGAAATTTTTTCCAAACTTTATGGTGGTTTGATATGAATTTGGGGTGCTGATTCCAAAAATGGCATCTGTCTTGCCCTATCACGTCTAGTTTGGGAGATATAGTATAGCCTCATTAGTGAATGGTTCAACCGGCTTCCTCATGAGGAAGCTGTCTGAACCATTCACTAAAGAGGCTATGCTGTGTCTCCAAAACTAGACGTGATAGGGCAAAATGGATGCCATTTTTGGAATCAGCACCCCAAACATACCCAGGAATTGGTGTAACAATTAAGGAAGCAAAATGTGTGTTGGCCTTGAGTAATTAATGGTTATGTTACTGATAAACTAATTAGAAGCAATAGTAGTATATCACTTGCACGTTCTAAAGAATATAGTTCTATCATGTTATGGTTCAAAGGGCAATTTTTACCCTGCACATGCCCAATCTTGTCTGATCTCAGAAGCTAAGCAAGATCAGGCCTGGTTAGTACTTAGGTGGGAGACTGCCTGGGAATACCGGGTGCTGTAGGCTTTTGATACTGAAGGTTGCCAACCATCAAAGGCAAGACAGGTTTCCTAAACAATAAATGTAGCTTGCAAATCAAAACATTATTATAAGATGCAGATATGTATGGGATATGGCTAGTGCATATTGGCACAAAGTGTGTGCTTGGTGCTACTCATTCTTCTTCCTGTCAGTGGAAAACAGGTTTGCTAATTACTCTCTTGCTGTCCTCTGTGTGAATGTCAAAGGCATTTAACTCTGAAGGGTAAAGGAGGTGCTTGAACACTTCATCAAGCTCAGGATTCCACATGGTCAGATTCAGATGTGCTAATTTGCCTGCTACAACTTATTAGGTTCAGGGATGGATCTGATGGCTGAGTTCAGACAGCTGAAAGGAATTGTGTGCTTAAATCTTATCTTGTCCTGTTGATAAGGAATGCAATTGCTTAATTGTCTTAAAAGCCAAATCCAGGGAATAATCAGCAGCAACTGATTCCTTCCATGTGTTGTTTGCCTGTTCTGGACAAGTACGGTATATTTGAGGACCACAGAATTGAAAGCACTAAGGGTCAGTTCACAGAAGCACATCCATCTTTAATGAGTGTTGAGTGAAGGGGTTTATAAGCATATAAGTATTATTATATACTTATAGAGGACATGTGGTCTGAAGGTTGAGGTGTTGCCTTGCATGCAAAAGCTAAGTAGGATCAACTGCTTGAAAGAGAGACCAGGCAGCTCAATCCAGCATGCATCCCCACACAGCAATGCAGTGGTACTGGCTTGGGCTATGCTGCATCCTGCAGGGGATTTTTGACTGCTGGAGGTCTTCTTGGGGTAAGGAGACATTTGTCCCCTTGTCTTGGGGTAAGTCCCAGCAGCTGCAATGGGTCGACTTGGATCTGTACAAGCGATAAAACTGTCACAGGTCCATATTGATCTATGCAGATGGATCAGGCCCGGGAAGAATCTCAGGATTTGGCACAAACTGGTGCTGCCAATTCCACCCCCTTCAGTGGGCAGTTACTTTTATGATGCCCAGAGCCAATGAGGGGTTTCCCAATAGAATCCAAGAGGGAGCAACACTTCCTCTAGTCCATCCTAGGGAGGAATGGGATTTTGTAATTCTATAAAATTTGCTTGCAAACTGCAGATCTTATATTTAACAGAGCCATGGTCTTTTGTTCACTCAGCTTTTCCAGTTCTCCAGATATGTTGTAGTGAGGGGACTTAAGGGGTAGGAATTATCACTGTTGGTCAAAACATAAATATATATACCACAATATGTTTACAATTACTTGTTACTTCTTTCTGATCAATTTGGTAAAATACTGTTTGGTTGCTTTTCTTTGTATCACTACAAAGACTAGATTCTTACTTCTTTAAAAAAATGTAATCTGAACATTCACGGAAGAATCTACTGTAGAATATCCCTGATGGGGCCAGGCCCCTATGAGGCTATGGGTGGAGAGGTTTCTATGAAATGGGTTGGTGAACCACCAACATATTGTAGTTTAAAACTTTCTAAAGTTGGCTGTAGTGACACTAATCAGAAGATTGCTATGCATCTGTGGGAGACTTTCTCTGATGCATTTGAAGAATCAGTAAGGATTGTAGAAGAAATGGGGCTCATTTAAACTTAAGGTCCAGTACAGTTTGGAGTACAGATTTTGGAACAGGGAAATCAAATCACTGCTCAGACATAAAACTACTGGGTGGTATTGGGTACATGCCTTTGCAGAATTTCTCCATCAGTCTAATGGGAATATTAATGATAAGCATCACAGAGTTATTCTGAGGATGAATGATACTAGAAGGGCCATAATAAATAATAAAAGGTCAAGTGTTTATAACTCTGTTGTTCTTTCTTGACAAAAGATCCTACCATATTTTATCTAAGTTTTTGGAATACTTTGATTTTAGTGACACAAAAGGGATTCCCACTGGGTTTCAAATAATTACAGATCTAGCTGGGTGTATAGTTTGCAAAAGACATCAAGAAAAGTATGTGGAAACACTGCTGCTTAGTTTAAACTGAGAATTTCTAAAATTCCTCTCTCCATTCTTTTAAGATAAGTAATTCTTTTTTAAATCACAAAACAATTTTTTTCTTTATATATTTAACACACACACACACACACACACACAAATAAATGAACACAACTGAGTTTGCATATGCTTACTAATATATAGCATACATATATAGTCAAGATAGCACTGTGGTATGATTAACTGTCCAAACCTATCCACTGATAGTGCTGCCGAAATTTGTGTTCTGGTAGTACAGCGTCATTTGCAGTGTTGCAAAATATGACATGCCATCATGTGCTGCTGCGCCACTTCCACAAAGAGCAAGTGGTGCTAGCCATGCAGCATTGGATACCCCTCCATGGGGACAGGGAGTAACAGGGTGGAAAAGGGGAGGATTAGGGCAGGGATCAGGGCCATAGGTGGTGTGTTGGGGAGGGCAGGGGTGGATCTAGATGGCAATGATGCTGCTGCTGTTATCCTATGTCTTTATCTCCTTTTGTCTACTTGGACTTGTGCCAGCCAAAGCCAAAGTGTAGATCCAAGTAGACCCATATGGTAATAGGGGGCTTACCTTGAGGTAAGAGAACACAGTTCAAAGTTTGTGCATTTTCAACAGAGTAGTCTTTTTTTTTGTTGTTGTTGGAACGCTGACCACTTTTTTTCCTGCTGCGTGTGTCTCCCTCTTCGGCCATGACTTCTGCATAATAAGATCATACACATTTATACATTCAATCAGATATCATGTAGCAAATGGCCTTGTGTATGTTATTGCATTTCAGTAAATAAAATCATATGGCACAACCATATTTACCATGTCATTATGTATTGCTATTATATGCTATGATGTCATCCAGCATGATGCGGCAGCACACACTTCAAAATGTGGACAAAAGCATACAAAAAAGTTTAGAAGGTAAATGTAAATAAAACGGAAGTTTTTTTAAGTATAAGGGAACAAAATGAAGCAAGTACCTTAAATTTTGACTCAGCGCTATTTCTTACACATCCAGAAAGCTGCAGAGTGTTAGCTCCTTGATATGAGGAAGAAGAAACCCAAAGTTTAATAGTCTAGCACAGTGATTCTCAAACTTTTTAGCACTGAGACCCACTTTTTAGAATGACAATCTGTTGGGACCCACTGGAAGTTATGTCATTAACCTGTCATGACCAGAAGTGACATCATCAAGCAGGAAAATTTTTAACACCCCTCCTACAACAAAATCAAATCAAATAAATTAACAGCACAATCCTAACTTGCACTGGAATGGGGAGACTAGCAGGCCTGCCCCATATCCAGCGTGAGTTTGGGCTGACAGTGGCCTAGCCTGGGGCAAAGGGAGTTGTTTCTCCTTACCCCGGGGAGAGCTGTTGCAGCCCCAATGGGTTTACTCGAATCTGTAACACCTTTAGGTAAGTAACTAAAAGTTTACAATAAGTATAAAAATTTATTTAAAATAAAGAACCCTCCTAACACTCCCAAGCAGTTGCTGATCTGTTTTAAAAATTTTTTTCCAAACATCTCAAAAGCTGCAATCCTTTCAAAAGTTACCTGGGAGTAAGCCCCATTATCATTGCTAAAAGTATATACATAGTCGCCTGTTTAAAGTAAATATCTGTAACATTTCCAAAAATGCAGTCATGTGCCATGGCAGAATCAAGTCTAATATATTAAAAAATAAAATACACATTGAAATGAGTGTGGATTCACCTTCAACTGGCTCGTGACCCACCTAGTGGATCCTGACTCACAGTTTGAGAAATATTGGTCTAGCAATTTGCCCCAAACAATTAAGATGGTGTGGTGTAAAGCTGGAAGCTAACAACTCATATCTCCTGGTGCTCAGCCCCGGGGCTCAGACTAACTATAATGAATTTACAGACTACAGTACTCAAATGTTACTGCTCCAACAGAGATTATACACTCATTCTGTGGCCTTTATTAAGGTTTAAACGAAGTGTTGACTTTTTCCATACTTCGCAGCAAGGAAAGAAGGAACAAACTTCTCTGTTTTGACCTTTAAGAGCCATTTTGTAGCCTCAAGCCCTGTCATTAACATAGCAGCAAGCAGTAATGTTTATGATAGAATGTAAAAAAGCTTGCATAGAAAACAGAATCTTCTGCTTCCCTCCCGAGTCCCTAAAAGTTCTTCCACGCAGAACATTAAATGGTGTGTGTGTGTGTTGTATAAATTTTTCATGATGCAGCTCAGAAAGTGAACAGGTCTTGTTTGGATTTGCGACAAATGATGGCGTCGGTGTCCTCACCATCACATTTCCGATATCTTTCAATCATTCAAATTTCCGATTACATCTTTCCCCAATCTTTCACTGGGTGAGGTGGGGGGGGGGGGAGAGAGACAAAGGGGGAAAAGTGCTTTCTTCTGTCAAACAGTTGCCTTCCTTCAAAGAGTATGTCTTCTGCTCTTCTGTGTGTAGTTGTGAATGTAAGGCCTGAAAGCAGTGACCTTGTTGCTTAGCAACAAGAATGTTTAGGTCTGGCCCTGGTGGATGAGATGGAAAAAAAAAGGTCAATTAATGTGGCAGGCCTGTCCTTATCAATATGCTACCCTGGCACCAACTTTTATTTCTTTACAGTAATATATCATAATAAGTTTTGTAGCTTTTTATACTTGCAGTTCTCCTCTTTGAATAAAAGCATAACTAAGACTTGAGGGTATGTCTGATATAACAAAAAATGTAACTATAAAAAAAGAAAAGCACGCCAGAATAGAAATCATCTGACTGCTGACTATCCTGCTGAGTTGCCTCCGGCGGTTACATATTTCCATTGAGTTATTTTATGATCAGGCCAGTATGTTATTGAAATATTATCTCTTTAGCCTTTCTCATTCTGATAAGAAATGACAGGCTCTCAGAACAGTAATACACACAGAGCACAAAAATATGGGGCTGTGGGGAACATTCGGTTGGGACAAAGTAGAGGGGCTTAAACAGTGTTACTGGTTACAACTGCCCAACCATTCTGGTGTTGTTTAAATACTGGCCTCATTTATTCACTCAAGAACTTCAGTCAAGAGGTCTTCTGATTCTTGTTCCTTGTTTTAGCAAATAATGGAACAGGATTGTGCGAGTCCTATGTACTTGCCCAGAACTGTCCATCATTTGGATGTTATTGCTTTATCGGCGATTCAACACCACACAAAGTTAATAGAGACGTAGTACCTAACTGTACCTAAGGCCCAGATCCTAACCACCTTTCCAGCACTGGCATAGCTATGCCAATGGGACGTATGCTGCATCCTGCAGTTGGGTGGCACTAATGGAGGCCTCCTCAAAGTAAGGGAACGTTTGTTCCCTTACCTCGGAGCTGCATTGCCCTTTTGTCGGTGCTGGCAAGTGGGTTCAGAATGCGCCATAACTGTCCTATTGGAATTCTGCTGCTGTTTCAAAAGCTGTAAGTAGGGTAATGATGAACTATCAATGCACAGATGAAAAAATGGGAAGAGCAACAGTTGCACTATTTCATTATGTGCCTGTGGCTGACCAAACCATGTAGCTATGCAATACAGCTTACATTAGGGGGACTGGTGAAAGAAGTGGTGAATTTATTTTCCACATTTTTATATCACCCTTCCTCCAAGGCACGTGATTCCCTCCTTTTGTCTTCATAACAACTCTGTGTGATAGGTGATGCTGAGAAATAATAACTAACCCAAGGTCACCCAGAAAACTTCACGGTTGAGTGGGGATTTGAATATGGATCTTCCAGGTCTAAGTCAAGCTCCAGAACCCACTATAACAGGGGTGCCCAAACCCACGCCTAGGGGCCATTTGTGACCTTCAGGGACCCTGATTCTGCCTGCCCCCAGTTTCCAATGAGCCTCTGCCCCTCCAAAGACTTGCTGGAGCCTATGCTGGCCCAACACAACTGATCTCAGCGTAAGGGTGACTGTTCAACCTCTTCTGTGTGCTGCGGGCCAAGGGCTCCCTTCACTGCTTGATGTTTCACATCTATGAAGCAGCAGTGGCAGTGAAGGAAAGGCTGGTCTTGCTTTGTGCAAGGCCTTTTATAGGTCTTGAGCTATTGCAAGACCTTCATTAATTCATATAAGTTTCATCCCTAATATAGTCATCCAGTAGGCTCATGATAGGATTGGCCCAAAAATGAATTTCCAAGTAGGTATTGCCAATGCCTAACTTATTGAATGTTTCTGAAATTGTTCTTGCTAGTTTTTATTGTACGTATATTTAAGATAACTAAATTGTCTACAAAGGCAAAAGTAGAAAATATTACTAAAAGAGGCAACCGGCATCTAATTTCCCCTTTATCTGACACTGATATTGATCTGGCATTCAAGGTGACTACTGAATAAGTAGGAACCGCAGCATGCAGCAAACCTCTACTAGCACAACTATTGCTAACAACTCAATGAAAAAGGCCAGTGCGTAAAACAGATTGGAAACACAGACAGAACGTATCTGCAGACTGGCTAGTTTCTATTCCATTTGGGCCTGGTACTGATCTGGCTTCTGTGGAGATCATATAGGCTCAACTATTTACACATGATTCTGTGGCAAAACTGAAACTTTCCCTCAGTTCTTTTACATGAGTTTTTAATCTGTGGTCATTTTTTCTTGCTTCTTAAAAAGGCAGTACATAACTGTAACAATGGCAGCAGACGCTGTACTATGGCTAGCACAGCAGATGGTGGTGCTTGCTGAGTAGCCTTTTGATTAGGGAAGACTAAGCTGTGCAATTGAATCTCTATGGGAGGAAGTGCGATGCAACATTAGCTCTGCAGAATATGTCTGCTAGCCTTGGTTGTTACAAAAATGTGAATCATTTCCAAGTGGTGGACATGCCTCTGCTAAGCTGAGAACCAAATCTTGGGTGCTGGACCACACTGGGTGTGAACTGCAATGTTACAGTCACTAAATCTAGTGGGAGGCAGAATGTGGTGTGGCCCTTTGCAAAGATACACAAGTCAGTGCATTTGTGTTAGGACGGGTGATCTAGAGGTGAGCCTGGAAGCAGGGAGGCAGGCTGTGGAACAAGGGTTGCTAACCCTCCAGGATTGTCCAGGAGTTTCCAGGAATTGGCATCAATCTTCAGATGACTACTGAAAGCAATTCTGAAGATTTTAACAGGGCCTCCATGGCAGGGCCTCCAAGAGGAATTTTATCAGGGGATACAAAGTCACTTTTGGGGCCCTTCCCAAAAGGGGAGGGGATGAAACATAGCGGGGAAGGATGGTGATAAGGGTGGGCAGAACAGGGGTCAGGAGGAAGCAGGGCAGAGGGAGGATGGCAACAGCTAGAAAAGTTTTTGGAGTCCTAGTCTACTAGGCTTCCTAATGCAGAGCCCAGGTCTACCTGCCCATGCAGTATCTGCAGCTAGGTACAGTACTATGGAAAACAAAACACACTCCTAAGTCACTATAAAAAATTTTAAAAATAGAAAATCATTGCAGAAAATTAGCATCGTCGTATTTAGGTTCACATGAGAAGGGAAAATGTCCTGTGTGCACCAAAACATACTTCTGCATCAGCTGTAGCCCCGCAGCTGTGCTCCTGAGCTCCTATACACTCCTTCATGGTTAGCAGATCTACATGCTAAAGCAGGGGTGTCAAACTTGTTTCATACCAAGGGCTGAATAGCATTCTTGGTGCCTGCTGAGGGCCTGAAGGGATGTCATTAGGCATGAAATGATGTCATTAATCAGGTCATAACCAAAAATAAGCACTATTTCACTTAGGAACTCATTAGCTGCAAATGACAAAAAAAAAAAAATACACAAACCTTGATCATATTTCAAGTTATGGGACAGCCCAATTTTCATGTGGGCTGTCCTTATAGCAGTAACACCTCAGCACCGCTCAGCAGCTGAGAGCCTGAGGGCGGGATAAAAAGCTTACGCGGGCTGCATCCGGCCCCCAGGCCTTATTGTTTGACAACCCTGTGTAAAGAGCTACTGTAGCAGGCCAGTTTCCTTTCAGATTTGACACTGTGAAGGAGTGTTACGTATGCATTCTTTGGCCCAACACATATGGCTTTCGGTAGCAGCAGCAGCAGCTGCACACCCAACATCCCACACAGGCAGTGAGTCCAGGTGAGATAGGAAACTATAAGATCGCAGGAAATTTCTGGGCCCTCTCCTTTGGCTCCTGGGCAGGGCCTAGGAGAGGGGGGTAAAGGGGGTAATTTGTACCCGGGCCCAGGGTCAAAAGGGGACCCAGGAGCCAAAGGAGGGGGCCCAGAAATTTCCTGAGATCTTATGTTTTCCTATCTACTCAGACTTGTTGCCTGCATGGGATGCTGGGGACTCTACCACGACTGGGGGTGCTGAGGACCCTACTGATGCTGCATGGGTTGGTAGACCTGGGCTCCAAAGACTTTGCCAGCTGTCTCTACCCTCTCCCCACTCTGTTTCACCCCTCTCCCTTTGCAAAGGGACCCAAAAGAAACTTTGTACCCCCTGATAAAATTCATCTCAGAGGCCCTGCTCCTGGGCCCCCTTTTTGACCCTGGGCCCAGGTACAAATTACTCTTTTCATGGGCCTGCCTCCATGACTTTAGACATTATGTCATATTGGGAGAAAAAAAAATCAAGGAATACAGGAGTGCCCACTTATCGTTCTGGAACTCCCTGTGGATAGCTGAAACTGTGGATATGGGTGAACTTCTGTTCCTGTGGTCCAGGGGGCCTCTCCTCCTCCAGAAGAGAGCTCCCCTTGCCTCAGAAGGGCTTCTGAGCTCAGCAGAGGCCAAGGACATCTGTTCCCGACCTCTGCTGGGCTCAGACTGAGCTTTAGAGTCAAAACATGTGGCTTTTGGTTTCCTCCATGAAACCAGAAGTAACATTTTCAATGCCTTATAAAGTTCACATGTTTTGAGCCCAAAAGCTCAGTTGGAACTTCGCAGAGGCTGGGGATGTCCTCAACCTTTGCTGAGCTCAGAAGCCCCTCCAGGAGTGAGAGAATGCAACCTCTGCAGATGGTAGTATTGATGCTACCAACTCAACATCATCTAGCACAAGGAACCAATAGGGTTCCACTTAGGGTTGCCAACTCTGACTTAATATACGGGGGGGGGGGGCATATCCACAGATCCTGTATCCATAGAGTCAGTTATCCATGGATCAGCCCCCCCCCCCATATATTAAGTCAGAGTTGGCAACCCTAAGCGGAACCCTATTGGTTCCTTGTGCTAGATGATGTTGGTAGCTTCAATACCACCATCTGCAGAGCGCTGAAGCGCAGCATTGAGCAGGCCAACAGCTCCCTCTCTGGCAAGCTACCATGGAGTGCAGAGAATCTCATACCTGGTAATAGAATATCATGTAGTGCCCAAGAGTCTGGTTTGAGATTCTTACCATTGTGCTATAAGTTCGTCTTAAGGCTGGAATGAGTGACAAGTGGATATTCCCCAATATCAGTATTTGACTCCAAAGTCTTAATTTTACGCAGGGAAAGTGCAGCCATAATTAATCTTTTATCTGCTGTTATATTACTGCACTTTCATTTCTTTCAGTGGAGCTGTACCTAAACGAAAGGAGAAGCAGAAGATTTGTAGCTGGTGAGCAGAGGAAGGTATGAGTATTTCATGTTGTGCCTTTTCGTGCCCCAAATGTACACAGTGGTAACAGACCACCTCATTTGTGGTTGGCCCTCTCATTTATTTAGATTCTGGATCTACTAAAGTTATGATACTTATGTGTGGTTTTTCCCCTCCCCCTCTCCCTTTTTAAAAGAGCATTAATGGAGAAGCAGATGTTGCCATCCTCCTTGCAAATACTATATAGTGAATCATCTTAGCCTCTTCGTAAAATTTTAACTTAATGGAGTCCTGGCATTTGTGATGAGCTGAGGAACTTAATTTTATAGAACAACCTATTGAACAAGCTGTTCTTGGACATTCCCATCTCAACTAAATGTTAAAAGTATTAAAATTCACATTAGCGCATGAGGAAATTTTGCATGGGTAATCCTTTAATACAGTGTTTTATGGCTCTATTAGCTGCACAGCAGCTGGTGACATGATGAATTTAATCCATTAAAAATTCAGTAAGAGGTTTAAAAGTCAGCTTTTTAAAACATAATCTTGCTGCAAGGAAAGAGAACTTCTCCTCGGGGCCAGAGACATGGTGGGTTCACAGTGTGGCAGGTATCGCTATGAAAGGCACCTGCATGACTGGCTTCCATATGCTTATGGCTTCACACCTCGCAGAGAGAACTTATGGTGATGAGAGGAAACTCAGTGGAACAAGCACATTCTAGAGGGGCAAACTGAAGTCTTGCATATGTCTCACTCTCCCTAGCTTTCTTATGGCAAATTTCATTTCATAACAATTAATAACACTGTGCCTTCGGTCAGTCCTGCACAACCTGTGACCCACCAAGTTGAATGTGGGCCCCCCACTCATGTCCCATAGCCTGACAGATGCTTAACGATCTCTCTGTTTTTGCAGTCCCAAGCAAGAAACAAAAAAGGAAGGTTTATTGAGCTCCTTATGGGCTTTCGTACAGGCTATGTTCTGCTTAATATGTCCTAACTTGTGCAGGCCTGCTTGTGGTAAATTCTGGAAGCCAAACAAAGAAGATCAAGGACAGCTGTAAACTCACAATGAACGCAACAGTGGTTACCAGGATTTGAGCATTGGGGGGGGGGGGGAGCTGCAACAATACTTAGCTCATGAAACTAGATTCAGAGTGGTGATTATCTGTGGGCTAGAAGAATCACATAATATTAAACTTGTATCATTACATAATTTTTTGAGCCTATATCACTTCAGAATGCTGGTGGGAAAAATCTTGTTACTGAATTTTTCCTCTGTGAAAACTCCCTGCACACAGAAAACTAGTATGTCCAGCAGAAGGTTGGCTAGCTCTAACATGTTTAATTTTGCACATATGAATCATGTTTGGATTGCATGACTTAAGGTACTAAAGAAATAGAATCCCAGGAGCTCTGCTGGCAGTTCTTCTGCATATGTAGGCTGGCAGTTCTGTTTGCACCATAGATATGTGTTAATTTTACATTATATTGCAGAAGGAAAGGGGGGGGGGTCTCAGTTACACCAGGCTATGAACCAGTACCCAGCAGTGGGGAGATAAGGTGTTAGAGGCTTTTCCTTCTCCTTTCTTGACTACTGTTGCTCCTGCTACAGTTTGTCACCTTTCAAGCCCAGCCAGCCATCAACTGCTCTTGCTCCCTTCTTATACACAGTTGGTCAGGTACAACTGTGGGCTAAGAGGTTTGGGTCCCACAGCCAGAGCTGAGGGATAGGCAGCTTCTAGCAGGAGCTGGAAGCAAGCATGAGGGGTTAGCAGTGAGATTGGTAGTGGACTGTGGACTCCCACCGTCACATTAGCAGTGCAATCCTATGCATATCTACTCAGAAGTAAGTTCCATTGTGTTCACTCTGGCTTACTCCCAGGTAAGTGTTTGCAGTTTAAAGGTGCAATCAGCAGCATGTGCTTTAGAGGGCCTGACTTGTGGCACCACTCCTGATTGCAATAATCAATTTAAAATACATTTGAAAAAGTAATTTATAGGCAGCCTCTTTTCATCTTAAAAATGTGACTTTCGAGTTTGACAGCAGTCTTTCTTAGACATGATATTAGCATTCTTGATTTTTTTTTTATTCTTGATTCTGATGTTTGTACCTCAGATGACTGATTTATATGCATTTGCTGTATTGATTTCCTATCAGAATGTCAGTAGAAGCAATTCATGCAGTCTGATTTCATGCACATTCTCTCTGATGTAAGTCCCACTGGCTTTAATGGGACTTATTCCCAAGTAGATATACATAGTATTGCAGCCTACAAGATCATTTTGTCTGAAGGAAGTAGCCTATATACGAGTATATTTGCTTTCAGGTTGCAGAATATTACAGATGAGGCCAATCCCCACTGATTCTGCCTAGAGACAGAGCCCATTTGAGCAAGTGAGAGGATGAGGTGGCTGTTCTTTGCACAAGCAGCTACCTCTGCTCACATCCACACATGTGTTTCTTCTTGGCACTCTGATGATAGGGATTGCATCCTCCCTGTAATGCAACCCATAGAGAGAAAAAGAGAGATGGTGCCTCTGCCCATTTTTTCTGTCTTTTGGCAGGAAGGTAGACAGGAGTGGGCTGATGAGGGGCAAAGAGGCCTCACCAAACGCACAATGCTGAGCCTCTGTCCACCCCCCCCCCTTTCCACCATAATCTGAAACTGGTAAATGACAGCTTTCCTCTCCTGAGACTGCAGTCTCCCATTGGTGTGAATAGTGGTCCCAATGAAATCTGTACTAGGTTGTTGGTGTCCTTTTAAACTCTATTAGGAATATCAGTTAACCAACCTCCACAATGCCTGTCTGTACTTGACATTGTTATTGTACTCAGAATGCATAAATTATAAAGATAATAGCAATTCAAAAAGAGAGGTACACCACATCCTTAATTATTGATACACATGGTTTTACATGTTTACTATATGGTACAAAATACATCTCTGTAAGCTCTGACTGAAAATAAGCAGTCTTTTATTGTTACAATAACAATAAACCATTGCTTCATTTTATTTGACATCTGGAAAGGGCTTTGAAAGAAAACAGCACTTTAAAAGACTTTCCTTTGACTTCTAGTACAGGTCATGTAATTTAAAATAACTTCTTTAAAAGCAGAGCTTATTACACTTTAAATCTGAGCCTGCCCATTCCGCTTCAGATAATTTGGGATCAGTTATGTTGTGTTCTCAACAGGATCAACGGGATCACACTATTAACAATTATTGGGAATTGCCTAGGTGTGGCTTTCATAGGGTACTAGTCTCCAGTCTCACCTGAATATTTTATTTTAATCCAGTTTAGTCCTATTGACTCCAGCGAACTCCAGGTTAAGCTTCACAGGTGAGTAAATAGCTGGTTTTATTTCATTTCATTAATTTAAATTCAAGTTTTCTGCCTCAGTCTAATCCATAGCCTCAGTCTCTAATCCATTTTCAGTCCAATCCATAGCCCAATTAACACTCAGATCCAGCAAGTGAATGGGGAGCTATGCACATACATAAACAAATGCTGTGTGCATACTGTAATTTCCCCCAGCCCATCAAGGTTAGAACTGCATACATCCAGCCTTAAAGAACAAAAAGGTTGAAATCCTGTTAATGGAAGGGATGCCAGTTCCTTCCCTATCAGGCAGAATAGGCAGACAGAATTGGTGCATCCACAAATCTGCTGCCTTTGGCGACTGCCTCAGTTGGCCTCATGGTTAGGCCAGCCCTAATGATCAACTGGGGCCTGATGAGAAGGGGCCTGAACTTCAGAATGCTGACAAGAGTAGCACAGGGATCAACCAGCACTTAAGAGAATAATGAAACTCACCCTTCTGGGTTCAGGTACTCTGTCAGCAGTATGGGTGCTTTCACGATCTATGAACAGAATGAATCTCTTTTGAATGTCTTTAATTCAATGATGAAATACACTAGAACAGACCTTTAATAATCTGTGTTTTCCAAGCACTTCTTTGCAGCAGGAAGGAACAGCAATACAATTATGTCAATGTAGTTTTCATGGAAGCTGTGGTGGTATTTTCATAGCTTTGACCTTTTAAAGTGAGGATGGGATATTTATCTTCCCTAACCTCAGCTGCCATCAGCAAGGTGTCCCCCAGCTCTGAAACTTTTTGCAATCTGACAAAAGCTCTTTCTTGACATGTCAATTCTTGTTATCTACTTCATCTTCTTGACATATGACACATTTGTCAGCTCACATTCTTTTCAGGCCTCCCTTTGTTGGTCCTCCTCTTGCAGGTGGGAAATTCTAGCAGCTTGCAGGATATATAATTCATATTTTCTAGTGTCTAGTTACTGCTGCTTTCTTGATGGAAGATCTCTTCTTCATGATATTCTTACACTCCAGACCCAGACATGGCCATTTTAATACAAGGTATTAAGAGCCCAATCCTAGGTATATCTGCTCAGAAGTAAGTCCCATTAGAGTCAACGGTGCTTACTCCCAGGAAAGTGTGGATAGGATTGGGTTGTAAGGCTGCAATCCTATACACATTTTTCTGGAAGTAAGTCCCACTTAACTTCATGCAACTTACTTCTAATTTGATATGGATAGGATTGCACCATAAGTATTGGAACCAAACCAAATAGATTCTACATTGCATCTGTCATCCTTATCCTATGATTGCCATTATTGCAGCTCCCTGTTTGCAGCTGGAGCTCCCCCTAATGTAAAAATCGAAGTATTGCTTAAAAATTATCACTTGCATTTATTTGAATTTCTCTGAGCATATTACAGCCCAATCCTAACTTGTGCTGGAACAGGAAGACTGGTGGGCCTGTGCTGTATCCAGCACAAGTTTCGGGCTGTCTGAGGTTCGGCCCAAGGCAAGGGGACACAAACCGAGCTTGACACTAGTGACCAAAATTGTGAAAATCTTGGTATGTATGAATAATACCATCATGTCATATATCGTTGGAAAGGTAATTTTATGCTGAATGCAATGAAACAAACTGTATTGGAATATCTGTATTCTATCAAAAGTTATGCCAAATTAATCATACCATGAAAACACAACTGCCTTATGGAACAAAAAGTTGATTTTCTCAACTCAAAACGGATCTATGAAATTGATTGTTCTGAAAGACAATGAAATGTTATTATGTTATTGACATGTTGCAATGACATGTTATCATGATTCAGTATGAAGGTGTTAATATGAGTCAGCTCTCATTTCCTTGCATCATAATACAGTTACCCCTGCTAACTGGGTAAAAAGGCACTTTTTCAAGTGGTGCTCCTCTTATATTTAGCAGGGGGAGAATAACCATCCCTCTTCCCTCTTCACCCCAGCACAGTGTCTCTGACTGATAAGAGGCATACTTTTTATTTATTTACTTAATTAAATTTGATTTTGTCTGGGGGGGCTACAAATCTTCTTTGACCCCAGGTAGCAGATAGATGCCTTAGCTATGCCACTGAAAGAGGGGAGGCAGCAGAGCAAGTGGGTGGCAAGCTGCTGGTGGGAGGAGGTGAGTTCCTCCCAATTTTCACTTTTTCAAAAGCCCGAGCGTGACGTCACTTCCTGTTATGACATCACTTCCGGGGTAACATTTTGAGCTTGGCACCAGGCTACATGATCATTAGCTACGCCACTGGCCCCAATGGGTCTATTTGGATCTGTGCCACCTGATGAGGTGGCCAAATTTGAGCAGTTCAGGACTGTCCTGGGCCATCCAGGAATATGGTCAGGATCCAGCATAATTGCCAGATCCTGGCCCCGCCTCTCATTCCTCGCCCTCACCCCCAGGAATGCCTGCCACCCACCCTCCCCTGCCCCGAAACACTTCCCTCCTGCCTCTTTCCCCACCCTCCCCATGCCCCCCGACCCCTGCGCTGGCTGAACTCTGCCTACTCATACTTACTGGGCCTGGGGCTCGTGTTGATGCGGGGAGGCCAGTTCACGGACGTGTGCTGGCCTATCCCCTCTCAGAGTGGCGTAAAAGTGCTTGATGGCACTTTTGTAACACTCCCAGGCCAGCGCAAGGGACTCGCGTCGGCCCAAGGGTGCTTCAGGATTACACCCTTAGAAGTCTGGCCAGCAAAACTGACCAATGCTGATTGCACCACTTGAATGTTTGGTCAGTGCATTTCAGCTTGCAAGTCAGAAATCCAATGGTGGTTCTTGTCTTTTTTGGTAGGGAAGATAGGAAACTGTGCTTTAATTCAACTCATGAGAGCAGCCATAGTCCAGTACCAGAGCACACAATTCTCTGGTACAGTCCCAAGTTCAGCCCTTAACACCTTCAGATCAGTTCAATTCATCTCAAATAAGTGGGTAACAAGGGAAGGCTTCTATCTGAGGCCTTGGGGAGCTGCAACATGTCAGAGGAGAAACTGATATTAATAAAATCCATTTCTGAGGGAAAAGAAATCTTAGTTTTCAATGGCACTTAAATATGGAAGCTCTCACTTGTTTGGCCTTGTCAGTGCCTTGGTGGTTTCATTTCACTTTAAACGTGAATCAGGGATAGGAAGTTATCTGGACATAATACAGCTTCTTAAGAATTCAGCCCAGGCTGTATTACAGTTTGTTATGTTCTATCAGCCAGCACGACTAGCAATCTCCTTTTTTGTGAGAAACCTTGTAAGGCCCAGTGGACAAATAAGAAAGAAAGCACATGGCAGTGCTGCCTAGAAAGTGTCAGAAGGAGAAGAAAAGCAACAAATTCATCGTTGCAGCATAAGTTTTTCCTTGGGTTAAAGGAAATTTAACAGTCAATGGGATTGACTGTGGATTTTTCACATTTCACTGCATCTAATGGCAGAGGAAGGATGTTGGCCTGACTAGCTTTTATGATGTCTAAACAATTAAAAGAGAGACATGTAAGAAGGTAATCACTGTCACATAATCATTGTGCATGGGGTAGGGAAGCTTAGAAAAAGCACTGGAAAAACGCAGGTGTTCAGTACAGTAGTCATAATTCTGGAAAATGTGGAAGGTGCTTCCATTTGTTGCAATGGGGAATTTGTTGCAACCAAATATTGCACAATTAAAACATGGTGAATTCAAGAATTGTGGTTGCCAATTTTTATACCTCATGGTTTGGCCACCCTTTTTCCATAGATTGCTATGGACAGTAATTGTATCTGTGGTGGAAGTGGTGGCAACTGGGTTGTAGGGATGGATAGAATTCGGTTGTTAGTAACCTAGATTTCAGAATTCAGCATGCTTTTTTTAAAATGAAGGAACATCTGGGTGCCACTAATTCCCCCCAAATGCCTTCAACAAATTTTCTAAACCCTTTTTTTGGATTTGACTAGACTAGAAGAACTGTTTTGCTTCACTGCTCATGGTAGATGACAAAAATCTACCCTACACTTCATCCTTTTATCCTGGATTGTCATTGACCATGGGTATTACCTCATTACTCTTCTTTTCCTTCTTCTGACCAGGGAAAAAGTTTCAAGATGGTGGTGTCTTAAAGTTCTGCTAAGGCAGCACTATTTTGAGCAAAATGGAACATATCACCCTGGATAAACCTTATTATTCTACCTTCAGAGGCCAGCAATCTTTTGGAGAGCCTCCAACACCTATCAGAAGAGGAGCAAGAGGATAGCAGACTGTTGGTACTGGCAATGGAATGGGGAAGAGGGTGTGGGATTTACTGCTCTAATTTGCTATCTGAAATAATGGATCCTCACCTTATAGCCTTTTTGTGATAGCCACCTCCTTGTGGAACTTGCTCCCTCGAAAGGTTCACTGTGTCTCCTCCATTTCTCTCTTTAATGTTTGTTAAAGACTATTTTTTGTTAGTTATGTTTTATGAAGAGGTGTATCCTCCCAGCTATTTTTATTATGTATCTTCTTGAGTAGTTTTATCATTGATTGTTTTTATTGTTTATTGCAGTGGTTCCCAAACTGTGGGTCAGGACCCATTGGTGGGTCACAACCTGATTTTTTGTGTGTCACCAAAGGGTGATGGAAAGATCAGATAACTGATTGCCTCAAACCCTGAGACTATTAAAAAATCAGATATTGTAGTTGCTAATTACTCTGCAAAGAGCTCAGCTTCTGCAGTTTGCTAACGTGTAAATATAGGGAGATAAATGTTTGAGGGTCTTTTTATCTGGTTATTACTAAATAATAAATAATTAAATAAAATATTTTTTCTTTCTAGATCTCCTTTTTAAAGAAATCTGGTAAACTCAGGTGGGTCCCAATAGAGTGTCATTTTAAAAAGTGGGTCCCAGTGCAAAACGGTTTAGAAACCACTGGTTTATTGTATTTTAAATTGTGTTCTGAGCTGCCTAGAGTCCCTGTAGAAATAAGATGTGGTACAAATTTTTTAAAATAAATAAAGTTAGGCAGGCTTTGTGAGCATGCTGGTTCCCAGCTTATTGCCAGCCAGTTGTGAGCATGTATCTGATGCAGGTCTTTGGCATGCCACATTAAGCTGCACTGCACATGTGTTTGCATGGCAGACAATGCTCATACCACTTGGCCATAGGCACATGTAGTATTTTCAAGTAATTTCTTACAGCTTTCACAACCTGTGGCAGTATGACTGGGACTTCAGGATCAAACATTACTGAGGAATAACTGCATAACGAATGTTCCTTCCCATGCCAAGGGCATTCCTTCCATTTCATGAACATGCAGGAAAAAGAGACATTGCTCACGTACAAGGTTGCTCAGTGTTTGCAGAGAGTCACAAATCACATTTCATTTATCAGGCCTACAGATGACAGGATATCATCTAATCCCAAGAGAGCCATATTCATTAAAAAGAAATCTTAAGTAATTACAACAATTAATTGACTTGAAACAGTTTCAGATGGTGAAGGTTTACATAATTCATTTTCCAGACAAAACAAGCCTGATGAAGTCAGAAGAACATGTTACTTAGTTCACCACTCTGCCCATAATCTTGATGTTACTCTTTGGGTTTGTAACACTGACAGCCAAGCAGGTGGAATTGAAAATAAGAATCTGTTATCTCTGAAATGATATTATTCTGTGTCTGAATTGTCCTGAAGGCTGCAACTGTATGTTCTACTTAAAGCAGATGCCTAAAAACTGTAATCTGTTTAATGTCTGTATTTAAGATTACAGTTTTAAAATGATTCATATGTGCACGTATATCACTAAAAAATCTCATCACTGGGTGATGTAACATAATGTACAAACTGTCTATATCGGGGTGGCCAACCCACAGCATACATGCCACTAGTGGCATGCGGACACTTTCTAAGTAGCACCCACAAAGTGGCCATATACTGTATTTATTGAAAAAATAACAAAGAAAGTACCGTGACAGTTTACTGCTTGTTTGAATTTTTTACTATTCTGGACACAGCATGCCCTCAAGTTTCTAAGGCTGTGGTGGGCATACTTAGGGCAGCCACACCTACTCTGCTTGATTTGCTCTGGTTGGAAAACGGGAAGAAAGGTGGGAAAAGAATGATCGACAGGAGAGAAAGCCAATAGGGCAGATGCTAGTGAGCTGCATTCCACTAACTGGCAGGGCATTCACTTATCAAAGAAAGCTGTTATTGGTGGAGAGGTGAGGGGTGAGCTGTAGAAGGTGGCAGGGGAGAGCGGGGCAGTGCAGAGATGGCCAATGAAATCAGCAAAGCCCAGGTGGCCCAAGTGGGTGGAAATACCATCTTCAGGAAAATAATTGACAAAGAGATCCCGGCTAAGATCATTTTTGAGAATGAGAAGGTAGGCAGACAGAGGCCTGGGCTGGGCTGTGTAGAAGGGCCTTAGGTGAACCTTGGAAAAAGTCCTGCTGGGCCAGACTAATTGTAGTCCACCTTTATTCCACCTTTCTGGTCTTACCAGCTATCAGCCAGGTGTCTTTGGAAAGCCCCAAATAGGCAACAGTTCTCCTATGTTTCTTGCTCTGTACCTTCTGGCACTTGGAGATATTCTGTCCTTTAACTTGGAGGCTCAATTTAGCTATCAAGGTAATTGCTGGTGGAGTGGCACATTCAAGATTCTCTATATATAAAGTGGCATGTGTCATGCTGTGGGTTGGCCACCTATCTATATTGATAGGTCACCTGGTTTATATTGATCATACGTAAGTAGATACGAGAGGATATGCATTGTGCTGCAATCCTATACGCACAACTGATTGTGAGTCCCCCTGAACTCTGTGGGACTTACTTCTGAGTAGACATGCATTGAGATCTGTATTAACAACTGGCTTCAATCCAGCACATAATTTTGGCATGCATAAATCCATTAATGTATTAGACAAGAACTGGCATAGGAGCTTCCTTCTAAGAGCAAATAGGCGTGAGTGAATCCTATCTGGATTGGGACAATAACAAAGGCAAAGAATTTTAAAATCCCATGCTGGACCCCAGTCCTAATTGGCTCCTCTGCAGTGGCTATTAGAAGAATAAAGCCCTCATAAATAGGTCATGAGTTTAATGTAACATGTAGTTTGACTCTTAGGCACTGTCAGATTAGTATGTAGTTTGCACAGATGAGGAAGTATATGAACCAAATTCAACTTAATGTCCTACACAATCATGCACAAAACTCTAGCATGAAGTCTGCTTGGGTGTCTAAATTGATTGTGTGAGGGCACAATCCTAACCGGGTCTACTCAGAAGCAAGTCCTATTTTGTTTAATGTGGTTTACTCTCAGGAAAGTGTGGTTAGGATTGCAGCCTGAGTTACACAATCTGTCTGCTGCAAAAAAAAAACAAAACACACACACAAGAGGGTAGGTGGACCTTATGAGTGGGGTCTATTTATATAGGTATTTATACATCTCAGCATTGGTTCACTCTAGAGGTTCTGTGCGTGATGTGGCAAAGTGTGCGAGTTCATGGCTTCTTGCCAGTGCTTTTTTTGTAAATAAAAAGGTGCAGGAACTCACAACTTGTTAATCTTTTTATTTATTTATTTATTTATTTATTTATTTATTTATTTTAAACCATTTTTATTGGAGAAATAAAATATTTTTTATGTGCTTCCCCCCTAAAGATGAACTTACTTCTGAGTAGACATGCATAGGATTGGGCTGTCAATCTCCACATCCCCTTCCCCCTAGCTATTTTTTCTACACATACTGTACAGGTGCACTTGTAGCGTGTAGTATGTAGTGTGGCACTACTTCGAGGAGAGGAAGCAGTAATGGATTCTGAAAAATGGCTTACATGAGTTCCATGTAATAAAATTACTCTAAGCAACTGTGGGAGTAAGAACAAAAAAGGAATTCTTACATGAGAGGGGTCCTTAGGTGCACATAGAAACAGCTACGTTTGCAAACAAGCCATTAAATATGGTTTAATTCAGATATCAGAATACTCTGTGTCTTTGGGAAGGCGCTTGGCATGCAATTGTATGTTCTCTGTTGCCCTGAGCAGCTGCTGTGCATTGCTGGAGAGGAGCTGTAAACGCTGGCTGGCGGAGGGCATGCTTGTGGGGGAAGGATGAGGCAAGGCTGGACAGCATGTTGTACACACGTAGAATCCCTTTTCACCTGCCCTTAGCATGTGAAAACAGGTGCAGATATATATCTCTGCCAGGATTAAGAGCCCAATCCTAGGTATGTCTACTCTGAAGTCTCATTCTAGAGAATGGAGCTTACTCCCAGGAAAGTGCCTAGGATTGCAGCCTAAGAGCCCAATCCTATGCATATCCACTCAGAAGTCCACTTTAGTGAATGGGGCTTACTGTGGATAGGATGGCAGCCTCAGGGCCCAATCCTGTGCCTGTCTCCTCAGAAGTCAGTCCCATTAGAGGCAGTGGGGCTTCCTCCCAGGAAAGTGTGGATAGGACTGCAGCCTCAGAGCCCCTCCTGTGCCTGTCTACTCAGAAGTCAGTCCCACTAGAGGCAGTGGGGCTTCCTCCCAGGAAAGTGTGGACTGCAGCCTCAGAGCCCCTCCTGTGCCTGTCTACTCAGAAGTCAGTCCCACTAGAGGCAGTGGGGCTTCCTCCCAGGAAGGTGTGGAGAGGACTGCAGCCTCAGAGCCTCTCCTCTGCCTGTCTACTCAGGCTGCAAGGCTATGACACTTTCCCAGGGGTAAGCCCCATTGAACACAATGGAACTTACTTCTGAGTAGACATGCTTGGGCTCTCAGGCTGCAAGGCTATGCACCCTTTCCCAGGAGCAAGCCCCATTGAGCACAATGAGACTTACTTCTGAGTAGACACACCTAGGCTCGTGCTGCAGATTGGCACAGGGGCTGCACCAGCCAGCTTCCTTCCCCTCCTCCTCCGCCAAGCCAGTACCTGGGCATTCCATGGGTGCCACAGCCTGTCTCCCTGGCTGGCTGTCCGTCCTCCTCCTCGGCGTCGGCGCGTGTCCCCCGTGCCCTCCACTGGCTTGGAAGCTGCACTGGGAAGCAGAGCGCGGGGGGAGGGGAGGCAGGCTGGGCTCAGGTGAGAGCTTGGAGATGGGGGCAGGAGGGGGTCGTTGTGCGGTCAGGCAGGGGCCAGGCGCCCGCCCACCCTGCACCCCCAGCACCCACCCAGCGAATGCCTCTGTTTTGCTCCCCCCCATGCCTCCAAAGGGGAGGGGCCCCTGCAAAAAGGTGCCAGAACTCCGTCCCCCCGCGTTCCATTAGAAAAAAAGCCCTGCTTCTTGCACACTTTCCCACATGGGTAATGATACTGCATGAACTACACAATATAAATGCAGATTAGCTCAGGTAACCAGATACAACTATGGAATTGGTCCTCTGGTGGAAGGGATTACCAAGTCCATGAGAGACTGCCATTTGATTGGTCCCCACTCATACGACTGGTTGGTTTAAACATGACCCCAGCTGTGTGGGAGTTGCTCTTGGATAAATGGTTCCAGTGCATGCAGGCTAATGTTTAAAGGCCTCTTCAAGAGCCCCTTAAGTACAGCTGGGTCAACAGTCACCACTGTAACATAGTCAATAAGGTGAATGTGTTCTTATCTCATTTCACAGCTGAGCGGTGTATTGCTAGATAAATCAAATCAGGGTAAACAGATTTATTTATTCATCTAATAAACTGGGTCAACATATAATGTATTTGTTCAGGTTTACACTTTCATTGATTCTCATTTGATTTAAGAAGTGATATTTCAGTTTATGTTTGCAACATTTTTAGTATCCTGCTGACGGAGGGAGGGAGAGGGAGAGAGCGAGCGAGCAAGAAAAAGAGAGCAAGTGGCTGTGTGAGCTGGTACTGTAAGGGGAAAAAAAAGTTTTCCTGCCCTTCTGAGTTCCTTTGCTTTTCATCTTTATGCATTCAGGAAGGGACAGTAGGTTGGAAAGCGGACTGGGGGAGGGGAGTCAGAGAGTTCCTACTATCTCTTCATCTGCATTTTCCCAATAATGTTTTAGTGATGTTTGCTAATGTATCATTCATTAACCATCAGCCACTATAAAAAACATAATCTATCTCACAAAGTGGACATTATTATCGCATTAAATCATTTCACAATATACCTGAACGGTTCCACATGATAGGCCTGGCCTGACTGCGCTCTGTTGCCTTGGAGGCAAACTCTTCAACAGTAATGAGATACGAGGTCTGTCTGTGATGAATATGATATTACTCGTGTCAGTGGCTGTGGACTGCACCCAGAATATTTCTTCCTACAGGTTCCTCCCAACCCCCTCGCAAAGGAACTCAGGCAAAGCACTATTAACCCAGTAAATGAAGCTCTAAAGATCACACAGTGTGTTCATTAGTCGACAAGATTATGACTAATCCAATTTTTCTTGCAGGGAAAAATACTCATACTTCTGCAGCATCTGGATATGGCTGGCACTATATTGGCATACAGGGATTGTTCTGTTGAATTTCCCTGCTTTTCTGTATGTAGGAAACTGTTGTTTTATCCTCTGAAGGTGATTAAAATAAGATGCCTGGATAGCAAATGGAAAAAAAAAAATAAGAGTCCAAGAAGGAATACATTTTAACAACTAAAATTGGGAAATAATACAATAGACACTCTCTAAATTTCTGAGGTCAAAGGATTGGAGCTTGTAAATATGGATAATGGCAGCAGACAAGCGACACGCATTTAGTTTTTTGTTTAGAATTGTTTCACAGTCAGTTGGAATATGTCCTATTGAACTCATTTGGACTGATCTGTGAGAAAATATGCATTAGAATTAACTGCAGATGTGTGAAACCATCTTGTGTTTCATTGATTTCACTGACATTTTCCCTATGTAATACAGGGAAATTTTCCCTCCCAACGCTGCATTCAAAGGATCGGCCATTGGCGGAGGTGAGTGGAGCACCAGGTGGTGGCGGGGAAGGGTGAAACAGAGGTGGGAGGGGTGATTCTGGCAGGGGTGGGCAGAACAGGGTGGATCAGGTCTGGAAGGGGATGGAGCAGGTTTTGTCCTATCCTAATTTTCGACTCCTGCCGACTACGCCAATTTGTCCCGTCCAAATATCCCAACTCCCTTCTAATGCCCGCTTTTTGGCTAATTAACATCCTCCTTTTCCAAGAAACAACAGCTGTGGTGTGCAAAGGAATGAACACAGAACTCCTTATCTATAGCAATTAACAAGAATGTATTGCTACAAACACAGACACTCCCTGCAAGTCCTCTTGTCCAGAGGCTTTCCCTCCCCAAAACTCCCCTTAACTCAGTGGGTGAAGGTTTGACGCCTCCAGTCCAAGTCCACAGTTCAATCTCCAAAGCAGTCTAATCTTCCCAGTTCAGTATTCCCAGTCCAATCTTCCCAGTAGCAGTCCAATGCAGCAGAGTGTGTGTCCAGCAGTCTCAGCAGTCCCTTCCTCTATCTTCTCCAGAAGAGTGTCTCCTCCAGCAGGGTCCTGGTAGTCCTCTCCTCTGTGTGTCCTCCAGCAGAGTTCTGGCAGTCCCCTTCTCCCAGTGTGAGTCCGTCCGGGTGTCCCTCTGGGTCAGGGTCCTCCCTCTGGTCAGCGTCCCGCTCTGGTCAGCCCTTTGCTCCTTCTGAAGCTGCCTTTTATCCTGCAGCCCCTTGTTAAGTGCAAATGCAGCTCAGCTGTGAGCTATCTCGTTAGCTCAGGTCCCATCAAGGTCAAATGAAGCTCAGGTGTCCAACCAGGTCTCCATTGGCCTTGATTGATTACAGCTGTGGAGCCAGCCCTGCTCTTCCCAGAGCTGTCAGCCAGCTGTCAAAACAGGGAATCGCTGTCAACACCACATCATCCACCTGATGATCTTCTGATCTTCCATTACAGGCTTCCATATCCTAAACCCCATCCCAGGTCTCCCAGCATCACACAGAGATGCTCAAACTTGCACATGCTACAGGTCCAGCCTATTTATACACGGATTTGACTCAACACGAATGGCCCCTGCAAGTGAGAAGGAATGTGCTGATCCTTGGAGAAGGGGAAAATGCACCCCTTTAAAATCAGTTTAAAAAACTGAACAGTCCTTTAACAACAGCCTCCTTAATGAGAGAGGGGGGGGCAGCTGGCTATACACAACAATCCATCAATCCTTCCCTCTCCAGCAGACCCCTCCCTTCCCCCTGAAAGAAAGGTGATAGCTTTGCATTGGTGAAGGGAGGGGCTGAGTGTAAGCTCTCAGCTCTTTGTAAGCTCTTAGAGGAGGTCTGATTGATGAATTATCTTCTTAATGACTCTTATCTTAGAGTCAAAAGGTTAGCAAGGCTGTTTTTAAATCACTGGAGCAAAGAAACTTTGTTTTTTAAATTGATTTGCTATAGTGCGTTTTTTTGCCATCCATGCAAAAACCCGTGCGAATAATTAGTCTCAACCTGTATTTAGCAGGCACAGATAATTAGTTGCTACACAGGGCAGGTTGGGGCTTTACTTGGGGAAAGGAGAAAAATGTCCCCTTATCCCGAAGAGACCCAGAACCTGCTTCTTACAGTACTGGATACAGTGGAGGTCATGCAGCCCTACTGCTCCATGAACATGTTATCTCCTGCAGGCATGCTGGTTGTATTATTTAGGATCTGCATTATATCCAAGTTGCATCCTTTCCTCTGCTACTGTACATTTAAATGTTAAGACACAGTTGCCCTTTGAGAATATTTTGACAACTACACTAGTACCACAGGAAGCTGAACACTGTTCGTCTGCAGAGTTCCACTGCCACAACCCCCCAGGAGAGGGAAAGGTCATGTTCCAAACCACTACGTTCTTGCAAGGAATCAGTGCTCCTCTGGTGGTACCATTCACCCCCACAAACACTGAGTATGCATCTCAGTCCTAAGAACACGTGTGACTGACGCTGCAGTCAATCCCTTGTTACTTTCTCTGTGTTTCTCCGTGCTTCCCACAGACCCACAGGTAAAGACACTATGCAGATCCCAAGTCTATAGCAAACCTATAGCCAGCCTGCCTGAATAGCTTAGGACAGAGGTTTGAGAGCCAGTAAGTCTTTGCAGGGGCAGGGGGAGGAGGCAGCAAGGGCCGGGGGAAGGCAGCTGCACGATCCCCAGGATCGTGCTGCTCAGTGGGCTGCAGGGGCTTGGGTACACTTCCCCAAGCCTCCTGCAGCCTTCCCAGGGTGCGGGGAGCCCGGCGCAACTTCTGGCACGGCTCCCTGCAGCAGGGAAAGTGGATGCGGAGTGATCACGCCCCGCCCCCGCTAGTGGAGCGTGATCGCTCTGCATCCACTTTCCCTGCTGCGGGGAACCCTGCCAGAAGTCGCACCAGGTTCCCCACACCCCGGGGAGGCTGCAGGAGGCTTGGGTAAGTGCACCCAAGCCCCTGCAGCCCCCTGAGTGGTGCGATCCTGGGGATCACGCCACTGCCTTCCCCCGGCCTCTAGGCTGCCCCCACCCCTTAAAGGGGCAGAGACCAGGGCCCTCAGGCTGGGGCATCACGACGCCCCAGTTTGAATAGCACTGGCTTAGGATATGATGAGTGTTGTGCTGGCATTCATGCAACATCAGTATGGCATCTGAAAGGGATTGGGCTGTGAACCTACTGCAGTGTCCCTTGATTATAGAAGTGACTCATGAAGGCAGATTTCTGTATTACAAAGAACTCTGGGACCTGAATAAAGAAACAAAGTACATTAAAAACAACTTTTTTTAATAGGCTTTTGCTAGACAGGTGAGTATAAATGATCGTTGTTCATATTGCATACAGGTCAATTTACAAATAGAAAAGAAAAAAATTCTGACCCTCATGACTCTGATAAGATCAGTTCTTTACTGATTTAATATTGTTTCATAGTTTGTGCTGTTAAATCAAAAGGTTATCCATAATACATAATGCGAGGATCGGGGTATTCAACAGACATGTATTCATTATTAATATAGATAATAAAGGATCATTTATGAGGCTACAGATGAGATTTTTATCATCAAACGCTTAAAAAGGGAAATTTATTTTTGCTTCAGGACGAAGATGAAAAGAGTCAGTAATGGGAAAATATAAGTATCAACACAAAACCGTCAAGTCCATTATTTTCTCAAAGATGGTTTGCACTTTATGGTAATTAAAACAAAAATAAAATGTTTGTAATGTAAAAATCTTAATTGTTGGAGAATTTGTGAGTTTGTAGTGGTTGTGTCCTTTTCTGAGATGGCTGTCAGTGATTCTCTCTGTCTTCTGCACTGATAAAAGACCTACAAAGCATAAAATACATCACTGTCTTAAGAGTGTGGGAAGATACTCTCTGAGGCACCAGAGTCAGCTCTAAGGACCATTTAATGTTCAAATATCAGGATTTGAATGTATGAAAATGAAAATTATAATTATGACGTTAGAGCCTCTGCAAGACCAGTTCTTTACTGATTTAATATATTCACAGTTCTTGTTGAATCAAAAGATTTGTATTTGTATGACTAAGAGAAAGTATAAGCATGTATAAGAGCTTAACAATAGGGCCAGCTGAAGATATTTTACAACTCTTTGTGGGTCCATCACAGAATTTGAACAGTGTGTGCTCGAATCCCTTGCTATACTGCAGAGGATGCTGAGAAACTGCTCTCAAATCTTTTGATGCTTCGTTTGCACACCTAAAATTTTTGCCATTTCAACTAAACTTACATTGCTTGTGAATTGGGTACACTCTTCTCCTTAAACCTAAATGTGTGCACTGGTTTCACTCTGTGCAATATGAGTGTAGTTTGTAACAGTGTTGGCATAATATCATTGTTTGTGCTCTAGGTGTTGGTATATCCATTTCTAATAACTGGATACCGAATATAGCACAGTGTAACTCAGAAAAATATTTGTCTTTTTCTGGAGACTACTGTTGCTTAAGCTATGCTTGAGCTATGCTGCAGCATCATATTGGTAAATGTAGGCTGGTTGGGCTGGACTGGGGGGGTGCATGGGTAATTACTGTGGCTGCATCTGCTATACCACTTATATCACCTACCGAGTACATTAGAGCCCAATCCTATGCCTGTCTGTTCAGAAGTAAGTTCCATTAGAGTCAGTGGAGCTTACACCCAGGAAAGTGTGGATAGGATTGCAGACTTACAATTATAATTTATAAAACTGTTCCCTTGGAATAAAAACACATAACATTGCTTTCTGCACTGTTCCACCTTGAAATATTGGTAGCTATTTATATTTTCCCTGCTTTTTGAAATTCTACGGGCACGATCACATGATTTTTTGTATCTTGCTAAATAAGCTTTTATATATATAAATGAGAGAGAGAGAGAGACACCTAAAATTGCTTTGTAACAGATGAGGGGGAGACTGTGTGCTCATAGTTAGAAACCGACTATGCTAAAACCAGCCCTGCCAGGCAGACCTGCCAGCAACCCTTTCTGCCAGTTTCTCAGCCAGGGAAAACAAGGACCTATGGGCATCTCAGCTATTAGGAAGGGCTGAAGACTCAGAAGCCACCAAGGCCTCTCCTTCCCCTGTAATGCCCAAAATACAGTCACGTGACTTCTGTGGTCAAGACTAGATCGACCCTGGAATTTTTTTTTTAAGATGGCAAAGAAAATTGGCACAGAGAAAGCAAGGGTAAACGTATGCTGCAGTTGTCATTAAACGCACACTCCTTCAATGCTAGATTTGAAATATTACTTGAATGGGCGTGGGTGACTGTTAGGATAATCCCCCTGCTGGAATCAAGCAGCTGAATTTTTCTTAGAGGGGAAGCTTTGAAACATGCCAGCTAGGGCAGTGCCTGCATGGGACTGCCCTCTACCTTTAACCCAAGTGTTGCTTGGACTGTACCACTCTGTTTCTAGTCACTGGGAGAGCAACTCCTGCCTCATATATTTCCTGATGCAGGAAAAACCTATCAAGTAAATTGGCTTTTTCTGTATAAATACTCTGTATATACTGAATGTCTGGTTTCACACTAGTCCTTGTACATTGGGAAGGTGAATTTAACATTTGATTAACCAGAACCCTTTATAATAAGAAAAGAGGCCTTTAAATTAGAAGTTAATTTAGATAATTTGTCATCTCCTACCATTGTCCTCCTCTGCCTTTTCCCTACCAGCAATATGCTAATGTGTCACGTAAAGTAATTGTCAGTCACAACTGCATATCATTCTGCCACTGAAACAGCCCAAGATCTCATTAAAGCTGTGGCAGCAGCAACATCTGGGGTTTCTTCTGGATGCTGATTAGGGACACCGATGAATAGGCAACGACAACCTTGAAACTGCAGCGAACCTTGAGAAGATATGAGAAAGGCAGGGAGCAAATGGAAACAGCATACCCAGTACAAAGGACAGAATTGTTAGGGTTGTGCTCTTTTCTTCCCTTCCATCTCCTGATACACATGACTCGAAAAGGCACCTTTTAAAGTGGTGCTCTGCACCACATGGATGGCTGGATGGTGCTCTTCCAGCACTAGCTCATGGTAAGACTTCTCAGGACAGGAGTGCGGGGAGTCAGTAGAATGGGCAAAGGGAGGGTGAAGGGAGGGGAGGATCAGGCCTTGGAGGGCTGGCAGAGACAGCAGCCACTGTATCCTGTGCTTCCTTTCAGCCTGGGCAGCCTGACATGGGCCTCTTTGGGTGTGTGCCTGATCAAAAGTGGGCACAGACCTGAGGAAACCCATTGGCACCATGGTTGAATTACCTGGGGTAAGAAGCAAATGCTCCTTTACCCCAAGGAGAGTCCCAGCACTAGCCTGGCACCCATAGGATCAACGGTAGCCATTTCAGTGCCTCTGGAGGCCTGGGCGCCACCGGGCTTAATATTGTGCTGTTAGTCCTCAATGAGCCAGTATCCAAAAGGCACTCTGTGCTAGTGTGCATTCTACTCCTATGTACATTAGCAGTTCAGTGCCATTGGTCACAGTAGCTCACTGCACAGGCCATGCCATGAGGAAGTAGTTGAGTACCTTCTCAGAGAGCCTCTGTTGCTGTTCAAATGGACAGGGGAGAGGGTTAAAAAGTCATTTGCCAGAGTCTGGGAGTGAGCAGTTGAGGTGCATCATAAGGACCAACCCAAACATACCAATGACAATTCATAATCACCTTTATACTGTTGATAATAGGTGCAAGCAGTGGTTTGGTTTCTGACCTTGGGGGGGCCTTTATCGGTAATGTACTCTCATAGAATGCACCCATATGCACATTTTTCATTACCTTTAATTTAAAAAAAAAATCAAATTAATTTATACAGAAGACAATTAGCTTCTAATTGTCAAAACACATATGACTTTTGAAATTAAAAGACCTTTGGAGAGATTACTGCTAATTGAGAAAAGATTTTTGTTTGTCCCGTTAAAAATGAAAGCGATGGAGAAAAACAACAAGGGGACAAGAAGAGTCTGGAGCTGGGCTTTCGAGGAGGAGCAACTGTTCACTCTCTTGCTTCAGTGAGCACCAGGCAAATGGAAACGGCAAACACCCCACACTGAGGTAACAATATGCTATCAACTGCTGCTCTCCAAGGCAGCCATTATATTAACTGATTATTAAGCAGCAGATATATTATTCAGAATGACCTTTAAATAGTTGAAAATTAAATTATAATTTACACAGAGAGATAGCTGAAACCATGTAGCTATTATAGATGCCTAGGTGCTTGGTAATATTGCTGCAAATATGTGGTTTATAAAAAGTTAAATGAAAATTAATACCATCTAAAACTAAGGTAGGGATTTTGACCACAGGAAGAAAAACCTATCCCTTAATTCAGGGGTGGCCGATCTTTCAACTTGAGGGCTCCTGGACCTTTAACAATTGTGATGATAAGCTGCGCCTGCTGAAATTCCCTCCTCTACACAATTGTTAAAGGTCCAGGAGCCCTCAAGTTGAAAGGTTGGCCACCCACACATCCACCCACCCACCCATCTCTGAACATTTTAATTTGTGTGACAGGCCTTGAGTAAATTCAAAATATTTAAATATTTAATATTAATATTAAACAGCCTAATCCTACCTAAATCCCAGTGTGGTGATACAGCAGCACTGGCATGGGTTATATGCCATCCTGCGGGGAATTTTTGGGTGCTGGAAGTTTCCTCAGGGTAAGGGTGCATTTATCCCCTTGCAGCTGCAATGAGTCAACTCAAGAGCCAGCGATATCACTGTTGCAAGTCCATGTTGATCCATGCAGGTGGATTGGGCACAGGAAGGAGGTTTGGATAGGTATGCACCAGTACTGCTGATCATGCCTCCCTCTTGGGCCAAATCTGTCCACCCACCCTCTTCTGTCCTCCCCCTGCCCCATTCAACCCCCTCCCTGCCTCCAGCACCTTCCTCCCATCCTCCCCCAATCCTGCACTGGATTTACCTGGTCCAGCAGGCCTCCTGGTGACTGCAGGTGCACCTGGGCCATGTTGGCAACCTTCAGTCTTGAAAGACTATGGTATCGCGCTCTGAATGGTGGTTCTGGAACAGCGTCTAGTGTGGCTGAAAAGGCCGATTCGGGAGTGACAATCTCTTCCACACCGGGAGCAAGTGCAGTCTGTCCCTGGTCTGTCTCCCTGGCTATGGGCCATGCACTGGCTGTGGGTATGCACCTGGCCATGCACTGGCTATGGGTATGCTCCCTGGCTATGGGCCATGCACCTGGGCCATGCACTGTCATAAAGCACTTTACAGTATTTTTGCGACAGTGTGCAACAGCATGCAACCATGGAACATGTGTTCTGCCAGCACCGGCCCTTGTTATGATTCGGCTGAAAATGTGGATAAAAACAAAGTAGGAAGAGTATTGGTTTGAAGTTGTATGAAAACGTTTGATATGGAGGTGTTTTCAGGCAACCTTCAACTGCCACAGTAAATATTGTTAATTAATTAAAATAATTTTTACCCTGCTTTTCTTTAATGTAGCATCCCAAAGAAGCTTACATACCAAAAACATTGCCCAGCATATAATACAAAATATCAGTAGTAATCGCAGCTTAGCAACAAATAAACTTTTTATACTTTTTTTTTTGCAAGTTCTCTACATCCAGCAGTACCCTAAAATACAAATGTGGAAAAGAATTCAAGTTAGGAGATTGTGTATTTAATTTTTTTTGTAATGATGTTGGAGGTAGGAGAAAGTTACTATGAGAAATTTACCAGTAGTGGTATTAGTTTTTGTTTTGTTTTTTTCCTGTATAAAAGCTTTCAGACATCCAAAGGGTTGGAGGTTCAGATCAAACCCAGAACATTATGTTCTCATAATACCCTTTGCTGCTGTGTTTTCCCCAAGACTAATAAAGGGAGAGTACATCACACTTATTTGACGGCATAGTTGATGCTCCAAAGAATTTCTAAAGAGTTTGAGAAGGGGGAGGAACTGGTGCTGAACCATCTTGCATCTTATCCCAGCTTCTATCCTAAACCTTCTATCCCAAATGTTCCATTTCCAGGTCCTCATTGTAATCCTCTTCTGTACTGACAGCTTCTGTAGACAGGACACAAAAACAGAAGAATTGACCATAATTGAAGAATTGAGCAAACAGTCACATTGAGAGCTGGTAGTAAACTGGCATTCTTTTGCATAGTGAAGAAAATGTTACAACATGCCTATCCCCAATCAGAAATCTTGGGGTGCATGGCGGTAAGATTCTCTTCACTTCACTGATGGACCCTACGGCTTACGTCTCCTGATGTGGTTGTGTCATGGCCACTGCAAAAAGTGGCTGTCTTCATTTGCCCAATTTCAGAGATCTTTTCGTACAGCGGAACCAGCGTTGTAGCTCCCATTAACATTCCACAAGTGAGAGTAGTTTCTCCATTCCATTGCTTCCCTGCCCTGATTTAAATTATGCTGGATGCTTTTCTGCTACAAATCAGACTCAATAAAAATCTAATCCTCAAAGGCAGTGACGGGGAAGATAAAAATTCCACAATATGTATTTATGAAGTTGATTGAGCATGGCAATCTCAGTTTAATAACCTTATATGAATTGGTTTTGAGCTGTAGGGTATTATTGCAGCAGTTAAGCACAAGTATCCAAGGCTATAGACTAGTTAGAGAGTCAAAGTCCATGTTTACAGATGGTCCATAATGCTGATCACAAGATGTTAGTAGTGCTAATTAAGGAGGGAAGACACTAAGACATGCCCTAATAGGAAGTGTATTTTTGCTAGTGAAAACACAAGACACATTTTGAGCAACAGAGCCTGCTTTGTCTGCATTTGCTGCTATTATTTTACTGCACAAGTAACATGGCATTTACTACAGAAAAGTGACCCAGAGTAATAGAATTTTGAGCTTACTGGTGTTTTATTCCTAACAGATTGCTGTAGATTTGCAATTTCATGTGCTTTTGTGAGAAGGAGAATATAAAAGTGTGCAATAAATATCCACCTGTAAACATGTCTGGAGCATCAGTGGTGCTTTTTAGAGCCCCTAAAGTTTCTTGGAAGGCCTTTTTACACTGTCTGGCATCATTTGCATTGCAGCCCTTTTCAGCCACTATTCCTTCCTGCTGCTGGTGGTTTTTTCCTCCATCCTGGAGTGATCCTTGTCAGTCAAGTAGTATTCATGTCCTTGTCAGTCAAGGATCACTCAGTGGGTATATTATCATGTCACAGTATATTGGCGAGATGTGATTATAGATCATATGATTAGCCAATCATATTGTTTTGGTGGTATGATGATGGCTATATGATGAGGGCAAACAAAGCCAATAGTACTGATATTGTTATGACCTTGAATGACTGACTATCCTGTGATCAGGGCAACTGAGTCTGCACTAGGGCAGATCCATCACCTCCTCCTCTCTACACAATCTCACCCTGTGTTGAAGGCACCTTTGAAAAATCACAGAAGGGGAATACGGTTAATGCATTAAGGCATTGTTTCTCAAATTGTGGGTTGGGACCCACTTGGTGGGTCGCGAGCCAATTTCAGGTGGGTTCCCATTCATTTCAATATTTTATTTTAATATATTAGACTTGATGCTACCATAGTATGTGACTGCATTTGGGGAAATGTTACACATCTGTACTTTTAACAGGCTACTATGTATACGCTTTTAACAGTGATAGTAAATGGGACTTACTCCTGGGTAAGTGTGGGTAGGATTGCAACCTAGAATTGTTAAAATTTTTCCTGCTTGATGACCGCACTTCGGGTCATGATATCACTTCTTTTGGGTCCTGAGAGATTCTCATTCTAGAACAGGAGTGTCCAAACTTTTTGGCAGGAGGGCCATATCATCTCTCTGACACTGTGTTGGGGACCGGAAGAATTAATTTACATTTAAAATTTGAATAAATTTACATAAATGATTATATTTGAGATGGAACTTATATGAATAAATGAAGGTCTTGCAATAGCTCAAGACCTATAAAAGGCCTTGCACAAAGCAAGACTAGCCTTTCCTTTGCTGCCATTGTTGCATCACACACATGAAACAGCAAGCAGTGGAGGGAGCCCTCGTCCCACAGCTCACATGAGAGGTCAAACAGTCGGCCGTCATACCGAGAGCAGTTGCATCAGGCCAGCACGGGCTCCAGCAAGTCTCCAGAGGGCCAGAGGCTCATTGGAGACTGGTGGCTCCCTGAGGGCCGGATTGGGAGTACTTGAGGGCCGCAAGTGGCCCCAGGGCTGGGGTTTGGGCACCCCTGTTCTAGAACATGTGTGCTGGCACTAAAAGTTTGAGAACCACTGTTTAAGAAACAGACTCCCCCGCCCCCTGGCTATTTTCATCTTAGTTCTATAATAAACATACAGTACACATGCATAAGGACATCAGAAAAGCTCCACTGGATCAAGCCAAGGACCCATCTGTTCATGCCTCCTATATCTCAGAATGATCCACCAAATGCCTCAGGGGGCACATAAGACAACAAGATATCCATATCCTTTTACTACTTCCTTGTATCTGGCATTCAGAGATAGGCTGCCTCTAAAACTCAGAGACTGCATAAAATCATCATGGTGATAGATATCACTAGCACACTGGTGATAGACTTTTCCTCCAGAAATCTGTCCAATCCCCTTTTAAAGGCATCTAGGCCTGGTGTCGTCACCACATCCTGTGGGAGGCAGTTCTACAGAATAAATATACAGAATAAATATTTCCTTCTGTTTGTTCTAATTCTTCCTCCAATACAGCCACTCTGTCCATTCCATGCATAGTTATATATGTCTCAAACATGCCTCTCCTTGGGCTCCTTTTTTCTACACTGAAAAGCCCCAAAAGTATGTAGCCTAACAACAACACAGCAGGGAGAAACAATTGACCTTCCAAGTCCACCTTCATTGGGCTGGATGAAGGATCATCTAGTAATTAGTCACAGACCAAAAAAGAGTCTCCTTTTTGTATTTTGAATATAAATAAATGCAGGGCATCTGCAAATCCCCCATTTTTGTCAGTCTGAGTGAACCTAATATTTCAGGCTTTGGAGCCCCACCTAATGGGCTTCTTTGGGAATGGTCCATGAGTTGTGCTAAGCCTTAACACATAAGACATGGTGCATACTAATGGCCATTTAAAAGGTCTGTGGAGTACAGTGCTGTTGCATGCAGTTGATTACAAATGTTTGCTGCACGTCTGTAAGATGGTACAGGAATGTAGCAGGGGCATCCATTAATCTTTACCTAATGAGAGCAGACTAGTTAAGATCTTGAGATTCGCAGGAGTAACAACACCAGAAATCTCTCCAGGTGATTTATCAGAAACTGCAAGGTACTATAATAAGGGTTAGAAATTCTGATGAACAGAATCAGGATTTGCATCTTAACAATGTCATGTAAGAGCGTTACATGACATGACATTTTGCCAGTAGCCACTTCAGCATTACTCATGTTGACACCACTCCATGTTATGACAAAGGGAACAAACCAAATCACAGCTGCACTTACTGTTCGGAATTGGGCTGGGGGGAAGGAGAGAATCAAACACCTGTCGTTATTTATTGGCTGTCTGCTTGATAACAGCCGCTGCAGTTACAGCCAATTGTGACTAGAATCAGAATATTGGAATTCCATGCTGCAGTGTTCAGACTAAAAACCAATTTACTGCACTGTGTTGAATAGTAAACAGCATCAATAGCAAGACAGAGAACACACAAAATTAAACAATCAACAGAATGAGTTTAAATAGGACCCTCCCCGAATTGCCTATAAAGTAAAGCCATCTTCTCAGTCCGATATGTTCACTGTATGGCTTGAGTATCTTATATATCTTGGTACTCTCTATCACATTATCCATACAGTGCACACGCCGCTACTTGCATTCTGCGAAGCTATTGAAATGGGCAGTAGGTTCAGGGCTGGCCTATCCATGAGGCCAACTGAAGTGGTTGCATCAGGCAGCAGACTGGTGGAGGCACTCAACTCTTTCCACCTACTTGCCTCCGCTGCATCATCCTTGCACTTCATCCAAAGGTGGGGGGGGGGGTGACTAGAGGCCAACAGTTTTACTCTTCAGTAGGCCTTCCTGCTGCCTATGGGTCTCCTCGGACTCATGCCAGCTATGTAGCTGGCACATGTCTGAGAAGAGCAACCATGCTGGGTGGGCTTGAAATGGGGGATAGGATTCAGCATTGCATAACAATAACAATATTAATATTAATAAATATTAGATTTTTGCACAGTCAGACAGATGTTACCAACTGGTTTGTTTTATCTAGACGTCAGTTCCTTCCCAAGGACCTGAGATGCCTGAGATGCCTGCTGTTATAAATATCATTGCAAGATGTAAGTTGTCCCAGTGGAGTTGCTTTTTGTAGTTGGTGAATGGTAATTTCTGTGGCCCGTTATTATTTGGACATCATAAGCCGAAACCAAACCCACTGAAACTGAGGGAAGTCTTTTCATTGCTCCCTCAGGCTCCCTCAGATGTTATACAATTGCTCTCTGTGTTGGTCTGCTGGCTAGAAGTAGTACTTTACGAAGAGCCCAATCCTGAGCTCTGTGCCGTGGCTCCATGCCGTGGTGGACTGAAGCAAACGTGCCATAAGTCACGTTTCCTAGCCTCACCACTGGGCTCCCACCCGTGCTAGCCCTGTGCCAGCTAGTGCTGGACCAGCGCAGGGCAGTCGCCCAGCCTCCGTGGCTTGGTGGTCTCACGGACTGTTGAGCTGCAGCATAGTAAGCGGGGCGGGGGCGGGGAGGAGGCATTCTGGGGAGAAGGGAGGCTGGGAGGCGGCAGAGGGAGGGCAGGGGGAGGTGTGACACGGAGGCGTGATGCGGGGAGGAGGGTGGGTTGGAGGCGTGCTGGGGGGAGGGAGGGAGGTGGGTTTGTGGAGCTTTGCTCCACAGGATCCAAGGTGCTCATGGAGGGCTTGGCGCCCTACACGAGCACCTTTACTTTACTGCTGACCTTTTGGTCGGCGGTAAAGTGAGTAGCCCCATTGCGGGCTGCTTACCTTACCTGGGGGAAGGGAATGAAAGTCCCCTTCTCCCGAGGCACCTCCTGCAGTAGCCTGGGGTGCGCAGGATCCAGCAGCAGCCGAGGCTGGATTGGGCTGCCCATTTAATCAAGGTAGTGCTTTGATTAGTACTTAAGAGCTTTTGTGTTGAAACTTGCTCAAGGCCTCTGTCTGGGACAGGCTGGGCTGGGCTGGGCTGGGCTGAAATGGTAGGGGGAAGAGCTGAGAGGTGATGGGAATCCTCCTGTAAGAAGATTCCAGGTTGGAATGAATAATGTACACACTGGGTTCCTAAAAAAAATGTATTTGATAAATTTAAACACCACCAATAATACCAAAACAAAAAAACTGCCAATGTGGCCTCTTTTCACCTTCCAGGCTTGCCGTGAAGGTACAAAGAAGGCAGACTGGACTCATGCCTGTCACAGTGCCCCAGAGAGGGCTTCAACCCCTCTTTGCCTGAGGGCTTGCCACAACCTGATGGTACTCCTGCACACGAGTAATTAAAAAGACCGCCACAAGGAGCAGACTGTGTGTTGGAACTCTGGCTGGGACCAACTGGTTACAGGTAAGACAAAAATATTTTCTTTTTTGTGTGTGAACAAAACAAATGGCAATGGATGTGGGTTCCAAAAATGGAATCCTTATTTATTGCTTTCCTTTCTGCGAATATCATGTTGCATCCATGTCTAAATACCTGGAAATGGATATGAATGGGGCCCCCATTCTTTTCTGTTTTCCCTTTAGTCATAAAAATCATTCACCTAGCCTTGCCACAGGCCGTGCGCCCCCAGGCCACAGAACTGTCTTCTAGTGGAGAATGGAATAGAGGTGTGCAACATCATCTCCTGCGTATGGCAGTCAATATGAAGACTCGGGTTGGCCAGACTTGATACAAATACTGCTATCCAGGTTGGATTTCTGCCTTCGCATGGTCAAGGGAGCAGCACCTTCTGCTTGCTAGACTTCAGGTTCCACTTTCTGGCCCTGACCTGAAAACCATATCCTTCAGATATGACTATCCACGGCCCTAGTCTTACCCTGACAGGCTCCTCAAATTAAAAAGAAAATACTGGGAGGCAACGTGCTACAAAGATAGGGTTTTTTTTGTTTGCTTGTTCGGGAGGGGGGGGGGGGCGAGAACACCAATGCAAATGTTAAAATAATATGAATGGGTGAGTGATGCCAAAGACTTATGATGATGATGTCACCAATAATATTATCATCTTTCCAGACAAGGCAACAGGAGGGTAAAAGTCATTTTGTACCAGTTATTGACTACAAGACCTACAAACGATCGCGTAAAACTTCCAAAATATGCCTGCAAGCTTTTATTATTGATGTTGTGCCTTAGGATGTGCGCATATGGGTTTAATTGTCTAAACCGTTTTATTAATTAAATTGCTATGATTTACCTCTCCCATGTTAACATTTACCGTTTCTGAAACAGCCCCGTAATTAGAAAATGGCTATACTGATGTTGCTTGTTTACTTTGCAAGCAATACATAATCGTACTCTCTCCTGTCTCTAATCCACCCTCATAGGCTCCCTTTTTCCCTTTTCTGAGCAATAGGCAATTGCTGCTGGTGCGTTAAATTGCTTTTTGGGTGGCAAGGAGAAAACTATGTAGGGTAATTTTTTTTCTGTTGAAATGCATCCATTTGTTCAGGCAAAGAGTCTAATCCAGGATATACTAACTTTCCTGCTAAGGTGGGACTGAGTGTATAAGGCAGGGATTATAACGTTTGATTACATGATGTCTGTATAGCCCAGGGTTTGCCAACTGTCTTACATCTGTGAGCCATTTTGTCACCTGCAGTGGGTCCTGGGTCATGAAGATGCAGGGTAATATGGCACACAACCTGGAAGCCACCTTTGGGTTGCACCGACATGTGTGTGAGTAATTGGTCACACTGTGCCTCATTTCCTAACCTGTGATCACAATCTGCTGGTGGGTCATGACCCAGTTTTTGGACCAGAAGCTGCTGCAGGGCAGTGCAGTTCATGACACACAGTATAGGAAACATGGCATGATGTGGTCAATGATACATGCATGTGCTGGTGCAACCTGGAAGCAGCTTCCAGGTCATGCACCATGATGCCTGCCAGCTTCCTGGACTTGGTAGGCTGCGTGGAGGGTGTTGGAGCGTGACCCAAAAGTGGGTCAAAAATTGGAGTGTGACCCACCAGTGGGTCATGACCCATAGATTAAGAAATGCTGGTCCAGCCTAAGGCTAAAACTACACATGATGGTGACAGGCTTTTATAGGGCTGGTCCAATACATTTTACTGTTTAAGGTGAAGGGCAAGATGGCATCCCCAGGCCATGTTGCCAAGCTGGCAGTGACTGGGATCATTGCTAGGTCCTTAAAAGACCTAGGTTTTCAGACTTTCTCCAAGAAACTCAGAGCTCTGCCCTACTTTATCCTCACAGCAAATGTTGGAGGTAGGGTATGCTGAGGGTTGGAGACTGGGCTGAAGTCACCCAGTTGAGTTTCATGGCTGAACAGGGATGAAGGCCTAGACCAAGAAGATGGGGGTTCAGTTTCAAACCATTGCACTCACATTGCACACCCAGTGGAATATTCACTCAAGTCAGTATACACAAGGCTTGAAGATGACATTGTCAGACCTTTTTGCTGGGCTCTGGCTGCAGGTGTTTAAGGGGTGGTGCACAGTGGCCAGCTTTTTTTCGAAATGTCCAGCAGGACTGAGAAATTTGGAAAGATAGAGGACAGAAACAAAGCTCCTCGCACCCAGGTTCTTCAAATAAAGTGCTGCAAGCTGTCTGCTCATTCGCCTTATTCAGGGGAGGGACTTGGAGCAGCAGCGGGCACATTACTGCAGACCCAGAGACAGGTTCGACATTATTGCCCAACCGCTTCTGCAGGACGATGTGCCAGAGCCTCTGTTTTGACCCCTCAGTGCCACACCAGTCTGGCTGAGGCTGTGATAGTTTTCCTTGCCCTTTGAGGATGGGGGGACAGCAGCAATTGTTGTTCCTGCCACCTGGGCAAGGGGATGATAAGGACCAGCAGCTCCCCCCTTCCTTGCAGCCTGCCTCACACTGATGTATGATACCTGCAAGGCGGAAGCAAGTCAACTGACAGAGGCCAGCAAAGGTCGCTAAAGCATAAATGCAAGGGCAGGGTGTCCATTACCGCCAGCTGCTTCCACCAACGCACCATTTGAAGTGGCTGATTCACCCCGCCTCATAGGCAGGCCAGCCCTGAACTTAGATCTGTAGCAGTAGTGTGTGTGTGTGTGTGTGTGTAACAACCAAAGTGCACATGGCAGCAGATGCTACCTCTCCCTTTGTAACTTATCTTCCTATGACCTACTTGGAAGAGAGGCTGTAGATTAGTGGTAGAACACAAAATTTATATGCAGATGATCCCAGTTTCAGTCCCTGTTATCTCCAGGTAAGGTGCAGAAAAAATCCCATCTGAAGCCCTGGAAAGACACTACCAGTCAGTGTTGACCAGACTGGGGAAGATGGACCAATGGTCCAACTCAACAGAAGGCAAGTTCCCATATGATTCAGTCCCTCCCACTCTTCAAGAGGCAGAGGGTCTCTCTTCCTCCATTGTCTTCCTTTACTCTCTTATTCACGTGTTTGTTTATTGGTGAGCCTGTAGGCAGGGTCTTGACATTGTTCACTTTATGTTTGTTCAGATTAGCCACTGATAACTGTGATGATGTCTTCCTTCTGCTGTGCTTCAATACTGGAAGTTAGCCTAGCTGAAAAAAGTGCTGGGGAGGGGCTTTTAGGGAGGTAAGCTTCACATACCTTACCCATGTGCCTCTTGTGTTCTTTAAATCAGACTTCCACCTGCTGTTGTATACATAACTAGCATGATATCCATGCCTGGCTTCTGGAACACAGGGATAAGCAGAGCAATGCCTCCTGTCGGGGAAGTGAGACTGCACCACACAACTCTTGAACCAGCGCTCCTCCCTAAGTCTCTCACTGGAACACAGGGATAAGCAGGGCGAATGCTGGCAATAGCACGAGTTCTCAGGAGAAAGAGAACTTCTCTTGTCAAAATTTTGGGGTATTTCGTATTGAAATTTTATTGAAATATTGTATTGAAATTGAAATATATTGAAATTTCATATTGAAATTAAGTATTTCATATTGAAATTCGTATTGGAGAATTTCATATTGAACCAGAAATACGCTTCAATTTATGGTTCAGAGTAAACGCTCAAACAACTGTTTTGTGTTATTTTACTGTTACTACCCCTTGCCATATCAACTTTAAAAGAGTTAAGTTAAAAGGGCCAGCTGTTCTGCCAGATTCCCACTCCAAGCCTCACTTAGGGAACTTATGCCCACTCTGAGCTAATTAGCTGCCCTTTCGTTCCCCCAACAATGGCCCCAGTTCTCTACAGTAGCACTGCTAGACTCCACCACCAGGGTAGCTTGCCTGTTTAAACTGCAGGGACCCAGTTCCTAAGGCAGCAGTCCTTCCAGGTATAGCAGCACACCTCAGCTCTCCAGCTCTCCGCAGCCTGTTCAAGTAGTCCATTAGTCAGTCCATTAGTCACAAAGTCAGTCAGAGTATCCAGGGCAAAGTCCAAAGTCAATAAGCCAAGTCACAGTCCAAGGTCAGATTCCAAAGTCAATAAGCTAGGTCAGTCTCCTCTCCAACCTGCACTCCTTCTACAACCCACACCCAACTCTCCCTTCTGAAGGTGCTTTTATGCCTGAGAGCCTTATTACCTTCAGTGGCTGCAGCTGTGCAGCACACCCTTTGCTGCAAGGCCAGGCCTTAACTCTTAAAGGGGCCACTACAGACACCACATTCTATCTCCACACCACATCTTTCGCTATTCCACTACACCAGCCTGGCCTCAATTGCCATGTAGGCCACAGGACTTTCTCAGGCAATAGCACAGGGGAAAATAGGAAGTGTTCTATAATTCACCCCTGAAGTTAGATTTGCCCCTTTAGGGGTTGATTAGGGTGAAATCCTGAATTATGTTTTTAAGCATTTGTATGGGTAACCTTTGTAAGCAAAAACCAAGTTGATATCCCATCAGGCCTTAGGGCAGGGATCTCCAAACTCTTTGGCATGAAGGCTGCATCGTATATCTGACATGGTGTTTAGGGCCCAAAAATAAATAAATAATGCGTACATAGAGAACTGATGTGCTGAGATTTTGAATAAATATGATAAGTGGGTGGGGATGGAAGGAGGAGGAGAGCAGAGGGCAAAATTGATTTGCACAGGAAGAGGGGGAATGGATTTTGAAAAAGCATCAAGCAAGCTACAATGTGAATCACAAACTTCTTTTTGTCTCAGTTTCTGCTCCATATAAGTTTAATGTAGACATTAATTTATATTCATATTCCAAGTCTCCCAGAATGTGTGTAGATCTCATTCAGCCACTAGAGGTGCTGAATGTAATGCAGTGTAATGGAATAATTTCCTTTACATTGCATTATATTCGGCACCTCTAGTGGCTGAATGCTGTATATACCCATGCTGGGAAACCTGGAAGTATGTCTTTTGAGCTATAATTAGCTCTGATGCGGCGAAACCCCAAGGGCTGGATAAAATCCTCCAGAGGACCACATTTGGCCTCTGGGCCAGGGTTTGGAGACCCCTGCCTTAGGGGTTGAATTTCTAAAAATTCCTTCTTAGTGGGAATTCCTTATTCCTTATCATGGAAGAAATATATACCTCAAATTTTATGTTTCCAGGTTCAGGGGTTTGAACTGGGCATTGATGAGTTCAGTCAGTACATTCATTTTTTTATATATAGAAGATTGAGGCAGATCTGGGTTTAAGCACATTCATCAGTTGCTATCACATGCAGCTTGAGCCTAATATTATGCACCCAAAACTCTGTTCAGATGTTTTTTCTTATTTTCTATCTAGCTTATGGTGTTTTGATTTTTCATTTCATTATTTCTTTAAAAACATTACAGATGTGTGCCTTGAAGTCATACGCATCTGGATTTATTGAACTGGTGAATAAATGCAGAGCTTTAGTATGTGGAAACTCCTCCATCAGGAACTTATGTTTCAAGTGGAGGCGACTTGCTGATACAAGGTGGTCATCCTCTAGTTTGAACATGCATTTCTTCTCTTTTAACGTAATGATTATGATTTCTAGTTAGGTTTCTATTGGTATGGTTTTGTAGAACATTATTGCAGTGGCTATACCTAAGGGGGGGAAACATCTGTCATGTAGAGTATAAAGGACACTCATCCTTGTAATTCTCAGTTAAAATAGGCTGTAATATTTGGGGTTTCAGGCAATTTCATATACTGTAGTGAAGCTGGCATTACTGGGTTGTAGAGTTAACTGAACGTATACTTATGCTCAACTAAAACAGAGCTTTGATTTTATAGCTGCCTGGAGAAGAAATAATTTTTAGATGTACAAGGTTCTATTTTTCTGTCCTTCAGCCCTTTGAGTACTAGGACTTTGCTGCCTGTCCTGTGAGCTTCTAAAGTACCTGTAGTTAGAATAACAGAGAGCCCAAATATACTCCTGGCCATGATGCATATTGGCTATGATTCTGCAGGAGTGTAGGGGAAAGCACAGAATGTGGTATTGAGTGCAGAATCCAGCTTGCTGAAGACCTCTGTGTTGTTGTTTTTTCTAGCCGTTATGGCTATGCATAGATCAGTGTGTGGGGTCTGCTAACAGTTCAGAAATCAGAGGGATGGCTGGATAAAGGCAAGCCACACACCACCACCATTACAAAAATTTTTATCTCACCTTTTCTTGCCAAAGCAAGTGCCCAAGGCATTAACATTATATTAAAACAGGGCATTACAGATTATTTGCTTGGTTCAGGCTGACCAGATGTAATGGGGAACACAGTGCCTACACCTCTGACCATTGCATATAAGAGACAATGCAGCAGGTGCAGCTCAGCATGGATGGGTTTATATGCTGCACATGCCCACATTTCCTCTTCTGTACAGTGGTTAAACGTGTAGGCACTCTGTCCTCCATCGTATCTGGTCACCCTGGCTTGGTTTCTTTCTAAATGGGAACTGTGGTATAGGGGGAGGAGTTTTAACATTTTGTCCTTGCCACAGTGCTAATCCATATCACCCCCCCCCCAACATCCATATTTGCCCCAGAAGAAAAAACTTTGGGTCAATGAGATATCTCCTGTGATACACAGCAGTCACTAGGGGTGGGCAAATCAGATGGGACCATTGCCAGAGCAAAAGATTAGACCACTTCCCTAAATTTCCAGTAGTTCAGGGAGATCTTCAGTGTCTTCTGTAGCTCCTTGGTTCTCTTCACTAGCTAAACCAGAATAAAGTAAGAAAAGTGGTTTTTTAAAAAGCACACATTTGCTTAGTTTCAATAAGAAGATAGAATTTCACTTTTCTGGGTGCAGAATTTTTGTTACTTTCGTAGCCTAAATTTGTTCAGTCCTGGAACCACACAGTACAATCACCAGCAAGACCTCCTGAGCCCTGACATGGCATGCCAAATGCTGCCTAACCTAACCTGGTGATGTCCCAGCCTTTGCTTCTCCCACTCTCCAATACTTTTGGCTCAGCACTGCCCTCCCCTCCACATTGCCTCTTTCTCTCTGCCCCTCTTTTTTTCCAATTGGGAGTGGAGCAGTGGGTAAGGTGGGTGGACAGAGATGGGCACCCTCCATCGATCTGCTGCCCAGGTGACAGCTTCATGGATGGCCACCTGGGGCAAAGCTGGGCACCCGAAGCATCTCTTGCCTTCTCCCCTGTTGGTACATTGGGTGCTACCACTGGCCTTGGTACTGAAGGTTCAGGAGTCAGCCTGGCTGGCTGGACACTCTGATGAGCATGAACCATCGTCCTCATAATACCAAACTTAGTTTGTATCTGAATCACCACAGTTCCTGGAAAGATTTTCAATTTCTAGAAAGCAGTTCTTCTCATCTCTTTTTTCTCAGCAGGAGCCTCTTTTTTCCTTTCTCATTTACCGATTTAAACCTCAACAGAATTTTGTAGTTCCCCCTAATGATCTCACCTTCACCTGCTTCCCTCCCCCCATTGGTACTGTTTTATAGATTTATTTTATTTCTACCTGTATAATCAGACTTCCTGAAACTGCAAGTTACTTTATAATTAACGTGTGCACCTTAGAGAACCCACTAACTTAATTTAATTTACTTCTACCTACTTTTAAAAGTTCATAATTAAAACCCATAATGAGAACATAACACCATTTAAAAGAAGAGGACAGCTGGTCCATGGGAAGGAAGGTCAGCCTACAAAACAAATGATGGAACAATTAATGTAATAGGAGCATTGCCATGCTAGGCGGTTATTAAGTTAGATGAGAGAGCTGTAGCATAGCAACAGGGGGCAATGCGGTAAGTAATGTACGACAGGTGCTGCAACATGCCATGTATGCAGCCCCTCCTACTCGCCCTCAGAGCCAAATGGCTCTGAGGGTGAGTGGAAGGGGCCACTTACACAGAGCATTGGGCACCTGCAATACTTACTGCACCCTCCCTGTAGCTATACGACTTAGAGAGAGTGATAAGTAAGAGGGAGTCACATGTTCGTGAGCATCTTAGCATTCAAGGTTACACTTTTGTCCTGTTCTCAGAACTGTCTGGTTATTCCTTTGTTAGGCTAATTATATTATCAATAGGAGCAAAAAGTTTGGGGACAGTTTGATAAGTGGGGAATATCTGTGTTGAATGATCTGTCCATCAAAGGTTGGAGAAGGAGAATCCTCCCTTCCTTCAACATGAGGGAAGAAGATAGGGCCGTTTGTGTATATATGAACTGGAGAGCTTTTTCTTTCTTATTACTGAGCGGTTCCCCTTATTCCCCTGGGGGCTGGGGATAAGAATAGGCCCTCAGTTTGGCTGTACTTGTCGTAAGAGGCGACTAAACAGCCACCGGGTAGATGGGACTCGTCAACCTGGGAAGGCAGCTCATCTGAGAGAAGGAAAACTCTGATCCCAAACCTCCACTGCCTTGTGGCTACATCCAGTTGTGGAAAAGGCTTCAGGAGACAACCTCGAGGCAAAATCCGGAGCCGGAGTCCCTGAGGTAGTTCATGTCACGTTCTGGCAACTCCTGAGACGCCGCTGGAACCAACCGTATTGGCCTCTGCCTTTCCATTGGACCATTTCAGCGACGTGGAGAGGGGGGATTTGCTGCAAGGGTAACAGCCTATCCTCCATATCTACTTTACCCAGGCTTCGCGCACTGGAGAGGACACTCTGTTCCAGAACACTATTCGGAGCGCGATACCATGGTCTTCCGAGACTGAAGGATGCCAACAACAACTGAGCGGTTTTCTTTTCACAAAGAAACTACCTATTTGATGCCAGTTGTAAGCATTCTGCTGTTACAAGTGTCCTTCTAGTGATTTCAGCTGGTTATTCTAAAATGTGCAGGTTATGCATGAATGTATGGGAGTGGGGAGGCAATCAAGATGAAAAGGGAGAGATCAGAAATACTATGCTACCATGGTGCAAATAGTTAACCTTCATCAATTGGCACCAATGATGGTGTGAATTCATGGGAATACTCTCCTTGATACAGTCCCTTGTGTCAGTGTTAATCGCACATTTCAATCTAGGACTTTCTGCATTGGTACTTTCCTCCTCATTAAGTGCCATCCAAACCCAATATTACTTCTGAGAACAAAAGGAGCCACTGGTGTGAATTTGTCATTAACATGCTAAAGAGTTCTGCTCTGATAACAATGTGACCTGCTCCTTTGTATGTTAATACAGTCCATGTATAGAAATTCGAATGAAGCACTTTGCCCAACATAGGGGGTACACTTGAGGAAGGGGGGGGGGAAGAATTTCAGTGAACGAATAACTGCAGTGATTAATACACTGCATGCCTCTACCACCTGCCTAATGCTTTTGCAAATTAATTATACATTCCATAAAGGGAGTTGTTTGCAGAGAGAGAGAGAGAGAGAGAGAGAGAGAGAGATAATTTTTTGCCTCTGGAATGTAGGATCAGATCTCCACTCTGTCCAGACAATATGGCCTTCTACATACAAGAAACATGTGGTGAAGGGTGAATGCTAGGAGGGTATGCAATCTAGACCAGATTTTGTGTCTTTATTGATGAGAGTTGGTGCTAAGAGAGCATCCTGCAAAGCTTCTTGCAAAAAGCAAGACTTTTTCCTGATGTGTCTTAACTCTTGTCCTCACTGACTATGGGAGAATTCCACAGCACTGACAGGAACAGCACCTGCCATTCTATTCAGGACTACATGATAAGGGCATAATAATTAGAGCAGTGGTTGTCGCTCCTTTAGCCCTGGGACCCACTTTTTAGAATGAGAATCTGTTGGGACCCACCAGGAGTGATGTCATGACTGGAAATGACATCATCAAGCAGGAAATTCTTTAACAATCCTTGGCTGCAATCCTACTCACACTTACCCAGGAGTAAGTCCTTTTGACTACCATTGTTAAAAGCATCTTCATAGTAGCCTGTTAAACGTACAGATCTGTGACATTTCCCCAAATGCAGTCACTTACCAGGGTAGCATCAAGTCTAACGTATTAAAAATGAAATATTGAAATGAATGGGGACCCACCTGAAATTGACTCGCGACCCACCTAGTGGGTCCTGACGCACAATTTGAGAAACACTGCATTAGAGTATCCTGTCCTTGAGACAAACATGGCTATTTAGGCCACAAAAGGAGATTCCTTGACCTCCAGCTTTTCCTCACCAACCACACTGCCAATTCAATCAGAGCCCTCTGTTCTTAGTCTTAGGCTCCATAAGCCATCGAAAGGGTAAGTGCCATGTCTCTCTAGGATGGGACACAAAAGGAAGAAATCTACCCATTCCTTAGGAACCAGGAATGGCCTATTGAGGACCATTTAGAGATCATGGGTATACTGGGGATGAGTTAATTTTACAAAAGGTTCCATGCTAGGGCATGGCCAAGAACCCGATGAAAAATGTAACCACGTTCTCAACTCACCATCGCAGAGCTGTGAGTTTGAAATTGTTCCCACCATGTTGCATCACACACTTGTCACCTACCTTTCCTACAAGAACTCTCTGTGGAATTGGATATGGCTGCAATCCGATACCCACTTTCCTGGGAGTAAGCCCCATTTGGAATAATAGGACTTACTTCTGAGTAGACATGCATAGGATTGTGCTCTAAGACAGGTCACTTGCTTCTCTGTTTTTTCCTAGTTCCTTCTCCACGTCTCCTTTCTGCTCCTTCGCCTAGTCATGCTTGTAATAAGCAGGCCTGAACCAAGCTCCGACTAAGTGCCCTCTTTGCATTGTGACTCTAGTCTCCGTGTTTGTGTTTTTCCGCATTGGTACCCGTGAGCTTGCTGAGTCTCCCCACCTTGCTGCTCTTGGTGTCAGCATTTTGACTATTCAAGAAACTGCCTCAGCAGATAGGGAGATGCTCTTTACACTCTCACATAACACCAGAACCAGGGGACATCTACTAAAATTGAGTGTTGGGCGGGTTAGGACAGACAAAAGAAAATATTTCTTTACTCAGCGTGTGGTTGGTCTGTGGAACTCCTTGCCACAGGATGTGGTGCTGGCGTCTAGCCTAGACGCCTTTAAAATGGGATTGGAGAAGTTTCTGGAGGAAAAATCCATTACGAGGTACAAGCCATGATGTGTATGCGCAACCTCCTGATTTTAGAAATGGGCTATGTCAGAATGCCAGATGCAAGGGAGGACACCAGGATGAGGTCTCTTGTTATCTGGTGTGCTCCCTGGGGCATTTGGTGGGCTGCTGTGAGATACAGGAAGCTGGACTAGATGGGCCTATGGCCTGATCCAGTGGGGCTGTTCTTATGTTCTAACCCCACTTTTCTATCTTCCTGTCTCACATGAAGCCAGAGTGGTAGTAGGCCTGGTACTTTCTCTCCCCTCCATGGTCTGTAAGTGCATGTAAGTATCATGCTAATCATCTAGGACCCTCTTGATTTATTTTTAACTAGTTCACCTAACAGCCTGAAAATCCGTTTCAGGCTCCCTTAACATACATTGCTCTTAACTGACCCAGTAATGGTAGATGGAAATTGTTAGAGGATTTCCCTCCTCTCCAGGTACAGTTGCTTTAGGACTGGCCTTAGGAGCTATGGGGGCCTACTGTGAAACATTTTTGTGGGGGTCCCCACCTCGCAAGACCCCCTCTACTCACCAGGATGAGCGCCTGTAGAGAGGCACCCAGCAGCAGCATAACTGCCACCTGCTTCCAGGTGGAGGCTGATTTCAAGCCAATCGGACCTCACCTGTGTGTCCCTTTTGCTGTTAAATTGATCCCTGACTAACTTTTACCTCCTCCCATATGTCTGGATACAACAGCCCAATCCTAACTAACTTTGCAGCACTGATACAGCTGTGCCAATGGGACATGTGTTGCATCCTGCAGTGGGGGAGGGCTGTCCTGGAGGCCTCCTCAAGGTAAGGGAATTTTTGTTCCTTTACCTCAGGGCTGCATTTGTTAACATGGACCATCTGCCACTGCACCTAGTTTGGCCCTTGGGAATAAGAAATATTAAAGGTCTCTTATAGAAAGAACCAAATTCTCTTCCCATTGCGATTTGTTTCCAAAGCTGCAATTTGCAGCAGTTAGGCAGGATCTTGATCTGGGTTCCTCCTCCCCTTCCTGGCTTCCCCTGTGCTCAGAATGCCTTCCAAGGGTATTAAAATGTCACTTCCAGTTTCCTCCATGAAACCAGAAGTGGGTTTTTTTCGGTTCTCCAAGGCCTTCACAAGGCATTTGGATGGTCAAGAAGGCAGCACGTTTCCTCCCTAGGCCTCCAAAAGGGAGGCAGGGAGTGGCTGCCCTCTGGTGGTGGTGGGGAGCTTGGTGCAGGGGGTGGGCAGCCTGCAGTCTTGGCCACTGCCCCCATCAGCTGTGTTTATGCTAAAGGGTTGCAATAATGGGGAGAATCTCTTCCTAAGTCCAGTGTTTGTCACCACACATGAATGCTATTCTTGGGGAGTGGCAGGAGGCGGATGGAGCTAATATACACATCATCTGAGGGGACAGAGAAGCATTAAACGGAAGGCCCTCACATGTTTGTCCCCATGGGGATGTGAACCAGATTTACCATACTGTGAGCATAACTCCATAAAAGTGGCACAACACTGTGTATGCTGCTCTGAGGTTCATGGAGAAAGAATGGGATCAATAATACTCCTGACATGAATCTGGCACAATCTTGTATCTGGATCCAGTTGTGAAGGTGGTGATGTGGGGGTGCAATATTCACACTAGGGAGAAACAAATGAACAGAGAAGCTTTCAGATGTGAGAGGACGAAGCAACGGTACGGTGCAAGTAAGCCACAGGAAATAATGGTGAGAACAAACCCAGAATGTGTCAAGTGTATGGAAAGGGAAAGTTCACACACCCTCCCTTTTGCCGTGGGATAAGCTGCTGAGGTAAATTTACAACGAGATTTTTTTCCTCCTGTCAGCAGGAAGCTAAGAGTCTACGACAACAAGAAGGTTACCTGCAGCCAAGTTCAAAAAAAGGTAAATCTTGTTCCTGGACTTTCAAATAGTTACTGTATGTATTTATTTTTGCAGAAATACAAATGCCCTTTTACATTATTTAAATGGCATGTAATTAAGTCGCAAGGTTCTTGGCTGCTACAGAGGAAATCCAGCTTGTGCTATGATTCCAAGCCCAGAGGGCTACAAAGAAACACAATAAGAGGAAGAGAAAGAGGGGAAAAAAAGAAGGCTGGGGAGGCGGAGGGAGGAGAGAGAGAACCGAGTGTTTAACATTCAGCATTTGTCCACGGCCGATAATTTATTGGAACTCATCTGTAACAAGGCCTGGCACTGATTTATAAGTTGATTTGAAAAATAAATAAAAGTGATAGAAACCTGCATTTGGTTTTAATGATAGACTGTTGCAGCGTGAAAAGTAAGGATATGAGACATTGCAAGGAAATTAGATATTATGCCCTCAAGACAACTGCAGCTACCAGCCCATTAATTGTTAGATATTTATTATTAAAAATTTCTTTTCATGACTGACTGCAGAATATTTGCGCTGTTAAAGTTGTTGAATTCTGACATGAATGAAGTGCATGAAACTCGTTCTGCCCCCCCTCCCTTTGTGTGCTTGTGGTGTGTTGCCTGACAAGGCAACTGACCTGAAGAGATGGGAAATCTTTACAGTGCAAACATGAAAGGGAACAAATGCTTCTTACAAAGGCTCTTGCCAAAATACATGGCTCATAAGGGCACCATCCACCTGTCAGTCCTCCTCTCCAAATCCCATTCATTTTCTGAGGGGTTCTTGCAGGAGAATGTACAGACTGATTGTCGGCAAATTAATACCTCCGTTTTGATGCACATGATTCTGCCCCTGGTAGTTAAAAGCAAAATGTTTCACCTGTTATTCTGCCACTTCCAATCCCAATCCAACATCACTTAAAAACAACAGACATTCAGTTGCTCCCAAATCAGCCGTTGCTGCTTTTTATACTGTACCAGAATGAAAAGACCCACGTTTTAAGAATAAGAAGATTAAGAATAAGAATTAGAATAAGAAGATCAGCCTTTGCTGCTTTTTATACTGTACCGGAATAAGAAGACCCATGGCCTTGGAATCATATCCTTCGAGGATTCCTAATTCTGCAACCAGATGTTCTGTGATTGAAATATTCTCAGTGGATACAGGAAATTTACATGTCCTGCTTAATGCCTATTGTGCATTTCTGTTTTGGTTTTATGTTTGTCTGTGCAGGGTTTGGAATGTGGTTGTGTCCACTGAAAGATTTGCTGAAAGGCTTTCCCTACAGCAGTGGTTCCCACACATTTAGCACTGGGACCCACTTTTTAGAATGAGAATCTGTCAGGACCCACCAGAAGTGATGTTATGACCGGAAGTGACATCTTCAAGCAGGAACATTTTTAACAATCCTAAGCTGTAATCCTGCCCACACTTACCCAGGAGTAAGTCCCATTGACTATCATTGTTAAAAGAATATACATAACTTGTTAAAATTACAGGTCCGTAACATTTCCTCAAAGGCAGTCACATAACTATGGTAGCACCAAGTCTAATATATTAAAAATAAAATATTGAAATAAATGGGGACCCACCTGAAATTGGCTTGTGACCTACCTAGTGGGTCCCGACCCACAGTTTGAGCAACACTGCCCAACAGTGTTTGGCAGGGCTTGTTTTGTTGGCACATGCCGTCTGAACTGATACTCTGAGCAGCTCTGGTTATCCACCTACACATTATGATTTCAGTGGCAAAGGGTGGGAGACTTTTGGGTAGGGCATTGGACTAAATTGCCTTTCTGATCCATTTCTCCAAGCCTAAGATTTAATGAAAGGGGAAACTGTTTTCAGAGCACAGCTCACATTCTGTTTGGTTGGCTGGAATTTGGTGCAAACTAACATACAGTAATACAACATGGAATGAACTTTCATCTGTTAGGATGAGCTAATCCATTTTTCAGGGAGAGGGGATGCTGAAGAAAGATATAAAACACATTTATTGCAATAAAACTGAACATCACTCCTATTCACAGAAGGAAATCCATGTGTGGAAGCTGCTTGCATACATGATGCTCAGTTTTGCAACATGATGCTCAGTTTTGCACACATGATGCTCAGTTTTGTATTCAACCTCGGGAATAAACCAAATATGCAAATAAAATTCTGAGTTTCCCATTCATACCTCTTAACTGGCTAGACACAGAAGGATACTGAAGTTCTTTGTCATATATGAAGTCTAGACCAAGACTTGAACAGACAAAAGAAAGCCTACAGTCTTTCAGAATAAAAAGAAACTAACATCTCATAGATTAAAATAGGGACACATTTTTGTACTTCTATCAGTTCTGTTCTCACAAGGATCAATGCCTGAGATACACACCATTCCCACTTACATACTGCTGAAACATAACAGTTTTTTTTTAAACACCATTAAGAACGTTTGCCAGAATGTTCAAACATGCTTGGCAGCATATACTACAGGTACAGACACACACACCCCCGCAGTTACATATAACCGTGGATGGGGTGAATATCTTTCTCCCCACCCTCCAGAGGTGAGGAAAGCTGTGCTCCCCTTGCCTCCAGACAGGGCACGCATGTGGGGCACACATGGGGGGGGCCCATGGAGCTGATCTGCTTTTAAGTGAATCCGCGGATACGGAATCCGCAGATACTGGGACCCTCTGTACTTAGATAAGCAATTATAGAGGTGGGGGATGTAAAGAAAATGGTGCACTGACATTTTTCATCCATGTACCACCTTGAATGCCTCTCATGACAGGGGAAAGGTGGGATCTAAATATTTCAAGCACACATTTCCATGCCTGTGTGCTAGAATCATGACGCAACTACCTGCTAATTAGATATTTACCTCCTATAGTCTTGGAGGAGAGGGATGAAACCTGATGAGCAATTTACATATGTGTGCCTTGTTAACACTTTTTTTTACAAGGCAGCTTCAGCATTTCTTCAAAAGCAAACATAGAGGCAGTGATTTACCCAAGATGGGTACAAAAGAGAGGGGTAACGTGTGTATGTTCTAGATGTTCTGGAAAAAAATCCCAGAAGCACCCATCTTGTAGCTACATTCATTTTGCTTACCCCTGGGATTGATATGTATGGATTTGCAAACCAAAACAGCAAGAAAACTAAATATTAGTGTATGCAGTTAAGACAACCTACTTGCCTCTGGCCCTCTTCCTACTGCAGTACTTCTCATTATATAGGGCTTAGGCCTTTTGTCTCAGCTGTCAATTCTTAATTGCCCTGCTTTTTAAACGGTGGCCATACAAATGTGATGCAATGCATTCTTGAATTATGTTTTCCAACACATATAGGATTGAGGTTCACTGTCGTATGGAAGACAGTGTGCTGGGAGCTGCCTAAGGTGTGATGTGGTCCTTTCTATTATTCACTAGAAAAAAAACATCTGCTGAAAAAAGCAGCTAAGGTATTTCTGAAGATGATTCAAGCCTTTGTGTTCCTCCCCCCTGTCCCTTATAGTGCTGCTGCCTGCCCATATCCAAGGACAAATAGGAAGAACTTGTGCCTGGAATAATGGAGGTAATGGATGGGCTGCCAGCCCTTCCTGCTGTGGCAATTTTGAGAGGATGATGTGTTATACGCCACCCTATTTGCTGTTGTGATGAGCTTTAGACATCTCCCATTATTTATTGCACAAAGCGGAGGAAATAGTAGAGGTCACCTAAATCAGATGAAGGGGGCAAATGGGGGGGGGGTTTGGAGGAGAGAAACAAAGGATCCCAGGAATTTTAAATAATGGATTATAAAGGGAAAGGATAAAAATGCTAGTGGTTTTGTTTTTTTAATTGCACCTTCTTGTGCCACCACTGTTTCCTACAAGCTCTTTAAAAGGCTGTGGGAATAGGATAACGCAAAAAGCTAACCACAGTAATTACTGATAAAACATTCTCTTTAAAGGCAGGTTCTTTACAATCATTTTCAGCAGAGGAATTGCCAAAGTTCTGAGCCCTGATCTCACTCTTTGTATAAAGGAGCAAGAAATATAGCTTGTTTTTGTTACTCTCTCTCTGTATATATAATAAATGAAATATTCAGTACAGGAATGTGGTTGTGCCAGGCCAACATTGGTAATCATTTCCCACAGATTAAAAAGTAAAAAGTGGGAGACCTAATTCACAGTGCCAACTGTTGTCCCCCCCCCCCCAATGCAATACTGCGTGGGAGAAAATCACCTGCAGAATAAGAACATAAGAACAGCCCCACTGGATCAGGCCATAGGCCCATCTAGTCCAGCTTCCTGTATCTCACAGTGGCCCACCAAATGCCCCAGGGAGCACATCAGATAACAAGAGACCTCATCCTGGTGCCCTCCCCTGCATCTGGCATTCTGACATAACCCATTTCTAAAATCAGGAGGTTGCGCATACACATCATGGCTTGTACCCCGTAATGGATTTTTCCTCCAGAAACTTTTCCAATCCCCTTTTAAAGGCGTCTACCACGCCAGCACCACATCCTGCGGCAAGGAGTTCCACAGACTGACCACACGCTGAGTAAAGAAATATTTTCTTTTGTCTGTCCTAACCCGCCCAACACTCAATTTTAGTGGATGTCCCCTGGTTCTGGTATTATGTGAGAGTGTAAAAAGCATCTCCCTATCCACTCTGTCCATCCCCTGCATAATTTTGTATGTCTCAATCATGTCCCCCCTCAGGCGTCTCTTTTCTAGGCTGAAGAGGCCCAATGCCATAGCCTTTCCTCATAAGGAAGGTGCCCCAGCCCCGTAATCATCTTAGTTGCTCTCTTTTGCACCTTTTTCATTTCCACTATGTCTTTTTTGAGATGCGGCGACCAGAACTGGACACAATACTCCAGGTGTGGCCTTACCATCGATTTGTACAACGGCATTATAATATTAGCCGTTTTGTTCTCAATACCCTTCCTAATGATCCCAAGCATAGAATTGGCCTTCTTCACTGCTGCCGCACATTGGGTCGACACTTTCATCGACCTGTCCACCACCACCCCAAGATCTCTCTCCTGATCTGTCGCAGACAGCTCAGAACCCATCAGCCTATATCTAAAGTTTTGATTTTTTGCCCCAATGTGCATGACTTTACACTTACTGACATTGAAGCGCATCTGCCATTTTGCTGCCCATTCTGCCAGTCTGGACAGATCCTTCTGGAGCTCCTCACAATCACAATCACAATCACCACTCGGAAAAGTTTGGTGTCGTCCTCAAACTTTGCAACCTCACTGCTCAACCCTGTCTCCAGGTCATTTATGAAGAGGTTGAAAAGCACCGGTCCCAGGACAGATCCTTGGGGCACACCGCTTTTCACCTCTCTCCATTGTGAAAATTGCCCATTGACACCCACTCTCTGTTTCCTGGCCTTCAACCAGTTTTCAATCCATGAGAGGACCTGTCCTCTAATTCCCTGACTGTGGAGTTTTTTCAGTAGTCTTTGGTGAGGGACCGTGTCAAACGCCTTCTAAAAGTCCAGATATACAATGTCTACGGGTTCTCCCACATCCACATGCCTGTTGACCTTTTCAAAGAATTCTATAAGTTTCGTGAGGCAAGACTTACCCTTACAGAAGCCATGCTGATTCTCCCTCAGCAAGGCCTGTTTGTCTATGTGTTTTGAGATCCTATCTTTGATGAGGCATTCCACCATCTTACCAGGTATGGATGTTAGGCTGACCGGCCTATAGTTTCCCGGGTCCCCCCTCTTTCCCTTTTTAAAGATAGGCGTGACATTTGCTATCCTCCAATCTTCTAGCACCATGGCTGTTTTGAGGGACAAGTTGCATACCTTAGTCAAGAGATCTGCAACTTCATTCTTCAATTCCTTAATAACTCTTGGGTGGATGCCATCAGGGCCTGGTGACTTATTGATCTTTAATTTATCAATGAGGTCTGAAACATCTTCTCTTTTAACCTCTATCTGACTTAACTCCTTGGTTAGGAGGGGCCGTTTGGGCAGCGGTATCTGCCCGAGGTCTTCTGCCGTGAAGACAGATGCAAAGAACTCATTTAATTTCTCTGCCATCTCTAAGTCTCCTTTTATCTCCCCTTTCCCTCCCTCACCATCCAGAGGGCCAACCGCTTCTTTGGTGGGTTTCCTGCTTCTAACATATTTGAAGAAGCTTTTATTATTCCCCTTAATGTTGCTGGCCATGCGTTCCTCATAGTCTCACTTGGCCTCCCATATCACCTTACATTTCTTTTGCCACAGTTTATGTTCCTTTTTATTCTCCTCATTAGGGCAAGACTTCCTCATTAGGGCAAGAATATTTCCTATGGGTTGATCAGTGGTGACCTAGGGTTGCACACCTACATTATGCAGCAGGATTCATGCTCAGAGATGCTTTTTGAACCTACCACAGTCACTAACATTGCTGTGGAATGGATGTAAGTGGTGTAGGTTCAGACACTTCATTTTTTCACAGGATGCTCCAGTCTAGCCAAAAATGTTATGAAGAGATAGATCCAGGTACTGACACCACACCACCTGACAAAGAATTTGCCCTACCTACCCAGTTTCAGTTTAACAGCATATTCTGGGTTGATTCACACATGTGAGTTTGCACAGAGCTTTCACATCACTTCAAAGTGAATATATCAGGTCCGCCCCATCAACGATAGGTCTTCAATGTGCACCCTAGTGTCTGGGAGGCAGTACATAGCCACACATACCTTCTGAGAGCTATGGTCCTGGCCACCTACAATATACTTTACTGTGCTAATCTGACATTTTGCCACTTGAGAAGCCTCAAATGTGCAAATGCTGACAATTTTATGATCATCCACTGACAGTTTTTTCCAAAATAGAGATGCTCTTCCCAAAGGGTGTATTGATGGGCAAAGAAGAAGATTGGTGATTTTAATATTTATGGCAGAAGTGATATTGAGCTTATTTGCCACAACACCCAACTTTCAACCCTCAGAGTTAATGGGGACTAAATGGGTTTCCTTCTATTTGGCATGTTTTGCTGAGGAAGTTTGGCTTTGGATGATTGAACAGATAACAAAAGCCATTTTCCTGAACTTTGTATATTTGTGCAAACCTCTAGTAAGACAACGGCTTCTTCCAAGCTTATTTTACTGCCTTAAGGACAGGAAACATTGGTAAGGTTATTGGCAGATAAGTACACAAAAGTTATTCTCTGGGTTGCTAATGTGTTTCACCTGTCTTGATACTTCCATGAAATTGATACTTCCTGACCAGCATGGAGGTCATCCTAATTATGTTCTCATAATATAATGTCAGGATCTTTATTGGGACAAACCAATTTCCTGCTCTCCACTGGTGTGAATTCCAGTGAAAGTTTCAAAGACATAATGAATGTTTCTGACTCTGAATCTGGTTCCACAGCTGAGTCAGAAAAAAGGATGAGAAGCTGCCAGTGTTAATGGGACAATGTTGACTTCACCAGTGGTACCAAAAACATCTGTGCTGTTGGGAATTAGTGGAAGTACTAGTGGTGCATTGACATTGCAAGTGGTGGAAGGGCAACCAATACTATGTTCAATGTCAACACTTGAGTTGATGCAATGACTGGAGCTGTACCAACAGCCATGAACTCTGTCTCTATAGCTAGGTATCCTCGTCCATGGTGTGTCATGGGAGGAAAGTATGGCTAAAGGGAAGGTAGACACTACAGCTATCTTGAAGTCCAATCATAATGAGATGAGGTTCTTGGACTACGGTACTATTGACATCCTTAGGGAAAGATGGATTCTGTAAAGTTTCTGCCATTTCTTTCTCAAAGACAGTCCAGCCAACAACAAAATCCAATCTGGAGAGAAGCCCCCAATGATGATGTCTTTGAAATCAGTCACACTGGAGTGAAATAATTCCACAGCCAAGTCAACAGCAGGGATGATGTCTAAAACTGGAGCCTTTGTTGTTGATGATGCACAAGCCACTGAGGAGATAGGTGTCCATGTTGGGTCCTCAGGCGTTTCTACAGACTTAGTTTCTGCATATTTTTTCCCTTTGTTTTAGGGGGTCTACCACTACTGGCCACTTGTCTAGAGTGGAATTTATGGTGTTCGCTGTGCCCCCCTTAGGTGTCACCTTAATACTGATGGCTGTTCAAAGAGTTGGTGCGCTGTCTACTGCTTTGAAGAAGAAGGTGGTGGTGGAGAAAGACGAATTTACGGAGGAACTGACATTGCTGCCATGGGAGGACTGACGCTCAGAGCTTCAATTTGAAACAGATTGAGCATTCTTCCTGCCCTCAAGGTACATGGTATGTATGGGGTTTATGCCACCTCAAAGCAAAGGAATAATGCTCAGCAAAGCTCTAAGAAGCTTCCACATTCAGCCTTGAGCATGCAGCACAGATGCCCGCAAGCCTGACTGCATGGAAAAAAGAACTACCATCGCTAGACTGGAACAGGGAGGGGGGCTGATTAAGTCAGAGATGATATCGCCAGCAGCAGTGCTGCTGATGTCCTCTCTCTTTCTGGCCTTGGTCCACCATTCCAGGTCCAGTCCATTTGAACTTGCATCAGCTAAATTGCTGACACAGGACTGAATAGACCCAGTGGGGCAGTGAGAGCTTACCCCAGGCAAGGGAACAAATGTTCCCTTATCCGGAAGTGACCTCAAGTGAATGCATTCCCCCTCCCCCCAGGATGCAGTGCATGCTTTGGTAGCATGGCTGCATAGGCAAGGATTTAAGTAGGATTGGGCTTTAACTATTATCCTCGTATTACAGCAGGAAAGCTGAGACTGAGAAGGAGTGACTTGTTTAAGGCCACCTAATGAGTTCAAGGCCAAGGTGAGATTTAAACTGGGGAAATCCTGCTTCACAGCTGACAGCCCGATCCTGAGCTGCCCAGCATGTGGGGCTGCAGCGGTGCCAAAATTGGCTGCTGCTGCACCCAGTGTGCCCCATGCAGCCACCGCCACCTCCTTGGAAGGGAACTTTTGTTCCCTTCCCCCAGATAAAGCAAGTAGCCCCACAATTGAGCTACTTGATTCTACAATGACTCGTTGGTGTAGAATGAAGAGCCTCTGTGTTGGGTGGCCAGCCCAACACAGAAGCTCTTGATCTGGTGGAGCGAAGCTCCTCAGGTCCCGCCTCCCTTGCACCCCACTCCCTCCTCCTGCAAGCCCCCTCCCCACTCCAGAACACCTCTTCCCCCCCCCGCTTCCCCCATTTCCCCACCTACCTCTCTGCTGCCCTGCAGTCCATGCGACCGCCTAGCAGCAGAGGTCCAGTGCTCCACTGATGCAAGCCTGGTGCTGGCCACCACTGGGCTGGCACCGGAACTCCACCAGCACTAGTGCCCGCAAACATGCCTTAAGATACATTTGTGACAGTGTGTGCCAGAGGTGAGCTGGCACGCACTCCTTAGGATTAGGCCCTTAGTTTCTTCGGTGTTTTGTTCCATTACAACATGGAAAGGAAGCAAGGAACTAAGCTTTCCCAGATACTTCTTTGCACCTTTTATGTAGAAGATCATAAAAATTAAAGTTCAAAGAGGGAAAGTGCATTAACAGAAGGCTGGTTCCTTTCATGCCACAAAATGCTTTCCATTTTTCAAATGAAACAAATGCTAAACAATGTGAACAAAAGCTTTAAAAAAACTGTATAGAATTTTTTATTTAAAAAGATGTGATGGCATGATAATCTAACTCTTGCAGGTTTAAGTTTTCAGTTCAATCAATCAGGTTCTGATTAGTTTGTGTTAAGTGGCAATACAGCATTACATTTAAATAAATCAATCCCAACAACAAAACACAAATATTCACTGTATTCAGCAGCAGCACCATCTCTGATACGATTAAAATGCCCAAATTAATCATATACACTTGGTCCTCTGTGCCCCAATTGGAGTGAACATTTCAACAGCTTGCCCTAGAGATGTTGTCCTTCATAGTTCATTGTCAAATGACACTACTCAGGTCTTGGAGGAGACTTGAGTGGTCCAAAGAGAAAGCCATGGTGGTAATGCTGATATCTAGCTATCCAGAGCTAGAAAGAATGCCTTTAACTCCTTTGGTTTAGTACAATTCCCTTTGGAAAATGAATCAGTCAGAGGCTATTGCAATCAAACAATAGAAAATAATAGTCCAGGACAAAACATGGCACAAGCTCATTGCCTACACAGTTTGGGACAACGTCCTTGTTTTTCTTTCATCAACAGATTTACTCCAGAAATGGCGTACTGAAGGGAGTCTGATTTTGTCCATATTTTTGCTGTAAACATTGAGGAATATCCCAAGGACAACTAGTAAGCCTGACCACACGTACCTAAAAAGGGGGGGGGGAAGCACATTGTATTAGCAATGGTATGTATTTCAAAATAAGAGCAAAACTACAGTCTAAGAAGTGAAATCAAAGTTACATGAGAAAAGTAGTACCTACGGTAGCATCCTGAAAGCATTCCCAACATTGGGAGCTTCTAGCAGGAACAGGTGGAATGTTCTGAAAGGAACTTTAATTTCTGGAAAGAGTTCCCAATAACAGGCATGCTAATCATGATGCGGCCCTTAAAAAATGCTTATGGACGTATTCATGTATTATGCCTCTTCTTCCAATTTTTACATAGACATGTTATTTGAAAGCAAGGTTCCCCCCTCCCCTTTTTCGCATATCTACTCATTACTATTATAAAATTAATGTTTTCCAAACTTCTGATAGCTGAAATGCTGGGTAACTGGAAATCCATTTTACTCTTACACCTACAAAGCTTTAAGTACATCAGAGTTGAGAAGTAACCAGGAAACTCGGTATTGTTCCTGATTAGAAGGAAGCTGGTCCAGAATAAGCACTTATGCGAAGTGACAATGGACAGCTTCCTCTGATAGTGGGTAATTCTTCTGCAGGTGTGCAAAACACCTGTGGCTTGCAGGTGGGCCACACATTGCCAATTTCATAGCTAGCGTGACATTATGATTTATTTTTTTTTGTAAATAAATATTAATTTCAAGTTTATTAAAGTTAATAGAATCTAGAAACATGACTAATACTTACTGGAAAGTAAATGGTTTTGCAAAGAACAAAAAAGAAAGCACAATAGTCATAGCTTTTCTTCCTGTTGTTACTGAAGAGACAAAAAGAAAAACCAATTTAATAAACATTCTGGTTTAATTAAAATACTTTTTTAGTGCACCAACACACATGCATCATGCAAATTTAGTTTAAACAGACTGACATTGTGGGACCCCAATACAGATAAATAACTTCCAGGATGGAACTGTGTTAAGAGTCCAATCCTGAGTTTGGCACACTGGTGTGCACCATCACAAATGTGCGGTAAAGAACATTGGCGAGGGTTAGCATCAGCTGAATGCACGAGTTGGCCCTGCGTGAGCCTGCACTGGGCCAGCACCAGTGGGAGGCCAACCATTCGCTGCCTGGCACTTGCCTGGGCCACTGGGCACCAGAGAGGTTAGTGGGAGTGTGGGGGGAGGCGGTGTTCCCGGGCAAGAGAGGTGGGGGAGGAATGGTGGGACAGGCGGAGCTCAGCTGCCACAGAACGGACAGCCCCATTGCGGAGCTACTTCCCTTACCCAGGGGAAGGGGAGAAAAGTCCCCTTCTGAGGAACTGGTGGCGTCTGCCCGGGGTGCACTAGATAACATGGCACCTATTTTTGGCACCATGGCAGCCCCGCGCAGCTCAGGATTGGACTGCCCATCTGTTGCCACAAAAACAACAAAAAAAGTCCAGTGGCACTTTATAGACTGACAAATGCCCTATACAGCATAAGCTTTCATGGGCTACAGTCTGCAGTACAATGATGAAGAAGGCCTTGGCCCATGAAAGCTTATGCTATAAAGACAGAGAAAGTTAGCTGAAACCCCACAGAAATGTCTGGCATTTAAAATTAGTTATTGCTAACTTGCACTGTTGTTTTTAATACATTTGTGACAAATCCGCTGTGGATTGGGGAAGCACATGGGTGCTTCCCCATATTCCCCAAGAAGAATATAAGGAAAACTTATTCCAATTATAATTTACCAACACTCAACATGTTACAGACATAGTATTAAAAAAATTAGAATATTGTTTCAAAAATAATCTTAATTTACAACCATGTAATCAATGTTGGTAAATAGTTGGTGACCTGGTAAATAGTGATGTTGGCCAGGCTTCCTCTATCAGACATGATGTGTATCATGGAGGTTAATAGTGCCAAGGGTTTCAGTGTTATCAGCACATACACATGGGGGGGGGGTCATCGCAAGACATCCTTTGCTCCTAACTGCTTAAGTATTATGGATGCAAAAGCGTTTTTTAAAATGTTGCTTTGATATATTAAAAGCTGGATATAAATACATTAATGCTTAGTGGATCAATTAAGGGAGATGAACATTAGCCAGATAATAAATTTCAATCAGTGGGACTGAGTAAGAAAAGCAACACTTTTTTTGTAGTGTTTATTTTGGCTCTCATGTATTACAGTAAAAGAAAATGAAATAGAAAATGTAAGGAATACTCTAATAATAAGTGGCACTGTTTGCTTATTAAATTGCAAATTCACATTCTTCTATCACTATCCTAAAATAGTACTTATATGCTGGTAAAAAGCAATTTCATTAACTGGTTAAAATGGAGATGATTAATAGCTTATTCAATTGACTCTGCTAATAATTACTGCAGAATGCTGGTGCTTACTGCAGCTCGAGTCCATAGTAACCCCCTTGTTCCCAGCAACTGGTTCCCAGGCATTTACACAACCAGGTGGACAGGAGCAGTGCATGGTGAAAATTCCCTGCAGGAACAGCAATGTCAGCAGTTATGTTGCTGAAGCTGCCTGTCAGTCTTCCATCCTAGAGTAAGATTTTGTAGTCATGAAGACTTTTATAGGACCTCTTATCAGCTTTTCAGCATACCGTATACCTGTCTCATTTTGCTACAACCCTTTGCAATGAAATAATATGCAGCAGTAACAGAGAACGTTTTTTTCTAACTGGTAGCCAAAGCACTTCTTTACAGTTGTGTTAAATATTTTATTCCCATTTTAAAAATGGAGGCATAAGAAGGTGAAGCATTAGTCCAAGGTCACTAGGTGTTTACTAGCAGAACTAAAAAAGGAGCATAGTCTGCCTGCCTGTTCATCCCTCTGTAGAAAAATGGATCTGGAAATACTGTACTTCAGTTGTGTTCATAAGGGACTCATGAACCTGACAAGTGGGCAGCTTAATCCCAAGGGTCATGCTGAAGGGCTGTAGTTGAACAGCTTTTGTTTCTGCAGCTGATATCTTGCACCCTAAGTGCAGCAGCAACATACAACTCTGCCCTGTGTGCCATTTGAACCTCTATCCTGGGTGCAGTTGGTGCCAGCACTAATCAGGACTGCTGAAACAGCCTTTAAATCAGACTTCAAGACTGGTCCATCGACTGGCCTTCAAGAGCTTCCAATCCTATTCCTTTTTTAAAGATTAATTATGGTAATTTTTTCACCTAAATAATTTGAAAATGCATTTGTTTTTATTTAAATTGATTGGTGAATATCATGTGAATTTTGGTGTTGCTGAATGCATAGCTTTCTTGAACATATAATATGTAACAATAACTGTTAAATTATGAACAACAAAGCCAGATAAGAGATTATTTCTAAATAACTGAGAGTCCAATCCTGTGGTCTGTGTCGTGCCTCCACAGCACGGACCACAGTTGCAAACATGCTGTAAGGCACATTTGCAGGGCTTATTGCCGGGCTCCCACTGGAGATGGCTCAGCGCTGGCTGGTGCTGAACCACCGCCCGGCGGGCACCTGTGTTCCGCTGCTCGGCGGTGCCTGCGACCGCTGGGCTGCTGAATGGCAAACGCGGGCGGGGGGCCGGCGTGACGTGGGGAGGGGGCGTGTGGGAGAAGGATCTGCGGAGCTCTACTCTGTAGGATCCTAGGTGCTCATGAAGGCTGCGTGCCTTACACAAGCGCCTTTACTTTAGCGGCGACCTTTTGGTCGCTGCTAAAGAAAGTAGTCCCATTGAGGGGCTGCCTCTCTTACCCAGGGGAAGGGGATTGAATGTCCCCTACTCCTGAGGTGCCTCCCAAAGTAGCACAGGAGGCGCTGGATTTGGTGGCAGCCCTTGTGGTGCCGCCGAGCTGGGGTGCCCCAGGCTGCTCAGGATTGGGCTGCCCATTAGGATTGGACTGTAAGGCTTCCATCTTACACATTTACCTGGGAGTAAGTCCCACTGAATTTAATGAGACTTCTGAATAAACATGCATAGGATTGCACTGTAAATGTATGGTTAAGGAGCCTGGCGATTTCCTCTCTGATCATTTCCGTTTTTCTAGCTCATTTGTTTTTACTTGTTCCTTTTCCATATAATATATATTCTGATGTTCATTTCTGAATTGCAAATGTGTGGAAGGTGACATTTACCTCTGAGCCAATGGGCTAAATTTGTGCAAACAGCCTTTGTAGGTGGAAGCACTGGATCAAAACAAAGAAGCTGTTTGCTTTAAAAAAACGTATTTCCCCCTCACATGAATCAAGAAAGCCATTCACAGAACAAAAGAATAGGACTTAGAGGAGAAATAAATTGACAAGCGTTACCAAAAAGTGGGATTTTATTAAGTTCTTCTATGATAATGAGCTATGGAATACCTGTTACAGCCAAAAGTGCCCCGAAGATTTTAATCAAAGCCAGAACAAAGGAGATTCCAAAATACCCAGTCAAGGAAAACAAGAATGCATAACCATATGTTTGAACTGGATGCTGAAAGAACAACAACAAACTTATTAGGAAAATGCAAAACAAACCCTGAGGTATTACAAAATGAAATGAACTTATTTCTGAACTAAAGCGTGAACTAAAGTAAAAATGCTCAAAGCATTCAATGATTTTTATTTAATTTTGACTGAATAACGCAAAAGTAGTAATGAAATTATTTTTTTAATCACTCCTGGACTTTTCAAAAAGAATTAAAGTAGATTCTGATAAGGTTGAATACATGTAAGAGTTTTCAGGCGAAATAAAAAGTATTCATCTATGGAGCATGCAATTTACATTTCTTATTTTGAATACATGTAATCATCAAGCAGTGCTAAGAATGAAAAAAAGGTATTAAATGTAGTTTGGCCAAACAAGTAGTCATAAAATTTTGACTGAAAAAAAAGAATGCATTTTACCTTAGAACAAAATGTTACTGCAGGGGTTAAGCCACTAGTGCACGTCAGTCCCAATAAAATGTACAGGAAACCTATTGAATAGGAATACAAAACCTGGAATAGTTACAAAAACAAATTATTTTACTCCCGTGAAATTATTAAGTGGTTACAAAATCATGTGTTCTGTGTGTCTGTTAGCAATTTTTTTTACTGGATAGATACATTTAGTACTCAGATGACTTCCCCCCTTCCAAACCGTGATCTAAAGTAGAGGTGTCCAAATTTTTTGGCAAGAGGGCTACATCATCTCTGACACTGTGCGAGAAAAAATAATTTCCATTTCAAATTGAATAAATGAATGTATTAGAGATGGAACTTGTATGAATGAATTAAGGTCTTGCGACAGCTTGACGCCTATAAAAGACCTTGCACAAAGCAAGGCCAGCCTTTCCTTCACTGCTGCTTCACAGACATGAAACAGCAAGCAGTGGAGTGAGCCCTCAGCTCACACAAGAGGTCAAACAGTCTCCCTCACACTGAGACCAGTTATGTTGGGCCAGCACAGGCTCCAGCAAGTCTACGGAGGGCCAGAGGCTCATTGGAGACTGGGGACTTCCTGCGAGCCAGATTGGGGGTCCCTGTGGACCGCAAATGACCCCCGGGCCCGGGTTTGGGCACCCCTGGTCTAAAGACCAGAGATGAGCTCTGTGTTAGCTTGCTTCCTCTTTCCTTTCCATATGTGATTGACTACATTACTTTCTCTTTTGATCAAACAAGAGTTTGCTGTTGTGTCTCAAGAAAACAAATTTTGGGCAAATATGACCTGAGACAATAAAACAATTCAATGACAGTTCAAAAGCCTCATGAAACAAATGAGTTTTTAGCAACTTTTTGAAGTGGGGAGAGTGGAAGCTTCTCACACTGGGGTGGTTTGGGGAAAGATCTCGCAGGCAGTTCCACAATCTCCTTTCCCATAGCATGGGAACAGTATCATGTTGTTTCATGACTGCAATCTTACAAAAACTCAGAAGCACAAATATTCTGTAACTGAATGTAAGAGTTCTGTTTGAAATGGTCCCATTTTCTGAAGTGTTAGCTTTGTCTGTCATGGTCTTTGGCCACAGCAACAAACTTCTGCTACCACAAACAAATCAGAATGTTACTGTATCATCATATCTAAAATCACAGTTGCTTGGCTTCAAATGGAAGGCAGACTCAGAACAAAACCATTCCACATGTCCCAATTAATGGAATTACATGACAGAATAGAGGATTTACCATTTCAGAGTTTGAGCCATTGTGCAACTTCATAGCTTTTTCCTGTACATTTCCTATAACTGCATCTGCACAGAGAGCAAGGGATATAAGGACCACACCTTCAAGTAACCAGAAAAAGGAAAACATTCAGATGTCAAATCAACATACAAAAAAGCAACAGCAGATCTTGCTCAAACACTATCATTTGTATTGCAAAACACATTTTTCAAAATGATTTAGAACAACAATTTAAAGTGCAACACAACGTTTCCTGGAAATCACCTTTTTCTACTGACAGAATCTAGCTGTACAAAACCAGAATAAATATTGTGGCCATAATCCAAAGTGCAACATTAGGCAATGTCTAGAGGAATTTATGACACTTTTTCTTTGAACAGCTGACTGGTCCCCCAAAGCCACGTCACAAGATGCAGTTTCAAAAGTGGCATGCTATGGGGTGTGAAAGACTGCTGTTTGAGAAAGGCAAGACCAAAGGTCCTTTGAGACATGCAGCAGTATCAGTCTTGGATTCAGGTCTAAGAATAATTCCTAGAACACAGTTCGTAAACATGCTCTCCTTCTCTGGGCTCTTCTAATTTTGACAAAGTGAAATGTAATTTTAACCTATGAAGTAAATGATAATAAATAATTTTAAGGACAATCAAAAAAATATGGAAGGCAATAATCTTCTTAAGGCTCTTAAAATAGCAATATTCTCAGGGTTTCTATATGACATATTATCATGACTACTGTAGGACAAAACGCAGAGAGGGAGGGCACTAGAAAGATATACTTAGTGCCCCTCTGCCTTTGCACGACAGGCTGCTGCTTTCTCTCCTGTCAATATTTTTAATGTACAGACAGAATTCTTAGTGCCACATATTTCTTTAGGCATATTTTTCCTGTATCCGCTCTGCACAATGTTGCTTACCATTTTCTTCAATAATATTAAGAGAGCCTTAAATCTAATTTTCCAGAGTATGATAGACACAATAGAGTTAATATTGTTCAAGCAGCAGATACCGTAAACTCAGATTTTATGCTTCTAATATTTGTATCAGCAAAAATTACAAGTTCCGTTTAACCTCAAAACACGGTTTTACCTCCTTGGGCAAAAGCGTCACATTTAAATAGATTTGCCCTTGACAATGTGAATGTTTAAAGAATTTTGATTAAATTATGCAAGTCAAGAAATGCTTCAACTAAGAATCATGTGAGCTTGGGTGTAAATGCTTCCAACAAATTTGATTATAAGTCAGAAGACAAAAATCTAACGTTATTTAGCGACCATTAACAAGACTGCATGCACAGGAAAACAAGTGAATTTTGAAGAATCTGACATTCTGACTGATTTTTGAAAACTTTATTTCAGACACATGACAGCAAAACATCTTGCTCAAGACACACCATTTTTTGAGGAGGACCACGGTGCTTTAGAACACACTGAACAGTTCAACCCTTTTAAAGTCACCTTCCAGCAGGAACATAAACATTATGATAATCTATTTGTACACCAACGTACATTACACTTTACAACATAAGCAAAAGATACTGATTTCTTCCCCAAGGAGTTTGACATCTAAAGTCTAACGCAGAGGAGAAAACAGATGAGGGGAGAGTCAGGCTTAATAGGAGATGAACACATGCAAATACAGCTGGGCACAAAGACTGGGGAAAAAGCAAGGGTCTCATAGAAAAGGCAGGAAACACTAAGAGAGCAGGCACAATATTGGGGCTGGACACTGGAACCTTATCTGCTCTGATGAAGACTGAAGCAGCCACTAAATTCAACCAATTTTACAAAGGACTCAGGGGCCCTATCCTATCCAATTTTCCAGTGCTGGTGAAGTTGTGCCAGTGGAGTGTGCGCTGCATCCTTTGGTGGAGGGGCAGTCACATCCTTTGGTGGAGGAGCCTCCTTAAGGTATGGGAACATGTGTTCCCTTACTACAGAGCTGCATTGTGGCTACAATGGAGCTGGAAAGTTGGATAGAACTGGTCCCTTAGTAAAGTTGTGAATGGAAGGAAGATCAAGTAATGGGATGTCTCCATACATCCCAATAGCTTCTTGTGCCCACCAAAACTCCTCTCCGAGGGTTGGGGGAACCCTTAGGAAGAGGGCTGGATGGAGGTGCAGCTGAACATCAGGCAGAAATTTTCAACTTTTGTTAATGGAGCTCCAATCACAGAAGATGCCTGTACCCAATTTCAGTGGGTTCTTCACTTACCCTGAAATTGTACCATGCAATCCTTTCCCCAAAAGTCTCCCAAATTTTGAGAGAGGCTTTGGAGAAGGTACATGGGGCTGTTGCAGTGAGTAGTGAAGTCCTATTATGTGAGTTTCCTTCAAGTAAGGATACAAAATGAAGTCTACAGAGCTGGAATGTTCTTATTCAGAAAATTCCCGATAGTTCCTTCCTAAGTGCCGCAGATACTCGCCTATAAGTCGATCTCACAGATAAGACGAGGGCAGGTTTTGAGCCCAAAATCATGGAATTTGCTATGACCCTCGGATAAGTCGGGCATTTAACTTAGGGAGGTGTCTGACTATAATTTTGTCTGATTATACCCAGTAATTGTGACCTAAGAACTGTACAGTCACTAATTTATTAAAATCACAGTATATATACATAGTATGTATACATCTATACATACATGTATACATACATAGTATGTATACATACCTAACTACACTATTTTTAATACTGTTTTTGCTATACTATGTATACATAGTATGTATAGTATACATACTATATTTACTATTTAGTATACTATGTAAACATAGTATGTATACTATATAGTATGTATACATAGTATAGCAAAACAGTATTAAAAATAGTCTCTATTAAAAACTATGATCTATCTCATAGATCATAAGATACATTTTTATTCACTAATTTTTTAAATTGTTCTCTCAACAACCATTTGTAAACACTATCAGAGTAAGGCCACAATCCCATCCACACTTTCCTGGGAGTAAGCCTCATTGACTTTAATGGGAGTTACTTCTGAGTAGACAAGCCTAGGATTGGGCTCTAAGTACACGGGAAACAGCATACCAGTAGAACAATTAATGAAATCCTCCTTTAAAGTGCCTGGTGCCTTAAGCCAAAGGCTCTAAGTAGGACACACAACACACAACTGGGAGTGTGCAATTCGGTTCACAGTAGAGAGACAAGCAACAAGGAGTGACTGAGCAAGTGCAGCTGCACATAGTTGCACCTGATTTACTTGGAAGTAGACCCTCTGTGGAGGAAGGGCAGCGGTGCCTCCAGGCCTCGTGTGGAGGTCCTGGCAGGGGGATACTGCAGAAGCAAGCACACTCTCCTAAAAGCTTACTACATAAGCAGCTGTTGCAAGTGCTTCCTAGCTCCTGCCAGCATGCAGCTAAGATCTCTGGCTAAAATACCTGTTGCTGCAGAATAATTCTACTTTAAATTCTACTCTCTGCTTTTCCTGTGTTTTGCATCTTTGCAAGGTCTCCAGGACTCTTCCAGTGAAAAGGACACACAAAGGGAGATTGCTTCTCTCTCTCTCTCACAGATGCTCCCTGCCACATACACAAATGCAGGGACTTCATTGGTGAGGATAGGGGGAAATGAGGTTAGCAAGGAGGTTTGCAAAAAGTTTTGCAAAGGAGAGACTGAAGTGTGACTGTATACAGTAAGGGGAGAGGTGGAGAGGAAAGCAAGAGGAGGGAATAGACTGGGAGCCCAATCCTAGGCATGCCTACTCAGAAGCACGTCCTTTAATAGTCAGTGGGGCTTACTCCCATGAAAGTGAGGCTAGGATTGTAGCCTTAACTGTTTTAAGTGCTCTCTCTCTCTCTCTCTCTCTCTCTCTCTCTCTCTCTCTCTCTCGCACATTCACACACACAAACTTTTCCTTTTATAAAAGTTAACTCTTCCTCTCCCCCCCAGTACAACTTCATCAGTGGTGAATGATTATGGGGAGAGGGGCTAGCAAGCCCCAGCTTCACAACAGAGAGTTTAAAGTTTGGATTCAGTAAGGGGGAGGGGGCAAAAACAAGAAGGAAAGAGGAGATGGACTTAACCCTTTCGATGGCTTGAGAAACAAAGGTACAGCCTTCTGCAGGCTGCCTGCCTCTCTCTCTCTCTCTCTCTCAAGATCATTCTCCCCCCTTCCCCACCCTGTCCAACTTCATCTGTGGGGAGATGGGAAGGGGGTTAGCAAGTTGGGCTTTCCAATGGAGTGCTTGAAATTTAAATACAGTAGGAAGGGGGAACAAGAAGGAAAGAGCAGATGGACTCAGCTGTTTCAAATGACTGCTTCTCCCTCGCTCAGACGCCCCCTCCCACACACAGCTCATTGTCTCCTGCTCTGTCTTGGGTGCCGCCCCAGTGATGCCTCCGTGGGCGCTGGTGATGGCTGTGGTGGGCTGCTGAGGGGGGCTGAGGTGATGCTGAGGGGGGCTGCTGATGGCTGTGGTGGCAATTGCCCTGCCCTGCGCTTGGAGCTTCTGCAGCTGGGCAACAGCCTGAAGGAGCACGTGGAGCACAGCCGCAGGCAGTTTTGAACGCTCAGCAGCAGCCCCAGCCTGCACAGCCTCCTCTTAGCAGAAGATCACTTGCTCCCTCCCTCCCACAATAGTGATTGGCTGGCTCACTCGCCTCCCCCCTCGCTGCTTGCCTGCCCCGGAGATAAGGCGGGGCAATGATTCAGGCTGCTTTTCTGGGAAGAAATTTTTTGCCTTATAGGCGAGTATCTACAGTAGTTCAGTGTCTAACTGTATAGCTCTAAAATGAACCGGGACAGAAAAGTACCTATAATATTATTTTCAATGCTGTAAATGCTGCATGGCTCTCCAAAGAAAGGAATACAGCAGATAAAAATCATATTTTTTAAAATATAAAAAAATCAATAAAATTAAAATTAATAAAATAACAAATTATTAATAATCTTCATTAATAATTGTTTATAAAATAAATTTAAGTTGAGAAAATCAATCAATTTTTTGCAGATAAAATGATCATTTTTGTTATGACTTGGACTCTGGTTTAACAGTTCCAGAAACTGTCCCTATGACATTTACTAGTTCCATCATTATGGAATCTTTTCAACTGTTAAGGCACGAGAATGTGGATAGGGTCTTCTTGAGTTTGAGACCGTCATCATGACTGCTTGACCCTTGCCCAGCGTGGCTAATTTGATCTGCCAGGGCTGGTCTGGCCAATTGGGTGGAACACACTGTAAACTCATCTTTGCCGAAGGGACTGATGCCTAGCATCCTGAAGACCGCAATCGTGCACCCCCTCTTGAAAAAACAAAAACAAAAAACATCTCTTGATACCACCAATCTAAACAACTACCAATATCTAATCTTCCTTTCTTGGGCAAGGTGATGAGTGGGTGGTGGCATTTCAGCTCCAGGAGATCCTAGATGAGAGTGATTATCTGGACCCCTTGCAATCTGGTTTTGGGACAGAGACCACCTTGGTTGCAGTGGTGTAGATAATGATCATGCAACCCGGTGTCGAGCTCAAAATGATGCCCCGGAAATAATCACAACTGGAAGTGACATCACATCTGGGCTTTTAAAAAAGTGAAAATCAGGGGAAAACCTGTCTCCTCTGCCCAGAAGCTTGCTACCCATTTGCTCTGCCACTCCCCTAGCCAGTAGCATAGCTAAGGCATCTATTTACTGCCTGGGGTCAAAAGAGGGCCCCCCCATGACAAAATCAAATTTAAAATAAATAAAATGTTTGCTCCTTATTGGTTAGAGACACCAATAAGGTGTTCTGGGGTGAAGAGGAATTTGCAAATATAAGAGGAGCACCACTTGAAAAAGTGCCTCTTTATCCAGTTAATAGGAGTAACCATATTATGATACATGTAAATGAGAGCTGACTCATATTAACATCTTATTGGTTCCATGCTGTATCATAAAAACATCTCATTGGCTCTCAGAACAATCTGTCATAGGTCTGTTTTGAGTTGAAATTCATTTTTTGTTCCATAAGGCAGTTGTGTTTTCATTTTCTGGTTAATCTGTCATAACTTTTGATAGAATATAGATATTCCAATGCAGTTTGTTTCATTGCATTCTGCATTAAATTACCTTTCCAATGATATATAGCATGATAGCATTATTCGTATGTACCAAGGTTTTCACAATTTTGGCCACTAGTGTCAGGTTCAGCTTGTTGCCCCCCTAAAACTTATTGCCGGGTGAAATTGCTATCCCCTGCACCCCCTTAGCTGTGCCAGTGCTTGGTTGTCCTGTTAGATTATCTTTGCCAAAGACTAGATGGGAAATGCATCCTTGTTGGTTCTGCTGGACCTCTCAATGGCTTTCGATACCATTGACCATGGTATCCTAAGTTGGCTGGGGTTTGGGGGCAGTGCTTTGCAGACGTTCCGCTCCTTCTTGGCTGATAGGTCCCAGATAATGATGCTGGGGGACTCCTATTTGGCACCCTGGTCTTTACAATATGGGGTGCCACCCCCACCATGCTTTTTAATGCCTACATGAAACTGCTGGGGAAGATCATCCAGGGATTTGGAGTGGGGTGTCAGCAATATGCTGATGAAACCCAGCTCTCTCTCTCTCCTTACCATCCCATTCCAGGGATGCTGTGGAAGTTCTGGAGTGCTGCCTTGAGGCGGTTCGGGTCTGGATCAGGGCCAACTGGTTGAGACTGAATCCAGAAAAGACAGAGGTCCTCCCGATCAGGAAATCCTTGATGCAGGTACTGAGCTATCTGCCAGCTCTGAATGGGAATGCATTCCCCAGCAGGAGCGCAGTTTGGGTGTGCTCCAGGACTCACAGCTCTCCCTAGAGAGCCAGGTGGCAGTGGTGGTGAGGGGTGCATTTGCCCAGTTCCAGATGATGCACCAGCTGCAGCTGAATCAAATGGACATCATCACAGTGGTCTATGCCCTACTGACTTCAAGATTGGATTACTGTAATGCACTCTATTATTTATTTTTTGCATCTGTATACCACCCTTCCTCCAAAGAGCTCAGGGTGGCGTACACAGCTGTTCCTCTCCTGTTGTCCTCACAATAACCCTGTGAGGTAGGTGAGGCTGAGAGAAAGTGACTGGCCCAAGGTCAACCAGGAAGCTTCATGGCTGAGGGGGGATTCAAACCTGGATCTTCCAGGTCTAAGTCCACCTCCCAAACCACTACACCATCCTGGCTCTATGTGGGGCTGTCATTGAAGATGGTTCAGAAGCTGCAACTAGTGCAGAATGCAGTGGCCATGGTGGTTAATGGAGCTAGTCGGTTTGATTCCACTGGACCGCTGCTTTGGTGGCTGCACTGGCTGCCCATTCGTTTCCAGACCCAATTCAAGGTGCTGTTACTGACCTTTAAAGGTCTTCGTAGTTTGAGGCCAGGTTCTTCGATGAACTGCCTTCTCCCATATATTTTAGCCTGCCCTTTTAGCTCATCTGAGAGGGGCTTTCCTGCAAGTGCCACCTTTCTCCCAAGTTAGGGGAAATGGAGGCAGGGGGTGAGCCTTCTCGGTAGTGGCGCCACTACTGTGGAACCCCCTAATTCCTTAATTAAAGAAATTAATTAAGAATTAAAGGAATTAAGGTCTATCCCTCATGGCATTTCGACAAGGGCTAAAAACATTTTGTTCTGTACGGCATTTGGGTGATGGAGCCTTCTGTGCCTCCGTAGCAGTACCTTGGTTGTAAATAGTTTGCCCTCCTCTAATTGGCTTTATTTTTTGTGATTTTATCTATTGTTTTTATATACTGCATATTTTAGCTGGAAATTGTAAGCCGCCTTGAGCATCTGCTCCAGCAGAAGAAAGGCAGGGTAAAAATCTTAGCACTGAAACACTCTAGGTAGCGCCACTAGAACACTGTCTAACAACAGAAGGTTTCGTTGGTTGAGTCAAATATTTTGAAGAAGCCACTCATTCTCTCCTATTTAAAAACTGGAATGGAATTTAAAAAAATTTTTTTTTTAATTGCCATTCTGACAACTATAAGCAACAAACTTTGGACATTATTGCAAAAAGTTGGGCACATAAAGGAAAAACATAATTGTACATGGTCTTAAAAACAGTCCCTTATTGTGCACCACATGTGCACACAAACCAGTCATATTATTAATCTCTAAAGGGAAGAGATGACTTTACATATATTTGAAACAGACATATGGAGTCAGCTCTGCTATTCAGTGCCCCAAAGTGTGCATCACCTGGCTCATTAAGTGTGCCTCTTGCAAAGGTCAGGGAGTTCTACTGCTATTCAGCAAACGGTTCTGCTTCATAACACTCCTTTTCTTGCCTTCTTAGAAATTTACAACAAGCAAAAGAATATTCCAGAGCTGACTACAAGTGAAGTATTCCAAAACTTAGGAGAAGCCATATTTAAAATTGTACTTTTCATTTAAAACAAAATAAAAATGTATGTGATGTATTCTAAAACATTCTACTACTATATTTTGAGACTTGAAAGAATGCAGAGAAATATGTTTATGGCACAGACTCCTAAGCCAAGCCTCTTTAGAGTTCAATGCATATAGATAAAGGCAGGCAAACAAAGAGCCTTCACACATAGTTTTGGGATCCTGGAGAACCACAGGTTTATTAGCATCACTGATGGCCCAATCCTAAGGATGTCTAGTACTGCCAGAATAAGTGTTCCACCAGCGCTGGGTGCTTTCTGGCTGTTGCAGAAAGCGGCATGTCAGAACACACAGCCAGACCACTGCCACAAGCGGCCAGCAATGTATGCCTGAGGCCATTGGATACTCACCAGCACAGGTAAGTGTGTGGAGGGGGGAGGAAGGAGGTGGGGGGATCAGGAACAGGAAGGGGGAGGGTTTGGTAACAGCAGTATTCACAGAATCCCAACTTGCTTCTCAACCATGATCCCCTGACCTGGGTCCATATGGACTTGTGCCAGTGATACTGCTGACTGACTTGCACCAGTAGACCCAGCGGCATGGGTTTACCCTATGAAAAGGAGAATTTCTCAGTGGATTATACTCTTCTTCAGTTTCATTAGATCTCAGTGGGTGAAGCAGTAATTAGATTAGTACCAAATATTTAGAAACTAAACGCCACCATCACTTTTTAAGTTTTGGCCACTAAAAGGCTTACCACCAAAAGGCTTACAATGGGGAATACTGTTTTGATATCACATATAAATGGAATTATGTCATCATTGCAGGGATGCAATGACTCTACTGGGAAAAGAAATGTTCAGATTCAGCCAGGCACACCAGTTTAGTTCTTGTTAAAAAAAAAAAAAAGAAGTTACTCTCTGTCAAAGTATAATTTTTTTAGATTAAGCCACAAAACATAAATGTTACCTGTCAAGTTGAAATTTGGTGTAATTGTACTATCAGCTAGAGTAAACCAAATTAGGCCCAAGCTCATACATACGGCGGCGGACACATCAGCAATATTATAGCGTTTTCCTGTGCCAGAAAAAAAGCAAACAGAAAAACACCGAGTTAACACTGTACAATGGGAAAATATTTAATTGTTTCGTTCATTTGATCCTAAGCATACAAGTAAACAATTGAAAAAGTATCCGGTTCTACCTCTACCAGACTTTGGCTCAGTTATATTTAACCTTTACCATCATGGTTGCTGATTTGATGCAAGGGCTTCCCACACCACTGCAATCCATATAATGAAGAGAACAAATGGAAGAGCTGGTAGGTATTTGTGCAGTCTGTCTCTGGGAACTCACAGTACTGGCATGAGCGACTATGTCCTACTTTCTCTCTACACTGTCTTCTTATTGCATACATTTACTGGAGCACCGTGGGAACCAGCCACAAAAGAGCAACCATGCTGCTAAGTAACATAGGAACCTGCCCTTTGAGGCAGTATCTTCATAGCCACCTAACATCAAAAGAGATTACTATGCCTATACGCATTCTCTGTTAGAACAGAAACTTCACAACATATAGCTTTATCACACAATTAGTGTACCATCTACATTCTTTGGAACCATGATTTATGCATTTTGTAAACAGTATGTTGCTCACTAGCCCGTTTAGAAATATTAAGAAGTATTACTAGAAGTTTTGAATTTTCAGTTTAATGATTAAAGACACCATAAATGGAGATTAAATTATCATTATTAAATAATAATAATAATAATAATTATTATTATTTCTTCCATGTCATAAATTATAGCCAAGTTTAAAAATGTTCAAAAAGTTATACTGAAAATAACCAGAAGTTATGGGATCCATTCAGAAGCCTATTTTCTTGGATTTCCTGTTAAATACAAATTAAGCAGGGGAAGTACTGCACTTTGTATGATTCCTTTGTTAAATCAAATGGAAAACTGAAAACACCTATGGATTTTTTAAATAGGCCTAGAAAAACAACAAATTAAGGTATAAGCAAGAGTTATCAAACTTCATCACAATGAGTCTTCTACTTACTTTGGGCCTCCTCACAAGTGTAATCAAGACCCAACAATGATAATTATCCTGGCAATGTTAACGCTTATTCAGTTGCTCAAGAGCAGCAAGATCAAAAGGGAAGGACTAGGGACACATTGTCTGGTCATGCACTTTGAAGCCATCAAAGCAGTAAAAAGAAAGAACAGTTTGTTTTATTTGCATACTTCTCCTGCCCATGCAAATCAATACAAGAGAATTATACAACCACTAGCACTAAACTGGTGCGTGTGTGTGTGTGTACATATAAAACCCTAATCAAGAGTAATCAAGTTTAAGATATATTTGTACTTCAGTTAGCACCTGCCTATAGTTTGGATACAGTCCAGACCAAGAGCGGGCAACATATTTTTACACCAAGGACAGCTTCAGATGATTTTCCAGTCACATACTTTTCCAATATGGTTTTCCAGGCAACCACACAGGCAGAGACTTCTTGTTCTAAAATGAGATTCTCGCCAGCAAGATTCTGCAAGCTGACCAAAAGTCCCTTGGGGAGTACATGCTGCTTACAAGTTGCTTCTAGGTCTTGCTTGCAATTTTGTTTTGGCTTACAGTGACTACTAGCTCAAATTCATCCAGCATCTTGGTGTAACCAAGGCCTCTACGTGGAGGCAATGAGGGAAAGGGGAAAAAAAATCACTGCTGGGTCTTTACAAGGTTATTTTGTGAAATGAATACTATCAAATAGCAAGAATAAAGCATACCTTGTATAAAGACTCCTCCTATCATAACTGGGATCAGTTTACAGCACTTGAAGATTACTTGTGTAGGATAATTCAGATATCCTAAGGAGGTATTTGATAAACCCATTGTCCCCACTGTTAGAAAAGCTATTATCATGTAGGTTTTGCCTGGGATCCTGGAAAATATAAATGAAGCTCTGTATTGGGAGCAGGCGGCAACACTAAGAGAGAGGCTTGAATATTGTGATGATAATAAAAATAATAATAATAAAGCTGGTGACTCTTTCCTTAAATTCATGTTATCTATGTGAATTTCTTTAATTATGTGATAGGAGCGTTTTGATTTAACCACCACCATTCACGTTTTTGTTCTACCATCACTTCCTATTTTACAGAAAAACAATCAAGTAAATAGGACCATATTCCAGCAAGTAACATTGCTATGTGATCTTCATTCACGGAAATGGAAGACCCATATGGACCTAACAGAAGGAAAGGAAGGCAACCATTCCAAATAAGAAAACACAGCCCTATTAGTCAATGGGACAATCCCAAAAAAATGTTAATCTTACTGGTTTTCCAGCAGGCTCACAAAACACTGAATATATTCCCTTGACTTCATGAATTCCATCAATGCTAGAAACTTGTAGAAAAATAAGACACAGATAAGATCCTACAGATAGCCCTGTAGACAGAGGCACACTTCTCTAATTTGCTTTTCTAAAGAAAATTTTTCATGCTGAATTGGGAGGCCCTCTATATTTCTGGAGAGGCTTGTCAAGTGCTGCTAGATCAGCAATTACAAAACGCGTGCCTCTGAAGGTCCAGTACATGCACAGAGGCTCCCCACACAGCCCATTGGAACCTAGCTTTTAGCATGTGTTGCCAATGTATGTGACCATACTTTGCTGTTTCAGGCATTCTGATATATTTGGCATCTAGCATATAATGTGAGACTATTTTGTAATAAAATAAAATACTTAATTTTTAAGCACAGAATACGTGAGAAAAGTATACAACTGTTGCTATAAAATGTTTTCATGAATTTTTGCATCCATGTAAATTGATGTGGGGATCTGAAGGCAAAGTAACATACTATATTTAGACACAATGCAGTTTCCTGCATTAAAGACTGGGGAGGGATGGGGGAATAAAGGACATTATATTCTAATCAATTTGTGTTTGGCCAACCTATACATTGCTCACAAATCAACAACAGGATGTATTTTAAAGAGATCTCAAAAATCAGAAACAGTGCTAAGAAAAAAAAAGACCTGATTTGACACTGCTCTACAGGTTCCTCTCTTTAGTCAATTCAGTAAATCATGTTTAGCTTCACTGGATAAGTATTCATTCAATAATACTGTTTCAAGGCGGAAGACAAATTTAACACTCAACATTCTGATAATTTAAGAATAAATACCATACCTTCTCCTTTTGTCCTGAATTAGTTGCAATTCTATTAATCCAAAAACGGAATAAAACCCAAATTGCACTAATGTAAGGTACCAGCCAAAGGGTTTAAAACCTTCTATAGAAAAAATAAGTTCCTGAAAAAAACATGCAGAGAGACATTATATTAAACATTTTTGTACTGTTGTCACCTTGTAATATTACATACAGCTTGTATGTAATATACAGCTTGCAATATTAACATGCAATTCTTAAATTATATTTCCTCAGAAACTTGTTTTTTTCATATTCAGTCCACTGGCCTACCCAAATGGGGGTTGGGGGGCCAACTGCCCCAGGTGGCACCCTGCGAGGGTGGCGGTGCCTTCCCTTCCTCCCACCTCCATGTTTTTTTGTTTTTCAGGTCTGTTTTCAAGGCCTTTTAAGGGCTGGGGAGGCTGCCCGCGGCCTCCCTGGTCCCCCAGAAGGCCTTCTGAGACCTTCAAAATGACGAAAAACAGTACTTCCGGTTTTCATGGAAAACTGGAAGTGTCTTTTTTGGGAGGGGGTGGCATTCTGTGCCTCTGGGCAGCAGCAGGGCAAGGTCAGCAATTGAGTCAGCCTTTATTTACTTGTTAAAAATACTGACTAACACAAGCAGCAAATGAATGCTAGTTCAGTAGCAATAACCATGTCAAGTTAAAGAGAATCACTTTTGATTTGATATTAATTCATTACAGAAATTACAGTGTCTTGTGACAAGTGAGCACCAGTAGGAGGCTACCTTTTTGCTCACAGGATGGAATCCAAGTTTCCAGAAATGGCATCTCTATCTTATCCTTGTAAGGGTCAGCATCAGATAACAGAGACCCTGAAACAAAGTCCTGTGCAAGGTCCCCCATGGTGTTCCTTGCTCCCCTCTAGTGACACAGTGGGTGCTATCACAGATAATGAAGGGCACTGAGTATGGCTATGTGACCACTTGGCAAATGCCCATCCCAGCCAACCTCTAATTCTAGCCCTGACCCTTGTTGCTACTAATCAGCGCTACAAAAGTAATAAGAAAAGCTATACTCTATCACAGGGGTGTCCAAAGTTTTTTGGCAGGATGGCCACATCATCTCTCTGACACTGTGTCAGGGGCCGGGGAAGAAAATAATTAATTTACATTTAAAATTTGAATAAATTTACATAAATGAATATATTAGAGATGGAACTTATATGAATTAATGAAGGTCTTACAATAACTCAAGGCTTATAAAAGGCCTTGCACTAAGCAAGGCTGGTCTTTCCTTTGCTGCCACTGCTGCATCACAGATGTGAAGCAGCAAGCAGTGGAGGGAGCCCTCGTTCCACAGCTCACATGAGTGGTCAAACAGTCGCCCTCATGCTGAGAGCAGTTGTGTCAGTCCAGTGTGGGCTCCAGTAAGTCTCCAGAAGCTCATTGGAGACTGGGGGCTCCCTGAGGGCCACATTGGGAGTCCTCGAGGGCTGCAAGTAGCCCCAGGGCCAGGGTTTGGGCACTCCTGTTCTATCAGATTAAAGACTCTGCTTTAGGTTTGCACCAGCTGGAGGCAGGTCAAAAAAAAGCAGATGTACTCCCCAGCCATTCCCCATGCAACAACTGGCCTTCAGAAAGTGAATGTTCACCATCTCAGTGATAACCAGGCCTAGAGACACCCTGCGTTATCCGTGGGTTCAGTACCCGTGTATTTCTTCATCTGCAGTTCCCCAAACTCACAGTGCAGGCTGACCTGGAACCTCTAGAGGCTCTTCTAAAGCCCACAGAGGCTGCGTGCGCCCACCCATGGTCTCTGACGGCTTCAGAATGAAGCCTGGAGTTGTTTAAAGGTGACTTCCAGTTTGATGCCCTTCAACCACTCCAAGCGGCTTTCTGAGTCCTCTGTGGGTTTCAGAAGAGCCTCCGGTCAGGTTTGGGAGGAGGCCAAAACCTGTGGGTTGGGAATATCTGTGGTTTTCCTTATCCACAGGGGTTCTAGGAACAGAACCCCCATGGATAATGAGGGTTGCCTGTAATTTGCTTTTGTGTCATAGCCATTTTAGAATTACAGGTTGAGCCTCCTTATCCATGGATTTTCTATCTGTGGATCTCGCTTAATGTGAGTCCGGGGGCCCTGTGTTGAGTCAGACTTGGCCCAACCTGAACCCTCCAAAGGTGACAGGAACTGTGCTCTGGTTGCCACTAGAGGACTTTCTGAAACCCACAGAGGCTGCATGTGTTCGCCCATGGCCTCTGCAGATTGAGAATGCCTCCTAGATGTAAAAAAATGCTACTTCCAACCTCCAGAGGTTCTTATGAGCCCAGCAGAGACCATGCAGATCCATCCACTGCCAGGCTCAGACTGACTCTTAAGAGTCAAAAACACATGAATGACATTTTTATATTAGGAGGCCTCCAGGGATTCCCCAGGACTCCCAACACTTTCCAAGGCATTAAAAACATCACTTCAGATTTTTCAAAAAAAAACTGGAAGTCACATGTTTTTGACGCTAAGAATCAGTCTGAGCCTGGCAGAGAACATGGACAGGTGTGTATGGCCACTGCTGGGCTCAGAAGACCTTCTGGAGGTGAGCGCACGGGGTGGTTCCCGTGGAACCGATTTGTGGATAAGTGAATCCATGGATACAGGATTGATGCATATGGTTCCCCCCATATGTAAATATACATACCACCACCTCTAGCACCAAAAGCATTTGTCACATTCATACTTGAGTGACTGGATCTACCTCTAACTATGTAATGTGTGAATGGGCCTTAACAGATAAGACAAAAACAATTACTCTTTGAATCACTACCGATTTTAACTTACAGATCTTGAGTTCCCTATGCTAGTAGTTTGATCAATATTGTACTTCATGGATAAAAACCAACCAATCTAAATTTATACTTGAAGCCTTTCAGCCTGGTCTGAAGCCTCAGGTTAGCTCTAAAGCACTAAAAGAACTCTGAGCATTTCCTCATTTGTTTTAATGGATCTTCCCATTACACCGTAATGCAACATGCACCAAAATGAACAGAAAGCCTGTAAGATATTTCTGCAGGTTACAGGAGTGCTTTTCTAAGTAACTGGAGCACTTTTCTAAGTAAACACATGCCCTTCAGAAGGAAATATAAAGATTAGCATAAACAAATAATTATAGTACTGAACTTACCTGCAGATATCCATAAATCAGATAAAACAGAAAAACTCCAGAAATGCAAATGAAAAACTGTGTAGGTTTGTTAAATTTGCTGAGATTGATACCAAGGACTATTACATCATCTATTGATTTGATATGTGGTGACATAGCTTGGGATTTTGAAGGTACGCTGATTGAAACGTACTTCCGGGAGGAACTGAATTTCAGATCCATGATTTGTAATTTGCTGCATTCGGTGGCAGTGAAGTCTTTTCCTTGTTTGTTTTGAAACTGAAAGAAACAAAACAAGATCAGATCACAAATGGCAACCATGACAGTTCTTTACTCCAAACATATACCAATTTTTAAGTGGATTCACTCTAAAGAATACATGTTACAATGCCAAGTCATGCCAAGTTGTAACACAGAATTACATCCTACAACATCATCTGCAACATAGTTTTTTAGAGTTTTATTATTTGTGTGTTAAAGAGTTTGTTTTTATGCTCTTAGCTGCTTGGACTACAGTTTACACTACAGGAAAAGCAGGATACAAATCCTTGAATTAAATAAATACTGTACAGTATTTCACTGTGCTCCGTTCCTTTTACATGACTGATTCTGATTTAATAGATGTCTAGGTTCTTGCTGTCTGCTTCCTGTTTCATAACAAAAGAAAAATCTTCCTTTTGCAAAGTGTTTACAAACAAAGAGGTGAGTCATGAGCAGGACAGGAAGGGGAATTTCAGTAGGGTTTGCTGCTATCTGCAGTTTTGGGTATCCATGGTAGCAGCAGGAACCTAACCCCCCCCCCCCGTGGATATGGGGGGATTCCTGTATAAATCTCCAGATTAAATTTAGGACTTTGGAAATAGTGAGATTACTAGTGAGGCTGTTTGTATCAGTGCCCAGCAAGACAGTGTTCCATTGACCTGCTCCCATCAACAGTCTAGCAGTTGCATTAGACCAAATGACATGACTGAGTAGAGACTGCAATAGTCTCTAGAGTGGTGTGTGTGGATAACAGTGACCGGGCTTGCTCTGTAACGGTTTCCCTCATTTTTTGAAACTTAATTTATGCACATTCTCATCCGTAAGTACAGGATGAACATCCAAGATTTATATGTTGTTTTGCTTGTATGACTGAGTCAAAAGGGAGGTTTGAAATTAAATAAAGGATGAATTATGCAAGGAAAAAAGCTGTTTATTTAATGGAATGCCTAACTGGACATGCCAATCATACCTTGTTTTAGCTGCTTGGCATTGTAATTGCTAAGTGAATTCCAGGGAAAGTTTTGCCACTTGCAGCTTCAGGCTAAACATACTGTTCAGTCAGTGCTCTAAAAAACTCAGATCAGCAGCTTACTTAACCAGTCATCAGTAATTATTTTTATTTCCTTGGGACGGTCTCTGGTCAATCATGCCAAATGCTACTTTATGTACATAGTGCATATTTACTGATAGCCAAGCCTGACTTTTTGCTAAGAATTTATCCACCGGGGGTGGGGGGTGGGTGTTGGCTTTGTCCACTAAATTGGAGTTCTTCAAGTTTGGTTTGCCCAATTGTTCTCAGAATGGCAATTACTACTACCATTAAAAATGTGGTTGTGAAATGTACCATAATACTCATGCTCTGACTGATGTTAGTATGAACTGGATTCACATTGCTATTTCAAACTGTTAGTAGCCACTGTTTGTTCGTGCCATCACTAACGCTGTATCCGCTTGTCCTCATATTTTCTTTTCAAACAGTATTTCTTCTGTCAGTATCACAGCTGCCAAATGAATTCCCGGTTATTACTATGATGCATTTTATTTAAACAGGATCTTCTCATTTGCCAATGTGGCAAATTGAGAGCTGACCCAGCATACTGTATCAATGAAGTTGAGCGGGTAAGTAATGCTAAAAGCCAGCAAGTGCATACGTCACCAGATGCAAAGTACAGGCGTCCCCTGGTATCTGTGGGAGATAGGTTCCTGCTGCTACCGAAGATGCCCAAAACAGCGGACAGCAGCGAGCCCTATTCAAATTCTCCTCGTCATAATTCTGATTGAGCTCTCTTTACTTGCAAATGCTTTGCAAAAGGCAGATTTTTCTTCATTTTGCTTTGAAACAGGAAGCAAACAGCAAGAACTAGACATACTGCTAAAGAACACCACAGGAGATGATTCTGAGAATGCTAATAGGAAGTCCTCTGCTTTCCACTCCCTCTCAGTGTTTCTCACAATCACCTCCTGTAAATGCTCGAGCAGTATGAATGTAGGTTCTCTCTGTTTGCTCCCTGCTCCAAATCTGCCTATTGCAAAGTGTTTGCAAACAAAGAGGTGAGTTGCAATCAGGGAGAGGGGAATTTGAGAACCGCAGATAAGGGAAACTGCAGATATGGATGGGGCGTCTTTAGTTGTATTATGAAAAGCTGGTGTGCTGTTCAGAATTGATTGCAAAGAGGCAGAAGTATGACATGGGGAAGGGGAAATATCTGTTCAACATCTGAAAAGTCATTTTGGCTACGCACATGTCATGGAATGTCAACAAAGTGAGAAAGGGAAGGGAAACAGAAACGTACACCTTTCTGCCATGCTCATGAGTCTTCTGGCTCTACCTAGAAGTGCCACAAACTATACAAAGATATTTCGTATTTGATGAAAAATAAAACAGGTCACTTGAGAATGTACATGTCTATGAACAGGATGGAGATAATCAGGGCCATGCAGATCCTGGGCATTAAGAATTAATAGGTATCAGTAAAGCAAAACCATTGTCAAAGAAAGTTATGATACCAAATAAGAGAACTGATCTCTTTATATTTCAGATTCCTATTCCTCGGTTTAGAATTTCCCCCCTAGAACCTTTTGTTTACATTTTTTTACGCTTTAAAGAGTTTCTGCACCATATAATCCAAAGGACAAAACAATTACAAAAATACTGAAGATTGAATTTTATACTACTACTACAGTTTCTAACTTATATTCAGATACAGATTACTCTATATTTAAACAAGCGCCTGCTTTTCTATTTTGAAACTAGTCATGAATTTCCTGAAACAATTTCAAACTCTGAAGTAGCACATTCATTTAAAAGGGGCTTTTCTACATCCTGAGAACTTTCATAAAAATCTTCAAAGTTCAGTATATTTTAGAAGCCTTTAACAATATAAGCATTGTATTACTTTGTATATTTAATTTTGGTGGTAGTCTAAGGAATGATATATTTGCAAGAAAACACATCACAGAAATGTTTAACACACTGACAATTTAGTTCTCATTATTTATTTTCCAGAAAAAGCATCTAAACATACCCAAACATAATGGGTATACAAATATCTCAAGAACAGTACATAATGTACTACATTTTGTTACAATTGCATATGATGTGCAATTAACAGCCCAATCCTAACCATGTCTACTCAGAAATAAGTTCCATTATAATCAATGGGGCTTACTCCCAGGAAAGTGTGGATAGGATTGCAGCCTAAGTTGTCCAACCATGTGAGGTGATTTGAAAGCATAGTTGCTCATAGGAGTACAAGTAAACAGTCCAGCACCACTGTAAGATAAAAACTGATCTCTCTATAAAAGTGGTTCTCAAACCTTTAGCACCAGGACCCACTGGAAGTGATGTCATGACCAGGTGGCATCATCAAGCAGGAAAATTTTTAACAATCCTAGACTGCAATCCTACCCACACTTATCTAGGAGTAAGTCCCATTTACTATCATTGTTAAAAGCATATACATAGTAGCATGTTAAAGGTACAAATGTGTAACATTTCCCCAAATACAGTCACATACTATGGTAACCACAAGTCTAATATATTAAAAATAAAATACTGAAATGAATGGGGACCCAACTGAAATTGGCTCATGACCCACCTAGTCGGTCCTGACCCACAGTTTGAGAAACACTGTGTCTATATCACAGCTCAGAACTAAAATGCCCAACCCCAGACCCCTCTGCAAAAGCAATGCTTTAACCAAGAGTTGTTGATAGTAAACACATGCTGGTCAATCAATAACTTTACAGATAATTAAATATGGGGTCCCTAATTTGATTTCAACAGGAGACAGATCTCAATGTTTATCTATAGATGTGGTCTTCCACAATATAGGTACTATATTCTTGGTCAATATTCTCCTTTATCTTCACCACAAAAATTCTTGTTTTTTTGGTATCAGTAAGAAGCACTTCTTCTAAGAAGAAGATACTTCTAAGAAGTATCAAGTAGAAGCACTTCAAAAATAGAGTGAATAGGTCTGTCAGTGTCTGATTTTAAGAAATGAGTATTCCTTTCACCTTAGATGCAGGATTTAAAGTCTCAGGTTTGATTAGACAAAAACATTATCTCAGAAGGCTTAAAGTAATCTATTGCTGAATTTTCTACAAACCCCTTTGAAACTGGGTTCTCATCAATCTGTTATTCTACATAAAACAGAGAAGTAGCATCATGTCCAAGTAACACGCTATAAAACTAGTTCAGTGCTTCCCAAACTCCTACAAGGGAGTTGGGAGCACTGTGTGTGGGAGAGGGGAGAAGGCAGCAATCTTGCTGCCCAGGATCTCGCTGCTGCCAAGGGGGAAGATTTTTTTCCCCAACATCAGATGGAGTGCCAGCCTCTGGGTTTTACTAAGCCTAGTAAATAGTAAAAAAAAAAACACTCAACTGAAAGTCATTTCCTGTTTTTGATTGAAAACCGGAATTAGCTTTCTTTTGAGTTTTTCTGCTATTACAAAAGCTTGGGGAGCCAGCTGCAGGGCTCCCTGTACACCCCCCCCCCCAGAGGCTGGCACTCCATCTGGTAAGTTAGAAAAACCACTCTCTGCCTTGGCAGCAGCATGATCCTGGGGATCGCGCTTTTGCCTTCTTCTCTCCCCAGTATCTTGAGAAAATGACTAGCACTGGATCAAACAAGTTTGTTTGATGTGACAACAATTCAGCACTTCACTCTGTGGCAGAAATATCATAACTCTGCACAAAGCATATATTTATAAAACAAATGGTTCAGAAAAAATCTTGAACTGCAAACACCATCACAACGTCATTCTAATCAAGTGCATAACATGAACATAGAGTACAAGAAAAGAAATTCCATTGTAGGCTGTGATCTTTGCACTGCCCTGCTGCAGTACAAGCAATTTCAACAGGGATGTACTGAAATAATATTTACCATATTTACAAAATAAATTGAAGATTAAAAGAAGTTTCAGACACAGGTGTGGTTTTTCACACTGAGAGTGTTTACCAATAGCACTTCCACCAACTGGCTAGCTTCTGTTTAAAGGAATCTACACTGCTAGGCTGCAATCATATACACATGTACCTGGGAGCAAGTCCCACTGAATTCCATGGGCTTTACTTATGAGTAGATAAGCATAGTATTGCACTGTTAGTGTTTCAGACATGAAAAAACCTCATGACAACTTTATCCAAGATTCCAAAGAAAAGGATGATGCAGCAACAAAGACGCAAACCTTGAGCCTGAAATTCTAAAGAAAACAAACTGCCATGGGGACTAAATTATTTAGGCTGCAATCCTAAACGAAATCACTGAATCAAGACTTCTGAATAAACCCGTTTAGGATTTCACCGATAAAAACGCACCTTATTCAGTATGTATCTATATGCATGCACCAATTTTTAGCAAGCCTGCAAGTATGACTTCAAATAAGTATTTTATAACCTATTTCTGCCCAGACCACAGGTGTACACATTTGATCCGTGTTGTGTACATGGTACACTGGACAGAAATGGCTTAAGTATAGTAAAATACTTCTTGCCTATGTGATAGACAGAAAAATCAAGAGAACAGATCTTTTTCTAACATGAAAGTTAGCAATGGGGAAATGTCTTCCCATCACACAGCTGTGAAAAGGAACAACATACTGTAAAAATAAGTGACAATACTACAACAGACTATGAGTTATAGCGGATCAAAATTCAAAACAAGGCCTTTCCCTAGAACATATGTTAGTATTCTAAGAAAATAACTGTTCCAATGCCCTTATTGCAAAAAACAGCTGCCAATTACTGTAACCACTGAGCATCGCCTTCATATAGCAGGTGGTCTGGTGAAATAACAGCTACTGCCTGAAAGTTTCTTGTCCCCTCCACCGCCAGCTATGTCCCAACATCAGTGAGTCAAGAAAATTATCTGGGGTGCAACTTTCTGATGACCCCCCCCCAAGCAGAACCAGATCCAGATCTGCAGGATGCTCCTAGAGGTGTCTGAATAAGAGGCAAAATAAGGCAACTACACTACAGCTTTAGAGTCCCACCCTTTGCATGTCTGCTCAGAAGTTAGCCCCATTGCAGTCAACGGGGCTTACTCCCAGTAAGGGTGGGCAGGAGTGCAGCCTCACAGTCCAACCTTACTTCTGCGTAGACATGCATAAGTCCCATCAGAGTCAACGGGGCTGTCAGGTAGGTGTGGGCAGGACTGCAGCCTCACAGCCCGATGTCTGTCTACTCAGAAGGAAGCCCCATTCTAGTCAACGGGGCTTCCTCCCAGGGAAGTGTGGGCAGGACTGCAGCCTCATGCAGCCTACTCAGAAGCAAGCCCCATGACACCCAGTGGGGCTTCCTCCCAGGGAAGCGCGGGCAGGACTGCAGCCTCGGGCGGCTGGACCCCCTCTCCCGTCCTCCCACCCCGCTTTCCCGAGACGTGGCCCGGGGAGGGCGAGGCTGCTTTCGCAACGCGTCAGTCTGCAGCGGCCTCCAGCCAGAGCCCTGCGCGGGCGTGGCCGGCCGGCCGCTCCCTTCCCCGCCCAGCGCCGGGCCAGGTCCCCCCGGGAGCGCCCCCGCGCCTCCCAGGAGAGCGGCCTGCTCGGTACCTGCGCCTGGAGAGCCGGGCTGTCCGCGTCCGGGGCGGGGGCGGGGGCGGAGGAGAGGCGACCGGCCGGTCTCTCTTCGGCCGCCACCGCTGCTCCGGCCCCCTCGAGCGCCCAAAATGGCGGGGAGCGCCGAGACACTCGAGCTGCTTGCGACGGCGGCGCTGCCTCGCTCGCTCGGCGCTCGGCTCGCCTCGGCCCGGCCTAGCCTGGCCCGCGCCCCGCCCGCCTCTTGCTGGCAGCGGCGGCTCTTTCCTGACGCTGACGCCGCTTACCTGCCCGCGGAGCCACGTAGGCTGCTCCGCCCCGCCCCGCCCCGCCCCGCCGAGGTGCCTCCGCCACGCGTTGCGCTGCGCTCGCTCAGCGGCCCAGTTCTGTCCGCGCTTCCCTGAGAGCAGGCCCCGTGGACGCTGCTGGCACTTGCCTCTGAGGAGGCACACAGAGGGCTGGCTGTCGCCTGGTAGCCACAGGGGCTGCCCCCGCGCTGGGCACGCTTCCCCCACACAGTCCGTGTGTTATATGTGCACACGCTATAGACATACAAGAACACTATACGTATATGTACGTATACACACACTACGTATTACACACGCTATATATATGACACCACACATGATATATATATGTATGAACACACTACACACTATGTATACACACACTATATATATATTACACGCACACACAATGTATTACATGCATGCACAATATATATATGTATACAGTTTATAAGCACACAGTATACACACACACACTATATATATTATACACTATATATTACACACACACTATATTACATGCACTATATATATACACACACACTATATATATTATGCACTATATATTACACACACACACTATATTACATGCACACACTATATATGTACACACACACACTATATACATACACGTACACCACACACATCCCCTGGGGGCTGGGGATAAGAATAGGCCCTCAGTTTGGCTGTACTTGTCGTAAGAGGCGACTAAACAGCCACCAGGTAGATGGGACTCGTCAGCCTGGGAAGGCAGCTCATCTGAGAGAAGGAAAACTGATCCCAAACCTCCACTGCCTTGTGGCTACATCCAGTTATGGAAAAGGCTTCAGGAGTCAACCTCGAGGCAAAATCCGGAGCCGGAGTCCCTGAGACAGTTCATGGCTGAACACAGTCACGTTCTGGCAACTCCTGCGATGCAGCTGGAACCAACTGTATTGGCCTCTGCCTTTCCATTGGACCATTTCAGTGACGTGGAGAGGGGGAATTTGCTGCATGGGTAACAGCCTATCCTCCATACCTACTTTACCCAGGCTTCGCGCACTGGAGAGGACACTCTGTTCCAGAACCACCATTCAGAGCGTGACACCATAGTCTTCCAAGACTGAAGGATGCCAACACCACACACACACACACATATCAAATGTAACAAATATATGTATTCCAGAGGTGGTCAAATTTGCTTAACACAAGAACCATATATAATAAACTTCAGACTTCATATATAATAAACTCCATATTTCAAAAGCACTTAAATTCTTTAATGCATTTACTCTCCGTGAACATTCAACTTGTGTTTTAATCCAGTGGACTCCGAGTTTATACCTGGTTAATTATAAAGCTTGACAATTTTCTTATTTGTTTTTTATATTAATTGTGATGAAAAAAGGAGCTCAGCCAATGTATTTCAGAGAGCTGCACATTATATGTCAAAGAGCCACTTGTGGCTTAGGAGCCACATTTGGCTATCCCTGTTCTAATCTATAAAGGGTCTACTGCTTTGAGCCTTTCAAGAAAAAATCATTGAATTCAGTAGATGCCTGTGTGCCTTCTCAGGACACACTCCTCCTAACATCCAAAACGTGCTTATAAGGGGCTTAGATTCACACTCTCAGCTGGGGGGGTGGGGAACCACATCTATGTGAGCACCTTTCGGATTGCCCTGTGCAATGGTTTATTTTTCCTCTCAAAATCTTCCCACTTATTGTTGCTCTCTGGACAAGAAAGGGACACTTGCCAACTGTCTGCAATAAAGGAAAGCCCCCGCCAGTCCTGCAAGTAGTTATAATTATTTGTAGGTCTTTAAGTGATGGATTACATTTTAGTCAGCTAAAAAATGTGCCCCAATTAGCTGGTCAGATGTAATTTTTTAAATGTCATACATATAAAAACAGTGTGTGGCATATGGTTGACTTACAAGAAGCATAGTCCTTGTGTATGAGAAATGTCTCCACTTGGCATCAGTGGAGACATTTCCTCCCATTTCCTCCCAGCTTTCCTTCCAAAGACAGAGAGCTGCTGCAGTGAGTCCAGATCAGGGCTCTAGCATCCCTCCCTCATGCTGCAGTACACTGTACTCTCAGTCCCCTATTGATACAGAAAATGACCAAATCACATTTTAATGTGATTAAAATCATATCTACCTGATGTCTGTTGTGATCATACAGATATCATCCAAAGATAGAATTACTTTTCCCAGTTTAGAACTATTGTTTTATATGCAAATATATGCAGATTTAAGATTAATCTATAACTGCACTTCATAGCATTAATCATCCATCCATTTATTTAATTGTCTTGAAGTCTCAATTTTTCTTTTTTAGTTAGATACTGTTGCTTAGTGACTGACCATCTAGTCTGCTTGCAGCAGACTCCAGCATCTCCAGGTAGGACTATGAGAAATTCCTGTCCTAAACCCTGGTCAGCCACTGCCTGCCAGTGTAGACAATTGACTAATGGTCTGACCCAGGATAAGGCAACTTCCCATGCAGACAGAGCAAGGGAAATGAACTGTTTGAATGTAGGGATGTTGTAGGATCAGGAGTGGATTTTATATTTGGATGTTGCAGAACAGAAAAGAAGTTGTGTGTAAAGGAAGTACAGTATTTGTAAAAATAAAAGAGGAATGTGTCAGAGAGTAACAGCCCAATCCTGAGCTGCCCGCGGCGCCCAGGTCCAGCGACTCCATGGCGGGCTCCCACTGGATCCTGCACCTCCTGCGCTACCACGGGAGGCTCCTTGGGAGAAGGGGACATTCGTCCCCTTCCCCCGGGTAAGGGAAGCAGCCCCACAGTGGGGCTACTCACTTTAGTGGTGACCTTTTGGCGAGCAGCCCTGCCCGAGCGCCTTGGATCCTGTGGAGCTTGGCTCCACGGATCTGCCTCTCCCCCGCCCCCGCCACGCTTCCGCCACGCCCGCGGCCACGCCTTCCCCCTCCCCGGAACACCTCCCCACGCCCCCGGCCATGCCCCCACTTTCTGTTCCGCAGCCTGATGGTCCGGGAGACAGCCGAGCCATGGAACCCGGGAACCTGCTGGACGCTACCCCAGCACCGGCCGGCGCTAAGCTAGGTCCGGTGGGAGCTGGGTGGTAAACTCCGCAAACGTGCCTTATGGCACGTTTGCGACTGTGGTCCATCGACCACAGGATCAGGCTCCAACTTGGTTTTGATGTTGAACGTTTTTGAAAGAGATGGTATAAAGAACTTGGGGAGTGGGTGACATTAATATCAATTATATTTTAGAGAAAAGGCGATCATAATTTTATGGGAAAGTAGAAAGAGATTTGCAGAAGGTTATTCATTTCAGAAAATTGCTCAGCAGTTAAAAATACATATAAGAAATGCAGAAACCACCCATCTGCCTTTATAGAGAAAATTCCGCTACTTATTTGTGTGAAGTATCTAGGGAAAAAATCCAAACAATTGTTGAGGTTTTATAAGTCTCATCCTGTTCCTTTCTTTTTAGTCTTAGAAGAATATTGATGTCATTTTTACATTTGAATGGTTTTTTCTGCTGAACTATTTACCATTTTCAGTCAAGGCATTCTATTCACCCTTCTTTATGCTGGAAAAATGTTGTTACATCTGGGAATTAGGTCATTCAAAAATGCACTCAAAAGCAATATATTGTATTTATGATTAAACAAGCAAAATTTCTGCTTATTAATTAATTTCTGCTTATAAATGCAATTTATGTATATACCTGGAACATAAAAACATAAGAACATAAGAACATAAGAACAGCCCCACTGGATCAGGCCATAGGCCCATCTAGTCCAGCTTCCTGTATCTCACAGTGGCCCACCAAATGCCCCAGGGAGCACACCAGATAACAAGAGACCTCATCCTGGTGCCCTCCCTTGCATCTGGCATTCTGACATAGCCCATTTCTAAAATCAGGAGGTTGCACATGTACATCATGGCTTGTAACCAGTAATGGATTTTTCCTCCAGAAACTTGTCCAATCCCCTTTTAAAGGCATCCAGGCCAGATGCCATCACCACATCCTGTGGCAAGGAGTTCCACAGACCAACCACACGCTGAGTAAAGAAATATTTTCTTTTGTCTGTTCTAACTCTCCCAACACTCAATTTTAGTGGATGTCCCCTGGTTCTGGTGTTATGTGAGAGTGTAAAGAGCATCTCTCTATCCACTCTCTTGTACAAGAAAGATGGTACAATCAGTAATGAGTATTTTTGTGCTTGCTGGCACTTTTCATGGCAGAGAAAATTTGCTTTAAGGACTATGAAAAAATACAATTATCTAAGAAGTATTATTTTACTCTTATTTATATCTTAGAGAGAGAGAGAGAGAGAGAGAGAGAGAGAGAGAGAGAGAGAGCTTATTCACACTGCTGGCCCAACCATGAAGCCATGAGGCTGACATCAGGATGGGTGGCGTGAGGATTAGGATTGGGTTGCCCTTCACACCTAGCCTGCTGCTGCTATAGTCAACTGTGGGTGTAAGCTACATTGATCTGCTCCTCACTCACTCAAGCAAGAAGCAGATAATCTACCTCCTTACATTTACTCTAATACCTTTAAATTGGTTTATAACTTGCATTTGTAAAATAAAGATTGTGATATTTGCTTTGCTAACCCTTTACGAATGCAGGTAATGGAAAAACTCAAAAAATACGTGTTGAGCAAACTTTGCTGTAGAGCATGTGTGAAAAGAATGGTGCACTTTCCATTTTTTTAGGGGCTGAAGGGATTGTCAGAGAATGCTAGGGAGACTCAGGGCCCAATCCTATCCAACTTTCCAGCACCGGTGTAGCCGCAATGCAGCCTTGAGGTAAGGGAACAAATGTTTCCATACCTTGAGAAGTCCTCTGTGACTGCCCCACCACTACAGGATGCAGCGCATGCCCTATCTGTACAACTGCACCAGCACTGGAAAATTGGATAGAATTGGGCCCTGAGTGTCCTGAGAAAAACACAGCAAATAATAGATGGCAGGAAGTATTGTTACCAAAAAAGGCTGTTATGTTTTAAGGGGAATTATTATATTACCCTTTTGGAAACCTCAGGATCTCAGGCTAGATAACAAGACAGCGTAATGCAAAGAAATTCCTTGTTTAGCTTAAAAAGGAGACTGGGAGGAAGATAACTTTCAATCAAAGATTATATTTTTATTACAAAAACACATAGGTAAACATAATGCACATGGAGAATTGATAAGTATAGGTTTCTAGTACTTGTTTCCTGTGTACCTAGCTTTATGGTGGTTGCATGTGCCGTGTATTTGGTGCATCCGATAAGGAATCAGAAAAGGATAAGTTGTAGGGAAGGATTTTAGGGGTCCCTGGTCTGCATAACCCAGTTGCTAACTAAGATGGGGGAGAATGGGAGAAATAGGTGGGGGAGAAGGGAAAAGATTCCAGACGCAAGATATAGTTACCTGTCCTGTGAAGCAGTTGGGAGGGGGGAAGAATCCTATGGAGGACCTGTGCCTTGGGGGGCAGCCAGAGAGAGGGAGAGAGAGCATGTGCTCGGAGCTCTCTCTTAAAAGGGTTGTTACTGACCTGGATGCTGACCTAAAATGACCCGGATGTGGCCTCCTGGATGCGCATGCTCACTACACACAGTGGGACACGTGGAGCATGCAAGAAAAGGATGACTGGGTATCAGCCATGACTGGCCTCCTGGGGGAGGGAGGCAGTTTGCATAAAGTGCTTAAGAGTGATAAAGCTACAACAATAGAACAATAGACTTCTTCCTCAGGAGGTGCATGCTTGTTTTGCGTAACAGTAATTGGATCAGGAGGCATCCCTGCATTGCTAGAGGTTGTGCAAAATTGTGACTTCTACCAGGGTCTTGGAAAAGTGTACTGGGGGAAGGGTGTCCTGTATTCTGAGGTTTGACCTGCATGAGTTTTAGTCCATAATACATACAAAATCACAACTTGGAAGGGAAAAGGAGATTTTCACGTAACAGTATGGGCAAAGTGGACTTAAATATAGCAAAGAGGGGAAACGGTGGGGAGGAGAAGAGAGAAGGGAGTACCCTACATTGCAGAAATACCTGCTTACATTAAGGGGCTTACCAAGGTGGGAAGGAGAATCCACAGAAGCCATGCTGCTGAAGCCCTACAAACCTGGAACTGGTGTTGGCTGCAATCCTAAACCCACTTATTGGGTGGGGTAACCCAATCCTATCCTGTGCCAGCTGGCCTGTGCTGTATCCAACACAGGGTATGAGGTGGCTGCCATGGAACTTGGAGTAAGGGGAATTATTTCATCTTACCCCATGTAGTGGAGCAGCCACCTCATGGGATATTTGGATATGCGCCAGTGAAATGGATGGCGCAGTTCCAAGCAGCTCTTTGTGACATTGGGCTAGCTGGGAGGAGTAGTAGGATGCAGCCTAGGTCACATAGACTGTTCCCACCCCCCTCCTGGGTCCATTCCACCCTCTCCCTACTCCCAAACACCTGGCTGGCCACCCTCAGCTGGAGGAAACTTACCCCTACTGGGCTGGGATCCAGCACAGGGAAGACAGTGCATATCTTTCCGCTGGCCTAGCCTGCTTGCAAGAAGGCGCCAAAATGCCTTACAGCATTCCTGGGACGGCACAGGGAACTTGCATGGGCCCATCTGCACATTAGGATTGCACTCTAAGTCCTACTGAATTCAGCAGGTGTTATGATATATACCCCAGGCCTATAGTGAATTTGCAGGCTGGATAGGGCAAGGCTAGGCCCTGATATCTTGACCTGCATACATGCAGTGTAGCCCAGGTGCATCATGGGATTGGCTGATGCAACAGGGCACAGCAGGGATGATGCAATACCCCGCAATACCATGTCACCAGACAATGAGTCATGCAGTCACCAGATTCTAGCCCGCCTCTCATTGGCCAGTGCCAATATATATTGCAGCATGTGCAAGCTGCTGTGTGGGAGATGTTATGTGGAGTGTCTGCGAGAAGCCATGTCGGTGGGGTTGGTGATCTGAGAATTAAGAAAAGTGCTATCTTTGATGTTTGCTTGCTGTGCTACCTTTGCACTGTAAATATTGTATATAACTTCAAGTAAAGGACATCTGGTGGTGGAGCACTGCCGTGTCTGTGCCTCGTTATTTATCGGGAGTATCTGCCTGATCTTGAGTCTCTGGAGCTGCGGTGTTGGCTGCGTACTTCAACAGGTTATGGGCCCAGCAGCTTAAATGCCTGCACCAGCTGTGTTGAGACTGTCTGAGAGCAACCCCGGTGAGTCTGCAGGTCCTGATGTTAACGCTTCCAGGACAAGTGTTTCTGCAGAGTGAGGTCTGTGTGCAATCAGTGAGAATGGCAGCAGCAACAGCTTTTCCTCTCACCCGTCTGAATGAGGGTAATTACCTGGGCTGGTCAGTTAAAATGAAGATGCAGCTTGTGAAAGATGGTCTCTGGGAATTTGTGGAGTCGCCTGTATTGGATCCGAGCCCAGAGACACAGAGGTTACAGGCTAGAGCTGTGGCATCAATAATATTGTGCTTGGAAGATAGCCAACTGATACATTTCCAAGGAATAGAGTCTGCTGATGAGTGCTGGGAAGCACTGAGACAGCTGTACGTGAGTGACTCTGCTATTTCTAAAATAAGTCTTACACACTGGCTGTACCGGGCAAGATTAGAGCCTGGAATGAAGGTAGCTGACCATCTCCAAACCATGAGACACATGTTTATGGAGCTGGAGAAAAAGCGAGTGCACTTCCCAGAGCTCCACAAAGTGTTTATTGTGTTACCATCATTGGTTGAGTCATTTGACACCCTGGTGATGATGCTGAAATCTCTCCCTGAGTGTGTGCTGACCTTCACCTACTTGACCGGACGGCTTTTGGAGGAAGAATAAAAGCCTGCTGACAACTGGTAGGCTCGAGGAAAGAGTGCCAATGTTTCTCCAGCGTCTGCAGATAAAGAGGCTGATGTTCCTGGGGTCCACATCTTGATACGGTGCTTCAAATGTGGGTCAGAATCCCATTTGCAGTGTTCCTGTCCCTCCCAAAAAGGCAAAGCTGCAGGGAGGAAGGACACGAGGCGGAGGAGGGGCTACAGAAGCATTCATGTCTCGGTGGTCCAGGCAATGGAAGACAGCTGCAGGCATCAGTGGCTGGTCGACAGTGGAGCAAGTCAGCATGTTGTCCGGGACCGGGAGCTGTTTGCGACCTTGGAGCCAGCTGCAAGAACCTCTGTGAACTTGGCAAATGGACTGAGTTCCCCAGTTGAGGGGGAGGGCACAGTTTGTGTGCCTGGGTTTGGTGAGTCCATAGCCAAAGTGTTATATGTGCCTCAATTAAAGCACAATTTGCTAAGTGTGGCAGCCCTGCATAGGGATGGGTTCAATGTAGCATTTGCTAGTGGCCAATGCACAATTAGTAAGAATGGAAAAGCGTGTGCACGTGGCATTATGAATGATGGACTATATGAATTGGGGGGCTCTACCTTAGTTAATACTACCCAACTCTTTAAAAACCGAGGACACCATGCTCAGTGCGCCCATTTGTGGCACAGAAGGCTTGGTCATCTGTCTTTTCATGTTTTAGAGAAAACTGTGCAGAATGCAAGTGGGGTGAAACTAGAGAAATGCCCTACTTTTCTGGATTGAGCAACATGCAAGAAAGTAAAATCAAAGGCATGTCCTGTGAGCCAAAGGAGTGACAGGCAAACTGCTCGCCCATTCCAGCTGGTCTTTGCTGATCTGATCAGGCCCCTTGAGGAGTCACATGGTCCTGGTCCTAATTGATCATTACTCCAGATTTAGCTTTTGCTATCTCTTGAAGTCTAAAAGTCAGACCTTTCAATTCTTTCGTGAATGGGTTAATTTTGTGGAACAAAGGTATGCCCACAAGGTTGGTCAGTTGCAAACAGACCGTGGGACAGAGTTTACCAGCTCTGAGTTCAAAACTTGGCTCAGGGAATGGGGAATTGACCATAGGCTAATTAACAGGGGTGTCCTGTCTGAAAATGGGCTTGTTGAAAAAAGGAATGATTTATTACAGACGAAGATGCGTTGCTTTCTGACTCTGGTCTGGGAAGGAAATACTGGGCAGAAGCTATGCGAACTGCCAATTATATTCTTAATCGTCTCTGGACCTCTGCCCTTGATAAGACGCCTTATGAGGTTTTACATGGGCGTCGCCTTGTTATGTACCAGGAATATCTGCCTGACCTTGAGTCTCTGGAGCTGCGGTGTTGGCTGCGTACTGCAACAGCAGGACTTACTTTCAAGTAAACAAGTTTGTCAAACTGCATTCTGTATAGTTCTGACACAATTTATAAACTAGTTTATGGGTCTTCCTTATATTGGCACTAATTCAATGGCCATGACTATCGAGTCACTTTTATTATAACACATATGAGAAATACAAAGCAACTTTTGCATAATATTTAACATTAATTCTGCCTGTGTAGTATGATCGTGATCTGTACACCCTCAACTATAGTGGTGGCATACTTTGGCTGAAATCAGCAATATACAGTCAGGACTACTGGATTGTATCCTTTGTGTAATTCATGTGCATATTAATGAGCAGGCATTTAAATGCACATTCTTTATTTGTTTAATAATTTTGGCTGCATTGTGCTTGTTTTGCAGAAACATGTTTGAAGGACCTTCATAGGGTTGTTTGAACATTTCTCTCAATGATGTAGGCCTCGCATATGGACTTATTAAATAAATTTCAGTAATGATCCGTGAGAATTTATGGCCAGAAGTGCATTTGGGGTAGAGGTGGTGTGGAACGATGCCCACAAAACCAGGCTAATGAATTCACATTTTTATTCTGTACATAATCCTGTCATTTATCATGGAGTATTAATTGTCCCCCATAGAATGCCCTACTGTGATCTTTCAAGGTTTTTTTTTTTGTTTAAGACAAACTGTTTGTTGAAATTGATGTGCTCCGGGTGTACCACGTCAGAACCCCTTAAGAACTTAAAAAGCATGAATAAATGGATTCCAATTACCACCTAATGTAGGTAATGGGTTTATGGTACTTAGAGGATTGGATCTGTTCTGGGAGAGCCTGCAGACATTAGGAGCCCCTCATGACCAGCTTGCAATGTCGGCGTGGAGTGATTTTTACTTTACTGCCTTTTCCATCAGATCATCCCCTTTCCTTCCACACACAAGGTTAATTCACTTCTTGATCACATTATTTCCTCACTGCTCCTTGACAATATAAAAATTCTGAGTGGACAGCTCAATCCCTCTTCCATCTCAGATTTGATTGTTATGGTATTGCCTGGCGTCCCTCTGAGGCCTCTAGCAGCCTTTGCTGCACTTTATGACACTTAAATGGCTGGGCTACAATTTCTCCATCTATTCACAAAATGCTGTTAATAACTCATTTCCAAAGAGGCCCTTCTTTATGTCGTGGCATTAAAGGATTTTTTATTAGGTGCCAGGATAGGTGACACACAGCCCCAGTAACCAAAGAGTTAATTAATCTGTTGAAATTTATAGCCTTTTATACTGCACTCAGTGTGACAGTCCCTAAGAGAAACAGATACTATATTTACAACCCAGCTGAAATATTCAGTAATATAGTCTGCATACTGACCCACTCCATCAGTGTTGTGCCTGTTGCTGGGGCAGCCATTAATCAACCAAGATGGATTTGTGTAATCTGTCTTCTTTCTTATTCTGGGATCCCAATAAATATTGAAATAATAATTTATTGATTACCCTGCAATATAAATGTATAGTAAAGGGATTCAAGATATTTGCATGGTAATGCATTTGGAAAGCTCTTGGCATTCTGTAGGTATGATGAGAAGAAAAGTGGTAAGATTGGCAAAGCAGGAGGGTGTTTGCAGGACCCCGATTGAGTGTTATAGAGGCTTTTCCAAGGCGGGGGGGGGGGGGACCGACAGATGGACTGCGAGACATCAGCTCTACCAGTGGTATTGCTGCTGTTCCCTAAAGCAGAATGTTAGATGTTGCTCGGAACGCAGAAGTTACAATGTGGCGCAATTGACCTGCAAGTTGTATACTAGCTTTGTGTTTCACATGTTGGACTGTGTATATTTCCAGCTCCACTCACATCATATAGTGCAGAGACCCTGGTTGAACGGAGCACTCAGTGTTGTTTGAATTGCTCTCCTTTATAATAGCCACCTGCTCCTCCCCCACGCACGCCTGCCCTTGTGGTCAACTGGATGTCTGCGAAAATTCAGCACTCCTGTGGAGAAGGGAGTACATCATCTCTATGATATCGTTCTCACATCTCACATACATCTCTATGATATCGTTCCTTTGCTTGAATGTGAGATATTCATTGCAGTTTGCAAAGAGGGTAGCACTCTGTTCTTTGCGTAGGTGTGCCTTGTCATTCCAGTTGCCCAGTGCATCCTGTACTCATCAAGTTAAAAGAAGGCATATATCAATAAATACATTCTTCAAAAATAACATTTTTTATAACAATTAAAAAAACTCACAGCCCAATCCTAACTTGTGCCAGAACAGGCAGGCCACGTGGTCTGTGCTGTATCCAGCGCAGGGTAGGTGCCGGCTGCAGCACAACTCGGAGTAAGGGGTATTTTTCACCCCATATTTCATCCACGCAGCCCTGTGGGTTGCTGGGCTGGCTGGGAGGGGGGATTAGGATTCGGCCTGCGATGTCTCAGCTGGTCCCACCCTCCTCCTGGGCTTGACCTGCTCAATGTCCTGCTTTCCCCTATCCAAAAATGCCCCCTCTCCACCTCTGTTTCACCTTCTTGTCACCCTCTCCCACCCCCCACCGGGCACTGGTCTCTCTTGGCCAGCATGAACTCACCTGCTCCAGTTGCTGATTGGAGCAGTGGGCCAGACAACACTAAACTTTTCCGAATGGTGAAGACCAGAAGTGATTGTGAGGAGCTCCAGAAGGATCTCTCCAGACTGGCAGAATGGGCAGCAAAATGGCAGATGCGCTTCAATGTCAGTAAGTGTAAGGTCATGCACATTGGAGCAAAAAAATCAAAACTTCACATATAGGCTGATGGGTTCTGAGCTGTCTGTGACAGATCAGGAGAGAGATCTTGGGGTGGTGTTGGACAGGTCGATGAAAGTGTCGACCCAATGTGCGGCGGCAGTGAAGAAGGCCAATTCTATGCTTGGGATCATTAGACAAAGGTATTGAGAACAAAACAGTTAATATTATAATGCCATTGTACAAATTGATGGTAAGGCCACACCTGGAGTATTGTGTCCAGTTCTGGTCGCTGCATCTCAAAAAAGACATAGTGGAAATGGAAAAGGTGCAAAAGAGAGCGACTAAGATGATTACTGGGCTGGGGCACCTTCCTTATGAGGAAAGGCTATGGCGTTTGGGCCTCTTTAGCCTAGAAAAGAGGCGCCTGAGGGGGGACATGATTGAGATATACAAAATTATGCAGGGGATGGACAGAGTGGATAGAGAGATGCTCTTTACACTCTCACATAACACCAGAACCAGGGGACATCCACTAAAATTGAGTGTTGGGAGAGTTAAAACAGACAAAAGAAAATACAGTGATGCCTCGCAAGACGAAATTAATTCGTTCCGAGAGTCGTTTCGTATTGCGAAAATTTCATCTTGCGAAGCGCGATTTAAAACAAACCAAAAAAAATGCAAAGGAGGAGCAAATGGCCCATGGAGTGCCCCCAGTCTCCAATGAGAAATGAGTTTCTGGCCCTCTGGAGACTTGCTGGAGCCCATGCTGGCCCAACACAACTGCTCTCAGTGTGAGGGTGACTGTTTGACCTTTTACATGAGCTGTGGGATGAGGGCTCCCTCCACTGCTTGCTGTTTCAAGTGTGTGATGCAGCAGTGGCAGTGAAGGAAAGGCCAGCCTTGCTTTGTGCAAGGCCTTTTATAGGCCTTGAGGTATTGCAAGACCTTCATTCATTCATATAAGTTCCACCTGTAAGATATTCATTTATGTAAATTTATTCAAATTTGACATGCAAATTAATTCTTTTTTTTTCCTGGCCCCCAACACAGTGTTAGAGAGAATATGTAGCCCTCCAGCCAAAAAGTTTGGACACCCTTGCCTTAGATGATCAGAACACTTACTCCTGGATCCTTCTCCTTCACCACTGGCTTCTGCCACAGTCTGGCAGGTTCCACTGACTGAAGTGGCTTGGCAAATTGTGGATTTGTGGATTAGGCCCCCCCCTCATATTTTTATTGGAATAACTTAGATTGGCATAAAAATATAAGAACATCTTCACAGATTTTCCTCTGGATAAACAGAAAGGTTAAATGCTAGCCTTGTCACTAAAATTTGTAAAAAAAACCCCTACATTAGAGTCAAATATTGTGTTTCCAGCAATTCTGAATCATGCTCCAAAAATATCAGTGACCACAGTGAAATTCACTTTTCAGGAAATTCACTGCAAGGTCACCCTGGGCCAGCAACATTTTATTGCTCTCATACTTAGTAGTGGTGGGCAGCACATTTCAGACTTGATGGGAGTTGGAAATGAACTCCATGGGTTTAGAAATACCAGGGCCATTACAAGTGGAGCCCAACATTGCTCTGAATTTCAGCTCAGCTTGGAAAAAATGGCTTGGCACCAACCCCCCTACCATTGCCAGACTATTCATCTGCCTGTTCCATCCTCTCACCTTTGTCATACTTAGCCAAAATTACAAAAGCAGGGATGGGGAGGTAAACAAGGGAAACTAGACCAGAGGGCAGGCAAAACCTGAGGTCCTTACTAAGTTTCCATGATTCTTGACCTTCCTGGAAGAATTTTGAAATCCCGTACATTTTTTCATCTCATGTTCTCATCAGCAATGAGATAGCTTCAGCCATGTTAATCTTTCATTACCGAGTCAAAAATCATAGCAACTTAGAAAGGGCTTCTGGCTTCGCCTGCATTTTCATCTGTCATTTTCCCTCTTCCCCTATCTTGGTTTGGTAAATTTGGGAAAATATGGGAAGTGGAAGAGAGGAACTGGCAGATGAAAGGGCTGGTGAGAACGGAGGACCTGCCCTTCTTTATCTTTTCCTAAGAGTTCTTCAAGAAGACCGAGAAATTCTCATCCCATTCTAAATTGAGATGGCCAGTCATTGTCATCAAAGATCATTATGAATTCTTGATTATCCACATTCATGCAATATTTCAGGCCTTTTTACAAGTGCCGCCGCCTAGGGAGGTACGTGGGGCGGCTGCAAGAAATAGGGCCATCTCAGTAGTGGCACCAACGCTATGGAACTCCCTTCCCCTTGACTTAAGAATGGCTCCCTCTCTTGAGACCTTTTGGCGAGGCCTGAAGACCCTTCTGTTTAAACAAGCCTTCTGAGTTCTCGGCCTTTTAACATCTTTTTAACATCTTTTAATATTTTTTACAGGCCTGATTCTTTTATGACTTGCTGCTGCTCTATGCTCTTTTTACCTAGTTTTTACTCTGACTGCTGTTTTTTATGATGTGTTAATATGTTTTTATTTGTTTTTAAATTATGTTTTTAATATGTTGTAAGCCGCCTTGAGTCCCTTCGGGGAGAAAGGCGGGGTAAAAATAAAGTTGTTGTTGTTGTTGTTATTATTATTATTTCATATGCCCTTTTCATATGCCCTGTAATCTCAGTGAATTCTGCATTATCAAGTGTGACTTACTGTCCAGTTGGGTGGAAACTTTACAACAGCAGATCCTACATTCCACTGTCATAAAGGTGGCAGTGGCACCATAAATTGTATGTCATTGCCATTCGTATCAGAGCCACTGGAGCAAACAGCATGCAGCTCTGTGTGCCCACCACTGACAGATCCCCGCCTGGTGGGGGAGGGAGAGGAGGGGGAGGCCAGAGGGCAGTTTGATGACTGGAGGGGTTGGATCTCAGCAATAACAGTGTGTCCAAGGATACTATCCCCATTTTTCCAGCCTGCCCTGCCCCCTTCCTCTCCTCAGACTTACACCAGCAAAATAGTGACGTGAGTCCAGGGAAACCCACTGCTAACCAAGTGGCCTACCAGGAAGTAAGTAAAATATATATTTTACTTTCCTCTCACTGAGGGCGCAATCCTAACCCCTTATGTCAGTGCTTTCCAGCACTGGCATAGCGGTGCCAATGGGGCGTGTACTGCATCCTGCAGTTGGGTGTCACTCACAGAGGCCTCCTCAAAGTAAGGGAATGTTTGTTCCCTTACCTCAGAGCTGCATTGCCCTTATGTCAGTGCTGGAAACCACTGACATAAGGGGTTAGGATTGCGCCCTCACTGTCTGATAGCCCCTCCACTGTTGCATGCACCTTGCACTCCATTGGTGCAAATGTATGACGAAAGATGGTAGGGGGTAATATTTGGCCATAAGAATGAATATGCACATGAGTAAACAATGAAATGTTTCTAGATATTTTAAGATGGCAAGTCCCATGATGCAATGTAACCTGTGAGTGAAATATGCATGAACAAGAACCCATTGGGGCAGTGCAACTATCTGCAATGAAATGTGCAATCACTATATGTTTTTGCAGTTTCAGTGATATAAACTTGATGATACTGAGAAACTAATAACAGTGTTTTATTTGGGATGATCACTTTTCTCACTCTAGGTCTGCCCAAGATTTCTTCCCTTAAATCACATGCTCTGGGTCCACTATCAGCTGTTTTTATGCCTTTCCTCACCACCAGTTCAACCCTCTTCAGTTTGTTGGGAAGTGCAGCTATCACAGTTCTATTCAATCACAAATCATTGATGTAGTACACTCTGAACTTCCATAACATCACAGTTTTCAGTAAATGCCCTGTGATCCAGATAACTCTGAGATATAGATATGATATATGGAGAAAATTGCACTGCACAAATTTTTCCTTCTAGTGCCTTCCTGATAAGGTTAAAAAGATGGTGAAGTGTAATCTCCCAAGGAATACAATAGATTGCTTTAAAATGACTGTGGAGGGGAAGGAGGATGGTATTTGGCTTAGATTTTTTCCTGATCGTGAAACTTAAAAGTCAACAGAGTTCACTTTTCTTTTTAATAAGATGGACCTCAGGATCTCACAAAAGTTGATATCCACTTGACTTATTTGTAAAGTATGTCAATATGGCGCTTTTACTCTTACAATAGACGTAACGTAAATATGTGCATTAATCCAGTTCACAATATGAAACATTTTGCATTCTTATTAGAGGCAAATGCTCAACAAGCATACTGAACTTGAATAATAATGTGTCTGTCAGAATGTACATTTATCAATGTGAACATCCAGTCAGATGTATTCTTTATTTTACTGTTTGGTCCAATTCATACATGACTCTACCATATCACAGTTTTCCACATACAGGGTATGAGTTTATGTACCCATGTTCATGGTGAAACAGGGCTTATGTGCCTTGAGCCATGAACTCACTGCAAAAAAAAAGAGTGGGTGGGAGGGATAGATGGATTGCATTATTGTATGAGTGGGGCCTATTAACAGCATGGGTGTTCATGTGAAAGGGTCGCTAACCTTCCAGGAATGGGCTGAAGTCTTGAGGAATCAGCATCAATCAGCAGGTGTCAGCTGAGATTTGACCAGGCTCTGCAGGAATGTTCAACATTATGCCTTTTGGGGAGGGGAGAACTTTCTAGAAATAGCTTCCATCAAGGCTGGCAACCCTATCATGTGTATAGGCCCCAGGTTGCTACTAAAGCACAATGAGGAAGAACTTGGACCTATGGCATGTCATGTGTAAAAACTATGTTGAGTGTGTGACTACTAGCCCTTGAAATTCAGTTTGAAGCAGCCTCTGCTAGTTTTCTTTTTAACCCCGCCTGCCAAGTATAGTGGCTATGGCTAAAGGTGCTGAGAGGTCATAGATATAGGGGTTATGTAACATTCACTGAGTCCTCTAAAGGGTTGGAATAAATCTTGTTTGTTTGTTTGTTTGTTTGGAAGTGATGTTGCTAGCCTCCCCAGTTTAATAATCTGGAATTAATCAAGTTTGCTGAGCAGGTTAGCCCATACTGGGAGAAATAAAGGAGTCTTCAATCTAGGGCAGCAGTGTCCAAACTTTTTGGCAGGAGGGCCACATAATCTCTCTGACACTGTGTCCAGGGGCTGAATTAATTTACATTTCAAATTTGAATAAATTTACATAAATGAATATACTAGAGATGGAACTTATATGAATAAATGAAGGTCTTACAGTAGCTCAAGGCCTATAAAAGGCCTCGCACAAAGCAAGGCCAGCCTTTCCTTCACTGCCACTGCTGCATTCCAGACATGAAACAGCAAGTAGTGGAGGGAGCCCTTGTCCCACAGCTCAGGTGAGAAGTCAAACAGTCGTCCTCTTGCTGACAGCAGTTGCATTGGGCCAGCACAGGCTCCAAAAAGTCTCTGGAGGGCCAGAGACTCATTGGAGACTGGGGGCTCCCTGAGGGCCTGACTGAGAGCCCCTGAGGGCCGCAAGTGTCCCCTGGGCCGGGGTTTGGGCACCTCTGATCTAGGGGTGCATATCATGTGTCCAACATAATACTTAGCAACACCTCTCAGAACATACTTTTCTAAACAAAGTGGGTTATAATAGAGGAAACAACAGGAGCATTTGTTTGTCCCGGGAGAGAGGGGTAACATATAAATAGACCCCAAGGCAGTGCTGCAGCACATTGGTGTGCTGCTAATGGTCTGTAGGTGTGTTGTGGGAGTTTTGGGAAGGGTCATTTGTTAGTATGGTCAATGGGGGAATGTAAGCCCCCTGCCATCAGTGCAGTGTGTTTTGTCAATTGTTAAAAAGAACAAAACTGATGGTGTGCTTTGAAATTTTAGCACCTTGTCAGTGTGCCATGAAGTGAAAAAGGTTGAAAATTGCTACCCTAAGGAGTACTCCTATATGTACTATGTGTGTGCCCATGTGTGAACTGATAGGTTTGTCAGTTTATGACACACATAGCTTTAATATCTCTGGCCAGAACACACATGATGTTCCCTGGACCATAGTAGTCCATTGTCCTAGCTTCTTTCCCAGCTCCTGTGAAGCAGAGCTGGAGGTTCAGTTGATATGGCTGATGAGGGAGGAAAATGGTGAATGAGGTGCTGCAGAAGCTGCATATTATTTTTATCTGCATTTTGGCTTAATTGCCTGGCCGTCAGGGGTTATAGGCAGTGATTTTCACAGTGAAACAATTTTCTGAATCATCTTTGTCTACGCAACTAATTTTTCTTGGCCATAAAGAAGATGGCTGTCATTCCTAGCTTTGACCAGAAGAGGGAGGCAACTGCACTCTGTCTGGGGCTTCTATGCAGGTTGCTTGCATGGGTTGTAAGTTCCACATCTGTATGGTTGGACACATGGGGAAGTAAAGAGGCTGCAGCATAAAGGGATATGCTGGTTTCACAAGTTGTGCTTTCACAAGTTGGGCTTTGTTTTTCATGTGCTTGAATAGCAAATGGAAGACAACCAGTTACACTGACTACAAATCCTATTGAATTCCAAATCAAAACTCTTCCACTTGCAATACTGAATTTGCAATATTTGGCAGGTCACACATCTCAGCTGAAAAGGAGTTCTTAGGACCATGTTGCATACTGTTTTATTGACAGCAATACAAGTACAATACAGTGTGGGTTGCTGACATTGAACTGAATCTTTTACAAGATAGCCCATTTCTGAATTCTTTTGCTCTTCCCTTCAGCCATACAACACTTGCCTTCACGATTCTGATTATTGCTATATTTATTATCTCTTTTTCTCATGTACATGCCACCCTTCCTCCACAGTAACTCTGGGTTGTATGCATGGCTCCTCTCTCTCCTTTTATTCTCACCATAATCCTGTGAGGTAGGTGAGCAGGAAAGATAGTGACTGCCCCAAGGTCACCAAACGTGCTTTGTGGCTGTATGAATGGAGAGCTACAGAAACATGTACTTACAGGAACTTGCTTTGTTTTAAAGTCTACAGATGGCCCTTTGAAGAGGACATGCATAGTTGAGCTTAATAGTAACAGTGAATGGACATATTGAAGAACACAATCTCTGCAATATAAGTAAAGTCTTGGCTATTTATGGCTTGCTGTTGCTTTGAAGCCACTTAAATTGACCACTGGAAGCTACTGCAAACCCTGGAGCGCTGTCTGAATATGCTCATAGTGCCTAGTCATGGTTTTCTGCAGCCTCCAATCAGACTTCAGGGCAGTCTTGCAGACAGCACATTTCACTAAATCAGTCTCCTTTGGATAGCCTCTCCAAACAATGACTGCTTATGCATTTCAAACACTGGGCTGAAAGTGTGAATTCTCCCTGGAGGACATAACTACACTTCATTCACATTCTTTCTGACTTTTTTATGCCATTACCTATTCAGCTGTTCAGACATCATGTGTTTATAGGAATTGTGGAGTGGCCTCCTTAACTGCTTATGATCACACTGAGTGTTCAAAGAATATTTATTTCACCTATACCTGCTTTCCTCTTATGACATCTGAATGCTGATAATAATGCAAAAAGCCAGAGTCAATCTGAATGATAATATTTATCATTTCAAGAACAGACTTCATGTGTTCAGAGTGCATTGACTGGTTGTAATCTGTACAGCAGCCCAGTAAGGTAGGACAGTATTATTATATCTACTTTGTAAATGGGGTGGGGGTGGAGAGTTTAAGGTGGCTTGCTCACTAGTGGTCCTAAAAGACATGATGAACATTTGAACCATGACATAAAGAACCTCAGAACACAGAGAACCATAGAGAACCACAGAACACAGAGCTGTGTTCTGATGCACAGCTCTTATAGCACTATCCTATACATCAAGGGTGTTGAAACTTAGAACATAAGAACATAAGAACAGCCCCACTGGATCAGGCCATAGGCAGGATGGCCACATCATCTCTCTGATGTTGTGTTGGGGGCCGGGGGAAAATAATTAATTTACATTTAAAATTTGAATAAATTTACATAAATGAATATATTAGAGATGGAACTTATTTGAATGGATGATGATTTCGCGATAGCTCAAGGCCTATAAAAGGCCTAACGCAAAGCAAGGCCAGCCTTTCCTTTCCTGCTGTTGCTGCTTCACAGTCGTGAAACAGCAAGCAGTGGAGGGGACTTTTGGCCCACAGCTTGTGCGAGAGGTCTAACAGTTGGCCTTCATGCTGTGAGTAGTTGTGTCAGGCTAGGGCTGGCTTCAGTAGGTCTCCCAAGGGCCAGAAGCTCAATGGAGATGAAGGACTCCCCATGGACCAAATTGGAGGTCCCCGAGGGCTGCAAATGGTCCCTGGGTCGGGGTTTGGGCACCCTTGATATACATGACCACTCAGAAGTAAGTCCCATTGAGTTCCGTGGGCCCTCCTTATTGGAAGGAAGCCAGAAGTGGTTTATTGGATGATGGAAATGGCTTCTAGTCACATCCAGGAGGTCTTCTGAGGAGGCTGGGAGACCACATGCAACCTCTGGAGGGCTGGGCATGACCCGCCAGATAAATTATTACCCATGGATTTTGGTATCTGCAGGGTGTCCTAAAACAGATCCCCCACAGATACCGAGGGCCCACTGTAACGGACTGCAGCCTTAGCCACTACCCTACCATAAATAGCCTTGGAGTACCAAGATTCTGAATCTACAGGTTGCAGTGTCACTGCATAGTGTACCTCTAGCAACAGATGGAGTATCCTCAGATCTGGCCTCCATCTTGTCCTGTACAACCTGTTAGATGCACAGCAGCTTTGGAAATTCAGTCATGTGTATAGAATATAAACTCTTATCATCAAAACTGTAACAGTGTTTTGCAATCTGAAACTAATGCTAGATTGTTTTGAAGACCTGTTCTATGACTACTGTACAATTCAATCCCTGTGTGATGCACAACTCCCTTATGGAGTTGCTTATGGAATTTGGTCATGACCCACTGGGTCATGACCCACTGGTGGGTACCAGACCCACAGTTTGAGAATCACTTGTTTAGAGAATGTTAGCTTTCCCCAAGGCTGACCAAGAGCCAGTGTATAGCTCATGTTTCATTAGGTTACAATCCTATGCATCCTATAGACACTTACCTGGTAGTAGGTCTCATTGAACGCATGTCTACTTCTGAGTAGACAGCATGTCTACTTCTGAGTAGACATGCATAGGATTGAGCTATGAGTCTTACTGAACAGAGTAGGATGTACTTCTGTGTAAACATGCAGCAGTTATCACTTACCTTTTATATTTACCCGGGATATTTTTAGTCCGTTGTTCAGTTTTTATAGGTTTGTTTTAAACTATTGCAGCCCGCTTCAAGAATTTGGGAATAAATGAGCTAGATCTCTACATGAAGTAGAATAAGTTTCAAAGTAGGAATTCATGGCAAGAGAAGAAAACATTCAGATGAAGGTATTTAAAGTCGGTTTTTTGTTGTTGTATAGTCATAGTGGTTGTGGGACACGGCTATGGGGTGTGTGCAGGGCTGGTGGAAGCTACTGGGCTGCATGAGTCAGGCCAGTGGTGTCGCCCTCGGTGCTGCCATGTCTCCCCAAAGTCATGCCCCCCATTTCTACTCCTTCATCCACATAGGCTCTTTATCAAAGTAGGAAGTGCAAAGCATGCTAGGACTCTCTCCATGCCTCCTTTGTTTAAAGCAGTAGTTCCCAATCTTTAGGAACCCACAGACCACTGAGGAAAAAATTGGAATCATTGTGGACTGTGTGCAATCCCCCCATCCCTGCACACAAAAAATACAATTAAATTTATAATAGTTAGAGAAGATGTATTGTTACCCTGCACATGCCCAATCTCGTCTGATCTTAGAAGCTAAGCAGGGTCAGGCCTGGTTAGTACTTGGATGGGAGACCGCCTGGGAATACCGGGTGCTGTAGGCTTATACCATAGTCTTTCGAGACTGAAGGTTGCCAAACCCATTAGAGATTTAATATTTCTAGAGAAGATTTGTGGGTTGCTGCTTTTGTTGCCGGTTGTGGGCAGTCGGTTCTCTACCCTCTCTGGTGGTCTGTGGGGGAGCTGCGCAGACAAGACACATGGCGAGATGCTGGAAGTGATTGAAGGCAATCTATTTTTTTTTCTGTGACTTTGCGGATCACTTCCCAGGGTCTCATGGACCACAGGGGGTCTGCAGACCATGGGTTAGAAATGGTTGGTTTAAGGTTTTTGCACAGAGGAAAGAGCAAGCTAAGGGTGTGGTACTGCTGCATTTTACTCCTCAGAGTATGGCAGTCTAGTCCCTACCTTGCTCCTTCCTCCATCAGGCCCTTTAAACAACAACACACATTGAGTGCCAAGGGTCATAAAGCTCTTTAGATAAAGCAGGTTAGGCAGAATGTGTTGGGAGCTGCCCAGCCTTTTCTACATTCCTTGATTTGAATGAAGAGCCCACGTGGAGGAAGGAATGAGGTACAGGGTCCAGTTATATTGGTGGCAGACTGGAGGAAAGGGGTGAGCATCTGTATGCTGCTCCTCCAATCTGCTGCCCAATGTTTGTATCATGGACAGGCCAGCCACACACGTGTGTGTGTTGTGTGTGTGTGTGTGTGTGTGTGTGTGTGTGTGTGTGTGTGTGAGAGAGAGAGAGAGAGAGAGAGAGAGAGAGAGAGATGGCAGGCTCCTTCACTTCAAAATTTACCAATAAGCCACTGAATACAAAATGATCATCACCACCATACTCTGTTTATGGACATCTTCAAGATATCTGGTCAGCCCCTGTGAGATGCTGTTGGTTTTTAATAACTCATTTGGTCGGATCCAGCATGGCAATTTCTGTGTTCTTAAAAAGCACAGCCAATACCTGTAAATATCTTTCTGATGTTCTGCCCAATCAGTCAAACCTTAAATACCTACTTTAAATAATGTGTGTCTCTAAATTCTAAGATAAGTCCCCTCCCTTTCTTGGTAAGAATCCGCTTTGAACTGGTCTTAACTTGTTGAGCTTCACAATGTGCCTGAGATTATCCTCTAAGTTGTCAGGATGCCATTCTGTAACTTTGAAGAGGTGCAGAAGCCTGTAGCCACAGCTTGCCCTTAGGATGGTAAGTGAGGTGCTGTGTTCCTAATGATGCTGGAATGCAGACATGAGTAATGTCAATTGTTTCTCACTGCTGCTGATTCAATTTTGTATCATTTGTAATTTTGTAAATTTGTAAATTTTGATTGCAAATTTACAATTTTGCAGATTGGTGCAAATTTACAATTTTGTAAATTTGTAGCTCCTAAAAAAGAAAGGAATTGATATTTGACTGTAACTTTCAAAATAAGAAACATCTATTATTTTTAAGGCACCTCATAAAGTACATACATATTGGCAACCTTCAGTCTCGAAAGACTATGGTATCGCGCTCTGAAAGGTGGTTCTGGCACAGCGTCTAGTGTGGCTGAAAAGGCCAATCCGGGAGTGACAATCCCTTCCACACCGGGAGCAAGTGCAGTCTGTCCCTGGTCTGTCTCCCTGGCTATGGGCCTTCCTTCTTTGCCTCTTAGCCTCAGACTGTTGGCAAAGTGTCTCTTCAAACTGGGAAAGGCCATGCTGCACAGCCTGCCTCCAAGCGGGCCGCTCAGAGGCCAGGGTTTCCCACTTGTTGAGGTCCATCCCTAAGGCCTTCAGATCCCTCTTGCAGATTACTCATAAAGTAATATAAGCAAAAAAAGAAGCCTCTGCCCCAAGATGCTTGCAATCAGGTGCAAAACAATTTTGAACAGGTTTGAACTCCCCCCAATTTTTTTTTTTTTTGGGGGGGGAGAGACATCACTGAAGGGTGAGCTATAGTCTGATCTCATTTGTGATCATTTATAGAGCATTTTCACACAGCTGCAATCCAAACTAGTGCACAGAACCTCTTAACTACTTTCATCCAATCTGTAATATGAAACAAGAAGCAGCACAATCCTATGTATGTTTACTCAGAAGTAAGTCTCATTGTGTTCGGTTGAGCTTACTCTCAGGAACTGTATAGGATTGCAGTCTAATGGCACCATCCTGTCCACCTCCTGCACCAGCAAAGCATGTGCTCCACCAGCCCAGATTGTTGCAAACATGCCATAAAGCATGTTGCGACAACACAGGTTCCAGGCCTGCCAGAAGGAGGGTCTGTGCCATATTGCCAGTGCCAGCACAGGTAACAGCATGCCAGAGCAGGTACATTCCCTCTAGGCAGCACAGGGGTGGGTGGGGAGGGGCAGGGGGTCATCAGATTGGCCCTGGGGGGGCAGGATCTGTGACACTGTCACACACCATATCCTATCCCCCTTTCTGGGTCTGATTTGCCAATGCAGATCCACTTGGACTTGTATCAGCAGTGAGAACAGTCTGTTGAACATGATCCTCAAAAATTGCTGGGACTGCTGACTTTTTTGTGGTCTTTAGATTAGAATTTCAGTTAAGATTGTTTAGCAGTGTTGGGAAAACCCAGTGTGGCTTGAGTCGAGTCACAGAGTCACTGCCTCCCCATGACTTGACTTGAAAAAGGGTCCTAACAGGGACACTTTCCAAGTCTCTGAGTCACCCTTTAGTGACTCTAATGGACTCGACTCCATTCGCCCCCCCCCCTTTAAAAAGCCTGCCTCGGAAAAAACTTGGCTGCTGCCAGGCTCTGTGTATGTGTCGGAGTTCTCTTTACTCACTCCCCTGCTGTCCCTGCCTATATGTAAAGAGGGCAGGGAGGTTGGGAGGGAAGAACTTTGAGAGAGCCAGGACAGAAGCGGTGAGAGGGAAGAGGGTCACACGCAGCACTGGGAGACTTACCTAGGTGACCCGATAGATCCTTTGCAGCCCTATTCAGAAGTAGTCCCATTGTAGCCGGTCATTCAATGAGGCTTGCTCACCCAAGTAACATCAGAGCCAAGAAGTCATAAGGTTGGAAAGCAGAATTGGGCAAAAGAGTTTTCTCCCGCCTCCCTGGGCTTCTGCAGTCAATTGTAAGGCAAGAAACCCCTTGGGCTCCTCCTCCTGCTCTCCCTCAGCCAATAAAAATATCCAAATGCCCATCCTTTACCAATGATCATCCATTCCTTCCTTCCTATCAGAGATGGGGGAAAAGAGCTCACTCCCGCCTCCCCCACCTAGATTCATTAACCCTTCCCTACTTCCTGGCTGGAACCTCCCTGCTGCTCACTGTCAGAATGCTGGCCCCATGACATTTTTCATGTGGTGAGAACAGTAAGCAAGCACACACAGGCACAGGCAGACTCAAGTCAGCATATGTGGGAACGAGTGCCGAGTCAGGGGGGCCCTGACTCGAGTCTTTTTCAGAGTCTTCCACGTGATTCATGAGTTGCAGAGTCACTGAAAAACACGCATTTTTGCGACTCGAGTCCGAGTCATCTGACTCGAGTTCCCAACACTGTTGTTTCGTTAAGGAAGTTAAAATTGTGGTCTTTAGTTAAGAATAGAATTTTAGAAGTCACCTAGGTCTTCAACAAATGAAATTCCTCTGCTAGAATCGGCTTCCTAACGGTTGCAAACATTGCTGCCTTCTTTGAAAACTAACTCAAAAAAATTCTAAGGCACTATAAAAAATCAGAGGTGTTTTGTTCTAGCCAGCCCAAAAGATGTTCAGTTTTCTTTCCTTGCAAGGAAATGACAGATATTCAGTCGTCTTTGAAGAGAAATATTCACTTACAACGCCTAAAATGAAAGAGTTACACTTCATGTTATGATCATTTGGAAATGCCATACCGAGTATATTTAATTATTTGAAATGCACATTTTCCAGGCACACAATTAATTGTAGTGGAAATGTTCAAATGTTCAATTGCTTGTAACTTTGCAAAATTCCCTTCTGGGCTCAGAAACTGTACGTTCTTAGTCATAGCCTAATGGAGCATTTTCTTGGAAAGTTCAGCAGTTTTTGATTTGTGTAAGTGGAAATGAAAGCATTTTTTTGTGGAGTTAAATAAAAGTGCCTTTCTCTGATCTCTGTTAAAATGGTGTCAATCTGAAACAATTTGCTTAATTTCTTCAGATAAGTGAGGCCAGAATTCTGTCTTTGGGCAAATCCAGAGACAGCAGTTTTCCATGCTCCTGGTTGGATCATATGGAACCCAATCGGGGCACAATTAGAGAACATTACACAAAACATAATGTTGAAGTCAATTGGGCTGAAGCCAGAGTTTAAAATTTAAGTACTACAGTTTGTAGTGAGAGTGTTTGCCAATTCACACATGATGCAGAGGTCTGTTACCAAGAGTATACTCAAAAGGGCATTGCAACCAAGCATGGTCCTTTGACTGTTGTATCCATACCTGTTGCTTTCGAAGGGGACCCAAGAGAAAAGTAGACACTTTCCCCCAAGAAACTTTTGTGGTCATCACCAGTCTGGACCCCTGCTGGTCCACCCCAGTGATGTGGACCTAGTGAAGGAGCAAGCAGGTTTCAAGTGACCACAGTGCACAAAATAGTTTTATTTCAGCATCCAGTAGTTATACTGCTGCCAGATGGTAGTTCAGACTGGAAATGGGTACAATCTTGACATGAACCTTGTGTGATCCAGAATTTCATGAAAATCAGTTGCAATAAATTCCATGATGTCTGAAGTTAAAAGGAACTTCCTAGCTCATCAAAGTTTCCATGGCTGTGACCCATAAACTTTTGACAGGCCCAAACATTATATTTTGCCCCTCTGCCTATTATGTTCATAGCTGAAGGAACTAAAGTTTGAATCAGCCCTTGAAATAATTTGAAGGCTTATAGGAAGTTGCCTTATACTGAGTCCATCTAGGTCAGCGGCACTCAAAAGTTGCGCCTGCTACACACCTGGAATGTGGTCTCTGTCCAGACCATATCTAAGCATCCCACCCAGACTACTGTGCAAAGTCCTTCTCATTTGGAGGACAGGGATGCTCTGGGCAGTTGCGTTGTCTGCCCAGCGTCCCAGAAGGCAGTGCAACATGACGTCCGGGCAGACGTGACTGTTCAGAGCATCCCTGTCTCCCAATTGAGGGGAACGTCACATGTCACCCAGGCGGAACCAAATGGTCCACTCATTGGGCAGATGAATCCGCGTGATTGCTAGATCTGGCCCCTGGGCCACGGTTTGCTCGACTCTATTCTGGGTCATACTGTCAGTAGCTCTCCAGCATTTCAAATGAGCCTTTTCCCACTCTGTCCTATCTGGAGATTGAACCTGGAACTTCTGTATACGAAAAATCTGCTTGCTCACTGAGCCATAACTCTTTTCTGAACCCTAAATCAACCCTGCTCCCAACCTCCAAATTTCAGAGGTTTTTTTCCCCACTCTACCTAAATTTTTTAGTTGCCTTGAACTGAATTCCTAAGAACTCAAAGTCATAATTAGTTCAAAATAAGTGGTTCAACAATCATGCAAACATTTTGCAATTGTTTTATTTTCTTGATTTTTAAAATTATTATTGTTAATATTTACCTACTGCTGTTTTTTATCCTGTTGTATGCTTTGTAAAAACTTTCTACAAACATTAAGATAGTTCAGAAATTCTATTTTCTTAAGTTGAATTGTTGCCATTCTATTCTTTTTATATAGTTGACATCACAAGCAAAAGCGTTTGAGATTATCCTGCATTGAAGCTATCTAAACTGGCTCAAATAACAGTTTGGAGAATCTCAGCTGGTTTCCAAATCATTATGTAAAGTAACAGCTCAATCCCATGCATGTCTACTCAGAAGTACTTCCGACTGAGTTGAATGGGACGGGCAGCCTAATCCTGAGCTGCCTGGAGCATGGGGCTGCCATGGTGCCAAAATTGCTACCGTGGCATCCTGAGTGCAACTGGGCAGCCCGTAGTGACTCTGTGTGGAAAGGGATGTAGCCTTGCAATGGGGCTACTCGATTCTGCGGCAGCTCTGGAGTCAGTGCAGAATCAGAACCTCCCATGTCAGGCCATGCGGCCCCTCACAGGGCTCAGGATCCAGTGGAGCCCAGCTCCACCAGTCCTGCCCTCCTCTTGCCCTGCTCCCTCCCTTGTCATGGCTCACTCCCTCTCCCCACCCTCTGCCCAACTTCCCCCCTCCCCCCACCCGGGAACACCTCCTCCCCATCTCTCCCCACACCCTCACTCACCCAAGGCCAGTAAGCATTGGGCCCTTACTCCAAGGTAAATGTGAAAAGTAAGGCTAAAATCCTATGCCTGCTTTCTGGGAGCAAGTCTCATTGAACACAATAAGGATTACTTCTGAGTAAATGTGCATAGGATTGTGCTGTTCTCATATTAATCTCATATTATTCCCCTGTCCTAGCTAGCAACATTCGTGTCACCAGCCTCTGAACTACATTCTCTGACTAACCATTTGTTCTGACTTTAAACTCTCCTTCCACTTCTCCACATAAAAGTCAGCTTCTGATCATTTTTCTACTCTTGAGAACCATCAGTTCCCATATGGAGTCCCATTCATTTCAATGAGAAACTTATGGGATCACAAGGAAAGAGATAGCACATTAGCCCTGCAGATGCAAAATTTGTGAAATTCAATCAGTGCTCATGGACAAAGAGTTTTGATGTGGTCATGTGAGCAGCCATTAAGATTTTAGACAGGAGCAAAAAGTTTGCAGTTGTAAAGAACTTTTTTTTTTTTTTTACTCCTCAGACACTATTATGTTGGATAGCCAACTCATTTTATTATTGCAAATGCTGTGGCTGTAATCTTTTACTGCTTCCAGTATAGGCCTACAGCATTAAGTTAGTATAAAATTACATATAGTTTAATATATCTGTACAACACCTTTAAACAAGCTTCTCTAGGCAGGAAGGTTATCCGTCTTATAAATCTATTATTCCATTGTACATCTTGATAGCCTAGCATTGCTCCTAGCCATGTTTAAGCATTAAATAGTGCATTATTATTTCACATAAATCAACCAGAGATGTGTGAATTCATAAATTTTGCATTTGCACAGACAGTATTTTAAACGTTTTACAGCTTCGTGGGTATTCAGAGTTGGAGCCCATACACAAATCAGTGCCAGGGAAATTTCAATAAAATTTAATATCACAATTACTTCTTCTCAAAGTCATTGCTTGCATAGTTTAGAAGTGTTTTAACAGGGTTTAAAAATAAAAAAAACACAAATTTGCAGCAAGGTCTATGCACTGGCAGATTTTAGCAAGCAAGACTTGGTAGAGCACTTTTTTTGGGTGGCGATAACAGTTGTCAGGTGATAGCCCAGTCATTTGAAATGTCAGTTTGATGTTGATTTTCCTCCCTAACAGCCTTTTCCAAACATCTGAGTGGAAGCCGTCAATGGGGACGGAAGCAGACTGATGACCATGTGAACAGATCACCCAATGATTTATGAAGAGAGAAATGTATCCTGTACATGTTCAGAGGTGTTCACTTATTTAGTATATCATGGTTTTCTTGCCTGAGTTGTGGCATGGAAACTAGATTCAGAGTTGTGTTCATAGGTTTGGAGCTTACTCCAGCTCAAATTAAGGCCTGTTGAAATGATGGTTATCATTTTTTTTTTTTAAACCATTCTCTTTTCTCAAAAGAACTGTGCATGTGGCCTGCATTAGTTCACTTTATATTAGCCTAAACCAAGTGCTAAAAGGCCACTTAAATAGCTCAAACACATTCTAAATACAGGTGTGTGTCTTTAGGGTGTGCAAAGAGGGCTAACTGCCCACCTCCATTATTCTTTCAGCTATACAATATGTGATCATGCACACTCTGTAAGAACTCTTGCCAATAAGCAGCCTGTTCTTCCTCCTGGACACCCGCACCCTCACAGCTCTTTGGGATAGTACAAACACGATTACAGCAACTCTTAACAACACATACTGTATTTGAAGTCATTCCACACGGCAATCATCATCATGCGTTCCCAGTTAAAGTGCAATGGCTCCCCTGTAGACTTGGCAATTTTTTCCATGCCGCATCCAATGGTTGGTTGGCTGAGTGGCTAAATATAAGTCTCTCTCTCTCTCTCTCTCTCTCTCTCTCTCCCCCCCCCTCCATCTGTAATGGCATGGAGAAAATGGCGTTGACCGCATGGTGAACTTCTGCAACATGATTCACCTATCTTGTGTTGGTAGCCCAACTCTATACAGCAATTTAAAATAGCCTCTCCCGCCAGTGGTGTAGCTACAGGGGGCGGCAGCGTGGTAAGTACTGCAGGCACTACAGTGTACCATGTAAGTGGCCCCTCTACTTGCCATCGGAGCCATTCTGGGCAACCATGTAGACTGCCTTGCCTAGAAAGGTTTACATTGTTATTTCCCTGTTGTCGTGTATCAGATACATAGCAAAGGTGTTACTTTTCTGATGGGTCTTTGAGAATGGCTGTTTTGTATCTGCTGATGCTAGATAGATGTTCTACTGGGCTTCTGCTGATACAACTGTGATTTCTTTCTTAACATAAAAAATATTCCAAAAAGGAGCACACAAAGTGATATTGCTGCATCCAATGGGGCCAGTGAAACATCACCAGCTTACAACTTACATTCCCTTACCCCTTGCAAGACCCAGGCAGCCCCAATGGGTCTCCTCAGATATGCATCCACAGTTGAACGGGTGCAGATTCAAGGAGATCCATGTTGGGTTTCCCAGTCCGGGAGAGGGTTAGGATATGGCGGCAGAGCCTGGCGCTGTCTCTGTCCCCGTTCTGGACCTGCTCCTCCCCCGGCTTCAAAATGTCCTGTCGCTGGCCAGGGGCAAAACTTACCACCAGGAGCCCTCACTGTGTGTCCTCTTGTGCTGCAGTTCTGTGCCAAATGCCGCTGGGCCCAGTGCCAGAGGTGCACCTGTACCTCTGACACAAAAGTGCCTTACAGCACTTTTTGCAATAGTTGGGCCAGTGGCGTGAGTATAGTGCTGGTGCCAGGCCCAGTAAGATTGGGCCCTAGATTTTACAAATTTGCTAAATATGCATAAAGAGCTTATGCCAGTGGTTCCCAAACTGTGAGCTGTGGCTCCCTGGGGACCTGTGGAATCCTTGCAAAAAATCTGCCATACTATACAGCATATAGAATAGTAGCCCTAATGGGGAGCTGTGGACAATGGCCCTCAAGGGACCTGCCAGTCAAAAAAGTTTGGGAACCACTGGCATATGTCCTAATTCAAGTAGTTCTCTACTCTGTAGCTTGCTTAAAACACTGATTAATTTTTTTTCCTATTGAAATGTTGAAGCTGTAGTGGATGAACCAATGATTCTAGTTTAAAACATAGTGAGGTGAAATATCACAGTGATCTTTTCAGATTCATGGGCCTCTTTCTTTCCGAGCATATGATGCATGTGCTAATATAGGTGAGGAAGTAATTAGTTTTGAACCTCAGCGTTAAACATGTGCTTTGGAAATTAGAGAGAGAAAATACAAATCAGAACCATTTAAATATGTCTCTTGTCACATTGTGGAAAATGTAGCTGGACGCTCAGGATGATGCAGAGCTTTGCAAATCCTATTCAGTCCAGGAACTACTTATGAGCTTGTAAATCTGCTTGACTCCATTGAGATTTATGAGCTGATACCCTGAATTGAACTCTATCAATCTAGATTTAGTAGCACAACTGTTAATTGCTCTTTCTCATTTTGGAAATACTAAAGCTGGATCACTTTTCTGCACATGTTTTAGGATGGCAGAATTTGACTGTTCAAGTCTTGCAAGAGAATTGCCATTTGGTTTATTTTAAATTTTTTGTTTTGCTTTCCAGTCAATTTATATTTGCTCAATCCCATGATAGGAAAGGGACACATTTAAGGGCATAATCTATCTCGTTTCATTCTCCCTCCCCTGCATGGTCCTCAGCCAGATTCTGCTGCAGCGTGCTAGTCATTGTCTGAAATGCAGGAGCTGTGCATGCCTCACACACTGTCGTCGTCATCATCATCATCATCATCATCATCATCATCATCATCATCATCATAATCAATATTTATATACCACTTTTCAACAAATGTTCACAAAGCGGTTTGGGAATGATGGGAATGGGAATGATGGAGTTAAAATGTTGAACTAGGACCTGGAAGGCATGGGTTCAAATTACCCCTCAGCCATGAAGCTCACTGAGGGTGCAATCCTAACCCATTTTCCAGCACTGAGGTAAGAGCAGTGCAACTCTAGGGTAATGGAATAAACATTGCCTTAGCTTGAGGAGGCCTCTGTGACTGCTTCCCAACTGCAGGATTTAGCACATGCCCCACTGGCACAGCTATGCCAGTGCGTTAGGATTGCGCCCTGAGTTACTTTGGGCCAGACACTCTCTGTCAGCCCAACCTATCTCCCAGGGTTGGTGGACAAACTATGTTTGCTGGCCTGAGCCCCTTGAAGGAAGAACATAAGAAGAACATTGCTGGATCAGGCAACTTGTGGGATAAAAATGAAATAAAATCAAGAGTGATATTGAGTGGCCTGCCCTATGCACATGAGTTAATTATGCTGACATTCCCGATGGATCATGAACTCAGGCTGATGATACCAAGGCTGCATTTTGTCATTGTGGAGGATTTGTGGCATCCATCAAAGCATGGGCTTTCAAATGCAGCAGTCCTGCCTACCCACTTCTGCTTCTCCTGGTAACATTTAGTAGTACAAAATATGTGATATTATATTATTATGTCCCAAGTCCTCCCCCCCCCCCCCCCCACAAATCATATCCAGTGATGATGAGTGAGGGGACAAAGGAATTTGAAGCATGATGGCACAGAGAACATCACATGTTTCGTATGACCAGATGCTGAGGTGTGGATGGGAGACATGGAACTTCTGTTCCCTGAGACAGTCATACATTCTCTAGAACTTCTGTTTCTGGCCCAATCTTCATAGAGCTTTTAAACTTTAAACAGTAAACACTACAGCTGCTTAGTCACTAATATTTCCTGCAGTAAAAAATGATGTGTGGATAACATCCCTGGGTCTTTAGATACGCAGGTGCAGACATCTGACAACTGTGGCCCAATAAGGATTCCCAACATGTGTTTAAAGATACTCTTTACATGTTCCTTGCTTGAACTCCAATGGTTCACCATTCATGTCTGCTGAATACAGTGTGGTCACCCTCCTTATGGCATTGCTCTCACCTTCCTAGTTGCCTCTGCAACTCTCCTCTCAACTCCCCAAGTGGGTGGTCTTCCTGGATTCCCAGATTCCACCCACTTTGCCACAGCATCCCAAGTAACCAAGGTGTAAGTCAGCACTGAAAGGGGACCCTTTGTCTCCAGCTCCTGTGGAGCACTGTTTTCTTTTTTGCCTGGATTTTTTTTTTGACACTCTCATGATTACTCTGCAAGAACAACAAACAAGTCCGAGACCAAGATTAATGGTATTTGAAGATCATTGTCTAAAGATTAATCTTTTTAAAATGATGATATAAGGGCTAAGACATACGAGGCATTCAGCAGCCTAAAGCTAGAAAGAGTAATAATAAACATTAGCATTGCAGGGCTGGTTTAGGATTACTAACGGAAGCATATCTCGTTATCATCAATAAAAACTAATGGCTGTTTTGTTGTGGGTGTTTTTGTTGCTTTTTTGTTGTTGGCTACTGATGAGCACTGAAAATGGTGCCACTTTTTTATAAAGCAACAATTGTGTGCCTTCTGTGGATTCTTGACGATATAGCATTCATTTGTTTGGGGTCCATTCTCTTGTTAATGATATTGCCACTGTCCCAGTTTCGCTTACAAAACTTCTGCAGAACTGCTTGGGTCTAACATATTAAGGATACAAACCATTCATTACAGAAATTACGTTTTCCCGGTAAGCCAGAAGGCATTGTCTTCCCTCTAGTTCTCATATAACTAAGACTTACTGCTTATAGATATGTTTTTGTATGTGTGTGCTTGCGCCTGCTATATATTTAGCAGTATGTATATTTATACCACACAAGTGGCCCAGGATGCCATTACAATAAATCCATTTCTTTGTCAAAGGCTATATATCACTCACTGATGGCATGCAGAAGACAGGCATAAACAATTGTGCATGAACAGGCTTTCTTTCTAGGTAGCTCTGGTTATACATCTCCTTTTTGGTTGAGAAACAATATGGGTTAAAAGGCCAGCTGGGAAGCAGGTTTGAGGGCAAAACCTGGAGGAAAAGGACCTGAGTCCCTGTTATTTTTGCCCAAAGCAAGTAAGTAGTGAGTGGTTTTCAGTGGTTTTCAAACTCATTATCTCCAAGAAACTTTCTTTGCATTGATTTATCTATCAACAACCTTATGCCTGCCCCATGGCTGCAGTAGAAAACTAGTATGCTGTAAAGCAGTTGTTCCCAAACTGGTGGGTCATGACCCACCAGGGGAACTAGAAGAGTGTAATTCCCCTTTAAGGGGAGTGGTCCAGAAGTGGGTGCCCCGAAGGCGCTCCTGGGACCAAGGCCTTTTATATGTACCTGGGGGGTTGTGCTGGCCTCTGAGAGAGTCTGGGAGGCTTGCAGCCCCCTGCTCTGATTAGCAATTGGAGCTATTTGCAGCAGTTGGGAGGCTTGCATAGAGGGCTGTGAGCCTACCGGACCCTCTTGGAGGCCAGTGTGAGTCCCCCAGGTATGTGTAGAAACCCCTTGGTCTTGGTGGCACCATAATTGCTGCAGCCCTGTCAGGTCATCCCTACCCTTTCAAATGCTTACCATGGTCAAAGTTTGAGTAGGACTTTGAGAACCACTGGATTAGGAGAAAAGTCATTGAACACTTATGCTAACTAATGGTGACTTCTGTTTGCCCAAGATGGCAGAGGGGGAGGGTTGAGGAGGGAGGCTACTGGGAGTGGTTACTGATGCTGATGGGTGAGAAAGCAATGAGGAAAACAAAGATGGTGGTAAGGAATCTGAGAAAGCATAAGCAGTAGCTCTGCGAACACTCTTTCCTTCTCTATATTTTATCTTCTGGATTTAGAATAGAAGCTTCCCCCGCTTCTGCCACAGGAAACTGCCAGCATCTAACAGGGTTGCTCATTAGCAGATAATTTAATTTAGTAAATCATTAATTGCATTCCAAAGCTGACAAATGCCACATAACATCTCTGTGTTTTCTGGAGTGGCTTTGCAAGGAAATGATTGTGCTATTTCAAAAACTGTGCACATAAATTCCAGTATTAATTCGCAAATTGCACTATTCCAAAAACGTGTAACTCAAGACCTTGTAAATCGAGAAGAGTCAGTCTTGTATATTGCAGGTGCTCAAGAAAATACAAGTGGTCGAAATACAAGTGTACATAATACTGCCTTTCAAGTAGAACTTCAGATTACATGCTACATTCTCTACCACCCCTCCAAGTGTGGAAAGTGTGTCATGGTGCCACTTCATATCTTGCTTTCTGCCTCTGCAGTCATGGATTCAGATATTGTAGTTGCCACAATTTGTTTGTGGTTTTCTAAAGAAAATATGGTTTTGAGTTTTCATTTCAATATTTGTGAAGTGATATATATATATCTTGGTGTAATGGTCCTTAATAATACTTTATTATAGTTTAGCATTTCTGTATCAACCATCCAAAACACTTACATACATTATCCCATAACCCTGAAAAATAACATTGTAAGGCAAGCTAGTATTCTTATCCCCATATTACAGACAGGTAGCGGTGGGGAAGTTGAGGCATAATCGTTTGCCTAGGCATTTTTGCAAGAACAAGATACATAAAGCCAGCAGAAAAAGAGATGTCTTGAAAACATCTATTAACAGTCTTGGATATTTTCATGCATCATTTCCGCATTCTTGGAAATACAAACCAAAAAGCCTACTTGTCAAACGCAAGTGTGAAACACTTATTTAAGAAAGTGCAGTTAAATAATTGAAATGACTGTGATAAAGTTGTCTTAGTTTAAACAGACCAGTTTTTATCAGACTGTTTAATGAATTGTGTTTTTATAGGATGAGATAAATCTAATGTGATTTCAAGTGCCTATACTAGAAATACAGCTCGTAGTGGGATCTCTTTATAGGAGATGGCAATAAATGAAGAAAAAAGATGGCAGAAGTGCTGGCGTATTTCATTCTGATTTGCCTGCACCTCCGGTGATAACGGTAGGGTCACTTAACAGAGAGAATGGCAGTATTGCAACTGGGAATTCATTAACAAATGTTATTGTGTTCTTCAAGACTTAAATAAAGATTATAGGAAGTCGCCTCACTGTAAAAAGCACATCTTATTTGGCTTTGTGCCACATTCACGATCTGTTTATGAACATGTAACGCTTTTGATTTCTTTGTCACCTTATTTTGTCATGTGTTGGATCAAACGTGTGCAGGCCTTGTGCAGTGGCTAATAGCCCAATCCTAACCAACTTTCCAGTGCTGATGCAACCACAATGCAGCCCCAAGGCAAGGGGGCAAATGTTCCTTTCCTTGAGGAGGCCTCCTTGACTGCTCTCCCACTGCAGGATGCAGTGCATACTCCTTTGGCACAGTTGCATCAGTGTTGGAAAGTTGGTTAGGATTGGGCTGTAAAAATGTAGCTATAAGATCAGAAGCTTCTAGTTCAATCAAACCTTTTAAAGCCATTTTTGCATATACACATTGCATATATCCAATGTTGCATATACACAACAGGAACCTAATGTGTAGACCTGGGGGCCGGGTTAAAATAAGTTAATTGGTTTAATGTGCAGGGGGTCACATCAACACTGACAAACCGTACACTCCAACTAAGAAAAAAATGACATTGATGCAGCGTACAATAGGAAGGTAGTTGAGGTCAGGTTAACATTTAACCCTTAACAGGAGGATCGTTGAATAGGAATGGAGAGCAGAGCTGGGACATCTGCAGCAGATGGGTGATGTTATCAGCAGGAGTGTTCTGGTGCTGCCATAGAAATTTTTTCAAAGGACCTTAGAGAAAAAGAAATACCAGGCTTAGCAAGAGGAAAAGTAAGAAATTTGCTTAGGGGAATATTTTGCAACCCACTCCAAGAGTTTGGTATGAAATGAGCACAATCTTTAAATGAGATATAAGAAGTTTTGAAATGGTTTTCTTCAGGAGAAGAAAACTAATGAAGAAATTTAAATTTGATTTTCTTGTTGTATAGTTGTATAATCTGGATGGGATTGATGCTGTGTGCAGCAGCCTCTCTCCTCCTGTGTATGCCTTGCAGCAGCTCGATAGGCATGTGGGCATTGTTGCCCGCACGCTGTAGCCCTTCCCACCCTGTAGCCCGGTGAATTTGCTACCCCCTGCACCCCCTTAGCTACACTACTGCTGACAGGTACAGAAAAGTGCAACCAAAATGGTCAGGAGGCTGGAGAACCTTCCCTGTAAGGAAAGGTGAAAGAGTTCGGGGTTCTTTCATTCAGAAAAAAAGGCAACAGAAAGGGGTCATAATAGACCTTTATAATATTATGCATGAACATGGAGAAAGTGGATGAGGAGAAGTATTTCTCCCTCTCTCACAGTACTAGAATTTGGAGCTACCAACTGAAATGGAATGGCAGGAGATATAGGATAGGCTGGGGAAAGTACTTCTGCAGATAAGACACAATTAATGTATGGAATTAGATGGCATGAGTTATGGAGATGCTTAGATAAGAACATAAGAACAGCCCCATTGAATCAGTCCATAGGCCCATCTAGTCCAGCTTCCTGTATCTCACAGCGGCCCCACCAAATGCCCCAGGGAGCACACCTGATAACAAAAGACCTGCATCCTGGTGCCCTCCCTTGCAGCTGACATAGCCCATTTCTAAAATCAGGAGGTTGCACATACGCATCATGGCTTGTAACCCGTAATTGATTTTTCCTCCAGAAACTTGTCCAATCCCCTTTTAAAGGCATCCAGGCCAGATGCCGTCACCACATCCTGTGACAAGGAGTTCCACAGTCCAACCACACGCTGAGTAAAGAAATATTTTTTTTTGTCTGTCCCAACTCTCCCAACACTCCATTTTAGTGGATGTCCCCTGATTCTGGTGTTATGTGAGAGTGTAAAGAGCATCTCCCTATCCACTCTGTCCATTCCCTGCATAATTTTGTATGTCTCAATCATGTCCCCCCTCAGGCGTCTCTTTTCTAGGCTGAAGAGACCCAAACGCCATAGCCTTTCCTCATAAGGAAGGTGCCCCAGCCCCGTAATCATCTTAGTCGCTCTCTTTTGCACCTTTTCCATTTCCACTATGTCTTTTTTGAGATGCGGCGACCAGAACTGGACACAATACTCCAGGTGTGGCCTTACCATAGATTTGTACAACGGCATTATAATATTAGCCGTTTTGTTCTCAATACCCTTCCTAATGATCCCAAGCATAGAATTGGCCTTCTTCACTGCCGCCGCACATTGGGTCGACACTTTCATTGACCTGTCCACCACCACCCCAAGATCTCTCTCCTTATTATTATTATTATTATTATTATTATTATTATTATTATTATTATTATTATTATTATTATTTATATACCACTTTTCAACTAAAAGTTCACAAAGCGTTTTACAGAGAAAAATCACATAACTAAATGGCTCCCTGTCCCAAAAGTGCTCACAATCTAAAAAGATGCAAATGAATACCAGCAGACAGCCACTTGAACAGACACTGCTGGGGTGAGGTGGGCCAGTTACTCTCCCCCTGCTAAAAAAAGGAGCACCCACTTGAAAAAGGGCCTCTTACCCAATTAGCAGGGGTCACAGACAGCTCAGAACCCATCAGCCTATATGTGAAGTTTTGATTTTTTGCTCTAATGTGCATGACCTTACACTTACTGACATTGAAATGCATCTGCCATTTTGCTGCCCATTCTGCCAGTCTGGAGAGATCCTTCTGGAGCTCCTCACAATCACTTCTGGTCTTCACCACTCAGAAACGTTTGGTGTCATCTGCAAACTTAGCCACCTCACTGTTGTTGGTGGCTTGAAATAGGGTTTCGCTCAGTGGTTTCCAAACTGTTAGCCATAGCTCCTCAGGGAGCTGCAGAAACCAGCCAGGGGAATCTTTGTGAAAAACCTTCTGCCCCATACAATGTATAGGATTGTAGCCCTAACAGGGAGCCACAGCCAATGGTTCAGTAGGTCAAGGGAACTGCCAAACTGAGAACCACTGGATTAGTTAAATTAACTAATTTAATTAGAGGCTTATTAACAGTTATCTATAACCATCAAATGGCACTTCCTTCTGAATCCCAGTTGCAAGGCAGCAATGGTGGGAAGAGGTCTGTCTTTCTCTCCTGCCTGTGGGCTTCCCAGAGGCAGCAAGTGGGCTACTGTAAGAAACAAGACACTCAACTAAATTGGCCATTGGCTTGACCTTGTATGGCTCTTATGTTCTTAAAAGTTCTGCAAGAGTACTGAATTTGCCTCAAAGATCAACACTTTTGCATCATTGCTATTCAATGCTATGATGGCTGCCATCATAAGCCTTTGAGGGCCCAATCCTATCCAACTTTCTGGTGCTGATGCAGCTGCAATGCAGCCCCAAGGTAAGGGAACGAATGTTGACTTGCCTTGAATAGGCTTCCATGACTGTCCCCCCACTGCAGGATGCAGTGCAAGCTCTGTTGGCCTTGGCACTGGAAAGTTTAACAGGATTGGGACCTGAATATACTGGAAGGGAATCATAACTATAAGAAAGAATGCCACATAGAGAGTTAAAAATAAATTGCATGACACCAAAGCAGAACATGATTGAATTCTATTAAGATGCCCTGAAAAAGACACGGCAGAGTCTCCTAAAGATCTTTTTCAAAAAAACTTTCCATTTTTCTGTTCTGAATTTTTAATAGTGGAAAGGTATATTAAATGAGGGGAAATAGTTTTTAAAACCTATGTTAAAAAATTAATTTAAACTCGCATTGCCACAGTATTTTAGCACTAAGGTGCCCCAGGGTCTTTTTTATTGGTCCATTAATACTCACCTCGAGTGGTTGAGCACACCTGGGGCAAGGTTTAATGAAGCAATGTAAAATATGCCTCAGAACACCTTATCGTTAGATAGCTAACCATTTCAATTGCATAAATGTACCATGTACATATTCTGTTCATACCTTTTAGATAATCTTCAATTAGCGACAAACATGATATCGATTTTTGTCAGGATGCTCTTAGACCTGTGTGTGTGTGTGTGTGTGTATTTGGAACTTTCTAAAAGCTCAAAATCAATAACGTGCAAGCAATTTTTCCAATAGCTTCTCCCCATGCAGTTCTAGGAACATATGTATAAGATGTGAAAAAGAAATCACATGTGGATGGGCCAATGATAATGGCATGTCTCCCAAAAAGACAGTAAAACAAGTATTAGAAGAAAAAGTGACTGTCAATCCAATCCTATCTAACAAGTGTGCCAGTGGAAAATATGTTCTGCTGGTGCAGGCTGCCGCAAAGCAGCTGTAAAATGCTTTGCAGTAGCACAAGCAGCTGGCGCACCAGGGGGAAGGCCAGAGCCTTCCTGCACATGGTTATTGAGAAGCCCACTGGAGCAGATAAGCCTGGCACAGGGGGTAGAATGGGGCAGAGGAAGGGTGAGATTGGTGGCAGTGCACATCAAATTCTGAGGCCCTTCCTGCGCCCAACTCGCCTGCACGGATCAATACATTCCAACAAATTGGAATCCTCAGACCCATCTTCTCTTGCACATCATATTGCGTAACATCCCTTGAAATTCAATTTTCCAGTAACATAGTATGTTTTCCAAGTTGGGGTGCAAGGAAGACTTCTTCCCTAATTCATTCATTTGTGAATAAAGCATCCCTGATACTCAGTGATAGTGGGCCTTCCTCTCCAGGTAGCCATTCTTTCTCATCCACGTGGCCTGCAATTAAACCATAATGTCCATGGCTTCAGACACAGAGGGCACAATTCTAACCAACTTTCCAGCACCTGCAAAGCTGTGCCAGTGGGGCATGTGCTGCATCCTGCAGTTGCCACGGAGGCCTCCTCAAGGTAAAGCAATGTTTGTTCCCATACCTCAGAGTTGCATTGCATTTACCTCAGTGCTGGAAAGTTGGTTAGGACTGCGCCCAGAGTGTATCAAAAGCATGCCAAAAGAGTGCCTCATTAACTAAAGAGGCATTCATGGTGACAGAAGCCATAATAGTGAAAGTAAATGGCAGTATCTTTCAAAGTTTTCTAGTTGCTGATAATTATATAGAAGAGCTCATATTGACTGAGTTCAATTGACTTCAGTTTGACCCCAACAGCTTAAATAACTGCAGGCATCCTTGCATAAGTGAGATGTAGATTTTTTTCCCTTGTGTGTGTGCTTTGTAGATTTCAGCTTTTAGGCAGGGCCCCATTTTATGTTTTTGCATATTGCCTACTTATGGTAGGTGCTCAACAAATAACAAATATTCATCTTCATATTGTCTTCATTGTTGTCGTTTGACTCCAGTGTTCCGGTATGAATCACAAGCTTATTGGGGGGGGGGGGGGTTAACAGGATTTAAGCCTGTTGCCTCCCACTGAAGTCGCTTGTACAAAATCGGCTTACTCCAACTAATCAATTTTCAGCACTTTGTGGATTGGCCTGTGAGTAATTCTCCAATGTTCATCTCAAATTCTTTCTCAGGGTTATCAATCAGATAACCTAGTTTGCTTATATAAGCAACTTGCCTCTTCCATGGTTCGTTAGGAGCAGCTATAATAACATGGCAATGAGCAGCAAATGCTAGAGCGCTGACGGCTTAGGGTAGGTTGTGTGTATTGTGCATCTGTTTTGCAGCTAGATAGGAGAATACTGAAGACAAATGTACCATATAAACTTTTAAGTGGAGTTCAGCGTTAATTCCTGTGACTTTTGTGCGGTATTTCAGAAACATGAGTAACCCAAACACTAAAATGCAAACCAGAATTGCCCCATTCCCCCCCCCCCCCGTAATGCTTCTCTTTCGACTTGGCTAAGAAAGAGATCACCACAAACCATTTGCAGTTGTTGGTGATCTAACAGTGCTTAAGGACATAATGCACCTGGCATGCACAAGACCACCAAGAAAATACAGACCAGGGAATGGTAGAGTAACCCTTTCAGTGCTTTTGAATGAAGGAGAGAAATCCAGCAAGGAACATATAATGACCGTGGATTATCTCACACACCTGGTCTGTGGTTGCACAACTTTTTTTCAAATGAACATCATGAGGATGGAAGCTTCACTCAGTCTTCACGGAAAGGTAGATGCGCATAGCAAATTTGGTAACACCCTCTGTTTGCCTGAACAGAAGAGGTGGGAAGAGAGTGGGCATAGTCAGAGCCAGCATTAGGGCAGCTTAACCAACGTGATCAAATTTGGCACTTGGTGGGGCCCTGCACTGAGGTGGCGAGCAGAGTACCTGCAGACGCAGCCAGCCCATTGCTCTGGAGCTGATGCCTCAGCATGGAATCTTCCGGGCTGAGCCACTATGAGGAGAGTGTGGTGAGCAGAGCATTGCCACTGGACAGCTCTCACTCCCGCCTCTGGGACCAACAGACTTGAAATCTCCCCCCCCTGCACCGGAAGCAGTTGATAGTGACACCATTGCTGGGTGCCTTGCTGCTGCAGCTCATCCTGGTGAGTAGCCCCTCCCCCCCAATGTTTTGCATTGGGCACTGCTGCTCCTAAAGCCTGCCCTGGTCATAGTTTATATAGACTGATCCCATTTTATCCTCACAAAATCCCTAAAGCTTGAGTGCAGAGAGAGAGAGAGAGAGAGAGAGAGAGAGAGAGAGAGAGAGAGAGAGATTTTCCACGGCTATCCAAAGGATTTCATATCTAAATGAAAATTTGAATTCCAGTCTCCTCGATATTCTGTCCGTAATACCACATTTGCTCTTGTTGAAAGTTGGATTTTTATATTGTCTTATGTACAAACCTCCAAGGCAACCACTGGACTTAAAAAAAAAAAAAAATTCTGTTAGAAGAAAATCTTGGGGCGAGTCCATCAACTGTTCAGTGACGACTGATACTGCAGTTTGCCCTGTCTTATTTTAGCATTCATATTCCACTTCTCCAAGATCACATATCTTTAGTTCTGATCTTCTACAACAGGGCTCCTGTCCCATGATTTGTGGCACTTCTGTAGGCAGCAGGATGTTGCCTCAGAAAAATAGCACTGCCATCTTTAAATAGTTATTCTGTCCAAGAAAAATTTGGCAGTCAGTATTTTTCACCTCCACATTACTCGTTTGTATAATTAATTATCAGCCCCATTTACTTCAGCAGGACTTAAACCCATTTAGAAGTAACACTCCAGCTTTTCTGGCTTGTAGAATTGGTTGCATTAGTCTTTTCTAATAACTGTGGTCAACATCAGTAATTTTTCTTCTATATCTGGATTTAAAAATGAAGCCAAGAATCTGTCCAATAACTTGCAGTTGTTTTTTTCCCCCCTTTTGCCTGTGATCCTGCTAATGTTTTGCATTTTTGAGTCTTTTGTTTTTCTAGGATTTTAATTTTTAACAAGAAATTGCTCACAGCATTTTTTTGGTGCTTTGGAGAGGACTTGAAAATGGGCTTTTCCTTGTTTTTGATTTCCTATGATACAAACAATATTTCATTTTAATATGAAAAAAAACTCCTAACTCCTTAGTGATGTGTACACTTGTGGGTTACTCTAGGAACCAGGCATTTGTGCCTTACTTCTTTTATAAAATTTAACCATTTTGCCTTAATCCAAGGAAACAGGAATCTTTTCCTATTTAAAGGGATTCATGCTGTTTAAAGGATTTTAATGGCATGACTTCAAACTGCTAATCAGAGGAGGAAATGCCAGGTAGTTAGAACATTCACATAACATTCTGGTACAAAGAGTTAGGAGTCAGCAGAGGGCCTACCCTGTGCCACTGTCTGATATTAAGATCTCATATCTGTTGCCTTCCCTCAGTCTGGGTACTCTGCTGCCCACTCTGTACTGCCAGTCTTTTGCCCACTTGCTTACTATTCATCAGACCTGACAAATGTGTGACCCACAAGCCATGTATGAAAATCTACAAAGCGCTCAGCCAACTTCCTCTTTTTAGCGACTACTTGGGATTGCAACCACAGGGATAGGAGTGTGGCGAGACTGTCAGTTATCTGAAAGGCCATAACATAAGCCTGTTGAGCTGTGTTTGGCTTTGTGGGTTACAACTTGTGCAGGTTCAGTTTACAGAAATATAATCACCAGAATATAAGTCCAACACCCCTTGTGAAGCAGCTCTCAATACAATGACCTTTAGATAAGACCGGTCAAAGTCAGAAGTGGTTCTGGGGAACTGGACAGCAAAAAAACCTGTATCTTCTCTGCTCTACAGCTGTCCCTAAGCTAATCACACACTGAATGGAGACAATAGTTTTTAAGAAAGCTGAAGGTTGTAGAAAGAGTTATGGTTGTTTATCATAAACACCATCTCCCCCTCCTCCATAGAATCTCTACCCAAACTAAGGATTTTCAAAGTAAGGATTTTGAACTTGAAAACAAAGTTTAAAAAGAAAGAACAAATGAGATGTGCTGTCTACTCCTTCCTCCTCGCAGTGCATCAGAGAACGAGGGGAGAGGGTTATATGGTTGGCAACCTTCAGTCTCGAAAGACTATGGTATAAGCCTACAGCACCCGGTATTCCCAGGCAGTCTCCCATCCAAGTACTAACCAGGCCTGACCCTGCTTAGCTTCCGAGATCAGACGAGATCAGGCATGCGCAGGGTAACAGTTGCTTGCTCACTACCCTTTTCACCCTCCTCCCAGCAGTCTTTGTCAGCGGCTGGAGCGTTTTCTGGCCCACGGTCTCTTGCTGATTTCTCTTCTTCTTGGCAGGTATTGTGGGTCTTGCATAGAGCAGGGCAAGCTGCTCCTCCTTCCATCTGCAAGACCTGACCCACTGTGCTGGATTGGCCACTGGCACAATAGGAGCAGGGCAGCATTATGCTCAGACATGAGACCCAACCATCACCCTGCCTGCCATGACAGGCTGGCAGGGTGATGAATTGCATGATTCGAGGAGGAATTGCCTCCACTATTGGAGAACGCATTGAGGGAGGAGAGCTCACCTCCCAGTACCCTAGTAAGTCTGCAACACAACAGCTCTGAGTCTGTCATACCACTGTTAACTCCATGGGAAAACTCTTATCTGTGGTTAGCATGCTCACTCCCTTCCCATTTCCCTCTCTTCCCTGTTTGGACACACAGTTTGCCAAGGAAAAAAGTCATTTTTCTACTGATTGAACGCAGGGGCTCCCTACAGGGGGGCACAGCTCTAAATTTTTAAGGGTGCCTAAATGCGCCATGCAAGCCGCCCCTCCCTCTTGCTGTCTGACCCATTCCTGGTGTTGAAAGCAAAACGGAGGATACTGGTGGCTGGTGGGCTCTCCTGCCTGGAGCCGGAGGAAGGTGCATATACCCTTGTGAGTGGGGGTAGTGATATTTGTTGCGCTTACACATTGTGGTCACATCTTTCCAAGTCAGCAGCAGTGTTCCATGATAGGAAAACATTTGGTCGCCAGCTTTCTAGTCCGTGTGGCAGCTGCTAGTAGTTGCTCAGCCAAACGAAGGGAATTGGTAAAGGCATCTCAACTGCCCCATTACATTTCACAAAGGTAGACAGCGAGGTGCCTATGTCAGAGTGCCTTTTGAATCATCAGACAGTTCTGACAACGGGTTAGGGATTGCTCCTGTAACAGTTGCTTGTTTCTATGGCAATGCTAGATAATGAAGATATTTGTTGGTACCCAAATAGATTGCCAGAATCAATCCACTTCTAGGATGTGTCAGCTTCTCCACTGTAATATGAATACTCAAATCCTCCCATATAAGAAACTCATATATTTGAACCCATCACAGCACTTCCTAATAAGGTTGCATAGCCATTATTGGCAGTGTCATCTATCATTAAGGCATTGAAAAAGGAGCGCTTCTGTCCCAAACTACCTTTCAAAGCATCTACGATGAAGTGATTTCACGGCATTGCTCTTCTTGGGTTCCGTCAGATTTTGGAATGTCACTTGTATCACCTGGGCCCATCAGATTTTTTGGGTAAATGATTGTCCAGGTAGTCTTGAGAGAGCCTTCTCTTCCTCTCACAGTTTCCTGTGACTTAATTTTAAAATGCTTTTAGGCTTCATTCAGGAAGGGACAGGGTGGAACCAGATTAGTTACAGGACACATAGCAGGCAGTGTTGCTACCAAAAAGAAAAAGACAACATAATAACTGAGTTAAAGCTCATAAGTAATCTTGCAAATGTGACTATTCTACAAGCATTTTAAACCTTCAAGCTCTCTGACTTTTTCTCCCCATGCTGTGACAGCTAAATAATGAATTAATGGCTTGATATCAGTGGCAGCCTCAGGGTTTCAAAGTACACATTTAGTCAAAATAATAGGTGCTTTAATAATGAACCAACTATGGTTCTTTCATTTTGCAGGAGGAGTGGTGAACAAAAAAATTTCGCTACCAGTGGATACTTTGAACCTTTGAACAGTGCAAGGATGTGCGCCAGCCCGAGGAGGCTGAATTCAGCCTCCGTGCCGACTCAGGCAGGGAGGCTTGCATCAGCTGAGCTTGGCCGATGCAAGGCTCTGGAGTGGGCAGGAAGGAGGTGGGAGGGAGGTGTTCCGGGGTGGGGGAGGGCGGTCCTGGGGGTGGGCAGGCGGGAAGCAGGAGGCGGGGCTGGGACTGGGAAGATATGCCGGATCCTAGCCCTCATTCCCTCTGGATGTGGCGCCAGTCCAAGGAGATCCATTGGGGCTGTGGTGGGTTACATGGGGGTAAGGAAAGAGTTTCTCCTTACCTCCGACTGACCCACTTTGGGCCCTATCTTGCACTGAATGCAGTACAGGCCTCCTAGCCTGCCTGTTCCAGCACAAGATAGGATTGTACTGCACGCAAGTAAATTAAAAGTTTACAATAAGTTTAAAAATTTATTTAAAATAAAGAAGAACCCCCCTTACCCTCCCAAGCAGTTGCTGATCTGTTCAAAAAAATTTCCCCCAAATCTCAAAGACTGCAATCCTATCCACACTTGACTGGGAGTAAGCCCCATGAACTATCTTGGTTAAAAGCATATACACAGTAGTCTGTTAAAAGTACAGATCTGTAACATTTGGTGGCATCAAGTCAAGTATAATAAACATAAAACACACATTAAAATGAATGGGAGCCCACTTGAAATTGGCTTGTGACCCTCCTAAAGAGTTCCAACACACAGTTTGACAAACACTGCACTATATCGAGTGATGGTCCTGCCCTTTCTTTGAGTTTTCTCAACAGGCAGCCAAATCCTGACCACCACGGCACTGCCTGGTGCATCAGTGCCAAAATGGCTAGCGCTGCATCCCACGGACGCTGCCAGAGTTTTCTCAGGAGAAGGGGACATTCGAGTAAGGGCACAGGCTCTGCAATGGCGCTAATCAAGTCTGCATCAGCTATTTAGACTGGAGGTGCTCTGTGTCGGGTTTTTCATCCGACAGAATCTGGTGGAGGAGGATTCTGCCAGTCCTTCCTCCTGCCCTGGAAGCCTCCATCCCTGCCCTGAAAAACCGTACCGCCGCCTGGTGGTGTTACTTACCCTGGCAGTTGCGTGTCATCCTCCTACTGGTGCTGAGAATACTTGAAGTAAGTAATAGCTTTAAAAAACAAAAAACCAACATGGAGGAACCAGGAAGATTCTCATGCTCATTACATTGGCATATTTGCAAAATAAAAGATAAAATCCAGCCATTGTAAAGCACTTGTAAGGCTCATTAATCTAGATGGAAGTATGAAACTTAAATATTTCCCATTGACATCAATGAGGCTTTAAAGGTTTTAACTCCAATTGGATTGTCCCCAAATAAGATCTTCAGTATGAGCTTGAAAGATGAGTCTGATGAGAAAGATTTTGCTTCTCTGTCCTATCAAGGTATTCCTAGTTCTCTAGAAACTTACTTCAGTAGGAATATGGGACCCTTTGGGGAATAATTTCCCCTCCTGGTTTATTCTGCGAATTGACCTTTGCGACAGCATGAGGACAGAAAAACCCCCAGGTAGGGTGGGGATAGTTTTCTGAATTTTGCATGGTAATTGACTTTCCATGCTGTTGTCTGGTCAACCTTTTTTTTTTTTTTAAAGACAAATCTCCCAAACTAAGGGGGGGGGGAACACCCCAATACTGGGAATGGCTGTAAAATGTAATTAATTTTTTTGGACTAGGAGGAAAATGCTTAATATGTAACAGATTTCTTCCTATTTGGATAGCGTGACCATAACCAATTGAAACGGAACCCTTTGCAGAAGTTTCACATCCTGCTTCAGACTGGGGGCTCTGAATGATATTTTCCCCCCTCTTTGTGTCTGAATAACAGGGAAACACGGTAATGATGCTAGATACATACATCAGTCTACAACGACAACAAAAGAAACAAAGTTGTTCCCACAGGGTCAAAGAAAAATAAAACATTGAAAGACGTACCATAGTTAGCTTTTGTAAATATTAGTGATTTCTTTTTTACCGCCAGGCAAAAATACCCATCTATTTCTCTGAAGCTTTTCTTCTGCCTGATATTATGTAGTAAATAAAGTATGCAATTTTGGCTATCATTCCCATCCTGATATATTTTTGTTTGAGAGAGGGGCTTTTGGGGGGCGAGCTAAAGTGCAGAAAAAAATTACTTCTCTGTATTTTCTAGAACTGGGGATAATGCTTCAGAATGTGGGGTTAGTTGAACATATTATGTTGTGCACTTCGGGAGATAATTTTTGTCTGGAAAGCCCAAATTAAGGGCCTGATCCTAACTAAAGCCTTCGCCACTGATGCAGCTGTGCTGATGGAGTGCATGCTGTCTGGAGGTCTCCTCAAGGTAAGGGAATTTTCATTCCTTTACCTGGGATAAGCCTCTGCTACCTCTGTGGGTCTCCTCAGATCTGTGCCAACTATTTTGCTGGTGCAGAACTGAGGAGACTAAGGGAAAGGAGAGGAAGGAGAGGAAGGGAAAGGAAAGGGGAGTCCTCAGGATAACAGCACATGCAAGCGCAGCCATTCTTCCCTGCTTCCCCCATTCTTCCCACCCACTGCCTCCCCCCACTGGCTTATCTATGCTGCTGGCAGGAGGTCTCCCTGCTGGTCTGTGTGTGATGCCATCAGCCATCTGTGTGATGGCCTCATTGTATGCACTGGTGGAACACACATTCTGCCATAGGGCAGGCTTGCTAGGATTCGGCTGTAAAACACGTTAATAAAGTAAATAAATAAAAAAGTAATAAAGTCACATTTTTTTCCTGAATTTTTTATTGTCTCTTCACGTAATAGTATGCTAAATTTCTGCCAATGACTCCCTTCCTGAAAAGGTTCTCATTTCATTCTAGATGTCTCTTGGTAAGGACTGCTTTCCATAATCTCAAGTAGTAATAATCCTGCTCTTTTACTGAATAAACCATCCTTGGGGCCAGGTGTCTGATAATACTGATGAATACCTGCAAACAAAGCTAACCCAACTAATGCCATGTAGTACCAAGAACTGCGGGTACTACAGAAAATAAAGTTTTAGCTGCAGGAGACATACCACAAACTAAACCAGAACCAAAGGAGCTGTTTCTTCTGGACAATCTTATGCCTGTCTGCTCAGAAGAAAGTCTAATTGAATTCACTACTACTGCCAGGTAAGTAAGTATAGGATTGCAGCCTTAATAAAGCACTGTGGAGTGTCACGGAAGAGCTTTGCACTCCCACCCATTGTACATGGGCTGTGCAGAACACATAGTGTGTACTGGCTACCTGAACAAGTTCCTATGTGAAGAGGAACAGCCCAATCCTATCCAATTTTCCAGTGCTGGCGCTACTTTTACTGGTACTGGTACTGGTAATTTTCCAGTACCAATGGGGCATGCACTACATCCTATGGAGGAAGGGCAGACATAGAGACCTCCTCAAGGTAAGGGAGCATTTTTTCCCTTACCTTGGGGCTGCATGATGCAGCACCGATGCTGGAAAGTTGGATAGGATTGGGTCCTAAGTGGGCACTGAACTATTGCACACTTGATGCATGAAAGTCAGATCAGTTTCAGACACTCGTCTATGGGTTCCAGAGCTCAGAATACAACCAACTTGCTGGACGTAAGCAGATCTAAGTCTGATGGCTAACCTTGCAGGAGCCTTGTGTACCATGACTTGAGTTGCATGATCTTAAAAAGGTGGCATATAAGTTAATAAATAAAATAAATAGGACTACCACTATGCAGACATACCATGGGTACTCATCCCTTGACCTGCCTTCTCAAAGGTGATCATCTGGCTTGAAGCCAGCCCAGGCTGCCATGCCTATTTATGCGACTGTACATATGAAGACATGTATTTAAACTGATGCCATGCTTGTATCAATGGCAACCAATGTGAAAGATGCATGGGTAAATGGGCGGGGGAGTGGAAATCAAGTGGAAGAGATGGACTCCATGAGAACCATGGGCATGAGAGGCTTGGTAGGTTTGATGTGACTCAATGAAAAGGATCAAAAATGCTGAATTTGTCTCATTTCACAGCTATTTCAGTTTTTGTCTATGGCTAAGCATATCCTGTCCAACTTGTGACCCACCAAGCCAACCTCTGTGGTAAGTGAGGGTGGGAAACAGGAACTTTCTAGGAATACCAAATCAGCTTCACATCTAAGTGGAGATTTGAACTCACAATGAAGTCCAACAGTTCCACAGTATTCCACATAAGCACAAATTCAGCCCCATTAGGCAGCTTCAAGGCCAACTTAAAGTCTTCACTATGAGATTCTGACTAGATAAAACCCTCAAAGTAATCTTCATATTGCTATGCATTACTCCTATTCATCCCTCTGTCCCCCCCTTGTTTTTAAATAAATGGTGCTTTGGAAACAATTGATTTTGCTAGATAGTGCATTGATCATACACCTAGCCTGAGGACAGAAAATAGCTTCAAAAACAATAATAACTAAGGCAATCATCTAATTTTACTGAAATAAAAACTGAAAATGTACATCCACCAGAATAATCTCTAAGACTACTTTTGATGCCTTGTGCTTGTACTTTATCCTCAGTGACACGGTAATCTACTAAAGTTCCTTGCGCAATTTTTCTCTTTGCAATCTGGAAAGAACAGATTCACCAGTGATTGTGCTCATTTATAAAAGCATCCAAAACAAAATTGAACCCCAAGGCTGATAAACTATAAAGATGCTGATCAGATCTCAGCAGCAGCAGAATGGACGATGCTTTGGGGCTCGCTCAGCTAAAAGACAGCACTGGAAGACGGATGGCTTTATATACCCAATTACAAACACCATAGCTTTGTTGAATGAATGCGGAAATCATAAAATATGTTGCATGCCCTTTATTAAGTAAAGAGTGGTATTTTGTAAAATACTTGTGAAGATTTACTAACTTTTCTGTAATTTAATTCCCCATCACTGTATTTCCTTTCTGTTGCAGAAAACTTAATCAAACAATCATTTGGAAAGAACAATCCAATAGAGCAAACTTTCCAGTCCCGAATAATAAATGGCTAATTGATTTTGTTTATCAGTAAAGATAAACTTGTCTCCTTCATGTACAAATCATTCATTTGCAGAAGCGATATCATAATCAACCAGGTTTGAGCTAAATAATGGATATGTTCTCATCTCCTCTGCACAGAATGATTTAAGAGTTTCTCCCTAAGTTATCTACTGAGGTGATGTGCTTCAAAAGTACTCCCCCAAAAATATCTAAGGGAAAAATTTTAAGATTTTAAAAGTCTTCCTCAACCTCATCCCCTCTGTCAAGAACAGCTTTTCAGTTACACCCTGCCTTGGAATGCAACCTCACCTTAGGCAAATTTATTTTTATGACCGTTTATTATTTAAAGTGCTTTTATCTCACTTTATCTTCAGAGTCCCAAAGCCCCACAAAAAACACTCATTAAAATCATCTATTTTTTTTTTTAAGTATTGAGCTCTCTGACTCCCTTTTGACTCAATCTGTTCCTTAAAAAAGAACCAAGAAGAGGTTGCTGGCATGTGATCACGATCTCCTGCTTTGAGTTCCTTGGTGTTGCTTTAGACTATTTTTGTTCCTTTTGCTTTGCTTTGCTTTGCCCTCTTCTTAAATCCTGCTCAGTCTGGATTGACTGATGAGCACCTTTCATCCTGCCCTTGTCCTGTAATATCATTCACCCCCTGATTTGGCTCCTGAAATATCCTGAACAGAGTAAGTCTCTACGGCAGTGTTTCTCAAACTTTGAAGGAGCTTTACTCCCTCAGTAAGTCTTTGTGGAGGAGGGGCTAGGGCAGCGACGCAATCCCCAGGATCACGTCCCTATGGGAGGGGTGAAGGGGGAGTGGCTTCACTTACTTTATGTAGGCAGGGCTGCAGCAGGTGTGGGGAGTCCTGCGCAGCCCTCTGCAGTGCTTCCCGAAGCTTGGAATGTTCACTAAAAGCGGGTGCAAAGCAACTCCTGCAAAACAGAAGTGCTTTGCACCCACTGTTACTGATGATTCCAAGCATCGGGGAGCACTGTGGAGGGCTGCACAGGTCTTCCTGCACCTCCTGCAGCCTACTGCAGCCCCACCTACATAAAGTAAGTGAAAGCAGCCCCCTTTGCCCCCCATAAGTACCCCCTTTGTCTTTCCCCTTCCCCATCCCTTTAAGAGAACCTTTACATGAACTGGTGGGTCGTGACCCACTAATTTGAGAACCACTGCTCTATGGAAACTTTGCCTATGATCACATCCATTGATTCAGGATTCCATCAGTGTTCTATTGACTTTCTAAGTTGCAGGCAGCCTTATCTTCAGCAAGACTTTAATAACTGTAACACAAACACCTGTGTTTTTACCACAACAGTGAAAGCAATGCTGATACAGGAATGGCATGGTTGGGCAAGATCATGTACCAGCAACATCCTTGTACAGCACACCATATATAAGCAAAATCTAGACCACTGGGTTCCCAATCTGTGGTCCATGGACAAATTGGAGCACAGGTGCCCTGTGATGTCTCAGGGGAAAAAAATAACTTTTGATCACTTCCTGCGTCTCACCGATCACTTCCTGAGTCCTGCCCATGAATCACCAGACAGAGCAGAGAACAGACTACCAGCAGCCACAGCTGGTACTGAAGTGTCGACTGCAGCTGTGGGCAGTTCATTCTCTGCCCTCTCAGGTAGTCTGTGCAGGAGCTCTCACTCAGGAGACCTGCAGACCACCAGAGAGGGTAGAGAATGGACTGCCTGCAGCCGGCAACAAAAGCAGCAAACTATACATCTTCTCTATAAAGAATAAATCAAATTAATCTCTAATAAATCTCTAATCCATTGTCAAGTGTGACTGCTATTTGTTAAAGAAAACTCAAACATACCAGGGCCAATTATGTATCTAATACAGTGGTTCTTGTACATTTAGCACCAGGACCCACTTTTCAGAATGGGCATTTGAAAGGACTGACTGGAAGTGATGACATAACCAGAAGTGGCATCATCAAGCAGGAAAATTTTTAACACTCCTAGGCTGCAATTCTACCCACAGTTACCAAGGAGTAAGTCCTATTTACTATCATTGTTAAAAGAATATACATAGTAGCTTGTTAAAAGTACAGGTCTGTAACATTTCCCCAAATGCAGTCACAAACCAATCTAATATATTAAAAATAAAATATTGAAATGAATGGGGATCCATTTGAAATTGGCTTGTAACCCACCTAGTGGGTCCTGACCCACAGTCTGAGAAACACTGATCTAATATATTATGCAGTTTGGGTCTGAGATTTCAGCAAGGCACTGTCCACATACCTTTGATCATATTTTCACAAACACAATGACTAGAAACTTCTTTTTCTCAGACAGCTATGTTTGGTGACCAATGCTTTCTTTGTTAGCTCTGGTGGTGAACACAAAGCCTTAGCTATACCCTTTCTTTGGTTTGAAGGCCTTGCATGCAGCCAACAGATTGTGAATCATGGTGTCTCCCTGAAGTTCTGTTCCTAGCAAGCCTAGTCAATGCTAATCCAAGTTAGCATCAAGAAAAAGAGGGAGGAATTTGGACTAGGTGGTCTCTTCCTGTCCAACGCATGACACTATGGTTTTGTGCACTGTGCAAACATGGCAAAAAAGGTTGTATGCCTCAGCTTTTTTTTCAGTGGCAGGTCTCTGCAGCCTTGTGTCCCAGGGCAAAGATCCAAGATGGCATCCCCCTGTGGAATACTTTCCTGTATTTCTGAGTAGACACACATAGGATTGTGCAGTAAGTATCCTTGCTGAGGAGAAGGTTCGATTGGGACTTGCATCTGAAGAAATGTGCTTTGCAGTGTGATATAAAAGTTGAAGTGAAGGATGTCAGTTGTTATGGAACATTCGTTTGAGTTGATGGGGGCTTATTTTTATTTTATTAACAACAAACTGGTTCTAAATGGATTTGAACAAGCATCCTCTATATCGTCGTATTTTTTTTAACTGATCTAGCTTTAATTCATAATTACAAGCTTATTCCAATCTCTACATAATGAAACCACATTTTAGACCAACAGCTGTTATCTAGTTTCATTGACAGCCCGAGGGTATGCATATTTTAATATTCATTTACTATGTGCCGATAAACTAAATACTTCCTACTGGAAGTCTATCAAATTAATCACAATATCTTAGTTGCTGTTCTTTCTTCCGTGTAGCATCCCCCCCCCCTTTCAAAGTTACAGTGTTCGGTGAACTTCCATTACAAAAATCATATATTGAGAAAATATTTTTGCATGCAAAATCTTCTTTAAAGGAAAACAATGTGATCCAGGCTGCAATAAAAGAAGTGAAATGCATTCATTTTGATGACCCAACCTTGCCTATCCCTTACACTGTCATGCCCCCCCAAAAAAGCTAGTCTAAACCTTGTGACATTGCCTAGAGCAATGTTTTTAATAGATGGCTTTGCTGTTTGAAAGGCTGTGATTTTAACTGCAGCTTAAATAGCATTAGGGCCTCATATGCATAGGATGTAAATGAAAGGCGAATGGCTTTCCGATCTTCCACAATCATGTTTTCAAATCACCTTGGTGTTAGACCATAAAACAAGGGAAAAGTTTTGCCCAGGAATGTACAAAAGAAGCAGGAAATCAAAGTCCTGCAGACTATTAAAGTTTAAGACTGTTTGTGGTGGATAAAGGATGGGCAAAAGACTCTAGGAGAGCACAAAAACAGATTACCTCACAGATGAGTTTGATGAAGGAAGGCAATAATGTCAAGGCAGGGGATGGAGAGATGGATTTCTAAAGCATTTATTTTTCTGAAGCAATGCCCTCCCTCCTAGAAATTGCTGCAGCAGGGCAACACTTATGAGTGGCAGCAAAAGAGTAGCTGGCTCTTCCTTCTCTTGGTGTGATCAGTGTATGTTCTGACATGAATCTCAGCTCTCGTGCCATAAGTTTGTCACCACGTTTCAAGTAAAAGTGAAATGTTGGGTTGAATTGAAAGGCTCCTAATTATGAGAGACACCTGAGGAATTTGGGGTGAAACAAATGAATGCCACTAAACCTTAGTGAATTTTGTTCTGGAAGGTTCTTCATACATTCTTATCTGAAACCTACAGACACCACTAATAGAGATTGTTTCTTAAACTGTGGCAATGAGGGGTCACTGTAGGATGTAAAAAGATTTTGCCGAAGGACCAACCAGTGGTGTCAATAGGGTTTGGTGGTGTCAGTGCAGGGTGGGGGGAAGGCTTTGATGTGGGCAGGTGGAATGGGATGGGGTGAAACAGGGCAGGGGGAGGGCACTGTCAGCCGGAAAAGTCTCCAGATCTCAGGTCTACCAGGCTTCCCAGAGCTTTCAGTGCTTTACTTCTTAAAAGGGAGATGATTTGTAAGTCATAGCAACATGCAGTTCACAATAGATGTACATTTCCAAGATGTCTCCAATAAACCTAAACTGCTTTGCTCTCTACATGAAAACAGAGTAGCAGTTGACTTGCCAAAGAGGAAAGCCCATTGAACTGTAGTCCTTCATTGGCATCCTTCAGTCTCGGAAGACTATGGTATTGCGCTCTGAAAAGTGGTTCTGGAACAGTGTCAAGTGTGGCTGAAAAGGCCCATTCGGGAGTGACAATCCCTTCCACACTGGGAGCAAGTGCAGTCTGTCCCTAGTGTGTCTCCCTGGCTATGGGCTGAACTGTAGTAGTAGTAGTTTATTTAACAGTCTCAGACCAGTATAGCCCATTGAACTGGGAACTTGTAGAGAAGATGGGAAGGGGCTGTCTCTTTGAGAAAAAGGATTGCTGGGGAGAATTTGCCTTTTTGCTGAGGCATTGCTCACACTTAATAGAAGCCCCTGCAGCCCCCTGAGCAGTGCCTCCTCCCTGCCTCCAGGCTGCCCCCACTCCTTAAGGGGGCTGGGGCGTTGCAACGTCCTGGTTTGAAAAGCCCTGCCCTAAGGTATTCCACTCCAGGTACACCACTACAGATAGGTAACCTTGGTCTTTATCAACACTGTCTTGAGTGCAGTTAATTGGAGGCACACTTATAGCCAAATCCTAGACTTGTTTACTCAGAAGTAAGCCCCTTTATAATTAATGAGGATGACTCCCAGGTAAATGTAGATAGGCTTGCACCCTTAGTGCCATTATCTTTTCTCCCTTTGTGTGAATGCTATGTGTCTTTTTTGACTTGGTCTGTTGGTCTTTTTCACTGGTTTAGGGGGAGGTTTGAGATTAACCCCAGGCCTCAAGCCAGACGGGCTCCCCTAAGTGGCACTCCAGCTACTTAAACAATTGGGACCTCCCCCAGGGTGCCTGCTCTCCTGGAGAACCTGCTAGTTTGGTCAGTGGGAGGAACTGAACTAGACCTCTCACTGCTTATGAGCCAAGTCATCTCACAGCCCACTGAAGGGTCCATTCTTTGCCTGTAGCTCAGATTCAGAGAACTGCAACTCAACCACAATCTCTCACCACTGCTGGTACCTTCATGCCTCTCCTTTTTCCACTTTCCTTTCTCTTGGCCTGTCTCTTCTTTCCCTTTCCTCCTGCTACCACACCCCACCTCTATTTCCCTGATAGACCCTCCTGATTTCCCTATGTCCCTTCTTCTCTCTCTCCTCCTCTGTTTGTCTCATTATGTGCCCCCTTGCCCTTAACCCAGGGATGACCAACCTTTCAACTTGAGGGCTCCTGGACCATTAACAATTGTGTAGAAGAGAGAATTTCAGCAAGTGCAGCTTGTCATCTCACCCTCATGTGCACGTTACACGTATCCAACAAACATGCCAGATAACATCTGAGTCCTGCTGAGCCACCTTTCCCAGCTGTTCCTTGTGATCTCCTTTTAGAATCCCACATTATCACCCTGCTCATGGTTCTTGTGGGAAAGACAGGCAGCTGCAGCTCTTCAAAGATGGCCATGTGGCCCTTTGGATTGAGGACCCATAATGGCATGCATGTACATCTGCTCCAGGTTTCAAATAAGCCTAGACTATTTGCACTATAAATAATGCAAGACTTGATGTCAAAGTTTAATCTTTTTTCCCCTTCTGAAAAGGAATGAGAACTTCAACTATGTCCGCATATCTTAAGATGCTGCATACTTGTAATCTTTGCTTTGGGGCAGCTTTTAAGATTAGGGTTGCATTCTTACAAAAGTCTTCCTTCAACCATTAGATGGTCCCAGCAGTTTTTGTTGTTGTTGTGACTATGATCAATTTCACTGCTCCTGGGGTTGCAACCAGTCTAGGTCCCCGTCCCCCCAGGACCTGAAGCATCTGGGTCCAAAGAACTGAATATTTTTGTTTATTTTTAAATTACAAGCACCACGATTAGTCAGATGGGTCTGGTGTATGGGTCTGGTAAATGGGTGTGACTAGGAACCCTGTGAGGGCAACACAGCTGGGTTTTGAAGGACGTGTAGTGGACAAGGAAAGGGTTAGTCTGTTCCCTCATCCCATTCCTCACCTCAATGTCACAGTCTCTTGGGCAGTTTTGCAGTTAAAAAAGCAAAAAATTCAAGCCAACGGAACCATTGTTGGAGGTTCGTTACCTGCGCTGACATGTAACATGTAGTTTGCTTCTACAACACAAACAACAACAGCTACAACAGCTTGCGAGAGGAAGGTGTATACCTGTGTGTTGGTGTTAGGTGAGAAAGACATGTATATGCAAATGAAAGAGATCAGTAGTGTAGCTAGAGGGGGTGCAAAACTGTCAGTACTGTAGGCACCACAGTGTGCTATGTAAGCAGCACCTCCCACTCACTATCGGAGCCATCCTGGGCAGTGATGGCAACTGGCAGAGCCTTGCTGAACCAAATGTATTGCCTGCATGTTGCCATTACTACCGGAAATGGCTCTGACGGTGAGTGGGAGGGGACATTTACATGGTGCATTGCGGCACCTGCAGTACTTGCTGGTCCCGTCCCCCCTGCTCACACTACTGAGAGAGATAAAAATATATTTATGAAATGTTGGCATGAGAAGAAATGTAAGAAAGCTCAATTATGTGAGAATACATAGCTGTTAATGTCCAGGGATGGCATCAGGAGCTGGCCAGACTGGGCTTGGTCAAGAATGTCCCTTGACCACTCAGTACCAGTGGCAGCAGTAGCACCCAATGCATCATCAGGGAGCAGGTGGGGATGTTGTGAGGCAGAGGTGGACTTGGCCCCAGGGACCCCAGTAACCTGGGGTCTGCACTGTGTGTGTCTGTTGGTGAGGGTGGGGAGGGGGAAGAAATGTTCGTTCATGAATTTTAGGAGATTAGAGTCAGTTTAAGTTTTCGTTTTTCACATTGACACATCCTGCTTAAATTGGTCACGTTTTCATTGAAACATTAAAAGCCAAACCAGTTTTTGAGTTGGTGACAAAATGGAAAATAACTCAGCTTTGAAGCCTGTAGAGTATTACATTTGCTGCTTCATGGTTAGCATTAGGATGACCTGAATCCATGGGAGTGTGACATTTCCATCTTGCCCTTTGTCTGCTTAAGCTGTTTTCTTCTAATAATAAAAACAAGACGTACCGTAGATGTGCGCCCTGGGAAGCAACCATCGTGGAGTGTAAAAACATCTTCATGGGACTCCGGAGGATTCTGTGGTAAGAGTTCTAAATGATTATTTGCTGCTAAGTGTACCTCTCCAGCATGCCTCAGGATTTAGCAGTGGGCAATATGGAATAGTTGCGGCACATGTTGTCGTAAACACACAATAAAAGCACTAAAAATGGTTGGAAGACTGAGTCCAGATTTCTTATGTACTTTGGTATTAACTTCTGAAGTTAGCAGAATTATAGATCTCTGTAATGGTTCTGCAGAAGAACTGGAGTGTATTTGGGCACACAATTCTGGCCTTAAAAATAAAAGCAATGTCATGAGGACAGATGGCATTATCCATTGTTCAAGTTATGTGTTCCTATAAAGGGAGGGGCAGTGGCTCAGTAAAAGAGCATATGCAGAAGATCCGAGGTTCATCTCCAGGTAGAACAGAGAAAAATTCCTGTCAGAAGCCCTGGAGAATAGCTGCCAACCTGTGTTGACAATACAGACCTAGGTGGACTGAATTGTATAGGGAAGCTTCCTTTGATCCTGTCTAAAGAATATGAATAAAGCAGTGATGAATTACTGTATGCATGAGTATGGGGCCAGTGTCAAGGGTTTGTATTGTTGGGCAGCTGCCAAGGGCCCACTACTGATCCTTGAGACTAGCTCTGTATCAAGATGGTGGAGCAATTTTTAGGGCCTATCCATATAGAAGAGCAGTTTCTTGAGGACCCCCTAAATTCCTCAGTGCATATGTACATGAGCTTTGCTGTTCAATTCACATTTGGCAGTGCTTAGTTAGAGTGGCAGTGCATCTGAGATACCACCACTCTTACAGTTGATTTTAGAGTCAAATGAAAAGAAAAAGTCAGCTATATTTGTTTATAAATATTTGATGTCATTAAATAAATATGATTCACATGTGCTTAGAGCTCGTTGGAACCAGGGCACCCTATTTTATATGATCAATGGATGATGGTATTGAAAAAATATATCTGTAATATATATGAATCTTAGATTAGATCTAATCTAACATATCTAATACAGCAAGAAGATCTCACATGATGGGCAGACACATGTGAGGAGGGATGGTCTTTCAGAAATCCAAAACCCAGATCATTAAGAGCTTCATAGATAATAAGCAGCACTTTGAATCGTTCATGGAAATATACAGGTAAACACTGCAGATGTTTCAATAAGGTCATGAGCAGTGCATTCTGGTTAGTGGCAAGTCAATCAGTGCCAGTTTCCTGCCCCGTAAGAAATGATGTCTCGAGTGTGCTGTTTCATGGAGTATGAGACTTCCAAAATGTATTCCCTGCTCTTTTGAAGGTAAGACTGTACTTGGTATGTTACTAGAAAACTTTCCTTTCCTTCCTGTGTAATTTGGGGCAGGGCAGAAAGTCTTTCTAATTAATTGCATTATCTCACATATTTGCAGCTGGAGCTTGACTTTTCCAAATAGTTTTGATCAATAGAGGGAAATGTGGAAAGATTGCAGCTTGCATGTGGAATTGATTGATAGTTTTAAATGGCAAGCTTTGAACTCCCTTGGCAATCACCAGTTGAAAGAAATTATCTTCCTTTCATAACTCGAATCTCCTGCCAAATTTACCTTGTTCAGTTCTAAGTCTCCTACATATTTGAAAGGATTAAAGTTAAAGATGAGATTAAAATTTTCCTATTACCTTCAAAAAGAGAACAGAATTCTCCATACACACATTATGGAAATCTCCCTTCCTGATTGGGAAAAAGAAATATCCCTTTCTCCTTAACAATTCTCTCCCTCTCTTTCTCTGCTTAATAATCTCATGGCTGGGTGAAATGGCTCTTTAAAACAATGTATGGATGGCTTTACCCAAAGGTTGTACTTTGTCGTTTTTGATACACAAGAACTCTTATTTCTTTTGAACTCCTCTTTGAATTCGTAATTCCCAAAAAGTGCAGTTAATTTGACATGTTGTGGCAGAATTAACTGTGTTGCCATAACATCACTTTCTCCTAATAAATTTTCTACTGCGGGGATTTCGACACTTCAAAGGCAACACAACATACCTTTTTGCTAACCAGATGATAAGGTTTCATGGATGCAATGGGAGCCGATGATTATTTCTGAACCAGGGTATAATTATGATGACACAGCGAGAGGACTTTCAACATACACACGCACAGGCACACACACAAGTGGCAGAACTAAACACAAGAAAGATATGTCATGTTGGGGTTGAGGTTCAAAGTTAGCAGCCAGTTTTTGACTCTGCAGCTGCTATAATTACACAACTCTGTAAATGGAAAGCATTTATCCTCTGCCAAATGCAGTAATTAATTTTCTCTTCAGTTAGTGGAAGGGGGATTGATCTTTCCTTTATGAAAATGTTTCTCACGCAAACACCACTTGGCTCCTCTGTCTTTGTAGTGTGGTTAAGGTGGAACATTGTCCTCCTATACAGTAAATATGGTAGACAACAGCCTCACTGTTTACTGTTTACTGACCACTTATTGGTAACAGCAATTTCATGTTTCAGCAGGGACACGACACCATCTAACCAAGAATGTACAGAACCTCACTGAGAAATTTCACTTGTTTTCTAGAAACTTGTTCAGCTCCCCTTGAAAATTCTCAGCTGTTTCTCCTTGAGAGGAACGCTGAAATTTGCTTTGAATTTCAGTTATTGTTTGAAATTTCAGTGCCAGTTCTACCATTCAAATGTCAACAAATGTGGCAAACTCACCAGGTTACTGCAGAAGGCCAATTTCTCACCCCATCTGACCTACAGGACTGTTGTAAGGATAATCTGGAACACAGCTTGGAAGTAATTCTATAGAATACAAAGGATCAAAAGTTCACTTCCTGATTTGGCCAGTAACAGACTGTTACAATGATTGTGAATGTGACAGTCACAATTGAAGAAAACAACTTGTTGCCATTGTGTAGTGTTAATACACCTCAATTCATTCAGCCTCTTCAGTGACTCCACCAAACAGCCAGTGAAAGGAATCGTATTCTGGGTATTTCTTATCTTCTCCTTCTCAAGCCCATTTATACATCTGTCCCCGCTTTCCACTTTTAACATCTTCCTCTTTCTCAATCATAGCAGGAATGTCTATAGATTTCTGTCTTTTTTTACAAGAACAAGTCTGATTTTCTTGACCTCCTTTTGGCTGTTGTGAAGAAAGAGGGCCTAGTCTGTCCTCCAGCCCCTGACCAAGGGAAAGGGATCTGTTAATGTCTTATATTCTGTTAATGTTTGTAGATGGTGTCCACCTTAGGGAAGAAAGTGGTAAATTTGTACTTATGGTCTGTATTTCAACTAGTAAGTCACAATTAGAGGGAGGTATGACTTACAAATGTGATGTGTGATTTGTGCTACAGGTTACATTTAAAAAATGAAATTGGAGAGAGCAGTTTTGATGTAGAATAGAGATCAGAATTGAGGAATATTTTCAAAATAGGACCCCACCATTCCTTCATCATTAGCTGTGCAAGTGTTACGGACTCTTCTTAAAACAAAGCTAAATAAACCACAAAGAAAAATGTATTGATTACAATCTTTTTCTATGGTTAATCAACTAAAGTTTTACAACCTAATCCTGTTGAGGGCCTGTGCTGGCCAAATGTGAATTCTGCTGTCACAGTCTGTCACAAAAGCACTGTAAAGCACTTCGCGACAGTGCGAGGCCTAGGCACGCCAGTGGGAAGGTCTACCAGATTGGATACATTCAGCAGAGAGGCAGGGGGAGGGTGGGGAACAGGTTGAACAGGGCAAGAGGAGGGCAGAACAGGGTGGCAATATGGGTAGGGTGGGAGTGGGTGGATCAGATCAGGGAGGAGGGCTTGGCCCTTCCCAGGCCTGATCCGCTTTCATGGATCAATGTGGACTTGTGCCAGTGAGATCACTGGCTCAGGTCCAAGTCAACCCATTGCAGCTGCTGAGGATTACCTCAAGGCCCAGGGACAAATGTCCCCTTACACCGAGGAGACCTTCAGCAGCCAAACATCCCCCACGGGATACAGCAGAAAATGTGCCAGCACCGCTGCATCACTGTGCAGGAATTTAGGTAGGATTGGGCTTTTAGTTGACTACTCTATCAGTTCAGTCAATTAAACCCTGCAGCCCTAACAGCTGTAATAGCTACATTTACTGACAAATGTGTGCTGGGTTCTACCTAACAACACAAACTGGAATAACAGTTAATATCTTTTGTTTAGAAAATAGCACTTCTGGGGGAGAGAGCAGAAATCTAGGATGGGATGGGGAAACTTTGTTTTCCCCAAGCTCTTTGCTGTATTGTAGCCTGATGTATTTGATAATTCTCCTTTGCATCTTTGCATTAAATGCAGCTAAAACACATCAAACATGATCAAGCAGAATTTATCAGCAGAAAACACAGTGTGTAAAATTATTAAAAGCCCTTTGAATTTCAAAGACAACAATACAGTGCATTGCTTTGGAGTTTAACTTCATATGGTGATTCAGAATTATCACTTCCTAGTCTTTAATCTCTGCATTTTGAAATTGGCTTTATTGGCATTGTGTGTGCATATGTGTAGTCAATTTGCAGGTAAATACCATTCTACACATTTCTGAAAATATATAATTAACTGCCCAGTCCTATCCCCCACCATTGGCGTTGATGCAGCCGCACTGGCCGAGGACATTCTACATCCAGTGGTGATAGTGGGCAGTTGGACAGCCACCAGGAGGTACTTTTTACTCAGACCCTGGTAGGCTGCCCAATTGCCTATGGATCTTCTTGGACATACACCAGCCATTTTGCTGGCGTATGTCCAAGGAGAGAAAAACGACAGGTTGGCTTGGGAAAGAGCGGAGAAGATCTGGTGCATGCTGAAGCAGTTGAGATCCACCCCCTCCCCATCCCTGCCCTGGCCTTTCCCCAATCCTTCCCAAAATTATCCCTGCCTTCCCCCTCCGTGCCCATGACATGCCTCCACTGATAATTCACCAGGACAGATGGAGGCCTCTGGAGCCACTGTTGTATGAGCAGTGCCACTGCCCGCTTGTGTCAGTGGCCCACAAAAGACCTCAACCTGCTAGAACACTAGTTCCAACAGTGCAAGGCCCTAATAGGATTGGGGTCAGGCAGCGCAATTCTGACTTGTGCTGGAATAGGCAGGCCAGCAGGCTGCAGGAATTCCCCTTACGCCTTACTGCAGCATCCCCAATGGGGCTACTCTGATCCACACCACCTAAATCAATGGCACAATTCTGAGCAGCCTGGGGCTGACCCAGGCTGTCCAGGAATGGGGCTAGGATTCGGCATAACTGGTTGGATCCTGCTCCCCGCCTGCCCACCCACTGTTTTGCCTGCTGCCCACCCTCCCCCCACCCCGAAATGCCTCCCTCCTGCCTACACTCCGCATACCCCCACGCTAGCCAGACTCAGCCGGCGTGAACTCACCCTGCCCCGGGGCCTGCATCAGCACAGGGAGGCTAGCACACATCTGCGCACCAGCCTATCTCCCCCAAGAGTGGCACAAAAATGCTTTATGGCACTTTTGCAACACTTAGTGCTGAGAGGGCACTTTGGATGGTGTCCTGAGTGTGGTAAGAACTGTTATATAGCCTTCCTGTTCATCTGGGGCACCAGACATGTGTCTTTTGAACTAGAATTAATGCCAGGAGAGCACTGATTAAAAGCCATTTCTCCTCCCTTCCTCATCTTCATGAAAAACCACATGGAAGATCAAATTTTTCAAAGGTGGTTTCACCTCATGCTGAAGACCTATCTGGACTCAAAACACATGGCAGAAACATTGTGACATCCTGTCATCAAAGCTAAAATGACAACCCGATCTTAACTAACTCCCAGTGTGACAATGCAGCTGTGGTGGCAGAGCCTCTGCTGTATCCTGCAGGGGAATGTTGGCTGCTGGAGGTCTCTTTGGGAAAAGGGAAACATTTGTCCCCTTGCCCCAGGGTAAGCTGCAGCAGCCCCTACAGGTCAACGTGGGCTTATGCCAACTTGATCACTGATGCAATTCCGAGTTGATTCATGAAAATGGACCAAGCCCAGAAGATCTGCTGCCTACTAAACCTACCACCCCCCTGGGCCTGATCCCCTTCCTCCCTGCACCTGTCACCACCTTGTTCTGTCCACCCCTTCCCTGTTTCATTCTCCCCTGCCCTGTTCTACTACACCTGCACAGTTTACCTGCTCCAACAGGTCTTTATGGATCTGCTGGCATGAGCAGGAAAACTCCGGCCTTCCTACCAATGCTGCCAGATGGTGCTTTACGGCTGCTTTGCAGCAGCCAGCACCAATAGAACATGTGCCCAAACAGAGGAAGACTATAATTGCTCCAGCCTGAAGACCCAGTTTGAATTTTTGGTGCATTCTTTTTTTTACCTCAGGATAGTCCATTGCGAAAACAGGGATTTTTTATATTGCCTGTTCATTTGAAAATGTATTGTGTTCTACTGCTTCTTCTTGACATTATTGCTTTTCCTCCACCTCTGTTATAGTGCAATTAATCCCTCAAAAACCAGCATTACTTTGTACCAGTTACTCTTGAGTCCTGTCTCTTCTTTTAATTCCTTAAGTGCCATTACACAATGTAGGTGCTCCATGAACCAATGATTAAAGATCCCTCCTGCTTCTGTTTGGGAAAGCATGTACATTTTACATATTCTATAGCAATATTTCTCAAATTGTGGATCGCGACCCACTGGCGGGTCACAACCCCATGTGTGGTGGGTTTGAAACCCATGTGCTGGGCCATGACATGATGCTCCCTGTAGTGCTGTAATTTCTTCTTGGGAGACCTGGCTGCTGCCAGGTCAGGCCAGGGCCACTACCCATTCCATTGGCTTCCACAGGCTCTGGAATGCCCCAGGGAAGTGACCAGAAGCAACTTCTGGTTTGTGGACACAACCTCCAGTTTGACCTGAAGTCACTTTTGTGGGGCATTCTGGGACCCACAGAGGCCAATGGAGTGACCAATACAAGGAGTATCACATTGCACCTTACTGAGGATATCGAGGTGAGTCATGGCACTAAAACGTTTGGGAATTGCTGTTCTAGAGCAGGGCTGCCCAAACCCTGGCCCCTGGGCCACTGGTGGCCCACAAAGGGCCCCAATCAGGCCCCCCGGGAGCTCCCCAATGGGCACCTGGCCCGCTGGAGACCCACCGGAGCCCTCGCTGCCCCGACGCAACTGCTCTGCGCACTCATAGGAAAGCAGGAGCCCCGCCCATCTGCAACCCTCCCATTAGTGCTGTGGTGGCTGGGAAAGCTGCTGGCAGGAGAGGGGAGGAAGGAGAATCTCTGCAGAACAGGCGAGCTACCCTGATGGTGGGGTCCAGGAGTGGTGCAGGGGAGAACTGGGCCACTGTTGGGGGATGAAGGGGCGCTAATTAGTTCAGAGTGGGCATAGGTTCTCTAAGTGGTTTGGACTGAGAGTCTGGCAAAACATACTGTATCTAGCAGCCAACACCGGGCAGGCAAGTAGACCTGAGCTCTGCATTGGGAAGACTAGTAGACCTGGGCTCCAAAGACTATTCTGGCTATTGCCACTTTCCCCCTGCCTGTCTAGCCCCCTATTCTGCTCACTCCCATTGCCACCCCCCACTCTGTTTCACCAGCTGCGGACCTCCGCAGCCCCGCGCCCTGGGCAAAGCTCTGTGATGGCACCCCCCATGGGCTACTGCTGCCCTCCGTGCAGAAATCCACCCCTCCTACTTACCAGAGGCTCACGGAGCCTCGCGTGACCTCCTCCCACACCGGGGAAACCCCTGTGCGGTTCCCTGGTGCTATAAATGGTGTTTCTGGTAAACTGGAAGCACAGTTTCTGCCCCTGTTGGGAGCCTCAGAAAGGCTTCCGTGGGGACCTAGCGGCCAGTGCCTGGGGTATTTGCCCCAGGGAAGTCTATGGCAGGCACGCAACTGTGTTTCACCCCCTCCTTCTTTGGGAAGGGGCCCTAAAGAAATGTTGTACCCCCTGATAAGATTCCTCTTAGAGGCCCTGAGCCACAAAGCATGGAGAAATGGAGGAGAGAGTGAGAGGGCTGGCTGAACCAGGCCTCACCACACCCACAATTCTCATACATACAGGAACATGCTTTAGTGACCAAGCTGAGAAGCCACACTGGCTCCACTGCATCTTACCATCACCACTTGCAGAAGCTAACTACTTAACCCTCTTTAGTGTGTATCTGCATAACGGTTCAATTTGCATTAATTAATGTGCCTTCATTTAGGTTTTTAGATCCCATCATTTGCTTTAACTGATATAATTCAACTTCTTTTAATTTATGTTAAATTGATTCATCTTTGTGAAAATGCAAGTGAGATGGACACAAATCAACTTAACAATGCCCAGGAGATACTGAAGCGCATTAGCCATTTCAATGAAGTTAAGTACTTTGATATATTATCGGTACATTGTCATTCATCATTACCGTTACATATTGTCAGGCAGGTATCTGGCAAGCTAGAAGGCTATAGGTGTACTCTTAAAAAGAAAAAAAAAAAGGAACATGTGAAATGTAATATCGGCCCCCAGTATATCATTTCTTAGACTCAATATAAATATGCAAGAATATGTCTAGACCACAGCCTTTGATTGTAGACTTCTAAACCTGAGGCAGAATTATGAGAAGAAACTTGATGTACAGCACAATCCTAGGCATGTCTACTCGAAAGTAAATTTCATAGATCTCAATGTGACTTTCTCCCAAGTAACTGTGTAACATGCAACCTTAAACTGACATTTTATGTCACCACAGTAATATGGTTGCTATTGAAAAATGTTTCTCGTATATTCTGGGAACATCACAATGCTTTTAGAACTGGCTTGCCATGTTAATTGCCACCTTGGCATTTTTGCCAAAAATTTATTGGGAAAGAGATCAGTGATGTGTCCTCCCCATGTGCAAATGGTTTTTGGGTGTCACCCCTCTGCTGCCCTCCCCTGCCCAGTCAGGAACAGGGGAGGGCAGGCCAGAGGGCAGTTTAGGTCCAGGAGGGGCGTGGGGCGGCAGCAGAGGTTGCTGCTAAATCCTGTCCTAAACCTAAGAGCCCAACCCAAGTCTCCTCAGTTCTGTGCCATCGAAATAACTGGTGCAGCTCACTCATTGGGGAGGGGGGGCTAGGGCTCTACACGGGGTGAGGGAACTGATGTTCACCTACCCTGAGGAGACCTCCAGCTGTTGTTCTGGAGACAGCGGTGACCGTTTCAGTTCTGCTGGACTGTGCGATGCCAGCAGACCATAGGATTGGGCCATTAGATAACTCCTTGGACCAACAATAAGGAAGTGTTGTGCTGGATTTACACTATCAGTTTTTTTTTTGTTTTTTTTTTTGGTAAATTAACACATGACTGGTACATGCAAAACTTGTAAAAACAGAGGACTTGGGAATAAGATCATGAGAATCAGCTGTCCTTAACAAATATGCACATATTCATTACAAATATTCACCTTTTACATGGACATATGTATAGTTTTGTTGGAAAAGAAGTATTCAGAAACCCTAACTAATGATCTGTATAACTGAGTATCTGTGGGAGGAACAAAGGAATATGAGAAAAGTGCTAATTGTTTAATTAGTAAATGTCTGCTTGGTTAATGACATATTAATGAGTTTTTAAGACAGTCATATCATTTACCATAAAAGACCCCTGTGCATATCCCTGAATGTACTTTATAATTAAGTAATGTGACCCTAAGGAGTTCATAATTTAAAAACCTGTCAACTGGTTCAAACTTGCTAGTGGATGGCTAATCTCAGGAGAAGCCGACTCCGTGGAACTTGTTGGGCAGTTGCTCTCTCAATGCCTCTCCCAGAAACGCCTGCTAATCTCTTAGAAAAAGTACAGAACTAAGAGAAAACATTCATTAGGATTGGATTTTTAGATATTCCCGTTTTCTATAACCAAGAAAAATGCTTGACGCTTGCACGTCAACCAGTTGATATTAACACTATTACAATTGAAGAACGAGATACAAGCGACATTCATTCATTCACCCAGAGGTTGAACTCAGCCAGAACGACACACAATTTTATTTCATAAGCATTTCAATAGGGCCCCACCCTCTTTGATTATGATGTCATTCCTTGCAGACTTCTTATTTTAGGACCCAATTGAATTCCAGGGTGGCGGCAAAAGTGTCCTAAGGCATGTTGCAGCAGCTGTAAGGGGAGAGGTAGTAGGGAGGCAAGTGCCAGTCAGTGCTGGGCCTCTGCCCTGGGCCTCTGCACCTCCTTGCTTTCCCCCCACTTTCCCCATCCAGTATCCCAACAACACTGGATGGGGGAGGGTGGGAGGAAGGTAGGGAAGCTTGTTGGCCCTGCGTGATACTAGCCTATCAGTTATTTGTTAATTTTTAATTAAAGAGATTTCTGCCTTACCTTTCCGCTCCAAAAAGTTCAAGGTGGCTTTTACAATACAACAGTTAATAAAACAAAATTAGGAAAAGCAGCGTTATTCAAAACAAACATGAAACCAGCATACGGTGTTATCACACAGGCAAATCTGATTGGCTACATCTCATTGTGGCCTTGGGTTGGATCTGAAGAAGCAAGAAGGAGTTGTGCTATTTTAAGCTATTGCACAAGTGTTAATACCCCTTTGGGATTCATGCAGTTCCCCAATGCAATGCAGCCTTTCCAACTCCAATGGTTTGGCTAGAAGATTTAAAGTGGCTGAGCTTTCATGAGACTGCTGCAAGTACTTTGCAATGGGGAACTGCATGCATTCTAGACCAATGGTTTTCAACTACTGTGCTGCGGCACATTGGTGTGCCATGAATGGTCTGCAGATGTGCTGTGGGATTTGGGGGTGGGTCATTTATTAATAGGGCCAATGGGGGATGTGACCTCCCCACTGGCAGTGCAGTGTGTGTTGTCAACTGTAAAAATACTGATGGTATGCCTTGACAATTATAGAGGCTTGTCAGTGCGCCATGAAATGAAAAAGGTTGAAAATTGCTGCTCTAGACACGAGGACTTGCTTCCTAATGAGGAACTGTATGTCCTCCAACCATTTCAGCTTGTTCTGCAGATAGAAAATTGCACTTCTGTGAATGGAAGAGGCTGGGCTTTCTGTTCATGGTTAATGATTGCAATGATAATTTTGTGCTGGTAGAGTGTGCATGTGTGTTTTTCTCTTATACATTATCACCTTGTTATGATGTAGCACCAAGTGTGCTAGACATGGAAGCATGTTTACAAGAAAAGAAACCAGCCTCTTATGGAATGTACATAGCAATGAATGGGTGGAACTGCAAAACCTGGCACTGTAATAAAAAATGACAAACAATAAAATGCATCAAGTTCCTCCTTCCTTCTCTGTATTATGCAGTACAACCAACAACAGCATCCCTCGTGGAGAAGACAGCAGCTTGGGTGGGGGCGATTCTCATCCTGACCACACCATAGGCACAAATTGCTCCTTCTGCATGCTGCAGTCCTGATTCCCCCCCCCCCCAACCCTGGGACTGCAAATTTGAAAGGAACACAAACACACGGGCAAAGTATACATTTACAGGAATGCGTAGTTTGTCCCTTACATGGTTGAAGATGGACAGAATTCTCAGAAAGGTAACCACAGAAACAGATATGAGTGTAAGAAAGATGTAAAGTAGGGTCAAAAACACTTAGGGCACAATCCTAACCAGGTCTACTCAGAAGTAAGTCCTACCTTGTTCAATGGGGCTTACTCTCAGGAAAGTGTGGTTAGGATTGCAGCCTTATTGACCCATAGAAGCAATTTTAATGGCACACTCTGCTCTTCTCTATTGTCTTTGCTCTTGTGATGTCACTTCCAGCTTCTGGGAGTCTCTTCCAGGTTGTGCAGCTCTGTTCTTAGGGTAGAACAGGGTAGAACTGTCTGTAGTAATGCCTCATCTGTCCCTTTTCCTCCACCAGCTCCTTAGAGCCGGCAGAGGAAGAGGAACAAACCATTCATTACCACAGGCAGTTGCCTTAGAAACAGAGCTGCAGAACCTAGAAGAGTTTTTCAGCTATTTTCAGCTGCTGTGCTCCAAACTCCTATGTCCCATCAGCTGATCTTTCACAGCACAGCATACCAAAGTGCTGCGGAACACTGGCTAAAAAAATCACGGAGCTAGACATTGCTGTGATTGATTTCATACAGAATCCAACAAAATGTCATATTCAGTTCACTGACACCCTGGCATGCATAAAGCACAGTGGAAACATTCAGTGTAGAACAACATATACAATGTTCATTCCAAACTGCATTGTTTGAAGATGCATTCGAACTCCATGGAGTGGGGTAGGAATTCTGAATACCTAGCCAGCTCTGATATGGTTTTATGGGTAATCAAAGTGGCTCTCCAAACAAGGTGCATCCCCCAGCTAAATCCCCCATTTGCTAAAGAAGGGCTCCTTTAAACTTTTCCTATACCTCACATCCAGTTTGCAAGCAGGCCGAAGAGAAACTGGATTTGCAGTTCTATGTACATGTACTTGGAAATCCTACCATGTCCCATGAAGCTCTCTCCCAGGTATGTGGGACTAGGATTTACAGCCCCATTCTATGTAGTGTTGCGGATATTGTAAACAATGGGAGGGGGGGGGGATACAGTTTCATTTTTTTTTTTTTACACACTGTAATAAGATACAGTGTTTCTTTGGTTATGGAATTCCCCCTCCCCCTGCCTTCATTTGATCTGCAATTTAAAAGAAAGTGCTACTGTGAAGTTATCTAGGTTTGCAAGCTTCGCCTTTGAAGGAGATATGTGTGCAATCTGCATGCCTAGCTCATCCTTTGATGATAAATTTGGACCAACTGCTTAGGAAAAGACTAGCAGGTGCCAACACCATTGGTGTTTGATTTTGAGGGAGGAAAAATTGGCAGTGTTTTAACTGGCTTCTTGCTTCTTCACCCTCTCTCAATTACACTTGTCCTATCAGCGTTTACCTGCATGAAGAAAGACCAAAGGAAGAAGGCAAGAAAACCCTTGAAAACACTAAGTAGCTATTACAACAAACAGAACCTAAACCAGGATGGGTGAAGCTTCTCTAATGTTGTGGTGTTTACACGTACTAGGTGCAATCAAACAACTTGAAGCATTAACACAGGAGGAAATGTGTTTTACACAACTTGACTTCCAAACAGCGATTATCCCTTCAAGGCTATTTGTGTTTGCAAGCATCCTGCTGATTATAGGCTTTGAGTTAAATCTGTTTAAGATGATAACCCAGCTATACCTTGACTTTCCTTTACATTAACCCACTTATGGCTGCCTTAAGCAAACAAAAAGGGTAGCTCTTCCTTGCTTTCTTTGCTTGGTTATATATAACCAGTGTTTCATACCTTGTTAACAGGCAGATGTCAGAGTAATGTGCAGAGTACAGGCATGTCCCCACAACTGTGGGGGTTCTGTTCCGGAACCCACAGCAGTTAAATGAATTCGTGTCAGGGTGTCAGGGAATTTTTTGAGGGGGCTGTCTGGATCAGAAGATTTGTATTGCCTTGTTGAAAGAATATATTTATTTGTACGGTAGAAAATAAGGTAGAGGTTCCCAAAGTGTGCATCAGTATGCCCTGGGGTGTCACAAGGCACTTCCTGCTGCCTTGCAGTGGGACCACAACACAACCCTACAATCAGTGGCAGGAGACTCGGCAGAAAGGGCTCCTGTGCGCAGTTTTTGCATTCTGGAAAAAGTCCTCCTGCCCGCCTAGAGCCTCTCACTGCTGTTTGTAGGACCATACTTGAAAATATCTGGTAATGATGTCATCATGCAATTGCACTGTGTGTCATTGCCACTTCCTTCCAGGTGCCAGGGTGTGAAAAGGTACATTTAGGAAGCATTGAAGTAAGGAATATGCCTTTCGTGGAAAAAAAAAGAAAACAATTTGATCCTTTTGACTTAACAACTATAGGCCAGTTTTTTACTTTTGCTGAGCAGCTCCAGATTCTGTTGGGTAAAATGGATTTTTTAGATCAATTTCAATTTTTTTTTTCTGTCCTGGGGTTGGTGACAAAACTGCCTTGGGCACTTATCTTCACTTGGAGTGAACTAGAACAATTGTGCATCTGTTGATTCTTCAGGACTTCTTTGATGTTTGATGCTATTGATTGTAGTATCTGGCCAACTAATAGCCCTATCCCAAGATTCTCAGCATCTGGAGAAATACCAGCAGTCCCTCCTCTCTGGGTGCTTTGTGACATCCAGCACTGGTACTAGACTTCAATGCCAGAGCTCAGCCAGTATAGGATTGGGCCCTAAATGATTTTGGAGTTGGGGCAGTTTTCTGCCCCTACTTTGTAGGTAGGGTCTCTAATGTTCTTCTTGGCTTCATATTCAAACATTTCATCCTATGTCAGTCACTGATCTCAAGCTAATGTAGCCCATGTATAGCCCAATCCACCCATCTCTGGCCCCTTCCCTCCACTGATCAGAGCAGAGCTTATCTGCTACAGTGGGATGACACAGGCCTTCCCACTGGTGCTGCCAGTTCCTAAGCTGTTGCAATGTGCTTTACATGTTTGTTATGGTCTGCGTTGGTGGAGCACTCGCTCCACCAGTGCAGAGGCACAATAGGATTGTGCAATTAAATTTTAAATTATGATTGTCAATGTTTGTAGCCAAGGAGCTGTGGTCTAGCAACACAGTGTTCTGAAGACATTTATGCGCCATTTTTAAGACATAGGTTTGGATCCAGATCTTGGGTTGGATCCAGAGATGTGCTTCAGCATGCCCAGTGCCCTGACTGACTTCCTTCTTTCAAGTGATGGATCCCCATGCCATATCACACACTTTTTAAACTTTGAGATAGTGATATGGCACTCAAAAAGAAGTCAAAGTTTTCATCCAAGCCTACCTTGGATCCATTCCATATTATTCTAGAACAGTGTTTCTCAAGGTTTGTCCCCCACCATACCACTTTGCATGGTCTACCTATTGGAAGTACCACTGGAAGCAATTGGTGATAATGTCAATGCCAGTTACATCCAGATTGGAAGGCTATATGCAACATAAAAAACACTGGTAAGAGCCTCAGGGCAGACAGGAAAGCACATGAAAAGTACACACTGCAGCTCTGTCTGCTGAACTGACCCTCCCACTGCTGCTTGTCACGTTGCATTGCAACGTGTACCACCAGACCACCACCACAAGTACCACCAGCGGTACGAGGATCACTGGTTGAGAAACACCAATCTAGAATAAAGACGTTTATTCCAGGCTACAGATATTTATTCAACAGTTATCTACCAGTCAGGTAGATGAGCAAATTAAAATACTCTTCCAAGAAACTGTAGAATTCTGTTGAGCTGCTGGTTCTTTGTTCATTTCAGCTGCAGATGGGCATCAGATTAAGATCATTCATCTTTTCCATTTCTCCCAGATTCCAGAAATTGACACCTGATGCTGATCCCCTGATTTCCCCCCCCCCCTATGCTTTTACCTATCTAACAGAGAAAACTGAGTTCTTAAAACATAGAAATCTGTATTGTAAGATGTCAGCAAGTTGAACCATTGCAACGTATTGGTTACATTTGCTTGGCAGCTCCATAAAAGGATGGAAACAAAATTTTTTCTCATGTTAAAAAAAGCATGTCTGAACATCAGCTTAAAGCTCTAAAATTAATTTACTGAAGGATGACTGTGAAGGATGACCTAGTTTCAGAGTCTATTTTGCTGCTCTATGTAGTTTGCTGAGAAAGCAAATATCACCAGTTACTATGGTACAATTTTATTGGATCCTGCGCCCAAGTTAGATGACAAATTCATTGAAACTATGAAGAACTAAAGAAAATATACCTGAGCATTATTCCTTTCCCATTAATATTATTCTCCTCTGGAGAATTTATATTGTATTGTTTACTTCCCTCAATTTCTCAGGGTTGATTCAAACACGCATGTACATTACTTGATGATTCTGGGGTAAACATATGAATGTTGAAAAAAATTGTGTTTGAAATGATGTTAGGACAGGATGATAGCTTAGTGAATTCTTTTTTTCCTAGTGGGCTTTGTGTTCTGGTTGCTGTTTCTCACAAAATTAAGGCTGCAATCCTATCCACACTTTCCTGAGAGTAAGCCCCATCGAACACTAAAGGACTTACCTCTGAATAGACTTGCATAGAATTTTGCAGTTAACTGGTACAATCAGCAGTCCCATGATATCTATCTGTTGCTTAAGAGAGTACAAGTAGTGGATCGAATGTTTCGGTGTTCCCTTACATCTAAAAAAGAAACCCAAATCTCCCTGAAAATAGAAAACCAGCTTGAAAGGGGAAAAGTACTCATCAAGCTTCTTCTTTACATCCCTTTTAGATTTCATGATCTGCCTCTGTAAGGACTAGAACAGGGGTGTCCAAACATTTTGGCAGGAGGGCCACATCATCTCTCCGACACTGTGTTGGGGGCCAGGAAAAAAAAATTAATTTACATTTGAAAATTGAATAAATTCACATAAATGAATATATTAGAGATGGAACTTATATGAATGAATGAAGGTCTTGCAGTAGCTCAAGGCCTATAAAAGGCCTTGCACAAAGCAAAGTCAGCCTTTCCTTCACTGCCACTGCTGCATCACAGATGTGAAACAGAAAGTAGTGGACGGAGCCCTCATCCCACAGCTCAGGAGAGAGGTCGAACAGTCGTCCTCACAGTGAGAGCAGTTGCATCAGACCAGCACAGGCTCCAGTAAGTCTCCGGAGGGCCAGAGGCTCATTGGAGATGAGGGGCTCCCTGTGGGCCAGATTGGGAGCCCCTGAGGACCGCAAGTGCCCCCTGGGCCGGGGTTTGGGCACCCCTGGACTAGAATGATAGTGCAAAAGTCTCTCGTCATTCTGTGGGTTCATTCATTCATGGAGGCCACATGTGCATGCTATTCGCACACAGAACTTCTCCCATCCTCCACTGGAGCAGGTTGGTTGGCAACAGGGGTGGTTCAGGATTGTGGGCAGTTTGGGGGTAAAGACCAGGCCAGGAGTGTTTCAGGGATGGGGGGGGAATCTCAGCAGCATTTATATATGCTGAGATCCTATTCCCCTTCCTGGCCCATATACTGCGCCTTGACTCTCCTCAGACTTATATCAGCAAAACAGCTGGTGGAGGTCTGAGGAGGCCGGACAACCTAAAGGGAGGTAAGGAAAAAAAGATTTTTACTTGCTTCTCCTAGACACAGAAGCCCAAGACAGAAAATCAAATTTCTTTTCCTTCCAAGTGAAACAGTGGGCAAATTCATTTTGCTTTTAAATACACCTTGATTAAAATTTGAAAGGACTAGTGGAGAGGGACAAAAATACCTTTGGGTAAAGATTAGGCACAAGTTACCATTTTCCTATCCTCAATCTTAGTGATCATGACTGTGTGTAGAGAAGAAAGTGATGGTTCTGAAGGAGAGGAGGGCCCAAGTGTTCTGGGATTTATAGGTCAAAAACAAGGGGCAACACAGAGCATGACAAGGAAGATAGTCTGCAGGACCATAGCTAGCCCTTGGACAGACAACTTGTCAACCTGCTCTGACACCGACAAACATAAAAATAAGGATATTATACTATACTGCACTGGGAAGATATCACACATCACAACTAATGCTCATTTTTTGTGCTTCTTTCTCTTGCAAGCACACATAGTTGTTGGCATCCTTCAGTCTCGAAAGACTATGGTGTCATCCTCTGAATGGTGGCTCTGGAACAGAGTGTCCTCTCCAGAGCACGAAGCCTGGGTAAAGTAGGTATGGAGGATAGGCTGTTACCCATGCAGCAAATCCCCCCTCTCCACGTCCTGAAATGGTCCAATGGAAAGGCAGAGGCCAATACGGTTGGTTCCAGTGGCGTCGCAGGAGTTGCCAGAACGTGACTGTGTTCAGCCATGAACTGCCTCAGGGACTCTGGCTCCGGATTTTGCCTCGAGGTTGATCCTGAAGCCTTTTCCATAACTGGATGTAGCCACAAGGCAGTGGAGATTTGGGATCAGAGTTTTCCTTCTCTCAGATGAGCTGCCTTCCCAGGCTGACAAGTCCCATCTACCCGGTAGCTGTTTAGTCGCCTCTTACGACAAGTACAGCCAAACTGAGGGTCTATTCTTATCCCCAACCCCCAGGGGATACATAAAAAACACAATAATCCACAATTAACAATTACCTATTTGACATTTTTGTTCATTTAAATGAATGTGAAAAGATGCAACAAGGTGGTGTTTCTTATTCACAAAGTATTATTGTCTCTATTTAAGGACTTGTTTGATAGTTCAAGTGGTAGTGGTATATTAATATTCTCTGACATCGCAATTCATTTCCTGAATGAAAGGTAGTAATCTACCATATTAGAATGAAATCTCAAAGAAGAGAGAAGGCATTTTAACCTGCATTTGCTGTGTATTTTAGCTAGTGATGAAGCTCTTGCTTCAATTGAGATGAAGAGTCAGTCACTTTAACAAGGCATAATAGAGTAGCTACAATAAATAGAAAGTTATAATGCACTACATTTTCATTTTTTGACTGAGTGCTAGACACAATGCAACTGTACGGTAAAGTGAATCTCTTGCCGTTGGGAACCTGGGGATTCTTAAGCATGGCCCCTGTCATTTCACAATCCCTAGGACCCCTTAGCAATTTTTCAGTCATTTTCGCCTTGGCCAGCAGCCAACCCCTTTTTAAATAGCTTGGAGCTTGAGAACATAATCCAAAACCCATTGAAGTTGGGGGTGGGGGGAGATGGTCCTTGGCTTGGTGAGATCTTCCTGCCAAGGCAGTTAGAAGAATCTGAGGGCTGACAGCTCATTTCAGATTTGATAATCGATCATTTAGGTATGGCAACAGTAATTATGGAAAGTATTTTCAGAAAATGCACCCTTCCAATATATTTTCAGTAGAGCTGTCACTTGATTAAAGATGCCTTAGAATCATATGGATTTTTCATTGATTAATCAATTTAATGTGCATGTCAGTATGTTGTTTTTAAGGAAAAAAAAAAGCATTCTTTGTTTTAAGATGATGTATGCGTATGTCACAGCAGATGCATCAAAGAACAGATCCTATTCCCTGTTCTGGACCTGAAAGCCCTTGAGCTGGCACAGATCCGAGTACACCCAGAGAGTTGCTGAAACTTGACATGGGGTAAGGCAGTGGTTCTCAAACTTTCTGGGAGAGTTTGAGAGCCACTAAGTTCTTGCGTGGGCGGGGGGGGGAGGCAGCGGCACGATCCCCAGGATCGCGCCACACAGGGGGGCTGCAGGGGCTTGGGATCCTGGGGATTGCATCGCTGCCTCCTCCCTGCCTCCAGGCTGCCCCCGCCCCTTAAGGTGGCAGGGACCAGTGCCCGCAGGCCGGGGCATCGCGACACCCCAGTTTGAAAAGCCCTGTGATAAGGGAACAAACATTTCCTTACCTTAGCGCGACCTCCAGTTGCCTCTCTGCCCAAGTGTGATACGGTGGTGGCCATTTTGGCACCACTGTAGCGTGGCACAGGCAGTCCCGTTAGGTTTGGACTGTTAGTATTTGAGCAGGTGTGGAAGAACGTATAGGCTTTACTGGATAACAACAACCTATCGAAAAGGATAGGTTGGAAGTATTGGCGTCTTCAACAATTATCTCTTTAAGGCTGCAGTCCAATCCACACTTACCAGAGAGTAAGCCCCATTGACTATAATGGGGCTTACTTCTGAGTAGACAGGCATAGGCTTGGACCCTAAAAAAGTCACCAGAAAGGATATCATAGGACCTTCTGTGGTCTACGGATTAGGATAAAAAAAGAGAGATGAAGTATAGCCTAAAACCATAATAATTTCCATATGCTCTAACTTGAAGAATAACACGTTGGTATGTGAGCCATAAGCTAGCATTCTTCTGTAATTTCCCACAATTGGGTAACTGGCAAGGATAATTTTTTTAAGTCAACAAATCTGTATTTATAGTATGTGGCAAACCAGCTGTAATTCACTTCAGGCTGATGTATCTGATTTCTTATGGTATGTTTCACCAGTTCATCTGATAGCTCTGTTGTGTAGGGCTGGCCAAATCTAATTTCCATTCTTGAGGCTATGTGGTCAAGTGGAATTATGTACTTGTCTTTTCCCTCTGTGAATCTGGATTTACATAGAGCTGGAGTTGGCTACAGTAATCCATTTGGTAGACACAGTTACCAACATGTTATCAGCACAAATTTATACACATTACACCTGACTCCCTGAATTTGGCAGAGTCCACCCTGTTTTGGATCCTCTCGATATAAAAGATCAAGGGCACTTGATGATAATATATTTTCCAATATACTGTGCATTTAAATATGAGCTTCTGCAAGACCACAAGAAACATATCTGCCTATAAAGGAGATGGCATAAACTCCGATTGGTCTTGGCATCATTGCAAGGGTAATATTTTCATTTGTATGAACACTTGTAATGATTTACTGTAACTTTGTTAACATGTGGGTTCTCCCCCCAACATTTGTACAATTCATTCTTACTTTGTTTGATTCTTTCTGCAGCTACTGAAACCATTTGTAGAGCAATATCCTATGCCAGATATCCACAAACTTTTCCAAGTGAAATAACACAGTGTTACTTATTCAGGTGCCCCCCCATCCACGGATTCCATATCCACAGATTCACTTATCCGCAGTCCCCCACCCCCACCCACCTGCACGGTCGTTGTACTTACCTGCCTTCCTTGCAGCCTTTCTGTTACAGAACGCTAGCAGACGAGTGTCTGAAACAATCAGCCAGAAGGTTAGAGGAGGGAGACTAAGAGAATGCCAACAGGAAGCAGGAAATTTCCTTTTTCCTTTAAGCATTCTGGCTCTCTCCATCCTTTAGCATTCTGGCTGACGGCTTCTTGCATTCTGCATTCTGGAACAGAAAGTGCTGTGAAGGACATGAGAAACAATGCACCACAGTAAGTATAGGGTTCCCTTTAATCTGCAGTTTTGGTATCTGCGAGGAATGGGAATGTATCCCCCTGCAGATAAGGGGAAAACGTCTGTGATCTTCTCCTTCAAGGGCTTGCCAGTCTCTGACTGGTTGCTATACCTGGGCTCCCAGTTGGCTGGAAACCATATAGAAATTATTCCTGTTTTGGTACAAACCTGACCAATCTGGTAGGACCTCGTAACTGGTACTCAATGGTGGGCCTGGGGGGGGCAGGGGGACAAAAGCCCAGGGGTCACACCCACTGCGCCCCCACCGCTGTCGCCTCCACCTGCTGTGCCACTCTGCCTGTTGGGGCCATTCTGCAGGCAGGCAAAGCCCCGCATGGCACTCTGAAATGTGCAAAAAGCCTTCTGATGCTTCTAATGCAATTTCAAAGAGTACTTCTGGTTTTCTTGGGAAACTGGAAGAACTCTTTAAGATCATGCCAGAAGACTCAGAAGGCTTGAGTGCTGGGGAGCATTGTGCGAGGCTCTGTTATTCCTGAGTAACAGAGTATCCCCTGGGGGAGTGGCATGCTACATGTCACAGACCTGTGCCCCGGGGTGCCATGGGGCCAGGTCTATTACTGCTGGTACTCTTGCCTGATTTCTTTCCTTCTAATCTTCTCTCATTTTCTCTAATCTAATATAGGGTTTCCTTGATTGCAAAATGCTGTTCTATGTACTCATATAGCTTTAGCCTTGGTGATCTGATAATGATTTCACTTCAGGAACTGTTGAGCTCTCCTGGTTGCCAGGTCCTTGGCTAGGTGGATCACACAGACTGCTGGCCAAGCTCCTCACAGCTGATGATGTTGTAGATGGTACAATACTTTGATGGTAAGAGTGGTGTCTTCGTTACCCTGCACATGCCCGATCTTGTCTGATCTTGGAAGCTAAGCAGGGTCAGGCCTGGTTAGTACTTGGATGGGAGACCGCATGGGAATACCGGGTGCTGTAGGCTTATACCATAGTCTTTCGAGACTGAAGGTTGCAGACCAAGAGAGACAGTGATTTTAGATAATGAGGGCATTTGATTTGAATCAAAGAGTGTGTGAGTGCATCCTACCATATTTGTGAGGCATTTCAAATGCTAAAAGTGCCAAGAAGTTAGTAGAGCAGCTAGCTTGACTCATGCTCTATTTGTGCCTTTATCCAGTGATCGTGATGCATAAAATGGAGTGTGAGTGTATTCATGCATGAAAGGGGGGGGGGTGTGATTCAGAGGTTCTAAAACTCTTCACACAAAGTTTCCCCATGAATGCAAATATGTGGAAGATATAACACCTTATCTGGTCCAGCCACACTGGAAGCCTGATATATATATTTGTATGCATTTGGGGAATAAAAAAAGGGGGGACTACCATGCTTATGTTGCTTGCTGTTGGGGAAGGACACCTATCAGTAAAGTAACATTGATTCAGGAGTTACTTCCTTTACCTGGTTGCATTTATGGGGGATACTGTACATAGAGGGTTCTGGAAGGTTTCAATCAGCCCAGAATGTACTATTCTCAATTCCTTTTCCTCCCAACATGTGCAAAGGCTGAATCAAAGTAATAAACAATGCAAGCAGCTCTTAAATCAAACAGACTCTCATTTAACCAATAGAAAAGGGCAACGGAAAGCAAGGAGTCTCCCATCCCCAACTCTCAACCATTAAAAATGACAGAAGAATCCCCAAACTGAGCTTTCTAAGCCCTGTAGTAGTGGCCTCACCGTGGTAAACTAAATCATCTGTACAAGCTGGTTCCAATAAACCACTGAACGTGATAAAGGGGTGCTATTATATTACAAAGCCCAGAAGGCTCTGGCACTTCAGCTATCATGAGCTGAATAGATTAAAAGTATTTTAATGGGACTGACATAGCTTTCTGCAGTGAAAACAGGACTACAGGCGGAAAATAGCCCTTTATTAATATTATACAGTAGGTCATCCAGACAAATTAGAAGGAGATAATCTGGTTTGTTCTGATTATTTGATATTTTGAAAACAGTTAAGGAAACGATGTCAAAGCAGCTGAGAAGCAAATAAGTTTTCCGAAAAGTTTAGTAATAAAAAGTTTCCATTTCAGAGAAATAGAATGGAAGGAAAAGTAAAGAAAAGCTATGTAAGTACAGAATATGTGAATTATTACTATTATTATTTTCATGTAGTACTACTGCTAATTATATATTATTTATGTGGCACTTAATTTGAAAAAAGTCACTATCTTTATTTGTTTGACTTCTTAATATTATGGGGTATGTTAGTATCATTCTCAAGCTAGCAATTTGTCCAACCTTTATTGTAGGCCCTTTAGCCCAACCATATCCTTTCTCCTGCCATAGCCAAAACAGGTTGCTCTGCGTGCTATGGTAGGGAAGGTCAATCAGGAAGCTTGGGAGGGGAAATAGAAAATGCTTTCCCTTACATCCCATAAGCCCCTCGTCAGCCAGTGTGTGTCCTCAGACCTGTGCTAGCTTTTCAGCTGGTGCAAGTTCAAGAAGACAAAGGGATATATGTCAGCTTGCTCAGGAGGAGGTAACATCCAGTGCAAGTCACCTGTGCTGGGTGTCACCTCCTCTGCTTTCCAACATGCCCCCGGACCTTCTCTTGTTCTGCCCTATTCTGCCCACCCAGCTGACTTACTGGCATCCCTTTGCTATTGCTGAAAGCGAGAGCCTCCCTATTGACTGCGACAGTGGCCCAGAAGCATATGTCTCCACACACTTCTAGAGCTTCTTTTACAATGCCAATCACTGCTGGAACGAAACTTCTGGTTGGTGATACATTCCCATAGGACTGGGCCATTTGATACAGAGTTCATGTATACTTCCGTTGACACTAGGTGCTCTACCATGAAGAAAGACCATGCATCAGTTGGAAGTGAAGTGAATGGGGAATGCCTGAAAGAGATGTCTAGCATTATTGAATGAACTCATGGAAGCAGTAGAACAATCCCCATCTCCTAGGACTAGCTCATACTTAGCCCAGTGTGTAGGCTTTCCATGCAGGTCAGACTCTTATACACATGCATGTACTTCATAGGAACATATGAAATTGCCTTATATGGAGTCAGATACTTGTGCTGCAAACCTATAGACACTTGGAGTAAGTCCTATTGAACTGGATGGAACTTATTTCTGAATAGACATGTATAGTCCCTCTAGCTCTGTTTTGTCAACACTGAGTGGCTTCAGCTCAGTGGGCTTCAGTTTCAGACAGGAAATTTTCTCTGCCCTTTCTGGAGGTGTTTGGATGTTTTGGCCAAGTGCAGTCACAACAACCCCATTGTGGTGGCTGGCTTTGGACCATATAACTTTACAGCATCAACTGCTGTTCCTTGTTCCATTATGATTTGTGACTGACCTGTCAGGTTTGTTGTGAATAGATTCAGAAACGCAAAGCATGTTTCAAATTAGAAGTGTCATAAAAATGCTTCCTTCCTTTAACAGAAGTTGATATTCTGAAGCACCCACTTCAGCTGGGTTTACCTGGAGCCCAGTCTATCCTTTCTCCACCCCCTCCCCAGTGATGTCAAAATGGCTACTGCTGCATCCTGCAGGGAGTGGTGGTTGTGGCAGTCTCCTCTGGGTAAAAGAGCATTTGTTCCTTTACTGGGGGTTAAACCTCTGCAGCATGGAGGGGTCTAGTCCGACCTGTGCTAGTGAATCCACTGGTGCAAGTCCATGTGGGCCTGTGCCATAGGAGGGGGTTAGGATTTGGCTGCCACTGCTGCTGCTGAACCTGCCCCCTTCCCAGACCCAATCCCACCCTTTCCCTATCTCCATCACCCCTCCATGCTGCCCTCTCCTCCCCCATAGCTTCCTTGTTTCTTCCTCCCCAGCCCATTCCACTCTCCCCCACCATGTCCTGCCTATCCTGCTATCCTATCTGCCTTGGGGGTGGGGGTTGGCCAACGATCCTCTGGTGGGTGCAAGAAGGCTCTAGTTGTCTTACTGCTGCTCCTGATGTACATGATTATGTGTGCTGCCAGAATATTTTTTAAGACTGCCGTAAGGCAGTCACTGCCAGAGGAACGCATATTCCTCTGGCAACTGGCCCCAATAGAATTGGGCCGTTATTTTAATAAATTACCTCTGGAGTGGGCTTTGATGACAGTTTTCTTTCGGTATCCTCCATGGCACTGTATTCTTCTTCTTATGATGATAACAGATATTGGGTGGGGATTTTTTTTACTTGAGCGTTTATCACCAGCCAGCATGACACTGATGGAGCTTCCCTTGGAAATATGTCATACCATTCATGATGTAATCTCCTGGCAATAGAAAACTGGCAAGAAAAAATGGTTATGTTTTCAATTACGCTACTAAGTAATCACACAAAGTCTAATAGTGAATGATTCTTTATTCCCATGGTGCCCTGACCAATTGTTTTGTAAATTGATTTCAGGACTAAGGATACAAGCATGACAGCAAGAATATTATTTGTGGGTTAGAAGATCTCTTTTGTCACTGCTGCCTTTCTGTCCCTCGAACCCCACCCCCAATTCTTTCTGGCAGTGTAGCAGCCAAAGAGGGTACATATTTTGTAGCATCATGTTTTCACATTATATCGTTAAGAAATGGTTAGCCCTAATGATAAACATACTTGGATTGATAGAGTTGTCAAAATTTTGCTGTCACTAAATATGTTTTTTGTTTCTCAGGAAATTAATATTCTCTGGAAAAGAACTTTGTAAAATTTGTTTTGCTAGGCTTACCACACTTATTTTCCATATGGCTGGCCCTATGTCAAATAGGCTGTCCTGGTATCAATTATGCTGAAATGTACAAATTTTAAAGACCCTCTTCTCCTCAAGCACAGAAAGTCCATGAAGACGATCAAAGATCAGAAGTGGGCTCCTTACCATGTCATGAAAGTAATGACAGAAGCCCTGGGTTATATCTTGGACATCCACAGTGTGGCCTCTTCCCATCTCAATGCTGCCCCAATTTCCAGGAGGGGCAAGATTCTGCCTAGGCAATGGGCAGTCCAAGTCTATTAGACCCCCTGTGTGGTGATGCAGTGGTGCCGGCACGGCCTCCATTGCGTCCTAGGTGGAGTTTTGGCTGCTGGAGGTCTACTTGAGGTAAAAGGCCATTTGTCCCCTTGCCCTAGGGCAGGGTTGCTCACACTTTTTTGGCTCGAGAGCTACTTTGAAACCCAGCAAGGCCCGGAGATCTACCAGAGTTTTTTTTACAATGTTCGCGCCATCATAACATATAACATTTATGTGTACAATGTATGTTGGTGTACCTTGCATAACCACATGAGCCAATATTGCACAACACAATGTCAGCTTCCAAAGTCAACCTGCACTCCTTCTACAACCCACAAACCCTTCCTGCCTCAGGTGCTGTTATATCCCTGAGGGCCCTATTGCCTTCAAGTGGCTGCAGCTGTGCAGCACACTCTGCTGGATGCCCAGGCCTGACCCTTAAAGGGGCCACTGCTGACACAACATCTACCTCCTCACCAGATCTTCCTCCTTTCCAATACAAGTGGGGGAGGGGCAGATCGCCATACCTACCAGTGCAAAAACAGGGGAAAGGTGTGGGGGAGGGTAGATCTTTATCTAGACATCACAGTAAGACCAGTGCAAAACCCCTTGCACACAGAACCAACAGATGGAAGTTGAGGGGGGGGGCAGATCTCCATACATACCAGTGCAAAAACAGGGGAAAGGTAAGTGAGCCCCAGTAGAGTCAAGGGGGCTTCATCCCAGGGATGCATGGACAGGAGAGCAGCTGCTCTGCCTGTCTACTCAGGAGTCAGCCCCAGCAGAGTCAAGGGGGCTTCATCCCAGGGATGCATGGACAGGAGAGCGGCTGCTCTGCCTGTCTACTCAGGAGTCAGCCCCAGCAGAGTCAAGGGGGCTTCATCCCAGGGATGCATGGACAGGAGAGCGGCTGCTCTGCCTGTCTACTCAGGAGTCAGCCCCAGCAGAGTCAAGGGGGCTTCATCCCAGGGATGCATGGACAGGAGAGCGGCTGCTCTGCCTGTCTACTCAGGAGTCAGCCCCATCAGAGTCAAGGGCGCTTCATTCCAGGGATGCATGGACAGGAGAGCAGCTGCTCTGCCTGTCTACTCAGGAGTCAGCCCCAGTAGTGTAGCCCAAGAGCAGCCCCCGACGCGGCTCCGGCTCTAATAAGGCACCCTCCCCCCCTTCTCAGACCAGGCTCACCTCTGCTCTCTGCCTCCACAAAAGGGGGCCAGGCAGAGGGCAGTCCTGCCGCAGAACGCCCTTGCATTACAAGAGCAGCCCCGACGCAGTGGCTGAGGCTCTAACAAGGCGCCCCCGGGGAGGGCTGCGCAGAGGCCACGGCAGCTCACCTCGCTCCTCGTCTCAGCAGCGCTGCCTCTCCCGCGCCAGTTTGGAGAGACAGGGCTCCGGGATCGACTCATTTTGCCTCAAGATCGACTGGTAGATTGCGAACGACGTACTGAGCACCCCTGCCCTAGAGCAGTTGTTCTCAAACTTTTTAACAGTGGGACCCACTTCTTAGAATGAAAATTTGTAAGGACCCACTGGAAGTTATGTCATGGTTGGAAGTGACATCATCAAGCTCAAAAATTTTTAGCCCCCCCATACAACATAATCAAATCAAATCAATTAATTGTTAGTTTAATGTTTACAATAAATATGTTTTTAAAAATTATTTAAAATAAAGAACCCTCCTAACTCTCCCAAGCAGCTGCTCATCTGTTTAAAAAAAATTCCCCAAACATCCCAAAGGTTGCAATCCTAGCCACACTTACCTGGAAGTATGTCCCATTGACTATCATTGTTAAAAGCATGTACAAAGTAGCCTGCTAAAGTCTAACATGATAAAAATAAAATGCACATTGAAATGAATGGGACCCACCTGAAATTAGCTCATGATCCACCTAGTGGGTCCTGACGTACAGTTTGAGAAACAATGCCCTAGAGTAAGCCCCAGCAGCTGCTATGGGACTTGCGCTAGCTCAAGCACTGGCACAAGTCCACATTGATCCATGAAGATGGATCAGGCCCAGGAAGGCTGGGGAAAGTCCCACATCTACCTCCACCCTGTCTGTTGTCTGCCTTGTGTCTATATCTAGATCAGAGGTCTCCAAACTTTTTCACCAGAAGGCCACATCAAATATCTGGCGTGGTGTGGAGGGCTGGAAAAAAAATTTAAATATAAAATTTAAATAAATTAGAGATGGAACATAGATGAGTGAATACATGAATGAATGGGCTCATTTATGCAACCTCTCTGGCCCTCATCAGACCCTCCAGACACAATCAGAGCACAGTTTTGGTCATGTTCAGTTGAGTGGGCCAGAGACTTTCAGGGGACAAGAAGTGGCTGCGGGCTGGAAAGAGGCTTGCTGTGGGCCGCATCCGGCCCACGGGCAGGGGTTTGGAGACCCCTGATCTAGATTACAAGATCCTTGGGATTGCGATCCAAGACTGCGGATGTGGGGAGTGAAGAAACCACGCAGTAGGAACACATGGTCTAGCAGCTGGTCTCCATGGAAGTACTGGTTGACTGCTAGGGTAAGGTGGTGACCTCTTTCATGTGGTTTCTGCATTTCAAATATGATCAGAATGGTGTGGTATACATCATACAGCAGGAGCAACCACATTATTCAGATAATAAAAAATACTGATTCTGAAAAGTGGTGCTGATCAGAAATAGTTCTTGACAAGGAGATGAGATATAATGTGCCTTTACAAATACATCTTTTTTGTGAGGGGGAGAGAACAACTTATTTAAGGATTTCAATCTATCATATTCATAATAGATACTGACTTTAATGGCCTTTAAAGAAATGTACTTATAAACATAAAGCCCTAGTTACCTTGTGCAATTTTTGCATATCAGAGATAAGCAGGAGAATGTACTGTAATTTTAGGCTTTGGGTCTATAAAGATTAATGTTTATGACACTGAGAAATGGTGAAAGCCTCCAGGGATATTTCTGATATAAGAAAGTGCAGTGAGCCTGTCCATATAACTGATCACACCTTGGCTTAGCAGCTTATTCAGAAATCAATGCTGCCCAAATACACTCATGCACAAAATCTTCATGGTTTTCAATGACTATGTGAAAGCATAAGCATGCATGTTCAAAATTATAAATGCATTATTATTTTTCCTGAGGAAACCCAGATATAAAATCTAAGAAAAAAAAAATGCTATACTTTATTCTAAAAACATGACCAAATAATAACTAGAAATTGATTCAATGTAATTGTTTGCAGAATATCAGATAAATAACTTTTTTAATGGAATCTGAACTGTCATGGAAGATTGGAGGAAGAGTTGATTAAAACAGCAACCAAATAAGAGCTAATTTATGTTGGGGGGGGGGGGTCCCTTTCGGTAAGCTGAGGAATCTGATTCAAGAGGGAAGAATGAAACACAGGTGCAAGTGGAACGAGAAAAGAAAAATGGAAAAGCTATTTGGTCTCCAGGTTGGGTTCCAACTTAGTGACCAAAAGTTCCAGGGCACTAGTCTATCTTCCACTGCAGATCCTAGCAATTTGTTACAAAGACCATATTCTAAAATACATTTTTTATTCCTTCTACAGTTGCAGGCTATGTCAAATGGATGGGGTAGCTCCATCCTGTTGATCCAGAATGAACTTACTATTATTAAGAATCTGGACACATAGCTTTTATATTTTGCAGCAGATGCATGACTTTTAATTTCCACATGGTAGCTTGGGGGTTCAGGGTACTGTTCTTCCCCCCCCCCCAGTGTTATTAGTGGAGCGGAGACAGCAAAGCTTGCACAAGAAGACCTTCTGCTATTTTAACATTTAGAACCCAATCCTGTGCTCGGCGACACGGCTCTGTGCCGCCAAGTACAGTCACAAATGTGCCGTAAGGCACATTCGTGGGGCTCACCGCCAGGCTCCCACCAGTGCTAGCTCCTACGGCTTGGTGGTCTCCCAGACTGCCGAGCTGTGGAACAGTAGGTGGGGGCGGGGGCGGGGGTGGGAAGGAGGCGTTCCGGGGAGAGGGGAGGCCAGCAGGTGGGGTGGAGAGAGGGCGGAAGGAGGCATGCTGGGGGTGGGTGGGAGACGTGCCGGGGAAGGAGGGAGGAGGATCCACGGATCTCGGCTCCACAGAATCCAGGGTGCTCGTGCAGGGCTGCACACCCTACAGGAGCGCCTTTACCATTGCAGGGCTGCTTACCTTACTTGGGGGAAGGGAACGAATGTCCCTTTATCCTGAGGCACCTCCTGCAGTAGTGCGGAAGGCGCTGGATTTGGCGGCAGCCCTCCTCGGTGCTGCCGAGCCTGGGTGCCCCAGGCAGTTCAGGATTGGGCTGTTAATCATTCAGACTTCCATATATTTATTCATTCAGAAAAACTGGAGGTTTTTTTTCCTCAACCTGTGTAAACACTCAGGGTAAAATTCAAACAGAAATGTTAAATGATGAGAATAGTGCTGCGCAATCCTGACTTTTGTTACGTTTGTTTATCCTTGTGAGTTGGCTAGGCCTGCATGAAGGCAGCCTGCAGAGGCTGACTTAAGACTCTGCGCTGACGGAGGCACCAAGCTTGGCTGACACAAGACTCTGGGGTGGGCGGGGAGGAGGCAGGAGGGAGGCGTTTTGGGGCGAGGCGAGGGCGAGCGGTGGGTGGCCCCGAGGGCAGGTGGGTGGGGAGTGGAAGGCAGGGCTGGGACCCAGCAGTTATGCCAGATCCCAACCCCATTCCCCGAGCAGCGCGGAGCGGCTTCAAGCCACTCTGCTCTCCTGGAACTTGTGCCACTTCAGGAGGTGGCGCATGTTTGAGGAGACCCATAGGGGCTGCAGTGGCTTACCTGGAGGTAAGGGGAGGAGTTTCCCCTTTGGGCACCTATCCTGCGCTGGATACAGCGCAAGCCTCTTGGCTTGCCTGTTCTAGTGAAAGATAGGATTGTGCCCTTAGGAACACAATATTTTTTATTTAAAAGATTTATATCCTGCCTTTCCCATCCTGAAGCAAATACCCAATGCAGCTTGCAAATATCATGCTAAAATGTAAATTTTAATGTAAAATTTTAATAGGTTTAAATTGGTTGGACAGGGACATAAAATGACAGCAGAAAACTTAACCCCCGTCCAAAAAAACAGAGTGATCATCAGCAATAATCAGCACTAGAGTTTGAAAAGCAAAACATCTTCAGTTACCAATGAAACTGTACATAAGCCTTTTTATGTATCTACAACCAGAGTTTCTGTGAAGTTAAGCAAAGTATTGCCAAGGGAGAGAATCGCATTTGAAAAGTCCTGCCCCATGTCCTTTTCTCTGTGTGAGAGAGGGGAGTTTTGGCTCTGGCTTTTCTGATGATGTTGAGTGATGATCTGTTGGGAATAGTTTAGTTAGTTCCATTCCACTCCCTTGATTTCATATTTTTTCATTTTCCATTAAGTTCATGATTAGATCATTCCTGAAACTTTGAAAGGGATGATAGTTAATGCCTTACAGCCCAATCTTAACCTGAGCTGGAATAAGCAGGCCAACTGGCTTGTGCCATATTCAGTGCAGGCTAGGAGGTAGCTGCCATGCAACTTGGAGTAAAGGGATTTATTTTCCCTTTCCCTGTGTCACATGGCTGTTACCCTTATGGGGCTATTCGGGTCTGTGCCAGTGAAATTGCTGGCACAGAACCAAGCAGCTCGATGTAATGCCAGGCTGCTCAAGACTGGCAACACTCCCAGGCCAATGCAAACGCCGGTTAGGATTGTGCTCTTAATCTTATTGTTTGTACAACTTCCTGCATTTATTGCAATACAATTGTATCTCTATAGTTTGCAAGTAAACTGGTTGGACTACTTTTAAGCAGCCAGTTTCACTTTGTTCTTTATGGTTTCCTTCTATAAAAGATGACAGCACAACGGCTGTATATCCTGTTCAATGCAGTGACCGTTGACTATGATAATTGGAAGATCCTGCAAATTAGAAACCTAATTGCTACCAAGCTCTGCATGAAGACGGCTAAAAAGGCATCATAGGAAAGCCCAAAGGCAGAGATCATACTTGGGAACAATCCCTTTTGTCAGTGAATGAGCACATTGTTAACTCTTTGGAAAGTTGACAGAAATGCTTGTTGCTGGCTTTTCTTGTGGACTGAAGGAAATGACTAAATAGATCTGAATATCCTGCTCCTGTTCTTTCAAACAATTCTGAAAAAACAGCATTAAAACAGTACACTATTTCTTGAGTCATTTTCCTATCATACTTTGTATTGTTACAATGAATCAAGACCGTTTTTGTTGGGACAAGGCAGTTATACGGTATCAGGCACTTTGACAAATTCAAAGAATCCCTTCCCAATTCCATGTTCCTCAGGAAGCAGTCACAAGCAGCCGCCACCCCTAAGCATTGCCCTGTTACTGTTTTCTGGTTCTGGAGGAAGTCTACTAGATAGTCTGCCTGGTGACTTCCTGCTTCCTGTTATGCAGCCGGAAAAAAAGGACAATCCTATCTAGAAATAACTATGCTGGTCTATGACCATAATAAAAACTGAGGGAGCTTTACTCCCTCAGTAGGTGTTTGCAGGGGAGGGGCTTGGACAGTGATGTGATCCCCAGGATCTCGTTGCTAAAGGGGGGGGCGAGGGGAGGTGCTTTGTACTTACTTTTAACTAGGTAGGGCTGCTGGAGGCTGCAGGAGGTGCGGGAAGCCCTGCACAGTCCTGCGCAGCATTCCCCAAGGCTTGGGATATTCAGTAAAAGTGGGTGCAAAACTTCTATTTTGCAGGAGGTGCTTTATGCCTGCTTTCTCTGAATGTTCCAAGCCTCAGGGAGCATTGTGGAGGTCTGCGCAGGGCTCCCTGCACCTCCTGCAGCCTCCAGCAGCCCTACCTACTTAAAAGTAAGTACAAAGCACACTCCTTGCCCCCCGCATTAGCAATGCGATCCTGGGGTTCAAGTCACTGCCTCCCCCCGCCCTTTAAAGGGATGGGGGAAGTGTTACACGAGCTGGTGGGTCGTGACCCACCAGTTTGAGAACCACTGATCAAAGATGAACTTGGTGAATTTGGAGTTTCCTGCTTGGGCAAAGAAATCAGTGGAAGTTTGAGGGAAGCTTAAGATGTTTCTAGAAAACTGCTGAATATGATCAGCTGGGTAGTGCTTGTGGCTGTAAGTGCATTTTTTGGGTTATTACTGAATTCCACCAGCAGCAGGATTTTGTTAGGAGGTTTGTTTTGGTTATGATGCTGATCTAACAACACCAGTTTTTAAAAATATTATTTCAAGATAATTCACTAGTGTCCATGGAACCAATGATTGGTTATTTATTTATTCATTTATTTATTTGCCGCCTTTTTCAATGGACTCAAGGCAGTTTACATAGGCAGGCTGAACATAAACCCTGTTTTTCAGCGAAGTTTTTTTTACTATTGCTCTATAAGAAAATCTCATAGAACTCTCAAATACTCCAGGTGTTTCCCTTCATAGTTCAGATGTCATCCTGGCTGCTGGCTCTGCACTTTCCAAGCTCTCGCAGGCCACTGTAACCAAGCTTCAGATTGACTTTTTAAGGATGTTGTCCGGGTGTATTTTTATTTTTTTTGCCAGTGGACTCCTCCACACTCCACTTCTCCTCACGGACACGCCTAAGGCCTCTTGGTCTCCCATCCAAGCTTCCAATACTGCTTATCTTTTTCAGGCAAGGTGACAGCTCAACCTCCAGGCTACGCTTCCTACCCACATTCTATTCTGCCTAATTCAATAACATTTCTATTCTTTCAGTGTAGTATGCACTTCTGTGTCATAGTACCACTGGTTTATGAACTTGAGTCACTATTCAGTGAGATCAATACATTATTTTGTATGCAGAACTAAGCATTCTGGTGGGATCATCAACATTCTCAATATAGATCTTCACAGATTGTTTTGTCTCCTATAATCAATTTGAAAATATATATTCACTTCAGATAGTGTCTTCACAAGTCTGGGGGCTTGGCTATACAATGTGCTGCTAAGAGCAGTGGTGCAGGTAAAATTAACATCTGAACATTTTAGCACCAGACAATCATGCAAGATGCTGTAATCAAGTTCTCAAATGCTTATGTGGTAAGGAGTTTACCAGACAATATCTCTCTATAACAAAAATATTAATGAGCCAGAATATATAGTCTCTGCCCTTATTTGATTTCTTAGCTGATGATTTTGAATATATACCTTGCTTTTACTATATTTGTATATGTTATCAGCAAGTGCATAGAGTGATCAGTAAATATGTTTTCTCTTTCCTGGGATTTAGGGTTGTGCATATCAACTGCCAGTTGTAAAAGTGACTGTAGAGATGCAGTCAAGTTTTTGGAATCCTTTATGGCTCTTCTGATATGTCAGACGTTGAAGAAGTGCCAATCACTGCTACCAGAATTGCTTCAAAGCCTTTCAATTTGTAAAAAGTAATATATAATGAATGTATAGCAGCACAATCCTTTGCCTATCCATTCAGAAGTAAATCTTGCTGAACTCTTAGGTGCATATGTTTAGGATTACAGTCTTAGGCCCAAATCCTAACCCACTTTCCAGCACTGACATAGCTGTGCCAATGGGACGTGTGCCGCATCCTGCAGTTGAGGAAGCACTCATGGAGGCCTCCTCAAAGTAAGGGGATGTTTATTTCCATACCTACGAGCTGCATCATCCTTATGTCAGTGCTGGAAAGTGGGTCAGAATTGTGCCCATAGATGTACAAGTTAAATGTTAAGTAGTGTTTTCAAACCTGTCTCCCTCTCAATGATACTTTTTCCCACATTGTTCCTCTAGAAAATGATTGGATGATGAATCTCACCCAAATCCCATCAATTTTCTAGATCAGTATACTCTAAAATTGTTTATTATCACCTGTTCATAGGTTTTATTGTTCCATTCATAATATTTGAACAAAGTGGAAGGGATATACAATTGGGTCTTTAGCCTCTGTGTTACAGAAACCTATCTTTCTGTATTTTGATGGTGATGATAGTGCAACAGGATAGGAAAAATTAACAGTGCAGAATGTTTATGAACCATTCTCTTTGTTTTACGTTAGACAGATAGGTGTAGGTCACCACTTGAACGTGCTTCTGGATGTTTCAGTTGACAGTCTATTGATTCAGGTGAAACACTGCTGCCATTAAATTGACATTGTGGCCTAAGTAGCAGCCAAAGGGTTAAGGCAAACCTTGTGAGACTGGCAGTGGGCCAAGTGATCTAAACCATGGAGGAAGGAATATGATCTTGTGAAAATGATCTAAGAGGCATTTGAGGAAGCGCAAGTCATAACGGAATGACTGCAATGGATCAATAGTTGTCTTTAAAAAATAAATACAATTTCAGACCATATTTGACGGTGAACTGAAAATGATCCTTGTGCAACCATTTATTTACTTAAACCCAGTAGGAACTGCCAAGCTATATTAGAGTTAGATATAAATACTAGGGCCACACTATTATAATCAGGTGTGATCTGAAAAGGGCTTGTTTTGTTTTTTCAGGATTCTCACATCTCAGCTGTAACCCTTGGCCAGCTGCACATAAATGATTTTCTTTCTTCTGGATGTTATTAGGTGACTTTGCTCATTTCAAAGCCATGACAGTAACTTTGTTTTTCTTTTTCTTTTTCTTTTTTACATGAGGTCAAGAAATGTGGTTTGTTCTTTATGCATTTCATATGACTTTACAAAATAGGCGTATTGAATTTGGCTCAGGCTTGCCTTAGAACCATCCATCTTTATTAGCAGAGAAGTCAAGGATTTGGGAAGGAGAGCACAAATTATTTGAACAATGTGTGACAGCCTGAGCATCCCGTCTGTCAAACAAGGCAGGCAGGAATGAACTGCTCTCCTTCGCTGACAAGAGATGCCAGTTGAAGATGGGTCCTTAGCCAGAAGATGGCAGTGTGAGAGTGTGAATGAGAAACCTGCAAAACCTTCTTACATGAAAGGAATGGAATAAAAATAGATTTTGACTTGCAAGCACTTATTAAGTAAGCCATTAGCCATAGCATTATCATGCAGCCAGCCTCCTTCTCCCTGAAGAACAGGCAACCCACAAGAACTGCTTAACAAGTGCTGTGTTTTTTGTTTTTGCCCTGAAACCAAGGCCGCAAGTCTCAGCATACTTACTTGGAAGTAAGACACACACACAAACAAATCAGTGGAACTTGCTTCTGAGTAAAGATGGTTAGGGATCTAACAGTTAGCCAAAGAACTGCAGTATTTCAAGAAGGGCATGTGCATTCTCTGCAATCAACCTTTGAATTACACAAAGCCTCAGGAAAGGCTGCCAGCAGCAACTCTCTCTCTCTCTCTCACTCACAGACACACATACACACAAAATCCCAAAATGGAGTATCTGTCTGTGCCACACTTTCAAGGCATTCGGCATGACTTCATGCATGTGAACATTATGAGAATCATAGGTATTAGAATACAATTTGAAAAGCTTCATGGGCATCCGAATTCTACCCTGTGCTGGAACAGGGAGCTCAACTGGCCTGTGCTGTACTTGGATCTAAGCCAGATCCGAGCAGTCTGATGAAATGCCAGGCTGCTCCAGAGGCGGGTTAGGATATGGCCTAGGTCACCCAGGCCGGCTCCATCCCCCTCCTAGGCCCAGTCTGCCCACCAGTCCACTCTCCCCCTGCTGTGAAACACCCTTGTTCCGCCCTCCTGCCACCCTTCCCAACCCCCTGCACTGGCCTCCGTAGGCAATGCAAACTCACCTGTTGCCAGCCAGGATCTGGTGCAGGGAGGCCAGCGTGCATTCTCACACCAGCATCCTTGGCTCACAAGGAGGTGCAAATGTGACGTGGCATGTTTGTCACACTCCTGGGCTGGCACAAGGGACTTAGGCCAGCCAGTCGAGTGCTTGGGATTGTGCTCTGTACCAGATTGCACAAGGTACTAGTGCCAATCTTCACCTCATCCTAACATTTTCCTGATAACTTCAGTCAGAATGATGATGATGGAAATTATGTACTTTTCCCCCAGCTTATATGAGAAAGTAATTAAATGGGCCTGTCTTCCCTCAAAGACTCATAATCCGAAAAGACGCAGAATAAAGATAAGCAAATAGCTGCTTAAAAAAAACACTATTGCTTTCCCCCTGCCTAAATATAAAGGAGCACTGCTTGAAAAAGCATCCCCTTGATCCAGTGTGTGCAGTGAGTGCATGACATGATGTAATGCTCAGTGTTCGTTTCCACACTCCACTCCATTGGCAGCCGTTTGCCTCCTTCACCATCAGCTTCCTTTATCTAAACTTTATTGGGGATACAAGAGGAGGCTTCTGGTTGCTACTCTCTTTGGCAGCCACGCACCTCTTATAATATGGAAACTGGCCCTAGACTTACATACAGAGCCAAACTAGGCAAATATAATGCTTAGTACGCCGGCACCACAAGCCTATGTATGTTTACTCAAAAGTAGTCCTATTGAGTTTAAAGGGAATTACTCCCTTTGTACGTGTGTATAAGATTTTAGTTCTATACTGTGTATATTCTGAAGGTTGGGTTATTGTATTTATTTTAAGCATTATTGTCATGGTATCTATAGGAATATAATGGGTCATTTTTTTAGAGAGACTGCATGCAAAAAGTATGCCTCTCTAGGTTCTGCAAAGTGCCGCTTATACATTTTGTAAGAACTTTCTTACATCCAATACATGTCTATTCAGAAGCAAGTTCTACTGAGCTTATGGCCAACTTCTATCTGGGCCATCCACCAGTGGAATGTGTGTTCCGCTTATGGCGACTACCTTATCGCAGTTGTAAAAGGCGCTCCTGAAGCGCAAAGAATCATGTGCTTCAGGACGGCAAGAGGAAGGGCAGAGCCTTCCCACATCTCCAGAGGATCACTGGCCAACTGTGGAGGAGGCTGGACAGAGTGGGATGGAGGAGGGCAGCATGGGATGCTGACAGGGCAGGGAAAGGGTAGGTTTGATCCAGCAGATTTGGTTCAGCACCAGCAATGGCCGTGAATCCTTTCTGGACCCTATCCTGGGGCGTGGGTCCACCTCGACCTGCACTAGCAAATTCACTAGTGCAGGTCTTAGTAGATCACTCTACAGTGGAGGCTTACTCCTGGGTAAGGGATTGAATGTTCCCTTACCAAGAGGAGACATCTGCAACTATCCCCCCCCCCCATGGGATGTAGTGGCAGCTATTTTGGCATTGCTGCATCAGCATGGGAAGAATGGGATTCAGCTCTTAAGGAGACTTACAGCCCAAACTAACTAAGAGTTGCAACAGCAGAACAGAGGTTCTGTTTTTGTAAATGGCCTTCTCTGTATGCTGGCCCTCTGCTGCTACCAGCTACCTGTGGGAGTGCATATAAGCCAGCATGGGGGCAGCTGCTGGTGGAAGGAATTAGGGGATAAGGGTGAATGGGGGAAGTGTCCCCTGGGTGGGGAAGGGAGTGGGCAGAATGCAGAATAGGGAGGGAGGGGTGGATCCTGATGGCACCAGTGTGCTTCAGGATCCTATCCCTGTTTCCTTTTCCTGACTCTCTTAGTTTCTGTGCCAGCAAATGGCTGGCACAGATCTGAAAAAATCAATTTGAGCAGTGGAGGCTTGCCCCTGGGTAAGGAAACGCAAGTTCCTGTATGAGAACACCTCTGTTACTGCCCCCCACTATAGAAAGTAATGTTTGTTGGCAAAGCTGCATCAGTGAGTGGGGGGTTTAGTTACGATTGGGCTGTTAATCCCAAATTAGTATGCATATATTATGCTCACAGCCCAATCCTAACCCGCCCTGGAATGGAGAGGCAAGCTGGCTGCCCCACATCCAGAGGCGGGTTGGGACTGCCTGTGGCTCAGCCCGGGGCATGGGGAATACATTCCCCCTACCCTGGGTAATGTGGAAGCAGCCCCAATGGGCTACTTGGATTCATGCCACCTAAAGAGGTGGTGCAGATCCAAACAGCCTGGAGCTGTGACAGGTCACCTGGGACTGAGGTTAGGATCCAGCACAAGTGCATGATCCTGGCCCCACCCCCCACTTGACCACAGCCTGCCCATGGGTCTACCTGTTACCTACCCTCCCCTGCTCTGGAATGCCTCCTTTCTGCCCTCGCCCCACTGCCTCCAGACCCCTACACCAGCCTGACATGGCCAGCGCGAATTTACCCATCCCTGTTGGCGCAGAGGCCAGATCTGATTTCCGTGGGCCAGTGCATGTCTGTGTGCTGGCCTGGCTAACTCAGAAGGAGGCACAAACATGGCTTACGGCATGTTTGCAACACTCCCAGCATAAGGCCAGCATAAGGGATTACTCTGGCTCAACGCAATCTCCGTATTGAGCTCTTAAGGCTGAATATGATTGCAGCTTTACTGATTTATAGTACACTTACAGGTGTGTTCATTATAAAAGCTTTTCCTCTGATGAAGATCTCTTTTGAGTTTCATAACTTTGATTTAACTAATTTCTCTGAATCCATACGAGTTTGTTGCCAGTTTGATCTTCAGCAAGATGGGTTTTCTAAAGGCCTAGACAAATGCAATGAATTTTTTTTTAAGCAGTATTCATTTCATTCCCTGGATCCCACTGAACAACTATAATGTCATCTTCCCAAAACATTGCTAGATTTGATATAATTTGACTATTTATCTTCCAGGCAATAAGTATCCGTTTACCAAGTACATTTTATATATTAGCTCAAATTACATTTGGGTTGCTGCTGCTGCTGCTGTTGCAAGTCCTGGAGAGAAAAGGTGCCAAACATTTGATAGAAAGAGAGCACTGCTTTTAACTTCAGGGGAAAGCGGAACTTGTGTTTCTGTCATCCAAGGTGAAACAGCCAAGCTCTAGTTTATGTTAACATTAAGCTATTTGTCCTTATTTAGCTGTCACTTTTATTATAGTCTGTGATACACATGACAAAAATTTCAGGCATGCTTCAAAATGAAAATGAATTGGTTGCATGCATATGTACTGTATATCAAAAAGTTCCTTTTAATTATAGGAATCTGGCAGCTGCTCTATAACTGAGGCAAATAGAAGTTCTTCTTCTTTATATTCCAAGCTAGTGGTAGTAGCTACTTTTATTCACACTTTATTCTGATGATAACTGGGGCAGCACATATGCAAAACTTTGGCCAGAAAATCTAGGCTGATTGCAGGTTAATAGTGAGTTATGCACAGTCATTGTTACACAGTCATTGTTAAACTGCTTTGGAAAGAGTTTTGCACTGAATTAATTATTTTTCATTTTAAATTTTTGTTATTCCAGTACTTTAGAAGCATTCTGGCTTAAGGCACAGCTGTTGTCACAAGGTGTATTCAACAGCCCAATCCTAACCAACCAACCAAACAACCAGGAGGCCTCCATGACTGCCCCCCCCCCGCCATAAAATTCATGGTATGACTGCATCAGCACTGGAAAGATAGTTGTGATTGGGTTGTACAAGAATTACAGCCAAATCCTATGGTTTTCCCCACCATAGAATGCAGCCACGCCAAGATGGGCAGCACTCCATGCTGTAATGGTGGTGGTGGGTGATCAGGAGGCTTGAGAGGGAAAATATTTTCCCTTCCTCGTTATATGCCCAGCCACTGGCAATGGGTCTCCTCGAATCTGCACCAGCTCTTTAGCAGACGCAACTCCAAGGAGAAAAAGGGGGCATGTCAGCTGGCACCAGAGAAGATAGCATCTGTGCACGTCACCTGTGCTGAGTGCCAAATCCTCCTAGCTCCAACATGTCCCTGGTCCTCCCCTTGTTCTGACTCATTACACCCGCCTTGCCAACTAACTTTTGTTGACAACCGTGCATTGTCCCCCTGCCGCGCATCGGGCCTCCAACGCCTCTCTAGCAGCAGTCCAGAAGTCCTTCCAGAGCACCTTTTGGGACAGCAGGATCTGCTGCTAAAATGCTAGTTCAAGTGGCGGCAGTGGCTGTGACTGCCTGTCATTCACCTCTGGGTGATAAGCAAGCAGGGACAGGCTGATGAGCAGCAGCAGCCAGCACCTGCTTGCCGACTCTCTTCTGGGCATGAGTGGGGATTGAGCCCCATCATTACTGCTGCCTGGAGAGAGGTAGAGAAGAAAAGAGGCAGCAGCTGCTACCCTTCATTTTGATCCCCTCTGCTCACCTGCTTAAATGTGTGGATGAGTGAGCAGTCTGAAGCAGTAGCTGTTGTGGTTAAGGGGCTGGCAGGAGCCTCTCATAGGTGCTTGGACTTGGGCAGTTGCTAGCAACCACTGATGGTGGCTCTGAGTGTACCATCAATGATGGAATTCATAAAGTATTAAGTAGTGGAGCTGTAGAATAAGGGAAAGCTCCAACTCACCTGGGAAGCACTGTATCACAGCATACGTCTGAGCTATCGGAATATTTCCTTTTTGTAGAGTAACATTCAAGCAGAACATAATGGTCCTACAGAGCAAATAGATTGAGCAGTAATGCTGTCTGTCCTTTGACAATCATTATCCTGATAGACTTTGGTCCGTATATTGCTGTTGATGTCTGGTGCAGAAACTCTGAGTGATTCGTCGCAGATTGTCACTGTCGCATTTCTGCAGTGTGGCTTGATATTCCTATTGGCCTTAACACAGAATGGTGACCCAGAATGCACGTTTTTCTTGGCTGCAGCAAACCAGCCATTGTTTTCCCTGTACAAATTACAAGGCCAAGCTGTTTTATGATGAATGGCGGATGTCTAACCTCCCTTACACTTCATGTTCATAAGTGAATATAATAAAAGCCAGTGACTTTACTGCAGAACAACAATATGACTGACTGTCCAGTGTGCTTTCAAATAAGCATTCAGTTCTGCCAATCAACATCTTGCGATGCAGCTACTAAGCTCAGATGGTCTTTTAAATACAGAATTTCATACTGAGGAACTCTCACAACATTATGCAAAATTATTTTTATGGCTAAAGCACAACTGAGACTGAAGGGAAGTGTGCTTTTGCCAGCGCATAAATGTGGACAGCCACCATCAAAACTGAATGGAATATTCAGAAGCAGAGTAGGGAGGTGGCGCGGCAAGTAAGTCATGCTCTGCAGCACGTCATGCAAGGGACCCCTCAGCATCCAGCCATTCAGGGCAGCAATGGCACGCTGCTGTCACTGCCTCAAATGCCAAGGGGGAGGGGCCGCTTACATGGCATGTTGCAGAGTGTGCCATGCTGACCACGCCACTCCCTCCTTCCAGCTCCACTTCTGGGAATATTTAAAACTACAATTGCAACTTCATGTGAATATTCTTCTGGTCAGCTGCAGGTTCTACCACTAGGCCTATTCCACCAAGGCCAGTGGCAGGCTATCAGTAGCAGTCCTGCTGAATATTGGTGATAATTTTTTCCCCAGTGAACTCCTATGGTGCTACATGATTGAATATTCAGTCTCCTGAACATGACACATACTGCCCAGGAGGAACTGTTTGTTTTAAACAGGTAAACGGATTGGCTTCCTAACAGGGTTGCAAAGCATATTCAGATGAGAAATGTTCTCCATTGCCTGATTAGATGCCAGGCAGGCATCATTGTATAAACTACTGTCTTTTTGTTATGTTTCCACAGACCTTCAGCGTTGTACTTTTTCCTCCCTTATGTCGAAGCCTAGCATGTTTGCGCTTGTTGTTTCCCCAGAAATGGATTGCAAAAATAGGGTGGTGGTCAAACAACAGGCAGATTCCAACGCATTTGTTGGCTTGGTAGTCCACAAGCTGTGCTAGGGGGCTTGGTTTACACACTGACAGACCAATCCTAACTTGTGCTGGAACAGGCAGGTCAGTGGCCTGTGCTGTACCCAGCACAAGTTTCAGGCAGCCAGAGGCTCAGCCAGGACAAGGGGAAACATTTCCCCTTACCCCGGGGATAGCCACTGCAGTCCCAATTGGGCTACCTGGATCCAAGCCACCTCCAGAGGTGGCGCAAAATGTTGCTAGAATGGCAACACCTCTTTAGTATAGCCTGACAAACTATTAGCAATCATCAATTGTTAATTGTTATTTCTTTAGAAGTTATTGATGCATTTTTAAAAACCTTATCAAGAAGAAAAGACGTGAACTTTTTCCCCACTATAGTATTGAACGTCTTTATTCCAAGACTACCCTTTTAACCAAAATGGTGTTTAGGCCCTTTTACATCAAATATTTGTATTCAAGAGTGAAAGGTGTAAAGCCCAGATCTTAATTTGAATTAATTAGTGATGTGGTGTGTGAATTTGTGGTGTGCTGGGGGGGGGGAATAACCATGTTTGTGTGCTGGGGGAAGAAACCAAAACACCCTCAAAAAGTTGTGGTGCGCATGTTCCCTCATCCCTAGGACTTTTGTAGGTATCATTTGAATTTGCCAATGGGGTTAATTCTGTGACTGTTCTGTCAAGTGGCTGTTCTAGTACAGATATTTGTGTATATATGAACAACTGTTTTTTTTGTTTTTTTTAATAATCTGCCATGAAGCTCTAATCTTCCTTTACAGTTCTCCTGGGATTTAATTAGAATGGTTTCCTACAGCCTGACATGTTTATGAGGCATAGGTAAAGAGACAGTTCATAAAGCTGTCAGTTTCCTGAGAAATTAAAGAAAAATTGGGCTTCTTAGTGCCTTGGCAATTCGATGCTGCTGATATAGTAGCCTTGCAAACAATGAAATCAAAAGCACCATAACAAGATACTGATGCATTAGATATGGGCAAGGTTTAAAAACTATATACAAGAGCATTTGTCAATTTGAATGCCTAAAGAGAGAAGTATGGGAAGCAAAATAGAAACTCAGGTAGCCTCATACAAGACAGTTCAGTTTTCAGTAGTGCATGGATGAATAATAGCCTCTTCATTGCTTCAATGATAGCTGCAAATTTGCTCTCATAAGACAAGTCTTAGGGAATCAAATCTGCAAGCTAAAAAGGAATGGCACTGGTAGCCAAGATCTGTTGCTACCTGCACTCTTCTGGTTACTTAAAGCATGTAGACTTTGAGATTACAACTAACATTTGGTTAAAATAAAGTATTTGGAATGACTGGCAAAGGGGATATTTACTACTACTACTACTACTACTACTACTACTACTACTACTACTACTACTGTTATTCCCAAATCCTAACCAACTTTCCAGCATTGACACAGCTGTGCTAATGGGCATGTGATGCATCCTGCAGTTGGGTGGCACTCACGGAGGCCTCCTCAAAGTAAGGCAGCGGTTTTCAGACTCTCTTGGAGAGTTTGCACTGCTGTAAGTCCTTGCGGGGGTGGGGGAAGGCAGCGATGCGATCCCCAGGATCGTGCCGCTCAGGAGGGCAGAAGGGACTAGGATGCACTCACCAGTCCCTGCAGCAGCCTGTCGGGGGTATGGGGAGCCTTGCACGAGCATCTGCAGGGCTCCCCAGCTAAGAAGTGAAAGTGGAGCTATCACAGTCCATTTCCGGTTTTGCATGGTTTTCCATGATCGCTCCATTTTCACTTCTGATGACCTGGCGCAATCCTAACCCACATTCCAGCACCAACATAAGGGCAATGCAGCTCTGAGGTGCCCAAAGCTACTTACTGCAGGTTTGCATGACTTCTGGTCTACCAAACCATAACAATATTCAACAATGTATATGGTGGCTCACCAAGGATGCCATAAGCCTCCTGTTCTTGCTAATTTCATGGAACATATGCCAGTTCATATGAAATTCAAGTGGTTCAAGTGATCCCAACTATCCAGTTCCACATGCTAAACTGGGATATTGTCCACAGATGACATAAAGCAAGGTCACACAGTTCCCCTTGTGTATTTGCTCAGACCTGACTTTGGGAGTATCTGATGCTCCATGGGGACATGAGCACTTACAAATGAGTGTAAGGACCAAGAATCTGGAGCAATGTGAATAGGTAGGGAAGTATGGAGATAAGTTGTATCAGGTTTTATTTGCTATTTGTATATTAACATCCTTACCAACTTCTGCTACACACACCCATGTTCTCTCTTTTACCTTGTTTTTTAATCTTTAGATCTTTTGTTTCATTATTTTGATATTTTGTAGCCTTTTTGTAGCATTTTGTTCTCTCTTTTACCTTGTTTTTTAATCTTTAGATCTTTTGTTCCATTATTTTGATATTTTGTAGCCTGCTCCCGGTGTGGAAGGGATTGTCACTCCCAGATTGGCCTTTTCAGCCACACTAGACGCTGTGCCAGAACCACCTTTCAGAGCGCGATACCATAGTCTTTCGAGACTGAAGGTTGCCAATACAATATGTAGCCTTTTATTTTTCAGACTTTTAATAAGCTTCTTATATTTTTACACTTTGATTTGCTGGTCTCAATTCACCTGGAACGGAGTGATTTGCTGTCTTTCAGGCTACCCATGTTCCACTACTGTTTGATTTTTAAGAGGGTCGCCTGGATTTGGGGCGCTTCTGAAAACCCGAGAGGAAGGTTTTCCCTCCTGTCTGCCCACTCTACCTTTGGGTGATGGCACTGAGAATTAACTTTTCCTAGTTCATCCAATTAAAAGGGTGACGTGGACTGTAGAGAAGTGAGTGCCAGTCAATAACCACGAGGCATTGAGCCTGTCTTGCCTTCCGTCTACCCTTACAGCAAATTTTGTAGGTGTGAGCAGGGGTGTCAAACATAAGACCCACAGACCAAATGTGGCCCCTGGAAGCAATTTACTTAGCCCCCGTTATAATTGGGTTCTCCCAGTTTGATAATTGAACTCGTTCATATCTTGAAAATATGAACAAGATGTGTGCCTTTTCTCTTCTGTCATTTGCAGCGAATGAGTTTGTATGTAAAAACTAAGTGCTTATTTCTGGCCATCATCTGCTTAATGATGTCACTTTCTGCTGAATGATGTCACTTCTGGCCCTCAGCAGACACCATGAATACCAACTTCTGCTCTCTGTCTGAAACAAGTTTGACATTCCTGTCTTAAATGATCGATAAGCTAATATTATTATCCAAATGATGAGTTCCTTATAAAGATAGTTCATGCTGATCTTTACCATGTTACAACACAATCCTAAGCATGTCTACTCAAAACTAAGTTCCATTGTATTAAATGGGGCTTACTCTCAGAAAAGCATGGATAGGATTGCAGCCTTACTCATTTATTATATTCCAAGGGTCTTCATCAAATGCAGAAACACAGGGAAACAGGGCAGCTACATATATGTCAAGACTTGATTCTTTATTTGATTGGAGTGGTAGTGCACTTGTGGACTTAATATCTACACTGCTTAGCTGAATGCCGGGGTTTACTTCTCCACCTTTAGCCTTCTTATTTTACTCCCCTGTTGTGCCTTTTCCCATTTCTTACATGCATTCATCTTCATTAAACTTGCTTCTACTTTTCCCCTTTCTCTGCTCAAATCCTTCCCTTCCTAGCCTTTAAAATTATAGTCATTACTCCTATAAAAGATATTGTAAGAAGGCATCTGATACCAAATTCCTCTGATGTGTCTCTTATAAACCATAAACCACCTGAGGCAGAATACTTTCTCAGTCTTGAACATCATATTTTTGTCTCTTGCAAGATTATTTAACTTCCTGTCTCTTTCTCATTTCTTTCTGGGTTTCTAACACACTTACTGGGATTTTTTTTTATATACACCTATAAAATAAAATCTTCCAAAGCATCAAATCCAGTTTTCTTTTTTTATATTCTAACACATATATGATAAAAAGAGGAAAATAAAAGTTTATGAGTGCAGAATAAAAAAGAAAGGTGTGGAAGACTAAAAGAGACTGTGCTATAGGTCAGCACGGTAAAGCTGAGATTGAATGCAGATCAAAGAAAGTTAAAAATTATTTGACAGCACTTGATTTAAAACAGCCAGTCTAAGAAGCCTCCTGTAATAACTTATCCTGTCTTTAACTTGCAGATTGCTGAGCTGTCTTGAAGGAATTCAGGGACTACTGAGCATCGACATAGTTTTCACTTATGTGATTCCAGAGAATATAAACAGAGTATAATGTGTCTAAGTATGATCAAGATGTCACTCACTGTATAAGGATGGGCCTAACTGATCATGGCTTTTTTGAGCCACTGTGAGTTCATGAAAGGCAGCAATGTCTTTTGTGCTCTTCATGAAAAACGACACAATACTTTTTTCCCCTTCTTTTCTCAGTTGTTCTGTTTCATTTCATCCTCTAGTAGCAGAGTTTTGCACATACATTCTGCAGACAACTCAGGCTGTAATCCTATATGTAACTTCCCTGGGAATAAATCCCACTGCACATAGTGAAACTTACTTGTGAGTAGACATGCATAGGATTGCACTGTTTGTGGAGTCTTTTTTCCCCTCAAGACATTATGTATTACTGCATATTTTTCTTCAGTGCCTTGCCACTCTGAACAAAGCAACTGATGTCTGCTTAAGTGTTTGTGTGGACTGTGTTTGCCACTCACAGCCAGGGCTTTCTTTCTAATGGAATGCGGGGGAACGGAGTTCTGGCACCTTTTTGCAGGCCCCCCCTTCGGAGGCATTCCGGGGGGGGGAGCAAAACAGAGGCATTCGCTGGGTGGGTGCTGGGTGGGTGCAGTGGGTGCAGGGTGGGCGGGTGCCTGGCCCCTGCCTGACTGCACAACGACCCCCTCCTGTCCCCATCTCCAAGCTCTCGCCTGAGCTCAGCCTGCCTCCCCTCCCCCCATGCTCTGCTTCCCTGCGCAGCTTCCAAGCTGGTGGAGGGCGCGGGGGACATGCGCCGACGGCAAGGAGGAGGACGGACAGCCAGCCAGCCAGCCAGCCAGAGAGACGGGCTGCGGCACCCACGGAACACCCAGGTACTGGCTTGGCGGAGGAGTAGGGGAAGGAAGCTGGCTGGTGCAGCCCCCATGCCAATCTGCAGCAAGAGCCTAGGTGTGTCTACTCAGAAGTAAGTCTCATTGTGCTCAATGGGGTGTGCTCCTGGGAAAGTGTGCATAGCCTTGCAGCCTGAGAGCCCAAGCCTATGCATGTCTACTCAGAAGTAAGTTCCATTGTGTTCAATGGGGCTTACTCCCAGGAAATTGTCATGGCCTTGCAGCCTGAGTAGACAGGCAGAGGAAGGGCTCTGAGGCTGCAGTCCTCTCCACACCTTCCTGGGAGGAAGCCCCACTGCCTCTAGTGGGACTGACCTCTGAGTAGACAGCCATAGGCTTTGGCTCTGAGGCTGCAGTCCTCTCCACACTTTCCTGGGATGAAGCCCCACTGCCTCTAATGGGACCGACTTCTGAGTAGACAGGCACAGGATTGGGCCCTGAGGCTGCCATCCTATCCACAGTAAGCCCCATTCACTAAAGTGGACTTTTGAGTAGACATGCATAGGATTGGGCTCTTAGGCTGCAATCCTAGGCACTTTCCTGGGAGTAAGCTCCATTGACTAGACTTACTTCAGAGTAGACATACCTAGGATTGGGCTCTTAATTCTGGCAGAGATATATATCTGCACCTGTTTTCACATGCTAAGGGCAGGTGAAAAGGGATTCTACGTGTGTACAACATGCTGTCCAGCCTTGCCAGAGATCCTCCTCATCCTTCCCCCACAAACATGCCCTCCGCCAGCCAGCGTTTACAGCTCCTCTCCAGCAATGCACAGCAGCTGCTCAGGGCAGCAGAGAACATACAATTGTATGCCAAGTGCCTTCCCAAAGACACAGAGTATTCGGATACCTGAATTAAACCATATTTAATGGCTTGTTTGCAAACGTAGCTGTTTCTATGTGCACCTAAGGACCCCTCTCGTGTAAGAATTCCTTTTTTGTTCTTATTCCCACAGTTGCTTAGAGTAATTTTACTACATGGAACTCATGTAAGCCATTTTTCGGAATCCATTCACTGCTTCCTCTCCTCAAAGTAGTGCCATACTACATACGACACGTTACAAGTGCACCTGTACAGTATTTTTTCCCATGTGTAGAAAAAGTAGCTAGGGGGAAGGGGATGTGGAGATTGACAGCCCAATCCTATGCATGTCTACTCAGAAGTAAGTTCATCTTTAGGGGCGAAGCACATAAAAAATATTTTATTTCTCCAATAAAAAATGGTTTAAAAATAAATAAAATAAATAAATAAATAAATAAATAAATAAAAGATTAACAAGTTGTGAGTTCCTGCACCTTTTTTTTTTTTTAAAACAAAAAAAAGCACTGCTCACAGCCCAATCCTAAAATGCACTGGCGCAACCAGGCTGCATGGCCTGTGCTGTATCCAGTGTAGATTAGGAGGTGGCAGTAGGTCTCCTCAGGATAAGGGGATATTTTTCCCCTTATCCCAGCTTGCTCTAGAGGGCTATTCACATCTCCACCAGTTACATAGCTGGTGGAAGTCTGAGCAGCCCAGAGTAATGCCAGCTGACCTGGGAGGGGGTTAGAATACAGCAGAAGAGGTCTCTGCCAATCCCGCCCACATTCTATCTCCCATGCCCAGAAATGCCCCCCTCTCTGCCTCCCAGACACCCTCCCACATCCTCTTCAAGCCCCTGCATCACTTGGCACCTTACCTGTCTGCACTGGCAGCCCTAGGTCTGAATGCTGTGCTGGTGGGTCAGCCCAGGCCACTCTGTAGCACTGCTTATTCGTTGGGTGTCATGATGTGTCTTGCAACATGTTTGTGATGCCTTCCACTAGTGCTGGGACCACTGCACCAGTGGAGCTCCATGTTAGGATTGCACAGTCAGTGAAGGAGAGGGTGCCCTCTATTTTCCTCCTTTGTGCTAGACAGCTCATGCAATAGCTTGAGGATGGATGTTCTCCCCACCCTGAACTGGATCATATCTCTTTCTTCTGCCCTCTGGCAGAGAACTACCAATGTACTTACTCCCTCAAACCCTCTGTGAAACCTACAATTCACTGTTGATTTCAGTGTTATATTTTCCGTATAAGGCCTTGTTTGACATGCAAGTGAAACCCAGGGAGCACTATGCTCACTTAAATCTCATTGAAATCAGTTGATCTTATATGCAGTTGATCTTATATTGTGTGGACTTCATCCACTGATTGTGTTCTGTGCTACAGGGGCTTCTCTTCTATGACTAGTTTCAGATGTGATATGAGGGCAGCAGGAAGTACAGGTGTTACACATTCCTTGCTTCCCTGCTTCTTTTGACCAAGTAATGAATGGTATTGGAATAGAAACTTTTGTGACTGAGAAGGTTTTCAACTCACTCCCCTCCTTGCCCACATTTCTTTCTAATTCCTGAGGGTCAAATAAGATTTGCATGCAAATGTGTGCTTTTGACCATATATTTTGTTTTTGTTTAGTTACAAAAAGTGCCAGTGGGCATGTAAAATGACCTGAAACAATGGTGGGTAGAGGGCAATGGCAGTCCTGCAGGGCCAGGGGGGGCAAATGCCCCAGGCACCATGTCTGTGGGCCCTGTGGAAGTGGTACTGCTGTTCCCACCACAGCACCACTGCTACCTCAGCCCGCCCTCCAGAGCTGTTCCAGGGACAGGTGAAGCCTTGCGCTGTGTCTGCAGGTGCTCTGAAATTCTTCTGAGGCCTCTGAAGCTCCCTTAAACAGTATTTCTGGTTTTCATCAGAAAACTGGAACTACTGTTTAATGGCACTTTGGAGGTCTCAGAAGGCTTTTGAAGCACCCAGGAATGTCGCACAAGGCTCCTTACAGAGCTGGGTAAGTATACCAGGGGAGACGGGACGGTGAGTTGCGGGGGGGGGGGGCATGTTGTGAACCTGTGTCCCAGGTCCATAGGGGCCAGGTTCACAACTGGCACATTGCAGCATAAGGGCCAGGTTCAGAACTGGTGGAGGGGGCATTAGCACTTAGCTTTTGCTGTGGTTTCTATCCAATCATGTGCTTTCCATCTGTTCAGTTGAAAGCCAATAGAAGATTGCAATTGACCTAAAAACTGTAGTGGAGACAAAGCAATAAAGCTCCTCTATCCCTACCATATTTTGGAGATGTTTCAGGTGGTCTCCCCAGTACTATTGAAAAAATAAAAGCAAATAAACACAGGGTCAAAAGTGCACGTTTGTGTGCAGGTCTAATTTGACCCTTAAACCAAGTGATTTAAAAATACTCCCTTAGACTGTTACTTAGTGAGTACCACCACTGCCTGTGATAAAGAAGTTTAAAATGGCATCTTACCAGCTTTTTTTCAATATTAATTAATTAATAATACAGGTATTTATATACTGCCTTTCTTGGTCGTCAGATTTCTCCTCAGACTTTATTCAAGGCGGTTTACATAGGCAGGCTGTTTTAAATCCCCGTAGGGATTTTTACAATTGAAGAAAGTTTCTATCTTTCAAGAACCACAACATTTCAGATGGATCTTTCTGATCTGGTATCACTTTCTGGCCTCCAGTTTCCTCCCAGCAGCTCCTTCATCTCTCACATGGAGGGCAGCCAAGACGCTTCTTCACTCACACCAAAGAGCAGGTGAAATAACTCGGCTCGGCTTGTCAGCTGCTTCAAGGTCTCAGCATTCCGGGTGCCGGTGGCCTCAAACTGGCGATCTTCGGATGTTATCTTCAGGCAAATGGAGGCTCTACCCTCTAGAACAGACCTCCTGCCTGTGCAAGGCATAACCTGGACTTATGAAAAAAGCATCCCTCTAAAGTCTACTGCCTGAAGCAACTGCCCCACATCACTCCATGGTAAGGATGGCCATGAGTGGTACATCTACTATGTCATGAATGAGTGAAGTGTCTAGGACTGCCGTGACCATTTGTTAGAGTTATTAGGGTCATCTGTGCTGTTCAACTTGATGACATTCTTATTTCGTTCCCTCATCAATGCTTTCCCTGACCTACTATTAGAATTTGTGTTAATGACTTCTTTGGCAGAAGTACTAATCTTTGCTGAGTCTCACCTTTGCTTACTTTTGTATGATCTTGGCATTTGTGACATTTGAGTGACTCATTTGCTAGTAATCTAAGGGGGAGGTCCCCACTCACACCAAGATATACAGCACAACTGTTTTAAAAGCAACTAGAGTGTGACATACTCCTTGCTTTTTGAATGGCACAATGACCTGCCTTTTGGCAGTCAGATAGGCCAGAGCATCTGGAAGCATTTGTGCCTTACACAGGGTTGTTTTACTTACATAACCGAAATCTCATTTAAAAGAAATCACATTCCAGAATTGTGGATGTTTATAGCTGCTACCTTTATTTAACATCCAAGTGTGAAGCGAATGTTATGATCAAGAATCCATAAACTCTTAAATATGAAAGAGGTCTTTCAGGACATCATTATCATCATTACTACTACTACCATCGCAAGCTGCAGCACTCCTTTTTTGTTAAGCTAATGGCCTTACACATCAAGCTTACTAATTAAAATTACTACAAATAGAATGCATATGGGTATAGTAACACTTTGGAACAACTATATAATAATTTCCATCCCAGCAAAAATAGTAACTATGCATCCCAGTTATGTACCAAGCCAGAGACTCAATTTTGGAAACATTTTTGCTCCTCATGAAAAGTAACTTAGAGCCCAATACTATCCAATTTTCCAGTGCTGGTTCAGGCGTGCCAATGGTATGTGCACTGCATCTTGTGGGTGGGGAGGCAGTCCCAGAGGCCTCCTCGTGGTATGGAAACATTCATTCCCTTACCTTGGGGCTGTATTGCGGTTATACCAGTGCTGGAAAGTTGGATAGGATCGGGCCCCCAGTTGTGGCATTTTGTTTCAGGGGGCGCATTTAAAAGGAAAGAAAATGTTCACAGAAATATCTCTCTATATTTTTCTCTTCCAAACCAGGCATTTATGCACCTTAATGGACAGCAACAGATCAACGTGTTTTTAATTTGAATTAGCTCAAAGCCACAGGCTTAAGTTCTTCAAATGTTTTTAAAGGCAGCTGTCTGTCTATCAGTTGAGAGAAAAAAGATAGTTGAGATATCTATCAGTTGAGAGAAAAAAGTATAGGTAATGTCCTTGTAAGTAAAAATTGAATTTTGCCACTGTAAGTCCTGGTCTGGTGGCATGGCAGTCATTTCTCAGTTCAGTGCAAAGCCCCAAAGACTCTGGAGATGTGGACAACAGCAGCCTGCAGAACTGCTGCTGTCTTCTACCATTACTGGTAAATCAGCAGCTGGGTCAGATTGATGAAGATTGGGGAGGGGAATGGGCTAGACTGGGGCAGGAGGGGGAGGATCATAGTGACATTAGCTCATGCTTCATCCTATTCCCCATTCCTGGCCTCGACCACCCCAACTCTCCTTGGACTTGTGCCAGCTAAAGAGATGGTGTAGGTTTGAGGAGACCCATTGGAAATCATATGACATGCACAGAAGTAAGTTTAAAAGTGTTATACTCACCTCTCCAGAGCCGTTGGGTCTCCTGTGTTGCTGCATGCTCTGGGCTGGTTGGGGATGGGATTGGGCTGCTTGTAAACAATTTGTCTTCCTTGACATGTTAATAAAGGTAATTGAATCTGAAACTGGTGTTAAAAAACCTCTGCTCAAGATTTTATGTTAAGGGCCATGAGAACAACATTGCCTGTCTTTTAATGGCTACTCTGGACCTGAAAAGGAAAATCCTTCACATCAAGCAGCTCAGGGGCACAGTGCATTCATGGATGTTTGAGTGAAACTTGCCGGGCCTATTCCAAAGTTAGAGAAACTACTGTGCATCATGGTAGCTGTGCTAGGAGGAGACGGCTGTATTTACTGCTAGATAGCCAACAACACTGTCTCTAAACTCTGGCTGCTAGATTCACATGGTGAGTGTGAATCAACAGAAGCCTAGTTCTAGTATAACATGGGCACAAATGACAATTGTGGTGGAATATAAACAATTTCTGAACATCCTTCAAGGTAATAAACACACAAGCTTTTTGCCATTATTAATATTATAGTTTACTATTGCATCTTTGATGGTATGCTGTTGATTATTTTAAAATTTCACAACTGAGGGCCCAATCCTATCCAATTTTCCAGTGTCGGTGCAGCTGTGCCAATGGGGCATGCACTGTATCTTGTGGTGGGGAGGCAATCACAGAGGCCTCCTTAAGGTATGGGAACATTTGTTCCCTTACATTGGGGCTGCATTGCAGCTGCACCGGTGCTGGAAAATTGGATAGGATTGGGCCCTGAATGGATAAGCTCTACTTGCTATTTGAAAACCCCTGTTTGTTAATTGAAAGATGTGCATTATGTGAAATTCAGTATCTTCTGTTGGCTTGGTGAACCACTGGTATTCATGAAAAGAGTCATTAGCAATCAGTCACCTTTCAGCAGCTGGAAGGAGACAGAGGGTAGTAAAGGTCCTATCTGTTGCCCTGCTGAGTTCACTGTACTTTATACTTCTTGTACTAACTGCCTTGACTTTTCATTTAAAAAAGAAAAGTGAGGTATGCATATGAAAAATAAATAAGCCATGGTTGGCTTCTGTATTAAGGAAAGCGAAACATTTACTATCTCTCTGTAGTGGTGCCGGGATCCTTTTGCTGAGTTAAGTGTTTTAAAATTCTAGTATTCTCCCCATTCCCTTCTTCTGTCTTTGCCCCTCCTACATATTTACTTTCTTAAGTTCATTTATGTATGTATTTATTTTGGCACAGCCATTTAAGCAATGGGAACCCAGATATACACTTCACATTGGCTTTTAGCTACCCTAAGCTGGTAAGAAAGAGGGAGTGATATCCTTCACAAGAAAGTGGGAAGTGGATGTATATGCATATGACTACATGAAAGTGTGTCAACAGGAGTCACCCCAAGGCTGTCAGATTGTAGATTCCAGGGAATCTGGCTGTCAGGGTGGCAGGGTGAGGAAACAAGGGCAAGGTTACATTTCAAGAAAGGCAGACCAGGACCTGATGTCCAGAGGCAGTTGCTTAGTCAAAATCAGGTTAGGATTGAGATCTGAGGCAGCAATATAAGGCTGGAGGGGCTAGAAGCAGACATAAGGTTAAAGTCCAAGATGTAGATCATCATTTGAGGCAGTAGTCAGAAAGAGAGAGTGGACTGTAGCTCAGCAATTTTCAACCTTTTTCAACTCATGGCACACTGACAACGCATTAAAATTGGCAAGGCACACAATGAGTTTTTGACAACTGATAAGGCACATCACAATGCCAGTGCAGGGCTCATATTCCTCAATGGCCCTATTAATAAATGCCATCCCCTAACTCCGGTGGCACACCTGCAGACCATTTGTGGTATACCAATGTGCCCTGGCACACTGGTTGAAAACTGCTGCTGTAGCTAAAGTCCTCATATTGGCAACAAGTTGCTTGGACTGATGAGCCAGGGCTTTAAGTGTTGGTGTATGCATATTTGTCCTTGGAGATCAGCTGACTGTATGTTCTGGCAGGCTGGTACTGAAGTATTGATGGCATACTCTCAATGAATAGAGCTCTGTGTGTTGGGCTTGTGGAGGAAAACCTAACTGCTGGGAGCAAAATTTCAAGGCACCCCACCTCTGGTGCCTCAGAAAGTGTTAGTCCTAACCAAAGATGGTGGAGATAATTGTTGCCTAGAAAATCCTTAGCCAAAACTTCAAAGAAAATACACCTGAGTATATTTTGGTGTACTCTTTCTAAGCCCTTTTGGTGTACTCTTTCTGAGCCCAAATTTCCTCTCCCCCAGAGGTGAAGGGAGGCTGAACGCAAATTCTTCCCTCAGTGATGGTTTTCTCTCCATTGCCCTATCCAGTGTGATAATAAGGGGGATGCTTTGCCCCATGAATTTTATGAGATGGGAATACTTTTACATCCAAATAATAAAATGGATATATCCTGAAGGTTCAGGTGCATAACAAATGCAAACCCAAAATTTTAGGCAGCCAGAATACAATTTTATTATCCTAAAATATTACTGAAATGCCCCCATCCTTTGTTGATGTTCAGCACAGTCCAATGGGTGCTAATTCACAAATAAGTTCCACCAAGCTCAATGCAACTTATTCTCAGGTAAGCATGCTTAGGACTGCCTTAACCATAAGTCCTCAAGGTCCACCTAAAGAAATCACTTTATTGCATATAGTTTGCTATGAACTAGGCTATAGAATTAGACTGCAGTTCTATCCACACTTTGGAGTAAGCCTCATTGACTATAATGGGACTTACTTCTGAGTAGACATGCATAGGATTGGGCTCTCAGTCACAGTGTGTGGGACTAACTATATAAATCTTCAGCTCCAAAATTACTACCTGGAAAGATGGTTTGTTTTTTCTTTCTGCAACCCCCCCCCTTTCAAAATGTGTTTGAAAACATAGGGCATATTGATCTTGAAATGAAATAGTTTAGACCATGAAAAGCACTTGATGCATGCTGTATTTATAGGAACCTGTCAGCAGCTACAACAGGTAGTGTGATTGTTACAGGAAGGCTTTAAAACCTGAAGGAGATGAGGGATATTAGCAAAAAGGGGGGAGGACAGGAAAGAACTGCATCTTTTTTCAGTGCATCAAAGGAAGGGGCTATGACTACCTCCTCCTGAGGAATTCAGCTACATGTCTGTGGTGGGAAAGTGGATGTAAGAAAAATGCCACGGGGATGGAGAGAAAGGGGAAAGGCCATATATTTCAAGGAAGAATATTGTTTACAAGGAGTGTTAATAGGTTTCAGGGGAAATGTTAATTTTTTTTTCTGAGGTTGAAATAGCTACTGTAAGTTTTTAATGGTTAATCATTCATTCTTGAATTTTTATATTAAGCATTTCATATTACTTTATTGACTTAACTTTTATGCTCTTCTTCATTTTGACAGTAAAGAATGACCAGGCAATACTCTTTGAAAATTGGAGACCATTTGCAGCTGCTCTCTGCTGAGGGAAGTGAATAATAGGGTGCCCTCAAGGAATTTCAAAGGTATCACTCAACAGAAACTTTGAAGAAAACTAGACCATTTTATCATGGTAGGCATGCTGATATGTTTGCTTTAATAAAATGCCATATTTCTGCCTTTAATCTCTTGTCAACCAGCTATTAAAACCCCAAAGTGTATGCGTGCAGCACATGTAAACACTTTGTGGTTAGCTGAGGTAGCCACAGAGCACACCAATAAAGCCTGCAATTTGTGTTTGGTGAGCAGGCTGTAATAATTTTCTGAGTAATGGAAAGAAATAAGAATTTTTTCCTCCTCTCCTGCCCTCCCCCTACCACAAGTTGAGCCAGAAAGCTAATTTGGCTTAATTCAGTGACCCGTGCAATTAAACAGAAGGAGATAAAAATATGCACTTATGAAAACTTTCAGTGAGCTATAAAGCAATGACCTTAAAAAAATGCTGCTTATTTACAGAGAGTGACAGAGAATTACCAAGTACAAAACTAGTGTCATCGTGAGGTAGTTATTTAAAAAAAAACCTGTTCAGAGAGGTCTCTGTGTTTTCATACAGGGGTACTCTGGATTGAATTCTGCTTGTGCAACCCTTGGAGATTTCCCAGCCCTAGTGAGTTTAATAGCAACATTAGCACTCATGTTAGTAGGTTCTAGTTTTTTCTCAACTAATAGGTTGCTGTCAGTTAAAGATGAGCTTGGAAACTGTGGCCACCAAAAATAGCTTAGGTAGATACCATTGCTTATGAATAATAGAGCTGGGAATCCTCCTTTGTTTAGAAAGTGTGTGTGTGTGTAAGTTGGAAATAAAGCCTGCAACAGTTAGCCTTGAGGGCAAAGATGCTCCATAGGGAGCTATCTAGTGGCTGGGCTGACACCTAGCCTGCTTCAGTATGACCTTTTCTGAGCTTGTTAACCAACCACACCTGACTTAGCTGGATCGGCGGGGTTTATCCTGGACTTTGATTAGGCGGCCCATCAGTTTCCTGGTTATGGCCTGCCCTTTCACCTGTCTAACAAGCCATATCCCGGCTGCTGTTTTGAGGCAGGCTTCCCACTGCGTTTCTGCTTACGTTTGCCTCTTTTGCTATCTTGCCTCTGGTTCTAGACTTGGCCCATTTCCTGAGCACTGTTTCTTGAATGGAGGATTTGAAGCAAGTGGAGATTGCCCCAGACAGGGTGACCAGATGTCTTAACCACAAAAGAGGACAAGGTACCCTAAAATGTAGGACATCCAAGAAAATGTAGGACATGCCAAAATAAAAAGCTAAAAACCTATATTATTTATTACATATAATTTATTAATTACAAGAAGACTTTGCGCTGCCTGCTAAGAGGGAAAAGAACATTTAAGTTCTTTTCCAAGACAGGAGGCTAAAAAAAGAGGACATGTCCTGGAAAAAGAGGATGTCTGGTCACCCTAGGTCCAGATTGCTACTTTTCCATTGCTCTAGTTAGCTGTATTTTATTTTTGTTGTTGTTGTAAGCCAATCTGGTAGATTTCTTGAAGGGCAGCTTATATGTTTTAAGTACAAACATATTTCTGTATGTGAGGCTCCAGTTAAAGAACAGCAGCAGACCTAGTCCACAAGCTGAATACCCAACTACACTGTTCTATTATTATTTTTCTCTCCTTGTGCTGTGCTATGGTCTTGTTTGTAGTGTGAGGTCCTGTACTGAATGCTATACTTTAAGGACATAATCCCACCGGCATACCAGGGGTGGTCAGGTGGGCAAATGTCCTGGAGCATTGACCTCCCCTTCCCCACTGCCCGTTTTTGTTTTTTTGTTTTTAAACTTATCGTCCCTTTAAAGGGATCTAAAAAGGTTACTTCCAGTTTTCGGTTGAAAATTGGAAGTGACGTTTTTAGGTTCTCTGGATGCCTCAGAAGGCCTACTGAGGACCGGGGAGGCCACAGGCAGCCTCTCAGGAGGCCTAAAAACATCACTTCTGGTATTTTGAGAAAACTAGAAGTGACATTTTGTGGCTGGGGGGGTGGGGGTGGCATTTTGTGATCCTGGCCCCAGGTGGCACAGGGGCCAGGATCGCAATTGTATAGTTTCCAATTTGTTTCACAGGAAGGATACACTGAGTGAATTCATGTACCATGGGCTCACCGAACCCATGCTAGAGCAAGTAAGGTAGTGGGGACAATATGTGGGAGGATTGGGGCAGGGTGGGCTGAACGGGAGTGGTTTAGGAGTAGGAAGGGGAGTATCCGGGTAGTGCCAGTGCACACCAAGATCCTGTTCCCCTTTTCCCACCACACACCCTTTCAGGCTCCTCAAGACTACTGGCATAGATCCAAGGAGATCCACTGGCGATCAGTGGCTTATGGTGAGGGGAAAATGATTTTACTTACCTCTCCCATGCTATCTGGTCACCCTCCCCCTAACATAGCACGCACTTCTGCATGTGCAGGCTAGTAGGGGATAGGATTTGACTATTAGAATCTATTTCATAAAAAGTGTCTATATTTTTTCCCTTTCCTGCATCTGATGCAGAGGGAAGTGGGATCAGGGCTATGAGGTACTTATTACATGCAATGAGATAGTGGATGAACCTCCATAATTGTAGCCCCAGAATCATGTACAGTTAGGGAACATAACAGTACTAGGATGTTTCTTGGATTCCCCAATTTTTTACAGGTTTAGAGCAAAGCAGCAACATGATACAGGTCCCAGAGGAAGTTGGGCACCAGATATGTAATTTCCCTTTGCAATAGCAGCGATACTTTTCTTGCTGGAATTGCATTTTCTGTATGGCGGTTTTGATGCATTTGTCTTAGGAAATAAACTAAGTGGGGATTATTGTTTTTGGTGGCACTAATGTGTATAGTCAGGCTATTTAACTTCCACTACCTTCAGCTTAACTCTATGCAGTATTTCAGCCTCTTACAGAAAACGCTTACTATTTGTTTTTTATCCATGGTTGTTGAAGAGAGAGAATAAAAATACTAGACCATTTTTGTTTATTTGCTGAAAATGTTTATATCCTTATGGACCACAGGCCATTTCATACTGTCCTTCAGGTTACCTGGTCCTAAGCTTTAAAGGTAATCACCAGGGCCTTGAAATGCTTCTGGACATGAACCAGCAGTCCATGAAGTTGTACAATAGTGGTGTGACTGGCAGCCCGATCCTGAACCCGGCGGCACGACCCAGCACCGTAGAGAGCAGTCGCAAACATGCTGTAAGGCACATTCGCGGGGCTCACTGCTGAGCTAGCACCGGTGCTAGCTTAGCGCCGACTGGTGCTGGGCTAGTGCCGAGCTAGTGTGGGGCGGCGTTGGAGCTTCCGCGGCCCGGCGGTGGATGACACCGCTGGACTGCAGAATGGCAAATGGGGGCGGGGACGGGGGCGTTCCGGGGAGGGGGGAGGCTGGTGTGACATGAGACGGGAGGTGGGGAGGTGGGCGTGACGTGGGGAGGGGGCATGCTGGAGGCATGCCAGGGGCGGGCAGGAGGATCCTAGGCACTCGTGAAGGCTGCATGCCGTACACGAGCGCCTTTACTTTAGCTGCGCCCTTTTGGTTGCCGCTAAAGAGAGTAGCCCCATTGAGGGGCTGCCTCCCTTACCCGGGGGAAGGGGACGAACATCCCCTACTGCTGAGGTGCCTCCTGTGGTAGCGCGAGAGGCGCTGGATTCGGTGGCAGCCCTTGCAGTGCTGCCGAGCTGGGGCGCCCTGGGCAGCTCAGGATTGGGCTGCCCGTTAGGATTGGGCTCTTAGTCAAAGTACATGGTTCCAGCCAGCACTCATGTAGCTGCATTATGTACTAGCTGAAGTTGCCATATAGTCTTCAAGGGCAATCCCACATACAATGCATTACACTCATCCAGTGGTTTTCAAACTGGGGCGTTGTGATGCCCCAGCCTGAGAGTCCTGGGCAAGTCTTCCTTAAGGGGCAGGGAGAGGGGGAAGGCAGAGACAAGATGCCCAGCATTGCACCTCTGATCGGGACACAAGGGTGCACTGCCATTCACCCCTGCCTGCAGCAGTCTCCCAGGCATTAGGGGAGCCCAGTGCCAGCTTCAGCAGGGCTCCCCACACAGTGCGGAGCCCTCCAGAAGGTGATCGTGACCATGTCCTGTTTATGATTGCAAAACTGGAAGTGGTTGTGATCACCTTCTGGAGGGCTCTGCGCTGCGCGGGGAACCCTGCTGAGGCTGGTGCCAGGCTCTCCTGATGCCCAGGAGGCTCCTGCAGGCGGCGGTGAATGGCAGCACGCCCCTGCGCCCCGATCCGAAGTGCAATACTGGGCATCATGTCTCCGCCTTTCCCCCACCCCCTGCCTTCTGAGCAAACACTTAGTGGCTCTCAAACTCAAGAGTTTGAGAACCACTGCACTAATCCATAGGTTCTCAAACTGGGGCATTGCAACATCCCAGCCAAAGCAGTTCTGCCTGTGCCCCTTTAAAGGGTGGGGAGGGGGGGAATGCAGTGACGAGATCAGGATGATCATGTGGCTGCCAGGGCCTTTTACTCTTACCAGAGCTCGCACTGGCCTTTGGAGGGTGCAGAGAGCCCTGTGGATGCCCCCGCAGGGCTCCCCAAGCCTCGTAAAATCTAAAAATAAAGATTGCGACCCACTTCTGGTTTAGCAATCAAAAAACGGAAATGGGTCGCGCTTTGTTTTTAGATTTTACAAGGCTTGGGGAGTCCTGTGGGGGTATCCGCATGCTCTCCGTACTTCCCCAGAGGCCAGCACAACCTCAGGTAAGTGTAACAACGCCCCTGAAAGCCCTGGCAGCAGTGCGATTGTCCTGGTTGCATCGCTGCATTCCCCCCTCCCCTGCAAAGACTTTCAGTGGCTCCTAACTCCTGGAGAGTTTGGGAACCACTGCACTAATCAACTCCAGCACTGATGTAACCAGCGCATGGTAAAGCATAGTCGAGTCTGGTTGACTCGGGTATGGGTGCAGTTGGTACACCAGCTAGGTTAAGCAAAGGCTATCACTGTCATCTGGGCATCAAGAAGCAGCACTGAATTGAGAGCACCCCCAAATTGCTCATGTGTTTCTTCAAGGGGAGTACTACCTTATCCACAGCAGGTCCCTAACTCAGGCTGCAGTCCTATGCTTTCCTGAGAGTTAGCACCCTTGAAGACCAATGGACTTACTTCTGAGTAGACAAGCATAGGATTGTGTTCTAAGTTTGGTAATTGGGAGGACTTCATGATCACACTTCCCTAACTCTTCTGGCTTGGAAGTAAAGTGGTACTGAATTCCTGTGCTGATATTCAAATCAGCACCTGCCTGTTCTCTGAAATGTTGCAAAATATCAGGAAAACAGGGCAAGCCTCTTGATGGACAAGTGAATCCTCTGAATAAAGCACACTTTTTCTTAGTTGCAACTGGACTCATGTGTAACTTGTATACCCCAAAATACCTATTTCTGCCATATTCCAAAGTGAACATTTACCTATTTTTGAGTACCCTGTTCCTTGTATTTTTGGGCATACCCCCTGACTGGAAGACGGCAAGCCCAGCAGTGTGGCTCATGAAGATATGAAACAGGCTAATGGCCCAATCCTAACCAATTTTTCAGTGCTGGTGCAGCCATGCCAATGGGGCATGCACTGCATCCTGTGATGGGGAGGTAGTCCTGGAGGCCTCCGTAAAGTATGGGAACATTTATTCCCTCACCTTGGGGCTGCAGTGCGACTACACTGGAGCTGGAAAATTGGATAGGATTGGGCCTTAAGGTGGGTAATTGTTCTATGCATGTGCATTGGGAGTAACTGAATGATTCATTCACAATGACATAGGCCAGCTACCTGCTTCCAGTAAACACTACTTTGAAACACATGTGAGTGTTCACATGAGCCAGAGCATTGACTCATGCAGAGATGCAGCAGGTGGGGATTTTGTAGCCTTACAGCATCTTGAACTAATTTCTCATGCAATCAATTCATCCATAGCACACTAATGTACTTCTATGCCCAGTTTCATATTTTCTGCCTTATGTAGTATGGAAGAAAGGAAAAAGAAAAAGAAATTCTCTATATGCTGGTTTGACTCCTAATGTAGGCTCAGAACAAAGCTAAATGCTTTTTACTTCTCATAGCTAGACAATGCAACCTTTTAAGTCTTGGGATTTCTGATGATGAGGGAAACTTGCGTCAAGTGGAAACCAAGATGAACTCTGAGTGAATGTGTCATTATTCTGTATTGCCCAAATGGCCAGCAAGAAAGAACAGCACTCTGGGAAATGAAGAAATCTTAGCTGCCTCTGAAGTTTCAGAGACAATCTGAATTTGAGACAATGCAGGAGTTTTGCAGATTCAAAGTTAAGTTTAACAGCATGAATATGAGAACTTTTGTGGCCACATCATCAGCCCATCTGAGTTAGAAAAATGTCTGAAGGATGATTTGTGAAAAAAAAAAAAAAGGTTCACATGATCAAGATCATGTGGGGACAGTGTTAGGGCCCAATCCTATCCAACTTTCCAGCACTGGTGTAGCCACAATGCAGCCCCGAGATAAGGGAACAGATGTTCCCATACCTTGAGGAGGCCTCTTTTACTGCTTCTCCACCATAGGATGCTTGTTGTTGGCAACCTTCAGTCTCGAGAGACTATGGTATCGCGCTCTGAAAGGTGGTTTTGGAACATTGTCTAGTGTGGCTGAAAAGGCCAATTCGGGAGTGACAATCCCTTCCACAACGGGAGCAAGTGCAGTCTGTCCCTGGTCTGTCTTCCTGGCTATGGGCCTTCCTTCTTTGCCTCCTTGCCTCAGACTGTTGGCCAAGTGTCTCTTCAAACTGGGAAAGGCCATGCTGCACAGCCTGCCTCCAAGCGGGCTGCTCAGAGGCCAGGGTTTCCCACCTGTTGAGGTCCACTCCTAAGGCCTTCAGATCCCTCTTGCAGATGTCCTTGTATCGCAGCTGTGGTCTACCTGTAGGGCGCTTTCCTTGCATGAGTTCTCCATAGAGGAGATCCTTTGGGATCCGGCCATCATCCATTCTCACGACATGAACGAGCCAACGCAGGCACAGCCAACGCAGACGCCTGCGTAGGATGCAGCGCACACCTTATTGGCACGGCTGCACCGGCACTGGAAAATTGAATAGGATTGGCCCCTGGGGCTCCTATAAACCAGAAAGGAATCTATCAGCCAGGGGTGTCAAACTCATTTCATATAATGGACCAAACAGCATTCATGGCCCCTGCTGAGGGCTGAACATGACCTCATTAAGAAGAAACCCTAAGCAGAAAATTGTGAGAAATACAAGCATGTTGTTCTCACATAGAAATGCATTGACTACAAATAGCAAAAGAAAAAATGTGCAAATTTTGATCATATTTTTAAGATACAAGGGGGACCACTTATCACTCTAGGAGAGCCCAGTTATCACGTGGGGCACCCTTTCAGCAGCGCTGCTTCTAGTGCAGCTTCCCTTTGCAGCTCAGCAGGTCTGCGAAGTGATGTGTCAGCAGCCACTGCTAAAAGAGTGGCTCTGGGAAATCCCAATTATTACGTGGGTCAGATAAAAAGCTTCTAGGGCAATGATTTTCAATCTTTTTGTCTCATGGCACATTAACAAGGTACTAAAATTGTCAAGGTACACCATCATTTTTTTTTTACCATTTGACATGCTGTTGGTGGGGAGCTCACATCCTCCAATGGCCCTACTAATAAATGATCCTCCCCCAAACTCCTGCAGCACAGCTGCAGAGCATTCATGGCACACTAGTGTGCCATGGGGCAGTGGTTGAAAATTGCTGTTCTAGGAGCTGCATCCAGTCCATGGACTTTATATTTGACATCCCTGCTGTAGGCTATTTGACATTTGAACACGATTCTGTCAAATACACAGCAAGGATGTACAATACACAATGATTAAAGAATTAGTTTTAGTTTTGTTTCCAGCCTTCAAAATGGAACAGGCTTATTCCCATAGATATCAGCACTGGGGAAGTGTATGAGTTCAAAATGGAGTAGAAAGAGAAACTTGTTATGCTGTTAAAAATGACCTTGGAAATGTGCATATCAATTAACAAGCATTTGCCAAGAAGTTGTGTTACAAACAGGAATCTCAAGAGCTTGCAATGATGTATTTTTCCCCCGTCTCTTTCTGAACTTGATGGCTGGATGCCCACGTGAATGCATTATCTCTACCAAAAATGTGTGTGTTTTTAATCTCTTATCGGATTTAGCAAAATGAAATTAGTCCTGAGGAACTTGAGGAAAGAAATCAACTTCTTGAAAATCAATGAGTCTGCTATATCACGCTGAGGGCAAAGGTCAGGGTGGGGAAACATACAATTGCTAATCCCAGTGAGTGGAATTTGTTTGTGGTAGTAATGCTCAGCAAAGGCCTTATCCAGTTTCTGCAGTCTGTGGTTTAGTGTTCCATAGAGAGAAGCTGCAGGAATAGCTTGAGGTATCTTTCTCTTTAATACATAAACATCTATACGCCCGCATGTGGTATAAGTTTTGGCATGTTCAGAGAAAATTAAAGATAAGATGCTGCAGACCAACATCATCATATCGTGCAAAGTTGGATTAATGGTCTTGGCCTTTAGTGAAATCACCTGCTCAACTATGAGGTCACTGAGCTCATATCAAACAGTGGCAAGCCCTGGTTTATGACTGAGTACATATGCTCAACAAAAGCTTCAGCCATTCAACCTCTAGTAGTGGACTTATTTATTTATATGCCATCTTTCTCTGACATTCTCTGATTTATATGCCATCTTTACATGGCATTCAAGGTGGTTTACCCATGCTGGCAAGTCTAAACCACAATTTTTTCAACAGGGTTTTCTACAATATTGTTCTGTCAGATGAACTTGCAGAACCTTCAGTTCACCAGATGTTTTCCATCCAAGTGCAGCCATTATCCTGGCTGTGCTCTGTGCTTTCAAGCTTTCACAGTAGCCATGTTTGGTGTTGTATATGCTGTCCAACTGACTCTTCTGCACTCCACACATTCTCACAGTGTAGCTTTACAAGGTCCATGCAATCTCCCATTCAAAGTCAACACCTTAGCTCTGCGGTTTTCAAACTCTCTGGGAGTTTGAAACCCACAGTAAGTCTTTCCGCAAAAGTGGAAGTGGAGCGCGATCGCCCCACTCTCCCTTTCCCTGACCTGGGGCACCCTGTAGGCACTCACGCAGGGCTCCCCGCACACGGGAACAGCTGCTGCAGGGACTGGAGGGTGCACCCCAGTCCCTGCAGCCCCGTCAGGAGGGAAAGCAGAGCGATTGTGCTCCGCTTCCAGTTTTGCAGAGCGGGGCGCAATCGCTCTGCTTTCACTTTTTCTGACCTGGGGAGACCTGCTGAAGGTTGCGCAGTGCTCCCCACCCCCCTGGGAGGCTGCAGGAGGCTTGGGCAAGTGCACCCAAGCCCCTGCAGCCCCCCTGAGCGGCACGATCCTGTGGATCGTGCCACTGCCTTCCCCCTGTCTCCTGTCTGCCCCCGCCCCTTAAGGGGGCAGAGACCAGGACCCACAGGCTGGGGTGTCATGACGCCCCAGTTTGAATACCACTGCCTTAGCTGAATCTGCTTAGCTTTCTTTAGATAGGCATCAGTTCAGCCACCAAAACTCACCTCCTGCCCAAGTCGCTTCCTGATACTATATATATATGTATACATACATATATACATATATATGTATACATATATATAGCATAGTGTATATGTATACATAGATATATATATGTATACATACATACATATATATATTACATACGTGCATGTATGAATCACATCTTAGGAACATATGATGCGAAATGTCTCTGCATGTTGTTGTTGTTTCATAAAAGACAATGGGAAGTCCTGGGAGCATGAGGCATCATGGAATTCTGAATCTGAGGCTGCAATCCTATCCACACTTACCTGAGAGTAAGCCCCATTGATTATAATGGAACTGACTTCTGAGTAGGCATGCATAGGATTGGGATCTTACTCAGGGTTTTTAGGCTATGCATTCTTATGCCAGGGCTACCATATAAATAGCTCCTTCCATTATTTGCCTTTTTCCCTCTCATGATTTAGAACTTGAATTCTATTCCTTCCAATTTAGCAAGAGGATTCTCTATTATGCGACTGATATTTTTAACAGTATTGTAAAAAATAAAATTTATCTGCTTAGGTGCTTTAGGCTGGGGTTCTTCATTCTGTATTCATTTAATGTAAGTGTTATCAATTTATGTACAGTATTGAAAGGCAGACCAAGCCCTTCAACGGAGCAAAACATGCTTTGCTTATTGTGGCTGATGATGATTTAAATCCAACTCTATGTGCTTCCATTAATCTAATTCTCAAGATTTGGTGGAAAAGGCACCCACAGAGTTTAGAATCATTAAATAGAATACCTTGGACGGGCCCGCGTCTGTCAGCATGCCATCCAAGACACAGGTTAATGGCTTATTCCAACAGGACACAATTTAATGGATTGAAATGTCTGCCACTCATAATGGTAACTAGGCCAAACAGAAGTTTCACTTCATTTCTATGGACAGAGTTCCATGGAAATGCTCCTTCATTTGCTACTATAAGGACAAAATATATTAAGGTAATATTGGAGTAGACTTACAATTTTATATTAAGTGATACAGCCTACAAAATAAGTTCTTTGCAGCATTGTTAAATCACTAAAAGAAAACTCCAGCCTCTGCTAGAGACACTTATGCGGTAGAAAGCCACTCACAAACTACTTTATGCTATTAAGGTTGTTTTTGTAACCTTACCTAAGCTATCCCATAGGATAAGGGGGGCAAAGATCATGCAGTTTAATACCTGCTTTTGAATCCATATCATTAAAATCAAGATGGTCACACAGTGCTTCTGCAATATGCTCACACTCCAACTTTGATGAGACTGGGTACTATGGAGTGATCTTAAATATTGTAAATCGAACATAGAAACATTGGTTCCCTTACCTTGGGGCTGCATTGCAGCTGCACCGGTGCTGGAAAGTTGGATAGGATTGGGCCCTAACCTAGGACAGGTAGCGTAATCCTACCTAAATCCCTGTGCAGCAATGCAGCAGCACTGCCACTACTACCACTGTATCCCATGTGGAATTTTTGGCTGCTGGAGGTCTCCTCAGGGTAAGAGGATATTTGTCCCTTTGCCCTGGTGCAAGCAATGGGGCAGCTGCTGCCCAGCTGCTATGGGGCAACTCATGGTACAAGTTCATATTCATCCATGACAGTAGATCAGGCTTGGGAAGAGGGTTGGGTTTTGGCATTCTCCTCTGCCGCTGAACCTGTCTCTTTCTGGGCCTGATCCACCCTCTCCTCTGCCCCCATCATCACCCCATTCTTCCCACCTCTGCTCTGTTGGACCCCCTCCCCACCAACCCTGTGCCAGCTTACCCAGGACAGTGGATCTTTGACCATCTGCTGGCACGCCTCCACTGTGAAGCACTAATTATGCCAGTGGTAATGAGGGATGGGTCTGGGCCATAAGTCTCATTGCACTCAGTGAGACTTACTTCTAAGTGGACACACACAGAATTGTGCTGTGTGTTTTTTTGGACAGGGTAAACCTACACTCAAATTCTTGTTCAGCTATGACATTCAGTGGGTAGTCTATTAACCTATCCTACTGCCTGGTTTGCTGTGAGGGTAAAAATCACTTGGATCTCACTTGAGAGGGTGAGATAGAAAGTAAACATTGGGGCCCATATTTTATTCTCTCTCTTTCTCATAACTTGAACATATAAGTTTACTTTTACTTATTTAAATTTTTAAACTTCTGTGTGAGTTTTTACAAATGGGACATGATGTTTTAAAGCAGCCTAAACAACTTGTGACCCACCAAACAGAATGCATCCACCAGCCTTTATTGTGTTCTGCCAGGAACTTGGTAAATCACTTGTTTACCAACTGGAAACTCAGAAATACAAGGTGAACAAGCAGCCTCCTGGAGCCTCATGTGATCAACCACTCAGGGCACAGCGGCTTGCTACATCACACAGACCCCATTAATAAGGATGGACACAACTTTTATTTTTCTCTGCAGTTCATTTGCATGTGCAGTGCAGTGTGGAATACATGTAGTGCCAATAAGTCCAAGTTGAATGTTATAGGAGTATTTTGGTAGTGCAGGCTGCTTGTTCACACTTTAGTTTTGGAAGGAAAAATCATATTTAGAACATAGAGCAGTGAACATTATTGTACTATCAGACAACAGGAGCCTGCTTCTCCCCAGTGGCGTAGCTAAGGGGGTGCAAGGGGTAGCAGTTGCATTGGACATCAAGCTTTAGTGGGGCAACGAGCTGAGCTTGACACTAGTGACCAAAATAGTGAAAATCTTGGTATGTATGAATAATACCATCATGTTTTAGATCACTGTAAAGGTAATTTAATGCAGAGTGCAATGAAACAAACTGCACTGGAATATCTGTTTTCTATCAAAACTTATGGCCAATTAACCAGAAAATGAAAACAACTGCCTTGTGGAATAAAAAGTGGATTTGCTTAACTCCAAACTGACCTATGAGACTTTTTGTTCTGAGTGCCAAAGAGATGTTATTATGATACAGCATGGAACCAACAACTTTTTACTTATTTACTTAATTAAATTTGATTTTTGTCATGCGGGGGGGCGGGGCTACAAAACATATTTTGACCCCAGGTTGTAGATAGATGCCTTAGCTATGCCACTGACTGGGAGGAGGCAGCAGAGCAAGTGGGTGGTGAGCTGCTGGGGAGAGGAGGTGGGTTCCTACCAATTTTCACTTTCTAAAAAGCCTGGGTGTGATGTCACTTCCGGTTGTGACATCACTTCCAGGGCAACATTTTGAGCTTGGCACTGGGCTACACAATCATTAGCTACGCCACTGCTTCTCCTTTCTTTTCCTGATCCAGCTTCTCCCTCTAAATTGGACCTGCAGGTCACTCTATTTCCAAAGGGTAACTTTATGTACACTTTCAAGATGCATATCAGGCTTATTTTTAATTTGTAACCAAACAGTCAAATACACACCCAACATCATAGCTACGATATGGGTTCCCAGCACCAGATGATAATGCTGAGTGCATGTGAGTGGGTACCATACAAAGGAAAAGAAGTACATTGTATATGAGCAAAGTGATTCTAAGGGTGCATTCCTATACAGATTTACCTGGCAATGAGGTAAGCTATCTGAATTGAATGGAACATATTTCTGTGTAGACATGCATACGAATGTGCTGTAAGTGCACATGTACTAGAGACCATGAATAAAATATTTGATGGACTATTATTTTGAATCAATAAATGACACCCAGAGACTTTGACTACTTAACAGCCCAATTCTATTCCCTCAGTTACTCCACTGGAATGTTGCATTCTGGTGGCGTAATATGCTTTCCAGCTGTTGCAAATGTGACACACCGGAGAGTGCAGCCTGGCCACAGCTGGAAGTGGCAGGCAGCCAGGGCCAAGTGGTGACTGCCCAGGGCAGCCCGCACCTGCAGGTAAGACTGTGCAGGGGATGGGAGGGAAGTAGGAAGGGGTGGAATGGGGTGGGGTGGGCAGAATGGATGGCAATGGGTTGGGGAGGATGGTGGATTGTTCCTGGGAAAGGGGAGGGTTGGGCTGTGGCAGCAGCATCTGCAGAATCCTCACCTCTTCCTGGACTTGATCTGCCTTCATGGGTCCACCTGGCCTTGAGCCAGTAATGTTAGTGATGCAAGTTCAAGTAGACCCAATGGGCTGTCATGGGCTTATCTTGCGGAAAAGGAAATTATGTTCCTTTACCCCAAGGAAGCCTTTGGAGGCTGAAAATCCCCCATGGGATGCAGCAGATGCCAAATTGGTGCCCCTGCATCATGTTAGATAGGACTGGGCTGTAATTCGTAACTATTGGATGTTTATCCATCCAGTTCTTTTCCATCTGTAAGCAGTTCATCTTTTCTCCAGACTTCATCAGATCAACTTTTCAAACTTCTTCAGTTGTTGGAGGAAAAGGGATTGGGGGAGGAATAATCACAGCTAACACACAGACTATTTTCTATGAGTATATAACTACACCTGGCTACAGTATTTGAAATTTTCCTGCTATCTCATTCAATATCCTGTATTAGCTATTTGCTCTGTCTATTCCCAACCTGTCACCACTGTTAAATTCAAATATATATCAACATTTTTACCTGTCCAGAACTAAACTCCAGGCCTTCTAGAAAATATCGTAATTGGTATAAACTCATTCTTTTTATCCTCTCCCCTCTCATCTTACCTCAGCCAATGTTTATTGAACGCTACGAGTTGTCAAGACAGTATTTGTAAATGGAGTTTAACTGTATGTGAGCTGTACAAATGTAATAATATTACCCAACTCTTGTTTAATTTTGAAAGCTCTATCCTTGACAACATGGCTCATAAAGGATGGTTCAAGCCGAATTATCCATTATTGCTCCCAAAGTCTACAATTAAACTATCGATCAAAGCTGGCAGAGAGAAAGGGAAAGCTCAGGCAGTCTGAGTGCTGACACACCACTGACTGTGTCAGGCACACAGTCTGAGAGGAAGTGCAAGCCTGGAGTCTGTCTTCGGCTAATCCACTCCATTCCGACTAGCCTGGACGGAACCGTGATTATGCATTGTGCTTATGCAGTTTTAATAGGATGGGTCTTATGCAATTTGCGACCTCCATTTCTTCACAGGAAGACTGGAGCTTAACAGGTTCACATCCACGGGGAACCAGCGTTGGCTCGTCGACTTCTTCAGACACTGCAAAATGCATCTTTTCTGGGGAATTCCACAATAAAATGACTGTTATTTATCATTACAAACCTCTTTATCATTTAGTCAATAAAAGGCCTCTCTCCCTCACTTTTTTTTTTTTTCTGTGGTGTGCTCAGAGTCAGAAATCTGTATTAGTCTCTACTGGCCTGGAGGCAGGAGATGTCAAAAGCTAAATCATGATCTGCCCTGGCTTTCTGGCTAAATTGTGTATGAAGGCCTGAGGCAAAAAGGTGCACATGCTCATTACTTGAAACAGAATGATTTTCCCCCCTTTTCTTTCCCCTTTCTTTTTCTTTCTTTCTTTTTTTTTTAAACATACTGAGACATATATGGTAACATGACCATAGTATATATGCTTCTCAAAAGTATCAAACTTGAAAGAAAGCAGTCAAAGCTGAATATGTTAGCTGCGTGTGTTTTTCAAATGGTGGAAGAGAAAAGGGGCAATTTCAGAAATAGACCTTTCTGATAGTAACAAAGGAGAAATAAGGATATTGAGATTGCTCAAACGTCCAGGGAAAGAGTCAAACTGTGTACAGATTATTCTTATTATGAGGAATGAGAACACCCCACAAAACTTTGTTTTTGGTCTAGATTTCCCTTTGGGTTGCATTACCATTGCTAGGAACACAGCACTCGCATTGTACCACAGGCCACTGGTTAAATGCAGTTCTCCCTCCAGCTTTCATTTGATGCATATAAGAAGGCTGTGCAACTGTCACATGGATCTGAGCACACCAGTGGCATCACCAATGATGAAATTCAGATTCCAACCTGCACAGTGGTATAGACTGTTCTCATACAAGTGTTCACATTTTGGAGGATTTTTGCTTTAATTTTTGTAGGACTTCACTTTCTGAGCTCTTGTCTGTTGTCCTGTGAACACTATCAACGTGATCACTGCAGGTCAGATTTTCTTTCTTCATGCTGCCATGCCCAAAGGGTTGCTCAACATGGAGGATTTTAAAGCATCTGAACAAAATAGGATTTTAAAGTCCTATTGAACAAAATAGGACTTACTTCTGAGTAGACCTAGTTAGGATTGTGCACTTAATCAGAAAGCTGTTCTATTCAGCCAGCCTGAATTAGCTTCTGCACCCAGCTTGGTGTGTTGGTGTACATGAGAATTCAGGCTAAAAGAGTTTTGTTTAGAATTTCTGATTGGATCAAAAGACCACTTAAACCTGAGTAATCAAAGAGCAAGTTATCAGCTTATTAAAACATGAGCATCTAGCAAAACTGCAGATGACAAAAGCTATTGTGGTGATGGCACCTGAGCTAAGATGCTTTTAAAAGTGGATTGGACAGATTTACGGAGGAAAAGTCCATCACAGGTTATAACTATGATGGGTATGTGCAACCTCCTGGTTTTAGAAGTAGGCCATTTCTGAATGCCAGATGCAAGGGAATGGCAACAGGATACTGGCATTGTCCTGTGTGCTCCCTGAGGAATCTGATGGGTCACAGTGAGATACAGGAAGCTGGACGAGATGGGCCTTTGGCCTGATCCATCAGGACTTTTCTTATGTTCTTACCTTAAAAGACACATTCACCTTCTGTGAATATGCATGATCCAAAAATAAAAAAAAGCATGGGGCATTTTTATTTTTTGTTTCAGAATAATAATAATAATAAATAATAAAACTTTATTTTTATCCCGCCCTTCTCCCAAAAAGGGACCCAGAATTGTTTTTGCTCATATGCAAATATAAATTGATTAATCAATTACAATTTTAATTACTTTTTAAAAAACAGTTGCTCTTTAATACCTGCCAGGCCTAGTGACAATTAATGGAAAGACTGGAACTTGATGAAGTTATGGTGGTAAGAGTGTTTCACCATAGAACCTGCCCTCCACTCAACCCACATTTGTTGCATCACCTTGTAACCCATATTTGGAAGCTTTGATGTAATGTAGCTAATATGGACTGAGATGCAGATTGGGTCTGGGGTGAAGCAACTGCCAACTGCTTACTACGTCCTTGTCTTTGGTTAGCTCCCAGCAGGCCACATATTCAACATGCCACTTTGTTCCTATGAATTGGTTCCAAGTCTTAAGAGGTGGAGGGCAAAACGGAAGCTAATTTGGGGCTAATTTGCAGGAAACGGATCTGGGGGCTATGTTCTCTAGCCTCTAGCCTGTCTTCTGCGGCAATTTTTGTTCAATGAATATAATTCGTATAATGATGAACATAATTAAAGCTAACAAATATTTTGTAATAACTACTTCAGGTGCTATTCCCTTTCCAAACCCTAAGAGTGAACATTCAGATTGAAGGTTTCATCCCCATTTAGTCTGGCATAAACTCAGATGTTTCTCTCTAGGTTTTTTTGTTCAGCTTGGCTGTTGTTTCATTATGGTTAGGTTGTGTTTGCAGTAGCGAGGGCTCTGAGAGACGGTTGTGTAGGTCACAGGAAGACGGTTCTCATGAAGGTTGAATAGCACTAGATTTTGATAGGATGTGGTCAAGTGAATGATACGAGTAGAAGCAGGGCCAATTGGATGAATTGCTCCCAATTCAGCCCCATTCCTAAGGGCCCCCTGTGCTAGGGTAGAAATAAAACATAAAATTAATATTTTTACTAAATCATTTCACAGTCACTAAAACAAGTGGTTTTGTAACTATTTACTTTTCAAAGATAATCTATACATTTTGTTTATTTACTTGTAGGCATAGATGTGTGCAATTTCAACTGTTACCCTGCACATGCCTGATCTCAGAAGCTAAGCAGGGTCAGGCCTGGTTAGTACTTGGATGGGAGACCGCTTAGGAATACCGGGTGCTGTAGGCTTATACCATAGTCTTTCGAAACTGAAGGTTGCCAACCATATATTAAAATGTGCTTAGATCTATTTGGTCAATTAACTCTCATGGACTTCTTGAGTGTACATTTTGATTGCTTTTCATTCTACCATAGAGATATAACATCTATAATAAATTTTATTTACGTATATCTCTAAGATTCTACAGCCCTTGGTTGTGAACCTGGGGCCCCACAAAAAAATTATTTCTTTAGCCTGGCAGTCCTAAGACTGGCCCTGGATAAAAAGAAAAAAATTGTTGCTTTAGAATGGCTTGTAGAAAGAGCTTTAGATGGCCCATAGGTAGGACAGAGTTTTCATTGTTGTATTTCTGGTGTCCTCCTGCACTTTTGTACCTTTCTGAGTGAATTGAATGAACAGAGACCTAGTTTCAGTATTATATACAATATGTATGTAGTATGTAAATATTCAGTGATAAGAGAGAATAAGATTTGTTCTCCATCTGAGATATAATTGAATTCATGAGGCCAATTTTAATACCCTGTAGTATTTATATAAAGAAAATGAACAAAGCAATACCAAGATATGGTCTTAAGCAATCATATTAAAGACTATTCCAGCATAACAGAAAAGCTAGGTTAGTATTCATTACCTTTTTGGTATATATTGTGATGTAGTGCTTCTTTTTCAAAGGAAGACATTGCTTCTGCAGTAAAGGAATTACTATTTATTCTTATTTAATGTGCTTTATGAAAGAATCAGATGTCTACAAAGCATTTCTTTGATATTACTTCTCGCATAAGAGTGAGCTGCCACATCTTTATTGTATAATATTAATAGACCTTCCTCAGCTTTGAAAGCATCCTAATGTTTAAATGCTTGTGCTTTAGATGAAAAATTCATTGAGGAGAGCAAAAATTCAACACTTTTTCTCATTTTATGGCAGTTCTCGCCTCCCTCCCTCCAATTTCTAATCTCCTTATGCTTTATATAATTTGTCATGTTTAACTGACATTCCCTGCACATAGAAAGCTAGAAGTCTGGAACAAGTCTAGGCTTTTAAAAACAAACAAACCCCAAAACACCCCCATCTATTTAGATTTCTTTATGTGCAGAGAAATAACTTATTGTAGTCTGTAGTTGTTTAGCTCAGACACAGGTTTACGATCTCAGTGAGAACTAGCCTTTTGACTGGCAATAGACTGAGTGGCAACTGGACTTCACTGAAAAGCATTGCAAGTGAATGAGAAGAAATTTCTGCATCTGAAAGTGGTGTTTGATCTGTGATTCACACACAGGTCACCACCACTGTATGCTGCTGTCATAAAGACATGAACATGAACGTGTGAACCAGGCCGATGCATTTAATGGTGTTTGAATGGACAAACCTAGCATAGTCTTTATGTCTACAAGTTGTCACAGATTTTACAGTGTTCACATGGTAGCACAATATCCCAAAACATATAAAACTCACTGTTTTCAGTTTATTTGCTACTTGTACAGGACATCAACTGGGTCTCTAGGTAATGAGCAGGGATGAAAGGTTGATTACCCTACTGTTGTGTTTATTGTGGTGCACTGATGCATCCTTCACAGTTTTTACTATCGCAGTCCAGCACGGCTGTGGAGAACAAGAAAGGCCCATAAAGATGACATGTTTGCTCTTCTGCTCCCTGATGGGACTTCAATGTATTACCTGGATCTAATTATCTCATCTTCAGCTGACAGAGAGGCTACCATAGAACATTTTCCATCACTGGGAGGCTCAGCCAAGCTTCCAATGGGCTGTCTAATAGCATGATATATTTTGGACCTCCTGCTCATTGGATGAACAGGCTGAGGTAAATCATGTATTGACCTCCAAGCATTTATAAACTGTGGAACATCACATTCTCATCAGAGCCATAGGGGCAGTAAACTATAGTTTCTCGCCTGTGAAACATGGTTTTGGTTATGCACTGTGTTACTAGGGTTGGTACCTAAACAACTATATATCATCTGTGGCACTTGTCGCCTTCTTTATTGAAAGGCAAAACAAAGAGTTGAGGACAAAAATCATTACTACTTTAGCAATTTTTCACAAAATGCTTTTGTTTTGTACTTGACACACAGATGGGACATTGCACCACAGTACAAATGATGTATGGCAGCGTGACAAATTTCATTCCCTTTATAAAACAAGGATCAAAAGAGTGTACAAATTTGGGGGAGAGATTGCAAGAGGGGATTTTTGTTAGGGTTGGATAAAAAAGTGTAAGAATGCTACCCTTTAAAAATCTTTAAGGTTGTAAGTTTTACCCAGCTTAATCAATGAAATCTAATTTTAACTAGTGATAGCAAATTTTAATCCATGGGTTTGCATGGTAAGATAACACTTGTATATTTTTGAGGGGCTTTAGGTTCTGGTGTGCTATTAAAATACAGAAAAATAAAACATTACAGATGTCCTTTCCTTCTAATAATGGAAGTTAGATTTTCCTTGTTTAAGTATCAAGTAATCTCACCCTACAATATCTCAAAAAGGCAGTTATACTGCAACTTTGCTAATATCAAATGAGTGAATAATTGATTAATTGTTTAAACAGCAAAATATTAATGAATTAAAATTTTGTGAATTGATGATAACACTAGTTTGTATTTGTTTGTTTTTAAAATGGCCTTATGGGAACCCCTTCTCTCCTCTGGAATATGCATCAAAACTGTTCATGGGGTTTAATTGACTTGGCAGATATTGATTAAATTGCTTATGTGAAAATATTGGAAGCAATAGAAGTGGCTCGTTTAGTGTTTTTGTATGACCTTGAGAGTGAGAATCCTTGACTGAAGAGGAAATTAAGTACAGAGAGTGATACAGTTGCTGTGATGCAGTACAGAGAGCCAGTGGTGTAATGTTGGGTTTGTGTGCAGAAAGTCTAGAACAGGATCTATGTAACTGTGTAATTTGTTCTGTGTGTCCAGGGGGCTTTCTCAAGCAAGCGGTTTCCTTCCCCACCCCTGCATAGTGAAACTGGGGGCCAAAATAGACATTGTTTTAGCAAGGACATGGTCCCAACTCTACTTTCCTAAGCAGATGCGTGTGTGTGGTTGGGGGTGTGGGTAGGACAGGAGAGAAGTACAGGTCCAGCCTATTTATACACGGATTTTTTATACACGGATTTAACTCAACATTAATGGCCCCTGCAAATGAGAAGGAATGTCATGGATCAGGATCAGGGAATGCGGATCCATGGAGAAGGGGAAAATGCATCCCTTTAAAATCAGTTTAAAAAACTGAACAGTCCTTTAACAATAGCCTCCTTAATGAGAGAGAAGGGGCAACTGGCTGACAATCCATCAATCCTTCTCTCTCCAGCGGCCCCTCCCTTCCCCCTGAGCACGTTTGCATTGGTGAAGGGAGGGGCTGAGTGAAGCAGGACTGATTATTATTAACATTATTAACAGTATTTATATACCGCTTTTCAACTAAAAGTTCACAAAGCGGTTTACAGAGAAAAATCAAATAACTAAATGGCTCCCTGTCCCAAAAGGGCTCACAATCTAAAAAGATGCAAATGAATACCAGCAGACAGCCACTAGAACAGACAGTGCTGGGGTGAGGTGGGCCAGTTACTCTCCCCCTGCTAAAAAAAGGAGCACCCACTTGAAAAAGTGCCTCTTACCCAATTAGCAGGGGTAAAATGGTTGATGGATTGATTGATGGATTGTCTACTTAATGATTCTTATCTTAGAGTCGAAAGGTCAGCAAGGCTGTTTTTAAATCACAGGAACAAAGAAACTTTGTTTTTAAAATTGATTTGCTATAGTGCGTTTTTTGCCATCCAGGTGAGTGCTTGGAATGGAACCCATGCGAATAATTAATCTCAGCCTGTACTGAACTTCTTGAACTGTCTGATCCTCTTCTGCAAATTGTCCTTGCAATGGTGTTTCCTCCAGCTAGGTTTATTTCCAGTTTCCAGTTCTAGTTGGGTAAAAAACAATTAAAAACTGTCTTGTGAGGACCAATTTGTAGGGGAGAATCAACAGGCAGGATTAAGCATCCTTGTTCACCCAGTGATTCTCTTCCACAGTTGCCTTCCAGTCCCCATATTGGAGTTAACGAGTGGAAAAAAAAGGTTGAGGACTATGTTGTGTCCCTGTATCATCATATTTGGCTCTGAGGGGAGTTTCAAAAGCACTTTGTTATAGAGTGTGTGTGTGTGTGTGTGTGTGTGTGTGTGTGTGTGTGTGTGTGTGTGTGTGAGAGAGAGAGAGAGAGAGAGAGAGAGAGAGAGAGAGAGAGAGAGAGAGAGAGAGAATATCTGCTGTTCATGGGGGGCGGCACAGGACAAATTGTCCACTGGAAACATGCAAATCCTTGGTCTCATGTAAAGTAGGGTTGATATACAGAAGTTTTAACTATCAATTGACGATCTGCAGGCTGCTGCATTGAGTCTGGTGGAAACGCCGAAAAGGGGAATTAGACGGACATTTACTGTCTCCAGTAAGTTAAATGCCTGCACAAGGGGGAAGAGTTTTGAAGCAGGACCCACAGCAGATTTATTCTGGTGTTTGATTGGCTTTCAATAAATTGTAGCCCAATTTATATTCCAAGCAAATTGTCTCATGCGTTTATTGGTGGGTGTCGCGGCAATGCATTTATTTTGGAACAAATGAACGCATGATTAGAGTTGGGCCCAACTCAGTTCATTTTTCATTCATTACAAAACAAATGCAAAGAGATTCCAGATGAAATGAACAGCAGATATGTCATTCGTTTCATTTGGGACTTCCAGTCACTCTCATAATAGACTGCATCCCTGTAGCACAGCAGAGTGTCAGGCTTTTTTTCTTTTTAAAAAGCTCTCTAACATTTAAGAGGAATGGCAGAGCGTCTTTATGATGATCACCTCCTAGCGGCTCAATTTTTTTCAGAATGCCCCAGATGTTGCTTTATTCTGGGGGAAAATTTGGTGACCAACATTTTTTGTAGTGACTGCCATTTCCCCCCCAAAATGCCTTGGAACAATGCAGCATCTGTATTCTCAGAGAAAAATGGTGAGGCCGAGAGGCAGCCATAAATGGAGCTCTGCTGCTCCTTTTAAACATTAAATACAGTTTTGAAAAGAAGGGGGGGGGAAGAAAACATCATCCCACCACTCTGCCACACTACAGTTAAGTTGCCCAGCCTTCTATTATGAAAATGAACCGCTGGAGTAACAAAAATGGATGAAAGCTGTTATGAAGCAAATTCGATTTTCCTGAATGTCTAATGAAATGAATGAGGGTTTGAATAACAAAAACAAATGGAATAATGAAAGGAAAGAAAATTCTAGCACGATCCTAGTGACAAACCCAGAATAGGGAAATCAACATACATCTCTGCAGAAAGTGAGCCGTGTTTTAGAAGCTCTCTTCTACTCTGATGTATCAGAGTTGGTATCATTCTCATGCCCTGTTTAGCATGCCTTTTGACATGCATTTTGATGGCATGCACTTTGACAGTTTCTGTGATGTGGTCCTGTTTGAGGTGTAGTGGTCATGTTTGTTTCAGCACATGACTAGACTGCAAATCCACACTACAAATTTAGAGCCCAATCTTATCCTCCCTTCCCCACTGGTGCACCCACGCCATAAACGAGCATGCTGTATCCAGCTGGAAAGGAGGGAGATCAGGAAACTTCAGAGGCGAAAGGAGATATAAATCCCCTTGTACCTCTTGAAGCCTCCTGCCTAGCACAAATCTGAGGAGAGAAAGGGGATGGGGAGGCTGCAGGAAAGGGGAACAGGATTTTGCCTGAACCATAGCTGTTGGGTCCACCACCTCCCGTAGCCCCATTCTACCCTCCCGTCTCCCTTCTCTCCTCTACCACTGACTTACCTGCTGATGGGATAACTTCCCAGCAGTGCACTACAGACATAGCAGTTGGCACTGGTGGAAAACACTTTTCATCAGCACTAAATCCCAGTAGGATTGGGATCAAACTCTCTGGCACCGGTGTAACAGCAATGCAGCCCCAAGATAAGGGAACAAATGTTCCCATACCTTGAGGAGGCTTCTGTTAATGCCTCCCCACCACAGGATGCAGAGCACGCCCCATTGACACAGCTGCACCGGCACTGGAAAATTGAATAGGAGTGGCCCTTAATGTATTACCAGAAAGCCTTCTGAAAGTCTGCTAAATGTGCTGCATAAGAAATATAATAGGCCAAACACTAGTTAAGTGGCAGACAGTCCCGATTGTTTCAGTACAGATGGGGCTGCAATTGGATTGCGTTAACCTACATTTTAGTGACTGGTAAACCTTGGTGCTTCTACCATATAAGTGATGATCTTTTGTGGTGGTGGGAACATAACTGATACATAGCAAAGAAATTCACTGGATTTCAGTGCAGAGATGATCTAATAAAAACTATATCGTCTTTGTTTTTCCTTTGTCTGTTAAGCCGTATAACTTTGTATGCATTGATTTCGTAGCATATGATAATAGCGTGCCAATGTGAAGAACTTCAGCGTGAGAAAAAGCTGGCTCAGATCCAATTACACAAGTTTTGAGATTCAGCTGTGCTTGATAAATGATGAGAAGGGTGTGACTGGGAATTTTGACATGTTGTACTCCCATCATCATTTTACCATGATATATGCCTTCTTTGTGATGCTGGAGATCTTTGAAGGCAGGCAAGTTGGAAACATGTTTTAATGTCAAATACATTTCGCACTTTTCTTTAATATCACTCTGAACTGTTCAGACATATAAACTGATCCTTTGGTTATATTAACACTGATTTATATTTACAACACTATAGTTTATATATTATAAATATAGTGTTTAATTTAATGATAAACAGGTGAAGATGCCATAACATATAGGGTTGTGAGCAAAGTTTATTTTGGATTAATTTTTAAGTTAAATGGGAATTTCACCATAAGCCTCCTGGAAGTGGCTTATTCACTCAGTACCATACTGTTACATATACATTGTAAACACAAATTAAGAATGCTGATTTTCCCACCTTGGAACACAGGACAGAAACGTTTATTTTCAAAATGGAAGCAGAAATTCTTAATTTTAAATGAAAATCTACAAACTTCAAAAAGAATAAAGTGATGTCCATGTCACACACTTCTGCTCTTATATACAGTTTCAGCCCACAATTAAATTTGGCCTTATGATCTAGTAGAAGCGTGCGTGGCCTCTGGGAAACCAAGTGTCTCGGGAACAAAGTGCCAGGTAAGGCACCGCGAGTTTAACCTCAGTGCAAAGAGAGGGAGAAGGCAAATGGACCTCTGAGTTTTTGGAGAAGGAGAGGGAGGACTCTGAGTTGTGAAGAGGAGAGGAGGAGGACGACGAGAAGGAGAAGGTAAGTGTACTCTTTCTAACTCTTTGTCTTTCTAACTCTTGTCTTCTAACCTTAAATCAACATTGAAATTTAGCTTACCTTTAGCTTAGCTTTACCTAAGCTTCACCTAAGTTAGCACCTAATCTAACCAGAGGGATGGAGTTTAAGGTCCAGCAAGTTGGGGCACAGGAGCTAGGTGAGGGTAATAAAAATATATATGTGAGTGAGTACATAGGTCTACTCTGAGCAGGAGCAGAGTCCTACTCATGAGTAACGGTCCAAGGTACAGGCACTTGGAAAAGTAAATAAAAACATAGGAGGATAAAGTAGAAAGCAAGTTTTTCTACTTTGTTTAAATTAACCCTATACTTAACCCAAGTTAAACTTAATCCAAGTTAGAACATAATCTAAAGATTCAATATATTGGGACACAGGATCTAGGTGAAAGCAATAAATAAATAAATAAATAAATAAATAAATTTAAATAAAGGTGCACACTTAATAAAAGCAGGAGGTATAATTTAGATAGGAAGCTAGAGCCCAAACTAAACAAAGAAGAAGGTATTAGGGGGTATTAGGGTATTTATAAACAGGGCAAAACAGGATTTAAACCTTTAGTGTGTAAACCCTGGGGGCTGGGGGCTAAGAATAGGCCCTCAGTTTGGCTGTACTTGTCGTAAGAGGCGACTAAACAGCCACCGGGTAGATGGGACTCGTCAGCCTAGGAAGGCAGCTCATCTAAGAGAAGGAAACTCTGACCTCAAACCTCCACTGCCTTGTGGCTACATCCAGTTCTGGAAAAGGCTTCAGGAGTCAACCTCGAGGCAAAATCAGGAGCCGGAGTCCCTTAGGCAGTTCATGGCTGAACACAGTCACGTTCTGGCAACTCCTGCGACGCCGCTGGAACCAACCGTATTGGCTTCTGCCTTTCCATTGGACCATTCCAGCGACGTGGAGAGGGGGGATTTGCTGCATGGGTAACAGCCTATCCTCCATACCTTCTTTACCCAGGCTTCGCGCACTGGAGAGGACACTCCAACTTCGCCATACGGCGTCGGCACAACACGGGAAGCAGCAGTTTACCGGTTATAAGTCTTTGCTCGATTGGCGTAGAGCATGACGCCAGGGGCTGCTTCCGACGGTGGGAGAGATCATTGCATCTCATTGGGCAGCCCCACACTAGACGCTGTGCCAGAACCACCTTTCAGAGCGCGATACCATAGTCTTTCGAGACTGAAGGTTGCCAATACCTACCTATCTGCCAAGCCCCAAAAATTCTTAAACCAGTGCAGTTTAAACTCAAATAAAAAGCAGCTTGAGGTTAAAAAACAGTCCAGACTAAGAGAACTGAATTAGGAGGGCAAGAACCTAGGAGGGGCCCAGCCAGCCAGGGCAATTTAGTTTAGTACAGTCATAAACTTAGCAATTTAACAAATTAGCATAGTCATTGTCCTTTAGGAGGTGATAAGAGCCCCATTAGGCAAATCCAAGCACCCCATTCAGGAGCCTGCAGAGTAGATTAGGCCCATCAGCAGCCTTTTGTCTTCCTAATCTGTTGTAATCTCACTTGGGAAGACCAGCCCCCTTTCAGTCAGCAAGGAGGGAGGGAGGAGGAGCTAGCTAGGGGTATAAAGCTTGCGCCTGCCACTGCGTGAGCCCTCTGCAGAAACGCACATAGCCTCTGGGAAGCCCAGTGCCTCTGGAACAAAGTGCCAGGTAAGGCACCCGGAGTTTAGCCTCAGTGTGAGTTCAGCAGCAGGGCGAGGAAGCCAGGGCCCCAGAAACTGCCCGTTCTCTTCCCTTGAGAAGAGGGCAGCAAACCAGTAAAGGGTTTTTAAGTACCCCTAAACAAACAAACAAACAAACAAACAAACAAACTATGCAGTCAGACAGCCAGCAGCAGGGTGGGGGCTATCCAGTGTTTGTATCAAGTGCAACATGTATGACTATATGCCTCTGGGGCATGTCATGGGTGTGTGCAAGGAGCTCCAGGGACTCAGGGAACGCGTCTGCTCCCTTGAAGCCTTGGTGGCCGACCTGGAGAATCAGAGGCAGGCAGAGAAGGACCGTGGGGAGACTTCCAGGGATGATCAGGCTTCGTCCCAACCTCAGGCGTGCAGCTCCTCAGCTGCCCGGGTTAGAAGTCTTGGGGCTGGAGGATGTCATCCTGGAGAGGAGGGAAACAATCCACGGGGGGGACCCCTTCTCCAGGGGATGGGCCTGTATCCGAATGCACTCAGGATACTCCTCGGTGGGAGGGGGGTCGGGGGCTTCTTGTAGTGGGGGATTCGATTATTAGAAACATAGAGAGGGGGGTTTGCGACGAATGTGAGGACCGAATGGCGACTTGCCTGGCTAGTGCGAAGGTTGCGGACATCACATCTCATCTAGACAGGCTGGTAGATAGTGCTGGGGAGGAGGTAGCAGTTGTGGTGCATGTTGGCACCAACGACGTGGGCAAGTGTAGCCGGGAGGTCCTGGAGGCAAAATTTAGACTAATAGGTAGGAAGCTGAAAGTCAGGACCTCAAAGGTAGCATTCTCGGAAGTGCTACCTGTTCCATGCGCAGGGCCAGCTAGGCAGGCGGAGATTGGGGTCTCAATGCATGGATGAGACAGTGGTGTAGGGAGGAGGGGTTTAGATTTGTTAGGCACTGGGGAATGTTTTGGGACAAGCAGGGCCTGTACAAGAGGGACGGGCTTCACTTGAACCAGAATGGAACCAGACTGCTGGCGCGTAACATTAAAAAGGTGGCAGAGCAGCTTTTAAACTGATCCCTGGGGGAAGGCCGACAGGAGCCGAGGGGCATCCGGTTCGGAACTCCTCATCCCTATGGGACGAGGATGGGGAGGTTAGAGAACAACAAGGTAAAGGCAGAGTAGGAGAAGCAATTGGGAATGGTAGCATGATGGGATGTGATAGACGGTTTGGCACAGTGAGAGGATGCGGGAACAAAGGAGCTAATAAGCAGCCCATCTTGGGGTATTCTGTGTATAAATGCTTTTATGCAAATGCCCAAAGTCTCCGAGCAAAGATGGGAGAACTGGAATGTCTGATGACAAGGGAAAACATTGACATAGTGGGCATAACGGAAACCTGGTGGAATGCGGAAAATCAGTGGGATACCGCAATCCCGGGCTATAAATTCTACCGGAGGGACAGGGAGGGGTGAGTTGGAGGTGGGGTGGCCATTTACATTAAGGAAGAGTTAGAATCCCGCAAAGTAAAGACTGAAGGCGGGTTCGATTCCACCATAGAATCTCTGTGGGTTAAATTACCAGGCCTGAGGAGCAATGTAATACTGGGGGTGTACTATTGTCCTCCAGACCAGAAACCAGAAGGGGACCTTGAAATGAGGAAACAGATCAGGGAGGTGACAAGGAGAGATAGGGTTGTGATCATGGGGGACCAATTATCCTCATATAGACTGGGTCACCAGATTTCTTGACATGTTAAATGACTGTGCCTTAGAGAAGCTAGTCATGGAGCCCACCACAGGACAGGTGACTCTGGGTTTAATATTGTGCGGTACTCAGGACCTGGTTAGAGATGTAAATGTTACTGAGCTGTTGGGGAACAGTGATCATGCTGTGATCCGTTTCGACATGCACATTGGGGGAAGAATACTGGGCAAATCTCTCACAAAAACCCTTGACTTCCGATGAGCGGACTTCCCTCAAATGAGGGGGCTGGTTAGAAGGGGGTTAAAAGGGAAGCTAAAAAGAGTCCAGTCTCTCCAGAGTGTATGGAGGCTGCTTAAAACAACAGTAATAGAGGCCCAGTGGAAGTGTATACCGCAAAGGAAGAAGGGCTCCACTGAGTCCAGAAGGGTGCCCGCATTGCTAACCAGCCAAGTTGGAGAGGCTGTAAAGGGCAAGGAAGCTTCTTTCTGTAAATGGAAGTCTTGCCCTAATGAGGAGAATAAAAAGGAACATAAACTGTGGCAAAAGAAATGTAAGAAGGTGATACGGGAGCCAAGCGAGACTATGAGGAACGCATGGCCAGCAACATTAAGGGGAATAATAAAAGCTTCTTCAAATATGTTAGAAGCAGGAAACCCACCAGAGAAGCGGTTGGCCCTCTGGATGGTGAGGGAGGGAAAGGGGAGATAAAAGGAGACTTAGAGATGGCAGAGAAATTAAATGAGTTCTTCGCATCTGTCTTCAAGGCAGAAGACCTCGGGCAAGTGCTGCTGTCCGAACGGCCCCTCCTGACCAAGGAATTAAGTCAGATAGAGGTTGAAAGAGAAGATGTTTCAGACCTCATTGATAAATTAAAGATCAATAAGTCACTGGGCCCTGATGGCATCCACCCAAGAGTTATTAAGGAATTGAAGAATGAAGTTGCTGATCTCTTGACTAAGATATGCAACTTGTCCCTCAAAACGACCACAGTGCCAGAGGATTGGAGGATAGCAAATGTCATACCAATCTTTAAAAAGGTAAAGAGGAAACTATAGGCCTATAGAGAAACTATAGGCCAGTCAGCCTAACATCTATACCGGGTAAGATGGTGGAATGCCTCATCAAAGATAGAATCTCAAAACACATAGACGAACAGGCCTTGCTGAGGGAGAATCAGCATAGCTTCTGTAAGGGTAAGTCTTGCCTCACATACCTTTTAGAATTCTTTGAAAAGGTCAACAGGCATGTGGATGCGGGAGAACCCGTGGACTTTCTGGACTTTCAAAAGGTGGACTTTCAAATATCTGGACTTTCAAAAGGTGTTCGACACGGTACCTCACCAAAGGCTACTGAAAAAACTCCACAGTCAGGTAGTTAGAGGGCAGGTCCTCTCCTGGATTGAGAACTGGTTGAAGACCAGGAAACAGAGAGTGGGTGTCAATGGGCAATTTTCACAATGGAGAGAGGTAAAAAGCGGTGTGCCCCAAGGATCTGTTCTGGGACCAGTACTTTTCAATCTCTTCATAAATGACCTGGAGACAGGGTTGAGCAGTGAGGTGGCAAAGTTTGCAGACGACACCAAACTTTTCTGAGTGGTGAAGACCAGAAGTGATTGTGAGGAGCTCCAGTAGGATCTCTCCAAACTGGCAGAACGGGCAGCAAAATGGCAGATGTGTTTCAATGTAAGTAAGTGTAAAGTCATGCACATTGGGGCAAAAAAATCAAAACTTCACATATAGGCTAATGGGTTCTGAGCTGTCTGTGACAGATCAGGAGAGAGATCTTGGGGTGGTGGTGGACAGGTCGATGAAAGTGTCGACCCAATGTGCGGCGGCAGTAAAGAAGGTCGATTCTATGCTTGGGATCATTAGAAAAGGTATTGAGAACAAAACGGCTAATATTATAATGCCATTAATGGTAAGGCCACACCTGGCGTATTGTGTCCAGTTCTGGTTGCCACATCTCAAAAAGGACATAGTGGAAATGGAAAAGGTGCAAAAGAGAGCTACTAAGATGATTACTTGGCTGGGGCACCTTCCTTATGAGGAAAGGCTATGGCGTTTGGGCCTCTTCAGCCTAGAAAAGAGACACCTGAGGGGGGACATGAATAAGACATACAAAATTATGCAGGGGATGGACAGAGTGGATAGGGAGATGCTCTTTACACTCTCACATAACACCAGAACCAGGGGACATCCATTAAAATTGAGTGTTGGGAGAGTTAGGACAGACAAAAGAAAATATTTCTTTACTCAGCGGGTGGTTGGTCTGTGGAACTCCTTGCCGCAGGATGTGGTGACAGCATCTGGCCTGGATGCCTTTAAAAGGGGATTGGACAGGTTTCTGGAGGAAAAATCCATTACGGGTTACATGCCATGATGTGTATGTGCAACCTCCTGATTTTAGAAATGGGCTATGTCAGAATGCCAGATGCACCAGAATGAGGTCTCTTGTGATCTGGTGTGCTCCCTGGGGCATTTGGTGGGCCGCTGTAAGATACAGGAAGCTGGACTAGATGGGCCTATGGCCTGATCCAGTTGGCTGTTCTTATGTTCTTATGTAAAAGTTAAGCACCATTAACTCCCTTTGATTTCAGTGGGAGCAATTTAAGTACTTGCTTAATTTTCACATTAAAATAAATGGATGACAGCTTAACAATGGCTGGATCCACCCCCTTGCAGAATATCCATTATGTTAGGAATCTGAAAAGCAGCAAAAATGGAATTAGAAGTTTCAATTTGCCTTATCAAGCATCAGACTCATTGTTATCTTGCAGTATTATTAATGTGATATGAGGCATATCATATCTGATTTTTCTCTGTAAACCGCTTTGTGAACTTTTAGTTGAAAAGCAGTATATAAATTCTGTTAATAATAATAATAATAATAATAATAATAATAATAATAATAATAATACAAGACAATACTCCTGCTTTTTTTATGGACAACTGTAATCCAAGACGATATTGTATATAATGTGTGTTCTATGCTATGGATTTAAAGCATTAATCCCTTTTGCATTTTATATATATATATATATATATATATATATATATATATATATATATATATATATATATATATATATCTTGTACTTCACAAAATTATGTACATAAAGGAAATATTCCTTTGAAAATGTAAAATGTATTGGCCTTTTCCACGATCCTCTTCCTGCTCCAGTGAAGTTTTTGTTTTTTGCCCTCTCACCATGGTACAAAGAAACCCAGTTATTTACTCTGGGACACAGGTGACTGAACTTATAAAAATCACTACAGGACAAGATGTATTGAGGCCTGGCATGGAATGACAAATTCTGGCGAGGTTCACTAAGAAGAGACATATTGATTTTTAAATGATTAATAAGGAGAATATAATTGTATTTCATTAAGATGGATGGGATTTCATTTAGTCTTCCCCCCCTTTTTTTTCTACTTCAGATGCAAAAGGAAATCAAGTTGTCATCAGTGGAACCTCATGTTAGCCTTCCATGGCAACGAGGTCATTGATTGAATAAAGGATGTTTCCGGGAGGTTAGCTTGCCCCTTTAATGGGCAATACAGACAATGTGACACAGATAATGTGAACTCCATGACAGCTTTAGAGTATCATGGCAGAGAAGAATATTTGCCATTTTTCTCTGCAACTGAGTTGCAAATTATCTATTATTCTAACTGGCTTAGATTGAAAGTATAGCCGTTACACATGATTGCACGGAACTTTCCACTGACTTTTAACATGAAGAGCAGCCTTCAAGATGAAAAAAGAGGAATGGGGAGAACCTGATTCTTTCTACTATGGCTATTTTTCTGTTGAAAAGTGGCCCTACATACTTTTGCCCTTGTGGTGCAAAGTCATTTCCTCAATATTTTCACTTTGGGGGAGGAAAGGAATGGGGGCAATTCCAAGAAAAAACCAGGTGGATAATTAAAGCATCCCCTACCCTGAATTCCTTTGCTTAAACTCACAATCTCCCTAGGTTGCCTTGAGTTAAAAAAATAATAATCCTACAAATAGGGGAAAAATCATACAAACATTTGTCCCCAGCATATCCACATATTTTATCTCTTATATTTATCTCCATTTATCTTATATATTTATCTCTATATTTTATAACTATTTTATCTCTTTGTCGTCGTCCCCTCAAGATTTTAGCTCAGCATATGTTCAAGTGTAGCCCATGAGAAAAAGAAGGTGTGCTGTCTGGCTGACATTGCCTGGGAGTGTGTGTGAGAGGGTCCTAGGGGAGAATGGGAAAGAGCCAGATCATGCACTAGACACCTGTGGAAAAGCCTATAGATACAGGTGTGAATCTCATAAGTTTGTGCCTGCACAGACTGGAATAGACTGCACTGCCTATGGTAGTGGTAGTGGCCAGGAAGGGATTATGCACATTGATATGGGCTGCTACTTGATTCAGAGTCCAGTCCTGAAAGGTGCGTGTTGGCTTACTGTCACAAACGTGCCGTAAGACATATTTGCGAGCCTTACCGCCGAGCGGGTGCCAGGCCTCCACTGCTCAGTGGTCGTACGGACTGCCGAGCCACAGCACATTAAGTGGCGGCGGAGAGGGGGGAGGCAGGTGGAGGGCAGAGAGAGGGCAGGGAGGAGACGTGACGGGGAGGCTGGAGGCGGGGAGAGGGCAAGTGGGAGGCGTGCTGGGGGAGGGAGGGAGGCGGGTCAGGTAGAGCTCTGCTCCACTGGATCCTGTGTGTTCATTAATAATAATAATAATAATAATAATAATAATAATAATAATAATAATAATAATAATAATATTAACTTTATTTCTACCCCGCCTTTCTGCCCAGAGGGACTCAAGGCGGCTCGGTGCCCTACACGAACACCTTTACCCTACTGCCGATGTTTTGGTAGCCTGAGTAGCCCCATTGTGGGGCTACTTCCCTCACCCAGGAGACGAAAGTCCCCTTCTCCCAAGGTGCTGTCTGCAGTAGCCCATGGTGCGCAGGATCTGGTAACAGCCGTTTTCGGTGCCGCCAAAGCTGCGTGCCACGGGAGCTCAGGATTGGGTTGTTAGTCTGTGCCCAAATGGGTTTGACCAGGATGGAAGAAGAGCAGATTTATGACCTGCGGATTTGTAGTGGAAATGGGCTAAAGGAAAGCCAGCTGGCAGTACACATGTATCGAGACTAGACAGCTTAAGGGAATTCTGTCCAGTAGTGGATCTTTAGGGGATGGCTGAATGAGACTGCTGTGGCTTGTAAGCACAGAAATGGGATTAAGAAATTACTGAAAAGGGGTTAATGCTCTACTGATGTGCTAATAACAGTGATATAAGGTATTACTATATCTTTCCCCACCTGTTTAGTCTCAAGTTTATTTAGTCTCTCCATTATCTGGAGCCTAACTTTCTTTTACTGTACCACTACTGTATTGTAGGGTATGGGTAAGTGGCTCACTGTATATTTATTCATTTAAAATATTTTGTGCCACTGCTCTACTAAAAATGGGGATTTCAAGGAGGCTCACTAAAATCATTCAAACAGCAAAATCACTACAATTCGGTATCAGTACAAAAGCCATAGCAACACAATATTGCGCAGCAAATAAAAGGAGGTACAAAATGTTTTACAGACAAATGCAATTGCATGTATTTGTTGGGAAATGAAGTGACAGGAACACAAAAAAACAGAAAACATGGACAGTAAGGGGTGGAGAAAGAAAAGATGCAAGCCAAGAACAGGGGATGAGGAAAAGAGGAAATAGGGGAAGGATTGAGCAGCAGGATTGGACAGCATTTTGCGTCAGTCTCAGATGCCCCAAGTGCTTGGGCTGCCTCTGGAAAGGCGGATCAATAATGAGCTTTTATAGAATAACACTGGCACGGAGAAGGAGAAAATGGGGAATGATGACTTCAATTACACGAGGGTTGGGGAGGAGAACGTCAAGCACAGCTGGACCGGATAATGCTTGGGAGCAGAAACAGTACCATACAAGAAGCAATCCCAAACCCTCTGTCCCCTCTTGGCATGGCCATCCCATGGTGGCTTTGAAAGAGCAAATTTAAGAGTATAATTTAATAGTGAACTAAAACGATGTCCTTGAATGTGTCCACCTCCTTCATGGTAAGGGCACAATTCCACATCTTTTCCTGTGGGCTTCTGTCCAATCAGATCTGCCTCCTTAACCATTTATACTTGCCAGACTATCCAAGGCATTCTGAATAAAACTAATGGGGGGGGGGAGCTGGTACATTTTGTGGGCTAGTAAATCTTGGACTTGTCTACAATGTTGTGTTAACACCCAAGTTTTCATGTTAAAAAGGGGGTTATTTCCCTAATTATTTTTCTTTTTCTCCTATTCTTCCTTTTTCTTTTGTATCCATAATTTATTTTTATTGGTTGCTAGTGAAACTGTATGCATTTGAACACAGCTGCAAATACTGAGCTATGAATTCCACATGTTTGTACCATGCAATAATCTGCTGTAATGGCTCCCTTCGGCTTCTCCTATGTGTGTTTTTTAGCCATGCCTTCCGATTTGAGCCTGGCTTGACACGAACCAAAACCGGATCCTAATTACCTCATGCTGCTTTTTGCCGACATAGCTCCACATAACTACCTGGTATGAGAAAGAACAGTTGCAATGCCTAATTTCATCCAACTAAAGAGAAAATTGTGCAGGTTATTGACTGTAAACTTGGCGAATAAAACCTTGTGCATGGTAGAAGGGTAAACGACCCACAGCCTGAATAGGAACACAACCTTGGTGTCACTCCTTAAGTCCTTCATTCAGTTAGCTTTGACTCTGAGGGAGCCCCAAATTATAACATTGCTCCAAAGGGAATGGTCCATTATACACCACGCTGAAAATATTTTCAACAGTGCAAAATAAATCCCAGTTCTAATTATGCTACAGAGGCTCAACGGTAACCGCTGCACATCTAGAGGTGTTCCCCCTCCCCCCACATATATAGAAACTGTATCTGCAGCCTCCTTGGAAGTTTTTTCCCAGCTCAACAGATACTCCTTTGAAAGAATTGTTGGAATCCCTTTGCAGTTTTAGCATGGCTAATATGAACCAATTCGCCTTTCTGAATTGTTGCAGCCTTTTCCTGGTCTGTACAGAATCTGCCCATGTTTGCCATTCACAAAGTCTTAGCATCCATTATTTTTTTGGAGGGGGGAACAATACCACATTTTTATTAGCGCTAATTATAGTGTCGGCAGGATGATTCATTCTTTTCTGGAACAGTGTGGAAGCTGGCTTGGCGGAATGGCTGGATTCCATGCTTCTCCAGCAATGCCACCATTATCATTATTGTTTGGCCAATTTTGGCTGGTATGCCAGCTGCATCCTTTCTTGAAGAAAAAGTAAATCATATCTTAGTCACATCTCATCTAGACAACAGTAACACACTCTGCTTGGGGCTGCCTCTTAGTGTTTGAAAACTGCAGCTGATACCAAGGTCAGATCCATTGTTTCTGTTGGGGGGGAGGATGCCATGAGCACACTACCAGTTCAGAGCCCAGGTCAACCAGGCCTGGGCTCCCAGTTGAACTTGTGGCCTCCATGGCCAAGTTTTTCTGGGTGGGTAGACCTGTGTACCTGCCCAGACTTGGAACCCAGATCTACCTGCCAGGTAGACCTGGGCTCCCACTTCGACTCTGCTCCATCAGCTGAGCATGATCTTGCTGGTGCCCCACCCAATGGGCGTTCCTCTGGCACCTGACTTTGCTCCCCATTCCAGTAGCGCCATTCCCTGCTGGCACAACAGTTTTGGGGGCCACACACACACGGCTTCCCCTTGGATCTGCCCATGCCTGAAGCCGTTTCATGTCTAATTGCCATCCAACGTACAGCTGGCTGGGAACACAGGACAGTGGCAGCCTCCAATTTGCTGAATTTCTTCTCTTGGGAGGCCTGGCTGGCTCGAACACTGCCCCATTTTAAGTGGGCAGTGAAAACCTTTCTTTGTCATTTAGTTTTCTCCCGAGTTATTTTTAGTTCTCTTTTTCCTCACTTTGCTTAGTAAATATTTTGTCCCTCATCATTCTGTTGGTTTATTTTGTTTTGTTTTAGTGTTTTTATTCTTGTTATTAAATTTTAAAGAAGTGTTTTATGGAAGTATTGTCAGCCACCTTGGTGGTCTCTTCGATGGGACTGAAAGGAGTCCTAGAAAAGTTTGAAATAAATGAATAAATAAAAACTAATACAGGTGTGCACCATTTGACAATAGGGATACGTTCTCCGATCCCTGTTGTTATGTGATTAGGTCATTAAGTGAACATTTAGTCCAATATATTGCCTTTGTTGTGTAAACAGTCACTCCCTGCCAGACACTAGCTGGCTGCACAGGCTACTGGAGATAATTGCCTTTTTGTATTAAGAGCCTCTCTGTTGTGTAAACAGACCCTCTGCTGCAGGCTATGGGAGATGTGATTGCCTCATTAAGAGCATCTTTATTGTGCTTTGACCACTGTCATATATGCTGTTAAACGAACGGTTGTTAAGCAGCGCACGCCTGTACTATTCTACTAGAGGATCCTCAATCTGCTCAAACTTTCCCACCATCTCAGGCCTTCTGCCCCCTCCATCCACAGTGCTGCTCTGTAAGCTGCTTATTGAAGTCAGCACATCTGGAACAAGAATAGCTGATACACTCTCAAAATGTGGATCCATGGCCAGCAGCATCCCTGGTCGATTTAACTGTGGATCTATAGCCCCACTTTTAAATGGGGAGGACAAGGTGGCCTTTCCCAACATTTCCTCCTTGTTTGCATTTTCTGTACCTGATTTTGAGATTGTAAGCATGTTTTCCAAATTGGAATTAAGTTGCTTTTTTTAAGGGTGAGCACCATCCTATAGAAATGTCCAAGTCTATCATATCACTTGTCATTTCAGGCTACAGAAAAGCATTTTCCAAACTACAGCAATTCTGTCTGTTCTGCTCAAAAAGTTCCCTAATTTGGCTTTCAGATCCATCAGCTCCACTTTCCCAGGAATTGGTTCATCAACCTTCTCAGTATTCCGGGGTCCTATTTTACTTACTTACTGAATTGCATGTGTTTGTCAAATCTGGGTTCCAAAAGTGACTTCTATATGGTCGTTTAGCATGCATTAATTTTCGAGGACCCTTTAAATACACACCGTGGAAAGATATTCATTCTTCTGAATCGCCATATAAATTGAAAAATCTGAGATGGCACAGTTCTGCACCTGAAGTCTAGAAACGGCCTTTTATAGTCCTCCTGAGCAGGTAAGAAGTAATTAAGTTCTGTTGACGCTATTCTGCAATTTAAAAGCTCTGCAAGAGAGATAAGAATTTTGTCCTTACTTCTCCAAAGGTGAGCATCCCTTCTAGGAAGACAAATTAAAATCTGGTGACTTTGCAGTATTCTGCGTACACTCTTCTGCTCTACATGCTTTGTACAATTAGCCCTTCTTGGTTTTACTGTTTCATCCAGGAAGGGAGATAATTTTTTGATGTCTATGTTGTTGTTTGCCAAAGGTTGAAGCCTGTCCACACTCTGATCAGGTTGACTCAACCTCTGGGTCAGGATTTCCATTCACCCTTCCATTTTATTTAAGCATCCCAATATCAATATTAAGGTTTCTGCAGATATAAAACATGCTTCTCCCAGTTTTTGAAGGGTGAAGTCAGTAGTTGTTGGGGATAAGGTTCTACCGCTAGTTGCACTATTTCTCCGAGAAGTGTTATGCTTGTTGACCTTCCCCTTCCACTCAGCTGTGGATTTACTGCCTTCCGTTATTTGAGTTACTAAAACATCTTTAGATTGTGCAAGTTCTGACACCAGAGCCTTAGAATTGTTGCTGGTACTCACCGCGTATGCAGATTCCAGAGAGGAGGAGGGAGAGAAGAAACTTTCAATTCCCAACTGCTTCTGTTTCTTCTCTTTTCTCAGGGATTTCTCACCAGAACTCTCCAGGCATTTTGTGTGGGGGCTCATCCGCAGTCTTTTCTGCCCCCTGTTAGGTGTTAAGTCTTTGTTTATCATGTTTACCTTTCGTGTTTTGAAGCTGGAAGGCAAGAGTGGAGATACCTGGCCTTGGATGCCTGCTGAGTCCCAAAAGAACTAGAACTCAAATTGGAGGTAGTCAGAGGGTGGGGGTTTAGTTCATGCTTCGACCAATAGCTAACTGTGGGTTATTAGTAGTTATCAATGATTCATTAATTAAAAGTATTAATAAAATTGGTAATAATGAATGTAAAATTATTAAAATTATTGATAAAATTAACTGATTAAGATAAGTTAAAAATAAACAAGGAGGTATAGATAGACAGTAGACCAAGTATAAGAATTTAAAGTATTAAATATAAAATAAAAGCAGATGTTAAAATATGAGATATTAAGGAGTAGGGAGCCAGTATAGCACTTTAGGAATAAAATTAGGAGTACAAAAACACATAAAAGGCAAACAATCAGGATCTGGACAAGTTAAAAATCAGTTATAATGCTACCTAAAGTTGATTTTAAAAGGAAAATAAAACACGGCTTAAATATTAGTCATTATCTCCCATTTGTTGTTGCTTTATTCCCATTGGGCAGAGTCCAAAACACAGTTTGCAGCTACCTCTTACTACATGTAGTAGCAGGCTTATTCCTCCTTCCCCTTTGTTGCCATCACCAGCACTTCTTGGTCAGGTCTATCAACATCGTTTCCGAAATCCCTCCACGTAGCACCTTCAGTTTGTTTGCTCTGGTTCAGAGTTTCCTCTTTGCTCAGCTATGGAGCACAGTAGCAGAGATTTTCCTCCTTCTCTCTCTCTCTTTCTCTTTGTTGTGGATGGATTGGTTAAGGTCCAACAGACTGAGGCAAGATCAACGGGCCAAGAATCCTTTGGCTCTTGCCCTTTGGCGTGTGCCAGAGGCTCGTGCCTCTAGGCAAGAGCCTGCTGTTAACAGCTACCTGTGGTGGTGAGGAGGAAGAGGAGACGGCAATCAATCCCTGGGCAGTCACTACCCCAGCCTGTAACAAGCACAGCTGAGTCCCAGCTCCACTCTTCCCAGCCTTCTCCCAGACCCAGGCACCACCTGTACTATTATTTATTGTTCCGTCTTGGTGTGTGGTGCTTTACAAAGAATGAGAAGATTTTCTCAGTGCTGAGGGGCTCACCATTTTAAACAAAAAAGACAAAAGCACAAGGAAGACCACAGACTAAGGCCCACAGTTGCAAATGGTATCGGGTGGAGGCTCTAACATCACAAACCTTTGCCACCCATGACAACACAGCAACCAAACAGTTGCACAGCGTGCTATGTCACTTCCTGCCACCCTGGGCATGCTGGGGTGGAGGACTGGAAAGCGCCCCTGATTGCTCTATCTGTGATCTCGTTTTGTATGTATTCACTGATTTCTCTAATCTGTATGCATGTGCTACAAACCAATATTTCAGTTGATTATTTGGTTCTGCTAACACGGGGTAGCCATGTCCAGTTTTCTAAAATCCAGGGTATACAGGAGAGGCTTCATACTGTTAGCCCACGTTGTTAAACAGAAGCTGATTTGGTATTTAGTTGTACATTGGATGTGTGATGCAAAGGAAACAAATCTCTCCAATAAACTCTACATGATGAATAATTTCTGCTGAAAGCAAGCAGCCCAGGCTGAGTGCAAGATTAATATGTACTCCCAGTGTATGCATCCCTCTACACTTATCGATTATGAGAAAAATGCAAAACCTCATGCTTTCGGGTTGAGTTTGATTGAACTTGCCTTTCCTGATTTACAGCCCGTTCCTGTTAGGCTCACCCACTGGTGGAATGAGTGTTCCTCCAGACCTGACTGTCTTAACAGCAGTTATAAATAAGACCCTGGCAGTGCATGGAGGCATGTGCTACTGGAGCACTGGTGGGAAGACCAGAGCCTTCCCACACACATTGGTGGATCTCTCTGGACCCACCAAGGCATGCAGGTTGGCAAGGGAGGCAAGATGGGGTGGAGGGATGGTGAATGAGGCAGCAATGAGGTGGCAAGGGTGGAATGTGCCAACGGGGGCTGGTGAATGGGGAGTGATGGGGTTGAGGATGGGTTGATTGAGTCTGGGGAGCGGGCTGGTTTGGCTGTAGGTTGCCATGGTAGCCATTTCAATGTCACATTGGCGAAGGGAGAGGGGAGATTAGAATTGAACTGTTATTTACAATTTCTTAAAAGAAAAAATGTGTTTGACAAGAAGTCAAACATGAACCAAAAATGAACCAAGTTTTGGTTTGTGTACAAGGTCTCTTAATATTAGCACTCCAAGCTGGGCAGCTCAATCCTATCCAACCACCTCCACGCTGACGGAGTGATGCAGCGTGGACTCTGCTGTAACCTATGGAGGCGGTTGCAACACTGGTGGGCTCCTTGAGGGAAGGGGACGGACAGCCCAATCCTAAAGGTGGTGCCGCCATCAGGGGCAATGGCGCCAAAACAGCTACAGCTGCATCCTGCAGCCTTGCGGCAGCCACCACAAATCTTCTCAGGAGAAGGGGACTTTTGTCCCCTTCCCCGGGGAAAGCCTCAAGCCCCACAATGAGGCTTCTCAAGTCTGTGCCGCTATTTTGCTGGCGCAGAGTTGAGAGACTTTGTGTTAGGCCTTCCAGCTCAACACAGAGTTCAGGATCTGGCAGGCCCCACCTCCCTCCTGCCCCGGCATCTCCTCCTGCCCTGTTCCATCCATTCTTCACCTGTCCCGCCCCGATACTTCTTATTGCTGGCTGGTGCTGCTGCAGTGCTGGCCAGCCCTTCAAGTGAACTGGCACTGACCCAGCACTGGCAGCTCCTCCTCTCTGGGTGCTACAGATGTGCCTTATGGCACATTGGTGACTCCCAGTGCTGGCAGTATGCTTGTACTGCTGGCACTAAAGAGCTCAGGTTTGGGCTCTGAATCGCAGTTGCAAGTCCGTGTTGCCTCATGCTGGCGGATATGTATGGGGAAAGCAGATAGGATACGGTGTACGCTACTGCCACTGATCCCACTCCCTCTCAGGCCATGCACATGATCCATGCGCCTCCATACCTTCTCCTGCCCCATTACATCCCCTCTCCACCCTCCCTCTGCCCCTCTGTGCCTAGCTCAGAGCTTACTTACTCTGGCACCCATCAAAACCTGCCCTGGTGCCAGAGGAACAGTGCAGGGTTTCCACGTGCGCGAACTCCTGCACTGTCGCAATGTTCTTTATGGCATGTTTGCAACCTGTGATAGCAAAGCACATGCTTTGCCAGTGCAGAGGGGGAATAGGATTGGCCCATTAGTTAGTAGGCCAGTCAAAAACAGCTTTAGGGTGCAATCCTAACCAACTTTTCAGCATGGAGGTAATGGCAATGCAGCTGCAAGGTAAGGCAACAAACATTCCCTTTCCTAGAGGAGGTGTCCATGACTGCCCTACTCAACAGTAGAAGGCAGCACATGCCCCATTGGCACAGCTATTTCAGGGCTGGATAGCTGGTTAGGATTTGGGCCTTGGTTAATCAGTAAGGCCAAATTTAAATGGTGAGGCTGTGAGTGAAGGGCACTGTTGCATTTTTCCAAACTATTTTGAGCCTGGTGTGTTACTGTGACAGAAATAAAAAAAGATAATATTAAAAATGACCTTTCAATGAGTGATAATTTACCTCACATTTCGTTCGGGACCTCAAAAAAATTCTGTGTTGATGATTTGGTAAAATGCAAATGTATTTAGAGTTAACTTGAATAATTCTAATGAATTTTAGATTTAATTTTGATGTAGCTGTAATAACGCTAATGAATTTAATCATTGCTTAAGATTAGCTGGCAGCTCTTTGGAATGGTGTTCACCAGCCTGAGATCAGCAGAAGCAACAATCAAAATGCAGGTAAGGGAAACCCTATCCAGTGATAACTGCACCATCATTGTGATTCAATGTGTCAAAGTAGCATTTGCATGCTACTTTGGGTGGGTATTTTCATCTGTGATCGCCAATCAGGTCCTCTGATCAGATCCTCTGATTTGTTACTGCCTGATCAGGTCCACTGATAGTTACTTGTTTGTTTAAAGACAGGAGCCCTAATGATGCATTTTACCACCTGTGGTTGACCATCACTCTTTACAAGGTAAATCAAATTTCTAACCACATATGAGAATCTTGCTGATGATGTGAAACATGTGCGTGTATTTTCTACATGTTTTGGGATCCTGTCCTGTAATGTGGCCTTTCTGGATCACCATTCTGATCACCCACTCTTAATGGGATTGCATTCCCCTGCAGGAATGGGTATGCAGTTTGGGAGTACTCCTGAACTCACTGTTCTTCCTGGAAAGCCAGGTAGATTGGTGGCCAGGGATGCATTTGCCCAGCTATGGCTGGTGCATCAGCTGCGACCATACTTGAGTTGATCAGACCTGACCATGGTGCATCTGCATTGAGGATTTCCTGACCAGGAGGAGCTCTGTCTTTTCTTGATTAAATCTCAATCTACTGGCCCTCAACCAGACCCTAGTGGCCTCTAGACAGTGTTTGAGGACTTCCACAGCTTTGTGATGGCAAGGAGAGAGAGTTGGGTGTTATCAGCATATTGATGATGCCCCACTCCAAATCCCCAGATGATCTCTCCCAGCAGTTTCATGTTGATGTTAAAAAGCATGGGAGACAGAATAGAACCCTGTGGCACTCTACATTGTAAAGGCCAGGGCACCTAACAGTTGTCCCCCAGCATCACCACCTGGAATCTGTCAGCCAAGAATGATTGAAACCACTACAAAGCAGTTTTCCCAAGCCCCAGCTGAGCCAGATGACCCAGAAGGACACTGTGGTCAATGGTATTGAAAGCCTCTATCTATTTGACTTCAGCCTATATTCTCTGTTTTGGATGTTTGTTGTATGTTGGGAAAAAATCCTACTCATATCAGTGCTTGTTTGAATTTCTTTCAAACATGCTAAGTGACATAGGGCGTAATCCAGAGCTTGTTTAGGGAGCAATCCAGAGTTTCGCAAGTCCCTTGCGCCGGCCCAGGAGCACTGCAAATGTTCCATAAAGCATGTTTGAGTCTCCTCTAGAGTCGGCTGGACCAGTGCAGGGATGCGTGCCAGCCCGCAGAGGCTAAATCCAGCCTCCACGCCAACTCTGCTGGGGAGCCTTGTGTCGGCTGAGCTCAGCCGACATAAAGCTTTGGGGTGGGCAGGAAGGAAGCGGGAGGGAGGCATCCTGGGGCAGGCAGGCAGGGAACAGGAAGTGGGGCTGGGACTCGGCAGTTATGCTGGATCCTAACCCCCATTTCTGAGCAGCGCAGAGAGGCTGGAAGCCGCTCTGCTGTCCTTGGACTTATGCCACTTCCGGAGGTGGCATAAGTCCGATGACACCCATTGAGACTGCAGTGGTTTACCCAGGGTAAGGGGAAGTGTTTCCCCTTATGTCCGCCTGAGCCACTTTGGAAACCTATCTTGTGCTGGATACAGAGCAGGCCTCCTGGTCTGCCTATTCCATCTCACAATAGGATTGCACTGATAATGATACATGAGCAAGAGACCCCCATAACGTTATTAAACTCTTAGTTAGAAAGCAAAAATATCACAGGGAGCCTACTTCTAAATTGAAACAGCAGCTCAACTTCCAATACATATTGGGTTATGGTGGTCAGTCAGGTGTGCACTCCAGCTGATGCAACAACTCCCTTGTGTGTTGCTGTGTTGAGTCAAGTCAAGTCAGAGTTGCTTCCCTCATGTTGCACGGAGCATGCCCCCAGCTTTTCCCCTTCTAAAGTGTAAGGATTGGGATCAAAAGAATAAGGCTCCCTTAAATTCTTTTCCCGGAATGTTATCTCCTTTCTTTCTCTCTCTCAGTGCACAAAATACACATTGCAAACATTCTTCCACCACAAGCCAGGCACAGGACATGTACTTGAAAAGTTGTTGACTGATATTTCTTGCTGCATTTTCATTGAAACATTGGTGAAAGGGTATTTTTGATGACTGTTCTTTTACAATAAATCTTTAATATGTTTGAGTGGAAGCTCTCCTTCTCACCCAATCTATTCTATAAAAGGGTGTGTTTCCACTCTGCATAGCTTAACCTGCAACCTGTAAAAGATTCCTTATCAGGAGGTGCTTTTTTCTTGGAAGGGGCAGGACAGATCACACTATATCCTTCTCCAGGGAAGCATTTCTTAAATAATTCTCCATGCAGCTTCCCTGCTAACAGCAGTGCATAGATCCAAGGCATGATAAGCCATGGTCTATTTAAACTTTCCTGATGTTAAGCAGGTCGAAGTTCAATCAGTAGTTGAGTTAACCACCTGGGAGCTTTATGTATGCCAGGGGTGCTCACACTTTTTTGGCTCGAGAGCTACTTTGAAACCCAGCAAGGCCCGGAGATCTACCAGGGGGGAAGGAAGCATCTGACAGACACCCCCTTTAATGTATGGAGCCCCTGCTGGAGTCTAGTCAGTTTCTTCAGTTTTGTTGCTGCATGCCTGAAGAGCAGCTAAAGTGTCAGTTTCAGTGTCAGTTTAGTGTCAGCTAAATATGTCAGTTTCATCTAGTCACTAGACGAAACTGACATATTAACAGTTTGGAGAGACAGGGCTCTGCGATCTACTCATTTTGCCTCGCGATCTACTGGTAGATCGCGATCCACCTGTTGAGCACCCCTGATGTATGCTGTCTTGAGTTTGGTGCAGGAGGTCTGGTCTAGAGGGTAGTGCCTCCATTTGCCTGAAGATAACATCCACAAGGTCACCAGTTCGAGGCCACCAGCACCGTGCAACCTTGAAGCAGCTGACAAGCTGAAGCTGAGCTATTCCTTCTGCTCTGAGTGTGGGAGGATGGAGGCCAGGATGGAGGCCAGATCAGAAAGAAACACCTGAATGTTGTGGTTCTTGAAAGAAAGAACCTTCTTTCATTTGTAAAAATCCCTACGGGGATTTAAATAAGCCTGCCTATGTAAACCGCCTTGAATAAAGTCTTGAATAAAGACCAAGAAAGGCGGTATATAAATACCTGTATTATTATTATTATTATTATTATTATTATTATTATTATTATTATTATTATTGAGTTTAATGATAGAAGAAAGGTAGCATATAAATAAATGCCATTGTTAAAAGCATCCCCAACATCACTCCAAAGGCATAATCTGGATAGTGTTTTGCAAGGGACCATCATCGGGAAACAGGGACAGTTGGAGCCGATGCCAGAGTAGAATTTGCAGATGAGCTCAACTTCTTTGGTAATGAAGATTGTTTTTGTGTGAGCTTTGCATTAACAAAGTTCTGTGGTATTGAATTTCTACTTATGGCTACCATTGCTGTAGTTGTTAATGTTCTTGTTAATAGCCACTGAAAAGAACATAGACAAAGATATAGTTACCTCCAGAGAGTAATTCTGAGTGCCAGTATGATGTCTACTGTGTGTGCTGTGCCTTGGGCTACATATAAAATCACTTGATAACCAAAACCTACGCATGCAGAAGAAATCTCAAGTACCAGAATTAGACCACCCCCCCCATTCTATTATGCAGCATTAAGCAAACAATTGTTTTATTGCAATTCTTTTCTAATTAAATGTTAGTCACACACTCTCCCTTGCCCTCTATTTTCCATGTTAAAAATGTGCAACCCTAAAAAAAAATACTTACATGAATGGCCTAATTAGGTATTAAGTTGGCCATAAGAATGTTTAAGTCATTCTGTCCTTTCTACCACAGTCATGTGTCAGCGGCCTTTGCCACAATCCAACCAAGGACAAACTCTGGCCTAAATTATGTGGATATATATAATATATAACAATCTCTCTCTCTCTCTCTCTCTCTCTCTCTCTCTCTCTCTCTCTCTCTCTCTCTCTGCAATCAGGTCTTCAAAAGTGCAATGGGGAATGAAAGAGTGTACCATAGGAGAAGGAGTGGGAGATGATGGGTGTTGGGGGGGTGGGAGAGAAAGGAAAACAATAGGTACAGATTTCTACCAGTTTCCTCAGGCATCCATAGCAGCTGCTTAATGATACATGTATCATTATATCCTGGAGTAGTTGGAGGGCAAAAACAGAGTTGATTACACTACAGACAATTGTTTCACAATAATTCCAGGCCATTTTTTATTAGCTGCCTCTCCTCACAGCAAATCCGGGGATAATTTTTTAGGGGGGAAAAAAACTTCTGCTTCTCAAAGGTTGTCCAGCAGTTAAAGATTTTTAATAATTCATCATGCGAAACATTGAGAGCTAAATGCTAAATTTCCCAGCAATAGCAACAAAAAGATGAATGGAAGGGAACGGAGGTTAACTTGCTTTGATAGAAGCAAAGGGGTAAATAAAAGGAATTGCGCGATTGCTTTCCCATGATTTATCGGTACAATTTTTTTTATTACTCTCTGCTTTGGTTTGAAATGTGTTGTCACTCAGTCTGTTGAGTCAAACCAGTTCATGCTGAGCAAACTGATTAAGTAACTGATTAACAGCAAAGCAGTGTCTGCCCTTAATCACTCCTGCTATCTGGCAAGTGGTAGGATCACTGCTAAGTTTACCTGTAGGAAAGGCAGGGAGTTTGCTGTGCCGATAGGCCTCACTCATTAATTACCATATTATACGTTGACATTTTTGTTGCCTGTAGGGATGTGGAAGCCACATGTGAATAGATCTCTTTGTCTTGTCAAAAATCTTGTTGCTGCCTTGGGTACCCAATCACATGGGCAAACAGTAGAGGAATACATATGTTATGACCCAGTGGAATAGCCAGAGGTGCAGGGGTTAGCAACTGGGCAACAAGCTTTAGGAGGCAACAAGTTGAGCTTGACACTAGTGGCCAAAATTGTGAAAAATCTTGGTATTTTCAAATGATACCATCATGTTACATACTGTTTGGTGCAGAATTTAATGCAGAATGCAATGAAATGAACAGCGCTAAAATGTCTCTATTCTGTCAAAAGTTATAGCCAAATAATCAGAAAATAAAAACACAACTGCATTATGTTCTAAAAAGTGGATTTTCTTAATTCAAAACTGACCAATGAGACTGATTGTTCTGAGAGCCATTTAGGTGTTATTATGATACACAGGGAACCAGTAAGGTATATGAGTCAACTCTCATTTTCATGTATGATAATACAGTGACGTCTGCTAACTGGGTAAAGAGAAACTTTTTCAAGTCATGTTCCTCTTATATTTAGCAGGGAGAAAATAACCGTCCCCCTTCACCCCAGCCCAGTTTCTCTAACCAATATGGGGCACACTTTTTATTTACTTAATTAAATTAAAATCAACATGATTTTGTCATGAAGGGGGCTACAAAATCTTCCTTGATACCTGGTATCAGATGCCTTGGCTATGCCACTGACGGGGGGGGGGGGAGCAGCAGAGCAAGTGGGTGGTGAGCTACTGGGGGGAGGAGGCAGATTTCCCCCCATTTTCACTTTTTTAAAAGCCCAGGTGTGACATCACTTCCACGGCATCATTTTGTCCTCAGCACCGGGCTAAATGATCATTAGCTTTGCCACTGATATGACCAGAAGTAGATGTTTCACAGGATGTTTGGCTGCTGCCAAAAACAGTAAACCTCTACTTCTCCTCTCCTCTCCTCTCCTCTCCTCATGAATGTCTGGAAATAAGGAAGCTCTCATTTTCCTAACCCTTAAAAGCTCTGGTGTTCCTGGGGGGAGCCAGGGGGTGGGCAAATGTCCCAGGGCACCACCTGATGGTGGCAGTGGCACAACCCCCCCCCATCCCACCTGCTTCCCCCTCCCTTTTTAGAAGCCCTTCTGAGACCTTTGGTAGTCCTAATAAGATAACTTCTGGGTTTGGGGAAAAACCAGAAGTGACCTCTTTAAGCTTTCTGGAAGCCTCAAGAAAGCCTACTGGGGGCCAGGGAGGCCATTCTCACAGGCCCTCAGAAGCCCCAAAGAGGCACTTCCAGTATACTCTGAAAACTGGAAGTGACATTTTTAGGCCTGGGGGGCAGCATTTTGCGGTCCTGGCCCCAGGCAGCACAGGGACCAGGATTGCAATTGCCTACAAGTGCCAATGCTGTGTATTAATAGATTGCATGGGATAACAGGAAGAGGAGGTATTGTGTCACTGGTTTTAGGAGGAGACACACGCCTGTAATATTGATTCAGCCTTCCTGCCATGTATCCCATCTTTTTGGGAGACAACAAGCTTGACTGCTGAACGAGGTAATATCACCAATAAAGCTACCTCCTTTAGTGCTGGTTCATTACGGCTGTCTTCATCCTGGGTTGATTGACAGCCATTGCAGCCAATTGAAGCCAGCTCCCATTTCATTCAATGTCATCTCCTTTAGTGCCGTTTCAAGCAGCGCTTGGGTTTTGAGGAATGGATCCGAGACACTGTCAGAGAGGTATTACTGAAGTTATTTAGATTGATGCTAAACAGACAAAAAGAAACTAGAAAACCTGCAGGATTGGGATTCAGAGCTGTAAATGTTCTATTCACTATGTATTTACAGCAATTGTGCAGAACAACAACCTTGTTAGATATGGTAAGCAGAAAGCTGTCAGGTAGCCTTCAGCTAGAGAGCTATACTGCTGGAAAGAATTTTTATAGATTCACCATAGTTCAAGGTGCATATCCAGAAGTAGAAAAGCTATAATAGACAAAGTTTGTTATGAAAGTAGTATTATATGTCTGACTCTTAACTATCTTCTGTTCACAAAGATGTATGTTTGTGAAAAAGAGGATTATTGGAACTGGCAAAGATCAGGAGCAAATGAACCCAACTAAGGGCCCAATCCTATTGAGTACGCGCAGGCTCACCATCGTCATGCACTGTTGCAAACATGCTGTGAGGCAAGTTTATGGGCATTAGCACTGGCCCAGCACTGGAGCTGGCCCAGTGTGAGCCTGCGCTGATTAGAGGCCAGCAATCCACTGCTAGATGCTCTGTGTGAAGTTCCTGGCGTTGGAGAGGTAAGACAGGGTGTGGGGGAAGTCGGGGAGGAGGTGTTCTGGGGTGGGCGGAGAGTGGAGGAAAGCATGGCAGGAGGAGGGAGTGGGGCTGGAGAGGGTGGGAAGGTGGAACTGAGTTCCACTGAATCCACAGCCTGTGTTGGACCTTGCAGCCAGACGTAATGCTTCTTGATTCTCTGCCAGCTAAAGAACCGCCGCAGGGTTGAGTAGCCCTATTGCGGGGCTACTTCCCTTACTCGGGGGAAGGGGACGAATGTCCCCTTCACCTGAGGAGCTGCCAGCAACTGCCTGGTGCATGCAGGATACTGTAGCAACCATGGTGGGTGCCACGACATCCCTGCATGCCGGGCAGTTTAGGATTGGGCTGCAAGAATGGTAGAAATATTTTGTAGATATATAGTGCTACTCTGTTGGTCACACCTGCGCTGATAAACTGAATGTTAGGATTCTAGAACCACAGGATGTGGTTCTAGAATCCATATTGAGTCCCATGAAATACAGAGTCTCATGACATGAAATAAATGCACAACTTTGTCCCCTCTTTGCCATCTTTTTATTGTACTTCCCTATTTCAAGAGGGTTCAGTGAATGTGAAAATAGCTTCCAACTACCGAGTGCAGCAAATTGTAAAACATCTTGCTGTGCTCCCTTTTTCTTCCCCTACTGCCCTAGCAATTGATTGTTTCTTCTCTTAGTTGATGAGTTATGGCTTTGGAAATGCACCGCACTGCCAGATTTTGAGTCAGCAGTCATGTGCTGGCACTGCAAAATGACAATCCTTATCTGCTTTTTTTGTGCTGCATGACATTTTCAGTAAGGCCTGGAAGGTTTTGGTTAATAGGGTTTGTCAGAAGGAGCGCTACAATATAAAACTCTGAATTATGGAATGAGAGCAGCATGGTGAACCCGTGTCACCTTAAATGTTACCCAAGCAATATCTGGGAAACTAATTATTCACAATAGATAACTAAATTGTAAATCTTTGTTACGAGTGGGAAATAGTCGGCAGACGTTTCCTTGGAAAGCATTTGGAAAGTCTCCTATGCTAATAGCTAATTCAAAAGGAAAATGGTAGATGTGCCAGAGGCTCTGAAAGATGAGAGTTCACAGGATGAAAGTAGATTAATCCCTAGGCTCATGCATACAGTGAGTCTTGGCAAGGCACTTTTCATCATCAAATGCTTGGTATCCTTGATAAACATGGATATAGTTCCCTAATAAATTAAGAGAGGGCTAACCATAGTTTAGGAAACTAGAAGCACAACAGGCAAATTTGGCAGAGCCAGGGTAATTTGCCAAGTTTGACATTGGTCCAGGCTGCACATTGAGTGGCAGCAAACCTGGATCTGCCACAGTGTGTACACTTGATGGGCAATTCAGACACTTCTAATTCCCTGATGAGGGTTCCTCTGACTGCAAAGGCTTCCAAACACATCTTTGTATTTTTCATGCATTTTTTAGATGCATGTGCTCGTAGTCGTACCTCTTAAAAACATAATGTGTGCAGTGTCCCTTAGAAAAACCAGACAGTACTCTGTGGACAAAATCTGAAGTGTAGTTTGTCTGCAGAAGCAGAACTGCAATGAATGAGAGCAATTGAGGACCATGGTAAAAGTTCCCCTTCATTTCAGGAGGATGTGCACAGGAGAGATGGACAATTAATGAAGTCGGTGATTACCAGAAAGCGTTTATACTCTTCAATAAAAACATTTCAGTGAGTCATAAAGGTGCAACCTGACTATTTTAAAAAGTTTTACTTTTTTTAAAATGCTTATGCAATTACTATGGCCTTGGCCCTTGTGTAATTCACTACCACAGCCACTATTTTGTAACTGCACATAATGTTTCTTTGCAGTGAACTGTACTTTATATATTTAAGGGCACAATCCTAACCTACTTTCCAGCACTGCAGTAAGGGCAATGCAGTTTTGAGGTAAGGAACAAGCATTCCCTTACATTGAGGAGGCCTCCATCACCCAACTGCAGGATGCACCACATGTTCCATTGGCACAACTGTGTCAGTTGGTCAGGATTTGGGCCTAAGATATATAATGTATGTAATACATAATATAAAGATTCATAAAGTATACACAAAGTCCTCTGGGGGCTGAGGCACTGAAGAAAGGATGATCAGTCACTCTGCACTTTCCATAGTGCTGTGCCATGGAGGTGAGGAGGAACAGAGTTGGTGCTGTGAAACTCTCATAGCTGAGCTGTCGCTCTGAGTGACAGCCAGGAGCCAGAACTGAGAATCAGAGCCCAGGCAAAGTCCCAGCCAAACAGGAAATATTTATACCCCTTTCTGTTGAGAGTAGCCAATAACCAGCCTGAATGGATGGAGTCACTCTACTACCTAGGAACATTTCATTACCTAGGGTAGCAGTTCCTAAACTTACTCTGGTCACAGTATCCTGTCGCAGCAGCGAGAGGACAAGACACTCACCAGTGTCCTCTGAGATTGCTCAAAATCTTGCAAGATCTCACAAGACCTTGTGAGCTCATGTGATTTTGAGCTATCTTGAACCAGCCAAGATGGCAGCACCTGGGAGAGCCAGCACCCCTATGAGTTTGCCATAGTGCTCTGGGGCACCACGGTACAGTTTGGGAACTACTGATCTAGGGAGATGCTCTTTTTACCTGACCACTTTTTTATCTGACTACTGTTTTTATGATATGTTGTTAATATGCTTTTATCTGTTTTTAAATTATGTTTTTAAATTTGTTTTAACCTTGTTGTAAGCCGCCTTGAGTCCCTCCAGGGAGAAAGGCGGGGTAGAAATAATACTAATACTACTACTACTACTACTACTACTAATAATAATAATAATAATAATAATGCTCCAACCAGTAGCCCTGGTGGCTCACCACATGGCGTAGATGTGCACCATTGGTTCCAGATTCCAGGTTTGGCAGCCTTGATACACCAACTGCTAATAGTATTGGCCTAATATTTCCTTTCAGATATGTAAAGCAGGCAGAGCAAGATCATACTTGCTGTCTCTGGCTACTCCAGATTTTCATACGTTCATTTGAAATTTTGAGGCAAGCCTATGCACATAAATCTATAGGTTCTATTCTGACCTTCAAATGAATACACAGAGGTTCCGAGTGACAGATACAGCATTCATAATCCTGCAACACACCCACCCCCAGTGGCGTCGCTAGGAAGGGTGCGGGGTGTGCGGGCTGCACCCGGTGACGTGCACAGGGGGGGTGACGCACACTGGGGGGATGATACTCTAAAATTGCGGCGGTTAGGAGTAACCCCATCATATTATATACCGTTGGATGTGAAATTTTGAGGGGGATGCAATGAAAAAAAACCAGAGTGAAATACCTCTTTTCTATCAAAAGTTATGACCAAAAAGCTGGAGAACAAAAAATGCATGGATCCCTATGGAAAGTGAAAGTGAGCCGTATTGCGCGTTTACTCATGAGTAGGCGAACATACCTCAGTCCATAGGAAAGGGCAGGCTGAGAGGAATCCAATGACACCAGAACGGTCCTGATCCAATGAATGCAGCCCCCAAAAACACCTGAGAAGGAAGTTCCTCTTTCCAAGCAGATGAATGTATCGAGCCCTATGGAAAGCGAAACTAAGCCGCATGGTCGCGTTTACTCGTGAGTAAGCAAACGTGCCTTGGCTGGTGTGAAAGATCAGGTGAAGGAATGTGCAAGGCTACCAGAATGGTCCTGATCTGATGGAACTGGAGCTCAACAAGTGCTCCAGAAGGCACCCTCCTGCCCTGCCCCACCCCACCCCCCACTAAAAAGGATCAAAACAGGCTTCAGCTGATAAGGTGAACCTTTTTGAGACCTGCAAAGCCTGACAGTGATCTGTTTTAAACAGAAGTTCTTGAATTGGGCACTGGGTAGGGCTGAAAACCTTACTGATTTTGGAGGGGGAATGTTATTGCAGGCAGCCTACAGAGAAAATTCACTTGGTGGAACAGGGCTGGCTTCCCCTTATTTAATTATTTGCTTTACTTTAATTATTTATACTTATTTATTTTAATTTGCCTGAAGATGTCACTTCCACCATGACATCACCTGGTGGGTCTTGGACAGATTGTCATACTAAAAAGTGGGTCCCAGTGCTAAAAGTTTGAGAACTGCTGCATTAAGGTGCTAGTAAGTTGCCACCTGTGGGGGTGTGTGTGTGACACCACTAGTGACCAAAATCACTAAAATCATAATTTGGAAGAATAATGCCATCACGTTATATATCAATCAATGCGTAATTTCTTGCAGAATGTGTTCTATCTTTGTTCTATCTTAAAGATACAGCCAAAAAACCAGTGGGGGGGGCGGAATGATGGTACATAACCACGCCCGCCACCTGGGGTATTGCCCCGCCCACTGCATGGGGGGTGATGCGCTGGCATCCCGCACCGGGTGACCCAAACCCTAGTGACGCCACTCCCCACCCCCATACATTGAAAGAATATCTGAAATGAGCCAGGGTTGCAGAATCGTTGGAACTGGCTCCTATGTTTTGCACAGGAAGGCAACATGTGCTTTAATTGTATCTGGAAAGACCCCTCGGTCCCAATAATAAATGCTTCATCATTTGCACTTGCAAGGAAGGAGTCATTATTTTTTCCTTCCCAACTAAACCATCATGTTCAAAGTTAATCTATTCCAAAGAAAGGAACTGAAATTAGTAACTGGCATGCAATAATTCATTTTGTATTTTACCAACAATAATTAAATTGCCTGGAACTGTTGTCATTTAACAGCCTATTAATTGACTAATGTGCATTACTTGCATGCGGACTATAGGTAAAATCCAAGGATTAAGAAAGAAAGACAACTTCCAGCGTCTCCTAATCATCCTGGAAACTGGTAGATTTACCTTACACGGGAGTATAATTTATGAAGGCATTAATGCCTTGTGTCTTAGTGAAGACATATGTAGTTCCCTCAAAGATAGCCTAAAAGTAGTGATGGAGCAGCTACATTTTTATATGCTTGTGATTGCAGTTAAATGGCTAATTAACCATAGTCCCTTTTTTCTGTCAAATGAGCAGGCTATATAATTCTTCCTCCTTAAAATGTACCACTTGGATCCAGTGCTTCTCTGCTCCCGCTAATCATGTGAATATTCTGCATCTTTCCTTTGGAGTACCTTACCGATGGCTCTCTTAACGTGAGGTATTGTTGCTGGCTTCTTGTTTCAAAAGAACGTGGACCTCACCACTTCGAGTGCCTGTCACCTGCAGTCACAGGGCTGAAAGTTAACATCCATGACAAGTTAGAGAATGTATCTTGCTTGCTTTACTGGGTCTTTTCAATTGCCCATTTGGGAAGTTGTACAAGGTGGTGAAATAGTGGTAATGATCCCATGATCTTCAGGAGGGAGGAGATTATAAAATAAGGGTAGATAGATCAGAATGGGTTATACTCTCTGGCTTGTAATAGAGTAAGGGCACAATCCTAAACAGGTCTACTCAGAAGTAGGTCCAGTTGTGTTCAAAGGGACTTACTCCCAGGAAAGTGAAGTGAGGATTGCAGCCTTAAAGGATTAGATGGTGATGAGAAGAGAGAAGATGCAGGAGTACTGAGGTCAAAAAATGGTTGAAGCTTTTTCACATGGAGTTCAGCAGAAGGTATTAGTTACAATAAAAGCTGATTGCGCCTCTCTGGCACTTGCAGTAGATTACCCCACCCCACCTCGTGCATCCAGGCTGGGGCTTAGCTACTGATTGCCTCTGGTAGCCAGGGGAGACAGGACCTGTCAGGTGGATATGCTTCCAACTGGGCTCCGTTTACTCCAACCTGCAACCCTGCCTGCCTGCCCGCCCGCCCACCCGTCTGTCCGCCCTTTAGCTAGTCTGAGATGAGCTCTTCACTCATTGGGGACCAGGTAGGAATTTTTTGCTATCAGCCAGACTGGCCCAGGACTGATAGATTTTTCGACTACTCCACCCTTGGCAAGGGTGATGCAGTGGTTAGACCAAATTAGTTTATTTGGTCACTTGGCAGGGTAGGCAGGACTGAGATCTTGGTCTCTCTCTCTCTCTCGCTCTCTCTCTCTCTCTCTCTCTCTCTCTCAGGATGCAATCCAAACCTGCGCTGGAGCAGGCAAGCCAGGAGGCTTGCGCTGCAGCCAACACAGGTTCGTTGAGTGCAGCGGCTCAGCCAGCGGGTAAGGCCTGCGTGCCCCAATGGGTCTCCTAGGACCTGCGCCACCTCTGGAGGTGGCACAAGTCTGAGGAGAGCGGAGCGGCTCGAAGCCGCTCCATTCTCCCTGGGGATGGGGGTTGGGATCTGGCATAACCGCCGGGTCCCAGGCCAGCCCCCGGCTCCCCGCATGCCCGCCCCCAGGGCCGCCCATCACCCGCCCTCCCCCACCCAGAAACGCTCCCTCCCGCCTCCTCCCTGACCCCCACGCCTACCTTCACCGCTTGTGTCGGCACGGGTGCGCTGGCACAAGTGGCAGGGAGGAAGCTGCTGCGGAGGCTTCCGCCGGCCTCTGTGCATCAGCACATCTGGATGCGCCGACGCAGCTTCCTCCCACAGAGGCACAAACATGCTTTACGGCACGTTTGCGACCCTCCAGGGGCTCCTATACCGGCATAACTGCCGGTTAGGATTGCGCCCTTAATCTCACTGATGATTTCTATCAGCAGCATAAGAAATAAAATCCTTCGAATTCTCATAGCCTTCAAAAAAATGGGGATTTTCATGGCAAATTGATGTTGCAATGGGCTAGCAGTCACAGTACCATACATGTGACCTTAAGTAGGATTTGGGAAATGGATAAGAACAACCTTATCAAAGAAAACACTCATCAGACTGATATTTAAACCTTCACAACTAGAAATGGAGAAAACCAAATCAGGTACCTGTGCACATCTCTGAAATTCAAAAAGCCTCAGGGAAAAGAACACGTGCATGAGAGAGAGAGAGAGAGAGAGAGAGAATTATCCCACCCATTACTGGCTGCTAATATGCTTATTTCAGTGCTCATGAAAGTGGTCCACTCTCACATTAGGAGTTTAATGTTCACAGTTAATCTTCGTTGACAATCTTCGTTGAGTGAGGCACACTCAGTGTTTTATATTTATACAGTCTTTTCTGTCAGACATAGAAAAATCCAGGGTGAGAAGGAACTCTAAAGTACAATTCATTATCAGTAGGTCTATTGAGCTGGAGCACAATTTAAGAAACTGCCTTCTACTAAGAGAGAGGATTGGCCCATCTAAACTCGTGCTCTATTGACTGGCAGTGGCTTGTTATATGCACATCTTTGTAATTTGAAAAGTATATATTTGAACAGTGCCAGCACTGCACGGTGCTGGGGCAAAATCTAACAGTGGGTCCCCCATAGTGATCATGCGTATCCCCTGATTGGGTACTTCCACTGCCAGCAGTGCTGATGTTTCAAGGGTCAGGCTGATCAGGTAGGCCTTCTGGTGGACCAGGGATTGACATGGCCAATCTCTGATGCTGCCCTTGCATTTGAGCTGTGAATCTAATCTCCTCTTGTCCCACCTGAACTGTGAACCCTTGCAATTGCAGTGTCTCTGCCTCTCTTCTTTCCTTCTGCCAGCAGAAGGATGGGCAGGCTAGAGATGGACTGGGAGGACTGAGACATAGTTGGTCCTGTCACCAGTGGGTTGTGACCAAATTTTGTGTGGGTCACAGGCTGGCGCTGACTATGGTGCTGAAAGGTATTCTGGGAAACTACTTAGCCACCATGGGTTGTAGTGCTAAAAAGATTGGGAAGCACTGCTCTGGAGGACTTACTATGGCTTCTTGTTCTTTTCCTTCTGCAAACTGCTGAATGGTGATTGAAACCCCATTAAAAAAATATACCTTCTTTGGGGTTATCAGATTATTCACATGGATATTTTGAAACATTTACCTCTATTGTGTGGTTTTCTTTCCTTTTTGTCTGTTACCAGGTGTGCATTAAAACTTGAGTAACATGCATATGGGTGAACACTATTTTGTGTGCAAGGATTCTGTGTAGTGGCAAATAGCACAGCTCACTGGTTTGGTTAGGATGTAAGGTGTGACAAAACAAGCTTTATTGTGGGGGATAATTAACAATGACATGGAAGGAGAATCAAAATAAAGACATACATATGTCCCTTAACCATTCATTCACAACTAGATACTAAATCTAGCCTTAAGATATAAAGCAGAAGAGGGAGGAGAAAAGAAAACCTTGAAAAGGAAAGGGAGTACACACTGTAATGGTACAGGCATAGAGGAAAAGTAGGGCAAAAAGGAACATAGGGAAATTATGTGGATTCCCCAGAGAGTCCTGGGGCTAGGAAATTGGAGATTATAGTTTGCTAGGAAGAAGGAGAGAGAAGAATGCTGGGGAATTGTGGAGGAGGGAAGAGAGACATGTTCTGGGGTTTGTGCCAGGGGATAATTTGTGGCTGGAGAGAGGTTCACTGTAACCTGAACTAAGGGCAATAGCAAGAGGGTGGCTCATTGGGCTATGAAGGGCGCAATCCTGAGGTGCCCTTGGGCCAACGCAAGTCCCTTGTGCCGACAAGGAGGGCCTTGGTCCCTTGCACCTTCTTGTGAGTTGGTTATGCCGGTGCGCAGAGGCACGCTGGCCCTCGGAGACTCAATTTGGCCTTTGCGCCAGTGGAGGTACCGAGCCTTGTGTTGGCCAAGCTTGGCCAACGCAAGGCTCTGGGGTGGGCAGGGAGGAGGCGGGAAGGAGGCAGGTGCTCTGGGGTGGGGGAAGGGCAGGCGGTGGGCGGCGCTGGAGATGGGTGGGGAGCAGGAGGTGGGGCTTGGACCCGGCAATTATGCCGGATCCCAACCCCATTCCCTGAGTAGCACAGAGCTGCTTCAAGCCGCTCTGCTGTCCTCTGACTTGTGCCACCTCAGGAGGTGGCACAAGTCTGAGGAGACGCATTGGGGCTGCAGTGGCTTAGCCAGGGACAAGGGAAAGAGTTTCCCCTTACCTTCGGCTGAGCCACTACGGTGCCATAGCTTGCAATGGATACAGCACAAGCCTCCTGGCTTGCCTGTTCCGGTGCAAGATAGGATTGTGCCCGAAGTCATTCCACCAATTGTGGCGGAGCTAATCTCTCCCACTAGATAAACACTCCTAAACAACACAGCAGATGCTTGAAGGGGGGACACCCTGGGCCTTCCATATTTTCTAAGAAAGCTAGAGGCTGATCTGAAGACTCTGCTAAACGTATGGGAACATAGATCCAAATCACACACACACACTATGCACAAAACACTTGCACAAAGAAAGAAAATAACAAGCACTGAATGTGTCACCAAATAGGCTGCACATGAGACAGACAAGACAGATAGTGGGGAATTTGTGAGTCTCTTGCAAAACTATGCCAAGTTTACCAATCTGTATCTGCTGCATTGAGAACAATGTGTTGCAGGAGGTGTGAATCAAGAATGCCAAGACTGGGCAAATCTCCTGAGCAAAACAGGGAAGACTTTGAAGTTAGCCCCAACTGCTTTGAGTAACCTGAATGGTCCCAGCAAATTGATGTTGATCTGCTGTATTGCATGAGTTCTCATGTGTGACACTGATCACGTAAATAAACTACCCATGGTGAACTGTTAAATGTGTTGGAGGAAATTAAAATAGTTTCCTCTTTGGTGATGGGGGGAAGCAGAGTAGCTTAAGTAGCGGAGCCCCCCTTTGGGTATCACCCCAGGGAACCTCCCTCACCTGGCTGACCGCTTATCAATAAAAAGACAAAGAGGCAATGGCTTGTTAAAGTTGCAAAAAAGAAGTTGTTTACTTACAGTTCCATTGAATGCATATTTACAGCATCTGATTAGGATCAGAGGTTCAGCTAACACTTAGAGATAGCAAGGCCCTGGAGCTGCCTCGCCCTGCATGCCTTGTGCTCAAGATGGCCTGGGCATCAGAGCCCTGGTGTGCGAATCTTAACAGGTTGGTGGTCAGTGGACAAGAGAAGGATAAAGGAAGGATAAGGGAAGGATAAAGGGTTAGGGCCACACCCCGTAAGGATCACAGAGAGAACAGGTAGAAAGGTCGGGTCACTGGGCCATAGCTTGACCCCTTCTGGACAGCATCCTGCCCCCTCTGGAAAGCAGATGGAGTTGTACCAACTCCAACAAAATGTGCATGTCAGCAAAGACTTGGCAAATGTGACCCTCTTGTAAGACTGGAGAATATATTTGGCTGATATTTTCAAAGGAACTTCTTTGGATTAGCTGCTGACTTGCCAAATATTTCAAGACCCAAGTCTTGGCAGTAATCTCTGTATTGTAGAAATTCATGGTGGAATAAGTCATAGTTGAACCGTATTATGGTGAAGATAATTAGGCTCCCAGGTCCACTAATGAGAGCTTGTGTGTTTTAGGCCTTAAGTGTTGCACTGCCCAAAGCATTCTCCACTGCAGGATAATTTGAAAATTAACTTTCTTATAACCAAGACTGTACACTGATGGAGAGTAAAAAAATAAAAACAAAACAACGCCAGACCCATTGTAGCATTATCTGGCACCTTCAGATCCAGCTGCAAATAAAGGAGTAGGAACTGTTGGCTGGGAACGCTGATAATGAGGGAGAGGTTGGTATAAGTGGGCTATATTAGGCATTGACCTGTGCCAAAAATTGCAGGTGGCTATAAAAAAGACATAAAAGAAAACAAATCAGGAGAGAGAGAGCAGGGGAAGCAGAGTCTTTTGAGGGCAACTAATTTTTGCTAATAACAGCAATACTTGTTATATTTTCTGTATCACCCATGTCTGAAGAAAAACAACTGATGAGACAGAAGAGTTTGCATTTTTTTTTAAGTTCAGAGGAAGAAGGGAAGGGAGCTCATTGAGACCTTGGATCTCATTCTGTGAGCCCAACTAAAAATTCTGACAGTGAGAATGGCTGGGGTGAATGCTTCAAAGTCAAAGGGCTGCTTCAGATGTAATGGGATAGCAGAGCCTACCACTATATGGCATGGTGGGCTCACAAGCTCCCTCCCCCCTTCCTCTACTTTCTGGGTTCCATCATGGATTTGTGATGCTTCAGTCCTGGTTTCTTTAAATCAGTGTTTCCCAACCTGGGGGTCATGAACCCCCAGGGTAGGTGTTCACAACCTTCTTTCAGGATGCTACCCCCTGAAGGAGGGTAGCAACCTGATTGAGGCTGTAGTGCCATCAGAACAGCACTTCTGGGTTTTGCTGCTGCTGCTGCTGTAGAACACATGTAAGTAAAAAAGAATTTTGTTTTAAACTTACTTGTGGGTGGCAGTGGCAACAAAACCCAATAGTGCCGTTCTAATGGCAATACAGGTCCCCAATCGGGTTGCAACCCTTGTTGAGTCAAAACATGGAGGGCTGTTTTAAATATTCCCTGTCTAATATTAAAACTTGAATGGCTTACAGAGCAATCCTATCCAATTTTTCAGTGCCGATGCAGCCGTACCAGTGGGGTGTGCATTGCATTCTGTAGTGGAATGCAGTCACAGAGGCCTCTTCAAGGTATGGGAACATTTGTTCCCTTACCTTGGGGCTGCATTGCGGCTGCACCGGTGCTGAAAAGTTGGATAGGATTGGGCCCTTATGTTACGTAAATATAGCAATGCAGGGATGCCTCCTGATCCAATCACTGTTATGCAAAACAAGCATGCACCTCCGGAGGAAGAAGTCTTTTGTTCTATTGTTGTAGCTTTATCACTCTTAAGCACCTTATGCAAACTGCTTCCCTCCCCCAGGAGGCCAGTCATGGCTGATACCCAGTCATCCTTTTCTTGCATGCTCCACGTGTCCCACTGTGTGTACTGAGCATGCGCATCCAGGAGGCCACATCTGAGTCATTCACATCCAGCTTCCAGGTCAGCAAAAAGCCTTTTAAGAGAGAACTTCGCCACATGTGCTCTCTCTCTCTGGCTGCCCTCCAAGGCACAGGTCCTCCATAGGACTCTTCTACCCCCCCCCCCAGCTGCTTCCCAGGACAGGTAACTATATCTTGTGTCTGAAATCTTTTCCCTTCTCCCCCTCCTTTTTTTTCTCCCATTCTCTCCCCATCTTAGTTAGCAACTTAGTTAGACCAGAGACCCCTAAAATCCTTCCCTACAACCTATCCTTTTCTGATTCCTTCTCGGATGCACCAAATACACAGCACATGCAACCACCATAAAGCTAGGTACACTAGACACAAGTACTAGAAACCTATACTTATCAATTCTCCATGTGCATTATGTTTACCTATGTGTTTTTGTAATAAAAATATAATCGTTGATTGAAAGTTACCTTTCCCACAGTCTCCTCTTTAAGCTAAACAAGGAATTTCTTTGCATTACGCTGTTTTGTTATCTAGCCTGCGATTCTGAGGTTACCAAAAGGGTAATATAATAATTCCCCTTAAAACATAACAGCCCTTTTTGGTTACACTTAGCGTACAATATTGTTTCCTTTCAGGATTGTTGAGGTCTGAACCCAGGAAATCACTCAGGTCCTGTGCACAGGAGGGAATGTGACAAACGCTGTGGTGAATAGACGGTTTGTAGCAAGCAACAGGTAGCAGCTGTTCCTGATTGCTGACTCTGTGCAGCTGATTGTGGGCGTGCCTTGTGCATAAAACAAGGCCGCAGACAAACACTCAACGGTGAGCGTGTAGGGTGTTAGGATGCGTAGGAATCAGGATGCCGTATATGTGTGTTTCTGTATGCCGGACCATGTTATGGTAAATATCCTTGTATATAATATATCTTGGTGATGGAACCTAACTTTCATGTCAAGTGCTTCTTTGCCTTCTGAGAGATTGCCTTGGCCATCAGCCTCGAGTTTCTGTTGCGCAGCCGTTTGTTTTTGCTCTGCTGGAGACTCCTACACACAGCCTACCACAACAAGGATATTCTTGAAAACTGGTTAGGAGTAGAGTGTCAGCTTCCCTCCCCCAAAGACCATACTGTGTACCCTAAGCAAGTGCATTAGACACAAACAGGTGCGTGTTTTGTTCCTATCCATATTTGGGATGTAATACAGTACCTACTTGGTTTCTACCTGTCAAAAAGTAAAGGCATAGATCCTTGATCAGAAAAAAGCTGGCAACCTTACTCAGTGGTGTTGCTAGGGGTGCGGGCCACACCAGGTGACATGCACTGGGGGGGTGACATGCACTGGAGGGGTGATGTGCTAAAATCGCGGTGGTTAGGAATAATACCATCATGGATTTGGAATTTACAGCAGAATGAAACGAAGAAAACGGAGTGCAATACCTCCTTTCTATCAAAAGTTTTGGCCAAAAAAAGGAAAACAAAAAAATGCATTAACTCATGTTTACTCATGAGTAGGTGAACTTGCCTTAGTCCATCAGAAAGGGGAGGCTGAGAGGAATCCAACAACACCTCAATGATCCTGATCCAATGAACACAGCCCCAAAAAACACCCAAGAAGGAGGTCTCTCCCTCCAAGCTGGCAAATGTATTGAGCCCTATGGAAAGTGAAACTAAGGGTGCAATCCAGTCCCGTATTTGGGCCGGCGCAAGTCCCTTGTGCCGACCCAGGAGGATCGCAAACATGACCCTCATGACCCTTACGGCACGTTTGCACCTCCTCAGGAGGAAAACAGGCTGGTGCTCAAAGAAGTGCCGCCCTGCGGAGGCCTCCGCAAGCCTCCACACCGGCTTCCTCCTCACTTGTTCCATCGGCCCAGCCAGGCTTCAAGCTGCTCCACTTTCCTCGGACTTGCGCCACCTCAAGAGCCTGGGCTCATGGTCAGGTCAAGCAAAGGGGAAAGCAAAACCACCAGAATGGTCCCAATCTGATGAACGTGGAGCTCAACAAATGCTCCAGAAGGCAGCTTCCCCCCCCCCCCAAACAGGATAAAGGGGCTTCAGCTGATAAGGTGAACTTTTTTCTTTTTGAGAGTTACAAAGCCAGGTGGAACCTGACAGTGATATGGTTTAAAAAGAAGTTAAATTGAACTGGGCACTGAGTAGGTGCCTTAGTAAGTAACCTTACTTTTTGGGGGGAGGGGGGTGGGGTATTGTGGGCAGGCTACAGAGAAAATTCACTTGGTGGAAAGGACTGGGTTCCTCTTATTTAATTTTTTGTTTTACTTTAATTATTTATAATTATTTAATTTGCTTGATGATGTCACTTCCAGCCGTGACATCATTTCCGTTGAGTCCTGGACAGATTGTCATTCTAAAATTGAGTCCCTCAGTGCTAAGAGTTTGAGAACTGCTGCAATAAGGTGTTAGTAAGTTGACACCCTGGGGGGGGGGGGAACACCACTAGTGACCAAAATCACAGTTTGGAGGAATAATACCATCGTGTTATATATCAATCAATGCGTAATTTCATGCAGAATGCAAAGAAACAAACCATGTTGAAATATCTGTGTTCTGTCATAAGGTACAGCCAAAACACCAGTGGGCGAAGGTCAATGGTACATCACCATGCCCACCACCTGGTCTGTTGCCCCGCCCACTGCATGGGGGTAACACACTGGCCTCCCACATGGGGTGAGGTGAACCCTAGTGATGCCACTGACTTTACTCACATGAAACCATCCTGTTGAAATGTGACAAGTAGTACATAATAGAATGTAGTATTTTTATCTGCTTGTATTAATGTTTTTAAAATCTGTTGTTTTTTTTTGATATGTTGTTAGCCGCCCTGGGTCCCGTTAGGGAGAAGGGCGGGATAAAAATAAAGTTTTATTATTATTATTATTATTATTATTATTATTATTATTATTATTATTATTATTATTATGCCTGGGACATAATTTTTCTTTCTTTCAGTGTTACCATTTTTGTTGTTTATAGGATTGCCTGTAACTTTGGAACCAGTCCCTGTGCTCCTGTGCCTTGAATACTTTTTCCATGAATTAGCAGTTCATAATGTTTAGTTCCATGAAATGAAAATCTTCCATTGCAGATTTTTGTACGTCAAATCTCTATTAAAAGCAAAATAGGACGCATGGCTTGGCTTTCCTCCTGCCCCTTGAGTGCAACCCTACCAGCAAATCAAACCCATAACATAGAGCTAAACTAAATATTATGTATAATATTTACTTGTAGAAGTTATATGTGGTTTGCATTGTTATGGGAAGATTTAAGTGTACAAGGTATATATTCCTGGCCAAAGAATGTTAGGGTCCTAGCAGTTATGGGGTCAAAAAAAAAAGTTTTATTAGATGGAGAAGCAAAAATAAAGTCGGATAGATTTATGATAAGATGGCAAACCGTTTCCATCTTGTCTTCTAAAAGATTGTGGTAATGAGGATGGTTTGCTAGTGCAGGACTGGAAGTGGAAGGAGTGTACTGATTTCCAGAATATTCTATCTTGTTTTGATAAAGGAATAATCCAAACCCTTTCCAATCCATGGATTCACTGGTTTTATAACAGACAGGAAAGCCTGGTTAAGCTTGTTCTTCTCAAAGTTACTCACGCACCTCTGCAGATTTCCAAACAAATTTCCAGGCATGTGGCACTTAAGAAAAAAGTCTACTAATTTGCTACCCAGAAATTCAACAGCTCTCTCTACCCATAAATTTAATAGCATTAAACACCTGCTGACTTGGAGTTGCAGAGCTTGCCAAAAAGGAAAACAGGAGCATTGAGATACACTCCTAATGTGTTCCTTTCTGTACCATCAGAATTAAGGCTGGGAGTTAGTTCCCAGCACAGCCCCACCACCCCATGCAGAGCAAGCTTCTCTGCCTTTGTGCGTTAAACTCTTGAGTACTACTTGGAGCAATCCTTGCCTGCCAAGAAGTAAGGGCATGGGGATGGAGGCTATTCTCCAGCTGTTACTGAAACTCAAGGAGCCTTCAACTCATTAGCTAAAATTTTGGAAAGCGCTGCAAGGCAATGCAATCTAATTGAGGCCAGACCCTCATGTGGTGTAAATCTCCTTAAACGCTGAAGCCAATGGGACTTGCCTGAGTCAATGTTCACTTGAGAGGATTTGGCCCAGCATGTTAGGAAGAGATTAGAGGTTCTGACTTCTACAGAAGGGTAGCACAGTGATGATCTTCAAAAGGGCAGACTTGAGAAACCTATGGAGGAACTGTTGGGAGAGCTGGCAGGAGGGCAAGTTTCTTAAGTGCTTAAGCAATGGAATGAAAGTAGACATTAATTAACCACTTCACAGCAGGTGCATGGAAGAATTTGGACTAGAAATTGAGCCAGCGGTAGCAGAAAAGCCAAGGCTGATGGTGGTCAAACCCAAACCCTCTGAAGTTTACCTATGCTGGCTTCTTTCTCTTCAACAGACTTCTGATCCCCATTCTTAACTACTTGAATGACTTCATAGTTCAAAATGCTTTTTGGAAAGCTGGACTTTTTAAAGTCTTGAAAGCCTAACTTTTATAGTGGCACAAGCTTTCATAAGTTGAAGTCTCTCTCATCAGTACTGGATTGCAGCCATTGTATCCAGCTGTTTTCTTCACAGTCTAACTCTTCTGTTTATCTAAAGCCTCGGCTATTATATGGCATGATCCTAAGCATGTTTACTGTAAGGTAAGTTCCATAAGTCTTGTTCTTAGGTAAATGTACTTAAGACTTGCAGCCTAAGTATTCTTACTGGAGTAAAGGTGAAACACTTAATGTGCTGAGCAGCACTCCATATCCTCCTATTGCATTGTAGGTCATATTGCTTCTCTAATTTTAACACAAAAGAACATTTGTGTGAGTATTATACAATTGCAGCAGACATACCATATCTCGAGCAAGCAATGGGGAAAGCTCCCCCTGTTCTGAAAGTACACTATACTACTAAGACTTGGTGTAAAATAGATATTTTTAAGTGTTTGAAAACAGGATATGTTTTAAGTCAGTGGTTCCCAAACTTTTTCAACTGGCCGCTCCCTTAACCTACTTGGCGATTGGCTGTGGATCCCCATTAGGGCTACAAACCTCTACATTGTTTAGGGCAGTGGGTTTTTTGAGAGGATTCAATGGCTCTCTTGACTCATTTCCATGGCTCCCTAGGAAGCCACAGCACACAGTTTGGGAACCACTGGTTTTAAGTTATGAAACAGGGAAGGGGGCCAATCTAATTTTTTAATTTATTATGTATGCTTGGATCCAAAGAGATGTTTGGACATGTTCAGTGAAATTTTTGACTTCTTCCTTTTGGGTTATAGATCCTGATGCATATCACAAAAATGAAATGCTGCCTATTACAAAATTTTCAAACCTTATTTGAAGCTTGAGAAGCAGTTTGTGATATCATGGGGATCTGTCACTCAAAAGGAAGAAGTCCAGATTCCAGTGGATGTGTCAAACACACCTTTGGATCCAAGGTCTGGAACTAAGGTCTGTATCCTATCTTATAAGTTATGGAGTTATAAGTTATGAACATCCAACTTGCAAATGAACTTGGTTGGGAATTTGAAACAGGTGCTGTTGTGAAGATAATAGCAAAACAATGTTCCAGGAGGCAGAAGTCAGGGGAAGAATGAATGAAGTAGTCAGTAAGGCCAATGTTGATTGAGCACAGAGAAAGCAGAGCTACTGCCAAGTGCAGGGGAGCATTAGTACTGTATGAGGAAAAAGTGAGCCCTGAATGGAGGTGACTCCAACAACAGAATAACAACACACCTCCACCTGTTACCACTACCAAGTAAGGAAGGAGGGAGGAGAGGGTTGAAGCTGAGTTTGACCAAGCCCCCCAGCAGTTGCCATCTACTCTCTTTAAAAACCAACATAGAGAAAATCTTACAGTCAAAATCTTATAATTAATGTGATTAAAAATTAAGACCATTCTTATGGACTGTACTATTCTCTATTGTCATCCCTTTGGCCCAGTGGATACCCAAGATTCATACTTTTGCCCACTGGTAGCTCTTTAGAATTCCACTGCCTCCTTGATAGATAGATAGATAGATAGATAGATAGATAGATAGATAGATACTTTATTTATGGTCATCCGACCAGCTGATGCCTCCTTGAGTTATGGACATCCAGGTAACAGGTGGTTGCACTGACCCTTTTGTACAGGTGATGTGCAACCTTTGGTTGTTCTTTCATGAAGGTACAATAGCAGTGGGCTGGCAAGAACTAGATGTTTTGATGTAATTGCATTTCAATAGCAGTTCAGGCCCCCGTACCTTAATCTATACTTAAATACAGTGGGCTCTCCTTATCCGCAAGCTTAGCATCCGTGGATGCCAAACCCTGGCTTGGAGGACCTCCTGGAAGTTACCAGAAGTGGCTTCTGGTTGCATCTGGGAAGTGTTCTGAGGCTGTGGCCCACGGACACCAAAGTCTCAGAACACCTCCTGGATATGACTGGAAGTCACGGGTGTAAACCAGAAGTGACTTCCAGTTACATCCAGGAGACCATCTGAAGACACTGGGAGGCCAGCAAACCTCTGGAGTGGTCTGTATGGCCCCAGGTGAGTCCTGCACCAGTGTGACCTTGTGACCAATTTGATTATCTGTAGATTTCGATATTCACGGGTGTCATGGAACTGATCCCCCACAGATATGAGGGCCCACTGTACAGTTTATTAAGACTTGGTGTATATGAAGTGATGAATCATGGTAACATTTTACTGGGTTGAAATCAAATTTGAAGAAAGGTGTGTCTTCCTACTTTTTTCAGAACAAAAGGGAGATAATTGAACAAGTCACATGTGTTCTTTCCCCTTCCTCTTTTTCCACTGACTAACTAACAGAAACTCTGATTATATATTTTCCAGTTGTCTGTATGGACACTGTCACTGTGAGGATTGCCAATCTGTGTATAGTGTGTTTGCTTGGTCTTGTTATTAAAGCACATTACTTAAATTGCAGCCAAAGAGAAACAGAAAACAGTTTTCCTCCAATGGATTAACCTTTCCCCCTTTGGCAGCCAGGGCTGAAGCAGAGACTGCTCTCCAGGTTAAGTGAAAGTCTCCAACGTTGGTAGATTCTCATGGCAAAGGAAAAAGAGAAGGGGGGGAACCAACAGCCACATCTGAGGAGATAATGTGTGAGAATAAATTCTCAAAAAGCTAGTCGTGCCAAACTTCCTAGAGCAATAGATGCCAGGCTTCAGCATTCTAGGAGATATCTCTGAGGGCTTTATTCCTGTAGTTTTATTTATTCCTGAGGGCTTTATTCGGCAAAGAGTGAGCCGAAATGAGGGCGTGGAGTTCTCTAAGCCATTGAGAGAGCAATAATTACACATGCACGCAAAGGACCATGTCTGCTAAAGGGGACATGTCTCAGACTTCTTGGCAAATTGACAGGTGCCCGACTTCATAATGTGAGAAAGGCCAATTGTAGAAGTCAAGGCTGCCTGTCACCAAGGAATTTTTTTTTCTATCATTCCAGCAGCCCAATTACCCTTGCACCTCCAAAATAAGCACACCAGACAAAAGCTTGGGATAAAGGGTCACTTTTATTAATAAAACCATAAAATCTGCAGCAGGGTAAACAAACTAATCCACCCTCCACATGCGGGCAACTAAGTTGGGGAAAATGGAGCTGTCTATCTCCCCCAGGCTACATGGGCATCACACTTTGGTTTCAAGCCACCTTTGGTCCTGGCCCAAGAGGACTTCTCGCCACCAGCCTCAAGGGGTCAAGGCAGCAGAAGAGCAGCGACTCCACAGGCCATGTCCGCTGGTGATATCTGCTTGCTCCAGCCAGGGCTTGCCAGTCAGCCTCAGCAACCTGACAAGTATTGTCTGAGCAGTCCTGGCTCACCCCATGACCTTGCTGACTTCCCAATGTATGCTGATTCCCTAAAGTCCTATCTACTCTGCCTGCATGTAATCTGCCAAAGAGACCAAAGGCAAGTAATGCTGACAATAAACCCAACACCCAAACCATGGCAGTCTGGGGTAGGTGAAAAAAATGCCAGCCTTGGCCAATCAGGCTAATGACAAAGAATTCCTACCCAGCCTCCCAAAGAGTGACCAGCTGCTCTCAGACTGTCCTTGGGTGGGAGGGTGGGCAGGGCTCAGGAAATCCAGCAGACTGGAGCCAGAAGGTAAGGAGCTTTCTGGGCACCCAGCCTGCTTGCCCTCATGGATAATACAGCCAATAGGCTGCCCCCCATTTTTCTGCCCTTGCCTGGTGTGCACGGAGTGATAGACAAAGGGTGGCGATGCATTATGGCGCTTCACCCTCGTTATCTGAGATTATTTTCTGTCATTTGGCATAGGGCAGGGGTGCTCAATAGGTGGATCACGATCTACCGGTAGATCACGAGGCAAAATGAGTAGATCGCGGAGCCCTGTCTCTCCAAACTGTTAATATGTCAGTTTCGTCTAGTGACTAGACGAAACTGACATATTTAGCTGACACTAAACTGACACTGAAACTGACACTTTAGCTGCTCTTCAGGCATGCAGCAACAAAACTGAAGAAACTGACTAGACTCCAGCAGGGGCTCCATACATTAAAGGGGGTGTCTGTCAGACGCTTCCCCCCTGGTAGATCTCCGGGCCTTGCTGGGTTTCAAAGTAGCTCTCGAGCCAAAAAAGTGTGAGCACCCCTGGCATAGGGCATGGCAGTGATCATTTGGATTAGAATTGCACAGGCAGTTTTAAGTTCTGAACATTCCTGTTGCTTGTTGTTCCATTCCCTGAATTGCCTGCATTTGTATTCCAGAGGGAAAATGCTTTGTAAAGAATAACATCACTCGCACCCAACAACTCTCTTGCATTTCTCTTTGAGGCTGGTTTGTCATAGAGTGAGGGGCAGCCCAATTGTAACCTGCCCTGGAGCAGGCAGGCCAGATGGTGGCACAGATCTGAGTGCAGCCCAGAGTTGCTCCGAACTGCCTAGGACCGGGGTTAGAATCTAGCACAAGTGCTGGATCCTGGTCCCACTCACCAGCCACCTGCCCACCTGCCGCCAGCCCTCTCCCTGCCCCCAAATGTCCCCTTCCTGCCCTCCCTGTGCTCCCCAGACTCCTGTGCTGGTCTGGCTCGGCCAGCTCAGGCTTACCTGTCTGCCAGCCCAATGGGGTTTGCAACTGTCTCCCTGTGGAGAGAGCTAGCCCATCTCCGTCTCTGGATTGTGCAGCGAGTGAGAGAGGCCAGTTTTCCCACTGATGTGTGTGCTTTGGTACATGGTGAGGAGGGAATTCTGGTACTGAGGTTATAATACCAGAATTCTGGTGCTGAAGAGATAAAAAAAAAAACCAACAGCCACATCTGAGGGGAAAAAAGGAAGACAAATTTGAGAGACCATCGTATCAGAGAACCAATGCAGTCTGTTGCATCTTTAAATGCTGTACTGTTGACTTCAAGGGACGATTTCCACTGTTAATATTTTTTTTTATTCTAAAAGGTAACTTTCTTATGCCTCTTGCAGTTACTCAGTGCCACTCTACTTGGGACATGAGAAAGTAACACCAGTTTGTAGTATGGATTATTGTCATCTGCTCGGTTTTGCATATCCAAAGAAATGCATTTTTCAAATAAGAGTGACCCTTTCTTATCCCCGGGTCCAATTTCAACAGACTGCTCCCTCTTGCCGTTGTTCGTTTTTGTTCAATATGAGTGAATTCATTAGAAAGACCAGTTGGTGGTGATTCGGGGTGAATTTGCCAAGTGTCCAATAATAGGTCAAGGTTGTAGTTTTCATTGGGTGAGCAATGTTTGCTTTGGAGATATCCTAGGGAACATATGTAATCTAAAAGTGCTCTGTGTTTACATTCTATGATGTCCTGCATGGTTTGGAATGTAGCAAGAGAAAAACAAGCTCTTAAGAATGAAGTGTTCCTGAAGCTTTTTCCCTGTTAACTGGTCAAATAACTTAGGTATATACTCATGTGCTTACACACACCACTTTTCTTTTGCTACTTGTATTACAGGTGGAGCCTATTTATCTGTGTTAGTTCCATTCCGTGACTTGGCGTGATTAACAAAAAACGCGTTGTGCTAAATTCCATAGAGTTATGCAAATACACTGCAGCCTGACACTTCCGGATAGAAGGAAACTAAGGCAGCTGTTAACAATCCCCTCCGCTCTGTACTCAGCTCTGTACTCAGCCTTCCCCGTCGCCAGCTGCCCGGCTTCTTTAGCATGGGATGCTGATCTTTTAAGAGTCCAACCCTATGCGTTTCTACTCGGAAGTAAGCCCCATTCCGGTCAATGGGGCTTTCTCCCAGGAAAGTGTGGAGAGGATTGTTCTTCCCTGCCAACCACATTTTTGTATTTCATCTCTTACTCTGCAATGGCATATCAAAGAGCTTTTTGCCACTGGTAAAGTCATTGTGCTGCAACTCGGTTACAATTCTATTGCCACCACACAGTGGCATATACAATATGTAAGCCTTTGTCAAGTAGCTAGGTTAGCGATAAATGATTTCAGGGTGTTGAATCTGTTTCTGACTGGTACAATTCAAAGGGCTGGGTTTTGCCCAATTTAACATCCATATGGCAGCACTGTAACTGCAATATTTAGCAAACGTTATGGTGAGGCAAAGTTAGATCTGATTTGAGATTGATGGGGAGGAAAGAGACTTGCTGTGTTGCAGAAGGGAGGCAGAGGAAAAAGGAGCATGTAATCCTGTGGTTCTCTTCCATTTTGCTTACACAGGGATCTACTATGAACAGTTCTATTATTCAGGCTGGTGATTTGAATGGGTTGCTCAATCCTAACCCCCTGTACAGCAGTGCAGAGGCACCAACATGGCTGCCACATGATCAGGGGAGTTCTGGCATGTTGAGGTCTCTTTGGGGTAAATGAACATTTGTTCTCTTGTCTGAGGGTAAGCCCAAACAGGTACCATGGGTCAACTTGGACCTATGCCAGCTCTATAGCTGGTGCAAGTCCACGTTGAGCCATGCAAGTGGATCAGGCCTGGGAAAAGGGGTTAGGATTCAGCAGGTGTTGCACTGCTGAACCCACCCTTGGCCCTGATCTGCCCACCCCATTCCACCCCTTCCTCACCTCGCTCCTGACCTCTGCATTGCCTTACCTGCTCTGGAGGGCGGCTGGCTTCAGTCTTTACATGTCCCCAGTCATTTGGTGCTTGCAGCAGCAGTCAGGCTATGCGCACAAGTGCTGTTACATTTATGACAGCCATAAATGGCCAATAGGATTGAGACAATAATTTCCTTAATTGTTTGGGTGGGACAGTTCATCTGAACCAGGGGTGCCCAAACCCCGGCCCTGGGGCCACTTTCGGCCCTTGAATACTCCCAATGCGGCCCTCAGGGAGCCCCCAGTGCCCAATGAGCCTCTGGCCCTCCGAAGATTTGTTGGAGCTTGCACTGGCCCGATGCAACTGCTTTCAGCATGAGGGTGATTGTTTGACCTTTTGCGTGAGCTGTGGGATGAGGGCTCTCTCCACTGCTTGTTGTTTCACATCTGTGATGCAACAATGGCAGCGAAGGAAAGGCTGGCCTTGCTTTGTGCCAGGCCTTTTATAGGCCTTGAGCTATCCCAAGACCTTCATTCATTCATATAAGTTCATCTTTAATATATTCATTTATGTAAACTTATGTAAGTTTATTGAAATTTTAAATGTAAATTAATTCTTTTTTTCACCGGCCCCCGACACAGTGTCAGAAAGATGATGTGGCTCTCCTGGCAAAAACTTTGGACACCCCTGATCTGAACCATCCCTCTATATGTGCTACTAAAACTACTTTTTAAACTCATGGGGCCAGTCAGGTGATACAAGTATAATCCAGACTGGTCCCAGGATGAAGCAACCAGGAGTGTTATGGCTGTACTAGTTCTTAGCATGAAAGTCAGCTGTGTTTTTCAGCTGTAATGAAAATGTCAATTGCTTTGGTATGAAATTTGCAACAAGAGACTATTTTTAAAATCCCTTTTTCTGTTTTGCAAACTTGTTAAACTCAGCAAACAATGAAAGTTAATTTTCTTGCTTTAATTTCAACTCTTATTAAAATAGAACAATTTTTAAAAATAGCTTTTACAGACTGTTAAGCCAGAATGAGAGTTAAAATCAGCTGACAATTTTTAAAATTAGAATAGACAAATGAACTATAATTGAAAATTGACTACTTGAGCATGCACAAATTTATCCTATCATTTTAAACATGTGAAGATTAGTATTAATAATTTGGTAATAGCTCTGCCTGACATTAATTGAAGAAAAGAAAGGTGAAGAAATTGGTTACTATCTGTGAAAACTAGAGAAATATTTCCATATAAAACTAAGCAATCCCACAAAGCTATTAATTTAGGTCCTTTCTTTGATGCAGATAACTTACAGCCCACTCATACCCACACTTTCCTGGGAGTAAGCACCACTGATGCTAATGGGATTTACTTCTGTGTAGACATGCCTAGATTGGGCTGTTAGATCTTTATAATGGGTGGAAAACCCCAACTTTGTCGGCAATTTTGGGGCTTGTGAAAATATTGTCACCAATGAAGCAATGTGGGCTTTGGTGGTTCACCCTAAATTCCTCTGCTGGGGTCCAGCCCTCATCATGGAATACCATTCTCTGCAACTTCGTAGAAGATCCTGGCAGCAGGGCCTCTGAGAGGAATTTTATCAGGGGGTACAAAGTTTCTTTCGGGTTCCTTAGCAAAGGAGGAAGCAGAGAGGGCGCGGGTGATGATGGGTGAGCAGAATGGGGGCAGGGAGGGGCAAAATAGCATGGGGTAGGGTGAAGAACTGGAAAAGTCTTTGGATCCCAGGTCTACCCACCCATATGTCATCAGCAGCTAGATCCAGTAATATGGAAAACCAAACACGCTCCTAAGTCTTCCTAAAATCTTTTAAATATAGAAAATCATTGCAGAAAATTATCATATTTCAGCTCACACTAGAATGGAAAGTGTCCTGTGTGTACCAAAACTTGCATCTGCAGCAGCTGTAGTCTTACAGCAGTGTCCCTGAGCTCCTATACACTCCTTCATGGTAAGTAAATTCCACAAGCCTGTAGCAGGCCAATTTCCTGCCAGATCTGTCACTATGTTAAGGAGTTTCATGTATGCATTCCTTGGCACAGCACATATGGCTTGCCAGTAACTGCAGCCACATGCTTGTGGTAGTGTCCCCAGCATCCTGTGTGGGTAACAAGTCTGAGTAGATAGGAAAATGTAAGATCCCAGGAAATTTCTGGGCCCCCTCCTTTGGCTCCTGGGCCCCCTTTTTGACCCTGGGCCCAGGTACAAATTACCCCCCTTTCCTAGGCCATGCCTGGCAGGACAGACCCACCTGCAACTTCCTGAAAAATGCCATTCTCACTATGGAAATTTTGGGGCCCAGATCAGGATGCAGGAGTTGACTGAGTGCTTGTTCTCTGTTGCATTTGGCAGTAATTGACAAACTGTGTGCAGTGAGAAGTGAATTAATTAAAAGCTCCTGTGAGCCCAAAATCTGTACTCACAGAAGAGGTTGTTTGCTGTTCCTGGTATGTCACCATACATGCGTAGCAGAAAATACGCATCTTGAAAAGTCACAAGTTATGGGGGGCTATTCTAAAATGAAATCATGCTGGGCCACATATGGTCCAAATAACGCTAATTAGAGCTACCTGGTAGAATAAACAGTTGAAGGAACAGCTGGTAACACCCAGGTAGGGGTGTATGCCTGGATTGTTCTAGTGTGATTAGAACTGATGATTTTCATACCCAGCACCTATAATTTGGTACTTTGAACCAGTTAGCATTGTGCATTAATATTTAGCCTTATTTTATGTCCTCTTTACTTGTCATTAAAATGCTGTTTTGGATGCCTGCATTTCTCTCTCTCCTCTGCCTATAGAGATGGGTCGTACATTAAAGCTTTGTGATGTGAAGGACGGTGGTATAATATCCATTTGGGGATGCTTATTTCTTCTTGAAAGTTGATGTGGGTGCATGCACCCTTTTAGAATAAAACACTCTGCAGTCTTTATGTAAAATCACACCAGCACTTTTAATTGAGAACCATAGCTCACAATTACAATTGTTTTTCCAGTGTTGCTGGAGATGGAACTGCGCTCTGTGTGTTTCATTCTCTGCTCGATGTACTTACTTATTTTAGGCGACTGCAGCAACTCCAGAAGCAACAACTTCTTCTTACACAGTTGTTGAAACTTAAGAGGCAGTGTTGGATCAGCTCAGCTATTTCCATACACAATTCCTGTTTTTTATTACGGTATCGTATTTTGTTACCCATAAATTAAGTTGTCAGACTTCCATGCAGTAGCATATTTTGGGAAATGAAACCGAACTATGAAAGCAAACATATAGTTCCATGTTTAGGGAAAGTATGGTTTCAGGCCTCTATAAAAATATCCTGAATATCACTCTGCCTTCTCAACTCAAGGTTGATCCTCCCATTCAGACATGAAACCACAACAAATATTTCTTAAGAGGCTTGTAACTGGATGAAAGGTTGCTCTCTTGCAGGAAATGGAGGCAAAAGGTCAGAAGATCACTGCATTTTCACCCACCTTTGACCCAGCAGTCAATTGCCAAACGGTATCCAGACATGGTGAAGAAACAGGGCTGGTTGAATGCATAGCGTAACTTCATTTCAGTGTCTTCCTTTGTCCAAGCTTCATAAGAGCCTGATAAAGCCAATGAGGACAAAACACACCAGTCATAGTCTAAATGGGAAATAGTTACACAGAAGACTTTCATATGATGGTACTGAAATTATTGTGAAACTAGGTGACATTGCAACAGTTTGCTTTAATGTCCTCTTTGTACTTTGACTTTTCTTTAAATTTGCGGATTTATTTTTCAAAAGTGAATGCGATAACAACTTTTGTGTAAATTTTGTCAAAATAATACCATAGTCTTTCGAGACTGAAGGTTGCCAACCATGTCAAAATAATTGTTTTATTTTTTCACTTACTGAAGTTCATGGAATGTCACAGATTTCTGTGCTTGAGGAGAAATATTTAACAACTCAACCCTATTTGTGTTTAGAGGTGATCTCTACTGAGAATAGATATTGTGAGGGACATAGAACGATTACAGTTTTATGACACTATCTTGTTATATCTAGTTCAGTGGTCACCAAATATGCAACCGCAGCACACCAAAAAAGCGGTCCCCATTCGGACCACAGCTTACCATTCAGTCTCCGCGCAGCTTGTCTTCAGAGTAGATCTGGGCACTGGGGTGCTCTGGGCAGTCATGTCTGTTGCCTGCCGTCCCAGAAGCCTGTACAATAGGATGCACTGGCAGGTGCAAAGAAAAGAAAAAGCCCTACTAAAAATATAAAATGGGAGTGTAAAAATTTTTTGTTACTTTTGGTGCCTAAGATCAAAGTGTACTGGCAATATACTAATCAACAAGATTTTCTCCAATACTGACAAATATGTGACAACCCTGTTGGAACTGTCTGTATCAATGGTGGTAATTTGAAATTAATAACTAGTTTGGAGATGTCTTTAAAAAAATGTGGGTGAGTGACTGAGTTTGAGCTCTTTGCATTATGTCACCTCTTGCTCTTAAGGTACAATGTTTATGCCTTGTGCAGTTAAGAATAATTTGTGACAGCGATCCGTTAACCCGTAATCTATTCCCCGGTTATTGGGTTTTGAGCAGTGCACAATGGGAGGGCATATTCCTGGTGTCCCTGTTGTGTTGTTTACCTCTGAGCTTTTAAGACCACCACATCCATTTACTAAATGATCAGTTTTCTTATTGGCCCTAAATTGTGCCTAATTAAAAATCTGACCCCTTCAAACTAGTCCTCTTCCTAAAGAGACAGAACGTAAACAGGAAAAATCAGCTAATTGCTGCAAAAACTGCGTTTGTGGCACTGTAATTGGACCTCAGCGAAACAAATGAACCCACTGGGGATTCCCTAATGAATGTTTAACTGCAAACAGTAGTCAGGCACTTAAGCAGCTCAGCTGACGGTCCCTAATGAAATCAAATAAAATCAAATCAAAGAATCTGGCATTTTCACTAACCAGATTTCTTGGCATGGAGACATGAAAAATAATACACGGAGATAAATATGGGTGATTATGGATGAGGCAATGAAAGCATAGGTTACTCCAGTTGATAGGTGCATATTTAGCAAACAATATAACCGAATTTGAAAACTCTAAGCCACAGAAATTGGTGATAAACTCTCATGGACTTGAGAGGGTTTAGAATTTAAAGCAAAGAAGTTTTCTAGAAGTTTTTGTAAAGTCAACACTTTCACACTTTCTTCTAGAAATAAGTCAGCAACTTTTGTAAATTCCAGCTAAAATGATATACAGGGAGGGTCCCCCTATCCTCAGATCCTGTCTCCTCCGGGGGCCTCAGAATGCCTGTTTAAAGTGAAAAAAAGTGATGTCTGGTTTTTCGTCAGAACCGGAAGTGATGTTTTTAATACCATATAAGGCATAGGAAGGTTCAGGAAATGTTTCTTTACTCCGAAAAGGCCTCTGGGACTACCCTTCCCTTACTGTTTTGGGAAGCTGTTTTGGTGCAGCTGCATTGGCAAGGGGGAAAGCATAGGATTGGACTGTCATCCACACCAATAGGCAGCATCTACAAAACAAGTTATTTAGATCATAAGTTCCCCCCCCCAATTTTTTTTTTGGGGGGGGGGAATTAACAGAACTGCATATTGTCTAGGTACTCTAATGTGGCCTGTTAATAGCTTTGCATTGTTTTTGACTCAAATTGTTGGTAGCCTGATCTGCCAATCAACAGCTGAATTTCAAACCACCATTTGGGGAACTCATTTGATATTAACTTGGGTGTATGAGAAACAACATTTTGCATTCATATTCTCCACTGATTGGTAACTTCAGGTAGAAATGCCCGCTATGCTTGATGTGAGTTTCCTGCCAAAAATGGTAACTCCATGTTGAATTTACCACTGTAACATGTGGGATGGTGTACTCTGAGTTGTGACATCATCACTGGGCATTTCCCTGCTTCCACTCCACTTTACCGGCTGGTGGGGGCAGTCACCACAGGAGGTAAATGACACCTCCACATTGTAGGAAAGAGGCAGAGAAGACATCATGGGAATCTTTTTTTTTTTTTACAGTGATGGGCAAGATATTTTTGGTATGTTTCATTATTTGTTTTCATTAAAACCACTATTCATTTTGTCATAAATGGTGCCTATTGTCATTATTCCTTTTATTGTTGCAGTGGCAGAAGCTGTATGTCTTGGTAGTGGTGGCCATTTTCCCCCCACAGTGACTGAAAATGATGCAAGGTCTGCCTCCTTCATGGTGAAACAATTAACAGAAGCAACCACTATTGCTCCTTTTCAATTTTAAATGGTTTTTTTTTTTTTTAAAAAAGACATGAGCTGGGCAGCCTGTGTTTCCCAGCACCCAGGGCTGCAGCAGTGCCAGAATGTTTACTGCTACATCTCATGGGGCTAGGAAGCAGCACAGGGTCTACTCAGAGTAAGGGAGCTTATTGTCCCTTACCCCGTGTAATCCCCAGGTGGCTCTGATGGGTTTCCTTGGATCTGTGCCCGTTATTGAGTGGGCACAGATTCGAGGAGATCTATGTCGGGTCTCCCAGGCCAGGAGGAGGGTTAGGATACAGTGGCAGAGCCTGCAGCCATCTCTGCCCGCTCCATCCCCCTGCTATACCTTCCCCCATCCTCCCCCTGCCCGGAATGCCTCTCCCCACCCAGACTTCTTGTTCCGCTGCCTGGCTCTTGCCCAGAATTCTCCGCCTGGCACTGACTCAGCATGACTGGTTTCACTCTGAGCCAGTGCACAGAGTGTTGCACTGCCTTGCCTTGCAGCACGTTTGTGACACTACTGGTGCACTGGTGTGCCTTCCAGCACGTTTGTGACACTACATGCCAGTGCTGGGCCGGCGCAAGCCCAAGTAGGATCAGGCCCTAATGCTGCTGTCCACACTATGGGTAACCCACCCAATGCAAATCAAATGGTTCCAAATGAGTCCAGCTTGGATTCATTTTTTTATCCATTCCAAAACAAATGTACCCATAATTTTTGGTGGCAGTGCCACTTTGAGAATGTTTTCTATTGCCAGAACTAAATATCAATACCAATCATGCTGACACCCAAATCTGATACTACTAGCAAAGCTCTATGAGACTTCAGTGCAGTGAATATCTTGGTCAATAAGGCTGTTTTGGAAACATAAATACTTTCACAGGAAAATGTCGTCAGTATTTTTTTTAACAATTAACTGAAATTATGTAGCAATGTTATTTTTTTTTTAATTACTGGCATATTGAATTAATTACACACATTGGCTGGTCAGTAAGTCGTATTCCAGACCTACGTTAACATGTAAATTGATACGAATATTAAAATATTTGTGAAGAGTGTGTAATAAACTAGCTGTTAATTAATTTTTAGCAGTTAATACATAGATGTTAGAACTTCATGAATCAATGATAGAGCGATGACACTTCACACATGCCACCTGGTTGTTATATTTTGCAATGTATAGCAATGACTGTTTGGCTGAAATTATTTGTGAGAGAATCCATCATACTGCATTAGTAAATATCCTGTAACTCTTCACAATTACAATTAATAATGAAACCTTTGATGGAGCTGAAGTGAGATCTGGGGTTATTTTGTGAGAATTACTGCTTTCGCAGCTTGGAGAAGTGAGAATTAGTGACTTCAATTTAATTTTAAATTCCCCATGTGCTATAAATAAATGCAGTCATTATCGCTCATAGTATTCATTAGTATTCATTATCTAATGTGTGTATATGTATAATGTAGCTATAATTCCTCCTTGTATTGTTCATGTATTACTAATAAGCTAATGTATCATGCATTTATTTATAATGCTTTTCTCTTACAGTGTGCGCATGAACTGGAGGTTGTCCATGACTTTGTGTACCTTGGCTCAATGATCTCCGACACTCTTTCTCTTGATACCGAGCTAAACAAATGCATCGGTAAAGCAGCTACCATGTTTTCCAGACTCACAAAGAGAGTCTGGTCCAACAAGAAGCTGACAGAACATACCAAGATCCAGGTCTACAGAGCTTGCGCCCTGAGCACACTTCTGTACTGCAGTGAATCATGGACTCTTCATTCACAACAGGAGAGGAAACTGAACGCTTTCCACATGCGCTGCCTCTGACGCATTCTCGGCATCACCTGGCAGGACAAAGTTCCAAACAACACAGTCCTGGAACGTGCTGAAATCCCTAGCATGTATGCACTGCTGAGACGCCTGCGTTGGCTCGGTCATGTCGTGAGAATGGATGATGGCCGGATCCCAAAGGATCTCCTCTATGGAGAACTCATGCAAGGAAAGCGCCCTACAGGTAGACCACAGCTGCGATACAAGGACATCTGCAAGAGGGATCTGAAGGCCTTAGGAGTGGACCTCAACAAGTGGGAAACCCTGGCCTCTGAGCGGCCCGCTTGGAGGCAGGCTGTGCAGCATGGCCTTTCCCAGTTTGAAGAGACACTTGGCCAACAGTCTGAGGCAAAGAGGCAAAGAAGAAGGCCCATAGCCAGGGAGACAGACCAGGGACAGACTGCACTTGCTCCCAGTGTGGAAGGGATTGTCACTCCCGGATTGGCCTTTTCAGCCACACTAGACGCTGTGCCAGAACCACCATTCAGAGTGCAATACCAGAGTCTTTCGAGACTGAAGGTTGCCAACACATTATGGTATTTGGGTACCTTGATTACATTGATTCAGAAAGTGATGCCTGCAGAAAGTTGCATCATCCTTCCTTCCATCAGGCAGTGAGTGAGCAGGGAACTGTATCTTATTTTTTAGCAAGGGCCCCAGGGAGTATGGATTAAGGATGGTGTTTTTATTTTGAATGAGACTCTAACATGCCAGTCTTGTGGCCTGCCGTGGTAAGTCAGTCTTGGGCTGTGTACCTTTCAGAGATAGCCGTTGCACTTGTCTGAGCATCAATCATTGGCATCTCTAGTAAAAAGCATCTCAGATAATGGAAAGACATGAGTGCCTGTAGAACCATTGTTGATCAGAGTAGGCACACCTGGGCAAGCTGTTTAAAGGGCTAATGAAGGATAAATTTAAAGATAAAATTATGATGATGCCAGGGACCAAGTATCTCACAGAGGACGAGGTATGCATCATATTTATGGGAGCCACAAGAGTGAAAGTAAAGCCATTTTTGAAAGTTAGTCTAACAGCTTAAAGACATTGCAAGCATTTTGTCCTGCAAATAGTGTTTTTCTTAGATTTTAAGGTTTACCTGTCACCACTATGATGGAAACCACAATTCTTCCCGATGTATATCTGAAATGGAAACATTTAAAGTGTACACATGTGTAGGTTTTTGCAACCCATCCTTGGAGAAAAATAACAGCTTTGTTTTGAGCATGCCATTTAACATATGGATTTGCCGAGCGCTATGGAGTGACTTAGTATGGCGCCATAGCGATTAAAAAGGATTGGCCCATTATGGTGATATACAAGTGGGCAATCTTCTAGGCCACTTCCACATAGGCAATGATGGAGGAGGAAAATGAAAGCTTCCTCTCTTGATGATTACCTCAAAAACGGCTGTTAAATGCCAGCGTATGCAGAATGAATGGCACTGCCTATGTATGTTTAACAAAGCTTTTAACCATCTGTCTTTCACAATATATTGCTCTTTCTCAAAATTCTTTTTCCAACATTCCTTTAGCACTAGATTTAACTCAGTGAACTTAAACAGAGCCGTTCAGAAATGGGGACACACATTCCAGCCTTACAATGTTCTTCTTTTGCCTAGAACAGTGGTTCCCCAACTGATGGGTCACAACCCACCAGGGAAACTGGAAAAGGGCCATTCCCCTTTAAGAGAAATGGCCCAGAAATTGGCAGCAACATGATTGGGATGATTGTGCTGCTGCTGGAGTGGGAAGAGGTTTTGTAACTTATCTGGAGGTCACTATGGCTCTCTAAAGCAGGGGTGTGAAACATATGGCCCAGGGGCCAGATGCAGCCCCCAGAAGCTTTTTATCCAGCCCTCAGGCTCTCAGCTGCTGAGGTGTTACCACTGAAACGGCAGCACACATGATAATTGGGCTTTCCCAAATCTTGAAGTATGATCAAGATTTGCATATTTTCTCTTCTGTCATTTGCAGTTAATGAGTTTCTATGTGAGAACAAGGTCTAGCTTCTGGCCATTAGCTGCTTAATGATGTCATTTCCTGCTTAATATCACTTCCGGCCCCCAGCAGGAGCCCAGCATGCTAACTTTGGTCTTCTGTATGAAACAAGTTTGACACCCCTGCTCTAGAGGGTCCAAGGAGCATGCAGCCACCTCTGCAGACCTCCAGGCAACTCCAAACTTCTATGAGTGCTCTCCCAAAAGACTCAACATCCGCTCATTATTTGATTCCATATTCTTGAGGGCCTCCGAATCTTTATCTTTGTAATTAATTGTTCCTTCAATTATAAAGGGATGTTAAGGAAGTGGTTTAGTTGTTTGGACACAACTCCCATCAGGAATGGGGGAGTGCTCCTGCGATACCCAAATACGTATCTGCACCTCTCTCCTTCAACTCCATTTCATTCTCCAGAAGGCTAAACTTAGGGAAACAAAATTAGGAGTTTCACTTACTGTCCCGGTCTAAGTCATTAATTGCTCTAACCAAAGTTGTTTGGCAGCTTTAACACACAAGCTATGGCCTGAGGGAGTTCTCAATCTCTTCTTTTTCCCCATGATCTTAATCCAGTTCAATCCTCCAAAATATTCAGTCTAAGAATATTGTTAAAACAGGTGAAATCTAGACCAAATATCACTTGTCAAATCCAACTACTAGGGAGGAATAAGGCCTCCTGGAGCAGATGATATTTCTAATGAAAGGAGAGCTACAGGGCCATTTTCCAACCATTCCAAACTTCTATGAGAAAGGAAAAAACCCACTTCTGGTTTTGCGTCCAAAACAGGAAGTGGCTTTTTCTTTTTCATAGAAATTTGGAGCTGCCGGGCGGACTGCAGAGGGAGGTTGCAAGCTCCCTCAACCCTCCAGAGAACCATAGGACCCCCAAGTAAGTTGCAAAATCCCTTTCCTCCCTGATAGCAGCACAGTTGTTCCAGTTGAGTTGCTGCCCTTCCCCTTTCTCTGCTCTGCAAATACTTAACCGGGTTTCCAAAGTAGGGCTTTGAGAACCACTGATCTAAAACAAAACCTTTATGTGGAGTGCAGAAGGTCTGGAATAGCATATAGAGCAGCTGCAGATGGTTCAAGGGCATGTCAGAAGTAGGGGGGAGAACGATGTCCGGGGATTGCAACATGGTGTGGAAGCCTTGCATTCTAGGACCTTTCACCCATATACAATCCACTATACTTTGCTGCTGCATGGACAACTGGAAGATCAATGCAAAGTGTACATGGGTGCCACGCAACTTCATTTTTATTGTATCTGTTTTATTAGGTTTGTATCCCAGTCTTCATTGGAAAGGTCATAGAGGCGCTAATGGAGTTCTCAGAAGGCTCCCATATGAACACTGGGCTCGCATCCATTCCTTTAATTTCAACATTGTTGCAGGAGTAGCTGATCTTAGACCATCCCTTGACTGAACAATCTTATGTATAAGTAAATGTCATTGTGTTTACTGGGCTTACTCCCAGGAATGTATGTATAGAATTGAGCCTGGCAAAACGATCCTATCTGGGCCACAGAGTGTTGGATCTTGCCACTGTAAGTCCTGGCCAAGGGCAGGAAAGTTACTCCTCTGTTCTGTGGGCTGGATATACCAGAGGCTATGCGTGCCACCAGCCTGCAGAACTTCCATCATCTGCTATTCCTGTTAAATAAGCAGTGGGGGCAGTTTTGGGGAGGATTGTGTGTGAATTGAGGCAGAGAGCTATGAAAGTTTCTTCTGGGAGTGTGGGATGTCTGCAGTGCAGAACAAAGGAGCTAGCTGTACAAATTGGGGGGGGGGGCTACTCAGAACGAAGTCTTTTTCAAATCAGTAGGACTTGTTCCAGTGGGAATAGGATTGTAGCCTAACTAGGAGAAACCACTGTTCAAGACTGTGCAACTTGTCTCTAACTCCTGTTGCTGTCATAGAGAAGTGGAGCGCTCTCATTCACACATATATGCCTGCCATTTTTGACTCCCTGCAACTGCTTCAGAGGGCCTGCAATACTTCCTTTCTTTTATAAAGCGCTTTGATATTCCAAGCACATTGTATGTATAAATAATTAAATTAAAGCGCCTACGATATTATGCTGCCTGTAGCTTTTTTTTTTCTCCCCCAGGGATATGTTGTAGCCATTAGAAATAAATTGGACTCTATTCTCAAACACATTTTTGCTTTGCTTCCTTTTAGGTTTGACAGTGAAGCATATGCAAATCAATGGGAATGAAACCTTGGCAATATGTGCGGCTACTTCAGGTCATTTGCTACACTAAAAAAATAAAAAAGGCATAATATTAAAATGGCAGTTTAACGATGCGCACTGAAAATAAAATTCTTCCACAGTATCATAGCTTATACATATGGTATATCAGGTAATTGTGCTGGGGGCAAGGAAAGCTAGTGATATGGTTACTCTTAAGCCATAAGCCAATATAGGATATGGCACAGTGTATAAAAGAGGTGTTTGAGGTGGACAGCTGATTTATTGAATAATTATGAAACAGTTTCCTTAGGACTTTTCAAAGCATTGGGCATATTTGACACATAATGGAAATGAATCAAGTACTTCTAAGGTTATCTTGTATATGTTTTCCTGGGATTAGGTCCCTGGTGAGACTTCCTGCTGAGCAGCCGTCAGATCCAGCTGTAACTCTTTGAAAAACTTCTGTAAAATAGGACACTTCCTATAATGATGCCCAGTGTGTGACAAATGGTACTACTGATCTAAGAGTTCACTTTAAAAGATCGGTTTAAATTATTATTACATCCAACTCTTCCTTCATCCATCCTGTGGTGAATTTATTGGATACTGTTAGTTTCTTGGCAGTTTCCTCCTGCATGATAATCTCTCAATGAGTTAACTCACTCATGCTACTCCCGTTTGAAATAGGGGAGAAGGAGATGGGGGGGGCAGATCAGGGCCAGGAGGGGGTTGGTTCAGCAGGGATCTGTATGCACGCATCAGCTTGGACTTGCACCAGCTACAGAGTGGTGCGAGTCCATTGATCCATAGTGGCTGCTGGGGCTTACCTTGGGGCAGGGGGAGATATAAACCTAAGGAGAGCTCCAGCAGGCAACCCTCTCCCCTGCAGGATCAGTGGCATCACAAGGGTTTCTGTCACCCAGTGCGGGAGGCCAGCACATCACCTCCATGATGGACCTCCTCCCATGCATTAGGCAGGGCAGTGCCACCGGTGGTGGGCATGGTAAAGCACCATCACTCAGCCACATTTGTTTTTTGGCTATAACATTTGACAGAATAGAGATAGTTCAACAAGATTTGTTTCATTGCATTCTGCATGAAATTATGCATCAAATGACAAAACATGATGGTATTATTCAAAATTTTTTGGCAGGTAGTGGTGTCACCCCCCCCTCGTGTGCATCACTTGGTGTGTGGTCTGCACCCCCCTAGCTACACCACTGTGTAGGATACAGTGGAGATTGCACCACCACCACCACCGCTGCTGCATCACAACATGGGTAGTTAGGTAGAACTGGGCTGTCAGACAGGCAAAAGTTATAGCAGTAGTCTTCAACTGTTTTCATGCCACAGCCTAAATAAACCATGAAACATCCCACTGTTAATCTTTCACCGTCTCCTGGGATTCCCCTTTACCTGATGATACTCTAGTACAGTTGTCTTCAACAACCTGTTTTGTTCCCATGCAGCTGAGGCTTTGCAACCCCATTGGATTGTATAACAATGGGTTATAGGGAGAAGCCCTGTAATAAGTTTCAACATTATGTTGTATGTGCTAACAGGTATCTACACATGGATGACTTTTTGTGTGAATCACTGTATATGCTTTCATTTCAATAGTGAACTCGGAGAAGGAACTCGGAACTTCCTTCATTATTCCAACATGTTCAGTTGATTGTGATGCAGTTAGTACCCTCACCACTTCTGAGTAGAAGAACTGTCTTGACTCCCAATACCTTTGTAATCAACATTGTGATGCCACGTTTACATAGTTTCATGATTAGCAGTAATTCGACAAAGTAGAGGGTTACTTTGGCAAGGGGATGGAGGAGGATGGGCCAACCCTCCCCCCCTGATTTCTCAAAGTAGAGTGATATTAGGACCCTTTGTCACAATTACAATTTCTTCCACGCCTCTCTTACATCTGGGTTGGTAATCAAGAAGCCAGTTTGTATTCTTTGGGGCAGGATTTGGCCCTGAGGCCTTGAGTTACAGGTCCCCTGTAGAGAAATCAACTTAGAATTCATTAACATGGAAATTTTTTTTGCCAATAATCAGGGAAATATAAAATACACACAAACTTCATGGTCACTGTGCCGAAGTAAAAAGATTGGCATTGAATATAGGAAAGGGAGGAATAATATTTTATAAGATTGAATTGTAAATCTTGAATACATAAGAGTATTCAAAAGTTGAAGTAGATATTTCTTGGAAGTTATTTTTTTAAATTACTCTTAGTGCTCTGGATTTCCTTTGGGTGACCAGGTATAAATCACCTTGTTTCAACTGTGTGTGTTTGTGAAGAGGGTGATACAAATGAACTGTTAAAATATATATATTTGACTATTTTTCAAAAGTATAATGATCAGGTTATCACAATCTAATTTACACTGGTCCATGCCAGGAGCTATGAGACGTTAGGTAAGTAATATGGGGGAGGCCTTAATATGTCTGTCATTATTTAATGTTTGGGTTTGAGGAAATAATACTGAAATGACTATAGTTGGCAAAATCACACATGGTTCTCAGTGCAGAAGTAGAAAAAATAAATGCAAATGACCGGTGGAGCAGAGCTTTGTCAGCCCCAGCCCTGTTCCACTCACTCCCTGCCTCTCCTCTGTCCTGAAATGACTTACAACTGGCCTGTGCTGCTGGAGTGCCAGCCAGCCCTCCATGCGGTGCTGAAGCACGGCGCTGACTGGCGCTGGTCCAGTGCCAGCAGCCCCTCCTTCCTGGGTGCTGCAGACATGCCTTATGGCATGTTTGTGTCACCCAGTGCCCATGCTGGAGCTCAACTCTGGTACTGAGGATGCTTAGGATTGGGTCCTAATGGAGCTTACTTTCAAGTAGTCACTCCAATTCAGCAAGGGGAATATTTGCTAGATTTGGAATAATGTATGCAGATGTAAATGTTCATCTGGATATGTTTCTACATCACACTGCCTAAGTAGATCCCATACAAAATGATAGATATGAATGGAGCTGCATACTTCATGTGGAATGACTTGATAGACCCACAATACATTCTTCTACCAAAAGCCAGATCTGGGCCAAACAAAATGGTGCTTGAGGGCACCCTCTCCCACCTTCCTGCTTCTAATGCTCCCTTCACGTAGGGGGGTAGCATGCCCCCCACTACCTTTTCTGCTTCAATTTCAAAGCGGAAGAGAAGTGATGATGATGGTGGCGGCAATGGCCACCTAAGTCCACTCAGTGTCACATCCATGAACAAGGGGGAGGAGAGAGATGACAGCAGTGGCAGCAGCCCTCTCAGCCTCCCTGCATCCTCCTCTCTCACTGAAGAGGAAGAGGCAGCAATAAATGAGCTTAAAAGTGGCAGCTGTCACCATCTCTTCCCTCTTCCTCACTTATGGAAGAGGAGGAGAAGTGGGTGGTTGCAGCCTCCACTGCCTCCCTCCCCTCTTGCCCGCTTCCTCCTCCTAGCTCTGCCATACTGTTTTGTAACAGCAGGGCAGAGCAGAACAAGGAAACAGGGAGAAATGGAAGTGGGGCATTACAGCTTGTTCCATCCTACTCAGGCAGTGCATTTTAAACCACAGAGTGGTAGAGCCAGGAAGAACATGTAAGGGGTCAAATAGAGGCTAGGTGAGGCAGAGGTGGCTGAGGAACAAAGAGTGCTGCCTGTGTCCATCCAATGCCTGAGGCAGCCTACCCATCTTGCTTTATCATTGGGCCAGCCCTGCCCATGGCAAGTCTTGAATGGAATTAATTGTTAAGGGTATATATCTCATCTGACACAATAACAAGGTTATAAAAATAAGCATTAGGGTCTAAGGACCTGGTTGGCGACCTTCAGTCTCGAAAGACTATGGTGTAAGCCTACAGCACCTGGTATTCCCAGGCGATCTCCCATCCAAGTACTAACCAGGCCTGACCCTGCTTAGCTTCTAAGATCAGACAAGATCAGACATGTGCAGGACCTAATTTCTATGCATTGGGGTCTAAGGACCTAATCCAGATTCATTCTGAATATCAGATTCATTTTTCTGGGTATCCAGAGGAGATCCAGGAAATGCAATTATTCTGCATGATTTACAGGATGTACCAGGGATGATGGTGGCCTGCCCATTCCTATGGTCTACATTGACATAATACCAAAGGGATTCCATCATCAACTAACTGTTGAAACAGTCTGATCAAATATTCAGACTTATATCCCAGAATCCATTGTGGAAATTTGGATAGCAATTAGTCAGAGAAAATTTCGATATTGAAACAGCATGGCGTTAGGAGTGGGCAACTTCCAACCCAGATCTGTTTAATCTAGTGCCTGATCCAGCGCAACGTCCTTATGGCTTTGATCTTCCGAGGAGGAACTGGAGCGCTTAACAGGATTCGTACTAACCATGGCAGGTGCCAATACTGGAAATACAAATGGGAGTTGATTGATAATCCAAATTGGGACTGCGGGAATGTTCCACAAACTTTACGTCACATTGTAATGGAATCCCCTCTTAGAAGGTATTCTGGCTCCCTGCAGGAACTCCATGAACTTGAGGGTACTGCTGTCCAACAGTTAAAAGATTCAGATATTCGGCCACAGGTCTAGTCACTTAGTAACTCTTCATATATAATGTAATTTTATTCATGATTTTATTCACCATGTTTTAATAATTTATTGCTTGCTGTTTATATTGTGTGTGTGTGTGTGTGTGTGTGTGTGTGTGTTGAATTTTATATAATGAAGTTGCATTTTGCCATACAATTAAATAAAAAGTTTAATCCTAACCCTTTGCTGGTACAGCCAGTTTCCAGTGCAGAGCTGGAACAGACTGGAGGTCACCTCGGTGTAAGGGGATCTGATACGCCTCCCTTCTGCCCTCCCCCACCCAGAAACGCCCCACTCTGCCTCCAGAATCCATCCTGCCACCCTCTCCCATGCCGCCAAGCATGAAACTTACCTGTGCTTTCCTGTGCAGGGACTGGCTCCAATGCCAGCATACTGATGCACATTATTGTGCTGGTGTTGCCAGCTCTCGAGTCAGCAGAAACATGCCTGATGTTTCTGATACCTAGAGCCGGTGCAGGAAGGCCTCCCCTTTAGGACTGGGCTGTAAAATATCTAAGCTCCTGGAGCTCAGCCAGAAGTCTATGGAAACAGTGATTGTGAGTGCAATCCTAACCCCTTATGTCAGTGCTTTCCAGCAATGCAGCTCTGAGGTAAGGAAACAAACATTCCCTTACTTTGAGGAGGCCTCCGTGAGTGACACCCCACTGCAGGATGCAGCACATGTCCCATTGGCACTGCTATGCCAGTGCTGGAAAGCACTGACATAGGGGATTAGGACTGCACCCTGTATGAAGTAGCATCGTTTTGTCAAAGGGAAGCCTTGTGGCTGCCAGTTTGCACTGTCACAGCAACGAAAAAAACAACTTCCTCTGCCTGCACCAGATGTGGTGATGTGTCACTCTCCCCATGGACATACCAGTTCATACTGTTGCACCCCCATGCAATCGAAGGTGGTGGAAGTTCTACCTGCTGTTGGGAGCCATTGTGTGGGGACTATGAGCGATACGAATTAGTCCTATTTCTTTGCAAATGTTAACCATCTTGCTTGATACATAGTAGTCTGAAACTAGAGTGCAAGTAGGATAAACAGATGCTGCTTCCATTGTACACGATCTCATGTGGATAAATGTAAGTACAGCAATACATCCAATAATGAGGGGGATCCATTCCTAGAAAGCTGAACACTGTTTGAAACAGTGCTATAGGAGATAAGACAGGCAACTCGTGCTAATTGGCCAGTATATGCTGCACTCATTGACTGTAGTCGCTGTCAATCAGTTCAGGACGATAAGTGCTATAATTATGTAATGACATGATACTAAAGGGAGCTCCTTTTCTGGAGATATTGTGTTATACCCTTGGACTGAATAACTTGATCCCTGGGTCATTAGAAACCTGACCCTGTTGTGCCCTTTTGAGAAAAAACAAGGAGTCTTTAGTCAAAGAAACATCCATAAGCAATGAAGTAATTTGAGCAATGAACTTTTTTTTAAATGTTATTTAAGTGTGATCATGAGTTTTAAATAAATCAATGGAGTTGGCCATTTGATCATCACTATCTCCATTGCTTTTAGAAGCCATTTTAAAGCAGAAAAGCCTGCAAGCATGATCTTTTCTCAGCTATGTTCAGTGAGGTTTTGAGAAGCATGGTGAGAGGAGGATAAACTAGGAAACTGAAACTTGGAAAAGATATTGGCCAGATTCTCTAGGGCTAGTGTAAAAACTTTGGAGGAAAAAATGAAATTCCAAATGAATTCCAGTGTTCTTCACAAGGAGGGGGAAGAAAAAAAAAACACGTAAAATTTTCAAGGGAAGCTGATGGTGTTCCTTTAAGATAAATGCACCTTGTGATATTCTCTAGCCAGAACATGCAACCTGCTGTAAAATGCCTACTTTTATGAACAGATATTAATTCCTTAATAGCTCAGGTATTTCTATCCCTGTAGACTTCATCTTAACCCTTTTTCATAGCCTTTCATGTTCTTGTTCACTCACACAGTAGCTATTGAGATATTATTTTATTAATGCTGAATTTATTACTGTCCCATTGCTACTATGTTCATTTTATGGGTTATTGCAAAAGGTAAGTACATAAGATATGTATTGGAAATAAGTAGCAATGTATCCCCGGGAACAAGAAGAAAGGCTTTTTGTAATTAATTTAATCCAGATGACCTCTACCCGTAAACAAGGAACCTGTGGACAATTTGTGGAGGGGCGGCGAGGCATCTTAACCATATTGAATGTGATGCAGCACAATAATAGATGTTTTGTATCTGTAGGGGTGTATTATTTTAGACTTCTGCAATTAATAAGCAATGGGAAAAATGATAGCAGCGGCTTTTATTCCATGTTGAAAGGCTCATTTGCAAAAAGTGAAAGTAAATGGAAGGAAAAAAAATAATTTATGCAGGGAACTGCTAATCCAGCTGTTTTGCTTCTGGGCTTAATTGGATTTACCTAGAATTGATATTTGCTGTCAGCGTGTGTTATAGCATCAGCAAAAGCCACACTTACTGAAGACTATATTGTAGTCACTTTCTATTAACGTGCTTTAAATGCTTAATGCTGTCAGTTTCCATGTCCTTGGTGCTAGGTGAATATTGGTTGGTGATTCCTTCTTAATTTTTCAAAACATTTTGGCAATGTTGGAAGGCGTTATGCATGGTCATGTCTATAAAAACAGGACCAGATCACATCCCTGTGTAGCCTCTGTTCCCCTTTGCATTCTTCCCTTGTCCTCTGAAAGCTCCTGCCTGTGAGTATAAACAGTGCCAGTATCTAATTGCTGAACCCCCTGTGGCAAAGCTTAGGCACACAGGGTCCCACAGAAGTCCCCACATATGCCATGATCTGATGGAAAATACTCATTGGCACTAAGGGTTCAGAAATTGGAAAGGTGAGCTCTCTGATCGGTCTGGCGAACCTCAGCCAGAGCCCAGCTTTGCTGAGCCATGATATCCCAGAGTGTAAGAATGGAGATAGCTGCACTGTTAAAGAAGACCGGGAATATTGGCCTGTTGAGAATTGTGCATTAAGTTTTACATAAAATAATCATTTTATGTAGTATTCCCCTTTCCGTCCAGTTCACTCATTCGGAGCCCAATCCTATCCAGCTTTCCAGTGCTGAGGAAGCCATGCCAACTGGGCATGCACTGCATCCTGTGGTGAGAGGGCAGTTATGGAGGCCTCCTCGAGGGAATCAGATGTTTGCTTCCTCATCAGAGCTGCACTGTGGTTGCAACACAGCCAAGTTCTGAGCTACCCAGTGCCTGCTGGAGCAGCAGTACCTAACCAGATATTGATGTATCCAGTAGGCACTGGAATACAGCTGGAGGTTTCTTCAGGGAAAAGGAGCTTTTGTCCCTTTCCCATGGGAAAAACCCCCAAGTCCCGCAATGTGACCTCTCAAGTCTGTGCTGGCGATTTTGCCAGTCCAGCTCTCTCCAACCCCAGTTTCTCCTTCCCCACCTCCCCCACTCCCCAGAGGCCACACTGCTACCTAGCAGTCACACATATCCCTAGTGGCAGCAAGTCCTCCTTCCGCTGGTGCTGGGCTTGGCACCTGACTGGAGCAGGCCCAGCGCTGTGCTTCCTACCTGGAGGGTGCCATAAATGTGCTTTACAGCACACTTCAGCACTCAGCGCTGGCACTAGGGCTCAGCGCTGGCACTGGGCCACTTTAGGATTGGACCCTCAGTGCTGGGAAGTTGGTTAGGATTGGTCCCTCAATCTTTTCAACCTACACTTTAACTGGAAATGTAAGAATTGGAGGGTGTTCAAACTTTACAGCCTAAGGCCTTTATGGATACTTAACTTCTGCATCCGTTACAACTTCACACCAACAAAGACAAGAATAAAGAGCAAACGATGACTTTTACAACAGATTATGTTCCACTGCAGATGTAAAACTAGTATGACTACTGACATGCTGAAACTCAGCAGAAAACCTCTCTCTCTTTCTCTGCACAGTTCAGGGTGCTGGGCTGCGTCCAACGCTCCCTTTCAATGGTTTTATTGCAGCTCAGGTCACATTATTAGAACAGATGTGTTTCATACATAGTTTGAATTAAATGAAAATGTTGATCATCCCAAAGCAATAAAAGAATTATGACTCTTCTTTATATTGTGAAGTTGGCATGTGCTAAACCCCAGAAGGTTCACCTTTTGAAACATTTCTGTCACCAAGAGCTGTGGCACTCTGTTATATTTAGGCTACAGGGACTTTCTCTGCCATTGCTGCGGAGGAAAATGGAAGGGAAAAGCTTGTATTTTTAAATCAACAAATTTGCCTCTGACCATTTTTAGACAGTGTTGTAAAAATGGCATTTTCCTACCTTTTGGAATAAATACCTGCAGTGCAAATGGGGAATCTTTTCATTTTACTTGTTCTTCAGTCTGAACTGAATGATTGTCTGTTTCAGTTTTGGGAATAAAGGTAGTAGTGCTTTGTGGAGTAATGAAGAAATATTATTGAAAATCTGGTAAATGTGTGAATGGTCAACTTTTTTTAAAAAAACACCTTTTATAATTACAGTGGGCCCTCGTATCCATGGATTTCACTTATCTGTGGATGCAAGACGGCCCCCCCCACTCTACCCTCTGGGGGGGGGTCTTCTGAGCCCAGCAGAGGCCGCGTGTATCTGCAAAACTGCAAAAAAATAAAAATAAAAAAATGCTACATCCGGTTTCTCCATGGAAACTGGAAATGATGTTTTTAATGTCTTTTAGGATATAGGGAGCCCTGGTTCAAAGCAAATATGATTTGACCAACACCATCACTCAAGAAATGGAGTGTGAGGGCAATGCTTCCTGGACTGTTCACATTATTATAATCAATTGAGGATCATATAATGAGTTGGTAACGTAACTGAGTGCAAGAACAAGCAAGTCTTATTGAAAGGAATGCGTTTTTAAAAAGTGAAAAGTGAATACTTTTAGCCTCCCTCCCCCTTCGCAGGCATCCTTTGAAAAATCACTGAATTGTGTGTTGCTTTTTGATGCTGTCAGAGTGATCATGTAAATTAATTTGCTTTCAGATCAGACTTTGTTTTATTAATATAAAAGTGTGCTATTTGCAATAGCAGAAGAGATAAGTGCTTCATAACATGATCTCTTGTGGTAGTCGTATTTCAACTTCTTTGACTTCTGACAAAATTTTGATGTGTCTGTAGAGGAGAAAACGTTGGATTTCACTTTAGCTAAAATGTCAGCACTGGCATCCAGAAGGTCTTTGATCCAATCCTTGCTGTGTCTAGATAGACATCTGTCCAAAACATCAAATAGCCTCTGCCGGTCAGTGTAGCCAGTACTAAGCTAGATGGACCGCTGGTCTGATTCATCTGCTATATGCACTAATTCCCAATTTTTTTATACACATTACACAACCATCCCAAAACCTGGCCATTGTTTTTCCAACTCAAGTGGCCATTATTTTGCTCTTCCTTGCCCAATCATCACCATGCTCACCATATCAGGATCTCTCGATTCCAGCAGTCAGTAGCTCCTCTAACAGACAGTAGCTCTCTTATTTACAAAGTATGTACATAACTTCTCCATTTCCCTATTTTTTCCCCCACCACTTCCGTTTCTTCCCCACATTTCATTTTGCAGCATTCCATGTTTCCCTTTCCACAATTCATTCTACTCCTTGTCCTCCTAATGCTCAAATCCATAGGGACCCATATCTTTTAGAGCCTACCTTTTCTGTGTGGTGTTTCCTTCAGCTATTGTTTTAATAAACCTGTAAGGGCATACTCTGACCCTCTATTCAAGTTCCCACCCCAACCTTGGTCTCCCTAAGGCTGCAAACCTATGCACACTAACCTGGAAATAATCCCCATTGATGACAATGGGATTTGCTTCTGAGTAAACATGCATTAGACTGTGCTGCATCTCTATCATGCTTCCACTGTTGGGCTTGGCAAATACTTGAAATTGTTAGAGTTTGGGGAGGAAGTCAAATTCTGACCCCCCTCCCCCCAGCCAGTGTAACTAGCATCATGCTGGCAGAGACTGCTTTATGGCTGTCATAAAGCAGCCTCTGCTGACAAGTGCAGTGGACCATTTAGCAGGGAGGTCACAGCGGACCCGCAGACACTCACTGGAGTAGGTAAGCCCATGCAAAGGGTTGGAGAGAGGTGGGGAGAGGGTGAAAAGGACAGAGAGGTGGTAGAATGGGGAGGAGTGGGAGGAATGGGGTAGTGATGGGGGCAAGGACCATGGCAGGAGAGAGGGCCTGGATGGGGGCAGGATTGGCATTGGCAGCACATGCTGAATTCCAAGCCCCTTCATAGGCCTGATCCACCTGCAGTGTGGACGAGTCAGTGATTGAGCAGACTCAGGTCCAAATTGCCTTATAGTGGATGCTGGGGCTTACCCTGGAGTAAGGAAACATTGACCCCTTACCTCAAGGAGACCTGCAGCAGTCTGTAGGATGCAGCAGACACTGCATCATCACATCGGGGATTTAGTTAGGCTGAAATATTTTAAAAAATAAAGATTTGGGGGTCTTAGTCAATTGGTAACATTGAACATCGTACTGAAGCCTGACTTTTTGGCTGTAGAAAAATGAAGCAGGAATGAAGGGCCATGTTGCTTAATGCTTATTCCTCATGAAGGCAGCAAATTGGAGGCATCTAGAGCAGTGTGTCTGCTCCTAGGAGCCCTGGAGCCCCTTCAGGGGCTCCCTGAGCACACCATAATAGGCCACCACTCTGCACCACTCTGTGCATGCACTTGTATTCAGGGGCTCCCTGAAACCCCATGCATGTGCCGTTGGGCTCCCCAAGACTTCATTTAGGAGTGTTAAGGGCTCCAGAGACAAATGTTTGAGAACTGCTGCTTTAGAGCAGGGGTGTCCAAACTTTTTAGCAGGAGGACCACATCATCTCTTTGACACTGTGTCAGGGACTGGGAAAAAAGAATTTACATTCAAATTTACATAAATGAATATATTAGAGATGGAACTTATAGGACTGAATGAAGGTCTTGCAATAGCTCAAGGCCTATAAATGGACTTGCACAAAGCAAGGCCGCCCTTTCCTTTGCTGCCGCTGCTGCATCACAGACATGAAACAGTAAGCAGTGGAGGGAGCCTTTGTCCCACAGCTCACGCGAGAGGTCGAACAGTCGCCGTCACGCTGAGTGCAATTGTGTTGGCCCAGTATGGGCTCCAGCAAGTCTCTGGAGGGCCAGAGGCTCACTGGAAACTGGGAGCTCCCCATGGGCCAGATTGGGAGTCCTGAGAGCCACAAATGGCCCACAGGCTGGGGTTTGGACACTCCTGCTTTAGGGCAGGCAGCATAGGCCCATCCAAAGGCTCTCTCAGGCATAGTGCTAACAATAGCCACCTGGTCATTTTTTTATGTGATGTCTCATATTTCATTCCAAATTCTAGGCGCTATTCTAAAGAGTTGGTTACAGTTTCACCCAAAAGTTTTAGACTTTTCTGGGTCTTTGAGACAATGTTGCCTCTTCAAGCCGCTGTCTAATAGGCTGATGGTGTTGTCCCCATGTGGGCACAGTACATGCTCCTGTTGATACCATTAGCACAGTATGGCCAGTGACACATATGCATGCCACTCCCTGCCAGTATACATCCATTTATTTATCACAGCATTTGTATGCTGCCTCTCTAGCTCCTGAGAGGCCTTCAAGGCCCAATGATGGCTCCTGCCTTGCTAGCTTTCTTCTCAGAAGCAGTGGTGCTTCTCTGGGAGGAAGAGGGGCATAGTTCAGTTCAAGAGCACAACAGCAGAAGGCAATGGTGGATTGGCATTCCTTCCTCATTTCCTTCCCTTTGCTAAAGAGGAAGGCCAGACAGAGGAAGGCTGACCACTGTCAACCAAAGTCAGCAGCAGAATTGTCTTCTATCAGCCAGCAGAGAGATGCCACCATACCAGAAGCTGAGTCCAGTGCCCCAAATCAAGGGAATCTGTGTGTGTTCCCATGCCTGAGTGCTCACCAGCAAAATCCTGGATTGGATGCCAGAATGCTGTATCTGCCAGGCAGGCTGCTGCAGGCACTGCCTCAATGGAAGTTATTTGCATGAAGGGAAAGAACAGCACTGGACTAATCCAAATGAGTCATTCTAGCCAATCAGGATACTGCAGAGGATGATTTTTTTTTTTAAATTACATCTTCCCTTTCCCATGCTGAACCAAAAGCCCACAATTTTACAATAAAGTATTCAATATACAGAATAAATAAATAAAATTAATACAAGTAATAAAGCTGGGGGGAACTATTTGGACCAGAAAGAAGCAGCAAAACCAAAACCCTATTAAAGAGGGCAGGCACCAAACCATCACCCAAGAGCCAGATGAAACAGATGTTTTGAGCCCTCACCGAAAAGCCATGAGTGAGGAGGTAATTCTTAATTCTCCTGGTAGGGAATTCCATAATTATGGTCCCACTACAGAGAAGGCTCACTCTTGTGCCACTATCCCTGGGCAGGAGGTCTGGTCTAGAGGGTAGAGCCTCCATTTGCCTGAAGATTAACATCCACAAGGTCGCCAGTTCGAGGCCACCGGCACCGTGCGACCTTGAAGCAGCTGGCAAGCTGCAGCTGAGCTGTTCCATCTGCTCGGAGCGTGGGAGGATGGAGGCCAGAATGTTAAACCAGATCGGATTGAAACACCTGAATGTAGTGGTTCTTGAAAGAAAGAACCTTCTTTCAATTTGTAAAAATCCCTGCGTGGATTTAATAAGCCTGCCTGTGTAAACCGCCTTGAATAAAGTCTTGAATAAAGACCAAGAAAGGCGGTATATAAATACTGTATAATATTATTATTATTATTATTATTATTATTATTATTATTATTATTATTATTATTATTATCCCTTTAATGTGGCACAGAGGTGACACTTGCAGGAGAGTCCCCATCGAATGACCTAAGAAGACGGGCCAGAATGTATAGGAGGTGACAGACCCTCAGATAAGCTGGTCCCAAACTGTGAAAGGCTTTAAAAGTTGATTCTAGCACCTTGAATTGGGCCCAGAAATGGATGGGAAACCAGTGCAGTCTAAGAAGTAGTGGTCCAATCAAACTGCCTAGCTCCAGTAACCAACCAGACCACCACATTTTGCACTAATTGCAGCTTCTGAACCATCTTTCAAGGGCAGCCCCATGTTACAGTAATCCAGTACTGAAATCACCAAGGCATGGGCCGCTGTGGTCAGGTCCAATCGACTCAAGTATGGCTGAAGTTGGACAATGCACCTCTGGCCACTGCTCTCCAGGGAGGACTGTGAGTCCAAAAACAAATGAGGACAATGTAAACAAATAATGAAAAATGGAAAGTGTCCAAAAATGATGAAAAGAAATGAAGACTCTTTGTGTGTGTGTGTGTGTGTGTGTGTGTGTGTGTGTGCATGTGTGTGTTTGTGTGCGCACGTGTGTGTGCTGGCCAAAATGTTTGTGAAAAACAGTGCTTCCTTCAACTTCTGACATCACCTTCTTGTTTCCGACTGTTCAAGCAAAGACAGCTTGTTATTGTTCTTTTCTTTGTTACTGATCAAGAATATTCTTATTATTAAATTGTGTAGTGAAACACTCATTGTCTGGATTGTTGCAGCATCTCAGCAAGCTGCAAAATCTCTTCAACACCTATAGATGGCAGCATTTCACAAAGAACCATCTTCCCCATCACTTGGAAAGAGAAAACAGCTCTGTAATCTGTTGACAGGATTAAGAATGCCTGTTGTTTTACAGGAAGTAAATAAATCCTCATGGTCTTTTGGAAACCTCAGATGTATATGAGAATGGTTAAAAATTGTTTATACTATGGTAAAAGTATCAAATGGATATTTACAGCATTTAAACCATTATCTCAGATTGATGTGGATTGGTCTAAAAGGGCCAGCCTGTTTGCATTATCCCGTTTAGGAATATCTGTCAAACTCTTGTATGATGGGTGTAAAGGGATGTGGGTTTTCTGCTTCTATAGGGTCTACTCAGCTCATACAGAATGAGATGTTTGTGGAGTTGAGAAGATAACTGCCTTGGTCTGAATTACACTGAGAACATTCTAGAGAATAAACAAAAAATTATTATGTAATGAATTGTCTTTAGGTGCTCTGAAAGAAGATGGTACCTCTGGGCATGTACACAGTGTCTTGTTCTTGCTTTACTGAGCTAGTGGCAGTTCTTTCACATCTAGGATTAAGGGGGCAAGGCATTCCTGTCAGAGGACACCATTTAACTCTAGCTCATGTTAAGCATTTAGCAGTGTGCACTCCCATGAAAGCTTTTGAGAATTCCTCATCAGGCAGAATGGGAAGATGAAAACTTTAAGCTATAATACAGATTAATTGAGAAGAGATAGTTGCCCAATAAGAATCAACACAATAACACTAGACACAATGAATCAACACAATAACACTAGCCACCTGAAGACAAAAAGAATTGGCTGATAATGTCTCTATTACTTTGTCCTCAGTGCCTTTGAGGAATGCCAAGTCAGGCTCCTGCATTGATGGCAGAAGCAAGAATTATGGAAGGAATTCTGCTTTCTAGCTAAGTAAAAGGCACTCTGGACCTCTCTCAGGTGCTGGGAATCCTTTGCTTCTCTTGGCTGCTTAGTTGAAGATCCCAAGCCTTGAACTGTAGAAATCTGATTTGGGAGGGACCTTCCAGATCAACCCCCTGCCAGTGTGTGAGAGATGGCTATCCAGCCTTTGCTTAAAGACTTCCAATGATGACAGTCTACCTTCCCAGGCACTGTTCCTCTACTGAACTGTTCATACCATCGGGCAGGTCTTCCTAACATTTAATTGACATCTCCATGCTATCTTCTAAAACTCTTTGTCTGAGTCCTGCCCTCTGGAGCAAGAGAAAGCAAAACTGTTCCATCTTCCACTTGATAACCTCTCAGATAGTTTATACAGAGAAAGAGTTTTTATACAACCCTTAAGTTTCTCACCCCTGGAGTCTCTCTTTCCTGGTCATCTTTCCTGTTCTTAGACTAACCGTGGACCGTTCCTTTTGGGGGGGGAGCTTATATGAGGTTTTTGTCCCAGCCAAACTGTCAACTATCTCAAACCACCATAGCTGAATGATAGACCTTTTAGTTTCTGACAGCTTTATTCCTTGAACTCTTCTATGTTTCCCAACAGATTAACCAGTCAGTGCCAGGAGCTTCATAGACACAAGCAAAATGTAATATAGATGGAATTTATAAGGAATTAAGGAATTAATCTCAGTTTGATCCAGTGTCCCTTTGCATTAAACTGAAATACAGTACACATTTTTCTAGGTGTAGAGTATATTTATTTCAAAAATAAACAGGAGTTCAGCATACTTCCAAGTAAATTTGCATCAGAATGAAAAAAAAATTGAAAACAGTGAATGGTTATGAAAAACTAGCCCCGCCCCCCCAAGGATTCTGCAGATATAGGAATCACTTGCATGAATCTTTCAATGGATCTTGTGCAAAGAAAAACTCATGCAGGTGATTCCTATATCTGTAGAATCCTTGAGGTCAGTGGGCTACTGCTTCCCACATTATGTTTTCTGCATGTTATGCATATACGTGAATAACTCCTGAAGATGTGTGAATGGCACCCACATCTGCCAAAACCCTGGAGGAACATTGGAATCTCACCTACAGCGATGTGCAAAGTATTTGGATTATATAACAAAGGGCTGCTGTCTCCCTCCATCTCCTAGTTCCATGCTTAATTGAAATTCGTAGTAATTGGCTTCCAGTATTTTGCCTCCATGAACAGTTAAATGAGGTTCAGACATTAAAACTGCTCACGTGATTGAAGCTGCATGGCCTTTATTCCACTTCTTTCTTTACTGAGTCTTGCTCAGTGTGATTAGAAAAGTAAGCAGAAGCATTTTGGCTAATTTTATTTCTCAGTGGGAGAGAGGAAGGCTTTCATTGGTATGCTGTTCCTAGCGGGTGGAATAACTGATATTTACTTAGGAATTTCCCCCCATTATTTTATATTTGAAATGCTATTATGACTAGGTAGCCTGGGAACCTATTTAATTTTCAAATATTCGCTCCAACACTCATTTCCTCTCCCCCATCCTAAAAAGTCATTTTTATAATTTCACAACAGGAAGAACCTCCAGAGTGTTTGTAATTTTTAAGTAAGAAACTTGGTGGCTTCTTTTTATTTCACACGATTGCCTTTGGTTAAAAAAAAAAAATCCTGTGCAAAGGAAAGAAAAGTGCTGTGTTGATAAAAGCTGAATTCTATAACCTGTATATATTATGCAGGTTTTTAAAAAAAGTTTCATTTATTCTGCTTTCCTCATTGTGAGAAGAAAGAAGCTATGCATGGAACTGATGCCTAATATTTTGACCACCAAAAATTTCATTCATTCCCCTACCACATTCCCACATCCCCTCTAGCTTCTGAGATATCATCTGGTATTGATAACTATGTTTCCTATGTTTACTGAGAACATAAGGACTAGAAACTTATTTTTTTAAAAAAATATTGAAACAAACTGCCAGAAAGATGAATTATGTGCCATATAATATAATACAGTCTCTTCTTTTTTTGAACTTGCATAACATTGCAAAGTACAAAGTCTGGAGTATTGTTCCTCTCTTGCAGGAAAAAAAAAAGAACAACAGTCTGGGAAAGTGTGGTGGGTGAAGTGAGCACATTTGAGGTGCATTGGCATCCTCTGTTTGCTACATCTGGGCTTCCTAAGTCAATCTCCAAGGCAAGCATAAAAAGGCTTAGAAAAGTGCAAACATGGAAACAAGCTGGAAAGCACTGCAGCTGCTTAGCCTCTCTGCATCACCACAAATTTGGTAGAATCTGGCAGAAACTATAGAGATGCAGAAAGAAAATAGGCTGATAAACAGAGAATGCCAGCGACCTCGGTCCATATTGACTGAGTAAGCGGAATGCATTGCAAGTGAAGAACAATAAGGAGATTCATGTCTGATGTGAACCCCTGCAAGTCTTCTTGGCAAATAATATTTAAAAAAAACACCAGTATTGGACATATTTATAGTATGGAGTTAAATTGTTTGAATATCTGTTCTCTCTCTACTCGAAACTCTGGAAACTGTAGTTTGAGGAGAGGAGGAAGCTCTTTGTTAGAAAAGAGGGTTCAGCATTCTTCTCATCATACTTCAATTCCCAAGATTCCTTGCAGGAAGTCATGCTAACTAATACTGTATACCTGTATGCATGTACATTTTAGCACTAATTCCCAATGGGAACCCATGTACCATGTCACCTTGGGGTTTTTCTTAGTAACATTTCAGCATATAGTACTTTGAACCTGCCCAAGATATCACGATCAGAATTAGTCCAGCTGAGAATCTTTGACTGAAGGATCTGGCTCCAAGCCTTTGAAAGCTGGTCACCACTGGTTATGAATTATACAGAAATTATATAAATGTCAGCTGATTTATTTATCAGCTGTACACAAACTATAGTCACACATGAACTAAAAGTACTCTATATTGCCATGGTCACATATAAGATATTGGTGAGATCATGACTTTTAGCTGGCTGAGGACCAAGATGCTTTACCAAATCCACTCAATACAATATTTGTCTTGAAAACAAGAAACTGAACTGAAGTGTATGTGGGACAGAAACTCTTGCTGACGTACAAAGATTTTTATTAATCACCCGAAGCTCAAGGTATTGTCAGGCCCTTATTCTTTGAAATTGGTTGGTATGTTATCAAAAACATTTGACTGCATAGGTTACTTTTAGATAGAGAGGTCCTTTGATCACACACTTGACACTGAAGTTAGGTTTGCAGAGGTAAGGGCTGACTTGCTGACATAAGCAAGCTGGGTTTTTTTTTTTTTTTTTTGCCTGACTCTATGTGAAAGCTTATGATCATGTGCTTAGATGTTTTTTTGGCTGTCTCTATCTTTCTTTTTCATCTAGTAGTGATTTTTTAAAAGTTGGCATATGACTGAAATCATGAAAATGGATTTCTTTATTGCATTGGGAAACAAGGCTGCTGTTTTAGATGCTTTTTTTTTTTTTTTTTGGTTATGACAAAATTGTCAAAAGGGATTTAACTTTCTTTCTTACCAGATCACAAGGCTGATGCAGAAACACCAGTGTCCAGCAAAGAAATTCCTCTGACTGTTATTAAAGACAGATCTGATTTTTGCAAAAACCTTGTGCTATTTTTGAGATAAGTAAACGGCACAGAAATAAACAATGTGACATTTCACTTCTACACTCTGCCCAAGACGCAAACCACATACAGCTTTGGAAATATGAAACATGACAAATCATTGTTTTGTTTTGGTTTTAAACTTCAAACCAAAGAAATTGTACACTTCCTCGTGAATTATACCACTGTGTTTCCATAGGTAAGCTGTGGTTCTTTCATGGCTCAAAACATTCCCAGATGGAGTGCAGTACATTTCACTTAAAGCATAGCAAGCATCCCAGTATTTCTGTCACTTTTAAAGTTGCTGCTTAAACTACACCTCAGAAAATACATTGTTAAAGATTGACTCGCCAAATGAATCTTCTAAAAAAGTCTTAAGTAGAGCAGATCAACCAGCACAGGCCATGAGAACACAAAGTACAGCCACCTTGTTGAAGCTAAGCAGGCCTTGGTCTGGTCAGTGGTTGGATGAGTGACCACCTGGGAGCGCCACATAGGTTAACGGTTAACCTGACTTCCCTCATGGAAGAAAGGCAGGCTAGCAATGAAATAAATAAATCACTTAGAACTGTTTCGCCCATGAAAATATATATTCCAGCCTTACCAGCTCCTTCCTTTCTCTGACCCTTCCTTATCTCACTACCTGAACACCTTCCAGCAGCATCAATATATTCTTTTGCGTGGACATGCAAAGAGAAGTAGAAATCTGCACATGTGCTCAGTGCAACCATTGTGGAAGTTGGAATGATCTGAAAATAAGCTCTGGGTGACATGAATTTTAGATGTGGGAGTGGCCGTAATTCAATGGCCCTGTAGGCAACAGATGCTGTAGGACTGGACGTTCCCACCCCTATCTGAGTTGAATGAGTTTCAGTAATGTTTGCATTGCACCAGAATGGAATTGAAAGAAAGCTGATATTGTTTTGTAGAAGAGCTAAGGGTGGTTGTAGTGTTCTTCTTTGGGTATTTACAGATTGACATTCCACCAACAGAACAAATGTATGCTATATTAAACAAATATTTGATTTTTGAAGCAGTGGAATAGTAAAAAACCCCAAAAACGATACCTTTTATTTTCATTGTGAAATATCTCTACTTTTTATGGACATGATATTTCCGGATGGATTGCCACCTGCCAAGCACACTATACTTCTTTCTTAAATTATTTTTTATCTCTGCAGCAGTGGCAGTTTTGTTTTGTACATTTTTTTTCTTTAAGCATGTAACACATGATTATATTTAGCATTATAATCTCTCCCCAGTCTCTTTTCCATGTCTGCTCTTTCATTCTTTTAACAGGGAATAAAAAATGAGACATACTGTAAGTGATTTGAGTAAACGAATAATTATGATTGTCACAGATTTCCAAGTCTAATTAGATATAATAATGCGGGGCTAGGGAGCTTTGTTTACATGTTGCAAAACATGAAATTTGTGCTCTTTACTAGGATTTTTTTTCCTCATCAATAACTGTTGTGCATGTACTTTTACCTTTAAAAAATTCAGGGGGAAAAAAAATCTTAATTAGTTGTAAATAAATAAAGATGCTATAAATACTAGGCTTGTAGCAAAATTAGAGGCACATTAAAGATAACGCACTTTGGGGACTTGCAGATCAGTTAGCAAGTCACTGAGCATTGGAAGGAAAACTGGCAGCTGCTTTGAGTCAGCGTAGCAACCAAAAATGCTGTAGGTACAGCAATGTGCGTGCTGATCATTTAAAGGCTCACTTTACCTTATTTACATTTTCAGCCCCTTTGGGATTTAAAGATCCCTGCTTCGATTCAGGAAAACCGCTGTACTAAACAGCTTGCTTGGTCTCTCCCGACTGTAGAGAAATTTTGCTAGGTTTTCTTTAATGTCAATGAATGAGGACTTGTTTACTCATCATATTTCTTAGGGTACTTCTCAACCCCTTTTCCGTCTTTTTCTCTGCTTCTATTGGGCAGTCTTTACAATGTTTTCCATGTGACCAAGGTCACAACACATTGCTGGAGGCCAATTCTCCCTTCACCAAACTCTGGCCCAGGGGCCAGATGTGGCTTGTGGTGAGCCTCTATCCAGCCCGCAACAAGCCTCTGGTCCCCTGCAAGTCTGTGGCCCACTTGACCAAATATGACCAGAGCTGTGCTCCAGTTGCATCTGGAGAGTGTTCTGAGGGCCGGGGAGGCCAGAACGCCTTCTAAAGGTCTTAAAACATCAATATCTGTTTTTTCCAAAAAAAAAAAAAAAAAAACCCGGATGTTTTTGGGCCCTCTGAAAGCCTTAGAAGGTTTTCTGAGGGTTGGGGAGACCTCCCTGGCCTTCAGAATAGGTTCTGGATGTTTTCTGTGATCTGCTAGTTCTGAGGTATTTACTCTTGTACATGTAAATAAGCTATTTGTTGTGTGGGGGAATGGGAGACCATTTGAGTGTGTGCTTTATTTCTGTGGTGTGTGTTGGTGTTTGGAGAAATCCTGGAACTTTGAGCCCATTCATTCATTCATCTAAGTCCCATCTAATGTAATCATTTAAATTTTATATTTAAAATGTATTTATTTTTTTGGCCCTCAACACCGTGTCAGATATTTGATGCAGCCCTCTGGCCGAAAAGTTTGTAGATCCCTATCCTTCGCTATTTGAATCCCCTGGAAAAAAAAAATATTCAGAAGGTCTGTCCCAAAAGGGAGGAACTTTGAAGAGTCTCTTTAGTGCTTGCTTTGAGGGGCACTGAGTTCAGAGTTCAGGTGATACTTATAGCTTTACTTATATAATTACAGATTTCTAGTCTGCTTTCTCTCCCTGCCAGGCATTCAAAGCAGCTAAAACAGACTCTATGAAACTTTTTCTAAGTTTACCCTAAGTTTACCCTGATTACTCTACCTGTGATAACCCTTGCTCTGAAATATAACCACTGCATGAAAAGAACTCTGCTGGTGTATGCTGTGTTGTGTGCCTGCTCATCCAAGGTTCCATACAACTCTTTACCAGACAAAGGGTTGCAGCTCTAACAACCCTGGGGAAGGCCTCCCAGTGAGTTGACTCCCTTCCCTCTTGTGACTGAGGCTGCAACTGAGCATGAGCCACAGAGAAGCTGAACTAGCTCTTCCCCATTCACTGCTAAGTGCCAGCTTTGGATTTCAAAAATCTGGTACCTGGTTGGTTGGCAACCTTCTGTCTCGAAAGGCTATGGTATAGGCCTATAGCACTTGGTATTCCCAGGCGGTCTCCCATCCAAGTACTAACCAGGCCTGACCCTGCTTAGCTTCCAAGATCAGGGATGTGCAGGGTAACAGTTGCTGGTACCTGGAGGAGGCTGGTTATAGCTGAGTTTAGAACCACCCTGGACAGTGAATTTGACCACAGGCTCCATACTGCTGCTGTTATATTGTCATGCTGATGTTTCACTACTCCCTTTGCCTCTCTCCTTCTCCTCCATAGAGCAAGTGGAGGGTAGTCATGGAGGAGCCACACAATTACATCCTGTCAGTTGCCATGCAGCAGTATGTGCCCTGAGCTTAAGAAACTGGTGCCATGGTGCACATGGCTGGACACATGCACTATTTAGACATGCACATGAAATGACAATGATGCTGTTTTGGTCTGATATTTTTTAATGGAGTGTTTTGAGTAAGCAGGCCAAGTTTCTGACGTTTGCACATGCTGGCAGTTGGCCCAGAGATAAAATGAAAACAGAACTGTCACGTGTGATCTGATAACTTGGCTCACCTTTGTTATCCCCTGCGTAACACCCAGCCACACTGCAGTTGTGCAGTGGGGAGGAGGGCATAAGGCTGCAGTCCTATAACTCTTTCCTGGCAGTAACCCTCACTGAACACAACGAGACTGGCTTCTGAGTAGATAGGCTAGGATGGTATTGTCTCTCTTGTAAATGAGACCTGAGTCTAGCTTCATTTTTAAATAGGAGTGCTGCCGAGCTTAATTCACCTTGGTTTCAAAGGCATCCTTCCATTAATACTGAAAGAAATTCTGGTACCTTATTTGCATTCGGAGACTCAAAAAGGTCCATTTTCCTGTCTAGATGTTCAAAGCAGTATGCTGGTGGAGTCTGTCTTTGTAAAAGCAACACACCTGGGCAGGCTATGTTAGTGGTGAGAAGATGCACATTTGTGCCATCCCCTCTTGCACCAAGTCTACCTTTCAGAGCTCAACAAATGCCAAGAGAATTACCGCCCAATCCTATGCATGTCTACTCAGAAGTCAGTCCCATTTGAGTCGATGGGGCTTACTGCCAGGAAAATGTGGATAGGATTGGGCTGTCAGTAAGCAAAAGCAATCATTGTGACTATTTTATTCAGTAACAGTCCTGCTATACTTATGTCATATGACAAGGATACCTGTATTAATGTGTGGTTTGGAAACCCTCTGTTTTTTCAACCTGGATCAAGGGCTGCTATTTGCCAAGAAAGAAAATGCTCTCATTGGAGCCCAAGGCTCAGCTGGGATTTAAACATTCATGTGCTCAAAGTACAGAATAGGCTCAGCAACAGAACATCAGCAGAAGTGGAATAAGTGATGATCTAGAAAGTTGAGTAAAATTTTGTTGCATTCTCACCTAGTTTATCCAATAGTCAGAATTGATAGCGACGCAATGAGGTTTCTCTCACATCTCTAATTTTAAATGGCACCATCACAATCACCTTGTTCACTTCTTGCACACACCTGCACACCCACATCAGAGTTTCCATGGCAGTGACAACTGCATTTTGCACTCATCGCTAGTGTGATGTTTTACGTCTAGTAACAAAAAAACTTGGCATGCTTCTGGGCTAAGAAAAAAAAAATGCGGTTTAATCAGGTGTGGAATGCTGGCTTATTACTTTTGCCAGCAGCTTTGTTTTTACTTGGATTGCATAGTTTTGTAAGAATTCAAATGCCACTGCAATACTGCTGAAGAAGCTTTGAGATGTGTGGTTAACCATAACACTGTGTCTCCAGGGTACTGAATGAATGGCAGCAAACAAACGGCACTTTTCTCTCCTTGTTGCAAGGAATAATCAAGTAACTGCTGAATCCATTCTTCACTTTAAGAAAAAACAACAACAACCCTACTCTGGGCAGCATAGCCTGTGAGTAAAAAGCTTAGTGAGAACTTGGGAACAGCTACAGATTTAGCTTTTAGCTCATAACTCTCCTTTGAAGTCATAAGCACAGTTAAATCACACTTATTGGAATGACCTGGGAGGTACCTGATTTGTGAAAATGACCTGATTTGTGAAAATCAGAAATTCAGGTAAACTACAGTGTTGTCTATGTAGGGCTGAAGCAACAGTGAAGTATGTAGGGGAGATATTGACTATTAAGAATGTCAAGGGATGAAGCTAGCTGTGAACATAGTAGACCTACGATGTAGGATGACCCAAGGGGAGGAGCCATAGCATTGCTGAATTGCTGGCTCAAGGGGAGGAGCTATGGCATTGCTGAAAGTAGGGCTGGGAAAGACCTCTATCTGAAGCCAAGTGGATGATACTGAGATGGATGGACCAATGCTTTGATCCATCTCCATCCATAGGGTGGAGGAGAGTACACAGGCTCTCCTCCACCCTAATCTCTAACGGCCTTGAACAACTTCATATGTTCAAGGCCATTAGAGATTGGGGTTGAGGAGAACTGTCTTCTGGTCTACATATTCCATATCTATAAAGAGAAACAAGATATTGTTAAAGCTGTTAGCAGACCTGTGAAAAAACAACCCATTCACAGCAGAGCTGATATACATAAAGTCCTTTATATACATGCTATACAAGAACAGTAAGAGAAACAATGGATCATGGCTACTTTGGCAGGGAGACATAAAACAAGACAAGAAAAGAGGCTAATGAGAAGTTTAGTCAAAGCAGGAGAGAGCAATCCACAAATATTTAAATTAGGAACTGGTGACTGCACCCCCAACTGGTGGGGATGAACACGTTTGTAGCCACACTCACTGTTGTTTTACAGATCCAGCTTGTGTGCCATCATTCTTCCAACAAAAACTGCATTATCCAGCCCATGGTTAAGAAGCAAAGTTGGTAAACTAGAATCTAGTTACGGACCTGTGTCGCCCTGGGGTGTAGGTCTGCAATGCTGCCCCCCCTCACATCATGCCACCCTCCCCGGGATACTTACCTAGCGCATGGAGCCTCGCACAGTGTTTGGGAAGGCTCCAAAAGCCTTCTGAGGCTTCCGGAGTGGTCTTAAACAGTGCTTCTGGTTTCCCGAAAGCACTGCTCAAGAGCATTCCAGAATTTTTGGCGTGGTTCCAAACACATGCAGGGTTTTGCCTGCCTGTGGAATGGCTCTGGAAGGAAGGTGGAGGCGGTGCAGTGGGCAGAGGTGGCAGCGCAGTGGTGCACCCCCACAAGGGTTACTGGAGCAGCGCCTGGGGCTTCTCCCCCGACCCCTCAGGCTCACCACTGCTAGAATCATTACTCACTTCTTTAAGTGGACAGAAAAGTCAGTTTATCCAGTGTGCTGGTTAAAAAAACTGCCACCCACACCAAGATAATATTAAGGAGCTTATGCAAGAAACAAAATTTTAATCAGTCGCACACACAGAAGTGTGATGCTGCTGAGAATGGGGTGGGCAAGGTGTAAAAGTCTTTACTTTGTTTCCAGCTGTCTCATTTTCATTTCAAACTCTTTTCATATTTTGTTGTTATCATGAAAAACCACAAAATTCACCAACAACTTTCCCAAGTTATCTTTTGAGCCTTATTAACTCAAAAGTAGTATCACAACCTTTCATCTATACCATTTTTATAAGAAACTTGTGATTAATCCCTTTCATCTACACATTCCACTCATTAACTCCAAGCAAAACTTAATCTTCCCAGAACATTTCCACTAGCTAACTAACCATTCTCTCTGCTTAATCCCATCTAAGATATGGGGAACAAATAAATTGTTTTAGCAGAAATGTACCTTGATCTGGTTTTTTCCTAACAGGAAGAAACTTTGCTTGCAATCCCATAACACTTTGCTGGGAGTACGCAACAATGAGCCTTATTTCTGAGTAGACATGTATGAGATTGTGCTGTTTGGTAGGTAAAAAGGTGAATAATTAAACAAGGGGACTAGGACAGAGATGAATCAAAGCCAAAAGTCAGTAGAGAAGTGACTTCCGCCTGCTTCACTTCAGGTTCCAGGACCTGACCATAGGAATCTTAGACTGGATACAGAACCCTTTATGTCTGGATTTGGTTATAGCTGCTGTCCTGCACTGACAATAATTTCTTAATTAAATGTGTGCTGGTGTGTGTATGCAGAAATCTTTCTGCATATCCTGACTTGTGACTTTGGCACTTAGGATCTGATATGAAGGATGCTGCAGGTTTAGCCAACATTTTACAGTCATGCAAATCTTACCTGCCCAATGTAGGACCCCATTTGACTATGAATGCAATCTTTTCTCTTTGCCCTCTAGAAGCTTTTATGCCATAAGTACACCACACCTAGCTGACTCCTCTGTACAAACTGTTATCTTCTCAGTGGGGTTGGGTGAACTGGCATAGATTAAAGAAGAAGATATCCCAACAATTTAACTGTCCCAACCATTGCTCATAACTTGAATGAAGCTATTATGAGAAGTTTAAACATGTAGGCATTGCTTGTTGAATAACAAAGGAATGGGGTTCAACTTGCTCAGTAGGAATTGCTTTATTCATACATTTACTTATTCACATATTTATGATCCATTTTTCTGTCATCCATGGTGGCTAACATAAATAAAATGTGCCTAAGAACAGTCTAAAGCTGTCTAAAATATCTGCAGTTCTCACAGAGATATGAGCCAATTCTTGGGATCTTTTCTGTGTGTCTCGTGCTATAATGTGGCAAGAAATTGAATTCTGTGTGGGAATCTATGGTTGTTGGTTGGCAACCTTCAGTCTCGAAAGACTATGGTATAAGCCTACAGTACCCGGTATTCCCAGACGGTCTCCCATCCAAGTACTAACCAGGCCTGACCCTGCTTAGCTTCTGAGATCAAATGAGATCAGGCATGTACAGGGTAACAGTTGCTGTTTGGGAGTCTAAACAGATTGTGATAGATGCAGTTCTTTCTCAGTGCTCCCCTCATTGTGAAACAAAATAATCAGGCTGCAGTTTTGAACCTTGGACACTGTGACCAATTCGATCCACAGTCCACTTAGTTTTTTTCATAATGACTTGCATATACGGGACAAAGCGAACAGCTCCCAATTGTCAATGGTAGTTCTTTTGCTTAACTTTTCGACAGACACTTCATTTTATTTGAGATCATTTTCACATCTCAAATCTTGTTTGTCTTTCCTTTTTGAATTTTTCTGTGCCAAATTGCTTCATTTCTTTGCTTTCTTAAACATATAGCTATGATTAGTAATTGAACATATCTAATTTTTGCATGTCCTTACTGAGAACTCCACTTGCTGCTAATTTTGAATTTGATCTGTAGTTCATGGTTAATATTTTTTCCATGATTTCCTGGATATTTCTGCAGCATGGTGACGGATGCCTGTGGCTTCCATCCAGTCTGACACATTTCACAGTTTTCTCCATTGCTAGAATGGTGGTTCATTTTCTAGCTGGTTTGTTGTCCTGGTTCCTGGGTTGTCCCAAATGCATCCAATTTCTTTAGTCACAACAGAACACAAAAATCTAAACACAAATTTAGATTCATGATCCATATGATTATTTCTTTCACCTTGAAGTCAAGAAGGATTTGTTTTTTTTTTTTTTGTAGTGGAATTTAGTCAAGCAAAACTAATTACATTCTGATATATACATTTTAATCTGTTGAACAAGGACATAGTAATGAGTCTATGATCTAGATGCATATGTGCTGAAGGAACCACAAAACCAGAACAGTCATATTTGGCTCTAAATGTCAACCTGTGCTGAACATGGTTGTGTGAATTTATAATAGAGTTATGCAGGGCATTAGTGTTCAAGCAGGTTCACTCACATATGCGTGAACTCAATAACTTTAAAAATAAACCCACAAGGAAGGCATGTTTTGTCTCCATATTGTAGATAGGAGAAGAATGCTGAGAGAGAGTGCTTGCCTAAGGCCACCTAAGGAGGTCATGGCGGAGGGGCTTACAATTTCTTGGGCCCTGAGTTGCACTAGTGCTCTTCTGTTTTAATCCTGTTCAAAGTATTGCATTATATTGTTTTCAGAAGTATTTCTCTCTCTCTCTCTCTCTCTCAAATGAGCCTAATAGATTACCTACCAAAGTAGGTACCAAAATAGTACCAAAATAGGTAGGCCAGCTGCGGACCTCCGCAGCCCCATGCCTGGGACAAAGATCTGTGATGGCGCACCCCCCGGGCTAGCACCTCCCTGCCTGCACAGATATCCACCTCCCCTCACTCACCAGAGGCTCACGGAGCCTCACGTGACCACAGCCCACACCAGAGAAACCTCTGAGGTTCCCCAGTGCTATAAACTGTGCTTCCTGCAAACCGTTTCCACCCCCATCAGGAGCCTCAGAGAAGTCTATGGTAGGCACGCAACTGGAGTAGGCTCCACATTGTCAGGGCTAGCTAGCATCCAGTGTGGAGCTTATATTGTGGAGGCTTGGCTTGACATTCCAGAAGTTTAGGGGTGACATGATGACATTGTAACGTCATTGCATCACTACCAACTGCTTCTAGATTGCCCCAATTTGGAGCCAATCGGTGTCAAAGGAGGGCGGCAGGAGCAATTGCAGCGTGTGGCGAAACATCTGAGCATGGAGCTCTGCTTACCAAACTGGGCCTCATTGCCAACAATGTGGCAAGGAATGAAGACTTGGGCAGCGATGGTGCCTCACCCCTGGGCCATGTCATGTCGTCCCTTGGAACACCACACTCAGGGTGGCCCACACCATCCACATTGGCCTCATGGTGCCTCTGCTTACTGTGTGAGTTAGTCCTTCCCCCCTTCAATTAAATAGCAGTCAAAACAGATTAGATTTCTTCTGAATAATTATTCATCACCAACAGCAAAAGTGGTTTAACTTAAAATACTTCTAGCGCATAAGTATGCTCCAGTATGAATTATTTATAAGATGCAAGATTAGGCAGAAGTACTAGTGGGAAAATACCCACAATCCATGATCCCACGCCAGCATGCGGTTATAGAAGACTTATGAAATTTAATGACGGCACACATCACTCAGCTGCAGAACCAGCAATAGAAATTCTCCTTGGGTGGACCATATTGGGCTGGTATGTGTGCCCTTGTTCAAGTGTGTTCAAGTGGCATGATGGCAATCATCCATTCACAATGATTTTGGAGCCCTCTGTAGCAACTGGCCTATGGCAAAAGAAGGCTGGTGTGGAGACCATCTTCAACTAATCCTGGAAACTCTGAACAACATGAACTCACACAAATGATCACATCTGAATGTCTGAAACTAAGCAATAAACTCGACATTTAAATTGCTGAGCCTGCTATCCAAAAACATGCATTTATGCCTAATAGTCATCGGTGTGAATGGGGCTTGCATATAAATAAATGCAGTAATTAGCACTCGGTTCAGTATAATGGCTGATTTAGAGCTGATTTTTCTGATATGTGTTACATTTTCAGCATCCACCCTTGTCAGCCATACTAAAAATGTAGTAGTAGTAGTAGTAAACAGGTATTTATATTTATATACCACCTTTCTTGGTCTTTATTCAAGACTTTATTCAAGGCGGTTTACATAGGCAGGCTTTATTTAAATCCCTTATTAAATCGGGATTTTTACAATTTGAAAGAAGGTTCTTTCTTTCAAGAACCACTACATTCAGGTGTTTCATTCTGATCTGGCTTCACATTCTGGCCTCCATCCTCCCATGCTCAGAGCAGATGGAATAGCTCGGCTTCAGCTTGTCAGCTGCTTCAAGGTCGCACGGTGCTGGTGGCCTCGAACTGGCGACCTTGTGGATGTTATCTTCAGGCAGACGAAGGCTCTACCCTCTAGACCAGACCTCCTGCCCCTTCAGGAGGCAATGTGTAGCCCCTTCAAATACTGGTGTAGGAGATTATTGAAAAGCAGGTTATGCATCTTTAAAATAGATAAATAAAATGGAAGTTTAATAAGGGTACGTTTTTCAGGAAGTTTCTGATTAGCTCCAGCTTCCTACAGCATATACCCACAGAAGCAAAATTAGGGTTTGGCCTGAGGGACACCTGCTCTGGGTGCTACACCAAGAGGGATGCATGAATGCCCCTCAGGATCTGCCCTTGTTACAGAGAAGGCGCTGGTGGCTTTGTGCCCCCCTCCCATTCCTTAACCTTCAAAGGGGATCCTCCAAAGGAGAAGTAACAGGTGAATGCCGCAGAGAATGCTCCTTCCTCTGGAGAGAACCTGGAAGTGACATCATGATGTCACATGACATCGTGGCATCACTTTCCCAGATGCCAGGGCAGTGTGTTACACCTCAGAATACCCACGTATGGAATTTAACATGTTTTGACAACTGTTTCTTGCTAACAATGCCCTGGAAAAATCCCGTGCATAAACTTAGACTGGTGAAAAAGAAAAATCAAGTAAAAGCATCATATATTTAGATGGTGTTCAGTTTCTATTTTATCTAGATCTGGGACAGTTCAGGCTCCCCCAAAAATCTCACTGGTCCAATCACTCACACAGACTTTTGCCTCAAAATTGAAATTATTTCCCCAATTTTTTCACATTACCTAAGGACTTCTGGGCTTGCCTGTTAAAGGGGCAATTCACAATATTGGTGACTGGATGAAGCCATTCTTGTAATAAGGATGTTGCTTAACCTCAAATGTTTACAGTCCTGTTCTAAAAACAATCAAACAAACTACAGGTTGAGTCTCAGAACTCACCTGGATGGCAAAAATTGCATTAAAGTAAATCCATTTTAAAAACAATGACCCTTTGCTAGGCGATTTTAAAACAGCCTTTCTGACTTTTGTCATGTAAAACAGAGGCATTAGGCAGACAATCCATCAATCAGTCTATCCAGGTGCTTAGAAAGGCTTCACTCCAAGCCAGCTACCCCTCCCTTTACCAGTGCAAAGTGATTATCTTTCTTTCATGTGCTCAGGGGGAAGGGAGGGGTCACTGCCTTGGAGTGAAGCTTGCTATTAACCAGACTGTTTTCCTTGAATTTAAAGGACCCTTCTCATAGTATTGAGATAGAAAAATCTGTGGATAATTGGGTTATACCTGTAATCGATTGCATGACTGTCTCTCTACAACAATAAGAAAAGCAGTTTTTTAAATTGTGATTGTAAAGGGATGAATTTTTTCCCCTTCTCCAGGGATCAGCACATTCCCTCTCATTTGCAGTGGCCATTCATGTTGAGTCAAATCTGTGTATTAAAAAATCTGTGTATAACAAGGTTGGACCTGCATATGAATTAAGAACTCTGAAAACCTGCATGATATTGTGCTTTTTTGTTTTTGTACTTTGGAAGACTATCATGGCTTCCATGATTTATCTGAAACAAGGTTTATCCAAGGTTTACCTGAATCCAAGGTTTATCTGAAACAAAGCTAAGAATGATTTTTTAAAAATATATATATCATGAGATTTATTCACACACACATGAGATTTATTCACACACTGTCATACTCCTTCCCTGCATATCATATTATCATCCTCCAGAATGGAAGGAGGTGACCTTTACCTTAGACTATTTTAACCTGTAAAATGCAGATGAGTACTTGTAGAAACAGAGCAAAATTATAAGTGAGTTGATCTATAGGCAAGATATAAAAAAATGAGACAGACTGGCAGGCACTGCTGAAGACAGATTAAAAGAATACAACACAATTATGAAGAAAGGAGTGGTGGGACATGCACACACACAAATTCTAACAGGGCTGAGTGAATAATGATGGGGTAAAATCAAGTTTTCCTGCTGTCGCTAGTGAACCCAGCTGCCATTGCTGCCAACAGAACCAAACCAAGCTTTCATTTTAGCTGAAAACTTTGGTATTGGCACTTTTTGCTTAATGCACACAGAGGTATACATACAATTCTGGCAATGTTTGGAAAGTCCTGATATTAAAGCTTAAAATGTTAATGGAAAAGGTTTTCATTGTTCGGAGTTATAATTCCTTCCCAGGTTCTTGATTATAATGATTATTCAGGTTTTTATTGTTGTTGTTCATGAAAAAGAAGAGCTGGATGGGAACATCTCTTGTCATGACTGCTTAATCCAAGAAACATGGATATATTTCATGTATTTTCTCAGTTGCTGAGTCACTCTTTTGCGACTCTAAAGGTCTTGAGTCGAGTCACCCTCTTTAAAAACTCAGCCATGCAAAAAACGGGGCTGTTACCGGGGTGCGTGCGTGTGTGTGTGTGTGTGTGTCAGAGTTCTCCTTTAATAACCCCCTGATGTCCCATCCCATCTGTAAACAAGGCAGGAGGGGGTGGAAGGGTCTGTGTGAGACCGAGGAAGGAAGCGGCAAGAGGGAGGAGGGTCACATGCAGCAACTGCAAGGCTGCCAGACATCCTAATCCTAGACAAGCAAGACAATGTAATCTTTGCAGTTTTACTGAGAAGTAGTCCCACTTCAGCCAGTCATTCAATGAGGTCTTCTCTCAAGTAACAACGGAGCCATACCATGCAGTGGAAAGCATGATCGCTATGAACTGCCTCCCCTCCCTGCTTCCCTGCCTCCTTGCCCTCCCTGCTTCCCTGTCTCCTCCCCCTCCCTGGGCTTCTCTAGCCAATGGTAAAGCAAGAACCTCCTTGGGCTCCTCTTCCTGCCCTACCTCACCTAAAGAAAATATCAAACCTCTCATCCTGCGTCCAGTGATCATGGGTTCCTTCCTTCCTATCAGAGATGGGGAAAAGAGCTCACTCCCGCCTCCCATTCCATGCAAAAGGAAAACTTCCTGCCCTGCCTCCTGGCTGGAACTTCCCTGCTGCTTGCCCAGTCTGAATGATGGCTCCATGCGGTTTTTCACACTGCAAAAACAGTAAGCAAGCACACACAGACACAGACTTGAGTCTGCATGTGTGGGGACAAGTGCCAAGTCAGGGGGCCCCTGAGTCATGTGTTTTTCCAACTCTCCCATGCGCGTGACTCATGGGTTCATGAATCAGTGAAAAACATCCATTTTTGCAACTTGAGTTCCCAGACCTGAAGAAACCCATACCCACTTGGCTTGTAGGCTGGTACAATCTGTAGTTTCCACCCTGACCAAGAAGCCTACTTCATCAATAGTGTGTAGGAAAGGGAACACAATGAAACCTTTAAGGGCATCATTGGGCTTGAAGTGATTGGATATGGTGATCCAGAGTATTACCCCAAAATACTCTGCCATAATCCCAGCCATAAACTGCTGGGAGAAATTTGCAATCCTTGCTGCCTGTGATCTGCTATTCAAACCAATGTTTAACTGCTCCGATAAGGTAACATCATGACTGTAAAGTTTATATTGCAAGCTGTTAGGATTACATAGAAAAACCAAGATGCACACCAAAAACCATAACATGTAGTTCCCAAATTATGTGGTAGTTAAGAATGGGCTGATTCAGAAGACACCAACCCTTCTTTGCTTGTTTGTGGGATAAGCACACTGTGAATATACACACCCCACCCACTTCCTGTAACACTGAGGATTTTGTTTGCTAAATGAAGTGTCTTAAATGTAATAAAGGTACAGTTAGAAGCACATGTAGAGGCTCAGATGAACCGCCCCATCACATAACTAAGCCAGAAAGACCTGGCGGACTGGGAAGTGAGAGGAACGTATGCATTTGTAGCACACATCCAGCACAGATGTGCAAAGGGGGACCTGATTGTTAAGTATCACCTGATCTTGCCAAGTGCTATCATTGCACTGCATAGTACCACTTCCCCATTCCCTCCCTGACTTTTTTGCATTTTTTTTTTTTTGCTTGTTGTAAACATCTTGAAAAGATTCTGTTATGAAATTGTTGAGTTGAAAATACTTGTTGCAACTGACAGTCTCATATAATGCTTCCTGGCAGTTGATGTCAATCTCAGCAAAGGTGTCCTGATTCCAAAACCGCATGCGTCTGATGTCATACGAACGAAATCAACACGTCTTCTCAGTTCTGACTCGGCCGCAATCATTTATTTCCCAGACTTGCCAGTCAGCATTTAGCAAACAGAAAATATGTTCTAGTGCAACCACTCTGATGACCGTAGTAACGGTGCTGACAGGTATGTCAGTTTTGGAAGATCTCATTTTGTTGCACCTGATATTTGTTACAAACCTTATATCAAAGTTAAGCATAACTGCATGCTTGTATCTGGGTCTCTGCTTACACCTGCTGTGTGAAAGTTCTGTAGTAAATTCTAGGTGGATTCTTGCTTTACAAAGTACATATCACTCATGTAGAGTGTAGGATGTGCGTGTCCAAAATTTGGGTACATGTTTCGCTTTGGAAAAGGGGCTACTGCTTCTGAGGGACAAACTAGATTAGTTTTTTTTCCAACCAGTGGTACGTGTACCTCCAGTGGTATTGAGGTGGTGTCTGGTGGTACTTGTGGAAAACCCTGGCATCTGCTGCCCAGCAGCAAGACCAGTAATGTGATAAACACCGGTAGGAAGCTTAGATTGGTGGGCTCCAAAGCATGTTTTTCACACACTCTAAAATGCCCTCCTGTCCACCCTGAGCCTCTTACTGTATTTGTCACGTGACATCTGGCCTCTCAACCCAGAAGTAGCTGACAATGATGTCATCACCAGTTACATCCGTTGATACTTCCAATAGCTGGATAGTGCAAAGGGGTATGATGGGATAAATATTGAGAAATGCTGAACTAGATGGTATGCCTTTTGTGTGACTGGCCCCTGTGTGCTTGATTTTTCAAATATAAAAAGAACCCAATCTGGATGCGACAAAGGGCGAGGGAGATTTTAATCTTTTGTTATTGTCCCCATGGGCCTTATTTGGATTGCCACCACCCCCCATCCAGCTGTTATGGCCCATTGGGGCTAATGGGAACTCTTATTCCCGATTACAGCAGCCCCATGCAGGGTGGTGATCCAAGTTGGGATCAGGGAGTGGAAAGGGTAAAAGACACTCCTCCCACACCATGGTTCCGATCTGGATTGGGGCCTCATGGAACTGCTATTTGAATTTGAAAAATCAAGCATACAGGCTCCAGTCACAATATGATATCGTCTAAGCTTGGCCTTGAGTTTCTGTAAGAGATATGTGCCTGATGCTATGTGCTCATTCTCTTCTATCCTGATAGGGTGCATGCATAGTTTGCAACTGGGTGCTGTGTAATTTTTTTAAGGCTCTTGGCCTTCTGCATGTAGGTAAATTTCCTTATGCCACAGATTATACTGGGTTTTGCTAAATGAAGTATCTTAAATGTAATATAAGTACTGCATGTGCAGAGGTTCAGATGAAAAATGGCAGTAGCATAGCTAATGAACATGTAGCCCAGTGCAGAGCTCAAAATGATGCTCCGGAAGTGATGTCACACTTTTTAAAAAGTGTTAAAAAGTATTAATTGGGGGGAAACCTACCTCCTCTCCCCAGCAGCTCACCAGCCACTTGATCTACCACCTTCCCGCAGCCAGTGGCATAGCTAAGGCATCTATCTTCTACTTGGGATCAAAGAAGATTTTGTAGCCCCCCCTCCATTGAAAAAGTCAAATTTAATTAATTAAATAAAGAAAAAGTTTGCCCCTTATTGGTTAGAGACACTTTGCTGGAGTGAAAAGGGATGGTTATTCTCTCCTTCTAATATAAGAGGAGCACCACTTGAAAAAGTACCTCTTTATTAGTTAGCGGGAGCAGTTGTATTATGATACATGGAAATGAGAGCTGACTCATATTAACACATTATTGGTTCCATGCTGTATCATAATATCTCATTGGCTCTCAGGATACTCCTCAGCGGGAGGGGGGTCGGGGGCTTCTTGAAGTGGGGGATTCAATTATTAGAAACAGAGAGGGGGGTTTGGATGTGAGGACCGCATGGTGACTTGCCTGCCTGGTGCGAAGGTTGCGGACATTGCTTCTCGTCTAGACAGGCTAGTAGACAGTGCTGGGGGAGAGGTAGCGGCTGTGGTGCATGTCGGCACCAATGACGTGGGCAAGTGTAGCTGGGAGGTCCTGGAGGCCAAATTTAGGCAGGAAGCTGAAAGCCAGGACCTCAAAGGTAGCGTTCTCTGAAGTGCTACCTGTTCCACGCGCAGGGCCAGCTAGGCAGGCGGAGATCAGGGGTCTCAATGCGTGGATGAGACGGTGGTGTAGGGAGGAGGGGTTTAGATTCGTTAGGCACTGGGGAACGTTTTGGGACAAGCGGGGCCTGTACAAGAGGGACGGGCTCCATTTGAACCAGAATGGAACCAGACTGCTGGTGCATAACATTAAAAAGGTGGCAGAGCAGCTTTTAAACTGATCCCTGGGGGAAGGCCGACAGGAGCCGAGGGGCATCCGGTTCGGGAGTCCTCATCCCTATGGGATGAGGATGGGGAGGTTAGAGAACAACAAGATAAAGGCAGAGTAGGAGAAGAAATTGGGAAAGGTAGCGTGATGGGATGTGATAGACGGTTTGGCACACTGAGAGGATGCGGGGACAAAGGAGCGAATAAGCAGCCCATCCTAGGGCATTCCATGTACAAATGCTTTTATGTGAATGCCTGAAGTCTACAAGCAAAGGTGGGAGAACTGGAATGTCTGGTGACAAGGGAAAACATTGACATAGTGGGCATAACGGAAACCTGGTGGAATGTGAAGAATCAGTGGGATACCGCAATCCCGGGCTATAAACTCTACAGGAGGGACAGGCAGGGGCATGTTGGAGGTGGGGTGGCCCTTTATGTTAAGGAAGGGATAGAATCCAGCAAAGTAGAGATTGAAGGTGGGTCCGACTCCACCGTAGAATCTCTGTGGGTTAAATTACCAGGCTTGTGCAGCGATGTAATACTGGGGGTGTGCTATCGTCCTCCAGACCAGAAATCGGATGGGGACCTTGAAATGAGGAAACAGATCAGGGAGGTGACAAGGAGGGACAGGGTTGTAATCATGGGGGACTTCAATTATCCTCATATTGACTGGGTCAATTTGTGTTCTGGTCACAATAAGGAAACCGGATTTCTTGACGTGCTAAATGACTGTGGCTTAGATCAGCTAGTCACGGAGCCCACCAGAGGACAGGTGACTCTGGATTTAATTTTGTGCGGTATGCAGGACCTGGTTAGAGATGTAAATTAAATGAGCCATTGGGGAACAGTGATCATGCTGCGATCTGTTTTGACATGCACGTTGGGGGAAGAATACCAGGCAAATCTCTAACAAAAACCCTTGACTTCCGACGGGTGGACTTCCCCCAAATGAGGAGGCTGGTTAGAAGGAGGTTGAAAGGGAGGGTAAAAAGAGTCCAATCTCTCCAGAGTGCATGGAGGTTGCTTAAAACAACAGTAATAGAGGCCCAGCAGAGGTGTATACTGCAAAGAAAGAAGGGTTTCACTAAATCCAGGAGGGTGCCCGCATGGCTAACCAGCCAAGGTAGAGAGGCTGTGAAGGGCAAGGAAGCTTCCTTCCGTAAATGGAAGTCTTTCCCTAATGAGGAGAATAAAAAGGAACATAAACTGTGGCAAAAGAAATGTAAGAAGGTGATACTGGAGGCCAAGCGAGACTATGAGGAACGCATGGCCAGCAACATTAAGGGGAATAATAAAAGCTTCTTCAAATATGTTAGAAGCAGGAAACCCGCCAGAGAAGCAGTTGGCCCTCTGTATGGTGAGGGAGGGAAAGGGGAGATAAAAGGAGACTTAGAGATGGCAGAGAAATTAAATGAGTTCTTTGCATCTGTCTTCACGGCAGAAGACCTCAGGCAGATACCGCTGCCCGAATGGCCCCTCCTGACCGAGGAGTTAAGTCAGATAGAGGTTAAAAGAGAAGATGTTTCAGACCTCATTGATAAATTAAAGATCAATAAGTCACCGGGCCCTGATGGCATCCACCCAAGAGTTATTAAGGAATTGAAGAATGAAGTTGCTGATCTCTTGACTAAGGTATGCAACTTGTCCCTCAAAACGGCCATGGTGCCAGAAGATTGGAGGATAGCAAATGTCATGCCTATTTTTAAAAAGGGAAAGAGGGGGGACCGAGGAAACTATAGGCCGGTCAGCCTAACATCCATACCGGGTAAGATGGTGGAATGCCTCATCAAAGATAGGATCTCAAAACACATAGATGAACAGGCCTTGCTGAGGGAGAGTCAGCATGGCTTCTGTAAGGGTAAGTCTTGCCTCCCGAACCTTATAGAATTCTTTGAAAAGGTCAACAGGCATGTGGATGTGGGAGAACCCGTGGACATTATATATCTGGACTTTCAGAAGGCATTTGACACGGTCCCTCACCAAAGGCTACTGAAAAGACTCCACAGTCAGGGAATTAGAGAACAGGTCCTCTCCTGGATTGAGAACTGGTTGGAGGCCAGGAAGCAGAGAGTGGGTGTCAATGGGCAATTTTCACAATGGAGAGAGGTGAAAAGCGGTGTGCCCCAAGGATCTGTCCTGGGACCGGTGCTTTTCAACCTCTTCATAAATGACCTGGAGACAGGGTTGAGCAGTGAAGTGGCTAAGTTTGCAGACGACACCAAACTTTTCCGAGTGGTGAAGACCAGAAGTGATTGTGAGGAGCTCCAGAAGGATCTCTCCAGACTGGCAGAATGGGCAGCAAAATGGCAGATGCGCTTCAATGTCAGTAAGTGTAAAGTCACGAACATTGGGGCAAAAAATCAAAACTTTAGATATAGGCTGATGGGTTCTGAGCTGTCTGTGACAGATCAGGAGAGAGATCTTGGGGTGGTGGTGGACAGGTCGATGAAAGTGTCGACCCAATGTGCGGCGGCAGTGCAGAAGGCCAATTCTATGCTTGGGATCATTAGGAAGGGTATTGAGAACAAAACGGCTAGTATTATAATGCCGTTGTACAAATCAATGGTAAGGCCACACCTGGAGTATTGTGTCCAGTTCTGGTCACCGCATCTCAAAAAAGACATAGTGGAAATGGAAAAGGTGCAAAAGAGAGCGAATAAGATGATTACGGGGCTGGGGCACCTTCCTTATGAGGAAAGGCTATGGCATTTGGGCCTCTTCAGCCTAGAAAAGAGGCACCTGAGGGGGGACATGATTGAGACATACAAAATTATGCAGGGGATGGACAGAGTGGATAGGGAGAAGCTCTTTACACTCTCACATAATACCAGAACCAGGGGACATCCACTAAAATTGAGTGTTGGGCGGGTTAGGGCAGACAAAAGAAAATATTTCTTTACTCAGTCTGTGGTTGGTCTGTGGAACTCCTTGCCACAGGATGTGGTGCTGGCGTCTACCCTAGACGCCTTTAAAAGGGGATTGGACAAGTTTCTGGAGGAAAAATCCATTATGGGGTACAAGCCATGATGTGTATGTGCAACCTCCTGATTTTAGAAATGGGTTATGTCAGAATGCCAGATGCAAGGGAGGGCACCAGGATGAGGTCTCTTGTTATCTGGTGTGCTCCCTGGGGCATTTGGTGGGCCGCTGTGAGATACAGGAAGCTGGACTAGATGGGCCTATGGCCTGATCCAGTGGGGCTGTTCTTATGTTCTTATGTTATGTTCTTATGCTCTCAGAACAATCAGTCTCATAGGTCAGTTTTGAGTTAAATCCACTTTTTGTTCCTTAAGGCAGTTGTGTTTTTGTTTTCTGGTTAATTGGCCATAACGTTTGATAGAATACAGATATTCCAATGTGGTTTGTTTCATTGCATTCTGCATTAAATTACCTTTCCAATGATATATAACATTATGGTGTTATTTGTATATACCAAACCTTTCACAATTTTGGCCACTAGGGTCAAGCTCAGCTTGTTGCCCCCCTAAAGTTTGTTGCCTGGTGTGACTGCTACCCCCTGCACCTCCTTAGCTACGCCACTGATACATGGAGAGGTTCAGAGTGGGAAGGTGGGCCCTGCCTTGCCCTCTCTTTGCAGCTAATTGTTAAAATTGCCAATAGGTTTCTGGTCTGGATGGATTAGGAAAGACTGCGTAGCAGCAGCAAACATAGCCATGTGGTACCTCCACTGCCAGAAGCAACTTGCAGGTCCACCTGTGTGGATGGTGGCCAGGCTGGCTGACCTGTAGCAACAGCAGCTTGTGGTGCCTGCCCATTTTTCCCCTCCCCATCAAGGAACACAGCCCTTATCACCACTGGACCATGCTGCCTTGCAGTTTAACCTCTCCTCTTCCATTTGCATCCCCACATTGCTACACATCCTCCTCTTATTCTTGTCTGTTGCAATTAATCTCTGGAAGGAGAGAAGGCTAAGTGACTACCAGATGTGTTTAATCTGTCTTCGGCTTCATTCGTATGTTTTCTGTGGACTGCCGTTTGAAATTGATTATGCGTCTTTTAATTAAGCCAGTATTCCTTGTGCTCAGTCATGGTTTCTTTGGCAAAAATGGTTTGCTAGCCAGCTAGCAAAACAAACATGCCTAAACCTTTCCATTTTTGAACAAGGGAAGGAAGAGTTGCAGACCAATGAAGGCCTGAACAGGGTTGGGCTGACAGACAGCTGGTATGAGCAAGAGAGAGATGGAGGAGAAAGACTCAAGCTTGCTAAGATCAATTCCAAACTGAGCTGGTGGGGGAGGTAGATTTGGTTAGCTGGGCTGCTGGCAGGGCCTCTGAGAGTTGGCTTTAGGCCCAGGGCAAGATGCCCAATTGGGCCCCCCTTCCTAAATTTTTCTGCAAACCACGTTACCACATTTTTTGAACAAACTTTTAGTTGACAGTTTTAACTTAGCTTGAGCAAGACTGAAATGAAATGAAAACATTGATCAGAATGGGATAATTTCCTTACTTTGAGTAGTGCTACTGCATTTCTTTTCTTCTATCTTAGCAAAGTCTTCCTCATTTGCTTTTGCCTTCCAATAATAATGCATGGAAATCCAAGAATTGGCTTTCACTATCTCCATCATTACTATATGATGATTTTGAAACAAAGCCCAGATGAAATAAACTTGCCTAGTCTTAAAAAAAAAAAAGTTTCTCTTTTCTCTATTGTGCTTCAGACTTATATTTGTACTCCATATTGTTAATTGCACCTTAAACAATGCCAAAACACATGCAGACTTGATTCAATGCCATGTGTTCAGACCACTAGAACAGGGTTGCCCAAACCCCGGCCCTGGTGCCACTTGTGGCCCTCGAGGTCACTCAGTATGGCCCTCAGGGAGCCCCCAGTCTCCAATGAGCCTCTGGCCCTCCAGAGATTTGTTGGAGCCCACACTGGCCAACACAACTGCTCTCAGCGTGAGGGCAACTGTTTGACCTCTCGCATTAGCTGTAGGATGAGGGCTCCCTCCACTGCTTTTTGTTTCACGTCTGTGATGCAGTAGCAGCAGCAAAGGAAAGGCCAGCCTTGCTTTGTGCAAGGCCTTTTATAGGCCTTGAGCTATTGCAAGACCTTCATTCCTTCATATAAGTTCATCTTTAATATATTCATTTATGTAAACTTATGTAAATTTATTCAAATTTTAAATGTAAATTAATTCCTTTTTTCCCCTGGCCCCGAAACAATGTCAGAGAGAAAATGTGGCCCTCCTGCCAAAAACTTTGGACACCCCTGCACTAGAAGAACTAGAAGAAGAGGTGCAGCTGACTATTGGGCCTAGGAATTCTGTGAACTACTATTGGAAACTGGTAGTTCTGGTCTGAAGGTGTAGGTTTCACTTTCCCATGTTTGAATTGTACTAATACACGTTTTTGCTTATGGGGAAGACGTGGGTTGCATTTCCACTACAGCTTTAATCCACTTTCAGTGCACTTCTAATCCCCCAATGTTTTCTGGAGGGATTGTGGTTTGTTAAGGAGTCTGAGAGCTCTTAGAGCTAACTTAATAAACTATCAATCTCCAGAATGCATTGGGGTAATAGAAGTGCATTGAAAGTGGCTTAAAGCTGTAGTGGAAACACAGCCCTGGATAGGCTGAGACTGAGGTACCCACATTTATTTTGTAATAAATTTGTTTTGTATTGTATAATTTGTTTTGTCATGACCTGGCCCCCCTGGCAGCTCAGGCCCCAGGGATTTTGCTTGTTCTGCCCCCCCCCCCCGCCTCGCTGCTGGGTGATGGGGCATGAAAGCAGGGGAGACTGAATTTATATCTTCATGTTGAAAATTTACCAGTACAGTGTTTAAAAGCTTGGATGTTGCAGAAATGTGGCTGATCGCTTACAGTATAATAATGAGGAACCCTTTAATTGAAAAAGGATTGAATGAAAATGCCTGTAAAAGTCTGGTTTAAATTTAAACTTTTGTTTTACTACAACTTTTTTCTTTTCTTTTCCAGAGGGGAAAAAGCGACACTACAGCAGCCCATTGGATTGCAGTCCAACTCCAATTCCAATTGAAATTCCTCTTGTGAACAACAGCAATCTTAAAACAAGAATGCATTTCCTGCTAGTTTTATTGTCCTACTGTTCCATATCATGGAACTTGCGTATTATGTGTTTGCTCTCCAGTAGTCATGAAATATTCCTATTCATACCAATTAAGTGGATATGTTACTTGCAGGGCACGTGGTGGCTGTGGAGGAACCCAGCCATGGTGGCAGCAAAGGAATAAACATCCTGTGCTCTGGATTCAGTTCAAGTTCCTCCTGTATGTACTCTTTAACACAGAAAAAAACAGGCATGCACTTGCACATAGCTTAAAGTAGTAGTAGTAGTAATAACAATAACAATAATACAGGTATTTATATACCACTTTTCTGGGTCATCAGATTTCTCCTCAGCCTTTAATTCAAGGCCGTTTACATAGGCAGGCTGTTCTAAATCCCCGTAGGGATTTTTACAATTGAAGACAGTTCTATCTTTCAAGAACCACAACATTTCAGATGGATCTTTCTGATCTGGTATCACATTCTGGCCTCCAGTTTCCTCCCACGCAAGCTGACAAGCAGCTCCTTCATCTCTCACATGGAGGGCAGCCAAGACGCTTCTTCACTCACGCCAAGAGCAGGTGGAATGGCTCGGCTCGGCTTGTCAGCTGCTTCAATGTCTCGCCATTCAAGGTACCGGTGGCCTCGAACCGGCAACCTTCGGATGTTATCTTCAGGCAAACAGAGGCTCTACCCTCTAGACCAGACCTCCTTCCCTGTAACATGTAGTTTGGCCCTGTGAGGGTCAATCCTTGTGTTACGTTAATTTTATTCATATCATTGGTCTCCACCCAGTGGCGTCACTAGGGTTTGCATCACCCGATACGGGAGGGGGTATCACCCCTATTATGGACCTCCTCCTGTGGAGGTGGGGCAGTGCCCTGGGCAGTGGGCATGGTGATGTACCATCACCCTGCCCCCACTGGTTTTTTGGCTATAACTTTTGATAGGATAGAGATATTTCAATGCAGCTTGGTTCATTGCATTCTGTATGAAACCACACATTGATCGATATACATCGTAATAATATTATTCAAAAATACCAAGATTTAAAATTTTTTGGCCAGTAATGGTGTCACCCCCCTGTGCATGTCACCTGGTGTGGCCCGCACCCCCCACACTCCCCTAGCAACAACACTGTCTCCACCTCATGGGTCACATGATATTCTTCTAGGTTGCATGAATGATACCATTACTGGTTTTAAAGAGGGGAGAGGGAGCGTGAGCCAGACAGTGGAGGTGGAAGAGGCTAGAAAAAGACAGATACAATTGAAGATCAAAAGTGGATCTCATTTTTCAGGATGGGGTTTAGGATCCCAGATCTTTTCAGCCCTTTGAGGTTGAAGAGCTAATGTCTTACATGGTTCAGGACAAAGGAAATGTAAGCAACCTGTCTTTAGAGCGCAAGCCTATGCCTTTCTACTCAGACGTAAGGTCCATTTTCTTCAAAGGGGCTTACTCTGAGGAAAGTCTGCATAAGATTGCATAAGATTACCTTTTAAACAACTAAGGATCTTGAAATAAGGAGGCCAGTCTCTGTAGACAGCTACTGGAGTTTGTCTCAAGTCAGAATGAAGCAAGACATGTACTGCAAAGAGCTGTGATTACGATCACACTTCCAAGCTTGACATTTCCAATCTTGTGTGCCATGTTGGATTATTAACCCCTTCTGTCTTCAGTAGCTTCTCACCAATGTCATTTGCTGATGCTTTTAATAGTAATTTTGTGCAGTGTGCTTTGTAAGTATGGGCAGTTGCCAAGCACAGGATACGTGTGATAAAAAATCTCAACTAAATAAACGTATGGAATTTCATTTTACTTCAGTCCACTTTAATTTGAACCTGATGGTTAAGTGTGATTGCTGAAAGCATTCTGTCATCTAAAATCTTGTTCATTCTGGACTCATTTTGACCTAAGAACCCTTCATATTGTGCTTCAGCTGAATCTGTTGTGGCTGGAGAGTTTGGGAAATGGTGTTACCACTAGTTACCAGCCACTAGTGAACAACTCAGACCTGTGCCAGTTCAATTGATAGGGCAGGCCCAAATTGACGAGAGAAGCCAGATCAGGCCCAGGAAAGGGGTTGGCATTCAGCACGTGCCGCTGTTGCCAATTCCACCTCCTCCCAGGCCTGATCCACCCTCCTTTCCACACCATCACTGCCCTGTTCAGTCCACCCCTCCTTCATTTCTCACACTCCCCCCTCCCTGTTCAACCCCTTCTGCACCTCCCTCCAACCCACTACATGGGCTTACCTGGTCTGGTGGGTATCTGTGGGTCCACTAGCACTCAGGAGGCCACTCCGGCCTCCCCGCCACTCAGCCTGCCAGCTCAATGCCAGTTATGCTTGTGGGGAAGTGGGATAGAATTGGGCCATAAGCCAACAACCAGCAGCAAGTCTACGTCCCAGGCTACTCAGTGGCATTCTGAGCGTGCCTCAGAGAAACTTCCAGCATCTAGGCCTTAACGACTGGGTATGAATGCTGCTACACCCCACTCACTTCCTTTTTTCAGGATATACATATATTTAGGGAATGTGGGAGGACTGCCTAATGCAAGGGGGTGCAGCACCACTGTTATTAATTACAAGCAGGGTCCCAATTCCGGCTTGTCAATTTCTGAACTAGGGGACACTCAGGTTCTGAATGGTTGAAATATCATTGGTTGTTTATACTTTGTGCCATTTGGTGGTGACATCCAAGGTGGCTTAAGCTAAAGTCTTCACAGAAGAGGTGGGTTTTCATGTCAGCTTTGAAAGACAAGAGAGAAACATTACAACACTTCTGGGACACAGTTTTGAACACAAGGAAGAACAAGGAAAATTGGCAAGGCCCTAAGATAGCAAGAGACTTTTGGATCACTGAGGGTGGTAGAGCTGGAGGACTGAAGATTGTGAAGGAAAGATGTATTATTATTTTATTATTTTATTAATTTATACCTTTTTGCCCAAAGGGCACACAAGGCAGCTTACAAACAATTTAAAATACATTAAAAACAATTATTAAAACAATTTACAATAATTAAAAATCTAAAAAACAAACAAAACCCTGTGGATTCTCATATAAAAAAACAAGAAGCAAGAATGCCAGCCAGCCTGTCAACACTTAAAAGCTTTTTGAAATAAAAAGATCTTCAGTCCACGCCGAAATGTTAGCAACGAGGGAGCAGTTCTCAATTCTAAGGGGAGGGTATTCCACAGTTTGGGGGCCACCACCGAGAAGGCCCTCTTCCTGGCCACCGCCCCTCTCACATCTATTAATGGCGGCCCCCCCAGATGATCTAAGAGCACGGGCAGGATTGTAGGGAAGGCGGCGGTCTCTCAAATACCCTGGACCCAAGCCGTAAAGGGTATCAGTATATGGGAGCAGAAAGATGACAGGGGTGTGGTGTGCGTGTGTGGTGATGTGACCATTATAGTGTTGCCCTTAGGATCTTGTGTTATTATTACACCACAGTACCATCTTATCCTTGTTACTTTCAGTTTCTAGTTAATGTTCCCTTTTCTAGTAATAAAGCATCATGTTCCTAGGCCTGCAATAAAAGTGAGTGAGAGTTCATTTATACAAGAAAAGGGACCCTATACAGAAAAATTGGAGGTGAAAAGAGAGGTGAGACCCTGGAGAAAGGTAGACCAGGGCTGTCTTCCTGTTACTTTCTCAATCCACTTTGAAAAGATCATCCAAATTCTTCACCCCCAAAACAGATTGGTATAGTGTCACTGATGAATTGGGCTGTGTGCTTTCATCTTTAAGTGGTAGGTGTTGCCATCTGTGTAGCAAACAGGTTCCTCAGAGCTAAGTGATGAGCAGGAATTAGCCTTTGAGGTCCAAACAACATACAGAACACAGACATACAGAACAATTCCCTCCTCTTTGGGCAAAGCTGTATTTCCAACCAGTGTTCCCTGCAAGCCGCATGGCCGTGGGCTCCACGGGGCTCGGCGACCCAGATGATCAGCAATGGCATGTGATATCATTGCCAACATCTGGGGACAGTGTCGCAACACAGTCACAATGCTGTGCGCCAGCAGACTCCTTCGAGGGAATATAGCATGCAACCTTATGGGGGAAAAGGTGCTTGGGGGCTGTTTTGGGATAAAGAAACAGTGGACAGGGAAATGGGTATACAGCTCCTCTCAATCTGCCACTTCACTCCTGATTATACCCCGTAGAGGTGGCTTTTCCTCTTCAAACAGAGCTGTTGCTCTACCCATATTGCACATCTAGTTTCATATATGAGAAGCAAAATGAATGGGTTTGTACTAGTAGAGACACATAATTGTTACCAAAAAGGCTGCTTTGTTTAGGGGAATTAGTATATTAGCCTTTTGGAAACTTTTTTTGGGACCATAGGCTGGATTAACAAGACAGCGTAGAGCAAAGAGATCCCTTGTCTAGCTTAAAGAGGAGACTGGGAGGAAGGTAACTTTCAATCAAAGGATTATATTTTTATTGCAAAAACACACAAAGGTAACATAATACACATGGAGAATCGATAAGTATATACTTGTCTGGTGTACCTAACTCGTGGTGGATGCATGTGCTATGTATTTGGGGTGCATCCGAAAAGGAAACAAATGGTTAGGGTGTAGGAAGGTATTTTAGGGGTTCCTTAATCTGCTAAACCCAGTTGCTGACTAAAGATGGGGGGAGAAGGGAGGAATAGGTAGGGAAGAAGGGGGGGAAGTTTAGACTCACGATATATTTACCTGTGGGGGGGAGGAGCAGTTGGATGAAGAGTCCCGCAGAACCACTCTCGCAAGAGAGCAATCAGAGAGAGACCGCATGTGCTCTGAGTTCTCTCTTAAGAGTTTTCTTTGACCTGGAAGTCAATTCAAACTGACCGGAAGTATCCCAGAGCTGTGGGCATGCTCAGTAACACTTGGAGTATGTAAAGAAAAGGTGGAAGGGTCCAGAACTCCGCTATCAGCAAGGCTTGACTCTGGGGGAGGGAGGCAATTTGCATAAGGTGCTTAAGAGTGTTAAAGCTACAACAAAAGAACAATAGACTTCCTCCTCCATAGGTGCATGCTTGTTTTGCATAATCAGGAGACACAGTGATTAGGTTCTGCAAGGAAGTGGGGGTTTGTGTAATTCATGTGTTTGTAGCTTGGCCATGGCCCTTAGAAACATGTGTTGGGGGAGGAGTGGCCTGCTTGCTTGGTCTGTATAGTCCAAAATACATAACTAGATATAAAAACACAACTTGGAAGGGAAAAGGGGATTTTCACGTAACATAATGGCTTCACAAAAATATTGTTTAGTGCTATGTCTTCTCCAGTCATGATTGTGTGGTGTATTTCTGTAACACTTAAACAGTATAATTCATACATTAGTAAGTCCATTTATTCTTCTGTCTAGCAAATGCTATTCTATGGAAAATATGCAAGTCTGGACTTATCAGTAATCTGAGGCTTCTTAACACATATTTTGGCACTGAAATGGTTTAATGAACCACACAGCTTTTGGGTGAGGCTTCAAATTGTTCTCCTGTCTCCTCTCATCCCTGGTGAAGACTAAAGATTGGGAAAATGTGGTTTATTATTAATTTTGCAACACTGCAGTGTTTCTGTAAATACAGGTAAGGTCATGTTACATTATTAGTATGGTGTAGTGGTTAGAGTCCCAGTTTGAAGAGACACTTGCCCAACAGACTGAGGCAAAGAGGCAAAGAAAGAAGGCCCATAGCCAGGGAGGCACACCAGGGACAGACTACATTTGCTCCCAGTGTGGAAGGGATTGTCACTCCCAAATTGGCCTTTTCAGCCACACTAGACACTGTTCCAGAACCACTTTTCAGAGTGCGATACCATAGTCTTCCGAGACTGAAGGATGCCAATGAGTGGTTAGAGTGTTGGAGTAGGAATATTCAAATGCCCCAACTTCATAGCCATAAGGACTAGAAAAAAGTTTCTTTTTTTTTAAAAAAAAAGGAATTCTGAGATTCTTGGAGTGTTGAGTTTTGTAGCCAAATGGAATTTTATGCTGTGATTTGATCCTGGGCTAATTATGTTATTTGCATTGAGACTCAAGCTAATGATGATTTTTTAAAGTACAATTAAGCATAAGGACGACAGGAGCAGCAACAACTTGTATAGTGCTTTTCCACACATATGGCACTTTGCAAGTACCTGTAATGTGAAGACAAAATCCTGTCCACTTGGGGGGGGGGGTGTCTATTTTTCAGGCTTCCAGTGCTATGTGGAAAGGGGAGTCTGTGTCCCAGTGATGAATTTGTAAACTGTACCAACATCTCAATGTTGCATATATTGTCATGCAGGGCATGTGCAATTTCTCTGTTTGCATGGATGCAAATTGCAAGTATGCACAGAAGAGAGGTGTGATTTATGTTTCACAACCACTTCTCACTGCTCCTGTTAACATTCAGAGACTCTCTTAGACTTTCCTTCTACATGTACATCTTTAGTCAGATACTCCTGTCTTTGGAGAACCTCTTATAGAAGGGAGTATGAGTGAGGAGTCAATCCTGTCACTCTAAAGTAGCCAGCTAAAGAGACCTGTTGCTTTAGCTGCAACTTCCTGTGCATCTTTCACTTTGGGCTGGAACTGGGGGAGCAGCAGGTATCACCCATCCAGGGCCTATATTTGGCCCAGGGGCTGCCAGTTGCTGATGCCTAACATACACTGTTGAAAAAAAATGATGGAATGAATTGCTAGTGAATAGGAGTGTGACTCTTCCTGTACTAATGTCCAAGCAGCAGCTTAGCCTCATTTGCATCTCTCTGCTAAATGGTTTAATTAATTTTCCATTGTGCTTACAGACTAGTTTTAATTAGCAGTTAAATCCGTTCAGTTAACAGGGGAAAAAAATGTAGGTGTTTACTTGCATGCAAATCACAACAGTGCCTTCTTAGGGCTCAATTCAAACAAAAGTTCCAAACCATTGATTGTGGATTTCTGGAGGCCTTACACAGAAAGGAAAAAGTGCCTCTACTTTTTCTCCCCTAACATCCATAAAGCATAGTGTTTTATGATTCATTAAGTAGTCCATCCTCTCTCTCTCTCTCTCTCTCTCTCTCTCTCTCTCATTGTTCCCCTGCCTATGTTCTCCATGTGGGAATGGCCCCAATAAAAGCACTTAAAATAAGGAATGCAAGCAGAAGTAACTAGCAAAGCAGAATTTATCCCTGAGCAGCCTGTTGGAAGGGTCCACCAGCGGTTGAACTAGACTCCCTCAATCTAAGACGGTTGATGCTCTACTGAGATCTGGGCCCACAGTGGTACTCTTGCATGATGGTGGCCCATTCCGTGTTCATGGTCTTGTGCCTCTGCTATACTCCAAAATAACAAGGACTGAGCCAAAGTTGCTCTTACAAGAGTGTTTGCTTGACATTTTGGAAGGTTGTGGTGAGGCACAGAGGTATAACTAGGGTTTGCATCAGCCAGTATGAGAGCTCATTGCATTACCGCTATAATGAACCTCCTCCAATACCAGACCATACAGAATAAATTACAATAAATTACAATATCATACGCACAGCCTAAATGCAGTGGCATCACTAGGGTTGGTGTAGCCCCCATTAACTGTATTTATTTATAACAGTATATGTCAGGTCACACTAACAGTATAGGTCACCCAATAAATCAATCAACACCCAACCGTAACAGTACAGGTTACCCAACAGTAACAGTACAGGTTACCAAACAGATCAGTAACCAACAAAAAACTATTTACCGACTTGATGACACTCACACAACTGAATAAGAGTTCTAATATTAGCTCTGATACTTGGAAAGGAAAGCCAACTAATATTAATCCTTATTGGTTTCCTATTGTGTCATATAACACCTCATTGGCTCTCAGAAAAATCAGTCTCATCAACCAGTTTTGAGTTAAGAAAATACACTTTTTGTTCCATAAGGCAGTTGTGTTTTCATTTTCTGGTTATTTGGCTATAGTATTTGATAGAATACAGACATATCAACATGGTTTTTTTCATTACATTCTGCATGACATTAACCTTTCCATTTATATATAACATGATGGTATTATTATTGGTATTATTATATTATTCAAAAATACCAAGATTTTCACAATTTTGGCCAGTAGTGGTGTCACCCGGTGCAGTCCACACTCCCTGCATCCCCCTAGCAAGGCCACTGGTGAGGCAAGAGTGAAGACTGAAACCAGGTCCTCTGCGTATCTTCTGTTGCTGCTGCCTGTTCTGTAATTGTGGTAGTGGCACTCTTCCTGGTAGCTGCTGGCTGGTGGCCACCATTCTTGATCCCCTCCCCAGAATTCCTCTCTGAATGATTCTATGTGATCATATGATGATGTTCTGATTGGGACGGGGGTTGAGCTCAGTTTTAAAAATAATTCAGGTTTTATTGTTGAAGTACTAGTCCCAGAAACTACTAACAGAGGTTGTTCCCATATCCACACCACAGACTCAGACTGGTTTGATAATTACAGTACTTCTTTTCATCAGGCAATGCTGGGAAACAAAGATAAGCCATGACAGTTACGCACAAAAAAATTGATATAAGCTTGTGGTGACCATATATCCTAAGCTGACCAATCAATTAGTTAGGTGCAACCTCTGTATCATGACAGATGCTCTCCAAGTGAAATCAGAGGAGGTGTATGTAGAGATTTCAGAAGGTTAAAGTGACCAAGTGCTTTGGTTTGTTTTCACTTTGCAAGATTTGTCAACCCCCCCCCCCCACTCCCCAAAAGGGAAGATCATAAGACAGAAACATAATTGGTGTGACTGCTTAGAAAACATCATGGGGTTTAACCACCATTCCTCTGGAAGAAGCTGGCACCTTATCTGCCTGCAGGGAAATATGAGTTAGCCATTTACTACAGATCAAAGACAGTAAGTGTAATTATTTTTAGGAATTAAGTAGGTAATCAGTTTGAAAAACAAAAACACAATTAAAAAAATAAATCAACCTCAACCCTTGGAGCCTGGAGAATTACTTAGCTGGAATGTTTCCCTGTCTACTGCTATATTCTTGTGTTACATTTAATTTTATTAATATAAATTCATAAGCTATTGATGAGATATCTTAAGCACTACTCAAGCAGTACAGTACTTTTAATTCATTGGAAAGGACAGTTTTGTGTATTGTGGATGTCTTTCTCACAGATGGGCTTTTGTGCTTTTTCATTTTGGAACTGTAATGTGAAGAGCTCCTACTGATTACTAGGGTTCTCGACATGGATGCAGATTTATATTAGGGTCTCTGGATTTTAGGGTCAGGTGGAACAGGCATTGGAACTGAACTACCCCTTCAAATGTCTGGTTCACATGGCTCCTGGCTCTAGTCCTATGACTCCTGTACCCTTTTTACATACCTTGAATATACCTGAAGCCTACCAAGCAATATGCAAGACACAAATCATGTATCTTGATCTACTGCCAAATGCTTTCCAATTGTCCTACTTTTGCTTGCAATCCCAGCAGGCTGCAGAGGCAGAGGGTTTATGAAGTCCTTGGTGGGATGTCAAGGGCAGTAGTGCAGTAGTTTTCACTGCAGACAGGTCCCATCACATGAAGGTATGGAGCTGCCTCATGGTTGATGGTGCAGGAAGTTGGCAAGCGCAACTCTGCTCACTCCAAAGGCCAGTGGCGCTGACCTTCATAAGTCAGCCTTTCACTAAGCAAATTCCTAAATGTTGACCACATTCTTACAGATCCTGACAGCTCATGGTACAGGATGCATGTGATGCAATTGTCACTTCAGAGACACTGATAAAAATCCTTTCCCAGAGAATCTGCATGAATGGGTATTTAAAACACACACACACAGCTTCTCTTCAGTGGTTTCTTTCATGACACATGAAGGAAAGTCATGTGTTTTAGTTTAACTGATACATTCCAATAAAATGATTTTCAAAGGGATAGGACAAATAATGGGTGTTTTACATATGGTGGCAGTGGATGTCAGATGGAGCTAATTTTGTCGTACACAATATATTTGTTATTCTGCAAGCTGGTTGTAATTCATGGGAGAGGTTGTTTTTTTCTGATTTAATTTTATCTAATAAACTAATAAAATGCCCCACTGAAGGCTTTATGGCTGTCGTAATGTGGTGAGTGATTTAGTCTATGTTTCCTTGAGTACAATAAAGATATAGAGGTTTCCCTGTGGAATTTTGGCAGTTGCCACATGCCCCTTTAGTTTCTGCAGGATGCCTATGAACACCAGTTGCAGGAGAGCTATGGTGGGGAGAAAAGTCTGCCTTTCTCTCCCGCTTGTGGATTGCCTAGAGCAGCTTGTGGATTGACAAACTGGAGACTGCTGTGCACTGCAAACAGCCTCCCCAGCACTACCAGAGCTTACCATTCCCACCAGGGAGTCTGCCATTGTTGCCACTGATCTCTCTCCCTGTTAGGTCCACCCTTCCATGTCTGCCAGGATAGCCAGGTGCAGAGCCTGCTGGGGAAGCAGGACATGGAAGGAGCAGGGCAGAGCAAACATGGGAGGAGATTGGCGATGACAATGGCAGCCTCCCCTACAGAATAGTAAGCTTCGTTCACACGGGGGAGTGATTAGCAAGGGCGATGGATCTGGCCAGCAGGCCATGGTTTGGAGCACCCTGGTCTAGATGCTCCTGATTAGCTCCTGTGGGAAAGAGAATGCTGAACAAGATGGCCCCTGGGCTGCTATTATGCATGTAGTTAAAAGTCCCTTCAGAAGGAAAAGGCAAAAGTTGATTTAACATTTGAATGGAATCGGAACCTATAGGACTGTAATTGGGTGTGCTACACTTGCTCTGTATTTCTAACAAGGATTTTTGTGATGAATTTCTCATCATTGATCACTTACTCTTGTTACATAAATTGAAACTGCTGTCCTATGCACACTTACTAGGAATCCTATTGGACATAGCATGAGTAACTTCTGAGTAAACCTGCCTAGGATTATGTCATTTGCCTTGAATGATTCTATGAATACCATTATGCCTACATGTGCTCTTCTTCCACACCATGGCCTGATGACATAGGCATCCTTAATTCTCCCTCATTATGCTGAAAGGGTTTAGAACCCAGTTCAGTTCCACTGAACCAGGTGTCACTTTTCAACAAGCCTGATCAGGATCTGTATGGGAATCTCGGTAGATCTGGTAAGGAGGTAGGGTGTGGTGTCAGCAGTGTCCCCTTTAAGGGTAAGGCCTGGGCATCCAGCAGAGTGTGCTACACTGTTGCAGCCACTTGAAGGCAATAGGGCCCTCAGGGATATAAGGAGCACCTGAGGCAGGAAGGGTTTGTGGGTTGTAGAAGGAATGCAGACTGACTGATTTGGCTTATTGACTTTGGAATCTGACCTCGGATTGTGATGTGGATACTCTGACTGACTTACCTGGAAGGACTGCTGCCTTATGAACTGGGTCCCTGCAGTTTAAACAGGCAAGCTACCCTGGTGGTGGAGTCTAGCAGTGCTGCTGTAGAGAACTGGGGCCATTGTTGGGGGAACGAAAGGGGAGCTAATTAGCATAAAGTGGACATAATTCACTAGGTAGTGTTTGACCTTGGAATCTGGCAGAACAGGATCTAAAGCAGACTTCAAGAACATGGACTTGTGGCTCCTTAAAGAGATGCACATTTATTTGCATTTGTGGACAACAGATAATGTAGATAATCTACAAAAGTATATGCTATAATAAATGTGTCAGTCTTTAATCCCTTACAAGACTCTTGTTTTTGCTGCAATAGAGTGACATGGGTATCATTTCATCACAAGTTAAGCTGGAATGGAGGGGTTCTTCATTCACTACAGGTGCAGCCTATTTATCCATGGATTTTTTTATCTGTGGATTTGTCTCAAGGATGGGGTGGGGAACAGAAAGTCACACACATCTTTGCCTCCTTTGCCCTGCGCTGGCTTCTCAATTCATTTCCAGGCAGCCCAAAACACTGCAGAAAGCTTCTGCCTTGCCCAGGCAGGGAAATAGCCCTGCAACCCTGGAAGAGGTTCCCCTTTCAAAGGAACAGTAACACTGCTGGAGCCCTTGAGCCAGCAAAGAGGGGAAGGGGGGGGCCAAAAATCTCTGTAGCCAGAACATGTGCAGCAAGGTGGAGTGTGCATGCTCTCTTTCTCTCTCTCTCACTCACATAGGGGCAGGTGTGGTAGCAACAGTGGGAATTGCTTTTAAAAACTCAGGGAGTGTTTGCCAAATTCCCACCCTAATGAGATGGTGCAGGCAATCACAGACACAAGCAAACCCCCCCCCCATGGTGCAGGCAATCACTGACACAAGCAAGCCTTCCCAACCAAGCAAAGCATGAGATATAGCCTACAATCCTCTCCACACTTTCCTGGGAGTAAGCCCCATTAACTGGAATGGGGCTTACTTCTGAGTAGAAATGCATAGGGCTGGACTCTTAAAAGATCAGCATCCCATGTGAAAGAAGCCGGGCAGCTGGCAACAGGGAAGGCTGAGTAGGGAGGGGAGGGGATTGATAACAGCTGCCTTAGTTTCCTTCCATCCAGAAGTGTCAGGCTGCAGTGCATTTGCATAACTCTATGGAATTTAGCACAACTCATTTTTTTGTTAATCATGCTGAGTCACAGAATGGAACTAATGTGGATAAATAGGCTCCACCTGTATTGTTTTCTTTTGGTGCATGAATAGCCAAATCCTATCTCCACCTCTGGAAATGTTGCAGTCTTGCCAAGGAGGCATGCACTGCATCCAATAAGGGTGGTAGGGGGCAATCAGGAGGTCTGGGAGAGGTAAGGAAAAATATTTTCTCTTACCTCTTTGTAGACCCTGTGATGGCCTATGGGTCTCCTCAGATGTACACCAGTTATATAGCTGGCATAAATTTGGGAAGCAAAAAGGGAAGAAAAGAGGAGTTTGGATCCTAGCGCACACTGATCCCACTGAAATCCACCCCCTCCTTCCCCAGTCTATCCCCAGTCATCTCCCTCTCTGCCCCCCCCACCAGCTTAGTGGGAGCAGCAGAGCCTCCAAGAACCACTGCTACGTGTGCCACTCCTCTGCCGATTTGTAGCAGCATCCTGGAAGTGGGCGACAGTGGCTCAACTTCAGTGCCACCACAAACGGTCTTGTACTGCTATAAGTTCAACATTCCTGGCCAACTGGTACACTTAGGTTTACCCTCCCCCACCCTGAGCTTCTGAATTTGGATGTCACAGTCCCTTCATCGATGGGAAGCTAGCCAGTGCTTGTTGAAATTTTATTTCCTTGCCCCACTTTGAGGTTTCTATAGGTACCTAGCTAGCCGTTGCTGGAAATAGAATGCTGAGCTAGACAGACATTTAGTTTGATCCAGGAGGGTAGTTATCTCTACTGACCAGGAAATCAGCCTCACTTGGATCCCATTGGACCTCCTTCTGGATCTTTAACAGCACCCTGATATGCAGAAAATGTTGGGTAAAACTTCTCATGGCTTCTGGACATGCAGAAGTAACTTCAGATTAAGCTCCCATAAAATGTACAGCCAAAGGAGTTGGTGAAATGTCAGCTAGTTCCAACTATCCAATCCAATATGACTAAGCACAATTGGGCCCTGTTTCCTCTTAAAGGCATCATTTTAAAATTACACAAATAGATCTCTGAGAATAGTCATTCTTCAGTCTCCACTCTTCCATTTTCCAAGTAATGGAATTGACTAGTGATGGAATTGTCAATAGGCTGTTTTTTTCCCCCTCCATCAGTGACAAACAAATTAAACTGCTTTGACTGTCTACTGTAGGTGCTAGAGATGTTAATGACTGACCTGCTCTTCTACCTTACATTTCCAATTAGGAAAAAAAGGAATACATTATTTCTATGGATACCCTGACAAATAAAGACAAATGCAACTTTTAGATATCCATTTTGTAACACCAAAAGTAAGTAGGAGTGTAATATTGCAATGTTTAAAGATCAACCAAAACCGTAGATCTCAAAGGGCAACTAGCAATGGGTTAAAGTAACTATGAGATCATTTGAAGCAGAATTAAATTCGTCCATCAAAATGTACAAGCTCAGCATTCTTTGAGACCAAAAGTATGAAACAAAAGTGATGGGAATGATGTTATCTGGAGATCAGTTCCCTTGTCATGATGCTTGTGTTCTAAACACCTTAATCTAGGTGTAGAATCTAGGAGTGAGGTTATATATCCATGTTTGGTCACTTGATAACCACAGTAAAGTGTGAGCGTTTATTGGCTTATCACATACACACACACACACACACACACACACACACTGAACACACAAATGAAAGAACGAATCAACCAGTTTAGGATGTTTTATTGTTAGATAGATGTGACGCATCCTCGGCATCACCTGGCAGGGCAAAGTTCCAAACAACACAGTCCTGGAACAGGCTGGAATCCCTAGCATGTATGCACTGATGAAACAAAGACGCCTGCGTTGGCTCAGTCATGTTGTGAGAATGGATGATGGCCGGATCCCAAAGGATCTGCTCTATGGAGAACTCGTGCAAGGAAAGCGCCCTACAGGTAGACCACAGCTGCGATACAAGGACATCTGCAAGAGGGATCCGAAGGCCTTAGGAGTGGACCTCAACAGGTGGGAAACCCTGGCCTCTGAGCGGCCCGCTTGGAGGCAGGCTGTGCAGCATGGCCTTTCCCAGTTTGAAGAGACACTTGGCCAACAGATTGAGGCGAAGAGGCAAAGAAGGAAGGCCCATAGCCAGGGAGACAGGCCAGGGACAGACTGCACTTGCTCCCGGTGTGGAAGGGATTGTCACTCCCGGATTGGCCTTTTCAGCCACACTAGACGCTGTTCCAGAACCACCATTCAGGGCGCAATACCATAGTCTTTCGAGACTGAAGGTTGCCAACTAAGATGTGATTCTCTGTATTTTAAAATTGTGTGTGTATAATTTTAAAATATAGAGAATCACATCTATCTAATAATAAAACATCCTAAACTGGTTGATTCGTTCATTTGTTCGTTCATTTGTTCGTTTGTTCATTTGTTCGTTTGTTCGTTTGTTCGTTTGTTCGTTTGTTCGTTCGTTCGTTCTTTCTTTCTTTCTTTCTTTCTTTCTTTCTTTGATGATGCAGGTAATAAAATGATACTCATACAAGTATTAAAACTCTTTTACTAACAGATTAGGGATACAATTCTAACTTGCGCTGGAACAGCCTAGCCAAGCGGCCTGTGTTGTATCCAGCACAAGGTAGGTGCTGGCTGGAGGACAACTTGGGGTAAGGGCATATTTCCCCCTTACCCCTTGTTGAACCCCAGTCAACCTTATGGGGTTATTTGGATCTGTGCCAGTGATTTCACTGGTGCAGATTCAAGCAGCCAGTGTAAGACTGATTGAGCCGTGAGGGGGAGTTAGGATTCAGCCTGTGCTGCCATAGTCAATACCACCCCCCTCCTGGGCCTGATCCACCACCAGGACTGCCCTTCTCCCACCCAAAAACACCCCCCTCCATTCCACTCTCCTGCCACCCTTCCCCCCCCCCCCCACTGTGGTCTGACTTGGCCAGCATGAACTCACTGGTGCAGGGTCTGAATTTGGCCTCCAGGAGCCAGTGCAGGCAGCTATGCTGGCCTCCCCAACTCCTGAGGTGATGCAAACGTGCTTTATGGCATGTTCAAAACACTTGGAGACTGCCACATGAGGACCTGTGCTGGCTTAAGTCCAGATATGGATTGATCTGCCCAACAACTAATTCATGCAATTTTTGTGCATTATACACATTTTTAATTAATCTGTCATCAAAATTTCCATGACAGTCAATGACCCTACATTTCCCCTTTACTATGGGGGCTTTTACAATAAGTAAAGCTGGCCTCTGTGTCAAAATTTTTTCTCCCCTTCCAATAAACAATTGGGCAGCCCAATTCTACCTCAATTTCCACACGGCAATGCAGAAACAGTGGCACGGGCTACACATCATCCCATGTTGTTGGAAGTCTCCAGGTAAGGGGACGTTTGTCCCCTTGCTCCAGGGTAAGCCCCAATAGCCACCACAGGTCAACTCAGCCCTGTTCCAGTGACATGACTGCTACAAGTCCGCATTGTGAATCAGGCCCAGGAAGGGGGGGGGTCAGGATTCGGTGTGTGCCACTGCCACAAGACACACCCCCTCCTGTGCCCAATCTGCCCACCTCGCCCCAACTCCTCCCCATTCTGCCCTGTTGAACCTTCTTCCAGCCCTGCCCTCCTGGTTCTGCCACCTGTGCAGGGCTTAATTGTTCTGATGGGCCTCTATCACTCTGCCAGTGTGTACAGGAAGGCTGTGGCTCCCTTTGGTGGCTCCCTGTGCTGTTTCAAAGCATTTTATGGTGCTTTTGTGGCAGCCAGCACTGGTGGAACACACAATCCTTTCAATAGGATTGGGCTGTTTTCTCTTAGTACTCTTATACTTCAGATCTACCAACATGGTCAGAACCTTCATATCTCACATCATCTTTAAACACAATGGTTTTCAACAGAATCTATTAGCATTTCAGGTAGCAATAATCAGAGCAAATTCATATGACATAACAATTGATATGAATGTATGAACAAAAGAGGTTTGAATCATGCCTGCCTTCCCCATCAGTGTCCTTATGTTCATCTGCAGGTGTGAAGAAAGCTTACAGCAATATGTGCTTAGGCTCTCTTCACAATTTTATATGGATATGGAGACAATGAAGGGGGAAGTGGGTATGCTCTCACTTCTCCATCCATGAGGTCACATTTGCAGCTATGTCACTTCACTGGGGCTCAAGTGATGAGGAATGAATGAGAAATGATATACATGCATGGGTGAACTGGCAATAGGCTGTTTTTTAAACTGTATATTCAGACATCAGAACACTTTCAGACCACTCATTGAAGGGGTTCTCGAAGTATGGGTTGCAACCCCCAAGGGGGCTGTGACCAGCACGGAAGGGGGTAACAAAGCTCTGTAGGACTTGGTTCAATCCCTGGAAACTTCAGATAGGTCTAGGAAAGACCCCTGTCTGAAATCCTGGACAGTTTCTGTATGGGTGATGTTGAGCTAGATCAGGGATGTCCAAAGTTTTTGGCAGGAAGGCCATATCATCTCTCTGACACTCTGGCCGAGGAAGAAAATAATTAATTTACATTTAAAATTTGAATAAATTTACATAAGTTTACATAAATGAATATATTAAAGATAAACTTATATGAATGAATGAAGGTCTTGCAGTAGCTCAAGGTCTATAAAAAGCCTTGCACAAAGTGAGGCTGGCCTTTCCTTCGCTGCCACTGCTGCATCACAGATGTGAAGCAGCAAGCAGTAGAGGGAGTCTTCATCCCACAGCTCACATGAGTGGTCAAACAGTCGCCCTCACACTGAGAGCAGTTGCATCAGGCCAGTGTGGGGTCCAGCAAGTCTCCAGGGGGCCAGAGGCTCATTGGAGACTGGGGGCTCCCTGAGGGCGGCATTGGGAGTCCTCGAGGGCTGCAAGTGGCCCCAGGGCCGGGGTTTGGGCACCCCTGAGCTAGATGGACCAATTGTCGTATTCCAAGGGTACTGAAAGTATAGGTTGCAACTACCTGTAATGTACAGGGAGTACATACATTTATATAGTATTTTTCCAGGATCACAGTGACATAAAGTTTAAAAACCCTCGTCTTCACACATGCTGTATATGTACATCACACAGTATTTAGCAACATCTATCTTTCTAGCTAGCTAATCTGCCTGCATGCCAGCCTGCCTGCCTGTCATTCAACAATTATTTTAACCCAATAATACTGACAGTGCATCTTTTATTTGTTTATTTATTGAAATATTCACTGTACTAGATGATAACTAATGAGCGCCTTCCTGGAAAAGTTTGAGTGTGTGTATTCTGTGGGGTGACTTCCTTTCTCTTTCTGTTCCTGGACTCAACTGACAGGCAGGCTTTGTCCCTTCAGTGAGTTCTGCTATATTGCTTTGACCCCATCCCATCAATCTGCCTCAATTGGATAATGATCTGTAATCGCTTTCTTTCAGGGGAGTCTATAAATTTGCCAAGGCCCCATTCTCCTCTGAAGGACTCCTTATGTTCGCCTCCATTTGTGCAAATGCTCTCTCTCTTTTACAGCGCTAAATAGCCAGGCACACGGCGCATTCTGTTCACAGGCACCAGGCTGCTCACTGTTGATTTTCCATGGCTCTTGCACTCAAAAAGGGAGGCTAAGCGTTACATGCCGGCACTCAGTGGGATGCTGGCCCAAGCCATGCCACTTCAAGAGCAGCTGCTTTTCTCATTAAGGCTGACCCATCATTAGGTCGCTTTGTGCAGGCCTTGTAATCGATGAGCTTTATCATGTAGTGCTTAAAAAAAGGGTAAAAAAAAAAAGAAGCTAATAAGGATCAGATCGCTGTGGCAGGATGAAGGGGGAATGATGACATTAAACCCAAGTGAACAGATAAATCTGACCTTTTATGGCCCACAGCCAACATTAGGGAATATTCAAGGAAACCAGCAGTGGTCAAACCCTACTGTGAAGTTCTTTGATTATCTTGTAAGTAACTCTTCAGCCATAGTTGGGACAGCTCCTCCATTGAGTTGATCCATCAAATTGAGTGAGCAACAAAGAAAGGGAGACAGAGATTATGTCCTTTCTTTCTCCGCTGTCTGTGACTTCTCTTTTCTCATTAAAAAAAGATTAAAGACCTTTGAAGGACAATAAAAATGAACTTGGATAAAGTCTGGGGATAATAATCACATACATTCAATTTTTTTGGAGTGTTAGGGGTTGGGATTTATTTATTTATTTATTTATAGAAAGCTTTCCATAACAAATTAGAAATTTTAAATGAAGGGAATTACTACAGTCATTGGGGCATATTTTGTCTGATCTTATTTACCTAATGTCAAATGGATTGATAACCTGATTTTTAAGACACCAATCTTGTCTTCAGTCCACTAATTAGGCTAAGGGCAGCCCAATCCTACCCCCAGAGGCGCCACCAAAATGGCTACTGCTGGAGCAGTAGCACTGGCACTGCCAAGGTTACCAGAGGTCTCCTCGGAGGAAGGGGACTTTTGTCCCCTTCCCCCGAGGAAAGCCCCACATTGGGGTTTCTCAAGTCTGCACTGGCTATTTTGAGAGCCTCCGTATCAGGCTTTGCAGCCCAGAGGACAGGATATGGTAGAGCAGGGCTCCACCAGTCCTACCCCTGTCCCTGGCTGGTTCCTCTCCCCACCCTCCCCTTGCCCTGGAATACCTCTTCCCATGCTCCAGGTGCTGGTGACCATCTGGTGCTGAGCCCAGGATTGACTAGCACTGGCTCGATGCCGGTGCTCTTTACTTGTAACTTACGGCACGTTTGCAACTCCCGGCACAGGAGCTCAGCACCGGTGCTCAGAGCCCAGAGGATTTAAAGCATTGAAACTATTATTTAATGCCACTATTCACATTTTCAGTTACATTTCTCAGTTCATGAGGGCTAGAGCAGTGTTTCTCAGACTGTGGGTTGGGATCCACGAGGTAGGTTGCAAGCCAATTTCAGGTGGGTCCCCATTCATTTCAATATTTTATTTTTAATATATTAGGCTCGATGTTGCCATGCTATGTGACTGCATTTGGGGAAATGTTACAGCTTTTAACAATGACTCCTGGGTAAGTGTGGGTAGGATTACAGCCTAGGATTGGTAAAAAATTTCCCTCCTGGATGATGTCACTTCTGGTCATGATATCACTTCTGGTGGGTTCTGACAGATTCTCATTCTCAAAAGTGGGTCCCGGTGCTAAAAGTGTGAGAACCACTAGGCTAGAGAATTAGGGCAGCACTACATGTCACCTCAGCAGTGGCATAGCTAGTGAGGGGCGGTCCACCATAGGTACCTGCCTTGGGGGGGTGACACCACAGAGGACCAAAATCGCTGGGCTTAGGAATAATACCATCATGCTATATACCGTTGGATGTGGAATTTACAGCAGAATGTAATGAAAATAAGCCAGAGTGAAATATCCCCATTCTATCAAAAGTTATGGCAGAAAAACCAGAAAACAAAAAATTCATGGAGCCCTATGGAAAGTGAAACTGAGTCATATTGCGCATTTACTGGTGAGTAGGCAAACATGCCTTAGTCCTTTGGAAAGAGCAGGCTGAGAGGAATCCAACAACACCAGAATGGTCCTGATCCAATGAAGGCAGCCCCCCCCCCCAAAACACCTGAGAAGCAAGTCCCTCCCTCCAAACTGACAAATGTATGGAACCTACGGGAAGTGAAACTAAGTGTTTACTGGCAAGTAAGCAAATGTGCCTTGGTTTGTGGTCAGGTCAGGCAAAGGGAAATGTGAGGCCACCAGAATGGTCCTTATCTGATGAAACTGGAGCTCAACAAATGCTCCAGAAGGCAGCCCCCCCCCATAAGGCTTGAGCTGGTAAGGTGAATGTTTTTTTTTTTTTTTTTCTGTTTTAGACTTGTAAAGCCAGGTGGGTCCTGATAGTGATATGCTTGAAATATAAGAACTTAACTTGAACTGGGCACAGGTAGTGTTGAAAATCTCACTGTTTGTTTTTTTTAGTGTGTGTGGGTGAGTGTTATTGCAGGTAGGCTACAGAGAAAATTCACTTGGTGGAACAGGGCTGCCTTCCCCTTATTTGATTATTTGTTTTTCTTTAAGTATTTTTAAGTATTTATTTTAATTTGCTTGATGATGTCACTTCCAGCCATGACATCACTTGAAAAATTAATTAATTATGTGGTAAGGGGTGACAAAAATTTATGGGCCCTGGGTGACAAATGACCTAGAGTGCTAAGAGGAATTTTATCAGGCAGCACAAAGTTTCTTTTGGGCCCCTTCCCCTCTCCCTTCAAATGTGAATTTGGCTCCCAGGCTTCCTTTTTTTTTGGCTCCCAGGCCCCCTTTTCAACCTTGGTACCAGGTACAATGGGACTAGGTATGAGGCCCTGTGGGTAGGCATTTGAGGGGAGAATTGATGGAAGGACAGAGGAGACACCAACAAACTGTCCCCCTAAGCCTGTGGTTTTCAAACCCCCAGGGAGTTTGAAAGCTGCAGTAAGTTTTTGTGGGGGCAGGGGGAGGCAGCGGGGGTGGGGGAAAGGCAGCAGCGCAATCCCCAGAATCGCACCGCACGGGGGGGGGCCTGCAGGGGCTTGGGTACACTTACCAGAGCTCCTGCAGTCTCCCGGGGGTGCGGGGAGCCCTGTGCGGCTGTCTGCAGGGCTCTCCGAAGCTTCACAAGTGAAAGTGAAGTGATCGCGCTCTGCTTCTGCTAAACTGGTCTGAATGCCCCAGTCTGAAAAGCCCTGCCCTAAGCCCTCCCCCTAGATTGTGTTTCTCGCTCAGCCAGACTTATTTCTGGGGGTGGATCCCAACTAGGGTGAAAACAGTTGGTGAGGGATTGAGGTGAATAATCAGCTGATGGGTTAAGCACCCTTGCCATCTATCCAGTGCTCCCCCACAAACACCTTTTGGTTCTTTTTTTAGCAAACAGTTGTGGGGGTAGGAGAGATCCTGCTGCCATTTAGCAAGAAAAGCAAAGCATATGAGGGCTGAGGCCCAGCAGAGAGTCCTCCTTGCATGGTGGAAGAGTGGGCAAGCTGCCCCTGCTGCATCAGTAAGACACAAAGTCTCCATACACAGGCATGTACTTACACAGGCCTGTGAATCTTCCTTCTCAGAAAGTGTGTGTGTGGGGGGAAGGGGGAGATATCATGCCAAACCAGGCGAATGCACACGAGACCCTGTGCAAAGGATGGTCAGATCACACGTTGCCTTGTTCTTCTCTAAAATGTGTGGGTGTGCGTGTCTGTTCTTCATCCATGAAGAGGATTCCCAGCCAAGCGAGTGCATGAAGCGGCGCTTTGTCTGTGTGACTCCATACTTAGCTGAATCAAAGAGCTGAGATACCCAGTTCAAAACAACATCTGCCTGATGAGTGGTCCTCAGCCAGCATTCTTTTACAGGCTCTGCATTCCCCACGGGGCTTTATTCTGCTGTCAAAGACGAGCCAGCCAGGCCTCCTTTGACTCAAACCAGAGCTGCCTTGCTGTCCGTCTCTAGTTGGTGGCCAGGGCTCTGGACAAAATGCGTGTTCTGCTGTTGCTTTGTTTTCCTTACCGCCAGGATTATGAACGATAAGCATCTCAGAGGTAATTTGTTTCCACTGTGTTAAAAATTCCATTGGAAAGCTGCCTCCAATTGTAATCTATTAAATGGTTAATTGAGATCATGAAGCAAAAAGGAATAAAAAGTCTGTCTGAACTCTCAGTCAGGAGTCCTCAGTTCAGCTACAGCGGACGCTGGCGGTGTTGCCATTGTAAAGCTCAGTTGCAGCTTTCCAATCATTGATCACTGTCATGGGCACATGGGAACACTTTTCTTGGAGAACAGCCTGCAAGGGATCCATGTCCTGCATTTAGAGAAAAGGAAGACGTCATTCCAAATTACTGAACAATTATGAACAAAAAGGGGAAAAATGTTGCCAATAGTTTTCATTGTTGTCATCCTATGAACACATAAAACTAACACAAGAGCATAACAGTCCTTCTGGATTAGGCCAAAGGTCCATCTTGTCCAGTATTGAGTTTCCCACATACAGGGGTGCTGCGTACTGTTGTGCCCTGCACATGGGCACCACATCTAAGGAGGCACTATTCATGCTGGAAGGAAGAGGAATGCTGGCAAGGGCTGGCCCTGCCCACCTGCTGCCTCTGGAAAGCCCACAGCAGGAGACAAAGGACTCACTCCCACTAGTGCTCTCCTATGACTGGTTTTCAGAGGCGCATTGCCTCTGACCCTGGAGCTTGTCACAAAACTCACTAGTGATAGACCTGCCATCCATGAATTCATCTAGTCTCCTTTTAAAGCCTTCTAAGCTAGTGGCTTTATAGTGAGCTACATCAGTGGAACGTCTTATCCAGTACACTGTCCAGTAGATCTTCAAGATTTCAGATATCTTTCCTCACTCTGCTATGAGCAGCCCAATCCTAACCAGCAGTGGGGTCAAGCGACCCATCCAGTATCCTGTGCGGGCTAGGAACAGGCTGGAGGTTTATTCAGAGTAAGGAGACATTTGTCCCCCTTCCTCCAGGTAAAGCTGCAGCCTGCCCAATGGGAATACTTGAATCTGCCCCTGGTAAATTGCTGGTGCAGGTCCAAGAAGCCCCATGTTGGAGGGGAGGGGAGGCTTGGTTGGGGGAACAGGATACAGTGTAAGCCATCACTGTCAAAGGCCATAGTACACATATGCAGTAACATCTGATTTGGCCATCAGTAAAGTTAAATGAGTTTTTTTATGAAAGCCTATAAACAGTGGCATCACTAGGGTTTGCGTCACCCAGTGTGGGAGACCAGCGCGTCACCCCATGCAGTGGGCGGAGCAATACTCCAGGTGGTGGGCGTGGTGATCTACCATCTCCCCACCCACACTGGTTTTTTGGCTGTACGTTTTGATAGAATAAAGATATTTAAACGCAGTTTGTTTCATTGCATTCTGCGTGAAATTGTACATTGATGTATAACATGATGGTATTACTTTTACAAACTATGATTTTGGTCACTAGTGGTGTCACCTCCCCCCACGGTGTCAACTTATTAACACCTTATTGGAGCAGCTCTCAGACTTTTAGCACTGGGACCCACTTTTTAGAATGACAATCTTTTTAGAATGACAGGACCCATCATAAAGCAAATTAAAATAAATAATTATAAATAATTAAATTAAAGTAAAACAAATAAATAAGGGGAAGTGAGTCCTGTTCCACCAAGTGAATTTTCTCTGTAGCCTGCCTGCAGTAACAGCCCCCCCCCAAAAAAAAAGAATCAGTAAGATTTTCATCCTGTTGCAAACTTAGGGGGGTTCGGGGTGCTCAGAGTTCTTGGTTCTCAAACCCTAAAGCCCTCAAGGCCTCCCGTCCAGTAGTACTGCCACCACCCTGTATGTGCCAGTGCCTCAGTCCAGGGACACTGAGACCCTCTAGGCTTAATTCTATCCCTTGCAGGCACTGAGCACTTTCTCCAATTAAAACTTCAGTCCTCAAGTTACTAGGCCTCAATGAGCACTTGGTAGCTTGCTGAACAACTAGGCAGGATTCTGAACCTTTGTCCCCAACAGACAATGAAACAACTTAGTAAAAGAGATTTTAGTTTATTAAATACATAAGGCAGCAAATGCTAGAGGCATAAACATCTAGGAAACATATCAGCAATAAAATAATACAGCTAGCTGGCTATCTCTATTAATCTCTATCTCTCACCTGGGTCAGCTTCTTGTAGATCTTTTAGCTCCAGGCTACCTGTGAGGCCAGATGCCCATGTTGGATAATGGAGCTCAAAGCGTGCAGGATGTTGCACCCAAAACTCTGTCCAAGAAGGACCCGGACACCCCCCTTGCACCCTCATTATTATACTTCTTATGCTAATAGTACTGAGGTGGCTTCATACTTATTTAGACTGTCCAATCAGAAACTTTTGAGGACAGAACCTTCTCAAAGTGGGCCTGGTTGCTAGCCCTCTTAGTTCTTACCCCTCCCAACTGGAGATCCACAGCTGCATTTCATCAGCTTGATAAGGCGCCGTTCTGTCTGCAAAGGTGCAACATTCCAATGGGTTGTAATTCTTGTTGTCTGCCCTTTCTGGCCAACAGAGGAGAGACGACAATCTTTGTGTTTGTTTACTCACATTCTTGCAGCTAGGAACTGCTAGCAACTTCTCCGTTACTGACTTAGTTTGGTTCAGGCTCCACTTGCTAACCAAAGCCTAACACGCACATATTCACGACATATCCCTACCCAGTACCCAGTTCAATTTAAGTTCTTATATTTCAAGCATATCACTATCAGGAGCCACTTGGCTTTACAAATCTGAGAGCCCAATCCTACCCCTGTCTACTCAGAAGTAAGTCCCATTATAGTTAGTGGGGCTTACTCTGCGGAAAGTGTGGATAGGATTGCAGCCTAAAACAGAAAACAATTCACCTTACCCTGTCAAGCCTCTGTTTCATTCTTTTTATGGGAGGGGGGCTGCCTTCTGGAGCATTTGTTGAGCGCCAGTTGCATCACATCAGGACCATTCTAGTGGCCTAACATTTCCCTTTGCCTGACCTGCCCTGGAGCCAAGGCACGTTTGCTTACTTGCGAGTAAACGCGACCATGTGGCTTAGTTTTGTTTTCCATAGGGGTCAATATATTCACCAGATTGGAAGGAGGGACCTTCTTCTCGTGTGTTTTTTGGAGACTGCATTCATTGGATCAGGACCACTCTGGTGTCATTGGATTCCTCTCAGCCTGCCCTTTCTGACGAATTAAGGCACATTTGCCTACTTGCGAGTAAACATGTAATATGGCTCATTCACTTTCCATTGGGTTCCATGCACTTTTTGTTTTCTGATTTTTTGCCAATAACTTTTGAGAAAAAGGAGATATTTCACTCTGGTTTTTTGCATTGCATTCTGATGGGAATTCCACATCCAACAGTATATAACATGATGGGGTTACTCCTAACCACTGCAATTTTAGCATGCCGTTCCCCCAGTGCGTGTCATCCCCCCGTGCGTGTCACCCGGTGCGGCCTGCACCCCTACACCCTCCTAGCGACGCCACTGCCTATATAGGCCAAACTACATGTAAAAATTCAGCTGCTTGTAATATTAGACTGATGTCCATTTCTCCACTGCTAAGAATCCTTGGAAATGAACAATTTGCAAGGGAGATTAGGAGGAGGGAAGGCATACTTAATCCTTTGCCATCTACCACTTTCCCCTGAAACTTGCATGGCCCAACACTCACATTAAACAGCCCCTGACTCCCATCACTTTGCTGTGACTTGCAAATTGCTGCTTTCCAAGCGTGCTTTATAGTAGAAAAGTACCCATCAGGTTCACGTTACATGTGGCTGGATTGCAACATGTAGTTTTAGCCCGACTTGATCCATTACTTTAAAACATTTTCCCACTACCAAGGTGTAATTAATTTTGTCCTTATAACTAACTCCCAGAAGAAGTCTCTCTCTGCTGTTTTCCTTTTTCCTGCTTGTTTGTTATTATGGTCGACATTTTATTTACTCCAAAGTGCGTTGGGTATAATTGGTTAGGTTGCACCATATCACAAAGGCACAGATGGCAGCCCCAATGTCTCTGCTAATCTACAGCATTAACATGTTCAAAAAGAGTGAGAGAAAGAAAAAAAAAAGGAGCAAGCAGAGGAAAAGGAGGGGTGGGGAGAAATATGGTTAGCAGTGGTAGCAGCATAAAAAGCATGTAGTGGGTGGTCCATTGGGAAAGTAACTGGAGATCTGCAATATGTCCACTACAATCAACAGAAAGACACAATAGAGTCTCCATGGGGAATTGAGAGGGAAGAACTTGTTTAAATAAAATTGCAAGGTTGTCAGAATGTTAAACTAATTCTCTAATGTTCTGTGCATTGTCTGGGGAGCTTAGGCATGGCATCATTTGATGTACTAAAGCAGTGACAAAATATTTTAATAGCAGTGTTTTGGAAAGTGTTAACATCTCTTTGATCATTTGAAAGACTCGACTGCGTGTGGTGAAAGCTAAAAATGCTATTAGAGAAACGATTCGGCTTTATTCTCGGCTTTCGATGACTACAGGACGTGATTCTTCCATACTTGAGTAGACTTTTTGTGCCAGCAGTAAGTACAAATCATTACCACAACAACACAGTGATGGCCAACATTTGTTTTGCAGCTTTGTAAATGTCTCTTCAAGACCTCAGCAAGAGAAAGATTTTGCCTACAACATGTTAGGATTGCCAACTCGTTATTTCTTAGGGCTTTTGTGCTTTTAAATGTTGCATGGCAAATGGAAATTCAGTGAGTGTTCTGTCCCCCACTCTTGTAGATTTAGGGTTTCTAAGGGTGAAATCCAAAAGTGTCCTTGGGCCAATGCATGTCCCATGCGCCAACCCAGGAGAGTCAAAAACGTGCCGCAAGGCACATTTGTACCTCCCTGAGAGGAAGCTGGGCCGGCGCTCCAAGAAGTGCCAGCCTGCGGAGGCTGATAGAAGGCTCCATGCTGGCTTCCTCCTGGAGTCTTGCATTGGCCCAACTGGGCTGATGCAAGGAGAAAAGGTAAATGGAGGGGGAGGTGGGGAGGAGGCAGGAGGGAGGTGTTCCTGGGCAGGGGGATGGGCAGGTGGTGGGCAGCCCCAATGGCAGGCATGAGGACAGAAAGCAGGAGATGTGGCTGGGATCTGGCATTCCCGGGGAGAATGGAGCGTAGCCTGGATTTTTTTTTTCCCCTCAGTAGGATATAACACTGCAAATTCCTGGAGGCCCCATTAAATTTCCAGGATTGCTTTCAGTAGTCACCTGAAGATTGATTTCTGGAGACTCCAGATCAATCCTGGAAGACTGGCAGCCCTACTCAGATATAGTGATGGGAAAACTTTTATTCACTGAATTTCTGCTTGCCACATAGCTGTTAAGGGCTTGGCAATCTTAGGTGTGTCCAGGGAGTTAGGATTGTGCTGCCCTTTAAACCCCATTTACACAATTAACAGCCCAATCCTAGCCACACTTTCCTGGGAGTAAGCCCCATTGTCTCTAATGCGACTTACTTCTGAGTAGACATGCATAGGATTGGACTGTAAGGCTGCAATCCTAACCACACTTTCCTGAGAGTAAGCCCCATTGAACAAAATAGGACTTACTTCTGAGTAGACCTGGTTAGGATTGTGCCCTAAGTGTAGGCGAAAATTCCTCTTTATATATCTTGTTGATATAAGTCCAAGATTCTTATCCTTTCTCCTGGCTTATAAAGGGGACTCTCTATGTACAAGAAGGAATTTCACAGGTTTTCCTTTTAAACTGCTCTGCACTGCACCTACCGAAGGGTGAACTGTACTGTTAAAAATACATGAGCCCTCACTTATTTTGTATTTGCCACCTGCCTTGCAGGTGACCAAGCTTTCCTGGCTCTGCATGGCAGGGATGTTCGGTGTGGGGTGGCAGGTGAGGCAAAAGTGCCCTGTCTATGGAAAAGTGCTGCAGCTGCCCTGCCCTCTTGGTGTAAGGAAACCCGAGGAGGCTTTCCTTACACCAAGAAAGCTCTTCCTATACCTGCAGGACTTCATTCCTGTGGTCCCTGGAAATCACCCTGAAGTCCTAGACTTCCACAACTGAATAAGCTGTACCAGGAGCAATACCAGGAGGTAGATGATCTGCTTTCCACTGGGGACAGTGCTAATTTTTGCTCCAGTTTGTGGCCTATCTGAAGTCGAAACTGCCAGCTGACCCAAATTGCTTCCTGTCTTGTTGAGGTTGAAGCATATCCTCTGTGGACTACACTCATTAGAGAGTGAGAGAGATGTTGATTAGAGACACTGTGAGAGATGTACATTAATCAGTGAGGAGTGCCACAGAAAGCAGTTACAATTTTAATATGGTGACTGTGTTAGTGTGCCCTCTTCTGCCCAACCCCCACCCTAGCATGCCTTCATTAAGAAAGAAAATGAACGTGCAGAGACAAAGGCCATTGCCTTGCAGGCCCCCCCCCCCCCATTCATTTCAACGAAATTTGGGTGGAAATAGCACCCAATGGACAATATCCTTTGGCTGCTGCTGACTACAATGGTGTGTCCTTAAGTACCACCAAATCAATTATTTAGAATGCATAACAAAGATGCCTGATGAACTGTAGCCCAGTTGGCCATGACTCAGAGGGTCCCTATCATATGTGTTTAGAGATTGTGTGTGGCCTTTTCCAGCTTCAGACTGTGCAAGGAAACTATCACAGTGCTGGTTCACATTATCTAGTGACCTTTTCTATCTAAAACGGATGCTAGGTTATTGAAAGTACCTTGAAATGCCCAGCCCTGCTTTTCTTTGCTCTCCCTCCTCCCTTGTGATTCCTGTTGTATACCATAGAGCAGGAGTGCAGGAGGAGGCCGTTGGACAAACAGGATGTCAGCTTCTATTACTGGTAAATATCTTATCCGTGGCCAGATTCTTTCTTTATTACAAAATTAGGAAATTTAGAGTGTGTGTGTGTGTGTGTACGCGCGCGCGCGCGTGAGAGAGAGAGAGAGAGATGAAAGTCCTGCGTTTCTCAGGAGTTAATGCATAGTCCATATGTGCATTCTTCCTGGGATCTTGTGATGAATACGTCAGACTTTCAACAGCATAAGGATGCAGCAGCATGTGACTGCAAATTATGGTACAACTGCAAGGAATATGTGGACCACACTCTCTGCTTTCCTGTGAATTTGGGTAGAGCTAAAAGCACTGCGTTTTGACATTGTAGTTTTTAGTGGGAAAATCTGCTCCTACAAATTCTCTTCCTGTGTAACAAACATTTTAAAATAACAACCCCATTAAAAGAGGTTCCTGCTGTTGCTGCAGGTTGTGTACACACCTGAGCAAACTTTCAGACTTGTATTTGAAACAGCCGATAACTAAAGCTATTTGAAAACTGTGTTGTTTATTTTACTCAGAAGGAAGCTCATTGTGTTCAAGACTGAGGGCTCAATCCTATCCAACTTTCCAGCACTGATGCAGCTGCAATGCAGCCCCAAGGTAAGAGAACAAACATTCCTTTACCTTGAGGAGTCTTCTTGCCTCCCTACCTCAGGATGAGCACCCCATTGGCATGGTTGCATCAGAGCTGGAAAGTTGGATAGGATTGGGCCTTTAGGCTGTAATCCAGCCATTTTCAACTTTTTTCAGCTCACGGCACACTGTCAAGGCACACTCCCAGTTTTTCAATTACATTAAATTACTACATTACAATTAATTTTTAATAAATATAATTAATACAATTAAATCATTACATGACAAAGGGCACAATCCTAACCAGGTCTACTCAGAAGTAAGTCCTATTTTGTTCAGTGGGGCTTACTCTCAAGAAAGTGTGGTTAGGATTGCAGCCAAAGACTAGGGGGGAATGTGCCTGTGGGACTTACTTCTGAGTAGACATGCCTAGGATTGGGGTTTGGTTGCACTCTTTTTTCTCCAATATATGAGCAGGCAATTGGCACTTCTCTCTCTCCTCCTCTCCCCCACCCACCCCCTCCCACAGGCACATTCCCCCCTCTTGTCATAACTGCAGTGAGCACCTCTCCTACTGTCCCTCCCCTCACTGGTCCACACCTTGCAAAGGTTCAGAATCACTTGCCCCCCCCCCCATTGCCTGTTCCTGTACTTCTGAGAAAAGTGTGACCAAAAGCCCAATCCTAGGCATGTCTACTCAGAAGTAAGTCCCATTATAGTCAATGGGGCTTACTCCCAGGAAAGTGGGGCTAGGAGAGGATCCTGAGAGCTGAGCCCAGCCCAGACATGTCTACTCAGAAGTAAGTCCCATTATAGTCAATGGGCTAGGAGAGGAACTTGAGTGCCCAGCCCAACCCAGGCATGTCTACTCAGAGGTAAGTCCCATTATTGTCAATGGGGCTTACTCCCAGGAAAGTATGGATAGGATTGTGGGCCAACACCCCTCCTCTAAAAGGCAAAGGAAAGGCAGGAGCATCCCTTTGCATCGAGTGCCACATGTATGATTATATGCCTCTGGGGCATAAGTCATGGGTGTGTCCTCGGTGCAAGGAGCTCCAGGCTCTCAGGGAACGCGTCCGCTCCCTTGAAGCCTTGGTGGCCGACCTGGAGAAGTGCAGGCAGCCAGAGGAGGACCGTGGGGAGACTTCTGGGGACGATCAGGCTTCGTCCCAACCTCAGGCGTGCAGCTCCTCGGCTGCCCGGGTGGGAAGTCTCGGGACTGGAGGACGTCATCCTGGAGAGGAGGGAAACAATCCCCTAGGGGGGATCCCTTCTCCAGGGGATGGGCCCATATCCGAGCGCACTCGGGATACTCCTCGGCGGGAGGGGGGTCGGGGGCTTCTTGTAGTGGGGGATTCGATTATTAGAAACATAGAGAGGGGGGTTTGCGACGGATGTGAGGACCGCATGGTGACTTGCCTGCCTGGTGCGAAGGTTGCAGACATCACTTCTCGTATAGACAGGCTAGTAGACAGTGCTGGGGGAGAGGTAGCGGCTGTGGTGCATGTCGGCACCAATGACGTGGGCAAGTGTAGCTGGGAGGTCCTGGAGGCCAAATTTAGGCTTTTAGGCAGGAAGCTGAAAGCCAGGACCTCAAAGGTAGCGTTCTCTGAAGTGCTACCTGTTCCACGCGCAGGGCCAGCTAGGCAGGCGGAGATCAGGGGTCTCAATGCGTGGATGAGACGGTGGTGTAGGGAGGAGGGGTTTAGATTCGTTAGGCACTGGGGAACGTTTTGGGACAAGCGGGGCCTGTACAAGAGGGACGGGCTCCATTTGAACCAGAATGGAACCAGACTGCTGGCGCATAACATTAAAAAGGTGGCAGAGCAGCTTTTAAACTGATCCCTGGGGGAAGGCCGACAGGAGCCGAGGGGCATCCGGTTCGGGACTCCTCATCCCTATGGGATGAGGATGGGGAGGTTAGAGAACAACAAGACAAAGGCAGGGTAGGAGAAGAAATTGGGAAAGGTAGGGTGATGGGATGTGATAGACGGTTTGGCACAATGAGAGGATGCGGGGACAAAGGAGCGAATAAGCAGCCCATCCTGGGGCATTCCGTGTATAAATGCTTTTATGCGAATGCCCGAAGTCTACGAGCAAAGGTGGGAGAACTGGAATGTCTGGTGACAAGGGAAAATATTGACATAGTGGGCATAACGGAAACCTGGTGGAATGCGGAGAATCAGTGGGATACCGCAATCCCGGGCTATAAACTCTACAGGAGGGACAGGCAGGGGCGTGTTGGAGGTGGGGTGGCCCTTTATGTTAAGGAAGGGATAGAATCCAGCAAAGTAGAGATTGAAGGTGGGTCCGACTCCACCGTAGAATCTCTGTGGGTTAAATTACCAGGCTTGTGCAGCAATGTAATGCTGGGGGCGTGCTATCGTCCTCCAGACCAGAAATCTGATGGGGACCTTGAAATGAGGAAACAGATCAGGGAGGTGACAAGGAAGGACAGGGTTGTAATCATGGGGGACTTCAATTATCCTTATATTGACTGGGTCAATTTGTGTTCTGGTCACGATAAGGAAACCGGATTTCTTGATGTGCTAAATGACTGTGGCTTAGATCAGCTAGTCACGGAGCCCACCAGAGGACAGGTGACTCTGGATTTAATTTTGTGCGGTACGCAGGACCTGGTTAGAGATGTAAACGTTACTGAGCCATTGGGGAACAGTGATCATGCTGCGATCCGTTTTGACGTGCACGTTGGGGGAAGAATACCAGGCAAATCTCTAACAAAAACCCTTGACTTCTGACGGGCGGACTTCCCTCAAATGAGGAGGCTGGTTAGAAGGAGGTTGAAAGGGAGGGTAAAAAGAGTCCAGTCTCTCCAGAGTGCATGGAGGCTGCTTAAAACAACAGTAATAGAGGCCCAGCAGAGGTGTATACCGCAAAGAAAGAAGGGTTCCACTAAATCCAGGAGAGTGCCCGCATGGCTAACCAGCCAAGTTAGAGAGGCTGTGAAGGGCAAGGAAGCTTCCTTCAGTAAATGGAAGTCTTGCCCTAATGAAGAGAATAAAAAGGAACATAAACTGTGGCAAAAGAAATGTAAGAAGGTGATAGGGGAGGCCAAGCGAGACTATGAGGAACGCATGGCCAGCAACATTAAGGGGAATAATAAAAGCTTCTTCAAATATGTTAGAAGCAGGAAACCCGCCAGAGAAGCGGTTGGCCCTCTGGATGGTGAGGGAGGGAAAGGGGAGATAAAAGGAGACTTAGAGATGGCAGAGAAATTAAATGAGTTCTTTGCATCTGTCTTCACGGCAGAAGACCTCGGGCAGATACCGCTGCCCAAACGGCCCCTCCTAACTGAGGAGTTAAGTCAGATAGAGGTTAAAAGAGAAGATGTTTCAGACCTCATTGATAAATTAAAGATCAATAAGTCACTGGGCCCTGATGGCATACACCCAAGGGTTATTAAGGAATTGAAGAATGAAGTTGCAGATCTCTTGACTAAGGTATGCAACTTGTCCCTCAAAACGGCCATGGTACCAGAAGATTGGAGGATAGCAAATGTCATGCCTATTTTTAAAAAGGGAAAGAGGGGGGACCCGGGAAACTATAGGCCGGTCAGCCTAACATCCATACCGGGTAAGATGGTGGAATGCCTCATCAAAGATAGGATCTCAAAACACATAGACGAACAGGCCTTGCTGAGGGAGAGTCAGCATGGCTTCTGTAAGGGTAAGTCTTGCCTCACAAACCTTATAGAATTATTTGAAAAGGTCAACAGGCATGTGGATGCGGGAGAACCCGTGGACATTATATATCTGGACTTTCAGAAGGCGTTTGACACGGTCCCTCACCAAAGGCTACTGAAAAAACTCCACAGTCAGGGAATTAGAGGACAGGTCCTCTCGTGGATTGAGAACTGGTTGGAGGCCAGGAAGCAGAGAGTGGGTGTCAATGGGCAATTTTCACAATGGAGAGAGGTGAAAAGCGGTGTGCCCCAAGGATCTGTCCTGGGACCGGTGCTTTTCAACCTCTTCATAAATGACCTGGAGACAGGGTTGAGCAGTGAAGTGGCTAAGTTTGCAGACGACACCAAACTTTTCCGAGTGGTAAAGACCAGAAGTGATTGTGAGGAGCTCCAGAAGGATCTCTCCAGACTGGCAGAATGGGCAGCAAAATGGCAGATGCGCTTCAATGTCAGTAAGTGTAAAGTCATGCACATTGGGGCAAAAAAATCAAAACTTCACATATAGGCTGATGGGTTCTGAGCTGTCTGTGACAGATCAGGAGAGAGATCTTGGGGTGGTGGTGGACAGGTCGATGAAAGTGTCGACCCAATGTGCGGCAGCAGTGAAGAAGGCCAAATTCTATGCTTGGGATCATTAGGAAGGGTATTGAGAACAAAACGGCTAGTATTATAATGCCGTTGTACAAATCGATGGTAAGGCCACACCTGGAGTATTGTGTCCAGTTCTGGTCGCCGCATCTCAAAAAAGACATAGTGGAAATGGAAAAGGTGCAAAAGAGAGTGACTAAGATGATTACGGGGCTGGGGCACCTTCCTTATGAGGAAAGGCTACGGCGTTTGGGCCTCTTCAGCCTAGAAAAGAGACGCTTGAGGGGGGACATGATTGAGACATACAAAATTATGCAGGGGATGGACAGAGTGGATAGGGAGATGCTCTTTACACTCTCACATAATACCAGAACCAGGGGACATCCACTAAAATTGAGTGTTGGGCGGGTTAGGACAGACAAAAGAAAATATTTCTTTACTCAGCGCGTGGTCGGTCTGTGGAACTCCTTGCCACAGGATGTGGTGCTGGCGTCTAGCCTAGATGCCTTTAAAAGGGGATTGGACAAGTTTCTGGAGGAAAAATCCATTATGGGGTAGAAGCCATGATGTGTATGCGCAACCTCCTGATTTTAGGAATGGGTTAAGTCAGAATGCCAGATGTAGGGGAGAGCACCAGGATGAGGTCTCTTGTTATCTGGTGTGCTCCCTGGGGCATTTGGTGGGCCGCTGTGAGATACAGGAAGCTGGACTAGATGGGCCTATGGCCTGATCCAGTGGGGCTGTTCTTATGTTCTTATGTTCCTTTGGGGAGCTGCATGCAACTGTGGCAAGGAAAAGGACTTTTGTGGCTGCTGGCCTCAGCAGACTGACTGCCTTCCTACCTGCTTGCCTACTCCCTTGTTCTCACTCACTCCCCCCAGACCTCCTCCAGGCTCCTCTGGCTGCCCAATCAGCACACAGGGGCAGGCAACAAGGGACTTCATACCCAATCCTAGGCGTGTCTACTCAGAAGTAAGCCCCATAATAGTCAACAGGGCTTACTTCCAGGTAAATGAGGATTGGGTTGCAGCCTTCCTCTTGCTGAGCAGCAGGAGATGCAAAGCAGCTGCTTCTCCTGCCTACATCCTCTGGCCCTGCGGCACACCTGAGGCTGCCTCGTGGCACACTAGTGTGCCACAGCACAGCGGTTGAAAATCGCTGCTGTAATTGCATCTTACTCACCAGAAACCAACACCTCTACCAATAACTAGTCTGTTATATATTTTACATCTGCCATCCGGCTTTTGATAGATTATGTCAACCTATTGGTGCCAAACAGTGACCGTATGTGCTGTGTCAGTGTTTAACAGCCCAAACTGCCCAATCCTGAGAGTGCAAGGATGCTGGTACAATGTCCAGCAGATCCTATGCTCTATCATGGTGAAGAGGCTGTTCCAGGAGGGATAAGACGTGTAGCACTCATGTACTTGTTCTGGCTGCTGGATAGCTCCCTGTGAGACTCCTCAGAGCTAAGCCAGCTGAATTGCTGGTATAGCACTTTGTAGCTGTTAGGATATCTCTGGTTCAGGAATGGGATTCAGGATCCATTGTCAGCTGAATCCACCTTGTCGCAGCCTCACTGCTGGCAGGGTTGTGCTGGTGACTGGTCTGTGTGCAGTGCTTTTCAGCATTTCTGCTAGCATATGTGTAGCGCCTGTTGTTGGACAGGCTCCTGCGCCAGTGTGCAATGGCATATGTGAAATACCCTAGCATTTCACCTGGTTAGGATGGGGCCTGAAGTAAAGCAATACAATTATGGGGAAAAAATGACTCAGTGTATATTATTGAGTATTCTGCAAATTCGAGCTATTTATTTGCTGTTGGGCAATAGGAGAATGCCATGGCGCTTACAATTTCTCATGTTCTTTTTCTGTTTTTAAAATAACTTCTTTTGTTTGGCTATGTTTAAAAATTACAGTTGTCTGTCCCAAGTCTTTGGAACAGGAGGAGCTACACATTTGAATAGCTAAAACAATCTCCCATTATGCAAGAATATAATTTATATGTATGTCTGTATTAGCTTTTTTTCAAATTATTGCCTTGGATTGTAACTCCCAATGGTTGTATAATGGTCATACTACTGGGGAAAACATATAAACTCTGGCCAGAGTTAAGCATGTTGTAGTCAAAGGGATGATGTTAATCTTGGAATAAATTTCATTCCATATTTTTTCCCATACAGCCTTGGGTTTTTCACTTGGTGATTACAGTCCTGCAAATCTTCTCTGAGGCCAAGTCCCATTTGCAGTGTGATAAGTAAGCTCACCGTAGAATGATTTTTTAAAAAAATCATATCAATGGTAATTAGACAAAAGGTCAGTGAATATTATTCTCTTCCTGTACATATCTGCAGTATTATCATCACCTAAGTGTCTCTTACTTACAGTTATGTTGTGACACTGTAAAAGCTATTTCTGCTGCTCTGTTACGATGGCTGCTATTTATGGAACATAAAAGGATACAAAAAGGTTTGTAAAGACCAGGGTAGGATCAGATAAAGAAAATGGGAGAGAAATAGGCATCTTGGGATGGTAACTACCTTGCCATGTACTGACAGGGAGGTTGTATATTTTTAGAATATACTGGAAGGAATGGTGCTTTTACTTAGGTTTTTATGGTTTACCATGAGATGCAATTTTCTGACCTTATATGCAGTTGTAGCAAAAGTCAGAGACATTTTATGATAGCTGCCAGAGTTCATAAATGATGGCATACACTAAAATATTTATAGAACTGTAAAATCTTGATTTCTCTCTGGTTTAGCAGATGGTGCCCTAAAACCAGTTCCTGGACTGTCACATTTCTTTACCCTTTGATGACAAAGGAGTTTATTATGACTCACCCCCCCTTTCTACTCCCCTCCCCCAGTTCTAAGAAACAAGTTAACTACACAGTTACACAGTTATGCATACAAGGAATATTTGCATTGGGAGATATTGATTAAAAAACACAACCTTATTCCAAATGGTCTAACAGTCATGGAAAAATCTATTATCGGTGCAATTCTGATGCAACTCAAACAAATGATCGTTTATTTATTTTATACCTTATAGTGTAATTGCACACCGAGGAGATTGGTGGGAAAATCTCTTTCTGAACCCCTGCACAACATCCTCAGCAGAGATAAATTCTAGTTAAATGCCAAGACTTGTCTGCCTCAGTGCCTTATGTATTATTACATTTACTTGTGCCTACTCAGGAGGGTGTAATGAATTCCTGTAATGCAGCTAAGAGCCCAGTCCTATCCGCACAGGAGCAGTGGGTGCTAAATGCCCGCTGCTGTATCCTTGTGGGATACCATCAGTCTGAAGGTCTCCTCCAGGCAAGGGAACGAATGACCCCAAGCCCCCGCACCACTCAGTGCTTACCTCCTCTTTCACCGCCAGTGGCCAGGGCTCCTGCAGCAGCATTGACAGGGTAGCACAACCCTCTCTGCCAGTGCTGCTTACTTGTCAAGTGGTGCAAATGTGCCAAAGGGGATATTTTTCCCTTTACCCCAAATAACACCTCAGCCTGCCCTATGGAGCTACTTGGATATCTACCAGCTATTTCGCTGGTGGAAGTCCAGGCAGCCTGGTGTAATACCAGATTGCCTCGGGGGGGGGGGGGTTAGGCCTATTCAACCAATCCTGTCCCCTCCCAGGCCTGATTTGAATAACTCATTAGCCACATTCTACATTCATCTTCTTGCAGCTGGGTCTTATGCATGACTGTACCCACCAAGTCTGGTAGAACTTGTTTCTCAGTGTGTATAGGATTGCAACGTGACTATAGTCCTATGTAGATGCTATAAGCAGGGTGAAGAACAAGTGGGTGGGGGTCGATGAGAACTTGCTGGCAAGCTTCACTCCATGCGGATGCATGTCAATGTCCCACTTCCAACACTAGCCGTCTAAGGCTGCAATCCTAACCAACTTTCCAGCACTGACATAAGGGCAATGCAATTCCAAGGTAAGGGAACAAACATAGCCTTACTTTGAGGTGGCCTCCATGACTGCCCCCCAACTGCAGGATGCCGCACATGCCCCACTGGCACAGCTATGCCAGTGCTGGAAAGTTGGTTAGGATTGCACCCTAGATCATGGAAATCTCCCCAACTAGGGTGAGGAGGGGGCTTCAGAGTGTTTCAGTGGGAGGGCCTTGCTGGTGTGTTCCTGATGCATTTGCAACTATAGAGAACCACCACAGTTACAAATGTCTGGAGAGGGTTTATGTGTAGGCTTGTCCAGGGTTTATCCAGCCATTTTGCCCTGGGTTCACTGCCACTGCCCCTACTGTGACAGCTCAAAAAACACTTCCTGGAAAACAGTTCATCTGTAAGTGCAACGGAGCATGGTAAGTGGATCAAAGCAGTTCATGTCTGTGGTGAGCTGGAGGGCAGTGAAGGCAGAATGATCGTGAAGAGCACCCAAAATCCACTAACGCCATACCCCCCTCCCCAATTCATGGCTGACACAAGCTGCATCAACCTGCTTCATGGCTGGCTTCTGTTTAGATGCCATGTCATGTCTGTAAGTTCATCATTCATTTGAATGGGGCAAGTTGTGAATAAGGTTCACAAGGTTGGCAGAATGGAGGTGAGTAATTTGTTTTGGAGCAACACATAAGTCATCTAACCAGTATGCCAAAGAACACGAGCGGAGGAGGGCTGCTCACCTCCTCAGGGAATCAAATAAAGCAGAAGCGATGGATCCAAATGCTCCGGGTACGGCAAGTGCAGTTGCCTGCTGCGGGCTGTTACAGTGCTGGAGGAAAGGGAAGTGCTTCACTCCGATGTGGTGGAAACACAAGGTGCACTATTGAAAGTCTAATTTTGAATCCGAGAATGTGATCCAAGGTTCAGATGTGGGCGAAGAAGGTGGCGGCGGCAGCAGCAATGTGGTTCTAAACTGTGGCCATGTGAGTCACTGAAAAGAACTGCTTCCCATAGTTAATGGCCCAGGCATTTCACAATCCCATTGTTCCTTTCCCTTGGTGGAGCTTTCTGCAGTTCCAGCTGCTGCTGCTACTATTTCTGTTTCTATTAGTACTTACATATCATTAGAATACTTGTACATATCCAGTTTCTCTATAGCAGTGGTTCTCACACATTCAGCACTGGGATCCACTTTTTAGAATGAGAATCTGTCAGGACCCACTGGAAGTGATGTCATGACTGGAAGTGACATCATCAATCAGGAAAATTTTTTACTATCCTAGGGTGTAATCCTAACCTGTTTTCCCGCACTGGCATAAGGGCAATGCAACTTTGAGGTAAGGGAACAAACATTGCCATACCTTAAGGAGACCTCCTTAACTGCTTCCCAACTGCAGGATGCAGCACATGCCCCACTGGCACAGCTATGCCAGTGCTGGAAAATTTGTTAGGATTACACCCCCAGGCTGCTATTCTACCCACACTTACCCAGGAGCAAGTCCTACTTGCTATCATTGTTAAAAGAATATGCATAGTAGCTTGTTAAAAGTACAGGTCTGTAACATTTCCCCAAATGCAGTCACATACCATGGGAGCATCAAGTCTAATATATTAAAAATAAAATATTGAAATGAATGGGGATCCACCTGGAATTGGCTCGCGACCCACCTAGTGGGTCCTGACCCACAGTGCTGTATTGGAATATAGAATATGATGATAAGAGGGAGGTAGCTGCAGACTCTTACACACATATCACAGACACTGAAACCATATCCAGGATGCATTCTTTGTTCTGTAAGTGGTGAGCAGTCTATTAATATTGACACCTGTCTGTACAGACTCAATGTTTCAGAGATAACTGCATGGCATGTGCACAACTAGGAATATGCAGGTAGCAACCACATGAAATATTACCAGATAGTGATGAAAGATATGTGTCATTTCCCACCCATCCCCCCAAAATAATCTGCACTTGCCATACTGATAGGATTGCATTGATTGGGTTGTATGTGTATCTGAATCTCAGTGTACTTTTATGTTGCAATCCCGCCAATGTGAATTTTTTCCTGTGTGCACTGGTCATTCATTGGCCTATTCAACTGGGATACAGTTGTCAACCAGCATGCTTAGAAAGTCCATCTATGGTTATGCTCTTTAGTAAATTGGACCCTGTGGAAGTCTGTGGATGTGGCAGCTAAGCCTGTTTTTTTGTGTCTTGTTCCTGGTTAAGAAGGATGCAGCAGGCAAGACATGAACACCAAGGTATTGTTCCTTTTTCCTGAGAAAGAGAAAGGTTGTGCTTTTGGGATTTACAAAATTGTACAAGTAATGCATGCCTTGTCTAAAAATACAAATACAAAATGATAGCGCTTGAAGAGGTGCAGAAAATAGCAACCCAAATGATCAGGGGTTGGAGCACCTTCCCTATAAGAAAAGGCTGAGTCATTTTTGTTTCTTAGTGTAGAAAAAAAAAATGACTTGTGGGGGGATATGATGGAGGTTTGTTTTTATTTCCCTCCCATCTCTCATAATAGCAGAACTTAGCTCATCCAATGAAACCGATTAACAATACATGCAGAAAAAACAGTCAAAGGTCTTCACACAACAAATAATTTATGGAATTTGCTGCCACAAGATGTGATGATGAATCTTGTCTTAGAATCTTTAGGCAACTTACAATTCACAGACATCAAATATCATGTACATCTTCATTAAAACCACAAAAAAACCATTAGAACATGTTGAGTGGAATACTGGTATCAGATCAAAAGAAAAGGCACTATTCAACCACAATTAAACACTTTGAAGTCCCATTGGTTTCAGTACACATTTCAATACAGATTATTAGATGAATGAAATTACTTCATTTTGGCTTAATTGCACCCACATTTTAAAATATAAAACAAACTCATTCTCAAATTTTTTTGAAATAAGACTTGCACTTTGTTAACACAAAGAATCAGGATCATTTTGAATATTGTGGAGAGCCAAATGTGGGTTTTCCACTATGTATGCATTCAACATGGAGCTGAAGGCAATTGTGTTTCCCCTATGGGCCCACTTGTACGGTCCCCTTTTTCAAACTTGTGTTTGTTGCATTCATACATTATATTTCAGGTGCAACTTAATACCTCTGAAGTGTAATTTTAAAAACGTAAAGTGTGAAGCGATCTTCAGATGACCACTTAACCCAAGGGTGTCAAACACTTTTCATATAGTGGGCCGAAAAACATTCATGGCACCTACAAAGAGCCAGAAGTGACATCATTAGGTAGGAACTGACATCATTAAGCAGAGGATGACCAGAAATAAGCACTTGGTTCTCACATAGAAACTTATTAACTGCAAGTGACAGAAAAGAAAATGTGCAAATCTTGTTTGTAATATCAATATTTGAGAGAGCCCAATCATCGTGCCCCCAATTATAATGGGGGCCAGAGAAATTGCTTCCAGGGCCCACGTTAGCCTATAGGCTTTATGTTTGACACCCCTGATTTAACCCAAGTCCGAGGTCCACAGGTCAAATTTAAGCCCAGAAAGTGACCTTGTGGATTAGCCCTAAGTGACTTTCCATTGGCTGCTTTCATCTCATATTGAACACACCAATTTACTGCAATATGTTGCACTTTTATCTGGTCAGAGACCAAGCATGGACAAAAAAATGGATGACTATCAAAGCATAACCTTATTTAGCTTGCAAATTTATTCTGGCCAGAGAAAAACATAACTATTAGCCCAATCCTAACCTGTGCTGGAACAGGCAGACCAACTGGCCTGTGCTATATCCAGCACAGATTAGGAGGTGGCTGAAGGTCAACTCAGGGTAAGAGAATTCTTTCCCCTTACCCCATGTCGAGCACTAGACATTCCTATGGGGCTACTTGGATCTGCATCTGCGAAATCACTGGCGCAAATCCAAGCAGCCTGAGTAAGACTGCTCAGGCCAGGGACAAGGGATAGAATTTGGCATGGGCTGCAAACAGCCACCCCCATCCTGAGCCCAATCTGCCTTCCCATGTGCCCTTCACCCCCCAAAAAACACCCCCTTCCTGTCTCCTGCCACCTCTCCCACTCCCCTGCACCAGCCTGCTCCGGCTGGCACAAACGTACCATGTCTGAGGCTGGAACTGAACTCCTTGAGTCGGCACAGGCCTCTGTGCCAGCCAGCAGAACTCTGAGAACATGGTTTATGGCACGTTTGCGACACTTGAGAGCCAGCGCAGGGGGCTGGCACCAGCTCAAGTCTCTGTTAGGATTACTCTCTATACAGCACATGTAAATTCATGTGAAATCTGAATAAACAGAAAGAAAGGAAAAAGAAACAATGAATAATAAACAAAGAAAAATAAATAAAAGAAAAATCAGTGAAAGTTGTGGAAGATGGGATGAAATTGGATGAAAGAAGAAAATAGGTGAAATTTGAATTTTGGTTATAATTGAAAATTATTTGCTGAGAGAGCAAAGCAATGAAAATCAAGTGGATGAAAGTCAAGGTATTGCTGTATTGTACATTGATGAGCTTGTTTGGGAGAGAGATGTTGAGTTGGATTTCCAGTTCTTCTTTCAAGGATGCCAGGAGGTGATGAAATTTCCTGCAGCATAGTAGATCTCACTCTAGCCACAACACAACTGCATAGAACACAAATTCCACAGTCAGAGGCTGTGCTGATTATTCCAATCCCATTTGCACAGCTTCAGCAAAGCCTTCCTCCCTCCCCACTTCCCTTTTAGGAGCTATAAGACCAATGGCCCCATTAACCTGTTTCTTGGAACATGGCTGGCAAATAAGCGCAATTATTATTCTGTTCCAGAGGAAATGTAAATGATTTACATTGATATGCCAACATATTCCTCCTTGTTGCCCCAGTAAGAGCTGAGAAATGATTTATAAAGACACAGAAGTGCTGGCACAGATGTTATACAGCTTGAGCCTGTTTGCATTGCACAGTGTGAGAGCCCATTCTGAATGCGTGCCAATGCACAGGTAGGCTCTGAAATGACACATGTGCCAGAAGCATCCGTATAGTTGCAACACAAGGCCAGCAGGGATCTTGATGGTTGCGAAAATATTTTGGCACTTATCCTGTTAAAGCAGGCCATTTCGGCGTGGTGTTTGTCGGAGAGAAGAATGCTTGGTTCTCATAATTAGCTGCCTCATTTCAAGTCCTAATGGACTTGTGGTTCATGAAAACTGTTTTTGCTGTGGAATGGTAGGCAGCTATGGGTGCTTTTGAAGGGTGTTCTTTAAGGAGGCTGAAAGTCTGAACTGGCATGGAGAACTAAAGCTTGTTGTGCAATGAAGGCTCCTCTTCTCCTACTGGAAAGCGCCTGCTAACAAGAAGAGAGCAATTTTTGACATTAGCAATGGATGGAAGGAACTCATTCGGTTTCAGATGTGTTTTGAGTTGTGTGTAATAGTGAGCATTAGTATTGCCTATAAGCTCTGCATCTGCCCTGCAAACAAAGATCATCAATTTTCTGAACAATCAGTGTTATTTGTTATTTGTCTTTATAACAGGTTACGAAATGAGAACCCTTTTCCTTACTTTTTAAAATTCCTTTTAAAATTGAGATTAAGTGGCCAATGTGATTTTAGTTTAACTTTTAATTAAATCCTGCCATCTGCTCACACTATCTAGCATTTGTCTAAGAGTAAGGGGTGTGCCATTTTTGCCATTTCCCCCTTCCCTTTCCAATCAGCTGCACCACCCCCCCCCCATTGGCTGCTCCTGAGGGGTGATGGAGTCTCAGAAGGAGATATCAAGGTTTGTTTGTGCAAGAGTAGTTGTAGTTGGCAACCTTCAGTCTCGAAAGACTATGGTATCGCGCTCTGAATGGTGGTTCTGGAACAGCGTCTAGTGTGGCTGAAAAGGCCGATTCGGGAGTGACCATCCCTTCCACACTGGGAGCAAGTGCAGTCTGTCCCATGTGCAAGAGGGTTGTGCAAGAGGTTGAAGAGGAAAGGGGAAATGGCAAAAGTTATGTGATCCCATTTGCACGTACACTAGATTGTAGCAGTGGAGGGCAGGATTTGAATACAACTTAACGTGTTTATGACCATGAGGGAAATGGGAACATTGGGGTATCCCACAGGGTGCTAAAGAATGGAATATTTTGGCAGGTCTATCCAATTCTCTGTGATTGCTTGAAGGATTGATAAAGGTAAATAAATGCGCTATAATGTGTGTTGCTGTGTTTGGTTCTGTAAGTCATAAGAAGTCATTTTGACCAAAGCCTTTTGGAAATAATTTCTTCCCAAATTTTGAAAGCTTGTAACTAGATTACATAAGAAGACAAACTGTTCACACTGAATTTCAAAGGCTCTGCTAGTCAGCTATATATCTGTGATTTCATCACTGATACCTACCCTGTGGTTGAATTCAATGCACTGTTTCTTAGCAAGCTTACTCCCTTTTCTCCAAGCTTATGACCGCTGAGACCCAAAGAATCTGCAATGACAGGAAAGCAAGGGGAAGTAGCAAAGGTGAAAGAAAGGAGTCTTCGTTGTTTTACTTGAGGCCAGTCTTTTCTCTCATTGGCCAAAATGGGAAAAGTTGAGAGAAGGGTACTACTTTTACTACTAGATGATGACCTGCATACGTGTTAAATTCTCTAAAGGATGGAAATATTTCTCAGAAAAATATTGTTCTTTTCAGTTAAGAGTCTGATGTAGGACCTGGACACTTGGCAGACAGCCTAGAATTCTGAAAGACTGGATTTCCAGGCAACATAACAATGCTTCTGCTCTTTCCAATCTTTTCAATTTTTCTTTCCCCATCTAGAAGTCAACTACAAGTCCCTTACAGCAGCAATTTTAAAACAGTGTGCCTCAGCACCTTGGTGTACTGCGATTGGTCCACAGGTGTGCTGTGGGGGTTTGAGGGAGGGTCATTTATTAATAGGGCTATTGAGGAAAGTGAGCCCTTTAGTGGCAGTGTGGTCAAAAAACCAATTTTCAAAAAACTGATGGTGTGTCTTGACAATTTTAGCACCTTCCCAGTGTGCCATGAGATGCAAAAGGTGGAAAACCGTTGCCTTGACGGACACATAGAATAAAGATTTTCCACCATATTGACTGGTAGTAATTTCCCTGTTTGCTCTGGCCTTTTGATGTGATACACAGAATGCTTGTGCTTTATTTGGGCTGGTTTGCACATGCATGTACACATCCACCTGATGACTGTGTGCTTGATAACTAAATGTGTGAACTGATGCTAATGAAAAGCGTTGCTTTTGGGATGGTTTGAAGGTGAAACACAATTGGTGGTATTTCTGTTCACACAGGCATCCCTTCTTGTTGCACTTCTTGAATGATGAGTGGTATGTGTGAATGAGCCCTGCAACTGAGGAATACGGATTGGATCTCAAGACATGAGGCATAAGCAATTGGCTGCATTTGTGACTGGCTGGTTAAAGCAAATATTCATTTGACTGCAGTCTATGTCAGGCTCCCATTCGCTAAGGCTGACTGTAGTTCTGGATTTAAAGAGCAAATTAGGAACCAGTGATTCCGTATATTGGGATTCATTTGCCCCATGGGCCCCTTAAAATAGCCTATCTTTCTCATTTGGCACAGGGAGATCTCAACACACTGGTTCTTAAGCAACCCAGGCATTTTAGTGCACTTAGATTTTTCTCCCAGGGGCTCTTCTTGGTTCACACTGCAATCCCTTTAATGCAGCTTTCATGTAACAGCGTGAACCGGGTCTTGCCACATGTGTGATTTCTCTGCTGACAGCTGCCTTTTTGTCAAATTGAAATGATATGGGTGTGCGGTAGTGTCTCTCCTCCTTTAATTTGCATATTTAATTACTTGCTTTGTATTTTATTTCTAAAGGACCCTGACTAGTTAATTATTTTTAACTCAGGATTGCAGCAATGACATAAAAAGAGCATTACAATTGATTACTTTTGTTATTAAAATCATTCACAGCCCAATCCTATCCTCCCCCTCCCCCGCTGATGCAGCCATGCCAAAAAGGCGTGTATCGGTGGGGGGTGGGGTGGGGTCAAGAGGCTTATTAACCAACCTCCCAGACCTTTTCACTTACCAGAAACATTTGTTCCTTTACCCAGAGATAAGCCTCTGGTCCCAGAATGAGTCTAGTTGGAGCTGCATCAGAAATTTTTCTGACACGTCCCAATGGGCCCAAGAAGGTGGAGTGAGGCCTGGAAGGGGGACAGGATATTGGAGGCAGTGCTGCCACTGTCCCCTTCTAGCACTCGTTCCTCCACCACTCCACTACTCTCTTCCCCTGTACCTCCCCCTCCCTGCCCCGTTCTACTCCTTCAACCCCCCCTTCCCACTTGGACTGACTTACTAACACCAGGAGAACATGGAGAATCTGCTGGCAGGCCAGTATCGCCACTTGCTTCGGTCCAGTTGCTCCAGATGGTGTGTTGTGTTTGTGACAGCCATCAAGGATCTACACCGCTGGAACACTAGTTCCAGCAGTGTAAGGCCCATATAGGATTGGGATGCCCATCTTTTTCAAATCTTGTATTAAGAGTTTTATTATTTATATAGTGTCATTAGTATACATGGTGCTATACATAGAGTAATAAGACGGATCCCTGCCCTGAAGGACTAATAATGTAGATACTGACATAAGGGGAACAACAGAGTGGTAGGAAAGGGTATGGAGGCAGGTGCAAACAGGGAAAGCGTATGCAATCCCTTAGTTGCATGTACTTAAACTTGGTTGTAGTAGAAACTGAGGGGTAAGGTGTGCTGCCTAAGGGCCCAATCCTATCCAATTTTCCAGTGCCAGGGCTGCTGTGCCAATGGGGTATGCACTGCTTCCTGTGTTGGGGAGGCAGTCACAGAGACCTCCTCAAGGTATGGGAGCATTTGTTCCCTTCCCTTGGGGTTGCATTGTGGTTGCACCAGTGCTGGAATGTTGGATAGGACTGGGCCCTAAGGCTTCATTTTAAAAGTGTGTTTTAAGAAGGGTTTGAAGGAAATAAGTGAGGATGAATGCCTGAGTTTCAAGCAAAAGGGGCAGTAAGAGGGGGAAAAAAAAGATGGCATTGATTCAGAGAGCAGGAGACCTGTGAATGGTTTATGCACCACCATGATGCAAGTCATAATTATTATATGCAACTGGGTTTTAGAAGCAACCTATCCAGGGTGTGGCAACAGGAGACAGGTATCCTGTTGTCTTGTGTGCTCCAAAAAGGCATCTAGTGGGCCATTGGGAGATACAGAAATTAGGACTAGATTGGTCTGATCCAGCAAGGCTCTTCTTATGTTGATCATGGCAGAAGAGGAAGAACAAGTGTTGTGGGCTGCTGTGTAGCAGGATAAGAGATAGGGGATTGGGAGAGGTGAGGCAATGGAGGACTTTGAAAGTAAGCTTCAAGAAGCTTGTGTTGGATCCAGAACTAGACAGGAAGTCAATGAAGTGATTTCAGGAGAGGCGTGATGTGATTAGTGGGACAAGCAAGATGAATGACTTTAGCAGCAGAGTGCTGCAGGGTGGTGAGGGTACTAAGACATACCCATAAGAGACCATCAAGGAGGAAGTTTCAGGACTTGAGTCAAGAGACAACCGGATCATGAACTAAGTTTTTGCTGAAGGTACAGAGAAAGACCAAATTGTTGCAATTTGTTCAGGGAGGAGAGCATGATTTGGTGGTCCTATTATCTATAATATTTATAAATAGATAATTATTAGAACTCTCATCTCATCTCCTTATTACCAAATATGGATAGCTTTGCTGTGGCCGAGCATCATTTAGGTCAGATGACTTTGCCCTTAAATCATTTCCAGCTTAATTTGTAGCAAAGCTAACAATGCTGAATTCTGATCATCCGCAGCCACTCATTTCCCTCTTTTTCTGTATGACTCACAACACAGAACAGCTTGATGTCCGACCACAGGTTTGTTTGGGTTTTTTGTTTTTTGTTTTGCCTAGTTGGTATCAAAGGACAGGAAAATCCATTACGAAAAATGTAAACCCTTCTCCCCACCACCCCTCAAACTGCATTTCAGGTTGAAAGGAAGGAAATGGTTCTTTTTTTTCTTTCTTTTAAGACCATTAACCTAGCCTTGCAATACCATTGCAGACATATGCATTGCTTTGCATAAGCCCCTCTCAAGCCAGAGACGTTTCTGGTTTTGATTCTTTGTCTGCAGTGCTCACGACAGATGGTGTTTTAATAAAGTCCAGTAGGAATATTACTGTGAGTAAACAATCCAGGGCATGCCAATTTCATAATTGCTGGGTACCGATACAGCCTCTTACCTGCTGAATCCAAATTGGGAAGAAACCAACTGTGCCCAGACATACCTCGTAGCAGCAGCCAAATTCGCAGCTGTGGTACACTCCAACATTGCGCTTCACCACGGAAGGTAAATTGCAACTCCAATCAGGCTCCTTGGCACCGAGTGCGAGGAGCAACTGCCATCTGGCTTGTCATCAAAGCACGGTCACCAGGTTTGGGGGAGATGAAATGACTTGCTTAGGAAACAGGAAGGGGGGAAAAACGAAGTCCTGACGAGCAGGGAGATTGCTATCTCTGCCATTACAGGTTCATTTTAAAATAACATTCTTGGCTTTCCTCACCGATTCTGAACTGGGATTTTCTACTTTAAGTCATTCCCACGCCTATGGGGGAAATGAGAGTCTAAACCTGTTATATGCTAATTAAGGATTCACACCCACATGACTTGTCAGAAAGATAAATCTTGCTCATTTGTTTTCATCATTAGCAGGAGTTTGGGGTTTAAAGAAAAAAAAAACACGATTACCACTGCATTTTTTTTAGTGAGGATACTCTGATTTCAGTATGATACGGATGCAATACAAGATATTGGGGTGTATTTTCAAGGGATGCTTTGGTACCATTTTAGTTTTTGAAAACTTCACATAGTTATTACTCGTAGTCATTTGGGTAGTGGCTTTAGAATAGGATTGTGTGAGACATTTGGCATTGAGGGTCACATCAGAAAATGCATTGAGAGCTAGAGAGATAGTGCTAATTTTAGGCTGAGTTGCATGTGATTAATATAATTTCAATGAAGGGTGACAGGTGCCAAATTTCGATGGGTAGCCATGTTGAATTTATTCTACAATGTATTCTGAAACTTTTTACTCCACAAGATAAAATTTTGGGGAAAAAAATCAATGGATAGATGGGTTCTAGAAATTGGAAATATTGGGAAGAACATGTGGGCTTTTTTTTCAACCCTCTTTTGTCCTTTTTCTGGGGGGGGGGCAAGGCTGCTTATCTCTGGTGCTGAGAGTGGTAGAAATTTACTTTTGGTGGAGAAATTGTGAAAGGTACAGTGTTCAATGGTTTAAAGGCAAATGTTCTCTGTTATTACTAGTTAGTTTGTAAAGACAGTTCATCATTCAACAAATTTACAAGACCATATACACTAAGTCCCCGAGATAGGTACTGGTCCTGTTCCAGAGGACCAGTCCTGTTATCTGGAAGCCAAAAAAGTATGTAGGGCAAAACAGCTGCCTTTTGTTGGCCCTGCAGTGGTATTCCTTGGGGGGGGGGTCACAGTGCTGAGTTTTGCAGGGTGCCTCAAGGCGCCATGTAAGCTGTCTCTCCCCTTCACCTTTGGAGCCATTCCAGGAAGCAAGAGCAAATTGGAGGAGCAGTGTACCCTCTAGGAATACCACTGTTGCCCTACCCTGTGCTTTTGCACCACAAAATCACAACAGGCTAACTGAGCCTGCATGAAAGTGCTGGCATGGCCGTCTGTAGCTCGGACATCTGTAACTCACAGCCGTAATCCAGGGGCCCAGTCTACAGCTCAACTACAACTGAAGCCCGAATTTCTCCTAAAGCAAGATTTGAAGTGAGGGCACTTCATGCCCCATGTCCTCGTGTGACATGCGATGAAGAAAGCCAACAGTATTTCAATAAAAATAGTAAAGTTGCTCAGAGGGTTTCCTCACATTCCTTGGCTCTCTCCAAGTTTTAGTTCAGCCTTAGGCAAAATTGAAGGAATTTCAACAGATGTTAAAAGAAGTTTCAATGTGACTATTGACATTTCTCAGAGTGGCTTCTCATACCTCACAAACTAGAATAAATTCAGTGTTTGCATCAAAAATGTAATAGCATTCTGCCTCTAAGTTAATTTTGCAGAAATGGTCCTTTCCATAAATTTAGCTAACTTACAGCCCAGTCCAATCCTATGCAGGTTTGGGCTATCAGGGGGAGGGGTTTACAATAGCAGAAGACTTTTCTGCTGCCATAAAATGGCTGTTCATGATGCTTCAAGTGGCAGCAGTACTGCAGCTTCGTCACTGGACCCCATTGTGCCCACTGGACCTGGTAAGACAGTGATGGGGGTGGTAGGTGGGTGGGAAGGGGGAAGGAGTGGGAAGACTGGGGGCATAACTGGCTGGGGAGGGGGGAGGAATGGAGACAAGGAGGAGGCGGCAGGGAGTGGATCTCGTGGGAATATGCGCCCTAGATCTTATCTCCTCCATTTCTAACCTTTCCATCTCTTTTTTCTCTCCTCTAACATACACCACCAAAGGAGGTGGTGTATATCCAAGGACACCCGTAGCCATACCCAGGCTTATGCAGAGGAAGGAATAAATTTTTTGTATTTACCTCACATTTGCCATCAGATCACCCCCCCCCCCCACACACACACACACACACTGCTGGATGTATCAAGTGCTTTTCTGGTGTGGCTGCATCAGCACAGCTGGTTACTGATAGGAATGGGCTCAAAGGCTGCAATCCTATACTCATGTAGATTGCAGTAAGTTCCACTGACTTCAGTGAGACTTATTTCTGAGTAGTCATGCCTAGGATTGCACAATTAGGCTACAGTTCATCCCTCCACGAATTGAGAGCAGTATGGGGCCTCTCTGTGTAGAGCAGGGGTAGGCAACCAATGAATGTACGTGAGCTACTTAACAACATGACTAACTGCCGAAGATCTAGTGTGATGTATGAAGTAGTCAGAATTGGATTTTTTGTTATTTACATACAGGTTTAACCAATGTATCTGTGGATTTTCCATCCACGGGTCAACGCAGGTTCCCTGGACTAGACTTGGCCAAACCTGAACCCTCTCAAGGTGACTGGAGCTGAGCTCCAGTTGTCTCCAGAGGGTTTTCAGAAGCCTGCAGAGGCTGAGTGCATCTGCCAGCAGCCTCTGTGGGCATCAAAATGGTCCTGGAGCAACTTCAGGAAGTGACATTTCTTTTCCCTTATAAGGCATTCTGAGGCCCGGGGAAACCCTCCAGAGGCAGCTCTGGTTGCGTTCAGAGGATTTAAAGGTGTCAAAAAAGGGGATTTCATTATCCATTATTTTTGGTATCTGTGGGGGTTCCGAAAACGGATCCTTCACAGATACTGAGGCACATGAAAGACAAATTAGAAGATTAAAGATAAATTATGTTTGAACAGTGGGACCCAGTGCTAAAAATTGCCACATCTAGAGTGTATTATCTCAGACACTGTGCCACACATGCCACAAAGGATTTAGCACTCACTGGAGGTGTTGTGTGTGTGTGTGTGTGTGTGTGTGTGTGTGAGAGAGAGAGAGAGAGAGAGAGAGAGTACATACTAAATTGCAGTACACATTAAACCTCAGCTCAGCTTTCTGGAAGTTGAGTTTTTGGAACCAGTGTGCTCCAAAGACTGGGAAAGAACAAAGAGAAGCTTTCTTTGTTATTTGTGCAAACATAGTTTGGATACTGAACAATGATACCATTGCTCAGATACCCAATAATGTAAACTGGAGTGGCTCCATCTAGCATGAAAATGTACATATAACTCAGTCCACAGCAAGGTTGCAAGTATATTACCTGTGGAAGCCACTGCCTGTCGAGAGGTGATACCTTAGGAGGAGTCAGAAATGAATGCAAAATGAAAGCTCTGCTATAAAATGCCAGCCCAAACATAGTAGTCATAACAACTTCTGCAATTCCTGCTATCTAATCCAACCACCAGCTCCTTGGGGTGTGTGAACGAGCTGAAGCACACAATCTGTTTGCCTTCTAAGCACCCAAGAGACACTTAGGTATTTCAGTGATAGGGGCCAAGGAGATACCCAATTAAAGAATGATGCCTGAAATCCACCATACTCTGCACACACTCAGAGGCAACTCCATTTTATTATTGCTTCACACATGCCTGCCATTCAAAACAATAAGCTCTAGTTTAATTATATTCTAAAACAGAATCCAGAATAGTGACTAAGAACCCAGTCCTATCCAGCTTTCCAGCACCAGTGTAGCTGCAATGCAACTCTGATGTAAGGGAACAAAGGCTCCCATACATTGAGGCTCCCAATACATTGAGGCTGTTGAAATTCCTTAAATTTTGAAATTCCTACATCTGTTGAAATTCCTTAAATTTTGCCTAAGGCTGAACTAAAGGCTCCCAAAGGCTCCCATACATTGAGGAAGCCTCTGTGACTGCCTCCCCACTGCAGGATGGAGCACACACCCCATTGGCACGGCTGCACTGGCACTGGAAAATTGGATACGATTTGGTCCTAAGTAGCCCACACAGCAGTGGCAAAAGCAAAACATTTTTTATCTTTTTCACACCAGGATCTTCTCAGAAAACACAATCAGCCCAGGAGCAACACAGAACAACTCGTCCTCATTCCTGAATTGTAGCACACACTTATACTCACCCCAAAGCAGCAGAAGTAAATAACAGGGAATAGGCATTTTGGAGCCAATGGAGGGGAGGGGAGAAAATGTTTCTGGGTTTCAGCAGACACAAATGCTCACCAGAGAATTCTGCCACAAGCATGCATGCCACATGGAGAGGGAGAAGCAAGCACAAATTCCTCCTCCCATCCCAAGGGACCAGCTGCTGGCCAGTCAGTTGCAGAGGAGGCTGTCACAGTTCTTTGTCTGCTGCAAGTTATCCAAAACATGCATGCAAGCTCCAGTAGTTCACAAGCTACTGGTTGTCTACCTATGGTAGAGTGTAGGTAAGCAGCAAAGAATGAGTGATAAGGGGCATGAATGGGAAGAAAGGTTAGAGGTCAGTCTGGGAGAGGGCGAGGGAGTGCCCTTTCCTTTGTCTTGCTGCTCAGTTGAAATTCCTTTGCTGGACACATCCAGTGATCCAGGCCCATAGCTGCCCACCCATAGTTGGTCCTGAGACTGTATGTTGTTTACTCCAGCTGAGCGGTAACACTCTCTTCTGCAGTGACTTGTGCAGTATGTTTTATTTGCCCAAAAGAGTTTAAGTATTTGAGGCTGGAATTCTAGTCATTCTAGGAGCCTTTAAGTCTAGTCAGGGTCAAAACCCTTATTTGTTACTTAATGAGGATTGCTTGTTATGAGGGACCCTGCAGGAATTCAGCTGTGGTTTTCCCTCCCTGTTCTTCATTGGCTTTGGTGAGTTGGGAAGTTTCTGAATTTACTCTTACCTGAGTGACACTGCTTTGCATTGTGGCATCATGAGATACGCAAGGGATAAATGATGCTCTGTATTTCTCTTGATCCCTTTTGGTTGTTATTGATGGAACTTCATATAGGATAATATGTGGGTGGGTGGGTAAGTGGGCACATACAATATCTTTCTTCAAACTCCTCAGGTTTTTAGACTGAACTGAAAACTCACAGTGAACTCGCAGTACATTTTCTTCGTGTATAGCCTGGGAGTTGGGGAGAATGGATTCGCAGGCCTACAGATCCCATGACTCTGTGGCCAGTCTGAAGAACTGATTGTGGAAGGATGCTCTATAATGATTCTACACAGGGCTGAGTAGCCTGACCCTGAGCCCAGGCAGTATTACTCATTCATGCACTGCTCAGGCAATGGCCAAGGCAAACATGCCGTAAGGCACGTTGCAGCAGAATTGCAGCACTAGCGGGGTGGTTCGCGCCACTTGGAGCTGGACCTCAGCAGCAGGAGCAGGAGCAGGGAGAGTGGCACATGGTAAGCTACCCACTGAGTGGCATGGAGGTGTTTTCTGGGTGGGCGGAAGGTGGGGAGGGGGCAAAACTGAGCAGAGAGAAGGTGGAGTATGGATCAGGCCTGGGAAGAAGGCAGGGACAGCATTATTATTATTATGTCCCTAGCCTCAGAGCCAGACATGGGTCTCTTTAGTTCTGCGCCTGTTAAATATGCAGCTCCAAGTAGACCTATTTGGGCCACTGTCGATCTACACTGGGTAAGAGAACCGATGTTCCCTTATCCTGAGGAGACCTCCAGCTGCTGCTTTGGCCCCACCAGATATACCAGTGGCAGTTTTGGTGCTACAGTACCATACGGTGCCAGGGCAGCGTAGGATTGGGTCCGAAGACATCCCTAGTTCTTACAAGCCCAATCATGGCATATGTAGAGCTTTAATAGACAGAGAGTTCTGGAATATTTTTGGAAGATGCTCTTCACTGATAGTCTCAGAGTCTGCACTGAAAGCAGATAACAGCCTCTGTAAGAATCTTTGAAGGTTTAAAAATGGTGGAATAATAGCTGGGACTATAGGCACAGTATACATTATGAAACAAAATAGGTAAATACTCTTGCAAGAGCTCTGTGATGAGTAGAGGTGGAATAGCATCAGGCAAAGAACTGAACATTCTGGAACACACTCCTTGGTGGAACTCCAAGAATTTTTTGTATGTTAGCTGCATGATCCAGCCATCTGGTTATATATTGTTCTTCAGTGTCCCTCTTAGACATACAAAGCAGCAATGTGCAAGAGAGCTTCTTTTTGTTGGACTGATTTTCTTAAGACGAGCATTGCAACATGCACTCTCTGTCCTGCAAGCAAGCCTAACTTTTTGAACTACTGGCCTCTGGTGGAACGTCATTTCCACTGACAGCACAGAGATGCTCTTTACACTCTCACATAACACCAGAACCAGGGGACATCCGCTAAAATTGAGTGTTGGGAGAGTTAGAACAGACAAAAGAAAATATTTCTTTACTCAGCGTGTGGTTGGTCTGTGGAACTCCTTGCCACAGGATGTGGTGATGGCGTCTGGCCTGGATGCCTTTAAAAGGGGATTGGACAAGTTTCTGGAGGAAAAATCCATTACAGGTTACAAGCCATGATGTGCATGTACAACCTCCTGATTTTGGAGGTGGGCTATGTCAGAATGCCAGATGCAAGGGAGGGCACCAGGATGAGGTCTCTTGTTATCTGGTGTGCTCCCTGGGGCATTTGGTGGGCCACTGTGAGATGCAGGAAGCTGGACTAAATGGGCCTATGGCCTGATCCAGTGGGGCTGTTCTTATGTTCTTATGATGAGCTGGTCTGTTATAATCGAGTTGTAAATCAGCTCCTTTTTTAACCAGGGAGGTATAGGCAATGAAGTGTCTCGCATATGTGAGCAGCAGTGGGAAAAGACTCATGACAAATCTAATCAAACATGGATTATATCCCATTTTAAGAATTATTCTGCAGCAATAATGGCAGTGAAGATGTACTTCTCTGCCATCATCATGTTCTTGAAGACTCTTCCAGTTCAGCTGTACCAGGCAGCAGGGCCTAGGAGAGGGGGGTAAAGGGGGTAATTTGTACCCAGGTCCAGGGTCAAAAAGGGGACCCAGGAGCCAAAGGAGGGGACCCAGAAATGTTCTTACATTTTCCTATCTACTCCGACTTGTTGCCCACACAGGATGCTGGGGGCACTACCACAAGCATGAGGCTGCAGCTACTGGCAAGGCACATATGCTGGGCTGTAGGACTGCAGACATGACACCCCTTAACACAGTGTCAAATCTGGGAAGAAACCGATCTGCTACAGTAGCTGTTTAGCTTGTGGATCTGCTTACCATGATGGAGTTTATAGGAGGACACAGTTGCACAACTATAGCTGCTGCAGAAGCAAGTTTTAGAACTTTCCATTCTAGTGTGAGTCTAAATATGATGATGCTAATTTTCTGCAAGATTTTCTACATTTAAAATTTTTTAGAGAGACTTAGGAGTGTGTTTGGTTTTCCGTATTGCCATATCTAGCTGTCAATGCCTCATGGGTGGGTAGACCTGGGCTCCAAAAACTTCTCCAGCTGTCTCCACCCTCCCCTTCACCCTGTTTCACCACCCATTCTGCTTGCCCGTCACCACCCTCCCCTGCTCTGTTTTACCCCTCCCCCTTTACAAAGGGGCCCAAAAGAAACTTTGTACCCCCTGATAAAATTCCACTCAGAGCTGGGTCTGCAAAGGATAGAGGAGGACACCTTGATGGTCTGCTGTGACCAATTTGCAGGACACTTTGCAGATAAAATTGCTTGTATCCACCACAACTTTTACTCTGCATTGATGATTTGTATTGAGATACACCCAACATCCACTTGTCCAGTTGTTATGCATCCTTTTCAAATTGCACAACTTGAGGATATGAACAGGTTTGCTGGTTGCATAATGCAGTCCATATGCCTGCTTGACCATTGGTCTTCATGGATGGTGAGGTCTGTTTATGGCAGACTGTCTGAATAGCAGAGAAGATGATAGATACCTGTTTGGAGTGGTGTGGTTTCATCCTTGAAATGAACCAGGTGGCAGTTACCCACTGTCTTCCAAAGAAACCGTCTCTTTGTCTTCCTGGATCATTACCAGCTAGTCTTTAACTTCCTGTTCATGGGCAAGGTGCTCATGGGTAGTGAGCAACCATTCCCATACAGGAACCCATTCCCATACAGGAACTCTTGGATGTGTTTGATTATCTTGACCCATTTCAGTCTGCACATGCCCAATCTTGTCAGATCTCGGAAGCTAAGCAGGGTCAGGCCTGGTTAGTACTTGGATGGGAGACCGCCTGCGAATACCAGGTGCTGTAGGCTTATACCATAGTCTTTCGAGACTGAAGGTTACCAACCATTTCAGTCTGGCTTTCACCCAGAGTTTGGGATGTTAATGGCCTTGGTCACTATTATGTGGATGTCACCCAGTTCTTTATTTTCATTCTTTCTGGTACTAGGGAGATTGTGGAGGTTCTGCTGTTGCTCCCTGGAGTCAATATTAGACTGGAATAAGAAAATGATATCCAAACATCAACTGATTGAGGAAATAATGGCTGTGCACAAGTTAAAAAAGAAAGGTGGGGGTTTGGGGTGGACCTACCTGCTCTTGTTCCACCTTGAAAGAACAATTTCCACATCAAAAATTGAACTTCAAGAAAATTCAGAAAGCACTCCATAATTTATTTACAGATATGTATCTCCTCTTTAAGCATTACGGATGTTTGCCTGCAGTCATGCAGGAGATAAAAAAGCACTCATCAATCGTGCAAAGTGTGAATCGGCCCGCAGAGTTTTAGAACACAGAACCACATTACAACAAGTGTTTCGGCCTTGCCCTCCACTTTAGTTGTAGATTGTCCATCACAATGAACTGTAGCAGATGCTTAACCATGTCTAAAATTCCCTTGGAAAGAGGGGTTACCATTATTTAACAGCGGCTAAGAGAGCTCCCATAATTCACGGATGCCTGGCAGATCTGATCGCATTTTGTTAGAATGCCATTTACAAGTATGGTCTAAATTATTCTCCAGAGCAGACTTGATACTCAAAGAAGATATATTTTCCTCTAAAAGAAGTGGAAGATGTACTACTTTGCCTTTCAAAATTACCATGTCTGCTCAAGGAAGGTTGCCAGCTTTAACGCTCATTGAAATGAGTGCCCTGGAAAAGCGTCACAAATTTCTCCCAAACAGTGCTGTACCTGACTGCTCCAGCGACTGGGACAGTAACACCATGACATCATGTGACATCATGGCATCACTTCTGGGTTCTCCCCTGAGGAGGGAGGCATGTGCTGTGGCTTCTTCATACACCCCTTCCTTTTTCTCTGAAGGCTCCCAGACTCCAAAGAATGGGGTGTGCGCAGTGGCCGCAGCAAGTGCCTCCTCCATAACTAGGGCGGAGCCTGGGGGCAGTCATGTGTTCTCACTTGGCAGAGCACCTGGGGCAGGTGCCCCTCCAGCTCCACCCTAGTTATGACTGCTGTCAAATACTATGGTAGCATCTTTTAGAGGATCATTTTTGTGATGACGACAGCAGAAGGATAATGTCCCCCTTTTTTTTTAATGCAATTCTAAAAATGGCCATGTTGATTCCCATACAAGTCAGTCACTCCACTGATGTCAAGAACATTTGAAGCATACTGGTAGAAAAAAAACCCTGATCTGCGAAAGCCAAAGTTATATTTCCTGAGAAATGAATATACTTCCGGCAATACCATACATCCTCCACGCAAAGCAAGGGATGCACATGCACCCAGGAGCAATCACTCATTAACATGTATGAAGGTGCCCCTGACTATGTGAACTTTGTCACATCTTGTCATAGAATGAGCATAGGTGAAACAATGAAAAATGTATGCAAGTCAGGCGCTCCAAAAGATCAGTGAGTCCCTTGTACTGTTACATTGCAGACAAACTGAAAGCCAGTAGTTTGACGGTTTACCTGAAAGAAGGACCATATGGCTTCCGCCAGCAAAGCTTGCCCAGACTGAGGATAGTCAGCAGATATGGGCTAGACGTCATCCATATATTGACAGTATTTTATTGTCCATTGTTATTGTTTATGGAAACCATTTTTTGCTGAAATGCGTTATATAAATATTCTTATTAATAATAATACTAAATGTTATCAAATGTCATCAAATAGTAATAACACATGTTATCAAATGTTTACAAACTTGTGGAGACCACAGTTATTTAACTGCTTGTTGTGAGGACCATGTGAGCAAGACTATATACCACAGTTTTGACAACTTGAAATATCATGTTCAGCATCCACTTTCATTTTCCATTTCAGAAATGTACTGTTATTCTTGTTCTGAGACTCTTGGTTTCTTTAGTAGTACTTTTCGGAGACCACAGTGCACTGACACCACAATGACAGAGAGTACACATTCAGCAGAACATCAGTCATGTCACGTTAAGCCCCATCACATCACATCAGCTGACATGACTGACAGAACCTGACGTCTCATGTCACAATGGGATATATCATCCTCCACAGTGAGTTACAAAGACACACTTTCTAGCAAAGTAAGATGAAATGAAAGTGGGACACGTTTACTGATCCAGGCAGCTCCTAATGAAAATCTTTTAGCTCTGCTCATATTGCCAAATGGTGATCAGGATGGGATTCAATTCATTTACATGATATTCATTTTTTAATGATAGAAGGAGAGGTTGTTAGGCTGGAAATCTGCATTGCAGCATGGAGATTATGGCTGTCACCAAAAATAGCAGTCATCTCCTTCCCTTTTTCCCAGCATGCAGTAAAAGGAAGGACAAAAATGTGATAGCTCATGTTCATTCTCAATTGCACTTAATTGGCTTCAGAGAACACACCAATATTTATTTACATCAGTATTTATTTTACCACTCGTTTAAAAGCATGCAATATGCTTGATTTCCAATTCTGTGTTAGCATGGCACCATTCTTGTAACCATTAATAAGCTGCACATCAGTTCCATTTTTCTCTTTTGATTCCAATTCTTTCGAGTACCCTTACATAATTGCAATGGGATCCATTGGTTTCTGTAATTTTAAAAATACTCTGTGATAAACCAAAACGTAACAGTCTATGAACATGGTCGCCAGTCATGGTAGTCTTGATAGATCCACACGTCCAACAATTAGATGTAAGAACATGATACATATTATTAAAAATTCTCCATCTGTCAAATACCACTGCGTATCATTTTAAAATAGTTTTCCATCAAATTAATATATGCAAAAATGATGTCCATTTTTATATGTATTTCCATATGGGATATCCCTTCCAAGATCTTTCTCCACTTTTTACAGCAATATATCCCAAAATGACTGCATTTCTTCAGTAAGATTTTTTTTAATTGAAAAATTCCCTTACCATTTGGATTAATTGTTTTCTCAAAGTAGATTTTGACTTTTTACTCATAGAGAATGTTAAATATCTCATTAAAATAGCTGCCACTTTTCAGCAAGGGTGATGTGCATGGTGAAGAAGGTTTTGGTGGAATGGGAACTGCACACAGAGCGGAAAACAGATGGTGGCTTTTGTGAGATGATATATCACATTTCTCAACATCTGTACCCCGTTGTACCACTTTGCATGATCCACCTATTGGAAGTGCCACCGGAAGAAACTGGGGATGATGGCATAACTAATTACTTCTGGATTGGGAGACCAGATGCAATGCAACCAATAAGAGGCTCAGGGTGGACAGGAGGGCTTTTTGAGTGTGTGGAAAGCACCTGCTGAAGCTCTGCTTACTGAGCCGAGTCTCCCTCCACTGCTTGTCACATTGTGTTGCTGGTCTCACTATCAGGCTGTGGGGCTCTGGGGGTCCCACAAGTACCACCAGATACTACCTCAAGTACCTTCAGCGGTATGAGTACCATTGGTTGAGAAATACTGAGATAGATCAAATCTTTAACTTTGTTTCTGTTTAGTAGGAGAGAATGGGAGCCCAGATTCATGCTTCCTGTGTGTCCAAATAGGTGACTGATGCTTTCAGAGCTGACAGTACTTATCATTATGGTGACAGGTGATATCTGATGGACAGATATCATGTAGAAATCTGTATGAGCTGCATTGTGCACATGACTGGAAGACATTGTTATGTATAAAATATTTTACTTACTTCTCCCAGGCCACTTTGTCGCTCTCCCCCCACCCCAACATGGGGCATATGCTTTGTCGGCAGCACTGCCTGCTATGAACTGGTGGGGGATAGGATTATGCTGCTGGTTTTTCCCATTTTTCCTTCCATACCAAAGGTAATTGCCTTGAATCCAGTTTGTCTGTTTGGGCTACCAATGTGTACAGCTGAATTAGGACCATCAAACTGTAACATTTGCTAATTGTAAGCTTCAACAGGTGACAGGTGTTCAACTACTTTTCCTTGTGAAATCAAGTGTTGTTTGCTGAATGCAAGTTGTATGAATGCAAAATGCTACAAGGGAAATGAGGGACGCATATTCCAGTCAAACTATATAAACAAGTTGGCTACATAAAAGTTAGTCTGTGCTGTATCTTGCGCCAAAAAGTTGCCAATGAGTATGATCGCATTAGTGAATATGAAAATAATTTTTTTTGTGTGTGTGATCATCATCCCACATTACAGGTGTGCCTGCCAGGTTCTCATTCACAGTAGCTTTTGGTAATGCTTTAATTTATTACTTGCTTTATACGTTGGCACTATCAAAAGCAGAAATGCTGTCCTCAATTCATTGTTTTGCGGTGATGGGTAATTTTAATTTTAGTTGGCAGTTTCAGCTGGCTATTTCATCGATTCATCCTTGGACCAAAAACGAAATGGCAAACTCAACCCAGGCTGCCCAGGGTGACTATAAGAGAGAAGAGCAGTTCTTTATGTTTCCTTTATTTCAAAAGGTTTCTATCTTGCCTTTTGTGAGAATTATCAGACAAGGTGGCTTGCAGTATAATATAAAACCAAAAATGTAATAAAACATTTAGGAGAGAGAAAAGTGAGTTGGACTTGCAGGGACCACCTTGGGGCTGGAATAGGCATGTGGAACAGCAGGATCTGAGAATGAAGCCTGCGGTTGTTCCTTCAGAGGCCACAGGACACACCTCAGCATGTACTTCCTCTTGTGGAGTTCCTCTGCCTCCTGGGTGGAGGTGGTAAAGTTCAAACTCTCATAAACAGGTCAGCAAATATAATGCAAAGTTGCCTCCACACCTCCCAGCAAGGCACAAGTATGTTTGAATATAAACTAGGCACAATGTATTAATAATATGCAAAGAACTTGGAGTGGCCAAAAATAGTCTATAATTCCATCTTGGGTGGAGTTTGGTTCAGTGAGCACCTGTGCATTGCTGTTGATGCCCAGAACATTGTCGATGCCCAGAATGGCTCCAACCATGAGTGGAAGGAGCCACTTATATGGTGCATTTTGGGGCCTGGTACTACTGCTTTGCCCTCTCTCTAACTATGCTACTGTACAGGCAGGTCCAGTCCTAACCTGTGCTGGAACAGGCAGGCCACAGTGGCTTGTGCTGTATCCCGCACAGGTTAGGAGGCAGCTGGAGGTCATCACAAGGTAAGGGAATACCCTGTGTTGAGTCCCAGCCACCCCTATAGAGATACTCAGATCTTCGCCAACTAAATAGCAGGCACAAATCTGAGCAGCGGGTGTAAGACTGCCCAGGCCAATGAGAGAGGTTAGGATGCAGCCTGCACTGCCAAAGCTGATCCCACCCCCCTGCCAGACCCTATCTGCCTCCTGTTTCACTCTCCTCTGACTCCAAAATGCCCTCTTTCACCCCCTGCTTTGGCTTGCCCCAGCTGGTGCGTACTTACCTAGTCTGGGTGCCCTGGGGTTCGGATCTGGGCCTCTGCACCAGCCCAACTAACCCTGAGTCAGCAAAGTGTGCTGTATGGGACAATTGCGACACTCAGGAGCCGGGAGCCCTCTGGATTGTGTCCTTAGCTGCATTAAGTCACTTCATATTCACATGAGTTTTGAAAAACTCACCCTACCATTAACTTCAATAGTTAAAATTATATCCTGCAGCTGACATGCACAACTTGTGACTCACCAAGCTGAACATGAATGTAGGTTTATCAAGACCATGTTAGGCGGGCATCCTTTCTATCTAGTATATGTGGTCCTGAAATGGTTGGGTCACAGGTCACGCAGGCCTGTTCTGCATGATGTATCTGACCAGTGGTGGTCTGTTGCACTGGTATGGTTTTCACCATGTACACACACAAGTACACAAGTTCTCCACTGAAAAATAATAACTATTGATCAAAGCAGACAAACAGAAATAAAGGTGAACTTGTAGTGTTACATTTGCAAAAGAGGGCTTAATGGAATTTATTGTACATATCTAGCACTATTTCACTCCAGAACTGGTGAAATGGGATATGTAACTAATGCTTAGCAAGAGGGGACATGGTTGGGAATGACATTCATCAATGATGAGGGAGGATGTCAGTTTCAACTGCCATGTCTCCTGTAGCCCAGCTTCTCTTTTTGTTTAACCTTCAAATACAATCTATAAAGCAACTGTTCATATCTTTGGTCCTGGGCAGGACAGAGTCAGGCCTCAAATTTAGTTTGTCATCTGCTTTCTCAGAAATAGATGTGATTTATGTTTATGGTAAAATATCTGAAATGTCATTTAAGAGGAAAACAAATGGCTCAGACTTCAGTGAGCGAAGAACAAAAAAACACCACAAAAGAGCAATTGTGGAACTTTGAAAAAGACCTTTTCTCTCCTTGCACTAAAAATCACATATTTTAGTTCTAATTGTAAAAATTATCTGTCTCTTGGCATGTCTTCTCGTCTTTTCCTTAAAGGGATTCATCAGCTGTGTTAATGATGACACATTTTTTAATATATACATTAAACATTTAAGTCATAATATGTTAACATGACATAAGATGTGAATAATAACAATGTTTTATATATGAAGCAAAAACATATTTTATGTTGGAAATGGTTAGAATGCTTGGCAAGTGACTTATATCCATAACAATTACATTTAAATATTGCTTTTGCATCCCATCTATCTTAGATGCAATTTTATAGTGCCTTTTTAAAAATTTATTTCAGTATGACCTCTTTGAGGCTGTAGCTTAGTGCCTCTAGCCTACATATTCAATTGCACTTGTACTTGCTCCTGTTCAATTACATTTCAAAGTGCAGGAGCCAGTAAGTGCCCAGACATGAACTGCATTTACTATTCTGGGACTCTTCTCGAATTATAACTTGTATTCGGTTATGCACAGTAATGCAGGCACGAAGCTGAAAGGAAATCCGTCACTTTGTTCAAAATGATGGCCTGTCTGATTTGACTTAGGGCTGCAACAGTTTGGAACTATAACTCTGTCAGCAGCCATAGCATTCCAAAAATCTGTCAGGGTGAACATGGATTCATGCTGTGACTTTCCAAAAGCAGTCTGGCCCCTGTGTGCCTTCAAAATCAGCACTCCTGCCTTCCCTGCAAATCCTCTCTCCTACCTGCAATTCCGTTATTAAAGATCTGTCTGCTGATGTGTCTGTGCTTTATGATCTCTTGTCAGATCTGCTCAGGCTTGGAACAGGGCCGCTTTTGTGATGGCAGGAACATTGCAGAAGCTGCTCCCCTGCCTGGATCCACCAAGCCTAAGAGTCATTCTTTGCAATACGAGAACCAAAAATTGTGCAATTTCATAAGTGGAGCCTTGTACCCCCATGTTTGCTCAATACCACCCCTGCCCCTGTGGATGTGGGGAAGAACGGGCATGTAAGCAAGCAGGCAAGAGGCAAGCAAGGTGAGCAAGTACACCTACATACTTTTTCTCTGTACTTACCAAGAGTGCAGCAGGCAGCATCCTACCTGTGCTTTGCTGCTGTGTCAAATAAACCAAAAGTGGTGCACAATGGGAACCCAGCATGCATCGTGGAGCAAACAGGCTGCTACATGCTGCGGTTCGGTTAAGTAAAGGGGAGAAGCAGGGAAGGAAGTGGGCTCCAAGTTGCCTTTCCCTGCTGACTTGGTGCTTTGTAAGCATCAGGTGGGTGAGGAGAAAGGGGCTCTGAGCAAGTTGGAAGAAGGTTGGAGAGCCAGCGGAGTGGCAGGCTGGAGAGGGTAGTGGACAGGTGAGTTGGGGGCTCATCCAGAATCCACAGCTATGCTACCATTTCAGGTTGCTTCATGGAATGGCCAGCTTCGGATCCTGGCTTCCCCTAAGAAATAACTGGTTTCCGACAAGTTGTTTGGCTATTACTGTCAAGGGAGGCTTCTGGGTCTCTGCAGCAGTGACATGGTGATTCAGCAAACTAAAATGGAATTTTAAAAAGCAGTGTCAGTGTTGCAGGTTTTGATGTCAGCTTGAATATTGACCATTATCATTTTTGTTTCTATCAAGTGCCTTTGGTTGGAGGCTAAAGAGTTCTTAAAAGAGCTGAAGGAAGGATGTGAGGCCTGCCATTGCCTGTGACAAATGCACCCATCACATCAGGTCTTTTTCTTCCATAAATGCAGATTGAGAACATAAACATAATATAAGATATATTAGATATGAGCATACTGTCTCCTATGAAGACAGTCAATTGGTACATGGCCTCAAGTTGCAAGTCAAGGTCTTTCCCAGTCTGGCTACCTGAAATCCTTTTTAGTGGAAATGCTGGCAATTGAACTGGGGACCCTTCTGTATGGGAATTGAATATTCAGCCCTGAGGTATGGGCCAACTTCAGTCTAAGGTAGTAGTTCCCAAACTGTGAACCATGGCTGCCCAAGGACCAACCAGAGGAGCTGTGGAATCCTCACAAAAAAATCTGCTGCCCTATACAATGTATAGGAGTGTTGCCATTGTAAAGGCCATTGTAGCAGCCAATGGTACAGTAGGTCAAGGAAGCCACCAGTTGAAAAGGTTTGGGAGCCACTGGTATAGAGGTACATTTGGAGGGCTTTGTGTACTGTCTTCCACCAGTGCAATTTATGCATTAAAAATACATATTTTCTTTATATTGTAGCAAACATGAATCCCTATGAAGAAAAGGAAAGTATTTTGCTATATAGGGAAAATGATAACTCAAGAGTGAAAGGCAAGATTTCCCCCTACCAACTCTTTTCATATCAATAGAGTCCTCCTATATTCTTTTTTCACTTTGCACTTGTGACCTATTTTAACAAGATTGTATTGTTAAAAATGAAATGTTTGGAAGAAATTCCACACAGTATAAACTAGGAAGACTTATGGAAGACAATGAAAATCAGTCAATGGCTGGCCTCTTCTCAAGACTTCAGGCACATCTATGAAGCCAAAAGAAGTTTCCAGAACAAAGAAGCTGGAAACAGCCAGATGAATCCCTCATGCCATGGATGGATGGGATAACTCTTCCTGGAATGGGTTTAGGAAAACAAATCTTCAGTGGTAGTTTCCAACAAGAATTGGTTCTCATACAAGAACAAAGGCTGTAATGACCAATTTATTGACAAGTAGGGCTCAATGCAGATCTGTCAAGCTGGGGAAGGCATCATCATTTGGGAACATGTCATTAACCAATCTGCTTAATATGCTTCAGCTACTGTCTTGAAACCACTTGCCAACTTTTAAAGTGACAACACACTTTAAACAACAACACACATGGGGGGGGGGCTTTATGATGGCTGACTTAATTAAACTCAGCAGTATCATTGGAATGTGAATGAAACCTGGTCTGATCAGAAGGCAAGTTTGCGTCAGAACTGGACTGTGCCACCAATTGGTAGCAGTGAGATGTTTGAACTCTTCCCCATAGGGGAAAAAACCACTGTGAAACTAGAATGGCAGAAAGGAAAGGCTAGAATTCATATCTCTGATGTGCTAGCTTTCTGTGCAAAGGGATATTTTAATGAAGGCAAGCATTCAGTCATAAGGTTCCCCACATGCAGTCTAAAGTGGTAGAGTCTACACACAGTGATCACTTCATCTGCTGTCTGTGAAAACCAAACTAGAGAAGGGGATAGGAGGAAAGCACCATGTGACTGAAGTGGTATGGTCCCAAGAGAGTTTTTGGAGGTATCCACTTGTGTCTAGGAAAGACTGAGTTTTAAAATGGGCCTTTAGTGTGGTATGATTTGTTTCCTTGGTGTAGTTGCTACTTGTTGATGGACACTATACCTCGCATTTTTTTGCTGTTATAATGTGTTGTGATTTTTTATGATACTGTTTTAAAAGTGTTGTGGTTTCTGTGCACCACTTTGGAGGCCTCTTTTTTAAAAAAAAAACAAACTGAAAAGAGGCTGATAAAATTTATCATCTGTGAACAAGAAGTTGGTTGTATGGACATGCCCTATCACTTCCTTCATAGTGAACACTTCCAAGGTAAAGGCTAGGTGTACCGCAGCCAAACCCCTCATGTGAATCCAGATGTGGTAAATTCAGTAGGACAATGATGCCACAAACCCATCCACAAGGAATTGGATAAAATCTCTGTTGTCACAATGAAAGTGGTTGAAAAGTCAAGTATGAATATACAGTATTGCGTGTGTATTTTTAAAATTTAAAATACAAACATTTAAGACTGCAATCCTTTATACGCTTATGTGGGCATGAGTCAGGGCGACCAGATACAATAGTGAACAGAGCGTGCCTCTTCCTTTAACCATTGTATAGAAGAGGGAATTTTGGCAGGTGCAGTTGAACATGGATGGGTTTAAAAAGCTGCATCTGCCAAAATTCCCTCTTCTATACAATGGTTAAAGGCAGGGATGGGAACTTGAGTCAAGTGACTCAAGTCTGAGACACAAAAGCACATCTGGGTGTGCTTGCTCACTTTTCTCAGTGTGTGAAACTCCTTGTGGGGCCATAATTCAGACTGGGTGAGCAGAAGCCAGAAAGTTCCAGCCAGGACGCAGGGAAAGGTTAATGGTTTGCATCAAGCAGGAGAGTGTAGGAGGGCGGCGGGACCAGCCTCTCTTGTCCATCACTGAAGGAATCAATGAAGGATAGGTGGTCTTTTTTTTTTTACTCTGCATAAGGGAAGGCAGAAGGAGGAGCCCAAGGGGTTTCTTGCCTTAGGATTAGCAGGAGTTGGTAAAAGGAAGTAGAGAAGCCAGGAGGCAGTTTCTCATGGCTCCAGCCAGTTCCTCCTGGCTCTGGCCATTGTTACCTCGGAGGAAGAAACTCCCGCATTGATTGACAGGCAATGGGACTGCTTCTGAGTAGAGCTGCAAAGGATTGGGTCATACTCTTAAAGTGAGCTTCACAGCTGCTGCTATGTGACCCTTCTCCCGCTTGCTGCTTCTGTCCCCTCCCGTAGTCTTATCACCTTGCCATGCTTGGACACCTCCCAGTCCCTTTTGGTCTGTGTCCTGGCATACCTGACCCTGGTGTGCCTGACCCAAAAGGCACTGACTTGAGTCAAAATGACTCGGGTGTTTTGGGGGGGGCGAGTCAGCAAAGGGTACCCATTAAGACTTGTGCGCGAGTCAAGTTGCAGGGGGGCGGAGACTCAGGACTCAAACTGAGTCTCGCTGCAGTGCCAAGTTCCCATCCCTGATTAAAAGTATAGGCTCTCTGTCCTCCATTGTATCTGCCTTCATTGTATCTGGTCACCCTGGCATTCCATTTAACTCAGTGGAACTTATGTCTGAGTAGACATTACAGTCTTGAGCTGTAAGTCACTTCAGGCATACCTTATTTCCCCCCCCCCGGGGGATTTTCCCAGGGGAGGGGGGAGAGAGCGCGCGCGCCCTAACACAAATTGCACTGGAGTTAATGTAAAGATAAGAAATTAAATAACTACTCTGTAGATGGTGTTCTAGTGTTTTTGTTTTTAAAACTGTGGCTTTAATTCTTAACTGATCAGTGGCTTTTTTTTTTTTTTTAAAGGTGAAACTGAACTTTTCTCTCTCTCTTTCGCTCCTTCCCTTTTTGTGAATAATTCATGCTTTGGAATGGTTTCACCATTGGCTGTTCTTGCAGCCATTAAACTGAAATAGGACTGCAGAAAATGGGGCACCAGAAGAGAAGGTCAATCTATGGAAATACTGCTATTGCTTTTACGCCATTATTAACACCTCCTGACACATGGTGTTCAGAGAGGGGGAAAAGCTAATCTGTAGGCCAAAATGATATGGTGATAGAAGAATTGTTTCAAGTACATGCACAGGAGGTGAATATTTTTATGGGAAGGCAGAAATCTGAGAGGCACAGGAGACATGGAGACAGAGGGACTGACAGAAGGGAGAACCATGCACAAAGTCACAAACCCGCTGCTTGCTGAATCTGCTGTCTGGAATCTAGTGAGTGGCACTGCTTATACAATTCTGGGCAGGATGCTGATCTATCTACATTATAAATCTTTTGATGCCTGAAGACCATCCACTGAGAGTTGTCTTTAATTTTAAAAGGAATTGACATGGCTTAATGTGTTAAAGTGGAAAAAAATCTGTTCCCTTTTGAGGTGAGTTTCACTGCAGCAGATATAGCATGTTGGCTATTACCGTTCATTTGAAGCACATTTGTCTCTCTGTGTACTTTATCAGGTCACTCCAATTGTTTTCACGTTGAATTGCTTCCATGCTTCATGGAGATGTTTAAAACGAAGTAAAAAAATATTCAGAATTAATCCCAGGCTCGTGATTTCCAAGCCCATGCATCAAGATTTTTTTTTTTCCCCAAGCATTAAGTTACCTTTTCCAAAATTGACAGCAACAATCTAAAAATAAAAATATATTGTCAAAAAGTTGATATGTCAACAGAGTGTTGTTTCAGTCTGCCACAAACATTATTATTTACTATTGTGTCCTTATCCTTCAAAGAGCTGAAAGCAGCTTACAGATCTCATTTTTATCCTCATAACAACCCTCTGAGGTAGGTAAGACTGGCACTTAGACCCAAACTAGATGTGATATGGGAATGGATTCCCTGATTGGAATTTTCTTTCTCTAAAAGTAGCTGAAAGGGGCTCCCAATTTGAACAAGAACAGTGGACTTTTTCTTAACCATTTCCCCATGTTAGCATTTCTCAACCAGTGGTACTTGTACCACTGGTGGTACTTGAGGTGGTGTCTGGTGGTACATGTGGAACTTCTAGACCCCTGATGCCTGACAACAAGACCAGTAATGCAATGCAACAAGCACCAGTGAGAGGTGCAGCTCAGCAGGCAGACCTCCAGTGCGTGCTTTTCACATGCTTGAAAAAGCCCTCCCATCCACCCTGAGCCTCTTACCAGTGTTTGCCATGTTGCATCTGACCTCCCAATCCAGAAGTAACTGGTGATGACATTATTGACAATTACTTCCAGTGGTACTTCCACCACCTCCAGTGGGCAGGAGGTCTGGTCTGGGCAGGAGGTCTGGTCTAGAGGGTAGAGCCTCCATTTGTCTGAAGATAACATCCGCAGGTGCCAGTTCGAGGCCACCGGCACCCTGAATGGTGAGACCTTGAAGCAGCTGACAAGCTGAGCCAAGTTATTCCACCTGCTCTTTGGTGTGAGTGAAGAAGCGTCTTGGCTGCCCTCCATGTGAGAGATGAAGGAGCTGCTTGTCAGCTTGCATGGGAGGAAATCGGAGGCCGAATGTGATACCAGATCAAAAAGATCCATCTGAAATGTTGTGGTTCTTGAAAGATAGAACCTTTCTTCAATTGTAAAAATCCCTACAGGGATTTAGAACAGCCTGCCCATGTAAACCGCCTTGAATAAAGTCTGAGGAGAAATCTGACAACCAACATTATTATTACTACTTCCAATAGGTTGACAAATGTGAAATGGTATGGCAGGGGCCAAACATTGAGAAATGCAGCTCTTTGCTGATTCCCTGGCTTCAATCCCCTCCCCAAAGTTCTTGTTCTTGTTGGCAACCTTCAGTCTCAAAAGACTATGGTATCTTGCTCTGAATGGTGGTTCTGGAACAGCGTCTAGTGTGGCTGAAAAGGCCAATTCGGGAGTGACAATCCCTTCCACACTGGGAGCAAATGCAGTCTGTCCCTGGTCTGTCTCCCTGGCTATGGGCCTTCCTTCTTTGCCTCTTTGCCTCAGACTGTTGGCCAAGCGTCTCTTCAAACTGGGAAAGGCCATGCTGCACAACCTGCCTCCAAGCAGGCCGCTCAGAGGCCAGGGTTTCCCACCTGTTGAGGTCCACTCCTAAGGCCTTCAGATCCCTCTTGCAGATGTCCTTGTGTCGCAGCTGTGGTCTACCTGTAGGGCGCTTTCCTTGCACGAGTTCACCATAGAGGAGATCCTTTGGGATCCAGCCATCATCCATTCTCACAACATGACCGATCCAACGCAGGCGTCTGTTTCAGCAGTGCATACATGCTAGGGATTTCAGCACGTTCCAGGACTGTGTTGTTTGGAACTTTGTTCTGCCAGGTGATGCCAAGGATCACTGTGCAAGGAAAATTTTTACAAGCACATTTTGAGCCTGTACGTTTTTGCCACTGCAAATGGCTTCTTCAGGAAGGTAATTGGGATTGGTGCTGCAGCGTGCCGGGGAAGAGCAAGGTCGTCCCACAGCACCACAGCCCCAGTTCAAGTTGTGGAAGTTTTTGACTACTTTTCTAAAAGGACCAGGAGTTCTAATCGTGGAGCTCCCCATCACATCTAGTTTGGCCCTTTGTGATTGATTCAAGGTTCATGACTGAGCAGTGGTTTTTTTACCCTGGCCCAAGTCTAGAACGGCTGTCTATTCCACATTGGCAGTTATGAAAACAATGCATCAGTTTCCATATCTTTTATGTTTTCCTATTTTTATGTTGAAATGTTAACATATTTTAGAAATATGTTTTATGTTTTATGTTTAAAATCATATTTTAAAAATGTTTCTATATTTTTATCTCAGTGAAATGTTTGCATCAAAGCAAGTCTGCAAACAACTCCACAAACAATCCTAATCTGCAAACATTTTTTTTTTAACTATGATGTCTACGCACACGTATCTGTGTTATTTATTTGTAGCACACAATAGGACCAACTCTTGGTTAGGGATCCACTTCACTTGGCTCAAGGATTGTGCATGTTCCTCAGGAAGAGGCATGCAGACAATCTTTTCCTGCAGAGGCTGGTGGGCCACCTAATCCCAACCCAGTAATGGCCTGGAGTGCCCTGTGCTGCTACTGCCACCACACACATCTTCCTGCTGCTCCAAGGCAAAGCTTGGAGTACCTCATGGCAATGGGAAGGGAAAGTGGAGGAGGTAGATGTGCGGCTCAATGGAATTGGGGCAAATAAATTCTGATCACTTGTACTTGCTTGAATGCAATCAGGGCTGTCCCCTGTGATGAGAGCAGACCTTGGTTTTTTGAGTTCCCCAGATCATATGACATCTCTACTCAACCCCCCCCCCCAATATTTCTTGTAAGGTTTTGGGCTCAAAAAACACCGCAAGCAGGGGGGCAGTTTGATTGTATGAACTCCTTCAGTATTCCTTGCCTGGTGAAAAGCATACTTGTTTTATGTATTTTGGGGGGGGGGGGGCAACCCACAAACCTTTCACAGTTAACCACACAAGATAAGTCCTCATATTGATGACTTTACATAGGAGTGAAACCATTTTGCCTCTTACAGTCCTTGACTACCCAGTGCCATAACACAGATGTTTGTCATTGAATTAAACCTGTGGTCATTTTGTCATTAGCTTTTAGCTGCTTATATTCAGTAGTAAATGCATGATAGGCATAAATGTAGGAAAGAATATATCTCCCGCCATTGATACAATGCACTGACTGCAATCCGATATGCACATATCTGGAAGCAAGTGCCACTGAAATTAATGGGACTTACTTTTGAGTAGATGTGTGAGAATAGTGATGGTGGTGATGATGAAGCCTGTTAGCCTGGCTGCCAGATAGGGATGAGTGACCAACCCAGAATGGCAGTGGGTGCACCGGCTCAGTTATTGTATGGGTCAGTGGTTGCCATTGGCTGGTTGAACAGCAACTGGAAAGTCTCTGGGTGAGTTCAGATGGTTTTAATGGTTGCAAACAAGACTGGGAGAGCTGTAGGCTTGTCAATTCCCTTCTCCTCCTTCTTTGTGCACTGGTGGAGATCAAAAGCTTCTGCTTTTGATTTAAAATTAACTGCTGCTCTGCTTGTCATCTGACCTCAAGGGAGCTGTAGTTAATTTTTATTATTATTGTTTTCAAACAAACTAGGGTCAGACTATTGTTTCTTGGTCAAACCACTTGTTCACTCTACTAAACAAGCATTGTTCCTGGTGATTCTGCCAAAGGGCTTCCACACTGGCAAATGTTTACTAAGCGCAGAGCCTTCCTAGTGGTGGTGCAAGCTTTGTGGCAAACCTTCTCCAGAGAGGTCCACCAGCTCCTAATACTTTCAGGTCAAAATCTGGCTCTTTCACAAAGACTTTAAGTTAAATGGATTGTCCTTTGTATGAGTCTCTGTTGAACTGGTTGCTAGTATGGCTAACTATTTACTGCTAGTAAGGGATTTTTTAAAAAGTTTCTCATTATGATATGCATTGTCCTGTCTAATGTTCATTTAGTTTTTTAAAATCATATTTGATGCTCGATTCTTTTAACGTTTGTTGTTCACTGCTCTGAGTTATCCTTGCTACAATAAAGTGGTATACAGGCCAAATGAATAAATAAATTTAGTGATGGCCGGGGGGGGGGGGCATTTATAATTAGTCACATCAACCGAGGAATGTTCCCGTGAATCAAAAAACACGTTAATCTTCTCCATTTTCAGTATTCCAAGGATAATTTGCACCCCACCTATCCCTGTTAACTTTCACTGATCTCCATTTCTAAGATCCAGCATAATCCAGGTTCTGTTTAGACAAATTAATTGCATCTATGGACACCACAGGAAAGTGGAATGATGACAGAGAAAGAATACGTTGGGGTCTTTATCCAGTTATTGTAAATCATGCCATTCAAGCAAGCTGGGGTGATGTTAGCTGCCACATTTCATTTAAGATGTACCTTTATTCATTCTCACAAAGCCACAGTGCACTCAAAATCCTTCCAGATTTTTATAAATGAACTCCAGAAAAGCATTAAATTAGAACTGTTTGTAGTAGGTCCTTATTACATCCTGATCTTCCTGCAAAGTATACAAATTAAACTATTTTTATTAGGAAATTGTAAAGAAAGCAAGATTAATAAGAGCATAGGCCAAGGCTAAAATCCAATCAATGCACACTTTCCTGGAAGTAAGCCTCATTAAACACAATGGGACTAGCTTATGAGTAGACATGTATAGGCTTGCGCTGTCTGAAATATGTTCACTGAAACACTGAAATGAGCTCATTCTCTGAGATTATCCATTTGTGATTTGGGTTCACTACCCTAATTTTTTACTTCGTTCACAGCCCAAACAAATTTGATGCCCCCCCCCCCCACATATTATTCCCTGATCTCATCCCCATTTTGGTCTCTCCACAGTTGGAATTGTTCCAACATCCAAACTAAATGGCACTGTATTTTTCTGGCCTTGTGCTAGCACGTTGGCACATTCATTAGCGGGCGAACTTCTATACTGGCAGGGCCACTGTTGCGCCAGCATACGTGGAGATACACTGATATATCTGGAGTATAGGATTGGGCTGTAAGGTATCTTCGCTCTGTTTAAAAGAAGAGTCAATCAACAACCTTTAATGGCATCACGCAGAATAAATAAATACAATCACAAATAAAACCCACAGATTAAAACCACAAGATTACACACACTAAAACCCCAATCGGGACTGTCTTAACTATTAGAAATAAACACATTTGCAAGAAACTTAGCAACAAGAAGCGTAATTTCTTGCAAGGAATCATATAAAAGAAATGCTGCAAGAAGGTTGGGGGGGCCAGAATAACTAGAAATAACAGGACCCAAAGTTGCACAACGAAGCTTACTGAACACGGGACAAACACAAAGAAAATGAGTAACAGAATCAGGTTCTATGTCGCAATAAAAGAAGAGTCATGCTGCAGTCACATTCATAGCATATGTGATGTGTCTGCCTGTATTTTATAATTTCCTTTTATATAACTAATTATATGTATAAAGGGCGCCATAGTTATCACTTTCATGTAATTGATTTTGGTTGGATCATACCTATTGATATTAATAATAATAATAATAACAGGTATTTATATACCGCCTTTCTTGGTCTTTATTCAAGACTTTATTCAAAGCGGTTTACATAGGCAGGCTTAATTAAATCCCTTATTAAATAGGGATTTTTACAATTTCAAAGAAGGTTCTTTCTTTCAAGAACGACTACATTCAAGGTGTTTCATTCCGATCTGGCTTGACATTCTGGCCTCCATCCTCCCACGCTCCGAGCAGATGGAACAGCTCAGCTGCAGCTTGCCGGCTGCTTCAAGGTCGCACGGTGCCGGTGGCCTCGAACTGGCGACCTTGTGGATTTTATCTTCAGGCAGACGGAGGCTCTACCCTCTAGACCAGACCTCCTGCCAGTTTTTCAGTTTTTCACCAAAAACTGTGTGGTCTGCTGGTGTGGCCCTAATTCCAAGACAGCAAAATTTCAAACTAGCTTTGCTAAAACAGGGGGACTAATTGCAGTGCTTTAATGAAATGAAATTTTGTAATGCAATTCCCACTTTTCTAAGTCCAGACAAAGTGCTCTAGGTGGGCATCCCAGTCTTACCTGAACTTCCCCAATGCCAATGTAGAGGCACTAGCATGGCCTACTCTGCATCCTGCAGTGGAGTTTAGCTGTTGGAAGGTAAGGGAAATTTGTCCCCTTGTCCCAGGTGCTGTTACACACATCAGATTTATGCCTGTTAACAGCAGGCATAGAACTGACGAGTCCTGTGGAGGTGATAGAAGTTTTTCCCAGGGTAAGTGACTGCCCAAGAAGACCTTTTCAATTGTCAATCTCCCACAGATACAGCACATCTCTGTTGGCATGGTGGGAGGGGGGAGAATATGGGTAGGATTGGGCTGTGAGCCAACTAGTTCTGAACTTCTCCTTCTCTACTCATGTCTACTTCATATGTTCTTTCTATCATCAGCACCACCAAAGTGTGCTATGCTTTCAGATACCCCGTATGTAACCTTAAAAGGTCTCTGATTATAGATGTAGACTGTCTGTAACTATAGTACAGAATATTCCAGTTTTAGAGTTATTGCCTTCAAGAGATCATGTTGCAGTCGCACCCACCTAAGACAGGTTTGGACTTGGAAAATCTGTTTGAAGTTTGACAGGATAAATGATGTTTAATACCTCCCCTCTCGTGAGAGAGAGAGAGAGAGAGAGAGAGAGAGTATGTACATATATAAAGCAATACCAACTTCTTCTGAACTGTGTCCTGCAACTACTACCAGTTCTGCTCAATCCTTCAGAATGAAGATCAGCACAGTCTACGTCTCTTTCCATTTTCAGGTGTGCTGATTCACTGCATGTGACATGCAAAAACACAGTGACCCCTGTAGCCTGCACACCCATCAATTAGTCAATCAGAAGAATAAAGTTTCGATCTTCCAAAACGTAATGTAAGGAGGGGGCTGTGCATCGCATCCAGCATGTGCAGAGTTAACTGGTCTCACATTAACACAACCCCTCCTTACTGGAGGCAAATGTAGGAATTGCAACAAAGTACTGTAAGTGCTTCCTCAGCAGGGCTAGGACTGGGTAGCTGGGCTCAGCTTTATTATTTCCATTCCCTTTAATCCTCTGCCCGCTCTATTTAGTTCTATATTTGCTTAACCATCTCTTGTTATTTTTACAATCGACTTGCCTGTTTCTTTGTGACCAGAACTAAGAGCCATTTCCCTCTGCTCCTGGACAGATTGCTCAGAGCGAATGCTACAAAGGGCATGAGTGGATGCAGGAGAGTGGGGTCAGTGGGGGCCTCTCCAATTGCGCTTCTATTAGCTGGCTTCCATGCTCAGGAAATCCCAGTAATTGGGCTCCCCAATGGCAGTAGCATAGCTAAGGCTACTGGCACTTGGGACACAAAAATTTAAACACACCCATATCCCTTGCCTCCCATAATACCCTCCCCAAATTTTTAACACCCCCCCCCATATGTCATCTGAGAGGCCTCCAAAAGGGACTTCTGGTTTTTGGCGAAAATCAGAAGTGCCTTTCAGAGGCCCCAGGAGGCTTTCTGAGACGGGGGGGGGGGGATGGGACAGGACTGAGTATCTTCAGAGGTCCTAGGTTTCATCAAGAACTGGAAGTGCCTTTCAGAGGCCTCTAAGATACCCCCTCTAGGTATGGTAACCAGGGCAATGTACCCCCTGCCTTCCTTAGCTATGCCACTGCCCAAAGGGAGGTGAGGTGAGAAGAGGCACTCCCCTTTGAAACCTTTTTCCTTCCTGATGGCAGCAGTTACTCCTTTTTGTGACAGCCTTACGCTGCAAGGGGGATCCTTGAGGATGTTTGGGAAGGTCACGCTTATGGACTCTGTGCCTTGTTTCTCCCTCACCTCTTTCAGGGAGGGCCACCGCAGTCTCCCCAGCTCACCCCAGTATGTTTGGAGACCAGATTTAGGCTGATGCATACGGTGAAGATCCGTAATAAAAGCAAACTTTAAAAAGCTTTATATATGGGAATCTTTGACCTTTATATAACTTTATATAACTCTATAACTTTGAATATATAACTTTAATTAGCCTCTTATCCTTTTCAGATAGCGGTTGACAATGGTACCAGTATATTATTTACTGGTATGCTCATGAGCATTTGGAGTACGCAACCTTTGCCAAAGTCACGTCTTTGCATGTTGAGAGTTTCCATGCAAAATTGAGAATGCACACATGGCGGTCATGTTGCATAAATGTGGCCCTTTGATGTCAGGTTGAGCCCCAGGGGCAAATATAGATAGTTAAGAAATGGTATTTGTGATACACAACATTACTCAATTCTCATGTGACTGGGTCTGGGGAAACAAAAATCAAAAGTAGTATTTATCAACTTGATTGTGTGTGTGTGTGTGTGTGTGTGTGTGTGCGCGCGCGTGTGTGTGTGTGCTCACACACGCAAATTTCTTTTCACTTCTTGTAGGTCTGGCAGATATTTCTGGGTGCACAAAGAGTGCAAAAAAAAAAAAGAAAAAAGGTTATATTTTCTCAGCACATATTGGTTTCTTTCTTAGCAGCTAGAAAAGCTTTAGCAAGCCCTACGCTCCATGTGCTGTGATTAGCATTGGTTTGGGCAGCAAAAGGAAAGGGCTGGTTTCCTTCTTTTCCTTGCGCAGGCCAGATTGGTTACATTAAATTCTTACGTTAATGTTCCATCAATTAGCTTTTCTTTCTTTACATTTTGTTTTTCATTGTTTTGCTTTTGCTTTGTTTTACTCCCCATCTAATTAAAATGTTTAACATTGTTCCTTCCTGTGGTCAGGACACGTTCACTTAAAGCTATTTCATTCTAAATCAAGACAGAGGGCAAATGGAAGCAATTAGCATTAAGGGCTGGGTTATACTCCCCCCTCCACTTCACAATGTGGTGATGTCTCTTTTGTAAACGATTCTATCATTGCTGCTTCAACCCCCCCCCCCAGGATTTTATTCTTTTTTTATATTTTAATTACGTGTGTGTGTGTGTGTGTGTGTGTGTGTGTGTGTGTGTGTGAGAGAGAGAGAGAGAGAGAGAGAGTGTTCACAAGAATAAACTAACCAATAACGTGGTATCATCTGCATGCAAGTGAGGGACTCGTAGACAGAAATCTTTCCTTCTCGACATAACAATTCATTTCTGACGTCCCTTCTGGTTTAACCAGATTCTGTTGGCAATATAACTAAATCCAGAAATGCTTGTCATGGGGGGGGGGGGAGGAGGGTGTTGTAGAAAATGGTTCAGTAGGTGGCGCTTCAACACAGCTCACCTGGTACATTGGCTTAGTTTCAGACATTAAACCTTGTAAGTACCTCACATGGTTTCTAAGCCTTGAGTGGTGGCCTCCTTCGGTAGCCTTTGTGTCAGATGCTTATCTCTGGGCTCTGCTGATGAAACATTGAGCAATTATTCCTTGCAACTAAATGAAGCTCCTCCACTTCTTTGGTTTAATTTGTTGGCTAATTTTATCATTCTCATTTTGTCTTTGGGAAGCAAAACAAAGCAAGATCATCTGCATTATAAATGAACAGCACTTTAGAAAGAGCACTTCTTTTCTCTAGTTAGACTCTTAAAGAATGGACTAGATGTACTGGAGGATGGACCACTAGTGCCAGAAACAGAAACCTCACATTTCCTCATTTTTTCCCCCTGCCAATCTACTATGGAAGTATGTGATATGCTATCAGTGCATAATGAATTTCAAAGAACAGTCAAGGAAGTGGAGAGGGGACAGGAATACTTAGAGTGTAGTGTTGTTAACATCCAGCTTTTAGTAGTTTTCTAAGTCGTTGAAGCAGGGACTTGGAGCAGGAGTAGAGCACTGCTCAGGCATGTAGAAAACCCCCGCATCCAATCCACAGTATCTCCAGATAAAAGGATCACATGCAACTGGACTAAGGAAAAAAAACCCAGAAGCCTAGATCAGTGGTTCTCAAACTGTGGGTCTGGGACTCACCAGTGGGTCATGACAATTTTTGGGGGGGTCATGAAACTGACAGGGCAGATAAGGCAATGTGCATCAAGGGTTAAACAAGCTGCTGCTGGGGGGGAGCAGTGCTGCCCAATCACCATTATAGCCATATCCTGTGGCATTTTAAATCAGGCAGCAGGCTCTAGGGCCTCTAAACAGTTTGGGAACCACTGGCCTAGTGAACCAATCATCACAGTATTCAGCAGATACATATGTCTGTATGAAAAGGAGACACATGGCTGCCTACTTTATAACCATACATTTCCCATAATGTTTACTTCTGACCTGATTCCCAGAATTCAACACACAAAGGCTGTGGTAGCATGCTGGACATAATAATGGCTCCTGAGATACCACACAAAATGAGCATACCACTCTCAAACATAGCCAACCGTCATGTAGTCTCACCTCAATTTTCTGGAAGGCAAACAGGAAAGGTATTATGTGCACAACACCAAGAAAGGAAAAGTGCGTGCCCTAAGGGGTGGGTGGAGCTGTAGCAGGATGCCAGTTCTGGAGAAAATTGGGTGCAGCAAGAACACATTGGAAAAGCCATTCCTAATTATGTAACACTTGGCCTTAGTTCTTCAGGCCTACGCCGCAACTCACCATACATAACATTCAACACTGATCTTCCAGGCAAGGGTTGCCCCTGATGTTTGCTGCATTCAGAACTGGGATTTTGACTGTCAGCCTACAGGCAAGGATCAGTTTACTTTTAGAAATAATAAAAGATGGTGATGGCTGTATAAGTGAAGGGGAAGCACCTGCACCATCAGCACGCATGATGAACACACCACTGGTATAAGAGGCACAGTGTATGGCTTGAAAGATAAGCCATGGTTTAAAACATCCCATGGTTTAAAATAAGTGCATTTCCCAAACACCTGATAGCAGAGGCAAATCACATGTGTGTGTGTTGGGGGGAGGGGGAGAGAGATTTATTTTCCCCAAAATTAAAGGAATGCAGCACTCATATCCCTGAAAAGATTTTAATTAGCTGCCCTCAGAGAAGCCCACACATGATCTTTCTGCATGAGTCACTGATCTGGATGTGCCTTCTGTCTGGAAAGATCAGAGCTTAAAGAAGTGAGTCACGCAGAACTGCAGTAGGTGCGCTCCTCTGAGCAGCAGGAGTGACTGCAAAATTCTAGGCAGTGTGTGTGGCCATGAAAAGAGAGGCTTGAATGAGGAAGAATTGCTGCAAGGGGAAACGGACTCCGTTGAAATGAACATTGGTTCATTAGTACATCAGTACATGCAGTACTAGAACACATTACATTGGAGTTCTGTGACTCCCCACGTTATTTCATGTCTAGAAAAGCAGCTGGGCGGGGAGGGGAATTTGAATCAGGGCTATGAAGTTCTCCCTTGTCCTCAGGTGGGACTGGGAGGCAGAGCTTTCCATGAAGTAGAAGTAAGCAGTTCACCTTAGGTCTGTGCACATGTACAAACTGTAAATGTAGTACCAGGTACAGCATCCATGAGAGCTTTCCAAAAGCCCTGACTGGGGCGGCTCTTCTAAGCTCCGCCCCTCACTTATCTAGAGCACTGTGACAAATGCTGCTGGTGATGGCAGAAGAGGTTTTTATGATAAGGCAGGGTAGGATGCAAAGCTCAAGAGCAAAGCAGGGGGCAATATGCCACAGCAAGGACTACGGCAGGTGTGTTTAGCAACTCACATTGGCTGCCAATGTATCACTGAAAATAGGTTCTTGATTTAGACTTGGTAAGCTGTTCTTTGCTGGGTAAGTGGATGCCTCATTTTTCTTCACTGGACATAATTTGGCAATTCTTGGCATGTTGGTAAATATTTGAGGATTATCTGTCAATGGAAACAGGGTGACCAAATGCAGGAGGGGGCAGGCCTTTTGTACTTGCAATGGAAATGTAATAGAGGGAGTTTCTAGAAATGTCTTCTCTCTCACCCTGTAGGACTGTGGTTTTCAAACTCTCCAGGAGTTTGAAACCTTCAGGAAGCTCTTGAAAGGGAGGGGAAGGAGGCAGCAGGGGCAGGGGGAAGGCAGCGACATGATTCTCAGGATCATGCCACTCAGGGGGGCTGCTGGAACTGGGGTGTACCCATCAGTCCCTGCAGCAGCCTTCCTGGGGTGCGGGATGCCCTGCGCGAGCCTCTGCAGGGCTCCCCAGGTCAGGGAAAGTGAAAGCTGAGCGATCACACTCTGCCTCCACAAAACTGGAAGCGGAGCGCGATTTCTCCACTTTCACTTTCCCTGACCGGGGGAGCCCTGCAGAGGCTCGCGCAGGGCACCCCGCACCCCAGGAAGGCTGCTACAGGGACTGGTGGGTGCACCCCAGTCCCTGCAGACCCGTCAGAAGTGAAAATGGAACAATCACGCTCCACTTCCAGTTTAGCAAAGGCAGGTCACGATCACCCCACATTCACTTTGGAAGCATCGGGGAGCCCTGCGAACACCCAGGAGGCTGCCGGAGGCTCTGTTAAGTGCAGCCAAGCCCCTGCAGCCCCCTGAGTAGTGTGATCCTGGGATCGTGTCGCTGCCTCCTCCCTGCCTCCTGGCTGCCCCCACCCCTTAAGGGCAAAGAGGCCAGGACCCACAGGTTGGGGCGTCGCGACACCCCAGTATGAAAACCTCTACTGTAGGACAAGTCAAAATGCCTTATTTAACCAAGTATTAAGGACACAGAAGTCTTTCTGCCTTTCCATTTGGTCACCAATGTTCTCTGTAAGGCAGCAATTTCAATTTTTTTTTCATCTCATGGCATACCAACAAGGTGCTAAAATTGTCAAGGCACACCATTAGTTTTTTTACCATTGACAAGGCACACCATACCGCTGGTAGGTGGCTCAAATCCCCCAACTGCCCTACTAATAAATGACCTACCCCAAAGTCCCGTGGCACACCTGCAAACCATCCAAGGTGCACCAGTGTGCCATAGCACAGTGGTTGAAAATCGCTGCTGTAAGGTGTGTACCGGCCTGGCCACACACCTCCCAGCTCAGCTCTGCACAGCAATCCAGAAGTTTGGTGATGATATGATGACATCATTGCCAAATGTCCAGGGGCTTTGTTGCTGTGCTGCACAACTGCTGAAGGGGTCTATGTGCCAGTGGTCACCTGATTCGTATAAGCCCTCAATATTTGAACAGTTGTCATCACTGAAAGGATACACCTTGTCAATTATAGGCATCATGGTAGGACAATCTAAAGGGACTGATGCAAATTATTTTTGTTTTGTTGAAAAAGATATGGTATATGTTTTTTCTTTCTGATACCTGGTTTTCATTCCTTTTTTATTTGTACATTTCTTTCTTTTACTGGAAAAGGCTGAAATCTCATGTTTGTTCTTTGAATATATTGACGTCTCTTGCTTCATTGACTTTTTATTAAAGTCCTGAGGTTTGAATTAATGATTGTCAATGGCAGCTTTTGGGTTGGTTTGCTTGCCTGCTCTCTGCTGTCATTTTAAATGATCACTTCGACAAATGTCCTGTATTTTCTGTTGTACAATGCTCCACAGATGTGACAGTGGATGTTACAAGGAAGCGGATGCTTCCTCGTAAAGGTTTAGCGCTGCAGAATGGCAACATTAAAAAGGCGGCAGAATGCCAAGCTGTCTTTGGTACTGGGATGCTGCCTGAATCTTGGCATCCATCAATGAAAAGCACCTCCGAGTCAGGAATCCCCAGTGAGGTGAGAGATGGCAGTGTCTCCAACAATGGGCCATGCAGTAACCCTGCCAAAAAATACTGCAACTGCCTGATGCGGGCCTGTCCTAGGGAAGGTCCTGCATGGGGCGAAATTAGTTTCTTCTGCTGCTGGGTTGGGGCTAATGACATGAGCTTTCCCTGGACTCCACTGCTGCTGTTGGCATTTTTCTGTGGGCATATGGTAGTTGCTAACTGTGGTGCTTATGGGCATTCTCTTCCTTTTTTCTCTCCTGCACTTTAGATCAGGTCTTCGTTTTAGGATTACAATGTCAGCCAATTTCCACAGGTTCTGTTTTTGCTTTCGCCATGATTGTGTGTGCATTCGGGGGCGGGGGGGGGGCAACAGTCACCGGGCCACCTGTGATTGTATTGTTTTTAAGAACAGCTTCGTGACACACCAGTTGAAGCTATGGAGGCCAAATGGGTTGGTCAATGCCAACATAAAAATGCCACCAAATGCCCACATAAAAAGGCAGTGCTGTCAAGCTGTCTTTGCTCTTGTTACTGGGCCAGCATGTTGGCATCTGTCGAGAAAAAGCTGGTTAAGCTGTATCAAGGGATGTGTCTCTGCTTCTCTCTGCAGACATTTCCACCTTCCCACTTCCCATTGCATGCTCAAGTTGCTGACCCTCGAGAACGAATGTGATTTTTGCAATGCACGTCTGAATCGTGCTTGTCTATTGTCTGCATTTTGCTGCTGGCACTTGGATGAAGTGACATCCCATTCCCCATTCAAAACTACAGCCCGTCTAATAGGTATAATGCAGAAACAACCATCTAAATCAATACTGCCTACATTGACTGGCAGCAGTTTTCAGGATTTCAGGTCTACCTAACCTTGCAAGGGATTGATCCTGTCATCCTGTAGCCTTCTATGAGCAAAACAAGGGCTTTACCACTGAGCTATGATCTCCCCATGCCCCCACCCCCGTGCATTGCAGGTACAAATCGCTCAGTTGTGTAATAGCTTGCACATCCTGTTACTGCTTCCCCTGCCCCCAAATTCAGAAATAATAGTTTCAAAGCCATTGATGACCTGAGACATTTATTCATGAGAATGAATATGTGGCTTTCACATTCAGGTTGGGATATCACAGATCACAACATCCCTACCTCTCGCATTAGATTCACAGCCGAAAACAATGGTTCTTAAACACTGTCTATTTTCCTTTAGAAAGTGATGTAGAAAATAGTGTCCCGTGCCTTGCAAACAACAGCCAAAGAAGCCTCAGTCTGGTTCAGGGCTATGGTGCTGGGAAAGGATTAATCCTCACATAACACAATCCCAAGTGGAACCTCCTTCATAGCTGGGGACCATGGAGGAGGAAAAGGTTAACCCCTGCTGCCCTGCTACAATTTTGATCTGGATTGGGAAAGCTCTCAGCTGCTATTTACACAAATCCTCCAAATAGAGAGACAAAAAACACACCCAAAGTCTCATATAGTTTAGCCCTCTCAAGGTTCCTGGTTCAACATCTGGAGTGTTTGACACCTGCCTTGAGAGAGGATGTTAAACTTGATGACATAATTTCAGACTTATGTTTCTAACAGCCCAATCGTACCCACCCGCCTCCTGTTGGTGCAGCCATGCCAAAAAAAGTCATGCTGTATCCAGCGGGAGGGGAGAGGCTGTAAGCTTTCCGCTCTGCACTGGGAATCCTCAAACCTGTGCTAGTGATTTCTTTCCAGCCTTCCCGCTGGCATCCTGGCAGTATGTGCACTACTAGAATGTGCTTTACAGCACTTTTTCAGCAGTAGCCAGCAGTGGAATGTGCGTTATGCTGCTGGCCAGCCCTGATAGGATTGGGCCATAAGATTGCATGTATTTATTTTATTTATTTAATAGATTTGTATTCCGCCTTTCTCCCAAGGCGGCTAACAATCAAATTTAAAATACAAATACAAAGTAAAATACAAATAAACATAAAAAACAATTAAAAACAATTAAAACAAGATAAAATACATATCAGCAGCAGATTAAGAGCACGCGGTAAAAGACATAATTTATAAAAGCAGCCCTTACAAGGCCTCAAAGAATTACCTGAATAAAAAAGTCTTCAGGCCCCGCTGGAACGTTAATAACAAGGAAACTGACCTCAATTCAAAGGGGAAGGAATTCCACAGTGCAAGTGCCACCAGCGAAAAGGCCCTGTTTTTGGCCGCCATCCCCTTCACCACTTTCAATGATGGCACAACTAACAGGGCCCCTTCTGATGACCTCAGAGAATAGAACGGACTATACCGAAGAAGGTGGGCTCTCAAGTACGCTGATCCCAAGCCATTTAGGGCTTTAAAGGTCAAAACCAGCATCTTGAATTCAGCTCGGAAACACTTTTTTACTTACCTCTCCTTAAGCTTCCTAGTCTGTAATGAGTCTCCTTGAATTTGTGCCAACTGTTTAACTGTCTGAGGAAACTTCTGGGGGCAGGTCTGGGCTGGGAAAAGGGAGAATATTTAGCATTTGCAGCTGCAACCAAGATCCTCCCCATCCCATCCCCTTCCACCCCCAGCTTAGACCACTTTCTGCCTCAATGGTACAGACCCATGGCTGACTTACTGGCTATAGCAGCGTACAGTAGAGGTTCAGCTGGCTACTGCCACCCATGCCTCTGGGCTTTTGTGCTGGCAGCCATGTCCAGTCAAATGTTGGAGCCACTTTTGCACCACCAGCCTGGGACTTATGGTTGCAGATACCAAAATCTGCCACTGTAAGGCCAGGAGATCATTCAGCCGTTAGGCATGTGCAAGGCCACACAGTAAAGTTAAGGAACAGCAATCCTGATTCCCTTGAATTAAAGTATTGTTCCAGCAGCCATCTTTGAAACAGCCTGACTCTGCATCTCTACAAAGGCCTGTGATTGGAAAGATGTTATCACCTGTTAATGTTTCAGTCTGCACAAGTCAAAAGTACAGACACAGTCAGGCTCCATTTCCATGTGTTTTCTTAGAATGCTGGTTCAATTTAGCCTTTTAAAATTAAACCACATTTTGGATTAAATCAACACATGCATTAGTGAGTGCTTCATGAGATTCTGTTTATATTCGCGTTGGCGATATGATCTAAATTAGATTGTTTTTAATGGAGCGGTCATTTATGCAGAATACATTGCTGGGAATCACGTGAGAAGAGTAATTTGGTTGAGTACTGAAAGTTTAATGTCCCTTTTGAATTATTATTAAGTATATTAGTTGATCAAGTGTTCAAGAACATAATCTTGAAACCAATTGGGGAGTGAGAAAATTTTATGTGAGCTTGTCGAACCAAATGACCTCTCCTAATCTTTCTTTCTTTCTTTCTTTCTTTCTTTCTTTCTTTCTTTCTTTCTTTCTTTCTTTCTTTCTTTCACTAAAACTACATTACTGCTATGTGTCTCTTGGTCCCAAATGTAGGCAATTGTGCAAGTAGACAAGGAATGAGAAACAAAACAGACAGGCAGATTAAGGGCACAATCCTATCTCGTGCTGGAACAGGCCAGCCAAGAGGCTTGTACTGTATCCAGTGCGAGATAGGGCTCCACAGTGGCTCAACCAAAGGTAAGGGGAAACTCTTCCCCTTACCTCTGGGTAAGCCACTGAAGGCTGCTGCCCCTATGGATCTCCTCAGAATTGCACCACCTCCAGAGGTGGCGCAAGTCCAAGGAGAATGGAGCTGCTTGAAGCCACATAACAGCTGGATCCCAGACCTGCCTCCCACTCCCTGCTCGTCCACTCCCGGGGCCACCCTCTGCCCACCCTCTCCCTGCCCCAGAATGCCTCCCGCCTGCCTCTTCCCCACCCACTCCAGAGCCTTGTGACACAAGGCTCGCCCTGCAAGTCTCCACAGGGGCTGGATGCTGCCTCTGTGTGCCAGAGCACCTCTGTACACTGGCTCGACTTGATCTAGAGGAGGTGTAAATGTGCTTTATGGCACATTTGCGACCCTCCTAGGCTGGTGCAACTCATAGTTAGGATTGCGCTGCACAAAATGAAAGGTTTATTCCGATGTGAACAAGTGCACTTGCTCAGCTCCTGTGTCCAGAATCCAAAGGGCCTCGTGCATGTGCCTAAAGCACTCACGTCTGCATGCTGGGGTTCTCCTTTTTCTGCTAGCATTGCATTACATTCTGAAGGTTTCCCTATTCCTAAAAAGTGGCTGCATGTGTGCATGTGCCTGCAAGGGACTTGAAATGGAAGAGCCTGAAAAATTGGGTGCATGCACAAAACTGGGTCCCAATTATAGTTTGGGTCCCAGCTATAGTTTTAGCATGTACTAGCACTTCATCTTTCTTTGACCTTCAGAGACTATTTAACAGTTTTTCCTTGTTCTTTCCATCTAGAAAATTGTTCGTATTTAAGCACAGCATCCAGAGTAACACTTCCATGAATGGAGGCCCACTCCATGAACACAAACTCATTCTGAGAACAGGATGCATATTCCACTCACACAAAGGGCCTCTTCTGCTCACCCAGGGACCTTTGCTAAGCAGAATGCTCCTTCTGTTCCTGGAGGCAACTTGTGTTCACAGAGTGTGCTTGTGATCATGGGAGAATGATTCTAGGTGCTACCTTTTGGCTGCAATCCAAAGCACACTTTCCTGGAAGCAAGTCCCACTGGACACAATGGACACTGGACACACTGGACACAAGCCCCACTGGACTTCTGAGTAGGTATGCGTAGGATTGTGCTGTTAGTCAAAATGTGAGTTCTCTGCATGCAAGGCCTTCTGAGATTTGTAGTGCAATACAATGCATGTCTACTCAGAAGTAAGTTCCATTGAGTTGAGTGTGGCTTATTCCCAGGTAAATTTGTATAGCAGTGGTTCTCAAACTGGGGCATTAGGATGCCTCAGCCTGAGGAGGACTACAGCCTCTTGTCCTCTGAAGGGGTGGGGAAGGCAGCAACACAATCCCCAGGATTGCACCATTGCAGGGAGGTTTCTTTAACCTCACCTGCTGCCAGGGTCTGGGGGTGCAGGCAGCCTTGCGGAGCACTCTGCAGGGCTTCCCCTGTCACATAGAAAGTGAAAGTTGAGATTGCAACCCACTTGCTGGTTATGATCACGAAACTGGAAGTGGGTCATGATCATAACTTTTGCTTTCTATGAGCTGCAGAAAGTAAGTGAGGTTAAAGAAAAAAATCTGCTCCCACAGTGGTGCGATCCTGGGAATTGCATCACTGCTTTTTTTCCGAGAAGTTTGAGAACCCCTGGTTCTCAAGGATTGTAGCCTTAACCAGCAGACATTTATAACTGAAGCTGGAAAGCAGTGCTGCCCTGCTAAGGAGGGACATTTCTTAATTCACAGGGCAATGTTGCGCAGGTCTGACTGCCTTACTCAGCAAGAGTCAACAAGTTTATGTGGCATAAAACCTTCAGCTGCAGCTCTCTGAGGAAGTGCTGATTGATCATAATAACTGCCTTGACACAAGCCCTGGTCCTAAAGTTCAGAATTCTATCAGACAACTCTGCAGCTGCCCATTTTGAAACACTGATGTTAATCATGATTCGAAATGGTTGAAGTTTCCCCTTATTGTGTTCTTTTCTTTTTGTTCAACAAGTTGGAACTTCTCCACATGGAATATCCAACCTGAATCTTCCCAGCTTGCCATCTTGGGATCACTCAAGTTAGCATGTGATCTTGTTGGTTCTTGAGACCATACCTTCTTGAAGGGTTTCCAGGAGGCCTGTGCTGTATCCAGCGCAAGATAGTACCACAAAGTGGCTCAACCAGAGGTAAGGGAAAACTCTTCCTCTTACCCCCAGATAAGCCACTGCAACCCCAATGGGGTTCTTTGGACTTGTGCCGCCTCTAGAGGTGTCCGAGGAGAGTGGAGTGGCATGAAGCTGCTCCATGCTGCTCGGGAATGGGCGTTGGGATTTAGCATAAGAGCTGGGTCCCAGCCCCGCCTCCCGCTCCCTGCCTGCCCCCTGGGATCACCCTCCGCCCGCTCTCCCCCTTCCCTGGAAGGCCTCCCTCCTGCCTCCTCTCCGCCTTCTCCCCACCCACCCCAGAGCCTTGCGTCAGCTGAGCTTGGCTGATGCAAGGCTCCCCAGCAGAGTTGGTGCAGAGGCTGGATGAAGCCTCCGTGGACCGGCATGTGTCCTTGTGCTGGCCTAGCCAACTCTAGAGGAGGTGCAAATCTGCTTTACGGCACTTTTGCGACCCTCCTGAGCCAGTGCACTTGCGCCTGCCCAAGGGCAACTCAGGATTGTGCCTTCATTGAGACATATAGTGGTATAGCTAGGTCATTTGACTTCCAGGGCCCATAAATTTTTGACACTCCCCCCCCCCATACAACAAAATTAATTAATCTGGGTTCTAAGTCCAGGCAGATTCCCAGGTCTACCCCCCCCCCCCGCCCCCAGGAAACCTTGGCCACAGAGGCCAACTGGGAGCCCAGGTCTACCTGCCTAGGAGAGGTGGCTCCAGTTGGAATGGGAGCCTGGGTCTACCCAGCAGTTAGATGTGGGCTCCACGTCCAGGCAGGAGCCCAGGTCTACCTGCTCAGCAAACCTTGGCCACAGAAGCCAAAGTTCAACCAGGAGCCCTGGTCTACCTGCCTGGTTGACTTGGACTCTGGAGTTAAGATTGTGCTCACCGTCTCAGACACATCACATTCTCCCAGGTATTTAATCAGGAAACTACAGCTTGGATGACTTTATTACAATTGAATGCATATTACTTGACAACCTTTGATTATTCTTTTAATTTTGCATATGCACTCTGACCTTGCTCCAGGAAATCCAACAGAGTTAAACTGCTTCATTAAAAAAGACCAGCCTCCATTCACTAGGTATGTTAATATTTGGATTGTGGAGTGTTAGCGAAGTTTTAATAACCACATGACAAAGCCAAATGTTCTTTTATTTATTACTTTTGGCAATAGCTATCTTTGGACTGTTGCATTTTTCTTCCAGATAAAACAGAAGGATATTTGCTTCTTTACTAGATTGTAAGAGTTGATTTGACTGAGCTTCTTTGTGATTATTTGCAGCTGGGTCCATTTAAGAAAAGCACATTTTTATCACTTATGAGATTAGTGCAAACCAACCATTCCGACTACAGTAGGCTACAATTGCATTAATTTCATCCTTTCTTTGATTTCTTTATACCTTTCCTTTCCAATTTAGCTGTGTAATGTGAAAATTCTCCCTCTTTTTGTCCTTGTTATAAGCTTCTTAAACTTAGGGCACAATCCTAACCAGGTCTACTCAGAAGTAAGTCCTATTTTGTTCAATGGGGCTTACTCTCAGGAAAGTGTGGTTAGGATTGCAACCTTAGGACCCAATCCTATCCCCCAACTTTCCAGCACTGGTGTAGCCATAATGCAGCCCTGAGGAAAGGGAACAAATGTTCCCATACCTTGAGGAGGCCTCTGTGACTACCTTCCTACCACAGGATGCAGCGCATGCCCCATTGGCACAGCTACACTGGCACTGGAAAATTGGATAGGATTGGGCTCTTACTTACAAATTTTTTTTAGCATGATGTTAGGTGTCCGAAAAGACTTCAGAAATAATCTGATAAGAAAAAGTCAGAAATATGAGAGTGACTTTCTGTATTTAAATGGCTGCAGCCATTGAAAAGACATGCCAGTCTGCTTGGGTAATCCTTGCTTGGTAATGTAGTCATACAACTTTTAGCACTCTTCTTTATATGGGTTTTAGGGTCAAACCTATCCTTGCCCTGTCTGTTCCCTGGCCTGATATTCTGCCACTGTCACCACAACCATGTCAATAGCCACTCTACACAGTGCCACTTCTGGAGTGCAGCCTTCCCACATTTGCACCAGTGGCATCCCTCCACAGACCACTGGAGAGGCTGTTGTTATGGCAGACCACACCTGGTATGCTGCCAGAGTACCATGCAGACAGGATAGTGCTTTGTTACAGCATGCGCTGGTGGAACTTGCACTTCACTAGTGCAGACCCACCATGAGACACAGAACTTAATAAGGAGACCAGGATGTTGCTATTGGAAGGGGTATATGTGTATGTGCACACTTGTCTCTGATCTGTGTATTGTCAGGCATGTGAGAATCATGTGTATGAATTAATGGTTTCCATATTTTCTATAATCTTGTTCTCAGAAATCCAGCTATCGGTCCTTATGAGTTGGCATCAATCTCCAGGTGAAACCTGAAAGCAATCCTGAAAATTTTAACAAGACTTCCAGGGATTTCTAAGGTTGCATCATTATCAGTTGTTGTCATGTCTGACTCTTCATGACCCCATGGACCACAGCATCATGGTCCATCATGGTTGCATCATGTTAGATGGCAGCAACTGTTATCCTGCACATGCCTGATCTCGTCTGATCTCGGAAGCTAAGCAGGGTCAGGCCTGGTTTGTACTTGGATGGGAGACCGCCTGGGAATACCGGGTGCTGTAGGCTTATACCATAGTCTTTTGAGACTGAAGGTTGCCAACCAATCAACCATGTTACTAAAATTTACCATGTTAGTAAAATAGGATTACTATACTCACTGCTTTTTTTGAGTTTAGTTGTGCACTTTTTATTCATACAGAGTCATTATGTGTGTGTGGGGGGGGGGGGCACAATCCTAACCAGGTCTACTCAGAAGTAAGTCCTATTTTGTTCAATGAGACTTACTCTCAGGAAAGTGTGGTTAGGATTGCAGCCTGTGTGTATTTTATGCTTCTTTTTTAATATACTTTTTTTCTTTCTGCATAAAATGAAAATGAAGTTTTAAAAAAATGTGTTAAAAATGACTCCAGGAGGAACAGCTTCAGTCAGAGTTGGCAAGCCTAGAAAGGAGGGGGTGGGAGAATGAAGAGAAAAAGAGTGAAATAAAGAGAGAGTTGGTGCCCTAAGCTTGCCTACTGAGTCTTTCTTAATAAGAATAAGAGACCAAACCGGGCTTGCACAGTGATGCAAATGGTTTTGGGGAGAGCAGCACAGTGACAATTCCTAAGGTGGACCAAACAAAAGTGGGTGTGGGAGTGTGCTGTGTGGGTGGAGGAGGGGGCTGTTTCCCCTGCTATTGTGTATTGTCAACACAGCAACTGTTACCCTGCACATGCTGGATCTTGTCTGATCTCGGAAGCTAAGCAGGGTCAGGCCTGGTTAGTACTTGGATGGGAGACCGCCTGGGAATACTGGGTGCTGTAGGCTTATACCATAGTCTTTCGAGACTGAAGGTTGCCAACCATGCCAGAGAAGGTTTGCTGTTCCCTGTCACTGCTGCAGCAGCAGGACTGAGAGCAATAGCAGAGTGCAGGAAAAAGTGCTACTTTGCCTCTCAGTTTGCCCTGGATTCCATGTGACCCATGGTCTCCTTCCCTCTGGCTGTGCTGCTGGGGAGGTGGAGTGCAAAAGGGTGATGTGTCTTTTTCCCCCCTCACGTTATCATGTTGGCAACCTTCAGTCTCGAAAGACTATGGTATCGCGCTCTGAAAGGTGGTTCTGGATGGTCAGGAAATGTGGAATCCACTCCATTTTTAAGGTGTCAGGGACAGGTATGCTGAGCTCACTCTTAGCTCTCGAGGCTTGCACTGTAGTTCCCCAAGGCACTCTCCTACAGCGGTTTATGGTACTGCTGTTAGAAATGCTATTTTTCCACAGGCATTGTGCTTCCTCTGTGTTCCTTGCATAACTCTAATAGTCTAAACCAGGAATATCAAACATAAGACCCACAGGCTGGATATGGCCTGCAGAAACTCTATCCAGCGCCTGTGATAATTGGGCTCTCCCAGCATCACCAGCAGCTACTCTCAGTTGTCAGGTTGCAAAGTGATGCCTCAGCAGAAGTGGTGCTGCTGAAAGGATAACGTGTTATCACACATTTTGCTGTCTTAAATATTAGACCTATTCATGGCTATATTTGGGGTACTGATTCCAAAAAAATGGCAGTTTTGCCCTATCCAGTCTAATTTTGGAGATGCAGCATAGCCTCAGTGAATGGTTCAAGCAACTTCCTCATAAGGAAGCCTGTGCCATGACTTCCTCACGAGAAAGTGACTTGAACCATTCACTGAGGTTATGCTACACCCCCAAAACTGGAAAGGGCAAAACCAATGCCACTTTTGGATTCATATAAAATTTATATAACACCACCATAAATTTTGAAAAACAAAGTTTTTCTGACCCTCAATTTCACAGGCCTGTTTAACTGAGCTCTGTCATGAAAATATGGCCTAGATTTGCATATTTCCTCTTCTATCATGTGCAGCTTGGTCATTTCTCACCCTATGTGAGAAAAGTGTGCTTATTTCTGGTAATCACCTGCTTAATTACATCACTTCCTTCTTAATGAAATCACTGCCAGCCCTCAGTAGGTGCTATTTAGCTCACTGTATGAAATGACTTTGACACCCCTGGCCTAGACTATTCTTGCTTTCTTGTTCTGTTTTTTAATCTTATTTCAAACCCAGGATGAGCATGATCCAAATCTTGCTGAGAGTTCTTTTTTCCCCCTTTGTGATCATCATTGAGCCTAAAGACGTGCTCAGTAGTTGCTTCCTTGAGCGGGAGCAACTCACCTAGTTGTGGGGCAGAGAAACATTCCTCTTTGAAACCCTGGAGAACCGCTGTTCTTCAGTGTGCCAACAGTACTCAGCTTGAAGTAACTTGGTCTCATGCAGTAGCAGGCAGCTTACTGTCTTTCTGAGGTCAGGATATGAGAAGATCTCTCCTAAACTGAAGCTGCTGCTGTATTCAAGCCCTTCTTTTAATGAGTCCATAAACTCTTCCGTAAAACATACAAACGAGGAATTATATGATAGGTCATGTTATAACTTGAGCACTTTTTAAAAGGCTATAAAGCAGGAAAAGGAAGAAAAACAATAATGCTTACTCATCAGATGCAACGTCTTCTGTTTCGTAAAAATAACAGATGTTCAAGAAACAAAATCCTCTTCCACCCAAAATTTCCCCTTCCCTCCAAATTTAAAACAAATGCTGCTGGAGAATTGCTAATTTGGCAATGTGGAAGAGTAGGATATGATAAGTAAAGCCTGTCTAAAATCAAACTGTAGCCTTGCCTAAGTGCAGTCAATTAAAAAACAAAATCAAATGTGGCCTCCAACCCTCAGCATTCTAAGACTGGTGGAGCTCATAACCCAGGCCATTCACCATCACAATAATCTTGAATTGACTGGTTACTTTAGGGGCTGGGTAGGACCTCTTTGCTCTATACCTGATTGGCTGCTGGTGTGGAGTTATTTTCCCCCCAACCCAGACTGTCCTTAAAGCAGCTATTTTCAATCTTTTCCATCTCACAACACACTGACAAGGTGCTAAAATTGTCAAGGCACTCAATCAGGTTTTTGACAAATGGCATACCACACTGCCAGCAGGGGGTTCACATCTCCTAACAACTTTACTAATAAATGACCTTCCCTCAAACTCCTGTGGCACACCTGTGGACCATTCACAGCACACCAATGTGCCACACCAATGTACCACGGTGGTTGAAAATTGCTGCCTTAAAGAGAGATGTTTTGCGGGATGACCATGACTTGTGCCATAGGGCAGGAGTAAGAGTGGAATTTGGTGCCTACCCTGAGGTAAGGGAGAGTCAGAGGAAGAAGCAGAATGAACCTCAAGAGGCTGTTTGTCTTGGGAATGCAGGGTGGTGATACCTCAGGCTTGAATTGCAAGATCTACTCAAAGGCTGTCTGGCTTGGGATGGACTGAGCAATTTGGCTCCCTTAACCTATTTCCAGGACAGTAGCGGATGAAAGGGGTGGCCAGGCCCTTGGTGCTAGGCCATAGGATCAGTGGCAGTTGTAAACTGATCAATGGTTATAGATCACTGGTGCTCAAACTAGTGACCACTGTGCACTTGAAATGCAGTCCCTGTTCAGACCACATCTGAGCATTCTGCCTGGGCACTGCATGAAGTCCTCCTCATCTGGAAGGCAGGGACACTCTGGGCAGTCTTGTCATCTGCCCGGCATCCTAGAAGGCTGCAAGACAAAACGTCTGGGCAGACATGAATGCCCAGAGCATCCCTGTTCCCCAATCAAGGGGGACTTTGCGTGGCACCTGATTGAAACAAATAGGTCCACTCACGGGGTAGATGGATCCCCCCGAACGCTGTATCTGACCCCGAGGCCACATGTGAGCGGCTCTGTTATAGATCAATAAACATGGACCATTTTACTGCAGATCATGTGTCCTCATGCCTTTTGGGGGGAGGGTATCTAGGCAATGTCCTGTTCCCTTCTGTGACTGAGAAGGGAGACTGTGACTTCTGTGACTCTGGGAGATACACTCCATCCCAGTTCAGTTAGGGATCGAGTTCAAGCCCTTGAGTCTCCACAGTTACATACTGTGTGTGACCAACCTGAGGATGGAGAGTGGAGAGAAACTCAGTCTGACTAACAGGTACATAAAAAGCCAAAACAAAGCAGTAATGATGAAACACTTGCCATAGGGGAGCACTAGAAACAGGTTTGGTTCTACCTTCTTCAGTCTGGTGCTGCTGTTAGAACTGAACAGCACAAATTTCCTGCTTGGACTAGAACCTAATAATGCTGCTATTTATGCATAAGCATGCCCCACACCGGATTAAGGGGTTAGTGTCTGTGAATATATTAGTGTTCCTTTCGAATTTTATGGCATGTGCTTTTGACATAATGATACATCCAGACTTACTATTTACCTTTTGGTTTTAATCAGTTTACCTACAATCTTGATTTTCTTTTAGGTTTAAATTAGATTCTGCTGCAGAAAGGTTCTGTCACATATTTTAAAAAAGGACCTACAACAGTGGTTCCCAAACTGTGAGCCATGGCTCCCTGGGGAACCGCAAAAAACCAGCCAGGGGAGCAGCAGAATCCTCCCAAAAAATTATTGTGAAATCCTCACAAAAAAATGTATAGGATTGTAGCCATAATGGGGAGCCATGGCCAATGGCCCAGCAGGTCAAGGGAGCAGCCAGTCAAAAAAGTCTGGGACCCACTGACATAAGACATCAACCCCATCAATTTGATATGTTATTTCAACAAGATACGGACAGATCTACAGCTATCATGTGACTGGGGAAATATCTAAAGGGCTGCTGAATGAGTGGGAATGGTGAGCTGCTTGGCTAGTCTTCCAGCACCGGAAATAAAAGGAATATCACTAAGATCACAAGTAGGGAAAGCAGTGCTGCTGTTATATTGTTCTTTCAACATCCAGAGGAAAATGGGCTGATCCTGTAGTCGTAGTGCATAATCTACAATAATCTAGCCCTGTCTTGTTCCAGTGTTTGTGGATAATTACATCTTTTCATCCCTGACATTCCTATGCAATCATCTAAGAACGTTCAGCTTTTCCATACACAGTTTCTTGCTGTAGCCTCTGTCTACTTCTGTCCCACTCGGCCTCCTCAGCTTGCCACTTCTTTACAGGACACACTACAGAGCCCATATTTTGTGGCCCCAGCACCCTCTAGGTGCATCTTGACTTTGTTCATAGAAAAGATTCAGGAAAGCTCTGCAAAAAAAATAGCTATCCTGCCTCTGTGCTGTAGATCAGTGGGAAAGCATCTATTTTGCATGCAGAAGGCTCCAGATTTGATCCCTGGTGTCTCCAGGTAGGGCTGGTAGAAGGCAACTTTCTATGCTCCTACGGAGTTGCACATTGTGGCTGACCTTGAAATTGGGGAGATCTCATTGCATCAAGAGTGAAGTTGTATAACTGGAATCCAAATACGCTTGTATTTTTATTGACGTAGGGACTGATCCTAAGACCTGCTGCACTAATGGCTCATTTTTAAAATAGAGTGTGTCAACAGCAAGAATATATATATCACAAACACACTTCTAGAAACCTACGGGAGGAAAAGCAATTGAAGGTGTTTAGAGCGGCTGGTAGAAAAAATGTTACATATCTTCCCCCACTTCGCCACTGGAGACTTCCAGCCCAATCCTAAAAGCACCATTATCACTGGGTGCAGTGGCACCAAAGTGGCTACCGCTGCATCCTGTGGCCCTGTGGCAGCTACTGAAGGGCACCTTGGAGGAAGAGTATTTTGTTTCCTTTTCCCAGGGAAAGCTCCAAGCCCTGCAATGGGGCTTTTAAAGTCTATGCCAGCTATTTTGCAAGTGCAAACTTGAGAGACTCCATGTTGGGCCCTTAGGACCGACACAAAGTTCAAGATCCAATGGAGCAGAGCTCCACTGGTCCCCCCTCCCACCCTGGTTCTTGCCCCTGCCCCTCCCTCCCCCGCTGTCCCCTGTCCTGGAATGCCACCCCTTGCTCCAGAGGCCCTCACCACCGTCTGGAGCCCTTACCTAGCTCCAGGCAGTGTCCAGCCAGCACTGGGCTCAGTGCCGACTGGTGTCAGCACAGGGTGTCACGGGCGTGCCTTACGGCATGTTTGCAACATTCAGCACCAGTGGTTTTGTATCACTGGTGCTAAAGAGCTCAGCATTGGGCTTTTCAGCCACAGAAAAGTGTTGCTGCTTATTCAAACTTCTGCCCATCATTGCATATATGCAACAGGGACCAAATGTGTACACCTGTGGGCCGGGCAAAAATGGGTTAAAATACACATATGTGTGTTGCATATAACATCTGGTGAAGCCCTGAATGTGTGAACGGACATGTAGTGTGTTTGCAGTGATGCAGATAGATCGGAATAGTTTCAGTTGTGATCTGTGATCATTCATGCATGTAAATTATTTGCACCAAATCCCATTATTCTGGATCATGTTGTTTGTGACCTATGATGCACTGGGCCAGGATGCAGACACACGAGGCTTCACTGACTTCAGATCATGTCTTGACACTTTCCACTGGGAGTGATGTATCTGTAGCCACCTGATGTGTGTGGAGCTGACTAATGGCTGCTGGCATGTAAACGTAAAACCACTTTATTCCCCCTCCCCCCCCAAAGGGTATTTTTCCTGTGAAATCATTTGGACTTTTTCAGTACAGACACAGACTAAGGGCCCAATCCTGAACAGTGTGCGCCGGCTTATCTCCGGGCTAATGCCGGGCGAGCACCAGCAGTAGCCCAGCTGTGGCCGGCGCTGCGCTATCGCCAGGCAGCCGCCAGAGCTCCACCGCTTGGAGGTCGTGCAGACCACTGAGCAGCAGAGAAGCAAGTGCAGGATGAGGAGGCAGCCGTTTTTGGCACTGCTGTAGTCCCGCACCCCTGGTAGCTCAGGATGGGGCTGGTAGTGGTTTGAAGATTCCATTGTCGGTCAGCTCTGTGCTAGAAGTCTTGTCTTCAAATGAGGGTCGCAGATGAACTTCATACTGAACATTTCCTACAGCTTTCCAATAGTTTACCATCATTTATACCCCCAGCTTTATAAAGTCTGCATCATGAAAAATGGCCTGCCTCTGATGATATCTGAGAATACAGTTTATACACACACTTAACTCTTCACAAGATCAAATCTTTGGAGGGAGGGGAAAAAAGAGAAAATTACTTTAGGTTTTAAGTAATGAATCTTTCCCAGGGAATCGTTATGCTGGCCTTCTCTTAAAAAGGCACAATTTATATCAATAACTGCATTGTATGTATTCTGCCAGGTTTCAGGACAGAACAGTGATGAGTTAACCAACCATTTTTTTTAATAACATTTGCTGCCCTTTATGAAGTTAACAAATCTATTTTTCAAATTTCAGTCATTTAAAATACACAGCAAAAACCATTTGTTCATATGATAAAATGTAGCTGCTGTGGCTGGAATCAGACTACATTTTTTGTTAATTTTATTATTCGGAGATGATTGATAAGATTAATTAACTGTAGCTTGATTCAGTGATCTTTGCAGAACCAATGTACAAACTCTTCCTTCTTATCACTCGGGCAAGATCAGAACAGCAACTGTGGAGAAGACAGGATTCTTTCTTGGCCCCCCACCCCTTTCTCACCTTCAGCTTTTTGTTACAGTTATAATCAACACTGGACTCTCTTTAAAAATATCCGAGTCCTTTAATTGCAACAGTATTCAATAATTTGGGCAGGGTTGACCGAGCTTATAAGCTTATAGTGGTTGCCTCAAGCAGCAGATCAGCAGGACACATCTGCTTCTATCCATCCACTTACCCTCACTGCTCCTCATCCTCTTCCTCCTTGACACTCTAGCCCACTGATCTCCTTTCCTCTTTCATTCTGTCCTTTTCTGCTCCAGGCAGCGGGAAGAGCAGGAACTACAACCAAATACAGCTTGGGTAGCATTCGGCAAATCACCTGAAGTACCAGAAGGTCTTGGTTCAATCTTCGGTTTGGGCCACCATCATGACATCATGGCCCAGTAGCACAAGCCTGGATACTGCTACCTTGAATAAAAATGAGCAAGTATGGTGGCAATATCATACATGTACGTGCTGGAATCCCTAGCATGTATGCACTGCTGAAACAGAGACACCTGCGTTGGCTCAGTCATGTCGTGAGAATGGATGATGGCCGGATCCCAAAGGATCTCCTCTATGGAGAACTCATGCAAGGAAAGCGCCCTACAGGTAGACCACAGCTGCGATACAAGGACATCTGCAAGAGGGATCTGAAGGCCTTAGGAGTGGACCTCAACAGGTGGGAAACCCTGGCCTCTGAGCGGCCCGCTTGGAGGCAGGCTGTGCAGCATGGCCTTTCTCAGTTTGAAGAGACACTTGGCCTACAGTCTGAGGCAAGGAGGCAAAGAAGGAAGGCCCATAGCCAGGGAGACAGACCAGGGACAGACTACACTTGCTCCCAGCGTGGAAGGGATTGTCACTCCCGAATTGGCCTTTTCAGCCACACTAGACGCTGTTCCAGAACCACCATTCAGAGCGCAATACCATAGTCTTTCGAGACTGAAGGTTGCCTACATACACAGTTTGTGTCATGTGAATGTATCTGCCTGTATGGTAGAGATATTCCTGCAGATTATGCACATAAAGTGTGGCCATCTTGGATGTTGTGAGACTTGCCTAATTAGTGGCTCAAGATCCAAGGAGCAAAGCAAAGTCCTAAGCAAGTGAAGTTCCTTTTCTCATGCCCAAGATATAGACCCGATCTAGAAGGAAGCAAAATCCCCCCTTGCCCGAAGCCTTCTGGAGTGGTGTCAGGGTGAAGACAACAGTATTGAGCTAGATGGACCAATGGAATGAACAAAATCTTTGGTATATATTCTTTATTCCCTCTGCATATGAAGATATTTGAAAGACATAGGGTCTTTTTCCAGGGTTTGTGCTTGTGTGAAATTTGCCATTGTGGGGGTGGGGAGGTGAAGTTTATGCCAAATATAAGCCTCCTTTCACATGGTTCTACTGCAAACTGCTTCTTTCAAAGGGTGATTACCATTCTTAAAAAAAACAAAACCATTTTCCCCCTTCTGCTCCCTTGCACCAAAAGGTTATTGAAACAGTGTGAAGAGTTTCACACAAGGGTTCCCCCATCACCTCAACATTACATGTGGTGCCAAAATCATGGAGAAACACCTAACAGCCACCATGCAGCCAATTAGGTAGTTCAGCTAAAAGTGTAAAAGCAGCCAAACCTTAAGTAGTTGTGTCTACAATCCTATGCAAACATTTCTGGGAGTAAGTCCCCCTGAGTACAGTGGGACTTACTGCTGAGTATACCTGCATAGGAGTGGGCCCTGTATCACATTAAGAAAAGATCATCTTGGACTCATTTTAAGTTTCTCAAGATGCACATTTTTATCCTTCAGTAGCGCAAGTGTTGCTATATTTGCATAGATTATTACTCCTTTTTTTTGTTAAGTCACACACAATGCAGGCCAGAATTTGCATGTGAAAAGTCATCAAAATGGGAGTAAAATCTGCCTACCTCAGTCATTTTTAAATAACTCAGGCCATTAATTGTTAACCTTTGTTTCTTCTACTTCCACAGCCATAAATTAGTTTTATAGATTAGGCAAATGTGAACTTTTAGAATTGCTTTTGTTGCGCAAAAAAGGAAAAGAAAAAAAGGTAAGCAGGGAGCTGTGGATTGAGCTTTTTTTTCTCTCTCCAATGCCTGAGATTTTCTATTTTCTTGCACCTTGGTTCTAAATTGTTGCTATACAAATTAGTCTAGTTAGTAATTGTAGAACCATCTCAAAGGTTCACAGCGCAAGAGATTAGAATGAGCTCAGAGCAATTGGTGTCCACAATACAAGGTACTAAACCATTTGTTCAGGAAGAAAGAGCATGCTTTAAAAAACATGCAATGGTTTTACACCAGGTATCACTTTAAGAGGCAGAATTAAAGAGCCCTCCAGGTGCATAGCAAAAAAAACACCTTTAACTTTCTTCAAGTGGTCCTTGTGATCTCATTATCACTTTGATCTCCTTACTTATGAAGATTGTAGAAGACCCGCTATGATCCTTTAAGTCCTGGAATAATCACAAGTTGCCTTCTGTTTTCTGACAAGTATGAATCATTGTTTTTAAATACACAAGAAATGAAAATAGTATGTAAGACTCGGAAATGGAACAGCTGATTAAGTTTCTGGTTTTGAACAAAATAGATACATCAGGCTCTGTGGCTAACATTTGGGGGGCAGTAACAGTGAAACAATTGAAATGAATCTTGATCCAGAGTGCCCAGATAATATAAAATGGTTTGTTCTTTGAACTCGTATATGAGGAGCACCACATAGATTGTTGTGTCAGATCACTGAAGGGCTGCCAAATACTAGTTGTAATGATCTGATATTCCAATCCAGTGATCTTCCGAGTCACCAGGCATGTATGATGGCTTGCTAGACACTTGATAATCTCCTGTCTTTGAAATCCTGGACAGGCAGGAAAAACTGGTGTATTGGTCTCCTGATGAGCTGGTCATACATAGTGGGTAGGTGTATTGGGCACACAGATCCTGAAAATGCAGAGAATGGAGAAGACTGGAAATAGGAATCATTACCAAAGAAGATCCCAGACATCAGACATACCCACCTTACCAAAGTTCCCCATAGGCTGGAGCTCAAGGTGCCTGTCCTACTGTCATCTGCTTTACCTAAGAAGGTATCCCTGATTCTGAGGATCTTGTCTCAGAACCCTCAGCTTCATCACCACCACTGTAAAGCCAAGGTAGTATGAGACACATCAGTCCCACCAGACGCAACTCCTGAGATAATTATTTTCCAACTGTAGCGGAAAATCTATGTATGTTGAAGAAATAGTGGTCTGCATAGGTTTGTCAGTCTGTTCCTCCACTAGTGGGGTAATCCTTGAGAAGTGCTGAGTCATGCTTCATTAGTTTGCACCTGTTAGTTAGGTTGTCTCCTTTGCTTTATGGCGTCATCAGTTTCTGAATCAGGATCCAGCTCCCATGATGTTTAGTTCATTTATCCTATTCTTATAACATGAGTAAACTTCAAAATATATTTGTGTATTGGTTGCAAGTCTAGTCATTATTTCCTATTAATTTCTTGCTTGTACAACAAATGCATTGCTTTTAGAAATTTCCCAGGTGCATGTTCTGTTTTTAAAGAAATATTCTTGCAAGCTCCCTCCCAGTCCTTTTTCATTTCAAATATCAGTGACTTCACTTTCCATGCCCATGACAAATGAAACCTAATTAATTTCTCATTAAAATATTTAATTCTTTCCCATTTTCCTGCAATTTTTCAGTAATTTCATAGACCAATCGCAGTTAATTCAGTGTGAAACCTTTGCCTTCATTTTTCTTACCACAAAGTGTCTGGGGATATTTAGTGCTTCGTTTCTTTTTCTTGGTGGTTCAATGGCAATCAAAAACAATGATGCTTTTCCTATTGTACATAATACTGTACATTTAATTACAACATTTCCAAACCCAGCCCCAAAGCAACCCCAACTCCCTCCCAAAAAAAATCTCCAAAGCTTTTGCGGATTACTTCATTGGCTTTTTGCTTTCGTATCTTTGTTCAAAGCCTCACAGGCTATTTAATGCCTGCTGCAGCAGAGTTGATCAACTTCCGTTTCAAATACTCATTCATTTTGTTCTACAGTATGTCAGTCCAGGAAATTTGACAAAAATGCTGTTTATTTGGTCTCATGCTGAGGACTTCCAGTCTCCAGCAGTGTTCAATAGAGTGCGTATCACCGCCAAAAATAAAAAATAAATGTAAGGAGTCATGCTGAGTGGAATATGGGAAAGGGGGGAGGGAACTAGGAGAAGGCTGCATATGGTAGCCTCGAAGAAGAAAAGGGAGCAGACACTTCCCTGAGCATCTTTTATATATTATGAAAGTTGCATCAGTCCTTACAGGATTCCAGGAATGTATCCATCTTCCAGGTTGTCTAACTGTGCATTGTTGCAGACATGTTTTATACTCTACAATAATAGTTCATATTTATATAGTGCTTTCTGAGAGCCCAATCCTGAGCTTGATGCACTGGCTTAAGGCACGTTTGTGAGTCCTAATGACAAGCGTTAGTTGCAAGATGAAAGTCCCCTTCTCCCAAGGTGCTGCCTGCGGCTGCTTTGAGCGTGCAGGATGCAGCAGCAGCCACACACCATGGGAGCTCAGGACTGGGCTCTGAGTGTGCAAAGTGTTTGACATGTTTTAGTCTTGATGTTGCCCTTGCAGCAACTCTGTAAGGTAGCAGTGCAATCATATGCATTTCTACTCGGAAGTAAGTCCCATTGTGTTCAGTAGAGTTTATTCCCAGCCAGGAAAGTGTTTACAGGATTTTAATAGTCCCCATATTGCAGCCAAGGCTGAGATGGACTGACTTGCCTAAGGCTGCTTAGTTAATTCATGGCAGAAGGGAGGAAAATAGGGAATATTCCCAGAATAGGGAAAACCCTCATTTGCAGTTCAATCTCTTACAGTGCAACCTTATGTACACTTTCCTAGGAGTAAGCCCCACTGACCACAGTGGGACTTTCTGTTGTGGAAAGCTGCATAGCCACTATGCCATACTAGCTCATACTAACTAAACCAGTCCTGTCAGGGGACAACTACCAGATTTGCTTCAGAAATGCTGCTTCAGCCACATGTATATTTGGGTGGGGCTTCTCTTTCCTGCCACTTTCTGCCACTGCAATGAGCTTGTGCTGCCAGGCAGCCATTGCTAGAGAGAAATCCAGTGGTAGATTCTTATACAGAATGCCGGCCTTCCCAGCACCATTCTGCTTCGGAACATGGAGAAATGCTTGCTACTCTGTGTCCCAAAAAAGTTGATGTCACAGAATCACCACTGAGGTTGATGGGATCCTTCCCTGAAAACCTCTGTTTGCATGTTCACATGTATTAGGACCTGTGAATATATAGATGCATGTGTATTAAGCTGAGTCAATGCACACCCTTTATCCTCTTCCTCAGGTTCAATGTTTGTAAATCCTTTCTCATTAACTTTACTCTGTTTTTACCACTTTTACTATTAGTTATTGTTCTGTGGCCTTGAGTTCTTGTGCTTCTCTCTTGTGTTACAGTATTTATTGTATGTTAAATTTTACTGTAATTTTTAATTTTATTCTTGCTGTTAGCTGCCTTGGGCGTCCCATGTGCTAGAAAGAAAAACGAAATATGACTATTTAAAAAAAAATAAAAACAGCTAACAGCCCAATCCTATGGTTGTCAACCTTCAGTTTCGAAAGACTATGGTATAAGCCTATAGCACTCAGTATTCCCAGGCGGTCTCCCATCCAAGTACTAACCAGGCCTGACCCTGCTTAGCTTCCGAGATCAGACGAGATCAGGCAAGTACAGGATAACAGTTGCTGCTTAATCCTATGTATACCACCCAATGACTGCACACCTCCTGTACTGGCACTGACTGCTGTAGTCGGCACCAGTTACAAAAGGCCCCCTGGCAGGTCATCATTGCTTTGTTCTCTAGACTTCAACCCCACATCTCTGTTTCCTGTGGTCTGCCACATGACCAGGATAATAATACTCACCCACATAATTCTTATTCTCACAGACTTCTTCAAGAATCTATTATTATGTCTAGCTGAATGGAGTCCTCTCTGAAGTTTGGAAATTTAAAAAAAAAAGTCATCTAAAGGGAACTTCAGAATACATTGGGAGAAGGGAGGTTCTCAAGTAACTCAGCGCTCCATTACTGGCCATTTTATAAGCTGGATCCCGCCACAACCACTGGACCAAGTAAGGCAGCAGTGGATGGCACAGGATGTGTGAGGAGGAGGGGAGGGACGTGGATGGGGAAGAGGTGGGGGGATCAGACATCAATGGCATATTCTAGATCCTATCCCCTGTTTTGCAAACCTCCCTGCCCCTTTTGTCTCCGCAGACAGCTACAGAGCTAGCACAGGTCCAGGGAGATGCATTCCAGAGCAAGAGACTTATGGAGGGGTAAGGGGAAATGATTTCCCTTTCCCCTCTTAAAGTTTCCTGATCTGCCCCCCCCTCCCTCCACTGGATACAGTGTGCACCTTTTTGGCGTGGCTGCATCCATGGGGAAAGGAAAGGGGATAGGACAGTGCTCTGAATCATGCATTAATATTATGCATTTTGCAGTGGCTATTTTCTTCCCAGAGAATTTTGTGTAGTTATCCCAGAGACCTGTTAGAATTTGTTTTAGAGGAGAAGATCCCACTGTATACTCAGTGACTGCTCAGGTGGGTGTTCTCAGATGACCCCACCCAAATGCCCCATGAGATACATATTCATCACTCACCTCTCTAACTCAGTGTGCAGTTCAAAGGGAAAGCCAAGGTTGCAGTCCTATAGTGAGGTCTCTTTAGCTCTTCTTTTAATGAGATAAGGGTTTTGCTATGCTCTGGAGTCTGCAATTCAAATGTTCTTTTGCCATTCAATTAATGGGATCATAGTCACTCCATCTGTAATGTTGAGGCTCTCTCGGGTAATTTGCCTAAAGGAGGCAGGTTGAGAAGCTTATACTTTTAAATATGATGCAGTAAAGAAGAATTATAATTATTGCATGCATTAACTGTGTGCACAAGTCCCAAGTTATAAGCCATGAATCAAAAGAAAAATGGAAACAGAAAAACTCACCACAGATGTCTTTAGGCTTCTCAATTTGGATCTCAATTTTTGTTTCTAATGAAGCAGTTATTGTTCTTCTGTCATCACAACAACCCTGAATAGCAGGTAGGCCAAGATGACGTGAGCAGCATAAGGTCACCCAGTAAGCTTTACAGTAGAGCTAGAATTTGAACAAATTGTATGGCCAAATTTTAAGCTTAGCTCTGAATTTTTAACATTAATCTCACCTTTGAAATATAGCTCAGTTTTTCTGGAAAGACCAATCCTGAGCTGCCCAGGGTGCAGGCTGCGGCCGCTTCCTGTGCGCTCTGGGCAGCCACCGGCAGCTTCTCAGGAGAAGGGGACTTTCATCCCCTTCCCCTGGATAAAGTGATTAGCCTGCAATGGGGCTACTCGATTCATCACCAACCCTAAGGTCTGTGGTGAATCAAGAACCTTCATGTTGGGCGGTGAGCCTGACACGGAGGCTCTGGACCCCGCCTCCCTCCCTCCCCCCCGGAACGCCTCCTCCCCGCCCTCTCCCGGCCTTCCCCTTCTGCAGAATGCCTCCTCCCCGTCCTCTGCCCACCTCCCCCCTCCCTGGAACACCTCCTCCCTGCCTCCCCCCATGTCTCCACTTACCTCTCTGCTGTTTGGCGGTCTGCGCGACTGTCGAGTGGCAGACCTCCAGCAGCCACCCGGCAGTAGCCCAGTGCCAGCCAGCGCTAGGCTACCACTGGCACTCACCCAGTGGTAGGACCCACAAAGTGCCTTATTGCATGTTTGCAACAGTGCGTACCAGTGGTAAGCCGCTGCACAGGATTGGGCCCTAAGGCCCCATTCTATCCTTTCCCTATTGATGCAACCACACCACTGGAGCGTATGCAGCATCCTGCATTGGGACTGTCCCAGAGATCTCCTCTGGATACAGGGACATTTGTTCCCATACCGAGGGGTAAGCTTCTTGCACCAGAACGAGTCTACTGGAACCTGTGCCAGCAATTTCACAGGTGCAGGTTCAAGTGGATTGGAGAAGGCAGATTGAGGCAAGGAAGGGGGCAATGATGTTGGGGCACTACTGCCACTGATACCACCCTTGCTCCGTGCCCTGTTTCACTCCTCCCCATTCCTCTCCCTCCCTGCCTCCCTCCCATCCCTGTGCTGACTTATCAGCACCCAAGACCATGGAGGGTCTGTTGGTGGGCTATGGCAGCTGCTTTTGGCAGCAGCCTGGCCGCTTCTGATGGTGTGTCATAGCCATAAAGTGCCTTATTCTGCTGGAAAACTAGTTCTAGCAGTGTAAGGCACCCTAGGATTGGACTGCTCCTCTCTCACAGCCTCTGATGGTATTGACAGTTGAAGGGAAAGCCTTGTTCTGTTTTGTTTTAATATAAAATTAGAGTGTTGTTTTGACATTGCCTGTTTTTACATATCCCCTGCTAACTAGGGGAAGAGGCACTTGTTACAGTGGTGCTCTCTTATGTTTAGCAGGGGGAGAGCAACTGCCCCTGTTCATCCCAGCATCATGTCTTTTCTAGAGGCTGTTTGCTGGTGTTTCTTTTTGCACATTTTTACACTGTGAGCCCTTTGGGGACAGGGAATGTTTTTTAATGCATTTAGTTCTGCGACCTGCTTCATGAATTATTTTGTTGAAAAGCTGTATATTAATGCTATGATTATGATGATTAATAATAATTTGGAAGTGATGGAAGTAAAGAAGACTCTAAATTATAGCATCTGGCTACGGACCTGCTGGATTTGCGTGTAGGAACTGAAGTCAATGGGTATGGAAGTAATTGTGGGATAATAAGTCTTATGAAAACTTTAAACAACTGATCTTTTCTTTTCTTACCACTGGTGACCTCCCTTATGTTTAAAGAGGCACAATGAAAGATCTGCACACTTTCTTCTTCTTCTAATGATTTCCTCAGTAATCAGGGAGAGGAAGTCGTTAAGCGCAGCATGATCATGGAAGAAATTTACCTCTGCCTTGGGTTCTCATGGTCTGAGAATATAAGCTCTATCAACACCAAGCTCCCCCTCCCTTCCACCAATGTAGCAGCCATCAGAACAGCTGTATTAGCAGAAGATTCTGTATGTTTCCCTAGTTACTCTATTAATCATATACATATGAAGCACAGAAGGATTGGACCTTCCTGCATCCCTGCCCAGATTCACAGTGCAGAGGCAATGGTGAAGAACAAGTACAGTTGCTTCTTTTCCGGTGATAGAGGTGTTGTGGCTCTAACCACTGCATCACAAGCAGACAGGCAAAGGACAGTTTTCTCATCTCTGTGTATCTAAGCCAGTGACTCTGTGTAACTGTGCATCCAGAAGCAGCCTTGCTACGCATAATCTTGACACACAACCCCCTTTGCTTTCATTTTCATAAACTTTGCTGCTAGTGATTGACACTGAATGAGAAACAGCAAGCCAGTTCTAATGAGAACACTGTTAATCTGAGCTTCCTCAGAAAGATCAATTTATCAGCTTCTGGAGATGACACTGACACCTTCAAGCTCTCCTGACAATAACAACAGATTGACTAGTAATTGACATGCTGCAGTGTGGTTGCTTGCCAAGGTGGATAACAATAGCACAGCATCACTCAATGAATGGATAAAGCTGTGCATTTCAAATAGACTCCCATCTGTAGCCAGTCCTAGGCAAAGCACAGAGTTTACACCAGTGGTTCTCAACCTTTAGGAGCCTGCGAACCACTGAGGCAAAAATTGGAATTGTTGTGGACCACATGACATGGGTGGTATGTGGCCTCTGCCCTCTTTGGTGGTCTGTTCTCCCAAGCACTCCCCTACAAACTCTTACAGAGGACAAAGAATGGACTGCCCACAGCTACACTAACACTTCAGTGGTTTTGGCCGTGGGCGGTCTCCACCCTCTTTGGTGGTCTGTGGGAGATTGCTTACTTGGCAAGACACTGGAAATGATCAAAGATGATTTTTTTTCCCCTGAGACCTCAAAGACCTCTTCTCAGGGTCTCACAGACCACCTGTGGTCCACGGACCACAGGTCCACGGAGCACAGGTCAACGGAGCACAGGTTGGGAACCAGTGGTTTACGCAAACAAATATATGCCAAATGTAACTACTTTTTCCACGTGGAGGAGAACTTTGGGTACCTGGAGATGTATGGAATAACAGTAGTCAAGCCACGGTGGAGCTGAACTTGCCTTGCTAGGCCCACCATTTCCCTGCCAGATTGCACTCAAGATAAACCGGAGTTGTTAGTTGCCAGTGCACAGTGGCGATTGGCTGGGCGTTATGACATCATGAAGCCATGCATCCCTCTCCAGACCATTTTGTTGAGTTCAAAAAAAGACACTGTGGATTAAAGAAGAGAGATGACAAATGTGCATTTAGCCAGATCAAGGTTACAACATCCACACTGTAGCAGGGAAGGGGCGAGCACAACACCTTCCCACACCGTGAAGGTAATCTCATTCGCCTCCAGGCCAGAAGATAAGGGCCTGCACTGCAGCTCTTCCCCCTGCCATTATTACCTGTTTCTGCAAAGGTCAGTGATGCCATGGTAAGGGTTCCTTCCTGCATGGCCTGAGGTTATCCAGGCCCCAAAGGTAGTATAAGAAAGTGGCCTGAATTTGGGGGAATCATAGTGATATATATATTAGCAACAAAATACCACTGAATGCAATACTACTAGCTAAAGATATCATTGCTCTAGAAAAATACACTCCATAATTTTAATCTTTTAAGTAGCTTTTGGTTTTCATTTGCATTCAACAGAGTATGCTAAATAGGGACTACATTTACGAGAACGCACTTGGAAGAATATCGTAACATTTCGTGCAAAATATCTACACAAATTTGCATTGCAATAAGGCCCTGCCCGAAAGCTCATGACACCAACCCGGAGATATTCCATTGGTTTTAATGAACTACATGAATCAAGCTTGTTTCCCACTATCAGAACAATCTGACTCAGTTGAATCTTGCCTTCTGAACTCAGACAAGGCAGATATGTGCTCTGGGTGTGCCTGTTGGGACAAGTCCTAAATAACAGCTTGTGTCAGACTCGTAACCACTTTCACAAGTGGAACAAAGAAAGCTTCTTCCCTCTTTTATACCTTTAGGTTCAGCGATTTCCATTCATAAAACAATTCACAATCTCAATGTAATGCAGCAACAAAAGTGAACCAAACTATATTTTCAGCAGCCATGACAACATTTTAATTTAATATGAAATTTGCTTAATGTTCAATCTTCCAGCACCATATTTTTGTTACTCCTGTCAGATCTGCTCTGATGATAGTGTCTTTACCGCTGATGAAAAATGAGGGTTCAGTATTTAAGTACAGAATGAAAATGTCCAGGGTATACTGTACTAGCAAACTCTTTATTGGCTTCTGTATATGCTAGAAAAGAATTCCATAGAAGAACAAAATCTTGAAGATTTGCAGGGCCCCTAAATCTTTTGTTTTGAAAGCTTCCTCATCATGAGAAGCTACCCAAAGTTGACATCAAGGGTCAGCCAGGTCAGGCACTGGCCAAGCACCCATGTCCATCGGAGGACTCACCTGGCCAGGCAAACTACTGAACCCGAGGTTACCTGTGGCAGTGATAAAGTGCAATGTGCCATTGGGAAATGGGTGGTGGGCATCATAGGGGGGCAGTTCAGGACTTTATCCTAGAGCCCATAGCAACCACATTGTGTGCTGTCCATCAATGGCCTTCTGAGATCCCATAACAGCTCTGGTATTCCCTCTAGGGCAGGGCCAAGCAAACCCCGGCCTCTGAGCCAGATCCAGCATTCAGCCAAATCAATTCCTCCCGAAACTGGTGCTCCTCATTACAGAGTGCCATGTCTCTCAGTGTCCCCCAACTGGGACAATTGGGTGGTTGCATCTATTGTGCCATACCCCATTGTGCCCGGATATCTAGGTAGACATGACTGCCCAGAGCATCACATTTTCCTGATCAGGGGACTTTGAGACACAGCAGTCCGAAACTCAAAGCGCCAGCAATGCCAGGGAACACATTCCCTGAGTGCAGCTGTAGGCACTTTGAGCACCGCTGCTCTAGGTTCTAGAACCGTTACCACAAGAAGTGCCTTTAAGAGGTCAGCTAGAGAATCTAGAAAACTCAATTTCTCTAGAAATCTTTGATATAGCTTCCGGGGGGTGGGGGTGGAACCACATATATGTGCAAGGTCCAGGAGGACTTAAAACCCCAGCTATTGCAAGCTATGAGGCTGAGGAAGCAGGATGCAAAGTTTAGGCCTCTGGCTTGCCTTGGGAGAAGCCTGAGGCCCAAGGAGGTTGTCCTGTAGAGGAAGGAGAATTAACACCCTCCTCTCTTCTTTTGCACTCAGGCACCAGAGATGGGTCCTGGACTGGCAGAGCGCTGGGGAGTAGAAACACCCTGCACGGACATTCTCCTCCTCATTTGGATCAAAGGGAAGGCCCTCTCATCCAGCAGGAGATGTCTTGGGAAACTAGGAGCCAGTTATCCAGGGATGAGTGATCAGTATGCCCTACCCTTCTGTCACCAGATATTGTGAGGGCCTGCTTATGGGGTTGGATATCAGGCACAAGGGAATGACCTGCAAGTGAAACATGTTTTCCTATTTATGCTGCATGCATATTCCTATAATCTAATTTGTCAGGCTACCAGCTCAGCTACAAGGGTTCTATAATGCACTCTTCTATGTTAATAAGGGCTAAACCAGCAAACATTAAAATATGTGTAAAGCAAAACTTTAATAAACTATAAATAAGAGAAAAAAGGGCTATGAATTGAAAGTTCTGCTCTATTACCCTCTGCATAGTTAAATAAGATGAAGAATTATTTTTAATTTATACTTTAATTATTGAAGATGAATATTTTTGAGTGATAATAGGAAATATATTACAAATATTTGTCATAGGGGAACATACAATATGAAGTGTATGGACAGAAGTAAGGCTTTAATTAGTTTATGGAACCAGTTTAGGCAAGGAGAGTCACAAAGCTGCATGATTTTTATTTTAATAGCAAGACCTTACGCATTAGAATGGCTTGGCAAACATCTGAATAATCCGACATGCATATGAATAAGAATGGTATTTCTTTTGTAATGCCTTAATATGAAGCTACATATCTGGATAACTGGATTTATCTTGTTTGTACTTACATTTCTGGTTTAGCTCAAGACTCTACAATGCAACCTGAAATAACTATGCTGGTACAAAATCAGCTATTTTCTGACAGCTGTGGAAAATGCCCAAAGTCTTATATTGGCGCCTTCTTTGAGAGCTGTTACCCTTAATACCACAAACATCTCTGGGGAAACATCAGAGTTTCTGAGTTCCACAGCACAGTATTTAGCCAACAAAGCTAGTGATCTCACCAACTGATGATACTGAAAGCACAGTAGTGCCCAATCCTAAACTAATTGGCACTGCCAAAATGGCTACTGCTGCATCCAGTGGGGCCAGGGTGGCTGCGAGAGGCCTTTTATTGGGTGGTGGTGAAGGAAACTTTTGTCCCCTTCCCCCAAGGAAAGCCCAAGTCTCCGCAGTGGGACTACTCACATCTGCACCAGCTATTTTTCCGGCGCAGACAAGAGGAACACCATGTCGGGTTTTGCAGCCCGACGTGGGGGATAGGATCTGGTGGAGGAGGCCCCCACTGGTCCCACCCCCCTCCCAGGCCAGTCCCTCTCCTGTTCCGCCCTCTCTGCCCCAGAATGCCCCTGCCCCCAAATGCCACAGTGCCACCTGGCATTGCTACTTACTGCCAGTTGCTCTTCAAGAGTATCCTCACAGCACTGGGCCTCAGTGCTGGTGTTCCCTCCTCCCGGGGTGCCATAAACGTGCTTTATGGCACATTTGTGACACTCAGTACCAGCAGTTTGAGCATACCACTGGCACTAGAGCCCTTAGGATTAGGTTCTTAGGGTCCAATCATACCCAGTTTTCCGGTTCTGGTGCAGTTGTGCCAGTGGAGTGTGCACTGCATCCTTTGTGGAGGGACAGTCATTCTCAAGATATGGCAACATGTGTTTTCTTACCAAGGATCTGCATTGTGGCTACACCAGAGCTGTAAATTTGGATAGGATTGGGCCCTTAGTTCTCTACCACAACCCATAGATTGAAGTCTCCATGTGTGGTTGGCAAGTTTATTTGATTTATATTTACCATTCATAGGACCTCTGGTGACTATTTGTCTACATTGATCCATATCTCTTAAACATTGGGGATGTGAGGGCGATCTGGCTGCAACATCTGTCACCCCATTGATCTCTTAAACATTGGATTGGGTGCTCCTGGCATCATCATCATCATCATCATCATCATCATCATAATACAGGTATTTCTATACCGCCTTTCTTGGTCCTCAGATTTCTCCTCAGACTTTATTCAAGGCGGTTTACCTAGGCAGGCAATTTAAATCCCTGTAGGGATTTTTACAATTTGAAAGAAGGTTCTATCTTTCAAGAAACCACAACATTCAGACGTTTCTTTCTTGATCTGATCGCACATTCTGGCCTCAATCCTCCCACACTCAGAGCAGATGGAATAACTTGGCTCAGCTTGTCAGCTGCTTCAAGGTCGCATGGTGCTGGTGGCCTCGAACTGGTGACCTTCGGATGTTATCTTCAGGCAAATGGAGGCTCAACCCTCTGGTCTCAGATGCATAATGAGGTTCATTTGGAGAGTATGTGAGTCAGGATTGTCTCTCTTGTAGCACCTAGGTTCTAGAACTCTCTCCCTAAAGCACAAACGGCTTCATCACTCCTGGTCCATTGTAAAGACCTCCTGATTTCAGAAAGCCCTTGTGTCAGGAAAACTTCAGCTGGCAGGGGTTGGCCCTTAGTTTTCAGAATTACAACAAGAGTAAAAGGATCTGAACTGGTCCCACCTACCTGGGCTGATGACTCCTGGCTTCAGTCTCTTCCTTGGCATTGATTCCTAGCTTGTCTTTCACTGGTCCATTCTGATTCCCCCTCCAGTTGCTGCTCATTACCCAGGCATGACACTTTGGTACCAAATGAACCAAGGAGGGAGGAACCTTTTCTGTGAGCTTCAGTGCTTTTTTAAAAAATTCAAATAAATGTGTTTTAAGTGAATTTTTTACTGGTTTTTAGACCTGGCGTGAGCTGCATTGTGAGCACTTGTGCAGAAAGGCAGCACTGAAGTTGAGAAGTTAAATAACTTTCCAGCCAGTGACTATAATGCAAATTTGTCTCCTTTGTTTGCTGGCAACATTCAAAACTGCAGAATTGTTTCTTTTAATCTCCATTCAAACAGGTGAGGTGTGTTCATTATTTAGCCCTGCAGGCCATCAAGACTTTTTAGTAAGCATATGGATATGCAAAAGTCCAAAGATGGTTCTCTCATCACTTGACACAATCTGATGGCATTCCTGTTACAGTCCCTTTGCTGTTTCTAAATATAATTTAAATCAAGACACATCTGGTAGTTCTTTTTCCCCACACCCTGAGGGATATTGATGAGCAGGGCTGAAAAAAAATCTTTACCTTACATAGGGCTAGACAGAAAGTTAGTCAGTCAGGTCACCTGAACAGTTAGCCAGTCAGTCATCTGAGCAGTCAGGTTCCTGGGATTATGATGGTGATGATGAATACTTTTGCAGGGGGTCCTCTTTATCTTCGGATTCTGAACCTGCAGATTTGATTCACTATGGGTTCCAAACATGCGGCTGGGGGACCCACAGTGGACCTCCAGACATGACCAGAAGTGCCACATCCGGAGGTGTTCTGAGGTGCAGGGAGGTCACATGCGACCTCCCCATGCCTCTGAAGGCCTCTGAGAAGCATTCTGGTTTGCTGAGAAACTGGACATGCTTCTCAGAGGTTTCCTGAGGCATGGGGCGATAGTGTGTAATGTCTCCATGCCTCAAAAGTGCCTTCCAGTTGATCCAGAGGTCCTTTTTTGGTCCCACCTGTGGATCTCAGTATCCATAGGTTCAGTATCCACGAGGGCTCTGGGAACAGATCTCCTGTGGATACCAACCAGCATGCTGCCTTTCAACAAACAGCAGTTCACAAAGTGATTTACATCGCTAAGTAAATTAAAGGTTACTGAAAATTAATTCTTAGCACAGCAAAATAATTTCTTTCAATGGAGCTGCTACTCATTGAGAACGATGAGACTGTTGCAGACAAACTTCCTACGGAGCAACATAGGTCCACAGTTCTAAGGGCAGAAGGACTAACAGCACTATCCTATTCAGGTTTACTCAGAAGTAAGCCCCACTGTGTTGAATGAAGCTTACTCCCAGGTAAGAGTGCATTGGATTGCAACCTAAGTGAAGCAAGTAGAAGGTGCCTGTATGGGATGTAATGAGGAGCCTTGCCTCTGTCTCGGTTCTTCTGACATTTGATGCCCTTCACCAGTGGCCCCGTAATAAGTGTAAAAAGTTTAGCATCCTCTTGTTAAACTGCCACCTGTGCAGGGAGAAGCTAATCCATTTGGTCTGAGCGGCTCTGAGAAGGTGCTGCAGTGCCTGGGGCGGCCTCTTGAGTTTCACTTTTAGCAGCTGCAGTGAAGAGAGGGAGTCAGGGATGGTCCTTGTTACAGGAATTAGATAGATCAGGAAATCAACAAAGCTTGCCTTTCACTCTGTTCTGGCTCGGAGATGGAAGGGTGGAGGAAAGGGCAAATTCCTCTTCTAATTACTTTATGGGCCAGCTCTCCTTATGTCAATGTTGGACACTTGTATTCTTTTCAAAACAGAGAGAGAGAGAGAGAGAGAGAGAGAGAGAGAGAGAGAGAGAGGCATCGAGTCACAAGCTGGTCTAGCTATCAATATTTCAACATCTAAAAAAATAGTCCATGCATTGTGAAAGTTTTGTTACCAGTGGCCTTGATGTGACTCTTTTTCCTGCTCTGAAGTAACACATGCGACAGCTTCAATAAAGTGAAGAACAGCTTTCTCGGCATGATTTCTTCCCCTTCTGTGTTAAATATTTAAGGCCATACCTTCTGTTTCAAGTAGTTTCTTCTCTGAAGTGGGTTCGATGCTTGGGAAAGAGAGGAAAGGTAACAGATTGACAGCACAGCATGGCCAAGATCTGTTTCTCCACAGAACAGGTAGATGCACGGCAGGCTTCCCTCAGCTACATTTTGCTACAGGCCTCATCCTAAAATGCAAATTGGAAAGGGCAGTCTTCAAGGGTAAGATGGAAAACAATTACCATATTCCACAAACTCGTGTTCTGTCTTGATGATTCAAGTAGATATTAATAATTAAGAAAAACTCTCATTCTTACTAAAGAAAGAGGGAAAACTCTGGATCGGCGTTTTCTTTCATTTTTTCATCATCCCCTGTTAAATGCTGTGGGGAAAGTGGTGTATAGGTATAGACCAGTGGTTCCCAACTTGGGTATTTGTATTCCCAGGGGTATGTGCCAGAATGTTTAGGGGTATGCAAAAAAAACTGAATAATGGTGGGAAATGGCAGGAAAAGTCCACATTCCCTTGCTGTATTATTTTGGTGCCTCTATCCTGAGGCAGCCACAGCCGCCACTGCTGCTATAGCCATTTCCCATCATCCTCATCACAGACAAAGTTACTGGCGAGTGGCACACCAAACCCCCCTTCTCCATTTTCGGGCGCAATCCTAACCCCTTGTCAGTGCTTTCCAGTATTGGCATAAGGGCAATGCAGCTCTGAGGTAAGGGAACAAACATTCCCTTACTTTGAGGAGGCCTCCGTGAGTGACACCCAACTGCAGGATGCAGCACATGTCCCATTGGTAACGCTTATGCCAGTGCTGGAAAGCACTGACATAAGGGGTTAGGATTGTGCCCTTCTCCTTCTCCATCTCCTTTGCTCTCTATGCTGGGCTGGAAGCTGCCTTTGTGATGTGTTCACTTCTGGGTCTGAGAGAGGAGAGACAGACTGAGGGAAGGGACGAGGCAGAGCGGTGGGGGGACGAGCTGAGTGTGGAACAGCAGCAGTCAAATGCTCCAAGGGCAGCAGCTTGTCAACTGGGGGGGGGGGAATCCAAAACCATTGACAACTCTTCTCAGATACCGACATAAGTTGTTGCCTCTTTGTTGGCACAGGTGTGTTTGATTACTCAAGTTTTTTTTGTCATCAATTCATGTATTATTATCAGATATGGATCAGTGGAAATTTTCTAGTCAGGGAAAATTGGTCAAATGACAACTTATTTAATATTAATATCTTTGTGAGCTGTCACTTTGATTGTGTATGCACTTTGTACCCTTCCTTGTGGTTGTGCATCCCCTATCATCATTGGAGCGGTGTGGGATGGACTCAGTGAGCAAGAGCAGCCACACCACTGCAGTAATGTATAAACTGACCCTTAGTCAAAAGGAAATCACTTCATGGTTTAGGGTAGTTAGCAGTTGAGAGAAGAACTCTGCCTAGGAATTCTGCAGTGAATTTTGTACCTTTCAGTTACTTATTGGACTACAAATAGGTGCTTTTATGCTAAAAAGAAAAACAAAGCACCAGTCTGGAGAAACTTACAAGTTTAGGGTCATGTCTCCTCTAAAACTTTTAAACTGCCTTTCTGTTCTTGAGGAAAATGCTCAAGGTGACTCACACCACAAACAATCAAGATCACAATCTGAAAATAATCACAGAACAAGAAAAAGAAAGGGAGCAAAACACTTCATGACAATAAAAAAGCAGAGCAAGTTCAAATCAATAATCTGGTTAGGCAAAAGCCTGCTGAAGCAGCCTGGTTTTCAAATGAGAGAGGAAAACAAGTAAGGGAAGGTGCCACCATGAAGATAGCTTTTATGCTGTACTATTACACCCTATGATAACTTCACATGGGTCCCTGTCAGCCATGCCTTCATGATCCATACACAAAACTCTCTTACAATCCTATCCTGCGCTGGAAGAAGCAGGCCAGCTAGCCTGCATTGTATTCTATGCAGGGGTAGAAGGTGGATCCCATGCAACTCAGAGTAAGGGGATTAATCTTCCCCTTACCCAGTGCCACATGGCAGCCACCTCAGTGGGGCTACTTGGATTTGTGCCAGCTAAATCACTGGTGCAGATCTGAGCAGCCCAGTGTAATGCCAGGCTGCTTAGGAGGGGGGTTAGGATTCAGCCTAAGAGCTGGAGGCCAGTACCATCCTCCTCCTGGGCCCGGCTTGCCTACTGGTTTGCCTGCCACCTGCCCTTCCCCTGCCCCAAAATGCCCCCATTCCACCTTCCTGCCACCTTCTCCAACCCCTGTGCCAGCCTCCCTAGGCCAGTGCAAACTCACCTTTTGCTGGTCTGGATCCGGTGCTGGCAGGTTGGCATGCATCCTTGCACTGGCCTAATAGGTTCACAAGTTGTTGCAGACATGTCTTATGGCACGTTGGCAACACTCCCGGGCCGGTGCAAGGGACTTGGGCCAGCCCAGTGAGCGCTCTGGATTGCACTCTTATTCTATTGGATGATCCTGATCTATACATCCCAGATGACTTGGTAATGATTATCTCTCTCAGATGGGAAATAGAACTAGACCAAATTGGTAAAGACTGCAAGAGTGGAGATTCTGGTTGGACATCAGGAAGAAATTCTAGATGGTAAGAGCAGTTCAGCAGTGGAACAGATTGCTGAGGAAGATGGTGGATTCTTCCTCACTGGAGACCTTCAAGCAGAGGCTTGACAGGCACCTGCTATAGATGCTCTGGGACAATTTCCTGAGACAGACAGGGGTTTGAACTAGATGACCTTGTGGTCCTCTTCCAACTCTATGATTCATTTTTTTTAAGCCAGACTTAGAAATGCTTTCAAAAGTGACTTTCCAAGAGTGAAATAGTATTAGTACTATTAACTTGGCATATTCAGAATTTTAGCTACTATTCCTTATCATCATTCTGTAGAAATGGCAGCAAACACTGTAAGAGAGAGTTAGGAGGCCTTTTCAGTTTCCTGGGATGGTTCAGAAATGACTGAGAGGCTTGAAGGATTTCTAAATCCTCTGAGGATTCTGGGGACTCCATCTAGAGAGTGAAGTATTTGAAGTCTTTAGTCCTTGAAAGCCATGAAACTTGATCTGACTGTTTAACCTTTCTGTCCTTACCTGTTTAGCCTTGGGCAGATGTGTGACCTTGACACAACGGAGCAATGTAGATCAGTAACTAAAATGTCATGTGCCTACCCATCCCCAGTTGCTGATGTTGTGACATTGATGACCAGCATATTACAAAATATCAGTAGATATAAAGTGGATGGATATTGTCTTGAGAAAAAAATAAGGAACAAACTTGGAGCTCAACTTGCACCGCCAGTGCAGTGCTGCTGATGGAACAGGTTATTGGGGGCGGGGGGGGGGGTGTAACCAAATGGTCCCAGAGAAGTAAGTAAAAGTTTTTCCTACCTCCCTGTAGGCTGCCTGGCCTCCAGTGGGCCTCCTCACTGCTATGCCAGCTCTTTTACTAAACTAAGTCCGAGGAGACACAGGGGACAGTTTGGGGTGGGGAAAGGATGACAGGACTTTGGCATGCATGGCTGCCATTGAGATCCTTCCCTTCCTGTCCTCTCAGGCTTCTCTGCACCCTGAACTGCCCCTCCACCAACCTACCTGCTCCAGTAGGGTGTCTGGGAGACAGTGTGATGTACACAAAGCCCCCGGTTGTTTGCACCAGTGACCCTGAAGCATACAACAGTGCCATCAGTTCAAGGATTGCAGTGCCAGATTGCAAGATCCGCGACCATAAGCCCTGGATAAGGATTGGACCACCTGTCAATGGCCAGAATGTTTGGTGACTTTTGCAGGGCATTAAATATGACACTTCTATTTGGGGCCAATTGTGTGATGTGCGTTAAATTAAAGCAATAGATTGCCAGAGCAACGGTTTGTGGTGCTGGACTACATTCTGCAAATGGAAACGGAGGCATCTGCCTTATGCATTTTTTTTTGGTTGCTGTTTCAATCACTGGGTTGGTATCAGGTGCATGATTAGAGTAGGCCTATATCAACCATTATGCTTAATGAGCTCCTTTGTGGGGATCAACCCAATTGTGGCTTCCCATAGAAGCTTTGTACAAGAGTTTCCCCAGTCTAGAGACTTTAGTTGTCCTGTTCCATACACAGTATTCTTTAAATTTCTCTCTCTCTCTCAGTTCAGGAAACAACAGCAGCTTTCTTTCCACACAATAACTGTGGGAGACACTGGCCTTGCTCCCAGCAGTGAGAAAATTTGGCATGAGGAGCAGAATCTCATAGGTCTGCAGAAGGGACGATGACAAATTGGGTGAAGGAGAACCCCGTGTGTGTGTGATTGCACTTATTCCCACCTGTTGTTTGCAATCCTCTGTGTGCTTACTGAATAGGAGAGTGGATTCTGGATAGGATTCTGGGTAGGATTGTTCTAAATTTTTGTGTTTCAGTTTTGTCCTAAACTGTGCATTTTTAATAAGAGAGGTGTGTGTGTGTCCGTCAACCTAAATCCTGGACACAAAATTCTTTTCACAAGAAACAGAGTGGATAGGTTTGCCTCTGCAGAGTAAACATCAGAGTAAATATGCATAGGACTGGGCTGTCTGAATATAATTACTGCTGAAACATATTGCATGCTTAATGAGTCAGAAGTGTAGGGCCTCAAAATATGGCACTTAGCATAGTGCCCCAAATCATATCATATGTCCACTATTATTAGCATTAAATCCTAATCTATGGGTCAAACTGGATGTTACTTTAAGCATGTGATTTGGGGTCAGTGGGCTTGTAGTAGCAGTCAGATTGGTTCCTCCTTCAGACTGTGACCCCAGTGAGGGGAAGCAGGACTTAACCCGCTGCCCCACCATATACAATCCAGATTGGGGAGACCAGTTGCTGCCCTACAAAAAAGTTTGCATTGTTGCCAAATGGAGCACCCTTCACACCGCACCTTAGTTCCTATCCATAGAGGTTGGCAAATCTGGTTATTTGCTGAATAAAAAGTAAACATGCCAGCCCCAATCATGTGCTTAAAGTGATGTCTGGTCTGACCTTAAGGAGGTCCTTTTGCATTTTGAAAATAAATTCACCATTTAGAACAATTAAAATGCTATCTTTTATTGTCAACCTTTTGATCATTGCATGGCAGAGATTTTTTTAAAGCTTTTTGTTATATCTTTGAGAATGTGCATAAGCATTCTGTTTGTGGGTCTTCTCCTAGACACTACATTATGGAATTCAGAACTAAGCTAGACTGTTTGACAAGCAAATAACTGCTGCTGCATTCACATTGATATGAGATTATTACCCTCACTGTGTATATTAATGAGTTTCCCATGAATGGCATTTAATAAAAAATCCAGTATCTCTTCACTGTTCTTCCATTTTTCTCTCTCATTCTTGAAAATTAATTATGCAAGGCCATATTTAACCATGCTGAAAATGAGAATTGTGTGGAACCTTTCCAAATATTCATTACATATTTAATTGTTAAAATAATCAAGCCATTTATCAAGTATTCCAATGCCCAGTCATCCATCACCTCGGAACAACTCTGATCATAAAGGAAGAGAGAGAGAGAGAAAAAAAGAGGGGGATGAAAGTAAGAATTTTATAAGCGGAAGTTCTCCATTTTGGTGCTAAGAACATACTACGGATCAATTGTTAATAGAAACAACAAAATGAAACCTACAGTTTTACAGCTCGATCCAGTGATCCACACGTATAGTTGCACTAGTGGATCTTCCTCCTCCAAAAAGATCAGTGGGTTTGGGGATGGGGTGGAAAGGTTTGTAGATGTCTTTCTTACTCAGGACTGCAAACAGAATGTCCTTGACCTAGTGCACTTATCCGAGTTCAGTCTTCCCTCTGGTGGATGCAGCCCCACTTGGTTGTGGACTCCCCTCCCCAAGTGATTCACTGGTACTTCCGATCTGCTCCCATCTTCGAAGGTAGAAAGGAACTGGAAGGTCCCTGAGCCTGCTTTTGTGTGCACAGGTGCTTGAATGAGGTATGGGAATGCAACCGAGATTGGAAAAGGGCTTTTAGGTGCATGCAGCTGCCTTTTGGGTTTGCCGTCGTGAGACAATCCGTCCTTTTTGCATCCAACTGAAAATCTTTTTTTTATTGGTCTTGATGCACGCATGGCCAGTCCAAGATCTCCTTTGTAAAAAATAAATAAATAATTCCATAAATTGCTGTATTTCAAAAAAAAGGATTTCTTGCAAAATAGGGTTTTGAAACTGCCTTATTGTGCAAGCAGGAATAAGATGGTACGTATTTTATTTCTTTTACAAAATTATAGTCTGCCTTTCCCTGGCTGAAGCAAAAGTCTAAGGGCCCAATCGTATCCAATGTTCCAATGCCAGTGCAGCTGTGCCAATGGGGCATGCACTGTGTCTTGTGGTGGGGAGGCACTCACAGAGGCCTCCTCAAGGTATGGGAACATTTGTTCCCTTACCTCAAGGTTGCATTGCAGCTGCACCAGTGCTAGAAAGTTGGATAGGACTGGACCCTAAAGCAGCTATATTTGGTGTATCACAACAGGACTGGTCCAAGATCTCCTGATGCCTGAGGCCGTGTGACAAATGCTGCCCCCCCTTACTCAATGATGTGCCAGCCCCGCTTCTCCCACTCTCCAACATTCTAGTTCAGCACTCTCCTCCCTTCCACATTTCCTCTTCCTCTCTGTCACTCTCATCCTTTTCCAATTAAGGGAATGGGAGAAAAAGGAGAAGTGGAGTTTTTCAATCCAGTTTTTCAATTTTTATACATTTACTTGTACATCAGGTTTTTAAAACTTATGACCAACCACGTCAGATGCAGTTCAATAAACATGTATTGTGACCTGTTGTTAAGTGCTTGATAATACCTCTCTTCTTGCAGTCCCAGCAAGCAGCAAAAGCAGGAGCCTGAAGGACTGCTATATATAACTGATGGGCTGTGCCCAACTTGATGGGTCACATTTTGAGCAATTCTGCTTTAGAATGTTAAGAGTCCTAAGTACAGACAGGCCCCTTATCAGCAGGGGTTCTGTTCCCCCCATGGATAAAGAAACTGCAGATATGGGAGAATGCTATATAAATAGTTACCCCTATGCTCCCATTAGAAGGAACTGTCCTGCTTCCTGTTAGTCACTCTCTAGCATTCAGACTGGTGGCCTGCACATTCAGTTCTTCAATTAAGTAAGAATGTTAAGCAAGAATAACCCATGCTGCAAGCGCTACTACAGTACAACAAAGGTATTTGTAATGGGCGAACAGGGAGTGTGTGGGGGGGGGGGTCTCCTGGATCCGTAGATAAGTGAAACTGGGGAAGAAAGGCCCTCTTTAATATTTTCTTTTTTATTATCTAGTATTGAAACCAAAATAACATTAAAAATTCAATACATGAGCCCTTGATTCAAAACTGAAACCCAGTGAAATTTGTTCTTGATTAAAATTGCGCCCCAACAAGTAATCAACTAAACCTTTTGTTGATTAATCTGCCAGTTTAAATGAATTGCAGCATGTAGCCATTTGCATATATTCAGCTAAAAACAATTTCTTTTCAAAAGTGGTGTGTGTGTGTGTGTGTGTGTGAGAGAGAGAGAGAGAGAGAGAGAGAGCATGTAGAAGAATTGCATGGATACTAGGTTCACAAATACCAGCTGCAGCTGGAGAAGTATCAAGATCTGAAGCACTGATGTGAATGATTCAGTTTATAAATCAGGCTTCAACTAGTGTAAAGGAAGTTGAAAGCCCTATTGTTTTTGTAGCTTGTTGAGAATGATTTCAAACCTGACAGGTAGCCTTATCCTGACAGAATTCTAAGCCTCCTTGTGTGATCTCTCAGATTTCAGTGGACATGCTGAGAGAGAAACGTGATTCTCTCAGTCAAAATCTGGAAAGCAGCAGCCCAGCTGCCAGCTCTGCCGTTCCTGCAAAATAATCACTTGTTCCAAAGACCAAACAAGCATGCTGTGGACTGGCTGCTTTCCCTTTTGTTTCCACCATCATTTCTTCTCATTTCTGTTCCTTCGGAAAATGGTATCGAAACCCAAACTCACCGGCAGATCTAGTAACAGCAACATCAAAAGAAATTACGCTATCAAACTAGCTTATAATATCATTAGTGACCTAAATTAAAGTGAGATAATTGCCCCAGCAGACAGCAAACAACCATACCCGAATACTAATAACTCAACATGCACATTTCAGTGCAATGCCAAGCTAGAAGGTGCTTTGCAATTGCTTCATAATTATCTTGAGAATCAACTGACAAAGCTTTTATTCCAGTTTGACACACAAAAAAGGAACTGAGATTGTGTTTGTTTTCATAAAGCAAACTTCATTCTATGTTTTCAAATGTACGCATATCCAGGGTCACTCACGGCTGGAGACATGGAAGACAAAAATGTCAGAGTTATTACACATCCATGTTTCTCAAAGCGACAATATATTTTTAGCAAATGTGTTTACATGTTTTCTGTGCTAGAAGTCTATCCTTTTTGGCAAAGTTGCTACACTAGCAAAAAGGCAGGCATTGTTTTTACTATACTCAGATCTCGAGAAGAAGCCCCATTGAAGACAGCGAGGCTTCATTCTGAGTGAACGTGGGGCCAGACCAAGTCATCAGTAAATTTCATTCTGTCCCTCTGTCGCTTATGACGTTTCTTTTTTAAGCCTATAAAACAGATGAAAACAAGGAAAGGCAAGAATGGGTCATAACAATGCTTACTCCAACTGGAAAAAGCCTGTCCAAAACAGCAGGCCTGGTTTTGATTACATCTGGTAATCAAGCTGTGTACAGAATGAGTTGATTTAATGTCTTAGGAAATGTTAATCTACACATTGGAAAGCTTAACTCAAAAGGCTGAATGACCCGTTGGCTTCAATACAAAGTCATAGTTCATCACTTTTTTTTCCCGTTGTCCTGTATTGCACTCTCACATTGCAAAATGAGTGGCTGAGAACAGTGAGATTTTGATTAATGTTATATTAATTTCATAGAATCAATATAAGGATCGTATTAGGGGAATGCAAACATGGCTTTCCTGTTATTTCATTCATTTTCATTATTAAAAACCTTGTCATTCATGAGTGAAAATTGCAATGGTTTCATTTTGTGTTTGTTTTTTTAAAACAATATTCTTTGCTAGTGCCAGCTGAAGTGGTGATAGAATTCTGATTTTTGTAAATGCTTTGTACCAGCCATCTCTCTCTCTCTCTCTCTCTCTCTCTCTCTCTCTCTCTCTCTCTCTCTCTCTCTCGATAGATAGATAGATAGATAGATAGATAGATAGATAGATAGATAGATAGGGGGAGCCATTGCAAGTGTTCCCAAATAATGCAACAGCTAGACATTCTGAATTTATAAAATTGGGGGGAAAATGGCAACTACTTACTTTACTGGGAAGAGGCTTCCCAAACAAACTCTGCTTATTGCCACCAAACATACCGGCCAAAAAACAAGTGTTTTGAAAATGGCAATGAATGAGTAATATCTATGTGATTCATTACTCACCCCCCCCCCCCCCGGCATTCGTTTTGGAATAAACGAGGAACTAAACATGAATGTGCCACATTTGGTTCATTTTTTTCCATTTGTTCTGGAACAAATGCTGTCACCTATATAATAGTTAGAAAGCAACAACATGACACAGTATGCTGAAGACCCTGTATATAGATGTATAGTTGTACATCAGGGAATGACCAACTTCCTAGTTCTCCTGAACCATTACACTGTCCATGGTTATAGATTGTCCCTTGTGGAAAAACCTGACTATCTTGTGGGCACTATACTTATAGGTCAGGCTGCTTTTATGAAGGCCTTCAGAGGAGTAAAGCACCCAGATAGCATAATTTCATCAGTTGGGGAACCTATGAAATAACTGTGCTTCCCAAAAGATCCCTGTGAGAGACAGTGAAATAAAGATTCATGATCTGGTTTTTCTTATAAGTAAGCATTATTTTTGCCATAGTTTGATTAAAATGTGATAGGGCCACTGGTGGCTACTTGGAGACTGGAGGTAACCTGTAAGCTTCTCCTTGGCCATATCTGTTCTATACTGGGATGCATTAATCCACATTTAGGCTGCACAAACATACAATAGGTTGTTCCAGGGTTCAGTGTATAATCACAGCTGAGGGGTGAATATATTGTGTGTCCCAGTTTTCTAGGCTAGGAAAGTGGCTACTTATTTTGAATTTGAATTTTCCAGTTTTGATCAATTCTGCTAAGTACCCTTTCTTGCTGTTTATTCTAGGAAGTTTGCACAGTGGACTGAATTACAATTTTAAAATACTGCAATTCAGAAGAAAATGCGGTGTCACAAGCATGAGTTACTTGCAGTTACAAATTACATTTGCATTTACTTTTTCTTTTAACACTGTGCTTGCCTCCCCATTCACACATGAGATAGTGTGGCTATTTCAAAAAGACTTGTCTTGAAATTATGGTGGAATCCATCACACATTGGTCAATACAGCATGCTGATGTGGAAGGAACTTGAAACCAAGCAACCAACAGCAATGACAATAGATCCATTAGCGACTCTAAAGAAGGTACTGTGATGATGGAGGAGTTTTGGCAGTGGCTGAAGAGGCACAGCATCATTGTCCAAAAGCCTCATAAGAGAGTGCCAAGATGCATAAGAAATGGCAATGAAGTGATGAGAATTTTAGTGTCCTCATGAGCACAAACAAAGAGGTTCATGAGTAACAAAGGTGTGACTCCGGTGGAATACGAAGCCAAGCTATTATTTAAAGAGGGTTGAAGCCTATCCCAAGTTCTGACCTTCTTGTAAACAAGACCATAGTGATTTGTACAGATATGAAGGAACTCTTCTGAAAATGTTGCTCAAATGACCCTCCCAACTCAAGAGACAAATCCTGGTTTGTTTTAATAATCCCAAAGGAAGAAGATGCTGCTTACCTTCCCCATATTTGCTGTCCTTCTAAAGCACTGAAAAAAAGAAAAAGAAAGGATGGGAGAAAGTAGGACCTCACCGTTTGCTTTAGAGAAGTGTGCTGTCAAAATGGAAGTCTTGGGGGGGAGAAATCAGAAAGTCACCCCTTTGACTCTCGGAGCCATCTATCAAAACAACAGCAGCGAGTGCTGTTCATGTAAACTCCATCTCCGGGCCCAATAAGACAGATACACACAAATGAGCACCCAGCCTCCCAGTTCAAGAACACAAGAGCCAAAGTGCAGAGAAAAACTGAATGCCTTATCAGCTTCAGATCTCCAAATGGAATTCCGTTTGAAAAAGTCTCAGCTCATTTCCCCTATCACTGAAGCAAAAAATGTGATCCCTTTAATTCCACCTTGAAGTTTTGCTCTGCGGTACGCACTGTTGTGCAATGTAGATTGGACACAGCTACTTCCTAGGGCCCAATATACTACTTGACTGTAATTAAGGACAGCTGTTTTTCGCTGAGCAACCACATTTTCTCCCCAAGTCCCAGCTCCTAATTACTTCCAACAAGGAACAGCCTTTATCTTCACTTTTCTGTACAGGAAAGCCGACCATCGCACTGGCACAGCTCCCCCTCTCTGCCAACCTCCACACAATGAGATGCAGTGTATTAAATATACAAGGCATGTTCTACAAAGCAGAGCCAACCAGAGCTGAAGAGCTTGCAGCTGGTGGTACCACCTGTGTCCATCTGTTTCCAGCCAGAACCATTGCTTGTCTGTAGTCTGTGGTTCTGAAAGGAGACAAGAGGCAGAAAGGGATGGAGGTGAAAGTGGCTCTTCATGTGCAACAGTGTTCCAAGATGCTAGCACAAGGAAACTGTCAGTACGCCAGGTTATGTATAGGAGACATCTGTTGGATAAGTGAGAACAGTAGCACACACCAGGCTTCTAATATCTCAGCTAAAAATGTGCAGCTACTTGGAGCAAACAAACAAACAAATGTAAATGAGTGAAATGACAAATGCAACTGACTTGTCTGGTCAATCCGAACCTAGAACTGTCCAAGCTTCTGATAAGATCACACAGGGACAACCATCACACAGATGTCTGCTGCAAAAGTGAAACTGTGTCTTCTCATTTGCAACATGACCTGTCTCATCCTAAGACACTGAACCTCCCTCTTGAAAGTTGTGTGCTCCTCTTCTCTCCTCTCCACTTAGTGTGCCTCTCTGATACGCATGATTGCTCTGAGGCCACAGAGAGACTGGCCTACCTTTCCCAGGCAGATGAATCTATTAGTTTGAACTCTGAAGTCAATGTATATTGCTTGTTAAAATAAGCCTCCTTAAGCGACAACAACATGGTTTTCAAACGCATATGGAGCTCAGTCCAGAGCAGCGTTTCTCAAACTGTGGGTCAGGATCCACGTGGTGGGTCGTGACCCAGTTTCTGGTGGGTCCTGCAGAGCTTCCAGTGAAAATAAGGGTGATTGAAAGATCAGATAACTAGCTGCCTGAGCCCTGAGGCTATTCAAAAATCAGATAGCTGCTAACTGCCCTGCAAAGAACTGAGTTCCTGCAGTTTGAAAGCTTGTGTAAATATAGGAGATAAATGTTTGAGCGTCTTTTTTCTGGTGTGTTTTTTTTTCCAAGTCCATCAATGACAGGTAGTGGGGGCAGATGAAGGCAGATGAAGGCCCCCACTGTCAAATAACTACGCCCCACAAGCCTTGTAGCTATTCATTAGGACTGCCTCATTATGAGAAAGGAATTTGACAATTGACAAGCCACACCATGCTGCCAGTGGGGGGGGGGCTCACATCTCCCATTGGCCCCATAACCTTCCCCCAAATTCCTGTGGCACAACCGTGGACCACTCGCGGCACACCAGTGTGCCATGGCACAGTGGTTGAAAATGGCTGCTCTAGAGAGATACCCACCATTTAAAAGGGAGGATCCTCACCTTAGCATATATGTAGAGACTGATTACAAAGTGTATTGCTATAATTCAAAGAAGTAAGATAGTAAAGTTAGCTTTATTAGCTTAAGGATGATCCTGAGACATATGCATGCATGTAGGCATGGCTTCTTAAAGCTAAAGTGGTGTAAATTCTTCAACCCTAAAACATAGGTGTATATTTCTGATGCTGTGGGATGGTTTTGTCTTTACTACCTTTGTCTCTGTCTTTACTACCTTTACTGTTATCTTCTTTTTTGCAGACATCACATTAATAAGATATGAACTGAACTGCAGCTTATGGCCAAATCCTATGCACCACATTAATAAGATATGAACTGAACTGCAGCTTATGGCCCAATCCTATGCACTGTGGACCAGCAAATCAGTATGAAAGATCAAAGGCAAGTGGTGGTACAATAGTGCAGTGGACGCTGGTATAGTCAGGCTGCAATCCTGTACACACTTTCTTGGGTTCAAGCTCCATTGAGCATAATGGGACTTACTTCTGAGTAGTCATGCATAGCATTAATGTGTCAGTCAGTACAACATTGCACTGGCACTACATTAAGGAGCAATAGTACTATGGTGACAAGTGCCACACTCAGCAGATGTAGAGTTGATCAGCAGTGCTCCTAGTTGGCACAGAAATAGGTGGAGAGAGGGTTGGCTGGGAGGCAGGATGCAGTAATTACTTGAAGCTACTCACTTCCATTGTAAACTAAGAGGTTTTTTTTTGGCTAATATGGAGCCAGCTGCACAAGCACAATCTATACATCTGAAATTTGGTAATCAGGGGATTGCATATGACATGCAGCTCAGCAGAGTAGAACTGTATTATTTGCTATCAGTTTAGAGACAGGAGCAACATGGTTGTTGACGTATAGATGAGGAAGGGTGTGCTGAACTATAGGGCTGATGAGGCAGGCTAAACATGTACTGAGCTCTGAAAGCACAGGGACTAGGCTGGAGCTGAGGCCAACTTCAAAAACAATTCTGGTCAGCGACAAAATTTTGAGAAAGAGACTGTGATTTGTATTTGTTCTGAAGTTAACACATTCCCCTCTGTAGCTCTACTGCAGTGGTTCTCAACCTTTTACCGCCGGGACCCACACTTTAGAATAAGAATCTGTCAGGACCCACCAGAAGTGATGTCATGACCTGAAGAGACATCATCAAGCAGGAAAAATTTAACAATTCTAGGCTGCAATCCTACCCACACTTACCCAGGAGAAAGTCTCATTTACTATCATTGTTAAAATAATTTACATAGTAGCTTGTTCGAAGAACAGGTCTGTAATATTTCCCCAAATGCAATCACATACTATGGTAGCATAAAGAAATGAATGGGGACCCACCTGAAATTGGCTTGCAATCCATCTATTGGGTCCTGATCCACAGTTTGAGAAACACTGCTCTATTGATTTGCTCTATATTGTATGCCTCAGGGCGCAATCCTAACCCCTTATGACAGTGCTTTCCAGCACTGGCATAGTGGTGCCAATGGAACATGTGCTGCATCCTGCAGTTGGGTGTCACTCATGGAGACCTCCTCAAAGTAAGGGAATGTTTGTTCCCTTACCTTAGAGCTGCATTGCCCTTAAGCCAGTGCTGGAAAGCTGTGACATAAGGGGTTAGGATTGTGCCCTCAGTGACATTGGCTCAAGTCACACTGTATGCTACTATGTGCCTATGCATCTAGAGATCTGGGTGCTCACAGCATAGCTCATACACCAAGAGATGGTTCAGCATGAACTCACCGTTATAGCCTGTTTATAAAAAGCAACAACAAAAAAAGGTTTGATTATTGCTGTAGAGCTTTTTGGCAAGGGGAATTAACAAATTATCCTGAAGTATCTAACTTGAAAGGCATTCTTATTAATCCTTCAAATAGTATACCATGGTTGTTTTTATTATCAGTTCTGCTTCCTGCGCATAGATGAGCAGCAATATGGAAGATTTTCAAAGTTCTGGATTACCCGTCAGCTAATTTACTGCCCAGGGATGGTTGGCATCAGTTTGTGGATTGGAAGACCTATCAGAAGTTTGGCTCTTTATCCACTCACAGACATGTTTGTTTTCTTTCTTCCTTTTGTGTATATCTCTGTTTTTTGTTTAGCTGATGGCTTTGATTCCCTGCTTTCTTTTGGTGCCAGATTGCTCCATTAAAACATTGGACAACGTTGCATTTCAAATGGATGTGGGAGCTGGCAATAGTATGCAGGTTTAAAATTGCTGCCTGTAGAAGAAGTTGCTGGGAATGTTATGTCAGCATGACTACAATAGTCACATACAAACCAGTTCTTGCAACACACTTTTCTTGCCGTGGGATATTTCCTAAGCTAATTCCCGTGGTGCAGATTTTCTGAAATGCATTGTGGGAATAGTGCAGGCAAAGGAACATTTGGTCTCAACCCATCAATTTGCATCCAAAGGGGCCTTTTCACTGTGGACGCTGATTGGTGCTCATGTTTGATCTGTTTTATGCCCTGCATGAGCACATGTGAAGCTACCTTTTATCGAGTTGTACCATTGGTCCATCTAGGCCAGTATTCTCAGGAATGACTGGCAGCAGCTAACTAGAGTTTCAGAAAGGGGTCATTTCTCAGCCCTACCTGAAAGAGAAAGAGGAATCCAAATCTAAATCCAAACACATTTTTCTGCTTGTGCAAGAGCTTGAAGAAGCAGGAAAGCTTCTAGTGAGCCAAACTATCACAGTACCACCAAAATGTTTTCCCTTAAGGAAGGTGCAGTTCATCAAGGTGAAGAATGGGAGAAGGTGATTCAAGTGGGTGGATTCTGGTGACCAGCTTATCATTTGCCAATTAGCATAGGTTTTTCTTAATGGGACTATAATGAAGTGGACCATCCTGAGATTGATTCCAGGATCAAACTGTTTTTAGTACGGTAGTCTGGTTGGCAACCTTCAGTCTCGAAAGACTTTGGTATAAGCCTACAGTACCAGGTATTCCCAGGCGAAATCCCATCCAAGTACTAACCAGGCCTGATGCTGTTTAGCTTCTGAGATCAGGCATGTGCAGGGTAACAGTTGATAGCCACAGAATCAATTGCACCTTGGAGCACTTCACTTCTGTGGGGATCCAACCAGGTCTTCATACTTTTTGCAGTTTTCTTATTGGACATAGGTCTGTCACAAAATGAAGCCTAGCTGTATCAATTGCGTTCTGTTTGGGCTTGGATGATCCTATTTCAGAAAAGACTGAAACTGTGACTGTGTGTCTTAGCTGGGTTAAGCTTGCTTAACACAGGAACCATATAGACCTGATTTTAAAAATGGAGAAGGAATTTAAGTGGAGCATAACATTTTCTGTGTACTTTACACTGTAGATATCCAAAAGTTAAAACACTTTGACCATGTGTTGTTCTATTTCTCTGGCTTGCATTTAAAATCAATTCATTACATCTGACTGGTGTATTAATAAACTCATTGAAAAGAATATATTTGATTCACTGCACAAAAATGGTAACAATCAAGTTTATCACTTTCAAAATGGAATGGAAGATTTGCGGATAAATATTTAAGGAATCTGCTTTCCGCCTACCCTCTTCTGGACCAATTTCAAAGTTTCAGATGATCTTCTCTCATTTAACCATCTGAGTATTGAACTGACTTCTGAGTTTTGCCTTTCTCATTACAGTCAGAGATGTTTGTTGTCCCTCTTACATCATGGCCTATTTACAGTGCCGAGTATAATTTATTTAATGGTTTATGTTTTTGTTCTGTTCTGTGAGGCACTTTGGGATGATGTGTGGAGGGAAAAAAGCTTTGTATATTGGATTGATTGATTTGATTATGACTAGCTTTGGAACAGAGGAACCACAATGGGGTACTATAAGGAACACTTTAGGGGATCATATTTTTTGTACTCTTGCTAGTAAACATATCAAATAGAAAGTAGCCCAGGAAGGAAACATTCTATACTTGTGCAATATTTGTTCTGTTACTCTAAAGGGGCAATGGGGAAGTGATTCTCTTGCTTCCCATCTTGTTCCTTGGTTGCTTTCAACCTTATAGTTACTGTTTTCATTATAACTCATTCTTCAGATCAACGGCAGCTGGCACTAGACCAGCATTCTTTTTCTTGAACTGCTTCAGGAATGGACCACATTCAGCCTGGTAACAAATGCCCTTGAAAAAAGTGAGAACTGAGCACATGAACCTGCCTTATACCTAGTCCAGTCTGGGTCTATCTAGCTCAGTACTGGGCACACTGACTGGCTGTGGTTTCAGATGGGTCTTTTCCTTCCCTACCTGGATATGCCAGAGATTGAACTGGGGACTTTTGGCATGCAGAACAGGTGTTCTACCCAGTTGTGTAGCTAGGCTGGGGCTGGAGGGGTCCACAGCCCCCTTCTGTGGCACAGTGGCAGTTTCCCACTGTCTCTGCTGAAGGATGACAGCTCCTAACTCGGTGGTGCGCCGAGGTGCTACGAAATTGGCCTGCCCGCCCTGAGTCCTATATGGCTGCAAATGCATCCATTTCCAGGGCCAGGACTGCGCATGCGTGAAGGAGGGAGTGTGTCTGCACAAGTGCGGGGGTGACGCGATGACACACAGGGGTGTCACTGTGTCACCTGTCCCTGAGTTCCTGCCCCCTGGGAATACCGGGTGCTGTAGGCTTATACCATAGTCTTTCAAGACTGAAGGTTGCCAACCATTCTACCATTGAGCAGTGACCCTATTCCCACTGGAGAGAGTGAACACACCCACCTTTGCAAAGAATAAAATCAGGAATGGCTAGCAGTCAGCTGTTTAAGAGCCAGTTTGCACAGACACTAACCAAGCATGTATACTTTCTGTGCAGTGACCTGGGGAAGCAGGGGACAGGGCCTAGGAGAAGGGGGTAAAGGGGGTAATTTGTACCCGGGCCCAGGGCCAGAAAGGGGACCTAGGAGTCAAAGGAGAGGGCCCAGAAAGTTCCTGGGATCTGACATTTTCCTATTTCACCTGAATTTGCTGCCTGCGCATGATGCTGGGGACACAACCATGGATATGCAGTGGCAACTGCTGCTGCAAGCCATACACACTGGGCCCAGGAATGCATCCAAGACCCTCCTTAACACAGTGTCAAATCCGGGAGGAAACTGGCCTGATACAGTAGCTCTTCAGCTTGTGGATCCAGTAACCATGAAGAAGTGGATAAGAGCTCAGGGACGCAGCTGCGGGGCTGCAGGTGCTGCAGAAGTTCTTTTTGGTGCACACAGGACACTTTCCATTTTAGTGTGAGCCTAAATACAATGATACTAATTTCTGGAACGGATTTTCTATATTTCAAAGATTTTAGAGAGACTTGGGAGTGTGCTTTGTTTTCCATATTACTTTATTTAAATGCCAGTGCCGCCTGGTCGAGTGGACCTGGGTTCCGCATCAAGAAGCTGGGTACATCTGGACTCCAAAGACTATTCTGGCTGTCGGCACCCTCCCCCTGCCTTATTTTCCCTCCGTTCTGCCTGCCTCCATTGCGCCCCTCCTCCTTGGGGAAGGGGCCCAAAAGAAACTTTGTACCCCCTGATAAAATTCCTCTCAGAGGCCCTGGCAGGGGAGGCATTTCACGTTTCAGGGGTAGCCAGCTAAGATATTTCAGAGTAAATGATTCACAGCACAACCCTAAGAACTGCTCTTGGGCAGGTTCAAGATGAAATGACTTGAAAGAAGTGCATGCTAAGAGCATTTTGTTGTGAGAACTTCTTTATAGAGAGGGATAAAATCTCTCCATCTGAAGATCAGAATGGAGAGAATGAATGATCAGAATGATCAGAATGGGATCATTCCTTTGAAGCTTTTTTGAAAACTTTGAGATGTCATCTGTTCACTGCCTTGGGGGAGAATTATGTGACCAAGGCCATAGGCGTGTAAGTATGTACACATAAAACAATACTGCACATTGCATGAGATACACTCGTATGCAAACTAATTCCTAAAACCCACCACATGTATATCCAACAGGCTGGTGTAGGAATTGCAAAAGTCCACATACAACATTCTGAAGATGGCCAAGAGCCACAGGTCCTGTTTCCATTGCTTCTTCTCCTATTTGAATACATCTCCACATCATCAGCACCACTGCCTCTCATTCTTCTCCCCCAGACCTACTCAGGGCCTCTGGGAGCATCAGCTACAGTCAGAGCAATTTGTCTGCATGAGTTGTCCTAGATCCTCCAGCCTAGCTGCTATCTGCTACTTTTCTTCAACCTCAGACATCCCAGTGGGCTCACATTCCTGATCAGGATATGAATGTATTACTCTCGTTATAATTCCTCAGATATCTTTTGTGTCTGTTAATTCTGTTATGTTTATAAAGCATTGAAAATGAGGAGGATTTTTTAAGTGCCTATTTCAATTTTTTAAAAAAGGTCCCAGGGGTTTGAATCTCCTTTCCAGTACTTCTTGCTTTGCCCACCCCCACTATGTTGATCTCACTGCTATAGATTACTAGTGTTGAGATCATCATTCAGCCTTCACCTGCTGCTTGCCGCTTAGCATAAAATGTTACCAGTGGCACAGAGCACGGTGGATGCATCCTTGGAATTAGGGTACACTAGCAGGAAACCTGACCCAAATGAAACTGGAGTAAAACTTATGGACAGTAAAATCTGGAACAGAGGGTGCTTCTTGGAGGCTTCATTTTTATTTTACTTGTCTTTGATTTTCACTCCTTTTAATGCACCTCGTAAAGACGTTAAGGCTGTATTATAAACATATAGCATTTCAAGCACAATTAACAGGCACTGGCTTTGACATATAAATCATTGCACCCCTTGGGATGTAGCTTATCCTCTACATCTGGTTTCTAAAATCAAGCAATAGTATCTACTGTGCTGTCCGCTGCTCCTGCTTCCCTGAATAACAGGAATTTACAAGGCAGCTTTAAATGTCCAGTTTCCCTGTGAGAAGAACCTATTGGGGTCTTCTAAAATCTGTCTGTATGTAACCATCCAAGTAGGGTAGGTGGAAGGAAAGTTAGCGCACAACCCACCATTTTAATTTAAATCAGTCCCCCACAATCTTAGTGGCATCCTTGAAGCCCCCCCCCCCCCAAGACAGCATCTTGTCTCCTAGATCCAAAATTCAAAACCTGCTTCCCACTCTGCCCTTAGGCCCCAATCGTATCCAGGGCATAAAGCAGCGGATCTTCCAATCTGAAGCCGTAAGTCCTGGGTTAGTGTCGCAAAAACCGCTGCAACAGTGTACAGGCCAGGGCTGCCAACACAAATGGCTGGAAGCACCACTCACACACCATCAACACACCCAGGCTGTGCCTGAACAAGTAAAACAATGGTGGGTGCAGTTCAGGGGAGGATTGGGGTCTGGAACAGGCCGAACTGGAGTGGTTCAGGGGTGGGAGGAAAGGGATCTTGATGGCAGCAATGAATGCCAAGATCTACCCCCTTTTCCCGGCCTAACATGCCCTCTGACTCTCCTCAGACTTATGCCATCTAAGTAGCTGCTGTAGGTCCAAGGAGACCTCTAGGTGGCCAGGTGGCCTTTATGAAGGTAAGTAAAAAAGATTTTTATTTACTTCTCCTGGGCCATGTGCCCTCCCCCACCATAGCATGCAGCATGCTCTCTGTTGGTGGTGCTGAATGCTGTGGGCTGGTGGGAGGATAGGGTTGACCTGATAGTCATATTGTACAGTCTTCCTTTCAACAACTCTTTATTTATTTTATATAACAATTTCTACCCCATCCTTCCTCCCAAAATGGTACATTCAATTTTATTATTATTATTATTATTATTATTATTATTATTATTATTATTATTATTATTATTATTATTATTATATGCACATCAAAACGACAACACAGTTGATAATGATTGTATATGTACACACAAAAACTACAACTTTTATCAGCTGGTAAGTTCTTATCCACACAGACATCTGCTTGACGTCTAGGTGTAGATGAAGTACCGATGAAGGATGGATGCAGTGCAAATTGTGGTGGTCTTTTGTAATTCAGCTGGTGTTATTGCTAGGGCGTCCAGTTGTGCAAAGTACTTGTTAATTTGCATTCATATTGTTCCTAGTGCACCAATTACTATCAGCAGCACTTTTACATGCTTCATCCAAATTCGTGTCAATTCTATGAACAGGTTGTGGTATTTGGATATTTCATCCTGTTCTTTCTCCAAAAATTGCGAGTTGCTGAGAATAGTGACATCTACGATTAACACGCGCCTGGCTTCTTTGATGGTAATATCCAGGGAATTGGCCTCCATGCATCTGTCAGTCTGTATCTGAAAGTCCCACAAAATCTTGACTTCTTCATTCTCTACTACTCTTTCCATCTGGTGTTGCCAAGGCTTTTCTGATGAGGATATGTTGTACTTTTTACATAAGGCCCAGTGGACTAATTTGACCACATTATTGTGCTTGTAATTGGTGTTAGCTATTTTGGGACATTTGCAAATGAGATGATTGTTTCATTCCATTTTTTGCATAAACAACATTTACTATCATCGATGGTGCCTTGGTATTTTTGTCTTCATTACATTTGTTTGCAGAGCCTGATCTTGTGCAACTAGAATCAGTCCTTCAGTCTCCTTCTTGATGGTGCCTGTTCTTAAACATGCCCAGCTCACGCTGCTATTGCTCTTGCCTTCTATACAGTTAATGAATTGTCTGTGCAATGGCTTTTCTCTCAGCTGTTAACCCATCTTTCATATTCCTGCTTTTTGTACTCTTCTTTGTACCTAACTGCTTTAATCAAATTTCCAAGTTTTTTTGTGATATAGACCGCAATCCTAACCAACTTTCCAGCACTGATATAAGGGTAATGCAACTCCGAAGTAAGGGAACAAATATTACCTTACCTCAGTGGTATTCAAACTGGGGCATCGTGACGCCCCAGCCTGTGGGTCCTGGCCTCTGCCCCCTTAAGGGGCGGGGGCAGCCAGGAGACGGGGAAGGCAGCAGTGCGATCCACAGGATCGCGCCGCTCAGGGGGGCTGCAGGGGCTTGGTTGCACTTGCCCAAGCCTCCTGCAGCCTCTCGGGGGTGTGGGAAGCCCTGCACAACCTTTGGCAGGGCTCCCCAGGTAAGGAAAAGCGAAAGCGGAGTGATCGTACCCCGCTCTGCAAAACCGGAAGTGGAGCAGGATCGCTCCACTTTCCCTTCTGACGGGGCTGCATGGGGTGCACCCTCCAGCCCCTGCAGCAGCCGTCCCTGCGTGCAGGGAGCCCTGCGCGAGTGCCTGCAGGGCTCCCCAGGTCAGGGAAAGGGAGAGTGGGGCAATCGCGCTCTGCTTCTGCTTTTGCTGCCTCCCCACCGCCCCTGCAAAGACTTACTGCAGGTTTCAAACTCCCAGAGAGTCTTACCTTCAAACTCCTGGAGAGCCTTACCTTGAGGAGGCATCCATGTATGTCCCCTAACTGCAGGATGCAGCATATGCCTCACTGGCACAGCTATGCCAGTGCTGGAAAATTGGTAAATTATTATTATTATTGTATTTTTGCACAGTCATGTTGTTTTTGACAGGATTTTGTTTGTATCCACCTATTGAGTCCCTCCCAGGGACCTAGGATAGGTAGCTATCTTTTGTCTTCACGATGTTGTATACAAATATCGCCCGCGTATATGTGCTGTTCCTAGTAAGGCAGCCTTTTGTAATTGGCTGATGGTTCTTGCGTTCATCCCAATGGTGTTCAAGTGCTTTTCCAGCTGTTTCAGGATAGCACCCAAGGCTCCTATGACTGTTGGGATTACTCTTGCTTTCTTGTGCCACAGTCTATCAATTTCTATAAGTAGGTCTTTAGTGATTTTCTCCAGTTCTTTATTTTCTACTCTACTGTCACCAGGTACTGCAATGTCTACTATCCAGATTTTCTTATCCTTCTGATTGATCATGTTTATGTCTGGTGTGTTGTGTGGCAGATGTTTGTCGGTTTGTATTCTAATTTATTATTATTATTGTTGTTGTTATGCTTTTCAACAGAAAGTAGTTCACAAAGCAATTTACCTAGTAAAATAAATCAATAAATGGCATTTAATGTACCTTCTGGGTTTTCAGTTAATGACTAGTGTGATGGAATGTTGGTGACCATTTAGGAAACATCAATCTTTCACCAACATCTAGCAGAATCCCTTGACATGGCTACAAATGGCTAATGAATCCAGCACCTAGGAGGGCAAAACTGTGACAAGGGAAAAATGCGAACAACTAGATCACTGATGATAGATGTGGCAGCTAAGAAGCAGTGCCCAGGGATGGAGGCAGTACTTCAGAAGCACCCCATCAACTAGATAATTCAGGTCTCAGGCCACTATTTTTGGCAAGCCATCACATGATTTTCAGTCCAATCCTAACTGGGCCTTAGTAAATCAGTAACCACAAAAGGGCAGCTTTGAGAAACCTGAACGAATTGGTGACTCTTTCATGATCTAAAATAATATTGCTCCACAGCAGGCAGAACTTATTGGCAGCCTATTGTGTGTGTGAAAGCGAGAGCCCCTGCCCTGCAAAATCACACCCCTCCCAGTAGTTTTCCCCCACTAGCATGCAGCTGTTGTTCAGCACCTCATATATATTAAAACAAGGATCATGCTAAATACAGTTTGCAGCATATATGTTGGAAAGTGTCTGCATGTTGGCATTTTTCCCCCATATGTGGTTTCAAGCTCCAAATGATCTATGCAGTTGCAATGGGTTGCTCAAAACACATTTTTAGGTTGAATAGTCATTCACACTTTCTCAGATACTACTATACTCATATTAAGGTAAAATGTTTAATTAATCCTAATGAAATTGGGAGAGGAATCGCGGGAATTGGGAAGGATAGAAAATAGCCATGTTGTTTGCCAGGTGCTCCCCTTCCTCCCCACAAATTCTGAAAGCACCCTACCTCCTCCTATTGCCACGGTACAGAGCACACAGCCTATGTGGTAATCTGAAAAAATAAAAATGAAAGGGAAAAAAGTGCACATATAGAGTACATTCCCCCTTTGTTTTGTTTGTGTGTGGTGTGTGAGTTTGTATATTTTGTTACCCTTCCCCCCCCCTTTTTGCTGCTTTATTTTGGTTCTTCAGGTACAGCTAGTCTCTTTTTAAGCATAACACTTTGTAATCTGAATTGTTATATAAATAATATATATTGGGCACAATCCTCCCAGAGGAATGAAATAAAAATCTACTGCCTGCCCCCTCCCACTCCCAGGAACATTCTCCTGTTTGGCCATTCTGTTATTATACTGTACATTTTTAAAGACATCTACTCATTTAACACCTGCTCATTGCAGTGAGGTCCTTCAGGGCTGTGGAGAAAGTATGACTTGATCCATCAAAACGGCCACGGTGCCAGAAGACTGGAGGATAGCAAATGTCACGCCTATCTTTAAAAAGGGAAAGAGGGGGGACCCGGGAAACTATAGGCCGGTCAGCCTAACATCTATACCGGGTAAGATGGTGGAATGCCTCATCAAAGATAGGAGATCAGGAGAGAGATCTTGGGGTGGTGGTGGACAGGTTGATGAAAGTGTTGACCCAATGTGCGACGGCAGTGAAAAAGGCCAATTCTATGCTTGGGATCATTAGGAAGGGTATTGAGAACAAACGGCTAATATTATAATGCCGTTGTACAAATCTATGGTAAGGCCACACCTGGAGTATTGTGTCCAGTTCTGGTCGCCGCATCTCAAAAAAGACATAGTGGAAATGGAAAAGGTGCAAAAGAGAGCAACTAAGATGATTATAGGGCTGGGGCACCTTCCTTATGAGGAAAGGCTACGGCGTTTGGGGCTCTTCAGCCTAGAAAAGAGACGCCTGAGGGGGGACATGATTGAGACATACAAAATTATGCAGGGGATGGACAGAGTGGATAGTGAGATGCTCTTTACACTCTCACATAACACCAGAACCAGGGGACATCCACTAAAATTGAGTGTTGGGAGAGTTTTGTAAAATTGAGTTTTGTCTGTTCTCAGACAAAAGAAAATATTTCTTTACTCAGCGTGTGGTCGGTCTGTGGAACTCCTTGCCACAGGATGTGGTGATGGCGTCTAGCCTGGACGCCTTTAAAAGGGGATTGGACAAGTTTCTGGAGGAAAAATCCATTATGGGGTACAAGCCATGATGTGTATGCGCAACCTCCTGATTTTAGAAATGGGTTATGTCAGAATGCCAGATGCAAGGGAGGGCACCAGGATGAGGTCTCTTGTTATCTGGTGTGCTCCCTGGGGCATTTGGTGGGCCGCTGTGAGATACAGGAAGCTGAACTAGATGGGCCTATGGCCTGATCCAGTGGGGCTGTTCTTATGTTCATCACAACATCTGAGGAATGAATGCACACTTTTTGCCCCGTCAAGCCAATGGGTCAGATCAGAGAAGCAAAGGCTTACAGAAGGTAAAATTTCTCACCCTCTCTAATCCACAACAGCCCCCTATCTCCTATGACCCCACTCTGCTTGCACAAGGTGCCTCAGCCCAGTTTTTCCATTTTCCAGGTATATTTCCATTCCCTTTGTGAAGATCACATTATTTCCTGTTCCCAACAGCCTACTAGTCTTAGTAGAAGCTAAGTGATGAGGAGAGGGCCAGAAATCCCCCTTCTGAGAGATTCCTTCCACTTGTGCTTCTCTAGCAGGGAACTCAAGTCAAGTGACTCATGTTTGTGTTGCAAAAACACATCTTTATTGCTGACTCATTTACATGTGAGTCACCTTTCCAACCTCATGGCTCCTCATGGCTCTGTTGTTACTTGGGAAGAGAAAGCCTAACTGAATGACTGGCACAAATGGGACTGCAGTAAAGCTGCAAAGGATTGGGTCCTACTGGTAAACCTTCCAGCTGCTGCAAGTGACCCTCCTCCCTCCTGCTGTTTCTGTCCCTGCTCTCATGCAGTCTGTCACACTCCCTCCCGCCTTGTTTACAGATGGTATGGGGATAGCAGGGGAGTGTTAAAGAGAAACACACACAACCCAGCAGCAGCTCTGTTTTTTCTGTGGAGCCGCAGCTGACTTTTTAAAAGGAAAGACTCATGACTAGAGTCTTTTGGAGTCGCCAAAACATTCTAGGTGACTTGGAAAGTCCCCCCCCCTTATGACTTGTTTTTGAGTCGAGTTACAGGGGGATGGAGACTCATAACTCGACTCAAGTCAAGTCACACTGAACTTGCCCATTCTGTCCTCTAGCTCCAACACACACACACACACAGAGTATCACTATCACCATCAGCACCATACAATGATTATTTTCAAATATGCAAGGTTTCAGAAAAAAATTGATTGAGCAATAACATGGGCAACTATAATCTGCATTAATGGTGAAACCTGAACACAACCTCTTTACCATGAGCAAATCAAATGATATGCAAACCAGAATAAAAGCAACAGGCATCTGCCACAGGCAAAATGTTTGTGAGAATCAGTGTCCACTGTATGCAGTATTGTATTGATCAAGAAAAAAAAACTAAAATTTTTTGAAAACAGCCATCAGCCAATTAGTCAAACACAGTGACTAACATGGGTTAAGCTTTCACTTCACCTGAAGAAATAGGCACAGAGTGAGATGCTTGTCCTTGTCCTGTTCTCCCCCCAGTTGTTATGATAGATGTAATATTCTTGTTTCTTTAGAGAAAAATTCCATATTATTGCACCGCGCTGAATGTAATTATGGCAGTCACACAATTGTTTCAAGATGGCAAGCGATGTAGGAAGTCCAATAATACTTGTTTTGACTCCGGTGCTGACCACCCACTTGCACCTTGCTATCGGGAATGTTTTGTGGTAAAGAATTTCTCTCCTTCTTTCATTTTGCAGAACAGGAAAAAAAAAAAAAACACCCTTTGCCATTCTGTGAAATGTAATGTACAGGTTTAATAGGGTTGTACTCTTTGCTGCTATCCCAGGAACAAACAAATGCAATAGAGAATTGCTGACACAATGGAAACCTGCTGGTTCAACATAAACAGCTCCCTGTAAATAAATCTGATGTAATTTCCCTATACATCTTGACTACAGATTTCAGCGCTGTTCACAGTATGGGCTGCATGGCATTAAAAAGTGCATTAAGAAGGAAGGAATCAGATTGCTGTTGGTATGTTACAACATACAACATACAATAAAGTCCTGCTCAGGTTGAAATGTGCAGCAGCAAGTACTGTTCAGTGTGGGAAATCTTTCTATATTATGGTAGTCATGTTCAACCACTGATATCCACCATTGCCAAAATGCAGATTTTTTTTTTTTAATTGGCACCAGAGAAATTAGATTTCAGGATACTGAGGCTTGTAAGTTTATGGCAGGCCATAGGGCAATATTACTTTAATATTTTAAATGTCGTTTTGCCTGATCAAGGGATAGTATGACATGAAGAGGAATTGATCTCGTTTGCACAAAAAGCAATGGAGTTGGTAGGCTTCCTGGAAGCATCTGGTTTGCCACTGTAGAAACAGTGCAACTAGATGGAACTTGGGTTAGAATTAGGACTCCAGACTAGATGAACCTTTGGTCTGATCCAGCTGGCTTGCCTTACATTAGCATGATATCAATTTTAACATCTCCCAAAGGATGATTATCAAAAATTGACAATCTACTGATAACTTGGGACTTGAAAATTGGAAACTGAAGACTGAATAGTTCTTTGATTGTGTAGAAGATCAGAAGAGAAATGGAGAATTATTTTTACAATAAGTTTTATAGTGGGATGTATTATCCCCGCTAAACTGACAAAGTTGAGTAGGGTGATACCAGATAAGTACTGGAGATATACAAGGGCTAATATGGAATGATGCCTGATGTTTAAGCAGACCATTGGTCCATGAGGCTCAGTATTATTTGCATTCTTCAAGGTTGTCTAGAAATGCCAGGGATTGATATCTGGGGTCTTCTGCAGGCAAAGCAGGTGCTCTACCACTGAGCTATGGCTCCATCCATACCCATGCCCCACTGACAATTTTCATATATTGCATGAGATTGCATAGGTTGCATGAGAATTGAAGAGTAATGGATTAAAGTGACTGAAATTAGAAGATATTTTCTTTTTCTTTTATTCACTATTTATGACTCCTCCAGTTACTTTTCTACTGGACTATGTAATGGAAATGTGCAAGATCCCTCGAGGAGATAGGGTGTGGTGTCAACAGTGGCCCCTTGCTTCGGCAGGCAAGCATAGGGTTAACACTAGGGCCTTAGATTGCAGTGAGTGTGCTGCACAGCTGCAGTCTCTTGAAGGCAATAGGCCCTCAGGGATAAAAGCAACACCTGATGAAGGGAGAGTTTGATGAGTAGTAGAACAAAGAAAGCTGGATGAATTGAATGGATTAGTGGACTGAGGAACTAATTGCTGATGGACTAACTCAGTGGTTCTCACACATTTAGCACTGGGACCCACTTTTTAGAATGAGAATCTGTCAGAACGGAAGTGACATCATGACTGGAAGTGACATCATCATGCAGGAAAATTTTTAACAATCCTAGGCTACAATCCTACCTACTCTTACCCAGGAGTAGGTCCCATTGACTATCATTATTAAAAGAATATACATAGTAGCTTGTTAAAGGTACAGGTCTGTAACATTTCCCCAAATGCAGTCACGTACATCATGACGTGGTAGCATGAGTCATGGTAGCATCATGACTAATATATGGTAGCATGGTAGCATCAAGTCTAATATATTAAAAATAAAATATTGAAATGAATGGAGACTCACCTGAAACTGGCTCACAACCCACCTAGTGGGTCTCAAACTAGACAGTTTGAGAAACACTGGACTAACTGACTAAAGGACAGATGGGTGAATGGACTTTGGAGACTGCTGAAACAGAGATTGCTAAGACACTGGAGACTGGTGTGTGGCTGCCATGCCCAAGACCTGCTGAGGACCAAGGTGTTGCTGTAGTGACTAGAGAAGCTGCTGGAGGAGGAAGGAGGACCCCTGCAGGTTGAACAGGTGAGCTTACCCTGGTGGTGGGGTCCAACAGTGCAAAATTAGGATCATTGTTGGGGAAAGACAGGGAACTAATTAGTTTAAAGTGGGCATAAGTTCTCTAAGTAAAGCTTGGACTGGGGATCTGACAAAACAGAAATATCTCATACTGAAAAAGAATCAGGAAATTGTTGTCAATTTAATCATAACTGCAACTAAATGGAAAGCAGTTAAAATGGCAAAAGGAGGCTTAGAATACATTACATATGCTGAAGCTTGCCTAGTTAATGAGATTCTTTGATGGTAAAAAGAGTGCTAATGAGTTAAGGAAGTATTTGAGAATTGGAACATTCTTGTAAACCAGTGGTTCCCAAAGTCCTCCTTAGGAGGAGGGAACCACGTAAGTATTTGCTGGGGTGGGAGATTGCATTGCTGCAGGACTCCCCAAGCATCTGTAATTGTGAAAATAAGAAATAAAAGGGGGGCACTTCTGTTTTTCATCATGAAACCAAATATGCCCATTTTTTTCTTTGTTTCACAATTACAGAGGCTTGGGGAGACCTACGAAGGGCTTCTCAGACTCCCCAGATCTCCCAGGACTCCAGAACTGGCTGGAGGTAAATTTTAAAAACAACAACAAAAAAAACCCTCCCATCCCTGGCAGCAGCATGATCCTGGGGACAGTGTTGCTGCCTTCCCTCCTTGTGACCCACCAGCTTGGGAACCACTGTTGTAAACCATTCAAAAGGTGATTTACTCATTATGCGTCACTGTCATTCTAACATGCTAGGTACCACAGGTGTGCAAAACCGAGGGTCATAAAGACTTTTTTCCAAATTTTTTCATGGTTTTTTTTTTTTTTTTTATGAATTTGGGGTGCTGATTCCAAAAATGGCATCAGTTTTGCCTATCACATCTACTTACGAAGATACTGCATGGCCTCATTAATGAATGGTTCAAGTAGCTTCCTTTTGAGGAAGGCTTGGGTAGGTTTTTTTCTAATGAGGTTATGCTGTATCTCTGAAACTAGATGTGATAGGGAAAAACAGATACCATTTTTGGAATTGGCACCCCACATATACCCAGGAATAGGACTAAGACAGCAAAAATGTGTATTGGTCTATGTACTTTTTCTCAATTATTTTCTGTTCTTTGACATCTAATTTTAATTATTCAACCCCCCCCCCCCCGGTTGTTGTTTTGAAAACTTATATAAAATGGAATTGTACTCTGCTGTGAGTAGTATTGGACTTGGCCCTAGCAGATCTGGGTACAAATTCCTAAGCAGGGATTAAGATGTTAAATCTAATAAAATGTATTTTTTAGAATTAATTATTATATTTGTTTCCTCCTGATGATGTAGTTAAGTTCTGGATTTTCAATATAGTTGGAAGCCCACTTAGCAAATCTGAAAAAAAAAAATTCACCTAGCTCTAGAATACATTCTGGCATTTGAAGATCTCACTAGTCTTTCCAGAAGTTTCTGCCAGGGCACACTGATGATGTCACCGGTATGCATCACAGTTAAGTCTCTGACTGCTGTACCAAATTCTATGCTTACTCAGTGCAATCTCAGACTACACATCCAACTTCAGATGAAGAAAATAGAAACATTATTGGATGCTTGTAACCAATGGGCCCACTTGTTCAAGATCCACACTACAAGTGATGTTTAATTTAAAGCCTCACTAGATTTGACAGGCTTAGGTGTTTCTCCGTAAACAGCAGCCAGATCAGGCTCCTCCACAGAGTGAGACTGTGGGGAGGGGTAGTCAGGGATCTTTAACCCTACCCCTATCATGTGGACACCAAAAATAGCTGCAGATAACTCAGTGTGCACTGATTTGGTCAGGCAGCACATGCCAATGCTATAACAGTGAACTTCCATTCAGGAAGTACATACCTGTACCTTAGCTGCATTTCACATCCAGGCTGGCTAAAACTTTTGGCATGTCCCTCCTCCTCACCTGTTTAACCTTTCTTTCAGGAGTGGCAAGAGCAGTAGCAGTGGCAGCATGTCCCACGCTCCCTTGCATCTACAGACTTGTTAAGCCTCCCTGCCTGATGCCTTCTGCCCCTGTGCGTGAGTGACAGCAGCTGAGCAATGTTTCATCCTGTGGGGCTCGTGACTTGCACAGTGTCTGTCAATGCTTCCTATTGTCCTCTGCTTATGCAGACTTGGTGTGTGTGTGTGCGTGCGCTGCTCATGTATTCGTCACCAGGCTACAGACACCTAGTTAATCCATTTAGAACCTATCAGCTCTGTTCATCGGCTCATAAACCTATTACCTCGGAGGCGCTGTGCTCAGGGACACAGGTGCCAGGCCGGTGCACAAAGCCCAATTGAGTTATGTGAGCGAGCTGCAAGGGGGCGCGCAGATTCCTGATTCAGGCCTGCATGGGGAATTGCATGCATTACGTGGCAGCAGCCACTTTATTAAATATCGATTTAAATCACAGCCTTTAATAAAATCTGATAGGAGACCTTTTTTCACCTCCTCCCTGCAGTCAGTCCCTTTTGCCGATTCCTTGTCCCTTCCCTCCTCCTGCTCTACTGGTGGGGTCTGCCGATGGCTGTGAGACTCAGAAATAAATAGTTAGCAAGCAGCTCAATGGCAGACCCTTATCAACAGTAATGAGGCATTTGTGATAATCGAGTGATGAAATGTAAATGGGCAGTAATGAGCACAATTACATCCACTGGGGAACCATCAAAGAGGCTTCTTTCCGCAGATAGATGATCTGCTCCATTTGTGGTTGTCCATTACTGGCTTCACTTTGAGTGGAGAGCCCAGGCAGAAATGGGGGGGAGGTAGTAAAGGATTGCAAAGAGAAAGAAAGGTAGCTTGTTAACAGAACAGGCTTGTTGACAGTCAGGTAAGAACTCTGGCTTTAATCCTACCTTAGATGGTTGTCCCCCAACCCATCCCCCAATCTCCCATTTCCACCTCTGTTCCTCTAACTTGTGGTCCTTAGATTTGACAAATGTTTGAAAACTGCCTCATTGGTGCTAACAAGATTAAGCTGAGCCTATGTCTGTCTGATCCACTGGAAATATACAGAGTGACTGCAATTGGCTTGCAGCTGGAAACTGAGCTCAAGAGCACTGGGATGGTTGCCAGGGCTACTGCTTATGTCATCTTTGCAAAGCAAGGAACTGGCAAGGAGAAATACTGACAGGCACAGGAAACAGGGTAACTCAGCACTTCAGTAATCCTGACTGCTCAATGTTAACAAAAATTGGTGCCTGCACAGTAGGAACGTAATACATGATCAAAGATGCCTAATCCAGCCTGGATTAAGGTGGGTAATTCCTGCAACGAAAGAATTTCAGATAAAAATAAATGGTGCAGAACATCATACAGTAGCTATATTGGTTTTTATTTATGAGATCGGGTGTAGCTGAATGGCTCTTGGCTATAAACTGGGGATCCCAAATTTGAATCTTATCTCTGCCATGAGTCCAGCATGTGGACTTCAGTGAGTCACTATCCTCTTATCTTCAACTTCTGTACTGCTATATGGAACTAACTACATTGACCGTACAGGATTGTTCAAAGAATTATTACATACAAGACGATAAACAGAGAGCCAGGATGGTACAGTAGTGGTTCAGGAGTTGGCCTTAGACTGGGAAGATCCAGGTTGAATTCCATGCTCAGCCATGAAGCTTCCTGGGTGACCTTGGGTCAGTTGCTGTCTCTCAGTCTCTCCTACGTCACAGGGTTGTTGTAAGGACAAAAGGAGGGAATGTATACCACCCTGAATACCAAGGTGTATACCACCTTAACCTCCTTGGAAGAAGGGCAGTATAAAAATGTGAAAAATAAATACATGCTAGGTGCTTTGATAATTTGAAAGCAGTACACAAATGCTACATGGGGTAATTATTTTTTCTATTTGAATTTATAACCCATGCCATCCTAAATGCTTGAGGCAGCAAACAATGAAAAGCACAAACGCCCATTCAAATATTGGTGCCACCATTTCTCACATCATTCCTCTCCACAAGCTTATACAATACGCTCTTCACCTGTATCCTTGGGAGCAGTACCCACAGATTCATATTTCATAAAATCTGCACAGAAACTTTATTTAGCCAGTAAACTATACTAACTCCCAGGCTGCCCTGTCTAGTGATACAGGACAGGCCAGTCCATCCATGAGGCCAACTGGCCAACAAGTGGTCCTCTCAGTAAGATGATTGGTGGGGGGCACCCATCTCTGTCCATTTACTTGCCTCCACAGCTCTCCCTTCTCTCCCCACTCCCTAGATGAGAAAAGGATGAAGGGGTCAGAGAAAAAGAGGAAATGTTTGGGGGGAGGAGGGCTAGATAGAACATTGGAGAATGGGAGGAGAGAGACTGGCACATCAGTGAGCAAAGGCCCCTCTGACATGGATGGCACCACCTTAAGATTGCTATGTATATTCAGTGGCCTTACTAAGAACATTCAAACAAATCCACACTGGCCATACCTGCAGGGATGACAGAGGAGAAGTAGGATTTTTGGATAACTAAGGTTCAGATGTTGTGATTTTGACTGTATTTATGAATGACTGCATCTTCTGCTTATTGGGAATTCATTAGCTATTAAATTATAATGGCTATTGACCTTAATCCTTGTACATTAGCAAAAAGATTTCAATCACACTAGTTTAAATGCATTAAACTGTAGCAGCTGGAATTATTTCTGCTCACTCTCACGTCTGTATATTCTACACGACTGTAGCATTTTAAAGGAAGTGACACTGTGTTGGATATAGTTTTGAAAATGGCCATGTCTTAATCAAATCAAATCAAAACCTTTATTGGCATTTACAATAAAACCAGGATGTTAAACAGAGAATTTACCATGTACATTAGACTCAACTTCTTGAGACAATTCTTGAATATATACAATAAAAGTACTTTGCCATGATAGTCGTTAAACTCTCGTTTCTGCCGGTTAGTAAATGTCTAACCACGTCATTTTCAGATCCACTAAAAGACTTTTAAAAAGGGTATAAATACTGGCTCTGTAGATCAGAATAGTAATCACAGTTTAATAAAGTATCAGGGAGTGTCTCAATAGAATCTGAAGCACAACGACATACTTTGGATTGTTGAGCATTGAACCTGGCTTTCATCTCATTTGAGGGGAAAGTGTTGAATCTAGCTAGGGAAAACACTTTGCGCTCTTGCGGTTTTGTTAGAAAATTTAAATAATTGCTGCCCAAATCAGCTGCCCAGGATAAGCCGAAGTGAAGTGGGGAGCAGGTTTTTTTGGCCTCAGCTAAAAGCTCTTGTTTTTCAATGTCCCTTAACCGGATATGTAAGGTATTAGATGTGATTAGATCGTGCCTAGCAAATCCAGGGAAAGCCGTAAAGATTGGACTTTTTTACTAAGTAAAGCAAGACCTGGGGAACAGAAAGAGTCTTCTAAAATACTTTTCAATAGGGGGCCCTTGGTTGCAGCAGAGCCAATTGTAAACCAGTGTTTGAAAAAGCGAAGCCAAGCTAAAGACTCCACTTTATTTCGGACGGCTTCCAGACATAAAACAGTATAAGGTACACATTGAGGTACTGCAAAGATCTTGTGTAGGAAGAGAGACTGAATTCTCTCAACCATGATACAAAAAGCAGAAATCCAGATGGGGGTGCCATATATAAGAGCTGTGCTATTACCTTAGTATTAAAGGTCTGGAGTGCAGCAGGTATGAAGGAGTTCCCCCAAGCATAAAAAAAATGACTGATTGCTTGAGCTGTTATACTGCTTTTATGGATTGCTGATTGGCGATGTACAGTCCACGAATGCCTAAAATGGAATAGGACTCCTAGGAATTTGAACATTTTCACTTGTTGAATGGAATGCCCATCAAAGATCCATGTTGTCAGTTTTCAGGAATGGCTGAATACCATTATTTATTAAAGTTAAGGATCAGTTTATTTTGTTCAAAATATTTTAGGCATTCCAAGATTAGCCGCTTTAGACCAATTTTTGTGCGTGCTAACAGAAGCATGTCATCTGCATACAGAAGTAGTGGTATAACTAATTGACCAATTTTAGGAGGGTGGGCGTCTACTGAGCATAATAAAGGGGCCAAGTCATTTAAAAACAGATTACAAAGGGTCGGGGCCAACACACAGCCTTGCTTGACACCTTTGTTTACCAATACTATGTCTGTCAAATCGCCACTGGGTGAAAGCCTGATTTGGCAGGAGGTGTCTGAGTAGAGGCTCCTGATTAAGAAGAGCAGTCTTGTCTATTTCCAAGGTTCCCAATTTGGACCAAAGAATATCTCTATTAATTGAATCAAATGCTCCCTTTAAGTCCAAGAAAGCAGCATATAGGGCAGAATTGCGTTGAGTTGTGTACTTTGCTATTAAGTGTGAAAGGACAGTGCAGTTATCAAGAGTGGATTGCCCAGTCCTAAAGCCAGATTGTTCAAGGCCCAATATATTGTTGTCAGTTAGCCAAGAAAGCAATTTCTGATGGAGATGCATGGCATACATCTGGGATCGAAAGTAGGCTGATTAGCCGATAACAATTTGGGGTATTGTAATAATTGTATTACCTTTTTTAAAGATAGGGATTATTATAGATTTCTTCCAGGCATCAGGTATTTTGCCAGTAGTGTCAACCACAGTAAAAAGGTTGGTAAGAGCAGGGGCCCACCAATCTGGGTCCGCCTTAAGAAATTCAGGAAAAATGGAATCACGGCCTGCCACCTTCCCAGATTTAAGTTGGGCTATTAACTCTAGAATGTCATTAGGAGAGACTGGAGGCCAGTCTTGTCCATTATTAGAGGAGTTCTGAATTCTATACTGCAAATCTTGTTGCTCTTTGAAGTAGAATGACCTATAATAATTAGCCCATGTTAATGGTGAAATAGAAGAAATGCTTGGGGCATACTGGTGGAAAAAGCCCCCAACTAAATCCCAAAATTTTTTGTTGTTATGTTCGTTAATAGCTCTGCGCATGGCATCCCACCTAGCTAAATTTAGTTTCTGTTGTGCTTGAGCAACCATTGTGCACAGCTGATGTTGTAGTTCAAAATACCTTACTAGTAAGTTATTTTCCCCTGTTTCCCTAAATTTTTGGTAGACTTTACGAACCTCTGCTTTCAGGAGGTAGATTGAGTTATCTGAAGAGTTCCAACCAGCACAGGATAGTTTGGTGTTCATGGTTAATGTTATGGTCCATAAAGAAGTTAGCAGCTCTTCTATTAAAAGTTCGTAATTATAAACCAAGGCATTTGTGGATGAGGAGAGCTGTAATTCGGACCTTTTAAAAAGAAAATACTCTGATCTGAGAAGGGATGACAATTTACCTATAACACCTTCATTGCGGGTTAAAAAAGGTTGATGAACCACAGGGGTCTGGACAGAATTCAAAGGCTGATTCTGCTGGCCAGGGGGTAAGAAGAGGAGATGGCAGAATAAAGGTAGGTGATCACTTAGACCCGGCTGACCAACAGGAAATTTTTAAACTAGTGGTAATAATGGCCTAGGCATTAATACATAGTCAATCACACTACATCCTTGGGGTGAAATGAAAGTAAAATCCCCTGAGCCTTTAAATTCTGGCAAACCATTTAGCCAGGTTAGACACCAGCAAATACAAAATTGGGCCAATAGAAGGCCAGACTCATTGCATAACATGTCCCTAGAACACCGGTTATTTAAATTGAGATAGGGAAAGTCTGAATCAAAAGCAGAGTCAAAAGCATGAGAAATACTTTGAGGACCTTGTCCAATCCCTGCATTCATATCGCCTGTCACCAAAAGCAGGGCGCTAGGAAATTTTAGAGCTAAAATTTCAGTGACCTGATTCAGAAAATCCCATCGTTCTTCCCTTACACACTTGGTTTGGAAGGAAGGGATGTAAATGTTAATGAGGATAATATCTTGTTCAGCGAAGGATAACTTAATTGCTAATACATTACAAGGGCTGTTTGCTAGAAATACCTGTTGAGCTTGAAAAGCTGATCGAATTAGAATGCCAAGACCGACAACCTGTCTTCCTTTAGTGTGAAATTTAGATGCCAGAAGTTCAAAAACCAAATAGCCCTCAGATGTGATAGGAGAGGACGTCCACGTTACCTGTAGGCAAATTATGTCATTCTCGAGAATTTTGAGAAAATCACCGTCCTTTAACTTGGTCATCCATCCTGCTACATTCCAAGATAGTAACTTAACTGGCCTGTTGGTACATGAGCAGTCAGTTGTAATTTGGTGTCAGTTACGGCCAGTGTCTAAGAGAGAAGTTTCCATCTCTGAATGCAAAAGATCTTGGTGGTGGTTGTAGATAGGAGCATAGAGGTCAGCTTTAACATCAGCCAGACAGTCAGTAATTTTATTCCGTACTTCCTGGGGTAGGTCCTTGATGGTTTGCACGGCCTTTCGGTCAATCATGAGCCCATCAGACCCTTGAAGCAGCTGGCAAGCTGCAGCTGAGCTGTTCCATCTGCTCGGAGCGTGGGAGGATGGAGGCCAGAATGTTAAACCAGATCGGAATGTAACATCTTGAATGTGGTGGTTCTTGAAAGAGAGAACCTTCTTTCAATTTGTAAAAATCCCTGCGTGGATTTAATAAGCCTGCCTGTGTAAACCGCCTTGAATAAAGTCTTGAATAAAGACCAAGAAAGGCAGTATATAAATACTGTATATTATTATTATTATTAACTGATCCAGTAATGCACTGATGGGTAATTCTACATTTGTTGTTTCCTTATCAGTAGAATTATTACTTGATGCAGTGATGATAGCCTCAGCTTCTCCTTCCGACATAATGGCAGGTCTGGAGTGTAACAGTTGATGTTGTTCTGGCACCTCCTTCAGAGTGTAATCTGATTGCAAGGGATCCACGGGGACTGTAAAGTCCCTCATATCGGTTAGGGGATCATGCAGGTGAGGGATTTCCTTGGACCATCCTTCTTCTGCTGATCTCATCTCGTCAATGTTCTTATGTAATTCTTCTTTGACCTTCTCCAACACATTTACAACTCTCTGTTGTTCAGAATGCAGAAGTTTTTTTGTGGCATTCACTGCTCTGTTGGTTATTTCCTCCTCCTCTGGGTCGAGGTTTAACAAGAAGGCTTCAATAGTGTCTCTAGGAGCTGGTCCACACTCAGAAAAACAATCAAAGGCTGGATTGTTGAGGTTAGTTCTATTTGGTGTCCGTTGCCTGATGGCCTCACTGGAGGGTTGTTTTGTGATGACTCACAGCTTGCCAAAATGTTTGAAGTGGAGGTAGAGTAGCTCATTGCTTTCTTAGTTGTAGGTCTTTTGTCCGTCAGAGCTGTGGGGTTGATCTGGTTGTCCAAGCTATTTCGTAGGTGCTGGGTCAAGGCCATAAGTTTGTCCAGTTCACCATTATTTAGATCTCTTTCTGGAATGCTATGCTGTTGGTTTGTTTTTGCTCACTACTGCAAGAAACTTGTGGAAGCTTCTCAGGTATCTGGGTAAAATTCACAGGGTTAGCAGGAGTTTGAGAAGGAGCCAAATTAGTAGGTGGAGATGCTTGTTTCCATCTAAGGAGATATGGGGGAGTATAGCTGTCCTTTGCAAACACCCTCCTTGGACTTATTCATAAAGAAGCTAAAGTCAGAGAGATTGTAGGGGATGTAAATGTTAAATGCACTCTTTTCTTGTAAGGTATAGCAGTGAGCCAGTAGACCTTTTCCAGATCTACTTTTAAGGGCTCCATCCAGAGTAATTTGCTCAGGGAAGAAATTACCGCACGACGATTATTCCACCTGTTCCTGTTAATTAGAGAGCCCCCTATTTCCATGATAACTTGGTTAGGTTGGAAACAGCATGAATTTGAAGTAAAACTACTACCATGAGTAGTCTCTGTTGCTTTTTCACTTACAGGATAGGGTCTTAAAGAGTCATTCTCAGTTCCTGATTGAGTCTGCTTTGGGAAGCATGAAGTTTTCATGAAACAATCTATTGTATTAAAGTGGTCCTGTAGTGAGTCGAGCTGGCAGGAGATTTGACGAAGTTTTTGAAATACAGCATTAAATAGCATGCCGGAAGCTATGCAGTGTTCAGCCAGCAGTGATAAGAAGGACGAGTTACTAGGCTCGTCTTTCATTCCAGATGGTGAATGTCTGTGGGCTGTCATTATGTCATTTGCTCCCTCCTTTGGTAGGGGAGTTTGTTTGCGGCACCTGGATGACGTTATTGGTTTCAGGAGCCTCATCTATTGAACTGTTATCTCTAGCTCCCTCAGTCACAGACTCAGAGCCCAAACAGGCGTACCTGTTAGTGGAGATAGATTTAGAGTTCTGGTTCTCCACCACTGGCTTCATTCCCACTAGAACCTCCTCCAAGCGAAGTTGTTTTGGTGCCTTGCTGGAAGCACTTGGGGAGTCACTTATTCTTCGCTGTCTTTTCTTTCTTTTAGCCATATTCTTTCCAGTTAAGGCTGAGTGACTAATCACTGAAATACGTTGTTGCGAAGCTTATCCAAAGGCTGGGTTAGAAATTACTAGGTCTCGGATGTGAACTGATAGGCGAAACTCTGGTGGCAGCTGCTGACCGTCTTGGAAGCTTTGCAGGAGACCGGGGGGGGGGGAGTAGAACGAGCCCCTGGGCTAAGAGCCACGGGCAAAGAGCCCTTTGACTCTTGCCCTGCGGCTCGCGCCTCTGGCAAGCCCAGCAGTGAAATAAGATACCTGGCAATGAGGAGCAGGAGAGCAATCAGTCAGTCAGCCCCCAGCAGGCTTGCAGGCTCCACCCCCAGCAGGTTAGTCCCTCAGCTGTGCCTAATGGGCCCTTCCCTCTGTCTCTCAGGAGGCCATGAAAATGGCCATGTCTTAAGATATAGTGATCTGATCAATAAATCAATACCTTATTAGAAATTATTGCATTAATTATATCATGAAGCTGGTGGTCACACAAGTTATGGCTCTATGTTTAAAATATTCTGAATTTTTAAGATTTTGATGAGACTTTATGAAAGACATGGGTATGCTACCCCCAAATGGCAGCCCCAATATGACATTTTCCTCCTCTCTTTTCATTACATCTAATACAATTTATCCCATATCCTGACATAGGATACTGCAAGTTATAAAATGGCAGCTGGAAGATGCACAGAATAATGAGATCAATACTGGGGTACAATGAACTACACGTTACAGAGAGAGAGACAAGAGAATGTGATGTGGGACTACAGTTTCTTGTGTCAAGCCTTTGAATTTATTTAAAAAAAAATATTTCTCTTTTTAAGAATACTAGATACTGTATACACCACGCATTAATATACATGCATGCAAACACGTATAAACACAATAGGCAAACACTAATATGTCCAAACTATCAAGAGAATCACAGAAGTACAACAAAATGTAAATCCTTGGCATCCAAAGAATTTGAATATTGAAAAATTCCTAAACCTATCTATATATCCTGCTTATAACTAATTTTCAAAAAAAGAGAAATAAATGAAAATCACCTACACTCAAAAATCTCCTTTTCAGTTTAGTCAGTGTATTCTGTAGTCAGTGTATATGATTGTGTAGTCAGTATACCGACTATGCAATCCTATCTACAGACTGCGTTGTTGGAACCCCCGGGGTTACCAGGGAACATATCAGGGGATGGATATCTGTGGCAATGGTTCCATTGACATCCCGTGCCCCCCCCCCACCTGGCGAAGGGAACACAACATGGGCCTGTCCGTTTTGGTGGCAATCTCCTGAATGTCATAAAGTCTGGTTCTGTCCTTAATTATGAACCTGACCTGTTCTGCATGGTCACCCATTTGTTTCATTCTTCTGGCATAGGAGCTCAGCCTGAGTTGCTTGCAATTATGGCAGAAAGGGTCTGTTCCCCATGCCATTCCTGTGATGAAATAGGCCATTTTTTTTTCCTGTTTAGTAAAATCTGGAGCACAGATCATTACAGTGCCTTTGGCAGATAATTTGAACATCAGTGACTCAACTTTTAGAAGGAGCTTTTTCTGCCCTAAAGAATCTCTCAGAGTTTTCAGACTACAGTAATTGAAAAATCCCCAAACACTCGCTCACGGAGGAGATGCACATTACTGCAGGAACAGTCTACAAATTGTAAAGTATTCAATTTACATTCCCACCACCTCAGGGCAGTTGAGAAGAATTTATATCTTCAGAAACCTTTGAACTAACAAAATATCACATTCAACAGCAAAGTCTACTTGCATAAAGGGAGTTTTCTTTTTTACTTTCTCCCTTTTTTTTTGGTTCCCCTCATTTTTGTTCTGAATCTCTTGCTGCAGCTAAGGTTAAAGTCATTTACCTTAAACTTATGTTTTAAAAAAAACAAAACTGCAAAGCACAGCAACTTAGTGATGGACATGAGTGTAGTACCTGAAGTGTGGTGAATTATGGACGACTTCACTATTATCCTGAATATACGGTTCCCACACCACCTGGGCACCTGTATGTACAGGCAGCACATTCTACGTAGGTATTTTTAGCTTCTGGTGGGCTGTAATACATGCTGTGTTTAGTTTAGTGGATTGCTAGCTGTGCACTGTTTGGATATATATTATAATTTTTAAATTGGAAAGGTTAATGTGCAATGTGATCCCTAGGCAGCCACTTAGAAATAATCATGTGGGAGAAGGTCCATGTGGCAAGATGTTTGTGTGAAGGGGCTCTCCCCATAGTTTTAAGCACTATCAGCCTTGGCACCACATATTCTTGAAAAATGCAGAAATTTCCACAAATGATACTTACAAACTATGTTTGATTCCAATGGGGTGATAACCACCTTAACATTTCAACATGAAACATGCACAGCAATGCAGACCAAGTAGCATCACAAATCTGTTGGACTTTGTTCCCTGCCTCACCCTTCTGCACTTCCTCTTCTTGCCCCATATTTGATGTCCTTCTTCCTTTGCTTCAAGAAGCCCTCTCACCCTCTCTCTCATTCTATAAACAGAGCTCAAGTTGTTCTTTACTTTAAATGTGTATTGTTTAGAAAGAAAAAAAAGATGTATGGTACAGGTTTTTTTAACTCTATGTTTGGGGGGAAAAAAGGAAAATCACAGTAAATAAGCTATATATTTAAAAATGGTCAGATCAGTGCAGGAACGGATTTGCTTCCTAAAGAAGCCTTGCCAGGTGCTGTACCAATGCAGGTTCATTTTAAGTGGCCACCCTCCGGAACGGTGATGAATCAGCCCACGTTGCTTCAAAGAAAGACAACCAACCAACTTCCTCCCCCCAGTTGAATTAGTCAACAATTCTAATTTCTGGGTCCAGCATCAATAACACTCAAACTTTCGAGAACTCACACCTCATTCACAGTTGAAGAACTTGGTTACAGAAACACAAACACCAAGTTTGCTATGTAGGAAATGGTCTGTTCCTTTCTCCCCCCCCCCCATCAAAGGCCATCCACTGTAATTGCTGATTGAATGATATCCTTTCAATCTGGCTAGGTTTTACAGTTGTGCAGGAAACAAAAATAAAAAAGGAAGGAAAGAGAACTGATTTATTTTCTTTTACTTTGTACTCAAGCTTCCCTAAAATAATGCCAAGTACCATAAGAATATCCAAGGCTGATTATTATGTGGGAACACTGAAGGAAGATTTTTAATGCAATAATTGATTTTATGTTGGTTGATGGTGGGGTGTGTGTTAGTGTATGTGTGTGTGTAGTATTTTTGTATTTGTGGGTTTTTTTTTTCTTTTTGGTGCAGAAATTGATAAATGTTTCTATTAACTAATAACCCAGGAATCAACAGTCTTATAAAACTGGGTTTATTCAGCCCAAGAAAATTAGGCAATCCATCATGACTGATTTGTTCACGTTTTCCCCCTGCAAATAAGTGAGATGAAAACTTTAAAACCAATAAGATAATGCACTTAACAAATTCAGCTGAGAGAGATGGATAAACTAAGATGCCACTGGCATCGGTTAAGGAAAATCTGTCGTGTTTCCAATTATTTGAGCAGATTTTGTATCCCCCATTTGCTGCCAGGCCGACTGCATCTCCCCCGCCTTCTCCCCTCTTTCAAACCAGATCATCTGATCTTAAATCAGAACAAGCTCATCATATCACACTATGAAAGGCCAACAGGGGATAAATGACACCAGATGTTATATGAGTTTTCTTTTAGGCTTTCATTGCAGCCTTGCTGCATTCCCCATGCTGCTTTTTACTTGTCAAAAACTAAAATGTGCTTTGATAGATAACAACCCCATTTTCTTTCCCTAGCTGAGCTTAGAGAATACTTTGGTATTACTATTGATGGTTCTTAACTGGGGAACGCAAGCTGGATTAGGAAATGGGGACCATGGGATCCTAAGGTGGTTTTTTTCCCTCCAATTCCCCAGCCTGCTGCTTATCATCTGAACTTGTTGAGGATAACCTGCTGGATAATTTACAATAAAATAAATAAATAAATGCAGATAATTCAGCAACATAGTACATTCTGAAAACCTTCACTCAGATCCTTGGGATGGTCATTGGGAAATCTTGAAACCAAATGGAGAACAATTGAAGGTTAGAGATCAGAAGAAGCTGTCTAACATTCAAAGGCAGGTTCAAATTAATCAGTTTGCTACATATTCCATCAAGTAAGAATCCTAGTACATCGGACAATGTAATTATTTATCTGATGCCACTTCCAACATGAAATCATTTAAAAGAAGAGAGATCCATCTCCAGCCATGACTCTGAAGTGCAATTCAATGAAAGGAACTTTCCATATTTGGTCTTGCAAGGTTGTCTTATCACATTGGGTTTATAAAATCTGGCTTGCTGAACCTTCTCCACTTCTTTTACCTTTCAACATTTCATAAGCAAGCCGAACAGACCATTGATCCAGTACACCTGAAAGGTATGTTTGGGCTGCAGATAAATGTAAGAGCTTATATTTGCCTCGGGCCCCATCTAAACCTAGATAGATAAGCAAATAGGATGTCTGTGGGAAGTGAACAAAGAGCTTCAGAAATGTTCATAGTGTGACAGAGGAATATAGACATTTCTGACATTTCTGTTGGCTCTGTGACAAAACTTCTGCCTTTTGAGGTCCTACAGGTTCAGCTGAGTTCATGAACCTCTTGAAGTGACAGGGGAAAAAAATTATATTTGTGGAATTTCAGAACTCCAGTGGGCAGAAACAAGACCATTTTTGGTTTGTGCAGCCTAAACAAACCCCTTTTTGGATGTTTCTGCACCAGTGCTCTTCTTGAGACCAAACTGATATCAGTTTTATGGGCCAATATGAATCACTGAAGCCTCAAATCATTGATGAATTTGGATTTGGTTCAGTTCTGCTTCTGGCACTGTGGTAATGTGTCAGTGATCTGGCATACTGGAAGACTAGTTATTTGACCTTCAAACTATTCAGCCAGTGATATGATTTTAAATTCTTTATCCATTCAGTTGAGTCTGACTTTTGGAAACTTTATCTCTTTGTTTATTTAATTTATTTATTTATTGGATTTATACTCCGCCTTTCCTATTTATTGGATTTATACTCCGTCTTTCCCCCCAAAGGGCACCCAAGATGTTTTTATAGGCAAGAGCTCATCATATTGCCCTGTCAAGCACAGCTTCTTTCAGTTGTTGGATGTTCGTCTTTGTAACTGTTTTGGTGTTGTTAGGCCAGCATGTTCTTTGTCTGCCCTTTGTTGTTCCTCTAACACAGGGGTGTCAAATATAAGCCCCGGGGGGCTGGATGCGGCCCTTGAAAGTTTTTTATCCAGCCCTCAGGCTCTCATCTTCTGAGCAGCACTGAGGTGTTACTGCTGAAAGGGCAGTCCACATGAAAATTGGGTTGACCCTTATCTTGAAATATTATCAAGATTTGCATGTTTTCTCTTCTGTCATTTGCAGCTGAGTGAGAAAAAGTGATTATTTTTGGTTATGACCTGTTTAATGACATCACTCTCTGTCTAATGACATCACCTTCGGCCCTCAGCAGACATGATGAATGCTATTCGGCCCTCTGGATGAAATGAGTTTGACACCCCTGCTCTACACTTCATTGTCCTAGCATCATTCATTCCTAGCATCATTATCTTCTTTAGTGAATTAGCATCCATGACATGGCTGTAGTCTCAGAATTTTGGCTTCCAATGATGTATCTGTACCAGGTGAAGTACTCCTGTAACAAACGTGATGTGTTCAAGTCCCTTTGGAGAGCTTCATGACTTAGCAAAAATTTGAACATGAATCTTGCACATCAAAACCCAACATATACCACACTGGTATTAGCAACAAGAAAGGCTGGATCTGCTTATGGACAAATTCTGTGTAGAAAAATGTATAGTAGTGATCTGATGTAAAGAGAGGACCTCCTCTTCAAAAGCAGCATGTGGAAAGAATTCACCCCCTCCTTCCCACAGACACAGTCACACATAAATATACATTGGCCTCGACTGTTGCTATTACCCTATTAAAGAGCTGAATTATTGGTTCTGATTTGCTATGGTTGGAGGTTCAGAATATCACTTAACATATTTTCTGCTCTTTGGCCTAAGTGAACTGCTATATTTGCTTTGGTGCTAGTAAGGTCTGCCTGAGCAACCTCCTAATGTGATTATAATATCTGCTCTTCAGCTTGTATTGTAGTGTTGTTTCTTGTTATGTTCTCTAAAGCAAAACATTCCCAGGATATTAGCTGCAAGAAGCTGCATTGTAATCATCTCAGTGAGGCCTCTTCAGAAAGTCAAAGTCTTAAATGAGCATCGTCTGCATCGGTGCTGTTTGAGGTCACAGAAAGAAATTCTGAATTTCCCAGCATACAGATATGTGCTTCTGTGTATCCTTTCCAGTTGAGATTGATGCTGGCAAGTAAAGGGATTTGAATGCATATTGGCCCACTCTATTTGCTGCTTTGATTTGCCGACGAGCCAAGCAGAACACAATTAGTGGGTATTGACACCTTTGCAGGAAGTGCTCATAAGGGAAAATGGGATCTTGGAAATGGCCTTTCAAAGACAGGAGGAAAATCCTGCTGCCTGGTTAAATAAGCAGAGGCCAGGAGAGAGAGAGAGAGAGGGAGAGAGAGAGAGAGCTCCATCAGGATATTTGTATTTCTAGATCATTTAGGAAAATCCTATTATGGCTTTAGCCACAGAAGCATTCCTGGTGTGTAAGATAGAGGCAGTTCATAAAAATACATAGTGTTTGCAGCTGGAAAATAGGACAACCTATTGCTTTCTGTGGATGGCTGTTACACCCCAGTTCCCATCAATAGAACATAATCTCATTGCAGCAAGCAGTGCTTGCTTTCAGTATCACTGAAACATTGGTACCATAAGGTATTTGCAGGCTGCCAGATACCTAAAGGACAGAAAGCTTTGTGCTTTAACAAGGGACAATATCTGCACAACAAGGCACTGCACCATGAAACTCTGTGTGTGTGTGTGCGCGCGCGCACGTGCCATACACTGCTTGCCTGCCTTACCTTTCCAAGTTGTGTCTGAAATTCAGCTTCATTTCCAGTAGCAATGAATCCCTCCTCAATTAGTGCCAAATTAGATGGCTGTTGTCAGTGTACATCCACAGTCCTGGGACTGCACATGTGACAATAATATGTAAACAAGGACGACTCCTTATCTCGTTCAGGTACTTTTGACGTTCTCTGCAAAGATTGCTTAGGTTGCATGTTTAGCTTTTGCTTTTGCTTTTTTTCAGCCGTGCTAGGGAAAAAAAATGGAATAAGTTTGGTTGTGCAGTTATCCCAATGATTAAAATATAATAGGCTAATGAGATTACAAAAGCTGATTGTGAACAAGACCAATTGTGTTAATTGGAGCCTCCTGAACGGCAATTTGAGCTGCTGCTGCTGCTGCTGCTGAGTTTTGAAATATAATCAGTTTTACTAATTTTATCTGATTTCTTAATGAAGCTTGCCTTGAGCAATTGTTCTATGTGTTCTTTAGCAAACAGCGTGTGTCATAACTGCTGACATTAATCTTGATTACTTCAGTTAAAATAAATAGTTTTACTTGGGCGGCTTTCAGAAAATACATTAGGGGTGAATGCCATATATTGGAAAAGATAGGATGATTTTTTTTTCCTTTCAACTTTTTTGTTTGTTTGGCTTCTTATATTTTATTTGCAAAGGATCAAAAGTGAAATGCCTTGTGTCTTGTATGAGAGAGACCTTTGTAATTGTATCTTTACTTGGTTCCTTTATTTCCTGCTGGGAGGTATACAAGGTGTTTTTTTTTTTTTCTTTCCCTTCACCAGTCTCTTCTTTCACAGGGAAAGAACCTTCAGTAAGCAGAACATCATTGCTGTGGAGCACAACTGGCAAGGATTCAGAAGCTGAATACTATAAGAGGAAATGTCTAGAGGAACTTTGTTTATGCAAAGCTGGCATACATGTATTCTGAACGCTTCATGCTCCAGCTGCTAGTACTAACATGCCCGTCTATAAAAGTGCCTTCTCATAGAAGTCATTTATTTTTTATGGGGGATTAATGTACTCAGGATGGTTCTGTAAAGCACAAGGACACAACGCCACCAACCAAAATTAATGCTACAATATATTTGGGGAAATGGGAATCTAACAGCATGGTGCTAGCGGTGCTTACTCAGGAATATCCCTGATGATTTTGAAGGGACTGAGAGAAGGTTCACATGCATTATGGTGGGTTATTGTCCTAGCTCGTTCATACAAGAAAAGCATCATTAGATGCTGCACTGAATTCATCAAGTGATGAAAATCCATGTGTGAACCAGATCTTATATGTAGGTATGTTTAGGACTGCATCCTTAGGGTTAAACTACACATCACATCCAATGTGTAGTTTGGCCTTGCACACTTTTTTTTGTTAAATGCCAGCAGTGGAGTGGGGTTAATCTAGAATAGGAAGCTTTAGTCCAGGGGTGCTCAATAGGTGGATCGCGATCTACCGGTAGATTGCGAGGCAAAATGAGTAGATCGCGGAGTGCTGACCCCCCCCTTCAGGTGCCTCTGGGAGGAAACGCCGGGAGTAAGGCCCATTGTACTCAATGGGCTCAACTGTTATACTCAGTGGGGCTCAAGGTACACCAACATACATTGTACACATAAATGTTATATGTTATGATGGTGCGAACATTGTAAAAAAAACTCTGGTAGATCTCCGGGCCTTGCTGGGTTTCAAAGTAGCTCTCAAGCCAAAAAAGTGTGAGCACCCCTGCTTTAGTCTAATACTAGTGAACATGGGGTTTCCAGGCAGTCACCCACCCAGACACTGACCAGACCTAGACCAGCTTAGCATCAGTAAGGAACTTCCTCAGATGATGCCCTGGGATAGTCATTGTGGGTGGTTTCAACCATGTCAGCATGACAGGTTTCAACCTGTCAGAAAAAGAATGTGTCTCATGGATAGTGGTTGAAACTGCCAAAACTTCACGGACAGCTTCTTCCTACAAATTTATTTATTCATTATTTATTCAAATATTTATGACCCACATTTCAGTCCTGAATGAGATTGCATTTAAACAATTAAGAAAAATACACATTCACCCTATCGCATAAAATTCAGTGATAAAACGATCCGTAGTTGAAACATATAAGCAGCAGCATAAATAGCAAGAGAGCCCAAAGTGTGGCAGAGCAGAACAGCATGCTGTTTTGTGCTTCAAACTGTGATGAAATGCTAATCTAGAGGGGCCAATTGGGGCTACTGAGGAATTCCACAATCAGAGTGCTGAAACTCTGTCCCTGTGTCCCCAAGAACCAACCATCTGATGTGGGCCTTAATATGTGTATTTCAAACATATGACAAACAAGCATCTACCACGGTGAGAGAAAATGTTCCCTCTCAGACCGATTTGCTGCAACACAATCACTTGCACTTGGCACCCTTCCTTTAATTTAAGGAAGTATAGTTTGCAGTCTTGATAAGAATGAACCCTTGAGTCAACAATGTTCCTCAGGCAACTAAGGCCCCAACTACACCATGTTACCTCATGCTGCTAGAGTGCACTCTGCTTTCTATGATGGGAGGGGGGTGATCAGAAAGCTTGGGAGAGGTAAGTAAAAATATGTTTACTTTCTTCTCCATAGACCACCAGGCAGTTGGTGGGTTGGTCGCACGCACGCACGCACGCATGCGCTTGCACTCTCTCTCTCTCTCTCTCTCTCACACACACACACACACTGGCCAGAGCTGCAGTTGCTTCTTACCAATAATAGCTGGTGTAGATGTGTAGATGCAGGTGGGATGGGAGGAGCAGGTTCTGATAGCTGGCAGGTGGTGGGTGTTGAAACAGCAAGAGCTGACACCAGTTGCTCCATGTGGATCTCATTTGGTTGCCAATGGAGACAATGTAAAAGGCCCACCTTCTGAGGAGAGGCAGCAGCTCCAGCTCTCCTCAGGACAGGAGGCTTCAGGGAATTCAGCTTGGCATGGGCAAACAAATCAGGGGGTGAGTTATTGAGAGCACCTTCCCCAGGAAACCAAGCAGGCTTGCACTGTTGGATATCCCAAGCAGAACAAGAATGGGAGGAGAGAATTCCAAGCCTTCATTCAGACTTGAGATGGGCTTGTGGGGCACAAAACAGGTACTAAGCTAGCACCCCATTAGACTGCCCCCTATCCCCACCTTGTTATGCTCCTGAGACCTGCTTCATTCAGCAAGGTGGCTATATTATATACCCTCAGACTATGCCCTGTTCAGTGGTGGACCTCCCCCGCCTTGTGCCCCTGTGCAAAGTTCTGCGATGGCACCCCCCGCAGGATGCCACCCTGTGTGCAAATCTGCCCCCCCCCCACTTACCTGGAGCACATGGAGCCTCGTGCGACTCCAGGACGTGTTGGGGAAGCTTCCTGGAGCTTCTCTGACGCTTTAAACTGTGCTTCCAGCAAACTGGCAGTTTCTGACCATGTCAGCAGTCTCAGAGAGGCTAGAGGCACTCTAGAGGCACACAAGCCTCCACATCTGGGGCATTGCCCCTTTGATTAAACGGCAGGTTCGCCACTGGCCCTGTTATAAAAATGGGCGTCTTTTATTTTGCATTAGAATATATACTGTAATAATATGAGCTTAGAAAGTTGTAGCTTAAAATGGCTACTTTAAAAAAAAAAGCAGCTCATTAGCAGTGTAGGCCACTTTTTTCTGGTCATTTGTCAACCTGGCCTTAAATAGTGTTATTCAGCTAAAGAATTGATGGACCAACCCAATGCAATGTTAAGAGATCCACTCCACGTTTTGTCAGTCACTCTAACATGTCAGAATCTGGAGTAAGTCCAACCCAGTTTTTATGAAAGATGGAAGGACACCTTGCTCTGTAACTTGTCACCTGAAGACATTCTTGCCCCATGTATCTGCTGCTTCCAGTAAGAATTGGCAACGTGACAATGGCTGCTAGTATGTTTCCTTTTGAAGCCATGTGCTCAGCAAAAAAATATTTCTATCCCTTGCAGACAAATGTTGAAGCAAATATTTAAGGTCAGTCATCTTTGCTAATATATGTACTTCACGTTGTAAAATTCTAAACAAGAGCAATATTATAAGAAGGGCCAATCAAAGTCCTTCCGGCACCTGATGTGGTGTGCCAAATGCTGCCCCCCTTACCTGGCAATGTGCCCACTTCTGCTCCTCCTGTTCCTTAGATTGTACAAGGATGAGGGCAGTGGAGCAGAAGAGGAAGTGTGGTGGACAGGAGAGTGGGCGATTAGAGTGGAGGAGGAGAAGCAGCGAAAGTGGATCAATGGAAGTGAGTATCCTCTGCCAATCTGCCGCCTGCCATTACCACCTGTTAGCCTCAGGAATGGTCTGGCTGATAAAATAAAATACAGGTTGGACCCTGAACCAGGTTGGATCAGATTCTGCATCCCCTGTGGATACTGATGATGGTTGGCAACCTTCAGTTTCGAAAGACTATGGTATAAGCCTACAGCACCCAGTATTCCCAGGCAGTCTCCCATTCAAGTACTAACCAGGCCTGACCCTGCTTAACTTCCGAGATCAGACGAGATTGGGCATGTGCAGGGTAACTGAAACCTGCAGATAATTAGATCCATGGGTTGTGGGCAGTAGGGCATCCGGATGTGACCAGAACCTCATTCTAGTCATGTCCAGAGTCATTCGTAGGCCCATGGAGGCTGCACACAGCCCCTATGGGTCTTAGAAAGCTTCCTGAACACAACCAGAACAAGCTTCCAGTCATATCCAGGTGGTCTTCTGTGGGTCCTCCTGCCATGGGTTCGGAACCTGTGGTGGGTCAAATCCACGGGTAAGAAATCCGTGGATAAAGAGGACTCACTGCAACTGAGAGTGAATTTCAGAAGCTAATGGGAGCAGAAGAGAAAGCTATAAGGTCTCATTGTTTCTTGTTTGAACCAGACCTGTTGCAATAAAACCAACCTCTTTGCATCTTGTGTTGTCTAATGAAGGACACCACAGCAGTGGCAATAAGTGAGGGTGTACTTGATCAGGCATTATTTTGGCATTCCAGAGATACTTGGAATGTCCTGAATGAGAAGGTTGGCAAGTCTTTGACCTGGCCCATGCAAATCACACAGCAAGGACTTATCTGCACAATCCGTATCAATATGAAGGGGTTTCATATGCTTATGACTTGATTTGGAAGATATATAATGGCAATAATTTAAGTTCAGTCTTCATTCAGCTTTGCCATCATCACCTAGTAGCCAACCATGTCAACTTCTCACTCGGGAATGGAGCAATCTCTTTCTCGAGTGATCACTGTGTAATTTGCAGGCAGCTGTTGAATCTTTAAAAGGTACATTAGAGGTTGATAAGCTTCCTTTCAGGCCCTTGCTGTGCTCTGTGCAATAACAGTTTGGCGTTTCAAAGCTCAAATGCATTTCATAGGGGGTCTGGCAACATCCCAGAATAGTAGCGCTTACTAAATCAGTCTGACTTCAACAAACATGAATTGATCCTTTCTTGTAGTGTGTGAGAATCGTCTCCCTCAGCATGACCACTACTTTAATCATGTGCTTTAAACATAAGGAGAATGACTGATTTTACAGTAATAATTTGGTAGGCACAGCAGCTTTTTAGAAGAGGGATTCATTAACCAAGAAGCAAAACATGATGCTTGAGTGTTTAAAAAAAAAAAGAGGAGAAAAATTGACAAGAACATGAGCACATACACACGAATTCCACCCAAGAGAACCAGGCTTTTGTTTCTGATTTAACACTCTATGATCTGCTTGACTCTAAAATGTATTCATGTTCCTAAAAACCAACACAGGTTTTGGATAAGAGGATGAAAGAGAGTGTGAGGAGGGACCCAAAGTGTCGACCCAATGTGCGGCGGCAGTGAAGAAGGCCAATTCTATGCTTGGGATCATTAGGAAGGGTATTGAGAACAAAACGGCTAGTATTATAATGCCGTTGTACAAATCTATGGTAAGGCCACACCTGGAGTATTGTGTCCAGTTCTGGTCGCCGTATCTCAAAAAAGACATAGTGGAAATGGAAAAGGTGCAAAAGAGAGCGACTAAGATGATTACTGGGCTGGGGCACCTTCCTTATGAGGAAAGGCTACGGTGTTTGGGCCTCTTCAGCCTAGAAAAGAGACGCTTGAGGGGGGACATGATTGAGACATACAAAATTATGCAGGGAATGGACAGAGTGGATAGGGAGATGCTCTTTACACTCTCACATAATACCAGAACCAGGGGACATCCACTAAAATTGAGTGTTGGGCGGGTTAGGACAGACAAAAGAAAATATTTCTTTACTCAGCGTGTGGTCGGTCTGTGGAACTCCTTGCCACAGGATGTGGTGCTGGCGTCTAGCCTAGACGCCTTTAAAAGGGGATTGGACAAGTTTCTGGAGGAAAAATCCATTATGGGGTACAAGCCATGATGTGTATGCGCAACCTCCTGATTTTAGAAATGGGTTAAGTCAGAATGCCAGATGTAGGGGAGGGCACCAGGATGAGGTCTCTTGTTATCTGGTGTGCTCCCTGGGGCATTTGGTGGGCCGCTGTGAGATACAGGAAGCTGGACTAGATGGGCCTATGGCCTGATCCAGTGGGGCTGTTCTTATGTTCTTATGACCTTTTACCTGGGATGAAGAATGACTTAAAAAATATTGAAACCATCTAGCCCATCTCATTTGTGAATATTTGGTAAGCCAGCAAATTAGAAAAGGGTTGCTATCTGATGAAAGGATTCTGAATCTTCAAAAGTGGTATGAGAACAGATTGGGTTGGATTGGATAACACGGGTGTTGGGGTATGGGAGTGCACTTTCCCACCCACTTGATGTATGTGTCCCATATCCAGTGCTATTGGTTATCCATGTGCGGATGTAACATTCTTATAGGAACATATTTAAAATTGAATGCATATAGGTTCAACATAGTTGATATTTGAATTTTTGTCTGGGGTATCGATTATGCATTCTAAGACTTTATGTGTATACACCTGTATGAATGTTACATCCATAGAAGCATGACTGGTGACATCACAAGCAGGACAGGTACACTGGGTTGGTGGAAAGGGAAGGGGTATTCTCTCTCTCCATCATTCTCTCTCTTGACCAGGAGCATTCTCTTACCTCACGAGTGAGTAGACCTAGGCAAGCATATTTTTTTGATGCAGCCCATTGAGGAATTCATATGTGAGACCTGAATTGTACCAGTTTGGATACATCCACAATCCTAGTACAAGTGTCATATTGGAAGGAAAAGCATGTAAACCCTGAATTACCTGGAAGTACAAAATCATTTGACAAGGTGGTCCAACTTTTATTGCTAGGGGGGCTGCAGCACACTGGCTCCACCCCCCTGAGGGCACAAATGCAGAATGGTGTGATGACATCACCACCAATTACTTCCAGGTTCTGAGCCAGGAGGCAGGTAATGCAGGTGGAGGAGACTGTGGTGGGTGCAGCAGGGCTTTTCAATCTCTCTGCCATGCCACTCCCGTTTCTCTTTCAAAGGAGAATGAAAAGCTACTGAAGCAGAAGGAAGGGGTGGATGCTGTAGAGTTCTTGAGAGCTGTCAAAAGAAGTCTCACGGGCTGTGTGCAGCCCACGGGCCACAGGTTTGACCACCCTGACCTGGACAATGTTTTCTGACCAACTCTGGGACTAGTTTGGTTCTGTTTCCATTCTCGATAAGGCTTAAAGTTGTAAAAGGAAAGCAACTGTTTCAGTAACGTAAACTGGCACAGAGCAAAATCAACCTAATATAGCAGCTTCCTTAACTTAATTTCCTTTAGAAGTATATCAGAACTGACAGGATAAGGAAAAAACTTGCACTTTCTGAAGTTCAGAATCAGAAACACTTGCTATTTATGATGCCTGTGCAGTTTGTGACTTTGGGCAGAAGAAAAGTCTGGCATTAGATTCTTCTGGTGCATGCCAAGCATGAAGGGATATCAGACTTAAACCTTCCTCAGTGACATCATTCTGAATGATCTGCTAATGGTCCCTGCGGCAAAATCTCCACAAAGGTCACAGCAGTTGTGACTGCTGTGAGTCACAACTTTCAGTAAGTAGCTGAAATCCATTTGCCATTCTGCATGCAATATATTTAGGTGAAGAGTGGCTGTCCTGCTGCTTTCGGTAGAAGAGAAGTGCTAAGGACCCAATCCTAAAGAGTGCGTGCTGGCTTACCGCTGGCGTGCACTGTTGCAAGCAGGCCGTAAGGCATGTTTGTGGGCCCTGGCACCGGCGCAGCACCAGAGCTCCACAGTTCAGCAGTCACACTGACTGCCAGGCAGCAAAGAGGTAGGTGGAGGTGTGGGGGGAAGCAGGGAGGAGGCGTTCTGGGGTGGGGAGGAGGTGGAGGGAGGGTGGGGAGAGGGCGAGGAGGAGGTGTCCCGTGGGAGGGAGTGGGGTGGGAGGGAGGTGGGACTCGCTTGCTATTTATGATGCCTGTGCAGTTTGTGACTTTGAGCAGAAGAAAAGTCTTGCATTAGATTATTCTGGCACATGCTGTTCACCTGACACAGAGGCTCTAAATTCTACGCTGACCCTCGGTTCATTGTAGAATTGAGTAACCCCATTGTGGCACTACTCCCTTTACCCAGAGGAAATTGCCCCAGTGGCGTACCTAGGCGATCTGTCACATGGGGCAAACTAAAATTTTGGCGCCCCCATTTAATTAATTAATTAATTAATTAATTAATTAATTAATTATTTGCAAAACTGTGTGATTTTAAAAAAGCTGCCTAACACACAGCTGCCTGAGATAGACAGCACCACATTGGACAAGCAGCACAGCAGCAGATTAATGTTGCACAAAAGACTCTATTTGCAGCACTGGACTGCTTGAGAGCATAGAGAAGAACCCTGCTGAACACACTGAGAGCAACATAGATATTTATGGGATAAAACCACAAGACCAGATTTGCAGTGTTAGTGAGACACTGACAGCAAAACTGACATGTGCATGTGAGTTCACTGAAAGCAAAAGAGACTTGTGTGAATGGTTCACAAGACAGCATGGAAACAGGCCAGGGCAAGGCCAATCTAGCATCTGTTTCCCACAGAAAGCAGTGTAAGGTAGACACCACTATTGGAGAAGCAGCACAACATAGCTGCATTAGCCATCTCACATCTGACAAATGATTTCAAGGCTACACCACTGTAGCAAGCAAACCCAGACTTCTGGGCATAGTGAAAACCACAAGGCCAGCAAAAGAGCCATGTGTGAATCAACCTAAGCCAAGGCCAATTTAGTCCTGCTTTCTTTATCTCTGTTTCCCACAGATAGCTGCCTAAGTGGTAGACTCAATAACAGTGAAGGCCAGGATAGCACAATAGCATATTACTGAACACAGCACTGTAGCAAGCAAATGCATGATTTGTTTATATGAAACAACATTAAGGAGCATTGGAGTTAGAGCATTAGAATAAAGCATCAGCAGCAGGGCCTCTAAGAATTTTATCAGGGGGTACAAAGTTTCTTTTGGGCCCCTTTCCAAAAGAGGAGGGGGGCAATGGGGGCAGGCAGAACAGGGGGCCAAATAAGCCGGGGGAGGGTACTGACAGCCAAAACAGTCTTTGGAGCCAGGTCTACCAGGCTTCTTGATGCAGAGCCCAGTTCTATTCAACCACGTGGCATTGGCAGCTAGATAAAGTAATATGGAAACCCAAACACACTGCTAAGTCTCTCTAAAATCTTTGAAATATAGAAAATCCATTGCAGAAAATTAGCATCATCAGGCTTGCACTAGAATGGACAGTGTGTTGTGTGCACCAAAATGAACTTCTGCAGCAGCTGTAGCCCCTGAACCCCTATACCAGCCATTGTCAACCTCTGTGCCATGGCACATTGGTGTGCCATGAGTGGTTCACAGGTGTGCCACAGGAATTTAGGGGAAAGTCATTTATTAGTAGGACCAATGGGGATGTGAGCCCCCCACTGGCAGCATGGTGTGCCTTGGCAATTATTGAAAACCTGATGGTGTGCCTTGACAATTTTAGTGCCTTGATGGAAAAAGAGAGATGGAAAAAGTTGAAAATTGCTGCCCTATACACTTCTTCCTGGTTATGGGATCCACAAGCCAAAAAGCTACTGTAGCAGCCAGTTTCCTCCCAGATTTGATTCTGTTAGGGAGGGTCATGGATGCATTCCTGGGCCTGGTGTGCATGGCTTGTAGCAGCAGCTGCCACTTCATACCTGTGGTTGTGCCCCCAGCATCATGTGCAAGCAGTGAGTTTGGGTGAGACTGGAAAACATAATATCCCAAGAAACATCTGGGCCCCCTCCTTTGGTTCCTGGGCCCTCTTTCTGACCCTGGGCATGGGTACAAATTACCCTCTTTATCCCCCTCTCCTAGGACCTGATCAGCAGCAGTACTCATTAAGTTCAGGTTTTCATTTTTTACTGCATATATGATTTTTAACAGTAGCCCAGAATAACAGTGTAATAATAGTTACCCAATTCCCTGCCTCTCAAGCAGATTATGAAAGTTTAGTGGCTTCTATTATTAAGAACATAAGAAGAGCCCTAAGATCTGGATCAGGCCAAGGGCCCTTCAAGTCCAGCTTCCTGTATCTCACAGTGGCCCACCAAATGCTTCAGGGAGCACACAAGACAACAGCACAACCTGCGTCCTGGTGCCCTGCATCTGGCAATCAGAGGCAGCCTGCCTCTAAAACCAAGAGTTTGCACATACCTACTATGACTTGTAACCTATAATAAACTTGTCCTCCAGAAATTTGACCAATCCCCTTTTAAAGGCATTCAGGCAAGATGCCATCACCACTTCCTGTGGCAAGAAGTTGTGCGGTGGCAGTGAAGAAGGCCAATTCTATGCTTGGGATCATTAGGAAGGGTATTGAGAACAAAACGGCTAGTATTATAATGCCGTTGTACAAATCGATGGTAAGGCCACACCTGGAGTATTGTGTCCAGTTCTGGTCGCCGCATCTCAAAAAAGACATAGTGGAAATGGAAAAGGTGCAAAAGAGAGCGACTAAGATGATTACGGGGCTGGGGCACCTTCCTTATGAGGAAAGGCTACGGCATTTGGGCCTCTTCAGCCTAGAAAAGAGACGCTTGAGGGGGGACATGATTGAGACATACAAAATTATGCAGGGGATGGACAGAGTGGATAGGGAGATGCTCTTTACACTCTCACATAATACCAGAACCAGGGGACATCCACTAAAATTGAGTGTTGGGCGGGTTAGGACAGACAAAAGAAAATATTTCTTTACTCAGCGCGTGGTTGGTCTGTGGAACTCCTTGCCACAGGATGTGGTGCTGGCGTCTAGCCTAGACGCCTTTAAAAGGGGATTGGACGAGTTTCTGGAGGAAAAATCCATTATGGGGTACAAGCCATGATGTGTATGCGCAACCTCCTGATTTTAGGAATGGGTTAAGTCAGAATGCCAGATGTAGGGGAGAGCACCAGGATGAGGTCTCTTGTTATCTGGTGTGCTCCCTGGGGCATTTGGTGGGCCGCTGTGAGATACAGGAAGCTGGACTAGATGGGCCTATGGCCTGATCCAGTGGGGCTGTTCTTATGTTCTTATGTTCTTAAGTTCCACAGACTAATTACACACTGGGTAGAGAAATATTGGCAGGTAGGGGTGGTTGCAAGACCTGGCCACTGCTCATTTTCTCAAACAAGAAATATTTTTTTTAAAAGCTAAATAATCCAGTTCTGCATTCCTCCTTCCCAAGTTATAAATGCTCAATGGTGTATATTAATGCCCAGCAGGTGCTGCACTACTCACTTCTCAAACAAGAAAATTAATATATATAAATAAGGTTGTTTTTTTTTTGAGAAAGCTAAATATTTCAATTCACTTGCCCCCCTCCCTTTGTAATTGAGCAAAGCAGTACTTGCAACAGGAGGGTTTTCTTTTAAGCTACCCTCCAGTTGGTGCCAATAGAGGCTGCAATCCTGCCCACACTTTCCTGAGAGTAAGCCCCATTAAAAAAATAGGACTTACTTCTGAGTAGACCCAGCTAGGATTGTGCCCACAATCTCTGCTGACCCAGGAAGTCAGGAGTAGCCAGTAGCAGCATGCGCAATGAGAATGAATGGCTGGGGGGGTGGGACTGCAGAAGAAGGGCAGCTCCTGATTGGCTGGCGATCAGCCAGTGAAGTGGTCTGTACTGTTCCAAGAGCAAAAAGCTGGGTGGTGATTGGCTTGGGCCGGCTGGAGACTTGGGGAAGGGAGCAAAACACACATTTTCCTAATTTTTTTTTTCTAGATTTCTCTATTTCATTAATTAGGTGCCAGATTTTTAGGGCTATTGACATATAGGTTATTGCAATTTTTTCAAAGCTTAATTTCCATTCCAGGAAAATAATTTTGCTCTGATCCAGAGTTGAATCTGTGGCTAGAGCACCTTTGTGCTGTTCACTAGAATTGTCCTTATTATAGATGCTGCCAGTTTGGATGCAGGAGCATTTATTAATTGTGATCTGAGTGAAGGTAGTCACTGCTGACATATGCTGAGAAAAAGCACTGGAAAGCTGACATGAAACTGCACTGACCCTCCTGTCTTTTTTGAGTCCCTGCTGTTTGAGGAACAGCTCTGCCATATCTATCTAGCCAAAAAAAGAGAAAGGTTTGTCTCTGCCCAATACAAGCACGCTTTTGAAATCCAAACTGGGAATATACAAAAATATCCACCCCAAACCCCACCATGCTTAATAGCTAAGCAAACATTGGCAATGTCTCCTCATTATTCCTTGGAATACTCCATACAATGCTCTCCTCATTTACTTGAGAATGTCAAAGGAATTTGTTAGCAAGGACACTTTACCTGAGTGGTAGTGAAATGTTAGTGACCGATAGTGATCAACTCAAGGCAATCTCTCTCAACAAATATCCTCGGAGTGTCGTCTCCTCTTAGAAATTGCCCCTCTCTTCTTGCTTCAGATCTCTGATGACCACTATTACTTCACTATTGCTCAGGTGAAGCATCCTTCTCCATATATTCTTTTGACATTTTCATCTAAATTAGGTTAAATAGTGAAGGGAAAGAATTTTTTTTTTCTTCCAGCATGCCTTTATTTCTATAATGAGAGGCCTGGTCCTTCCCCTGCTAACATGACATGTCACACACACTCATAGTAGGTTATGGGAGGTTTGAGGGCCTCACAAGGTTGAAAGGCAGGTGATACTTTTTAAAAAATAAACAAAGTTCAACAATTGTGCACCCCATATTTGTGAATCTTTAATGTTCTCCTTGCACAGGAATTGTTTTGTTTCATCTCTGCCTCTGAGTCAGTTCAGATGTAATGACTGGTTGACAACTTGAGGCTAAAGCCAGCCAATGCGCACAAATGGTCTGTATAACACAGGACTGTGAGCTTTCATAAGTTGTGTGTGTGTGTTTTGGGGGGTAGTATATTGAATGTGAAACTCAGTTCCCATGATGAACTCATGTAAGGAGTCTGCTCATGCAGTGGTTCCCAAACTTTTTCAACTGGTGGCTCCCTTGATCTATTGAGCCATTTGTCGTGGCTCCCGTTAGGGCTAAAATCTTATATGCTGTATAGGGTGATAAGTTTTTCACATGGATTCCACTGCTCCTCTGGCTGATTCCCATGGCTCACAGTTTGGAAACCACTGTACTTAAATGCAAGTTGGAACTGGTATCATTGAAACCAGTGGTCTCTTTCACTGTATAGCAGGGGTGCCCAAACCCCAGCCGGGGGCCACTTGCGGCCTTCGGGGTCTCCCAGTCAGGCCTTTGGGGAGCTCCCAGTCTCCAATGAGCCTCTGGCCCTCCAGAGACTTGTTGGAGCCCATGCTGGCCTGACACAACTGCTCTCAGCATGAGGATGACTGTTTGATCTCTCACCTGAGCTGTGGGACGAAGGCTCCCTCCACTACTTGCTGTTTCACGTCTGTGATGCAGCAGTGGCAGTGAAGGAAAGGATAACCTTTCTTTGTGCAAGGCCTTTTATAGGCCATGAGCTATTGCAAGACCTTCATTCATTAATATAAGTTCCATCTCTAATAAATTCATTTATGTAAATTTTATTCAAATTTTAAATGTAAATTTAATTCATTTTTTTCCTTGTCCCTGACACAGTGTCAGAGAGATGATGTAGCCCTCCTGCCAAAATGTTTGGACACCCCTGTGATTGACCAGAATGGATGAAATAGCATTATCAGAAGTATTACTGCAGCCTCTTTCTCTCAGTGCTGTATTTATATCTTCAAGAGCTCCAATTGTTTTCTGCATATAAGTATGTAGGACTAGTAAGACAGTATTTAAGAAGCAAGAAGACCTAAGGTGGGTAGATCAGCACTTTTTTTATGTTTCCAAAAGAAAGATGGATATAACAAAGAAAAAGGAAAAAAAAATCCTGTGCTTCAGCATTTGTTTAACTTATTTCAGTAACTGCTGCAGATGAGAAGTGACTCTGGGGACATCTTCAAGGTTGATGTCATTGGGGATTTTTATGCCCTTCATCTTCATTCACTGTGTATGCCTGCCACATTGGCTTAACTGTGAGCCGCATACCACCAAGGTCCTCTGGCATATAGTATATTAACAGAATATTGATATAGCCGAAATACTGTTGTGGGATTCATCATTTGGTAAATCCTCCTGCCGTCTGCAGTTTTACAGAGCTGTTTAATTAGCAGTTTTATACCACCCTCTTTTTCCTCTCATTAAATTAATTAATAATTAAGTTCAAATATAGGCATCTTTAATGTCACAATTATATTTCAGTTTTATGGTCACCAGAGTTTTAGCTCATTAGCCCAGCCACTCATAAACCATAACTCTGCAGAAGTGCTGGTTGAGGCTGTGTCATGTAGGTAGGCTCCTTTTAGATATGTGGTATTTAATATTTTTGCCCCCACAGTATGACTGATTTCTCAGCTCTGATCACCTGGATGCCAATGGATTCATAAAAATATATATGAGCCTGACCAATCTCTGATGCCATCTGAAAGTCCTCCTATGCATACTCCCTGCATTGGAGATATATCCTATAGTATAGGGACACAGGAGATAGCTTTTCTGCATGTAAACCATGCTGTGGAACTCCCTGCTCCAACACCCACCTAGCCCCCCACTATGTTATGTTGTCACTACCTTTGGAAAATGAAACGAAACAGGCAGGTCTTTAACTTCCAATTGCTGATTAATGCTTGAATGGAAAGGCAGGATATATATTCTTATGTAAATAAATATACATTAGGACAAGCTTGATCTGTGGGTCCTCCAAACTTGATGCTTTACCTTATATTGAGACCGAGATTCAGTTCCAAACATCTCTTTCTAAGAAAGACTATCTAGCAGCCAGAAGGCAAACTATGAACATCTTGAAAAGATGTAAGTCAGGGCAAGATCATTTTGACAATGCACGTATTTAGGCAGTCATTTTTTCCCATCTCACAAAAAAAAAACCTCTAGTTGTAAAGCAGCTAGTGCTTCATGGACCTGTCTTGCATGACCTGGTTCATGCATCAGGACGGTCAGCTCTAATGCTGCCATGTATTACACAAAAAGGAGGCAAATGAAATCTTTCCATAGAGGCAGGGAAGCCAAACCAAATTCACCAGATGTGCCATTTCTGCCAGAAAAGCAACCAGGGGAAAACAAAACAAAACACCATATTCCCATGTGAACCTTTTCATCAAAACGGGAAGTTCCCAGGAAATGGGAAACCCCTCCATGCACCACAATTTCTATTTTCTTTAAAGGAACTGCAACGAAGGAGCCAGATAAGTGGTTGTTTCCCTATGCTCTTACCTCTCTTCTTTCTCATGCAGTCCCTTTAATTTGAAAAGGACCATGGATTGATGCTACCCAGTCTGTTGTGGGCTGAAAGATACAGCACCAGACTCAAGATGAAGGACACTTCAGATCTGCTGTTCTCTGCCATCCACCACTGAGTGAGGTGCAGCATTTGCTTCATGGATGAACTGGCCCTGCTTAGAACCTAACCCAGTAGTTCTCAAAATATTGACTAGTGGTTCCCTTGACCTACAAGCCCATTAGGGCTACCATCCTATGCATTTTGGATGCAGGTTTTTCATGAGGATTCCGTGGCTCCCCTGGCTGGTTTCTGCATCTCCCCAGGGAGCCACAGCTCAGTTTGGGAACCACTGGCTTAACTTGTTAGTCTGAACATGGCATAATGACATTAGTATAATAATACCGGAAACTGGAACCTCTGCACAACTTCTAAGAGGACACAATGAACATCTTGGAAGTGCGGAAATACCCTATGTCCAGTTTAATCCAACTAAAATCCATTGATATGATCACACCAAATGTCATCACTTTTAAAAACCTGATCAGAAGTTGCCTCCCTGAGTTCACTGGCCTGAACTTCATTTGGAAAAAGAAAGGGAAGGCTGGGAGAAATCTGGGTGATGGTAGGTGATGGTAGGGGGGGGACTCCAAAAAATGTAGCTCAACCTCGAGTGGAGGTGAGTTCAATCCAAAATATGATGGCAAGACTCTAGAAAGACTCTAGAAATCCAGGGTCCAGTCCAGGGTCCAGTCTCCTCATTTTTGCACTATTTATAATGATACACATTATACAGATATTGGTACTTCTATTGGTGTTTTACTTGAATAGGACCTTCTAAATTCAGTTCCCTTATTGCTTTAGATCTCTAAACTTTTCAACCGAAGGGCCACATCAAATATCTGGCACAGTGTCGAGGGCCAGAAAAAAAAATTAAATAAATACATTAGAGATGGAACTTAGATGAATGAGTAAAAGAATGAATGGGCTCAAATGCCCAAAATTTGTCCAAGCACCAACACAGCCCAAGAAATAAAGCACATACTTAAATAGGACCCCCGTTCCCCCAACCCACAAGCACAACTCTGGTTGTATTTGGTCAACTGCCCAGAGGCTCTCAGTAGATCAGAGGCTGGCCGCCGGCTGGATAGAGACTGGCCACGGGCCGCATTTGGCCCCTGGGCTGGTGTTTGGAGACCCGTGCTTTAGATGAAACAGTGGCAGTGCTAAAGAAACTTTTCACAGACCAGTAAGAATGGTTTTATAGACATTATCTCTTCTTCTGCCAGTGCTGATGTCAGGCATTGGCCAGAGTGGTTATGCACTTGGTTAGGTTGACCCCTGAATACTAGGTTTCAGTGGCAGTGGTAATGCCTATTGCACCATCAGAGAGTGTGTAAGGGGGTACCGTGGGGGACCCAATGGAGGGCTTTGCCCCATGATCTGAAGCAATCTGGTGCCAGCAATGAATGTCTTGTCCTATAATACTACAGCACAAAGTTGTGGCTAATATACTTATCAGTAATAAGAGATATTACTATATTTTACACATCTACGCTTTTTGCCATTTATGTAAATTATCTTAACTTTATTATTAACATTTAATGGAAGAGGGGTTTTTTGTATTGAATATTTAGGCAAGATAAAATAGTGCATCATTTAGTAACAGCATTTCACACACGACAATACATTGCTCATCATTTTTATATGTAGTGCGTTTTTCATTCATTATCCCTGATTAAACCAGCTTTGTTGAAAAGGCAAAACCAAACATGGCTTTGAAATTGTTCTTATTTAATTTTGCTAGCCTTCATGTAACCAGGATAATGCTAATTATCTCTTTAGTGTGGCTCATATTTCTAATGTAATTCATATGTAAATTGTAATTTAATTCATATGGGCATGTTTGTGTTCTTCGAGTGGGCTCAGCTAAGAGCACAAATGCTGAATTCTAACTGTTTGGAAATGAAAACTTGATGTTGTCTTCTTTTCTGAGTGTTCCTTGATTTGTTTAGACTTCCTGTTTGTATAGCAATGGCATAGCTCCTTCTGATTTGCAGATAACAGCTGACATGCCCAGACTTAGAAATACCACCCGAAGATTGGGCACTTGTGTCTCACCCATGGCTGCAATATTAGCACATTCAAAATTTTAAAATGCAATATACACTAGCAGATTGTGAGATGTGGTTCTCGAGTCATAAAATAGGAATTCAGTAAGCACTACAAATTTGGTACACATAGATGGCATTCTTAGTAACAATGGACAAAAACAACCTTTCTTGGTTTCAGATGGGATGAGTCTTTCTAGGCCCTTTTGATCCTTTCTCAGAAAAAAAGCTCAGGATTTTTTTAAGAGTTCCACAAAGCTCAGTTTGATTCAACTTGATTCAGCTTCTACACCTGTGGTTTTCAAACTCTCTGGGAGTTTGAAACCCGCAGTAAGTCTTTGCGGGGGCAGGGGGGAGGCAGCAGGAGCAGGGGCAGGGGGGAGGCAGCGATGCGATCCCCAGGATCACGTTGCTCAGGGGGCTGCAGGGACTGGGATGCACTCACCAGTCCCTGCAGCAGCTATCCCTGTGTGCAGGGTGCCCTACGAAAGCACCTGCAGGGCGCCCCAGGTCAGGGAAAGGGAGAGTGGAGCAATCTGCTCTGCCTCCGCAACAGCAGAAGCGGAGCGCAATCGCCCCGCTCTCCCTTTCCCTGACCTGGGGCGCCCTGCAGGCGTTCGTGCAGGGCTCCCCACACACAGAGACGGCTGCTGCAGGGACTAGAGGGTGCACCCCAGTCCCTGCAGCCCCATCAGAAGGGAAAGCAGAGCGATCGTGCTCCGGTTTTGCGGAGCGGGGCGCAGTCGCTCCGCTTTCACTTTTCCTGACCTGGGGAGCCCTGCTGAAGGTTGCACAGGGCTCCCCGCACCCCCAGGAGGCTGCAGGATGCTTGGGCAAGTGGTCATCATGGCAAAAAAGAGTGCCCCTTAAGGGGGCAGAGGCCAGGACCCACAGGCTGGGGCATCGCGACACCCCAGTTTGAATACCACTGTTCTACACTGTCACCAGTTCTTTCATTTGCCATTTTCACTTCTTCACCCTGAAGGTGTGGAAACAAAAATTCCATGCAAGTAGAACATTAGCACAATAAAGAATATGCAGGGCTAGAACCTGTCTGCTTGATATGCTTGGGTTTGTTTGTTTTTTTAACTTGCAAGTGTTATGTATGCAAGTTATGCAGGATCGAAATTCTGCATAACTGATTGGCCCAGACTTATGGATCAAAATCCTAACATCCAATTATAATAGTTAATGTTTCAACTGCACCAATCATGGGGAGTCAGGGCAGAGCTAAAGGGTACAAAAGCCAGGGGTGTTTGCCTTGTGTCAGATTCATTGCCAGGTCCTGTTCTGAAGATGGAATAAACATATTGAGCTGTTACCTCTATGCCTTCCTTTATTTGCATGGACCCACTATATAGCAGCAAGTCTCTCTCTCTCTCTCTTCCCCCCCCCCCGGGGTGAGCATTCAAGAGATGTCCCACCACTTGGAGTTAGAAGAAGTCCAACTCACTCTATTGTCTCAGGATAGTAGCTTTCAGTGGCATATGTATACCAGACCTCAGTTCTGCATTCTGAGAGGGCTGGAATGCAGGAGTCGCATCAAAGGTCAGACAGGTCATGCACTGGCCAAGAGCCCATGCCCATCAGAGGGGTCAGCTGACTAGGCTGTCTCCTGAACCATCAGTACAGGTAGAAGTGGACTCACCCAGTGTCCCATGAGAGGTGTGATGGGGCAGCAACTTTCTGTCACCAGTATAATGTGTCTAATTCAGAGGAAGAAGCAGCAGTAGCAGGGAAGTAGAGCATTCAAGAGGAACAGGAAGTGAGAACATGGAGGTAGGAGTTTAGGGGTATTGGGGTAAGAGACAACTGCAGGGTATGCAGTCGTTGTGTGTGCATCTCCTTTAAGAAAGGACAGTGCTTCTTTTGAGTTGAGAGTTACTCTTCTGATGGCATGACAAGTAGAACCTGAAACAGCTAGAACTAATGGAATTTGTTCAACTCTGGTAACATCCAGGAACAAGGAGGGAATGACTCACTTTAAAGAGAAGTTCATACAACTTCTCTCTTCTCACTTTCACTGGCTTGACTTTTCTATTGTTCTCTGTTGATCAAACATCTAGCACAGTGGTATTGAAACTGGGGCGTCACAATGCCCCAGCCTGTGGGTCCTGGCCTCTGCCCCCTTAAGGGGCGGGGGCAGCCAGGAGACGGGGGAAGGCAGCGGCGTGATCTGCAGTATCGTGCCGCTCAGGGGGGCTGCAGGGGCTTGGGTGCACTTGCCCAAGCCTCCTGCAGCCTCCTGGAGGTGCAGGGAGCCCTGCGCAACCTTTGGCAGGGCTCCCCAGGTCAGGAAAAGTGAAAGTGGAGCGATTGCGCCCCGCTCTGCAGAACCGGAAGCAGAGCACGATTGCTCCGCTTTCCCTTCTGACGGGGCTGCAGGGACTGGGGTGCACCCTCCAGTCCCTGCAGCAGCCGTCCCTGTGTGCGGGGAGCCCTGCGCAAGTGCCTGCAGGGCACCCCAGGTCAGGGAAAGGGAGAGTGGGGCCATCGCGCTCCGCTTCCGCTTTTGCTTTTGTATTCCGCAGACCTAGCAGAGTACATGTTTCTTCCATACTGTAAATTGGTTCATGTACAGTAAACACATGACTGTGCTTCTTAGTAAGAAAGTTATCCTTCTCTTCACAATTGGCAGATGGAAGAAAATGCAGTGTGTTCTTCTACTGTTATGTTCAGAGGGACAAAAAATAAGAATCAGAAATAGGCATATATAACTTTAAAAAGGCAACTGAATACCTGTTATCGCCTCACTTTAAAGCTTTTTCTCTAGCCTGGATTCAAAATTATGTTTGGTTATGACATTTCAGCCTGACGTAGTGAGATCTGATCTTTAGTACATCAGAATGAACTGTAGTTTTTAAGATCTCGTGTTAGTTGCTCATCTCAAATTAATTCAGAGGTAAAATCAACATATAAACGAATAACTAATAATGACAGAATCCAATTTCTGAAAAAAAAGAAGAAATAAAATGCAAGGTTAATTTTTAATCTTCAGGTATCTAGTCCATGGGCAGTGATAACAGAAATGCTTATTAAATGCTTTCAGCAGAAGATTATAGGCCCTCCTTCATGTGTTTGTTTTCTGTATCTCATTCCTGCCTTATAATATTTTGTGTGGATATCTCATTAAAATTAATATTGATTTATTGCTCTCTAGTGGCCATCTGAGGTCATATGCATGAGGCCTAATACAGTTGCCCCTAACCACAGGAATCAATACATATCTACTTATGCAGCAGCCTATATATTAGACACCCTGACTTTGCTCATTCTTGCTTTGCAAAATGTAGGCAAAAAAAATTCAGAAACAAATACTGATTTTAATGCCAATTTCTTTGATTCTCTGAACTGAAGTTGAATTTCCACGGGACCTGACCCAGTGGGAAGTTCTCCTGCACAAGCAATTTTGAAATGAATGGGAGTTACATGAATGGGAATGTGGTCTTCATTCATTTTGGTGGTATGTCCTCAGGTTCATTTTCTGCTGGATTACCAAAACACCAAAGCATATCATAAAGTTGTAATCCTATACATCCTCACCCAAGAGAAAGCCCCACTGAACACACAGGCATACTTCTTACAATATAAGATTGCACTGTAAGCTACTGTTGTTTGGAAAGACTCACATTCAAGACTGTACACATCTTGTCAAATACAGTCCCTAGATCAGTGGTTCCTAAGCTTTAGGAAACCATGGACTACTGAAGCAAAAATTGGAAGAGTCATGGATCACCGGCAACTCCCCACCCCCTGCACCCAAAAAAGTACAGTTAAATTTGTAGTACTTAGAGGAGATTTATTAGAGATGTCTTATTTATAGAGAATATTTGTGGGTTTCTGCTTTCTTTGCACTTGCTCAGCAAGGCAGTGAATCGGAATCAGAATAACCTTTATTGGCATACACCCCAATAACAAGATCCTTGCAAGAAGTATTGCTGGTAGGGTAACGGTCTCTTGCAATGTCATACAGCAAGGTAGTGGAAGTGATCACAGTCAATCTTTATTTTCCTCAGCCCTTGTGGACCACTTCCCAGGGTCTTGCAGACCACCTGTGGTCTGCGAATCACAGGTTGGGAACCAGTGCATAGCGTATGAAGTTGGGAACCTATGGTAGTGTATGAGGGGCTTGATAAAACTCCTGCTTTTACTGCCTGTCTGCAAAAACAGGGCTATTCCCAAGCTAGCCACAACATATAGTATGTTGAATCACAAGTTACACAGACCACCTTTCGCTCATCTTTGATTTGCAATTATAATTTTAATTCATAGATAAGCTTTGTTTTTCTAAATCTACTACATGCAAAAGTTAAAATTTAGGCTAAAATTCTATACACACTTTCCTGGAAGTAAACTTGGTGAGGCTTACATGAGTAGACATACGTAGTCTTGAGGTCTGAGAAATTTCACAGAAAAGAGCAATGACACCCTATATGAAATAAAAGGGATGGGCTATACAATAACTCATCCTTATTGGCAATTTATGATGTTAAAAGGAATGTCATATTATACTAGATTCAGTTGGATCATGACAGTGCCGTGTGGGACACAGGTGAACCCATATCAAAAGGTGCACTTACAAACACACTGTCACACACATCATGACAACATAAGAACTGTCCAAAACTATTTTCAATAATTGATTTGCTATTTAATTGAACAGCATGACTGACTAACATAGCTCATTACTTTACTCATTACTTAATTATTGAAGAAAGTAGGACAAGTCAATAAAATGGAAGGCTGTAAATTCCAATACTAATTAGCACCATTTCCTCAGAGACATATTTTAAGGGCAGATTGGCTACCTGAATGTCCCAGGACCTTGCAGATGAAGGAAAAGAGTGGAGATACCATAAATCTAGATTATAGGCAAGAAAAGCAAGAAAGTAAATGTGTGGCAAGCCACTGCCAAACATACAAAATGAGCACAGTTATTAGACATCAGAAGAGAAAGTATACTTATTTAATGAACCATTGTTGAATGGAGGAAACATCCTTGTTTCATTATCCTGGAAAAAAAGACACTTAAGTTGCAACTCTCCATGTACTTACCTGGGAGTAAGTCTCAATTTAGCTCAATGGGATTTCTGAACAGGCATGGATTGGGTTGCTCAGGCTGCAATCTTTACCAGAAAGTAAGCCTCATTGAATGCAGTAGGATTTACTGAGTAGGCACGTATGTGTCTACATTGTTAATCATATTCTGTTGTACATCTCCATGCTTGGATCAAACAAGACTATCAGCACTGATGCTACTTCTAGCCTGTTAAGAAGGGTTGGCCTGGCAAACCTCTTGTCATCCATCTAGTACCTCAAGACGCTTATGATTTATCTTCTGTATCTTCTTTCCCCCTTCCTCCCCACACTGCATCCGCCTTCTGTGACCTATTTAAAACCTTTAAGCCATTTCTGCCCAATGTTGCATATATGCAACAGGGATAAAATGTGTACACCTGAGGGCTGGGCAGAAATGGGTTAAAAACAGATAGGTGGAGTAGGTAGGCAAGTAAGTCCATTCCCTAGTCATTTTGGAAAGGACTCAAGCTTTCCCTCTTCAACACTTGGCCAATCTTATATTCACATTTCTCTGATGGAACTAGCGTTCTGTTGGCATATTTTTTATATGGCATTACAAACACCATTCGAGTAGCTGTGTGCTTCCAGGCCACCACCGCAGACAGTGTGGAATACCCCAAATGCAGCGGCAAGGAGAGGCCCCGCTGATGTTGGTAAATTGGTGGGGTATGCAGGACAGGGCAGGAGGTGAGAGGATTGGGGGGTATGGGGTGGGTTGGAGGCAGGAAGAGGTATCGCCTGGTGTGAGTGACTTTGACTGCATACTATCCCCTCTGGAGCCTGCCAACACACCCCCTTTGCTACCTCTGACTTTCACCCATATCCTTCTCCCAAACCACCTTATAATTCCCCCGCCCCCATCATAGCATGCAGTGTAGCCTATTTTGGTGTGGCTGTATGCTTTGGTGGGGAAAGATAGGATTGGGCTGTGAATCTGGTTATCTGGGTGGGTTGGCTAAGCTGCACCAACAAAGAAGCCCAGGAGGAAGAAGCATCTTCTTATACTTTAAGAAGGAATTTATCAGATGAATGTAAGAAGATCCCTATTGGGCTCTGTCCAAAAGCTCTAGTAAGTCCAGCATCCTACTTCCCATACTGGTCAGGAGCCTTTGAGAAATCCATAAGCAGAACACAAAATGGCAACAACTTTATCCTGCCAAATTGCCTCCCTGCAACTGGTGCAGTAATATCTCCCATAATGCTGCCTCCATTACTTCTGATTTGTTTCAGTGTTCTTTGTCTTGGCTCTGATTGATAGCCATGGTACCCAATAGGAGCATAGCATTCTGGGTACCACAGGGACAGTCAGTACAAGTTTTCTGTCTCATAAGAAACAATGTCTCCGACAGTGCTGTTTTGTGCAGTGCTCAACTTTTGGGGAATGTATCCCCCATGTTATTGTCAGTAAGCCTAAATCCAGAGGTATGTTGCCTTTGTATGTAGCTGTTGATAAACCTGTTCTGCATGAATGTGTCTAGCTGGAGTACCTTCCTCTTCTTTCCAGTATTACAATCTGGCATTGTTTGCTTTTAAAATCCAGCTGTGATAATATTTCTTTAAATATTTCTTTTTTTTTTTTAGCAGGGGGAGAGTAACTGGCCCACCTCACCCCAGCACTGTCTGTTCTAGTGGCTGTCTGCTGGTATTCATTTGCATCTTTTTAGATTGTGAGCCCTTTTGGGACAGGGAGCCATTCAGTTATTTGATTTATCTCTGTAAACCGCTTTGTGAACTTTTAGTTGAAAAGCGGTATATAAATACTGTTATTAATAATAATAATAATAATAATAATAATAATAATAATAATAATAATAATAATAATAATAATAATACACCTTATAAGTCAACTTGCACAAAATGTATTGCTAAAATACATCTTTTAGTCTGGTTAGTCATTGAAGGGTTTTCCAAAGCAAGAATGAATTTAAATTTTTCCCCCTCTTTTTCATTTGCAGGTAGCTGCATATCTGGTAAGTGTTCCTCAAGGGTGTTTCAAAGTCTGATTTCCAATTATGTAAATCAAAGTGGCTAGGGCAGCATTATCTAAGATTAATTAAAAAAGAAATCACCTTTTATACAAAGCTTCAGAGCAACGTTTTAGACACACAGCATTGGATTACTCAACTATAAGTCACCACAGCCTTTTTCTTCTTTTGGTATATTGTGCTTTGGTTGTATTTTCTTGATTTCAAGCCACAGGTTATCATTTCTGTTTTCAAAAGTATTAGTGCCAAGCCAAAATATTCTCTCTCGTTAAAAACGGTTGATTTGAAAATTTGGCCTCTGGCACTAATAAACCAGAGCTGAAATTTAGGAGATGAGAACTATGCTTGTGTAGTTTAATGGAAAGTTTCTGCTTACATTTACATTAGTAAAATGACAATCTTTAATGTTTTAAGTAAACTTCCTGTGAGGCCTCCCTGTCGGGGAGGGGAGGGCCTGCCTGGCCTTTCTGAGGGGCACCCCGTTGTGGAGGCCTCAGAACAGTTCATCAGAAGAGGGGGGGGTTGTGTCACCCGGCTTCCCTGCTTTGGGTTGGCAGCATTTGCCAGTCAGGAGCAGGGGCTGCTAGCAGCAGATCCTCCTGCCTGCTCTTCTGGCTCCCAACTGCCTTGTCATCCCTGGCCTCCAGGTTTATGTAGGGCAGACCCCTCCCCTTTGGCCCCTCCCCTTCCCTCACAGGGATGGTACAAAAAGAGCCTGTCTCTGGGACTGCCCTCCCCTCCCCTGGAATTACCACAACTCCACCCCTTCCTCTCTCTGTTTCCCTCCCATCTCCTCCCACCTGGAGCTGCCAGGGTTGTTCCTGAGAGGGCTGGGAAGGCTGCTGCCTCTGCCTTTGGGGGGTGGGCTGGCCCTGCCCACCTGGGTCCTGTAGCTCTGCAGATGACTCGGGGAGGTCCAGCTATGGGCTCCTGATGTCACGGCCAGGTGCCCTGCCTGGCAAGGCAGGCCCCAGCTGGTTGGGCAAGGGAGTGCTCCCCTTCCCCCCCAAGGTGGGGGAGGGGCAGTTGCCCAGCAGCTGAATGGCCTGCGTCCTGTCTCCCCCCTCCCTCCAAGGCGGGGGGGGCGAAGCAGGGGGTTCGGCACGCAGTGTTCCTCTGCTGTTCCTTGCCGCCCACAGGAGTGCCCAGGCAGCCTATGGGGTGGTGGCCCCATGTTCCACCGGCTTCCTCCCTGATCCTCTGGCCCAGAAGCCTCCTCCCTGGGTAAGTTGGGGACTTGTGGGAGGAGAGCAACCCCGACACTTCCTTAAAAATAACTATGATAATTTCCTCTCTGTGTCTGCAAACCCCTTTGTTAGGTTGCAGAGTACCTGGGTGAATTACAATACAAACCTATACATGTTTACTCAGAAGTAAGTCCCACTGTGTTCAGTGCAACTTACGCTCAGGTAAGTGTGCACAGGATTCCTGCACTAGCCAATAAAATAAAAAGCAATCCAGCGGGCAATCTGAATAAATAAATTTCCACAATGTGGATCTCAACAAAAGCATGTTTGTGGCACCCACTTTAGGTGTGGCACCCCTAAGGGGAGTCCTGTGCCCTCCTGCCAGTCTGAATCCAGGAGCACTGCTCGATGGAACAGGAAGTCCTTGCCGACCGGTACATGGATGGTGGAAGGGTGGAAGCAGATAGGGGGTAGTTCAGGCCCAAGAGAAGGGCAGGATCGGCAGTGCTTGCCTATTTCACCTCCTTGGCTTGAAAGCCTGACAGTTTCCTGGACTTGCACCAGTGATTTCTGCTTACTCACCAGCAGATCTGAGTAACCCCATTGAGCAGGCTGGGGCTCTATATAGTGTAATGCAGGGCAACCAAAAGGTTTAGAGACCCCTGCAAAACGGCCACATCAAATATATGGCACAGTGTCAAGGGCTGGGGAAAAAATAAATATAAAATTTAAATAAATATATTCGAGATGGAACTTAGATGAATAAATGAATTAATGGGCTCAAATGTCCAGGATTTCTCCAAGCATTAACAGAGCTCAAGAAATAAAGCACTTAAATGGACCCCCCCCCATTCCTCCACCCCACAAGCATAACTCCGGTTGTGTTTGGTCAATTGGGCCAGAGGTTAGAGATAGAGACTTGCCATGGGCTGCATCTGGGCCCCAGGCCAGGGTTTGGAGACCCTGGTGTAAGGGAACAATCCTGGTGCTGAAGCACAATGGGCCATGCAGCCCCAGTGCACCAGTGCTGCTTAGGATTGGGCTGTTGGTCTTCTGCCTCATAGACACACAACAGTTCACACCTCTGATTCTCCAAAAATTTTCAATGTCCTCCAAGTGCCTTGAGTAAAGATGATGATGCACATTAGGCATTACTTGACAGATGCTGCCATTTTCTGCTGATTAAATATTTTTATCTGGAACAATTGAGTTTCCATATTTGAAATACTGTTTTGCTGCGATTACTGTTCCATTTCAAGCATTGTATCCTTGCTCGTTGCACATGTCATTCAGACAAACCAGTCAGATTCCTTTTGTTGTTGTTGCTGTTAACAGAAAAAGGTTTAATAAGCATTCTGGAGGTCTCATTTGTTCCTCCCTTTCAGACATTGCTAAGACTGGCTATGCAGGTGATTACCCAGTGTAGCACCTGGAGCTTATCCACAATGGCCAAGGAAAAATATGCAAGCTGGAAGTGCTCCGGCGGAATTCTGCCTGGTCCTCTTCTTTTCGAGACAGGCCCCCAGGCCTTAGCAGCCTTTAATCAGCTGTAACTGGAGTGAAGCTGTCAGCTCCTTGCTTGCACTGTGTCAGCTTTAGTATTACTTAGAGCATTCCTGACAATACAGATTTAACAGGCAACCTGTGGGGTAGCAAAGCATCCTTTTCATAGATGAAACTTTCCAGAGCTACAGCATCAACGATGGCAGCATTGTCAATGCTTGGTCTGGAAAGATGGTCTAATGCATCTGATTGCTGCAAGGCAGAGAAACTGAAGCAGCGCTGTGACAAGAAAAGCAACCCCTGCCAACACTCTCCCAACTGGGCAGCTCCTACGAAAGGCACAAAAGCCTGTGTTGAAACAGGAGCTGGCAATCTTCAGTATTTATTCACTGGAAATTTCCCACCATATCCTAAGGGCTCGGGTGCATGTATAGATCCATGTCCCTTCATAGCTCCACAAAATGCAACCAAAGCCAGTTTCACACTTGGAGCACAATTAACTCTTTTGTATCGTGAAGAGGGGGCGATTGAGTTGATCTGCTGTAGGTGGTAACTTCATCTGCCTTCCTCTTCTAGCTCTCTTACACAGGGCAATTGTGCTTATGGTCACTGTGATGGGGGAGGAGTGACTCCAGCTAATTGAGGAGCAGGGGTGGCCCAAACATGAGGCCAACTGAAGCCTTGCCTTAGATGGCAGGCTAAGACAGGCGACAAGTGGCAGGGAAAGCCCTATATCCTGCACAAACCCACAACTGCTCCTAGTTCGCCACATGCCCAGCAGCTCCGTTTGACTGCCGCCAGCCTCTTCTTGCATGTTCTTCTTACATACATCAAAAGAGTATTTCAAATTTGGCAACTCAGTTGTTGCATGGAATGTGTAAGATGAAGAGGGAAGTTGCCATCTTCCAGCTCTGCTACAGCCAGTAGCCTTGCTGGGCTCACTGGCACCCAGTGTGGAGCTTACTTCGCAGAGGCTCGATGATCCAGATATTCAGGGATGACGTAATGACCTTGTCACATCATCATTTCACAGCCAGCTCCTTCCATTATGCCCTGATATTGAGCCAAGAAGGGAGGGTCCTTCCAGGGTATAGAGTTCCACCTGCTGCTCTAGGCCTCATCACTGTCAACACAGTGAGGGCTGAAGACTAATGTGATGGAGCCACCCCTAGACCATGTCATGCCACTCCCCCAGAGCACCTCTTCCAGGGTGGTCCACACTAGCTGCACTGACCTTGTGATGCCTCTAACCACAGCCATGGCCTCCTTTCTTCCCCAACCACTTGCTGTAAAGGAGGCCAGCTGGAAAAATGCTGGGAATCGAGAGGTTCCACTCCCAGGATTCTTCCTACTAGCCACTTTACAACAAGTAGAGGAAACTGAGGTATGCACTGGTGGCAGGGGGCTGCTCACAGAGGGCAGTTGATGTAACATGGCCATGCCTGTGTAGAAAGGGGTCAATCTAGCAACCTGACTCTAGCTGGCCTAGGAACAGGCATGTAGATGGTGTCTTTGCATATCTCCCTCTCCTAGATCTGCATTGAGTGTTATATTTTTCATGTACTATTTCACTGTATAAAAATTATGAGAGAAAACCAGTAATTAGAAGTTATCCACCAGTGAAACAGAACTGATAATAAGGGGCAATTAAGAGAGGTTATACAATGCAATTAACAGGTTATTCATCAGCAGTCCTACTGCTATGTTCAACAAAAAGCAATGAAACGGCCTGAACTTACAAGCACAAAATGTCCAAGTATAGGAGCATTGAAAATCCTAAACAGAACTTTGCCTCTCCACACTGTATACACTGGCACCACAGCTGCGTTTAAAATTTTAAAAATAGCCATAAGTCAGTCTGAAAAACCAATGGAAGGACAATCCACAAAAATCTAAAATGCAAAACCCTGAGAGCCAGGGTGGTGTAGTGGTTTGGGAGATGGACTTAGACCTGGAAGATCCAGGTTCAAATCCCCGCTCAGCCATGAAGCTTCCTGAGTGACCTTGGGCCAGTCACTTTCTCTCAGCCTCACCTACTTCACAGGGTTGTTGTGAGGACAAAAGGAGGGGAGAGACTGTGCACACCACCCTGAGCTCTTTGGAGGAAGGGCGGTATAAAAATGTGAAAAAATACATAAATAAATCTTTGTCATCAATGTAATCTGGATTTTCTATCAATAGCAAATAAAGGATGGCAATTCCAGAGAAGAGGTCTCATGCGTAAGCAGTGCTTAAAGGTATTAAAATAAATTGTTTATCATTACTTCATGAGATAGCAGAAATTTTAAGATTTCATGATCTGCACTTAATGCATATTGATTATTGTTTGAAAATGGGTTAAACACCTCATGATATAGAGATGGCATACAAACAGTTTCATTGCAAGAGAAGGATATTAATTTTTTTGGAAACGTCTTTGGATAAGCAAACCAACCACCACCACAAATGGACCTTTAATCATTCCCCCAGACTAATTTCTATACAGACAAATTAGTATTATATGGATGGCTCAGGCCGAGTTTCTGTTGTGATGCTAACCTGCTTCAGTGGAAGACTTTCGACAACTATGTGGATAGGGAGTGAGGGAGAGACAATGTCCTTTGAGGCCAACAGTGTCAGCCTGTAACAATTGCTTTTCCTCTTGGAATACCCTGTATTTTCATTTTTTTACACCTTGAGTCCAAGTGTACGGTTGATGCGTTGTCTATAAACCAATTAGCTGTGAAAGATAATTTGTCTTCACGAACAAGATTCAAGGAGAAGAGAAGCCAGGGAAACCCACTGACGGAGAAAAATGGCAGAAGGGGGTTAATATGCTTACAGAATCTACGACATGCGTGTCTTGGCCTGCACTCTTAATGTACATGGTTCACTGAGTCTGCCTTAATCTACAGAGAAACAATCCGAGGATACCAGGCCCTCTTAAAGCACAGGGTTTGTGTACAGGGCCATGTATTAAATGGGAACAATGCCTCTGTGGAGACTGACCAGATAGATATTTTCATGCGATTTGGTGCAGGCCAGCTCCCCTTCCGCGTCTTATTGTCATTCACAAGCATAGCGTTTAGACTGCGCTTTGTCCCTCTTTCAGGCGGCAACAATAGGGCAGGCTCCCAGCACCTTGTTTTTGGTGCCTCAGGGAGGAAGTGACAGAAGGCCTGCCTTATTTACCTTCGTGGCTTCCCCCATGTAATCTGGTTAATCATGTGGCTAATCAAGGACACAGAGAATCCCTTCATGCCAGCCTTGTACAATGATGGCTCATTCATATTTAATACAATGGAGTGCTTAAGTCATTCCACGCCTTGCCAAAGACATTTTCCCCCCTCCTTTGTTTGATCACTCCAGAGAGTTGCTTGCCCTTCCCTCCCTCCTTTTCACACAGGCATATGTTCCTGCACCGCCCTGCTGCAGCTGGACAAGTGGGCAAGGCAGCTCTCCAACACTGTTTTGTTTTATTTGAAGCCAATGAATTGATTAGTGGCAGTGTGACGTGTGGGTTCAAACAGACCCTGCATGTGTGCATACATTAGCACTCTGGGATTCGATGTCCTCACAGCAAGGTGACCTCGGAGACAGCCGTGCTCTTTGGAGCTCACCTCAACAATCTGGCAGCATAAAAGAAAGGAAGCCAATAGACGCTGCCCCAAGACTGAGAGAAGAGATTTGTAAAGTTGGCTTATTGCTTTTTGTGCACGTCAAACAAAGCCTCTCCTGCCGGAAAGACACACTGCTGTCTTAATGCACTTCCAATCCAGGGATCCTGTACGCAGAGGCTAAGTGAAATCTGAACATTCTTCAAAGGCAGAGCTCTTCAATTTTGACTCCAGACTTTTGTACTGTGGTATCAAGAACAAGGAGGTGAAAGAGGATTGGGATGGCATGTGGGAATTTCACAAAGCAAACGGTTGCGCCAAGGAGAATAACACATCAATGTTGCTCATGTCATCACAGTCCTGCAGCAGTGGGAGAAGCTGCAGCTGCTGAGATGGTGCTCCTGTGTGTCAGGTCAAGCTAGTTGAGAACAGCAAATGCTTTCCAAGCTGCTGCCACGAATTACAGATGATACGATCCATGTGGAGAAAGAGGCCATTACATGTGAGATCAGCCTTCATACATGTGCAAAAGCCCCACAGAAGTTGGCTAGATGGAGAGAGAGAAAAAAAGATCGAATCTAGACACCTACTAGCATTTGCAGAAGCACACGAATGACTCTATATGGATGCACGTACACAAATCATCCAAAGAAGAACACCCACCTACAAAGGAACTGAACCACCTTATGCTTCATCTCAGCTGAGCTGGCTTTCACTTTTGAGTTGGATGAAAATATGACAATGAAACTGATTCGTGTGAGAGACAAGACATGATGAGGAGCCAGGAGTGACTGCAGTACCAAAGGAGAAAGTTTCACTTTGCCCTTCCCTTGCTTCCAGTGAACAAGACAACTGTTCCTGCATCCCCTCTCCTCCTCCCCCTCCCTTTCATTAACACCTTTGCAGCACATTATCTTTGCCCTAATCCTCTTGGCATTTTAGGGATTGGGGGTCATTAGAGCATTTGCAGGGTTGACCTTATTGTGATGAAGGTGTGAATTGATCACCCAAATGACAAATGGTGACAGGCATACTCGAGTGGTTTGCTACTTTGCTTTTTAATTGCACATTAACAGTTTGAAGACGAAAATGGTCTGCTTTTATAAAGCCTACACAGGTCAGTTTGGAACCCCCAACCCTTTCTAGCACATTCTCCAACAAAAGCCCTTTCTTCCATAAATATTTGAAACAAAGCTCAACATAGCAATATTTTCACTATCTAGCCAAGAAAACAAGCAACCTGCCAACTACATTTACAATGGATTAGTGATTTTTTCAATGCACACTTATGGAAGAGGTCTAAATCCATTTCTATGTTTGAAAGATATAATAAATTTGTATTCTTACATTCCACCTCAAACATGATCTCACTAGTTCTTTCAGTAGCCACATAACAGCCCTATCCTGAGCTGCCTGGCACCCAGAGGTGCAGCAGTGCCAAAATGGTGACTGCTGCATCCTATGCATGCTAGGCAGCCACCGGCATATCCTAGGGGGAAAGGGATATTCATCACTTTCCCCTGGGTAAGAGCGCAGGCCCCGCAATGGGGCTACTCAAATCTGTTCTGTTTTGCAGGCACAGAGTTGAGACTTCCTATGTTGGGCTGGAAGGCCCGACACAGGTTTCAGGATCTAGCAGAGCAGAGCTGAGAGTGAAGAAGAGGATGGGAAGTAAAAATGAGCCAGAAGATGAAGGACAAGAATTACACAGGAACAGAGAAGAAGTTACCACCTTCTCCAATGGGTGTTCTCAATCCTACTCCAGCTATTTTCCAATTTGAGGATCTTAGTGTGTTCCACTTCCACTGAGATCCTCCCCCCTGCCCAGCCCACTCCCCACCTTGAACTGCTCACAAACTTCCCCCACAACAAACTCACCTGCTCTTGCAGGGCAGTTGCTTTTGCACACAAAGAGCCTTCGGTCATTTGCACCAGCAGCCTTGAATTGCACGATGGCAGTGCAGCTTTTGTGCCAGCATCCTGGGCTTTACAGTAGTGGTGTGCAAGAGGGTCCCATAGGAGTGGGCTGTTATTTAATTTTTATGGCTTACCTTGGTTCAGTTGGGAAGTAGTGAATTACCACGTCTACAAGAATGTCCATGTTCCACTACTGTTCAGTTTTAAGGGGAACCCCCGCAACTTTGGGCATCTCTGCTAACCTTGAATGGAAACTTAACCAATGTGGCCTCCTTCTGTCTGCGTTTTCTAGTTTTGGGTGGTAGCAGCAAAACTACCTTTCTCCAGTCCAATTCCAGTTTACCCAGCAAAAACAGAGAGGTGTGATGTAGCCAGGTGGACGCTGACATTAAGCATGAGGCTCTGCACCCATTTTGCCCTCCATCTTCCCTTACAATTTCTCAGAAGGCAAAGGTAATAAAAAAGCATAACCATTCACTCACTGAGATCAATCTTCATCAAATCATGATTAATTTGTATTATGATTTATGCTTCCACTCTTCCTACAGTACCATGTGCCCCCTAACTACTTAGGTCACATGTGGGCTTTTCTCTTATTTCAGACACTGACATTTGATGAAGATGACATGAGAATCTCTAATTATTTTAATGGAGCTAATTAGCAAATGATATACATTTGTTATTATAGAAAAATGCCCTGAATATATCATCTCCCAAAGCTTGCTACTTGCTACTTTGATTGTATATTGTGTCTTGCCCAAAATATATGAGAATTCTCCTCAAGTTCACCAGAGAAATGATACCATAGTCAAAAGATACTTCACCTGAATTGGTATGCACTTGACAGGAACTGGTTGATAGCTTTCTTTCATCACCTGGAACTCTGATCTGTACAATGTATTCTATAATCATGGAATGTAATTAGGGCTGCACCAAATATTCTCTAATTTCAATGTTTCTTCAAAATTAGCATAATCAAGGCAGTTAAAAAAAATTACACCATTCTTTTCCCACCAAAAACCGGCACAATTATGTTGGATCTTTGGTGTCTTTTCATTCCTCCAGTTCTTGCTTCTTCTCTACATGACTTCCTACACTTTCTTTGTCTTCACAATTCTTAGCTTCATTTGTCCACACTGCCATTGGATCCAACTGTGGCAAACCCATGTGATTTTGGTTGAGGGGCATTTTTGATTATATTACACCCTGCCAAATTTCGATTCTGCAATGTTATCCCATTGCATGTAGAATCAGAATGACATGGACAAAATCACATTGCTCACCCACAGCAACTCAGACTGAACAGAAGTGAGGCAAAGGATGCTGAGGATGTTGTAGGTAAAAAAAGGAGGAGGGAACCAAGGAGAAGAGGAAATTTGTTGAAATTTATATTTTCAACAAGAAAATTATTAAACCTAAGAGGCATTGTGGGACACCAATGAAAACATTCACAACATTAATGCATTTGGCTTAGTCGTAAATATAATATAGTATAATGTTTACTTACATCATTGAGTAATATTGCTGGGCATAGTTCAAAGAAGTGGGTACAGTTACATCCAGTTAGGATCAATGCTCATAATTCTGACATCAGTCCTGATGATTTCAGTGGCACTTGGGTAAACCGAAACATTTCCTGATCCTGATCATTTGCCTGGAGTCAATGAGACTGGAACCCCTTTCAGGTGTTCAAGTGAATGCATGGAGTGGGTAGGCAATCACATTCCTATGCCATCTGGCACCCAGGGGTACAAAATGTTTTAAACCACTCCCAGCCTTGTGCTCCCAGTCTTAGAAAAGCACTTCTGGTTTGCAGTAAAACTGGAAGTGCCTTTCTCAGGCCACCAGCAAACCTTCTGAGAACTGGAAAGCCTGTGTGCGACCTCTACAAGCCTCGAAAGGTCTGCTAGAGGCCTTAGAAAGGCACTTCCTGTTTTCACTAAACCTTGGAAGTCTTCCAGAAGGCACCCACCTGATGCTGCAAGGCATGGTACCTGGGGAAATTGACCCCCTTGCCCCCTTAGCTACACCACTGTGGGTGTAGAAGTGCATTGGCTAACCATGCCAAGCTCCTGTCCCCCACAAGTACCAATATGCTCCAAGGCCTTGTACCTCATTTCCTGATTTCCAAGCTTGTCTGCATAATGGCAGTTATGGAACGCTAGCCATTGTGGTGGATTATTTTAGTTACTTCTTTCACCTCCCAAGAGATACGAAAATAATGAATGCTAGTGGTAAAATGTATAATTGTTTTTCAAGGGATATATACAATTGGATGGGAAAAGTAATGCATGAGGTGTTCTGGTCAGAGTAATAGTCCCAAACTCTGACATCAGTATGCAAGTAGAAAAGAAATTAATCTTAGATCTGACATTTAAAACACTTTCACAGGAACCTTTTCATTGACTGTGGTTTCCTAAATCATGACAGCAAGCACCATCATGACAATATGGTGAACTATTTTGAACTAACTCTGCCCATGTCTGTGTTTTCTTAAATTATGAACAAGGAGATGATTCTCTGAGTCATTACATCATGTTGCTATACTCAGTAGCAGTTGTGAACAATCCTATTTCACAACAGAAGACCACTGGGTCAGGGCAATAAATTGCTGGTGTACTTTGGACAACTAACACGGACAATTTAAGACACCTTCTTGTGGTCATACAGCCCAGTGAAGTCTATGTACTGTATACCCAATCCAGGCTTTTAGTGGGATAGTGCCTTTCCATCTGCAAGGCATTTGAGGTTAAGTCCACCATTGTTTGGCAGATAATGGAAATTACCTGCAACTTGGCAACTGGCAGGTATTTTCTGAACAAAATGCGACATGGTGGAACACTTTCATCACAATAAGTCTTTGCTGAGGTGAATAAATGGGTAACATTGTGGAGAGGGATTATTGGAAGAAAGTAAGATGACAACAAAGTTTTTTTGTTGAACAAAAATTGAAAGGGGAAGAGCACAATTGAGATTGGGGATGGGGCAAAATACATTTTGCCTATTAGCTTTAAAATCCAAAGGTCTTCTGACAAGATACGAGCACCTTTGAAAACATGGCACACCAAAAGCTCTGTTAATTTTGAAAGAACAAAACAAACAACAAAAAAGAATCTTTTCTCCTCAGTCTTAATTTAAGAGAGAAACGCTAAAATAACAACACAATTGGACATTTGCAGGAAGGAAGATTAGCCGGAATGGGACTAATAGCAATTTTATTATGCCCAAAACAAAAACTCTGTTAATGTAGCTATTGTCAAGTAGCATATGAATAGCAGTTCTTGCATGGTTTCAAGGACAGTGTAGCTTGTCTTTGCCAAATTGAACAACTTAATGAGAGAAGACAGCAGTCTGTTAAAGAAATAACATTGAATTAAGGCATTGACTAGGAGACTGGGTGGCTTCCATCCATTACCTTCTATTAGTATCTTTGGCATTTTAATTGTCCTCCAAGTATACAATCAGAATACAACACTCCTTACAGCAGTGTATTTATAGGAGACAAGTACCTCGCTCTGGTGCCTTCCTACACACGTTCAGGAGGATTTTCCATTCACTTCAGTATAGCTCTGCACACATGTTGCTGCTTCCTGTTACCAGGCTAACTCTAAAATGCGTGTAACATGTGCACACAGGCAAAACGGACTTATATGTGCAGGAACCTAGTGTACTCAGTCGTACTCACCTGGTATCCACCCAGCACCACATACACATGTACAAAAACACATCAGGCAACATTGAAATGAACAGGAAATCCTGCACACAAGTGCCTGATTAGGATTTTCACATTTTGTAAATTAACAGGAGCATCAATATATTTGAATTATTTGGCCTGAACTTTGCTATTTAAACTCAGCTATGCACACTTATTCAGACTTATAGAAGCACTATATGTTTCACCTGCTTCACATAAGCGTCACATTTTGGTTTTGAAACTCAGCTTGTTTCATTTTTTAATCTGATGTGCCTATAATAAAATCAGATTTTTGTTCATGTACAGAGCAAACATAAAATGCATCGCAGTGATAACATCTTTCATAGGCACAAAAGCCTTAGAGCAGTGTTTCTCGAACTGTGGGTTGGGACCCACTAGGTGGGTTGTGAACCAATTTCAGGGGGGTCGCCATTCAATGTGTATTTTATTTTTAATAGGCTTGATGCCACCACAGTACGTGACTGCATTTGGGGAAAAGTTACAGATCTGTACTTTTAACAGGCTATGTATATGCTTTTAACAATGATAATCAATGGGGCTTACTCCTAGGTCAGTGGTTCTCGAACTTTTCCAGCTCACTCCTCCCCTGATCCTTGTAGCCATTGGCCACGCCTCCCCATTACAACACCTCACCTCAGTTACCCCCAAAATGGGGATGAAGGTGTTATTATACACTAGAAACAAGGCTGCCAGCACTCTGAGGCTAGACCACACTTACCTAAGAGTAAGCCTTATTGAACAAAATAGGACTTACTTCTGAGTAGACCTGGTTAGGATTGTGGCCTGAGTTTGTTAGCAGCACACCTGGAGGGTTTTGGAAAGGGAAGGGGGAAGTGATGAATTTGCTGGGGGAGGGGAAGACTTTGTTTTGTGTGTATCTGCTAATTGCAAACGGATGCAAACTGAGACCTAGAGACTGGACTGTCCTAACCTCACTTTTCTGGGAGTAAGTCCCATTGAACACAATAGGACTTACTTCTGAGTAGACCTAGCTAGGATTGTGCCTTTTGTCTTACAATAGCAGCCAACAGAGCCCCCCCCCCCCAAAAAAAAAGGAGGCAGGAAGAAAAAGGGAAATGGCTAAAAAGGAATGGGGATTTTTATTTTTAATCAATTTTTGGAGACAAAGCCATCAAGAGTGGCTTTTATTCTTTTTTGAAGGGGAAGGAAAAAGAGAAAGGTGAGGATCCTTGGTTAAGCTGACACAGATCCCAAGCCTATGTAGGTCTACTCAGAAGTAAGCCCCATTTGAGTCAATGGGGCTTACTCCCAGGACAGTGTGGAAAGGAGTGCAGCCACACCCAGCAAGATTACAACTCACCCCACAGTAGATGAGGGCTGCTCACACACATACACCCAGCATGCAGATGCCACCCCTGTTCCCCCCAGGCAAGACGGAGGGATGCAGGCTGGGGCATTTGGACACCCCCCCAGGAGCAGGCTTGTTCCTCCCCTCCCAAGCAGAGGAAAGTGCTGCACTGCCTGTACTTACTTTAAAGCCTGCCAGAAGCACACCCTGTGCTGATGAGATGCAGCACCTCCACACTCTTCTCTCCTCCAGCCTTGACCAATCCCAGGATGCGTAGGGCAAGGGGCACACTGGGAAATGTAGTCCTTGGGGTGAGTTTGCACATGGAGAGAGCTCCATGATGAGATGCATCACCTCTGCCTGCCTGCCCGCCCAGTCAGCCTTCTCTCCCACCTCCCCACACCATGTTTCACATGCCCTCCCAGCCTCACGCTGCCCACCCACCTTGTTCACAGCTGTAGAAAAGCAGCAAATCAGCAGGCAGCACGTGCAGCAGAGCAGCCTCTCTCCCCGAGAAGCCTAGCTACGCTCCTGGAGGCTAGCCACGCCTCCCTAAGGATGCAGGATGCACAGACTGAATACCTCAGTCCTAGGTAAATGTGAATAAGATTTTAGTCTTAGGGATGTTTAGGGAATTTTTTTAAACAGATCAGCAACTGCTTAGGAGGGTTCTTTATTTTAAATAAATGTTTAAACATGCTTATTGTAAAGTATTTATTTACATACTTGATTGATTTAATTTTGTCATATCAGGGTATTAAAATTTTCCTCCTTGATGATGTCACTCCAGCCATGACATCATTTCCAGGTTAGTGACATAACCTCTGGTGGGTCCTGACAGATTGGCATTCTAAAAAAGTGGGTCCTGGTGTAAAATGTTTGAAAATCACTGCCTTAGAGAGAAACTTGAAAATCATTATGGTTAACAGAAATGGTTAACAGAATGGTTTTTGTTTTGTTGATTTCAGGGACATCTAATTTCAAAGTGATCTTGGCTGTCTTCTCCTTTACAAGTTATGTTCTTCCTTCATATAATTCAAAAGTCTGTGTATACTCTTAGACAAAATAACAACTGAAGTCTTGTCTATACAGACTGTATTAAAGAGATATTGCTGTATTGAACATTCCAGGATCATCAAGAAAAGTGCTAGCAGTCATTAAAGATAAACATAATCACTGGTCCCTGTCTTCTTGCCATCAGAGTCATTACAACTATTCAAACAGAAGATTAAAAGAAGCAATGGCCCAAAGCTCTGACATATTCTAGGAAAGGATAGACTAGCGTGGGGCATCTGCATTTGTAACGGGAAGAATGAAGAAGATACTTTGAGTAAGTAATGATATGGAGGAGATAACATTTTGGCAAGGTGTCAGAAAGAGAAAGAAGGAATATTATTCTGTTCTAAAGATGATAGGTCAACAAGTAATTGGTATAAAGAAAAGAAAGGTAGCTGTAATAAGAGATTATTAGAAAAAAAATTCCTAATAACAGAAAAAGCTGACCAGATGATTCTACTCTTCTTTCAGAGACCAGCTGCATCTGTGTCTCTCTGATTGTTTTACCCACCCAATCACCTAATTCTGCAAAGGTGTTCCTCAGAATGCCATCTCCGTGATCTATTCTAGAAAACAATAGTTTAATTGCCCAGTGGATGTTTTGATCTTAGTCAACCATTCATTAGCAACCGGAGGGTTCTGTATTTATTTGTATTGCTTATTATATTTAAAAAATTTTTCTTTTCTTTTTTTTAATCACGGCATCTAGTTCTTCCCAGGAGGCCTCTTTCTATGGAAGGTGTCATCTCAGATCTCAACTTTAAGGTTGAACCATTTTTGCTAAGCACCTATTGGAGCTTTGCAAAGAGTAGTTCAAGCTACCAAATGATTTACTTGAGTCTTTTGAATCTGCAGTACAAGCAATTTGATTCAAGGTAATCTGAAATGTTTCTAATACAAAGAGAGAAATAAATGCTTAGGTGTCCCCTAGGCATCTCAACTGTCTTGCCAGCACTGACATTGCCACTTTCTTTGGTCCCTGCTGTGTATTTCCATCTCTTTTCCTTTCAGGTTCCTGACTCCTCCCACTCTTCCCTTCATTCCTCCTCATTTGTACATCACCTTTGTGGCCATGTTAGCAAAATGGATACCATTTGTGTATGGCAGTGGTTTTTAGACTGGGGTGTCATGATGTCCCAGCCTGAAGGCCCTGGCTCTGCCCCCTTAAGAGGTGGGGGAAGCAGGGAGGAGGCAGCGACAAGACCCCCAGGATCGTGCTGCTCAGGAGGGCTGCAGAGACTGGGTTGCACTCACCAGTCCCTGCAGCAGCCTGCCGGGGTGCAGGAAGCCCCGTGCAAGAGTCTGCAGGGCTCCCCAGCTCATCAAAAGTGAAAGTGCAGCAATCTGGTTTTGCAGAAGTGAAGTGTGATCACTCCATTTTCACTTCTAATGAGCTGGGGAGCCCTGCAGGTGCTCGCGCAGGGCTCCCCGCACTCCTGACAGGCTGCTGCAGGGACTGGTGAGTGCATCCCAGTTCTTGCAGCCCTCCTGAGTAGTGTAATCCTGGGGATCGCATTGCTGCCTTCCCCTTGCCCCTGCAGCCTCTCCCTGCCCCCCACAAGGACTTACAGTGGTGCAAACGCTCCAAGAGAGTTTGAAAACCGCTGGTGTATGGAAATGTGACCTAAAGATGGTTGAGTTTGCATAATAAATTTGTTTTTGTTTGTCTCAATCCTTGGAAAATCTATTTGTGCTTTCTTAATCCATTGCTGCCCAGCCCACAGGTGTACACATTTGATCCCTGTTGTGTATATGCAATGTTGGGCAGAAATGGCTTTAAGACCTGCACTGGCATTCAGTTGTGTATCCTGAGAGTAGCTGGATATTGTCCACCTCTGAGTGGCCACTTTAATTCAGTTTACAGCCAGGACTGTTAAGTAATGTAGTTTTAATGATGTCATTAATGATGTTGCTTAGTGATGTTCCCTGCTTGGAGGAGTGGAGCCTACCTGGCTATCCATCTCTTTACCTATACACCCTTTTACCTAGATAGGCAGGTTTTGCTGCCCAATTAGTAGGCCCAAGCCTATCTCAGTAGGAGGGTTAGCTACATTCAGACATGTAAACTGACTCAAATTCACAACAATACATGTCTGATTGATAATGGCACAGCAAGCAAAAGACAAAAACTGCTGCAGGGACATGCCTAACAGCTTCTTAGGTTGCTGAGCCAGCACAGAGCTTCTGGGAGGTTAGAAGTGTCTACAAATAAGGAAAAATAGGCATAAATTGATGGGGGGGGGGTTACATTCATTGTCCCCTCTCTATCATCCTTGCCTCTCCTGCCCATCCTAGCAGACCACTGGATATCTCTGTGAAATAATCTGTGGAACACTATTATATTTGCAGTCAGGATTGTTTATTGCTTTTAGCAATACTCTTGCAAAGATACTTTCCTGCAATAGACCTAAAATCAGTGTGTAATCTTATGTGCAACTTGCCTTCAGAATCTTCTCTAAAAGGACATTATGCATGGAAATTCCTTTTTACGAGCTTTTAGTAAAACCACAACTCTGTAGCTGAGACATATACTGTAGGAAATTTTGCCCAAAGCTTTGTCTTGGTTATATAAAAAATTATAGGTGTGGACCAATTTCTGAATTAGCATGAAAATTTCTTTTATGTGCATATGAGAAATGCCTTTGAAACGTCTTGCCAAGGGCTTTTCTTCTGTCTTCTGGTTATTATAACAGAAACATGGTCACCCAAAACGGAGGGGGAAAAAAAAACTGCTAAGTCCACTTTAATCAGATTCAGAATCTTGTCCTAATGTGATTTGACCTCATCTATTCCTGAGAAAGATAACTCTTTAGGATCCATGGAGCTGTATGGAAAATAAATGTGACTACATGCACATCCCTTAAGCCCTTTATTTTCTATATTTTACCAGTTCATAAAAAGAACTAATTACATTTCATAGGAAGCATATATTCTAATTAAGAAAAAAAGTCTTTTGCCCACCTGTCTTCTAGTTTTAATGTACTCAACGATTTCATTTATTTATTTCATTTAAAAACACATTCAAAGTCAAATCCTGTCCAACTTTCCAGAGCCAATGCTGCCCACAATGCAACCCTGAGGTAAGGGAACAAATATTCCTTCACTTTGAGGTGGCCTTCATGACTACCCCACCAGCACAGGATGCCGAGTACATGCCAACATAGCTGCGTCAGCCCTGGAATGTTGGATAACATATTTATTCAGAGCCCATAATAACATATTTAACAGTGATCGTGCATTTCAACACTTCAACCAGGGCCTCTGAGAAGAATTTTAGCAGGGGGTACAAAGTTTCTTCTGGGCCCCTGTATTGGAATTGCGGAAGATATTACCGAGGAGATAGGGTGTGGTGTCCACAGTGCCCCTTGCTCTAAGTGAATGCAGGATTAAGGCCCAGGTGGTAGCTGGAGGTGTACTGCACAGCTGCAGCCACTAGAGGCTAAAGGAGATCCCTCAGGATATAAGGAGCACCTGAGATAGAAAGGATGGTGGGTTGTAGGAGGAGTGAATGTGGTGAGGTGACTTGGTTTATGGAATTGCGAAAGACTGGATTGTGATTGGACTTTGGCTTTGGACTTTGATTTGGATACCCTGATTGATTGGACTGACCTACCTGGAACCTGACCATTGGACTGGAACTTGGCTTATTGGCAACTCTGATTGATTGGACTGGCTTGCAAGGCCCAGTGGCTTGGGATTTGGCAAAACAATTGGTACCAGGAGTGGGGTACAAGCCCAAGGCAAGTAGTATCCCCTTGTCTAACAAGAGAGCAAGCAAATGGATCTCTGGCAGATCTGGGAGGCCCTGGACCTTGCTATATGGAAAGCAAATGCTCCTGTCCTATTATGGAATGTCTGGGCTACTTTGAGCATTCTTTGGACCATTTTCCAGATGGTGCAGTATATGGGAGGACTCATTAAATATGGCATCCTTTCCCTGAAAAGGCTCAGGGGGTCAGGTGGGGAGGATGTGGAGAAGAGAATTCTGAGAGAGGAAGTTGCCAAGTTAAAAGGGCTAATTTGCATTGAAAGAGAGAAAAATCTCACATATGTGAAGGCCTTTGCAAATGCCCACAAAGATATAAAGGCTGCAGAGAGCCTGTATAAGGCACAGGCAGGACGCCTGGTTGAACTGAAGTGCCGGTCTGGACTAGAGATAAAGGGGTGGGGCTGCAGGAGCAGCAAAGAGGGCCTCTTTGACTCTTTTCAGGCTGGCAGATTGGGAAGCACTGTGTTTGTTGCCAATTTGAAGTACAAAGTTGGCTGGAAGAAACTGAAGGATGTGTTCAGCATGGCCGGTGTGGTTGTCCGTGCAGACATTTTTAAAGACAAAGATGGCAGAAGTCGAGGGATTGGCACTGTGACTTTTGAGCAAGTAATTGAAGCTGTCCAGGCCATCTCCATGTTCAATGGACAGTTGCTGTTTGGTAGACAGATGCACGTGAAGATGGATGAACGAGCCTTACCAAACAGAGACTGCTCTCCTCCAGAGCAACCCCAGCAGCTTCCTCATGGACTTGGGGGCATTGGTATGGGGCTGGGACCAGGAGGGAGACCTATTAATGCAAACCACTTGACCAAGGGCCTGGAGATAGGCAACTTGGGACCTGGAACAACGGGTATGAAAGGCTTGGATTTTAGGATGAACAAAATGGGAGGAATGGAAGGCCCTTTCCATGGCATGGAGAGTTTGGGCCATTATCCTCCTAGAATGGGGCTTGGCAGGATGAATAAAATGGGCTTTGCTGCTGGAAGGGGGTTTGAAAGAGACTCCCCAAGAAATAGAATGGGAATGCCTCGTAGTTTTAGAGATGCCCTAGAGAGGGGAACAGATGGAAGTGGAGGAGCCAGCATGCCTGCAATTAATAGGATGGCCTCTGGACTTAATTGCAGGACCACTGGGATTGATAGGCTGCCCTCTGGGATGGGGCATGATATAGACCAAATGGGCACCAGAATGGATTGGACTGTATGGGAGCTTCAGCAACCGGTATGGAAAAGATGAAACAGACCAAGGGGTGGATGGTCCAAGAAAAAAGAGCAATTGATCAAGGGAACCACTGTGACACCAAGGGGTGGATTGTATTGGAATTGCGGAAGATATTACCGAGGAGATAGGGTGTGGTGTCCACAGTGCCCCTTGCTCTAAGTGAATGCAGGATTAAGGCCCAGGTGGTAGCTGGAGGTGTACTGCACAGCTGCAGCCACTAGAGGCTAAAGGAGATCCCTCAGGATATAAGGAGCACCTGAGATAGAAAGGATGGTGGGTTGTAGGAGGAGTGAATGTGGTGAGGTGACTTGGTTTATGGAATTGCGAAAGACTGGATTGTGATTGGACTTTGGCTTTGGACTTTGATTTGGATACCCTGATTGATTGGACTGACCTACCTGGAACCTGACCATTGGACTGGAACTTGGCTTATTGGCAACTCTGATTGATTGGACTGGCTTGCAAGGCCCAGTGGCTTGGGATTTGGCAAAACAGCCCCTTCCCAAAGAGGGAAGGGCTGAAACAGAGTGGGGAAAGGATGGTGATGGGGATTTGCAGAACAGGGGCAGGGAGAGGGCAAAACAGTATAGAGGGAGGGTGGCAGCAGCCGGAATAGGCTTTGGAGCCCAGGTCTACCAGTCTTCCCAATGCAGAGTTCAGGTCTACCTGCCTGCCTGGTGTTGGCAACTAGATAAAAACCAAACACACTCCTGAGTCTCTTTAAAATCTTTCAGATATAGAAAATAATTGCAGGAGATTAGTATCATTGTACTTAGGCTCACACTAGAATGGAAAGTATCCTGTGTACACCAAAACTGACTTCTGCAGCAGCTGCAGTCCCACAGCTATGTCCCTGAGTTCCTCTACACTCCTTTATGGTTAGCAGATCCTCAAGCCAAAGAGCTACTCTAACAGGTCGGTTTCCTCCCAGACGTGACACTGTTAAGGAATGTATGCATTTGTGGGCCTTTTGTGTTCGGTTTTTGGCAGTAGTCGCTGCCACGTGCCCATGGTAATGCACCCAGCATCCCGTGTGGGCAGTGAATCTGGTGAGATTGCAAAATGTAAGATTCCAGGAAATTTCTGGGCCCCTTCCTTTGCCTCCTGGGCCCCCTTTCTGACCCTGGGCCCGGTACAAATTACCCCCTCTCCTAGGTGCTGATATCAACATGTGGTTCACTATGTTAACATTTCATTCTGATTTGCTGAACTCACTGTGTTATGCAACCCGACTTGTGGGAGCTTGAGCTCTGAAAAATGGGCCATGAACCTACTAAACAAGCAAACACCCTCCATGCCTTTCCCTCTGCTAATCGTTCCTTCAGGTTCTTGCTTTATCATTCTACAATTCTTCTATTTTGTTGCCTTCCACCACTTTACTTTTAGCACCCTTTCTACTCCGCCTCTTAGAGTTTCTTCCTCCCCTTACCTATCTAATGCATTCCTCACTTAACTTTAGTAGCCATTTAATATCATGCATTTCATATCCCTTGTGAATATGAGGTTTCTCCAGGTGCCTTTTCTCATTGGTCTTTCCAGTAGTGGACAAAGGGAGTGGCTTGGGGCCCCCTGCACTCTAGATGCTAGGCCACAGGGTGGGTGTAGTGGGGGCCAGTGGCATGCGGGGGGAGCAGCTAGGGCAACACATTCCTCCTCCATGGTGCTCCGGGTGTTTCCTGTGCTTGTCATGGGGGTGGGAGAAGATTAAGTGTGGAGGGAGGTGAACACCTGGTGAAGTAGAGCCCCTTTCAGGTGTAGATGATGCCACCTCCCTTACATCTGGACACATCAGTAAATATTCAGCTTCTGTTTCATCCCCTCATCTCCATATCTCTGCATCAAAGAGATTAAAATGTTTCTAACCGGAACATACTTGAACTATAATGGCATGTTTCCTTCCATCTTATTTACTACCTACATGAATGCATAATACAAACACCTGTAATTATTAGGAGCTCATGCAGCTCATAATTACTCGGCACACGATCATTCATTGAAAAGGGCTTGTGAAGGACAGTTTTCCTTTGGTGTGTGTATGTGCAGTGCCTCCTTGGTACCCTCAGCATCTACATCCTGTGGAGTCTGATTCATTCCTCAGTTAACTTTAGTGGCTGTTTAATTTCATGCACCAAAGGATGAAGCTGGCGTTCAAGTAAAGGTTGATGTTTGCATGGCTACATCAAGGGGCTTTTACAATTCGTTGGCTTGGAAAGAAATAGGTGAGGAGAGGGTAAAGTTAAAATGTGCTTAAAAGGGAAAAAAACAAACCCCAAATGAATCTGAAGTTAACTTCCTTCCCTTCCTTTAATAACACTGAAAACCAAATGTTTCAGTATGGGATGCAATGATTCCAAATAGGTTTCTTTCAGTTTTGTGTACATACATATGTTGCTTAAAAAAATTCAGTTGGTTAGATGTTTTCTTTTGCTTTTCTTCCCCCCCCCACCCCCAGCCAACAGCCTCCTCACACCCCCAATGCTTCCACTTGAAGGCACTGGCAAAATGCAGCTCACTTGGCATTAGGAAAAACTCACAGTGTAAAGACAGCAGTGCCAACAAAGGAAGATTCAGTGCAGATTTCATGAGGGGAAAGTGCATTATAGCAATTACTCAATTGGCCTGATTTCTGTCAGCTTTCCACAGGAAAGAGCGAGAAGGCCAAGGGACCTCCAATGCATAAACAACACCTAGAATTACTTATAATGAGTCACTGAGATTTGGTACTGATGTCACCGGGATGTGGAGCTTTTGTTAGCCGCTCTCTTTTCAACTTCTTTTTTTTTTGGGGTGGGGTGGGGGGTCTGAAAATAAAAGCGAAAACTTGGATTGAAGCACTCCCTGAATTTCCTCCTGCTTCTCACACTGGACAGAAGCAGGATTAACACCATGTAGAAAATTCATCTAAAAGAAAATGAGTATGAGATATGGTACTTTTACTGTATACCCAGTGATAACATATATAGAGGCAGGCCCCTGCAACTGCAGATCCAGTATCCGTGGATTCAATTAGTCACTGATTGGGGGGGGGTGCCAATCAGTATTATTTCAGTGCTTATCTCAGTGAAAATGTTACTGGGTTGCTCTAAGTATACAAGCTTATAGCAATGTATAGACTGCCTGTTGGCAGCCTGAATGCTTGAAAAGACTAGATCGGGGTTAACGGGAATGGCTGTGTGAAGGCAAGCCTTCTCCATAGTGGCATCGTAATTATGGAACTCTTTTCCAGGGTAGTTAAGAACTACCCCTTTTCTTATGGCTTTTCAGTGAGGGCTCAAAACATTTTTTTTGTCAGGTGTTTGGCTGATGTGGCAGTGGTTGCCTCTTATGCCTTTATATATGATGTACCGCTTGCTGCATTCCCCCTATTTATGCAGGTTTTTCACTTTGATAGTTGTTGATCTGAACTGCCAATCCCCAACTGCATTTATTAATTGTTTATTAATTGTTTTATTTATTGTAAGTGTTATTTTTTTTTTTTAATGGAAACTTGTAATCTGCCTTGGGCATGCCCCTTGACAAGGGAAAGGTGGCATATACATTTTTTAAAAATAGACAAATATATAAATAAATAATAGGTGTGAAGCTGTGGTCCATTATGAAGTAACATGTGTGAAAACGTGTGCCATCTAAACATGCCTCCTGAGAATATATTGATGCATATTTATTTTGCAGTTCCACTGTCAAACATTCTCTGGAAAAAATTGCTTATTGGGTTTCATGCTACCATAAAAATGCCCTCTTCTGCAACACGGACGGGATGGTGATTCTGGGTTACCTTTGAAACAGTAAATTCTCAAGCTCAGCAAGCCCAACATGTAGGAAATTAGTAATACATCATGGCAGAATTGCTTTCTCCTGTTGCTTGTAATTGAAGATGGGCATGTGTTCGGGCAACAGCAGGTGATGTTAGCTTTGATTAATGTCAGATTTCTGAATGTAACAACCGAGGAGCAGCGGCACACCTGCAAAGCTTGACATGCTTACCTAATGGCTTCGCTGTTAAATGCAGAAGTGGTTAATCAAAGTTTCAACACAAGGGCTGAGGGGTGTGTGTGTGTTGGGGGGTGAGAACCCAGCTTAATTAATATGCCAGATACCCCTGCCAAAAGGTTTGCCTCGATTAGTTTCAGGCTGAAAAAGAACTCTTGAAGAGAAGGATAATTTTCAACACCTGTGAGCATTTTTTATTAGAGCTCACATTGAAGGAATACTTTTCACGTGGAAATGTTTGGCCACATTAGACCATGCTGAGTTCACAAACCATTTCCTTTCACCATAACAATGCAGTGGATGAGCACTGGAGAGAGCATGTGCTCCATTGATCAAAGGAAAAAAACGCACCTCTTGAAGATTCCCCCAAAGCTGAAACCTGGATTTCTTCCGGAAGTTTCTTTTTCATTTACATAAACACATACTCTTTCTCACACACACCCCTTGTAACTTGATTACTCAGCATTTACTGCAGGGCTTTTCAAACTGGGGCGTCACGATGCCCCAGCCTGCGGGCCCTGGCCCCTGCCCCCTTAAAGGGCAGGGGCAGCCTGGAGGCAGGAGGCTGAGGAGGTTAAAGCGGAAGTGGAGCACGATCGCTCCGCATCTACTTTCACTGCTGCGGGGAGCCCTGCTTCAGGTCATGCCAGGCTCCCCGGAACCCCCGGGAGGTTGCAGGGGCTTGGGTACATGTACTCAAGCCCCTGCAGCCTCCCTGAGCGGTGCAATCCTGGGGATCGCACCGCTGTCTTCCCTCATCCCTGCTGCCTCCCCCCTCCCACCCACGCAACAACTTAGTGGCTCTCAAACTCTCCCAGAGAGTTTGAGACCCACTGATTTACTGGAAGATAGTAGAATACCAAAAAAGACTGCTCCTCTATCCCACTACCAGGTCACCTCCCTGCACCTCTTCTGTGTGGAAATAGGGCAAACATGAAAGTAATTTTCACAAATTAAAGAGGAAGTGAATGGTAGCTTCAGCAACTAAAAAGAATGGCAAATTGAACCCAAAAACCCATTTCAGGTTCACCCTTAGACTCTGTTTGTCTTGAGGAAAATAAAAGTATTGCAAGTGCTCTTAACATTATATATTTTTTCACATTCTGCATTTGAATATATCCAAAAGCAGGATTTTGAACCTTGCCCTGTTTCATGAACCTCAGCTATTGAACCTTGAAGTGGTGCCCCGGCAGCGACTCTAAACAGAAACATAAAGTTATGATATACATGTCAGGATCATCTCTGTGAACCAGTTCCACAATCTGCCCTACTCACTCTTTACCTCTTGTAAACAGAGTAAGGGCGCATTCCTAACCAACTTTCCAGCACTGACATAGCTGTGCCAATGGGGCGTGCACTGCGTCCTGCAGTGGGATGCAGTCAAGGGGGGCCTGCTCAGGGTAAGGGCATGTTTGTTACCTTGCCTTGGGTCTGCATTGCGGCTAGGTCAGTGCTGGAATACTGGTTAGGATTGCACCCTAAGGAGTATAATCCACTGGGAAGGTTTCCTGTGCATGTCCCATTAAAAGCACCACTGTGGTCTTGTGCAACTTCCATTCCTTGCAACAGGGCTTGTGCAGGAGAAGTTCTTGGTAGATTCTGCCTGTGATTGCTGTGTCAGTATTTCTTTGCCGCTGAAATGAATTTCTACATCATGTACTGCAAGCAGTATTTCTGGATGGCCCTCTCTCTCTCTCTCTCTCTCTCTCTCTCTCTCTCTCTCTCTCTCTATGGGAGGATCACAAATGTAATGTTTCCAGACAGTATTCTTCCAACCATTTTTCTCTTCTTGCCGGCCACTGAAAACTCCAGCCAGCTGGAGGATAAAAACCTACTGTCGTGTCAGTCATTTAAAGGGATATTCCTCTCCCGCCCACGGATTTGCCCTTTAACCTTTAGGGAGCCAGGGCCACGCCAGACTTCATTTGTACTCTATTTCCTGGTCTCTCTCTCAGGTTGTGCACTCAATGTTTCCACAGCAGATTAATGACAGCTAATAATATCTGATATATCTGGACATTGCTACATAATGAGTTGCAGTCCCACAGGGTCTCTGAAGTGTCACCACTAACAAATTCACCAGCCCTGCACATAATTAGCATGTAAAGGGAGTGATCATGCAGTAAATCTGTAGGGGAAGACGGATAGCCCAAGAGGAAAAAAAATTAAAAAGGAGGAGGGGGGAACCATGTTCTTAATACTCCCTTCTGAATGTATGTTTCTTGGCATGAATATTTTCTTGATAACAAACTGCGAACAGGTTACCTTTACAGTAACATTATTCCTTCCATGGCTGATAGGCAGAATTTCATTATGCCACTGCTAATGTTACAATATTTCTGCAAAATGTCACCATATGTAAATGAGGAGCAGAGAGGGTTTTCTCCTTAGCTGCCTTTGGAGATATGTTGTCCCTTTTCATTGTGGTCTGGTTGCACCTTTTGCTAGTCTTACCTTACTTACAAGCACGATATCATGTTGCACATTTCTTCACCTCTGCTGCACATCACTGGCAAGCAATAATGGGGCAGGAGACCATGTGACAACGTCAGAGCACATCACAGGGAAGTGATCTGGCCTAGTTTGGACAAAAGTGGAAAAGAGACACCACAGCGATGTCATTTGGGGGAGCAGTGCTGCATCAGGCATAATGTGTAGTTCCATTCAAAGCATGGAATCAAATCACATACATACAGGTCCTGTCTTGATAACTGAATTTTACCATGTGCTATGAATTTGACTGTACACCTCTATGCAGAAGTTTGTTGCTTCCTGATGAGAAGGAGTCTCCATTCCATGGATGATTCCATGAAATTGACGACAATGATCCTTTTGCTTTTACACTCACCTTATGTTGCTAAAGATGATTCTGGAAAGGCCTGATCCTAACACATTATCCTAGAACACATTATTCTATGGAAATACAAAGTTTCTCACTGTGATTGCTGGTTTAAAGAATCAATATCATCCTATAACACATTCTCTCTGCACATGAAAAGCCCAAACTGAACAACAAAAGTAATTTGGGATATTATCATTCTTTTAAGTGAAGGTCACAAAAAGCTTGACTCTCAGGAGGGAAATGTTTTATAAAGCAGTTTTAATGATAATTAACCAACAATGATTGATAACCAGTAATTAGAGAGCTGCTTCAGAATTGTTCCATTCATTTGGGGGGGGGGGGTGTTTTTATTTCTCTAACACAATACTGTAAGTTACTTAGGGTACAATCCTAACCAGGTCTACTCAGAAGTAAGTCCTATTTTGTTCAATGGAGCTTACTCTCAGGCAAGTGTGGTTAGGCTTGCAGCCTAAGTCAGACTTTTTCATTACAGAGTCACTACTGCTGCAATTCTAAGCATACTTACTTATAAGTAAGTCACATTAAAATGAATGAAACATTTCTGCACAGTATATCCATTACAAGTAGCCACTGCATACACAAAATGTTCACTTTTGTGTGATTGCTCCCCTTTGCATATTAAATTTGTGGGGAAAAAAAACATATGGCAAAGAATTTACATTAGTTACAAACCTCTTGAGTGTTAGCTATTTTAAAGTAATCTCTAGGAAATAAATACTCTTGAAAAGTGTAAATAAACTCATTCTCACACACACTCAATTGTGAACCAAGTGGAAGATGAAGAGGCTATTCTTGCAGTCAGATTGGCAAAAAACAGGATATGACAGTGTTTCTCAACCAGTGTTACAGGTACCAGTACCTCAAGTACTAGTGTCTGAAGGTACTTGTGTGACCTCTGGACATCTGCTGCTCAGCTGCGATACCAAGAACGCATCACAACAAACAGCAATTGGAGACTCCAAGGCATGCTTTTCTGTACTTGGAAAAGTCCTCCCATCCACCATGAGTGCCTTATTGGTGTTTATTGCATCACATCTGGTCTCCCAACCCAGAGGCAACTGGAAATGATGTCATCGCCAGTGACTTCTGGTGGTACTTCAGATTGGTGATCCATATGAAGTGGTACAGCGGAGGATAAATGTTGAGAAGCGCTGGGCAAATAGGCTCATTTTTGGTCATGTTGTATTCAGTTTGCAAGAAGTGTGCGACATTCATCTTTCTAAGAATTGCTTAAGAAAATTGTTGATGGAATGAGTTTTATTCACATCACACTTTTTTCATGTAGGTCTGATCCAGAGATCCTGGCACAAGTGGGTCACAATGAGGAGTGAATGAAGTGCCCAAACCTATCCAATTTTCCAGCACCGGTGCAGCCACAAAGCAGTCCCAAGGTAAGGGAACAAATGTTCCTATACCTTAAGGAGGCCTCTGAGACTACTTCCCCACCACAGGATTCAGTGCATGCCCCATTGGTACTGATGCACTAGCACTGGAAAATTGGATAGGATTGGAACCAAAGTCAATTCCCCCTCCACTGCTCTTAAACAGGTGACCTGTTGACAGATGCCACAGCTGACCTTCCTTAGGATGTGTACACAGAGGACAGAAACAAGTACAAACACCCTTAGGGTCTAAATATGAACTTCCCACCCCGTTGTTGTCACCCAGTCAGCATCCTATGTGCATGGATGAAAAAAATAATTATCATTGTCCAGATAGCACTTGCTGATAAAGGTCATGTTTTGTTACACACAAAAATATTGTGTTACTTTTTTTTTTTTAGACATACAGGCTGCTGATTGGTCAGTTTTTATTCCCTAAGTTTGCTCTTGAATCCAGTTGCATTTCACCAGTTTCACAGTATGTATTAAAATGTATATGAGACCAAACCCATCACAGGTGATATGGCAACAGGTTCTTGCCTAAGCAATCATTCATATGTTTGGTATGAGAGTGTGCTGCAGGGGAGAGGTTGGCATATCCCTCATCTGGAGTGACTTTCAGACGTACTGACTGGACTCCAAATAATTCATTAGGTGTAAATCCAGGCTGGTGCTAAGCCAAGGGAATGTTTGCCTTTTCCTCTTGAACAACTGATCCTCATGCTATATCACCAGTACCTTATGAAAGTATCCCTCCCTCTGTTTGAAAGCCATGTTGCCTGCCTCATAGGGAACTCAGGAAGCAGACTCATAATGTTTCACAGCACTCGGGTTGCTGGCGGAGGTGAGTATTCTACTGAGCGGCGTAGGGGAGCTGGAGGGCAGTGGGAGGTTAAAACAGAAGCGGAGAGGGAGTGTAACAGACAAGGAAGGTGGAACAAGGGTGGGGCAGACCAGAGAGGGGGCAGGATTGGTGAAAGAGAACTCTGCCATATTCTTACCCCTTTCCTGGACCTGTGCAGTTTTACATGGAGCTGCTTGGATTCCTGCCAGAAATTTCACTGGTGCAGATCCAAGTAGTTCCACTGGGCAAGCCAGAGTGTTACACAGGATAAGGGGAAAAATATCTCCTTTCCCCAAGTAGACATCCCACCTCCTCCTAACTGGCACTGGATACCACATAGGCCAATCAACCCCACTGCACCAGTGCAGGTTAGGATTGGGCTGCCCTAATATTGGGCCACTTAGTTCAGTACTAAGTTACACACTCAACTGGCAGTGACTCCCCAGGGCTTCAGCTAGGAGTCTTTCCCAGTCTTACCTAAAGATGCCAGGGACTACCCTTCTATATGCCAAAGACTAAGGGCCCAGTCCAACTTTCCAGCTTCGGTATAGCCACAATGCAGCCCCATACCTTGAGAAGTCCCCAGTGACTGCCCCTCCACCACAGGATGCAGCGCACACTCCATTGGCACAACTGCACCAGCACTGGAGAATTGGATAGGATTGTGCCCTAGTCTTCCATATGCAAAGCATATGCTTTGTCACTGTTCTATGGCCCATTGCTGACTGCTGTTGAAGGAAAAGCATGTTCAGCCCCATCTCTGGAGTCACTGAACAAGATTCGCTGTTGTTTGATCCTGACCTTGATGTGCATTTCCTGCCCTTAGTGAGCAATGGAAGAGCAAACATGTTGCTTCTCTTACATCAGGTATGAAACTATCATATGGTTTAGAACATCTTCTACAAAATCAGCACAAATACTTTTATTCCTAGCACTAGCATTGCTTTCCATGCATTATAATGCTGGTTTAGCAAACCAATGTGGGCATTAGAGCTTGTTTGGAAAAGAACATATTTTGACAATTCTGTTGCATTCCTCCCCCCCCCCCCCCCATTTGATCAAGCACTGTTAGGGTCCCAAAATGAAAGAGAAAACAAAACAGATTGAGGAGGGATAGGTGCCCATAATATTATTCCCAAGCCTTTCCCTCCCAATACTCCATAGTCTTCTGAAAACAGTAACTAAGTGGACCATCACAAGAGGTAAGTTAGCCCAGCCTTTGAGAACTGAACCACAGTGTTGGGAGAAAAGCTGATGAGCCTTCAACTGGGAGTCTTTTATCCAAATAGGGATGAATAAATGGAGCCACTGTAACATTACAGAATAATTTTTAGCAGTTTAGCTCTTCAGAGGGCAGTTATAATAATAATGAGGAGGAGAAGAGTTTATATAGAGGTAGGAATATTTGGAATATGCCATATACATGATCTCATTCATCCTTTAACAATCCTGTAAGGTAGATCAGTGATAGAAGAGAACCATAAATATCATTTTGTATATGCATTTGAATGCATTTGATTCTCATGCATTTGCAATAAAATATTGACAAACTATGCAGCCCATGCGGACATTTGAAACATTCAAGCTGACTGTGAAAAAACTGCACACAGAGACAGGAAGATCTATGAGCTGTTGGGAGAAGAGGAGAGGCAGGACTGCTGGACAGGCAAGGAGACTGGAGCAGTTAGTCAAGCTGCAGTCCTATGCACACTTTCCTGGGATTAAGTCCTGCTGTTTAGCACAATGGAACTTACTTCTGAGTAGGATTGTGCTGCAAGAGGATGTCCCAAGTGGGAAGGAAATGTCTGGGCACCAAGAGATATTATGGCTGAAGGATGTGGCATGCTCTCCAATATTTCACAGATGAAAACACTGATACTCTTGTATATTTATAATACTGTACCCCTGTTTTCATGCCAAAGATCATTGCCCCCCTCCACTGATTCATGTTGCTGAACGTTCATCTGCTACCACCTACTAAAGTCACTTATAGTGTCCTGCACTAGCTTCTCAAGCGAGTGCATTAGTAAACTAATACAAGTTATAAACAAAAAACAAAAAACCTGCTGTTGAGAATCCTTAAATGAACAACGGATCTATCTGCACTTCTTAAAGATTATTTGCAGCTCAAACTTTTTCAACCACATTTACAGCTTGGACAGGCAGTTACAGGGAGGAGAAGATAGGAGGAGATACAAGGGCTATTACACACATGCTCACATTGACAAAACATTTTAAAAGATACCCCAATGGAAACTTGGGGACAAAATATGAACAATGACTTATGAGGAACCCTGAAATTTGCTTTGAATTTCACAGGAGCCTGAGGGATTGAAAGATAGTGGATTGGAGTATAACACTACTAACTTCAGTAAATGAATGGAATATTACTAATATTGGTAAACAATGGTAGTTCGAGTGTATGGAGTGGAGAGACTGCTGTGATTTTGAGTCATTCTAACCAACCAGAGTAGTGTATTCTGGGTCAATCAGTGCCTTCCTATTAGGTCAACCATGTCTTCCATAGTGTTTTTAATATAGTGCTTGACTTTTGGGGAACATATCACACACACAAACACACACACACACACACACACACACACACACACACACACACAAATATGATTTAGTGGTCTGCCTCAAACTAAATACACTCATTTTAATTTTGTATGCCCCTATATTGTTTTGGACGTTATCATATTCTATGTTCATTATTATCTTGTTCTACGAGTATGTACCTGATAATCCAATTCATCTAAGGTTCTGATGATCCAGAATGTTTTTGGATGTCCTCCAGGACACAGGGACAAAGGGGAGATAAAATAAGCAAGACATAAAGTTGGTGGCATGCATATTTGGTTTCCTGTAAAGAAAGGTTGGCTTCCCAATTACAGTAGACAAATCTGCCATGTTTGATAATTAGATTATTACATTAAACAAATCCAACGATGAATTAAGGTTGCCTTTTGTTTATTTACAAGTCTAGTCTAAAAAATGAGCAGCGCTTTCAGACATTTATAATAAAAGCAGAATGACTAAAAAGACCTTTTTTTAGTTTGCATTAATGAGTTTGTCCCCCCAAAATATATGCAATAATATGGGAAATTAAGTTATAAACGTAGGGATGTGCTCCGAGTCACCACCAAGATCTGCATGCAAATGTATAATAATCACAAATCTACAATATTACAATATTAAAAAATACCCACAATTAAATTATCATGTGGAAATAATCATAATGTTATTGGAAACTCAATTATTGTGGCAACCCTTGTCGAGGAATTAGCAGGCTATGGCAAAGGCAAGTCAGACCTGAATTCATCAAATATATATTATCACAATATTACATGTTCACTTCGATTCCATGCAAAGACAAACATCGTTGCTCACCAGTATCTGCTCAGTGCATTTGTATTATTCATGAACAACTCTGTGATCTATTATACATACAAAACTGATTGTACGTCGCTTGCCCCAGGCTACAAGGCAGAGACACAGAATTAATTTTATTATATACACATGCATGATAATTGTGTAGGATTCGGTCAAATATCAAACCCTGCTCCTGTGCTCCATTATTTTACTTTCCAAAAAGGGGTCGAAGGTCAGCAGCAATTTCTCTTTGGTGACAGTGAAACTCTTTGTCATTTAGAGTAGAAACTTGCTGGATACTAATGAGCCTCGAGCTGAGCTGAATGGCTGTGCACTCCCCTTCCCACTCAGCCCCCACTCACCAAAGGCAGCAAAAAATATAACTTTTGTTCAGGCCATCATCAATTCCTTCCTTCTCTCACACATTAAAGTCCTTTTATGGTTTCATTGACTCAAGCTTCAACACAGACAGGAGGCACAGAGACAGGGAAACCTTTCATTTTCTGTCTTTTTTAAGAGGGAATAAATTTTCCAGCCAATGTCATCTTATTTTGAGAGCCAATGGGGGGAGCACTGGCTGAATTTGTGAGTAGTGTGCCAGGAAGTTCCTGGTTCAGATCTCAGGGACTCCGTAGATGATTTTCTGCCTCTTAGGTCCAGTAACTTGCATCTGCTAGATTGGGAGAATGAGGGCCCGGTCCTATCCATGCCTGATGCTGCTTGGTACAGCAGTGCCGAAATGGCTGCCACTGTATCCTGTGGGGCCAGAGCAGCAGTCGGAAGTCTCCTTGGGTAAGGGAACCAATGTTCCCTTACCCGATGTAGAACTCCAGTGGCCCCAATCGCTCTCCTCGGATCCATGCCAACTACTTAGCTGGTGCAGAACTGAGGAGACCCATGTTGGACTCTGCAGCTTGGGAGGGGGGGGATAGGATTCCCAACCAGTTTCGCCCCTCCCTGCCTTTCCCCTTCCCCCCCTCCCGCTGAGTGACAGGGATCCTTACCACCAGATCTTGGGTGACCCACTAGTAAGGAGGCCCAGAGCTGATCAGCACTGGCTTCTCTGCTGGTGCCACTTGTTGCCTTATGGCCCTTTTGCGACAGCCATTGTAGGGGCGGTACCAAGGCATTGGATCAAGGGTTGTTGTCAAGATTGCTGAGATAATGTCTATAAAGCATTTTGAACACCTGAAGCATTATACAGGTTGAGTATTCCTTATCTAAATTTACAAAATCTGAAATTCAAAACTTTTTTAAGTTGCTTGTTGTGATGGGGGTTTAACATCTGATATGGGTATTCTCTGGGGATACTACTGTGCTGCTTAGTTACCCTGAATACATTATTTTTTCACTGTACTAATGGGATGTCATTTTTTTTTTTTTACTGTTTAGTACTTATGTGTAAATAAGACCTGGGTCAAATTCACAAGATGTCTCATTATTCCAGAATCCAAATATTCCAGAATCCAAAAAAATCCAAAACACTTCTGGTCTGAAGCATTTTGGATGAGGTGATACTCAACCTGTATAAAAACTAAGTTTGATCAACATGATGCAAAGCAGTATGAAAATCCTAGCTGATGCCCATTCACACAGGCAGATAATTACTTGGAGCTGTTTTTCATTCATTCATTCATTCATTCATTCATTCCATTTGTATCCTGCCCTGCCTCCAAGTTGCTCAAGGCTTCTGAGGTTAGTGCTTTGGCAGAGGAGAGGACATGTTCTGTTTTGTTTTCCTTTGAGCAGTACTTTTGATAGTTAAACTATTCATTTTACGCTTTATTCATTTTTATATATTTTATTCATTTGCTATCCTTAAGTGCTGTTTTGTTGGTGGCATCCTTCAGTCTCGGAAGACTATGGTGTCACACTCTGAATGGTGGTTCTGGAACAGAGTGTCCTCTCCAGTGTGCAAAGCCTGGGTAAAGTAGGTATGGAGGATAGGCTGTTACCCATGCAGCAAATCCCCCCTCTCCACGTCGCTGAAATGGTCCAATGGAAAGGCAGAAGCCAATACGGTTGGTTCCAGCGGCGTCGCAGGAGTTGCCAGAACGTGACTGTGTTCAGCCATGAACTGCCTCAGAGACTCCGGCTCCGGATTTTGCCTCGAGGTTGACTCCTGAAGCCTTTTCCATAACTGGATGTAGCCACAAGGCAGTGGAAATTTGGGATCAGAGTTTTCCTTCTCTCAGATGAGCTGCCTTCCCAGGCTGACGAGTCCCATCTACCCGGTGGCTGTTTAGTCGCCTCTTACGACAAGTACAGCCAAACTGAGGGCCTATTCATATCCCCAGCCCCCAGGGGTGAGTGCTGTAGACGTGCTAAAAATTCCCGTGGGGAACATTAGACTTTCAAAAAAAGAGAGAAACTATTGTTGTTGTGAAACTTCATCCTTGGAGAGGCAATTGTGTATAATTTCTGTTGCTCCTTCATTAGTCTTTTTAGGATCTAGTCCAAGGTGTGAATCAGGTCACTGGATATATTATGGGAAATATCATATGGGGGTGAAATGAGACTGAACTCTCAGTGGATAATTCAGAAGGATGCATGCTTAAACATTATCATGATGGTTTAAAAAACCCAAAAAACCTATGGTGGGAACAGAAAAGTTACCTCACTCATTCCATCTTTGCATATGTTTTCCTTTCCCAGACCTTGCCAAGACTACATTTATAATAGACCTAAATGGAACCACAACCATCCCACCCTATTGCTGAAATATTTTACAAGTCAAATCAAGACTCTTTTTTTCCCTTCCCTCAAAGCACTCCTTGGATATTTCTTCTAGGAGCTAGCAACTGTGCCTGACAGTGTGCTTTGACTGCTCAGGTAGCAAATCGTACCTCTGACCTCCTCAAGAAACATGTCTAGCTCTTCTCAGATCTTCCTTCCCTCAAAATTCCTCGGGTGATTTGTTCAAGTAGGAATCTTGAACAATTCAATTAAGTCCACTTCAAATTTTGCTGTGTTTGGCTACTATTGTCCATGGGTGACTCTTCCACATTTTCCTGTGAATAAGATCTGAAAGAGGAGAGTTCTTCTGTGCCAACAAGCAACGTGACATTTGATGGAGGTAAACCTCCTTAAATTTAAGCAACAGATCTATAGCTTTTATTATTTGGTACAACCTTTGGGTCACTTGAGGCCGTTTCCTTGCAGTTTGCATGTGGTGGTCTTTGAGACACCGCATTAACCCAATAATAATTAAAATGATCTACTGTACTATTAACATTCTCAGATCTGGAAAGCGAAAGGAGTAGTGCCTGCAGCACAGTCAGTGCTGACTAATGACAGAGAATACAGTTGTAAATGGATATTGTAAGCAGTTTTCTTTAAAAAAAAAATACAGTGCTAGAAAGTGTAGTTTTGGACAATGGGAGAATTATGGGAATTGATCAACTTAACAAACAGAGGTGGATGTAGAGAGTAAGGGATGATGGGGAATAATAACAAAACCAACTGTCTCACACCATTCAATTTTAAAAGTAATAATTTATCCTTATTAATTCTCCTTTAAGGACGTACTTGCTGGCTGGCAGCCCAATCCTATGCAAGTCTATTCAGAAGTAAGTCCCATTAGAGTCAATGGGGCTTACTCCCAGGAAAGTGTGGATAGGATTGGGCTGTAAAACAATTATGGAATGCTTTGGTTGATAAGAGGGAAATGCTTGCAGGTAATGTTGCCTGTGGGTTCTCACTGGTGATTCTGTAGCTTTGAAAGCTTTTTAGGCACAATATCAAATAAAACCTATAGGAGTTTTTGCTTTGTTCTTCCTAGAGATGTCAGTGAAATCCAGAAAAAAAAAACATATTTTTTGCCTGTTTGGGGAATCTGTCATTCCCATTTGAGTCCCCATTGACTTGACCCCAAATCTTCTGGGACTAGGCCTGGCCTAAAAGACTTACAGCCCAATCCTTTCCTCCATCAGCCCATTGTATGCAGTGCTGCTGCTGCTGGAGTGTGTACTGCATGCTATGCAGGTGTGTGTGTGTGTGTGTGTGTGTGAGAGAGAGAGAGAGAGAGAGAGAGAGAGAGAGAGACCAGACAGCCCTAGAGAGGTAAGTAAAACTATTTCTTACTTACATAATCCAACTATTTTGCTGGTGTATGTTCAAAGAAACTCAGGGAATGTTTCAAGGTGAGGAAAGGGGGATAGGTGGGGGATAGGATGTGTGCCACTTCTACCAAGATCCTTCCCTTCCTGCTCCCTTCCCAGCCCACTCCTTGCTCCTGAACTGCTCCCACCACCAAACAACTTCTTGTGGGACATCTGGGAACTGCTATCATGAATACAGGGCCTCCGGCCATTTGCTCCCACAACACTGAGGCACACAAGAGTGGCATGGCTTTTTCACCATTGTCTCAGGCTTTATGGTGGTGAATCATGAGTCCCACCACTGAAATGTCCCCATAGGATTGGTCCATTAGAGGCCTATAGGACCTGATGTGAGACAATGATATTAACTCTTCATCAGGGCCTGGAATCCAAAATCCTGACACACTAAATGGAGACCCCAGAATCTGAATGCATTTGGTATTCACTTCTGGTCATGGTACTTTGGTACAGTGGTTCTTGTGCATATCTATCTCAGTTGCAAGTTGTAAGATGGCTTGATGGTAAAACAGTATAATATAAAAAGAATATTATATCGTCATAAAACAGATGATTTGGCTGTTGATGCACTAGGACAGTGTTTCTCAATCAGTAGTACTTGTACTACCAGTGGTACTTGAGGTGGTGGCCAATGGTACATGCAGGACCCCCAAACCCCCCCCCCCCCACACCTGGCAGCGAGACAAGCAACAAAACAAGCAGTGGTAGGAGGCTAGACAGAGCGCCAGTGTATGCTTTCTGCATGCTTTAAAAAATCCTCCTGTCTGCTCTTAGCCTATTACCAGTGTTTATTACATCGCATCTGGCCTCCCAATCCAGAAGTAACCAGTGATGACATCATCACAACTTGCACTAGGAAGACAGTGAGAATATGCTAGTTATTTTTTCCCTCACAAATCTCATGCACATTCTTTGTTACTACAGACAAAAAGGAAAGCACATAAAATCACTTTTCCTAAAGAATAATCTGGAAAATTGATACTATGCAATCTGAAATTAATCATTCTGTAGGAATTGAGCAGAGTTTGGTACATTGTAACTGCTTTTAAAAAATGAAAATAAAACCAGCAATTTCGTACACAATAAAGACAAAAAAAAATGGCAAAGATGCTTATATGCAAAGATGGGAATGAAATGAGTGACAGCTGCCACAATCAAGCAGCTTGAGTACTTGAGAAGCAAATGCAGAACAAGAGCAATCTTCCTTCCCTCGAACTACTAACATGGTATTTTTCCATGCTTTGTAACTATTTGATTCACAATCTGTGAAGCTCAGCTGGCAAAGACATTCTGCCCAGGTGATGAACAGATAGAGCATACAAAGTTGGTACAAAGAGTTATGAACAGGTGAGGAAGAATAGCCACTGGAATAGAAGAAGCTGCCTTATATTGAGCCAGATCACTGGTTCATCTAGCTTAGTACTGTCAACACTAACTAGCAGCAGCTCTCCAGGGTTTCAGATAGGAGTTTTTCTCTCCCTTACCTGATGATTGAACCTGGGGCTTCTTGCATGCAAGACAGTTGCTCTTCCACTGAGCTATGCCTTCCAAGTGCTAGACTGCAGTATTTCGACGACCACTACTTTATTTTTCATGGTGTATAACCATACTTGATGCCAATGATGGCGTACCTATGACATGCATGACAAAGGTGACATGCCACAATGTTTTGGATGACGTGCCAGCATTCACCAACTTTGGACAACAACGGAGTTTGTTTTACTTGTATTTCATTTTTGTAATTTTTTTGCTTCTTTACATAATACATAGCACCACACATATTGGACTGTATCTTTTTTTTAAATACATGAATATGTAAAGAATTGTATCTCTTTTGTTCAGGGGGGAGGGAGACACAACAACGAAGTCAAGTTAGGCATTTTCTGAATTTTTGACACACCGAGCCCAAATGGTTCACCATTACTGCTTTATGCTAAAGGGAGGATCCATTGAGCTTTGATCTTGGACACACAGCCGTAGAAGAGGCCAACCTATAGTGGCAGGTAAGAGAAGCATTTCACCTCTGGAGAGAGAAACTTCTGTGGGAAATGTGTGTTTCCCATTCCTTTATGCTTAGTTTCCCAGCTAAGAGTTGCCCAGAGTTAAGCAGGAAGGGTTCAAAGAACATTGTAGGGATTTCACATTGGCTTTGTAGAAGACACAGCTGCTACAAGTGGTTACATCTCATGTTCCCCCTTTTAGTTAATTTCAGATTGTCAGCAGGAGCCTGGCCAAACCTACTGACTCAATCCCTGAGAGACCAGAGGAACCATGTACACCACCCTGGAGAAAGGGTGACGCATATGGAAAAAAAAAATCTGTTTCTAGCTTACTCAGCAACACTACCCTACTATGTATAAAGCTCCTCAACTAGAGACCCTCTGGGCCAAATCTAGGACTATGAAGAGTTGCTCCTGTTCCCCAGTTACAAAAGAGCACCGTGGAGGAGGTGATATCTCTAGCATTTAGTTCTAGACATCACACAGTCTGCGGCTATGATAGGATTCCTGCCTGGAGGCCTAAGGTAAGATGGTTAAAATAGAAATGAAGGGAAACAAGAGGGCTTGGTAAAGGCATAATGAAGATAAGGTAGAGAAGGTTAAACTAGGGACATGCAGTGCCCCCAAAGTGCAAGACACAAAAAAGATTTTCCTGAAATAGATAAGCTTTTAAATGGAGGCAAAGAGGTTGACTGGTAGGATAAAGGTGAGAACTGTGTTTACCCTTGAACATAATTATGATCCCCCCTACAGTTAACATAAGAACAGCCCCACTGGATCAGGCCATAGGCCCATCTAGTCCAGCTTCCTGTATCTCACAGCGGCCCCACCAAATGCCCCAGGGAGCACAAGTAAAGATGTTTCCAAGTGGCAATTCCTTTATTGCAACTTGCCTGTATTTGTGTTAATACAGAACAGGCATCATTTTGCCCTTTACTTGTTTTGGGCTCCGATGGGGATGAAGTTAACCCAGTTAACTGGATCACTCTGCTATGCCACTTACTGCTCTGGTGCATTGAGATTTAGAAGCAATTTTCTTGCTTTCTGCATTTGATCGCAGTCAACATCTGTAAGGAGGCAAGGAAGCCTGATAATTTTGCTCATGGTCATGTCAAAGCTGACATGAACACTAAATAAAGAGCAGCGATTGTTGTTACAATACATTTCATCACTTTGCATACCAAAGTCCACCATGTTTATATGTCTTTCTGAAGATACTATCTGAATGGGAACTGTCGTCTTAGACCTGACAGATGTTTTGCATTACATTGGTGTACGCCTCACTTCATTTTGTCTTTCCTGGTAGCATAACGCATATTCTGTGATATTCTGGATTTCTGAAAGTTTCATGAATCCACAATTCTACCTCTTAATCCGGCAAGCAATTTACAGCACAATCCTATCTTGCACTGGAACAGGCAGACCAAGAGGCTTGCGCCGTATCCAGCAAGAGGTAGGGCGCCAAAATGGCTCAGCCAGAGGTAAGGGGAAGCCACTGCAGTCTCTATGGATCTTCTCGAACTTGCTCCACCTCCTGAGGTGGCACAAGTCAGAGGAGAGTGGAGTGGCTTGAAGCCACTCCGTGCTGCTCAGGAACAGGGGTTGGGATTCGGCATAACAGTCGGATCCCAGTCCCGCCTCCCGCTCCCTGGCCATCTGTGCCCGGGACCGCCCTCCACCCGCCCTAAAACACCTCCCCCCTGCCTCCTCCCCGCCCACCCCAGAGCCTTGTGTCGGCTGAGCTTGTCTGACACAAGGCTCGCTCTGCAAGCCACCACGGAGGCTGGATACAGCCTCCATGCTCCAGCACACCTCCGTGCGCTGGTGTGGCTTGCTCCCGAGGAGGCACATTTGCGACCCTCCTAGGCTGGACTTGCACCAGCCTAATGTGTTAGGATTGCGCTCATAGTGTCTAGGCTCTGGGTGCTGCTACATTCCCAAATATGCAACAGAAGAGAGTTTCAGGGTTAAACTAGTCATGACCAGCATCCACCCCAGCAGTTCACCCCAACCTTATATAAAACAAGGATGGGAGTCTCAGAACAGGATCTGCCCCAACCTTATATAAAACAGGGATGGGGTTCTGGTTGTTTGAGTAAAAGAGTTGCATAGCTGGGAGAATTAAGTAGTGCAGCCCAAACGTGGGGCCACTCAGGGATGTGCGGTCAGGGCAGGCAGGGGAGGCAGAAGCCTCCACTGTCCTGTCCTGGTCCAATGAAAATAGCCTCAGAGCCTAACATGCCTCCAATGAAAATAGCCTCATAAACAGGAAGAGACCAACGTTTGCAGGAGCAAAAGCTCAGCCTCCCCTGTGATTGTGCACGTGCTCTACCCAGATTCTGAGCGGTTGCACAATCACAGAGGACGCTAAGCTGTCATTGCCACAAGCTCTGGTCTCTCCTAGAAGCTTGGAAATGTGACAGTGATAACTCAGCCTCTCCTGTGATTGTATAGGTGCTGGTGTAGCCCCCTGAATTCCTCGTGGTATGCTGTTATCGTATCACCACCATACTTCCAGGTCAGCCTCCCCAGCCTTGGACCTCACTGCAATTCACTGGGCCACCTTAAACATTTGCATTGAGCAACACCCTTAGAGCGGAGAGCCTCCTGCGTCTCTGTTCAGCCTGCTGCTCTGATTGGGTGTTCCAATCTTTTCTGGACCTGCTAGGAAGAAGTTGGAAGAGTCTCACAGCAGCAGCACCAAAGCCCCAGCAGCAGTGGTGCTCTTCCTTCCTCCACCAGTGGTGGAGGAAGAACGACAAAAAAAGAACTGGCAAAGCTTCCACAGCTCCAATGCACTCCTCCCCACCAACTTGGTGTTTACAAAGTGCCAGTTAGACAAGGACAGGTGATTGAGAGCACTCTTGCCCTCCCCTTCCCTGTACTTTTGGATTGCCACACGATGGGCGGATGGAAGCATGCCTGCTATTTCACTCACCTGTCTTCCATAGAAGAGGTGTGCACAGACATGTGCAAGCAGAGGTGGCAGTGGATTCAGTCAGTGCAGAGGCATGTATCATCCCTGGCACTAAGCAATTATGCCAATAGAATAGCATCCCTCATAAAGCCTTAGATAGGCAAAGTTACACGTGACATCTGGGGTAGATCGGTGAAAATGTACATTTGAATACACAGTGTCATAGCTAAATGTGAATAGAATTGTATGGGATGAAGGACAGTGAGTCCTATTGGTTTGGCAATAGGGTCATGTTCCCTATTGCTCCACACCTGCCACCTGATGAACAGTTTTGCTGACCTTTGCAGTGGCATGTGAAAAAATCACCAAAAAGGGGGGTACGACGCATTTTGTATAGAGAAAAATGCTCATGAAATGCACACCCACACAACAATTGAAATGCACAGCTCAGCATCAGACATGAGTATTCATTAACAAGGAGATCAAATGCAGAGGGCAAGCAAATGCTTGTCAAAGTTCACCAAGCCATATATTTCAGGTAGCAGTGTGTTAGAGATTGATGGGTCTAAAACTTCCATATCTAGATTTTTTTTTAATACAGCTTAGAGTAAGAGACTAATTTCAACCTACACTGTAATGTCCTAAACAGAGAGCCATTATGATGTTACAGAACAATCATGAGTCGTCTAACTGCTGCGGGAATTAAATTCTCACCCATTTCAATGTGCCACTCTTGATCCATCCAGAAATGTGCACACAGAGGTAGACTCCTGAATGTGTACAGCCTCTAGCTGGATTGGGGCGTTTGAGATTTACCAGAAAAGTGATAGACAGATGGACAGTTAATATGTGTGGTTGGAATTTTAATCTACTTTAATGATTGTGAGTACTGAACCAGGAAGTGGTAGCTATTCCAGTTTAATTAAGTAAAAGGGCATGACCACAACACATTGCTCCTATCCTCTATTATTTGAGCAGGACAAAAATATCCTTATTTTGTCGCAGATTGCCGCTCGTATGTTTTTATTTTTAAACAAGAATGTGTTCATCAGACTAAATGAACACTGTGTGTGTGTGAGGGGGGATACTTTGCTTACACATTTTCTACTGCCTTTCTTTTCTGTGGGTGCCCAATGCAGTTTACAATACATTACACAAAATAAATCTGTAATTCAACTTTAAAAGAAAAGTAAAACACTAAGTAGCAGAGAAAACATGAGGAGTGGTTGCAATAACTTTTGATGCTTTTTGAAATAACTTTTTATTGTTTTCTAGAAAGCATATAATGATGGAGCCAAATGTGGCTGGCAATTAGTACTTCTCAGGAGAGTCTTCAGCCCTCTGCACCCACAGACCTAAGTTCACATGGCTGAGGAAACTGGCTAAAGACATTATCTGTTGATGCCAACCTATGGGGAGCTTCATTTTGATAAGCCACATCTTGTGTTATATACCGGTATATTTAGCATGTATCTGTACATGTAGAGTCCATGCAAATTATTTAAAAGATTTCATTCTATCCAAATTTGTTGTCCATGTAGTAATAAATAGCTGTGGTTTTGTACGTCTCACGGTCTTGGTGATAAAAGGCACAGTGGCTTGGCCTAGTGAAAGTGTATTTGGCCATTTTGTGTCACTCCACAAGAAATGGGGATAACCCTCTGCCAGGAAAGTTTATGTTGGCAAGAGCTGTGGAGTTGCTTGGCTGAAAGATTATGTGGTATTTACTGCATAAATGTACTTTGGTTAATCTTCCAGAAAAGTTCCACATTCAAAGAAAAGTCAATTAAGAAAGCAGCCGCATATTTCTGGAATGGCCAAGAGGGTTCTAGAGAGCGTGAGGAAAACATTTCCATAATAGATACCGAAAATAACCAGCTATGAATTATTTTCATAGCTTGCAGACTGAGACAGGGTTTTAGCAGTAGGTGTGCCTTTCTGTTCTGCTCGTAATCTTCCTGGCTACTTGTGGACACTATAGGAGAAGAATCATCTACAGAGAAAGCAGTCACTTCTTGGAAATGTCGGTTACACATTCGTTGAAATGTAACAAGGCATAATAAACCAACTGCCCGGTGATAAGTGTCATTTCAGTAATGTGCTTTTTGCTAATGACTATGCTAAAAAGACCCAAAAGGCTGTGCTAAAATGACTTCTCCGAACCAACCCAGAAGCACTTGTCACCTGACCACACTCTACCAGTAAGAGCAAGTTCTATTAATATTCACCTAAAGAAAACCAGTTTGTTGACCTAAAGTACTCTTGCGTGCTATTTTATTCTTCGGAAATTATGTCGATCCAGAGGGATAACTGTACTGAGCTTTTGATGCAAATATTAAAATTCTATTTAGATGTACAATGCTTTAATGCAAATTTTTAACCATAAAACCAAACGCTCCATTCAGTTAAATTAATAGAATTACAAAAAGATGTAATGATAGCAATTAAGTCTTGAAAATGCAGATTTTATAGTCAAGGACAATTACCTCATTTATAGCATACTGGAATGATGCCAGATGAAGGTAATTTAGGTTCCCCCCCTCCTCACAGTTATATCATGAAGGATATCTTAAATTTCATTAGTACAACAAAGGGGTGAGAAGTTAGACAATAAAAAAAAGAGATGAGTGAATTTGACCTTTCTTGTTTCATTGCAGGCAGAAAACATACATCTTTCTAAGGTATTGGTAATATTTCTTTCTACTACCATCTCTGAAATTTTTTTTTTTTATTAGCAGCCATGGCACATTAGAATGGAAAAGGTCAGATTCATTCAAATAGTCACCAGGCCTGCTGGTGCCATGGTACTTAAGAGGGCTCCTTATAATTTCATTTACAGTGATTGCTTTGATATAAGGGTGTAAGAGCAGCAAAGAAGGTCTAAGGCCTCATCTTCAGAACATATTGTTTTGAACCAAATTTGGATTAAAATAACCTTGCAAAATTTGACATGCAAGTACTTTTTAATGGGTACATTCAAAAGCGGCGGGGGGGGGTGTTAATGAAACTTCACAATGAGGTTTCGATAGGTATATTAATGGTACGTATTTCCTCGTAAGGGAGGTGCCCCAGTCCAGTAACCATTTTGGTTGTTCTCTTCTGCACCTTTTCCATTTCCACTACATCTCAAAAAAGTTATAGTGGAAACAGAAAGGAACAGAGAATTGGAACCAAAATGATTACTAGGCTACGGCACCTCCCTTAAAAGGAAAGGCTACAGCGCTTGGGGCTCTTCAGTCTAGAAAAGAGGCATGTGAGGAGGGACATGACTGAGACATACAAAATTATGCAGGGGATGGATAAAGTGGATAGGGGGATGTTCTTTTCCCTCTCACACAACACCAGAACCAGGTGACAGCCACTAAAATTGAGTGTTGGGAGAGTTGGGACAGACAAAAGAAAATATTTCTTTACCCCGCATGTAATTAGTCTGTGGAACTCCTTGTCACAGGATGTGGTGGTGTCATCTGGCCTGGATGACTTTAAAAGGGGACTGAACAAATTTCTGGAGGAAAAATCCATCACAGGTTACAACCCTGTGCATGTGCAACCTCCTGATTTTAGAAGTAGCTACCTCAGAATGCCAGATATAGAGGAGGAAATCAGGATGCAGGCTTCTTCTTGGTTTGTGTGCTTCCTGGGGCATCTGGTGGGCCACTGTGAGATACATGAATGGACTAGATGGGCCTTTGACCTGATCCAGTGGGGCTCTTCTTATGTTCTTATGTACATTAGCAAGGCAATATTGGAATATTCAAGGAACTAACTTGAATTTTATTTATATTCCTGATGATGATGGTTCAAAACCAGAAAATTTAAATGTTTTGAACTTGATGGAAACTTGATGAAAGTTTCTTATACAAAGCCCTTATAAAGCAATCAAAGGAGGAATAAAATAGCTCCAAGGCTTATGTTGGCTGCCTCTTAATTTCCACACATGGGGAAAACTCACAATTCTAAGCTGCAGCATGGGAAATATATAAAAAGCTAGATATCTATATCAGTATGTCTCAATGATCACCATAGGATATTAATGAATTGAAATCTCAAACAAGCAGAACTGTTGTTTTTTTAAAAAAAAATTTGAAGCTAAAATGTTCTATACCTTCAAAAACAGTGGAACTGAACCACATGCACCTTTGGTTATATCTGCACCACTCTCAGGGAAGTAGCATAAGCAATAACTTTTGGGATTCATTTTTCAAATATTAATAGAAGCAAGTGCAAAGTCTGATTGCCAGATCCAAATTTGCATAGCAGAGAACACTTCAGAAATGCAGGCGTGAGAAAAGAAACTTCAGGCCTGTCCCAAGATAGGCATGGTGTTTTATGGAACTGTGATGGTCTGAAACCCAAAAACCAAAATCCACATCCAGAATAAAAAAAAAAAAATCCTTTAAAATGAAAAGCACCAGGCAACCTCAACACTAAACTCAAATGGTATTGATTAGGAACATAAGCAATAAAACTTTTTGTGTTGAGTGCCAAGACACTTTAGATGGGTACTCTGGCTTTATGAAACAGAGACCTCACCAGAAGCAGAGAGGACTTCACTGAGACTGTGAACATAAAATATTTTAGCACTGTAACATTTGAAAATGCTAGTGGCTACTGTACATATAAGTGCCATCAAGACCAGGACTGGACCAGCAATATCAAATGCAGCCTGCAACAGGTTACACTGTAGGCTGTAATCCCTACACAGACTTAGGGCACAATCCTAACCAGGTCTACTCAGACATAAGTCCCATTTTGTTCAATAGGGCTTACTTTCAGGAAAGTGTAGTTAGGATTACAGCCTTATATGACAGCACACTCCAAATCTTGTTCTGCTCCAGCACAGTGACTACTGTGCTGGACTAGAATGTTGCAAACAGGCTGTAAAGCTTGTTTGCAGCACCCAGAGAGTAAGCAGTGCTGGCGGGAAGGCCTGTGCCTACCAGGAAGGCCTGGACCAGTGGAAAGACTGGTGCTGAATTCAGAGCAGCACATGACAGAGCTGCTAAGCTCCTGCCCTAATGTGAAAGCCCAACGTGAAGTTCCTGGACTTACACCAGTGATTTTGCTCCTTCCCAGCCCTGGATAGAATGTGGTCCCACTGCATCAGCACTGGTTTGAATTAGGCTGCCTGAGTAAGTTCCATTGGACTCAGTGGTGCTTACTTCTACATAGACATGAAGTCACTTTTGAGTAGACATGCTTAGGGTTATGGTGCTAATTTAAGTGCATTTTAAAAAGTTGATTAACTTTGCATGCAATATGGTATTCTTAAACAATGATGAGAATAGCATTTATCTGTTATCTGATATCAGATAAATGTTAATGTATGTGTTCGCCTTAGTGGTCCAAAAAATTATTTATTGAGCAGTTATAGTATATTAGGATAGGGCTAACTTACACTAAACTACAGAAAATTCAAACGGACTGACTCCAGAAGGCACACAGCATTCAGAACATCAACCTGCCCGGCCCCCACTTGTGCGACAATCAATGAGGTGTCCCTATTTTCCTGCCTTAGCCTGGCTTGTCTGGAGTGCTGGGCAAAGAGGGTTACTCTTGCACCTCCAAAATTAGCACGCCAGACAAAGGCTTGGGATAAAGGGTCACTTTATTAATACAATCAAAAAGAAAGCAAACAACATCCACTGATTTCCATCAGAAGAAAAACCCTTCTGCTTATACTCCACTGATGGGTTAGGAAGTAATAACATGAAGAGGGCTTTTGATTGTCTCATTTCAATAGACTTTAATAAGGCATCAAAATACAGTACCTTGGAAAAGCTTCCTCACATTTTCCAATATAGTTTATTGTTAATTGGAAGCATAAGCTGATGCAGCACAATAAATAAGAAAATTACTAGACTACTATGATTCCCAAAGGTCATTTTAATGAAAAGTTTAAGAAATATATTCATGTTGGAAATTAAAAATAAAACCAATATCATTTAATAACACTGTTACTGTAATGGCATAAAACCGAACTCTATGGGATGCTTAATACCAGGCTGTCAAGTCTCCTCATTACAGACTTCCACTTCTCAGATGAGTGGAAATTTTTGAAGGGAATAAACACCATTTGCTTGGCATGTTATTGCTGTTTCATTATCCATTTCTCTCTCTTTTTTTACTTTAATTGCAGTAATCATAACTTCTTGTTTTTTAACTGATAATTTATAACTTTATATATCTAATATAACTTTATAATCACTTGTACACTGATTATACGTTGAGAATGCCTCTTTTGCAGGAATGACATGCAGAAGGCAAAGAAAGAGGTTGGTTGGCGTGACATGAACCAAAGGGCCAGAAATTGTATAAGAATCAAAGGAAAAACCCAGAGATTCTTGCTGGGCAGTGGTTCTCAAGGGGAGGATGGCAGCAGTGCGATCCCCAAATTTGTGCTGCTGCCAGGGACAAGGGGGCCTTTTCTACTTACCTACAGTAGCTCCACCCTGGGGGTGGGTGGGTTCAGGGAACCTACAGACCCCTCTGCAGTGCTCTCTAAGAGCCTAATCCTGTGGTCGGCGGCACAGAGCAGTTCTGCTGACCACAGTTGCAAACGTGCTGTAAAGCACATTTGCGGGGCTCACCGCCGGGCTCCCACCGGTGCTAGTACAGGGCGGTTACCCAGCTTCTGCAGCTTGGCGGTCTCCCGGACCGCAGAGCAGTGGAATGGGAGGCAGGGGCGTGGATGGGGTGGGGAGGAGGCATTCCGGGCAGGGGGGAGGCTGGTGGGGGGCGGAGAGAGGGTGGAAGGAGGCATGCCAGGGGGTGGGTGGGAGGCATGTCAGGGGGAGGGAGAGAGGAGGATCCAAGGCGCTTGTGCAGGCTGCACGTCCTACACGAGCGCCTTAACCTTACTGCCAACCTTATGGTCGTAAAGTGAGTAGCCCCATTGCGGGGCTGATTACCTTACTTGGGGGAAGGGGACAAATGTAGCGGGGGAGACGCAGGATTTGGCGACAGCCCCTCTTGGTGCTCAGTTGTGCGTTGTTCACAACTGTGCTCTGGTTGCATCTGGAGGGTGTTCTGAGGGCCAGCGAGGTTGAATGAATGAGCCCATTCATTCATTTATTCAGTCTTCTAAGTTCCATCTCTAATTTATTTATTAAAACTTCATATTTAAATTTTTTTTTTCCGGCCCTCAACACCACACCAGATATTTGATGTGGCCCTCTAGCCAAAAAGTTTGGAGACCCCTGCTAGTCAGTTAGTCCATCAGCACTTCCAGTAGTCCATTAGCTTCTCAGTTCATTAATCCAGTGTTATTCAAACTGTGAGGCGCAGCTCGTTAGGGAGGTACCAGGAACTCAAAGGGGAGGCGAGGGATGTCCTCTCGCAGCGATACAGTCAAACCCCTGGGCAGAATACAAGCCCGTCTTCTGCCCATCTCTGCATCTCCATCAGCTCTCCCTCTCCCTCAGCTGTGAAAGTGGCTGCTGCTGCCCCGCCCTCTTCTCCCTCCACTCTGAGGCTGCCGCCTTCTGTGTTTGCTCTTCAGCTCCATCCCCCATCTGGCAAGTACCAAGCATGCTCAGTCCTTAACCCTCGCTGATCCTTGTCTGGTGGGTTCCTAGTTCCCAGCCTGGGATCACTTCGCATCAAAGTGCAATCTCTCTTTTCAACCCCCTCCCTCTTCTACTCCCCCCTTTCAACTTTCCTCCCCCTCCCCAAATAAAACACTTCCTATTTTACCAGTCACCAGGGGTCTTAAAGTTGCTTCCATGCAGTTGGCAAAGGGGGAGGGGAGAGAGAAGCACACACTTTACTTGGCCAGGAGCTGAAAAAGGGTACTGTTTTTAAAGTGATTTATTAATGTTGTTGTTTGACTGAAGAGGAAAGGCTGTATTTTTAAAGTGATGAATCTTGCTATTTGCAGGGAATACTTATCAGCCACTGATGAAGTGATTACCAGCCCAGTCCTATCCACACTTTCCTGGGAGTAAGCCCCATTGACTCTAATGGGACTTACTTCTGAGTAGACATGCATAGGTTTGAGCTGTGCATCTCCTAGTATAGGAGACAAATCAGCCTCCTAACCAAACCCTTATCAGCTCCGATATATTTTCATGGTCTATTTTTGTTTTCCTCACCAGCTGCTGGAAAAATTAAATTAGATTAAATTAATAAGGGGTTCAATCCTATCCAAGGAGAATGGGAGAAATGACTAGTTGGATTGGGGTCTGCAGGGGTGTGTGTGTGTAATGTTGGTCAGACTGGTTGTTCACAAAGTTCATTTGATAAAACAATTCTATTGGTATGCTTCCTGGACCAGACAAAATCTACCTACTCCAGCATCCTGTCTCCAACAGTGATCAGCAGCTGATCATTTATAAAGCATGTATATTGCTGTGTATTAATAATATAGTTTAAGATCTGCATTTAATTAGTGATATGTTTAATATAATTAATATTAATATAGTTAATATTTCTGGCCACTTCCTGTTTAATGATGTCACTTCCAGCCCTTAGGAACATGATGGGGAGTCATGGCCAACAGCCACGGGGGTCAAGGGAGCCACTGGCCGGAAAAGTTTGAGTACCACTGCATTAATCTATCAGTTCAGTTTGTTTATCCAGCTTACCTTCTCCTACTACCCACCAAACTCTCCGTGCATCAATTATCCCTTAATTGCCTCTAGTGGCTGCAACTGTGCAATATACGCACTACTATTTAGAGCTCGGGGATTAACCTTATGCTTGCCTGCCAGAATAAGGGGCAACTGTTGACTCTACACCCTATCTCCGTGAGGGATCTTGCTTGTTTCCATTACAGGGAGCGCTGCAGACGAGTCCACAGGCTCCCCAGCTGGCTGTAGGTAAGTAGAAAACGCCCTTTGTCCCTGGCAGCAGCAAGAACCTGGGGATTGCATTGCTGCTTTCCTCCCTACCAGCCCCTTAAGGGGCCAGAGGCAGGGCTTCTCAGGCTCGGATATCACAATGCCCCGATTTGAGAACCTCTGGAATAACCCAAAAGCACATGTTCATTTATAGCAGGGGTGTCCAAACTTTTTGGCAGGAGGGCTACATCATCTCTCTGACACCGTGTCGGGGGTCTGGGGAAAAAAATTTACATTTCAAATTTGAATAAATTTACATAAATGAATATATTAGAGATGGAACTTATATGAAGAATGAATGTCTTGCAATAGTTTGAGGCCTATAAAAGGCCTTGCACAAAGCAAGGCCAGCTTTTCCTTTGCTGCCGCTGCTACATCACAGATGTGAAACAGCAAGCAATGGAGGGAGCTTACACAAGCCTTGTCCCACAGCTTACACAAGAGGTCAAACAGTTGGCTGACACGCTGAGAACAGTTGCATCAGGCTAGCACGGGCTCCAGCAAGTCTCCAGAGGGCCAGAGGCTCTTTGGAGACTGGGGTCTCCCTGAGGGCCGGATTGGGAGTCCTCGAGGGCCGCAAGTGGCCTCAGGGCCGGGGTTTGGGCACCCCTGATTTATAGAATGAATAGAAGTGGACAGCAAAGGACCTAGTTCCATTCATTCGGAAATGTATGCGCCTAAGAATACATGAAATGAATGGCAACTCATGAAATGAGTGCCCACTTGCTGCCATTTTGTTTCATTAAAAATAATAATAATTAATTGTATATAAATAAATATTTATATAAATAAATAATAAGTGTTTTTCTTACTTGTGACAGGAACTCCTGGAAGGAGCTCATTTTCACAGCCCACTCCTTGTGGCTACCATTTAAATTATCGATTTGTCTTGAGATCCAGCATCCACACTGGCCAAGGCAGAAAGGTCTGGGATGCCTTTTGAATCATACTGGATCATTCATACTTTGCAAACTTCCAGAAGATTCCTAGGTAATTCTTGTGTTTCATCGAAAGAAAAAAAAAAAACAACTCTTGAAGCAGAATTCTTAACACTATAGTGAAAACTATTTAGTACATGAATGTTTAAAATTTCAAATCTTAAATGGGATTTATGCAGATCTCTTCTTCAGGTGTTCTATCTTGGATGTCGCTAACCTAAAAATTTAACCACTCATGTTTTGCTTCAAAACAAATAAAAATTCAAATTAGTTTTTTGACATTTCAGATTTTTGAAACGAACAGCATTTCTAATTTTGTGAAATTGTAAATTATTGCGTGAGAGCCCAATCCTGAGCTTGGTGCTGCGGCTTTCCGCTGGAGCGTACTGTTGCAAACCTCCGCGAGGCTTACTGCTGGGCCAGCGCCAGGCGGGCGCCTGTTCTCCGCTGCTTGGTGGTCTCATGGACAGCCAAACTGCAGCATGGTAAGCAGGGGCAAGGAGGGGGCGGGGAGGAGGAGTTCTGGGAAGTGTGGAAGCGTGGGGAGGGCGAGAGAGGGAGGGCGGGAGGTGTGCTGGGGGAGGGAGCGGGGAGGCAGGAGGCGGGTCCGGTGGAGCTCAGCTCAGCGCCCTACACGAAAGCCTTTACTTTACCGCCGACCTATTGGTCGATGGTAAAGTGAGTAACCCCATTGCGGGGTTGCTTCCCTTACATGGGAGAAGGGGACAAAAGTTCCCTTCTCCCGAGGCACTGCCTGCTGACGCGCGCAGGATGCACGCAAAAGCCATTCTGGGCGCCCCAGGCAGCTCAGGATTGGGCTGAGAGTCTGACTTGGTTTGTGTCCTTTGGGGTGTTCCTCTGGCTCAGACATGCTGTAGAGTGACACTTGTTCAAGGTCAATATTCAACTCAAAGGCATACTGCCCTACCACAGTATTGATTTCACTTTTGCCCTTCTGTTTTTAACTGCTAGGTTACAGTATTCTTCTTAAGGTGTCTTTCTATTCTTTGAAATATGGACACAAACATTCCACAAATGTATGACAAATCACCCTACAACTTGTAATCAGAGTACACCAATTATACCACAAAGAAGCAAAAGGTAGTTATGACTGATTGCCGCAATTAATTTTTTTTAAGGACCCTCTAGTAAGACTTTTAGAAAATGACTTTTTAATCATCTGTAGGATTACTTATATGATTGCCATTTAATAGTTTTTAAATATGCCTTATACAGAATTATCCGTAATTCCTTTATGGGGCAGAAGAATATGTCCCTTGAAATCAGTTTACGTGAAACAGAATGACAATTGGCACACATTGCAAAGGGGAATATGTAAGCACTGCTCTGTAAAGAAGGTTCAGCACCAACTCTAGGGATATGGCAAGGAAACAGAACAATTTCAGTGTTTGTTGCCCACTCTGCCTCATGGGTCCAAAGCAGTTAAATGTTTTTCAGCTATAGAAGGAGGCAAAGAATAGAAAAGAAATTTAAGAGTGTGCACATGCATTTTCTCCATTAACTGCAGAATTAAGACATAAAGTTAGATGAAGAATTTAAATAGCAGAAAATAAAGAAATGAACATAAGAACATAAGAACATAAGAACAGCCCCACTGGATCAGGCCATAGGCCCATCTAGTCCAGCTTCCTGTATCTCACAGCGGCCCACCAAATGCCCCGGGGAGCACACCAGACAACAAGAGACCTCATCCTGGTGCCCTCCCTTGCATTGGCATTCTGACATAGCCCATTTCTAAAATCAGGAGGTTGCGCATACACATCATGGCTTGTACCCCATAATGAATTTTTCTTCCAGAAACTTGTCCAAACCCCTCTTAAAGGCGTCTAGGCTAGACGCCAGCACCACATCCTGTGGCAAGGAGTTCCACAGACCAACCACACGTTGAGTAAAGAAATATTTTCTTTTGTCTGTCCTAACCCGCCCAACACTCAATTTTAGTGGATGTCCCCTGGTTCTGGTATTATGTGAGAGTGTAAAGAGCATCTCCCTATCCACTCTGTCCATCCCCTGCATAATTTTGTATGTCTCAATCATGTCGCCCCTCAGGCATCTCTTTTCTAGGCTGAAGAGGCCCAAACGCCGTAGCCTTTCCTCATAAGGAAGGTGCCCCAGCCCTTTAATCATCTTAGTCGCTCTCTTTTGCACCTTTTCCATTTCCACTATGTCTTTTTTGAGATGCGGCGACCAGAACTGGACACAATACTCCAGGTGTGGCCTTACCATAGATTTGTACAACGGTATTATGATATTAGCTGTTTTGTTCTCAATACCTTTTCTAATGATCCCAAGCATAGAATTGGCCTTCTTCACTGCCGCCGCACATTGGGTCGACACTTTCATCGACCTGTCCTCCACCACCCCAAGATCTCTCTCCTGATCTGTCACAGACAGCTCAGAACCCATCAGCCTATATCTAAAGTTTTGATTTTTTGCCCCAATGTGCATGACTTTACACTTACTGACATTGAAGCGCATCTGCCATTTTGCTGCCCATTCTGCCAGTCTGGAGAGATCCTTCTGGAGCTCCTCACAATCACTTCTGGTCTTTACCACTCGGAAAAGTTTGGTGTCGTCTGCAAACTTAGCCACTTCACTGCTCAACCCTGTCTCCAGGTCATTTATGAAGAAGTTGAAAAGCACCGGTCCCAGGACAGATCCTTGGGGCACACCGCTTTTCACCTCTCTCCATTGTGAAAATTGCCCATTGACACCCACTCTCTGCTTCCTGGCCTCCAACCAGTTCTCAATCCACGAGAGGACCTGTCCTCTAATTCCTTGACTGTGGAGTTTTTTCAGTAGCCTTTGGTGAGGGACCGTGTCAAACGCCTTCTAAAAGTCCAGATATATAATGTCCACGGGTTCTCCCGCATCCACATGCCTGCTGACCTTTTCAAAGAATTCTATAAGGTTGGTGAGGCAAGACTTACCCTTACAGAAGCCATGCTGACTCTCCCTCAGCAAGGCCTGTTCGTCTATGTGTTTTGAGATCCTATCTTTGATGAGGCATTCCACCATCTTACCTAGTATGGATGTTAGGCTGACCGGCCTATAGTTTCCCAGGTCCCCCCTCTTTCCCTTTTTAAAAATAGGCGTGACATTTGCTATCTTCCAATCTTCTGGCACCGTGGCCGTTTTGAGGGACAAGTTGCATACCTTAGTCAAGAGATCTGCAACTTCATTCTTCAATTCCTTAATAACCCTTGGGTGGATGCCATCAGGGCCCGGTGACTTATTGATCTTTAATTTATCAATGAGGTCTGAAACATCTTCTCTTTTAACCTCTATCTGACTTAACTCCTCGGTCAGGAGGGGCCGTTCGGGCAGCGGTATCTGCCCGAGGTCTTCTGCCGTGAAGACAGATGCAAAGAACTCATTTAATTTCTCTGCCATCTCTAAGTCTCCTTTTATCTCCCCTTTCCCTCCCTCACCATCCAGAGGGCCAACCGCTTCTCTGGCGGGTTTCCTGCTTCTAACATATTTGAAGAAGCTTTTATTATTCCCCTTAATGTTGCTGGCCATGTGTTCCTCATAGTCTCTCTTGGCCTCCAGTATCACCTTCTTACATTTCTTTTGCCACAGTTTATGTTCCTTTTTATTCTCCTCATTAGGGCAAGACTTCCATTTATGGAAGGAAGCTTCCTTGCCCTTCACAGCCTCTCTAACTTGGCTGGTTAGCCATGCGGGCACCCTCCTGGATTTAGTGGAACCCTTCTTTCTTTGCGGTATACACCTCTGCTGGGCCTCTATTACTGTTGTTTTAAGCAGCCTCCATGCACTCTGGAGAGATTGGACTCTTTTTACCCTCCCTTTCAACCTCCTTCTAACCAGCCTCCTCATTTGAGGGAAGTCCGCCTGTCGGAAGTCAAGGGTTTTTGTTAGAGATTTGCCTGGTATTCTTCCCCCAACGTGCACGTCAAAACGGATCGCAGCATGATCACTGTTCCCCAATGGCTCAGTAACGTTTACATCTCTAACCAGGTCCTGCGTACCGCACAAAATTAAATCCAGAGTCACCTGTCCTCTGGTGGGCTCCGTGACTAGCTGATCTAAGCCACAGTCATTTAGCACGTCAAGAAATCCGGTTTCCTTATCGTGACCAGAACACAAATTGACCCAGTCAATATGAGGATAATTGAAGTCCCCCATGATTACAACCCTGTCCCTCCTTGTCACCTCCCTGATCTGTTTCCTCATTTCAAGGTCCCCATCAGATTTCTGGTCTGGAGGACGATAGCACGCCCCCAGTATTACATTGCTGCACAAGCCTGGTAATTTAACCCACAGAGATTCTACGGTGGAGTCGGACCCACCTTCAATCTCTACTTTGCTGGATTCTATCCCTTCCTTAACATAAAGAACACTAAGCAATTGGTGTCTCATTGGCTGCAACTATACAGAGTCTTGGAGAAGGATGAGCTGCTGGAAATGATAAAGGAATTTGCTATGAAATCTTTTTCATAGCAATCTTTCAAATTTTTAATATGAAAATTGAAGTACTGCAAAAAAAAAAAACTCTCAGACTTGGATTCTCACTTTTAAAATTGCAACCATTTTCAATGCAGTTTTAAACTTTTAATGAAGTTTAAAGTTATGATATTAAGTATCGATGCAAAATTTGACCCTTTTATACCTTGTTTTTTCATAATTGGGAATAGGATAGAAAACAAATTAGACTATAAATTCACATTTGTGAAAGCAAAATTCAAAGTGGAGCTTGCTTTAAAATTTATTCCCATTAAACATAATAGGAGAGTAGAATGATGGTATGATTCAGTCTATAACAGAGTCTACCACAATTCCAAGTGCCATATAGCCAAGGGTAAATATAGTTTGCATGTGTATGTGGGAAAGGACAAATGGCATGTCTCTGTTTCTATTGATCAGCTGCTATGTTTGCATGTGGCACTTGGACTTTACAGCTGTAGGAAGTGATGGATGACTTCCTCTGTCCTTGGTTGGGATTTGACCTTGGCAAACTCAAGTTATTTTTCTCCCAAAGTTGGAAAATAGCTCAGTTTTTCTTTTCTTTTCTTCTGAGACCAATTACAAATGTAGAAACCCCATCATGCTCCTGATCAGGAGTGTGGCAAGGTTTGTAGTCACTTTCCCCAACATTACCTTCTCCTTTCCCATGTTCTCCTTCCACCCACTACTCCCTGCCACCCACATCAGTATTTAGAGCACTTGAAATACTACTGAAGCTGTATCCTAGAGAAGCATCGTTCTTCATGGCTTGTGAATACATCTAGAATTCTCAGAACAAGTAGATCACTCAGAGCAAGTATACCAGTGAACCTGGTATACTACTGTGGCCGGCACATGAGAAAGAATTCATGCTGTTAGGTGAGTTTGGGAAAAGGGAAGTGAAAAAGAACTGGTTGGTAAATGAAGCAGCTGGTTTGAGTGGCAGTCTTGGGAAGGTGGCAAACTGGCAGTGGGTAAACCATGCCTAGCCACTGTGGCTTGCCACCTGTTCTAGCACTGTCCCATCCTCTTCCCATTCATTTTCCTTGTAAAGTGAGTGATATGAGGACGGGGGCAACTAACTTTCTCCTCTAGCTCAGTTGCTGGGGCAGCCACTTCAGTTGAGAGATGTAGGCTGCAATCCTAACCACACATTCCTGAGAGTAAGCCCCATTGAACAAAATAGGACTTACTTCTGAGTAGACCTGGTTAGGATTGTTCCCTTAGAAGAGGATCACTGCCTCCCCCTCCCCAATCTCCCGCTTTGTTTCTCCACTGCCTAGGCAGGGAAGATTTTGGGACAAGAACTCCAAAGATTCCCCTTCTGCCTGGCCAGTTCTGAAAATGTGAAGTTGGAGGAGGTGGTGGTGGTGTGGTAGGATGAGCTCCAAAAAGGGGGAGGGAACACAAATATACACACTTTGGCTGCTGCTTCAGCTTGAGCTGGGGCCGATTCTCTGACATTCTTATTATACCACTTCACTGCATTGGGATACCCCAGTATATAGAAATTTTTTTATATAGTATTGCACTTTCTTTTAATCCCTTGACTAATTTTGTAGATTGGGCTGCACAGCTTTGTTGGATTAGGCCAAATGAAACCCAGCAGCCAAGCATTTGGCGTACAAGTTACTTGACATCCTCCCTTTGTGTAGTCCCAAACCAGCAAAGAAATCTGTTTAACTGCTATTCATGACTAGTGGGCTTTGTTCGGCTTGGTGGATTACAAGTTATGCAGGTCTGTTATACATTTACTCACCAGAAAGTAAGAGATGAACCTCAGAATGTACTATAGCCATGAAACAAAATGACCTTTCTCAAGAAACGTTAGGCCAATGGAAAGAGAAGGGACATTATATACCAGAGGTGACCAAACTTGCTAACATAAGAGCCACATACAATAAACGTCAGATGTTTGAGAACCACAATATTTAAGATGCATTTAAAGTCTTAAATATATTTACTCACCATAAACATTAAACTTATGCTTTCATGCAGTGGATTCTCAGTTTATACCTTGTAAATAATAATGCAGCCTGAAAATTTCTTCTTTACCTTTTAAATCAACTGTGATACAAAAAGAAGTACAGCCAAAAATTTCCAAAAGCCATACATTCTACAGGTAGGTCCTCCTTGTCTGCGGGTTTGAGACCCACAGATTTGATTCAGTGCACATCAGGAGGGTCTCACTATATCTCCCAGACATGACCAGAAGTGTCTTCCAGTTGTGTGTGGAAACAGCCATTCTGCAGTGCAGGGAGGCCGTGTGCATCTTCCTGCTCCTCAGAAGGCCTGCCAGAACCTTCTGAAAGGCACTTCCAGTTTAGCGAAAAAGAAGAAGGACATTTCAGAATGCTCTGGCAGGCCTTTTGAGGCATGCCTCCCCATGCCTCAGAACAGCTCCGACATGACCAGAAGGCATTTCTGGTTGTGTCCAGAGGTCCTTTGATGGCCACAACCCACTGATTCACTTATCTGGGGGTTTTGGCATCCACGGAGGTGGGGTCCGGGAACAGATTCCCCACAGATAACAAGGTCCAACTGTATGTCAGAGACACATGTGGCTTGCAGCCTGCAATTTGGCCACCTCTGTTATATAAGCTATTCTTCAAGAACAATTTCAGGAAATATAGTATATGGTAGTACCCTAAGCTAACAGAACAAGGCCTCCACACCAAGTTACAGGAGGCTCAAAGATGCCAAACACAAGCAAAGAGGATTTATTGTCTATAACCAGTCTTTGAGGAAGACCTGAAAGAATTGAATACTTCTGAAAAATTTACAATCAGAAAAAAGTATATGCATACATACACACACAAAGAAAATAAGAGAGAAACCGGAGCTTAGCTTGCATTGGAAATACTATCTGGAGAATCAATTTTGCCAGGCAGTCTCCCAGCGAGAGTTTGTCAGTACAGAAGCACGAACAATACCATGCATATGAACAAGGTGGTCTAGAGAGAGGAAGAAAAGTGAAAATTTATTGTTGCTAACTCACTGATGAATGAAAACATTAGAAATGCAGCTGTAGAAAACAAGGGGTTAGTCAGTGAAAGCTTAACGTATTGCCTTGGAGCCCTGGGAAACGGAGCCAACATTGTGCATGCCATCAAACTGTCTGTATTGTACACGATAAAACGAAAGTGCTTTGATCACCGATTCCTGGAGCCCCCGACTGGTGAATGTTTCCTTTAAGCCGCTCCAAAATAAGTTTAGCAGCCAACACACATAGTGTCAGGTAACCGTCTGAGGAAAGAAAAAGGTTCTGCAAAGGGATTACTGTCTGGTGCAATTGCTGGTATGTTAGCCAGCAGGGGATCATTATGTAGCACCTCGAAAGAACAAGGAAAGATGTAGCCTTAGCTCAGCTATAATGGCTAATCCAGAAACAGCTGTTTTTCTTCTCCATGCTTTCAACGATTGTTGCTGGTGACCTCCTCCAACTCTGAATCCAGCAATTTTTTTAAGAAACAACTTTTCAACATACACAACTTGGGGTTTCACATATCACAGGCAGGATCTATCAAATTCTTTCATCTGCGTGCAATTTTGGCTTCGTTCTGGAAGGCAAGCCTCCAAATCCAACATACGTATTGTTAATGCAACCAATACATTCAGTTTATTGGATGTAGACACTCACTTGCGACTGGGTGTGTGGCATCTACTGTGCATTGTAGAAAGACATGGGGTCAACCACAACATTCAGGGAAGAGAATCAGGGAAGAGAATGCCCGGAAACTGAGTTCACAGTTCTTAGTGTGAACTAGAACACATACACAATTGATTACTTTTTTTTGACATGCCAAGTTAACATTGCAAACTCTGAAATTTGAATCTGCTCAAACACCTTTACCCATCTCCATTTAGTGTGCAGCTGTAGCCCTTCCTCAAGAAAGCATATGTGGCCCCATTATTTGGTCACTTCTCAGTTGGACTGCTGAAATGTGTTCTACGTGGGGCTACTCTTGTAAAGGATCTGGAACCTGCAACTGGGTGCAGAATGTTGCAGTCAGGTGTGTTGATGGGGGCCTCATCGGGAGAGCACATAACATATCTCCTGCAGTAATTATACTGTCATTGGTTTCTGACAGTTGATGCTGGTTGTTACATTGAGGCCACAATCCTAACCAACTTTCCAGCACTGACCTAGCCGCAATGCTGACCCAAGGTGAGGTAACAAACATGCCATCACCTTGAGGAGGCCCCCTTGACTGCCTCCCCACTGCAGGATGCAGTGCACACCACATTGGCACAGCTATGTCAGTGCTGGAAAGTTGGTTAGGATTGTGCCCTTAAAGTCCTTTACAGTGTGGACCCTCAGCATCTTAAAGGATGCCTCATGAAAGTGCCTTCTGAGATGTCCCTGCTCTACATGCCTTCAGTGAGTGAGACTTAATTGGGATGCACACAAGACTGGGCTTTCTCTATGGTGGCCTCCTGGATGTCTCAGGAGGTCCCCCCTACTTTTAAGGAGGCACTTCCCTGATTCAGCAGGTGTTTGGACTCTGTATCTTAAGAACATAAGAACAGCCCCACTGGATCAGGCCATAGGCCCATCTAGTCCAGCTTCCTGTATCTCACAGCGGCCCACCAAATGCCCCAGGGAGCACACCAGATAACAAGAGACCTCATCCTGGTGCCCTCCCTTGCATCTGGCATTCTGACATAACCCATTTCTAAAATCAGGAGGTTGCACATACACATCATGGCTTGTACCCCATAATGGATTTTTCCTCCAGAAACTTGTCCGATCCCCTTTTAAAGGCGTCTAGGCTAGATGCCAGCACCACATCCTGTGGCAAGGAGTTCCACAGACCGACCACACGCTGAGTAAAAAAATATTTTCTTTTGTCTGTCCTAACCCGCCCAACACTCAATTTTAGTGGAAGTCTCCTGGTTCTGGTATTATGTGAGAGTGTAAAGAGCATCTCCCTATCCACTCTGTCCATCCCTTGCATAATTTTGTATGTCTCAATCATGTCCCCCCTCAGGCGTCTCTTTTCTAGGCTGAAGAGGCTCAAACGCCGTAGCCTTTCCTCATAAGGAAGGTGCCCCAGCCCCGTAATCATCTTAGTCGCTCTCTTTTGCACCTTTTCCATTTCCACTATGTCTTTTTTGAAACTTTTGCATTTCCTCCATTTAAAAACCTCTAAAGGTACCATCAACTTTCATAACTGGACATGAAAGAAAAATATGCAGATTGGTTTCATTTCACCCCTCCACCAAGGCTTCCTGCAACATCTCAAAATGGATTGAAAATCCCTGTATGGGACTCACAGTAGAATTTTGTTAAGGCAGAAAAAATGGCACGTTCTATATTCAGAACACTTATGTGTGCAGAGAGAGAGAGAGAGAGAGAGAGAGAGAGAGAGAGATTTGGCATCTTTGTTAACATATTCACTGTCCAGTCTATGGATTTGAAATCAGTGGAATGAAGGGCTGTATCACACTTGCATGTTCATATATGTTAACTAGCGCCTTGTATGTACGTATGAACGAGCATTGTAGCTCAGACTTTGCAAACAGACCTTCCATAGCACCTTGTATTCTTCCACTTTTTACATAGAGAATAGAAATGTGCAGATTTGGGGGTAGAAATTAATTGTGATTTCAGTAAGAACTTAGTTGGGCATCTGTAGTTTATCCTGTAGGTGCAAATGATCTCACAAGAAGAACATTGGCTCCATGCATTGAATGATCTTCACCATGATGATAAAATGGTTTCCACTGGAGATGGATGATCTGTGGAAATTCAAAGCCATTACTTTAATGTTTTGACTTTTCCCCCTATTTTTTAATTTGCTAGCATGTTTTTAAAAGGAACTTGTCAGATTGGTGGTTTTGGGTTTGTTTTTTTGTCTTCCTCATTTCTAGAAATTATGTCTACATTTGAATTATGACTTTCCTACAGGAACTAACAGCTGTATGGGCAAATCATGCATATAAATCAATTACCAAGGCCTATGTACTACAAATGCACCCATTAATTAAGCAATGTCAGATGCTATGAACTGTGAAGTTCATTACATCTTTAGCATTCAAACCAAGGATTATTTGAAGAAGCAAGGCTGCGTTTACCTAATAGTTAATGAAATTAAGCCTAGTTGTGGCCAACATTCTTATTTTATGCCTGATTCAGTGTTTAAATGTTTATGAATAAAATAGCAACTGCTGAAAGCAGAAATGTTGAAATGTAATTACTGGTAAGTTATAACGCACTTGAGGACTCATTATGCCAGACTTGGGGAGTTTTTAAGATCACCAGTACAACATGCTCTCCAAAACACAGAGGTTTTTATGGGCTAAAAGCAGCAAAGTTAGAAGCGCTGTCAAATTTGTCCTGGCTCAATGGAAATTTTGATGATTGTGGTCGTATGATTTATGGGTATAATATTTTCCACTCATTACATGGTTGCATTTCAGGATTGTGACATGATTTGCATATGTGAATATTCCTGCAAATTAACTTCTGATGAGTGCTACATCTGTCTGGCTAAAGAAGCTCCTATCTTAAGAAGGAATCCAGCTGCTGCTCAAAAGGGATGAGAAAGAGATGACAAGTTGGATTTTTCTAAGTTAAAACAAAATAGCAGTTCAGGGCATTGTGTTTCTTGACATGGAGGCTGGGCATTCAAATGCAAATATTTGTATGATTGCTTTAAAACACACACACACACACACACACACACACACACACACACACACACTTCCTCCTTCCTGCCTGTGATGTCTTAATGTACAGTTGGCACAATTTTTCAAGGGATCCTCCATGCTTCTCTGCTGAAATCACTCTTAAAGACAGTGGGTAGAGTCAGGTTTTGATAACATTAAATGTTTTCCATCACAGTTAAAAAAACACATACGCATTCATGCAGAACAGTTGCAACTTGTAGTCAGCAACATTTAATAGAGGTGTGAAGGGAAAGAAGTTTTGTCTCCATTTGGTTTGACGAGCTAAAAGCATTGACTGCGCTGCGATAATTTCACGTAAAAATACTGGTTTCTCCCTGAGAATCTGAGCGTCATTAACGTGAATCATGCTGGTATGAACATCACAATAAGCCGTGCTCACATCCTGTAATATCTACAAGTTTACATGATTTTAGAGATGTCTCATACACACCCTCTCACACACGCACACAAAGAAAGATACCGTGTCATTGCTGTTACGGGCAGTGATTACAAGAAGGCAGGCAACTGAAAAGCAACAGAGAGACTATCTAGATATGTTGATAGTCCTGTTCCTTATGCTGTTTCTACTAATCTACGCGGAATAGCAGCTCTTGGAAACTACAGCAAGTCCTCTAGGCAAAATTTTGTGGCCACCGGCATCGCCTCTGCCCCTAGACTCTGTGCAGCACCTGATGCCTCTCCCAGCCGAGGCCAGGCAGAGCTGCTTCTCAGGTGCAGCTGGCAGGGTACCCGGAAGTGCTGAGTGGCACATGTCACCATCAAGGAGGGACAGGACCTGGAGCTCTTCAGACCAAACCCTTGGAACACTACCCTAGATGGACGGACAAGAGCACCACGAGGAAGGCAGCCAGAGCTGCCCAGTAGGAGGGTTGGTGAGAAGGCGGGTATTCGATCAGGGTTCCTTTTGGGTTGGCTGAATGGCTGGAAGGGACCACCCTGCAGGAAGCTACTCCTTAAGTTCCCCTGCAGGTCAATGAGGAGGTTCAATAGCTGATAGACATCCAGGCAGAGCAGAGACCTAAGCCTCCATAACTGAGAAGAGGAAGCTGAGACCATGGCTTCCTCATGAGGAAGCTGTTCGAATCAGCATATAAGGGCACAATCCTAACCAGGTCTACTCAGAAGTAAGTCCTATTTTGTTCAATGGGGCTTACTCTCAGGAAAGTGTGGTTAGGATTGCAGCCTTTGATGGCTATACTCTGTGCCATCACGGTAGCAAAAAGACTTATATTACTTCATTGGAAGGAAGGATGCCCACCTACATATGCCCAATGGATGGATGATATTTTGCACTTAGCAGTATTTGAGTGAATGGCATATCGGCGTCAGGTACGCATGGATATATTTGAGGATATCTGGAGGCCGTTCCTTGGTATAATAACATAAGCCGCATGAAGTGTGTTTATATGCAGATTAACTTTGGTCATGTGTATGTATATGTTCTTTTTTTTGGTATGTAATTAATAATTATGTATCCACGTGATGCTCTTTCATATTTTTATTTTTTTTGTTTTGTTCAAGTAATAAAAGAAAAAAAAGATGGCTATGCCACACCCCCAAAACTAGAGCCAGTCAGGCAAAACTGATGCCATATTTTGATTCAGCACCCCAATTATACCTAAGAATAGGTCTAACTTTTAAGACGGCAAAATGTGTAGGCCTGTGTTCTTATTATGAAGAATATCGATACACCTTTTTCTCAATAAAAAGCTCACAAGTGGTTTACACAGTGCAGTGGTTTTCAAACTCTCGGGGAGAGTTTGAGTTGCTCTGTTCTTGCGGGGGCAAGGGGGAGGCAGCAGGGGTGGGGCAAGGCAGCGGCACGATCCCCAGGATTGCGCTGCTCAGCGGGGCTGCAGGGGCTTGAGTCCACTTACCCGAGCCTCCGGCAGCCTCCTGGGGGTGTGGGGAGCCCCGCGTGACCTTCTGCAGGGCTCCCTGCAGCTTCAGAAGTGAAAGTGGAGTGATTGCGCTCCACTTCTGCTTTAGCTTCCGCTTCCTGGGGATTGTGCTGCTGCCTCCTCCCTGCATCCTGGCTGCCCCCACCCCTTAAGGGGGCAGAGGCCAGGGCCCACAGGCTGGGGTGTCACAATGCCCTAGTCTGAAAAACCCTGATATAGTGGTTTACAATAAATCAATGAATGTTTCCCTGTCCCAAAAGGGCTAGCAATCTAAAAAAAGGTGCAGGAGAGACACCTGCCACAGCCATAAGAACATAAGAACAGCCCCACTGGATCAGTGGGGGTAGGCCCATCTAGTCCAACCCATAGGCCCATCTATTCCAGCTTCCTGTATGTCACAGTGGCCCACCAAATGCCCCAGAAAAGCCACTGGAAAAGATTGCCATGCTGGGGTGAAGAGCGACAGTTACTGTCCTCTTGCTAAACATAAGATATCACTTTAAAAAGTATCTCTTTACCACCTAAACAGGGTGTTTGCTAAGGTGTTTTGCAAATTGAAAATATTGACACCCCCACACACACAAAAAAAACCCAGGAAATCAAAACAAGTTGATGTTATGTCATCACAACTCATAAAAGGCAGTCTAAAAACCTAATGTCAACCTCCAATCCCTGAAATGTAGTGGGAGAGTCATTTTTCTGTTTCATTTTTTTATATTGGTAATTAAAAGCAGGGATCGGCTTTGAAGCATTAATATTGACGTTCTCTCTTTCTCCCTCTGCCCCACTTTTTACAACTTCGTTAGAAGCCCAGAAAGATAATGGTTTGTGACAATGCTCACTCTTGCAGGCTACCGGATTGTGCCATCACAGTTATACTGTAAAGCAAGGCAGTGCAAATTACTAACACAAAGCCAAATGCACCCAAGTGGGGCTGTGTTGCTAAGTGTGTCATACATGAGTGTTGGCCTTACATGCTAAAGTACCCAGTCAGCCAGCTCACTGGACCAGCGTACATATACAGAATTTGAGCCAGTCTTTGGGAAAATAATGGCTTATTAGGGTGCGGAATTTTATATCATTGTCAATCTATAAAACTTTTACAACCTAGTCCTATTTGCAGAGAGATTACATCCCCAAAGCTCAGTGCCAAAGACACATGTTAATAAGCTCACAACTTTTAATTAAGCAATATGTATAAGTAGATTCCCATTAAGCTGTGATTTGTGGGCAAGTTCATTACAGTGGGTTTCAGCCACCAGACACATATTCAATACAAATCAAGCAGCCTGCATATTATCCAGCTTAATGTGAGTCTACTTGTGATATTTTATCGCCCTTTCACAATGGTGGCTCAAAGAACTATATTTCCTGTAAGATCGGGGGCAGAGACCAGAACCTTTTAATGACCCCATGTTGCTTTCTTAATGAAACTCTTTATCTGCGTTCTTTATGTGTAACTGGTGATTATTCGTGTAGTTAATCATATTTCTATAATCTAAGCTTTCAGTGTATGTGCTGTGTCTGTGTTGAAATCAGCAAACTGCTGCAGGGATGCTACAAATTGCACTGATAAACCACTGCGTTTTAAAAGCTCCACGTGGACTTCCAAATTCATGACGTGATAACAGTCTCCTATGCCCGTTTTCACTGCTTTTAAACTCAGCAAATGCCAGAATGCCGCCTGGAGTCTTTTAAAATGCACTTCCGGTATTTGCCAAAAATTGGTTTTGGCTGCTTCTGCAGGCCTTATAAAGCCTCCTAGACATGGGCCAGAATGCGGTTCCGTTTAGTCTGGGACGTCTTCAGTGGGGTCCAGCCACACATTTGGAGTCCACAGATGATGGATCCACACATATGGAGGGCCCACTACATATGTATATGTGTACATATATATATATGGGCAGCCTGATCTATCCAATGCTGGCACAGTGACAATGCACCAAGTAGCCGCACCAGCAGGAAGGCCTGCACCATCCCTCTGCCACCAGTGTAAGGAGTGATGTGAGCTGGAGCAGGTAAGTTCCGTGCTGAGCAGCTCAGGGGCAGGGGAATGGCAGAAAGGAATGGGGAGGGGCAGAACAGGGTGGGCTGAGGGCAGTGATGGGGCAGGGTTCAGCAGATTGGGGCCAGGAGGGGAGCAGGATGTGTGTCACTGGCATGCACTGTATCCGATTCTCCTAATCCGCTGACATGGGGCAACGCAGACTTGTGCCAGTGATTTCACTGGTGCAGGCCTGAGTTGCTGGGACTTACCCCAGGACAAGGTCTGAATTTCCCAGTCAGGATGCAGTGGAAGCCACTCTGGTGTCACTGCATCAGCACAGGGGAATTTGTAGTGGATTAGGCTGCCGGAGAAAAACAGAATTATATTACTACTTTGTTTATATATACAAAAGATGACAATTCCCAGATGACTACCCATAACTAATTCCTCTCTACTGTCTTTCTTTTGCCCTATTTTTGTTGCCTGTTTTCTACACAAAGTGCTGCCAGTCCTCTTCAAAAATGTTGCTACATAAGAATGGTTTGTCTGCCTTACGTGAATTAAGTTGGAAATCAGAAAATGGCACATTGCACTGAATTATTATTGTTCCATCAGGTTCTGTATCTTGCAGCTAAGAGTGCATTATGCGTAATTGCTCTGTGGACATTTCTAACAAGGTGAGCGCAGCAAAAGGAAAGTCTCATTCAGCAAGCAAACAAAGCCAGCTCTTACATGAGGAAGGACTCCATAGCTTTGTATGGAATAAAACATGTTTAAAATCAATATAGCAAAATGTCTCTATTAGATAATGTAAGCTTTCTTAGATGTGGGGTGGCATTGTAAGTGAAACATTTAATACAAGTGTTCTTTTAACAGAACCTGATATTCACACTGCAGTTTGATCCAGAAAGATCCTCAAGGCAGCCTACATAAAACAGTTTTTTTAAAAAATCAGTTGAAGTGGAACTGCTTCCTCCTTCTCTAACACATAGCATGGCTATAACTAGTTCAAAGACTTCACTAGTTTTCATGTGCATTTTCATCAGTGCTAAAACTCACTTCCCCTTTAACCATTTTTTGGCACTTTTGACAGAACTGGTTGCTTGTTTGCTTAAACTGGTTGCTTGTTTGCTCTCAGTGATATCATCACGCCATGGCAGCCTAATCAGATTGGATACACAGCATAGTGACATCATTCCATTTAGTACATGATTTCTGACTGAGTGTGATCACGCCTAGTGACTGACAAGGAATCCCCATCCTTTTGTTTTTTCCCCTTGTTATCACTTCACAGATCATCAGAATTCAATGAATTGCAAAAGCTGTTGTACACTATTCCAGTGGCTAAGGAGTTAAAACTGTGTAGCTTTAGAATCAAGCAAAATACACAGACACATAGCTGCAGAGAGAGGAGCAAGAATACAACATTAAAATCAAATGTCAGAGAAGGAGCTGTGCCTATTAGCTTCTCGAAACCAAAACTGAACAGTTCTGTGTTATCAAACAAATGGTTTGAGCTAGCCAATTACTAAGTTCTGATAAGCACCATGTCAGTTTTGAAATTGCACAAATAGTCTGCAGATGAGGGAAAATAAATCTGTGTCGTTCCTATAAAAATGATAAAGGAAACTCAAACTATTACAATTGGAACAACTAATGAAACACAGCTGCCATTTCAGTACTAGCAAATGAGTTTACTTTCGCTCAGGCCTTCGCAGATGAGACGGTTCTGTAGCTCTACTCCTGTTGGAAAATTTCCTTGTTCTCTTTGGCCTTCCAAAGCTCTATGATAAACCCATGCGGAAAACATTTCAAATGAAACGTTAAGCATATATATCGACGTGCAGCTATGTTAGGAGATTTGCAATGCAAGCCAATGCCTGTTTACTCAGAAGTCCCACTGAGTTTAATGAGACTCACAGCTCTATCTTCACCTAGCTATCCAATGGCAGTGAGGCTTCCACAACAGCGGTGGAAGCCAGTGGTCCGCACTGCAAAAGGCACTCTGACAGCATGTGAATCGGCGTGCTACCAGGAGTGCTGGGAGAAAGGCCTGCTCCTTCCTGCCCACGCCATCCTTGGAGTACCTGCTCACCGGAGCAGGTAGGATAACAGGAGAGGCAGGGGAGGGTGATGAAAGGGCGGAACTGAGATGGGAAGGGGCAAAACAGGAGGCCTAACAGGATGTGAGGAGCCAGTGGGAGGGGAGGTTCCATCACATATGGCCCATGATGGTCTTATGCCCTCCGGTAGCAGCTTCCCCACCCCCTTTCTCTTGGACTTGCGCAGGTAAACTGACCAGCGCAGGTCCGGGGAGACCCATTGCAGGTTGCAGGGCTTGTGCAGGGGTAAGAAGATTTTCAATCCCCTTTCCCGCTGAAGTATCCTGGCCTACCTGCACCCCCCCCCCATGGAATGCAGTGCCCACCAGGTTGGGGTGGCTGCAATGGTGGTAGAGAGGAAGAATAAGATTGGGCTCTCAGTTCTAGGTAAGTGTGTATGGGCACAAGCCTAACCAGGTCTACTCAGAAGTAAGTCCTATTTTGTGCAATGGGGCTTGCTCTCAGGAAAGTGTGGTTAGGACTGCAGCCTATATGACAGAAGCCTCAAATGACCTATGCCAACCTCAAAACTAAGTGTTTTATGGATTCCCATTATTATCTTTAAAATTGTGTGTTTAGGGTTTGTCTTCCTATGTGGACAATGACAAGAATGTATTTATCCTCTTCATCCTCTCTAAGAACCAACTATCTACATATAATGGTAGTTAAGTCAATGCAGAGAAAATACATCAAATGTTTCCTTAACAAGTAGCCAGGTTCACGTTAAGCCGCATTTTAAAGGTATCCTATTATGTCTAGTTAAGTCATCCTTGTGTCATTATTTCCTGTTAGTGTAAGTCACAGAATTGGCATAACAGGACAAGAAGCTTCAGAAAACAACTGAATATGTTACATGGTAATTATAGTTGGAGATATTCTTTATCAGAATTTTCTGGAATTTGTCAGATTTTACTTCTCAATTTGTAGATTTTATATGGCAAATTTCTCACTGTCAAGACAAAATGTCTGGAATATACACATGTACAGTGAATAGCATATTATGGTGGTAGAATATTGAAAAAGTCACTACAGAACTTCTTGGCTCTGTAATATATATGTTGAGGGACTAATCCTTGGAGGAGAACACAAATCCTTACAGGGATGGGGCATTAAAAGGAAGAGCAGATTGATGGAAATTGTGTCTTAATGTCAGGTGAGAATAACATGAAGTCAAAAGAAGAGTCTGGGTAGATATACATCAGGATAGTGAAAAAGGATTGTATTGAGTTTGAAGGGAAATGCTCACATAGGTGCCCATCCTACAGTCCTAAATAGTTGATTCGACAGTACATATCCCTGAATGCAGTGGAACTTCTGAACACACATGCATAGGAAAAGTATTTCAGAAACCCTGGTTTCAAAGTAGATCTGGAATTGAAACTTACAGAACAAAATAATCTTTATTCAAGGGAATACCAGGTGCTGTAGGCTTATACCATAGTCTTCAAGACTGAAGGTTGCCAACCAAGCATTAAGGTTGCAGTCTTATACACACTTACCTGGGAGTAAGTCCCACTGAATCCAGTGGAGCTTACTTCTGAGTAGACATGCAGAGGATTGTGCTGTAGGGCTCTTTCACAGTCTACCATGTTCCTCTTTGTGTAAAATTTCTGAAATTGTGCCCCAAGGCCTATTAGATCCGGTCTATGTAAATATTTCTGAAATGATTCTGTTTATCCTGAATTATGATTCTGGTTTGAATTCGGACTCACCCTTGCCCCCAGGGCCACCCCATCTATGAGGCCAATTGCAGATGTTGCCTCAGGCAGGGGACACCACTTCCATCTCCACTGATCCAGTCCTTGGATAGGAAAAGAAAGAGTGCGACAAAGAGGAGAGTGGTGAGCTAGAGTATTGGAGGAGCAGAGGCAGGCAAATCCCCAGGGATAAATACAAAAATCAGAATGCAAACACAGTTGTTGATGTCTAAGAGTTCTGTTACTAAGACTACAATAGGGATAACCGGAGAAGCCAATTGATTCGACATTTCTGTCTCCCCCCCTTTCGAATTGTAACTCACATACATCTTTTCCATACTGCTACCTCTTCAGCCAACTTCCTCAGTGTTACCAGCTGATTTATTTAACAAAACCAATGCATTCCTGAAAATACTGTTTCCAATAGAAAGCTCCCATGCTGTGATTGGCGAAGTGCTAAGTAATTTGCTTTTAATGCTAGCACGTACCACTTAGCACTATATTTAACAGAATGATGAAAATCTCTAATTTTTCATCTGCTTGCTTTAACTGGTGCTCACTGCAATCCATCTATATGTAGTGGAAGCTTTGGTATTGGATACATTTTAATAGACCTTGCTCTCCAGTCTACCGCAAGCATTTTAATTTTTAATTCATAGTTATGTCCTTATCGTATAATAGACCACAACTACAGATGGGGGAGTGCATTGAGGATAATAAGAGCACAGTAGGTACCTAGGGAAACTGTGCCACTAAAAGAGTTTCTTATTTACACTTTTCAGTAATGACAATACATATTCCGTTTTATAGGAGGAAATTGTAAAAGGAATGCCACCATAGGCAGGCAATTATTATGGGGCTATAACTAAATGATATGGATGTGGTTGTTAATAACTTCAGGAGATAATATAATCTGTACAAGTTAAGAGCTAGATTCCATGCAGTACAGTTTCGTCAGTGAAAACCAATGGGGCTCATACAGGCTTTATGAAAGATTAACATGGATCTAAATCTACATTCAGAATGACAATGCAAAATGTGAAAATCATGGTTTATAATTAGTCATTATAGGAACAAGCTGAGGAGTGCTAGAACTCAATTGATAATTGGTCATGTTGGGTATTAATCAGTGATCCTGGCAATCTGAGGGTCCTGCTATCAATTAAACAATCTGGGTGCTTTCTAGATGGGCAAATTGGACTCTTAAGAACATAAGAACCGCCCCACTGGATCAGGCCATAGGCCCATCTAGTCCAGCTTCCTGTATCTCACAGCGGCCCACCAAATGCCCCAGGGAGCACACCAGATAACAAGAGACCTCATCCTGGTGCCCTCCCTTGCATCTGGCATTCTGACATAGCCCACCTCCAAAATCAGGAGGTTGCGCACACACATCATGGCTTGTACCCTGTAATGGATTTTTCCTCCAGAAACTTGTCCAATCCCCTTTTAAAGGCACCCAGGCCAGTTGCCATCACCATATCCTGTGGCAAGGAGTTCCACAGACCAACCACATGCTGAGTAAAGAAATATTTTCTTTTGTCTGTTCTAACTCTCCTAACACTCAATTTTAGTGGATGTCCCCTGGTTCTGGTGTTATGTGAGAGTGTAAAGAGCATCTCCCTATCCACTCTGTCCATCCCCTGCATAATTTTGTATGTCTCAATCATGTGCCCCCTCAGGCGTCTCTTTTCTAGGCTGAAGAGGCCCAAATGCCGCAGCCTTTCCTCATAAGGAAGGTGCCCCAGCCCGGCAGTCATCTTAGTCACTCTCTTTTGCACCTTTTCCATTTCCACTATGTCTTTTTTGAGATGCGGCGACCAGAACTGGACATAGTTCTTCCTCTTCCTACTTCCTGAATCAAGCTCTTTTATCATCACAGCTGTCAGGAACAACAGGGTTAGAATTGGGATCTTCTCATCTGTTTATTGCTAGACTGCCCTGTATAGAGACCCTCTTGTACCTGAAGAAAGAACATGTGCATTATTATGTACTCAGTCCTGTACCCAGAATCATGCCAATCTGAGGGGCACCCCTTCTTCCCCTTTAAAAGGGGGGTGGAGAAGAGGGTGGCCCTCAGAGCTGCACAGAATTGCACCAATAGTGGCTGTGAGCTCAAAGCCACTCTCAGCATGGTTCTGGACCATGCCAGTCTGAGGGTTGTCCACTTCTTCCCTTTCCAAAAAAGGGGGAAGAAGGGATGGTCCTCAGATCGGGGTGATAATACCGGAAGTAACTGTGGTAATGTGATGATGTCACTGCAGTTAGTTCCAGTAAGGGGTGGCACTTTATGCCATGGCAAGATACTTCTGCCAGGATCCAATCCTTCCTCTTATCCCAAACTCCCCCTTCTCTCCCTGCCCACAACACACCTCCACTGCTAACTTACCAGCTTTGATGAAGGTTTTGGGAGATGCTGCAATGTGTGCTGCTACTTGTTGATGGCAGCGGCCCAGAAGTGTGTGATGGAAGCCTAGCTTTTGTGCTGCTGTAAGGGCCTTTGCACTGATGAAATGTTAGTTTTGGCAGCACAAGACCACAATAGGCTTGTGGCATAAGTCTTTTGAAAGCAGGAAGGCCAATTTTCACAAAGACAATGTGAAAATGTTTGCCAAATTCAAATATATATTCATGAATATGTTCACCTTTCTTTCTTTTATTTGAGTAATGTGATCCAACACAACCCATGAGTGAGCATCAAGCAGGAATTTCGAATAGTTGTCTAATATTATTATTGGCTTGTATTATTATTGGCTCAAGTGTGAGCGCAAACTATCTTCCTCCCCCTCAGGCAACTCCCTAACAGCCCTCCCCCAAAGTACTCCTGAGGTTGGAATAACCCATAGGAATGCTGCAGAATGTTGTGTGGGAGGAGCTGCCATGGGGGGAATCTCTCAGATTCATGTGGAAGCATCTTCCAGGACTCATTAGCAATAGTAATAGAATTCATTTGTACAATGCTTAAAACAACTAAGCATTTATTTTCTGAGAATAAATGGAAGAAAATCAGGTTGCTGGGGCTTAACAGCATTACTAGCATAACTGTGGAAAATGCTGGTTTGAAGTATAGCCTCTGGATTATGATGCAAGTCCCAAATGACAATGGAAGGAATTCAAAAGCAGAAAGGCCTTGCAAAGCACAATAATGAAACATTCTGTGTCTGGAGATTAGTCAAATCAGAACTTCAACACTTGTGTCAACAACTTTGGTTTGAACACTTAAATCTGCTCCAGTTCTGACACACCATAGTGCAATGCCGTTTCAAGTGCCACGACAGATCTTCCTGAAAACCATCGCATGAACAAAGACACCGAAGCGCTGTCCTTGATTGACTAGCTCTCAGTAGAGGCCACATCATCACCTAAAAAAGAAAAGAAAATCATTATGCTGTGAGAGAATGTAACAGCTATTACCATCAACTACCATTTTGCTTCCTTTTATTTCAATTGATCTACATACCTGCTAATATTTTCACTAGCAAAATTTCCCCTACAATTTTGATTCCTTTTGCTCTCCATGTGTAGAGTGCACAAAGACCCATCATCTGATCCCCTTAGATCAGTGGCACTCAAACTGGTGGGTTGAGACCCACCAGCTCATGTAACACTGCCTCTGGCCCCTTCAGGAGTGGGGGAAGGGGAGAGGCAGCAACGCTATCCCCAGAATCACAACACTAGCCTGGGAGGAGTGCTCTTACTTACAGAGGGCTGCTGTAAGTCCAGGACTTTTGGGGAGCCCTGCGCAGCCCTCCGCAGGGCTGCTCAAGTCTTCGAATGTTGAAAAAAGCAATAGCAAACCACTTCCAGTTTTGCGATTGCAACCAGGCAGTGGTTTGCGATCACTTTTTTCCAATGTTCTAAGATTTGGGGAGCCCTGCGGAGGGCTGCATGGGCCTCCTTGCAACTCCTGGACATTGCAGCAGCCTTCTGTAAGTAAAAGCACCTTCTATTCACCCTCGTTAGTGACACAATCCTAGGGATCGCATTGCTGCCTTTTCCCCCTCCCCTACAAAGACTTACCTCGGGACTTTTACTCCCAAGAAGTCTGAGAATCCCTGCCTTGGATGACTGATAGTGAAGGCCTGGAATAAGTGCAAGTGTCCAGAGCATGGTATGTAGGGAAGAAAAGGGAACTCCATTTTAAGATGCTATACAATCACAGCTAGGTTGGATGATTTCTCAACAGAGGTATACTCATAGAGCTAGAACAGATGGCCAAGTTTAGATGCTGTAAGCATAATGTCCCTACTTGCTCTTGATACTTACAAGTATAAGAATTACATCTGAACTAAAGGCATGAACTAAAGGCATCACAATTAGATGAAAATTATCAAATATACAGTCAGCCCTCGGTATCTGTGGGGGTTTGGGTCTGTGCCCTCCATAGATACTTGCAGATACTGAGGCCCTCTTTTAAAAGTGATTTAAAGAGTCAAAAGGAGTAAAAAAATAACCGTTCCTACTGCAAAACCACACCATTTGCAGGGCTTCAGGACACTCAGCGGCTCCCTAGAAGCCACTTTGGTTTGTTCAGCCCCCCTCCCTTAGCCCTGGTTCATTCCAGCGCAACCCAGAAGTGGCTTCCAGAGCACCACTGCCATGAGCGCCTCACCATGAGATGGGAAATGATACAGACTGTGCCAAGAACCGCCTCTTGAAGTAGTAACTCCCACTGACCAAGAGAGTGGAGGGATGCAGACTGCATGCAGGTGAACTCCTGCAAGTGACAAGAGCCACTTTAAATAAGATTTGCCTGAGTTTTGCTCTTATTTGTACTCCCAGATCTGCAAAATGGAGAGATCCTTTCTGCGGCTCAGCTCTTTGTTTATAGCTCATCCTGCTTCACAGTCATAAGACAGTGGCAGTCACTACAAGTAATACCTCTCCACCTTGTTGTATTCTTTTTTCTTTCCCTTTGCTTGATCTCGGAAGAAGCTTCCAGCGCATTATCCATTTCAGTTACGTGCTCCTGAATGACTGCGCTCACTTCATTATATACAAAATTTATTCCACTAATGTCACCGAATGCCTGAAAAATACAAAGGGTTCAGATACATTGGTTGTGGCACAATTCAGCGCAGTCTCAAGTTAAAAGACGCAAAAGTAAGCGGACTCTGGGCATGATTTTTTTTTATTTGTTTAAATTACAGATTAGCAGCTCTTCTGTGTGTGAAATTTGGTCCTGTCATGCCAATAACCCAGATACATGGCTATGTACAATTTGGGTTTCATGGTTGAATTCCACTCCTATGCGTTATAACAATTTTTTTAACAGCCTTGCCAAAACAACGTAGAGAAAGAGCTATTATAAAGGGAGTCACTAATAAACTATATAGTGGCAGGATTGGGGATCTAAACATATATGAAAGGTGAATCCACCTAGGCTTTTTCTTCAGCTCTAAAATAAACATAGTAGACTGGAAATTAGTTTCTTGTGCGCAGCTTTTTTCTTCTGTTGAATATTATTATTGGTATGTGAAGAAAATAAACCCTGTAAGGAGGGAAAGCTCTCACTAGGAAAAATAGTTTTATCATCAAAAATAGTATATTGATGAGAAAATCTAGACAGCAACTGTTACCCTGAACATGCCCGATCTCGTCTGATCTCGGAAGCTAAGCAGGGTCAGGCCTGGTTAGTACTTGGATGGGAGACCGCCTGGGAATACCGGGTGCTGTAGGCTTATACCATAGTCTTTCAAGACTGAAGGTTGCCAACCACGACTGTTATGATCAATTGTCATGTTACATTTAGCTGATGGGCTACAAGCACAACTGGAAAGGGACTGATGTGGTAGATAATGACAGATATGCCTGGCATCCTCATCACCTATATGAAGCCAAAAGCAGAACGGGAATGATCTCTCACAGATGGACCATCCACTAGTACATGGCATAAGGACTGAGTTTACAGAACAAGCAATTAAGGCAATTGCTTTCTGATGCAATAAATGAAATGATGTAACGAACGAACTGGATTGGAGTAAGGCTTGCAAGTTGGCAAACTGAGAAAAGTGTGAAACATTTTGGGCAGCCCAGTCCTATCCAAGAACGTGTTGCGACAGTGGAAGACAGTTCCACAGTTGCAAAATTTGACAGCACGTGGAGAGTTCTGTTGACAGCCTTTTTGGATCACTGCTGCAATGTGTCAGAGGATCTTCCACAGCTATGTTTCCTACATAATAGTGTGCTGCTATATGGTTCATTTCAGACTCACTAATGCTATCAAAGTAACTAATCGTGTAGTATCTGGGGATATGAATGCGTTGCGGGGGAGAGGAGAAAATGCATAAGCTCACCCTGTCCCATACCAGTTCATTCATTCAAGCTGCGATGTGTACATATATATGTGAAACATACACATTTCAACTGAGGGTGAATTTTAACATCTCACCTTTTTTCTGAATTATGTTGATAATGACAGAAAGAGTATCTAAGATGCTCAGGGGTTGGGAGGGAGGCAGGGACAGATGGAATGGGGCTGAGGGGCTGAACAAGGTGGCGACGGGGAGGGGGAGCAGAGCAGATCAGGAATATCCCCCATTCACTTAGCTGGAGGAGACCTCTGCGACTATCCCAACTACCATAAGATGCAGCAGTCACCATTTTGGTGCTACTGTATTCGTAGGGAAGGGAATGGATAGGACTGGGCTGTAAGAGAAATTGAACCATATGCTTAACTACCTTTTGAAAGAAATGGGATCCAGTTCTGGTCAGTTCTGGTCATCCATCAGATGTGGTCGCCACATCTCAAAAAGGACATAGTGGAAATGGAAAAGGTGCAAAAGAGAGTGACTAAGATGATTACTGGGCTGGGGCACCTTCCTTATGGGGAAAGGCTACGGCGTTTGGGCCTCTTCAGCCTAGAAAAGAGATGCCTGAGGGGGGACATGATTGAGACATACAAAATTATGCAGGGGATGGACAGACTGGATAGAGAGATGCTCTTTACACTCTCACGTAACACCAGAACCAGGGGACATCCACTAAAATTGAGTGTTGGGAGGGTTAGGACAGACAAAAGAAAATATTTCTTTACTCAGCATGTGGTCAGTCTGTGGAACTCCTTGCTGCAGGATGTGGTGACGGCATCTGGCCTGGATGCCTATAAAAGGGGATTGGACAAGTTTCTGGAGGAAAAATCCATTATGGGTTACAAGCCATGATGTGTATGTGCAACCTCCTGATTTTAGAAATGGGCTATGTCAGAATGCCAATGCAAGGGAGGGCACCAGGATGCAGGTCTCTTGTTATCTGGTGTGCTCCCTGGGGCATTTGGTGGGCCGCTGTGAGATACAGGAAGCTGGACTAGATGGGCCTATGGCCTGATCCAGTGGGGCTGTTCTTATGTTCTTATTGTGGCTTTTGTGGCTGAAACTGGCCTGCACAGGCCCATCTAATGAATGTTATTACAATATACTGAATGATATTAATTATTATAATAATTACTGCACATTTTAAAGACTATCAAATTTACATAAAATAAACTATAACATGTGCAAATATAAACGTATATTAAATATGCTATGATATTGGACATAGCTGTCTATTACATTAATTAAAACTCAAGTTGTTGTTTCTGAAAATGATTCAATGGCAGTAACCTTTTAATTAATCAACTTCCCCAAAAGTTCACATCACAGTGTAATTATAAAAGTGAACAAAAATTATAATTGATGCATTTTGTCAATCTGTGTAGCTGCAAGGTACTTTTTGAAAAGGTTATATTTTTGTTTAGGTAAACTGAGCTAATATTGCTTTGGTAATTGTCTTTGACTTTTCAGGTCTTTTTAAAACTTGAATCAGCAGTGAGATATGTTGTTAAATTAGTATTACAAACATTTAAAACTTTCAAAATGCTGATGAAAAGTATATAAGTGATTAAAAGTGAGTCACAACAAGAACTTAGCCACAAAGTCTAAACAAACTTCTCTACCCCTCAAAAAAAAAAAAAAAAAAAAAAAAAAAGTCACGTGGAATCTGGCAGAATTCAGTATTTTGACATAATCATCTTCATTCTATGACTACTTATGTTTCTTCTGTGATTTGTATCTACTAACAAATTTCAAGCCTGCTCGAAAATAATCAACCAAGAGTGCAATCCTATCCTGCGCTGGAACAGGCAAGCCAAGAGGCTTGCGCTGTATCCAGTGTGGGATAGGGACCCAAAGTGGCTCAGCCAGAGGTAAGGGGAAACAGAGGTAAGGGGAAACATGATGTGTGCCAGTGTGCCAGTACCAGAACCTGTTCCTTCGCTGCCTGTGGCAGGTTTTGCTGGGCCATGCAGGGGGTGGGAGAGGGTGGTGGAATTATGTTCCGGGGGTAGGGGCATTTCTGGGTGGGAGAAGGCAGCATGGGGGGAGGACTGGGCCTGGGAGGGGGTGGGATCAGTGGCGGCAGCCCAAGCAGGTATCCTAACCACCATCCCAGGCCTGGGAAGCCCTACACAGGTTGCTCAGATTTGTACCAGCTAAATAGCTTGCACAGATCTGAGTAGCCTCATAGAGCAGGCTGTGACTCAACACGGGGTAAGGGGGAAAATGTTCCCTTACCCTGAAGTGACCCCCAGTCTCCCCTAACCTGTGTAGGATACAGCACAGGCCATGCGGCCTGGCAGTTCCGGATCAGGCTTGGGCATCCAGATAGGGATATCATTCCTTCTCATGCCACTCCTAGCTTTTTTCTCTGCTACGGCCATAATTCCTCATTTGCAGATCAATGGTTTGTGTAATATTTGCAATCCATACCTTGAAATAGTGTGGGATATCCTCTCTGGGAGTTTTTCAGCAGTTAGGTATCAATGAATTCATCGAAACATGAGTGACTTAGCTGTAGCATCAGGCTATCTCATCTTCCATGCCGTCTAATTTGAATTTCAGTGAAAGTTGTTATCCCTCTCATGAAAGCCATGAATGAATAATGAGCCCCCTTCTGGTGCAGAAAGTGGTGTACAAAGTTGCTCTACTGCATATGAGCAAATATAACCATCGACCAACTTTGTCTTGCTTTCTACATGTACAACCTCAGTGGAACTGCTGGGAATCTAGTTCATAGAATTGAGAGCAACATTTCATATCTGAATAGGGTGAGTTGCTTTTGGAATAAAGCATTAGGTAATTTGATTATTTTTCTCAGGGAACACTCACCCGTCGCAAATGTGCAAGTCATTCGAGAGCTGTTATATATGTCATTACCAGATCCGAGAATGATACACAAAAGCAGGCAGCCCGTTCATTTTATAAAAGTACAGTTTGCTCAAACAGCCACAAGATATTCACTGTTCTCAAGATTAAATATCTGAATATTGCTTCTGAAGGAACAGCTGTCAGCTTAAATCAAAAGTCTAGTTTGTTTACCGATTGTATTTTATATTTGTTAGGAAATGACACCAAATGGCAATAACATTGTGCGAAGTGTTCTACTGGGGAATATACATGCCTTTTGGTTACAGTGTACATATCTTTATACATAACACCAGTATATTTTCCCTAGAATTATGTTAAATATGTAAAAAGCCTTTCCTCATAAAGGTAAAAATGCTAGATGATTCCAAGCTATAATTTAGCATTAGTGTCAAGATTGTTTCAGAAAATAAGCTACAGTTACCGCTTCATTCTTTTTAAGTGTCACTCAGCGTACCATATTGGATCTTGCATTCCAAATAAGCCCAGATAATTTTATTCACTTTTCAAGACATGCAAGAGAGCTTAAGCATCATTCTCAGCATATGGATGGATGTAAACAGCTTCAAGAAGTAATAGGTTAGTTACCCAAACTGTCTGATCTTATTACCACTTGCTTCATTTCAAGCAATTGGGTATTGGGAAGGGGGAGGGGAATCTCCTTTTCATTCTCTATGTTTAGAGTGGTTTGATCTTTTGTGTGTGTGTGTGTGTGTGTGTGTGTGTGTGTGTGTGTGAGAGAGAGAGAGAGAGAGAGAGAGAGAGAGAGAGAGAGAGAAGATAAAAATATGCTGTTTAAAAGTTTCAGTGCAGTATTAAAAATGTATTTAATAAGAAACTGATTTCTTGTTGAGTTAAAATGACTTATCTTTGCCCTCTTAACAAGAACTCAACTGTAGTCAGTAGAAGTCTAGAAAAAAAACATATATGATGGTGTTATCACTATACAGATGGCAATATATCTCCAGTATAAACTTCTTCGTGCATGGCTTACAAATGCATTTAAAATGCTAAATTTCCTATCCTTTCTTATCCAAACAATTCATGAATGAGGAATAGCATGAAACACAATTATTTGGGAAGAAGGTCATTCTGTCTTTTGGCACACCTACATGGTGCCACATTTCTCTCCATCCAAATACTTCTTCAAAACTCACACTGTTCACGAAACCTCTTCCTACACAGCTTTGTGTTTGTTTTCAACTGAACATGTTCATGTAGAAGATGATCAGAACAGTATAATTAATATCTTTCTTACTCACTCATACTCATACTTTGTGAAGCAGAGTTAAAAGGGACTCCAAATCTCCAGGACGTGAGAGAAGGTTTTCTGAGATTGCAAAATGGACTTGAGGTGCTAGAGAAGATGGAACTTCTCCTGAGTAATGCAGCTGAAGAGGGATGTTTGCTGAAGACAGAGAAGTAGCTGTGACTGCGCAAAGAAGTGGCGGAAAAGCAGTGTATAGGCCTTGGAGATCTTCTTTATGTACAAAGTGTCGGGTGATGAAAGTATCTAACAGCCGAATCCTAACCAACTTTCAAGCACTGATGCAGCTGCAATGCAGCCATAAGGTAAGGAAAAAAATGTTTCCTTACCTGTGACTACCCCCTCAACTTCAGAATGCAGTGCTCACCCCATTGGCACAACTGCAACAGGGCTGGAAAGTTTATTAGGATTGGGCTGTAAGGCCTACTGTCTCCTGTTCCATCGCTTGGCTTGTAAGCTTAGGAATTTTGATACCATTGTCCTAGACTGCAAACTCTGCCAGCACAGAAGTAAAGAGAGAAAGAAAGAGAAATTGGCTAAAAGGGATACATTCCATTTTAGTGATTCACAATCCAATTCTGAGCTGCCTGATGCACAGGGCTGCAGCAGCGCCAAAAATGGCTGCCGCCACATCCTGTGTGCTCCAGGCAACTGTCGGCAGCTCCTTGAGAGAAGGGGAGCTTCCCCCGGGTAAAGCAAGTAGCCCCACAATGCACAGGCACTAGGGCCCGCAAACGTGCCTCATGACATGTTTGCAACAGTGTGTGCTGGCAGTGAGCCGGCATGCAAAGCTTAGGATTGGGCCCTCAATTTCTATGATTTCTCACGCAAGAGTGGCAGCAAAGGTTGTTTTATTTCCAGAAACTAGGAGCTAGCAAATCCTATTGAATATAATGAATATATGATAGGTCTTTAAAAGCTGAGTTTACTCTTCAAATAGGATCATCATTTGGATTTCACAAGTCAGACACATGCCAAAATGGGTAATGGACCAGCTTCACATTGGCATACAAAGCAGAGGCTTGAGATCTAGAGATTCAGCTTAATAGCCTAATATAGTTTTGCCAGGATCAATTAACTGTGGAGGACAACATATTACAATTTTGCCATTTTTATCATTATGCAGTATATCTTTCAGTATGCTATTTGGCTGCAGAGTCCCTTTTTATATTGGGGTACCCCCCCCCCCTTTCACTTCAATGTCTTTCTAATTTGTTTTCAGGTGCACAAGCTGAAAAAGCATATAAAAGTTCCATAATTCTGCAATTATAATTACAAATTATGCAATTATTATTTCTACATCAAAAAACACAAAGATTAAATAAGGAACGTTGATTTAGTAGGGTGTCTTAATAAGAGGCTCAGTCTGAATGCAAGTTTTTAAATGCAGATTCAGTCATATAGTTAATGAAAATAAGTAACTTTTCAAGCTGCATAAACATCATTGACAAAAATGGTGATGCTTCCTTTGATGAGGGTAGTTCCTATTTGTATGATCAAATACATATTTCTCTTAAGTTCACCCATTCTTTGACCACCCATGGATGGTATTTGGATAATGACTAGGTTAACATACTAATCTTACAATTGTTATCGTCTGCTTTATCTGAAGAGCATGTCCTAGCAGAAGCTGTAGAATGATTGTTTCTCTTCTGATGCATTCTGGGATTGTTTCTTTATCAAATGTGCAGTGTTCATTCTACAGGCAAAGCATTGCCTTCAAGTCTAACCTGGGCAGGTCACCATCTTTTAGCCTAACCTACTTCACAGCTTTGTTCTGCATGTACAACAGAACTCTCTGATTGTGGAGAAAGGTTTGGTTACCAGTGTAACAAGCAAATAATTGCTACTAATTGCAACTCCTGGAGCTTGCACCAGCCCTCTGTAAGTAAAAACATCCCTCTTTGCCCTTGTTAGCAACGTGGTTATGTCACTGTCTTTGCCCCCTCCCCCACAAAGACTTACCTCAGAATTTTTACTCCTGAGAAGTTTGAGAACCCCTGCTTTATTCCTTAACCTGGTTTGTGGGGATCTCTGGTTCTCTTTGAAATGCCTGCATTTTCTGATGAGAAGAATGCTATTGTGTCATTGTTTGGATGATTTAAAATGCATTAATTGGGAAGAACGAATGATGCTTTAAATGTGACATGTGCACAAAACTTGCAAATGCTAGAAAATAGAGGGGAATAAAATGGAAAGAGAGATCCTTGAAGAACTCAAGTTTTACACGTTCCACTAACTTGAAAAACTGCCTTTCAGCGATACCCTTTGCCTCCTCATATACTGAACGATGCAATGCTACTCATGCATTTAAAACAAATAGCCTAGAAAATGCTGACACATCATTGTTAAAAACGAGGTTTCTACTTCAGATGAATCCATCATACCATATGCTACAGGATTAGCCAAAGTTCTTACACCTATGTTGAAAACATGTGCATATTGCATCACATTAAAGAAAGATGTTTGATAGTACCTCGACAATAGCACCATTGGGCAATCTAAGGAAGTGCCTGTAGAGTTCTTGAAAGCCGCCAAGATGAACAGTATATATAGCGACATGAACGGTGGTGCCTTCTGACTTTCCTACAGATTTCAGGATTTCACCTTGATACTGGACATCACTGCTGGAGATACAAGACTTGTTGGCATGATCTTTCCAGATATAATCATAGACAACCACCTAGTAGGACAGAAACCCTCTGATTAATTCATTTCCAGTATTAGCTGTATAATTGAATGTACTGAAATTTTACCATAAACATACCACAATATAAAAACGAATCATTTTCAGTAAACTTGCCAAATCTATGCTGCCTACCAGGAAAAATCCTTAAGTTATCAAGGTAAAAAAGTAATGTCAGCTTTTGAATGAAATCTATACTAATATTGAGCACAGGTGGTTGCATGTCTATCATACTGAATGGAACACCCAAGAATGATGATGGGGCTCCTACATGCTCAAGGAACTCCTTTGGTAGGTAGGAGTAAATATCATTGTTATTAAGGGGGGAAATAGCATGATGAGGACTAAGCATTATCAGTGACCACCAGGAGCCATGGAATGTTGAACTCAGCAGCTAAGAACAAAACAGAAATCTGGGTTGAAGAGAAATTGTTCTGCTTTGGGCATTAGAGTTGGAGGGAATGTTACATTTTGCTGTGGTTTTCACTTATCAGCGTGTACGTCTGACGCTGATAGATTGCTCAAATGTACAGTATTGTCAGGTTCAAACCAATGATAGTGGGAAGCTGAAATGTGATGCATTTTGCAAATTTGGCAATCTCAAATTTACTTTTGGATATTATTTACAAGTAAGGACAAAGGTGGCATAATCTTAGTTTAGAATGTGAGAAACTGGGTTTCCAAGGCTACAAAACGTGTTGTCAAAGTGCCAGGCAAAGAAATTTGACTTTTCCTGTGAGAGCTGAATTTAAAAGAACAGGGACAAATCTATGGGAGAATGTTTGAGTATTTAGAAAAGTGACTGAATGTTCAAATTTGATTTTTTGGGGGGTGGGGTGGGGGAGGGGAACCTTTATATACACATTTCACTTAAAGTATGTTTTTGGATACATGAAGTATATTATTCATTCTGCCAACTGAATGGCATGTAATAATATTTTTCATGCACATAGCACTGTTCAAACACACTCTGTTGTTATAATCCTTATCACATCAGTGTAAGATTGGAAAGCAATAATTACCCCTAGATCAGAGATGGGGGCAAAGTTTGAGTGGCTGCCTTAAGATCAGTTCATAAGTGCATGGCAGAAGTCGGATGTGAACTGGTAACTTCCTGATTTGTACCATAGTCACTGCACCACAATGGTATAGGTAGAAAACAAAAGTTATTTGGAAAGGGTAAAGCAATTAATTTAAAACCATCTTATTTTATGTATGCCTGAATAAAATCTCACATAAACTGAGAAATGCGTCCTTCAAGGTATCTTTAAGGTGATATGTCCATTCAGTATTGAATAATTCAGAATACATTTCTGTTAAGGAGCAGAATGGTTTATATCTAATGTGTCCTGAATAACCTGAAGTGAGCACCAAAAAGAAAATTCTGCTGTCATCTGAAATCTCTATCATTAACTTAATCAAAAATGTCCACACATCTCTTTGCAGGCCAAACACGGTTTCATAAATCTGCTGAGACAGGCTAGTCAAGAGACAGTGCATATAGGACATGTCAGAAGGCATTGAAGACATCGGAGATCTGGATTCACAAGAGCTGACAAGAGACCACAAAATGCCAGAACAGCACCCAGTAATCCTTAAATAAAATCCATCTTTCAGCAGACAAACAAATTAAGGGTTATAATTCAGTGATAAGAGGCAGGCCGGAACTGGTTCAAAATGCAGAATATTTCACAGCATTGCTTAATTAAAACACAACAATGTTTTTAATTGCACTGTAACAGTTTGGCTTGAAATTATGCTTGTTGCAAATGCCTTTGCAGTTGATTTAAGTTTTTACAATTATTACAAGGCTCAAACATATTACATGGATCAAAAATATTACATGGATCGAATACTGAGATGACACTAGAGTGAGGCTTTCCAGTACAAATCTTTAACTCCTCCACTTGTCAGGTTTCTCTTCTTTGTGCCAATTTATGAGGGAAGAAATGGGAGAGAGGAGCATCAACTTCAGCCTGTGTTCATGCTATAGCAAACCTCATATGAATTTAAATCAATTTCCAATGTAATGTATTTCTCCTTGTCAAAACCATTGTTTAGTCGTCATTTTCCTCCAGAATGAAAAACAACCACCATCATTTAGTGAGTGCATTAAACCTCAGGAAATTATATTCTATGCATACTAAAATCTTTGTGGAACTGTGAACAGTTTCACTCACATGCTCAGAGCTGTAGGTCTCAGTGCAATATAGATTTTTCCACAAGTTGGTGGCATGCTCAGTGTTATAAAAAATACTGAGTTCTTCATAAGGACATAATGAAGATCACTGGATCAGGCCCACTGGATCAGGCCAAATGTCTACCTCCATAAATGACCTGGAGACAGGGTTGAGCAGTGAGGTGGCTAAGTTTGCAGATGACACCAAACTTTTCTGAATGGTGAAGACCAGAAGTGATTGTGAGGAGTTCCAGAAGGATCTTGCCAAACTGGCAGAATGGGCAGCAAAATGGCAGCTGTGTTTCAATGTAAATAGGTGTAAAGTCATGCACATTGGGACAAAAAATCAATACTTCACATATAGGCTAATGGGTTCTGAGCTGTCTGTGACAGATCAGGAGAGAGATCTTGGGGTGGTGGTGGACAGGTCAATGAAAGTGTCGACCCAATGTGCGGAGGCAGTAAAGAAGGCCAATTCTATGCTTGGGATCATTAGAAAAGGTATTGAGAACAAAACAGCTAATATTATAATGCGTTGTACAAATCTAGGGTGTGGCCACACCTGGAGTATTGTGTCCAGTTCTGGTCGCCACATCTCAAAAAGGACATATTGGAAATGGAAAAGGTGTAAAAGAGAGCAAAGATGATTACTGGGCTGGGGCACCTTGCTTATGAGGAAAGGCTACGGCGTTTGGGCCTCTTCAGCCTAGAAAAGAGATGCTTGAGGGGGGACATGATTGAGACATACAAAATTATGCAGGGGATGGACAGACTGGATAGAGAGATGCTCTTTACACTCTCACATAACACCAGAACCAGGGGACATCCACTAAAATTGAGTGTTGGGCGGATTAGGACAGACAAAAGAAAATATTTCTTTACTCAGCGTGTGGTCAGTCTGTGGAACTCCTTGCCACAGGATGTGGTGATGGCATCTGGCCTGGATGCCTTTAAAAGGGGATTGGACAAGTTTCTGGAGGAAAAATCCATTATGGGTTACAAGCTATAATGGGTCTGTGCAACCTCCTGATTTTAGAAATGGGTTATGTCAGGATGCCAGATGCAAGGGAGGGCACCAGGTTGCAGGTCTCTTGTTGTCTTGTGTGTTCCCTGAGGCATTTGGTGAGCTACTGTGAGATACAGGAAGCTGGACTAGATGGGCCTATGACCTGATCCAGGTGGGCTGTTCTTATGTTAGTCCAGCTTCCTGTTTCTGACAGTGGCCTACCAAATGCTTATCCTGCTGTCCTCCCAAGAGTTGTGGATTGTATACATGGTTTCACCTATTGTATATGCAGGATCAGATACACACACCAGATTTCTCTGAGTAACTCAACTTTTGCTTATAATTCAATGGAAAAAGTCCAGGGCAGAGAATCATAGGTGAGTAAAATGACATGTACCATCAGAATATCAAGATGGGGATATTTATTTAAGCTACACATTTCCCATCTTTTAAATGAACAACCTCACAAGGCACCATAGGAACAAAAACTATATAGGCTCACATTCTGTCAGTTACAATGTATCTTTATATTGATTTTTTTTTGTTGTTTTAATACAGTATGAGTAATTAAGAGGCAACTTTGGGATAGCCTGTTACCAATTTCAATGATACCTCTCTAACAGCCCAATCCTATCCAACTTTCCAGCACTGGTACAGCCATACCAATGAGATGTGCACTGCATCCTGGGGAGGGGGGGCAGTCACAGAGGCCTCCTGAAGGTAAGGGGACCTTTGTTCTCTGACTTCAGGGCTACCTTGCAGCTACACTGGTGCTGGAAAGTTGGATAGGACTGGGCCCTAAAATGACTGATATGACAATGGTATTGGGGGTGGACCCCACAGTTGTTTTCTTCTGTCATCCACTTCTCCCATGTAAGTGCGACATATCACATGAGCAAATGTGTTGCTTAGTGGTCATTGTTTTGGATCTGCTTGACTCTGACTAACAGTGTTCTCAGATACCTTTATCAAAATCCTTGGTGTTTGAAACCCTGCAGTTCACTACAGTTGTTTCATGCTAACAACTCACAAATATTTGAGGAATAACAATTTGTTTGGCATGAAGAAATAAGTTATAAGCTTTAAGATTAACTACAGACAAATAAAAAAAATGTGAGTTTATCTGATAGTGTGTGTTTATTCATTATCTGAAAGTTACACTTTTCAGTTGCACTTTCAAGGATCAGAAGTACACACCTCACTAATGAAGGTCTCACCTTATAAAACATGGGTGATGCAGACAGTTGAATTTTTCCTTGCATCAGGTGTAAATATATTTTTGGAACAGAGGTGTGTTGCAGTCACTAGGATAGATGATTAGATATTGCATACATTACAACCAGGGAGATTATTAGCTTGTTTCTATCAGCTTTGGTCTGATACAAAAGTTTGGAAAAGAAAATTAAGATTTTTGTAGCCTGATATGTCTGATATGATTCTTGGCAGTACGTATAGAACTGTAGTGTATTCTTCACACAGGCCCCCAGAGTTGGCTTTGATTGTGGGGACATGATTTCACTTACCCATCTATTGCTGTCTGTGGAATGTCATGTGTCTGTGGAATGTCATGTGTCATGTGTTCATATATATAACTGAACCTGGACAGGAATAACCTCCATGACCCAAATCAGCTGCTCATCCTGAATCCAGTTCCCTAAAGCAACAGTACAGGTGTCCTGATGTGGGGGTTTCTAGCCCAGATAACTCAAGCAAAAGATGATCTGCCTTTTAAATTGCTCCAAACTTTTCTTTGTCTCTCTCCTTCAGAGCTCGCCCAGCTACAAGGGTGGTTGAACATTTTGCTACAGGCAGTCGGCATGGGAAGGCAGCAAGCTGGTAGAGGGTGCCCTTTACCCATGCCAACCCACTATGTCCTGCCTCCTACCTAACTGCCTGATCTGAATGAGGACGGATACAGAAAGAGTTACCTCCTACCATTCCAAAGTGGCCAGGAAAACAAATGCTGGAACCAGAGAGGTTTTGACCCAGGTTTTGATCTCAGCTAAGCCTCTTAACGAAAAGTGTGTCAGCAGAACAGGATGATGAAGACATTGAGGTTTGTGTTGGGGGACACTGAATACTGGCTAATGGTGATACATACATGATGGCAGGAGCATGAGAGAATAGAGGAATTTGTGGGCAGGGTGGATTGCCTTGGACAGCCCTGCTCTTATTGGTTCTGATCAGTTTCATGTTCTGAAAGCTGAGAAAAAGATTTTCAGGCTATTAAAGAAACATGCTCAGTAATTAAAAAAAAGAGAGAGAGAGAGAATTTTTCTGTGGCATATCTGGCCAGATATTCATTGGGTGACACCAAAGTGATTGGTCTATTATGCTAATAAAGACAGTAAAATTCATAACAGTAGATTTCCATTTTATGAATGAATTATTTTTGCTCACTTGATCTAACTTGCTTTACCCATTTGGCAGTGTGATCTTTTTGCCGGGAAAACAAATGCATCATTGCATTTTGTATGCCTGATTTGGAAAAGTCACTGTAGCATTTTTAGTCTAATGAATTGCCTATTAGAACAATGCTTTTTATTGCTGGAATTCACTTTAAATTGTTATGATTCCATTCATGATAGGAAAGGATCACAGCTTGGCAAATATCTAGATTGCAGTTTCAACTGAGAACAAAATGGTCTGTCCATCCTAAGCCATCAACCAACAAAGCCTCCTCCAGCTGCTAAGTAAGAAGAAAACAGTGATCATTTATGAAGAGTGGCAAAATAAGATCACGAGGAAGCCTGTCACAAAATCATGTTGCATAATACATGATGGATCAGTTCTATTATTTAACTTTCTCAAAGATATAACAATAAAGAGAGACACTAAGCATCATAGTCAGCATTAATTTACAGTAGGAAAAATAATTAAAATCACTCTCCTTTTTTTTTCTGAAGAATGGAGTGAAAATGTAAACAATGCTTCCCCTCCAGGCAAGCACTTTATCAAGTTGACAGGTGCATTTGAATTTCCATGGGTGGGGGACATAATAGGTTATTTATGTGTCATTTTAATAGAAAGGCCCAACCGTCGAAGATGGACAGGAGACTTTATCAGGACTGCTGTTTGCAACTAATCCACCAATTTAATACCCCAGGAAAATACCTGAGACAAAATCGGTACATTTTTCTTATACACTCCATTATACCAAAATCAATATGGGCGCTATTCATCTCCGATGCTTGGCGCGGCAGGTGCCCACCACGCCACATCCCTCCCTTCCAACTCCAAAGACAAGAAACACTTTATTGTGATGCAAGGCTTTAGTGTGGACACTAGAGTTGAATCCAAAGAAGAATTCTAAGTGTTGCTTCCGTTCAACTACACATTAAAATGAATTCTAGGGAAACTGTAAGCAAATAAAAGAACTGCGGGAGGATTCATGGGGAATATATATATATATATATATATATATATATATATATATATATATATATATATATATATATATATATATATATATATACTGTACATATAAATGTTCCAGCTAGAGGTTATTTGGCTGCTGCAACATGTAATTCTCCAAACCCTCTTTGTAAAGCCCAGCAGAATTTCATCACCTCCAGCTTTGTGCTGATGGAAAGAGGGATCCTCCCTGTAAGGACCAAGGACTACCAAGTCAGGATGCAGGAAATGAAGAAGTGCATACCGAACAACACATTTCAGACCACCAAAGCATGAGTCTATAGAGCAAATAAAAAGTAATATATATTACGTAGTACATGCTAGTCAATTTAGCATGTACCTTATTCTTAAGATATTGGAAAATGCCTTTGTCTCATTTTAGAAATGCTGAATACTGTTCTCGTGAATCTTAGCCTCATTCAGCGAACCCTTTGCAGAGAACTCAAAAGAGAAATTAAGGTCTAGAATACATGTATTCATCTGACAGATGACTCTGAAACACACACACACACACACACACACACACACACACACACCTTCTCTCTCTTCTTACTACACCAGGGGTGCCCAAATGCTGTCCCGTGGGCCACTTGTGGCCCGCTGCAGGTTTCCATCCGGCCCCCAGGGGGTCCCCCCATCTCCTATGGGCACTCGGCCCTCACCCCAGCCCGTGCTGGCCTGCCACTCAAGCTCTGCACCTTGCTTTCCCTCGCTGCCGCTAAGCTCAGCGGCAGCAAAGGGAAGACAAGCCCAGCGCGTGCACAGGGCCTTTAATAGTGGGAAGGTAATGTGAGACTTGCAGGTCTTGCGTTACTTCCCACTATAAAAGACCCTGCGCACTTGCCAGCTAGTCTCTCCCTGCCTTGCCCATGGGCTGGGCTGGGCTGGGCTCCACTCGGCTGGGCTGGGCTGGGCTCCCCTCCCCTCCTGCAACCTGAGCCAGGAGAGTGAGAGAGATCACAGGGGAGGTGAGGTCTCTCCCTGCCTTGCCGATGGGCTGGGCTGGGCTGGGCTCCCGACCCCTCCCCTCCTGCAACCTGAGCCAGGGGAGTGCAGGGGAGAGGGAGAGAGAGAGAGAGAGAGAGAGCCTCTGCGGGGGAGGGGAGGGAAGGGGAGCGGAGCCCAGCCCAGCCTGCAGCACATGCCTCAACCGACCAGGCAGGCAGGCAGCAGCAGCACATGCTGCCCTAGCTAGCAAGGAAGGGCGGTTGGGGGGCAGGCAGGCAGGTAGGCATGCAGCTGGGCAAGCAGGCAGGCAGCCAAGCGAGCGAGTGGGCAACCAGGCAGGAGCACATACCACCCAAGCAAACGAGAGAGGGAAGAAGGGAGGGCGAGGGGGCAGGCAAGCAGGCGGGTGCATGTGTGTGAAAGTGTGGAATATCCCCCCCTTTGTGTGTATGAACGAGATCATAAACTGGCTTGAAGATCTCCCCCCCCCCCTTATTAGGGTGAATGGAAACATAAACTGGCTTGAAGATCTTCCTGTCTCTTATTAGGGTGAATGGAATTATAAACTGGCTTGAAGATTCCCCTCCCCCCCCATTAGTGTGAATGGAATCATAAACTGGCTTGAATTCATTCATTCATTTCCCGTCTCTAATATATTCATTTATGTAAATTTATTCAAATTTGAAATGTAAATTAATGCTTTTTTCCCCGGCCCCTGACACAGTGTCAGAGAGATGACGTGGCCCTCCTGCCAAAAACTCTGAGCACCCCTGTACTACACACACGACTGGAGCAAATACATAGTCAACCTCCACTTATGAAAGCCTCCAACAAGCACATCATGTACACAGAGCTAGGTCACAGCTCTCAGCAATAAGCCTTTTCTCACTCCAGTTCTCTATGGTTTGCTTTCAGCAGCCAGCCGGCCTCTTCTGCCATGCCAAGTTCATGCAATGCGCTTGGGCCAATTGTGTGGGTTCTTACCTTCACCTGTGTTGCTGTGCTGCCAGCAAATGCCTCCCCTATTTAAGCCCAGGATGCAACTTCCCCATTTCTGAACCTAAGAACACCTTTGTTGGCTGAGTCTGCTGCGAAAGAGAGCATGTGTTGGCAGCATGGAGGATAGGTGATGATTTGAAGCTTAGCATGCACCTGCACATGAAGAGCAGATATTTCCTGTTCCTTTTTGCCACTTCCTGGACCAGTGTTAGGACTTCAAGTGCCAAGTTGGCTTGGCTGGCAAGGTAGTGTGCTCTTTACTGTCCCACTAGGAATCTATGGTTCTCCCAGGACAATTAAAAAACAGGATTTCTTCAGGCAATCATGCATCCACAATTGTCACTAGATCGTAATGACAAGCCTGGGGCAGGGGCAGTTAAGTTTTTCTTTTCTTTTTTTCTTTTTTTAAGAGTCTTGTGGGACTTTCAAGATTAACACATTTTGTAGTTTTGTGAACTATGATCCACATCAGATGCAAGAATTGGTGGCGCAAGTAGGTACATCGATATACCCTGAGACTAGAGAAAAGAAAATATTGTTGCTTAACTTACTTCATATTGTGATCTCACAAATGCCCATGAGTTTCCAGCATCAGCCATTGACAGCCAAAGATGTTGACCTGGGATGCGAAACGTTGCACATTGTGACCTCATGAAACACGGTAAATTCTACAGGCTCTTATGATGCGGAAAGCTGGTTGTGTCATGGATGCTACATATTATAATAATGTCTAGTACGGCCTTTTGTTGTATGAATGATGTTGTTTTATAGCATGTCGTCAATTAGCTGAAACAGTGTTACCTGTTGCAAGGTCATTAAGTAGTGTTCAATTCCCATGCAGTTTCTTTTCTTTAATTTCTCCAATACTGGAGGAATTTGCCATAAAAAGGACAAATCTGGAGGAGAAATGCCCCTCAAATATCTGGCACAAAATCTAAGTGTCGGCAGGAACACTTTCTTTGCAATCTCTCAAGAAAACAATTAGGATTGCAGTTGACCTTTTCTCAGGACGAGTGATGATGAAGCCAACCCTAATCTGAATTCTCCCCAATGTATTTACTCGCATAATGCTACATTTATGTTAGTAAAATAAGACTTTGGGAACATTTGTAATTGAGATTCACATACCCAGCTCAGAAGTTATGGAACTGGTGAAATTTATAATTCATTTGGAGATTCGGAGAGCCCTGTGAAAAAGTAATGACAACAATAATTCAGAGGGCAAGTGAGTCCAAATCCATCTCTTTGTGACTCTGCTCCAAGTCAACATCATTATCAACCCAGCAGCTCGACTACATGAACTCAGCTACAATGTTCAATCAATGTCAGAATATTTTGGGTACTCGCTACTGGGGGAAAATGGCCTCACAATGTGTCAGCTTGTGGCTTTCAGGGCTGATTCATCATAGATCTTTCCCCAACCATGCTATTTGTAGTCCTGCCTTGAACATAAAGAAAAAAGAAAACTAGAAAGGGAAGGAGAAACAGCAGCCACTTCCTACAGGAAAAAAAGCCATTTCATTTTGCTGTACAAATTAAAATAGGACAGAGCGAAGCAACTATACTGATGTTAGGCAAGGTGTGTGTTCCACAGACAGAGGCACCTTTTCCCTGTGGATTAATGTTCTGTGAGACATATAAAATTCTCCAAAGCAAATGGGGTTCCTGGAAATTCTCTTCTTTGTTATTGTCCCATCAGGCTTCCTGCTTTGCAATTATGCTTTTCTGCCTTCACTGATTTATTTCCACACAAAAAACTTGGACTTTTTAATTTGTTGTATCCATATGTTTATATAAATGTCACACCTGACACTTGTAAAAATTTGTCATCCGTATGCATCTAGTATACCATCCGAGTGGAGCATCTAAAAGAAACTTGGTACTTTCTTTATCCAAGGCTGTGCCGGAAAGTATCCCTTAGTGAAGAGAAAGTGGGGTTAGAACTAGACATGACTAGAAATGCATGGCTGCTGTCAAAAACAGCAGTACTACACTTCCTTTGGTAATACAATGTAACATCATCATGCATCCCGTTCCTCCCTGTTCTGCTGCAGTTTATTGACTACTGCTTGTGAGGCAAGGAAACATGGGAATGTATGTAATTTCCTGCAATACATATGCTGTTTTGACAAATCTCCTTAGCTGTATCAGATCTTGTCTGATCTCAGAAGCTAAGCAGGGTCAGGCCTGGTTAGTACTTGGATGGGAGACTGCCTGGGAATACCGGGTGCTGTAGGCTTATACCATAGTCTTTCGAGACTGAAGGTTGCCAACCATTTTGCTATATTTCAAGTCTTCATGTGAGTGGAAATCCAAGTCTGCCATTTTCAATGGCAGCCATGAGTCTCCAAAATAACAGCTAGTCAGAGGTCTAACTACCAAACTAGAGGACAATGAAAATTCATACATTTTCTCAAATAATGTATTGCCAAAAGGCAGCTTTGGTTGCAGGGGAGGGGAGATTTTCATTAGAAAAATGGTGGGGGCAAGGTTAACCCCTCTCCAAGAGTATTCTCCAGCAGGGTTTTTTTTTTTTTTAATACTACAGTTTAAAAGACAAGATTTCCTACATATATGTACGTTTTATGTTTTTAATATGGTTTTAATTGTGAGCCGCCTTGAGTGCCCTTCATTGGATAGAAAGGCGGGATATAAATTTTATAAATAAATAAATAAATAAATAACTATATCTGCTGATTTGTACTGTTTCATTTTATTGCTGCATATAGCTGCTAAAGCATGTTACGTGAGTCACAGAATTTTGCTTTGAACACTGAGCATATTGAAAACCTCAGTCTTCCATTTACATAACTTGGTAGTCCTCATGAACGTAGAACCTGTCTAGTTGAGCTTTGCACACTCATCCCCCAATGCGTGCAGTGTTCACCAGCTTTGAAAACAAACCAAAATAAGCCCTAAAGTGTGTACTTTCCAAAAGCAAGCAAATAAAACTCAATTCCAACAAACAAGATCATTCCTGCATTCCAAAGACTGCTTCTTCTTCTCACAGGGGAACCTTTATGTGAACACCTCTGTTGCAATATCTCTCTGTCTTATTTTACCAAATAATTTGCAAAATGCAAACCAGAAGTTTATACGCTTATAACTACCCCATTTCCTAATACGGTTACAGTGCAAGCCTAACTTACGCTGGAAAAGGTAGGTCGGGGGGGACTGCGCTGTATCAAGCTCAAGTTTCCAGCTATCTGAGGCTCGACCTGCGGCAAGGGAAAACTTTTCCCCTTACACCAGGGAGAGCTGCAGAAGCCCTAATGGGGCTACTTGGATCTGCACCACCTAAATCAGTGGTGCAAATCCAAGCAGCCCAGAGCTGCCCCAGGCTACCGAGGAACAGGACTAGGGTCCGGAATAAATGCTGGATCCTGGCCCTGCCTCCCATTCCCCACTCACCCGCCCCCAGGAATGCCTGCTGCCTGCCTTCCCCCTTCCCCCAAATGCCTCCCTCCCACCTCCTCCCTGCCCTCCCCATGCCTCCCCCAAGCCCCCGCACCAGCTGAGTTCAGCTGGCACAAACTTACCAGGCTCTGGGGCTCGTGTAGGCACAGGAAGGCCAGTGCAAATCCGTGCGCTGGCCTGTCTCCCCAAAGAGTGGTGTGAAAGTGCTTTACGGCACTTTTGTGACACTTTTCAGCCAGCGAAAGGGACTTGCACCCTTAGGCTATGATCCTATACACATTTTCCTGGCAGTAAGCCCCACTGGATGCAGCTGTCACTGCAGTAAGCCCATTGCAGTAAGCCCCACTGGATGCAGCTGTCACTACCCACTCTGCCAAAGATCTCCAGCAGCTCATGGATCGTTTTAGCAAGGCCTGCCAAGATTTTGGACTGACAATCAGCCTGAAGAAAACACAGGTCATGGTTCAGGATGTGGACTCACCTCCCTGCATTACAATCTCTGAGCATGAACTGGAGGTTGTCCATGACTTTGTGTACCTTGGCTCAACGATCTCCGACACTCTTTCTCTCGATACCGAGCTAAACAAGCGCATCGGTAAAGCAGCTACCACGTTTTCCAGACTCACAAAGAGAGTCTGGTCCAACAAGAAGCTGACAGAACATACCAAGATCCAGGTCTACAGAGCTTGCGTCCTGAGTACACTTCTGTACTGCAGCGAGTCATGGATTCTTCGCTCACAACAGGAGAGGAAACTGAGCGCTTTCCACATGCGCTGCCTCCGATGCATCCTCGGCATCACCTGGCAGGACAAAGTTCCAAACAACACAATCCTGGAACGTGCTGGAATCCCTAGCATGTATTCACTGCTGAAACAGAGACGCCTGCATTGGCTTGGTCGTGTCGTGAGAATGGATGATGGCCGGATCCCAAAGGATCTCCTCTATGGAGAACTTGTGCAAGGAAAGCGCCCTACAGGTAGACCACAGCTGCGATACAAGGACATCTGCAAGAGGGATCTGAAGGCCTTAGGGATGGACCTCAACAAGTGGGAAACCCTGGCCTCTGAGCGGCCCGCTTGGAGGCAGGCTGTGCAGCATGGCCTTTCCCAGTTTGAAGAGACACTTTGCCAACAGTCTGAGGCTAAGAGGCAAAGAAGGAAGGCCCATAGCCAGGGAGACAGACCAGGGACAGACTGCACTTGCTCCCGGTGTGGAAGGGATTGTCACTCCCGGATTGGCCTTTTCAGCCACACTAGACGCTGTGCCAGAACCACCATTCAGAGCGCGATACCATAGTCTTTCGAGACTGAAGGTTGCCAATACAATAAGCCCCACTGGATACAATGAAGGTTACTTCTGAGTAGGCATGCTTAGGATTGCACTGTTAAGGTTCCTTTTTTGAAGTAATGGGAACAGAATAGAAACTCTTTCAGAATGGTAAGAGAGAAGGCTGGCATTAGGAATCAGCAGCCTGACCTTAGCAGCTGCTGTGAAATGAGCAGGGGCAGCCTTAGGGCAATGTGACCAATTTGCCAAACTGGGCCCCACACTTGGAGGGGCCCCATACTGGGGTGGTGCGCAGAGTGCTCGCAGCCACAGCTGGCACCTCACTCTGTAGCTGCCACTTTGGCATGGAATCTTCCATGCTGAGACATCACAAGGGGAGTGGAGCACTGCCATTGAACAGTCCTCCCTCCTTCCTGTCCTGGGTTCAATTGGCTTGAAATCACCCTCCCTCTCCAGAAGCAGTTGGCAGTGAAACCACTGCTGGGTGCCTTATCACTGCTGCTCATCCTGGTGAGTGGGGGGGGGGGTCGTGGGAGTGGGGAACCCTGCAGATATGTTTTGTATTGGGCCCTGCAGCTCCTAAGGCCAGCCCTGGGGACGAGAGCACCAAGGTATTTAGGGGATCCTACTATTCCTCAAAAATATTATTTGTTTATGGCCTTAGGGGGATGTGGCATCTACCTTCGCAACAGATATCCACTTTCATTGGCTCGCAGACTACCATATCTTTGGCAAGTTTAGCCACGTACAGACTACCTGCACCTGTTACTTGCAAGTAAAGAATTCAGATTAGCTACAGCTTTTTGATACATGGAAAACATGTTTATGACTCTTGCTGATGAACAGATACTCTTCCATTCCTAAATAACATTATTTGAAGTTCTGCACCAGGTAATGTCCTAGTGAAAAGTCATCCAGTTGTGCACAGTAACATGGTTTTATTACTTTGTTTTGTAGAGTTTAACCAGGGAGTCCTTTTAGGAGCTGCTGGTACATTACCTTGATTTTGGAAAGGGACAATGAAATTCAGGAAGGAACTGAAAATCACTTCAAGACAGATTCTTTTAATCAGTCTCAGGCACTCAGGAGTGAGGATTTACGAGGGGCTCTCACCTCTAGGTGTGATTCAAGTAACATAATCCAATGCAACTGTTAACATTTGCATCTGGGTTTATCCGCTGGAGAACCAAACTATAGCTGTGTAGCCAAAGAAGGTAAAAGGCGTAACTTCAAGTGTTAATTGTTTGAGACTCTCATACGAAATACAAACTGAACAAGCTCAAGTGCTGTGTAGGTTACAACTATGGGAAAAATAGGCTTTAATTAACTCCTGGGGTAATTTACAAGTAAGCACACCACACTAGTTGTCCAGCCTGCTAACGAGATCCCTGATCAATGGCATGTGTTCAGGAAGAGGGTTGAAACGTGGCAGACAATAGGGAAAAAAAACTAACTAGGGAGCTGACAGAAACAAACGGTGGAATCAAAGCGAAGCAGCAAACCATGAAGGTTGCAAAAATATTTCTAAACTTCCCCACAGATTGTCCTGTCTTCTCAAACAATGGCAGCACATGGCTGGGACAATTTTTATGGATGTGCGAGTCTCACCATTTCCCAATGGTTGTTTCAATGTATTCTGAGGAGCTTTTTGGTGGCATGTCCAACCAAGATAGATTCCACAGCAGAGCTCAAACTTAACCTGTTGACTATAAGTAATTTGCAAAAGGGAACAAGAAGAAAGCAGGCAGCGCACTGTGTATGAATCGATTCTCAGAACTTTCTTAGAGAATCCTGACTTTCATTAAATGTCATATTTAAATGTATATAATAAACCAGTTAAGAACAATTGTAAGGTAAACTAGAGGGACACACACAATGCGGTTTGTTTTAAATGAAGCTGATGAGCTCTTAGCATAAGGAAGTTGTTTGGCCTGAGATGGCCACAAAACAGCTACATGTTCAGTTTAATAGAAGTCACATCTGAAGAAGTTGATATGCTTTTTTTTTTTTTTTAGGACAAAATGTGGGGTGTCTTGTGCATTCAATGGAACTGCTTGTTTATTCCAGCTGTTTAATATTTGTCAGGGGACCTATGAACCTCAGGCAACTTTTTCAAGGTTCATTAAAACCAGACCCCAGACAAACCTGTGGGCTCATGTTAAGCCCATGCAACCCCACAGACATCTGTAGGGATACGCAAGTTGTGTACAGCCTCTTAGCTGAATAACGCTGCTTAGTGAGATATTACATTTTGCATTTTCCTTGCTGGTTTCAGTACAAATATGGTAGCTTCTTGGATAGCTCAAAGATGTGAAGTACTACCATGATGAAGCTGTTAGAAGAACAAATGCAATTTAATATAATAGTTCACCAATTGTGTATTGAACAGGCAGGCTGAAAGATGATAAGGTTGAAACTGGAAACTAAAGCCTAATGTGATCTTTAAATAATTAGATTGCTCTTTTTTTTTTCTTCATTCCTTCTCAGTTTTGCATTAAGTAGCTGTAATTCAGAGTGGAAATCAAAGTGGGTTAAACCAATATCCGGTTTTGAAGAATCCAACTTTGATTTCACAGTCGATTTTCCAGTTGCATTTTAAAGTACTTTTTACTTCCAAGAGTCAAAGACAAGGATAGAAAGGCATTTAAAAATTGACAATACACATTCCTGGTGATGTCTTTTTGGATAGAATTTCCAAAACTTTTCATTGTCAATTTGTTGCCTATTTCTACAGATAAATCTTTATCAGAAGAATGCCAAACATTGAGATGTAAACTTTTTTCAAAACAGTTAATGGACAGCGCCAACTAGGAAATCGAACCATAAGAAATATTATGACTATATAGTATTTTTTTAAGGATGCAATCCTAACCATGAGTTTGCATGTTTGCACGTTTGCATCTCATCAGGAGCAAGCTGCACCAGCACATGGAGGTGCGCTGGCACACGGAGACTGCATCTAGCCTCTGTGGCGGCTTGCAGGGCGAGCCATGTGTCAGATGAGCTTGGGTGATGCAAGGCTCAGGAAGGAGGTGGAGAAGAGGCAGGAGGGAGGTGTTCTGGGGCAGGGGAGGGCAGGCGGAGGGCGGTCCTGGGGGCAGGTGGGCAAGGAGCAAGAGGTGGGGCTGGGATCCAGCTGTTACGCCGAATCCCAACCCCCGATACTGAGCAGCGCAGAGCAACTGCAAGCCGTTCTGCTCTCCTCAGACTTTGGCTTACTCGGGGGTAAGGGGAAGAGTTTCCCCTTATCTCTGACTGAGCCATTTTGGTGCCTTATCTTATGCTGGATACAGCGCAGGCCTCCTCGCTTGCCTGTTCCAGTGCAAGATAGGCTTGTGCTGTAAGTTAGGTTTCAACTTTCTCAGCCTCATCCTACCTAACTCATCATGTGGTGATGCAATGGTAACGCTGCAGCCTCCACTGTATTCCGTGTGGAATTTTGGCTGCTGGAAGTCTCCCTGGGTAAGGGGACATTTTTATGAACTCATAGTGAACAGCTGCTATGAGTAAACCTGGACCTGCACCAGCAATACCGCTGGTGCAATTCTGCATTGAACAATGCAGTTGGATTAGGCCCAAGACAGGGGTTGGATTTGGCGGGTGTTGCCACTGCTGAACCTGCCCCCTCCTAGGCTCAATCTATTGACTCATTGACTTACATCTTCAGTTGCTGAAACAAAGGATTCCATATGGTCTTATCAAGGTAGCGTATACTGACTCAGAGCCCAATCCTATCCAATTTTCCACTGCTGGTGCAGTTGTGCCAGTGGGGTGTGTGCTGCATCCTGTGGTGGAGGGGCAGTCACTGGGGCCTTCTCAAGGTAAGGGAACATGTGTTCCCTTACCACGGGACTGCATTGTGGCTACACTGGAGCTGGAAAGTTGGATAGGATTGGGCCCTCAGCTCACTGTCTTAATATTGTCTCCTCTGGCTAACAGAGGTCTTCAGGGCTTCAGGCAGAGGTCTTCCTTGTTATCTACTATTGAAAGCCTTTTCTCTTGAAGATGCCATGGATTGAACATGAACCTTCTACATGCAAACCAGCAGTCGTTCTACTAAACCTTGGTCAAGAATGGCATCACGGGTTAACCAGGTGAGATTTTGGCCAAGGTTCATCAACCCTTAGAGAGCTCAGTACCAGTTGCAGTGGTAGTGCCCATTCAACCATCATAGGGTGCTATAGGGGAAGGGCTTTGCCCCATGGCTTCTAGAAACCAGGTTCCAGCACTGGCTACGGTGTCTCCCCTCTAGCTACTTTTGTACTGGGATTCCAAAGTGGAAGCCATTTTTGTTTACAATGGAAAATATCCAAAGAGATTTTTCTGTTTACTGGAGATTAGTACAGAACAGAGGACAAAGCATTATATGATGAAAGCATAATTTTTCATGATCTAATATAAGCAAAGAAGTTCATTAGCTCTGTGAGAATTGAGCACAATTAAGCAGGGACATTTCTTTCTGTTTGTTTCAATGGGACTTACCCAAGAAGAATTTTCACTGAGTTGTGCCCCTTCCATACATTTCAAACCAACAGCAGTGTGCTTTGAAAGGATTTACTTGCTTGCATTAAATGCAGAAATATCAACCAACCTGAAGTGTTGAAATGTTAGCATTGTCAGAAACCTAATTATCATATTTTCACTTGCACACTTCAAACCTGCTTGCTAATTAATCTCTGTGGACAGGATGCCTATGAATCAAATAATAATGTAAGTCAGATTATATGGGATGATATGTGTACAGTGTTCCACTCTGAGAGGAAATGAAATGGATTGCCTGATTGGATTGATTGCTTGGATTGCAGTAAAAAACAAAAACAAACAAAAAAACTCTTCCTCTTTGCTAGTGATCTGGACAATTCCTTCCAACCAATATAAAAATTTGGGTTTTTCAAAGGCTGCCCAGGGCCACAAATTATCTACAAGTATACAGGGAGAAAAATCTACTTACGTATTTATTTACTATATAATTGGTCCTCATTATCCTCTGGGGTTTTGTTCTAGAAACCCTTGCGGATGACATATTCTGCGGATGCTGGGGTCACAGTGAGGACAGGGTCCTGGTGCTGTGATCACTTACCTTAATGCTGTGCCTTGCTGACTGGAAGTCATACCAGTCTGAGGCCCACTCCATTGGCCTCCCTGCTTCCTCGGAAGGCCTCCGGGCTGCAACCAGAAACCACTTCCAATTCGTTTCCACAACGTCTGGTCACAGAGGTGTTCTGAGGCGGGGGAAGGCCCGAGAAATGGGCTGTGGGCCTCTCCACACCTTGGAACACCTCCTGGACATGACCAGAAGCCGCTTCTGGTTTGCATCCATGACGTCTGGTTCCATCGGAGATGTGTTCTGAGACCAGGGAAGGCCCATGGAGTTGGTCATGGCCATCCAATGTCTCAGAACACCTCCTGGATGCAACCAGACATCATGGATGCAAACCAGAAGTGGTTTCTGGTTGTGCTCTGCAGGCCATCTGAGGAGCAGGGAGGCATCCACAGATGGTTAAATCTGTGGGTGCCAAGCCTGCGGATACTGAGGACCCACTGGATTTCTAAATTGCCTTTCAGCCACCATTTCCCATCTCAGTTTCATTAAAAGTAAACAATTAAAAAACATTACAACAGATATCAAAATAGCAAGAATTGACATTAGCATTTGAATTCAATCAAAGGCTTGCCCTTGTTCTCCTAGGCCCTGGGGCAGGAGGTCTGGTCTAGAAGGTAGAGCCTCCGTCTGCCTGAAGATAACATCCACAAGGTTGCCAGTTTGAGGCCACCGGCACCGTGCGACCTTGGAGCAGCTGACAAGCTGAAGCCGAGCTATTCCATCTGCTCTGAGCGTGGGAGGATGGAGGCCAGAATGTGAAGCCAGATCGGAATGAAACACCTTGAATGTAGTCGTTCTTGAAAGAAAGAACCTTCTTTGAAATTGTAAAAATCCCTATTTAATAAGGGATTTAATAAAGCTATGTAAACCGCTTTGAATAAAGTCTTGAATAAAGACCAAGAAAGGCGGTATATAAATACCTGTTATTTATTATTATTATTATTATTATTATTATTATTATTATTATTATTATTATTATTATTATTATATACATTACAGCATTAAAAATGTGGGAATTAGCCATGAATCTGGGAATGAGGTTTTCAGGAATGGTCTCCCTGCCAGGTTTTGCCCTCCTAGTGGCAGCAAGTACTATCGATTTTTATGCTGGCTTAGAGCAGATCCAGGGAAAGAAGGGAGACACTGGGATGAGGGCTCCCCCCTGAAGCCTCATTCAAAAGAATTCATTCTCCAGACAGATTGGATATTTGGATACCGTATGTTCATTAGCACTATTTTTTTCTGGATTGTGCTTCAGAATTCATCTTCACATAAACTACTGCAGACCACGGGCATTCATTCAGGGAGGCCACTGCCACACTTGAATCATATAGAAACAAATAGAATTTGGTCTACTGATGAGTGTACTAGAGTGCAACAATCCATGGGTGCACTCCAGCAGTTTTCCACATAAACATACTTTTTAATGCATTCCCACCCCACTTTCTGGAATATGTCTTCCTGAAAGGAGCAGAGCCCTTGCAAACGGCTCCTTGGACTTAGCCAAAAGCCAGTGTGGAAATGTTAACAGGTATATTAACAAGGATCATTCCCTTGCCCTTTTCCAATCTGAGTTGTCAGCTGGGGCAATATAGGCAGTTGAAGTTCCATAACTAGCCCCCAAACCTGAATAATAGTGGAAACCATATTGCAACACGTTAAGGATTTGCTGTGGAAACATCTTGTGTACAAGACCTTAGGCATGTGGGCATCCTGGAATGGATGGGCTCTGTGATCACCAATCCATAGTCCTCCTTCCCTTTTTCAGAATACATGTCACCTCCATACCCTGTTCTTTCCTCATTGTGATCTGGATATACTAGGCAGTATACTTGGCTCACTCTCTGGGTACAATGCCTCATCTTTCAATCCAGGGAGAAAAATGGGTGCAGCATGCGGTTAATGACTAGTAACTTCAAACCATGCAATCCACCTCCTTTAGGCTTGACAGTGGGTGTGGCAGCACTGGCCACACCCACTGGATCACCCAGCAGTTGACTGCTTGCTGCCTCCACCATCTGGACAAATGTTTCATCTGCCCAACAGACAGGCCAGCACTGATCAAAAGCTTATTTGCCCTTGAAAATGGAGCTTCCCATTAATTACTACAAAAAGATTATACCAGAGCGGAGATCTCTCTCCTTTGCCACTGTTCAAAGTGCTCTGGTAAAACAGTTTGCATATTTGCTTAAGTATTGTGGAAATTAACACCTCCTTTCCAGGTATAAGAATCAGAAGGCTGACAAGACGACAATTAATTAGGTTCTTCTGCATCACTGCCTTTACATAATTAATGTGCTCATTATGGATTTCCAAGGATAATTTGTCAAGGATCTCCAGCAAATTTTTGACACCCAGGTTTTAGATACCTATCCATATTCTTGAATGATTTATTATTATTATTATTATTATTATTATTATTATTATTATTATTATTATTATTATTGGATTGAGATAGTGTGGAGAAAAAAACACCCCACCACCAGCACCATTTACATAATTTTCTTTCAGTGGAAAACGGTGCCAAGCAATGAAAATGTCTCATAACAACAACGTGGATTTGACAAATTTTTGCTCTAAACAAAACTCCATAGCATTTCACTATGACATTTCATTTTGTCTGAGTCTGTAGCGTGGAACAATTGAACATCATAGCAGATCTTGTGTGGCAAAGTAAAGGATGCTGTGAGTAGCTCATGAGAGCTGTTCCTTTTATCACTTTTTCTTTTTTATAATTTTCCCCCCACCACAAATGCAGTTCCATGTACTCTTCATATCCAAAGATGCAGGAATCCATGGCTTTGGGTACACCATGACTTTATTCTGCTTTTTCAATTCATTACAGAGAGAGAGAGAGAGAGAGAGAGAGAGAGAGAGAGAGAGAGTCATGCCACCAACACAGAACTGTGCAGAGTTATATTGCAGCTGCAATCTGCAGTGCTGTTTTCATTAGTTTACTGGTGGATAACATTCATTCTTCATTATTATAATTTATTAAAATACTCCTTTGTGTGTGCACATCTGTTAAAATGTTTTTTCAAACCTCCAAACATGTTTTATGGGCAAATGAATCTTGTATTTTGTCCAACCTGTATTTAATTTTCTTCTCCTAATCTCTATTTTCCCTTATAACCACATGTAAAAAATGCATTTGTAGAAAACTTGGATTACCAACCAAGCCTTTAATGACATAGATATTGCCACATTGATCTAGTTAATTCCAGGTGCCCCTTAAAGCTACTCTCCCAACTCTTAATATTCATTCTTTCTGATTTCTGGGCCCCCAGGGAATGAATGAATGCTAATACCCATGAATGACTATGGACAATCATGGTTGTCTTTTCAGTTTTTATTACTTTGTAAAGCATACATGTTTTGGATTGCCATCCTATGCTCTCTTACCTGGGAGTAAGTGCTACTGAATTCAACACTTCTTTTTATTTAAAAAAAAAAAATATTTATTTAGTACAGATACAGGGCAAGGAAATGGGTTGGACTTAGGGATGGGTCTACACAGGTTACACATCAGGGTTGGATTACAACATGCATTCTTAGAAAAAAAACAGTAACGTCTAAAAAAAGAAATTATCAATACAAATATTACCCCATTTATCATTAAAATATTTACTTATTTAACTAGACAGTTAATATTATCTAAAATTATCTATCCAATCATAAAAGGGCTTCCAATATCTTCTTATTCTGCTTATTTCTCTCTCATTGTTTCTGCTAAAACATCCATTTATGCTATTTCATAAATCTTATCTATTAATTTTCCTGTAATTGGAGCATCTATAGATTTCCACATTTGTGCATATAATATTTTTGCCGCTGTGCTATTACGCACAGTAAGGTGTTTCTTGTGTTGTTCTTTAATTTCTGATGTCATATTTAGGAGGAATATTTCCGGTTTGAATGGTATTACACTGTTTAACATCTCTTGAAATGTTTTATGTATCATTTTCAAATATTTCTTTGCCTTTTCGCATGTTCAACAACACTTACTTCTGAGTAGACATGTTAAGGATTGTGCTGTACGTCTCAACTGAAATCAATGGGACAAATTACTGATGACTAACTTAAAGCCCCTTCACTGAATGGGAACTTAGATGTAACTAATTTTGTTTTTAATTGTTGTAATTTTAATTTAATTGTTTTAATTTGTAATTGTTTTTAATATGTTGTAAGCCGCCTTGAGTCCCTTCGGGGAGAAAGGCGGGGTAGAAATAAAGTTATTATTATTATTATTAATTTTCTCCAGACCAAAGTCAAATTTTTAATTGTTTTTAATTGTTGTAATTTTAATTTAATTGTTTTAATTTGTAATTGTTTTTAATATGTTGTAAGCCGCCTTGAGTCCCTTCGGGGAGAAAGGCGGGGTAGAAATAAAGTTATTATTATTATTATTAATTTTCTCCAGACCAAAGTCAAATTAAATGCATATATTTAAAAAAATACTATAATGTATGTATTGTTTATTTACAAACTAACTCAGTTTGTAAATAAACCTTTGTAAAAAGGTGAAGTTTTGCTGATTAAGTTGTCATAAAGTTTAGGACTGTGAAGGCATAAAAGGATACAATCCGCAAACTTTGATTTTTTTTTTAAACGAACCAACAAATGCATAGCCTTAACCCTTTCTCACTTTGTGTACTGGCCTATGGTTTCCGTGGTTTCATTTACATCCAAATGTGTAGGTCATTTATTGAAAAGGAAACAATTTTGGTCAGATAATGACAAAACCAGACGGCTATTCCATAAGGTTATATTTTCAGTAAATAAATTTGTGAACGTGATGCAAAGTTAGAGCAAATGAGATTTCATTAATAGTATCCTTTTAGTTTTCATGTTGTGTATTTTTGTACAGTTTTTAATACATGTCATATAAGTGATGTGTAATGTTTTATATAGGTGCAATGGTTTTCTTTCTGCAGATTGGTGAAAGCCACAAATCAGATTGACTAGCCATGGCATTTAAGGTGTTTTAGTTTTTCTTTGTTAGAAGAGTTACAGCCCAGTCCTGAGTTCCCGTGGCACGTGGCTGTGGTGGCACTGAAAACGGCTGCCGCTGCATCCTGTGTGCCATCGGCAGTTGTAGGCGGCACCTCGGGAGAAGGTGACTTTCGTCTCCGTCCCCCAGGTAAGGGAAGTAGCACTGCAATGGGAAGTAAGAGCGTTCGTGTCAGAAGCCGAGCCCCACACAAACACTCTGGATTCAGTGGAGCGTAGCTCCACCAGACCCACCTCCCTCCCTCCCTCCCTGGTACGCCTCCTGCCCACCCTCTCCCCACCTCCCGCCTCCCTGTCACGCCTCCTGCCCACCCTCTCCCCGCCTCCCCCTCTCCGGAACACCTCCTCCCCGCTTCCCCTCCCACTCCTGCTTTCCTCTTCAAAGCTTGGCAGAGGCCAGGCGCCCACCCAGCGCTAGTCCAGCACCAGCCAGTGCTGGGCTAGCACGGGCGTTCGCCTGGCTGTAAGCCTCACAAACATGCCTTATGGCGCGACAGTGCAAGCCAGTGGTAAGCCAGCACGTTGAGCCCAGGATTGGGTTCTTAGAAGCCTACCCCCTCCCCACACACATACAAATTAAAACTGGAATCTAAGCAGTGCATATTTTGAAGCAAAAAGCGAACATGAATTGCAACCCTGCAGAACTATCAGTGACCTATCTGGGATATCTTCATGGAACATTCCTGAGTGTTGTTGAATGTGTCTGCAGGTAAGCGCAGTTCAGTTTAGTTGTTTTAGCTATTGATCATCATTAGGGCTGGCCAAAGACATTCTGCCTGCTGAGGCAAAATATGAGATGGTGTCCTCCCCCATTACCCAAAATTGACACCATAAAAAACCAACTGTATTTTTTTTTAAACACAACAATAACTCAGGATTTTGTGTATTCCTCCTAGTTCTGAAGCACAAAGACACACTGCCAACAATTTTTTTTACAAAATACAATATGGCCCAATCCTATTTGGAGCCATGCTGATGTTGCACAGATGCTGGTGCAATGTCCATCATATCCTAAGCCCAGCCAGGCAACACCATGCAAACAGAGCCCTCTCAGTAATACTACTGCAGTGTCATAGTAATGCAGGCACAGCTTTTCCCAGCAACACCGACAGTGTCTGTGGAAACCACAACACAGCTCATCATCCACAGTGCAACATCCAGATATTGTTGCATTATCTGTGTATTATCAGTGTTACATCAGTGTGACATCCAAGGAGACAATCATTACATCCACTCAATCCCACCCTGGTGAACAGACCAGGGAGAACGGGCGGATGCATGTTGGGGGGGGGAGAAGCACTCTCCTGCCAGTCACTGGGGATTAGCACAGCAACAGGCACCTCCGCTTGCCATAGGGAGGTGCCCCATGGACACCATGCATGGACATATACATGATACGACACATGGATGCCACACCATCCCCACTTCATTTTGATAGTTTCTTTCTCCATGACAGACTTCTACTCAGTCCATTTTTGGTGAGTATTTACCCATTTGGAGAGCCTCTTGCCTGGGTAGCCACCCTTTCCAAGGGACAACTTTTTGGCAGCATTTTTCTTTTCTCCCTGGAATCTGAAGTCATGCTGACTGACCTCACTTTGTAAAGGACATCGCACCCCAATCTACCTAGCCAACAGTGCAAATAATTTTCCTTCACTTCTCTCCTTCTAACCCTCTTAACAACTTCTCCTCCCTTCTAAAACCCCTCCAGTGCCTGTTTTAAACCTCCCACTAAACTTCCGTTGGGTGTCTCAGAGAGAGGAAACTCTGCCTAGCTCACAGTCTGTGGGCCCAATCTTCTCCAACTTTCCTGCGCTGATGCACCTGTGCTGATAGGGAGTGCACTGCTCCTCAGTTGGGGGCAGCCACACAGACCTCTTCAAGGTAAGGGAATGTTTGTTCCCTTACCTCAGGGCTGCATTGGTGCTGGAGAGTTGGATAGGATTGGGCCCTGTCCTTCTCTCTGTCCCCCTTATTTAACCCATTCCTGTTTCAGGATGCAAGAAGCCCTCAGTGAAATTATTTCTGAGTCTGAGTAGACTGTGACAGTTGTCAGCACCTTTGGTTGTCCTTCTCTTCAATGCACAGCACACAAACACAAGTTTAATATATGGATGGGCAGAAAGTGACAACATAGAGTCAGCAGACAAAGAATTTAGTTTGACTCTAGCTTGGCTGACAGGGTGAACAGATACAATGGAGGACAGAATGCCTATACTTTAACCATTGAGGGAATTTTGGCAGGTGCAGTTCAACATGGAAGAGTTTAAAAATCTGCACCTGCCATAACTCCCTCTTCTATACAATGGTTAAAGGTACTTTGTCCTCCATTGTATCTGCTCACTCTGCTGATTGAGTATGGTGGCAGGGAGTATCAGAAGGAGCTGTATCTCAGTGGTCACCCTTTATCTCTGTGATTAACCGAGTTCTTTGCACGCAAAAGGTTCCAGTTTCAATCCCAGGCATCTTCAGATAGGACTAGGGAAGATCCCTGTCTGAAACTGCAGAAAACTACTGTTGACCAGCGTAGACAGTACTGAACTAATGCCAACATTGTGATTCAGCAAAAAACAGGATGCACAGAAGGTGGAGGACCATATGTAAGAATCTATGTTATATACTATTCCAGCCATTGGGAAACCATAATGAATTACAAGGGTGTTTCTTATAACAGAGCAATGGAAAACAACATTAGACTCCCTTTCCAGTGCAGGAATTTTGCCCTTAACTATTAACAAGTAATTAATGCATTATTGAGGAGGAATAAATAGGTGGCAATTAAATAGCACATATTAATGACTTATTTATTAACATATTAATACGTGGGCCTGAAAGTAATAAATGCAAATTAGTGTAAAGTGCTAAATATTTTGTCAATAATGGGCCCCCAAGTAATCTTGTGTGTTCAAGCTAATTACAAATATATTTTGCTTTCAAGAATCTACTGCCGCCTAATTTTTTATAGTTCTTTAATATCATTTTAGAAATAGAAAATTAGCCCTACTGTTACCATAAGAGCTGGTTTAGTTGTTTAGGGGAATTAGTACACCACGTCTATTAGAACACTGGGACCTTAGACTGCATGCGGACCAGCGTTCTGCAGAAATTTCCTTTACTTAAAGAAGAGGCTGATAGAAATATTCCAATAAATGATTACAGCTTTATTAAAAGGGACACAACATAGATATCCAAAAGAAATCAGTAAAGGACTATTGGAGTGCCCTAACCTGAGTGTCCTATAGTGGTGACTGCAGTGTTGTGTGAGTGTATTTGGTGCATCTGAAGAAATCAGAAAGGGGAATGGTAGGGAAAGATTTCAGGGATCCCTGCTCTGCCAAACCCAGCAGCTAGCTAAAGAAGGGAAGAGAAGGGAACAAGAGGGGTAAGGGAATAAGGGGTAAGGGAAGAGAAAGAGTTCAAAGCACAAGACATAGCTACCTGTCTGGACGTCTGATCTGTGAGCAGCAGTTTCTGTGAGCAGCTTGTGTGGACACCCCAGAGAGTGACCCTGTGTTTGGGCACTCAGGAGAGTGACTCCATGTTTGGGCACTCAGGAGAGTGACCATTTGCTAGTCAAACCCTCTTAGTATTTAAGGATATTGAAGAGTTGCTTACGTGTAAGCAGAATGTTTGGGGGATAAATGTGTAACTTAGGGTGTTTGCTTTTAATGTATAACTAGGGTATGAATGAAGAGAATTCCTCTTAATCAACCAGGACGCAGGTAAACAGGGCTAGCAGTGTCAGCTAAAATGCATATTAGCTCTTTGGTGCCAGAGGATGTCTAGCAACTTTAAGTGAGGTTTACCTAAGTTAATGCAAAATACAGGTATACTCCAATGTTTTGGTACAAAATACAGAAGTTACTGAAATTGCATTCAGGAAAGCAAACACAAACTGAAGATACAATGGAAAACTGTCTGACAGAATTACTGAGTTTCATTCAGTTAGAGATACAAGCAGGATTATCAGTTTCCTTCCAGGAAGTGTGATTGTGAGGGAAGAAGAGGGAATACACAACCAAGAGTCTGAGCTTGACCAAAGTGGGAATGAGGCCTGTAGGCCAGTGTTTTCTGGGAGAATAGTTCATTTTGCATGCTGGCATCCATATATGAAGGCCTGTTCTTGATATCAAAGCAGCATAACCAGAAACACAAAAAAATGGGGGGGGGGGGTTTTCCTGTAACACTACTCCCATTAAAATAATTTTTGCTATGAATCAGTCTCATTTCAAGAGCAAACCTCATGTTATCTTTATGGGTGCAACATTCCATAATAAAGAATGTTTCAGTGTTTCAGTGATATAGAAAGTGTTTCTCAAACTGTGGGTCTGGACCCACTAGGTGGGTCGTGAGCCAATTTCAGGTGGGTCCCCATTCATTTCAATATTTTATTTTTAATATATTAGATTTGATGCTACCATGGCTTGTGACTGTAGTTGGGGAAATGTTACAGACCTGTACTTTTAACAAGCTACTATGTATATTCTTTTAACAATGATAGTCAATGGGACTTACTACTGGGTAAGTGTGGGTAGGATTGCAGCCTAGGACTGTGAAAAATTTTCCTGCTTGATGATGTCACTTCCGGTCATGACATCACTTGCGGTGAGTCCTGACAGATTCTCATTCTAAAAAGTGGGTCCTTGTGCTAAATGTGTGAGAACCACTGTTCTATAAGGTTCTTCAAAGAAATGGAATCTGAATTTCTTCACAAAGGAAGAGCGAAAAGTTTTAATTGCAGTGCTCATATGTTTATGTTCATTTCAGTGGACACTTTTTTTTTTCTCCTAACAGGGACAAGACTGCTTCATGGAAAAATAATCAAAGAATCATATAATCATAGAGCTGGAAGGTAGAGCTGGAAATGGAAAAGGTGCAAAAGAGAGCGACTAAGATGATTACGGGGCTGGGGCACCTTCCTTATGAGGAAAGGCTACGGCGTTTGGGCCTCTTCAGCCTAGAAAAGAGACGCTTGAGGGGGGACATGATTGAGACATACAAAATTATGCAGGGGATGGACAGAGTGGATAGGGAGATGCTCTTTACACTCTCACATAATACCAGAACCAGGGGACATCCACTAAAATTGAGTGTTGGGCGGGTTAGGACAGACAAAAGAAAATATTTCTTTACTCAGCGGGTGGTCGGTCTGTGGAACTCCTTGCCACAGGATGTGGTGCTGGCGTCTAGCCTAGACGCCTTTAAAAGGGGATTGGACGAGTTTCTGGAGGAAAAATCCATTATGGGGTACAAGCCATGATGTGTATGCGCAACCTCCTGATTTTAGGAATGGGTTAAGTCAGAATGCCAGATGTAGGGGAGGGCACCAGGATGAGGTCTCTTGTTATCTGGTGTGCTCCCTGGGGCATTTGGTGGGCCGCTGTGAGATACAGGAAGCTGGACTAGATGGGCCTATGGCCTGATCCAGTGGGGCTGTTCTTATGTTCTTATGTTCTTATGTTCTTATCCACAGGGTCATCTAGTCTAACAACCTGTCTGTAATAGGAAGTTGTCCTAGAGAATCTCCAGCAGGTCCATGCTGAGCCTCTGCTTGAAGATCTCCAGTGAGGGAGATAATCCTCCTGGAGGTAATATGTGAATAAAAACCCAAGGAGTGTAGTTGAGGGTGTCACCAACACTGCTCTCACACACATGCATGCAGACACACACGTCTACCAGTGCACATTCAGACGCATACCATCTCAGGTCTGGGTTTGCCTGATCCAGAGTTAAACAGCCTGATCCAATAGGATTGGGCTGTACTGTTCATTTCTATACCAAAGATCACTGTACCACTGCTGAATTAGCATTATTTGCTTCTCAATTTTATTCTCAAGATTAAAAAATTCACATACTTTGGAAGATGCTAAATTGGTAAATTGGTAAATGTAAATCATAAAGGATACATTTACAGTATAAGGAGAACTAAAGGCTTCTGCATTTTTTAATTTTTATACAAGCTGTTTGTCACTGGTGGAAAGGCTGCCCTAATTCTAAATGTATTTTCAGCCATCCATTTGATAGACAAAAGGTCATTTTCTGTAACCAACAATCACTGTATTACAGTAATTTCCCAAAATGCAAATGTTATCATTTTGTATCATTAGGCATTAATCATTCACACACACACAAGATAGGCAGCTAGCATCGTGACAGAACTGAAAGTAACATTTTGCCATTCTAACGTTTTTTGCATTTTTAATTAGATAGCATAAGGTTGATATGATTAGGTCAGGATGTAGTGTTTTTCATTAAAGCGCATTTTGGAAGTTGTATCCATGGTTTGCCCTTGCAATAAATAATGAGACAATGAGTTTTATATTATTGACCCAATTATTCCCCCATGGAAAAGTATACATTTAATAAATTTGTGCCTTAGGACCTTCATTAGCAAAAGAAAAGGATAATCATATTTTGAAGTACACAGATTACATGTCCACAAATGTATTTACGCTATAATTGTTGGTGAATGAGGTGAATGTTGAATGAAATTTCAGTGGCTGATCAAATTCATTCATTCATTCAGACACACACCCATTTATGGTGATCCATGGCACATGGTGACCTAGGATATTAATTACTTAATTAAAATATTTACATCCTGCACTTTCTATTCCTAATACAGGAGCCCCAAAATGACTAACTCTATTCAATTAGAAGAAAAACAAAAAACCATGCAAAGTAAAATATGGTATTAAAATATTTTTAAAATTATATAATATTTTTATAAATATTATAAAATAATATTATAAAATAATAGTAACACAATAAAATGGCAATTGTCATGGAAAACAGAGCAAAAAAGAATTGTATGTAGTTGAAATGTTTATACCCTGCATCTATCCTCTCAATCAGAAGGTGGTCAACAGCCCAATCCTGAGCTGCCCGGGATGCGGGGCTGCAGTGGCACTGAAGATGGCTGCCGCCGCATCCTGAACACCCCAGGCAGCCACCAGCAGCTTCTCGGGAGAAGGCGACTTTCGTCCCCTTCCCCTGGGTAAACAGAGTAGCCCCACAATGGGGCTACTCTATTCACCGCCAACCAAAAGGTCAGCCATGAATCAAATGCCTCCATGTCCGGCGGTGAGCCTGACGTGGAGGCTTTGGATCCCGCCTCCCTCCCTCCCTGCTCCCTCCCACCAGAACACCTCCTTCTTGTCTTCTCCCCGGAACGCCTCCTCCCCGCCTCCCCCATGCCTCCACTTACCTCTCCGATGCTCAGCGGTCCACATGACTGCTGAGCAGTGGAGCTCAGGCACCTGCCCAGTGCCACTGGAGCTCGCCCAGCACTAGGGTCCACAAACGCGCCTTATGGCACATTTGTGACAGTGCATGCCGGTGTTAAGCCCGATTGGGCTCCAAGACAGCGAACAAGACAATAAAAGTAGCATAATATACAGTTAAATAACTCCATTACAACAACAGAAGACTCCACAAACAAAACAGGAACAATAAAAGCAATAACCAAGGAAAACACCACCAAAAGCCATATGAAATAACAAAAAAAGCAGAACAATGTGCCACTCTGATTTTCTTTCAGCAAGGCTTCTTATATATATATGTAAAAATGTATCTTTAATTATGCTTTCCACCAATAAATCCACCAAACAGCTAGGGAGGCGGTTAAATCACTTGACAACAAAGGAATAAAAAGGGAAGCTTAAGGAGGATATAAGTCTGCAAAGAAGCTGGATGAATTTTTTGCATCTGTCTTCACCAAAAAATACGAAGGGCATATCGCCAAGCCTAAACTAACATTTGCAGGAGATACCATATTTATCATAATGATGAAAATTTCACTTTTAATTTCACTTTTATAAACATATTTTCTGAATTTTAATAATACGGTAGTAAATAAACCGCTACCACCACCCCCAGCAGCTGTCCAATTAATAATATAAAACATAGAATGACATAAATTTTCTAAGTTGTAGTTTGCCATATAGTTCAAAAAAGAGTACTGATGTTTCCAATAAACTAATTCCAGGCAACACAGAAAATCCGGTAATCAACAATTTGAAAGGTACAAAGAGACTGTGAAACACTCTATTATCAGAAAAGACGTGGACAATTCACTGGAACAAATTACACCTGCAAGCTGTTAAATTCTCAAGAACATTTCAGGTATTTCATGGGCCTATCACTCATATCAAACAGCTACTGATAGCAAACAGTCACTCACATAAATCATCAAATATTTTTTGTTGCCATGGAGCACCACCAAGAATCATTCGAGGTTAAATTAAGAGCTCAATTCAATCCCCAAACAGGCTATAGCATGCAGCCATGCCAATGGAGCACGCGCTGCATGCTATGGAGGGGAGGTGACCCAAAGGTCAATGAAAGGTAAATAAAAATATTTTTACTTACCCTGCCATTGGCTGCCTCTGGTTTCCTCAGACCCACACCAGGTATTTTGCTGCTATATGTCCAAAGTCAGGATGGGGGCAGGGCAGGTTGAAAAAAAAGGGGATGGATCCAGCATGTGCCATTGCACTGAGATTCACCCCCTTCAGCCCACTCCCTGCCCATAGCCCTCCCCATCTGCCCCGAACCTCCCCCCTCACTGCCCATGACCCACCCCGACTGCCAACTTAGGGCCCAATCCTATCCAATTTTCCAGCACCAGTGCAGTCACAATGCAGCCCCAAGGTAAATGTTCCCATACTTTACAAATGTTCCCATACTTTAAAGAGGACTCTGTGACTGCTGTGCCACCACGAGATGCAGTGCATGCTTCAATGGCACATCTGCACCGCCACTGGAAAACTGGATTGGGCCCTTACCTGAGTTGGCATGGCTCTGCAGTGGTGGGTATGCAAAGTTGCTGACCCTTTGAATTGGCAGCTCCAAATCTTTGGCAATGGCGTGCCATATGCGGCAGCACTGCTCCATTATGACAGTAGAAGGTGACCTCTGCTGTCAAAATTGAAGATAGAGTTGGGATGTACGTAACTTACGCATGGGCTTAATCTGTATTTAAAAAAGGAGAATGTGCCATTGAACAAGCCTTTGACTAGCTCTTTGGTCTATTCTACTTGCCTTTCTTCGTTCACCATTAATTCCTCTCCATTGTTCTGCTTTTTTCACAATGTAGCTCAACTCTTGGTTGGAGATTTCCAGGTCAAATGGAACAAAGAAAGTAGCCTCATCACTCTGAATCCTTTGGAATATATCTAATAACCAGCCTTCATTATGTATCCTAAAAGGAAAAAAAAAACACCATCACTACAGTTTTATTTATTTGTTTGTTTCTTAAAGATACAAAGACCCCCAGTGTTGCATAAAAATTATAATAAAAAAATAACATCTTAAAATACAGTTGCATTAAAAGCAATGAATTGATATTAAGAAGTGTTGCCTAAAATAGTGATATATCCTTCAACAGTGGGGACCAGGTGTGCTTGAAAAGTGTGAGAGACCAAGCAACTTTTCTTGGTTGAAGTCTAAGGTGGGGGATGGGGAGACAAAATGTTACCATAGCATTTTTTGCATGTTCAAGTAAAGATGCCTATGGGTGCATGCATATAAAGCAAACTTTGACTTTTACCCATTTAAAAAAAAATAGCCCCATCCCTCAAAAAGTTGGCAAACTACTATGTAAGTCATATCTCTATTTAAACTACAAACCTTGTATTGCAGTGTTTCTCAAACTGTGGGTCGGGACCCACTAGGTGTCTCACGAGCAAATTTTAGGTAGGTTCCCATTCATTTCAATATTTTATTTTTAATATATTAGAATTGATGCTACCATGGTATGTGGCTGCATTTTGGAAAATGTTACAGATCTGCACTTTTAATAGGCTACTATATATATGCTTTTAACAATGGTAGTAAATGGGACTTACTCCTGAGTAAGTGTGGGTGGGATTGCAGCCTAGGATTGTTACAAATTTTCCTGCTTGATGATGTAATTTCCAGTCATGTCATCACTTGTGGTGAGCCCCCGCAGATTCTCATTCTAAAAAGTGGGTCCTGGTGCTAAAAGTTTGAGAACCACTGTTGTATCGGTTTTGAACTGTCATTACTTTAGCCAAATAATCCTGGAATTATAGTTTGGTGAGCGGCTGAGAATTCTATATTAGAGATCCATAGAGTACAATCCTGAAGTTTGGATGAGCCGGTGCAATTATCTTAATTATCAATAGTATTCTACGTAGTCTGTGGAATGAAACTGAGACCATGTGCAGTCTGGAAAATAACAGCAGTACAAGCTGGTTCTAAGACTGGCTGTTTGACAAGCAAAACAGGTGAGATTTGCAAGTCTTGATTTTAATTTCATGTAAAAGGCATTTGAGTGAGATTGGCACTCAAGTGTAAATGGGCACAAGATACAAAGCTTATGTATGCAAAAATGTATATGTGCACATCAAGCCTAACTATCTTAATGCGCAGTCAGGTGCTTCCGATAGCCACTGAGAATGACTTTGTCAACAGATATTTCATTGCACAATAAAACAAAAATTGTTCTTTTTCCAAATTCAGGTATAATTATATGATATGCTTTGTATTTGGCACAGAGCAAAATGCTTAGGAAGGCTTATGTAATGTAACAAATTTTGTTATGCATGCATGCTTTGCTTTATTATTTTTTATGAAGAATTTTAAAAGATGAAGGTCCAATGAAGCACCTTTTTTCTTTATTGTGAAACATTACAGAAAGATTGATCCAGAAGGAAAAGAATCTTTGATGATCCCGCACCTGTTCCCCAGACAATGATGATGTTCATAATATTGTCATAAAAATCTGCCTTACAAATGTTTTAATTTAAATTAATTTTCCCAAGTAATAAACGACAGCAGCAAAAACTTATGAAGCCATTCAGAACTATTAAGTCAATGATTAAGAAGGCATTAACATCTCAAAAACTAATTAACTAGACTACCAGTACATTGGACTTGTGCACATCCTCCAAGAATGTAGAAGATTTCAATTTCTTTTGCCAGGTTTTAGACCGAATATTTCTCTCCTTGCACAATGCAACTTCTAAGAATATGATGAAAATGAAATGATTTGCTTGTGTGCAAACCATTCATCTTTGGCAATCTAAAGTGCCTCCGTTGTTTTCTAGAATGTGTGTTAGTGTTAACATCTGTTTCAGTTTTCACTGAATATTGAGCTGAATGTTTGGGATGGGCTTGAATTTTGTAACAAAAAAAAAATTTGTGGAGTGCAAAGTGTTTTTTCTTTCTTTCTCTGAAACAGCAATGTTCCCCAAGAAAGAGAATTGAAACTGGGATTCCTCCTTCTCTCTTTCCATAAGAAGGAAACCCATTCTTTGTGGTTCTACAGTAGGCTGCAGTTTGCCTCTCTTAAAGTGGCCACAGCAGCCACTTTAATAGCCTTTTTCTTAATTGTTCACTCCATGCTGAATGAACGTCCATGGTGGTGGTGGTGGGGATATGACAGGTTCTTCCTGTGTCACATACATGGTCATTAGAATGTATTTGCAGAGTTTTTCCTAGCAAATGTATCTATCATGTGTCAGGGGTAGAACCTGCTGCCTTCCTTCTGTACTCACTTTGCATAGAATGAACAACTGAAAGAGCTTAAGAAAAGCAAGCAGCAACAATTTGTAGGGTCCAACCTGACCCATTCCATGGGTCAGAGAAGGGGTAGATCTTGCTCCCCATATCAATAGGGAGCAATATGCCAAGAAAAAAGGGTCGATTATACTGCAAGTAAAGTGAATATTTTTATTCTCAAATTGTGTGCTGTTGCAAAGAGTGCAGGAGATTGGATTTTTTTTTGGGGGGGGGGGGCGACAGGTACACAAAAAGCACTCTCTATTCCATCTACATTTTCTCATTCATTAAGGTGCAACTTTCAATCACCTCACCAACACAAAATAATTGCTACTTTGAAGGTTATTTTATTGCAGCACCAGTTTCCCAATCTTAGAACTTGGAAGTCTAGCCCCTAATCAATCCATAGGGGGACACATTTGATATAGCTTCCAGGGAGCTTTCTGAAAATGGAACTTTTGGGGGAGATGTACAGATATTCAGAATGAGGGGAAGGGAGGGGGAATGTACATATTTAATACTTCAAAGTCTGGAACAGTAGAGAATTTTCCAAAATGGGTTCCATAAAATGTTTCATTTATTTTCTTGGTGGGCACTGAAAACACGGATCTGCCTTTCCTGCCCAACACCCCATTCACTTCTCAGCAATGTGAAGAGGATCTGGAGGATGGGCAAGGCAGGCAATCGTCAGAGATTCATCCCTGTCAATGCCAGCAGGAATCCTCATTTGTGGAACTCTGTCTATGTCTAACATCCTCAGCTTTGCTAAGTTAGCCACAAAATTTAGCGGCTCATGATATATGTACCAGCCTCCTTGCCTACATGTACCTAAGCTACATGTCTGTGGTGCCATCAATCACTTGAAAGAAAGAAAAAGAACCAACAGCCTGTTAATTAGAAAATTGACTGCATCTTATCAGTACTCATCCTAGGTGAGCGGTTGTTTCAAATCTGAATCACTTCCTTCTGGAGAAGCTGAGCTGGAACCCCTTTGCACACTCTGATATCCACTCATCCAAACTGGTACTCAAGTGACAGTGTTATTGTTGCTAGGGATTCTGGACTGGGGTCCAGCCTACCCCCCTGATGGGACACTGACACTACTAGTGCCACCAGGCTTGTGTGTTCAGGAGTCAACCTGTCCAAGTAGGTTTTCTGCTGGGCCTGGGTTATCAGTCAGTGCCTGACCTGGTCAATCTCTGGTGTCACCCTTGCTGGCACCTTCTGGCATTTGGCGTCATTAGATCCATTCTGGGGCATTTGGGACTAATAAAAGATCCTTAGGCTTGAAATGGCAAGAAGAAAGAAAGGCTTACCGCATAAAATACAGGTACAACACCGTGGAGGACATAATGAACAGAATTATGTAAAGCAGAACAGTGATCAGTGCGCCAGGAATGCCAGATCCTTCCATTCGCAAAAACAGCCAGTATAGCTTGGCACAGTCAGCAATTGGCTTATCTGTGGAATAGTGAAGTCGCTGAAAAAGGAACCAAGGTAAAAAGATATCATGATCACCAAGAAAATACAGTAACCAGATCAGTGTGCAAGGCAGTATACAAGGTAAGAAAGATGTCCCAAAACACAGGAGTGACAGGGCTTTCTTTGCACACAGAAGTTCTTACCTTCAAACCCTTTCAAGACCTCATCACTCTCTACACTTCTGCTTTACTCTTCCAGGGCTGCTGCCCCCAGGTCTTCTGCTCTCTTCATCAACTCCATCTTTTCTCCCTTGCTGCCCCTTATTCTTAGATCATAGGAAACTACTGAATACTGATTAGACCTCTGGCCCATCAAAAAGAACTTTTTTCCTCTGTGTTACCTGGAGATAGCAGGCACTGAAGCTGGGGCCCTCTGCATGCCAAGCATGATCTATCACTGAGCCATGGCCCTTCCCTTAAGTTACAAATGGCCTCCCACAGCATCTCTAAGATGCAGTTTTGCTCATTTGCTTCAGTGTTGGCAACCTTCAGTCTCGAAAGACTATGGTATCGCGCTCTGGATGGTGGTTCTGGCACAGTGTCTAGTGTGGCTGAAAAGGCCGATTCGGGAGTGACAATCCCTTCCACACTGGGAGCAAGTGTAGTGTGTCCCTGTTCTGTGTCCCTGGCTATGGGCCTTCCTTCTTTGCCTCTTTGCCTCAGACTGTTGGCCAAGTGTCTCTTCAAACTGGGAAAGGCCATGCTGCACAGCCTGCCTCCAAGCGGGCCGCTCAGAGGCCAGGGTTTCCCACCTGTTGAGGTCCACTCCTAAGGCCTTCAGATCTCTCTTGCAGATGTCCTTGTATCGCAGCTGTGGTCTACCTGTAGGGTGCTTTCCTTGCACGAGTTCTCCATAGAGGAGATCCTTTGGGATCTGGCCATCATCCATTCTCACAACATGACCAAGCCAATGCAGGCGTCTCTGTTTCAGCAGTGCATACATGCTAGGGATTCCAGCTCGTTCCAGGACTGTGTTGTTTGGAACTTTGTCCTGCCAGGTGATGCCGAGGATGCATCGGAGGCAGCGCATGTGGAATGCGTTCAGTTTCCTCTCCTGTTGTGAGCAAAGAGTCCATGACTCGCTGCAGTACAGAAGTGTACTCAGGACGCAAGCTCTGTAGACCTGGATCTTGGTATGTTCCGTCAGCTTCTTGTTGGACCAGACTCTCTTTGTGAGTCTGGAAAACGTGGTAGCTGCTTTACCGATGCGTTTGTTTAGCTCAGTATCGAGAGAAAGAGTGTCGGAGATCGTTGAGCCAAGGTACACGAGTTTCTGGAGGAAAAATCCATTATGGGGTACAAGCCATGATGTGTATGCGCAACCTCCTGATTTTAGGAATGGGTTAAGTCAGAATGCCAGATGTAGGGGAGAGCACCAGGATGAGGTCTCTTGTTATCTGGTGTGCTCCCTGGGGCATTTGGTGGGCCGCTGTGAGATACAGGAAGCTGGACTAGATGGGCCTATGGCCTGATCCAGTGGGGCTGTTCTTATGTTCTTATGTACACAAAGTCATGGACAACCTCCAGTTCATGCCCAGAGATTGTAATGCAGGGAGGTGAGTCCACATCCTGAACCATGACCTGGGTTTTCTTAAGGCTGATCATCAGTCCAAAATCTTGGCAGGCCTTGCTAAAACGATCCATGAGCTGCTGGAGATCTTTGGCAGAGTGGGTTGTGACAGCTGCATCGTCGGCAAAGAGGAAGTCACGCAGACATTTCAGCTGAACTGTGGACTTTGCTCTCAGTCTGGAGAGGTTAAAGAGCTTTCCGTCTGATCTGGTCCGGAGATAGATGCCTTCTGTTGCAGTTCCAAAGGCATGCTTCAGCAGGACAGCAAAGAAAATCCCAAACAACGTTGGCGCAAGAACACAGCCCTGCTTCACTCCGCTTCGGATGTCAAAGGGGTCTGATGTGGAGCCATCAAAGACAACAGTGCCTTTCATGTCCTTGTGGAAAGATCTGATGATGCTGAGGAGCCTGGGTGGACATCCAATCTTGGGGAGAATCTTGAAGAGGCCGTCCCTGCTGACCAGGTCGAAAGCCTTCTTGAGATCTATGAAGGCTATAAAGAGTGGCTGTCGTTGTTCCCTGCATTTCTCCTGCAGTTGTCTAAGGGAGAATACCATATCAGTGGTGGACCTGTTGGCTCGGAATCCGCACTGCGATTCTGGATAGACGCTCTCTGCAAGTACCTGAAGCCTCTTTAGTGCAACTCAGGCAAACAGCTTTCCTACAACGCTAAGGAGAGAGATGCCACGGTAGTTGTTGCAGTCACCCCTGTCGCCTTTGTTCTTGTACAGCGTGATGATGTTTGCATCCCTCATGTCTTGAGGTACTCCACCTTCTCTCCAGCAAAGACAGAGGATTTCATACAGCTCGGTGATGATTATCTCTTTGCAGCACTTTAGGACTTCAGCAGGGATGCTGTCTTTTCCTGGTGCCTTGCCAAAGGCAAGGGAGTCCAGGGCCACGTGAAGTTCTTCTAGGGTAGGTTCATTGTCAAGCTCCTCCAACACAGGCAGGCACTCAATGTTGTTCAGCGCTTCTTCGGTGACTACATTTTCTCTGGAATATAGCTCAGAGTAGTGCTGCACCCAGCGTTCCATCTGCTGCGCCCGATCCTGGATGACCTCGCCTGCTGCAGACTTCAGAGGGGCAATTTTCTTCTATGTTGGACCTAGGGCCTGCTTGATACCATCATACATTCCCTTGATGTTGCCCGTGTCAGCTGCTATCTGTATCTGGGAACAGAGCTGGAGCCAGTAGTCGTTAGCACATCTCCTGGCAGCCTGCTGGACTTTGCTGCGAGCAGCTCGGAGGACCTGCAGGTTGCGCTCACTGGGACAGGCCTTGTATGCTGCTTGAGCTCTCCTCTTTTCCTCAATGACTGGTGTCAACTCCTCAGAGTGGGCTTCAAACCACTCTGCCGTCTTGTTGGTCTTCTTGCCAAATATGGACAAGGCAGTGTTGTAAACGGTATTCTTGAAATGTTCCCATCTGTTGGATGCGTTTGCAGTTTGATGCATTTGCTTCAGTTTGATGCATTTGCTTCAAATCCCTTCTTAAAACCCACCTTTTGTGTGAAGTTTTGGCACCATGCCTTAGTCCTCTTCCTCTACTGTAACAAAGTTTAAGTATGTGTAACTGAAATAATAACACATGCTCCCTTTGTTTACCCCTGTGTGAGCACCTAGGGGGCAGCATCCCGTCAGACCCCCGGTGACTGCTGCTGTGCATATAGGGCAACCAAATCTAGCCCCATGCGTGTTAGGGCCAGCTCTGATCCTATCTAGCCTGGCAAAAGGGCAACGCAGTCAGGTGAAGTGAGTTCCTGCCCAAGTGGCTACACCTGAACAAGGGCCATTCACACATTTTATACGGGGCAAATCTTCACAGATCAGTGAAGCATACCTGCGATAAGGCATTAAAAATGCTTGAAGAATTGTCAGTCAGTATTTCGCTGGCCTGATCAGTAAAACTATGCCGCGTATTCTGAACTCAGATCTTGAAAGCAAGTAAGGATTTTAGCAGACTCCACCCACAACCCCCCAATGTACTCCCTTAGCTCCACCTCTAACCTGCTTGGTTCCAACCCAGCTGCTTATGCCCTGGCCCCATCTAGGGGCCAAACATATACATTTTTAAATTGAAAGTAGGCAACCCAAATAATTGATAGTGGTAAACACAGTATCTCAGATGGTCCCAAGACAGGCCTTGCTTTATACCAGATATCATCTTACGCAACTATTTTGAAGGTTTCTCAGTGCCTTGTCAAGCGATCTGTACTTTTTCCTTTAATGATCAAAAAAATGAAAGTGAGTTAATGTGGGACCCTATTTTCCAGGGCTATCAATCTGTCAACTTTCATAAGCACTAAGTCCACTTAGAATTTTAAAAGATATTAGATCATTAAAATAACTCATGTCACATTACCACAACATAACATTTTAAAATGCTTGATCTAAAATAAATTGATTGGCAAGTAAATCTGAAATAGCAGCTGAAGGAATGCCAAGGGCGGGAAACAAAACTGCAAGTACAAATATGGAAAACACATGTAAGGGATTCAGTTTCATTTTGAAACAGGATATGCCCCTTTGCTTGGCGTTCCATCAAATGTGTTCCTTGTGAGGGTAATTTTGGTAGAAAATATTGCCAATTTTCAGTACAGAGAAAGTCATATTTTTCAGAATGTCTCAAATCAAAGTCAAATTAGAAGCGGCCTCAGACAACCAATTCTCAGGTCTGTGTGGGTCTCCACATGAACCTGCTGCGGTGGAAGACGAGATATCAGTAGTCATGTCATGGCTTTCTCTAACCAGAAGCAGGAGTCCCAGTGCTCTGCAGAGTGGCTCAGAAATGTTCCAGGGAATGTAACATCTGGCAAAACTGGGTCTGCTAATATCAACTGCAATTTGAAAATGCGAGATGGACATGCAAATGACTCGTATTACTACCACATGACACAGACATTCAGGAATATGATAGCGAACATGACTCCTAAAGCTTAGAACACTGCAGTTTTGTCCTAACTCAAATTTAAATTGAATTAAATTTTGGATGCCAAGATTCTATACCAACCCTAAGGCAGGTATCCGAAGTAGGTAGTGAGGAACTCAGTGGTGATGACCATTCTGTGCAAAATCTTTTAAGCAATTGTAAACAAACATCTATTGCTATTGCATCAGTGGCTTTGCTCTGGACTTCCTTGCTCACCACAAAACAATACATTTACAAAGCCTTTGAAGTTTTGATTCCTTCATTGCCCATTTCTCTTCCTTCCAATGCCATCATAATGAGTTAAATATTGGCCTTGGCTAATGTTTCCCTGGGCTCCTCTTTGCAAGGTGAAGGAATGGGTAAGAACACATACACTCTCTACCCAAGGTCAACCCATTGATGAAGCAGACTCATTCACTTCCTTTTCCTCTGGATCCTCTGGAAAAGGAAGAGGGACATGCGATGTAAAGAGACAGTCTAGCCTCTCCTCTTCTCTCCTCTTTTTCACACTTTGTCTTTTGCTCTGTCCAACCTTTCCTTTTCCAGTTCAAGGAGTGGGAGACACAAAGGTTGGCACATCACCAGCTAAGGGGGACAACATTTGACATGCTGCCTCAGGTGCCAGGAAGTCTCAAGCCAGCCCTGCCTCCACCGCACCAATGACATCGCACATGAACTTCACAATCCACACAGATACCCACTTGTTTGATATCTGACCCTCAAAAGAGAGCTCATGCAAGTGGTTGATTTGTGCAACTAGGGCATCGGCACGAGTGTAGAGTTAAAATAGCAATACTAATGAAAGTCCTCATAGAGTTGTAGAAATGAATGAGATTAGAACACTATGGATTTTGAACATTGAAAGTGCTATAGATAATAATAACAATACATTTGAAGCCATCCAGGTGACACAGTTGGAGGAAGTGGGGTTCTGTAACACTGCAATTTTTTTTAGTTCATTTATTTAAGAAAACACTTTTTCACTTTCCTGTGATAACAGCAATTGGCTCCAAGGTTGTTGCAATAATTCTAACATTGCGTTTTATTTTTTATCTATATCTTTATTTTATGCCTTATTCAATTTACAGAGAAAAAAAAATACCCTCACCTTTCAATCAAAAATGAGATTAATAACATATAACTTATTTAATGCTTTAAACTTTTGTATGCTGTCGCCAGAGGTGGAATTTTATATTATTCCTTGAGTCACTGAGTAAAGCAAACTTCTACATCAAGGACTCACATATATATTATTTTAAGTGACTTACCCCCAGGAATGCATCCACTACAAACACCGCCAAGGGGTCTAGCACTGTCCAGAGTCCCCAAGCCATGATCAGCTTTGACAAGTAAGAAGGGAATGAGCCAAACAAGAGTTGACAGCCCCATCTCGTCAGAACTACAAGAAGCATCACTGTGTTCAAGGTCAAAGGTCCTACCACGACCATGGCTAACTCTTCACTGGCATGTATCAAAGAGTTCTGGTAACACAGATCCACTGTGTGAGGAAAGAACTGGAATCTAGAAATAAAATGGGGGGTGGGGTGGGGAGAATCCAAAAGGAGATAGATTATCTTTCTTGATGGGCATTCTAAGACTTCAACCTCACATGCACTTAGATGGAAGCTACTGATAATGGACCCATTGAAATCTGAGGGCCTTACATCTACTTATTGAGCTGCAAACCACTGGCACAATTATTATTTTGTGCATTTTCACAACCAAAAAAAGTAGCCGCTGGATTTAACCAACAATAATTGAACTAAATTTCAGGGCTTTTTCTCCCCACATGAGTTTTATAATGCACATTAAAGGAATAAATAATCTCTAAAGAACAGGAAATATTATAATTTAGTGGGGACCATATCCACAAGCTGAGTAGGACTGGAGTGTACTGCTAGAAGTCCTCTGGAGTTTGAGAACCAAGTTAAGTGTGTGTGGAGGGATGGGCTAAGGCAGCGATGTGATCCTCAGGTTCGTGCTGCTGTTGGGGAAGGAAGGGGGGTTTTAAACTTACCTGCAACTGATGCTGGAGTACTGGGGGGGGGGGTCTGGGGAGTCCTCCGCAAGGAACCCTGTGCCTCCAAACATCTCAAAATAACAAAAAAGAGCACTTCCACTTGTTATTTTGAGATGTTTGGAGGCATGGGAAGCCCTGCAGTGGGCTCCCTGGACCTCCCAAGACCCCTCCCAGGACTCCAGCACTGGCTGTGGGTAAGTTAAAAGCCTCCCTCCCATCCCTGGCAGAAGCGTGATCCTGGGGGATGATGTTGCCGCACCTCTGCACGCACCTACCTTGGGTCTCAAACTCCAGAGGAGCTGCCATAAAACGAGCTGCCAGAACATTGCGTCACCTTTGGGCCTCAGGTCTTAAACTCCAGAGGAGTTTGAGAACTGAGGCCCAAAGGTGACGCAATGTTCTGGCAGCTCGTTTTTTTTGTTTTTTTTAAGACACAGTGCATAATGAGGTATGGTAGCCTGACAGATCCATACTCACTTTGTGACAGGAACTGCAACAGCCTGAAGCAAGGCCCACTGACTACAATAATGCAGGTACAGGCGGACAAACCAGAGCAAAGCTACCAGCAGCAGGATGTACCAGAAGTCCCAGGAATACCATTGACCCCTTCCAAGTTCCGTAAAGACTGCGCATACGCCCAAATACAGGTGCTTAGTGAGTCTTTTAGACACTCTTGTTTCAACAGGGGGACAACTGTAAAGAGAGATATGGAGTTATTTATTTATTTATCTATCTAAAAGACTCTAGGTCATGACCTCCACTGCCTCCTCAGAATCAGGCCTTAATAAGCAGTAGCTAATTTATAGAAAGAGGGGTGTTGGGAATCTAGGCTACTGGAAACCTAAGTTCTAAAACTGGAATCTAAACCTGGAATATTAAGCTCACTTAAACAGCTGCATGAGGTCTGGGCAGGCACAAAGCCCAAACGGGCCTGAAGCTACCATTTTGTGGAACAGAATGAGAAATGCGGGAAAGGAATGAGCAGACTCAGCAGGGAAGAGTAGACTGTATATTCATTATGGTTTTGAACTCCTGGGCATCATATTTAGAAACTGATGAGAATTCCAGAAATGCAAGTCATTTACAAAGACATGAACATGAGAAAAGTAATAGTTATCAGCCAGCTCATTAAAAAAAATGAGATACGTTGGAAAGTTTTTGTTGTTTTTATATATTTAAGATTTTAAATACCATTTTTCCACAAAATAGATTGTTGCAAAAAATAAACAAATGGTAAAATTACTATGGTAAGAAGCAAGAAAACTAAACACCCACGCACCCACCCGCCCCTTTGGAAGAATTCACAACCTTCTGTATAGCACAAATGAATTGCTCTCAGTGGGTGCTATCCTAACCAAATTTCCAGCATTGGCATAGCTGTGCCAGTGGGGCATTTGCTGCATCCTGCAGTTGGGGGGCAGTCATGGAGGCCTCCTCAAGGCAAGGGAATGTTTGTTCCCTCACCTCAGAGTTGCATGGCCCTTACCTTGGTGCTGGAAAGTTGGTTAGGATTGCGCCCAGTATAAGATACAAGTCCTATTTGCAGGTGAGGGAAATCATAATGATTTATGTTTCACAGCCCAAAGGTTATGTGCATAACGCCCTATCCAGCATAAATCCAAATGTAGCAATGCAGCTGCATGAGCTACGCTGCATCCCGCAGGGGATTTTTGGTTGCTGGACATCTCTGAGTAAGGGGACATTTGTCCCCTTGCCCACTGGCGTTGCTAGGGAGGTGCGGGGAGTGTGGGCAGCACAAGGTGATGCACTGGGGGGGACGCGCCCTGGGGGGAGGACACGCTAACATTGCAGGGTTAGGAGCCACCATGGCATGCCATACACTGTTGGATGCAGAATAGCCAGCGGAGTGCAGTGCAAAAGACAGAATTGAAATAGCTCCTTTCATTCAAAAGTTATAGCCAAAAAACCAGAAGGAAAAAATGAATGGAGCCCTATGGAAAGTGAAAGTGAGCCGTATCGCGCATTTACTCGCGTGTAGGCATACTTTCCATAGACTGTCGGAAAGGGCAGGCTGAGAGGAATCCAACAACACCAGAATGGTCTGATCCAAAGAAGGCAGCCCCCCAAAAACACCTGAGAATTTCCCCCCTCACAGTTGCGAGCCTAAGCCTGAAATGAAGCCATGTGGCCGCATTTATTCGCGAGTGGGCGGACTTGCCTTAGTGGAGGCAGGCTGAGAAGCTCCAAGGACATCAGAATGGTCCTCATCCAATGAGTGCAGCCCCCAAAAACACGGGAGAAGGAGGTTCCTCCCTCCCAGCTGCCTCCCTCCCAGTCTATGGAGCCCTATGGAAAGCAAAGCAGCCTCACAGCCGCGTTTCCTTGCAAGTAGGCAGATGTGCCTTGGCTGGTGGTCAGGCCAGGCAAAGGGGAATGTGAGGACACCAGAAGGGTCTTGATCTGATGGAGCTGCTCCAGAAGGCAGTCTACCCCCCCCCCCCGAAAAAAAGAACAAAAAAGAGGCTTGAATGGTAAGGGGAAAGTTTTCTATTTTGCACTTGTGAAACCAGGTGGGTCTTTCTTCTGATGTGCCTGAAATAGAAGAACTTTAAACTGGGCACTGGGAGGGCTGGAAATCTCACTGATTCTTTTTGGGGGGTTGTTATTGCAGACAGACTACAGAGTAAGCTTCATTGCCCACTATGGGACTTACTTCAGAGTAGACATGCATAGGATTGGGTTCACAGGCTGCAATCCTACCCACAGTTTCCTGAGAGTAAGCCCCATTGACCACAATGGGACTTACTTCAGAGTAGACATGCATAAGCTTGGGCTCGCAGGCTGCAATCCTACCCACACTTTCCTGAGAATAAGCCCCATTGACCACTATGGGACTTACTTCAGAGTAGATTCACTTGGTGGAACAGGACTCGCTCTCCCTTATTTAATTATTTTAATTTAATTATTTATAATTATTTATTTTAATTTGCTTGATGATGTCACTTCTGGCCATGACATCACTTCCAATGGGTCCTGGACAGATTGTCATTCTAAAAAGTGGGTCCCAGTGCTAAAAGTTTGAGAACTGCTGCAATAAGGTGTTAGTAAGTTGACACAGGAGTGTGTGTGCGTGTAAGACTCTACAAGTTTTCAAAATCACTAAAATCAGAATTTGGAGGAATAAGACCATCATGTTATATATCAATCAATGCGTAATTTCATGCAGAATGCAATGGAACAAACCACATTGAAATATCTGTGTTCTAACAAAAGGTACAGCCAAAAAAGCAGTGGGGGCGGGGCAATGGTACATCACCATGCCCACCTGGGGCGTTGCCCCGCCCACTCCATGGGGTGACGCACAGGCCTCCTGCACCGGGTGACGTAAATCCTAGTGATGCCACTGCCCTTGCCCCAGGGTAAGCCCCTGGAGCCACAACAGGTCAACTCAGACCTGCACCAGCAATATCACTGGTGCAAGTTCACATTGATCTATGCAGGCGAATCAGGGTCAGGAAAAGGGTTTGAATGTGGCGCATGCCGGCGCTGCCAATCCCGCCTCCTCCCAGGCCTTATCCACCCATACCCACCACCATCGCTGCCTCATTCCACCCTCCACCACCCCATTCACCCCCTGCCCTCCCCCGCTCTTGTGCTGGGCTTACCTGCTTCAGTGGACCTCCCAACATCCACTGGCGCCTTCCCACCAGCTTTCCCAGGCCTTGTACAGTTGCAAAGTGCTATACAGCGCTTTTTCAACAGCATGTGCTGGTGGAACATGTGTTCCGCTTGCGCAGGCCCTCATTAGGATTGGGCCATAATGATCCTATGGTGCTGGTTCACACACACACACACACACACACACACAGACACACACACACACACAAGCCTGAAAAGTGTTCTGAAACTGGCTGCCTTGTGAGAGAGAAAACAGAAAGGAAGTTGCACTGTGCAGTCATTTACTGCTCAATGTGGTGTGATCTGCCCTTTAGTTAATTACTGTGCTTCTTCAAAGGGAAGAAAAAGGCAGACACACAGATGCAAGCCTGGCATGCTGTCTGCAAGGAACTGGAAAATCTTTGCTGATTCAAAGCTGAAAGGACAGTCGCTTCTTTGACCTTTGGAAACTTCTAACTGTTGTGCATATCTCCATTGATTAAAATGACTAAGCAGCTCAGACCACCAAACATTATGTCAACACACTCATACCATTATTTTTATATTCGTGCAGAACTTCAAACATTCAAAAAGCATTAAGATCTTGGTACTAAAGCAGGGGGAAATGCTGTTTTTACCATATATCACAAGCAATGGGTGAAGTTTTCTACTTTCTAATAACTGCTGATTTATCAGAACCTTTTTTTTCATACAGGAATCTCTTTCCTGAGTAGTAGAAAAACAATGTATTCTGTCCTGCCCCTGATGTTCTTCATAATTCATAGGGCTTCTGCACATATATTCTGTGCAAACCTTTCCATTTTAAATGTGCATCTAAAAATGTAAAGTGTGAATGTGACAAACACACATTTGCACCCATGAACAAGGTTTGCTTGATCAAGAGGCAAGTTTAGCTGGGGCACCCTCTCAAGTACACATTTTGCAGCACATCTGAGTTTGTTGCTGCATAATTGTTGCTGCCTTGATGGCAGGATTGTAATGGGCTGTAGCCCAGATTTATATACTCCAAAAGTCAGGCAAGGGCTGCAATCCCATGCCTTTTAGAGGATCAGCCAGGGCCTGGATGTGATCTGTCTCCAGAAAGCGCGCGTGGCCTCTGGGAAACCAAGTGCCTCGGGTACGAAGTGCCAGGTAAGGCACCACAAGTTTAGCCTCAGTGTGAGTTCAGCAGCAGGGCAAGGAAGCCAGGGCCCCAGGCACTGCCCGTTCTCTTCCCTTGAGAAGAGGGCAGCAAACCAGTGAAGGGTTTTTAAGTACCCTTAAACAGCAACAAAAAAAGCTATGTAGTCAGGCAGCCGGCAGCAGGGTGGGGGCTATCCAGTGTTTTGCATTGAGTGCAACATGTATGACTATATGCCTCTGGGGCATAAGCCATGGTTGTGTCCTCGGTGCAAGGAGCTCCAGGGACTCAGGGAACACGTTCGCTTCCTTCAAGCCTTGGTGGCCGACCTGGAGAAGCAGAGGCAGGCAGAGAAGGACCATGGGGAGACTTCCGGGGATGATCAGGCTTTGTCCCACCCTCAGGCGCGCAGCTCCTCAGCTGCCCAAGTGGGAAGTCTCGGGGCTAGAGGATGTCATCCTGGAGAGGCGGGAAACAATCCCCTAGGGGGACCCCTTCTCCAGGGGACAGGCCTGTATCCAAACACACTCAGGATACTCCTTGGCGGGAGGGGTGTTGGGGGCTTCCTGTAGTGGTGGATTCACTTATCAGAAACATAGAGAGGGGGGTTTGCAACGGATGTGAGGACCGCACAGCGACTTGCCTGCCTGGTGCAAAGGTTGCAGACATCATTTCTCATCTAGACAGGCTGGTAGACAGTGCTGGGGAGGAGGTCGCGGTTGTGGTGCATGTCGGCACCAACGACGTGGGGAAGTGTAGCCTGGAGGTTCTGGAGGCCAAATTTAGACTATTAGTTAGAAAGTTGAAAGCCAGGATCTCAAAGGTAGTGTTCTCAGAAGTGCTATCTGTTCCACGCGCAGGGTCAGCTAGGCAGGCGGAGATCAGGGGTCTCAATGCATGGATGAGACGGTGGTGTAGGGAGGAGCGGTTTAGATTCATTAGGCACTGGGGAACATTTTGGGACAAGCGAGGGACAAGCTTCACTTGAACAGAGGGACAAGCTTCACTTGAACCAGAATGGAACCAGACTGCTGGCGCATAACATTAAAAAGGTGGCAGAGCAGCTTTTAAACTGACCCCTGGGGGAAGGCCGACAGGAGCCGAGGGGCATCCGGTTCGGAACTCCTCATCCCTATGGGATGAGGATGGGGAGGTTAGAGAACAACAAGGTAATCACAGAGTAGGAGAAGAAATTGGGAATGGTAGCGTGATGTGATAGACGGTTTGGCACAATGAGAGGATGAGGGGATAAAGGAGCTAATAAGCAGCCCATCTTGGGGTATTCTGTGTATAAATGCTTTTATGCAAATGCCCAAAGTCTCCGAGCAAAGATGGGAGAACTGGAATGTCTGATGACAAGGGAAAACATTGACATAGTGGGCATAACGGAAACCTGGTAGAATGTGGAAAATCAGTGGGATACCGCAATCCCGGGCTATAAACTCTACAGGAGGGACAGGGAGGGCGAGTTGGAGGTGGGGTGGCCATTTACATTAAGGAAGGGATAGAATCCAGCAAAGTAAAGTCTGAAAGCGGGCCCAACTCCACCATAGAATCTCTGTGGGTTAAATTACCAGGCTTGTGCAGCGATGTAATACTGGGGGCGTGCTATCATCCTCCAGACCAGAAACCGGAAGGGGACCTTGAAATGAGGAAACAGATCAGGGAGGTGACAAGGAGGGACAGGGTTGTAATCATGGGGGACTTCAATTATCCTCATATTGACTGGATCAATTTGTGTTCTGGTCATGAAAAGGAGACCAGATTTCTTGACATCCTAAATGACTGTGCCTTAGAGCAGCTAGTCATGGAGCCCACCAGAGGATAGGTGACTCTGGATTTAATATTGTGCAGTACTCAGGACCTGGTTAGAGATGTCAATGTTACTGAGCCATTGGGGAACAATGATCATGCTGCGATCTGTTTCAACACGCATGTTGGAGGAAGAATACTGGGCAATTCTCTCACAAAAACCCTTGACTTCTGACGGGTGGACTTCCCTCAAATGAGGAGGCTGGTTAGAAGGATGTTGAAAGGGAAGGTAAAAAGAGTCCATTCTCTCCAGAGTGCATGGAGGCTGCTTAAAACAACAGTAATAGAGGCCAAGTGGAAGTGTATACCACAAAGGAAGAAGGGCTCCACTAAATCCAGGAGGGTGCCCGCATGGCTAACGAGCCAAGTTAGAGAGGCTGTGAAGGGCAAGGAAGCTTCCTTCCGTAAATGGAAGTCTTGCCCTAATGAGGAGAGTAACAAGGAGCATAAACTGTGGCAAAAGAAATGTAAGAAGGTGATATGGGAGGCCAAGAGAGACTATGAGGAACACATGGCCAGCACCATTAAGGGGAACAATAAAAACTTCTTCAAATATATTAGAAGCAGAAAACCCGCCAGAGAAGCAGTTGGCCCTCTGGATGGTGAGGGAGGGAAAGGGGAGATAAAAGGAGACTTAGAGATGGCAGAGAAATTAAATGAGTTCTTTGCATCTGTCTTCATGGCAGAAGACCTCGGGCAGATACCACTGCCTGAACGTTCCCTCCTGACCGAGAAGTTAAGTCAGATAGAGGTTAAAAGAGAAGATGTTTCAGACCTCATTGATAAATTAAAGATCAATAAGTCACCGGGCCCTGATCGCATCCACCCAAGAGTTATTAAGGAATTGAAGAATGAAGTTCCTGATCTCTTGACTAAAATATGCAACTTGTCCCTCAAAACGGCCACAGTGCCAGAAGATTGGAGGATAGCAAATGTCACACCGATTTTTAAACAGGGAAGGAGGGGGCACCCGGGAAACTATAGGCTGGTCAGCCTAACATCTATACCGGGTACGATGGTGGAATACCTCATCAAAGATAGAATCTCAAAACACATAGACGAACAAGTCTTGCTGAGAGAGAATCAGCATGGCTTCCATAAGGCTAAGTCTTGCCTCATGAACCTTATAGAATTCTTTGAAAAGGTCAACAGGCATGTGGATGTGGGAGAACCCGTGGACATTATATATCTGGACTTTCAGAAGGCATTTGACATGGTCCCTCACCAAAGGCTACTGAAAAAACTCCACAGTCAAGGAATTAAAGGGCAGGTCCTTTCATGGATTGAGAACTGGTTGGAGGCCAGGAAGCAGAGAGTGGGCGTCAATGGATAATTTTCACAATGGAGAGAGGTGAAAAGCAGTGTGCCCCAAGGATCTGTCCTGGGACCGGTGCTTTTCAACCTCTACATAAATGACCTGGAGACAGGGGTGAGCAGTGAGGTGGCTAAGTTTGCAGACGACACCAAACTTTTCCGAGTGGTGAAGACCAGAAGTGATTGTGAGGAGCTCCAGAAGGATCTCTCCAAACTGACAGAATGGGCAGAAAAATGGCAGATGCGTTTCAGTGTAAGTAAGTGTAAAGTCATGCACATTGGGGTAAAAAATCAAAACTTCACATATAGGCTAATGGGTTCTGAGCTGTCTGTGACAGATCAAGAGAGAGAGCTTGGGGTGGTGGTGGACAGGTCGATGAAAGTGTCGACCCAGTGTGCGGCAGCAGTAAAGAAGGCCAATTCTATGTTTGGGATCATTAAAAAAGGTATTGAGAACAAAATAGCTAATATTGTAATGCCGTTGTACAAATTGATGGTTAGGCCACACCTGGAGTATTGCGTTCAGTTCTGGTCACCACATCTCAAAAAGGACATAGTGGAAATGGAAAAGGTACAAAAGAGAGTGACTAAGATGATTAATGGGCTGGGGCACCTTCCCTATGAGGAAATGCTACAACATTTGGGCCTCTTCAGCCTAGAAAAGAGATGCCTGAGGGGGGACATGATTGAGACATACAAACTTATGCAGAGGATGGACAGAGTGGATAGAGAGATGCTCTTTACACTCTCACATTACACCAGAACCAGGGAACATCCACTAAAATTTAGTGTTGGGACAGTTGGGACAGACAAAAGAAAATATTTCTTTACTCAGTGTATGGTTATTGTATACACTGGTTGTTTACAATGTATACAATACACTGGTTGTTTACAATGTAATACAATACAATTGTATTACAGGAAGCTGGACTAGATGGGCCTATGGCCTGATCCAGTGGGCCTGTTCTTATGTTCTTAGAAATCATCCTGGGGAATCCGCACGTCAGTGGACTTTTTTCACTGGAAAAATTTCAGTGATCATAGGAACCACAAGGTACTGCTTGTGGAATTGTCTATTATCCTGTCCCCCTGCCTGCCCCTGATGGAGCCATTACAAATAATTCTGTAAACTAAGAGGATTCTTCAATAGTGTATTATTAACAACACATTTCACATCTAACACTCCAGTCATTTAAGCGATATGGAGGGAGAAAAAGTTCAAGTTGGTACTTTAGCTCTGTTCAGATATTCATGTAGAAATGAATGCATGGGGGCTTCCTAGGACATCACACTTAGCCCTGCTCTCCACACCCTGATGATGTGCACTTGCTAGCTACGACCTCCTGTAATCAGCGTTTGTCTGCAGTAACAAATCCGAGCCATTTTCGTGTTTATAAGTTGTTCCACACATCATGATTTATGAGTCTACTTTTCCATAATAGCAATGTCAAATAAGCTAGGAAAAGCCAGGAATATTATGATGTCAAGGAGGTTTGTCCTTCATTGCCAAGTCCACAGACTACAGTCCAAGCCCTGTAAAAAGGGAGACTATTACTGATTTCAATAATGCAAAAAGTTTATGATCTGACCCAAAAGATGTTCTGTAATCCAAGCTGGGGTGAAATATGGTAATGGGTCCTACCAAGCTAATGGAGAATGTTTAAAGTGCAACTAAACTTTGAAAAAAGTAGTTCTGTAAAATGGATATCATGGGGCTCAACATTTCCTGCATCCCAATGTTTTCCAGAGTGCATTTTCTCAATTTACGAGTACATTTTCCTCCCTAAATGCTAGGCATGTAAACTCAGCATGGATTCTTAAACTCAAGCTGTGTTATTTCTCGCTCATATTTCATGGGCTCAGTTAAAGATTCCACAGGAGATATTCTGCCTCATTTCCGCTTGGGTAACTCAGCTACGTATCTTAAAGTAGAATTACAAAGGTATGACTGACAGCTTGGGGGGAGCAGTGCTCACACTTGTGGTTGTAGAATACAAATGATTTAATCAGCCTATTGCGGTTGAACTCCTTTACAGGTACAATGGCAGACATAAGATATTGCCTCTTCTCTTAGACTTCCCTTTTTGAAAATGAAAGACGGGGGGAGGGATCAGTTCACTGATGTCCATGCAACTTATAAAACATATACCCAAGGATGACCATTCTTATTCTCTCAAAATGCTGGGAATCACCATCATATGCCACAGGGGTGTGTGTGTTATGCTCCATAAAAGAAAGTACCCTTAATATATTTTTTTTAATATCTAAAAAACCAACAACCTCCATCTAGGCAATTGCAAGATCCTGGTCACTGCTTTTCAGGGGCCAGTACGCATTTCAATAGACTTTGGACAAAAGTGGGATACAAATGTAATAATTAACTGATTCATCATTTTGCAACACTAGAAGCCAGTATTCATATGCTATTTCATGGCAGCCTGCAGCTTTAAAACAACATCTACAGTATACAATCAACAATAAGTTAAAAATATTACACTTCCAATGAAACGAGACATGCGCATAATTACACAATGTTTCCCTGTGGGTGGTTTACTTCTTTCCCTAGATAGCAAGAGGGAAACCATGAAACAGGAGGCAGTGGAGGGGGCTATAGTACTCTGCCTCTGCTGTCATTTTGATATGGAGTGTTGCCCCTCCCATGTCCTTTTTTAAAACCTCACTGGAGGTTTATAAACTCAAAAACTGCATACAGGGATTCATGGCAGGGAGTAAACACTAGTCTCCTATCCTGCCCCCATGTTGTTTGCCTACTGCTATTTAGAAAACTGGTAAACCCCAGAGGGTTATGTGGCATGATTAGGCACACAACTCATTTGACCTAACCTCAAAATAATCAGGCATGACCAACATCCAAAACAAAAAAACTCAACAGTCTACTTAAGCACACAGCACTTAAAAAAAAATAAAATTGAATCCACCGGATATAGGATGTAATAAGGTCAAGCAACCTACTCAAGTGCCCAGATGGCTTTGACCTCAACTGGGTAACATCTTGGATGCTAAATGTATTATTTATGGAATTAAAGTAGTGTAAGGTACTAGAAAGAGGCTCAAGGAAGCAACAAAGCAATAAACACATTTTCAATCTCATTTGATCTGAAGCAGCCAGACTGGAGAAAAAAAACAAAACTGAAATATCCTAGGGGGTAAAACATCTACAGAATTTTCAGAAAACAACCCCTCCATCCCATTTTCATTAAAAATTACAGTGAAATATTCTGTAGAAAAGAGGAAAAAACAACAGTAAGCAGACTTGCTTCAGCAGCAAAAATCCCTTGAATCTGATATGTGGTCCTTTCCCCACCTTGACACGGAAAAATCTCCCCAAGGACATTTGCTTTATCTAGAGGAAAATTGTAATCTTCCTCCAGACTAAATAATTCTGAAACTATTATCCACTCAAACACCATCTGCAACCTGCACATTCAGCTGGAGTGCACATATCCTCGCTAGCAGGGCCTTTGGGAAGAGACTCTGGAATTGCTTATCACGAAAGATCCACTTAGTATTAGCTAGAATGTTTCATCAAAAGTAGATCAGTTCTGTGGCGAAACCAGCAGTGGGATAGGTAAATCAGACAGGCAGAAAGCTTGGGGGGAGGGTGAAGGAGTGACTCTGGAGAGGGAATAAAATCTTTTTTGGAATGCTTGTTTTATTTACAAAACATTGTTGGTAAAATCTCCACTAAAGTTGGCATGGGATTACTAAAACATACATTCCAGCAGCTAAATCTTATAGACGTATTCAAATAGCCTGCTGTGTGCTCAGTCAAATAAACCAAGCTGGGGTGAAATATGGTAATGGATCCTACCAAGCTAATGGGGATTGTTTAAAGTGCAACTAAACTTTACTTTAGTGGGTGCCATACATGTGATGAACTAATTAAAGGAACCATCCCCATTGCTGACCATTCCTAACATCTGCAAATCTCTGAGGTTTAGACAGTACCCTGAAACCCCCATTTTGGCTAGAATCTGATTGGCTCCTCAGACTGGAGTTTGCTGTTAGAGGGGGAGATGTACATTCGTAACATGAGATAAAACTTGCGGTTTTGGTTGTAAGTCAAAGTCAAAAGATTGTATATTAAATGCTCCTATTACTAGAAGACGAAGCATCTGTTTAGCACATTTGATCTTATTGAAATAATCCTCATATATTATCTCAGAAATCCTCAGAGCTGTCTTGTAAGCCAAGTCCACAATTGTTACCATTACCATACTGCAAATCAGGAACAAAGCCTGGAAGAGTGGGGAGCTTGCTCAAGGCCACTCTTGTGAGTTTGTGAGATTTGACCTGGTACCTGGGATCATTCCAACTCACTCTCCCTACCATTATGCTACATCAGCTTTTGTTATGAAGCAGAAAGTTTAAAAGACAATGCTTAAAAAAATTATGAAAATCATTAGCATTGGAACAGAATACTAAAAAAAAAAAAAGGCTGGTTCTTGCTAATTAGCAGTCATAGAATCAAGAGCAGGCACTTTTCCAAACACATTTGAATGATTTGATGGTCTACTACAGGAGAAATGCCAAAGCACCTCTGTCATAAGAGTCAGGGGTATTTATATTATTCTTGTATATTGTTCTCTACAATTGTCAGGTACAGTTAACACTGGTTAATTCTACCTATGGTCATGACAATTAGTTTTGTTCTTAAAAAAACCCATCAAAAATGTCTCTGGGGGAAAAAAATTCTTCCAACAACAGACAGGAAAAGAATGGGATTAGAATAATTTAGTTAACTATAGCATATCACGGAATACCAGCATTAAGTTTTTCTTTCCCATTTTCAGCGTGCTAGTGTATTTAGCCCACTCTTTTCGGAGTGTAATTTGTGCTGATGGCTCTGGAGAAAATCCAGCCATTAAAGACTTAATTTAATTCCTTTTGAGCCACTTTGATTCAAAAAAGATTTCTTTTCCACATGTCCCAGTGCTGCAGAATCTGACTAGAAATCCACCTTGAACTGTGTGCACTTTGACTGTCTCTCGCTCTCCCTAAGGCAAAACGATCCTGCATTCAGCAGGGTTTTATCCGTGTATTCTAAAGGACTCACGTAGAATGTACCTGATAGAACTGGACCAGAATGTCACCCATGATAGAAATTATGATCAAGACATGGTGGATACATAATGAGAACCTTCTCTATTTTGCAGGGGGCTGTGATTGGTAGAGAGTACCTTGAGGGGGTTGTTTACAGAACCAGGTCTCCTGCATTAGAAGGTGGGGGGCTAAGGAAGTCCTTGTGCAGCATTCCTTTTGTCTCCCTGTTACATTATGCAACATAGTAGATAACAGCTGTATCTAAGGAGTTTGGATTAGAAGCACAGGCTGGGTTCTAACAGGCAGGGCCTATGAGGCAGAGTGAAGCAGCTGCTTCAGGCCCTGCATGCTTGCCCTGCTGCAGCTCACCTTTTTCCACAAGTTGTGCTGAGCCCAGTCAAGAGAGTACACTAATCACAAGCAGCCACCCATTTGCAAGTGTCCTGGAAGTGATGGGCAGCATCTGCTGCTGGACCACTCACAGGCCCAGCCAAGAGAGAGGATGAAGGAGTGGTCCAGTAGCAGCCATTGCTTTGCTTTGCCCTCCTCTTTGGCCAAGTCTAGCCTGGCCAAAAGTGAGCAAGAAACCCAGCAGCAGCAACTGAACCCTCTGGGCTGAGTCTGGCACTTGCCTTCTCTCTTGGCCAGGCCCAGTCCAGCCAACAGAGAAAGAATGCCCAGGTCCAGCAGGAGTCGGAGCTACTTCCACTTCCTCCTTCCTGCTTTTCTAGGAAGTGCATCAATGAGAGGAGGCCTAAGGCATTTCCAGGGCTGTAGTCTCTAGGCCATTTGCCCTCCCCAACATAAACTTATATAGCCTAATCCTATCCAGGCCTTGCACCAACAGAATGTGCTCCATCAGTGCAAGGACCAGCCTGTGGGCACAGCAGCTACTTCAGTAGCACAAGGGCAGGAGCCACCAGTTCAAACAGCAGGCAGCCTTGTGCACATGCCAAATGGAGTGCCATCATTCTGGTTGTGTTGCCTCCCATGCTGACAAATAGCTGCAGCCAGCTTCTTCTTGTCTCCCACTCAAAAGAGCTCAACTAAGCTCATCACCTTCGAGGTCTTGCCCCACACGGAAGCTTCCAGTGATCTTGAACTGGCGACCTCAGATGTTGTCCTCAAGATTAACGGTGCCTCTACCCTGTAGACCAGATTTTCTACCCAGAAGCGGAGTGGATAAATTAAAAAAGATTTTCACCAACCTCTCAGTGGTGCCTGGTCCCTGACTGGCCCAGAGCATGCAGCGGACGCTGTGCCAATGCTGCTGCATGCTCTGGGCCAGCCCAGGAAAGGATTGGGCTGTTACTTTTCTGCACGCTTCCTAGACTTTTCAGATTGGGATGCTGGGTTCAGAAAGAGGATGACAATGATGATGCAAGAAGGTAGTAAAGGTGTGTAATGACCAAAGGAAGACCGAAGTGGGAGATGATGCGCAAGAGGACAAAAGTGGGAGCTGGGGAGAGGAGGAGAAAGGAATGAAAGGAAGAAGCAGGGGCAGGAAGAAAGAGTGGGATGCAAAACAAGACATTGGGGCAGCAATGAGGATGCATTTTCTCAGGCATGTTGGAGGCTTGGGTCAGCTTTGCAAATAGGCAGGGAACAAACAGGCTTGTCCCTTCCTTCAGTAATATACTTCCTATTGGTTTTGAAATGAATAGCATGGTGTAATGCCTTGGAAATAAATGCACAATAAATATACAAGGCTTAGCATTTGTATACCTCTTTCTGAGTATGCAAAGTGCTTCACCTGCCTTATCACAACCCTGCCTTATCACTGCCTTATCACTGCCTTATCACTGCCACAACCCTGTAAGGCAGTGGTTCTCAAACATTTTAGCACCGGAAACTACTTTTTTATATGACACTCTATCGGGATCCACCTAGCTTTACAAGACTTGAAAAAAGTGATCTAGAAAGAAATAATATTTTTATTTACAAGTAATATTTTATTTATTAATAAAAAAGATTGATTTCTCATAATGAGGCAGCCCTAATGAATACCTCAAGGCTTGAGGGGCTTAGTTATGTGGTCCAGACAGTCTTCACCTGCCCCCACTACCTGTTATTGATGGACTTAGGAAAAAAAAAAGACACCTGAAAAAAAGATGTTCAAACATTTATCTCCCTATCTTTACACAAGCTTGCAAACTGCAGTAGCTCAGCTCTATGCAAACTGCAAGAGCTCAGCTCTTTACAGGGCAGTTAGCAGCTGTATGATTTTTGCATAGCCTCAAAGCTTGAGGCAATTAGTTATCTGATCTTTCCCATCACCCATGTTTTCATTGGAGGCTCTGCAGAACCCACCATAAATCAGGTTAAAACCCACCAAGTGGGTCCCGACCCGCAGTTTGAGAAATGCTACTGTAAGGTAAGTATCATTGTGTCCCCATATTGCAGCTGAATCTGAGAAGGAGTGGCTTTCACCCCTGCTAACTGGTTAAGAGGCACTTTTTCAAGTGGGTGCTCCTCTTTTATTTAGCAGGGGGAGAGTAACTGGCCCACCTCACCCCAGCAGTGTCTTTTCTAGTGGCTGTCTGCTGGTGTTACATCTTTTTAGATTGTGAGCCCTTTGGGGATAGGGAGCCATTAGATATTTGATTTTCTCTGTAAACCACTTTGTGAACTTTTTGTTGAAAAGCAGTATATAAATACTGTTGTTGGCTTGCCAAATGTCACCTATGGAGATCATGGCAGAGGCAAGATTCAAACCAGGAAAGTCCTACGTCACAGCTCAGACTACTGTGCAACACCAGCTGTTTATTGTGCTCAGTCTTCTAGCCATTTCAACAAAAAAATAGTTCACAAAGTGGTACTGACAGGAAGGTCACAGTCTTGTATTTCACTGCTCATGTGAGAAAACAACTCATTAAGTTGATTTCAATATGGGCCAAAGTGAAATTCCCTCCCCAATTTTTGCAGTCCTGTGACAGGTGGTGAAATTGGGGTAACATCAGGTGCTGGCAAAATGGGAATAAAGGGGAGGGGAGCTTATCACTGCTTCTCTTGGTGGTTGGCCATTGCCAATTTTTCTCCATGAACCCTCTGGGAATCATGGGATTTTATTGTGATGATAGAGCATAGGTCCCAAAGAACTTCTGGGGGAAAATGGCAGCCATCAGCTACCTAGAAGAGGAGCACTAGAAGTACTGTACAGGTTGTGCCTCGTTATCCGCTGGGGTTCTGTTCCAGAACCCCTAGTGGATAAAGAAAATCCATGGATTAAAAAAAGTGGAAAAATAGATTTGAAGACCCACTTCCAGGCTCCTTGCTCCTCCATTGCGCCTAATGGAATAAGGTTGTGCCTCGACACCTACAGGGGTTTGATTCCGGGACTCCCAGCTGATACCATAAAATGTGTTAAATAAAAGCAGTTTAAGAAACTTAAGAAGTGCATCCCTTTACAACTGCGATTTAAAAACAGCTTTTCATACTGTTGTAGAGAGGCAGTCAGCAATTAGAAATGCAAAGGACCCCCTGTCTTTGCCTGGCTCTGCTGAAGAATGGAACAACTGCTTGCATGACTGCCTTTCTACAACAGTAGGAAAAGCAGTTTTTTTAACTGTGATTTTAAAGAGATGCATTTTCCCCTTCTCCAGGGACCAGCACAATCCTTCTCATTTGCAGTGGACATTCGTGTTGAGTCAAATCCGTGTATTAAAAAATCCGTATATAACAAGGTTGGACCTGTATTGCCATGAAACTGGTGGTGGTGGTGAAACAAGGTGAGCTGGTGTAGTTTCAGTCATTTCCTCCCCCCTCCCCAAGCTACTTCCTCATCAAATTTTCATCCAAAAGTCTTTCAAGAGAACTTCTAGATTAGCCTTTATCGAAATGGTTCTTATGGACAGATGGTGCTGTGTAGTGGCTAAAAGACTGAACTGTGAACCAAGGAGTTCCAATTCAAATCCCACCTGTGCCACAAATTAACTAGATGGTCTTTGCCAAACAAATATCTTTCAGCCTTAGATCCCAATCTCCAGTCTGAACATGATTAATGATACCGATCAACCTTACAGGGCTATTGTAAGGATTACTGAGATAATGTATGTGAAGCACCAAAAAAAAAAAAAACACAAAAAAAACACCCTTCAAATTGCTATAAAATTACTTCCAAAATAATTATTACTGTGATTATTTCATTGCTGATTCTCACATATGAATTGACTCTAAGAAACCATCTTTGAAACTGGGCTATGAGTTATTCCCTATTACTGGAGACACAGCTGCCCCTTTTTAGCAGGGAATATTTCATGCAAATTCAACCATGGGTCTGAATATAAAGAGTTCTCAATTGAGGGGGGTGGGGGCTGTGCCATTTAGACTTGGTTCCCACAAGCCCTATGTTATAAAAAATGCCTGTATTCATATTTTTTAAAGGAGTGGCAAAACTGCCACATATTTTATTTTTATGTTGCTCTCAATACACAGTGGTTTCTTTCCAGGAAGCTACAACATATATTCTATGCCTTTGGCTGTGCTCTTTTCCTTGCAAAGTTTTTTGAGACTCAGCACATTCCTCAAGTGGAAGAAGAAATACAAAGAAAGTGGTGGTGGGGGGGGGAGATACTTCCATAGTGATTTATATGGCTTTCTATGTGTGGGGATCACAAAACACATTGCTGCACAAGTCATGAGTTCCTCATGGCATTCAATGGAGGTCGCCTGCGATACTCGAGTTCCCACTGAAAGGTGATATGGAGGACCCTGAGAAAAATAGGATTAAGTTGCGTGGAATACAGCTATTGCAAGAAAATAATGTGGGAATTGTACAATCGTCAGACTCACGATTCCCTACTATTTCCTCCTCTAAAAATTATATTTAAAATGTTAAATCTGAACTAGGAGACTTCACCAGATCACAGCCCAAACCCATTGGGAACTAGCGTTCTGCAAGCACTAACTGATGCAAGCACTAACTGATGCGATACAAGGACATCTGCAAGAGGGATCTGAAGGCCTTAGGGATGGACCTCAACAAGTGGGAAACCCTGGCCTCTGAGCGGCCCGCTCGGAGGCAGGCTGTGCAGCATGGCCTTTCCCAGTTTGAAGAGACACTTTGCCAACAGTCTGAGGCTAAGAGGCAAAGAAGGAAGGCCCATAGCCAGGGAGACAGACCAGGGACAGACTGCACTTGCTCCCGGTGTGGAAGGGATTGTCACTCCCGGATTGGCCTTTTCAGCCACACTAGACGCTGTGCCAGAACCACCTTTCAGAGCGCGATACCATAGTCTTCCGAGACTGAAGGTTGCCAATACAAACTGATGCAAAAATGCTGTAAAGCACTTTCCAGCAGCGCACTCGGTAATGCGCTGGTGGGACATTGGCAGGAAAGCAGATGCTTTCCCGCTTATTTTGCTCGTTCCCCCACTACTCACTGGAGTAGGTAAGTCAGTGGGAGGGGGTGAGAAAAGGGAGGAACAGGAGCAGGAAGGGGGCAGAAAGGGGCAGGGAGGCTGCAGGAGGGGGTGGATCTGGCAGTGACGGTGTGCGCTGAATCCTATCCCCCATTCCTATAGCCTCCCTACCCCTTTCCCTCCTCAGACCTGGACTAGCAAAATCACTATCATAATTTTACTCAGCGTGATATAAACTCCCTTTCACCTCTGAAGCCTCTCAGTCTGCCCACCCCCAAAGGATGCAGCATGCCTGTTTCTCATATGGCTGCAGCAAAGGGGGGGGGGATAGGACTCTCATGGCCCAAACCTATCCAATTTCCAGCTCCTGTGCAGCCACAACGCAGCCCCATGGTAAGGGAACACATGTTCCCATACCTTGAGGAGGCCCCAGTAACTGCCTCTCCACCACAGGATGTAGTGCACACCCCAATGGCACAACTGCACCAGCACTGGAAAACTGAACAAGGCTGGGCCCTCAGTCTCCATTATGAGAATCTACACAGTGGTGCGTTCATTATCCATTTTTGCAATGAAGAAATCAGGACACTTGAGTCTTTACTGAATTAACAAGAGCTAGACAGCTTACATATGCGCTAATGATGCACTGATAACTTAATCTATGGGGATCAATAGTGTATTCACTGAATCTTCCATGCCTTGCTATGCCAATTGCCTTTAACTGAGTTACTCATACTCTTTTTTTAAAAAAAATTTCAAAGGGCTTGTTTCACAGATACACAGAAAAGCAACCTCATTTATGATTGCTGGAATCTTTTCATGTGCTTCCCATATTGTTTCCAAATTGCTGACCCTCTAATGGGAGGGAGGAAGTGTGCAGTGAGTTAAAGGGCTGTAAAAATAATCATTCAAGCAAGGCAGCACTTAAAGTACTACACCCGTACATATCTGAGTGACATAAATACATACAGTGACTGTGATGTATTAGTGAATACAAGCTCCTCTAACTGGAGAATAAAGTCTTGTTTTAATGTTTTGTTCTTGTTGTCTAGAAATGCTTTGAATTCTTATAAAATGTATTTTAAAAAGCAATATACAATGAAAAAGCTGTTGCAAGGAGGAAGACTCCCCTTCTTCCAGTGCTGTGAAGTAGTCAGAGAGCTAATGTTGGGGTGTGGAGAATCCTGTTTAGTGACGAACCTATAAACCTGCGTCCTATAGATTTAGCACATCTAACATCTAGCTCAGGGCCAAACTACCCCTTAGAAAGAATGCATTTTTTTTCTCTTTTCTAAAAATAATGTGGTGGGTGGGGTGTAAAATAGGTTGAAACTGCAACAGGAGTAGGGGCTATAGCACTTTTGCTCCTGCTGATGTTTTGATCACAGTCTCTCAAATAGAAGGAAGCCAGGACCATTGGAACATTTTTTTAATTCTTTCTGCACTAAATGAGTGCACTAGGGCACATAATCAGAATCAAAACAGCAATGGGACAAAGTGTTAAAGCTCCCCAGTCTCCACTACAATTGCAACCTATTCCCTACCTTACCCACCACAGCATTTAAAAAATAAAACAAACACCAGGAAAAACTGGCCCACCATATGCTTTGTTTACAAAGTGCAGTTGGGCCCCTAGTTCTACTGGAAACACAAGAAGTTGAACCTGGGATCTTCTGCATCCAAAAGACAGGCATTACTACTAAGCTACAGTCCAGCCCTGTAAACCTGGCGTTTTATCAAATACCATTATCTCACAGTTTTGTGACAATTAAATGAGGAAATCTGAGTACAATGTCCTTGATGAAGGCTGGGACACAAAAGTGATGCATACATAAACCCAAGGTGTGTGTGTGTAACTCACACACAGGGTTCTGGAATCTAGCGGTCAAATTCCTAGAGGATAAATTATGGAATATGGAAACTTTTGGGTTTACTCTTTTAACTGTATTCTCATAGGCATCCCACATGTAAACTTCCCCCAGGTAAAAAGGAACAGATTAAATTAACTTAAGAAAAGATTTAAATAGAAATACAATATGTAATTGAGGAATAATAAATGAAATGGAACACATCCATGGATGAGGTAAAATAAATGTTTCAGACCAACAAATAAGCCAAATAAGGGCCATGTCCCCAGCAGCCGGATGGGCAGCATGTGATTCACATAGTCGAGTGGGCAGGAGAATGGGCGGCTGCGCCAATTGACCAAGCAGCAGCAAGATGTCCAGGGATGTCATCAGCCATCTTCCACTTCCAGTTAAATGAGGGAGGGGATGATGAAAGGCACGCAACCTCAGCAGGGCGGGACTGATGGGACCAAATACAAAGGGAACAAGAGAGAATGGGACAGAAAGAAAGGAGGCCAAAAGCGAGGGGAGAGAGAGAGAGAGAGAGAGAGAGAGAGAGAGACCAGGAAGAAGAGAGGACACTTCCAGGTCCAGAGGGAAGGGTATAGATTGGCAGGAGCCCAGCATTACTACTAGAGGGGCAGGCTCAATATGATGAGGGCCATAGCCCCAGAGGAGGAAGGAGAAAGATAGGGAGCTGGATGGCAGGAGATACCCAGTTTTGGCCAGGTATCTGGGGACGGCAGCCCTTAGCATCCCCAAAGAGCCAGCTGCCCGGGGCAGGGCCATGGCCTCCTGTATAGAGATACTGAACCCATTGTCCAAAGGAGTAATGTATCACTGGAAATTCCACTCAGGCTTGCATTATGGAAGGAAAGCCTCCACATAGGGACACCAAGTTAGTATACGGGCCAAGGCTGAATTAGGTGGGGGTGAATTAAACCCTGGGAGGAGGGACAACCTCTTCTCTTTTCCTGTTCATTGTCTCCTTGAGCCCAAATAAACAACTGCAAAGTACTAATTGTGTCCAGACTAATATATCTGCAAGCTTCCAAAGCCCTCTGGAATTTGAATTCCCATCATAGAAAGAAGAGGTAGAGATGACTCAAGAAGCTCAGCAAAATGGGAGAATGATATTTGAATATTGGGATTTCACTGGATATCAACGCATTTTAGGGACAAAGAAGGTGGCAGGGAAGTGTTATTTTATTAAAAGAATCGTTAAGGTTTGTGAGCTGTGAAGAACAGTGGCATAATACAAAACTGAAAACAAAAGCAAACACTTTTGCAATTAAAAGATAGTAATACTGTACTCTAATTAGTTCTCTCAGGAAAGATGTCTCCAGTTAAGTGAATGAATGACAATTACTTGGATTATTGTCATACTTAAAATGTCAGCGCTGAACGACCGCTTCCAGCTCATAAGAATAAATTCTACACACTTAAGTGTCAGAAACAATAAAGTTACATACGGATGGGGCTTCATGGAAATACAAATTAAAACGTAGAGTCCAGCAGAACCCAGGATCAAAAATGTCTAATAATCACATAACACCAGAGCTCACTGTCTCCTTTAAAATAATCACAGCTAGCCGATATAAAGGCAGACTCATCTTCTTATTTGCATCAGTTAGCACTGTCAAGTCATTCACAAAGCAGAAAATACAAATACAAAAACATCACTCAAAACTTATCAGCAAAGTTGCTATTCAGCAGGGACGGGAATTCAAGTCAAGTGACGAGTCCAAGTCATGAAAATACAGTGGTACCTCGCATAACGAATGCCCTGCGCAGCGAAAAACCCGCAGAACGAAAGCGGTGTGCGAAGTTTGGTAACTCGCATAACAAATTTTTATGACTTATGCTTCGCATAACGAATTTTTTTGTTTATTGTCCTGGTTTGTCTTAAGGGGGGGATCTTCATGTCCCTTTATGATCCCGTTCACCCTAGTAAGGGGAGGATCTTCATGTCAGTTTATGATCCCGTTCACCCTAGTAAGGGGCGGATCTTCATGTCCCTTTATGATCCCGTTCACCCTAGTAAGGGGCGGATCTTCATGTCCCTTTATGATCCTGTCCACCCTAGTAAGGGGAGGATCTCCATGCCCCTTTATGATCCTGTCCACTCTAGTAAGGGGAGGATCTTCATGTCCCTTTATGATCCCGTCCACCCTAGTAAGGGGAGGATCTTCATGTCCCTTTATGATCCCGTCCACCCTAGTAAGGGGCGGATCTTCATGTCCCTTTATGATCCCATTCACCCTAGTAAGGGGCGGATCTTCATGTCCCTTTATGATCCCGTCCACCCTAGTAAGGAGCGGATCTTCATGTCCCTTTATGATCCCGTCCACCCTAGTAAGGGGAGGATCTTCATGTCAGCTTGCTCCCAGGAAAGTGTGCACAGGATTACAGCCTTCAAACTCCCCACTCAGCATCCCCCCATCGCTCATTCACCCTCTCACTGCCCCATTTCCTTCATGTTTCCCCCCATGATCATGGCAAAAGCAAGCAATTGAGTGCAGCTGCTGTGTCCTCCCCAGCTTAGAGCACAATCCTGTGCGTGTCTCCTCAGAAGTAAGTCCCTTGCTCCCAGGAAAGTGTGCACAGGATTACAGCCTTCAAGCTCCCCACTCAGCATCCCCCCCCCCGTTTTTGAAATCCTCTGTACAGTATGTATGCCTTTAAAGAGCACTTAATAAACACTTTGTAAACCAAATTTGACTTTGTTTTGGCTTTTCTTGCCCATAGGAACGCATTGATTAAATTTCAATGCATTCCTATGGGAAAACTCGCATAAAGCTTCGCAAAATGAAAAACTCGCATAAAGAAAGGACTCGCGGAACGGATTAATTTCGTTATGCGAGGCACCACTGTACCTGTTTTTCATTGACTTGTGCAGACTCGAGTCACCTGTGTCAAACACTTGGGCAAACATTCGAGTCTGGGGCTGCTGACTTGGGCAATTTGAGTCACCCAGAAATGGCTTGGGGTTGCACAGCCTCCATCTCACCCAAAGACCTCTTGCGGTGATCCAGAAGCCGGGCTTTGCGCATGAGAGCAGTAGCAACCAGCAGCAGGGTACGTTATGTTCAGAGACAGAGGATGGGGGGGAGGGAAACAGTTAAATTTTTTTTTGTTTGGGCTTAAAACCTTAAGCATGTTGGGTTGTAACAACTTTTGCAAAGTAACAGGTTTCGCTGGGTGGCTCCATGTGAGGCTCCTGCAAGTGCACAAGGGAGAACATAAGAACATAAGAACAGCCCCACAGGATCAGGCCATAGGCCCATCTAGTCCAGCTTCCTTTATCTCACAGGGGCCCACCAAATGCCCCAGGGAGCACACCAGATAACAACAGACCTCATTCAGCTGCCCTCCCTTGCATCTGGCATTCGGACATAGCCCATTTCTAAAATCATGAGGTTGTACGTGCACATCATGGCTTGTAACCCATAATGGATTTTTCCTCCAGAAAAGGAGGAGAAAAGGAGGTGCTTCTTCTTGTCCCCTGGACCATCCATTGGATGGAGAATGTGTCTCCAGGAGAGGGAAGGGAAGAGGAGGAGCCATTTTAGCCATAGGAACAAGTGGGTTTTGCAAGCAGGAGGGGCTGGAGGAGGTGGAGGGAAGGTGGCAGGAGGCAGTTCCTGGTGCAATAGAAAAAGAGCAACCCACAGGTTGCACTTTTTGCATTGCTCTCTTCCATGCTGCAACAGTCCACTCCTGCCTTGCTCAGCTGCCTTGCTCAGCTGTGTCCTCCCTCCCTGTAGGTTCACCCATGCCCACGATATGAAGGGGGAGAGTTTCATCATGGGTGGGGTGGGATCGTATGGAGGCAACAGATCAGTGTGTTCTGCATTACTGCCTTACTGATGGGTGGGGTGGGTGGGATGGGTGGGTACAGCAGGGGAGTGTAAAGAGAATTCTGAGACACACACACAGCCTGGCAGCAGCCCTGTTTTTTTCCACAGAGCCGAGGCTGAGTTTTTAAAGGGAAAGACTCAGGACTTTTTGTGTCACAAAAACTCTCTGGGTGACTCGGAAAGTCCGCTTGTTAGGATTCGTTTTTGAGCCAAGTTGTGGGGGGGCAGAGACTTGCGACTCAACTCAAGTCAAGCTTTGCTGGACTTATCCATCCCTGCTATTCAGTCTGCTATTCAGTGTTGGATCAAACAGAGGAATTGACACAGTGGCAGATAAAGACATGTCGTTTTTCTTTCAGCAGGAATAGAGAACTTGCCTTTACGTTTCTGTGCAAAATACAAGACTCCTACCCAGGCTGAAGTTATCTGAGGTGGAAGCTCTAAGCTCTCTGGAACTTATTGGTCTATTTTTCACCTGGGCACAGAGTTAACAGACCTCTGGAGAACAGGCCTCTGGAAGAAGAAAGCACAGACCCTCTTGCTGCTGCCACTGTCCTGATCACAAGAAACGTTTATAAGCCACATTCCCTGATCCTTCAGGAGCAATGAGAGAGAGAGAGAGAGAGAGAGAGAGAGAGAGAGAGAGAGAGAGAGAGATGCTGTCCTCCATCCAATGTAAATATTGAATTTACCAGTGGTGTCACTAGGGTTCATGTCACCCGGTACAGGATGCCAGCATGTCACCCCCCCATGCAGTGGGAGGGGCAACACCCCAGATGGTGGGTGTGGTGATGTACCATCACTCCACCCCCACTGGTTTTTTGGCTGTACCTTTTGATAGAACAAAGATAGAACACAAGCTGCATGAAATTATGCATTGATCAATACATGCTGGTATAATTCCTCCAAACTGTGATTTTAGTGATTTTGATCACTAGTTGTGTCACCCCCCCTAGGGTGTCAAATTACTAACACCTCATTGCAGCAGTTCTCAAACTTTTAGCACTGGAACCCACTTTTTAGAATGACAATCTGTCCAAGACCCACCAGGAGTGATGTCATGGTGGAAGTAACATCATCAGGCAAATTAAAATAAATAAGTATAAATAATTAAAGTAAAACAAATAATTAAATAAGCAGAAGCCAGCCCTGTTCCACCTAGTGAATTTCCTCTGTAGCCTGCCTGCAATAAGACCCCCGCCCTCCAAAATCAGTAAGGTTTTCAGGCCCACGCAGTGCCCAGTTCAACTTAACAACTTCTGTTTAAACCAGATCACTGTCAGGATCCACCTGGCTTTGCAAGTCTCAAAAAGGTTCACCTTATCAGCTGAAGCCTCTGTTTTGACCATTTTTACTGGGGGGGGGGAGGCTGCCTTTTGGAGCACTTGTTTAACTCCAGGTGCATAGGATCAGGACCATTCTGGTAGCCTTGCACTTTCCTTCACCTGATCTTCCACATCAGCCAAGGCATGTTTGCTTACTCACGAGTAAACGCGACCGTGAGGCTTAGTTTCACTTTCCATAGGGTGCAATACATTCATCTGCTTGGAGGGATGGACTTCCTTCTCAGGTGTTTTTGGGGGCTGCATTCATTGGATCAGGACCATTCAAGTGTAGTTGGATTCTTCTCAGCCTGCCCTTTCCGACACACTAAAGCAGGTTCGCCTACTCATGAGTAAACGTGTGATACAGCTCACTTTCACTTTCCATAGGGATCCATGCACTTTTTGTTCTCCAGTTTTTTGGCAATAACTTTTGATAGAAAGGAGATATTTCACTCTGGTTTTTTGCATTGCATTCTGCTCGAAATTCCACATCCAATGGTTATAATATCATGGGGTTACTCCTAACCACTGTGATTTTAGCGTGTCACTTCTCCCAGTGCACATCACCCCCCCCATGTGTGTCACCCGGTGCGGCCCACAACCTCCTCCACTGGAGTTTACAACATTTTTTTCTTGCTGCCAAACAGGCTACCAATATAAAAAATGCCCCTGTTAAATACTGCCTCTTCATCAGCCATGCTCAGAAGACCTCTGGATGAGAAGGTCTTGTGAGAGAACTCACAAATGTCACCTTTGCATCAGAGGCCTGCGTGAGCAGTTGATACTGTCTGACCTCCACCGTGGCCTGAACAGTTGTTGGCCCAGATGCACTAGAAACTACAGTCTGCCAATAAGCTATGCTCGCTTGTTTGTTTAGCCTCTCCTTACCTTTGGCTCCTAGGGGGCATCAGAAGGGTTGAAGCTGTGACTGGTCTTGGGATGGAGACAGGAGGGTCTCTGGTGTGTGCAGTGTCACTTCAGTGTGTGCTGATTGGCTAATCACCAATCAAGGTTAGAGGTAGAGCTCATTTAGCATGATTCTGCCTGCTGTCAGTCCTCTTTGCCATTAATGCAGTACCCACCTTCATGCCTTTAGCTGGTCACTCTGGGGCAGAATAGAAATTTTTGCAGTTGCCATTATTGGCATGCTGGTGGTTGGGTTTTACGTATTTTTCTCCATATTCCATACTAATGATTAGTCATGTTTATTATAATAATGATGGTGGTGCTTTAATTAGTGTACAGTACTCCTTAATTGTAACAGCAAGTGAGTGCATGTACTTTGGGGATAATTTAGAATATCATTGATAAGCATCTGGAGACAATATTATGGTGAAGGAGGGACCTCATACAGCCACATGGAGTTTGGGGCCCCAGAGGTGTTTAGGAATTAAACTCCTTTGGAGAATTGCCTGTTGGCCTGAGTTTAATCCAATATCTCTGTCTCAACTCTTAATTCTGGGTGTGGGCACAATTATTGAATTCTGTCACAGTACCTAGTAGTATTAGCATAGCCAGAGGAGAGGCAATGCACAGGCACTTGCCATTCAGTTAGGCAAGCACCTGAGCATTGCCATAGCTGCCAAGAATTGCTCCAATGGTGAGTAAGAGGGGCCTCTTACATGGTGTGGTGCCTGGAGTACTTACTGTGCCACCCCCCAGCGATACTACTGCTATACTATTGCCTACTGATCTGTTCTACTCTTCAACATTTTGGCACCTGAACTGAAAAGTCAGAAGACTACCATTGGATCTCACGTGTGCCGGGTTAGCGCCTGGAATCTCCTTAGGGTTAGAGAGTATTTGCTTCCTTACATTTGCATAGTATTTGCATAGTACATTTGCATAGTATTTGCATTCCTGAGTAATGCAACTGCAGCGCCATTGGGTATGCTCAGACTCTAATTTTAGTCAGTGTAAACATGAAAACCGGTTTGCTTCACACCTACTGTGAAATGCAACATGCAATTGCATGATGGGAACACCAGCTTTTGTTTTCCTGCTGTAGAACGCACCAACTGCCATGGTTTCTCATATGATTTCCGTGTCATTAATTCTGAGTCTATACTATAGGAGATACTGATTGCTAGCTTGTCATTTTGTTTAATGAAGAAACAACATGGCTGCAAGCCTTCTTCATTGTGCTTGGCCAGGAAACTATTTTCATTTAAACATACCATAATTTGCTAATTGCTTATGTTCCCAGTATCTCAAACATTGCTTCTGGCATAAAGACTTCCTATAAAAAAAGAAAGACAGAGACACCCTGCCAATTAATTAAAAAGCAAGGCAACTATAGGCATGTAGTCCAAAAAAGCATCTCCGGAAGCGGATGCTAGGTGAAAACTCACCGAACTGCATGCACATTTGTGTTTGATATTTTGTATGTCAACACATGTAAAAGGGGCTTGCTTATGTAAATCCCAATTTGCATGCAAAACCAGTTGTGAGCTCATGTAAAAGCTGAGAACAGCTCAGAAAATAGAGTATCATTGACAGAGAATTGCCCTGAGAAAGCATGGCTCAGATCGAAGCTCATCCTTGACTTCTTTAGCTACAGAATGGAGCAACTAAGGAACTCTTTCTCTCTCTTAATCTCTCAAGATTCTCATATGAATCAGATAAGAATCGCCATGGGAATCAAAATACTTTTAAGAGGGTGATTTTGAAACAGTGTTCCAGAGTACCCTGACACCACTTGGAAGCATATCAGAAGCTCCTCAATAAGGAGATACTAGCAAGGTGGGCAAGATATCCCAAAAGAAAGTTTGTCCCCAGCCTTCCCCAGCAGTGAGCAGCCATCTCTGCTTCTCTAGAGCACGCTCAGTTTGGGGCACAGGAATGTATTCTGGGTCACACTCTTACAGCCAAACTGGACATGACTTGAGATTACCATATTTGAAACTCCCAGACTGACCAAACTTTCCTCTAATTTATTTCACACTGTGAGAAACAATTATTAACAACCTAAGCAGCATATAATCACTGTAATCGTAAAATGGGCAATGTCCAGTCTGACCACTAGGCAGTAAGTAAGGTCATGACTAAGTCATGAGGAGTCAAGACTAAGGCTAGCAGTGGCATATTTACATGTTTAACAGGCAATTTCACTGGTGCAGGTTCAAATAGAACCCCCCGCCCCACTCTGTAGAGGCTTGTTCTGCAGGTAACATAAGAACATAAGAAGAGCCCCACTGGATCAGGCCATAGGCCCATCTAGTCCAGCTTCCTGTATCTCACAGTGGCCCACTATGGATGGGAATTTGTAACGGAACATTTGCTCCATGATTCCCCCCACCCACAGGATGCAGCAGTGGCCTTTTTGGTGGAATGGACAGGATTGGGCTCTCAGTGTCTGTAATGAGAAATTCCAGCCCTACCTACTCATGACAAGGATTGAAGCCAGGAGTGGGACGTTATTAAACTTCCCTGAGATGTGGTGTCTTTCTGAGTAGTACTAACAGAGATATTATAATTTGATGCTCTTTTTTTCTGCTTCTCAGTTCAAACATGTCTAACTTCATAAACCTCTATCTTCTCCCCCACCCTTAGAATCACAACCCAACCCACACTCCTCACCCTTTTTTCTTCCCAAGTTAAAGGTCCCAATCATTTTCACATGAAAACCGGAAGTGGGTTGCAATCGCATTTTGGAGCAGTTCTGAGGTGTCAGTAGGCTTATGGAAGGGGCCGTGGGCTCCCAGCATCTTCCGGAGGGCCATACTGACCCCGGTAAGTAGAAAAAAAGCCCTTTTTGTGCAGCAGCATTGTGATCGTGGGAGTGCCATTGCTGCCCCTCCTCTTTTCCCACAAAGACTTACAGCGGTCCAAACTCTATGGGAGAGTTTAGGAACTGCTGGTGTAGGAGTAGAGGGTTAAATTCCCCCAAGCAGCTGTTAGGTGCAGGAAATATTTTTCTGCCCATAGGTTCTCACCTCTGCAGCTAGTATAAAAAGGTTAGACCCCGCTCCCCCCTGAATCAGGGCCCCAAACCTAATTGAGCTTTCCCCTTCTCCCGAAGCTGTTTTAGAAAAATAAAAAGATTCAGTAGTTCCTATAATGGATCTCCCACATCACATCTAGTTTTATCCTTTGGCTGGCGCTTTAGGTTCTGAAAAATTAAGTGGGAAAGAGGTGGTAGACATGTCAGAATACAGGTGGGGCAACTCACTTTTGAATGCTTACCATGCTGAAAATAATTCCTTACAAACAGAAAGCATACCAGCAAAAAATTCTAACCTGTGCTTGCTATGTTTTCCGTATGAGAGTTTTAGCATAGAGGCAGTGGTATATCAACAGCAGGGCAAGGGATGCAATCAGTTCTAAGGGGACGTGCAATGCAATGCTACCTGTTCTACACTGTCTTTGCAACGGCATAGCAGTTAATGGTGCTGCTGTAAAGGCCCAAGATGACTCATGCACCTCAGAGAATGTGAGTGCTCCATGCCAAGCAGTGCAGAGGTGGAATGTGGGGGCGGAGAGGATGGCGAGGGGTGGATCGGGGTGGGGGAGGGTGGCAACAGGTGTGGAGGTTGGGAGGATTGGTCCCAGGAGGGGTGGGATCAGTGGTGCTGGCACACTGCATCCTATGCCCCTTCCTGGGCCTGATCTGCTGACATGGGGCAAAGCCAACTTGCGCCAGTGATTAAGCTCACCCTGGGATAGTCTGAGGAAACCACCAGCAGCAAAAATTCCTGCACAGATTGCAGAGCTGGCTGTGCCAACACTGCTGCAACGCTGCATGGGAATTTGCACTGCTCTGGGCTGCCCATTTCATAGGTCTTGGGTATGTCATTGTGGGCCCTCCCCTTCGCAGTAAGGTTGACTTTCATGAAGACCTGGGATAAATATGAACGTTCTTTCAGGTTGGCTGTTTTCACATAGATGTCTCCTGGGTGTGTGCAATGTATCACATGCATTATGTCCATTTGAAATTTGTCATTGGTCGCCATAAGTGAAATCCTTTTGCCCACCTGGCAATAAGCTCCTGGATTGACTGGCTAGCTGGCTTAGCTATCCTTCTAGCTTTGCTGGCTGTTGAATTTATTTTGTTTATTTTTATTTACTACTGAAAGCTGCCTTGAGCACTGGAAAGGAGACTAATAATATATGTGTTAAATAAATGAATGGTAAGTATGTCAGGAAAATGGGGAAGGGCATGTTGGTTTTTAACGGAAGCCAGTATGAGCAGTCTTCCATTTTATATTTCTGTTTGACTTCATTTCTCATAACTCAGAGAACTACAGAAAAAACAAAAACAAATGTATTCTTTTTTTTATTTGCTTCCTAACACTCACAGAAGGCTTTATAGTAAATAGCACAGGAGATAATGAAAGGTAAAACTTCCATCTCAAAAGACTTGAATCATCCAAATTATTGGGACAATCGCTTAGGTTAAATATTTAGCCCAGAGGGCAGTATAAAATTTCATCAAAATTCAAGCCATGCATAAATGATCTCAACCTGCAGCATCTATTTATTCCACACAACATGCCAGTCACATTTTTCGCACAGCAGATTGGAAGTAATGATCAAACAGATAAGGATGAAAGACTAAACATGTGCTATACCACCCATATATAATTCGGTTGGAGGAAAACCTATTAATAGTGTCCTGCATGAGCTTACAGGGTTGTTTTTTTCCCAGGCAATTGAAAAATATGTGTCAGCTATTATAGAAAAGGAACAGGAAAACAGTAAAAATCTAATGAAAGGCATGTGGCATATATAAAGAAGCCAAATTTGCAGGGGTGGGAGGAATATGTCAGGATAGCTTTATGATGCTCTTTTTTATGCTACTGAAAACAGCCAAAGTGATGGAACATGGACATTGGATGATGCTCAAGATAGGGGAAAGCTATGATTGTGCCTCAGATGAAGGATATTCTTTTTTACGGTTTAATGCATATACATGTACATTTCTATTTCTCACACATATAGCTGTTGAATGTAATAGTGTGATATTTTGACTGTGTTATATAATTTCAGAGGAAGGGGTCACATGAGGGAGAAAGGTGAGGAAGAATTTATTATTAATTATAATTATCAACAACAGAAATCCTGGAACTTGTAATAGCAGAAGAATGCCAGGAAGATAGATAGGGCTACATAGGGGCTGAAATTGTGACTTGGGAAGCAATAGTTCTATGTGCTTCTGTGGCCTCTGCCAAGATGTAAACACACGAATCTTAATTTCATTTAAACTCCTGTGAACTGATTCATGTGTGTGTGGTTATTTTGGAAGCTTGAACAGGAGCTAAATTCAAATCCAGCGAAGAACATATATTAAACTAGAGTCCAAATCAAATCAAAATCAATGCTCATCCTACAGAACACCTACTCTTATTCACCCATTGAGACATCCTAAAATGCTCCTACTTGGCTTATGGGAGGAGGAAGAGAAGGGTTAGAATCAAAGGAGGTAAAGGAAAACACAGAGAGAAAAGGAGGAGAGGGCCATTTTGGAACTGGAACATAGCCTAAGTAGGTTTTCCATATAGTCCTATGTCAGCCCAGAAGAAAAATTACTTTTCTTTCTTGTCTTCTCTCATTTAATGCAAAGTAGTAAACTAAATGCTACAAGGCACTCATGTTGGGCATGAAAAATTCTGAGTCAATCAGTCTTCTTGCTGTTGCCAAGATGTACACAGAGATTTGGTGCTTGGCATTCAAAATTAGATAACCTTACTTGAGTAACTACATTCACTGTATCTACAAGAACAACGAATAAATCAACAATAATTGAAGTACTAAAAGTGTCTAATTTCCAGCACAGTGCTTCAAGCAACCACTGAAATTAAAAAACTGTTAAGACGCAGCTACATACCCATACAATCTTGTCATGAATGCACTGAAGCAAAGGTTACCAACAAGAATGAATATGCTTTCCGAGTGGAAAGTAATGTTTGCCCATATATGGGCAGGGATGAACTCAGCAAATGTCAGGTCTCCTGTGGGTAAGGTACCACATCATATCAAGATTTTCTTTCACCATCCCTCAAGTAAGAAGAGCAATGGCTGTTGCACGCAGGCTGGTGGGCAGAGGTGACACAATTGCAAGAGCATCAATACAGTTGCAGCACTTTGATGTTTCACTGCCTATTCCATTGATTTGCATGGAGTAATCCTACGATCCGCATATTTGGTTGCACAGATGCACCTTCTCCCTCCATCCCATCCTGTTTGGGGCCATATCATAGGGGAATGGGTACAGTATGATGGGAGGTACAAAAGATGAGGAGGAAAGAAACTGATGCTATTAGGGGTCTATTGTGAGGCTTCTTTGAGCTGTCAAGGTCTGCTGGCATGGTCTCAGGGTTCTCTTCCTCTTCGCTGCACCTTGCACTCACCCTCAATTGGGGCTAAGACATCAGGGCCTGGCTTTGTCTCTCCATGTTATTCATTCAGGCCTAGGGGTGTTGGCGTCCTGATGGGGGCTGTTACAGGGTTTGGTCAGGATGGTCCTAGATTCCTAGGATCTGTCTGTGCTGGTCTCCTTCTTCCCGAAATACTTCCTTTTGTTACTGCCCTCTACCTCCAGCCTTCTCCACCTTCCCCTTAACTTTTCCTTGTTCTGTCTTCCTCCGTTTGCTACTTCCCTCTCCTTTCTGGCCTGTTCCCACAGAACTTTGCTGCCCGGCAATGATATCACCACGTGGCGGGCTACCTAAAAGCCCTAATCCTGCAGCAGCAGCTCATGGCATCTTGGGGTGGGGGTGTGTGTGGTGGTGAACCCATCACAGGTGGGTTAGGCTGAGAAAGATTGTTCAGACACCACACCAGTCCATAGTTTTTTGTGATGTCTGATGAATCAACACTATCCTTCAAACCACAGTTTGCAAGGGACTGCCAAACTATGATCAGAAATTATGGTTTGCAGCTGGTTTACAAATGACAGTTTGGACAAACTATTGTTTGTGGGTAAATCTGAACAGACAAACCCTGGTTTGGGATGTTAGGTCCACCCTTGGAAGTCAGTTAGCATCTAGACTCAAGATTCTCAGGCTGGGTAAAGAGGGAAACTACACAAACTCAGAGGAGGCTGGCCAACTATTGGACACTACTCTGGAGTTAACTCACACCTTCCACTACCACCCCCAACCCTACATATTCACATCTGAAGTTTGGGGCAGAAACTATGTGGGGCACAACTGGCATTTGCATAGGCCCACTTGGGAACCTTGCATTTTGCAAGAAGCGGGGTCAGCAGACATCATCCTGCTCTCTCCTGGGCACTACTGTTCCACGCACATTTGTCTTCTGAAAAGGGTCACGCATATATTCAAAGATCAGATTGCCATATTAGTATGAAAGAAAGGATCTTCAAGAAAGGATCTGAATCTGGGCAGTTTTACATGGAGTGTCAAAACAAATAAAATTAGGGAACTGTCACTTTATCATACAGCATACATGGTTGCTCACAGTGATATTGCTTCCTGAATGTAAAGAAAATTTCAAAGGGAATTGTTATTTTGGTATTTACAGGCAAACAATACAGAAAAGTAAGATATACATCAGTGGCTAATTAAAAGCTCTGTAAAATACTCCACCACCCATATCTGATATGGAGACATTTGTTTTTACACCCTGATTGAAAGCTTAAAGGTGAAAGAGGTCGTCTCTTGGAAAAACAACTTCTAAAAAAATAGTACTCAGGCATGCTGCAAGTAAGAATGATTGAACCAGAGGATTTTGTCTTACATGGTTAAACTAAACCCTGCAAAAGCAAACTGTACAGTGTTCTCAATCATTATACCACAGCGGAAAACTAAAAATCAAAAGCGGGCAAGCTCTAGGAATGAGCACTAGAAGACTTTTCCCAGCCTAAATCACACCAGCGGGCTCCCTCGTCTCTTTAAAACTCAGCTAGAGAGTGTAATTCACACCTTCATAACATTTGTGAACAACTGCTGCAAAATCCCAGTTTGCAGGACTTCCTATTAAATCAAAAGGCAGGTAAATTATAGTGTTATTCACAATTGAACCAGTGGGCTTTAAAAACATCCTAAATTCCATTTACCTATACGCTCCTCCACCCCCTGCTTACCCTGATTTCTTTATCCCAGTGTAGGGTCATTCAGATTGATCGGTAAGGGCAAATTAGTGCTTCATGTTGCCCACTAACCCCGAGCGGTTAGAAATTGCAGAGTCAGAGTTGCACAGGGTCAGTTTCCTTGTGAAGAGAAAGATACTGGAGCCTTGGAATATTTTTGAATATACATTGAACATGAAGGAACAGGCAAGTATGCTGAAAGAAGACAGTATTAGGCTGCAGTCCTATACAGTTAACTCTTACCTGGGGAGTAAATCTCATTGGACCCAAAGGGACTTACTTCTGAGTAGACACACTTAGAATTATCTTTAAGGTAGTATAAATTCCCTCCAATGTAACAACCATGTTCCTGATGCCTCTCAAGGTTTTTTCTTGCCAACCAGTTGCAAAACTCAAGCTTCTGCTTCCTTTGCTGGCTACATTCAGCTTGCCAAAGTGTTTCTCACAGGCCCCACTTAAACAGATCTAGTACCTAGTAACTGATAGATACCAAAAACCAGTGCTTTCTTTGTAAAAAAAAAAAAAAAAAAAAGCGCAGGAACTCACAACTTGTTAATCTTTTATTTATTTTTTTATTTATAAACCATTTTTTATCGGAAAAATAAGTAATTAGATACAACTAGATGTAGTCAATAACCACACACACACACACACACCCATCCATCCCGTGTGAGCTCCCTGAGAGCAAAAGCACTCCTGCCACAGCTGGAGTGAAACACCCCATTTTTTTTAGGTGGGGAAGTGCTCCATTGGGCTATAGGAAACTCTCTTCATTGGGCTATAGGAAAGCCTATAGTTAAAGTGTTCAGAACTAATATATAAGGTCTTGAGCCCAGCTGGTTGCCATCAGCACCTCAAGTATTAGCTCCAAACGCTTTGAGCCTAAGAGCTCTTATGGCTCAATTGCTAAAGTGCTAGTCTATGGAACTAGAGGCTAGGGGTTCAAATCCCTTTGAGGAATAAATTTTTTTCTTTTCTTTTTTTAGGAGGTGCTCCATGGCTGTAAAATATAAAGGTTGGTTGCCAGTTGCCAAAAGGGGGGCCAGCTGAGGCTGCAAAACTCCTCAAAGTTCAGTCCCAGGCAGGTTTTGTTACTGGCATGCCAGTGCTTAGTAGGGACCAACATAAGTAGCCATGGCAGAGGAACCAAACAGTGCAATCCTATATCTATTTACTTGGAAGTAAGTCCCATTTTGTGCAGTGGAACTTATTTCCAGGTAAATGTGCTTAAGATTGCAGCCAAACTCTGTCTTTGGTGCCAATGTTGAGCTGCTTCAAACAAGAGTTTTAGAGTTGGGGAGGAGAACTAAAGTAGTTCTAGAGAACTAAAGAGACCTAGGAGAAAGTGAGATAGCGGGGAGGACCAAAAAATAATAATAATAACATGCGAGTCTTAATTAAGCCAGGAGTCAACACTGGGAACAGTTTGAAGTGCAAGGCCCTAACTTTGGAATATATCAAGTACTAATAAGTTGCCTGTGAGCATGTTCACGTACGTCACTTCTAAGTGACTCATCCCTACAATTAAGGAAGGGGTTTCATACCAGAGACTGAATTCTAGACAAGGCAAGCTTCCTTCTGAGTATTTCTCTTGATAGAAATTTCCCTGAGCAAGGAGACTGGTTATGGGATCATGGCAGAGAACAGAAAACAAATGGCAATCCTATGCACACTTTCTTGTGAGTAAGCTCCACTGAGTACAGTGAGATTTACTGCTGAGTAAACATGCATAGGCGTGATGAGTGATGAGATTTTGTTCACTCTGTTGTTTCAGTTCAGCCTTAACAAAGATCGTCCTCAGCTGTCTGTTTGCCCATTCCTTCATTCTAGCTGTCATTAAGAGGCTCATCAAATTATAATTCATTGGATACAGTTATGAGGAGCACTATACAAGTTGTATAGCATGATCTTAAGCACAGTTATTCAGAATTAAGTCCCACTCAATTCAATGGAACTTACTCCCCAGTTAATGTGCTTAGGATGGCAGCCTTAGGGCCTAACCAGACAATGTGCAGGAGATGTGTGACAAATTTTATTTTCACTGTTTCAGTGGAAGAAGTGTGTATGTGAGTGTGTGCACATAAATATTCACAGGGGGTGGAGGACTGGTACTTAGCCCTTTGCACTATATGTCTGCTCAAAACCACTGTTCCAGAATTGCTTTTCTCCCCGTGGAAGGAAAAAACATGGAGATCCTCTACCTGTTTGAGGAACTGATTTTGAGGAGGAAAAAAAAAACTGGAATAGAAACATATAAGCAATTATTCCTTCCACTGCTCTTCTGCTCCTGCTCACAGATGTTGATACTACTTTCAATTCTTTTTGCACTTAATCTGGCACCTCAGAAACAGCATATTCAGGAAGTAATGTTTACTCCAAGGACCTGCCTGCACTACAGTTTTAAAGTGGTTTTAATAGACATTCCTGGTCACCCAGAGAACCATAATTCTGTGATGCGGCATTACTTTGAGCATGCTTATCAAACTACCATTCCCAGGATTTTTTGGGAAATCTATGGCACTTAAACTGTACAAAACCAATGTAAGAATGTAGCTCTGCCCCAAGGTTTCAGTTAAGCTTTTCTTTCTTCTGTAGTGTCAGAGATAGCAATGACTGATGATGGTATGTTGCATAAGACATACTTGTGCCAAAGTATAAAAAGCATTATTTTTGGGCACAGCTTGATGGACACCTTCTTTGCCAATTTCTTCTTGTGTTTAAAATGCAAACATAATTCAGCTGATTACACAGGAAAACTTTTCTACTTTCAAATGTAGCATGTGAAAACTTGCTTGAACGATACTTATTCTCTATCTGGCAGGCACATCTAACACTTGTGAACATATGAAACTGGTTTATGCTAGGTCAGACCACTGGTGCGTTTAGCCCAGTCCTGTCTTCTCTGTCTGACTAGGTCTTCAAGGTCTCAAGCAGAGGTCTTTGCCAGCCTCACTTCCTGAGTTCCTTTTCAGTGGAGATGCCAAAGACCTTCTGCATGCATAACTTGTGCTTATCTTTGACCCTCATACTCTCTGCACACACCGATCAAGATGAAATGAAATACTTGAAAGGTACAGCACATCTGGATGGTATAGAACCTTTCAGAATGTTTGTGTTAAAGGAAACTTGCCTCAGCTGGAATAAATAACTTTCAAGTCTCTTTCATCTCTATTATTCCATGATTCTACAGGTGGTAGCATATCGTCTAGAATAATCCTATTAATATAAATAGGATTTTTTCCCCGAAGTGAATAGATTGCAAGCAAGCTGCATCTATGCAAATTAATCATCAGATGCAAATCAATAGCACATAAATATTTGCAGTACAGTAGCTTAGCTTTGCACACTATAATGAGAACCACACACCCCTTAAGCATTTTAAATTTCTCTTAATAAAGCCATGTTTGATCTAAAGTTATTTTTCTGATTCCGTACTATTTATTCACATCACAGAAAGGTAAAGCAGCTCCATTGTTAAACATTCTTTCAGCAGCCCTGTGAAGCAGATAGTTGTCAAGTGGCAGATGGAAGTTTGGGGATGAAATACAGAAATTTACCAAGCAAAGTGCAGTATGCTCCCCTCACCTGTGCTGACGATGGGAAAACTTATATTATTCATGTGAACACACATAGGTACATATCCATCTATTTCAAGGAGGTCCTAGTGCTTTCTATTAATGTCAGCACATTGGGTTGAAGGACTTGCATTGCAGTTGTGTTGCACTGTTACTATTGCTCATTTTTTCCTGCCAATGAAGGGTGTGACTAAGAGTGAAGGTAACCTATGGAGCCAAAGCTCATTGATACAGGTGAGATATTCATGAACAAACTGCAGAGAATCAATGCATAATCCTTGGTCAGTCTAAGCAGAGATCCTATCTTTTCTTTCCTGTGTCCAGACGCCAAAATAATTCCTCACTTCCAGGTCAGGTCGATTCAGGTAAGGAACTGTCTATTAGAGTTGCAACCCTTTGTCTGGTAAAGAGTTGTATGGAACCTTGGATGAGCAGGCACACAAAACAGCATACACCAGCAGAGTTCTTTGCATGCAGTGGTTATATTTCAGAGCAAGGGTTATCACAGGTAGAGTAATCAGTAAACAGTCCTAGTCAGCACGATGAGCAGTCAGTTCATAAACAACAAATCCAAATCAGTTTTCCAAGATACACAGTCAAAGTTCATTCCATGGTCAGTATCAACATGTATATACTCACATCCAGCCTCCCACATTACTGGCAGCAGTTCAGTAGTCTCCTACTACACTCCTACTGCTGCACTGGAAGCGCAACAGACCAAACATTAAGTAGTTGGAGTGGCCAATCAGTGTAGGCTAAGCCACACCCAGGATGAGGCAGTCACAGGTGTTTGCTGATCCTGCTGACTCCAGCAATCTGCACCTGTTCCTGAACCATCTAGTTGGCTGTGTTTCTGTCTTACTCAGAACATAGACCTGACACTGTCCACCAGCTAAATTCACAGGATCCTAAGAGGTTATGCACCCAGGATCACTTGATATGTCCATTGCTGAACTGGGATTTAGGCCTCTTATATCCTAGACACATTTTCATGGGAGTAAGTCCCGCTGAACTCAGTGGAACTTACTTCCGCATAGACATGTATAAGATTGGGCTGTAACAAACTCTGGTCCACATTCACAACTTCAGCAACTAATTCTGCGATGTATATGTTTCTGCTTTAAAAGGTTGGGTTGCTGTCTCCGAAGGCAGCAATTTAGGATCAAGTATAACATGCAATAATCACTAACAAGTTGAAGGAATGAATACATACCTATAGTTTTAGTTACCAACTTACATCCCAGTAAGCTGTTTCTACTTGTTAAAGCAGACATATATTAACAAGCATGGAAGAATTCACAGCATTCATAGTTCCAAATATATCCAATCAATTGTTTCCTGTACAAAGTGAAATGCACCTCAGACATGCCATTTATCTAGCTTTACTGGTCATCTGAGATTTGCGAATCATCTAAAATTCCAGACTGCCAAATGCCCAAGCATGTGACCTTACATCACTTAAATTACATACAGTATATCTTGAATCTGTACCGCAGAATCTCTCTCTAGCAGTTCCAAGATATCCGAACCTTATCTGTTGTGTCACGTTGGATTAAAGAGACTCAGTTCTATTAATATTGGTCACCTCCATCCTCATCTACCCAACTGCATCAGTAAGATATGCACTCTGGGCCTGATTGAGTTCTCACAAACACTGGTTCTACTCAGAGTATTCATTTCAGTTGAATAGTTCTTAGTTTTGTTTTTTGATGGGGATTTTTTTTTAACTACAGTGGAGGCTCATTTTGGTATAAAGACCAAAGTTACTTCAGTTGAGGATCATAAGCTAAATTTGTAGGGCATAAACTATGTTGATAAAGCACTGTGGAGATTGATTTGAGACTTTTTCAAGGTGAAAGTGCATATGTGCTATTTCTCACCGATTTTCTCTTTAAAGGAAGACATTTTCTATGGGTGGGCATTAAATATATTGCGAGGGTGGTTTCTGAAATGAAAGCTGAAAATATTTAAGTGTGAATATGGACTGCAGCACAGAAAACGTGTGAACACAAACACAATTACTTTGTAGACTTAAAATAGCAAATTGAACTACCTTAATATTTATATCAATCTTATGTGGCACATGGGACAATCAAGTATGCATCAAGAAGTGGGAAGGGAAACAGAAAGGAATGAATGAATGAATGAATGAATGAAAGTGGGAATTAGGAGAAAAGCAAAAAAGCCTGACCTGGAGCAGGGGCAAGAGGGTTTTGGCAGACCTTTAAAAGTCTGACACACTCTATGGACAATCCATAATCAGAGAAAAAGAAATCTGACTGCTTATTCTTAATGAAGCAGTTTTACACATGGACAGCTGTAGAAACAGCATCAACTGAACACTAAATAGCAATGAAACACAGATTTATTTATTTATTTTTAACCATAGTCCAAATGTAAAACAGAGCTCAGGAAGAATTTTTTTTCCCAAGCAGCCAAGATTAATTTCAAATATTTTGAACACCCAGGCAATTATTTGCGTCCAATGGATAATTCATTCTGCTCCTTACTTAGTGTAAAATCAATCTGTTCTGTTTGTATGACATAAACAACAAGCAGTTTCACAGGAATGAGGCAAACCATATGTGAAGGTGTTTAAGAAAGCACAACAGGGAATTCACTGTGCAAAGAAGCATCTGCATTTATTTCAAAGTCAAATCACTTGTGTGTTATAAAAAGAAAGGGAAGTTTAATTGTTTTTATTAAAAACAATGTTACTATGGTTGCGTTGCTGACAATTAACTATTGCTTTCCCTCTAGCTCTCCGATCCATTTGTCCACTATAGACAGCAGGTGTAATGAAACCATTTGTTTTGTTTTAATATAATGTTTTGGAGCCAATTTTTAATCAAGTTGGATTTTTTTAATAGTTCATCCCAGGGACCACAATGAATTTGCAACACAGATATGGGATAACCTATTTTTAAGCTGGATTCATAGAATCATTTTTGAGGTAAGAATGTAGCACAAGATGATTTTTTTATTTCTTCAAGGTAAGATGGTGGCCCTGCCCCTGCATTATGTAATCACAATTACGGCATCCCAAAAAGCACCGGAATGGCACTGAGGACATCGGTTTTCATGGGTTGAATTGTATTTTCACTGCAAGGAAATCTACTAACAAGCAGTAGCATAGCCCGAGGGGTCAAAGTGGTAAGTACTGCAAGTGCTGCAATGTATCGGGTAAGCGGCCCCTCCCACTCACTGTTGGAGCCATTCTGGGCAGCAACCGCAACACACAGTCACTTGCTGAACCAAATGGTGTCTCCTGCACATTGCTGTCACTGCCGGGAAAGGCTCCAGTGGCAAGTGGGAGGCAGGGCTTCAGAGAGGAATTTTATCAGGGGGTACAAAGTTTCTTTTGGGCCCCTTTGTAAAGGGGGAGGGGTGAAACAGAGCAGGGGAGGGTGGTGACGGGCAAGCAGAATGGGTGGTGAAACAGGGTGGAAGGGGAGGGTGGAGACAGCTGGAGAAGTTTTTGGAGCCCAGGTCTACCCACCCATGAGGCATTGACAGTTAGATACAGTACTACGGAAAACCAAACACACTCCTAAGCCTCTCTAAAAAATTTTAAATGTAGAAAATCTTGCAGAAAATTAGTATCATCATATTTAGACTCACACTAGAATGGAAAGTTCTAAAACTTGCTTCTGCAGTAGCTGTAGTTGTGCAACCGTGTTCCTGAGCTCCTATAAACTCCATCATGGTAAGCAGATCCACAAGCTAAACAGCTACTGTAGCAGATCAGTTTCTTCCCAGATTTGACACTGCGTTAAGGAGTGTCATGTCTGCAGTCCTACAGCCCAGCATATGTGCCTTGCCAGTAGCTGCAGCCTCATGCCTGTGGCAGTGTCCCAGCATCCTGTGTGGGCAACAAGTCGGAGTAGATAGGAAAATGTAAGAACATTTCTGGGCCCCCTCCTTTGGCTCCTGGGCCCCCTTTTTGACCCTGAGCCTGGATCCGAATTACCCCCTTTACCCCCCTCTCCTAGGCCCTGGTGGGAGGGGCCACTTACACGGTGCGCTGTGGCGCCTGCAAAACTTACAGTTTTACGCCTCCCCAGCTACACTACTCTTCACAAGACCACATGCCACACAGAAATTGGGGGTTCTATTTTTTAACACTGGAAAAAAAAAATCATCATTCACACTCCTTTTTTCTAGGTATACACAACAACGGGAAATATATACGTGGGATCATTCCATGGGATGACTGACATTCAAATTTTTCTACATGAGAATGCTTTCCATATAGACAATCATAATATCTGAAGTGCCCTTAAAATAACTGGATGCTGGCAAATGCAATAGTCTGTTATGTTCTCTGTAACTTGAACACTTTATTTGTTAAGATTCAGTGCCTTGTGCAGTACTATCAACAATGATTGTTGTAAATCATTATAAATAATAGCATTTATGTAAGAACACATTGCCAGCTATCAGAGTAGTTTTTTCTATCATCAGTGGCCAAACAATTTCAGGGAAGCCTTCTCTTAAACAGACATATGCACACACCTCTTGGCTCCTGTATTCCTATCACTCCTCTCTGTACATATATATTTATGAGGCAAAGATAGAGGGGCGCCAGGATACTGAAAAAGCTCAAGCCATTTGCAAGGCAACTGTTAGTTGATAATTAATACAGTACATGTATAACTTTGAAGATGGCTGGTAGTACAGTATTTTATGATAAATAGGCTTTATGGGATTTTTTTAAAAGCAGGATTTTGTAAAAAGGCTACCCCAATAAATGATTTACCAGCTCCAGTAAAAGATCAAGGAAATTGCTCAGATTGCATCTCGGAGTATCTAAAACTCTGTTGTTTATGGAAACCTAAAAAGCCTCCAGACCAAAAGCCCCATTAATTCTTTTTTTGTCCCTAATCATCTAACAAAATATATTTTTCTAAAGGAATGAAGCCTAATAGAGAGAAGTCTGAGATCAGAGAAAGGAAACAGCAGCATCTGAGAGAACCTGGAAGAAAGAGAAAGGATGGAGAAAAGGAGAAGATAAATCGTGTGAAGCAGTGGTTCTCAAACTGGTGGTTCGCGACCCACCAGTTTGTGTAAAGGTTCTCCTGTCCTTTTAAGAAGCGGGGAAAGGGGAGAGGCAGGGAAGCGATCCCCAGGATTGTGTCCCTTTGGGGGGCGAAGGTGGGGTGCTTTCACTTACTTTTAAGTAGGTAGGGCTGCTGGAGGCTGCAGGAGGTACAGGGAGCCCTGCACAGCCCTCCAGAGCACTCCCCGAGGCTTGGAATCTTCAGTAAAACCAGGTGCAAAGCACCTTCTGCTTTGCAGAAGGTGCTTTGTGCCTGCTTTTTCTGAATGAGGACTCCTTGCACCTCCTGAAGCTTCCAGCAGCCCTACCTACTAAAAAGTAAGTAAAAGCACACCCCTCGCCCGCCCCCAGTAACGTGACCCTGGGGATCATGTCGCTGCTCTAGCCCCTCCCCCACAAAGACTTACTGAAGGAGTAAATCTCCCTCCAAGTTTAAGAACCGATGGTGTTCTTAAAGGGATAGGGCCTGCCCATTGCTGATCCCAGCGCTTTTGGCAGTGGTGCCCAGCTTTGCATGCATTTCGATGTGACAGTTCATGACTCTCTGTTACAAATTTAAAAGTAAAAAAAAAGCAAAGAAGTTAAAATAGGGTCCTGGGGTGCCAGATAGACAAGTGATTAGGGGTGCCAATGTTGGCATAAAGACAAAAACCCATTGCTTTGGACAAGCAACTGAATCAGAGATGAGCCAGGAGCTAGAGTAGACCAGAACTAAAACTGCATGGGTGTGTGAGAAAGCAGGTAGATCAGGACAGAGCCTGGCATGACAGGATGAATAACAATGAATGACAAAAAACAATCACAAACTTTAGTCTTGCTGCTTGTAAAACAGTTGCCCCCCTTCCTCATTTATTCATTATCAAATTCTAAAACAAACAACAACAAAAAACAAGTCCAGTGCTGTTCTATGCAACACCAGTGAGTAGTTTTAGAAACCATAAGTGCCAATGCAAGTTTTTGGAATCAGGCAGAATGGAGGACAGCTGCATTTTTTGACACTTCGATATTTCTGCTTTGAAATTTTCAAAATGGACTTCTTATTAGCCACTCCTTATTACATCATGTATACTGATAACATTCTTTTTTCTAATATCAAGACATATGGGGAATGCTGTTCTCACACAGATTGTGAGTTTTGATTGGGTTATGTTTTTCTATAAGATGCTCCTAAAAGGCGGAGCAAGCACTCCAGGGTGGGGGTGGAGGAGAAGGAGGGAAGGAGGGTGGGAAAGCAGAGGCAAGTCTTATCTAACTGAATTCCCCAGGCAAAATTGAGATAGGCAGAATATAAAATTAGGATTTGGCAAGAATATTGTGGTTAGAACTGCTACTCTAGCAGCTACTCTTTTAAAAGAAGTGCCTGGGGGTCTTTAATAACCACAAATGGCCAGGAACTCATTTTTATGGCTTATTCAAACGGCATCACTTCCAGCAACAGAAGAAATGAAATGTATTTTCTGATTCCAGAAATGATGAACAGCCCCAGTACTAAATCACCACTTGTTTCAACTGTCATGTTCCCTTAGATAGTTTTGCCTCTATTTTTCCTCTCTCCCAAACACATTTTACGTAGTTCCACATGAGTAAACCAAAAACAAACTCTGAGATGCAGGTTTGCTTACCGTACAGAGAATCTATGCTTCTCTAACTCCTCCAGATATGATGTACTGTATAAAGCTGTTTCATCCAAATCTAGTCTGATTCGAGGACTTCTTTGGCCATATTCATTGTTTGGGTCTTTCTGGTTCATTTATAACAACAGCAGCAATAAAATAGCAACAACAAGAACAACACAATCATTAAGTGGCCAAAACAATGCACTGAAGATGTTACTGCTACTATCTGAAGCACCTCTCTTGAGAATTACTATTTGTATTCAAAACAATCCAGTTAACATAGCGATGCAGCATCAAGGTTTTAACTGACAACTAGCAAGGAAATTCAGTTAGTATTGACTTGTGCATTTTCATCTTGGTTCTGGTAAGTGTGCCCAATTCATCAATATATTTCATTGGCCTAAGGAAGGAGGAAGCCAACTGGGAATAACAACAGTGAGGATAGCTTCACCCTATCTCCTGGGTAATGGTTACTTGAGCAGGCACTATGCAAACCAGCTCAATATAAACCTGACACTTAATTTCATATTTGAAATGCTCTATATATCTTTACTGCGTATAGGATTGAGACTGGAATACAGGTGGAAACAATCTGTGACAAATGCTCTTTGTTTGTAACCTCTCCTGTTTTAGCCATACTCATTTAGTGCCATTAGTTCCTTAGTCATGCTCCTTGAATGGGATGTAGTATATAATAGTGAGCATCTGAGCAGGTAAAGAATTCCTTTCCCTTATATAAGCAATCAACTGTATCCTTTCCTCACAAATCTAGAATTAATGAGCCTGGGTTTCTTCTGGAGCAGATAGCGAGGTTCTCATGCAGACTTGATACCTGGTGACAATAGTGTCATTGAGAGGGGCTTCTGGGTGAAAGCACTGACAGCCAGTAGCAGCTACTGGGATGAACACTGTCACCAGGACAGTTGCTGCCACAAAGCATGTGGTGATGAAACAAGGTGACCATCAGCATCTCCAGGGGGCTAAGACTGCTACTGGAGTTAACCCTACAACCTAAAGAGAGTGACAGGTACACACCTGACTCATCACATTCTTGGACTTCCCCATCAGATGAGACACAACTGTGGCAAGAGGGAGGCTTAAATAGAAGGTGAGGGAAGCTGACTCTGCTGGGCTACAAAGGACCTGGACAAAACTGAGCATTGGAAGATAGAATGGAGGCTCGGAACCCACGGTGCCACAGTCAGGGCACCATGCCCCCTTCCAGTGGCCCTGATTACAGCCAAGGTGGACTGTGAGGGGTGGACAAGGAAGACAAACATTCTCCTTCCTGGCAATGGTATTGCTCTCCCATCTTGTTGGAGCTAGCTTGTTGCTAGCAAAAGGTGCTTGTTCTGCCCTGTGGCCTCTTTTGTGGTCCATTAATTCTGAGTTCCTATGTGAGAGGGTTTTATTCTATAGCTCTGTTTTGCTTCTGTTGCTTTGATGACACTCTGCTGTTTCATTCTGTTGGCTTTCTGTTGACGTTAACTTCTTTTTAACTAGTTTTAGTAAATGTTAATTGTAGCTTTTTCATAATGCTGTTAGAGAGTTTGGGGATTCATTGAATCAAAAGTTGGAGTGGAAATGTTTTTAATACATCTATTTTTTTTTAAAGCACTTTGACTGTATTTCCAGTACCAAAATGGAATTTTATGTTGATCCTCCACACCTGATCATAGTATCTTACTTTCATTACTGCATCACCAGATGTGAATCCATGATGTGGAAGAAGTATGAGATTTCAAAACCAGTTGCATGTGCAAAGCTTGTACTGATGCATTTTCTGCAAAGTCAACTGTTGCATGCAACTGTGAATCAGGATTACAGCATTCAAGATGCAAAGCAAGAAGGTATTAAAATGGATTATGCATGAACTTTATTGGGCTGTGTTTGATCATGTACATGGCTCAAAACCAGATCTTCAGTAGAAGGCACAAGGGTGTGGCCCCAGGAAGCATTTTCTTTCTCACAATGATGGCATGGGCAGAAGCACTTTGTGCCCTTTAACAGCAATACGTTAATAACTTAATTACCTGCAGCACAATGCTCTGAACAACATCAAATGAGATGTCCCTGCTTTGCTCTCTAGGCCAACAAAACATCAGAAGAACAAAAAATAGCAGTAATTAGGCTGAAGCATGAAAGTCTTCTGAATGGCTCGGAACACCACTCCTTCTCCAAGTGTAACCTAGCATACTTTTCTCAAGCAGGGACTTACTGGTGTTCTGCGCTTTGTTTTAAAAACAAGACAATGGACATGACTCACAGTAAATTAGGTAGGCTTAAGTCCCATTAGATTGAACGGCACCCTAGTGCTTAACTCGGCATACATCTTTAGTATAACTACCCTGTAAAAAAGTATACACTATATATTTGTTGGCAACCTTCAGTCTCGAAAGACTATGGTATAAGTCTATAGCACCCAGTATTCCCAGGCGGTCTCCCATCCAAGTACTAACCAGGCCTGACCCTGCTTAGCTTCCAAGATCAGATGACATCAGACATGTGCAGGTGACCTCAGGATTTATATCCGGCCTTTCCCATACCAAAGCAAATGTCCAAGGTGGGCTATCACTATTTTGCTAAAGGTTTGAGGAGTCTAGCAAAAGCTAATTAATATACACCATCCAAATTCTGTACAACGTAAAAGTACATATAATATAATACAGGTGGCTTGTGTTATCTGTGGGTTCAGTAACCAATGATTTCTTCATCTGCAGGTCCCCAAGCCTGTAATGTAGACTGACCCAGAGCGTCCAGAGGTGAGGGAAGCTGTGCATCCACCTGCAGCCCTCTGTAGAGTTCAGAATGAAGACTGAGGTCATTTAAAGGTGACTTCTGGTTTTCAGTGTAAACCAGAAGCTGCCTTTAAATGGCTCCAGACAGCTTTTTGAGCCCCACCGAGCCTGCGGACAAACATGCAAGGCCTCTGCAGACTTCAGAATTATTTTGTGATTATTTAAGTGTATTTCAATGAAGATTAGATATTCACAAACCACATTGTTGACAAGAATTTCTTTAGTGAAAAAAAGCTGGAAATGTTAGCATACAAAACCCATTGTCTTTGGAATGAGACAAGTATGATAGGTTAGCTGTGATGCTTTATGCTTCAAGTCCATTTCCAGAAATTCATTAATCTGACTCACTGTTATATTATGATTTTCAAATCCCAAACCAAACTGTCTCTGGAAGGGAGCAGGTACAAGCAGAAGTGAGAAGGCCAATAAACCATAAAAGTTCAGCAAAATCAGTCGAGAAAGTCACCGTCCAATTACCACATCAAAGACTGGCAGGTAAGTTATAAAAGGATTTACTTAGCCAGTCTTTGGTAGCACAGGAAAAAAGGTGTGTTCTTAGCCATAAAACTTTTTTATTAGCATTGCTGAGTTCACAAAAGATCAGCTGTTTTCCTCCCACCTTGCTCAATGAAAAACCATCCATTAGAAACCAATGGGTACATCTGAGAGTAACTGTATGACATCAAAAAATGGTAATACAATATTTCTTTGTCAAGTTCAGATTATAACTCTTACCTTGAAATACACACCATGTGCTTCCTTCACTAGAACCATATCACCAAACTTATCAGAATAACTGGAGTTCATTTTATATAGGTCATTTCCTGAGCAGGGAAGAGGGAAAAAAGAGGTTATTAAAACTATGACCTAAAAAAACTATTGCAAACAATCACATTAGCAAGCTTTAAATAATTTAGTATTCATATTTAGAATTCAGAATACTTTTGTTTCACTATAAAGTCAGTTCTCATTATCCAGTAGGGTTAGGTTTCTGGGAAACCTAGTGGATACTGAATTAGCAGATATGAAACATTGAGCCTATGGGGAAAATGGGATTAGGTTCCAGGGGACCCTTTTCACCACACACTCCATGAACTTGAAGTCCCCAAGATGGTTGAGCAAGTCTGGAGACGGTCACAAATTTGTCCAACGATTCTCCATAGGCCAATCCCAATGCCCATTTGATGTGGAAAATTGACTCAGTCCAGGCAACTTTCTAAAAAACAAGTATAATTGATAGGATGCAATTACTGAAACCTCTTCCCCATCTTCCCCAACCTTATAGTGTATAGGCATGTCTTTCTTTCCCCCCAGCACTGCCTTCTGTTCGTAAGGAGGCCAATGTCTCTCCTCCTCCTCTTCCTGCAACCTCTTTTGCCTCCACCTTCCTGGAGGAAGGTATGCCAAATACCCCCCCACCCCAGGAGCACCGGCACAGTATTTGCAGATAACAAGAAAAGGGCTGAGGATAACGAGAGGTAGGTGGCAGTTCTGCCCTTTGCAAATAAGTGAATTAGCATTTGTTGTTCTTAGTTCCTAGTTGTTCTTGACTGGAGTGAAAAGGAGCCATTTGGTTTAAGTGATTTTTTTCCCCATTTATTTTTCCTGTTTTAGAAGCTGCATACTCCTTGTTGTTCTATCTTTGGTAATACATTGGTATTAAAGTATTTCTACACTCTTACAAGTGTTTTGTTTGCCTCTTATTGTGTGGTATGTAACTCACCATACATACCTGTAGCACTGGGCAAACCATTTTCTAAACTCATTTTTTCTTTAAAAAGTCAGTGTCCAACTAGAAGGTATACCTCTCCCTCCCGCAGAGCTAGAGTACATGAACATAAGGAACTGCCTGATATTGAATCATACCATTGGTTTCATCCAGCTCAACATTGTCCACACTGACTGGGAGAACCTCTACATGGTTTCAGAAAGGTCTTTTCCCCATCAGACGAGACACAACTGTGGCAAGAGGGAGGCTTTTCTTGAGCTGGTGGGGACTGAACCTGGGAATTTCTGATTGCATGCAAAGCATGTGCTCTATATAGAGAGAGCACATATACCCTGTCTTTCAAGAGAAAGAAAGGGTGGATGAATTGGGTTGCTAATATGAAAAGTTAGAGATGAAAACAAATGGAATACCACTGCTTAATAATTTTCCTGTGGGCTGCTGTGCTTTTAATGTGTTTGGTTTTGAGCTTGCATTCGTCCCTTTATTTTCTGTATCACTGAGCTCATTACTTTTAACTCTAGATAGATTTCCTGGTAAAACACAATGTAATTCTTCAGCAGCCATAAACAGTGAGGAGCTGCTTAAATTAAAGATCAATAAAAAAAATACAGGAGGAGGAAAGAAAATGTGTCATAAATAAAATAAAGAGATGCTTCAGAAAAAATGCTATGCAATTAAACAGGATGAAAATTTAAAATGAAATTTAGTTGTAATACATTTCCCATTCTTTTCTTCATGAAAATTACCACAGAAATAGAAGGGGTTTTTTCCCCCCTGTAATTTAAATGTTAAGCGGCCAGATGTGTGTCTCATGCTTGAAGAGTTGAAGCTTTGCATTATTTAGCATATTAAGATTCGCAGAATTTAAAAAAGGCTTCCTTTATTGCCTGGAGGTTCTAATTAAGTAAACCTTAGCTTGGTACATTTAAAACTTGCAATACAAGAGATTTTGCTTCTTTCTTGGATTTTTCTTTTTTGTTCTTTCTACAGGCACATCAGTATAATAAATATGGAAAATACTTTAGAGGCTATAATTTTTCTTTGGCTTGAGGAATTAAACCTATCTATTACTTTAAGAAGTTTTGATAGGGCCAGCAATCAGAAAGACATCGAAAGGCTCCAGACTACTTTAAATACACACATACCCCCCATGAGTTTTTCATCATTAGTGGAGAGGAAAGGTGACATAAAATTAGATATAAAAATTCTCTCACATGTACACAATACTGTTTAAATTAGCTCCAAGAAAACAACAGAGAATTGCACAGTTCGACTTTGCTAAACTACATTCTCTCTTTTTTTAATAACATTTCATAATTGACCGCAAAATGCTATAAAGTGCTAATTAGATGCCCTATCAACTATGAGATGATGAACGAATGGAACAGCTGCACTGGAAATTGTAATTAAAAATAAAATTGTACTGACAAGTCTAGGTATAGAATTATAAACCATAGCCCAAATATAAATATTCCTATTTTCTTAGCAAGGGACAGAAAAAGCCAAGTTGTCTACTTTGCTGGAAGAATTGTAGTACATCAGCTTCAAAATCATTAAATTCTTGCTCACACAGAACATGCCTTCCTGTATGTTCTTACATCCACTGTTTTCACAAGAGTGGATGTCAAATGCTAGGATAAAAGCATGCAGTACAGTCCTCCTGAAAGTGTATCATTTGAGAATGTAGCTGGGGAATTACTTATTTGAGTACTTTTCTAGATGTGGGTCAAAATGTCCCTGCACCATTAATCTAGCCTATAAAGGAAAAGGATTATCCTCTCTGCAAAATTCTAGATTTCCACATGGAAGGTTTTTTCTTTTTTCTTTATTTTATTTTAGGAGCTGTTCAAACATGAGATTTTGCAGTGGCATTCTGAACCCTGTGCAGCACTGTGAGGAATCTGTACCTGGATGTTCTTCTGAGCAATTACAGCTTGCTCTCAATCAAATGGTTTCTCAATCCACTTGTAAATTTGTACCCAGAGCCCCTTCTAATGTGTCAAACAGGCTTCTGATAGGGCCTGTCTACAAGTAAATATTATGTCTGTAAATACTGTAGTAATGCATCAATGGACCATAGTTTCATCTGTAGTTATATAATCCCTGCATTACAATTGGTAACTCCAGCACTTTCTTCTCTGGCTGGCAGCAGTTCTCCAGGGTTTTAGGAAAAGGTTTCAAGGTCACCTTTTAATAGAAGATGGTGGAAAATGATTCAAAAACCTGGTTCATGTGCTCTACATGAGATATGATGTTCATGTTCATATCTACAGATATGAACATGGCTACATGCTACACTCACCCCATGTGAGACACTGCCTCTTGAGACTTCTGAAATCTCTCTTATCAACAAGCAAAGAGAGCTACAGGGGACAGAGAAATCACATACAGTACGCACATTGAAGGGGGACCAACTGGCTGCCTTCTTTTCTGACTATTGTTTCCCTTTGCTGCTTGTTTGCCTTATTCCCCCGCCCCCAGCTCTCAAGAAAAAATTAGATAAGAGATAAGAGGAGAGAGAAATACATGAAAAAGGGACCCGAACTTTTCCGAGTGGTAAAGACCAGAAGTGATTGTGAGGAGCTCCAGAAGGATCTCTCCAGACTGGCAGAATGGGCAGCAAAATGGCAGATGCGCTTCAATGTCAGTAAGTGTAAAGTCATGCACATTGGGGCAAAAATCAAAACTTCACATATAGGCTGATGGGTTCTGAGCTGTCTGTGACAGATCAGGAGAGAGATCTTGGGGTGGTGGTGGACAGGTCGATGAAAGTGTCGACCCAATGTGCGGTGGCAGTGAAGAAGGCCAATTCTATGCTTGGGATCATTAGGAAGGGTATTGAGAACAAAACGGTTAGTATTATAATGCTGTTGTACAAATCGATGGTAAGGCCACACCTGGAGTATTGTGTCCAGTTCTGGTCGCCGCATCTCAAAAAAGACATAGTGGAAATGGAAAAGGTGCAAAAGAGAGCGACTAAGATGATTACGGGGCTGGGGCACCTTCCTTATGAGGAAAGGCTACGGCGTTTGGGCCTCTTTAGCCTAGAAAAGAGACGCTTGAGGGGGGACATGATTGAGACATACAAAATTATGCAGGGGATGGACAGAGTGGATAGGGAGATGCTCTTTACACTCTCACATAATACCAGAACCAGGGGACATCCACTAAAATTGAGTGTTGGGCGGGTTAGGACAGACAAAAGAAAATATTTCTTTACTCAGCGCGTGGTCGGTCTGTGGAACTCCTTGCCACAGGATGTGGTGCTGGCGTCTAGCCTAGACGCCTTTAAAAGGGGATTGGACAAGTTTCTGGAGGAAAAATCCATTATGGGGTACAAGCCATGATGTGTATGCGCAACCTCCTGATTTTAGGAATGGGTTAAGTCAGAATGCCAGATGTAGGGGAGAGCACCAAGATGAGGTCTCTTGTTATCTGGTGTGCTCCCTGGGGCATTTGGTGGGCCGCTGTGAGATACAGGAAGCTGGACTAGATGGGCCTATGGCCTGATCCAGTGGGGCTGTTCTTATGTTCTTATGTTCTTATGACCCAACCCAGAAGCTCTTCTCACACATTGATGGTGATTTTACTTCCTCCTCCTTTCACTGCCCATTTCAGGGGGAGTCTTCAGAAGTCACAAAATGCAAAGGCTTTGCCACCCTGTGTCAAGTGTCACATGCAGCTAGGCAGTTACTAGCGGAGACTTTCTGGGAAATTGGAATGAAGGCCAACAAGAAGCTCTGCAAAGCAGACTCACCAAAGACTTATTGCACAAGCCTCTGTGGGTCTAATCCACAGTGAGCCCCATTTATGGTGCTTCCTCCCACAAATGTTCAGGATTACAACCTTAATATCTCATTGCCACGTTTCCAAAGCCAAGACGCATGTGTGTCTAGGTATGGCAAGTAAAGGAAGGGCATGTTCTCTTTATTGCAGAAAATGTCACAGATCCCTTTGAAACACTGTCTATAAGGAATTATTGATGGGAGATGCTTCTGGGATTTTCGCAGGTAATTACGTTTACATCCTCTATATAGCAGATACAAAGAAGCACACTGCATGCCAGAAGCCAGAGCTCCACTGCAGCTGCAAGGTGCAGGGGATGATATAAGGAAAGCCTGCCATATTTTCACAGCAATTGCTTCATAAGTCAGCTAGTGAGCATAAATGTCACCTCTCCTAGGGCCTTTCTAGATGATACAAACTTCACACTTTTTGTTTAGCTCTGAATTCATGTGAGCACCATTGTGCTGTACCCTAAGGCCTGTGCAACTTGTGACCCAACAGGCTGAATGTAGCCCATCAATGAGGTATGCTGGCTTAGTAGTGGCTCGATAAACCTCCAATTTTTGCTGCCTACCTGGGGCTGTAAATAGGAGGAGGAGAGTTTATTGTCAGGCTGTAACATAAACCTACTGGGCTGTGTTCAGCTTGGTAGGTCACACAGTGTGCTGACCGGAATGTAGCATTGCTGGTGGGGGATTGATGCTATATGCCAGTGGTTCTCACACATTTAGCACTGGGACCCACTTTTTAGAATGAGAATCTGTCAGGACTCACCAGAAGTGATGTCATGACTGGAAGTGACATCATCAAGCAGGAAAATTTTTAACAATCCTAGGCTGTAATCCTACCCACACTTACCCAAGAGTAAGTCCCATTGACTATCTTTGTTAAAAGAATATACATAATAGCTTGTTAAAAGTACAGATCTGTAACATTTCCCCAAATGCAGTCACATACCATAGTAGCATCAAGTCTAATATATTAAAAATAAAATATTGAAATGAATGGGGACCCATCTGAATGGCTCACAACCCACCTAGTGGGTCCTAACCCACAGTCTGAGAAACATTGCTATATACCATTCCTCTGAAAGGGATTGTAGGAGTGTTGCTGTTTGCCACTTAACAAAAAAATTAGGGAATATGTATTCTTCACAAAAAGCACTGCTGAAAAGGAAGGACAGCCTTATTTGTTAACCATTTCTTAAAAGAACGACAGGAGTCCTCCTGAGCTTGAGTAGTACAGCAGAGAAGAAGGCGGTCTCTGAAAAGGTAACACAGATTTTCTTTTCTTTTTTTAAGGTGATGCAGGTATTGAGGTAAGAAATGAACTGACTCCCCTCATTGCTAATTATTGTATATTACAGAAAACTTGGGCTAATTCAGCTGTGATAAGAAGGGATTGTGTGCACTCAGTTTTACCTGGAGAGGGTAATTCTAGACAAACAGAAGTCCCAAGTTCCTATACCTCAAAGAGTAGAAGTTTCATGAGTTTCAAGTTCATGAGACAAAGAAGGAATCAAGTTAGGATCCATATTCCATTTGTGCTTATATTAAGAGCCAAACTTGGATAGGAGTGGTTGCAAAGATTTACTTTTTCCTTTCTATCAGCTCAATCCTATCCTTCCCCCCTCCCCCACATGGAGCAACTATATTGCAAAAGGCATGCACTGTATCCAGTGGGGGGGGGGGAGGCAGATTGGGAGGTTTTAGAAGGGAAAGGGGATTTAAGTATTGCACAAAAGGAAAATCCATAAATAAAAAGTTTAAAAACTTTACCTTAAAAAAAGGATATAAAGTAACAGGCCTGTAGCACAATTTTAGTAACCCAACTATCTAACAAAGTTCTTATGTACCTGAAAACACCTTTACCAGGAAGGGCATTGACTGACGTCCCACATTCATGAGACGGTACAGTCCTGAACTGTCAGTACACTTGTAAAACCTCATAGGCCATCACAGAGCAGGTTGGAGGCCACTATCAGGGCTGAATGCAAGGCTTTGCTCCAGGGCCCCTAATTACCTGCCACTGGCACTGAAATGGATGAAAGTTTAACACAAGCCCAGAAAACACAAAGGTTACTTCACAACTCTTCACAACACAAAAGACAACTCTGCAACTCATTCCAAATACAGGCATGCCCCAGTATCAACGAGGGCTCCATTTGGGACTCCCTCCCCCCAGATATATGAATCAGAGGATACCACTTTTGTTTGTGGATTAATCAACTAGAAAATTAGTTGTTTTCTTGAAGAGGGCAAGTTTTAACTGGTGGTCCTGCAAGTCAAGGGAACTTATTCATTCTGCTGATACAATTTTTGTTCAGACATGTCACTGTGCCAGGTAATGAAAAAAACTTATTCTTTTTCATTAGTGTTAATGTTTTAATTTATTTCAAATGCCTGCCTTTCTCTAAAAATACAGACTCAAGGCAAATTGTCATAATAAAGCATTATGATGTGCCATTCATGGAATGGTTTTAACGATTTGATCAGCAATCTAATAAATCAATATCTAATAAATAAATCAATAAATAACATTGATATAATGAATCAATTTGCTTTATAATTAAAATTTGCTTTATAAGATGCATCCTCTAGTTTTAGCAGCAATAGTTGCTTTAAAAAAACACCATGCCACTTGCACTGATCACAAAACAGGTGACAGCAATGATTTTCAACGTTTTTCATCTCACATCACACTGACAAGGTGCTACAATTGTCAAAATCAGTATTTATTTTTTTTTTAAAATCATTGACAAGGTACACTGTGCTGCTGGCAGGGGGCTCACATTCCCCAATGGTCCTACTAATAAATGACTCTCCCCCAAACTCCCACAGCACACCTGTAGACCATTCATGGCACACCAATGTGTCAGGGCTCAATGGTTGAAAATCACTGGGTTATAGGATAAAGGAAGGTAAAGGAGAAAGGGCTTAGACATTCATGAGATGGGGCAGACAGTAGGAGGAAGAGCAAGGACGCAAAGGGTAGAAAATAAAGAGCTTTTATAGATCCATCAAAGACTATTAGCCACAATAGTCAGATGAAACCTTTGAGGTCAATTGCAGATTATTCAGAATACCCCAGGTGGTGAACTTGCAAAACAACCAAAGAGGACTGTGCTGCTCTCATGCCCTGCTTGTAAGTTCCCCAGGGGTATTTGGCTGGCTAATGTTGAAAACAACAACAATATTTTATGCTCTCATGAAAAAGCAAATTTCCCATTGTCACTGAAAGACCCATCAAAACTTTCCTCTAAATATTAATTTGATCTGCCTAAATGTTTTTAAGCATGTGAATGGGGGTGCGGGTTGGGGAGAAGTTTGGGAACGAGGCTTCCATAAGCAAAGGATGTCATTAATAATCCTGGTGCAAGAGAAGAGGAGTTGAGAAATACCACGATCCAGAAATATAAATAGCCAAATAAAATCCAAGGGATGTAAACATGTCATGGAAATACCAACCCTAATCCAAAGTTGTCAGTAAACTCCACACACACCTTGTAATTGCAAACATCTTGGATGGAGGAGCAAAATGTTTCAGAAGCCGCCAAGCCCTTTCGATACCTTTTCTGCAGGGCTCCGTTTGATCCTTCAGGTTTGATTAAAACTTGCCCATGACTTTATCTGCCTGGTGAAACAATTGGCAGACGGAGATGTGCATTTTCATCATCTAAAAATCCAGATGAAAAGCAAATCTGTTTCCAAAGTGTTTGCAAATGATCCCACACGGTAAAAAGCTCCAACCTGCTGGAAACATTTCAAGAGCTGATCCTCTCCTTTCCGCTGACTTTCGTTTGACACGCACTGTTCCCAACCTTTCACAGCATTAAACTGCTTTCCCACTTCCTTTTCAACAGTGGGAATACTTCCCTTATGGGTGTCAGAATCTCTCAGAGAGGTCAAAGGTTGCTCTGCAGAGGAAATGACAAGCTGTGAAATGTAAAGGTACAATTCCTTCCACATGTTCCTCTGCTCCAGGAACAGCACAGTACTGTCAGCCAGTATCACTTTGGGATGGCCCAGGCCTTTGCAAAACAGCTCTGTCAAAACAAATTTACAATTAGAGACCTGCGCAACTGTTTAAAGCCGTTTACTACTCTTCCAGTAGGCCTGAAAATTATTTACTGAAACTAAATGAGGTGCAGGCTAACTGGACTGCTAATAATGAGACCATGGGAGAAAAAAACAAGAGGGCACAAGCCAGTCAAATTTAAGCTCTTTTCAGATTCTAAGGGGAGAGAGTTAAGCTTGTGCGTCTCTTGAAATGAGACACAAACATGCTGGATTTTGCCCCACTCTTGCAGCATGATTCTAAGATTGTTTGCTCCAAATTAAATATCGGTATGCTCAAAATAACTAAGCGCCCAATCTGATTCACGACTACACTGTAGAAGGCAAGCGGAACATGGAGGTGTGTGCTGCATGCTGTGGTTAGGGGACTGATCAGTAAGCCTGCAAGAGGTAAGGAAAAATATATGTCATCTTGTATAAAAATCTTGGTATATAAATGTGAAAAATGAAATCAATCAATCAATCAATTAATCTTGGACCTATCAATATAGCTGGCTAAATCCTAGGAGAGCAAAGGGATGGGGCAGGCCAAAAAAATGGAGGGTAAAATCCGGTGTGTTTGATGTGCAGCTGATGTGCAGCTGATGTGTTTGACTGTTAGACTGTTAGATAATGGAAAACAATATCCAGGGCATGAGATGTCATCACTCTCCACAATAGCAACCCAAGGAAGATGTAACGTGTGTCGATGTGCAGAGCATGTAGAGGTAGACAACACATATTCCCCCATGCCAATGCAGCAGGGCTAGTGCGGGCTGCGTGGCACCCTGCGGAGGAATTTTGCAGGCTGGAGGTCTCATAAGAACATAAGAAGACCCCAGCTGGGTCAGGCCAAAGAAGGGGGATTCCTGGGCTATAATCCTCTAGGTGTGCTCAGAAATATGAGCATGCAGCACGCACCACTGCCATCAATCTCGCTTCCTCCTTGGTCTGATCCACCCATGTCCTTTGCCACTCTCCCCCACCCCATTACACCCCTCCCCTGCTTGGCATGAAACTTACAGGTGTTTGTCACATGTAGGCTGACATGGGTCTCCACACCAGTGCCAGCAATCGCTATGCCATTGCAGTGTGTTTTACACTTTTGTAATGGCTAGCACTGGTGCAGTGCATGCTGTGCTGGCATGCACTCCAGTTAAGATTGGGCACACTGTCCCACTCATCTACACAGTTCAAGAATCTCTCTCTCTCTCTCTCTCTCTCTCTCTCTCTCTCTGTGTGTGTGTGTGTGTGTGTGTGTGTGTGGTGTATATATTTCCCCACACATGCTCTCCCTGGATCAACCATTCTCAACCACTGTGTCATGGTACACAGTGTGCCACAAGTGGTCCACAGGTGTGCCACAGGAATTTGGGGGAAGGTCATTTATTAGAAGGGCTAATGGAGGATGTGAGCCCCCCACAGGCAGCATAGTGTACTTTGTCAATTGTCAAAATCCCGACGGTGTGCCTTGACAATTTAGTGCCTTGTCAGTGTGCCATGAGATGAAAAAGACTGAAAATCGCTGGCCTAGATGGATTGATTTGAATATAAACTTAGATGTACATGCTTCTGCTAACTTATGAACCAAAGGAAGTCTTTGGGTCTACTGCCATCAGAGGTACGAACTACTGTTAAATTACTTCCTGGTTTTTGTCTCTGGTGCTCTTTTTTGTTGCTGTTTGCTTACATTTAATTGGCTATAAATGCTTTCAGATTTCAACAGGAAAGAACAACAGAGAAATGCAGCTGACAGTAATGTTGCTTATGTCGTGATAAATACATCACAGCAGCAACTAACGAAATGTGAATCACAGATCAAAAGATGCTCAAACTTGAAAACACATGCAAAAATGATTGTACAAATACCTCCCTCCCCCCACCCCGGGAACTTAACATTATATTAATTTTCAGAGGTAGAATGAATTTTTCAGCTCATAGGAACTTTCAAGTGTGAATGAGCTGTCAATGCCTTTTTCACATCCAAGGCATCTGCTGTTAGGATCTATTCTACTGCCTATGTTGAATGTAGCAGAAAAGTTGCCTTCAGAATTGATTGCATCTTGGGGAGAACTAGGTAATTAGCACTACCCCGATTTCATTAAACTCAATGGTAGAGACTTTCATCATTTACTTGTATAATTAACTGTGATTGCCTTCAAATAAGATAGCTCATATGTGCTTGATACACTATTTTTACTAGGCTTCATATTTCTGGGCTCACCTAGAAGGAGGATTCCTGCTCTTACAGCCCAGTCCTATTGAAATTCCTCCTATCATTGCAGTCGTGCCACCAGAGTATGTGCTGCATCCTGGGGAGGTGGGGGGGCAGCTGTGGAATCTCCTCCAAAAAAGGGAGGAGATTTTCCCCTGCCTGGCAACACATCCTCGCATGTTCAGACCTGCGCCAACAATTTAACTAGCACAAGTCTGAGTGGGCTCAGGCAGGTGGATCAAGGTCACGAAGAGGGATAGCATCTGTGTGGTGCTGCACCCACTAATAAGTATTAAGTATACAGATATTTCTATACCGCCTTTCTTGGTCCTCAGATTTTTCCTTGGACTTTATTCAAGGCAGTTTACATAGGCAGGCTAATTAAATCCCCATAGGGATTTTTACAATTTGAAAGAAGGTTCTATCTTTCAAGAAACCACAACATTCAGATGTTTCTTTCTTGATCTGGTTGCACATTCTGGCCTCCCACGCTCAGAGCAGATGGAATAACTCGGCTCAGCTTGTCAGCTGCTTCAAGGTCGCACGGTGCTGGTGGCCTCGAACTGGCGACTTGCGGATGTTATCTTCAGGCAAATGGAGGCTCAACCCTCTAGACCAGACCTCCTGCCCAACACTATTAATATCACCCCCTTCTCAACACTGACTTGCCCTCCTCTCTGACCCATTCCTTCTCCTCCCTGCTCCATTCCACCTACTCCCAAGCTCTCTCTCTCCTGCCCCCTGTGCTGACTTTTCAGTGCTGGGGGTCATGGACAAGCCACTGGCATGTGTCTGCTCGTGGTGGTGGCCTGACTGTGCAAAACAAGGCCCCCTAAGATCAGGCTGTTGAGCACAGTGTAAGAGAAGTGTCCCTAGCAAAAAGACACAACCTTTTCTCCAGAACACTCTGAACTAGCCATGGAAATGATGCAGCTTATGCAGGTGCCAGGCAGGTTCCAGAAGAACTGATGACCCCCCCCCCCCAAAAAAAAAGGTGCTGACAGCAAAGAGGAAATTAGTCAAGGGGCAGAAGAGAAGCAAAAGGTTCTTAGTAGGAGCCAGAAAGACACTGGCAGAACCAACCTGATTCCGAACTGAGCATTCCTTTGAGGCAGGCCTATAAGTTCATTAGGCAGGCCTATCAAGACATTAACAGGTGACCAGAATCTGAATAAAGGTTCGTTTTTTAGGGGAGGAAACGGAGGTAACTTACAATTCAATAAGCAATAATTGCTATCACTTTTCACTAAAAGTAAAGGGTATTTTTTTTTAAACATTTCTTCTTTGTTTTCTATTAACAGTGCTACATCAGCATCAAAGTGTCTCAAAAAAACCAACTACACCCTGCATGTCCTTTAAATTCAAACCCCCCACCCCACCCCCAATTAATTAAAATTTACTTTTGGATTAAGAAACTAAAGCTTTAGTTGGAAAATCTACCAGCTGAATTGCTCTGAGTTTGCATCCCTGGCTGATATAACTCCCAGCTGATTCAGAGACTGCATTGAAAGCCAATCAAGAACTGAAGAAAAGTAAGTGGAAATATTTTGCTGTATTCAAAAAAAGAAAACAACCAAAACTGACGTTATAGTCTGAAGATACCTAAGAAGGATTGAAAGGTTTGCTCATTTGAGGGATGTGTATTGCAGGATTCAACATAAAGATAGAATGAATTCTGAATTAAGCCAGATTGTTGATGAGGGCCACATAAGATCACTTTCCTGAGAACTACAGTAACTTAACATGTTTCCAGATCCAGCTCAAGGTGCTGGTCTTCAAAGCCCTGTTTCGGCCTTCAGTCCCTTAAGGACCCCTTCCTGCAACATTAATCTACCTGCCCAGTGAGATCATTGGGGGGGGGGCTCTGCTTCACCTGCCATCATTGGTTGAGGCTCAATTGGCAGGCATAGCGTACAGTGCCTTCTTTGTGATAACTCCTGGATATGGAACCTCAAGGGGTTGTGATGCCGCCTCCTAATTATTTTAAAGGCACTTAAATACATTTGTTTTACCAGGCCTTTGGGGTCAAACATAACCTGGGAATGGTGGTTGTCTGCTGCTGAAGTTTGGAGCCACTGTGCTCTTTGTGTTTCATTTTAAGAATGTTTTTAAATTGTTTTGTTTTCTATGTTTTTATATTTTACTATTATCCATCATGCAACTTTTAATGTAAGGCAGGGTGAACATGGATGGAGAGACATGTTTATGAAATCCTATGCACACTTATTTGGAAAGAAATTGCATTGGACTCAGTGGGGCTAGCTGCTAAGGAAATACAAATTGTAGGTGGTATAGGGCCCAATCCTATCCAACTTTCCAGCACCGATACAGCCTTGCCAATACACTGCGTCCTGCAGGAAGAGGCAGTCACAGAGGCCTTATCAAGGTAAGGAAATGTTTTTTCTTTACCTAGGGGTACATTGGACTGGAAAGTTGGATAGGATTGAGACCCTTGAATCTAACGGGTCATCATCCTATCCTATGACCTAGGGTCATCCTAGGTAATTGAGCGGGTGGTGGCGTCCCAACTCCAGAGGGTCTTGGATAAAGCGGATTATCTGGATCCTTTTCAATCTGGTTTCAGGCAGGGCTTTGGAACAGAAACTGCCTTGGTCGCCTTGGTGGATGACCTACGCCAGGGACTGGACAGGGGGAGTGCATCCCTGCTGGTCCTGCTGGACCTCTCAGCGGCTTTCGATACCATCGACCATGGTATTCTTCTGGGCCGATTGGCCGAGTTGGGAGTTGGAGGCACTGTTTTGCGGTGGTTCCGCTCCTACTTGGAGGGTCGGTCCCAGATGGTGGTGCTGGGAGATGCCTGTTCGACACCCTGGCCCTTGAGGTGCAGGGTGCCATAGGGCTCAATTCTGTCCCCCATGTTATTTAACATCTACATGAAACCGCTGGGAGAGGTCATCCAGGGGTTTGGAGTGGGGTGCCATCAATATGCCGATGACACCCAGCTCTATCTCTCCTTTTCTCCAGACTCCAGGGTGGCGGTTGAGGGCCTGGAGCGCTGTCTGGAGGCAGTGAGGATCTGGATGGGGGCTAACAAGCTGAAATTAAATACGGATAAGACAGAGGCTCTCCTGGTTCGGAAATCCTCGATGCAGGTGCTGGACTATCGATTTGCGCTGAATGGGGTTGCACTCCCCCTGAAGGAGCAGGTCCGCAGCTTGGGGGGTCCACCTGAACTCGCAGCTGCTCCTGGATTCCCAGGTGGCGGCTGTGGCTAGGGGGGCCTTCGCTCAGCTTCGGCTGGTGCGCCAGCTGCAGCCGTACTTGGATCGTGCAGACCTGGCCACGGTGATCCATGCCATGGTCACATCGAGGTTAGATTATTGTAACGTGCTCTATGTGGGGCTGCCCTTGAAGACGGTTCGGAAACTGCAACTAGTGCAGAATGCGGCAGCCAGTGTGGTTACTGGAGGTAGGCAGTTCAACTGTCAGTCCACTTCTCCAGCAGCTGCACTGGCTGCCCATTCATTTCTGGGCCCAATTCAAGGTGCTGGTTTTGACCTTTAAAGCCCTATACTGCTCTGGGCCAGGGTATCTTAGAGATTGCCTACTCCCATACAATCCAGCTCATCCTCTTAGGTCATCAGAGAAGGCCTTTCCACAAGTGCCGCCGCCTAGGGAGGTACGTGGGGCGGCGGCGGCAAGGAATAGGGCCTTCTCAGTAGTGGCACCAACGCTATGGAACTCCCTTCCCCTTGTCTTAAGAACTTCTCCCTCTCTTGAGACTTTTCGGTGAGGCCTGAAGACCCTTCAGTTTAGACAAGTCTTCCGAGTTCTCAGCCTTTTTAACACCTTTTCAACATCTTTTAATATTTTTTACAGGCCTGATTCTTTTATGATTTGCTGCTCTGTGCTCTTTTTACCTGACTATTTTTTATCTGACTGCTGTTTTTATGATATGTGTTAATATGTTTTTATTTGTTTTAAATTATGTTTTTAATCTGTTTTAACCTGTTGTAAGCCGCCTTGAGTCCCTTCGGGGAGAAAGGCGGGGTAAAACTAAAGTAGTTATTGTTATCATCATCATCATGTATACACCTGTACACTGAGATAGGATTCAACGTAGTTCATATCCTCAGTAGGTTATTCCAAATAATGGAAGAATAACATTGTATAACTAGTGATGGCAGTAGTGAAGTTCATACTCCCAGTTTCCCAGGCCCCATTATAAGCCAACTCAAAAATCTCTCCAAAGTTGGGACGTGGCTCATCATGGGTTCATCTGGTGCCTTTGTACCCCACTGCCACCTTCGTCCCTGTCTCAAAATGTGCCCCTGCATGGGGAGGACCTTAAACCACCCACATTTGGATCCCAAGCAGAAACCAGGAGCGCAGCACAAGACATGTTCAGAGTGCAATCTAACCAACTCTGTGTTGAAACATCTCACATTGTGATAGTCTCTTGCAAGCTAGTTTCAGTACCTCCAAGAATCTTGTTAAAGAGCAAGCACCATTCTCATTTAAGATAGTCTTAAGCTTCTGGCTGGTATCTCAACATTAGCGTCACTTTAGCATAGTTTTATGTGGTGTCCTCAAAGATTAAATACAGTATTTATAGAATCTATCAATGGGCAACAGCTTGCTGCAGATCATAAATGCATTTGTTCTGTTGGAAACGGCAAAGCCGTAAGTTTCACCACGTGGTCCCCAGTTCCCTAAGGTTTGCTTCTTTAATTGTAAATAGCCAGAAAGTCATCAAGCTAGCATTTAATAAACTTTTAATTTGAAATGGATTACCACATGTTGTGTTTGTTTGCCCATTATTAAATCTCCTAGCAACATTTCACCAGCAGAAACGGCATACTGTAGCACAGCACTGGTATATATTAGAAAACAAACCCACGGGGGATATTAACAGCTAATAATATCTTTAAAGGAGTCGCCAAATAAATAAATCCAAATGATATAGAAAATTATGCTTAAGACTTTCTGGTGCGTCAGTCATTGCAAGAGTGGGAATTTAGTGATTGACTGAACCTACCAGGTAGGTTTTTTTTTAAAAAAATACAGAACAAAGCACAGAGGCATGCTTATCTGTCAGTTGTTACCATTTCTAGTGATTCTGTGAAGGCATATCTGCAAGCTAATGTGGCATCGTTTGCAGGGGAAATACACACTATGCCATTGTGGGCCTCCTGCCTCCCGCTGCCTCCTCCCAAGGGTATGGGAAAAGACAAGACAGGGTTGCAACTGGCAAAGAGAGTCCAAAAGAAGGCAGAATGATGCTGATCAATAAGGGTTTTATGAAAGGGGATGGTACGCTCAGTCTCAAGCCTATACAAATCCAACCACTCACCCTTCTGTCCTGACCCCAGCTGGTTGTTATCTTCAAGCCAAAGGGTGAAGGGCAACTGGGAGGAAGGAGTAAATGTATCATGTGTTGCTCTTTGCTCTAGGACTTTCTTCTGGGGAGATATTTTGGGCTTTCTCCTTGCCCCACCTCACTTTGCCCTTTGCTAGTCCCTTTACCTTGTCCCCTTCTTCCTTCTGGCTCCCTTACCCTCCTTTACCACCTTTCTCCAGATTTCCCTTCCTTAACTCACTGCTGGTTTTGTTTCCTGCTCCTTCCTTTCCTCTTCACACACTTTTCCCCCCCTTGTCCATCCCTTTTCCCTTTCACATTTCCTGCTTCTCTTTCTCTCATTCCCCTTCCTTGCTCTCTGTTTCTCTTTCTTCTTCAAACTTTTCTGCCAACCTTGTAGGTCCAATTCTCAGAAATCACCCTCAGCTGTGCAAGCTGATGGCATCCTGGCTGGCTGCATCGCATGGTGATGCCTTCGTAGCTGAGCGTAGGCTTGAGAATCCACAACCAGCAGCAGTTGTGGAGCTGCCCTGTTTGAAAACCATCCCTTGTTTCACCTTGGGAGGAATCTTGACATTTACTTCAAAATGCCACTTTTTTTGAAATTTTAGTGTGAATGAATTCTAAGTGCCTTCACAGTGATGGAGAACTCCTAATTAACAAAGTACAATAAGGAACATATTTTTAAAAATGTAAACAAATGAAAGCAAGGCAGAAGCCCCTTACAATGAAGGAAGCCTAAGAGGGTTTGCTGTTCCTCTGAGTGATGCTGAATTAATAAGAAATAAGTAATCCACCTTGTTGTGATCCAAGAGAGCATCCTGAGTGGCACTGCTGTAGATGTGAGCTTTTCAATGCATCATCTTGTAGTCCACCCTCTGCCTCTTGCTTTGAAATGCCATTCTTCTCAGTAACGCTTGAGTATACAAGCTGGTTTGAAGAGGCCTGTAGGCCTGCCTCATATTCTTGCTGCTCATCTGAATACCGGGGTAGTTTAATTATCTGATAAGAGAAAACACTGTTATATGAATAGGTCAGCCATATGCAAAATTATTCTTCTAATATTCTCAAACTTTCAATCAAAAGGGTTGATCTAGGATTCTCTGGAAACTTCCACGGCAGGGGTCCCCCAGTTATTAGTTTCTTCTTAATTCGCATAATTCTTGTCCTAAATACTCTCAGTGTGCAGTGTAATAATTTAAAAACACAACTGTCCATCAATTTGTGAATCCAAGGATTCAATTATTCTCCCACAGCCACAAACCTCAATGGGTCTTCTAAGCTGACTTTGAAGTTCAAATATGAAAGTAATTTTCAAGTCTTACATTTTTTAAATACTGCATGATAGCTAAATCAAGCCACTCCACATTTTCAAGAAGGCTTTCGTATCTGAGCAAGTGGCCAGACCCTAGTGTAAGGTCTGAGAAACGGGAACCTTTTTTGAGGTAGACTGCAGCAGCATATCAATCCTCTCTCGCTGCTAAAAGGTAGTAATTCACGTTTCAAAGTATGAATTACAGAGACTACCTTCACAAGAATAGTGCTCTCTATTCATAGAATATGTTAACACTAACAAGAAGGTAGCATTTATGAGTGCAAAAATGGCACCATGGAAAGGCCACTGCTAATGTGTATTATTAAAGCTGTTTCACACCCACCTGAAAATAGAGGTTGCACAGCCAATGATCCAAATCAGATGAAATCAAATTTTCAATTTCTTGGAACCGATCAATTTTGGAGTTGTAGTGACCTCTGAGAAAGGGACATTTAAACTTCCCTTCCGCAGTATCCAAATGATTGTTACGTAAAGGAAAAGCTCCCCAGCCCACCACGCGGTCAATGCAAGTATTAGTCCCACGAAGAAGAAAGAGCTCAAACAGAAGGATCTCTCCAGGCTTCCCGTCCTTTCTCGCTGGAGCATCCTAGCAAGAAGAGGAATCGGCAGGAGGAATCATTACACTGGAAGCGTATCAACAATTAAATTTTTTTTTAAAAATCACTCAGATCACATCAGAACTATGACAAGGATTGTGGGAAAACATTCTTCTAAGCAGACCCTCTGAGAAAAATTTTAGCAGGAGATACAACTTCTCTTTTGGGAATACAAAGTTTCTTTCAGGGGTACAAAGTTTGTTTTGGACCCCTTCCCTTCTCCATTGGATAAGAATTTCATAGGATCATTGGATCCTAATTTCTATGAATTACACTATGTAAAACAATATAGGATGCACAAAGTGTGAATGCTAGTCTTCACACAGTGTAGGTGGGGCCTCAGTATCTGCGAGGGATACCCTCCAGAGACACCAAAAATTGTGGATAATGAAATCTGTGGGTTCGCCCCCTTAAACCCCCCACCCACCCAGGGCTTCCCTGGGCCTCAGAATGCCTTAAAAGGCATAAAAACATCACTTCAAGTTTTCCTTAGAAAAATGAAAGTAGCCTTTTTTTATTTTTTTTGGCTGTAAGGGCTGCTCTGAAGCCCACAGAGTCTGCAGGTAGATGCTCACAGCCTCTGCAGGTTTCAGAAAGCTCTGCAGAGGTAAACGGAGCAGAGCTCCAGTCACCTTTGGAGGGTTCAGGTTGGGTCAAGCCTGGTTCAACAGGGGTCAGAGAGACCCATCTTGAGCCAAATCTGCAGGCTCCACCTTTTCTGAGCTCCCAGGAAATTTTCAGCTCCTTTCCTTTGACTCCTGGCCCCCTTTTTGATCCCAAACCCAGGTATGATGTACACACTGAACCCCTCTCTCACGGACCCAGGTGAGATCAGAAAATGCAAGATCCCAGGAAATTTTGGGGCCCACTTTTTTCGACCATGGACCCCCTTTTTGACTCTGGGCCCAGGTACACTTTATCTCCTGTAACCCCCATGGGCCTTGCTTCTAAGTCAAATGTGCATGCCACATATTTTTTTATTTATATTATTCTATATTTTTAAAATATATTTCCAATTATGGATACTGTTGAGTTTTGAGCAGAACAAACTTCTTGAATGATCAAGTATTGGAAATTCATTAAACTTTGTATTATCAAGCTGATAGTTCACATTCTTGTAATAACATTCATCAACAAGATTTATGTTTTATCACAGTATTCTACAAAACCAAATTTCAAAAGCAAAATTTGAAAATGGTTGATATTCAGATTCCGAAATGTTGCCAACAATTTGAAATTGCATTAGATTTCCTTTCAGTTCTAAATCACACAAGCTCAATATGTCACTCTCTTCCTTAAATAAAGAACCTTTGTCATGTGGCATGGGAAATGTGATCCAATTCAGAACCATCAGGAACATTCAGGAGCTATTATGTACATACATCACAAGCAGGATAAGTAACGTTCAAGCTGGAACTGCCTATTTTTTCATTTTCGGAAAGCCTCCCCATGTGTGAGGGGACTGAAAATGAAGCAATTCATGCCATTAAAAAGGAGGAGGCTGCTAACCCTTCTACACTCAGCCCAGTGTGTACACTGAAATCATCAATGATTTATATACATCACTCCTATGTATATGTTGTGTACTTCACATGAATGACTATGAACTCGTAAAATGAAACAGAAGCATCTACTGGAAAATCTCATAGCAGCTGCTATTAAACCATTGATGGTATTGGGTTTCATTTAAATCAGATTTAGCATTTTATATAAACAACCCATGGGAAGTTAAAAATATTAGTTACCAAATGACTAACAAAAGACATCCTTAATCAAACCATACATCTCATTTGGCTATATGGGTCCCAGCTGTACATGCAACAATTGCCAATTAAAAATAATGTGAGCTTCTTCATGGATTTCAACGGGAGATAGATTGCACCGTTTCTCTTCTTGAATAAAAAAGGCTAAGATTTCTAGAAACAGTTGTAGGGTGGGGGAGAGAAGAAGATAAACAGAAGTTTCTGACATGTTCAGTCTACCCCATGAAAATTACTCTTGTTCCTCTTGATTGTTCGTCAAATTGAAATTATACATTGCATTTTAATCCCACCCTTCCACAGAAGATCTGAGGGTGGAGTACATGGTCCCCCCTTTTATCCTCACAACAACCCTATGAGTAGGGTTGTTGTGAGGATAAAACTGTATATTTTATCTCAGTGTATTTTATCTCAGTATAACAATATACTGAGATATTGTGAGGATATCTCAGTAGACTGAGATATTGACTGCCCCATTGTTGCCCAAGAAGCATTTTGGCTGAAGGGGGATCTTCCCAAACTACACCCAACACTCTAGCCACTTACATTCCTGGTATTAGGTGACGTAATTACTATCTACTCCTTAGAGATAAGCTTCCAGTTGCCTGTTAGTATAATAATGACATTTTGGCAAGAGAAGGAAACCTAATGGCCATTATGAATTTGGCCCCAACATGCATACAGAAATCCACAAAGGGAGACCATTGTTCTTGAACAGGAAAGATGTTCCATGCTTGTGTTCATTAATCCCTTGTATATTTGCTTCTGTAGAAAAAATAGAAAACTTCTGCATGCCATGGTTTTTGAATCACGCCCTTGTGCACACAAGTTCTAATATAGCCCCCATTGTTTTACAGAGTGAACGAGTTCCAAGATACCAGATACAGTATGCAGATCCAGACTAGAGGTCTGTTCAGCCCAATATCATATATTCCGATAAAACCACTGCAGATCTCAGCAGAGTGCCAGAAATGTGGGCTTTGCTGCTGCTTGCACAGGCAAAGAAATTTGCAAGGCTGAGGTGACATAGCCTAAATTTTGTATTACTGAATAATCACGAAGTGGGGAGTGGAGGCCAAGAGAAGCCATGGAGCTCCTTGTTTGCGTCTCAGTTACAGAAATGTGGATTAAGTTGAACTGAAGTGCTCCCAAACCCCATTGGTGGTGGTTGATGCTCAGTTTATGCACGTTCAAAATAATCCATAATTTGTGCAGCAACAGAGAATAAAAGCACATAATTTCTCTCTGGCTTTGTAGTGAGCAGCACTGCATTTAATTGAATTAAAACATATTGAACTAAAATCATCTCTTGATACTATTTCTGAAGTCAACCGCTTTATATTAGTTTTGTTGTCATATATTTTACTTCCCCATATGCCACAGCATTTCAGTGCGGAAATACTCAAGAGAGCAAATGAGATCCATTTGAATATTTTAAATTAGCAAGTTCGGTTGGGGGATTCATCTACTGTGTTCTTAAGAAGTCCAACTTGCTCTTGGGTTAATCATGGTTAAAGCAGAGATGATTCTTTGTTTTCTTGCTTTGTTTTCAAGGCACCCTCAGGAGTTGAACTTAGGAGAGTATTGCACAGAGCCCATTACTTTTACAGTCCCAAAATGACAAAGCCCCAGTACACATAAAGATGTGATTTTTAAACATCTGCCATTCAATTAGATCAGCATCTAGCAAGTCCCAAACCTATATCACATAACAGTACAAATTTCAATATTACTAAATTTGTGGCCAACTGCACCTAATTAAAAAAATTACATTTTTCAGGAATTCAAATAAAGATTTTGGGATAGACAACACATCCTGTGAGACCATAACTGTAAAGTAAAATGCAAAATAACGCTAATGAACAAGTTGTAGTGGTTATTATTTCAGTGACTACAACACTGTGTGAGATGAAACCAAGGAGGTCCCGGCTCAAAGCTCATACCGTAAAGTAAGGCAAATGAAGAACAGAACAATAGAAGGGAAAGGCAAAAATTGCTATAAATAAAACAGAAAACCACTTCACTTGATTTTTCTCTGTAAACCGCTTTGTGAACTTTTAGTTGAAAAGCGGTATATAAATACTGTTAATAATAATAATTCACTGACAGCCCAATCTTATGAAATGGTCATGTTCCGTTCCCCCCCACACACACACACACAATGCAGCTGCACCACCAGAGCGTGCTCTGCATCCTATGGGGTCAGTCCTGGAACATTTGTTTCCACTGCCCGGGGGTAAGCCTCCACTACCTGAATGTTTGGGCCCTGAGTATATCCAATGAGTTAGAAAAGACAAAAGGAAACCTTTCTTTATCAGTATGTAATTAATCTGTGGAACTCCTTGCCTAAGGATGTTGCAGTGGCATCTGGCCTAGGTGTCATTGAAAGGAAGAAATGTCCATCACAGGTTACAAGTCATGATGACTACATGCAACCTCTCGGTTTTACAGGTAATGTATCACTGAATGCCAGATGTAGGGAGCGGCAACCAGATATGGGTATCTTGTCATCTTGAGTGCTCCCTGCGGTATCTGGTAGGTGACCATAAGATACAGGAAGCTGGATTAGATGAGAACTTGGCCTGATCAAGCACGGCTCTTCTTCTATTCATATGACATAACCCTTGCCAGCCCAGAGAATTCAGTGCTGCTGTCACAGCCTGGGTGGCATGCCATGGGCCGGCTGGGGACCAGACAGCCCAGGAGAGGTAAGTAAAGACATTTTTAACCTCCCTGGTAAGGCTGCCTGGTTTCTAATCCATCTCCTCAGACCCATACCAGCTCTTTTGCTGGCTTATGTCTGAAGAGCCCTGGGAGGTGGGAAGGGATAGGATAGAGAGGGAGGGGGAGGATACAGCATGTATCGCTGCTGCCAAGATCCAACCCCTTCCACCACTGAACCACCCTTGGCCCAGCCCATTCCCCAGCCCAATCTGCTGCAGACTTGCTGGCAATAGTATAGATTCTGTGGGCCAGTGTTGCCTATGCACAGCCTCTGGAGCTTTTCACTGGCCACAGTGGCCTCCAGAATGGAGCAGTAGCTGCTGTGCCAATGGCCCAGGCATTTTGCTAGCAGATAGTGAGATCCACCAGCATAAGCTCCAGATAGGATTGGGCCAAAAGTGTCACAAGAAAGCAAGAGTGGATCGTTGATGCAAATCAAGTCCTTCTTTGTTTGCTTGTTCTTCTGTTTGTTCCTATTTGAATTGTTGTAAGTTTTAAAAACCAATTGTATTAATACGAAAAAGAAAATCAATAAGACATTCTGCAATAATTTGGATCAGTGAGCTGTTCTGTATACTACCAAGCTGGGACCAGGAGTCACTGGCTACAGCAGTCTAGAGGTAAATCCCTTCAGTGAAATGAAGAAAAATTGAATTAGACTTTTAGTGGTTAATATGGGACTTCCAATTATGTATTTGCCACAAAAATATGAAATGGGGTAGGGCATTTTCAGAATTACTCCTTTCTTTTCCTGTTGCTTTTCCTTGGCACCGTTTCCTCCAGTGTCTTTTCCCCTGTGCTCAGGAAGCATTTCTGGAATCCCTTACTGCCTAGCTAGACTGTAAAGGAAACATGGTGGTCAAGAAGTCTTAGATTCTTCTTTTCACTTCCTGCTTCTCTCTAGCTTCTCTCCACACCTCCTTTGCATGCCAGCAAACGGATTAGATAGCCATCAAAACATCTAGTTTTGCCTAAATGCTCATGAACAGAGAAAAATGTTCTGGATTTCACAAGTTTATTTCTGTAGTTCTCTACTACATTTCTCATCCTCAAATTTTTCATCACATATTTTTCAAGGCAGTTTACCTGTCCTTGCCCCAATAAGGGTCTTTACAGTATTGTTCTTTATATAGAACCTTTCAGCCTCCAGATATTTTCTAGTCTAGGGGTAGTCATCTCTTTTGCTGCACAGCACATGCCTTGAGCTTCTGCAGAGAGCAACAAATCATGCCAGGGAGGATCAAGTTGCTATTGCTCTAGCCGACTGACAGTCTCCGCATTCCAGTCCACCCTTTCACTGTGCCATGCCATGGACTCTTCTTTATCACCAAGGGTCATGACAGCTGGTCAGCAACTTGTGGTCTCCCTTCCAGGCATGAACAAGCTGCTCCTGCTTCGCTTCAGGCAGGCTTCAGGCAGGTCAGCCTCCAGACCACGCCTCCTGCCCACACTCTCACATTCAAGTGGATCTAAAGCTTCAAGAGAAAAGAATGATGCTCAACACACCACCCCCATTTTCAAAGGCATGGGTCATGCATGCACATGCCTTTGTATACATATGAGTGTGATAAGGCAAAAGAGAAAGTGTAGATTTTGGAGATGATCCATCTTTTTGGATTTTTTTTTTCAATTGGAAGTGCATCCTCCAAACAAAAAAAGGTTTCCCATTCCTTCATCCTGGTTGCCTTACCTCTATCCAGCATGCTGTTGCCAAACCTATTCTACTTTCTTATCACTCCTACCTACTTCATGACAACCCTTCTTCAAACCTGACTTTGACTTCCTGTCCCCATCCTACACAAGCTTCTCATTCTGACTTCCAAAATCCTTCAAGGCTGTGTTACCACAGCTTTCTGCTTTTAAATCTCAAAGCATCCGTGCTTGTGACCTTCTATTGTCTAGCTCTCTCACTGGTACAAAACTATTGATTGTTGAAACATTGAATGTGTAATGCACTAGCGCAATCTGAGGTGTGCTTTGTGAGTTTGCTTCACTTCAGAGGAATGATTGATCCACACAATCCACAGATGAGTGCAATTGCAGCATCCATGCCTGCAGATAAAAATCATGTGCCTTCCAGGTTAACACAAATTCCACATAATTCTTTTTGAGATAGACATATTTTGTTTAGGATGGTTCAACCCTTGCTAAAACAGAAAGTCAAATTAGATGTGATGAAGAAAACACGCGAGTGGATTTTTAAAAGACAACTGGAATGAACCCACAGAGGGCAGTGAGTTCGAGTGGAGCAGTAGGAAGGGGAGGGGCTTAAGGCTCTTTTCCCAGTGGGCTTTATTTTTCTTATTAATATCACTCTCCCAAAGGCTTTCTTCCTATATAGGAAATATCTGACCATGGCTGTTCATGCATTGGTTACATTAAATAATGTACTATATGTGGGGTTTTCATTCAGAAGCTTAAGCTCATGCAGAATTCTGCTGTGTGACTGTTGACTGACGGGGGTGTAGAAAACACTGCTGTTCCATCTGTGCTATTTCATCTGTGTGCTGATTTCAAACATCTCTCCTGATATTTTTATTTATTTATATTTATACAGGTACGTCAGATTTCTCCTCAGACTTTCAATCCAAGGTGGTTTACATAAGCAGGCTGTTCTAAACCCCCGTAGGGATTTTTACAATTGACTAGTTCTAGTCTTTCATAGAACTGCTCATTCCAGCTGAATTCCTTCCCAGTCTGGCCTCTCTCTGGCCCTTCGCCTCCACTTGATGACAACTCCTCTCTGCCACCGAGGGTCAGCTCATCAGTATATCAGCATGTCGTCAGTTCTCTGGTACTTCCAGTTGTTTCGAACTGGCAGCCTCAGATCTTCAGGCATACAAGGCGGCAGCTCTACCAACTGAGCCAGACCTCCTGCCTCCTGATATGAAACTGACCACCTCCTGAGATCATCAGAGAGGGCTGTTTTACAAGTTCCACTACTGATGGAAGTGCAGTTAGTGATGAGATGTCAGTGGACATCCTCCATGGCATCATCCAAATTATTGAACTCCCTTCTGCAGCAGGTGCGATTGGTACCTTCACTGCTTTTGTCCCAAAGAACACTTCTTTGTGCCAGTTGGCCTTCCCCTGTTGATTTACCAGCCTATTGTTTATACCTTGCTCTCATATTTTGATTACGATGTTGTAATGGCCTCCCCCAATTGCTCTAGAGCTTTTGGTTTTAGCATAATTTTTATTTATCCCTGCTATAAACCATCCTGAGCACCTCCCTAGTGAGAGGGGAAAGTGTGGGATATAATTTTTAAAATAAAATAATTTAAAAATACACTCCCCCCACCCATACATTTTCTCACTCATGGTGAAATGAGAGTGGTTTCCCAAATCTTTGGCCCTGGTGGGAAAAAGCAATTTGGGAAGGGCAATTTTTTAAATAAAAACATGATCTGCAAAGCAAGGATTAAGCACTCCTTGTCCTCTGTGAAAGCTGAAATCAAATTTGAAGCCCCATTTCCATTGCCCTCATTTCAGAGGGAAAAAACCCTTCACCAAAAGCAGGAGACTGCTCACACTCCTCCTGGGATATGGGGTCGCTTGGCTTTGCCATACGTGCAGGTGGAGAGACAAACTTCTGGAATAAAATCACATAAGAGCAAACCCTCTTCTCAGCATTGGTGAAAAAAGGTTGCATTACAGATTGTTACATTGCTCTTGATTTATTCTGAGATCACACACTATTACAGTGTAATCCTATGCATGTCTGCTGAGAAGTAAATCCCATTGTGTTCAGTGGTACTTGCTTCCAGGTAAGTGTATACAGGATTGCAGCCTTGGACAGTTAGAATAGCATAGCATTAGTCATAATTTCAGACAACACAGTGGAAATGTGCAAGAACACCACAGTATGTGACCTCTTGTCTTTTTAGATACAGAAAAATAATTGTTGCATCCTGTGTGCTTTGGCCTCTGCATCTGTTGCCAATTGCCCCAACACATCTGCTGCCAATATTTTTGTTCTCTTCAATGACAAGCAGGGAGTAGCAATGTAAGGCATGGCTGTTGTTAACCCTGATGAAATCATTTTCATCATATCATTGGCATTGGTTTCTCCTGCACTTTGATATCTGGGTGCTAACTTTGCAGCCTGACTTCACAGACAAAATAAAGAAGAGAGACAAAAAGAAAATGATCAAAGCATGTTTAATTTCTAACTAAGACAAAGGCGACATACGCAATCTGTAAAGGGCTAGCTGAGCACTCCAATCCATTAAAGGAGAATAAACAATAATGATCTATCTTTGGTTGGCTCCACTGTCGTAAAATAGGATTTTAACAACCCAATCCTATGAGTGCTTGCAGTGCTGGTGCTAGGTGTCACAAAAGTGCTGTAAGGCACTCCACCACAAGCAGGAGACACGTAGTGCTGGTGGAGACGGCACTAGATGTCTCCACTGGCAGGACATCGAGGAAGAGCCCCAGTCAGTAAGTGCCCACCAGTGGTGATGGAAAGGCTTTTTGGGGAGGGGGAAGGGGGCAAAACTGGGCAGAGGGAAGGAGGGAGGGTCAGAGGCAGATTGAGCCTGGGAGGGGGCAGAGATAGCAGCAGAGGTGTTCTCTGGTTCAAGGTGTTCAAGGTGTTCTCTGGCTCCACAGGATACAGAGCCAGCCATTTGGGTGTTGCTGTACCATGCAGCATCAGGGCAGCATAGGACTGGACTGTAAGACACAATTAGATGTGACATAAGAAGTCACTGATTGGAACTCCCCATGTCTTAAGATTACAGTATCACTTCCGTTCACATGAAGTGTATAAAGCTGTTCATTATTCCATAAGCAAATTAGTCTATTCTGGAGGGAGAGATCACTTTATTGTGTTACTTACTTTAAAAAAATCTTCTGGCATTTAATGCTTCCTTCGTCCCAGCTGTAATTTTTCCAAGGCATTTCGAATTCTTAGGTTTAAGTTGCACTCAAGTTTCCTATACTCACATTTTCTATGCTTTGTTGGAATTTAGAGCAAGAATAGTAATAGATTTATTTTTTTTCCCTTTCTGGCTTAACCAATAATACCTCATTGTGCTGCTATTAAAAGCATCTTAGCTTCTAGTCAGATGCTGACACAGAAGAAATAGAGGTTTAGGAAATGTGGTCTCATCATATTTTAAGAATTAATACCCTCGGTCATGTTAATCAGTTTCTGATATATGTAGCTTTCAGAAAGTACTTCAGGGGAGAAAACTGTGGGTGTGACTAGTAATGATAAGAACATTACTGAGGAACTGTACCACGATATGGATTTAGGAAGCCTTACATTGAAAATAAATTTACCTTTTGCAGTGGAATTGCACACACTTCTCTCCAACTCCTTTCCAAGCCAAAAACTTTAAGCTTATTAGTTTGGTAGCTATAATTTAAAATGAGTGCCAGCTCAATGACTGGATGATAAGTGTCTTGAAACTTCAAGAGAAGCCACTAAATTTTTCACAGCATTTGGGTTTCATTTTCAGTATAATAAAAATATGGTGCCCTTTTAATAATGAATAATAGATTCCTCCCACAGTTTGATTTACATGCATGGATTAAATGTCACATTTGAAAAGTTGCTATTATATTCACCCTGGATTTCCCTTAAGTAAAGCAAAATGGGGCCTAGCTACTCTTTGAACATTGCTTCCTTGCCACATAAATATTAACACTGGCTGATATACTCTTTAAAAATTGTAATATATATGAATCTCTTCCCATCAGCAGCTGTGAACTTTACGGGCAGATGAAATGACCAAGGCCGTGTACAGGTGATGGCTTTTCAGTCTGGAAGGAGGCAACATTGAAGTGGCATCACTTGGGGCAGGCACACATTCATTTTTGTGTGCTCTCCCATGGTTTCTTTCCTGTAGGTAACTTTTTTCTAATGGACTGAATATTAGAAAAATGCAAATTGGCATGATGATATGCATTATAGAATGTACCACCTATTCACCGCATCCAACAAATGACCAGTATTTTCTTACATGAAAATAGAGATACACATTTGGAAAATAAAGCAATAACGCTGAAATCCTATGTACACTTACCTGGGAGTAAGCCCCATTAAACACAGAGGAACCTATTTCAGAATAGACCTAATTAGTATAGTACTATTGATGTTCTATTACTGTGCAGTATTTTTATTTTTTAGGTAATTTAGTATTTCCTGTAATGCCAGCATAAGCTTATTGGGGACTCTGCATCAAAACCTTGCACTGGGGCCCTCGTGGTGCCTGGCTCAGTTCCTGATTATCTATACAGGTGCTTGGAAATGATATAATTAATTTTACTCAGAAATAAGCCTATTGTGTTCAGTAAGACTAACAGCCCAAAACTTCGGCACATGTTTGCACAAACCAGAGAGTAAACGGCACAGGCGCGGAAGTCTGCACTGCCTTAAGAGTACCACAGATGAAGCCCCAGCTGCAGGTGGAGCACAGATAAGCGCTGAATGACGCAGGGGCATGGGGAGAGTGGCGAGAGGTGAGGGGGGCATTTCTGGGTGGGAAGAGGGCTGAACAGGAAAGGGGAAGGCCTAGGCCCCAGGGGTAGGACTGGTGGAGGCCTCCTCCACCAAATTCTATCCTGTGTCAGGCTTGAAAGAGCAACATGAGGATTCTCAAGTCTGCACCAGCGATTTAGCTGTTGTTGACTCAAGAACCTCTATTGAGCAGGCTGGGGCATTACTCAGGGTAAAGGGATGAATGGCTCCTTCCTCCACGGCGGCCTCCAGCCTACTTGGATCCAGCCCAGGATCCACCAGGCACCAAACGGGTAGCCATTTGGCATCTGCTGCTCCTATGCTGGATAGGATTGGACTATTAGGTTGTAATTCTTAACTTAGTTGCTGAAAACACCTACAGTGCTACCACTGCCACCAATATCGAGAGTTCTACCCAAAATTGCTTCTGACTCCAAAATTGGAATTGGAGGTGGAGGCAGTGGGCAGGAGTCTCCAAACATTTTGGCCAGAGGGCCACATCAAATATCTAGTGTGGTGTGGAGGGCCGGAAAAAAAAAAAATTAAATATAAAATTTAAATAAATAAATTAAAGATGGAACTTAGAGTGAATAAATGAATGAATAGGCTCATTCATTCAACCTCTCTGGCCCTCAGAACATCCTCCAGACACAATCAGAGCACAGTTCTGGTCATATTCAGTTGAGTGGGTCAGAGGCATTCAGGGGACAAGAGGTTGGCTGTGGGCCGGAAAGAGGCTTGCTGTGGGCCGCATCTGGCCCCTGTGCCAGGGTTTGGAGACTCCTGGTCAAGGGGATGGGGACGAGGTGGGGAGGAGGCATTCCAGGTAAGGGGAGGGTGGTCAGAGGGTGAGCAGAGGTTGCTCCTGGGGCAGACGGGGAGAGCAGGAGACAAGGCTGGGATCCAGCTGTTATGCTAGATCCCAACCCCGTTCCCAAGCAGCACGAAGCAACTTCAAGCCACTCCATTCTCCTCTGACTTGTGCCACTTCAGGAGGTGGCACAAGTTTGAGGAGACCCATAGGGGCTGTAGTGGCTTACCTAGAGGTAAGGGGAAGAGTTTCCCCTTACCTCTGGCTGAGCCACTTTGGGCACCTATCCTGCTCTAGATACAAGCCTCTTGGCTTGCCTGTTCCAGAGCAAGATAGGATTGTGCCCTAAGACATTTTATAAATAATATGTGTATTTAGCAAAAACATTTTTGCCAAAAGCAATCAACAAACTAACATCAAGTTTCAACAGTTTCACCTGTAGCATTAGGACTTCTTATGGGTTCATTGCTGGATTTCCATGGAAAGAGAGAACTTAGTGTTGGCTGTATCTAGACTGAGACTAAAACCACCACAGTGACCCTGGAAGTGCCTCCATCCTGAAAAACGGACTTCACAAGCAGTAATGTAACTAATGGGGCAACAGCACAGTAAGTACTGCAAGCACCACAACATGTTGTGTAAGCACCCTTCCCACTCTCTATTGGAGCCATTCCGGGCAGCAAAATGCAATGCGCAGGGGATATCATTTGGTTTGGCATCTGCATGAATGTTGCATTTCACTGCCTGGAATGGCTCCAACATGGGAGGGGCAAAGTGGGAAGGGCCTCTTACATGGTGCATTTCAGCACCTGCAGTACTTACTGCATCACTTCCCCTTGTAGATAAGCTACTGTTCACAAGCTTTCTTCAGATTTATGGATTATAGGCAGTAAAGATAAAGTTACGATCTAGTCTCTTTGTTTTATGCCATTGTACATACACAACCAATGTCTTACTTTAAACATATCTAATGTTCAAGCCTTTACTCACAAGAATGTAACCATCAACATGACACCTTGCAAACATCATCTGCATGATCAAGGGTTAGGCAAACCTGACAAGCTAAACATGAGGATAGTGAAATGGGGGGGGGGGGGAGTGAAACTAACAAGCTTAGGCAAAGAACACTGATTAATGAACAAAAAATATTTTGGGAAAGGTCAAATGTTCAAGTCAGACCGGCCTCAAGGCAGTTCTAGCTTACATGACCAATGCTTTTCTGTATGCAGCAGGTAACCCATGCTGACACTAGCTTTGTAGACATTAGAGGGCTATTATTTTTGGAAGGATGTAACATTCTGGAACAATATCTCAAATGTATTAGTTTCAAGTATGCTGTCTTTCAACATCAGGCAAGCATGTTTTATTTTTCATCTTATTTATATTGCACCCCAATCTCCACATTATGGCCAATGAAAACAAAATTCTACTCTTCGTATTAGCTGTCTGGTATTTTCTCCTATAACAAATCCCAAAGATCACACTGCACTTCACCTATTTATGTCTTTCTGCACTTCCTAAACAACATAAAAATATGAAATTCCAGGTTGTTCATATGACCTTCTTTCCTAAAGAACAATCTGAACATGCTAGTAGGGGTTAAAACTACAGTTCAATATTTAATGGGGCTCAGTTGCAAGATAACATGCTGCCACACACATGTACATGCACTTTTTGCCACTCCCTCACAGGTAAAATGGGTAAAACCCACCACTGTTCCCACCTTCACACTGCCAAAAATGAGACCCCTTTTCATTGCTTGCAGACAATGCTGCAGACTCTGGTATCTATTTCAGCTGAATCCTAATGAGAAATAGTGATTATTGTTACCTCCTTTGCTATTCAATGAACAATTTACTCAAGAATAACTGTATATGATTGTAAAATTCAAAGTAATCATGCAAGATGCAGAAAAACACATCAGTGGGCTTAAGAATGATGCAGAAGCAGTGGAGAATCTTATGCATATCACACAATTTTCTTCCAAACCAGATTATTTGACCAGTTGCAGACATCTGCATCACTGCAGCTGAAGCAAATGACACACAACAATCCTGACCCCATGCACCATGGTGTGGAAGCAAAATGTATCTGCTTCAGTCACAAAACAGAGCCTCGAGTATGCTTGGGTTTCTTCCAAAATAATCCAATGATTTTTTTTTTTTTTTTAACAAAATGGGGGTCAATGAAGCTAAAAACTCAGACAAGGATTTGGGCATTCATGTGTTTACATACACCCACTCGTTCATTTATTATTCTACAGCTACTTTACCCAAACTGAATTACATAGCTGACAGGCTGCAGAGATAAGAAAAACGCAACGAAAATCTAAACTTGGCTGACAATGCTGTATGATATATTGTGTTATATATTTGGCATTTTTAACAGGAGTGAGGAAGGTTGGCTCATGTGGGTAGAGCAGGGAAGTAGAACCTATATGTACCCAAACTGTACCTTAAAATACAAAATAATTATGAACATGAACTAAAGGGAATAACTCTCTCTCTCTCTCTCTCTCTCTCTCTCTCACACACACACACACACACACACACACAGAGAGAGAGAGAGAGAGAGAGCGAGAGAGAGAGAGAGAGAGAGCGCACAGAGAGCATATTGAAGAAACTTTGCTTACTGTGTGGACACTTTGGTCAAAACAGATCTCCACATCATAGAAATTCCCGTTATGTCTAACAGGTAATGTTGTTGCAGCCCACTGCTGAACCTCCACATTGGCCCAACGTAGCACTTTACCACCAAGTCGTCCATGAAGGGAAACCTTGAGAGTGTAGCTGCCTTGGGGCACTTTATCTTTCACACCTCGTAAGCACTTCAATTGGATCTGAATGGGCTGAGGAGTTTTAGACCAGTCGACCTAAGGAGAAAAACCTTGTTAATAGAGGAATAAAATAAAAGAGGAGAATTCCTGGTCGGTTGGCCACAGTAAGAACACACACACGCGCGCACACAAAAGAGATGGGTTACACAATCAGGATTCGGAAGAGACCTTGGAGCAGGTGCAAACCCCAACCCATCAGCTCTGCGAAAACCTGCCCCTGTTGTGAGCTGCACTAACCATTCTGCTGCGCTGTGTATTAACTTGACAGTCAATTACTGCAGGAAGTCACAATTCTGCTTCTGCTGCCCCTTGTCCCAGCAGGCTCTGCACCCGGATTTCCAGGCAGACACAGCTTTCCAGGCAGAGGCAGCTTTCTGCAGTGATCAGCTGGTAAGATAATATGTGGCATGGTGGAACAGGACGGGTTTTCCCTAGTGCAACAGCTGCACTAGGAGACTGCTACCTTAGAGCAATGGTTCCCAAACTTTTTAGAGACGCTGCTGCTTGGTTTATAAATATCATAGGGTGTGGCTATAATGGTGATTGGACAGCTGAGCTCCCACCCACCCCCAGTAGCAGCTTGTTTAACCCTTGATGCACATACCCTCATCTGCCCTGTCAGTTTTGTGAACCACCAAAAATTGGGTCAGGATCCACAGTTTGGGAACCGCTGCCTTCTGTTACTGAACTGAGACACTATCTACATAGAAAAGTTTAAAAGAAACTATTAGATGAAGTTTGTAGTTCCAAAACAAAACAGTGGCATGAACACTGGTTTCAATACTGTGAGCGAATAAATGTGACTGAAATGAGTCCCTTGCTCGCAGTGTTGGATCACGATCACTGAGATGCATGTAACTTATCTTGAAAAACTGAATCAAGATATTCTAATTTTGCAAAATATTAGAGAACGCAAAGTGCAAGCTTTGAAGTGTCATGTGAGCACTATCAACCCATAACTTATATGTAGTTGAAAAGCACATGTCATGATCACATCTCGTTAACATTTCTTTGTCCTCCAACACAAGAAGTACAAAATGCTACGGCAAGGACATCCCATGTCTCCCTGGTAATGCTGACAAATATGAGATGTCCTTACCTTAGCATTTTTTGCTTCTTGTGTTGGAGGTCAGAGAAATGCTGATTCTATATTCAGATTAACAAATCTGTATTATTATTTTATTATCAATTTATTTTGTCGATTGAATTTCTACTCCACCCTTCAAGTTAAAAAAATCTCTCAGGTAAGCTTTCAATCGTTGAAATCCCTTAGAATTTCTTATGGCTCATTTTTTTTCTAGCCTGGCACTGATGGAACCCTAGAACTTGCAGAAGGCCTGGGTTACTGGGCAATAGTGTATGAGCCAGGGCTGTTAGTGCAAAGGGTTGGTGGCTGCAGGCACATGCCAATGACCTTTGAAGCAAATAAGTTGGAGGAGGGAGCATTTCATGGGGTGAGTTGGGTGGGAATTGGAACCGGCTGGGGGTGTGTTGAAGATGGGCTGGAGCATATATTGGCAGTGGCAGCAGTGCCAATATCCTATGCCCCATTGGACCCATTGGATTTATGCTAGCCAAAGAGTTGGAGACAATCTGAGTAGACCCACTGGGGACAAGACAGCAACAGAGCAGCTAAGTAAAAAAGTTTTTTACTTACCTCTCCATCACATCCTGGTCTTCAGCCAGCCCACAGCATGCAGTGGAGACTGATTCAGTGCCACAGCATGCTCTGGGCTGGTCTGGGATAGAACTGGGTCATTAAACTGTCTTGCACAAAGCACATTTTGACTTGTGATATTCAAGATATAGGAAGGGTTGGTTACTTCTCTTCCACTATGTTTCTTTGTAACTTCCAGAGGAAGCTCTCTTCTCTCTGTTCAGATGTTTCATTATATTCCATTTTTTCAAGATGAAGCTTTTAGGAAGTTGGTGAAATGTGCCTTCAGCCTTTGTGGTGCTAATTAGTCAAATCCACTGGTCTACCACCAGCAGTTCTACCCACTGGTCTACCACCAGCATTTCCAGTGATTATATCATCGCCAGTTACTTCCAAGCTGGAAGGCCAAACACAATGGCCTCCTAACACAAACTCCTCCTAACCGAGGAGTTAAGTCAGATAGAGGTTAAAAGAGAAGATGTTTCAGACCTCATTGATAAATTAAAGATCAATAAGTCACCGGGCCCTGATGGCATCCACCCAAGGGTTATTAAGGAATTGAAGAATGAAGTTGCAGATCTCTTGACTAAGGTATGCAACTTGTCCCTCAAAACTGCCACGGTGCCAGAAGATTGGAGGATAGCAAATGTCACGCCTATTTTTAAAAAGGGAAAGAGGGGGGACCCGGGAAACTATAGGCCGGTCAGCCTAACATCCATACCAGGTAAGATGGTGGAATGCCTCATCAAAGATAGGATCTCAAAACACATAGACAAACAGGCCTTGCTGAGGGAGAGTCAGCATGGCTTCTGTAAGGGTAAGTCTTGCCTCACAAACCTTATAGAATTCTTTGAAAAGGTCAACAGGCATGTGGATGCGGGAGAACCCGTGGACATTATATATCTGGACTTTCAGAAGGCGTTTGACACGGTCCCTCACCAAAGGCTACTGAAAAAACTCCACAGTCAGGGAATTAGAGGACAGGTCCTCTCGTGGATTGAGAACTGGTTGGAGGCCAGGAAGCAGAGAGTGGGTGTCAATGGGCAATTTTCACAATGGAGAGAGGTGAAAAGCGGTGTGCCCCAAGGATCTGTCCTGGGACCGGTGCTTTTCAACCTCTTCATAAATGACCTGGAGACAGGGTTGAGCAGTGAAGTGGCTAAGTTTGCAGACGACACCAAACTTTTCCGAGTGGTAAAGACCAGAAGTGATTGTGAGGAGCTCCAGAAGGATATCTCCAGACTGGCAGAATGGGCAGCAAAATGGCAGATGCGCTTCAATGTCAGTAAGTGTAAAGTCATGCACATTGGGGCAAAAAATCAAAACTTCACATATAGGCTGATGGGTTCTGAGCTGTCTGTGACAGATCAGGAGAGAGATCTTGGGGTGGTGGTGGACAGGTCGATGAAAGTGTCGACCCAATGTGCGGCGGCAGTGAAGAAGGCCAATTCTATGCTTGGGATCATTAGGAAGGGTATTGAGAACAAAACGGCTAGTATTATAATGCCGTTGTACAAATCTATGGTAAGGCCACACCTGGAGTATTGTGTCCAGTTCTGGTCGCCGCATCTCAAAAAAGACATAGTGGAAATGGAAAAGGTGCAAAAGAGAGCGACTAAGATGATTACGGGGCTGGGGCACCTTCCTTATGAGGAAAGGCTACGGCGTTTGGGCCTCTTCAGCCTAGAAAAGAGGCGCCTGAGGGGGGACATGATTGAGACATACAAAATTATGCAGGGGATGGACAGAGTGGATAGGGAGATGCTCTTTACACTCTCACATAATACCAGAACCAGGGGACATCCACTAAAATTGAGTGTTGGGAGAGTTAGGACAGACAAAAGAAAATATTTCTTTACTCAGCCCGTGGTCGGTCTGTGGAACTCCTTGCCACAGGATGTGGTGCTGGCGTCTAGCCTAGACGCCTTTAAAAGGGGATTGGACGAGTTTCTGGAGGAAAAATCCATTATGGGGTACAAGCCATGATGTGTATGCGCAACCTCCTGATTTTAGGAATGGGTTAAGTCAGAATGCCAGATGTAGGGGAGGGCACCAGGATGAGGTCTCTTGTTATCTGGTGTGCTCCCTGGGGCATTTGGTGGGCCGCTGTGAGATACAGGAAGCTGGACTAGATGGGCCTATGGCCTGATCCAGAGGGGCTGTTCTTATGTTCTTATGTTCTTAATGTGACCAAGGTAAGAGGCTGTAGGGCAGGTGGGAGGACATTCTCAAGCATGCAAAAAGCACACACTGAAACTCTGCCCACTGAGCCAAGTCTCCTTCCGCTGTCTGTTGCATTACATCACTGGTCTCATTGACCAACAACGGTGGGTGGCCGGGGTCCTGCATATACCATCCAACACCATCTCAAGTACTCCAGGTGGTACATGTACTACTGGTTGAGAAACACTGTACTATATGTTCTTACAAATCATGAAAATTTAAATAAAAGTATTGGGATAGTAATTTGACTCAGAGTTTAGATTCCAACATTAGTAGATGATGTCACCTTTTTCACAATTTGTTTTGCAAACATGAGGGCTTAAAACTTTAAAAGAAACTAAAGTCATACTTCATATTTGTTTTGTTTTGAAAAAGAAACTATGGTCACTTGGAATTTCTCATGGACTACCACCACAAGCCTGTGCACACCTACTCAGTAGTAAGTCCCACTGAGCTTAATGGGACTTATTCCTAGGTAAGTGTGTATAGAATTGCAACCTCTATGTTATTTTTCTATGGATTATAGAAATCAAACATCAGATCCCATAATATTGTTACTGACTCCCTAAATCACCTCTGTAGCATTTAAAATGCATAAACTTCATCCATTTTCATTTTAAGGGAGCCGATTACGACAGGTTATTTAATATGGCATCTCATAGTACACAGTATATTATTTTATTATGCTTCACTTGACAGAGTGTTTCAAAGCCCCATGATCTAAGTCCATAGTGACAAATAATCTTTATTTTAAAATCCTACCTTGGATTTATAATGGAAGAGATAGCATATTTCCATATAGATAGAAAGCTGGTGGAGTTAAATTAAGCAGTTAAATAAATACTTGAAGTAGTTAAACCTCTTTTGTTTTTGGGTTTTTTTTCCCTCAACACAAACCATACTTAACAAACTAATCTGAATGACAATTATTTTCATTTAAATTAGAAAAATCTTAATTAACAATGAAGATTTAACCTTAATATTTTTGGCTTCAGAACCCTTCGCGCTTGTGCATGTTGTATGTATGGGGGAGAAAATTAACATCATGTGAATGAATAAATAAGACAATCTTTCTAAAACCTCAAGGCAGGATTTCTGATGGAGGCAGACGGAGTTATTAAACACATTCTAAATTAAACGCCTCTATGAATTTTATACTGAAATATATTTTGATAGTTTTGCATGCCAAATGTGACATTTTATATTTTAGATTCATCTTCTGTAGTAATTTTGGAAATGTCATACAAACAAAGATTTTGTCATTTACCAATGGAATTACTATGCATGGCCAGTTAGCCTTCTCTCTTGCTGGCTCTTCTAGTTGTTTCAAGTCAGCAAGCCATAAAAAATCTTTATCTCTCTGAAACACAGCAATTTGGAAGATAATCGAATAGTGACTGGGGGGCACAAATGCCAGTCTGAGGAATTATACCACAATCTCTCTTGCATTTACAACCTTCCCTCAAAGCGAGTGTCAGTGGAGTAGGAAAAGGAGATAGGAGATTCATCATATCTCAGGCTTGTCTCATTTACATGGTGGCAGAGCCTGCCTCCCCTCCTCTCCTCCAGAAAGACTTCCCTTGGCCAGTGCTGACAAAGTGTTTTGAAGAACTCCAGTCTTGCCCAAATGATTCATGGTTAATGCTTTTAGACATCCCATTTAAGCATATAGTTGCATCTGCTGGGATGCATACATTTAAGCCTGCTAAAATCCTAACGTTGAGAAACAATGGAAGGGAAGGGATTTCATACACTGGCGTCAATAGAATTGATCTACTCATTTTGCAATTTACATTAGGAAAAAGAGCTCTCTCTCTCTCTCTCTCTCTCTCTCTCTCTCTCTCTCTCTCTCTCACACACACACACACACACACACACAAAGACTCACCTTCCAGCAAAGTCCAGCTACTCCATTTGATTCATTATTCACTCCTACAATGTTACTAAACTTGGCTGCAGTCCTTTCTTTATAGGCATTTGGTGCAGCTTTCAACACCTGACTCTTTTCCTTGCTTCAGTGACAAAGGGGGAGTAAGGGGAGAAAATTAATAAAATGCATAAATTAAAGAAAGTGTTGACCCTTGAAAGGGTGCATGCATGTTAATGTGTTTCTTAAATATATCACAAGGAATAAAACAGTGGAGAGAGTATAGCGATGTTCAGGGTAAAGAAATGGTGTTTTAAGAAGTGGGAAAGAAATATAACAGGCTCCCTTCTAAGAACACGATTTGTCCATTTGTCAGTTTGGGCTGATGCCAAAATACAGTGGGCCACAATCCAGCAAGCCCCTGTGAGCTCATATTTACTGGACCATGGCCATGAGGTTTCACTCATACAACCCAAAGAAGAAAAGCAGGTTAGTTCCCCACATAGAGCTGATGCTGGAGCAAATAGCACCATATGGATAGGAAACTAATTCATCAGGCACCATAGGCACCTACCCAGAGATCAAGGAATGTAGACTAGGATGCCACTTAACACTACATTCAGACCAGAGAGGGATCATGTGGTTGATCCTATGAAGCTGACAGAAGTTCAAAACAGAGAAAATATAACACAGGCCTTTGAAAAACTTTTTTCATAATTTATGGTGGTGCTATATGAATTTGGGGTGCCAATTCCAAAAATGGCATCGGTTTTACCCTATCGTGATTAGTTTCAGAGGTAAGGCATAGCCTCGTTAGTGAATGGTTCAAGAAGCTTCAGCTTCCTCACAAGGAAGCTGTTCGAACCATTCACTAATGAGGTTATGCTGTATCTCAAAATTAGATATGACAGGGCAAAACTGATGCCATTTTTTTGAATCTGCAGTCCAAATATACCCAGAAATAAGTCTAACTTTTAAGATAGCAAAATGTGTGTTGCGCTGTGTAATTAATGTATGGAATTCACTACAGTGAGATGTGATAATGGTGGATAGCTTAGATTCTTTCTCTTAATTGGCAGATTCATGGTTTATTAATAGGTTATCAGCCATCCTACTTAAAGGTGACCTTCATATTCAGGGCAGAGTACCTCTGAATATCTAGGAGATTAGAACACATGGAGAGCCAATGTAGGGCACTAGCTAGGATGTTGGACTTTGATCAGGGAGACCTAGATCCAAGTTCTGCTCGGCAATGGAGCTCACTGGACCTTGAGCTAGCCACTTTCTTGCAGCCTAACCAACTTCACAGTAGTAGGATAAAAGTGGGGGGAATAATATGTGCTGCCCTGAACTCCTTGGAGCTTGTAAATGCCATAAACAAAAACAAAAAAAACAATCACTGTTCTAGAGAGCCAGTGATAAGGCATAATCCCATGGCTTTTTACAGAAAGTAAATGGGCAGCCCAATTCTAACCTGTGCTGGAACAGGTGGACTGGCTGGCCTGGCTATATCCAGTGCAGGATTGGGGCTGCCTGCTGCACAACTCAGAGTAAGGTGTAAGGCTGCTCAGGGTTAGGATATGGCCTAAGTGCTGGATCCTGCTCCCACCCCACTCCTGGAACAGCCCACTGAAACCCTCTTTCCCCACCCTGCCCAAACCCCCATGCTAGTGGCCCGCCACCAGTGCAAACTTACTTTTGCCAGGCCTGTATCTGGAGTGAGGAGGCCGGCACGCATCCTTGTGTCTGCCTCTCTGTGGTGGCGTATACATGCTTTACGACATGTTTATAACACCCAGAGGCTGGCACAAGAGACTTGCGCTGGCTTAAGGGCTGCTTTGGATTGTGCCCCAAGATTAAGGGGAAACAATCACTCAATAAGTTTAAGCTGAGAATGGAACAGACTTTCTTTATCCAGTTTCAGATTGTTTTCCCATCTGAACTCTTGTTTTAACAAAAAGAAATATGGCCTGCATTCAGGCCATCTATGCCACTTGGAAGATTAGGAAATCTCATACCCAACCAAACTGAACCAAAGTTGATTGTGTGAATCAACTCCATAGTTGATTGTGTGAATCACTTCCCAAGTAAACCAAGTTGATTGTGTGAATCACTTCCCAAGTAAACCAAGTTGATTGTGTGAATCAACTCCATATAAGGAGGAAGAGAGTACCTACCACAGAAGAGGGTGCCTGCTGTGTGTCCCCTTGATTTACTGATCTGCCCTTGCCTCCTTCCAATGGGCCTCTGCTGGGTCTGCACAATTCTGCTGCAACTCTAAGTTGGATGTGATTGGATAATTCAATCACTCATGATACAGAGATGCATCAGAATTACTGCCCTGAGAGCAAGAGCTCCTGCTTATCTCTACATGAATCAGTGCTTTCACCTTACCTTTTTCCAATCAGCTTCTGCAGAGGATGGGCAACTCTGCTTTTTTGATTCACCAATCACACCCAATGCAAAGAGAAGCAGAATTATTTGTCCTCAGAGGAGGCTGCTCATTGCCTTTTTGTTTGAGTCATTATTGAGTCACTTCCCAAGTAAACATTTTCAAATGTAAGAGCAAAGCGTGCCTATAATTGGAATTTAGGAACGGTATGCTTCAGCTATCAGAAGTATGGGAAACACTGCCCTAAATAAACACCTCGGATGTTGCGGCATCCCTTTCTTCCTTGACCTGAAGGTTAGACAAAGCTTAACCTAATTGCCCTAAACTGGAATTGAGAAAACTTGCATTGTGAACTTTACTATTTAATTCCCGCAGCAGAATCATCCAAGAAAATCTCTTTTCCCAGGAAGAATGGTCTGTTTGAAACTTTGCACTTATTTAGTTTGCTCATGATGGAAATTATTTCACTTAATTTGGTTAGAGCTACATTGACACAGGGGTTCATTAGGACACCCATTTGCTTGCAATTCAATTTAAAATTAAATACACTTTGTTGTGGTTTTTATTACTTTTAAACTACTGTATCTATTGCCTTTATTAGTAGCTAATACACAATTATGAAGGTAAACAGTTTTCATTACTCCATTTGATCTCCTTTAGGGGTGCAACATTTTTCACCTAGCTTTTTCCATGCAGCTCGAAGTTGAAATATAGTGAACAGAAATTAACTTAGCCCATTTTTTCAGCTTCCCCACTGAATTTTCCAAGTAAGATTTTTTAACCATTTTCGGGGGGGGGGGGGGAGAATTAATTATCTGCTGGTCTTTTTAAAAAGTTCCTTGCTGCATTCAGATAGGTCAGTTCTCTTAACTGAAAAACAAGACAAGCAGCAACTCAGGGGGTTTCAGCTGGTGGGTTAACTGTGTGAAGATTCAGACTTTTGTTTAAATAAGCATCCTCTCTTGATTAGGGCACATGCTTTTTCTTTGGTTCAAATAATATAACTGTCAGATCAGCAGGGGAGGTTGGTTGGCAACCTTCAGTCTCAAAAGACTATGGTATAAGCCTACAGCACCCGGTATTCCCTGGCGGTCACCCATCCAAGTACTAACCAGGCCTGACCCTGCTTAGCTTCCAAGATCAGACAAAATTGGGCATGTGCAGGGTAACAGTAGCCCTTGCTTTCCCAACAGCAAATTGGCACAGGAGCATAGGAAGACAACACAAGAAGCAGGCAATCCCAAACAGAGCCAAAGGAGCAGACACAGGCTTGTTTGTTGCAGAAGCAGGTATTGGTAAAGGAGCAGGCAGAAGAGTAGTCAGTCAAATGGTCCAGAAGTCAGGGATACAGCAGGTCACAGTCACGAGAAGGCAGTCCAAAATCAGTACACAAACCAACAGCATGGCACACAGAAACTCCACCGCAACAACACACACCTTGGTGTCTGTGCTTGCCCCATATATACCGGGGCCAGCCAATCAGAGTAGGGCGACCTCATAGTCACAAGACAGTCTTGTGACCCACTCTGATTGGCTGTACACTGCACCACTCCACCATAGCCTACATGACTCTGCACACATCTTCCCAGAGTCAAGTGACTCCCACCTGCAACAAGTGCAGCTGATTGCATCAGCAGTGCTGCCTTGCTGATTGCTTCACACCAGGCCCAGATATCAGGACCTCCTGCCACATTCTGGCTAATAACAATCTCAAGCCTGGGATGCCAAAAACCTGACAATAACTATGCTGAAATGCTGGTTGCCTCATCAGTAGGTGTCACTATAGTACTATTTGCACAGCTAACAGCATCATACCAGTACCCAGTTTTAATTATTTGAGACACTTGTATCTCACTTTTCTAACAATTATTCAAGGCAACTTACAATCACACCTCTATATAATAAATGCAAAAATATCAAGCAAACAGCAAAAGTCTTTAAAAGACTAAAAAGGCCAGAACAGGCAGCATGAAAAAATCTAAGCAAGATAATTAAGAAACACCTGCTGCAGGAAAACAGAGAAGGCAGAGAAGAAATTAGGCAGAGCTCCTTTGGGAGGCTAGTTCAGATCTAAGGTACCACTGCTGAAAAAGTCCTGCCTAGGTTAGCTGAAAAAGTCCTATCTTGGGTTACCAGCAGTGGTTTTTAAACTACATGTAATATGCACACATATTGCATGCAGAGATCCAGTGTAATGACCAATGGTGCAAGTGTATAACTCAGTGGCAAAAAGAAAACAGAGATGAGGGTAAAAATACACAAAAGTTTACTGTAGCATTCAAAAACCAAAAAGGTGGTTCAAGGGGGTAAACTGAATTAGCTCTCATACACTTACTGCCCATTCCTATCCCCCACCATATGCAGCTGCACAATGGAGACTGAGCTGCATGCTGGGGGGAAGTAAATGTTTTGCTTACTTCCAGTTAAGCTACCCAATTGCCTATGGGACTCATCAGAGCAATGCCAGTCATTTACCTGGTGTACACCCAAGGAGAACCAGGTAGCATTCTGGGAGGGATTTCAGGTGATCAAGGTGCAAATTGCTGATGCTGGATCCATCGCCTCCCTCCCCTGACAAGTCCCCAGTTTTTCCGTGACACTTCCCATTACTCCCGTTCTCTGCCCATGGTCTGCCCCTGCCATCAACTATGAGCACCTCTGGAGCCTCCTGGAGCTGCTGCCTTGCGCATCACACCTCTTGCAATTTACGTTAGTGGCCTCATGGTGTGCAACAATGGCCCAGCTGTCACACTACTGGAAAGCATTATGTGTTGCCAGAATGCTAGTTCAAGTTCCTGTTCTAGATAGATTGTTATTAATAAACTCAAACACAGAATTGTAAAACTAGACAGTAATCGAGAACCCAATTTTTGTGCAGCAAATCCATACCATCTCAGATTAGACTATGCTATCCAATGTATACAAGCAGAAGAGAGAAATAGTGCAGCCTGCCAGAGGTACTTATAGAGTAAGCTTTAGGCACTATGGCCTCTGGGTTATATTGCATCATAACACAAGATAAATTGCCAGATTAAAGAATCAAACTCTGATTCTTATTATCCTAAAATCCCAGATGCATACAGAAACTGGTTTTACAGCTCAACATGGTTTATGGTCTACACTAGATTTTACTGAAGTATTACAGCCTAATTTTCTGAACTTTCCATGCTGCTGGCAAAAGTTTATGTACGATAGCTTCACTGGTGGACACTGCAGTATGTATGTGTGTGTGTCAGGGCTAGGGAAAACCTGACCTCATCCCTCCCCCCACCTTGAAAGCCAAGTTGCTGTCACAAGAGCCTAGTAACAAAGCTCGTAAACAAAAAAAAAATTGTACCACTTTTTTTTTTTTTTAACTGTTGGAGATTAACAGCCCAATCCTATCCAATTTTCCAGCACCAGTGCAGCCATGCCAATGGAGTGTGCACTACATCCTGCGATGAGAGAGCAGTCAAAGAAGCCTCCTCAACTTAAGGGAACATTTGTCTTGGGGTTGTATTGTGGCTGAACTGGTGCTGAAAATTTGGATAGGATTGGGCCCTAATTCATCAACAATTATCCAGCACTTGGGTGACTTGAGACATAAAGTCTTGGAAAGGATTAAAAAATCAAATGTTAATACAGACCTCTGAGATGCCTTGGATAGTCCTGTGCTGAATGTCTTTGTGCCCTGGAAAACATATTTCTGTTTTAAATCTTGCAAGAAATTGTTTTAAATTTTAAAATTATATACATTATTATTACTTAAAAGTTTACATAAGGGTATCAAATCATAACAATTTAACCATTGAACATTATAGTGTTTTAAAACACATACAGAGTTGCTTGTATAGTTTCCTTAGTCCAAGACACATAAGTCTCCAGTGCAAGCAACATTTTGCCCTTGGTTGCCATAACAAGAGGTAATGACTGTGTTTACTTCTAAGTAACTTCCAGCTAATCTCAGTAATGGCTTCAGGCAATACAACAGACCTGCACACATCATCATGTTGATCTAGAAGAGCCATGTTCCAACATTTTGTTCTACTTCTCCATCACAAACTAGTGCCTCCCACAATAAAATCCAAAGCTGAACTGGAAAGGGAGACTAACATAAGGATCTGCACAGGAAGTAAAATGACATTTATCATTCCAAGCACTAGGATTTCCAAGGGCAGAAGGTAAATTTAACCCACACCCAAATGGTGTTCCTGAAACCATGGAGTTACTTCCTCCTATATAAATGAACTGTTGTCATTCATGTTGGAGTTGGTGCAACTCCGTCTGCTGTCCAGAGGGGGCAGGATGCTGTCCAGAAGGGGTCAAGCTATGGCCCAGTGACTCTGAACTTTCTACCTATTTTCTCTGTGATCTGTGTGGTGTGGTCCTAACCCTTTATCCTTCCCTTCTCCTCTGAGCACTTCCTCTTGTCCTCTGACCGCCAACCTGTTAAGATGGCGCACACCAGGGCTCTGATGCCCAGGCCATCTTGAGCACAAGGCATGCAGGGCGAGGCAGCTCCAGGGCCTTGCTATCTCTAAATGTTAGCTGAACCTCTGATCCTAATCAGATGCTGTAAATATACACTCAATGGAACTATAAGTAAATAACTTCTTTTTTGCAACTTTAACAAGTCATTGCCTCTTTGTCTTTTTTATTGATTAGCAGTCAGCCGGGTGAGGGAGGTTCCCTGGGGTGATACCCAAAGTGGGGGGGGGGTCTGCTACTTCCCCCCCAAAGAGGAAACTATTTTTAAGTTCCTCCAACAATTCATTCCATAAAAAACAATAGAGTGCTGAACTTGGGGACTCTGTGTGTGTGTGTGTCTGTAAGAAAGAGAGAGTTCGAATCAAGCTGACAATGATCCCCACTCCAGCATCAATGAGTTTTTATTATGGGTTTTAATTAACACAATATATATTTGTTACTAGTGTATTTATGCATCTCTCTCTCTCTCTCTCTCTCTCTCACACACACACACACACACACACACTTATAGTCATTCACTTATGTAGAGTAAAACATTGCACTGAGAGAGATTATTGACCAGAGGGTAAAACCTTCCCCAACATGCATCATCCCATACATTGGAGTGACCAACATGTGGCACACACACCACTAGTGGCACATGAACACTTCTGAGTGGCACATGCAAAGTTGTCATACATTTTTGAAAAACATTTAAAAAATAACAAAGAGAGCACCACAGCAATTTACGGTTTGCTTGATTTCTTTGTTACTCCTTATACAGCATTCCCCCAAGTTTCTCATGCTGCTGTGGGCACACACAGGGCTACCACACCTACTCTAGTTGATTTCCTCTTATTGGAAAACTGGAAGAAAGGCAGAAAAAGAATGGTGGACAGGAGAGAAAGTCAACAGCGCAGATGCTAGAGAGCTGCATTCCGCTAACTGGAGGGTCGCTCGCTTACTCAAGAAGGCCTCAGACAGTCAGTGAGGTCAAGGGGGGCAGTGCAGAGATAGCCAGTGAGATCAGCAAAGCCCAGGTGCCCCAGCCAGGTGGAACTGCCATCTTTGGGAAAATCATATGCAAAGAGATCCCAGCTAAGATCATATTTGAAAATGAGAGGATGGGCAGGCAGAGGCAGGCTGGGCTGTGCAGAAGGGCAATGAACTCCAAATATAATTCCAAAGTTATATGGACTTTGGAATGGGTCCTGCAGGGCCAGACTAAAGGTCTGTGCAGGCCACCTTTCAGGTGACATCAGCAGTCAGTCAAGTGTCTTTGGAAAGGCCCAAATAGGGGACAGCAGTTCAGTATTTCTTGCTCTGTACCTTCTGGCACACAGAGATATTCTGCCCTTGAACCTGAAGGCTTTATTTAGCTATTGTGGTAATCACTAAAAGCAAGGTGGAGTGGCATGTTCAAGATTCTCTACATAAAAAGTGGCACATGGCATGCTGTGCGTTGGCCACTCCTGCCATATGTGCTTTATACTCTTTCCAGCATTCTCTGCAATGTATAAGCCTGTGCCTTTGTCCATCACAACGTGAGGTATTTTTGCTGTTCACAATGTGAGTAGTGAGTGAGCAAACAACACTGTAAAAGTTAGGGTGCGCTTAGAAACCTGGTTTGACACATGCAGGCCAAAGGAACTGTTCTTTTAGGTTCTCCAAAGGGCCAAACTAGCCATGACATGGTTAGAGGGGTTTGAAAATGGTTTTACTTTTCCACAGATTTCATGATTTGAAAAAATGAAAAGGGCAGAAAGCGATGTCATGTGTTTTTATTCTAAGTTCCCCTTTTTATTAATTTTAAAAGCTTTAAAAGTGCACTAAGTGGGTGTTATTTTGTGAGCAGATGCAGTCACAGTATTACTTCTAACTGGAAAAGTAATCTTTTAATTTCTGGAAAATATCTCAAACAACAAAATGCAGGGTGTGTGTGTGTTTACTCAGATAACCTCCAAAATGTGGTGTTTCTATGTTATTATTAACAAAAAATAAACACCTCTAGACATGGTAGATCTGCAGCCAGATCCCCTGACATCTTTCACTTTTGTTAAGACATAACAGTTGTGGAAGAGGTGTGGATTGTGAGTGTTTAACTCTGTGCCGTTACAACATTTCCCCAGCTTAAATACTGAGGCCCCTCAAACTGCTATGCACTTGTGGAGGGGCCTAAAACATGGATTAGATAAGTCTCCTCAACTGCTTCTAACAAAAGAAACAAAAATCAGGAGATTCTATCATGCATTTCCCATGTCACATCTTGACTTCCCTTCAATTAACTACACAGAAGTTACAAGGTACTGTATTGCTAGAATCCAAAAGCAAGAATTATTTGAAGTATTCTCTGATAAAGAAACTCCTCCACATCTCTTAAACCATAAAAAGTATTCCCTAAAGCTAATTACAATCCCAAACGTTCTTCTCTGGGGAGTGTTTTAACTTATCTTAACATCATTATATCCATAAGATGATGTTTACTGAGATGTTATTACATATTGCAGTGCCAAGAATTCATTTCTACTACTATTAAATAGCATTAAAGATGTTACTTCATGATTGGGAATGGATGGAATGCCATGGATCAATGTTGCTACAGAGACCTAGCTTACTGTGTCACGCAATAGCTGCAGATTTGCTGCCACTGTCTGTAACTCTGGTTGGGACATAGTAATGTGCATGTGAACATATGACACTATTAACATAGAGTAAGCCAGACCACTGGTCTATCCATTCCAGTGCTGTCTGCTCTAAGTGGCAGGAGTTCCCCAGGGTCTCAGGTAGAGAAAGGTCTTTCCCAGTCTGACACCTGGAATTCTTTAACTAGAAAGTCAGAGAATGAAAATGTGACTTAAGATGTGCAAGGCATGCACTCTGCCACTGCAATATAGCCCCTATTGTAACTCTGCAATGCACAGAAGAGGATAGCAAGTGGTGATGATCCTGTAACCTAGGCAACAAAGTTGGTATTGACCATCTGAGAAAGACAGTATATGTTGTCTGCAGTAAAGTATTCAGATAAGATCTGAACTTCTGCTTAAGAGGATGCACAGAAACTGGCATTGAGGCTTCACGTTAGACATGCATGTGTGGATGACTGCTGAATAGGCCAGAATAAACAGTAAGCAGCTATAAAGAGACCTGAGACTCTGATACAATTCAAATATTGCATTGTCAGCTTGGGAGCCATTTTCATATGATCCAGAGTGGCAAGGGGCCAGACCATAAAGAAAATGGCTGCAAAGGTAATCGGTTCTCTTCTGAGCCCTGAGAGAGCAGCCCGTAAGATTCTGTATCAATGACATGCAACCAGGATAGGCAGGGTAAGCAGAGCCTCACCTAACCATCAAGTTAAAAAAAAAACAACCCACAAAAACTGTACCTTCTGCCTTTCCCAAGCTGCTCCTTAATGCTCCGGCATGCAGTCTGTGTAAAGTAGCGCACACACAAACACAGACGAAACAAGAAGAGCTGCCAATTAGCTCAGTCACTATGGTGGCTTGCAAGAGATACAACAGGCCGGAATGCCTGTGCAATTAAAGCCATCAGGGAGACCTACCCCCATTTGACCACTGTGTTTGTGTCATCAATATCTGGGGAGGCAGTAGGAAGAGTTGCCTCCATCAGGTTAGGCTATAATCATGGGCGTCTTCCAATCAAAGTCTTCCAATCAAGAAAACAGCAGGATGCCTGCATCAGCAAGCTTTGGAGAAGCAGCAGGAAGAGTTGCTTCTCTTCATCTTCTTCTTTCTTAAGCCATGAAAAAAGTAGGGAGCCAAAGCATGAAGCCTGTGCAAACAACCACTGTGTATAGCAACCGGAAAGGCAGTTTTCTGATTGCTTGAGGGGGCATGTGCTGAGCTCTCCATAGCTCTGAGTGAGGGACGGGGAGTTTTTTTTTCCATTTATTTAGTGTTGGGCAGAGTGTGTTCCAGAGACTGAGCTGAAGTGGAGAGGGGGGAGAGTATATATTGCCTCCCCAAGTCTGGACCTCACTGCCCGTCAAAATGGGTATGTGGACACCACGCAATCATGGAGTGAGTTCAAAGATCAGAACATATCACCAAGGCCCAGGCAGGCAAGAGTCCCATACAAGTATGGGAGCATGTCTGAATGCTTCCTCTTGGGGGAGGGGGGACTCCCATTCATAAAGCAATTAAATATCATATGTTTAATAACAACAGTAATAATCCTGTAGTTTTAGGGCCAAGCTAGATGTTGTAAGGAAGACATAGGGTTTTCTTGAAATATTAAAGCAGAGAATTGGGAACTCATTTGCAGAAAAGAATCAGTAGGCTGAAGGAGTCCTTAACCAACCCACCCACCCACCTGCCAATTTGGTCCTTCAAATGCCTTCCAGGTAGGTCCCCAATCAGACCCTAAACCTGGAAGTGAACATTGCTAAAAGGAAAATGTCTTTACAGGAGATGCAGGAAGGACTGAGCATTCCTCTCACCCACTCGATAGCCCATGAGATGTCCCCTACATTCCCTACTTTGAAAAATATGGGTTTGGGACCATGTGTTTTGCTGAGATCATGTCTAGCTTGACCTTTAGCTCTGTAGAATTGTAAACCACTTTGAACACTTTTTGAAACAACCTTGTTATATAATCTAGAGATTGTTTAAAACATTAGACTCCTAACACCTATGAAAGGAATTAGAACTATCTTGCAAAAATAATAATAATAATAAAAACAACTGATAATGGGGTCAGTTGGAATATGGAATCTTATCTGATCTTGCTACAAAACAAAATGCAAAGGATACATTTGCTTGGCTGTCTGAATGTCTAAATACAAAAGAATGTGAGAGCCTGGGTCAGAGGCAACACTGATTAATCTATGGAAATGCAGGCGTGATCATAATGCATCTCTAGTGTTCTTGCCGGTGGCAGAACAATATGAATTTTGCCAATAGCTTATTTTTAGATTGCTTTATCATCACATTTCATTGCATGTGGTGGAATGTCCAAGTGGAGAAGGAGATGACAGACTGACAAATGGTTCAGGAGGCAGAAACCTCAATGGTATCATGTAAGTAATGTAATACCTTTGAGCCCCTACCTGAAGGCAAGTGACAAATCAATTAAGACTATCATAAAAAGGTAAAAACCCAATTAAATAATTATCCCTTCCACTTGTGACTGTTAAGAGCTAATTAAATTCTATATGTTCTATTACATGTGGATTCAAATTCTCCCTTGCCAGTTAAAAAAGGGTATTCAGTGGTTACAGATGTGACTTCATAAACATTCAAATGCCTATTGCAGAGGGCCATAGTACAAGATTTCGTGTAAAAATTCAGCTCTTGCTGACAACTATGACATGAAGTAATCCATCCCCCCCCCAAAAAAAAAACTCAACACAGCAATATTGCATCACATGTGACGGCAGAACCCTGTACATTTATAACTCATAACTATTCATCCTCAGATTTGCGTACCACTGGGTGGCTTATATCATTATATTATGAAGCATCTGAATTCTTCATAGATTCTTAGCTTAGATAAACGAACAGCATTTATATTCCTTTTTATCATTCTCAGTGGCATCGCTAGGGGGTTTCGGGGTGCACCAGGTGATGCGCACGGGGGGGGGTGATGCGCACAGGGGTGATGACATGCTAAAATCAAGGTGGTTAGGAATAATACCATCATGTTATATACCGTTGGATGCAGAATTTCCAGCAGAGTGTAATAAAAACCGGAGTGAAATATCTCCTTTCTATCAAAAGTTATGGCCAAAAAACCAGAAAACAAAAAAAATGCATGGAGCCCTAGGAAAGTGAAACTCAGCCGTAACGTGCATTTACTCGTGAGTAAGTGAACTTGCCCTACTCCATCGGAAAGGGCAGGCTGAGAGGAATCTAATGACACCAGAATAGTCCTGATCCAATGAATGCAGCCCCAAAAAAACACCTGAGAAGGAGGTCCCTCCCTCCAAGCTGGTAAATTTATTGAGCCCTATGGAAAGCAAAATGAAGCCACACGGTTGTGTTTACTCGCAAGTAAGCAAACGTGCCTTGGCTCATTGTCAGGTCAGGTGAAGGGGAAAGTGAGAGCACCAGAATGGTCACAATCTGATGAAAGTGGAGCTCAACAAATGCTCCAGAAGGCAGCTCCCTCCCACCACTAAAAAGGAAAAAAACAGGCTTCAGCTGATAAGGTGAACTTTTCTCCTTTTTAAACCTGCAAAGCCAGGTGGATCCTGACAGTGATCTGGTTTAAACAAAGGTTCTTAAATTGAACTGGCCACTGGGTAGGGCTGAAAACCTTAATGATTTTTTTTTGGGGGGTGGGGTATTGCAGACAGGCTACAGATAACATTCACTTGGTGGAACAGGGCTGGCTTCCCCTTATTTAATTATTTGTTTTACTTTAATTATTTATACTTATTTATTTTAATTTGCTTGATGTTGTCACTTTCAGCCATGATATCACATCTGGTGGGTCCTGGACAGATTACCATTCTAAAAAGTCGGTCCCAGTGCTAAAAGTTTGAGAACTGCTGCAACAAGGTGTTAATAAGTTGACACCAGGGGTGGGGTGACACCACCAGTGACCAAAACCACTAAAATCACAGTTTGGAGGAATAATACCATCATGCTATTTATCAATCAGTGCGTAATTTCATGCCGAATGCAATGCAACAAACTGTTGAAATATCTGTTCTGTCAAAGGGTACAGCCAAAAAACCAGCGGGGGCGGAGCAATGGTACATTGCCACACCCATCACCTGGATTGTTGCCCCGTCCACTGCATGGGGGTGACGGGCTGGCCTCCCACACTGGATGACACAAACCCTAGTGATGCCACTGATCATTCTACAACTCAAAGTATATAGATTAAATGGGTAATTGTGCAATACAGTTTTCTGTAAGGTATTTCCCCTTGAAGTCCAAGCCTGAATATAGATTACTCTGATAGAGTGAATACTATGAACTCCACATCCCACAAATTAGTTCAGTTTTTTTTTTTGTTTCCTTCCCATAAAAATATCAGTAGTACTACTGCCAAACAGCATATTTCTAGTGTTGTAAACCAGAGGTCTCCAAAGTATGACCTGGGAGGCACATCTGGCCTACCACAAGATTTTTTCTGATCTGCAGCCATTTTTTTTTTTTTAGTCAAAGCATTTGCTAATGTTTGACATTTTTACTCATTATATACCATTTCTCCGTTTCAGCACGGCATTACAGGTCCAGCCTTGTTATACACTGATTTTTTATACATGGATTTGACTCAACATGAATGGCCCCTGCAAATGAGAAGGAATGTGCTGATCTCCAGAGAAGGGAAAAAATGCACCCCTTTAAAATCACAGTTTAAAAAACTGGTATTACAGGTATAACCTAAGTATCCACAGATTTTTCTATCTCAAAGCTGATGAGCAGGGCCCTTTAAATTAAAGGAAGTCATTTAATAATGCCAGAGAGGGCAGCTGGCCGACAATCCATCAATCATTCTCTCTGCAGGCTTCACTCCTCCCTTGCCCCTGAGCATGTGAAAGAAGGCTAAATGGCAGCGATTATCACCTTCTCCATTCTTTCCCTCTCCATGGGGCTCCTGGTGAAGGGAGGGACTGCTGCCTCCTAGTGAAGCCTAAGCTCCTGGAGAAAGACTGATTGTCTCTGTGTGCATTACAAAGGTCAGCAAGGCTGTTTTTAAATCACCAGAGCAAAGAAACTTTGTTCTTCAAATTGATTTGCTTTGGTGCATTTTTTGTCATCCACATGAGTTCTTGGAATGGAACCCTCACGAATAATGAGACTCAACCTGTATTTCTTTGTAATTGTCACATTTCTTTTTGTTCTGAATCATTTCATGCTGATTACAAAAAAGATCCAAATAAAACTTATTCATTCATTTAAATTTAATTCATTCATTTATAAAACTGTTTTTGGCCTGCAAAAATATATATACAATGTGACCCTTGTACTGAAAAGTTTGGAGACCCCTGCTGTTAACAAAGCTACATAAGGAAAAAGACTTGCTACAGAAACCACCAACAGATTAAAAGGGTATCACAGCTTGCACAACAAACAATAGATTCAATGGGTCACCAGAGAATGACTTCTCATGGTTTTCTCATTTGCTAATCACGTATGTTCCTGCATCAGTCCCAGTAGGTGTGGGACAGAGGGTGGAAGTGCAGAAGATCAGTTGCTAATGCACGCAAAAGATGGAGGAGCATCATTAAAACCAAATGGATATTCTTGATAATATAGGTTCTGTATTAAAACCTTGGGAAACTGCAAAACAGCCTTTGCTGTCATGTGCAAAAAAGTCCAGTCATGAAGCAAACAATGAAGTGGCTTTTTGGTTTTCCACACTAACCTGTTCCAATGAACGGTTGCCAAAATGAACAATCTGATCTTGAATCTCCTTTTCAAACTGTTCAATGTAAGGCAGAACTGCTTCATCTTCCATTTCCTCACAAAGCTCAGAAGTCTTAGTATAGCTGTCGGGACACACTGAATCGGAAACATCTTCATCAAGTTTTTCTTCAATGTGTGTTTCTAGGAAAAATAATGTGGGAGACAGTTTTCACTGGAAGTAATTTCTTTCACACTTTACATTCAGGTATTTGGGCTGAATCCATCAATTTGCAAGACACTAAAATATGCTTAATTTTAAAGTGTAGCTCTGCAAATACAGGTGTGCGTCACTTAAGGACAGGGATAAATTCTCCAATCCCCATTATTATGCAATTAGATCATTAAGCGTACATTCAGCCCAATCTAGTGCCTTTGCTTTGCAAACAATCTCTTCCTGCCAGACAACTGCTGGTTGCACAGACTACTGGAGATAGATTGCCTCTTCTCTGCATGAAGAGCCTCTTTGTTGTGTAAACAGACACTCTGCTGCAGGCTGTGGGAATCCTGACTGCCTCATTAAGAGCCTCTTTGATGTGATTTGTCTTATATGTGGTCCGTCGTTAAGTGGCAGGTTGTTAAGCAGTGCATGCCTGCATTAGGAATGTTGTATACGCCCTTCAGCAAAGTTCTTTATTGGACTGAATATATTCCGCAACTGACAGTGCAAACCAAACATCTTCTTGAGCTGGCACAGCCATCCCTGTGCTGGCTCAGAGTGTCACAAATGTGCTGTAAAGCACATTAGCAACTACTCATAAGACGGCAGCACTGGCTCAAAGGCCTGCATCAGCCCAATGGCACTGCATCCAGGAGCAGAGCTGTGTGGAGCAGATTTAGAATTTTGCTATAAGTAAACTATTGTAGCCTAGCTTTGCTTGCTCACTAATGCTGCCATGCATTTGCAATTCTTTTTCATTATAGTACTGTCTTCAGCTCCACAAATTATGCTACATTATTGACTCAGATACTTCTAGCAGTCCAGCTTACAAATAATCAAGAATATTCGCTTCCTCATTTTTCTGTATTAGGATCACTAAAACATGACAGCAACCGGGTTGTCCGCATCTCATGTCATCTGGGTTATCCAAAGAGAAACCACTGCTTTTATATTTGCCTGTTTCTTTAGTCAGTGGGAAAATGTCACATCTAAGGTTTTCATTCCATATGCTACAAGATACGAAGCTGACTAAAAATATATATTTTTCTCCATCTCCCTTTCTTCTCTCAAGTCTTCCATTCACTAATGATCAGAAAAAGAGAGATATTTCCATAGGATTATTCCCATTTTAACTTTTAACTCAGTCAATGTTGTTCAGGGATGATATATCCAAGTATAACTATTACTATGGGGTGACAAGCTTTTCTATTCTTCTGTCAGGTTTGGATTCCAAGTGATTTCAAAGAGAATCTTATATTCTAATCCGCAATACTATTCTTGATTTGAACCTTCTGTACCTATCCTCTGCATTTAAATGCCCTTTTGTGCTATACTTTACCGGTAAATTGATTTTGGTTTTAATCCATTAATCCTTTTAATCCAGAGGCATCTCCAAACGCCAAGAGAATAAAAAGAAATGTGTTGATTATTAATTATTATATGCTGGAGTGGTGGCAGAAGTGGCTACAATTTTTGTAATTTTTCTGAATTTTACCTGTGCACTCCCTGAAGACAAGAAGTTTCTTAAAACTCTTGCTTGGCCCTGTATTTTCCCATATATTGTCTTCATTCTAGATATAGATGTTTTGATTGTTTGGGCCCAACTTATTTGTTAGACAGTATATAAATATAGATCCAAGTACCTGAAACCACTTTATGGCCTTGCATCATTTACGCCCAAGTTTTTTATCTAGAAATCCTGACAACTTAGCCAGTCAGAGGGCTGGCTCACACACATTCATCACTTGATGATGGAAACATCAAAACATTATTTGCATTTGTGAATGCGCCATCACAGATAGATCACCATAGATAGAACTTTCACATCACATTAGTCACAATGCTTTTCAGTGGAGTCAGTTCACACTTCCACTGCCAGTCATCAAGTGTGGAATAATCAAGGACAGAGAAATCGAGTGATAGACAGTCATGTGTGAACCAACTCGGAGTCTTCATTATTTTAATGAACCTAATGCACATTGTTGAAATCTTCTGAATGTAAGGCTTTTGTTGTTTACCGTGTGTTCCCAACATTTCATTCTCTTCATCTAGCATTAGCATAAGTTTGTCATAGAAGAGTCTCTCTTCTAACTTCACAGGCACTAAAAGAAGAAATTAAGAAATTAAGGTTTGGATAATTTCAAAAGTCAAAGACTATTAAGTGGGGGCAAATAAGGCACCAAGAGGAGGGTAATCACATTTGCAGATCATTGAAGGTCATGTTCAGTTGTTTGAGGGGGTGGGTGGGAAACTGTGATATCCCAGCATATGTGTAAAGTGTCAAGAATTGTAAACATTGTAGGAACTAAGGCTTCTGTGGCCAGAGTTATCACCTAATGAGAAATTCATTTTCCAGGTTTCAAGGCCACATTTACCAAGTCTAGCTAGTAACCCAACATTTCGCCCTAAACTCTGTGGAGAAATATTTTTCTTTATTCCCATGATAAAGCTCTACAGCAATGGTTCTCACACATTTAGCACCAGGACTTACTATTTAGAATGAGAAACTGTCAGGACCTGCCGGAAGTGATGTCATGACCAGAAGTGACATCATCAAGCAGAAACATTTTTAAAATCCTAGGCTGTAATCCTACCCACACACCCAGGAGTAAGTCCCATTTATTATCATTGTTAAAAGAATATACACAGTAGCTTTTTAAAAGTACAGCTCTGTAACATTTCCCCAAATGCAATCACATACCATGGTAGCATCAAGTCTAATATATTAACAATAAAATATTGACATGAATGGGGACCCATCTGAAATTGGCTCACAATCCACCTAGTGGGTCTCGACCCACAATTTGAGAAACACTGCTCTACAGAGTTCAGGGTGAAACATCGGGTTACTATATAGACTTGGTGAATGTGGCTTTGAAACCCAGAAAATGAATTTCTCATTACTTACATATTGTTTAAAGAGCCATATGAAATTAACTCCGTTTAATGAACAAAATAGTTTAATGAACAAAATAAAAAAATAGTTTGGCACTGGGAATGGTTGAGAGTTAGTTACCCAGTGATTTTAATGTCTGCAGGGCTTTATAGACCACATTGTCTTTCATCAAAATGAAAAGCAAATTATGATAAACAATTATGCATCCCTTGACACTGGTGAAATAGTAGAGCATTGTCGCTCTCTGTTATGCACAGTTTCTGAATGGTTTAGGCCAGGGCTTTTCAGACAGGGGCATCATGACGCCCTAGCCTGAGGGCCCTGGTTTCTGCCCCCTTAAGAGGCAGGGGCAGCCAGGAGGCAGCTGCGCGATCCCCAGGATTGTGCCACTCAGGGGGGCTACAAAGGCTTGGCTGTACTTACCTAAGCCTCCTGCAACCTCCCGGGGGTGCAGGAAGCCGTGCGCAATCTTCTGCAGGGCACCCCGCAGCTTTGAAAGCAAAAGTGGAGCGATTGTGCCCTGTCTCCGCTAAAGCTTTCACTTCTGAAGCTGCAGGGAGCCCTGCAGAAGGTTGCACAGGGCTCCCCGCACCCCCGGGAGGCTGCAGGAGGCTCGGATAAGTACAGCCAAGCCGCTGTAGCTTCCCAGAGCTGCCTTTCCCCCGCCGCCGCTGCCTCCTCCCCAACCCCACAAGAACTTAGAGTGGCTCAAACTCTCCCTGAGAGTTTGAAAACCTCTGATTTAGGCTGAAACTCTATATACTTTCATGGGAGTAAGTTTCATTGAACACAGTATGACTTACTGCTGAGTAGACATACATAGGATTGGGCTGTTAGTCTATAGTTTATACCAGAGTAACTTTGCACTCAGTCTGAAAGGATGGAAAGTCTTCTTCAAGGATCAAGATTTTTGGCTTTGTTTCCTACCATACCCTTTCCACGGAAGAGGTGACTGTGGCTGAAATGAAAGACAGGCCAGCAAGCAGTTGCAAGCACATGTGACAAATAGTCCAATTCTAACTAACCCCCCCCCCCCCAACAATGCAGCTGTGCCAAAGTAATGCATGCTGCATTTTGCAGAGGGCGAAACAGGAAACATTTCTTCCCTTACCTTGGGGCAGGACTCCACTGTCATATAAATAAAGCTGTCTTATAAATATAGACTCCATAAAGCTGTGGAGTCAGATTCTTATAATAAGTCAGACCACTGGTTCATCGAAGCAGTACAGTATTGTCTACACTGGCTGTCCAAGGAGCTGTCCAAGGGTCTTTCCCAGAGCTACTTAGAGATGCTGCAAACTGAACCTATAACTGTGCACATGCAAAGCATTTGTTCTACCACTGAACTATACAGTGAACAATATAATTTTGAGACATACAAAATTATAATTATGCATGGGATGGGTAAAGTGGATAGAGAGATGCTCTTTTCCCTCTCACATAACACCAGAACCAGGGAACATCCACTAAAATTGAGTGTTGGGAGCGTTAGGCTAGACAAAAGAAAATATTTCTTTACTCAGCATGTGGTTGGTCTGTTGAACTGCTTGTCGCAGGAAGTGATTACGGCATCTGGCCTGAATGCCTTTAAAAGGGAATTGGACATGTTTCTGGAGGAAAAATCCATTATGGGTTACAAGCCATGATGTGTATGTGCAACCTCCTGATTTTAGAAATGGGCTATGTCAGATGCAAGGGAAGGCACCAGGATGCAGGTCTCTTCTTATCTGTTGTGCTCCCTGGGGCATTTGGTGGGCTGCTGTGAAATACAGGAAGCTGGAGTAGATGGGCCTATGGCCTGATCCAGTGGGGCTGTTCTTATGTTCTTAAGGCCCCATCTCAAATGAAAATGCCAAGGAGAGCTTGGCATCTACCAGACCCCATTCCTGTGCTACTGAGGGCAAGCCAGTGGCAGCAGGATGCAGTTCCCTAGTTGCTCAGACCAGTGATCAAGTCTGACACAGAAGTTTTTATATGGCAGACTCTTCCACAGCTTCTTTCCCTATAGTGGAGTCCAGCTAAAAGAGAGAAAAGTAGTGGGAATAGGAAGAGGAATTCAAGAGCAGCACCAAGGATAAATAAATCAACAAACCATCCTTTAAGAATCATATGACATCCTGTCAGTGTATTTCAGAGAGAAAGAGGGAAAGAACGAAAGCAAAGGGTATCATAAATTGGGCTCTTCAAAAATAAAAGTGTGTCTTCTGGAACACATCTTATGCAGACCTCTCTCTTCCAGTTCAAGAGCTCACATTGATCAAAGTAATTATGCTTGGAATAAAGAAAGCTCAGTGCTATGCTGTAGTTCTGTAGATTTCAACAAAACTGAGGCTGGCTGCCATTGCTGACATACCGCTAGTAAATGGGACTCTCATGTAGCTTTCAAGTGACATGTCTGCCAGAGACACAGAAAGAGCAATTCAAAAAGACAGCCACTTAGACATGGCTCCCCGAGACACAGGAAGACCTAATATATTAAGTCAAACAAAAGAAACAAATTGGATGGACTTTTCTAAGGGCTTTTGTCTGTTTCACATAACAACCCAAGGGAATGTTTAATATTCATCTTACGTTGTTCAGCCGCCCATTTCAAAGGCCAGAGACTCTGACTTGACAGTATTTGAGTATGGAACTCTGATACTATCATTCAGAGGTTGGTTGCATTTATTGTATGAAGCATGACTGTGTGTGTATTTATGTGTGCGCAAGACAGACAGAGTAGTCCTGTGCATGTTTACTTAGAAATAAGTTCCACTGTGTTCAATGGGATTTATTCTCAGGAATGTGTACACAGAATTTCCTCCCAAGAATATCAGCTGCCAGCACTGGCCATTTTGTTTTGTTCATCTGCCTCCTTTTGAATGTCAAAACAGTGAAGACAGCATGTACATGTGTGTTTACCAATATATGGGGTGATAGACTGAGTAATAATTATGAGAAGACGGGAATGAGGAGGGGTAGGTCTAGCAGGTGTGACCTGAAAGGGTAGCTCTTTTGGTACACAGTACCATAAGAGGTTGACTCCTAGTCAATGACAATTAAGGAGCAGTAGCTCAGCTGCTTACTTTTCGGCCCTTTCAGTGAAATAGAAGAGTGAGCAAATCAGTTGGGAAGGCAGACATTTTCCCTCAGCTTTTCCTCATAAAGATATTGGCCTGTGTGCCCTTCAGGGACTTGGAGCTCTCGGTGTATGCATGTCTCTGCGCTCGCTTTTAAAAAAAATGTGCGATATTAAAAATACATGTAACCAGACCTACCTCCTTGAGGTGAGTTACGAAAAAGGAAAATATGAAGATATTCCTTCTAACTGTTCTGCACTCCCCACACAAAACCAAATGTAAAGCATAGACAAATGCATGTTTTTCTCAGCAAACGCCTGGCTGTGAATCACACCGCCAAAAATGGCTTTAGTTCCGCAACATTTTTAGTGAAAGCCAGGCTGCCTAAAATTACACAATTTGCTATGCTAGTTTTGACTGGGTATTTTAAACATTTTTTAATTAACCAGAATGCTTAGGTGGGCATTTTTTTTCTTCAGTTACACTTGAGCGACTCTGTTTTACACAACCTGTAAGCAGAATACCAGACCGAATGCGAGACAGAGCCGCTTGTATCTGTCCACTAACACACTGTCCTTCATCAAAGACTGCCAAGGCTTCCCATCACATTTAGAGCAGCTAAGAGTTATAATTTAAATTGTAAGCTGGATATTTAAATGGAACCGAATTTGTGATCTTTGTCACCTCATTTCCATGAATGGGAAAGAATATTCTGACACAAAAATTACATACTTAATTCCGCCTCACCTTCTTTGCTGACCTCCATCCCACACTGCCTTGGGTTTATTTCCTCATCCATCAGAGGGTCAAAGTAATTTCTGCTGCATTCATTTCCTGTGGAAAGTACATGAAGTAAGGGTCAGTGATTATTAGAAGCACATGAACCAAAATGTTAATTTTGAAATTCGACACCAGCTTGCAAGAGGGGCATTTCTGCTACTAGTTTATAAGATTTTTTTTAACAAGTCTTCTAAGCCGACCAGTTTCATAATTATCATCTAGGGAAAGGTCAGAAAAGGTAATTTTGGAAACAAGTTCAGTTTATGTTACTTTTGCTCAGAACTTAATGAGAAAATTCTCAAATGTAGATGATAGGTTGATAAAAACCTAAACCTAATCCTAAACCAAAATTATTCTTGAGACAGGCTCTGAAAGTGACTGTTAAGGAGATTGTGTTTCACAGGTGACCCCCTTCAATTTTAACAGTTTTGAGTTTCACCACTGAGCTTTCAACATCTGGTGCATCTTTAATACTATTGTCAACCATGGAAGTGTTTAATTACAGAGGAGATGCTGCAAACGCTGCCTCATTAATCTGAACAGCAATTGTATTAACTTGGGCTCAGCATCCACAAAATGATTTTGATGGAATAAAAGTACTAATTTAGCACTTTCAATCTCCATAGCTAGCCGTACATACTGCTCCGGGAACTAATGAAATGTATAAAAGAGAAAAGAAATAAAACTCACAAGAACTTGTGCCATACAAAGTTGCCATCAGCTAGTGCACAATATTCATGATATAAATAGATTTCTCAGTTCGAATTCTTTATTTATTTGGGTTTTCTTTTTTCCCAGGCTGGTAATTCCTATCACTGCCCATTTTTTGGTTTTCTACTTTGGTTTTTGGTTTTCTACATTGCAACTGACTGACCTTACAGCAGCAATTTATGTGTGCCTACATCCCATTATGTTTTGTCCACACTAGTGGCCATGACAATGCTACATGGGTAGAAAAGGGAAAATTCATCTGAACATGTTATTTTTAATTCATGTTTGATCTAATTTTTAAAATCAACTGTTTTATATTTGCCCAAAAGCACTTTAGTAAACTTAGGCGCTATTGCATATTTATTTTAATAAGTTTTTTTTTCAAAACAGGAGGCTAAGAAGTGTTTTGGTACTAATTAAATGATCAGAAAAAGATTTTAAACAGAGTGCTAAAATGGTAGCAAATGAAAAGGCAACATGTTTTTTAAACTTTTTAATTTGTGCTACATTATATAGGTAAAAATAGTGTTTTCATTAAAACTAAAATGTTAATTAAAAATACACGGATAAAATCAAGACAAAGGGAAAAGTAATAATGATGGTGCTGTTACAAAATTGGCACCCAGCACCCTTAGTGATGAGGTGACCCTAAGCTGTGTGTTGTAAATTTTCATCAAGGTCAAGCCAGTGTGATGACTATGAACCAAATTTAAACTACCTTTTTCCTGTTGCTTCCTAGATCCCCCCTTGTCTTTTCATTATTATGAACAAAGCACAAGTCGGGGCTACTATTCTATTTTTCCCAAAATAGCTGTAACTTACAGAACACACCCATGACCCAGTCCTATCCATCTTTCCAGCACTGATGCAGTCATGCCAATGGGGCATGTGTGCTGCATCCTGCGTAGGGGGGGGGCGGCACAGAGTTCTACTCAAGGTAAGGGAATGTTTGTTCCCTTACCTCAAGGCTGCAAACAGTGCTGGAAAGTTGGATAGGATTGGGTATGTGATCCCCAAAGTATTTGATCAACATAATTGTATCATTCAGATATGCAGACATAGACATGGAAACATCCAGCTAACAGAGGAAAACAAGGTCATTTGGGCCAACAAAAGAACAACAAGCTCAAACCTCCTTAATCTCCCATCAAACTTACACCAATTCAGCTTCCTTGCTAAAAGAAAAGGGTGGAGCAAACAAGCCATCTTCCCAACTCTTAATTACCTTTTCCTGACTCAAAACAGTCATTGACCTAACCCAAATCGAACAGCCAAACCCTATGGGCTCTTTGCATTGGGATAATGCTCATTCTGCCAGCTCTGGCTGCTGAAAAGCAGCCATAAAGCTCGCGTTCTACATAAAGCAGCATGTCCAGCAATGTGCTGAGTAGAGCACTGCCTGAGCACCAGTGGGAAGACCAGAGCCTTCCAGTGTGCATCGCCAAATCACTGGTCACCGACCAGAGCAGGTAAGCAAGTGGGGGATGCGGGAAGGGTGGCAGGAGAGCGGAACAGGGGCAAGGGAAAACAGAATGAAGTTGCAACGGGTAGGGGCTGGGTGGATCAGGTCTGGTAAGGGGGAGTGTCTGGCACCCACCAAATTCTGGCTCACTTTCCAGGACCAATCCGCCTGCACAGATCAGTTTGGACTTATGCCAGCTACTGTGCTAGAGCAGACCCAAGTTGACCCATAGCGGCTGCTGGGGCTAATCCTAGGGCAAAGGAACAACTGTTCCCTTACCCCACGTTAACTTCCAGGGGCCATAACTCCTTCATGGGATACAGCAGTAGCCACATTAGCACCACTGCATTGCCACACAGCGAGGAAGTTCATTAGGATTGGGCCATAATTGTCCTGGCCTAACCCCATGGAAATGGTTAAGAACATATGAACCCCATGGAAATGGTTAAGAACATATGAACATAAGAACAGCCCCACTGGATCAGGCCATAGGCCCATCTAGTCCAGCTTCCTGTATCTCACAGCGGCCCACCAAATGCCCCAGGGAGCACACCAGATAACAAGAGACCTCATCCTGGTGCCCTCCCTTGCATCTGGCATTCTGACATAACCCATTTCTAAAATCAGGAGGTTACGCATACACATCATGTCTTGTACCCCATAATGGATTTTTCCTCCAGAAACTTGTCCAATCCCCTTTTAAAGTCATCTAGGCTAGATGCCAACACCACATCCTGTGGCAAGGAGTTCCACAGACCGACCACACGCTGAGTAAAGAAATATTTTCTTTTGTCTGTCCTAACCCGCCCAACACTCAATTTTAGTGGATGTCCCCTGGTTCTGGTATTATGTGAGAGTGTAAAGAGCATCTCTCTATCCACTCTGTCCATCCCCTGCATAATTTTGTATGTCTCAATCATGTCCCCCCTCAGGCGTCTCTTTTCTAGGCTGAAGAGGCCCAAACGCCGTAGCCTTTCCTCATAAGGAAGGTGCCCCAGCCCCATAATCATCTTAGTCGCTCTCTTTTGCACCTTTTCCATTTCCACTATGTCTTTTTTGAGATGCGGCAACCAGAACTGGACACAATACTCCAGGTGTGGCCTTACCATCAATTTGTACAACGGCATTATAATAATAGCCGTTTTGTTCTCAATACCCTTCCTAATGATCCCAAGCATAGAATTGGCCTTCTTCACTGCCGCCGCACATTGGGTCGATACTTTCATCGACCTGTCCACCACCACCCCAAGATCTCTCTCCTGATCTGTCACAGACAGCTCAGAACCCAACAGCCTATATCTAAAGTTTTGATTTTTTGCCCCAATGTGCATGACTTTACACTTACTGACATTGAAGCGCATCTGCCATTTTGCTGCCCATTCTGCCAGTCTGGAGAGATCCTTCTGGAGCTCCTCACAATCATTGTAAATGATTCAAAAAATTTTCAGGACAAAAGAAAAAAAGAAACAAGCACTAAGGCCTCCAACGATGATGCCGCTCCTGTGTTTAAAGACCTTCCCTTTGTCCTCTCACCTTTTACGTACTAGCCGTGACCTATCAGAATTCGTGTTTCCAAGTCCCTATCATTATTCCTGCTTTTCCCAGCCAAATTATGTCTCTCTCTCTGGAGATGCCACAGCCTTGTGCTTGCACCAGGGTACACCTTCAGCAGGAGCTACTTTGGGCTACTTGAGGGCTGAAATCACTGAACTGGCTAGCAAGTCATAAGTCAGAATTCCATCTCTGCATCCCTAGATGGAGGAGCCACATTGTGCTGGTATTGGTGCTGTTACAGCATCTCACATTTGTGGCTGAAAGACAGTGCTCCCATTAAGCCACAAAAGTAATTTTGGCTTCTTCACCCCATCCCGCCTCATTTCTTCCTTTTCTGCCCCTGCTTTCTTCTCTTCCACCTTCCTCTTCTTCTCTCTCAAAGCACCATCTGCCCACTAGAAACAACCTGCCACCCTGAGCTCCCTTGAAGTACCAAGCTTAGCTCCCTGGTGACAGAAAAACACACAACTCTCCTTCTCTCTCTGTCTCTTGCCCCCCCCCCCCGCCCCACTCTACCTCTGGAACCAACTTAACCTGCTCATGATCCATCACACTGCCCTGAGATAAACCTGACATAAGGCTGTGATAAAGTTAAGATCACTGTAAAGCTGAAATCACACAAAGTAATAACTCAAGCATTTTGACTGGTCATTCTACTACCCTTCCCAACACTGTCCTGGTCATTGACCTGGAGATTCACATGGCTGCATCAACCTTAGCAGCACAACTTCCTTTTTTATTTAGACTACTCTGTAATGCATCACTCAACTATTGGGACTATGGGTGCTAATAACAGTTTTATTATTAGTGTTGTGATTATTTTTTTGAAAAGGTATACCATACATTAAACCAGGGCTGGCTCAGTGATGAGGCTAGGTAATGCAGGCTGCTTCGGGCACAGAGTGGGTGCAGGCAGCACCTTGTGCCTATTGGCTACCTCCCTCATTTGCCCCTTCCCTGCTCCTCCTGGCTCCACCACTGCATGATTTGAAATAGAGTGGCAGAGTTGATCACAACAATGATGCTGTCGCTCCTGACTTCTTTGCTACTCTCAATTCTGCTGCATTCATGCTGCCATTCAAAACAATAGGGGGGAGAGCCACAGTGGTGATGGCAACAAATCAGGGAGAGCATCTGCACCGCTGCCACTGTCATTCTAGTTGCTGCCAGCCACTACCATCTACTCCACCATGAGAGGGGAGGAGGAGAGGAGCAGCAGATGGACTAAGAGGTTCCACTACTGTTGCCACCGTCTGTCTCCTCCTTCTCTCCCTCCCAGAAGAGGAAGCGTGGTGGGCGGGCTGCAACGGCCACCATTGTGGTCACCATGGTGTCTATCCTGCTGAAGTAGAGGTGGCATCTGCCTACTTAGCCTATGAAGGAGGCTGAGGGACGAAACAGTGGAGGTGGTGTCTTTTCCACTTAGGCTGGGCCTGCACTGAACCACTTCTTGGCATATACAATTTGGGCTTCAAGTTAAAGGAGTGGGTACACTTTGTCATTGTTGTTACACTGTTTTTTAACTGTTCTAAGCACGGGTACAAACACACACTCAAAGTCAAACAAATGACAGGGACAGCATATCCAAGGCACACTGCTGCAATCACCAGTATATTTGTTTTAGGTTTAAAAAAAAATAGCAATCCAAACAGCAGCTCCTTTTCAGAGACTAAATGAAACTTCGATATGAAACTAGGTTTAATTTAGATTTCTGGACCGGCACACTTTGACTGTCAGTCTCTGTTCTTTCCATGCAGTAAGTACAAGACCTGAAAATTTGCTTTACCTTGAGGTCTCAATAAAGCAAAAATAAATGAGTTTCATTTTTGTTACTTTATCTGTCAACAACTACTAGGCTGGTATGAATCTTGGCAGTATGTAATCAAAGTCTTATGTACCGCAATAACAGAGCTAGTCTACCTTATTCAGCGTAATTGTTTTTCTCTCGCACAAAGCACTGAAAGAACATGTTCTCTTTCATATGTTCGTAGAATAATTCACTTGGGTGTTAAGAGAGAAAATAGCTATGCCCATCGACATTCACGCTGCTGAAAAGTACTTGCAAATATACAAAACAGCTCATGATATACATCCTTAGGTCCATCCTGTCGTTCAGTCTTATTGCAATACAGTCTGCTTTTCCTCCCACTATATATAATACAGCCTTCCAAATGCAGTCTGACTTAAAAATGAAATATAGGTGCTGCCATTTATCTGTAGGAGTTGACTTCTCCTAACGTATTTCCCCAAATAATCAATTGATTTGTGACAGTTGTGTTATGCATACATTCCCCACCCCGTTATGTTTTGTACATACTAAAGGATATTGCATTGCATGATTTATAACACCAATAGTCATATGTACCCTTTTTCAGATGATGTTCCTTATCTACTAGGTGTAACTCACCCAAAAGTCCAGTTGGATACACACAATTCACACAATGGGTTGGAGGATCAGCGGAGTTTAAATATTGTGTACATTCATGGGATGAATATGCACCCTGCTCATAGTTCCAAAGTGTTCTAGAAATGGCCATCATAAGCCTTTCTAATCCATCATTAGAGGATATTAGAGAAGATTCAAAACTGGGCTTTGGGTCACTGCACAACCTTATTTCATTGCCAAAAAGGTCCCTTTTAATTCTTGTGCATATACAACTGGCAGTTCCAACAGCGAACAATATTTTTTAAAGAGTGTGTTATTAGTACACATTTATCCACCATTCAGAAACATGCATTTTGTTTGTGCTGCCTTTCCTAGCAACATTTCCTAACGTTTATGGCAACATTGGCTATAAAAAGCCAGTGGCACCAATATGGGAAGCCACCATGTGATCTCAGAAGCTCAGATGGTCATTGCTTATGTGTGCTATCATTGTATTCAGGCCTGACAATGCCACAGGAAACCATTCCCAGGGATAGACACATCCCTGTATAAATGCTGCAGGGATGAAATTATGTTGTGGGCAGAAAATAAGACTTGGTCATCACCCATTTTAGGTTAGCTGTAAACTGATTGATACAGGGTTTTATTTGAGACAGTGCCCAGCCCTGAATCAAGTTTTGAATGTCTGAACTTGCTTCTTGGAATAAATGCAGCACAATTTTCTCTGAACATGAACAATATGCATGTCTCTCACCATTGACAAACCACATAAATTTGGATGGCCTTCCAGATCGGACACACTATGTGGCTCTCAGGCAGGTTGGGCTACTGTATCAGTTTCTGTTTATAGAAATTAGACCTGGGTTATAGTGCCATTGCAAAAGGTCTCTCTTCCACTTGCAGTCCTGGCCCCTGTGCCACCCAGGGCCAGGATCACAGAATGCCACCCTCCCATGAGTTGAATTCCGTTTCCCCCACCAGGGTGTTACGTGAAAATCCCTTTTTCCTAAGTTGTGATTTTATATCTTGTTACTAAAACATCATGTAGGCCAAACCTCAACATACAGGCCACAATCAAGTCAAGCCACAAGCACATGGAGTGCACAACCCCCGCTTCCCTGTAGGTCAATGTATACATTGTATTGTTTTAAGAGCTATATGCAAAAGTGTCTCCTGATCCATTCACCATGTATGCAAAACAATTCGGCATGCACCTCCGGAGGAAGAAGTCTATTGTTCTATTATTGTAATTCAATCACTCTTAAGTACCCTATGCAAACTGCCTCCAGGGGTTGGGCAAGTTCCCCCACATAGGAAGCCAGCATGGCTGATAGCTGACTTCCGATCATCCTTTTCTTGCATGCTCCACGTGTCCCACTGTGTGTAGTGAGCATGCACATCCAGGAGGCCACATCCGGGTCATTCAGGTCAGCAAAAACCCTTTTAAGAGAAGGCTGGCACATGCTAGCTCTCTCTCTCTCTGGCTGCCCTCCCAAGGCAGAGGTCCTCCATAGGACTCTCCACCCCTCCCTCCAACTGCTTCTCAGGACAGGTAACTATATCTTGCGTCTGGAATTTTTTCCCTTCTCCCCCCCCCCTTTTTCCCTCTCCCCTTCTTAGTTAGCAACTGGGTTATGCAGATTAGGGACCCCTAAAATCCTTCCCTAAAATCTTTCCCTTTTCCTAATTTCTTTGGATGCACCAAATACACGGCACATGCAACCACCATAAAGCTAGGTACACAGGATCCAAGTACTAGGAACCAAGAAACATATACTTACCATCCTCCATGTGCATTATGTATACCTGTGTGTTTTTGCAATAAAAATATAATCCTATTGAAAGTTATCTTTCTCCCAGTCTCTTTTCAAGCTAAAAGGGAATTTCTTTGCATTACACTGTCTTGTTATCTAGCCTGCGATCCTGAAGTTTCCAAAAGGGTAATATAATAATTCCCCTTAAAACATAACAGCCCTTTTTGGTAACAAGGGGGACTTCAGAGGGACAGAGAAGGCTGTGCGCAGCCTCTGGAAGGCCTTTAAAGTGATCTTTCAGTTTTAGCCTGAAAACCAGAAGTGCATTTTAAAGGTGCTCCCTCTCTGGCTCCCTCTCTGGCCCATTTTAAAGGTGCGGCCTCTCTGGCCCTCTCTGGGGGGGGGGGGAGGAAGATGGTGCTGCACTGCAGGCATAGAACCCTAGGGCATTTGCCTCCCTCGACCTCCCCTAGGTACACCAATGCTGTCTTAACATAAGAACAGCCCCACTGGATCAGGCCATAGGCCCATCTAGTCCAGCTTCCTGTATCTCACAGCGGCCCACCAAATGCCCCAGGGAGCATGAATTACCATGATGAAACCCAAGACAGGGGCTCAGGAAATGAAATTATTATTCATTTGTTTGTTTGCTTGCTTCCTTGAACTGTTAATATACTAACATCTTCATTAGGCAACCACCAAAAGCATTTTACTAATCATGTGAATTCATGAATAGATTGGGAACTAATTACTCACTTGCTTTTGAAAATATCTGAAAGCATACAACATGCAAATGAAAAGGTCCACTGAGAAATGCTTCTTTACACGATACACAAGCACGCAGTTCCACTAAATGTTAATGCAGTGTTAACATTATTCAGAAGCAGCTTTAGGAACTCTTTGCAAATGTTTTCTTTGATTCAGAGCTGAACAATTTGGCACCCTCTGAATTTCTTCACTGGCTTGCTAGAAATGCAGAATCTCAGCCTGACACACACTCAATTCCAAGTAATTCTGTTCCATATCAGGTCACCTTTAGGACCCTCAGCAGAAACCTCATGATTGTGAAAATAACATGCACAATTGACAATTCTCTCTCTCAATATACTGCACGAGCTTTGTGTAAGGAAAGGTGGCGATTTTCACAGATTGCATCTTCCCTCTGCAACTTCTGTACCCCCCATTTGTTCCTGAGGGTTTGGGGAATTTACTGGAATAGGATGACACAAAGCAAAGGTGGCTGAAGCAGGGAGTGAGACATCAGTGAAAATCATCCCTCTCCTTGAGCAGACGCGTCTTCCATTTGCAAAATAAATTCTTAGGATACAGCGCTTAGGTCCGCTGTTGTCCATTTTGTCATAGTATTTAATTTTGCTGATTTGAAGTCTCTAGGGCTCTGCTACCTGACATTGAACTCATCCCCCACATAATATCTATGGCATGCTATTTTAACAGCCCAATCCTATGTGGTGGCTGTGCTGAGAGCTCAGGGTGCCAGCATGATGTAAGATCCTATGCGCAATCATGGTGCAAGAGAGGCTAGTCAAGGGGAATGAGAGGTGTTATGTTTACATGCTTCCACTGGCATCACTCCCTAAGTGGCTCCTGTAATCTACATCAGCTCTGTGGCTGGTGTAATGCTTTGCAGCCATTGGGGGTGGGTCCATCAGGCGGGGGGGGGGAGGTTGGAATCCATTATCTGCTGACAGAGCCTCTCAGAGGAATTTATCAGGGGGTAAAACCAAGTTTCTTTTAATAATAATAATAACTTTATTTTTATCCCACCTTTCTCCCCAAAGGGACTTTTGGGCCCCTCCCAAGGGAGAGGGGAGTGGGGGAGGATGGGTATTTGCAGAACAGGGTCAAGGAGGGGGCAAAACAAGGCAGGGGATTTGGGGACAACCAGAAAAGTCTTGGGAGCCCAGGTCTTCTGGGCTTCCCCATGCAAACCCAGGTGTACCCACCTGTGTAGCGTCGGCAGCTAGATGCAGCAATACAGAAAACCAAATACACTCCTACGTATCTCTAAAATCTTTTGAATGTAGATAATCATTGTGGAAAATTAGCATTATTGTATTTAGGCTCACACTAGAATGGAGAGTATCCCCTGTGCACCAAAACATACTTCTGCAGCTGTAGTCCTACAGCTGTATCCCTGAGCTCCTATACATGGTAAATAGATTCCAAAGCTAAAGAGCTACAGTAGCAGGCCAGTTCGCTCCCACTTCTGACACTGTGTTGTGTGTCATGTATGCATTCCTTGGACCGGTGCTCATGGTTTGTGGCAGCCTCCAGCATCCCACATGAGAAGCAAGTCTGGGTGAGACTGGGAAATGTTAGATTCCAGGAGATTTCTGGGCTGCTTCCTTTGGCTTCTGGGCCCCCTTTTTCATTCTGGACTCAGGTACAAATTACCCCCTTTGCCCCCCTCTCATGGACCCTGTCTGCTGACTCCACCTTATCCCACTCCCCTCCCTCTTGCAGTCTCTCCACTGGCAGAGTTGTGCCAGAGGCTGGTCCATGTGTCATTAATGAAGGCGTCCCACTTTCTGGCTGTTGCACTGGTGTCCATGTAGCACCTGTTGGTGGAGGAGCTCTTATGCCAGTGGGCCTGTCCTTTCACTGGCATAAGTAGCAATATACTGGCATTTCCTGTAGTTAAGATTGGGCCTTTAGTAGTATTGATTTGTAATCCTTTGTAAAAGGGTGGTTTGGGCATACCACCCCACCCCACATGATTACTAGTACCACATTCCTATCCCCTGCCACTTCCACTGATGTAGCCATGACATGCAGGCATGTTTTGATGGTAGAAGGAAGTCTCTTTGAGGTAAGGTCCTCTTTTTGGAAAATTTTGTTCCCCTTCCTCAGGGTAAATCCTTTGATGCCCTATAGGTATCCTCAGACCTACACCAGTCTATAGCTGGCAAAAGTCCAAAAGGGTAAGCAGGTACAACCAGTAAATCAAGAAAGATTGGATTTGGGGTGCATATTTGCCACCAAGATCCATCACCCCCTGGCCATCCCCTGGTCCCGTCCCCACCTACTGCCTTCCCCCGATCTGCCCAATAATTCCCCTTCCCATCCATGACACACCACCATGCCAACATACTGCACTGGCCTGGTCTGACGGCCACAGTAGTACTCCTCTAGTGCTACTGCCACTTTGCTGTGGCAGCTTGGAATAGCCTGTCCACAGCACGCTGTATCATCAAACCATTTAGGACAGCAGGACTCTGCCAAGATGTCATAGAGCAGCCTATAGGATTGGGCTGTAACACTGGAAGGCATGCTGGGAGGGGAAATAGTATATATACTCAGGGCTTTTTTCCTAATGGAACGCGGGGGGACGGAGTTCCGGCACCTTTTTGCAGGGTCCCCTCCCCTTTGGAGGCATTCCAGGAGGGGGGGAGCAAAATAGAGGCATTCTCTGGGTGGGTGCTGGGGAGTGCAGGGTGGGTGGGCGCCTGGCCCCTGCCTGACCGCACAACGACCCCCTCCAGCCCCCATCCCCAAGCTCTCGCCTGAGCCCAGCCTGCCTCCCCTCCCCACGCACTCTGCTTCCCAGCGCAGCTTCCAAGCCGGTGGAGGGCGCGGGGGACACGCGCCAACACCGAGGAGGAAGACGGACGGATAGCCAGCCAGCCAGGTAGACGGGCTGCGGCACCCATGGAACGCCCAGGTACTGGCTTGGCGGAGGAGGAGGGGAAGGAAGCTGGCTGGTGCAGCCCGGTGCCAATCTGCAGCACGAGCCTAGGCGTGTCTACTCAGAAGTATGTCTCATTGTGCTCAATGGGGCTTGCTCCTGGGAAAGGGTGCATAGCCTTGCAGCCTGAGAGCCCAAGCATGTCTACTCAGAAGTAAATTCCATTGTGTTCAATGGGACTTACTCCCAGGAAAGTGTCATAGCCTTGCAGCTTGAGTAGACAGGCAGAGGGTGGGCTCTGAGACTGCAGTCCTCTCCACACTTTCCTGGGAGGAAGCCCCACTGACTCTACTGGGACTGACTCCTGAGTAGACAGGCAGAGGAGGGGCTCTGAGGCTGCAGTCCTGTCCACACTTTCCTGGGAGGAAGCCCCATTGCCTCTAATGGGACTGACTTCTGAGTAGATAGGCATAGGATTGGGCTCTTAGGCTGCAATCCTAGGCACTTTCCTGGGAGTAAGCTCCATTGACTAGAACAAGAGTTACTTCAGAGTAGACATATCTAGGATTGGGCTCTTAATCCTGGCAGAGATATATATCTGCACCCGTTTTCACATGCTAAGGGCAGGTGAAAAGGGATTCTACGTGTGTACAACGTGCTGTCCAGCCTTGCCAGAGCCTTGCCTCATCCTTCCCCCACACACATGCCCTCCGCCAGCCAGCATTTGCAGCTCCTCTCCAGCAATGCACAGCAGCTGCTCAGGGCAGCAGAGAACATACAATTGCATGCCAAGCGCCTTCCCAAAGACACAGAGTATTCTGATACCTGAATTAAATCATATTTAATGACTTGTTTGCAAACATAGCTGTTTCTATGTGCACCTAAGGACCCCTCTCGTGTAAGAATTCCTTTTTTGTTCTTACTGCCACAGTTGCTTAGAGTAATTTTAATACATGGAACTCATGTAAGCCATTTTCCGGAATCCATTCACTGCTTCCTTTCCTCGAAGTAGTGCCACACTACATACTACACGCTACAAGTGCACCTGTACAGTATTTTTCCCCATATGTAGAAAAAATAGCTAGGGGGAAGGGGATGTGGAGATTGACACCCCAATCCTATGCATGTCTACTCAGAAGTAAGTTCATCTTTAGGGGGGAAGCACATAAAAAATATTTTATTTCTCCAATAAAAAATGGTTTATAAATAAATAAATAAATAAATAAATAAATAAATAAATAAATAAATAAAAGATTAACAAGTTGTGAGTTCCTGCACCTTTTTATTTACAAAAAAAGCACTGTATATACTGTTGCATTTCCTGCATTCTATGTGGGTGTGGTTGAACTGGCCCACATTGACTCAACAAAAGATCTTCATTGCATGGATGACTTGTTGCAAGAAAATTAATCAAGTGCTAAACTGGTAATGATTTGATCTTAAAGCCGACAGATTTAGTTCTGATTTACACTTTTGTGTTACAGTTTAATGAGAACATAATTTTAATCTCATTTTAAAAATCTACCACACCTCACAGAAGATAAGAAAAAGGCTAAAAAAAAAAGATGAACAGTGTTAAAAATGAGGAAGGCAGGTTGAAAGTTCATTAGGAGTATTTATATTTGGATATTCATTATAGCTTATTTATTTATATTATCATGAATATTTATTTGCTTGTAATAGATTAAAAATACATCATTTCTGAAGATGAAAAGAACATCATCTTCTGGCACTGAAGAGAGTCATCCACAATATTGGAAGAATCCGCAGAAAAGAAAGGTGGAAATATAGAAAGGGGTCCCAAGAATGAATGCAAATGCTCAGACACGCATATGGTATAGTACTCCAAACAAATGTATCCTCTATGATGCATGTTCACACCCTTGTATCAGAACTGTCCCTTTTGCACATAACATTTCTGTCATGCTTTGGCCAAGTGCTAAGACAAGCTGCAGTGAGGTGCCCCAGTTTGGACATGAGAGGAATAGAGAATCAGAGGCAGGAGATGCAATCAAGGACAGGTACCAAAGGTGTGTGGCTGAAAGCAGACCAGTGCCAGGTACCAGATAAGACAGGCTGGGTAGAGCAAGGGAATCAGATGAGTTGCTCAGGCTGCTGGGCTGGGTTAGAGACAAGGTTTTTATGGGGCATGATGTGTCCCTATTTGGCTAAGGGGCCAGGTGACTACATCCAGGCTAGTGTCAGCAGTAGCTGGTTTGTTCAGCATAGCACCCTGAGAGCACCCTTACTCCATGTACATTTAATCTGCCTGACTTGACTCACCGTCATGGGTACTACAGGTGGTCAAGTGCCAGAGACAGGCTGCTAGAAGTCCTAGCTCATAATACACAGAAACACACACTCACCAGTGGCTCACATTATACAATTCAGGGAGATGGTTTCACATCTTGTCTTTTAACCATCATGCTAACTTGATGTGTTAGCATGTGTTAACTATGTGCAGGAAATTGTGATCTGAGGGTGCTTTAGCCAGATGCATTTAGAGGTTGTTTACAGCCCAATCCCAACTAGGGCTGGGTCAGCTTTCAAGACAGTGGAACATGGTTCTGCGGTTGTAAAATGGCCTTTGGAGGCATGTGCAGTTGGTGGCCATTTTAGAAGTGCCACCACAAATGGAAACACTGGAGGCTCACCACCAGACCTAGCTATTTCAGTCACCAACAGTAAGCCAGCAGGGTGAGTGGAATGGGGTAGGAATTGGGACCTTGGGGGCTGTGGTGGGGGACAGCCAGAGGGTAAATATCAGCAGTGATGGCTCTGCTGATATCCTCCAAAATATTTTAACCCAACACACCCCCTTTGCATCTTCTCAGACATGCCCCAGATAAAGAGCTAGTGCAGGTCTGAGTAGACCATAGGGGCCCATGTGGGAGCAGAATGAGGTAAGTAAAAGCAATGTTTAACTTACCTCTCCACCGCTGTGTGGTCTTTGGTTGCTTGCAACAGAGCCTATGCTGGCACATCTGCATTACACAGGCAGCATTTTTGGTTAGGTTTGGGCCCACAATTTTCTCAAGGACTGTGCTATGTACATATGCTTTAGGGCACAATCCTAAGCAGGTCTACTCAGAAGTAAGAACTATTGTCTTCAATGGGACTTACTCCCAGGAAAGTGAGGATAGGATTGCAGTGCATTTTGTCAATGTTGACAATATAAAATAATCTAAATGAGCATAAGCAGAACCCATTCCCATCAACCTGAATCATTTAGAAATTGCTGCCGTATCTGTGCTTCCAGCACACATGCCCTCTTTCCTTCTTGGAAAATGGACTGTACCTGCCACTGTTTGTACAGTTCATGCTCCCTGCCCAGCATAGTTCTATTGGCAGTTCTTTTTACTGCAAGCAGTAAAGGGCATTGTGCCAGTGTAAGACCTGCTGGCTTTCCTAGGGAAATGCTTTGGTTTAAATGTATAAGAAGATACTCACCAGTGCTAAGCTGTTTATAAATACTATTTATAGAGGTGTGCTTTTTCAGTTTCATTTTTTTCCAGATTTCATTTTTTTTTTACAAAAATGAGAACGTGGTGATATATGGTACATTTTTCTAAATTATAATTATAAATTATTTAAATATAAAACTATAATCACTTTTAAAGTGTACTAGGCAGGTGCTATAGGTGGTATAGTGTCAGGAGATGCAGTCACATGAATATAGAGGTGTTAAAACTGAGATAAGCCTTTGCGGGCGCAGGGGGATGGTGGCGATGTGATCACGAGGATTGCACTGCCACCAAGGATGGTGGGGCTTTTCTTTTACTTACCTCTGCCAGTGTCACCATCTGGCAGGTACAGGGAACCCTGCACCCAAAAACACTGAAAATTGTAAATACAACACACTTCTGGTTTCAAAATCACAACTCGGAAGAGGGTCACTATCACTTTTCCGTGTAACTTTCACTGTAAATTTTTTTGGTTGGCCCTCCCCCATTGGTTCAGAACCCATGGATTATGAAATCCACAGGTTCCAAATCTGCAGATAATGAGGGCCGCCTGTAATAATCATCGCTTTAAAAGTGGACTAGGTATGTGATATAGGTGGTATCGTGTCAGCTTATGCAGCCACAGTCATTACCCATGCACCCCCCATTAAATAATAAATAAAAGCCAAATAAAACAGCTTTATTTTTTGCCAATTTTTTTAACAAAAATGGGAAGTGCAGAAAGCAGTGTTATTTTTATTTTATTATTTCCATTTTATTCCACCTCTAGTAATGTCTCATGCTTGAGAGAGAGAGGGAGGAGCACAATTTTCAGTGATTCCCCCTTTCCTCTCAGGTCACCCATATCCCTCTGGATGGATTTTCTGGAAGGTTGGGGCATCCTTGGGAACAAGATGGTATGCAGCATGGAAGGATGGAGAGAAAAGGAGGAATTGCAACAATCATGGGAAGGGCCTTGTGCAAGATAATGCAAATGAACGAAAGGGTTTGGTTACCATCCAGTATATTGCGTTCACTCCGCCACAAATTCTTCAGGTCCATTACTGTGTATATTGCTATAACAACACCGTCTTCCTTCCTCCACCCACATATATATTGATGGCTTGATCCTATCCAGGGATCCTATCCAGGATGCAGAGATTCTGATGCAGTCTTCGCTGCATCTTGTGGACTGGCAGGGGTCTATGCCAACAGGGAGTGGTTAAAGAAAGTTTTTACTTGCCTCCTCTGCCACTCTCTGGTCCCCAAATGACCTAACTCAGATCTATGCCAGCCATTTTGCAATCCTATGCACAATTTCCTGAGAGTAAGCCCCACTGAACACAATGGGATTTATTTCTGAGTAGACATGCAGAGGCTTGCACTAAAAGGCATTCAGATGGCAGCTGCAAGGGAATTCATGATTTGACTGAAGCTGAGTGGGGGAAAAAAGATGCAAACAAAAAAATCAGCACTCTCTAATCAGCACTCCTGAATTCTATTCCGTTATATTTCAGCACAACATAGATAATAATAGATATTAATGCAATCCAGAAAAGGACACCTCTCAGTCAAGCTTCTCTCAGCACCAAGCAACGTGCATTTTCTTAAGAGTAATGAATGGGATGCAACAAAAAAAATTCAGATATTTTCAGCAGTCATCTTGTCCTTCTAATGTTAACTTCCCAGGTTTCCAAGAAAACCTATTGGAATGTGTTAGGATGGAATGTCTGGTAAAGACAATGGAATGCACAGGTTAGATCAAGAACATAACCACTGTCACTCAGTGTGAAGATGATCGAGAGTGAAGTCTCACCTCTTGGTTCAGCTCGGGCTTGCAGCCTGAGTTTTTGTTGGTGAGCTGCAAGGGTGCTATCCTGCTTGTCACATCTAATCACTTCCTCCTCTGAAGTCTGATATGCTGAAAGATCTGTGCTGCTGATGTTAAAAGCTGGATTCGCAGTGCCTTCTGTTGCAGCTCTCTCTTTGCCTATTGAAAAAAAAGCAACAAGGTCAGAAGAGCACCCAAGAAAGCGACAAGCAGAACATTCCTTCTAATAATTCCTTTGCTGAAAGACTTGAGTGTGATCAGCATCAAATGGCACCAAAACAGAATTAGGTTAAAATTAACTCTTTATAAAAAGGGGGGAATAAATGATTAAAATAATTACAAATTGCACCCTGACAAGCAAGAGCAAAATTTTGCCCAGAGCCATTTGTCTGTAATTAGTTAATTAATCCTTACACAAATTATGAGCAATAACTCATCAAGCAAGACTCACCCATCAGAAATTCAGCCGACTTGGATTTCTTCTGCTTAGTTTGTTTCAGAGCCTTCTGCTGGAACTTCTGGAGGGAAATTGTTAAATGAATAAATTAGCTTAAGAACGAAGATCACCCTTTATGATCCACAACTAACACAGTATTTTAAATATGGGATGGCATTGAAATGTCATTTAATTTACATCTCCGCTAAAGGGGTCAAACACTAATTGAACAACAGAAGTGGAAGAATTAAATAAAAACAGGAGAAGAAAAGTTAAGACAAATGCCAAATGAAGGTCACATTAAAATACTTCTTTTTTAAAACCAATTATAATTAATGCAAAGAAACATCATCAAAGGAAGAACGGTGGACAACTTGCCCTTGGATTCAGCATTGAGTGGAAATACTCTGTTAACTGGAAGTGCACATAGAAACATTGACTTGGAAAAGGGTGTTTATTTATAGTGCTGAATGCATTTTTATTTCCTTTAGTTTCTTTGGGACCCAGTTACATCAAAAACATCGTCCATAATATCAGCAATGGAAATGCCTGTGCTCACCATATTAATCAAAATTAGCAAAATGAGTAGGAAATACTGTAGGCCCTGTTGCACAAAACAACTGAAAACCAGAAGACTATCTCATATACAGAGGAGGACAACAAGGGATCCAAACACACTGTTCCCCAGAACCAATAGAATGGTGGTAGACCCCTACCATTCAGTCTGGTGTGGGGCCCAATTTTTAATGCAAAATAGATGTGCAAATGTGGAGGTGCTACCCCCTCCCCATGGCTTACCTTTCTGCACCCTCTCACCTGATATCATGTTGGACTCAAAAGTCAAAAATGAGCTCAGCTGGGAGAAGAACATTGGGAATGTAGTGACTGAGTGGTGACTCAAGAATTCAGGCTTGCATCTCATATGAGAAACCACTGCCGGCTTTAGAAAGGTCACAATTTCTCAGCTTCAATTCCCTGCTCCAAATTGTGAAATGGGAACAATGATACTGATCTACCTTATAGGTTTGCTGTAAGTATTACTGAGATAAGGTATGTGAACATAAAAGATTACTAAGACAAGGTATGTGCACCTGTCTTACACTGAGGGCGTAATCCTAACCCCTTATGTCAGTGCTTTCCAGCACTGGCATAGCTTTGCCAATGGGACATGTGCTGTATCCTGAACTTGGGTGTCACTCACGGAGTAAGGGAATGTTTGTTACCTCAGAGCTGCATTGCCCTTATGTCAGTACTGGAAAGCTCTGACATAAGGGGTTAGGATTGCGCCCTGAGTCAAGCAACTGGCCCATCCAACACAGTATTGCCCATCTTGACTTGCAGTGCCAGGGTCTCAATTGAAGCTAACAGGGATTGAACCTATAATCTTCTGCATACAGAACACGCACTTTACTATTGAGCTCTGATGCTTCCCCAAAGTGAAACATTATGAACGCTCAAGAGCTCATTATGAATGCCAAGTACTGCATTGCTTAAGCCACTTCTGCCCAATGTTGCACATACACACCAGGGACCAAATGTGTACACCTATGGGCTGAACAAAAATAGATTAAGCAGAACAGCACTCTGGGCTAAGATTTTGCCCAAGTGGTTTCAGTTCACATGTGCTGTGTTCCAAAGCCTTGGTTTAGAGAGCAGAGCACATATGTTTACAAACCACTTTCACCACACGGAAAATATCTGACTGCTTCCACCCAAGAAAAGGATGCAAAAGAGAGCGCAACCCTAACAGAGATTGGCCGGGTTCAAGACCCCTGCACAGGCCTACCAGTGTCATGAATGTGCCATAAAGCACAACTGAGATGACTCATGAGCTGGGTAGGCTGGTGTGAGGAAACATGCCCAACTCCCGGCACCAGATCCAGATCCAGAAAAGGATAAGTTCGCGCAGACCTAGGGATGCCGGGGGAGGGTGGGAATTGGAGATTGTGGCGGCAGGGCAAAACGGGGGCATTTCAGGGCTGGGCAGGTCGGTGGGCAAACTGGGCTGGGACCAACCTGGGTGACTTAGATAAGATCCTAACACCCCTCCCAGTCAGCAACACTGGGCTGCTCGGATTTACGCCAGCAATTTCACGGGCACAGCTCCAATTAACCCCATAGGAGTGGCGGGCTCTATGCAATTATCCCCTTACTCTGAGTTGCGCTGCAGCCACCTCCAACCTCACACTGGATACACCACAGATCAGTTGGCTTGCCTGTCCCAGGGCATGTTCGGATTGGGCTGAAAATGTTGCTTTTCTGGAAGAGGCACTGAGGATGCTTTCATGCTCAGCCTTTATTACCTGCCAGACTGGGCCATTTAAGGAGAATGGGTACTTTCGGTGGTGGCACCTGCACTGTGGAATTCCCTCCCCTTTGAACTGAGGACATCTTTCTCATTATTAATGTTCTGGCAGGGCCTGAAGACTTTTTTATTCAGGAAAGCCTTCAAGGCCTTGTAAGGGCTGCTTTTATAAATTATGACTTTTGCTGCGTGCTTTTAATCTGCTGCTGCTATGTGTTTTAATTGCTTTTTACTTTTAATGTATTTTTTGTATTTTACTTTGTTTGTATTTTAAATTTGATTGTTAGCCACCTTGGGTGCCCTTCGGCGAGAAATGCAGAATAGAAATCTAATAAATAAATAAATACTACTTCTTAACATGGTGCTTCAGGTATGGTTCCTCATGTGAATGGTTTCTTCTTGGATAAATTTATTCCTGGGTGAAACTCGTGCAACATCATATTGTTTCTAGCTGATGAGAGATACAACTGTGGGCCCAATCCTATCCAACTTTCCAGCTTTGATGTAGCCCCATTGCAGCCCTGTGGTAAGGGAACACTTGTTCCCATACCTTAAGAAGGCCCCAGTGACTGCCCCTCCACCAAAGGATGCAGCGCACACCCCACTGGCACAACTGCATCAGCACTGGAAAATTGGATCGGATTGGGCCCTGTGTCTCCCAGAAGTCATTCTCTTGAATGAAAAGAGCAAGCAGAAGCAACACTGGCCAAGTTGGGCACTGGCCTGGGGTTCACACCCATCAATAGGTTCACATGGCTGGGCCAACCCCATGAGCCTTCAATGTGCCAACAGAGGGCAGGTGGTGCCATGGGGGAGCTTTTTGCTCCAGGATCCCCAGCAATCTGGCACCAGCACTGATACTGCAGCTGCTACCTGTTCATAATGACTAGAGATTCTTATGAGAAATAAAACCTAATGGACAAAAGTAAATTCACATGAATGTTATGTTCATTTAATAAATTTTAACAGAGTCATGCATCACTTTAAATCAGGGGTGTCAAACTCGTTTCATACCGAGGGCCGAATACCATTCATGATGCCTGCTGAGGGCCAAAGTTATGTCATTAGGCAGGAAGTGATGCCATTAAAAAGGTCATAACCAAAAATAAGCACTTTTTCTCATTTAGAAGCTCATTCACTGCAAATGACGGAAGAGAATATACACAAATCTTGATCATATTTCAAGATATGAGAGAGCCCAATATTCACATGGGATGCCCTTACAGCAGTAGCACCTCAGCACCTCTCAGCAGCTGAGAGTCAGAAGGCCAGATAAAAAGCTTCCGCGGGTTGCATCCAGCCTCCAGACCTTATGTTTGACACACCTGCTTTAAATCATGTCTTCTACCAATGCCTCACAAACTACAACACCAGTAACCCAGGTCTGGCTCACATTGGTGATGCCATGGTGATGCCCTAATCCTCCCCTTTGTGTTTGCTATCTTGGAGTGCTTCACTGCCACCACCTTTTTGCCCATGCAGTCATTCAGAGCAGACTGGTCAAGGAGAAGGAAGAAGGGGAGGGCTTCACTGTGCCCATCCCACCTTCTGTCTGCTGCAACCAGTCACCATCACCCATCGCTTTCCACACAGGTACTTGTTCAAGCACAGAGGCAGGCTGGAACATGCTGGCTCTGTTCCCAGCATGCTCCTCTCAACTTGTTTTCTTGAAGAAGAGGCAAAGAACCAGAAGGTAGCAGAGCTCCTGAGGGGAGCAGAGGAGACTATCTCCTTCCTGCCTGCTAGAGCAAGAAGTAGTGAGGAGAAGCAGAGCAATCCTGTATTGATTGCTCCTTACCACTTCCTTTCTCCAGCATCACTGAAGCAGCTGTGCTGAGGAAAGAGGTAGATTACCACTGCCCCAATCCTCCTCTCCCTTGCTCTCAGAGAGGAGGATTGGAACACAGGAAGAAGTGGCTGGGTGGGTAGTAGGCTGGAGGAGGCAGCAGATAGGCACAGGGGGAAAAGCACCCTCACTTCTTCCAGGCCAGTGCTTGAAGTGGCTGCTTCAGTTCGCATCATGGATGGGCCAGCTTTGCATAACTTTGGCTATTTGTGCATCATTTTACCAGACTGAAATCTGGCAACCCTTGAAGGAACCCTTGAAGCACATCCTGGCTTGCACATCATTCCATTCATTCTTTGCCCACAGTCCATATTATGTGATCCAACTTGCTGGGGGACACAACTATTTTCCTTAAAGTCTCACCCCCGACTTCAGTGGGGATACTCTAGTCTAGAACAGGGGTGCCAAACTCATGCCATACTGCAGGCTGAATAGCATTCACGGTGACTGCTGAGGGCTGGAACTGACTAAGTGGCCTGAAATAAGTACTTTGTTTACACCTAGAAACTCATTTAGCTGCAAATGACATAGGGGGAAATATGCAAGTCTTGATAAGTCATCAAGTAACGAGTCAGCAACTTGATAATGCCTCAAAGAAGGCAAATGCTATACTGTGATGTATGATGCAACAAGTTTCAGCAGGGTTAGGGAAATCTACTGGGTGTAAGTACTATGTTATACATATCTTACACTGACATGTGTCTGAAGATGGTCCTTGAAGTTTTGTAACTTCACCCACTGAATCTGGGACTATTAAATGATGGTGTGGCCACAATATTCATTCTTAGCTACAATTTAAAAGCTCTCTTTCTATTCTAGACATGCTTAAGAAACATAAGCATGTCTAGGATACAGGATGCATAGACCGTCTCTACAGTGATTCCAGCACCCCTCATTTCCCTGTGTGCTGGGAAATGCATTTGTTCAACAGGTACTCTGAAAAAGTGCATGAACACATGGGACAAACACCCTCTTAAAATACTCCGGTGCTGCAGTTCTACACATGCTTAGTTGAGAGTTATGACCCATTGAAAGCAGCACCCAGGGAGCACTTCAATCTCCTCAAAGTGGACCTTCTGTGTAAAGACGCCATGCTTCTACTGGAGAGATTTCAAAACATTCACAAGGATATTCTTTCAAGATGTGTCACGCAGCTGCTAAATTCGACGTCTTCACAAGTCTGACCCAGTTGACCTAATGCTGAATGCACAGGCACAAGCTCACAAGCTGCTGCGTGCCTCTCGCCTTAGCTATGCGCACTTGTGAGCCAGTCCCACTGAACTTGGAGGAACTTATCCCAAGGGGCTCCCACAGGGGGCACTGTTGCATCAAAGGGCTTGTTCTGTGACATCTATTCACGAACCTCGCTCTTTAAGAAATGACATGATGGAAAACTCTGCATATGCTACTTGCAAAGGAAGGGGTTTTTTATTTTTATTATTTATTTATCAACCATACTTTTATCCTGTCTTTCTCCTCCTAAGGGATAATTTTTTTTTTAACACGATAAAGCTGTTGTCTGTGCCATCAATTTAATCCCAGTTCAATGACTGTGTCACTTCTCTGACTACACTGGATGTTTTACTTGGCACTTGCTTTGTAATTCCCACTGATCTGCCTCTCCCAGTTATATTTCACTCCACTATCTCAGTGCTTTGTAAGGAGGTGAGTAGCCCATCCTTAGTGCAATGTGCCACCTCTGAAGCATCTCAGCTCTCCCTGCTGGCTTGAGGCTCTGCAACAACCACCAAATGCCACTGGTGCCAATCCAGCACATGCTCCTTTCCTGACCTCCTCTCTTCATCCCCATCAACTTCTCTCACAGTCTCCTTCTCTTTACTGAATGCTATTGTTTGCTCCTCCTCTCTTCTGCTGTCCACCTTTTCCTCCTCCATCTCTCTTTCTCAGGGTCTCCCCATTTGTTCTCCGCTTCTCCTCCTTCCATTCAAGGCCTTCTAGCCCTCACTTCTCAGCTATGCTCTGGCAGCAGCTACCTTTCGTCAACCAAGATCGTGCAAGATTCCTTGAGATCTTGGGTTCTGAGGTCTTGCAAGACCTCGGAACAAGACTGGAAGCATCCAAGCCTCAACCACACAGATCTCCGCAGCTACATCATGAAGAGCTTCAATGGGAAGCTCTTTGGATGAAGAACTACCGCAGGCCATCATCCACTTTGCAAGCTTTATGTTTCACACTACTGTAGAAGAAAGGGTGTGATGTCTGTAGTCTCGGAGTTTAACTAGACACAATAACTGTGATCAGGACTCTTCTCTTAAAATGTTAGTAGATTCAGAGAGGGTGCAATTTGGATTAGGACCCGGCACTAGGCAAAGGAGGGGTAGCACCTCCCCAGGACCCTTTTTCCAATGAAAATCCTCCTCCCAAATCTGCCACTTTCACTGTTGGTTGTACTAAGTTTTTACTGATGGATAAAATGGAGCCGGAAGTGGGGAGGCAATTATCATTGGGAGGACTCCTGGAGAAATTTTGGGCAGTCCAATCCTGGCCACCTGACCTGCGCTGGCTGTATTATTATTAACAATATTAACAAAGTGGTTTACAGAAAAAAATCAAATAACTAATGGCTCCCTGTCCCAAAAGAGCTCACAATCTAAAAGACCAACAGACAGCCACTAGAAAAGACACTGCTGGGGTGAGGAGGGCCAGTTACTCTCCCCCTGCTAAATAAAAGAGGAGCACCCACTTGAAAAAGTGCCTCTTACCCAATTAGCAAGGGTAATCCAGCATAGGTTAGGAGTGACTGTGGCACAAGTCAGAGTAAGGGGATATTTATTCCCTTACTCTGTGTTGCATACTAGCCACTCCTATGGCGCTACTTGGATCTGCGCCAGCAAATTTGCTGGTGCAAATTCAAGCAGCCTGGAGTAATGCAGGGCCAGCTGGGGGCGGGTTAGGATTCAGCTTAAGTTGCAGAGGCCAATCCCACCCGCCCCCAGACTCTGTCCGCCCACTGGCTCACCTCCCCCCACCCAAAAATGCCCCCATTCCATCCTTCCAATCCCCTCCCACTGGCCTTCCTTGACTAATGAAAATTTACCTGGTCAGGGCTTGAATCCGGCATGGAAAGGCCAAAGCATGTCCTCACACCAGCCTAGCTGCCTCCCAAAGGGGCGTGAACATTCTTTTCAACACATTTGTGACACTCAGAAAGCAGCGCAACTGACTTAGAGCACAATCTTATTCATGTCTACTAAGTAAGTCTCATTATAGTCAATGAGGCTTACTCCCTGGTAAGTATGGATAGGAATGCAACCTTAAACCAGCTTAAGTATTGGTTTGGGTTGTGCTCTAAAGGCACCTGAACATAATTCACCAGATTCAAACAGTTGCCTGTGTAGCTGCTGTTGCTAAAATTTAAAGAGATAGGCGATCCAGTCATAGAACATGGTCATCTCCTTTAGCTGATTCCAAATTAGACATAGACGAATAGGCCTTGCTGAGGGAGAATCAGCATGGCTTCTGTAAGGGTAGGTCTTGCCTCACAAACCTTATAGAATTCTTTGAAAAGGTCAACAGGCATGTGGATGTAGGAGAACCCATAGACATTATATGTTTGGACTTTCAGAAGGTGTTCGACACGGTCCCTCACCAAAGGCTACTGAAAAAACTCCACAGTCAGGAAATTAGAGGACAGGTCCTCTCATGGATTGAGAACTGGTTGAAGACCAGGAAACAGAGAGTGGGTGTCAATGGGCAATTTTCACAATGGAGAGAGGTGAAAAGCGGTGTGCCCCAAGAATCTGTCCTGGGACCGGTGCTTTTCAACCTCTTCATAAATGACCTGGAGACAGGGGTGAGCAGTGAGGTGGCTAAGTTTGTAGACAACACCAAACTTTTCTTTCTTTTTTTTTTTTTTAATTTACTTACTTTAAGACATGGGTACAGGAAAAATCACAAACATATATGTACAGGGTAATACACAAGGGAAAAAACACCAGGAAATCGCAGAACTGTAGCCGATACTCTTATGTTTCCCTACCTATCATCCTTGAATAACTTATTGTTTATCTAACCACTCATACAATGGTTTCCACAATTTCTGTATTCTCTCTATTTCGCCATCTCCCAATCTTTCCGTCAATACATCTATTTCAACCATCTCATATAATTTCTCAATCCACATCTCTACAGTGGGAGTATCAGGGTTCTTCCACAATCTAGCATACACCAATCTCGCTGCAGTAATTGCATACAACAAAATATGTTTAAGATCATTGTTATAACTTTCAGGAAAAATACTCAAGAGAAACAGTTCTGGTTGGAAATGTATTTCACAATTAAAAATAATTTGAATAGTTCTATATATTTTTTGCCAAAAATTTTTGGCCTTAGGGCAAAGCCACCACATATGATAAAAAAAACCTTTCACCTCTTTGCATTTCCAACACTTATCGCATGTGCCGGGATACATTTTTGCTAATCTATCTGGAGACAGGTACCATCTATAAAACATTTTGTATATGTTTTCTTTCATTGTTACTGCCTTAATTATCTTCATATTTCTCTTCCAAAGCTGGTCCCAATTATTCATTGTTATATTATGTCCAATATTTTTTGCCCATATAATCATTACCTCTTTTACCGATTCGTCTACCATTTCCATACTCAACAAATATTGATACATCCTTCTGATATAATTTTGCTCATTTGATAAAAATATTTTATCAAATTCCGTCTCCTCTGGGTAGATTCCTTCTTTTTTATCTTTCAACCATCTTGTTTTAATCTGTAACTCCGTCAACCAATCCAGTTCAATCCCTTTCTCCCACAATACCTCTTTTGAGTACATAACTGCTTTCTCATCTAATAATTCATCATATCTCCTATTCTGTGAACCTCGCAACCACATTGGCCTAGTATCAATTTCTAACGGTTTCACCCATCTTGGAATCTTCTCGTAAACTTTATATCTGATTTGTTCCCAGGTCTTGCCTCACAAACCTTATAGAATTCTTTGAAAAGGTCAACAGGCATGTGGATGTAGGAGAACCCATAGACATTATATGTTTGGACTTTCAGAAGGTGTTCGACACGGTCCCTCACCAAAGGCTACTGAAAAAACTCCACAGTCAGGAAATTAGAGAACAGGTCCTCTCATGGATTGAGAACTGGTTGAAGACCAGGAAACAGAGAGTGGGTGTCAATGGGCAATTTTCACAATGGAGAGAGGTGAAAAGCGGTGTGCCCCAAGGATCTGTCCTGGGACCGGTGCTTTTCAACCTCTTCATAAATGACCTGGAGACAGGGGTGAGCAGTGAGGTGGCTAAGTTTGTAGACAACACCAAACTTTTCCAAGTGGTGAAGACCAGAAGTGATTGTGAGGAGCTCCAGAAGGATCTCTCCAGACTGGCAGAATGGGCAGCAAAATGGCAGATGCGCTTCAATGTCAGTAAGTGTAAAGTCATGCACATTGGGGCAAAAAATCAAAACTTCACATATAGGCTGATGGGTTCTGAGCTGTCTGTGACAGATCAGATCTTGGGATGATGGTGGTGGACAGGTCAATAAAAGTGTCGACCCAATGTGCAGCGGCAGTGAAGAAGGCCAATTCTATGCTTGGGATCATTAGAAAAGGTATTGAGAACAAAACGGCTAATATTATAATGCCATTGTACAAATCAATGGTAAGGCCACACCTGGAGTATTGTGTCCAGTTCTGGTCAAAAAAAAAAACATAGTGGAAATGGAAAAGGTGCAAAAGAGAGCGACTAAGATGATTACTGGGCTGGGGCACCTTCCTTATGAGGAAAGGCTATTGCATTTGGGCCTCTTCAGCCTAGAAAAGAGGCGCCTGAAGGGGGACATGATTGAGACATACAAAATTATGCAGGGGATGGACGGAGTGGATAGAGAGATGCTCTTTACACTCTCACATAACACCAGAACCAGGGGACATCCACTAAAACTGAGTGTTGGGAAAGTTAGAACAGACAAAAGAAAATATTTCTTTATTCAGCATGTGGTTGGTCTGTGGAAATCCTTGCCACAGGATGTGGTGATGACATCTGGCCTGGACTCCTTTAAAAGGGGATTGGACAAGTTTCTGGAGGAAAAATCCATTATGGGTTACAAGCCATGATGTGTATGTGCAACCTCCTGATTTTAGAAATGGGCTATGTCAGAATGCCAGATGCAAGGGAGGGCACCAGAATGAGGTCTCTTGTTATCTGGTGTGCTCCCTGGGGCATTTGGTGGGCCGCTGTGAGATACAGGAAGCTGGACTAGATGGGCCTATGGCCTGATCCAGTGGGGCTGTTCTTATGTTCTTATGTAAATTAAAGCAACAAGTTTAACTCTCATGATATTAAGGCAAATTCACTTTTTTTTAATGCTGCTTATGTATGAATGCTAGGTGGGTACCAAATGACATTCTGTGCTTCCTTGAAACTGGCAGCATGAAAAATATTTATTATTGATCATTTCTAATTTTCTGTCTGTTTCTCTGTATGGTAGAAGAAAAACCTCAGGCACTAAAAGGAGGTGTGATGTAGTCACAAACATTAGATTTGTCAAAATAATTGAACTATAATCCGAACAAGTTCTAACTACAAGTGATAGTAAATTATAATACAGGCAGGTTAACAAATATATATCTTTATTGTATATTCAATGTTCATTAAAGGAAATGAAAAATACTGCCTTCTCCAAATTAAAAAATGACTGCTTTTGGACAATTTTTAAAAAATAGTTTGATATTTGCAAATGCTTTGAGGATGTCATTAGCCATATAGAATTTGAGTGTCTTAAATAAGCTGCAGTTGCCAAATCTTGTTTAGATAGCTTTATATCTTTGCTTTAAAAAAGAAATAAAAGAATTCTAAATACTATTAATTTTTATATAAATAACAGGCTCCATTTTCTTGTATTCCACAGTTATAATCCTTCACAATGAACCATTTCAAATACAATTAACTGGTCTGGTACTCATATTTGACTCACATTCTTGGTGTCTTACATATCACATTGAACATTAGCCTAGAATTATAAACTTTTAAAGATACTTGGCATTTGATGTGCCTTGCAGCTACAGAAATTCTACAGCAGCAAGGCATCCATTAAGGACCAAACAAGACATGACAAGGGAGAACAGTAACTAGGACATTCCATGGTTTTTAAAGGGTGAAGAGCAATGCTGGGGTATATGTGATTTGGACCAGGTCTGAAGTGCTGGAGGAGGGCTGTTGGAGAAGGGGTGTTAACAGCCCAGTTCTGTGCAGCGCTGGTACAGTGAGGCCACCAGGCCCATGCTGTATTCAGTGCTGCAATTGAGCAGACAGGAGGTCTTCGAGTAAGGGGACATTTGTTCCCTGACCCTGTGTAGCGCCCCAGCCTGTTCAATGCGGCTACTTGGATCTGCGCCAGCTGGTGCAGAATTGACTAGCCCCATGTAATGCTAGTAGGTCCAGGATGGATGTTAGGGTATGACCAAGGTGTGTTCAGCTATCCCCACCCCCTCCCCACCTTCGGACCATCTTCCCACCACTACCCTGCCACTTCACCACCAGGGGCAAACCTTCACTAGTTGCTGTTGGATGGGATTTGACAGCCACTGGATGACACAGGCCTTCACCACGTGGTGCTACCTTCACTAGCAGCTGTTGCGTGCGATGTAGCACCCACTGGATGACACAGACCTTCCCACTAGTACTCCTTATTTGTGGAGTTCCAAAAATGCTTTACAGTGCTTTTATGATATCTAGCACCAGCACCTGCAGCCCGGCTCCCTTCCCCTCCAGAGGGGTTTCTGAGCTCAGCAGAGGCTGCGGGTGTCTGTCCGCGGCCTTTGCCGGGCTCAGACTGAGCTTGGCAGCTCAAAACACATGACTGCTGGTTTCATTTTTAATGCCTTATAAGCATTGGGAGGTATGAGGAAGCCCTCCTGGGGGCTTCCCCGGGAGGGGACACGTGCAGGGGACATGCGTGCAGGGGCCGTGGACCCTATCTGTGGATATGGAATCCCCTCTGTAACTACTAGTATTTCTATAATTTTATACAACGTTGAATGTTTCCTGATGATCCTCCAATAGACTGCAACCATTGAAGATTAATAAATTTAGGGCCCAATCCTATCCATCTTTCCAGCACCAATGCAGGAGCAATGCAGCCCCAAGGAAAGGGAACAAACATTCTGTGACTGCCCCCCCCCCCCAGCAAGATGCAGCTCATGCGCCATTGTCATGGCTGCTTCAGTGTTGGAAAGTTGGATAGGATTGGGCCCCAAATCTACAAATGCCATATCCCTTACTTGGGATATACATACTGATTTCCTTTTGATGGCATTAATATATTTCAGCTAAGAGTCTGACCAGGCAATACTAGCTCCATGGTTCTAGAGTCCTGAATTCAATTCCCAGCCACATTTCTGTTCAAGCAAAGGGTGGGGCTATACCTATAGGTAGGGTTTTTAGATTAGCTACTGGCACTTTGTGGGCCTTTTTGTATTTTGGTTCACTGCCTAAGGGCGCAATCCTAACCCCATATGTCAGTGCTTTCCAGCACTGGCATAGCGGTGGCAATGGGACATGTGCCGCATCCGGCAGTTGGGTGTCACTCATGGAGGCCTACTCAAAGTAAGGGAATGTTTGTTCCTTTCCCTCGGAGCTGCATTGCCCTTATGTCAGTGCTGGAAAGCACTGGCATAAGGGGTTAGGATTGTGCCCTAAGTTATCTAAAGCCACCAGCTTTCTTTGGAGTATCTTGCTTGTGGTACACTATGGCCTGGATTATGTAGATTTATTCACCAAAGGTGGTGAAGGGAGGGAGAGAGAATGCTGTAATTAGGGGACTTTGGCTTGATGACCTTCTGTTCCCTTCCAGCAACTTGATTCAATGATTTAAAAAAAAAAAAAAAGCTTTAGCCTAAGGGAACCTGTGGCTGTTGTGGGGAGCATGTTGACTCAGTAACCCACTAGGTCTCTCTTAGCTATACCATGGTATGATTTCCAAAATGATTTTATAAAACACAGTGCAACTTCTAATGATGATTTCCAATTTCTCTGTTAACTCATTCCTGCCCAGCCCACAGGTGTACACACTTGATCCCTGTTGCATATATGCAACGTTGGGCAGAAATGGCTTAAATTAACTGCATATTCTAAAAAGAGCACTATGTCATCCTTTCCACTCCTTGTGTTAAATTTTCATAGTCTATGTGATGATGACTTTTTCAAAGAAAAAACAGATGAATCCTTTCAAAGGGGGAAGCCAATCGATGCCATTTAAATGTCAAAGAAAACCACTAAATGTTTTCTTGGTGGGGAAGATGTCACTAAAATGAAGAGAACGCTTTTGTCTAACAATTCGAGAACATGGTAATAAAAGCTTTGCTGTGAACATCCAATGCTGCAATAGCAGTGGCAGCGGCCGCCACAGTAGCAGCAGCAACAAAAAACCCTCATTTATAACCAGTGACAACTAAAACCTATGAAGTTTTTAAAAGAATGTGATTGTTGTCAGAAGGAATTGGGTACAACAAAGCTGTGTTCAGTTCTGGTTCCACTCAAAGCCATGGCTCAGGGGTTCCACGAAAGCTGCTGCAAGGCTGGTGGGCACAGACCAGCAAGAAAGTGAATTTTGCATACTGTACGGATCATCGCTCAGTTCAGGGCAGTCAGATTGAATCTGTGATCAACCAATTGTGCTTCATGAAACCGTCAGCCTGCATTTGTGTCTCGCTGTTTTCTCCTGTCCCGCTGTAAACAAGCTGTGCTTTGAGCTGTCTCCCTACCCTTATCTGCTTGGAGAAGATCACACAGACAGACCTCATCAGCAGGCTTAGAGTTAAAGTTAAAGTTACCACTTCCAGACAGCAGTCCCCATGCAGGCTGGAAGTCAAGAAGAAGAGCGACTTCGGAATGACAGAGTTTTAGTTCCTTTTAGGAAATGCATACCTTAGATTGAGACACAGGCTGGCATGTTGTGTCTCTTTCATGAAATTAAATGAGGTGTTCTTAAAATGAACAACTGTTTCAAACATCAACAAACGAGCTTAGCAGATTCATCCGGGGTTCCCCTCCCCCGCCATTGGGATCTTGTCTGAATGCAGCCCAAAGAGACGTGGTCGCTGGAAATATTGCCAATCTGGTCGGATTCCAAGAACCTAATAATGCCTGAAATGCTCGAAGGAGTGTAATGATGGTAAACAGGAACAGGTATGTTGGCTTCTGTTCTCATTCACTTCAGCAAGAGCATTCGCCTTTAAACATAAAGCAGACCCCTGTTCTCACAGCTCACCCTTCCTGTGTAAAAAAGGATGGGGTTTTACTCCCCTATATATACACACACACAAATCCCTCCCAGGAGTCAGCCCAGTTCTATTAGTTGGTACTTCCATGCCACTTAATTCTTACATTCAGCTGATCCAGCCCTGTGAAGGAATTCCTTTATTCGTAAGGAGCTGGAACCCTTCGCCACCCAGCCAATCCCTGTCTTTTTACTCCATCTATTTAAGGTACCACAGCCAAAGTGAAACAGCTTGCAACCTGCACCTGCCTACTTTAAGAAGAGCAAACTATTTACTGCTAATGAGAATGATACTTGGTGGCGTGTGTGTGTGGGGGGGGGGAGTCAAATGTAGTTCTGTTGTTCTTGGTTTGAGGAGCTGTCTCACTGATATTTTCAAAAGTGGGAAGTAAAATCAAATGCCAACATTCTTTTAAAAAAAGTTTATAAGAACAAAAGAGCGAAGACAAAACCCTAAATAAAACTGATGATCCCATACAGAGGATGCCCACAATTTATATAGTACATTTTCAGATTATGTGAATCTGTACATTCCTACACATGGCATATAGTTAAACAATAACATGCAATTATAAAATGAAATGTCCAAATTACTTCCCTTTATAAACCTATTTCAAGCTGTAGTGTTTTTTTTTAATCTTATGCACTTAGAGAATTTTACTGCAAGCAATAGAGTCCTATTAACTTTTTTTTTAAAAAATCACATTTTGAGGTGAATTCAAAGGCAAATCAGAGGAATAAAACTGAGGCCCTGACCACAAACTCTTCTTTTAAAATTACATTTCATAAACAATTGTAAAAGGCACAAAAATAATGAATTTACCATATAGCTGTGAAAGTTATGTTTTCCTAATTTTTGAAACCCCCCAACATTTTTTATATATAAGGAGGTGAAGACAAAATGTAACACATTCTTCCTTTCATATTACACATTTTGTATTATGCTATTTTTGTCAATTATAAAATATTCATGGACATTTTGCTTTAATGTAGTGATGAAAACACTAATAATCCAGCTACTATAACTTTAAAAATTTCATTGGTGTAAAAGAAAAAGGGAGTAACTAATAGGAAGGTATTTTTAAAAGTGTATTTTAAAATAAAATAGAATTATTATATTTCATTCAACAAATTGTCCCCATTTGTACTTCCTCTTTAAACAATAAGCAACATGATGATGGGTTAAATGAAGTTGAGACTGTCACAAATGTGAGCCTCAGTAGTAATTAATGTAGTTTAATACGGTTGTTGGCACACATCTCACATGACAGATAATGTTCCAACATGTCACTGATAGGACCTTTCAGCACAGCTTTAGGAGATCTACCAGGCACTGCCGAGGTTGGGTAGGTCAAAGGGTTGAACCATGTGTAATTCAGAACAGAGGAGGTCCCACGGTCACTCCACAAAAACAATTACACTACTTATTTCACTCCGTCCCTTGCCCGAAATTCACAAGCCTCACAGTTTCAGTGCAGTCAATCTCGTTCTGCCCCTGGGCTACAAAACCACATGAAAATATGTGGTGCTGTGTTTATAAATCTAATCAAAAATAGAAACAGTAGACAGGCACAATGAGGTTCTACTATAGATCCCTGGGAATACTCTAAGTTCTTGAAGGCACTTTTGTTTAACTTCTATAGGCCCCCCTCTCTCTATTACTACTACATTGTCTACAAGTCTCGTTAATCATCCTCTTCACTTGTCAGTAATAGAAAAGGGAAACGGCCAGCCTGCATGCTTCCTTTCTGTCACTCTTATGAACAACATTATACAGGAGAAAATATTATGAAGCGGCATTATTTTAAATATCCCCCTGAAAGAAATCACTTACCTCCCTATCCATGCCTTTCTGCCCTCTCAGATTCGCAACAGAAACAAGAAAACACTTCTGCCTACAACAGAAAACAAAAAGCTTAGATAAATAAAGGATGGGTTGCCTTGCACACATTTGACCTCATGCTAATTTAAGTTAAGCAGTTCTGCTTGCAGAAACTACCAGAAAGATATTGCCAAAGGCAGTGTGTGTGTGCTGGGGGGGGGAGGGGTAGGGCTGTGCCTTTCTTCATGGCCCTAACAAAGCCCAAGCTAAGATGGTCTCATTTCTTTCCTCTGCGCACATGGCAGAGTGCCTCATCAGGAGGGAAACAATTAAATGGAAGTGAAAGTTGGCACTCCAGGGGATACCAAAGAATTTCTGGCACCACTGACAGGCCCAGTGAAGCTCCGTATCCAGATATTCTACCACCAGAAGCAGACTTTTCAGCTTGTTTTGTGCATAGTGAATATTCTGTAAGTATTCAGGGCCATACAATGTTACATTTGATGCATTGTTTGACTCTGCATATTCTTTTTAAAAAACTTAAATAGGGGCTGTGGCGGGGAGGGTGATTGGACCCATAATGTCCAGGGAGGAAGTACATATACCATTCCTCTCAAGCCATGATCCTGATGAAGTGGTCCCCCCAAAGCTGCTGTTAGCCCCAAGAGGGAAGCTTACACTGATGTTGTTGGAAGTGTCTCTCCCTGTGCCGATAGCAGCTGTTGGGGGGAGGCATTTTTGTAGAACAGCAGCAGGGAAACAATAACTAAAAAGATATTTAAACACCTAAAAAGACACTCCGTGGCCCCAGTTCTGACTGGGCACTAATTATGTTGCTACTTAACCCATTTCTGCCCAACCCACAGGTGTGCATGTTTGGTCCCTGTTGTGTATATGCAACGTTGGACAGAAATGGCTTAAGCTGGAAAAAAAAAAGAAAAAGGACAGCCAAATTACAAATGACTTGTACTTTCGCCAATAGGTGCCTTTACATTTAAGGAAGGAGGAAGGAAAAGGGCTAGGTAAGATGGTGGGGAAGACATCACTTACAGTACCTGTCTCCTTCCTTGAAATCCCTTTAAAGAAAATAGAAAGTGTGGTGGATGCTGGGATTAACCCATACCACCTTTTCTTTACTAATAGGATTGCATGGAAAGGGATGCAGTAAACAACTGCAGTTTTTAAAGAGGTGGCAGGGAATCCAGTGTTAAGTGCTGAATCTGGTTTGGCCATCCCTGGGAAGAATGTATTTGTTTTTTTGTAAAAGTTGTACATTTTTTCAATTAATTTTTTTTTAAGAAATGCAAAAATATCAGAATAGGTCCCCATGTACTCTCTTAACTAGTTTAATGCTACAATCTGTAGAAAGAGCCATGAGATGAAAGCCACTTTTATCAGCTAGGAGAGAGAGAGAGAGAGAGAGAGAGAGAGAGCACACACTGTTTACTGGCTCTCTATAAGTGAGTCATTTTATAAACTTCTTCCAGTGGGGGTTGAAGTTGGTTGACTCACTACTGGGTTGACCTGGGAATACCTCCTGTCAGTCTTAGTCAACTGGCTTGGAAAGAGCCAGGCAAGCACAGTTCTGCCTTGTACATGTGATATCAAATGACCTGATTGACCTGGGATGAATGTACCCAATGATTGAATCCAGTGGAGTCACCAAGTATTTAAAATTGTACCCACCAGCAAAGGACCAGTTCTATATGTGCTATGGAAATGTTCTCAGATGTCCTCCTTATATACTGTTGTGCAAAAGTTCTACCTTTGGTACAGTATCACTTCTTTGAAGTGCCATTTCAGAAAGAGCATTTAAAGCATTAATATTGAAGATGTGATCTTTCCCTGCTCTGGATCACCAGAAAAATGGTTTACTTGGAATACTAGGGCACACAGTTATGAAAGTACAGGTAGTGACTCCTTTTCCGTGGGGGTTCCATTCCCAGACCCCCCTTCCCCGCGGGAACCAAAAAACAAGGATAACAAAACTGCAGTTTATGGAGTCCACCTGATCTCCAAAGGCAACCAAAGCCTTGCTCCAGTCACATCCGGAGCTGTTGTGAGGCAAGTAGAGGCCATACATGGCCTTTATGTGCATGGCCTCTGGAGGCCTCAGGTTGAGCCAAATCCATGGATATAAAATCTATGGATAAGTAGGCTCAACCTGTACGTCATTTCTTTCCCAAATATGGGATAGACCAATTCATGACTTGAATGGCTTCCTTAAACAGTTACTCTTTTATTTACAGCAGGTTGGTGGGTTGTCCCAGGGACAAAGTGATTCACTTTTGGCAGAAACATATCAGAAGAGTTAAGTCAAACAAATAGTTTAATTTACGTAGAATAAGGACCTAACCCGATCCAACTTTCCAGTGCCAATGCAGCTGCAATGCAGCCCCAAGGCAAGGAAAGAAGCATTCATTACCTTGAGAAAGCCTCCATATCTACCCTCCCACCACAGGACGCAGCACACACCCCATTGACACAGCTACATTGGGGCTGGAAAGAATTGGGCCCTAAGTCAGCATTTGGAAAGAGGGCATTGTCTGCTCTTTGAGCATGCTTGACTCCTCTCCCACTCAACCACCTATTAGTGGCTCTTCTGTTGGCCCTGAGACTGGTATGCCTTTCTTTGCTAGCATTACTCAAGCTTAGAAAGGAGGAACATTCAGGATTAAAGAGAAGCAATTGGAACTAGGGGAATGGAAAGGAGCATAAGAAAGGAATTAGCAACCATGTAATTAGTTGCAAAGTTATTATTATTAACAGTATTTATATACCGCTTTTCAACTAAAGTTCACAAAGCAGTTTACAGAGAAAAATCAAATAACTAAATGGCTCCCTGTCCCAAAAGGGCTCACAATCTAAAAAGATGCAAATGAATACCAGCAGACAGCCACTAGAACAGACACTGCTGGGGTGAGGTAGGCCAGTTACTCTCCCCCTGCTAAAAAAAGGAGCACCCACTTGAAAAAGTGCCTCTTACCCAATTAGCAGGGGTTTGTTCTAAGTTGTTCTAAATTTACTTTATATCATCACGCCTTCACCTTGTTGTTATTTTAAAAACCTTAATAATAATATGTTGCATTTGAATAGTACCTTCTAAGGGTGCAAAATCCTTCCTACTGGTTGGCAACCTTCAGTCTCAAAAGACTATGGTATAAGCCTACAGCACCCAGTATTCCCAGGCAGTCTTCCATCCAAGTACTAACCAGGCCTGACTCTGCTTAGCTTCCCAGATCAGACGAGATCGGGCAGGGCATGCGCAGGGTAACAGTTAGCATGTATTATATAACTGTTCATTTTATAACAGCCTTGTCAGGTATTATCATCCCCCTTATTGCAACAGGGGCTGAGCCCAGATTGCTTAAAGCCACCAAGTGAGTTCATAGCAGAGGTGAGATTTGAACCAAGGAAGTTCGGATTTGCAGCTCAGTCCCTTACAGCACAAATCCTATGCGTGTTTACTCAGAAGTAAACCCCATTGAGTTCAATACTCTCAAGTAAATATGTATAGGATTGCAGCCTCTCTCAACTCACTTTTGCTTGTGAACAGGTCAGAAATACTTACCCCTCCATCACTTATCTATTAAACATTTCATACCCCATCTTCCTGCCTGTCATCTCATCTCCCACCAAGTTTGTGCTTTGTTAGGAATATAACAAAAACAGCAGGGCTGTAGCTGCTTGGGTCATGTAGGGGCTTGGCATCCTCAGGGATATTCTAGCCCCCCCCCCAACAGCGTTCCCTCTAATCTTCAAGAGGTGCACGTGGAGCCAAACAGCTGGCTCCAGAGTGCTTGGTAACAACATCAGTGTGCTGGGCAGAGCATCATTTTGAGGAAACTGTGCCCCAAGATGTTAAGCTTTCATTAAAATATTATAATTTTTAAAAAATACGTATTATTTTTATATGAGATATAAAGACAAGCAAGCAAGCTGTATTCTACCCAGATACTAAAAATACAATAAAACATTTTTTTTCAAAATATTTGGCAACCTTTATTAATGTTGTCTGAATTTGGAGTACTTTTCAGGGATTGCCCAACTCTTCCAATCTTGCTAATGCAGGAGCACACTTGCTAGTTTTATATAAACTATCTGAGCTTAGAAACTAGTTACAAACACTCTATCCTAGTGGTTCTCAAACATTTTAGCACTGGAACCCACTTTTTAGAATGACAATCTACCAGGACCCACCGGAAGTGAGGTCATGGCCAGAAGTGACATCATAAAGTATGAAAATTTAGAATAAAATTAAATCAATTAATTAATTAAGGGCCCAATCCTGTCCCACTTTCCAGCACCGACACAGCCATGCCGATAGGGCATGTGTTGCATCCTGCAGAAGGAGAGCAGTCTCAGAAGCATTGTCAAAGTAAGGGAATATTTGTTCCCTTACCTTAGGGCAGCATTGCAGCTGTATCAGAGCTGGAAAGTTAGATAAGATTGGGCCCCAGTTAGGTAAATTTAAAGTTTACAATAAATATGTTTAAAAAAATATTTAAAATAAAAAAGAACCCTCCTAACCCTCTCAAGCAGTTGCTCATCAATTTAGAAAAAATTCCCCAAACATCCCAAAGGCTGCAATCCTATCCACTCTTACCCACAGTAAGCCCCATTGACTATTAAGTACGGATCTGTAACATTTCCCCAAATGCAGATCACATACCATGGTAACATCAAATCGAATACAGTATATTAAAAATAAAATGCACATCAAAATGAATGGGGACCCATCAGAAATTAGCTCATGACCCCCCTAGTGGATCCCAACCCACAGTTTGAGAAAACACTGCCCTACCCCGTTCCTTTATATATAATGTTCTCCTAGCGAAATAAAGTAGGAAAATAAGTAAATGGATTCTTCTGATCTGTTCTCTTTCTGCTATGCATGCACTCCCAGTTACAACAGAAAGGATTTATCACCTGTTAGAGGAAAGACATTTTATAGAAGTTGCTTGTTGAACTATTGGCAAGACATCAGTGAGTGAGTGATCACTTTAATGGCCTCTTTGTGCCTCCCTTTGGATTCCCCCATAAAAAGCAGAAACCAGACTTGTGCTTTCAGAGCTAGACTTGTGCTTTCAGAGCTATGTTGCAAGACACAGTACTTGCACTTGCAAAACAGTGTTGCAAGACATTGTACTTCTGATGGGGCCCCAACCTCAGGCACGATTCATACACGTAAATAGCTGTGTGTGGCTGTTTGTAATGCAAGAAGCATAAGGGCTGGACCAAGCAGCCAACAACTTATTTATTTATTATTTCCTACATTCTGGGTCCTACAAGCAGCCAACAACTTATTTATTTATTACATTCTGGGTCGCCTTCCTGTTTCCTTCAGATCTTCAAGTAGAGCCTTGGTGGAGAAGAACATGTGATCCCCCCCCCCCGAATGGTTGGCAACCTTCGGTCTCAAAAGACTATGGTATAAGCCTACAGCACCTGGTATTCCCAAGCGGTCTCCCACCCAAGTACTAACCAGGCCTGACTCTGCTTAGCTTCGGAGATGAGACGAGATCGGGCATGTGCAGGGTAACAGTTGCCAATTAGGCAATCACAGTGAACGGCTTCAGCAACACGAATATTAAAACTGCAGTGACAGAGAGCTCAGCACAACCCTATCACCACCTCTGTGCAAAGATGGTATCAAAGTCCATGAAGGGTTTCATGTGTTCTATAAATAAATATCTATCCACACAAATTACACAAATCTATTTAGCCTTTATCTAGGTCAGGGGTGTCCAAAGTTTTCGGCAGGAGAGCCACATCAGCTCTCTGACACTGTGTCACGGGCCGGGGGGGGGGAGAATTAATTTACATTTAAAATTTGAATAAATTTACATAAGTTTACATAAATGAATATATTAAAGACTAACATATGAATGAATCAAGGTCTTGCAATAGCTCAAGGCCTATAAAAGGCCTTGTACAAAGCAAGGCTGGCCTTTCCTTTGCTGCCACTTCAGCATCACAGACGTGAAACAGCAAGAAGTGGAGGGAGCCCTCATCCCACAGCTCATGTGAGAGGTCAAACAGTCGCCCACACGTGGAGAGCAGTTGCGTTGGGCCAGTGTGGGCTCCAACAAATCTCTGGAGGGCCAGAGGGAGACTGGGGGCTTCCTGAGGGCCGCATTGAGAGGCCTTGAGGGCTGCATGTGGCCCCAGGGCCGGGGTTTGGGCACCCCTGATCTAGATGGAACCAATTTGTTCAGAAAGAACATGTAAACTATGAGCCAGAGGAAGCATTGCACAAAGCAGAGACATCTTGCAAAGCAGGTGTACAAGCAGCAGATCTACCAAAATGATACCTTATCACTTGTTCTCTCAAGTTCTCAATTTTTCCTCAGCATTTCATAAAGAAATGCCGTGTTCACAGATCTAATTCATTTATAGTGAATACAGCCTCAAACATAAATGGAACTACTAACATATTTGTACAGTTGAATATGGAACTAGTCCTCGTACAAGAATTAAACATTCCTAATGAACTTGCTTTATCTTTACTAAGCTGACAGAAACTGCATGATCACAGATATTTACTGTACAATGTTCTCAACCTTTTTCTCATTCATCTCTCATTTTCTTCTCAATGCAATATAAAAGATGAGGACCCAACACAGAGCAAGGATGACTTGCCTAAGGCTACCACTGATTCCATTGCATAGCTGGACCATGCAGTTAGCCCCACATCTAAGACTAGAAAATATTGTGCATTCAGTCCAGAACTATTAAATTCCATGGGGCAGTGTTGTTTTTCAGGTGCCATGGGTCGTCATGTACATATACAGGAATACAAGGTCTAAAATGTTGGGACATTATAGATGGCATGAAAATTAATGCTGTTTGGTTCACCATCATCATCATCATCATCATCATCACAATCTTAAAAATGAAGTCCTGTACAGAACACATAAGAAAACGGGTCATGTCCAAATAAATTTACAGCCTAATCCTATCCCCAAGATATGGCAGCTTCTCCACATAGGCCAATGTAACGATGGCTCCGCCAGGACAATCGTACACCCACAGATGGAGACACTGTGGTCAACACTACTTTGGAAATTGCCGTGCCAATGTCACTTGTAACACCAGCAAACTCCACCAGCAGAGAGGCCAAAACAGGAGGGAGACTGGAGCATAATATAGGAGGGCCATGAGTCAAACAAGGAGAAGTTACTGTACTCCATATCCTAGTCCCCCTCCACACGATGGACACACCTCTGATGCTGGAAAAACATTCTGCCAACAACATAGCTGGCATAGGTAGGAATAAACCTATAGGAAACAATGTGGAAGGGGAAAACGCCAGAAGTTCACATCTCCTGCCTGCCCTACCCCCACCTACTTCCTATGAGATGAAGTAGAGGATACAGCACCTCCCATGGTTGGAGGTTGTGCCTGTTGCTGTGGTGCTCATTGCTAGTAGCTGGCAGGCGGCATACCCCAGTGGCAACTCATTGGTCCTGTGCCTGCCCCATCCACTTCACCATAGCACACTTCTCAGACCACTAGCATTGGGGCTGCGTGGGTGCAGAAACTGGCTCCATTCGTGTCATACTGATAATCTGCTTATGAAACACCAAAGTGGCACTAATGACACCCCAACATCAGTACACTGCTCCACACATAACATGCTGTCCCAGAGTTTCCAGGGTTGCTGTTGGTGTCCTTGGGAAAGGTTGTGCCAGTGTCACTGAGATGGCTGTGCTGGCATTGCCCGGACGGGCTTAGGATGTGAAGGGTGCATTACCAGCATAAGTGCCGCTTGCAAGTAGGATTGGCTTATTCATATAATAATAGCCATCAAGTCAAGGTTCAGATACTAAGCACAGCTGGATGTTCAAATCACAAATGTTAAAATCTACAAAAAAAAACCCACAATGTTTTCAGATATACTATTTGTCAACCAGCTCACCTAAGATAGCAAACTGGGGTGGGGGGGCAGTTGACTCCAGGTGAGGCACTTTGGAGAGTTGATGCACCTTGGAGGGTTGACCCAAGATACCACGGAGTGGGGGCCTGTACTGCATTTGATTGCAGATGCCCCCCCACCCCGAGACTCCAAACAGCTGGAAAAGGTCTCCTTGGAAGCAATTTGGTGGTGCATTGCATTATTGCCAAATCACTTCTGGGTGTCGTGTGTTGCTTCAGGTGAATACTGGGTGCATAATGGAAATGTGCAAGATCCCTTGAGGAGAGTGTGGTGTCAGCAGTGGTCCCTTGTTTTTGACAGGGCTGGGAGGCATGGAGTTAATACCAGGACTCTGAATTGCAATGGGTGTGGTTCACAGCTGCAACCATCCTGGTAATAGCCAGGAGATAAAGAGGACCTTGGAATTAAAAGTGGGTGCGAGTCAGCTACCCTGCTGGAACTGAGACTGTTGGAGACTACTGGGTGGCTGCCCTGCCACAGGACTGTCAAGAGCTAAGGACTGCTGAAAGAAGAACAGCTGAGGTGTCGCTGCTGTAGCTGCAGGAAAGAAAAGAAGAAAAAAGGAACTCTGCAGCCTGAACTGGTGAGCTGCCTGCTGTTTGCCTTCACACCACTGGAGGAGTTCAGTAGTACACGTCACACAACAGCAGCTATTCCTTGGGCAAGGGAACTAATTTGTCTAAAGTGGGCATAGGATTTCAGAAAAGAATTTGAGGGAACAGAGTGTCACGCAGCATACCTTGTCCTGGGCTGCACCCATGTTGGCGACACCACTACACCTAGCAGCTACAAAGAATTTTCAAAAAGTGCACAAAGAGTGTGTTATCTTGTGGAAGAAATTGATATTTTATTCTCTGAATTCTGTAATGACATATTGGTAACGAAAAAAAACTAATTGGTGGAATTGGCCTTGGTGGAAGGATCTAAATCTTGAGTCTTCAGTACTAGCCTGCCCTACCTCAACAAATACAACTACTTTTGGTAAAAGATCAGTGAAGTCTCCCTGAAGAAAAGGAGACAGATATCATACCATATGAGCAGTCCCAGAAGGAATACCTCAAGTAATTCATAACATACTCCACTTGCCTCTGGCATTGGCTCCTGGATTAGTGTCATATATGTGTCAGCATGAAACAGCATAGACTATTTGTTTATGCATTCTCATTACTCCCAGTTATTTTACTCTATATCCTAGTAGATGTTGACTGAATATATCAATACCCACATTGCAGTGAGAGTTTGCATTTGGCCATCTCACAATAAAGGTTTGCTACTGCGTGTCTAGGAAAGGGAGATGGGGTGGGCCCATCAGTTGGCACTGGGAGAGCTAGACCCCAAGTAAACAGGGCTCATTGCAGAATATCTCCATGCTGCTATGGCAGTTTTTGCATAGTGTTAATTAGAACTATTAAAGGCATTTGGCAATTTATATACAGTTACAGGGGAAAGATTTTCACTTTACATTATAAAATCAGAAGTGCCCTGCGGCGGCTGTGCACATCTCAGAAGAGCCTCTGGAGGAGACTGCAGCACAGCTCCAGTTGCCTCTGGAGGGCTCGGTGGGGCCACGCCTGGCTCTACGTAGGTCCTGGGGACCCACGTTGAGCCAAATTTGCAAATAGACACTTGGTGAATAAAGAGACTCCACCTGCAAAGGAAAATGGCTAGAAAAGAATGATGTTTCTACTGATCAAACTAGTCTCAAAAGAAAAGTTACTTGGAAACTAAATCTGGGAAGTTAAATCCCAGAAGCTTTAATAGGCCTATGCATAAAGTAATCAAATTCAGTCAGAAGATTTCTGAGCAGACTAGGAAATGCAAAGAAATAATGAGTTCTAAAACAAGACAGGTCAACTTCTGCAATACAAAAGATGTCTACAGAGAAGAGGACACTGCCAGAAACTCAAATAAGCAAGTCAGTTGGGTAGACTTTTTCTGCACAAAAAATTCATAACTCACACATTCTGAGCAATATGAAAGAAGTGTCTTTAGAAGAAATGAAAATGGAACTGGCAGGTGGGTTTGGTGAAATAAAATGGCAAAGAATTTGATATATTGTTAATAAAAGGAAAGAGAGGATTATTGATTTTATTCAGCATTATGGAATGTTTATGGGATAAGTTGAAGTCTGCTATTTCACTAGGTTTGATCTAAGAGAGACAAAAGATTACTCAAGATCTGAGTTATCTTTTGTATTCAAATGGTATTCTAATACCATATGAATTATATATGTGCTTCTTTTAAAGCAGTTATGTAGATGACTCAAAGCCACAATGCCTATTAATGTCATCAAAATTAAAAATCAGATTTTTCAGTTAAATACTTTCTTTCATGGACTCTTATTAAACCTTGGCATACAACAGCACTCTAGATAAGTGGTTTTCATAGCTGGGTTGCTTGGTAGCAAATTGGGGGTCCTCATTTAGAAAATAAGCAGTAATGGGTGAGCTTTTCTGCTTACTCAGTCGTGGGGAAGGGTCTGAAGACAAGTGATACAGCAACCTTGCAGAGATTGGGTACAGTCAGTTCCTGACTGGGGAGCCAAGGTAAACTGTTTTGAGTTCCACCATTGAAGAAAAGTGAAATATAAATGGAATAAATAAATACTACCAATTTCCCTCACAATTTGTAATCACTGAGAATGGTGAACACATGCTCTGTGTTCTCCTTGGTAAGACATCACTCTTTGGGATGTTCTGCCAAGTTCTATACCCCTTAGGCACCATGTTCTCTCACATTCAAAAAGTTGTACAATAATCACATGGAGCAGAAACAGAATCACACCTTCTGTCCCCACCCCCTGCCTCCATGTTTTATTGGCTTGGTATGCAAACAGCCTACATGCCCACACTCACTGCACACACAGAATCTGTACACTCTATCAATACTCTGCATTTTGTAGAGTCCTTGATTATATCGACAGAACTTATAATACTTATACAATGTGTATGTACACAGTGTCTGTGTACACAGATCCAAAGAACATGTTGAAGTGGGAACAAGAACAGTGACTATTATCTCAAATCCTTCTTCATGTATACATTTCATTGTAAATACTCTTCAAATATGCATTAACAGTATAATAATATATATATATATTCTCTCTCCTGCTAGTTTGCTCTAGTTTTCTTAGATCAGGTATCTGTTTTTCTCTGCCAGTATTTCACAGGTCTGGTTATTTGTCCCTGAGTCCTTGTAATTCAGGGAAGTTTTGTTAAAAAAACTCTTAAGGTGCAGTTGATTTTTTGTTACCAGTTCTAGTCCCTTCTCATATATTTCCTACAGTGTAGCTCAGAGTAGTGCCAGTAGAATTTTAAAGAAAAACTGTGCATGTAGTTTAAAATGCCCTTGAAATTCCTGGTCTCCTGATGTATTCTTCCTTAGCAAAATCTTAATGTATAGCCATTGGAATATTGTATTCCAGATGGATGCCTGACTGAGAATGGATGGATTAATTCTTTGCTGTGATTCACTTCACTCTCCTGAACACGCAACAGAATGACATTTCAGTATAAAGTTACTGATTTGCCTCTAGGTTTAGTTGAAAGCTGAGGTTAGTCACTTTCTTAAAAATTTGATTTGTCTTAGAGGTGACCTGAAAACGGAGAGAGAAAGCAGACAGTGAACATTTGACACCCTTTTCTTCTTCTGTAAGAGACATGAAAGACTTGGGAAAGGTTTTGTTTTTATAAGTTATGTGCAACTGCAGGTCTGAAGAGAGGAGCAGGAAAGGAAGTCACAATTGTATGGTTCCCCTTCCCACAACAACAGTGCATGATTTTCATTTGTTTTGATGCACATTAAAAGATGATTAATGAAATTATTCTTACATACAACTATAAGACTCAGTGCTGCATAATGCTATAGCACTTAGGAGAGCAGATTTCAAGGCTCAATGCCGACAGGAATCTCACTGGGTGACCTTGGGCTAGTCACTGTTCCTCAACTTAACTGACCTCATAGGGTCATTGTCAGGATAAAATGGGGGGGGGGGAGTACCATGTACAGTACTCTGAGCTCCTTGGAGAAAGGGTGGGAGAGAAATATAATAAATAACATATGCCACGTATAAATGATGTAGCACTGTAATTTTCAAAAACTATGAGCACAATCCAGTATAAACTGGATTTCTCCGTAAGATTAAAGTCCTTCACTTTCGGTTCTATTTATGTGGTTCATCTTGCTCAGGTCAAGAAATTTTTAAAAAATGAGAGACATGAAATTTTTTATAATATCACTACATATGCAAATTTCTGACAAAATACAGAAACTCTGAATATACTCAGAATTTTGATCCCTGTGGATACAACTCCTCTAGATGCAGTGTTTCAGAACACTTTAAGGATTCCTATCTAAATTGCAGAGATTCACTGATATTAAGTACAACCGCACCGAAAAGAGATGCTGATTGCTTTGAACATACCATGTCATTGCACAAGCCTACAAGGTAAGGTTTAGATTTCCTGCCTTATTCGCCAACTAACAAACACCTTTCTTGAACAATGAGGCAGTACAGGGTTGGTTACATATCGTGATGCGGTAGAATTGCCTAAATCAACCTGCTTATGTTCCAGAGCTTGGCGCAGACAAATCCAGCGCAGTTAAGAGCCACCTCTGCCTTCACACTTTCAGGCACTCTGCTCTGGGGCACACTTAACTTACTACGCAGAGTGAGGAAAACCTATCTCAGTGCCCCAAGACAGCAGAACCACAGGTGCAGAAAGGGACTAAATGTTTGCAGATACTGCAAGGACACTTGAAAGTGGCCACAAAGGAGAATTTTTTAAAAGGATTTCAAGTCCAGGTTCACAACCATGGTCATCATGTTTTCAGGCATTTACAAGAAACAAGAAACATTTACAAGAAACATTTACAAGTTACTCAGAAGAAATGAAATTGATATCAGTGGTCAAATGGAGAGTCTCAGTGTCAAGTGCAATGTTACTTTAAGCATGTGCTATGCAAACTATGAATTATTTTTTCTTTGTTAAATAGGATGTGCAGCAGGACCCAATCAAGGTATGGACCACAACAGAAAGACAGAGCTTTAGCACTTCACCTTCAACATGAATTTTTTCTTTATTTCAAGCATTTATACTCTGCCTTTCCCTCCATACTTTGGGTGCCCAAGGCAGCTAACAAAATATACTGATACACAGTCATAACACACACATTAAAACAGTAAACAATAAAACCATAGAAAGCCGCAATAAATAGTGAGCAGTACTATTTGAAACAAACTATAAGAAACAAAGAAAGAAGCAATAAAATAGCAGAAGGTTGCAATAAGCAGTAAAGCAATAAAAGCAGCAGTAAAAGAAGCTCAGAAGTTGACAGTAATAAAAGGGGGCAATAAGCAATAGTAAAATTTATTTATTATTATTTTATTAATTTGTACCCCGTTTTTTTGCCCAACGGGCACACAAGGCGGCTAACAAACAATTTAAAAATACAGCATGAAAGACAGTTAAAAACAATTTACAATGATTAAAAAGCTAAAAACAAAACAAACCCTGTGGATTTTCAAATAAAAAGCAAGAACGCCAGCCAGACTGTCAACAATTAAAAGCTTTTTGAAATAAAAAGGTCTTCAGTCCACGCCGAAACGTTAGCAATGAGGGAGCAGTTCTCAGTTCTAAGGGGAGGGTATTCCACAGTTCGGGGGCCACCACCGAAAAGGCCCTCTTCCTGGCCGCCACCCCTCTCACATTTCTTAGTGGCAGCACAGTCAAAAGGGCCCCCCCAGAAGATCTAAGAGCACGGGCCGGATTGTAGGGAAGGAGGCGGTCCCTCAAATACCCTGGAGCCGAGCCGTATAGGGCTTTAAAAGTTAAAACTAGCACCTTGAATTGGGCCCGGAACAGAACCGGCAACCAGTGTAGCCGCCGGAGCAACGGCTCGACAGAGTCAAACCGACATGCCCCGGCAACCACATGAGCAGCCGCATTCTGTACTAGTTGTAATTTCCAGACCGTCTTCAAAGGCAGCCCCATGTAGAGCGCATTGCAATAATCTAATCTAGATGTCACTAGGGCATGGGTTACTGTGGCCAGGTCCGCGCAGCTCAGGTACGGTCGCAGCTGGCGAATCAGCCGAAGCTGAGCAAAGGCTCCCCTGGCCACCACCGCCACCTGGGACTCCAGGAGCAGCTGTGGATCCAGGAGAACCCCCAAGCTGCGGACCTGCTACTTCAGAGGGAGTGCAACCCCATTCAGAGCAGGACGATAGTCCAGCACCCAAGCTGTGGATTTCCGAACCAAGAGCACCTCTGTCTTATCCAGATTTAATTTCAGCTTGTTCACCCACATCCAGTCCCTAACCACCTCCAGACAGCGATCTAGGACCCCAACCGCCTCCTCAGAATCAGGGGGAAAGGAGAGATAAAGCTGGGTGTCATCAGCGTACTGGTGCCAACCCACTCCAAACCCCCGGATGACCTCTCCCAGCAGCTTCATCTAGATGTTAAAAAGCATGGGGGATAAGATGGAACCCTGCGGCACCCCAAACCTAAGAGGTCGGGGTGCCGAACAGGCATCCCCCAGCACCACCTTCTGGGATCTGTCAGCCAGGAAGGAGCGGAACCACTTCAATACAGTACCTCCAAGCCCCAACCTGGCCAGCCAGCCCAGAAGGACACCATGGTCGATGGTGTCGAATGCCGCCGAGAGGTCCAGCAGGACTAACAGGGTTGCACTCCCCCTGTCCATCCCCCGGCGAAGGTCATCCACCAAGGCGACCAAGGCAGTCTCCGTCCCGAACCCCGGCCTGAAGCCAGATTGGAATGGATCCAGATAATCCGTTTCCTCCAGTATCCTCTGAAGCTGGGACGCCACCACCCGCTCAATCACCTTGCCCAGGAATGGGATATTTGAGACCGGCCGAAAGTTATTTAAATTAGTGGGATCCAGGGAGGGCTTCTTCAGGAGGGGGTGAACCATTGCCTGCTTCAAGGCAGGCAGGAGCACCCCCTCCCTCAGAGATGAGTTTACCACTCTCCCCGTCCACTCGGCCAGCCCTTCCCAGGCAGCCCTAATTAACCATGCTGGGCACGGGTCGAGTGGGCAAGCAGCAGGTCTCACACTCCAGAGAATCCTGTCCACATCCTCAGGCTCTACAAGCTGAAAAGAATCCCAAATAGCAGGATAGACAGGTGCCCCAGGGACATCACTAGACATGCCCACAGCGGCATCCAAGTCATGCCGAATCTGATCGACCTTCTCTGCAAAGTGTCTTGCAAACTTGTCACAGCGAGCTTCCGTGTGCTCCTCCCCACCAGTAGGGGGGGCCAGATGTAAAAGGCTACGGACCACACGAAAGAGCTCAGCTGGACGGTTCTCTGCAGATGCAATGGTGGCAGAGAGGTGTGCCCTCTTAGCTGCCACCACCGCCTTAGAATATGCTCTCAACTGGGCCCTAGCCCGTGTACGGTCAGATTCGGTATGAGTCTTTCGCCACTGACGCTCTAGACGTCTGCCCTGCTGCTTCATCATCTGCAGCTCCTCAGAAAACCAAGGAGCTGCTCTGACTCTGCTACTGGGCAGAGGATGCTCGGGAGCGATCTCATCCAGGGCCCTGGCCATCTCCATATTCCAGAGATCGACCAGAGCGCCGGGTGGGTCTCCAGCTCTGGCAGCAGGAAAATCCCTCAGAGCCTCCGAGGGCAGATCATAAAATGTGATCCCCCGCCATTACAGAGGTGAGAGGCCGCAACAAGCCTAAATCCCACCAGAAAGTGATCTGTCCATGACAAAGGAGTGATCTTAATATCTTCCACCTCCAGATCACCATCAGCCTGCCCAGCAGTAAACACCAGGTCCAGCGTATGTCCCGCATCATGCGTTGGGGCAGATATTCTTTGAGACAGACCCATGGTTGCCATGGAGGCCATGAAATCCTGAGCCGCAGCTGTTCCTGGGGCCTCGGCATGGACATTAAAGTCCCCCAACACCAATAGGCGGGGGGACTCCAGCACCACGCTCGAGACCAACTCCGACAGCTCAGGCAGGGAGTCTGTTGGGCAGCAAGGCGGGCGGTACACCAACAGAATCGCTGTTCTGTCTTGCCCCTCCAACACAACACAAAGACACTCAAACCCGGTGGACCGCTGAACAGGGTTTCTGGTAAGACGGATGGAATCCCGATAGACCATTGCAACCCTGCCTCCCCGCCCCTGTAGCCTTGGCTGCTGCACTACCCGGAAACCCGGTGGACAAATCTAGGAAAGACCAACCACCCCCCCCCCAGCTCACCCAACCAGGTCTCCATGATACATACCAGGTCGGCCTTTTCCTCCAGAAAAAAAAACAATAAAACACCCCATCATAATAAACCCACCAAATTGTAGCACAAATACCACCGGAAACAAAAACATTCTTACTCCCTGCCAGAACATCTCAAGGGAAAAGGCACTTCATAAACCACAAGGGAGGGAATTCCACAACAGTGGTGCTGCCACAGAGAAGGCCCTACTTCTTACTGCCACCCCTAACTTCTGATAGTAGTTGGCAACCTTCAGTCTCGAAAGACTATGGTATCGCGCTCTGAAAGGTGGTTCTGGAACAGCGTCTAGTGTGGCTGAAAAGGCCGATTCGGGAGTGACAATCCCTTCCACACTGGGAGCAAGTGCAGTCTGTCCCTGGTCTGTCTCCCTGGCTATGGGCCTTCCTTCTTTGCCTCTTAGCCTCAGTTGGCCAAGTGTCTCTTCAAACTGGGAAAAGCCATGTTGCACAGCCTGCCTCCAAGCAGGCCGCTCAGAGGCCAGGGTTTCCCACCTGTTGAGGTCCACTGCTAAGGCCTTCAGATCCCTCTTGCAGATGTCCTTGTATCGCAGCTGTGGTCTACCTGTAGGGCACTTTCCTTGCACGAGTTCTCCATAGAGGAGATCCTTTGGGATCCGGCCATCATCCATTCTCACGACATGACCGAGCCAACGCAGGCGTCTCTGTTTCAGTAGTGCATACATGCTAGGGATTCCAGCACGTTCCAGGACTGTGTTGTTTGGAACTTTGTCCTGCCAGGTGATGCCGAGAATACATCGGAGGCAGCGCAGGTGGAAAGCATTCAGTTTCCTCTCCTGTTGTGAGTGAAGAGTCCATGACTTGCTGCAGTACAGAAGTGTACTCAGGACGCAAGCTCTGTAGACCTGGATTTTGGTATGTTCCGTCAGCTTCTTGTTGGACCAGACTCTCTTTGTGAGTCTGGAAAATGTGGTAGCTGCTTTACCGATGTGTTTGTTTAGCTTGGTATCGAGAGAAAGAGTGTTGGAGATCGTTGAGCCAAGGTACACAAAGTCATGGACAACCTCCAGTTCATGCGCAGAGATTGTAATGCAGGGAGGTGAGTCCACATCCTGAACCATGACCTGTGTTTTCTTCAGGCTGATTGTCAGTCCAAAATCTTGGCAGGCCTTGCTAAAACGATCCATGAGCTGCTGGAGATCTTTGGCAGAGTGGGTAGTGATAGCTGCATCGTCGGCAAAGAGGAAGTCATGCAGACATTTCAGCTGGACTTTGGACTTTGCTCTCAGTCTGGAGAGGTTAAAGAGCTTTCCATCTGATCTGGTCCGGAGATAGATGCCTTCTGTTGCAGTTCCAAAGGCCTGCTTCAGCAGGACAGCGAAGAAGATCCCAAACAAGGTTGGTGCAAGAACACAGCCCTGCTTCACTCCGCTTCGGATGTCAAAGGGGTCTGATGTGGAGCCATCAAAGACAACAGTGCCCTTCATGTCCTTGTGGAAGGATCTGATGATGCTGAGGAGCCTGGGTGGACATCCAATCTTGGGGAGAATCTTGAAGAGGCCGTCCCTGCTGACCAGGTCGAAAGCCTTTGTGAGATCTATGAAGGCTATAAAGAGTCGCTGTCGTTGTTCCCTGCATTTCTCCTGCAGTTGTCTAAGGGAGAATACCATATCAGTGGTGGACCTGTTAGCTCGGAATTCCCACTGTGATTCTGGATAAATGCTCTCTGCAAGTACCTGGAGCCTCTTTAGTGCAACTCGGGCAAACAACTTTCCTATAACGCTAAGGAGAGAGATGCCGCGGTAGTTGTTGCAGTCACCCCTGTCGCCTTTGTTCTTGTACAGCGTGATGATGTTTGCATCCCTCATGTCTTGAGGTACTCCACCTTCTCTCCAGCAGAGACAAAGGATTTCATGCAGCTCAGTGACGATGATCTCTTTGCAGCACTTTAGAACTTCAGCAGGGATGCTGTCTTTTCCAGGTTCCTTGCCAAAGGCAAGGGAGTCCAGGGCCACGTGAAGTTCTTCTAGGGTTGGTTCACTGTCAAGCTCCTCCAGCACAGGCAGGCACTCAATGTTGTTCAGCGCTTCTTCGGTGACTACATTTTCTCTGGAATATAGCTCAGAGTAGTGCTGCACCCAGCGTTCCATCTGCTGCGCCCAATCCTGGATGACCTTGCCTGCGGCAGACTTCAGAGGGGCAATTTTCTTCTGTGTTGGACCTAGGGCCTGCTTGATACCATTATACATTCCCTTGATGTTGCCCGTGTCAGCTGCTATCTGTATCTCGGAACAGAGCAGGAGCCAGTAGTCGTTAGCACATCTCCTGGCAGTCTGCTGGACTTTGCTGCGAGCAGCTCGGAGGACCTGCAGGTTGCGCTCACTGGAACAGGCCTTGTATGCTGCTTGAGCTCTCCTCTTTTCCTCAATGACTGGTGTCAACTCCTCAGAGTGGGCTTCAAACCAGTCCGCCGTCTTGTTGGTCTTCTTGCCAAATATGGACAAGGCGTTGTTGTGAACGGCATTCTTGAAATGTTCCCATCTGTTGGATGTGTTTGCATCGACCGGGCCTGGAAGAGATTCCTCAAGCGCTCGTGCAAATTCCTCCACTTTTCTCTGATCCCGGATCTTACTGGTATCAATGCGAGGTCTTCCTTCCTTTTTTGTGTGGTACAGTCGCTTTGTTTGCAGTTTCACTCTGCTGCACACCAGCGAGTGGTCAGTGTCGCAGGCAGCACCCTGATAGCTGTGTGTGATCTTGATGCTGGGAAGGCTGGAGCGTTTGGTGAGAATCAGGTCGAGCTGGTGCCAGTGCTTTGATCTTGGGTGTCTCCAAGAGACTCTATGTTGGGGCTTCGTGTTGAAGAACATGTTGCTGACACAGAGACTGTGATGACAGCAAAACTCTAGCAGGCGTTGGCCATTTTCGTTTATCTTCCCAGTGCCGAACTGACCTAAGCAAGTGGGCCATGAACTGTTATCAGCACCAACTCTAGCATTGAAGTCGCCGAGGATGAACAATGGCTCTTTTACGGGGATCTTCCTGATAGTGGTGGCCAGGTCATCATAAAATTTGTCTTTGGCTTCTGCTGGAGACGACAGAGTCAGTGCATAAGCACTGATGAGAGTGACAGGTCCTGCTGATGACTGGAGCTGCTGGGACAAAATTCTTTCACTTCCCACAGTAGGTGGGATGATGGATTTCAGCAGGGTATTTCTGACCGCAAAGCCAACACCATGTTCCCTGGTTTCGTTTGGTGGTTTTCCCTGCTAGAAAAATGAGAAATTTCGCTCCTTGACAGATCCGGAATCTGGCAGCCTAGTCTCTTGAAGGGCGACGATGTCCATCTGCAGTCTGCTCAGCTCCATGTCGATGACAGCTGTTTTGCGTGCATCGTCTATTGCTTGCAGGTCATCAGAGAAGCCAGGTGTCATTGTCCTTACGTTCCAGGTGCCCAGCTTTAGGGCAGGAGTTTTCTGTTTTCTATTGCATGGTGCAGAGTTGTCGATCCGCTTGTCGGTTTTCACCCTAAACCCCATGCACCCCGTGAGGTTAACGGACCGTAGCGAGGCAACACCTTACTGGCTGGGGACTGCCTAGCTTAAGGCGGGCGGTAGCTGCCCAATGAGATGCAATGATCTCTCCCACTGTCGGAAGCAGCCCCTGGCGTCATGCCCTACACCAATCAAGCGAAGACTTATAACCGGTAACTGCTGCTTCCCGTGTTGTGCCGACGCCGTATGGTGAAGTTGGAGTGTCCTCTCCAGTGCGCGAAGCCTGGGTAAAAGAAGGTATGGAGGATAGGCTGTTACCCATGCAGCAAATCCCCCCTCTCCACGTCGCTGGAATGATCCAATGGAAAGGCAGAAACCAATACGGTTGGTTCCAGCGGCGTCGCAGGAGTTGCCAGAACGTGACTGTGTGCAGCCACGAACTGCCTCAGGGACTCCAGCTCTGGATTTTGCCTCGAGGTTGACTCCTGAAGCCTTTTCCACAACTGGATGTAGCCACAAGGCAGTGGAGGTTTGGAATCAGAGTTTTCCTTCTCTTAGATGTCTCCCTATTCAACTTCCTGATAGCCACAAACCCCTCTCATGCCCCTCCCCCTGCATCCCGTCTGCCTCACCACTGCTCCCTATTCAACTTCCTGATACACACAAACCCCTCTCGTGCCCCTCCCCCTGCATCCCGTCTGCCTCACCACTGCTCCCTTTTCAACTTCCTGATACACACAAACCCCTCTCATGCCCCTCCCCCTGCATCCCATCTGCCTCACCACTGCTCCCTATTCAACTTCCTGATAGCCACAAACCCCTCTCTTGCCCCTCCCCCCTGCATCCCATTTGTCTCACCACTGCTCCCTATTCAACTTCCTCATACACACTAACTTCTGATAGGGGCAGTATATGCAGAAGGTCCTTTTCTGTCAGGGGGCAAACCAGAATATCTGGGAGCAGGTGGTCTCTCAAGTACCCTGGTCCTAAGCCATGAAGGAGGCAGGGATTGTTAACAGGCCATTCCCAGGATCCTCACATGACTATAGTTACCACAGTTCCTAGCAGAAGCCTTGCAGTACTACCACTTTCCAACTGGCTTAAAATCTCTTTGTGTAGACTTAGACTTACAAGAGTCCTCTGGCTGGCATAATAGTACTTGAGTTGCACAATTACCCAAGTCACTGTTGCCCATCCCTATGCTATTTCACTTTTTGAAAAATGTGTTTCCCAACAGGCTCCTACACTTTGGAATCTCATATATAGACAGAAACTTGTAACCTTGGAAATGAGATTCCATCATGCTTTCCTTTGCTCATCAGCCAATTTTTTCTACAGTGGAAACCTACACTTGAAAGTGTAAAAGTAAGGAAAGTAAGACCACAGTGTTCAATGGAACTTAGAACTGCACACTTATTTCTGCCCAATGTGGCAATATGCAACAGGGATCAAATGTGTACACCTGTGGCTGGGCAGAAATGGTTGAACAAAAAGCTAAATGGGCCTTTTGGAAACGATTTTATTCATTCACCTTTTTAACTGATATATTACTTCTGTCTTTGCCTTGTTGCAGCAACTGTTACCCTGCACATCCCTGATCTTGTCATCTTGGAAGCTAAGCAAGGTCAGGCCTGGTTAGTACTTGGATGGGAGACCGCTTGGGAATACCAGGTGCTGTAGGCTTATACCATAGTCTTTCCATTATACCATAGTCTTGCCAACCATTTGCCTTGTTGGTGGCTCCATACACACAAGTATATTGTTGTACAACACAGTGTCAGTGAGCAGCTAGCTCATCATCTGCAGAGAGGAGTCATCTGCAGTTGTTCACAGATCACAGATCAGGAGGCAGGAAATGACTCACCCAACCATGTTCAAGCACCCCAAAGTAGGGCTCTGTCAAACTGAGTGGTTTCGGTTTATGCGGTTTCAGTTTTTGGGGTTACAGCTATGTGGTTTTACTGTTCGAACCGATGTCTGAGGTTTGTGCAAAAATTGAACCCATTCACATTCCTAAGCTCTTGTGTATAAGAGATCTACCTAGAAAGTCTGGACCTCACTTCTGTGACACATGCCCTAGCTACAAATTCCAAATTCTCATCTTCCTCTCACTTAATCTGCAACACTTTGAAATATGTCCCATTTATTGTTGCCCTAAATATCTTATAGCAAAGTAAGGTGGCTTATAACTTTTCAATGTTGCCCAATTTCATCTCCATCTATCTGATAATTTTCCATTTCACAATGTAATCTTGCTCGCAATCAGTCTTAACTGTAGCTTCCTAAAGAGCTGATCTGGGTTACTGATTCTTGAAAAACAAATTGGGCAAGAGTTATCCACCTAGTGCCAGTCACAGTTTTGGGGAAGTCTCCCTTCCTTCCAACATAACAAATCCTAGCCAGTTCCAAGTTTTTGAGGGTCCACAGGCAAGGAACCTTTTGTGGACATCTTTAACCTGCAGAGGCATGGAGCACAAACTCCCCAAACATGTAGCCTAGGCCCACTTTTTTAGAGCATATGTTTCCAATACTGCTCCATTTTCATTGGCTACTAGTACATTTCTGAGCACACTGTGAAGTGCTAATCATTACCTTTTAAGTCCTAAATAGCTTGGGACCAGGATACTTGAAGAATTGCCATTCTTCTGAACCATACATGAACCTAGGGCATACATGAACCTAGGTGCCCACTGTGGTAAAGGCCCTGCTTCTCATCCCATAACCACCAGAGGTTTGATTGGGGGGAGTGTGGAATGGGTCTTATTCAGTTGTGGTGCCCTGGTTAGGGAACAAGTGGGCTGGACTGTTCAGAGCCGAAAAGTACAGTATCAATGTTGTGATTTTAAAAAATCATGTTGCCTCCAGCCTGTTAAAGTGTCCAGTGCAAAGAAATAATGGTGGTCCTCTTGGGACCCCAGCAAGTTCTTGGTGTAGCTGTCACCAACCTTAGGAAATGCTCAGTATCAATTCCAAGTGTTTGGAGGGGGAGGGGGTGTGGTTACTCAATGATGTCGGAAAGTCAATTTGCACATGCTCAAAGACATGCGCCAGGGTCATATGCGACAAGAGCCAGGTTTGGGATTTTAAATGCCATGATACTTTGATTTATATTCTTCAAAATGGTTTTTACATCTGACCATTTCAAGCTTGCTAGAGATCCTAGGGCAAAGTCTGCATTGGATCTAATCTAAGTATGTGGGTGACTACCTATTGGTCAGTGAAGAAGGTTGGTGGAAGAGTTGTATGCTAGTCTCTTGGCCAAAAGACTCATGCAGCAGCTTCTCCGGCCTTACTCACTGGTCAATGGAAGCATCTCTTAGAGGTCTGGTGAAGCAGACAACTGGAGGATACTCCTATTTGAGGATGGTGGTGCCAGATACTCTTGGGAGGCTCAGTGGTCAGCCTAGTCAGGTGGACCCTTTGATGGGTGTGATCCTTGGCTGGTGCCCAACCAAGCTGATCCTCGCTACTACCTCTTTTTGTTCTGTTGTCTCTTACAGAATGATATATTACCCTTGCAATGTGTCAGGCACAGAAAATATTTTGGCAAATTTCAATAAATGATCTTCTCAATATCTAAAGTTTCCCTCACTTCGTCAGCTGAATTTGGGAATCTAGTGCTACGCTCCTTATTTTCCCTCCAACATCTTACATAGGCAACAAACAATGCCTAAAACTAAATTATAACAAACTTTTTAAGAAGAGAGTTTTGGGGAGGAAAAATTGCAAATCTTTTTTGCTTATTTCAGACAGTATCCAGCTAAGAGGGGGTAAGACACAAGTTAGGTGGATCACCAATCTGTCTGTTCTCATGCCCCCTTCTCTTTCAGAACAAAAAATTAATATAGGAGCAAGAAATTATATAGGAAAAGAAATTGCAACTGATACTGTCCCAAGAAACACCAGAAAATGAATCATTTCTGGAAGTTAACCAGTTGAGCTGTGGTAGGCACAATAATGAACATTAGAGTAACGAGGAGGGTACAGTTCACAGGGAAGGTGACTAAAGTATGGGAGGATGAATTAATGCATAAGTCGTCAAGTTCAATCTGATAAACTGTAGTTGATTATGCAAGTCTGCAGTGTGAATCATACCTTATTACCATATATAACAGCTACAACATCAAACACATGGCACACCCAACTCAGGATGGTGGTAACCACAATATTGGAAACAAGGCATCTCATAACAGAAGATAAAAGAGCTGCACTGTAAGATATTTTTCTCAAGAAAATCTTGCATACTATAACAAAGTTGGCATTGCTCATTGTTACCTCATACCATGCGCCTTGACCAAATTCTGGTGATCATTACCGATATATAAAAAGTGGTCTTTCCAAAATTTCAAAACTTTATTGAAGTCTTTTCGAAATGACAACCAAAGTGATGTAATCACTTAACTGGATGGAATAAAAACACAATGTAATGAGAACAATGTTGATTGTGCAACATGAAATGACACAGCAGCTCATACCAAATGCTAGCCTGAAGAGAAAAGGTTTTACCTGCCTTCCAGTGCCAGATGACAACTCGTAACTTACAGGGCAATTCTAAACAGTTGGACTCTCACTATCTATGAGGGTTCCATTCCTGGACCTCTCGTGGAAACCGAATTCCACGTGCTATCAAATCACCTATATTTCAGGGTCTAGTGAGCTCTGAACGCGACAGGAGCCTTGCTCTGGTCGCACCTGGAGCTGTTCTGATGCATGTGGAGGCTGCCTCAGAATGTACTCCAGAGGTCCTAAAAGGGCACTTCCAGTTTTCAGCTGAATACGGAAAGTGCCCTTCTAGGACCTTTCGAAAGCCATTCCGAGGCCTGTGGAGACTGTGCACAGCCTCTACAGCAGTGGCTCTCACACTTTTAGCACTGGGACCCACTTTTTAGGGGCAGGAGGTCTGGTCTAGAGGGTAGAGCCTCCGTCTGCCTGAAGATAACATCCACAAGGTCACCAGTTCGAGGCCACCGGCACTGTGCGACCTTGAAGCAGCTGACAAGCTGAAGCCGAGCTATTCCATCTGCTTTGAGCGTGGAAGGATGGAGGCCAGAATGTGAAGCCAGATTGGAATGAAACACCTGAATGTAGTGGTTCTTGAAAGAAAGAACCTTCTTTCAATTGTAAAAATCCCTATTTAATAGGGGATTTAAATAAAGCCTGCCTATGTAAACTGCCTTGAATAAAGTCTTGAATAAAGACCAAGAAAGGCGGTATATAAATACCTGTTGCTATTATGATTATTTTAGAGTGAAAATCTGTCAGGACCCACCAGAAGTGATGTCATGACCAGAAGTGACATCATCAAGCAGGAAAATTTTTAACAATCCTAGGCTGCAATCCTATCTGCCCTTACCCAGGAGTAAGTCCCATTTAGTATCATTGTTAAAATATACATAGTAGCCTGTTAAAAGTGCAAATCTGTAACATTTTCCCAAATGTAGCCACGTAGCATGGTAGCATAAAGTCTAATAGATTAAAAATAAAATATTGAAATGAATGGGGACCCACCTGAAATTGGCTCGTCCTGTCCCACAGTTTGAGAAACACTGCTCTACAGACCTCAGAAGAGCCTCTGGAGACAACTGCAGCACACCTCTGATTGCCTCCGGAGGCTTCAGGTTGGGCCAAATGTGGATCCACGGATCAATAATCCACGGATAAGTAGGCTCAACCTGTACATATTTACTTGGAAGTAAGTCTAACCATGTTCAATGGGACTTCCAGTTAAGTGTGCATAGCGTTGCAGTCTTAGGTAGGCTTCATTTGGAAGAGAGTTCTACAGCATGGGAACTGTAACTGAGATCATTTGGACAACTTCTCCATCTGCATAATATTCCAACTACAGATGAGTTGCGGGCGAAAGAACTGAGAATTTGATTTGAAGGATCTGAATGAGGCAAGGAGGTGAAGAAACTTCTGCTGCTGCTATATTTACACTGTAAACATGAGAGGAAACATGCTGCATGAGACCAGAGGTCCATCAGATGCAGCATCCTGTTTCCCATTGTGGACCAACCACATGCTTCTGGGAAGAGGTCACATGAAGGACAAGAAGGCAATAACCTTACCCAGCTGTTCCTCTGCAACTGGTATTCTAAGGCACATTGTCTCTGAATCTGGAAGTTTATCTTTTTATATAACCATCCCTAAATCTGCCTAATCACTTTTTAAAGCCATCTTAACCAGTAGCCACAACCACACAGCTTGTGTCAACAAATTCCGGTTAATTATACATTGTGTTCCAAAGTACATGCAGATAGAGATCCAATCTTCTTATCTTATATCAGGTTAAAAGCCCATGTCATCCACTTCAGTCACCCACTTCAAACCAGAAACACAAACCTAAACACTAATCTAGAATGTGTATAGAAAGGCTACAATCCTGTCCACACTTTCCTGGGAGTAAGCCCCATTGATTACAATGGAATTTACTTCTGAGTAGACATGGATAGGCTTGGACTCTAACAGCCCAATCCTATCCAACTTTCCAGCACCGGTGCAACCGCAATGCAGCCCCGGGGTAAGGGAACAAATGTTCCCAAACCTTAAGAAGGCCTCTGCACCCCTAACACAGGAAGCAATGCAAACCCCATAGGTACAGCTGCACTGGAAAATTGGATAGGATTTGGCTGTAAGATAGCAAACCTATAAGCACTTACCTGAGTATAAGTTCCACTAAATTCAGTTGGACTGATGAGTAGACATACTTAGGCTTCCACTGTAATTCATTCCCCCCCCCTTTCCAAACAGGTTCTGACCTTGCAAATATTTATAAAAACAAGAACTACTGCTCTTGAAAAACTATTTCAAATGTTTCACTTCTCTGGTTTCCGCCTACTCATTTATACAGGCTACTACAAGGTCTTGGGGAAACCTCATCCATGTTACTACTTTGAATTTCTTTAGGCAAATATAAAATTGGCTGGTTGATTGTTTAAAGAGGTTGGCAGGTGTGCAATTCTAGCCCGAGGCCCAAGAAGCTGCAATGCAGTTCTGACATTTCAACTATACCCAGCTGAACATCAAGCCCAGCTGAGGATTGAAACCTAAGGCTTTTATCAAGCTTAATGTCCCCTTGAGCAATAACTGAACAACACTTAATAATCAATTTATCTATTTTTTTCTTGCAAATTCATAAAGCAAATCTAAACAAAAACTATTAGCAATTATTTCCATTCTGTTTAAGCATCAGTGTAATTCATGGAAAATAAACAGAGCAGCAATTGCCTTTCTTCTTTTTTTTTTTTTTAAAGAGGTAGGCAAGGTCCTTCTGACTATGACTATGAGTTGAATTTGCTTTCTAAGCAGATAAGTATGGAATTAACAGTCTTTCTGTGAATTGCCCTGATCAATGAAATAAGGAATTCCAACACTTGAGCATGACATACCTGTGTTCAATTGAAAAGAGTGTGTTCTGGGAACTAAGTGCCAGGTAAGGCACAAGAGTTTAGCATCTGGGCGAGTTCAGCAGCAGGGCGAGGAGGCCAGGGCCCCATACGCTGCCCTTCCTCTTCCCTTGAGAAGAGGGCTGCTATCCAGTGTACGGTTTTTAAAAGGACCCCTAAATAAAACAACAACAACAACAAAAAAGCTATGCAGTCAGACAGCCAGCAGCAGGGTGGGGGCTATCCAGTGTTCTGCATCGAGTGCCACATGTATGATTATATGCCTCTGGGGCATAAGTCATGGGTGTGTCCTCGGTGCAAGGAGCTCCAGGGTCTCAGGGAACGCGTCCGCTCCCTTGAAGCCTTGGTGGCTGACCTGGAGAAGCGCAGGCAGCCAGAGGAGGACCGTGGGGAGACTTCCGGGGACGATCAGGCTTCGTCCCAACCTCAGGCGTGCAGCTCCTCGGCTGCCCGGGTGGGAAGTCTCGGGACTGGAGGACGTCATCCTGGAGAGGAGGGAAACAATCCCCTAGGGGGGATCCCTTCTCCAGGGGATGGGCCCGTATCCGAGCGCACTCGGGATACTCCTCGGCAGGAGGGGGGTGGGGGGCTTCTTGTAGTGGGGGATTCGATTATTAGAAACATAGAGAGGGGGGTTTGCGACGGATGTGAGGACCGCATGGTGACTTGCCTGCCTGGTGCGAAGGTTGCGGACATCACTTCTCGTCTAGACAGGCTAGTAGACAGTGCTGGGGGAGAGGTAGCGGCTGTGGTGCATGTCGGCACCAACGACGTGGGCAAGTGTAGCTGGGAGGTCCTGGAGGCCAAATTTAGGCTTTTAGGCAGGAAGCTGAAAGCCAGGACCTCAAAGGTAGCGTTCTCTGAAGTGCTACCTGTTCCACGCGCAGGGCCAGCTAGGCAGGCGGAGATCAGGGGTCTCAATGCGTGGATGAGACGGTGGTGTAGGGAGGAGGGGTTTAGATTCGTTAGGCACTGGGGAACGTTTTGGGACAAGCGGGGCCTGTACAAGAGGGACGGGCTCCATTTGAACCAGAATGGAACCAGACTGCTGGCGCATAACATTAAAAAGGTGGCAGAGCAGCTTTTAAACTGATCCCTGGGGGAAGGCCGACAGGAGCCGAGGGGCATCCGGTTCGGGACTCCTCATCCCTATGGGATGAGGATGGGGAGGTTAGAGAACAAGACAAAGGCAGGGTAGGAGAAGAAATTGGGAAAGGTAGGGAGATGGGATGTGATAGACGGTTTGGCACAATGAGAGGATGCGGGGACAAAGGAGCGAATAAGCAGCCCATCCTGGGGCATTCCGTGTATAAATGCTTTTATGCGAATGCCCGAAGTCTACGAGCAAAGGTGGGAGAACTGGAATGTCTGGTGACAAGGGAAAATATTGACATAGTGGGCATAACGGAAACCTGGTGGAATGCGGAGAATCAGTGGGATACCGCAATCCCGGGCTATAAACTCTACAGGAGGGACAGGCAGGGGCGTGTTGGAGGTGGGGTGGCCCTTTATGTTAAGGAAGGGATAGAATCCAGCAAAGTAGAGATTGAAGGTGGGTCCGACTCCACCGTAGAATCTCTGTGGGTTAAATTACCAGGCTTGTGCAGCAATGTAATACTGGGGGCGTGCTATCGTCCTCCAGACCAGAAATCTGATGGGGACCTTGAAATGAGGAAACAGATCAGGGAGGTGACAAGGAGGGACAGGGTTGTAATCATGGGGGACTTCAATTATCCTCATATTGACTGGGTCAATTTGTGTTCTGGTCACGATAAGGAAACTGGATTTCTTGACGTGCTAAATGACTGTGGCTTAGATCAGCTAGTCACGGAGCCCACCAGAGGACTGGTGACTCTGGATTTAATTTTGTGCGGTACGCAGGACCTGGTTAGAGATGTAAACGTTACTGAGCCATTGGGGAACAGTGATCATGCTGCGATCCGTTTTGACGTGCACGTTGGGGGAAGAATACCAGGCAAATCTCTAACAAAAACCCTTGACTTCCGACGGGCGGACTTCCCTCAAATGAGGAGGCTGGTTAGAAGGAGGTTGAAAGGGAGGGTAAAAAGAGTCCAGTCTCTCCAGAGTGCATGGAGGCTGCTTAAAACAACAGTAATAGAGGCCCAGCAGAGGTGTATACCGCAAAGAAAGAAGGGTTCCACTAAATCCAGGAGAGTGCCCGCATGGCTAACCAGCCAAGTTAGAGAGGCTGTGAAGGGCAAGGAAGCTTCCTTCCGTAAATGGAAGTCTTGCCCTAATGAAGAGAATAAAAAGGAACATAAACTGTGGCAAAAGAAATGTAAGAAGGTGATAGGGGAGGCCAAGCGAGACTATGAGGAACGCATGGCCAGCAACATTAAGGGGAATAATAAAAGCTTCTTCAAATATGTTAGAAGCAGGAAACCCGCCAGAGAAGCGGTTGGCCCTCTGGATGGTGAGGGAGGGAAAGGGGAGATAAAAGGAGACTTAGAGATAGCAGAGAAATTAAATGAGTTCTTTGCATCTGTCTTCACGGCAGAAGACCTCGGGCAGATACCGCTGCCCGAACGGCCCCTCCTAACCGAGGAGTTAAGTCAGATAGAGGTTAAAAGAGAAGATGTTTCAGACCTCATTGATAAATTAAAGATCAATAAGTCACCGGGCCCTGATGGCATACACCCAAGGGTTATTAAGGAATTGAAGAATGAAGTTGCAGATCTCTTGACTAAGGTATGCAACTTGTCCCTCAAAACGGCCACGGTACCAGAAGATTGGAGGATAGCAAATGTCACGCCTATTTTTAAAAAGGGAAAGAGGGGGGACCCGGGAAACTATAGGCCGGTCAGCCTAACATCCATACCGGGTAAGATGGTGGAATGCCTCATCAAAGATAGGATCTCAAAACACATAGACGAACAGGCCTTGCTGAGGGAGAGTCAGCATGGCTTCTGTAAGGGTAAGTCTTGCCTCACGAACCTTATAGAATTCTTTGAAAAGGTCAACAGGCATGTGGATGCAGGAGAACCCGTGGACATTATATATCTGGACTTTCAGAAGGCGTTTGACACGGTCCCTCACCAAAGGCTACTGAAAAAACTCCACAGTCAGGGAATTAGAGGACAGGTCCTCTCGTGGATTGAGAACTGGTTGGAGGCCAGGAAGCAGAGAGTGGGTGTCAATGGGCAATTTTCACAGTGGAGAGAGGTGAAAAGCGGTGTGCCCCAAGGATCTGTCCTGGGACCGGTGCTTTTCAACCTCTTCATAAATGACCTGGAGACAGGGTTGAGCAGTGAAGTGGCTAAGTTTGCAGACGACACCAAACTTTTCCGAGTGGTAAAGACCAGAAGTGATTGTGAGGAGCTCCAGAAGGATCTCTCCAGACTGGCAGAATGGGCAGCAAAATGGCAGATGCGCTTCAATGTCAGTAAGTGTAAAGTCATGCACATTGGGGCAAAAAATCAAAACTTTAGATATAGGCTGATGGGTTCTGAGCTGTCTGTGACAGATCAGGAGAGAGATCTTGGGGTGGTGGTGGACAGGTCGATGAAAGTGTCGACCCAATGTGCGGCGGCAGTGAAGAAGGCCAATTCTATGCTTGGGATCATTAGGAAGGGTATTGAGAACAAAACGGTTAGTATTATAATGCCGTTGTACAAATCGATGGTAAGGCCACACCTGGAGTATTGTGTCCAGTTCTGGTCGCCGCATCTCAAAAAAGACATAGTGGAAATGGAAAAGGTGCAAAAGAGAGCGACTAAGATGATTACGGGGCTGGGGCACCTTCCTTATGAGGAAAGGCTACGGCGTTTGGGCCTCTTCAGCCTAGAAAAGAGACGCTTGAGGGGGGACATGATTGAGACATACAAAATTATGCAGGGGATGGACAGAGTGGATAGGGAGATGCTCTTTACACTCTCACATAATACCAGAACCAGGGGACATCCACTAAAATTGAGTGTTGGGCGGGTTAGGACAGACAAAAGAAAATATTTCTTTACTCAGCGCGTGGTCAGTCTGTGGAACTCCTTGCCACAGGATGTGGTGCTGGCGTCTAGCCTAGATGCCTTTAAAAGGGGATTGGACGAGTTTCTGGAGGAAAAATCCATTATGGGGTACAAGCCATGATGTGTATGCGCAACCTCCTGATTTTAGGAATGGGTTATGTCAGAATGCCAGACGCAAGGGAGGGCACCAGGATGAGGTCTCTTCTTATCTGGTGTGCTCCCTGGGGCATTTGGTGGGCCGCTGTGAGATACAGGAAGCTGGACTAGATGGGCCTATGGCCTGATCCAGTGGGGCTGTTCTTATGTTCTTATGTTCTTTTCAGGTGCAATGAATTCACTGTGCATTGTCCCCTTAAGAGCAACACATTGGACTGTGGTGGGGTTGCATGGATGCATTTTTTTGTTTACTGCCAGATCAGTTCTATAATTTTGAAATGTGTTCCTGCCGCTAAGAGATACAGGAAGCTGGACTAGATGGGCCTATGGCCTGATCCAGTGGGAATGTTCTTATGTGTTTTGTTTTTCAGTCAATGAAAGGAAAAAACTAATAAATAAATCAGCCCAGCCTCCTCAGTAACAGGACTACCTGCTCCACATGCAGGAACCATTTCAAACCCCAAGGATGAAAGAACTGAGGGCCACACTACATGTGCTTTGAGCTTGAACTGCCTCCATTCTTCTATCAAACAATCACATGGGACAGCCATACAGGCAGAATTGGGGAGAAGAGTTTCATTTACTTCCCCCATGTTTTCCTCCAAAAAAATCACCAGTGTAAGGTGGTATGGGGGGGGGGGTAAGAATGAACCTCCCTATCCTTGAGTACTCTGGGTCTGATTGGGATTGCCACCACATGGGGGCTGTTTAAAGAAAACAAAGAGGCACTTCAGGTGGAAAGCATTCTTCTAGAGCAGGGATTTAGTCGTTTGGCCCTGAGGTATGTTCCAAAAAGGGCAAAGACATGGCCAGCAAATGTACTATCCTGGTCTCCTTCTCTGTTTACATAGAGCAGTGGTTCTCACACATTTAGCACCAGGACCCACTTTTTAGAATGAGAATCTGTCAGGACCCATTGAAAGTGATGTCATGACCAGAAGTGACATCATCAAGCAGGAAAATTTTTAACAATCCTAGGCTGCAATCCTACTCACACTTACCCAGGAGTAAGTCCCATTTACTACCATTGTTAAAACAATGTACATAGTAACTTTTTAAAAGTATAGGTCTGTAACATTTCTCCAAATGCAGTCAAATACCATGGTAGCATCAAGTCTAATAGATTTTTAAAAATTGAAATGAATGGGGACCCGCATGAAATTGGCTCATGACCCAATTTCTATATTTCACCGAGTCCAAACCCACTATCTGAGAAACACTGACATAGAAGGTATTGTCTATTCAGACAGTGAAAACTGTGTACTGTCCCCTTAAGATACATCAGACTCCAAATTCCCCCTTCACTCTCTTAATAGAGAAAACTACGCAGCTCTGTGTTAGGAGCCTGCCAAGAAGCTGTATATAAACTTATAAATAAGCCATTTCACTTTCCAGCACCTATAAGAAGCCTAAATTCAATAGCCAAGGAACAACACAAGGAAGATGTAAAACAGTAAATAAACCATAAGCTCCTTCATTTAATTACCTGTGCTGATATAGAAAAGCTTTTACCCTGAGTTTTAACTAGTACATTTTCACATGTTCAATAGTTTTTGTATATGCATTACATATCTTTTTAAAAGAAACCACCATCAATATAGGCAACAAATGAATTCACTTCAATAACATCAATTGAAATAATGCAAATGGTTGTAATAAAACATACCTATGATATGATTTATGTCCTAATTTGGTAAAGATCAAGCAATAAGAATCCCAATGTTCCTGCCTTTAGAAAGTCATACTTGAGCAGCACAATTGCTGGCCTCACATTCCTTTTGAAACTGAATTCCGAACCTGGTCTCTATAGCAATGGTGACGTGAAGATTTCATTAAGGACAGGATCTTTGGTATCTCCTACAGGAGTGTCTGTTCCCTGTCACCCTGAGAAGCCTCTTTGGTTTTTGGTTTCAGATCAACTCAGTGGATCAGGGCTCAGTTTTGTAACTAAACCTCCTGTATCATAAATGGGGTGAGTCCTTGACACTTAAAAAGCAATGGACTCCTGAACAGCCAGCACCTGCAATTGCAGCCAGTCTGCTGAAGCTGAGAAATACCATTTACAGTATTTGCTAATTGGCTGGGAGTTAGTGCATTGGCCATCTGCAGCAGTGAACACCCCACCAAAGAGGGTTTGAAGAGTTAGGGAGACATCCATAGAGGAATTGTCAGGAGGAGGTAAAGAGGCTGAAGCTGCAATCCCATGCATACCTCAAAAGCTAAGTTAGGCCTGGTTAGTACTTAGATGGGAGACTGCCTGGGAATACTGGGTGCTGTAGGCTTATACCATAGTCTTTCGAGACTGAAGGTTGCCAACCATGCATACCGACCATTGAATCCCATTGAACTCAGTGGGGCTTACTTTTGAGTAGACATGGTTAAGCATTTCTCTGAGAGTCTATGAATTAAATCCATGAAGGGGGCTTGCCTAAGACCATTCAGTGAATTCAAGTGAGTTTTGAACCCGAATCTTTCAGCTCAAAGTCTATGCATTACAGCAGTGGTTCTTGCACATTTAGCACTGGGACCCACTTTTTAGAATGGAAATCTGTCAGGACCCACCGGAAGTGATGTCATCAAGCAGGAACATTTTTAACAATCCTAGGCTGCAATCCTACCTACACTTACGCAGAAGTAAGTCCTATTTGCAAACATTGTTAAAAGAATATACATTGTAGCGTGTTAAAAGTACAGGTCTGTAACATTTCCCCAAATACAGTCCCATACCATGGTAGCATCAAGTCTAACATTAAAAATAATATATAGAAATGAATGGGGATCCTCCTGAAATTGGCTTGCAACCCACCTAGTGGGTCCCAACCCACAGTTTGAGAAACACTGCTTTACATATCTTCCTCTGGAAACAAAAATATCCAAAGCCAAAGAATTCTGTAAACGTTTTTCAAATGGGGGGGGGGGGAGACTAGAACTTGATCAACAATAGGTTGAGAACGTTATAGTAATGATGAAACTAGCAGCTATTGAAAGAACATGGCCTAGTCAAGGAGATGAAAAGCCTAATTCTAAGCATGTCTACTCAGGAGTAATTTCCATTATAGTTCATGAGGCTTACTCCCAGGTAAGCATGGATAGGACTGCAGTCACAATGAATGTGTTCAGGACACAATAATGAAAATTTGTGGACTTTTGAAATATCGTACTAAGCATACCAAAGGGAGGGGGGAAAAAAGCATTGACAAATTTTGCAATGCATTTGAAACAACAGGACAATGCTGTTAGTTAAAACTTTGATGGGTTGAAACTTTGTGACAGTTTTATTTATTATTAAGAGCATTTATATACTGCTTTTCAACAAAAAAAGTTCACAAAGCAGTATTTACACACACACACACACACACGCGTGTGTTTGTTTTAACAACAACAACAACAACAACAGTATTTATATACCGCTTTTCAACTAAAAGTTCACAAAGCGGTTTACAGAGAAAAATCAAATAACTAAATGTTTTATATCTACCCTATTTGTATTTCGTCTATACTTTTTCCAAAAAAATTGGTATTTGCTATATTGATAATGAATGGATCAAATTAACTATAAACCCCAGTTATGCCAAAAGTGTTACCTAAAATATAATTGTTGTTATCCTTACATTCTTCAGCATGTTTTCTAATATTAGATTCATGAGAACTTTACACCAAATCGTTTTAAATATTGAGAATACTGTACAAGAAAGGCAAAATGAATCAGAAGCGATCACAAAGAAATTCTGACTGCAGGCCATTACAGATCTGCCCAGTGGGCGTTGCTTCTGAACTCCAGTGGACAAGTCATAGTCTATGTCATAGTCTAGACTAGCTTGTGACACACTTGCACCCAAAATCTGTCCGCAATGGGTAAAGAGTACCTAGGGTCCAAGAAAAAAGGCCAAGAGATGAACAACAAAAGGTTACTGTTTTCATTTCCCTTTAAAGACCATGAGTAAGTATAAAGATCTTAGGGAGTGATTTCCTGGTGCAAAGGGCCAACCACCCTGAAAGAATGCCTTCCAGATATAACTGGGTCAAGAACAACAGGTTAAGTTACTTATACAGTTATTGCCGTGGAGGGCTCACATTTTTTCATTCCTCTCTAGGAAGACACTTGCACAATATGCTAAAGGCAGCTGATAACCGAGAGATAAACCAATTTTTTCCTGAGCATCCTTCGTCCTGGTATGATGAACATGTGGTGACAGAAGAAATGCTTCACAACTTCACTCTGGTGAAGAGAGAACAGGGCAGATTTTATCAACTGTTAACTGATGAGTAGCAGGTGTGCAATATGGGAGGCACACCTCTGCAGTCACACTGACTAGGGGAGTTGCCCCAGATGACTTTCTCTCACTGGGAAAGAGTTATCTGAGTCAGAGAGTTAATTGCACAACAGCTGTAGCCAAATGCAGCAATAACTTTGGCACTGTGTGCAGACCCACATGTGTTACATTATGCACATATCTGTCACAGCTCTACCCCATGCTGAAGTGGGAAATTTACCTGAGGGAACAGAGCAATGTTCTCTGACCATCACTGCCTCATCAAGAGGTGTCTAAAGGAAAGGTCAAGTTTCAGTTTAGGATGTCAGAATTATTATTACATTTTTTAAAAAATTTATGTTGCCAGTTTTCCCTAGCTGTGCCTTTTCTGTTTTTAAACTAGCCAAGCAAAATTGATGCTGTACTGCTTTAGTTTAGAACAGGGGTGTCCAAAGTTTTTGGCAGGAGGGCCACATAATCTCTCTGACAATGTTTTGGGGGCGAGGGGGGGGAGAATTAATTTACATTTTAAATTTGAATAAATTTACATAAGTTTACATAAATGAATATATTAAAGATGCACTTATATGAATGAATGAAGGTCTTACAATAGCTCAAGGCCTATAAAAGGCCTTACACAAAACAAGGCTGGCCTTTCCTTTGCTGCTGCTACTGCATCACAGACGTGAAACAGCAAGCAGTGTAGGGAGTCCTCATCCCACAGCTCCTGCGAGAGGTTAAACAGTCACCCTCACACTGAGAGCAGTTGCGTTGGGCCATTGTGGGCTCCAGCAAGTCTCCAGAGGGCCAGAGACTGGGGCCTTCCTGAGGGCCACATTGGGAGTCCTTGAGGGCCACATTGGGAGTCCTTGAGGGCTGGGGTTTGGGCACCCCTGGTTTAGAATCTAGTGCTTTAGCGCCCCCCCTGAAAAAGGTAATTAAGTGTTAAGCATGGAAAGAAAGGTAAGGGGTGTTCCAAATTATGTTTCATATAGCTAATACATAGTGTAGTGGGTAGGAGTGAAGCAAAGTATAAGTTCTTGTGGGAAAGAAATTAACCTAGATAAAAATACTGCCTAGGTGAGGAAATCTTCTGGTAATCTTCTGGTTATTTGAATAATCCTGATGGGCCACTCCCCACACTATTTCCTTGCTACACAGAATACACAGAGCTATGCACCAAATATGCATGGTCCTTCTTCACACAAGCACATAGATTTACAGCCCAGTCCTAACCAGTGCTAGTGCTATATCCAGTGCTAAAAAGCAGCAGGCTGGAGATCTCCTTAGGGTAAACGGACATTTAGGGACCTGTTGTCGGGCTTCCAAGCCCAGGAAGGGGAATATGGCATGTGCTGGGGCCACTGATCCCTCCCTCCTCCTGGCCCCAATCTGCACCTGTCTCAGTCCTCCCTGCCTCACTGCAGGGCAAAGGAAGAAGGCTGCTGGCAACTTCATGACTGACATCACCACTACCCTCCCGTCTGCAAGTTTTATGAGGTGAGTGATCAAAGAGACAGCAGCCTTCTTCACTCACACTTAGAAGCTTGGAGCAAGCAGGTTGAAGGGCTCTCATTACAGCCCTTTTAAAGGGGATATGACTCAAGCAGAGGAGCAGTAGCATAGCTAGAGGGGGGCAAAACAGTAAGTACTGCAGGAGCTGCAATGCGCAGGGTGACCAGATACAATGGAGGACAAAATGGCCCTACTTTGAACCCTTGTAGAGAAGAGGGAATTTTGGCAGGTGCAGCTCAACATGGAAGGGTTTAAAAAGCTGCACCTGTCAAAATTCCCTTTTCTATACAATGGTTAAAGGTAGAGGCACTCTGTCCTTCATTGAATCTGGTCACCCTGGTAACGCGCCATGTGAGTGGCCCATCCCACTCACCATCAGAGCCATTCCAGGCAATGACAAAAATACACATGTGCTTGCTAAACCAAATGGCATCTCCTGCGCATTGCTGTCACTGCCTAGAATGGCTCAGACTGTGAGTGGGAGGGGCTGTTTACATGGCTTGTTGCAGTGCCTGCAGTAGTTAGCTTTCCCTCCCCCCCAGCTACGCTACTGCAGAGGAGACTGCTGACAGCTTTCTCACTCACTTCCTGACTTGCAAAGCCTGCAAGGAGCAGCTTGGAAATATGCCCCCATCTGCCCCCATGGGAGGAAAATGAGGCAGTTTCCCTCTACATAGCAGAGTTGGGGGTGCTTGCCTTTCCTCCAAAGCCACCACTCCAAGCTCATGTCAAGTGATGAACAAGCATGTGACCCAGCACCTCAAATCTAAATGGCATTGTCGTGTCAGCCCCTCCCCTGAAGCAGGGCAGACAGGGACATGGCTTACCAAAGAGGCAGAGGCAAAGGCGCAATTGCAACTCCTTTATTCAGGTAACAGGAGGCCAGGCCAGGGTAGGGCTCTGTTGCCCTAGGGCTGAGGGATCTCTCCTCCCTTGGTCTGGGTGTGGCCAAGGCTATGGCCTTGAGGGAGGCAGGCAGGGCACCAATGCCTCCCCTCTGCCTTCTCAATGGATGAAGAGGCAGACTGCTCCCTCAGCAGAGAAAGGGGTCAGGATAGGGTGGGGTGGCATCCTTGTCCAGCACCCCCTCGGGCAGGTCTTCCAAGGCAAGGCCAAAGGGGCCTGGCGGTTGGTTACAGCTAGGAAGAGTGGATGGTCCCAGTCCAGCCCCACTGTCAGGACCCTAGTAGCCCACACCTGTCTCAAGTGGGTGGTGGGGTTTTCTCCCCTCAACTCATCCACCCACAGATGTCTCAGGGACTGGCTCCTGAGTCCCACCCTTCCACCCTGGAGGATACTCCTTTTCCCAGCCCAGTCTCACATGTGCGAAGGTGGGGCTTCTCACTGGGTCCCACCCTCCTTCCTACAGGCAGGATCCTCTCTAAAGGGGCCCTTGTTCACATCAGGTGAGGGGCATTCCCCCCCCCAAGGGTCCTGGGGCCTGACAGGCATCCCGGTTTGTTGTTTCCCCTTTTGAATATGTGTGAGAATATTCAGCCTAATTCTTTCACCAGTGCCCCATGCATGCATGATAAAGGGAAAGTAATAAATATGTAATATTCATGGGTGGTACCATTTCAGGCTGTGAGTGGGAGTGTGACATGGTTAAATTCTACTGCACAAAACATGCTCCTTGCATACAGAGAGCAAGTCAGAATTGAATCTGATTTCCTGACATGCTTGTTTTATCTGTGCAATGCCATTTCTTAGGTGAGGGTACTCAAACATAGTATGTCCTGCCTGCAACCTGAAGCAGTAGCGTCCGGAAACAGTGTTCTCCATTTGATTCTGCAGAATGTATAAACGACTGTAAAAATCAATATCAGAGAGTAACCACGTTCACACATCAATCACCACACGTAAATTGTGGGCCCACTGTGTAGGACTAAACCACAAGTGCATACACTGTTGTGATTTTTGGTAAATTATTACAATGTTTTGTTTTGACTCCTGAGGGCTGGGGATAAGAATAGGCCCTCAGTTTGGCTGTACTTGTCGTAAGAGGCAACTAAACAGCCACCGGGTAGATGGGACTCGTCATCCTGGGAAGGCAGCTCATCTGAGAGAAGGAAAACTCTGATCCCAAACCTGCACTGCCTTGTGGCTACATCCAGTTATGGAAAAGGCTTCAGGAGTCAACCTCGAGGCAAAATCCAGAGCTGGAGTCCCTGAGGCAGTTCATGGCTGAACACAGTCACATTCTGGCAACTCCTGCTACGCCGCTGGAACCAACCGTACTGGCTTCTGCCTTTCCATTGGACCGTTTCAGCGACATGGAAAGGCGGGATTTGCTGCATGAGTAACAGTCTATCTACCTTACCCAGGCTTTGTGCACTGGAGAGGACACTCTGTTCCAGAACCACCATTCAGAGCGCGATACCATAGTCTTCCAAGACTGAAGGATGCCAACATTGTTTAGCTAATATATACCAAATTTCTAAAGGGAAAATAAGCAGTAGTTTGAAGAGAGTCATAACTCTTTGGAACTAAAATTATGACTCTTATGACTTCATAAAATTTTATGTGGATTTTTTTTTTTTTGCTAGGAGAAAAATCATAATTTCTGCTCTGACACATGACCAACCCTAAGGCTAACCAACACAACAAATCATTCTTCTTTCAACTTATCCAACAACAGACTATGAGCTTTTGAAATATGCATGTTAATAAGTTATTTAACACAGAGTAATATATTTCCACATAAATCATAATGTTTGCAGACTCAACACTAAAACATTGCTTCATGCATTTGATCATGCCATTGTCTGGTTGCATCAGGCAAATCACATTGGTTGCATTGTTTCAACCACTTTCCTGGAAAATCCAGCAACAGCTTTCAGACTGCTACGCAAACAATTATGTTTTCCAGTATCAAAGAATAAGGACTTGCGCCAGTGATAATGCTTGGTCCAAGTTCACCCACTAAAGTGAAGGGGATCCCTTCCCCTGAGGAGGTACTCAGAAGCCAAAGCTCCCCCAAGAGATTCAGTGGATGCCATGCTGGTGCCACTGTATTGCCACATGGAAAGTTAGATAGAATTTCTATTTATCTATATAAAATGTGAACCGGAGCATCTCTGGACATAGATGCTTTCCCTGGAATTTAGACTTTAATAAATCAATTATAAATTGTGGCATTTTTTTTGGAGGGGGGGGTCATTTCACCCCACCATCCACCTCAAAGTTTTGAAAAATGGGCCTCTTTGTCTGCTCAATTTGCAGTGCCCCTGTGTGGGGAGCTGACTTCAGTTGTGTCAGATGGCTCCAGTGAAGGTTGGCAAGGTCTTCTTCTAACAACTTGTCCCAATTTTTTGGAGAAAGGGATCCACCTTGGGGGGTGGGGGAATGGGACCATCTTTGTGAAAAGATTGAAATGAAAGGATCCCAGCCCTGGACATGTTAATGCAGGATTTGGAAAGGGGGGCCTGAAGGAGCACTGCCTTGAAAAGGGCAAGCTATCATGCATGCGAGTGCACCCCCCCCACACACACACACACAATATGCAGAACAGACATGCCCCAGATAGTTGTGGGACTTGTTGTTTTCCCCATGCACAAAGAAAAATCTATGAAATTAGTGCAGGTGGAATGTGAGGTTTTCATGATGCTTTCCTTCCTTGGGCCATGTTACCCACTGAGAAGTCCCCCATCATCATGCTTGTTACAGCCCCCAGAAGCTACATTTTGGGGGGGGGGTCAGGCAAAAGCACTCTTGACCTGTCTCCACTGGGCAAAAATGAGTTGCACTGGAGTGGTTGATTAGGCTTGTAGGGGATCCTCAAGAGCTCCCTTTCATGGTTCTGAAGGGGAAGACTGCCCTGGGAAACTTCCCAGTCAGTCCTCCCCCAAAATGAACTTTTAGTGATTCTGGAAAAACCTTCCTGCTTGGACACATGTTGGGGAGCCCATCTTTTCTAAAGCGGTTTCCTTTTGGTGGAACCCTGCTTCCTTGGTCAAAGAGCAGATCTGGAGAAACCATGGGGAAATAGCATGGGGTAAAAACTCCCCTGCAAAAGTCAGGGCAGGGAATCACAGTACAGTATATGCTCAAACCAGAAAGTATCCTGCCCTGAGAAAGATAAAGCCTCAGAAGGAAACTCCCATCCCTTTTGGTGAGCAAGTGCTGCTGGGATTTCTGCAGATCCAGGAAGTCTACCATGAGGTGATTGGCAGCGTAGTGGAGGGACTGGCACAGCTTGTACCACAAACAAATCCCTGGCAAACATGTGGTTGTAACTCCCATGAGAGTTACATGGATCTATTTTCTCACAAAAATAAGTGCACATTTGGTTTGGGCATCAGAATCCCAGTGCCCCTCACAAAGTGGTTTTACGTATTTGAAAACAAGTAAAATAACAACAATCAATGGTAAAATAATAAAACACAGAGGTGGAGAACAAAGACAGTAAAACATTCCACAAAGATTGTGGAAAAAAACCTGGATGAATATAAAGGCTTTCACTAGGTTCTGAAATGACAGTAGAGTTGGAGCCATACCTCTAAAAACAGGGTGCTGACTGATTTCTGTATCGTATGTATGATGTTGTAATGCTTGTAATTGTTTGGTAGATGAAACTGTAGTGTAGTGTTTACATGTTTAAAAACAACCTCCCCAAAATGCACAACCTTAGAAAAGCCTGGGAAAGCGGTTTCTGACTGAGGCGCCTGTTAGAGTTTCAGACTTCCATTTAACTCAGGTCATGGAATCCCTAGCATGTATTCACTGCTGAAACAGAGACGCCTGCATTGGCTCGGTCATGTCGTGAGAATGGATGATGGCCGGATCCCAAAGGATCTCCTCTATGGAGAACTCATGCAAGGAAAGCGCCCTACAGGTAGACCACAGCTGCGATACAAGGACATCTGCAAGAGGGATCTGAAGGCCTTAGAAGTGGACCTCAACAAGTGGGAAACCCTGGCCTCTGAGCAGCCTGCTTGGAGGCAGGCTGTGCAGCATGGCCTTTCCCAGTTTGTAGAGACACTTGGCCAACAGTCTGTGGCAGAGGCAAAGAAGGAAGGCCCATAGCCAGGGAGACAGACCAGGGACAGACTGCACTTGCTCCCAGTGTGGAAGGGATTGTCACTCCCGAATCGGCCTTTTCAGCCACACTAGACGCTGTTCCAGAACCACCTTCCAGAGTGCGATACCATAGGCTTTCGAGACTGAAGGTTGCCAACAACAAGCTCTTGGTCTTCATTTCTGTGGTGCACTTTTAAGAGAACTTCCTATTTAAAATCCAGGCATTAGTCAATGTCATTGTGTACAGGGCCATTCTGGAGCCAAGAATCAAGAAGACCATTGATCAGCAAATGTCTGTTGATCAACAGCACCTTCTTGGTCAAAGTGTTAATGAGGCTAAAGCGCAGGCTTGGCCCTGTCATCCCATGCGACCACTGGACATGCATAGGTTGCCTCCTAGAAAGACACCTAACATAACCTGTTTGTTTCAAGGATGATTTTTACCCTAAGAACACAAGAAAAGCCCTGCTGGGTCAGACCCAGGGCCCATCTAGTCCAGCTTCCTGAATCTCACAGTGGCCCACCAGATGCCTCAAGAAGTGCACAGGACACTTGCATCTCGCTGCCACTTCACTGTATCTGGCATTTCATTTACCCATACACCCCCCCCAACAAAGATACCACATGTGTTTAACGTGGCCACTTTATTAAACACAAGTGACCAATTTTTAATACATGAAACCTACTGAACACACCATCCCTCCCTCCCTCACCAGTCTGGACCCTGTAATAAAGGTCCCAGTCTGCCAACTGCTAAACCCCTGCCCTCCACCCCACCCCAAAAATATCTGAGTAAGATCAGTTTACATTCTAAGGGGATCCAGCCTTTACACTCAAGTGATGAAAACAATTACACCTTTGGCTCCACTTCTAATCCAGCATCCAGATGGCTTAATTAGTAATATTGTACAGGATTCTTTCATTATTTATGATGATTCAAATGTACCTAAGTGGTTTTGAACAATTGCATTTACCCAACTGAGCCGCTCTGTGGAACCAGAAAATAGAAACTGGTGGGAGGGGAGGTAGGGATTGCTTTACAAAATAAGTAATAATAATAAAGCAGTTATGCTCAGCCAAGAGACCTTTTAGTAAATCATTTATTCTGTAGTTTGACAATATTTACAGAGGTTTTTACATGAATTATTTACTGGAGTTTTTATAACACAGAACACACTGTACACAAAATGGGAGGAGACGGGGGAAACACATTAAAGTTACAAACCCAGGAACAACAATGACAGATGGTGGAAAGGGTTCTGACAAAAAAAAAAAATGCCTGTGTACCCTTTTGTGTGTGTTCAGGAAAGGAAAACAGGAATATAATTGCATGCACAGAATAGCACTATGTGAAAAAGTTGCTCTTCAATTATGTTTCTCTGAAAAAGATTGGCCACATTTTGGCAGGACAGGACTTTAGTCATGATAGCTGGAAGGAATCTCCAGGTTTATAGGAAGCATATCTCTGCTTATCGAATATTGGTGATGTGTCATAACTATCATGCCTGCTTGTGAGCTTCCAGGAGTGTCACTGTTCACTGCTGGGAACAGAAAGCTTAAACTAGACAGAGCCCGTTGAGCAAGGCATCTAGCAAGGCAATTGTTATGCCCTGATTAGCAGAGTTTCCCACTTCATCCTAACACTCTGTCTTCTCCGTATCAATCCATATCTATCAAGCAGGGCTGGAGTCAATTTATATGGCCGTTGTGTATGTGGCCTGGCTATGAAGAGGAGCATTGTATTCCAATTGCACCATGCTTATGGCAACACTGACCATGCTACCACAATCCTTTTCCCATGGGGGTTCAGCAATGGCATCATGTTGAATTCAGAGGAGCTCAGCAGCACTAGTGCTATCTGGCAGCTGGTTACAAAGGCTGACACAAAGGCTGTCTGAACGTGTCCCTAGTTGAAGTTAAAAGTGGTGCAGCATGATGCATGTGAGCTAAACTGCAAAGCGGGCAAGAGGATTCATGTGACTGCTCTGAACACTTCAAATTCAGCACGGAATGACTCAACCCACATTTCCAACAGAATTGTTTGGTGGTAAGAAAAAGGAATTGACTTTGAAACGTGAAATGAAGAGTCAGAAGTTGGTGAGCATCTGGGCTTACTCTGGAGCTATTCATGTGAATTTTATCTAGTATGTATTGGAAAATGCTAGCTAAAGCTTTCAAATGTCCACCTTTCTCTAGGACTGCCTGGGCTGGAGTTCTAATAACAACAATACTTTCTCTCTTCTCCCCCACCATTTTTAATTAGATTGTCTTGCTGCTGGTTTTCTGAGGAGAATTCCCCAAAGGCAGATGTGTGTCCTTGCCCTTGTTAACTGCTTTCAAGATATTGCTACTCATATCAGTAACTATGCTGTTGACTGAGCTGTTCCTTGGAAAAGTGCATTGCAAGTACCTTGCTTATATGTGTTCTTTAGCAAAACCTGAGAGGTCTCCTTGTTGTATTAAATAGCAGTTGAGCAACAGGATGTGAAAAGCCAAACCCTTAGATGTGAGGAACACCTATGACTTCAGTCAGCGTTCTATGTTCATGATCTCTGCACGTTTGCATCTAGGTGAACTGTGGAAGACACCCACAGAGTCAACTATCCTGATTGTGAAAGAGTTAATTGTTCACAATGATAATTAGAAGTCTCCTTGGGACAGACTTTCTTTTCAGGAGGGTGGCAGCATTATTGATGAATACACAGACTGGCAGGAGAGTTAGAACAGACAAAAGAAAATATTTCCATACCCAGCAAGTAGTGGAACTTTGTGCCATGGGGTGTTGTGCTGGGCTAGATATCTTCAAAAAGAGATTGAGCAGATTTGTGGAGCAAAAAACCATCAGAAGTTTTTTGTCATGAGAAGCCATGATGTCTATATGCAACCTCCAGGTTTTAGAAGTAGCCTATCTCTGAATGCTAGGTGCAAAGGGGTGGCAACCAGATACAGGTATCATGTTGTTTTGAGTGCTCCCTTAGGTGGGCCACTGTGAGATGCATGATGCTAGTCCAGCTGTGGACCTCCGCAGCCCCGCGCCCGGGGCAAAGCTCTGCGATGGCGCCCCCCACGGGCTATCGCCACCCCCCGTGCAGAAATCCATCCCCCACACACTCACCAGAGGCTCACAGAGCCTCATACAACCTCCTCCCACGCTGGGGAAACCTCTATGCGGTTCCCTGGCGCTATAAACTGTGCTTCCGGCAAACCAGAAGCACAGAGTCTGCCCCCATTGGGAGCCTCAAAGAGGCTTCCGCAGGGTCCTAGCAGCCGGTGCCTGGGGCATTTGCCCCAGGGAAGTCTATGGCAGGCATGCAACTGTGCTAAACTAGATGGGCCCCTGGCCTGATCCAGCAGGGCTCTTCTTATGTTTATTTTCTTAAATCCTATACAAAACTAACAAAACTAATGTGTCAGACCAAGAGTTCAACATAGCAGTCTCCCTGACAAGCTGTTTTTCTGTGTGCAGGGAGATTTTCTAGTGCAGAAACTTTCAATTTTCCCATCTGCTGCCTGAAGCCTGAAGTAGTCTAGTCCATGAACAGCTTCACCAATCTTTCTGGGGCTTCAACAGTTGAGAAAGATGGAGTGTCTCTGACACCAGACTGCACTACTTATGTCATCAGACAATGGACAAAAGAGGAAAATAAAACAATGTAGTTTAAAGTTCTGTTTGCAAGGCCCTTAATGAAAAATGAATTTGCTAGAGCAAATTAGAGGGTTAAAAGAAAAAAATCTGACACTTCACCAGTGTGGTTATTCAGGATTAAGCAGTATAAGAAAAAGCCATTTATTCCCAGCAACTGTTGAGACAGTATCTTGCCCATTTTGGTCCCTAACATAATTACTGGAAAGCATTAGTTCTATGAAAAGCTGCTCTGATGAAAGAGTAGAGCATTAGCAAAATCAGCCAGGGTGGAAAGTGCTAAATGCTGTTATTTTTATTTTATTGCTTGCATTTTAAGCCGAGTTACTCACATTTTAAAGCTGGGTTACATAAAGCATCAATAAATGTTGAACAGTATATAAAGCTCTTTTTCTTCCAAGTGAGGGTTTTGAATGTGTACTAATTGGAGTTCAGAGGTGGAAGGAAGGGAATTTGCCAAGAGATTTTAATCCTGTAAATAATGGTTTCATTAAGAACCCTACATGACTCTACTGGGAACTCTAAATATTAAGACTGGTAATAAAATCATTAGGTGTTCCAAGTTATTCAGCATATCACAGGACCCTAAAAAGCTAATGAGAGTTAGCTAAGTGCAAAATGCAGATGGACCAAACTGCTGAGTGTTCTATTTCAAAGAGCCCTGGGAAGAGCATCCGGCAAGAGGAGAGCAGAGGAACCTTGGCAGGGCAGTGGCAAAGATAGCATGCCTTCCCTGCTACTTAATTCTGAGAAATTTCACCATGGTGAAACCAGTACCAAGGTTCACAAGAAAGTGATGAATTAACGGCAATGCCTGGTTTGACTTATGTTATATACAATGGCGTAGCTACAGGGGGTGGTGGTGTACTGCAGACGCCCAAACGCACCGTATAAGTGCCCCCCCCATTGCCAACGGAACAATTCGGGGCAGCAACGTGCAGGAGATGCCGTTTGGTTAAGTGAATGGTTGAGCATTGCCGTTGCTGCCCCAAATGACTCTGACATACTGGCGATCCTGGCCCCTGTACTGCCCGGGGCTATGATCACAGAATGCCGCTCCTCCCTGGGAGCCTTCTGAAGCCCCCAGAAGCCCTTAAACATCACTTCTGGTTTTCACCTGAAAACCAGAAATGTGCTTTAAAGACCCATTAAAGGCATTCTGAGGTGAAAACTGGAAGTGACATTTTAAGGCCCTTTGAAGGCCAGGGAGGCAGTCATGGCACCCTGGGACATTTGCCCCCTTGAGCCCCCTAGGTACACCTGTTCTCCAACAGCAAGTGAGAGGGAGCCACTTACAATGTGCACTGCGATGCCTGCAGTTCTAACCCTTCCCCCATAGCTATGCTACGGTTGTGTGTTTTTCTGCTTAAGCTGCTTTTCTCCAGGACAGCGATTTTCAACCTTTTGCATCTCATGGCACCCTGACAAGGCATTAAAATTGTCAAGGCACACCATCAGTATTTTGACAGTTGACAACACACACCGTGCTGCTGGTGGGGGGTTCACATTCCTCAATGGCCCTAATAATAAATGATATTTATTATATCATTTAATAAATCATTTATAAATAATAAATCATTTAATAAATAATATATTTATTATTATAAATATACTAATATATTATAGTATATATTATTATATAGTATAGTATGTATATTATAGTATAGTAAATATACTAATATATTATACTATATTATAAATATACTAATATACTATAAATATACTACTAATAAATGATATTTAATAAGTAAATAAATTTGCCAAAATCCAACAGTACACCTGTGAACCACTCACGGTACATGAGTATGCCATGGCACACTCGTTGAAAATTGCTGCTCTAGGAAGTGGTGGGAAGGAAGAAGGACTCTGAGGCTTACTAAAAGTAAGTGGGAATTTACACCTTTTGAATTTCTTCATTGTGTCCCTGAAGAAGAAAAACCCATCCCAAAATGTATATATTAAAAGACATACCTGGCCTCACAAGTATATTTTATTATTATAATAATACTTGACATATTTCAATACCCTTCATGCGTATTATTCTTGATGATGACTTACAACAATGCTATAAGTGTGACTATCCTTGATTGCAGTTGGGGAGTGAAGCCTGAGAGGGAGTGACTTGCCCAAGGCCACCTAGTAAGTTCATGGCAGAGGTGAGAGTCAAAGCAGGAAAGTCCTGACCTGCAGCTCTGTCTCCTGACTGCTATGCCACACATAATGAACACATTGTCACTGGCAGCCTTTGGAGTTCTTCCCTGCCTTTCTCCTCCCTTTCCCCATCATTTGCACCAGGTGCCAGCTGTCCTTTGTTTTCCCTCTCCTATTCTGCCATGAAGCCTCCAAAGCAGTATAAAACAAAAAAGAAAAACGTAATAAAATAAACAGCCAAAAAATACTAAAAACTAAAAATGTATTAATATTCAAATTAAAATAAACAAGATGAACAGCAACAACCAAATTGGCAGCAGCAAAAAAAACACTGATGCAGGAAAATAGGAGGAGACATAAGAACAGAAGAAAAGCCCCAGTGGATCAGGCCAACGGCCCGTCTAGTCCAGCTTCCTGTATCTCATAGTGGCCCACCAGATGCCCCAGGGAGCATACAAGACAAGCAGATACTTGCACCCTGGTCCCACTCCCTTGCATCTGACATTCTGAGGCAGCCTACTTCTAAAATCAGGAGGTTGCAGATACCCATCATGGCTTGTAACCAGCTGTTGGACTTTTCCTCCAGAAATCTGTCCAATCCCCTTTTAAAGGCGTCTGGGCCAGATGCCATCACCAAATCCTGTGACAAAGAGTTACACTGACTAATTACACACTGGGTAAAGAAATATTTTCTTTTGGTTGTTCTAACTCACCCAACACTCAATTTTAGTGCATGTACCCTGGTTCTGTTGTGTGAGAGGAAAAAGAACATCCCTTTATCCACTCTATTCATCCCCTGCATAATTTGGTACATCTCAATCATTTCCCCCCTCAAGTGCCTTTTTTCTAGACTTGGTCTTCAAACTGGAGACCACTGCGCACTGCAAACAGTGTCTCCAGCACAACCAGAGTTTACCATTCTGTCAGGAAGACTTCCATTTTCTCTGTTGCTTGCCGCCCTATGTTCACTTTGCCCTCCTATGTCTTCCAGAAAATCCTGGAGCAGTGCCTGCTGGGGCAGCAGAACTTGGAAGCAGCAGGGCAGAACAAATACGGAAACAAGCAGTGGCAACAATGGAACCCTATCCTTGTGGAATAATAAGTTCACACAAGGGAGGGATTAGCAAGGGCACCAGATTCGGCCTGCAGACCACAGATTTATGCGCCCTGTTCTAGGCTGAAGAGCCCCAAGCGTAGTCTTTCCTCATAAGAGAGGTGCCTTACCCCAATAATCATTTTGGTCATTCTCTTCTATTCAGGTATGGCCTTACCATTGATTTCTACAATGGCATTTTAATATTGGCTATTTTATTCTCAATCCATTTTTTAATGTTCCCAAGCATGAAATTGGCCTTCTTCACCATCGCCACACATTGGGTCAACACTTTCATTGAGTTGTCCACCAGCACCCAAGATCTCTCTCCTGAGCTGTCACAGGTATTATTATTATTATTATTATTATTATTATTATTATTATTATTATTAACAACAACAAAGCGGTTTACAGAGAAAAATCAAATAACTAAATGGCTCCCTGTCCCAAAAGGGCTCACAATCTAAAAAGATGCAAAGGAATACCAGCAGACAGCCACTAGAACAGACAGTGCTGGGGTGAGGTGGGCCAGTTACTCTCTCCCTGCTAAAAAAAGGAGCACCCACTTGAAAAAGTGCCTCTTACCCAATTAGCAGGTAGCTTAGAACCTATTAATTTATATGTGAAGTTTTGATTTTTTTGCCCCAATGTGTATGACTCGATACTTACTTACATTGAAATACATCTGCCATTTTGCTGCCCATTCTCCCAGTTTGGAGAGATCCTTCTGGAGCTCTTCACAATCCCTTCTGCTCTTCACCACCTGGAAAATTTTAGTGCCAGACATCAGATGAGACATCAGAGATGAGTCCAAACCAAAAGCACAGCAAATCTATTATCAGACCAAATACGGAAATGCCAATGAAGTGAGGACATGGCAGGTCACCCAGGGAAGAAAACTGAGGAGCTGCGTACTGGCATGGAAAATGCCCTACCCTGTGCCCCCACCAAGCATACCTGGATAGTGGCAGAACCCAGAGCAGGCTTTTCATTGATGATCTCAGCAGGCAGGCAGGTTCCTGCAGCAGCTGGTGATCCTTTACATATTTTGCTCCCAAACTGTTTAGGACTTTAAAGGGAATGATCAGGCATTTGAAGTGGGCTCAGAAACCATATGGGATGTAATGCAGATCAAACAAGACAGTTTTAATGGGCTACTACACAAATGGATCTGGACAAAGTGATCTGCACCAGCTGTAGATTCTGAACACTTTTCAAAGTCCTGTACAGCATGTTACCATAATCCAAACTGGATGTTACCAAAGCATGTGTGACAGATCTACCTCCTCCAGGGAAGGACATGACTGGTGCACCAGACAAACCTGTGGAAAAGCACTCCTGCTCACGCTGGCTACCTGGTTGTTCAGGAGCAAAGCAAATGTGATGCACATGCACAGCAGACAAAGGTGTGCAGATTGCCCTGCACCGTCCACACAATTGGTGATTAGAATGACCTAATCCAACCTCATTTGGATAGATCTGTCTGTCTGGGACATTTCCCATGTCCCAACCTTCTACAGACTCATTTCTTGATGCATTTGACTGTGACAAGGAAGTATATCAAGGCTTTTCTTTAGGTATTTGGCATTTTAGGCCTTTTTTTTTTCCTTTGAAAATAGTTTTTGAACATTTTGATTACATAGTCAGTTTCTATATTTGTGCCTGGAAAGGGTTCTAGCACCTATCCAACCACCGCCCCCCCGCCACACACACACACGCACACACACCAACGTCCAAGGATTCTGTTTCCTTCTAACTGTACTTTCTGTCAACAATACAATTTACTCTTTTTTGGTTTATTGCTCATTTGTTTTGCTTGTGCAAACTGTTTATATTGGAAGCAGATATTAGAGGAACTTTAACTGGAGTTTTCATTTTCAAAGATTATGCAAACGTTAATTCTATCAACATTTATTGATACCTACTTTTATAATATTTATTAACATTTTCCATTACGTTCAATAATAAAAATAGAGTGGTAATAACTAATAAAACACCTGACATTCAGAAGAGCAAATTATTATTATAGTGGCTTTATATAAGGTGCTTTATACAGAGAGGAAAAAGCCAGGTCCTTGTCTGAAGGCTCAAGGTCTACACTTGGAGACACAAGAAAGATGGCAGAAGTAGAGGAAGTGGATGCAAGGAAAGACTGCAGAAGAATATGCAATGATTTATTAACACGTATGCCTACGAGTAGTGCAATCCTCTGCATGTCTACTCAGAAGAAAACCTCATTTAGTTCAATGGGGATTACTCCCAGGAAGGTGTGCATAGCATTGCAACCATAAGCTTAGTAAGGGTGGAAGAAGGGGAGCGACAGGGAAATCCATTTTAAATTTTCTTATTTTTTGCTTGCTGTGATCCACCCTGGCCCATTGGAATTAGATGGGGAGGACAACAACATCTAAATAACATGATACTTTCTAACCATTTAAGACTGTTGGAATATGAATAATTTTGCTCTGTTATTGAGGGCTCAACAAGATGGACCTTAGCTCCCTTCCTTCATATGATTCTATGGAAAAAGCCACTGACCGAACAAGTGTTAAAGCAATGAAAACAAAAATGACTTTACATTCTTCTAAGTTGAATTCACTCCAAAAGAACAAGCTGGGATCAGCCATTCAAAACACTCACATTGTAAATGTCTCCATTTCCACTCCTCGTAAAATTAGTCCATGGGGTGAAATTGCCCCCTTCCCATGAAAAAGAGCTCCAAAGAGCCAGTGACAGAGATGCTAAATTCAGTATACTGCAGGCTAACTTTATGATTTTAAGCACAAATAAGAGGGAAAGTTTTAGGAAGTTATTATTTTGTCAGCTCTCTCATTTAGCAAAGCAGCCTCAATTTATTAACAGTGTAGAGTGTGAATGAATCAATATGTTTCATTGGGCAATGTGTCATTTGTTAATCGGATATTGATGAGATTATTGACGCACAGCTAATTAATCTCAAACCCCGTGCTAGCCTTCATATGTTTCCTTAATTATGTTCTTCATCTTAGTCTTCCAACTTTGGCACGCAGACGCTATGAGTGAAGGAAGCCGTCAGTGGGTCTTTGTGTTTTGTTTTGTTTGTGCATTTACAATCCCTTGGCGGTGAAATTATTATCCCTAGTTGTAAATAGGTTTATCAAACAGATATTTAATAATATTTGTCAGAAGGCAGATATTGATTTGGCAGGAAACTGCTGCAAATTAGATTAGCAAGTGAGTCTTGTTTGAGAAGCACACTTGAAAATATATATATTTCTGCCCATAATGAGTAGTGTATTTCCTCATTTCCACCTGTACTCAGAAATTTTGAAAGGATCTGCTTGCTTGGTATGGTTACCTTTGGACATTTAGCCCAAAAAATCCACGAGGATTAATGCTGGTTCCTATAACTTTATTGCTGCCTTTCACTTTAGAAATTAATCTCCAAATGGGTATCATTCCCAATGATGTCAACAGGATAGAAGAACAGAAAGCACTTTTGACTTCAGGCCAATTGCTCAAAGTGCATGTTAATGAACAAGAAATCCAAAGCAAGCAGGGGGCAGCATGAAAGCCACCTTTTTTCTTCCTTTCTTTTTGAAACATCTCCTGCTGACTCCTGAGCAGCTGTTCACATTGGGTTGCAGCAGAGATAGATTTCCTGAGTTCTGTTGGCGTCAGAAGAGGATGCTGAGGTCACCAATGTTACTTGAAAAATAACTTTGTTCCAGAAACCCTCCCCCGCCCTCATCCCAAGTCAAAGCTAAGGGATCCTTTGCTGTAGCCATGCTTAGTCTTATTGATTAATATATACATAGTTGACTTCTGAGGACAAACAATCTACTCTTTGTCCCCAGGGCAGGCAGGAGAGATAGTCCCATACAGCAGCATCTGAATATTAGACAACATACCCCAGACCACAATGTGCAACAAGTTATGGGCAGAAAGTAGCAGATCACCTTGTGACCAGAAGAAGAAGAAGAAGAGGAGGAGGAGGAGGAGGAGAACATTGTTTAATAGGTTGTTTAAACTATTTGTCAGCATCTTTCCAGCAATGAAGGCCGTATGCAAATAAAACAGCAATTACAACCAATTTGTTAGGTAGCAAAGGTCAAAAGGGCAGAAGCAACAAAACTAGCTGGCAAATTCAAAGGCCAGGTTCACAAACCTGGGTGAAATGGCTTCCAATGACAGACTGGGAGGTGACAAACTGGTAGTGGTACCCCACACCTGCCTACTGTCTTCCCCAGCCCATGGCCCACCCAGCCACTTCACCCCCAAGCCTCTTCTTATGCCCTTTCACTGAGCCAGGAGAGGCCAGAGTAGCACAGAGCTGTCTCTTCCTCCAGTAATGCTGCAGTGAACAAGTGATCCTGATGGTGAGGCTGGAGAAGACAGCAGGGGAGCAGCTGCTGCTGTGACTCTGTTCCAATCACTTCCCTTCCACGGAGGCAATCAAAACAGGATTGCTGTGACCCTTTCTAGCTCAGCAGTGCCCAATGCAGTATGATGAAACACAGATTTACACATTGCAAGTAATACAGTGTGTGTGCAAGTGAATACATCCGGTAACAGGGGGTGGGGGGGGGCAGTGTTCCACGTGGATTGCACTTGCCATTTGTTGGTGGCTTCCTCTGCAAGGCAAAACACATTTCTCGATAAATAAAAATGGCCTCCCACAATCCTGTGAGTGCTGAAACTGTGGAGCCAGCCACACTGTGCCTTCATCCCAACTTGGGAGGCAGAAGGAAGACCAGGCACCCTTCCCCATCCATCCCCACACCAATCCTCTTTTCAGAAATGGGAAGAGGTAAGGGTTATCTATGGGCACAACTCAATGATTACTGTAGCTTTTAAATATATTTTTAACCCTGGCACAGTGGGAGGGGACTCTGGATTTTTTAATTTTGTTATCAAAATATGTACACAGTGCTTTGCTGTGGGAACATGCTCAAAGGGGTTTTTCTGCTTCAGATACAAAACTATCTTGGGTCATCTCATTGGTGCACCTAATAGTTATGTGCTGATTCTAGATTTGGGTCAAAAACTAGGGGCAGCCTGCAGCCCCATTGCTGGACACGGTTCTTCCACTGATCGGTCCATTTGAAAAAAAAAGTGGGAGCAAGTTCCCCTTCCCAGCAACTGTCTGTGGCTGCAATCCTATCGGCGCTTCCTAGGAGTAAGCCTCATTGACTATAATGGGACTTACTTCTGAGTAGACTTGCATAGGATTGGGCTCTAAGCCTCCCCGGAAAGACCTAATACTTTCTAGTATACAACAGGAAGTTTTAGTAGTACTACTCAGAGAAGCAGAAGCTTTACAGAAACATTAGGCTATAGTTTCTAAATACTCCAGCTTGACACTACAGGCCAAACCACACATGACACAGGAGTTCTGGAACTGACTTTGTAAAAAAAAAAAAAAAAAAGATACTTTGAACCAAGCCATGCCTGATGCAGGAGATCTCTGATCAGGTTTCTTGACATAAAACAGCCACAGAGTGTATAAAAGTTCATCCAAGGAGTGGTGCTGCTGGGAGAGGGAACATTTAACCCTTATCTCTGTGCTTTTTCTGGGGCCAACTGTGCTCTGTGCAGGTCTTTCCCCTGTAGGACTAAGGGGATCATCCCCGGACCTGCAGGTCATTTGCAGGCTGGATAGTATCAGGCCCTGAAGCCTTGGCCTGACTACGCACAGCATCATGGGAAGAGATGATACAACATCTGGTGAAGCATACCAGGTGACTGTCACCAGGTATGTCACCCCATGTGCCATCAGAGTGACTAAGCACTTTCTAGTTCACTCTGATTGGCTGTGGCTAGTATATACTCCAGCCAGGGCAAGCTGGGTTGTGGGAGATGCAGAGTGGAGTTTGTGCCGAAGGCTACGTCAGTGTGATCCGTGAATTGTGCGCTATCTGGACTGTTGCTGTATATATTGTACACAGTAAAGAGACGTTCGGTGGAGGACTTCTGCCGTGTGTCATCTTTGTTCCCTGGAGTGCCTACGCTCTGACCTTGAGAGATAGGTAGAGAGTGCAGCCAGACGGCTGCTTGCTGTGGAAACTATACCCGCTTCGTAACAGAGCAGCTTGCAGAAAAGGGCTATTTAGTTCAGGGACACAATCAAGATGGTAAAGATAATGCAGACCCAGTGCTACCGCTCTGATCAAACTCGGCCCCCCCCCATGCCACAAGGGCCACATTCACTTAAAAAACTCTCTCTCTAATTCTCACATACCAATTTTTTTCTCATAACACTTATGCAATAAACACAACGTTTTCATACCCCTTGTCTCCATTTTCTTAATTCTAATTAAAGAAATCTTAATCCTGACTGTAATGACTGCAATTACAATACTTCATTATGTTCAATGTTAGTTGTGACAACTTGAATAAATTGTATACACAATTTAGCCACAACTGCATGGGGGGGGGGGCCCTAACTGTACATTACTCATTAACAAGATTGTGGGGAGCAGCAATTATAACATTTCCTCTTAATGTCCCCATTTATTGAGTCACAGCAGCAAGCCCTCTTCTTACAGCACACACACACACAGACACACACACACACGTGCACAGGCAGATTGACAAGAGCAGCTTCTGCGCTCCAAAGAACCAGCTCCGTAACTGCTGGGTGCCTCCGAGTCAGATCGATGAAAGTACACATTACCTCTTCGCCTCCCAGGCCAGAGCTCCTGAAGGTCAAAATTACCATCAGCATCTCTATAGGCTGGGGGAAAAAAAATAATAATTTCACAAAATTATGACCAAACCTCCCCTCCCCCCACTCCATCCCCAGTAGCAGCAACACAACTGGCTTTGCAGTTTGATTATTGTTTATAGATTCAGTAACCCAAGAATTAAAGAATAGCCTTGAGGCAAGTGTAATTATTTACAGCTGAAGCCCTCCATTGTTATTAGCATGCTCCTAATTGCTTGAAGTTATATCAATGTTAGTTCATTTAACACATTTTTGATAACATGCATGGAAATTGCTTTCTCTGCATTTGGAGTGTGAGCTCAACTCTTGCAGGACTTCTTTATTTGGAGAGGTTTAAAAACAACCTGTCCCTTGCCTGCTATTTTTTTAAGCACCTCTGTGTTTATAAAGCACATAGAACAGAGAAAAGGGAGAGAAAATGGAATGGATTCTAGTCTCACGGCTTTCCATTTCTTCATGGTAAGTTTAATTCCGCTTAACGAAAATTGTCTGTTTGATTTTTCACTAAAAATTCACAGCAATCTCACTAATGAGAAGATTAATAAACTTTGCTCTGGGTGCCGCGATCTAATCTTTACTTTTGTGTGACTATTTGCTTTGAGCCAGCCGTTCAGCATGAAGACATTTAGCCTCTTGCTATTTGAAGTAATAAAGTTCCCATTTACTGCTGTATGATCTTAGGCGAAAGGACAAATCAGCTACCTTGCTTATTTTCCAGTGGTATAATACCAAATCCCTGTGAATTTCTCCTCCCTCTGAAACACCCTCGCTATTTAAAATGCAAAAGAACATTTCCTCCCCGTTCTTGCGCCATTTCACATTGCTGCTTACATTTCAAACCGAGGTGACATTTGCCCCGTTTCCATTCAAGAAGCATACTTTTAAGTCGTGAATGGTCTGCTGTGCTGCTCACATAGACCCTGCAAACGCATTCATATTCATTACCTGATGATTGCAACACCAAGCAATGACTTCTGTGTAAGAAAGCGTCATTCCACAAATCAAATACTACAGATAGAAATTTCACATAACCTCAGACACCATTCTTTTTCAATAAAAGTCCCTCACAGAGTCATTAAGAGCCCATTCTTATGTCATTGGTATGCGTTGCAGTATGAAGACTTCTCATACTATCCCAATGGTGCAGGAGCCCTAGTGATGGAGGTGGAAATAACAACATGGTTATTCCCCCACAGGTGTCACCTCCCACATCCTACAAACTGTCCTGCTGGATCACTCTATGGAGGTTCCATGTAGCTAGCATGACTAATAATAACTACTAAGCCAGCAGCTACATCCCATGAAATCAAATGTCCCAGTAAATCTCTGAGGTAATGTGGAAACTCCCTAGGTGTTGTTGAGTAAGCAAGATATAAAATGATGCAATGATGCACACACATATATGTGAATCAGTCCTGAGAGAGGAATTAAAGCAAAGAAAGAACGTATTCCTATGCCTGAGTAACTTGTTTGAGTAATGTTAACCAAAGCAGCCTCTGTTTCCTCTTCCTATACCTCTGAGAATATAGTTCCCCCTTGAATAACACATGCATCGGCATCTAATTTTGTTCATATATATTCAGGTGGACACTTTCCAAAAACATGCCCATTTAAACATGCTTTATAAGAACTATGGATTGGTAACTGTAGTGAATTCTTAGAGGCTTAACACTTAGATTCCATTCTGTTTTAAAAAATATTTACTAAATAGTGGCTAAAATTAAAAGTGGCCTTGCAAAATCATTTCTGCTTAGTAGTGGATGACATAACTGAAATCTACATAGCCAGACTTTGCTATCATGTGTTTCAACTCCTTGAAACATCAGCCAGTTTAATTTATGATTCTAAGAAAGTGCGAAGAAAAACAACATAAGACCAGTTCAGACAACAACTGTAAATCTTCAAGAGATAAGGAACTAGACAGTGCAAATTATAGAGTATCTGGCTATTGACATTGGGATGTTAGTTGAATTGTATATTGCAATTATTATTGGGGTCCTGTGGGGGGGGGGGCTCATTAGGTCTCTGGCTGGCTCCTTGGAAGTTGATCTGATGCTTGTTGCAGGGATGGGGGGGGGAGGGAGGAAGGGAGAGAGAATGCATGTGTGTTTTGTGTGAGTGAAAACAGGGTTCTTGAAATGACTTGGTATCTATGCATATTAACCCAACTCCTCCATATGATGTCTGAAAAAAGTTTTAAAAAAGGAGGGGGAGGAAAGATGAATCTGCACACATTTCTGACTGGAACTAGATGAGAAGGATTTGCTGGGATTGACCAGAAGGGGATGTGGGGATGTAAATATCAAGGTGCCGGAGCTCACTTTCATATTGTTGTGTAACCTGCAAAGTGTCCAGTGAGGGGCCTTGTGTTGCCTGTCTGATCAGCTCTCCTGGAGGAAGACAGGAAGGTATCCATACATTAAGAGACAAAAGATGTTGCAAACAAGAGCCTCTTCTTCTGTTATCAATTTTGCAGGCCCTGAGGTGGTGGTGTCATGATTCTGGAAAGTTGTCATTGCATTATTTTAATTATTTGGTTTGCTGGGGGTGGTTTGTGCTGTTTTTTTTTTAATTTTTATTGTGGTTGTTTTAATTACTAATAGAGTTTACTAATACAGTTTTAAATTTAATAAAAAGTAATATAATGTTTAAATTAAACACATGAAATCAATATATGAGTGTTTTTTTGCTTTTATTTTGTCATGTCCTGCATTTTGGGGTGTCTTGTCCTCTTCTCCGGTTATAACATCAGGAAACCCTGCATGGAAACCCCATACATGTAGCCTTGAGCTCCTAAAGAAAAAGCAAGGTATATAATAGATAAATGTAACTGGAGAGAGGAGAAAATCCAGGTAAGTTTCACCCTGAGGGAATCAAGCAGAGATTATCCACAAGTGAGATATGTAGTGTTCTTTTACTGACTAGCTGCAGGTGAAACTTGTCTTCACTACAGTTTTACCTTGTGAAAGTTAATCTCATCTTGGATATCTCCTGATAAATACAACACACCTCCTCTTTCTTAATGTACATATGTCCTTAGGCCCCTAAGTGCCAGACACTATGGTCCTCAAGGGTTTGCTCTGGCATCACGTTTTGAGAATCCATACACTGGCCACTTTGGCAAATGAGATTTTTTGTTTTTTTAAAAGGTGCTCTTTAAGTATTAGATGGGGATTTTTGTATAGGTATTCATGATATGTTCTGTTTCGCAAATGGATTGTGGAATTCAGCTTCACTTTCAAACATGACAAATAGTCGAGGTGGTGATGACATGAAGATTTCCTGCTGCGTAAGGAGATGGCTGATGACTTCTGGGTCTGGAGCTTTTAACAGGTTGTTTTTTGTTTGCACATGTGAGCTGGAACTGCATGATGGCACTAAAGTCAACGAAGGGCTAACAGAGTAAATGGAAATCTGCAGTCAGTATGAACCAGATTAGTCAATCCTTATAGCAGAAGTGAATAACAGATAGCAACTCAAGCATGACCACTATGATCACAGCCTGGTGTTTATGTATACAAAGGAACAATGGAGTGGCTTGGCAATTACTGGAAATACATTCCTCAAGTTTTCAGACTACACCAAGCTGAAAATTGTGGTCAACTCATTTGGGAAAAATGGTATCAACCTGGAGTTCATAGCAACATTTGTAATTAAACAAGATGTAATATTTCTGTATAAAATTCTCAACTCACAACTGCTTCAGTTACTTGATGTCTGTTATGCTGCATTTCTTGAAAACTCCATCTTGAAATGAGATGCAATGACATCTCATTTTCCTGACCCAATAAACCTTCTGTGTGTATTGTTATTCCAGGTCAGCAATGCATCACCATCACCTCCAAGCTGACAAAATGGAATGATGAGCACAGAGATTCCCACTGATTCACATAGGCTTTCGATGGGCCTCATTTAGTAGAGGAAAAGAGTTCAAGACCAGCTGGTACAGACATCAAAACACATAGGTAGATACCCTGTACAGTATCTAGAATTTCACGGACACCAATACAGGAAGTAGAGTTATATATAATTAAATAAGAATATGACCACTGACTGCAACGGTTAATACTCTGCTGAAACACATCAAGCCTCTCTCTTTTTCTCACACAGAGATATGAAGCAAAAGCCTTCCAGGAATAGTAGCCATTTTGGTATGTGCCTTGGACTCACTGATAACAGTGTTGACATAGCATGACTGAATATCACTTTTTCTCACTGGCCTGCCAATGCAGTATGTTACATTAAAAAAAAAAAAAAAGTATCACCCCCATTCTGCCTGCAACTCTCCCTACCATTATGTTGCAGCTATCATGAGACATCCCCCAGCACACACTGGTCATGTATAACTTGCCTTATTATATGCAAGTTAAATGGGAAATCATGCAAAAAGAGGAGACCAGTTCAAACATTCATTTCTCCATGGAAGCAAACATCTAGGGCTAGGAAAATATGGAAAAGCAAAATCCATTGACAAAGAAAGACTTTGTAGGAAATCAGTAATTTTCAAACTTTCCAGCTTCAAGAAACCGTTTCTACATTGACCTAACGCTAAAAAAAAAAAAACCTACATGTTGCAGAGGATTCTGGGAAATGTTCTAGATGCACACTGAGTTTACTTAGGGCACTGCTTCAGTGTTGCTCCACATGAACCAAAATCATGCCCCAGAATGCATCCAACACTTCCTACATCTGCAACATGGCAGGAGATGAAGATCAGCAGACAAGTCAGATGTCTTTCAATGCAGCTTGTTCACAACTATAGACTTCTTCATTAAGGACCCTCCTCTGATAAGCTCCCAAGAAACTTTGGGGTTCCCCGAAACAGTGCTCGAAAAATTCTATACCAAGTTATTGTGTTAGACAAGCAAACTCATGACTGTGATGTAATATTTCTACCAATCTCTCTTCTCATCTTTTGTATCCTTCTGTATCCTTGCTCTGGATGTGTGCAAACTTCTGAGTGATTCCCTAAAATCATTTAGGTTATACTTAAAATCTCACTCGTATATGTGATTTTTTTTCCCCAGTGCTACAATGTTTAGGCTGGTAAATCAAATACAAAAATTACCTTCACTAAAATGACAGGTACTTGCTAAAAGGACTGGAAGAAACTTTCAGATATAAACACACACACACCATACCAAAGCTAGAAAACCCAATGAAAACAACTTGCAGTTTTGACCGTGAGGTGGAAAGTGGTAAAAATGTACCCAGGGATTTGAAAAAATGGAATACAGTATTCACATTCCCTTCCTGTCACAGTCAGCGTTTGGCTAGAGACACCTTACTTAGCCTGAATAAATATGTACATTCCAATCAGGTCATCTTGACATTGCTTTCAAACGCTTGGAAATCTTTGGCAAGGAAGGAAAGGAATGACACTTTCCAAATTAATTCCTCCAGTGTCCTCTTTAGTTCACCCTTAGATCAGGACAGATAAACCAGAATTTCATTGAAGCAGCTTCCTGGGGCCACCTTCTCTTGCAGAAATCTGTTCTCTGGCTCTTCCTGTCACAGCTTTCCATCGTTCTCCAATGTCTGCATTTGTTTTAATATATATATAAATTTTGCTGTCCTTGGCAATAAATATCACGTCTGTCATCCAGAGCTATCAATATGTCACAGAGGCTGCTTTTCCATCTCATGCAGCTGTGATGAGCTTTCAGAAATCTGGCTTCGAGCATTCATCCCTTCTTAGCTCAAGAGCCGAGGAAATCTGCTCTAGCCATTAGTATTACTTTGACCGTATCTGAAATTCTGACTACTATATTGTAGCATCTCAGCTCACCGCTGCTCAAAGTGCAGCAAATGCCAGAATGATGATAGCCTCAAATAAAAAGCCACATTTGATTAAAGTTTCAGGTAGAGTTGTCAAAGCTCTTTCCATTGCACTCTTATGTTGAATCTAAAAAGATGCAACAGCGTTGAAGCTACGATAAGTCACCACAATGTAATTACTTCTTTGGGCAACCTTGGAAGCAACTGCTGAATGTAAAGCTTCCAAGTATCAGCTTCCTGGTAAAGCTTCCAAGTAAAGCTTCCTGGATCAGTTTTAGCGACAGCAATTCCCCTTTTCCAGGAAGCCCATGGCCTAAACTCATAGTCTACATCACCCACCAAAACAAAGTCCAACTACACAAAACTGCATTTGTTCTTATTGTGGTTTGTTACGCTTGCTTCTCCTTGCCCATGTTGTCTCCTCAAGCATTTACATTGGGCACTCCTTGAAATCCGGAACTGTAACGCATGTACTTTGATGAGTCTGTCTAAGCACCCATGTCCATAAGAGGGCCCATCTGGCTAAGATGATCCTGAACCAACAATACTAGTGTCAGGTGGTGGGCAGAGGTGCATGGGCTGGCACTAAGTCCCATTGAATGCAACTGGAATTATTTACAATTCAATGGGAATTAGTTACAATCAAATGCACATTACCAGATATTTACACTAACTAAAATATGATTGGGAGCTGAGTGGGGTTTTTTTTGAGATGGAACCAAAACAGAACTGGGTAATTTTCCTTTATCTAATTGTGTCACAAAAGCTACAGATGCAGAAGGAGTTCCAAAAATGGATTGGATTTATGCAATAAATGTTTCCATAAGATGCATTTTTATAGCACACTATCCTTTGCATGCTAAGTATTGGTTAGCAAAAAAAAAAAAATCATTCTCAAAATATGAAGAAAACTATACTTCCATAAAAGGAAAGTATGAACGTTCTTTTCCTCTAATGTCTGAGTTTTATGGACCTCAAAACCAGGCTGTTGATACACAGTATTTGAATTTAATCCAAATATTACAGATAAGCAAACACTTGATCTGGCAAACCTAGTGTGAAAGCTGATATTTATACAGTTGTAGAATGACATGACAATAAAAGAAGAAAAGTTCATGTTGTGGTTAAGATTTTCATTCAGATAAGGAATTCTCCAGGAAAAGTTGCGGTTTTGGTATGTCATTCAATGAGCTCTTGTTGCAAATTTGAATTATTCCTACAAATATGTGCTTTCTTGAAAATGCTTTGAACACTTGCAATATGATATATAAATGCCATTATTTCCATTATTATTAATGGCTATTATTATTCATATATTTCATGTCAAGGGCACAGTAATCACACTGTCCATGTGCACATACTGTATATCTAAAAGTTGACCTGTCAAGACCCTCACTTTATAGAATACTTACAGCGCAATCCTAAGAATGACTTAGGCTGGCGCAAGGCACATTTGCACCTCCTCTAAAGCAAACAACACTAGGACATGGAGGTGCGCTGGTGCATGGAGGTTGCATCCAGCCTCCGTGGCAGCTTGAGGGGCAAGTCTTGCATTGGTTGAGCTCAGCCAACGCAAGACTCTGCAGTGAGTGGGGTGGAGGTGGGAGGGAGGCATTCCAGGACTGGGGCAGGGTGGGCAGTGGGCAGCCTTGGGGGTGGGCGGGGAGTGGGAGGTGGGGCTGGGATCTAGTAATTATGCCAGTTAACCCCACTCCGCAAGCAGCACGGAGATGCTTCATGCCACTCCACTCTCCTCTAACTTGTGCCACCTCAGGAGGTGGCACAAGACCCATAGGGACTGCAGTGGTTTACCCAGGGATAAAGGGAATAGCTTCCCCTTACCTTTGGCTGAGACACTGTGCAGCCCTATCTCGCACTGGCTACAGTGCAAGCCCCCTGGCTTGCCTATTCCAGCGCAAGATAGGATTGCGCCCTTAGATAATGGTTAATTTAGTTATCAGGAGTGTTAACGGACAAACGACATATTAAACCAAACATGTGTGATGACATAGTTTTTTTCCTTAGTCACATAGTCACAAAAGGGGACAGTTGCTGGTCATGTAGAACAAAGTTTCCGATTGGATCCAAGAAATTGATATAGGAGATGCCAGCTAATGATCGACACATGTATGTTCATCACTCAGTGGCTACAACATCAAAACAATGACTTTCTTGTGTGAAAGCTCAAGTACCCAAAGATAGCATGTTCGCATCAGGGATGGGAAATCCAGTCAGGTGACTCGACTCCAAGTCGCAAAAATGTGTGTTTTTTTGCTGACTCATTTACACTCGAGTTAGCACAAGGAAGACCTGGCAAAACACCGAGTCAAGGGCCACTTGACTTGGCACTCATTCCCATGCATGCAGACTCGAGTCTGTCTGTGACTGGGTGTGCTTGCTTACTGTTTTCATGGTGTGAAAAACCTTGTGGGGCCATCACTCAGACAGGGTGATGTTTGAGGAAGGAAGCAAGGAAATTCCAACCAGGAGGAAGAGAAGGGTTAATGTTTGCTTTTGTATCTGAGCCAGGGGAAGGCAGGCTCTCTTGCCAGTCTCCGATAGGAAGGAACCAATGGTCATTGGATGAAGATGGGTGGTCTGGTTTGTTTCTTTGGATGAGGCAGGGCAGGAGGAGGAGCCCACAGGGGTTCTTGCTTTAGGATTGGCTAGAGAAGCCCAGAGAGGCAAAGGAGGTAGTTTGTAGCGATCAAGCTTTCTTCTCATGGCTCCATTGTTACTTGGGAGGGGGGAGCTTCATTTAACAACCAGTGCGAATGAGACTACTTCTGAGTAGAGCTGCAAAGGATTGGGTTGTTCAGGTAAATCTCACAGTTGCTGCATGTGACTCTCCTCCCTCTTGCCACTTTTGTCCCCGCTCTCACACCCCCACCCCTCCCACCTAGTTTACAGATGGGCAGCAGCCCTCTTTTTTTCTCAGCGGGCTTTTAAAGAGGGTGACGCATGACCCGAGTCCTATCAAGTCGCAAAAGGGCCACATGGCAACTCAGAAAGTGCCCCCATTATGACTCATTTTTGAGTCGAGTTGCTGAGGACAGAGACTTGTGACTCGACCCAAATCAAGTCACACTGGATTCATCACCATTGTTAAACACAATATTTTGGGGAGCTAATATAGCTGAGTATCACTGAAGAATAAGTTCGAATGTTACAGTTATGCATGTGTGAGGACCAATGGGCAATAGCACTTTTTCACAGATGTAGAATTAACTTATAAAATGTGTTATTGCCAAGATGTGGTGGCTTTTTAAAGGGATTGGACAAGTTCATGGAGGCATACCAATAAATGAGTAATAGCCAAGAGAACTAAAAACAGATTCATGTTCAGCGATATGTATCATGATGGGAATAAACCAAGAAGAGATGGCTATCTCCTTTCACCACAAAATGCTAAACTAGATATTCTTTTGACTTCATAACTACCGGTAAAAGGGCTTTGTAAAAATTCAGCATGACCACCACCCTCCAATCACTGGAATAGTTCCAAATGAACAGAGGGAGGGAATCTGTATGTGGGCTCCAATCCAGTCCTTCCAAATTCTGCAACATACATGTGAAGGATTTTACTTCCAACTCTACCAATCCAAATGACCGATGTTATCCGTACAGGCTGGGTAGTTTGCATATGCATTCTCTTTTCTACTAGGGTGTCCCAGATGAAGAAGTGCCTGCTTTTTCCAGGAACACTGCATATGCTTCTAGTTGAGAGCAACAATGCTCAGTGGAGAGCATGTGCAGTTGCCATCAAGAGCAGCCCAAAGTGGACAAACAAACGTGACCCCTACGCACATTGGAAAGGGATGCTTTCTTACCAGTTCCTCCTCTCAAAAACCCATGTGAGTTTTTTCCCTGGCAAAAAATCTTGTAGGTCTATAAATTCTCCACTTAGAGAGCTTGCAACACAAATAGGAATCTAGGCTTAAGTCTCCAGGCATGCTTTCAGTCAAAACCTTTTCAAATCAAGAGAGACAAAGACGACAAATACTTGCCATTAGAATTGTCTCTGCTGAACAGTTTGGCATTGCCATATTCCCCATGACAATGGAGTGGAGAGAATGAAACATGTGGCTTGGAAACAGCAAAACGCTGTCGACAGCAGCCACTGTCTATAGTCGTGCAGCAATAAGCTCAGCTCTGTTGCTTGTCATTTATTGTTTATTTGCTTCACAAAAAACATGTGTTGGATGGAGCTCTTTCTGAGCACGTATGGCTATTCCTCTGCAATTCACTTGCTTCCACAGTGGCTTCCCTCCAGGTTGCACTTCTGCTGGAAAGAGCACATTTTCCCAGCATTCAATATTTTGTTCCTGGGACAAAGCAATTTTTCTCCCTGGTAGTACACTCATTGCTACCGGAGCTGGGTTATGAAAGATGGTGGCACATGAATCTATTTAGCTATTGCTTGGAATGTTAACAGCAATAAGCAAAGAGGGGGCAGGGAAATACTGTTGTTATTGCTGCCGTATTGGTGCCTTGATCGACGTGTTAGGACAGACGAAAAAGGGTGAGAGAAAATGTGAGAAGGTTGTGAAACTTTGGGGTGGTGTGCCCTGCTAAAGCCTGTAAGCAAACGTTCTCTCCAGCCCCCAGTTTGTTTGTTTTTTTGCCTGAACTCCTGCTATGCTCAACCCAAGGCAAATAATAAGAGGCACTGGACACTCATAAGCAGGACTTGAGTGTGATAGCCTTCATCTTTTGCATTTTCCCCTAGAAAGTTTTAATGCTAAACAAAGAAACAATTCAGTCCAAAGTAATGTGGTCAGCCCTCTGTGATGTAACGTGATCAGAGTAACATGATGGCCTCTTCAAAATGCCACAAGAGATGGAAATAGGGAAGGCATGCATCTCCATTCATTTCTCCCAGTGCAGGGTAACTTCCAAAAAGGAGATGCTGCAAGCTGCATACAAAGTAAAGCAGAAAACTCCTCAAAGAAAGAGAACAGCCTACCTCAGCAATTCTTAAAGGTGCTGTTGCCTCCACAGCAAGCTTAACGAACTTGACAGCTGCAAAATATAGAACAAGGTGATAAGATGTAGCTGGAGCCAAAAGGAAAGAAAAACCCAGATCATTATAGATGGAAACGACAAGGGTAAATAAGGATGCCCAGCAGGAATATTCATTACATGATTCTGTTGGACTGCCTGGTTGGATGGCTTCCGCTTTCCCCCCTTGAGCAGCCTTCTTTTCCATGCAAAAGGCACTCAGAGCTGCAAAGTTCAGCAGTTTTTAGAATGGTATATTCAAACAACAGTGACTAGTGCACCTGGGCAGGATTTTGTTTGCTTTGTTTTGTCCTTCCTTTAGCCCCGACCACTTTTTCCCCCATGTTGAAAATGGTATGATAAGAAGCAAACGGTTTGTTCATCTTACTGTATAGTCAGGTCACAGGTTTTGAGAGTGCATTAAAAAACCTGTCTAGCCAAAGATGAAAGCAAGATCCATGCTGGTCACGACTATACCATGGGCAATAGTGGCTTTCTTGTAGCACCTGCAATGTACCCGAGTTTTGTGGAATGACTGTAGCATGCTGGCAGAGCTGTGCTTTGCATACAGAAGCATTATAGGCTCAGTCCCTGGTAGTGTTGAAAAAGGTCCATCTGGAACCCTAGAGAGCCACTGCCACTCAGCAGAAGACAGCACCATTTGTCCTGAACAACAGAATTTGTCTCCAGCACTTTCATGCTGTTTGCTGTACATGTTTTCTCTCCAATGCCCTCACAGACACACCTGACCAACAAACCTTGTGGTCTGATTCCTAATTCTGTTATTTCTCACTGTGCTGCTAATAGGCACAAATGCTATTACAACCTCCCACACACTTTCATGCACTGTACAAAAGAAAGACAAAAGGGAGCCCAATTTTGAGATGCCTTGATCCGCCCTCTCCCCACCCCAGTGTCCCCCATTTCTCCTCCTCCCCACCCTGCTCTGCCCACCCCTGCCTTCCTCCTGCGCCCTGCCTTCCTCCTGCCCCCTTCCCATGCTGACTTCCTGGTGCTGTGGGTTGTTGTGAACCTGCTAAACTCACTGCAGCTGCAGCATCTCACTTCTTACAGTAGCAGCCCAGCTATGCAAAACTCTGTGTCACCTTTTGTGATAGCCATAAAGGACCTTGAACAACCAGAATGCTAGTTCCAGCCACGTAAGACCCCAATCCCTATGGTGCCACAAGAACTGACTTTTCTTTATTTCTCCATGCATTATCCCTATCCAAAGAGAGTCCTTCAGAGCACCAGCCTGTGTGAGTCAAACCTAGGTGTAAGATCATGAATGCACTTAGAACTGTAAAATGCAACATTGCATGTTATATTTTCTTATTGTGATGGTCTGAAATACACTTTTGCCAGTTAAGCATGTTCCATGAATCCCAACTCTTCTGACTTTCTAGAGCAGTGGTGTCTAACTTGTCTAACCCTTGATACATATAGCCTAATCTGCCCTGTCACTTTTGCAACCCAACAAAAATTGGGTCATGACCCACTGGTGGGTCCAGGACCCACAGTTTAAGAACTGCTGTTCTACAGAAAAGAATGCAAAATGCAGCGCATATCAATTTTCTTTTTATATCATGCTTCAAATTTTTCCAGTGAATCCCTGATCTGTGTTAATCTGGACAGACAAAAAAGAAAAGAAAAATCGACACCCAAAAGAAAGAAATTGACTTCTCAAAAGTAGGTTCTAGTTATTTAAAGTCATAATCCCTCCCAGACTGTGTTCAAATACTCCCAAGTCTCCCAGCGCATATAGATTAATGGGCAAAATGCAGGTGAGTCGATCAAAGGTACATGATAAATGCAATTTATCACTTGGATAACTACACCACATGTGTAGCTTCACACAATGTCTACAGGGACAGTTTCCTGTACTCCAAAATGCTCTTCAACAGCAAACAGCTTAACAGTTGTATTCTCAACCTCTCCCTGGAGGCTCTTGGTATCTCTTTCAGGACCAGCTCCTAATGTGCTCCATTTAACCCTATTATGTTTTAACTAGAGATCTCTCTTGTAGAGGACACATTGGAAAGCAAGTGGGCCCTTAACAGCAGATCAATTGTCTGCCAACTTACCTTTATGCTTGCACTGCATCTTTTCCTGGCTATGTGACAGGATCACTGGTTTAAAGAGGTTGTTGTGTCTCTTTTTGTTGCTGGCTTGGGGGGGGGGGTGCAGAATTCATTGTGAAGGTGGCAAAGGCGGACATGCTTTTTTGTTTGTTTGTTTTGTTCCCGGTAACAGCTTTGAACAAGTAAGAGCAAGAAAAAAATGTTTTATGCATTTTCAGATCCAGCCTACTAATAAAACTGACTTTTTCAAATGAATATGAATATATAATATATAAGGAACAATGATGGTCTCTGCAGAACTGGGGTGATATTTGCAGATTTAAATGTTATGTTAGCAAGAAGAGAGCAACTGTAGGCCCAGGAGATCAGAGGTCCTGTAGCTTTAGGAGATGTCTAGAAGAGGGGATTTCACCATGTACAGCAAGGCAAGTGGAACCTGTCAAAATCCTACTATGCAATAAAGATACAGGGACGCTTCCATACTTTGCATTTGACCTCTGAAGCAAAAGACTTTGACATATTCCTGGTCAAAAGAATGTAAGAGCTGCACAGAAGGAGAATTTCACCAGCTGTGGCTTTTCACATTCAGAGACAGTTGCAACCTCTCATGCAACAGTCTGTATTCAGATGCATAAGAACATAAGAACAGCCCCACTGGATCAGGCCATAGGCCCATTTAGTCCAGCTTCCTGTATCTCACAGCAGCCCACCAAATGCCCCAGGGAGCACACCAGATCACAAGAGACCTCATCCTGGTGCCCTCCCTTGCATCTGGCATTCTGACAAAGCCCATTTCTAAAATGAGGAGGTTGCACATACACATCATGGCTTGTAACCCGTAATGGGTTTTTCCTCCAGAAACTTGTCCAATCCCTTTTAAAGGCATCCAGGCCAGATGCCATCATCACATCCTGTAGCAAGGAATTCCACAGACCAACCATACGCTGAGTAAAGAAATATTTTCTTTTGTTTGTTCTAACTCTCCCAACGCTCAATTTTTGTGAATGTCCCCTAGTTCTGGTGTTATGTGAGAGTGTAAAGAGCATCTCTCTATCCACTTTATCCTTCCCATGCATAATTTTGTATGTCTCAATCATGTCCCCCCTCAGGCGCCTCTTTTCAAGGCTGAAGAGGTCCAAACGCCGTAGCCTTTCCTCATAAGGAAGGTGCCCCAGCCCAGCAATCAACTTAGTTGCCCTCTTTTGCACCTTTTCCATTTCCACTATATCCTTTTTGAGATGCGGCGACCAGAACTGGACACAATACTCCAGGTGTGGCCTTACCATCGATTTGTACAACGGCATTATAATATTAGCCATTTTGTTCTCAATACCTTTTCTAATGATCCCAAGCATAGAATTGGCCTTCTTTACTGCTGCCGCACATTGGGTCGACACTTTCATCGACCTGTCCACCACCACCCCAAGATCTCTTTCCTGATCTGTCACAGACAGCTCAGAACCCATCAGCCTATATGCATAACAACAAGGAACAAAAGCAAAATCTGACTCACTTTGAGTATTCATTCCAGGATGTGGGCATTCTTCATCACTGGTGAATAACAGGAAGCACTCTGAAGTCAATTCCTGGAGAGGAAGGCCTTCTACCTCCCAGATAGATGCAATTTCTCTCTGTAACAAAGGCAGTAGCAGCAACAAACCCATTAATTAAAAAATTGAAAAACAGACAAATAGAGAAAGTGAGACCATCACCAGGACTTGAGCTTATGATCCTTACAAGCAAGGAAGCAAAATTAATTAGCAGCCGGAAATGGAAATGAGTGTAGAAATAATGTTTCCTTACCACATTTTGGAATGAACATACATATTATGTAGGTGTTTACTTTCCCAGGAGGTGGCAGGAGAGCATTCTTCACTGCTGGGATGTGCACAAGAAGTCCTTTCCCAAGGAAGGTTTTCATCTCAGTGTAGCATCCTTTGTAGGATGAAGCATGCTCCTTCCATTTCGAAACACAGTTCTTATGTTTGTCCAGTTCAACCCTTGTCCTAACGTTTTTCTGCCCAGCTTCTTGTTTACCCCACAGACTGGAAGCAAGACAATTCTAACCATCTTTCCAGTGCTGATGCAGCTGCACTACAGCCCGAAGTAAGGGAACAAACATTCCCTTACCTTGAGGGGGCCACCGTGACTGCCCTCTCACCACAAAATGCAGTTTTGTGGCACAGCTGCACAGCTGGCACAGCTGCATCAGCACTAGAAAGTTGGTATGGATTGGACTATCAGTTGGGCAATCATTTCCACTGTTCTTGCCTCCTCCCTCGGGCATAAAACTTCCTCTTGGCTCTTTTGTCAGACCTCGAATCTCCTTGAGTCAAAAAACAAAAAAATGCAATTCTGCCTCTGGTTACTTCATTATTTTTTACTGCGAATTTATAAGCTTACACTTGCTCTCGCCTGAACTTATTACTGGCCCTTCTATAGCAAAGAACAGTCCTGATGACTGATGAATTGAGAAATTGAGCAAGATTTTACTGGCCTTGTCAAAACCCGGTTATCTTTCAGAAAATACAGTTTTAGGCCCCAATCTTATACACACTTTCCTAGGAGTTAAGCCCCATTCAACACAATGGTACTTACTTCTGACAAAACACGCATAGGATTAAACTGTCAGTGAGCGGACAAATAAATAGCAACTAGACATTCTAGACAACAAGAATGAACTCTCATGTTTAGACCCAGAAACTCCAGCCAGAGGGATAGGTTGTTGAGCAGATACTGTCCAAGGCTAGGTAACCAGATGCAAAACAAAACAGTGCTTCTCTAGCAGACAATTGGCAGATGGCCCAATCCTATCCAATTTTCCAGGGCCGGTGCAGCTATGCCAAAGGGGTGTTCACTGCATCCCGTGGTGGGGAGGCAATCACAGAGGCCTCCTCAAGGTATGGGAACATTTGTTCCCTACCTCAGGGCTGCATTGCGGCTGCACCGGTGCTGGAAAGTTGGGTAGGATTGGGCTCAGAGAAGGGAATTTTGGTGGGTGCTGTTTGTCATGCAGTGGACAGAAAATAAGCTGTCCAGGCTTTGAAAAATATATTTTTTCCACAAAACTTCTGAGGATAGTCCAGTCCATTGCAGCTGGTGGCCCTCTTCCAGACTTGTGATAAACACACCGTGAAAAAAAATTCAGGGAATTATAATATTGGACCCCCTGAGACAGACAGCAGAGCCTTGAGTTGACTACTAGGTTCCCTTGGCACAGTCAGAGGGGAGGGTGTTGATAGTGCTCTTGGACAGCCCAGCAAGCAAGAATGCTGCTACACACCCATAGGGGCTCATTTTGAGCCCCCCTACTCTTGACAGCACTCAGGTGGCAGAATCAGGTTCAGTTAGGCTGTGCTACAGTCTATTAAATGTCAGGCTGTAAGTCTACCCAGCATGCTATGCGAATCGGAGCAAGGAAAGGGATGAAAGATGGTCAAAGTCAGAAGGGCATATAACTTCACTTCTTAGTTTAAACTCTGCAGTAATTTGTGTAAATAAAGAAAGCTTAGCTACCCTGTAGTAAATAAACAGACTTCCATGAATTAATTTTTACTGGAATACTGACCAACTCCCAAGAAACCTGCCAGAACCTATAAATAAAAATAAAATTTTAAATCTTTCCCTGGTGGTTTTTTCTCCATTATAAGTTATGATCTTTGCAGTTTGTACTAAATAATCAATATTAGTTTAAAAATGCTATTTTCTCCAGGGGATAGTGTGCTGGGGTTTTGGTAATGAAATATCATAATGTTCACCAGGTTTATATATCATATATACATTGTAAAATAAACATCTGACGGGAGCCTGGATTGAATCTCCCCTCCATAAAGAGCCAAGGATTTTCTACTGAAAGCACAGGCTGCATATATTCTTTCTTATAAGCCTTCCATAAGGCCAGCTTCCTGCTATTGGGCTAACCATTCCATCTTCTTGAAATTGCATTGCAATCTGAACTAGTCTTTCCTTGTGTCTTTATCTTGGCTGCCATGAAACACAGTCATTCAAACTAGCAAACTTAAAATTAATTGCCATAGACAAGTGTTAATAGATTTTAATAATGCTTTATTAGAATTTATGCAAATTGGACTATGCTGAGAATCTAAATAAAATCCTGGCTGTTACAACCATTTTTTAAAGCTCTGTTGTCTTAAAACGTAGTTAAGAGAAGAAGCAGCTTTAATTAGTGCTTCCTGACAGGATCTGTTGATGGAAATGTTCTTCGTACCAGCAGAAATAGGTGTCACAAAAATTAGCTTTAAAACTGCGAGGTTCATAATTCATTAATTAGCACTGATGTCTCTTCTCTGGGGGGGGGGTTCTTTCATACAAATAATGCACTAATCTGCAGACTTTGAACGCTAGAGGTTCTCAGCTCGTTGCTGTGTTTATTTTGATACAATTTGCAAGGCATCTTTAAGAATTACTACACCAGTCCAATGCCTCTGTTGAATATTTTGGCTCATCTAAATGCTGCCACTGGTACTAGCTGACTACCTGTGGGAACATGGAAACATTGAAGATGAAGGACTTGTACTAAAGATCATTGCAATTTTTTTACGTGTTGCAGTAGGACGGTAGGGCACATAGTCGCTTTGCTTTCTCTAGTTCATCTTTGAATGCATCCAAGAACAGACCTATGGGCTTTGCTGAGGGACCCTATTCAGTTAGGAATCAATCTATGTTGCTGCATAGTCCAAGAATCTTTGTTCACAGTCCCTATGAAATCTGAAAGTTCCAGGATGCTCCTCAAATGAGGAGGCTGGTTAGAAGGAGGTTGAAAGGGAGGGTAAAAAGAGTCCAATCTCTCCAGAGTGCATGGAGGCTGCTTAAAACAACAGTAATAGAGGCCCAGCAGAGGTGTATACCACAAAGAAAGAAGGGTTCCACTAAATCCAGGAGGGTGCCCACATGGCTAACCAGCCAAATTAGAGAGGCTGTGAAGGGCAAGGAAGCTTCCTTCCGTAAATGGAAGTCTTGCCCTAATGAGGAGAATAAAAAGGAACATAAACTGTGGCAAAAGAAATGTAAGAAGGTGATATGGGAGGCCAAGGGAGACTATGAGGAACGCATGGCCAGCAACATTAAGGGGAATAATAAAAGCTTCTTCAAATATGTTAGAAGCAGGAAACCCGCCAGAGAAGCGGTAGGCCCTCTGGATGGTGAGGGAGGGAAAGGGGAGATAAAAGGAGACTTAGAGATGGCAGAGAAATTAAATGAGTTCTTTGCATCTGTCTTCACGGCAGAAGACCTCGGGCAGATACCGCTGCCCGAACGGCCCCTCCTAACCGAGGAGTTAAGTCAAATAGAGGTTAAAAGAGAAGATGTTTCAGACCTCATTGATAAATTAAAGATCAATAAGTCACCGGGCCCTGATGGCATACACCCAAGGGTTATTAAGGAATTGAAGAATGAAGTTTCAGATCTCTTGACTAAGGTATGCAACTTGTCCCTCAAAATGGCCACGGTGCCAGAAGATTGGAGGATAGCAAATGTCACGCCTATTTTTAAAAAGGGAAAGAGGGGGGACCCGGGAAACTATAGGCCGGTCAGCCTAACATCCATACCGGGTAAGATGGTGGAATGCCTCATCAAAGATAGGATCTCAAAACACATAGACGAACAGGCCTTGCTGAGGGAGAGTCAGCATGGCTTCTGTAAGGGTAAGTCTTGCCTCACGAACCTTACATAATTCTTTGAAAAGGTCCACAGGCATGTGGATGTGGGAGAACCCGTGGACATTATATATCTGGACTTTCAGAAGGCGTTTGACATGGTCCCTTACCAAAGGCTACTGAAAAAACTCCACAGTCAGGGAATTAGAGGACAGGTCCTCTCATGGATTGAGAACTGGTTGGAGGCCAGGAAGCAGAGAGTGGGTGTCAATGGGCAATTTTCACAATGGAGAGAGGTGAAAAGCGGTGTGCCCCAAGGATCTGTCCTGGGACCGGTGCTTTTCAACCTCTTCATAAATGACCTGGAGACAGGGTTGAGCAGTGAAGTGGCTAAGTTTGCAGACGACACCAAACTTTTCTGAGTGGTAAAGACCAGAAGTGACTGTGAGGAGCTCCAGAAGGATCTCTCCAGACTGGCAGAATGGGCAGCAAAATGGCAGATGCGCTTCAATGTCAGTAAGTGTAAAGTCATGCACATTGGGGCAAAAAATCAAAACTTTAGATATAGGCTGATGGGTTCTGAGCTGTCTGTGACAGATCAGGAGAGAGATCTTGGGGTGGTGGTGGACAGGTCGATGAAAGTGTCGACCCAATGTGCGGCGGCAGTGAAGAAGGCCAATTCTATGCTTGGGATCATTAGGAAGGGTATTGAGAACAAAACGGCTAGTATTATAATGCCGTTGTACAAATCGATGGTAAGGCCACACCTGGAGTATTGTGTCCAGTTCTGGTCGCCGCATCTCAAAAAAGACATAGTGGAAATGGAAAAGGTGCAAAAGAGAGCGACTAAGATGATTACGGGGCTGGGGCACCTTCCTTATGAGGAAAGGCTACGGCGTTTGGGCCTCTTCAGCCTAGAAAAGAGACGCTTGAGGGGGGACATGATTGAGACATACAAAATTATGCAGGGAATGGACAGAGTGGATAGGGAGATGCTCTTTACACTCTCACATAATACCAGAACCAGGGACATCCACTAAAATTGAGTGTTGGGCGGGTTAGGACAGACAAAAGAAAATATTTCTTTACTCAGCGTGTGGTCAGTCTGTGGAACTCCTTGCCACAGGATGGGGTGCTGGCGTCTAGCCTAGACGCCTTTTTGGACGAGTTTCTGGAGGAAAAATCCATTATGGGGTACAAGCCATGATGTGTATGCGCAACCTCTTGATTTTAGAAATGGGTTAAGTCAGAATGCCAGATGTAGGGGAGGGCACCAGGATGAGGTCTCTTGTTATCTGGTGTGCTCCCTGGGGCATTTGGTGGGCCGCTGTGAGATACAGGAAGCTGGACTAGATGGGCCTATGGCCTGATCCAGTGGGGCTGTTCTTGTGTTCTTGTGTTCTTAGGACAGATGGTCAAGATTCCGTCATGTGGATGCTGGACAGCAACTTCTAGCATCTAATTGTGTTTTGAACAGAGAATTCCAGCTAATCAGCCAATTATGGGAGACACCAAGTCGTTCCCAGCCCTCTTAATATTGTCTTGCAACGTGTTGTACAATATATACCTCTTATTTCAGACTGCCACAATTTCATAAGTACATCAGAATGCCCCTTAGTTCAAAGGAGTCAAGCCATTTTTTCCCTTGTGCCTAACTACACCTAATCTAGTTCAGACCATGTTGCTGTTCCCCCAAACCTGTTTAAACCAGGTCACACAAAAATCGTGCAATTACACTCCTCTTGTTGCCATGAGGTAATTCAGGCATGAACTAGTTTCTTCCCTTCCCTGTCCCCAAAATGGAACTGGACATTTCCTGAAAAAGTACCTGACACCAAGGGCTGACAATTAATTTGAACTTATTCCTGTCATTAAGTGGCAAGTCCCATTATTTCATTCATATCTCCTTTCGACTGGCCTACTAGCCAGTAGCCACGTGGCAGTTTAAAAACATCCTTACACTGTATATGAGCAATAGAAAGCAACCCATACCAACACAAATGCCTCTTTTTATGGTTAATTGTGAATTAAATATGCAGCAACAATAGTAACAGCCACACTTTTTTGTGCCACGAGAATAGTAACAGTAACTCAATTTTGCTGTCACAGTTTTACCCCCCTTGAAAGATCGGCTTTACAGTTTGGGCATAATTTTAGATCTAGCCCTATCTTTGGAGGTTCTGTGACAATGAACACCTTACATTAGCTGAGGCTCATGTGCCAACCACTCCTTCTACGTAGAGATGGTCTGACCCCAGTTCTCTATGCTCTAGCAACGTCTAGACAAGTGTTTCTCAACCAATTGTACTTGTACCACCAGTGGTACTTGAGGTGATGTTCCGTGGTACTTGTGGGACCCCCGGAACCCAGCTGCCTGACAGTGAGATCAGCAGTGCTACACAGCAAGCAGCAGTAGGAGGCTTGGCTTGGTGAGCAGAGCACCATTGTGTGCTTTCCGCACACTCTAAAAAGCCCTCCTGTCTGCACTTTGCCTCTTACTTGTGTTTGTCATGTTGTGCCTGGCATCCCAATCCAAATGTAACTGGCAATGACATCATCACCACTTACTTCTGGCAGTATTTCCAATATGGTACACCTATTGGACCCTGCATAGTACAGAGGGGAACAAATGTTGAGAAACATTTGGGACCACCCACTGCCCCCCCACCCCCTGCCCAGGAACACTTCCCTCCCACCTCCTCTCCACTTCCCCGCACCTACCTTTTGCCCTTGTGTCAGCACATCCAAACCGACGCAAGGCACTGGGAGGAAGCCGGCGCGGAGGCTTCCATCAGCCTCCACAGGCCAGTGCTTCTCAGTGCGCCGGCCCGGCTTAGAGTTGTGGCTAAGGAACGGCTAATAAGGGTGCAATCCTGACTTATCCTGACTTATCCTGGAGCAGGCAGGCCAGCAGGCCTGCGCTGCATCCAGCACAAGTTTGGGGCCAGAACTGGTGCAACCCAAGGCAAGAGGAAAACCTTCCCCTTACACCGTGTCACACTGCACTGGCAATGGGTCTACTTGAATCTGAGTCACCTCAGGAGGTGGTGCAAATCTGAGCAGAGCAGACAAAGGCAGCTCTACGCTGCCTGAGAACGGGGCCAGGATCTGGCCAGATCCTGGCCCCGCCTCCCTATCTACCTGCCCCCAGGAATGCCTGCCCCCAGGAATGCATGCCACCCGTCCTTCCCTGCCCTGAAATGCCTCCTCCCTGCCCTTCCCACAGGGTCAGCCGAGCTTGGCCAATGCAAACTTATCCTGCCGGGCCTGGATCCAGCACGGGGAGGCCAGCACAACTCTTTGCACTGGCCTCCCCGACTCTAAAGTCAGTTTTACGGCATGTTTGCAACACCCCCAGGCCAGCACAAGTGACTTGTGCTGGCTTAACCCAGGAGTTAGGATTGCACTGTAGATAATAAATATAAAATTATTTTTTAAAAACCTATGGCTTTTTAGCAGGAAATCATGAGCTGACAGAAACAGAAGGAATGTCATACATTTCAGAAATCAATGCCCTCATATACCTATAAATAAAGCATATTACAAGTATTTCTCAATAGCTATAGAGACTGAAAGTCCAATCCTAAGTGGGTCTACTCAATAGTAAGTCCCATTAAGTTCAATGGGGCTTGCTCTCAGAAAAGTGTGTATAGGATTGCAGCCTCACTGTGCAGTAAAATAACAACTCCCAACTTGTCCATTTTGACTATTTGGGACTGGCCTTCAATAAATCTGTTTTGAATCGTTCAGTCTGGAGAGTATAACAAAATACATGTAAAGAATTACTGCCTACTAAAAAGACTATTAAAAGACACTATATTTTGTATCTGTGCCTCTGTGTGTGCGTTAAATATATAGAAATACATATTCTAGTGGCGAGAACACTTCCTCTAGTGTTATGTAACCAAATGTACACAAAATTACCACAAAGGAAAGACAATCCTCTCCTTTCTTTGAATGCAAAATGGCAAGCAAGACGTTAGTATCAAGCTCCTGTTGGCTACTACAGGAAATTAAGGAAGAATTATGAACTAACATCCAGTTGCAAGTATGGCTATGCCAGTATCAACACTCCATATCTCATTTGTTGTGTGTGTTGTTCCTTCCAGGACATTCCTTTGCTGCTGTTTGCACAAGAATACTCATGAAGTGGCTTCATTTGTGCTGATTTCCTGGTTACAAAGTCTGGAAATGGAGCATCAATTCAGAGGATGTATGGATTGGACCAGCTTTTTCTTCATGGGTTTTAGAATACATCCTTGAAAAAGACTTGAGGGTCAACAGAACTTAGCTATGCAGGGTAATGGTTCTGTATGCAGGGTAAACCATTCTGTGATGGTTACATACTGGATGTTATTATCCTGTTACCTGGTTGGGCCATTGCTAAACTGGCAAAAAGTACACTCTTTGCATTCCATTTTGCCCTTCCCCATGAATTCAGAATACTCTACATGGGCTCCCTGAGTGAAATTCCATCAAGGCTCCTGTCAGGCCCAGACATGGACTCACTGGCCACTCTCCAGGCCCTCTAAAACAAGGGAAGCATAAGGCTGTGAGAGACTTGGCTAACTCGGCCTTGTTCTCAAGTTACATGGGTCTTCCAGACATGAAGTACTGAATGACCAATATGCAGCAAGATGAACTATAATCACAAATATAACACATTTCTCCTTCTCAGTACCATTGGTCTTTCATAGAGAATTTTTTTTTAAAATATATAAAACAGAGTGGGCAAGGCAAAGCAAGTATATGAATGAAGAAGGAGATTCACTTGGAATGGACTTGAGGAAGACTTTCAGTCAGTGGCTTTATTATCTGATAATTGATGATATTTTGGTCACAGACCCTCTCAGAATGTAACCCCACCATTCAAAGATGTGATGGTCTGTAATAAAGCAAGACTTCAAATATTGTAAGCAAGCAGAGTTCCATTTGTTCTCTTTTCCAAGGCAGATATATTAATCCCATATTTATTGAATTAAGTTTTATTGATTGATTGAGACCTTTATTGGCATAAAATAAATTAAGTTTATTTCTGAAATTCTGTGTGCTACCAGCTTAGGATGCCACTAAACATTCCATTTATCCCATCCCCCCTCCCCCCGCTGCCATATCCCTCTCAGCAGAGTGCAGAATGAAGTCTGGAATATTTCTGAAAGAAATGGCAAGGCTTGGCACATGTAAATTTTGCAGCCTTACTTCACCGTAACTGATTACAGCTGACAGAGAGTTAATAAAAGAGCAAAGCTAGCTGTCAGGGCACATTAGTGTGTGCAAAGGACAAGACAAAGGAATAACGCTGTCATTATTTATGGTCATTAACTGGGTTGAGTTCACTCCTACCTCATCCTACCTGAGCTGTAAAAATAATAATCTAATCAAAAAATATTGAATTAACTTCACGTCAGTATATTTCACCTCTGTTAGAAAGCAGCCTGGATGGATATTATACACCTGTCTAATGTGTACATTATAATCAGATTTTGCTCTTATGAATGATGGCTATTTCCTCTGTACACATTTTTTTTTTTTTTTTGGAGTGACAACATGAAGCAAGTGGTTTGCTTCATCTGATCTAGTCTAGGTGCAATGGCAAAGGCTGTCAGCTATTTTTAATCTGTCTTATATACCCAAATTCTATTAGTAGGCACAACTCAAAAATGAAATTTCAACCTAAATATTTTTGCATTTCCTGATATTATTGGGAGGATGATATGATTTTATGTCTTGCTTACAATGTTTAAGTGTAGTCCCATTCTAAATCTCCTGCAATTATAAATACTACCTGAAATTTGCAGACAACATATTTCTAAAAATTTTGGCAATAAACTGCACCCAGCTCATGGAGGGGTGGATCTTGGCACCACCAGCATACACCTTATCCTCCTTTCTCAAGCCACCCTGCCCCTTTTCTCTCTTTAGACATAGGCCAGACAATGGCTGGTGATCAGGCAGCCTACTGGGGAGTATGTAAAAAATATTTTACTTACCTCCTGCTGGTTGTCCAATTCCCCTCTTACACCACTCCATCAGTTTGTGTACACAACGTACACTCCATCAGTATAGATGCATCAGCACCAATTCTGGGGAGCTGGATTGGGCAGTTTATCCCTTTGAAAGGAATAAATAGGATGAGCAGTCTAATTTTATGAACCAGCAGGCAGCCCAATGAACCAGCTGCCCGCAGCGCCCAGGCTCGGTGGCTCCATGGAGGGCTGCCACTGGATCCTGCGCCTCCCGCGCTACTGCAGGAGGCACCTTGGGAGAAGGGGATGCTCGTCCCCTTCCCCCAAGGAAGGGAAGCAGACCCACAATGGGGCTACTCTCTTTAGCGCCGACGAAAAGATCGGCGCTAAAGTAAAGGCACTCATGTACGGTGCGCAGCCTGCCACGAGTGCCTTGGATCCTGTGGAGCTCCATGGATCCGCCTCTCTCCCTCCCCGACACACCTCCCCCACACCCCCGGACACACCTCCCACCTCCCCGGAACGCCTCCCCCATGCCCCTGGCCACGCCCCAGCCTCCCGTTCCACAGCCCGGCGGTCCAGGAGACTGCCAAGCCACAAAACCCAGGCGACCACCGCATGCAAGCCCAGCGCCAGCTGGCCCTGGGCTAGCTCCAGTGGGAGCCCGGCAGTGAGCCCTGCAAACGTGCCTTACGGCATGTTTGAGAATGTGGTCCATGGCATGGAGCCGTGCCACGGACCACAGGATTGGGCTCTAAGATGGATACTGCTATGTTGGTGCTCACTCCAGTGTAACGGAATCCTATGCTCTCCCTACAGTTACATCAATAGCACTATTAGCTCATTAAGACAAAAGATGCAAACAGTACAAGAGTCATTTCCACAGAGTTACTCTAGCAACATTGTCACCACACACCAATCATATCATTCCAACAACACCCCCATATTAACCAGGTGTTTGCACTCATCAATATGTGGCAACGACAGAATGCCAATCATGCAATGTAAGCAGTGGATCAGTACTTTGTTTGGCCCAACCAGGAGCACAACAGTCTCAGTCCTCAGGGGCCCCGCAGCATGAGGGCAAGACTGCAGGGCCACCTCAGAGGCTCTGTGGCTCAAGGTGGCATTGCCCGCAGTCCGGCTGCCTCACCCCTTCATGGGGTAAAGAACTTGATAAGCTGCACTGCCTGTAATGGGGCCAGGCTTGGAGTCGGGTGCACACCGAGCCCGGGGAACAGACACGATTCTGGTGCCTTCCGAGGGTCCAGCCTTCGCACCACAGGTGCTTCGCTGCCACAGCATCTGCAGGTCTCTCTGCCTCTCCTTCTACACTATCTTACTTGTAAAGTGGCCCTTGTTCCCAGCTCAGTTGTCTCGAGTGTCATTGCGGGGTGCACAAACAAATGCCATGATAACATTGTCTATTATCATCCACAGCCTCACTCACACAAAATGCACAAATGGCGTACCACAATAACGCTTCTTCCTGCATGCTAATATCATCACCTGCTAGGAGAGCAGCAACCGATACAGACATCCCTACAGCTTAGTATGTAGGAAGGTATCAATGCATACCTTCAGCCTTTAAGCACCAAGTTTTCCCTACCAGTAGTTCAAATTCCCTGCCAACTAAAGCAGGCACACTCTGCAAACAAGCATCCTTTCATCAAGGAAGTGCAAGCCCAAGGCCTCCTTATGTCAGAGGCAGGATGCCAATGATGCCTACCTTACCTGATGATGTGCCACCTTCTGCTTGTCCTACTCTCCAATGCCCTAGCTCAGCACTCTCTTCCTGTCCACATGTCCTCATCCTCTCTGTCACTCTCTTCATTTTCCAATCCAGGGAGTGGAAGGAGTAGTTGATACAAGGAGGCAGATAGAGATGGGTGTCCCCCACCAATCCACTGCTTGAGGCAATAGCTTCAGTTGGCCTCATGTATGGGCCAGCCCTGCTTCTTACTGAACAATTGTGCAAAGTACTGCCTACATGTTTTCCACTAAAATTTCAGCAAGTAAACACACTGAAAATTTAATCTTTTTCCTAAATGAAAGCTGAACATTTGTGGAAAGGGTGCGGAATACTCCTCTATGGGTCAGAAACCATCCTAGCTATAGTCCCAGTATCTGGGATGTCTAAGACATTTTCTTCACTAGTAATATTTCATGTTAGCTGAACAAATCTCCTAAGCCAAGACATTTCATAGGCAGCACCAGCAACAGAGATGGCTTTCTCTTGCATTCCCATCCACTGTACCTCAGATAAAGAACTATTAAAAAAAACCTTTGCCAATGAACTCATGGAATGGGCAAGCTCAGGTGGCAGAAGCCCATATTCCCAAGACTTTTAGGCATCCAGTTTTAAGCCTTTCAGAGCCCCATCCTGAGCTGGTCCTCTGCTGGTCCTCTGCCAGCACTGAGTGTTGTAAATGTGCTGTAAGGCATGTCTGCAACCCTCAGCACTGACCCAGCACCGGAGCTAGCCCAGCACCAGCCGGCACTGGGCAAACAGCAGTGGAACACTGGTTCTCCACTGCTCAATGGTTGCGTGGACTGCCAGCCAACAGAGAGGTGGGTGGGTGGTGTGGGGGGAGGCAGGGAGGAGGTGTTCTGGGGCGAGGAGAGGATGGTGAGAGGGTGGGAAGGAGGCGTGCTGAGGGAGGTAGCAGGGCAGGAGGGGAAAAGGACAGGTAGAGCTCATCTCAGCGACTCTACGGCAGCCCAAGGGCTACTGCAGAATTGAGTGGCCCCACTGTGGGGCTATTCCCCTTATCCAAGGAAAGGGGACAAAAGTCGCCTTCCCCCAAGGAGCCACTGGCAGCTGACCTGTTGCACACAGGCTGCCGCAGCAGTAGCACAGCAACAGGCAGCTCAGGATTGGGCTATCAGTCTTTTGCAGTACAAAATCCTAGGTGTGCTACTGAAAATTCACCCGTAAAGGTGTGGCTGGCTACTTGCACTTGCCACCATACTGTTCATAAGCAGTTAAGGATCGCTAACAAGGATTTAGAAAAGGTAGTGATAACATACCTTTGCACATACAACTAAATGCAAGGGGGGGACTTGTGCAGTCATATGAGCAAGCAAGCAACACAAGCATACCAAGCCATGACATATATGCTGGTTTACATGTGTTGTACACAAGAGAGAACAAGCATATGCCAACTCAATTATTACGACTGGTACCAGTGAAAGACAAATTCAATGTTCATTCACTTCAGTGGCACCAAAATGACTGTTGTCTCAGATGCTAAAAATCACTGTACTTCTAAGCAATGATCTGTTCTGTAACAATAGATTTATTGCTTCTCCTTGGACAGTATGCAGCTAGGAAATGTAATCAGCTATATAACAGATCATCAGATTGATTAAAAATTAACTATCTCTGGGAGCTTCAAAAATGAGCAGAAGGAGGTCTTCTTCTGCAATTTTGACTCTTGTTGTTGATTTAACTACACCAAGGGTAACACCCTGTCCGTTACCTTTTAGCCTGGAGCCATTTTTTACAGCTGAGTCATAAACCCCTGAAATAGGAGTATGTAATGGGTACAGCTGCTTCAACCTTAACTATACAGGGTGCCACCACCATAAAACGGCAAGGGTTCACATTAACAGGGAAGTCCCCTTACAGTTTTTCCTCTTACCCATCCATTAAGTAAGCAACATTACTCAATGGAGAAAATGCTACAGAATTCTCCTTTTCTTTCATCAAAAAGATGAACAGTTTAAAGACATTCAATTACCTCAGTGTCATAATTCTTCAAGGAAGGAAGGAAGGAAACATTTTGAAAAGTAACCAGATGAGCATCTAGCCGTAAGGCAGACAATAACCTAAGGCTACTCATATGTACTTGCATTTGATAATACATTTATTCATATCTGCATACTACTTTAAAGAAAAATGTAGGATACTACTACAGAGTTTAGACAAAGAAAATGTCTTCTCCTAGAACTGCTCCCAGAGTTAGCAGTTTAAAGGATATGTTATTGCCAAATAGAAACATACATTTTTGTTTTACTTACCAGTACAGAATTTTGCACCATAACCCTAATACCAGTAGGGTTGCAGACTGCCTAGTAGATTGCTCAACTATCTCTCTATCTGAATTGACCGGGTTGATCTGGGACATTGCTTTGGAGTCCTCCTGCCTATTGGTATTGGGGAATTTAAATGTTCACATGGAGGCCCCAAGAGAAGGTGCAGCTCAGAACTTCATGGCCTGCCTCAGAAGATCTTAGCTCCAACTCACGAGGCAGGACACGTGCTGAACCTGGTGTTTATGGCTGGACAAGGTGATCTGGGTGTGAAGGAGATTATGTTCACTCCATTTTCATGGACACATCACTTCCTGGTAATGTTTAAGCTTCTTATGGCTTCTTGCTACTGCAAAGGCAGACCATATTGTATGATGAGTCCCTGAAGACAAATAGATTCTAATGATTTCCTGAGGGCTTCTGGAGGATTTTCCAACTGCCAAAGCCAGTGCCTCATCTGAGGCCCTGGTTGATCTCAATAGGATATGGCTAGGACTATAGATTAGATTGCTCCTGAGTGACATTTGCCATCTCACAAACTCAGAGTCCAATCTTGAGCTCGGCGCACCAGCTCACTGCTGGTGGCAGCCCAGCGCCAGTCACACTGAGCTACCGCCAGGCAGGCTCTGCCGCTCAGCAGTCATGCAGAACATTGAGCAGCGTGGGGGGAGGTGGGGAGGAGGCTTTCTGGGGTGGGGGGCAGAGGGAGGGCGCGGAGAGGGTGGGGAGGAGGCATGCTGGAGAAGGGAGCAGGGCAGGAGGGAAGTGGGACAGGTGGGGTTTTGCTCCAGAGCCTCCAGATCCAGATAGCCTCCATGTCAGGCTCACAGACAAAAGTACCCTTCTCCCGAGCAGCCACCGGTGGCTGCCTGGAGCGCGCAGGATGCAGTGGCAGCCATTTTCGGGGCCGCTGCAGCCCCGCACCCCAGGCAGCTCAGGACTGGGCTGTCAGAGTGGCCTCTTGGTTTACTGAGCAGCTGTGAACGATGAAGCGGCAGGGTAGACATGAACCACTATGACTGTTACAGTGATGCACTCTATGCATGAGCAAAAGAAATGGGCCCCACCAACTCCAAACCTCACCAGCCTACCACTTCCTTGTTCCAAATAGCACAAACTTCCAAACTGCTTCAAATTAATACAGGTTGAACAATCCAGAATTCCAAAATACGAAATATTCTGAAATATGGGTCTTTTTTGAGCACAACACGACTCTCTTTTTTTACTTTTTTTGTCTAAAGAAACCTTGTTTTATGCACAAATTATTTTAAAATATTGTATAAAATAACCTTCAGGCTATATGTATAAAGAGTATATGAAAGATAAATGAATTTTGTGTTTAGACTTGGGTCCCATCCCCAAGACCTCTCATTATGTATACACAAGTATTCCAAAATACAGAAAAATCCAATACCCAAAACACTTCTGGTCCCAAGCATTTCAGATAAGGGATGCGCAACCTGTATAAAAGTAGCTAATCCAGCTGTGGGTATTTCTTTTAATGCTAAAAACATTGACACAGAGACAACATTTCTGTGTTGACTTACTGTGAGCCCAAAGGGTGTGAGAACCTTAGACGTCCCAGGGACAAAAATAGCTTGAGGTACAAAACTGGGAATCTATAAACAGGTAAATTACCCAGGCAATGTGATTAAGCTTTGTTTGAAATACAGCATACTGCTACCTGCAGGTAGACGCAGGATTGTGGAGAAAATAGACACGGGGCCAAACTTAGCATCAAAGCCAGTAGATTGGTGGGAATGAAACTCATTTTGAAATCAAAGAACTTACAGAATTTATTTGCATGGAGCAGTGAAAAAATAGGGCAGCTATTTCACAGCTGTAATCCTTGGTTTGTGGCTTTGTCCTATTCTCTCATTTAAATACAGCACCATTACAAATAGAGGATTATGTTCTAAAAGACTGGACTGGAAACAAACACAACTCTGGTTATCCAAAAGAAAGCAAGTCCTGGGTAAACAAAATTAAGAAAACAGACTAGTTCGGTAATGATAACACTGTATGACAATGACCATTACATGAGACCCCATGAAAAGTCTGTTGAAGAGACTGGCAGCACAATCCTATACATGTCTACTCAGAAGCAAGTCCTATTTACTTCAGTGGGCCTTTTTCTGGGTAGGTGTGACTAGAATTGCAGTCTGAGGTATAGTATTCCAGTGCCAGAAGAGGAACAGTCTGCTTCAGTGCGCAATCCAAATGCGCCCTTGGGCCGACACAAGTTCCTTGTGCCGGCCCAGGAGGGTTGCAAATGTGCTGTAAGACACGTTTGCACCTCTTTGAGAGGAAGCCGGGCCAGCGCTTCAAGAAGCACTGGCCTGCAGAGGCTGATGCAAGCCTCTGCACTGGCTTCCTCTCTTGGACTTGCGTCGGCCCACCTGGAAAAGAGGCAAGAGGAAAAGGTAGGCGAAAGGAGGCAGGAGGCGGGCAGTGGGCTGCCCCAGGGGTAGGCAGGTGGGGAGTTGGAGGCAGGGCTGGGATCCGGCAGTTATGCCAGATTCCAACCCCCGTTCCTGGAGAGAACGGAACGGCTTGAAGAGGTGACCAAACAGGCGCGCTAGCAGCCTTTCTCCTACATGCACAGGGAAGTCCTGTGTCAATATGCACTTAATAGCACAATAGGCTTCTACACCCAAGGAAACCATCACTGACTTCAGTTATCATATCAGCACCACCTTCAACCAAAGCTTTGTTCTTGCATCTCTGTCTGGGCTGTAAGGTGAGGGATCATAGGACTGAATGCTCTTCCCTTTAAAAAAAATGTCCTGCACATAGAAACAAGCATGTCAGGGATAAGGCTAGGTTAGAACTTTGTTTCTGACATCTAGTTTTCCATGAGCAGTGAATTTGTTTTTAGGGAAAGGCATTCAGACATGTGAGTTCAAACATAGATTTTCCACTTCATTGTGACTTAGCCATGAGAGCAGTAAAGGATGCTTCAAATTGCATAAGATCATGTTACAACATGACACTGAAATGTCGACCATACAAACTTTTCAATACTATGCACCTCTTATTTCAAGTGATCTCAAAATGGCTGCAGCCTTCAGTTCTCTCTCATGTTTCCCTGAATGATGTCCCTCCACACACCCATGCATGAGTGCTTTCCAGCTCTGCTGTTCTACTTAAAATCTGAATATCAGAGGTTGGGATCTACCATGGCACAGGCTCATTTCCAAACAACATCTCTTTACACAAAAGGTTACTAGTGAAGAAAATGTCCTAGACATCCTAGATACCAGGGATGTAGCTATGATAGACTCTGACCCCTGGAGAGTATTCCATGCCCCTTCCATGAATGTTCATTTTTAAAATGATTTTTTTTAAGCCTTTTTATTTACTGAAATTTTTGTGAGAAATATGCTAGCATTATTTTTGACTATTGCTCAGTAAGATGCAGGGTCAGCCCATCCATGAGGTCAACTGAAGTAGTCATCTTAGAGCCCAATCCTGTGGTCCATGCTGCGCTTCCGCAGCGCGGACCACAGTCACAAACGTGCCGTAAGCTAAGCCGCCGGCCGGCGGGTGCCCACATTCTGCAGCTTGGCGGTGCCTGCGACCGCCGTGCTGCAGAACAGGGAATGGGGGTGTTCCTGGGGGCGTAGGGGAGACGTTCCGGGGAGGGGGAAGGTGTGGTTGGGGGCGTTCCCAGGGGTGGGGGAGAGGCGGGTTCGTGGAGCCGAGCTCCGCAGGATCCAGGGCGCTCGGGTAGGGCTGCTCACCCTACACAAGCACCTTCACTTTAGTGGCAACCAAACAGTTGCCTCTAAAGTGAGTAGTCCCATTGCGGGACTGCTTCCATTACTCGGGGGAAGGGGACGAACGTCCGCTTCTCCCGAGGAGTCTCCCGTGGTAGTGTGGGAGGCTCTGGATCCAGCGGGAGCCCTTGGTGGAGCCACCGGGTCCCGCCATGCCGGGCAGCTCAGGATTGGGCTGCCCAACAGCAGATTGGTTGGAGGTGCCAAGCTATTGTGAAATTGGCTCCGGTGCCACCTGAGGCCAGGACTGCAAATACTGTTCCATACTCCAAAAAAGTCACTTCCGGTTTTCTCAGAAAACCAGAAGTTCAGCATTCTGAAGACTTCAGAAGATCTTCTGGTGGCCAGGGAGGCCATGGACAGCCTCCCTGGTCCTTAAAAGGCCTTCTAAGGCCTTATAAATGGGCCTGAAAATGGGCCCAGTTAGAAAATGGGGGTGAAGAAGGGTAGTTTACCCTCACGGGGTGGTGCCCCAGGATATTTGCCCCCCTGATCCCCCCAGGAATACCAGTTGTGCCCATCTCTTGCCTCCACATCTCCTCCTTTTCCTTCCACTTCCTGGATTGGAAAAGGAAGAAGGTGACAGAGGGGAAGAGGAAATATTTTTGGGAGAATGCTGAGCAAGAATGTTGGAGAACGGGAGGAGCAGATGGTGGTATATTATCTGGTGGGGGCAGCATTTGGCATGCTGCCTTGGGTGTTAGGAGCTTTTTGTTCTGACCAATTAATGCAGAGGCACTAAGATGATTGACAAGTACTTGAACACTTTTTTAAAAAATGTATGCAAACCAATGAAATAATTGTGAACATGTCAGAATTTTCATATTTAGGCTTTTTCCTGTGTTTGTACCAACTTATACTGTACTCTCTTCAATGTATGTTGTGGTCATCTCCTCACTGTATAATGAGAGGTCACAATAACTGTTACCTTAAGTTTGTGTGTCTGTGCAGCTCAAATCAGAATTCTGCACAGCTTCCTTGATGGTACTGTATAAAGTGACAATGATGATTATGCCATCGCTGCACACTCTGAGCTGCCATTATGCAGGTCCATTAAGGTTATGTGCACTTCCTGTGGAAATTTCAGGACGCACTGGTTACTATAATCCTGACTGGGGGTCTGCTTGTTGCTATCCAATTCCAGGAGTGCTGCCCTATATCTCAAATCAAATACTGTAAGTGTAAACAAGTGGACACTTTTCTCAAGGAAGAGAACTCAAACTTGATTGCAGATGAACTTGTCTAGCCTGCTCAGTATTCTAGGTTCTTTTCATACTTCCTCAGAACAGGTTGATTGTTTCTTAAATGCATGACAAGGTGGGGTATCTAAGTTTTTATTTGGTAGTAACTTGCTCAGCATAAATTTGAGAATGGTCAGCTTTTCTGTATAATGACAAACTTGGATGTTCTGTGTAAGATCAGATATGGAATGTGGAAGGACAGGGAATTGTCCATGGGCATAAGTCCTAATGAAGAGTGTCTGATTTAATGACTGGTGAAATAAAAGATCCCACAATATGACTTCCATCTCCTTTAATCCAACTCTGGTCTCCAGGGCTGTTAAACCTCTGCCTGAGGCTTCTAAGCTAGATGAGGTGGTGAGGCCATATGCATTGCTTGGCCACCATAGTGCTGATGATGCACAGCTCTGTGCCTCCTTTCTAACCCAATCACACTGTTTGCAAGTGGATACAATTGCCTGGCACACACCAGAGATGGATGAAGGCCAGCTGGCTGCTACTCAGTCTGGACAGTCATACGAATCAGCAGGGATAAACGCTTGGAGGACCTTATGGCATCTGTAATTGCTCCATCAGATGAATGCATCACCTTGGCTATTGTTTAAGTGGTGTGCGTATGGCAGTTTCTTAGAGCTGTTTCACATAATTATTTGTGAGGGGACAAAGCCACCATAAGTGACTTTTTAAAAGCATGATTGAATGCTGTACATTTAAATATCTGATACAACTAAGACACCTAGTGAGGAGTGGAATCATCATGGTGGCAACAACTTGTGCTAACATCTGGCCACCTGAAGCATGTGCAGAAATGGTTGCTGGGGGACCAATTAGAAGAACATACTTTTTTTTTTTAAAGATAAATTGCAAGCTAATAACATGTGCAGGGCTCACTACACATTTACTTTAGTGCATGTCTCTCAGCATGACTTTACAAGTGCTTGTGGTGTCATGCTAAAAGTTCATTTACACTGAGTTCTCTATGTCTTCAACCCACACATGGCCATCTTCATACTCCACCGGCAATCAGTAAGCACAGCACTGGCTGTCATGCTGCTGGATGTTATGACAATTGGCCCCGAGAATGCAGGTTTTCAGCTGCTCTCAACTCATAATTCCAAATGGTTGGTACAGAAAGATACAGCATCCTCTCCCCCAGCAGCCATTGATGCCATTGCAGGAGATTTTTGTTTCACATACAAGATCGATAGCTTTATTGTTTTGTGTTACTCTTCTCCTCTGAATTTACAGGATAAAGCAAACATAGAAGCAGCTAACAAGATCTCACCCTAGCCATGAAAGATCATAACCCCCGTTGGTGATCATGAAACATATCTATACTGCAAGTTCTTACGAGTTCTACGCCGCAAGTTCTTATGAGTTCAGTCCTGCCTTTCCCACCCCAAAAATCCTGGAATGTGTAGTTTCATTTCAGGCACCACAAGGTGCCCTGCACCCAGAAGCCTTGCAGAGCAGACACTGGTTCCCTGTTCTCTGTGCCACCAGGATCACTGGTCAGAGGCGGTTACCTACAAGCAGCCCCAGTGGAAGTAATCACACAATCAGTCATGATCCTCCTGGTCTGGGAAGTCAGATCACTCTCTAGACAGGCAAACTGGCGGTACTGGCTGATAGAAAGTCTACCAAATCTGCTCCTTTTACTCAGCTCGAACAGGCTGTTGCTGAGGAAGGCCATCAGCCTCCTTCCCACCTTCAGCTTGAGTGGCCAACATTTTGTAAGAATGCCAACAACCAAACCACGTGCAACATTAATCATGCCATTAAACCTACAAGGTTTTGTTTGTTTGTTTTTTAAAAAGCAGTAAATCGCAGCTTCAGGGTGCAAGGTGATCAGGGGCATCCAACTCTTTCCCCTTACGCCACAGTTTGGACAAAAATATCCTCTGCAGCTGCTATTTGCCTTGGGAGGGAAGCTGACATTGGCACCAGTGCTGGCTTTCCTGCTGAGGCAGCAGCAACCAATGGGGAGGAGGCTTCTTGGGACCACACTGTGAGGATCAAGTCTAAAAAATACTCACCCTTCACCACTGTCCCAATCCTGAGTCAATCCACTCAAGGCTGCAGTTTCCAGTTAAGATAATAAATACGCAAAGAACAATAACATGATTAGCATCATGTCTTACCCTGAGAATTCCCTGCACGTGACCCCTAGGTCTCTCCCTACAGACCTACAAGTGCTCCTAAGGATGGGGAATGACTAATCATCTCTTTTAAATCTGTACCAATACACTTTTAGGCAAAATGTCAGTAGACTTTTGTGTATTAAAGTAAGGGTGCAATCCTAACCCCTTCTGTTAGTGCTTTCCAGCACTGGCCTAGTGGTGCCAATGGGACGTGTGCCGCATCCTGCAGTTGGGTGTCACTCACGGAGGTCTCCTCAAATTAAGGAAATGTTTGTTCCCTTACCTCAGAGCTGCATTGCCCTTATGTCAGTGCTGGAAAGCACTGACATAAGGGACTAGGATTGCATCCTAATTCTCCCAAATAAAATGGAGGGTTGGCTTTACTTTTGAGAAGATTTGCGACTTTTTTTTGTTGTGTTTCCTGTTCATGACCTTCAATGGCTCAGCTTAGAAAACTGGTACAAAGACTAACGGCCTTTCTTTGTTACTTTTGTTTTGTTTTGGTAAATCGTGAGATTCTTCTTAGAAAAAAATCATAGACATATGTCAATCAGCCATGGAGCTTCAGAAGCTTCTTCAAAATATGTAGAAACAAACAATGCTTAGGCATGTGGCTACATTTCACCTGGCATTATTCTTTTCAAATAAAATTTAAAAAGCAGATAATGAGCTCTTCTCAGTAAAACTAGGGGAAGAAATTACATGAAGGTGAGCCAATGTCTGCCTTGCAGTAGGCACAGCAAGGCCTAAACCCACAATACCCCCTTCTTTAAGCACAAAGGCAAAACAGCTACAAAAGTAAATTATTTTGGAAGAAGTAAAGAGGATTCCACAAAACGCCTCCAATCTGCCTGTTCTGCCAAAGGAGGCAATTTGGCATGTGTGGATGCTTTTCCTGCTTCTCTAATGTACATTGTCATTTGGGAGCCCAGCAGAAAAGATGGAAATCCGATGATGCTTGAGGAAAAAGCTGGCTCACACTTCAAGAGACTGGGGCAAGAAGAACATGGAACAGCATGTTGAATGGGAGCTCATCAAACAAAACACACAGTCATTTTGCCTTCCTAAGTAGTGAAAAAATAACAGTTTGTTCTCCTGGGGTTGAACTGCACATATATCTTGCTAGCGTCCTCCTACCCTTGTCCTTCCTGTCAAACAGAATGCAATTCAAGCAAGACACTCAGCTTTTGATGCATGTTTCTATAGTTGGTATGCCAAGGATAAAAGTGAATTTTCTCTTCGGAAAGCTAATAGGGATTCAGCCCGCTCTTACTTTCTAAAGTGAGAAATGTTGAAAATATACAGGCCCTACACACAAAGAAACACACACTCTGCCCTCATACTGACAAGTGTTTTTATAGTTCATACTGCAATCATAAGAAAAGATACTTGGCATATCTTTCTCTTCCTTTTCCTTGTAGGAAAGATTCTAACTCAAAATGAAAGCCGTTTTTGCCTTCTCTCCAGAGGTTGATCTCAAGATCCTTGTGGGTATCTTAACACATAGCAACAATCTATCATAAACTGTCAAGTGTGAAACCTTGACATTTCTCAAGCCTCAGCCTTGCATCCCTATCAAAAACAAGATTTATAAATTAGGGCAGCTTCAGATGTGCGTACATTATGTTAGCAGCTAATTTTATATTTGTATGCATGATGCTCAGTACAAAACTCAGTTTATGCCATAGTTGGTATTTATCTTAAGACATTCAAAATCTCCCTGAATTTCAGTAGAAATTACTTCGCAAAGCCAATCTATACAACAGGCAGTCCAGACTTAGGCTGCCCTTACAACACCAGAACTAATGTTCCAGTGATGCAAGGTGCTTCACAGTGGTAGCAAATGTGACCCGCCAACTGGAGCAGCCAGACCATCGCCAAAAGTGACAAGAAGCAGCAGTGGCCCACCAGTGGATTCGCTGTGTCCCCCAGCACTGGTAGGTCAGCACAGGGAGGTGGGACAGAGGTGGGGAGAGGGAAGAATGGGACAGGGAGAGAAGGAATGGGGAGGAGGTGGGGTTTAAATGCGGGGTGAAATGAGGGCTGGAAGGGGGCGGTGTCAGCAACACTGATATCCTATCCTCTTTCCTGGGCCCACTCAAACTTGTGGTCATAATTGATAGTACAGGTTTGAGTATATCCATTACCATGCCAGAGACTTACCCCAGGGTAAGGAAACAAATGTTTCCTTGCCTTGAGATCTCCAGGACCGCCCCCTGCAGGATGCTGTGCATGCTTCAACAGTGCAGTTACATCGACAGGGGCAGAAAAGGATAGGATTCGGGCCTAAGAAAATCAAGTGCTTGGATTAGTGTGACTTGAGTGCATGGGTGGCGAGTGCCTATTGTAGACCTAGGGGAATGTGCAGAAGAGGACAATCAAAATTATCAGAGACTGGAACACCTTCCTTATGACAGAAGCCTACATTTGGAGCTTTTAGCTTGTAAAAAAAAAAAAGTGTTTAAGGAGGGTATAACTGAGATGTGAAATTTTGCATGGTGTGAACAGAGAGAAGTTTTTCTATCTCACAATACTAGAAACAGGAGTCATTCAATGACACTGATGGTAGGAGATTTAGATCAAACAAAAGTACCAGTAGGTATTTCTTCACACAGCATATAATGGAATTGTTTACCACATGATGGAGTGATGTCCATAACATCTATGTGATTTGAAAGGCTTTAAAAGGGAATTGGACACATTCATGAACGGCGGATCTATTAATGGCTACTGGTCATGATTGTTATGCGCTACCTCAGGGGTGCTCAATAGGTGGATCGCGATCTACCGGTAGATCGCGAGGCAAAATGAGTAGATCGCGGAGTGCCGACCCCCCCCCCTCAGGTGCCTCTGGGAGGAAACGCCGGGAGTAAGGCCCATTGTACTCAATGGGGCTTACTCCCAGGTAAGTGTGGCTAGGATTGCAGCCTCACAGCCTAATCCTAGGCATGTCTACTCAGGAGTAAGTCCTGTTATACTCAGTGGGGCTCAAGGTACACCAACATACATTGTACACATAAATGTTATATGTTATGATGGCGCGAACATTGTAAAAAAAAAACTCTGGTAGATCTCCGGGCCTTGCTGGGTTTCGAAGTAGCTCTCGAGCCAAAAAAGTGTGAGCACCCCTGTGCTACCTCTAGTTCAGCGGCAATTTTCCTCTGAATACCAGTTGCAGAGGAGCAATGGTAGGTGGGCCTTCTCTCCTGCTTGTGAATTTGGCTTCTCAGCTCATTGCAGAAAACAAAATGCTGAATTAGACAGGTCTTTGGCCTGATCCAGCAAGGCTGTTCTTATGTGCAATCCAGCCCAATCGGAGCATTTTCAAGCCTCGCTTATTGGCCTCAAGAAAGTTAAACATCTGCTTAAATATCTCCCACTGAAAACAGTGCAACTTGAAAAGGAGTTTCTCTTTGGATGGATCATATTGTTTGTATAACCACTCGGCTATAGGAGTGTGATTAGGGCAAGAGTCCAAAGCACTATAACCAAGGTAGAAAGTCCATACCTTTTGAAACCTCAAAATACAACACATTAATGGTCCTGCTGCCTTCTTCCTATTTAGTTATGGATATGCATTAATATTGTTGTTTTGTTTACAGCTCTACTGTCAAGTTTGTATTGATGGTACAAATGGAGAAAAATGACACAGAACAAATTCCCTGGGAAATTGATAGGGTGATTATATTCTAAGTAAGCAAATGTTATTATGCAGGCACACTGGTGCCTGTATAGTTAAGCCCAGGGGGGTGAAAAGTGTTCTACCATTATAAGCCCTGAAAATTCTATTCCTCATAAAATCTGAACCCTCCATTCAGTCTTCTTCAAATTTGACATGATAGAACTGGATGACAGCCTCTAGTACCCTTCCAAATTTAATGAAAATCTGTCATGAAGTGAGAGAGTTACAGCAGGTTAAAATTTTATCCAGTTTGGGGCTAATGGGCAGTTTGCAACTGGCTTTTCATCAGATTTGGAACCTTTCCCTTGAAGTTTATGGCCATAAATCTTCCCCCCTCCCCTCAAAATCCAGATATTTCTGATCACCAGATATCAGATATATCTGGATATCAGAAATATTATCTAGATATTTTTTTCATAATTATAACAAAAATCTACCAACCAATTTCTCTTTAATTGGCTTGTTAGTCTTCATTGTTTCTATATATGAGGGCATCATAATGTTGATTCTTGCAATACACTGACTGTATCAATCACATTTGGAAGCTGGGTTTCAGTTTTAGTTATTTAACATTTAGTTATGTAACATTTTAATGTTACAATCCTATGGAGACCTACCTAGGAGTAAGTCCCATCAACTCAGCAAGCGTGGACATGCCTAGACTTACACTATAATTTGGTGAAAAGCACCTAGACTTACACCATAATTTGGTTTTCACTTCTGAGCAGATTACATACGTACCCTCTTACTTGAAAATCATCTCAGGAGCACATACTCTTCTGGAAAATTTGAACAAGATGGCCATGTTCACTCCTTGACTCGCATAGCATAATGCTATTTGCATATCTTTTTTCCCTTCAGACCACTATTTGGATTCAAGTTCTTTGGGCTCCAATGCTTTACATGCTTACCTAAATTAAGTCCCATTTAACTCAGTGGGACTTACTTCTGAGTAGTCATGCAAATAGTACTTGGGCTTGATGGCACATTCACAGGCGCCTACCATTGTTCATAGTGCACAGAGTGGACAAGCTGACTTCAGATTGTTTTACACTTCTACAATTTGGGAAGGAAGGGTGGGTGGGCAGAAGATAGAGAAACCTCTGAGGGAATTTTGGACAAAAAGCCACCAAGCTACCTGGCATTTAGAACAAGGAGGCTGTTGAAGCAGAGCAAACAGTGAGGAAAGCAAGAAATCTTTAAGCCATTTCTTCCCAATGCTGATGCCCAACGTTGCATATATGCAACAGGGATCAAATGTGTACACCTGCGGGCTGGGCAGAAATGGGTTAAAGCAAAAGAAGGGGGAGTACACAAACCCATATGCAAGTCCGGTGAGGCAGGGAAGATTCAGCAGTTAAACTGCAGGGGCGGGCATAGTTACAGAAAATCTGAAATTCAAATAGAAACCCAGTATAGAAATTTTTTAAAAGCCCAAACCAGAAAAAAAATGTTGACATCACCAACCTGATTGTGCTTCACTGCCTGAAAAGGAGGCATGAAAAGCACCCCACTGCTGTCTTTGCAGTGTTGCTTCAATCAACTGATCTAGGTAGAGGTGAGTGTACCAGAGGGTGGCAAGCTGCTCCGCTTCTCGGCAGCAAGCAGACAAATATGCTAAGACCACCTCCTCTTCTTTTTACCACCACTGTGCTGCTCCACCTCTTCCTTTCTTACCAGACCAAGTGCAAGAAAGGGGGGAGGACAGAACAGTGTGACAGTTTCTCCCCCCCCCTCCGGCAAATGAAAGGAAACAGCAGCCCTGGAGAAGGAGTCCACAACCATGTGGTGCAACACAACATTCGCTCAGGCACACAGGATAGCAGGGCATTCAGATGGGTGGGGAATGACCATGGTAGATATGGGGTGCTGCACCACCTCCCCCCACTGTAATGCAAACAATTCAAGTTGCTTCATGGATCAGCTGGCCTGTTCTCACATAACTGGGCTAACTCACATAAAGTTATTCACATGAAATTAGTTCTCACGCAAGCTGCTTTGCATGAATCATCTCTTGGCAGAACCGTTAATTAATTAATGTGTGCTTTGTATTATATTTTATATTGTGTTTGTGTTATACTGCGATTGGCTTGCAGCCTAAAAAACCTTGAACCTTCATTGTATCTTTGGGCCATAGAAAACTCAGGATGTGAAATTATTCCCTTTCCAACTTACCATGGAATGTTGGGTCTGGGTAAAGATACATCCTCCTGTATTCGAATGATATAGACACGAACCCCAATGTGGAGGACTAGTTAGAATGTTGAACTACGTTGGGGGAGACCCAGGTTCAAATGCCCATGAAACTCACGGGCAGCCCAATCCTAACCTGCACTGGAACAGGCAGGCCAGCTGGCCTGTGCTGTATCCAGCACAGGTTAGGAGATGGATTTGGCAAAACTTGGAGTAAGGGGTTATTTATTTAGTAGTAAGGGGCTACTAGGATCAGCACCAGCAAAATCACTGAGCAGCATGGTGTAACACTGCGCTTACTAGGAGGGTGGTTAGGATCCTGCCTAAGTTACCAAAGCCAATCCCACTCCCTTTGAGGCCCAGTCTGCCCACCACCCTCCTGCCCAAAAATGCCCCCGTTCCACCCTCCCATCATCCTCTCCAATTTCCAGCACTAGCCACCTTCAGCTGGCACAAATAAATGCTCCACCAGTCCAGATCCAGCATGGGGAGGCATCCTCCAGACTAATCGCAGATGTATTTTATGTTCACGACACTTCTGGGCCAGCACAAGGGATTTGCGCCGGCCAAGCATGTCTTCTGGACTGCGCTCTGATTGGATAGCGTGCTTTGCCAGGCTAGTTGTGAAGATCAAAGGCCGGTGTGGTGTCAAGGTTACACTGTTGGATTTAGACCAGAAAGACTTGGGGTCGCATCCAAACTCAGCCACAAAAACAGTCTGGGTGACCTTGCCCCAGCCTGAGAGCTATGAAAACTCCAAACTAAGAGCCATGAAAGCTCTTGATTGTCACCAGTATAAATGAGAAACGGTTTCTCTCTGGTTATTTACTATTATGGTGGCAGGTACTGTGCCTTGTAGAGATGCATCAGACAGATATTCATGAGATACATGTCTTGCAAGTGACTGAAAAGGTTTCACCTGTTGAGTTTCTGCCTGGATGTATCCATTCCCCAGACCAATGTCCAAGACCAAAGCCAAGTATGGGTGCACAGAACCTAATTTATACAGTGAGCATAACATAGGAGACTATAAAGTCTTTTCTGCTTACATGGTGCAGAAGTTAAGCCAACCATCTTAGCTTGTGTTTTCCCATGCTTTTTGGAGCATGAGGGGAAATTGCAAGCAACTTAGCTCTCATCATAAACTAAAGGTTTTTTCACGTTTTCTATAATACATTATGGCTGATACTATGAGATTTGTGCTGCCTGGAGAGCCAGCAATTAGTACCGCAGCTTGTGAACACCAGCCAGATTTGTTTCATAATTGACACTTGGACCAAAACATATTAGTAATTGGTATTTATGGGACTGATTTTTTAGCTGGCATGGATAAATGCAGCTCTTCTTCAGCAATGGGCCAGTGCTGAATTGCAGCTACGGAGAACATGATCTATCATTTTTCATCTTTCCAGTGCCAGTTGAAAACCTGATGGCAATTAAACAAAGAGGGTGATACGGTCACATACATTGTGATGTTTTCACATATGAATACCTGAAAATCTCAAAATGGTTGACTATGTTTGGTTTTTATGTATTTCTTTATATAATTTTCATAATCATCAAAAAGATTGTACCACCCAGCTAAAACTGTCTTAATTGTGGCCAACATTTAAACTGCTGGAATGGCAATAACTTCAAGGGTCCTTATTTTTCAGTGGTTTTTCAACCTTCTTCAGAGGTTGTCAAACTTTGAGAGAGCTTGACTCCCTCAGGAAGTATTTGTGGGGTTTGGGCTAGGGATTGCGTTGCTAAGGGGGGGGAACGAAGGGGTGCTTTTGACTTATGTGAGGTAGGCAGGGCTACAACAGGCTGTAGGAAGTGCAGGGAGTCCTGCACATCCCTCCACATCACTCCCCAAGACTTGGAACGTTCAGAAACAGCAGGAGCAAAGCACCTCCTGCAAAATGAGGTGCAAGGCTATGCAGGGCTCCCTGCACCTCCTGCAGCCTGCTACAGCCCTGCCTACCTAACATAAGTCAAAAGCACCCCCCTTCGCCCCCCCAATACGGACGCAATCCTGGGGATCGCTTCCCCGTCTCTCCCCTTCCCCCCATCCCTTAAAGGGACGGGGGAACCTTATATGAACTAGTGGATTACGACCCACCAGTTTGAGAACCACTGTTCTACTTTATCAGGCAACAGGCAGCCCAATCTTAAGCTGCGTGAAAGCAGTTGGGCCACATGGCCTGTGCTGCATCCAATGCAGCTCAGGAGGCAGCTGGAGGTCTCCTTGGGGTAAGGGTATACATTTCCCCTTACCCCAGGTAAAGCCCCAGCTGTCCTTATGGGGCTTCTTGGATCTGCACCAGCAATATAGCTGGCAGAAATCTGGGAAGCCCTGTGTAGGGCTCCCCAGCTGAGGAAGGCAGGGAGGATACGGTGTGCACTGCTGGTACCAGTTCCACCCTTCCTGGGCCTGATCCTCCCCTTGTTCCACTGATCTCCATCCAGAAATGTCCCTTCCCCACTTCCAAAATGCCTCCCTGCCACCCTCTCCCAGTCTTTGTGCTCCAGAGCAATCTTATCTGTGCTGCCTTGCACAGGGATAGGATGCGGCACCAGCAGGCTGGCTCAGGCCTTCACAACAAGCTCCACCACCTCTTAAGAAGCCACAAACCGGCCTTTCAGCATGTTTGCAACACTCAGAGCCAGCGCAGGGATGGCCACGCTGGCTAAACACACCTTAGAATTGCGCTGTTAATTGTTGAATAAGGATGGGGGATCATACTGAACATTGACTCACTTTCTAATTGAACAATCAGAAGATACCAATTCAGTTTTGGTTTTGTGAAGCAAATTAATTTTTTCAAAGTAAATCCACACAAATCACAGAACTTATCCAGTTTGAAAATCAGCTTTTCAAAGTATTGACATTTTAAGACTAGATGCATTTGACCTGCTCAAAGAATCAGCCCAACTTCCACATTTATTTCTTAATTTATTTGCTAAAGTTAATCCTGAGATGACTTCTTTGAATTGAACCCCCCCACCCTGTACAACAAATTCAGGAAGTTAATATGCATTAAGACATGCCCCCAAAAATGGATTTAGAAAAAAAGATAGCAACAAATGGAACTGTGAGCACGTCTAGCACAAATGCATTGTACATAAGTTTTACTGATAAATTCAACCAGCAGTTGTGGACAGCTGGTTAAAAGAGGGGCTGTTAATTTAAAATAACCTGTTTGTTAATTGCTTTCATGCCTGGTCAGTTGGTTTCTGCACTCTGAACCCTAAAGATAGCTCAGAATGAATGTGTTTGGGGAATGAGGTAATTAATGCAAGCAGGCAGCCTTGGTTCCAAGACAGAGGTTAGGAAGGGACGAGAGGTCTGGGCTGTGTGCGCACTCTCTGGAATTGATCTTGCTGATTTTGCCTCTCCTTTGTTTGTGCCCTTCTGCTGTACACTTGCAGGCTTCGGCAACAGTCAAAGCGAGGGTGTCCCATCAGCCCTCGGGCACACAATGTTGAACTGTAGATAAAAACTTTCCAGGCAGCACCACGCCAATAGCAAGCAAGCTTCCCACAAAAGACCCAGTGACTGTTCTGAATGTGCTCAGTGCCTCTCCACCTGCCACCACCTCATCCACATCCCCTGAAGGTTCTTGTTGTTTGCTGATGGTTCTGGTGGATGCTTTTCCTGAAGCATTCAAAAAGCAAAACAAAACCTGGGCTGCTTCCAAAAGATTTCCCTAATGACAAGGTATGACTGAGTTAAGCATTACATTGCATTACAGAGAGCAACACAAGGGGAAGGGAGGGTGGTTAATCTCAACAATACGTGCAGCCCTAGTTATTACCTTAAAGGCAAACAATTATGCATTTCCTCTTCCACTTTCTCAGGTGTCCTCTCCTCACCTCTCTCTCTCTCTCTCTCTCTCTCTCTCTCCACGTGCAGTGGGAAATCCAGCCTCTGACACCTCCAGGGTGAATGGCAGCAGGGGGGAAAGAATTGGAAGCGAGTCATTCATTTTACAAGCTGCCATGGCTTGATTTACTCCAGACTCAACCCAGAAAAAAATCCTGACCTGCAAGTTATTTAAAATATGAGTTTAACACTGGAAGAGAAAATACGAGGTGACACTTACAAATGTTGGCCAACCGGTAACCCTTTGAAATCTGTGAACAGCCCATGGAATTCTACCTGTTTTGCATTTATTTTCCTCCATTTTCATATTATGTTCCCAACACCCTCTGTGCAGCTAAAATCCAGGCCTTCTCTCCTTCTTCCCTTGCAAAAGAAGCCAGCTAACACTAGACAGGAAAAAGCCCTTCTGCTGAATGAGATTTCAGTCTTCCTTTGATCTCTTCTTCTGGAAGACAGAGGGGACACTCATAGAATTTTAGGTGGATGATACCTTGGAAGTCTTCCAGGCCAACCCCCTTGTCAGTGCAGCCAACTATGGCATCCCTGACTGGTGGCCATCCAGCCTACACTTGAAAAACTCCTTGGGAGGGAGAGCCCATTACTGCATGGGGCAGCCAGTTTCAGTGCTGGACGGGTGTTATAGATTGAGGGTCCAATCCAGCACTGGCCCAGCACTGGCTGCAAACATGCTATCGCATGGTCAGCATGGGTGCTGGCTCAGCGGGAGCCCATGGTGGGCCAATGCTGGGTTCAGGAGTGATGAACGCTGCCTGGAGCTCCAGGCAAGCACCCAGCCTGACATGGGGCTGTTTTACTCTGTGCCGGCTAAATAGCATCAGCCATTTTGGCACTGCTGCAGCCCTGAGCACTGGGCAGCTCAGGATTGGGCTGCCCTCCTGTGAAGCAGGTGGGTTTGGCAGCAGCAGTGCCTGCTGAATCCCAACCCCATTTCTAGGCGGTATCACTGCTGCAAATCAGATTTGACCCACCAGGGAAAGGGAACAAATGTTTCCTTACTCCCAGTTGGCCTCCCCAGGCCGAAACTCCCGTGTTTTGTGCGCATTGTAATGTGTGAATAATCCTACAGCTACGTCCTGTAGACTGGAAACGGCATGCCCTTTCTTGAAATGTGTGAGGGTGGGTGTGATTACTCAGTGCTGGATGGGAGGTACTATGCACCTGCTCGGAGGGGCTCATTGTTGTTATTTACAGGCTCAGAGGCTGGGCCCTAGCTATGAAGATGTGTTCTAAGGCAGAGCTCACCAGGCTGCAGAGCTGAGCACCAGTGAGCTCTGGCTCCTATTAAGCCATCTGCTTAATGAGAGAAACAGAAACAAGTAAAATGAGAAAGGATGAATGAAATGAATTAACATATGCAAATCAGAAGGACCTGATTGGATTTCCCTTTCTCAGAGAAAACTGCCCCAAGAAAGAACACGAAGATCAGGAAAGCTCATTTTTGGAGTCATGCAAGGATGCACCCTCCTTGGACGGTTTTGGCTTGATGAAATTGGGGTGTTGTGTTGCAGTGAGCCGGGAGATTTAATGAAGTGATTGCAGAAAGCTTCAAGGGGGTTAGGAAGTGGAAGTAAGGTTGAAGGCACCTGATATCCGGGATCAAATAGCTCCTGAATACCTGAGAGACCTTTCAAGCATTTTGCACATGCTGGGCTCTCTCAAGCTTTGCAAACTCTAGGAAAAGAGGGTAGGGGTACATTGTACAGCTATCATCAAACCCAAATAGCTTCTTCTCAATTAAATATTGATCACTAACTATAATAATATTTACTTATATTTACTTACATGTGTGTGTGTGTTCTCTAATTATTGTATTAAAATGTAGTACGCTGCACACTTCGACATACTTTTTTTAAAGCTAACATTGTTCCTGAACCAGTGATTCACAAACTGTGAGTCAGGACACACTGGTGGGTCATGACCTGAATTTTGGTGGGCCCCATAGCAGCCAAGCAGAGCTTCCAGTGATAACATAAGTGATAGAAGGATCAGATAACTAACTTCCTCAAGGCTTTTCAAAAAAGAGCAGCTAACTGTCCTCCAAACAGCTCCTACAATTGACAAGCATTTGTAAATATAGGGAGATAAATGTTGGAGCATTTTTTTAGGTTATTATTACGTGTAAATTTTAAAAAATTATTTCTGTCTAGATTTTTTTTTTAAGTCTTAGAAACCTAGAGAGTGGCATTTTTAAAAGTGGGTCACAGTGCTAAAAGTGTTTGCAAACCACTGTTCTAAACCATGGTTGGAAAATACGTAGTTTGCAGAAGAAGTTTTAAAAATGTACTTGACTGCTATCTGGGTAAAACAAAGGCTACACTAAGTCTACAAATGCAGCAGAATGACAGCCCAATCCTGAGCTTGCCCATTCCGCTGGCACTGCCACGGTGCGGCATCCTCTACACAACAGGACTGCCACTGGCTGCTCCTCGGGGGAAGGGGATGGGAAGTAGCCCTGCAACGGAGTTATTCAATTCTGTGGCAGCCCTTAGGCTATTCATGACTTACCGAATAGACATGCATAGGATTGCAGTGTCAGTTACACCTTCATGACAAGGTCAGCCTAACTTTACCAAACTCTTGTAGCACTGTCTCTTATGTTCCTCATTAGTGATTCACACTAGCCTCTTTTGTAACTTCGAGCATATGACTTCATCAAAAAGAACTGGGACTTTTAGGGGGGGGAAATTAGTTCAGTATACTGAATATTTTAATTCCTCTGGAACTGTAGAGGTGTTCTCCCAATACATATGCAAATCAGCAGCCCTGTTTGCCTTTGCCTTTCTCTAGAACAAATTTTTTACAAACAATGGCAAAACACCTGATACATCTCCCTCATTTCTATCGTCAGCACAACCCCTGACCTTCCAGGTACCTGTTTTTTTGTCTTCAGCATCTCGTGCTGAAAGATATGCCAGTACAGCATCATGGAAGTTGTATTCTTCTTCTCATGACTAACAGCCAATGACAGACCTATCCTCCATCACTAATGTGGGTGTTTCCAAGCCATCTGTGCTACTGGCCTTCCAGTAGCTATGAATTCCATACATTAATTATGTGCAATGTGAAGAAGGACTGCCTTCCGTCTGCCCTGAACCTAAAGACCATCAATTGCATTAAACAACCCCTCAAATTCCAGTGTTCATAGTGAAAAAAATTTCTCTCTTCACTCTCTACATAAGTTTTTCCTTCTCCTCCATGTCTCCCCTCCCCCGTTAACATATTGCAATTTTACGTTTGCAGTTTGTTTTAGCCTGAGTCCTTTTAGTTATTCCCCTCCCCCCGTTTGTACATGCACCTGTACATGTGCATATTGTAATGTGTGAATGATCCTACAGCTGGATTCTCTGTTTTCTTCCATGGGATTTAAATATGGTCCATTTTACCAGTCACGTGAGAGAACTGCCTGAAGGTGGTTAAGAGCTTAACGAAAGGTCACTGTGAGAAATGCATCTTGGGGATCGAAGGAGCATAGGAAACAACGGTTCATAAACACATCAAGTCATGGCCACTGAAATACTGCCTTCAACGCGTGATGAAGGCAAAGGAAGGAAAGAAAGAAACAGGATGTCACTTGTCAGCTGAAAAACAAAAACTAAAAACACCAGCCGGACAAAGACTGGGGGGGGGGGGGAGAGACAGGAAGATTATTTCAAGAGGTGGATTTCTGCACCTGACCTAGTTATCTGCCTAGTGATTCTCCACTGCAGAAAACACCCTGCTGCAAACTTCTATCCTGCTGGCTGGCTAACAAGAGCACTGCTCATATAGCATGGCATCTATCCCAACAATGTAATTGGTCTGGCTCTCCCAGCTAGTCCCTTTTCCTGCTGTAGGCTCTTCACTGCAGAGAGAAATCCCAAACAACCTAAGGGCTTTGGAGGGGACACACACGCACACACGCACACATGCTATGTTATCAACAGCTACATGGTTAGCTAACTGCTGTGACTAAATGGATATTGGGAAGCACTGCAGGCAAGGGATGAAAAGTGATGCCCTCCCAGAGCACAAGGCTGATATGCAGAATTGGCCACAACAATGCAACTTCACAGACACTGTGGCAGAAGGCATTGGCTCTCTTGTTTGGGCATTTGTTACCTGGAGCAAAATGTGCAGAGAAGGGAGATAATGAAGTACTTGACTAATTCAGTGTGATCCAGCTGGCTAAGCCAGAGGGGCTTCAGAGCAGGAAAAGCTAAAAAAGAACTCACTGCTAGCCATTTTCCCTTGGTACCTGGGAAGTCAAAACAAAGGAATACAGAGATCAAACAGCACAGCGATATCAATTTAAAGAAGAAGAAAAAGAACTTGGGTGGGGAACCAGAGAAAGGGGGTTGTGTTCTCGTCTAACATTTTCTCTATTCTTTATTTACCTAATCCTGATTTATTTTAGATACTTGAAAGACAAATATACCTAAGTCCCAATTTGCAGTATTTCTACTGTGGTAAGTCAATGTACAAGTTGCCAAATATTTTTTCCAAACCATACCTTTGAATTTTGAGTTTTGAAAAAGGATGAGTTATGAAATAAAAATTTTAAAGAACTAATTTGGGATTGCATATTTCAGCAGCAATAGCTACACTGTGAACTCATCCACATTCATTATGGAGTTTCTTTATGTATAGCGCACTGGGGGGGAAAAACAGTATTTCAAGCTTCACTGTAAATATCCAGGGAATGAAAAACAAACTGGATGGTGGATATTTAGGGAGAAGCAGGTGTGGAGGCAAAGAGGAAAGACAGGAGATGAGATCTCAGGTGGTACCTTGAATCTGATACTGAGTCTGAAGGGCGGGAGAAGGAGGGGCTGGGAAGACACTTGAAGAAAACAGTGGGAGGGAAGGATTAGCTGTTGCTGTTATTTCCCATTTGGTCTACTTATTTCAGGAATCTGAGAAATTTTAGAATACCTGCTTACCTAGCTCTTCGGTTATACTGCTGCATGTCTTGGAGATGAACCTTGTGCCTATTCAGTAGTTAATGTGTAAAAGGTTTCCATGAAAGGATGCTAGATGTCAAAGTCAGTACCAATCTGATACGTACCACATGGTTTCAGGTTGTTAATTCAAACAAACAATATGGTGATCTATAGCTCCTCTGTAGGGGAATGTTTGCCCTTCAAGAATTTCCTTCCCTTTCCAGTATCCCTACCCACTATGAATGATAAGAATGTCTCAGGCACCAGACCATCCATGAGGCCAACTGAAGTAGTCATCTCAGGCAGCAGGTTGGCAAGGAGTGCCCACTTCTGTCCCTTCCTCTTACCTCTACTGTGAGAATCAGAGGCTGATGCCTCACCTGGCAAGGACAGAGGCAGCATTTTGCACACTCAGGTGCCTGGCAGGGGTCTCAGGCTGGCCCTGAACGTATCCCACCATTAAGAATTTGGTCCTAATATGGCTAAATACAAGTGGCTTCACCACCACATTGCCAGAGTTCTGCACCTAACCAAACAGAAGCAAGTTAAACTGCAGCTCATCTATGGAGATGAAGAAGGACTATTTTAGGCAGTGGTGAATGGGTGGGGAGGGGGCACAAAGAACAGGCATTCAGATAAGGTAATGGAATTCTAGAAAACATGTTGCTTACGTATAAATGGATTGCTCTCAGAACATTCTCAAAGTTCTAGAAAAGCATTGAATGTTTTCATCACTGTGGATCAAGGGTAGCATGGCAGGATTAATAAGGGTGGATGTGGACGCAGATAACTGGCCCCTTGGAAGAGAGTCTGCATGGAATAGAGGGATTAGGGAAGAGAAGAGTAGGGCATAGAGTTGAAGAACCTGAATATGAGGACTAGAAGCTTGAGGCAGATGCGGCAAACAACAAAAAGAGAGTACAGATACACAGAGGAGATACTCAGTCATTATAGTAATAGAAAAGCTAAATGCAGAGAGGCATTCAGAATTGACCCAAGGGAAGAATTCTGATGCTAGAGGTCCATATCTATGATAATGTTTAACAGAAGCCACCCCTGCACCTCCAACCACCACTGTGGTCGCAGTAATGAATATTGTGGATATACTGTATGTGATTATGCTGTATTAAGGGCTACTCCATGTTTCCTTTTCTGACTCAGAAATGAAAATGAATGTGTGAAATAGTGGCTATTCATGATCAAAGAGGAACAGATTAACAACCAGGCTAATAATGGGATCTGGGTCCAGGCAAGTTGTGCTACTCAATTCTATGCACATTTCTTCAAATGTAAGCACCCTGGGTTCAATGGGACTGCCTTGCAGAGGGGCATAGGTTGTAGGCTTAATCTTGTGGCAACTCGACAAGGACCTCTGTGTCAAACTACAGCCCTTTTCAGGATGATCTTAGTCTCCACCCCAGAACTTACATATCACTTCTAGTCACAGTAGTGCAGCCAGACTAGTGTAAAGCTAGGCAGGGGGACATCTGGCAGCTCAGCACCCATTTCACAGGCAGAATGCGGACAAATGTGCCCTCTTAGAGACCAGTGAAGAAGCATGCTCCCTGAGCCTGGACCAATTGTCTTCTGTATTGAAATAAACTCAATATACAAACATTGTCTTCAAATCTGCAGACAGGTACAAAGGCAAACTCCAAAACTGAAGAAGGCCTGCTATGAAAACCCACAACAGCAAACCAAAAGCCTCCCATTGACTTCTTTGGGTTTTGAATCAGAGATGAAGCGGCCAAGGGAGGAATTTCCTGACAACGGAGGTCCACAACTGTAGCATTTAGATAAAAATATTAGCTGCAGAATTCGGCTAAATTAATCCAGCTCCTTTTGATTATTGATGTCCTACTGTTTCCTGCCTGAAACAATATACACGAAACATCAGTCATTTTATAAATTATTCATTCACAGTTATTTTGGCAGCACTGTCTTTCCATTTATCAACTGATAAATGTATGGGAGATAAGGAGGGTAATTTTGCAGCCTCTTGACATTTACCTTTGACATGATTTCCATATTAAACAAGGTAAAATACGATAGGGTTTTTTAAAAAATAAAATATCAGAGTCAGCATCATCGAACAGTGCAATAAACTCCTCAGCTGTAGTAAGCAAGCGAGGTGTTATACAGTCACAGCTCAACATGCAAGTCCCTTTGAAAGAGACCCTGCCCAGGACCCCCTCTATAGTTACTGAGGAGTAATGGGGGAGTGAAAGGGTAGCAAGACCTTCCTTGTTTTGTCCCCAGTATCATGTCCATCCCTCTTTACAAAACCCCATGTGAATGCTAGCCATATAAAACCTTCCTGGTAGTACAGTGCTAAGTATGCTTACTAATCTGATGTTACATAAGGACACACCAAGTACTCTTTGTGTTATAATTATAATTACAACTAGACATATCCTGTCAGTGCTAGAAAAATGGCCAGGCTGTGGTGCAACAGCAAAAGTAAGGTAACTCAATCCCATGAGGACGCTATGGTGGCAGATCTAATGATCCACCCCCATAAGTCCCAGTGTGGCACCACAAATGCTGTACTGTTGCCATGCACTACAGAGCCACCACGACAAATGGTCAGAGGCTCCATGCACACACCAGCAGCTCCCGGATACCCTGCCAGAGTAGGTGAGGTGGTAGAGGGGGCAGTTCAGGGGAATACCAGGGCAGGGAGTGAGCCAAACCAGCATAGTTCAGGGGTGTGAGTGCAAGGATCTTGGTCACAACAGTGCACACCAAGATCCTATGCCCCCTTCCTGGCCTGGACCCAACTATGTACCTGGGTCTGCGGCTCACTAGGGCCTTGCCTTCATATGCTGCCCCCCACCAGACCTTGAAGTAATTATGGTGATGTGATGACATCACCACAATTATTTCGGGTATGCTCTTAGTGGCTGTGTACTACTCTGGACAGCCACGTAAAAGATGTGTGTGGCCACTAAGAGTAGTGTGCAACCACTCTGAGTAGCTGCAAGAGGGGGCAGGAGAAGGTACTGCAGTGGTGAGGCCTCCTCAGCACCACAGTACTCTCTCCTGCACCCCTGAGCTGCTCTGAGTAGCTGCCCACTTCTTTCACTCTTGTTTCCAAGTACCCCCTCAGTCATGCCAGCCTGGCCTTGTACCCCACCCCAACCATTCCTCAGGTACACTAGTGCCTGGACTCATCCCCAGTAGTTTCCTTATTCTTATGCCAGTAAAAGAGCTCAAGTTCAAGGAGATCCATTAGAAGCCAGATACCCTATGGAGAAGAAAGTTAAAATGTTTTTTACTTACCTTTCCCAGGCCGTCTGTCATCCCCACCACCAGAGCATACAGCACACACTCCATTGGCAGTACTGCATGCTTTGGGCTGGTGGGGGAATGGCTTGGGCTGTTAGACTAGGATTAGGGGAAACCTACTATCAGATCCTTGCTCAGTTGTGAAATTCAATACTGTAGAGGTGATCTACATTGCAGTCACCATCAACTTAGGGCCCAATCCTATCCAACTTTCCAGCTCCGGTGTGGCCATAATGCAGCCCATGGTAAGGGAACATGTTTTTATACCTTGACAAGGCCCCAGTGGCTGCCTCTCCACAACAGGATGCAATATACACCCTACTGGCACAACTGCACCAGCAACGGAAAATTGGATAGGATTGGGCCTTTAATCTATACACACGATTGCTGTCAAAATAAAAGAGGGTAATCCTATGCCAGGGTTCCTTAGAAGAAATGCAGAACATGCCATAAATATTCATTCAGTTCCAATTCAGATTTGCTTGATAAATACAAATGTACTTAACTGCATGCTTTTAAAGTAAAGAGATTTCTTTTTAAAGGAGGGAGTATAAAACCTTCGCAGACATTTTAGGATTAATTTTTTTTTTTTTTGAATTACAGATTCCAATCCTGACATCATTAAGCACTTCAAAGTCTTATTAATTTCAGTGGAAGAGATATAAGCATGTACAGTCTAATAAATAAATATAATAAATGCACAAATCCAATAAACAAATCAGTGTTTTTTACTGTGCATTGCTGACTGCTGTGTATTTTATCTTGTTTTTTAACTGTTTTTTATTTTTGATGTTTTTTATCTGTATTTTAATGTATTGATTGTTAACTGCCTTGGGTGCCCTTCAGGGAGATATAAATCTAATTAAATAAATAAATAAATAAAATGTGCAATCCTATCCATCTCTACTCAGAAGTTCAGTTCTGTTCAGTGGGTCTTACTCCGAGAGGTGTATATAGTAGTAGTTCTCTTTAGAGGCTCCAGAGGCTGCTGCAAGATTTATGAATGCTTAGGGGTGTGGCTATAATGGTGATTGGGCAGCAGTTCTCCCCCCCCCCAGTTTAACCCTTGATGCACATAGCCTAATCTGCCCTGTCAATTGGGTCATGACTCAGTTGTGGGTCCTGGACTCACAGTTTGGGAACCACTGGTGTATAGGATTGGAGCCTTATAAGCACTTCACTTTGGTTTGCTTGTGCCTGTTGTATCTGATCATGTTATAGAACATGATTGACACTGGAAATTGAATGGGGCACATTTGTCCATTTTGTAATAGTTGGTATATTTACGGTATGTGATTAGGCCTGAAAGAACCATTTCCATCATTGAGTTTCAATGTTAGAAGTTTCAGCAGCTGAATTGGTACCTGTCATAGAGACCTATCCAATCCCAGGAGCCTTGCCAACCAAATAGCTGGCAAACCTTATGGCCTCTGGAGCATACAGGATGCTTCCTCTGTCCTTAATCTTTTTGTCTTCCTATTTGTATTGATCATGCCATCTGTTTATGCATTAACTTGGGCTCAATTTAACTACCCTTAAGGTAAGTATATTATATTCAAACAGGCAATTTGGAAGTAAAGTATTAACTCTCAGGTAAGACGTTACCTCAGGGCTAGCCTGTTCATGTAATGAAAATCTTACACTAATTTCCTCTTGCCATGTCTGGCCACGCCTGTCTTTCTATAAGTGCTAAGTGTCAAAGAAAGATGAAATTAGTTGGATGGTTCTGAGAATATCATGTTTGAATAGGGATGTATATTTTATCTCTCTTTTTTTAAAGTAAGTTTCCGCACTGGGCAGTTTGTTACATGCTCTCACAGAGCTGCTAAAATCAGCTGTCTCATGTTACTTGATGGATGTTGAAGTTGGAAAGGTCAATTAGTAATTGAGTTATGGTATGATTCCTTTTGATTAGTGCCAACATGTTCATATAGTCCACCCTTAAGAAAACAATGCAACAAAAGGGTCTTGTACCTCTGACACTGAAACATAAACAGTCTTAAAATTCCCACTTCAGTTGAATGAAGCCGGTGAACAAACTTGATGAGTTATACTTTAAACAAATCGTTGCATGTATTTGTTACTGCCATTCGTTTTTAAGAAACCGGTGCATCATTTTTTTTAGTTGCAGACCTGCACTCAGGTATGTGGGTTTAAGCCCATGAACTTCAATGGCACCAAGGGCCAGGTCACACAGATAACACAGGTCTCTCCACTATGAGAAGTACATTCTGTTTGATTGGACCCATATGCATAATTAACATTAGCGCAAGTTATTACCCTCATTATCAGAATTAAGTGTCATGAACCAAGGTTAAAAACGCTTCCTTTTCTGTTTGTGTGAAGTCAATTAGAATTCAAACTATAGGCTTCCCTCCAAAACCCATTTCAGTTAAAAAAAAAAAAAAAAACTCAGAAGAGCAGTGTGTTTGAAATGTCCTCCCAAAGGCCAACTGAAAGGGGAGGAGTTAAACAGACCCAAAGTGTATATAAGAGCAAGCTTCTAGCCATGGGGGGGGGGGAGAGACTGGAGCTGAATTAGGTTACTGAACTGTTTGAAAAAAGATTGCTAATGAAGTGTCTTTTGTTTAAAAAAAAACCAACCAAACAACCTGTTGGCAACAGTCCATGAAGCCAGCCAAGTGACAGGAGAAGGATGATAACTCTGGTGGAGAATAACCCACCCCCACAGGCAGTTCCAAGGACAGGGTTGGCCCAGGGGAGGAGAACAGGTGGGTTGACCAGTGGGAAACCAAGGAAGACCTGTGTGAACCTTGACTTACTCTGGGCCCAGGGTGGCAAGACGGACACCAAGCGTTCTCAGAAGGACCCACTGCTGATCCCAAAGGCCGTTTTCTGTGCCCATATCCTTTCGGTGGTGGTGGTGGTGGTGGTGGTGGTAGTGGTAGAGATGTTCTCTTGAAGCTTACCCAAGTACTATGAGGTCCATGGAGGGCAGTTGCCTAGGGAAACTGGAAGGGGACAAGTGCACATGGTGTTACTGAACTGAGTCTGAACCAGGCTAATTTGTTTTTTTTTTTCACTTAAGTTACACATTCAGTTGTGAGTCAGTAAGTGAAGTCACATGATGCACATAGATATGTGACCCAACCCTCCCATAAGATTGAAAGCTTTATTCTATTCTCAGCCTCGAGGCTTACTGCTGATGAACACACTGCCACAGCTTCTACTCGCTTGTGCATCATAGAAAATCCAGTCCTTTGTTTTTTGAGGAAAGACAGTTGCCAGAACAGTTTATATATATGTTAAAGAGAGTGCGTCTCCCATTCTGCATTTTGCAAACTCCCCGCCCCTTGCCAATTTGTTATTCTGCGTCAACTCTCCCATTTAGTTGTGTATGGGAATTTGAGGCAGTATGTATCTGTAATATGCAAATTGTATATAGCATTTTGATGTCTGACACACTGAAATTAAATCAAATTGGAGGGGGAGGGAAAAACAAAGTGTGTAATAAAGCTACCTTTATGGCCTCAAGCTGTAGATAAATTGTGGTCTGTGGTAGTTAAACAACAGCTGTTTGGATTTAAAACAAAATTATGATAAGGATCCCCAGAAGATAACACCTCTTGAGGTAACCGCATTTACCTAAATGCATCTGTTAGCAGCAAGCACCATGACTTAAGACTGTTTATTGTGGTAGTTTATTCCAGTTCCTTCCCCCCCCCTCTACCTGCCCCCTTTCAAATCTGTTACTGAAAATAAATCTTCTGCAGTCAAGTGTGTGTCAGGGGAGCCACACAGGAGCCTCTCCGGTTCTATCCTTGGGACGTACCATTTGTCCACAGGTGGAAACAGGCTGTAATCCCTCCATGCTTGTAAGTATAAGGAATTGAGCAACTGAAAGAAAGCAAATTGTAATAGTTAAAGGAAGCAAACAGCAGGACTAACACATTTTAGTGGGGTGCATACATTCAAGCTCAGTGATCTTTTATACCCTTTGCGAACAGCAGTTCTTTAAGAGCTTTACACCCAATAAAATTTAGACTTTAATATATTTTTTTTCTTTCTTTATTGCATGGGTGTTTTTTATTGCAGACATGCAGCAAGCCACCCAAATGGAATTTCCAAAAGTGAAACAACTGAAGTTGAACAAAACCTTTCAATTCTGCCCAAGTGACACTTCAAAATCAGCCATTTTTGAGCAGGAATCCTTTTATTTCTTTTACATATAAATATGGGTCTTGCATTTATTTTTGCCAAATCTGAAAACAACCTCAAAAGAACAGGAATTCTCTTTTCTGCCCTGCCACCCATCCCGGGTGATGCAAACCAATGGCCCGAGGTCTATCTTTTCCCCTGTCAAAATGTACTATAGTCCACTGCTTCCCTCATAGAGAATCACCAAGTTCCAGGGATCACATACACAAGGTCTTAGCCTGTTTTAATTTTTCCTCACCAAAGTGATTTAGGGCACAATCCTAACCAGGTCTACTCAGAAGTAAGTCCTATTGTGTTCAATGGGACTTCCCCCCAGGAAAGTGAGGTTAGGATTGCAGCCTTACTTAGATATGGGGTTTGTCCTGCTTGAGTACATTGGGCTGTCTTTGTAAGCCATCACATACTCAAGTCAAAATATCTAGACCAGGGTGTCAAACTCGTTTCATACAGCAGGCCGAATAACATTCATGGCGTCTGCTGAGAGCTGGAAGTGACATTATTAACCACAAATAAGCACTTTTGTTCTCAGGTAGGAAGGAGAAAATATGACAGAAAATATGTAAATATTGATCATGTTTTCAAGATCTGGGAGAGCCCAGTTATGCTGAGAGAGCCCAGTTATCACACAGCTGCCCTTTCAGCAGCACTACTTCTGCAAAGACATCACTTCACAGCTCAGCAGCTGAGGTGCACTGCAAAGTGACGCCCTGGCAGAAGCAGCACTGCTGAAAGGGCGCCCCATGTGATAACTGATCCCAGCGCCTCTGCAGCTTCTCCATCTCTCACCTTTCTTAATCTGCCTCTGCCCCATAGTAGTCCTTGCCAACTGCAAGGATCTGTGCCAGAAGCCCTCCTTCTGTCTCTCCCTCCCAGAGCCTCAGTAGAAGCAGTGCTGCTGACAAACTGGCCCTGGGATTGCTCAACTATCACATGAGTTGGATAAAGAACTTCTGTGGACTGTATCTGGCAGGTGGGCCTTATGTTTGACAACCCTGACTGAGACCCTGACTGAGACTGAGACCATTTTTTTGGAAAAAGATAATTGCAACTAGCATATGAGATGCAACTAGCATCTCACTGCGCCCAAGTCTCTGAATACTTTCACACTTTATGTTTAGACAAGGTGGGGGGGGGGCAGGATCAGTGGCAGTGATGCATGCTGTATCTTATGGACTTGCATTGGCCACTTAGCAGGCGCAGGTCCAAGTCACCCCACTGCAGCACCTAGGGCATACCCGGGACAAAGGGACAAATGCCCCCTTAATAATAATAATAATAATAATAATAATAATAATAATAATAATAATAATAATAATAATAATAATAACTTTATTTCTACCCCGCCTTTCTCCCCGAAGGGACTCAAGGCGGCTAAGTAACCCTTAACTCAAGGAGCCTGTCAATGTTGCAACTTTCCCAGTAGAATGCAGCAGAGCTGTGCTGGCATGGGGGAGGAAACTGGATAGGATTGGGCTGCTCCTGTCTTGTCAGGTTTTGTTCGTAACTTACTCATTGCAGTGTTGGTGGCAGCAGCTTTAAAAATGCTTCAGTCTTATGATTCAGTCTTTATTTTTTGATAACAGACAAAGCTGTGAGAACCTAGGCCTACAATGGTCTCCTGATTCCTTCCTGTGCGAGCGCTGGTGCACGTTCTCCCCAAATCCAACCCTGGTGTGAGAATCAAAGTGATTGGCTCCATATGTTACTTAGGTGAAATGAAGCAAATTCTTTAGGAAAGCGGTAGCCTCATGGTAGTCAGCCAACCTCAGTATTGATGAACTAAGCTTCACTGGGAACAGGCCAATACAGACGCCAAAGAGTATTCAAGACTTAATGTATTTTTGTTAAACTGAGGTAAAGCATTTCTGAGAACGTACCTTGAGTCATTTGTGAGAATGTGTGCTGTGTTCCTTTTCAAACCTCCTACTAGTAGAAACTATGAGATATGTTACTAAATATACAGAACATTTTTCCATTTTTTGTTTTGATGCTTCACATTCTGATTACTATTATTATTGCAAAGAATCAGCTTCAATGCTTCTCTTCTGGAGCCTTCCGACTACATCATATCCAGTTCTCCCTTTTCACAGATAGGTCACAGACAAGCCTGTAGCCGTTTTCCCGAAGTGCACACGCAGGTGTAAGCAAGGCAGACTGTAACACCTGCGCTCGCCACCTTTCCTTCGGAACGCCGGAGCTCCACAACACTCATTCATCATCCGAGGAAACATTAATATTTTACTTCAGTTACCAAGTGCGCCCGTTCAAACTTTTATCTAAAAAACATTCTTTATCATCTTTTCATTAAGTTCTCAAGAGCTAATGGTTTCTGAGTTCCCCCGGTAAGGATGATGTTCTGAATAATGAAAGCTCATTATTTCTCCACAGAATGCTTGTTAATTCAAATGATGATATTAAAACTATAGTAGCCTTTAGCGCTGGGGTGATTTCTAGCATACTTTATCATGTATCAATATATACTCTGTTTGTCAAAACTGCCCAGGGCTGGGGCTGACATTCTCTCTGGAGGAGTCTAGTGCTTCAAGAGGCACTGAATACACCAAGGTGACAACTCACAGAGTTTGCGCCTCTAGGAAATGGAAAGATGAAACTTGAAGTGCCATCGTCCCCCTTGATTTCCTTATTAGTATTCATAAAGAGACAGTATCCTCCTCTTTTTCTAGTCCTCACAGGCCTGCCTTCTGAATAGAATAAAAGGGTATTTTTTTAATGGGGGAATAAAAGAGTCCACCACACACATATGCTCCATATATAAAACAGCCTTGTTTTTCAGGTTAATTAATAGAGCCCAAACAAATTCCTACTCTCTGCTTAGGCACTTCACTGTAAAAATACATTTAAGACATACTGAACAATAAGCCAACACCATTTCACTAGACAATTGTTGTTCTGTTCAAGCTTCCTCTAGCCCTCTTCCTTCCCTCTTTATTCCTATGGCTAAATTATATTCTCCACTGGTAACATGGCTGCAAGCGTTGTGACACTCATGCCCTCTTTTCCACTTTGATCAACAAGGTACTTAAAGTCTTGTTGTCCTTTGCTCCCTTCTTCCTCCATCACCATCTCCACCACCCCATATTTTGAGAAAGGTCTCAGAAAAAACTCAAGCATACAAAAAAACAGCCCTACAATATAACGACTAATTGAAAGATGCTCTAAAATGAACTCTCTCTCTCTCTCTCTGAAGGACACCACCACATGAGTATAATTTACCCCACATGCTCCTGAGCTGCTGAAAAAAACTAGCTTTATCTGTGGCCTTAGTTGAACTGAACTTATATCATTTCCATTATCACAGTTCACAGCTGTGGCTTTTGCAAGGAAACTATTATTATTTATATAGCACTATCAACGTACATGATGCTTTTCAGCATCAAATCACATGTCCTGCGGGACCTCTGAAATAGAATCTGCCAAATATTTATTTGGCAGCACTTCTTGGGGGTGGGGTGGGGGGATGGTTGTTTTACCCTTTCCCCACACCATTCCTATGATCTAAATTTGCAATGTTTTTGGCTGTGCATGTGGTTTTCTAAGATCACGTTCAAGTGGGTGATGTAGAAAGAGGAAACAGAAGGGAGGGAGAATTAAGCACATCATTCCCCAAAACTGGGAATGTTCTTTGATCAAATTGTGAGGCCCCACCAACACCACATCCCTTTTAAAGTTTGTTTAAAAGTTAGATCCTATCAGGGATGGTTTGGCATACAGAGGCCCCAATCGTACTCAAGAGCTGCGCTGGCAGACCCTGCTCTTCACCAGCACGTCAGGCCTTCACACTGTCATAAAAGTGCAGTAAAGTACTTTGCGGCGGAATGAAGGTTGCGTGCACTGGTGGAAAGGCCAGAGCTTTCCTGCTGGTGTCAGTGTATGGAGCAACAGGGGGCAGTTAGAAGACAGCAATGGGTGGGTGAATCAAGTCTGAGTGGGATCAGCAGCACTAACGCACACTATATCCTAATTCCCCTTCCTGGACCTGATCCACTGACACACATCAACTCAGATCTGTGCCAGCTAAATTGCTGGTGCAGGTTTAGGTTGATCCTTTGTGCCTGCCGGGGTTTATGCCAGGGGCAAAGGACAAATGTCTCCTTACCCCAAGGAGGCGTCCAGCAGCTGAAATTCCCCCGCAGGAAGTTGTGGAGCCCACCCTGGCACTGCTGCATCGGCATTAGATAGGATTGGGTTGAAAATAGCAAACAAAACAAATCTTCTGACCAGAGGAGCTTAAAAGATTCAAAAAAGGGAAGTCAGGGAATGGGGTGAAATTAATGAGAAGAATCAATATGTTCCATATTTAAGCTTTAACAAAGAATGAAATCTAGAGGCTTGTCAAAGACGTCTTAGAGAAATGAGGTTTGAGAAGAGATTTGAAAAAAAAAGAGAGAGCCTCTTCCAGGTGTTCTGGGTGTAGTTCTAGGGCATTGAAGAAGAGAGTGCAAACTGTAAGTGAACAGGAACACTTCAAGTGGCTGAAGGTAGTGAGATGAAATCACAGACAGGAATATATATCAGAATTTGAGATTTGAGTGATAAGAGGTAAAGACTTTGGAGGGCTTTGATGGGAAGGATGAAGAGTTTATGCTAGATCCTAGAGCCAGTGTAAGCATTCAATGTTTTATGCAAGAAAGGTTCATGATTTTGGCAGAAAAGTCTTGGACAGCAACGTGAGAGCTGAGATATGGCAACAGAAGGTCAAAGAAGAGAAAACTGAAGTAAAGGCAAGAGGAAGGGGGATATCACACACACATACACACACAGGGCAGACACTGGATATCTCCATCCCCAAGTATCGTTAACATGTGTGAAAGGTGCAATCCAGCAATCCAATTTGCCATTGCATATTTGACACCCACGACATATATGATACAAAGTTTATTTTCTGAGTTTTAAGTAGCAGACACCGAAATATCCCATATTTAGACTTGTTCAGTAATCAGAAGATTAGGAGCCCAATGCTGAGCTCAGTTTTCCGCCAGAGTGCAATGTCACAAATGTGCCGTAAGGCACGTCTGCAAAGTTTACCACCGGGCCAGTGTCCCTGCTAGCCCAGCGCTGGCCGGCACTGGGCTAGTGCCAGGCAGGTGCCCATCCTCCACTGCTTGGCAGTCTCACAGACCGCCGAGCCATGGCACAGGATGGGAAGGGAGGAGGCGTTCCGGGGAGGGGGAGGCAGGTGGAGGGGGGAGAGAGGGGGTGGGGAGGAGGAGTGATGGGGAGGTGGGAGGCAGAGAAAGGGCAGGCGGGAGGCATGCCCAGGGGAAGGAAGGAGGGAGGCGGGTGCCATGGAGCTCCACTCCACCGGATCCAAGGCATTCATGTGGGGCTCGGCGCCCTACATGAATGCCTTTACCTTACCGCAGACCTTTTGGTTGGCGGTAAAGTGAGTAACCCCATTGCAGGGCTGCTTCCCTTACCTGCGGGAGGCTGAGGTGCACAGGATGCGTTGGGAGCTGTTCTTGGCACCGCTGCAGCTGTGCACCCCGAGCAGCTCAGGATTAGGCTGTAAAATTGCATGTATCCCAAATCTGAGTTTCCTGTCTGTTGTTGGTAGATTCCTCCTCTGCAATCTCAGTTGAGTGGGGCCCAAACATACTAAATACCTAGATCAGGCACGCATATGTATGTGTATATATGTGCATGCATGTACGAACAGGAGACAATCACCAAGCTTGCAAACTTCCCAAGCTTTCCCATTTCCCCTTGCCTCAGGGTGTAAAATCTGAACGACATTAACAGTGTACCACCTCTTTTCTCTGTTCCCGGAAGGAAATGTAATTGTGAAAACCAAGCCAACCCCAGTGCTGCCAAAAGCAGACAGGCCGACACACCAGAGCATTCATGTGCGCTGGAACACAGATTTCTCTACTGTTGTCTTGTAATTATCTCTCCCATGAAAGATTTTGCTAGAGCATTATGCCCACGGGCAGAATGATAAGAATATGGTAAGCTTTTTAAAAAATCCTTTTTCCTCAGTATTTCTTCAGCGTAACAATGATGAAATATTAATAGGCATTAAAATATCTCATAGGTCAGCAGTCCAATTTTCTTCACCTTCTCAAATTTTTTTTGAAGGGCTGTATTTGTGCAGGATTTCTTTGTCATTACATGACAAAGGCCAATGAGTTTAAATTTACTTTAATGTTCAAAACATAAAATGTAGCAGGGAGAAAGCAGGTAATCATGTTCCTTTATCTGGATATACGAGCATGGCCATATGAGAATCCAGCAAGAGAATTTAATTTGAACCAGGACTCATCTGGACTAGCATTCAAAGGTGCTTGTTGTGGTACTCCTTTTGTAATCAATTACAACATTCCTGCAAACCACAGTACATATAGCACAGTGTTTCTCAAATTGTGGGTTGGGACCAATTAGGTGGGTCATGAGCCAATTTCAGGTGGGTCCCCATTCATTTCATTTAAATGTGTATTTTATTTTTAATACATTTTTAAACAGATGAGCAACTGCTTGGTGGGTTCTTTATTTTAAATAAATTTTTAAACTTATTGTAAACTTGTAATTTAGATTAGATTAGATTTTGTTCCATGGTAGGTGTTAAAAATTTTCCTTCATGATGATGTCACTTCTGGCCATCACACCACTACCAGGCTAATGACATCACTTCCAGTAGGTCCCGACAGATTGTCATTCTAAAAAGTGGGTCCCGGTACTAAAAAGTTTGAGAACCACTGATAGTGTCTATAGGCTGAAGTTTCCCCTTTTACCACTCCTGTTTTGGTGAGGACTTTTGTATCTAGGCAGACATCTCTCAAAAAGATTGAACAGTAGCACCAGCGGTTGTTGCACTATGTATCGCTATACTCAAAGCTCAGTGGAATGGAACAGGGCAGCAGAAAAACCACACCAGCAGCCAATCTGTGTGTTGGCAGCACACAGCATTCTGGGCCTTGCACCTGCTGCAGTGCTTCGCAGACTGGCAGAGAGGCTGCCATGATAGTGGACCGTGTGGTACGCTGGCATATTGCACAGGTAGGATTGAGCCATAACGGAATCTGTTCTAGGACTGCAAAGCTCTTAGGACTGAATATAAGAGGCACATCTGCCCAGCGGTTTTGAAAGGGGGATAGGAATATATTTGTCACTTGCAAGATGTGCAGATCCCTCCTGTCCACCCCCAAACTATACACATTGCTAGTAATCCTCCCTGAAAAAAGGGAACTAATGTGGTACCAGAATGCTGCTGAATGAAATAAGTCCTTTCTAGGCATTCGCTCTTGCTCATTTTTGGAATGATGGCAAACATTCCAACCGTTCAGAAGTTTAAAAAAAAAAAGTCAGCACACAAGGCTAAGGGGCAAATGGCACTGCGGGTTGTTGGTGGGAAACAGTTCAGCACAGAAGGAAAAAGATAGCACAATCACAGTGTTGGTCAACTTTGTGTGAACTTCTTGTGGGTGTTAGGGTGGCACATATGAATAGTGGCACATGCAAACATTGTTCAGATGAGTGTTGCTTGTGAGGGGTGCATATGAAAAGCCCTTCTGAATCAGGCCAAAGGCCCATCTACTCCAGCATTCCCAAAAGTGTTTTAACAGCTGTCTCTGGGAAGTCAACAAGCAGGAGAGAGAGGCATACTTCTCCCCTGCAACTAGTCTTAGAGGTAGTGCATAACCATCATGACTATAGTCATTGACAGATCTGTGTGTGCTGTGCATATGAGTGGAGGAGGAATGGACTCAGAACATGTTACACACAAAAAAAGAAATACACATCTACAAAATTCTTGTGGGTCTCCACTTGTAAGTATGAATTGTCAAAACCTTTCGTTAAACCATCTAGTTGTTTTCACAACTGCACTACAACGGTAAAGTCTTTTACCGTTCCTCCTAGGCTCACATCAAAGGCCTACATGTGCCAATACATCACAGCCGCCTGTGTGATAGGCACTGGTTCTGTGGTATGACGTACCAGAGAAACTGGTTTGTACACACCCTGAGAAAAAATGACAGCTTTTCATTGCAAGCTGTTCCGATCATAAACAGAAGCAGAAGGAACTTCAGTACATGCCCAAACCTGCCTTCTCTGAAAAATGGCAAGGAATATCAGTTCTTTACACAACCTTCTGGGGAAATAGCTCAGTTCCCATCTCAGCCCAGGTAGGTAACCAGTGGAAGCTTCATCCATCTTGTGCTTAAAAGTTAATGACCCACCTGTTCCACAACTGTCTCTTCTGCCACTTTAAGGATCTCCTTTATTGTGTGATTTAGCTTTGGTAACTGTAAAACGTCCAAACCCCTGGAACCAGGCCAGCTTATTATGCCGTAGGTAAAAGAGCCAACTGTTTTTCTTGGAACATGCTCTAAATTTCACACCCTTTTTGCAAATGTGGAAGAGGCAGAATGCAAAACGGAAAAAAAGAATGCGTAGAAACCAATGAGTAACAGATATTCTAGGGAAGCATAAACAATGTTTACATTCAGATGTACTGTTGGGGCACAGCCAGCCTATAGACTTAAATAATGGTTTAACATCTATTCCCTTTCCTCAGACAATTCTTGGATCTGTGACAGATGGTGAATCAGGGATCCCTAACAGAGAAATCTTAGCACCTTACCATGCAACAGTTCCATGATTAGCTGGAGAAGGTCCTGACAGTTAAAGTGATATAAAACTTAATATCATGATATAAACCATGCTTTTAATGTAGCTGAGTTGCAGGGTCTGATTCTTTTTTTGTATCCTCAGTCTGGAAGGTTGCTTGGTTCTACGGCTTTTCCACAAATTCCAGATATTCTTATTTCATGTTGTGGTTTCATAAGTGACAAATGTAACACTGTACCTGAAAAGAAAAGGAGAAATTATAAGAAATTGCTTAGGATTGGGGAAAACAGGAAGTAACCACAGCCAGGATAAAGATGGCTAGGGCACAGCATTGTAAGACTCATCTATCTACGTGCTCATACTGCACTTTAACTTGCACCCCATCCCCCATACTTTACACAGATTCAGCAAGGTCTGTTATATTGTCTACTTTATGTATGTGGCAAAAGGCTGCCCTGGCAGGTGGGGAGGGAAAGTAGTTGGTATTGGTTCAGAGATACTTTACTATTTCTTATCTGTTTCTTTTTTTAAAAGGGGACACAACTGCAGGTGGAAAACAGTGGTGTCAAATGGATATGATGAAAGTAAGAGCTACAAGACCAAAACCAGCAAGTTATTTTTGTTCCTGTTATATTTTGTTATTTTTTCATCCACTGCGGAGCACTTTCCAGCAGACAGTTTGTGGTCTATTTTATGCCATTGTTTGCATCTGAGAAATCCTAATTCTGCTCCCAAGTAAAAGAATAAAAATTAAGTATGGCCTCAGTTGAAAAGGGCTTCTTACAAGGAAGAAATTGCAACTCTAAGGTGAGCTGTAGTCGATAGTCCCCATGGGGAAGAGGACCTTTTAATTGCAAATATTGCAAGTATGGAGAGAGTAGACCCAGAAACAAGAGTAAGCACAATTCATTTGCTACATTTATACCCAATTCAGATGAATAAAGAACCTTTAGAGGCATGTAGATAAGTTTCTCAGATAATCTTCCATCAAGGTACTCACCAGGCCCAAAATGTTTGGTATATGAATGAGAAGAGGATGTCCGCTGCCATTCAGCCTTCCATTGTTCTAGGCTGGTGTCTTCTTGCGCATGTCTGATAACCACCTTTGAAGTGCATCTCCCGGTATGCTGGAGAAGACTGGGTAGGTGAGAGGAAAGGTGGGGATGATTGTGGCTGTGAAAGTGCAGAGCCAGCCCAAGACCTTTTGACATCTGAAGCAGCATGCCAAATGCTGCTCACCTTACCCAATGATGTGCCAGCCTCTGCTCCCCCCACTCTCTAACGTTCTCACCCAGCACTCTCTTCCCCTCCACACTTCCTGTCTGTCCCCCTCTTCTTTTTCCAAACTAGAGTGTGGAAGGAGAATGAAGAGCAGAAATGGGCACTCCCCTCTGATCTGATGCCTGAAGCGACCACTTCAGTCAGCCTCATGGATGGCCCAGCCCTATGAAGGTGCAAGAGGAAAATGTACACAAGACCAACTATAATGATAACTGCCTCAGGCAATGTCTGGCTTGTACTAAGACAGCAGGTGAAGTCTCACTTGACAATATGCTCCTTCATATAAAAACACCCACAATCTCTTCCACACTAAAACTGAAATGTCACAGAGAAACTTCTCTACCACATCTAGTTTTCTATGTGCAGGGAATTTTTTTGAAGATATGGGTAGATAGTCATGTGAGCCCCACTTGCAAGCTGAAATGGTGCAGCCCAGATACCCATTTGCCCTCTCAGTGAGAATTAGACCTTGGTCAATTAGGCCCTGCAAACCTAGACTAGGCCTTGGTAAATCTGAGTCAAGTACTGTATTTTCACTTTTTTAAAAAAATGTTTTTGCATGTACCTGCTACCCAGGATGGCTGCTGAGCTCAGAAGTGGACATGCCCCACAGTTGTCCCTGCACTGAGTAAAACACTCTCCAGCGGCTGCTGCCCATTTTTCTCATTTGCTCTGCATCTTTCTTGCCTCACCTCTTTTGAAGGGTTAGGCCACTGCACAGCCACACCTTGCTACTGCTTCACTGCCACCCCCAGCAAGACCAGGCCAGGTAGAACAGTGATTTTCAGGCCCCCCTGGCAGTGGAGCCAAGTTTCACCTGTTATATTGTGACATACCAGCAGTACCACTGGTTGAAAAGCACTGATCTGGGTTCGTCGTTTCCAAAATGCACCGAGACACCTGAGGACACTGCGGCACACTCACAGGGGCACCACAGCATGTCCCCAATGGCCTCTTCTTCCTAGCTCTCCTGGATGCTGCCATCTTGAATACCACAAGATCTCTCACAAAGTCACCTGGATTACAACATCTTGGATTGTGCAAGATCTTGGTCCAAGATGGCAGCACCTGGGACAACCTGGAAGGCCACAGTGAAAGCAGGGTGCTGTGACCACAGTAAATTTGGGAACCACTGATCTAGGTCAGTGTCTCTCAACCGGTGGTACTCATATTACCAGTGGTACTTGAGGTAGTATCTGGAGATACATGTGGGACTCCCAAACCCCCACCACCTGGAAGTGAGACCAGCAATGCAAAGCAACAAGCAGCAGTAGGAGGTTCGGCTCAGCAGGCAGAGCTCCAGCGTGTGCTTTTAGCTCATTCAAAAAGTCTTCCCATCTGCCCTGAGCCACTTACCAGTGTTTGTCATGTTGCATCTGGCCTCCCAATCCAGATGCAACAGGTAATATCACCCATTATTTCCAATGGTACTTCCAATTAGATGGACCATGCAAAGTGGCAGAGCAAGGGACAAACACTGAGAAATGCTGATCTAGGTGGTTACTACCTACTCTCACCAATGGTGGCCTTCCAAGTTCTCAGACCCAAATCTTTCACAGTAAGACCACCCAAGATATTTTTAACTGGTTTTAAGTGGGATCTTTTACATGCAAAGTCACAGAGTCATAGTTTGAATGTGATGTAAGAAGAAGTGGACAAACAAGACTTTACACAAAAACACACACTTCAATATGAGAGATCTCTGAGAAGGGAGGACACTGCCTCTCGTAATCAATGAACTGCTGGAAGAATTTTCAAATGTTAACAGTTTCCAAGAACTGAAAATATAACTTTGAGAAGGAAACCCACCTGCTACTCAGTTGACTCAGACTGTGAATCAAAGGGATGCCAGGTAGTTCAGTATGGAACTTTTGTGAAGTTTTATCAAATGAAGGCCCAGAGGACTATGAACAATATTTAAAGTCATTAACAGAAAATCAGGGAAAGCCAAATCAAATGAACCATGAAATAAAGGTTCCTTGCAGTAGCATACACGAGAAAATCAACCAGAGATTATTAAGGAGGAGAAAAAGGCTAGGAAGCTGACTAAGGGCCCGATCCAGCTCCAGTGCTGGGCCCGCATTCCATCATCTGACAGTAGGCCAGACCGTCTGGCAGTGGAGAGGTGAGGGTGTGGAGGGAGGCGGGAAGGAGGCATTCTGGGGTGGGGGGAGGTGGGCAGAGGAAGGGGATGAGGTGTGGTGAGGGAGGGAGTGGAGCAGGATGGGGGCAGGACCGGTGGAGCTCTGCTCCACTGGATCCCGAGACCTGTGATGGACCATGTGGTCCAACATGGGAATTTTCTATTCTGTGGCAGCTCCAGAGCTACCACAGAATTGAGTAGCCCCATTGCGGGACTACTTCCCTTACTTGGGGGAAGGGGACAAAAGTCTCCTCCCAAGAAGCTGCCACGGGCTGCCTGGTTGTGTGTTGGATGCCACGGCAGCCATTTTGGCACTGCCCCACACTCTGGGCAGTTCAAAATTGGGCTGCAAGCTGACCAACACTGCAGGAATGTATCTACAGAGACTTTCACTTAGGATGCCAACCACAGATATACCAAAGATAATAATGTGCCAAAGATATACCAAAGATAATATTATAGATATTATCTATATAGATATAGATAAATTAAAGATATTATACCTAAGATAATAATGTGCATTAGGGTAACTCTAAATTCTTGTGGCTCTCTAGTTTTTGTTTATATTTCAGATGACATAGAATTGTTAATCAGAAAAATAGTCAAAGTAGAAAAACCATTTGTAGAAAAATCTTAGATAAATTAACTCATTTGCATTGTGTTAACCCTACATCAGTTAAACAATTTTGATATCTGTATCCAATTATTTCAGGGGCAGCCCAATCCTAACAGGATTACCCGTGATGCAGTTCAGTGGCGCTGAAACAGCTGCCATTGTATATAGCATGAGCAGGGAGGCAGCTATAGATTGCCTCAAGGGAACATTTGTTTGCTTACCCAATGTTGAACCCCAGCAACTGTTGTGCATCTACTAGGATCCACGCCAGTTCAATCACTGGTGCAGGAGCGAGCAGCCCCATGTGGGACTTTCAGGTCTGGGATGAGGCATAGGATCTTGTGGCAGCTGTCTCCACCCCCCTCCCAGGCCTGAACCACAGAGGCATAGGATCGGGACCTAAGAGAAATTAATGCATGTTGACTCTTTCACTTAAATCAGTAGTGTGTAAAAGTGCATTATGTTTGACTGGGACATTCTCGTGTTTATCCAGAGCATTTAAATAATGGATTTTCTCTCCCACCCTTTTAATGGATGGGTATAGAATAGATGAAGATGTTTATGAATTCTGCCTGTGTCTGTGTCACAATTCTGTCTAAAAGGGTGTTTTGGTGATAGATTGAAGGTAGATAGACTGTAGATACCTTTACACTGTAAAGGCATTCACAGTGGTTCTCAAATTGTGGGTCCAGGACCCACCAGTGAGTCATTACCCACTAGTAGGTCATGACCCAATTTTTAGTGGTTCACAACACTGACAGGGCAGATTAGGCTATGTGCATCAAGGGTTAAACAAGTTGCTACTTGGGAAGGAAGCACTGCTGCCCAATCACATTATAGTCACACACACACCCCCTTGGCATTTATAAATTAGGTAGCAGCCTAGGGCCTCTAAACTGTTTGGAAACCACTGCTTTACAGCCATTCCCTACTTAGACATTTGGCTCCTTGTATACATATACTTAAAATGACAACATTTTTGTAACAGATAATAAGTTTCAACTTTAAATGCACACTGTTTAGGTTGCACATTGGTCTAAAAAGTGTTAAGGAAATTGAATTTACAGAATTCAACACAAATGCAGTTCAGTATCGAACATTCAGAGGTTGTTCCCTGAAATGCCTGAAGCATTACATCTGCTAGGAAATACATTTACGTTTCAAGAAGGTAACAACATATCATGAGATGAGAGGATCATACAAAAAGTGCATTAGTTTCTGGATGTGCAGAATGACACTTGTGCAGATATCCCATCTTGCATTGTGGTTTTTTTACAAAGTGCTCTTTGGCTGAACTTTTATTTCTGCCAAAATACAACACACCTTATAGTACTCATAACAATAATATTTCCAGCAACTAAATTTGTTCCTCAGTCAGCCTATTTCTTGTAATAAATTGATCTGCTGCTGGGACCAGCTTGTCAGCAGCCTAGGACCCTGGAGAAAAACTGGGTCCACCCCCTAGCACCTCCTGCTCTCTGATGGTGCACTGGACGCAACAGCTACACCTATACGGATGATTCAGATGGTTGGCATTCTGATGGGCATGAGCTCTCAGCAAACTCTTGATGCCATTCCCACAAGGCAACCTGAGACCAGAATGCAGGCTCCATTTTTATTGGGCTTTATTGCTTTGAAAATTTGGATTTTTTTATAGATGAGTAAAGTTATTTACTCCCCTCCCCCATCTCTTGTGGCTTTTATATTCAGCATTGCACTTGAAAGTACATGACATTTTGTTTTTAAACATAAGTTCACAAAAGACCTTTTTCACCTGGAGGTGGCGGTCAGTCAAATTTGTTTATGACAAATATTCAAGTACATCTTGGTCTTGTGAAAGGTTCATCATGTGTTCATCATAAGGAGTCTCATCAATGACAGCTTTCTGTCTAAAGATGGTAGGCAAAGTTACTGAATAGTGAACATTGGACTAAAAGACAGGAAGATGACTAGGAAGGGTGTCCTTATCTTGAGAATAGCTTTTGGGCAGGTAAATGATTTGCATATATCAGGGGTAGCCAAACTTGCTTAACGTAAGAGCTACATATGATAAACTTCAGAGCCTCAAGAGAGAGGTTTGAGAGCTGCAATATTTAAGAAGCATTTAAATTCTTAAATATATTTACTGTCCATGAACATTACACATATGTTTTAATCCAGAGTTTGTATCAGGTAAATAATTGTAAAGCTTGAAAAATTTTAATTTACCTTTTTTATTAATTGTGATGAAAAAATTGCACATTATATGTCAAAGAGCCATATGTGGCTTGTGAACCATGGTCTGGTCACCCAGGTTTGTACTGTGGGCTTGTACTGTGTTTGCATTTGGGGTATCCATTTGTTTTCAAAGGACTGAAAGAAACCAAAATGAATGGGGCTATTTCATTTTGATTTTTCATGTGTGATGAGTAATGACAATTTAAAGGAATGACTAATGAAACACTTTCTGTTACTTCATTCATTTTCATTTGTTTTCATTTCCCATTCCTGTTAATAGAAGACCCGGCTACGTTTAAAAGCCTGCATGTGGGGAAACAAGCTGAGAGGGAAGAACCCACCCATGAAGACTTGTGGGGTAAGAGGGTCTTCCGAATTGCTTGTTATGTGTCTGAAAAGCCATTCTCAGTATTTGCCATGTTTTCAAAGCAGCTGGGTCTTCCACTGAGAGCAACTGGAAATGAAAACGAATGAAAATTCTACAAATGAATGAAACAAAAACGAATAACTGAATGAATGAAATTTTAACAAACAAAATGAGTGAGAGATTTAGTAACAAAAATAAGTGGAGCCTCAAACAATTTGTTTTCTTCCATACTTCTACTCTGTGTCGTATATCGGGTAGTCAAGGCAATCCTTGACTAAAACAATCAGAAGCCAGCCCAGAACTTAAGCTCTGGTTTCAGCCTTCAGATGTTTGTTCTCTTTGAAGAGTGGGCATGTGAGGGGCCCCCACATGCCCCACTCCCTGGGAAGTGAGAAGATCCCACATAGAATCTCATCTCTTAGATCCATCCCCCTGATAAGGCACACAAGCTAGTCTCCCCCTCCAGAGACTGTTTGCAGCAAATGCTGACAACAAGGTGACTTTCTCTGTGATTACACACTTGAACTCTTCCTCATGAGTTACCTGAACTTAAGTTGAACCATATGTAAAATCTAAATAAAGGTAGATCTCACAATAAGGTGTTGGGAAGTCATCCTGAAGAAGCAAACGCAACTGAATTTGATTACATTAATATGTCTTTGCCTAGTGCAACATCTTAAATTCACCTCCTGCTTGGATTTTGTGCTAGAAGCTGAACTGAAGTAATTTTCAGGCTTGATGTTTCCAGAAATGGGGGAGAGGGACTTAAAAAATTTTTTTGTCTAAGCAGCCCAGTACATATATTGAAATTCATCCCACATTTTTCAGAGGCTGATTTAAGTCTGTACGGAAACCCCCTAAACTATACCTTTCAAGCTGTAGACTGTTGGGGTTACTCCAACATGCCCCCTTTCTTTTGTTTACCATTTTCCTGATGAAGAGACGTGTAGGATTAAAAAGCTTGCCTTTTGATATTCTGTTACTGTTATGGTTGACAAATAAAGGCATTAGCATACTTTGATTGTGGACTTTGTCCCTAAAACTGTTCTTTAAAAGACATTTTATGTTGAAAATATCATTTGTTTTGACAAAGAGTCAGCAAAACAGTGTTGAAACTGGTCCTGAGCATCAGGAGTAAACTTATAGAACCTGTATGATGTCTTTGCTTCCGCCAAGAACATAATGCCCCACGTAGCCAATGTGACAAGTGGGGGGGGGGACCTCCTGGAAGAAAACTTGTTGTTTTCTAGGCTGCTTGAAAGTTCACTGAGTTGGCTGTCAAGCTGGATTTCTGAGGTCAAGAGTATTTCTGAGAGCTATGTATGCAGCTCTTGTTTCTTCAGATCAAGCAACTGACAGTTTGGTCACTGGTTGAGTCTGAAAAGTTTGGCTATAAATTCCTGAGGACAGCAAAGCCTGCCTACATTGTAGGTGGTTTGGAGCCTCGTGTTGACTCTCAACAATGACTCTTGTGATATGCAGGAGGTATTTCAAGATGGTATTTGGTTTGCCTCAGAACCATGCCTGAAGTCTGGTTTATCTGCCATTTTATATCCGTGAAATAACAACCATAATGGCAGCCTAAATCTGAGACAGTCTATCCAAGAATACAAGCCTATGCTTGCTTACGCAGAAGTAAGTTCCATTGTCTTCAGTGGGGCTTACTCTTAGGAAAGTGTGCATAGGATTAAAGTCCAAATCAGCTATTCTTCATTGATTTTGTTCCTTTTTTAAAATCCAACATTTTTTTTTACAGGTGAACATTGCTTAGCAACATTCTAATCAGCAACGGATCACATATATGATGGTCTGTTGCTGTTCTGTTTTCCCAACCCAAGCCTCTGGAGCGAGGGGAGCTGTGTGCCTCTCACCTCCAGAGGTTTTTCTGAGCCCTGCAGAGACCATGTGCATCATCATTTAATGACAGTGTCACTTAACGATGGGGATCAGGGAAATTATCCCTGTCATTAAGTGACACTCACGTATATTCACAGACTGCTACTTGCATTTGCTTACAGTTTTCATTTGTGGGTTTTTTTATCAAGTGTCAGTGAAAACATCAGAAGCCTCACACCATGAGGAAAGATGCCCTTCACTAAGTTTTTACCTCTACTTTCTTCTTGCTAACACCTCTAGAACACAAGAAACTCTATGATCATTCCACAATCACTAGTACATTAAGAATATTTGAAAGCTTATGTGCACATGAAATGAAAGCTTCTTGTTTCTTTCAGTACCCAAATGGGATCTTGGTGGGAGGTGAAGCGAGATTACATGCACCATCCAGGCTCCCAGTATCCACACATTCAGCTGACAAGTACTGTACATACTGTATCTTATATGCACATACAACTATATTATCTACACTTTGGGCTCTCTGTGTGTGATCAGGAACTCTGCTTTTCCAGGGTTCCCAAGCATTAAGAAAAAGCGTTCTATGTGTGCATGTATCATCTTCCAGACCAATCCTAGCTATGCCTACTCAGAAATGTGCAATCCTATGCACACCTTCCTGGAAGCAAGTCCCATTGAACACAATGGAACTTACTTCAGACTAGATGTGCCTAGATTGCATTGTTATAATACAGCACCATCCTAGACAAATCTACTCAAGAACAAATCCCATTGTCTTCAATGGGGCTTAATCCCAGGAATTATTTGCAGTTGGTCTCTCCACTGAATGAGGTTCACGAAGTTCACTTCAATTATTTTACTTTGTGAACACTTGACAAAAGGAAAAGCAGGGTACCCAGCCTAGTTGACAATCATAGAGTTTGAAACTAAGGAGCATGAACAGCAAGAAGCTCAGGCAAAACAGATCTCCTACCCCTTCTTCACTGCAGCAAACTCCCGGTGCCCCCCACCCATCCATTCCTGAGGGCTAGAGGATCCTCTAAAATATGTAGAATGCTATGGGATAGGGATAGCTGCAAGAAGAAGGGGGGGAGAATCAGTAAAAATTATCTCCCTCTTGTGTGAACAGGAGTTACTTCCATTCATGCAAGAGACAGGATCCAGTCAATAATTTAGCTAAACTTCATTTTATATTACTTACATTTTTCTTAGGAAGACTTTGTGCCCTCCGAGCACCCAGGACCAAACTTTTATCTCCTTCATGTAGACATCTTTACCATAAGAAAATGATCCACATTTCTGCTTGGCCCATAACATATGCCTTTAGTGCTTTGGAAAAAAGTTAAATCTTGTCTTGATAATGCCGTTCAAGCTTTGCTGCCACTCCTAATCTGCTCTTACCATGTTTTCAGTGGTTTATGAAGTGCACACAACCGTTTTGATTGAATTACTGCCTCCTATTAGTTTTGAGGGCTATGTATTATTTCTTGATCACTAGAATATATGAGAGCATTTACTTTATTCTAAACTTCCCTTAAATCACATTGATTGGTACAAGCCCCCTCTGGATACCATTTAATGGTTTATTTTCTGCTGCTTTCCAGAGGTGCTTCAAGGGGGTACTGTGCTATTTATAATTTAAAGTGAGTCTTGAGAATGCAAACGTGAAAGGGAGGGAGGTCTTTTACCAATTCCAATTTCTATAAAAGCTGGGCACATACTTTCTTGGCTCAATTATATGTATTTTTAAGGTTTTCAAAACCTCTTTGTAAACCAGTTTGCCTCCCACAGAAAGCTGCAAAAGTCCATTAGAGATAGTGTCCCTTTTGAATGCTTAAAAGGCATTCTTTATATGAAACTATGTAAAAGAACTGTACCTGAGCTTATCCCAAAGAACTATGTGTTGACACCTATATATTATTCATGTTTTACCTAGACATAAATAACAGGTTTCAAGTTCTCCCACGGAGCCAGATGACAGGTAAGCTTTTCCAATGAAATACTATGACTACATCCCAAATTTCACTGTGGTCCTCATCAGAATAGAGGCATTTTAAAGTCAAAGGTGGACTCCAGTATAATGGTGCTGATGATGATCATAAAAAAGACTGAAGCTCGTTTTATAGAATTACTAGGATATTCTTGACTTTTGGGGCCAGATTCAGGCCCCAATCAAAAATTCCAAAGACAGGCAACCTCTGCTTTAAAAAAGGATTAACAGGGATGAGAAAAGCAGCCACACTAGTGAGCAGCTTTTCAGCCCCAGAAAATAAATGTGGAATGTTTAAAGGGCTCACAGATGGGTCAGCAGGTGAGCCTAAACTTTTTACAGCTGAAGCGGGATTACGCGCTGTCTCATATGTAGTTCTACCCAGCACGTCTGTAGTGCGATCAGGACGGTGCCTGCCATCCTGCAAAAGTACAGGAATGCTGAAAAAGTAGAGGAAAAATGCTGCAGAAGTACAGGAAAAAATCAGAATGTAGCATTGATTCCCAAACATTTTAGCACTGGGACCCACCTAATAACAAAGTTACCTTTACCAATCATTAAAGCCTTTGTGGTTATAATGGCGATTGAACAGCAGTGTTCCCCTCCCCCCAGTAGCAGGTTGTTTAATCCTTGCTGCACATAGCCTACTCTGACTTGTCAGTTTTGCGACCCACCAAAAATTGAGTTGTGACTCATGGGTGGGCCATGAGCCCACAGCAATGTCCTGCTGGAATATAATAATGAGCACAGTAATCCTTTTCCTGAGAATCTCTTCATTAAATAAAATCGGTTTTGCATGCAGCACTGAAGATACACTTGAAACAGATTAGTCAATGCTTCCTGGAATTTCAGAAGCCAGAGGTACAGCTAAATAGATTCCTAGTCATTATTGAAAGTCCTTCAAGGCCCTGTGGAATTTCTCACCAGAACCCCCCAAAACTAGCAGAATGAAAACTCATTCTGAAAAATAGTAGGGATTTTAGAATACGTCATGCATAAAAAGAAAAATTGTGCAAGTGTGCATGTTGCAGAATCTAGCTTTTCTTAGGTCAGAATATTAATTTTATTCTGGGTGCAGATTACACACAGCTCCCAGCACAATATGATTATATTATCAGAGATTGCTGATGAAAAGTATTTGGACTACTTTGGTGGTCCAAACTCCAGATTCCAGAAGAATACCCTGGTGAATCCTAATTAAATTACATTCCTATTTCTTGGCTTTCCAATTCTGAACTTCCTGTGTGCCACTGAATTCTACATTGTGTTGTGTCATTGTTTCAGAAACACTGTGACTACGTGTAATTCTTCTCAAAGTTCCCCATAATGTACCTGTAGATCTCAGGTTCATTTCAATGACTGCAGGTGTCAAGTCAACCATTACGATTGTATGGCTGGATTGATAATTTAAACATTTAAGTAAGTCTACCAATGTCTAGTCTAGCAACACTGGAACAGGTGAACTCACAGTCAGATATTCTCCATAGAAAACATGTTACTGGCTGAGCCTAGCAGGCCAAACAGATCTCTGAAAAATAAACAACAACAAAAAGTCACCGACAGAATGTTACATCTTCTCAAAGGGCTTCTGATATTTAAAGCTGGTGATCACACAGCTATGGATAAGACCAAAGAAAATACTGTGGGCTATTGGGTTCTGAGACATGAATACATCCAAAAGCATACCAGCATTTTCAACATCTCATTTTTAAATTGAGTTTTGCTAGATCCTAATCCACTTTCCAGCACCGACATAAGGGTAATGCAACTTCAAGGTAAGGGAACAAACATTGCCAGACCTTGAGGAGGTTTCTGTGCCTGCCCCCCAACTGTGGGATGCAGTATATGCCCCACTGGCATAGCTATGCCAGTGCTGGAAAGCAGGTTCGCATTGTGCCCTTGGTCAGTGACTGAATTAGACACAAGCATCCACCAGTATGGCTTTCCTTAATAGAGTTGACCGATATGAGGGTGGCAAACATACACCTTAGGGAAGTTCTGTTTTAAAAGATAGTGTATACAAACAAAAGTACACTCCAAGGCCAGGATCCAAAAAGCCAGCAGGTAGTTCTGCATGCCCAAGAAAGTTATTGTGTTTCTTAAACAGCAGCTTCCCTGTGCTAAATAATTATCCATGTTTCAAACTCAAGGAGATTAAAAAAAAAAACAGTTTATGATGTGGTATAGGGGTCTGTTGTCCCAAGACATGAATGAGAGCTCTTTAGCAACCTAAAATAGTTCTTTGGATCCCAGCCTATATCTATATTTAATACACATGCACAAATGATAGATTTGTGTTTCACCACCATCTAGCACTCTGCTGCCAAAACCAATCACCTCTCTGTTATTCTTACCATGTCATACACATTTCTCTTTAGATCCCTTCACTGGTTTCCTGTCAGCTCCTGAATTCAACATAAACTCCCCAATGCCCTTCCCTGACTCTCAATTCTTGTCTTCTGCTATGTTCCCACCTGTGACCTTCACTCCTCTAGTTCCATGACCCTCAACCACCTAAGATATTTGCTTCTTCAAATATCTCTTCCTTTCCCCTTTGGTATCCCTTATGCCTGGAACCGTCTCCCAGGATCACTTACTTCCTTCAAAACCCTTCCTTAAACCCACTTTTTTGGCAAAGCCTTCAACAGATTGCCTTAATACCCTCTCTCCACTGTAACTAATGGCCCAAACCTAGAGGCTCTTTACAATGGCAGAACCTGAATTCTGCAATCATAAATGGCACAGCACTGACACCACTGCTGACCATGTCAGAGCCACCAGTGCAAACAGACAGTCCCAGCCCATGTCAGAGTAGGTAAGCTTGAAGTGGGGGTGGGCCATGGGTGGTTCAAGGCATGTTTGGAGAGGGAGGGTAGCAGGTAGTTCAGGGGCTGGAGGGGATGGATCCTGGCAACAGCAGCAGTGTGCACTGGGATGTTAGTCCCCCTTTTTAAAGCCCAACATGCCTCCTTCCTCTCGGAATACTTACACCAGCAAAATGTCTGAGGAGAGCCATTGGTGACCAGGTGGCCTACCGGGAAGTAAGTATAAAAGATTTCTACTTATCTCTTGCTAGCCATCTGATCACACACACAAATAGCATGCAGCATACATTCCAATGGCAGGGCTGCACGCCATGGACTGGAAGGGGATAGGATTGAGTCATAAACCAAAGCACAGTGACTGAAATAATCACATTTTTCCCTGTCTTCCACTGCTTCCATTCCCTTACTCTTCCTCTGTTGTTACCCTGGTTTCTATGTGAGTGTAAGCAACTCAGGGCAGGGACCTGTCTTCTCATTATGTGTAATGTGCCATGTGCACTGATGATGTTACATAATAATAATAATGCTTCCAATAGCATCAGAATTATGTCATGTCAATTTCTGAAAGTATTTTCATACTTAAATGCTATAAAGACTCAATGCACTTTCCACCCCATATGCTCATTTTCTCCTATAGTGCCCCTGTAAAATAATCTGCTACTGCAAACACCTGAGAGATCTGTGCCATGATTATCATATGGTAACCATGGGATGTTAACACAAAGAATTAAAATTAATGTCCATTGGGCATTTCACTTCTCAAGAGAGTCTAATGAAAATGCCTCATCTCATTTAATAAGACCTGCATGGACAATATCTTTGTGAGGTGGGAAATGCTTGAATGAACAATAGGAATCCCACATAATATAAAAGTAGCCAATGAGGCAAATTTAAGGCTACATGACTTTTAAACAAAGGATAAATGATGGGTGAAATACACATGAGGCATAACAAGTAGATTTTACAGCTATGTTTCTGCTGGCAGCTTCAAGAATAGACAGATGGCACCACATTATTGTGCCAAACAAAAAACAATAGATATGTCATATGTCTTTTGTTGTCTTTTCAGAATTATTTTTCCAAACTTTAGGGTACAAGAAAGCCTTAGAGGCAAGAGTGTCAGGGCAGAATCCTATGCGTGTGTACTCAGAAGTAAGTCCCACTGGATAAGAGCCAGGGTGGTGTAGTAGTTTGGGAAGTGGACTAAGACCTGCAAGATCCAGGTTTGAATCCCCCCCAGCCCCAGTTTAAAAACATTGTTAAGGTAAGGCCCCCAATTTGAGAACTAGACTGGACATGCTCTGCATGTACCTCATCTGGAAACTCTGTGTTACACTGCATGTTTTCAAGGCTCCCTCATGGAGGAAAAAAATATCCCAAATCTAGAAATACAGCATTCCAACTCCATGCACCTGCAGCCACCAGCACAGGTAAGTGTGCACAGGGGTTGAGAGGGCACCAGGGGACAGGGTGGAGGGGCGGAACAGGGTAGCGATGTGGATGGAGGGGAGCGAGGCTCAGGACCGGGAAGGGCGAGGGTTCAATTGCAGTGCATGGGGAGAGTTAGGATCGAGCTGTTTGATACCATACCAGTGAAGAGCTCTCATGCCACTGGAGCAGTCCAGCTAGCAATACTGGGATCCTAAAGTCTTGTGGGTTGTGTTGAGAATATTCCATTGAAGGCTGTGATACTTTAGTCTTTCCAAAGTATTAAGTTTTGGGTACTGTAGCCTGCAATGTAGCTCCAGAGTTGATGAAATTGGATTTTGTTGCCCGTCACGCAAGAGTCTTCATTTTGATTTTCAGGACTCCCAAATAAAATTTACTGAGCATTTGCACATTAAAAAAACAAAATGTGCCTAAACACTCAGTGCACTTTATTGAAAATTTAGCTCAAGCGGAGTTTAACACAGCTCTAAAAGTAATAAATACTTGAGTTGTTTTGTCTTATGTGTAACATTCAGTGGCTTGCATGACTAATTAAATAATCTTGTGCTTGCTTTGAAGGCTGAGCCATTCTAAATGGCTTTAAATTACATCCTATCTAGCTAAGCTTACAATTAAAACCCTCATTTGTACTAAAGAACTTTTACTGTGCATAAGTGGCACTGAAAGGGGCCTTCCTGAAAAGTTTCATCATCTGAATTATCACTGGAAAATACCAAGAAAAGGCATAATCACACTCAAGGCCATGTGTATCCACCAATTCTGCCCAAGCAAAGAAAAACACAGGTTTTGGTACTGAACACAATGTTCTACTGCCTGAGAAGTTGAGCCTCCTTTGTGGGGGGAGTTTATAGTCCTTATGGCTGTCTAGTATTGAAACTGTGCAGGAAATGTCTAGTGGTGGCACTTAAATACTTTGTCAAGTATTAATGGGCTGGGTTACCTTCCTTATGAGGAAAGACTGCAGTGCTTGAGGCTTTTTGGAAAGCCTGATTGAGATGTATAAAATTATGCAAGGAATGGATAGAGTAGATAGAGGGATGTTCTTTTTTCTTTTGCACAACACCAGAAACAGGGGACATCCACTAAAAATGAGTGGTGGGAGAATTAGAACAGACAGAAGAAAGTATTTGTTTACCCAGCATGTAATTAATCTGTGGAACTCTTTGCCATGAGATGTGGTGATGGCATCAGGCCTAGATGTCTTTAAAAGAGAATTAGCCAGATTTATGGATACAAAATCCATCACAGATTACAAGCCATGAGAAGTAGGCTATCTCTGAATGCCAGGTGCAAGGGAGTGACAACAAGATACTGGTATCTTGTCTTGTGTGCTCCCTGAGGCATCTGGTGGGCTACTATGAGATGCAGAAAGCTGGACTAGATGGGCCCTTGGTCTGATCCAGCAAGGCTCTTCTTATGTTTGTTCCACCCAAAGGCTTTCAGGAGCCAGAAAAATCAGGCACTGAACTGGCCAGAGGCCTATCGATGGACTCGCTTGTCTGGGCTGACTTTTAAACAGGTAGTGGTAGTGCCTGCTTTGGGAGTGTCCGATATGATAACCTATCAGAGGAAGGCTAGACTCCCAGTAACCTGGCACTGGTTTCACCACAGTTCCAGTCTGGTGAGGCATCTTGTGCAAGTGGAACTTCTTAGGATAAAACCTAATATTTAATGAGGTGTTTAAGGTCATCCTTGACATTGTTGCCTACGTTAAATAAGATTTATGGGGGCCTTTTCCCTGATTCCTAGTAAGGTTTAATACATTTTTACATTGCAGTAGCTAATCAAAATACCTTAATGAAAAGTTTTGAAATATTCAAGGCAGGCAGATGACTTCTTTTCCCTTTCTTTTCACCAGTTGACCTTGCACTTCCAATATGGTTCTCCATGAATTCACTGTTTCTTTACTTCATGCTCTGTTTAAATCTTAAAGTGAATTGACCCGTGCTTTTATTGGTGGAGTTCACACTTGTGTTTTCAAACTGAACCATTCATGTGCAGAGGCTTTTGATCCTGGATTAGGATATTCACTCTCATTTTACATAAGTACTGTTAGATAGTTATGCACACTGTACTGGTGTCCTGAATTTTTATAGACAAAAAAGCACTTACTTTTTTCATAACATAAGAAGAAGCACCAACTGCTTCTTCTTATCGTCACTATGCTATAATGCATGGTAGATGAGGATTTGCATTTGTTCCAAAATGAATGGAACCTTGGAATGACCTTAGAAAGAAGGAGGATTTTCAGAATCCCAATCATTGCTGTTCTTTGGGATGCCACGGTTTAATTTTTCCTTATTAATTTATTGCATTTACAGTTTTAAAAAAAGATAATACTGGAAGGCTGCCAACAAGATGTCAGATCAGATTGTGAAACTCAGTAAGAAATTAAGAGGCCTGTTAATAGGTTTTGTTTTGTTTTTTTAAGGAAAATACCAGGACTCAAAACTATTGTATGAAATAAACATACTAAGCATGCTCCAACCATTCTGCCTTCAGTGATCAGGGTCAGAAAGGATCTTCATGGAAATATAATGCAGTTCTCATGTTTATTTATTTACTAACAGGGGTGCCCATTCTTCCAACAGATTACAAAAGTGAATTACTCTCTACCTTGTTGATCAATGGTTACCACTGCCCCACCCCACTAGTTTTATGGCTATACCTTTTGATAGAATGGAGATATATCACTCCTGTTTTTTCATTGCATTCTGTGGTTTCCAAACTGTGGGTTGGGACCCACTGGTGGGTTGCAGCCTGATTTTTGGTAGGTAACCAAAACTGATGGAAAGGTCAGATAATTAAATGCCTCAAGCCTTGAGGCTCTTTAAAAATCAGATACTGTAGCTGCTAATTACCCTGCAAAGAGCTGAGCTCTTGAAGTTTGCATTTAATGGTATATAACATGAAGGTATTATTCCTACAAATTGCTATTTTAGCCATTTTGGTCACTAGTGGTGTCACCTCCCCCAGCAGTCATTAACACCTTATTGGTTATATGCAGTGTCATAATAACACAATAACACCTCATTGGTTCTTTGAACACTCAATCTCATTGATCCATTTTGAGTTAAGGAAATGTACTTTTTTGTAACATAAGGCAGTTTTGTTTTCTGGTTTTTTGGCCATAACTTTTGATAGAATGGAGATATTTCACTCTCGTTTTTTCATTGCATTCTGCTGTATATTAAGCATCAAATGGTATATAACATGATGCTATTACTGCTACAGACTGCAATTTTAGCAATTTTGGTCACTAGTGAGCATCACCCCCCTCTGGGTGGATCACCCGGTGTGGCCCACACCCCCTAGTGACGCCACTGATTTGGCCAACTACCAGTGCATGAGAGGCCACTCCAGCCTCCCTGCCAGTGGGCCTGCAGCACACAATGGTGGGCGCTGCTTTATGATTGCAGTAAATCAGCCTCTGCCGGCACAACACTAGTTACACAGATAGCCACATGAGAATTGGATTAGGCTGTGAGACAGAAATTGACAAGGTTGATGATGCACCAGCCAAAGTTGGGCAAAAACATCCCAGGCCACAACCATTACCTGAACATCCAGGAGCAAGACTGGGTCCAGGAGTACCCCAAACCAGAAGTAACCCAGGAGTACCCCAAACATTTTTCATGGGAATTTCATCTTTGTCTAGAACAGGGTAACACACTGCTGCTGAATCATTTTCTCAGGAAAGGTTCTGTCTTGTCTGGATTTAATTTCACACCGCAGACATATGCATATTGCTGAGTGCACCAATATATTCATGGGGAACTAACCCTCTCCTAGACCTCACTGACAAGCATCTAGTGGCCTGTTCTTCCCCAGGCCTTCAGTACACACACTTTCCAGGGCATCTGCCCTTCTTCAAGATTATTATTAATAATATTTATATTTATACACCGCTTTGACAACCTGTGAGAACAAAGAAAGGTTACAATATTGTACACTCTTGAGTTCAGGGTTTTGCATCATACCAGAGCATAATCCATGGTGCATGCTGCAAACCCCATTGTCTTATGACAACCAAGTAACAGATGCAGGAACCTCACTCATTCTGTATTTGCCAAATGTGTGTTAAATCACAAAAATACTTTGTGTGATTTTCACACATGATAACATACACTTTTTTCTCTTCAACCCATGCAAGAAAACTGCAGTGTGATTATTAGCCATCCTTAAATGTAAATCAGATATTGAAGTTACTGACATTGTGTCAGCGTTAAACCCAGGTGGGAAAAACCTTTCCCTTGTTTACCAGGCATACCTCTGCTAAAAGTGTGCTATGTCTCCAGGCCATCAAGGACGAGATTGAGAATGCTTTTTATACAGGTTGGGAGAGATTCTTCAGCTGGCAGCTTGTCAAACAGGTTTCAAAGGCATTCTGCAGTGAACTAGTGTCCATCTCCCCAGGCTAGCCATTAGCTGTATTTAATAAAGCAGCATACGCTGGAAGGACTATTCTGTATTACTGCGGATTTGCAAAATGTTGGTAAATGTTATAAAACTTGGTTATTAAAATTTATACTGGGCTTAGATTAGAAGTGTAATACTGCTGTGCCAACATCTCTAGAAGTACTTTTGAGCTACTATTTTTAACTAAAAATAATGTTGTCTGCTAAAAATTCACATTAAAACCTAAAAATATTCACAAAGGAAACTCATTAAGTCCCCCTGTCCTTAACTGACATGCAGCACACTCAGTGGTGTTGCTAAGTGGAGGGAAGCAATTGTCCCGGGCTCCACGCTGATGGGGGGTGCCACTTTGATTCAAAATGCCTGCTGGAGCCTTTAATAAGGAACTTCTTGTTTTCATGAAAACTAGAAGTCCTTGTTTAAAGGCTCTGGTAAGCATTCTGAGTCATGGGGGGGAGGACATGGGTGGGCTTGATTTCAGACTTTGCCACAGGTGCCACAATGGTTTATATATATAAACTCAGAAGTCCCTCTATGTTCAACAGAGCTTACTCCCAACTATATGTGCATAGGATTGCAGCCTTAACAGCATACCTATCCCAATGTGCTAGGGTGCAATCCTAACTTGCGCTGAAAACAGGCAGGCCAGAGGGCCTATATTACATCCGGTGCAAGTTTGGGGCCAAAAGCAGCGCAGCCCAAGGCAAAGGGAAACCTTTCCCCTTATCCCGAGTTGTGCTGCAGCAGCTCCAATGGGTCTATTTGGGGTCCGGCATAACTGTAGGATCCTGGTCCCATCTTCTGCTCCCCACCCACCCTCCCCCGAGAATGCCCATTGCCCACCTTTCCCTGTCCCAGAACACCTCCCCCCCCCCCAATCCAACTGCTCTACAAGACAGGTAACTATCTTGCGTCTGGAACATTTTCCCTTCCCCCCCCTTTTTTTTCTCCCCTTCTCTCCCCATCTTTAGTTAGCAACTGGGTTTGGCAGACCTAATGTTGGCAACCTTCAGTCTCGAAAGACTATGGTATCATGCTCTGAATGGTGGTTCTGGAACAGAGTCTAGTGTGGCTGAAAAGACCAATTCGGGAGTGACAATCCCTTCCACACCGGGAGCAAGTGCAGTCTGTCCCTGGTCTGTCTCCCTGGCTATGGGCCTTCCTTCTTTGCCTCTTTGCCTCAGACTGTTGGCAAAGTGTCTCTTCAAACTGGGAAAGGCCATGCTGCACAGCCTGCCTCCAAGCAGGCTGCTCAGAGGCCAGGGTTTCCCACTTGTTGAGGTTCACTCCTAAGGCCTTCAGATCCCTCTTGCAGATGTCCTTGTATCGCAGCTGTGGTCTACCTGTAGGGCGCTTTCCTTGCATGAGTTCTCCATAGAGGAGATCCTTTGGGATCCGGCCATCATCCATTCTCACGACATGACCGAGCCAACGCAGGCGTCTCTGTTTCAGCAGTGCATACATGCTAGGGATTCCAGCACGTTCCAGGACTGTGTTGTTTGGAACTTTGTCCTGCCAGGTGATGCCGAGGATGCGTCGGAGGCAGCGCATGTGGAAAGCGTTCAGTTTCCTCTCCTATTGTGAGTGAAAAGTCCATGACTTGCTGCAGTACAGAAGTGTACTCAGGACGCAAGCTCTGTAGACCTGGATCTTGGTATGTTCCGCACCCCTAAAATCCTTCCCTACAACCTTTCCTTTTTCTAATTTCCTCGGATGCACCAAATACTTTTTACATGCAACCACCATGAAAGCTAGGTACACTAGATTCAAGTACTAGAACCAAGGAACATATCATTTTTCCATGTGCATTATGTTTACCTTTGTGCTTTTGTAATAAAGCTATAATCTTTTATTAAAAGTTATCTTTCTCCCAGTCTCCTCTTTAAGCAAAAGGGAATTTCTCTGCATTACACCGTCTTGTTATCCAGCCTGCGATCCTAAGGTTCCAATAAGGGTAGTGTACTAATTCCCCTAAACAAAACAGCCCTTTTGTTAACACCGTGTCAGCACGGGGAGGCCAACGCACATCCATGCGCCAGCCTCTCTCTCCTATGAGTGGTGCAAAAGTGCTTTACGGCACTTTTGCGACACACCTGCCCGTATTCCTGTTGGCAGTAGTAGTATTTATATATCACTTCTCAACAAAAAAAAAAAAAGTTCACAAAGCAGTTTACAGACAAAATCAAATAATTAAATAGCTCCCTATCTCGACAGTGCTCACAATTTAAAAGTAAGCAGAAGAATACCAGCCAACAGCCACTAGAGAATAGACTGTGCCACTTGAAAATATGCAGTGATCTGGTGTGGGCATAGATAATAGAGAGACATTCATGCTATGAACTCACAAGCATTTGGGGATGTGGAAATCCTGGCCATCTCCAGACCCTTTCCCTCTAGCAGTGCCCTGTGCAACTTCTGTTCCTGTGCTGGTATTCATCAGGAATTTCTTTGCCCCAAGGGATCGTGTGGCTTAGTCAGGGTTCCCTCAGCCCAGCAAAGTCTTTCCACGGCAGCATCTGGAGCCAGTGGGTGAATGAAGGCCCAGTAGCCTCTGCATACTGATCAGGCTCTCTCTTCCCCATCAAACCAGCCTGGAAGAAGTCTCCTTTTCCTGACTTCTGCCCTGCTTATTGGCCTTTCCTTCTTGCCACTGTCTTCACCCTCCTGACCTCACTCCCAAGCTTCTCTATTGCCCCAGCCCCTTGCCAATCTTCCTAACTGTGGTTTTGTTCTTTGTTGCATTTCCACCATTCTTTTCCCTCTTGCTTACCTCTTCTTCTTCTTTGTTGGGTCCCTCATTCAGCCACCATCTTCCTCTTGCACAGACAACAGAGTAATGACCCATTTCTCATTTGGGCGTGCTTGAAGTGGATCATTGAGGCTTCAATTAGCAGCAGGACAAGAGAGAAGTAGTAACAGACTTGAGGATCCCTCAAGGATCCCTCACAATCTGCCGCTGATGCAATCCACGTTACCTTGTGGTTGGGCCATAACTTTCACAGCCCTGAACAGCACAGGAACCTCAGAGAGTTCAGTAACCATTTTGAAATTGAAACACGTCACAGTGACCATACTGGTATATACTTCAACTGCACTGGTGTCATGACATATCCTTCTAGACTAGAGCTGCAAACGCATTTTGCAAAGCTTACAAAATAGCTTCTCCTGCAAGAAGACATTTATCTTCCAGATGCTATCTCCTACATGAAAACATTTCCGCTAATAAACAGCATGTTGTTTTAAAAAATGACAAAGGGGTTATTTTAAATGGCTTCTTTTTAATTGGAGGAGGTGCATTACTGAGCCAGATCCAGAGGTGATATAGTCTCTTCGAGACCTACCACAAACTCTGAGCTGCACAGATGATGCTTTTGAATTAGGTAAGCTTCCCCCCCATTCAAATCCAAGTGTGGCTAATATCACAAGTGTTATGCAAACACAATGTATGTAACATGTATACAAATTACCTCAGTTATTTGCCACAGTTATAATAATAAGTGGATTCAAATGTTACACTTGTCCCCTTGATGATAACTTGTCTTTTTCTGTTATACAGGCAGTTGTTGTAAACTGTCTGAGAGAGCCCAGAGCAAACTTCTGATGCATCTGCCTTTAGTGCAGTCTGGCAAGCAAAAAACTGGAAGTTGCACAAAGCCCCATGGCATCAATGCATTAATTGCACAATTGTTACAATGTGCAATGGGCGAGATGAGAGGAGGAGTTTAAGGGCCCAATCCTATGCTCTGGTGCCCTGTATCCTGCAGGGCCAGAGAAGCAGCCGGAGGTCTCCTGAGCTGCAATGTGGGAACTGATGTTCCCTTACCCCCTGTAGAGCCCCTGCAATCCCAATAGGTTTAGTTAGAGCTGCGCCAGCCTTTTAGCTGGCACAGAACCAAAGAGACTTGTGCTGGGCTCTGGTGGCAACCTCTATTGCCATCCCCACCTCCTCCCAGGCCTAAACCGCCCTCTGGCCCACCATCCTTCCACCCAGTTTTACCTATCCCCACCTTCCCCTACCCTCCCATACCCCAAAATGCCTTCCTGCTGCTTAGTAAGTGAGTTACAATGGCGCCAGCGCTTCCCTGGCAGAGAATTCGGCTGCCCGTGTATTTGGCACTGGAGAATATCTTGGTGCAAGGAGGACTAGTACCTCAGAGATCACTTCCAATTAAATTGTGCTACCTTAGTTCGAACTGCTACCATTTGAAAACTATTAGTTTAAAACTGAGCTCTGGTAGAAAGCAAATGGGTGTTGAGGAGCAGCTGGGTGAGAGTGCCTCATTGCATATGAAAGATATTCTGAAAGTTCTAGGCCTCTGGTGGCCATTTTCACAAGGGTTATATCTGGAAGTTGATTAGAGCAGAAGGGTCAGGATCATTTGATCCATACATCAACTCATTCTCACACTACTGAGACACTGACAAAATACTATTGAATCACCTCTCGCTCTTTGCCCTCCTTCTATATAATCAGTAATAGAGATAGAAGAATTCTCCCCTTTTGTAATTCAGTATGGTATTTGCTGAATTCTGGCTCACACACAAAATTCAAGGAGGGGCTTTACACAGAACATTTTTTCTATACAATATGGCCTTGAGACCACAAGAATAAATGCTGATGTACTCTACTCCAGAGTGAAATGCATTCTTAGCATCACTTGTCAGAATGCCCTTCTGATCCACTGGTACACAAACAAAGCTTCACTTTAACCTCCTAGCCTCACCTTACAACAGACAAAACTTGATTCATTCCTTATTGACATGGCATGGGCGCCACTTTTCCATAACATCTCAGGCTGTTCCAATAATGTATCAAATGAGAATTCATACAAAGGAGAGGTTACAAACCTATCTCTAACACTTCTACATTCCAACCACATCATGTCCATTTAGTGTCATTGGAATAAACTGTTGGATTTTTACATTTGAGGGTAGTTGTTGTTGAGTCATCTGCATCCCAGAAGTCCTGGGAGCATCCTGAGACTGGGTCTAGCACCTAGTGATCAACATGGGTCTTCATGAATTCTCTTTACCCCATTTTCAGACTATTATAAAATACAGAATGTTGGAGGTCATTTCATCAAGCCCATCTCTTCCCCACACTTTTGTTTTTCTTAAAAGCCAGCCTGATACTCTGGAGAACTTGGAAGTTTGTTTAGGTCTTTTTTGATTAGTCCTAATAAAGATTGTGCCAGAATTTAGCTTGTGGATTTTTTCTTATAGTCTAGCATGGCTACTTCCAGTGTTCATAGATTTTAAAAGATTCTTCTGAACTATCTTATGTGTATTGTACAGTATCAGATGCATTGTTGCAGCACATGCGCACACGCACACACGAGTGAGTGAGTGAGTGAGTGAGTGAGTGAGTGAGTGAGTGAGTGAGTGAGTGAGTGAGTGAGAAAATGAATGTTGGGATTCTGAATATTATGAGTGCCTAAATTGATGCTTGTGCAATGAACCAGCAAATTATAGAATATTTGCAGGTATGTTAATGCTCAGAACTTGTGACCAACCAAATTGGACACACCCCACTATCCATTTATTATGACTGGCCAACAGGGCCGGCCCAACCATGTGGCTAACTGAAGCAGTCACTTTAGGCAGCAGACTGGTGGATGGGCACCCATCTCTATATGCCTACTTGCCTCCTCTGCTCCTCCTTCCACTCCCTGGATTGGGAAGAAGAAGACAGAGAGGATGAGGAAATGTGGAGGGGAAGAGAGTGCTGAACAAGGATGCTGGAGAATGGGAGTAGAGGCTGGCACATAACTGGATAAGGGGGGCAACATCTGACACGTTGCCTCAGGCATCAGGAGATTTTAGGCTGCCTCTGCTTACCAGTCTACCTGTTTTGCAGTCCCAGGCAAGTAGCTAAAATAGAAGCTGACTCGATCCCTGCTGGACATACTTTGTGGGCAGCCAGATTTGCTTTTCCTTGAAATCCCAAGGGTCTTCATGATTCTGGATTTTTGGTATTTTAACACCTAGGTATGTTTTGTGAATTCAACCTGGTATTATTTGCTTTCGTTGTGAATGTGGAGGTAGGAATAATGGGACATGAAGTAAAGATGTCCAAGATAGAATTGCTACATTCTTTAGCTCCTTGATACAAAGAATTCTATTGCATTGCTGCAACCATGTACAGCCCCCTCACTGGAATAAAGGAAGCACATAGGTGCCAGTATAGATACCCAACAGGAACAGAATATGGAACTTCTTCTGCCAAATTCTAAATGTGCTGAAGTCTTTCACTCGACACCTGCGGTGCCTGACCGGATACAGAAGTCATATTGATCAGGTGCAGAGTGAATGCTTCTGTTTGCTGGTTATCTTTAGATTTCAGGAGTGCTCCAGAGTCATTTTGATCAACTGTTTTTCTCTTTCTCTCTTCCAAAAGGCATTATCTGCCTGTCTAAAAGAGGTCATGGGGGGGGGGGGGGAATAAATCCACATGAAATATTCCTCAGCCATTGGATTTATATGTTACTTAGAGACAGGTATTATCCATCCTTATCGTCTTTTATGTGGTTGTAGACTCACTTGAATAACTGCAATACTTATAGAAAGGCTGGTCACAAAGCCAAAGTAATTGTGAAGAGGCAACCAAACACCTGTGGCTTCTAGCTAAAAATCTCAGCAACCATCAATCACCACAATTGCACCACATTCCCAGATCCTGAAAAGGGTTACCATTTTAGAAGTGAATGAGTAACTTTCAGAAAGACCAGGAGCTGTATTTAAATAGATTCATTTAAAACTGAAACTGTCCCATCCCTCCACCCCAAAAAAAAACACAGGTTGCTTTTCTAGTGTTTTTTCTTTAGCACCTCAGAAGAATTCAGTAAGGATCAAATTAGACATTATTAAACATGCAACACGAGCTGGGATGTAGGTTTTTTGGTTATTTTTCTTCAAGTGGCATACCCTGGGGGGTGAGAAAACTGGGCAAACCATGACATGGGAAGGGGGTTTTAGTACTTCAACCTCACTGCAGTTATGATTCCAGTTGCAGCCCTCCCACGTGCTATTTTAGGTAGAGGTGTTCAAGCCAAAGGTTTTGGCTTTTAATGGGAGCTTTTTCTCAATTTCAAAATCACATGCAGGAGGTACCAATGGGATTGGAATGGCTGCAGGAGCCAAGTGCTAAGGTCCCCCCTCTCCTTACAATGCTTTTGCTGCCCCTCCTGGCACAGTAGTAAACACATACACATGCACACCACAGGCTATGTTATGCAATTTGCATAACATGTAGTTTGACCCTAAGACAGGTAGGAATTCAATGTAGCCTGTAGAGGATTATCATTCACGCTGAAGTGCAACAGAGCATGAGCTGAAAGATTCCAACAATTCCCTCTGAAGCACACCTGAGAAGGGAAGGAAGAGGTAGGATCACTGAAATGCTAGCTGGGGAAACTGACAGCTGGAAGACGTTTGGGGCTGAAGGTGGGATTACTGCAGGATAAACCAGTAGCATTGCTTGGGGGGGGTCACATCACCCAGTGTGGAACTTGGCAACCCAAAAGTTTGGCATATCACATCACTTCCAGGTTGCCAAACTTTCACTGCTGGAGGGAAGAGAAGCTGGGTGTGGTGCATGGGTTACAGGTGCACATGTGGGTGCATGTCAGTTTGGGTTGCGGTGAGCACATCTTCGGTGACAATTGAGCCTCCTGCCAGTCAGGCTACGGCATGTCTGGGACTGGTGCAGCTGGAGCAGGAGTGACACTGGCACCCCTTTAGCTCACTTTGATGGCTGGTACCTGGAAGAGACTGCATTCCCCACCTGTCCATTACTATGCCACTGGGCTGACCTATACAGTATGTTACAAGTTATGCATGTAACCAACAGTCCCTTTAGGAACAGGGCAATTTGTGGAGGAAGAACAAAGAAAGCAGCTGAGAAGCCATTAGACACAGGAAAGCAACAGACAGGGTAAGAGTTAAACATACTTCCCCCTGCTTCGAGAAGCAGTTATCTTGGCGATGTATTTGAAGGAAGGGGAAGATGACTGTGAATTGTGATGGCAAGGGATAAGACCAGAGATCATGCACCTGCACATTGGGTAAAGCAGCACAATGAATTCTCATGATAATACCAAGATGTCTTTCACAACTGAGAGAAACCACAGACAGTATTATTCTCAGCAAAGGTTTTGCATAGCCAGCATGCTGGTCTCATCGGTCTCCCAGAAGTGGGAGTATTCATTTGCCTAACATCTCTACTTTTCCTCTTCATAGCTTCCAAACAAAGTGCATCCTCCTGCTGCTTGGTTAAGATGTAGTATTACGTTTAATGCCTGCACATGACTTTAGGCCTCCAGCTGTTTTACTAGTTGTGTAAGTAAAAGTAAGACAGTGCTATGCTTGGTAACCATGGTTTTCACATTTTACAAGTCGCTGCACAGTATGCAAACCATACACTACTGTATGTGTGTGTGTATGAGTGAGTGAATTTTAAACATTTGAATTTCAACCCAGGCAGTCTTGCCGTGATTTTAAAAGGCTGCATTGTGAAGAGTAGCATATGCTCTTGGGCCTTATCAGGACGAATCATGTATAAATAGGGGTTTGGTTATTTCAGAGAGGAATAAACAAATGAGAGAGTTTGTCTGAATTGTTAAATAGAGAATTATCTGGTCAAAGAAAAATGGAAAGCATTAAAAAACACATAGCAACATTACTCTTATAGCGCAACCTTACACTTGCTTTTCCACAGGATCACAAATGCACAAGAGCTGAAGGACAAGCACGAGTAGAAAAATCAACAGCAAAAATGACCATGTGGGTTAAATCTGCGTCCTTATTTATTTGCTTGAGAGATTTTGATTTCTAGATTTTGCTAGAAAGCTTGCAATGACGTGCACCTCTGTTTACTGTTGTCACTATCATTCGCTATCTATCTTCCGCTATCTAACGTTTCACTATCTTTACCTAATTTAAGGCACTAGCTAACTTGGGCTAATTTTGGGGATGTGTAATGCTTTCTTAAGTGGCTTTTACTATGCTTTGGTGTCCACACTAACTGAATGCTAGCCAGAAAAGATTCTCCCAGAAGTATAATTTAGACAGCAAGGGCAGGATAATTAGCGGGTGTAAATTGGCACAGCACCATTGACTTCAATGGAACAGTAATCTGATCCTTCATGCATTGGACTATTTTCTTCTCCCTAAAAACAGTCATGCTGTTTGCAATATCCCCCTCCCCACCCTTGAAAATCTTTTAAATATGCTTCGATCAGCAACTGTCTCCTCTTCCAACCCAGCACATTTTTGCTCCATTTCTCTCTCTACTACAAAGCATCAGTTTGAGGGTCATGTGGGGCATGCACACACAGAGTATATTTATGTGTGTATGATGCACTTGTCTCTTTAAAAATGGATATCTATTTCTGCAATTCAAGCCTGAGAGTTTGCAACCCAGCCAAACCAATTTGGAACAGATTTTGCCAAGTCCTATATGTCTTGTTCCACTAACAGCCACACGCTGTGGAGTGTGGGAGACTCACAGGTGGCTGACCCCAGAGTCTGCAGCCGAAAAGTCTCCCTGAACGGCTGACAGCTGAGTGTAGCTTCGACCCAGCTGGAACACTGGGGAGGAAGTGAAAGGCAGAACTGCAGAGGAAATGATGTATGAACTGAGAGAACCAGTGCGTGGCCTCTGCAGAGAACAGGTTCCTAAAGAACCTCTTTTTATTCAAGAAAAAAATAAAAATAAAAACAAGAAGCCACGACACTGAGCTGAAAGGAGAGGATGAATTAATTATGCTTTCCTGGTGACATTTTGCTGTATCTTTAAAATGCATTAATAACTGTTCAGCCTAGAAAGAGTTTTTACCCTCCCACACAATAGGAGGTTGCCAGGGACAGAATATTCATCTGAATTGTTTAGCTTATGTGACAGGCTTACAAACTGTTGTTAACTTTATCACTTGGGATATGGATTACACTGCTGCACATTAATTTATTGGGAAGCGCAAGAGCTGCCGGTTCATCTCCATTCTGTTATGACATCTGCAGTGAAAAGCACAAAGGGGGCCAATGCCCGACAGTGACTAATGACCTGGAATATGAAGTTTTCATCAGAAAGACACCATGCTTTTTGCAGCAGGAATAATTGAATCCATTAGGCAATTTAGAAAAGAAAGAAAAAATTAAACCAAGCACTGGCCCTTTCAGCAGATACTGTTCTTAATGAAATTTTAAAAAATGAAACTGCTAGTCAAAACCAGCAATCATTTGATGCACTGTAAACAAATCAAAACTCTGTATTTATGTCTTTTGAAACCAAACCCAAATATACATCAGGAAGTTAAACAAGCCCATAATGCTGAGCATCTGGCAACCTTATTCATCCAAGCAATGCACAAAGTCATTTTGCATTGCAGGCCAAGGCTAACTATACCAAAAGGCAGACAAAACATCTAAGATGGGAGTACGTATCTCAAAGGAACAGAAAAAACCACTGTGCAAACACCCTGGTTGGCACCATTAATAAATACATGCTTTATGTAAGTAGTAATACAGTACAAGACAAGTACCTTGAGCTATCCAAGGGATGCAGCTCAGTAGCAGAGTGCAGGGCCTCTGAGAGAAATTTTATCAGGGGGTACAAAGTTTCCTTTGGGTTCCTTCCCAAAGGGGGAGGGGGCAATGGGGCAGGCAGAATGCGGGGGGGGGGGCAAAATAGGACAGGAGGAGGGTGCTGATGACCAGAATAGTCTTTGAAGCCCAGATCTACCAGGCTTCTTGATGCGTAGCCCAAGTCTACCTGACCATGTGGCACTGGCAGCCAGATAAAGTAATATGGAAAACTGAACATACTTCTTAAGTCTCTCTAAAATCTTTGAAATATAGAAAATCTATTGCAGAAAATTAGCATCTTCATATGTGAGTTCACACTAGAATGGATAATCTGTGTGCACCAAAATGAACTTCAGCAGCTTTAGCCCTGCAGCTGTGCCCCTGAGCTTAAGAACATAAGAACATAAGAACAGCCCCACTGGATCAGGCCATAGGCCCATCTAGTCCAGCTTCCTGTATCTCACAGCGGCCCACCAAATGCCCCAGGGAGCACACCAGATAACAAGAGACCTCATCCTGGTGCCCTCCCCTACATCTGGCATTCTGATTTAACCCATTTCTAAAATCAGGAGGTTGCGCATAAACATCATGGCTTGTACCCCATAATGTATTTTTCCTCCAGAAACTCGTCCAATCCCCTTTTAAAGGCGTCTAGGCTAGACGCCAGCACCCCATCCTGTGGCAAGGAGTTCCACAGACCGACCACACGCTGAGTAAAGAAATATTTTCTTTTGTCTGTCCTAACCCGCCCAACACTCCATTTTAGTGGATGTCCCCTGGTTCTGGTATTATGTGAGAGTGTAAAGAGCATCTCCCTATCCACTCTGTCCATTCCCTGCATAATTTTGTATGTCTCAATCATGTCCCCCCTCAAGCGTCTCTTTTCTAGGCTGAAGAGGCCCAAACGCCGTAGCCTTTCCTCATAAGGAAGGTGCCCCAGCCCCGTAATCATCTTAGTCGCTCTCTTTTGCACCTTTTCCATTTCCACTATGTATTTTTTGAGATGCGGCGACCAGAACTGGACACAATACTCCAGGTGTGGCCTTACCATAGATTTGTACAACGGCATTATAATACTAGCCGTTTTGTTCTCAATACCCTTCCTAATGATCCCAAGCATAGAATTGGCCTTCTTCACTGCCGCCGCACATTGGGTCGACACTTTCATCGACCTGTCCACCACCACCCCAAGATCTCTCTCCTGACATGTCACAGACAGCTCAGAACCCATCAGCCTATATCTAATGTTTTGATTTTTTTGCCCCAATGTGCATGACTTTACACTTACTGACATTGAAGCGCATCTGCCATTTTGCTGCCCATTCTGCCAGTCTGGAGAGATCCTTCTGGAGCTCCTCACAATCACTTCTGGTCTTTACCACTCGGAAAAGTTTGGTGTCGTCTGCAAACTTAGCCACTTCACTGCTCAACCCTGTCTCCAGGTCATTTATGAAGAGGTTGAAAAGCACCGGTCCCAGGACAGATCCTTGGGGCACACCGCTTTTCACCTCTCTCCATTGTGAAAATTGCCCATTGACACCCACTCTCTGCTTCCTGGCCTCCAACCAGTTCTCAATCCACGAGAGGACCTGTCCTCTAATTCCCTGATTGTGGAGTTTTTTCAGTAGTCTTTGGTGAGGGACCGTGTCAAACGCCTTCTGAAAGTCCAGATATATAATGTCCACAGGTTCTCCCGCATCCACATGCCTGTTGACCTTTATGCTTCTATATGGCAAGTGGATCTACACACCAAAGAGCTACTGTAGCAGGCCAGGTTCCTCCTAGATTTGACAGTGTGTTAAGGAGGGTCATGGATGTATTCCTAGCCCTGGTGTGTACGGCTTGCAGCAGTTAAATTGGGTTGTCTGAGATTGCAATTAAGCTTTCCCTTTTATGGGTAGGACGTGCATAAATCTCAGTGTGAGCATTCTGAGGGCCCAGTTCTGCATCTGGAGTAAAGACTACATCAAAGCAACCCCAGCTCACTTTGGAAAGTAGTCAGCCTGCCTTTGTATACATTTTTTCCTGGGAGTAAGCCCCACTGAACATAATTAGACTTACTCCTGACTAGGCATGCCTATGTGGGTACTGTCAGTTGCCTATCAACAGCATGCAGTGCTTAAGTTCTGGGATACTATAACTCCAGATAAACTTATTAACTCAAAAGAGCTATTCAGGCATACCACTAAGGGCCAATTCCTATCCAACTTTCCAGCACCAATGCAGCCGAGCCAACCGGGAGTGCACTGTATCCCACAGTGGGGGGGGGGGCATCATGGAGGCCTCCTCAAGGGGTTGCATTGCAGCTGCATCAGCACTGGAAGGCTGAATAGGATTTAGGTCCTAAATATAACAGGAGCCTGAACACTGGGTTCATGAGTTCCTCCTGTTTTTCTCCATATGTGAGGGAACTGAACACCACTGTTAGTATTTTAGCAGCCAGTCACAATTTGCTATTCCTTTCATTGCAGCTGCTAGGGCCTTCTCTGGTGCAAGAGGACAAATGACTTCCCGCAGCCAAAAATCTCCTGCAGGATGTAGCAGAAGTACACCATAAGAACATAAGAACATCCCCACTGGATCAGGCCATAGGCCCATCTAGTCCAGCTTCCTGTATCTCACAGCGGCCCACCAAATGCCCCAGGGAGCGCACCAGATAACAAGAGACCTCATCCTGGTGCCCTCCCTTGCATCTGGCATTCTGCAGTGCCACTGCATCACTGTGTGGGGATTTAGGTAGGACTAGTATTAAAATGCTGCATGTGAATGGGAAGTGGGGACTGAATGAGTCAAAGACCCAAATCCTAACCAACTTTCCTGCACTGACACAACTGTGCCAATGGGGCATGTACTGCATCCTGCAGTTGGATGGCAGTCACGGAGGCCTCCTCAAGGTAAGGGAATGTTTGTTCCCTTACCTCAGAGCTGCATTGCCCTTACCTTGGTGCTGGAAAGTTGTTTAGGATTGTGCCTGAAGGCTCATGTGTGGTTGCACTCCTGATGCTAGACCTGGGTTTACTGTTACATCGGAATGCTGCCAAAGCATCTATGGATAGAGCTCAACTACATTTACAAGCCTGGACTCACTTCTTCAGATCTTAGATACTCAAGGAAAGCTTATGGTCCAAACCTTTAAATCAAACATCTGATCTTACTAGAAATCAGAAAGGATGGGAAACTGGAGAGGGGGAACCAAATAAAACAGAGAAGGTGCTGGTTTTTGCATTTGGACTTTTTTCAGGTGACTTAGGCTGAATCCCACATGTATTTTCCTGGGCGTAAGCCCTATTGCACATAATTGAACATTTTTCTAAGTAGACATTCATAGGATTGTACTGTTAGGAAACTTACAACTCAATCCTACACACGTCTTGTCAGAAATTAGTCATATTGAGTCCAATGGGACTTACTCCAATGTAAGTATGGTTAGGGTTGCAGCCTTAACTATTATGAGACAAAAAGGCAACTGTCCTGGCCACTCACAACCATCATTATTTCTCCATTCATTGTAATTTTTAAATTTATTGTGCTGTGGAATACATTTCCTTCATTGGTTTTGAAAAACAGGGAAATACTTCCCCCTTTCTAAGTCAATGGAATTTGAATCCTTAAGTGTTTTGTGTCATGTGACTCCCTCATTGGAGAGCTCCCCTCTCCACTCTAAAGTCCTATGGGCAGAAAGAATTCCAAGCACTACTATTGGAGGGGTAGGATAATTCAAGAAACATTAAAGCCAATCTTGTCAGTGTCCTGAACAGTTAGTGCCAAATCTCCAGCTCTGCAGAAAACATATTCTCATTGTCATTTTTATTCTACACAGGCCTGCTCACCCTCTGATTATGTTAGCAGCCATTTGTGAACAATTATTCTGCAGCACCAAAGAAATGCAATTTTGGGAGGGGGGGGGCTTTATTGGTTGTTGTTTTTTTAGGTACCAAAGTTTGATCTCTGCAATCACCAACGGACAAATTAATTTGCATCATCATCATAACAATCGATATTTAGGGCTCAGTGACTGTGGGCATTTAGAGATGGGAATTGGCAAGCCAAGAGGATGCCAACACCACTACTGCAAAACAATGCGTGAAGCTTATATCACAGCTGAATGTTTAAATGCTGGAGGAAAACAGCTCCATGCCCTGACACACAGATCTCTGCCAATGTCAGTTTCATCATTCCACCTAATACTGTGAAGCTAGCTGAGAGGCTGTTGGACTATGAGCCTTTGTCAACCCTTTGCTTGCTTAACTAAGTACTTGCTTAACTAAGTACTCACTGGGTGGCCTGAAGCAAGTTGTCCCTATCTTCCTCTCAGTTTTGCCTCTATAGCATGTGAATCAGTGCAGCCCAACTCACAATGTTTTTCTGAGAGCAAACAGATTAATTCCTCATCCTGTCCTCTGTCAAGGCCGGCTGGAACTGGATAGAATTATTGTAGCAAGCCAGGAGTTAACTAGCAGGCCCTGACCCCCTTTGTGCCCTCCTAGGTAGGCTCAGATATTGAAGGGAAGGGATTGTAGCATCCTGGGTCCACCTCCTCTTTCTTCCAAGCTCTCGGGCTTGTACCTGGGCCCCCAAGAGCATACTGAGTAATCGTCTCCCTGGTCCTCATGCTGGCTAAAGAGAGAGTTCAAAGACAATATGTTTCTGACTATCAGTTTGCTGGGGAGCAAGAACAGAAGAGGACTATTTGCCCTCATGCCCGACTTATGGGCTTCCCAGGGCACTTCACTGACCACCATGGGAAACAGGATGCTGGACTAGAGGAACTTCTGGTGTGATCCATCAAGGCCCTTACATTTGGGCTGATTCTTACAGACCTGCCAGCAGGCTTGGTAACAGTCCTATCATCTTCCTGCCCTTTCACAAAGCTGCTAGATTCTGCTGTCAAAAGAGAAGTGTACAATTGCCCAAGCAATGGAGCTGTTCCTCCCTTCCATCTCGGTCTCTTTGCCTGACCTCATTGCTGACCCATCACAAGGCTTCTTCTTTAGTACAGGCCAACCCTGCACTGGGAAATGATGCATCTGGAGCCGGATGCTTGGCAATTATGCATGTGATTTGATGCCAGCACAACAGTGTCAGTCACAGTGTCAGTCACTTGTGTGTGTGTGTGTCAACACAACAAGATACTTCGTGAGATGCAACTGTGGCATACAATTGCACTGTACAAGTGTTCAAAATAAGGGACAGAACAAGGGTTGGGGGTGGGAACAAATGGGGAAAAGTGACAGTCATTGACATTAAATCCACCTTTACAGTGTCAACTTCCCCATATCTCCCCTCACACTAGTGCAATAACTAAAAGGAATAAAAAAAATCAGTGCTCACTCCAAGCCACCATGCAATGATGTACAGCTTTATATGGCACAGAGTCCATGACCAGACAGAATATGGGGGGGGGGGGGAACCACACAAGACATCAAGTCCTGCACAAATCTTGAATACAGCCTTACCACCCTCATCCCACATGCAAGCACGCACACACCACAAGCTGGGAAATGAGCATCAGAACCTCCAAAAAGAGGGGCAATGCAGAGAACGCTGGGGAAATGCTGCTGGCAGCAAGGACATGTAAAAAATACATGTGTGGTGTAGCCATATGGTACCTCTGTGTTTTGCCCTCCAGGATAAATAGCAGCTGAAAGGGAGTGATTTCAATCAGGAAAACAACATGGGGGGAAAGTAACCCCATCCCACTTACCATAGGCCTAGGCCCCCCTCCACTTGCACTATGTCTATTAACTTTTTTTTTATTGCATTGGTTTCAGTTCATGGATCACACATCATATTTAGCTTGACCTTCGAGAAACCAGCTGTCTCTTAGGAATGGTAGCCTCCAATCTAAAATCAGAACACTCTTCATATTCATTCATTCATTCACATTTTTATACCACCCTTCCTCCAAGAAGCTCAGGGTGGTATACATGGTTCCTTCCCTCATTTTGCCCTCACAATCACCCTGTGAGGTAGGTGAAGCTGAGAGACATTGAATGGCCCAAGGACACCCAGGAAGCTTCATGGCTGAGGGAATCTGAACCTGGATCCACAGCAAGAGATTATGACATGATTGAGGGGGGTGGGGTAGAGAACCAGCACACAGATGGTTAAAACAAGTGCACAGCATCAGTGTCCCATACACTCCAAAATCAGGCAATAAGTACAGGGAAATCACATTGCCTAGCCAACATACCATCCCACAGTTCAAAAACAGTTCCCAGAGAACTTGCACAGCTGAAGAAATGCCTGCAATTTCACAGGTTGAGTGCACAAATCCTCATGCTGGTGTAAAGTTGCACTTGCATTGTGATGCATGTTGCACATACACATCAGAAAGGGAATAGCATACTAGGACACACAGCACATCCAAGTACCCATTGGCACACTAAGCTAGGGGGCTATGGAATTTCAAAATCACCCACCAAGAATAAATTCAAATGGTGCTACACACACACTGAGCGCACTATATCTAGTCGCCCAACATCCAGCATTTCCTTTCCTCCATATGGAAAGCATATGGAGCATATGCATATGCTTGATCAAGTTTCATCTTCTCTTTCCTCAAGGAGAAGGGATTATGACAGGAATGAGTAGGAGAATGCACCAGTGCTACCATAAGTCTTGCTTCTGTGGTGCTAACAACTAAACAGCAAGGGCAATGTATTATGGGAATCCTTGAACTATGAATGGGATGGATAGAGTGGATAGAGGGATATTCTTTTCCCTCTCACAAAACACCAGAACCACAGGTTGTCCACTGAAACTGAGTGATAGGAGAGTTGGAACAGACAAAAGAAAATATTTCTTTTTCCAACAAGTAATTAATCTGTGGAACTCCTTGTGGTGTTGGCACCTGGTCTATATATGCCTTTAAAAGGGGATTGGACAGATTTATAGAGGAAAAGTCCATCGCAGGTTACAAGCCATGATGGGGATATGCAACCTTCTTGTTTTAGAAGTAGGCTACTTAAGAATGCCAGATGCAAGTTAGAGTGGCAACTGGATGCAGATATCTGGTTGTCTGCTTGCTCCCAGAGGCATCTGGTGGGCCACTGTGAGATACAGGAAGCTAGACTAGATGGACCCTTGACCTTATTCAGTGGGGCTCTTCTTATGTTTCTTATTATGTGAAGGCAAAAGGCATTGTGAAAAGGCTATTTTGCATGTGACACAATTTTCCTAAAATTGACAACAGGAAAAAAATGTGTACACTGTCATGTACACAAACAAGTATAAATATTTTGCTCTCATGTTTACTTGTGTACTGATTTCTGCAGTAAGCATTCTTATGAGTGACTGGAGGTCTGAGAGGTAAACTTGAAACTGGGAACCTAGGGGTGACGTTCCACCAATGGCACAGACTCACAGATCTTGGTCAAGTCACTCTTTCTCTTGGCTTCTATTTATGAGCAACACAGAGGGCCATAATGTGGAAGTGCCATGCCAGAGAGAGGCAGAGCAGCAGCAGTTGTCCTGGGACTTTAAGTACACTTTGCAGGGCACTGAAAATGGTAGCCATTGCCTGAAATGCGCTTTCTCCTTTGGTGTGCTCAGCCAGCCTGTGCTATTTTGTGCACTGCTGCTGATCAGAATTCTACAACTCTGCCGATGGAACAGATGCACATTTCCTGTGCTCTGGTTCTGCTGGGAGCACAGACTGTGCGGCAGAAATAAATCACATGGAAGTTGCTGTCATTTCTCTACCTTCCTGCAAAATCCTCCAACGGCGGCTGCCTGACTGGCTGGAGCTGGCATGGTTTTTAAATGAAAATCTGGGCAAGTGGCACCAACAGCCCTGTCTAATTTTTAGCTAATACCTCAGTGGGTTCTGTGTTCGCATCTGGCCAGTGCCGTCATGCTGAGTGTGATTCTAATAGGCTGCTTCTCTTTCCCAAGCAGGAAGACAGGGGTACTGCTACTGACAGACTAAACAGTGACTTGTTCCAAACACAACAGCACATCGCAGCCAGCAAAGGGTCTGCAGTGCAGGACTTCTCCCAAGGCATCAAAGAGAGAGAGAGAGAGAGAAATGTGTTAACTGTGCTAACAGTGCCAAGTAATATGCTTCGTTAAAAATTTAATCACCTGCAAGTGCAAAACAAGTGCAAAGCAATCATGTTGTAATTAGTACAGCAATTAACACCTCCCTTCTTAGATAGCACATGCATCCTAGGAAGTGCAGGATTGCAAGTGTTTGCGCAGCTTGCAGGCTGAGTCCCTCGAAAGATGAGAAAGAAAATGGGGGCAGGGGAGAGAGAACAGAGGCAGGAATGGCTTAAATAAATGCTTGGCACTGCAGTCCTAGACATGCCTACTATTGAAGCAACTCCATTTAGTTCAATGGGACTTCAGGTAAGTGTCTACAGCAGCCATTTTCAACCAGTGTGCCACGAGTGGTCCACAGGTGTGCCACAGGAATTTGGGGGAAGGTCATTTATTAGTAGGGCCAATGGGAGATGTGAGTCCTCCCCCGCCCCCCACTGGCAGCAAGGTGTGCCTTATCAATTGTCAAAAACCTGATGGTGTGCTTTGACCATTTTAGTGCCTTGTCAGTGTGCCCTGTGATGGAAAAGGTTGAAAATCACTGGTCTATAGGATTGCAGTCTGGGTCACTTTTTGGTTTATTACTCTTTTGTGCGTGTTCATTGCAATAGCTGCCTTTTCGATTTGGGAAGCATGTTCATTGTTCATGTCCAACACCATGGTATCAGGTAATCCAGAAATGTTCTGATTCCTCCTTTGTTACCCAGCCTGTCCCATTCTCTCCTCTGTTTCTACCCTAATCTTCCTCTGAGGACCTCAGCATGGCTTGCCATTGGTTCTCAAGAGATCTCCTACCCCGGGCTAGGCCAGCTTAATCCCAGCAGCCAGACTATATCACTCATGACACAGGCCTTGTGCCATTTTTCTGGGCCCATTTGTTACTCTTGCTAATCTCTTCATTGGTCTCCTCTTTTTGTTATATACCCATATTACAATCTTTGTTTTGGCAATTTCCTTGGAATGAGCGTCCAATTTTGTTTTGCTTGTGTTACTTTGTGAATCACCATGTTCATTGATGGTGCGATATTAAATAATAACTGATTAAATCAGGCTTTTCTAGTCTTTTAAGAAACACGTATATAGTTCTCAGACCAAATGCAACACAAATACTAACCTGTGCTTACTGTAAATACATTCCTGCTTTCAGCCAAGGTGATTCATGGTATGGCAATGGCTTTGAATTCAATGGCTTTTTAATTCAAACTGCTGTTTTCAGTGCACAGCAGTCTCCAGTTTGAAATGGGCAGAACAGAGCAAAAACAAATTCAATATTCTTTTGCTTTCATAAACTACAGCACGAAACAGAGAAACTCCATGTGCTCTTCCACCCACTAGATGAGCAGTGTGAGTTTGTGAGGGTGTGTAGGGTAGGTTTGGGGTACAGGGTCAAACACACTGAGAAAGTACCTAATAATACCTAATACCTCCTACAGTCGTTCTGACGGTAGAATAGGCTAGCCTCCTGTGAGCACCCTGAACTTCTTGGAAGAAAGAAGGGAGACGACTAAAATATTTTTTTTTAAATCACTCCATATTTTTTATACATAGGGAGAAGAGGACATTGAAATGAAGAGAACAGTAGCTTACCTAAGGTTGTTCATGGCTGAGTGACACTGCAATCAGATCGGAAAAGTCTCTGGTCCTGGAGTTCTCTGAGCAAACTGATCCTAACAGTGCAACAGCAGTAAATGACACTGCAGAAGTTTTCCAGCCTTTATCATATCCAGCCACCTGAACTTGGGTTTTCTTATCCTAAATGCACCCTCTAATAAACTATCAATACAAACACAGCAAACACAAACACAGTATGCTTCCAGAAACAGAGCCCTTGTACCCTTAAGGCTGTTGATGTTTGAGCAATAAAACACAGGAATAAACTTCTCAATTCCAAATCACCAGTTTATCACTGAATAGGCAGCAAATGTGCTTCAGGAGTCTCTTGTAAAAATATTGGCACCACATTAACAGTGTCTGCAGATAAGGGGGTCATGATAACTCCATTTCCTGCTGCTCTCTCTCGCACATGCACACACGCATGCCAAACTTCTAGTCCTTGCTACCTATTATTATTAACAGTATTTAATTAACCTATCCTCTTGCAGAAAGATGCAAGTATGCACTCTGGGCCACTATGGGAGAAAATAGTTTAGTGATAAACAGGCAACATAAACTAGAAGACATTTTTCCTAAACAAGCCATGTTACAGAAGCCATCATTCTTTTTAATTCTTTCAGTCATCCTAAACTAGCACATCCTTCAGAGGAATTCCACACACCTTATTTAGGACATGTGCCTTGACTGTTAAGTGCATTACTGCTAGCTATTTCCTACTCTTCCTTGAAAGGAAGTCAGCACCAAATCAGAAATAGGCAATGGGGACCAGTCCCAACATGGTTCTGATATAGACATTTCTGGTCAGGATGATGTAAAGGTTCTGGAGTTGAGCTTAGACCTGGAAGATCCATGTCCAAATCCCCACTCAAGCATGAAGCTTCCTGCGTGACCTTGGACCAGTTACTATCAGCCTCACCTACAACAAAGGATTGTTGTGAGGACAAAAGGAAGGAGCCATGTACACCACACTCAACTCGCATTTTCAACATGCTGATTTGGTTGTATGAACTGGCCCTAAAAGAATGCAAGAAATCACACATAAATGTTATCCAGGAAGTAGAATTTGCCATACACTTGATTCATTTTGGTTCCAGTTTAAGATAACTTGGACCACATGGATACCAAATCTCAGCTTTCTATTTGTTGTGGCAATTCTCACTACAGCTATTGTCAATGGTCACCTGTATATATGTAAATTTTGCGTAGAATTATCACAAATTGTTCTTCTTGCATTTTGTGACCATTTGGCCTCTCTAATCTCTGCAACTTCTTCCTCTATAGCTGTGTATGTCTCTGCCAATGGAAGATAACAATTCATGAAGTAGGTCTTAATCCATTATGCCATAATTAGAGGTGTTTGCTTCTGGTGAGTAAGATAGGTTTACATCCTAAGTCTTACAGAACACAGTGGGCTTACTTTTGAGTAAGGTAAATAACACTTTTCAAACACCTCTAGCCATACTAAATCATACTAGTCTTTGAAGTGTAACAAGAATCTGTTGGTTTTGCTTACAATTCTGGTGACCATCTCAATGAAAACTAAATATCTTTAACTATATATTTCCTAACAGTAAATCCTTAAAAATACAGTCAATGATATAATCATGCCACTTTGCTCTACTGCATTCCAGAAAAGGCATCATATATCTTCCCGTTCCTCTGTTTTTGTTATTTCTTTGGAACGTTGTTAGCTTCCACAATTGTTTGTGAATGTAACATAGGGAAAGGAATTGTGTAAACTGTTGTATGACTAAATTAAATGCTGTTTTAACTAACAGCTAATAGTGTTTACTGCTGTGCAATAGTAATTTTCATATTTTACTGTATCTAATGACTTTCTGATTATTCAGATTCTCTGTAGGGATACAAAATCATTACATTAAGGATGAGTGATTTTAGTATGCAGTGACTGATCAGTACAATAATATGTAGACTCATGCTTCAGCTAGTAAATTAAATCATTTACACTACGGTGCCTGTCAGTTAGAATAGGGGCTCTTGCATTGTAATTTAGCTTGGCAATAAAGTCTGCCTAAAATACAACACAGGATAATCTTAGGTATCCCTTTGATCAAAGGGCAGAGGGAAAGCACACATTAAGAAACTCAACATAGGTAGGCCAGTTTTTCAATATATAGCAGAACTGCTATATTGAGATACGTATAATAACAGTATCTTATATGTGGAGTTTAAACAGACCAGTACTGTTAGTATGAACCAGAGTTAAAGCAGCGGTTCCCAAATTCTCCAGCAGTTTGGAAATTGCTGTAAGTTCCTGTGGGGGAGGGGCAAAGGCAGCAACATGATTGCTGCTGCCTTCTCTTCACCCTCCCCCCCTTTAAGGGAGCAGAGACAGGGCTTACAATTTTCACTTGTATCTGAATGATTATCTTTCTCTCATATGAACCTGCCCATTCCTTAAGAACAACTTCTGCACAGTTGCAATCCTGACCCCTGTGCCACTGCTCCCACAACACCCCCCACCTCCCAAGGGATACTTTCCCAGCCTAAGGAGCCTCGCTCAATGTTCCTGGGTGCTCCAAAGGCCTTCTGAGGCCTCCAGAGTGCTATAAAACAGTACTTCTGGTCTGCCAATGAAGTACTGTTTAAAGGCACTCTGGAGGTCGCAAAAGGTTTTTGGAGCACCCATGGTCCCAGTGCAAGGCTTCGAATGCCCCAGAATGGCTCCAGAGGGCAGGTGGAGGTGGCAGCAGCGGCGTGGCAGGTGAAGGCGGTGTTGCCCCGAAAGGGCCCACAGGCTTTTGCCCCCCAATCCTCCTCCAGGACCACCGCTGCTTCTGAGGCTTATGGTTAAGCAGGTTGTTTCCAGTCACAGGACCTTCTTTGTGTTCTACATATGCAGGGCCAACTGCAAAACCTCCTGGCACCTAACAGTCTCTCATACCCACTGAAGTGCTAACCTCTGCCCCTCTCAGTCCCTGAATTGGAGAACAGAAGAAGGGGTTGGAGACACTCTAGCCAGGCCCATACTGACCCAGGTAATTTCGCAGCAAGAGCATGTTGTGGGAGGGGAGGGAAAGATTGGGCGGAGCTTCAGGATGGGGAGAGGGCTGGAAGGGGCATCTTGGTGGCAAAAGGGCACACTGGATCCTATCCCCTGTTTTTCAACCTGCCTCAGTCCCTTCCTCTCCTCAAGTTTATTACAGCAAAATAGCTAAGGGGTCTGAGGACCCCCGTAGGTAGAGATGTTTGTTACCTGCGAGTAATATAGGATTACAGGCTAAGTCTTACTGAACACAATGGGCTTACTTCTGAATAAAATAAACACCATTTTCAAAAACCTCTACATTAGTAGTCAGAAGGTCACCCAAAGAGCACATAATTTTTTTTTTTTAACTTACCCCTCGTTGGTCTTCTGGTCACTCCCCTGAGAGGACTGGCTCTCAGTTCCTTACAGCTATACCACGTATGTACACTTTCCAGGGAGTAAGTCCCATTCAACATAGTGGGACTTGTTTTGGGAGAAACATCAGGAATGGGAAAACCCAGTGCAACTTGACTCGAGTCGAGTCGCTGAGTCACTGCCCCTCCCCGGTGATTCAACTTGAAAATGAGTCATAACAGGGGCACTTTCTGAGTCGCTGAGTCACCCTTTAGTGACTCTAAAGCACCTGAGTCAAGTTGCCCCCCCTTTAAAAAGCCTGCTGCAGATCCATGGAAAAAACGAGGCTGCTGCTGTATGTGTCTGTGTCTGTGTGTGAGAGAGAGTTCACTTTAAACACTCCCCTGATGTCCCCACCGATCTGTAAAGAGGGCAGGAGGGGTGGCAGGGACAGAAGAGGGAGGAGAGTCATGCACAGCAGCTACAAGGCATACCAGGATGACCTGATCCTTGGCGGTTCTACTCAGAAGTAGTCCCACTGTAGCCAGTCATTCAATAAGTCTTCCTCCTCCCAAGTAACAATGGAGCTCAGTTTACAGCAGCCAGTCATGCGGTGGAAAGTGTCATTGATGCTATGAACCTCTCCCATTTCTCCTTCTCCCTGGGCTTCTGCAGCCAATTGTAAGGCAAGAACACCCTTGGCTCCTCCTCCTGCCCTCTTTCAGCCAAAGACAGTATGAGAACACCTATCCTTTGTCCAATGATAATCGATTTTTCCTTCCTATCAGAGACAGCAAAGAGCCCACTCCAGCCTCACCCTCGGCTGGGAAAGAAAGCATTAACCCTTCCCTGCCTCATGGCTGGAACTCCCTTCTACTCACCCAGTCGGAATGCTGGCCCCACGAGGTTTTTCACACTGCAAAAAAACAGTATGTAAGCACATCCAGACACAGGCAGACTCAAGTCAGCATGCATGGGGATGAATGCCAAGTCAGGGGAACCCTGACTCAAGTCTTTTTCAGACTCTTCCACAAACGCGAGTCGCCGAGTCAGCAAAACTCATGCATTTTTGTGAGTCGAGTCCAAGTCACTGACTCGAGTTCCCAACCCTGGGAAACATGCATAGGATTGTGCCATAAGGAAATTAATAGCCTGATCCTGTGCTGCTCAGCACCAGAGGTCCAACTTCACCTCTGGCACTGGGTGTTGTAAAAGTGCCATAAGGTACTCTGGTGATGGTGGTGAGGCTGCTGCACTGGCAGAGAGGCCAGGACCAGCAGACACATCCCTGGAGTGCTGAGCAGTAACTTTTCCTGCCACTTACAGAACACTTGGCGGGAAGGCCTTTCAAGATGGGGGAGATGTCTTACACCGAGGTTCCCTTACTGAGGGAGTTTCCCTTAAAACTGCAGTTCCCTTACCCCGAGGAGTCCTGTGGCAACTTCCCTGGCCCCACAGGATATGGCAGCAGCCATTTTGCGCTGCTGTTCCTCACATCACCAGGGAGGAATAGGACTGGGCCCTAAGAGCAGTTTTGCCAGTGACTACAACAGAGCCAGGATTTGACTCAGTAATGAATAGCAACTAATGTAAATCCAATCTCCATAATTCAATATAAGGACTGGGGTGAGGGAGGGTCTGTAATTGGTGATACACTTTGTTTTCCCCTATGTACGCAGTTACAAAATGATCCTATGGTAATACAGAGACAAAAGGAAACAGGATTAAGGTTGCTATGGGAACTCAGAATTTCTGACTTGTGTGTGATTAAAATCTTAACTGTAACATTTCATTAATATGGGTTTTTAGGGGCTTTTGTTGTTCTTTAGCATTACTGAACATTTTGACTCTAGTGCCTACGCACATTTGTGTATACATATGCACTAAGCCCTATACATTTAACATATATAAAAACAGAACACAACCCCCTTGATGTATGATGTGTATGCTTTCATAACTTCCGATAATATCAATAGGAGTTACTCATGTAAATCTTCCATGTACAGTTAGGACAACAGACCCTGTAGAGCATGAAAGCATTATATTAAACTCATTTTTCTCAGCGTAGGTATGAATAGACTTTTAACATCCACATGACAGGCACAGACTTAAAGGCTGACTGTTTCAAGGTATCATGCATCAACCCACTTATCTTTTTTGTCACAAGCAGTGCAACAATGGTGGCAAGAGATCTCCCGCTACATTAAAATGCTGCATTACAAAGCAGAAACTCCTTCAAAAGAAAGGAAGAATTGTAAGCAAGATGCAGAACTTCTAAACTGTGTTTATCCCTTATTCAATCAGGGGGGGCAAAAGGTGATGCAGAAGATCCATAATGAGTAATTCCAATAAGGTTTCACTTCTAACTTCTAAGGTTTCACTTCACTTAAAGCAACTGCATTGGACTCCAGCTTCTGTCCTAGTAGCAGTGCTGGGGTAGCCAGTTTCAACTCTTTCCCATCATACAATATTTGCAATCTAAATAATTCCCAAGTTGTTATTACTCCCTTTAGAAAAGATATTATGGGAACCTTTATTAGCTCTATAGTGCAGTCAGAGGTGTAACCAGGGCACCGGTGCCTGGGGCTATGATGTCACGGTATCATGCAATGTTGCGACATCACGTGATGCACTGACATCACTTCCTGGTTTGGAGGAGGGCAGTGGTAGCTTCACAATGTGGCTGCCATCCCCCTTCCCTCTACAACAGCTTCCCAGTCGACTTTCGTCTTCTGCTGAGCCGTGGCAGACCCCTAAGCGCAGCACTGTATGTGGCTGGGCAGAAGACGACTTTCTTTTTAAATTGTTAAAAACTGTACCCGTCTTGGTGTAATGCCTGGGGCGAGTGCCCCTCAGGCTCTGCCCTAGTTACACTACTAGTGTATTTTGGTTCAAAATGGTTCAACACCCTTTTCTGAGTGTCCCTGCTCCAATCAAAATATGGACACACCACACATACTCACAAAAATCCACTTTAAAATTAGAAGTAACATCAGGAGACCTTATCACAGGTCTCTCATATTACATTTATTGCAGTCCTATGCTGTGCCAATCTGAGCTGTTTCAGCAGTATGCTAAAATGTCATACCCACTACTGGCTTACCAACTGAATCAGTGTTCACCCGGAATGAAATCCTAGTAAGTTCAATGGGTTTCCCTTCTGGCCAGTTTATTTGGTGCCCCTCCCCCCCAGCCCCGCTCTGGTTGTATTATATAACTGGTTAAGCAGAGTAGTTAACCAAAAAATGTATACTGTGAGCTGCAAGTTCCTGGTTTAATTCTAGGAGCACCTGTAAGTTTACTGAATTGTTTTGGGCAGGCCACTATTTTTCAACTGTACCCACATCCCTCATTTGTAATGTGGTCAGAATAATACTGCCTTCCATTAACGGTTGTTTTAGGATTGCCAACCCTCCAGGATCAGCCTGGAGTTCCCATTAATGAGCATCTGAATCTAGGTGACTACTGAAAGCAATCCTGGACATTTTAATATTAGGAATTTCCAGGGATGAGAACTCAAGTCCGAGTTGCAAAAACACGTTTTTTGCTGACTCAGTTACACTTGAATCACATGCGTCAATGACTCCAACACTGACTCAAGTCTGAGGCCTTTGACTTGGAAATGAGTTCTCACATGTGCAGACTCTGTCTGCATTTGGGTGTGCTTGCTTACTTTTTCACCACATGTGGGGTCATCATTCAGACTGGGTGAGCAGCAAGGAAATTCCAGCCAGGAGGCAGAGAAGGGTTAATGTTTTGGTTTTGCATCAAGCAGGAGGCAGGGGGAGGGAGGCGGGAGTAGGCTCTCCTGTCCATCTCTGAAGTAACTGATGATCAGTGGAAAAAGGTTTTCTCCCTAGACGAGGGAGGGGGAGGCACTTACTAGCCATGGAAGAGTAACTCATAGTTCCTGCAGGCTCTTTGAATGACAGGCCACAATGAAACTACTTCTGAGTAGAGCTGCAAAGGATTAGGTCATACTGGTAAGCTTCTCAGCAGCCGCACGTGACCCTCTTACCACTTCTGCCCGGGCTCTTACACAGTCCATCGCACCACACCTCGAAATCCCTGTTGCTCCATGTCCTGGTGTGCCTGGTACTCCTTCTGAAGGTGTGATGTGAACAGGGAAGGGGGAGGTGTTTCATGGTTGGGGTTAATCAGCAACCTTTCTGCAGGCGCTTTCTGCAGTTTATTTACTGATGGGATGGGGACACCAGGGGAGTGTTAAATGAGAACTCCGATGCGCACATCACCAGGCGCTCCATTTTTCCATGGAACCATGCTTGACATATGTATCAAAAAGACTCCTGACTCAAGTCAAATAGAGTCCTGAAAATGGTGTGGATGAGTTCTCCAACTGCCCATTAAGAATCATGCACTAGGTTAGTCAATGAGGTGGAGACTCAAAACTCAACTCAAGACCAGCTGTGGTGGATTTGCACATCCCAGGGAATTTCCAACCTTACATCATCTTGGGGGGAAAATCCATCTATAGCTTTTGTCAGAGTTGCCAATGATAGTAGTAGTAAGGATTATATTTCATTGTCATTGGGTTTAGGTTTTGGTGCTAAAGGCCTGAAGTGTCCGTCTCGTGGCCAAACTAGACATGACACAGAATTTCATTGTTCTTTACCCTGATGAGTGATTTTTAATGGCAGCAGTCCTAGAAAGAACAATTGGAAGCAGAAGAATGCTATGGGAGCAGCTGGAGAATACTTACACTTCCCACATTGTCCACTAAATCTCTGGGTATGTTTTTCAGCCCAATCCAATCCTCCCCCCTCTGCCAGTGTAGCCGTGCTGGAAAGGCATATGCTGCAGTGCACTGATTTTGCTGGTGCACATCCAAGGAGAAAAAAAGAGGTGGTGAGCCTGCTGCCAGTGGGGATAGGATCCAGCATGAGCCATCACTGCTGGATCCACATCCTCCCTGCCCCCATTCCTCCCACCTCCTTGCCCAGTTTCACCCCACCCTCACCCACCCTCCTCCACCACTTCCTACCACCCCTGCTGGCTTACCTGTACCAACAGGTAGCCAGCAGTCCAGTGACTCATGCAGGAAGGCTCTGGTCTTCACTCTAGACCAGGGGTGCCCAAACCCTGGCCCGGGGGCACTTGCGGCCCTTGGGGGCTCCCAATCCAGCCCTCGGGGAGCTCCCAGTCTCCAATGAGCCTCTAGACCTCCGGAGACTTGCTGGAGCCCATGCTGGCCCAACACAACTGCTCTCAGTATGAGGACGACTGTTCGACCTCTCACCTGAGCCGTGGGACGAGGGCTCCCTCCACTATTTGCTGTTTCACATCTGTGATGCAGCAGTGGCAGCAAAGGAAATGCTAGCCTTACTTTGTGCAAGGCCTTTTATAGGCCTTGAGTTACTGCAAGACTTTCATTCATTCATATAATTTCAATCTGTAAAAAATTCATTTATGTAAATTTATTCAAATTTTAAATGTAAATTAATTCATTTTTTCCCCTGCACCCGACACAGTGTCGGAGAGATGATGTGGTCCTCCTGCCAAAATGTTTGGACACCGCTGCTCTAGTCAGTGCACTTTATGATTGCTTTTCAGCAGCCAGAGCTGGCAGAACATGTATTTCACCAGTGGGTAGTCCAATCCCATTTGTCAGTGAGGCCAGTGGGGCAGCTCAATCCTTCTGTTTCTGTGGCAGATTATGTTCTTAACAACATCCAACTAATATACGGAATTCACTGTCTCAAGATGTGGTGCTGATCCAGATAGTTGGATATGGAAGACAGATGTATCAGCCACTATTAGCCACAGTTGCTTAGTGAAACTTCCATGTTCAGAAGGGACAGAACACCAATGCTTGTAGAGTTCAACAACAAGGAGGGGAAACAGCTGTTGCATTCATGCCCTGTTTATAGACTTCCAGTTGGCCACTATGGAGAACAAAATGTGGTACTAGATGAACTTTCAGTGTGACAGCAGAACACTTCTTATAAAGGTAAAAGTACTGCACATTAAAGACTTGTTTTAGAATTACAACTTTGCACACCAATTTTTAAGACATCCAATCCCAATCCAATTTTCTAGTGGCATTGCAGCCATGCCAATGAGGCATGCTCTCCATCCTGTGGTGAGGTGGCAGTCACAGAGGGCTCCTCAAGATAAGGGAACATTTGTTTCCTTACCTTGGGGCTGCATTACAGCTGCACCAGTGCTGGAAAGTTGGATAGGATTGGGCCCTTACTCATTTACTCTGTCTCATGTGAGGCAGAAACTTGAATGCTTGAAACTGAGGAGCATTTTATACATTGGTTTGCATTTTCTGTTTTGACCTGCTTCTAAAAATAAATGCTTGTAGAAGTTACTGAGAAATGTATGTGATATCATGCTAAGAACACATAGGAAAGTGCTATAGAAACATTATTATAGGTTCACTGACTATCCACAAGTGCTTGTTTTATACAAAGCATACATCTGGCAACATAGACCAACATCTGGTTGTGAAAAAGAAGACATCAGAAAATATTTCTATGTGAAAAGCCTAATATTGTACGATCATTCCACTTAATCACAAGTAATCACCCCAACCAAAGATATCAGCTTATTTCTGTTCAGTATGGTCAGTCATCTGTGCCGAGAGACCCTGCCTCTTAAGGATACAAACAAGCATTTACAGTGTGCTTGTTAGGGTACTGGGCCTGCTTTCAAAGGCTGTTTATTATCTGAACTACATGATGGTATGTACTTCCATTCTGGGAACATCATCCAGATCTCCTCCTTAACTGCATGACAAGTGCTCATCCCCCATGCAAACACTCCTTGAAAAGTTTCTAAACTGACCAGATGCTGTAATGTGGAACACAAGTTGCCCCTTCGCCTAAACAAGCCTGTAATCATTGCATCTTACACATGAGATATTGCCACTCCAGTTGAAAAAAAACACCGCTTAAAATTTAACGTCAAATCAAACGCTGGAACTATGCCTGTGCAATTAAGACAAAAACAAAAGCCCTCCTATTCCCTCTGGAAGCATGAACACTGCTTTCATTTTCAGCCGAGCAAAGGTTTCAGCTCTAAAGCTGTCTACTCATGAGTAGTCTTCCCCGAGATGTTCCAGGGACTAGTCATCAATGACTGATTCTAGAATTATGGCCTTGTGCATCCACTCTTATGATTGCCTCATTTACTTTGCCTCGCTCCAAGCCTGAACACCTGGATATGGAAAGTGTATTGTATGCTGGCCTGCCTTGGCTATTTTTACCTGAACAGAATGGAAAGCAAAGCTCCCGTGTAATTCTAATTGTATTTTAACTTCTACACCGTTACTTCCAGAATCCTTATAATGAGGGTGCAGTCAAAAAATGAAGCATATAATAGGAGCCTGCCACCCCGCTTTTTAAAAAAAGCCGACCTGCAGTTCTGGTTTGACAAACCAAATGACTGTAGTCAAGCACATTAGTGCGTTAACCTTTTTTTTTTATTACATTACATACATGAAAACAATTAAAGCTGGGATTCTTTCCAGTATATTATCATCTTTTTCTGTTCCCTCTGGCCTTTTTCCATCCATTTCAAAGAACGTATATAGCATCACCAGAACATTCTCTCATGCTGTGTGGGGCTTTCCTTTAAGGGTTTGTTTTTCCTTCTTAACAACTGTCTGCCTTTCAAGCGTAGCCAACTACAGTCTATCGTGGAGCCACAGCAGCAACCAAGAAAAAACAAACAAGCAAACTGACAAAAGTTTCGGTGGTTTTTTTTTCCCCTTTTAAAAATGCGTTGTCAAATTAAATCCAAGATTGAAATTCTGCTTCATAGTTTATTGTCTTTCTTTTTCTTTTTTTCCCCCCTGTGGTAAATGGTAATTAGAGTCAATAATCTTTTGCTGAGAGAGCACCTTGTCCTTAACAGTGTTTATATCATCATCATCAAAGATCTGCCTTGAGGGCCCTGGCGTGTTAATAATTTAAGGTGTGCACGGCCTAGTTATAGCAGGAAGCCTAGTTATTGAGTTTGTAAACCAGCTGATGATTTATGGGAACACCTTGCATGAGTCATGCTCATTAAATAAAATACTTCGGCTTAATAAGGATGGGGGTAAATAGCCCTTCCTGTTACAGGGCAACTATGCCATTGGAAAGTGTGCAGTGGCGTGTCACCTGCTGAACTGTAAGGGCATCCTTTGGACTGAGCTGCTCAGCTAAAGCCAGCTGGGCCCGATCCTGCTGAGCAATATGAGTACAGCAGCCCCCTTAAATATCCAATTTGGGTTCCCTGGAAGAGTGGCAAAATGCTCAGTTATTTAATTTTCTGTCATGGGGGGGGGGGCATTTTGAAATGCCTTCAGCTGGCCCTGAGGAAAGTTTGTGTCTAGGTGCATTTCCCCTCATAATGCAGACAGGAAGCATTTGCATTTCCCTGATGCCATCATTTCTTTCCCCCTTCCCATCTCTCCGCACGGTTGTGTCCTCCAGTTAAATCCTTTGATAGTAAGAATGTTAAATCTCTCTTTAAAAGGTTGCTAATTAAGAAACCAGAAATGTTCACGGAAATGAAATTACAAAAGGGGGGAGGGAATCAATATACAGTTGTTAAATGTAGCTTGCATTTTAAAGCTGCAGCTGTATTTTACACTTAAACACCCACCGATTACTCTGACTCACTACAAATGCCGAAAGAGATTGAGGCAGCAAAAGACGAATGTTCTAGAACACAGTCCATTGGGAAGGTGTCCTGCACATGCCCCAGTGCAAGAAGTGCAAGAGAATGGTAGCTCCCATTCTTTTCAATGGGACTTGAACAGCTTCCCAGGAGTCTAGGGTAACCCTCTCTGCCTGAAGCTTTTCCTAGAGACGTTTTTTTCCTCCAACACAGTATAATGCTGGAAAATTCCTAGAAGTCCTGTTTAAAACTCCAGGGTTGTTTTCACTTGTCACCTTGAGATTGATGCTGATTCATGGAGATCTCCAGGTCAACTGGCCAATCCAGTATGGTGAACTATCCCTGTGTGATCTTTTTTCATAGAAATCAAATGCCTGGCAAACTTCTGAGGAAAAAGGTAAAAGGGTTAAATATGCTCACTGTTTTGTAATACATACAGACAGAATAGTACCATTTACTTGAACAATTGTTGCATTTAGACTGTATATAACTGGGATCACTACAGCATGAATTACAATGATAAATATATTTCTACATAAAAAAAATGGGAGCCAGGTTATGAAAAAATGAATGTTTGCATAATTTGCTGAATTTCTAAAATTTTGAATTTAAAATAAGAAGTTTACACACAAGCTTCCTACTGAAATCTACCCTAGATCTTTAAAATCCACTCGGGAACACAACAACAAAAAATCTGAAATGTTAAAGTATGCATTTTGAATTTTACACTTCTACAGGCAAATTCATTTCATTTGTTTCAGTCTTTTCTGATTCAATACTGTATAGTGCTGTGTGCCACATTTTCCTTTTAGAATCAATCATAGTGAGTTGTCCTTTTTTCTATCAGGCAAAAAGGCATTTCCCAGCAGGCAACTGAGAACCTTAAGGGATGTGGTTCGCTAGGATGGATTCTAACCCCATTGAAATCAACTAACAATCAAACCCAAAATGTTAGAATTGTTTTACATTATAATATTATGTTAACATTATTATTGTAATATAATAAAACAGCATAGTTTCCTTGATGGATTTCACGTATGCTATCCAAAATCCAGAGAAGTCCAACTGGATTTCTTTATATGATAAGCTATATGAACCAATTTTCAAAGACCATTTTTCCTAGAAAAACAACCCTAACCATCATTACATTATCCTACAATATTGATTTTACTTTGGATTTCTTCTGTACAATTTTCTCACCTAAATTGTAGTGGTTCACAGAACAAAAAAAAAGTGGTTTATAAAATCAGCTTAGGGGTGGGCATAAATATTCTGAACATACAAAGAGCTGAAAGACAACATTATCCCTGCTTTCAAATTCTGTTTTGGAGCAAATCCTGTTGAAATTCTGGTGAACAAGGTTAATGTCAGAGCAGACAAAACAGTCCTTTCCACACTGTCCCCAGTCATGACCTTCACACAAATGGACCTTCAGTCCATTGATTGTCTGCATACAGGCTACATGTGCACAACTTTAAATATATAGGGCTCTCCCCCCATGATTTGGAGCTCTGCTTTTCCAGGGAGTGGGCCCTATAGATGTACGTCTGAAGTTATGAACATACAACTGTACAAGTCAGTCCATAAGGACAGGAGCAAGAACAATCCCACTTCTTCCTGCCCTCGCATATTCAGCATGATGTGTACAAAGGATTGAAATGGACCATAGTTAGGATCTCTGGGGGGTATCCCATGTCTGATGGAGAAGGTGCTAGGGGAGGGATTCCAGTGGCACCCCATGACCTATTCCTGATCTCTTAATCATGGTTAAAGGACTGGCATGGCTATATATTCACCAGCCCTTAAGATGATGTCAGCAGAAAATAATGGTAGTTTGGTGACAAGACAAATTTAAGGGATTAAATAGAACTGCTATTATGAGAGCATTCTGAAAATAATGAAATCTAACATTTCTGAGGCCATCAGTTCCCTTGAGCATGGCGTGACTAATCTTTCCATGATAATAGCAGAGGACTCCACAAAAAGACTAACAGCCCAATCCTGTCCAGATGTCTTGTCAATCTTGCACTGAATTTGTTATATCCTAAACCCACCCAGACTAAGCCACACCAGCCCAGCCGTCCCAGTAATGCTGGTGTGGCCCTTCCAGTGACACTGGTGTAAACTATCCCAGCAACGCCAACATCATCCATAGAAGCCCAGACACAGTCTGTCACCCACAGAGCAGCATCCTGCTGACGTTGGTGTGTCATTGACACAACATCCATGTGCTATTGGTGTTATATCTATGTCATTGGTGTAACGTTGAAGGAGCCAATTATCATATCAACACAATGCTAATAGCCAGAGAAGTACTGCTAAGGTGAACAGACCAGGAGACAGGGCAGGTGCAGGGCCAGTGCTGGGGGGATGCCCCTTGCTGTGCATGGAATGAGCAGCACAGCAATAAACACTTCCACTAACCATGAGGAGGTGCACCAAGAACACCATGCACAAAGACACAACATGACAAAGGGGTGTCACATCACACACACCCAATAAGGGATCTACACCGGCATTAGAAAAGAAGGGGCAAAAGGAAAGACCTGCTAGGCACCCCTGCACTCAGAGATAGTCCTCTTACACTCCCCCCCCCCCCAGCACAAACACACATTTGATAGGGTGAGGAGGTAGAGGTTCTGGTTTGTGTGTGGAGTCATGCTGGTCCAGAATACCTGCAGTCAGAATTCTGAGAAGACAAGAGTTTAAAAAATCTTGCCATACATTTTGTGAGGGACAAGAAGCTGTTTGTGGAAAGTGCTCCTCCCTTTGTGCACCATGCCCTATCACCATGGTCCCCATCACCAAAGTTCCCTTTGAGAGACCAGGGAGGTATAGCTCCATGTTGCTCCTTTGATGATCTGAGCAGTAGTATCCCTGGCAGGGCTTTAGTACTTGAGTTGGTGCATGGTGATTAGCTGCCAAATGTAGTCTGTATCCTATGCTCTGTTCTGTAAAAGTGGACAGGGCCAGCACTGGCAGGAGATGCAATTTTGTGTTTTTCCCTTCCCCGTTGTTCCTTATGGCAGAGGTTCCAAAACTGGGTTGTTGTGATGCCCCAGCCAGAGAAGGCCTGTCACTGTCCCCTTAAGGGGCAGGGCAATGGTGCTCATGGGATTCTGCCACTGCAGGGGGGAAAGGGTTGTGTTTGAACTTAGCTCTGACTCAAATTTCCCTCTTGAACACCAACTGCCCATAAGTTTCCCTTCTGCAGCCAATACCAGTTTGGATTTGGACCATGGCATGGGGCAAAGGCACACCTCCCTGCTGCAGCCACTATCCAAATTGGCCCCTTCTGCTGCTTGGGGGGGGGGGAGGGAATAAAGATATTGGAGTTTCTAAACAAGGAGCTCCCACCATGTCATATCATCTCTAGTTTGGCCCCAATGGCAATCTCATTCAGACTCCCCAACTCCTAGTAAACCTCCTGTTAGTAAACCTCCTGACTCTTTTGAACAAAGGAGTAGTCAACCAGTAGCCAGAATAATTCAATATTGGTACTGATCAATATTGAACAGCCTTAGTTCAGGGTATCTGAAGGAATGACTTCTCCAGTATGTGACCCTAAATGTTCTGGGATCGTCAAGGGAGAAATTGTTTCAAGTGCCTCCATCACCCAACGTTAGATGATTGTCTATAAAGAATGCGGTGGTGCTTTCCCAGTGAACTTTTATACCCAAGGATGCAAGTCTTGTTCCTTATTTTCCAAAGGCTGGTTATGATCTTTTTATTTAAGCTGATCTTCACAATATAAAACGGTTGTATTTGCTGTTAGAGAATGGATTTATTCAATTAGCTTTGATTATTGTCTTTACTGGTTTAATTGATTGCATTGTGTACATTGTGTATTTTAATCTTATGGAAGCCACTCTGAGAGTGTACGCTTTCAGCAAGAGGGCAGGATATTCATTCTTAAATAAATAAAACTGGGAAAGGTCACTTCCTAGCAGCCGTGTACTTAGTTTGGGTGTGCAATGTTGTTCTTTTAAAAAGCAAGACATTGCATAGCACATTCAGTAGCAATGTATTGACAGACTGTAAGTCACAGCAGGTTCACTATGTGTTCCCTGATTAGCTAACAACAGGTTGTGGCCCATAATTGGACAGGGCATCGTTTTAACCATGTTCCCTGGATTCATGTGTTTGGATACTAAAGGGCAAGCCCTTGGTGGACATAAGCAGGCAGTATTAGTAAGAGGAACAAGGAAAAGAGGAGGAAAAGAGTGTTAAAGATCTCTGCTACCAACATGAACACCCCTAAACATTTCTAAAAAATGAAGAGATGCAAGAGACACATATTTGTCACTTCAGTAATTTTACAACCTAGCTTGCAATGTTTTATTAAGATCACCAGTTCACAGACTTTTAGGCCAAAAGTGGAGTCTTCTGGGACTTCACTTTTAATATCAAACCAACTTCTGGAGCTAGAGATAAATAACCTTCAAGTGGTTATTACAGAACTACGTTCCTAGGGAGAAAAAAATGCAACAGCAGAAGTAATACTTTTTGAATGTCAAGTAGTTACTATGTTGCCTTCTTAAGGAATGAAGCTAGTTTAGAACATATACTTTCTCTGAACTATTGAACAACTAGAATGAACAACTAAGGGCACAATCCTAACTAGGTCTACTCAAAAGTAAGTCCTATTTTGTTCAATGGGGTTTACTCTCAGGAAAGTATGGTAAGGATTGCAGCTTGAGTCCTCCATAATATCAATCCAAAACTGATGTCCAAAGGAAGTGAGCCACTTGTTGCCTAACTTTATGGTTCAGTTGCAAAAGACAGTGTGTGGTGAAGCCATCATAGATAAGACTGTTTTGTGCTTCAGGGAGCTTTTACGGGCGGGGGGGGGGGTCTTACTGCATGTTAATCTAGTTGCCAAAATGTATAGGATTGCATAGATGCTGAAACAGAAAGTACAAAGCCCCAGTTAAACACAAAATGGAAGCATCCTTAAAGGAGATTGTGGGAGAGGAAGCAGTTGCTGTTCTGTTTATATTTGCCAGCAACATTCCCAATGGATCCTTCATTCAGGTACTGGCCAGACCTGGGACCACTTAGCTTCCAACACCATATAGGACAGGACTCATTTGGGGCAGTATGGCCATAGGTTGTATTTATTTACTTTTAACTCCTGTAGACTGTGTTTCTCCGAAAGAGCTCAAAGCTGTGTCTATATGTTATCCCAGCAACTCTGGAGTGACATAAACCTGAGGTATGGTATTTCTACTGAACCAATATGGTCCTTCATCAGCCTTCCAATAAGGACTCCTCCAGGGGGCAGGTTTGTACTGTGTATGGTGGGATGGCATGGTTGATTGCTTAGGTTACTTACAGAGTCATTGATACCATCAGCACACATCCATTATCTTGTCACCCTCTTGAGGTGAAGTTTACCAATCTGGAGATTTCACATTGAGCTTCCACCAAATGAAAGGAAATAATCCAAACCTTGTCCAAAAAGATCTTGCACACTTCAGTCTCTCCTGGTCCAATCCAGACTACAGTGGCCCATAAGGAAAGGGAAAGAACCAAGAACTTGCATCACATAGAAATAAATGGAAAACAGGAAGTCCTACGTACCTCAATCAATGTGAAAGGTTCCTGTCTGGTAGAAACTACACTGAAAGTTTAATAAGTACACTAGCCCCACACATTTGCTCAAAATAATGTCCAGCTTGACTCCTAGCAAATATAAACTGAAGCTTCAGTATCATCCCACGCACCCCCCATTTTTTGCTCCCCTCCCCCATTTTACTTCATCCAGCCTGGAGAAGAGCTTGTTCACTATTTTGTGAATTTTAGTTGCTCTTAAGCCATTTCTGCCCAATGTTACATATATACAACAGGGACCAAATGTGTATTCCTGTGGGCTGGGGAAAAATGGCTAAGGATATTATTCTACTACGCTTTGTTGACTTTTATATCCAAAACATTCATTTTTTTTCTTTTCCAAATGGACCAAGATGCTACCTACCATTTAGGCTATTTTTAGTCAGTATGATTTAATTTAAGAGCTTTTGTCATCTGTGCAGTGGCGTAGCTAGAGGGGGTGCTAAGTACTAAGTTGTGCAAGCAGCCCTTCCCCTTCTCTCTCAGAGCCATTCCAGGTGGGGGGAGCAAATGCAGGTGTCTGTCTTAGTTTTGCTCCCCCACCCAGAATGACTCCAAAGGGGAGGGCTGCTTGCACACCACAGTGAGGCTCCCTACAAAATTTAGTGTTTTGCACCCCCTCTAGCTATGCCACTGCCTTTTGTGAATGCTTTGAAGTTCTAATCATGATTTATATTAATCTATACATTTTATCCAACCCAAAATAGAATTTTCCTAACAGTATCATACGGGACAAATGTGTACATTGGTGCATGTATGCATGTGTACATTGGTGCATGTGTGCATGTGTTTAGTATGTGTAAGCCAAGGCTTAGCCTTATACAGTCTATATGCAATTGTTCATTAGGCTTTGACCTATGAGCAAAAACTGTCATGATTGCAGCTGTATCATCCTCCAAGGGTAAAATACATTATAAAAGCTAAAGATTTAGAAAAGTTAAAATCGTGAGAACTTGAATCACATGTCTTTGAACTAGTGACATTTCTTTCATTTTTATCAAGAAAAGGTCATTATGAATGTGTGTCTGTGTTTGTGACAGAAAGAAAAATAGGAAAGGGGGATAAAGAGGCGCATCAAGATAAAAAATGAACTACAAAGGCTGCAATCCTATCCACGCTTTCCTGGAAGTAAGTTTCATTGACTATAATGGGACTTCTGAGTATACAGGCATTTGATTGGCCTCCTAGTCTCCTATTTCAACACTGTCATGGTAGGAGCGTGTTGTGTGTTCATGGCAAATGTATTCCTCTACTGCAGTGTTTTTCACTAGATGGGTTGTGAAACAATTTCAGGTGGGTCCCCATTCATTTCAATATTTTATTTTTAATCTCTTAGACTTGATGCTACCATGGTATGTGACTGCATTTGAGGAAATGTTACAGATCAGTACTTTGAACAGGCTACTACATATATGCTCTTAACAATGATAGTCAATAGGACTTACTTCTGGGTAAGTGTGGGCAGGATTGCAGTCAAGGATTGTTAAAAATTTTCCTGCTTGAAGATGTCACTTCCAGTCATGGTATCATTTCCAGTGGGTCCTGAACCAATTCTCATTCTAAAAACTGGGTCCCAGTATGAGAAGTTTTAGAACCACTGCTCTACTGTAACAAAAATAAGCACTTAAATACTCGTATTCAACATATACAAAGTTGAAGATCAGATTCCCTCCCCCATGATTCATAGACAGAACCATTTGACAGCTTTCTCTTTCCTTTAAGTATTCTGACTTGTTAAAAATTGACCATCAAAAAGGCCTAGATGCTTTTCCTGTCATTTCCAATTATTCTTAAGAGACACTCTCCTTCAGAGTGAAATCTTGGGTAAGAAAAACATGACCCTGAACATCTCAGTAGGCAAATTAGGGAAAAGAAATCTCAGAAAAACTGCATTACCACTAGCCTTTAAAAAAAAAAATTGTCTCTTCCACTAGAAGATGTACAGAGCAGACACTGAACACTGAGGCCGCTTCTTTTGCCAATACTGAATGTATAGCTTCCCTTTGTGCCTTGCGGCTAGAGAAGATTTCTTTACTGAGATGCAATCAGTTCTGACCAATCAGTAATAAGGGTTAATCAGCTGATCGATTGGCCCCTGAACAGCTTGGACCTGGCTCCTCTCTGACTGGCTCTGGTCTGGCCTTCGGGCAAGAGGTTGGGAACTTTTAATTAGCAGCAGCGGAGGCAGCAGCAGCTACTCTACTGCCTGAATGGTCAACGGGTTCACTACTGAGGCGGCAGTGCTTGAATAATAATAGAAAACAATGTGACCACAGGAGAGAGGAGAACAGTAGGACCGCCAAGGCACATGAGGATGGCAAGGGGGAAGATAAGGGGAGTTAATCATGGAATGCTCCTCTCTGAAGGATGCTTGACAGATCTGTTTGGGGTTGGTTTCCCTTTGTTGTCCCTCATGACACCATCATTCCGGTTGTGACAATTTACCTACCCCAAACAATCTGATAAATCTTGTTGACGGCCACATAGGAATGCCTTTCAGATATTATTTCTCAATACAGGGCCAGACTTACTGTGAGGTACTATGGAGGGCTCGCTTGGTACAATCAGAAAGAGCACCATTTTTGTCCTCCAGTATCATGAGAAAACAAATTCCAGTTGGCCTTTGGGGAGAAAGGGAATCATTTTGACTTTGTGCAATGACTGAAATATGGACAATATGGTCTTGCTGCAGCCTTTGGGTGCGACAAGGCCCACAGGCACACATCCAAATCAAACCTCCACCTATGACTAAGATGTTTGAAAATGGTGTCGTATATGTTACTCAAAAGCACATTGTGTTCAGTAAACCTGTAATCCTATCTTACTCGCCATAAAAAAAAACACCTCTACCTACATCTAGAGGTGGGAGAAAATGGCAATAACAAAATAAAAACACAACACCACTTTCTGCACTTTATTTTTTGCAGATTTGGTTATTTTTAAAAACTGTTTTATTTGGTTTTTATTTATTATTTAATGGGGGGTGCATGGATCATGACAGCGGCTGGATCTGCTGACACTATACCACCTATTTCATCTACCTAGTACACTTTTAAAGTAATTATAATTTATAATTATAATGTAAATTTTGACTAAAAACTCATAACACTTTCTGCACTTCTAACTTTGGAAAACACCAAAATCTGCACGCACACGCACACACGCGCACACACACACACACACACACACACACACAAAACTGTTTTATCCCACCTCTCCCTATGACACACTCTGTGTGCATTACAGTTGGCTGTTTAGTGAAGCAGTTACCTGGCAGCTCTGTTATGCAGTCAGTTCGACTTTCAGCAATCAAATAAAGGGCAAGGCTTTCTCAATCAGGCTGCTTCACAAGTTGCGGTAAGACAGTCAAATCACAGCATATCAAGCTGTAACATACATTAAACTTGCTATGTACGCAGGGATGATTCTGAGTGGTGTGAATCTAAGCTGTTTAAGACTGGAAAAGCTGGTTGAGCTAAATATCTTGGATTTAAACCAATATTGGATGCAAGCCCAAGCTGCTTTCTTGGAAATAACTGTTAATGAAGCCATGTACCTTAGGCACATGTTATATGTGCACACAGTGTACTCCAGCTGGATGCAGGGTGGTGTAGTGGTTTGGGATGTGGACTTAGACCTGGATGATCCAGGTTCAAATCCCCCCTCAGCCACAAAGCTTCCTGGGTGACCTAGGGCCAGTCACTTTCTCTCAGCCTCACCTACCTCACAGGGTTGTCGTGAGGACAAGAAAGAGGGGAGGAGCAGCTGTGTAAACCGCCCTGAACTCTTTGAAGGAAGGGCGGTATAAAAATGTGAAAAAATAAATAAATAAATAAATAAATAAATAAATAAATAAATTTCCAGTTGTGGCTCGCTGACCAGATCTTTTGTGAGGGTTTTTCTCCATAGACTTATATGCAGACCTTTATTTTTGTGGGGCTTGTTCCAGTCCTCTACTATCTTTGGAGCAGCCTGGTCCAAACTTTGTGTTGTGCCAGTGCAGGCCCCCTGCACAGTCTCAGGCTCACTTTGACTTGTGAGCTGACCATGGTGGCACAACTATGTGTGCCAGCCTGCCAGCTCTAGCTTAGAGGCCAGCACAGGAGTGTCAAGCAGCAGTGCTGGCTACATCCTAACCCCTTCCCTGGCCTAAGCAGCCTTACCTGGGCTGCTCGGATTTGTACCAGCTAAATAGCTGGCACGGATCTGAGTAGCTCTTAAGGCAGTCTGGGGTGTTATCCAGGGGAAGAATATCCCCTTACCCCAAGGTGATCTCCAGCCTGCACCTAATTTGCACTGAATACAGCACAGGTCATTCAGCCTGGCTGTTCCAGCACAGGTTAGGATTGTGCCCTAACTTGGCTCTCAGATTTGTTCTCTTTATTCCAAGTTCTTAAGGATTGGATTCATCCTTTCAAGAGAGAATTGCATTGAAGCAACAATGCTTTCCTTTCCTAACAAAAGACCTTGAGAGCTTTTCTTGCCCATGGCCAGGGCAGGGCAACTTCAATCAAGGGTTTTAGTGGAAGAAATCCTTGGTCTGAGTCCATTGTTCTACTGTAGCGCAGGGTTTCTCCATATCTTAGGAGTTGATGGGGCACAACCAGATGTTTGGAAAGTTGCAGCTGCTTTGGGGAAAGTAGCAAATTGGTTAATTCAAGGTTTGCTCATAATAAGGAAAGTGACCCAGAACCAGTGGTGGGATTCAGCAGGTTCTCACCTATTCTATAGAACCCGTACCTAATCCAGCTGTTGGTTCTAAGAACCGTTTGCTGGCCAGGGAGCTCACACCTTGAAATGTCAGGGCTAACCCTCCTGGGGGCAGCAGCCGTGCGGGGCCAACCTCTCCCAGGGGAAAGCGGGTCGCTCCCAGTGGGTGCCGAGGCTGCTGGGGCTAGCCAGACGCGGCCAACTGGAGTCTCCCGCGACGCGCACCCGCAGATGCAGCCTGCTGACTAGGGTGAGAGAAGCAGCCCAGCTGCCTGCCCCGCACCTCCCCTCCCCAGCCAAGCTGGCTGACTGGCGAGTAGACTGCTCCTGCGCCTGGAGGCTCCTTGGACTCAGCTCTCACCATGGGTCGGGGGGGGGGGCCACGGGCGGGACGAAGAGGAGGGCGTCGGAGCAGCTCCCGCCCAAAGAGCCCCCGCTGCCCCTGAGGGCAAGCCCCCCTCCCCCCCCGCACGTCCATGGATACACAATGGAACTTACCTCTGGGTAGGCACTGAGCACAATCCTAACCAGGTCTACTCAGAAGTAACTCCTATTTTGTTCAATGGGGCTTACTCTCAGGAAAGTGTGGTTAGGATTGCAGCCACTGTCAATCAGAAGGCGAAGGAAGGAAGCATCTCATCCTCATCACTGAGGCTGCGATCCTATCCACACTTTCCTGTGAGTAAGCCCCTTTGGCTATAATGACTTACTCCTGAGTAGACATGCATAGGATTGTGCTCAAAGGCTGCAGTCCTAGCCACACTTTCCTGCAAGTAAGCCCCTTTGGCTATAATTATAATGAGTAGACATGCATAGGCTTGGGCTCTCAAGCTGCAGTAAGCTCTGTTGACTATAATGGGACTTACTTCTGAGTAGACGGGCATAGGGATTGTGCCCTTACTTCCCAAAAGCACAGGACTGCACCATGGGGTTGGTTTTCATACTTGGGGTTTGGGAATGCAGTTTTGTGCCTGGGATCTTTTCATTGCAATACAATGTGTTGTTACACAACGATTGTATAATACACTATCAGACACATAGAGGCGATGCTCCCACAGCTGAAATTCCTCAGGTTAAAAAAAGGCAGGAATGTGGCACAAAACATTACTTCATTAAGGGTACAATCCTATGCGGGTCTTCTCAGAAGTAAGTCCTGTTGTGTTCAATGGGTCTTACTCCCAGGAAAGTGTGGATAGGATTGCAGCCTTTGAGCAGAATCCTATGCATATCTACTCAGAAGTAAATCTCATTATAGCCAATGGGGCTTATTCCCAGGAAAGTGGAAGTAGGATTGCAGCCTTAGGGCACAATCCTATGCATGTCTACCCAGAAGTAAGTCCTATTGTGCTCAGTGAGGCTTTCTTCTAGCACCTGTGCAGTCACAATGCAGCCCTGAGGTAAGGGAACAAATGTTCCCTGCCCCCCACCACAGGATGCAGTGCATGCGCTATTGGTACAGCTGCACTGGCACTGGAAAATTGGATAGGATTAGGTCCCAAGTCCTCTTAACTGTAACTTTTCAGCACCAAGTCCTGGAGGTCTCCTTGTGACAAGGGAATGTTTGTTCCCTTACCTCTGGACTGCAATGTGGCTGCATTGGCTCTGGAAAGTTGGATAGCCCTTAGGCTGCAATCCTACTCACACCTGAGAAGCAAGCCCAGATGTGTATAATCACATTATATAATGTGATTTACTCCTGTGTAGGCTTGCATAGGATTGGGCTGCTATTCCCAGGTAAGTGTGCTGAGGATGGTACAGTTAGCATTTGCTCCTTCTCTAGCAGAAAAGTTCCTTTAGGTTATTCTCTTCCTTCTCCCCCCCTCCTCCAATGGCAGGCTGACTAGAAATTGAAGATTTTTTGAACAAGTTTGCAAATTGGGTTTAGGTCTTATCACCTAATGAAGAAGAACTGGAGAAGCACTGGGAAGAACTTGTGATCAGGGTGAACCTCAAAACCTGCAAGGCTTGTTACATGTGCTGTTAATTTTCATTTTTAGGCTGGGTTGTGGGTGCTTGGGCACCTATACAGCTGCAACACTTTCGAAGAACTGTGGTGGGGAGGTTCTGCCTCACCTGCCTCCCCATCCACTGCAGGCCCCTGCTTTGCACTCCCTGGTCAGTAGCAGCCCTCAAACTTGTGGGAGAAAAGCCACTAGAGTAGACCAAAGTGATGGGTATCTGCTGTTGCCTGTCGGAAAGCAACCTAGAAGAACAGTCCCCTCATAGTACTTTTTTGCTCATTAGTGAAACTGTCCTTCAAGGCTGCCATTCTCTCTCAAACCCTGGAAGTCAACAACTCCCCTTGAACTTGTTGGGCTTCTGAGTAGACGTGCATTGGATTGCAGAGTTGGAAGTTGGAGGGGGAAGCTTTAGAGTTCACTGGAATTCTTTTTGGGGCTGGGTGGTAAAAGGAATAGAGCATCATTTCTCAACCAGTAGTACTCATACCACCAGTGGTACTTGAGGTAGTGTTCAGTCGTACTCATGGCAGGACCCCCCCCAGACCTCCACTGCCTGGCAGTGAGACCAGCAATATGATGCAACAAACAGTGGTAGGAGGCTCAGTTCTGCTTTTCTTGTACTCAAAAAAGCCCTCCCATCTACCCTGGGAGCCCAATCCTATGCATGTCTACTCAGAAGTAAGTTCCATTATAGTTAATGGGACTTACTACCAGGAAAAAGTGGATAGGATTGTAGCCTGAGCCTCTTACCGTGGTTTGTTGCATCATGTCTGGCCTCTTAGTATGGAAATAACTGGTGTTAAAGTCATTCCAGTTACTTCCAGTTGTACTTCCCAGAGGTGGGCCATGCACAATGGCGAGAGGCAGATGCTGAGGAATGTTGTAATAGAACAAAAAAGAAGGGGAGGTGTAAAGATGTTACTGTGCTGTTGTTGCTTTTGGTTGATGATGAGGTGTCAGACTATGTGCTCAGTGCACTTTTGCTGACCAGATGTTCACCACTAAAAGTGAACCAGATCCTTGAGAGGATTGACTGCTCTGGTAAAAATCACCAAGTTCCCACTGAGAAGGAAGGTGGCCCAGCTCAAAGCCCAGTGCAGCAAGTTGGTTTGTGCAGATGTGAAGGTGCTATGCTGCTGTGGTGTCTCCAGAGGTTGGTAGCCCTGACAGTTCCCACCTCCTCTTCTTGGTGCCTTCCTGATTTCATTATACAACTGCCTTGAGAATTCAAGAAAAATGTCCATTTGAAGTGTGCATTTCAGCTGCATGTTTATCCTCCTTGGAAACTAGTGGCCAGAGGCCTGTAAGTGTGACTACAGAGGACAGAATTGCAGCCTTGCCATTTGGATTTAGACATTGGGTTAAAGTTACAGTGCAATCCTATGACTGTCTACTCAGAAGTAAGTCCTATTATGTTCAATGGGACTTACTCCCAGGAAAGTGTGTACTGTACAGTATAGGAGTGCAGCCGTAGTCTTTCAACGTCCTTTGCGGCAGACAAGTGAAGCTGAGTTGCTTATTGTTCATTAGGACATAGAACCTGTTGCTAATGTATTTGAATCCCACCACTGCCCAGAACCCATGGCAGTGAGTGACCCTAGTCACATCTTTAAACTGATTTGAGTGGGTGTTCAAACAACCTCCCACATCAGTGCATGAGGAGGGAGTGAGACCATAACATTAGCCATACCTTCAGTGTTTCTGTGCAATTGCTCTTAATATGAAAGGGCACTGTGCATTAACAGTCCTTCCCATTAAGAGATGATGAGGGGACACGGGCAGCAGGTATCACCATGGGTTCCATGTTTGGGGGGCGGGGGGAAGAGATTGCATTTATAGGGTTGAACATGATTTAGCTCAGATTAAGCATGATTAAGTCCCAGTGATTTAGGGGAAAGTTTCACTTGTTTAAATTTTTTCTGTTCAGATTGTTGTGTTTTAGGAGTAGTTCTCAGTGAAGTGATAGATCTGTATCCAGCCCCTGCAGGTTAGGTCTCCTCCATATAAAAAGTGGTACAGCCTAGACCCAAGTCTATGCAATGAAAACTAGTCTCTTCACTGGATTGTGCCCAGTTTTCAAACATTATATGAATAAGATTGGGTCCTAACTCTCTTGGCTTGCCATAAAAAATCCTGGGAAGCAATGTTTGGTGCCATATGGAAAATATTCTGTTCTTGATCCTTAGCTTTCCCCTGCTCAAACTATAATTTGAGCTATAAACTATAATTTCCCATTGGAGGAGCAATTATTGTTAAGCTAGTTTGAGTCAGTAGCCTGGGTATGCCATCAAACACATTTGCTTGTGTGAGTAGGAGATACCAACTGGATATTCCATTTCTGGAGCAGGGCAGCAAAACACCACACCACTACCAGGTCAACTCTAGAACCAATTTTTAAACTTCCCTTTAAAAAAAATTTTTAGAGTCCTTTACTTGCTGCACATTCCCCTGAAGTGAACTCTCTGGCTGGGTTGTGCCTATTTCTGCATTTGCACTCCAAAGTGAAGCACATTGCAGTCTCATTGATTTCAAGTGTAGTTGAATTAAGCAATCAGGACCTGCTCAGTTCAATTCTCTCCTCTGCCATGGACCCACCAGCTAACCTAAGGCACGCCACTGCCTCTTAACCTCAGTTCTCCAACTACAATATAGGGATAATACAACTTACCCTATAGTTGTAAAGACAGCATCCAGATAATACATGGGAAATGCTTTGTGCATTCAGACAGCAGCACTATACAAATGCTGTTATTATTTTAAAGTGAAGAACAGTAGCAAAGATATCTGACCCATCTTGGGAACCTACATTGTTAATTACTTTTCATTCTTTGAATACACCTCCAGATTTTTTTTTTTAAGGGAAGGGTAGGAAAAGCACCTCATCTGTTCCCCTTGCACATGAGTGGGAGATCATGCTATCATTTCTAGATTGGGCCTTGCAGGAATCCTGTACTATGTACCAGGGAAGGCACAAATTGTGCAAAAAAAGCCCCTTGTGATTTGGGAGATCTGCTGCAATTTGAACCCAAATTTCCCTGCCTATGCCAGCCACCAGGCCACAGGGCTCTCAGACTTTGTTGCTTTAGTTTCCTTCTCACAAAGCTACCACAGAATTCTTCCTGTCTGCCTCCTGTGCCAGCAATCCCTGCTTTGCAAACGCTACAGACATAACACAAAGAAACAAGACTTAAGTGCATCCCACAAGCAGCATAACTAGACTCATTCATTCAATCCCACTCTAATCATTTTGGATGGTCGATGAAACGAAGCATATTGTTCGGGCAGACAGCAGCAAGAGAACCAGACTTTGAGAAAAGACAGCAAAAACTCCATTTTATCATTTCAGATCTAATCCTGGGTTTCTTTTTTCTTTTTCTTTTTTTTTTGAATGAAACAAACAAAGAGTCAGAGAGCAGAAATTGTGTTATTTAAACTGACACTGCCTAAATGGCAGCCCTTTCTATTATTCCTTTTCTTCCTTCCTTCCTTTTTTTTTGTGTGATCTCTCATAAACGCACAATGTGTTCATCGCAGACATGGAGCCAACTTCATTACTATTTATATTGCTCTAGACTGGTTGTGTGCAGTCAATTCATAATTGTCCAGTTTTTCTAATTAATCACAAAAGATTTTTGTTTTGCCTGCAGCTAGTTCTGGGGTGACTCACAATGGCAAGCCAAAGCTCATACATCAAACACAGGCCCTCTTCACTCCAGCCTCCTTCTGCTGGGGAATGCAGCAGGCCTCTTCTTTACCACTGAAGCGCTCACTGGGCATGTGCAGCCCCAGGCAAAGGAGAAACACAGCGATCTGTCCTCTGCCGTGCGCATCTTGTTATTTTTATCTGATGCTTGCATTTTCAGCTCAAACCAGGTCCAGATATTTGAGGAGACCTCCCTCAATCCAAAGGATCTCATTCGGTTTCTCGCTTTTATCAGGCAGTTCAAGGTTTGTGGTTGTTTTTGTACAGCTTTAAATGAACCAAAAGTTGTGTTATATATTGTTGAAATGTACACACTATCAATAGTTTCCTAATTAGTCCAGATGAAACAGTGGCTGGTACAAGGGCAATTAAACCTGATTGTCTGATTGGTAACTTAAGTGTCCTTTCATGCCATGATTTTTCTCATGCTGGATCATTTTAAATGCTTTATATAACAACAACATGAATGAACTCTGTGTGCTTTCAAATGGCAGTTTTGGAAATGCAAGAAGTACTGTATCTGCAAGTACAAGTGTTTGGCAATACTGTTAAATTGGATACAGCTTTTCTTGGAATGTACCACTTAAGTTTCATTTAAGGAGAGGGAGGTACAAGTGAGGCCTCAATATCCGTGAGGGATCCGTTCTCACACCCCTTGCTGATACCAAAACTCACGGATAATCAGATCAGGATTTTCCACCCCTTTCCCCTTCTGAAGAGGACCAGAGTTGTGCTCCAGTCCCCTCCAGAGGGCTTTCTGAATGGTCTGGAGAGGCAAAAAACAGCCACTTCCAGTTTCCTGAGGGAAAATGGAAGTGACGTTTTTTGCCACATTAAGCATTCTGAGAGCCGAGGAAGCCCATAGAGGACAGCTCTGGTTCCCTTTTGGAGGGCTCAGGTGGAGCCAGGGGACCTGCATTGAGCCAAATCCAAGGATGAAAAATTCCTGGATAAACAAGCTTTACCTGTATTGCCTGTTTGAATCTCCCCCAAAAGGGAAAAAAAAATTGTTCTGTACACAGAAAATGTTAAAAATGTATATGCAGTGTGTATTCAAACATGCAGCCTCCACTGGCTACATAGTGATATTGTCCATTAAAACCTTTTCCTCTTAATTCTGCCATTTGTATAAACCAAGGCCCAAGTTAACTGAATGTTACAGAATACTGAGCTCCTGTATCTTTACTAGTTACACGTAAGAGGAATATTGTCTGGTGCAGTTTGTTATATTGTCACTATTGTACAGGAGCCCTCCAATGGTCCCCCTATCTGGGGCTTGTGTTTCTCTATTTTTTTTCTTGCCTTCCTAAAGTACAATAAAAAGAACCTGTATATGTATATATTTATCATAATGGCTCCGGATGCAGCATGTATAGGCCAACACAAATAGGGTATTACAAGTTGAAGATCTGTACCTCAGGCACCATTTTATTAGAACTGGTGTTTACATCAACAATATATCCTAAGTACTTCATATTAAGCTTGGACAAATCATTTGCCTCCAGGATTCAAGTGTGCCTCTGAAATCTAATCCTATTGTGATTTCTTTTTTTACTGCCCAAGCAAACATGATGAAATCAGTACCTGTTAAAATTGGAATGGTGAACACAAGTCATTAAATAAAACATAGAGAAACTCAAGTTTGTGTAATGTGCACGCACGCACACAAATAACATGCCTTCTACCAATATGTCCTCAGTGGCCATTTGTGGTATCTAACTAGATCATCTTTTTAAACTACTTGTTTGGTTGGTTTATCCTTTCTTAGGCACCTGATCTACGACTTTTGATAGCTTATTCTAAGCATATTGAAAATGCATGTTATTTGGGAGCTATACTTGCAATGCACTAAAAAAATTAAATATCACACAGCCCGGCTTTCTCCTTATTTCCAAGGCATCCTAAGTAATTAACAACAGCCAGTTATGAACATAAAATAGAATCAAATCAAATTAAATCAAACCAAACCAAATAAACAAATAACATGAACTACAATAAAATAAGCAGCAGAATGCAAGATCATCAACAAACATGAAACTAAAATGAAAGCACTGGGCAAAACAGAAGAGTCTTTAATCCCTACCAGAAGGCAGACAGGGGATGTGCCATTCTTAATCTCAAAAGGGAAGTTCCAAAGCCACCATGGAGAAGACCCTACCCCACCATCAACCTAATCTTGCTCAATAGCAGACGACCCCATAAGAGGACCCTCAAAATGTATTCAGGGGATGGACTGTCTCATACAGACGCAATCCCTGAGATACCCCAATGCCAAGCTGCAAAGGGCTTTAAAAATCATAACCAGCATCTTGGATTGTTCACAGAAATGGACAAGCAGCAGGAGCAGCAAGTGACCCAATCAAACTGTTGAATCCAGTGACCGCACAAGCTGCCATACTCTGCACCAGGGGTGCCCAAACCCTGGCCATGGAGCCACTTGCAGCCCTCAAGGCCTCTAAATGCAGCCCTCAGGGAGCCCTCAGTCTCCAATGAGACTCTGACCCTCTGGAGATTTGTTGGAGCCCACACTGGCCGGATGCAACTGATCTCAGCATGAGGACTGTTTGAGTGCTGTGGGACGAGGGCTCCCTCCAATGCTTGCTGTTTCACGTTTGTGGTGCAGCAGTGGCAGGGAAGGAAAGGCTGGTTTTGCTTTATGCTAGGACTTTTATAGGCCTTGAGCTATTGCAAGACCTTCATTCATTCATATAAGTTCATCTTTAATATATTCATTTATGTAAATGTATGTAAATTTATTCAAATTTGAAATGTAAATTAATTCTTTTTTTCCCCCAACACAGTGTCAGAGAGCTGATGTGGCCCTCCTGCCAAAAACTTTGGACAACCCTGTTCTGTACCAATGGCAGATTCCAAACAGTTTCAAGAGCAGTCCCACCTAGTGGACTTTACAATATTTGTGTTGATGTCGCTAATACGAGGCAGATGTGGTTAGGGGTGACCGACCCAGGTTGATGCACCAGCCTAAGCTGGGCAAAAGCCCTCCTAGCCGCCTCTGTCATTTGACTATCCAAGAGCAGTGAGGAATCCAGGAGGATCCTCAACTTTAAACCTGCTCCTGCAGAGGAAGTGCAACGAAATTCAGAACAGGTTGATAGTCCAGTACCTGTGCTGTAGGTCTCTAACCAAGAAGACTTCGGTCCAAATTTAGTTTGCATTTATTAGACCTCATTTACAGCCCAATCCTATCCACACTTTCCTGGGAGTAAGCCCCATTGACTCCAATGGGACTTACTTCTGAGTAGACGTGCATAGGATTGGGCTGTCAGTCCCTACTGCCCCCAGACAATGCTCTAGGTTTTCCACAGCCTTCCTCAGCATGTAATATTTTGTTAAGTAAACATGTCTAAATATTTAAAATACAGTATGGAAATGTGTATACTGACATTACAAAATTCCTAAATCATTTGAATTCATTTTGTGAAGCAGCTTGTGGCGGGCACTTGTTCCGTACCTATGTTAAGGAGCTGCTTTCTCAGCAGAACAAACGAAGTGAAAAGCCCTGCATTTCCCCCTCTCTGTCACAAAATGGGCTAATTCTGCATTTCCCAAACTGTGGGTCATGCTGGATCACAACCTGATTTTTGGTGAGTCAGAAGCAAGCCCCCAATGTAAACACAGGTGATGGAAAGATTGGATAATTATGTATTAGATTTTAAAGGGCTGTTGGAGATATAACATATATATGGGTAGGAAGTTAGATTATTAAGATTTAAAAATGTAAATAATTAGAATATTCAACTTTGCTCATACTAAATTATTAGAGATTTTCTTTAACTGCATTTTTAATGTTTGTTTTTCTTTTCATTTTATTGTGTGTTTACTTTTTTTCTTTTATTCTAATAGAGTTAAAAAATAAAAGAAAGCTCAGATAACTAATTGCCTCAAGCCCTGAGGCTATTCAAAAATCATATAGCTGCCAATTACCCAGCAAACAGATCAGCTCCTGGAGTTTGCAAGATAGCTGTTCCCTACAAAAGAGCTCAGCAGCTATTTTGCAAACTGCAGGAGCTGAGGTCTTTGCAGAGCAATCAGCTGCTATCACACAAATTGCAGAAGCTAATTGACCTGCAAAGACCTCAGCTTCTGCAGTTTGCAAGGTTGTGTAAATATAGTGAGATCAATGTGTATTGCTTAGTTGGTGCCCCTAATAAAGAATTCAGGGAGGGAGAAGAAGATTTTATGTTTTTTATGTTCCTGGAGAGGAATGGGAAAGGAAGGAGAGCATTCACTAACATTGATTAGGGCTGCCTCATTAAGAGAAATGGATCAAACTTTTTGTAAATAAATAAATAAGTTGTATTTTCACACAGTCATAAAAGTGTTATTGACTGACTTGTTTTATCCAGACATCAAGTCCTTCTCAAGGACCTGGCATGCCTGGCTTTTATCCAATTTTGATATTATAAATATCATCACAAAATGTAAGCTGTTCCCAATAAAGCTGTTTTTTTGCAATTGATTGATGGTATTTCTGTGGCCCCTGTGCTTTTCAGGTGCTCTTGGAAAAGCATTAAGGGCATCAATCACCATTGGAATCACTCTGGTCTTATTATTTCTTAATTTCTTATATTATTGCTTATTATTATTTCTATATCTTTCTTTTAAGTCCCATATACTTAGGTGGGTCCTGATAGAGCAGTGGTTCCCTACATTCGGGCGACTGTAGACCACTGCACCTGCTCTCCAATCTGTTGTGGACCATAGAGTGCACAGCCACAAGAAGACATGGTGATGGCATGACGACACCATTGTGTCATTGCCAATGGCTGCCAGATTGCCCCAATTTTGGGCCACTCAGAGCCAAGGGAGGGCAGGAGGGCCCACGCAAAGGCTTGCAAAGTGATGAGTGCAGGACCCACAGCTCACCTGCTAACTGCTGCTGCAGCCAGCCGGCTCACAGACCACCTCCCATGCCCAACTCTGCTGCATCTGTTTTGGGGATCCCTTGTGAATCTGGGGCTCCCATCATATATCTGAAAGGGAGGAATTCCTGGATTTAGAGTCCAATCCTATGCAGGTCTACATAGAAGTAAGTCCCATTATTGTCAATGAGACTTGCTCATAGGAAAGTGTGGATAGGATGCAGCCTTAGTCTGGTGGTGTCGGCAGAGATTACTACTATTTTATTTGGGAATAAGGAAGAATCGGGGAGAGGAAGGAGGGTTATGGGTTCAGGCCCCTAGTCCCTTCGACTAGTACAGTATATGTGTTTGTTTATTTGTGTAACACTAAAAACCATTAGTAATTGTTTTAATTAATGTTACTAAAAGAATAAAAAATGAGGCAGGAATTAAACAAGTCGCGTTCCTGATTAAATGATATATCAATTTCAGATTAAAGATCCCTGAAATAAAATTGTCTTGACCTGCTTTCTTTAAAAACAAAAACAAAAAACAGGAAAATGATAGAATAAATTCTGGGGCAAAGAGCCACCCGGCCTTATATCTGACAGCAACCTGGTGTGCTCCAGGCACTTGCCACTGAGCCTCTTCACATTATATCAGTGCACAGCACAGGGAGATGGGCTATACCATGTGTCTGTCCTTGGTTTCTTCCAACAAGTGGTAGAGAACATAAAGCAAGCCTGGGAACTCAGATTGCCTCCCAAGCAAAAATTCTGTGCAGGCTGAGAGGACAGGAAACTTATAAATTAATCCACATTATCTTTTGATACCGGTTTACCATTTCAGTTTCAGTGGTGAGATACATGGAGAAGTTCAACAAGGCCCAAAGTCTCTGCCTGTGAACGGGATATGTTCCAAGTTTAATTACAAAAAGGTCATACTGATTATTTCTGCTTCTTAATAACTGTAGCATGTACAGTATTTAAAGGAAAAAAATGTGTGCCTTTTGCACACATGCAAAATATATATAACAGAATCACTGAGTTGTCCAGAGAGATGTGCCCTTGGTGAGGCATAATCACATACAGTATAGGCTGAAATAGATGGGGGGGGCAGAATTGGGTGGTGTTGGGGTTGGACAGATTGAGCTCAGGAGGTGGCAGGATCAGCAGAACTAAAATATACGTACATTTTAGTTTTTATCAATATTGCATTGTATCCTAAGAAAGTTATTCAGGGCTAAGCATTATAGAAATGAATGAAACAAGTTAAGTCATGACTAACTTAACGTCCTGTTAATTTCAGTAAGATTCAGCCATGACATTTTCATTAGGATACAACCCACTGTAAAAAACTAGATGTTTGTATCTCACCAAGGCTAGTGAGAGAGATTTGCTACACAATTCTAGGCATGTCTCTCAAGTAAGCCCCATTATGTTCAATGGAATTAGTCTTAGGAAAGCGAGTATAGGATTGCTGTCTCCACCATGTGCACCACTCTTGCATTAAAATTACTGGAACTTGAAAGTGCCTGACTTTGGGAGATTTCATACACACACACCCTGTATTTGGAAAAGAATAGACCGGGTTTAGGAGGCTACAGGTAGCACCCATGTCTGGTTCTAGCTTTATGTAAAGCAGATTTCAATACAGCTTGTACTGAATGGAAAGCTGGGGCTGGAAGTTGGAGGGATCACCAAATATTAGGTAAATAGTTGGAGTGGGCAGAGCTCTTTCACATAAAGGGTAATAAGCATATGGAAAAAAATGACAAAGGCAGTTGACATAAAGTGAATAAATGAATTCAACAGACACCTAGATTTGTTCCTGGAAAAAGGCAGAGCAGGATGAAAAAGCAGGAAGGTGGCATTAAAATGGCCTTTTCCTGTTCCCCTGGCCTCTTTGGGTGGTTCTTATACTTATATTCTCCTTGCACTTCGGTACAGCTTGCAGTCTTAGATCAGTCAGCACACAGTTCTTTTTGGAGGTGCCATGCTCAGTATTTGGGCCCTTTGTTTTTCTTGAGTTGCATCAAAGCGCCATACTAGTTAGTCCAGCATGCTTTTCTAAAAGTCCCAAGTCTTTGGATTCTTAAACCCATTTACTGGAGATTGAGCAACAAACATGTCTATCTATCCCCCTTAGATTGCATGTAATTTGTTCCAAGGTAATTTCCAGGAATGAGAAAACTCAGTGGGGCTTGACTCAAGTTGAGTTGCCAAATCATCACCCCCTGTGACCCAACTCAAAAACAAGTCATAACAAGGGCACTTTCTGAGTCACCCAGTCACCCCTTCACAACTTGATGGGACTAAGGTAGAGTCTCCCTCCCCTCTAAAAAGTTCACTGTGGCTCTGCAGAGGGAAACAGGCCTGCTGCCAGGTGATTTGCATGTTTCAGGAAAATGGGGCTGCACCAGGCTGTAGGCATGTCCCCGCGTTCCGTTTAAACATTCCTTCACTATTTCCCTCTCCACCCCACCTCTCAGGGAGCAGTGCAAAATGCTCCTGCCCCTTCTGCAACAGAATATGCAGCTAGAAAACCAGCAGGAGGAGGAAACTCTACTGAGAGACTTCAACAAAAACATGGCTGATAGAAGTTACTCCCCGACTTGTCCCCAGCTCCTGCACTTGTCCTCCGCCTTCTGCCTGCAAAACCCACTCCTCCCTATGGGGAAAAACAGCTGCTCTTGCCCCCCCTCACCCCCTCCCACTCCTGGACACAAGTCCTTTGACTAATTGATTCAGCGGAGGACCAGTGGAGGCACTTTGCTGTCTGAGTTCTGTGCAAAATCCAGATAAAATTGTTACATTTTGTAGAAACCACAGCAGGTGCAGCATCACAAGACCCAGTTAATTTTTTAGAGCTCTAACAAAAAGAAGTTAACCCTTTCACCCCACCCACCCATCCCATCTCTGAACACAGCGTACCCTGCTAGCTGCTGGAACTTAGGTGTGCCAAAAATGGCTTCCTGGATGAACACAAAAGGTTTTTTTTTTGCAAGACGGAAGTGGCCCATGCCAGTTAGCGCACCACTGGAGTTATTGGAGTAGAATGCAAGTCATGTGTTTTTCAGTCTTCCACACGTGGGACTTGCAAGTCAACGAGTCAGCAAAAATCATGCATTTTTGCAACTCAAGTCCAAGTCACTGATTCTAGTTCCCATCCCTGATAATTTCCTTCCTTCCTTCTCACAACAGAGCACATTATAATCCTTTTTTTACTGGAGCAGCCTCACACAATCCTGTCAGAGTGAACAGATACAGCACATCCAGTAAAACACTTTGAAATTCCTTGGGGGGAGAAATCTTCATAATGTACTTACCTATATATGTACATCAATGGGCATGACACTTTACAGAGTGACATATAACAAAAAGTCAGATCCCTGCCCTGAATATCTTACAACCTATACCCACTTTACTCATGGACCTTAGAATTAAAATACAATCAGTTATGGCAATGGATTACAGGTGGAGCCTATTTATACACATTAGTTCCATGACCCCGCTCAATTAAGAAAAAACTCGTGATAAATTCCATAGAGTTAAGCAAATACGCTGCAGCCTGACATTTGGGGCTGGAAGGAAACTAAGGCAGCTGTTATCAATCCGCTCCCCTCCTTCGCCTCCCCCTCCATACTCACTTGCCAGCTGTCCCCACTTCTTTCACAGGTGGAATGCTGAGATTTTAGGGGTCCAGCCCTATGCATTTCTACTCAGAAGTAAATCCCATTCCAGTCAATGGGGCTTACTCCCAGGAGAGTGTGGGTCAGACTGTAGCCTAAATCTAAGGTTTTGCTTACTGGGAAGACTTGCTTGTTGGGCTGTTTTGTTTCCGTAGGTTGGAGCATGGAGAGCCTGCAGCATCTCAGTCTGAAGGGGGGGAAGAATTGGGAAACACTCCCTGGATTTTTTAAAGCAATCCCCTCTGTTGCTACCACACCTGCCTCTGTGAGTGTGAGTGTGAGAGAGAGCTCCACCTTGCTGCTTGTGCTCTGGCTACAGAGGTTTTCCACCACCCCCCTTCCCCTCTTCAGCCTCTTTGGTGCCTCAGGGGTTCCAACTGTTCCTTGGCAAGGAGAACCTCTTCCATGGCTCCAGGGCTATTTCCCTGCCTGGGTGAGTTGGAGCCTTTTTGCAGTGTTTTGGGCAAAGGTGTGTGTGACTTTCAGTTGAGACAAATCTGCAGGTAAAAACTCCGTGGATAAATAGGTTGCACCTGTACACATTTTGCCAGCACTCTCATGTTTAATTGCTGCTCTGACCCGAGAGATGAATATAAGCAAAACTGTCTGCCAAATCTCTCTTCTTATACACTTCCACCACTGGGTAGAACATTAGATCTATTTCATAGATAAGGCACTGAGGTGAATATTTTGTGTGTCTATCCATGGTATAGGTAGGCATGTAGGTATTCCTTGGCTTTAAAGAAACATATTAAAAATGTGGTGCTCACATTCTGGGCAAAGAAAACCTGTATTATCTAACCTGCACTAGTGATTCAAATAAAGCATATTTGTATATCTGCTTCTTCTTGTCACAGGACAGGACATAGAATAGGACTTCCAGTGGTCAAAGACAGAGGTGTCAGATTACTGGACACCTCTGTCTTTGACCACTGGAAGTCCTATTCTGACATGCATCTGGTTTCTGAGATTTCACCAGCATGTCCCACATACTTGCAGTCTCTACAACTATTGGGGCTGGACAGTTGTGAGGGCTTTGTTTTGGTTTTTAGTTTTACATGAAAACCAAGATGCTCTGGAAGTGAAACTGAACCTTTCTGCAATGCATCATTCCGTGCTTGTTCTTTTCCCACTCACGATCACAGAACATATGCAAACAGTAAAGGAAAGATGAAACGATAGGCTTGATACTGTGTCATGTTCTCCCAAAGCTAAAACAAATTTCTCTGTTGACACCATTCCACAGGGACTTCCTTACCTGAGTACTGATATCCCCAATAGATGCCCTTTTTTCATAACTCCTAAGAGGAAAAAGACTCATTCAATTCTCCATTTCAATGAGAAGAGCAAAATGGCACATTCCTATTACTAGAAGGAGGCAGAACGTCTTGAGAGCATTTAAAATAGCCAGACCACAAGTTATGGCTGCCAGTGTTGGTTTGCAGGCATACTGATGCCTGACCCAGAGTGTGATATTCACTAAGGGAGTTGCTCTGTTCGCAGCTGCTATTTATACAGAGAGGTCCTACAACACCATAGGCAGCAGAACAGCCTCACATAGGTGCTATTTCCAATGATCATTTAAATATAGCTGTTTACTGCTTCTGTTCAACCCCATGGACTTCGTGTGTGGTTACTAAATTGTTGCCAAAGGCAAAGTAGGATAAAAAATATTCACATGAGGAGAGAAGGGAATTTCCATCATAGTCAGGAGAGAAGGGGGCTTACTGTAGGCACCAAGTTATGAAGACCAGAGGCAGGAGTGTCCAGTTAGAGAAAATACAGGAAGAGTCACATCAAGAGTTGCTAAAAATGTGGTGGTCTCCCCTGCACCATTGGCTTACCTGTGGAGATACTGCACAAATGTAAACGTATTCGTTGTTGGAAAAAAAATAGGCGTGAAAATCCAGGAGTGGCTATTGTAGGTTGGAGCAGGCAGCCAATTGGAACAAATGGACAATACACTCCATATCAAGGCAAAACCGACCACCACACCCCTTTGCTATAACTACTGACCCTGGAGAGGATTGCACCCCAAGCTGGGTTTTTATTAGACACATATTTCTGTTAGGAAAAATATATTCTTATCTCCAACATCATTGGGTCAGTTCATAGAGCCACTGCTGCTCACAGAGTAGAGTTGTGGTACGAATATCACTATTGGTACTTAACCCCATTTAACCTCATTTCTGCCCAGCCCACAGGTGTACACATTTGATCCCTGTTGCAGATATTCGATGTTGAGGAGAAATGGCTTAAGCCAGGTTTAAAGCTTTGGCTTTCCTAGGAATGGGTTTGGAATGGGGCTCAGCACGTACACTCCATGGAGCTGCATGCTGAGAAGCCAAGTAGGACACCCGCCCCCGTGCCCCCCCCCATGCACAAGATGCAGCACAAGCTGTTTTGGTGCACCTGCAATGGCAAGGAGAGAAAGCATAGATAGGCAAAGTGGGGCAGCGTCTGGCATGCTACATCAGAAATCAGTAGGTCAGCCCTGTCTGCCAATATCCCACTACACGGACACATTGCTGACATGGATTGCTTCTTAAAGAGCAAGAGATGCTCAGCTAGTTTGTTACCACACAGTGTGGAAAATCTGCTCTACCCAGCAGGCTAGCTTGAGGGCTTTTGCAGTGGCCTGGGTAACATTCCCTCCTAATAACAGGTTGCCGGCTTTTGTTCTCTGTCTCACCTTCTAGAAAGCTGACGATAAAGAATAACAGTTACAAAGGTAGAATTACCAGTATACGTTAATGACTCTTCCACTTCTGAAGTTCACCCAGTGTAGCGATTTGGACAATCATTCTTTCAATGGTATATCCCCCCCCCCCGCTCCGCTGCCACCACCCCTTTTGCAATGAAGTTGTCTGAAGCATTCCAACGACTACTGAATTACAGTCAGTTAACAAGACGGCACAGACTAACATTTATACTTAATACATTTCTGAAGTTCCAATTGTATATAACGCAGGCAATATACTTTTATACCAGTGTTTCCCAAACTGGGTCAGGGTCCACCAGTGGGTCACAACCTGATTGTTGGTGGGTCGTGAAACTGACAGCTAAAAAGGAAAACGTATTGAGCCCTATGGAAGGTGAAACTGAGCTTCATGTGTGCATTTACTCATGAGTAGGCAACTGTGCCTTGGCACTTCTCATTGCCTTCTGACCTGCTACCCACTCACTTTTCCAGGTGGAAAGCCGATTACAGCAACCGCACTTGGAGTGAGCTGGAGCAAGGCAGCAGATTCAGAATGGAAGGCAATCCGAGTCCATTCACCATTCCCTGCAACTCACCCCTCCGTGTGATTTGTATCACTTGCATCACATGTGGGCCTGTGTGTGCAGAAGCTCCCAGGTTAAGTCACTGACATCTCCATGGAGGGCTGGAAAAGATCCTGGAGAGCCACTGTCAAATAATGCAGTAGACAATATGGAGCTAGACAGACTAATCATCAAATTCAGTGGAACAGTGGTTCTCACACATTTAACACCTGGACCTACTTTTTAGAATGAGAATCTGTCAGGACCCACCGGAAGTGATGTCATGACCAGAAGTGACATCATCAAGCAGGAACATTTTTGGCAATCCTAGGCTGCAATCCTATTCACACTTACCTAGGAGTAAGTCCCATTTACTATCATTGGGAAAGAATATACATAGTAGCTCGTTAAAAGTACAGGTCTATAACATTTCGCCAAATGCAGTCACATACCATGGTAGCAAGTCTAATATATTAAAAATAAAACATTGAAATGAATGGAGACCCCCTTGAAATTGGCTCATGACTCTCCTAGTGGGTCCTGACCCACAGTTTGAGAAACACGGCTGTAGAAGACAGCATCTTCTGCTCTGTGTTCATTTTCAGGTCTCACGTAAAAACAGTCTTATTTCAAAAAGTATTTGAAATTCAGTTAATCTGTGTTGAATTCCTTATGTTTCTGTTTGCTCATCTTTGTCTTTTCTATTTTGAATTTGTTTTATTCTTTTTTGTGATGGTCCTGTTTTTATTGTTGCAAGTGGCTTTGTGGATCTCTTTAGGTCAAAAATATGGGAGAGACGCATTTTAAGCAAATAAATGGAGACTATTACTGCCAAATTGTCAGATGTCAAATGTGGGTGTTGATTATCCTCTGTTTGCCAAATATTCACTCATCTGGACAATATTCAGCAATGCCAACAAAGGTCACAGAGCAGGATTCATTGTGGCAAAGTCGTTTCAGCTGTAGAAACAACAAGCCAGTTGGCAGAGAAGCTGAGAGCTTCCCTCCTTTCCCTCCACCTCCTGCAAAAAGGGTGGCAGTGGTGGCAAGTCAAGGGATCAAGAGGGGGGAGAGGTGGGCAGAGATAGAGATGTCCATGCTTGTTGTCTTCCCCAGACCCCAAAATTCTCTTAAGAACCTTTGCTATTCTTTTTTATTATAAATGGAGAACTGGGATGAATAGCCAGGGACTTGCCCAGAGCCACTTTTTAGATTAATTGTGTAAGACTCGGGTTGATTTTTGAGGACTGGATCTTGTTTTAAAGATTGGTGAAAAACAAATGGCTAACCTATAATACACAGTGCCCTGGGTTTCTTTTGAGATTTTTTTTTAAGTGCAGGCAAGGAATTCGAAAATAATAAAACAATACTCCATCCTGGAAGAAAAAAAAAGTTGCAGGTAGGGCAAAACCCTGGGAGCTTCTCCAGAGATCTTATACATTCTTTCCAAAATAAATAGGCATGTTAGACATCAAGCATTGTATCATCACAGATTTTCAGCCCCAGGTGCAAATGTGAGTGTGCTGTCTGTACATCTTTCAAAAGACACATGAAGAGCAGTGCCTCACTTATGCCAAAAGCTTCACACTGAACCCAGGGCTTCAAGGACAGAGGCTGAAGGCATTTTTCGAGCCTGATGCTGGAAGCACCCTTGAGCATCTCATACCCTATACTCATGTTAATATGGTTTATCCAGGAGAAAATGCAGAAGGCAGCCACTTTTAACAAAATGAATACTTTAGTCTATCCAATGCAGATTACAGGTACACAACCACATTAACGCACATACTCAAGCATCACAACTGGAGTCGAGATTTTTGCAGATTTAAAGATTTCAAAAACAGATACACACATCTGTCCAATAGGGGAAGGGCAGGGGGGCCATGGAAGGAGAGTTGCCACTTTTTTTTCTTGGCCCTACCTTTCAAACTGTCATCTACACTATAAATAGAAGAAACTTTTTCTGAATTTGGTGAAAATAGGAAAAGTTTCCTTGCTTTATTTTGAGCTGCTGTTATTTCTTTTCACATGGCTCCCCCCCAATTGACATACAAGTATTTTGTGTTTATTTTAAAACATATCCCACTTGTTCACCTCAAGAAAACTTCAGAGAAGCTTATAAAGATTATCAGAATAAAAGCATATTCCAGTCTAAGTGCACAATCCTAACCAACTTTCCAACTCTGTATAGTTTCCATAGAAACTTGCAAGTTTCTATATTTATATTTGTAGATTTATGTATTATTTTGTAACTTTGTCCATATAAACATACTAATAAACATGCTTTTTCTTGTGAACAGCTGCAGCCAGCACCCACCAAATCATGGCTAAGTTTGTAGAGGACACCAAACTCCACAGTGCCAGAGGATTGGAGGATAGCAAACGTCATACCAATCTTTAAAAAGGGAAAGAGGGGGTGTTACCAAAAGGGCTGTTTTGTCTAGGGGGAATTATTACACTACCCTTATTGGAACCTCAGGATCGCAGACTGGATAACAAGACGGCGTGATGCAGAGAAATTCCCTTTAGCTCAAGGAGGAGACTGGGAGAAAGATAACTTTTAATAAAAGATTATAGCTTTATTACAAAAGCACAAAGGTAAACATAATGCACATGGAAAAATGATAGGTATATGTTCCTTGGTCCTAGTACTTGAATCCAGTGTACCTAGCTTTCATGGTGGTTGCATGTAAAAAGTATTTGGTGCATCCGAGGAAATTAGAAAAAGGGAAAGGTTGCAGGGAAGGATTTTTGAGGTCCCTGGTCTGCCAAACCCAGTTGCTAACTAAAGATGGGGAGAGAAGGGGAGAAAAAAAGGGGGGAAGAAGGGAAAGAGTTTCAGGTGCCAGATAGTTATCTGTCCTGTAGAGAAGTTGGGGGGGGGGGAAGAGTCCTGTGTAGAGGACCCTCTGACACAACACAGATGTGTTGTGTTCTTGGAGGGGGAGCCAGAGAGTGTGTGGTACCCAGCCCTCTCTTAAAAAGGGGTTTTCTAGACGTGGCTGAGCTGGATGGTAGCTTGCTTACCACCACCCAGCAGGATGCTCTGAGTAAGCAAAACAATGAAAGGATCAGGAAGTCAGTTATCAGCAATGGCTGACTTCCTAGGTGGGGGAAACTGACACAATACAATACAGTAACCCAGGAAGGCAGTTCAAATTTGCATAGAGTACTTAAACGGTGATTGAGTTAGGAGACACTTTTGCAAACAGTGATTGGGTTAAAACAATACAATGAATAGGAGACACTTAAACAATGATTTACTATGCCAGACTTCTTCCTATATGTGAATTTTGTAACCATGAGCTTGTGACTTGGCCAGAGTTTTTTGGAAAAGTATGCTGGGAGAAGTGTGGCCTGCATAATGTTTTAGTAACATAACCAGATATAGAGAGAAAATTACAACTAAAAGGAAAAAGGGGATTTTCACATAACAGGGGGACCCGGGAAACTATAGGCCAGTCAGCCTAACATCTATACCGGATTAGATGGTGGAATACCTCATCAAAGATAGAATCTCAAAACACATAGACGAACAGGCTGAGGGAGAATCAGCATGGCTTCTGTAAGGGTAAGTCTTGCCTCACAAACCTTATAGAATTCTTTAAAAAAGGTCAGCAGGCAGGTGGATGCGGGAGAACCCATAGACGTTATATATCTGGACTTTCAGAAGGCGTTCGACACAGTCCCTCACCAAAGGCTACTGAAAAGACTCCACAGTCAGGGAATTAGAGGACAGGTCCTCTCCTGGATTGAGACCTGGCTGAAGACCAGGAAACAGAGAGTGGATGTCAATGGGCAATTTTCACAATGGAGAGAGGTGAAAAGCGGTGTGCCCCAAGGATCTGTCCTGGGACCGGTGCTTTTCAACCTCTTCATAAATGACCTGGAGACAGGGGAGAGCAGTGAGGTGGCAAAGTTTGCGGACGACACCAAACTTTTCTGAGTGGTGAAGACCAGAAGTGATTGTGAGGAGCTCCAGAAGGATCTCTCCAAACTGGCAGAATGGGCAGCAAAATGGCAGATGCATTTCAATGTCAGTAAGTGTAAAGTCATGCACATTGGGGCAAAAAATCAAAAATTCACATATAGGCTGATGGGTTCTGAGCTGTCTGTGACAGATCAGGAGAGAGATCTTGGGGTGGTAGTGGACAGCTCTATGAAAGTGTCGACCCAATGTGCGGCAGCAGTAAAGAAGGCCAATTGTATGCTTGGGATCATTAAAAAAGGTATTAAGAACAAAACGGCTAATATTATAATGCCATTGTACAAATCGATGGTAAGGCCACACCTGGAGTATTGTGTCTAGTTCTGGTCGCCACATCTCAAAACGGATATAGTGGAAATGGAAAAGGTGCAAAAGAGAGTGACTAATATGATTACGGGGCTGGGGCACCTTCCTTATGAGGAAAGGCTATGGCGTTTGGGTCTCTTCAGCCTAGAAAAGAGGCTCCTGAGGGGGGACATGATTGAGACATACAAAATTATGCACAGGAAGGATAAAGAGGATAGAGAGATGCTCTTTACACTCTCACATTACACCAGAACCAGGGGACATCCACTAAAATTGAGTGTTGGGCAGGTTAGGACAGACAAAAGAAAATATTTCTTTACTCAGTGTATGGTTGGTCTGTGGAACTCCTTGCCACAGGATGTGGTGACGGCATCTGGCCTGGATGACTTTAAAAGGGGATTGGACAAGTTTCTGGAGGAAAAATGTATTACGGGTTACATGCCATGATGTGTATGTGCAACCTCCTGATTTTAGAAATGCGCTATGTCAGAATGCCAGATGCAAGGGAGGGCACCAGGATGCAGGTCTCTTGTTATCTGGTGTGCTCCCTGGGGCATTTGGTGGGCCGCTGTGAGATACTAGACTAGATGGGCCTATGGCCTGATCCAGTGGGGCTGTTCTTATGGCTGCATCCAGGGTTAATCCGCCACCATCTTGGGGTGGCCTCTTGGAAGCCCTCTTGCAGCCTGGCACCTGGGGCCACTGCCCGCTGGCCACCTTCTCCGTACATCATCGAGCCTGACCACACAAGGTGGTTCACAAGGAGCACTCCCTACACATGCTTTTCTCTCCTCTAAAAATAAAAAAAGAAAGAAAGAATCACCCTGCTGAAGCAGTGATGTCGCTCTGGGAACAAAACACCACTTCAGCTTTCTGTTCTGGAGCAGAATTAAGCTCTCCACTTCCAGCATGCTTTGTTTTTAACCAGGTTGCTGCCCCCATGTGATTTTAAGGGAAACAAGAGGTGCTTCCAGTTGAAGGAAGATGTTTAAAACCTTTATTTACCAAGTCATGTACCTTGGCCTCCCTCTCATAACAGAGTTCAGTTTCCCTTGCTGGCAGTTGTGAATGTGGCCAAAAAAATAAGAATAAAAACAAAATAAAAAAGGTGTTTGAAAATAGATGTATCTGGTAAATATGTTTATCAGAGAGTTGGAATTGATTGTGATTCCCTGTTATTTTACTTGTCGTAGCAAACTGTTGTGTATTGAGTGAAATTGTCCTTTCGCCCTGTACAAAGCACAAAAGTGCAACTCCATTAAAAGATGGCAATAATCATTGTTAAGAACAATACACACAAATCATGGGTAACTTTGCCCTACCACATGGCAGAGAAGCTGCCTTGTTTCCTTGCTGGCCTATTGTATGTACTTTACCCTCTTTCTGGAATGAAAACCAGTGGAATTGCTGGTCATTGTGTCATTCATTGTATTCTGAATTTGCAGGAGTGCTGGGTCCACATTGTTTTGCCATCTGGGGGCGATTGCGACTTGCTTCAGAGTCTAAGGAAGGCAAAAGGTAAAGGCTACAGAATCAGGATTCTAATCTGATAATTACAGCCCCTCTGCCTGACACAAGGTGACTCCGATACCATTTTGACCCAAACCATCTTGCCCTCTCTGCATTGTTAATTAGACTCAAGAATGCAGAAAAACCAGTGTGAGAGCCTTTGCTTGCCCTTGCTTCATAAGTGTTATTATGACATTAAGTGGAAGGTTTTGTTGTGGTGTAGGGGGAAAGGGGGGGAAAAAATCAGACCGAGTTCAGCTGCTGTAGCTATGCATTTGCAACCATTTGGGGGAGCTTTTCAAAGTGGTCATTTTCGGATTAGCTTTTACCATCCCTTTGATGCTTATGAAACGCTCCATCAGGCAGGTAGGGAATGCACCTTCCCCTTTTGGTTGCCCAGCTCTGCAGCCAATCAGAATGAAAGCTCCAAAGCCCCTGGCTCTCCCTCTTGAAAGCCAAAAGGAATTCCCAAATGTTTAAAAGCTTTCCTTGCCACTCCAGTCTGCAGTTTCCTGCCCCAAATCAATCATGTTTGTTTTCAAACCCAGCAGTCAATGAAGAGCACTCCCTTGAAATCCTGCTGTCATAGATCACAATGCAAAAAAGTCCATTGAAAACTCTTTCATTTTGGGGTGGGGGAGAGGTATTTCCAGTAAACAATAGCAAGCACCACATTACTTGGGGTGAAATGTTGCAGTCCTCCTTTCCCAGGAGATCATTCCCATGTCAGTCAGTAAGAATTTTGCTCAACTGCAAGCTTGCCCTAGCAGTTCATAAGCAGTGAGCAACAGCATGCTGTACAGAAAGACCTAGGTCAGTGGCAGGTCAGGATTCTGAATTAGCCCCTGACCCAGCAGCTATTGTGTCACAGCAGTGCTGCTGCTGCCATTTTGCTCTGAGTCTCCTATACAGTTTGAACAGGGCTATGAGTTCCTGATAAGCTAAACCACACTGGAGACTTGGCCAAAGCAACCTGTCCAAAGTCTAAGCCCCCATTGGTCACTTGGCACCCACCAACTGCTTCCCCCATCACAGCACTATTTCTGCTCTCTGCCTTGCTTTACATCAGGTCATCTTTTCCTCCACCAACCCTAGATCACTGCTGCAGTACTTTCTCCAGCACACTCCCTTCATAACCCCTCACGCCCTCTATTCCATGATACTGATAATGATGATGATGCTTATTCAGTGTTATGTTAGGGTATCCAGCACACTATATACTCTTCCTACCTTTAATTTCTTATGTATTACAGTTTCCCATCACTGCTTCCCTAAGCTCCCAGAAGTTACAAAGCAGCTGTCTTACAGGCTCAGGGTAGTTTACTTGCGATGAGAGAATCACAATGAGAGAAGACTGAAATTGGTTTTTTATACCTATTTATTCACAAATATACAAGATTAGCATAGGAAAGTAGGCAGGTACCAAACACACAATGCTATTATTTAAAGCAATGTCAGTTCCCCCAACAAGCAGTTCCCCAAACAAACAGCATGTGTTGTTTCCTACCCCTCTCCTGCATCTTACCTGCGCACAACAAATGTTTGCATTTTGTCTCATTTGATGATGTATTCAAACTGGTTCTCTCAAACCCTGACTCAAACAGGTGGGCTCTGCCCAGTGACTAGTACCCATCAGCCACTCACAGCTATCAGTGTTCCTTTAAGCAAGCACCATCCAAACATGCATGCTAATTATAGATTCCTTTCTAGCCAGGAAAACTCTAAACAAAAGCCCAGAAAAACAGTCATCCCTGTTTTGCTAAATTTCTTTTCCAAACTTGGCCTAGAGAACATATGCCCACTTGAAGCTAATTAGTTCCCCTCTGCACTCAAAATAGCCCTACTTCTGCAGAAAACACTGCTGGGTACTGCCCCACCACCAGGGTGACTCACCTGTTCAACCTGCAGAGGCCCTCCTTCCTTCCCCCTCCTACCAGCAGCTTCTCTGGCTACCACAGCAACACCTTGGTTCTCAGTAGTTCTTGCACATGGCAACCACACACTAATCTCCAATCAGCCCATCCTCCTTCCTCTTGCTTTGTCACTCTCTCCAAGTTCCTTCCTTCTGCACCCACACCATTTTCCTTGCTCCAGGTGCTGCTTTTATCCCTGTGGACCTTTTTGCCTCCAAGTGACTGCAGCTGTGCAGCACACACTGCAATCTAAGGCCCTGGTGTTACCCTCATTCTTACCAGCCAGAGCAAGGGTCCACTGTTGACACCACACACCCTATCTCCTGGAGGGATCTTACACATTTCCATTACAATCAAGAATGTGCTTACAACTCTGCTTTGCAAAACAAGACTGCAGCCCTAAGCACACTTACTTGAGAGTAAGCCCCACTGAACTGGGTAGGACTAACTTCCAAACAAATGGGCACAGGGTCAGGCCTCACCAGTTCTGAACCAACCACAGGAAAGAATGGTTTTTAAAAATCTGGTAGTCTTTGTCATCTGCATTATTCCATAGGCTCAAAATCCAGAAGACTGTATGCTTGAATCATCACCGTTCTTTGTGCGCGTATTTGTGCTGGGGAAAATGGGTTGGAGAGCAGAAGCGCTGATGTCAGCCCTGATCCTTGGCAGAATAATGTGGCCCAACGTGAAGTCACCACCCCAGGGCATGTGGAGTGGCAACTTCTCCAGGTGACAGGTGCTAGAGAAATTAACATGCAAGGGACCAAACCTCTCTCCCTCTGGCTGCTAAATCACCCTGGAAGCAGAAAGAGAGAGGCTGGGAGTGTGTGCCTGTCTCTTTCTCTGGGGCTCTTCTGTTTTGCATATAAATAGGAAGCCAGGGTTTATGCAATATTTTCTTGTTACAGTCATCGGAATTATTTTTTTTTACCCAGGGAAACCTCTTTAAACCACTAATATGGCCACGCTTGCAGAGATCTGCTTTAATTTAAAAGCCAATAACAGAGGCGTGCCTGAGCCAGGCGATAGAAAACCGATGTGAGAATAATTGGGGGGCCGGTTGGAAAATGCTGAGTCAGCACTAAGAGGCTCATCTGCCCCCCCCACCTCGCTTTTAACCACGGTTGCTGGGCTCCGTTTACTGCTAGCCAGCTTGGAACGCCTAATTAGTGTTTGTTTCTTAAAAATGTAATTACACTCTTCTTCTTTTTTTGGTGCTTTCTCAACACATAACGCTGGGACCAGGGTTGCGATGGTGAAAAGGGAAACTTCATTGTTTTGTTGTTTTAGGAGTGGGCAGACTTTCAACTTGAGGGATCCTGGACCTTTAACAATTGTGTAGGAGACAGAATTGTGAGAATTGTGAGGTGAGGAGGTGCACCTGCTGAAATTTCTTCCTCTATACGATTGTTAAAAGTCCAGGAGACCTCAAGTTAGGTCTTGCCCACCCCTGTTTTAAAAACATCCTTCATTGATAGGTCTGCATAAGGGGGATGGTGTGCCCCCCCCCAAACCCTCCTTCCCAAATTTGTCCAACCTGCCAATGGGGAAAGCAACCCTCAACAGCCAACCTTGGGCCAATCACTAAAAAAACCGAACTTTGGGCCAGTCACTTTCTCTCAGCCTCACCTACCTCACAGGATTGTTGTGAGGACAAAACAGCTGTGTACACTGCCCTGAGCTCTTCGGAAGTAGGGCGGTATAATAATAACAGCCCTTCTCACTGGGCACAGCGTTGTGCTGTGTCTACACAGCCCTCCATGTAAATCGAATTAAAACCCTTTTCTGCCCAGCCCACAGGTGTACTCATATGATCCCTGTTGCGTATATGCAACATTGGGAGGAAATGGCTTTTAAACAGGTTACATGATAGGCTCCTGGACATGCGGACAGGGTTGCGCCGTTGGGGGATGGGCTGTTGATGGAACTCACAGTGGCCCATTCATTCATTCACGTCTGAATGAGTTGTCTGCAGAGAAACTGGCTTCTAAAGAATCTTTTTTTAACCTGATGCAGCTATTTATTGATGCCAACACTGTCTACATGTTGGGTTCTTTAAGATAAATGTTCACATTTCTGTACTGCCCCGTTTCTCAAGGAGAAAGCACGTGCCTCCTCCCTCTCCTTTGATCCTCACAACAACCCTGCAATGTGGATCAGGCTTGGGGAGAGTGGCTGCTCAAAATCATCCCACGAGCTTCATGCTCAAGCGGCGGTCTTCGGGGTCCAGCTGGTAGGTCTGCTGACCTTGGAACAAAACTCTGGACTTCCTGTCCCGTCCCCCACACAGAGCCCAACCTCAGAGCGTGAAGGGGACGCCTTGGCGTGCGTGTCTGGGCAGAGAGGTGGGGCTGATCATTCCACGTCCCCTGGCTGAGTCGTGCTCCAGAGGCGGAGCAGTGAGATCACTCTTGCACCAGCACGAAGGACAGTGGCGCATTCGCTGTTTTAGTGCTCGGACCAGGTGTCAGCTTGGGTGGTTTCCTTTCTCTTCCCCCCCCCCCCCATTTTTTAAGCCGAATTCAGATTGAGAAACCGAAACACCCAGCTCGGGTAGAAAACTGCTTCTTTCCCAAGGCACAGCTGCTCTACATCAAAACGCAGCCCAGCGTGCTAGCTGGTGGTCGTGTGAACTTAGGGTGGACTTGGACAGCAACGTGGGAATGAAGGCTGTGCTGTGCAGCTTGGAAGTAAGCTTCATTGAACACTGTGGGGATGTACTTCCCTTAGGCTGCAATGCTACCTCTCCCCTCTCCTGGGAGTACGTCCCATTGACATGCATTGACGAAGATTGGGCTCTGTCCCGTTGAATTCAGTGGGACTTACTTCTGAGTAGACATACCCAGGACTGTGCTGTTCAACATGTGTGGAGGATAGCACAATTCAGCCCCCAGTTCATTGGCAATCTGTCATTTCGCCCACCCTTTTGTGCACTGAATGTTTGAGAGGACCGAGTACCCAAAGCCAGGGTGCCCAGCTCCAATGGAGGACAGAGGGCCTCTACCTTGAACTTTTGTAGAGAACAGGGAATTGGGGCAGGTGTAGCTTTTAAACCCGTCCATGGTTTAAAATTTGCACCTGCCCAAGTTCCCTCTTCTCTACAAGGATTAAAGATAGAGGCCCTCTGCCCCCCCTTTTGTATCTGGTCACCCTGATTGGGGGCATCAGCCCCTGAGGATTTCAAGGTGGCCCAGCACTTTTACAGTTTTCTGGAGGGCTTCTCCTTCTCCATAGGTGTGCTTAGTACCTGATTTTTATATGGTACACACAGAGAGAGAGAGGCTTCTGAGCATCAAGCCTCTAATCACGCTTTTGTCTCCAAAAGTCTCCCCCCCCCCCCCGTAATACGCCTCCAAGAATCATTGGGGAGGGGATCGCATAGGCTCCCTGAAAGTATAATGTGCTTAAGAGATTACTGGGGGAGGGGCCTTCTCCCGACCTGCTCGGGACCCCCGTTCTGCTGTCACACCGACATCTCCCCGCCGCAGCCCGAGTGCCATTTGGGGCCGCGGGAGAACAAAGACGGCCCCGGGGCTGGGGGGGTTGGCGTGGCCGGGGGTGCGCGCGGGAGGCGATTAGGACTTTGCGGCTCCCGCCGTCGAGTAAGCCCTTTATCAGGGGCGGCACCGGCTGCGCCCGCAGCTACCCTTCGCCTGGAGGGACGAGCTGGAGATGGCAAGCGGGCTCCTCCATTAGAGCGGCGGGGCTGCGGCAGCTGCGCCCTGACCCCTTTTGTGCTGGAGCCCGTCCGCGCCGGGCGGGGAATAATGGCCTGCGCGGGGGGGAGATGGCCTTGGGTATGAATTGAACGGCTCACCATTCGCTTTTATCTCCCCCCCCCCCCGGCAGCTTCTTTCCTGGCCAAAGGAGTTGAGAGAGATCGAGCAGAAATTACACCAAAAGGGGGGGGGCTCCCTTTACAGGGAGGGTGACCAGATGGACAGGGGAAGAATCTCCTCCCCCTTTCAGGGGGGTGTACCTGGGGAAATCCCCGCAGGTGCACCTGCCCCTCACTCCCTCCCCCCCCCCCACAGGCTGCAGGTACCAACATTCGCCTCCCTTCCCCCCCCGTCTTTCAACTATTGAAGGCATGGAAGGGACCCCCCCCCCCGGAAGATGAGCTACCAAGCAAAGGAAGAGTTGCCCACTTCCTCCCCCCCCCCCGTCCTTCCTTGTCCCTGCAGGCGAGGGTTTCTCCCTTTCCCGCAGCATCTTCGTGCTGGGACGTCCTTCAGCTGCTGGATTCCTGCTTTGCCCTCAGTCCTTGCAGGCACCAATGAAATATAGCCAGGAAGAAGTTGGCCCTACGAGGCAACTACGTTGGGATCCAGGTCGAGGTTCACCTGAAACGGGGTGACCCTCAGCAATGGCGGAGAGGACCGCACCTGGCTCTTGAAGCCCTTTTCTGCCCAACGTTGCGTCTACGCAACAGGAACCAAATGTGCACATCTGTGGGCCGGGCAGAAATGGGTGGTGTAGGAGGTGACATCTGGCCGGTGCAGAGGGGAGAGGAGAGGCTGACGGGTCCTCTGTTCGAATCCCTGCTCACCTTCGCGTCCGATCACCCCCTGCTCAGGAAAGGGCGCAGCGACCTTCATACAGGAGTTGATCTCAACGTGATGTTGTCAGGACGGGCTACCAAGATTTGGTCCGCTGTCCAGAAGCATCTTCCTCATGGATAGACGTGACACGCACGGACCCTTCGTTTAAGGAGGAAGGGCTCCAAAACAAAGAGTTAGTTCTAGCTTAGAGAGCAAAGGAGTGCCACAGTTTCACTCCTGGGCTGCACCTCAAGTTTGGAGCAGATCTCTAGGACACGGGGTCAGCACACAGGCGATCCCTTTCCCGTCCTGGTCCCCCCCTCCACAGAGAGAGAGTGAGAGAGACCTGCACCACAGCCCTTTCGGGGTAGCCCGTTCACTTAAAGTGGATTACTTTAGAGCAGGGGTGTCCAAAGATTTTGGCAGGAGGGCCACATCATCTCTCTGACACCATGTCAGAGGCTGAGTTAATTTACATTTCAAATTTGAATAAATTTACATAAATGAATATATTAAGATGCACTTATATGAATGAATGAAAGTCTTGCAATAGCTCAAGGCCTATAAAAGGCCTGGCACAAAGCAAGGCTGGCCCTTCCTTTGCTGCTGCTACTGCATCACAGAGGTGAAACAGCAAGCAGTGGAGGGAGCCCTCATCCCATAGCTCACAGGAGTGGTCAAACTGTCGCCCTCAAGCAGAGAGCAGTTGCATCTGACCAGAATGGGCTCCTACAAATCGCTGGAGGGCCACATGCTCATTGGAGACTAGGGGCTCCCTGAGGATTGCATAGAGAGGCCTTGAGGGCTGCAAGTGGCCCCAGGGCCAGGGTTTGGGCACCGCTGCTCTAGAGCAAGCTGTACCCTGGTTGCCTTTAGCGTTCTGATTTCACAAGGTGGGTGGATTGTACTCTTAGGCCAAGCTTCCCATCTGGTTTGAAATGTGCTTACTCTGAAGTCAGGCCTAAGCTCAAGGGGGGGCTCCTTGGGACTGCCACCTAAGGGAGATGCAGAGATGCTACTGTCTCGTCAGTTCGATGGGGCTGACTCCCAGGGCATCAAGTGCCAGGTTTCCAGCAGGTGCTTCCCCCCATGTTAATAACCCATCAATTATTATGACCACTGTATTGGACAAGACTTGGAGAGGCCAGAATCAGATCCTAGCTCTGCCATGAAACACCCTCGCTGACCTTGAGCTCCTCCCTGATCTATTCAGATCAAAAATTTGATCCCATTCAGATAAAAAAATGCAGAGTGAGAACTGTATCTCTGTCTTTCTCATTCCCCCCAATCTGTTTGCTCTGGACAGGCCTGGCCTGACCCCAGATGATCTGGGGTCTGACTCAGTATCAAATTCCTCTGCCAATTCCCATTCCTGCTGCCACTGCTTTGAAACTTGCTGGGTAGGGAGGATCCTGGAAGTGGAACCACTTGGCTCCCAGGATCCTCTCCACCTGGCCAGTTTAGAAGAAGCAGTGGAGGCAGAAAGGAAGCAACAAGGGCCTACAGAATCACAGCAGTGGCTACCTCCACTTCCAGCTCTTGCCACTATGATCCTTGGCAGTGCCACAGGAGAAGGTGGTGAGCTGCACCCTCAGTGTTCTCTGGCTCCCTCTCCATGAACAGAATGAGAAAAGAGGATGGGCAAAGTGTTTGGACAGGCAGCCGGCTAGGGGAGGAGGTGGGTGCAGGCAGGATACAGTCCACCAGTTTTTTTACCTCCTTCAGGCTTGAAGTTGCCTCTTTTGCTGACCCCATGAACAGGCTGTCCAAGTCTCTCAACGCCCTTGCCTTTCTGAGATACAATAGCCATCTGCTAGGAGCAGAGCCTTCTTGGTGATGCCAATCTCTTGGAATGCATTCACCAGAGAGAGATCTAGTTGATTCCCACTTTGCTCTCCTTTGGGCATAAACCTGGCTTTTTCATTCTGTTTTTGGAAGGTGGTGATGTCTGGCAGTGGTTGAGAGGAGATCTTGTTGGGGGTTTTCAGTTGTGCATTTTTGTCAGGTTTTACACTGCCTTTTCATTAGTTGTTTTGAGTTTTTTAATCATGTTTTGCTTCATGGTTTTTATTTTGATTGTATGTAAACCACCTTGGGTTGCTTGAAGAGGCAAGAAAGGCCAGCTGGAAAAAATTTTTAAATAAATCAAAATCACACCCCAGCAGAGTCAAGTCAGATGGGATATTAGCCTGGCTTTTGGACAGGAGCACCAAACCTGGCAGGGCTAAGAAGACCAGAGTGGCATGCTGGTTCCCAATTGGAAAGTTACAGCTTGAATGCAATGTTATATAGGAAAGCAGTGCTCCATACCTCCATAGGGTTTGCCACCCAAATGGCCATGTTTAACTAGGACTTAGAAGTACCTCTCCAACTACAAAGGGTCTGGGACTGCTTGGGTTGAACAGAGTCTGGGATGAGGAAGGAGCTAATTTAACCCAGTCACTGGGAACTGGGGTTATCTTCTGAGGAAATATGGTTTATTTTAAACAGTGACAGATACACTGTGGAGAACCCATGATATCCAGAAGGGTGAGAATTAACTCGATGGGTGGGTCTGACTTTTAAAGAGAAGATTGGACCAGATTATCATTTTAATATCTTCCAGATCTGAGATACAAAAAGCTAAGGATAGAAACATCAATCCAGCAAAGGAGATCTATGCGTCTCCCTGGATGTAGGTGTGTTTTCAAGCACATATTCACATCTACATTAGGATCAGGAGAGCTCCAGCCACTTAATTGCTTGGATGTATCATATCTGAGGTCAACTAGTTGTTACTTCCAGAGGGGCCGCCACATTAGTCTGTAGCATCAAGAACTAAGATTCCTGTGGTACTTTCAAGTCAAACAAATGTAAGGTGCCTCAAGATTCTTTGTCACCCATGACTAGTTACTGGGTTGCCAACTCTGTAACCAGCTTCTGTAACAGTGCCTTTAAACAGCAGATTGATCTGCTACCATTAGCAAGGGAGAATGTTCATTTTCATTCTGTGAACAGCTTCATCAGTCAATTCCTGTAGGTCACGCCTTTGCTAAAGGCACAGCTGCAGAGGCCAGTAGTAAAACTGGCAATGCTGCTTGTTCTGTGTAACCAGAACTGAACTGGGGATAGAATCCTCCAATTTTCATTGAAAGAAGTTTTGTTAAAGCACCAAAACTTCATTTAATGCAAACTGGGTAGCTACATGCTTGGAGGGGGGGAATAATTTGTATTCTTCCCCTCCCCTGCTTCCCCCTTTAAATCTAAACAAAAGGAAGTGCCATAAAGCTGTCTGAAAAGCTACAATATTCAGAAAATGTATTTGCCACTAGGAATCTTTTCAGCTCAGATGTTCTATAATTACGCCTCTTTTCCATTTATTCTGTACAGTCAGGGTTAGGCTAAATGGCTTTGGTAAACCACATGAAATACTTTAGACCGTGGATGTATGTTAATGCTTTTTAACGCCATGCCCCCCATATTAAATGAACAGGCTTGCTGTCATTGAAACAACGTCTTCATGGAGAAATTTCAGCAGGTTCCCAGTCAATGGGAAAATTGGAGTCTTTTCCAGCTCAAAAATAGCATGTTAACATTTTTTATTTTGTTTTCCTTTCTTTAAAAATGAAAACTGGGTAATCAAAATTATCCTGGAGATTTCCCCCCTCCCCTATTCTGAATGACATTACAAAGATTTTTGTTAAAGAAAGCCAGACTAATTGCTGCCAGAAGACTCTTTTCATAGAAGAGTCTGGTTTTCATAATGCAGCTTGTGTGGGAGTTGTGGTTACATCTAAACCTAGAGGAGATTTCTTTAAAAAGAGTCAGTTTTTTCTCAACAGCCATTGAAAAGGCCTCATTTGAGTGAAAATGGAGCATCATAAGACAGAGAAGATATACTAATTAAGGTTGCCAACTTTTTCAGGCCCTGCTCTTCTGCCTTTAACAGCAGGGCAGAAAATTAGGTGATTATTTTGCCACTTCATCTGTGTGCTAGCAAAAAAAATCATGTTAGTTCTATTTGCACTGTCATTGTTAAAAGCATAGGAGCACTGCCAGGACAAAAGGTGGCAACCTCATATTCTAAAGCAGACCTGTACAATTTGTGACTTGTACGTAGGCCAAACGTAGACCACCAGCTTTGTACGATTATGGCCTGCCTCGTATTATGGCCTGCCAGATGCTTGAGACCTCCCCACCATGTTTTTGCTGTGTTAGGGAGGCATCAAAATCAGGAGGTTTATTGAGTTTCTGGTGAGCTGCCAGACATGCATCCAGGCATATGGGCTGCATTTGTCTTGGTTCACACATAAGTGACAAATGCAGTCATCATTGGACTATATGACCTTACAGAATTGCCAGCACAATCACTGCTTCTTAAGTGGGCAGTGAAAGTGTCCTAATACCACATCACATGCTGGTAGTCCTGGCCTCTTCAAGATTTGCCTTTGAACAAACAGGCAAGGAAAATAACCTGATAGATTGGCTTCAGCAGCCTTCCCTTGAAGCATCACAGCTGCTGCCTTCTAGCAGATATGCGCCTGCCCATACAAGAGAATTGAGTGGTTTCATTTCACCAGATTCTATAAGTGAATGGGATTCCAAAACAGAATAATTTGGCAGAGTCTATCAAGGCTCCATAACATGCTAGGCCTACCCAGAGGCTTCTAATTCCCACTGTGTGCCATTGGTATGATGGGTGCATGCGAAGGCTTGGAGGCCTCAGTGTCTGTTGCAGTCTGCATGAGATAGATCAGGGGTGTCCAAAGTTTTTGGCAGGAGGGCCACATCATCTCTCTGACACTGTGTCGGGGGCCGGGGGGGGGGGAGAATTAATTTACATTTAAAATTTGAATAAATTTACATAAGTTTACACAAATGAATTTATTAAAGATGAACTTATATGATTGAATGAAGGTCTTGCAATAGCTCAAGGCCTATAAAAGGCCTTGCACAAAGCAAGGCTTGCCTTTCCTTTGCTGCCTCTGCTGCATCACAGATGTGAAACAGCAAACAGTGGAGGGAGCCCTCATACCACAGCTCATGCGAAAGGTCGAACAGTTGACCGTCACGCTGAGAGCAGTTACATCGGGCCAGTGTGGGCTCCAACAAATCTCAGGAGGGCCAGAGGCTCATTGGAGACTGGGGGCTCCCTGAGGGCCGCATTGAGAGGCCTCGAGGGCCGCAAGTGGCCCCCGGGCCGGGGTTTGGGCACCCCTGAGATAGATGGTCATCCCTGCTAGCCTGTGGTGTCATTGAGAAGGCAAAGAGAGCATGATTTGCATCATACAGATCACAGCAGGTTTGCAGACTCTGGATGCTCCTATAAAGGCTTCCTCAAAATATCCAAAGCCACCCTCAGAGACTGTGACACCAAAAAGAGGGCACAGATATATAATTAGAGAAGGAGTTCTTCAGGTACAGGTTAATCCTGAAGATAATACTGAGAGGGAGCTCAGAAAGAAGTAATAGTCATTCAGTCCAGCAACAGAATGCCCTGCACAGCAGTCCTGGGTGGAGAACCTGTACTGCATCATAGCTGGGCCTCTACAGTTCTGCAGCACCTGAATCAACCTTGTTGCAGTAACAGAATCCTTGCCCTCTGGCTGTGGACATCACTTGTTTACTGCTGGTTCTACAGGAAATCACCCAGTACCTTATTACACAGAAGACTTCACTGTGGTTCCCAATTCAGTACTTGCCAGCATTCATGAGAACTACAGAAACAAAGTCTAGATGGTTGGATGATATCAGTGGCTGTGAATACTGGCTGATTTTTTGATCCTGCAACTACCCTCACCAGTTGGGCCTTGATCATTCTAATTTCCCTTTTGGGAGTAGATATCCTGTTGTGACTTTCATTTATAAAAACTGTATACTGTACATTCATTTATGATTTTTTTTCCTGTGTTTGTACTTTTGTGTTTATGATCTAATGTATACAGAAGGCTGAGATTATCAGTAATTTGTAGTAAAAATGTAATTTGTTAATAGAATTCAAATTAATAATCTATAATTGATTCAACGTGTTCTTAAATGAATTGAACTGAACAATTTTAAAAGTTTTTTTAAAACAATTTTTAAAAGTCTAGATTGTTTAACTTTGGGGAGCAGTTACACATTGTTGATTCCATTCTTGCCACCCTCCATCTGACATCTGATCCACTCCATCAAGGATGGTCAAGTTTGAACTCTCAATGGCCACTAAACAATCACTGGGGGCTAAGAAGTGTGTTTTACCACATAAATTGACATCCTTGTTGATTCTATAATAAAAGTGATCCTATCTAGCAGTAAGGACTGCTCTGCTAGATGGAACGCCTAGGGTTAGTTGTCATCAGGACATGACATACCAGATTCAAGCTGAGATACATGTAACATTAAAGTGTGTTCTTTAAAGTGTGTCCATTTCCTACAGCTTGAAAACATGTTTTCATTACGTTTTCTGGACACAAATTTGTGTTGGTGCAAAAAACTTTTCACCATTCCTTGATTGAAATTTGATTTAGTTTAAAATCTAGGAGACAAATAAAATTATTTGGGAGATGAGGAAGAAGTGCCTCCAAGTTGCCCTCCCTTCACCACATCACCAGAATAACAGTGAGCATGGGACTAAACACATAATACTGTTTGAGTGTCCTCTTCCACCAGAATCGATGCTCCTTTCCATTAAGAGACATTGGAGGGCCTATGGCCTGATCCAGTGGGGCTGTTCTTATATTCTCGTGCCCAATGCCAGTGAGGATGTGTAGGCAAGGGCAGGGGGAACAGTAACTCTAAAGTGTTAATGTTTCAAGAAGCTGAAAGCGTGAGATCTGATAAGAGCGAAAGGGCTAGGGAATGCAAGTGCCAAGAAGGTGATGGTGGCATAAAGGTGAGGAGGGAGGCTGTCTGAGCCTGGTGGGGGTGCCTCAAGAGTATTGTCCTCTCCTGAGCCTCAGCGTGAGTGTGTGTGTGTATTTTTTTTCCTCCAGGAGCCTGAGGACAGGATTATTAAAAAAAAAAAAAAAGGATTCAGTACTGAGTTCAGAGGGTGAGTTAATAGGCTTTCCCCCAACTGTGGGGCAAGGAAGAGCTAACTAGATAAATCTACCATTAAAGGGATTTTGGGGAACTACCTTTGGATTTTTCTAGTTTTTTTTTTCTTGGATGATTAAGTTTATCATGGAAATGAACTTTGTTTCACTGATAAAAGGCTTAGAAATATATATAACAAATTTTTACACTTAAGTGAACCTTTCCTTTTGGTCTTCCAATGGGGGCTTAAGAACTTTTTCATGAATATTATTTTTGCTTGTTTGTTTATGTGCATTTTCTCTCCCCCCCCCCCCCACCACACACACACACTAGGGACACTTTATTTTATTCCTCTAAGAAATAGTGACACATATGGTTGGCAACCTGCAGTCTTGAAAGACTATGGTATAAGCCTACAGCACCAAGTATTCCCAGGCTAAAAATATACTCCTCCACTTATTCCTTGGAGGAAGTTACAATAATTTTGGAAATGCAAAGTATTGAACTCTCTGCCCCCAAATAGTTTAGCATTTTGAATAGCAAGTGGTCAGAGAAACTGAGGGACTAAACCCACACATATCTTTTTTGCTCCAGGATAGATAATCAAGATGCAGAACCAGGGAAGTCTTACACTTTACATTGAAACATTTTCCATTTTTGATTATTTTCAGTCAACCTGTGACCAGCACAAAATGCACTCAGAAGTGAGGCCTGGCTTTCACAAACTGCAGGTGAGACGATACACTCCAGACATGGGTTTATCATTTCAGACTGCAGGTGGGACCCTGTTTGATTGAGTGCTCCTCTATACACAAACATTCCCAGCATTTAGAAAGTCACATAGTGAAGTTCTAGTCTTCTCCCTGACTTCGTTGACATCTTCTGTTTGATAAGGGGGGGGGGTCACTTGCACTCATCTGCTGTTTGTGAGAATGAGATCTGTGAGACTGGTTATCATATCCTTAAAAGCCCTTGCCTGCTTACACATGTGTAAACAGTTTCACAGCTAGATGAATTAAGGCTCCAGTCCCCAGTGTATTACCTAAAATGAAACTAATTCCAATAAATGGAACTCACTGTGTGTTCACCTGACTTGCTCAGGATGTCCAATTAAGTACTACAGTTAAGTGTGAAGCTCTCCTTTCACTTCACAGTCACATTCCAGAAAAAAGAATACTGAAAATGACTGGTAAAAGGATGGCATATTCATTGATTCAGTCTACATATGGGCTAGAAATCAATGAAAATATCAGGGTGCTAGATTGAAAACCATTTCAAGCATAATGATGTCCATGCTACTAAAATGATTTTGAATTCAATGCTCATAAAATGGACGATTCCAGTTTTGCCAACAGCTTGAAATGTTGCAGAGCATAGCATGCAATGGGTTTCTTCCCCATTCCTGAGGACATTGATGGGTGGTCAAAGAGAATTCAAAAGGGGGAGCAGAGTTCTCAGCAAGAACAAGATGCAAGTGCAGACCAAGAACACCAAAGCAGTATGTTTAGGAACATTTGTTGTGTTTTTACTGTCTGTTACACAGAACACACTCCTTTAAGCAAACTTCAGTGTGATTTCATAGAGTGCTGGACTAGAGACACCCCAGGTTCAAATCCCCCCTGAGCCATAAGGGTCACTGGGTGACCTTGGGCCAATCACTGTCTCTTAACCTCACACACAAGGTTGTTGTGAGGATAACATAGGGAGGGGAGGCCGATTTTTTTGTATCACACTTGTCCCACAACACCTGTAGTCTGAGCACAGAAGAAAGGTGGTGGACATCGGATTCCCAGGTGGTTTCCAGTCCAGACACTGGCCACACCAAGAGTTTATTTACCTTCAGCTCGGCTGACATAATAACCAGGCCCTGAGATCCTGATATCTGAAGGGTGGGATAAAATATATTCAATTGTTTTTAATGAGAGATGATCTGCACGTAGAACTTGTGCATGGGGCTGTTGTTTTTTGGTTTTAAGATTTGAGGACAGATGTTCGAGGGCATGTGGGGTGGCAAGATTTACCAAAAAGGACCCCTCCTTGCATCTATTCAACCTGGGTTAAATAGATGGGATAAATCTGGGATAAATCTATTCAACCGGAAACCTGGGTTTGTGTGGTTTTAAAAACCTTTCCTGTGATACATGTTGTGTTCATTCAAATGTAACCTGATCTAGGATGGCAACCTTCAGTCTCAAAAGATTATGGTATAAGCCTACAGCACCCGGTATTCCCAGGCGGTCTCCCATCCAAGTACTACCCAGGCCTGACCCTGCTTAGCTTCCAAGATCAGTGTGGTATTCCTAATAGAATGATCTAACATGGTCTGAACTGGGAGGGGCTGCCTGCCTCTTCCTCCCCAAGCATTTCAAATCAAGTGGTCCAAACTGGAGGGTTGTCAGTGGCATTGCTAGGGGGTGCGGGCCGCACTGGGTGACACGCACAGGGGAGGTAACATGCTAAAATTGCAGTGGTTAGGAGTAACCCCATCATATTATATACCATTAGATGCAGAATTTCAAGTGGAATGCAATGCAAAAAACTGGAGTGAAATATCTCCTTTCTGTCAAAAGTTATGGCCAAAGAACAGGACAACAAAAAATGCATGGATCCCTATGGAAAGTGAAAGTGAGCCGTATCATGTGTTTACTCATGAGTAGGCAAACTTGCCTTAGTCCTTCAGAAAGGGCAGGCTGAGATGAATCTAATGACATCAGAATGGTCCTGATCGAATGAATGCAGACCCCAAGAACACCTGAGAAGGAAGTCCCTCCCTCCATTGAGCCCTATGGAAAGGGCAACTAAGCCTCACGGTCAAGATGAGGCACGACTCTAAGCAAATGTGCCTTGGCTGGTGTTGAAGATCAGGTGAAGGAGAGTGCAAAGCTACCAAAATGGTCCTGATCCAGTGCACCTGGAGCTAAACAAGTGCTCCAGAAGGTAGCCTCCCCCACTAAAAAGGATCAAAACAGAGGCTTCAGCTGATAAGGTGAACTTTTTGAGACTTGCAAAGCCAGGTAGATCCTGTTCTGCCAGATTCCCAGTCCAAGCTCCACCTGGAGAATTATGCCCACTTTTAGCTTATTAGCTCCCCTTCTTTCTTCAAAAATGACCCTAGTTCTGCCCTGCAGTCCTGCTGGACCCCACCACCACGGTAGCTCACCTGTTTAACCTACAGAGGTTCTCCTTCCTGCCAGCAGCCTCCCACCACTGCAGCAGCCCCTTGGTCCTCAGCAGGTCTTGGGCACAGCAGCCAAACACCAGTCTTAGTGTCTCCAGTAGTTTCTGCTCCAGCAGCTTCCAAAGTCCATTCACACATCAGTCCATTAATCCAGTCTGCCCTTCCTCAAGTTTCCCTCCTTCTGTTGCCCACACCAAACTCTCCCTTCAGCAGGCACTTTTATGCCCCAGGGCCCTTGCCTTCAAGTGGCTGCAGCTGTGTAGTACACTCCCAGCTGAATGCCCAGGCCTTACCCTTAAAGGGGCCACTGCTGATAGCACATCTAGCCCCTCGCCAGATTTTCCTTGATCCCAATACAGATCCTGACAGTGATCTGGTTTAAACAGAAGTTCTTAAATTGAACTGGGCACTGGGTAGGGCTGAAAACCTTAATGGTTTTGGAGGGGTGTGTTATTGCAGGCAGGCTACAGAGGAAATTCACTTGGTGGAACAGGGGTGGCTTCCCCTTTAATGATTTAATGATTTGTTTTACTTTAATTATTTATACTTATTTATTTTAATTTGCCTGATGAAGTCACTTCCACCATGACATCACTTCTGGTGGGTCTTGGACAGATTGTCATTTTAAAAAGTGGGTCCCAGCGCTAAACGTTTGAGAACTGCTGCAATAAGGTGTTAGTAAGTTGACACCCTTGGAGGAGGTGTGACACCACTAGTGACCAAAATCACTAAGATCATAATTTGGAAGAATAATACCATCATGTTATATATCAGTCAATCCGTAATTTCATGCAGAATGTGTTCTATCTTTGTTCCATCAAAAGGTACAGCCCAAAAACCAGTGGGGGCGGAGTGATGGTACATCACCACGCCCACCAACTGGGGTATCGCCCCGCCCACTGCATGGGGGGTGTGACCCGCTGGCATCCCGCACCGGGAGACGCGAACCCTAGTGACGCCACGCCACTGAGGGTTGTGGATCTTGAGTGGAAGCCAGCGATGTCCTCGTTCCTTCTGGGAAAGCCTGACAGAGGGCTGGGTTGAGGGGGTGGATGAGGGAGATTCCCTTGACTGCAGACCGAGGCCGGGGTGCATCGGCGCTCCTTGGTCCCAGCACTGGTGAGCGCGTGGGCTGGTCTGTTTTCTCCCCCCGCCCCCCGTTGCCGAGGCCGGCTCGGATGCGAGCAGAGCGTCTTCGCGAGAGCATTGATGGGCCCGGCGTGTGCCAAGCGAGGGACAAAGCGCCCGCAATCCGTGGCCACTCGAGCAATTACTCCTCCACGCTGAAGGCGGATTAGTGCGATGGAAAGAAGCATATGTTTGGCCTGGGGCGCTCTCGCTTCCCCTGGCTGGCTGGCTGGCTGGCCCTGGAAGATCAGGCGGGAGGGGGAGCGGGGCCAGAGGTGAGCAGCGCCCTGGAGATGACTATGGGAACCCAGAAGCAGCCTGTAGCCCCATCGCCTGCCCCAGAACCCCCTGCTGAAGCGGGCATCATCGGGCCAGCCTTCATGGACGCCTCCCTCCTGCCCGATCGTCTCCACCACCTTGTGACCAAGCCAGGTCGCTTCTTGCAGGTCTTCCTGGCTTTTCCCAAGGAGTCTTTGGTGCCTCAACAACAGTCACCTGCCGCCTTCCAGATTCACACCTGCCACTTTGCTTGTTCACGTATTCCAGGGGGAGGGGTTCACACGTGACGCTGAAACCTGGTGCTTCCTGGCTGCGTCCCTTCCCCAGTCCTTCCCACAGCCCCAGCGATCGCGTTGTTCATTCGCCCTCCTGTACTCTCCTGGTCGCAGGAACAACAACCATCAGGAGGGAAGGTGGGTGTCCGTCCGTCCGTCCCTCCGGCGAAAAGGTGACAGACGGAGCAGAGAAACACGCGGGATGGGTTTATAGATCCACCGGCTGGGAAATGGACTTTGGACGCCTCCTGAGGTGCCTCTCTTCTTCCCCCCCCCCCCCCGCCCGGAGGAAGGTTTAAAGGTAGTGGACACACGACACGTTGAGGTTCCATCCTCGCAGCAGAGGTTGCACTCCTCTCTGCCCACTTGATGTGGGCACTGCAAGGGCGAACAAGCAAGCTGTGGGTGGCTCTCAGCCTAATAGGTATATCTCCACAGAAGAGGATCGACTCCAACGTGCCTTCAGTTGATGAGAAAGTTCAGTCTGGGGGGACGACTACATGGGACATGCGAGTCGTCCTGAATCCATGTATCATCATCGGACCTTCCTAGTCCCCTGCAGTAGGTCTGCTGAAGTATCTCCCCCGAGAGATCAAATCCTCACACCCTTTGGCTCCAGTACTTGCCGACAGCCCTACTGAGATGGGTTGAAGCGGCCCTGGTTCCTGCTGGGTCAAGAGCCAGGTTTGCCTCGGTTGTCCTGGAGCAAGCCTGGTGGCAACGAGGCGAATCTAATGGCGACCGATGATGAGCCTCATAATGTTTGTGGTTGACCAACAACCGCCTAACACCATTAGAATTTCCTTGATACATTATCAACGGGTGAGAACAGTTTGGGGAAAGGGTGTGAACCTCTTCAGAATGCCGCTCCTGGAGGAAAAAAAAGAGATTAACACCTTCTTCCCACCCCTTGTCGCCTCCTTTTCTGATGGTGATCTACATCCCCTGCTACTCTTCTAGTTAACAGGGGGAGAGCAATTGTCTCTTTCACCCCAGTACAGTCTCTTTTCTAGGAGCTGTTTGATGATGTTCCTTCTGCACCTTTGTAGATTGTGACCCATCTAGTTTATTTGCTCTGTAAACCGCTTTACGAACTTTTTTTGGTTGTTAAGTGGTATATAAATGATGATGATGATGATGATGATGTATGCAAAAGAAAGGAAAAAAAGCCCCGGGGATTGTACCTCTGCCAAGATGACACACATTCGGTGCAGTCTAATGCAAGTTTACGCGGAAATAAGTTTCTCGATGTTCTATGGAGCTTAACTCCTAAGTAAGTGAGAGAAGGAAGGGCTGCAACCTCCATTCAGACAGCCCACATTCCAGCACTGCTGCGGCAGAGAGAATTCTCTTCTGAGTCTAACTCTGATTAGCTGCTCTCCCTGTGTAAACACAGGCGAATAGCCAACTGCCCGCTACCAGATCACAACATTGTAGTAGAGCATCTCCCCAAACCTATACACACTCCAGACTTTACACATTCCACATAAACCCAAGAATCGACATAGAAAGAATATAAATATAAAGAATGAGTTAGTAGAGGGTTTGTTTCAGGTGAGTGAGACAGGATTACAGCCTGAGTCTTACTAGATACAATGGGCTTACTTCTGAGTTAAAATAAATAACACCGTTTTCAAACCACTCTGTGGATTAGCCGTGAAACCCCATTGAGACAATATGCGAGATAACTTATTGGACAAAAGAATCACTGACTAGAACTTCCCCAGAGAAAGGTGTGTCAGGCCACAATCCTGTGCACACTTTCTCAGGCATCAATCTCAGTGCACTCCAGAGGATTCTATTTCCAAGTTAATACCCATCAGTCGATTTGCAAGGAGGTACCCCATGACCGTGGACAAGCTCAAGACCCTTAGAATGACCAGTAGAATCTACTCCCCCTGAAACAGGACGTTCTCCAAGAATAAAATTCGTTTTGGGGACTCTGTTTTCAACCAGGTTTAATTCTGTTTTACTCCAAGGAGTTACTCTAGTCAATTTTTTTTTATCCCACCCCTCTTCCAAAGTACTCCAGACCTGATTCACAAGCAATTTAAGAATTTGTTAACATAAACAAATATGCTACCTTTAAAGGCACAAGGTTGGAAAAATTACTGCCACAGTTAATGATCTGTCAGCATTTTTCAAGGAGAAAAGTTTTTGGTGCCCAACTGGACACCAGGCACTTAGAAAATAGCACATTTCAATGACTCCCAGCCAGGTACTGAAATACCAGTCACGTTGAAAGATCGAAGTTAGATATTTACTCAGTATCTTCAACAGTAAAAAGTGTTTCCGAAATATTTGCAAACTAGAACAAATAAGCAATAAGGGCCTTGCCTTCTTCCATACCACTGTTTCAAGTCGTTCAAATCTTTGGTCTGGGTGCATGGAAGACAGTGAGTTAAAAAAAAAAACCAATATGATGCCAGGAATGGGTTAAAGAAGGTCTGTGCACCCCTGCCTCGCCCCCCCACCAATCTGGGAGGGGGAGAGAGAAGGAGTTCTAGGTGTGATGTAACCCGACCCAGGAGGCATTAAGAACTCTCAACCTAATAGAATCAATGAGCTCTGTGGGAATCAAAAGAGTTTACAACAAAGAAAGGGCAAGTTCCTTCCTAAGTTACATACTATCAAGTCCTCCTGAAGTTGCCTGGAGAGACTGAACTCTCCCATTGAAATCAATGGGGTTTAAGAATACTTGACAGGGAGGTGACCACAGTGTTTGCCTTTAAAGCAAAAGGTGCTCGAAGCAGAAGGAAGTGGGTTGGATTTACTTCATAATCAAAGATACTTCGTATATCTCTCTTCTGTTCTTGACCACGTCAGATAAGAAAGAGGCCTCCAAAGTCCTGTATAATCAACCTGTATTTTTCGTTATAAGTACAATTTACGAAAGTGAGTCCTTTTAATCCATTTCTGCCCGGCCCACAGGTGTACTCATTTGATCCCTGTTGCGTATGTGCAACGTTGGGCAGAATGGTTTAGAGAAAGTACCCACACACCTTTCTTACGATATTCAACGACTATACTAGTAGTTCTGTTCAGCTGGTTTGAAAGATTAACAGTTCAATCCTATGCACGTTTAACTAGGAAGTAAGTTTAATAGAATTTACTCCCAAGTAAGGTGTTATGTAGAATTGTAAGTCCCCTTGAATGTAGTGGGACTTACCTTTGAGCAAGCACACATCGACCTGCGCTACATGAGATTCGACCATTCAGAAGGACGGGTCAACTACAGGATTTTCTCTAAGCTTTTGGGAGATACTACACTCTTAAGACAAAAAAGTCCAGAGGGTTGTTGTTCTTTTACAGCCCAGTCCTATCCTCGCTTTCCTGGGAGTAAGTACGATTGACTCTAATGGGACTTACTTCCGAGTAGACATGCATGGGGTTGGGCTGTCAGTTGTAGCAAACACGTCAGAGTCTTGTAACCCCTGAAAGACTACCCACTTGATTTCAGCACAACCTTTGGCGGACTACGCTCCATCAGCTACCTGGTGAGCGCATTTGATGACCTGTGTAGGCCACCAAAGCGTGAGCTGACATCAACTGGATAGTCTTGAAGATGCGATCAGACTCTTTGGCGTCACCACATCCACATATTGAGGCAGGGCAGCAGGAGCACGAGAAACCCTGCTGATTCTCAGAAGACTTAGCTGATGCTTCGATTTTGGAGGGGGGGGGGGCAACTGGAATCGAAACCTTGGATCAAGTGTAAGATCTGAAGCACATGGACAGACCTTCCATGGCATCTAGGATTGCCAGATCACAGTCCCCCAAATTAAGACCATTCCAGATTTGAGTGGAGTGAGGAGAAGATGCAGAGAGATCTGTGGGTGTTCTGAGATAAACGGGGCCCACTGTGTTCTGTGGGGCGAAGGCAATGTTGACAAAAAGGTCCTTTCATCCACCTGTCCTACTATGATGTAATCCCGTTTGCTCAGAGAAGGTCTCCTTTATACGACTGACCAGCTCGACATCACAGGATATGGGTGCGGGGGGGTCCCCGATGCAGGTTGAGTGGGAAGTTGGTCGCCGGAGTTCAGTGGGTGCCATAAGAATTGCAGCCTAGAGGCTGAAATCCAGTAACACGTCCGTTTAATGGAGTGTGGGATGGAGGTGATGGTGGCCTTCGAAAGGCGGTTTCAGCCAGCGACTAGGAAGGGGGGAGGGAATCTGGCAAAAGAGATTTGGGGCTCTATACGCACTTTCCCGGGAGTAAGCTCCATTGAATGCAATGGGATTTATTTCCGCGTAGACCTGCCTAGGATTCTGCTGCAAGACCAAGATGTGTGAGTGAGAACCTGAAAGTCAGACTTGTGAACTTCCCTCTTCCCCGTGTCTGTTGCATCAAGCAAGCGAGCGAGCAAACTGGTGGTTTACTCAAGTCCAGCCACTTTTCTCCAGATCTCTTTCCGCGCTGCTAAGAAATCCTTGTCTGCATGTACCCAACGGTACAACGGCGGGCACATTGCAGTGTACACGTACGCTCTAACATATATACACACTATTCCAAACGGGGATCATTAATCTGGAATAACGAACGACCAGGAGTTAGTCCAAATCAAGCCAGTGTAGTTGCGAAGCCACGCCACCCGTGTGAATTCGAGTCTGGATTCTGCCACGAACTTTCAGCAAGTGGGAGATGTTAGTGGGGGGGGGGGGGTTGGACGTCTTCCTTTTGGGCCACGTTGCAAGGGTAGCGAAGGGCAGGGAGTGGCTCTGAAAGTGATCACGAAGGGCCCGCTCCTGCTCTGCGTGCACTCCTCCACCTCCGTGGCAGCCCTCCCTGCCCCAGAAACGGGGGCTGCTGCTGTTCGCCACTCTTTAACCGGGAGCCACCGAGCGTGACTCCTGACCGATCAAGACGGAGGGTTCCTGCTCCTTGCTGGGAGCAGTAAGCGATCAGGTGTGGGAGGGGGCGGGCTGGACGGTGCTTCTCTTCGCCCAAACACACAGCTGGGCGTAAGGAGCGGGGTTGGGAAGGAGGGGGGAGGGGGAGGAAAGCCGCTCTTGCCTGCCCTCGCGGGCATGGGGGGGGGGAGAAGAGGATGGAGCAGCCCTTTATCACGTCTCCGCCACTTTCCCCCAAGACGGGCTCTAACGATCTGCCCCTCGAGTTCGGCGCCCCCCTGACCCCCGTCCGGGACTCGCCTGGCTTCTAGTAAAGGGAAAGGGGCGCAATACTGGGGGTGGGAAGGGGAGCAGATGTTGCTTTCCAGCCCACGTCTAACCCGATTATTCTTCGGACACGTTAGGCAAGCAGCCGTGATTGATCATGACGCTAATGAAGAAGCCCTCCCCACTCCAAAGAGTCTGGAGGGAAGAAGGCGGCGTCCCAGGAATGGGGCCAAAGAGCTGAGCGTGGAGCTGAAGAAGGGCTTGCGCCCCACAGGCAGGTGCTGTCTGGAATGCAGTATGGCTGCCTGGATAAGTCTGCAGGAACACTAGTTAGAGGGCCTCTGTGCCTGGCTTGACAAAACTAGGGGCCTGGGTGGGGAGTGGGGTCCAGTTCAAGTCTGACCTCTGCTGTGGCCTCACCAGGTTGTCATCCTGCATGAGAGGAGGCAATGGTCCTTACTGATGTGTCTGTAGGTGCAACCCACTGGCTTGCACCCTTCAAGCTGCAACATGATGATAAGGACACTCTATCTACCTGACAGGTTTGTTGTAAGGATGACTGAAGCAGTTTCTCAAACTCTCTGAAGCTCTCTAAGCATGCCTTTAATTGCAGTCAAATAAAGCACCGCTGCCAAAGTGACACCTAGGTGACTACCATTTGAGAGCCAGCATGGCGCAGTGTTTCATGGAGGTGGACTTAAGACCTGGAAGATTCGGGTTCAAATCCCCACTCCGCTACAAAGCCTCTTGGGTAACCTTTGGCCAGTCACTATCTCTCAGCCTAGCCTACCTCTCAGGGGTGTGGTGAGAACAAAAGAAGGGAAGGAACCCTGTACACCACCTTGAGCTCCTCGGAAGAAGGGCGGTAGAAAAATATAATAAGTCACATCTCACCAACTAGGTGACAACACAGTGTTTTTAACAGGCTTTGATTTTTTCTAAACGGCATGGATATAGGTCATGGAGGCAATAAGCAGGACAGGCCTCCTTACGGAGCACTGAGCACCAATTAAAATGCAGTGGCAAAACGAAGGACTTGCAAGAAAGCTGTAATGTCCTCCACCTTTAATTCTATTAGGCAAGCTGCTGCTGCTGCAGCTGCAGAAAGAAAGTGCCTGTTCTTCTACCACTGCAACTCCCTTCGGAAATGGGAACCTATTTATATGACCTGCCATCTTGTGACATGGAAATCAAGGAGATTTTTAATTAATTAGTAATTAATTAAATTACTTTGTTTGTTTGTCTTTGCTTCAACAGCATCTGGACTACACCCTATGCCTTTTTACTAATCTGGAAGACTCACTGTCTTCAGTTGCAGGGAAGTGTGCATAGGACTACACTGCAGGCTTAAGCATTCACAGCCAAACCTTCAAGTTTCAAACCAAAGCCTGTGAAGATGGTGGGTTGCAATTATTTATTTTCCTGCATATAGTTGTGACATTTTAGATTATTCCAAGCTTGGTTTCAGCCACTAGTAAAAGGGATCCAGGTCGCAAACCAGGTGACTGGAATTAAATGTGCTTTTTTTTCTTCATCCTATACCTATATAGAATTGTTTTATTGTTCGGCTATCGTTTTTAAAGCTATTGTGTTATGAATCATAACACAAGCCATTTCAAGTCTCTTTGGGAGTGAGGCAAGACAAAACTTTTAAAAATAAAATAAACTGGAACCTCATCTAGGAGTCCATCTCATTGCATTCAGTGGAACTTAATCCATGTTAAATGGGCTGGCATCACTGTTTTTAATCCAGGTAATGTCGACTCAGCTAATTATAGTTTGTCTGCTGTGTGTGTTAGGGAGAAAGGAGATGCCCGTTATGGAAGTTAAAGAGAATCCAAGCAAACAAGCAAAGGCTTGATTTGATTATGCAGTTAGATTTAACATGGGCAATCAAAGAAATCTCGTTTATATTTAAGGATTTGGATAAATGAATATTCCTAGCAAGTGAATAAAATGTATTCAATTAACTCAAAACCTTGTGCACTTCTGAACTGAAGTGGAATCGACTGTAATTGATTTATTTGAAACCAGAGGTTAAGGACTGAATTAGCTAAGTACAACTGGGTATTTCAAGCCACTGACTTATCAAATGTCAAATCTCTTCTATTTTAAATATTATTTCAGCTGCAGGGCATTGCTGTCCTGATGGCTGTTCCACCAGTTAAATCTCAAATTATATTAATATTCGATTTTGGGGGTTGGGAGGGAGGCGGGATAGATGGTGATTTATTACAAAGGAGGGTGGTAACCATTCAGCTTGAAGGAGCATTATGCTACATTTTAAAAAATGCATAAATTAGCATAGCATGACGGAACTGAGTTAACTCATTAACATTTAACCATTCATCCTAATTTCAGTTAATCTGTAGAAAACACACACACACACACAATTTTGGGGGTTAACAGCTAAAAGCTTGGCCTAGAATCTGAAAGGCTGAAACAATGATTGATTGCAACGTGTAAAATAAATTCCCCAAAAAGAATGTGAAAGTAATTAGCACGATTTGGTAACTGCACTTTGGTCACAGCAGATGAGTCCCAAACTGCAGTGAACAGCATTTTCATGATATCTCCTGCAAAAAGCCTGAGATAAAATAATAGTAGTATAATACTGTATGCTCAAAAGAAAACTATCCATAATCTCACCCCATTTCTCTAAGAGCAGGGCATTTTACTCCTAAAGGTCAACATCACACCCCTATAGAGGGCATTTGGAAATAAATTCTACTGAAAACAATGCAAGTGAATGACATTATTTTAGAAAGGATCTAAAAGTCCACATGCAGCTGAAGTAATTCCATCAGGCACAGCACTTCTACAGAAAAACAGATGAAATAAATACATTTCTGAGTAGAATCTGTTTATTTGTAATGGAAGAACATTCCCCATCAATTTTAAATCACAACCTAACAATTAGTAACATGGGTCTATCATTTACTTGGAAGTAGCTCCACTGATTTCAGTGGCCCTTACTTCCAAGTAAATGTGCTTGAGATTGGCTTGCCAGGATGGCATTGAAGTCAATGGTAAACCTCTCATAGATTTGGATTGCAGTCTTAAAGTGTAGCATTCCAAAATCAATGGTTAATGATATATAATCTTTAATATTATAATTGGGCAACATAAACAACATTAGTTGTTGCTGATGTAGGTTTAATAATGTTGTTTGGATGTTATAAAGTCCCAATAGTACTGTATTAAATAACAACTTTGTAATGTATCAAATATGCAATATTAAGTTGCTTTGCATTTATAAGATTGTATTTTATGTCCACAGTGCATTATTCAGTTCTTTAAAATTAATAAGACTTCCACATGTTCTAGGATTAAGCCTGTGTTACACACTGCCCAGTTATAGCCTAAAACGATTAGGCAGAGTTTTATTTTGTGTTTGTTTTTTTAAAGTAAGAAGCATCTGTAAATCCTGATATGAATGAATGATATTTAATAAGATTGTTTTTCATTTAAAAATGAGTATTTATGTGTTGCTGGAGAAAGAGCAGCAGTGTGTGCATGTCTGTTTATGAATGCCATTGTGCCTGGGGTTAGGATCCCCCACACAATCTGTGATGCAGCCAAGAAAAACAGCCCAGCTAGACAATGCTTCACTTCACCTGCTACAATGCTGTGCATTTCATTTATGTCAAGGCTGCATGTAGAGTTAGGGTTCATTCACCTCATTATTTTGTTACATCCACTTTACAGTTAACCAATATAACTTGGGGGGGGGGGGGAATGAATAAGCATTTTCAAAATGATGTCATCTTCATATGCAGAAGATCTACTTTCCATCTGCATTTTTCACATCTCTCTCTTGAACACATTTGTACACCATTTTATCAACTGTGTGTCACTGTGAAGAAGCATTTCAACTCTACTGACTCTCCTCTGCTTGGCCACTGATTTCTACTGTCTTTTTGCAACTAGATGACCAAAGAGGAGGGGGGAATGGAAGATCTTGTGCTTTATCTCATCTATTTGTTTCACCTACCAAAGGTAAAAATCAATAGAAGCAAAAGGCTAGTTTTCTTTACAGAGCAGTTACCTTCCTTTAATCCTGCCGTATAAACATAAAGCCTGCACCAGACAACATCAACTCTCCTCAGAAACCCTCTTGCATATTCAACTATTTTGCAATGCTAAAGAGAATACAAGATGGGCCCAAATAATCTCTGCTGGAACCAACCAGACTGTTCTGGAAATAACAGCAAAAGATTGTGAAACTCAGACACTTCAGGTTTAACATTCCAATAAGTATTGTAAGCAAATTGCTTTAAGGGGAAAAAAACAAAACACACACACATCAGGGAGGAACTCCTAAGGTCAATTTTCCAGTCCCTTCTCTATTTCTTTTCTATGGAGACCACAGTAAGCAGACTTTGTTCCACCAATAAGCATAGCAAAACTGAGACAAAATAGGCCAACTGCAATTTTCAAAATAGCACATTTTGAGCCTGTTTTAAGTGTGAAAAGCAAGCAAATACCTTTTTTGACAACTACTTATTTCAACTAGAGCCCAGATCCAAACAACACTAGATTACTCTAATATTTGTTTAACCCTGGTCAAAATTTAAAACAGATACTGAGACATAATGTCTCTTACTCTTCCTCATCTGGAATTCTTAAAAAAAAAATTATGCCAAGATATATGCATAAATATATACATTGATTTTGTATACACCACCAGACACACATCATATATTCATAATTAAACTGTGACATCTATTGCACAGACAGCTAGAACACCACTTTCCATAATGTGAATGCTTGTGTACATGCACAAGCATACACACAAAGAGTCACTTCTTCAAAGTTCTGTCAGTGTACTTAAGTGTACACTTGCACATGGTCACAATCATGTATATAATCCCCCTTCCCTATAAAAATGGCTAATAGTGATGCAAATTAATCCTATGGAAGACATTTAAGATCAGTAGTAGAGATGCATAATTATAAAGCACGAATGAAAACCTAAAAGATCAAATAAATAAAATAAAACTTTATTTTTTTAAATAAAATTATCTTTCAGTTAAAGAAAAGTATGCCATTTCTTTAACAGTACAATATTAAAAAAAAAAAAAAATCCAAAAGAGTACATTTTGTTTTATTGTGTAATTTGTCTGAATACAGACTCAGTGGAATATCTAAATGATACCCTGCTCTGAACTCCAACTTGAAAGTAAGTTTTTATTATACTTGAGGGAAACCATGGGTTCAGCTGCTTATTGCACGGAGCAATTGTCAAGGGAGAGTTAAACTCAATTACTGTAACCATACTGAATAAAAAATACTGCCAAGAACAAAAATACGCCTGGGTAAAGACAGCCACTGAATAAAAAAAATCGACATAAAGCGTATCAAATATTTATTTATCTGGGCAACAAAGGACTATGATACATTGACAGGCATGGAAACTACTGCCAGCACAACTCAATACAATACAACTATAACTGCTTCCAATATGGCTGGTGGAAATAGAGGATACCAGGTGGTCCCAAATGTGTGGAAGTTCTTTGAACCAAAAGACAACTCAAAATGAAAAGGGGGGGGGGAGGGAAGATCCCCATTCCTTTATCTGAATAGACAATACCAATTTATTGCTCTGATGCTGCATTCAATAGAAGGACACTGGGTATCAACTTTCTGATTATTCTCTCTTTTTTGTTAGTCACAGTAGGTAAGGGTTGTTAGAAATTACTAACACTTTAAAAAAAAAAAATCTTTCCAGAAGGGGTCAAACACCATTTCAGGGGTGTTGTTTTCCTTATCAAAGAAAAACTAAAGGTCGTACTAATAATATATATTTTTAAAATCCATGTTCTTTTATTTGTTTAGCTGCTTTATTGTTGCCTTTTTTTTTAACATGCTACAACAGGGCTGAAGTGATGAGTCCCAGAAAAATACCACCCCCTCCCTCCAAAAAAAAAAACAAAAAAAAAACTCCCCCCTCTGATTTCTAAATAAGTAACCATGAACCACAGTGATGGAACTAAGAAGGGGGAAGATTTATAAACCCACTAAACAAGAGGTAAACGAGATCACCAGATAAATTAAAAAAAAAAAGCTTCAAACAGACTCACCATATTTACAATTCCCATTAAATTACACATAAATAAATATATACATACATGAACACTGATTCCCTTATAGAAGAACTGTGAATCGGTGTCACCATAAGAAAGTTCAGATTGGTCGCTTTACCTTGGACAGGAGATTGGTTCTACAACTGAAGACATGACATGGAACTGCATGGGGTTTGTGTTCAAGTTTATTCACAATACTGATAAAATGTCATTATGATCCTTTTTGCCTTTTGCTTTTTTTTAAATATGGCTACAATCTTAAACGGAAGTTTGTGTAAGGGGAGGTGGTGATTCAGTCCAATGAAGCTCATTTTTGTCTCCATATTTATGCAATTAATTATTAATCTTAACAGTTCTTTCTTTTTTTTTTTAGAAAAAAGTTCTTTTTTGAATTTTTAGAAGCTGTTTATTAAAAAAAAAAATGAAAAGTTCACACAAACTCAGACCCCCAAAAATGTTTCTCCTAGGCTGGCTCCATTGCCTTGTTCATTTTCTCAGGCTCCAGACTGAGTGGCAACTGAGTAGTGGTGGAGGAAAAGGGAGGAGAGCTTGGGGGTGGGGTTCCAGTCCTACTAAGCGACTAGGCTGGGGCAGAAGATCTCTGGACCGCCGCTTCCAGCCAGGGAGAAGCTGCTGGAAAGAGCACCAAAGGAAGGGAGGGGCTGGTGGGGGAGGGGAGATCCTCATTTTCGGTGCTTCTCCTCTTTGTCGCCGCTTTTGGTGCTGTTGTCGTTGTGGCTGTTGGGGTTGTTGCTGAGGTACATTTTGTCCATGGCCTTGAGCGCCTCGGTGAGATAGTTCTGCAGGGCGGTGACCGCGGCGCACACCGCGGGGCTGCCGAAGCCGTGAGAGATGAGGTTAAAGTGGGTCAGGCAGCTCTGGATGCCCGGCTCCAGAATGGGGGTGGGCCGAGAGTTCCCCAGAGGAGATCGGTCCTGAGCCAGCAGGTCGGTGAACTCCTTGCAGATCTGTCTGCAGCACAAATGGAGCAGAGAGAAGGAGAAGGGGGAAGAGGGGAGGGGGGAAAATGAGCCAGCCTTGTCAGCACGCAGCCAAGTCAAGGAGTCAAAGCCTCCAGAGCAGAGAGACCAGCAGTCAGGCACACAGACACTGGCTCTCCCCCCTTCCTGCTTTTTTGCACTCACCGCTCCAAGGCTCTCTCCCACACACACACACACACACACACACACACACACACACACACACACACAACTGCATTTGCACCTTCTTTTCTTCGTGCCTGCACCCACACCCTCCCTCTTGCATTCCCCTCCCTTTGTGTGTGTGTCTCGGACTGTAACCCAGAACTGTGCCTTATTTCCTTCGCAGTACAAAGCTTGGTTACTGCTGACTCTCGAGAAATTGCAACATGTTCCCGAACATACAACCACTTGACTTTCCTACCTACTGCTAAATTCAACCCCTCTCTAACATCTATTCCTCCATTTACACACTCAGCCACTCTTGCTCACTTTCAAACACAGAAGGCCTCACTCTTTAACTCCAAACTCTCCTTCTCTTGCACAAACGCATAGAAACATTCCAAAGGTTACCATCTAATATAGCAGCAATCACACTCCACAGGCATCCTCAGAACTTCTCCTTCACTATATAACTCCTCTTTTGCTTCCTCTCATCTTTCTCTCTCCCCTCCCAATCCCCTGCAAACATTTAAACAGGATATGCTGGCAATTCCAATACTATCTCTTCTTAAGTAGACCTCTTATCTTGTCAATAGTTAGCCAACTACATGATCATTAACATATTTTACCTAGAAGTCTCATTGATTTCAATAGCATTTAAACCCACGTGGTCTTATCAGAGTAAAAGAATTCATAGAACACTGTAAAAGTCTGTTCTCTAGCCTAAATGTAAGGATTTAATTTCATATTCATAAAGTTAGAGAATGAATGCATGGGGAGGGAAGAAAGCAGGAGCTTTGAAAAGAGACAAGAACGTCCTGCCATGCTTGACAGAAGCTACTTTGAGTCAAGATGCAAACACTGCCTGTTGCAGGTGATCCTAGAAGTTACATTCAAAACAGTATCTGAGCAAACTGTTGAGGGGAAACTATAGCAGAAAGATTCGGGTTATATTGAAACACGTGGTTCTGAAGGCCAGTGTTAAATATCTCTCAGTCATGAACTGCCTCCATCTTCAGTCAGTGCCCTTTGGTTACATCACCACCAGTAACAAAGGGCTACTAAACAAGCTTTTTAATTTCTAGCAAATGCAACACTGACAAGAACCGAGATACCTGCAATACCTACAGCTAGAAATCGTCAGCCCCCCCCCCAAACACACATAATGCATCCATTCTAAAATAAACTGCACAGGTATTTTGCCTGCTTACTGACAGTCACATTTAAAATGTGTTTTAATATGTCCATGGACTAAACAAACACTCAGACAGAGATCACTATGCAACCCAATTGTATGCATGTTTTTTTTTTGGGGGGGGGGGGGGATGGAAGTTCCACTGAAATCAATGTTACTGACTCCCAAGTTAGAGTTTTGCAGTGGTGCAACTCAGTCCTAAGCCTATTTACTCAGAAATAAATTCCATGCAGTTCAATGGAATTTATTCTCTTGTAAGTGTGCCTTAAAGGGTCGTTTTTTACTTCTGTTAAAAAAAAAGAGAGACAGAGAACATCCTTACCCTTAAGCTGAGACCCTCCCACAATTGTTGCTCTTCAATAAAACCACCAATCCACAGCTACCACAATTGACTTTCACTGGAGAATGAATTCTCCCCATTCATCTGCATAAACCCCACTGTTGTTGGTTTGGCCATCCCCTTCACAATGAATACATGTTATCAAGGTACATTATATGAGAAATAGTGTCTGCATGGCAAACACCCACAAACAAATGCAGATTAATCAAAGGAGAAGCAAATCACAAGACCAAAAAAAAAAAAAAAAAACCTTCTTTACCATTGAGTAACACTCCACACAAGTAAATGACTTACTTTGTAGCTAGAAGCATGTTTTTCCTTGTGACTTGCTCGTTTGGATCGGAATGTTGTCGGTTGAGAAATTCAGCTACTGCTTTGGCAGGAAATTCTGTCTCACAGACGTAACCAAAATCTCTGGCTAGATGAACAGCTTCTCCTGGAATTGGGGGCGAACAGGGTGGGGACACAGATCTGATCAATACACCAAAGCTCATGCAGGGAGAAGTTGGCAACAGAGAGAGAAGTTGGCAACAGGGTTGAGCTGCTAACCTCCTCTGTTTTACAATCTCCTGGAGTTCAAAAGATTTCAGTGAATAGGCGAAGAACTGCACCCCTGATTTCAACATGTACTCCAAACAGTAAAGACTCCAAAGGATTAAAATGAACATTTACCATCCAAGAGAAAGGGCCTGGTTTACGGAAAGTGCTTTGAGGATCCTGATGCAAGATTAATTGAAACAACTGACTGCAATAAATACTATAATATTTCATGGCAAGCAGTACTTGGTGAACGCTTCTTCAGTTTCTCAGTTGCTGGGGGAAAGGGGTTTTTAACCTGTAGTTTTAAATTAAGCCATGGGTATTGTTGGCATCTTGGACAGCAACACTCAGCCCTAACTATCTTCAGATGCAACATATCCTATTAGAGCATATTAACAACTAGCTGGGGGGGGGGGAAGACTTCAATTAATGAAGACTTAAACTACTCAATGCTTTCAGTACTAACCTATCGAAAACCATATTCACAGCACCTTTTCCTATAGAAGTGCCACAGTGTCCAGAATACTTTTCTACTGTTTCATAAGGTGAACTTAAAAGTTTGTATTTGTACTTCAGGGGACCAATTCATGTTTGACATACAGAAGGAGATAACTGAGAATTTTGTCTGCATACGTTCAAAAACACAATGTGCTAAATGTTTATTTTTCTGTTTCTTGTAACATATACTAGAGATTAGTATTGATTATTGATCAGAGCTCCCCTAAACGGACTGCATTAAACAGTTAAGGGTTTAAAATTTAACTTGATAGCATATAATTATCCATTCTCTCTCTCTCTCCCCCCCCCCCACCCAGCCACCCATTTCTCCCCCCTCCCTTCAAACGATTAACCATAAGAATTTTAGGGTCATTCTGCTGAGTCTGTCTGTTTTGTTGATTTTCAAATCTTTGGTTTTAATTTCCTGAACCAGTTGGTTTTTACTGCAGGGCTTCCTGCCATTAGCTCTAGGTCCGGAAGAACGCATGCGCCAATTAGAGCTTCAAAGCCTCAGTCCAGTGAGCTTGTTTCCATAAAATGGAGCGGATCATAAACAATAACAGTACTTAGAAACGGCCTCATCATACAGGGACCCACAGCCGAAACAACTGTATATTATCTCTCAAGGAAAAAAAAATTAGCCACTATTATCAGTTTATCGGCACATTAGCCCTTACTCAGTTGTTTTTTCCTAAGTATAGGAGGATCAAACCCTGACTAGTTTTTAAAAAAAACAACTCCCTTATAAAGAAAGGTACGAGGCAACAAAAAGAAATATAGATCCTGTTAAATCTTCTACACAGTATGTAATATTGCTACAAATATTAACCATTATCAGACTTTTTTTAGTTAGTTCTTTTTGTAAATGAGATTTCTTTTTGCTTTTTTCTTTCCTTTGTTATCCATTTAAAATTTTTGTCCAACTGCCTGTAAACTTTCCTCTTTTTTTCTCTTCTTTGGTTCCACGTCAGTAACTCATGCCATGTAAATATGCTTCAGACACGAAAGACAATGAAAAGCTCCTTGATACCCTTTTCAGTTGTGGCTAGCATTCTTAAAATGCTTCAGCTTCACTTCTTTGAGCCCTTAAATATTTTAAAACAGGCCATAAAGCAAAGAAAACTATTAGCTGATTCTAAGCAAAACCAAAGCTCACTGGAGGATCCAGAGCAGCTTAAAAATCACTTTGCAGACAGTAACCAAAATCGGGGTTAAGGACCTCAAAATTAAAAGCTGAAGAAGAAAGATTGCGAGGCTATCAACCCATATCAGCTTCCTTGTGTCAACAGCTGTGACAAAGTTACCCCCTTTAAAACCGGACCATTGCATCTCTTTCCACATTATAAAGCATGTGGTCAAATGAAACTTTCCCATTAACATTAAAATAATACACATCCCCCCCTTTTACAGTTGAAATAGGTATCCAAGAAGCTGGCCCATATTCCTCCAGTGATTGAGAACAAAAGAGGAGTTCAGGGGCTAGCTGCAAGGCTTTCAGGACACCATTAAATCACAACCTAGGTCAAGGATTCCCAAACTAATTCAGGAAGTAATGGTCACGCATTTCTCGAATGCAGATGTCAGAATAACTTAAATGATTTACCGGTATGTAGTTTAAAGCAGCCAAGAATTAGCTTCTGGTAGCTGCATCTCCTAACATTTAAAACTGTTTAGTGATGGGCAGAGAATGAGACGAGGAAGGCTGCATTCCCACTTGGTCTGCTCAAAACAGATGACCTATTACATTGCAGTGTAGTTATATATGCCATTTAATAATAATTTAAAAAAACAATTATACATCCTGGCCTCATTTCTAAACTGGATTCCTTTTTCTCCCCCTCCTCGCAGGAAATGGAATTAGCATATTTGCTTAAGTTGCATGAGTAAGAATTAGTGGAAGTGGTATCAGGACTTCTCATGGAAGCTAGCAAAGATGAGGCATTGTTTGTGGAGATTATTGCCACTGCATACTCTGAACGTTTTCAAATGGCACCATTGTACATAAGGTCAATTTTTAAAAGTGTATTATTGTACAATATTGATACACTGCTTTTCAGACTTAATGGTTCTCATAATGCGAGAGGTGGTTTTCTAGAGCTCTTTGTCTAAGTTCTTTTATTCAGAATAACAGGAATGCCACACTGATCAGTAGGCCAAATACTCTGCCCTGTATATAATTATTTTGTCCAACCCTGCATTCATTATTTGTTTATAGGGTTCTCAGTTATGGTTAGGCCTACTGGGGATTGGCAGTGGCTAATGATTAATGCAACATATTCAAATTTATAATTTGAATTAATTATAATATCCTTTCTGCAAGCATTCAGATAGGGGTAGCAAATATGGGCTTGTTCCCAGAGCCCTTCTTCATCACTCTGCTTAATTACCTTGGATCTAGTTCTCTACACACCCCACACACTTGGGAGTCATTCTGCATTTCTTTAGGTCGATTCACTTGCAGAAGTAAAACACCAAGACTATGGACTTTGAGGGTAATATGGAATAAACATTGTTCTAAATATCAAAATGAATGCAAGTGCTTGATGGTCAATTTGATCCAAACTGGTTAAACCAGAATATTGTCTAACCAGATTTCAAAGTGAAATTAAAAGGCCAATCCTATGCATGTCTACTCAGAAGTAAGTCCCATTAGCTTCAATGGAGCTTACTCCCAGGCAAGTGTGGCTAGATTGGGCTGTAAGTCTTCAGGAAGTATAGGTGCATCTTTAATATACTTTGACTGACTGACTGTATTTAAGCAAATTTACATCTAGATTCTAGAGGTGGTGAGCTGTAATTATTAATATATATTAATTTCTTGCTAACATTTTTGCAAGTTAATAAACTCAGGGCCCAATCCTATCCAACTTTCCAGCACTGATGTAGTCATGTCAACAGGGTATGTGCTGCATTCTGCAGTGGGGGGGGCAGCTACAGAGGCCCCCTCAAGGTAAGGGAATGTTTGTTCCCTTACTTTGGGGGTGCATTGGCACTGGAAAGTTGAATAGGATTGGGCTCTCAGACCAGCCAGCCTAAGTTCTACTGATGTGAATAGACAAACTTGAGTGTAACTAGATGGTGGTGCTGGCTATCAGATTAAACCCAAATGTTCCAGTTCAACTGGTTTGTGAATCACAGTCCAATTACTTGTTTTAGCTTAATTAATCAATTCATTACCAATAAAAGATTCCATTTATTCTGAAGAGAAGCAACTTGAGTAAATAACTCAAACAAAAACCAAGCATTGTTTAGAAAATTATAATATTCCTGTTGTTTGAATCAAGAGACATACAATTATTGTACACATACCCACTGTACCCCTTTCACTGGGGAGTGCTCTGATTAAAATCCAATTAAAATCCACCATGTCAATCAGTGATTAATAATTAATCCATTAATTACGCTTACTTGATTAATGTTTTCAGCCCTATTTTTCTTAATGCAAGTGAACATTCAGTCAGAGATCAAGATAGAGTGAAGTTTTAGAAGGCAAGTTAGTCTCTTTCACTTCAATGAGATCCTAAATGCATTACAAGGATTTAAGTCCAACCAGATCTCAGTAAAGCCCACTTCCAAGTATTTTGACATAAATGAGTTTTGGATTGGGCTGACAGTTTCAATTCACCTTTTGCAAAAGTATAAAGCAAAAGGTCAAAATGAGCATTTTCTTCAGACATAATGATTTAAATTAAACAATACCCACAAACGGTTCAGCACGGGTCTCCCAAAGGTTCCCCATTTGTTCAGTTGACAAAAAAATGCACATTTCCCAAAGAATCTCGTTCCCACTGCCAAATCAAAAGCCATCACTTACCCTCCACTAGTGATGTCAGCAGGGTAACATTAGCAGCTTTACGTCTCCCAGCTGGCAAATTTAATCCTATTTTGTCCAGTTTTTCTCTCAAAGATCTCCCTCCATTTTTTGATTTTGCCCTGTTTCAGACATTTAAAAAAAAAAAAGCACTTAACACATGGCTAATACCTATGAAATACTTTTAGGGTTTTTTTCCCCCCCTCCAAAAACTATCGCAAATCCTGTTTATGAAGGATATTTTCATTCCAGTTAATGCTAAGCATGGAAAATAAGCCATAAAGACACAATGAAATGCAAAACAGCAACTGTTTCCTTGTGCCTGAAATAGTTATGGAGATAATGCAGCCAAAGTCATACACTCTTCATTTGTACCATATCTGCTGCAATATCATGGAGAGGCAACAGGTGATGTAGCAAGGGCTGTCACATGTCCTTCCACCTTGTGACTAAAATCATAACTACAGGGTACTGTCAATGTTTTTGGCATATTGGTGGTCCAATGGGGACTTATTTAACCAAATCAACTTGCATTATTAAGAAGCCTGATTCGCAACAGTCAACTGTGGCTGAAATCCTATCCACAGTTACCTAGAAGTAAACCCTATTGACTACAATGGGACTTACTTCTGAGTAGACATGCCTAGGATGGGGCTGTGTGTCATTATGAAAACTGCATTCAATTTGCTGCAAAGAGTTACCTACTATTTTACTCAGTCATAGGCTTTCTTTTCAAAAATTATTATAGTGATCATGAAGCAAAAATAGTTGGTGGTTAGAAGGTCATTTCTTATATCATATTCTACTCCAAAAACAAGCTATGCCAATATCTTCAAAATTCCCTTGTTGCTGAATTGCCTGTTAACTAAGCATATCTGGTGACTTTCTCCACTAAAGAAATGCTGGCAGTGCCCTCAGCTGGTATGTGTGAGCTTACAAGAAGCCTTCCTGTTGCATGAGTCTTACTATGCTGAGGGGGATTGAGTTCCTTGCTACCATTTACTGGTGTTTAACAGGATACACAGGCTCCCAGGGACAGAACATACTGGCTGCTCATATGAACAGCATGGCAGCCCCATGTGTGGAAAGCTTTGACTCTGAAGGGCTGTGAAGCATTTTTTTTCTCACCAGTCAGAACCCTGTGAAGCAGGCAATTAACGTTGCCATGTTTTTCAGGTGCAAAACTGAAGTTGGAACTTGGTGACTTGCACAACACAGCCCGCTGCTTTAGTGGTTGAGGTGAAAGTGGAACTCAGGACTTCCAACTTCAATGCCAGGAGGGCAGCAGCAAAGCCAACTCACTTCAGATAGTTCCCTGTTAAAGAATCGATCAGACCTTGGGCTGAGCTTCTTGCATTGAAATGTCTCTTGGAGCTGCACTGAGGCTAGATAATGCCTCTCCTACTTGCAAGTAAGCCCCCCACACAAACAAAGGGGTTCACTTTCCCTAATTATCCCCTGAGTGAGTAATAAAACAAGGGCCACTGGGTTGTTGAAGTGAAACTAGCAGTGCAATTCTAATCATGACTACTCAGAAGTAAGCCTTATTGCATTCAATGGGGCTTACTCCCAGGAAAGTCTGTACAGGATTGCAGCCAAAAATCTTTGAGTTGTAAAGAATATCTACTGGATCTTGTTGCTATTTCTTCCAGTATTTTTCTCCAAAAAAATAATATTATGAAGGGTACTGGAGGCTTCAATCTAGAAAGTTCTGCACATGGAAAATAGGCCATAGAGGCATATCTAATGCAAGTAGGCAACTGTGCTGAAATATTTTCTTGCCTCTGAAATAGAGTGTGAACCACTAGAGTTCCAGAACCCGTTTTTAAGGTTAGGTGTGAACAAGGCAAAATTAGCATCTTTGGGTGTGCAAGGGAAAAAATTTTTCCCCTTCACTTCATTAACCTCACCCAGCCTCTCACGCAACTATGAGGATGGGCAAGCTGGGCTTTCATACTAGAAGCAGGGTGATCAGATGAGGGCACAATGCCTGTATCTTGTCTAGAAGAGGGAATGTTAGCAGGTGCAGCTCAACACGGAAGGGTTTAAAAAGCTGCACCTGCCCAAATTCTCACTGGTATACAATGGTCTAGGCCAGGGGTGTCAAACATAAGATCTGGAGGCCAGATATGGCCCACAGAAGCTTTTTATCTAGCCCTCAGGCTCTCAGCTGCTGAGCAACGGCTGAGGTCTCGCTATTGAAAGGATGGCCTGCATACTAATAGGGCTCCCTCATATCTTGAACTATGATCAAGTTGTGTATTTTCTCTTCTGTCATTTGCTGCTAATGAGTTCCTACAAAGAGCTTGTTTCCGGTTTTGACCTGTTTAATGACATCACTTCCTGCCAAATGACATCATCACTTCCAATCCCTCAGCAGGCATCATAGTGGGCCAGCTGTATGACATGAGTTTGACACCCCTGGTCTAGGCATTGGATAGGTCCTCCATTGGATCTGGACACGCTGACTAGGAGGGACACTGAACTCTAGAACTCCGAATCCTTTTTGAACCGGCGTGATTGGCTCAGAGTCTAGATGACGCCACAGCCCTGGCCAATGGGCTCTGTTCCCTCCCCCAAAGCACCTGGTTGTTTGCCAGGCGCTGTTCAGAGAGAGATCGCGAGCAGGCAGCGTCCCGTCCCCCCCCCCCCCCTCACCTCCGAAGCACTCCGCCCAGCAGAGACGCGTTGAGGCACTCCGGCGGGGACAGGCGCCTCTGCACTTCTGCCACCGTGACCTTGTACTTGGAGGTGGAGCTGAGCAGGGACAGGCGGCCAGGCACCGAGCAGAAGACCTCGTTGGGGTTCACCACGCCGCCGAAGAGCGTGTCCTTGTTGATGGGGATGGAGGAGACGGCGTTGGAGTTGGACTTGGAGAGGGACACGGGGCCTGCAGGGGGGGGGGGAGGCCAAAGGAAGGGAATGGAGAGGCACGTTAGAGCGCAGACGCTGAGAGCCAACAGCCTGGGGAAAGGGCTGGAGAGGAAGGGCAGAGTCCACAGGGCCGGAGCTGGCTGGGGAACCACCCTGGGGGAAGGGGAGGAGGACTGCAAGCAGGAGGAGGTGGCTGGGAGGCGCAGGCCGGTGGAAGGGGTGCCAGGGAAAGGGGCGAGCTCGGGCACTGTGCTCGGCACCAAGGGAGGCGCTGCTTTTCTTCCTGCCTCGCCCCAGAGATGCCCCTATCCCGCTTTTGCTTGGCCAGGAACGGACAGGGCCCCCCCCCCCACCTTACACTGAGGCACATCCCCTACCCAGTGGGGCACCAACTGTGGGGGGAAGGGGAAACAACACGCACGCACGCTTCGCTTGCCCTTGAATGCCACCGAATTACCAGGCAAACCAACAGTTCCATCCATTGACTGGGCCAGAGAAGTTCTTCCCAGAAACGCCCCATGTTCCTGGCTAGAAAGGAGAGAGGGCGGCCAAACCCCAGGGAGGCCACGATCTCTGGCTTAAAAGGCCGATCCTTCAACCCAGATGGGCACTGGCTCTTTCTTGAACCAAAGGGGGCTGGCATGATGGGGTGGAGACACAAACAAGATTGTAGTGTCTGGCCTGGGTTGTTATTAAAAAAAAAAAAATCAGTGAAGGGCTTGTTTAAAGCTGTGGCTGTAATGAGCTGAATATTTTCAAAGGGGGCGGGGAGAAGGGGCTGGTTGGTTTACAGCCCCTTTTATCCTCAGAGTGTGTGTCAAGCAAGGTTGTACCGGGACTTCTAGCCAAATCGCTGTCCCTAGGAAGGACTGTCGGGCATGCTGAATCTATATCCATTCATGATCATCACGTTTAGAAATCTGTCTTAAAAGCATATGTCCTCCTCTTGCTCCGGACAGTTCAAATGCTAGGATCTGTGTCGCTTTCCCAGAGTAGCCCCACTGATTCCAATCGCAGAGCAAGGGGTCGCAGCCTGAGTGGATGCAACTTTCTGACATCGGAGAGCTTGAAACCAAACGACCATTCCCGCCATCCAAAGAAAAATGACAGTGCAGTGGGGACAACGAAAGCACCCAAAACGACATAAGGAAACAGAACTGGCCAAACTTCTGCCTAGCCCTCTCTAGCTCTGCTCTCCAACGGCTCGGGCATCAGCCATGTCTTCGGCCTTTCCCTCTCGTCGAAAAAGCAGAAAAGATCTAGGGCATTGTTAGCAAACATCCCGAACCAGCACAGGAGGCTCCAGGCCTCGACGTTTTCTAGCCTGGCTCAACACAAGAGGAAGAGAAGTGCAACCTGGTTCGCCTACGAATGGACACCAGGCGCGTTCCAGCTACAAATATTTACTCTTTTGTCATCATTTGCTTATTTCCCCCCCCCCGTCCTCCCCACCCCTTTGCACAGTCTCACTTTAGCGGGCCTAATCCAAATGTGAGAGGGAGGGGAGCGGGGAGGGGTCGGGTATCTAGGTTTTGGATAGATCACTTGTGACATTAATAGCTCTGGGGAGGCTAATAGAGACAATAGGAGTTAAACGAACTCTGGAGATTACTAATAAAAGAGCCAATTATCATGTCGACTTGGAAAGAGCATCTCTTGAAGATTTATTCCTTACACATCTAACTTGACGTGACAAAGGCTCCCTAGATCGGGAAGGGGGGGGGGTCGAAACTTTAGCTTTCGCTCTGCGGTGCTGGGATCGCCAAAGGAGGCGAGCTTTGTGGAGCACCAGAGCCCAGCAGTGCCTCAAACACTCCACCAGAGCGGATACAAGCAGCGCCCTTTCGCAGCGAATAACACCCAAGCGTTCAGCCCAATGGGCTTCACCCCAACAACTGAGCAGAACTCAAATGGTTCTTCTCCCTGGCCAACAGGGAGAACCACCTTATCAAAATAAAAATAAAATAAAATAAAAAAAGCCCGGAAGCCATGCGCCATAATCCTGGCACAGTTGTTGAGAGGAGGTGGGAATGAGAACACTCCATCTTCCACACACGCAACTACAGCACACCATTAGGAACCAAAAGCTGTAAGCCAGGCTCTGCTGTGTACAAGAAGCAAGCAACGCCCCCCCCATCGCCACCGAGACACACCAAGCCAGCCAGCCCCCTTCTGCCATCCTTGCTCGCTCGTTACAACAAAGCCCTCTCGTGTCAACAGTCCAGAACAATCTCATAAACCCGAGTGGGGAGGGGGGGCAGGCGAGTTGAAGGGGATCGGCGGCCGCTTTGGTATGGAGAAATAATTCCAGGCAGCTCGAGAAACGAGGAGCCCGTTCTGAACCACGAATGGGATTAGGGGGAACTCGAAACCTGCATCCGTTTAGCTGCATAATATAATCACACGCGTACAAATCACAGAGGTTGGGACCGACTCAAAGGATGGCTTCAACCGGGATTGTCAATTTCGTTTTCCATTTGCAAGCCTGTTGTAAATTACGTGGCGGAGGGGGAGGGGAACAATAGCTTCAGCAAGTTCTCTCGGCAACGGTACCCAGCTTGTGAGGACATGCTTGGAATGCTGAAGGAAATGGCTTACCTTTCTTAATTACAGTTTGATCTGGGATGTTAATACCCGGGTCCTCTACGTGCTGCAACAAAAGGAATACACAGGGTTGTGAATGTTTCAACAGACCAAAGGAAACACCTTGGGAAGCTTTCCCCCTTCCCCTCTTCCCTTCTAAGTTATCCCCCCACCCCCAACCCCAGCACCCTTTCAGGATGATTTTGAAAAGATTTTCGTAAGGACCTATTTCATTTCGACATGTTGACATTTTAGAATAATTTTAGAATATACTTAGAATTTTTTTTAATGAAGGCAGTATTTTAACTCCTTCTCGCTGAGCCTTAATAGAACACACACACAGGTAAGAATGATGTCTGACATTTTTAGAGGACGATCCTCTGTTTACTCAGAAGTAAGACATATTTTAACATCTCTTTCTATTTCTGCTGCTGACATCGACAGTATTTCAGTACTACTTACTTCCAAGTAAGTATGCTCAGGAGCGCAGGCCTTCACCCCAATTCAAAACCCGTGTAAGGAGTTCCTAGGGGTCTACAGCCAGGTAACTGGGCCTGGCTTGGCAGCGGTTCGCTTGGAAATAAGTCCCTCTGATTTCGGTGGGATTTACCATCTCGAGCACTGTGCAGCCTTAGTGGTTCACAGCCCAATCCTATCCACACTTTCCTGGGAGTAAGCCCCATGGACTCCAATGGGATTTACTTCTGAGTAGACCTGCAGAGGATTGGGCTGTCAGTCACTCCCACCTCAATGGGGTCCCTGATGTGATTTGAAAGGGGTTCTTAAAATAATCACAAGATTCCAGAGTGGGAATCTCGCGCCTCCTGTGGGCACAGAGCACAGACAGAGACACAAAAGGGGCCAGCAAAAGCAGCGCGAATGATCATTTTGGAAGGAGGCAGGAGAAACCCATCGAATTGCACATTTCCATGGGAAAAAGCAGGGGCTGCGGGAGGGCGAGGGGAAAAATCAATGCCCAGAGCTGACGAGCAGCCCAAGAGCGTCCAAGCCCGACTTGCTTCCCTATTGTCCCCCTTGCAGGTTTTGTTGCTGCTGCGGCTGCTGCTGCTGGTTTAATTCTCCTACAGATGGGTTCTTCTGGTGCGGGTGCGCGCGCGTGCACTGGCGGGAGCGCGCTCCGGAGTTCCAGACGTGCTTGGAAAGTCCAATGAAGATCCTGTGTTCTCCTTCCCGGCCTGGCAGTCCATCTGAGGTGCCTGTCTGTGTTCACACACTCGCCCCCGCGCAAAGAGAGCGGGGATCTCGCCCATCCCCTTCGCAAGCACAAGGCAGGCGCTGCCCTGGGAGATGGGAAGGCACCCAGGCGCCCTCCCCAGTCAGACCCCCTGTGCCCTTCCTCCTCTCCTTCTCTGCCCCCCTATAATGCCCAGCCTCGCATGTTCCATTCTGCCTGGGATTTATGCGCCTGTTAATTGTGCCTGATCTCAATGATTCCGGGCGGATGGCACAAAGTTGCTTTATTAGGGGTTTTATGGTACTCCGCGCTCTCATTTGTAACCTGCCTCAAGTGCTTCTGGATTTGAGTATAATTAAATGGAGAAATGTTCAGAAATGACGACTGCCGCCTTTCCCCCCCCCCCTTCTCTAACTATATGGGGAAATACGATCCCTTCAAGCAGGAGGCCTTCAACCCATAAAGTCAACCTAGTGGGGCGGAACGTCTGATTCTCCACCTATACAGAGTCCACGCAAACCACCGACTGTTCGGTTTTAAAACCCCACCGAGATCTTTATGATTAAGTAATTCTCGCCCTCGACTTCCCGGGTCTTGGAGCGAGGAGTCCTTTCCATGGAAGAAAATAAAAAAAGTCCAAGGTGGGAAAACTGAACGCGACACTTTTCCGTGACCCACATTCTTGGGCAAAGAACTTCGCTCCCCGCCCCGCACCCCACCCACCCAGAAGGACTCTTGAAAGGCGCCTTCCCAGACGGTGCATCGGACCACGTCGGTGGTACAATCTGTGATGCCAGTTCCGCCTCTCGAAATTAGAGTCTCTAACACGGTCGTGGCGCCAGGCGTTTTGGCTAAACTGGGTTGTGGACCGCTGAGAGACCAGCCGGGTGGGGGGGGGGGGGGAGGAGAGCATGGCCGTGGCGATTGAGGCTGCGATCCTATCCACACTTTCTTGGGAGTAAGCCCTACTGACTTTTATGGGACCTACTTCTGTGTAGACATGGGTAGGATTGAGCTCCGAGGCTGCAATCCTATCCGCATTTACCTGGGAGTAATCCCTATTGGCTACAATGGGATTTACTTCTGAGTAGACACGCATAGGCTTACGCTCTGCAGGCTTTAAACCTGATGGCAACTGATATTCTGAATTAAATAAGGAGCATGTTCTTTTTTTAGACTCTGCCTAAATGTATGCTTACAACGTTATTTTCCAAAACGAAATGGCAATAGAGGGGGCTATTCTGGATCTTGTTTCTCACAGACATCCAAGGCCCCGCTAGCATCAAATTAGTTTACATCCTGATACCTAAACACATGTGGTTCGAAGTCCCATTGGTTTCAAAGGCACTATAGCCGCCTTGAAAGGAGATCCCGTTGGCTTTCACCGAGCTGGCTTCCAAATAAGCCTCCTTGGAATCGCAGCCGACATCCCTGTCTCTCTCCCCCCCTTTCAGATGAAAGGGCTCTGATTTCCTTAAGCCCGTCCAAATTGCTTCCTAACATCCTTCACACACATGCACACTTTGGAGAAAAACACGCGTTTACGGCAGAAGAGCCAGGCACAACCAGCAATTTTCTGGGGTGGGCGACGTCAGAGGGAAGGCTGGAGCAGATTCCCTCTTTCTCTCTCTCTCTCCCCCCCCCCACTCCTTCCCCCTTACTGAAAGGGAAAGGAATAAAGGGCTTCAGAATGACCCTGAATGAGGTGAGCCCATCGGAACATTATCCCTGCAACACGAAACTGTAAATCATTAAACTGTCAGCGGATATATCGATACAATATTTGATCCTGTAATTTGGGGTGGCATTTTGGCCACAACAAAAAATCACATCCAGATCCCACAACCCCCCACAGCCCCTCCCGCTCTTTGCCTGGTACAACCAGCCTTGGAAGCACGCGTGAAATTCCTGGCCTGTTCCCACTCTAGTTTCAGGCTAGGAGGGAAGAGACCTTTGCTGGGAAACGGCCCTTTGAATCCAGGCACAGAAGGGGCTTCCCCCTGGACAATGGCTGTCCTTGGCTCACGCCATGCCTCATTAGAAATCCTTCCAAACTGTATTTACGGGGAAGAGAATTCAGCTCCAGACTGCGAACGGTAAACACCAGGGGATGCGGAATATCTTGTCCAAAATACCAGCACCCATGAGCTGCTCTCAACCAGATCATCTTTTCCAACTGCCTGCTAGAAGCTTAGCCCATCATTGATTCCCCCCCCCCCCATGCATTTGTCCTTCCATCAGCAGGGAGACTTTGGCTATGCTACTTGTCCCACTCATGTAAATTCTTCCCTTCTCAATCACTGTGGGTTTTATTGGGTTGATTTTTCGTTTTGGGCCGGCTCTCTTCCTACCCTTCCTCCAAAAGCATCCCATGGTCCTTGGAAGGGCTGTTGGTTCCCTTTCCCAAGGATCCCACTGGAGGCAAGGCCCTCCCAACCATATTCTCACCCAACCTTCCCATTCATGGACACATTCATGACCATTCATGGACACAGGGCATGAAAATAAAAGATAGTGTTCTTGCCACTGGTGTGAGTGATTTATTTCTCCATGCATACCGCCCTCCCCGCTGCCCCAACCCAGGTGGGGGCAGATGCAAAGGTCTATATAATTATGTGTTGGATATGGACTGGGGAGAGAGATGGTGGGGTGTAATGGTTGCACAGGACTGGAAGCCCTTCGCTTCACACGGATCTAGACAAGCACCTAGTTCTCTTCATTGTGCGATGGACATCATGTGTCTTGAAATTCCCGTCCACCAGTTCCCCCCCTCGCAAAAAAAAAAAAATCGTAGAAAAGTGCATTAAAAAAACAACCCAGAACCAAAACCAGATAGAATCCTGGAGGCCGCCTTTTAATGTATGTAGGTTCTCCTTACCGGCACATCGTCTATAGAGTGAGGTATTGAATGGATGGGGATGTCTCCGAGTCCTGAGCTCAGGCCGTGATGTCCATGCAATAGATCTTCATGCCGCCGGTAATCCCTTCGTGGATCCAAGCCGGAGAGCTGGTGAGGAAGTCCGCGGTGCGTGTGTAAAAGCCCCGTTTCCTGGTTCTGTCTCTGTCCCGGCCAGCCTGGGTGTTGGGGTTGGGGCTGGGCGTGTAGAGGGTTCAAACTATACGGATCGTTAACGTGGGAATAAGGGTCTTGAGACTGGGGGTAAATGGGCTGATATGGCGGGGGGAAGTAGGGTGGTTGGAAGTCAGCGTTGGGCGTGTGGGAGAGCGGAGGGGCGCTGGTGTAGGGGGACTGACCCACAGTCCCCAGTTGGGGTAACCGGGCTGTCCCATTGCTGGTGCCATCGTGACGGTCCTGATGAATGGGGGGCGGGAGAAAGAAAGAGAAACGAAGATCAAAATCAAGCTGTTTTTACAGGCCAAATATCTTATAAACCCCCCCCTCAAAAAAATATGCGATTTGCAATTCAAAGCAGAGAGAAAAAAACAGTTCGAGTTTTTCTCGTTGAGAGGGCGCTGACATCTTCAAATCAGAACATTATTATTATTATTATTATTATTATTATTATTATTATTATTATTATTATTATTATTATTATTAAGGAAATATAAAACTAATAAAATTCATGCAGTGTACACATTCATACAATTTTTAGCATCCTTACTTTTTTTGAGCCCCCTCCCAACAGATATTTGTACTGAAAAAAAATTGGATTTAGCCATTCTTTTCGAGATGTGAACCTGAAACATTTGCAGAAACATACACACGTTGACACCTTAAGCGGAAAAGAAAGCAGACATTTTCCCCGTTCCATAGTAGTAAAGCCCTTAAATTTTCCTGGAAAATTTTCCCCAAAGCTGCCATTTTCTTCATAGCCCGCCTAAAAGTAGGATCAAAATTTTGATTTTGAGTAAGCTGGCCATTGACTAATTTGGCAAGGAAAAAAATGTTTGTGGGAAGAGACATAAAAATATACTCCTTTGAATGTGTGATATAAAATCACTCACACACGAGTGCACAGAAACACACACAGATAATACCAAGACACAAATATTCAGAATATATAATTAGGAAAACAGAAATAAAGATATGGTGGGGAGGGAAGGCATGAAAAAGTAAATTATTTTGGCTGTGTACAATTGGGACTTGTTAGGGTATGAAATTATAGCCCACAGGTACGTCTAAAGGAAATTAGCAGCCTTACAAATTGGAGGTGGGGGTGGGGGACTGGGAATTATGAGGAAGAGAGGTTGAAATGCTTTGGACTTCAGCCTCACACAAGCACAGTTACTGCCCCAGGAAAGGACTGGGCAGAGCAGATACATTGGAAGGAGAGGGAAAGCAGCAGAAACAAAAGCAGTGGGTCGGGTGAGGGGAAAGGCAACCTTCGGTCGTTCACTGGAAATACCCCCAAGGAGAGGGTGTTAAAGAAGTGATTGCAATGAGTGAGAGGAAGGGACCCGCAGGTAGGCAAGCGCGCACAGATCCCCGCAGGACACGGAAAGGGAATAGGGACGAGCCCCACCGTGGACCCCGAGAGAGCGTGGAAGCCACTCACCATCGCCGAGAAACTGTGCACTAACATCTGCGCGGTTGCGGAGGGCGCCAAGGCAGAGCAGAAGGGAAGCGAGGAGAAATCTGCCCGCTCTGTAGATCTCGCTCTCTGGCGCTCTCTCTCTCTCTCTCTCTCTCTCTCTCTCTCTCTCTCTCTCTCTCTCTCTCCTCTCTCACGCCTTCTCTCTCTCTCTCGCTCACCCCCACACACAATAGGAGCAGCCCAGGTCTAGACTGTGACCGCACCGAGTGCCCGACGCCGCCCGGGCTGGTCCGCGAGCGCGAGGGAAGCGCGCCTCGCGCCCATCAGCACGGTACCCGGTGCCCCACGGTGCAAGGAGCTCTCCCGATGAGCCAGTCGTGGGAGCGCCAGGCAAAGTTGAGCGTGCGCGTGGATGAGTGCGTGCGTGCGTGCGTGTGAGTGAGTGTGAGTGAGCGAGTGAGAGTGTGTGTGTGTTCTCCTTAATCCCTCACCCCCCTCACTGCTTCACGTGAGCTCCTAATAACACACACACACACACACACAGAGAGAGAGAGAGAGAGAGAGAGCGCCCAGCCTGCTTTCCCGGAGAGTCCTAATAGCAGATCTTCATGACTATTAATATAACACGAATACTTAATAAGGGAAGAATGGCTGGAAATCGAGCGTGAAGCGAGGAAGCCACTCAAGGCAGCGCAGCCTGCTCGCAGTGACGTCCGGGGAAGGCAGAATCCGTGTCTCTAATCAGAGCTGGGGGAGAGCGAGCGAGCGAGCGAGAGAGACAAAAAGGCATCAAGAGGGAGAGGTGCGGGGGGGGGGGGCGCCGCGCCGCCGCCGCGTCTGACGAATCACAGGGAAGGGGCCACATTTTAAAAGGTTGCAGGGCAGCCAGGAGTGGAAGAGAGCGAGAGCGGCAGGGTGGGAGCCAGACAGCCAGCCAGCCAGCCAGCCTGCCAGCCCGGGCAGGCAGGCTGCGTGGGGGAGAAGGAGGGCGAGTGGATGGGGAGGGGGGTAAGTAGGGGGAGGGAGCGGGGGGGGAGGGCGAGGGAAGCCAGCGAATGGGAAAGGGCTGCAGGCAGAAAGTGGAGGTGAGGAAGGAAATGGGGGCGAGAAGGGGGCTCAAGCGAGCGGGGGCAGCGCCCCCAAGAGGGCAAGTGTGGGGGGGCAAGGGGACCGGGCGGGCGGAGCACAGTGCTGGGGGTGCTCAGGGAGGAGGCGGGGGCTGGGGGAGAAGAGGAGCCGGGCGAGGGAGAGGGGCAGGAGCAGGACCCCACCGGAGCAGCCGTGGAAGAAGCGCGGGAGGCGAGCGCAGGGACAGGAGCCGCGGAGGGGCGCACCTCGGCCGGTGGCTGCTGCTGCTGGGCGAAGTCAGGCGCCTGGAAGGGCAGGATGAGGAGCGACTGGGCACCGGCCGCGCTCTTGGGCCCAGAAGAGCCGCCCTCGGAGCCGGCCTCGGCGCCTCCGCCTTTCAGCTGCCTGTGCTCGGCCGGGCCCGGCTGCTCTGCTCCGGCGGCGGCGTCCTGCTGCGTCACGTCCATGACTCGACGGCCCGGAGGCGGCGGCGCTGGCGGCAGCAGGGCCTCGCCGGAGCCCCGGGCTGGAGGGGAAAGGGCGCCCCCGCTTCGCTCGGAGCGTGGGATTTCCGCGGCCCCCCGGGCCTGCAGTCCCCAGGCGCTGGAGGAGCTCGGGAGCCCCGCGGAGCCTTCCCCCTTCGGGCCCGAGGACGGGAAAAGGGGTGGCGAGGGAGGGGGTAGAGAGAGAAAAGGGAGGCGACTGGAGCCGTCCTGGCCCTGACAAGCCGGGCTCCCAGCCTCGGCCCAACCCGTCCGACTGGCTGGGCAACTTGCAACCAGCGAATCCCGCGAGCCGACAGGCCTGCTCCACTTCTCCTGCCGGCTTCTCGTCACAACAGGCGCGCTGCATGTCCCTGCAGAGCTCCCAGCGCACGCCTCGCCCAGGCAAGGCAAGGCAAGGGGCCGAGAGATCCCTGCAGCTCCCACCGCCTTCCGACCTCCTCTCTGCTTTCCCTCCTCTCCGCACTTTCCTGGCAGTAAGCCCCACCGGCCCGAACGGGACTTACTTCAGAGTAGGCGTGCAGAGGGTTGGGCTCCCAGGAACACACACAAGGGAGCCAGGCTCTCGCAGGGGATCGGGGACTTGCACTGGTTCTCCTAGTGCCGAAGCTGGTGGAAATGCTTCCGCCTGCCATCCTACTTACTCCTAAGCAGGGCACACACTCACTGAGCAAACACTGAAGCGCATTCCAATCGAGTCAACACAGGACTGCAAGCTCGAAACGCGTGGCTAAACAAGCAGATAAAGGCTGCTTCCTTCAATGCTCGCAGGCCCTGGGATTCTAAGCCCCTTACGCGGGAGTAAATCCCACGGGGTGGAGTAAAACTTCCTCCCAAGCAAGTGAGCGCATAAAATGAAGTCCTGGTCAATTTCCAGCCTTCCTCGTCAGTTTCAGAGGGGGGGGAGGGTATTATAGTCACGTTGCCAGCGAGTTGACCACATTTGCTGGAGCTGTGCTGTCTCCTACAAAAGCAATCACCCCATTTCCCCAAACGGCTCTCCAACAAGCCCCCCAACTGCATTTGTTTGTTTATCACCTCGGTGTCAGGCCGCAAAAGCGAGAAAGCAACAAAAGACGCTTGCAAGCAAATCCACAGCCGCACGTGCTTCTCAGTTCAACGCCGAAAAACTAACGGCTTTCACCCCAAACAACAGGAGAGCCCACACATCTTTTCCAGCTCTTTAGATGCAGCGAGAAAGCCCTCTCGTCCTGCACGCCGTCTACTCTCAGTTTCTGACATTATTAGGCAGACTTGCCCCTCCAAAGGAGCCATAAATCACCACACCAAACCACATTTGTTTTCTTAATTAATCTCTCAGACCGGCGCTTGCTGAATTCTATCCTGAGCACAGCATGAAAGAAGATGTCTGTTGCAGCCCATACACATTAAAGCATGGACGGGAATTGGGATGGGAATGAAAGACTCACGCACAAAAAGAGGCTGGATGAACCACGAGGACATTGTCTCTGCAATCCACGAGGGGAGAAAACAAACCAAAAAAACCCAAAACAAATCACCACCCTCGTATCAAGCAGCGTCGCCCTTCCAAACTGCACAACCACCTTGAGATGCGTTTGTTTAACAAGCTCCTTTGCTTTCACTCTAGCGGTTCATGCACCCAACCATCTCCAGTTGGGATACCTGCCTATCCACCCAATCATTCTGTTGATCTCCCTCTCCATGATCGACCCTCCAGCACCAACTATAGGATGACATGACATTCCTCTAAAGTGATGGTCAGCATGACAATAAGTGATCCACCGCAAGTAAAGCGGCCAGGTGGACGGATCACCTCCAGCCCCCTACACACAGAAGGCGCTTCGCGGGCTCTGATTAGTCTCTCCACAGTCTACCCCACCAGCGTCTCCCAATAGCAACGCCTTCCAGGCGGCTTTGACTCGGAAAGGCGTGCTTAAAGCCCGAGGACCATCACACCCTGGCCAACGGGCTGAGAAGAACGAGGCAAACGTCTTGGACGTGAAAGTGACAATTGCCCAAGCCACAATGCCTCCCTGCTGGTCATCAGCAGACCTGTGGATTGAAGGCATCTGTTGGGCAAAGACCAGGGCGAGAGAGGGAGGGCTCTTGGAGGAATCTGGGGGGTCCCTCCGTGGACTTTCTCAGCCAGAATCGTTTCCTCTTTGTCTTTTTGCCTTTTCTCGTGCTAATTCGTTCATCTGCTCGCTCATTCATTCCATCACCATCATCATCACTCTCCCTTCCCCCCATTACTGCTCTTTGGGCTTTGATGTTTGTGCAGAAAGGTGCGTGCCTGTTTGTTTGTTTTTCCAGATCCCCTTTCTGGTCTACTTCGGCCGAGTCTCTCTCCATGTGTGCCTCCTCCGCCTGCCCCCCCCCCCGCCCCGCCTGCCATCATCCCGCCCCAGTGCATCTTCAGCGGTGCCAAGTCGACTTTGCGACGAAGTTTGTGTCCCAGAGAGCCTGGCTGGCTGCTGCAAGGTGCTTGTCGGTGGCAGTTGGGCTTTTGGGGTGGGGGGGTGGAGGGGCGGACGGGTGGGGGTCCTCTGTGGAGTGTGCCGCAGCCGCGGGAGAGCGCTTACCTCACAGTCCTCATACTTGATATTATCCGTCAGTTTCCAGAGCATTTTCATGGATTGGCGTGGCAAGAGAGACGAGGGGCAGAGAGAGCAAGAGAGGAGGCTGCTTTGCCCTGCCTGCCTTGCGCTCTCCTCTGACATGCAGAGCGCGCCCGCTGGAGAGCTTGAGCAGAGCAGGAGGAGGAGGAAGAGGAGGAGGAGGAGATCTCCCGTGCCCGCTCAGAGATCTCCCTCTAATGGTCGAAACTTTTCCCTTTCCCGAGCGAGTCTCTCACACCGCCTCATCGCCTCATTAGCATAGCAACAAAAGGCCAGTTGCACCGCAGCGCAGCAGCCCACCAGCCACTGGGCACAGGTAGCCAGCCAGCCAAGCAGACACTGGGTGGACTGGAGAGCTCCTTTGAAACAACCACCTGGTTCTGTGCGGGGGGCACTGAGAGGGGGAGGCGGAGGGAGGAGGGGCTTTGCCTTGGGGTGGGGGGGTCCTCTGAAAAACGCCACCGTTCCTGAGATACTCTGTTTGGATTCCACTTACTCCCCCCCCTCAACCCCCTCCCACTTTGGTGGCGAAGGAAGTACCCACAGCGCCCTTCATCAAGTCGTCAGATTTTAAAGGGGGGACAAACAGGTTTCCTGCTATCTCTCTCCCACCCCATATTTCCCAGTTCAGTATTCTTTTTTTTTTTTTTTAATAACATTTAAAAACCAACCATATCCTAGGGGTGCGATACAGCTCCTCTGAAGGAAACTGCCAACTGATTTGAAAGGACTGAAAGGTGCACCCCCATCCTATGCATGTCCCCGGAAAGCAAGTACCGCTGGCTTCAGTGGGACCCACTGCTGATCAAATGTGTATAGATAGGACCGAGGCCGCCCCAATCCTGTGCTTGTTGACTTAGAAGAAAAGTCCCGCTTAGTTCAGTGCACGACTGAAGGCAGGTTCTCTGGCTTGACGAGTCTGCAAGTACTGGTAGGCAAGATTCCCGCCCACCTTTTGGTTTCTGATTGTTTTACGCTGCAAATCTGAAGCCTATTTCTCTCCCCCATCCCAGCCCACCCCAATTCTCTCCAAACACGTCGTAAGCCCCAACTATGGAAATGTGGGTTCGTTTGCGGGAGGGGGGAACCCCATTTCCTGCTGTTGTAATACAATGAACCTTCCCCCCCCCCATGAGATTCACTGCAATTTGGCTTCTATTCAGATGGCCAAATTATTATTATTATTAGCAGTAGTAGTAGTAGTAGTAGTAGTAGTAGTAGTAGTAGTAGTACTTGCTCAACTAATCAGAAAGCAGTAAGTCTGCTCCAGATTTCTCTAAGGATGCGAGAATCCTAAGCATGATTACTTCCAAGTTTCGCTGAACTCAACGGGACCTTAACACCAAGAGAGGCTCTTAGGATGGGGATGTTGATGGAAAGACTTTAACTGCAGGCTCTGTGCTGCCATCCTAAGCAACTCATCACTGAAGTAAATTCCACTCAAGTAACCTGGATTTACTTCCAAGTAAGTGTATTTAGTATGGCTGCTGGATCTGGAGCAGAGAAATTAAATTTAAGTAATATGGGATTAAGGTTGCAGTTTTATACTATCACACTTACCTGGGAGTAAGCCCCATTGACTCTAATGGGACTTGCTTCTGAAGTAGACATGCATAGGATTGGGTTCTAAGGCTGCAATCCTATCCATTCTTATCTAGGAGTAAAGGGACTTTACAATAAAGGGACTTCGGAGTAGACATGCATAGGATTGGGTTCTAAATAACTCAGAGTTTCTGCAGAACTTCCTTTCTTATTACCATGGACAACGCCCCCTTCTGTACTCGGGCTGAAGCCCAAGATCCAGTTGAAGTATAATTAAAAGAAAGATATCTGACCATGTGCAAAGTGCCTTTCCTTCAATGTAGCTTGCTCTCACAACATTGGGGATAAAGAGTTCAGGATGGCTTGCACCCCGGTACATTTGACACCGGGGGACACGTTTGCATATTTGAAGGGCACTTACTTCCACGTAAATGTAGTGAGGACCACTGCCCCGGGATCTGACGATGGGAAGGGTCACGTCCCTTCCTCTCCAGGTCTCTACGGGCAGACTCCAGTCCTTTCTTGGATTTGCTTCGTACAGCTGAGACATCGCGGCCTCTCCAAAACCCGTCAGTTCACTTTACTTTCTGAGGGTGGTGCACATGGCCTTTTATTTTGAGCCGAATGATCACCCAGGCGGGGCGCTACGGACCCTCACTGTCTTCCACTTTAAACCACATTACTGAAACAAACAAGCAAAAAGACATCCGTTTGCATTCCTCCCAGCTCAGCGATCATAGGATCCAAAGTCTTGTCCGGGCAGGCCGTTTTATTAGGGGATCCTTCTGGATGCTGACTCTGGAATGAGCGCATTCTGCTGGGGACGTACGTGACTCGAGGGGCTCCCTCTCCCTGCAACTCCGGAGCAGGCTTCCCAATGGAGCCCGCCTCCCGCCAGGCGCGCAGGCTTTTGTTGCACCACAGCGAGATCTACAGGTCCAAGAAGGCAGAGGCCCCCCTCCTACGCTCCGAAAACGGGCTGCAATTCGTCACCCACCGGGGACCCCCTTAAGCGTGCCTGAGGACTGGGCATAAACCAGTTAGAGCGGATGGAACTCGATTAAACCCAAAGGGAGGGGGATTATGAGCCCAATCCTAGACAGGTCTGCTCAGAAGTAACCCCCAGTATCGTCTATGGGGTTTACTCCCAGGAAACTGGATAGGACTGCAGCCTAAATTAGTTGTGGCTCAGGTTTACTCCAGTTTAAGGGCCCAATCCCACCCAACTTTCCAGGGCTGATGCAGCCGTGCCAACGGGGCGTGCATGGCATCCTGCCATGGGGGGTGGCGGTCATGGAGGACTCCTCAAAGTAAGGGAATGTTTTTGCCTAACCTCCGGGTTGCATTACGGCTGCAAAGGCACTGGAAAGTTGGACAGGATTGGGCCCTAAGTGGCTTGTAGATTGGGTTGACTGTGACATCCGGAAGTCCAGAGCGGGTCAAACGCCGGCTGGTCGAGAAGACCTGGAGACTTTCCCGAAGCCCTCCCCGGGATTCTGGAGGGCCACGTCGCCTGGCTCTCTCCTGCCTCCCTGCAGTGTGGACTTCTCTTATCTCTCACCTCTTGCCTGGAACCAACAGTCGGTTCGACTCCCACTGTGGGGCTGCGAAGCAGCGGGGAGCGGGAGGTGGCCAGGAAGTGGACGCTCCGAAGCTGTGGCCCTCCCCAATTCTCCAGGGGCCTCCCCCAAGAGCGCCAGCCTCGTCTGAACGCCCATCGCAGGGCCTGTGCCTCCAGCGGCTATTGCATTACTCGGTTCCCAGGCGCTAACGGGCTCGGCTGCGCGCGGGCCGCCTTCATTCCCCTCGGGGCGACGACGCCGGCAACCGCGGAGAGAGAAGGAGAGAAGCCTGCCGGCGTCGAATCGGCCTACCTGGAGGCAGAGCCAGTGGTGGCCGGCCTGCAGGACAACCTTGCGAACTCTTTGATGGGCCTCGATTGCGAAAGCAGCAGGCCAGGAGGGAAGGTTTTGCAAGCCTCCGAGCGAGAAGGTCCGCCACACACTGGAAGCGAGGCTGGAGATCTTCCACAGTGCGACAGCTTAGAGCCCAATCCTATCCACACCTACCTGGGAGTAAGCCCCATTGACTGTAATGGGACTTACTTCTGAGTAGACATGCATAGGCTTGGGCTCTTAGGCTCCACTTTCTACACACACGCACAGATGTTCTCAGACCCTTCCTGGCGTCCCCCAGGCATTGCATCGCCCGCCCACACTTGCCCTGCTAGCAGTTCCACAGGGAACACTGTTCGCGATCCATCAACCACTTACGCCGCTCTAGCCCTGCGGCAGTCCCTGGGGGGCTACTTGACACTAAGCGATGACGCTCTGGGGTGTGTGTGTGAAGAGACGCTCTGATTGCGGCGTTGAACTGAAAGAACGAGGGGCTTCCTCCCTTGGAAGGATCGGAGGGCCCTACATCATAATCACCTCCACCTCTGCACGTCAACAGATGCCGTTCAGTTCAACAGGAATTGGGAGGGACGGAAAACTCTGCTGGCTTAACTCCTGTTTGGGGCCACTGCTTTCGGGGAAATGGATTTCCACGGGACTTTCGGCCCAATCCTATCCACATTTTCCTGGAAGTAAGCCCCAGTGACACTAATGGGACTTACTTCTGAGTAGACATGCATAGGCTTGGGCTGTTCGTTTCCTTAGGATCAATTTTCTTAGAAAGCTGCGTGCCATTAAAACTCGCAGGAGTTTTGCTGGCGCTTGTAACGGGAGGATTGCATCCACTGGCCACGATCCAGTCACAGTTAAGCACTGAAGAAGGACTCCAAGAGGAGTGGTGCCCTTGTTTAACTCCTCCACTGAAATCGGCGGGGGGGGGCTTGTTAGGGTCGGCCTCAGGACTCAGTCCAGGCTTAGGACTGGGTGGGGGGCTCTTCCGGGTGGGGGGCTCTCAGGCTCTGGGTGGGGGTCTCTTCCGAGACAAGGGGGAACTTGAAAACGGCGGGGGTTTCCTTTCAATTGGTTTGGGGATCCTTTAACACAAACCCAGAGAAAGAAACTTCCATCCCTGAGCAGATGTCACCGATCCTTTCGGGAGAAGAACAAAACCAGCGAGGGCTTTCGAAATCCTCAAGAAGAAAGAGAAAGATGGAGACTGAAACTCATTCGGCGCACTAGGGACAGCTTCCCAGGTTGGGTCCAGGGAGGGTGAGCTTCCATCCAACCCGATTCACTGGAAAATGGAGAGCCCGGCAAGGCCTAGGCGGGCGCGGAGCAGCCGCCTGGGGAGGAAGACAAGACAGAGCCTTCCAACCAGACATCCCTCCTGGCGCCGTTTCCTAAGGCTGAGAACTCCTCGATCCTAAGGTTGAGAATTGGGGAGGGAGATCCCATGCCCCAGAGGCTGGGAACCTCAGGCTGAGCTGGTGCTCTCCGTTCAGCCGAGTAGGGTCTCCCCTGGTTCTTGCAACAACAACCCACCCTCTCTCTCTCCCACACACACACACACTCTTCAGGTTTACAGACTTCAGCTGCAGGTCTTTCCGAAGTCTCCTTGTGGCTTGCCTGCAGGGCCACTCCAACTTCTCGCAACACGTTTCGCTCCGAATAATCTCTGGGGAGGAGAGGGGAGGAGAGCTGCTTGGCCCCCAGTTTCTGGCTAAGGGGGCCTTTCTTGGGCAGAGTGAAGGGCACCTGTGAACTGTCCTTGTCGCGGCCCCTGCGGGCAAAGGCCTAGAGAATGGCCCAGGGCCTGGGTGGCGCTGGCCGTGTTGGGCTCCCCGTCCCATCCTGAGTTCCACGCAAAGGCAGGAGAGAGAGAGAGAGAGAGAGAGAGAGAGTCACGCATTACCTGCCAGTCCCCCATTTTTGCCAGGAGTGACATGCTGGCTTCGGGCTGCCTATCACAAGGTCCCTGCCGGTCATGGAATAAGTGATCCGCCCGCTCGCCTGGCCTGCGATCTCTTTGGGCAAACCCTCCTTTTACCTGCCAGGGGACTCGCTCACCTGGTCATAAAGAACAGGGCGCTACCTGCGCGCGCCTGCGCACTCGCGCAGGAATGCGCCCTGCCAGCTCCCTCTCCGGCTCGCTACCTGTCTCAGTGGATGATGGATTTCCAGCGAGCAGCAGCAGCAGCAGCTCTGGCGGCGCGGGCTTTCCGGCCGGAGCCTCCCACCCCGGGTGCTCTGGGGAGCGGCGGCCCGATCTCCTCGGGGGAAGACCAGGAGAGCAGTGAGCCCGGAGTCCTGCGGGGACCCTTCTCCTCCTTGTGGCTGTAGGAAGGCGAGGGCAGCGAGGGGTGGCCGGGGTTCAAGCAGAAGGAGACTGATGGGGAGGCGGGAACGGGCGCCCGGAGAGCGGAGCGGGGCCCTCCTGCCACGCGTGCCCGGGCTGCTGGAACGAGGGAGGAGCGGGGGGTGCGCTGTGGCTGCAGGGAGATCGCCCTGGGAAGGGCAGAGGGGAGCCGAGGGGAGCCGTCGCGAAGGCACCTGAATTCTCCCACTGCGCGCGGGCAGCACCGTCAGCGCCCAGCGGCTGCGGAGGGAGGGAGGGGAGGGCTGCGGAGAGACACACCGGCTCAGCAGGTTCCCTTTGGCTCCCCGGCTCGCCCTCCCTCCCCCCCCAATCCGGGCTTTGCAGGGCATTGCACACCAGATCTCTCCGCTCCCACGAGTGCGGGGCTCCGGGTGGCCTGGGCTGCGGGGGGCAGCGGGAGTCAAGACTTGGTGGCTACGCTGAGTGGCTTTGGGGACGAGCCCATCCGATGCCGCCCAAGTTCCTGGCGCCGACCCCATCCAGGAGAGCGCAGCTTCCCTGCCCAAAGGGACTTGATTGGGGCTGGCAGGCGGCTTTGGAGACGCGCTGCGGGGGAATTCAAAGAAAGGGCGGAATATTTCCAGGGTCTGAAGTCAGCCGTCAAGACTTTCGGGCTGCAATTCTCAAGCCACCGACTGAACGTGCGAGGAAGCCCTTGGTGGGTCTTCCTCCCCAGGAAGCACTCCTGGTTTCGCGCTGTTCCAAACATAGACTGGGATGGGGTCCAGAAAGGTGAATCCGTGTTTCGAAGGTGCAACCCCCGAACATCGTGGACTGAAGGCCACCTGGCTTGGAACAGATCTCTGGTTTGAGTCGAGCAGTCAAGCTGAGTCGGGAATGGGGCAGCTAAATGGGATTGATTCCAATAACTAAACAATGCTGGGAAAGCTTTGAAGAAGAGGAAAGTGGAAGGGGCCTTTAGAAGAGATGTATTGCAAGGATGGAGGGTTTTAGGGGTTTGTTTTTTTTTTACGTGTTTGTATATTGAACGCGGACCCCCGAATGTTGCCCCAAAGGGACCAGGTTTGTTCAATTGCATGGGAGGGGGATATAATTTAACATTATCTCTGGGGTGTCCTCCTCGCAGCACTTTCCCCCGCTTATCAACTGTCCTTGACATTCAGCCGGGATCTTAGTAGTCGCATCTAAAAAAAATATATCGTATGAATCCATTACTTGGAAAGTTCTGGGACTTTGGAGGTCTTTTTCCTCATCATGATTTGGTGGTTCGGTTGTGTTTCCAAGGCTTTGAATGCAACACTTAAGAAGGAGCTGGTCTTTGAGACAGTCTATAGGAAGAGAGATTCAGCAGGAGCCATGGTTAGGTCATGAATGGAAGGTCTTCTGTAGGTTTCTGTTGACTTCTTGTGGTTTGTCTTTAAAAAAAAAATGTTGGCTACCTTTCCAGGTATGGTCTTGCAAGGCAGATCCATCTCGGGACAGGTGGATATGAATTTTCGGAAAGAACTCTTATTCCAAAGTAGTCCCATCAGATTTCAGCTATGAAGGTGGGGGAGCTTAATTAGGAAGGATGTTTTTTTCCGAGGTGCCTGTGCACAGGACCAGAAAGAAGTTTCTGCCAGCACAAGCCTAAGCATCGCTACTCAAAAGTAAGTTCAATGGCGCTCACTCCCAGGTGCGTGTGCCTGACTCTTCGGAATGGTCTCAGGCGGTTTGTTCTGACCCGGTTTAGAACAATTGGAAAGAATCCCGTGGGAATTTCGAGTAACTAGAGAGGGAGGAGTTTGGTAGGAGAAAGAAAGACTCCAATTTAGAGTCGGACTGCAGGGCATAACTTTTTTGGGGGAGGGGTCCCCTGATGAACCTGCGGCGGTGCGTTATTTTCGGGATGCAACAGGTAGTCAGGTGTAGGAGCCGGTTCAATGCGCTGCAGGACTCCGGGCATTTCTGGAGAGCCAGCCTGCTGGGCGCGAAATGAATGCGAAGAGACAGACGGGCTGCCTGTTGCTTGTGCTTAACAGGTGTCTGGATCTCGCTGCTCCATGTCGTGGTGAAGGCAGCGAGGGAGGCTTCACCGGCCCCAAAGAGGGCTGTGGGCTCTTCTGGGTCCGGAGGAGCAACAGGTTTCTCCTCTGGACCTATCTGGGCTTCCCTGCTGGGCTTTGGGTCGGAGCCGGAGGTGGCCGCGCAGTGCTCCTTCTCCTGGCTGCGGTTTCCCCCCTCCCTGGGAAACGTCCCCCTCCCCCCCAAGAGAGGCGGGAGGCTTTGATGGTGCCCTGGAACCGAGCGATAGCCAACCTGCTCGGGAGCCTCTTTCCCCCGGGGGGTAGGAGTGTATCATCCCATGAAGCAACGCCGGCCTTCCTACCCCCGCCGAGGGGGAGGCGAGCAGCAGGAATGCCGGCCCAGCAGCCACCGGTATTTGCAAGTCAACAGCCGCCTATTATCATGGTGATAGGGCTCCGAGACCCCGGGAGCGCCTGGCGCGCCAGGCCGAAAGAGTCGGGCACGGACAGGGACGCCGCACGGCCACTGGCTCCAGCCCGGGGGGGGGGGGGGGAGGTGGACAGAAGGGGCCCCGCAACACTGCCAGGAACGAAGCGAAGCCAGAAGATGCTGGGCCACGGAGGCTGCAATCCTAGCCACACTTTCTTGGGAGTAAGCCCCATTGACTCTAATGGAACTTACTTCTGAGTAGACATGCATAGGATTGGGCTCAGAGGGTGCAATCCTATCCACACTTTCCCGGGAGTAAGCCCCACTGACTATAGTGGGACTTACTTTTGAGTAGACACGCATAGATTGCGCCTGTCAGTCAACTGCGCCTCTCACACCGCACCCAGTTCTGCCTGGCCTCCGTGAATGGGATGCACACCGTCGTCCACGCAGGAAGGAGGGAACTCCCATTCCGCGTTTCTGACTGCAGAGGTTGGGGCCCTGGGTAGCATCCACCCGAAATGGGCGAAGGTGACACCGGTGTGGCCTGGAAGAGGGAGCCGCCCCCGATGACACGAACTCTGGACTGAGACCGTGGTCCAGGCAGCGAACACCCAGATCCCAAATGCGACAGGCGAGTCTGAGGAGCAGGACGGGGATAGGAGTCCGTGGGGCCCCCAGTACCTCTGTGAACAGAGTGCTGGGCCAGTGTTTGGGGTGTGATCCTGAAAACTGGGGCATAGGAGCCAGTGTCAAATATGCAGCACCCCGCTCAGCCCCAGCCTGAAGACTTTCTGGGCTCTCAGTTCCATTAGAACTCGGATCTGAGAAAACAAGAATTTCCTCAGAATCCATCGGGGTCAATACTTTGTTTTCAGAAGCGACTGGCCTCTAGGAAACAGGAGGACAGTGACTTGCATTCCTTGCCATCCCCAGCAATCGGTACTTAGGCACACTTACCTGGAGTAAGCCCCACTGAACTTAATGGCAATTACTTTTCAGGAGACAGGCATAGGCTTGTGCTCTGTGACCTAGACTTTTCTGTCCACGGAGCTTCCATTTAGCTTCCGTGGCTAATACTCAGTCGTTGACAGCCCCCCCATGGATTAGTCTAATTGTTGCTGAAAAACAAAACAATTCCGTAAACGATTTTTTAAAAGTTTTTTTTTAGTTTTCTCTGCCATCGCAAATCACACAAGAAACAAATTCCTTGCACTTAACTCCATTTCTACCTTCAACCCCAGTCCGGAAATGTGTTCTTTAGTTAAGAGGAAACAAACAAATAAATAATGTCGTGGGCTGTGATTATAATATTATTATTATAGGGGACACCTTCCCCGTTTTATACAATTCTATCAGGACTCCATGAGTTGCCTAAAACTGCTGTTTTGTAGACACTTACCTGGGAGTAAGTTCCACTGAATCCAGTGAGATTTACTTCTGAGTAGACATGTGTGAGCGAAGCGAGTCACCGTGCAATCTCGTGCACGTCTTTGCAGAGGTAAGTCCCGCTGAATTCAATGGGACTGATCCCCAGGTAAGTATTTCTAGAACTATAGCCTTGGTGCTGTGCTAGGTCGTTGCAAGCCTACACGGGAAGGGACTACGGCTCCCTGCCTGCGCTGGGGTTTGGATTTAGACCGAAGGTTGACATCTGTCCCAATCCCGTGATAAGCACGATGGGCTCCTCCGATCTTGATGAAGTGAAACGCAACTCAAACCGACCGAGAGGAAGTGAGTCGCGACCAACTTGTTCCATTGATTTCAATGGGACATGGTCATCCCTACCTGAAGCAGCAATGGGGCAAAAAAGCCCAAGGGTGTCCATGCCACGTGTACCCACTGAGATCCGCGAGCGGCCTCTCTGCCTGGATCTTTCCCTGTATTTTTCAACAGAAATCATAAAACCTCCTGAGCTGGGCTTTCGCCTCCGCTCTCCAAACCTGTTGCGTTTTGGCTGCTGGAGAAGAAGCTGCCCTACGAGGTGAGCTGAGAAGACTGAATATCCTCATTTCATAGCACTGGGCAGAAATCCATTTCTTTCCTCTGTTGAAAGTGGGATTCGATCCTGGGCCGAGAGGAGGATGAAAAGTTAGCAAGGGGGCTAGAAAATCATCTAGTCTGGAACCCCCAAGGGGCTTGGACTGGAGGTGACATCACGAATGAATGCAACTTTGGCATGGACGTCCCATAAGCTCGAGATAATTATTCTGCGAGGCAAGCTACCTTCTAGTGACATTTGCAGAGCAAACTTAAGGTGTTCAACAGGTGGTGTTTAATTAATACATACTAGCCAAAATCGTCCCACTTAGATATACCTGTGCGTATATACGTATGTACACACACAGGTGCGTTGAAATGAGAAAGGGCATGATCCAGCCAAACTTGAGGGCTCTTAAATCCTATTGACCAGCTGGAGTATTAAACCCATCTTCCAACGTCCTCTCTTTAAATCAGAGACTTGGAAAGAAATACCTAGTCGTGCCTCAGACACAAATAACTAGCCCTGCCTCAAATTGACCTTCTCAGACACATTCAGGCTGCAATCCTATCCACACTTACCTGGGAGTAAGCCTCATTGAATATACTTAGCTTACTTTTTGAATACGTGTATTGCTTCTGCAGACGTGCACGGGCTTGGGCTTTGTAGAACCTTATTCCAGAGCGACTGTTTGCCTGGCTGGAACACTCTCCTGGCACCAGGGTCTCCGCATTGCAGTCTGCGCTACGTCGCCTTCCAGTTCCAAGCCTTGTAGCCTGGAGTTCCACATGCCCACATACAGGCCAGAAGACCAGCCAATCGAAATGGTCCTAACAGTTCTATATGCAAATTAAAGCTAGAAGTTTAGAACGCGCAAACACGTCACGTGCCATTTAGGGTTAGTCCAACCTGGACCCCAATCCTATGCATGTCTACTCAAAAGTATGTCCCATTATAGTCAATGGGACTTACTCCCAGGAAAGTATGGATAGGATTGCAACCTTAGTCCTTGCAAGCCGTTGCTCAGTACGGATTGGGATAGGTAGATTCACACTACTTTTCTCCAAAAGAAGCAGCAACTTCGTACAGACTACTTTGCTACCCACAAATACAATAAGGGGGGGGGGGAGAGAGAGAGGACTGTCTTTCCACATTATATAACTAATGGTGACATTTGAGAAGATTATCTCATCAAACAGCCTACTAAGGCTTAACCCATTTTTGCCTGGCCCACAGGTGTACCCATTTGGTCCCTGTTGCGTATATGCAACGTTGGGCAAGAAATGGCTTAAATTAGTCTTTCTATGCCTTCCAGAGCAACCCGGGAGAGTTCTGAAGATCTGGGGAATATGTCCGGCCCACAGATGAGACGTTTAGTTTCGGAGCGGAAATCAGCGTAGCGGTGGGATTCAGGAAACTCCCCCCCCCCCAATCGCGTTTTGTTGGACAGCTCAGGCGATTTAGTTTAACTCAGTTAAACTGATCTAAATTTAGTTTAACTCAGTTAAACTAAAAGCCATGGAGGGGAGTCAATGGCTTTAAAGTGGCTTAAATCCAAGTGCTTTGGATTAATTATTCGGTGGGTCAGAGACTCCCTGAAATATATCTGCTAGAGCTATACCAGGAATCTAGTGGGGTTTTCCTAAGAGACTTTTCCCAGTAGATTTCTGGCCCAAGCAATATGGGCGGGGGGGGGGGGTAATGTGCGTGTGTGTTGGCTTCTCAACGTTGTCTATCACAGGCTGCTGCTGATGCCTGACCATTATCAAGCCTGGGATTTTCCTTCTGTTTACACGACAATTCCACCATCAAAGAAGTCAAAATCACCACTTATCCATCCTGCCATAGTTTAATCTGCCCTGGAGGAAAACAGTATAAATGCTTGGGGGGGGGGGGAGACTAAGAACAAAAGAAAACACTCCCAGATACAGTTTCTTTGTTCCTGAAGAATGAATTTAACTGCACAAAGGCTGTCTAATTCCAGCATCAAGTTGCCCTCCCTGAAGAAAAAAAAAAAAGCCTATTTTCTGCTGAGCGATTCTTTAAAACCCTCCTTACCAAGAGAAAACTACCGTTGGTTTGACTGGTGAAGATGTTGAGAGTTCGCTGCGGAAGTTTACTACCCGCCACTATCTCCTCCTCCTCGTCCTGGGATTTACTAAACGAAGACCAGAGAAAGGGAGGAATCATGCTTCCTGTCAAAGCCTTCTTTGTTCAAGGAGGATCTTGACAAATGGGCTAAATCTAACCCCATCTTCCCAGAAAAAGCTGGTAATTTCCACTGATTGCCCATTGATTATGATGGAAGACTTAAATAATGTATATCCAGGCTTTCCCGTTGAAATCTATGGAACTTTAATGCTGCAGCTATAGTTCTGTTTAATTCAATGGGGCTTGTGAATAAACCTGTGTACGATTGGATCTTACTGGTAGAGGTGTTGGTTTCCTGTGAGTAAGATAGAAGTACCGCCTATGGCTGCAATCCTATCCACACTTACCTGGGAGTAAGCCCCATTGACTATCTTGGGACTTACTTCTGAGTAGACCTGCCTAGGCTTGTGCTGTAAGTCTTACTGAACACAATGGGCTGACTTTTGAGTAAAATAAATAACACCTCCTATAGGTGTCGAATTTTGGCTGGATTGTAGCTATTTTATATGACAATTGGATGTTGTGGGAGGGGAGAGGGGGTGAAGCGTGAGCCTTCTCAAAAGGCTCCACTGGGCCCCCCACTCACGCTATAGACAAGCGAAGGTCTAAATCGAAACAGTTTGATGTATCTGGTGGATCGGGCCACGAGTCTGCGGCCTACGTGATTTCGTGTGTTGTGTTGGCAGGCGAACGTGTCTATTCGGAGGCAAAATCGATACTGTCTTCCGCGGGGTGACAGCCCGAGCCTAAACACGTTTACTCGGAAGTAAATTCCACTGAGTTGAATAGGGTTGCTTCATAGTAAACGTGTGACTTTCTTTCCAGTGCGAGTGCTGTCTCTTAGGAAAGTAATTTTAAAAAGGGACACACGTCTTTATGGATGCCCATGGATACCCAGATGGAGCCCTACGTTGAAATGGAATCAGATAATCGAGTTGGAAGGAGTCATAGGCACCTTGATCCTTTCCTATCACACTTTGTACCTGCAGGTACTGCATACGGCATTAATAACCGTGAAACGTGGCATTTATCTAGCACTTTCTAAAGGTCTCTCCATATATTATTATTAATCCGTAAGATTACTCTGAAAGGCAGGTCACTACTGTTCATCGAATCTAAATTATTATTATTATTATTATTATTATTATTATTATTAGGCAAGCCACAATATGTTCCGCTTCCTCTTTTACACACTTCCCCATCACTTTGGGTTATTTTTTTAAATAAGGAAAGAGAAGGCGATATCTAAAGTTTTAAAACCCATTAGAATAAGAAAGAAAGAAAGAAAGAAAGAAAGAAAGAAAGAAAGAAAGAAAGAAAGAAAGAAAGAAAGAAAGAAAGAAAGAAAGAAAGAAAGAAAGAAAGAGGGGCTCTTTGAAGTCCCCTGGATCTTGCTGTCTTCCTTTCCACGAAGCTTGCAGACCAAGGGCACTATTCTAACCAGGTCTACTCAGAAGTAAGTCCTATTTTGTTCAATGGGGCTTACTCTCAGGAAAGTGTGGCTAGGATTGCAGCCCAAGACTCCAGAATCTGTGGCTTAGGGAGGGAAGCAAGCTTCCTATACCGCGAATGCTACATCCTGGAAGGGATGATATCTGAATAACCTATCATAAATTCTACGTATTATTTTATACTATATATTAATGAGGGAACCTCGCCTTTTTGCCCTCTCTCGTTCTACAGCCCGATTCCACAAGTTGTCTTACGTCTAAATCCAACCGAATTCACTGAGATTACTCTTGAGCAGGATGCACAGGACTGCGGCAACAGGTCTTCTTTCCCAGGAAGTCTGATAGCAGACTGGCTGTCCGAAAGCTTCCTCTTCTTTGCCAGTTCCAGGGCGGAGCCTTTGTCTCAGATCAAGTTCGACTCTTTGCCCGGAGGAGCCAAGGAACGGGGTCAGGGGGCTCCTAGGCCAGGGAGCTCTGCAGAACAGAGGGCTGAACCAGTCACCTTCTCTGGGAGCTTCCCGGCTTGGTTGAAAGTCAGATCTGCTGAAAGATCTTCACGCAGCCACCAGGGGTCAGTGTCCAAGGGAGCGCCACAGCAAGTGAGGCCATTCGCCAGGGGAACAGGCTCCGCTCCCTGTCCTGTCAAGGAGGCTTACGCGAGAATTACTTTCTGGATCGGGGCCCAAGGAGGGGGGGCACTCCGGATTAGTGAAAACCAGGGGGCATTTTGCTGGTGTGCTTGCAAGCACATCGCATCCATTACATACATCCCACTAGGACTCATATGGGATTTTACAACCTGATCACTTCGACCAGGTTGGATAGTACTTCTCTCTCTCTCTCTCTCTTGTAAATGGAGAAGCATAAAGAGAAGGAAGCCTGGACTTTCTTTTCTGTGATCTCCAAGTTGACCCACAACTGTGAAAGACATAGTGGGTTTTAAACCCCATGCAACTTCTACCACCCTCAGCATGTATTCATTGGTGTATCTCTCTCAACACACACACACACACACACACACACACAGTCTGGATGGATGCACACTCATTTCAATAGGACTGGCTTTGCAATCTTATAGCTGCAATCCTCTTTCAAACAGTCTCCACTGTTTCAGTGGGAGTATTTCAGACTGGGCAATTAATTTCAGGTCTTCAATCTGGTTCTGTCCCCTAAATACACACACACACCCCACCTATACACACAAATAAGTTATTTTGATTCCAAATTGAAACGTTTCCAAACTTCAAACTTCAAATCCCAGCACCCAAATTAGGTGCCCCTAAATCCACTGGAACCTATGTCTAAACTCTACCATCTACAATCCTATATATACACTTACCTGAGGGTAAGCATCACTGAACACAGTGGGTCTTACACAGTGGGTAAGAGTGTGGTGCTGCACTGTCCTGGTAGCTGTTTGAAATGAGTATTACCATTTCTTAGTCCAAGCAATGAAGAAGAAAGTTTTTAAGGAGAAAAATGTCTCTAGAATGAAGACAGGGGAGGGGCCCCCTTGGAAAGCTGCCTTCTAGTGAGCTACTGAGACCCACTATTGGCAACAAGATCATCAGGGCAGAAACGTCATCAGGAGTCACAAACTTAGACATGAAATGAATCTACATTTGAATAGAAAGGTGTGGCTGCATTATGAACCAGACTGATGTCCCCATCCTTGGGAAAAAAACCCACAAGTGCATATCAGGTGTGTTTAAAAAAGGAGGGCTGGTCCAGATAAAAAGTGCATCACCTGGAGAGGGGATTGGGAAACACCTGTTCCTGGAGCAAACCACTTTGCTCGTAGGTGAGAAGGCACAATGGAATGCTCCCCTCTATTATAAAAACCAAAATGCCTTCCTTGTACATTGAAAACTAGATGGGTTCTAGCCCTGCCTTTCATAAGAGACTTACAGCCCAATCCTATGCATGTCTACTCAGAAGTTAGTCCCACTAAAGTCAATGGGACTTACTCCCAGGAAAGTGTGGAAAGGATTGGGCTGTCAGGCTGCAATCCTATCCACACTTACCTGGGAGTAAGCCCCATTGGCTACAGTGATGCTTACTTCTGAGTAGACATGCATAGGCTTGTTAAACAGGTTTAACATGCATAGTTAAACAGGTAGCCCTTATTCATTTAATTTATTTATTTAAAAGATTTTTATACTGCTTTTCTAAAAATCAGAACAGGTTTACAACAAAGCATAATACATCAAAGCAACAGGATAAAGTATTAAAATAAAAACCATTTAAAACCATAAAATAATTTAAACAAAACAGATAGGAGATAAAATAACAGCAGTATAAAAGTTAAGGGATCTGTAAGGAGTGCCTCCCAGCCCAAGGCCTTATCTGCATTTCAGTAGGGCTGAGTCCTAGGAGGAAAGTGTCACGCGGCAGGTTGTAGCCAAAGAAAGCGAATCTTGACTCAGGACCATTGAAAGCTCCTGGTGACTGAGAGCCCAATGCTCTCCTTATCTACTCAGAAGTAAATTCTATTGTAGTCAATGGGGCTTACTCCCGGGTAAATGTGGCTAGGATTGCAGCCTGATTCAGAACTCACTGCCTCTGGCCCTGAAGGTGCAACTGGGCTGTGTGTTTTCAGACAGTGTCGTCCAAGGCTCGCCCGAGAGGCGGTCAGGCGAGTTCTGCTGGTGTCAGTGCATGTCGGCGCACGGGACAGACGTTCCCTTTCCGAGCCCTTTTTTGTTTCTCGCACTTCGCAACTTCCACGCAGTCACCTTCAGCGTCCAGGCAACACAAGCAGGGAGGAGGAGCTTGGCCGGCTGCCTGGCAGTCCTCGAGGAGCAGCCAGTCCCGTCTTCAGGATTGCCCAAGACGAACGTCCTTAGGGCAGAAGCCCAGTGGCTGCAAAATTGTGTCTCTCCGGGCTGTGGACTCACCTGCAGGCACTCGAAGGCAACCACCGGGGGGCAGAAGAATCCACCAGGCGTGGGAGAGACTCTCCCCACCTTGCCAGAGGCGTCCTCCAGCTTCTTTGCCCTGCCAAGGAAAATAGATTGGATATGCATCTCGGAAACTTGGAGTTCCGTTCCAGCTGAGTGACCAACCCCAGGTCCGCTGGAAGCCTCTGAATGTTCTACAACGCCACCTACCGTCTGCTGGAGTGACTTGTGCTTGCTCTAGTACCTGAAGCAGCTATTCAATAAAATGGGCATAGCAGGGACTTTGCTCAGTGTTGGTGTGAAGATGAACACTGTAAAAATGACAAACCTCTTTACCAGAAAAGGAGGGGGGGTTCTATTATGAGCAGTAGAAGGAAAATATGGAGAGCATGATGGGGGGGAATAAATATAGGGAGGAGAAGGGCAGTGCTTTGGCTCTGTTTTTGTGTGAAATTGTGAGCACAAACCTTCAGTGGATTGTCTTGTGTTCCTTCACTACTGTCACCATAAAATGAAAGGAATAAGGCTGCAACTTGGGGGCCCTGTTGATGGCCCTTGAAACTGGAACACTTAGATTTCAAGTAGTTGAGTCCTGTTGCTGTTAACAGGGAGGTCTCTCTCTTAAGAGGCACTGACAGGGCACTGAAAGGCGCAGGTTGCTTCCTATGGCCTCTGGATCTCCTGGTGGGCCCAATTATTCAGCATTAAATTTAGCATTCTGGAATTGCTTAGAAGCTGCTCCATTTGACGAGGTGTAGCTCTTGGCAGACAGGGAGATACCTTTGCTTTTGTCTTTCCTTTCCTCTTTGATCAGGACCTGCTTTTCTGGGTGGGGCTGTTTGAATTCCTTTGCCCTGAGAGCTTGTGTCAGTTTCCTCCTCCAGAGCCTTTTTAAGATGCTCTCTGCTTGGCACAGAACTCCAGAAGCCGGGCTTTCAAAGGAGTCCTCTCAGAGCTCAGAAAGGAACATTTCGGTGGTGGTGAACATGTGGCTCTCCACAGCTTTTCCTGCCCTTCATGGAATAGAGTTGAAGGCTCAGGAGAAACACAAACCTGGCATCTTTGTGTAGTGATCCAATGTGGTATTATGCTTAGATCAGGTCTGCACCCAGGAAGCTAAATGCAGCCCAATGATCAGAGCAAACCCCTTCTACAGTCCCAGGCAGGCACCAAGAGCAAGGGCATGTTCTGTGGACAGCTAGGCCAGGGCTTGGAGTATACAGGTCTGTATGTGGGAAAATAATATACAAATCCCTGCTCTGTTATGAAATTTGCTGGGTGTCCTGGGAAGTTTTGCTATCCCTCAATTGATCTACCTCACAGTGTTGTGAAAACTAAATGAGCTCCTAGATGAAAACCAGGATGCACATGTGACAAGCAGATAATATAGTACTTCTTAGGCTGCAATCCTATACACACTTACTTGGGCCCCCAGTGACTACAGTGGCACTTACTTCTTAATAGACATGCCTAGGATTGGGCTCCAAGAGTATAACATGGTTGTTCTACTTGCATTTAGTCCAGGCTCATTTCCAATTCTAGCAAGGGACTGTTAAATGTCCATCCATTTTTTACTCATCCAAATGGCTAGATCAACTGCCATATGATTTATAGCCTCATAGGTTACTTTGTACTGGTTGGTGTTGTAGCCTCTTTTAAGTATTTATCTGAAAATGCAACAAAAGGGGCCCATTCTACCAATTCTGTTCAAGAGTTTTCTCTTATTCTGTCTATTGTTGCCATTTCACCTTGTTCACCAAGCTGGAAGTAGACAAGCGGCAGCTGGGAAGGGAGACAGGCCTGGTCAGTCTACATGCAACTCAGTGAAGTGGTAGAGAGGACTGGATCATTTTAGGCTGCAGGTGGGGCTGGTAGCTTTAAATGCTACTCCCCATTAAAAAAAAGTCCACACAACTAAAAAAAATCAGAGGGAAACTATGTTTTTTAACTCATTTTTGCCTGGCCCACAGGTGTATACGTTTGGCCTCTGTTGCATATATGCAACGTTGGGCAGAAATGGCTTAGTCCAATTCACTCCCGTGCATGCAATTTTTCTTCTTTCAGGAATTCTATAGAGGACATTTTAAAAAGAGTCTGTAGTAGCATTCCTTTACTACAGTCTGAAGTGGTACAAGCCTCAATCTGTTTGAGAATGTTTGCCCATGACCAGCAGCCTCCTGTTATGACTCTCTATGGTTTTGTTCTGCATGAGCAGAAATGGGCATTCTTTAATGCTCAGTGCAGATGAGCAGCTACTAGGACAAAATGTTCTGCTGTTCATATTTCAAGGCCCTTTGACTGCAGCACTGTCAGTGCAGGAATGAATCCACAGTAGATGCCAAAGCCACTGGTCCTACAGACATACTATAATCAAAGTCAAAATATGGTCCAAGTTAAAACAACAGTTACTATCAAGAAGTATAAATTAGTGTCCCAAGGCAGAAAATCAACTGCCCAATGTGGTAGGCTGCAATGTGCCTTCTTTGGGAGCAGGTCCAGTTCCCCTTTATAAGGACCTCATTTTCCCCAGGGCTAGTTAAGTGGCAAGAGAAAAGTAAGCCAGGAATGCAGGAAACATCTTGTGGTTTGTAGCCATGTATGTGTGGCCACTGAGATGCTGTAGTAGAGGCAAGTAGAAGGAGAAGGAGAGCTGGCTAAAGGTTTCTGCTCAGAGGAGGAGTCATGGGTGACACATGGTCCAGGCATGTTCAAACAGCCTCCCTGTAACCCACTGTTCAGCAGCTGCAAAGGGCAGCAAGTGCACAAGGACAGCGATATGAGGTCACTGGGGGCAAGGAAGAGTCAATAAACTTGAGATGATGTGGGTGGAAATGTACAGCCCCATGAGTTCACAATAGCCTGTCCTGCATTCATGCTGTTCATTTGTTAAATGCATATACTTTGTTTGCCTTTCTGAAGGGTCAGCTCAGATGGCAAATTTGGATCATTTACTCCTAAGTAATCTATTTGTCTCAATGGGACTATGCTGAAGAGAAATTGCTGAGCACAGTTATGAAACCTGAAGCTCTGAGTAATGCATTTGTTCCAACTTCTCTTGACATCCACTTCCAGGGAGCAAACAGGCTAAGACATTGATCCACAACTGTTTATTTGGAAAACGAGATGCATCATTTTATCAGTAGAATGTAATATGTCTACGTATCTCATCTATTCCAAGCAACAATAAATCTTCTAGGGGAGTATAGTACGTTGGCATGGCTGCTGAAAAAGTGGCACATATATTTGGCACAGCTTTTAGGGGTGCTGTGAAACCATCTCTGACAAATTACCTCCACATTCATGGCCAGCCATTTTCGTAAACCCAGAAGCAAATGAGACATGTTGGGGGTCTTTGAATTTTCATTCTGTCAAGCCTGTTGGTTCATTCAGGTATATTCCTCATTTGATTATCATTATTGTAACATAATGTGATGACTCAGTCGGGCTACACTGAAGAGAACTAGGTTGATCTGCCCACTAACACAGAAGAACAGTTTTTTATATCCCAGCAAATCACTTCAAAGTCAAAGCCATTCAATATTCAATAATATGGTTCACAAATCCAGCTGTCAGCCATCCAATATAGAGTCACGATACATAGAGAAATCAAGTGATGGACATGCATGTGTGAACCTCAGGACAAAGGGATGAACTGGTAGTCATGGGAGATAAAAGGACATTCTTCTTCCTTCCAGGCTAGAGGTGAGGAAGTACAGGTGTGTGCCACTTAATGACAGGGATATGTTCTCTGATCCTCATTGTTATGTGATTAGGTTATTAAATGAACATTCAGTTCAATCTATTGCCTTTGTTGTATAAACAGACACTCCCTGCCAGACACTAGCTGGCTGCGCATCCTACTGGGGATAGATTGCCTCTTCTTTGCATTAAGAGCCTCTCTGTTGTGTAAACACACACTCTGTTGCAGGCTATGGGAGATGCAATTACCTCATTAAGAGCATCTTTACTGTGTTTTGACCACCGTCATATATGTGGTCCGTTGTTAAGCAAATGGTTGTTAAGTGGCGCATGCCTGTGCATAGCCAGTGGTGGTAAGGCAGAGAGATAATGCCTTAGGAAGTTTGTGCTTTGTCTTGAGGGTCTGGGAGAGCATCATTATCTATAAGCAGAGCTAGGATCTGCCTTGATATTGTGAGAAAAGTCTAGCTATTGGCCTTGACAGAATTTCTTCACACTCAGATCAGCTGATGAGATGAAATAAAAGTGAGAGGCAAGTTATAAACTTATCTTCTCTTTTCCAAAGGGGAATTGAGGGCTGGAATACCTTCTGCAGTTCCGACACCAAATGGCAAGCCTTGGGCTAGCTTATGTAACCAATCTTCTTACCTCTAATTAGCTCCCATGTGGTACAGCTCCTTTAAACACAACCATAACTGGTTCTTTAGTAGTAAACTGAACTGGTTTTTCACTGTGTTTTTACTACAAGGTATATAGAGGCTTTCACCAAGGATGCCATGTTGGGCCCAATCCTAACGTGGGCCAGAGCCAGCACTGAGCTCTAGTGCTGACACTGGATGTCGCAAACATGCTGTAAGTCACATCCACAACACCCAGCAAGGAGTTTGTGCCGGTGCTGACCCAGCGCCAGTCGGTACTGAGCCCAGCACCAGAGGGATGCTGCCCAAAGCACAGTAAGAGCTCCAGGCAGTGGTGAGGGCCTTGGGGCTGGAGAGAGGCAATCCAGGATGGGGCAGGGAGAGGAAGCGGCCCAGGAGGGGGGTGAGCCTGGCGAAGCCCTGCTCCACCAGATCCTATCCTCGGTGTTGGGCCGAAAAGCCAAACACAGAGTCTCTCAAGTCTGCGCTGGCAAAATAGCTCATGCTGTTTTGGGGGCTTGGGGCTTTCCCTGGGGGAAAAGAACAAAAGTTCCCTTCCCTCCCTAAGGAGGCCTCCAGAAGCCCCAGCAGTGCCATTTTGGCAAGCTGCACCTGGCAGAGCTCCGGAGGATAGGATTGGGCTGCCCATCTCCATAGAGGGATATGGCCAATGGCTGTTTTATAAACTGGCTGTTTCAGAAACTGCATACTGGTATAGATTGGTGTTAAATTTTGGGTTGATGTGTATAAAATTTAAATGTTGCTGCATGACATTTTTGCCACAGGATTTAATACTAATGGAATATTTAGAAAGATTTGAATACTGATGGAATGTTACATAGGTGAGGCTTAATTTTGTACCTTGTTGTTGTTAGATGTTGTGACTTGGTCTGTCTATTGTGCTGTAATAAGTGTTGTATCTTAAGTATGAGTACAAATTATAAGCAATAAAAAAAATCTAAGATGGCATAGCTGGATTAAGATCCCACTACAACTTCTATTTTACTGTTAGAATTTCCTTACATATATGTGATCTCCTAAAGATAAGATGGTCCTTTTGAACTTGCACAATGCCAAGGCTCAGAGTTGCCAAAAGAATGAAGAAATGGCCTTTCTGGGGAAACAACTAGTTACAGCAGCGCTGTAGGATAGGTCAGAATCTCAAGAGTGATCCAAGAGCCCTGGAGGCTACTGCAATGGCTATCATAACCTTTGTGGTAATGTAGATAATAAGAGATCAGCCAAAATTTCAAAGTCCTCTTCCTAAGGCAAAATATTCACAAACTTCATTACTGCATCGCAGGCCCTGATCTAATGCTTGCTGAATGACTCATTGGATAAAATTAAGCACACATGTAAATCTTTGCAGGATTGAGTCTTATTGTGTGGCTCTACAATGGAGGTTTTGTCTGAATAATGTCTTCAGGATTGAGCCATTAATGAAGAGCACTGGAAGAACAAAGGGCCAATGGAAAGTGCCTAAGGGGCTCCATACTTTCAATGGGGGATTTGCCCACTAAGAAAATCCGGAATAACTGTTTTTTGGAGTCAACTTTTAGATAATCATCATTTTATATGTCCTGAAACCTACCTTCCTGACAGTATATGCCCTACAAAATAAGGATGAGCTTATTAAACAAAATAAGTTAAATATGTGGACGCCTGTTGACTGCAATGGCTCCAAAAGTGGTAAGCATCTTCTCTGGCACAGATAGGTTCTCTAGGTTTCCATGGCTGCAGTCCAACACAGAGTTAAGCATTCTTAAGCCACTGAAATCAAGATGCTTAAGTATACTTAATTCTTGCTGGATGATGGCCAACTTTTATGCATGAAAGCAATGTGATCCCCAGAATTTCTGCATTTCCCCCTATCTCTTACCCTCAAAAATAAAAATGCTTTATTATCCTACAGAAATCAAAAGAGAGTTAATTTGCTGTTTCAAAGAGAGGCACATTTTTTTGTGTGTTTTGACCTGCAGTCCACGATAACACACTCAAAAGTGCCTTGTGCCTCCCAAGATGGCCTTGGTTGTCAAAATTCCTATCTCCAGAGAGCACTTTCCCTGTCGATGCATCTGCAGAGGAGCTCCTCTCTTCCCTCAGCATCTATCACAGAACCAGAACCCTTACACCCTGCAGTGGATTTGAGGGCATCTCTTCATGGGGCTGTCTTTGAAGATAGTCCAGAAGCTTCAATAGATGCAGAATGTTGCCACCAGATTGGTCACAAGAACAGGACGGCTGGAAGATATTACCCCTCTTTTGGCCCAGTTGTAAATGTCCTAAGTATGTTTTTGGACCCGATAGATTTCTGTCAATGGCAAGAATCTGGGACCAGGTGTGCTGAAGGAATGCTTTCTCCCATAAGAACTTACCTGACCCTGATCTCTGGCTTGCCATTGACAGAAATGCAGTTGCTAAGAAACAGCGACAGGGCCTTCCACGGCGTGGCACCTCACTTTTCAGGGTAAGTAGACTGGATCCTTCTCAGGTCATCTTAGGTGGAAAGAAAATAATTTTCTCTTCCAGGAAGCATTTTGTTCTATAGTGTAATACAATTTTGTGGACTTATCTGCTGCTGCTTTTATCGGTGTTTTCATTAAAATCATTTTAGCACCATCTTAAAGCACTTCCATTTTTTAAAAGTAAGTTACTTCTTTGTTGTTAACCAAAAATGAGGTAGAAATCATTACAGTGAATTATAAAATAAATAATGCGTTAATGATTATCTGTTATGCAGTGGCATAGCTAATGATCGTGCAACCCGATACCAAGCTCAAAATGTTGCTGCAGAAGTGATGTCACAACTGGAACTGATGTCACGCCCAGGTTTTTTAAAAGTGAAAATTGGGAAGAACCCACCTCCTCTCCCCAGGAGCTCAGCACCCACTTGCTCTGCTGCCTCCAGCCAGTCAGTGGCATAGCTAAGGCATCTATCTGCTACCTGGGGTTCAAAGAAGATTTGTAGCCTCCCCCAGACAAAATCAAATTTAATTAAGTAAATAAATAAAAAGCATGCCCCTAACTGGTTCGAGACACTGTACTTGGGTGAAGAGGGATGGTTATTCTCCCCTGTTTAATACAAAAGGGGTACCACTTGAAAAAGTGCCTTTTTGCCCAGTTAGCAGGGGTAAATGGATTATGAGATATGAAATTGTGAACTGACTCATATTAACACCTTATTGGTTCCATGCTGTATCATGATAACATGTCATTGCAACATGTCAAAAACATAACAACATGTCTTTGGCTCTCAGAACAATCAGTCTCATAGGTCAGTTTTGAGTTAAGAAAATCCACTTTTTGTTCCATAAGGCAGTTGTGCTCTTCTTGGTTAATTTTCTGATTAATTGGCCATACCTTTTGATAGAATACAGATATTCCAATGCAGCTTGCTTCGTTGCATTCAGGATTAAATTACCTTTCCAATGATATATAACATGATGGTATTATTCATACATACCAAGATTTTCACAATTTTGGTCAATAGTGTCAAGCTCAGCTTGTTGCCTCCCTAAAGCTTGATGCCTGGTGCAACAGCTACCCCCTGCACCCCCTTAGCTACGTCACTGCTATTATGGTTAGCTGAACTTTGCATTTGCTTAACTCTGCATTAACAATATGTTGTACTTCATACAACATTATGTATATGTTGACGTTCCTGGGGGTCCCCGCACCCGAGGCAACCCCCAGTATTCCTCCCCCCACACCCTGTTTCGCCCCCTTCTCCACCCCCCCACGCACCTGACCCGGAAGTAATTGCAGTGGCATCATCATCACTGCAATTACTTCTGCACAGCTGCCTCCTCCGTTCCCCCTTTGAAAACAAGGGGGAACAGAGGAGGCAGCCAAGGCCCACACAGAGCCCTCCGCACTGCGGGGGTCTCCATGGCAGCTGTCTGGGGCAGCTTCCGCAGTGGAGACCTCTGCGCCGCTTGTAAGCCTCTCAGGCAGCATCTTGGCACTGACTGGGCCGTCCCCCTCCCCTCCTCCTTTATAGGAGAAGAGATGGGCGCCCTAGAGCATCAGTGCCTCTCTAGGGTGCCTGTCTCCTATCCTCCTATAAAGGAGAAGGGGAGGGGGTGGCTCAGTCGGTGCCGAGGCACTGACGGCTCTCCGCAGCACTCCTGGGCACTCCTCCTGGGAGTGGCAGGGGCAAGGTTCCAGAGGTGCCCCTGGAGGGTCAGTGCTCGGGGCATTTGCCCCCCTCTAGGTCCGCCAGTGTACTTCATTTTATGAAATATAGGTTAACAGCCCAATCCTATGCATGTCTACTCAGAAGTAAGTCCCATTGAATTTTATGGGATTTACTCCCAGGAAAGTGTGCATAGGATTGCAGCCTCAGACCCCAATCCTGAGCTTGCTGCACCAGCTGTGAGTGTCACAAATGTGATGTAAAGCACGTTTGTGGTTTTTAGTACCATCGGTGCTAGCTCAGCGCTGGTTGGCGATGGGCTAGCACTGGTGGATCACTGTTGCCCCACAGCTTGGTGGCCGCGTGAACCGCTGGGCGGTGGAGAGGTGAGTGGAGGTGTTGGGGGAGGTGGGGAGGAGGTGTTCTAGGGTGGGAGGAGGCAGAGGGAGGTTGGGGAGAGGACTGGGAGAAGGCGTGCCAGGAGAGGAAGCAGGGCAGGAGGGAGGCAAAGCTCTATGTGTCAGGTCCGCCACCTGACATGGAGGCTCTTGATTCTATGGTGACCCAAAGGTTGCTGTAGAATTTAGTAGCCCCATTGTGGGGCTACTTCCCTTACCCAGGGGAAGGGGACAAATGTCCCTTTCCCCCAAGGAGCCAGCGGCGGCTGCTCAGTTGCGCTTAGGATGGTACAGCAGCCATTTTCAGTACTGCGGCATCCCTGCACTCCGGGCAGCATAGGATCGGGCTATTAGTTGTCCAATTGTACTCAGGAACAGTACCAAAATGGGCCTTGCACTGAGCCACTTGTCAGTACCTTGGTAGTTTAATAAAGTATGATGTCCATTTTAATAATTGTCTTCTTCTATGTAATTTGGTAAGCAGGGCTGGTCCTGAAGAAGAAGAAGAAGAAGAAGAAGATGATGATGATGATGATGATGATGATGATGATGATGATGATGATGATGATGATTAAATAACTAAATGACTCCGTCATTCCAAAAGGGCTCACAATCGTTAAAAAAAAAATGCAGAATGCCACCAGCAAACAGCCACTTGAAAAGACACTGTGGTGGGATGAAGAGGGACACTTAACCTTCCCCTGCTAAGTATAAGAGGAGCACCATTTGAACAGTACCTCTTTGCCCATTTAGCAGGTTCTCTTCTCACACTGCTTATTCCACACTTTGGTGCTTAGTCATCAGTGTAGAAATGGCATTTATGAAGAAGAAAAACTGTGCACAGAATAACTTCCCAGTGGCTTGTGACTTTGGGCAGCTTGACTCCTGCCTCCATGACTGAATGGCTGCAATTTGGTTTGTGCAGCTACCGGGTGCCCATTTGGGGATAGGTAGCTCAACACACTGGGACATCCAGCTGCTGTAGGCTATGAGATAAATACTAGGGTCCAAAGAAAAGAGTGCCCCTTTTGAGTAGCACTGCATCCTCTCCTTTGCACCTATCTAACTGTCTGGAGGATCCGACATTCCTCTAGTCCAGCTTCCTACACCTGGTCCTCCATCTTCAGGTTGGTACAGGGGTAATTGTGCAGCTATAAAAGTACATGTATAATGCTTGCAAAGATTTGGGGGTTGTGGGCTATAGCAGTAGCACATACATACTCCAGTGGCACTGATAAAGTGCTTTTCAGAGGCTGAGCTTTATGTATTCATTCCGGTGTGACTTCCCTTGGAAAGGTGGGTCTCCTGCACAAACACCATTGCAGTAAATAGGAGCTATGCGAGCCCAGCCAGGATTGTGCACAGCTTTCTTTCACTTCAATGAGCCTTGTGCAAAAGAACTTCCTCAGAGGTTGTGCAGTTTGCTTGTATTTCCACAAGGCTTGTACATCCTGATAGATATGCGGCCTTAGGCTACGGAGTTTCAGTGTTTTAGTGTTTTGATCTGGCTACCTAAAAGCTCTGGAGTCATGAAATGAGCCATTCACTAAGCAATGAAATCTAAGTGGAGTCTTTCCCCTGAAATGTTTTAAAGAACATAAACATCATTCATATGAAACAATGCTTGTTATTACTGCATGACTTAAAAAAAAACAACCCCAAACACCACCCTTATATCTTGGTTATCAAAGCAAAGATCAGCAATATTATCTCCAAGCCAAAGGGTTTCATAAGTACAAAATCATAGCCAAAAAATGGTCTTTTTTTTTAACATTACTGGAAACTGACCATTGAAGATTGCAATGTTCTAAAGAATATTAATCTCCACAAAACAAATCTTAAAAGATAATTTAACAGGAAACTCCTCTTTAATCTATACCAGATTGGTGCAAGTCTGCAATTAATTTTGCCTTCCAGATTAGTTCTTAACCATTGTCCTGATGCAAGTCTGCATCCTCTGGCATTTTGGGATACTATAAATAAGCCAGTTGAGAACCTAGATGACTTATCACCAGGTGTGTCTTGCTAGTTTGGAGACTGGAATGTTGCATGCAAAGATCAGGTGGGGAGTCCAACTTGTGGCTATGTGTGATGACACATGGAAGCATCTCTGTGTAAGAGCTAGCATGCCTATTAGTCTTGCCATGTGGCAAATTCTCCAACCCCCCAGACATTTAAGAGCACTTACTGGTATGGATTGCAAACAACATTTAGTAAATATCTTTTCCTCAACTCAACAGCTTCCAGGGACAGGGAGCACAGGCAGGAACAGGAGGCATATGATGGCTCTCCATGAGATAAAATACTGTAAATGGAGAGTGCAACGATGGAAAACACAGCATGAGGATGTCATTGCAAGAGCAAGTACGTACACCAGGTCTTATCCAAGAGAATTCTACTGGAGAGGGGGAAGTCTATGCATTAGAGAATCTTATGGGAGAAGGGAACATAGCTCATTGGTACAGCACATGCCTTGCACAAATCAAGATTCAGCCATGCCCAGACTCTGAAGAAGCCTCCTCCAGGAGCGACTTTCTGCAAGAACCACGGCCTATGATGCTGTGATATTGTCCCAGTCATTGACTGACAACTGGAGATTGCCTCTCCCATGGATCAAGCACATCTGAAAAACCTGAGTTATTGGGGAATCTAATGCCCCCCCCCCTCTCAGGACCTGCTCCAGACCCTCCTCCATCACCCTTAAGACAAAAAAGCAGCAACAGGGGCACATCAAGGTTGAGGTCCAGAACTGTTGAAGGAACACCCACCTAGCTGCCAAAGTCCTTACTTCCTATGGGCCCACATGAAAGGAGGAGGAAGCAAGCCCAACTGTTAGCCCTCAATTGAAACCAAACTAGATCCAGGAAGGGTGTGATCTCCTGCTCTCCTCGGTATCATCTGGCATTTGTTGGTTCAGCAGCTTTACCCTGAGGACTTCTTTGGAGCCAGAGCTCTGCTGTAGACTTATTTACCTGCTTTTGTTTCCTATTCCAGCCTCCTGATCTAGCAGTCCCTTGTTCCTCCTTGTCCCTCATGCTTCACCCCATCTCTATCACCAGCCTCAACTTTCAAGCCAGATTCACATCCTGAACTGTGTGCAACTCACTTTGTTTTTCTTGGCAGAGGAAAGGGATAGGTCCCAGGTTCAGTTTCTGTTATCTGAAGTAAAGAGAGCCTACACAATATACTTACCATATGAGATGGATTGGTTCTATCTTGTTCTGTGTGCTCCAAGTTCCAATACAGTCTTCATAAACAAAAATTGGAGGAAGCGGGGATGGGAGAAGGACCGCCTCCCTCCCAGAAACCTTGCTGGCAACCAAATGGACCATTCATTCGTTCACAAACCTCCCTATCTATTAAGAACTTCGCAGGTGCCTCACCCTCCTGAGGTCCACCCACCATGCCTTCAAAGCAGTGCCCTCTAGATGGCAGCACCTATGGCATGTCAGATTGGACAGAATGTATTTGCTCAGACCATCGGTCATAACAAAATACTTTTTCTTGAAAAAATATAGATCGACACAAAAAGGACCTAACGCAAAATGAGGATTGAAAATAGTCAGCCGCATGCATATCTGAAAATGTGTTGCATTATGGAACTTTGTCCTTTGGGATTTCACTCCTGTCTTTAATTACACATAAGGTTTGCTGGGCCCTGGAGCACAACCCAACTCCACAACCCTTGCATCTCCTAGCTGTTCTGTTCCCCTATTCATTCTTTCTGGATGTTCAGGCCCCAGCCTACCTGGGAGCTGGGTGGTATTGGCAGGCGCAGGCAGTTCCTCCTCCCACTTTGATGTGCTTTCTGACTGCAGTTCTGCAACTTGGAAGAATTGTGGACTGCATCCACTGGGTACTTCCCTTCCTTCCCCAGTAGTGCTCCCAAGCAGTGAGACTGGAGAACAAACTGGAAGGAAGAGATGAGGAAGCCATTACCTATGCTCTGCCTGCTTCCTCCCTCCAGCAGCAGCTAATGCAGTCAGGCTCAACAATGCTCCCTAGCAGTGGTGAGATAATGACTGGAGAACAAACCAGGGCTGGGAAACCATTGTTTGATGATGGGGCAGGGTCCCAAAAAGTGGCAAGGCCCCTGGGAGGTCATGGGCCCCTGGAGCACACCTGGGTAGGCATGTCACCCCCTGAAACTGTCCTGGTTACACACCTCAGGTGTCTCCTAAAGAGCTTTTATTTCCGGCAGGGATTTGGTCTGATTCTACACTACTGAATTGGGTGCTCACTGGTGGAATGATATGTGAAATATTGTTAATATGTATGTACAGAGGATAAGTATGCTCATCCCTTAGCCCTTTCACTCTGTCTTACTTTTTTTTCTCTTTCTGTATTTGCATGTGTGTGGGGTGTGTGTGTGTGTGTGTGTGTGCATGTGTGTGGGGGGAGTGTGTATACCCACTCACCCACCCACACCTGTCAACTGAGGAACAGCCCAATCCTATGCACATCTACTCAGAAGTAAGTCCCATTTGAGTCCATGGGGCTTACTCCCAGGAAAGTGTGGATAGGATTGGGTTGTCCGACACTTCATACATCTGATATGTATGTAAGCGGGCTCGTCTCTGCTAGTCTTTCTTAAATATGATTTTAAGATCTTTTAATTTGCCTTATTTTATTTTTGCTGCAACAGACTAGCATGAGCACCTTTCTGAAAGTTATTTCTGATTATGTTCTTTGTCTTTTTAAAAAGAAAACCTAGTTATATTGCTTCATGTGGTTCAGGTAATCTTTTATCAACCCTGTTTTTATTCTTGTTTTATTTTGCTGCTCATCATCTTGAACATTTTAGAGAAATGCAATATTTAAATTTAATAAACCAACAGAGAAATAAACAGGAGGAAAAGAAACTGGAACATAAGTCAAGCCTCCTAAATCTCTTGACATATTTACATTTTTAGCAAGCACACTATAAAAATGTGGAACATCCCTGTTTGGAAAAACATGGACATGAAAGACATGGTACCCACCCACACCAGGGGTGTTGCCATTGGCCAGATTTCCCTGTCACACACATGCACCTTTTAAAAACACATTTGTCTCCCATATCTGTGAAGTGACCCTGAATAGTTTATTTCAATGTGGTCATTTCTTCCTCTGCACAGAGGAAGAAGCAAATTCAAGGTTTGATTTTTTGATTTGAAGCAAATTCAAGGTTCTCTCTCACACACATTCATATATACATGCTACACCTTCCTTAAGTCAAGTTCATATGAATCTGATGGACCACTGAAACCATGAGTTGAGTGAACTGATAGTTTTGCATGTGTTTGATGGCATCATGTGATTGTCTCAGCCTGCAACCAACTCTCAGCCCATACCTCATAAACCACATTGTTGCAGTTAACATGGTACATTTATTTTTCACATTTTTATACCACTCTTACTCCAAAGAGCTCAGGGTGGGGCACACAATTCCTCCCCTCCTTTTCTCCTTACAACAACCCTGGGAGGAAGGTGAGGCCGAAAGGTAGTGACTGGCCCAAATGAAATGAAGCTTCATCCAGGAAGCTGCATGGCATTTGAACCTGGAACTTGCCGATCAAAGTTCAACTCCCAAATGACTACACCATTCTGGTTGTCAGTGTCCCACAATTCTGCAGCACATGTTACACTGCTCAAAGATCCTTTATGTTAATTTGCACTGTCAAGACAACAATGTGTTTATTGTCAATCTGACCTGTGCAATGTATTGCACATCATACTAGCACCCTGAAAGCGTGACCAAATTTGGAAGGCGGAGGGGGGAAGTACCTTTGTTGGTTGTGTAAGAGGGAATTTTAGCAGATGACAGCTGCATCTGCTGAAATTCCCTCTTACACAACTATAAAAGATATTGTAATATATTCAACAATATATATGCCAGTAAAGATTCTGATGGTGGTGATGATGATGATGTTGTAATATATTCAACATTTATTCAGTTGATTGGTTATAACATTTTTGAGGTGTATTTCCATAAAATTAACAGTAAATCAAAATGATGATCTTTTAAAAAGTATACCAATACCTGCTTGGCTAATTTGGCAATTATGGGAGAGGGGGTAAGCCCTATTGCTAACACTGAACAAAGACTTCAGGACTTGGAAGCTTGCATACTGTAGGGTGCAATCCTAACCAACTTGCCAGCACTGACCTAGCCACAATGCAGCCCCAAGGTAAGGTAACAAACATGCTCTTAATTTGAGGAAGCCCCCTGACTGCCTCCCCACTGCAGGATGTGGTGCACACCACATTGTCACAGCTATGTCAGTGCTGGAAAGTTGGTTTGGATTGCGCCCATAGTATTCTAAAAGAAGGAGATTTTCAAAGGAAACTTTTTTTCCTAGCTTATTCAGTCTGGCAATGTGTTACTACCAAGCATGCAATGGGAAAAATAGTTTATTGCTTTCTTCATCTACCAGACAGTACAGAGATCCTTTCTCAGGGCTGGCACTTTTTCATTTATAAGACACATTCGCGTGATTCTTAACTCCACTTAACACTTTTGGAAATCAGGATGCCACCATGACTAATACTCATTTCAGCTGAGGTTGTTCATGAAAAGGCAGTGTGGACAAACTCTCTATTTCTTTTCTAAGCCTTTGTCGCCCTCTTGCGTTCGGTCCTATGGAAGGCTAGAACTTGAGGAAAGAACATTTTCATTGGTCACCATCCTCATCGCCTTGCAAATTTGGCACAGCAGTGGGCACTGGTTAATTTTGCTCTGGTTCATGCCTGCCTGGAAGCCAAAGGCTGGGATGACTTGGCAACCCTTCACAGTGTATTATAATAACTATGAAGCCGTTTTCCTCAGATCTCAGGTTATGGAGCGAATGTGTTTCAAACGGAATAGCTTTGTTGCCTGGAGGTTGCTTGTTATGAGGTTTTTTTTCTCCTTAATGGGACATAACTGGTCAGGCTTGGTGGGGCAGGGTTCTGAGGTGAAGGTGATGATATGTGAATTGAGGGCAAGTGGTAACGGACTGAACAATGGCAGAAAATGACAACCTGTTCATGCAATCAGTGGAAAGAAGTTACTACACATCACATGATGATGAAGATTCTTATTGCCCAGATAAATGGATCCTTCTTCCACCCACTGTCAGAGTCTTTGCAGAGGAGTGATGAACCATATTCTGAGCACATGGTGGGTGAATCAGACAACCGCTTTGCCAGACATTCAATGTTCACCACTCACCACTCACTCATCCATATCTCACCATGCTTAAAGGGGTTGTGTAAGTAGGAACTGTGTGACCTATCAGCCCAATATATAGACTCATGCCTGATTCACACATTATGTTTTACCATGGAAATCTCTGTTTGCACCATGGATGTGCCAAAGATGTACTTTGTGTGAACCTAATTCACACTAACAGCAGGTAATGCTATTCTCTGGACTATACCACTTCAGACTGCAGGTGGGGCAACCAAAGAAATCTCCTGTTCCTCCATAAAAAACCTCCTTGCACCTCGTAAATGGGATGTTACAGCAACAAGTTCTAGCCCAGCCTTTTCACCTGATCCATTAGTTTTGTATGTATCAGGACATTTATTTTATGAATGGCAAAACATTCAACTACATGATTTCCCCTGTACATTCTGAAATTCAGGGACAGTTTTGTTGCTTCATCAACTGCTTGTTTGAATGAAGTCTGGGGTTGTGTTTGTGTCCATAGTTATTAGGAGATTATTTGGATGCCATCTACATACCACATGCCAGCATCTGGCTGACCTTTGCTGTCTGCATCAACTTGTGCATCTGTGGAGCACCAGTTCTACAGAGATGATTTTCTATAGCTTCTGCTCAACCTCTATCACTCACCAGCACTGTTCCCCTCCTGCATAGCTTATTTTTCCTCACTGTCAGCCCCTTCCTCTGGGATCAGAAGCAAACTCAACTCACAGCCAGATTCTCCATTATGAAAAGTGTTTCCATGCTGGCTTTCAGCTACACCTCAAGAAGCTCAGCACCAAGGAAGGGAGAAGGAGGTTCTAGCCTTTTGTCCTTACGCCATAACACTGTCCCAATTTAGCTGGCTATAATCCTATTTTACTCACTAGAAAGAAACATCTCAATGAGCCATATCATAATGAGTATTTGGAAGATGGCACAAGAGCTGGTTTTCCAGCTTGAAGTGTCAGCTTGTAAGGCATTGCACTGGCACAACCTGGTTTTGTTGTGGGGCTTGTAAGGCATGCTCACTCTGTGTGTGTGTTTGGGGTGGGGGAAGCAGTGAAGAGCAATGCTGCTGTGCTGGTAACTGCCATCATTGCCAAATGCAAGACAGCAACTTTGAGAAGATGGAAGGAGGACATATGGGATGTTTTGCCAAATTCCCATTCCAAGCTTTACCTAGAGAACTTATGCGCACTTCAAGCTAATTAGTTCCCTCCTTCATTCAAAATAGTCCTAATCCTGCAGAAAGCACTGCTGGACCCCACCACTAGGGTAGCTCAACTGTTCAACTTGCAGAGTTCCTCTTTCCTCTACTCTCCTACCAGCAGCTTCTTCAGCTGCTGCAGCAAGATCTTGGTTCCCGGCAGCTCCTGAGTGTGGCAGCCACACACCAATCTCCTGTAATCTCCATTCATTTAGTCCATTTAATCAGTCTTTCCTCCAAGTTCCTCCTTCTGCTCTCTCAGTCTCTCCAAGCTCCTTCCTTCTACACCCACCACCCCCTTTCCTTCCTCCAGGTGCTGCTTTTAACCCTGAGGGCCTTTTGTCTCTAGGAGAATGCAGCTGTGCAGCACACTCACTGCAATCCAAGGCCCTGGTTTTAACCCCATGCTTCCCAGACCTGTCTGGACAAGGGGCCACTGTTGACACCACACCCTTTCTCCCTGAGGGATCTTGCACATTTCCATTACAACATAACAAGGAGGTAACATGAGCAGGACTGATTTATGATGCACTTGTCCAGTATAGGCATTTCCTAGAAGTGAGATGAGAAGCAACAATTCCATAAGTACTGCAGCAACTTCCTGCTCCACTTCTAAAAGCAGGTTGTATGGATTACAGGATAGAAAAGAGATCTGATGATCTGGTCAATTTCCCTCTCCCAGGTTTCTGTACAAAGCAGGGACAGTTTTAAAAAAACACCACATTGGACTGCAAATTAGTTTGAATTTAACTATTTGGATATAGCTGGTTAAATTCACTAAGTAAATGAACCAGAGGATATTGTTTTCCCACCATAGTTAATTTTGTCAAATGGAGATATGCTTGGGAAATTCCTGCATGTTTCTTTAAACGCTGAGCTCATGTTCCTTCCACAGTCAGTGTGTTTTATAGCAGAACATAACAATGAACAGCAAACATTCAGCAGTCATTTCACTGGCAATTAATTCCAGAATTTCTCCAGCTTTCAGAGTGGACTCCAGTAAGAGTTGCTTGCCCTTTCCGAACCAGATGATAAATGAGCCAACAGCACCATCTGTTGGTAGATGTGTGATATTCCTCCTTGTTTACAAGCATTTTATTCATCAAAAGCAATTCTAAGTTTTCCAACAGGTACATATCCTCATTTTGTTAGGAAAGCACCTGGAATTATATGCCTTCTCTGACACACATGCAACTATTTTTCAAGCCCACATGACATTTTTGGAGGCAAATTCAAGGTGTTTCTGCCTGGTCAGGTGGCTGTAGTTAGTATAAGCTATGTGCTTCAAGGACTAAAACAGAAGCCTGCAAATTAATTGTTCATATTTGCAAAACTTCCTGGAATCCATGGCAAAAAGTGATATTTGCAGCAGGTGTACTTATGCTCTGCAACCAATATGTCTCAGTATATTTTCAAGTGATACGACTGTAAGAAAAACCCTGCAGAATCGTGACCCACCTAACTTAGTGTCCTGCTTTGGACAGTGACCAGTTGGCTTCCTCTTGGAAGCTACACAAACTGGGCACGCCAGTATCTAGTATTTGGAGGGATATGATCTTGGAACATGTCACTGAGGAGAATTCCTCTTAACTTTTGGAAGTCCCAACCTGTTCTTTCTCAATAGGTTTGAGGTACACCCAACTGACTCCTCAGCAAGTCAAATGACACCTCAATGCTTTATTTTAAATGTGTTCAGGATTCCTGATAGTTTCCAATAGTTAGCAAATCTCACCAATTCCCTAGAGGCCAGCCTGATTACCTACTCTCGGTCCAATCCTTCATCAAACCAGGTGGATGGACAGCAAGTCACAGAAAGGATCTAGATCAGTGGCTCTCAAACGTTTTTGCCTAGGACCCACTTTTTAGAATGACAATCTGTTGGGACCCACCAGAAGTGAATATCATCAAGCAGGAAAATTTTTTTAACAATCCTAGGCTGCAATCCTATTCACACTTACCCAGGAGTAAGCCCCACTGACTATCTTTGTTAAAAGCATATACAGTACACTGTATCCTGTTAAAAGTACAGGTCTCCCCAAATGCAGTCACATACCATGTTGGCATTAAGTCTAATATACTCAAAATAAAATATTGAAATGAATGGGGACTCACTTGAAATTGGCACGCGACCCACCTAGTGGGTCCCAACCCACAGTTTGAGAAAGAGTGATCTAGATGATCTATACCTGCCTCCAGTGCTGGCCTATGACATTCTACTGCCTGAAATGGGGCACCAAATGATGTGTCTTCCCTTCCTTTTTCTTTATATGTTTTCTTCTTCTACCTGTACTTTTTCAATTACAAGAAGCTCCCATCAGCTGCTCTTCCTCTCTGCCTCAACTCACCTCTTCATTGCTCAGTGACATTCTTTACTTTAACCTCAACAGGCTGAGGTTGAGAAGTACCCCCTTTCCTTACATTTGTGTGCCCATTCTTGCTTCTGCCTTCTAGGAAGCTAGAAGGGAAAGTTAGTGAGCAATTGCTAAATCCACCAATGATCTAGTTTCCTGACATTGCCACTGAGTGGTGCCAGCACTACACAGGGCCTGGCATCCAAGAGCCGGCCAGTGTTATGTGATACAGCTCTGCAAGTGAAAGCAAATAGGGCTAGTCATGTAAACAAGTCAGAATTGGAGGCCTCTGAAGTTATTATTGTATTTTACAATGTGAGTTTTTTTTTTGGGGGGGGGGGGTCAGCTGTATTTGGATTTCTTTTGCCTCAATAAAGTGACCAAAAGGAATACAAGAAAGGGCCCCTGTACCTTTAAGAGTTATGTATAAAAGAGAATTAGGTCAGTTGTTTAACTACCCTATGTTTTTGATGTAGCCTTGCAACACCTGCTGTCCAATTACCATTTGAAAACACTTAAATACAATTAACTCCAGCTGATGCTCTCAAAACTCCTTGACACTTGTAGGCCAAATGGGTATTCCACTGACAGCTTTCCCCTTTATATTTTGCATAGCACACTGTACAGCAACTGGTGGGGTTTTTCCATGAATGCCACTAAGATGGCTGCCCTACCATCAGTCTGTCATTTGCCCACAGTCTCTTTTGGAAAAGTCCATAGGTTAAAAGTGATGCAGTACACATGTTCTAGAAAGGAGATTTTGGCCAGTGCAGTTTTTCTCAACCTTGTAGCATTGTGGCATAATAAGCCCAGCCTGCTGAAGTTTCCTTTTCTATGCAGTTACTGAAAAAAAATAGGAGCCCAGACATTGCTTATTCTGGCCATGGGGACAGGTGATTTGGCAGTTTGCCCTGAGTGAGAAATGTGACTTCAAATCCCAATTCTTTCAGAGACATTTATGTGTATGTGAATTCCTTGACTGCAGTGTTGAATGATGAACTTGCATGTGTCCATTGCAATTCAGACACCTGGTATTTCCATGCATCTAGCACCCATCTGCAGAGAGCAATGCCAAATGTGGGGAGGTTCCTCCCCATGTTTAGTGATGCCCGCAAGTGAGGGTCTGAATTGAGTCATTGTCCCTTAACCTCAGATACCCATCCATAAAACAGTCAGTGTAAGTGCACAGCACAGGAGAAAGTCACAGTTACACTTTAGTAACTGAGCAGAACAGAGAATTTCTATGGATGGAGCGATTTCACAAACTGCTTCTTCACAAACTATGCGACAAACTGTGCCCTCTTCTCAGTGGCATTGCTAGGAGGGGTTTCGGGGTGTAGGCCATACTGAGTGATGCACACAGTAGTGGTGTCACCCCTATTGGCCAAAATTTTTAAAAAAGTTGGTATTTTCAAATAATACCATCATGTTGTACATCAATGTGTAATTTCATGCAGAATGCAATGAAACAAACCACGTTGAAATATCTCTAGTCTGTCAAAAGTTATAGCAAAAAAAACAGAGGGGGCAGAGCAATAATGCATCACCATGCACACTGCCTGGGATGTTGCCCCTCCCTCTGCATGGAGGAAGTCCATCATAGGGGTGACCTACTGGCTTCCAGTACCAGGTGACACAAACCCTAGTGATGCCGCTGAAAGCAAGGTAATATATTTTATAGAACAGCTGAAGAATGCCATTATATTGTTAACTTCAGACACACCTGTATACTCTCAACTCTCCACGTCTCTGGCTTTCATTCTTGACACCAAAAATGAGCTGGTTAATTTTGGTTAACCATCTGTACCTAGAAAAGCTAACACAGTAGTTTGAGCAGATTTTTACATAGAGGAGCCTGGCCTCACTCACCCAGTTCCCAGAAGAGCAGGAAGCTACGTGCCAGTCCTCCTTCAGGAAAGATAGGATAGGAACTGGCAATATATACAGGCACTAACTCTCTCATAAAGCTGCCTTGTCTCTAAGATTTTTGTTGGATGCCCTCTGCTTCGGAGGTATCAACTGAAGACAAGACCTTTTTGGTGGGGGGCCTAGCTGTGGGACACTCCCTCCAGGGATAGTTGCTTGGTGCCCTTTGTTATTCTTTTGTGCCTAAATGTTAACGATCTTCTTCTCCCCAGCCTTAGGGAGTGTATTTACTTCCTTGCTGATTTGTTTTTAACAATGCACCTGGTTTTATGGATCTTTCTGTACTTATTCCATTTTGTTGCTCCTGTTTTTATTCTTCTAGTGTGGTTCTTCATTTCCATCAATAAGCTGCAGTAGAATCTGTGTGTGGACTGGCAGCTTCGTTAATTAAAATTTTTTTATAAAGTATATAGAGCTTAACAAACATCTAAAATTTGGCATTTCACATTTTGCGATCCACATTTCGAATGTGAAAAGAAACTTTGATTGTGGACATCTGAATGTGGCTGAATAAGTCTGAGGACGACTGGGAAGAGACGCTTACTGGGAGGCAGCTGTACTTACTGCACTGCCCCCCTCTGGCTACTGCAGAAATGGCAGAAGCAGACCCAATGTGGCATCAGGCAGCATTCCAAGTGGCACCATACCTGACTCTAAGGTCAGCCATTTTGGCTGCCCCCACCATTGCGGTGGCAGCTGCTGCTATAAACTGTGAAGCAAAAATACTCACATGACAACAATAAATAGTAAAAGGATCAAAGAAGCAGCTTATAGATAAGAATCTCAGGATTGACTTCTGGTAGGGCCTGTGACTACACTGAGCCTGGATGTTAGCTCCCCACAAGGCAGTTTGTGGCAGAGCCATTCATTACCTAGCAAAGTTTCTGACATTGTTAAGCACTTGAAACATCAGGAACCTTGTCTCTGGGATGGTCACAGGTGGCAGGTGTCATTGGAGAGGGCTCCAACTTCAACAAAGGATTTCCAAATAGGCAAATAGTTCCCCTGAGTGCAGTGGCGTAGCTAGGTCATTTGACACCCAGGGCCCATAGATTTTTGTCACCCCATACGACGTAATTAATTAATTAATTTTTATACCACCGCTCCTCTAAGCAGCTCAGGGTGGTGTACATGGTTCCTCCCTTTACTTTGTTCTCACAATGACCCTGTGAGGTAGGTGAGGCTGAGAGACAGTAATAGTCATGACATGAAATGAACAATAATAATTGCCAGAAAATAAATACAGGGAATATTTTCCCCCAAGCATTGGATGAAATTCTGCAACAAATGGTATATAACATGATGATATTATTCCTAAAAGCCAAGATTTCCAGAATTTTCATCACTAGGGTGTCATTCCCACCCACCCCCACCCCTGGATGTCTCATTGGCCTGTTTTGAGTTAAGGCAGTGGTTCTCCAACTTTTAACACTGGGACCCACTTTTTAGAACAACAATCTGTCCTTGACCCACTGAAAGTGATGTCATGGCTGGAAGTGACATCATCAAGCAAAATAAAATAAATAATGATAAATAAAGTAAAGAAAAACCAATAATTAAATAATGGGAAGCCAGCCCTGTTTCACCAAGTGAATTTTCTCTGTAGCCTGCCTGCAAGAACATCCCACACACACACAAAAACATCCGTGAGATTTTCAGCCTGCCCCCCCCCCCCCCGGTGCCTAGTTCAGTGTATGTTCTTACATTTCAAGCATATCACTATTAGGACCCACCTGGTTTTACAAGTCTAAAAACAAATAAAAATTCACCTTACCAGCTGAAGTCTGTTTTATTCTTTTGGGGGTGGGGGTTCTCAGGGGCAGTTGTTGAGCTCCACTTTCATCAGATAGGGACCCTGCAGCCAGCCTTGCAGTCCTCTTTGCCTGACTTGACCAGGAGCCAAGACACGTTTGCTTACTCACAAGTAAACGTGACCCTGTGGCTTACTTTCGCTTTCCATAGGGCTCAATACATTCGCCTGCTTGGAGGGAGGGACTTCCTTCTTGGGTGTTTTTTGGGGGCTGCTTTCATTGGTTAGGAACCATTCTGGTGTTGTTGGATTCCTCTCAGCCTGCCCTTTCCGATGGACTAAGGTACGCTCACCTACTCACAAGTAAATGCACGATATGGCTCGGTTTCACTTTCCATAGTGCTTCATGCATTTTTTTGTTTCCAATTTTTTGGCCATAACTTTTGATGGAAAAGAGATATTTCACTCCAGGTTTTTCCATTGCATTCTGCTGGAAATTCCACACCCAACAGTATATAGCATGATGGGGTATTCCTAACCTTCACAATGTTAGCGATGTTGGGTCATTTGCGGTGTCACCCCACCCCCAGGCTGGTACTTGGGGTGGACTGCCCCCGCCCCTCGCTAGCTACACCACTGCCTTAGTGGTTGTTCTTTTCGCCATTGTTGGTTGGCACCTTTTGGGCTGCTCAGGGCAAGTTTCTGAACTGTCTTTTAGTTCCACTTCTTAGAGCCACAGGCATGGTCATTAGCAGCTAGAACAAATGCTTTTAAAAGCCAAAATGCTTAGACAAATCCATATTGATAGTTAAACTGTTTCCTGACATGTTTACATTCCTATGTTCATGGTACTGGGTGCATACCATGCATGCATGTCTTGGACCAGCCTTGTGTCTGTTTGCTTCAGTTCATCTGAGCAACGTGCTCTCCTCCCCTTGCTGGCTGGCTTTGGAGAAGCCCTGCCTTTTGGAAAATCTCATGACCAGCTGCACCTCACTTGGTTTGCAAATTCCAGCTTGGGAACACATTCTGGGAGCTCCCTGGCTTCAGAGTATACAAAATCACGAGTGATCACAAGAAACGTGCCTTCAACCTTCACTTCCCTCACCAACTCTATTGCAAATTTAGTCCTGAGCTGTCTGTATGGTAAGGGAAGCACAGGCCTCCTGAGCAATCCAGGAGGCTCTGCCTCATTCTCCCTAAGACACAGAAGGCACCCATTTCCAACTGGGGATGGACTATCAAGGGCCACCAAAACGCAAAGGAACAATCTGAAATGAGCTCACACCAACATAGCCTTCATGTTATCCTAAGGGGATGTTGTCCATCACTTCCTTCTTAGTTAGGGGTGTGCTTTGAAATCTAGGATTCTTTGGTCTGTCTTTTTCCTTTTGTTTTTCCTTGTTTCCAAAAGGCTAATATACTAATTCCCCTAAACAAAGCAGCCTTTTTGGTAACATTATTATTGGTGGAGAACGGTGGGCAGGCATGTGTTGGTGATGCCAGTGTGACAGAGCTAACACAGGAGCAGACAGTAGTTCTGCAAAGATCCTTTTGGAGATGCTAGGAAAAACCTTGCTGAATGTTAAAGGAAGAAAAAGCATAGGGAGTAGGAACATAGATTTGAGAAACGCTAGACTCACAGATTTGTGATTTTTGGAGTTGGGTGGACTACTTGAATGGAGACCAGGAAAATTTTACACCCGTGGCTCTGGTTAACAGTCTGCAAGAAGCAGACCCTCCAGTATTCACTTTTTGTTCTTGATCCTGCTAAAAGGAGTCAGCTGTTTGCTCCTTATGAGTAAACAAGCCTCAATAAAAATTCCTTCCCGGTGTGCTTTTAACTGAAGCAATTAGCAAGCACAGTATATGAGAGGGAAAAACAAGACTATGAAAATGAATGAAGCAGAAGCTAAAGAAACCCAGAACTTGTACACAAGTTCAGGAGTTAATTGTCTGGAGAAATGGTTAGGAAAAAAAGGACAGAGTTCATGGAAATTCGGCTGCTTTGAAAGCAATGATGATATTTGTGGAAAAATGGTTGATCTTTGTGAGGAATTCAAAAAGAAATACAGACCAAGAGGAGCTAAGAAGGATGCAGTTTTTGCTCATGCTTTGTGGAATGGTATTTTGACCTTCCAGAAAAGCATACAAATTTTAAAGAAGGAGTTTGATGAAAAACAGGATCAGTGGAATAAAGAAAAGGAGAAGAAAGAGGAAAAAATAGAAAGACTAGAATGTAGGACAGCGGATCTTAAAAGAGAGCTAGAAACACGGTTAGCAGAATTAGCAGAAATTAAAAGAGATCAGGAGATTCAATTGGCAGAATTCATAAGAGATCAGAAGCTGAAAGAGGAGATTTTACATTTACAGCTTACTGAGCTTGCACGGGATAAAGCCAGGCAGGAAGCAGACAAAGAGGCTAGGATAACTGATCTGAACAGGCAGTTACAACATTACACAAATGAACTTGCCATTTACACTCTAGAAAGGAAAAAGTCAATAGAAGAGTATGATCAGGTTCTTAAATATGAACAAGACAATAGAAAGCTAGAGGAGGATCTTGAACAAACCAGAAACTTAGTGTTAAAACTCATGACCCAGGCCCAACAAAACAAACAGTCTGTAAGCCACGTGAGTTGCCAGAAGGAAATACAGCAATTAAAAGAGGCTCTAAACTCACACAAAGCTGCAATTGCAGCAGTCTATGGGAATGGAGCTGAAGAAATCTTTGAATCAGAGCAAACTTTGCCCTCTGATGCAGTGCCTGCGTCTCCATTTAAACCTCAATGGGAAGGAGAGACACAGTGCCCAGTTAATCCCGTTACCACAAGGGAAATAGTGGCTAATAATGTCACCAGGCAACTAGTATATACCCCATGGAAACCCTTAGAATTAGAAGCTGTTGCCAGAGAACTGGGTACTTTATCAAGAAGCAACTGCCTTGACTGGATGTTCAAAGTTTACAGGCGATATCCCCATTTAACAGGTACAGACCTCACTCCCCTAGCACAAAAATGTGCACAGGGTCAAGACAGTGTAGCTCTGGACAGTCTTGTGGCTGCTCAGGACCTACATGGTTTAGAAATGCTCCTTGGATGAGGTTCGTCTGGTACACCTTGGTACCAGACACCTCAGTGATAAAAATCTACTGTAACACTGAACAATATGAAAATGAGAGCCCAGCTGCTTTCTTGGAAAGAAGGAAATTAATGGCCCTGTTAGCTGGTGCAGTTCCTCGGGTAAACGGCCAGTATGACTTCGATAGACCAGATTTCATATCTGGAGTTTATGATGCTTTAAATAAGCAAACTAAAATTCATCTTGGCCTAATCATTACTGCCCATCTGACCTATGCTAGATTGCAGCGTAAGCTTGCTCAAGTATCTGAATTGATGAGAGTTACTGGAACGGGGTTTGCAACACATGAACAAGAGGAGATCCAAGAGGAACCAATCCAGACAGTAGCCTTCTCTAATTATAGCCCTCACTCCCTATATGAAAATGATAGTCAAAATTGGGAGAGAAATGGAACCAGGATTTCAATCCAGAACCAATCCAGGCAGTAACCTTCTCTAATTATAACCCTCACTCCCCATATGAAAATGATAGTCAAAATTGGGAGAGAAATGGAACCAGGATTTCAATCCATTTTACAGTCAGAATCAGGGCATTGAATTAGACAACTCCCCTGAAGAAAAGGAAATAGAGGAATATAAAGCTTACCTCAGGAAAGACCTAGCAGAGAGAAGAGTCCCTACAGAGCTTTGGGACAGAGCTACTCTGCAAGAGTTAATGGAATTAGCAACAGAATACAGGCCCAAAACTCCTGCGCCTGTAGCAGTGAGCCAGTAGCAGCAGTTCAACAGGTAGAGCCATCTGTCTCAGAACCAGTTTTCCCCATGATGTTCTTCAGTGCTTGCACCTCCCTCCTAGCAAAAATCAAGTTTTTTTGACTATTAATGGGAAAAAGATATGTGGACACATAGATTCTGGAGCCAGACTAACATCAATTCATAGAAACTTAGTGAAAGAATGTCAGATTTTACCTGGAGAAACATTTAGGGTAAAGCCTTATGAAAGTCCAGAGATTTTTATACCTAAAGCAAAGGTGCATTTAGAATTTAAAGGATGGAAAGGTACACATGTTGTGGCTGTACATTCAGACACACCTACATCATTTCTTTTAGGACAGGATTTTTCTGATGTTTTGAACAGGCAGAAATATAATAGAAAACCTCTAGTAGGCAGAAGTCCATATGGACACATGGCTGCTAAAGCAGGAAGAGAGCAGTCTTCAGTCATCTCTTCCATCAGCCAAGAAGAAATAACTTTCAAACCTAGAATTAGGGAAAAAGGAACCATAGGGAGTGGAAGATTTCCACCCCAAAGAAGACATTATCGTTGGAGAAAGGATTGAACCATGTGTGTGTAAAATGCATTTTAAAACCTATTAACATTTTTTTTTCTCTTCTTTGATGCCAAAAGTCAAATAGATGGTAGTGGCCGTTGGAACTCCCTGCCACTGTGCCAGCAACAAAAGTTTTACTAATAACTTTATGTTTCCTTGAAACTTTCTAGATCTTATGTAAGCAATGCAAGAAGCCAATGCATTGTTCCTAAGAAAAAGAAAAGCAGGAGAAACCCTCCTAATCTTGGTGCTTCAGAGCATGCACAGAGTGCAAACTAGTAGCAATCTTTTGTGTTTTTAATTTTTTTGTTCCAGCAATTTAACAAAGCAAAACCTCCAATGCCTACCTTAGCAAAGGCTATCTTTTGTTTTAATTTTTTTTTAAAGGAACGAGGACATGTCCTCGGAGGACATGTCCTCCAAAGGACAAATGTCCTCCAAAGGACAAAATTTACTTAAATCTCAAATTCCTTTACAGGAGTTGAGCAATGAGCCTATATCTGTGTTTTTTTTTAATACTAATGAAGTATTTCCTTCTATAGTAGAAGATTTTTCATGACAATTTATTTCGTTTATTTACAAATAACACCTCACTTTGCCTGTTGTATGTCACCCACAACAGACACTTTACCTGATGGACAGTGCGAGACTCAGAATGTTTATCAGCCCTTCTGATTCCCAGTCAAGTCCAGTTTATAGAGAAATTGGCTATCCAATGCTAATCTGGTACGAAGCACGAATTGGGTGATAATAAATTTCACAATCAGTTTTTTTTTCTCTTCTCTCTCTCTCTCTTAACAATTTCTATACACCTTATGCATGTAACCTGTATTCATGTAAATGTAATCCCAACAAGTCTACCTCATGTATTCTGTTCCAAGGAAGGCAATCTGAGATGCAGTGAGCAGAAGGAGAAGTTTTTGCATCAAGAAACATTTCTCTATGAACTCTATAGCTAAAACCAACAGACCTCCAAGCAAGACAGAGTTATGGTTTTTCTTAAAGTTTTTTTTAAATGTGTTTAGCTCTTGGTACCCTCAGAAATCATGAATGCTCAGCATTATCTGGTGTACTTGATGTTTAGTAGCTAGGCGGGGAAAGAAATAAAAAGACACCTCAAGCATCCATCGGTGGACACAAGTTGAGCAACCTCACATCCCTGGAAACTCTGGCGTGGATGGCAAGACAAGCAGGACCCGTTTTCTGTTGGACTGTACCTCTCTTGGAAGCAGCATGGCTGTCAGAACAATCTGACTTTTCACTCAGCCTGTGGACTCTCTCAGCGAGACAGCAAGGCAACAAGGTGAGAGCAGGCCATGGCGATTGCTCCAGATGAATAGGTCCAAGGTATGCAACGGGATCCACAACTTTCTTGAGTTCCAGCTGTGCCAGACGCCACCCCTTCAAGGAAGACCAGAACTTCGCCACCCTGATGCTGGTGACAAGCAGCTCTGCACCGCCCCAGACACAAGGCACCATAATAATGAGCTGTGTTATAAGCAAACATGATTTCTCAGTACAAGAGTTTATTATTGATGTTCACAAGATATTTTTATTATTGATGTTGTTTTTTTTGCTATAATTTTGTCTCAATGTGTTTTAATTAGTTTGATTTGGTGTGGGGCCATGAGACCACTCACGTGATCTCGGCCCCAAGGCGGGGAATCCTGTTATGTGAAAATCCCCTTTTCTCTTCCAAGTTGTGTTTTTATATCTAGTTATGTATTTTGGACTAAAATGCAGGCCTAAAACTTCTCTTTCAGGCCACAAAAGGAGTCAAATCTTAAGCTCACTCATTTCTCATGTTGTTTGTCAGTCTGGGAAGACTCATTTTTCTCTAGAGACACTGGAAATTTCTTTATTGTTTAAGTCAATCACTGAATATGCAAACACCTTAAAGGAGGAGAACTTTGGTAGCAAAGTCTATCACCTATTGTTAATTAAATCACAGCCATTAAACCACCTCCAGACTCCAAAATCCAGTAGCAACAGGAAGCAAGCTACTCCCCCCTCCCCCAGAGTCAGGTTTTGCTGATAGCTGATTTCTGGACCCTTCCACCTTTCTTTCACCATTGTGTGTACTGAGCATGTGCACAGCTCTGGGATACTTCCGGTCAGTTTAGGACAACTTCCAGGTCAAAGACAACCCTTATAAGAGAGAACTCAGAGCACATGTCTCTCTCTCTCTCTGATTGCTCTCCTGCGGGAGTGGTCCTGCGGGACTCTTCCTCCAACTGCCCCCCCGACAGGTAAATATATCTGGCGTCTACACTCCCTCCCTTCTTCCCTATCTATTCCTCCCTTCTCCCCCATCTTTAGTCAACAACTGGGTTTAGCAGATTAAGGAACCCCTAAATACTTCCCTACACCCTATCCATTTCTGATTCCTTTTCGGATGCACCCAAATACATAGCACATACATCCACCACTAGCTAGGTACACTATACACAAGTACTAGAAATCTATACTTATCAATTCTCCATGTGTATTATGTTTACCTTTGTGTGTTTTTGCAATAAAAATATAATCCTTTGATTGAAAGTTACCTTCCTCCCAGTCTCCTCATTAAGCTAGGCAAGGGATCTCTTTGCTTAACGCTGTCTTGGTATCCAGCCTATGGTCCCAAAAGTTTCCAAAAGGCTAATATACTAATTCCCCTAAACAAAGCAGACTTTTTGGTAACAGGGGTGTTGCAACACCCCAGTTTGAAAAGCCTTGGACTAAGGCAAGTTTGCCTACTTGCGAATAAATGTGCAATACGGCTCACTTTCACTTTCCATAGGGATCCATGCATTTTTTGTTCTCCTGTTTTTTGGCCATAACTTTTGATAGGGATATTTCACTCTGGTTTATTGCATTGCATTCCACTTGAAATTCTGCATCCAATGGTATATAATATGATGGGGTTACTCCTAACCACCATGATTTTAGTGCATCACTCCCCAGTGCACGTCACCTCCCGTGCACTGAACTAAATTGAACCTGTGCACGTCACCCGGTGTGGCCCACAACCCCCTAGCGACGCCACTGGTTGCAGTTCTGTTAAACCTAGCTTATTGTGAGAAGTATAGAGAGCTATGTGAGTGCATGCAGCAACCTGATCTCCCCAGACATCCTCCCTCAGAAACCCAGAGAAACCACTGCAAGGGCTGAAGTAGAAGCCAGAAGAAGGAACTGCCAGATTTTGGTGATCTGATTATGCTGCAAACATCTTGCAACAGCAGATATTCTTATGCAAGGTCAGAAAGTGGGAGGCGATAAGAGGGGGCTGAGAAAGTGGCTTTGTGTTAGATACCATGGAAGAGATCCAGTTTGAGACCAGTACAGCAAAGCCTCTCCCCAAGGACCAATGTCATGAGGCAGAGGCAGAATGAGGAAGCATCCCAGATAGAAAGTTTTCAAGGAGGTTTTAAAAAGAAAGCCCCAGAGGAAAGCTCCGAAGATCTAACACCGCTTCCCTCTAGGGTGGCTTTTACCACTGCATGCGCACTAACTAAGGGTACAGTCTTAACCAGGTATACTCAGAAGTAAGTCCTATAATAAAGATCATAGCCTGTTGCTTTTTCCTGCTTTGATGTGTATACAATATTGAGGACAGGCTGGGAGCGAATATCTGCAGCAATGGAGGCACCATTATGCTAGGCCTCCGGCCCAAGCTCAACATGCTCCCTTGGATCCAGTCTAAGTAGGCAAGTACAAATGCTTTTTCTTACCTCTGTGTCACTGCCTGGTCCCTGGCCGACCCAGGATAGAATTGGGCCATAAGGCTGCAATCCTATCCACACTTACCTGAAAATAAGTCCCACTGAACACAGTAAGACTTCCTTCTGAGTAAATGAATATAGGCTTACACGGTAAGGCTCCAAACCTATTGGAACCTCATACTGCTAGAACCAGTGTTCAGGGCAGCTCTAGGTCCTTTACAGCTGTTGCCAAAGGTGAGACTCCGCTCAATGACCCTCAGTGTCAGTAAGTGGAAGTGGGGGGAATGAGGGAGGTGGGGGGTAGGATGCAGCAAGCACTCCATTGGTTTTGGCTGCATTAAGGGGGTTCGTTTTGATAGGATTGGGCTGTTCATTTTCATTTTTTTACCTGCTTTCATTTTCATTTTTTTTATCCTTACTTTTAATGAATCTCTTCATCTGACAACCCACTTGGACAAGTGAGCTTGCAAACTCTTTGAGCTTAACTTACCACAAACCTTGAAGTTTCTCCACACTTGTGGTGTGGGAAAGTAGAGGAGACAGAGGAAAAAACCTGACTATGTTTCCAGCAATACCTTCTTTGTTGCCTTGCCTGCAAAATTACGTGCTCTAATGTTTCCTCTATGAAAAGGAGCTGATGGCGTCTATTGGGGAGAGTGAAAGGCTAGGGAGGTTGGACCAGAAATCTGGTCACAAGTTGCCCTAGAGAGCTTTCACATACACTTTCTGCAATGAGTGGTTCAATACAGTGCAGGTTCTCTGGGGGTCTGACACCATGTCTGAAGGTCTCAGAATAGGAGAGAGGTCAACCAGAAGACCTTTTCCTGCTCTCTCTGTCTCTCTTCTCAGCTGACCTCATGAAAAGCCACTCCTGAATGTTTGGGGAGTAGATAAATTGGGAGGGAAGACTTGGGGAGAAACTGGGCAGGGGCAACTTGCAGAAGCTTGGCTGATGCTCCTCCAAATCTAAGATAAAGTTCATTTTATGGTTGTGATGCTATTTCCTTAATTCTTCCTCCAGTTGGCTTCCTACCAGCCAGGGCTTCTGAGAGGAATTTTATCAGGGGGCTCTTTTGACGCCAAGCCTGGGAACAATTTACCCCTTCACGCACGCACGCACGCACGCACGCACGCACGCACGCACATGCACACGCACGCACGCACGCACGCACGCACCCCGCTGACAGTGTCTGCTCTCTGTTTGATTAACCCAGGGAGGCTTACCATTACCATTGTAGCATGAAAGGCTACCTCACTGCATTCAGTCTCCCTGAGATACCCTTGCTATTGCTAGTCTGCTATTGCTAGTCTGTGCAGCAACTGTTACCCTGCACGTGCCTGATCTCCTCTGATCCTGGAAGCTAAGCAGGTTCAGGCCTGGTTAGTACTTGGATGGGAGACCACCTGGGAATACTGGGTGCTGTAGGCTTATACCATAGTCTTTCGAGACTGAAGGTTGCCAACCACTGCTAGTCTGTCCAATGCGTTTCTGTGGCTCACTGCAGCGGAGTCAGCAGCAGTCAGCATGGATCAGCAGTGGAACCATGTGAAGGCTTTTCCACATTGTTACTCTCCTAGTGCTTTCCAGCCACCTCAGAGAGGAGCCAGAAGGCAGCCAGGCAGAACATCTGCCTGGGAAGGCAGCCCCACCCTTAGGAGGGACGCTCACTGTTTATCAGTTATTTCCTGAGTATGCCTGCTTCTTGGAGACTCACCAGGACAACAGGGCTCCACCAAAGGAGGCAGCATAAAAGGAGATCCCCCCCTTTGAGTTTGTCCTGAGAACAAGAATGTGACTGAGGAAAGACTTACAAGAGAATGGTGGCCTTCTTCTATTGGCTGGAAAGGTGATTTGGTGTTAGGAAGGAAATGGAAATCTCTCCTTACCTTGGTAGTGGGTTTTGGATGGGTTCTGGATGCATGACTGTATTCTTGGTTTCTGTCTCTGAGGGGTGCATTATCTCGTCAAAATTAATTTTGAAGCTACTTTGACTTGGGCACCTCCTTTGGGATTAATATAGTTTGGATCTCTCTCTCTCTCTCTCTCTCTCTCTCTCTCTCTCTCTCTCTCTCTCTCTCGGGTTTATTCCCTAGATTGTTTTGTTCCTTGTTTAGAGAGGGTTAGGGATTGCTGGACATTGTGTTTGTGAGGGCAGGGAGATCAGGGTGCAGGTGTTCAGACAGTGGAGAGCCAAGGGAGACCTGATGATGGAAGTACAATGGGCCATTACAAGGGAAATTAGATTACTGTAGTGATAATACCTTCTGGTTCTTCCTTCAGTCAGTGGGTTGCCATAGTCACAACCCACTGAGTCTGAAAGTGCTGGTGTTGAGTGTCAGAGTGGTCAATGGAAATATTATATGGATAAGTCAGATTCTATTGGTGTATTGCTCATCCCTCTGCTTGACTGTATCCCTGAAGTAGCTGCCTGGGGTGATCTCATGAATGACTTTGTAGTGTCCAGTTGGATTGTTCTGGAGAACTTCAACCTGAGTCCTGGTAACAGGCTGAAGAGGTACCTTTTAAATGATAGTTCTCTTATCCTTTCCAGGGGGAAAGCAACAGTCCCTATTCATCCCATTAAAGCATCTTGTTCCAGTGGCTGTTTGCTCTAAGTGCCCATTTAGCATCTTTCTAAATTGGCAAATCTTTTTGGGACAGGGAACTACTTACTTTGCCTTGTCAACTGCTTTGTGAAGCTCTTTTTATCAAAAACAGCAAACAAATAGTAATAATTTGCACTGGGGCAAGCCAGTCAGCTGCAGCTCAGAATGTAATTTTTCCCATGGCTTTTTCGCCCCTATGCCATGTACTCAGGATGCAGCTATGATAGGGGGTCATGTTATTGCACTTGCCTGCCTGTGTTGCAGCGTGGTTGAAAGGGCAATGTGAAGATATGTGAAGTGCTCTGTGCATTCAGAAATGCTTTATACATGCTAAATGAGTATTAGTTAAAGCAGTAGGACTAGCCAGAAATGCCATGAATGCTTCTGTAAGAGAGAGTGCAATTCCAGATCTGTATTTCACCTAAATTTGCAACCAGTCCCTATAACCAGGAAAGTACTGGACAAATTCCCACACAGCCAGCACCACCCTGTTTTGCTTGAAATTGGAATTCAGATTCCTTTAATTTACTCCACTCCCAGACCCAGATGGAACTTGCACAAAGCCAATTGGCCGAAATTCGCCAAAAATCTAAAGAGGATAAGGCACCCCAAAATGTAGGACATCCAAGAAAAATGTAGGACAGGAAAAATAAAAACTAAAAACACTTGTACAGGTTGAGCCTCATTATTTCGTTCCAAGCATTATTGGGTTCCGTTCCAAGCATCCACGTGGATGGCAAAAAACGCACTATAGCAAATCTATTTAAAAAACAAAGTTTCTTTGCTCTAGTGATTGAAAAACAGCCTTGCTGACCTTTGTGGTGTAAGATAAGAGTCATTAGGAAGACAATTCATCAATCAGTCCTCCTCCAAGAGCTTACAAAGGCGCTTCACTCAGTCCCTCCCTTCACCAAAACAAAGTGATCCCCTTTCTTTCACGTGCTCAGGAGAAGGGAGGGGTCGCCTGGAGAGAGAAAGACTGATGGATTGTCAGCCAGCTGCCCCCCCCTCTCATTAAGGAGGCCATTGTTAAATGACTGTTCAGTTTTCTAAACTGATTTTAAAGGGGTGCATTTTTCCCCTTCTCCAGGGAAGCACATTCCTTCTCATTTGCAGTGGCCATTCGTGTTGAGTCAAATCCGTGTATAAAAAAATCCATGTTTAACAAGGCTGGAACTGTATATTGATTTCATGTTAATTTAAACACTATATTACAATATGGGCGCAATCCTAACCCAGTTTCCAGCACTGACATAAGGGCAATGCAGCTCTGAAATAAGGGAACAAACATTCCCTTACTTTGAGGAGGCCTCCATGAGTGCCCCCCAACTGCAGGATGCAGCACACATCCCATTGGCACTGCTTTGCCAGTGCTGGAAAGTGGGCTAGGATTAGGGCCTATGTATAAAATTATAAATTATTAAATTTAAAACTATATTACATATAATTTATTAATTACAAGAAAGCTATGTGCTGCCTGTAGTGGCCCACTCACAGGGAAAAGGAGGACATTCCTTTCAAGGACACAAGGTTAAAGAAGAGGATATGTCCTGGAAAAAGAGGACATTTGGTCACCCTGTGAGCAAACTGCTACTTCTCTCACTCAAGGCCGGCTCATCCATGAGGCCAACTGACGCAGGCAACAGATTGGTGGGGAGTGCCCATTGCAGTTTTCACACTCCCTGGGTTGGAACAGAAAGAGGGGGACAAGAAAGAAAGTGAAATGGGGAGGGGAGTCCTAAGCTAGAACACTGGAGGGTGGGAGGAGCAGAGGTTGGCACATCACTGGGTATGACGGGCAATCTGTTGCTTGAAGAGCCCACGTCCATTAGCTTCCTGGAGGGCCAGCCTTGCCTTCTGAGAAATTGACTCAAATGTCATTTTATGATAGAGCCAGGCTAGCCATACGACTGCCACTCTAGCATCTCTCCTGGTTTATCGTAATTGTTTTAATTATAGCCTACATGCCATGCAGAAGCTGCCACTATGAAAAAGCTGCTTCAGTCTTTGTTAGCACAATGACATCAGATGGTGCTTGTTTACACAGATTTTTTTTTTTACTTTGCTTTGTACTCCTCTCTAGCACAAAGCTGGTCCCATTCAAAGGATGTGTGAGACAGGGTAAACCAGGCAATGAGATTCAGCAAGTGAGAGAGGGAGAATGAACTGTTTTTGCTGAACTAGGAAGCTTGTTTGACAAGTAGCTTTCCATTTGCTGCCTTGTTGCCTGCTGAATGGGTCCTGTAAGTTTATTAAAGATTCCAACTTCAGTCTTACTAGATACCCCTCATTTACTGTTTGGCTATGCGACTTTTGAGAGAGCAGAGATGGCAATGAATGAAGAATTTATTTTAACCATAAAAAAACATATTGAGCTCTGACAACAGGAGTGTGTACCTGTGTTTTTCCAAGCCACTGAAGCCAGCATCTTCATTGCTACCTTCAAGCCAATATTTTCCCCAACCGGCATGGGACGTTTGGGAATCCAGCATTGCATCAGGTGAGGTTTCATAGTTCTCTTGTAGGGTAAGTGTGAAATTTTTTCCCCAACCACGTAGTACAGTAACTGCCAGCCTCTACTGGCAGGAAAATGTACGCTGCACCTAAGCAGGTTACATGGAAGTGCATTTCAATTCTGGAAACCGCTGCTGAGCAAGTGGTATCCAAGCAGGAGGCCACTGATGTGTACTGCAGGTGGGGAGAGGCATGGCAACAGAGAGGGTACCGTTTCCCATTCTGATACCACATGATGGTGGTTCCCCTCAAGCTAAAGTAACTACTTTCTAGTTCTTCAGAACTGGGGAGTCTAATTTGCAACTGTGGGGCTGGGTGCAAGAGAAATAAAAACAGAAACTTGATTCAGACAAGACGGAGGTGCTGTTAGTTGAGTGTGCTACTAATCTGGGAGTTGGTGTTCAGCCTGTCCTTGATGGGGCTGCAGCCACCTTAAAGAGCAGACTCAGTCTGGGGCTCCTCCTTGAACCAAGGCTACCCTGGAGGGCTCATGTGGCCTCAAAGGCTTGCTTTTTTATCATAGTCAACAGATTCATCAACGGCAGACTTTTCTGGAGAGGTCTGACCTAGCTATAGTAACCCACAGTCTGGTCACTTTCCATTGGGGCTGTTGCAATGTGTGGGGCTCCCCATGAAGAAGGAGGTTTCCACTGGTGCCAAATAACTAGTGTTTCTTGCTATTATCCCCTCACCCTGTGTTGCTTTGACTACCAATTTGTTTCCAGGCTCAATTCAAGTTTCTGGTTATGATCTTTAATGTTTAGGATCTGGATAACTTAAGGATCATCTTCACTCATAAATAAGTGCCTTCTTGAATGCTTCCATCATGATTATTTGAGGCTTTGTTCCAGGTGCCTTTGCCTTTTGAGACATGTGAGGTATCCTCTACAAGCAGGGCTTTTTTAGTGAAGGCACCAACCTGGTGGAATACCATCCCAGCTGGGACCTAATTAACCCCTACCTTCCTCTCCTCTACATGTTGTGTAAAGATCTGAGGTTTTCATTCTGTTGGGGGGGGGGCAATGTTTGGTTGTGGGTAGAGGGGAAGTGGATAATATTGCTGTGGTTTGGTAGGATATTGAGGTTGTTTTGTGTATTGTAAATTGCCTTGAATTGCTAATAATGAAATGCATTAAATAATAATCATGCAAATAAAGCAGTGGATTGGGAAAATGGTAAACATAACTGTCACTGCTTTTCTACAAGGCTGCAATCCTATACATGCTTACCTGGGAGTAATAGCCCAATCCTATCTTCTGCCATACTATAGCACGCAGCCATGACAACAGAATGTGTGCTGCATGCTATGGTTTTGGACAACCAGTAAATATTTTTTATATACCTCTAGGTAGGCCTGCTGGACACCTATGGGTCTCTTTGGATCCAAGCCAGCCATGTAGCTGGCATAAGTCAGAGGAAAGGAAGGGGTGGAATGAACTGGAAAAGAGGAGACAGCATACAATGCAAGTCACTGCCGCAGGGATCCACCCTCCCCCAAACCTTCCATTCCCTGTCCATGACATACCCCCACCACCAATTTACTGGGGTTGACACAGCCTGGGCTCCATAGTGGCAGGTGCGCAGAGCCATTGACACTTTGCATCAGTGGCTCTGAATGTTCAGGCAGTGGAAGTTAACACCATTGCTGGGCCTTTTACAACTGTTTATTGAGAGATATGCTGTCATAAAAGGCATAAAGGATGGGGCCAAATGTCTCACTGAACTCAATGGGGCTTACTGCTCAATAGGGTTGTGTTGTAAATCAGTCCCTCCTGATGCTATTTTGCATCAAGGAACTGGGCCATTAGACTTTTAAACACAGTTGCATTTAACATCTATGTATGTAACATCTATGTATGTATGTACGTACGGTTTCTACCTAGTTTTTTGTTGTTGTTGTTGTAGAATGGGCTTAAATCACTCTCAGTAATCATGTGTAGTTGAATCCTCAAAGACCAAGTCAGTGCTTCCCAAATTCTCTTCTTCACAACGCCCTGGCACCCAGCAGGAAGTGATGACGACACGTGATGTGATTGCATAGGATATCATCACCCCTTACTTCTGGGTTGGGAGGCCAGGCACAAACCCTACGAACAGTAGTAAGAGGCTCAGGGCAGTCAGGAGGGCTTTTTCAAGCATGCAGAAAACTGCGTGAAGAAGCTCTGCCAGTCAAGCTGTGTCCTGCTGCTGTTTGTAGGGTTGCATTGCAGTCTCACTGCCAGGCGGTGAGTGCCTCATGATGCCCCACAGCTTTCAAACATGTTGAAAACCTCTGGGCTCCGGCAAGAGGTCACTACAGGAGCTGCAGTCTTCTCCTCCTCCTATTATCCCTTGCTGTATACAGTTTAGGGTGCAATCCTAACCCACTTTCCAGCACCGACATAAGGGCAATGCATCTCTGAGGGAAAGGAACATTCCCTTACTTTGAGGAGGCCTCCGTGAGAGACACCCAACTGCAGGATGCAGCACATGTCCCATTGGCACGGCTATGCCAGTGCTGGAAAGTGGGTTAGGATTTGGGCCTATGTCTTTAAGGTGGCACTTTCACCATGGACTCTTTATGTTCCTTCCACAGATGGAAACAGGAACATAGGTCTAATGGGCCAATTCTCATACCCTGGATCCCTTTATGAGCTCTACTTTGTCCACAGCTGTATATTATTGAAAGCCTGCCTACTGTTCATTGACCCAGCAGTACTATTCTTCTGTGATTTAAAGCCAAAGAGGTTATTTGTCATTTTGACAGACATGTGGCTTAAAAAGAACAGAGGCCCACAATTCAAAATGTACCACAGCAGCTGCAGGTTGTGAAATAACAGACAATGTTCACATGTCAGCAGCCAGCATTCACCTGGACATGTGCTAGAGACAGGATGCATTCATTCCCACTCACCAATTTAACTTGTAGAGATCTGGGACTGGGAGAGAACTCTACAGCATATGACACCAGCAACACTGACAGCAACCATTTAACAAGGCACTCTGAAAAGGCACAAATAGAGACAGAAGTGGGACTGGGGTGGGGGAGCATGGTGGAGGGCAGTGACTCAATATGACACATAAGACAACAACACAGAAAGACATTAGGGACTTGGTGAGTTTTTGGTAATGTTGCACTGAGGACCAGGTTACTCATCCATTGTGGGACTTGGGGCTTTCCCTGGGGGAAGAGGGTGCCTGCAGGATACAGCAGTAGCTGCTTTGCTGCCACTGTTCCAGCGGGCACCAGGAAGCTCAGGAGTGACCTGTTTGCACTCCAGGTAGGCACCTGATAGCAAGTACACATCTCTAAATACCTGTCTCCTGTGCACTGCGAAATAAAGGGCGCCATCCTAACCCCTTATGTCAGTGCTTTCCAGCACTGACATAGCGGTGCCAATGGGATGTGTGCTGCATCCTGCAGTTGGGGAGCAGTTATGGAGGCCTCCTCAAGGTATGGCAATGTTTGTTCCCTTACCTCTGAGCTGCACTGCCCTTATGTCAGTGCTGGAAAGCACTGACATAAGGGGCTAGGATTGCGCCCTAAGAGAGATAAAATATTGACCATGTAACAGAGCCAAAGAGGTTTTGCTCTCAGAGGACTTTTAAGTCTTAGTTTTTGGCTGTCCACTTTAATTGTTGTTCCTTTATTTGTAAACTACCACGAGACATTTTATTTGAAAGACAGTATAGAAAATTTCCTAACCAAAAAGGAACAGTTGAGCATAGGCTCCGATATGACTATAAAAGGACAAAAAAAACCTTACAGTGCAAGTCTATGCACATATAATCAAAAATAAGTCCCCTGGTGTTCAATGAAGTCTGCTCATTATTAAGTGTGTGTTTCTGAAAGTACATATATATATAGCATTAACTCAGGTGGTTGAGTGCTTGTCAACTTGTACATACAAGCAGAGTCACCCATGGACAAGGTAGTGGCTTCTACATACTTGGGAGAATCTCAAACTATGCAGAAGAAGATAAGTTTGCAAATTAATAAAGAAAAAAAGCTCTACACACACACACACAGACACACAGACACACAGACACACACACCCTCCAAACATTCTAAATTCATCTTAACACACAAAGTTCTAAATTCATCTTAAAAGGAACTGAGCATGCTCAGTAGCTCCCAAGATTCATGCAAGGAGAAGGAGTTGTCCTGCTGTGGCCAGCTAGGGTCAGGGCTAGGGAGATGTAATATTAGGTTGTAGGGCCCAGTTGCTTATGCTGGATGCGGATATAGATGCAGATGCTTGTATTCATGTCTTGTCAATCACATTTCATGTCAAGAATATGCAAATACTGTACTCAGAACTAAATAAAGCAAAATAAATGGTTTCCAACGTTTTCAGTTTGCAAGGGTGCTGAATAGATACTGCTAGGAAAAAAATGAACCAGTGCAGTGTGTGTCAACCTCAGTGTGGAGGTAGGAAATGAGCTGTGTGGTGCATCCAATTTGAATTTTGTGTTTGTTCACACATGGCTAAATAGCACTCAGATACAAAGGCATTCTTTGTACTGCAGAACTTTGTACTGAAGAACTGTAGGCGTTCTTCAGGATCCACTTTTTGTGCCAGGCTGAAGAGTTGACACTTGGATGGCACACAAAGATATACTCAGTTATGACTCTGTATATTTCTTGTAGATCAAGAATACTTACTCAAATCCTGGACCATGCCTGCATTTTTACTCACTTCCCTGAGTAAAGGAGGGCTTCTTCATTTTAACCATTTTGTTGCCATGTTAATTCAGTGTGGTTTCTAAAACTCATTCTCTGTCAGTCTCTCTTTCCTCTTTAGATGCCACAGAACACACACACACACACACACACACACACACACACACGCTCGTTCTCACGCGTGCTCTCTTTCCAAGGCATCTCTAAACAGCTTTGTCCTTCCCTCCATTTTTTCAGCTCCATTATGTACTGTCTCACCCCACCCACACACACTTGCATACCCACTTTTCAGTTGCCTACTTTATAATTTGCTGACCAGCAGATGTCTGTGCAGCCCACACTCTGTTATCCCTTTGCTTTCTATACAGAGCACTCTCCTGTCTGCTCCATCATGGGGCCCTCCAGTTTCTTTCCAACCACACCCTATACATGTCTGCATCATTGTTTCTCTACAACTTGGCCTTCCTTGCACCGCTACAAGTATCCCACTTCCCTCCTTCCTTGTTCCCATGTTTACTTTTATCCTTTTTTGTTAATGTCCCCCACCTTCACTGTACTCCTTCTTGCTGAGTTTGGCAGCAAAAACACAAGGCTTTCTCTTACCCAACAGCCCACACAGCATGGGCATCTCCCACAAAGACTGGCTGTGAATCATGGTTGTCTGTTGCAACCAGTTGGGAAAACTGGTGCCAACTTTCCTTTCCAAACTTGGGGGTGGGCGCGTGGGGAGCCGGGGGCAGGGCTGGGACCCAGAGGTTATACCGGATCCCAATCCCTGTCCCCAGGGCAAGTGGAGTGGCTTCAAACCACTCCGTTCTTTCCGGACTTACGCCACCTCTGGAGGTGGCACAGGTCAGAGGAGACCCATAGGGGCACACAGCCCTTACCCATGGGTAAGGGGAAGAGCTTCCCCTTGCCCATGGCTGAGCTGCTGCTCGCTTCAATCCTGGCTTGCCTGCTCCAGTGTGGGTTAGGATTGCGCCCTAAGTCAAGTTGTCCTGCAGTGACATAGGAAAAATACACATGGCTGAAAATACTCACCCTAGCAGAGGAAGGTCAGTAACTGTTGGCTCTCAGGTGTTATAGAACACTCCTGTTTCATTTTGGGATGCCAGCTGTATGTCTTTCTTAACTAGGGTTAAGGTCAGGCAATCCTGAAGCCTTGGCAGATTGTAGAAGAGCCTATTTTTATTGCCTTTAGCTCCCCTCCTCCCCAAAGCTGCAGGAATCGAATTTCTCCAATAGGTGACGGCAGCTTACTCTGACACTTAAATCTACCCCCAGGAAGCATGGCATAACCATTGTGACATCTTGCCATCACAACTAATATAAGTATGTTGGTACACACACAAAAAAGGATTCTTGCTTAGAAGTGCCTCCAATCTATGCAAACCCCAGTGTCTTAAGTTTTGTGCCCACAACAATCCCTTATCAGGCTCTAGAAATCCATCTCCCGAGTCTAAATTCCATTGTCCCTACTTTCCTCAGAAGTTAGTTCCATTAGAAGCTGATGAGGAAGTTGAAAGACTGAACATTCCCAAAATGTTTGAGGGGTGGGAATCCTTTTAACCAAAAAGGACTCCCCTTGGTTCTCAGGATTCATTCACACTCTTTTTGAAATACTGTATTTCTTCTGCCCAGGACACCCCCAAATTGTTCCCTTACTGCACACTGACGAGGGTGAACTGCTTGTGCTAGTGTTTAAAAGCTCTCCTTTTCACCTGATGCTTGTTGCTGTAGGGCCAAATCTTATCCAATTCTCTAGTGCTGGTGCAGCCATGCCAACAGGGCATGAGCTGCATCCTGCAGTAGGGCAGCACTCATGGAGGCCTCCTCCACATAAGGCAGTGGTTTTCAAACTGGGCCGTTGCAACACCCCAGCCTGAAAGCCCTGGCCTCTTTCCCCTTAAGGGGCGGGGGCAGTGAGGAGGCAGGGAAGAGGCAGCTAACAGGGCTGCAGGGACTGGGATGCACTCACCAGTCCCTGCAGCAGGAGTGCAGGGAGCCCTGCGAGAGCATCTGCAGGGCTCCCCAGCCTGCAGAATCGCTCCACTTTCACTTTCTGCAGGCTGGGGAGCCCTGCTGATGCTTGTGCAGTCTGCTGCAGGGACTGGTGAGTGCATTCCAGTCCCTGCAGCCCTCCTGAGTGACGCAACCCTGCTGCCTCCCTTCTCTCCCCTCCCCTGCAAGGACTTACTGTGCTTTTCAAACTCTTGGAGAGTTTGAAAACCACAGACATAAGGTAATGTTTGTTCCTGTTCCTCAGGGCTGCACTAGCACTGGAAAGTTGGATAGGATTGGGCCCTTATTCAGTAACAGCTAGGAGAGGTACTGATAATTTATCTCCCTATTCCACTCTTTTCCCCCCTTGCTGACTAACAGTAAACTTCTAAGCCATTTTGCATGGCTGACTTTCTAAACCCCTGGTCTCCTTTGCTCTGGGTCTTTGTTGACACACTAATGGCTAAGGGCCCAAACATAAGAACATAAGAACATAAGAACAGCCCCACTGGATCAGGCCATAGGCCCATCTAGTCCAGCTTCCTGTATCTCACAGCGGCCCACCAAATGCCCCAGGGAGCACACCAGATAACAAGAGACCTCATCCTGGTGCTCTCCCCTACATCTGGCATTCTGACTTAACCCATTCCTAAAATCAGGAGGTTGCGCATACACATCATGGCTTGTACCCCATAATGGATTTTTCCTCCAGAAACTCGTCCAATCCCCTTTTAAAGGCATCTAGGCTAGACGCCAGCACCACATCCTGTGGCAAGGAGTTCCACAAACCGACCACGCGCTGAGTAAAGAAATATTTTCTTTTGTCTGTCCTAACCCGCCCAACACTCAATTTTAGTGGATGTCCCCTGGTTCTGGTATTATGTGAGAGTGTAAAGAGCATCTCCCTATCCACTCTGTCCATCCCCTGCATAATTTTGTATGTCTCAATCATGTCCCCCCTCAAGCGTCTCTTTTCTAGGCTGAAGAGGCCCAAATGCCGTAGCCTTTCCTCATAAGGAAGGTGCCCCAGCCCCGTAATCATCTTAGTCGCTCTCTTTTGCACCTTTTCCATTTCCACTATGTCTTTTTTGAGATGCAGCGACCAGAACTGGACACAATACTCCAGGTGTGGCCTTACCATCGATTTGTACAACGGCATTATAATACTAGCCGTTTTGTTCTCAATACCCTTCCTAATGATCCCAAGCATAGAATTGGCCTTCTTCACTGCCGCCGCACATTGGGTCGACACTTTCATCGACCTGTCCACCACCACCCCAAGATCTCTCTCCTGATCTGTCACAGACAGCTCAGAACCCATCAGCCTATATCTAAAGTTTTGATTTTTTGCCCCAATGTGCATGACTTTACACTTACTGACATTGAAGCGCATCTGCCATTTTGCTGCCCATTCTGCCAGTCTGGAGAGATCCTTCTGGAGCTCCTCACAATCACTTCTGGTCTTTACCACTCGGAAAAGTTTGGTGTCGTCTGCAAACTTAGCCACCTCACTGCTCAACCCTGTCTCCAGGTCATTTATGAAGAGGTTGAAAAGCACTGGTCCCAGGACAGATCCTTGGGGCACACCGCTTTTCACCTCTCTCCATTGTGAAAATTGCCCATTGACACCCACTCTCTGCTTCCTGGCCTCCAACCAGTTCTCAATCCACGAGAGGACCTGTCCTCTAATTCCCTGACTGTGGAGTTTTTTCAGTAGCCTTTGGTGAGGGACCGTGTCAAACGCCTTCTGAAAGTCCAGATATATAATGTCCACGGGTTCTCCCGCATCCACATGCCTGTTGACCTTTTCAAAGAATTCTATAAGGTTTGTGAGGCAAGACTTACCCTTACAGAAGCCATGCTGACTCTCCCTCAGCAAGGCCTGTTCGTCTATGTGTTTTGAGATCCTATCTTTGATGAGGCTTTCCACCATCTTACCCGGTATGGATGTTAGGCTGACCGGCCTATAGTTTCCCGGGTCCCCCCTCTTTCCCTTTTTAAAAATAGGCGTGACATTTGCTATCCTCCAATCTTCTGGCACTGTGGCCGTTTTGAGGGACAAATTGCATACCTTAGTCAAGAGATCTGAAACTTCATTCTTCAATTCCTTAATAACCCTTGGGTGTATGCCATCAGGGCCCGGTGACTTATTGATCTTTAATTTATCAATGAGGTCTGAAACATCTTCTCTTTTAACCTCTATCTGACTTAACTCCTCGGTTAGGAGGGGCCGTTCGGGTAGCGGTATCTGCCCGAGGTCTTCTGCCGTGAAGACAGATGCAAAGAACTCATTTAATTTCTCTGCCATCTCTAAGTCTCCTTTTATCTCCCCTTTCCCTCCCTCACCATCCAGAGGGCCAACCGCTTCTCTGGCGGGTTTCCTGCTTCTAACATATTTGAAGAAGCTTTTATTATTCCCCTTAATGTTGCTGGCCATGCGTTCCTCATAGTCTCGCTTGGCCTCCCCTATCACCTTCTTACATTTCTTTTGCCACAGTTTATGTTCCTTTTTATTCTCTTCATTAGGGCAAGACTTCCATTTACGGAAGGAAGCTTCCTTGCCCTTCACAGCCTCTCTAACTTGGCTGGTTAGCCATGCGGGCACTCTCCTGGATTTAGTGGAACCCTTCTTTCTTTGCGGTATACACCTCTGCTGGGCCTCTATTACTGTTGTTTTAAGCAGCCTCCATGCACTCTGGAGAGACTGGACTCTTTTTACCCTCCCTTTCAACCTCCTTCTAACCAGCCTCCTCATTTGACCTATCCAGTTTTTCAAAACCTATCCAGTTTTTCAAAATCCTATCCAATGTGCCAATGGGGCATGCACCGCACCCTGTGGTGAGGAGGTAGTCACAGAGGGACCCTCAAGGTCAGGGAACATTTGTTCCCTTACCTCGGGGCTGTATTGTGGCTGCACTGCTGCTGGAAAGTTGGATAGGATTGCGCCCTAATTCCCTTTCCATTTTAGGATGTCTTTCCCTTCTTTTAAGCAGTGTGTATGTGCCTGCAGGTGTGTGATTTCCCTTTCTAGTCAGTTTCACAGAAACATAATATAGTAGTTGAATTGTACCTTAGAGGTCATCTAGTCCACCACCTTCCTGATCAGTGTTGGTAGTACAGCATCCCTGACAGGTGATTATTCAATCTCACTACTGTATTAAGCAGACTGTTCTAGTAGAGTTAGAAAACTCTTTCTCTGGTCCAGCATAAATCTACTTCCCTGTCATTTCCACCCATTTGTTCTAGTCCTGCCCTCAGGAGCCACAGAAACTCAAGATTTCTTCTTCTTCTGCATGACAGCCCTTCAGATACTTGAAGGCTATTGCTTCTCCCTTTGGCCTTCTCTTCTCCAGGTAAAATATACCAAGCTGTTTTAACCATTCCTCATGGAACATCCAGACCCCTCACCATCTTAGTTGCTCTCCTCCAAACCTGTTCCAGCTTAACAATGTCCTCCTTAAAACATGGTGTCCAAAACTGAACACAGTATTATGTAAGTAAGGTCTGCCTCTCCCACTGTTTGGTTCCTCTTAACCAGAATTACAGGTTCTTGAAAGGAGCTCACCCTGAGTACCCCAGTTGTTTGAGTAGTCGAAGTGACACTTAAGGGAATTCATCTGAAAAGGAGGCTTTGGTCGAATCTTTGCACATCCTCCTATACTCTCCCAGACACTCACAACAGCCACACAAATGGGGAAAATGGTGGACCACTGTCAGGTTCCCTGTGCTTGAGACACAGAAGATAGTGGTGGTTGAGGGCCAATGGTCTAGGGTGCCAGAGACCAAGGTTACCTACCCGTTTCTGCTGAGGCAGCTTGAAGCACTGATTATAGGGCTAGAATGCCAAGTTACAGTGATCTTCTGGTTCAAAGGTGGGGAGAAAGCCCACCTGGGGTTTGCCTATGCAGTATCTTTAGTTGGTTCCAGAGGGAGAAGTAGGGCAAAGAAACTGAAATTACTGCCTCTATTTCCAAATTTTCTTAATAGTATTCACTCATCTATTCAATTCACAGTGGAAATCTGGTGGAAGGGGAATTGCTCAATGTACTAGCAATTAGGAACAAAGATGGTACCCTGGGTCACAGGGTCTTTAGGAAACCCACACATTGACTGTTGTTTACATTTTACTTCCAACCATCACTCCAAGCAAAAAAGGAGGCTTATTAAATACATTAATAAAAAGGGCTAAAAGAAACTCAGAGTCTCAGGGTCCAATCCTATCCAACTTTCCAGCACTGGTGTGGCTATAATGCAGCCCCAAGTTAAGGGAACAAATGTTCCCATACCTTGAGGAGGCCTCTTTGACTGCCTTCCCACCATAGGATGCAGTGCACACTCCATTGGCATGGCTACACCGGCAATGGAAAATTGGATAGGATTGGGCCCTCAATATCTGCATCAAGAACTGGACCATCATATTAGAACAAAATGGATACTCCCAGGGAATGATTAATAGTGCTTTGGTTCCCAGAAAGGGTAGTATACCCCAGGTGGAAGAACAAAGGGGTCACAGGATGAGGGTTGTTCTATCTTACTTCCAAGGAATAACTGACCACAGGTCCAATCCGATTCAAATTTCCAGCACTGATGGAATTACAATGCAGGTCCAAGGTAAGGGAACAAATGTTTCCATACCTTGAGAAGACCTAAGTGACTGCCCCCCCCACACTGCAAGATGCAGTACACACTCCATTGGCACAGCTGTATCAGTACTTGAAATTTGGATAGAATCGAGCCCCACATCAGTAAGATTCTGGATGAGCAGACATTGAATCACGCTTTAAACCAACTAGAAAAGTCCAGCAGTGTCTGCGTTCTGTGAAAGACCCCAGACAACCATAGAGACACAAGGTGTCTATAGCGAGCAGGCCTGTAGCTGGAATTCTAGAGGTGGGGTGGGGGACTATTTTTTCAGGGGGGGGGGAATTATGTTGCGTATCTATACTGGTGTGCAAAATGAAGGGATAAGTACGGGAGAAACATCAAAGACCTGTAACTCCCCCAAAATTCATGAAGAGAAAATATTTTGGGGGTTTATTGAAACACACATTCATTATCTGTAAAACAATGTAACAATAATTTGCATAGAATAAATGCATCTCTGTATGCCATGTAAAATGTATTTGTCTACATAGAAATTTGGTTGGCAACCTTCAGTCTCGAAAGACTATGGTATAAGCCTACAGCACCCGGTATTCCCAGGCGGTCTCCCAACCAAGTACTAACCAGGCCTGACCCTGCTTAGCTTCCAAGATTGGGCATGTGCAGGGTAACAGTTGCTGCACATAGAAATAACATGCAACGTATCCTTTCATTTTACACACTAGCACAACACACAGAGGCAAAGAAGGAAGGCCCATAGCCAGGGAGACAGACCAGGGACAGACTGCACTTGCTCCCGGTGTGGAAGGGATTGTCACTCCCGGATTGGCCTTTTCAGCCACACTAGACGCTGTGCCAGAACCACCTTTCAGAGCGCGATACCATAGTCTTTCGAGACTGAAGGTTGCCAATATGAACAACACACAGGCATGCATCCCTGCAAAAGTAAAACATATCACAGCGAAGCAAGTAGTATTTGCTTGTATTGAAAGCCTTTCATTAGCCAATGACACATTGCTGATGCATTGATACATACTAAAATAAAATTTATTTACTTTACATAAAAGCAAGAGGAAAGATATGCAAGTCAAATACAGTAACGCCACTGGAACACTAGTTTTTTTTTTTTTTTTTTTACAATATTCATTACTTTTAAAAACCAGAAGATTTGAATTACTGAATCTACCTAGTAGAGCTGAATTCTTCTATCTTTCTGAGACACAGAATCTCCTTAGAATCAGGGGTGGATCCAGTGTCTGTGTAGGGGAGACCATGAGCACTATCTTCAGAGCCCAGCTCAACCAGGCAGGTAGATCTGGGCTCCTGCCTGGACTTGGAGTCCAGGTCTACCACCTGGGTAGAGCTTATAGCCTGGTTGAGCTTATAGCCTCTGTGACTATTTGCTGGGTGGGTATACTTTGGCTCCCACCAGGACTTTGAACCCAGGTCTACCTGCTGTGTAGACTTGTGGTCCCACTTGTGCTTATTGCCTCTGTAGACATTTGCTGGGCAGGTTGACCTGGGCTCCCACCTGAACTTGGAGCCCAGGTCTACCTGCTGGGTATACCTGGGTTCCCGATTGAGCTTATAACCTCTGTGGCTATTTGCTGGGCAGGTAGAAATGGCTCCCACTTGGAGTCCAGGTCTACCTGCTTGGGTAGACCTGGACTCCCAATTGAGCTTATAGCCCACATAAAAACATATGAAGAGCCCCACTGGATCAGGCCACAGGCCCATCCAGTCCAGCTTCCCATATCTCACAGTGGCCCATAAAATGCTTCAGGGAGCACAAAGGACAGCAAAACAAAACTTCATCCTGGTGCCCTCCCCTGCATCTGGCATTCCATAGTCTACTTCAAAAATCAGGAGCTTGCACATGCCTATCATGACTCATAACCCATAATGGACTTTTCCTCCAGAAATTTGTCCAATCCCCTCTTAAAGGCATCTAGGTAAGATGCCATCACTACTTCCTATGGCACAGAGTTCCATAGACTAATTACACACTAAGTAAAGAAATATTTTCTTTTATCTGTGCTAACTCTCTCAACAATTTTAGTGGATGACCCCTGGTTCTGGTGTTATGTGTCAGGGAAAAGAGTATCTCTCTCTATCCACTCCATCCGTGCCCTGAATAATTTTATATGTCTCAATCATGTCCTCCCTCAGGCCTCTGTGGCTATTTGCTGGACTTGAAACCCAGGTCCAAGGTCCTGGAGCCCAGGAGCCAAGGTCTGCTTGGGTAGACCTGGGCTCCAGATTTAGTTTATAACCTCTGTGGCTATTTGCTGGGTGGGTAGACCTGGGCTCCAGTTCCAACCAATCTCCTTGGCATCCGCCCAATGGGTGTTTCCCTGACACCCGATTTTGTTCTCCATCCCAGTGGGTGCCCTTCCCTGCTGGCAGGACAGTTGGAGGGGTATGCACCCATGGCCTCCCCTGGATCCACCCCTGCTTAAAACCTTTTCCACATTTAAGTTCTTTGTTCTCTTTAGCACAAATGCTTTCCATGCTTTCTCCACCAAAAAAGGGCCTCCTCAGTCCCCAAGCAGCAACCATTAATTTTAAAAATATATATGAAAGGCAAAAATCCCACCATGATATCTCCGAACAGAAATGTTTCTCCCTGCCCCACCACAGCAATACTTTGTAGTAATTAGCATGTTCCACACTAGAAGAAATAGGACCCTCCCCACCCCCTACCAGTACAAGTAGAAATCTCTCCCTACCTTCCTTGTAGCTTCTCTTGGCCAGCTCCGCTCTCCATGCGCTTTGGATGGGGGCAGGGTGACCAGAGGTCACAACTTCCAAGGAGCCCTCCAGGACCCTATTTTACTCACTCTACACACATGCACTCTCTCTCCCCCCATCCCTGCCATAAGCACCGAGTCCTCTTTCCTCCTGTGCATGAAGAAAAGTTGCAAAAAGGGCTTCAAATCATCCCCAACTGATGCCAGACAAAAAGAGGGCAGGTTTGGAAAAAATTCTAGGGGGGGCAAACTGCTGGCTTGGGGGGCAAACCCCGCCTGGCCTCCCCGGCTACGGCCCTGATAGCAGGGGTGGGCAAAACCCGGCCTGGGGGCCATTTGTGGCCCTCAGGGACCCTCAATCCGGCCCGCAGGGAGCCCCTAGTCTCCAATGAGCCTCTGGCTCATCAGAGACTGTTGGAGCCTGTGCTGGCCCATGACTGCTGGTCGTGACCACCAGACGCAAGCTGCGGGCTGAGTTACAGCAAGGCCTTTTATAGTCTCCATGTGTTTTCTGCTTTACCCTGGGCATTATTTTAACCACCCCTCCAGTGCCTCTGAACAACTTATGTCTCCATGTGTTTCTGGCTTGGTCTGTATGTTTCACTATGCAAAGGGTGTGTGGCAAACAGTTCATAATTTCCATGTGGTTCTACATGCCTGTGTTATCGTTCTCATATGTATTATAAATAAGCTTAGTAAAATTCATTCATTCATATAAGTTCTATCTCTAATGTATTCATTTATGTAAATTTATTCAAATTTGAATTGTAAATTAATTCTTTTTTTTCCCATGCCCCAAACACAGTGTCAGAGAGATGATGTGGCCCTCCTGCCAAAATGTTTGCCCACCCCTGGTCTATAGGATCCCATGCAAGTGTGGCAAGGTTTATACTGGCATCACTAAGAGATCAGTCAATACTAGAATCAATTAACACCAAAGCTTTTGCAGACAGGGACAGGCTGAGAAGTCAGCAGTAGCTGGGCATTCTTAGAGTACAGGATATCAGATCAGCTTTGACCAGATGCAAGTCTTGGAGAGAGAACAGCAACACCAAGCATGGATATATAGAGAGGCCATCAAAATATATAAACATCTTAACAACCTGGACATAAAAGAGGAGATGTTCAGCCTTAGACATGCCTGGATGCCAGTGCGCAGCAAAACCAAGATCTTAAGATTTAACAAGAAACAGGTTGGCATGGGTGCCTTTAAGAAGGTTGGAAAGGAACAGTCCCATGATGAATGTACTGATAAGGGAATTGGGACTGGAAGCTGCCCAGCTGCTAATTAGTTAAGGCAGCCTGACTATATAATCTTGACTGTTTGTCCTTACCCTCAAATGGGATAGTTCTGCTGGAGGTGGGGTCATGTACCTATGCTTTGGTTTTTTCAGCTATTTGGCTAGGCTACTTGCTCAGTTGTAGACTATCAGGCAGTAGAGAGAGATATTTTGAATTTTTAGGTGGCAGCATAGTTCTTTTTATTTCTTTGAGAAGGTTCCCCCATAGTTGGGGTGAAATGTTGGGAAACTGTTTAGCCTTTTTGTGCATGTGGTCTGATAGCCCAAAAATGAATTTTTCTCAGTGCAATTACTTTCTCGGGGGAAGGAGTTTCCTGAGAGGTGGCTCAGTGGGTGCTGGTGGAGCAGTAGTTTGCAAAAGGTTTGCAGACTTCCCCTGAGTTTGTGGGAACACTTGGGGGAAGGGTGGAGGGAAGCAGGGGAAAAGGCTGGCATAGTGGTTCTTGCATAACAGAAGGGGTGCTTGATGTAGTACCAGTGGGTAGCTGAGCAAAATACAAGCATGGATGATGGCAAGCAGTGAACAAGGAGAAGCCTGAGACCACTTTAAGCTGTGCAGTTGCTCAGTTTGAGGCCTGGAAAGTCAAGCTCTGCACAGCTCAAAGCTCAGTGTTCCAGAAAGTCAAGTGATGACATGTCATTGCTGTGCATCCAGAAACACTGCCAGACTGCTGTGTAGCAGCCGAAAGGATCCACACAGTGATGCAGACCCCTAAAGGCAGTGGTTCCCAAATGTTTTTGAGTGGTGGCTCCCTTGGCCTACTGGGCCATTGGCCACCACTCCCCATTAGGGCTACAATCCTATACATTGTATAGGGTAGGGGGTTTTCTGTGAGGATTTCACAGCACCCATGGCTGGTTCCTGTGGCTCCCTAGGGAGCCGCAGCTCACAGTTTTTTCTAACCAAAATTCCCATAGGAAAGTATGGGGGCTATTGTGAGGGGAACTCATCTAGGATCTGTCTTCTGTTCCTTGATGACAACTGACTTCATTCCTGGCTGCGATAGGGAACTCTGTTGTTCAGCACCCTGCAGAGGATTCCTTGATTGCTCAGGGCCCAATCCTATCCAATTTTCCAGTGCCCATGCAGCTGTGCCAATGGGGCATGCACTGCATCTTGTGGTAGGGCAGTGGACACAGAGGTCTCCTTAGGAATGGGAACATTTGTTCCCTGACCTTGGGACTGCATTGTGGCTGCACTGGTGCTGGAAAATTGGATAGGATTCAGCCCTCACTTACCATACAGCCTCTTGATAAAGCTTACAATGAGGTTGGTGAAGGACGCTGAAGGCACCTTTTTGTCACTGGTGCCCTTGATAACCCAAAATTGGGAATATTGAGATGTGATTTGTTGAAGGTTCACTTTTGCTGACCATGCAAGGTGTGCCCAGGCATGGAATTTTCCAAAATGAAAGGCAAGGTTTCTCCTAGTTTGGAGCGGTGATGGAACCAAAGTTTGACCTTTTTGTTGAGGTCTGTAGGACCCAAGACCTCCAGCCCAATTCAAAATGCCATGAGACTGGCCTGGGTCAGGCTCACCTGGTATGCACTCAGCCCTATATACCCAAAAAGCAATGTGTCAGGCAACAGAAGAACAACTTGGGGTGGACGGGTTGAGGCCTAGCTATTTATAAGGTTTTTCCTTGGCTATTTTTAGTCTGAGAAGGATACCTGAATTAGAGTTGGGATTTAGTCTATCAATTGTCTGAACCAGAGCTGTTTTATTGAATTAGTTTGGGGAAATGGCAGCTGTCTCCAACCTACTGAAATGGGAGTTGATTACCGCTATTAATACGAGGTTGGTGGAAAACTTCAGAGGGTTGAGTGCATTGTCTTTTCATTGACCTACTATAAATGGTCTTGTCTTTATCTAGGGGCTGGATGTCCAAATGTTGGTGCTATGCCCTGCTGGTCAGATGAGATAATTAAGTTATGAAAATTTCTATAAAGCTTCTCACATCTAGTGGGGACAGCATGGGTGCACAAATGGAGGGCAGAGGAACTGAGGACCCAGGTGCCAAGTTGTTGGGGGGGGGGGTTTGACACCACTAGTGACCAAAATAGCAAAAATCACAGTTATTAGGAATAATACCATCATGGTATATAACATTCGGTGTGTAATTTACAGCATAATGCAAAGAAACAAACCAGAGTGAAATATCTCCATTCTATCAAAAGTTATGGCCAATAAACCAGAAGAAATACAACTGTCTTTTATGTAACAAAAAGTAGATTTCCTTATCTCAAAACGGACAAATGAGACTTATTATTCAAAGAGCTAATGAGATGTTATGAAGTTATTAATAAAGTGACACCCTGGGGGGGGACACCCTGGGGGGGTGACACTACTAGTGACCAAAATTGTAGTTTTTAGGAATAATACCATCGTTATATACCATTCAATGTGTAATTTACAGCAGAATTCAATGAATCAGGCAGCACTGAAATATCTATGTTCTATCAAAAGCTACAGCCAAATAACCAGAAAAAAAACACATATGAAGAGCACCACTGGATCAGGCCAAAGGCCCATCTAATCCAGCTTCCTGTATCTCACAGTGGCCTACCAAATGCCTCAGGGCACACACAAGACAACAAGCGAGTTGTATCCTGATGCCCTCCCTTGCATCTGGCTTTCTGTGATAGACTACTTCTAAAACCGTTCCAGAGCAGCTGCAAGGGAGCAAGCAGCAAGGCTGTTGGGGTGGAGCTGTTGCCGGGGGAATAATTTTTCTCCTCCTGTGGCCTGGTAGTTTCCCTCTCAGAGGTCTGCCAGAGGCACAAGCCTTTGGTGCGAGCCAAAGGGCTCTTTGCCAGTGGTTCTTCACCTGTGGATCAGAGCCTGTGAACTCCAGGGTAGAGCATCTGGAGACAGTAAGCATCTGGTAAGCTTTCTAAGAATCCCTAAACAAGACACAAAGTATGCAGTCAGCCAGCAGCAGTGTGGGGGCCATCCAGTGTTTTTATGTATGACTATATGTCTCTGGGGCAAGGAACTCCAGGGTCTCAGGGAACGGGTCTGCTCACTTGAAGCCTTGGTGGCCGACCTGGAAAAGCAGTGGCAGGCAGAGAGAGACCACAGCGTGACTTTCAGGGACATGCAGGCTTCATCCCACCCTTAGGCAGACAGCTCCCCAGCTGCCGGGGTAGGAAGACTCAGGACTAGAGATCATCACTCTGGGGAGGAGGGAAATGATTCCGCCTCATCACTATGCCTCATCATTATGGAATGAGGAGTGGAAGGTTAGAGAACAATAAGGCAGGGACAGAGCAGGAGTATTATAGATCGAATGGTATATAACATGATGGTATAATTCTTACAAACCGTGATTTTGTTCATCACTGGTGATGTTACCCCACCTCCTGTGCATGTCACCCAGTGCTTGCCACACATCCCTAGTGACATCATTGAGTTGAGATAGACTTGTTAATACTTGACTGTAATTATTTCAGTTTCTCAACAGGAATTTTTATTGGTAATACTAAGAAGTGAAAAAGATTATGAAGAAGAACATTAATCTTACAGGTAGCTATCCTGACAACCCAGTTGTTCAACCCCAATTATAGCTTATTACATAATGGATAAAACTATGGTCTGCAATTTTGCGCGAGGTCTTTATGATCTAACAGAATCCATAAAGGAGAGATGTTTCTCTCTTTCCATTTAATTATATTAACAGTCTTTATGTTTCATTGCCTCTGAAATCTGTTACTGATAGCCATCATTTCAGATTTGGACTGATTATATCTGGAAATCCTACTGAGAGCTTGCAGTAAATGTGTCATCCTCTGCTTACAAACATATCTTACTGTTCATTTTCCTGCCTGGATCCCAAATATATACTCTCTGGTTTTAAAACTATACTTAATAATCGTATGCAAAAAATTAAATAACCATGACAACAAATGACATGCTTGCCTAACTCCACTTTGGGCCCAATCCTACAGGACTCCAGTGCCAGAACCAGGTATTGTAAACATGCCGTAAGGCACGTCCATGACACCCAGAGAGGAGGGAGCGCCGGCTCAGCGCCAGTTGGCACTGGGCCCAGCACCGGACAGACACTTCCTGGAGCCTGGTAAGAGCGCTGGGCAGTGGTGAGGGCCTTGGGGGCAGAGGGAGACATTCTAGGTTGGGGGGAGTGTGGGGTGGGGGGAGGAACCAGGACAGGAGGGGAATAGAACCAGCAGAGCCCTGCTCCACCATATCCCATCCACTGTGTCAGGCTGCAAAGCCCAATATGGTGGTTCTCAAGTCTGTGCTGGCAAAATAGCCAGTGCAGACTTTAAAAGCCCCATTGTGGGACCTGGGGCTTTCCCTGGCAGCTTTGGTGATGCTGCTAGATGCAGCAGTAGCCATTTTGGCACCGCTGCACCTGGCGGCGGCAGCAAGGATAGGGTCGGGCTCTTTGAAAGTTAATTTGCCTTGGCAAGGTCCTATTAATGGAGATTTTGCTTCTAGGTGACTATACACAGAAGTCGTCCAGGCTAAAAGAACTTTGCCACAGTACTTCCCTGACTTATACCATTCAATTCAATCAAGAGCTTCTTCAGCATCAACAAAATAAAGCAGTACTGAAGTATGCTTTTCGCTTCAATTTAAAATTTGCCTTTGTAGATTCTTACGTGGTTTTTAGACAAGACACTTTTGGTTTTACAGTAGCAATTTGAGGCATTTGCTTGTTTTTAAAACCAACACCTTGAACACTGTGTACTGTTTGTTTCCAACTTAGGATGGAACCACACTCTTGTTTTCACCTGCAAAGTAGAACAGAGTAGTGAGTGATGAATGGCATAGTAAATGTGACTACAGAAGTCTAATTACTAATTCCACAAAATACCATGTAACCAAAAGATAACATAGGTTCTGCAACTGTGTGACCATTTCTGGAATGGACAATGACTATGAATTTCCAAAGGCATCGCATTGTCTTTTGTTTTATCACTGGTGTTATGCTTTCAATTATAGTTTTGCAATGTAGTCTATCTGTGAAAAACAGCCCAATAGGGTACAACCAGTCAGTAGCCTCCATCTTAACAGAAGCTTGCAGTGCTCTTATTGAAGGAAAGAAGACTCTGGTACATAAAAACCTGCTGCAAACCTCATTTGGACAATCCAGCTGCAGCGATTACGTGACCCAGAACCACTATGTCACCAGACCTCTTTCGGCAGAGGAAGCCATGTATCCTTTGGCCTACATTATCGTTCTGCATAAGCAGTTTGAGACTTTTGAAAGGCTCTTCAGAGCTATTTACATGCCCCAAAATGTTTACTGTGTCCACGTGGACAAGAAGGCCCCGAATGAGTTTAAGCGAAAGGTGGAAAAATTACTGGGATGCTTCCCCAATGCTTTCCTTGCCTCCAAAACAGAGCTGGTGGTTTATGCTGGGATATCCAGGCTTCAGGCTGATCTGAACTGCATCCAGGACCTTGTGAAATCAAAGGTGCCCTGGAAGTACCTTCTTAACACTTGTGGGCAAGATTTCCCCCTGAAAACTAACAAGGAAATAGTGCGCTACCTGAAAAGATTTAAAGGGAAAAACATCACGCCAGGGGTTCTGCCTCCACCTCAAATTATCCAGAGGACAAAATATGTCCATAGAGAACAAGTGTACAGTTTCTTTTCTTTCATGCTGGGGAGTTTTGTGCGGAAGACACCTCCTCCTCATGATCTGACTGTGTATTTTGGCACTGCATATGTTGCTCTATCAAGGGAATTTGCAAACTTTGTCCTTAAAGACCAGCGTGCCATTGACTTCCTTGAATGGTCCAAAGATACCTACAGTCCTGATGAACACTTCTGGGTGTCACTCAACAGGATATCAGGTATGATCCACTTTTTCTACATTGTGGTGTGTGTTTTTAAGCAATGAACAGTGCAATCCTTGAGTTAAACCTACTTAAACCTTGAGGTGTTCCCACTGGGTAAGGATAAGATGGCCTCTAAATCCCTTTGTTATCACAGAATTCAAAGACATTGTGGTGTAGTAGATTTACACCAGACTAGCAATACCATACACCAGCATTATAGTATGGTGGCATAAAGCACAGCACCCCTCTGACACCACCAGCACAGGGGGACAAAAATGGGCAGAGTTATGGGCAGAACAGTGGGACTTAGTTGGAGAATTATATTATATTAGGTTCCCCCAACACAAACATAAGATTGCCTTTTTCAGACATTCACATCATGCGTTAATTGAAATGGTGCATGCAACCTTCCTATGTACAGTTGTATGCAGACAATGCTTTGTACATGCAGTCTGGAACCCTGAAAAAATAGGATTCCAATTAGTTAAATCAGCGTAAAATCTAGCACAGCCAAGGTTATCTTTGCCAGATCACAGGACCATTCTTCCCTGTTGTCTTTCAACTTATTTTTAAGAAGTTGTTTTCCACGGAAATCAACTCCGTGTCCTACTTTATCAGAGACAAGACAGGCTGATAAAGTTCAGAGGGTGAACTCTCAGGACACTTGGTTTTCAAGTTGCTTCATGTGCCAGATAACGTAGGACTATGACTTTCAAAAGTTCATGCCACCATATCAGTTAGGTTGCAACTGCACTTTGAGTGACCATTAAATGGGATGCCATTTAATGACAGTTGAGAGTTGACCCTCTGAACTTTATCAGCTCTTGAGATTGGGGGAAACAGACCATCTGTCTGTTGCTGCTTCACCTAGGCAATGCTGATGGCAGAGGAGGGTTATAGGAGGACCAGAAGAGCAGTGCTTGCCACCCCCCATTCACTGTTTTCCCTCTGTAACTCCCTCCTGTGGCTACTTTTTCCTACCCTGTGCTTCAGACCTATATTTGCTGTGGGTCTTTAAGGTGTCAACAGTGCCCCTTGTCATTTTCCGTATGTATTAGGGACTCTTTCCTGGATCTTAGTCAGCGCTTGGATGCATCTTGAATGAAAGTGGGTTTCAGACAGGATTCAGAGATTGTGAAACATTTGGGAAGAAAGTCCTGGAGATACTTTTATTACGTATTTGTCTGCAGGCCTAAGACATTAAATTTTCCAACCCTGCATTCAAATTCAGGGCTTCTTAAGACTTCATGCTTGAGACCTGTGTGTAGATTATTGCATCTGATGACACATTTGTACAATCATTACACATGCTAATCTAGGTACGGGTTTTGTAATATTGCCTATTGTTCTCAGAAAAAAAAATGTGTAATATGTAAGCAACCCTTGGTTGCTTTTACTTTCCAGGCATCCGGCACACTGGACACAACAGATTTGTATATTCCCATTTTAAACCTACTATCCATGACAGTAAGAGCTTAAACACAATGCATTGAAGGTGAGGTTTGTTCTGTGTGTCTCAGTTTCCTTGTGTAAATAGGGAAACCTCAGCCCAGATTGGGACTGTGTTGGGGGGGGGCTTAACAGTTTGCTCCTACTCTAGGCCCAATTTAGACTAAAGACCCTCTGCATGCTATTTACCCAATGAGGAGAAGCTCCCATTGTCAGCAAGGGACACTTGTCATCATTCAAAATGTTCTGGCATGTCAAATCCCTGAAAGATATATGTCCTTTAGTGCCATCTAGTGGTATTTTATCCATGAATTAAATTAATTCCCATTGCTCCCATTGTCGCCAAGCCACACTTGTGATGATTCAAAATGTTCTGGCTTGTCTAATCCCGGAAAGATGTATGCCCTTTAGTGCCATCTACTGGTGATTTATCCATGAATTAAATACAGCAGAGTCGACCAATGGTTCTCAAACTTTCAGCACCGGGACCCACTTTTTAGATGAGAATCTGTCAGGACCCACTGGAAGTTATGGCGTGAACAGAAGTAACATCATCAAGCAGGATAATTTTTAATAATCCTAGGCTAAAATCCTACCCAGGAGTGAGTCCCATTTACTATCATTGTTAAAAGCACATGCATAATAGCCTGTTAAAAGTACAGATCTGTAACATACCCCTAGATGCAGTCACATACTATAGTAGCATCAAGTCTAATATATTAAAAATAAAATATTGAAATGAATGAGGACCCACCTGAAATTAGCTCGTGACCCACCTAGTAGGTCCCAACCCACTGTTTGAGAAACACTGCAGGCGATGTTCTGGTAATAGCCAACAATTGCTATCAAATGCCCTAATGCAGTGGTACTCAAACTTTTCTGGCCAGTGGCTCCCTTGACCCCACGTGGCTGTTGGCCATGACTCCCCATCATGTTCCTGAGGGCTGGAAGTGACATCATTAAACAGGAAGTGGCCAGAAATATTAAGTATATTAAATATAATATTTAATATTAAATTATATTAAATATAATATTAAATTAATATATAATATTAAATATATATTAACTACATTAATATTAATTATATTAATCATATTAATTAAATGCAGATCTTAAAAATATATTAATACACAGCAATATACATGCTTTATAAATGATCAGCTGCTGATCACTGTTGGAGACAGGATGCTGGAGTAGGTAGATTTTGTCTGGTCCAGGAGGGCTCATTTTTTAAAAATTGTTTTATCAAATGAACTTTGTGAACAACCAGTCTGACCAATATTACACACACACACCCCTGTGGACCCCAATCCATCTAGTCATTTCTCCCATTCTCCTTGGATAGGACTGAATCCTTTATTAATTTAATGAAATTAAATTTTTCCAGCAGCCGGTGGGGAAAACAAAAATAGACCATGAAAATATATCAGAGCTGATAAGGGTTTGGTTAGGAAGCTGATTTGTCTCCTATACTAGGAGATGCACAGCTCAAGCCTATGCATGTCTACTCAGAAGTAAGTCCTATTAGAGTCAATGGGGCTTACTCCCAGGAAAGTGCTGATAGGATTGGGCTGGCAATCACTTCATCAATGGTTGATAAGTATTCCCTTCAAATAGCAAGATTCATCACTTTAAAAATACAGCCTTTCCTCTTCAGTCAAACAACAACATTAATAAATCACTTTAAAAACAGTACCCTTTTTCTGCTCCTGGCCAAGTAAAGTGTGTGCTTCTCTCTCTCTCCCCCCCCCCCCTTTTGCCAACTGCATGGAAACAATTTTAAGACCCCTGGTGACTGGTAAAATAGGAAGTGTTTTATTTGGGGAGGGGGAGGAAAGCAGGAAGGTTTGGAGATTGAAAGGGGGGAGTGGAAGAGGGAGGGGGTTGAAAAGAGAGATTGCACTTTGATGCGAAGTGATCCCAGGCTGGGAACTAGGAACCCAACAGACAAGGATCATCGAGGGTTAAGGACTGCTAGCTGAGCATGCTTGGTACTTGCCAGATGGAGGATGGAGTTGAAGAGAGAACACAGAAGGCGGCAGCCTCAGAGTGGAGGGAGAAGAGGGCAGGCCACTCTCGCAGCTGAGCAACTCCAGTTTCTTCTGCTTTAAAAAAAAGCGCAGACAACTGGCAGAAGACAGGCTCATATTCTGCCCAGGAGTGCGACTATATCGCTGCGTGAGGACATCCTGCACCTCCCTTTTGCGTTCCTGGCGCCTGTCTAAAGAGCCGCACCGCACAGTTTGAATAACACTGCCCTCAGGCAACAAAGCAGGAAATACATTGTTAAGTTTTGTTCTATTAAACACTTTTCTATGACTTATAATCCAGTGTAACACAAAATGATCCAGTTTGATTTTACAATCCAGCTCTTTTCCTCCCAACAAGTTGATCTACCTCAGTTCTACTGCATTTTCCCCTTTCCCTAAAAGCAGGAAAATTTGATATCCCTGTGCTATAAGAATGCCTCTGTTTGACAGTATCTCTTCTGTGATTTTTGCCATCAACCAGTAGTTTTTCTAGTATGGCTAAAATGTAATTCAGCAACAAACACATTTGTTATTTTGTTGCTTTCTTTGTTCTTTCTTTGGTCCATGCATTTCATGGACTCATTTCAATAATTTCCTTTGTTTCATACCAAATTCAGGTACTGAAGTTGCTTTGTTGCAATTCACATTTGTGTTTGAACAATTTCCCATTTATTTTAATGAGCCAATTTCAATTCATTGCAACTTTTAAAAGTTTGTTTTCACAATTGGATAAAGTTCGAAGTTATGAACACCCTACATGAGGGAACTAAGCCTGTGGAAAGTCATATAAATAGGTGCTGATGTTTTCATTCTAGGGGTAATTGAAATCTGATTATTTTCAATTGTTTCTTCTAGTTCTGTTGCATATTTCTGTGGCCAGTGTGCAAGAAGCTCAGTTGTTGAGGTGTCCCTAGGAAAGATTGTTACATGAAAATCTCCTTTTTCCTTTTAGTTGTGATTGTCTCTCTATATCTGGTTATGTTACTATGGACTAAAATATCATGCAGGCTAAACTTCTCCCAGCACACAGATCACAATCAAGTCAAGTCACAAGCTCATGGTTACACAACCACCACCATCACCACCCACCCCCCACCCCCATGTTCACACATTATGGGAGGAAGTCTGGCATCTTAAATCATTGTTTAAGAGTCTCCTACATTACTGTATTCATTGTATTGTTTTAACCCAATCACTGTTTAAGTACTGTATGCAAACTTGAACTGCCTTCTTGTGTTGCTGATTCATTGTATTGTTTAAGTTCCCCCATCTAGGAAGTCAGCCATAGACCCCATTGAATTTTGCTGATAACTGACATCCTGATCCTTTCAATGTTTTACACACTCCAAGCACCCTGATGTGTGGTAGTAATCAAGCTACCATCCAGCTTAGCTCTGTCTCCAAACCCCTTTTAAGTGGGGGCTTCCTCTCACATGCTCTCTGGCTCTCTCTCCAAGGACCAACACATCTGTGTTGTGTCAGAGGGTCCTCTTCACAGGACTCTCCCTCCCCCCAACTGCTCTACACGACAGGTAACTATCTTGCGCCTGGAACTCTTTCCCTTCTTCTCCCCCCTTTCTCTCCCCTTCTCTAGTTAGCAGCTGAGGTTAGCAGATCAGGGACCCCTAAAATCCTTCCCTACAACCTTTCCTTTCCCTAATTTCCTCGGATGCACCAAATACTCTTTACACGCAACCACCATGAAAGCTAGGTACATTGGATTCAAGCATTAGGACCAAGAAATGTACACTTATCATTTCTCCATGTGCATTATGTTAACCTTTGTGCTTTTGTAATAAAACTATAATCTTTTATTAAAAGTTATCTTTCTCTCGTCCTCTTTAAGCAAAAGGGAATTCCTCTGCATTACGCCATCTTGTTATCCAGCCTACGATCCTAAGGTTCCAATAAGGACAGTGTAATTATTCCCCTAAACAAAACAGCCCTTTTGGTAACAAGATCCCTGCAAAGTTTTAGAAAGACAAGTGCAGAGATTCAGAAGTTATCCATATGAACAACTTTGAGGTTTGCTGTTATTTTGTTTTCTGTCCAAACTGCACTAAAGTCAGAGAAGATGCAGAGATTACCCCAAGAAGGTTCCTGAACAATTTTAAAAATTGGGGATACATTTTCCTCCCCCACCGTGGATATATAAACCATGGATAAAAGGAAACTGTGGTGCCAAGCACTCATATCTCTTCCTTTGCAGCCTGTTACAGAAAGCTAGAGAAAGAGTGTGAAAAGCAGTCAGCCAGAATGTTAGAGGAGGGAGAGTAAGAGCACTGGTATTACTGGAAGGAAAAAGGAAAAAAAAAACCTTTGCAGTCACAACTGGTCTGAAGGGGAAGAGAAGGGGCCGCTTTACACCAGTGGCCAGGTGCCTGAAGAAACTTAATGTTTCCCCCCCCCACCCCCCACCCCGATGCCAGTAAGAGAACACTATCAAGAAGCAGGAAGCTTCCTATGAGTACTCTGGTTGTTTTAAAAGCTGATAGATGGGGTATAGACTGGGGTGACTGTGCTGAACTCATTGGGCAAGAGTCTTTGTTGCCACCTTCTTCATCATCTATCACCAGCTCCTCCACTACCATCACTTCTCCCAAAGGAGCTGGGCAGGGAAGAACCTCTCCACTCCTAGCATCCTCCCACCTGATGCTACAAGAAGGGACCCCTAAAAGTGGCAGAGGAAGAAGTGCCACTTTTACAAGAAGTGGCAGGGGAAGAAAAGCAGCAAAGGAAGAAGCAGCAGAAAAGGGTCACAATGGCTGGGTGGACTGGCCCAGAAAGCCAGAGGAGACAGTGAGTGCAGAGCCACCTCCCCCAGCCTGACCCTCAAAGGAAGCACTTTCGGCCACAGTAGGGCTGCCCCAGATGTGCTTTGCTGGCAACTCTGAGTTGTCAGCCGCATTGTCCCTTGCCTGACTCTCCTCAGAAGCCACATTCCACACAGGGGAGAAAAACTTCCTGGTAGTGAGAGACAAAGAAAGAAGGGGGAGAAAAACCAGACCAAGCAGGTAGCCATCCAGTGCTGTTTCAGATGACTTGCTTCACTTAGGATCCTCTCTGCAGTGGCCCCAAAGTGAGGCACTTCGTTCTGGAATGTGATTCTTCAACTCTTTCGAAATCAGATGCACACCCCGACTTTTCACTTCTACCTGGTGTGATGAAATGACAGCAGTTCCACTCTTTGCCCTGGTGCTACATAGCAACACTGTCAGCTCCCTCTCTCCTATCTCTTGGCTACCTACAGAAGATCCAGCCTTTAGTAATCTAGAAAAATCATGAATTCATGACTGATGGAAAAAAATCAAGAATCCATGTTCACAATCCATGAGTGAAGACTGACCTCCCCAAGTAACCTATAGGAATTCATTATTTAAAGACATCCTAATTGTGAAATTTAATTGCAAGTTCAATTACAATGAAATACCATGAGGTGCCTGAAGATTTTCCCCAGATTCCTCAGATCTCCTTAGCCAGTCTGTTAACCTCAGAGTCCCAGCACGTTCCTCATCTTGCTACCCCTTAGACCTGGCCCTGAAAGTAAGAAGGGTAGAAATGGTGAGGTGGGACAGAGAACTGTATCCAAACCAGATAACACTGCAGTACTGAACCTCTGATGTAATGGATCCAGAAATCCATCATAATTTGAATTGCAATAACAAATTACTAAACATAACAAACGTACTATTATAATGAAGACCACAAAACCAAGATCTCGTTTTTGCTTGGCAAAATTATGTTACGTCTCAAGTATTTTGAGACACTATTATCTGTGGCACATGCAGTGTGAAACTACTGCCGTCATAACTATGGCAGTATGTTTGTTTAACTTTTATAGGCACACTTTGTTCGCTTTCATTTCTCCCTATCTCCATGCTATACAATATTATTTTTCCAACACATAGGCACTCATGGAATCTTAGCAGTCAGGTTTAATAAAAATTTCCAGGAAACTAAGGGCGCAATCCTAACTTGCACTGGAGCATGCAGGCCTGCTGCATCCAGCACAAGTTTGGGGCCAGAATTGATGCAACCAGAGGCAAAGGGAAAACTCTCCCCTTACACCGTGTCGCACTGCACTGGCCCCAATAGGTCTACTCGGATCTGCAACACCTCAGGAGGTGGCACAAATCTGAGTAGACTGGAGCAGCCAGAGGCTGCTCTGTGTCACTCGGGAACGGGGTCAGGATCTGGCATAACTGCCGGATCCTGGTCCCGTCTCCCACTCCCCATCCGCCCCCAGGAATGCCCAACACCACTCTCCACCTGCCCCGAAATGCCTCCCTCCCACCTTCTCCCCACACAGACCCCCAGACCCATGTGTTGGCCGAGTTTGGCCAACACAAACTTACCTCACCAAGCCTGAATCCGGTGCGGGCAGGCCAGTGCAATTCCTTGTGCTGGCCTCCCCAACTCTAAAGTCAACGCAAACATGCCTTATGGCACGTTTGCAACACCTCTGCATTGGCACAAGTGACTTGTGCCAGCCTAACCCCAGGGTTAGGACTGCACTGTAAAAGTCTGATGTGAAAGTTCTGGAAATCGACACTTGCGACAGAGAAAGGGAGATACGACTTTAGTTTTTTTTACTGTCTGAGAGAAGACAGTCTCTAATAGAAATGTTGTTCTGTGATCAGATCTGGTGGTTCTTCAGAGGGTTGAACCAGAGGCAATGCTGCTCACAAGGGTTTCTGACAAAATCAGCAACTATACCATCATACGCCTTTCCCTGCTGTACCCATAATGTAGTAAATATGGCAACCAAACTCCAAGGATTCCTGGATGAGACTGAGGATCTTTACCCATTTTAATATGGCTTTCAGCCCAGTTTTGGAAATGAGACTATACAGGGGTTTCATTCACTCACAGAATGAGATGTTTTAGGAAACATAGATTTTGCACACACCAAGACTAAAACACATGCCACTGTAGGACACGTCCCCTCCTGCTTTCAGTGCACGCACATGTAAATGATAGAAATGCAGTTTTTAAGATACGCTTGCGTCAGATTTTTAACTAAACTGATGACCTTGTAAGAATGTGAATTGCTGACTGCATTTCAGCCTTCCTGCATGTTTTGTGACATTGGGAAAGAAATCTTCTGTCTGAATTGCATTCTTAATTGTCTACCCTCTTTTTCCCAGTATTATGCATAGTTGGGGGTTGCCGACCACCTCCTGTTTTTAATCTCTCTTCCATCTCTTCTTTGTATTTGAAACTGAAACAAAAAAGAGAATTCTGTAAAAAAGGAGGAAATGAGAGTGGGGGTTATGGCAATATAGTATCTTACCATGCAAAAACAAAAACAGAAGCAGCTTCCTGGTTCAAAAATTTGCTGTCACAGACATGTCAAACTTGTTCACATATAAAGGTGACATGCTTTTCTGTTGTCTTGGATGAGAGGGTTACTCCAACCAGGAGAGAGTTAAACTTTTTTGGTTGGGATTTGGGGTATACTGGCCATATTTTTTCAATAATCAGTTGCAACATGCTTGGTGGCTTTCTTAATTCTTTTTCTTTTTTGATGCAAGCCTTTATAGCAACCATGATAGTTACAGATAAAGTTGGCCCTTCAGATGCAGATGCAGGGGATCTGTTCCCAGACCCCCCACAGACACTGAATTCTGCAGATAATTAAATCCACGGGGGGCACCCACCCGGCAAGTGTCTGGGAGGCTTTATGAGGTGCGGGGAGGCTATGCATGGCCCCATGACTCAGAACACCTTCTGGATATGACCAAAAAGCACTTCTGGTTGCACTCAGGAGGTCCTTGGACTTGGCACCCATGTTGAGTCAAACCTGTGGGAGCCAAACCTGCAGATGAGAGCCCACTGTACTGCCTTCTTCATGCTTCCTTGTATTTAGACAATTCAGAATATCGCCACCTAAGCTTTTTCCCTACCAGATTGGATGTGCAATCTTTTCCTCTTGGGTTTGGAATGTGCTTTTGTACCTTTTTAGAATCTCTTTCCAGGTACATTTTTTTTTCTGAACACAGTCTGAAGCAGAGATAGGCAGAAGGGTAGATCTGGATCTCCTACCGGTAGATTGTCAGAGGGTTTACAGCAGGTCAGCCAGTGTTTCAGACTCCCAGTTGTTTAATAAGAGCAACACCAAAAAGGCTTCCCGCCTTTTAAATTAGACTGCTAGGAAAAAAAACAGACACCCTGATTTGTAGATAACAAACTCAGATTTGTACTTGTTTGAGCAGATCAGTTGGGCAGTTGGGCTCTTGGGTGGAGGTGATAATTGGTTCTTTACTCTGCACTGCAATGTTACATTTGGCTCTGCGTACCTCCTGCCAGTCTAGTTGGTGAATTAGCCAAAAACAAAGTAGGTCCCTAACAACTGAGGTCTTTCCTTGCCTGTTCTGAAATGTATAAAAGTGCAGACACACTGTAGGCATTAACTATTTTCTGATGCTTAGTTAAGAAGATTTTACTGAATATTCTAAAAGGAAAGTGACACCTAGAATTGGAAGGAAAATACATGCAAAACCCAGAACGAGAGACTCAAAACACTGATGTCAAATGACTGCTAAATAACCAACAATGTTGGCTAAAACTGACTTATGGAAGATGAGACTTAAAATACAGCAAATCTTCCCTTTGAAAATCCAGGTGGGACCAATATACCAAGTCTTTATTTCTACTCTGAAATGGTTACCGAGTGGTGAAGTAGTCATCCTCTCTGTAATCATAAGGAGCTAGAAGAATCTCACCACTCCACCTTGAGTTTCTGATTAGATGCAGAATTGTCATAAAATTCTCCTTGTTACATGACTGGGGGATTACAAGGAACTGGCTTAGTTACTAGGTGCTTATTCATTCTTTGAGTATCCATTGTGAGTGGTTTTGGGTTTGCTTCTCATTCCTGCTTGTAAGCAAAAGGTTACATTGGGACACAGATTCTTTCACTCGATTAACGTCAGTTCAAAATCCTTTCAATGCCACCCATTTGTTGCAATATGTGAACAACAACTACAATCAATCTATACCTTTCTTGTTTAAGTGTGCTGGCCTACCACTGTACTCTATCCATAAAAGGGGTGTTATGAAGATGTGTATATTTTTAATTATCCCTTGCCTTTCCACTTCCAAAGAGGCCCCCCAAGGCAACTCATAATGTTTTAAAAACAATAATCCAATAATAAAACATAAAATGATACAAAGAGAAACTAATCCCAGCTGACTCAGCTAAAAAGAGATCACTGATAAGAACAGGGGAAAACAAAAAGTACAATGGGGTGAAACTATCTAAATGCCTATCTAAACAAAAATGCTTTTACCAAACAGTGAAAAACTGCTAGTGAGAAGGCCAGAGGGGCCTCCAAGATAAGGGAGTTCCAAAGCCTAGCGGTCGTAACTGAAATCACTTCCGGCAGCACATAGACTCTCACCAGAGTCTATCACCAGAGCACCAGCGGGAAGGCCAGTAACCACTGGAGCAGCCACCCAGACCCAATGATGCAGGCAAGGTTGTGAGGTAGGTGGGATGGGTTGGGTGAGGGTGGAATGAGCTAGCAACAAGGACATGGGGATTACATAATGGGATGGCAATGGGCAGAAGGGCAGATTGGGTCCATGAAGGGGGTGGGTTCAGTGGAAGCTGAAGCCACCAAAGTCTAGCCCCATTTGTGTGGACCCAATCATGTGGCACAGGTCCACATGGACCTGTGCAAGCAAATTAGCTAGCGCAGGTCCATGTAGACCCCTCCATACTGTGGAGGCTCAGGGAATGAATGTTTCCTTACCCAAAGGAGACATCCATGACTGTTCCCCCTGCAGGATGCAGCAATAGCCTTTTTGGTGCCAGTGCATTGGTGGGGGGAGGATGAATGGGATTGGGGTCAAGGAGAGTTAGCCCCCAACTATGAATGCTGATGTGATGATTAATGGCTAGGACCTTATCAACCCTCACAGCTATTCACAGTCCACTTTTTCTGTTTGCACAAGGTGCGATTGTTGTATAAACAGTGAAATTAACATAAGAACAGCCCCACTGGATCAGGCCATAGGCCCATCTAGTCCAGCTTCCTGTATCTCACAGCTGGTCCACCAAACATCCCAGGGAGCACACCAGATAACAAGAGACCTTATCCTAGTGCCCTCCCTTGCATCTGGCATTCTGACATAGCCCATTTCTAAAATCAGGAGGTTGCACATACACAACGTACACACATACACAAAATTCTTATGCATGTTTGTGCTTTGCTAACTCTCCATCCTTTCAAATATAACGTATCTGAGGGGGAAAAAAATTCCTTCTCACACCACCTTTTGTCCAGGGCAGAGCCAAATTCTGTCTCTTAATACAGTTGCACAAGTAATGTCCAAATCAATAGGAATCAAGCCTGCAGCATGCCCAGAAACGGTGTGTCATCTGTCCACAAGGTGCTGAGAGCTTCCAAGCAACAGGTCTGTATGGTTCAGGAAAATCAGGTTCAGGAAAATCAGGATTACCTTGTAGAAACCTGAGCCCAACTGCTAGTTTTGTAACCAAGTTATTTTTGAACTAAAGGGTAGGGAAAATTAGGGCTGGCGCTTATCTTCATATCTTTCAGACCCATATGCAATTCCTTCTCCTTTGCTGTTGCACAGAGCAAGTCAAAGGGCAGTACCTATTGCCAAATACATAGTTCATAAATGCAGTGACACAAATGAGTAGAAAAATACTAGCATAAACTGAGTAATTAGTGGCTATTTCCAGGCAGATTGCTGTGCTTTCCATTATAGGAGAACACTTTATAGTGAGCTTTCCTGCAGTTTAGACATACACGAATGGTGTGGAGTCACCTCTACAAACATTTCCATATCTCTGTATGGGAAAATCTGGCTATAATTAAAGGCTTACAAGTGTTGATGAGCCTTTTGTTCATGACTGATGTCCAAGTACATAACAAGAAGTTATTGGATCAAGGCCAGAACCTAGAACGAAACCAATTTGAGGGAAATAGTGTGAACATGAGGAGGAATTGGCAGTTTGTTCAAACATAAGAAGAGCCCTGCTGTATCAGGCCAAAGGCCCATCTAGTCCAGTTTTCTGTATCTCACAGTGGCCCATCAGACACCTCAGGGAGCACAGGAGACCACAAGATACCTGCATCCTGTTGCCAATCCCTTGCCCCTGGCATTCAGAGACAGCCTACTTCTAAAACATACATTCTATGTATGTCCACCATGGGTTGAAATGTGATGGACATTTCCTCCGTAAATCTGTTCAACCTCCCTTTAAAGGCATCACCATATCCTGTCGCAAGGAGATATATCCGGCACCACTCCCGTAAAAGCAAGTTATTACTAAACTTTACAACAAGGAACAAGGAAATTGAATTGGATCCTCCGTTGAGCTTAGAATTCTTTCATACAGAAACTCTAATTGGTATGACAAAAATCAACAGCATGGGAACGCCCAAATAAATACTATTTTCTCTAAACTTTTTCTCTAAACAATGAAGAGGAATGGAATGTTCAAGGCAGCCTTTGACACATCTGTGACCAGATGGAAATCTTTTCATTTGGTAATGCACACAGACTGCAAATCAGAGTTGGAAGTTCTGGGTACTCTCTACAGAGGAGGACCCCATACCTAAATGCCTGCTGCTTTTGATATGTTGAGTGTTCACGTATGAAAACACCCGAAGATATTCTGGCCAAGAGGATAAGCACTTCATAAGATTAGATCTAAATAGCAAGGGAGAGATGAAATAAAAAGGAGCAAGGGTACAAATGGCATGTATGAAAACATTCAGTCAGGGCTGCCCAACTATGAGGCTGACTGAGGCTATTGCTGCAGGCAGCTCATTGATAGTATTGTGCCCTCCTCCACAGACTCATTCACCTCCATTGTTCCTTTTCTTTCCACTCCCTAGACTGGAAAAGTAAGAGGGGCTTACAGCAGTAGAGAAGGTGTGGAGGACACTGTCACGGGACGCTTTACCCCACCACTCTCCTTCACACTTCTTCTCCCTCTCCCTCTTTCTGTTCCAGGGAGTGGAAGGCCCAAAGAATGGCAGCATTAGGCACACTGCCTCAGACACCAGGTCTTGTTTGAGCCCTGCATCCTGTGCTCACCTTCATGAATGTGAATGCCAGCAAAGGGGAAATTAGGACATGACAGGGGCCTGTTAACCCAATTCTACCAACTTTCTAGTACCAATGTAGCACTGCCAAGGAAGGGGGTGCTTCTGGACCCTTTTCCTACCAGAAACCCAAAATCCAACCTCCTGGAACTCCTTCTTGGGTTGTTGTTATTATTAAGTTGTGTCTGACTCTGTGTGAACCCACAGAAGACCGCACACCAGGCCCCCCTGTCTACCACTAACTTCCGGAGTTTGTCCAAACATGTTCATTGCCACTATCTTACCATCACATCCTCTGCTGTCCCCTTCTCCTTTTGCCTTCAATTTTTCCCAGCATCAGGATCTTTTTTTAAAGAGTCCTCCCGGCTCATGAGATAACCAATTATTTCAGCTTCAGCTTCAGCACCTGTCCTTCCAATGAACAGTCACTGTTGATTTCCTGTAGGATTGACGGATTTGATCTCTGTGCAGTCCAGGGGACTCTCAAAAGTCTTCTCCAACACCATAATTTGAAAGCGTCTTTTCTTTTGCACTCAGTCCTCATGGCCCAGCCCTCACAGCCATATAACTGGGAAAACCATAGCTTTGACTATACAAACCTTTGTTGACATGGTGATGTCTCGGCCTTTCATTGTCTAGGCTTACCATAGCTTTCCTAGAAGCCTAGAAGCCTTACCATAGGCTTTATCATAGCTTTCCAAGAAGCAAGTGTCTTAATTTCATGTCTGCAATCTCCATCTGCAGTGATCTTGGCACCCAAGAACATAAACTCTGTCATGGCTTCAATTTCTTCCCCTTCTATTTGCCATGAAGTGATGGGACCGGATGCCATGATCTTAGTTTTTTTAATGCTAAGTTTCAAGCCACATTTTGCACTTTCCTCTTTCACCTTCATCAAGAGGTTCTTTAGATCCTCCTCACTTTCTGCCACTAGAGTGTTATCATCTGCATATCTGAGGTTATTGATATTTCTCCCTTCGATCTTAACTCCACCTTGTGATTCATCCAGCCTAGCCTTTCAAATGATGCACTCTGCACAGAAGTTAAATAAGCAGGGTGACAATATATGGCTTTGCCGTACTCCTTTCCCTATTTTGAACCAATCAGTTGTTCCATATTCGATTCTAACTGTTGCCTCTTGACCTGTATACAGATTTCTCAGGAGAAAGAGAAGGTGGTTTGGGTGTTCTTGGGTACTTGATGCAAATTGAAGCATATCAAATTGGAGATCAAAGCAGAGGGGAGGTGTGCCCATTGGGTAAAGTGAAAGGTAGACATTATCTCTGCTAGAGACCTGGTCTTTTTTTTTCTTCCCACCATTCCCAGACCTTATATTGAAAATCTTGCTACAGTCTTAATATGTGCAGTATGGATAAGTGAAAATCTTTATAGCAAAAGTACTTACAGTACAAAGAGGGAAGAGTGTATTTGACATGGTGTTGTCTGTTGCGTGCTACATCTCAGGAGCTGAATCTGAATCAGGACCTTGGCGAAAGACTAAAGCCCACTCCCCTGTATTGTGGTCCCAAACCATGCAGACCTGATTCATTTGCTATTTACTTAGAAAATGTCCAGCCCATAATATCAGAGTTAACTTCATGAGTACTTTGACACTTTGTCCAAATGGAACTAGAAACTAGTGATAGTCCACAGGCAAATTGTGCTTGGTTTTTTTCCACAAAGCAAAGTTTTATGCATTGGGCTTTTGCAATCAGCTGTTAGCTCTGACTGTTATCACATATTCAATAGAATCACTATACAAAGTAGGAGTAAATAGAATGACAAGAACATTTCTTGGGTATTCTGAGCAATTTTTTCAATATTTAGGGAGAGATTTTACATCAAATATGTTGTGGTCTATTTCCAGATTAGTAAGGTAAATACTTCTTGTACAGTATATCACATGTCCTAACTTATTTCATACTTTGAGAGAATTTGGTAATACCTGTAATTCAGATTTTAGTAGCATTAGGATCCAATCCTAACTAATATTCCAGCACTGATGTAGCTGTGCCAATAGGGCATATGCTGCATTTAGCGGTGAAGGGGCAGTCACGGAGGCCTCCTCAAGGTAAGGGAATGTTTGTTCCCTTACCTTGGGGCTGATTGTGGATGCATTGGCACTGGAAAGTTGGATAGGATTGAGCCCTTAGGCTTCTATCCTACACATGCTTACCTGCGAGTAAGCCCTGCTAAACAGGACTTACTTCTGGGTAAATATATATTAAGGATTCCACTATAAGATTGCCATCCTAAGCATACTTACCCATGAGAAGGTCCCACTGCTCAGTGGAAATTACTTCTGAGGAGACATGGCTAGGATTGCACTGAAAGTGATTCCCATTTTGTTGTATGGAACATTTATAAAATATTCATTTTTCTTCTGCTCCAACAGCTCCTGTTTATTCTAACAGCTACTGAATTGTTCAGTTTCCATAGCTGCCTAGAATTTTTTCTTATCTAAAAGTTATCAATACTAATGGTTTTTATGGTGGCATTTGTGAAGTTTCTGGCAGTAATTGGCTGAGATGCTGTGAAGTCAGGGCATTGAACACTCGGCAAAAGAATCTTTGGAACAGTTCATCTGTGAGAATGATGATGGTTGCCAAACAGGATGCCAAAGCTAGTGTTCCGGCCGCACAACCTCCTTTACAACTGTTTCAAAAGGCAACAATGCCGTTTCACACAGCTGGACCACCACTGCAAGTGGTAAGGAGGCATGCCAGAGATACATCCACAAACCCTGGCACCAGTAAGTCAGTGCAGGAGAATGGAGGAAAGGGTGGGTGGAATGGAGAAGGGAGGGGGAAGACAGGGCAGAGACTGGGGTGGGGAGGAGGGCAGATCAAGGACAGGAAGGGAGTGGTATAGGAAGCAGGGTTAACCCCTGCTAACTGGGTAAGAGGCACTTTTTCAAGTGGGTGCTCCTCTTTTATTTAGCAGGGGGAGAGTAACTGGCCCACCTCACCCCAGCACTGTCTGTACTAGTGGCTGTCTGCTGGTGTTGCAGCTTTTTAGATTGTGAGCCCTTCTGGGACAGAGAGCCATTAGATATTTGATTTTTCTCTGTAAACCGCTTTGTGAACTTTTTGTTGAAAAGCGGTATATAAATACTGTTGTTGTTGTTGTTGTTGGTATCAGTGGCAGTGTTGTGACTTTGGAACCCACAGATCTGACTTACCATGGATCCCAACCCACATCTAGAGGGCCTCACCAAACCTCCCGGAAACTACTGGAAGTGCTTTCTGGTTGTGCCGGGAAATGTTCTGAAGCATAGGGAGGCCACCCATGTCCACCCTAAGCTTCAGAAAGCCTTCCAGAGGCTTCTGCGATGCACTTCCAGTTTGACGAAAAACTGGAAATGTATCTCAGAAACCTCTGGGAGGCCTTGAGTGCTGGAGTGCAAAGGCACATCAGTGCTGGAAAGTTAGGCTGTCATGATTCATAAAATGCAGGATATTTTCAAGCAATGAAACATGGCTGCTATTCACCTCACAAGATGGGCATCAACACTGTTACAATGACCCATGGTTCTGAGGAATATTTATCAGCTCCAGTTCACTTTGTGCATTGGGCAGTCACATCCGTAAGAGTCATGCGCTCTAATACAGTACTAGAAGGATGATAGGTAAAGATATGTTTTGAATTGTGACTATGCATCAGGATTTTGAGCCAACTAGAGACCTACTGCTTCTGATTATATTAATATATCTTAATTTACATGGGAATATTTATAGCTACTGGTTTTTGCCACAAAGAAGAGTGGAACAGATGCTGTGAAGAGAAACTTATCACTTGTAAGCAGATCAGGATTGTAAACAACTGCTTAACTTATACAGATAGGTATACTGATTGGCACGCTCAACCACTTACATACAAATCAATACATAACATTTAAGTAGCACTTTCTGATAATGCAGAATACTTTAGCAGTGGTTTCCAAACTGTGGGGCTGTAGCCCACCAGTGGTCAGGACCCAATTTTTTGGTGGACTGTGAAACTGACAAATCAGATTAGACTACGTGCATCAAGGTTTAGCACAACCTGCTATGGGTGGGGTGGAGCACAGCTGCCCAATCACCATTATAGCCACAGAGGCTTGAGCAGCTGGTAAACTTTTTTTAGGTGGGTCCTGATGCTAAAAAGTTTGGGAACCACTGCTTTACATGTATTATTTCTACTGACCTTACAGCAACCCTGTAAAGTCAGTGTAGCTGTGATCCTATGCACACTGACCTGGGAGTACATCCCATTGAATTCAATGAGACTTGCTTCTGAGTAGACATATTATTATTATTATATTAACAGTATTTACATACCACTTTTCAACGAGAACATATATAGGGTTGTGTTGTGAGTATTGTTGCTAGCAGAGGCTGTGAAAGAGCCATGATTCAAACTTGAGAAAGTCCCGGTTTACAGCTCAGTCTCTTATCCATTACACTACTGGACTCACTGTCCTGGTGGAGTGGAAAGCATTCTATACATACCTGAGGGCACATGCATGCCTGTAAGATTGCATAGGCATCTTCCTTAAAAACTGCTTCCCATAGGAAAGGTACAGCTCTGCTCATGCTCAGAGGTGCTTAGCTGAGGTGCTAGATGAATGTTTGCAAATGACAAAAAAGAGAGCAAGGACAGGAATACTCAGGTAATCTTTTTGTGAAAGAAACCTTGTTTCTTCCACATTTTGTTTTTCCCCCACCTTTGTTACAATGAAAGAAAAAAAGAAATACACAATAACATGAAAAGAAAAACAAACTGCAGCATTAAGAATATATATAAAAAGTACAGATAAAGAAAGTTTCAAAAAGTAAATGTTTTTATGTTTTTAAATTATGTGGAAGTATTTCACAGTGTCTCTTACAGCTTTTCTTTGCCTCTCTCCTTCTGCTTTTGCTCAGTCCTAGGAGCAACTGCTCTCCCCTCACAGAACACTACAGTGCAATCCTGTGCATATTTACAGTATGTGGAAGTAAGGCCCACTGTGGTCAGCAGCACTCTGTCCCATGAAAGTGTGCAAAGAAACACTGAGTTGACATCCTATGCATGTCTACTATGAAGTAAATCTGTGTTCAGTGTGGCTTATTCCCAGGGAAGCATGCACAGGGTGTGTGCTGCCTATCTGCTCCTCAGAGTCCTGGTGGTGGGGGTGGATCCACAAAATTGATCCAAAATGTGGAAGAAACAATGTGCAAATGAAACCCAAAAAGAAATCAACAGAAAACTTTATGAAGAACTGGAAACCAATTATTGACTTTCTGCATGAAAGAGAGAACAATGAGTTAATGAGTTGTGGATTTGAAGATTAGATTTTAAGGGATAGAGAATTTTATTCCGGAATAACAATTTGAAAAGGGCTGCTGGAGATATAACATATGTAAGAGGGGAAATTTAGATTATTATGATATAAAGCTGTAAGTAATTAGAATATTCAACTTTGCTCATACTGTACTTTTATTATTATTCATTACTAACTTTATTTTTACCCCGCCTTTCTCCCCAGAGGGACTCAAAGCGGCTTACAACAAAGGTTAAAAACAAATTAAAAAACATAATTTAAAAACATAAAAACATTTACTTTTTGAAACTTTCTTTATCTGTACTTTTTATATATATATTCTTAATGCTGCAGTTTGTTTTTCTTTTCATGTTATTGCGTATTTCTTTTTTTCTTTCATTGTAACAAAGGTGGGGGGAAACAAAATGTGGAAGAAACAAGATTTCTTTCACAAAAAGAGTGGACAGCCAAAGGGCCTAGTTGTGCATGTACACATTGTATGCATAAGAGAATATAGATCACTTGCATGAAGCACCCAACCTACCAGGTTTTAAAGAATGAATTGAGATCTAATTCAGCTGGGCACAAGTGTTTCTTCATTTGGCAGCAGGCTCTTGAGTGAGGCTGCAATCCTATCCACACTTTCCTGGAAGCAAGCCCCATTGACTATAATGGGACTTACTTTTGAGTAGACATGCATAAGATTGGAGTCTGAGGCTGCAATCCTATCCATGTTTAGCTGGGAGTAAGCCCTACTGACTGCAGTGGGACTTACTTCTGAGTAGACGTGCCTAGCCTTGGGCCCTGAGCCCAGCGACAGGGCATCTCTTCCCCTCCTGTCCCCACTTGGCCAGAACGCAGCGTTTGGAGACTCCGGGCGTGGCCACCAGCGGTGTCGGGAGGCGCTGCTCGCTGCCTTGCACTGCAGTCAGCCGGCCGGTCACCTTGGAGGCTGGGGCCGCAGCCCGGTGCGGAGGGCCCTTTCTCACGCGAGGGGGCGCGGAGGAGGAGCAGCCGGGGGCTTTCCCATGCAAACGAGCCTCTGAAGGGCGGGGCCGAGCCCTGAGCTTGGGGGCGGCCAGGATGCTCGGCTGGCGCGCTCAGCCTGAAGCATCCGCCGCTTGGGGCGAGGGAAAGGGGCTGCCGCCGTAGTCCCCCCTGGAGCCAGCCCGCCCGCCCGCCCCTGTCTGCAAGGACGAGGCGGGCAGGTCGGAGCAGGAGTGAGGCTGCAGTCCCAGCCACGCGTTCCTGGGAGGAAGCCCCCTGGACTCCAAGGGGACCTACTTCCGAGTAGACCGGCCTGTGAGATGAGTCCCCGGGAGGACGTTCCGGGGCGCCCGCGGGGCCGGCACTAGCAGGCATGGAGCTGCCCTGCGCCATGCGCCCCGCGAAGCCCTGCCTGCTGGCCGCGCTGCTCCTGAGCAGCCTGGCCGCGCTGCTGGTGCTGCGGCGGGGCCAGCCCTGGGCTCCGTCCAGCCGAGGCGCGCCCCCGCCGGAGCCCCGGGCGGCCGAGCTGCTGCGCCGCGCGTGCGGCGCGCTGGCCCAGGGGAGGGGAGCCTTCGTGTGGGGGGACCCCCTGCAGACGGCCTTCGGGGGCTCGGCGGGCTGCGGCGACTACGCGCTGGGCAGCCACTACCTGAGCAGGACGCTGTCGGGGGAGGAAGCCGCCTTCCCCCTGGCCTACGCCCTGAGCCTGCACAAGGACTTCGGCACCTTCGAGAGGGTCTTCCGCGCCCTCTACGCGCCCCACAACGTCTACTGCGTCCACGTGGACGAGAAGGCGCCGCAGCAGTTCCGCAGGGACGTGGAGAGGCTGGTGGGCTGCTTCCCCAACGCCTTCCTCGCCTCCAGGGCCGAGCCCGTCATCTACGCCGGCGTCTCCCGCCTGCAGGCCGACCTGAACTGCATGCGGGACCTGCTGCGCTCCGGGGTGCGCTGGAAGTACGTGCTCAACATGTGTGGCCAGGACTTCCCGCTGCGCACCAACAGGGACGTCGTCCGCTACCTGAAAGGCTTCCGAGGCAGCAACATCACCCCCGGCACCCTCCCTCCGGCTCCCATCACCGTGAGGACCAAATACGTTTACAAGGAGCACATCGGCAAGGAGGCTTCCTACATGCAGAGGACCGCGCAGCTCAAAGCGCCCCCACCCCACAACCTGACCATCTACTTTGGCTCTGCCTATGTCGCCCTCACAAGACCCTTCGTGGAGTTCATCTTCGAAGACCCTCGGGCCAGGGATCTGCTGGAGTGGTCCAAGGACACCTACAGCCCCGACGAACACTTCTGGGTGACGCTCAATCGGATACCAGGTAGGTCGCAGCATCGACCCACTTTCACATGGCTGGGTCGCCTGAGCAGGGCCTGATTGCTAAGGCCAGGTGGAGCATTTTTCAGGTGTCACAGCCCAATCCTATCCACACTTTCCCCATTAATGCTAATGGGACATTTCTGAGTAGACTTGCATAGGATTGGGCTCTCAGTCTGTTGTAAGTCGCATAAGGGCATGTTGATTCCTGGTTATCCAAACCACAGACTAAAAATTAGTGAGCAAAATCCTGGACAAGTCACTGATACCTTGTCTTTTTAGTTCATTTTCCTGGTTCCTTTCCCATTGTGCAATTTCCTGAAAAAGGGAATGCTCCATGGTGCAGGAAATGGCTATGTGGACACACTGTTAAGTAAACATTGTTATTATGTTAACTGATTTTTGTTCTTCTGGTGCCCAAGATTTTAACATTCTGTTATTTTTTTTAATTTGACCCTTTTTATACCACCCTTCTTTCAAGGAGCTGGGGTGCTGTATATAGTTACTCCCCTCCTTTTGCCCTCACAATCACCCTGTGAGATAGGTGAGTCTGAGAGAGCATCCAGGGTCTCTTCCGTCCAAGGATCTTCTAGGTCTAAGTCCAACTCTCAAACCTACACCATCCTTGCAAACAAATCACATTTCCTTCAAACTATGCCCAGCTGACTTGCCTGAAATTTATTTCAAAGACCCTGCTTCCCCAAAGGCTTCTAAGTAAATCTGGCAGTCAGTGGGATTTACTCCCTTGTAAGTGTGTTTAGGGTTGCAGCTGGAAAAGAAACCACCAAATAGGCAGGTTTGATTAGATGCACACTCTGAAGGCTTGTTGACATGTACATATTTATCAGGGGTGACCAGCCTTTCAACTTTAGGGCTCCTGGACCTTTAACAATTGTGTAGAAGAGGGAATTTCAGCAGGTGCAGCTCCTCACCTCACATGTGACAAGCTGCACCTGCTGAAATTCAAACCTCTGCACAATTGTTAAAAGGTGCAGGAGCCCTAAAGTTGAAAGGTTGGCTGCCCGTGATATTCATCATTTTGATGTTTTCATTATCAAGTGATGGACAGGCATGTATGAATGACACATCACTTATCAAATGCCACAGGCAGGACTTCTGTATCATCTCATACATAATGCTTTCAATGTACAATATGCATTGTGTATATATACATACAGTACGATAGGTACTGAGTCACTAAAGTTTTGTCTAGATACTGGTAGTACTATAGACCAAATAGAAGTATGCCAGTAAGCCTCTCACTGACTGAAGAAACAATTTTTCTCCCAGGGGAGTATGTGTTTGTCCAGTCAGATGCTGGATCTGTGAATCTATGGGAGGCAGCTCTATGGAGCACAGGACTTGCCAGTGCAGTCCCCTTTGGGCATCCAAGTAGGGCTTAAATGTTGTATACCATAAGAGATTGCCTTATAGTATACCATTGGCCCATCTAGCACAGCATTGTATACATTGTCTGACACTGATTCTCTAGGGTTGCAGATCCTTCCCCAGCCCTACCTGGAGATCCCAGGCATTGAACCTGGGACTTTCTACATGCAAAGCAGGTACTCTACCACTGAGCTGCAACCCCCTCCTCTGGCTCACATCTGTGCTATACAGTAGCCTCCAACTCGCATCATCTAAAGCAGGTCTCCCTGCAGCTAAGATGCCAGGTAATTAAGGAATTGTGACATTTTACTGTCAAGTTCAGTTAATTCCTGTAGTAGTTTGCACTAATTGCTTTGGCAGTGAATTTGCAGTGGTTTTATATTTCAAAGGTTTGAGCTCCCTCCAAAAGGAACTCTTCCTGGTACTTGAAGACCTTGGTTTCACAACAGCGTTATAGTGATGTGTTACTTGCTATATATTTAGCAAGTGGACAATGGTACAGATAGCTCTAGAAAAGTTTTTGTTAAGAGACAAAGTGAAATATCAGTACTTGCTTGATGGCAAGAGCCAACTTTAACAGGAAGCAGGCATCAGCTTTGTGTTGTAGGAAGAATATAAAAATGTAAAGTATCAGTGGAGAGTGAACTCTTCCACAAACTAAATATAAAGCAAAAATATTGTAATATGCATTAATCAAAATATCTTGGTTTTTGTTTTCATACAGATAGTTTGCATACTGTAGGATAGCCTGTTACTTCTGTCAATGCCTTTTCCTCTGGAATCTCAAAATTCTGAGCTTTCTTTAGTTTAAGAAAGTTTCTAGATCTCATGGGTTTAAGAAAACACTTGGAAAAATAAGAGTATTGTTTTATCAAGGCTCAGTACCTAGAAAGAAGACACACAAAAATCGTCACCATCTTTACATCAGTTATATTTGCAAAGCTTATGTTCATTTGCCCATCATTCTGAAGGGCATATTCTGGACTTTTGAGTTATTAGCGTTCGGGCTCTTAGTTCCTTCAAGTGGTTAAAAGAGATTTCCAGCTCTACCCTGTTCAATTTAAGTTCTTATATTTAAACCAGTTCAGTGTGATTTGGGATGACATCGGTTTTAAATCCAACATTTTTTTGGGTTGGGCTAGATTGACATTCAAAGCTTCCCTCTAAACCAGAGCTTTTCAAACTGGGGCATCGCGACACCCCAGCCTGTGTGCCCTGGCCTCTGCCGCCTTAAGGGGAAGGGGCAGCCTGGAGGCAGGGAGGAGGCAGCGGCGTGATCCCCAGGGTCGCGCCGCTCAGGGGGCTGCAAGGGCTTGGGAGCACTTACCCACGCCTCCTGCAGCCTCCCCAGGGTGCAGGGAGCCCGGTGCGAACCTTTGTTAGGGTTCCCCGCAGCAGTGAAAGTGGAGCGATCGCGCTCCACTTCCGCTTTAGCGGAGGCGGGGCACGATCACTCTGCTTTTACATTCACTGCTGCGGGGAGCCCTAACAAAGGTTTGCACTGGGCTCCCTGCACCCTGGGGAGGCTGCAGGAGGCGTGGGTAAGTGCTCCCAAGCCCCTGCAGCCCCCTGAGCGGCGTGACCCTGGGGATCGCGCCACTGCCTTCCACCCACCCCCGCTGCCTCCCCCCACCCCTGCAAGAATTTACAGTGGCTCAAACTCTCCTGGAGAGTTTGAAAACCACTGCTCTAAACACTTGAAACTCCAGAGTGTTGAGGAGAAGAAATGAGACTCCATGGGGGGGAGGGGGAAGAGAGGAGAGGAGTCTGGAAAAGGCAACAACAGTGGTTCCCAGATCTATTAGCACCAGAACCCACTGTTTAAAATGAGAAATTATCAGGACCCACCTAGCTTTGCTAATCTAAAAAAGAAAAAACACCTTACCAGCTCAAGCCTCTGATTTTATCTTTTTTAGTGTATGTGAGTGGAGACTGCCTTCTGGAGCATTTGTTGAGCTCCACTTTCATCAGATCAGGACCATTCTGGTGGCCTTGTGTTCCCTTTGCCTGACCTTCAACATGAGCCAAGGCACATTTGTTTACTTATGAGTAAATATGAAGGAGTAGCTTAGTTTCGCTTTCCATAGGGCTCAATATATTCATCAGCTTGGAGGTGAGGGACTCTCTTCTCATGTGTTTTTGGGGGCTGCATTCATCGAATCAGGCATTGGATTCTTCTCAGCCTGTCCTTTGCAGTGGACCAAGGCACGGTCATCTATTCATGAGTCATTGCACAATGTAACTCAGTTTTACTTTCCGTAGGGCACCATGCATTTTTCTTCTCAGCCATCCTCTTGTCGGTTTTGGCTTCAAGTCCCACCAACAATCAGGTCCCAACCCACAGTTTGAGAAACCCTGGGTTAGAATAATTTGTTCGCTGAATATTCCACAACTCATATGGAGTAATTTCTCATTTTTCTCTTTCTTTTACATTAACTTCCAAATACAGGCAAGATTTAATCTGCAATAGGTTTGGTTTCGTTCCTTTCTTCTTTAAGAAATGCAACTAAACCTCAAAGAAGGAAGCATCCATCCTGTAGACCTTTGTTGCAGAGATATCTGTGCGCAATCTAACGTGACAGCTATTCTGCATATTTTAATGACACAGTGTTAACTGAAAGTTTAATTACCACCACCCCACAAAAAAAGAGACTTGGGGCTGCTGTTTAACAGACTGTTTTGCTGAATTATTCATTGGACAGAACCCTTTCTCTTCACATCAACCTATTATGCCATCATTAATGTTAACACACAGAGTAATGTTCATCCTGTGAGGTAGTTGAGGCTGGGAGATAGTGACTGGTCCAAGATCTCAAGAAGCTTCATGGCCAAGTTGGGATTTGAACCTGAATTTTCCTGGTCTGAGTCCAACTCCCAAACCACTGACTATACCATCCTGGCTCTGTCTGGCCTTTGAAGAATTACTGTCTTAGGTGAAGTTTCAAGACAGAGTCAAATTATCACCAAATATGAGTGAATGCTATACTACACAGCAAAACCCATGGAGGATTTTCTGTCTGTCCTTCTAGTAATGCTTATGATGAGCAGGTTGGAAAAGTAATTCAGCCACTCTAATTGAAGCTGTCTGAGTTGATGTGTGGCAACATTTGGTCCCCTGGGTAATTCATACTGAAGAGCCCAGTTGCCTTCTTCCAGAGCTTCTTTTCCTGACTTCAGAGTCTCCCTTGAGGGCACTCCATCCTTAAGAACACTGCAGTGAATATCCTTGCTACCTGGAGGGAAAGGAGTGGCTTATCAGTCTTTCAAATGAGACCCTTTGGCCAAGGAAAGTGTCATCCCACAAAGCTTATGAAAGCAATGTTGGCTGGAAATACAGGTTAGTCTTCTTCAAAGCCTCTGTTTCATCCTCTCCATTCATTGCTTTGGGCAATTTCGTGATCTTTCTGATGATACAATGCCCTCTCAGTAAGAAGAAATACTTTACAGCACTGACATTCAACATGACATCTTATCAGCTTAAAACCAACCCTTATCAGTTCTTTGTATCTTAGCCTGCACTTTGCAGGCTGAATGGGACAAAAAATAATAAAAAGAAATGGTCTCAGTGTTTGTCTTTGTGCAAACAGAGTTATTTGGATATTGGGAGCAAACATCCCTGCTGTTTGTAAACTGCTTTCACATGGATTTTACTGTGGGAAGATTTTCAAAGGGATCCGCCTCAGGATTTTCATTTTGTGAGGGGTTTCTGAGTTCCTCAGTTACTTCACAGAATGACAGTTCCCAGGGGCTTTGGGAGGAAAATGAGGCAGTCAGACTTGTGTAGGCTATAAGCCCTGTTCAGGATTTCGTCTCTGTGTGGAGATGAACTCATGGGGCGGGGGGGGGGGTAGCATTACAGGAATATGCTGTTAGCCAAGCCCTCTCCACTGATGATGTGAATTAGCCCCACCCCAGTCCTTCCCCTGATAAGCATGTGTCTGTACAAGGAAAGATCTTCCCTGCAATGACACCCTGTGTCATCCCTGATAAGCAAGCATGGGGAGAACCCTGTTTCAGTGTGTGTCACTGCAAATACTGATCATGGGGAGCACAGGGCTACACGTATTATTGGACAGGGCAGGGCTCGAGTGTGCATTCCTGTATCTCCATGTGGAGATAAAACCTTTTCCTCATATCTAGTTGGACTCCTGGAAATTATGCAACCCAGAGAGCTTTATGATCAACAAAAAAAGATGCTTCCTTCCTTCTGAGATCTTTTAAAACCACACTGGCTGGAAATGCAGGTCTTCAGAGCTTCTGTTTCTTCCTTCCCACTGCTATGGGCAATTTTGCAATCTTTCAGGCAATACTTTCAAAAGTAGATAGATGTCTCTGATATAAAATGGGCCTTATTCCATCTGTGGCTCAGAAAAGGAGAGAGTGCAGGATGCAGAGTGTCTGCAGGATCCGTCCTCTATTCAGGTGTGGGGAGGCAGCTGCATCCTTCCCCAGGTGGGAGATTTTGGGGTACCTTTAAAGGGCAACAAATCAATTAAATTGCATGAGTGTGTTGGAAAGGGGTGTCATTTGGGGTGTCCTCTTCAGACAACATAATGTCTTGGATCAGATCTGGATAGGCATGCTGGTCACATTCATGTTTCCTATTTTTAAGAGTACATTAAAATGTTTATAGTTTATAGGTACAGTTTATAGGTACAGTTTGTACTTTATAGGAAAAAAGTTTATAGGTACATCTAGAAAATACGTATAATGGGTGGTGATTAAGTTTAAGTATCCCTAAGTTTATGAGGTATCATTTTTTATGTATCCCAAACACAAATCTAAAACTTAATCCTGTGGATCACTCTTTGATGCCCTCAATTGTGTGAAGTGCTACATAGTGTGACTTTTCAGCTCCTGCCTTGTCAATAGTAATAGAAAACTCATTTCTGTGACTTTCCATTGAGATGCTTCTCTTTCCTCTCACCTTTGTTCTTTGTTTTTCTTTTTCTTGTAGGCAAGGTGTAGCGTAGAACAGGGATGTTATGCTGCATGGCAGAAGGAAAAGAAATTAAGTTCTTGCAAGTCAAGTACTATGCTATTAAATAGGATGGTACAAGAATGCATCTGTGCCTTCCATCCCATGAGAAGCGTCTACTGCAGCTATTTTCAGCCTGTATCCCGCAGCACATTGGTGTGCTGCAAATTGTCTGCAGGAGTTATGGGGAGGGTTACTTATTCATAGGGCCATTGGGGGATTTGAGCCTCCCCCCTGGCTGGCAATGCAGCGTAGTGTGCCTTGTCAATTGTCAAAAAACTGATGGTGTGCCTTGATAATTTTAGCACCTTGTCAGCGTGCCATGAGATGAAAAATAGTAGACAAGTGACTTTCAACCTATGTGATCATATTTTTGATCATATTTTACCGCAATCCTATATTCAGTCCAGTGCTTGCTTGGAAGCAAGTCCATTTGTGTTTAGTGGAGCTTACTCTCAGATAAGTGTGTATTGTATTGCAGTATTTTACTATCCATATCAAGTGTCTCACTCGGAAACAAGTCTGTGGTCACTCTATTGCACCTTATTATCTCAGCCTCATTCTAAAAATTTTGTTGAAAGCTGCATATAAAGAGCTAACCACTGTCAGTGACCACTCACCAATATGTATAAAATATGAAAGGACAAAGTATTTATTGATACTGGACTTCTCCCTCCTACAGCCTTCCTGCTTCAATTGTTTCTTCCCAATCCCCCATTTTGGTCAATAAGCATTCTGCATATAACTTTGTTGTTGGATGTTTGCTATCAAACTGGTTGACCAGTAAATAGTTGTTGATCCTCCTTTTTTTCAAATTGGGATCACAGAACTAGCTTCCCAACCTCCTGGGTTTCTTTTCTGTTTTATTTATGGAGTGAATAGTACTGCAGGTACTGGATTTCACCACTTAAGATTTGCTTTGTGCTGCCAAGTAATATTCCCCAAGCATTTTAGGGTTGCTTAGTGTCTTAATAAGATGCTCAGTTTCATCAGGGAAAACTAGAGGACAACAGTTGATGTATATTTTGGTAGTATACAGAGTCTTTTGCTTTGTGTTAGTCAATGTACCTTGAAAATGTTGGCTGATATACCTGTTTCTGTCAGCTGACACAAAACTACAGGAAAATGCAAGCCATCTGTTTCCACCAAAGAAAGGAAACTGAATGAGGAACATGAGAGAGAGAGAGAGCTAACTTTATTGTACATAGTTGCAATTAAGGCTTTGTTGTGGAAAGTCCATGTGGAAATTGGTTACTGTGATATAAATCAGGAGTGGGCAGATTTCAGAATCTACCGTGGTTTTTACTACCTGTAAGAGAAGATGGGAGGCAAGATTAATGCAGTGCCTAGCAGTAAGTGACTGGCACTCACACCCCTTCTCCCCATTTCTGTAAATGGGCAGCTCTGAGAGACCTGACATTCCGCTCCCTCCCAAATGCACTGGAACTAGACAGGTAAAAACAGAAGTTTACTAAAATGTAGTAAAGATCTCCAAACAATGGAGAAAAGAAGAAAGAATAAAAAGGAGGCTTTGATAATTCAACATAGGGAGAAGGGGGGTCAGCAAAAGTTGGCAAGGATGTGAAAGGGAAAGTGGCAAAATCTGATATGACTTCTCTTGGGTACCTTTTCCCACCCTATTTAGTCATGTTATTCTATGTCCTTGATTTTGCTCAGGATGAGTAGGTGAGCCCCATGAAGCATCACCACACCCACCATCTGGGGTGTTGCCCCGCCCACTGCATGGGGGTGACGCACTGGCATCCCGCATCGGGTGATACAAACCCTAGTGATGCCACTGGGTGCATCTGAGCACATAATATAATAATATAATAATAATATAATATACAGTATTTATATACCGCCTTTCTTGGTCTTTATTCAAGACTTTATTCAAGGCGGTTTACACAGGCAGGCTTATTAAATCCACACAGGGATTTTTACAAATTGAAAGAAGGTTCTCTCTTTCAAGAACCACCACATTCAAGATGTTACGCTCCGATCTGGTTTAACATTCTGGCCTCCATCCTCCCACGCTCCGAGCAGATGGAACAGCTCAGCTGCAGCTTGCCAGCTGCTTCAATGTCGCACGGTGCCGGTGGCCTCGAACTGCCGACCTTGTGGATGTTAATCTTCAGGCAAATGGAGGCTCTACCCTCTAGACCAGACCTCCTGCCCATATTTAGGCCAGCATATTTTCAGTCCCAAAACTGAGCTCCAGAATCCATCCCTGGTATTTCACCAAGTTGTCTTCAATTGAGCAGCCTAAGGTAGGGCAGGGGAAAACCAATTTGTTAGTGACATCATTTCGCAACACAGATTAAGTTTTGAGTCTACTGCAGTATCAGGAACTGCCTGGATGCCTTGTGTGAGGAGCTGCTAGAACAGCAGCTGGATTACAGGTTCTCAGGCTCTGAACTAACCCCACCTGAGTGATTGGGCCTGACCTGATAAGAAGATTATAAAAGTCTTCCTGTTCAACAGGATCCAAGCTTGAGCAAGAATATTTTCTTGCTTCTGGTGTGGCATACATATTTTATTACTCTAGGCTGTGCCACAGCTTATCTTTGTCCTGGCTTCTGGTTTATTCCAGCCTCTGACATCAGTTTGGTTTGGTTGGCATGCCAGCTGTACCCTTTCCCAAAGAAGGAAAAACAGTTATCCACACCCTAGTTCAATGGTTCGTAAACTGTGCAGTATGGCGCCTAAGGGTGCCATGGCAAACTCGGAGAGGCACCACAGGATGTCTCCAGCATCTGCTTCCTCCCAACAATCCCAGGCACCACCTCACAAGATCTTGCACGATCCAAGACGGTGGCGCCCAGGAGAGCCAGGAAGTCCGCCGAAAAGGAAAGGGTGCTGTGACCATGGTAAGTTTGGGGAACCACTGCCCTAGTTAAATTGTGACTGGACTACTATAACATGCTGTATATGGGGCTGCCCTTGAAGATGAGCTGAAAACTTTCAGCTGGTACAAAATGGACCACTGGTGTACCCGGGGGGGCAGACGGGGCAAATGCCCTGAGTGCTGACCCTCTGGGGCACCACCTCAAGCCTCCCCCCCACCGCCCGCTTTTTTTTTTTTAAGGGAGAGAAGCCGGCAGCTCTTTAAGAAAAGCCTCTTCCCAACGGACTGGGCCGCTCCCCACCTCCTCCTCCTGTCACGCTGACGCTCTGACCTGGACGCCTCGCCCTCTCGCTGCCTTTGGAGAGGCTTCTGGAGGCAGCGAGAGTGTGTCCTAGTGTGTCAGCGGGCGCTCTGGGCTTCCCAGGCCCCAACAGAGGCTTCCCCACTGCTTCTAAGTGGCACGCAGGTCTCCTTTTGAGCAGTATGGGGCTGCTGGAGGGAGTGCGCCAGACAGGTGGGCTGCCAGCAGCCCCAAACTGCTCCTACGGAGAACTCCGTGCCGCTTACAAGCACCGTCGGGGTCTTGGCTGCCTCCTTCATTCCCCCTTTTTTCCAAAGGGGAAATGGAGGAGGTAGCCGGACCGAAGTAATTGCGGTGACGATGACTTCACTGCAATTACTTCCAGTTCACGGGTGGGAAGGCGGAAAAGGGGTGGGGGAGCAAGGGTTATGGGGGGTGGAAAACTGGGGGTTGCCCTGATCTCCAGGACCCCCAGGTACGCCACTGAAATGGGCCAATAATAATAATGGCATTTGCATACCGCTTTTCTTTCTGACTCTCACAACACATTGTGTGAGAGCCTTACAGCCTCAAGGCAGTTCACACAGGCAGGCTGTACTAAACTTATCTGTATAAGGGGCTTTTCAGGGGCCATTGGCCTGATCACATTTTGCTAATGCCTTGTCACTTTCAGTGGCTGCAAGAGTGTTTCCAGGCCCCATACATTGTGCTGATTATGATCTTCAAAGCTGCAAACGGATTGGGGCCTAGTTCTCTGAAGGACTACCTTGCCCAGGGAGCCTGGGTGTGCCCTGTATTCAGCATTGGAGGCCTGGCTTTATGTTACACCAGTAGTAGAAGCATGGCTGGTAAGGATGTGAGATGGGTCTTCTTGGTGTAGGTGCTGAAAGCTCTCTCCCTAGCTGACCCAGTCTCTGCCCCTTTTCAAATGGGCAGTCAAGACTCACTTCTTTGTGTTACGGTTCCACGAACATCAGATTTGTTTCGTGTCACTCATGTATCTGATTGTGGGTCCTATTTTGTGTGTGTTTGTGTTTTAATTGATTTTTTTTTGTTTTAAGTTGTGGTGTTAGCAACTGTGGTGGTCCCTATGAGACTAGAAAGAAGGAATATAAATGTTTTAAATAAATAAATGTCATTAATGAGACCTATTGGGTAAAATTTGACTAGTCACTCTTGCAAGGATGATTGGTTGTAAGAATAGAAAGGATGGCAAACTCTGTAAGCCCCTATGCCTCCCTGGGGGAACAGTGGAATGAACATTAAATGAAAAATGTAGTACTGGTACGACTTAAACAATACCCTTCATATGGGTAGATATCCAGGCTCAGAGTGTAGTGAGGTGTTAATTTGTTTCTGGGAATGTTTTCAGTTGTGTATAGTCTTTTTGAAACTGCAGTGGTTCATCGCTCAATAGTGCCTAACTTAAAGATGCAAAGATGGTTTGTATAGCTGGTTTTTTGAAAGAGAAAATTGTTTATTCCCAGTGATTTAAGTGAAAGCCAAAGCTATCAAATTTAGTCCCATGCTTTTGCAAGAAACAGAAAGAACTAAGAGCTCCCGCAGAATGATCACAATGTTAAGCTTCTCAATTATCCATCTGGCGTTTTAAGAATAAACACTGAAGTGTCACAGGATCAAGTTTCTCTTGTTTTCTTCAAATAACAGGTGTCCCTGGTTCCATGCCAAATGCTTCATGGGAAGGTGATCTAAGAGCTATCAAGTGGAGTGATATGGCAAAAGAACATGGAGGCTGTCATGGTAAAGTAAATTTAGTTTTGACATGAAAGGCTTGACTCTTTCCACCGAACATGTTGTGTCCCATGACCTGTCTCTGTGCTTGGTCCTATTTTTGCCTTCAGTTTTTCAGCAGGTTTCTAAAACGTTCTGAAATCTGTGAGATACATATACTTCCCAAGGGCTTTGTTTACTTCTATTTGTACGAAAGACCTTTAAGTTTACACAGATAATCCCTGGATGAACATGTAAAAGCACTTCCTTTTTACACTTATAGAGCAGTCCCTGGCTTACAGCACTGATAATACATTGGCCAAAATTCTTCCATTAATGGAATTGTGCCACAGTGTGATGTGCAGATGAATGCTGGTGTCCTTAGTGACTAGAAGCCTTTGGAGATCATCTCCTAAATACAAACTCAGATAAAGAGGACCATAAATGAAATTTTTCATTCTCTCTGGATAGAATCAACCAAGTTTTGAGGTCCATTTGTATGGAAAAGCATTTTATGGATGGAGCAACCTAAAAACAGAGAAGCAGCAGGAGGACACAAGTCTTTTTCTGCCCACTGGCTCTAGGTTAGCAGTCTCTAAACTGCGGGACTGCTGAGCAGTGAATAACCCATCTCTGTTGTGAGTGGTGCTTACTGTCTCGCTGTGCTGTCTTACTTTGCCATCTGATCTCTGCAGCAAGTCGCTCTGGGCAGCCGGAAATCCGGGTGCAGAGGCTACTGGGCCAATGGGCAACAGAAGCAGCTGCCTGGTGCAACTTGCTGCAGAGATTGGATGGCAAGATAAGAGGCAGCATGGCAGAATGGTAAGCGCTGCTCACAACGAGGATGCTTTTTTCTAATGCGAGATCCAGGCCGCGGTTTGTCAAGCCCTGCTCTATATCATCCTCCTCAAGTATGACTCTAGCAGAATTTTAAACATGAGAAAACATGTATTTAAAACTCTGAAGCAAGAAGAGTTGCTTGGGAGCAATCTGAAGGAAGAAATAGCAGCTGGAGAAAGGATGAAATGTCTCTTCCTTCCCCCACACACACCTCCTCTACTCCTGATCACTCCCACTGGAAATCACTTTTCCTCAGTTAAATTGCTGGACTTAGTTCAAGAAATGCATTTCAGCTATTCTGGTCTTATCTACAAAATGTTTTAGGCTTGCACTGGTTTTTAAAAATGATTGTGATATTTTCTTTCTTGGCAGGTCATTACGTCAGAAATATTTGTATCTATGGAACTGGTGACCTGAATTGGCTGCTAAATTCCAGACATCTATTTGCTAACAAAGTTGAACTCAAAACATACCCACCTACTGTGGAGTGCCTGGAACTGAGATTGCGAGAGAGAGCACTGAACCAGAGCGAGATACCAGTCGAACCAAGCTGGTTCTTTTAGTAAAAAAAAAAAGAGAGACTTGCTTTAAGCTGGTGAATGGCAACAAACAATAATGTAGAGCCAACATGTTCAGAGAACCATTTCTCTTTGAAGACTTCTGTTTTTGGAATGTTCAGTACAGATAATTTTTAGAACACCTTGAAAATATTTGCACTAAAGCTGAAATAAGAACTCAGAGCTATATGAACATTAGTTGATTCTCCTTGATATACTGTATACAGTTTTTGGCTATGATTAAGTTTTTAAAACTTGGAAGGAGATAATATAATCAAGCAATCAGGTATTATTTGTTAATTCTTTGGCTACCTGTTCTGATTAACTGAATGGAAGATGGTGAGTTCAGCAATTGCAAACTAGTTGAATTAGAGTGAACCCTAGTTCATTGAACCCTAGATATCGCTAATATTAGGTGTCACCAAGTGGTAGTTCAGATCAACAGTTTAAATTTATGACATTGAGGATCTCTTGATGAGACTTCACGTCAGTTTACACCTGCTCATTTCTTAATAGAGTAGGACCTGCTGTTCACACCATGACTCTGCATGAACTCCCAGTATCACCTGTAGGAGGAGAAAAGATTTCATATGCTAAAGGATGGTCCAGCTGCCTTATTTAGCATCAGAAACTCAAGCAAAGAGGGGAGTCATGCTGTGGGTTGCAGTATGAGAACATTAGTAAAAGAACAAAATAAGGATTGAAAAAATGCTTCAGATGAACCATGTGTATGCTTGCACTTTTGTCATGTTTGGTTTTGCTGTTAGCAAAGAGAAGAGGAACCCTCAAAGATGCATGAAAAGTAGTTAATTTATTAGGACCCAACATGTTTTGAGTCCTGGCACTTTTTCTCAGGGATAACTAAACCAGTTTCTTCAGAGGGAATTTCAAAAGCAATCTTAAGCATACTCCAATAAAGTGAAGGAGAACGTCAGCTCCCCTACTCTTCGGAAGTCATTTCTGGATATAGTCTCAATTTCCTGCCCATTCGATTTTGAAAAGTGAAAAGGTGATGGAAATATGTGCTTAAGGGCCCAGGATAAAGAGACAGAATTGAAAAGCCAATTGTTGTTTCTCCCCAGATTTTATAGTTTTGAGGTCCATTATAAAAAAAAAAAAAAGAGGGGTGTGTATTTGAGATTTTGGGGGTGGGGTGGGGGATGGGATGGCATTTTACTCAATTTTTCTGACAATTACAGAAAGATCGGTTCAGTCCAAAAAGACCAACTGTTGCTTGGTCTCAACTGTATTCATGAAAATGGCATGCAAAATCTGGAGTTAACTGATATCTCAATAAAATATCCATTTAAATTTATAACAGCCCTTGAGCTCATATGTTTCCAGTCAAGCCCTTCATGTTGCCTGTGTCTCTGTTGTGGTCTGTTAATTGTTGTACTTTATCCAATTTGGAAGTATAACAAATTTGCAGCTATCTGTGGAGTCTATGTTTGGTCAAAGCTGAATACTACAGCAGTAATCCTAACCACACTTGCCAAGGAGTAAGCTCTGTTCAATTCAGTGACATTTTCTTCTGATGACCCTGCTCTTCCCATTAATTTCAGTGGGAAAGATTAATACAGGGGCCTTATTTTCATGTTGAATAACATGTTGACCCAATAAGAGCACAATCCTTACCTTTGGATGGGCTGGTGCAAGTCCCTTGTGTCAGCCCAGGAAGTCACGAATGTGATATAAAGCATGTTTGTGCCTCCTTTCAAGTTGCCCAGGCTGGTACAAGGACATGTGCCAGCCCACACTGCTTATAAAAGATAAGATTGCTTGGGCAAAGGGAGGCCAGAGTGGGAAGTTGAGGAGAGTGGAATGGGCATGTTTTGGGGTGGCAGGCAGGCCAGTGGGCAGACTGGGCCCAGGATGGGGGTGGGACGGGCCTCCAGCACTTAAGCTAGATCCTAACCTCCCTCCTGAGCAGCTCACCATTATACAGGGCTGGTCGGATCTTCACCAGCGATACGAGTCCCCTTACTCTGAGGAACTCCTCTCACCTTCAAACACAGGCCCTTTGGCTTATCTATTCCAGCATAGGTTAGAATTGGGCTGTAAAACTCTCCCAGCACAATCCTATACAGGGTGACTAGAAATTAACCCCACTGGGCTCAGTGGGTTTATTCTCAGGTAAGGGTGCTTAGGATTGCAGCCTCAGTCTGTAGGCCCAACATGGAAACAATCTATAGTTCTATGTTATTCCATGACACCCAGACTTTTGTGATAAGAAATTTCTTATCACAGCACATTGATTTCAAATTATTTCAATATGGTGAAGTTTGACTGGGTTGTGTTGTTTACCAACATCTTTCTATATGCTTTTTAAAACATAGTGTTTTCACAGTGCAACAGGCATGGTTAGATTGTAATCTTAAAAGTATACAAGCACAGTCATAATTCACAATTGTTGACAACAATTTCCTAGCAGTGTTGGTTACCAGTGAGACCTGTTTTATCACTTTTGGAGAGGATGATGAGATTTCATTCCAAACTCTCATTCCATTCATTTTCTGCTCTATGTCCCTTTGAAGTTATTTGGTTGAAGAATGGTCACTTAAGGCTGCAGTCCTATACATGTTTACCTGGGAGTAATCCAGGTAAATCTTATTGCACTCATAGCGCAATCCTAACTTGTGCTGGAATGGGGAGGCTGGCAGGCCTGCCCTGTATCCAGCATGAGTTTGGGACTGAAAGCAGCTCAAGCTGGGGCAAGAGGAACTGCTTCCCCTTACCCCAGGGAGAGCTGCTGTAGCCCCAATGGGTTTACTTAGATCTGTGTCACCTAAAGCAGCCCAGAGCTGCTACAGTCTGCCTGGAAATAAATCAGGCATAATGACCAGATCCTGGCCCCCTTGCCCTCCTACAGACCACCCAGCCAGATCTACCTTCCTTCATCAGCCTAGCTGACATTCGAGGAGGCGCAAATGTGCTTTACGGCATATTTGTGAACTTCCCAGGCTGGCACAAGAAACTTGCACTATCCCAGCACAATGTTAGCATTGCACTCTCAGTGAGACTTCTCAGTAGACTTGCATAGGATTGTGATGTGAGATGCGCATGGTCTCTAAGGCTTATGTAAATGTTCTGGATGTTGCCATTTCTTATATTGGAATCCAACACCACTAGGAGTGCCTGGGCTGCAACTAATCCTTGTCACTATGGTCTTGCTCCTCCTCATCATGTCAGGAAAGCCATACTTTTCTTCTCCCGCCTATGCAAGTTACAAAACTTATCTACAAAAAGAGATGGAAGGAACAGGGCTTAATTTGAATCAATTCCCTCCAGAACTTAGTCCTGAATTGACCCATGCTCCGATTATGAGGAAAAGATGGGGGCCCTTAATGAGATGAATAATATGAAGGGGTTCTACAAGTGCTGTCATTCATGGATGTTCAATTGATAGTAACATCTGGAAGGGCTTTGGCCATATTTTACAGGAATATTAAGATATTCTTAGGCTGCCAGGCATTTGGCCTGTTCTTTGGCTTGCTGTGTCCCATTGATGCCTGTTTTGTTATTTTTCAGGTCTGATTTTATTGTCTTTTTGGTCATTGTTTTTTGCTGTTATTTTTTTTTACTGTAATTGTGAGCTGCCTTGAATCTCTCCTAATGGGGGAGAGAGCCAGCATATCAATATTTAGTAAATAGGTAAGTCCCACTTCCTGACTCCTTCCAGTTTTGTGTTCCCCACTTCATACTGTGTGATAGATCCTGTTTCCCATGCTTGGGCTCGCTCAGATGTGGATAAAATGGACTCTTTTCTTACAAACTCTGTTCCTGTGCCTTTAACAGCAGCAGAACTGGTGAAGGCAATGATATGGAATGAACATCAGTTGCTTCATTTCTGCTCTCAGAAGCAAAGAAACAGGTCCTTTAAAAAATAAAGCAAAATGAGGGGTGAGAATTGCTGAGAACATGTAAGTAATAAAAAAGAGATTATGCAGTGGCATTCCCTTCCCCCCTAGCCACCACAACCTGAAACCCTCTATTTGGGATCAGTGCAGGCTTTCTAGGCAGCCTTGAGCCCTGGTATTTCTCTTTTCAGAAATCAAGCCCAGGAGTTAGACTGTAGGTGTGGCTGTGGTAGGTAGGTAGGTAGCTCCATTTGACCAATCAGAGGAGATTTTAACACATGCACCTTGCAACTTTCAGCCCAGTCCTTTCTGTTATCCCCGATGCAGCTACACCAAAAAGGCTTGTGCTGCATCTTGCTGGGGGCGGGGGGGAGCTGAGGGCCTACAGGAGGTTAAAACATTTATACCTCCATAATGGGTCTCCTTGAACTTGCACCACCCCTTTTGGTGGCATATGTTCTGAGGAGGGGCAAGTGGCCTCAAAAAGGATGGAATAGGATCTGGTGTGCACCATTGGCACTGGATCCACCCCCTCCTGCTAATTCCCTGTCCTCATGGCCCTGTTGCAATCCTAGGACACCTTTCCCCACCCCCCACTGACTTGATATCAGTGGCTGCCACTCCTGACCCCGTCACCATGTATGATGCCTAGGTGGCCTCTCCAGCCGGAAGGGCACAGCTCTGCATGCTTCTGTAAGGCCGTTTGCAATTGCCATAAAGCAACACTATTTCTGGGGACAGGGAGAGGGGATAGGATTTAGGCTGTGAGTTCAACTGTAAACAAACAGTCCGGTCCTATGGTTCAGCATTGTATGTCTGAATGAGAGAGCCACAAGGGATAGAGAAGGTTACCCCCCTGCCTCTAGTCCCAGCCAAGGCCATAATACTGATGCCCCAGCCCCAAAGTGTGTGGATAAGAAGAAAAAAAATAGCAGGTTTGTGCTTTTGGAGTGACACAGAGAGAAAAGAAAAAGAAAGCGCCGATAATTAGCTGGGGGCTCTCTGAGGATACAGGGCTTCTCTCTGGGGATTTGATATGAGGACAGCAGGTCTTCTGCCTGGTAGGAGTGTCTATTGCTTAACTCCACTGATGCTCTGCTGCTATTTTTATGAATAAAGCAAAAAGAAGCCATAAGTCTCCAGTGCTCTTTCCCCTCAGGGGAAACCAAACACATCACACTGCCTCTGGAATTTCTCACTGCTCAGGAAATTGAGGAATACACAACAATATAATCTCTCAAACCAGTGTGAGAGCACACCTGAATTCTTCCCTTTTCCCTATAGACTCTGCAGGGGCAGGGCTTACAGCACTAGCTTATGAACATCTACTCTGCAGTCAGTTCCTTTGTGTTTAATAGGGCTTAAACCCAGGTAAATTGTGTGTATAGGACCGCAGTTTGAGAGCAAGGGTGATTGCAAGCATGTGTAAATAAGCTTATTCTTCCTGAATATGTCCTGAAGGGGAGGGAAGCACCCAGGGAATTCACACTGGTGGCTTATTTTATTTTCAGCTTGCTTTTTAACATTCTTAGCAACACTGCTACCCTCCCCTTCCGTCACTGGATTTTCCTGCCATACTTTTTATCCTTGCATTTTCCTCTCCATTGTGGGAGGCCTGTTACCAAAAAGGGCTGTTTTGTATAGTGGAATAATTACACTGCCCTTATTGGAAACTTCAGGACCATGGGCTGGATAACAAGACGGATGCAGAAAAATTCCCTTTTAGCTTAAGGAGGAAACTGAGAGAAAGATAACTTTTAATAAAAGATTGTATTTTTATTACAAAAACACACAGGTAAACATAATGCACATGAAAAATGATGAGTCTTGGTCCTAGTACTTGCATCTAGTGTGTGTAGCATTATGGTGGTTGCATGTGAAAACGTATTTGGTGCATCCGAGGAAATTAGAAAGGGAACAGTTGTAGGGAAGGATTTTAGGGGTCCCTGGTCTGCCAAACCCAGTTGCTAACTAAAGATGGGGAGAGAAGGGGGGGAAAGGGAAGGGGAGAAAGAGAGAGTTTCAGGCGCCAGATAGTTACCTGTCTTGTAGAGCAGTTGGATGGGGGGGGGGAGTCCTGTGGAGGACCCTCTGACACGGAGGGAGAGCCAGAGAGAGAGAGAGCAGGTTCAAAAATGTTATCATTGATTCAGGCTTCAGTAGTTTCCAAAGTTGCTTTTATGCTGACAATACTATAGCCCCTTGCAGAGTTGCAGCAATACCAGGCTCTCACTCTGAGAGAGCATGTGCATTGTTCCATATGATAGTTGTTAAATGTGTAGGTTCAATATAGGTATAAAAAAGCATACAGTCCAGTCTGCATGCTGTACATAGTGTATTTGTGGCAGGTCATACATTGTTTTTGTATTGCCTTGGTAATGCATCTAGCTAAGCAGCACTGACCATTATGGAGAGATGTTTGAATTAACTTCACAATCCTATCTTGCGATGGAACAGGCAGGTCCCTGTGCCGGCCCAGCCGACTCCTGAGGAGGCACAAACATGCTTTATGGCACATTTGCGACCCACCTGGGCTGGCGCAAGGAACTTGTGCCAGCCAAGGGCACTGTTATATTGTGCCCTAAATCTTGCAGTTTGATTCTTGTTTGAAACGGACACTATTAATGAATGTCTTTTACTGCAAGAAGATGCATTTGTATCCCTTTTTGGTTAAAGTTTTTTTTTAATTTGTTTTTACACTCTGCATATGGGAAATCAAAGGAAAATATTTTGAAAAAAAAATTGCAAACAAACACTCTCACACCAGCTGTATCTGGCAGCCCTCAAAGGCCTTCCTGCTATAAATAGCCATGTTTTCAGTGCCTACCAAAAAGCAAGCAATGACTGAGCCAAAAGGACCTCTCTCAAGTGGGCATTCCCTCATGATGATGCCCTGCCCTCAAAGGTCCCATTTTCCTTCACTTGTCCTTGCCTCATTTCTATTTCCTCACTGCAACTTCACTTCCAAGGTGAAGATACATGGGTTAGAAGTCTATACAAGAAGAAACGGCATTGGAAAAGGACTGCAACTCTGAGGACACATGAATAGCACCAGAAGAATAAAAATTCATTTTTATTGCCTGCCTTGCCTTTGTTTTATGAAGATAAGACGGGATACAAACCTGTAAAATAAATATATGTCTAATGCTTTGACACTTGGAAATATTTCACAAGCAATTGCTCATTTGTAAGTGAGTGTACTCAGTTTTTCTAACCTTCTTCCTGAATCTGGTATTGCCATAATGTTTGCTTTGCTGTTTCAGAATGAGTGTAGACTGGGTTGGCTATGGCTATGCAGCACTGATCACCTCAGGTGGAATAGTTGGCTATGCAAAAGCAGGTAAAGTGTGACACAGGTTCTCTCTTTCCCATCCTGCTTTATTCAGCACTATGATGTGAACATTCATTTGTGCTTGTAGCCTTGGCTGCGACAACAGATTCTGGACTTGGAGTAGAGCCTGGCAGACAAACCTGTTTCCTGAGGCACACAACTATCCTCACTGGGCCAAAGGCACAGGTTGGCTGTCAACTATATGAAATATAAAAAGTTTTATTAACTTCATGATTCACAGTTCTTGTTGAGCTGCTCCATGTGTGACTGTATACAAGCCTAGCCTGATTGATGCATGATCCCATATGAGCCATGAGCCCCCAAGGAAAAGGGACACTAAATGTTGGGCACCTACATATATTCTTAGCCCCCTTCCGGTTTAGTAAATGTTTCAATACTAAATACATTTGGGAGGTATTGCTGCTGCAAATGGGTGTGTGTGTGTGTGTGTGTGTGTGTGTGTCTGTGTGTGTGTTCGTGAGAGAGAGAGAGAGATTAGTCTTCTAATAAGTGCCATCTCATTCCATCTCATAGAGATTCCATCTCTAGCTGCTGGACTTCTTTGGTGGCTTAGCAGGATTTGGTGCTTCTCAGGATCCAAAGAATGTTTGGCTTTCATTAAGTAAGTATTTCTCTCTTATACATAACTGCTCAGAGGTGATTTTTTTTTCCCCAGCCAAAATATTCCTTCCCATTTTAAGCTTAAAGTCAGCTTTTGTGTCAGTTCTGGACAAGTGGACGCAACATGACCAAAGAGTACGTCTGAATGGATTCACAGCAGTGTTTCACTTTCCACCACTATGAATTCATACATCCTTCATACAGTTTGTTAAGCAGGCGTGTTTTTCATTTGCTCCGACTTAAGAATGTATATTCTACATATAGCCAAAGCACTCAAAACTAACAGCATTAAACATACAATAAAGCAAACAGCACACAATCAGTTCTATAAAATAACCAGCAGTACACTGCACAGCAAAAAAGCTGCCGAAAGAACTTTCAGTATAGAGAAGTGTATCTCAATGTGGGTGTTTGATCTCCCCAGGAGACCATTGTTAGGAATCCAGAGACCAAAAAAAAAAAAAATTGAGAACTGTTAGTAGAATAAGCTTCTCTAGAGGGGGAATGGGATTCCACAGAGAGATGGGTGCAGATGATCTGAAACATTGGGTTACATGTGGGAGGGCAGTCTTCTGTTCAGTGCCTGGATGAGTGAGTAAATGAGAAACTTATACATGGCTTGCCTTGAGCTGTATTATAAGAAGCTGGAATATAAATGAAATTGCATTTGCAGATATTAAGACTATAAATTGCAATAAACAATCTCTCTCTTCAGTAATTAATTGCACTGTTTTTGTTTTGCTAGTTGCATCCGGTACCTTAAATGCTGTGATGGGGATGAGATTCTATAATTCTAGGAAATTCATGCCTGCAGGATTAATAGCTGGTGCCAGGTACAAGTTCTTCTCTTGTTCTCCAGCCAGTAATTTTTGAAGTGTTGTTTGGTTTGAGTAAGCAGGAAGCATGACTTTATTTAAGACAGCAGTCGCCAAACTCATGACTGCTGTCTGTCAAAAAAGTGGTCCCCATTGGACCAGAGCTTCCCGGAAGGCTATGCAATAATGTCTGGGCAGACGCGACTGCCAAGAGTATCCCGGTGCCCAGATCTACTCAGAATACACACAAGCATGGAGGCGGAACAGTAAGCTCCATTCATGGAGTGGAAGGCTTTCCCCAAACCTTGGATCCAGCCTGCAGGTCAAGACCTGGAAAACCCTGGTTTAAGATATAGCTATGGTCTGCCTTGTGGCCATGATAGCCAAAGCTGAAGTGCTGATTTAACTTTGTCTTTTAACAGTCTATTAATGGTGCGGAAACTTGGACTACAGATGATGGAGAAGCCCCTTCAGCTGTAATTGTGAAACAGACAAGAAGATAAGTTGGCTGAAGAGACAGCTTTCTGAACACGCAACTTGAAATGAACAGCAGATACAACTCTTTTATTCACTTGGTACTGAAGATACAGATTTTTTAATTCTTCAGACTATAGCATCTTTAGCTACAAAGGCTAACTTTGGCCTCTGGAATCAGGATATTATTATTATTATTATTATTATTATTATTATTATTATTATTATTATTATTATTATTATTATTGCACAATTTCATGGAGTCAACTAGCAAATCAAGTTGTTAGTTCTCACACTTTACACATGTGCAGTATATGGTTCTTTCCATAGATCTGAGCATTTTAGGATGAAAAATGGAAAGCCAGAGCAATAAGACTGATGATGTAAACAGAATATGAACAGCCTATGAAAAAAGGTTTTCATTCTGTCTTTGAAATCAGGTGAATATTTGCTAAATCTCTGTAAGAAGTAACAACTTTTATTAAAAAAAACTTGGTTACTAATAAAAATGTAATTCATATGTGTTTCAAAGTATCATTTACAATGGAAGACAGACCTGACTTTGCATACCCATGTGTGTTTAAAAAAAGAGAGAGCACATATAAAATAAAATCAGCAGTAAGCTGTTGGCTTTCCTTGGTCAACAGTCCCTTAAATATTAGTCAGTGGCTAGCTGCATTCAAAGTGATTATGGTACTGATGCAGAATGCAGTGCTATAATGTGAACACAGAGTTGCTTTATCTTTCCTGTTCACTTCCAGGGTAGTAATATACAGTATATGTGTGCAGCTTTATTATACACCAAGGCTTAGCATTTCTGTTGCTCTTAATATATTCAAAGCATTTCACACTGCCTCAGTGATCTTCCTAATAGCCAACAGGTTGGTAGTATTACCCACCTATTGCTGGCAGGGGGCTAAGGCTAACAAGTGAACAAGCATACACCTCCATTTTGCTCCCACTGCCTGGAGTGGCTCCAAAGGGGAGGGGCTGCTTGCACACCATGGTGAGGCTCCCTGTGAAACTTAATGCTTTGTACCCCCTCCAACTACACCACCGCATATAGCTGTGCTATACATGTGGAACACCACATTAAAAAAAATTCCCAATTTTTATTCAACTTACAGCTGCGGCAAGCCAGGCAGCCTCCAGTGGTCCCTCAGGGGAAGGGGACATTTGTCCCCTTCCCCCGGGGTAACGGAAATAGCCCCACAAGGGAGCTACTCGATTCTGCAGTAGCTCTTTAGCTGTTAGGGGGCCTGGCATGAGGTTCCAGCTCCAGTGGAGTTGAGCTTTGCAGGTCACACCCCCTTCTGCCCCACTCCCTCCCCTGCCATGCCATGCCTTCCCTCCTCCCCTCCCCCCATCCCATCTTACCTCTTCACTGTCTGGCATTCACAAGGAGTGTTGAGAGGCAGACCACGGCCCCAGCACCGGAGCTGACCCAGGGCATGCTCATACTGGGCTGGCTCTGGTGCTGGGCTTGCAGTAAGGCTCACCAACATTGCCTTACAGTATATTTGCCACAGTGCATGCCCACAGTAAGGCAGCGTGCATGGGTCTGGATTGGGCCCTAACTCTTCCAGCCTGCGAGCATTACAATGTGCTTTTCACTACTTCACTGGCTAGTGAGAGTAGAAAAAGCAAAACATAATGATATCAGGCCACAGCCAAAGTTGAACTACACATTACTGAAACAGAACAGGACTGCACCTTTTGGTGAACCATATTCTCTGTAACATGTACCACCCTGGAACTTTAAGTGAAAGACTTAAGTGAAATGAAGGGTTGTGAAAATTATTAGATGGCTTTTCTAATGGAAGGCTGCTATAGTCTTGTATTCCTGACAAGTTAACTTTTATTATCAGACAAGTGATCTGAAAACCAGCCCAGTCATGAAGGCAAGTTTCTTAATTTTTACTAACATGTGAAAGTGGATACCTACAAAACAGTATTTCAGTAACAGTGAACAATGCGAGTTTGAACAGACTGAAAACATACCACTTAACAAAAGACCTTCATTCAAAATCTTCAGAGTGAGAGCCTGATATTGCTGCAACTCTGCAAGGGGCTATAGTATTGTCAGCATAAAAGCAGCTTTGGAAACTACTAAAGCCTGAATCAATGATATCATTTTTGAACTAAGTGCTGCTAGTTAAACCAAGGGTTCAGCTTTAGACACATCAGTAAATCCTACTGAAATCAAGAAAGCCTACTCAAGTGAGTTTTAGTCCAAGTCCTAATTCAAGCCTCAAATCAACCAATAAATACACTATAACAGAAATATACAATTTAAAAAGTTAATAAAAATACATATAAAATTAATCTGTAAATAAATACTTAACATTTTACATTTTTAAGATAAATGTGCAATACATGCTACTTTAAACACTTTGGATTGTCAGGTTTAATATAACAAGTTAAATATTACAAGATTTAGCAGATGAAGAAACAAATAGTTCAAAATCTGATGAAATGTGATGATAGTAATAGTGATGAAAACTGACAGAGCACAAGATTCCCATTGTCAAGCATGTTAGCAAATCTAGTAAAGACAGAAATGCCTTGGAATACACATAAGTTTGGAGTCACTGGGTAATTTATGGCATCCAAAAGAGGAAAGAACGTGTGTGTCATATATAATTGGCCACGAATTCTATTCTACAAAAACAGGGTCTTGAAAATGAATGCTCTGGCAGTTGTTACCAGATTTAAGCAATTCCTTCAGGAATACGTGCAGAATTCTGTATTCAGCCTTGGTTACCCAGCGAAGGCACTAGATTTAGGCAGGACTAAGATCAGCTAATTGGACAAATGTAGTGAAGACTTGCTTACAAAATCATTCACTTGACATTCACTTAAATGTCACATTTCTAGGTATATGCTACATGCCATTCCTCAGGCAATAACCCATTTTTATAGTGCAATCTATAAACAAGATTTTGCTGAGCAAATGCACTTCAAATCATTAGACCAGTGCTTCTCAAACAGAGGGTTGGGACCCACTAGGTGGGTCGTGAGCCAATTTCAGGTGGGTGCCTAGTCATTTCAATGTCATTTCCACAGCACTCCCCGAGGCTTGGAACTTTCGCTAAAAGTGGGTGCAAAGCACCTCTTACAAAACAGAAGTGCTTTGCACCCACTTTTAGTGAATGTTCCAAGCCTCGGGGAGCACTGCGCAGGGCGCCCCGCACCTCTTGCAGCCTGCTGCAGCCCTGCCTTCTTGAAGTGCAAAGCACCCCCCTGGCCTCCCTTAGTGAAGTGATCTTGTCGCTGTCTCCCAACCCTTCCCTCACTCCTTAAAGGGACGGGGGAAGCGTTACACAAACCACAGATATAAGTGGGGCTGTTCTTATGTTCTTATAAGGCATTAAAGATTAGATTATTCTAATAATAATAGGTTAGATTATTGTAACACGCTCTATGTGGGGCTGCCCTTGAAGACAGTTCGGAAACTACAACTAGTGCGGAATGCAGTGGCCCGTGTAGTTACTGGAGGTAAGCAGTTTGACTCTTGTCAGTCCGCTTCTTCAGCAGCTGCACTGACTGCCCATTTGTTTCCGGGCCCAATTCAAGGTGCTGGTTTTGACCTTTAAAGCCCTATACTGCTCTGGGCCAGGGTATCTTAGAGATTGCCTACTCCCATACAATCCAGCTCGTACTCTTAGGTCATCAGAGAAGGCCTTTTTACAAGTGCCGCCGCCCAGGGAGGTATGTGGGGCGGCAGCAAGAAATAGGGCCTTCTCAGTAATAATAATAACAATAATAAAACTTTATTTTTATCCCGCCCTTCTCCCTAATGGGACCCAGGGCGGCTAACAACATATTAAAAAAACAAATTTTAAAAACATTAATACATAGCAGATAAAAACATTTAAAAACACATTACAGAGACCATAAAAACAGTAGTCAGATTAAAGACAGAATAAAAGAACAAGTCACCAAGGAATCAAGCCTGTAAAAAACTAAAAGATGTATAAAAATGCTAAGAAGGCCAGAAATCAGAAGGCTTGTTTAAACAACAGTGTTTTCAGACCTCGCCGAAAACTCTCAAGAGAGGGAGCCATTCTCAAATCAAGGGGAAGGGAGTTCCATAATGTTGTGGCACCAACGCTATGGAATGCCCTTCCCCTTGACTTAAGAACTGCTCCCTCTCTTGAAACTTTTCAAGGCATATCAGAATACATGTGACAGACATAAATAAACAGAATGAAGCCTGATTCATATCCATATTTGGACATGCTGGAAAGGGGTTGTGCATCCAGGTAGTTCTTTCTAGTCATGGGGTAACATTACTGACTAACAGCCCAATCCTGAGATTCCCAGCACCCACTGGAGCAGCTTTGCCAAAGGGGTTACCACTGTATCCAGTGGAAAGCAACCAGATGTCTACTTGGGGGAAGGGGACTTTTGTCCCCTTCTCCCAGGGAAAGCCCCAAGCCCCACAAAGGGACTTCTCAAGTCTGCACTGGCTATTTTGCTAGAGCACACTTGAGAGACTTGGGCAGTGTTGGACTGCCCAACATGGAGTTCAAGATATGGCAGAGCAGAGCTCTGTCCATCCCACCCCAGTTCCACCCTCCACCTCATGCTCCTCTCACCTTTGTTCCACACTCTCCCTGTCCCCGTCCTTGTCCCCTACAGGCAGTTGCACCATAGCCCAGCAGTTGCACTTACCTCCAGCCGCTGCTGGGCCCAGTGCCTGATTGGTGCGGGCTTTATGGCACATTTACAGCACCCAGTGCCAGTGTTAGGTCTCAGCGCCAGAGCAATTTAGGATTGGGCCCTAAGTCCTTATGAGAAGAAATGACTTGCAACCATGCTGACCAAAGTCAGTAAATTTTCCCACCTTGCTAGTGGCCTGAACCCAATAGCAAAGCATCAGATGAATGGGTCATCTTGTCTGTCAAAAGCACAAATTTCTTTAGACACAGCTAACACACTGCGTGAAACACACACAGACACCCCCCACCCACCCACACACACACATACTCTGGGTCATGGTCACGTTAATGGCACATTTGCCACTTCTTCATGGTGCTGGAGCAGCACTGGTGTGAGGTATAAGCATTCATTGAATCCTAACCATACAAAAGTGGTAATTATGCCACAAATCAGTTTAGCTAGTGTTATATAGTGGTTAGGGTGTCAGATTAGGGAGGCCTGAGTTCAAGTCCTTCTTCAGTCAGAAAACTTATTTTGGGCCAGTCACTGCCTTTCAACCTAACCTACCACATAGGGTTGTTGGAAGATCAAATAGGAAGGAGACCCATGTATGCTGCCCTGTGCTCTCTGCTACTGATACTTAACATTTGTATAATGCTTTCTGAGCACAGAGTGCTTCACGTGAATTATATTTATTTGTGCGTACAACAACCCTGTAAGTTTTATTATCGCCATACTGCAGCTGAGGCTGAGAGGGAGTGATTTACTGAAAGCTACCAATTGAGTTCATAGCAGAAGTGAGATCTGAACTAGTAAAATCTACACACAATTCATAAGAACATAAGAAGATCAAGCAAAGGCCCATCTAGTCCAATTTCCTGTATCTCACAGTGGCCCACCAAGTGCTTCAGGGAGCACCCAAGACAAGACACAACCTGCGTTCTGGTGCCCTCCCCTGCATCTGGCACTCTGAGGTAGCCTACATCTAAAATCAGAAGCTTGCACATACCTATCATGACTTGTAACCCGAGATGGACTTTTCCTCCAGAAATTTGTCCAATCCCCTCTTAAAGGCATCTAAGCAAGATGCCATCACCACTTCCTGTGGCAAGGAGTTCCACAGACTAATTACAGCTGGGTAAAGAAATATTTTCTTTTCTCTGTCCTAACTCTCCCAACACTCAATTTTAGTGGATGTCCCCTCGTTCTGGTGTTATGTTATTTGTTCTATCCATTCCCTGCGTAAATTTGTATGTTTCAATCATGTCCTTCCTCAGGTGCCTCTTTTCTAGACTGAAGAGCCACAAGCACAGCAGCCTTTCCTCATACGGGTGGCACCCCAGCCCACTAATCATTTTGGTCGCTCTCTTCTCCACCTTTTCCATTTCCACTATATCCTTTTTGAGATGTGGCAACCAAGACTCAATACTCCAGGTGCGGCCTTACCATTGATTTGTACAACAGCATCATAATATTAGCTGTCTTATTCTCAATACTTTATTCTCTTATTCTCAATTCATAAGCAATCTTATTCTCAATTCCTATATTGCCACTACACTATACCAGCTCTCTTTGCAGGGGTAGAATTTTAAATAAATGATATTTCAATAAATGGCTAGTGCAGTGGTTCTCAATCTTTTAGCACCAGGACCCACTTTACAGAATGAGAATGAAAATTTTTAACAATCCTAGGCTGGAATCCTACCCACACTTAACCAGGAGAAAGTCCCACTTACTAACAAATATTAAAAACATATAGTAGCCTGTTAAAAGAACAGATCGGTCACAGTTCCCCAAATGCAGTCATAAATCATGGTACCATCAAGTCTAATAAATTAAAATTAAAATATTGAAATGAATGGGAACCCACCTAAAATTGGCTCGTGACCCACCTGGTGGGTCCTGACCCAAAGTTTGAGAAACATTGGGCTAGTGCAGCCACACAAAAAAGAAGGTAAAATGCACATTAGACCAAGGCAAAGGGAGGCAAAGGTGATGGATGTGATCTGGATAGAACAAGATTTCCAGTATTGCCACACACACACACACACACACACACACACACACACACACACAAATGATGAAATTGCTTTGTGTGTGTTATGAGCTTCTTAAGAATCTTCTTGAGATTCATCTATTTATGTGACAAAAGATCTGGTGGTGGTTTACCTAGAAGCTGGATGTACTTGAAACCAGACAATAGCCCAGCAGGGTTAACTTATTGGTCCTCATCTTTAGGGTTATGTTAGAAAGATTAGATTGGTAGGTAGACTTTTTGCTACAACCAAAACCTTAACAGGTTAATTCTAACCACAGCTGAGGGCACCAGTCAGAGCACCCAGGGTTAAATTTAATCCATTTTTTGCTCAGCCCTCAGGTGTACACATTTGATCCCTTTTGCACATTTGCAATGTTAAAACTGACTGTGTGTTGGCATCCTTCAGTCTTGGAAGACTATGGCGTCACACTCTGAATGGTGGTTCTGGAACAGAGTGTCCTCTCCAGTGTGCGAAGCCTGGGTAAAGTAGGTATGGAGGATAGGCTGTTACCCATGCAGCTAATCCCCCCTCTCCACGTCGCTGAAATGGTCCAACAGAAAGGCAGAAGCCAGTACGGTTTGCTACTTGACAGGGCTGCTGTAACAAACGCGATGTTCTTTGAACAAGTGGAGTCTATCGGTGGCGTAGCTGGAGGGCGGTTGAGGCACTCCAACTGGCAGCGAGGCAGGCAAGCGGCCCCTCCCTTCGGAGCCATTCCCGGCGGGGGGGTAGCAAAACGGAGCTTTTGCAGCCCTCCAGCTTGTGCCACTCGCCCCCCTCGCTGCCAGCTTGAGGGCACCGCCCCCCTCCAGCTACGCCACTGGACTCTATACTTGTCAATTCGCAGTTGTCCAAACAGGGCACCTGCCAATGCAGCACCAAAGCGCTCCAGGAACCATCTCAACCTCCTGCATCAGCTCCTGGAGGCTCCACTCCCTGCGGGGCTCACAGCGCGGTTTCAAACCACGGGACCTGGAAGAGCGACAGCAGGATGCCCCCCCCTTTGGAGCCAGCACAAGCTGGAGGGCTGCTGGAGGGGAGGGAGGCGAGGTGAAGGCTGGCTGGCTGCAGAGATGCCAGGGCCAAAAAACCTGGTGGTCCGCTTTTCGCCATCACACCTGAGGGGGTTACTCTAGCAGTAGGACCACTGCAAGGCTGCCAGGGCCCCGCCCCCTCCGCGGGGAAGAGGCGACCGGGCTGGGTCTCGAACATGCTTCCTGGGCGAGCCACACCCTCGGGCTGAGCGCTCCAGGGTGCTTACCGCACGAGCTCACTCCAGCCCGCACAACAGTGCTGGGCGGGACGCCCACTTAAGGCGCGGGGCGGGGCTCCCGGAGCGTTCTGAGTGTGTCCCCCGCCCGGCGTCAGGCGTAAAGAATGCTGGCCTGGCGCAGCACATCGCCGAGGTCCATTGGCGTAGCTGGAGGGGGGCGGACACTACGTTTCGCAGGGAGCCTGCCGGCAGCGTGCAAGCGGCTCCTCCCCCTCCCCTGGGGAGCCATCGCTTCCGTTCCCCCCCCCCCGCCCAAATGGCTCCACAGGGGAGGGGAGGGGAGGAGCCGCTTGCACGCTGCCGGGAGGCTTCCTGCGAAACGCAGTGCCCCGCCCCTCCCCTCCCCTCCCCTCCAGCTACGCCAGTGCCGGAGGTCCTGCTCACCGTCTGCCACAGCTCCCTGACGTGAGGCACGTGCAGTGGGCGGTGGGAGGAGTTGGCTTTCGCTTGGCTCGCCCTGCCCGGAATGGCTCCAGTGTGGAGGGGAAGGAGTTGCCTGCAAAGCTTCTGGCTGTGCCACTGCAAACGTCCCATTTCAATGGCTTGGGAGAATTGACAGTCTCAGAGCATGTCTACTCAGAAGTAAGTCCCATTCTAGTCAGTGGGGCTTACTCCCAGGAAAGTGTGGATACACTTGAAGTCTCTCTCTCTCCCTCTCCCTCCAGCAAAGTGATCTAACAGCACCAGCTTGGATTCCTCCACTCAGGAAAAGTGCACTTGTAACCAGTAACCATATAGGAGTGATCCACTCCACACTCTGGAGAACCCAAAGCACATCCTCTCCTGGGGTGATTCTGACAGCCTCGCCTGTGCAATTCTGTTACTGCCATTGCAATAAAGAACTTTCATGAAAAGTATCCATAAGAACATAAGAAGAGCCCCACTGGATCAGGCCAAAGGCCCGTCTAGTCCAGCTTCCTGTAACTCACAGTGGCCCACCAAGTGCTTCAGGGAGCAGACAAGACAAGACACAACCTGTGTCCTGGTGCCCTCCCCTGCATCTGGCAATCTAGAGGCAGCTGGCCTCTAAAACCGAGCTTGCACAAACCTACTATTTGTAACCCATAATGAACTTTTCCTCCAAAATAAAGAACTTTCATGAATGCTGAAATATAATGCTGAAATGCTGAAACTTTCACTACTTCCTGTGGTAAAGAGTTCCACACACTAATTACACACTGGGTAAATAAATATTTTCTTCTGTCTGTCCTAACTCTCCCAATTAGGGCCTGGCTAGTTCAGGACTTACTCTAAATGCCTAAATCTCTCTCTATATATATACAGTGTATGTGATCCCTGTATATACTATATACAGAGATACTTAAACTTCCTAGCACCAGGACCTTTTTAGAATGACAATCTGTCAGGACCCACCAAAAGTGATGTAATTAACCTGGAAGTGATGTGGTGGCCAGAAGTGACATCATCAAGCAGGTAAATTTTTAACATCCCCCCCCCATAAAATTAAACCAAAGCAATTAAGTAAGTAATTTTAAAGTTTGCAATAGAAATAAGTTTTAAAAAATTTAAAAGAAAGCAGAACCCTCCTAACCCTCTCAAGCAGTTGCTGATTTGCTTAAAAAAAATCCCAAAGGCTGCAATTCTAGGTGTAGGTCCCATTGACTATCATAGTTAGAAGCATACACAGTAGATACAAAAATGTAGGGATATAGTTTTTCCCACCATTGCAACACTGTAGCCTAAAGGAAAAACTGACCTTGGAGAAATTTTCCCCTCCCATACAATTCTGAAAGAAACATAATATAGTTATACTCCAGAAGCATCTTTTCCTCACCTTGTAGTTCTAACCTGAAACATGAATGGCAATCACTGAGATGGGGTTTCTAAGTGATAGGAAATAACAGTATTCAAAACATTGTACCAATCTATAGTGCATGGTAATTCATACTCATGCTATTTTGGATTGATTTTCGAAAATAGATTTGTAGTACACTTATTGTACCTTTGTTGAAATTTCCATTTGGTGGGATGTTATGTAACTTAGGGTGCAGTCCTAACCAACTTTCCAGCACTGGTATAGCTGTGCCAGTGGGGCATGTGCTGCATCCTGCAGTTGGGGGTAGCCATGAAGGCCTCCTCAAGGTAAGGCAATGTTTGTTCCCTTACCTAGGAGCTGCATTGCCCTTATGTCACTGCTGGGAAATTGGATTAGGATTGCTGCCTGAGATTACTACTATTACTACGTTGTTGCCAAAAGTTAACTTTAGGGTTTGACACCATGTTTCCTTACAAGTTCAGAATCCAGGAGCCTTACAGCAATGGCATCTTACAGTATCAGATTCTCCAAGGTTGTAAGTATTGTTAGAAAGGATATTTTCATGACTCCTATTTATAGGAAGTTATATAAGCTGTGGAGATGCAGAGTGGTGTTCACTTTTATGATAAAAGCAATTTTTTCCCTGGGATGGGCAGATGAAAGCCCAACAAAATATAGCAGTCCTCTGATTATGGAAAAGTACCCAAAGGAGGCAAAAAGTTAAAGAACTAACTTTCTTGCAGATGTGGCAGATAAAAGCCTTGAAAAACATGTGTTTTGATCCTCTTATGTATGGAGCACATATGAATGCACATATACGCACATGGCTGGAGGCTAATTGCACGTGCCAGAACCACTCAGATGGCAGAGGGGATGGCTTTTGTGTGGGTTGGGGTGGGGATCAAACTGGGGTGGAGGGGTGGTGCTGACAGCAGTTGCCTCCAACCTGGGCTCAACATACCCCCTTTAACCTACTCAGATTTACACCAGCAAAAGAGCTGTAATAGATCCGAACAGGACCTTTGGGAACCAGGGAGCAGCAGAGGAGGTAAGTATAAACATTCTCCACTGCTGCCCTGTCCCTAGATGGCCCCAAATCATGTCTACCTATATTCTAAGAGTGAGCTTAGCTGGCTGACACTCATTAGATTGGAAGTAAAACTGAGCACCCTAAAATCTGATAGTAGTTTGAGGGGGGCTCCTTAGGAATGCAGAACTAGATACAAGGAAAGAAGGGGGAAATTGACCCACTGAAGTCTTTAACTTCACCCCTTTATAACTTTATAGTATCCTGGACCAATTTAGAGCTGATTATATGAAACCTTTTGTTGGAGGTCCCTCTTGTCTATATCCTATTAGAAAACTCAGGTGGTTGAATGGCCATCGGTTTGTATATCCAGGTCCCGTAACATAGTGGTCATTCTTCAGGTCATTCTTCATTCTTCATACCTGAATGACTTTCTTGGCATGGAGATATGCATATAGATATACAGAGTCTTTTAATTAACAAAGCATAGGAACCTTGTCCCCTTCCTCACCCATGGAAGTGTCTGTTGAAAATCTCCAGGAATAACTTCAGTTAGAGTTGTCAACCTTACTTGGCACCTTAGGGTTGATGATGTTTGAGGTAACCAATGGATTCATAGGCATTTTCATGTACTCTTAAGCCAGGATTAAAAACCAGAAGAGACCTATTTAAATCAGACCCATCATTTTGAGAAATTTATCTGCCTCTATCAGGATTTGTTCAGACATCAAACTTTATTTCCTAGCAGCACACATTATAAACCAAGAGAAGTATTTAATGTGAAAAATGTTGGCAAAGAGTAAAATGAAATTTGTCTATGTAGAGGCTCCATAGAAAACTATTCAGATGAAAGATCAGCAAGATGAATTAGACTATCAGCTTAATAATATAAATGTTAATAACTAGTAGCAATCTCAGAAATGTTTAAGAATGCACCAGAAGAAGACACATAGACGAACAGGCCTTGCTGAGGGAGAATCAGCATGGCTTCTGTAAGGGTAAGTCTTGCCTCACAAACCTTATAGAATTCTTTGAAAAGGTCAACAGGCATGTGGATGTGGGAGAACCCATGGACATTATATATCTGGACTTTCAGAAGGCGTTCGACACGGTCCCTCACCAAAGGCTATTAAAAAAAAAACTCCACAGTCAGGGAATTAGAGGACAGGTCCTCTCATGGATTGAGAACTGGTTGAAGTCCAGGAAACAGAGAGTGGGTGTCAATGGGCAATTTTCACAATGGAGAGAGGTGAAAAGCGGTGTGCCCCAAGGATCTGTCCTGGGACCAGTGCTTTTCAACCTCTTCATAAATGACCTGGAGAAAGGGGTGAGCAGTGAGGTGACTAAGTTTGCAGACAACACCAAACTTTTCCCAGTGGTGAAGACCAGAAGCGGTTGTGAGGAGCTCCAAAAGGATCTCTCCAGAATGGGCAGCAAAATGGCAGATGCACTTCAATGTCAGTAAGTGTAAAGTCATGCACCTTTGGGCAAAAAATCAAAACTTTAGATATAGGCTGATGGGTTCTGAGCTGTCTGTGACAGATCAGGAGAGAGATCTTGGGGTGGTGGTGGACAGTACAATGAAAGTGTCGACCCAGTGTGTGGTGGCAGTAAAGAAGGCCAATTCTATGCTTGGGATCATTAGAAAAGATATTGAGAACAAAACAACTAATATTATAATGCTGTTGTACAAATCGATGGTAAGTCCACACCTGGAGTATTGTGTCCAGTTCTGGTCACCGCATCTCAAAAAAGACATAGTGGAAATGGAAAAGGTGCAAAAAAGAGTGACTAAGATTATTACTGGGCTGGGGCACCTTCCTTATGAGGAAAGGCTATGGTGTTTGGACCTCTTCAGTCTAGAAAAGAGGCGCCTGAAGGGGGACATGATTGAGACATACAAAATTATGCAGGGGATGGACAGAGTGGATAGAGAGATGCTCTTTACACTCTCACATAACACCAGAACCAGGGGACATCCACTAAAATTGAGTGTTGGGAGAGTTAGGACAGACAAAAGAAAATATTTCTTTACTCAGCATGTGGTTGGTCTGTGGAACTCCTTGCCACAGGATGTGGTGATGGCATCTGGACGCCTTTAAAAGGGGATTGGACACGTTTCTGGAAGAAAAATCCATTACAGGTTACAAGCCATGATGTGTATTTAGAAATGGGTTATGTCAGAATGCCAGATGCAAGGGAGGGCACCAGGATGAGGTCTCTTGTTATCAGGTGTGCTCCCTGGGGCATCTGGTGGGCCGCTGTGAGATACAGGAAGCTGGACTAGATGGGCCTATGGCCTGATCCAGTGGGGCTGTTCTTATGTTCTTAAGACACTGCAGTGTAGGGGTTTAGTTTAGTGCATCAAAGGTCTTGAGTTCTATGTCATTCATTCTGTACATTACCAGATTATATTGGCAAAACACACATGATTGGCTGTGGCTTCTGTGACACCTGTCCACTTCTTTTTGAGAGACATGTTTTGCCCTTCGGCATAGCTGCAGCAAATACAATTTACAATGTAAAGTGTTGAGGGGGATCTTTGCTGGGTTGTTTGAAGAAGCAATTTTCTATGGCTTATGCAGGTTTACACAGGATAATAAAAAGTGACATAAAATAGAAATAACAAATTCATTGTGCTTTTATGCTGGTCATAAAAGAGAACAAGGCAACCACAAAAAAAGAATGAGAAGCAAGAGATCTTTTCTTTCAGAGCCCCAAGGTGAAAGGAACTCCGGGCGCCCTGCAGGCGGTGCTGCTGCCTTGATGAGATCAACATCCGGTGGCGCGCCTGCAGAAGGAGTTGCCCTTGGAAATCTGGGCCCCTTGGCGTTCGGAGCGGGTGACCCTAGGAAAAGGCAGTCCGTGCAAGGTGTTCCCCTTCGGGCAGGTGCGATCGCATGACTGTGCAGCTGCCAGGGGGCGGAGGAGGGGCCGGGGGTCTGCCCGCAGTCGAATTCAAGCAGATTTCCAGAGCTGGGTGGGGGGAGAGTCGCCCTTTCCCTGCAGCACTGCACGGGGTTACTGCGTGTAGGAACTGATCTCCCGAACCAGTGGCGTAGCTAGAGGGGGTGCAAAGCGCTAAGCCTTGCAGGGAGCCTCACCGCAGCCTGCAAGGGGGACCCTATCCCTCGGAGCCGTGCCAGGCGGTGGCAGCGAAACGGAGGCTTATGCCCCTTGCACACTGCGGCGAGGCTCCCTGCAAGGCTTGATGCTTTGCTCCCCCAGCTACGCCACTTTCCTGAACTCTGCTCGCCCAAGGTTGCCACCCTGCCCTGAACGCTGCTCTTGCCAGCTGCACTTTAACCAGTGGCTATTCAGCGAGCCCACGGAGAGGGGTGTGGATGGAAGGGCTTCCTCTGTTCTGTGTGCAGCAGCCATGCGCTTGCTAACAGCCCAGTCCTAGCCACACTTTCCTGGGAGTAAGCCCCACTGACTCTAACGGGACTTACTTCTGAGTAGACGTGCATAGGATTGGGCTCTAAGCCATTTCTGCCCAACGTTGCATAAACGCAACAGGAATCAAATGTGTGCACCTGGGGGCTGGGCAAAAATGGGTTAAAGGCACTTTCCACCCTAGAAAGACCTCAGGTCAGCCTCTGGTTGCTGTGATGCTTGCAAGCAGTTCATGGACTGGGGCTGGGAGAGCCCTTTTTCAGCCAGGATCATCCAACATGGATTAGCAATGCCTGGACAGTGGAGAGATCTCGAGGACTGCAAACTTTTAAGAAAATCATGTGTGAGGGAGGCAGCCTATTCTTGCTCTTAGATAGAGCTCATTCTTGGTTTTAGGTGTCTTTTTTTTTTTTCTTATTGTCTAATCCAGTGGTTCCTAAACTTTTTACCTGGACACATTCTTTAAAATGACACTCTATCAGGACCCACCTAGGTTTATCAGACTTCTAAAAAAGGAGATCTAGAAAGAAATAACATTTTATTTATAAGTAATAATAATAATTATAACAACCAGAGAAAAGACCTTCAAACATTTATTTCCTTATATTTACACATGCTTGCAAACTTCAGGAGCTCAGCTCTTTGTAGGGTAATTAGCAGCTACAGTATCTGATTTTTAAAGAGCCTCAAGGCATTTAGTTATCTGATCTTTCCAACAGCTTTGGTTACCTACCAAAAAATCAGATTGCAACCCACCAGTGGGTCCCAACCCACAGTTTGGAAACCACTGGTCTAACCTAATTTCCAAGCCTTTTTCTCTGGGCTGAAATGTAAAGCTGCCATGTTTACTTGGCTATTCGGGCACTGTGTGGTGAGGATCTATAATCCCCCCCCCCTTCATGCCTATCTCCTCCCTTATTTTGGACCCTTACCTAGGGGACTCCTATAAGGATTTCAGCATCCTGAACAGGCTGCTGAGTCACTATAAGGTAACAGCCATCACTGTTCCATTGTTGTTGCTTTGAGTCAAATTCATTGCCCGAATGCAAACTTGATTCCCAAGTAGGAACTCAAGTGACTTGGGTGACCCCAGATATCCATCCCCTCATTAATGGCCATAGGTTGTAAAAAAGCAGAGTCACAAAGTATCCTTTTGCAGCTTTATCTCATCCAGCGCTGGAGCATCTGATGCTCCACAGGATCTGCCCAGCTAAGTGCAAGTACAAGGACCATGAACCTGGACTAGCAAGAATATGTCCTGAAGGGGAGGGAAGCACCCAGGGAAGTCACACTGGTGGCTTGTTTTATTTTCAGCTTGCTTTTTAACATTCTTAGCAACACTGCTACCCTCCCCTTCCGTCACTGGATTTTCCTGCCATGCTTTTTATCCTTGCATTTTCCTCTCCATTGTGGGAGGCCTTTGTCAGCTTTTTCACAAATTCCTTATATTTTACCTGCCTGTTCCTGGTTCTGGAGTTGGTATATCCCGTCTTTCCAGAATGCCAATCTCTACTACTGTCTGGTTTTTAAGGGGACCTCTAGGAACTTCAGGGCTATCCATCCTTCTGGACAAGATGGGTTGGTTGCTAGGTACTGCACCCTCATTCATAGGTCTGATTACCACACAGTGCATTTAATTGTTAAGGGTAGATAAGGTACTGTTACGTGACCTTCATGTTATCTTTAGTAAAACTTGTTCATTGGTTTTCTTTGTATCCTGTCCTTTCTCCAAGAAACCCAGAGCAGTGTTTTTGCTTAGGATGGAGGTAGGCTAGGCTGAAAATGAAGTGCTTCAAGGTCACCAGTAGGTTTTCCAGAACCAAACCTAATAATTTTAATATGGCACCTGTGACCCTGGCTTGTGTTGGCTTGTTATAGTGAGGAATACAATAAGGAAAGCACAATACATTATTCCATATGATAGTTGTTAAATGTGTAGGTTCAATATAGGTATTAAAAAAAGCATACAGTCCAGTCTGCATGCTGTACATAGTGTATTTGTGACAGGTCATACATTGTTTTTGTATTGCCTTGGTAATGCATCTAGCTAAGCAGCACTGACCATTATGGAGAGATGTTTGAATTAACTTCACAATCCTATCTTGCGATGGAACAGGCAGGTCCCTGTGCCGGCCCAGCCGACTCCTGAGGAGGCACAAATATGCTTTATGGCACATTTGCGACCCACCTGGGCTGGCGCAAGGAACTTGTGCCAGCCGAGGGCGCTATTATATTGTGCCCTAAATCTTGCAGTTTGATTCTTGTTTGAAACGGACACTATTAATGAATGTCTTTTACTGCAAGAAGATGCATTTGTATCCCTTTTTGGTTAAAGTTTTTTTTAAATTTGTTTTTATACTCTGCATATGGGAAATCAAAGGAAAATATTTTGAAAAAAAAATTGCAAACACTCTCACACCAGCTGTATCTGGCAGCCCTCAAAGGCCTTCCTGCTATAAATAGCCATGTTTTCAGTGCCTACCAAAAAGCAAGCAATGACTGAGCCAAAAGGACCTCTCTCAAGTGGGAATTCCCTCATGATGATGCCCTGCCCTCAAAGGTCCCATTTTCCTTCACTTGTCCTTGCCCCATTTCTATTTCCTCACTGCAACTTCACTTCCAAGGGAAAACATGGGTTAGAAGTCTATACAAGAAGAAACGGCATTGGAAAAGGACTGCAATTCTGAGGACACATGAATAGCACCAGAAGAATAAAAATTCATTTTTATTGCCTGCCTTGCCTTTGTTTTATGAAGATAAGACGGGATACAAACCTGTAAAATAAATATATGTCTAATGCTTTGACACTTGGAAATATTTCACAAGCAATTGCTCATTTGTAAGTGAGTGTACTCAGTTTTTCTAACCTTCTTCCTGAATCTGGTATTGCCATAATGTTTGCTTTGCTGTTTCAGAATGAGTGTAGACTGGGTTGGCTATGGCTATGCAGCACTGATCACCTCAGGTGGAATAGTTGGCTATGCAAAAGCAGGTAAAGTGTGACAAAGGTTCTCTCTTTCCCATCCTGCTTTATTCAGCACTATGATGTGAACATTCATTTGTGCTTGTAGCCTTGGCTGCGACAACAGATTCTGGACTTGGAGTAGAGCCTGGCAGACAAACCTGTTTCCTGAGGCACACAACTATCCTCACTGGGCCAAAGGCACAGGTTGGCTGTCAACTATATGAAATATAAAAAGTTTTCTTAACTTTATGATTCACAGTTCTTGCTGAGCTGATCAAATAATAGGCTCCATTCTATACAATGGAACTGACTTCTAAGTAGACATGCCTAGGCTTGCACTGTTATTCACCCTACATGTGCAACTGTTTACAAGCCTAGCCTGATCGATGCATGATCCCTTATGAGCCATGAGTCCCCAAGGAAAACGGACACTAAATGTTGGGCACCTACATATATTCTTAGCCCCCTTCCAGTTTAGTAAATGTTTCAATACTAAATACATTTGGGGGGGGGGTATTGCTGCTGCAAATGGGTGTGTGGGTGTGTGAGTGTGTGTGTGTGTGAGAGAGAGAGAGAGAGAGAGAGAGAGAGAGAGAGATTAGTTTTCTAATGAGTGCCATCTCATTCACTGAAGGCAGTGTTCCATCTCTAGCTGCTGGACTTCTATTTGGTGGCTTAGCAGGATTTGGTGCTTATCAGCAGTCACAGGATCCAAAGAATGTTTGGCTTTCTTTAAGTAAGTATTTCTCTCTTATACATAACTGCTCAGAGGTGATTTTTTTTTTCCCCAGCCAAAATATTCCTTCCCATTTTAAGCTTAAAGTCAGCTATTGTGTCAGTTCTGGACAAGGGAACCCAACATGACCAAGGAGTACGTCTGAAACACTTCACAGCAGTGTTTCACTTTGCACCACTATAAATTCATACATCCTTCATACAGTTTGTTAAGCAGGCGTGTTTTTCATTTGCTCTGTCTTAAGAATGTATATTCTACATATAGCCAAAGCCCTCAAAACTAACAGCATTAAACATACAATAAAGCAAACAGTACACAATCAGTTCTATAAAATGACCAGCAGTACACTGCACAGCAAAAAAGCTGCCGAAAGAACTTTCAGTATAGAGAAGTGTATCTCAATGTGGGTGTTTGATCTCCCCAGGAGACCATTGTTAAGAATCCAGAGACCAAAAAAAAATTGAGAACTGTTAGTAGAATAAGCTTCTCTAGAGGGGGAATGGGATTCCACAGAGAGATGGGTGCAGATGATCTGAAACATTGGGGTACATGTGGGAGGGCAGTCTTCTGTTCAGTGCCTGGATGAGTGAGTAAATGAGAAACTTATACATGGCTTGCCTTGAGCTGTATTATAAGAAGCTGGAATATAAATGAAATTGCATTTGCAGATATTAGGACTATAAATTGCAATAAACAATCTCTCTCTTCAGTAATTAATTGCACTGTTTTTGTTTTGCTAGTTGCATCTGGTACCTTAACTGCTGTGATGGGGATGAGATTCTATAATTCTAGGAAATTCATGCCTGCAGGATTAATAGCTGGTGCCAGGTACAAGTTCTTCTCTTGTTCTCCAGCCAGTAATTTTTGAAGTGTTGTTTGGTTTGAGTAAGCAGGAAGCATGACTTCATTTAAGACAGCAGTCGCCAAACTAGTTACTGCTGTCTGTCAAAAAAGTGGTCCCCATTGGACCAGAGCTTCCCGGAAGGCTGTGCAATAATGTCTGGACAGATGCAACTGCCGAGTGTGTCCTGGTGACTAGATCTACTCAGAATACACACAAGCATGGAGATGGAACAGTAAGCTCCATTCATGGAGTGGAGGGCTTTCCCCAAACCCGATTCAGAATTGGAAAACCCTGGTTTAAGATATAGCTATGGTCTGCCTTGTGGCCATGTTAGCCAAAGCTACAGGCAAAGCTTGTCTTATACCTTATATCAGAGGTTTCCAAACCCTGGCCCGGGGGCCAGATGCAGCCTGCAGCAAGCCTCTTTCCGGCCTGCGGCCAACTTCTTGTCCCCTGAAAGCCTCTGGCCCACTCAACTGAACATGACCAGAACTGTGCTCTGATTGTGTCTGGAGGGTGTTCTGAGGGCCAGAGAGGTTGAATGAATGAGCCCATTCATTCATGTATTCACTCATCTAAGTTCCATTTCTAATTTATTTAAATTTTATATTTATATTTTAATTTTTTTTCCGGCCCTCAACACCTAAAATATAAATTTTATATTTATATTTTAATTTTTTTTCCGGCCCTCAACACCATGCCAGATATTTGATGCAGCCCTCTGGCCAAAAAGTTTGAAGACCCCTGCCTTATATGATGCTTTCTGAGTGCTGATTTACCTTTGTCTTTTAACAGTCTATTAATGGTGGGGAAACTTGGACTACAGATGATGGAGAAGCCCCTTCAGCCATAATTGTGAAACGGAAAAAAAGAAGATAAGTTAGCTGAAGAGACAGCTTTCTTAACATGCAACTTGAAAGGAACAGCAGATACAACTGTTTTATTCACTTGGTACTGAAGATACGGATTTTTTTCAGACTATAGCATCTTTAGCTACAAAGGCTAACTTTGGCCTTTAGAATCAGGATATTATTATTGGCTATTATTGCACAGTTTCATGAAGTCAATAACTAGCAAATCAAGGCTGTTAGTTGTCACACTTTACACATGTGCAGTATATGGTTCTTTCCATAGATCTGAGCATTTTAGGATGAAAAATGGAAAACCAGAGCAATAAGACTGATACCTATCATGAAACATCCTTGTTTAACTCATCTTATGCCTGCTTCTGCATTTGTCTTGATAAACTAAAATTCTGCATTCTATATAGGGCTTTATCTAGTGTATATATAGGATTTCGTTCATTTGTAACTATTCCTAAGAGGCTTAAGAAAATAGGGTTTAAGAAAACAGAATATGAACAGCCTATGAAAAAAGGTTTTCTTTCCGTCTTTAAAATTAGGTGCATATTTGCTAAATCTCTGTAAAAAGTAACAACTTTTATTAAAAAAACAACTTGAGTAAACTTGGTGACTAATAAAAATTAAATCATATTCGTTTCAAAGTATCATTTACAATAGAAGACCTGACTTTGTATACCCCTTGTGTGTGTGGCTGTGTGTTCAAAAAAAGAGGACATATAAAATAAAATCAGCAGTAAGCTGTTGGCTTTCCTTGGTCAACAGTCCCTTAAATATTAGTCAGTGGCTAGCTGCATTCAAAGTGATTATGGTACTGATGCAGAATTCAGTGCTATAATGTGAACACAGAGTTGCTTTATCTTTCCTGTTCACTTCCAGGGTAGTAATATACAGTATATGTGTGCAGCTTTATTATACACCAAGGCTTAGCATTTCTGTTGCTCTTAATATATTCAAAGCATTTCACACTGCCTCAGTGATCTTCCTAATAGCCAACAGGTTGGTAGTATTACCCACCTATTGCTGGCAGGGGGCTAAGGCTAACAAGTGAACAAGCACACGCCTCCATTTTGCTCCCACTGCCTGGAGTGGCTCCAAAGGGGAGGGGCTGCTTGCACACCATGGTGAGGCTCCCTGTGAAACTTAGTGCTTTGTACCCCCTCCAACTACACCACCGCATATAGCTGTGCTATACATGTGGAACACCACATTAAAAAAAATTCCCAATTTTTATTCAACTTACAGCTGCGGCAAGCCAGGCAGCCTCCAGTGGTCCCTCAGGGGAAGGGGACATTTGTCCCCTTCCCCCGGGGTAACGGAAATAGCCCCACAAGGGAGCTACTCGATTCTGCAGTAGCTCTTTAGCTGTTAGGGGGCCTGGCATGAGGTTCCAGCTCCAGTGGAGTTGAGCTTTGCAGGTCACACCCCCTTCTGCCCCACTCCCTCCCCTGCCATGCCATGCCTTCCCTCCTCCCCTCCCCCCCATCCCATCTTACCTCTTCACTGTCTGGCATTCACAAGGAGTGTTGAGAGGCGGACCACGGCCCCAGCACCAGAGCTAGCTCAGTGCAGGCTCATACTGGGCTGGCTCTGGTGCTGGGCCTGCGGTAAGGCTCGCCAACCTTGCCTTACAGTATATTTGCCACAGTGCATGCCCACAGTAAGGCAGCGTGCATGGGTCTGGATTGGGCCCTAACTCCTCCAGCCTGTGAGCATTACAATGTGCTTTTCACTACTTCACTGGCTAGTGAGAGTAGAAAAAGCAAAACATAATGATATCAGGCCACAGCCAAAGTTGAACTACACATTACTGAAACAGAACAGGACTGCAACTTTTGGTGAACCATATTCTCTGTAACATGTACCACCCTGGAACTTTAAGTGAAAGACTTAAGTGAAATGCAGGGTTGTGAAAATTATTAGATGGCTTTTCTAATGGAAGGCTGCTATAGTCTTGTATTCCTGAGAAGTTAACTTTTATTATCAGACAAGTGATCTGAAAACCAGCCCAGTCATGAAGGCAAGTTTCTTAATTTTTACTAACATGTTAAAGTGGATACCTACAAAACAGCATTTCAGTAACAGTGAACAATGCGAGTTTGAACAGACTGAAAACACACCACTTAACAAAAGACCTTCATTCAAAATCTTCAGAGTGAGAGCCTGATATTGCTGCAACTCTGCAAGGGGCTATAGTATTGTCAGCATAAAAGCAACTTTGGAAACTACTAAAGCCTGAATCAATGATATCATTTTTGAACTAAGTGTTGCTAGTTAAACCAAGGGTTCAGCTTTAGATACATCAGTAAATCCTACTGAAATCAAGAAAACCTACTCAAGTGAGTTTTAGTCCAAGTCCTAATTCAAGCCTCAAATCAACCAATAAATACACTATAACAGAAATATACAATTTAAAAAGTTAATAAAATTACATAAAAATACTTCTTAATCTGTAAATAAATCTTTAACATTTTACATCTTTAAAATAAATGTGCAATACATGCTACTTTAAACACTTTGGATTGTCAGGTTTAATATAACAAGTTAATTATTACAACATTTAGCAGATGAAGAAACAAATAGTTCAAAATCTGATGAGATCTGATGATAGTGATGCGATGATAGTAATAGTGATGAAATCTGACAGAGCACAAGATTCCCATTGTCAAGCATGTTAGCAAACCTAATAAAGACAGAAATGCCTTGGAATACACATAAGTTTGGAATCACTGTGTAATTTATGGCATCCAAAAGAGGAAAGGAGGGAACATGTGTGTCACAGATAATTGGCCACTAATTCTATTCTACAAATCAGGGTCTTGAAAATGAATGCTCTGGCAGTTGTTACCAAGTTTAAGCAATTCCTTCAGGAATACGTGCAGAATTCTGTATTCAGCTTTGGTTACCAAGCAAAGGCACTACAGTTAGGCAGGACTAAGATCAGCTAATTGGACAAATGTAGTGAAGACAGAGTTAAAAAACACAATGGCTTTCAACTTCCTACAAATAATCTTGAAGCCACAGCTAAACTCCCCTTTCCCAAAATGAAGGAAGACTGGAGGGTGATTTAGATGTGAGCAAAGAAGGGGACAAACTGTAGCCTGCTAAGTACATTGCTAAAATGACATTCAATAATTACAGTTAAACTGTCTGTTTCTTGGCTTAGCCATTATGTTAACTGGCCTTTTGAGTTAGCATTCAACAACAACCTTTACACATATTTCCTGGTCATAGGAGATTACACCTGTAAGTGATCTCTGTGTAATTTGCATCTTCATTCAAAGGCTCCTTACACATTAGGGTTCCAATTCATATGCTCACAGACCTCTTGAGCAAGTTTTCAGCAGATGCATCTGTGTATTACAATACAGTGCATGAGGATTCATGGTTTGCAGCCATGGAATTGTATAGATGAACCTCTTCCAAACCTACTCATGAATTTCAAGTTAAGGCCCACAGACCAGCCATGCATGCATCAGTAAGGAAATGGTTAACGCAGGGAATTTAACACTTTCACAGGTACATCTGCAGGAAAGATCCTATGCCCACAAAATGTGACTTGGAATTGGCCCTTAAAGATACATCACCATCACCTTTGTAAACACTTCTTAGTGGTCTCACTTGAGTACACTGGTCAGTCTCTGCACTCAAAGACAATAAGACCATAAGACAACTCAAAATGAAGACAAATAAGTGAAGTTCAGTTCTGAAGCCTTTGCTGCTAGGTAGACACTGTAGCAGAAAATTCTCCTCAATGAAATTTTGCTTTCATTGTTCAATTATAAAAAACATGCTGAAACAACATCTGTTTGAAAGTCACCTTTACCTCCATCAGTTCATATGTTATTTAAAATATTTTATCAGAAAGTATTGAAGGGGTCCAGTAAAACTCATCATTCATCTAGTAAGAGTTCAAATACCCATTAGCTTTGGCAAAATACTTTAAAGAATACTTTGGGATTTTTTTTTAACACCCTACCTCAGAGACACTGTTTTGAAGACTGCTTTCTAAATAAAACTTATTTATTATTTTTCCCTATTGCTTTATCCCTAGAAGCAATAAAATACAGGCTCTCATTTGTTTCCAGAATTCTATTAGTAGAAATGTGGTTTCAAGTGTCCCAGAATAAAAAGATGATATGTATATAACAGTCACAGTAAGTATATACAGTGTGAAAAAGCACATCTACCGATGTCCTCCATACTTGGCTACCCAGTCCGTTCTTCCATGCACTGGCTGTACTGGTGGTGGACGAGTTAAAATGTTCATGCCTCTTGCTGCTGGGTTGTAAGTGGGACCAGGTATCTGAGCACGAGCAGCTTTCGTTTTCCAAGTATATTCTGAGGGGGGGGAGAAAAAAATCACTAAATCAATTCAAGCCAGAATCATAAGAACATAAGAACATAAGAACAGCCCCACTGGATCAGGCCATAGGCCCATTAGTCCAGCTTCCTGTATCTCACAGCGGCCCACCAAATGCCCCAGGGAGCACACCAGAAAACAAGAGACCTCATCCTGGTGCCCTCCCCTGCATCTGGCATTCTGACATAACCCATTTCTAAAATCAGGAGGTTGCGCATACACATCATGGCTTGTACCCCATAATGGATTTTTCCTCCAGAAACTTGTTCAATCCCCTTTTAAAGGCGTGTAGGCTAGACACCAGCACTACATCCTGTGGCAAGGAGTTCCACAGACCGACCACAAGCTGTGTAAAGAAATATTTTCTTTTGTCTGTCCTAACCCGCCCAACACTCAATTTTAGTGGATGTTCCCCAGCAACCAAGTAGTATTTGACTAGTAAAGAGATTCATGAGTTTGCAGTACTTGACACAGTTAGCTGGGGGAAGACCCATGCGGCAGAAGCAATCTGGATGTTAAGTGTTTTTCTCCTGGATTAGTCTGGAGAAGAACTTGCTCTATGCTTTTCTGCCACTCCAAGGTGGCACCAGCAGCATGTGGTACTAAAAGGTCATGCCATTGGCATGGACATCAGGTGTAGGGCCAGGAATCTGTCAATTTGTTGTAAAGAGATAGCAAATTATACTGCTTACACAAATGAGAAAATTCAACTCTAGCACTTTAGTTTGCATTAGGAATTGGCGAGGGAGGGAAAGAGGAACACTTATCTTTAATTTTTGCTAAGGTGATGACATACAGCCGATTGCCAAAAAGACAGTTAAGCATTTACGTATTTAAAACCCTTAGATTTTTACAGTAACAGATACCATACAAACCATTAGTATAGCTAGGGAGGGGAAGTGTTAAGTACTGAAGGTGCCGCAATGCACCATGTAAGTAGTCCCTCCCACCCACCATCAGAGCCACTCCGGGCAGAGACAGCAACACGCAGGAGATGCCATTTGGTTCAGCGAGCGTCTGAATGCTGCCTTGACTCCCCAGAATGGCTCCAAGAGCAAGTGGGAGGGACCACTTACTTGGCACATTGTAGCATTTGCAGTATTTACTGTTTTGCCCCCTCCCAGTTCCGCTAGCAAACTAGCATGCTGTTTTGCCCCCTGTCCCCAGCAAACTACCTTAGGATGGCTATTTCACCCCAGGGCAGTTTGGCAGTCCATAACATAACCTCAAATGGCACAGAAAGTCACCAGAGGTGTTGTGTTACAATTCCTCACAGTATCTGTTGCAGCAGCCTTAGGGGCAGGAAGATCATGGGATAGAGCAAGAAAGCAAGTAGGTAAATTCAGCAATAATCTGTAGTTACCACAGTACATCTGTGTGGCAAAATGGTCACCTGATCCACTGAGACAGAGGGCTCAAACCTGGGGAGCATCTATACACATGGCTAAAGGCTTAGATTGGCTTCCTTTTCCCCAAACAGCAGCCTCCAGTACCATTTTGCAACCTAGGCCCAAATCCTAACCCACTTTCCAGCACTGGCACAGCTGTGCCAATGGGACGTGTGCTGCATCCTGCAGTTGGGGGGCATTCACGGAGGTCACCTCACAGTAAGGGAATGTTTGTTTCTTTACCTAGGAGCTGTGTTGCCCTTAAGTTGGTGCTGGAAAGTGGGTTAGTTCCAGAAGTGGTGTGCCATGTAGCACTGGAGGTACTTGTTTGAGAAATAAACCCTAAGCCTTTCTGGGAGTGTAAGTAACTAGCTAATCTAATCTAGAGAACCACTCATACTAGATAGCATAGCCACTAAAACATAGTGACTATGATCTCCCAAAAATCAAACCACTCACTTGGAAAAAGAATTCTCCAAGAATATTCATCCAATGAAAAACTTGAACACCACATATTCAGAAAAGGTATGGTGACATTTCCGCCTCAAATTCTACAACATACCTGTTCGTTCAGAACCACTGCCACCATCCTAACAGCTACAAAATATATCTCCATAAAGAATGTATTGTATTATGTTGAACATACAAAACACATGCAACACCATAAATGTTCACCATTAATCCTGCCAAGATGTGAAATACTATCACATACTACTCAATACTACCCAAAATTGCAATTCACATTACCCCTCCCATTGTACTGAACAAAAAAACCTGTCAAAAAGGACACTGAAAGATATAGATAAGTTTTTAAAAAGTGTTTCTTTTCTATGATAATATTAGATCTTACTTCATAAGAACATAAGAAGAGCCCCGCTGGATCAGGCCACAGGCCCATCTAATCCAACTTCCTGTGTCTCACAGTGGCCCAGCAAATGCCTCAGGGAGCACACAAGACAACAAGAGACCTGCATCCTCATGCCCTCCCTTGCATCTAGCATTCTGAGGTAGTCTACTTCTAAAATTAGGAGGTTGCACATTACACATCATGGCTTGTAACCCGTGATGGACTTTTCCTCCAGAAATTTGTCCAATCTCCTTTTAAAGGCATCTAGGCCAGATGCCATCACCACAACCTGTGCAAGGAGTTCCACAGACCAACTACATGCTGAGTAAAAAAATATTTTCTTCTGTCTGTCCTAACTATCCCAACATTCACTTTTAGTGGGTATCTCCTGGTTCTGGTGTTGTGTGAGAGGCAAAAGAGCATCTCCCTATCATTCCCCTGCATAATTTTGTATGTCTCAATCATGTCCCCCCTCTGGCATTTTTTTTCCTAGACTGAAGAGCCCCAAAAGCTGAAGTCTTTCCTCATAAGGGAGGTGCCCCAGTCCAGTAATCATTTTGGTTGCTCTCTTTTGCACCTTTTTGCATACCAAAGGGCTTTTGCCTGTAAAACTAAAGCAACTTAAACCCACCTTTGAAGAAAAAAAAAGGGGGGGGGGAATCAATATAATATAGCTTACAAAAATAGCTTTTAAAAAGGTGGCTGCCAGTTGTTTTATCAAAAGCAAACATGGAGCCCTAGGTGGCTCTTCCTTAAAGCAGGCTGGGGCAGAGGGAGTAAAATTGTCCTTAACAAGAATGAAAGGCAGAAAATGTGTGGAAAAAAGCTCAACTTGAGGCTAACCACTGGCTTTGTTGGTTTCTTGAGAATAGTGAATGCTGGTGCTCAGCTCCCCAGGAGGGAAATGCCTGTTGCTTTCCAGAGTTCCATTCCAGAGCTTCAAATTTGTGATTCTTCCTAAGTAAAGGTGTTTATTTTGGGTTAGGATTTTTGAACCCAATGGGCTTGCTTCCGAGTAAAAAAAAAATAACACATAATTTTTTCAAATACCTCTGCTCATAATAGGCAGCACCTGGTGTTCCTGGGGCAGTGGTTGAAGAAGAAGAAAATGGCTTGTATTACTGTCAGGAAGGGACTGCGATTTGTTGTCATTAGTTGACATTGAAAGACAACTGCATGCAATGATGGTGATGTTGTGCCCTATCTATTATGTGCTCTATCATGCATGCGCAGTTGTCTTGCAGAATCCACTTTCTGTGATTTCCACAAGGCAAGCTGATTATATGGTGCAGATTGTCCCATACACTTATATCATTGTGCACATCTTGATTTAAAGCTAAGATCGAAATTCTTTAACAAAATAAAACAAAGAGGGTATGCAGGAAGCCTTGCTTTCTTGATGTGAGGACCGCATGGTGACTTGCCTGCCTGGTGCGAAAGTTGCAGACATCACTTCTCGTCTAGACAGGCTGGTAGACAGTGCTGGGGAGGAGGTAGCGGTTGTGGTGCATGTCGGCACCAACGACGTGGGCAAGTGTAGCTGGGAGGTCCTGGAGGCCAAATTTAGGCTTTTAGGCAGGAAGCTGAAAGCCAGGACCTCAAAGGTAGCATTCTCTGAAGTGCTACCTGTTCCACACGCAGGGCCAGCTAGGCAGGCGGAGATCAGGGGTCTCAATGCGTGGATGAGACGGTGGTGTAGGGAGGAGGGGTTTAGATTCGTTAGGCACTGGGGAACGTTTTGGGACAAGCGGGGCCTGTACAAGAGGGACGGGCTCCACTTGAACCAGAATGGAACCAGACTGTTGGCGCATAACATTAAAAAGGTGGCAGAGCAGCTTTTAAACTGATCCCTGGGGGAAGGCCGATAGGAGCTGAGGGGCATCCGGTTCGGGACTCCTCATCCCTATGGGATGAGGATGGGGAGGTTAGAGAACAACAAGACAAAGGCAGAGTAGGAGAAGAAATTGGGAAAGGTAGCGTGATGGGATGTGATAGACAGTTTGGCACAATGAGAGGATGCGGGGACAAAGGAGCGAATAAGCAGCCTATCCTGGGGCATTCCATGTACAAATGCTTTTATGCGAATGCCCGAAGTCTACGAGCAAAGGTGGGAGAACTGGATTGTCTGGTGACAAGGGAAAACATTGACATAGTGGGCATAACGGAAACCTGGTGGAATGCGGAGAATCAATGGGATACCGTAATCCCGGGCTATAAACTCTACAGGAGGGACAGGCAGGGGTGTGTTGGAGGTGGGGTGGCCGTTTATGTTAAGGAAGGGATAGAATCCAGCAAAGTAGAGATTGAAGGTGGGTCAGACTCCACCGTAGAATGGAGTCTGCGATCTGTTTTTGACATGCATGTTGGGGGAAGAATACCAAGCAAATCTCTAACAAAAACCCTTGACTTCCGACGGGCAGACTTCCCTCAAATGAAGAGGCTGGTTAGAAGGAGGTTGAAAGGGAGGGTAAAAAGAGTCCAATCTCTCCAGAGTGCATGGAGACTGCTTATAACAACAGTAATAGAGGCCCAGCAGAGGTGTATACCGCAAAGAAAGAAGGGTTCCACTAAATTCAGGAGGGTGCCCGCATGGCTAACCAGCCAAGTTAGAGAGGCTGTGAAGGGCAAGGAAGCTTCCTTCCGTAAATGGAAGTCTTGCCCTAATGAGGAGAATAAAAAAGAACATCAACTGAGGCAAAAGAATTGTAAGAAGGTGATATGGGAGGCCAAGCGAGACTATGAGGAACGCATGGCCAGCAACATTAAGGGGAATAATAAAAGCTTCTTCAAATATGTTAGAAGCAGGAAACCCGCCAGAGAAGCGGTTGGCCCTCTGGATGGTGAGGGAGGGAAAGGGGAGATAAAAGGAGACTTAGAGATGGCAGAGAAATTAAATGAGTTCTTTGCATCTGTCTTCACGGCAGAAGACCTCGGGCAGATACCGCTGCCCAAACGGCCCCTCCTAACCGAGGAGTTAAGTCAGACAGAGGTTAAAAGAGAAGATGTTTCAGACCTCATTGATATATTAAAGATCAATAAGTCACCGGGCCCTGATGGCATCCACCCAAGAGTTATTAAGGAATTGAAGAATGAAGTTGCAGATCTCTTGACTAAGTATGCAACTTGTCCCTCAAAACGGCCACGGTGTCAGAAGATTGGAGGATAGCAAATGTCACGTCGATCTTTAAAAAGGGAAAGAGGGGGGACCCGGGAAACTATAGGCTGGTCAGCCTAACATCCATACCGGGTAAGATGGTGGAATGCCTCATCAAAGATAGGATCTCAAAACACATAGATGAACAGGCCTTGCTGAGGGAGAATCAGCATGGCTTCTGTAAGGGTAAGTCTTGCCTCACGAACCTTATAGAATTCTTTGATAAGGTCAACAAGCATGTGGACGCGGGAGAACCCGTAGACACTGTATATCTGGACTTTCAGAAGGCGTTCGACACGGTCCCTCACCAAAGGCTACTGAAAAAACTCCACAGTCAGGGAATTATCATGTCCTCTCATGGATTGAGAACCAGAGGCTAGGAAGCAGAGAGTGGGTGTCAATGGGCAATTTTCACAATGGAGAGAGGTGAAAAGCGGTGTGCCCCAAGGATCTGTCCTGGGACCGGTGCTTTCCAACCTCTTCATAAATGACCTGGAGACAGGGTTGAGCAGTGAAGTGGCTAAGTTTGCGGACGACACCAAACTTTTCCGTGTGGTAAAGACCAGAAGTGATTGTGAGGAGCTCCAGAAGGATCTCTCCAGAAGGATCTCTCCAGACTGGCAGAATGGGCAGCAAAATGGCAGATGCGCTTCAATGTCAGTAAGTGTAAAGTCATGCACATTGGGGCAAAAAATCAAAACTTTAGATATAGGCTGATGGGTTCTGAGCTGTCTGTGACAGATCAGGAGAGAGATCTTGGGGTGGTGGTGGACAGGTCGATGAAAGTGTCGACCCAATGTGCAGCGGCAGTGAAGAAGGCCAATTCTATGCTTGGGTTCATTAGGAAGGGTATTGAGAACAAAACGGCTAGTATTATAATGCCGTTGTACAAATCGATGGTAAGGCCACACCTGGAGTATTGTGTCCAGTTCTGGTCGCCGCATCTCAAAAAAGACATAATGGAAATGGAAAAGGTGCAAAAGAGAGCGACTAAGATGATTACGGGGCACCTTCCTTATGAGGGAAGGCTACGGCGTTTGGGCCTCTTCAGCCTAGAAAAGAGGCGCCTGAGGGGGGACATGATTGAGACATACAAAATTATGCAGGGGATGGACAGAGTGGATAGGGAGATGCTTTTTATACTCTCACATAATACCAGAACCAGGGAACACCCACTAAAATTGAATGTTGGGCGGGTTAGGACAGACAAAAGAAAATATTTCTTTACTCAGCGTGTGTTCGGTCTGTGGAACTCCTTGCCACAGGATGTGGTGCTGGCGTCTAGCCTAGATGTCTTTAAAAAGGGATTGGACAAGTTTCAGGAGGAAAAATCCATTACGGGGTACAAGCCATGATGTGTATGTGCAACCTCCTGATTTTAGAAATGGGTTATGTCAGAATGCCAGATGCAAGGGAGGGCACCAGGATGAGTTCTCTTGTTATCTGGTGTGCTCCCTGGGGCATTTGGTGGGCCGCTGTGAGATACAGGAAACTGGACTAGATGGGCCTATGGCCTGATCCAGTGGGGCTGTTCTTATGTTCTTATGTTCTACCATTATTCCTAATTACGTCATCATCAGCAAATTATTTCTACTGCAGCTTAATAATGTTACCTTTCTTTGTATCACAGATGTTCAGAAGATCTGATAAGCAGAATAAATGAAGCAATGAAAGAGCATTCAAGAAAAACAGGTTTGAGAACATGACAAAGAAATGGAAAAAACATGTTAGTTCCATAAAGGAAAAAAGCTAGAGGACTACAGAAAAGTTAATTCACAATAGGTGTCAAAGAAAAGGAAATGAATGATTAGATCTTCACTATATAAATGTGTCTCTGCCCAGGAAAATCATTAACATGTTATTCTGATAATGCTTAAATTGACTTCTTCCAATTTCTTGGGGATTAACTGAGCTCAATTAAAAGTCTTCTCTAATGCTTAAAAGAAACCATCGCTTTTAAGGTTTATCCTAGAGCACACAGAGTTGCATTGTAATGTTTCCTTCCTCCTATGGAAAGAGTCCTTATGCAGGTAGTAGGAAATCTTACTACATAATCCGCTTTGTCATCTTTTCAGTCGTAAAACACTGGTGATCTTGAGCCAGTCACCACCTTTTAGCCCAACCTACCTCTCAAGGTTGTTGTGAGGATAGAATATGGACAAGAGAGGGCCTTGAGCTCCTTCAGAAAAGGATGGAATCAAATGTCAATTTCCGCGTACTGGGGAGTAATTAAAAACACAAGATCTTTGCAGAAATAGAAACTGGCAACTCTAGCTGAGACAAAGAACTCCACTGGTAAGAGAATTTAGGAGGCAATCCAACCCCTGGGTTAGGCCGGCACAAATCGCTTGCGATGACCTGGGGGTGTCGCAAACGTGCCATAAAGCATGTTTGCGCCAACTCAGGAGTTGGGGTGGCCAGTGAAAGGAGTTGCCTGGCAGGGTAAGTTTGTGTCAGCCTAGCTCAGCCGATGCAGGGATTGGGGGTGCTTGGGGAGGGCTGGGGAGGAGGCATTTTGGAGCAGGTGAAAGGCAGGCAGTGAGTGTTCCTGGGGCGATTGGGGAGCAGGAGGCGAGGTCAGGATCCAGCAGTTATGACCCCATTCCCGGGGGGGACGAAAAAACGGCACCTGTCACTCCGTTCTGCTCAGATCTGCGCCATCTCGTCAGGTGGTACAGATTCGAGCAGACTCATTGGGGCCAGTGCAGAATGACACGGGGTAAGGGGAAAGTTCTCCCCTTGCCTCAAGTTGCCGCACTTCTGGTCCTAAACTTGTGCTGGATGCAGCATAGGCCCACTGGCCTGCTTGCTCTAGCACAAGTTAGGACTGCGCTGAATGCCACGTTCCTGAAGATTCATCAATGGTCCATTTTATGACGCAAATTACAAACATTTACAGTCTGTGCATGTAAATAACTGGAGACAAACTACTGAGCTAGATGAGGTCAAAGGTGACTGAAGATGATGGGGACCAAAAAACAAATTTACAATGCAAACATAAACATGCTTATGCAGAATCAAGTCCCACTGGGTTGAATGCCACTTGCTCTGAGTGAAGTGTGTATAAGATTATAGCCTACAGTCTGCTAAGGTTGCAAATATTGGGGAGCGTCATACATTAGAATAGTGCAGGGGTGCCCAAAACCTGGCCTGGGGGCCATTCGCAGCCCCTGGGGACTCCCAATCAGGCCTGCAGAGAGCCCCCAGTCTCCAATGAGCCTCTGGCCCTCCGGAGACTTGCTGGACTCCATGTTGGCCCAATGCAACTGCTCTCAGCATGAAGGCGACTGTTAGACCTCTCAACTGTGGGCCAAAGGCTCCCTCCACTGCTTGCTGTTTCACGTCTGTGATGCACCAGCCACAGTGCTTTGTACAAGGCCTTTTATAGGCCTTGAGCAAATAAGATCTGCATTCATTCATATGTTCCATCTCTAATATATTCATTTATGTAAATTTATTCAAATTAGAAACATAAATTATTTTATTTTCTGACCCTCGACATAATGTCAAAGAGATGACATGGCCATCCTGCCAAAACGTTTGGACACCCCTGGATTAGTGGGAGAGCTGGCTTGGGGGGAGTGCCCCCTCTATCATCTTGGTGTTTGTGGTTCCAGGTGTTGCCAACATCAAGGACGATGCAGAAGAAGACAGTCAGAGCTTTGCAGAGCTTTGCACTCACTATGGCTGCTCCCAGGTTTCCTACCTCAAGACTGCTCAGCCCACACCCTGGGTCCGCTCTCATTCTCTAAAAAGCCACTTCCACATCCCTTATATCCAGGTGGGGATAACGAGCCACCTGCAATAGTGAGTCAGTAAAACACACATTTTCTAACAAGACTGTCACCTTCTAAAATATGGGGTGTTCAGTTAAGTATTGCCAGCTTGTTACATTTAAAATGTAAGCCCTTATCAAAGTAAAACATACCTACACCTTAATCCTATTGGGCTGCTCCACTTACAGAACATTCATTCCACCAACACTAGCTGCTGAAATTCCACGCATGGAATAGCGCATTGTTGAAGCATCAGCAGAAAGGCCAAAGGTGGGAAAGTTGCTGGACCACTGGCCACCTGCCAATGCAGGTAAGCCAGCAGGGGAGGCTGGAGGGGGCGGGGGAGGTTGAACAAGGTGGGAAGGGGAGGCTGCAAGAGAGGGTGGATCCAGCAGCAAGGGTGTGTGTTGCAACTTATCCCCTTAGCAGCAGCCTCTCCACCCACTTTCTCTCTACAGACTTGCACCAGTGAAATTGCTGGTATGGATTAGAGAAGACCCTCTGCGGAGTGGGAAGCTTAGAAAGGTGATTTAAATCCCTTCTCCCCCCCCCCAAAGCCTCCTGCGTCATCCTCGCAACACTGGATACAGCATGTGCCTTTCCTGTGCAGCTGCATCGGCAGAGTGGAAAGGATAGGACTGGGCTGTTATATTCTTTGGCGAAAGTGAAATGAATGAACTTGCAATGTGTAAGTGTGACGTAAAATGTGTGTGTGCCGCATCTAAATAGCATCTGCTACCATAAACAGATGCAGAAGCCGAGTGATTCAGGCCTTTTGTATATTCTTGAAATATTAAGTAAGAGCTTGCATTCAACTGGCCTATGTAGTATACCTTTACTAATGGCTTGATCTACAGCAATTCTTTTGCTCTTTTTTTATTTTTTCCCCCCCATAACATGAAAAGCTTCACCTGCTAATTACTGGTATCATTCTGCTGCCACGGGCACAGCTACTAAGGCCAACTGAAAAGCTAGCTACCACAGAGTGAAGACTGAATTTGGATTGTAGCCTACATACCTACTAGTAAATTACTGAATTCATCTACCCAATCATTGTTTTCATTATTTAACAAACACTTCTAATTAATCAACACATTTCTGGCAGAAGGCTCCTGGCATGCATTTCGTGTTATGGAAGTCATAACATGTAATAAGCTATTAGACATCCATACTTTAGTAGAAAGAATAATTTGCATCTGTTCCACCAAAAAAATTAATCATATATTTAACAGAAAACAAAGAAGTTAAGCAATGTAAGGCTACAGTTTTGGCAGTGACTATTAACAAAGTAATAAGGTTCTCTGACATATAGCACCCACCAAGAGTAATTGTAATACCAAGAATGTATTTGGCTAGCCCTTAAATAATGAGATAAGTAAGGCCACAATCCTAACCCACTTTCCAGTACTGACATAAGGGTAATGCAACTCTAAGGTAAGGGAACAAACATTGCTCCACCTTGAGGAGGCCACCATGACTGTCCCCCAATTGCAGGATGCAGCACATGCCCCACTGGCACAACTATGCCAGTGCTGGAAAGTGGGTTAGGATCGCACCCTTTGTCTTTTAAATGCGGGCTAATGAGAGTCACAATGAAAAGCCATGTAGAAAAGAAGCTTTTTTAATATAAAAATGGAAGAAAATTTTACTGGAAAGCAATGTTACCATGGAAACTAAATTAAACTTTACAACGATTACTGCTGATTGTATAATACCAGTTTTATTAAGAGAATTGAAGGGACCACTCTAATATGAAATTAACATACGCAAGTTAGATCTTTTCTACAGCTTTACTTAAGCCTCTCTCTGTTTTCCCCAGTTAGGCATCTAGCCCAGATCTTCTAGGAATGCGCAAGTGATAAAGCAGCCACAAAAATTTAGCATGATTTATTCCACTATAAATTTATATTTATTTATATTTCTTTCACTATTTCACTAACAGGCAATAAACAGTCAGATTATTACAAAGGCTTACCCGTGGATGATGCACCGAGAGGTGCTAGTTGTATCCTCTGACCAGCAGAACCAACCTCTTTTTTGTGAAAAGAAGGGATATATCCTCCAGGAGCATTGTATGTAGCACCCACAAAGCCGGAATTTCCTGTCAACAGATACAAAGTTTAAAAAGTTTTTTTCAGGATTCACACGCACATTCTTCTCAATATTTAAAATTACCATTTTAGTATTGTACAATTCACCCAGGGGACTCTTAAGATGTATTCACTGCATAACTTATATACTGCATAACTTATATACTGCAGAATGTATACTACAATCAGGGAAGTCATCTTCTCTACCCCCCTCTTAACAAAGTAAGAAAAGCCCTTCTGGATCAGACCAAAGGCCCATCTAGCTAAGCATTCTGTTTCCCACAGTGGCCTACCAGATGCCTCTGATGCAGGAGAGAATGGCATATCCCTCCCCTGCTACTGCTCTCCTGCAACTGGTATTAAGAGGTGTGCTGTCCCTGAACCTGGAGTTATACAATCATGACTAGTAACCATTCATAGACCTGCACTCCTTGAATTTGTCCAATATACCTATACAGACATTAAGATAGCAATTATCACAACATCCCCATGGCAATGAACTTCACAGACCAACTACGCACTTTGTGAAGTACCTCCTTTTGTCTGTTATAAATCTCCCACCAATCAATTTCACTGGATGACCCCTGGTTCCAGAATCGTGAGAGAAAAAACCATCTTTTTAACCCCTCTCTCCACATCATGTGCTGTGGTATGTTTCATGTGCACCCTTAAATGCTATTTTTCCTAAGCAAAAAGCCCCAGCTGTTGCAGCCATTTGTCACAAGGAAGATGCTTCAGCCCTGCTCCCTACTGAAACACCGAACCCCCCCAAACAACTGCTGCAGAGGGTCAGGGAACCCTCAGGAGTGACACAGGATGCAGTATGGAGGGGAAGAGTTGCAAAGGGGGGAATACCTGAACACTAGAAGGGCACCACAAGTGCAGCATGCCTCTGCTCACAGTTCCTTCCCCACAGTTCCCACACTATCATCCTTGACCCTCAATAGTGCCTTTTCAGGGGCTCAGAGACTTCAGTAGTAAGAAGGGGGTGGAGACGGTGGTTTCCATGAGCATACCTTAGTGCTATACTCTGCATACTACTCCTTGTTAATATCTTTAAGAAGGTAGGTTCCTATATTCCTACCACTAAATCTTAGAGAAAGACTAGGCTAGAACTTTCTTCCTGACTAATGTCAGGTGTTCTTTTTTGTTTGTTTCATTTTTTTTAAGTACAAGGAATTCTTTCTATGGAGGCGTGTTCAATAATTTGCATCCAATAATAACCTTAGAGCTCCCATCTAAGGTATTGCAATGAGGGTTACCACTAGAATGAGAATTAGGTCCAAGAACTGCATCTGATGCATAGCATAGGCTGACAACAAAGTGGAGGAAGTACTGGAACAGAATGTTTTAAATACTATTGCAAAAAGAAAAGGTAGATGTATGTGCTGGCTGGGCAGACCACTGAAATAGGCACCCTGTGTCACATGCCAGCTGAGTGACTGGTCCCTGCAGTGCTCCTTCTGGCAGGTCCATGTGCCACATCTTTCCAGCCAAGTGTGCCTGTTTGTGGTAATGCAAGGTGTTAAATGCTAGATGAGGTGCTCTTTGTCCTTCTCCTGTTGCGCCTGGGTGATGAGTAAGCAGCCTTGTGGAGTAGGTGGTGTGGGTTCTAGACCTGCCTCTCCCTCCCTCTTTTTTTGGCCCTTGCAGGGATGTTTCTTATTACCAGCAGTGCTTTTTCCAAAACATGAGTCACACGTGCATATGAGGGGGAAAACAATCATGTGTAGGGATCCTGTGTTGAAGCCAATAGCACACCTATGTAATCTGTCAAGGAAGGGAAAACAGAGAAGGCACAAAGCAGTTTATGATAAGTGCTCAATGAATCAAAAGTGGGGTTTGAAGTGGGACACTCTGAATTAGCTCATTCACTCTTAAGCTTCACAGGGAGAATCTACCACTAATAGTCATGCTCAACTGAGCCCTAAAGAAAACTGTTAGAGGGGGGAGAAAAATGGGAGAGGACTCCCTCTCCCTAGAGTAGAACTCTAGGTAGTAGAATAGGGTAGAACTCCCTAGAACAGGGGTGGCCAACCTTACAACTTTGAGGCTCCTGGATCTTTAACAATTGTGTAGTGGAAGGAATTTCAACAGATGCAGCTTGTCATCTCATAGTTGCCCTAGAAGGAAAGAGGCAGAGCAAAGTAGGGGGTGGAGAAGAAGGGTCATGGGTAGATTAATTGGGCTTCCCAGAGGAACCTGGGAGAAGAAAAGAAAGATTTTGGGGTACAGAGGAAAAAGAAAGAAGGGATAAAGGCAGGGAGAGTAGTAGGGATAAAAGGAGAAGAGTATGAGGTGAAAGGCAGAAGTAGGGAATGGCTCTTTACAGTCTGAACTGATGGCTACAAAGGTGAGACTGGAAACAGGTCATAAAAGTACTTTACCCACTTGTGGTAGGGAAGCTAGTCTCTCCCACTGGACAAATTCTCTTGGCCTATACACCAAGGTCTCTAAGGCCTTGATGAGTTGGTTAAGCCATTTCTGCCCAACGTTGCATATATGCAACAGGGATAAAAGATGTGCATCTGTGGGCTGGGCAGAAATGGATTAAGGGAGGTTGTTTGGTAAAGGAAGCCTGAGATTGAAATTGGGCCTCCAACAAACAGTCCAAAGGTAAAACAATCTTTTACCCCCACACACCATTCCCAGTATTCCTACTGTAAACCAATATTCAGATACTTAAATAAAACCACAAAGACCAAAAATACATCTTTAATGAATCTCTTCCACAGCACTTCTTCCTCCATCCCTAGCGCCTCTTCCACAGCACAGCTTTGTGTCCTAGTGCCTCTTCCACAGCACCTTCCTCCACAGCACTTCTTCTCCACCCTGCTACTCTTCCATAGCACCTCTTCCTCCATCTCTAGTACCTCTTCCACAGCACCTCCATCCCCCAGCGCTTTACCACAGCACTACTTCTGCAACACCGACTTGTTCTCCAGCGCCTCTTCCACAGCAACTCTTCATCCCCCAGCGCTTCTTCCACAGTGCCTCTTCTGCGGCACCTCTTCCTCCATCTCCCAATGTCTCTTCCTCAGCACTTCTTCCACCACCAAAACCACCAATATCATGCTTTTGCAAAAACATCAGAATGGACTGACTGCACCTGCATGAAACTGCCAATGCAGCTGGTCCGTAACTCAGGGACTATCAGTATTTGTAGGTAGTGATGAACAGTCTGACTGCGGTTGCAATCCTATCCATACTTACATGGAAGTAAGGTCCATTGACTATAACAGGACTTCTGAAAAGACATGCACAGGATTGGGCTCTGACTATCCTGCAATTCTAAGCACTGAAAAAATAATAAGATGGCTAATTAACTGGAACCCAGGACTATACCAAATGTAACTAGCTTTGTTTGGGTCCAGACACTGAACAATGAGCAATCTCGGAGTCTGTCAGCCCTCATTCAATATCCTTCATGTCATGTCCAAATAGACTGTTTTGGATAATTAATGCATATGGCAAAGCATCAAGGAAAACAGCTGAGTAGAGAGACATGTGGAAGGTGAATTCTGTTGAAGAATATGTAATGTATCACTTCTCTCTCTGGATTCTAGAACGAACAACACACAAAAATACCTGTCAGTGTACCAGAGAGAAAGTTAAAACAACAATAAGTTAAAAAGTCCAGAGGAGATTAAATATAGTCTAGACCTAAGAGGTTCATGAAAAACTGAATTCCTTACCCGCTTGACCATTGCCATTCAAAAGTTGTGGTGCTCACTGTAACAAACATATGGCCTCCAGGCCAAAAGGTGGTCTGGTGATGGGAGCAAAGGGAATGGTTTATTATCTGTAACGGTGTCAGCAAAATTACATGATATCATATAGCAGCCCTTACACACATGCAAGGAAAAAAAAACACTTAATACATGAAGAAGGAAATGGAACAATTCAGAGGTTTTAAAAGGCACAAATGAGACATGCAAAGTCAAAAGCCCCCTGCATCTGACTTTCCAAAAATCACTCAACAGGATCCGTAGGTTTGCAGCAAGTATTATGGATGTGTAGAACCCAAGAAATGACATGTGATCAGACCTAAACCTTCACCTGACATATCAGAGAATCTTTCAGAAATCAGGTTTGGGAGTGTTGCATTTTGTAATTGTTTGTCCAAATAAAGACAAGACTGTGTGACATATAAACTTCCACACTAATATAGGTGCTTCTGCCCTCTTTCTAACTTTTCTAGAAAGCTTTAGAAGAGCTGTTTTTCTAGCTTTGGAAGAACTACACAGGAAGCCTTTTTCTCGATTTGGAAGAGCTATCCAGAAAACAACAGCATGACAATGCAGACATGATTCAGATATTTCTTCACTGTATGGTTACGAGCGTACATCCATTTTTTCTCTGCAACATAAGGCATGGTTTGCCTGCTTGAAATTTCAGGGCCTTTTATTTATTTATTTATTTATTTCCTATTATCGCCATCCTCATCCTCCATAATTTATCTGGGCATTTGTATGCCATTCTCTACCGTATAAGATGTCCTCAAGACAGTCCACATTCTGCTAAAAATCAAAAAGTTATTTAAAAAATGAAACAATTCATTAAAAACCACTGAACAGAAGAGCATTTTATCTACACTAGCAGCACATTCTGACCCAGACTGCCAGGCCCAGTTGCTGCTGCCTCCTTTAGTGAGGACTGTGGCCCTCCTCCCTCACAGTGGGAAGAGAAACACCAAGTAATCTATGAGGAGGAGGAGGAAACAAAGAAAAGATTATTATCTTTATAATGCTTTTAAATGCTTTCATTATTGTATTTTACTATTTTACATGTTATTCAGTGTTCTGACATTTGAATATCTGCTGTAAGCTGCCCTGCTGGCCTCTACAGAAGTGGAAGGATGAGACAGAAATCTTTAACATAAATGAATAAACAAACGAACACGTCAGACTAAACTATATGGATCAAATACCACAGTAACAGCTTACCAAAACAAATGAAGCACTACAATGATTATGAAGAGAATCCTGCAAAGAATTAGGTGCTGCAAAGTATAATAGTCATTCATTACCTTTTGAATCCTCTAATTTGTCATTCACTCTTTCTTTGCATGATAGTTTTTCAATGGGTTTAATTAAGTTTTCTTCTTCAGAACAGGCAGTAAAACAGATGGAGGAAAGAAAAGGATGAAAACAGAAAGACTGGGTGAAATGAATGGAAGACTCATTGAATAAAAGGCGAAGAAATCTGGAAATAAAGCGAAGGTGAACAAGCCTCTAGGATGCCATTGCAGTGGAAAAAGTTTTATATTTGCTGAAGTATTCATCTCTAAAACAAGAGCTAGAACAGTGACCATTTAACTTATTACTAACATCCAAGCAAGCAAAGCAGAATGTCGTTCAGATCTCATAAGACTATAACTCATATGAAGCAAACTGGGCAGCATACAGTATGTTCATTAATCCTAGAGAAAGAATACTTCACTACTTCACTTTTATACTAAAAAGAACTTTAACCCATTTATAATTTGTGTCATCTTTCTTTTACAAAAGACCTCATGACAGCCTGCACTCAGCTACTAATCAATAAAACAAAAGTGGATATTATTTACTAATAAGTTAGTTACAAAAGGGACATCTAGTTGAGGTAAAACTAGATGCTAGATCTACTGCTGAAATCTATTAACAATTATTAAGTATTTACAATACATTCATAAGTATTTCTTAATTGTTTTGTTTATTTTTAGTGTTTGTGTCACATAAATCCAGTTCATGCAGAGTCATAGCAAAATCATACACTAAGTGAACAAACCAAAGAAAAGAATAGGAAGTCACTTACCTAACTTAGAATTCAATTTCATAACACACCAATGTAATCATGTGTTCTATCATTTGAATATTTATTGTGCAAGAGTTTTAACTGAATAATATTCTAATTCTTCTAATAGATGTAATAGTAATTCTTCCAATAGAATAGATTCTTTTGATAGACGAAATACACAAACCTTGACAAACTGCTCCAGATAGGAACAAATACAAGTTCATTACATCCCCTTAATTTTGCTAGTTCAAAACGTGAATGTTTCAGTATTGGTATTATCATCTGGTTTCTTTTGATCAGCTCTCCTTTGATCCAGCATTCTCAGTCAAATGACTGGAATAATTACAAGGTCAAATAACTTGCATAATTAACATAGTAAACCAATCACTTAAACAAGATGAGAGTGAAAAACGTTCTGGGCAGTGCTTCAACATGATTTTTTAAAGCACATACCTCCTCTACACAATAAGTTTGTTTTATTTTTCAAATATATGTTACTTGGAATTTTATATAATGTGCATAGCATAAACATTTAATTTTAAGAAATGCATTAAATATCTTACACAGGTAAGCCTCGCTTAGCGACCAGTGATAGCTCTCATACGCGACGGCAACCGCTGGTCCCTGTTCGCCCCCCCCCCACTCCAAAGCAGAGGGGAGCCATGCTCCCTTCACCTCCAGAGGCTTTACTGAGGCACATTCGCACGCTGCCTCTATGAGTCTCAGACTGGCCATTTTGACCAAAAACACATGACTTCCGGTTTCCACTCAGAGAGGAGTGAGTGCCGGCAATGCCGAGCGCCAGTCCGCACTGAGCCCAGTACCAGATGGTCACCACCTGGAGCACAGTAAGAGCTCCAGGCAGCGGTAAGGATCTTAGGGGTGGGTGGAGGGGAGGCATTCCAGGGCAGGGAATGGTGGGCTGGGGCAGTGGGAGGAACCAGGGTGGTAGGGGGATGGGACTGGCGGAGACTTGCTCCACTTATCCTATCCTACTTGTCGGGTTGCAAAGCCTAACACAGAGGCTCTCAAATCTGCACTGGCAAAATAGCTTGGAGTTTTCCCTGGAGGAAGTGTATGAAAGTTCCCTTCTCCTGAGGAAACCTCTGGTGGCCCTGATGGTGCAGCTGGATGCAGTGGTACCCATTTTGGCACCACTGCACTCAGAGACAGGTTTGGACTGCCCGACCCCTGTCCCACTGCACACACTGATAATAATATAGATGTGCATCTGGATTTTCTACAATGCACATTCAGATGCAAAGCATATTACACTACATGACGTGAACTAACATTTCCAGCTACACTGTAGTGTTGATATGAATGTACATCCTTAACCCTCTGCATGTATGTTCCTGCCACACAACTATATATGAATCAGGATCACTGTTTAAAATTATGCATATTAAACACATGCTTGGAAAAACAATCACATCACTGAACAGTAAGGTAAGTTCATGAAATCTAAACTATGACAGAAAACAAACTGGGGTATACAAACTTTTAGCAGTGTATTATATTAATTACCTGCATTGACTCGGCTGAAAGACAGACCTCCAATTGGTGCCAGGGGTTTCAAAAACAAAGAACTGTTCCAGGTTCCATAGGATCCTTCTTTATTGGCTGCTCCTGAAGACACATTCTTAGGGTTTACACCTTAGAAAAACAAAACAAAACACCTTAGAAAAACAAAATAAAACACCTTAGAAACAACAAACAACAAACAACAAAACACCTAACAAAACACCTTAGAAAAACAAGAAAATATTAGTGCGTAATTTTCAGTTCAGAACACAGTAAATCAAGAGCACCGAAGTCACAGTATGGTTTCCAACATTTTTCACTAAATACTGTGCCAAAGGGCCATCAATCAGCTTAGGGAATGTCTGTGGTATTTCATTTATAGGTAATGTACCATATCCAAAGGTGGTTAGACAGTAAGGGCACAATTCAAACCTGCGCTGGAGCAGGCAAGACAGGAGGCTTGCGCTGCAGCCAATGCAGGTTTGTTGGCTGCAGCGGCTCAGCCAGGGGAAGCTCTTCCCCTTACCCCTGGGTAAGGGCTGCTGGCCCCAATGGGTCTCCTCAAGCCTGCACCACCTCTGGAGGTAGCGCAAGTCTGAGGAGAGCGGAGCAGCTTAAAGCCACTCCATTCTCCGTGAGGATGGAGATTGGGATCTGGCATAACTGCTGGGTCACAGCCCCGCCTCCGGCTCCCTGGGCACCCGCACCCAGGCCACCCATTGCCCGCCCTCCCCCGCCCAGAAACGCCCCCTCCTGCCTCCTCCCAGCTCCCCATGCTTACCGTTGCTGCTTGTGTTGGCGAGGGCACGCCAACACAAGCGGCGACAGGAAGCCGCCACAGAGGCGTCTGCCGGCCTCCACACGTCGGGCATCTACATGCGCCGATGCAGCTTCCTCCCATGTCGGCGCAAACGTGCTTTACTGCACATTTGTGACCCTCCTATGCTGGCCCAAGGGACTTGGGCCAGCATAAGGCGCAGTTAGGATTGCACCCTTAGTCCCATCAATGAGACAAGTTAGGCATGACTAACTTAAGTCACTTTCATTGAATGGAACTGTCAGCCCAATCCTATGCTCATGGTATAAGGGTGGGGGCAGGGACTGAACAGGGGTGATTTTCACTTACTTGAGCCAGCTCCTGCCTCCTGGAGGTGTGGGGAGCCTCTCCAGGCCCCCCCCCCAAGTCTCTACAAAAGTTTTTAAAAAATTGGAACCTACTTCCTGTGTTCCAATAGGGGAAAAAAAAACAGGAAGTGGCTATTGGAACACAGGAAGTGGGTTCTGACTTCTTTTTAAAACTTTTTAGAGGCTTCAGTAGGCAGGAGCTGGCTCAGGAAAGTGAAAATCACCCCGATCAGCCTCAGCAGTGGCATGATCCTGAGGATCTAGCTGCTGCCTTTGCCTCAGTCACACACACTGACCTTAGTTCACAACTCACGAGGAGTTTGAGAACCAAGGGTATAATCTATGCCAGTATAGCATGAGGTCCTTTGGTACAGCAGGCCCTCCAGCAGTCTTCAGAGTGCTGCTGACTGTGTAGGGCCTGGAAGGCTGTGTGCCACCAGCAGTATTGCACAGACCAGCCACCAGTGGAGTTCTACTGACAGAAGGCCTGCGAGTGGGGAGGACTGAATCTGGAATGTTCTATGAAAACTTCAAAAGCAGGATCACAGGTGGATCATAGTGGCGCTGGTATCCTCCATATCTGACACGCCCATACTGGCCCAGACGCACCACCTGCTGAGCTTCAGATCAAAGCTAGCAAAAGAGCTGGTGTAAATCTGAAAATTCCCATAGGGAACCAGGCAGCAGCTGGGAGGTATGTAAAATTTTTCTTTTCTTACTTCACCCAGTCGGCCTCATTGCCAATCAGCACAAAGGATGCAATGGAGGCTGCACTGGCATACCTGCATCACACATGCCGATAGAGAATAGAATTTAGTCATTAGTCATTACTAAGCTTCTTTGGTTATAAACCAATGTTAGATCATCATGCAAAAATGATGTAATGTTACTTAAATTACCAATATGAGCAACTTAAACTTGGTGTTTGATAAACTTCTGGATGGCATGTACCCCACTCTTTTTATTATTTTACAGTGGTTCCCACCTAACAAATTCTGTTTTTTTAAAAAAGCCTAGTTACTGTGTAAACAATGTCTGGTGTTGGAAGCTGCTGTAAAAGAAAATGTGCAAGAAAAACCCCATACTACTATGAAATGCACGTGCAACTAGTCTATCACACTGAACTGCACTACAATTTCCACTTTTCAAGGACAAGACACAGGCAGATCTCTAAAACAGAAACAACCATTAAGAAGGTTATAATTGTGACTTTTCTAATGCTATGACTTGTAGGTACTTGATACTGGTAAGTCCTCCTAGCTGTAGAATAAAAAACTAAAAATAACTATCAGTTGATGGCAGTCTTCCAACAATAAACAAAAAAGGCCATTTGAACACATGACAACCTACGCAGTCAGACTATTGGTGCATATAAGTCAGTACTATCTAGTCAACTGGCAGCAGCCCTCCCAGAACATAGGCAAAGAGCCTCCCACTCTGCCACTTGAGGTCCTGTTTTGTTTATTTATGAAAACAGAGATTCCAGAAATTTTCCCCTGGAATCTGGAATGTTCTATGCCAGGGGTGTCAAACTAATTTCATATAGAGGGCTGAATAGCATTCATGATGCCTGCTGAGGGCAAGAAGTGATGTCATTAAACAGGTCATGACCAAAAATAAGCACTTTTTCTCACTTGGGAACTCATTAGCTGCAAATGACAGAAGAGAAAATATACATATCTTGATCATATTCAAGATATGGGGGAGCTCAAGCGGGCTGCCCTTTCAGCAGTAACACCTCAGCACGGCTCAGCAGCTGAGAGCCTAAGGGCCAGATAAAAAGCTTCCACGGGCCACATCCGGCCCCTGGGCCTTATGTTTAACACCCCTGTTCTATGCAAACTTCAAAAGCAGGATATTATACAGTGTGGAAGGGCTGTCTGAGAAATACATCCAAGTCCAAAGGCACACTGTACATGAGGAGCTTGTTGCTTATTTCTCTGAATTGCAGTTAAGAGATTTGCAGTTAATGGTCCCAGCTGCCTGAGAGCTTACAGTTTCACTGATAATAAGGAAATGTTTGGTAGGATGCTAAGGAAGCAACTGTTATACAAGCAATCGCTACATATTTCAATTTTTATTTACAAAAGTACAGTACACTGATCTCCGTATGCAGCAAATAGGAAGAAACAGCTCCTACTAGTCCAGCCAAGGAGGGAATAAGAACAAAAACATGAAAAAGGAGTTTCCACCTTACCAGGCAGGTATCTTGATTGTTTCAGGTAGTACTGTTTTGCTGATGTTGTTGATACTCCAGAATCATTTCTCTTCAGTACTTTGCTTTCTCCTCCTGACTGGCCAGAAGTGGGAGACTTAGGAATGCTGGAAGCGAAAATGAACCATAACAGAACAAATTGGTGGGTTTAGATAAAACATAGACACATACCTTATTTCCTTAAATCACATTTGTTTTTAACATCTGAACTTGAGCCTGTCTACAAATGTTGGTTTGTTGGTGACAAATCAGGATTTGAAACCACATTTGAATCTGGTTTGCAAGCTACAGTTTGCGTTATCTGTGGTTTGCCATGATGTGCAAATTTACAGACCGCTCACTGGTCATGGTTAAGGCCATTACTCTGCATCAGGAAATATATAAAAATTGATCTTCACATGTCAGAAACTTGTCAGGAAATAACACTGTCAGGAAGTATCACACTGAAACTAGCAAATATTCTTGTGACATGAATCCATGTAAGTACATGGATTCCAAGAAAGTACACAGACCAAAATTCCATATTAGCCCTGTAAGCAACTATCATGTTGTGGGTGGGTAGTCCAGCCCTTCTTTGTGTCCTCCCTTTTCTTTGCCTCTACTGCTTTTGTTCACCAAGAAGTTCACCAAACAAAGAGTTCATCACATAATAAAATTGTTCTTGATCAGTGCCATTTCCAACTGCAAGTCGAAGTTGACTGACCACCCATTAAAGAACCCCCTGCATAAAGAAAACTGTATCCTGTGGCCTCTGGATGCCTCCTGGGGGTAAGAGAACATTTGCTCCCTTGCCCTGGGGCAAACCCCTGCCAGCCCAATTGAGTTAAACTGAACCTGCACTATCACTGATGCAGGTCCAATGTGGATTCATGAAGGCAGATCAAGCTCAGGAAGGGGGTTTGAATTTGGTGGATGCCGCTGCAACCAAACCCACCCCCTTTGCATTCCTGACCTGCCTTCTTCCCCACCCCCATGCTATCCCACCTGCTCCTCCACCTCTCTCTCTGCCCTACACATACTTACCAAGGCCAGTGGGCACCTGGAGTCTGCTGGCATGCAAAGTTGGCTGCTCACTTCTTACAGAGGTAGCCAGCCCACATGCTCTGGCAAGTCACCTTTTGCGACATCTGGAAGGTGCTGTACACCACCAGACCACTCATTCCAGTGGCACACAGAACCAATAGGATTGGGCCATTATTCTATTTTACAATGCCATACAACTAGTTCCTTCCCTTCTCCGATTCTGTCCTGTTTGGGAATGCTACTGATCAACGCCACCACCACTATTAGTATATCTCACAATTCTTCACTGATGGGACTGATCATTCCCAGTCACAAGATTTACAAATACATTTACAACATGTTTAAGTATGTGTTGACAGATGCAATACTGACCAGTGTAAATTACTTTAACAAGGACAAATGACCTGAAAATGAAAAGATGTGAAGTAACAAATAGTGGTATAGAAAGCTTCCAAGCACATGCAAGCAAGTCTTTTTGTTTTTATTGTTATTGAAATACTTCAGATAAATTTCTCTTACTTTATTTACTCACCCTACGTGATACATGATACAGAACAAAGAATTTTGACAGAATCCACAGGCAATGCGCTATAGCAAGGTTGCATGAATAGCTAATGTTGTCAGAATGACAGCACAATCCTATGCATGTCTACCCAGAAGTAAGTCCCACTGTGTTCACTGGGGCTTACTCCCAGGAAAGTGTGTACAAGATTGTAGCCCCACTGACTAAATGTACATTATTGAAGTCACAATAAACTAAGATTATATGTACCATATATGTTTTCTTTAATATTACAATGGTCATGAAAATATCACTCCTGTAAACTGGTTTGCAATCCCATAAACCTATGCAAAGTTACAGTGATTTTTAGCTTAGCTTCTCTATTAAGCTGAGTTTATAGAATTGGAAAACAATAAGAAAAACAGTGACTTACCTAAAAAGAGATTCCTTGGTTTTCTTTTCATGTAACATAGTAATGCTGGGCTTCTTAGAATAGGAAATCCCAAATTCTGAATCTTCAACATCATCCCAACTATCCATAGTCTTTAACATAGTATGACCCCATCGTCGCCGACAATTTTTTAAACCAACTGCACCATTTGCAGGTCCAATGGCTGTTTGTTTCTGTTTTCATTTTTTAAAAAGAGGCTACGTTATTCCTAACACATTATACAATTTGTTCATTACTATTCTAGATCAATAAGGGTTTGGAAATATTCTGTGTTTTTTAGGATAGGATAGGATAGGATAGGATAGGATAGGATAAGGGTAGGAATACAAAAAAAATGTACAGTAATGTTACATCCTTATCTGCTCCTAACATTGATTATTTCAATTCAGTTTCTCAAGAAACAGAAAGTAGCTGCTGCTAAAAAGAGTGCATTGCTCACCCACCCACTCCTCCCCAGAGCATACCAGCAACAAAATGAGGTTAGTTGGGATAATAATTGTTTGGTTGTATTGAGTTGTGTGTGAGATAGTTAAGGAGTGCCAGACTGAAACAGAGTTTGACTGCAAGAATCAATTCATGTGAAATTGAGTAAAAAAATTTTCCTTTACAACACCATTACAGCTGCAATGCAGCCCCAAGGTAAGGGCTTCCATGACTGTCCCCCTACTGCAGGATGCAGTGCACATCCTGTTGGCATGGCTGCATCAGTGCTGGACAGTTGGATAGGACTGGGCCCTAAGGCTATCCACACACCATAAGAACTCAGTGGGACTTACTTCTAAGAAGACAAGAACAGGATTATACTGAACGGCTCAGATATAATTTTAAGGTGAAATTGGACAGCGCACCCCCCTCCAAAAGAAAATATTCTTTTCCCTAGAAAGGTTACAAGCCAAGGCACACATTAAATTTTCCAAAAAGCAGCTTCCCTGCTATCTCTTGAGAAGCACTTTTTATGTTACAAGAGACTGTAACCTTCCCTTTTCTTTTCAGGGTTTTGCATGCACAGTAATGCACTCATAATGATACCTATCAGCCCAGGCTGTTTATCAACTGATGAAAAGTTTTTGTCTATATTAGCTGTTCCCTCTCTTCATAGAACTCTGCCAACTCCTTCCTTCCATTTCGATTATCTAACAAACACTGACATAACCTTTCCTTTATGTCTTTCCATTTCTTTTAAAAGAACATGCTAAAAAAGTTTTACTTCAAGACTTTGCTTACTGCTGTCCCCAGAGCACACATGCACCACCACATGGACAGACACGCAAATAACATGCAGCCCTCTTCAGATGTTCGAAAACTGGGCAGAACAATGCACATAGGGTCCCCAGGACCATGCTGCACTAGTCTCACTTCCTACCAAAGATGTGCATGTTTAGCCCATGTACTCCATGTTCAGTGTTTGCCTGCTCTGACAAACCCTGAATGTGGGGCAAGTTTCTTCCAGATCACTATTCTGCACCATGAGGAAGAACTGGGGCTTAGTTTGTGAATCCTCAGGGAAGGGGCAAGGTTAGCACAGCACAAACCCAGGGGCCTTCTACGCATTATTCAATACAGTTTTGGAATGACTTCAGAGGACCAATAGCAAAGTACATTTAATAGATTTGTAAAATTACCTTGGAAGGCACTGGAATGTTAATCCAATAACTCAAATGGTCCAAAAAAAGACGTAATGAAAAAGGAAGCAATTATTACCTCCAAATGATATGGAACCCCAAGTTATATTTCTTTACAATGAACACATACTTGTGAACAATTTAGAAAGAAATGTCACTGGTACAGCAAGTCTGCCTGTTTTTTAAATGTGTTGCTCAGGTCAGTGAGCCAATTGCAGCTTCTTGCTCAAAGCCAACTATTTGTGACCCATGCCCATCTGCAGCCTGCTCTATCTGCAGCCCATGCAGTCCCATCATGAGTGGGGGTGGACATGGGAGAATTCCTATGTTATATTCTGCATTGCTCCTCTTCTTGCTAAATTCACAGCTGAATGGAAGACATGGTACCACTTTTTTCACCCTGTTGCAACCCAGTATGGCAGCTACACTACATGGTCCACTTCCAACCGAGACTTCAGCATTTGAATGGGAGACTGAAAGTCTTTTGTGCTGTTGCTACTGAACTCAGAAAGGAATTCAAGCAATGAGAGAAAGAGAAGGGTAAAGAAGTGATGGTACTAATAAATGGGGGAAAACAGAAAAGGGGAAGTGAACTGATGGGATGTAGAGAGAGAGAGAGAGAGAGAGAGAGAGAGAGAGAGCGAGTGCTACAGTGGAAGGAGAAAAAGAGACAAGAGTGTGCTGTGGAGCAGAAAGAAAAGGGATTAACAGAGAACAAGTGCAAAAGAAAACATGGAGTTAAAATGGTAATACAATTGCTTTTCAACAATTAAAGCTGCTGTGTTATAATCAAGTACGTATATATACTTGGGAGTAAGCCCCAACCAATAGTCAAACTTTCTTAATAACCATTGTAAGATTGGGCAACAAGTAATATGGCTGCCTTAAATTAATAAAAATATAAGACCATGGCTCAGAGTGATTTGAGTTGTGCACTCCTGGTGCGGCTGTACTATGATTTGTTTGCTGGTAAGTAGTTTCTTTAAGATAACTTACAGGTGAAGAGTTTTTATTGATGGCTGGAAGGAATGGTTGTGGTTGTTGCTGTTTTGCTGGTTGCAGGTTGGCTGTGCTCTGTGGCAGCTGAACTGGCTGGAGGGGATATTGATTATTCTTTGACAGAGACTGCAGTTGAAACTTGTCTAGTGCATCTGGTGAAGACTGAGATTCTTGCTTAGAAACAGATTCTAATTTTGATACAGGCTCTAACTTGGGTAGAGATGGCTTTGTTTCTGTTGGCTGAATTGTCCTGGAATGTTTCTGATCCAGATATTGTGGAGGTGGCCCTAAAAGCTGGCCAACTTGAAAATAAGAATACTTCAGCGCCTGAAAAAAATGATAATAAAAGTAACACTAACATAATTAAATGCCTACAATGCTTCTAGTGAAAGAATGTCAAATAACTGTCCATATAGGTGAAGCAAGCACAATGAGTCTGGTTGAATGGCATGAGCAATGTCAGAGGAATGATATTACAGAACATATCAGATCATTTTACCTCTGTGTGAAGTTGGGGAGCTGATATAATGCTAGGAATAAAATCCAAGAAAGCCTAGACACCTCACCTCAGCTACAAACTCATAAGCCACAATTAATTAAGCCACAATTTCTTATCCTTAACTCCTGACACCTGCAATACGGGGATGAGAATCTTTAAACCCTATCCCAGTAGTTCCCAAACCCCTACAGGGGAGTTGGGAACAAGGTAATTGTTTGCGTGGATGGGGAGGGGGGGCAGCGATGGTGCCACAGTGATCGCAGCTGCATCACTACCAAGAGGCTTGTCTTTTACTGAGAGGCAGAACTGGCCTCTTGTAAACTTGCAACTCACTCTAAAGTCCTCTATGGCTGTGTAAACAGCCCTTATCTCCTATCATCAGTTACTTCCAGAGGATATTGGAAGGGGCTGTGAGCCTCCAGGAGCCTGCAAGAGGCCAACCTTGCCCGTCAGGTAAAAAAAACAAGCCTCTTGGTAGTGATGGAGCTGCAATTGCTGCAGCGCCGTTGCTGCCATCAGAGCAGGGCCACTCCCCTTAAGGGGGAATGCCCTGCTTCCAGTTCCCGCGGTGGGTCGCTGCCCTATCCTATAGGCATAGTATAAGAATTACTGAGGCTCCAGTCCTATGCAATTTTCCAGTACTGATGCAGCAGCAAGGTAAAGGAATAAATGTTCCCTTACCTTGAGAATGCCTCCATGACCACTCCCCACTGCAGAATGCAGCACATGTCCCAATGGCACAGCTGCATCAGCACTGGAAAGTTGGATAGAATTGGCCCTCTATTAATTCAGCATGTAAAGCAGTTTAAACATGTAAAATGCACTGATATATCTATACATAAAACATTTTAACCAACCTTTCCACAAAAGCGCAAGACATATTACAGTATCCTACTAACAAATCTTATTTATTAACAAAACGCATAATAAAAACAATCCACAAAATATGAAATACAGAAGTAAGATAAACCAGGTACAGGTCAAATTTCTCCTTCTCTTTAGTCGATGGCTTTGATAAACTGGTCTTAAATAAACATATGAAGTGCAGCAGGAAGGGGAACTAATGTATCTCTTGTGAGCAATCAATCAGAGTTAGGGCAACCCCTGAAAATACCCTGCTACTTATTGATGACAATCTAACTTGTTGAACAGAAGGAACCAAGATCAGTACACTCAAATATAACTTTAGAAAGCAAGTGGATTCGTACAGGGAGGATTGTTCTCAAAGATATGTTGTCTTAGGTCACAAGAACTTTAAAAAGGTAAGAACTACAACTTGAAACTGTGCTGGGACAATCACTGACAGCTGGTGCAGAACTGGCTGTAAATATTCTTGCTTGCCTACAGCCATCAACAATTGGGCTTCCACATTTGCACTATCTTCAGCTTCCAAAAAGCTTTCAAAGGAAGCTCCATATACAGTCAACCCATGAAGTTACAAAGGCATGGATTATCCTTGCTGTCTAGAAAGGACACAGGGCTCAATCCTATACAATTTTCTAGTGCTGATGCAGTCATGCCAATGGGGTGTGCGCTGCATATTTTGGTGGAGAGGCAGTTGCAGAGGCCTCCTCAAGGTAAGGGAATGTTTGTTCCCTTACCTCTGGGCTCCATTGCGGCTGCATCGGTGCTGGAAAACTGGACAGGACTGAGCCCACAATCAGCATTTATCAGGTGGGACTGATCACATTACCCCAATCCACTGTCAATCCTAATCATAATATGTATGAATATGTCCAACCAGCTCACTGAATCATGATTGTGAAATACACACCACACATGTACAAATACACTGTGGTGAAATGGTGCATCAGGGAGAGGCTCCTCCCCACATGGAAAACCTCAAAACATTACTTCTGGTTTTGATGACATGGGCAATTCTGTAACAATTCATATTTAATGACTGAACTTTTTTGTATTTGTTATCATTCACTTGGATAAAAATTCTCCCAGAGGGTTGTTCACTGCTCATTATGCATCTTGATGTGAAATTTCCACATTGCCATTATTACAGGGCTCATGCACCTGACTTGCTGTAGGTCGTTTTTTTGGATCCCACTTCAGCATATCCTCCATGAACTGTACTGCCTCATTGCTGGCATTTGGAATGAGAGTCTTTAGGTTTATGGAGACACACTGAGGGAAGCGAAAATTCATCGCTGCAGCAAGTTGGTATCCTTCTGGCCAATCGCTCTGTAAAAATAGTAATAATAATAATAATAATAATAACAATAATAATAATACCTAAAGCAAAACATAAAGTGTTATGTCATTCTGAAGATGGACAAGAATTAAGGCTTTTAGGAGCAAACAATACTGTGGAAAAAATTCTTGTGCTCCACTCATTTTTTTTTTAACCAAAAGGTCCTCTTGTAGGATGCTCCTAATCTCCCAGAAGCTTCTGTGAGGCCCCAGCAGCCACGTCAGAAATCCAGTCTTTTTTCAATCCACTGTCAATACACAAGGGCCACACAGCACCCCAGAAAAGCATTACATAGATTCTTCATATCTATGTAATCTGTCTTCACAGCTAGACTTTCACAGAAACAAAGGATGCTGGCTGATCTTCCTACTAAGTCTGGCACATGAAGAAAAACTGGACAGCCAAGCCCACCTGGCTAAGTAAAGGAATGGGATGGCAGGCCTCAGGTAACCCTGATTCCTCCAATCAGCTGTCCCTAAAACATAAGCAAACCTAGGGTTATTAGAGGAACACACAGAGCTGCTCTTAGTTGCTGGTCTCCAGTTCATCATATGATGCACCAGTCTATGCATTAACAAAGAGTTCCTGCACCACTTTCTGGAGTGCAAAAACCATCTCTGGGACAGAATGTGTAGTCAAAGACAGGAAAATACCTACCAACTTCTGCTCAGAGATTTCATTTTGTTTTCTGCTTTTAGACTTGGTGTAAACTTTGTCAATATCTTTTTGAGGAAGTCCTGTTTTCTTTTTATCTGTGTCTTGGTTTGATACTTTACATCTCATTTCTTTTAATTTCAGCTTGTTTACTCAGTCTTATTAGACTATTTTTTATGGTTCTTTATTGCTGGCTTGGTTTCAGTTCCTCAAACTATGAGTTTTCATGTTTTCCTAGATCTCTCAGTCCTTGAGGAACCTCTCAGTTCCTCAAACTGTGACTTTTAATGTTTTCCCAGACAACTCAGCCCTTGCTATTATTTGTTTTGCTATTTTTACATCAAGATCTCCCAGATTTGGAGAATTACTTTACAGATCAGAGAGAAAGATTTCCAATGTGGCCCTTCCTCAGGCCTTGCAAGAGTGGCCGTGCTCTGCAGAGGCCACGGTGATGGTGGACTGCACGGTAGGCTGGTGGACCTTGGGATCTGACTGTGTACCAAGCAGATAAGACTGGGCCGTTAGTCAAGTCATTAAAAAGTAATATTTATGACAATTTCATGTTTGTTTAAAGCAGGCCATCAAGCAGGCAAGTGTTTCTGAAAGCTTCTGGATTTGAAATCCTAGTTCTAGTGTCTTCTATCCATAGTCTAGCACCAACCATCTGTTCTTCTTCCAAATGTTTAGACTTCAGAAAACCTTGCAAGTGGTTACAGCAGTGGTTCTCAAACTGGGGCATCATGACACCCCAGCCTAAGAACCCTGGGCTCTGCCCCCTTAAGGGACAGGGGGGAGGCAGAGATGCAATCCCCTGGACTGCACCTCTGATCAGGGCGCAGGGGCGCACTTCCCCACTCACTACCCCCTGCAGCAGCCTCCTGAGGATCGCCCAGCGCCAGTCTCACAAGGCTTTCCAAACAGCGCAGACCCCTGCAGAATGCAATCACAACCACTTCCTGTTTTTTAATTGCAAAACTGGAAGTGGTCAAGATCACGTTCTGCAGGTGCCTGTACTGTGTGGAGAGCCTTGCTGAGGCTCCTCTGACCCGTGGGATGCTGTTGCAGGCAGGGGTGAGTGGAAGTGCACCCCTGCACCCCTCCACAGCAGCACAATGCTGGGCATCACATTGCTGCCTTCCCCCCACCCCTGCTCCTTAAGCAAGGACTTACAGGCTCTCAAACTCTACCAGAGAGTTTGAGAACAACTGGGTTACAGGACTAAACCACACTCATGTTAGGAGAAGAACATAACATTTCAGGTTCCCTTATCAAACATCACAAGAACAAAATAGCAAAGAAGCTTACTCCTTTCCCAGAACAGGTTGGGATGAAGGGAGATGGGGACACAGTCATTCTACAACTCTCGTGTGGATCAGTGATGGTTATCTGACCTGGACCATTAAACCCCTCAGTTGGTTGGGGGGCAACTGACATTATCTCCCTATATTGAACACTATCTCCCAATCTCGTCTGATCTTGGAAGCTAAGCAGGGCCACGCCTGGTTAGTACTTGGATGGGAGACCGCTTGGGAATACCAGGTTCTGTAGGCTTGTACCATAGTCTTTCGAGACTGAAGGTTGCCAACCAACTGACATTTCAACCTTATCCTCTTTTTAGTTCCCCTCTAGGGGTTTCACACTTCCCCACATAATAATAATAATAATAATAATAATAATAATAATAATAATAATAATAATAATAATAACTTTATTTCTACCCCGCCTTTCTCCCCGAAGGGACTCAAGGCGGCTTACAACATATTAAAAACAATTTAAAAAACAAATAAAAACATATTAACACATACTAAAAACAGCAGTCAGAGTAAAAAAAAAAATAGGTAAAAAGAGCATAGAGCAGCAGCAAGTCATAAAAGAATCAGGCCTGTAAAAAAAAAATATTAAAAGATGTTAAAAAGATGTTAAAAGGCCAAGAACTCAGAAGGCCTGTTTAAACAGAAGGGTCTTCAGGCCTTGCCAAAAGGTCTCAAGAGAGGGAGCCATTCTTAAGTCAAGGGGAAGGGAGTTCCACAGCATTGGTGCCACTACTGAGAAGGCCCTATTTCTTGCAGCCGCCCCACGTACCTCCCTAGGCGGCGGCACTTGTAAAAAGGCCTTCTCTGATGACCTGAGAGGGCGAGCCGGATTGTACGGGAGCAGGCGATCTCTAAGATACCCTGGTCCAGAGCAGTATAGGGCTTTAAAGGTCAATACCAGCACCTTGAATTGGGCCCGGAAACGAATGGGCAGCCAGTGCAGCCGCTGGAGAAGCGGACTGACAGGGTCGAACCGCCTACCTCCAGTAACCACACGGGCCGCCGCATTCTGCACTAGTTGCAGTTTCCGAACCGTCTTCAAGGGCAGCCCCACATAGAGTGCGTTACAGTAATCTAATCTCGATGTCACCGAGGCATGGATCACCGTGGCCAGGTCTGCACGATCCAAGTACGGCCGCAGCTGGCGCACCAGCCGAAGTTGAGCGAAGGCCCCCCTTGCCACAGCCGCCACCTGGGAATCCAGGAGCAGCTGCGAGTCCAGGTGGACCCCCAAGCTGCGGACCTGCTCCTTCAGAGGGAGTGCAACCCCATTCAGCGCAAGCCGATAGTCCAGCACCTGCATCGAGGATTTCCGAACTAGGAGAGCCTCTGTCTTATCCGGATTTAATTTCAGCTTGTTAGCCCCCATCCAGATCCTCACTGCCTCCAGACAGCACTCCAGGCCCTCAACCGCCACCCTGGAGTCTGGAGGAAAGGAGAGATAGAGCTGGGTGTCATCAGCATATTGATGGCACCCCACTCCAAACCCCCGGATGACCTCTCCCAGCGGTTTCATGTACATACCCCACATATTAGGAGGGACCAACCCAAAATCTAGTCCAAAAGGAAAATGTTATTCAAATCGTACTAAGAAGGAGTTGGAGCACAATTAGGAAGGAGTTGGAGCACAATTGTGTTTCTAAACATGTCAGGTTTTTACTCTTTACTATTCCCCCAAATGAATTAAAAACATGAATATTTGCTGATGTTTGAACTTTGTTGTAATGGATACACTTTCTATGTTAAGCTTTCCACTAAAAATAAAAAAACAATTTGTAGTTAGAAAGAAATCTCATCTGTTCTAAGTTGTTTTACTAAACTGTACAATTCATGTTCAAAAAAATCTGACAATGTACATTAAAAAAAGAGGTGGTGCTTAGTACATTGTATAGCTTTATGGTAGGTTGCACCTTGGAAGTTTGACAAATTGTATTGGACGCTTACATTTAACACAGACATTATTTGAACCCCAAGTAAGGACAATACACAACAAAATCCCAAGAACATAGTTTCTATGCAAAGTCACATGGGAATCTGATTTAAGAGACTATTTTAATTTCTCTGACTTTTGTTATGATGGAGATTATTACATAACAAGCCAAAGCACATGAAAATTGCCAATAGTCTTCTCTCAGACATAAACAAAACAAACATGTTTTATTGGGGAAACATCAAACAACTGCCAAAGTAACACATCACTGTGGAGAAAACAGGATTCAACACTATCTACTTTATTCCCACCTACTGTGATATTATCAGTTTACCAAATACAGCTTACCTTTTTAGGAGTTCCCAATACTTGGCAAATTTTGAAGATTTCATCAACTTCACTTGTTCCTGGAAAAAGAGGTCGTAATGTATATAGTTCAGCCATTATGCTGCCAACGGCCCATATATCAATTGGAGAACTATAAACAGATGATCTCAGTAAAACCTCAGGTGCACGGTACCTGCAATGGAGAAGAGAAATGACTGAATGCATCTGTGTAGAGATACAAAAGGTGAGTGAAGCTTTTGTTCCATTATATACTTGCCATCTGGTGGAAACATAATCAGTATATGGAGGTTGGGATCGTAACTCTCTAGCCAAGCCAAAGTCAGCTATTTTAACAAGTTCTGGTCCCATACAAAGAAGGTTTTCAGGTTTCATATCCCGATGGAAGAACCCTGTAAAAATAATAATGCAACTGAGGACAAAAAGGCTACTGCCTAAAACAGGAAACTTGTTTTTAGATTCTCTCTCTTGAATAAGATTTAAAACAATCAAAACAGATTTGCTATATGTTTAATTCAGTTTTTAGAATTAAAGTTGAATTTAGAACTTTAGAGAAGTTCTAGAAATTTGCTAGCTTTAGAAATCTAGAACTCTAGAAAGTCTCTAGCTAAAATCTAGGACTACCAACCGACTAAACAACTTTACAGCACAATCCTATCTTGTGCTGGAACAGGCAGGCTAGGAGGCCTGCACTATATCCAACGCAAGAAACTCTTCCTCTTACCCCCAAGTAAGCCACTGCAGCCCCTATGGGTCTCCTCAGACTTGCGCCACTCCTGAAGTGGCACAAGTCTGAGGAGAGGAGAGCAGCTTGCATCTCATAACTGACAGGTTCCAGCCCCGCCTCCCGCTCTCCACCCCAGGACTGCCCTCTGCCCTTCCTCCCACCACCCTGGAACACCTCCGTCCAGCCTCCTCCCCACTCACCCCAGAGCCTGGCCAAGCTCAGCCAACACAAGACTCCCTCCCCATGGATTCAGCCTCCACAGGCTGGTGCGCATCGCGCACCGGCCCAGCCAATTCTCAAGTACCTTATGACACATTTGCAACCCTCCTGGGGTCTTGCACTGGCCCAAGAGCGAGGCAGAATTGCGCCCTTCGTTGCTTAATCTTCTGTCTTTTATTAGACTAGTCAATTACATTTACATTTAGATAAAATATAAATATAAACATACATAAATAAATTTTATATAAATAAAAGTTTAAATAAAACGTAACTAGCAAAACCTCAATATGTGTACCTTTTTAATTAATATTGAAGGAAGTGTATATTTATTAAACTACAAGTTGTTGCCAATCATAGGTAGTAGGAAAATCCATCTAATATTTTATTTTTCAGTTTTATTTTTTTTATAGTAACTTACCAGACCTAAAATAGCCGCTAAGAAGTACGCCTTTAACTGACAGCTTCAATTATTAAAATTTTAAATATTAAAATTAAATCACTGATTAATCCAACAATAAAGACTTGCAATCCTATTTAAACCATTTTTGAAAGTGGCAGTTTGATCCTGTAAAGCCATTTCAGCTGTGACAGAGTAACTAAGGTAGAGTGATTCTATTATATAGTGCTGGTGGAATGAAGTTTCTGGTTGTTATGGTTCATTCTGTCTTCTGAAAGAAAACCACAGCCACATATTTGTATTTAAATTATAGCTGCTTCTATAGGAAAATCTTAATTTTTTCCCAGGAAAGGTATATTTTGTTTTGAAATCAGGTGAGTATCTTCTGTTTTCAACATAAAATTCCTTTTAGCTGCAAGCTGCTTCTCTCCCATGTATTTTCAGTCAATGTTTTCAAAGATTATTAGTACTGTTTTCTAAAATTCTGATGTTTTTGACATAATACTGATACTAGGCTATAACTAGGCTGTTACACATATAACTTCCCTTTCTAGTAATTGTAGCGTGACTTCTTTACCAAGATAAACAAGAGCAGCAAGTGTAGCAACTTACCATGTTTATGGATGAAAGCTAGGCCTTGTAATATCTGATACATAATGTTCCTAATGACAGACTCAGGGAACAATTTATTTCTGTGAGGAAACAAATGAATAATGTCAACAGATTTCCATACAATTTAAATATTTGTATGCCTTGAAAGCAGAATTTTAAAATAAAAATCAAGGATATATTTATATCTTGATTTAAATCAATCCAACAGGTATTGAAGTGTTCATAATTATGCTCAACTTTCAGTTCTCTGACTCTTTTTCAATGCAAACAATTAATAACTACCATGATATTCTCTCAGATCACAGTAGGGAAACTATGATTCCACCCTTCCATATGCCCACGCTTTGAGGCATTCATGCATGAGCATAATATTTGAATAACACATATGTGCACTAAAATCTAACACGTGTAGGTCTAAATGGCACAACTTACATCCCAGACACAATTTGGAAATTGACTGGAAACTGATCTGGACCAACATGTACTGGATTTTACACTCTTCAAATTCACATGTGGCTGCCTAGCAGTTTGAGACAGGTCCAGCGAGTAGGCCAGAAAGATGCAACCTTGTTCCTCATTACCCAAAGGGAGAAGAATGTTTGAAATGGCCTGGGATTCTGATGACCAGAATAAATCATTTGAAAGCTGCTGGACTAACAAGAATATCCTAAACCTCAATTAACATTGTTGATAACACAGTGGATAAACACGATTAAGCCCATTACTTTGATATGCTATGCAAATTTTAAAAATTTATATGTCTTTGTAAAACATTTCTTTGTAAAACTTACTGTCTAGACACCAAAGTCAATGAACAGAGAACTATAAAAAAGCTCAAAATATTGGAAAAACTCGCAGACATACCTGTCTTTCATTAGCTGATAGAGATTTTCTTTCATGTACTCAAACACAAAATAAAGATGGTCATTTTCACGAATAACTTCTTTCAGCTTTATCACATTGGCATGATTGAGTTTCTTCAGAGACTACAATACATAACAGATTATCTTATCTTTGGTTCTAAAATTAATTCCTGAAAATATATAACTGTGCATAGAAATTGGTGGTAATAAACTGTCTGGCATGGTCCAGATGCAATTTGAACATGCAAAAGGCTAGGTCCAGCCTCCATATGAGAAATTACAGCCCAATCCTGAGCTGCCCGGGGCACCCAGGCTCAGCGGCCCTGCCGCCGAATCCAGCACCTCCCACAGTAGCACGGGAGGTGCCTCGGGAGAAGGGGATTTTCGTCCCCTTCTCCCAAGTAAGGTAAGCAGCCCCACAATGGGGCTACTGTAAGGAAAAGGTGTTCATGTAGGGCACGCAGCCCTACACGAGCGCCCTGGATCCTGCAAAGCAGAGCTCCACGGATCCTCCTCTCTCCCTCCCCCCGGCACGCCTCCCGCCCGTCCTCTCTCCGTCCCCTGCCGGGCTCCCCCTCCCTGGAAAGCCTCCTCCCCGCCCCTGTCCCGCCTACCGTGCTGCTGCTCCATGGTCCAAGTGACCGCTGAGCCGCGGGAGCTGGCCGCCCACCCAGCGCTGGGCTAGCACAGGCGGGGGCCCGGTAATGAGCCCCGCAAATGTGCCTTATGGCATGTTTGCGATTGTGCTCAGCAGCACGGAGTCGTGCCGCCAAGCACAGAATTGGGCTCTTAGTTTTGAGACAAATTGTGGAAGCTTTCTGCATCCAGTAACCAATGTCAGTAAACAAGCAAAAAATAAAATAAAATGCACTGTATATATTTTCACATTCCCTGTTTCATTCCTTTGCGGGAGCAGACATCCTCTTCTAAATGCATACAAATTTCACCTCCTCTGCTACACAGATTACAACACAGTTAAAGCTAATAGTCACTACAATTTTACCAAGGGCAAAGACCCTAAGTAATTACATGTACAGCCATCATAAAGCCTATGTGCCACGAGTGGTCCACAGGTGTGCCACAGGAATTTGGGGGAAGGTCATTTATTAATAGGGCCAATGGGAGATGTGAGCCCCCCACTGGCAGAATGGTGTGCCTTGTCAATTGTCAAAAATCTGGTGGTATGCCTTGATTATTTTAGTGCCTTCTAGTGTGCTGTGAGATGAAAAAGGTTGAAAATCACTGGGCTAGAGCAATGCTACAAGCTAATAAAGGGTGCACAGGGGAGACAGGAGGAAGTGAACAGACAAAGAAGGGGCGACATGCAGACAGAGAGAAACTAGAGAGAAAGAGAGAAAACCAGGACTCAGCAAAGACAGAGAGGGACACAGAGGAGATGGAGGATGAGGCAAGGAAAGCAGCTCCTTTGAGTGAAGCTCGCTCCTTTCTGCCCCTACAAGCAATCAGGTCCCATCACAGCCCCAGAAGGGCAGGCCTGCTCTCATGGGGTGAGGAGGAAAGGACTCCTCCCATGGTTACATATACACAACTACAGTAATAAAGCACCCACCTTGGCACAAGCTACAAACACAACTGTGAAAACCCTAGATCAGAAGCTAGTTTTCTTGAACGAACATTTTGACAATAAGGAGTGGAGCATTAGGGAGTGGAGCTCCAAATCAACAGAATGGCCTGCTAGCAATTCTTGTTGCCACACTGCCTTTGCAGTCTATTTGAACTGGCTTTTCAGGAGGACAGATTTTGAGTTTCAAGTTGCTGGCTTCTACTATTAAGCCATTTCTGCCCAACAGGGATCAAATGTGTACACCTGTGGACTGGGCAAAAATGGGTTAACTTCATAAGCAGTGCAGGCAGTCCCAGAACAAACTCATGAATCTCCTGGAAGGAACCGGATATCTTTTTTTGTCTTCTCTACACACTCAACAAAAGAATCCACCAGATAAACACAATTAGCATGCTGTGAGCTTTACCTTGACTTCTCTCAGATTCATACATTCATCCCAAGAGTAGAATTTTCTTTTCATTCTGAAATAAAAATCACAACAAACTCATGCTTTTTAAGTAAAACATGTGAGACATAAAACAAAAAATTGAGTAGACTACACTCAGCACTGAAATATTATTACCAAATATTATTACCAAAATAAAAGCTCCAATCTACAACAGAAAATATTAGGAATATATTTCTGAACTACAACCTTTGGCAACAGTTTTTGAAAAGTATGAGAAAAGGGCAAAATTCAGACCATAACAGTCTTTTTTCTTTTAGACAATCTGCTTACTTACAAGGAATATAACTTGCAGATGGTCCTAATGCTGCGGTTCAACTAGCTCTAAACAGCCCAACCATAAGGTGAGATGACATGGTCATTTAAGGTAGCCTAAATTTTGGGCATTATTACAGGAAGCAAAATGGAATTTAGCCTCAGGACACTGAGAATTAAGTTACTAGAGATACTTTTACTGCATCTTCATAAGCATGCAGTAAAGCTGGAAAGAACATTTAAGCATTAAAAAGCATGAAGCACATACCTTTTGATGGCCACAAGCTCTCCTGATTCATTGCTCTTCCCCATCAGCACACTACCATACGTTCCATCCCCAAGTTGTTTCATGGTTGTGTAACGATTCATTTTGTAAAAGCAGGTAGCCAAATCCTCAAAAACGTTGAAATTCTTTTCCAAGGATTTTCAGGATGTTGTTGTTACGTGAATGGGTAATCTGTCATAGTATTTGCTTAAGTCATCAGTCTTCTTTCCCTGTATTATAAGCACTCTATCCAGAAATAATGCAGTAGTGGAAGGAATGATGCTGCCATTCTTACAAGCATCCTTAAATAAAAAAAAATTTGTGTTGCTTTACATAGACAAGTTAACTACCACATTAATACCACGTAACATCACTGTGATTCTGCACTCCTCTAAACTAACACATCTTATAAACAGAACAGTTTAATACAAAGCAGATCTGAATTGGATTCATGCTGTACATACAGATTAGGAGAATACTGGCAAATAACTGATACACAAGGACAACTTTCTTGCAAAGTCGTGGAAATCTCCACCAGGGTATAAAAAAGTACACAAGGAACTAACTAGCAAAGTCCAGTGTAATGATACTGTAGATTCCAATTATGAATCATGGTTGTTAAATAATACATGTGTGAGAATTAATATGTCAGAGTGAAGTGCTATTTCAGGAATAAAGATACTTCAGGACATATGCAGTGCAATTTTAAGTATCCTAAGACACAAGGTTAACCAAGCTCAGTGGTGTTCATTCTTAGTTAAGCACTATGCCTGTAGCCTTACAGCCCAATCCTATGCATGTCTTCTCAGAGTAAGTCCCTTTAGAGTAAATGGGGCTTACTCCCAGGGAAGTGTGGTTAGGATTGGGCTGTTACTAAAATCATTGATCAAAGGGTTTTTTTTTTTCTCTCAGACCACTAAGGGCCCAATTCTATCCAACTTTCCAGCCCCGGTGCAGCCGCAATGCAGTACCAAGGTAAGAGAACAAATACACCCATACCCTAAGGAGGCCTCTGAGACTGCCTCCCCACCACAAGATTCAGTGCACGCCCTATTGGCACAGACGCACTGGAAAATTGGATAGGATTGGGCGCTAAGACACTAGCTATAATCCTGATAATTAAAGCCTCAGTTTTTATAAACAGGTTTTCTGGCTTTCATGGCAGTGAAGCAAATCCCCAAACATGATCGCACTGGACATGCAAGAATGCTTCTCAAGTTAGAGCACCATTAACAGCAAGTGATGAACTGAAAGCACAGGAAGAAAATATGCCAATCAGCTGCACCCTAAAACTACAAACAATTCTGCTAGAAAGGAATTAACTAGGCAGGAGAGGATGGAACCTAGAGCACAACAACACACACGTAATAGTCCTTTGGAGAAAGTGTGAAAAAGTGCAGAACACAATGTAGAACAGTAAAACAGTGGTGAAGCAAGATGCAGAAAAAAATCAGCCCTTCTGTTCTGCCTCCTCTCTCTCAATTAGGTTTTTTTATTATTATTCTTAAGGGCAACTAGATAGGCCCACAGAGTATTCTATGCAGGCCCACAGAGTATTCTGTGCAGGCTCACATCTTGAATCTTACGCAGAACTGGGATATCAGAATGAGATCTAAATCTCTTGGGAGAGCCCTGCTAGAGAAGGAGAAAAAAAAATCCTGTTGTAAACAACAGATTGTTCCTTATTGTAGAGGACATGCTGCCAATAATCTTCATGAAAGATTAGGGAGGATTAAAGGAGAGGACAAATAGAGGACAAGTTGCGATCACTCTAGGTTTCTTAATGTATTTGAACAGTTGCAGGAATAAACAGCTATGAATCAACACAATACAGAGTGGTTTTTGTAACTTGAAATCACAAGATACTTATCAAGCTATTATAACTTGTATGACCACTCTTTCAAATCAAACTCAGAGATAAGACAATTAGCAATAACACCATCAATTTACCATAAATTTGTAACAATAAATTAGCACCACAACAAAAACTGAGTGTGCAGGAACTCTGATGCATATGTACAGTATAAATTTATGCACATGTATAAATTTTTCTCAAAGGCTGATGCCTATGCTTTCCATACAACACACTCTATTAAATATCAAATTATTCAACAGCATTGATAAGTAGAATGCCATGCAAAAAATAAAAAATCTGACTGACTGGCTGAACTGGAACTCAAGTGGCTGCTGCTAACCAATGGATTGATAACACTGCCATTATAAAATCACATGCTAAAATGCCACCTATACAAACACACTATCCTACGTGTAATTCAAACTAGTAGTACTAACAAACCTGTAGAAGATGCTCATACAGTCCTCTAAGAGACACTGTGGATTCATTTGTCAAAGTGGTTATACCAAAGGAAGAAAACTAGCACACGGTTAGTTCAGGATGTGGATCCATGTACAATTACTCTCACTGTCTGATCCTATTCTCTATCTGTGCTGCCAGAACATGAGTTCTGTGTAGTTTGAGGCATCGTAAAATATGATGTGCTGTTGCACACTACTGGGCTGCTGATGCTAATACTGAATGGTACTGGTCACACAGCAGTGGCTCATCTGGTTCGCCAGATACTGGTAAGGTGGCATGGCAGTGGTTGGTTAGCAGGGAGAGCAAGTAACAGGGCAGAGGGGGGAGGATCAGGGCCACCTGAATGTGTATCAAGGCAAACAAGGAGAAGCTATTGGCGGCAAAGGCACCACCAATATCTTATGCCTCCTGCCTGGTTTTGCCACAACCCCATGAGATCTATTCAGACTTGGCCAGTTCAAGAGCTGGAGGAGATCAAAGTAGAAAAAAGGCATCAGGGGCTTACCTAGAGATTAGGGAATAAATGTTCACTTTTAAGAGGCCTCCTGATCACCACCACCACCATCCCACTATAGGATGAAGCACATGACTCCATGGTGCGGCTGCATCAGTGCAAGTGGCAAGGGATAGGACTGAGGTGGAAAGCAAGGATCATTATTTTAAACTGTACAGATGAATGCAAGTTTAAAATTAGAACATGGTTACCAAATCCTCAAGTCTACTTTAGAGACAGAAGTTTAGGAGCAAAAATAATATTTTAGTAGCAGGAATACAAAAGAGTAAAATAAGAAATGAGACAACTTGGGAAGAGAGTGTGTGCCCAATGCTATCCAACTTTTCGCTCCAGTGTAGCCACAGTGCAGCTCTGTGGTAAGGGAACACATGTTCCGATACCTTGAGAAGGCCTCAGTGACTGTCCCTCCACCATAGGATGCAGTGCACACCCCACTGGCACCACTGCACTAGCACTGGAAAATTGGATATGATTGGGCCCTGTACTGTTTTTGCCCAAAAATCTGGAATTCCAGAATCATTAGGCAGCCTGGGTAAGGAAACTCAGAGCCCAATCCTATTCGACTTTCCAGGGCTTTCCAGACTTTCCACATCCACAATGCGGCCCGAGATAAGTGAACAAACATTCCCTTACCTAGGAGAGGTCTCCATGGCTGCTTTCCCACTGCAGAATGTAGCACACAACCCATAGGCAAGGCTACATCCGCACTGAAAAGTTGTATAGGATTGGGTCCTAAATGGTCCCAAATGGCATTATTCAGGATAGCTACAGGACACTATGCCTAGTGCCACAATCTCTGCTGAGTAGGAAAACCTAAGAAAGCTGTAAACAAGACAGGAAATCATGTATTGTGAGATTTTGGAATCTATGACAAGGCGGTTTTTACAATAAAGCTCATGAACCTATTGATCACATCACAGATTTGTCCCTGAAAGGTATTCCATAAGATAGCAAGAAACAGGGCACAGTAATAGTAGCTTTTCTGGATTCTCCGAGGACTAGCAGACTAAATGGTGGTAGATAATGGCTGAAGCTGCACTGACAGTCCAACCCTATCCCCCACCACTCCAGAGCATTCAGCCACAGTTGTGGACCTGACCCCTGTGCCACCCCCCCAGAGGATACTTACCCAGTGTACAGAGCTTCACATGACATTCCCAAGCACTCCAAAAGCCTTCTGAGGCCTCCAAAGTGTCATTAAACAGCATTTCCAGTTTTCCAAAGAAAACCAGTACTGTTTATGGCTCTCCAGAGGTCTCAGAAGGCTTTCAGAATGCCCGACAATGTAGTGCAAGGCTTCACCTGCCCACAGAACGGCTCTGGAGGGCAGGTGGAGTTGCCAGTGGTGGCAGCAATGGTTTTACCAAAACAATTGTAGCAATTTATTATTATTTTGTTCTTTAATGGACAGAACTTTTAAGAGGTTACCCCTTCTCAGAAGGTTATGATTTAAAGAACCCAAGTAAAATTTTCCATATACATCAGAGAAATTAAATAATTTAATAAAATCAAAATGCAGGAGATCAGGGAACCTGTCTTCTTCAAATTAATATATGGACTAACAAACATTTTTCACAAGACTTTCAGAGAGGCAAGTCACATTCAATTCACATTCAAAATTCCTGCTCTCATTAGCAATCAGAAATAGATGGCATTTTGACAAGGGAAAAAAGAAAACATCAGCAGCACCTTGTAAAGAGGGCACCTTGCTTTATTTTATTTCCTTGTTTACTCTTACAGGACACATTGCTGGTGCTGCTAAATAATGAGAAATGGTAGCCAAGGTAGTAAAACAGACTTCTCACATTCATGTGAAAGGTACAGCCTTCATTTTACAACTAAAGAACATTGTCCAGATTTCATCTTGGCATTTGTTTAGCAGACATCATGCTCATAGTTTAGAGAAGGCACTTCCCCCACCTTCTTACATTTTTGATCAGCACATCTACAAATCATAAGCTCAAAATTCTTCAACTATTTTTCTCACAGTCAAAGCTTAACCATTTTTATCTGAAAATATATCTCACTAGTTTCAATGAAAGGTACTTCTCAGAAACAAAAATTACTCCTACCTAAGTCCACAGAAATCAACATAGGTTGTCTCTGCATCTGATTAGGTTCCAAGTATGTGTAGGATTCACAGCCATAGTCTGAACTGTCTTTGATAAGTGGAAATTTTAGATTTCTGAATCTTTAGTAAAAATATTATATTAAAATGCAGAAATATTTTTTCCTAAAAATTATTTTTTAACAACTTCTACCTGATTGTGGCTTGTTTAGTTTTGATCACACTATCTAAGAGAAGAACACCCCTTCCATCATGTCATCTATCATTCCCACACTACCAATCATACTAATGCCAAAGTCTACAAACTGACAGAAGAATATATTATTTTGTATAGCAGGAAATGGGAAAAATCAGCAATCCTTTCAAGAGAACAGAATCTTTTTTGTCAGACTGAATGTGGCTTTTCCAAAGCTCACACACAGGTAAATGTTCAAAATCAAAACTGGGGGGGGGGGAGTAGTGTTCTAATGAATTTATTACTTTGGAACTCCTGAAAATACATCTCATCAGGAGAAACAATTCCTATTCTTAGGGTTCAATCCTAACCAACATTCTAGTGCCAATGCAGCAGTGCCAATGAGTGTGTGCTGCATCCTGAGGTGGGGGACATTTATTCCCTTACCTCAGGGCTGCATTTCGGCCTCATCTGTACTGAAAAGTTGGATAGGACTGGGCCCTTAATTTGTAATATTTCAATCACAAATTTAGGACCAAATTCTATCCAACTTTACAGCCCTGGTGTAGCTATGCCAATGGAGTGTGTGCTGCATCCTCTGGTGGGAGGGTAAGTTATGGAGGCCTCCACAAGGTAAGCCTGGGCTGCATTGCAGCTGCACTGGGGCTGGAAAGTTGGACAGGATTGGGCCCTCAAGCACGTGCTTAAGTATTTCCTTCTGATGTGGAATAACTTGAATAGTTATTCATTTTTCCAGGCTGTCTTAAGGCTGCAGCTCCAGACACATCAAACGCTATTTTATCCACATTGGCTGGGGGAGCTAAGCCCTGCGAGATGCAAATACGTACCAAACCTGCAACTTTGAAAATAAATCCCTTTTCTCTCAGTGGGCTGCTAGTGCCTACACATGTGCTACTCAGAAGTACATCCCACTGAGTTCAATGGGACTTACTCCCAGGTAAGTGTGTATAAGATTACAGCCTGAGAGCCCCATCCTATGCATGTCTACTCAGAAGTAAGTCCCATTATAATCAATAGGCTTACTCCCATGGAAGTGTGTATAGGATTGCAGCCTGAGAGCCGAATCCTATGCACGTCTGCCCAGAAGTAAGTCCCATTAAAGTCAATGGGGCTGGAGAGCCGAATCCTAGCCACGTCTACTCAGAAGTAAGTCCCATTAGAGTCAACGGGGCTTACTCCCAGGGAAGTGTGGATAGGATGGTAGCCTGAGGCTGCCTCCAATGCACACTTACCCAGGAGTAAGCCCCACCGACTGTAATGGGACTTACTTCCGAGTAGACGTGCCTAGGCTGGGGCTCAGTTCTACGAGCTTCCCTGAAGCAGAAGGTCCTGGGCAGGCTTCGGGCCGTCACTCTGGAGCCCGGTGGTCAAGGACTCTGGACCCCCCCCCCCCGCACTCACTGCGGATCCCCAGGCCGCCTGTGGTGGTGCCAGGGCCTCCCCCGCCGGGACCGCCTTCCTCTGTCGGCTCCCTCATCCCAACCTCCGAACGGCCGCGGCAACTCCTTCCACTCTGCGCGACCCGGGCTCTGCGCCGGCAGCGACTCGTCACCTAGGCAACCACGTCCTTAGCGAATCACCAGGCCGCCTGCGGAGCGCGTGCACGCGGCGCGAGTTGGGCGCACGCGAGGAGGGGGGCGGGATTCGGAGGAGGAGGTGGCGCACGCGCCCCCGAAGGTGCTGCGAGGGGGGAGGGAGGGCGTGCTCGCGTCCGTTCTAAGTGCCGATTGGCTGTTTCAGTAACACCCCCGCCCGCCCGCGTTCTGTACGTCCGAATGTTCGGGGGACAGGCGGTGCGCGAGGGCGGAGCACGTTCGCCTGCAGAGCTCAATTCTGTGCACACTTTCCTGGGAGTAAGCCCTGTTGAATGCAATGGGACTTACTTCTGAGAAGGCGAGCACAGGATTGTGCTTTCAGGCGGAAGAGGGAGGGAAGGACCGAAGAAGAGCCCTGCTGGGTCAGGCCCAAGGCCCATCTGGTCCATCTTCTTGCAGAGCAAGACTGGGGGTGCTGCGCTGAGCGGCAATTTTGGTGGACAACATGAGCCGGTCCTGGGATGGGGGGGGGGTCCCAGGTGCATGCAGTTCTGGGCCCTATCGGCAGAAGTACAGGTGTGTGCCACTCAAGACACCTTCTCCTAAGCCTGTTGTTATGCGACTAGGTCATTAAGTGAACATTCAATCCATCTGTTGCCTCTGCTGTGTAAGCAGACACTCCCTGCCAGACACTAGCAGGCTGCACCTGCTACTGGAGATAGATTGCCTCTTTGCATTAAGAGCCTCTCTGTTGTGCAAACAGACCCTCTGCTGCAGGTTATGGGAGACCTGACTGCCTCATTAAGAGCATCTTTATTGTGCTGTGACCACGTCATATATGCGGTCCGTCATTAAGCGGTTGGTTGTTAAGCGGTGTGCATCTGGACTGAGATTGGAAGAAACAATAGGACTGCTTTGGTCAGACCCCACCTGGAATAGCTGCCCTGAATGCTCCCTTGGGAGATAAAGCAGGATATAAACTTGTAAATAAATAAAAGTAAGTAGTGTGTCCCGTTCTGAGCACTGCAGTTGAAGAAGGCTACTGACAAACTGGACAGGTCTAGAAGAGAGTGGCAGGTTGAAGGAGTTGGAAGTGTTCACTTTGGAGATGACCCAGGGCCCGATCCTATCCAACTTTTCAGCGCCAATGCAGCCACAATGCAGCCCCAAGGTAAGGGAATAAATGTTCCCATCGCTTGGGGAGGTCTCCGTGACAGTACCCCCACAGCAGGATGCAGTGTGCACCCCATTGGCATGGCTGCCTAAGTGCTGGAAAGTTAGATAGGATTGGGCCCCCAGTTGAGAGCAGACCAGGTATCTGTAAACATCTGAGGGACTGTGTGGGAGCAGGTTTGTTTTGGGCTTGTTTCAGAGGATCAGAGCAGGACAAATGGATGTAAATTGCCACAACAGAGATTTTGACTTAAACAGGAAGAACATTCTGATGGTACAAAACTGTTCGGCAGTGGAACAGTCTGCCTGGGAGATGGCAGACTCTTCATCACTGAAGGTCTCTAAGCATGTGCTGGATAGCCATCTGATCAAAGACACTGACAGCCTGCTTTGGCAGGGGGCTGAACCCAGTAATCTTGTAGGTATTCGTATTGGTCTTATTACAGTAGCGTCGCGCGGGGGGTGACGCGCACTTGGGGTGGCTGACACGCTAAAATCGTGGTGGTTAGGGGTAACCTCATCATATTATATACCATTGGATGCAGAATTTCGAGCGGAACACAATGCAAAAAACCAGAGTGGAAATATCTCCTTTCTATCAAAAGTTATGGCCAAAGAACTGGAGAACAAAAATGCATGGATCCCTATGGAAAGTGAAAGTGAGCCGTATCGTGTTTACTCGTGAGTAAACGAACTTGCCTTAGTCCATCGGAAAGCGCAGGCTGAGACGAATCCAATGACACCAGAATGGTCCTGATCCAATGGATGCAGCCCCCAAAAACACCTGAGAAGGAAGTCCCTCCCTCCAAGCAGGTGAATGTATTGAGCCCTATGGAAAGCAAAACTAAGTCTCACAGTTACGTTTACTCGCGAGTAAGCAAACATGCCTTGGCTGTTGTGGAAGATCAGGTGAAGGAGAGTGCAAGTCTGCCAGAATGGTCCTGATCCTATGCACCTGCTGTTAAACAAGTGCTCCAGAAGGCAGCCTTCCCTGCCCCCCACCAAAAAGGATTAAAACAGAGGCTTCAGCTGATAAGATGAACTTTTTTGAGACCTGCAAAGCCAGGTGGATCCTGACAGTGATCTGGTTTAAACAGAAGTTCTTAAATTGAACTGGGCACTGGGTAGGGCTGAAAACCTTACTGATTTGGGGGGACGGGGACATTGCAGGCAGACTACAGAGGAAATTTACTTGGTGGAACAGGGCTGGCTTCTGCTTATTTAATTATTTGTTTTACTTTAATTATTTATACTTATTTATTTTAATTTGCCTGATGATATCACATCCACCATGACATCACTTCTGGTGGGTCTTGGACAGATTGTCATTCTAAAAAGTGGGTCCCAGTGCTAAAAGTTTGAGAACTGCTGCAATAAGGTGTTAGTAAGTTGAGACCCGGGGGAGAGGGTGACACCACTAGTGACCAAAATCACTAAAATCACATTTTGAAGGAATAATATTATTGTGTTATATATCAATCAATGTGTAACTTCTTGCAGAATGCAATGAAACAAACCAAATTGACATATCTATGTTCTGTCAAAAGGTACAGCCAAAAAACCAGTGGGGGTGGGGCGATGGTACAGCACCATGCCCACCACGTGGGTTGTTGCCCTGCCCACTGCATGGGGGGTGATGCGCTGGCATCCTGCACCACGTGACACGAACCCTAGTGACACCACTGGTCTTATAGGCTTTGTACACCCCAGTCTTATGCAGATCTACTCAGAAGTAAGTCCCATTATAGTCAGTGGGGCTTACTCCCAATAAAGTGTGGGATTGGGCTGTCATTCTATGATTCTGTTGTTGGTGAGCTCAGCTGCCTAGTGATCCCCAAGGTACTCAGAAATAGTTGCACAACAGTCACTGAAGGCTCAGATAGCGTCAGTGATTATGCCCTGAGCATGCTCAGACAAAAGATAACAGAATCATGAAGTGCTTTGCTGGGCATCCTAACCATTTCTCATTTTAGTAATGGATGGATGATGTGGCCACAGTGTCTGAGTCAACAGGGATGTATTTCTCCATCAACCTGCAGGTCTGGATCCATCCACCAGGGCTACGAAAGTTATCCTAGACCTAGTCCCATAACCAGACTGGAACATTAAAACTGTGAAGGAATGATTTTTTCATTTTGATGTTCCTGAACTTGGTCTGCTATCTGAATCCTATTGCACAATCTTGTTTCAATCTTTTATTCACTCTTATTCACCTGACACATGACATCAAATATATTGATATATGAGGGCAATCATACAAATTCAGTATTCATGGGGGGGGGGGGAATTGAGGCTGGAGTTCTGGAAGACAGGCATGTTTATGTTCCAAAAATGTGAAAATTAGTATTGGGGCATGAGTGAAAAGGAAATAAGTTTTAGAATATAGCGGGTACTAATACAGACAAGTGTGTCTTAGCAGTTATATTACTGGTATGACTTAGCAGTTATATTACTGAGAAGCAAAAGGACAGAAACATTATTTCAACATGCAGTACAAACCAACAGCAATAAAGATTAAAATTAAGGCTGCCGTTCTAACCACAACAAAGTCAGGGCCCAATCCTATCCATCTTACCAGCACCAATGCAGCTGCAATGCAGCCTGGAGGTAAGAGAACATTTGCTCCCTTACCTTGAGGAGGCCTCTGTGACTGCCACCCCACCAAAGAATGCAGCGCACACCCCATTGGCACTGCTGCACCAGCCCTGGGAAGTTGGATAGGATTGTTCCCTCAGTGGGCTTTACTTTCCAGTAAATTTTGCTTATTTATTTGAGTTTAGATGCCCTCTTTCCATAAAAAGTTTAAAACCTCATGGGACAGTGCTACATGATGCAATCCTATATGACTTGAGAGAAATCCATTTTAAACTCAGTGGAACTTACTAGTTAAATTCTTACTCAGTTGTTATTTCTTAAATTCTTCCTTGATGGAACTTGCATAGGCTTGGGTTACAGGAGTCTGTTGGCAGTTGCTGTTTAGGACAGATTAGGAATGAGAATTCACTTAAATTACTCCTTTTGTTGTGTCCATCTGTTAAACTGATTGACTACCATCCTCTAGATTTAGACTTGTGTTGATAGATAAATTGATTCCATAGCAAGTCATCTGAGTGGAAAATAAAGGTAACACAGTACATTTTCTGGAATCCAAAGGATAAACTGTTGAAAACATCAGAGATCTTCCCACGTAAAAACAATTTCAAAAGAAGTGTTAAAATTAGTGTCAAGATCGTAATTAGGCATGAAATACAACTCTTGTTTTTACGTTACCACCAAACTTTGGTAACTATTTACAGGACAACTTATAAGGGAATAAAAAAGATTAAAAATTCATTATTTGTAATTCAATTGATTCAATATTTAATTAGCAATTTGTTTATTAACAACAAACTACAATACCCTGGCATTGAGATCTCTATCAGGAATGAATGTATCGGCAGCTTTATCCTTTTGATCAAAAACAGCATGCTCTTTGTTAACAAGATAAGAATTTTTAGGAAACATATTTTGCTGCTCTGCGCCACTGGTTCTTATACACATTCACTTGTTTGATTCCAGGAAATGTCTGTTTGCTTATACTTCAACTCCTTAAGATAAATTAAGTTATTGTATTCCAATATTGTTTTGGTACTGCCGGTGAAACTGCTGCTTCATCCTTACCAGTACCATCAAACAAAACTTTCTGATAAAGAACTGGCAAGAAAATTGAAAGATGCAATTCCTTGACTTCACTGGAGAAATGATAGTCTTGTCCTTAACACATTTAAAAATCAAATGAAATATTAAGGTATATTTAGTATGGGATAAAACATCTTTATTGCAGATTAGGATCATCCATAAAATAATATTTTTAAGGCCTTTTTAACACGCCTACATTCTTGTAAGATTTTAATCGTCTGTTTTGTCCCAGCTTCACTGTCATCTCCACCATACCTTCAGGTATGACATACTTTACGAATGGTCCCATTGTAGGTCAAAATTATATTCATCTTCCTTGTGTAGCAAATATACATGTGTTTGCTATATGTACATAGGAAAAAATGACCAGTTAGGCTACCCTATTTATATATGTAGAAGTGAATTTTAAAATGTATACCCATTTATCCCCTTTTTGAGGCCTTCCAGCATAATTGATAATTGAAAACTATCCTTTGAGCTTTATGTATAAACCATGTGCTGTGGTTTTAGTGGTACAGTACTTAGCATGAAAGTGATACAGTAATGCTTAGTTATTGATTGGACTTCCACCATTGCTATTTTTTTTTGTTAAAGGATATATTTGATCCTTTAACAAAAAAATAGTATCACAGAATAGTATCTTCTGTTGCTGCTTTTATGTTGTTTTTTTAATTGGTTCCATTAGCATTTTTCATTGTTTGTAATGGTTTTATGCATGATTTTATTATATTATTTTATTCTTATGTTGTACACTGCTTTGAGCATAAGAAAGGCAGTATATACATCTTTTTAATAAATAAATAGATCTACAAGACAGAAAATGGCTAATGCGTTTATTCTTCCATAAAAGAAACATTAGGCAATAGTCCTTTAAAAAGTTTAGCATTAAAAATAATGACTCGGAGTACTAGGTAGGCAAATTTGAGCAGAGGCATTCATGTTTGCTTACACATGTTTCTTGCACATGTCTTTGTATGCTTCATGGGCCACACTGTCATTATCAGCTTTCTTTCTTTGTCACTGGTTCTCAAGTTTCACAGGTGAAAGGTGAGCTTGACCTTCAAAAATGTCTCTTGTTTATATGAAAAGGCAGCATTTCCCAAAACATTGGGCAAACAATTTGTGCTGATCAATTAGCACTTCATTTTGCCCTATAGACATAACAGCAGTGAGCTTTGCTCTTGCTGTGAACCAGGAAAGGAAAGGACAGATAAGAGGCAAGAGGTAAAAGATCCATGAAGAGCAACAAAGTTTGCCTTTTCACAAAAAGAACTGAAAACAAGAACATCCTGATGCACCTGCTCCCTTACTCATTTTACATTTTAGCATGTCTTCCCTACCAGGTAGTACACTTTGTGGCTCCAGTTCTCACTGAATAGATCTTTTTAAAAATCAAAATCAGGTTGCACCCCAAATGACCTATTTGTAATTTGGAAATAATTGTAACTTTATTAAATTATATATTTAGCATGGGTTAAATAACTTATTTGATTACTAAAGCATGTTTTTAGTTTAATCGTCATGGGAAAAGCCATGTGGATTCCTTCAGTAAAATGTTCAGAACTGCTGAACTATAATTACTTGGCTTACCTCTGTAAAAGCCTAAACACTGCTACATCCTACAAAAAGGTACCATTTCAGCTTTCACTGTGTGGGTGGGGTGGAGTAGGAGAACAATTCTGCCATGGTTCAGAGGCCTAATATATTCACAATTAAGGTTACAATCCTTACTTACAACACTTACTATGAAGTACAGTCCATTGAATTAAATGGGATAGGAAGTAAATGCCACTGAGTTCATTGAGTCATACTCTCTAACAACTGCTTTGAATATCCACTGCTATTTTTGCAATGTGCAGAGCTTTTATCTTAGCAAGACAAACTGCAGTTTCAGTTCAGTCTTTGAGTAGAAGAAACATCTTCAGAATGGTTAATGTGAAAAAATAGATGAATCTTTATTTATTTATTTATTTTAGAGATTTATATCCCACCTTTCTATCCAATGAGGACACTCAAGGCGACTCACAATTAAAAACATATTAAAAACATAAAATATACATATATAAAAGACATTAAAAACAATAAAACACAATAAAAACCTGGATCCCAAATTAAAATCCATTCAAAAAGTGTTAATGATGCAGTCAGCAATAGGAACTGAGTACTGTACGCTTATTTTATCTTGCTACAGTCATACAAGAATTTAACCTCACTTTCCCCCACCATAGCTTCTGGCTGTGGAAAAAAAATACTATGGGATCTTTCTTAAATAGTAATGAAATAAATGCAGTAAGAATAATATCAGAGCCCCCCAAATTATTTTGCAGCACATCCAACCCATTAGCCTTCAGCACCTCCCCAAGTGCATTGGAAAACAGACTGTACTCTGATGGGCAACTTAAAAGGGGGGAAAACAACTGGGAGATGTATTTAAAGAGTGGGAAACCAACAGAAAGGAGCAAGCAAAGTAAATACCAGCAACTTTAAGATGACTGAAAAACAGACCATTCAGACTGAACTGCAGTTAGGCAGTCCCAGGCTGGGCTATGGCTAAACTATCTCTGTACTAGTACAATCAAGACTGACCTAACCATGAGGCCACATGAGGTGGACAATAGATTGGCAAGAGCACCCACCTACATCTGAACATTCACATCCATTAATCCTGGTCCCACTTCCTGCACTGGAAAATGAAAAGAAGGTTGGAGTGCAATAGGAAGTGTAGAGGAGAATGGTGGTAGTAGTGCTAGTAGCCCACCTTTGTCCTCTCCTTCACACTTGCTCTTTCGCTCTGTCTCCCTTTTCTAATCCAAGAAGTGATAGGAGCAGAGGATGCAGGTCACCTTGTAAGTGGAAGTAGGCTGCCCCAGGCATCAGGAGGTCTTGGACCAGTTCTGGGTACAAATGTTGATTAAACAGTGTTGAAAAGCTGGTGACTCAGGTTCTCTCTTTCTGAAATGTCTTCCCTCTCTCCTTTCAGAATCACCTTCCTTCACTCTTTTCCGAATCCCCTGTTCTTTCCGACCTCTCAGAAGTCTCCTCTGGTAAATCCAAGTGGCACCACCACATGATCAAACATGGTTGCTTTAGGTGGCCTGGAGAAGGCTACAGTCTACTACAAAGTTACACTGAGTGTAATTCAGGATAGGGTTTGTTTAAAAAGTGGATTTCTAAAACCGTTGAAAAGGTAGCCCTTCCCTATTTCTTAGTTCTTCTGAAACTGAATCATATGTGGGTGAGGTCTGAAAAGCTTCTGTTAACTTTTTGATGTAATAACTGGGTTTTGTTTTTAATATGGTCAAAATAAGATGTGACATGAGCTGATGGGGACAGTCTTATCATCAGTTTGCAAAAATAGGAAGAAGCTTAAACTACTTGTTCAGCCGCCTTGAGTGCTCCTTTCTGGAGTGGAAAGGTGGGATATAAATTCTACTAATAAATAAATAAATAAATAAATAAATAAATAAATAAATAAATAAATAAACTACCTTCACATGAAAGGCTAAGAGTGCTTTTCATCTTCAATGTATAATCTTCAGCTTGAGAAGATGGCAAGGCTAGAAATGTTTTACATAAGGAGTGGAAGGACCTTTCCTTTGGAAAAAAAAAAATGTTTTAAGGCCAGTACTCTAAGGATATAAACAGGTAGAAACTTGATTTCTGTTTCTCTCTATCTTCCATTGTATATTTTGGATAGAAAAATAACATGCGGGATAATATTTTCTCTGGCCCATGTCAATTGATTAGAATAGTGATGCACGGATATTTTATGTCTGGCACTGTTACATGAAACAGTTCAAAAACAAGATGGTTATGATAATCTTTCTGGGGGTTTGTTCTCCTTTGGAATATGTTGTGACAGAGTCAAGAGTGTTTCAGAAAAGGAAAAATAAAGCACACATGAATTTTTTACAACTGTCAAAAGATAGAACTGTTCTTTCTAACAGTTTTTACATCTGCCTTTAAACTCCTGGGTGCTTGCTGTGTAAGCCCCAGGTGGCCCTGATGAATCTTCTCAAATCTGCTCCTGATATTGAGTGGGTGCAGATTTGAGGAGGCCCGTGTCAGATCTCCCAGGCTGGGAGGGAGGTCAGGAAATGGCAGCAGAGCCTGCCACCATCTCTGCCCCCTCTCGCCCTGCTCCCTCCCCTGCCACTCCTTCCCCCTGCCCTTTTCCACCCTGGAACACCTCCCAGACTTACTTCTCTGCCTCCCAGCACTTGCCCAGAGCTCCAGGTTGCGGTCCACCAGTGAGCTCGCACTGAGCCAGCTACGGTGCTGGCGTGGCACAGACTATCACAGGCATGCCTTACGGCATGTTTGTGACAGTGCGCACCAATGCTGGGCCAGCACCACTCTGACAGGATCAAGCCCTGAATCTGTTAGCATGCAACACAGTCACCACCACCTTGGTGGAGTGACTTTAGTGCCACCCAGATACTTAAAAATAAGAACCATAGGGAAAAATTGTATACACTGGATGCTACTGAGCGTGGTCCAAACGTGAAGCCCTTTCAAAGAACACCTATAACCAAGGAATCTAGGCAGTCTCATAAAAAGTGGATGCAATCTAAATATCTCTGACAATTTTTATTTAAATAAGGTACGTATTTTTAATTACAGTGAAGTAGAAAATATAGTATGACAATAAAAGAGCAAAATAAAGGATTATGTAAGTGGATACCTCTCTTCACTGCTCAAAGTATATGAAACTACCAAGGAAGGTTCCACATTTTTAAGTTCCGAAAGTCATTTGTTTAAGGCTTACCAGGTTTAAGGCTGGTTTAAGGTTTAAGGCTAACCAGCCAAGTCAGAGAGGCTGTGAAGGGCAAGGAAGCTTCCTTCCGTAAATGGAAGTCTTGCCCTAATGAGGAGAATAAAAACGAACATAAACTGTGGCAAAAGAAATGTAAGAAGGTGATACGGGAGGCCAAGCGAGACTATGAGGAACGCATGGCCAGCAACATTAAGGGGAATAATAAAAGCTTCTTCAAATATGTTAGAAGCAGGAAACCCGCCAGAGAAGCGGTTGGCCCTCTGGATGGTGAGGGAGGGAAAGGGGAGATAAAAGGAGACTTAGAGATGGCAGAGAAATTAAATGAGTTCTTTGCATCTGTCTTCATGGCAGAAGACCTCGGGCAGATACCGCTGCCCAAACGGCCCCTCCTGACCGAGGAGTTAAGTCAGATAGAGTTTAAAAGAGAAGATGTTTCAGACCTCATTGATAAATTAAAGATCAATAAGTCACCGGGACCTGATGGCATCCACCCTAGAGTTATTAAGGAATTGAAGAATGAAGTTGCTGATCTCTTGACTAAGGTATGCAACTTGTCCCTCAAAACGGTGCCAGAAGATTGGAGGATAGCAAATGTCACGCCTATTTTTAAAAAGGGAAAGAGGGGGGACCAGGGAAACTATAGGCCGGTCAGCCTAACATCCATACCGGGTAAGATGGTGGAATGCCTCATCAAAGATAGGATCTCAAAACACATAGATGAACAGGCCTTGCTGAGGGAGAGTCAGCATGGCTTCTGTAAGGGTAAGTCTTGCCTCACGAACCTTATAGAATTCTTTGAAAAGGTCAATAGGCATGTGGATTTGGGAGAACCCGTGGACATTATATATCTGGACTTTCAGAAGGCGTTTGACACGGTCCCTCACCAAAGGCTACTGAAAAAACTCCACAGTCAGGGAATTAGAGGACAGATCCTCTCGTGGATTGAGAACTGGTTGGAGGCCAGGAAGCAGAGAGTGGGTGTCAATGGGCAATTTTCACAATGGGGAGAGGTGAAAAGCAGTGTGCCCCAAGGATCTGTCCCGGGACCGGTGCTTTTCAACCTCTTCATAAATGACCTGGAGACAGGGTTGAGCAGTGAAGTGGCTAAGTTTGCGGATGACACCAAACTTTTCCGTGTGGTGAAGACCAGAAGTGATTGTGAGGAGCTCCAGAAGGATCTCTCCAGACTGGCAGAATGGGCAGCAAAATGGCAGATGCGCTTCAATGTCAGTAAGTGTAAAGTCATGCACATTGGGGCAAAAAATCAAAACTTTAGATATAGGCTAATGGGTTCTGAGCTGTCTGTGACAGATCAGGAGAGAGATCTTGGGATGGTGGTGGACAGGTCGATGAAAGTGTCGACCCAATGTGCGGCGGCAGTGAAGAAGGCCAATTCTATGCTTGGGATCATTAGGAAGGGTATTGAGAACAAAACGACTAGTATTATAATGCCGTTGTACAAATCTATAGTAAGGCCACACCTGGAGTATTGTGTCCAGTTCTGGTCGCCGCATCTCAAAAAAGACATAGTGGAAATGGAAAAGGTGCAAAAGAGAGCGACTAAGATGATTACGGGGCTGGGGCACCTTCCTTATGAGGAAAGGCTATGGCGTTTGGGCCTCTTCAGCCTAGAAAAGTGACGCCTGAGGGGGGGACATGATTGAGACATACAAAATTATGCAGGGGATGGACAGAGTGGATAGGGAGATACTCTTTACACTCTCACATAATACCAGAACCAGGGGACATCCACTAAAATTGAGTGTTGGGCGGGTTAGGACAGACAAAAGAAAATATTTCTTTACTCAGCGTGTGGTTGGTCTGTGGAACTCCTTGCCACAGGATGTGGTGCTGGCGTCTACCCTAGACGCCTTTAAAAGGGGATTGGACAAGTTTCAGGAGGAAAAATCCATTATGGGGTACAAGCCATGATGTGTATGTGCAACCTCCTGATTTTAGAAATGGGTTATGTCAGAATGCCAGATGCAGGGGAGGGCACCAGGATGAGGTCTCTTGTTATCTGGTGTGCTCCCTGGGGCATTTGGTGGGCCGCTGTGAGATACAGGAAACTGGACTAGATGGGCCTATGGCCTGATCCAGTGGGGCTGTTCTTATGTTATTATGTAAGCCATTTCAAAAGGCCCCAAATGGCTCTAACTGCCTGGTTCTTAGGCTCTCCAACAGGCTCTCCTTAGGGCAATTTGAACAATTTGACCAAAGTGGGCTCTGTGCCTGGAGGTTTCCTGCATTGGGGTGGGAAGAGTGCTGAGGCGTTGCGAGGATTGTGCGGTGAGTGGAGCGTTGCTGCCAGATGGTCCCTCCCTTCTCCCTGCCCCTGGGTCCAATTGGCTTGAAATCCCCCCCATGAAGTTTGTGGTGATACCGCTATTGGGTGCCTCGCCACTGCCACTCATCCTGGTGAGTGTGAGGGGCCATAGGGGTAGGGGAACCCCACAAAAATGTTTGGCGTTGGGTCTCGCAGCTCCTAAGTCCTGCAACAACAACCTGGTTCCTATGTAGCCATCATATAAACAGTTGGCAGCAACTGTTACCCTGCATATGCCTGATCTTGTCTGATCTTGGAAGCTAAGCAGGGTCAGGCCTGGTTAGTACTTGGATGGGAGACCACCTGGCAATATCAGGTGCTGTAGGCTTATACCATAGTCTTTTGAGACTGAAGGTTGCCAACCATCGTATAAAATGGCTACCAGTCCATTTTACACATACACTTATACCCAGTAGAACTGAATTTGCTTTGCTGGATCCCAAAATGGAGTTTGACTCTTTTAAAGTGGAAGCCAGTAATATCAAAGTGGGCTGAACAATTGGCAATCATAGGCAATACAGGAGAAGTTCATTCCAAACTTCATTATTGCTATTAGCAAGAATAGTTCAAGAGTGCAATGGCTGTGTAAGTTTCACAAAATAAGGCTGCAATCCTTTTGTTGGCATCCTTCAGTCTTGGAAGACTATGGTATCACGCTCTGAATGGTGGTTCTGGAACAGAGTGTCCTCTCCAGTGCGTGAAGCCTGGGTAAAGTAGATATGGAGGATAGACTGTTTCCCATGCAGCAAATGCCCCCTCTCCACGTTGCTGAAATGGTCCAATGGAAAGGCAGAAGCCAATACGGTTGGTTCCAGCGGCGTCGTAGGAGTTGCTAGAATGTGACTGTGTTCAGCCATGAACTGCCTCAGGGACTCCGGCTCCGGATTTTGCCTCGAGGTTGACTCCTGAAGCCTTTTCCATAACTGGATGTAGCCACAAGGCAGAGGAGGTTTGGGATCAGGTCTGGGAAGAGATGAGCAGCCTTCCCAGGCTGATGAGTCCCATCTACCCGGTGGCTCTTTAGTCACCTCTTACGACAAGTACAGCTGCAATCCTATACACACTTAATTTGAAGTCATCCCATTAAACACAGTGAGACTTACTTCTGACTTACTTCTGAATACACATGCATAGGACTTCTGAGTACACATGCATACTATAAGAGCCCAATCCTATCCAACTTTCCAGCACATAATGTAGCCCCACACTAAGGAAACAAATGTTCCCTTACCTTAAGGAGGCCTCCATGACTCCCCCCCACCCCCACTGCAGGATGCAGAACAGGTCCTATTTGCATAGCTGCATCAGCACAGGAAAGTTGCATAGGATTGGGCCCTTTGGCCCAAATCCTAACCAACTTTCCAGCACTGACATAGCTATGCCAGTGGGATATGTGCTGTTTCCTGCAGTTGAGTGACAGTCACGGAGGCTTCCTCAAGGTAACGGAGTGTTTGTTCTCTTACCTTGAAGCTGCATTGCCCTTGTCTTGATGCTGGAAAGTGGGTTAGGATTGCACCCTTAGGGCACAATCCTACTGGGCAGTTATACCGGCATAGGACGCCCTGGAGGGTCACAAACATGCCATAAAGCACGTTTGCGTCTCCATGGGAGGGAGCCGTGTTGGCTGGAAGATGCCTCCTCCTCCGTGGCTCCCTCGCCGCTGCTTGTGCCGACACAAGCCTAAAGGTAGGTGTGGGGGGGGGGGTAGGGAGGAGGCAGGAGGGGGCATTTCTAGGCAGGGGGAAGGTGGTCCCAGGGCAGGCGCGTGGGGAGCCTGGGCTGGGTTGGGACCATGGGGTTATGCTGGATCCCAACCCCCGTCCCCGGGGCCAGTGGAGTCTCCTCAGACTTGTGCTACATGCGCAGGTGGCGCAGGTCCAAGGAGACCCATGGGGCGCTCAGCCCTTACCCAGGGGTAAGGGGAAGAGCTTCCCCTTGCTCCTGGCTTAGCCGCTGCTCACTGCAAACCTGCTTTGGATGCAGCACAAGCCTCCTGGCTTGACTGCTCCAACGCAGGTTTGGATTGCACCCTTAGATGTTTAATCTTGTTACAAAATCAGCATCTTTCATTGCATTCTATTACTCCCTTGCTGCCTAGATGAATTTGTGCATTTCCAATGCAGACATGCTGCTTCTTCTAGAACTGTGAGCTCCTGTCTTCCCCTCCCACTAAAAAACATGAACCTTTATTGTTTGCGTCTGCATCTATGACTCTGTCTAGTTAAGCATAATCTATTCTGATTTTAGTTGCAGGCAGAGGTCCTTCCCAGCACTTCTGACTGAGTTTTTGTAACTGGAAATGCCAGGGCTTGGGCTTGGTACCTTCTATATCCAAACATTTGCAGAAATATTGAGCTATGGGTCTTCTTCCTTTGTGCAGAATTCAAGTTATGCCCATATGGAACCACCATTTGGGACAATGGATGCTATTCATGGCCAATCCCAGTGTTATGACAAGTATCTCAAGAGCTGGGGCATTACCAGCATTAGCTGAGGAATTGTATTCCTAAAGTCTTCCTAAGTGCCTCTCCGGTCGCATTCAGAAGGGGCCTGGTGGTGAGCAGGGGACAGGAGGACCCTAATGGCCGCAGTGGGGTGGCATTGCTGCCCCCTGGAAGAGTGCTACCCAGGGTCCTGTGACCTCTGTGACACCCCTCAGCTACGCAACTGGGGCGACTCATTGTCACTTGCATTATTAAAATAAATACTGTTTGCCTACCAACCTTCCTTCCTTCTGTAGGCTTATTTCATAGATTGGTGTACTGCATAACTGTTCTTCACCTTAAGTGCAAATCTCTTCTTGGCAAAACTGATCAAAAGATTAATTTTTTCAGTGAAATATGGTCACCCCAAAATTGAAATTGTTTCACAAAATCAGAAATGCATTCACAGTAATGATTTACTTCAATAAAGCATATCTACATAACAATTTAACATTCTGTTCTTTTCATTTCTGTGCCCTAAGCTTAATATACAATATATCACACTTATTAAAATTAGAGAATAGTTTTTTCTTTATCATTACATTTTGCTTTGGTTTAAGCTTTTTGGTTCCTGAGCCTTTGGCATGCACATTTTGGAAGCAGTTTTCATTGCCACATAGACTGAAAAATTACCTTTAAAACAGGTATTGTGCCCATGTAGTCATAGCCAGCGAGAGCGGGCTTGGGTCCTGGTGAAAAAACCTTTAGCAGGGTAGACCAGCTAAAAATCTTTTCACAAGACAAAAATATATGCAACATAGTCGGGGTCCCAGCCCCCTTCCAGAGCTCCAGCTGCCTGTAATTATCAGCCACCGCTCCTCCCCATTTGTTGACCTTGCATGTAGTAACAAAGGGTGCAATATACTGGCACTGAAAGACCCATATGCACAGCTAATCTTCCCAGTGAATTCTGTCCTTGATCCTTAAGGTAAAATGATTTTAAGCAAGTATCAGCTACTACAAGGCTTAGCAAAAATAATAAATTCGTATAATTCTGGCACATACTGTATACCAGGAACTTTTAAATTCTGGTCTCCCAGACCCTTAACTTGTCATGCCCTTGTTTTGGTGCAGTTTTTATACCATCAGCTTGTCCTATATATTAAGAATTATATATAGCATTGAACCAGTCTCCCAAAGTCAACAGACTTCCAGAAAATATACAGTAGAATGTATTGGTAAAGAATCCTTGTTTGTCATGTAAAGCCAACACACAGTATTACCACACCTGGGGCTCAGTGTTTTCAAATCAGAATGTCTGTCCTTCATATCCTGTATAACCTCCTTCTGTATCCACAGACTCAACATGTTCTGCCTTGTCAGTGGTCAGAAACTGCTCACCAAGCAAACTTGATTTGAGTGTTGCCCAGTCTTCTTGAACTTTTATCTCTGGGCAGACATTTCCTGAAATGTTTTCTGCCAAGGGACAACCCAGAAGATCTTTAGTGTTATATAAATTATCACCATATTTCACTGCAGCAGACTTGTAAGCTTCATAGGACATCTTAGTCGTAGTTGTTATGACAGTTTGCAAAGCTGGAACTTCCAGAGAGGAATGACTACTGAATCTGCAAGCAAATTCTTCACTATAAAGAGGAGGATTAGCATTTGTGGAACTCAGTTCATAGTCAATACTTTCTCCATAGTTAGTTTCCCTTAATCCTTGATGTTGTAATCCTTGATGTTTATGGGTGTTATCAAAAGTCCTTTCATGGTCATTTAGTGAATTTACACAATATTGAAGTCCGTTCAGCATTACATGGTCAGTAGCCACTGGAATATCAATCAGATCTTTGTGAAGTATTGGATATGAGCTGGAACTGATGCAACTTGGAAATGCACATTCATAGTCACAAGTTGACTTGGCTGTGTAGATTTGGGGAGTTGAGAATGTCTGAAGTGGCAAAACCACATCCCCTTGAAAGCTGGCTGCATCATAAGTTACTTTGTAAGGTTCTGCATTTTGAAAAAAATGGTGAGGCTCAGCTCGGTGTGGTAAACTGGCATCTGTAATTACACTGAATTTTTCTGCCCCTTCACATGCAACGTGATGAATGTAATGAAAGTGACTTCCGTTCTCACTACACGTTCCTGTCTAAAGAGAATATTAGTAATAAGACTTCTGTAAGCAATTGCTAGATACACACGTGTAATACTGATATTACGTACATGAAAAACCGACATTTCAGTTCTTACTTATTGTAGTTTAACCAGTTTTTAGTCAGTTTCCCCCCCCCAGATATTTCCTTTAGAACATCAAAGATGGTTTGAAGAGGCATCAGAACAGGAAATTTAGCAGTAGTGGCAATCTTTTATACACTTAGAATCTCCATGATTTTAGGTATGTAAATTTTATTGATTATTTTAAGTATTAGCCTGATTTTTTTTAGAAAAGTATCCAAACTTTTGGATACTTTTTTTTTTTTACAAAAAGTATCCAAACACAATGATAATTAATAAATGACCTTTTCTAGTCAGAAAAAACCTCTTGTTTTGTAACATACATTATAGGGGGCAGATCACATCTGCATATACATCAGTTTACAGACTTGTCACAGCTTCTCAATATTTGATGATGTGCAGCTGAATTGATTCAATCAAAATGAAAATCATTGTGATGTGTGGTATGAAATGTCTTGATCTGTGATGCCACATTCACACATACAAGTCACTACTTGATGCTGCAGATATTAACATTACTGTATTCACACACACAAGTCACTACTTGATGCTGCAGATATTAACATTACTGTATTCACACACACAAGTCACTACTTGATGCTGCAGATATTAATATTACTGTATTCACACATACAAGTCACTACTTGATGCTGCAGATATTAATATTACTGCATTCCTGTACATGGTCATTTACACAACTGCATGAAGAAAGGCTAGTATGAACTGAACTCTGTTCAAAAGGAGCTGGTGGCCACCACTATAATTGCAACTGTGCTTTGTCCAGTAGCTCGCTCCCCAGTATCCAACTAAGATTTTTCCATACAGTATTTGCATACTTGACTGTGTGGAAAAATCTAGCCCTAGATTTACTTGATTGCAAGGAAAAATTTTAGCCCTTGTTAAAATTGTTTTATATTCATTTGGGTCACTGTTTTGAAGAATCTTCATGAATTTCTACCTCCTTCATTATGTCTGATAGTCACTGTGCACAGAAATATTCCCGTCAAAAAATGACAAATAAACAAGACCTCCGTGTCAACTTGACATCACTAGTGTTGGTTTTTCTTAGTCCTTGGTATATTTAATGGGATCATGTCACATTTCAATTCATTTATTTTACATTTATACACAGCTGCATTTATGCTTTATGTAGTAGCTCACATTCTTGTGTACTGACTGTACAGGTATTTCAACAATTCTGATGGTGCTGCAGTTCTATAGCTACCTGAATGTCCAGAAGTCTTTTCTTCTGGGATAAGTGAGAAGATGGTATTTGCTTTTTAAGAGCACTCCTTCTGGCCTCTGTCTCTGATTTACTCTCCGGTCTAGGGTGGTCATGGATTCCCTTGGCCTGCAGTTGGATCGGCACATGAACAATTAGCTTATTTATAGAAAAGACACAAGGATGGAATGAGACATGTCACCCAGTAAATAAATAACATTGGAATGCTCAGGTTTAAGTTAAATCAGCTTATAACCAAAGACTTCAACTTAGTTGATTTGAGACATAGCCATTGTATTCAATTGAAAGGCACAGTTATAATGTTGTATGCATGCATGATTTTGCATATTCTATTTTTCATCAGCACAATCCAAAGTACTCCATAAGAGGAAATATAAGGTGCATTTATATTTTACCTGGAAAAATATTGCCTTGCCTTCATGTCTCCAGAAATTGGTTACCGGATAGCCACTATGTCCCCGGCAAGGAATTAACTCCAGGGCTGAACTGCAGTTTGGACAATGTTTTTCTGCAAGGTATAGGAAGAAATTATTGCAGAATCTAGCTTTAAAGATTTAACTAGTGGTAAATCAGGTTCAAGAATTCTGACATTTCAACCAAGTCATAGCAATTTGCTATATAGCAAATTGCCGTGGTTCTGAAACATGGTTGATTTGTGAAAATAGAACCTCAAAACAAACTGCTTCAAAATGAAGGTTCCCTTTGTCCCCAACCTTCCTGTTCCAACCACACAATGTGAATTGCCTCAAAAAGCAAGTCCTTCATGCAGGGTGAAAAATAAAATTGTAAGCGTCCAATCCTATCCAACTTTCCAGCACTGATGCAGCTGCAATGCAGCCCAAAGATAAGGGATCAAATGTTCCCTTACCTTGAAGGGGCCTCTATGATTTCTCCCACCCCCCCTGCAGGATGCAGTGCACCCCCTGTTGGTATGGCTCTATCATTTCTGGATAGGAATGAGCTCTTCATCAACTTTTCAAGAAACATGTTAGCAGGATAATTTGACTTTGATGTAAGATCAATATTCTATGAACCACAAGCATTTTAGTTTAACTAGAATGAGGATAGATGTAAGAACCTAAGAAAAGCTCATCAAAGGCCCATCTAGCCCAGCTTCCCACAGTGCTCCCACCCCAGCTACATCAAGCAGGAGAAATCCAAACATAATTTGGACATTCACTGGAAGGCTCACTCGGTGCCAATTCCATCACATCATCATAGAACAACATTTGGCATTCATAAAACAATAGTGATTCTATTGCACAGACACATGAAAAAGAGACAATGGAATTAGTTTCTCATACAGAACTGGTACTGAAGTATATCCTAAATTTAACTTGGATTATACTCATAGCTAAGGTTCTTATTGAGCCTTCACAGATCCATCCCTGAGAAACTCAATGTGGATGTCAGTTTAATTTTTCCCTGTGTTTGCAGTTACAGGATCCCTTCGCAAAGTCATCGCATGACATTCAGTCAAGCATTTCTTTGCAAGAAGCCATGGCATTTAATGAGCCATGAGGTTCAATATTCAGCCCCTGACTCTGAGGTTCATATCTTGGAGAGCCTAAACATCATGTCAAGATTCAATAATGCTGTGCTGAGGTGTGAACTCTTCCAGGGATGTGTCTTATTTTCTCTTTGTTAGAAAGGAAACTTTATGAAAGCCACAGATGGCCCCCAATCAGAGCAGAACAGTATAGCCACATCCCACTCCTCTTACTCTGTTGCTTTTGCCGAGCCTTGTCACAGATGGCAGGCCGAAGCTGCAGCTTGGTCCCATCCAGCAGGGTGCAGTTCCTTGCACAAACTACCACACCAAGGCAAGACTTCTTGAGGATCTGGCAATTGTGGTTGTTGGTGTTGCGCATGGCCCAGCCACTAAGATGCCTCTGTGCATTTTTATCCTCACTGGAGTAAATGAACCGCAAATAGCCATCTGACCACTCCTGGAAAGAGTCAAAGTGCTTGGGCTCCTGCATCAGACAGACAGAAGGATAGAGGACGAGTGGATAAAGTATGTATTACCCTATATTTTAAACCTGTCCTTCTTCCAAAGAGCAAGATGCATGGTTCTTCTCCCCTATTTTAACTTCACAATAACCTGTGAGGTAGGTTAGACTGAAATTGTTTGACTTACTCAAACTCACCCAGTGAGCTTCATAGCAAGCAGAGATACAGGCCTTCCCAATAGCATGCTAATTGGTACACTGTTGGGGTTCCTTTTATGATGGGCACTGATTGCCTTATGGCTGTCAGCACCAGCACAGGAGGAGCACCACCAGCGGGCAGCAAGCATAGGATTAGGCCATTTGTGTGGGAAGACCCTTAGAAAACAGTACCTCAAAACCTAGACCTAATATTCTAGTAAGTCTATTTACTTCTTCCAAGCCTTCCATCTTGTCCCATACCTGTGGCAGTTTGGGGTCATTTATGTCCCAGGTTAACTTCATTCCATAGGAATAGATGTAGTCTGAGTCCTCAAAGGAGTCTTCTGACATGTTCACCATGGACCTAAAAGAAGAAGGAATAGCTAGGAATGTCTCCTTTCCCCTTCTTTCTAGCCCATCCATGGAGATACAGGTTCACTTCAGGCCTTCAAAAACATGTGGTCAGGAAATCTTAGAAAACGGATATCTTTGGTGGTTAAGGGATGATTCCTGAAAGTTATTGTTGTGACAGATCTCTTTAAAAACAGGACTACTAATATAGTAATTGATCCCTTTGAACTGATCATGTGAGTACATAGAAGTGGAAATATTAGACCAGAGTTTCTCCCATATAATTTTTTTCTGTGTCCCACAATCAGGCATCTGAGACACATCAGCATTGCAGTCTCCCCTGCTGAATAGAGCATAACAATACTGAATTGAGTGCAATATTAAGCATATAAGAAAAAGCATGACATCTTGCAAGTTGCCATGTGTACTAATTGTACATGCATTGGTGGTACAGTTGCAATGGCAATAACATTTCAAGTATGTGTACCCACAGTGAAAAACACTCCAGGAAGTATTTCATATTTGATTTTGTACAAGAAGTGCTTTCAATAAAGGAAAAGCATAATATGCTAAGCTAGTGATTTTTCAACCTTTTTTCATCTCTCGGCACACTGGCAAGGCACTCAAATGGTCAAGGCACACCATCAAGTTTTTGGCAATTGACAAGGCACACTGTGCTGCCAATGGGGGGCTCACACCCCCCAATGGCCCTACTAATAAATGATCCTCTCCCAAATTCCTGTGGCACACCTGGGGACCATTCGTGGCACACCAATGCACCGTGGCACAGTGGTTGAAATTGGCTGTGCTTAGCAGCCCCAGAAGCTTACATTCCATGGGCAGAGAAGTATTTCATCGGTATGTTCACTGACTAGTCTCAGGAGTACTCTAGGGACAGACAGGCGGCACTGAAACCTACCCTAAGTTTAAGATCACACTACCGCTGCAGTGTACCCCTCCTCTCAGGAGCTATTTGATGAACTCCTGCCCTTTGTGGCTCCTCCCAACAGCCCTGCAAGATAAATCAATATTATTCTATGTTGCTCCAATTATTTGGAGGGAAAGGCCAGATATAAACCACTCAGAGCAGATCAGCTTTCCTAAGGCTGCGGGTGAGTTCATGGCCAGGGAGTCCCTGTTCAGTTTTCTACCCACCAGCTTTCTTTTAACCAGTTCTTCCAATATCTCTCCTTGAATCGATCCATACCTACCGTGATGATGTCCAAAGCACACAGATGCCAGGAAAAGAGCAAAGCAAAGAGGGATGCACGGAGAAAGGCCAGGGAGTTTCCAACTCCAGCCTGTCCGCTCCTCTCCTCCTGGTCTCTGTCCGCCACCTCCAGTGCTGAAAGTCAGTCTGAGGGCTCCCCTCTCTCTCCTCGCCTGCTGCTCTGCTCCTGCCCAGGAGAGGCTCAGTTCTGTCGCGGACTTTCCCGCTCCCAAATACTTGACCTTCACATTGCTGGGAGCAAATAGGTGTCGGCTCCTCCCCCTCCAGGCACAGCGCCCAAGACCTGGGAATGACATCCCCCCTGGAGGGGACACACACACCTGATGAGACATACACAATTATGCAAGGGATGGATAGAGTGGATACAGGGGTGCTCTTTTGCCTCTCACACAACACCAGAACCAGGGGACATTCACTAAAGTTGAGTGTTGGGAGAGTTAGGACAGACAGAAGAAAATATTTCTTTACCCAGTCTGTGGAACTCCTTGCCACAGAAAGTGGTGATGGCATCTGGCCTCGATGCCCTTAAAGGGGGATTGGACAAATTTCTGGAGAAAAAAATCCATCACAGGTTACAAGCCATGATGGCTATGTGCAACCTCCTTATTTTCAAAGTGGGTTACCTCAGAATGTCAGGTGCAGGGGAGGGCAACAAGGTGCAGGTTGTATCTTGCTGTCTGGTGTGCTCCCTGGGGCATTTGGTGGGCCACTGTGAGATACAGGAAGCTGGACTAGATGGGCCTTTAGCCTGATCCAGCGAGGCTCTTCACATGCTCTTATGTTCTCCCCTGAAAGGAACTAATCGCCCAACCCAGCAGTCACAACCCAGCCTGTGATGCGAATCAGCCTGTGCTTTTTAAAAACACCTTTGGTTTGGAGGTACCTACACTTGACTTGCAGCCCAACTTGATTTGCGGCCCAGAAATTGCTTGATCCTTGAGTAGCTTTGACTGAGCTAAAAACCGGTTCAGAACATCAGAACTGATTGCAACTTCTCAGGATCTGAAGGCGACTGCGAGCTCCCCAAGACACTTGAGCGCAGTTTATAGTATGCAGATTTGAGGTCCCTGCATTTATGAGGAGCTCATGTTTGTCTGTTCATGTAGTTTGGCCCAGAATCCGGAACAATCTCGTGGAAACCACCAGAACTTTAGCTGAACTGGAGTCGAAGGGCTTATAGACACCAAAGCCAGTTAAGATTGCAGTCCACGTTTATTTGGAAGCGAGTCCCTTTGAAGCCACTAGGATTAAATGCCAAGGGTCGAGTTTAAAGATGGATGCTCATTTGAAACTAAGGCTACAATCCTGTCCACACTTTCCTGGGAGTAAGCCCCATTGCCTACAATGGGATTTACTTCTGAGTAGACATGGCGAGAATTGGGCTTTCAGTCCCATTGAAATCAGTGCGCCTTACTTCAGAGCATGGTTTGGACTGCATAACGAACAGGTGGGAATGTCTTCTGTTCCGATGCTACAGAACGATTAAAAAAAGATGAACCTGCTTTCTCGATCGGCAGGGTGACCAGATCCAGTGCAGGACGGAGTGTCTCTACCTTTAAACACTGCATAGAAGAGGGAATGTGGGCAGGTGCAGGCTGCAGCTCAGTATGGAAGGGTTTAAAAGCTGCACCTGCCCAAATTCCCTCTTCTATACAAGGGTTAAAGGGACTCTGTCCTCCATTGGATCTGGTCACCCTGTATTTAAACCAAATAGTACGTGAAAGGGGGAGGAAACCGGATTCGGAACGGAGATGTTTCACTGGGGACTTTTATTTCCGAACTATCAACACAAACAAGCAATGTCTGCGTGTTTCCGCCCTGCAAGGCAAGTAGAGTTAAAGGTGGAAGACTCCGATTCAATCTGCCTTCCATAGAGCGGAGAACCCCTTCGATCCCCTTCTTTTAACATTTCTGCCCAACGTTGCATATACGCAACAAGGACCAAAGGTGTACACGTGTGGGCCGAGCAAAAATGGGTTAAGTTTAACATAAAGAAAACGCAGGAGATCCGATTTCGGATTGTCTGCCCTCTTGCCTGTGTCTGCGATTCATTTCCAGGCCAAGTGCGCCCAGAATCGCAGCCCACAAGGCTGTAGTCCTCACGATCATTAGGTGTGCACAGCCCGTGTAGTTAACCTTCCTGTTCTGAGTAGGCAGGCATAGGATTGTGCTGGGAGTCCTTCTATTGGCTGGCATTGCAAGCAACAGAGTAGAGTACAGGACCCTGTGCAAGGCGGCAGGGAGGAGAGAACGAAAAGCTCCCTGCCAGAGGAAAAGCGCATTTAATTCCCCAGGAAATAAACCTTACTGGAAATCTTTTGCAAAGGAACTCAATAATACACCAGCCTTTAACCATAGCACGAACGAAAAATATCTTTAGTATCTTGCTCCTCACTGTGTTGCTAGCCAACTGGGGAACCCAAAACTGCGAGGCAGGTTAGAACTAGTTTAATAATATCATCATCTTTATTAATGGTGATAATCATTCCATTATCTAATGGAATAATAATAATCTTATTAACTAATTAGATTAGTTAATAATCTATCCAACTTCTCAGTTTTGTAGTTCAAAAGCTTCTTACCCACTGAACGCTCAGAAAACGGATAGGGATTTTTGCTGTGTGTGTGTGTGTGTGTGTGAGAGAGAGAGAGAGAGAGAGAGAGATCACTTTCGTTCAGACTCCAAGAACTGGAGACTAGATGATTAACTGAAGGGCATTTACCCCAAAAACAATTTGGGTGCAAAAATGCCAGTTCTAGCCCAAGGGTGGGCAAACTTTCAACTTGAGGTCTCCTGGACTTTTAACAATTGTACAGAAGAGGAAATTTCAGCAGGTGCAGCTCACAATTCTCTCTCCTACACAATTGTTAAAGGTCCAGCGTCCCTGACGTTGAATGTTTGCCCACTCCTGGGCGAGACTGCAGTGTTGTGCAACGCCTACTTGGAAGTAAATCTCATTGAACTGGGCGGGATTAGCTACTGAGGAATTATGCCCAGAACTGGACTGCAAGTATTTTGTTTTCGCTTCGATTCAGGGATGCCACCTTCAGTGCTTAGCGTTTCTTTGGGCTGAAAATGTTAAGCAGATCAATGCTCGCCCCAGAGAGACAGGGATCGCAGCAGAGCAAACACGTTTTTGAAAGCATTTTAAGAAATGCATTCAGCATTGCCTACATTGTAACGTTCTATTCTTTCCATTACATCGATACTCAATGTTGAAGCTCAAGCTTTCCTCCCTTTCCATATCAGGATTGCTCTGCCTCCCCCCAACTGAGGCTAGGTATTCCACAGATGTAACTTTCCCCTGCCAGAGCTGCACCTGTTGGATTTCTGCCTAGTGAGCAGCTGTGAAAAGGTGTGATGTCTCAGACGTGCGGCTAATCGTTGGTGTAAACAGCAACGCCTCTCTCAGCACCTCTCTTTGCTGGAAGAAAGCATCTCTACTGCCGTTGCTGGCAATCGTGGACGAGGGCAAGAAATAAGCAGGCAGGCTTTTGAAAGCACTGGACCAGTCGTGAACCCGGCTTGGAGTCTGAGTGGCAGCAAACTCTCGCTGGGTGCCAAAAATGCCCTCCTCAGAAAGCCTTAGAATCAGGAAAAAGGGATCCTAAACACATCCATTGCGATGGGAAATCTGCATGGATCTTAATGGGATTTAGAGCCCAATCTAGGCATGTCTACTCGGAAGTAAGTCCAATTAGAGTCAATGGGGTTTACTTCCTGGAAAGTGTAGATAGGATTGCAGCCTTGCTTCCGAAGAGCAAATTCCTTGTTTAAGAGTGAATAGTGCCCCCCTCCTGCCCTTCCTCTCCTAAGAAGCGTAAAGTCGAGTGCTACTTTCCGAAACAGAAAGAACCAAGACCACAACTTGCTCCTTGCAGCACCCACGCTGCCAAGAATGCGCCTGGCAAAGGAAACCACTGGATGACTCAAAATATAACAGAGCTCCAGGTCCTGTTTTTCAATTTTTAATCTTTAAAAAAAGGTTAAGGAGGGGAGGAACAGCTTGTCCTAACGTAACTGCATAATCCCATGTATTTTCAGTAGGTTGGCAACCTTCAGTCTCGAAAGACTATGGTATAAGCCTACAGCACCCGGTATTCCCAGGCGGTCTCCCATCCAAGTACTAACCAGGCCTGACCCTGCTTAGCTTCTGAGATCAGACGAGATCAAGCATGTGCAGGTCAACAAGCTTATAAACAAGTTTTTATAACATCTTTTTATCACACGGTTAAGAGCATCCGAGAAAACCATTCTTTGCTTCATGTCCCTCAATCAGGGTGACCACCTACAAAAGGAGGGGACAGAGTGCCTCTGTCTTGAACCCTTGTAGAGAAGAGGGAATTTGGACGGCTGCAGCTTAACATGGAAGGGTTTAAAAGCTGCACCCGCCCAAATTCCCTTTACGGTTAAAGGTACAGGCACTCTGTCCTCCTTTGGATCTGGGCACACTGCCCTTAATGGTTAACTTCCAACAGTGACTACGGAGCATTCGCACTGTACCTTAAGAATTTAAGGGAACCACTGCCCAATCCTATGCATGTCTACACAGAAGAAAGTCCTATTCTAGTCAATAGGGCTTACTCCTGAGTAAGTGTGGATAGGTTTGCAGCCCTAGGATCCACACTTATTTAGGACTAAGCCCTATTGACCAGAATGGGACTTTCTTCTGAGCAGACATGCATAGGATTGGGCTGTGGTTCCCTTGATTAAGCTGCAATCCTATCCACACTTTCCTGGGAGTAAGCCCCACTGACTAGAATGGGACTGACTTATGAGTCATGCATAGGATGGGGGCTAATCAGCTTAGGCGGCGACCATAAAATAATTTTTTATGATGTAGCCATGCCAATGGGGCATGTGCTGCATTCTGTCACAGGGCAGTCACAGAGGTCTCCTCAAGGTATGGGAACATTTGTTCCCTTACCTTGGGGATGCATTGTGGTTGCACCAGTGCTGGAAATATGGATAGGATTGGGCCCTTAAATGTCCTCCTTTTCCCTATGAGCAGGCAGCGCATTGCCTTCTTGTAATCAATAAATTATATGAAATGTAGTTTTAAATTTAATAATAAGCAATACAGTGTTTAAATTAACCACATGATATCAGTATAGAAGTGTTTTTAGCTTTTATTTTGTCATGTCCTACATTCTTCTTGGATGTCCTACATTTTGGGGTGTCTTGTTGTCCTCTTTTGCTATTATGACATCTGGTCACCCTGAGTAGGGTTTACTTCCAAGTAAGGGCCCGATCCTATTCAATTTTCCAGCACTGGTTCGCAATGCAGCCCCAAGGTAAGGGAACAAATGTTCCCATACCTTGAGGAAGCTTCTGTGAATGCCTCCCCACTACAGGATACAGCACACACCCCATTGGTATGGCTGCACTAGCACTGAAAAATTGGATAGGATTGGGCCCTAAGTGCGGGATTGCAACAAGTCCCATTGGATGGCACCAGTGGCTGCTTTCAGCTTCTCCCCAGGGCAAACAGCAGGGGCAGGGGAAGGACTACCAATTGCAAAAGCATAAATGCACTTCCTGGGAGGGAGGCTGCAATCCTATCCTCACTTTCCTGGGAGTAAGCCCCATTGACTATAATGGGACTTACTTCTGAGTAGAAAGGCATAGGATTGGGCTCTTAGCCCCAATTCTGGGCTAACCCAAGACTTTTGGGCACCTCTCGGCCCAGTCCTATGCATGTCTACTCAGAAGTAAGTCCCATTATAGTCAGTAGGGCTTACTCCCTGGTAAGCATGGATAGGATTGCAGCCTCTGTTAGGGTGCCAAATCTTTTCCTTCCCCCCCCCCCCCTTCCCGAGTGATGTGGCAGTCTGTCCTCCTTCCCCTGCCTGGGAGCAGACAAGTGGTGGGCTAAAACATCAGCTGCTCTAGCCCACTCCTCTCCTCCCTTTTCCAATCCAGGGAGGGGTGGGTGGAAATCCTCACCCGCTTGCTTTCCAAGGCGACCACCTGTTAGTTCCCTGGATGGGTGGGTCCTGGTCCCAGGGAACTCAGTGGCTTGCTTCTGAGTAGCCCTGCCTAGCCTTGGGCTGAAACCTCCCTCCTGTGTGTGGGGGGCCACCTCCTCCCCTTTGCAGTTCCATCTTTGCAAGCCAGAGCAGGGCCCAGCTGCTGCCGGGTGGGCAGGATCGAGGCCCTTCTGGGTGACTTCCAGGCCCACGTGTTGGGGTCGGGCTCGGGCGCGCGCAGCTGGGGCGAGGCGCGTGCAAGAGGCGTTGCCGGCCGCCGCCCCAGCACTCATTAAGGACGCACGTGGGCCTAGCGCTGCCTCTGGCTCTTCTGGCGAGCGCCATGCTTCAGGTCAGTCAGCCCGGGGGGGTCCTTCGCGTCTCCCATGGCCCCTCGTGAGGTCGAGGCCGCAGTGCGCTTCTGGCAGTGGACCTCGCGGGGCTTACTCCCGAGTAAGCACGTGGCCTGAGCGCGCCGCCTGGCCCCATGTGCCCCCCCCATTGACTCTGATGGGACTTACTTCTGAGTAGACATGCCTAGGATTGGGCTCTGAGGCTACAGTCCCCTCCACACTTTCCTGGGGGTAAGCCCCATTGACTCTGATGGGACTTACTTCTGAGTAGACATGCCTAGGATTGGGCTCTGAGGCTACAGTCCCCTCCACACTTTCCTGGGAGTAAGCCCCATTGACTCTGATGGGACTTACTTCTGAGTAAACCTGCAGAGGACTGGGCTCTAAATGCCACTGAGTGCTTGACCATCCAACAAATGGTGACTTTCTGGGGGCAAAGGCCCTTTCTGCTGCTTGAGTTTAGCCTTCTGCTTGTTTTGAAAATAAAGGCTACTTTTTTAACTTAAAAAATTAAATTTGATTTGTTTCACTATGTGAACCGCTTTGTGAACTACTTCTGTTGAAAAGTGGAATATAAATATGGATGATGATGATGATGATGATGAAGAACTTGAAGTTGTTTTACTATCATAGACATGAGAAAATCCCTTTTTCCCTTGTGAGAACTTTCCGGTTTTGAGATTGAAGCCATTTCTGCTCAATGCTGCATATATGCAACAAGGATCAAATGTGTATACTTGTGGGTTGGGCGTCGTAAATGGGTTAAATGGCTTTTAAATGGTTTGGGGGGGGGTGGAAGTGAGAGCCACTGCCCATGGAAATCCAGAACTTGGAAGTGGCAATGATGGGTTCACCTCCTCCCTCCCCACTACCACCACATCCATTAGTCTTGCAAAGAGTAGGGTCCCTGCTTTTTCTAATCCTGGTTTTACTTCATGTAGTCTTTTTGGGGTTTTTGCGTTTTTAAATAAGTCACAAACAGGGTGCTAGTGCAAATACAGTCCATTATTCCCATACCACAGGCTGGTGAGGATGAATTGAGGACTGGTTTGCAACAGCCTTGCAATGTAATCTTGCTGTTAATACTGCAAGTCAAGAGTTGGGCTGAGAGGTTCATGTACAGAAGCCCTGTCCTGTCCACTGTTAATTTTGTACAGCAATGCTTTGCACTTCTGTCTGATTAGGCAGCTGAGCATGGATGAAAGTAAAAAATGGATGAATGTCAACACATAGCCTTATTTTGCCTGCAGGTGTATCAAAATGTAAATAACTATATTATATGTGTGAATGCATGTGAAACCTAAATAAATAGAAATAAAAGAAAAATAAACATAAGAACATTAATGAACGTTATGGAAGGTTAGAGGAAATCGAACAAGAGTTAAGCATGTGGACAGAATTTGAAATGTGGTTATGAAGACTGCAGAAAGAGCAGCTGGTGAAAATCAAATGGATGAAAGTTAAGTTATTGCTGTAGAGATTAGATTGGTTGGTTTGGATTTCCAGTCCAAGCTTCCCTGAACCCTTTGCTTTTCAGGTTGCAGCAAAAGTTGGTCCATTTAAATGGTCTTCTGAGACCTTCTCCAAATCTAGTGATCGTTTGCATGTAGAAATCTTGTCCTGATGCACTTTTAAAGTATTTTTAAAAAATCAGAATAATCATTCTGTCCTTCACACAGACTGAAACTTGAATTAGAGTCAGAATTTCTTTCTTTGTGGATACCTTTTGTGTTTTAGGTAGGCATGCTGCTGCATCTGTTGTAAAATCCTGAGTTTCTCTCTTCATTTCTCTGGGTAGCTCTCAATTTTGCCCTGGGGCAGACAAACTGGTTATAAGTTTCAGACTTGTTATTACTGGCCTGTGTTTACAAGTGATCATAACTACCCCCTCCCCCCCCCCAAAAAAAAAACTGCTCTTGTTCCTCTGGTTGGAGCAGCCCAATAATTCTGGCAACTCAAGTCCATTGCTACTTTCCTTTCCATCACAGAGTTTTTCAGCTTTTGTGATAGGTAAAGATGAAAACCCCTTAGTCTGAGTGTGTTCAAGAAAGGGCCCGCATTATTTATTCCAGCATTTTCTCTTTCCCTCTTTGGTGCTAACCTGGTATTGCTTTTCTGCATGGCAAAGAAACCTCAATGAGCATCTCTGTTTCATTTTCTGAAGCACTTAAAATGCATAATGTATATGGTTAATCAGACTACTAGAATGAAATTACTGATTTAACTTTTTTTTCTTATTTAAAGGAAGGAGAGAATCAAAAGCAGGAGAACAAGATGCCAGAAAGAACTGAATACTATGTAAATATCATTTGGTGGTGGTTTTTTTTTTAGTAAGAGACTGATCTTTCCCCATCTCTCTACTTATTCAGGTGTTTCGAAAGTCAGTGTAGTTATTAAATGTAAAACTGGTTTGTTCCCATCAAATTTTCTCCACTTGGTCTTTCAATGTATGTTCTGCTTTCCATGTTGTTTATTCTTGTGCCCCCCCCCCCGCTAAATTTGTTCATGACACTGCACTATTTTGTTTGATTTTAATGGAAGGTTTTCCCAGTATTCGGCCAGAGTCTAATCTCAAAATGTTGCTTTTACATTTTTGTTCTAGCTTGAGTTCTTACTAACTGATGCCTTTAAGGGGAAGGGATTTCAGAGGATTGCTGAAATAGTGGAAGAAAAAGATATTTATCCTCCTCAGAAATTTAACAAGCAACTATTAAATCAGCTGGATAAAGTTTTAAAAAAGGTAAATAGGAAACCCCCTTTTGCTTAACATTAAGAATTGCCTTAACATTCAATTTGTTTCATTGGTTGCTTAGTCAGTAACACATATGGGAACTTTTTCTCCCCTAGGAATTGGACAAAAATGAGTTTGCAAATGTTTCTTTGTTACTGAAGTGCATTCAGCTATACTGTAGAAGTGATCCTCAAGAAAGTGTGGACCTGCTTCTTCAGCAAGGATTGATACCAAAGATAAGTAACTCCATTCATGTATGCCAAGCAGTTGAACTGGTGTATGAGGGCTGAAAGCAGGGATTACTTGCCTGGCTTGACCAGAAGAGTGGCAGCACGGAGCCTGAGCATCAATAGATCTTGGTGAGGTGGTTTCATTAGTGAAACAGCTTGTGCTCACTGTGTGGCAAAATCAAGGGGGAGGGGATTCCCACCCACACAAAGAGGTGGCAGTGGAAGACAGGGAGTACCTCAGCCAGGAGCATACAGTTGCCCAAGAGAGTTGACAGGGACTGGGTGTTGTCAGCAAAGGTAACCTTATCCAGTAAGCAACTGTGGCCTTACATGGTTTGCATTGAAGTATCCCCGAAAGGGTGGGGAACTCCCATTGCCCTCACTAGCAATGTGTTGCCCAGTGGTGACTTCAGCCAGTGAATCCCCTCAACCAACTGCGTGGTGGTGGAAAGGGAGGATTTAAAAGAGGGAAATTCTCTTCGTCTTTGCCATGCCCTTTTCTCCCTTTGCTAATTTTTCTTCGCACATTAATAACTGCATTTTGTTATTGGTCCAAAATTAGCTTAAACATTCATTTAACTGCGTTTGTATATGTGTTTTTTTACATGGCCACTTGGTTTGAAAGAACAAGAGAATTTCTGAGCCTGATAGAACCAAAAGAAAGTAAATTCTTAATAAGTCTTGTTGAAGACTTTTTTGACACAGCTTTGGTAAGTGCATGAAATAAATGCATCTTGACTTTGTTGAGTTGTGTTATGGTGAACTGCTTTCTAAACCTCCCTGTCTCTCAATACCAAGTTTGTGACCTTTAAAAAGCCTTTGGGCTTTATCCTTTTCTATGTGGGTGTGCAGAAATGTGGAAAAGGATAATTTTAAATTGTGAGCCCTTTTGGGACAGGGAGCCATTTAGTTATTTGATTTTTCTCTATAAACTGCTTTGTGAACTTTTAGTTGAAAAGCAGTATATAAATACTGTTAATAATAATAATAATAATTGCAATTGGCAGAATCAAGGCCTGTTTTCTCGTGGCTGTAGTAATGTTGCTTAAGAACATAAGCCTTGGTGGATCAAATCAAAGACCTATCTAGTTCCCATGGTGGCCCACCACCTCTCTCTGGGAAGACCACAAGCAGGAGAGAAAGGCATACTTCTCTCCTGCTGTTGCTCCCTTGCAATTGGTATTTATAGCATATTGCATCTGAATCCAGACGTAGTACATAGCCATCATGACTAGTAACTGTTGGTTAGTAGACCTGTCCTCCTGTTAATTTGCCCAATCTCCTTTTAAAGGCCAGTTGTAGTCTCCATTGCCATGTATTGTGACAGTGAATTCCACAGAGACTATGCACTGTGTGAAAAAGTAGAAAGACAAAGGATTGCTGATTCCTTATTCCGGAATGTGTCGTGGAAATGCAGCAAGAAACTGGGTAATGGGATCATTCCATCATGTGCCCCAATTGTTGAGGCTACATAGGCCTGCCCTTAATGCATGCCATGTTTTCTCCATGGAATAGTAGAGTAACCATAATAAACCCATTTGCTGTGTGTAAGTGTGGTACAGCTGTCAGATATACGTTTTATGGTGCTATTTTTGGAAGCAGCCTTGTATGTTACTGGGAAGAACTGAGAGGGGGGAGTGCAAGCAAATTTTGCCTCTTTTTCTGATACTTTCCAGAAAAGTAATTAATGTGAAAAGCCATCCTGATAATTTTAAAAGGCAATGCTCTGTAAGCCAATAGCTGATTGTTATATGCCCTCAGTGGCATGTTTATCATTGCAGATTGCTTCCAAGTGATCAATGCACTGTATATCTACAAGAACTTTTTCATTAATTTCATTTATGGTTCAGCTGAAGACTGTGTGGTGAATACCCATGCCAGTACTGCCAGGCTGTACAGATGTGCAGACTAGCATGACACATATTGGGGACATCTGGTCAACCTTTGTGGGAATTCAGATGTTTTTGCAAGCTTTCATAGAGACCTGAACACATGGAAGTAATTTTTCTTGGCAACAGTGTTGCGGGAGAGTGTTGCTGCATTGGCCCTGAGTCATGACACGAGTCAGCTGACAAGTCTGTGTGGAACTGTAGGCCTGTATTATCACAAATAATGAGTGTGGAAAGCTCTGAACACTTGAAAGATACTCTCTCTAAATGCTAAATCATACTGAGAACAATAATCAGGACAGGATTGAGTGTTCTTGAAATATGGCTGCGCATATTTTGCAGTATTGTATTTTGTTATATTTCTGTTATAAGTTGTCTTCTAGATTGTAATACATATAATGTATTAATCCTGGATTTTTCTGTTCTGTTCCCCACCCAAAAATCTTTCCTTTAGATTATTGGGCGTAATAATACCGAAGGTTAGTAGCTAAAATACAGTTTTTTAATAGTTGTCTATTGATTTTAAGTGTAGTGGTTTTTGTGACTGTTTAATATATTTTGTATGTAGACTTTTTTACAAGTTGCCTTTAAGCTTTTGAGGGAAAAGGGGTGAAACCAAGGTGTGTCATTTAATGGGATTAAATTGTTGGAACTGTCCTGGTTCCTCTTAGTCTCTCTGTAGCATGCAGGCTGTTTGTCTGCTCATTAGTCCTTCAGTTAAGCCATTTCTGCTCATAGTTGCATACACACAACAGGGATCAAATGTGTACACCTGTGGACTGGGCAAAAATGGGTTAAGCAAGAATGTGCCTGCCTTAACAAAAAACATCACGTTTCCATCACTGCTAAAGAAAAACAAAGGTAGTGGATGGTGGGATGTGGGATGTCTCCATGAATCTGCAGATAAGTGAAACAGCGAATATCAGATACGGGGGGGGGGGGATGCATGTATGCAGATATGTAAAGAGGCAAATGTTGTTCAGCAAAAATTTATCTGATTTATCAGCTGTAGCAAAAATGAAATAATTGTACAGTGCTTAAATATATTTTTAATGAGGAAGAGAAAGTTATCACTTTATAAAACTGATTTGTGTAGATTGTCTATTGAGAATTTGCAAGACATTGCTAAGTTTACTATTCTGTCACTTATAAATGTGCTTGCTCCCTCTTCCTCTCTCCCACCCACTCACCCTTCTTTTTGTAGGAAAAAAGCAATTGCTAGAAACGTTCATACCATCTTTGGGGCATCTAGCGACAGAATCTACTGTAAGCTGTGCTCTTCGCCAGGAGGTAGGTCTCAAACTAGGTGTTGTATGTAGTAGAATGTGTACTCTCTTGTAATGTGATGTGTGCATGAAGGTTCATAATAATAGACAGATGAAATAGAACATGTTGCTAATGTGAGTTTCCATCTCTTTTTCTGCATTTCTTCCAAATATTACGACCAGGCTCTGAGGACCTTAAATACTCTGTTGAATAATGTAGCAAAAGAAGAGAGAAAGAAGTTTGCTGTGTCTGAAGAGATGTGTTTACTAACGTAAGTAGGTTTATAGCATGATTTTTCTTTCTCTCTTGCTGTACTTTGCTAGGGAAGAGATTTACGTCCAAAAAATCTCTTCTCTAGGGAAGAGAGTTTATCCAAAACTTCTTTCTCTTAAGCAAAAATGTGGGTGTTTGCTGAAGTACAAAAAAAATGGTTAAATGGAGAGTCATGTTTACAGTAGTTGTTGCAAATTTATCTGCAAGTTTAATGTCATTCTGATTCTCTTATATGACAGCTGCATTGTATTGGCCTGGTGCATTTAATGCAATAAATTATATATGCTGTGATGACAAAACTTGTGAATTTTCATTACTCTCCAAAGCTTAAATTGAACAGTCTTACCAAACTATCCCTTAGAGCAAGAGTGTCACTCGTTTCATACAGAGGGCTGAAGTTAGCATTCAGGGCGCCTGCTGAGGGCTGGAAGTGACGTCATTAACAAGAAAGTGACATTAAGCAGCTGATGGTCAGAAATCAGCACTTTGTTCTCATTAACTGCAAATGACAGAAGAGAAAATACACCAATCTTGATCATATTTCAAGATATGGGAAAGCCCAGTTTTCATGTGGGCTGCTGTTTCAGCAGTAACACCTCAGCACTGCTTAGCAACTGAGAGCCTGAGTGCTGGATAAAAAGCTTCCGCAGGTTGCATCTGGCCCCCGGGCCTTATGTTTGACACCCCTGCCTTAGAGTTTACCCTATAATATAAATTTCGTCTTTGGATTAATCTGCCACTTTGTACACTGTATGTAGAAAGACTTGTAGTACAATCCTATATATGTCTACTCAGAAGTAAGCCTCACTGAGGTCAGTTGGATTTATTCCCAGGTAAAATTATGTAGGATTGACCTTTAATTCCTTCTTTTTTCTCTGACGTCACAAAATTCTTGTATGGTTTATTATTTCAGGAAAGAACTTGCAAAAACAATTCTGGATGTTGGTGGTAAGAAATACTGAATAACTTGATTGGGACTGGGAGAATTCCAGGTACCTTTTTGACCTGGCATTCAAAATTGAAGCTAGAACATAGGAATATGTATTTTTTTAGATTGTGAGCCCTTTTGGGACAGGGAGCCATTAGTTATTTGATTTTTCTCTGTAAAGTGCTTTGTGATCTTTTAGTTGAAAAGCGGTAGATAAATACTGTTAATAATAATAATAAATAATAATAATATGAAATGTTGAAACTTGCAAGTGCCTTTATACTGATGCTAGCTCTGCTTCCACCTCTTAAAATTAAAGAAGCCCAAGCTGAAGTTAGGAATTGGAAAAAATTTTCTTCCCCTGGATGTTTGCTTCACAAGTGGATGTGAATCTTGGAAAACTGCTTTCCACATGCGATTGAATGTATACTTCTGTTTTTATTCCTGAAACTGGTAAACTGTTGTACTTAAGAGTGTGAGATACGTAGTCAAATTTGAGGCTAGCCATGAACTTCTATTTTGGCTCTAAGGCAAACTGATCTCACTGCCTTTGCCTCTTACCTGTAATATAGCAGTAATAATACTGACCTGCTTTTTTTGTATTTGGCAAGATAAATAGTACTGTATTGTCAGATTCTAGATAAAAATCTCATATTTTAATTTTAAGAGATAATGTTTCTAACATCGTTTTTGTGAAAATAAACATGGCATAATACAAAATCATGTCTTGCCATCATGTTGGGACAGAGCCTCTGTTCAAAGAACTCTGGCAAAGTTTGAATTAAAAAAACATTTTTTTCATCAAAGTTCGTTGTTCTGCAGAGGTGATTGGTTTTATGTCTTGCAAAACATTCAATATCAAAGACTGCATTTTTTTTGAAGTACTGTTGTCTGTCCTTTGCAGACTATGACATACAGATTGCTATTATAGAAGCCCTGTTCAGGCTAATGTTGAAGAAGTGGAGAGATGATCTTGCTCACAATTGGTTTGAAGATCAACACATTGTGAAGAATTTCAGAGAAATCAAGGATAGAGACTTTGAGACAGTAAGGGCTTTTGTTCTTCAAATCAAAACTCCTGAATGCTTTCTACCTGGGTGTGTTTCATTTTTGCCAAGCATCAAATGTATGACATTGAAGAGATAGTCTTAAAGTTCTTTAACATATATTTTCTGTTCATTAATTAATACATGCAATCTTCTGGTAACAGTATATTCTCGGCGAGAGGGGAAAAGTACAGTATAGGTAGCATCAGTGGTTGGGATAAATTATCTAATATTTATCTAGCATCTGCAGATTCATAGCACTAAACCTAAGATCTCTGAAGTCAATTTGCATTATGTAATTGTTTTTACCTTTTTCTTCAAAGGATTGCAGAAAATTTCTTAATGAACTAAATGAAAAACTTGGGGATAAAAGAAGGTACGTTTTGGCTTGTCCTGAAACTGTTAACTTCAAGATGTTTGCGTACCCACTCTTTCATAGGACTTGCAGGTTCCATTAATCAGTCACTCTGAGCTGATTGTTAGAAATAAGAAACTGTTCTAAACAGGTATTTTCTCTTCTAGTGTAAGAGATGAAATGCTAAGGAAGTCATAAAAGGATTGTGTCAGTTCTCTCCAACTTTGCCCAATGCAGTACATCCTCTTAAGGCCAATGACATCACTTGAGCATGTGTCTAATCAAGTGGGGTAATAATATATATAATATTTTATTACAGATATAGGTAAGGAAAATTGGATAGACTTAGGGTCAGGACTACATAGGTTACACACAAGGTGGTGGCCATCGATTACAACATACATTAATCCAAACGAAATTATTCATCAGTACAAAGATTATCATATTAATTAATCCACTGGTTAATAGTTTAATTAAACAATAATATTATTTCTCTAACCTTATCTATCTCATCATAAAAAGTCTCAAATTTTTACTTATACACTCTTATCTAATTCTTAATATCTAATATCACATCTAAAAGGAATACCTTCAATTACAATGGCATTACACATTTCAATATCTCTTATACCATGTTATATATCATTTTCCATATCTATCCAATCATAAAAAAGGTTCAATTTTTTACTTATACACTCTTCTAACCATGTAAAAAAATCTCCAAATTACAATTCTTTTAAAAAATAACCCTTATTTATCTTAATACCACTTAATTTTCACAATACTTATATTTCAAATTTTCATTTACCTTTATTTTAACTTAATATAATTAAAAATTTTTTTTACTTATTGTTCAGCCGTATTAACTTCTAACTTACTGCTTACTTTGCTCTGTCTACAATTCTTTTTTAAAAAATACCCCTTATTTATCTTAATACCACTTAATTTTCACCAACTTTATATTTCAAATTTTCATTTGCATCTATTTTAACTTAATATGGTTAAAAAAAATTCTACTTATTGTTTAGCCATTTTAACTTTCTGTCTTAGTGCTTGCTTTGTTCTCTGTCTTATCAGTGCTCTTTTTTACTCCTGCTTCTTCCACTTCTTCTTTTTCTTTTTCTTCCTAAATCTTTCGAGTTTCTTGGCCCCTCTCTGTTTTTCTTTCTTCTTGTTCATTCTGTTTTTGATCCATAAATTCTTCCTCTTCTTGAGACAGCTTGCTCCCTGAACGTCTCCTCTTTTTTCTTCCTTAAGATTCTTAATTGTTATAGTAACAATTGCTTTCTCCGTCTCCTGTCTCATTTCAAAATAGTCCACTTCTTTAATTTCACCCTGCTGCGTGCTTATAAGAGAGGAGCTTGTTTGCTTCATTTGTTCAGATAATTTTTTGACCTGTTCCATTTCTAAAATCCATTAATAAGTTCTGGCTGTTACTAACATCCTTTACATTTTTGAATACCATTTTTGTCAGTATCAAGTCCAACCGCTTGTTATAGGGCTTCTTTCCAACAAAACAATAACATAGTCATATATTTGAGCTTTCAAAGTTGAATTGATCTGCTCTAGAACTTTTCATTTGTGTAATTGGGGGGTGGGGGAGAGAGAATGTCTGAATCAGACTGAAAACCGATTTTCTTCCATGGGGATCCCATGTATGCTATGCTCAACTCCTTGGTGGGATTCAAATTTAACATGTGATTCTGGTGCCCTCAAACCTAGAGATCTCCTCCATGGCATACAGATATTTTTTTCGAAAGGAGCTCAGTGGGAGCAGGTTTTACTCTCCATGAACTCAGTGCTGGTGTGAACCAGCAGAAATTTGCATAAGTGAGCACTGTTAATAGCCTGAAATGGAATTTGCTTCTTTTGCAGGGTCCATTCAATTCCATGTAAAGCTGCCCATGCTGACATGAATACGGTAACTGAAAAAAAAAAATCATGCTGACATTGTTAGACTTAAGAATGCTTGGCTACTATATCTTCTATATATTTAACGTTGCTTTATTTTTGCTGGGTCAAAGGTAGTCGTTTTAAAATATTTATGCCACTTTATAACAAAAGTTTTCCAAAAGATTTAAATAGCTGTATTTTAATTGATGGGTAGGCATGGAGAGAGAGATTTATTATAAAATTTCTCTTAGCTGGAGGTGGATTTGTGGAGGTGCATGTGAAATGTTTCCAGTCTTAGAAATAAGGGAGGGCTTTATTCCTGTCCCATAATTCTGTCACAAGTTTAATATCTTTGTTGCTCTCCATTTTTTGAAAGGTTGGCTCTATGCCTTGGTGCAATCTGCTCTTAAATTACAAGCAGCTCCCTGGGAAAATGAAACACTGTCTCTTAAAATTACAGTTAGATAATGGCAAACCTCAATTTCTCAGAACAGGTCCTTTTTTCATATTTTGTCATTGTCAAATATGGGACCTTGTCCAGTGTAAGACCCTAGAATTGGAGGGTTGCTTTAGACTTTGCTTAACACAGTTCTGAATATTAGGAGTGATGAATAGTAGAAGGGAAACCTTGAACCATCCCCTCCTTGAGTGCTTCACTGCTGAAACTCCTCCTTCCCCCAGTTGCTTTTAATCCTTGCTGGTATCCGAATCCTTGTGTGTTTAAACTTGGAGGATGCTCCCTGAGGCACTTGCCAGATGAGGGACTGTTGGGGCTCTGTTACATGAGCTACAGGGGAACATGTACGGGTGGGGCGTCAGTATCCAGAGGATCTGTTCTTCAACATGCCCCTCCCCATGGTTACCGAAAACTGCGGATAAGGATAACTGCGGTTTTGGCCTTTTTAAATTCTCTGAAGGGGACCGGACCCAAGGGAAACCAGAAGTAACATTTTTAGACCTACATGGCCATTCTGATGCTTGCAGAGGGCTCAGGCAGTTTTGCATGGATACATCCATAGATATATATATGGACACACACACACACACACATATGGATACAGATATATATATGGATCCATGGATATAAAATTTGCATGGATATATCCATGGATATAAAATTTGCAGATAAACAGGATCCACCTGTAGTTGACTCTTCAGCCTCTTAAGTCAGTAAGAAGGTTTTAAGTTCAGCATACTGTTGTTGCTTCTGGAAATAAATGAAAATATTGATAGTAGGTCTTTGTCTGCCAAAGTTAAAGAAACCAGCTGATGACAAATTGGAGGAGTTCTGGATTGACTTCAATTTTGGAAGCAAGAGTGTGACTTTCTACTTAGAGAGCCCTGAGGTAAAAAAAGATCTTGAGATTCTTTATTCTTGACTGTACCAAAGTAATAGAAAAAGATTTACTTGAAATATTCATTTCAGGGCACTCTTTGGGAGTCCGTGAGACTATCAAGTGAAGAAGTGAGTAGTTATTATGTGCAAGGTAAGTCACTGTATAAGTTATATTTACTCTAAGGAGAATCACAAAATTTGAGTGTCCATTAATTTAAGAGAAGCTTCTGTTGCACGTGTCAGGAGATGGGGATTTGTTATATTAAGGCTAATTGGAAGTAGAAAATGCTTTTGGAGTTTCTTAATCATTTTGTCATGAAATGTGAGGGATGGATTCACCCCTCTTTGTCTTGAAAGTTTCTCATCTAGCTCTCCGTAATGATCCATGTTCTGTATGCATACTTACCTCTATCAGCTCACTTGCTGTGAGTAAATAGGGGCTGCTTTTCATCCCTCTGCTCACATGAGCTGCTGTAATGAAAATGATACACACTTGAATCAGAGGAAAAATTATCTCATTGCATCTAGTGCCTGGCTTTCTTTTTTTTTTTTTTTAAGGTGTGTGTCTTGGCACTTTTTGTCCAGCCCACGGTGTACTCATCTGTTCTCTGTTGGATATCTGCATCGTTGGGCAGAAATGACTTAAACCGGGCATATGGTGGTGGGATCACTGTAGTAACTGGTGCGTATGGCCTGACTAGAAAGAGACCCAAGGCATTATTGTGGCCAACTGACCTTATCTTTAAAGGACTGGAGAGACACAACTCACTTAAAGGAGGGAGTCACAACTGTGATAGTATCCTTCTGTTTGCTGTATCTCCCAGCTCTCCATGGGAGTGGACAAAAGAGATGTGTAGATAGGGGAGATGGGTGCAAGAAATAGATGAAGGGGCTAGTTTCAAAGAAATCACTTGCAATCCAAGGAAATATCTTTTAATGTTTATGTGGCAATATGTAATGCATCTTAGCTGCCATGGGACTCTGTGTAAATCCCTACAGTTATCTGTAGTTCTTTCTAGGCAGTGATTCAGTCACACAGGTAGGTTGCTGCTTGATTCTGCAGTTGTCAAGTGATGTAATTATGAACTTGCCCTCTGTCTTCAATGATGCAGTATGGAGACAAAACAAAAATGGCTTTGATATCCTGCCCCCTATAAAAGGGTGTGGATTTGGATATTCACTATTTGGTGTGGATAGTGAATTTGTTGTACTATTCTGAGAAAGTGACAGGAATTGGGAACTGCTAGAAAAATTTGTTTCTTATTTTAAAGAGGAAGGGGGAGAGAAGATTCTCAAAATGCTCATGAAGAAACCTATTGAAATCAACCAAAAAGAAGCAACAAAGATAAAAATTCACTTTGATAGCCAGTTTGATATTTCAGCTCCGCTTGGTAAAGTATTGGAAAAGGAGAAAATGATGGCAAGTATTCACCCACCCTTGTTTGATCTCTCTCTAAGATCTTGGGAATATGTCACATTGTGTCATATTTTATTTGCAAATTCTGTTTAAAAATCTATATAGTTTTATTTGTGTTTTACTTAAAAACATTTGGCCTTTCTAAGCCCTAATAGGCAGCTCAAGGCTGTTTTATATAAAAGTATAACAAAACAATATAAACAAGAACTAAAATAAATAATAAAATTATCAAACAGTAACAAATAAAAAGATGATTAAATCAGCAACACAAAAGAGCCTACAAAAACTAGGAACCAATGCAGCAAAGGGGGGGGGGAACCCAAATTATTAAAGACAGAGTGAAATAAAGTTTCCGCTCTCCTTCAAAATGATGTTGGAGTGAATGGTTCTAATCTGTTGGCAGTGGGTTGGGTGCCATCACAGAATTGGCTCATCGTTGCCCATTGTATACCTAAACATGATGCTGGCCAAAAGGTCAAAACAGAAAGGGCAGGCTTGTGTAGGGAGAGATGGCCCTTCAGATATCTAGTTCCCAAACCATTAAAGGCTTTGTGGGTAATCACTATTGATAAAGTCTGGTGTGGAAACCCCAACTCCAGTACTTGTTTGCTCTGGGGTGGCAGGTATTACCTTGGCTAAGCCCATAGTGTGGGGGCTGACACCAAAGGATGGGTTGCCCCTTAGGGAAAAATCAAGGGTGAGAGGCTATATTTGACACCTTCATTGGGGGGGTTGTGGTTGAAGGGTAGTGGGTGAGATATGGGCAAGGATCCAGTGGTATGGGAGGGCAGCAACTAGAAGTAGGGCCTTCTTTGCAGCAGTGCCACAGTTATGGAACTCCTATTTGTTTTGAGAGTGTCCTCCTCCTTGGAGGTGCTCCAGTGTGGGCTTAAAACATTTCTCTTTTCATTGATGTTTCTGTTCTGATGATTAGCTGCTTCCTATCTTGCTGCTGTTTCTTATGGTTTATGCGTGTTTTTACTGTGTTCTGCTGCCATTTTATTATTTTACCTATTGCTTTTTAACTGATAGTGCTATGTACTATTTTATGATAATTCTGTGCTGTTTTTATTGCTGCTGTTTTCTATTGGTGCCACATTCTTTGTTTTTTATATCTATATAATAATTAAATATTGTCTTCTGTTCCTGACAGGCTATTTACATGTAGTTTTATTATTCTGTTTTATTGTTTTACTATGTGTATTTTGTTAGCTACCTTGGATGCCCAAATTAGTAGGGGAAAGGCAAGAAAGAAATATTATAATCGCCAGCACTTGGAAAAATATGCACAGTTATATTAGCAGAGATGTAATGCTTCAACACCTGCCACCAGGGGCTGCATACTGTTAACCATGTAACTGGTGGTTTGTAATTTTTAGGAATAAACTTTCTTCATAGGGCACTTTTCAATCTGCCACTCAGTATTGTGCTGTTCACCACTAAAAATAGCTTGTTTTTCCTAGCCCCCCCAAATTATCGCATAATTGACTGGATCCACGTAATCCTGATCAAACAGACGCATTTTTAATTGGACATAGAAAAATATTGGTACAGGGTACTTCTGTGGCCATATATTCCTAGAAATTGAGGAAAAAGATCTCTGCTACTTTTTTGTAATGGGAAATATTGATGGGACTGTAATATGAGTGACCAAGTTTGTCTATATAATTGATGGATGTGTGTATTAAGTAGGAAATGAGTATGAGATTCAATTAAATTCATGAGCATCTGGCTGGTCCTTTGTTAGTCTTCATGCAGAGTTTTTGTTACAAAAACTGAATTTTGCAAACTTTTCTCCTAAGTCTGGTTTTCCTAGATTAAAATCCGTTTTTATTAATTGAACAGAAAATGATGAATGAAGATGATGAACAAAACAGAACAGGTGAATGTCATTCAAACGTGACTAGGGCCTCGTGCAGACATAATGCTTAATAGTCTAATGATTTGTTGCCTTAACTCTGGGTAAGAGTCAAAACCTATAGTGAGACAAAGATTTAGCTTGTCAGGCCCTGCCTTTGGAAGACATGACAGGAATACATAAACAAAGATTAGTTTCTTATCTTCCAAGCAAGGAGGTGGGGAAGGTGGTTTAACATTTGCTGACTTGGTGAACCAGTCATGGTGCAGATGTAAGCATGATTATTGTAAATTACGCTTTTCAGACCATGGTATCATATCTTGCTTTGTGGTCAGTCCTAACCGATTGCTAAGGAAAACAATTGATTCAGCAGCATTATTCTTCGATCATCTCTCTTTAAATGCACTAACCATGTCACAGAATCACTATTTGATAACTGATTTATAGTCTTTCTTCCCTTATGCCTGCTTCATTTCAGAACTGGAGGAAAAATCTGGAGGAAAAATCCATTATGGGGTACAAGCCATGATGTGTATGTGCAACCTCCTGATTTTAGAAATGGGTTAAGTCAGAATGCCAGATGTAGGGGAGGGCACCAGGATGAGGTCTCTTGTTATCTGGTGTGCTCCCTGGGGCATTTGGTGGGCCGCTGTGAGATACAGGAAGCTGGACTAGATGGGCCTATGGCCTGATCCAGTGGGGCTGTTCTTATGTTCTTATGTTCTAACTGTAGTGTATTGCTGCTTGGTGCCTCTGCCTATGCTAAAGTGTGGAGGCAGCAGTTTTTTTCAGTCATTGTTTTTATGGCCAGTGTTTGTGGAGATTAGGAGGATGAGATAATATTGCAGGCTCTTCATATTTATGCTTGGAAATGGCTGACATTCCAGAAACATTCCTTTGAGGTGTTTGGTTCCTCATATTTTCAAGAAAAACAAGGGGTAAAGTGAGATTTGTGGGTTTTATGTTAGTGTCATGCTTCATTTGTATGTACTACAAGCCATCTCTTTTCATGTGTGTAAGGTCAATGGCGCATTCAGCTCATGGGCTCTACTAACATTTTTTGATGAAATAGCTTGTTTATGCTAGGTATAAAACTGTCAAAAGTTCATGCCCCACAGGACAGGTTTTCTCAAAGATGTAATAGGTCAGCCAGGTGGGACTGTACAGTCATGTCAAGAGAGTATATTGGGAGAGTATATGTTTTGGAAACTTTGTATCGTCTTTCTTCCTTCCTAGCTATGGTTTAAAAGGTTTGAAAGTCACAGTTGAGAAACACCTGCATGTCAGCCATGAGTTTCCTGTGTGTGGCTGAGGATTCTAGGGCATGCTCCAGTGTGCTGACCAGGTCTGTTGGGCCCCTTAATTGCCTAGAAAGAAATGAACATTCCTGAACTTACCCACACTGGTGGCTCTCCAGTGGCTGTATATGCAAAATTCTAGTTGTGGCTGTATGGGTTCTTCAGGAATGTTTTTTTTTTACACTGCCAGTCCACATGCTAATGATAACCTGATAAATGTCCAAGAAACCGCAGCATTCCCTAAAGTCCACAGTGCTACAGATTTGTCTTCTAATTTGCATTTTCTGATGTTAGTAAATAGCACTGTGGAATGGAGGAAAGACCTTACAGGTGCAGATTCCTTATCGGACATTCTGACATCGCATCCAAGTGATCAGTCTGTTACAACTACTATAACAGTAAGTATATGTGGTGTATGGGTGAAATAGACCAGAAGGAGTTGCTTCTACTGTCTGTTTCCCCCTTACTGTTATTGTCAACTGAAAGATTAAAAAATTCAAAAACCAAACTTCCCCCCCAACTACCTCCACCCCTATAATGGGAAAGAAAAATAACCACTGTAAAAATGCTCAGTAGGCATTCATGTATGACAGAAATGAGGGAAAGATGGAAATGATAAATGAGTGGCTGGGGGAGGGCTTTGGAGGGGGCCTCTATCAGGTAGTAGGGGCAGCACAGTAACTGCAGAGATTTGGTGTATGCTGGCATGCATAGGCTCCATGAAATTGGGACCATAATAGGTTAACCCAATTTAAAACACTCCCAATTCCACCATTAAGGCATAGTGTTTAGTTACTACACATGGTGGGTAGTATTGTCTAAACTGGTCGTGTATAAGCTCATGCAGTAAAAGCATAGCTTTGAACATTTTTCAAAGAGTGGCACTACAACTGAAGTTATCTCCAAAAGCACATGGCTGTAAAGCAAAGGGTCTCAAGTTTTGAGGGAGCTTTACTCCCTCAGCAAGTTCTTGCAGGGGAGGGGCTAGGGCAGCAACACGACCCCCAGGATCGCATCACTAAGGGAATCGAGGGGGGGTGCTTTGCACTCGTGTTATGTAGGCAAGGCTGCAGGAGGTGCAGGGAGCCCTGTGCAGCACCGCACAGTGTTCCCCAAGGCTTGGAATGTTTACTAAAATCGGGCAGAAATCACCTCCTGCAAAATGGGAGTGCTTTGCGCCTGCTTTTAGCAAATGTTCCAAGCCTCAGGGAGCGCTGTGCAGGGCTCCCCGCACCTCCTGCAGCCTGCTGCAGCCCTGCCTTCTTGAAGTAAGTGCAAAGCACCCCCTTGTCCCCCTTATCTGCCTCCCTTCCCCCGCCCCTTAAAGGGACGGGGGAAGCATTACAAGAACTGGTGGGTCGCCACCCACCAGTTTGAGAACCACTGCTGTAGAGGTTTGTGCAGTGAACACAGTTGTTGCAAACTGTACTGTGGGATGGGAGGGAAATCAATAGCTCTTGACCCATCCTGCCTGCTTACCAATGACCCTTTAAAAACATGTAGCCCACAATAATTTTGACCAGCCTGTGTTAGATGTTTCTTTGAGACTACAGATGGCTAGACCGGTTTAGTAAGGCTTCCCTGACTGGTTGCCTAAAGACCACAAACGGCTGTTTAAAAACTTGCTCCCTGTTGTAGTCTAGAAAAGTGTACATGTCTGTATACATATAGAATGTTTGTGAATATTCTATGTAGTGGTGATATATGAATGCAGTATGTATATTGCTGTTTCTTTCTCCCTCTCAGAAAATAGCTATTCCAACAGATGTTGCTGCCACTAGAGAGAGCCAGCAGACAGGAAAAGAACATGGCAGTCTTAATCAAGGTCAGGATGGCTCTTGCTGTATCCTCTTCTAAAACTGATTCTAAGCATGCTTGTTTAGAAGTAAGCTATATTTAAATAAATGGGACTAGCTGTCCATTAAATGAGTCTAGGGTGACCTTTTGTCTTTTACATGACAATATTTATACATGTTCTGCTTATTTAGACCTACAAATATGCATTTCTTTTTAATTAAAAGCTTCCACTGATGCCGCTTCAGTTTCTCAAACATGTTCAACAAGTACATTGCAAACGTCACCATGGTTGAATGCAAGTGTACCAAGAGCCTCTCCACTGAAACAAAAGGATAAGACTGTGTAAGTCCTTTGGCTATGAAACACTCTACAAAAGGCAATTTTATCATGAAACTGTTAGGTTGGAACGGGGCTGGGCCATTCATGAGGCTCATGAAGTGATAAGTTCAGGCAGTGAGATTGGTGGGGAGTGCCAGTCTCTTTCCACCATCCTGCCTCCACTGCTTCTCCTTCCAGTCCCTAGATTGGAAAAGGAAGAGGGGGGCACAGAGGAAGAAGAGATGAGGAGGGGGGAAGGAGCATGCTAAACGGGGACATTGGAGAATGGAAGTGGCTGGCCCATCAGGTAAGGAGGGAAGTGTTTGGCATGTCACCTTAGGTGTCTGAAAATCTAGGGTCAGCCTCGGGTTGGAGAAGTGACATTATAAGTTGAAAATGGCACTCTACTTTTACTGCATGAGCTTGTACAAGGGCCAGTACAGATGTTATCATCCCTGTGTCTGCTTCCTGACCATTCTTTATAGTGGCAGTGGTAATGTTCCAAATAGTTTTGAGCTATCTGCTTCCCAATTCCATGCATGATAATACTACTTTGGCGAAGGAATGCTGGCACTGGCATGCATACCTTTCACATGAATGGAATTATGTATTGGGTAAAAAACATTTAAATGCTAACCATTCTGAGTTGAATACCCCCACAGGGAAGATCTGTTCAATGGCATTTGCATGGGGTCAGTGATACCTGAAATGACCCAAATACACTTAGGGCACAATCCTAACCAGGTCTACTCAGAAGTAAGTCCTATTTTGTTCAGTGGGGTTTACTCTCAGGAAAGCATATTTAGGATTGCAGCCTTAGAATAGGAATGATGGTTCAGTAGCCCCATGGCCAACTTACCTGCCCTAACTTACCTGTGTGGCTGTTCTAAGGATAAAGAGTACCTCCATTTGCGCAGCCCTGGCTAGCTCAGCAGCATAGTAGCTTTCCTGTGCAGATTCTGTTTGCTTCAATGAGACATGCTCTGGTGTCCTTGCTGGTGAGATGTGGGCTGTACAAGTTTTGGGGAGACATCACTTGAATGTTCTTCCTCTAGCACCAAAAGATGTTGGGTCAGTGCTGCTTGTGAAACTTCTCCAGTTGGCGTGAGCCCAAAATTGCATCTGTGAAATGGGTAGTGTCTGTTAGAATAATGTAGTAACTTGTGTCTCATACAGGCTAATTGTGTTTAGGCTGTGGCCCACCACAGCTCTTTCCTTATTGGGGGATTATTAGAAAGAAGAAAAGTTGGCATTGAAAATCCACAGGGCTAGCTGTAGGTCTGTTAATGGTTTGTTACAATTAGTATTAGATTTATTTCTCCTTCTCTGTTTGACTTGTCTAAAGGACAAGTAATGTATTAAGTAATTGATGAATTTGTGATGTAGCCATTTGTGTTAAAGGAATTTTAAAGCTAGAACATGATGGCTTCTGATAACAGTCTTTGTTTCCTCATACAGTGTGTTGCTTGGAATAGTCTACTTAATACTGGCTTGTAGTGTTATCCTTCTGGGAGGAAGATGCAATGTGTGTTTTACAGGCATTAAGCCCGTGCACACGTGTTGAGAATCTCGATGTGAATAGCATCACTTTGGAACCTGACTGGTTCAGTTGACTTTAGAATTATGACAGGGAAGAATGATTCTTGTTCTGTGTCTTTCTAGTGCCCGTAGTGAATCAGCTGTGGAAGAACCACCTCATCTCCAGGCTATAGAAACACTCACCTTGGAGGTATACTTGAATTTGCAATCTCTAACAACACTTCTTCCTCTCCTTTGTTAATTGTAACTCCTTAGCATGGTTCAGATTTATAATGCTAGGCACACTTTCTGTTTTGTTTGAGGTCTGTCAGTTACTGTATATTGACAATATATTACTTTTTTTCTATAATGTGGCCATAGAGACTGTCAGCCCAATCCAATCCTTGGTGGGGCTGTTGGATGCAGCAACTGATGAATCCATCCGCTGTATCCAATGATGACTTTTGTCCCCTTCCCAGGGGAAAGTCTCAGGCCCAGCAATGGGGCTTCTAAATTCTGTGCCAGCTATTTTGCTGGTGCAAATGAGAACCTCTGTGTCGGACTTTTGAGCCCGATAGCGTTGGTCCACTGGTTCCTTCCCCCTCCTGCCCCACAATGCCTCCTTTCACCCCAGAATGCTTCCCCCCACACTGCTGCCCGGCAGTGTGACTTGGCATCAGGCGTTCCTGCAGCATTCTGCATCTGGCACTGGGCCTGGTGCCAGCACTCCCTACTCAGAGGATGTTGTAAACATGCTTTACGGCACATTTATGAGACCCAGCTCTGGCACTAGGCCCAGATAGGATTGGGCCCTGTATTTGCCAGCATAGCATTGTCATTTTGATTTTGTTTTATTTACCCCATGTGTTTGGACAAATATTATTTGTCCAGACTTACTGGGTTAGGACAGCCTCTCTACACAAATATTAAAGGTGCTTGCAAAAAATAAGTCTCCTGCATTACTTACAGCTACCTGAACTTCTACAGCTACACCAAATTGTTCTCGAAGAGACTTGAAATCCATTAAAAGAGTGTTTCCTCATTCCCTTGCGAGTTTTGTGTATCAACCCACTAAGATGATAGTGGGCACTAATTTCCCTTGTGAATTGTTTTCTGTGTACTCTGTAGAAGGAGGAATGTGTTGGGGGGAGAGAGAGAATTTCTAAGGCTCTAGTTTCAATTAGTGGGCCATCCTCTTGATCTCCACCCCCCCCCAAGTGGTCTAAAGGCAGGTTCTCTTAGGTCAGTATTGGGAATGGTCACCTCTGAGAGCGCTGAGGGCCTGCTACATGTTTGCGTATCTGTTCTCTTTCTGAGCATCGGTGAGGATTAGACTTCAGTCATTTGTTGCCCAGAGAGTCAGTGGCCGCTTCTTTTCACAATCACCAATTCCTCCCTTGCCCAAGAAAACTAGCAAATGGCAGTGTTGGCAAAGAGTGGCTCTGCCACCTGTTTTCACCCTCTATGTGGTAAATAAATGCAACTTGTCACCCTCGCTGTTCTCCTGCCCAGGTGAGCAACAGTGGCAAAGAACAGAGGCAGCTTTTGCTTGCCTATTCACCTGCCCTTTCCTTCTGGGCAATGATGGACCAATCACTACCTAGAGGGAGAAAGCAGATGGTGGCTGCACTCCTTCCCCCACATAACTTGGCACCCAGAGGGAGAAGACAAGCAAGTGAGCAGCTGCACTTCCTGCTTGCTGAGCCATCATTTGGATGGTGGCATGGAGCCACTGCTGCTTACCTTCTCTATCTGGGTGGTGGCTTGGGTGAGGAGAAGGGCTGGAAGTGGTGATAGCACTAAGGAAGGTGGGGGCTGGAGGACATCTTTCCAAGGGTTCTCAAAAATCTGGATTCAGTTCTGCTCAAGTGCAAGACCCTCTGTAGAGAAGAAAAAAAGAAGAACCAACAACTGCTCTTCTAGAATCTATAAACAGAAGGTGACTAATGTATCTCTTCCAGGATAATTTTCCAGAGAAGAAAAACAGGAGAAGTTCAAGCGAACAAATCACAGAAGCAGTGTAAGGAGTTGAGCATTTATATTAATTATTTATTCCAGATTTGTGGATGTTTGTACTATATAGTATGACAAAAATCATAATGTGGTAATGTGTGTGAGTGTGAGAAGCAGCACTTTTTGCAGTATTTTGAGCTGCGGGATGGTGTGATAATGGTATCAGTCTGGGTCAGATTGTTTTTTGAAAGAGTACTGACTTATTTACTTAAGGAACTTATGTCCCACTTCTTTCCCCCACACATTACGAGCACCCAAGGCAGTTTACAACATAAAAACACAATACAAAATGGCAGATTAAAACAATACTAACACATAAAGCAATTAAAACAATAAGGGAGATCAAACCCCAGTGAATCTCACAAAATGATTAAAAATTCATTGTGTCATCCCATCATGTCAACAGTTAAAGCCTTCTTGAATAAAAAGGTCTTGAATTTGGAGATACAATCTATTCTGTAGGTACACATACTCTTTACAAAGTTATTTATTTCAGTATAACTTCTAAATGTATGTGCCATTTTTATATGGCAAATTATGAGTTGATTTGCAGCAGTCCTATGCAAGTTTACTTAGAAATAAGCCCTATTATGTTCAGTGGGATTTACTTCCAAGCAAGTGTGTATAGGCTTTCAGCCATAGCTTAGCTTTATTTAGTTAAAATATTTATATTCTACCTTTTCCTACCTATCAGGAGATGCCTAAGATTTCTTATAGTATTATTTTTCTACATACAAGTAGTCCTCAAGGGGCTGTAAGGAACTTGTAAAATCCTACTGCTGATATTCTGTCATAAAGCATTTAGGAATCCATCTCTGAGGGAAAGACTGAGCCTTTCTGTATTAGGAGGATGGCTTCTAATTAGAAGATATTCTCATGAGAAGTTGGCTGTGTTAATCAGCTAGGTCTTCAAGGCCAAATGCTGGGTCCGTTAATTAGAAATTGGGGTCAGCTGCATGGTAGGAAAGGGGATAGTTTGCTCCTGGACAAGCCTTTTGGTGCATAACTATCTACAACAGGTTTTGCAAACTTCCCCTTGTCGCAACCCAGCTGTTCTGAGGTGAAGGGCACTGCAACCCACCTCCTTCTCTGACACCAGACCTCCAAAGGCCTCTGGAAGCAACAAGACTTTCCGGCTGCTTCTGGAGGCCTCCAAAGGCCTGGTGCGGCCGCCAATTGCATCGGGAGGGCTCCCATTTGGAGCCAACTGGTTGTGATGGCAGGTGGGAGGACCCAATTTGGAACCAACCAGACATCGGGTCATGACCCAACAGGTGGGTTGCAATTCAAGTTTGAGAAACCCTAATCTAGAATGTTCAGTTGTCTGAGGCCTGTAATTGGCTTGAGCCTTTGAACAGGTACCTGGTGTTGTTGTCTTGGTACACAGCATCACCTTTCTAGCTTTTGGGGGGGGGGGGTTCGAACCCTCTTATTGGTTAAAACCTTCCCAAATGTAACCTCTTTGGTGTACAACCCTTTCCTGGAGTGTGATTGGGTGCCTTCCATTGCCAGACCCAACATAGTAGCTAGCCATGTTACAGGACGGTGTTTCAACTTTCTGTATATACTCAGGAGCTGTTCCCAGGTGATGTTAATCTGTGTAAGATTAGGAGGTTAGCTTTGTTCTTATGTATGATTCCCTTAACAATATTAGTGTGGGCGCAATCCTAACTTGTGCTGGAACAGGCAAGCCAGGAGACTTGCGCTGTATCCAGTGCAGGATTGTGGCCAGCAGTGGCTTAGCCACAACTTTTCCCCTTACCCCTGGGTAAGGGCTGCTGGCGCCTATGGGTCTCCTTGGACTTGCGCCACCTCCTGAGATGGCACAAGTTCAAGGAGAGCGGACCAGCTTGAAGTCTCTCTGTTCTCCCCAGCCCCGCCCCAGGGGCTGCCCATTGCCCTCCCTTCCCCGCCCAGGAACACCTCCCTCCCCACCCCCCCATGCCTGCCTTTCGTCAGCCCACCCAAGGCTTCCGTCAGCCTCCACAGGCTGGTGCTTCTCGGAGCGCCGGCCTGGCTTCCTCCCGAGGAGGCGCAAATGTGCTTTATGACACATTTGCGACCCTCCCAGGGTGGCCCAAGGGTCTTGGGCCGGCATAGGGTGCAGTTAGGATTGTGTCCTAAGAGTCTTATGGTTGTTTGTTTTTTAATACTTTCTTAATCTTTATAGCAGTTTGTGATTCTTATGTGTGGAAAGCTTAATTCAGATAAATCCAGTACCATCCACAATATACTGCTGAATGCTTTGCCACTACCCAGCAGGAGGAGGGAACTTCCAGGGCTTGAGAATTTCTGTCTACTCTGGGTAGCTGAAGCACCTTAAAGGCCTTTTGCCTTCCACTGGCTTAAGGACTGGCATTTAGTGGTGTTTGCAGTCTACTGTTTAGGGCTGGTTTTAGTCTAGTTTGTGATCAGTTCAAGCCAAGACCACTTGCTCTCTCAGCCAGACCTGCAGGATTTGGGTTTGTCCTTGCAGAACGGATGATGGGGTAGCATGTCAGGGGCTCACTATCTTCTTAGTGTTAAATTTTTTCAAGTCCACTCTTAAGGAGGAAGTGACTGGTGGGGGGGGCGCGACAGTTGATCTTGGCTTGCTGCCTTCCTTTTTTCCTCCTCCTCTGACTTACAGGGCTGTTTGTGTTCATATGAGAAGGAAAGGACACAGTCTTGCCTGGTGTGTGCTTGTTGTTTACCACATGAAGGAAACTTGCTGAAGTGTCCTGTACCTGAGTGTAATAAATGCCAGTCCTTGCTACAGGAGGTGTGAAATGGGTACAAACAACCATATGATGAGATTACAACATTAAAATAGAATAGAACATTAGAAAGAATTGTGACTGAATTTGCTAGAGCAGTGGTTCTCAAACTGGTGGGTTGCGACCCACCAGTTTGTGTAACGCTTCCCTTGTCCCTTTAAAAATGTTCCAAGCCTCGGGGAGTGCCGTGCAGGGCTTCCTGCACCTCCTGCAGCCTGCTGCAGCTTTGCCTACATAATGTGAGTGCAAAGCACCCCCTCGCCCCCCTTAGCGACGTGATCCTGGGGATTGCATCGCTGCCCTAGCCCCTCCCCAGCAAGAACTTACTGAGGGAGTAAAGCTACCTCAAAGTTTGAGAACCTCTGTGCTAGAGGATAAAGCTTGAAATGGGGGGGAGGGGTAGTGTGTTTGGAGAGTACTATTTCATACATATTCCATGAGCTATGCAAAGGTGGCATGTCACTTACTATTTTGGAGAGATTTTACAGTTCAGTTATTTTTCAGGAAGGATCCATATGATTTTGGAAACGTATCCGACTCTGTGGCCCGCACAATGGTAAAGCATACTTTCCGTGGAAAAAATAGTCCTAGCAATTTGCTTATTAAGAAATTCTGTCCGGGTGGAGAATATATTTGTGTAGCTGTCCTGCACCCCTTTTAGCACTGGGTTATGTTTGCATCTCTTGTGGTAGAAGTTGGAAAGTTTTTTGAAGTGGTTGTGTTAATGCTGGTGGTTGGTTGCTATGTTACTGCGTGCATCTGTTACAAGGCATGCCTTCTATATTCCTCTGTCCTGTTAATCCAGTGTGTGTGTAGCTTATCTTTGCTTTCTAGAGTCTCCTTTGAAAGAATTTTCAATTCCACTTTATTTCAGGTCACTAAAATGAAGCAAACAGTATTGGCCAAGAATGCTATTTTGCCCAGGTATGGAACTCCACCACTGCACTTATTTTGAACCATGTACAAGGTTGATAATGAGGCATTTGCCATTCTGTCATGGAGGTGGCACCAAGTGAGAGGGAGAGTGAAGAAAAGCTGCCCTAGAATATTTTGCATGTGAACCAGTTTGATAGTGGGAGACTTTCAGAGAGCAGAGAATCATTAGACATACTGCTAGTTTGAGAGATTCTCCATGATGGGAAGGGCACACACCTTATTTCACTTCAAGCTTTATTTTGTTTCTCTTGTGTGGTGGATACATTGTAATCCACTGAGAGCCTCTGGGTGAGGTGATCTAAGACCCCAACTTAAAAAATGCACAAACCTCACTCATTGCAAGAAGAGAAGGTGGTGTTCAGCCAAGGATGTGGGATGGAAAGAAAAGAGAACTGACATTTAATTGCTGATGGCATTCAGTCTGGAGTGTGCTGCCATCTCCTGTTCCTGTTTGAAATTCCTCCATCAAAGAATATTTCTGAACAAGATGATATTCAGAGGGCATGCCTTATAGTGACCATCCTTTACCTCGCATAGTTGCCATTAGATTCCTAAAGGGGACAGGCATCTGTGTGAGAATCTGAAGGTCAGTAGCATCGGTTAGATAGCTGGGGAAAGAGGAGTGTGGTAAAAATGGTTTCTTTTTTGGCTGGGCATTGTGCTCTCTATAGGATTGCCTTAATTTCTGTTTATGTGTGGCAGCTAGTTAAAGGTGCTAATGGAAAAAGATCTTTAACTTTGCTCCTATGTGCTTCTGCAATGGTCTGCTGCTGCCTCTCTAATTTGTCGTTCTGGGTTGCATCCAGGAGTTCTGAAAAAAGGAATGCTGAACTGAGCAAATCTGAGAGAAGACTGGTAATGTGCCTGCTTACATGTTCCTTCACGTATTACAGAAACTTAGATTTTAAACATGAGTTTTAAGTATACCCAAGACACCCAGAGATTCTGATTGCATCACCTGTGGACTTAGAATGCATCACCTGTGGACCTTTTGTCCATTTTCTTCTGGGTTCATAGACCCAGCCTCAGAAGCATGATCAGCTTTAAATTTGGCAAGTCCCAATTCTTTGGAATGTCTGGATGAGCATAGATTCTGGTGTGTATGTGTGAGCCTGCTCACTTACAGCTAAAACAAAAATTAGTTTGGGGAAAAGCACACACTTAAGAGCACCACTGTCTTCTGGTCCTTTTGTCCCTTTTCCACCCCACCCTGAACTAAAGCTCCAAAGCACCTTTGTCTTGTTATTATAAAGTATTAAAAAAACACTTGTGAAAAAGCTTCTGTTTTGCAATGAATATATCCAAGAGCAAGTCTTTAATGAATCTTGCACTGTCTCATGCCCACCCTCTCTCTATACTGGCAGCTCTAGAGGAGATCTGCAAGTCTTCAAAATTAACAGTAAAGCTTCAAGATGATTTAGTTCCTTCTAGCACTGGGCTCTATCATAGGAAGGGAGTGCCACAAAACCTTCTTGGCCAGGAGACAAATTTGTGTCATCCACCTTCCTTCTTCTTAGTCTGCCAGTTATAAGAACCATCTCTTCTCTGAAAGCAACCATGAAACTCCGAGTAACAGTACAAGTGAGAGAAGCTGGATTCTCAGTTCTCAGAAAAAGCCTATGAACAAATCCGTTGACTACAGTCGTAAAAAGATGAGAACAAGAAGCATTTTAAAAGGTAATATTGGTGTATGCTCCATAATATATACAGTGGTTTTAAATTGGACACCTGTTAAATTTACAAAATAAATGGGAAATGCAGTGCTATGTTCACCTGGAAATAAGTCCCAACTAGCTTCCATATTAAGTATTTGCAGATTACAGCCAGAGTCTTTAAGAGTAGATAGTTATGGGAGGGGGTGGGGCCAGAGGCAACTGAATGCCTGTATTTTTCTGAGCTCCTGAAAGCTCTTGGGAAAGCTTGCTATTTCCTCCCAAAAAACCATGGGTCTGAGGAGATCCAAGGATCTGTGATCAGGAGAGATTTGATCCTCCAGATGGTGTGCCGTTTCGGAGAAGGGTCCAGCCAGGGGCTGTTTTTCTCCAAGGGAACCCAGCCATCAATGTGGGTCTTGGTGAGGATTCATCTTGAAACTAAGCTGAAAGCCCCAGGCAGGGAAAGACATTGGAAGAACTAAGTGAGTGTTATTCTGCTGTGTGTGTCTGGCATTGATTGATTAATTGACTGCCTGATTAAGCTTTTGCCTGAGGGAAGAAGAAGGAGGGGCAGATTTTCCCCCTCTGGGAAGAGGAAAGGGGGGGGGAGGCTTCCTCCGTTCACTTGTGTGAGAAGAAGCTTTGGAGGAGACCTGCTGAGCTTGTTATGGAAATATGAGAGTATAACTCTAACTTTACAAATCTGTTGGATTACAAATTAATCGTTTGGAATATAAACTCTGCTTTGGAATGCTCAGTTTTGTTTTCCTGTGGAGATCTTGGAGTGCTTGTGGAGAGGGCTGGAGATCTGTATTTCTTTGTTTTGCAAAAGTGGTTTATTGTTTTGAATAATACAATTCCTCTCACTATGTCTTGGAATGGAATGTGGTTGATATGGCAACAAATGTAAGCAATAGAGTCAAAACAACAGAATAAGAAGAATGGAACATCTAGTGGAGTTAAAAAGACATTGCAAGGACAAGAATAGGACTTGACAAGTGAAAGAGGACGATAGGCTGAGGACATCTAGTGGTGTTAAAAATATTGCAAAGCAAAGGTTTATTTAACTTAAAATTTCCTTGTGTTGGTTTTTATGGGTGAACAGTTGATTTCTTGATGATGTGATGTGATATATGGGTAACTGATAGTGATATATGTGATAACAGATATTTGAGTTTTACAGGAAATAAGACATAAGAAGGAAGAAAAAGGATGACAGGAGAAGGAGTGAATGTTAGGGGCTCTCCCGCCCTGGAATAAAGCTTGGGAAAACTAACACAAGAGGAACCGAAAGGGAAAGATTGGAAGCAGGCAATACAAGACAATATAGAAAAATTAGTGGTGATGGGACAGCAGCACACAAATCAATTTCTGCAGGTTCAAGCTAGTCTGGATGTTTTAACTGCACAACTAAATGATCTCAGTGTGCAACTGAAAACTGCTAAAAGGCCAAGCAGATGAGAATACTCAAAAGATTAGAAAATTAAAAGAAAAGACAACAAAAGATCAATCTAGAATACTGGAGATAGAACAGGACCAATATGATGGAGAGCCAACTTTAATGGAAATTCAGATGGAGAGTGCAGCTCGAGTGGTGAGAATACAAAATGTACCAGAACAGAAAGGGGAAGATAATGGCATCGGATTGGTGATTTAATATCAGAGTGGATCGACATGCCATCAGAGGAGATACTCATGGATCTGGATTCAACGAGAAGAGCAAGCATTTTTTATCTAAGAAAACATGAACTACCAAGATAAATCCATGTGAAATTCATCGGAACTTTTTACAGAGATAAAATATTGAAGATCTCACAGGAAAAGTAATGGATGGTGGAGGATAGCAAAGTGAAAATTCTGAGACATGTCCCATGGAGAGTGAGAAAGAAAAAAGAATATGAAGAGCTAGCAAAATTCTTAGGAGGAAAGCAAATACCATATTATAATAATAATAATAACTAGGTATTTACATACTGCCTTTCTGGTCATTGGATTATTCCTCTGACTTTATTCAAGGCGGTTTACCTAGGCAGGCGTTTCTAAATCCCTGAAGGGGATTTTTACAATCATAGAGGTTCTGTCTTTCAAGAACCAACAACATTTCAGAATGGATCTTCCTGGTTTGGTCTCATTTCTGGCCTCCAGTTCTACCACGCAGGCTGACAAGCAGTTCCATCTCTCACATGGAGGGCAGCCAAGATGCTTCTTGCTCACACCAAGAGCAGGTGGAATCACTCAGCTTGGCTTGTCAGCTGCTTCAAGGTCTCACCATTCTCAGCTGTTCAGGGAGCTGCTGGTGTCCTCGAACTGGTGACCTTCTGATGTTATCTTTGGGCTAACAGAGGCTCTACCCTCTAGACCAGACCTCCTGCCCATATAGATGACTTCTCCCGGAAGGTATGTTTTTTCAATTCCAGTCACAGAGATATAATATAAATTCAACAATGAAAGCAGGAAATTTTTTGAGTACAGTGATGAAAGATGAGACGAGAAATGAAGAAACTGAGGAAGAAGAACTGAGAAGAAAAGAACTAGAAATTGTAGAAATGGAGCTGGAAGAAAAGAAATCAGATGATTCAGAGATAACTGAGGAATCAGAAAAGGAAGAAACTAGAGGGGCAAGGAGGCATTCACTGATAGCAACAAGAAGACAAAAAGAGAAGGTGAATAGTAAAAAGAAACATGATGGTTAAGGGAGGATGGAGTATTTACTCTGTCAATATAAATGGCTTAAATTTACCTCAAAAATGGAAGTTTACAAAAAAATTGTAAAAGTTAAATATGGATAGGTCATAATATTATATTAGAACAATGGGAATAGATTTGGAAATATAATATAAAATTTATAAGAGCAACAAAATTTAAAGAAAATGTATATAAAATGTTTTATAGATGGTACATGACACCAGTAAAACTGGTAAAAATGAATCGGAACATATCAAAAAATTGTTGGAAGTGTAAATGTGTAGAAGGGACGTTTTATCATGTGTGGTGGACATGTAAAAAAATGCAAGTATATTGGAAAATGGTAAGGAATCCAATACAAGAGATCATTGGATTTACGATATTGCTGAAACCAGAGTTAATTTTGCTTAATATTACCTTAGATATGATAGATAAAGAAAATGGTGTGTATTTAGTTACTATGATATTAACTGCTGCAAGGATTTTATATATTAGATACTGGAAGGATATTAAAATTCCAATGAAAAATGAATTAATAGAGAAAATAATGAATGTGGTGGAAATGGATAGGCTTACAGAGATTTTGGATCAATAGCACAAACCGACACAGAGCAAGGGAGACCATTTTATGCTTGGTTGAAAATGAAGTTGTAGATAGGGCATTTAGATGACTATATTGTATACATGATATATTATACAGGATATGATATGACAGATAAATGATATTAAGAGGCTAAACTAGAAGAGGAACAAGATTAGAAGATATGTATCGATTGATTAGATATATTGATATGTGATTGCTTGCACCCTCCAACGGTGTGTTTCTGTGTTTGTTTTTGTGTTGTGTATTGAGTTTGTGTTATGTGTTTATATTTGCTTGTTTCCATTTTGGAAAATAATAAAAAAAATTTTTAAAAAAAAGTAGATAGTTATGAAGGATTTTGGGCTTCATCCACATTCCACTCTCTTATATGAATGTGGCTTGCTTGGCACTGTCATAACAATGCAGATGACAGTGTGACTTGAGACAGAATGTTTGCTGTTTTAAATGTATGAATTTGACAAACTGTTGATCTTTGGTACGCTAGCTAGCATCACAATGTGTTGCAGGGGAGAGGCAGCACTCTCTTTATCCTTGTCCAGAAAGAAAGCAATACTGCATCTTCTGGGAGTGGAGTGGATCAGGACTGATCAGTCAAAATCTCAAAAATGAACTCTAGAGTGGTAGCCAGTATCCTGAAGTCAGGGACTTTCACTATAATTACAGCGCAGTTATAGATGTACATAAGTCCTGTGTTCTGATGATGAGAGTTCTGCATTGCTCAGACAAAAAGGTTGGCTAGCTGGGGAACTGAGAGCATATGGTTGTATCAAGAATTTTACTTATTTGCTCATGTCCTGCTTTATCTCCCAAGAAGGCATTCAAAGTGGTAAATTGTTGCAGTATCCAACTAAATAAATTGCTGTCATCATGAGTCTAAGCATAAATGTGCAGGGATGTCTGTTTTTGTAAGGTAACTTGTGGGCATGAAACAGTGGTCTGTTTCAGTATCTGTTGTAACTGACTTACTGCTCGTACATCAGTTGATATGTTGTATCTTTAGCTCATTTATTGGCACAAAAAGCCATGGGGCTCTACTTTAAAGTTAACCAAGCTAGAATTTTTTTATCTAGCTGAGTAATAATATTGTCAATACCTTGTGCTATTGTATTGGAATTTCTGAAGATCTGGCAAGGAGGTAGGGTGTGGTGTCAGCAGTGGCCCCTTTAAGGGTAAGGCCTGGGCATTCAGCTGGGAGTGTGCTGCACAGCTGCAGCCATTTGAAGGCAATAGGGCCCTCAGGCATAAAAGCACCTGATGAAGGGAGAGTTTGGTGTGGGTAGCAATAGGAGGAAAGGAATGACTGGAGACTGGATTAATGGCTGATGGAGTACTGGAACTGCTGATGGACTGATGAGCCAGTGGACTTTAGAGACTGCTGGAACAGACTGCTGGAGACACTAAGATTGGTGTTTGGCTGCCACGCCTAAGACCTGTGGAGGACCAAGGGGCTGCTGTAGTGTCGGGAGGCTGCTGGCAGGGGAGAGGACCTCTGCAGGTGGAACAGGCTAGCTACCCTGGTTGTGGGGTCCAGCAGTGCTGCAGGACAGAACTAGGGTCATTCTTGGGGAAAGAAGGGGAGCTACGTAATTAGCTCAAAGTGGGCACAGGTTCGCCAGGCAGAACTTGGACTGGGAATCTGGCAAAACAGCTACAAAACAATGGATCCTCATGATTTTCTTGCTTGATTTAGAAATAAAGATTAAAGTCCTTGGTGTAAAACAAATAACTTGGAGGATTTTAGAGATTTGTATTTTAGCTACTAACTATGAATGCATTACAGGAACAGGCTAAAAAGATTCTAGCTTGTTTTACTATTCTGTTAATGCAATTATAGTGTGCGCGTGTGTGTTTTGCACAAACTGTAAATAATTTCTGCCCCTTTTTTTCCTTAGTATTGCCATTGTCATCTCCGAGTAGCGGCAGTGATCATCATGCAAAGAAAGTAAGGAAATGGAGAATATTGACCACCACAACCATGTGGTTTATGGATCTCAAATGTCTGATATTTCCAAAATTCAGTTGGGTGTAAAGGCCCAACTGTCTTGGTCCATCTTGGCCTTCATATATTGTCCAAATTCTTCCTTTTAAATATTTTTGATTGATTTTCACTATCCCGATTTGAGCTGCACTAAATTGAGCTGCAACTATATTGGAGCTGCACTCTAGCTTTGCCTTCATGTTTTCTTTGAAATATAGGATGTTTATTAAAAGTGGCTTCTCAAATTCTCTTACTAATTGAGTGAGTAATGATGTAAGGTTGCTAGAAACTGAATTCCAGATAAAGTTGAGGTAGATGGCACCTCTTATACAGTGCATGATCATGCTCTCAGTGGTTGCTCAGTTTGTCAGTGTTGGGTTGGATTCATTGCTGTGACCAGGAGTGCCTCAGTCTCCAGTTTAGCAACCAACATTTTATGCCTTTGAATCCTAAAGAGCAGATTGCTCTAATGTGCCATGAGGCTGATTTTTGCTGGTGATCACATGCCTGACAAGAATGAATTATAGGAAGTTCTAGTACCTTCTGCCTGTGGCCTTCAGGTACAATTCAGTGTACTACTTTTAACAAAGTACTAAATTTCTTGGCCTTCTACTTGGAGGCAACTGAGATGGTTTCATCTTTGTGTTCCATGAAATTTGAGGTCAGCTAAGAGTGTTATCTTGATTCATGTGTGTCAAGTCACTGTGCTGTGAGAACATGCAGTAGCACGATAGATTTCCCTGCATTATTCTGAGAGACTGAACACTTTCTAGCACCTTATCTGTGATGCATTGCTTGCTTGTCCCTAAAAACTCCCAACTTGAAATGCCGCTATGAAATAGATTTCAAAAACTTTTCTTCTAAATACCCTCCAGGGTCACAAAAGGGAAAAATGGGTCACCCCCAGCAAGATCTCACCTCAGCAGTCAACAAACACCACTTGCAATATTCATGAGAGATGCTTACCCATCAAAGCTGGTTTTGCTTTGGCAGGGAATATTACTTGTTCTCAATATCCACATTTTGATGGAGAGTCTGTCAAGAAGCATTTGGCAGAAAGAGTTCAAATTTTAGATCCAAACAATGTAAAACTCCCATCAAACAAGGAAAGTTCAAGCAGTAATTAGCTACAATACAGTATTTGAGCATAAAAATATTTTAATGCATGTATAAAGATTGCATGTATCATATAGGCATGCAGACTTTTAAGTGGGTTGAAATTTAACCACCTCTCATTAGATTTTTTTATTTTATTAATATTGTAGTGTGCAGTGTAAATCTAGGTATTAAAACTATATAGCTGCATGTGGTTGACTTGCTCCATAACATCATACAAGTCATATTGTGGGCATGTATTCCAAGTATAATATTGACTTGGTTGTGGATTATGAAATGTCAGGGTAACTATAACTAGATTTTTCCTTCTGCTTCAAGACAAGATGTTTTAGGATTGTGCAAGTATGTGTATTGCTCCTTAAAAGCTCAGGCTGGGTATGCCCTACAGTTTAGGTGCTTGTAAGCAGAATGTACTTTGAAGCCTTCAACTCTCCTTCCAGACTAGAAGTTCAGCCGTGCAAAGAGAAAAAGTGAAGGGAAGAATGAGCACAGAGATGCATAACTTCTCAACAATGCAGCAATCTGGTATTACTTCAACACCTTTGAATATTGAACAATGTACGTGGTCCCTTAGTGCCTTTCTGTCTTGCTGAGTGTAGATCATCACAGGCCACATCTGTAGGAGCAGATTGAGACTGCATTAAGTATTTTTCAAGTTTGTTTTGGAGAGGCCAAACCAAATCCATGGCTTGTGAAGCATGAACCAAGCTCCTTGGGTATACCGTGAAAGAACAATCTCTTTCAACTCTCCCTGTGTATTTCTTGATTGGACCAAGAGCTTGAGTGCCTTTGGAAGTAACATGCTGTGTAGGACTTAGTAGTTCAGAGTATAAATAGGAGGATGCAATTTAATTTTTTCTGGTATCTCTAAGAATCTGCCATGTGTGTCTTACTGAAAATTGTTTTTTTCAGATGATTTGGAAATGGCTGATGCCACTTTGCCATTAAGTAGAATTTCTTCACCTGACTGCTCAGATACTGGCGCGACCAAGGTGTGTGTGTGTGTGTATTTAGGTTACTGTATTCTTATTAATTACCATTATTATTTGGTTTATGTCTTGGACTTTGTTGCACTGCATCTGAAAATTTTCTTATGCTTTTTGCTTTTCTTAGATATATGAAGCTGTATCCACCGTCTCTCCTCTAGCAAATAATAAAGTCTCCAAATCTAAACGGAAACGATCAGGTAGAGTAAGTACCAGGAAATGTTAAAAAGGTCAAAAAGACAATTCAGCTAAATAACCAGCTCTTTTCTCTGTATATGTGCATACCAGGCCCATGATGTGAACAGTTTAATTTGTAAGATGATCAACCTGGGCTTCTAGATAAATCATATTAAGGGAGGGGGGAATCTGTCCTGGATATTGGTGGTAATGGAATTTGACATTAGCTTAGTTTGGAAATTCTATTGATTTTGCTGGGACTTAATTCTGAGCGCATGTGGTTAGCATTTGGTATTAGGGCTGCAATATAATTGAGTATGGATTTTTTTTCATTTTAGATTTCTCAGCTGGTCTCAATAGGAAACAATCAAAACGTGCTGAGAGAGAATCCAGCAATGAGCAGTCTCCCAGCATTCCTTTCAAACCAAGAAAACTCTTTAACTCCACAGGGACGGAAGAGGTGACTCCAAAAGGTAATTAGAATTAGGCCAAATGCTTGTATTTTGATAACAGGAAACCAACCTGTTTTCCAGATACCTCCTAGTTTAGGTTTCTACTGTTTTGGAGTACTTCTGGCTCTTAACAGCTATTGGAGCTCTTGCTTATTTTAATGTAATATGTACCTGGGCTTTTTGTATTTGGATTACAGTTGTATTGTGGACTGCTTTAAGCTCTTTGTGGAAAGATGTCTAACAAATGTTGGAAAAGGGTTGTATCCTCAGTGCTGCTTCCTGCTTCCTGTACAGAAGTCAGGACAGCAATTGGCCTTATTTCTGCAGTCCTCTGAAAATCTGTTACTGAGGGTCTCCCAGCTCTCAGTAACAGATATTCAGGGGGTTACAGAGGCAAGTGGGAGAAATTGCCCCTCTCTTCCCTGCTTCTGCAAAATGAACTTCTTCAGAAAAAAAGAAAAAACACTGAGGATACAACCCAAAACTAAAATGGTCTGGAAAAAACTGGTTTATGACCCAGTAGTTTTTCCTAAAAGAATTTCATTTGCAGTGGAAAATTATTCCAGGACATGTTGGTTTATGTTTTTGACTTGGAAGTACAATGGAACTGCAAACACGTAACAGAAAAATTGACCCTGGCTACCTGCGCGCAAAAAAAAAAGTTTAAAAATTACTATTCTTTGGGAAGTTTTCCATAAGGTTTTGTGCATACACTATATTGAGATTTTTTCTTAAACTGAGCACCACTTTCATAACTTGTTCGTTTGTCTGCTGACCTAAAACAACATTTTTTTTTAATTGTGACACTTTGAAGGTTTGTGCTTTCTTCTTGCAGATCGGAATATTGATGAATTGGAGAATGATGTATTTTTCTCCAAAACACTTGAGGAAGAATTTGGTGATTCAGGGGTCATTGCTGCATTTGAGAACTTCACAAGTGAATTGAAGAAATCATTTTGGGTAATTTTATCTGGATTATTGTAGTGTGAACTGTTTATAGCTAGGCAGATTCATGAATATTATCACGAATATTTATGTATTGCTTTTCAACAGAAAAGGTTACAAAGCAGGTTACAGAGAAAATCAGTACTACTTCAGTTAAATATTTCTTTCTGCTCCAATATTTTCTTTCCTAATTCATTGGTTTTATAACTTAGACTAGGTGCAAGAAGATGGAAATTTACACACAAAGTGTCTTGAAGGTGCCTGAGCGTAATATATCAGCGTTATTGAATCAAATACATCAGTGTCGGTAAGTGGAATGCACTGAACACTTCTCTGTGGCTGCACACTTCAGCAGCAGTTGTGGGCAGTTTGACTTTTAGAGAACACTATCCACCAATTACTGATCTTATCTGAGTTTCCTGAAGGAAACCTAAGGTCTGAAGGTAGTCCAGGTTCCAATACGGCTTGAAAACTACAGGGCAGGTATTGGGTTGCTTTAATATAGGAGTGACACATGACAAACTGAGCAGAAATTGGTGGTCTGAAGGATGAACTCCACATGTGCATAGGTAGACAGCAGTATCAGACACTTCTTTGTCTGAAGGAATGAAATGCTTTCTATTTGTCTGCATCAGGATGAATGATCTGGAAAGCTTCCACAAGATTGTTGTCCAGGAACTTGACAATCTTGAGAAGAGAACTCAGTTTTTCTTGAGCCTTGAGAAGGAGACTGTGGTGTGTACACTCTTTCTTTTTGCCTGGTGTCTGTAAACTGATTTAATGCATCAACACCTGACTCATGTTAAGAACATCATTTCAGGAATTTTGGACTAAACAATCCAACAAACTGAACAGTAAACTCAACACTTTTTACAATCGTCAAATACAGAGGTATTTATCTTCTTGCTGTCTGTCCAATGAATACTGCTTAAAAATGTTTCTTTTTTCCCTGTAGCATGGGTTTAAATGCTTGCTATGTTATGTATACTTGGTAGTGTATCTTTCCACTATTAAGTGGCATGGGTTGGAAGATGCTGCAGTCCACTTGAGCCTGCTAACATTGTTCCTTATCACAGGGCTGACCAGTTGTGTGTGTGTGTGTGTGTGTGTGACTGTGCTTAGTTTAGGGGACATGATTGACAAGAAAATGCACCTCATTTCAGAAATTTTCCAGCAATGGTCAAACCTGTGCTAAATTTTAACTGGTGGGATCATATTTCTGGCAGAGCAACTGTATAAAATGTGACTGCACATCTCCAATAGTGTCAATGACATCATTCTGTGTCTGTTGTGCAATAACATGTTTCAGTTTTTTTCTTTTCAATTTTGTGAGTACCACTTTGTTGGCTGCTACTGGAGATGGCTGCTGTGCAGTGCTGTGGGTGGCTTGTGCATGGCTGTCCTTTCAGTGAGGGGAGAGTCTTCAGCTGCTGCTTCCTCCTTGTCTCCGAATCCTCCTTGCCACACCTGCACCACTTACAAAAGGACAGGCTGCTGCATACTAGCCTTCTCCACTTTCGGTTGGCTTGAGTAGTGCCGTGCAGTCTCCTGACAGTGAGGTCAAGTACTGCTCACCATCTGCTGGAATGCTGCTAGCAATACTCCTACTGCTGATTGATAAGCGCCTTATTAAATCATTTAGTATCGACTCACCATAGCGCATTAGACAGCTTACAATACAGTTTTGAAAAACCTAATATAAGCAAACCAACAGCCACCAGTATAGAACAAATAACCTGCAAAACTCATTTTGTGATTTTTGTTTTGTTAAATTTCTGGTGGTACTTTTGAGGCAGAGTACTTTTCTGCTGTACTACTAATATATGGGAGTACTTGGGTAGCCCTGCTAATGATACTGTTTTTTAATGTTGTCTTGCTCCCTGGTACCCTGCAGCATTTGCTTCTCTTTCATGAACACTTTGAATTCTTTCATGAATTCCCTTTGAAGGGATGAGTGCCTCTCCCACCTCATGTACCTAAATGCATATTGATTCATTCACTCATTCATTCATTTATATTCCACCTTTCTCCCGCACCGAGGGGACTCAAGTCAGCTAACAATATGAAACATAAAAACAATACAATATATATTGAAAACAATTAAAACAAACCCCCAGCATCAAAATATATGTCTTGTGCTTTTCTGAGCGGAGGCGTAGGAAGAATGCTTTGGGCTTGTTTTCAAATGTTATGGCTCCCACATGGAGGACACAAAAAAGCACTTGCCTGTGCTGGCACTACATGCAGTGGACATCACCCTTATAAAGTTCTTGCCCAGCATGCTGGCCCATAACTGTCCACTGACTCTGTCAGGATTTTATATTCCAGACACCAGCTGTTCTAGAATGCAGGAACCATACACACATGCGGGGGTAAGACTTCAGAACATTGCGTTTACCAACCAGTCTCATTAGAAAACACTGAGAACTCTTAGAAACCCCTTATTCTTGTCTTTTATTTTATTTATTTTCCCCCCTTTTTTAACTGCCCTTCCTCCAAAGAGTTCAGGGCGGTGTACACAGCTGCTCCCCTCCTTTTCACAACAACCCTCTGAGATCCGTGAAGCTGAGTGAAAGTGACTGGCTCAAGGTCACCCAGGCAGCTTCATGGCTGAGGGGGGATTTTAACCTGAATTTTCCTGGTCTAATTCCATCTCCCAAACTACTACACCACAGTCTGTAGCTGGAGGGCTTTGGATGTTAATTTTAGGTTAACAAATGGATCCACTTTGCCTTTTATAGGATACAGTCTTTTGGTTCAGTGCTGGATGAAACAACTGGGCACCTCAAGGATTCAGTCCAAAATGTATGTATTGTTACCAATCAGATTTCTGTATAGATCTTGAGCTGAATTTCAAACATGATACTGGGAAACCCAAGGAAGGCTTCCATTGATTTGGCGAGGCAATGATTCTGAATACAGTATGTCATACTCTAATATCTGTTCTGGTTTCCATCTTGCATGTAAGACAAACACATTGTCACTTAAGAATGCATGAAACAGTTCCATTCCTGGGAAATGTAGTGAATACCAGGAATTTGCCATGAAATCTAGCACTAAATAACCAATATACTGCTTGTGTTCCTTCTCTTTGTCTTTGTTAGAAATAATTGCTAGTGGTATTGATAGAGATTTTAGAGGGTTAACTTCTCTTGTATGATGAAAAATAACTGAAAATGGAGCCAAGAGAATGATTCCCCTCAAAAACAGGAGGGTCATTATGTCAAAGTGACCTAAACAGATCATGATTGGCAGAACATGTAGATCATAACTTTCCCAAAGGGAGAATTCCAGGATCTTGTATAACCAAAGTTGTGGGCCAGGAACGTTTTGAGATGCAGGGCAGAATGACCTCCTAATTAGAGCTGGGACCATGCACCAAACCTGTCATAATATGCCCAATAAGGAGGTGGAAGTGACATACAGTGTCACATGGGTAACTTGTTTATCTCACATTATTTAATGTGATTTTCTGAGTGTGATTTTTGAAAAACAGGATGAAAAATGAAGAGTGAACATTTGTATCCAAACTGAATCAATTGGCTTGTGTAACTATTGTAGAAATAAAGCCTCCAAACCCTTTTAAAAAGTCTGTGACTGTTTGGCATTGTGTCAGTGAAAAGAATCTGATAATCTTTCCAACAGTATGTGTAATGGAGCAAACAGTTTTTAGAAACTTAGCTAGAAACAGTACAAAGTTGCAGGACTTCATCTGTTAAGTTGACAAAATCTACTCTTCAGTTTGGATATGGTGAGCCTCTTCTCTAAAAGCTGATGTTGCTCCCCTCCTTACAAAGAAACTATGAAATTGTGGAATTAGCATATCATTTTAATTAATGATAACTTGCCACGATTGCATCTTTTAAATATGTTAGGTTGGATTGGTGTCAAAATTAGGATTGTCTAAGGCAGTGGTACTCAAACTAGCGGGTTGTGACCCACTTGCTTGTGTAAAGATTCCTCTGCCCCTTTATGGGGTGGGGGAAGGGGCAGCGACAAGCCCCAGGATCATGTTGCTATGGGGGGTAAAGGGGGGTGCTTTAACTTTCACTTAAGTAGGGTTGCTGGATGATCCAGAAGGTGTGGGGAGCCCTGTGCAGCCCTCTGCATGGCTCCCTGATGCTTCTAGAATCTTCAGAAAAAGCTGTCGCAAAGCACTTCCTGTTTGTGAATGATTCTTAAAATTCTAAGCTTTGGGGGGCCCTGCTAAAGGCTTTCCGAGTCTCCACACCTCCTGGAGCCTCCAGCAGCCCTACTTAAGTGAAAGCACCTCCCCTTTTTCTCCCTTAGCGACACGATCCTTGGGATTGTGTCCCTGCCCTTCCCCTTCCCCGCATAGACTTACTAAGGGAGTAAATATCTTTTAAAAGTTTGAGAACCACTGGTCTAAGGCATTTTTCTCCAGTTTCCAGTTTTCAGATCATAGTATTTTAAATATAAGCTCTCAAACATATTTTATGTGCTTTTTTCTTTTCCACAGTTTGAAGGAACAGTACACCACAAGGAAGAGAAAAAAAGCAAAGATGTTGTTCTTCTGACTGATTAAAGTTAGTTGAAGCAAACTTGAGAATCCCCCAGTAAATGTTGAAGGGCTCTGAATTACTTTCTGAATGTGAATCACATTAGCTATTATATATAGCATAGCTATACATTCACGATTGCACTATTCAGTGCTAAAAGGGTCACAATTATTATGCTATTTTTCTTGCCCATAATAGGAAAGTATTGAACAGTTCCCAATGTTGGACATACTGAAATGTGGAGAATATCTTGGGTTCCACTGTGCTCATTTATTTCCGTCCTTGCGTCAGCCAATTATGTTAGATATTTATGAATTGATAAAGCTTATTATGTTGACATATTTTGTAAACTAAAGATGGATCCCTCTAACAAGGAGCAATGGCTTAGGTGTGGTGGTTTTTATTCCAGTTGTATTTAATTGCCTGGCTTATCTAAACGGAGATAATGTTAAGAATTACCATATTTAAAAGCCTCATTTTTCAGTGGTATTGTTCTTTGGTCAGAGAGGGATACTTCCATCCAGAGGAAGTGTATACAGGTGTGCCCCGGTATCCACGGGGGTTCTGTTCCAGAACCCGTGGTTAGGTGAAGCTGCGGATACAGGGGATACCCCCCTTGCCTCCTGACAGTCTTCTGAGACCAGCATAGGCTGTGCACAGAATGCCTCCTAGTGGCTGAAAAATGCTACTTCATTTTTCAGCCAGAAACCAGAACTAGCGTTTTTCAGTCTCTAGGAGGCATTCTGAGCCCTGCAGAGGCCACAGGCAAACATGTGTGGCCACTGCTAGGTTCAGAAGGTCCTTCAGAAGTGAGAGCTCCCTTCACCTCCAGAGGAGGGACATGGGGGGGCCGCGAACCCGAACCACTTATATGGGGTCCTCCTGTATTTTGATTTTATGTAAGCCACTTTGGGCATCTACAGAAGTGGAGGAAAGGCAGGGTAAAATATATCAAATCTATTCAACAAATAAAATACAATTGTTTCTAGAAATACCATGGCTTAGAGAAATCCCTTAAAGTAGTTGTTAAGTGCTCTAAGCCTATAGGCTTTGAAATTGGCACCAGCAATGTATTGGAGCTTCTCAGGGTTGCATAAATGCACTTCTTTCAGTAGGTGAGAAATAAAAACTTTTGAGTTTAAATATTGGCTGGATGAGGTGGGAAGGAGAAACAACATGAAAACTAGGAGGCATTTTCAGGTCCAAACCCTGGACATCTTGCAGTTTCCAAATTGCAACTTAGGTTTGTCTGTCCCTAGTAGCCAGAAAAGCATGGGCAGTTTGCATCAGGGTAGGTGGTAGTAGAAGCAGCAGATCAGGGTGCCCTTCACATTGAGAGGCTAGCTTAATTTATTGTGGCCTGTATTGCCCAAGTTAATCCTTGGGCTAGGATGTTGAGTAGATGCTCTTTAGGTTCTTTCCATTTCAAGCACTTAACACAACCATTATAAATGGCCTCTCTGGAATTCTTTCCAGTTCAGTTACAGTTTTATAGAACTGTAGAGATCAGCTCCTCTGTGATCAGGTTTCTGTAGTTGATTTCTTAAGACCTGTATTTGAAAGAACACTTTATGTTGTGGAGTTTAAAGGGACACAGTAAAAGCTTTAATAGCAGCTTATCTGGTAGACTTATGTTTAGTGCCTGACTAGATGTTTAGTGCCTGCCTTATATCACTAAAACTGCAGTCCTAACCCCACTTTCCTGAGAGTAAGCCCCATTAAACAAAATAGGACTTACTTCTGAGTAGACCTGGTTAGGATTGTGCCCTAAACATATCTCACTTACCTGAAATCGAAGAAGCTTCTTTCCAGACGTCACATTTTTTGGCTTCATAAAAAGGGAGACGAGAGGGAAAGAAAAGACACCTCTTCACATTTGGGACAGAGATGTACTGCCTCCAGAAAGGACCACCTACCTGTTTCTAGCTCATAGGGCAGCTATTCAGACTGTAGTGGGGAAAATATTAATCTACACCTGGGCTCATCTGACATGATAGAAGTAGTACCCATATATTTTGTATTGGGATACCTGTATTAAGAGCACGAAATATAAATGAGCTGCCTTTCTTATTAATATTCCTAGTCTGATTCACAATCCTACCTGTTTAAAATTAGTTATTTAGACCAAGGCAAATTCAGCCAATAGAAGACTGCTATTGTTGTTAACAGTATTTATGTATTGCTTTCCAACAAAAAGTTCACAAAATGGTTTACAAAGACAAACATCTAAAAGATGCAGAAGAACATCAGCAAACAGCCACTAGAAAAGATGCTGTGCTGGGGTGAAGAGGGGCAATTGCTCTGCCCCTGCAAAGGATGGTCAGCTTACTAAGATTCAGCTTACTGGTCTAATGAGGGGAAAATAATATTTAATCTGAGGTTTTCTTGAAACAGGTTTTGGATGCAGCAATAGCTGTTTGGGGCTGCTGCTTCTGGTGGCACCACCAGGGATAAGATTGGACTGTAAGGCTTTCAAACTCTCATGGAGAGTCTGCACCGCTGTAAGTTCTTGTGGGAGGCAGTGACATAATCTGCAGGGTCGTGGATCCCATTGCTAATGGGGCTGAAGGAACTGGGATTCACTCACCAGTCCCTGCAGCAGCTGTCCTGGGGTGCAGGGAGCCCTGCGAGAGCATCTGCAGGGCTCCCCAGCCTGCAGAAAGTAACAGTGGAGCGATTGTGCTCCACTTCTGCAAAACTGGAAGTAGAGCGTGATCGCTCCACTTTCACTTCTGACGAGTTGGGGAGCCCTTCAGATGCTTGCGCAGGTCTCCCTGCACCCCAGGATGGCTGCTGCAGGGACTGGTGAGTGCATCCCAATCCCTGCAGCCCCATTAGTGACATGATCCTGGGGGTCGTGTAGCTGCCCCCGCGCCTTAAGGAGAAAGAAGCCAAGGCCTTTAGGCTGAGGCATCATGATGCCCCACACCTGGAGTATTGTGTCCAGTTCTGGTCGCTGCATCTCAAAAAAGACATAGTGGAAATGGAAAAGGTGGAAAAGAGAGCGACTAAGATGATTATGGGCTGGGGCACCTTCCTTATGAGGAAAGGCTATGGCGTTTGGGCCTCTTCAGCCTAGAAAAGAGACGCCTGAGGGGGGACATGATTGAGACATACAAAATTATGCAGGGGATGGGCAGAGTGGATAGGGAGATGCTCTTTACACTCTCACATAACACCAGAACCAGTGGACATCCACTAAAATTGAGTGTTGGGAGAGTTAGAACAGACAAGAGAAAATATTTCTTTACACAGCGTGTGGTTGGTCTGTGGAACTCCTTGCCACAGGATATGGTGACGGCATCTGGCCTGGACGCCTTTAAAAAGGGATTGGACAAGTTTCTGGAGGAAAAATTCATTACGGGGTACAAGCCATGATGCGCAACCTCCTGATTTTAGAAATGGGTTATGTCAGAATGCCAGATGCAAGGGAGGGCACCAGGATGAGGTCTCTTGTTATCTGGTGGGCATTTGGTGGGCCGCTGTGAGATACAGGAAGCTGGATTAGATGGGCCTATGGCCTGATCCAGTGGGGCTGTTCTTATGTTCAGTTTGAAAACCACTGACTTAAGCCATTTCTGCCCAATGCTACATATACGCAGCAGGGATTAAATGTGTACACCCATGGGCCAGACAAAATGGATTATTAATAGAACCAACATCTCAAATGGAAACTCAAGATTAGCAAATGGGTGAGATTTGTCTTGTATTACTGCTGAAAGAGTTTGTCTGGACCCCCCATTTGAGTTAAAATGGGCTCTACTGTGGAGTTATGGGCTATGTCAGAATGCCAGATGCAAGGGAGGGCACCAGGATTGCAGGTCTTTTGTTATCTGGTGTGCTCCCTGGGGCATTTGAAGGGCCACTGTGAGATACAGGAAGCTGGACTAGATGGGCCTGTGGCCTAATCCAGTGGGGCTGGTCTGTGGAATATGCCTTTATGCCATTGCAAAAGCTAATTGATATCCTCTCCTACTTTGGAAAAGTCAACCTTGCTTGTTAGGATTTTCAAAACTATTTTAGTGCCACTTGGCAGTAACAGAAGACTGTACAATCTGTTGACTATAAAATTTATTTATTTTCAATGGTACAGGAAAATTTCAAAAGCCCTGTTTATTTTTCCTCCGAATTAGCAACATCTTTTCAATTGGTTTTGTGTACTCAGAGCATACCCAATTCTAAGTTATCAAGTGTGTTTGACACCAAGAAAGCATACTTTATCAGCCCTTTGAAAAGTTGAGTAAGGCAATATTCTGGTTTGGTTTTTTAAGTTTAAGAAAGAGGCAGCCTAATTTGTTAGGGCTAGATTCTTTATATAGTTTAGGTATAAAAACTAACAGGTGGAATATCCATGACTCATGAATATCCTTCATGATGGTTGCTCTTCCCTTCTAGTCAGAGCTTTGCGGATTCTGTTTAGTCTCAGTTTTACTTCAGGGTAAAATTAAAACAAAACTTTCCCATCCGTTGACCTGACAATTGCCAAGTATTGGAAAGCATGTACAACTATTTTTTTTAGAAGAGTTATAGTGAGCAAAGAGAGATTGTTCAATCACCCCAATTACAGCTGGCTGTATACAGGTGGAGCCTGTTTATCTACAGATCTGGTCTGAAGTGGGTTCCCCGGACCGTGTTGGGTCAGACTCGGCCCCAGTTGAACTCTTCAAAGGCAAATTTCTGAAGGCCCTCCAAAGGGCTTTCTGAAACCTGCAGAAGCAGCACATGTCATCCTGCTGCCTCTGTGGGCTCCAGAATGGCATTCAGCTGAAAAAACGAGAAACTAGAAGTGATATTTCAATGTCTTTTAAGGCCTTATATGGCAAAAAAAAAAAATTACTTCTGGTTTCCCTTAGGAAACTTAGGCGCACAGCTCCAGTCCCCTTCGGAGAGCTTAAGGTCATGGATTTGATTATCCATGATTTTCAGTGTCCGGGGGGGGGGGGGGAGTTCCAAGAACAAATACCTTGGCTCCACCTATATTTGCGAACTTCTTTAAAAGAAAATGGGGTCCATGGAATCTGACCTTGTCTCTGAGTTTTTCATGCATACTGCTTTCATTTATAACAGGATGCTAGTGGAAAAAAAATTTGCATCAGAACTTTAAATTCAAGTGCATTTTTTTGGAAATATTCACAGCTAGGAATTATCATCATCTCAAGGATCTTTTCTGCAAAACTGACATGATCACTTGCATTTGGAAGAAAAAATATGTAGTGGCCATTGTTCCCAAATTCCACTTGAATGCCTAACAGGTCATAACTGTGGTGTTGATACTCATTGATTGTCTGAATCAATCTGCCAGAACCTCCCTTCCACATTATTTATAAAATAGCATGCTTCATTGCAGAATCTTACACCCAATAAAGAATGTTTATTATATCGCCTCTTAGTGACAACATTCTACTCTCATTTACAAAATGACCAAAATATATTTGCAACCTAATTTTCTAAGTTTTTCCAGAAGTAAATCTCACTCACTTTTTAAAAACAATATTTGATATAAATAAATGTGTTGGAGACCAGTGGCCATAGTGTCTACAATGTGCAAGTGTGTCCTGCAAATGATTTCCATGCTCTGGTCAATTAGTTTTTCATATTCTTTAACCTGCTGCCTTCTCTATCCTTTAGCTTTCCTTTCAGTCTGTGCCAATTCACTGGAGGGAGCCATGTGAAATATAAATGCAAGAATGGTCTAAACTTGACCTAAATAGAGAAAGGAATACTTCCTGAGAGCACTTCTATTGGAGATTTGAATTTAAGAGGTCAAGTTCCATCATTATAGTGACCCCAGTCCAAGCCTCTATCTCTCAGCCTTGCTTCCCCATCTACAAAATAGGAATGATAAAAAACTGCTTCTGAGGCTGGTGTTGAGGTTAAACACAGTTTGTAAAAGCCCTTGTAATATAAAAGTACTGTATAAAGGAGAGGAAGTGATATTTGACCTAACCAAATGCCCATGTCTTTTCCTTCCCAAGTTGCATTTATTTTGAGGTCTTTTGCAGGTGGCTAGTCTTATCTACATGAGTTATAAAACTATTGGCTCTCTAAGTTTGTTTCACACCTGCTCTCCACTTGTTTGACACTGCATAAAGTGTCACGTTGCATCTGAATTGCATACATTTAGCTGTGGCTGGCTTTAATTACATTGGTTGGTCCTATCCTGGGAGGAATTGGGATTAGATAGCTGCCCCCCCCCCATCATTATGTAGCACATGGTAGCACAGACAGGATTTGCAGTTTGTCTAGGTGGTAAATTGTTTCAAGTTGACAGACCATCCGTGAACCAGCAGGTGATATGGTGAGCTTCATGCTTCTCTCACAGTATCTTAAAAGTAATAAATCTGAACAGTCTTATCTGCAGTGCAGTGCTATTCTTTGTAGTATGTCAGTCAATTCAACCTTCAGATAACTTATTTGGCTGAATTGATTATGCTGTGGCCTATAACACGTGACTTTTAAAACCACTGCAGCAAACCAAGTTTTTTCTCTGCTAATTTCTGAACACTGTGCAAATATCTTTATTTTGGTTTCTCTTTTTCTTTTGAAATGGTTAAAGAAAAATTCTTGAGTCTCATCACTTGTGTTCCTCCTCATTTAGAACCCTTCAGATTTCCTACACTTCTAACAAATTATTTATTAAGAATAATTTATAACATTCTTTCTAACAGACTGGCAGGCCAATCCTATCCAACTTCCCAGCACTGGTGCAACTGCAGTGCAGCCCCAGTGTAAGGGAACAAAATGTTCCTAAACCTTAAGGAGGCCTCTGTGACTGCACCCCTACCACAGGAAGCAGTGCATACCCCATACGCACAGCAGCACTGGCACTGGAAAATTGGATAGGATTAGGCTGTAAGGGCGCAATGCTAACCCCTTCTGTCAGTGCTTTCCAGCACTGACATAAGGGCAATGCAGCTCTGAGGTAAGGGAACGAACATTCCCTTATTTTGTGGAGGCCTCCTTGAGTGCCACCCAACTGCAGGATGCAGCACATGTCCCATTGGCACCACTAGGCCGGTGCTGGAAAGCACTGACATAAGGGGTTAGGATTCTGCCCTAAAACAGTTCACCCAGCAAAGTTGTATTCTACAACTGTACACATTATAGCTAGAGCTGTCAGTCATATCAATTTTCCTTTTTTTGAGCTAGGGCAATGGATAAATTATTCTAGGAGCAAAAGCCAGTACCAAATTTGCAACAGGCACTGTCATATAGGACCAATACAGTCTTTAGTTTGTTGGGTTTCTGCTCTGTAATATGAGCTGCAGCTGGTTTATCCAACTTTTAAGCTACCATAATAAATGTGGCACATACACCAATGTCCATATATCTTCACAATGCTGATCAGATGCCTTCAGTTGGCACTAGCTTATAGTAACAACCTGCTGCACATCCTGCCTCTTTTGCTAGAACTGGGGCTAGTAACCCTGTTCTAAAACCTTTTTTTAGTCTCTAAGGCAGCAATAAAGCTTTTTAGGGCACGTAAGTGACTTTTTCCCTCATGGGAATTGGATCCAATCTCTGACCCTGTAGGGAGGAAAAAGGCTTTTGTACATTTTTATTCACACTTAATAAAATGCACACTTTCCCCAAGGCAGAGGTTACTCTGGCAGACATGTCTATATGAAGCAACCTGTAGTCTGAATAGTATCTGAAGTTTTGAACACCAGTAACAAAATGTAATCACACTTTCATTGTCCCAAGTTAAAATCATCTCTAGCATTCAGCCTGTATTAAAGGGTGGGGCTTTGCTTTGACCAAGTGAAAGGGATAATGTTAAGAATTGCCCTTGTCATTCTGATGGTGACCTTTATCAAAACATTAAAAGCTACTTTTACGTTTGTTAAAACTTAATCAGTAAGGAGTTAAGCATTGGAGTAAGAATTGGTAGATATAACCAAACTGAGTAGAAACTTGTACTAAAGCTGTATATCATTGAATGACCAACTCAGTCTTTTTTCTTTTCTTTTTCTACAAAAGCATGTGAGATTTTATACACTACAACGTAATATTAAAATTCTAATTGATCATTGTGCTTTTTTATTGTTCAGAGCACCATTAGCTGCCATTAGGAAGTCTTTATGGAACCCATTCTTGATTTCTGTTACCACAGAGGCTTCTTTCATATCAGTTCTTGCAGGTCTTTTCTGATATGTCTGAAAAACAAACAAAACTAGGTTTCAGTGGGGTGGTTATAGTGGTCTCTAGCACAAAACAGAGTTTTGTAACAATAGCAGCAACTGTTACCCTGCAGATGCCTGATCTCGGAAGCTAAGCAGGGTCAGGCCTGGTTAGTACTTGGATGGGAGACCGCTTGGGAATACCGGGTGCTGCAGGCTTATACCATAGTCTTTCGAGACTGAAGGTTGCCAACCACCAGCACCTTAAAGACTACCATAGATACTCGTGTATAAGTTGAGAAAATTTAAGCCTTAAAAGTCCATGTATTATATGCCATACGCTAAATAAATAAATATCCTGAAAATCTGGGTCATCTTATTCATGAGTCAATGGATAAGGGTATGCTTACAATTATTACACCATTTGTGTCATACTTCATCAGTGAACAAAGATCTTGCAGAAGCTGCCTAGAGAACTGGATTACGTGCATGAATGACCAGCAGCTTTTGTAGGATCTGGCCTTGGGTAAAATCGGACAATTATCTAATTCAGCAGTTCACAAACTGTGGGTCTGTGGCCCACGAATGGGTAACAGCCCAATTTTTGGTAGGTTGTGAAAAAGGCAGATTAGGCTATGTGCCTCAAGGGTTAAACAACCTGCTGCTTTGGGGGAACACTGCTGACCAATCAACATTATAGCAATAGAGGCTTGAACAGCTTGTAAAATGAAACATTTTTAGGTGGGTCCTGGTGCTAAAACATTTGGGAATCACTAATTCAAAGAAATTCATAAAGCTTTACACTTGACTTATTCATGTCACAGCACATTTTATGTTTTTTGCTTAAAACTTGACTGCTCTATGAGATTGACTAATAGACAAGTATCTACGGTAACCAAAAGCATAAGGTTTCCAAACTGTCCTTGTAGACTTGGATGTGCTGGTTGTATCTGACAAAATTTCTGACCATCCTAGGTCTATCAGCATAAAGAACGTAAAAAGACCTTATGGCAGTATTTCATGAAGCAATATTCTTTGTGCAGGGGGTGAATTGGAGAAACCAGATATTCATCAGAGTTGGAGGGAGGGAATCGAGAGGAATGAGGGGCCACATTGCTGCTGGCACTATGTGGATGGAAGCCATGAGAGGGGGGTGGGGGAAGTAAGCCATACAGTGGGGGACCTTGTGCACATCGTGCTTCATGTGCCACAGAGTGAAAAAATGCAAAAATGATGAGTTGGAAAGCTAGGTCAGCTAGAGCAGGTTACTGTTACCACTAGGGTTGGGCCTACCCAAACCCCATGTTTCCCTATGGTCAGCCCTGGCTAATGGCCAGGAGTATAGGTTGTGTTTCAGGCCAGTTCTGATGGCAAGGGCGCAAGAGAGAAGTCCCTAGTAAGGTACTTGCTGCTTTGAGCTGATGATGGGCTGCCATAAAGTTCATGCTGAGATAAACACATTTGTTGTTTGCTCATGAGATTTGTTCATGCAAGCAGCTTCCATCCATACAGTTTGTGCCTATACAATGTGCTGATGCAGCAGGATCCATCTCTTAGAAGTGCATGAGGATGTTCGTTCCCATCTGGTATTACCAGTTGTTTGCAACTAGAACTGGATTGTAGTCCTGGAAGTATTACAGGAAGCTGGTATTACAGTATTATAGGAAGTTTTTGTCTATATTTCCCATGTTCTTGCTACAGTTTAGTTGTGACTGCTGCATTCTGTTTTTATTTTCATTTGTTGGACAATAGTGCTCTTTTATATTAACAGTACCTATGAAATACTGTATCTTCTGTCATGTTTGCTTTCTCCACATTTCATGGCAGAGGAGCCTGCAACACAGACTCTGAACATTGCAGAATAGAACACTCATTCATAGGAAACAGCATCACACAGTGAGTGCTGCATAAAGGAATTTTGGTCATGCCATCAGCAATTAACTGTACACCACAAGTTCAACTCAATGAGCAATTTGAGGAAGGTACTTCGCAATTTTTTTAACTACACAAGGAGAAAAAAACTCTTGACTATTAGACCTAGGAACACCATCGAGACATGAAGCAACTAAGGGCCAAATTAGACCTGACCAAAACAATCACACTTGTTTTAGTCACATCTGCATCTTTCACATACAAAGCAACCTGAGCGTCTAACATTTAACAGTAAAAGAGATGAACAGAAAAGGGGAACTCCACTTTTCCTCTCTACGCTCCATCTCTCTATGACCTGTTTTTGAATCAGGCTATGAGAGGACTACCTGAATTGTCAGATTCTGGGAAGATAAGATGGGAAACAGCCTTTTGATGTAAAAAGTAGACTTGCCCTCCCTCAATTCCTCCTTTAATGCAATAGCCTCTTCCTGCCCAGCTTACCTTAATATAAAAGTTAACAAATAGAACAACCAGTGTGGCCATGTAAGAAGACTGGAAGATGAGGCAACCAAATGGAAATCCACAGGGTTTCACAACTGCACTGAGGGTGTGCGTAATGGTCAGCAAAAATTGAATCTGTAGAAGAAAGGAAGGTTATACAGTTATCTTTTGTAGCATAAGATTTAGCACACAGAAATCCATCATCCCCTCCCACACATAATCTTGCATCATTTGCAAATTCTGCTTCTCTGCTTGTCACACATTTGTAATCCAGGTGGTTAGTTAATATTAAAATGGGAGGGTCTCTTATATCAGAGAGCTTGATATGACAATTCTATGAGATTTAAAAATGAAACAGTATTGTTATGGACTTCTGACCTGCCAGATTTTGTGGCTGTTCAGTTTACTGACTAATAGACCAGGCGCCAATAGTCCTTGCTTTCTTAAAGTCACATTTTCTATATAGCATAACTATGTTGGGCCAATTCAGATGATACTTCACTACCCAAAGTGGTTTCATGCGATTACTGACATGCATATGCTGCACACATGTCCCAGCCCCTCTCTTCTCTGCAAAGATGATTTAGTAGAATGTTTAGAGTGGTGATTCAGACAACCCACCATGCAGTTAAACTAACTGGCAAGGGAGGCAAAGAGCCAGGATATGAATGCAGCATGAGTGCTTATGTCAGTAGCTGCATGGGACTGGTCCAAGTGACTAAATATAATCTGAACCAGCCCACTTTTTTGTGCATGCTATTAAGGTCTTTAAAAGTTGTATTGTTGGCCCCCTTGTGTGTTTAGGAATGAACAGGCAGGATTATAAATTGTTTTTGTTAAAAAGCAGTATATAAATATTAAAGATAAATAATTTTAGATCACTACACTCCCCATCTCCAAATTATTTGGAAGAGCAGAATACAATGTAATACTAGTATCTTAATACTATGAATCTTATGCATTCATCTTAAAAATGGACTTTCAGTAAATGATAAATAATCTACTACAAGAATTGAAGTTGGATCTTTTTCGCCTATTAGCTTTCTCCTTTCCCTTCATTCAAGGTTTTTTTAAACTCAGAACTCCTCCTTTGCTCACTCCTGAGAATTTTTATTTTAAATGTGATATAAAAGATATAAGTATACCAGTTGTGCCTGAGTGAGGTATTTCTTCCACCACAGATACTTGCGCATAGATGGAATGACTGATAATCCATAGTAGGAGTACATGAGGACGTGGATAAAACTATTCAGCATGGGTCCAAAGAAACCTATAAGAATTGAATTATACATAATACATTTAATAGGAATATATGGTTTTTAATAAGCAAACATTCATTATACATTGATAATTTCAGCTACTGTAGAATTGTGTGTGTTTTCTCTTACAGGTCAAAATGCAGTACCCCAGATCAAAATGGAAACTGAATGGCTGATGAGTTTTTAGGTTGGAGTAAGCCTAATACTTGTTTTTTCCCAAGTTTACTAAATGTACATAAGATAAGTTCCAGCTTTCTCCCAATGGTGGGGATTTGTTACCAAATGCATGACATGAAGTTACTGTGTGATATGTTTTTGTTACAAAGTACAGCATACACAAAGTACAGCTTTGTTCATACCCCTCCTCCAAGCACTCACTTTGTCCACAAGGTATCCAGTTCATGACACACCACCATATGTTAAACATAGTGGCGTGATGATAAACATGAAGGAAAGTAATTTGACTGTTTTTCTTCCGCAACACAAAGAAAATAGTGTCAGCAAATTCAATGACCTTGGAAAAGTAATACCACCACAACACCTTGGCCACCTGCAAGAACAAAACAGATAAATTAATACCTGTTCTTGAAGGAACGTGTTATTGTGTTCTTAAAGAATCCTACAGCCAGACAAAAATCACATTTAAGATTTTATTATTGATTGGAGAAGGAAACCTTGTTTACTACAAAGTTGCAAGCTTCTTCATCCCATGTATGTTTGCTCAAAAGTAAGTTCCACCATTTTCCAACTAGTTTACTCCCATGGCAGTGTGCATAGGATGTAAACCTTACTTTCTAGAGTGGTGTGGAACCCTGAGGAGAAACATGTATCCTTGGAAGTAAGCCTCATTGATCTGAATGGAATTTAATTCTAAGTATTTAGCACTGCAGCCTTAGAATAGGAACCTATTTAATGTGTTATGAAGAATTTCTAAACAGCTGTATACAAATGCCCTCTCCTCTAAATATCCTTAGTGAGACTTCTAAATTACTGTACTTCAGTATCACAATCTAGCAGATCATGTTAGGCTTTGCAACAGGATACCAAACTCTAATAAAGGATAATGAACTGCACCGATGTAAAATGTATATAGCTTTGGCACTACTGACTGTGGAACAATTTTACACCTAGTGGGAGTAAATACAATGCACTCTGCATCCAAAGTGCATGTTTCCTACAAACAGCTGCTGCTTATATTGGATTAAATAATTTTGGTATTGGTTACAGTAGCCACCTGTTCTGCTGGGTTACATCAGTTCAAGTCAGTTTCAGTAGTATAAGAGCGTAGTACCATATTTTAAAAGGTTTCTTTTTAGTATACATTCATAGATGAAAACAGGTCTTGTGGCTGGGGAAAGGGGCAGGGTCTGGCAACCTAACTGCATAATCTGTCAACAAAATCAAGATTTAAATGTGTGTGCCTCAAAGAAAGTAGGAACTAAAAGTGCATACAAGCTGATGGCTCAGGATGACAAACTAAGTGAGACAAACCACAGGTTACAAATTAAGTCAAATACAGGTACATGTAAGATACATATATGCATTTGGAAGACATCCCATTTTTCAAATGAAGAACACTGAAGCACTGCACTAAGCAACTAGTGAAAGACTAGTCAGTGCATACACTGTAGGGAATTCTTAAACAAAAACCTAACAGTATGAGTGCTTCTGTGCATATGTAGAATTCTTTTTCTCCATCACTGAATGAATGCACCTTCTCCATACACTTCAATTCACACTGTATTTTTTTTAGCTCTAAGCATATTTAAAATGTCTTTGCTTACCACTAAGAAACTGCAGCCTCCCTCCTTCCCACACAGACTTAGAATTAAGAAAGGGGATTACAGAGCAATAGCATTTCTCCAATACAGATGAAAGCCTCAGCATCTTTCTCTTTATAGAGATTAAGCATTTACTTTGCCTTCATTGCTAGCAGGTTACTACCAGAGAAACCCCTGGGGGCTGGGGTATAAGAATAGGCCCTCTGTTTGGCTGTACTTGTCATAAGAGGCGACTAAACAGCCACCGGGTAGATGGGACTCATCTGAGAGAAGGAAAACTCTGATCCCAAACCTCCACTGCCTTGTGGCTACATCCAGTTATGGATAAGGCTTCAGGAGTCAACCTCGAGGCAAAATCCGGAGCCGGAGTCCCTGAGGCAGTTCATGGCTGAACACAGTCACGTTCTGGCAACTCCTGTGACGCCGCTGGAACCAACTGTATTGGCTTCTGCCTTTCCAGTGGACCATTTCAGCAACATGGAGAGGGGGGATTTGCTGCATGGGAAACAGCCTATCCTCCATACCTACTTTACCCAGGCTTTGCGCACTGGTGGTTCCAGAACCACCATTCAGAGCGCAATACCATAGTCTTCCGAGACTGAAGGATGCCAACTAACTACCAGAGAACATACATTCTGTTTCCTTCTGCATAATATTCCACTTCTAGTTTTCACTTTGTTGCCAGCAACTTTTCACAAAAAATGTGGAGTTGCAAAGTAACATTGTCACAGTTGTAGTCCTGCTTGTTGTAGGCAAACTCTCCCTTCCCACCCTCTAGTTTGTGTTAAGACCTGCCAGAACTTGGCACAGGAGACTCTTTAATTCTAGAGACTTTGGAGATATGAATGTAAGTTTTTTTGGAGCATATGCCCAGTATCTTTCCCAGTATCATCCAACAGCTACATTCTCCCATCTTCCCCTCCCTTTTAGAATTCAGCAGCAGGTTGTTTCTGAGCCCATGCTTAGCCCAGGGTTATTAGCAGAAGGGCAGACCCATGGTTTCCCCACCCAAAAAATATACTCCTAGTCTCTCTTCCCCTCAGCCTCCCTGTTCTAATATCCCAGTTCACAAAACAAATATGTCTTGACTTCTTTTATTTTTAAACTAGTAACAGTGAGACATTTTTTTTCCTTTTAAAATTAAATTTTGGCATATTACTACAGTCACTCGCCCATAAGTCGACCCCACAGATAAGTCGAGGGCAGGTCTTGAGCCAGCAATCATGGAATTTTCTATGACCCTCGGATAAGACAGGGTTAAACTTAGAGGGGTGTCTGACTATAGTTTTGTCTGATTTTACCCCAGGCCAGATCCTGAAAAATAACCTACCACTAATTGTTACCTAAGAACTGTAGCCTCTAATTTATTAAAAACATAGTAAAAGATCATAAGCTACATTTTTATTCTTTTTAAATTCTGGTCTTCACCACCTTTTTGTAAACACTATCAGAGTAAGTGCACTGTAAGCAACATACCAGTAAATCAGTGGTTCCCAACCTGGTATTCATGTACTTCTAGGGACACTCAACAGGACCTTTAGGGGTACTTGAAAAAGAATGGAATAATGGTAGAAAAAGGCAGGTCATGCTCCAGAATGCCTTGCAAGGACCAGCAAGGCAGGAAGGGTGGTAGCTAGTTGGCTTTGAAAGCCCCACCAACAGCTAGTTTTTGGTCATCAATTCATGTATGAACCAGTGATTGAAAACCAGGACAGTAAAGAAGCTGAAAGATAATATGGAAAGCGATCAATCACCCAGAATTTCTCAGCACACTTCTCATGCAAAACAGTGCAAAGGCAGAGTCTTCTGTTCCTCAAACAGATAAAAAGAGAAAACACTGATGAATACATGAAGTCTGGGTTTTCATAGAGAGGAGATGAGGGCTTGTATTATTACAAACATTTTGCTAATATGAAGGGTACAATTTATTATTGCCAAGGGACATGCAAGTGAAAAAGGTTGGGAACCACTGCAGGAGAACCATGAATCAAATCCACCTTTAAGGTATCTGGTGTGTTAAGCCAGAAGCTCTACATACAACCCATAACACATAACTGAGAGTGTGCAATTCAATTCACAGCAGAGAGATGCAGCTGCATATATTTGCAACCCTTTTTACTCAGAAGTAGACCCACTGCTTTCCATGGGTGTTATTCTTCAGTAATGCTGCATTGAATTGTAGCCTGGGAATTGTTGCTTCAAATTGAAAGGGGATCCCATCCTGGTGTTGAAAAGAAAAAAAAACCTCTGCCAAATGCAAAGCCTTTGCAAAAGGGAATCGGGTTGCAGCAGCAAAAGGGAATGGAGGGGAATAAAAGGTTAACTTTGGCTGGAACGTCCCAGGAAAGTAACTATAGCAACTAACCAGCTGCCTGCCTAAGCTTAGCAGAGAAACTAACCTGTTCAGAGTTGAAAGGCTCTGCCCTCTGTTTGACCCAGAGATAAGTCGAAGTAAGAATTGGAGCTTGATTACTTGGAAAAAATTTCACGTACTATACCTGAGTATCTATGGTAGTTTATCAATAAATCAAGGGACTAACAGAATCAAATACTTTGCCCTAATTCCTTCTGCCCCACACCCTCCAAGCCTATCCATACTCTAGCACAGTGTTTCTCAAACTGGGTCACAAGCCAATTTCAGGTGGGTCCCCATTCATTTCATTGTGCATTTTATTTTTAATTTATTAAACTTGATGCTACCACAGTATGTGACTACATCTGGAGAAATGTTACAGTTCTGCAATTTTAACAGGCTACTATGTATATGCTTTTAACAGTGATAGTCAACGGTCTAACAATGATAGGCCCGCTTGATGATGAGCCATGATATTACTTCCAGGTTAATAATATCACTCCCAATAGATTGTTATTCTAAAAAGTGGGTCCTGGCGCTAAAACATGAGAAACACTGCTCTAGCACAGGGGCCTTCAACTATGACCTGTGGTGCAGCCATGTAACGCGAACATGGTGAAGTCTTACTATTCCGAACTGCAGCCTCCTAATCCTTGTGCCTGATCTTTGCAGCTGCTTCGATTGCACCTTGGCTTCCCAGGGGACACAGCTACCCTTGGTTCATACAGTGGGCCACATAGCATTCATGGCACCTGCTGAGGGCTAGAAGTTACATTATTTAGCAGGAAGTGATGTCATTAAGCAGATGATGGTCAGAAATAAGAACTTTGTTATCATGTAGGACAGGGGTGCTCACACTTTTTTGGCTCAAGAGCTACTTTGAAACCCAGCAAGGCCCGGAGATCTACCAGAGTTTTTTTTACAATGTTCGCGCCATCATAACATATAAAATTTATGTGTACAATGTATGTTGGTGTACCTTGAGCCCCACTGAGTATAACAGGACTGACTCCTGAGTAGACATGCCTAGGATTAGGCTGTGAGGCTGCAATCCTAGCCACACTTACCTGGGAGTAAGCCCCATTGAGTACAATGGGCCTTACTCCAGGCGTTTCCTCCCAGAGGCACATGAAGGGGGGGTCGGCACTCCGCGATCTACTCATTTTGCCTCGCGATCTACCGGTAGATCGCGATCCACCTATTGAGCACCCCTGATGTAGGAACTCAGTAGCTGCAATTAACAGAAGAGAAAAATATGCAACTCTTGATAATTTTTTCAAGAGATGGGAGGATCCAATTATGCAGGCCACCTTTTCAGCAGCACTGCTTCTGTCAAGGCATCACTTTGAAGCTCAGAGCTGCTCTGTAAGGTGAAACCTCAGCACCCCTTTCTGCACTCGCTTGTGCTGAGGTTTCACCTCACAGAGCAGCATGGCTGAAAAGGCAGCCTGAATGATAATTGGATTGTTCCAGCTCCTTGACAATGCCTCCCTCTCTCGCCTGCCTTGGTTTATTCCTTCCCCTGTAGCGTTCCTTGCCTTCTGACACCTTCTTCCAAGAACCTCAGCAGAAGCATTTGAAGCTGATAAAAAGGCAACCCTGGGAGAACCCAATTATCATGTGGGCAGGATAAAAAGCTTCTTCAGGCTGGATCCAACCCACAGGCCTTATGTTTGATGCCCCTGCTCTATCATGTATGAAATATCAGCATGTAGAAATGATAGCATAAAGGGGTTAAGTATGAGGAACAAAAGAACCAAAGATAGACCCAGTTATCCACTTAGAACAGGGGTCTCCAAACTTTTCAGCCAGAGGGCTGCATCAAACATCTGGCACAGTGTTGAGGGCCTCCCCCCAAATTTTTAAATATAAAATTTAAATAAATACATGAGGATTTCTCCGAGCATCAACACACAGCACAGAAATAAAGCACACACTCAAATGGACCCCCCCATTCCCCCACCTCCCCAGCTCTCAGAACACAGTCTGGAAGCAACTAGAGCACAGCTCCGGTCGTGTTCAGTTGAGTGGGCCAGAAGCTCACCAGGAGCCAGATAGAGGCTCGCCATGGGCCATATCTGGCCCCTGGCCAGGGTTTGGAGACCCCTGACTTAGAAGGAAAATATTACATATGAGAGTATGGTGATAATGCAAGGTGATAACACAAGCTTTCATATGCTCACTTGTACTCATTCTCTCCCTCTCACATAAATAAGAAGATGACATTTTGGGGCAAGAACACCCCATCTGTAAGTTATTGCACTGCTACTTGTATCTTACCCGGACGTCAGCTTTTCCTGCACTGGTCAGGTTCTGACATTGTAAGTTATAACCACCTTCCCAAGTGGCAAGAATTAACTGGGGGAAAAAACACACATATACATTCTTATTATTCATTGTACAATTATTACTTATTAAGAAATTGTATTATATGTTCATTATTACAATCAGATATTGATGTAAGTGTAGAGAGTTCTCAGTTGCACATAACGCACTAAAATTAATATATATTCTCATAAATAACAATACCCAGTGAACCAAGGCTACCAACCTAGCCACACTTACCTGGGAGTAAGCCCCATTTGCTATATTCTGAATAGACATGCGTAGGCTTGGGCTCCCTTTCACGTTATTGAATGTGCAGTCAGTTCCACTTTGACCTCTCTTTAGGCCTCAGTTTAAAAGAAATACTCTTTCCATATATCCAGTGCCATGGGAATAGATTCTTCCTGTGCACCTCTGCTTCTGTTTTAAAGCCTGAAAGCACCTGGCTAGGGCCAACTGCATGGATCGTACTGGCCAGATGAACTGAGTCATGGACCCATTCATCCAGGTTTTCAAACATTACTGTGGTGGTGTGGGAAAAAGTCACCAGGGCCATAAAGCATAAAAAGTGAGGAACTGAGTATTTATTTATATTTATACAGGTATTTATATACCGCCTTTCTTTGGTCATCAGATTTCTCCTCAGACTTTAATCCAAGGCGGTTTACATAGGCAGGCTGTTCTAAACCCCCGTAGGGATTTTTTTTTTTACAATTGACTAGTTCTAGTCTTTCACATAACTCCTCATTCCAGCTGGATTCCTTCCCAGTCTGGCCTCTCTCTGGCCCTTCGCCTCCCATGCTCCACTTGACAGCAACTCCTCTCTGCCACCTCATCATATATTATATATTATATATATGATGAGTATATATCTCATCATATACTGATGAGGGTCAGCTCATCAGTATATCAGCGTGTCATCAGTTCTTGGATATTTCCGGTTGTTTCAAACTGGCAGCCTCAGATCTTCAGGCATACAAGGCGGCAGCTCTACCAACTGAGCCAGACCTCCTGCCCTGGAGTACAATCTAGTGCAAACTAGCTGCACTTAAATATCCAGGTTTGAACATCTGAATGGATTTTTCTCTTAGACAAATACTCAAATTAAATTTGCATTGATTAAAATATTATCTTAAATTGTTTATATTTTAAATACATACTTGAAGTGGTTTCTTTAGCGACAGTTGTCAGCTCTTGACTTGAAGCTGTTATAGGATTCCCCCACCCATGTGATGTCATGTTGGAGATTCTTGGAGCCCTTGATAAACCCCAGGACTGCTTTAAGTTGAATGGGACTTACTTTCAGGTAAGTGTATAGAATTGCAGCCCAAAATGCTTACCAGGAAGAATTTGAAATATGCTTTTAACCAGAGGGTTGGACTAGATTAGACTTTAGAACTAAATAATGGCAGAAATGTCAGACTCTTATTATGAAACCCTGCAGAATCCATTTGAACAGGCAGAAAAAATATGAGTCTGCACACCATGAGCAAAACTGGTTTTCTCATATTGCCTTTAACTCTTGGGAGTACGGGGACCAGAAAAATAAGTGCCTGTCTCCAGTCTCCTGTCTCCAGTCTCCAGCATATTATTGCAATAGAGCCAAAATATCTTCACTGGCATTTGATTACATTCTGGATAAAACTCAAAATAGGCTCAATCTCTAAAACCTGAATTTGGGCACAATCCTAACTCACTTTCCAGCGCCGACTACAGGGCAATGCAGCTTTGAGGTAAGGAAACAAACATTCCCTTACTTTGAGGAGACCTCCATGAGTGCCCCCAACTGCAGGATGCAGCACACGTCCCATTGGCACATTTATGCTAGTGCTGGAAAGTGGATTAGGATTTGGGTCTTTATCATATTGCAGTGATCACCTCTTATCCTATGTGCCACTAGGAAGTCCTTTTGACTTTATTATCTATCAAGTTGATATAACAGATGTAGGCAAAGATGTATTATTGGTCTGTAGCACTCTTTTGAAACTCTCTAGAAGCTTGCTAAAACATGATGTTGAGGCTCTGTAAAAGTCTTAGAAGCTGGGGGCATACCCAGGTTATTGGTGCTAATTATCAAACGCTTACAGTAATTTCCCTTTTCCACTGTGGATTTTCACTGCTGTTCCAAAAGTGCAGTTTGTGAACTTCAGTAGTTAATGGTATGACAAGCATAACTGAGCACTTCACTGATTTTGCTGCCAGAGCTGTAACTGATCTTGCCCATTAGTAATTCTTTACTCTGGCAATTTGCCTGCACAGCTTTCTACTTGTCCTCCCCTTGGAATCATAAGAGAGTTTTTCTTATTCAGAGTTTGTTGAGCTTCTGTTTAAGGAGGTAGGGGAGAAAATTTTTTAGGGAAAATATATTGTTTTAAAAAGTGAGAATCTTTAATAGAATAAAGTGGTGACTATAATCATTCTCTTTCATTTTGCAAATGCATTTTGCATTTCACCCTGTCATTTTGCAAACATTTATTAAAAATAAACACCACTTCTTTAAAGACATTAAAGACTTTCTTTAAAGACTGCATGCTCAGGAAATAATGTGTGATTTTTACTGTCTAGAAAAGTCCTATGATGTTTATCTCAGAAGTTAAATGAAACAAGCTTCATTTCTTTTAGAAAAGAGACTGAAGACTAAATTACATGTTTCATAATAAAAATAATTTTATTAACAGTCAGCAGAATTCAGAATAAACCTAGCTTCTATATTAGATACATTATTAGCTCCTGTGTCCTAATTTTTTTTTTTTTTTTGCCTAAATAACATCTGCAGACTGATCCAGATTGGGATCTGGGAGGGGATTTTGTAGCCATAACCTCAATCCAGATCGTCCTCCTCCACCCCAAGTAGCTGATATTTGTCCCAGGACAAGGCAAGGAAAGATTCTACCAATGGGAGTATCTATCAATGGCAACTGCTCCCCAGGTAAAATCTGCATCAGAACTGGAGGGAAAACCTCCTCCTCCCTTCCCTTGCCACAGCCTTAATCTAGATCAGGTCCCTCTGCAGCTACTGTTTAGGAAAAAAAAATAAGTACATAAGAGCCAATAAAGAGCTCAATATACAGGTAGTTTCAACTAATGATGTTTTTCTAAGGAAAATGAAATGACAGTGGGGGAAGGTCTCCAAGCATTGCAATTGTGGAAGTGCCATCCACTCTAGTGGAGATTACACAGAGGCAAAATTGGGCTAATGGATGACTGGCTTGTAATAACTTCTAGGAAAGGCATTGTTTCCATGTGGAGGAGTTGACTGTCCCTCTAATTTTGAGATCCCTGCTAACAAGCCAGAGACTATCTGTTGTGCCTAGAGATGAATGTGGAAAAGGCAGATGGAAAAAGTAACAGGGCCATTGCTTACTGACAAAATACATTTGGAAATTGAAGGAGCACAGATTTCTCATTCATTAGATCAGTCTGCATATCATTTGACTCGCTCACAGTGTGATGAAGAGGTCATGGGCAGGCAAGGAGGGTGTCTAGAAAATTGGAGGCCCTATTAAAGGCCCCAAAGAAGCTGCAATCTGCTAAACAGTTTCTTTTCTATCTGTTACATTCCTGATAAGATTTCTGCCAGGCCTTTTATTCCAAGACATTCCATGTTTATTCCCATGTTTGAAGGACCTACAGCCCAGTGCTAACAGAAGCAAACTATGTGAATGATAGCTGTAGGCCTTGTACGAAAACTTCAGCTAATACATGCAGGGTTACAACCTGAAAGGTCAGTCCTAAATGTTGATTCGATCATATCTGCTTACATAAATCGATCTCAGCAAGCCTACTATGCTAAACCAATGGCTGCACTCATGCAGTGCTTCAGAATGTGTTAACTCAACATCATGATAGATGGCTTATGTGGGCATTTGGGGGGGGGGAGGCTATAATGTTATATAATTCTGCTCAATAGCAAAACATTCTGATATTTTGTTTTTGGGGGAAAAATACATCTACTGATGTATTAACAAGCATCCATTGTAAAGGGAGTAAATGGTCTCATTTTATAACTGGTATAAATAGACTCAACTCATAATGACAGCTTTGTCACAGATATGTAGCTCTTGCCTGTTTGAATATGTGAGGGAATATGAGTGAGAGTGACTGGTGGGAGACTCAGAACAGACAAAAGGAAGTATTTCTTGACCCAGCTTGTAATTAATATGTGGAACTCCTTGCCACAGGATGTGGTGATGGCACCTGGCCTAGGTGCCTTTAAAACGGTATTGGACAGATTTCTGGAGGAAAAGTCAATCTCTGCTTACAAGTCACGATGGGTATATGCAGCCTCCTGGTTTTAGAAGTAGTCTACCTCAGAATGCCAGATGCAAGGGAGCAGTAAGAGGATATAAGTATCTTGTCTGTGTGCTCCCAGAGGCATATGGTGGGCCATTGTGAGACACAGGAAGCTGGATTAGATGGGCCACTGTCCTTATCCAGCAAGAATTTTCTTATGAGCGAGTGAGAGATAGAGAGAGAGAGAGAGAGAAAGAGAGAGAGAGAAAGAGAGAGAGAGAGAGAGAGAGAGAGAATTCCTAATTTGAAATCATTTCTGAATGTTGTCTTGGTAAGTCAAACTATGACAATCAGAGCTGCTAGCCTCTCTATAAGCTAAATGTATGCAGTAATTATTGCTATTTAATGGATGAAGATCTGGTCCTCCATTATGGGATTATAGCTATACAGGCATAACCCCATATCCATGGGGTTCCATTCGAGACTCCCCATGGATACCACGTATTGGCAGATACTAGGGTAGCACCTTTAAAACAATGGCAAAGAAATCTGCCTGCAGCCTCTTCCTGGTCATGCAGAGCCTCTTCCCTTTGCCCAAGGTTACACTAGAATGCATCGCGATGTATTCTGGGGTTAGCCAGGATGAAAAGAAGGGCCTTTACATGATCCAGAATAGGCTGCAGGGCACTCTGAGGACTGCCTGGAACCCTCAAAATGCACCAGTTCCACTGCACAGCAGTGGCTTTTTCTCTTTACTTTCCTGATGTTTTAAACATGTGAGCCCTGATATCCATGGAATTGCAGATGACTGAAATCACGGGTACCAGATCCGCAGATGCTGGGATATGCCGGTAGAATTGCAACTTTCTCATTTATTATCCTATAATTGTAGATAATGAGGAGGGGTGCAAAGTACGGGATTAAAATACAGGCTATGGGTGCTATTCTCTCAGTAAGATTGATTCATTTATTGCTCTCCATATACCATGTTTTGTATCTCTGTGAACTGCTGCAGGATCTAGCAGTTTGAAGCAATTGGTCCAGATATATCTGTTTGAATGATTCCACTCTTTTTCTCTTGTGACCCTTTATTCTTGGAACAACTACAGGAGGCTCTCTCAATCATAACCTTCTGAAATCACAATCCCTTCTAAAATCCATACTATCCATGAAGCCTTTGCCATGATGCCTTAGGGCCCAATCCTATCCAACTTTCCAGCACCGGTGCAACCACAGTATAGTCTCGAGGTAAGGGAATAAATGTACCTTGAGGAAGCCTTTGTGACTGCCTCACCTTCACAGGAAGCAGTGCATACCCCATTGGCACAGAAGCACCAACACTGGAAAATTGGATAGGATTGGGCCCTCAGTCCTCATTCCCTATTGTAATTAATCAAGTATGTGGCATTGAAACAATTGCATATGTTTCACCTATTCACTCTAGCCTCTATCCCCTGTCTGTTGTGTCCCTTATGTCAGTTTATGTGACTTTTTTTAACACTATGTAAAGCATCATTTATGTTGACAAGCATTTAGCAGGAGTCACTTTTCCTAGAATGCAGATATCCTGATGGGGAAAACTTCACCTGGTGAATTTGTCCCTGTTATATAACCATTAAAGTTCCAAAAATTCTGCAGTGAAAATAGGAATCCACCTCTAGAACAAGTCAGTCCTTATTTTACCTGCATTGGTCAGTATATAAACCTACAACATGTTTCCTTTCTAATTATCTATAATTATCTATTTATCTATAGTAGTAGTAGTAGTAAACCTTTAATGGCATAAATATTTATCTATATTGAAGAATATAAGAATAACTGTAAAGTTGAAGAGAAGCACTGCATACTTTTAATACTGGCTAGTTTGAATGAAGGCCTGGAAAAGCCAGCGGAAAGAGAATGTCCAGCAACAGGCCAAAAATAGCCACAGCAAGGCAGCATGAATATAAATGGAACTCTTAACACTGACCATGACAACGAGTTAAGTATACAACCCATGTACCAATGAACACACACTGTAACCTACCGGAGAGAGCTATACTTGCAACAGAGGCAGGTGTGGATCTACATCTATATATTGATTGTGCATATCTACACGCAGCCTATTGTACTTAATGGCTGTGGGTATAAATGGGGAAGTTAGTCATATACAAACTTGTGTAACTAGAACTGGATCTGGGACAAAGCTAAGTGTAGGGAGATGCTCTCAGTGTTTTCTTTTTCCTCAATCCTTGTTTATAAAATTTGCTTCAAAATCCCAGGCCTTTTGGTTACAGAGTTTATTTATAAATGAAAAGCCCCAATCTATTCTGGAGAGAGGGCCCTGCTTCTTTGCAAGTAATTTAGGAGGAAATTGTGGATAGAGTCAGGACAAACCTATTAAGCAAAAGGGCTGCAAGATGAGGTCCTGCATTTCTGCTTTGTTCAAGAAATTAAGAGAACTCAGCATTACAGAGTTCCTGCTTCACTGTAGCCCTGCTTTCTATGTAGGTTGCCTATTTTTAGATGATCTTCAGAGAGCCACAGTTTAATCCATGGTTTTAGATAGGCTGCTGAGATATAATGCAGCCAGTACTTAAAGACTGCATTGCTTGTGCCCCAGAGACCTCAAATACTTAACTGTAGGAGAATAGTGAATATCCAATATGTGGGAGACATTGGTCATCCTGACAACCTGTCCCACATGCAGATGTGAAGAATGCCTGAATTTAGGAGCTGAAGACTGTTGAATGATGTGAATGACCATTATTAGGCAATTGCCCACATTCATTGATCTGTTGCTATATTTAGGAGAATTCAACAGCTGTTGGGGAAATTGTCAACATCCCCTTTGGATTTCCAAAAGTGACTGAACTTTGGACATCCACCATACAGTTGACAGTTGGCAACCTTCAGTCTCGAAAGACTATGGTATCGCGCTCTGAAAGGTGGTTCTGGAACAGCGTCTAGTGTGGCTGAAAAGGCCAATTCGGGAGTGACAATCCCATCCACACTGGGAGCAAGCACACTGGGAGCATAATGTATACCTTTAGTAATAGGGATGTGACTGCGTTAGTAGATTTAGTGTGGGAGGGGATCTGTGTGATCTCCTGAACATTCTAGCCAAGACTGAGGATCACCAGAGGACTGGGCCACTGCTCTCTGATAATTTGGTGAGAAGATTTATGGGTGCATAGTTCCCATGCGTTCATGGAGTTTCGTATATGGACTGCCACTTCCAACAGGTTCTGAAAGAAGCGTAGCTTATTAGTGGTTAAAAATCTAAAAAAATCACACAGTTAGTTAAATAGGAATGTCTGATCCTGACTTCACCTTCTTTCATAAAATAGCACTAAGGATGGAAAGAGGAATCCTATACACTTTTACCTGCAGATTTATGCTTGGAATCTTCTGAGAGACAAGCATTTTAGGAGAGGCAATTTGGAACAGAGAAATAGCCAGTGAGGAAAGGATTAAACATCCCCTCAACCCATATTGCTTCTTTATTCAAAGTGGGCTTCTTATCATAATCATAGTTTTTTTTTTCCCTTCAGAAAAGGTAACCACTAAGGCTGCATTGACACACAGTTGTATGTAATATGTAGTTTGCTCTGCAGATATTATGCTACAAAATCAATTGTTTTACTATCAGTCCAATCCCATGCAGACTTTATGCCAGCAGATCTCTCATTCTACCTTTATAAAGGCTGCAGTGGTGCCATAAATGGTACCCCACTCTGTGTGTTTTGGAGCCACTAGTGTAAACAGCTAGAAGCTCTGCATGCCTGTCACTGATGGACCCAGCCCATACCAGAACAGGTAAGATAGTGACAAAGTCAGGTCATGGGACATTCAAGATAGGGAGCTGCAGGGGGTAAATCTCAGCAGAATCAGATGCATCAGAATTCTATCCCCATTTTTCCAGCCCGACATGCCCCTTGCCTCTCCTTGGACTTACACCAGTAAAATAACTGGCATATGTCCAAGGAGACTCATCAGGTAGCCTAGTGGGAGGTAAGTAAAAACTAGTTTTACCTAGCTTTTGTGGGTCATTTAATTCCCCCCCCCCCATGCATGCAGCATGTGCTTAGTCAGTGCACCTGCATTGGGAAGAGGGCATGGGATAGAACTGGGCTATTAAACATGGTAGAGTTAGCAGCAGCATAGCTGACTAGCATGCTTACCTGGGGCATGCCAGTTGACCTGTCACCCATTCTTACTTTGCCCCAGAAGTAATTGCAGTGACATGATGAAGTCACCACAATTACTTCCAGAACACTTGGGACGAGGCCATCAGCTTCAGAAGAAGCGGCCAGCCTCGCTCCAAGTGACTGCATAAAGAATGGCTGCAAATTCTTCTGCCTACCTCTGCAGTCATTACTGGTGTGGTCGGCCAGCACTTGTAGCAAGGATGGCCACTTCTTCCAAAGGAAGAAGTGCATTCAAAGGAAGAAGTAGGAGGCCTCACTCTGAACAGCTCAGCTGTGAGCGGGGGACAGACGGACAGGACAACTGCAACTGGATCACCATGGCAGAGGTGGCATTGCCATCCCCCACGGAGTGTCACCCAGGATCACAGCATCCTGGTGACCTCCCTTCAACTATGCAACTGATAGTTAGAAGTGAATGTGTCCATGTGTGTGCTAATCAAGACCTCGCTTATAGATACATACCCCAGGAAGTTCATCAAAAGGTTTGACTATTTGCGTGGGGGGCTTTGTGCTGGGATTGTTGATTTTTCTCCTATTAGCCAGGATTTATTTAATTTTGGGGGGTATTTTTAAAATTGTTTAATAACATGCTGTCTTTTATAGTATTTTTACAGTATGCTGTCTTGAGATGCCTCCTCCTAGTGGGAAACTTAGTATAGAAATGTTTTTAAATAAATTAGTTCAATCCTTTGCACTAATGCAGGGTGCTCCATAAAGCCCCTGCAAGATCACTGAGACCATAGAGTAAGGGACACTTCAAACCAGTGATTCTCAAACTGTGGGTCCGGAACCCATCAGCGCTTGTGACCCAATTTTTGGTGGTTCACAAAACTGACAGGAAAAATTAGGCATAGGTGCATCAAGTGTTAAACAAGCTACTTACTGAGGGGAGCACTGCTGCCCAATCACTATTACAGCCACACCCCTTGGCATTTATGAATCAGATGGTGGCCTCTAGGGCCTCTAAAAAGTTTGAGAAGCACTGCTTTAAACAGTACACATGCAGCTGCTTAAGATACATATAAAAGCAAACCAATCTGGCAGGAGAAAATTCTTGCCAAACACACATCTGTTAAAAGTAAGATCCCGAAAATAAAATTGTGGTGTCATAAAGACTCACCTCTATAAGCATGTAAAATGAAAGCATTGTGACTCCAAGGTTATATACAATAAGGAGACCCCTGAGTGACAAAGCGGGTCTGTTCTTCATAAATGAGGTTCCCAGCCATATAGAGAGCAGATATGCAACAGTGAGAAAAAAAGTAGGTAGGTAAGAATCCAGCATGAACCATCCTCTGACCCTGGGATCTGAGGAGACAAAACAAAATCCAAGATATTAGAGACTTTTAATACTTCTTCATTACAATCATCCAATGAGTGACCAACTCTGGCTCAATCATAATGCACGCATAGTGCATCTGTACTAGAGATGTCAATCCATTCAACTTTTACCTCAGGAGCTTCCCAGAGGCAATTGGAAGGCACTTCCCATTTGTGCAGGCAAACCAGAAGTGCCTTCCAGTCACATCTGGGAAGTCCGCAGAGGCTCTGGAGCTTAGCATCAGCAGATATTCAAATCTATGGGTGCCAAGCTTGTGGTTAAGAAGGGTCCACTGTATTTTTAAAGGTATCACTCAGCATTAGCGGTTAAGGCCATCTTCCCCTTTTTTGTTCCCTAATGCACCATCCAAAGCCAAAGTGACTCCTCATAACTGAATAAGGCCCAATCCTATCCAATTTTCTAGGGCTGGTGCAGCCATGCCAATGGGGAGTGTGCTGCATCCTTTGGTGGGGAGGCAGTCACAGAGGCCTCCTCAGTGCCAGGGAACATCTGTTCCCTTACCTCTGGGCTGCATTGCGGCTGCACCAATGCTGGAAAGTAGGGTAGGATTGGGCCCTAACTGTTACCTTTACTTGCTACATCATTAATTACCATTTGCCCTCACTGATCATATATAGATGCTGAGTAAATATATACATTCTGTGGTTGCTGGTGGGTTCATCCAAAAAACTCTGCCTGTTTTCAGGGGAGTGGCAGTATAGCGCGAAAGGAAGGGGCATGCAGAAGACGGCTTTAATCATATACCACCTATCCAATAGCAACTTTTAAAACTAGTGGCTATTTTGGTTTCTTCTGACATATTTCTGCAGTGTATGGACTCAGTCAAGGTTAACCTCTGCAAGAGATATCCACTTTCTGTGTGCTGCATTAGTCAAGCACCTCCACATCTTTCATTATCATATTTAAATCCCATCCTTTCTCCAAGCAGATCAAGGCAATTTGCATGGGTTTACATATGTTTTATCCTTTGAACAATCCTGTGATACAGGTTGGCTGAAAAATGGCAACTGCATCTGTGTTACTGAGTGAGCTTCACGAATGAGCTGGGGTGTGAATGTGGTTCTGTGTTCAACACTGTGTGTACTGCATCATAGATTTGTCAAAGAATCTGTACATTTTGGCAAGGAGTGGGAGAAAGAAAGAACAGTGGATAGGAAAGGGGTGGTGACCCGGGTGGGGGTGGGAATGTGACAAGGGCAGGAAGGGGCAGGTATTGGTGGCGACAGCTTTACTGATATCCTGTCCCCCTTCATGGCCTTAATCCACCTACCTGGGTCCACTCAGACTTGCACCAGTTAAATCATTGGCACAGGTCTGAGTAGACCCAGCAGGACTGCAAGGGCTAACCTCTAGGCAAAGACTCCCCTCAGGGGGTGGGGCTCCACCTCCCCCCCCCCCCCCCACTGGATGCAGGATGCACTCTGGTGGCGTGGATGCATCGGTGGGGGCATGTGATTTCAACAAAACTGGGCTGTTTGAGTGTCAGAATTACTCTTTATCAGAGGAGAAAACGTTACAAGACATTCTCTCCAAGGTATCACATGATTACTAAATGTAGCCCCCTATCTTTTGAGGCAGTATACCTCCATGTAGCAGATTCTGAGGGCAACCAACATAGGGCAGCATTTGCTTCATATCTTGCCCGGGAATTTCCAGGGGTGCATCTGTCTAATCACTGTTTGAAACAGAATGCCATAGATAGAGCTTTGCTTTGATCCAGTAGGGCAGAACTTGCATTCACATTTCTAGCTTTGCATCATCTCTTATTTAAGCTTTAAAGGTCACCCTAAAAAGCAAGAAAAACGTGGACTCTTCAGAATTCAACACAAATGTTCTCTCTGTCTTTAACCAGTCAACAGCTACCAGGGATGAATATGTCATAGTTTCTCTTCTATTCCACAGTAGAATCCTAATGGTTCCACCAGTTTGTTCCAGGGTACCTTTATAGCTTTCTTTTGGTTATCCTAAAACAAGGCAAATGTTTTCACAATTCTTTTCTTCTGTAAAGGCCATTAAAATCTCTTTTCTTTCACTGGAAGTACTCACTTCTTCCTTTCAGGTGAGCTTTTCTTTCAAATGAGCAAACTGGCACAGGTAGCATTCTTTTTATTAAAGTGCCTTTAGAGGACTCTTGGGAATTAAAGAATTTACTGTGTTGCTTTTGTTACCTACGATGGCTCCAACTACATCCTGGACAAAGAAAATTTTTTTAAAGGATTGAATTTTTGGAGAGGAAAAAGTGGCACTAACTTTATCAACTGTTTGAAGCAAGGGCCAGTTTCCAAGTCTCTTCAAAAAGACATTTTCACCTAAGAAAATTTCTGTTTAAGAAGCAAGTTTCTAGCCTGTTGTCTGCCTACTTTTACAAAAGTAAGTTTTACACACACACACACACGCACGCACGCACGCACGCACGCACGCACGCACGCACGCACGCACGCACGCACGCACGCACACACCAGAAAACAGATAAGATAAGATGTGCTTGTCTTACTCATATCACAAATGTTAAAATTTTAAATTTTCATCTATGGGGTACTCCTGAATATCTCGTGCTTTATTGGTACAGGTGTTTGAAAATGGTGCAACTTCTCTTACTCAGAAGTAAGCCCACTGTGTTCAGTAAGACTTAGAGCCCAATCCTATGCATGTCTACTCAGAAGTAAGTCCCATTAGAGTCAATGGGGCTTACTCCAAGAAAAGTGTGGATAGGATTGGGTTGTTAGGCTGTAAACATGTCATACTCACTGGAGCAACCACCATGATCTTAATGAGGCAGTCACATCTCCCATAGCCTGCAGTAGAGTGTCTGTTTACACAACAGAGAGGCTCTTAATGCAAGGAAGAGGCGATCTATCTCCATTAGCCTGTGCAGACAGCTCATGTCTGGCAGGCAATGTCTGTTTACACAACAAAGGCAATAGATTGGACTGAATGTTCACTTAGACTGCAATTCCTGTGAGTGACACTGAACACAACAGGACTTACTTTTGAGTAGACCTGCATAGGATTGCACTGTCAATGACCTAATCACCATTTACTATCATTGTTAAAAGCATATAAAGAGTAGCTTGTTAAAAGTACAGGTCTGTAACATTTCCCCAAATGCAGTTACAGACCATGGTAGTATCAAGTCTAATATATTAAAAATAAAATATGGAAATGAATGGGAACCCACCTGAAATTGGTTCACGACCCACCTAGTGGGTCTGTTGGGACCCACAGTTTGAGAAACACTGAGCTAGATCATTAAATGAAATATCACAAGTTTCAAAGTAGAAATAAGCAACAGGAAAAAAAAACATGCTACTGAAGAAATTTAAAGTTAATGTTGTTGTAGTACAGTCTTAGTGGAGTATGGCCATTGGTGTGTGTGTTATGTCACACTCTTGCACATTAAAATTTACCTTTATACCACTGACAAGAAGGACTAGAAATGTGTTTTTCTGAACACATTTCAAAACATCAGAAGAATTTGAGTTTTCCAAAGAATATGAATGTGAAATTTCAGATTTTAGAGATTTCTCAGACTCCCCAGTATCTCTATCTGTTGCTGTATTCCATGGTGCATGTCACATTTACAGCTGCACAGATCTGTAGGTGCCCTGGTCATAGATTCAGACTAAGGGCCCAATCCTATCCAACTTTCCAATGCTGATGAAGCCATGCCAACAAAGTGTGTGCTGCATTCTGCATTTGGGGTGCAGTCATGGAGGCCTCCTCCAAGTAAGGGAACATTTGTTCTCTTACATCAGGGCTAGGAACTTGGATAGGATTGGTCCCTGAGTCACCATAATTTTGACAGCTCCAGAACCTACCTCTAGCTCCAAACATATAGTCCACAAACTCATTTACTTCATGGTCAAAAGCCTTTAGCTGCTCCTAAAACAAAGCAAAGGAAAATAAATGTCAAATTTGTTATCTCATTCACAAATACATACAGCCATGATAACTATATGGATCCTTATATTCAGAAGCAGAGTATCTCTAAGGAACTGGCGTTGAGGGAGGGGGTTGCCTTCATGTCCTGCTTGTATGTTTCCCAGAGATATCTGATGGGTCATTGTTGCAAAAACCAACGCTGGACAAGATAAAACACTAGTCTGATCTAGCAGAGTTCTTCAGATATTAGTAATACAAATGAAAGACTACCGGTGATTCTTTTGTGCAAGTGATCCCTCAAAGGATCTTTTAACTGTCATCTGTAACATCACCCAGCATTACCTATAACAGCTTAACAGTATGAGCTCTGCCAGATGTGCAAGACTGAGCTTATATGCCACAATGAGAAATCACATGGGCACATTATTTTATTTCTATTTTTATTCTAGAAATTTAGGTCCCATGTTTTCCCCTTCTGTTAGGAAGACACTAAAAGCAAATACCAACACAAAGTTTAAGAAATCATTGAAATCACAACCAAAATATATAATGTCAAAAGGCAGATCAGAAGCAGCAAATGGAAATACCAAAGCAGCAGTACAAAAGAGGGAGGATCCCACCCTAATTATATAGCGTCAGACACAAGTAGCGTTTTGGCCACTGAAAACCACAAGTGGGTGTTAAGTTGGTTATCTATGGCCACTTTATATCTTACATTTTCATCATCAAAGATGTTTTAAATCTACACTGAAAAATGTAGAGTGTTACAAATGTGTGTTTGAAATACATGTATTATACAGCTTCCACTTCCTTGGATGTCATGGTTGTAAGACTAAGCAGCTTTAAAACAGAACCTTTAAACAAGGATCTGGGTATTAAACAAGAAAATGTGGAGTGTGAGAGAGTTGAGAACTTCAGCATACACACAGAACTTCTGTTTCACAGAGGCACCATTGTCCAAAGTTTTAATAGAGTACTGGATTCTTCTTGTACATAAAAAAATTCTTTGAACAGATCTACATGGCTTATCATATCTGAAATGAAAGTACAAAAAGCAACTTGAATTTGTAATTAGGTTATATAAGCAGCATTTATACAAAACGGGCACAAATATCATTATTAAAACGAATTCTAGCATTGGTGGGCAAAGATCCAACGCTAAATTTTAATGCAAAAGAGTAATGTTGATCTCTTAGTATTGCTGGATTGTGGACGCAGAATGAAAAAGAGGAATGTATTGGGAGAAACTTTCACTGCTATTTTCATTTTTTGTACTTAGTAACTACATGAAAATCATCTGTCACACTATTTCTGTTTTCATGAAAGGAAATTGCCATCCTTTCCTCCATGCTAACGAGTGGAATATGCAGGATTTCATGTGAGTCTATGATGTGGGTATATGAAGAAAGAGCAGAGCCACCTCTTGGGTAGGGTGGGAGCTGAGCAAACACCTCAGCCTAACATTGAGGAGGGCATACTTGGGCATCTTGGAGGATCAGGGTGGCAATGGGCTCCATACCAACTCTTCCAATGCTACCGCTGCAATTGCAACAGCAGCACTGGAAAAGTTGGCAGAGGGGTGCTGCAATCCTGTTCCAACTGCTCCTCTAACATGACTGGGACAGGATTGAACCACCCCCACTTTCTTACCCTCCCTGCCAATGTTTAGTCCTGCACTGCCCAGCTAAATCCAGCCATGTTATTTAGGAAGGGCAATGCTGGCATCTTCTAGCATTCTCCTGCTCTGGCCTGTTTTGAAGAGGTTGTCAGAGAGGTGGAGGAGGAAGAGATGGTAAGGGGCGGTGAACGTGCACAGTAGCGTATGTACTTTAAGAATGGGTAGAAAATTTGGGTACTATTTCAAGCACTGTCAGGCTTCAGTCAGACCTGATTAAAGTGTTAAATGGGGGCACACACGAGCTGAATCATCCTCCTAAGGTTGACCGTGAGATGAGGAGTAATTGAGCTGCAATCTTCTGCTTGCTTAAGCCACAATGAATAGCTGAAATTAATTGAAGTCATGCCTGACTAGCAATTCTGCCATCAAGAGTTCCAATGGGAATGGAAGGAGTGTTGTGTTCTCATAAAGAACCCCTTGTGTAAGTGAAACACTCCTTCTCAAAGGGAGTTTCCATTTCCAGAGGAAGTTCCCAACACTGAATGTACTAGTCTGGATGCTACCCTACTTTGTTTTTGAACAAAAATGACTACCTCCCCTTTTTTGTATAATATAAAATTTCTGCCATTTTAAAAATACTTTTCCAACACAGGTTCTCTTTTTGAACCGGTCCAAGGAGTGAGCCCCGTCCTGGAAGTGACGCATCCCTGGGAGTGAGCTCCTGTCCACGCATCCCTGGGAGTGAACCCCGTCCTGGGAGTGAGCTCCCTGGGAGTGATGCATCCCTGGGAGTGAGCTCCTGTCCACGCATCCCTGGGAGTGAGCCCCGTTGACTCTACTGGGGCTGACTCATGAGTAGATCTGGAGAGGAGCTGCTGGCAGGCTTCTCTCCCGACCACACATCCCTGGGAGTGAGCCCCGTTGACTCTGCTGGGGCTGACTTACTTTTCCCCTGTTTTTGCACTGGTATGTATGGAGATCTGCCCCCCCCCCCAACTTCCATCTGTTGGTTCTGTGTGCAAGGGGTTTTGCACTGGTCTTGCTGTGATGTCTATATAGAGATCTTCCCTCCCCCACACCTTTCCCCTGTTTTTGCACTGGTCTGTATAGAGATCTGCTCCCCCCCCCACTTGTATTGTAATCGAGGAAGATCTGGTGAGGAGGTAGATATGGTGTCAGCAGTGGCCCCTTTAAGGGTAAGGCCTGGGCATCCAGCAGAGTGTGCTGCACAGCTGCAGCCACTTGAAGGCAATAGGGCCCTCAGGGATATAAGAGCACCTGAGGCAGGAAGGGCTCCACTTATTTATGTGAGTCAGCCTTTTCCTACATGAAGATCATTAAGTTCCACCATGACTGATGAACATTTGGAAGTGTGCTTGAGGCTGGCTGTCAGCAGCTACTGTCCGGACTATGCATCCTTGGCTGATTCACTTCAGTGCAAGTCATCAAAGTAAACTCAAGTAATTACAAAAAATGTTTATAGTTAATTATGTTGTGTTGTGCAATATTGGCTCATGCAGTTATGCAAGGTACACCAACATACATTGTACACATAAATGTTATATGTTATGATGGCGCGAACATTGTAAAAAAACTCTGGTAGATCTCCGGGCCTTGCTGGGTTTCAAAGTAGCTCTCGAGCCAAAAAAAGTGTGAGCACCACTGGGTTACATAATAGTAAAACTCTCACATGACTGAGCATATAATATCTCCTGAAATATGCAGGAAAGAAAAAAGTGGTTGGCAACCTTCAGTCTCGAAAGACTATGGTATAAGCCTTCAGCACCCGGTATTCCCAGGCAGTCTCCCATCTAAGTACTAACCAGGCCTGACCCTGCTTAGCTTCTGAGATCAGACGAGAGGGGGAAAAAAAGAACATGAAAGAATGGGAAATAAGCATTTTAAAATCTTTTCTTGATTTTTCCCCAGCCACCTAACTCAGCACCTGCCACCTGCAATTAAAACTATTAAGTGCTTCCTAACTTGTTTTATAGTAACAGCTTTTCTTAATTTTTTTAAAAAGTCAAACCATTTCTGCCTGTGTTTCAGTACCAATGTAGCTGCATATAATGGTCACCATTTTTACTCTTTTTGAGCATAATCCCATTTGTGCCAAAACCCTAGTGATTAATCAGGCCTTGCATAAATATGACTTTTGTGTAGCTTCCTGAATTTTTCAAACCTCATCAGAAGAATTCTGAGAAGGAAATCTTTCCCCTCTATTGGAGATGGACTAAAGTCTTGTTTATCTGGTCTCTTCTATTAAGGACAGAAGCTTCAGGGGGGGAATGTTTTGGGGCAGGAATAGGATTATGGGTTCTCAGTAGGTTCTAAGACAGTGCAAACAGCAACAACAACAACAACAACAACAACAACAACAAAAAAGGAAGACCTTCAGAACCCTGGACAGGTCCCAGGGGAAAATCCAACTTGTTCTGCCAAGGGCTTATTAATAAATTACAATATCATGCACACAACCTAAATGCAGTGACATCACTAGGGTTGGTGGAACCCCCTTTAATTTTATTTATTTTAATATATAACAGTACAGATAAACCGAGAAATCAGTAACCAACAAAAAGACCAGTGGCAAACTTGATGGCACTCACACAATAAGAGTTCTAGTATTAGCTCTGATCCATGTGGGGCCTCACAGCTCCCAGAGGTGCACACTGTGAGCTAGCATAATTGTATCCTAGGCTTATTTTGCTTCCAAATTCCAAAAATATAATTGCATATTTTAAGTTTAAGTTTGAGGAACAGAATATAAAGTGCTTGTTTCTTTTTCCATTGGCACTTACTTGTTTACTTTTGCTGACTAATTATTTCCCATTTCTTGCAACTTATGAATCATCTAATGGTACTCTTTGGTCCAATATTTTATTAATGATTGGAACGCACCTGAGGATGGAAGGTGGGAGACAGGATATGCACAGATAACAGTGCCCTACAAAATGCAAAAAAAGGTTGTGTACACCATCTCTGCCTTTCAGATACAGAAAGATTAAAATAAGGGACTTTATCAAAAAATGAACCTATGAAATCAAATTTAGCACACAACTATGCATGTCTACTCAAAAGTAGGTCCCATTTTTTTCTATGAGGTTTACTCTCAAGAGTGTATAGGATAGCAGCCTCAGTTTCTCTCAACCCAATTAGAGTCTTAACGTTATAACTTCTCTTTTAAAGCAAGCAAATAAATAATTTCAAATAATGCAACTACTTTTTTTGTATAAATGTAAGTATTTTATTCTCATTTAAATATGTTTGTAAAATGATGAGCCTAGTTCTCATGCTGCAGTTATTTTACTGCCCTGTATTTCAAATTGAAACAGAGTAGTCCAATCATATCAAACTTAAAATCTGCCCTAAATCTGCCCTAATTTAGAAAATGTCAAAATTACAGTTCCAACATCTTCAGAATCTACCCATTTACTCTAGGGTTACAAAATGAGCTGGCCTGGAAAGCAGATCAATTAAATCCATTTAAACGTAATCCTACTCTATTCTACCTACTGCATAGTAGAACATCAGCTTAACTTGTAATTAAAGAAGATTTATCTAGGGGCTACCTTAAGATCAAGCATGGCCATTCCCAGGAAAATGGCTGACAGTAATTATCCTTTTTTCTGTACCAAACAGTTTCTGGTTTCCAAAAAGGATGCAGTCTGGTGGAATGGCTGCATTGGCAGGGGGAGGGAATGGATAGGATTGAGCCCACAGTGGCAAAGTGTGTGGCACAAGTTATTTTTTAAAATAAAGTAATAATACGCAGGAGCCTGGCAGTGAGCCCCACAAACGTGCCTTACGGCACGTTTGTGACAGTGCTTGACAGCACAGCTTGGATCTCAACCCTATTCACTAGTTTATATTATACAGCAGCACAAACAGAGCACATGCTGCAGCCTATGGTTAGAGTTGACCAGACGACCCAGGAGAGCTAAGTAAAAATATTTGTTTACGTAAGCCGCTTGGCCACCAATTGGTCTCCTTGGACCTACACTGGCTATTTAGTAGGCATAAGTCCAATGAGCCTCAGAATGTGTTGTGCTGGGAAAGCAGGATAAGATCCCGGCATGCATGTCTGCCACCAAAATCCATTCCTTCCTGCCCTTGGACCACTCCCTGTCCACCCCACTTCCCACCCCAATCATCCCCCTAACCATCCACAATCTGCCCCTGCAAGCTACCTTACCTGCTCTGGTGAATCATTGGTGTGTATACAGGGCATCCAGCCATTTGTGCCAGCATTCTCAAAGCACAAAACAGTAGCAAATCTTTTGCAACACCAGTCTGGGACTTATGGCAGCAGATTGTAAGATCTGCAGCCATAAGCTCTCAGTAAGACTGAGCTGACCAATGGGAAAACTACCTTCAATTAAAAAAATAATTTTTTTGGTCGGAAAGCGAACAGGGAGGGCATAAATCTCAACAGGGAGCGAGTTCCATAATGTTGGCACCACCACAGTGAAGGCCCTTCCCTTGTTGCTGCCAATCTAACTTCAGACAAAGAAGGCACCTGAAGGAGGACTCTCCAGATGACATCAGGGGTAAGCCAGTTCATACGGGAAAAGGCGGTTCTTCAGATACCTATTCCCATGCTATGAAGGTTTTTTTTAAAGGCCAAAACTAACACCCTGAGTTGCAACTGAAAATGAACCAGTAGTCAGTGCATTCACAGCAGTCTGTAAGAGTCAAATCATGAAGCTCCTGATACCACATGGGCTGCCATGTTCTATACCAGGGGTGCCCAAACCCCGGCCCTGGGGCCACTTGCGGCCCTCAAGGACTCCCAATGTGGCCCTCAGGGAGCCCGCAGTCCCCAATGAGCCTCTGGCCCTCTGAAGATTTGTTGGAGCCAGCACTGGCCCAATGCAACTGCTTTCAGCATGTGGGTGACTGTTTGACCTCTTGCATGAGCTGTGGGATGAGGGCTCCCTCCACTGCTTGGTGTTTCACATCTGTGATGCAACAGTGGCAGCGAAGGAAAGGCTGGCCTTGCTTTGTGCCAGGCCTTTTATAGGCCTTGAACTATTGCAAGACCTTCATTCATTCATATAAGTTCATCCTTAATATATTCATTTATGTAAACATGTAAATTTATTCAAATTTTAAATGTAAATTAATCCTTTTTTCACCGGCTCCCAACACAGTGTCAGAAAGATGATGTGACCCTCCTGCCAAAAACTTTAGATACCCCTGTTCTATACTATATATGTTTAGGAATGGGATGTTTATTTTTTAATGAAATGAGAAAAGGAACTCCTCTTGGCATATTGCCTAAGCTGAAAGTACTACTAAGTAAGACATATCTTTCTTGAACCTGGAGATTTATAGTCCAGGCCTCTTCATATACCCCAGTGGTACACAATGGTGGCTGAAGGAAAAACAGAACAATGGTGCTTGTCAACTCACCAGGTCTATAGTGAGTCAGCTGTGTGTACCTACCACCACACAATATTCATGTTTCAGCATTCTTTGGGAAACACCAGAAAATAAAGGGTTGTATACAAAAGTACATGGATAAAAGAAAGGGAGCTTCCCTGCCCCATTCCTCCCAACAGTAGCTCTTGAAAAGCCATCCCTGAAGATTTGGGGACCATTCAGAGCAGGATGGCATGTGTTGTAGAAAGCTGTAAAGGAAAGGGTGAAATGATGAAAACGGCACTCCACTTTGCATAAGCAGAAGTGCCTTTCATTTGGCAACATCACCTTGAGATCCAACCTGAAACTTTCCAATGTGTACTGGAATCTAAATCCTGCAGTTTATCTCAAGAACACAACCGGGAAACCACAGAGAACTGCTGAACAGAAGCTGCCACCTTATGTCAGCACCTGATGCTTGTGCAGTTCTTGGTTTTTGGTTTTGTCTTGATTTTGTGCAGGCAAAAGTGACCAGCTTGCCTACCCACTTCCCTAAGATTAAAGAGACCACACAAGGAAGGTGCCAGATAAGTGGATTAGGATGCAGCTCAATCCACAGCAGGTTGGAGGGAGGTGGCAACAGACTGAAGGTGAAAGGCATCCCACCACCTGCCAGTAACTCAAGCTACAGCATTTGCTTCAGGGATGGGCCAGCTGTGGCAACTACACATAGGTTTTTCCTGTGAGTGGCAGGGACTGGTTATATGAGCAGGCTCTATAGATTCTGCAATCTTTGTACATGGGAAATAATTTGTTTTGTCATTCTTTTACCGATCATGTTCAGCTGTATACATTCACATTCAGAGATACATATGCACATCAGAACTGGCATAGATTCTTTCACTTCCCACACAAAGTATGAGAGTAGGTACTGTATAACCAAGTGATTCTAAGCAGCTGGGCTGAACAACAACACTGAACTGGTTCAAGGTAGAAGGAATGCTTTAGGTTCATGGTAGAAGGAATGCTTTAAAACATTTCCATTCAACAAAAATGGGCACACAGAAAAGTATGGCAGAGAAACAATCCAGTCAGTGTGATGCAGGGTAGTTACCCATTTAAGAGCTGTAAACAGCACTAATCAGATTAATTGGATTTGGAACATAGGAAAACCTGCCCTTTAATAGTCATGTTTAGTAGAAGGACACACAAAATGGTTGAGATGCTTTGTGAGCAAACACTGACCATCATCCAAGTGGGTTATCTAAATGATACAAAAAAGAATGTCACCAGTTGACGGAATGAAGAAGAATGTGCAAAAGGGGAATTATTTTCAACAAGATTACAAGGTTCTAGATTCTATACAATGCTGCATCAGAGCTTGCTAACTGCTCAGCATTAGGGCTCCTGCCCTTCCTTTGCCACTTAGCAGCTGGTAAGTGCTACTCAGCATACTTTTCAAAAAGCTGCAGGATCTTAAGGACTAAAGGGGGAAATGGGTATGCCTCACCAAAAGCCCAAGTAGCATCTGAGGGAATTGTCCTTACCCTTGCTATGATACTGAATTGGGGACAGTAGGAATTTTGCTGCCAATTCACTATAAACTTTTCTACACTAGACCGGATCTTTTTAGCAAATGGCTCCAATGTGCAGCACGCAACTGTATATCCACCTATCCATCTACATATATAACTGCATTAGAGACTTATGCAATACAATTCACTTCACATCACAGCCTATTCTACAAATGCAGTCAAACCTACTGTGTGAATAAACAATTCTTTTATAAAGGAAACTGATAGCTTGGTAATCTGCTTCAGAAGCCAGGGAAAGGCAAACTATACTTACAGGAATTTTTCATCATCCTACATATGCCTGCAGGTCAACAACAGAGATCCTGCTCTGTACCCCCCCCCCCAATATAAGTCATGTGGGTAACCAAGGCAGAGCTTTTGCAGTCACTGTGCCATGATTGTAACAGCTTTCCAAGGAAATACCACCTGATTTGATCTCTGTTTGCTTTCAATGGGTAGTGAAGACCCTCTTTAAGGCTTTGGGTTAGGGCAGGGGTGTCAAACTTGTTTCAGACAGGCCAAATATAATAGCATTCATGGTGTGAGCTGAGGGCCTGAAGTGACATTAAGGTGGAACTGAGGTCATTAAGCAGATGATGGCCAGAAATAAACATTTTGTTCTCATGTAGGAACTCTAACTGCAAACAACAGAAGAGAAAATATGCAAATCTTAATCATTTTTCTCAAGATATGAGAGAGTCTATTTATCATGTGGGCCACCCTTTTAGCCATTCTGCTTCTGCTGAGGTGTCACTTTCCAGCTCAGCAGCTGAGAGTTGCTCTGTAAGGTAACACTTCAGCAGAAGTGGCACTGCTAAAAGCGTGGTCTGTGAGATGCTGAACTCTTCCAGCAAAATCTCCCTCTCTCACCCCTTTTGACCAATGAAAAATGCCCCTTCCCTGATAGTGTTCCTTGCCTTCTGAGGCCTCTTTCCATCTGTCCCTCCCAGAGCTTTGACAGAAGTGGCTCTGCTAATTTGGGCTAATTTTGGTCCAAATTCGAACCCACTTTCCAGCACTGGCATAGCTGTGCCAATGGGACAATTGCTGCATCCTGCAGTTAGAAGGCACACATGGAGTCCTTCTCAAAGTAAGGGAATGTTTGTTCCCTTACCTCGGAGCTTAATTGCCTTTATGTTGGTGCTGGAAAGTGGGTGAGGATTGTGCCCTTTATTTTTAAAAAATAGTTGATGGTACAAATTCAATGCCATTGTATGCCTTTACTTCTTTTTACTTCACACTTTTTTGTGAGAAATTTGCCTGTGTTGCATGACAAATCAGCAATTACACCTCAGGGGGAAAGAACATCCATAAGTCAATGGCAGAATATCATGCACAGTGGCATCGCTAGGGGATGCGGGGGGTGCGGGCCGCACCGGGTGACGTGCGGGGGGGTGATGCGCTCGGGGGGTGATGCGCTAAAATCGTTGTTTTAGGAGCAACCCCATCATGCCATACACCGTCTGATGTGGAATTTCCAGCGGAATGCAATGCAAAAAATTGAATTGAAATAGCTCCTTTTCTTCAAAAGTTATGGCCAAAACACTGGAAAGAAAAAACTGCATGGAGCCCTATGGAAAGTGAAACTGAGCTGTATTGCGAGTTTACTCACAAGTAGGCATAGTTGCCATAGTCTGTCAGAAAGGGCAGGCTGAGAGGAATGGTGGTTGGCAACCTTCAGTCTCAAAAGACTATGGTATAAGCCTACAGCACCCAGGCGGTCTCCCATCCAAGTACTAACCAGGGCCTGACCCTGCTGAGCTTCCGAGATCAGACGAGATCGGTCATGTGCAGGGTAACAGTTGCTGCCTGAGAGGAATCCAACGACACCAGAATGGTCCCTATCCAATGAGTGCAGCAAAAAAAACACCCAAGAAGGAGGTCTCTCCCTCCCAGCTGCGAGTGTATTGAGCCCTATGGAAAGTGAAACGAAGCCATGTGGCCATGTTTACTCGCGAGTAGGTGAACTTGCCTTAGTCCGTCGGAAAGGGCAGGCAGAGAAGAATCCAACAACATCAGAATGGTCTGGATCCAATGAATGCAGCCCCCCAAAACACCTGAGAAGGAGGTCCCTCCCTCCCAGCTGTGAATGTATTGAGCCCTATGGAAAGTGAAGCAGCCTCACAGTTGCGTTTACTTGTGAGTAGGCAGACATGCCTTGGCTTGTGATCAGACCAGGCAAGGCAAAGGGGTATGTGAGGACACCAGAATGGTCTGATGGAACTGGAGCACAACAAATGCTCCAGAAGGCAGTCCCCCAAAACACCCGAGGAGGTCCTCCCTCCCAGCTGTGAATGTATTGAGCCCTATGGAAAGCAAAACAGCCTCACAATCACCTTTACTCATGAGTAGGCAGACGTGCCTTGACTTGTTATCAGGCCAGTCAAAGGGGAATGTGAGGACACCAGAGTAGTCCCGATCCAATGGAGCTGGAGCGCAACAAATGCTCCAGAAGGCAGCCTCCCCCCCCAAAAAAAAGGACAAAAAAAAAGAGGCTTCAACTGGTAAGGGGAATGTTTTCTATTTTGCACTTGTAAAGCCAGGTGGGTCTTTATCTTGATATGCTTGAAATAGAAGAACTTTAAACTGGGCACTGGGGAGGGATGGAAATCTCACTGATTCTTTTTGGGGGGTTGTTATTGCAGGCAGACGACAGAGAAAATTCACTTGGTGGAACAGGACTGGCTCCCCCTTATTTAATTATTTATTTTAATTTAATTTAATTATTTATAATTATTTATTTTAATTTGCTTGAGGATGTCACTTCTGGTCATGACATCACTTCCAATGGGTCCTGGATGGATTGTCATTCTAAAAAGTGGGTCCCGGTGCTAAAAGATTGAGAACAGCTGCAATAAGGTGTTAGTAAGTTGACACGGGGCGTGTGTGAGACTCTACAAGTTTTCAAAATCACTAAAAACAGAGTTTGGAGGAATAATACTATCATATTATATATCCATCAATGTGTAATTTCATGCAGAATGCAATGAAACAACCCACATTGAAATATCTGTGTTCTGTCAAAAGGTACAGCCAAAAAAACAGTCGGAGCAGGGCGATGATACATCACCACACCACCACCTGGGGTGTTGCCCCGCCCACTGCATGGGGTGACGCACAGGCCTCCTGCACCGGGTGACGCAAATTCTAGTGACACCACTGATCATGCAATCATTGTTGGACAAAGGGGGGAGGGAAGCAAAACAATCTGCAGAAGGACCCCCATTCCTAAAATCTACCACCTGGTTAAGCTGCTGCTGTCAATTGAATACAGGTCCAGCCTATTTATGCACGGATTTTTTATACATGGATTTGACTCAACATAAAAGGCCCCTGCAAATGAGAAGGAATGTGCTGATCCCTGGAGAAGGGGAAAAATGCATCCCTTTAAAATCAGTTTAAAAAACTGAACAGTCCTTTAACAATAGCCTCCTTAATGAGAGAGAGAGAGGGCAGCTGGCTGACAATCCATCAATCCTTCTCTCTCCAGTGGACCCCTCCCTCCCCTCCCTTCCCTGAGCATGTGAAAGAAAGGTGATCACTTTGCATTGGTGCAGGGAGGGGCTAGCTTGGAGGATGACTGATTGATGGATTGTCTTATTAATGACTCTTATCTTACATCACAAAGGTCAGCAAGGCTGTTTTTAAATCAGCAGAGCAAAGAAACTTTGTTTTTTAAATGGATTTGCTATTTTTTGCCATCCAAGCAAATAATGAGGCTCAACCTGTATACACAGGAGCAGAGACTGGTTAAGGTTTGGAAGGAAAGTCTTTACTCACACTTTCATAATTGTATATACATCTTCTGAAGTATCAGGGGTTCCTCCTATTTTGGAACAGAGAACAGAGCTGTTTTTCTGGTATGGATGTGTGGGGATGCTGCTCATAATGTCTGTTCCAGTGGCGTAGCTAGCAAGAGGTGGGGGCGGTTCGCCCCAGGTACCAGCCTTGGGGGGTTAAAACCACAAATGATCCAACATTGCTAACATCGCGGAGGTTACGAATAACCCCAGCATGCTATATACCGTTGGATGTGGAATTTCTAGAAGAATGCAATGCAAAGAAACCAGGATAAAATATCCCCTTTCCATCAAAAGTTATGGCCAAAAAACAGAAAACAAAAAACTGAGTGGAGACCTATGGAAAATGAAACCGAGCCATATAGCGTGTTTACTCGCGAGTAGGCGAATGTGCCTAAGTCTGGCAGAAATGGCAGGCTGAGAGGAATTCAGTGACATTAGAATAGTTCCTATCCAATGAAAGCAGTCCCCAAATAACACCCAAGAAGGAAGTCCCTCCCTCCAAGCTGATGAATATATTGAGCCCTATGGAAAGTGAAAGTAAGCCACATGGTCACGTTTACTTGTGAGTAAGCAAACATGCCTTGACTCCTGGTCAAGTCAGCAAAGGGGAATGCAAGGCTAGCTGCACAGTCCCAATCTGATAAAGGTGGAGCTCAACAAATGCTCCAGAAGGCAGCCCCCCCCCCCAAAGAATAAAACAGGCTTCAGCTGGTAAGGTCCACTTTATTTGTTTTTTGACTTGTAAAGCCAGGTGGGTCCTGATAGTGCTAAGCTTGAAATATATGAATTTACACTGAACTGGGCACTCAGGAGAGCTGAAAATCTCACTGATATTTTTGTGGGGGGTGTTCTTGCAGGCAGGATATTGCAGGCAGGATACAGAGAAAATTCACTTGGTGAAAATGGGCTGGCTTCTCCTTATTTAATTGTTTGTTTTTCTTTAATTTAATTATTTATAATTATTTATTTTATTTTGCTTGATGATGTCACTTCCAGCCATGACATCACTTCCGGTGGGTCCCAGACAGACTGTCATTCTAAAAAGTGGGTCCCATTGTTAGAAGTTTGAAAACCACTGCCTTAACTCAAAGCAGACCAGTGAGACATCCTCGAGGGGGATGACACCCTAGTGACCAAAATTTTGGAAATCTTGGCTTTTAGAAATAATACCATCATGTTATATACCATTTGATACAGAATTTCATCCTTTGCTTGTGGGGAAATATTCCCTGCATTTATTTTCTGGCCATTATTATTAGTCATTTCATGTCATGACTATTACTATCTCTCAGTCTCACCTACTTCACAGGGTTGTTGTGAGGACAAAATAAGGGGAGGGGTGGTATAAATTATTTGATTTTTTTTCTGTAAACCGCTTTGTGAACTTTTTGTTGAAAAGCAGTATATAAATACTGTTAATAATAATAATAATAATAATGTTGTGTGGGGTGACAAAAATTTATGGTCCCTGGGTGTCAAATGACCTAGCTCCGCCACTGCTGTCCACCATTATGGAGACAGAGTTTGGTCAGTTTGCATCATTCTCCTCTGATGAGAAGGGGGAGAGGCATGGAGGAAGAACAAGGAGGAAATATTATTAAGGACCACACCTTCTACTAGGATCACTAAGAGCATGTAAAGGGTCTCAGGTGCCTGGACAGTATACTGCCCTCTAGAGTCCTGAAGGCAGCATTGCATTCAAATTCCAACACATCCATACAACATGAGTAGGGTTTTATATTAAGCATTTTATATCTCCTTTCTCTTTTGGTGGAAATTCTACCCATATTGTACAACATGACTGTGTTACAAGATGATGCAACCAGGGCTAAAGCTATCATTTTGCAAGTTTGGGTGCAAACTTTCTCACTGTTCTATCAGTGCCTAAAAGTGGCTTGTTTACCTTTGCAGGTGGAGTGGGAACAATTTCTTTAAAAAATTTATGTTTCAAGAAGTGCACATGATCTTAAGCACTTTTAAAATTAAGACATAAAATTAGTGAGACATTTTCTAGTAAGTGTGGTATGCTTAGCATTGTAGCTGGGACTTCAATGAGCACATGGAGGGGATACCCATTGTCCCTGACCACCACAGGTTCAGAGGTCACATTAGGACAGACTACATTCATGAACAGAACATATGTAAGCTTCTGCATGCACAAATCCAATACACTGTAAGATGGAGGGTTCTAGATTTGTGTATCAGAGCCGACATGTGTTTGTGTGTACAGTATATGCATAGGCTTGTGAAATTTGAAACAATGAACATGTGGAAGCCAGAGATGGGGCCACCAGGTGAGACCACAACTCCCCCTCACCATACATTCATTTGCATCCCGATTAATGCCTAAATAGTGAATTGTGATCTAGGAAATGTCCATTTGAAAATCTGTCTTAGTAATGCACTCAATAGTTGCTAGTGACCTTAGGGCCAAACCTGTACCTTAGTTTGGTTATATGGAGTTTGGCCCTATGTGTTTTTCAAAAATGTAAATAGCAGGCACAGGATAATCAGGATTGGGACCCTGGCATGCAGGGGGTATTTAACCCTTTCCTCTCACACTGCAGTCCCAATAAAAGTGGTCTGTCTTGAAACTCTGCTATCATCAGGAGGAAACCATCATTGGGTTCCATTGGCTAAAAACAACTTCAGGGTAGGGCGATTTCATTGGAGTGTGCAGGGAAAAAGGATGTAACACATCCTCCTCATAAGCCATGGTTCAGATCCTGATAGCTCACCTCCCCAAGGCTGTTTAATTTGGGGGAAGAATGCAGGCCCAGCATGTGCATCTGATGTAATTTGAGATTTAGCCCTTAAGCAAGTCACTATAACACTTAGGTGAACTTTGGGGGTAATAATGAGACTTATAGACATGCTATAAGGATGACTGAGGTAACATAAGCTCTAAAATGCTATGCAAATGCTCCTAGCATCCACTAGGAGCAAGGCCTTATAGGTGAAGAAGCCAGCCTTAGGAAACACTCACCCTATAGAGGCCCATTGGCCCTGTCTTTACATTCCTTCAAATGATATGTTAAGACCCGGCTTTTCTGTTCAGGTTTTGGAATGGGTAATGTTTGGTGTGGTGGTTTGGTGTTTGGCAGTGAAGCTTTTGCTTTATCTTAAGCCACCTGGGGTTTCTTTGATAGACAAGAAAGGTGGGATAGAAATGTGTTAAAATGCATATATAGATATTTATTAAAGCAATGCAAATTTTTCTCTAAATGTGCAGAAAAGTTATGAATGATCTTGACATATTCATAATGTTCTGCATACATGCTTATTTCAGAATGCTAGTTATGACTTTTGATAACTTTTTCCTGGATAGAGGCACAAGAATGGGGAAGATTTATCTATTTGATTGGTAACCTATCGGAAACAGAAAGTGCTTCTATTGCAATTTGGACTTCTGTTGGAGAATGAATACAGAGGGAAAATCTAGTGAGGCTTTCCCTCCACCCCATTTTAACACATTTCAGATACTACATGCACAGCTTGTGCACAGGACTTGGAAAGAAGGGGAAAGGAATGCATTCAGTCTTTCAACAGCTCCCAGACTGAACTTAAGACAAAGAATGCTCTATGTTTAAGAACTAGGTTTCTTGGTTGCTATCCCAGCTGCCTGCAATGTTATACTTTGTCCCCAGACTGGGATTATTATATAAAGGACTGCTCCCTTGTTACTGCTGAAAAGGATCATAAAGGATTTTTACCACACATTCATACAGTAGTGTCACCTTAAAGAGTTTTATATTTGTGTACAAATATATTTATTTCCTTGCTAACTAGTGCAAACATTGGGCTAAACTGTGTCATCTCAAATGGACCAATAATCCAAAACCAGGACCTCCCTCATTACATTTGTGTCCAAAGAGGAGCTTTAGGGCCCAATTCTATCAAATTTTCCAGCACCGGTGCAAACGCAATGCAGCCCCAAGGTAAGGGAACAAATGTTCCCATACCTTAAGGAAGCCCCACATGCAGTGCATGCCCCATTGGCACAGCTGCACTGGCACTGGAAAATTGGATAGGATTGGGCCCTTAATCCCCTACTTCCATCAGCTTTCACACTGCCTGGCAAGCTGCCCTAGAAACCTGTGCACCCTTGGAAAGATTTTTCACTGCACCATGAAGAGCTCTGTCAGTTAGATTGAGACCAGGACCTGAACAAGGCAACCAGCAGACTAAATGGGTAAGCCAGGATTCAAACTCAGCACTCACATGCTGCGCGTGCATATAAAATAATGGTGAGCGCAGTCCAGACTTACCAATCCACAAGAGCAGCAGCCATTTGACTACCCTAAAGTATCACAAACATGCTATAAGGCGTTCTTGCGACTACTTTAGTGTAGGCAGCACCCGCAGAAAGACTTGCACCGACCCTTCAGCACTGCATTCGGACCTAGGGCAGCCACTGGACGTGAGGGGCAACAGGAGGATGGACTGGAGGCAGGGATGGGGAGATTTTGGGTGGGTGAAGAACAGAAGTGGATAAGGCCTGGGAGGGGATTGGGATCAGCAGAGCAGGGCTCTACCATATCCTAAACTCCTTCTGGGCTTGCCCACATTACACAGGGCCACTTGAACTTTCACAAGTGAAATAGCTGGTAGAGATCTGAGTAGCCCCATAGTGCAGTCTGGGGCATTACTCAGGAAAATGGGAAAAATGTCCTCTTACCCTGAGGAGACCTTCAGCCGGCTCCCAACTAACAGCCCAATCCTGAGCTGCCCAGGACGCCCAGGCTTGGTGGCACCGAGAAGGGCTGCCTTACAGCATGTTTGCAACAGTGCTCGGCGGCACGGAGCCATGCCACCGAGCACAGGATTGGGCTCTAATGCGGCCTGCCTGCTCGAGCACTAGTTAGGATTGGGGCTGCCTGTTCTTAGTCCTTTTCAATATGCCAGTCTTGTTAATGTGACCAGAATTTCAGTTTACCTTGTTGATTTTCCTAGTTTCTGAATACAGTTTTCTTCTTGTGGTTTAGAGAGTGCTTTTGGTGTACATGAAGGTTTGAAGAATTAGAACAAATGAGAAGACTCTGCCCGAAAGCGCTTACATTTTAATTGTTGTTCCAGGAGAGAGAGGAGACAACAGAAGCATTGTCTCTGCATGAGGGGAGGGTTTATTGCAGGAGTGAATGTGGCATTTAGGCTGCAATTTTCAGATTACATATCCTGGAGTAATTCTTTTCTATGGACTTCAGTGGACTCACTCTAGGATAATTAGTTATATGAGTGGAAGTTTAAAAAGCTGAAATGTCAGTAAGCATTAGAGGCTTAAAGCTTCACACACATAATCATGAGCTGTCCCAATGACTTTAATTCATGGGTTATAAACTACTGCCCCAGGTTACAACCCTAGCTGTATCTAAATCTGAAAATCCATTAACATCACTGGAACAGTGGTGAAGTAAATGCAGTCAGAATTATAGTCTGGCTATCCTTTTTAAACTTCTAAATACTCTATCTTGCTCAAACTATACTGCCAAATAAAATGTCCTTGGCACCAACAAAGAAACAGATATTCAGCCCTTAACCTATCAGCATAATTTCATTGACTTCCTATATAGGCTACCAATCAAATCACTACACTAGTAACTGAAAAGCAAAATTGGTGTGGGTGCCATGATTTGGAACTTGTATCCTGATGTAGGGAATGCCAATTCCTTGACAGTCTTTTGCTCACCCCCTTTTTCAGACTTGTGCCAGTCATTCACTCTCTGCCAATAAATTGCTCTTTGGAAAGATGCTATTCACTGGCAGCAGAGATTGTAGTAGGGAACAAAGTAGTTCTATCCACTCTGAGCTGGCTGTAAAAAATGCATGTGTAAGGAAGGCAGAGGAAGCAGCAGAATATGACACCATGAGGGCCACCTGAGGAGATGTAATGAATACTGGAGAAATAATCTTTTCTTCATCAGTTAAGGAGAGCCCAAGTACATTGCCAAAATCTATATTTGTGCAGTTAAGCTGTTAAAGGTGAACATTCGGATTTAATTCAATGAATAAATTTGAAAACTGACCTAATGAAGACTGTTGAAAAGGAACAGGGAACAAAGAGAAATAAGTTTCTTTTATTGCTTCTGGCCCAATCCTATCTAAGTGGTCTGCGGGCAGATCATGTGTTCCTCCAGCATGCACTTTCACAAAGTGCCATAAAGCGCTTTGCAACAGAACTAGTAGTCAGTAAGCCAGCTGGAAAGTCAAAACTTTCCCCCACATACTGGCGGCTGTTGGGACGCCCGCCAGAACAGGTAAGTGCAGCAAGGGGTGGCAGGAGGAAGTGGAACAGGGAGGAAATGGGGTGGGGTGGGTGTATCAGGCCCCAGGAAGGGACAGGATTGGTGGTGCTGGCATGTGTCATAACTGCATGGACCAACATGGGCTTGACCAATGGTACTGCAGGTATTGCAAGTTGGGGCTTACCCCAAGGCAAGAGGACAAATGTCTTCTTGCCCTGAGGAGACCTCTAGCAGCCAAAAATTCCCTGTGGGATAGAATGGTAGCTGCACTAGGGCTGCTGCATCACTGTGTGGGGATTTAGATAAGATTGGGCTGTTAATCATTGGTAGAGCTGTTTATTATTAATGTGCAAAAATCTTTACGGGCTTTATCCTACTAACTATGTGAAGTATTAATATTTCCATTTCGGTGACACAGAAGTTGAGGCTGGCATATGTATCCAAGGCAACCAAGTGAGTCCCTGAGTGAGGTAGAGCCTATGAAACTGCTTTATATACTGGTGCATCTGGCCTAGTACTGTCTGCTTCAACTGGAAATGGTTCTCGCAGATCTCAAACACAGTCTACCTGAGATCTGTTTAAAGAGAGATTGAACCTTGGATGTGCTCACCAACTTATGGCACAATGCTGGCCTCTGCCAGCAGGATGAGCATGCACGCTGTCGCAAACATGCTGTAAGGAGGCTTGTAGTGCCTGTGCAAAGGCCTGCCTCAGCCTACTGTCACCAGTCGAAGACCTGCTGGGGAAGGTGAGGTCTCCACGGACCAGCAGATGGGTGGAGGGAGGGTGGAACAGAGGTGGGGAGGGTGTGATGGTTGGGAAGGGTGGATCAGTCCTAGGAGGGATGTGGGAACAGCAACAGAGGCTCCACCATATCATATCCCCTTCCCAGATCTGATTTCCAGACATGGGGCTGTTCAAATATGCGCCAGCTATTGGTGCAAGCCCAGCTAGCCCCACTGCAGGTGCTGAGCCTTACCTGAGGCAAGGGAACAAAGATTTCCTTAACTTGTGGTGCCTGCCAGTGACCTCCTTTCCCACACAGGATACAGCGGAGGCCATTTCAGAGCCGCTCTATCCCTCTGTGGAACATAGGACAAGGTTGGGCTGCCTGTTATATTTAAAATGCTATGTCTAAATATGATTGCCACAAAATTAAATATTATCTATTTAATGTAATACCAGAGTTTGTTACACTTCCCACAGGAGTTCCACAGTGTATATGTGAAGATGTTATTTGTTGTAGGGCAAATGCAACATGTAAGCCTCAACAGGAACATGTAGCTCATCCAGGCTATGCAAGCTGAGCCCTGAAATTAAAATAGAAAACAGTCCAGAACACAAAAGAGGGCATCTAAAAGTAAAATGCAATATTTTATCTCTAGATAGAAAACATGGAAGCTCAATTGCTTTATAACTTCTCAGTCTTAGGAAAGATTACTATCACACAAGAAGTGGGTGTGAATAGTGATAGGTTTTCCCTTCAGGTTAAACGCATACATCATAGACTGATCCCATTTGCTTCAAAAATTTTCAAAAGACAGAATGGTTGTCTGAAAATAAACCAATCAGAAAAGAAATGTTGCAGGTTTCTTCTATAGGATAATAGCCATTTTGTAATTATTTTTGGAACCACCAGATAAGTAAAATACAGAATGCTAGTCTTGTAAATCACTTGCTAAGTTATAAAAATGAGCCAAATGAGTAAAGCTTGCAAAATTAGACTTCTGACTGCCAGGGTCAGAGCTGAGCTCCAGGGATTAGAAGATAAGATAAACATCTTCAATATTTGAGGAACTCAGAATAAACAATTCATCTACAGCTGAGAACTCTGATTATCAAGGGGTAGTATATTCTGCAAAATACAGCAAAAAAAAAAATAAATCTTGTTCATTTGAAATGATCTCCCTGGATGGGGCTGGGACAAACATTATAGTCTAATCCTCGCAAGTTCCTTGCATTGTTATATTGAAAGATAAATTGTGTAAAAGAATTACTATTCCTACTGAATACATTACAGTGCAATCCATATATGTCACATATACTCAGTATGGAAACGACTGTACATACAACTTTCTAAACCTTTCCTAAAGAATACAAATCACTAGCATCTTGATGCAACAAGAATTACTGGAACATAATGTAGGCTTCTGCCATGATCTCAGAAGCTAAGCAGGGTCAGGCCTGGTTAGTACTTGGATGGGAGACTGCCTGGGAATACTGGGTGCTGTAGGCTTATACCATAGTCTTTTGAGACTGAAGGTTGCCAACCAATCAACTTTCCTTTTAATCAATGCCATTTGCTCCAGTGGAACAGGTTTAGGATCGGTGTGCAAGACTGCCAAGAGCAATTCACTTTTATTTGTTATCCCATATTTATAGATTTACGCTCTGTGATACTAGAGTATCTGTCACAGAAGTGCTATTCCTTACAGTCCCATTTGTTTCTTTTAATGAACTCATTAATGTTTTAATGAAGAAACAATTTTATTGTAGTTTAATTAGATGAAGTTTATTAGTGTAAAAAAATGAGTCCATCTTCCTTCCTGAACTAATGTTCCTGAACTGGATCATTGATTAGAATCAAAATTAGCATCAAAATTTCCAGACACCCCCCCCCCCAAATGCTGCCATTTAAGGACATACTTCAGATGAAAAAATTTTAATGTTACAGCTCAAGACAAATTTCAGATACACATTAAATTTCATATATAACACAGCAGAATTCCTAAACATGAGTCTCTGAAACACATATGTGGTATTTATGGGGTGCACACACACACTGAAGTGCCAGGTGATTCAATAGCTAGATTCACGATTATAATTTTACTCCTCAACTATGTGTCAACACCAGTGATACAAACAAGGGGCATGACCTGAACTTTGCCATAAGAATTTGAATTGTATAAAAACAGGTAGGTTTTTAGATATTTTAATTCACAATCTCATGTATGCTTACTCATAACTTCAGTGATTCAGTGATGTCAATGGGGTTTATTCCTTGCTAAGTGTGTACAGGATTTCAGCCTTTATTTGAATTTTTTTTTTAATGTGGAAAATTTGAATTTCATTTTTAACCAAGTATCTAAATAAACACTGACATATTCAAATGTGCATCTGATATTCAGACTATAACATTATGCTTTCAAAACAGATCACAAGTATGGCATACATGGAATATTGCTCAAAATGTAATTCCCAAAGAGCATCTGGGTTGCTTGGCAGGTATGTGGGGAAAGCAGCATAAAGAAAACTTCTAAATGGTTCAAGTCACAGATTTTGTGTTTGGCTTAATAAGAGCACTTTAGCAGTAATGTGACTTGAGTATACACATCTAGTTATTAATTATATGATACATCATTAACTCTGCATTTCTATTGGTTCAGAATCCTATGGGACAAAGGCTCACTTGTAAGAACTAGCATAATATTTGAAGTGAACACATTACTGAAAACTGAGGCCCAATCCTATTCAATTTTCCAGTGCCAGTGCAGCCATGCGAATGGGGCATGTTCTACATCCTGTAGTGGGGAGGCGGTCACAGGTCTCCTCAAGGTAAGAGAACATTTGTTCTCTTACTTTGGATCTGCATTGCAGCTGCACTGATGCTGGAAAGTTGGATAGGCTTGGGCCCCAAGCCTGCCATTGAATTATCTTGCACTTCAGATGCTGCATCTGGGCTTACATGAACATTACAAGAGTTCATTAAAAGAACCAGTGGCATAGCTAGTGGGGGGCGAAGGCGGTCCGCCCTGGTACACCCCTTGGGGGGGTGTTACACCACAAATGCCCCAACATCGCTAACATCGCGAAGGTTAGGAGTAACCCCATCATGCCATATACTGTTGGATGTGGAATTTCCAGCAGAATGCAATGCAAAAAACCGGGTTGAAATATCTCCTTTCCATCTAAAGTTATGGCCGAAAAACCAAAACAAAAAAATGCATTGAACCCTATGGAAAATGAAACCAAGCCATATCGCGCATTTACTTGCGAGTAGGTGAACTTGCCATTGTGCATTGGAAAGGGCAGGCTGAGAGGAATCCATTGTTACTAGAATGGTTCCTATCCAATGAAGGCAGCCCCCAAAAAACAACCAAGAAGGAAGTCCCTCCCTCCAAGCAGACGAATGTATTGAGCCATATGGAAAGCGAAAGTAAGCCACATGGTTGCGTTTACTTGCGAGTAAGCAAATGTGCCTTGGCTCCTGGTCAAGTCAGGCAAAGAGGAATGCAAGGCTAGCTGCATGGTCCCCACCTACTGAAAGTGGAGCTCAACAAATGCTCCAGAAGGCAGTCCCCCCCCCCCAAAGAATAAACCAGAGGCTTGAGCTGGTGAGGTGGGCACTGGGGAGGGCTGAAAATCTCACTGTTTTATGTGTGTGTGTGTGGGGGGGGGGGTGTTATTGCAGGCAGCAACCCCCCAAAAAGAATAAAACAGAGGCTTGAGTTGGTAAGGTAGGCACTGGGGAGGGCTGAAAATCTCACTGTTTTATCTGTGGGGGGGGAATGTTATTGCAGGCAGGCTACAGAGAAAATTCACTTGGTGAAACAGGGCTGGCTTCCCCTTATTTATCTGTTTTTCTTTAATTTAATTATTTATAATTATTTTGCTTGATGATGTCACTTCTAGCCATGACATCACTTCTGGTGGGTCCTGGACAGACTGTCATTCTAAAAAGTGGGTCCCAGTGTTAAAAGTTTGAGAACCACTGCCTTAACTCAAAACAGGCCAATGAGACAACTGGGGGGGGGTTACACCCTAGTAACCAAAATTCTGGAAATCGTGGCTTTTAGGAAAAATAGCATTCTGTTATATACCATTTGATGCAGAATTTCATCCATTGCTTGTGGGGAAATATTCGCTGCATTTATTTTTCTGGCCATTATTATTATCAATTCCATGTCATGACTATTACTATCTCTGTCTCACCTACCACACATGGTTGTTGTGAGGACAAAATAAGGGGAGGAACCATGTACACCACCCTGAGCTGCTTGGAGGAGGGTGGTATAAAAAGTGAATTAATTAATTAAACAATTTAATTCATTGATTGATTCATATGGGGTGACAAAAACTTATGGGCCCTGGGTGTCAAATGACCTAGCTGCGCCTCTGAAAGAACTTCAGATTTATGCCTTGCACTCAGTACCTTGCCCTTTATTTGGAGTTAGCTACTTCCTCCCAAAGCTTTTTAAAGATACAGAGGCAATACATCACCTGTGGCTGAAGTTGCATTGCTATATTAAATGTAAATTACTATAAAATTATATGAATATTGGCTTTGTTTCTAGTACAAGCACACATTCAGAGAGAGACAGAGAGAGAGAGAGAGAGAGAGAGAGAGAGAGAGATGTACAAGGTGGTTCAACAGCAGACTTAGGGCCTAATGCTATCCAATTTTCCAGTGCTGGTGCAGCCCTGCCAATGGGGTGTGCACTGCATCCTGTGGTGGGGAAGCAGTCACAGAGACCTCCTCAAGTTATGGGAACACTTGCTTCCTTACCTCGGAGCTGCAAGGTAGCTGAACCGGTGCTAGAAAGTTGGATAGGATTGGGCCCTTAGGCTGCAATAGGATTGGGCCCTTAGGCTGCAATCCTATCCACACTGACATGAGAGCAAGCCCCATTGACTATAATAGGACGTACATCTACTTACATGCATAGGATTGAGCTCTCAGTTCTCAGTAAAGTGTTCGCTTTAGATGATATACACTCAGAACTGATATACGCTCAGTTTTTTGTGACCCACTCAAAATTGGGTGGCAACCCACCAAGTGGGTCATGACCCACAGTTTGAGAACCTCTGCTTTAGATGATATACACTCAGAACTTCCATGTGTGTCACATTCTTTCCCACTTGAGATCTAGAACAGTGTTTCTCAATGTTGGTCCTCTGATGTACCACTTCACATGGTCCACCTGTTCAAAGTACCACTGGAAGTAACTGGTGATGACATAATTGCCAGTTACTTCTGGGATGGGAGTCCAGATGTGACATGAACAACAGAAGTAAGAGGCAAAGGGTGGACGGGAGAGCTTTTATGAGCACAGAAAAGCATGCTTTGGAACTCAGCCTGCCAAATCAAGCCTCCTACTGCTGTTTGTTGTGTCAAGTTCCTGGTCTCGCTGCTAGGCAGCAGGGGTCCAGGGGTCCCATGAGTAACACCAGACACTACCTCAGATACCACTGGTGGTACCCATATCACTGGTTGAGAAACAATGATCTAGATGTAACTTGGGAGAGTACACTCAGTACTTTCAAACATGGCATGAGAAGTTACACTGGAATGTGGCTCCCTTTTGTGTTTCACTTGCTCATGTTTGTTTCGGTGTGTGCTTATATTTCAAACATGTATGCTTGATGACTACATGCAAAAACAAGTGATGACTGCAAGCAAAAACAAAAACGTTCAACAAGGTTGTATGTTTGTTATTAATGCAGTAGCTGCCACTTCTAAGAATCTACCTCCAGGAATAACCAATGATTTGATTCCTGGAGAGTAACTGCTTAAAATGAATATGACACAGAATGGGGGGGGGGGGTTCTTTCTTTCCAAACGTCAATCAATATGGTAAAAATGTATGTAATAACCTTCAAGGAAGCTCCAAAGCCTACTGGTTCCCTTTTGAAATATTTCGCTATATCTAAAGAACAACATCTATTAGGAATGAAGAACAATGTTATTTCCCCCCTTCTCTCTCTATTCTTATTGCAGTTGTTCTATGATGTGACAGTAGAAGTGATTTAGTTCTTTGTGAAAAATAGGTCTACAAGTATTTATTTTAATTTGTTTCTCCCTCATTATGTGCCATTTAGAGTACTCTTAGATGGCAAGGTAATAAAGCTAAATCAAATTTAAGCTCAAAGGTAAAAAGCTAAACATGTGTCTTCTAGCTACAAAGCTGCTTTGGGCTGATAACTGACATTCCAAATAGTAATAAAGAACTTTCCCCCACACTAACACACATTTTTCACAAGAGACCTCAATGTGTCCAATTTGTTCCTTTTGTCTCATTTTGATTTACGAGCTGCATCCCTGAGGCACAAAGACTGATATGTTCTCTTGTGTTTTCCATTTCTGTATAAAAACCATTGTCCACAACAGCAATTTCATGTACAATCTGAACACTCAAATACAGGGCCTAGGAGAGAGGGGTAAAGGGGGTAATTTGTACCTGGGCCCAGGGTCAAAAAGGGGGCCCAGAATCCAAAGGGGGGCCCCCAGAAATTTCCTGGGATCTTGCATTTTCTGATCTTACCTGGACTCGCCAGTACTGATATAAGGCTGAAAAGCAACTTTGTACCCCCTGATAAAGTTCCTCTCAGAGACCCTGTTTCAGGGCCATTTTGTGACTACAGGATAGTATAAATTGAATGTGACTCATATCCTCAGAGCAAAATGAAGTTTGCTATCTTTGCATCCTAACTATGGATGTATGTTTGTATCATAAATGATTTTTATTGATAAATTTATGTTTTGGTGAGACCTTTGCAAGGGAAGACAATGAAAGGAATTAAGTGTGCCTGGGGGTGAGGAAGGATTGTGTTTTGTCTCAGAATGTCAGCGGATACTGGATCCTGATCTCTAGTGAGATGATTTTCCAAATGTTGAAAAATGGGAAGGGGAAGGAGAGGACTCTGTGTCTTTTAGAGGAAAAATGCCAACTGTGAGATTCTGAATGTGTCTTTGTGAACAGGTCAGAGAATGAGAAAGAAATAATGGAGAATCCTTTTCTGTGTGCTGAGAATACGGTGTGCATTTCTGTGTGAGGGACCTTGCTTTTCAAGAGGGTGAGGGATTAAATGGCCTGAACCACTACTGTGTGTGAGGGAAAAGGATGGTGCAGTATCTGTGTGTGAAAGAGGGAGACAGCACGTAATATTGTGTGGGTGTATTTGTGAGAATGGTGGGCATACATGCTGTGCATACATGCATTATCTAGCATATGTGTGTACATAAAAGAAAGAACAGGTGGCATCTGTGTGTGGAAGAGAACAAGAGAGGTAGCATGTTAAAGTGTGGAAAAAGAATGCAGTGTATCGGAGAGGGAGAGGGAAGAGGTCAGGACTGTGTGTAATGCAGCAGGCCTTTCACAGAAGTGTGTGAAAGAGAGAGAATGTGTGGTAGTTGTGAATGCCAGCAAGTGAGTGGCAGTGTGTGTGCCTCTGTGTGCGTGAGAGAGAGAGAGAGAGAGAGCACTGCAAAAGGGAATGAGTGTGGGGTGAGTGTGTAGCTGTGTGTGTGTGAGAGAGAGAGAGAGAGAGAGAGAGCACTGTGAAGGGGAATGAGTGTGGGGTGTGTGTGTAGCTGTGTGTGTGTGTGAGAGAGAGAGAGAGCACTGTGAAGGGGAATGAGTGGGACGTGTGTGTAGCTGTGTGTGTGTGTGTGTGTGAGAGAGAGAGAGCACTGTGAAGGGGAATGATTGTGGGGTGTGTGTGTAGCTGTGTGTGTGTGAGAGAGAGCGAGCACTGCAAAGGGGAATGAGTGTGGGGGGTGTGTGTAGCTGTGTGTGTATGTGAGAGAGAGAGCACTGTGAAGGGGAATGAGTGGGACGTGTGTGTAGCTGTGTGTGTGTGTGTGTGAGAGAGAGAGAGAGAGAGCACTGTGAAGGGGAATGAATGGGACGTGTGTGTAGCTGTGTGTGTGTGTGTGTGAGAGAGAGAGAGAGAGCACTGTGAAGGGGAATGATTGTGGGGTGTGTGTGTAGCTGTGTGTGTGTGTGAGAGAGAGCGAGCACTGCGAAGAGGAATGAGTGTGGGGGGTGTGTGTGTGGCTGTGTGTGTGTGAGAGAGAGAGCGAGCACTGCGAAGGGGAATGAGTGTGGGGTGTGTGTGTAGCTGTGTGTGTGAGAGAGAGAGAGCGAGCACTGCGAAGGGGAATGAGTGTGGGGTGTGTGTGTAGCTGTGTGTGTGTGAGAGAGAGCACTGTGAAGGGGAATGAGTGCGGTGTGTGTGTGTGGCTGTGTGTGTGTCTGAGAGAGAGAGAGAGCGAGGGGAATGAGTGTGGTGTGTGTGTGTGGCTGTGTGTGTGAGAGAGAGAGCGAGCAAGGGAGCCCTGTGAGCGCAGTGAGTGTGGGGTGCAGGAGCGAAGCGCGTGGGGCGCGAGAGATGGCGCGCGGGCGCCCGAGCGAGGTGGAGCATCCTCAGCCTGAGAGGCGTGCAGGAAAGGGGCTGAGTGGGGGTGGCGCGCGAGCCCCCGCAGAACCCAGGCTGCGCGGTGCGGGCTGGGGGTGCCTGCGAGGAGCAGAGAGGCCGCCGCCCCCCTGCCCTGCCCTGCCCTGCCCCGCCCCTCCCTGCCGCTCCTGCTCCTCGGAGGGACTGAGCGCCTGCAGCGGGAAGGAAAGCGGGTCCCGGCCAGAAGCAGGCTGCCCTCCACTCACCATGGTGCCGGCCAGGGGTCGCTGGGAGGGCGAGGCGCGCTGCTCCGGGGGGAGTGGCGGCGAGGCGAGGCGGGGCGCTGTCCAGGGTATCCCCGCTGCCCGCAGCAGGCGCTGGAGCTGGCAGCGGGCGCGCGACTCGCCTGCTCTCCCTCCGCCGCCGGCCCCCTTTCTGCGGCTTAAGCAGAGCCGCGGCCAGCCTCCCCATGCTCCGCTCCCCGCCCCCTCTCCCCGCACGGCGAGGAGCCCGCGGTGACTTCAGAGGGAGGCGGGGCGAGGGCTGGCTGGCGGGCGGGCTGCGGGGGTGGGGGCAGGTCGCCAGAGGTGCTGCTCCGAGGGAGGGGGGTCCACTGACGGCCCAGTCCTGGGCAGACGTCCCCTTCTCTTCAGTGGGGCTTGCTCCCAGTGGGGGGCCCGAGGGTGCCCTCCTTGCTCCGGGGCTGCTGCTGGCCTGTCTGCTGCCCTCTCTCCCAGGCAGGTGGCTGCCAAGCATCACCCCCCCCCCATGGGAACAGCAAGCCCCTTCGGGATCCCCAGAAAGGGGGAGGGGAGAATGGCGCTTTTTTCTTCCCAGGTTTAGGGGGTGCTCAAGAACCTGAATGTTTCAGGTGGAAGCAGAGCTGGTGGCGAATAGCCTGGCTGGCTGGCTGGCTGCTGCTTGGAGGTCGCAGAGTCCAACTTTCAGGGGCAGGTCAGAAATGTCAACATTCCTCAACAACCTGTCTGTGTTTAGACAGAGTCCCCTGGGGTTGCTCCAAGCCTGGTCCCAAACAAGCATGAGATGCCGTAGTCCAGGGTTTCTCAGGGTTGGTCCTCCGCGCTACCAGAAGTCCCACCAGAAGCAACTGGTGATGACACTATCGCCAGTCACTTCTGGGCTGGGAGGCCACATACAAGTGACAAACACCAGTAAGAGGCTCAGGGTGGACAGGGGGGCTTTTTTTGGGCATGGAAAAGCATGCTTTGGAACAGGGCTGTGCAGTGGGTGGCAGGTGAAGCAGAGTCTCTCCACCAGAGTCCTTCAAGTGTGAGAAGCCCAGGCACCCACAAACCCATGCTCCAAGTGCAAAGTGCGTGGGTTGTGGGTGCTTGGGCACCTCATACGGTGGCAGTGGCACTTTTTGAAGGACTCTGGTGGGGAGGCTCTGCCTCACCTGCCTCCCCACCTACCACACATCCCTGCTTTGGAGCACTGTTTGCTGAGCTGAGCCTCCTATGGCTGTTGGTTGCATCATGTTCCTGGCCTTGCTGCCAGGTGGCAGGTGTCCAGGGGTCCTGCAAGTACCATCAGACAGCACCTCAAGTACCACTGGTGGTACCCATACAACTGGTTGAGAAACACTGCTGTAGGCCAGTTCTTGGTCTTAATAAAGGATAGAATCCTCCAAACCCAAATAATCTCACATCTCAGGCATTCTCCGACTGACAGATGTTTCACACTAGCATCCTGTGGCAGACCTTCTACAATGCCACAAGGAATACATTCAAGAAGCAAAGGTACCCATAAACTAAAATCACCCACAATCCACAAGAGAGGAGATCTGCTAGCCCTATCAGTATGATTTACTGCTCTGGCCCTTGCTCTTTCCTGTCAGCCTCAGCCAGAGCTGGCTAATTCTGCTATGTCACTACATTGGTTGGAACGTGTTCTTCAACCTGTAGGTCATGACCCCAATGAAGCCGTGAAGCCTCATTGGGGGGGGTCGTGCCAACCTTTCAAAGCCTTTGCAAGAGAGGGCTTGGACCCAATCCAATAACAGTTCTGCCTTATCAAAACTGAGTTCTTGATATAATTCTGCATGGCCTCTTCTCGCTGCCTTGCTCTACATCTCCTAAGGCTGGCCCTGCTCAGACTGCTACCTCACAGGGTTGTTGTGAAGACCCAAGAATGTAGGGGAAATCAGAGCGAGAGGTTTGGGTTCCTGGAGGGAGGTGGGATCACAGTGGGTTCCCAGTCTCATACTTTAATTATTTATTTTGGGGAGTCATTGCACAAAAGAGTTGCACCCTGAGAAAAGCATATTCCTTATCTTTATATGTATCACCTCTTGCATTTGTATGTAATGCAAGAGGTGATACATATATGCACCTCTTGCGTTACACCCTCCAGCCAGAAGGCATTCCAGATCAGTAATTAATTTATGCAGATTAATTTTCATACACAGTTTGGGATATAAGTGAAATGGGCCTCTGTTTTTAATTCAGAAAAATATGTTTTAGCTATCAGAACCTGAGACATCTGCATTGTTGTCTTTGCATGGGCACAATCCTATGGGCACAATCCTAACCAACTGTCCAGCACTGACATAGTTGTGTCAATGTGGTGTGCACTGTGTCCTGCAGTGGGGAGGCAGTCAAGGATGCCTCCTCAAGGTAAGGACATGTTTGTTACCTTACCTTGGGGTTGCATTGTGGCTAGATCAGTGCTGGAAAGTTGGTTAGGATTGCACATAGGATCTATAGTAACAGAAGTTGGGACAATAGCATCTGAGTTGTATTGTTTATTTAGCACTTGGAAAGGACTCATATTAAAGGAAGTCACAGTGTAATCTATACATGTTTATTCTTTCTTTCTTTCTTTCTTTCTTTCTTTCTTTCTTTCTTTCTTTCTTTCTTTCTTTCTTTCTTTCTTTCTTTCTTTCTTTCTTTCTTTCTTTCTGCAGGAGGGCCTCATCATCCCTCTGATACTGTGTAGGGCACCAGGAAAACAAAGAATTCGTTTACATTTCAAATTGAATAAATTTACATACATTTACATAAATGAATACATTAGAGGTGGAACTTGTATGAATGAATGAATTTTTCTGAGCTTATGTATAAACTGTAAGAACTATGAACTATTTGCCACACACCTCTTGCACAGTGAAAACATACAGAGCAAGCCAGAAACACATGGAGACATAACTTTTTGAGAGACAGTGGGGGGTGGGGAGTTAAAATAATGTCCAGGGGAAAGTAGAGAAACACATGGAGATTATCAAAGCCCTTGCTCTAACTCAGCCTGCAGCTCATGGGATGGGCAGTCGTGGGCCAGCACAGGCTCCAACAGTCTCCAATGGACCAGAGCTTCATTGGAGACTGGGAGCTCCCTGTGGGCCGGATTGGGGGTCCCTGAGGGCTGCAAATGGGCTCTGGGCCGGGTTTGCCCACTCCTGCTGTATGGCAAAGAAGCTAACAGCCCAATTCTATACATGTCTATTCAGAAGTAAGTCCCATTAGAGTCAATAGGGCTTATTCACAGGAAAGTGTGGATAGGATTGGGCTGTAGGGTCCCTTAACCATTTCTGCCCAATGTTGTATATACGGAACAGGGACCAAATGTGTACATCTGTGGGCCAGACAAAAATAGGTTAACCACATGAGAGAGAGAGAGAGAGAGAGAGAGAGAGAGAGAATACTTCATTTGTGGAAGCACAAATGAAAAGAACTTTTGGCCCAGTCCTATTGGCCATTTACGACAGTAGAACATGTATTCTGCTGGTGTAAACAGCTTTACAGCTGTTGCAGCTCTGATAGTGCCAATGCTGCTGCAAGTGGCAAGCAACTAGATCCATGTGAGAATGCACACCAGATGTCTATCAGAGTAGGAATGGCAGCATGGGGTTAGGAGGAAGGTGGGAAGGGGTAGAACAGGGCAGAGGGTGAGCTGAATGGGGAGGAGACGGGAGAGGGAGATGGATGGATTGGGCCTGAGGTAGGTTCAGTGGTAGTGATGCCTGCAGAATCCTAACCTCCTTCCCAGGCTTGATCTGCCTTCACAGGTCAACACGGACTTGTGCCAGCTATAGACCTGGTGCAGGTCCAAGTTGATCCATAGCAGTTACTGAGGCCTATGTTCTCTTACTCTGAGGAGGTCTCAACATGCCAAAACTCCCCCATGGGATACAGTGGAAACTGCGTTAGCACCATTGCATCACCAAGCAGGTAGGGCTGTTTGTAAAGTTCACAAATGACTTTGTGAACTCTCTGCAACTGCTCTCTGTTCCACAAAGTCCAGAAGTACTGCTGCAATGTTAGCAATTTTGTTATACTGTAATGCTTTTACTGTATTTTGCTGTTGCTTTTCAACTGGTTTTATTGTGTTTTCTGGCACGGTTTAGTGTTTGGCTGTCCACTGAAAGCCGCTTTGAGCTTATTTTAACATGGAAAAGTAGGGTGGAAAGAGGAATGTATAACACATTAAAAGCAATGTATTTAACAAGTAAATTATTTTAATAATAGTTTAATATTTAATAATATTTAATAATAGCAATTTAATATTCAAGACTATAATATCATACTATTTAGTAATATTATAAAATAACATAATTGTTTTATTAATAATGTGCAGGGAGAATAAACTACATGTACAGTGATAATTTTCAAAGCTGCAGTTGAATGTTACACTGGCATGCTAGTCTGAGGGAGATAACAGAAAAAAGGAATGCTGTATGAATGCTACTTCTATAGCAAGGGCACCTTTATCCTTCTGGCCATTACACTTTCTATAGTGCATAGTCATGTGGGTAGCTAACCTGTGAGAGTATTACAGCCAGTGATCAGCTCACCTACAGAACAATCACGTGGGTCAGTTTTGTGAGTAGTGGGAGGACAAAGCTGGAGTATGATGCTAGCACTGTAAGCTATCCTGAGGATTTTTGCTATACAACTGCTGAGGAACGAGGTGAGACTTCTATGTAATATAATGGTATCACTCCTTCCCTACTTCCATCTAGTGTTGCTGTGATCCAATAGGGGCTCTTGTGTATGTCCTGTTCATTTGAATTCTCTTTGTACAGTGCATAATAACTTGTGCCCCAGTTGGTCAACTCTGTCTGTCGCACACTTAATGGCAGCCAACGGTGGTCACTTCACCATGCCTCTTGTTTGGACTGAAGAAGGAGAAAGCAGGCAAGGCTGTGGAATAAATGTTGAGAAGGGATTGCAAGGAGGAAAAAGAGAAAGTTTGATGTCTAAAGAGAACTTGTTCCAGGCAGTGAAACAGCATGGCAGAAGGTCTGGAGGAGTTTGTGTGAGAAAGGGACCAACCCAATAATGATTAGTACTTAACAAACAGCTGAACACCAGCAGAAAGATTTTAAATCTGCAGTTACATGTTCTGTGTTTATAATGTAATTTAGGGACCTGACTGAAAGAAAAAACCAAATATTTGTGTATGACTCCTCTTCCTCAAAAACTGCTAGTTTTACCCTTAGGTATGGCTAGTCATAATTCACTAAAGAATATAAAAACCTACCAGATGTGTGGAGGGAGAAAATAACTGGGAGAAAAAATGAGGGTGATAACAGCATGCAGATAGTGGAACTTTTGCAAGTCTACAACCTTCAAGCTGACAGTGGAACTGATAATGAGCATTTGAGGATGTCTGCTGTGTTTCTCCATGAATAAGGGTCACTCTGTCAGATAAAACTCAGTACACATCAGCAAAGCAAGGTCCAAGGCTATAGTTGATGTAGCCTGTAGCTGGTTTGCAAAATCAGACCTGAATTCATTCACTCTTAGCCTGTCTCTGCCTTTTTCACGTTTGCTTGCTGGACATAAACAGAACCTGGCAGGTTTGTGTATCCCTATGGCAAATGCTGGATCTCATAAAGCATTGCCTTTTAAAAGCCATTTCTGCCCAACATTGCATATAGGGATCATTGCAAGAGGGATCAAATGTGTACACCTGTGGGCTGGGCAGATATGGGTTAATAATGACACACACCAGCATATCATGCTGACATATCCATCATTGGTTGTTGCTACATGAAGGGGAAGCAGGCTGAATCAGAATTAGGGTTCAAGTTGTTTTCATTACTAGCAAACAGTCCTAGAAGACATATAGTTATCAGTAAAGTTTGCCCCTCCTTCCTTGCTGGGCAATACTGTAATTGTGGAGTTTCCTAGCCAGAGGTTGTACCTGCACCTGCCGCAATGTCTTGAGGCCTGACACTTCTTTTTAGAAAGTACAGTAACTAGAGCTTGAAGCTACAAAAATGTAACTTGCATGTTATCTCTTCCTACAGCCATTAATAGATGTCAGACATCTCTGAGAAATGTTGCAACTTTTATAAAAATGTTTCCCTTGACATTCCTCATGGTTTTCACTCAAGCAGAAAGCTTCAAGCTCGCTTCAGACTCAGCTGAAACTTGGTGGCAACTGAGGAGTGTGCTGGACTCTGGAAAGCAAAAAAGGTTTCAGAACTTGCAAAAATTCTGGCTCAGGAAATGTTGTTGGTCTCTTGTGCCTCATATTTAGAGACCTGATTTGGCTTTCATCTTCCAGGCCTCCAGTCCATCCTGCTCAGAACTGTCTACATCAAGGGAGTCAAACATAAGGCCCACAGGCCAAATGCAGCCCCTGGAAGCAATTTTTCCACCACCCCCCTCCCATATAATTGAGCTCTCCCAACTTGATAATTGGGGTCTATCATATCTTGAAAATATGAACAAGATTTGCACATTTTCTCTTCTGTCATTGCAGCTCATAAGTTTCAATGTGAGAACAAAGTGCTTATTTCTGGCAATCATCTGCTTATTGATGTCATTTCCTGCTTAATAATGTCACTTCCAGTCCTCAGCAGGCACCATGAAAGCTGACTTTAGCCATCTGTATGAAATGAATTTGACATTCCTGGTCTACACAGACTGGCAGCAGCTCTCCAGAATGTCAAACAGGGTTTTCCTCCAGGCTTATTCAAGAGATGCTAGAAACTGAAACTCTGGTCTTCTGCATCTAAAGCAGGTGCCCTACCATTGAGCCACAACTGCTCCCCCCAAGACTTGTCTGAACAGGAGCCTCCAAATTGCCTTGACTTTTCATGTTAGCCAAAATGTTGGCAGCAATTCCTATTAAAACTGAATTTCTGATCTGGTGCATTGACCTACTTATGGTATCTCATATTCATTTAACGTTAAAGGGTCCCATGTACTCAATGGACATGGTCCTGTCAACATCACTGGCAGGCATCTATTTGCTGTTCATATGGACTTTCCCCTAACCTCCTCTATCTTTTTCATAATAGCAATGAACCTGTTTTATAACAGCAATGAACTTTAATCAGAGGATCAGATCAGGATTTAATCTCCGGACCAGATCAGACGGAAAGCTCTTCAACCTCTCCAGACTGAGAGCAAAGTCCAAAGTCCAGCTGAAATGTCTGTGTGACTTCCTCTTTGCTGACGATGCAGCTGTCACTACCCACTCTGCCAAAGATCTCCAGCAGCTCATGGACCGTTTTAGCAAGGCCTGCCAAGATTTTGGACTGACGATCAGCCTGAAGAAAACACAGGTCATGGTTCAGGATGTGGACTCACCTCTCTGCATTACAATCTCTGCGCATGAACTGGAGGTTGTCCATGACTTTGTGTACCTTGGTTCAATGATCTCCGACACTCTTTCTCTCGATACCGAGCTAAACAAACACATCGGTAAAGCAGCTACCACGTTTTTCAGACTCACAAAGAGATTCTGGTCCAACAAGAAGCTGACAGAACATACCAAGATCCAGGTCTACAGAGCTTGCGTCCTGAGTACACTTCTGTACTGCAGCGAGTCATGGACTCTTCGCTCACAACAGGAGAGGAAACTGAACGCTTTCCACATGCGCTGCCTCCGGCGTATTCTCAGCATCACCTGGCAGGACAAAGTTCCTAACAACACAGTCCTGAAACGTGCTGGAATCCCTAGCATGTATTCACTGCTGAGACGCCTGCGTTGGCTCGGTCATGTTGTGAGAATGGATGATGGCCGGATCCCAAAAGATCTCCTCTATGGAGAACTCGTGCAAGGAAAGCCCCCTACAGGTAGACCACAGCTGCAATACAAGGACATCTGCAAGAGAGATCTGAAGGCCTTAGGGATGGACCTCAACAAGTGGGAAACCCTGGCCTCTGAGCGGCCCGCTCGGAGGCAGGCTGTGCAGCATGGCCTTTCCCAGTTTGAAGCGACACTTTGCTGGCAAAGAGGCAAAGTGTCTCAGACTGCTGGCAAAGAGGCAAAGAAGGAAGGCCCATAGCCAGGGAGACAGACCAGGGACAGATGCACTTGCTCCCTGTGTGGAAGGGATTGTCACTCCCGAATTGGCCTTTTCAGCCACACTAGTTCCAGAACCACCATTCAGAGCGCGATACCATAGTCTTTCGAGACTGAAGGTTGCCAACACACAAAGTATAGCGGCAAAGATAGTTTTCCCAGAAACTTATGAAATCTACAGTCCTCAAAGATGGGGTATTTAGAATAATTATTTCATTTTTAGATTAATCGCTTGGCAGACTTAATCTTTGCAAACATTTTACTAACAAGCTCCAGTTTGGGAAATTTGAAGGAAATCTCAAGACATAAAGTTCCAAAATTCTAACTCTAATATGTGGAATACTTGGGTGGGACATAGTTTTTTATTTCTCTTTCCTATAGAAGGAAATAGCCAGCATGGATCTGAAAAGATCCGTAGGCTGCCAGAAGGCTTATCAAGGAGTAAGTAAAAAGTGTTTTCCTCAGCTCTTGTTGGCCTCTCCCCTCTACCACAGCATGTAGAGAACACTCCATTGAATGGCAGGGGATAGAATTGGGCTGTAAATGTATTCCATGTATGTATTTCATGTACGTATTTCAAGCTGATAAGCTCTTCCTTAGGGGCAAAATAAAGTAATTTTTAGTGCATTTACATAGACTAGAAAGAATTGTATCAATGTAGTAGAAATTAGAAGTGCATTTGACTTCAGTAATAAATGTTTTTTTCCTAAGTTTTTTGACAAAATTGTTTAACTTTGGCACTGAAGAAGTCTTATTAGCTCAGAATGAGCCAGACACTGAATATTTCTATCAGAGCATTTTACAACATTTTTTTTTTTTTAAAAACCCTTCCAACACTTTGTAGTTTCTTCTTTTTTTTCTCAAGTTTGTAGAAAAAAGAATCACACACACACCTGTGATCTTGGTGAGGAAACTTAAGAGTAACCTAAATCTGAGATCCACAGCCAGTCTTTTTAAAAATCTTGAATGATTTTCCAACCTAAACTCACCCCTGTTAATAAATTTCCTTGTGCTTGCTTGTGCCTTCATATAGAAGTTTCATTTATATGTGTGGCAGGGTGGCAAGAAAATTCAACAACAGGCAGTTGACTTGAGCCTAAAGTGAAGTTTTTTTGTGTGGACCAATCCTATTCAGGTCCAGTCTGTGTTCCACAGATAGGAGTGGCCCCAAGTTTCTCCCCTCCACATTACAGTCACATTGGCCCCAGTCTAGTTAGCTTGAATTCTGTGAGAACGAGGCTGCAATCTGTGAATCACACATTCTAGAATAATATTCTTCACTTAGAGGGACTTCTTAAAGAGTACTGTACTTTAATAATTCTTCAGACTGCAGTCACCTTTATACCAAGGGAACACAATTTTGCAGAATGCTTAAACCTTTTCTATGTATAGTACTGTACCAGTTTGTGGTTTGGTGCCCTCTGCTGGACAAAAACAAGTGTATCTTTTTTTAACCCCAGCGCAGGCCTTTCACACTACTTAAAACATGACAGTACATCAGCAGCAAGATGACCTGCCCACTAACACTTCTCCTGTTACAGGAATTTTCAGGGTTTTGTAGTCCAAAGTGCAAAGGCAGCACAGGAACGCATGCCCCTGTATCATTTCTCTTCCCAATATTCTCCTCCTCAGCATTCTCCTTGGTGCATTTTGATGTCCAGTGTTGTCTAGATCTCTGGATATTAAGATATTTGTCAAAATCTCAGATACCTGTATTGGCATAATGCAATGTAAGAGACGGGACAGGAGAAAGAACAGGGTTAGGATCCTAGCGAAGGCTGATGTTGCCAGGATCCACCCTTTCCTCCCCCATTCATCCTTCCACCTGCCTCCACCTCCCCTCCCTGTTCCTCCTACCACTCGGCCTGCCCCACTGACTTACCTGCACACACATAGGTATTTGCGAAATAAAATGAAATAAAACCAATTTTAGTCAATAAAGTGAAATAAAGCTATTTTTTATATTGCTAAATATCACCAATTTCACCCTTCTCTGAACGGCCATTCCTCAGCCTCATCCACATGCTTTCTTTTGGCTCAGGTGGCACAAGGCCTGGTGGGGGATGACTCTGCAGGCAGGCGCAGGCTGCAGGGGCAGCTTCCGGCCTTGGTCTGAACTGGAAAGCCTTTCTCTCCCCATCACCATGCCATGCCAATAAGAACAGGCCTGCGAGGTCACAGAAGGAGCAACATCCAGTTCAGGCCTGAAGCAAGCATAAACAGAACTCTTCCAATGCCACAGTGGCAACATCCAACCTCAGCCATACCCGGAAGGTTGCAGATGCCTCACCCTGCCACTACCCCATGTCAGCAAGAATGACTTGAGGCCAGCAAGCTTAGGTCCAACTCTTCAGGCTCCATCACATAGTTCCTTTTTAAATTTTTTTTATTATTTTCCAAAATAAAAACAACAAATATAAACAAACACATAACAAACACAAACTCAATACACAACACACACAAAAACACACAGAAACACACCATTGGAGGGTGCAAGCAATCATATATCAATATATCTAATCAATCAATACATACCTTCTAATCTTGTTCCTCTTCTAGTTTAGCCTCTTAATATCATTTATCTATCATATCATATCCTGTATAATATATCATGTATACAATATATTCATCTAAATGCCCTATTTTATACATTACAACTTCATTTTCAACCAAGCATAAAATGGTCTCCCTTGCTCTATCTGTGTCGGTTTGTGCTATTGATCCAAAATCTCTGCAAGCCTATCCATTTCCACCACATTCATTATTTTCTCTATTAATTCATCTTTCATTGGAATTTTAATATCTTTCAGTATCTAACATACAAAATCCTTGCAGCAGTTAATATCATAATAACTAAATACACATCATTTTCTTTATCTATAATATCTAAGGTAATATTAAGCAAAAATAACTGGTTTCAGCAATATCGTAAATCCAACGATCTCTTGTATTGGATTCCTTACCATTTTCCAATATACTTGCATTTTTTTACATGTCCACCACACATGATAAAACGTCCCTTCTACACATTTACACTTCCAACAATTTTTTGATATGTTCTGATTCATTTTTACCAGTTTTACTGGTGTCATGTACCATCTATAAAACATTTTATATACATTTTCTTTAAAATTTGCTGCTCTAGTAAATTTTATATTATATTTCCAAATCTATTCCCATTGCTCTAACGTAATATTATGACCTATCCATATTTAACTTTTACAATTGAAGGAAGACTTCCATTTTTGAGGTAAATTTAAGCCATTTATGTTGACAGAGTAAATACTCCATCCTCCCCATCATCATGTTTCTTTTTACTATTCACCTTCTCTTTTTGTCTTCTTCTTGTTGCTATCGGTGAATGCCTCCTTGCCCCTCTAGTTTCTTCCTTCTCTGATTCCTCAGTTATCTCTGAATCCTCTGATTTTTTTTCTTCCAGCTCCATTTCTACACTTTCTAGTTCTTTTCTTCTCAGTTCCTCTTCCTCGGTTTTTTCATTTCTTGTCTCATCTTTCATCACTATACTCAAAAAATTTTCTGCTTTCAAAGTTGAATTTATATCTCTGTGACTGGAATTGAAAAAAAATACCTTCCGGGAGAAGCCATCTATATGGTATTTGCTTTCCTCTTAAGAATTTTGCTAGCTCTTCATATTCTTTTCTCTTCTTTCTCACTCTCCATGGGACATCTCAGAATTTTCACTTTGCTATCCTCCACCATTCCTTTTCCTGTGAGATCTTCAATATTTTATCTCTGTAAAAAGTTCTGATGAATTTCACATGGATTTCTCTTGGTAGTTCATGTTTTCTTAGATAAAAAGTGCTCACTCTTCTCGCTGAATCCAGATCCATGAGTATCTGTTGGCATGTCCATCCACTGTGATATTAAATCACCAATCAGACATTGTGTATCTTCCCCTTTCTGTTCTGGTACATTTTGTATTCTCACCACTCGAGCTGCACTCTCCATCTGAATTTCCATTAAAGTTGGCTCTCCATCATATTGGTTCTGTTCTATCTCCAGTATTCTAGATTGATCTTTTGTTGTCTTTTCTTCTAATTTTCTAATCTTTTGAGTATTCTCATCTGCTTGGCCTTTAACAGCTTTCAGTTGTACACTGAGATCATTTAGTTGTGCAGTTAAAACATCCAGACTAGCTTGAACCTGCAGAAATTGATTTGTGTGCTGCTGTCCCATCACCACTAATTTTTCTATATTGTCTTGTATTGCCTGCTTCCAATCTTTCCCTTTCGGTTCCTCTTGGGTTAGTTTTCCCAAGCATGACTCCAGGGCGGGAGAGCCCCTAACGTTCACTCCTTTTCCTGTCATCCTTTTTCTTCCTTATGTCTTATTTCCTGTAAAACTCAAATGTCTGTTATCACATAAATCAATATCAGTTACCCATATATCACATCAAATCATCAAGAAATCAACTGTTCACCCATAAAAACCAACACAAAGAAATTTTAAGTCAAATAAACCTTTGCCTTGCAAAATTTTTAATGCCACTAGATGTCCTCAGCGTATTGTCCACCTTACTTCACTTGTCAAGTCCTGTTCTTGTCCTTGCAATGTCTTTTTAACTCCACTAGATGTCCCCGATGTTCTATTCTTCTTATTCTGTTGTTTTGACTCTATTGCTTACCTTTGTTGCTATATCAACCACATTCCATTCCAGGAGATAATGAGAAGAATTCAAAAGAATAAACCACTTTTGCAAAACAAAGAAATACAGATCTCCAGCCCTCTCCACAGGCACTCCAAGATCTCCACAGGAAAACGAAACTGAGCTTATATCTTCCAAAGCAGAGTTTATATCCCAAACAATTAACTTGTAATCCAAAGAGTTTTAGATTTGTAAAGTTAAGAGTTATGCTCTCATATTTCCATAACAAGCTCGGCAAATCTCCTCCAAAGCTTCTTCTCACTCAAGCAAACAAGTGAATGGAGAAAGCCTCCCCCCCTCTTTCCGCTTCACAGAGGGGGAAAATCTGCCCCTCCTTTTTCTTCCCTCAGGCAAAAGCTTAATCAGGCAGTCAATTAATCAATGCCAGACACACACAGCAGAATTACACTCAGTTCTTTCAGTCTTTCCCTGCCTGGGGCCTTCAGTTTAGTTTCAAGATGAATTCTCACACCCACATTGATGGCTGGGTTCCCTTGGAGAAAAACAGCCCCTGGCTAGACCCTTCTTCTCCAAAACCATACACCATCTGGAGGATCGAATCTCTCCTGATCACAGATCCTTGGATTTCCTCAGACCCACAGTTTTTTGGGAGGAAATAGCATGCTTTCCCAAGAGCTTTCAAGAGCTCAGAAAAACACAGCCATTCAGTTGCCTCTGGCCCCTCCCCCCTCATCACATAGCTCCTGACCTCACCTTGCTACCATGTGAGCAAAGTGTCAAATTGTATATATAATTCAGATTTCCAGAGTTGGAACCAAATTACCAACATTCTGTTGGTTGTTGACTACATCTGGTTAAAACTGATTACTTTTCCAGGAACCTGGTATTATTATTTTTAATTAAAATGTATTTGAATAAAAACACAACACCTCATTTTGCATTTTTTATTCAACAATTTTAAAAAATTCATTTTTAAACACCATTTTCAAACATTAGCAATGAGACAATCATTAGGAAGGGTATTGAGAACAAAACAGCTAATATTATAATGCCATTGTACAAATCTATGGTAAGGCCACACCTGGAGTATTGTGTCCAGTTCTGGTCGCCGCATCTCAAAAAAGACATAGTGGAAATGGAAAAGGTGCAAAAGAGAGCGACTAAGATGATTACGGGGCTGGGGCACTTTCCTTATGAGGAAAGGCTACGGCATTTGGGCCTCTTCAGCCTAGAAAAGAGACGCCTGAGGGGGGACATGATTGAGACATACAAAATTATGCAGGGGATGGACAGAGTGGATAGGGAGATGCTCTTTACACTCTCACATAATACCAGAACCAGGGGACATCCACTAAAATTGAGTGTTGGGCGGGTTAGGACAGACAAAAGAAAATATTTCTTTACTCAGCGTGTGGTCGGTCTGTGGAACTCCTTGCCACAGGATGTGGTGCTGGCGCCTAGCCTAGACGCCTTTAAAAGGGGATTGGACAAGTTTCTGGAGGAAAAATCCATTACGGGGTACAAGCCATAATGTGTATGCGCAACCTCCTGATTTTAGAAATGGGTTATGTCAGAATGCCAGATGCAAGGGAGGGCACCAGGATGAGGTCTCTTGTTATCTGGTGTGCTCCCTGGGGCATTTGGTGGGCCACTGTGAGTTACAGGAAGCTGGACTAGATGGGCCTATGGCCTAATCCAGTGGGGCTGTTCTTATGTTCTTATGTACTTCTTTTCAAGGCTGTTCAGATGATAGCCTGAGGTGCCCCTCCCACAAAGCAATTTAAAATGGCACTCATAAGGTGGCTGCTTAGAGAAAGCAATACTTTTTCAAGAGCCCTCCATCAGCTGAGATCACATCACCTGAATTCTGGTTCCCTCAGCACAAAAAGACAAGCTTGAGGTCACACTGGGTTAGTTTGAACCTGCTGCCATGTTACATAATAAACAAACACAGGCCAAGGTGGCTAAGGACAATAACCAGTGGGAAATCATTAATCAGAGTCAAGGTTGTTGCTGCTGTACTGAAATGCTCCCAGTATGAACTGCAGAAATAACAAAGAGGAATGAGGCATTACCCACTAATCAGCATAAAGATGGTAACTGAAAATGAACTCATGTAACCTACATAAACACCTGTCCACCTGCTACTTCTTCTTTGCATTTTTTCTTCTGCAATTTAACATCGTACTGTATTTTTCACATTTTATGACCTTTTAGTTCTGTGGTTTACAAACTTGTCTACTGTTTACCTGTGTATATATACTCACCAACTGATGATAACACATCATACTTGTGATGCATAACGAAAGCATATACTGCAGTAAACATGATAGTCTTTAATGTCACAGACATGTTTGTTTTAATATAAGACTAATATGGTCACCGCTCCAGAATTCAGTGTCTGCTCATGTAGTCCAGTCGTGAATCATGACTACTTATTTATTTTATTTATTTAAAATATTTTTATGCTTCTTTTCTATAGCTCAAAGCTACATATAACATTATAAAACATTATTTAAAATATTAAAAACTAGATAAAAAACAATTCATAACATAACAACAATCAGGTACTTTAAAACCAAGACAACAAGATCATGCAAGAGGATAAATGAAAAAGTAAAAAGCATAATTAAAATGAACAGTGATTTAAAAAGACCACCCAGGGGATCATCCCTCCTAAAAGGCTAAATGAAATAGATGCAGTCTTAAATCCCAGCAGAAACTAAATAAAGAGGGGGTTGTTCTGAGATCTTGTGGAAACTCATCCCATAGATGTGGTGCAACAGCAGGTAAGGCCCTGTAATTTTGTTGCCAGTCGCTTAGCCTCTGATGGCAGCCATATCCTAAGCAGGGCCTACCTGATGATCTTAGGGGAAAGAAAGGATTGAGTGGGAGAAAGCAGACCTTCAGATATCTAGGTCCCATGCCATACACAGCGCTTCTCAGATTTTTAGCACCAGGACCCACTTTTTAGAATGAGAATCTGTCATTACTCACCAGAGGTGATGTCATGACCGGAAGTGGCATGATCGAACAGGAAAATTTTTAACAATCCTAGGCTGCAATTCTACTCACACTTACCCAGGAGTAAGTCCCATTTACTATCATTGTTAAAAGTATATACATGTACAATGTACAGATCTGTAACATTTCCTCAAATGTAGTCTTGTTATCTCTTGTTATCAGGTATTATATCTTGTTATATCAAGCTTGTTATATCAAGCTATATAATAGCTTGTTATATCTTGTTATCTCTCTTGTTATCAGGTGTGCTCCCTGGGGCATTTGGTGGGGCCGCTGTGAGATACAGGAAGCTGGACAAGATGGGCCTATGGCCTGATCCAGTGGGACTGTTCTTATGTTCTTAGTCACATACCTAGCAGCATCAAGACTAACAGCCCAATCCTATCCACACTTCCCTGGGAGTAAGCCCCATTGACTATAATGGGACTTACTTCTGTGTAATGCATAGGATTGGGCTGTAATATATTAAAAATAAAATATTGAAATGAATGGGGGCCTCACCTGAAATTGGTTTGCGACCCACCTAGCGGGTCCTGATCCACAATTTGAGAAACACTGCCATATAGGGTTTTTAAGGTAATCATCAGCATCCTGAATTGTGCTCAGCATTGAATTGGGCAACCAGTACAGATGCTGGAGCAGCAGCATGGCAAAATCAAACAGCTGAGCTCCAGTGATCACAGGAGTCACTGCATTCTGCACTAATTGCAACTTCCAGACCATCTTCAAGGGCAGCCTCACATACAGTGCATTACAGTAGTCTAAACGAGGAGGCACTAGGGCATGCACCACCATAGCCAGATCCAAAGGTCTCATACAACAGTCACAGGTGGTGCACTAGCTGAAGCTGGGAAAAGGGCTCCCTGGCCACATCTGCCACCTGATGACCCAGGCTGTGCACCTGCTCTTTCAGAGAGAGTGCTACCCCAGCCACAGCAAGTTGCTGATTGAATATCTGCATCACAGTCTTCCAGAACAAGAAAACCCATCTTGTCTTGTCCAGGTCTAATTTTAGCCTATTAGCCCTCATCCTGACCCTAACTGCTTCCAGACAGCCTCCTTAGAAACAGGTGGAAAGGAGAGATAGAACTGGATGCCATCTGCATACTGGGGACACCTCACTCCAAATCCCTGGATGACCTCCCCCAGTTAAGAATCTACTCCCTGGGCCTGCTTGCCTTCTCCCAGTATAATCCTTGACCTTCCTAATGAACATGCACAAATGCATGGCATTCGCTTAACAACAACAACAAAATCAGATCATTTTCATACATGTCTACTAACAATCAATTTGACTGAGTGATCACCAAGCTTTGAAGATAATGGGGGGGGGGGTACAGCATAGCTGACTTTTGCCCAGGGAGCGGTGAGGGGTAAGTCTGCCACTGCCCACCACCCTGCACAAAAAAAATGCAATTAAATTTGTAATAATTTGATAAGATTTATTGAGTTTATTATTTATGGGGAAGATGTTAGGTTGCTGCTTTTGTGCCGGCTGTGGCTGCAGGTAGTCCATTCTCTGCCCTGTCTGGTGGTCTGTGGGGAAGTGCTCACTCAGTGGAAGTGATCAAAGGCATCTTCCCCCCCACCCCCAGACCACATGGACCACTTCTCAGGGTCCCACGGATCATCTGTGGTCTGCGGACCAGACTGGGAACCAGTGATGCACACATACTGGCTGGAGTTAAGGCTCTCTCCCTCCCCCACCCCACTGTGCACCATTCACTTGCATTGAACGCAATGTGCAATTAAGAGCCTAATCCTCTGCATGTCTCCTCAGAAGTCAGTCCCATCAGAGTCAATGAAACAGTCAGTCCCAGGAAAGTGTGGATGGGACTGCAGCCTCAGAGCCCCTCCTCTGCAGGTCTCCTCAGAAGTCAGTCCCATCAGAGTCAATGGGGCTTCCTCCCAGGAAGGGGTGACAGGAGTGCAGCCTCAGCCGAAGTGAGCTCTGCATGCGCACTGCGGACGGAGCGAGACGCCTCCCCTCCCCCACCGCAGCTCAAATGCCCTGCGCCTCAGGGAACCGCCACACTGATTTGGAATCCCCTCCCCCTCAGCCAGCAGGGAGCAGCTAGCCCGGCTGTGCGCGCGCAAAGCATGACGGGGGTTGAAGTCCCCGCCATGCCAGTCTCTAGCGCTTGCCAGGCGGATCCTCCACTTGCAGCCACACTTCCCGTAGGCCCTTTCGCGGCCGTTGAGCTGGTGGGGGAAGAGCCGCGTCCGGGTGAGGAGAGGAGAAACCACTCTGGGGCTTCCGCGGGGAGAGTCTCGCCTTCTTCCCCCTCCCGTGCGGGGAGTGATGGACCTGCCAGCGCCTGGGCTCGGGACTGGGAGAAGGTAGCGCGGGGTCGTCGGCTGCAGCCCGCCTCCTTCCTCCGGAGCCTCCCGGGGCCCTGATTGGATTCCCCCGCCCTTGATCTGCTCGCTCGCTTTCTCTTTTAACCCCTTGTTCATTTCATGCTCCTGCGGAACTCCCCGCCTCATGATTGCCAGCTTGAGGAGGAGAGAGAGAAGGGGAAGCAGCCCCTCCCGTCCCCACCACCGTTAAGCAGGCTGCTTCTTGCCCCCTCCTTTGATCTTCTTGTTTTGCTCGCTTTGCTTTCTATTCCCTTCGGCTCATGTCATTCTCCTGCGGAACTCCCCTCCTCATGATTGCTTGCTTGAAGACTGGAAAGAGAGAAGGAAGGAAAGCAGACGCCTCTCCCATCCCAACCACCACTAAGCAGGCTGAAATCCTCTTCCCGCACACTCCCCAGGTCATGGGTAGTAGTGATGTTGCGGTCGCCTCTGCCCTCCGCCCTGTGGACAACTCAGTGGCACCGTGAAAACCAAAACCGGCCCAGCTCTTAACAGCCAAAATGTGGCAAAGCATCGGCCTGACACTCCTGGCAATCGTGGCCACGCTGGCCTGCGTCCTGCTCTTCATGCTCTGTGGTGAGTAATGCTGCAGGTCCATCCATCTCCAAGCACAACACTGTTTCAGTGTCTTGTCACTGAATTTTTGTATTGTTTTAAACCATTTCTGTCCAACGTTGCATATATGCAACAGAGATCAAATGTGTACACCTGTGGGCTGGGCAGAAATGGGCTTTAAAAGATCCTCCCTGTGTTCTGCCAAAAGGGACACCATGTTCTGAAATCATTCTAGTTTTCTGTATTTTTGCTAATTTCTCCTTTGTTGATCTTTGGTGTTGATTTTAAAGTTGTGATTTTGTTTTTACTTTTTTTTTTTTGCTAGTTGGACTGTGTGTGATTTTTAGGCATGATTGTTCCAAGAAAGAGGTCTGTCAGACCTCTATACCAGTATTTCCCAAACAGTATGGGTACCACCAGAAGTACTTGAGGTGGTACTTGAGGTTCATATGCCCCCTGGACACCTGCTGCCCAGCAGCAAGACCAGGAACGTGACATAACAAACAGCAGAAGGAGGCTTGGCTTGGCGGGCAGAGCTCCAAAGCATGCTTTTCCATGCTCAGAAAAGCCCTCCCATCCACTCTGAGTCTCTTACAGGTGTTTGTTGCATATCTGGCCTGCCTCCCAACCCAGAAGTAACTGATGATGATGTCATCACCATCCGTGGTACTTTGAATAGGTGGACCTATGGTGGAGGACAAATCTTGAGAAACACTGTTCTATACTATGCTATACCTGGGAGTAAAAACCCTATTGAACTCAGAGGGACTTACTTCTGAGTAAACAGGTTTGGACTATAAATGAGAATGTTTTAAACCTGTTGCTGTCCGTCCCCCCCAAAATGGGGGGGAGGTGTAAAGAGGCTCTTGGATTCATGAGAATATGTGATGAGACAGTATCACATATTGTCTAGGTTTCTTTTCAAGGGACAGAGGGCTAAGTCTACTTGAGGTGTGAAGTACATCAGCTAGAATCCAATGTAGGTGTTCAAGTAGTAGCTTTCAGTCATAACACAGTAGAACAAAAGAACTGCTCTTCTCAGTTGGCCTGAGAAGTCAACTGGAAAGTCCTATATTGCCCCTGAGCGCCTGGTGTGTCCTGTGGCTAATTAACTCTTAAGGTCTTGAACTGGAAACAAAAGAGAGCTCTTAGGAGAACTGAAGGTGGTAGGTCACAATCATTATTGCCCAATGATGCATGCACTCATTTGTTTTATCCTGTAATTGCCTCTGGACAAGCAGGTTAAGAAAAATTATGAAGCACTGGCAAACCTGTTTCACTCAGATGATAATGATGTGAATGTGTGCACCATGGGCCACGATCCTTCCTTGCTGAGTGCCTCCAACATTATTATGTATATGCTACTCATGATTTGAGGACAAGAAGACATAGTCTAGAGACCTTTGTCCCCCCTACAAATAATTGCATGGGAAAGTGGAAGCTTTACCACCATGGATGCAGTCATATGCAGGTCCAGCCTATTTATACACGGATTTCTTATACATGGATTTGACTCAACAGGAATGGCCACTGCAAATGAGAAGGAAAGTGCTGATCGCTGGAGAAGATGAAAAATGCAAACCTTTAAAACCAGTTTTAAAAACTGAACAGTCCTTTAACAATAGCAATGGGGGGGGGCAGCTGGCTGACAATCCATCAGTCCTTCTCTCTCCAGAGGCCCCTCCCTTCCCCCTGAGCACTTTTGCATTGTTGAAGGGAGGGGCTGAATGTAAGCTCTCAGCTCTTTGTAAGCTCTTGGAGGAGGACTAATTGATGGATTGTGTTGTTAATGACTCTTATCTTACATCACAAGGGTCAGCAAGGCTGTTTTTAAATCACAGGAGCAAAGATACTTTGTTTTTTAAATTGATTTGCTATAGTGTGTTCTTTGCCATCCATGCGAATAATTAGTCTCAACCTGTGCTCATACAGTATTCTCTATTTCACTGAACTGTAGTTCTTTCCTGTATAGCCTCTCCCCACTTCTTGTGATTGAGGAGATCAGTAAGAAGAGAGCAGCTTCTTTGAAAAACAGTTTGTCTACAACTAGGTCTAGCAGAGTTCTAGAGTGAGCACTTGTTCCTGATAAGCAGGAAGACCCAACAAGGTGTTTGGCACTCTGCATACACTCTAGAACTCACTTCCAAATCTGCAAAGCAGATTGAAACTGTGAATGGGGGGGTGCTTGTTGGAAATTGATTCCGTTCTTGAGAGGGTCAGGAAAGCAATCCCCTCTAACAGTGAGTTCTAGCAGTTTCATGCAAAGGCCTGGCAAGTTGGCCTATGGTCAGGCCTAGTGAGAGCAGGTGATCATCTCTGCCTCCCCCCTCGCTGCTGCTTATGTGTGAACAGTGGCATCTGGCACTCTGGAGCACAAAAATTTATAACACTTCGCCCAGATAACAATATCAAATTTAAATAAATTAAATAATTACAATAAGTATAACCTTAAAATTTATTTTTTTAAAATAAAGAATACAGTATTGACCCTTATTGCATGATAAATACCTTTACTATTGCTATTGCTTTCAGTTTGCAATCTCTGTTATACCCAACTTCACAGAGCTTAGGCCAGGGGTCCTCAAAGAGTGGGTTGTGCCCCCAAGGGGCTCACAAAACTGAACAACTAAGATCAGTCCCTGGAATCATCAGGTACAGTCGGAGAAGACACCTGTTGGAAACCCAGAAAGTTGCTACCAGGAAATATGTTCAGTATGGAGCTAGATGGATCAGTTTTCTTATCCCAGAGGTTCTCAAAGTGTTGGTTGCAACTAGCTGGAATATGGTAGGAATTTGTGTAAATTTATACATTATTTTTCAGGAGTTTCAGTGACAAAGTTTGAGAACTGCTGGTTCAGGGAGTTTTGATGTCATGTGGCTGCAGGTCCTTCAGAGGACATTTATATTAATGTCAAAACATTTGATTCAGCAAAGTGACTTCCACATTTGGAGGTGCTTGACCACATTGTAGTAATGTTTATGTTCTCACACTTGGAAGTGATTTTTTTCCCCCATGGAACAAAATCTGCAGCACTAACTTGCCCCATTACCTGCAGCATTGAGGGAACTGTGTCAAGTGGTCTAACAGGATCTTTCCTTAATTTAGAAATTGAACTGTTATTTAGGATTTGAGCTATTTCATGTATCATTTGCTGTGTAAGCACTTGATGCAGTAGCATGGGATAATCCATTTGTTGAATAATCATTATGATAGAACTGTTGTTGGCATCCTTCAGTCTCGGAAGACTATGGTGTCACGCTCTGAATGGTGGTTCTGGAACAAAGTGTCCTCTCCAGTGCGCAAAGCCTGGGTAAAGTAGGTATGGAGGATAGGCTGTTACCCATGCAGCAAATCCCCCCTCTCCCCATCGCTGAAATGGTCCAATGGAAAGGCAGAGGCCAATATGGTTGGTTCCAGCGGCGTCGCAGGAGTTGCCAGAACGTGACTGTGTTCAGCCATGAACTGCCTCAGGGACTCCGGCTCCAGATTTTGCCTCGAGGTTGACTCCTGAAGCCTTTTCCATAACTGGATGTAGCCACAAGGCAGTGGAGGTTTGGGATCAGAGTTTTCCTTTTCTCAGATAAGCTGCCTTCCCAGGCTGACGAGTCCCATCTACCCGGTGGCTGATAGAACTGAACCGCAGAAATGCATCAGATTGCTGCCTCCTGCTCAGCAAGGGAACCCACTGTGTCCACACAGAACATGAAATGTAGTGGTAGATGGAGGAAGCAAGCTTGGACAAGAAGGAGCTACAGGTTGGAGATACAAATTTCCTGTTTCTCCTGCTGCAGATTCCGCTTCAGCCATGGGGCTATTCCCTGCTGTGCACCCTTCTAAACCTCAGATATCTACCTGCTCTAAGCACCAACCCAGAGAGAGTTCCCTCAGCCTAAACCTTTCAGTGTCTTTTTCTTCTCAAAACAATACAACTTTCATGTGATTTCTGTGAACATCCACAGTTCCCTTCATTTTTAGGGGGATCTGCTGTGAACATAAAACTACAGACATCTCTCTCTTGGCACCTGGATTACATTTAGAACTCATATCTAGGGGACCTGGTGTCTTGGCAAACTGAGCATGTAGATATATTAAGCACTGTTAAGATCTTGAAGGTGTTTTTTTTTTTTAAGGGAGGACACCCTTTAAATTTTCTTGCTCTTTTTCTTCTCATTCCCCCCCCCTTTGTCCTTTATTCGTGATCATTTTTTTTGCCCCGCTCTGGTCCAGTTTAGACTATGGTGATTGGGAATGTGGCACACGTTTGTGCATGTCCCTCTTCTCCCTCTGTCTTTTGGGGATTCCTTAATCATATCTTTGCCATTTTGCCTAACTTAAAGCTAGCTAGCCTTGGTCAGCACCAGCTAGGAATGGCTCCAAACCATGTTTTGTAGTGATTTTTGCAAACCATGGTTTTGGGAAATCCTGATTAGTGTGAACTCTGATTCAGGCACATTGGCAAACTGTGGATATGGCAAACCATGAGAAAGTAGAAAATCTGCGCAAGAAGAGACCAGGGAGAGAGACAGGAGGAGGTACATCTCTGTGGAAAATTCCTGACCTCCAAACCACAGGTTGAAGATTGGGAAATTTGCTGTTTGATTTAAGCCTTGCATTGTTCTTTCTGAAGACACTTGAACTTCTTGGAAATAATAGTCAACAGTTCTGAGCGACACTGTAGGGGTGGCTTAGGAGCGACCAGATTGTCCTTTCCACTTTTCTTTGTGGGAGGAAGAATGCCAACCAAGGCAGCAATAAGTGCTTAAGCAATGGTGTAGACATTGCTACATAGGAACGTGGTGACCAAGTTACCTTCAGGTATGGCTGTTGCTTAAAAAAGAGTTGGTGTATTTTAGTGGCTAAGAGACAGAGATGCAAAAGGGAACTTCCCTGGTGCAAATCTCGCCACAGCTCTCTGGCCCAGCACCCCAACTGCAGTGTGGGCATAATACTACTACTTGTAGTGGTAAGGATATGTTTTGTTGTTGTTTAAAACAGTGGTTGCCAAATTTGCAACCACTGTGCCCTGCAAAACCGGTCCCCGTTGACACCGGAGCTTACTGTTCCACCTCTGCACCAAGTGATTGCCATGTAGATATGTGCACTGGGATGTTCTGGGCAGCTGCATCTGTTTCCTGGCATCCCAGAAGGTTGTGCAATAAGATGTCTAGGCAAACGCAACTGCCCATGACGTCCCTGTGCCCAGATCTACATGGCAGTCGTGCAGCACGGAGGTGGAAAGGCTAAGCTCCAACTCACGGGTCCGTCCCCTGGGCTGGGGTTTAGAAAATCCTGGTTTAAAGGTTGGGAATATTCCAACATTAGATTCCAACTGCAGCCTAAAGTAGTGCAATCCAGAAGTTTTTATCACTGGATTCTGCTGAACATATAAACAAACCTAGGTGGTCCCAAACGTGCCATGGTCACAGTGTCCTTCTTCCCCAGTATTGCTGTGCTGCACTCCCCCAAGATCCCGCCAGAATAGGGCGAGATCTTGATCTGGCCATGGTGCTGCCACCAGGAAGGTGAGGCCACTGTGGACCTCCCATGGAACCTCTGTGAGTTTGCCACAGTGCCCTAGGGCACCCTGTGTACAGTTTGGAAACCACTGAACTAATATCAAGCTCAGCAAGTGAGTACAGGGTTCTAGCTGTGCACTGTAGCAATTGTGTTACTGCAGAATGGATGGAGGCCTTCTGCAGTCTAGCTGCTATCAAACTTTGGTGCAATATGGGCTAGAGATGCAGTTGGACCCATGCAGTTGGATCCTTAAATTGGCCTGTCTGTTGTCCTCAAGTTAACAGCAGTGGGGTTGCCTAAGCCAAAATGTTAATAGGTCTGTTTCAGCGTGCTTGTACTCTCTTCCCCATTGCTCAAGTTCTACTGGGTTCAAGATTAATCCAGCTGGTCATCTCCAGCTGCTGAGATGAGGTGTTCTGAATTCTTTCTGGCAAACAATGTATTTCACAAAAGCAACTGTTTGTGCCAAGAAGGCTTTTGGCAGCTACAGTACAGCACATCTGTTTCTTTTAAAGATTCTGAAATCTTTAAGTGATATGGGGTAAGGCGGGGCTGACCATTCATCTTTCCATTATATCCTTTGAACAGTTGATAACATCTCACCTCTCAGAAACAAGGATCTGTATCATGAACTTTTCATGGAGGAATAGGGAGATGAAACTGAATGCATGTAAAATAGGAGATTGAGCAACTGCAAAAATTAACAAAAACCTTTGACTGGCAGGTGTTGAAGCACCTGAAATTACTTAACAAACCTTCATGTTTGCTCACTTTTACTGTTATTATGTTGGTATTAAGCAAGGCTGACCTTTTTAGCAAGTGACACTTAAATGGGCTATTGGTAGATTGATTTATATTTGAGTTGCTCTTTTAATTTATAGTTTAAAAAATTCTGATTTATATATTTGATTTATGTAATTGTATAGTTCCACTTAACAAAGAAAAAATTGGTACATTTTTATGGAATCAGTCACTGAAATACAGTCACAAAGTATGCAAACAACTCGAGTGAGGACTTTCATTGAGGAAGGTATTTTAAAGCAATGCAGTGGAACATAATACAGCCAAAGTTGAGCACCTTTAAGCCTTATGTTTTCAGTGGAAGTGATGTACCTGCTTTTGATTCTCCCACTGAAACTGGTAAGACTTAAAAAAAGAACTTTGGTTGGATCATGCTCTTAATATTTGTTATCTTCATCTTACAGCGCAATCCTATCTTGCGCTGGAACAGGCAGGCTAGGAGGCCTGCATTTTATACAGCGCAAGTTTGGGGCCAGAAGTGGCTCAGCCAGAAGCAAGGGGAAACTCTTCCCCTTACCCCCGGGTAAGCCACTGCGGCTGCAATGGGTCTCCTCGGATTTGCTCTACTTCAGGAGGTGGCACATGTCTGAGGAGAACAGAGCAGCTTCAAGTCGCTCCACACTGCTTGGGGAACAGGTTTGGGATCCGGCATAACAACCAGGTCCCAGCCTGCTCCCCACCCTCCCACCTGCCCCCGGGACCACCCTCCACCCGCCCCGGAATAACTCCCGCCCACCTCCTCCCCACCCTCCCCAGACCCTTGTGTCAGCTGAGCTCAGCCGATGCAATCCTCCCTCCCCAAGTCAGTGTGGAGGCTGGATGCCGGCCCAGCCAACTCCTGAGGAGGCGCAAATGTACTTTACGGCATGTTTGTGACCCTTCTGGGCTGACACAAGGGACTTGCGCCGGCCTAGGATGCAGTTAGGATTGCACCATAACGTTGTAACTTCATCAGGAAACTGGATCAACACATTGCTTGTCTTATTTATGAGGTTGTCTTCTTTTTCCTGTTTTCTGGGTTTGTGATTGAGCTGTGCATCTTTGTAATCCAGGGTACACAGTTTATACTCACACTTTTTCTTTTGGTCCATCTGTAGGTTGGTATGTTGTCTGGCATCTGTTCTTATCCAAATTCAAGTTCTTACGAGAGCTGATAGGAGACACCGGATCCCAACAGGGGGATAATGAACTTGCTGAGCCGGAAGCTGAACAGGATGTGACTCTCACTTCCCAGAGGAGCAGGCAGAAATCGGCACGGCAGCGACGGGCACCCACAGAAGATGCAACTTAAGGTGGTCCTTGGGGTTGCTGGACAGTCCTCTAGCTATTGGTGAATGCTTTTGAGATGCAGTGCTTTGGTTCTACTGCTGTGCTGAATGAGCAAAACCATTCTTTTTTGTTCCCATCTTGGAATTTAATTGTACAGTAATTCAGAAGAGATTCTACCAAGATTTTAAGAACAAAGTGGAACTAGGAAAAGAAGGGGCAGCCCAAAGAAACAGCTTCCATCTTTTCTAGGGTGGCAGAAATCATACTACTATATCTGTTCCTTGGTGGTTAGAGCCTAGCTTTTTGCACCAGTGTGAATGTGATTAGATTTGAAATGGTTACTGACTTTTTATGATACTGCAACCGATTGCAGTTTGCCTTCAGTGCAATTCTTCATTTATAACACATATGTAGGAATATGCATATTCCTCGAGCCTTACTTTGAATGCAAGGATATTCTGCTGTGGAAAATGGTCTCAAAATGGGTTTACTCCACCATCACTTATTGGAGAAAAATCCATGTTAGACTCATATGGAGAATTTAGCAACTAACTGTAGCAACTGACTTATAACAGGGTAATGAAACCTGACATTTTGATTTTAATGCATGACAATTTTCAGGTTTTTTCTATAAAAGAATCCCAAACATTTTGCCAGAGTGTTGTGTGTGTCTCATCAAATCCTTTGTTTTTCCTAATGGAGAGGAAAGGGGCATCTGTTATGAACACTATTTTGAAAGGAACTTAAAACATGTGAATAGTTGACTTTAAAATGGAAATGGTTTCTTTTTTTTTTGTACCAAAAACTAATTGAAACGAGTTACATAGTTTTGACAAAGCTCTGGGGATTCTTTTTATGATAGTCTTACCATATTGCTAAGTGGTGTGACTGGGACTTCCTTCCTAGTTTAACTGTCAGTTTAGCCAATACTACAATTTTTGCCTTCTGGTGAACAGTAACCTCAACTGGATGTATGCATCAAACCATACTGAAAGTAACAGCAAACTCACAACTGAAACTGTCATGGAAGATGCTGACTTTGAACTAGAGGTAGATGAGAAATACTGACAACACCTCCATGGGCAATTGTGACTGACTTCTGCTTGAACTCCAGGATCGATCTTGTAGAGTTGTCTGGACCTTTTTCTAGTCCAGCTCTCTGCCTTGCAGTTCTGCTCAGCAAGGACTACAGAAAAGTGTCTTAATGCTTCATAGCAGCTAAGCAAGCCCTCCCAATGACTAAATCAGCAGACCAGCTCTTGTGAACTGTGACTTTGCATAAGCTTTGGAGTCTTGCACATGGGAGAAGGGCTCTCCCCTGTCCCCCACCTTTCCAAGTTGTTTGTGAATATTTTGAAAAGAATAAGTGAGTCTTGGGATTTGAAGATGACTGTATTCACAGACTGAAATATTACTCCACTTTTCCTCAAGTTTTAGTGTTCAAGCATACAATGGCTGACCTAACCTTTCCTTAAAAGTTACATTTTGTACTATGTCTTAATGTATTTTGGTGCATTGTAGTGGCTGTGGCATTTAGGACTGTTTCATGAATGATGCAGCAACAAACCTAGGTTTGTTCCCCTAAAAAAGGAATGTGTGAAAGCAGCCCTTAGTCTCTAAATATGAACAATCCAGTCTAGTGATAAGATTTCTATTACAGTCTTTTTGCAGGCGAAGATGACCTTAGACACAGTTAAAAAGTAATGCTAAGTTTCAGACACATCAGCCTCTTAATTCATTAATCTTACTTCACCACCACCCCATATTTGCCTTTATATGATTTATATAATAATCTGCTTGATAGCATTAGCCTCTTTTGCAACTTGAAACTTGGTTAGATGCAATCTGTGTTTGTGAAAGTCAATGATAAATCCCTCCTCCACCAAGGACTCTTGCATTGTACCTCCTGATGCTTGGGACACTAACCCCATTTCTAAACATGGTGGTTTTCCGCCTTGATAGATATTCTGGAAGGTTTTATATTGAGAACACATAGAAATATTTCAGGAGATGAGAGGCTTGCTATAACTATGTGCACACCTGCTGCAGCTTGGGGGAAAAGCCCATAGCACATACCTGTGCAGCTAGAAAGTGACTACTAATTATCTGTCACCACTGAAGGAAGTAGTGGATAAAACCACAGGCCAATTTCCAAAGCAGTGTAAAGAAAAATATGAAATTACTGCACTACAGTGATGTATTGAGGTAACCTTCAAGGCAGTGGCTTGAAATCAAATGAGTGAGGACGTGGGGAAAACCTCAGTGGACCTCTTGAGTCTGGAGGTCATTTTTGATGTAGCATTCATTAATGTGGATGGAAGACTCTTGGAGAGCTTCTTTACTTAAGGCTGTTCCATCCAGGTTCATCTCTTTGTTCAAGTAACTGCTCTTTGAAAGGAAGGCCTGCATTTTTTCTTCCTGACAGTAGTGGGGTAAGAAGCCAACACTGCTCCATATACAATGTTTTTGCTGTAACTTTGGTACCACTAACTGTGCACCTGCCAATATCAGCAATGCACTGATAGCTATGTTTGCACATTGGTCCAACTCCAAGAGGGTTTTGGATTAGAATCCAACCTGTTATAGATGGAGAACTCTCTTCATTACTTCTTATTTATGTTCACCCCTGCCTCCATGTCTGGTCATGGTGAAAGGTTTGTTGTAACCCTGTGCAAGTAGCAGAAGCAACATATACATTTAATGGATGGCTAAATAAATGAATCTTGATATCATTCAGAATTCTTGAAAGGGCAGGATAGCAGAGGAAGATTCCTGGATTGTACATTCTTTGGCTGTAACCCTAAGCCAAGAGGTGGAGCTCATAGCAATGGTCAGTTGAGGAGAGGCCATTTGGTCACCCTTGTGCCAAGTTGGTAAAAAATTTGTTAATTTGTTGCAGATCAAGGCAGTTTCTCTTTAATGTAATCTTTCATCTAGAGAAAAAATGATTCCCCCCCCCTTAAATGTGCTGCTAACACCCATCTGTACATTATGTGCCACAGCTTACGTTGAAAAGTGGAATTGACCAAGTAAATTGGTCCAGATTTGTCCACTACTTGTCCTATTAAGTGGTTAATTGAAATTGACCTGTTTGGGATCTGATCTGTCATGTAAAAGATGTTATAGCTTAAAGGACATCACAGGTGATGTAATAAGCATCTAGGAATCTCTTACAGCAAGTGACACCTCAAGGCTGTACTTCTCTGAAAGCATATGACTTCAGGTCAATACTAATGTGACCCTACATGAAAGATGCTTTCATGTAAGAAATGGCGTTCAATCTATGCGCTGAGTGTTGCATGCAGCAATGGCAATCGCATGTTCTTAATCTGTGAGTAGTGGAAGACGTGTGTGCAGTCACTACACACATTGGATCTACATACAGGTTTGTCTGCTTTGTGTGTAAAAATGACATGATTGAAATGGCTTTTGGTCCCATGTCTCAACTAAACCTCAAACTGTTTTCTTTTCAAATTCTTTAAAATAAGAACCCACAAACAAACCATGTAGCTAAAATAGTTTAGCTGATGCCAAGCTCTTGACTTTAATATTTGTAGAGAGTTGGGATTTTATCTTCTGTGGCAGGGGGAGGGGGCTTTTGATACTGCAACCATTTTAATGATTATGGGATTTAATAGTTTTATCTAATAACTCTAAATATGCATATCACTACTGTAGGTATGGCTGAGTAAAGCATTGAAGTTAATACCTACAGTTTTCCTTTCCCCAGAGGAAGAATCTTTACTCCAGAAAAAGGAAAAGGATGGATGCTACCCTGGGCATGCAGACATGTATGTGAAATAAGAAGAAATACCACTGGTGACAAAACTAGCACATAGCTTGCTTGAAGATTTTAAAGTGAATCACAGCCCAGTCCTAACCAACTTTCCAGCACCAATGCAGCTGTGCCAAAGGGGTGCGCACTGCATTCACCTTGTACAAAGCAATTACGGAGACCTCCTCAAGGTAAGAGAATGTTTGTTTCCTTACCTTGGGACAGCATTGCTGCTGCATCAGTGCTGGAAACTTGGTAGGATTGGGCTGCTAGTTGCAGTTAGGAGAATTCAGATAGCTGTAAGCTTGAATCGCACATTAGGTCCACTTGCCTTCAAAAGGCTCCTCTATCTCTGCTGCAATGCAACTGTTACTCTCTTCAATGTCAGCAACATGGCTGAAATCTCAAGGTTCAGATCAATAGCACGTTCAAACTGGTCCAGTCGCAGAGCATCTGGTTTTCAGGAAATGTCAAACACTGTATCACAACTGATGAGGTGGAATTTTGCCTAAGCTAATTCATACCTGTATATGTTCCAACTTCAGTCATGCCCAGCTTTGTATTTAGGATGACAACTGTAGCGAATGTGGCCAACTGTTCTTCCATGTTCATTGGACTAGGAAAATCCAACACTATATTAAATGCTTCTGATATGTTTTGTCCCCATCATGTTAACTATTCCCTTTTTTCTTTCCTTGAACTGACTGCACCAATAATATGACAAATGGACTGTAAATGACCCAACTTGTTATGGATGCCCAAACTTCTGACTTGTGGAGTTTTGGTATACTTTATTACTTGCTTAATTTCAAGGGCCTGAGGGTGGGGGTAACAAAAGCTCTCTTAGCCAAGCCAGTTAAATGTCAGTAGCATTAAGAGCCCATAAAAGTTCCATAAAAAGTGTAACAGTTCATCACTATTGACTTGTAAGCCTGAACCTTAGAAATCAGTACAAAGAAATAGATCTTTCAACACTTCCAGAAGAAGTTCAGGCTTGAATTTTAAGCCAGTCTCAAAATAAAATAGCAGCAGAATTTTCATAGGGTCTGCAGTTTTATCAAGCAAACAAGAGAGGAGATCTCAAGTGCCAGGAGATGGGTATGTGCATTTTAAAACCAAGTCCCTTAACTCTGGGAGTTAAATCCAATAAATAAGTAGTTGTATATAATTTTGGCTTCAGTTTATGGTGATGAAATCTATAGCCAAGTAGATTTCCATGGAAACCTTTTTTGAGAGAACTCGACATTCAGTTCCAGCACAAGTAATGTCAGTTATATTCTAAGATTTGGTTCTTCCTTCAACCTCTTTTTCAGCGCTGTTGAACCTCAGGAGTTCAGTGTAGTGGTAGCCATAGTGAGAGAGGGGTGTCTTCTCAGCGGATTCCTAACATACTGTAATAGCAGTATGTGGTGTAAGAGGAAGACCAGTTTGTAGTAGTAAACATCCTATGAGTTAATTTGTTGAAAACAGCTGAATCGGCAATCTTTTACTAGTCCTTTCTCAGGTTTTAATCTAAGAAGCAATATTCTATATTGTTGGCAATCCTTGATGGCTTGTAACTGAAATTATCTTAGGGATGATGACAGATCTTGAGAGTTCCACTTTTTTACAAATGTCTGTGACTTGAATAGTTCAGTGTTTCAGATAGGTAGAAGGGGAAAAAAAGTGGACCCCCCCCTCCCCCACACACACACATTGCGCTCCATGGGATCTTATTCCACGTAAAAATGAATTTCATCACACTGTTAATTTTGAAAGCACAATTTTTCATACAATGGATGTTTGTGGGGGAAAAAAGTTGGATATCTCTGGTACTGAATTAAGGTGCATAATGTAGAATATTTTTACTAGTTCTGATTACAATGAGAGGCAAAGATAAAAGGGCATGGTTTGACTAGATCGGAAACTGTAGACAGTTTAAGCATAAGTACATAGTATAGAAATGGTAAAAAGATATAAAGATGGTAGATATCAAATGACACACTACAGCATACTATAAAAGGTGCCACTGAATTTTGCACAAAGCACCATTCAAGGTGAATTTCGATAGTCCTGCTAAGTTAACAAGAATTTGAGGAAGTAGATAAGACTGCTGATAGATTCATGGAACTCCTGTGAGGAAGAAGACCTGTTCTCTGACTTGTTGGCCTTCCTTTGGTGCAGCTATGTCAACAAAATTCCTGCAATTCAACGTGAGTTTTACCTAGTGGTTCACCACAAGGTGGCACCTCTCAACCAGCTCTAATAATATTGAAACTGAAGTGAGTTGTGAAAACCACTGGATTTTTTGGTAGCCTGACAATAAGGAAATGAAATGGGAGTAATTTTAAAAAACAAACTGTACTAAGCATAGGGTGCTTGCCGTACCTTGATTTGACTAGTGGGACAAATGACCAAGCCGTGCTAGGACCTGGAATTTGAGCACTGTGTTCTCTTTTAGCCACAAGGCCTTTGGCTACTTGAAGCACTGAAGAGGCAACTCTCCAGCTTTTGTGGTTAAAAGAGCATTTTTCTGAAGCAGAGCAGGCATTCTTTTCTCGCTGTTTGTGCAAGAAAGAAAACCACCCCCAAAGCAGTGCCAGCTTTTTCAAAACTGTACCACTTTGGTGCACTTGTCTTTCCTTCACTGCTTTGCTCCCTCTATTAACCGAAGCTGCTGCAAAGATCTACCTGCTGTGGTGGTACAGCCGCCCACATCCTGCAGGTTGCATAGCAGCAAAGGGTATGTGCAACTTAGATGCAACTTTATCCAAATTGTCATAGCTGTGCCTTGTGATTGCACCACTTCAGTTGTCATGAGTTACTGTGTTTGGGAGAGGGAAGATTATTTTGTTAGAAAGTGCCTGTATTAAAAATTGCACCACCTGTGTATAGCTGTTCAGAATGGAGAAGGCCTGTTTGGAAAGCTTTTGTCTGACGCACAAACTTTCTGCACAGAACAACATTTTGACAGGAAACTGTTTTCAAACAAGTGCCCCTTAGTATGTGAAATATGAGGGAATGTAGTTCTATCATGCCTTCATCTGGTTGTTGGGAGCCTTGGGGCAATACCCTGCCCTGGATTTCCCTTGGCACCTTGCTCCATATTTGTATAAATAGTGCTGGCATCAGCCCAGCAAGGTGGGCCCCCTGGCCAACCCCAACACTACCCTGAGTTGCGTGAAAGAGCTATACCACTTCAAAAAGGTCTTCTACCAAAGAAGTAACCCCATGATTTGTTCAGTCTCTGGGTATGCTGCTGGTTCATAACCAACCTCATAAGCAGCCTCTCCCCACCTGCTTTTTCAATCTTTCATTGGGGCTAGAAGCAGTTATGTCCCCTACCATTTTCTACCCCCTCTCATGCTGCTTAATCTGTAGTTGGGTGAACCTAGGACATCACTAGAAAGAGCAAGTTCCAAAAGTGGCTGCTACTCTTTGTTCTTCTGTGACTTTGATCTAAAGTCTAAAAGGTTGTTACTGTGCTGGTATCCGAGAATGTAAAATAGGTAAAGCTGATCACTTTGTGTTGAGCAGGCTCGTGGTTGTAAGGACAAGCATTTGGGTTCCTTATGTTGGGAAGAGGAGCTATTCTGCTGTATAATTGTGGCAATCTACTGCATCTGTTCCCCCATTGCCATAAGGCATCCTGCAGCTCTGGACCACATGAAGTGGCTTACATTATATTTGGCATGCCTCTAGTGATGACTTCAATGGAGAAAATGCTATGAGGGATTATTAAAACCCTCAGAAGAAGGATAGAACCCCGCTTTTCCCCCTTGGGTTTGCCCATAAGCTCGGTACAGTAAGTACAAGGCTCTCTTGATCACATAAGTACTCAAGACTGGGAAATGTATGCATCTGAGGGAAATACTGGGTTTATAACTGTAGCCAGTGGGGTCAAATTTTGGCTTTGCCCCCTCAGCAGGGACTGTAGGTGACAAAAGCAGCAGGCAGATCCCACTGTTCTCTTCAAAGTTGCAAGGAACTTGTAAACAAGTACTCAACTGGTTGCCTAGAATGAGGAAAAAAATGACCTCCAATTGACTATGATGGTAAGCTAGACAAAAAGTGATGTTCTTACTTTCTCATGCAACATAAATCAGTATGGGCATGTGGAAATCTTTGGGAAACAAGAAGTTTTGTGCATGTGTTATGGATGCTGATGCTGAAGCCCAGGGGTGCCCAAACCCCAGCCCTGGGGCCACATGTGGGCCTTGAGGCCTCTCAATGTGGCCCTCAGGGAGCCCCCAGTCTCCAATGAGCCTTTGGCCCTCTGGAAATTTGTTGGAGCCCTCACTGGCCGGATGCAACTGCTCTCAGTGTGAGGACGACTTTTTGACCTCTCGCGTGAGCTGCGGGATGAGGGCTTCCTCCACTACTTGCTGTTTCAGGTCTGTGATGCAGTAGCAGCAGCAAAGGAAAGGCCAGCCTTGTGTTGTGCAAGGCCTTAATAGGCCTTGAGCTATTTCAAGACCTTCATTCATTCGTATAAGTTCATCTTTAATATATTCATTTATGTAAACTTATGTAAATTTATTCAAATTTTAAATTTAAATTAATTCTTTTTTTCCTCGGCCCCCAACACAATGTCAGAGAGATGATGTGACCCTCCTGCCAAAAACTTTGGACACCCCTGCTCTAGCCCACCATGTCTTCTTTCACTATCTTCCGTTCTTTCTATTTGAATCCAGGAAGGAGAAGGAAGAATGAAAGACACCTGTGGATGGAGGCATCCCACTGTATGGCATGACTGCCTCAGTTGGCCACATGGACAGTTCAAGTGCTGTGTGTTTGGAATGTTCCCAGTGTTCTTTATTGTTCAAGTATTTCAGTGTATACCATGGAAATGAGCAGAGGAATTGGTTTCACTTGAGACACAGAGAGAACAATAAAAAACAGTTCTTCAGTTCTCACCCCAAAATATCAACCTTACGCTTCTTTAAAATTTATTCCCCTTTCACTCATTAGACTTGAAATGCTATGACACGCTGTATTTTGAAGACATTTGGGGGCTTTCATACGAACAAAAACTTGCCCATGTTTTTAAAAAAACGCTTAACATTCACCCAAGGGGAATGTCAGAAGTCTGTTGTATTTTAACATTCAAACATCAGGGAATAGTATTACTCCTTTCCTGCTAGATACTGGAGGAATCACCAAGTCCCAATGCAGCGGGAGCAGGGATTGCATAATTTCAACTCTCATCTTCACAACCAAAAAAGTCGCATTTATATAAAATGTAAGACACCTTTGTATTTTGTAGAAGTATATACAGGCTAAACCAGCTTGCAGTAAACTGAGGGCCCAATCTTATGCAGTACGTGCTGGCTCACCACTAGTGCACACTGTCGCTAATGTGCCATAAGGCAAATTTGCAGCCCTCAGTGCTGCTAGAGCGCTGGTGCTAGCTCAGTGCCAACCGGCACTGGGCCAGCACGAGTGGAGCATGTGTGCTTTGCTGCTTGGCAGTTGTATGGACCGCCAGGCGTTCCGGGGTGGGGGGAGGGCAGAGAGAGGGTGGGGGGAGGGAGCAGGTCAGGAGGGGAGTGGGACTGGTAGAGCAAAGTGTGTTTGGCTGCCAGCCCGACACGGAGGCTCTTAATTCTACGGCAACCCTTGGGTAGCCATAGAATTGAGTAGCCTCATTGTGGGGCTACTTGCCTTATCTGGGGGAAGGGGACACAAGTCCTCTTCTCCCAAAGAGTTGCCAGCACTGTCTGCTGAGTGTGCAGGATACAGGGACAGCCATTTTTGGTGTTGCTGCAGTCCTGGGAGTCGGGCAGCTCAGGACTGGGCTGTCAGCAGTTTGTAGTGCAGTAACTCCATGGAGATGCCAGAATGGAACTTGTTACACCTGTGCAGGTCACAATTCTAAGTTGACATGCCAGCTCAGTCTCTTTCTCTCCCATCAGAAGTACATGCAATACTATTAAATGTGGTATCTCCCTGGAAGATGGAGAGATCAGAATGCAGGTTAGTGGGCATGCTTCCAAACTTTTGGAAAGCATCTCTAAATATATTAGGTAGTTCAAACTTTCTTAGCCATTTAATACTTTAAAAAAAATCTTGTTTTAAAAGAAACTGCACTGAAATGAAGCAGTATCACTCTGATTCGTCTAGACTTGCTACAACCCTGCAGCCCATCTTGAAAATGCCACAGCCTGAGTTTTGTATCCAGTGTCACCACAGCAAAGTCAAAAATCAAATGGCTTAAGAGTACGAAACTATTATTGACCTAGGGAGGAAGTGGCTGCTCGATGATACCCTGAACCAGTCTGTCTCATGCTTGCTATTTTCACTTCTGTGCTTGCAAGCCATCAGTCATAGGCTGGCAGCTGCCAAGTAGCAGCAAATCCTCAGCATTGCCATCTTCCATCTGGGACAGGGCTTTCTGTCTCTTTAAGGGCATGGAAGCAGGTCGGTATTCAGCTGTTGCATCAGTGCAACACAGGGTTAGGAGAAGCTGGTGCTGTGAAATCTCTTTCTTCTGAGATCTTAAAGGTACCAAACCCCAGCCCCTCTTTGTTGTTTATTAGGATGATCAGCCTTCTAGCAAAGCCTAAAATAGCATATTAGCAGCACAGAGGTGACAAGTGTGCGTGCCATACAGCGGCAGAGTGGTAAATTTGTATGTGCAGAAATTAGGACCTAAACCTATGGGCCTCCAGCACTGGTGCTGAGCTCCAGTGTTGGCACTGAGTGTTGCAAACGTGCCAGAAGGTATGTTCATGACATCAGGAGAAGAGGAGCTACCTGGACTGGACCAACCCCAGTCAGCGCTGGGCCTCAGCACCGCACTGATGATTCTGCAGTGCCGATGGTGGTATGTTTGCCCACCAGGTGCCAGTGCAGGGTTTGTGGGACGGGGGGGGGGGGAGGAGGGACCGGTGGAGCCCAACTGAAAAGCCCAACATGAAGGTTCTCTTGTTTGCACCACCAAAATAGCCAGTACAGACTTGAGAAGCCCCATTGTGGGGCATGGGGCTTCCCCCAGGGAAAGGGAGTGAAAGCCCTAGCATGGCTGCTGGGTACAATTGTAGCCATTTTGGTGCCGCAGTGCCACCCGGGATAGGATTGGGCTACCCATCAGGTAATACACCTGATAGCCACATCTCACTAATCTAGCAGTTCTCAAATTGTGGATCCAGGACTCACCACTGGGTTGTGACCCAATTTTTAGTGGTTCGTGAAACTAACAGGGCAGATTAGGCCATGTGCATCAAGGGTTAAATAAGCTACTACTTGGAGGGAGCACTATATCTCTTGGGGGGAACACTACTTGGGGGGAGCACTATTAATGGAGCACTAATCACCATTATGGCTACCCTTCTTGACATTCATAAATCAGGCAGCAGCCTCTAGGGCTTCTAAAATGTCCGGGAACCACTGCATTGTTCTATACAATTAAAAAAAATTCAATCTGAGATTTCTTTACTAGAATATTTTCTTTTCCTGTCACTTATCTCTACATTGAAACTTACTGAACCCTCACATTTGACTAGAGCTGGCCCATCCATGAGGCCAAATGAAGTGGTTGCCTCAGGCAGCAGATTAGGATGGGTTGCCCATCTCTGTTCATGTGTTTGCCTCCACTGTTCTCCTTCCACACTCTGAATTAGTAAAGGAAGAGGGGGACAGGGAGGGAGAGGCAATGTGGAGGAGAGGGCTGAGTGAGAACATTGGAAAGTGGGAGAGCAGAGGCTGGCAGGTTATCAGGTACGGGGTGGCATGTTGCCTCAGGCATCTGGAGTCTTAGGCCAGTCCTGCATTCAACAGGTGGAGCTTTCCTTATCATGGAGATGTCATGAAGGGGGATGTTCAACCTGTTGGGTTGTTGCCTAAGATGCAGCTATTAAAGCTGGCAACCTTTTAGCAAGAAAGTTTTTCTGCAAACACTGTGCTTCCCAAAAGGTACAAGGTACTCCAAGGTCCAAGAACCCCAAGCACAAGCCCTGCCACTGCAGCAGAGTGGAGAATTTGAGAATTAGAGTTCATAGATCAGGCAGCCAGCCTATTTGTTTTCCTAAGAGCTGTCCTGTTTCCTTTAAAAGCTAACCCAAAACAAACCACATAGGTTATTTTTAATTCCCATTTGAAGGCACATTAATTACAGCTATTGATAGCCAGCTCAATCTGCCTAAGAGATAAAAGCATTAGTATAGAGACTGCTCTTAGGAATTTTATCATCTTTCAAAAAGAAACAAAGTCTAGCAGGATGAAAAGACAGTGAAAATCCATCCTCTTCTTTCATGTCCCCATCCACTCATCCTCCTGGGTTTTTCCATTTCTACATAGCTGGAGGCAGAGGTTTCAACTTTGAGTCTGAAAAGAGCCCAGAATAGATTATCCAGAACTTGCAAGCTGCAACAACATCATTCCTGACCCCACTTTATGGCATACAAAATACCAACTTTTTTTTTCTTCCAGCGTTTTCTCTGTGAATGCTTTTTTCCCCCCAAATGCTCTGCTGCAGTCCCAACTAAAATGTTAAAAACAGAAAAGCTGGATCTGGTGAACTTGGGGGAATATATTATGTGCCTGAAAGAATCATGAACTGAGTTTAAATATGTTTAGAAACTTAATTCTGTTGCCTAGGAACTTTCAAGCCTTTTAACAGATAACGCCATCTTTTAACACATCAGGGTTGGGTGCCAGAAAATGGAATCTGGTAATGAAGGTTTAGAATTGACCTACCCAAGGTTCTTATCAGCACCACTCTGGCTGTGGGCTCACTCCATGCCCTCCAGACCTTATCTCGCCTCCACAAAAGCCTCCTGTGCTTCTTGCTGATCTGCCACATGCAGAGCTCTAGTGGACCATGAGGAGCTACAGGTACACAACTGTTCACATTTCCCATGTTTACTAAGAAACTGTGTCTAGTGCACTGTTTCTCAAACTGTGGGTCAGGACCCACTAGGTGGGTTGCAAGCCAATTTCAGGTGGGTCCCCATTCATTTCAATATTTTAGTATATTAGACTTGATGCCAACATGGTATGTGACTGTATTTGGGGAGATCTGTACTTTTAACAGGCTACAATGTATATGCTTTTAACAATGATAGTCAGTGGGGCTTATTCCTGGGTAAGTGTGGATAGGATTGCAGCCTAGGACTTGATAATGTCGCTTCTGGCTCTGACATCACTTCCAGGTTAATGATAACATTTCCAGTGGGTCCCAACAAATTGTCATTCTAAAAAAATGGGTCCTGGGCTAAAAAGTTTGAGAACTGCTGGTCTAATGTATTCAGAGAAAGTCAGTAATGAGCAGTCCCACTGAAATGTATGGAACTTAAGGCCCAGCCCTTTTAAGACACTGTGCCAATGGCATACTGATGTCATATCCTAAGCCTGCCCAGGTAATGTCACACCAGCATGGCCCTTCCCAGCTAACAGCATCTGTGAAAGCTCTGATACAGCCTATCATCCATGGTGCAGAATCCTGACATTAGTGCATCATCCATGCAATGTCCAAGGAGCCAATCACTGTATCCAATCAGTCCCAGGCTAGCAGACAGAGAAGTACCACCAGGCTGAGCCAAGAGGGGGTGGGGGAAGGGGCAGGGCCAATGAGTGGCCATTGCTAGGGGATGCCCCATCAGCTCCTACAAATGGGCAATGCAGCAACGGGCACCGCTGCCAACCTTGAGGAGATCCAAGAACCCTATCCACAGACTCAACCACATGCCATGAGGGTCACACAGCACCCCCACCCCCCTCCAGGAGCTACTGTGGCATTGGCATCAAAGGGATAAAAACACTGGTTTTGTTTTTCTTTTGATTTATGTACTCACTGGTAACAGGAGATGAACCCAGTTCATTTTGTGGAACAGAGTTCTCAGTGCTTTTGTCAGATACAGCTTTGGGGTCAGGAGCTAGTCCTGGGGAACACCCCCCGCTCCCCAAATTAATAGGAGCTCAAGATCCTCAGAGGGCAATTATCTACAGAAGCTCAGAATATATCATGTTCCATGTTCAAATACTTTTTGCTCTCCAAGACAAATATGTTTTAGGAAGATGCCTGCTGTTTTATTAATTTATTTAGGCTTCTAGGCCTCTCCAGAACTCAAGTTTTCAGAACTGTTTTGAAAACAGTTACTACATTATAATACTTTTAAAAAATTTCACAATAGTATAAAACTAGAATTTTCTAAGATTTATATATTTAGATTATCCTAATAAAGATATCAATAAAGATATAACTCTTTGACTTTGAGTTAAATGGTATGACATAGAAGGTGAACTCTTAAAACACAGTATATGGCTGCAATCCTATCCACTGGGAGTAAGCCCCATCAACTAATAATGGGATTTACTTCAGAGCACATATGGTTGGGCTGTATGAAAAGCACCCAAAATGTGCTTGTTCTTGTCCACTGAAATGCAACCCAGATGGTTTGACTGGGACTTGTGTCTAGCCATGAATTCTCTCCATGGATCTCATAGTCTGATACAGAAGAGGAGCAGTCTCAGAGGCAGAAGGTCCATGCCAGTTAGCACCAGCAAACATGTTCAAACAGTGACTGCAGAAGTGCCAAGCATGCTGCACTGCAGAAAAAGGCCTCATTTAAGTTGATTAGAGATCACAGGCACTCATATTTCGTTAGCAAGAACCTGCTGCCTAAGCAGACAAGGCAAGTATATTGCAGGGCATCTGACAACTTAGCCCCAATGATCACAAAGCAGAGCAGACAGACTTCAGTCAACCTCCATGTGCAACTGGCCAGTTTCTTCACAGGTAGCTTTTAACTCTTCCCCCCCCCCCCCGCTCCTGACTCTACTCTTCAAGATATTAACAGCAATGGCAAGACTGTTTAGAATAAGAGTTGGTTCTAGCTAGAGATGCTGGTGAAGCTTGCCAGACTTGGGCCTGGATATGGTTTGTAATGTTTGCCTCAAAGGGGCCATTTGAAACCCTGAATTCCTCTCCAACTTGGATTGAAACCCATGGCAGAGAAAAAAAATCCCAGTTTACCAAAGACTCACTGTTCTCAAAGCTGCTCTTCTCTTTCAACAATGCTTGACCAGCTCAGACAGGGCAGCAGCTGTGGTGGGGACCAATCTGGCAGCAGTGGGTGAAGGGAGAAGGTTTTTTTTTTCCACCTCCCTTATCTTTCTAGCTCCTGGGGTGCTTTCAAGGGGAGGGAGTGGATATGGAGACTGGGGTGATGGTCGTTGGAGGCCAAGGATGGTGGCGATGTGGCAAGTTCAGAGAGCTTTGGAAATAAAGAGATTCTTCAGTTTATTTCAACATGAGTGTGGGGAGGTGGAGCTCATCCATCTGTAGTTATGGTCTCATCCTTCTTTTCACAGAATAATGGTGGAGGCTCTGGGAGCTATTTAAGCAAATAGAAGTTTGGGAAACACATAAAAGAATAGCCTCCAGTCAAGTGGAAACATTTCATAAGAAAATCTTAGATTCTTGCATTAAGGAGTGATCTTGTGGCTTCAGCCAGGAATTGCTGCGCTCTGTTACCTTATCAAGCCAAGGTGGTGCATTTCTCAAGGTGAGAAGGCATCAGCTCAAAGCAGACCAGTGAGACATGCGGATGGCTGACTGGTAGGCCCTTGCCAGGCTGCTCCCCCCCCCCCAGCTCTTCCATCTGAGAGCTTGATGCCATGGACTGAACCCAGGATCTTCTACATGCAAAACATGTGCTTGCCACGGATGGCTTCTGTATCATGGCTTCTGTATCACATAGCCATGTCTTCAAAGCACTTCGAGGGGAGGAGTTAGGAACCATGCAGTAGTTGCTTTGCAGATGACCATGTGCTGCCAATGAATGGTCATTGAATGGCAGTGGTCATTTGCAGCCTCAGCCAAAGGGGCAAATCCAGCATTGCCCCCCATTCAACATCCAGAGAAGTGGTGGTGTGTGCTGAAAGTCTTAACCATTTGAGAGCTAGTGTGGGTTAGTGGCTAAGAGATTGTGCTGAATATTAAAACATTGTCTCTGCCATGAACCAATGAGATGGTCTTAGGCAAGTGGTGATCAGGAGCAGAAAAACCCTGGTGCTAGGGCCTCCTTCCTGCCCTCACCTGTGCCCTAAGCTCAGAGTCAACTGTTAGGTCAATGCTGGCACACAAAGATAAATGGTACTCAAAAAGAGGCGGTCTTCAGCAGCCTCCCTCCCAGTTGCGGAGAGGATCCTGCAAAGCCTATGCCAGTGATTTTCAATCTTTTTCATCTTACGGCAAACTGGCAAGGCACTAAAATGATCAAGGCACACACCATCAGTTTTTGGACAATTGACAAGGCACACGGTGCTGCCAGTGGGGGGGGGGGGGCTCACATGCCCCAGTGGTCCTACTAATAAATGACCCTTTCCCAAATTTCCACAACACACCTGGGGACCATTCGCAGCACCCATATGTGCCATGGCACAGTGAATGAAAATGGCTGGCCTATGCAATAGTGTCCAGTATAGCCTAAGTTCAGGGCTAGGGAAATACCCTGGTTGAGTTCAGCTGAAGATGGGCAGAAGAAGAATCTAAACAATCTTTATTGGGGAAGAAATAATACATGGGAAAATCAAAGCACTAAGAAGCAGGTATACAAAATGGTGTGGGTGTTGGAAGTGCCATGGGGCAGATCTTAGCAAAAATACAAGAAGGTAATTACAGGTAACCACTTAAATGCAAATAATTCCATTATGTGTCTAATGTACTGTACGTTGGCATAAACTTCCAGACTCCATTATACTTTTCCAAACCGAGGGAGGAAGGTGGAACTAACCACTCACAGACAAACTCTGAGGGAACCAAGTCAGAACACGCTTGAGCATCCTTGGACTCCAGTTTAGGCGATCTAGCTGTGATTAGGTCTTTGCCCTCTGATTTTTTTAACCATTCTCCAACCATCCATTGTGGTGGGCTTGGATGCTCAATTGTGTATGAGCTCAGACCTATTACGCTTGCTGGATTCAGAGGATGGCTTATCCACAAAGCAACCTGTCTACCCACCCATGCAGTCTTTCCTTCTGTTAAGGCAACTATTTCAAAGTGTCTCAGTGAAGCCTCTTTCCTATTGAATCTTTTATCAAGGCTTCCCCTAAGAGGAAAAGATGGGAAACAAGAGGCGCAAGGGGAATTCAATCATCACAGTGACTCCCTTTAAGTTAGATGCACTACAGAAGTAATTAAACTTGCCTTCCAGGGTTGATTGAAAGTTACATTTGGATTAGTGGTACTCAGAGTGGTGGCCCAAAGACAGGTACTGGTCTTCTAGCTATCGGCTGCTGGTCAGAGGTAAATTTCCAGGAAAGAAGCAACAGTAATAACATGGCACAGATATAGTACCAGTCCCTGGCACACTGAAAAAAAAATTAGTTTGAGAAAAACCGGTCTAAATAATGCATGCAAAGAGCTTTGCACACTCAGAAACCTCCCTGAGTTGCAGAAGGCTGTGTTGGTGCTTTCACAAAGGCGCTGTACATCCTTTGGTAGTGTTTTCATCGCGGCAGCTATAGTGCTGGGCCAGCAAGAACCAGATGGTTTAATGTATGTTTTGACTTCAGTACAGATTCCTGGAATCTAACCTGCACTTAAGTATGGAACTTCAGTTTGATGATGATGTGGACAGAGAATACATACTTCAGTCGCTCCCTACCTTTTCAGGCATCTTCCACACGCTGAGTGAAACAAGATGGTAAAGCAGACTGTAGGTGGGGGAATCTAGATTTTTGAAGGTTGCCTCCCTTACAAAGAAACTGTGCAAGAAAAAAACGACCACACCAAAGACAAAGGTTTAGCATCGCACTCTCTCTGAAGTTCCACTCACATAGAGGAGCATTCCTGACCCCCCCCAAAAAACCCACATGGTACCCCCATTTGTAGTCTGTAGTACATTTCACTTTAGCACTTGAGGACTTTTCCAACATATTCTACTGAATGTGTTAGATCATCTCAGGTTGAGCAATTATGTAGCCATTAGCTGTCAGAACTCAAAGCATTTTATTTGGGAGCACCATTCATTTTTAAGGTTCCCTTTTGTTACATTTTGAACACATTCGGGTCCAAAGTTTTTGTTCCACAAGACCCAACTGGATGATCCCAATTCATTATCCTACCCCCCCCCCCATCCACTTGTAACTTTTCTTCCTGAAACTTAGCTTTCAATGCTTCCTATATAGGCAATGAAAATCTAATTGAAACTTGGAAACAAATGGGTTTCTGAAAATTCAGGCTGACTTGGGCCCTGTTGGCAGCACTCCTGTAATTTCCAAAATTGTTCTCATTGGATTGTACATCTCATTATAGATGCTTCTTCAGTTGATTACTAGAGATGCCTAAGAGACCCATTTTTAATATGGACAATTCAGAAGTAGTCTCTTCCCCCCCCCCCCCCGGAAATAGTCCTTTTTGGCTACAATCCAAGGAAACTTGTATGCGTGGAAAGAGATTTGCAAGCATGTAAGAATGAACATTTCATACAGTTCTTTTTAGGTATGATCCAGACATATCTATAAAATATTTGTTGATGAAGGGGAGGGCTATGAACTTCTCTACAATTTAGCACAAACTTATATACTGGATACATCTCTTTGAGCCACAGGCATTCAATGACACTTTGAACAAGTGCCCCAAGGCTACTAAGAACCTTTTGCCATTTATTAACTATCACTGTCAGCCCATCACTGCCAACCTAACAATGAGGTGAGGCAAAGAGTAATTAAAAGGGTTGCATCAGCAGCAGATTCTGAGGGATTCAAAGGTGGACTTGAAAGCCCTGCATCCACTGCTGCCCCCCTCGTCCGTCTGGTGCTGACTCAAGCTGTAATGCTCCATTTTCTTTTTGCCTGAGTGTGAAGCGGATCATCCCCTTCTTACCTTGCTCCCCGTGCAGTTTCCTTAAAGCCAGAAGTGCAAGACTTCCAGCTTATTTACAGGGACAGTGTGCACCGTGTCTTTAAATAAAACCAGAAGTTTCACTCTTCCAGGTTTGAGGAAAGCAACTGAGAAGAGCATGATAAGGAGGGGTTTTTTTGGTTGTTTTTTTTTAAATTTTACAGACCATGGCTGAAGTAGCAGCAGTGGTGGCATGCCAGTTCAAGCTGCCCTAGTCTATGATGATGGCTTGCAAAAGTGACTAAAGACGAATACATGTATATTGTTGGGGAAAATCAATCAGTTCTGAGGCATGACAGACAGTTCCTCTTAAATACAGTCAATCTCCTTTAGTACATTAAAAGTTCTGTTTCTCAGGATACATGCTTCACCACCAACACTGCCCCCATCTTGTTCACTACCCCATTCTCGTTAAAGAATTTATACCATTTGAAACAGCTGCCTCTAGAATGCAAAGGAGAATGAAAGATTTTAAGAAGGCTCATTTTGAAGAGAACGTGATGGAAATAAATGAGGCATGCTTCTCAATAACTGCTCAAGACTGCAATGTAAGAAGGTATGGTTTACTTTGTAGCAATGTATGTGCCAAGTAGGGATTGTTTAAGAGGAGGTGATTAGGACTAAAGCTATGACACTTTCCTTCAGGAACTGCCAGAGCCTTTACAGCATTGTCTCTATGACACAATTAAGTTGAAATAAAATACACATTATGCCCCCCCAAGGCAAGAGAAGTATCTGATTAATAGATACTGTGAAGAAAACCAGGCCACATCATATACAATACAAAATGGATGGAAGCTTTTGTTAAGGTGCTTACATAATGGACTTTATGGAATGTTGCAACATATACATATAAGCAGAATATCATTTTACATTTATGTATATATATTTAAAATGATAGACTGAGATTGATGAAAACCTTTATAATTTCTAATCCATAAAATGAATTTAAAATATTTAATATAAAACATCTACCAAAAATAAATGATCAGGTTTTACTATTATATACATAACATAGAAAATATTTCCAGTTCTTTTCTAAGCATTCTTCTTTGTTGGTCTGAGTCCACTTTGTGCCTCTCAGTAAGATGCCATGTGTACCAAAGAGCATTTAAACAACTGTGCGTAGTGGGAGAGTTCTGTCACTCGGTTCACCATTTCCTGCAAGGATGCAGTGCAGGGATAATTCAAGGCAGCCATCTTGGTGGCCATAACGATGCTTTTCAGCAATTCGCAAAGCTGGTTGCTGGAGTTCATAACACGGCTGCGTATTTCCTGAGTAGTCAACTGCCTAGTCAGGGTGTCCCCGATGTACACCAGTTTGTGAGCGCTTAAGATAACAAACTTGCTGTGAGCCACAAAGATCCTTGGTGGCTGAGCAGCACTAATGCAGCTGAAGAAGGCATCAGTGGCATTCAACAGGGAAATGAAATGCGTCTCACACTGGTCTGAGTAGAACAGAAGCAGTTGTCTCTCTTGGGAAGCTATCAGGCTGTTCACAAAGTGAAGGCCTTGAGGTGGCTTCCATTTTGAAATGTCATTTTCCACTGGCTTTGTGATCTCTTGTTCGAGCCACTGAAACTGATTCAGCTGAAAGACAAATATGAGAGACACTAATAAGTACTATCAGGGTACAACAAGGCATTCAAGCAGATAATCAATTTGAGGGCTGAGCTGAAAGTTCTCAGGCGAACTTTTGGCATGAAGTTTTGGAGACATGGGAGAGGGGAGAATTGCATTCCCTTTCCCAATGGCTTCCCACTTTAGGCTATCTCCATCAGATTTGTGGTGTTAGTTCTCCCAGCAGCTGTTATTCCCACCCCCCACCCCCAGAATTCCCTATAGGAAAAACATTGTGTAATCCTTATGTATCATTTCCCACAAGGAATTCTGGGAAAAATTGCAACAGCCCAGTTAGGATCACCCATCACTTCTTCCTTTGCTTCCCAGGTGGGCACGCGTGTATTGTGCAGGGGACCCCCCCCCCCACCAGTCTAATGCATCTTCCAACCCCCTGCTTGAGGTGACTGCTCCACCTTACCTCATGAGAAGACAGGTCATAAACACAAACATAAATCATGTTTTTGGAAAGTTAAAGAGGTGTGAATCTCAAATTGGTGCTGACTGGATGACTAAGTTCCAATCCAAAGCATAACTTTCCCCTACTGAACACAATGAGCCTTAATTCCAGAAATCATGCATCAGACTTTCCTGTAATAACAAACACACTTTGCCTTCTTCTAGGTCAATATATCTATCTGTTCTCCAATTGTGTTCTCTCTGGGCTGTGGTTCTCCAAAGAGACACACTGAACATTTTTGTCAGTCCAAACTAATGCTGAATGGAAAAAAAAAGTAGTTTGCCACTCTTGTTTTCCTGCCATTTTTGGTACTGTCCCTTTGACTCTCACCTGATGATGTTCCAGCTGCATCTTGTTCTGTTTAATTATATTTTCTTTTTCAAGAAGTTCCTTTTGTTGTCTTTCAAACTCTTCCTTCCCCTGATGGGACATTTAGGAAACAAAAAGTCACATCACACAAATACCTCTCTGGAGGTAACTACCAACCAATAAATTAGCCATTATGCGGCAGGTTTCATTATGTTCCAGCTCTGGTTTTATTACTGATCAGGCAAAGTATGAGAGAACACGGAGTTCACAGTTTGACAGGATCCTAATAAAGGCAACTGCATAACAAGCCTTATGTCACCAATAAGCTAACCAGAAAAGAAGAGCGAAAGAAAACCAGGGGATCTAGCCATGTGTTTGGAGGCTTCCCTTCCCACTGAGGAAATCAGCAGGAGATGAGGACAGGAAAAATAGCTTGTGTCTGCTAGGTCATGCACCAAGGAACTGTAATCCAAAAAGGGGGGGTTACTGTTGCTGGATTTCTGCCTTCCTCTGAAGCAGATATGGGGAGCAGTTGGAAGGACAAGGAAAGGACAGTGATTACTGCCAATTCCCCTAAAGTGTGTGGCAGTGCACACTGCAGCTGAGCTTCATACAGCTCAGAGCTCGGCTACCTGGAAGTTCAGCAATGACATGTGATACCATTGCCAAATGTCTGGCTACCCTGCATTGCCCCTTTGTAACTACAAAAGGGCTCCGTGCAGCAATGAGGATTCTTACAGTGAATGTTGGTGACTACCTTCTAGGAAATGAGGAGACATGATAGAGGCTCTTGCAAATATAAATGGTGTGAAGAGAACTGATTAGAGGGATAATCTCCTCCCTCACAATATCAGATCTTGGGATCACTCAAATAATTCATTTGGCAGAAGGTTCAGGTCCTTCAGAAGGAAGCACAACATAATATACAATTAACTGATTAAATTCACTACCAGAAGATGTGGTGGTGCCACTGGCCTAGGTGGTTTTGGTTCCTAGCCATGAATGCTAACCAGAACATCCCTGTGCAGAGGTAGTAATCTCTCAAAAGGTCAGATGCTAGGGAAAAACGACAGGGGGAGGACTATTGCCTTCATGCCCGGCTTTTCAGCTTGCCAGAAGCTTCTGGGTGGCCATGGTTGAGCATGTTTCATACTGGATTTGGTTCAACTAGCAAGGCAAGAATGCAGATGCTCACCTGTAAGTGTACATAATCGTAATCATCCATCCAGCTCTTTTCTGAACCATCGCTGATGTTGCATTGGTAATGTTGGTCTTTGGAAAGCAGTGGTGGCAAAGAAGTGCAAAGATCCTGGCCTTTGTCTCCAGTGTGCAAAGCAGAGGTCTGAGGGCTGTCATATACACAATCTGGAGCAGGCATAATGCTTTCTGGGGCATTCTTTATAAGTGAGTGGCAAGGTGCTTGTCTGAAAAGCACCTCTGCATTGACAATGATGCTGGTAGTCAGCTGTTTAGCATCATCCGGGATAGTCCGTGCTACCATAACAAATCGATCCAGGTCATTGCATTTGTTCTGGGGCTTGTTAATAGTCAGGACATTCAAGGACCAGCTGCAGTTACTGAGATCTTGACTAGTCTGGGTTAAAATCTGATGAGAATCCTCCAGCCTCTGCAGCTCCCTCTTCATTTTGTTGTAGAGACTGAGCTCTGAGAGGAAGGAAGCATTGATCGTGGCTCCCTTGGCAAAATGAAGGTAGTCAACCAATGACTGCTCCACCTTGTCAACAGCAGTGTGGATTTCGTTGATGTGTTTCTCCATGTACTCATAAGACCTCCACTCAGGGTTGACAAAGGCCATTAAACTGGAGACAGAGCTCTCCACTGTGTTCTGATGCCAGTAAAGTCTTTCTATGGCTGTGTCAGGATCCAGCACTAGTCTTTTGTCCTGAGAAAGAGAGGCTGAAATAGAAGATTCCTTTGATGTCGTGGAAGATGTAGACATGTTACTCCTGGTGCTCCCTGTGCTGGAAAAAGACAACCTGTTCATCCCATCAGTCACATCCTGCAATCTTTTAGTGTCCTGTGTGACTTGTGGAGGTACATCATATACACCCTCTTTTCCTTCAGGATTTAGACTGTCACTGAATCCTAAGTGCTGACCAGGGAATGGGACTCCTCGGGGAGTGTCATAGACATCTGTCTGTGGAGCCGTTTGCTGCCCAACAAACTGAGTTTGATGGCTTACTGGGACATCGTACAAGCCTTGGTGGTGTGATGCTGGATCAGAAGAAGAAGGGCTGCAAAGGCATTTCTGCCCAGCTTCTTTTGCAGCTGCTTTGACTGTGGAAGGAGGAACATCGTACACACCTTCCAGTCTAGTCTCATACTTTATGCAAGGAGCCAAGTCAGGTAAGCGTTCCCTGGGATCTGTGTCTTCTCTGCATGCAGAAGGGGGAATGGCATAGATCTGAAAGATAAAGTGCAAAGCAATGAGCCACAAATGGGCAGTGTTCCCATATTAATAAAGACAACCAGAACACTGACAAATTCACCCACATGAGTGTTGCACAAAGAGTAAATCCATACATTATTATTGTGCTGTGATCTCTGATTCACTGTGGTCACGTTCCATGCCATACCAGTAATGGTTGGTTGGCAACCTTCAGTCTCGAAAAACTATGGTATAAGCCTACAGCACCCGGTATTCCCAAGCGGTCTCCCATCCAAGTACTAACCAGGCCTGACGCTGCTTAGCTTCCGAGATCAGGCATGTGCAGGGTAACAGTTAATACCTATATACAAAAATCATGTGGGCTGGGCATATGATATGATTATTTTCTAGTGCGCCTTGACAGCTGATGCTGACATGGGAAAGAATCAATTATATAACAATAACAACAACAACAACTTTATTTTTACCCTGCCTTTCTCCCCGAAGGGACTCAAGGCGGCTTATATAATCCATCTATTCCACATGGTTCCTCTAACATCAAACGTAATTCGTGCACCATAAACTCTTAACCACACGGAAGCAAAGTTCCCTGCAATGTGGTGTTATCAAGGTCTAACACAACACACAAAACATTGATTCTAGCCTGTGCAAAATGACAGAACAGGAGCATCATCTCCTTGATGCAGTGATGGATGTATGCCAGTGGTGGTCTTCATTTGTGTGACCCAATCACCATCTCAGATACACAATAACATCATAGGCTGAGGCTCTGGCTTCTGAACACATTAGCCAGAGAGAAACTAACTTTGAATTTGAGGAGGCTGGCCATTGCATGGGAAGGGCCATAGATCAGTGGTAAAGCAAATGTTTTGCATCCAGAAGGTCTTACATTCAATCCCAGTTAGGAATGGGAAAGATTCTTGCCCGAAACCTTGGAAAGTCACTGCCAGTCACTGTGGATAAACCCATGGTGCATAAGTTCATATGCTTCAAAGGACAACTCGCGCCCCTAGTTTATGGATCTATATTAGGAATGTCTTGACAGTCAAATCTGGTTGTTTGAAGCGGCAGCTCGACTTCAGCTACAAATTCTAAAGCTCTTTGGCAGTCAACTGCATCCCCGAAAGCCACAGCACCAAACTGGAAGGAAGATCAGGAGTGGTCGAGCCTACAAAATCAGGAGCAGGGTGGCTTAAGGTGACCCAAAGCAAAACCCTACTTCTCACACTGTAAAAGTGACAGAAGGGCTTGCAGTCATGCAGCCAGATCTCTGAAAAATTACAGTTTACGCATGGTTAATGAAGCAACATTGATGAACTCCTCTCAGGTGAAGCAGACAAACATAATCAGTGCATTGCATACTTGTAGTTTTTAGCTCTAATTACAAGAATATCTTTCATATGGCTAGTAATTAAGCTCCAATGTTTATCTTTATAACAGTTAAAAAAAATAAATTAGCTACAAGCTAGAGGGGAATGTTTGAAGGGCTAGAGTTCAAAGCACTGCATACTCTTTCCCCCACCTTCTTTTTAGTGCAAAGTGTACTTTTTGTTTAAACATGCCTTCAATCCAGCATGAAATTACATGTTTGCTTGAAATGGAACAGCAATATACTTACCCCTTTGGCAGGAGGAACATCATACACCCCTTGAGATTTTGCTTCACCCATTTGTGCTGCTTGTGTGGGACTTTTAAAAGATGCAGGAGGGACATCATATATCTGGGTAGAGAAATGCTGTGTTACACAAAATATAAGCATTGTGATCATTGCCAATTCAAATTAATCTCTCCTCTCCTCCCTGCCTCCTTCGTTTGACTATTGGCATGCATGCACTTGGTTATTTCTGTTACAAACAGGATGAGGTTTGGGGTTTTACTTCTGTTGCTTAGCTTTTTAAAACACAAACACACACATTCACACAATGAGAGGTTGCCAGACCACTGTGTTACTTTCGTAAGAAAGATGTATAGGCCCGGACCTTGTATTCCTCTACTTTCACTCCTCTAATATTATGAATTATTTGAACAGGGATCAAGCAGTGGCGAGCAAGGAGGTTTTATGTGCATAACACATTTCAGGACATGCATTTGCAGATGTTGGAAGTGAACGCAAGAAGAGCCCTGCTGGATTACACCAGCATCCATCCAGTCTAGTACCCTGTTTCCAGTAAGATTTGGAAACCCAGATTTCCCAATACTCATCAGAACTTCTCTCCCCACTTTTAGTGATGTGTATTTTTGTTAGGTCAGCTATTTAACATCTGAGCACAATCACGCGTGGTTGGTATCAGTCCAACATCAGTGAAGACAAATGCAACACCATTCATTTCACATCTCTGCAATGGCCCTAATCATGTCAGTAAGTCTTTGACACTCTTGAGGTCCCTGAGTGGTTTTCCGGCTTCTGATGTGTCAGAAGCAGGTCACAGAAAGGTTGCTTTGCAGAGTGAATAAGTCCCATTTGCTTACTACTGCACTAAGCAAACAGTAGCTTCCCATTGCCTTGGTGCTTTTACCAATATGTTCCCCAGTTATCCTAGGTGCAATAGTAATGTTGCCCTCTGGGCCTGGAAATTCTCAGATATTTTCTAAGGAAAGTACAGCAGAACTGTATTGCTTTGGAATACCCTTGAGGGCCATTTCACACATTTTGAAGAGGCAAACCCAAGTTTCCCACTGTGTACATTCAACAGAGGGCTGCAGCTAATCCTGGCTTTCTGATGAGGGCACCTGTGTGAGGCACATGTTTGTTACCTCCTTCACACTGATGGGTATAGACATAAAAAGTCATCTTAGATTTACATCAAAAAAAGGACCACATGAGGTACTCCTTAAATAGCACAGATGCAATGAGAGATTCAAACCCTTCTCAACTATGAAACTCCCTGGATAGTGAGGTTTTGGTTAAGTTTGGACCAAGTTACATGAGACTTAAGATCTTGTTAGTTCTGGTAGGCTTTGTTTTTTCTGTTTTTGTTAGCTTCTGCTAACTGGGTTAAGTGATAGTTCTCTTATATATAACAACAGGGAAGCAACTGTGCAGTGTCACTTCTAGGGGCTGTTTGCCAGTGTCTCTTTTGCATTTTAGATTGCAGCTCCTTTGGAGACAAGGAATTCTCTTTTTATTTGTTTTGCTATGTAAGCTTTTTTTAAAAATCTTCTTGTTAAATATAACAAACAACAATGAAGAGTTAATATCCATCAGATTGGAACCAAGTGAGTGGAAGGGAAATTTAACCATATCCCCCTTCCCACGGTTCTGTTCTTCAGCCCCTCCCCCCATTCCATTGCTATTTATTCTGGCAAAAACACCATTCATGCCAACAGAAGGCTTTTTCCAGGAAAGCAGAAGCCAGTATTGGGGTCCCCATGGATCCCAAGGTAGGGTTAAAGCCTCTCTACCCCCCACTGCAGTCCTGACCCATGGAGGTCCCTGATCTGGTTACAGCTGACTAAAGAAAAACAAAGCCTGTCAGGGCTAATAAGCCTTTAAACGTCATGTGTCACTTGGGCTCTTGGTTAAAACTACCTCTTGGACCTTGTCATGAGGGTGAAAGGAGAAAAGGATATATTTCACCCAAAAGGATATATTGCACTTAGCTTGACCGAGTTCACCCAAGAAATCTAAACAAAAGGACTTCATCTGACACAGGACTTGATCCTACCAAGACACTTCTGTTGACACTTGTGATTTATCTCAGAGTGGCCTCCCGCCCCATTTCCACTGAAGTATGAGCACAGCTGCTGATGGTAATTGATGCCTAATCTCTAACAATTTTCATGAGGTGTGAATTAAGTCCCCCACCCCACTATCATCCTCACTCTGTTCCACTGAGATCAGCACATATGTACCCCATTTCCAGTCCCCTGGATCCTAGATGTGTAACATCTTGGGTTGGTTGGGTATTTTTCTTTGGTGGGGGCGGGGGAGTTGTAGGTTGCTGCGTTTTTTGCAGTGCTCTCTATGAAAAAAGCTTCAAGAATGACAGATGAAAGCAGGGTGCATTATGAAGTTCAGAATTAATGCCCAAGGCTACAATCCTAACCACACTTTCCTGAGAGTAAGTCCCATTGAACAAAATAGGACTTACTTCTGAGTAGACCTGGTTGGGATTGTGCCCCAAGTCTGATGCTGTTGACCTCTTAGCCAACGAGAAGCAGAAGACCAGCTCCTCCGTCTTAGGCCTGCATCATCCATTTCAGAAATTAACAAGTAGGTGCCTGTGCATTTTCTGTACTGTCCCTGTTACATGCAGGAGCCACAGTCATGCTTGTCTTTTTCTCCCTTTAACAAGTAAAGATGGCATGCATAGAAGCTCAAGCCAATTGTAGCAACTCATGGCATGCACCAAAGGGAAAAAGTATTGCTTTCATTCATGCATAGAGAACACCACACGTACATGCAGTATACAAGCAAGAATAGCCCTGTCATATAGGCTGCCTGGAGTACAGTTCAATTCAAAGGGCACCTGAAATGTTAGAAGCCATGGAGAAAGCTACCTTCGACATCTGACATGACCAACTTAGGACATTTTCCAGAACCCTCTGTGATGTCACAGGGAGCCCTGGAATGCACTTTGTTCCAGGATCCCTTCACTCAGGGATCCCTGCTCAGGGTAACAAAAAAAACCCAAGTCAGCCTTCATATAAATCCTTTTTCCAGCCAGAATATATGAGAGTCCAAATGGCTATTTGAAGCATAAACATCCTAAGGACTCCTTTTTTCTTCTACAGAGAAAACTTTTGAAATGAGAAATAGAATGGGGGGGGGGAATGAGGAAAGATCTGTATAGGAGGTGCCTTCAGGTATTCTACATGACCAGATGTAGATGTTATATTTTTGAGTCTTTTACCACCTTGTGAATTTTTTTAACTCTCTAGCAAATAAGAGAGTAGAAAGGGCCAACTTGTCAGACTGGGAAAAACACACACCACATTTTTGATTTGAAATGAGAGTACCTGATCTACACTTAGAAAACAGATAAAATGTCAAGACCTCTTGTGTAGATTAATTCCAGTGTCCAGTGTTGACAGTTTTATGAGTACATACCCCTTGGAGAGGACGAACTGGTGGGATATCGTAGGTATCCTTCTGGTATTTGGTAGGGAACTCGTAAACATAACCTTGTCCTGACCTGACTGGAGTTACTACCTATGGGTTAAAAGATAAAGACAGGAAAACATAAATACCAAGGCATTTTACCAGCATTTATTTTACTAATGGATGCACTTTATTTGGCAATTTGCTAGTGAAAAATCCGAACAAGCACAATTTTTGGTAGTAAAAATATTACTCCCAAATTAGTTGATTAAATTTATCTTTGTTATCATTTTGCTATTACTGAACTTATCTCTAGCCATTATTATTTACATTTCCATCCTCCCTTTCCTCCAGAGAGCTCATGGCAGCATACAAGACTCTTCTCACAAGAACTCTGCAAAGCAGGTCAGGCTCAGAAAGAGTGACTAGCTCCAACTGAGCTTTGTGGTTGAATGAGAATCTGAACCTTGGAATCCTAGTTTTTAATGCAACAGTCTAACCACTATGCCACACTGACTCTCAGAATATTAAATTTTTATGCCTATATTAGTGAGGGGATCAGATGAACCCACTCAGCTGAGCTGACTACACAGTTAAAACATGCTCATGGATTTTATCCTCCTAGTGTTTGAATGGGGTATCCTACCATGTGCTAATTATGATCCAACTCACACAGTTTAATTGAAATGTAAACCTAAAAAGCATTGTACAAAGCAGATGAGCAAGTGTTTGGGAATATGTATCATCCAGGTGTTCTCATCAGAAAGCCAGGATGGAATATTTCTATCAAGGGTGCATTCTATGGACATCTAACTTTTTCACTTATATTAAGTTGTGAAAGAAGACACACACACAAAAAACTCACCCCAGTTTCTCAGTCTTGATGTTTTCAACCTACCTCAGTTTTAATATTTTCTAACCAACTGTCATTTTAATTTCAAATGATTCTGGGTTAACAAAGTTTTACATCTGGAAGGAACATCTGTATGGCAAACTTTCAGTTTAGCATGTCTCTAAAAAAATTATTATAAAACTATCCACAAACAGAGTTTATAGAGGACATTGATATTCCCAAAACTCTAAATGTTATTTAGCTTCAGAATTTTTAAAGCTCAGACTCATAACTGACAGATGCCACAGAGTGGGCTGAGAAAAAGTGTTGCTTAGTGTAACTGAAGAGAATTTCAGATGAGAATTTCTTTTTAATTTTCTCAATAAATGTCAGCAAAAAAAAAAAAATGTGAAGCTTAAACGACGTGTTTAGGTCAGGGGAGAGATTTGTCGAATTTCTTTGCAAACAGTGCTAGTCACATTTTGAGGCTATTTTCCTGGGCAGTCCGATCCTAACCTTCCCAGTGCTGTGGGCTGCAGCAGTGCTGAAATAGCCTGCAGGGCCAGGGAAGCCTTCGGAGCTCTCCTCTGGGGAAGGGGACATTCGCCCCCTTTCCCCAAGTAAAGCCCCCCAGCCTCTGCAATGGGGCTTCTCACGTCTGCACCAAATCACTGGCACAGACTGGAGAAGCTCCATCTTGGGCTTCCAAGCCTGTCACAGGATCCAGTGGAGCAGGCCTCTGCCAGTCCCAGCCCCTCCCCCGGGCTGGTCTCTCCCACCCTCCCCTGCCCTCCTGCCACCCTCCCCATATGTGCTGCTCAGCACTCACCTTCTTAGCACCAGCAGGTGGAGTGCCAGTGGGGTGGCTCAGGCCTCCTGCGGCCTCAGGCCTCCTCAGGCCTCCTGTGTATTTGGAAGGTGCCACAAATATGATTTATGGCACATTTGTGAAACTCAGTGCCAGTGGTTCAAGCATACCACCAGCGCTAGAGCCCTTAGGATTGGGCTCTAAATTTCTTTTCTCCTCTCCTATCATGATAGACAGGTATACAGTCATTATCAGCTTAAATGACTTCCCATACAAGAAACCTCATTATCACACAGTACATGGTTTGGCTGTATATCATGTGCTAGGAATGATTTAAATAAGAAATCATGAGCCCATATGAAAGTAGACCCAAAGACTTGGACCCAACACTCAAACCACGTGATGCAAAAAGGGTAGCTCTGATCTGTCACCAGTCATGCTCATGGGCATCTTTTGCTCCTAAGTGGCAATAGCTGCCTGGGAAAGTGAGACAATGGGAAAGACTTTGCCCAAACCTTTCTTAGTTAAACCATTCTGACCAAAAGATACATAGCCAAAATGTACCACGCAATTACTACATCAGAGCTATCAAATGCCCAACCTCCTAAAAAACTGCAAGACAGAACAGCTTTACAAATATGGTTTCTTATCTCTTTTTCATATACCATGTGTGTTATTGTGCGTGTAAACTACAACAGCAAGGACTCATGCATGTGCACGCACATGAATTTTAAATTCACAGAAAGCTATGTCAAGCCCAACAAGCTGTCTCAGCCTTCTGTTCTCCCTTGAGCAGACAAATGGTTTTGAAAAAATGTTTTTCCTAAGACTGAAAAATCTGCAAACTTTCTGTGCCAGATCTTTCAGTGACAAGTTTATTATTAGCCTGACCTATAATAGTTAGTACTAAGCATACTTGTAGCAGAAATACTTTGGAACAAAATAACTTAACGTACACACCATACTTTACTAGAAATTCCCCACAGGCTCTTAATTTGCCGTGATTCTGTTTTACATAAATAACAAGTCCCTATGGCATTACAAACTATTCTTCAGGAGAACAGATATGCCAAATTAGAAACAAAAGCCTCTTCCCCAGGCAGCCTTAAACTTTAATCCTTTCTCTAACGTAAAAACTTTGGCGTCAGACTTCTTCCATGAGTTATGGAGAAAATGTTCAATCACAGCTATGCTGAAATGTGCTACTCTGGAACCTGGCCAAAGGATCCAGAAACCTTTATTAGACAGATTCTCTGTATATAAACCACATACATAAATGGTATGTTAAATTCCTCAGAATTTAGTCTTGGTTCCCCCCTTTACTGATTTCTGCACTGCAATACAGTAGGAGGCAGGGGATGAAGAAGCTTCTGCTTCACATGGGCTGCCTGTTTTCCCCCTCTTGTCTACATGGGCCCTTGAACACACAGATTTGCCTCCACAGGCAGATTTGAATATTTATTTATGTTTATATTGTTTACTTCAAATCCTAGAAAAACAAACATATGGCTCACTAAATTCTGCTAATTAGTATTCAGATACATAATAATTTGTTGCGATTTCCTTCCGCTCATTTATTTAATACCCAACACTTTCCAGTCAAGAAGATCCCAAAGTGGATCTTCCTGAAAGTGGATTCCCAGAAAGAAAACAGTAACTATAAAACAGTGCAATAAATTAAAAAGCCCCAGACTCCAGCAGCATCTTCTACCTGTGGATCTCCCATGCTAGTTTGGGAAAACTAGTTCTTCAACAACTTATTTACAGCAACAAACATGACCTTTTTTATTAACAGGTATCAAAGAAAAATTTACAAACCAGCCACATAAATAAAGGTTGAGATTAATTATTCCTGTGGGTTCCAAGCACTCAAAAAACACACTATAGCAAATCAATTTAGAAAACAAAGTTTCTTTGCTCCAGTGACTTAAAAACAGCCTTGCTGACCTTTGTGATGTTAAGATAGAGTCATTAAGATGACAATCCAACAATCAATCTCTCTCAAGGTGCTTAGAAAGGCTTCACTCTGACCCCTCCCTTCACCAATGCAAAGTGTCTTGCTCAGGGGGAAGGGAGGGGTTGCCTGGAGAGAGGAGGATTGATGGATTGTCAGCCAGCTACCCCCCTCTCATTAAGGAGGCTATTGTTAAAGGACTGTTCAGTTTTTAAAACTGATTTTAAAGGGATGCATATTTGGTTCTTCGTTCAACCTCTTTTTCAGCGCTGTTGAAGCTCAGGAGTTCAGTGTAGTGGTAGCCATAGTGAGAGAGGGGTGTCGTCTCAGAGGAATCCTAACACGCTGTAATAGCAGTATGTGGTGTAAGAGGAAGACCAGTTCGTAGTAGTAAACATGCTATGAGTTAATTTCTTGAAAAAGAGCTGAATCTGAAATCTTCTACTAGAACAGGTTGAGACTAATTATTTGCGTGGGTTCAGTTCCAAGCACTCAAGTGGATGGTAAAAAACTACAGCAAATCAATTTAAAAAACAAAGTTTCTTTTCTTTGGTGATTTAAAACAGCCTTGCTGACCTTTGTGATGTAAGATAAGAGTCATTAAGAAGACAATCCATCAGCACTTCACTCAGCCCCTCCCTTCACCAATGCAAAATGATCACCTTTCTTTCATATAATCTTAGATCATATAATCATACTCATATAAAAGATCATATAATCTTTTATTTAGAGCAAAAATGATTCCCCCCAAAGGGGGGGGGTCAGCAGAAGGGAAGGGAGGGGTCAGTGAGAGAGAGGAGGATTGATGGATTGTCAGCCAGCTGCCCCCCCCCCTCATATTAAGGAGGCCATTGTTAAAGGACTGTTCAGTTTTTTAAACTGATTTTAAAGGGATGCATATTTCCCCTTCTCCAGGGATCAGCACAGTCCTTCTCATTTGCAGGGGCCATTCATGTTGAGTCAAATCCATGTATAAAAAATCCATGTATAAATAGGGTGGACCTATATACCTTTTTGAGTTCAGCAGCTTGTTGAGTTGGTCAATTTTGCATAAAGGTATTGTCCCAAACTAGCATGGGAGATCCACAGGTAGAAGAAGGCTTTTACATTTTGCTGGATTCAGAACCATGCAGATAGACTAGATTTGGATGTGCTGTACTTGTTGCAATACTGACAATAATGTGCATCCCCTTCCAAACTCTTGTGTCAAAGATCATGCATTTGTTGCATTGACTGGACTGGGGTGTCCATTTTCACGAACTTGCAGCTGCCATGGGTACCAGCAATATTGCTGGCTCAAGTCTGCACTGATCTTTGAAGGCAGATCAGGCCCAGGAAGGGGATTAAGAGATGGTAAGCAGTGCTGCCACCTAATCCCCTCCACCCCCCCCGGCTTGATTCACCCTCTAACCTGCCCCCATCTCCTCCCCATTCCACCTCCTACACAGTCTTACCTGCACCAGCAGGTATACCTGGTCAACAGCAGCATGGACCTGGTTGCTCATCACTTGTATTAGTGGCCAGACCATGCTCGATGGCATAGTTGCATTTGCAAATGTCATAAATAGCATTCTGCCGGCTTGATGTGCCCACAGGATTAGGACGTAATTTAGGCATGCCTAGTACAATTTTTTGTCTTTGTCCTTTGAGCCACAGTCTTCTTTGTCACATTACACATAGCTTTTGAAAGGCCCCTCAGTGGCCACATGCCATGGGGAGTTGCTATCTGATAACCATAAGCCCAAAGTCTTATTAGGAATGCAGAACAAGTTGCATGGCTCTTTTGAATTCCGGCCACATCCTATGCTAGTCGTGACTAAAGCAGCTTTATGGTGGCCTTTTTGGCAAGTAGGGACTAAGTTGTCCCATACCATGTCATACAGTGTGGCAAGAGGAAAGCTTGCCCTCCCCTTCCAGAGAAGTGCAATGACTTCTGAGTAGCTTAGACAGAGGCACAGCTGCTGAGCTAGTATAACTTCTTAGTGCTTATGTAAGGGGATGAGTTGTCTTCTGCAGAAAAGACAAATGGCCATTTGCTGTACACCAAAAATATACCTCTGAAGGATACAATGCACTTAGAATCAAGCCATATGACCTGCTTAGCACAAACAGTATCTTATAATATAGGATCAGGTCATCAATTCACAGCATCCATCAGAGGTATGTTTACACTGCATTCAATGCCATCAATTTAGCATGCAAGCAATAATTTTTGGGCATAAATATAACTTTTTCCATGCTGCATTTAAAGCAAGGGAACTTCCCCTTGGAAGCTGACTGAGAAATTTGATGCCTATTTTTGCAGAAGGAGTGCCTATGAAATGTGATGTGGCCATAACTGTAGCATTTGTGCTAGCCTGTTTACAGTTATGAGGACTGCAAACACAGTCGTGAGTCTGAGTGAAAGCTGACCCCAAAGACATGGTCTAGAATCCAAAGCACACCACATGAGCAAGGGTACCCTGCAGTTATTTTTCTTTCACAGCCTCTTCTTCCCATATTGCATAGCAAGTGGCTTTTGAAACAGAAATAAGGTTCAGAAGCAACTTGTGATCTGGCACAAGGACCTTCTTCAAACATTCTGCTGGGGAGAGATTGTAGTCACTGCTTCCCTAAGCTGTGCAGTCACACAGTTTGACGCATGGCTACCCAAAAGTTGGTGATGATGTATGATGTCATCACCAAAGATCTGGAGGCCCTGCCCCATCACCACCAGCCGTGGAAGAGCTCCACACAATGGTGGGGATTCTTACAGGGAACACTGGTTGTAGCTCAGTGGCAGAGCACTTGCTTTGCATGCAGAAGGTCCCAGGTTCAATCTCTGGCACCTCCCAGTAGTGCTGGAAAAGAGACGTCCCTGAAACCCTGGAGAGCTACATGGATCAATGGACTCACTCAGTAGAAGTAAGCTTCAAAATGCTAGGGAAAAAAAGACTGGGTACAGAGAAGCTCTGTTGAGTACATAACTGGTTCTTTCAATCCCTGTCTAGAGGGGAGCAAAGAATTTGTCAGCCTACTTGACATCAACTGGCACTAAAATCACCCAGTATTACTGCAAATGATCCACATGATAGCCTCATTAATAGCCCAACACTAAGTAACTTTCCAGCACTGATGCAGCTATGCCAACAAGGCACGAGCTGCACCCTGCAGTGGTGGGGGTAGTCATAGAGGCCTCAAGCATTGCAGCTGAATCAGCACTGGAAAGCTGGTTAAGATTGGACTGTGTATTTGACAGTGGATGCTTTCCAAATTGAGAAGTTGTTCAGACACTAGTACAATTGCTATACCTTGTGGGCATGAAGTTTGCTTCTAATTTCACTTTTACCATCATATTTTTGAAGTGACTCATAATTGTTACATATCACTCTAATGACTCTTGTCCTGCAAGGTATTTATTATGAACAGAATAACCTTTGTTGTCTCTAAATTTCACAGAAGGATGTATCCAAAGCCCAAATCTGACTACTTCATTGTTTCTTAAGAGAAAGAAGTATCAGACTGAACTTCTTTTATACCCCTTTCAAGTACAAAAAACAAAACACAAAAAACACTGTCATATCCTTCACTATCAGAGACTCTGGGGCTTGAACCAGGAACTTCAGCATTTGAGGCTGGAACACAGTCTATGGAGTTAAGATGGTGTGTGTGTGTGTGTGTGTGTGTGTGTGTGTGTGTGTGTGTGTGTGTGTGTGTGTAAGAACCCACTTTAGGCACTAATTCATTTGCCGTATCATTCACCCAGGGATGTGCAACATCAGTCCCTGAATTGGCAGGCAGTATGAAGTCTTTGGACTGGCCAAACTTGCTACAAATTCTAGAAGATCTTCTGATCTTGCACTCACTCATGCCTTCAATCATAGCTACTCACTTCAGGAAATCATCCTCCAGGTCTAGCTTTGTATACGAACCTGCCCTGAAAGATACTGAAACTTCCATACCTCTTATGTCTCCTAGGATCAACAAACAGAACTTTTTTAGTTATACAATTCATGCATCCTTTTCATAAAACAAGACAGGGCCAGTTTGACAAGGTGGTACCCCCCCGACACCCAATGAGGGCCCATTATTACTGGGGACCCCAAACACTGGCCCTTGTCTCCCTGAGAGGACGCTTGGCTGGTTAGCCGCCTCCCCCTTCTATTATCTTGGCAGCTTGGTGAGTTTATCAAGAAGGCATTGGGGGAAGAAAAATGTAGGGCATGATGCATCTGCAGGTAAAAACAGTACTGATTCTACTTCTAGGACTGCAACATCAAATGAAATATCTACTGACTGGCAGGGGAAGGGAAAGGGGCCCAATGCCTTAGGAGAAGGCACCCCTGCCAAGCCCCTCTCCCCAAAGAGAGCTGGTTCTGCAGCAAGGTTGCAGAACAATGTTCAGTGGGTACCCTCAGTTTTCAAACTCATTTCCTCCAAGATTCACCAGGGCAAGTCACACTTTACTAGAGCAGCATAGGAACCACTAATTCATGGCTAGGCAGTGAACTGAATCTGCGGGAAGGAACTGTGTGGGTTGGGTAACTGACATGGTTCCTTCCCATGCCAGTTCTGTCTCTCCCTGGCGTTTGGACATCAATGGTGTGGGAAGTCACCTATTCACCCAACATATCATTCACCCAACAATGAAAGCAGTGTGAGATCCAGCCACTTAGATGTAGCTCTGCTAACATATGAATACACGCTAAGTGAGAGCTTAAAGTTCAGAAGGACCTGAGGTTCTAGTTGGACAATGCCAGATGCAAGGGAGGGCACCAGAATGAGGTCTCTTGTTATCTGGTGTGCTCCCTGGGGCATTTGGTGGGCCGCTGTGACATACAGGAAGCTGGACTAGATGGGCCTATGGCCTGATCCAGCGGGGCTGTTCTTATGTTCTTATGACAACTTCTGGTACCTGGGCTGAGATTATCTACCGAGGGATCTTCAGTATATGTTATGTTCTGGTCCAATGTCTAATATTATTTTTCCTCCTCCAGCACCTGAACCTTCAGAACAGAATAGGCTATACATTCAAGGAAACAATGCCCAAAAGTCACACTTTGTAATTTAATGTTTAAATAATGAACTTCCAAAAGAAGGAAACAATAGGCAAGGGGAAAAATATTCCCTTCTCAGCCCCTTCTTTACCCTCTCTTCTGCTGACTTCTGGTATGCAGGAATTTGCTTCCTGAGAAATGTCAGTGAACTGCAGGCTGTCATTTCTCCCTCTCCCTTTCTTTTGAAAGAATGTATGTGGTTATCTGGTTCTTTAAAAACCTACAGCTGAAACCAGAATTTTTTACTTGTTTACGCATTATCAGAACCAGATGGTGCTGCCACAATCTCTTTCTCTCCCTCTCTGACAATTGCCAAACACTGTGACTATTTCTTCCATGCAAGAAAGCTAACTGGGAAAGGGGGTGGGGTTAGTGGCTCTCATGAAATAAACATGTTAAACCTGCAATATTTAATAAATGCACTAAAAAAAAGAACAAAAGTTAAAATCTGACAGAGTTCTTACTCCTTCCAGAGTAGTGACTTGGGTCTTCGCTATGCCAACTGTGTGTTCTTTTACCAAGAAAAATGCTGAATGTGCATGTACTCTGTCAAGCTTCCAACTCTGTGGTTCATTAAATCCTTTTTCCTTACACAAAAGGGGGAAAAATCCTTCCTGCTTGTTACCTAACATAGGAAAAACAGGAGAGCGTTTAAGCACATCAGAACTGCCTGACTGGGACAGACCAAAGGTCAATTTGGTCCAGCATTCTTTCAACAATGGCCAAATACCAGTTCGTAGTTCCTGCAGTTGGAGGCGACTCTTTTAAGAAATTGCCCCAGCCCCGTGATTCTGTCCTGTCTATTTTAGGTTGTGTTTTTTTCAATGGATTTCCAATGGAATTATTGCTGTGGTTTCATCCTAGCCGTGGAACTGAGGCCAGAATCTGACATAGCCGATTTAAGCAACGCAGAGCAGGAGGAGAGTGGGACCAACACTTCTTAGATGCCAAGACCTCCCAGAGTGTGTGATTAAGGGAGAAAGGCTGTTATCCTACATGACATGATATTAAGTGCATTCATGCAGCTGAGAGACAAAAAAAAATTCCCAGTTACACTGCAAAAATATTATCATTATATTGCTTTTCAGCAAAAAGCTGTTCATAGAGTGGTTTACACAGCAAAAACAATCAATAAGTGGTTCCCTCTCCCAAAAGGGCTCAGAGTTTAAAAAGAGATGCAGAAGAGACACAGCAACAGCTGCTGCAAAAGACACCATGCTGGGGTGAAGAGGGACATTTGCTCTCCCCCTGCTAAATATAAGAGGACCCCACTTTGAAAGGTGCCTCTTCACCCAAAATATGGGTAACATTATGGCAAGAGATAACTTTAAATAAATTATTTTAGTGAGAAAAAATACAGTGGCAGAGGATAAGCTGACAAAAACCAGGGGGGCAGAACCTCAACCTCAATAAGAGTCCTATGCAAAGGTGTTGCAATCTGATCCCAGGCCTTACGGTAATGCAATAACTATCAGCACAGCTGCATCAGCTCTCTCCATCCCCACACAGCACAGATATGCTATACAAGGTGATTATTTGGGGGCTAGCGACAGTGCCTTGTTTTCAACCCTAGTCTGAAGAAACACTATAAAGAGCTATGCAGCGGATGCCTGCTTTGTGATCTACGGACTCTTGTTTTACTGTACAGTATGATGTTATTCGCTTTAGGATGGGCTCAAGATTTCCACCAACAGGACCTTGAGGGTGTTAGATAAGCCCATGAGCAACACCAATTAAGCAGTGTTTCTGCTGGTAGCAGTGTTTTTGACAACATGGCTGTGTGCCTGGAGGGAAGGATGTAACTGATGTGAACGCAGATGCAAATGCAAGTGTTTTAAGTAGCAGCCTGCAGCAGTGTTTTTAACATCATGATTGTGTGTTAAAGGATACAGCCTTGTAATTTGTGTTTTATAATTACAACATTGTGTGAACTGATAAAGTGGCACCTGGAAAATGCAGTAGGCACCTTTTGAATCACCTTTTAGAGAGGGAAACTGCTTAGTTCTGTGGCAGAAAGTTCAATTTTCAAGGACTAGAAATGAATTACCAAAAAACAGTGCATTACTGGGTTCACCTCACAGTAGTTTCACAATAAAATGGTGTCTTTGGAATGGATTGCCATTGTAAAGCAGAGGTCCACTCCATTCTGCTCCTGAATTGTGTGCAAACACACACTTCACAACAGTAATCATTACTGCAAAGTGCAGACACACTTTGACAAAAGTAAGTTGATGAGAATTAAGAGACTTGAAATTTGAGATGTGCTTTTCATGCATCTTCTCATATCTGACATTATAGAATCTATTCATTTTCCTCCAAAATCAGGTACCATTTATTACTAAGAAGTCTATATGGCAAATGCTATATAACCAAGAGGTATTACACATTACATATTATGTTTAAATCCAAATTATACATGATGTTTAAAGTGTGACATCTTTATTCCTGATGGGCTTGATTTTTCTTCAGTCAAAGGTTGCTGCACTGGGACTTTGGTCAGAGGTTTTAATCTCATCTTTATGGCCCAAACTGTGGGGGACTGTTATTTGGGGGGGGGGGCCTCCCATTGGTGCCAATGAACTTCGGACCATGGTGGTAGGGTAGTGTTAACACTAAGCCAGAACGCTTTAAATTTTAGTTTGTCCCTAAGCATTTATAATAGTAATTTTTTAAAAATTCAATCTGCTTTCCATATATTATCTCAGAAATGTTTACAACAGTTCTGTAAAGTAGGTGAATACTAATCTAAACTCTTTGCCATAGGATGTGATGGCACCTGGCCAAGAAGCCTTTAAAAGAGGATAATTTCCATACAATCTATACAATCCAACCCGTCCTCTCAAGTCATCAGAGGGGGCCTTTCTGACTGTGCCACCACTAGCGGAGGTGAGGGGGATGGCGGCAAGAACGAGGGCCTTCTCGGTGGTGGCTCCCCATTTGTGGAACTCCCTCCCCCTGGAATTGAGAACAGCTCCTTCTTTAGAGTCCTTTTGGTGGGGACTTAAGACCTTTCTATTTAGGGAGGCCTTTTATGCTGACACCAGGGGGCATAGCACTTTTTAAATGGATTTTAATTTGGGATCCAGGTTTTTACTGTGTTATTGTTTTTAATGTCTTCTATATATGTATATTCTGTTTTTTTTAAATTTGTTCTTAATTGTAAGCCACCTTGAGTGTTCTTAATTGAATAGAAAGGCAGGATATAATTCTCTAAAATAAATAAATTTATGGAGGAAAATCAATCCACAGGTTATTTATCATATTTCTACCCAACGTCTCTTCCCCTAAGAGTATCCAAGATGGCTTGGGTTATAAGTCATTATGACTGTATGCAACCTCTGGACTTTAAAGGCACCCTATCTGTGAATGCCAGATGGAAGGGAGTGATGACAGGATACAGTATCTTGTGGTCTTGAGTGTTCCTAGAGGCACCTGGAGAGCCACTCTGAGATACAGGACTAGCTGAACTAGACAGGCCCTTGGTTTGAGCCAGCAAAGCTCTTCTTATTATTGTGGGGTGTAGGGGTGTTGAAAGATATTAAGGCTGCCCAGTGAGTTTCCAGCAGAGCTGACATCTCACTCAAGACTTCCCATATTCTTCACTGCACAATACTACAGCAATCTGAAAGTTACACAGAGCTTCAACACACCAGAAATGAGCAAAAAAACCAGATGTACAGTATAAGTCCTTAAACTGTTAACAACACAAAAGAAAGGGTTTAGGCAGTGTGGGGATCAGCAAGGCTGATGCAGTGTTCCATTCCAGAAAGGTGCACCAGCAAGCAGTATGCATCTGCATCTCAGCAGCTTGGTGACAGTATCATTGCCAAGGGTTGGAGAACTTTGGGTGTGGAACTTTGGGTGTGGAGAACTTTCTGTAGAAAGACTGGCAAAGCTGAGCTGGGGTGAGAGATTTAAGGGAGACCACAAGAGGAGAAAGGGAAGTAGAAGTAAGAAGGAAGGGGAGGAAGAGAGAGAGAGAGAGGTAGAGAAAGGGTGAATAGAGCAGACAGACAAGATGGGGGTACAAAGAAGGGGTGAGGTACCTGAACAAGACACAGAGGTGGAGAGGAGGAGTAAGGGGGGAGAGACAGAACAGCAAGGGGAGAGGAAAGGGCAAGGAAGAGCTGGGGTTACTGGCAGATAAGGGCTATCAAGGAAACCAGAAGAGGCGAGAGAAAGAAGGACAGAGGAGGGAGTGATGCCATTGGAGCAACTGGAGAAAGGAGGAAGCCAAACAAGGAGAAAAGAAAAGGGTATCAGGAGGCCAAGGTCACCCAAAACTTTGAGGATAGACATGGCTTGGGAGAGAGCTCCTGCAGGGTTACAGCCGGTCCTTGGGCTGTGGCTGATTGTGACTCATCCATTAGGCAGAGGTACCTCATCAATTTTCAGGCCCTCAAGACTTCCTCATGACTTTCCTTCCCTGAGAAGGAGTTCCTTTGAGCAGACCGACAGAGAATTCCCAAAGCAAGCAGGGGTGTGTTCAGGCAAAGGAACTCCTTCTGAGGGAAGGAAAGGGGGGACCACACGGAAGCAAAGTGCAAGTGGCAAGGTGGGGCCTGAAGATGTACTCAGAAGGAGTTCACAAACTGAGTGTACAAGAGAAAACTCTGAATAAAGGATATCAAGAGGCAGCTGCCAATTTCTGTAATTTTGTTAGTTCCCTCTGCAATGTCCTACCTGACACCCTGTCAACCTGCTCCTTTGGGAGAAGTTACAGGGCTTCACAGGCCAATTATTTGGCAGCGCTACTTTTTTCCTTTATATGGATCTCTTTCCTAGCGTCCCTGTTCTCAACCTCCCCATTGCAGTGTTCGGACCTTAGACTGAGAGATCGTGACTTGCCCCAATCCCTGTGCTTTCAGGATGCGCACAGATACAGATCTGGCTCTCTACAGCCCAAAGTCAACACTTCACCATTACTCTTCACCAGCAACTGCCCCCCTCCTATTTATTTGGTAGCTACTTCCACTAGATTAACAGCTACTTGGATTTGTTTAGTGGTGGGTTGGGGCTGGGGATAAGAATAGGCCCTCAGTTTGGCTGTACTTGTCGTAAGAGGTGACTAAACAGCCACCGGGTAGATGGGACTCGTCAGCCTGGGAAGGCAGCTCATCTGAGAGAAGGAAAACTCTGATCCCAAACCTCCACTGCCTTGTGGCTACATCCAGTTATGGAAAAGGCTTCAGGAGTCAACCTTGAGGCAAAATCCGAAGCCGGAGTCCCTGAGGCAGTTCATGGCTGAACACAGTCATGTTCTGGCAACTCCTGCGACGCCGCTGGAACCAAGTGTACTGGCCTCTGCCTTTCCATTGGACCATTTCAGCAATGTGGAGAGGGGGGATTTGCTGCATGGGAAACAGTCTATCCTCCACATCTACTTTACCCAGGCTTCGCACACTGGAGAGGACACTCTGTTCCAGAACCACCATTCAGAGCGCAATACCAGAGTCTTCCGAGACTGAGGGATGCCAACAACAGGATTTGTTTAGGAAGAGCATTGGGAAATTACCTGAGAAACAGATGCTTTAAAGATAGACTGTGCCTTTCTACATGTTTTTTTTTTACCTTTTTTTACCCTGTTTTATGGATATCTAAAGATCAAAGGGAAATGATGAGTTAACAAGAGGGGCAGATCAGAGGACTAACAAGGATGACCTCTAACCACCTCCATCTTTACAGCAGGACAGACAGAGGCAGGTGCACCGGATTAAAATTTTTCTGAAGAGGGCTCCTCCTCTTCTATTTCCAGCAATTGACCAAAGTCAAGTCTCACTGAATGGCAGTTTCCGAAGATAATGTACACATAAAAAGAATCTAATTAAAGCTGATTGTTCTTAACAAAAGATCCCATTGTTCACTCCAGCCTCTCAGAAATGCTGTCACAATGAAACATGTAGCTAGTGAAGCTTTTTTAAAGAAACAAAAAACCACCAAATCCAGGTTAGGAATCCATGTTCATGGAAGTGGAAAAAGTCAGGTTTGAAGAAAATTCCTTAGCAAAAAGGATCCTTGCGGAAATTAAGAAAATTACTTCACAAAGTGATCACCCAAGGCTTTAAGGAATCAGTAAATATTTAGTAGCCCAGGATATGATAGCTCTACTAAGGATGAGGAAACATCTACAAACCCTACAGAGATCAAGTATTGAAAGGATTCACAGATGTGCCCTGCTAGATTAGACATTTCTGCTTTGAGCTGAGGAATAATGAAAAATAATGTCATGAGCAAGATTTGCATAACAGTTCTTCACACAGGATTGCCAGCTTCTGCTTATTTCTGCAAAATAAGTCTGATTTATTTTTCAACACAGTACAGTAAATCTGTGATGCCATGCATATAAAATGAAGCAAGCTCAACTGGCCTTCAAAGGACCTTCCTATAGGATGTCTTTTTGGGCAGGAGACTTACAGCCCAATCCTATCCAATTTTCCAGTGCTGGTGTAGTTGTGCCAGTGGGGTGTGCGCTGTATCCTGTGATGGAAGGGCAGTCACTGGGACTTTCTCAAAGTATGGGAACATGTGTTTCCATACCATGAGGTTGCATTGTGGCTACACTGGAGTTGGAAAGTTGGATAGGATTAGGCCCTTAGGTTGCAATTCTTACCACACTTTCCTGAGAGTAAGCCCCATTGAACAAAATAGGACTTACTTCTGAGTAGACCTGGTTAGGATTGTGCCCTTAGGCTGCAAATCCTATCCTCACTTCCCTGAGAGTAAGACCCTTTGACTATAATAGGGCTTACTTCTGAGTAGACAAGCGTAGGCGTCAGCTCTTAGGCTGCAATCTTATACACTCTTTCCTGGGAGTAAGCCCCACTGGGCACAATGGGATTTACTTCTGAGTAAACATGCCTAGGATTGCACTTTTAACTACCGGTACCTATGAAGCTGCCTTACTGAATCAAGCTTGGTTCAGTACTGTATATTCTTGACTGTCAGTGAGTCCAGAGTCCCAGGCAGAGGTCCAGCTCTGTTTCTAATATCCATTTAGTGAGAACTGCCAGGGGATGAATCTATAACTTTCTATGTGCAAGACACATGTTGTACCACATATGAGCTATGGTCTCACACCAGTACTTTTTAGTGTAAAGCACTCAGAAACTAAGGGCTGATTTCCACATTATGCAGGAAAACACAATAGCCAGGCTTGCTATTTGGTGAATACTCAATGTGCAGTGACCATTAATCCCACTTGACAACCCATTCCACACATATTCATTAAAACACATATGTCACATTCACACGTCACATTTTTTAGGTACAAAACATAATGAGGTCCTAAGAGGCCTGCCCTTCTTGTAGAATGAACCTGTTGCTACTCAATATTTTAACAGGAGTATACATTTCAGATGGAAAAGGATGAAGCTTTAAATAAAAGTGGTAATACTGAAGGAAACCACATTCTAGCCTGCACTGAAAGCTACTTGCAAAAATAACATTGACAAAAGTCAACCATACATCACTTGATGAGACAAGGCATGACAATTAATTGTCAGGATAACATAACTTTTCTCTTTAATTGCAATTTGGCTCTCACCTTGGTGTTAACAAGCAATTGCTTTGGCCAGTCTCAGCCAGCCTTTGGTGCTGCCTGCAGACACAACAAAGGTTGATTCACAGCATAGCTGTGAATACACAATACCTCTCTTAGTTCTCCTCTTGTCTCTATGCCTTTCTTGAATCAACACTTTATTAACATACCTGAAGTTGAACCCCCCCCCCCTTAATGTTTGCTTTCCTTCCTGGTACATGAATGCAAAGTTCATTAAGGACTCAGACCTTGAAAATCAAGCATTCTAAACCAGAATACAAGACTGATTTATAGCTCATCCAAGTTTTCTCCCCCCCCCTCCATCTAAGCAGAATGACCAGCTCATGCTTTGCACATGTTTGGTCCTAGGCTCCACCCACATCCCCAGGGCCAGAAAAGATCTGGGAAGGGTTTTGGAAAGCTGCCATCATTCTGAGGGTTTGGCTACTAGAGATGGGCAAATTCAGCACATTTGAGTCAACTCACGAGTCTCCACGTCCCTTAACTTGACTTGAAAACGAATCCTAATGGGTGGATTTTTCAAATCACCCAGAGCATCTTGGGAACGCTAAAAGACTCAAGTCCTGAGTCTTTTTGGTAAAAAAAAGTCCGCTGTGGCTCTGCCGAAAAAAACAGAGCTGCTGCCCGGGTGTGTGTGTGTTTCTCTTGAAACACTGCACTGAAGTTCCTGCCCATCCCATCACTAAATAAAAGCCTCCCCTCCCCTCCTCCCGCTCCTACTTGCTTGCAAAAACCCATTTGTCCCTATGGCCAAAACCCCCTTCCCCTGTCCATGAGGCTCCTCCTCTTCCTCTCCCTCTCCCAGAGGTAGAAAATCAGGTCACATCCTCTGGCTAAAGGATAGTACAAGAGACAAGAAGCACCTCCCTCTCCCGTGTTCTAGACACCTGCAGCACCTTCTGCAATTAGTTTCTTCTGCAACCCGATAACCAAACCAAAAAAATTAACCATTTCCCTCCACTCCCAGCCCATCTCTGCCTCCTGACTGAACATAATGTACCCTGTTGCTGCTGCTCGCGCAGATCTGAATGCCCAGCTTCTGGATCACTGCACGAGGTCTTTCAGGCGACATGAAAGTGGTGTAACATCAGAGTACACCCCCCAAGCTGTGTCTTGAGGACTTGAGTCACCCAAATCTATGGTGCTTTCCAAGTCAGTAGCCCCAGACTCGAGTGTCTGAGTACACATGAGTTAGCAAAAAATGAGTGTTTTCATGAATCTCTCGAGTCAATTGACTAGAGTTCCCAACCTTGGTGGCTAAAATTGCCAATGACTGGGAAAGCAATGAGGAAAACTAAGATGCAGGCCAGGTTCCCACAGACAAGTGCTGGAGGCACATGGTCAGTCTTGATCCACGTGGCAGAAACATTATTTCCAGAAAACACCCCACTTGCTGCTTCTGCTTCATCCTTTCTTTATAAGAGGCAACCAAAGGGGATTGCTCCCTCTTTCAGAGTGAGTGACAGTCCTGCTCAGAAGACTCTCTTTGCTGCCTTCCCCAGCACTTAGTGACAAGCACTGGTGTGTACTCTAGCCCTTGCCACTAAGCAGAAGGAATTTTACAAGACATTCAGCTTGAGTGAACACATTGTCTTTGACTCCTTATCTCCTGGCTGCAGAAGAGATTCCCCCCCCCCCAAAGGTGCTTATTAGCAACTAATTACCAACTAAATGTCTGCATTATTTCAAAAATTTGCCAGCATAATTTGACTTCCAGTTTTAATTTGCAAATTGTGTTATTTTGAAAACATACAAGTTAAGATAATGTAAATCAAGAACTACTAGTACTTATGCTTGGACTCTCAAGCGAAAAATCCTGCCCACTTAAAAAGGTATAGGGCTGGTATTATTTTTCTTTTTTTTCACTCAGTTTCAACAACAACTAGGAGGTGTTGCTTAACATCCAGAACCACCTCCTCCATTGCAAAGATTCACCACTTTTGAGGTGGGATAAAGTATCAAGAATGGAGATAATTGGAGACTGGATATTGGCAATTGCTCCCTGACTTTCGTTTTTCAAACCTAGGAAACCTGGCCCACACTTGGGACAAATCAACACTACAGATCTAATATACCACTACTACTTACGTAACATGTATATAGGAGTATAGTCAGGAAGCTAGGATGGAGAGGAAGTGGCTTGCCCAAGGCTGCCTAGTGAGTCCGTGACAGAGGGGAATGTTGAATTGGGGAAGCCCTTATTCTCTTAGGGCCCAATCCTATCCAACTTTCCAGCACTGGCACAGCTGCAATGCAGCCCTAAGGTGGTATTGGTATTGGCAACCTTCAGTCTCGAAAGACTATGGTATCGCGCTCTGAAAGGTGGTTCTGGCACAGCATCTAGTGTGGCTGAAAAGGCCAATCCAGGAGTGACAATCCCTTCCACACTGGGAGCAAGTGCAGTCTGTCCCTGGTCTGTCTCCCTGGCTATGGGCCTTCCTTCTTTGCCTCTTAGCCTCAGACTGTTGGCAAAGTGTCTCTTCAAACTGGGAAAGGCCATGCTGCACAGCCTGCCTCCAAGCGGGCCGCTCAGAGGCCAGGGTTTCCCACTTGTTGAGGTCCATCCCTAAGGCCTTCAGATCCCTCTTGCAGATGTCCTTGTATCGCAGCTGTGGTCTACCTGTAGGGCGCTTTCCTTGCACGAGTTCTCCATAGAGGAGATCCTTTGGGATCCGGCCATCATCCATTCTCACGACATGACCAAGCCAACGCAGGCGTCTCTGTTTCAGCAGTGAATACATGCTAGGGATTCCTATTTCCATACCTTGAGGAGACCTTTGGAACTGTCTCTCCACTGCAGAATTCAGTGTGTGGCCCACTGGCACAGCTGCACCAGCACTGGAAAATTAGATAGGATTTGACCCTTAGCCACTATACCGCACCAGCTTTAGAATGCTGCGGAGCTATGGCAAAAATTTGACGAACTGAATGGCTGAACATGACAAGTTTCCTACCAGTTTCCTAAATTATTTCAATTACAGTTCTAGCAAGTTTATAAGCAACCACACATCTGAATCCACCCTCCATCTTTTTCCCAATTGCTGCAAAAATTTTGAGCCAAGTTTTGTGGCATGTGTGGAAAAACATGTTATAGCAAGCTGCAATATTTCCTAGCCTTAACAGGAGTGTGTCACACTAACCAGATAATTTCTGGAAACTAAGGGTAGGTTTTGCTTTTGTAATGTACCAATTTACAATAAAATACGTTGTGTGAAAGTGTTTCCCAGAAGAGTTAATTCACCATCAACCCCCATGATTGGGGTTTTATTACCTTTTACTATGAAAGTGACTCACTACAAGCGCACAGGACTTGAAACAGATTTTCACCCAGAAAGTGATATAACAAAATATTTGGGGTGTGATGAATAATGTTGGTGTCCTAAGTTCCATTGCTGGAATAGACAGAATTGGCAAGTCTTTGTGCATTGTGTCTGAAAGGCACACCATGGCGGTAGAAATGAACTTCTTGATTCAAAGGTGAATGCAATGTTGTGCCATTACACCAGGGAGAAAACACTAAATCTGAACAATCCTAAAACAAAGTAGCTAACTGCAAGAAAAACAACCACTTCTACAAAAATGGAAGATGCAAACATTTAGTGAGAGGCTGGGAAGGAAAGGAAGGAGGCAGTAGTTGAAGATGCTTGTATTAAGTTCCCATTGATATTTTGCTATTTTAATTTTTTTTATTCATTTGTCTCTCCTTCCCTCCCATCTGAAAATTTAACAGTGCCTTGAAATTAACTGAATTCTTACAAATGCACAATTAAAAATTCAGTTTAACTAGGAGAAAAATGGCAAGGCAAAGGTAGGTTTAAGATGAAAATGAGTTCAGGTCCTAGACCTGGAACCTTTCTGTGTGATCAAAGCATGCTTTCAACTGCATTTTTAGCCTTTTCAAAATTCCTGATTGGGACAATTTCAAAATTCTCTCTAACAAATAACAAAAGTGCATGATCAAGGTTTGGGTCTCATGAATTAATTCAGTGATGTCAAGTCTCCATCACAGCAACTTTAAATATGCATTTCAAGTGATTTCAAATGGAACCTGCAAGTAAGTGTTCCTGGGATGTGAGCTACTGTGAACCAGCTGTTGCCATGGGATCTTTGGGCATATTGTGGAGCCCATATCAAATGTGACTGAAAATCTGAATACTAATAAGGGGATTTGGGATAGGAAAGATGGTGTCCATTATTTGCATATGATATTGAATTATTGCCTGCAATGTCCATGCTGCTTTTTTTGTCTTAGCATCAAGATCAAACACAGCAAATGTTCATTTGGCAGCTTCAGTGCAGAAATGAATGCATTTACTTAGGGCACAATCCTAAACCTGTCTACTCGGAAGTAAGTTCTATTGTGTTCAGTGGAACTTACTCCCAGGAAAGTGAGGATAGGATTGCAGCCACTAACCTAACCACACTTTCCTGAGAGTAAGCCTCATTGAACAAAATAGGACTTACTTCTGAGCAGACCTGGTTAGGATTGTGCCCCTAGTCTCAGAGACATCTTATAAAAACTATGGGTTCTGCCTTAGAATCATCTTTATTCAGTCACGTGATCAGTCACATGATCAGTGACTCATTTCTTACTATTGCATATTTATGGCTGGAAGATACTTCATTAGTGGTTTTCTGAGAGAGCCTGAAAGCTTATGAATAACCATAGAAATAAATGCAAACGGCTGAGATGCATGACTCTTCTCAATGGGTACCTGCTGTGTGGTTAGTAACAGATGAGAACTTTAGTTTTTGTTACAGAACAACCAGAATTCTGTGCATACATTTCACTTACAAACTGAATTAGTGAGCTTTCCTTTAGCCTTGGGATTAAGTAAACCACATAATCAAAACACATGCAGTCATGGTGAGTTGGATGTGCCAAGGAACCATCACAGACTGAACACAACATTCAGAATTGTAATAGTAGTGCAAATGCAATGGTCCAATTCAGATAATCCAACCATTTCATGGACTGGGAATGTAAGTTTAATGAGCTCTCTCGATGCCCAGATCAGGTGCAAAGCTGCAACACAACAATCCTGGATTAAGCCATAATTCCACGGTTTAACCAAACATGGGAGCTGCAGTTTCACTCTTTTAAACAAGGATATGAAATCAATATCAAATTCTGGTTTCATTATTGTGGTTTGTAAACCACAGCTAAACCTCAACTGCTGGGTTCAGACAACATGCAGAGCTGTGGCTTAGCTAACTAGGACTCCTTTGCATGCAAGCGGAGGAGGAGGGGGCGAAGGAGGGAGTATGTGCAAACACTTGTTCGGCTTGTGTTCTCCAGTTCAAACATGGATCCGAACCAGGCCTATGTCTGCAGTGCAAGCAGCCTATTCGTATAGCTCCAGCAGGTAATACATGAACAGAGCACAATGACTGTAACTTTAATTCTTATAAAGAATGGTTTCCAACAGTTTGGTTTCTATTTTATGCACTGGTGGTGGTGGGGGGTTCTAAGTTTTTCAGGCACCTGAACGCTTTGCTCTCGCTGCCCTGCAAGCGAGAAGAAGGGGCCACTTTATACTGGCATTCAGGCACCTGAAAAACTTAGCATTTTGTCCTCCCTCAAGGAATATCAGTGATTTTACAATCATAATAATTTGCTGTCTTGAAATGAAATCTAATTGTTACAGCAAGGGCTGATTAGGGTCCCTGGAATTCTGGCACAACACAGAGAGGTGGTGGTTGTGGGGATATTCAAAACATGGTATAACAGACTCCCTGCAATTAGAAGACTAGGACATCAGAAAGATTCCAGCCCCACCCTTTGCTGCTGTGCAGGATTTCTATTGGCAAGGAGTTTTTGAGGTAGAGAGCGTTTAAAAATGTGATTCCCTCACCTTTCAGACTGAAGTGGTGGAGTCCATTTAGCCACCTCCGCACCTAACTACCTAATTTGGCTACCTGTACTGACCAAAGACAGGAAAGAATAAAGGGAAAGGGAGAGTGGAAAAAAGAAGGGAGAGACTGGGAGAGAGTGCTATAAACATTGCATGATGGAAAGGGTTAAAGGAAAATGCTGCAGAATACCCATGCATAACCATGAACTCTGCATCTACTTCACAAGACATGTGCACCTGTCTAAACTGGCTGGTACCATTTATTTGCAGTTGGTAAACTTTTGAATTCCTAGTAATGTAAGGTGGAGGGGATAAAAAATACTTCATTGGTCTGAGGCCACTGTTGGAGCAACTATGTGAGAATGGGTTCTTGCATGACCTCACAAGTATTTAGAGACACACATTTTTTACATGAGAGCCAAAATGGTGCCAGTATCAGAAATATTTATCTATCTAGAACAGGGGCATCAAACTTGTTTCATACAGCGGGCTGAACAGCATTCATGATGCCTGCTGAGGGCTGGAAGTGATGTCATAAGGCAGGAAGTGATTAAGCAAGTGACCAGAAGCAAGCACTTTTTCTCACTTAGACACTCATTAGCTGCAAATGACAGAAAATATGATAAACTTGATCATATTTCCAAGATATGGGCAGCCCTTTCAGCAGTGGCACCCCAGTACAACTCAGCAACTGAGAGCAGCTGATAGTTGTGTTGGGAGAGCCCAGGGCTGGGTAAAGAGCTTCCAGGGGCTGCATCCAGAGCATATGCTTTTGGTATGTGCATCTCCCAGCCCCTCCCTTCAAATCCAAAGGAATTTGGTTTCCTTAATTGTGTGTGTGTGGGGGGGGGGGAGGGGAGAAATGGTTTATTTGAACTCTATATGCACTGATAAACCTGTATCAGTTTATCAGTGATAAGGAATATAATTAAGGAAATTAGCTTGAATATCCATTTCATGGAAGGTGCCAGGATATACACACACCAAGTCCTTCTGATTGGGAGCATCCTAGCGTGGCCAATGGCATTTTGAGAGGGATAGGAGGAGGAACAGCCTATACAGGCCAATGGCATTTGGAGATGGAGGAGGAACAGCCTATACAGGCTCTTCTTTCTTTCTCTTCTCCTAAATGTCAAAGGCATTACTTCAGGAACTGTTGCATATGACACAACAGTCATCCCAGGTGGGCCCATGGCACCAGCCCCACAAGACCCCAAGCTGTTTGCACTCTTTGAAACCATTGTATTCCTTGATAAACAAGTTTCTACGGCACACTCCTGAATTGAGAGAGGATCCACTGTCTCTTCAGAGAGGACAGAGAGCTTTCTGAGTCACAAATTACAAGGCTACTTCTGTGACATTTGTATGTTTTTTAAAAAAACCAAAAACTTTGACTTGAAAAACATATTTGAAGAACTTGTGGCATTTGGTGACCAGGGGTGAAATGAGGCCACTTTTTAAAAAACCTTTAAAAAAAAAAAGTCCCCCAAATGGAAAAAATGGTTCACAACCAAACTTCAAAAGGAAGAAAAAACATCTGTGCTGTTTGAAGTTTGAATGCCTTGTGAGCTTCCACCATAACCAAAGCCTCTGACTTTTGGAAAGCATGTGAACAGCAGCAGCAGCAGCAAAACCATCATGGGCCAGGGAGAATATTTCTGGAACAAGTCTTGCATGCTAACTTGTAGTTGTGCTTCTCAAATGAGTATGTGATTGCAGCTTAATTGGAAGGAAGGGCATGGGAACTTGAGTGACATGGTGAACTGACTCACTGCTGCACCAATACATCTCTGCCAACCCTAGAGGGGTGGAAGAAATTCTGCTTTCCAAGGATTTCAGGCTTGGGTTGAGATGGAAGCTTCATATAAACTGTAAGAGGGAGTCGTTTGCTTTGTAAATTGTTTTATATTCCATGTTTACATGATCATAATTTATCATGATTTATTATGCACATCATGATTTATTGTCTTGTTTTGTAGACTGTAATATATTTTGAGTATCATGGAACGAAAACATTCTGTAAAGAAATCTGAACAAGAACAACAAGTCTTGAATTGATGAATGCACAATTCATTTGAACTACTCTTCACCAAGACTTCTTTATTAGCCTAGAGGTTTATTTCAATCAGTCCTGTGTTCCGGGGCAAAGGTCCGCGATGGCACCCCCCCCACAGGCTTTCGCCGCCCCCACACACAAATCCCCCCCATTCACCTGAGCCTCACAAAGCCTCGCATGACCTAAGGATGAGTTAGGGAAGCCTCTCTGAGGTTCCCTGATGCTATAAACTGTGCTTCTGGGAAACGGGAAACACAGTTTCCAACCCCATCGGGAGCCGCAGAGAGGCTTCCTCAGGGTCCTACAGCTTCAAGCCGGAGCATCTGCCCCATAGAATATAATGGGAGGCCTGCAACTGATTTCAATAATGGGTCTCAGTCCTGGAATATTCAAAGTCATAAAAGTGCCTGTGGGTACATGCAAAGTGCATTACATCTTGCCAGTGAATGACCATGAGCAGTCCCCATACCCTAGGCATTAAATATAAAGGATTCCAGGACCCATGACTTCCAGACAATCTTGAAGCCTGCACCTTTTTTCAAAATGAAGCTCTGCACTCAATAGAATTGAGAGTGAGAAAGAGTAAGTACAAGAGCAAAAAAGTAACTGGCTACCCACAGAATAATTCTCTGGTGCAGTGTTTCTCAAAGTATGGGTTGGGACCTACTAGGTGGGTTGCGAGCCACTTTCAGGTGGGTGCCTATTCATTTCAATATTTTATTTTTAATATATCAGACCTGATGCTACCATGATATGTGGCTGCATTTGGGGAAATGTTACAGATCTGTACTTTTAACAGGTTACTCTGTATATGCTTTTAACAACGATAGTCAATGGGACTTACTCCTGGGTAAGTGTAGGTAGGATTGTTAAAAATCTTCCTACTTGATGATATCACTTTGGTCATGACATCATTTCCGGTGGGTCCCAATGGATTCTCATTCTAAAAAGTGGGTCCCAGTGATAAACATTTGAGAACCACTGCTCTGGTGTATTTAAATTAGTGGAGTCAGCAAGCCTTGTACAATATTCCAGATATTCTGGGTCAATTAGTAACTAGAACCAAACAGTATCATATGAAAGAGCAACATCTATACCAGAGAGTCAAACCATTACACTTTCTGTTTCATTTCTGGTTCAACTTTATCCGTGACTGAAGTTGTTCAAGTTCAGACCAGTCATAGTTTGATAAGTAGTCCTGCTCTGGTTGGTGCAGGAAAATTTGCTGCCAGTCTCAGTTTCAAACTCTGGTTGGAAGCCACATAGGGGGGAAAAAGATAAGTATCATTCAGATGACTATGAAGCTGGCACACCACTGCCCTTTCCACCATTTTATACAAGGGAAGTTTGAAATTGGCTTGTAATTATTTAAATGAGAAGGGTCCAGAGAAGACGTTTTTAAGCTGGACTCTAACAACCTCTTTTAATGTACCATGTATGGAATTTTTCACTCCCTCAAGAGACATAAGAACATAAGAACAGCCCCACTGGATCAGGCCATAGGCCCATCTAGTCCAGCTTCCTGTATCTCACAGCGGCCCACCAAATACCCCAGGGAGCACACCAGATAACAAGAGACCTCATCCTGGTGCCCTCCCTTGCATCTGGCATTCTGACATAGCCCACCTCCAAAATCAGGAGGTTGCGCATACACATCATGGCTTTTACCCCGTAATGGATTTTTCCTCCAGAAACTTGTCCAATCCCCTTTTAAAGGCGTCCAGGCTAGACGCCAGCACCACATCCTGTGGCAAGGAGTTCCACAGACCGACCACACGCTGAGTAAAGAAATATTTTCTTTTGTCTGTCCTAACCCGCCCAACACTCAATTTTAGTGGATGTCCCCTGGTTCTGGTATTATGTGAGAGTGTAAAGAGCATCTCCCTATCCACTCTGTCCATCCCCAGCATAATTTTGTATGTCTCAATCAAGACATTGATTATCTTCTGGTTCCAGGTCACCACCCCCTTTCAGAAAGCTTTTATTAGCCTTCTATACATACACTGAATGAGCAACATGTGGTACATATAACTCTAAGCTCTGTGACCACACCCTTGGTTGTCCGGATCCATCAGATGGGAGCAGGCCAACAACTAGCCTACCACAGAGGTTAAGAAAGATTAAAACAAAACTAACTTTCTCTGGGCAATTGTCTACCTGTGATTTGGGTATACCCCAAACCAAGATCCTTTTCTTTCAACCCAGAGGCAATAAAACAGATTATATTACCTGCCACATGTGTCAGGCAAACAAAAACCAACAACAGATGTGCTCATGGTAGCCACAAAATCCTCAAATCCTATTACATAGGCTTCAGCATGGAAGCTCAATATACCCAATACCATAAGCCTAAGGGACCTCAACATCACCTCCAAGACCAGCACAATGTCAGCAAACACAATGTTGTAGCTGCAACATAAAGAGGACAGCCTAAGGCTGGAGAGAGAGCAAGAATTTGCATGGCACTGCAAACTGGTGAAGGGCCACAAACTCAGCAATGCTGAAGCATCCAAGGTGGTCAGAGATGGCATAACAGAATTCTGTGTTGGAACAAGTCATCTCTTTCAAGTTATAGGGGCCCACTAAATTCCTGCACTGAAATAATAATACCACCACCCAGTTAAGACAAATACCCATAAATGCATCAGGCATTGCTTCTTCCAGGAAAATCTGTGTAATGATTAAGTGTTTCAGGTGCTGCTCTACAAAAGTTGGACATTATTGCATGCCTAGAAGCAGGACTTAACATGCATGGCTGGAGGATGAAACACTGATGGCTTCAATCAGCCCTCAGGATCATTTTGCATCCCTGACCAAAAACTGCCATTTCCAAGGAGGGATTCCAGAGAAGGATTATTCAAGCAATCCATCACTTATTTCAGTCAATTTGAGACCATTTCTTTTAAGAGCAGTGCTTCGGTGCCATAAGAGAAGCTGATACAGCAGTGGCCTTAACATTCCTCGGTCATTGCATCACTCTAATCACCTGCCTTGAGACGTCTCTTTGACCTGCCTTGCCCTGTCTACCAGCAGGAACTGCTGCGTTAGCACAGTTTTATGATGTTTAGTGCTTATTTAATGGAAACTGTGAGGCAGCAAAAACCATATTTGCACTAAGGGAATTGGCTGCCTGCAAACAGCTTGATGCACAAACTTTGCAGGCACCATTTCAAAAAGTCTCATTGACCAACTGGCCTCCCCATAGATATCTGCTCTTTAGCGTTGATCAGTATGGGGAAAAGTTGTTTCGGCAAAAGGAATTGCTGAAAATGAAGAAAGGAAACATCCACCAATCAGAGTGAAGAGAGCCAATTTAACCTGTTTTCATAACTGTTGTTTTTTTTCCTCGTTTGCAATTGGAAAAGTTGGATATGGTTGTGACCACTGGAAATTTTCTGGCAGGCACAGGGATGCAAAGGAAGAAATGTGTGCGTTGAAGCATGGACTTCAAATGCTATAAGGCACTGGTTCCCAAACTGGTGGGTCATGACCCCCCAGCCAGGGAAGCACTTATCAATCCCCAGGGATCAGGGAAGACAGCAATTCAATCCCCAGGATCCCCTGGGGGGGGGTCTGGGGAGCCCTCCACAGAGCTCCCCAAGCCTCTGTAAGTGTGAAAAAAGAAAAAAAAACAGGTACTTCCAGTTTTCGCTATACTTGCAGAGGCCTGGGGAAACCTGTGGAGGGCTCCCTGGACCTCCCAGGACTCCTGCACTGGCTGGAGGTAAGTGAAAAAAAAACCCTCCCGTCCCCAGCTGCAGCTCAATCCTGGGGATTGCGTTGCTGTACTCCCCCCACCCCAGCAAATACTTATGTGGTTCCCTCCTCCTAAAGAGGACTTTGGGAATCACTGGTATAAGGGAGTGGCCTTGGGGCAGATCACATAATTTAATTACCTTCCTCATCCCCATTCTCACTGTGAAAAAAATTGTTGGACCACACTTCCACATGGCAATCCCAGCACTAGGTAGGACAGATACTGCATTTTCGTAGGTCTAAAATACAGTACTGTGCCTCCAGTGCTGGGAAAGAAAGATACTCTCCACAACAAAAAAGCATCTATCCTGCACGTAACAGATCAATAATAAATGCTTACTTGCCTTAAACTTTAAAGGCATGGTAAGGTCTAGCTGGAAAGCAAGAGTCAGCCATTTTCAGGGCTTGACTGCAGCCATGCAGATATTTTGACCCCCTGTTATTAATATGACTCTTTGAGATCACAGTAGATGGAATATTTTTAACTCCCAAGCCTTGCCAAGACACACAGAATACTTGCAAGCGGATCCTGTATTAGGTAAAGCAGGCACAGCAGCAGCTCACTTAATCTGCTGGGGACAGGTGTTGCCAGTTGAAGGAAAGATATTCATCATTTTAGACGTCAAGGAAAGAAACCTTGAGCTCAACTGTTCACAACACCAGGCTCCCTTAAATACTTAAAGATTGTTTTACTGATCTCCTGAGGAAGGGGATTTAAGATGAGAGACTGCCTTGTTTAGATGAGGAGGGAAGCCCGAGTAGATAAAAATCCCTTTTTAATTAGGGATGATTTTTAAAATGAAAGCATAGAGGGACTTTGAAAAAAATCTAAAACAGCACAACACACAGGGTATGCTGGAAAAACACTCTACATTTAATTTGAGATGGGCTTTCTATGTTTTCAGAATTTTCTCTAGCTACGCTGGAGACACAGCAAGGTTTATCATCTTCAATATACTTACACAGGTTATGCTAATAGACTGTTAAAAGAACCTTCAGGAAATGGAATGGATCCATGCCTGCAGTGAACTCTGTATGAAAAAGGTCTGTGCCCCCGAAAAGCAGAATAAAAACCTTTGCTGTCCTTCCCATCTGGAACTTCAACATAGAACATCTATATGACACCACCTATTTTTCTGTGTTCAAACTGCAATACAAAACCCACCTCTTCCACAGACCGAACAGAGAAAACCTGCTCATTACCACAAAGAATGGAAACCCTAAACAGCAGTCAGAATACCAGAAAACTGTTCCTAAGGAACCTGAATGTGAAAGAGGGGTCCTCAAAATCTGCTGGTTCCAACTACTTTGAAGTGAAGAGGGCATGAATCAAGGACAAGCTGGAGAGATCATGGACTTTGTCTAAACAGGAAACAGAATTTCAGCCAACATCAACTGTAATGAAAAGTTAAACCATGGCACCTTCCAGACATGTACTTCCTGCTTGAGTATCCCTGTCTGCTGTACGTCACTGAGACACATTTGCAAGGGTTCAGCAACAAGCTCTAAATATTCTGGAGATTTACTGATAGCCTTGCCTTCCAGCTGCCCCATATCAAGTGAAAGGCTAAGGATTTGTACAGAGCAGCTCTTCCTCTAACTTTCAAGAAGCCATTGCCCTGACTCATGCGATGGGCATGTAAGACTGTAGGGGAATGCCAAGTGTCGTCACTTTATTAACTGAGAGTCTAGGTTTTATATTTGAGTCACCTTTTTAATCAGAATTATCTGTACTTCCTGTTCTTTCTGGCAGGGCACTGCTGTTACATCTTGAATCACTCTTTAAAAATGACGTTCTAGTCAAGGCTTTTAACAAAATGGTAACTTCATATATTGTTGACACTAGCATGGTATGGTATAAATGCACACTGCCTAACAAATAGTATGAAACTAGAGATCTAAGATCCCTATACACAAGGATCAGGCCACTGCTACTGCACAGAAGACCAGCACATGCCACATCACTACCAGGATCCATCACAAACATTTAGTTCAGGGGTCTCCAAACAGGGCCAAATCCGGCTCTCCACAGGATTTTATCCAGGTTCCCTAACCTCTCAGGGCTAAAAATAACTCAAAAGACACACTTCCGGGTATATACTGCACTCAGCACCTCTAGTGGCTGAATGAGATACATAATGATGCCGAGAGACCTGGAATATAATGTTCATTAAACTTAAAATGGAGCAGAAACTGAGACAAAAAACTTTGAGATTTGCGTCACAGGTTGCTTGATGCTTTTCCAAAACCCATTCCCTTCTTCCTGTGCAAGTCAATTTTGTCCTCTGCTCCTCTCCTCCTCCCACCCCCATTCACTTAGTGTATTCAATCACCCGTTCTCTGTGTATTTATTATTTATTTATTTTCCAGCCCTCAACATTGTGTCAGATACACAATGCAGCCCTTGTGCCAAAAGGTTTGGAGTCCCCTGATTTAGTTGATCAATTTACTCATTAAACCAATTAAAGTCTGAAGCCACACTAGCAACCAATCAGTGCTTATCTGTGTAATCCTTACTCAAAATACATTTAAAGATGATTGGATTCTTCTTGCACCTTAACATGGATGGGAATGCATATCGCATAATATGGTTTACTGGGGCCATTAAGGGTTATTTGTCAATAAGAACAAATTCTAAATTGATCAGATGTTGGTTCAGGTACTAGAACTCATTTTGATTTGTGTGCATAAAGGCAGGGAGTTGAGCCATTAGTTAGTTCCATTGTGCTCTGCAGACGGAGGACAAATAGTCTTGCAGAATAATCCCCAATGGTTTTTCACTTCTTTTAGTCTCAAAGTCAATAACCAAACAGGATTTTTTCATTAGAATAGATTCATATATCAGACAGATAATTTATGATTAGAAGAAATGGACATACTGAAATTTTATCAGTTTCTTGTGGACTATTTAGACTTCCAAGTTCAGTTACTTCCTCTATTCCATTGTTGTGCAGTACAGGAGAATTGTTTGGAAACAGATACCTCAATGTAAATTGTACCCACCTTGTTATTTATTGGGGAGCTATCAGTTCCACCAAGAGTTTTTTGCCCAGATGGAGGCACTTGGTAAATATCTTGACCCTGAAGTCCATGGCCAGTAGGTACCTGGTAGATTGCCTGATTCACATAAGACGGTGGCACTTGGTAGACTGGGTCCCGAGGAGAAGCATGTGCACTCGGTACTTGGTAGATCTTTTGTTGGTTCAAGGGTTGATGAACGGATCCTGAATGTGGCATATCTTGGTTAGAGTGACTCTCTTGAACAGGGCCTACCAGAAGTTTCACACGGTTGCCAGGGACAATGCCTTGTCGTCCATGCAAAGAGCAGAGCCACCATCCTTCCAGTCCTTCTGTATTCTGTTCTATCACTGTTAAAATGTCACCTTTGCGGAAGGCCAACTCCTCTGCACACTCTGGGACATTATCATAGAGGGCTCTTGCCATAAGATTCTGTAGAGCAAACAGAGAGAAGAGAAATCTAAGCATATATTCAATTCAGTTAGTCCTTGATTCTTTTAAAAGAATATGAACAGAGAGTGAGGGAGGGAGAAGCACCATTACACAAACAAGGATAAAATAAACTACATTTTGCACCTGAGGGAGAGTCAAAATGGCACTATCTATCCCAACATACTAAGAGCCCAATTCTGTCCTTCCCTTCCCTCTGCTGGTGCAAACACTGTAAAATGGACACACTGTATCCACTGGGGGGAGGAAGAAATCCGGAAGCTTCTGCAGGGAAAGATTTAAATCCCCTTACCCCTGTATAAGTCACCTGACCCGCAATGGGTCTCCTCAGAATCTGTGTGCTAGTGATTTTGCTAGTGCAAGTCCAAGGAGAGAAAGGGGCTGGGGTCAGCAAAAATGGGGGATAGGATCCAGCGTGTGCCACCACTGCCAGATCCCCCCCTCTCCTCTCCACTCTGTCCCCTCCCATGTTGTTTCACCCCCTTCACACCCCTGACCTGTCCTCCCCCACCCCTCCCACCTCTCCTGATGTCTTACCTGCTTCAGCAGAAGAGCTGGCAATGAAGGTTGAAAGGTTGCAGCCTTCCTGCCAGCCTCCTGGCAGTGCGCTACGCAATGCGCCACCAGTAGGCACTTTACAACTGCTTTCCAGCAGTCTCCAGCAGTGGAATGCGTGTTCCGTTGCTGGCTGAAGCCCACTGGATTGGGCTGTAAGTTTCCTACTTATGGAGTTGTTAGGTTTCAGAGATATGTTTGTAACTTGAAACCAACCTAAGTCAGAACAGCTAGTTCTTGCAGGTCCAGCATTATCACTCCTGCATGGAAGCACCAGTAGAGGACAGACTGTGCGTGTGTGAAAGCTCCTGTGTAGTCATCTGTAACTCAGGCATCTGTAAGTTGAAGAGCATGTGTACACCTTTGGACTGGAGCTAGAAAAATAAAATGTCCTTTGGATCTGCTGTCCAAATCAACTACCTCACACAGCCTGACACTCCTGCCTTGAGGAGAAAAAAATTAGTGGTGCCATTTCTCCTAGGGAACAAGGGTCTTTGCAACTTTCACAGGCAAACATTAAGCAGCTTAAACTAAAGTCTGAAAAGGTTTTTAGACTGAAATACATTCATCTCTCATTAAGAAGTAGGATCAGTGCCCCCCACCATTTTAAACACAAATAACAGAGAAGATAAGCCGTATAATGTACCCTCACTGCTCAGTGAGAATTCATCTGAGTTTGGTTTTTTAGATCTTTGCCTCTTAAGAGTGACTTTAAGGCTCAGTCATCACTTTATCCTGGTAGCAAAGGAGACACTGCAACATTACTTGTTCCTGCGCCACCATGGTAACAAGAGAGGCCTGGACCAGACAGGAGGCCTCCACATGGTGGCTCTTCTCCATGCCAGCGTCAACCCTAAGGGAAATGAGTGGGCCCTGACATAAGGAGGGACTCAGCATGGATTTTTTCCATGTTGTCCCAGGCTCCTCATATTACCAGACAGAGTGGGAAGAAGCAGCACTGCTGCAAACTCCATGTTCCCAAAGTAATGCAAGCACCAGGCCAGACTTGCATCCATGACGGAACACTCTGGCTTTCAGTCTCCTTATAAAATGGTAAGGCAAGTCTACCCATACTTCTCTAAAAATATGCTGTCTCCATTCTCAGACAAAACATGCTTTGCTTCTTTCTCTTTTCTGTATACATGGCTGTCTGGCACATTCAGTACTAAGGTTGTCGGCCAAACTAGGCGTTCAGGGGAAAGCAGACAAGCTGTATAGGCTGTCATTCTTGGAAGCCTTCACAAAGGCCCGGAACACTTCATTTCTTGGCTCAGGTGATTACAACAAAGCACACTGGCAACCAAAGGCATTCACAGCACAGATAATTAGAGATGAATTGCAAGCTATCAAAAATTAGGAGGGAAAATGCATTTGAAGTGCTGAAATACACATACGCAGCACATAGAAACATAAGCAAGTTAGTCTGTGGCTTCTGCTGAGTCTTTCAAAAACTGGCAGTTTATTTCACATGTGAGCTACAACCATGGCAATTGATTTTTCAAGTAAAACACCAATAGCACATTACAAAATTTCCATGTCTTTTCCCCCTACCAGCTCAAACCATCTTAACACAGCCTCACTTTTGGGAATCGGACTTAGACCTGGAAGATTCAGGTTCAAATTCCCACTCAGTCATGAAGTTTTCCTGGGCGACCTTGGGCCAGTCACCATCTCTCAGCCTCACCTACTTCACAGGGTTGCTGTGATGTCAAAAGGAGGAGAGGAACCATGTACACCACCCAGAGTTCCAAGGAGGAAGGGTGGCATAAAAATGTGAAAAACAATCAATACAGAAAGATTAGTAAATTAAACGTGTTGATTCAGTGTACTTTTCAGAGCAATGAGCTATGAGAACCTGGCTTTGGAATTTTTTTCTTGTGGACCAGTGTGACCATCTGAAATTTTTATGGATCACTCTAGAGGTTCATTTTTGCAAAACATATTTTCTCTCATTGCACCACAACCCCTTTGTTATAAAATTTAAGGGGTAGAAGGCAAAAGATTTTCCTTCCCCAGCTCTTTCAAGATTTTCCAACTTGTTAACTCATTTAATTCAAGAATCAACAACAAAACAGCTCCGAGATTTCAGATCATTTATATTATCCCCCTGAATTGGACTGTTGATAAGAAACAGCCAATTTTCTGCTGCTAGAGTATCTCCTTGATTTGGTCCACGAACCAAATTTACATCCAGTACATAAAAATGGTCTTAGAAAGAAAACAGAAATTAAGCTATCAATTCTACTTAACACTTTAACCCACTGTTAAGCCAATGTATTCCTTCTTTTGAGAACTTTGTTCACTTGTCCTTGGGCTAGATATGGGTAGAACACACCAGTTTCTGTAGCCTCAGTTTTATGGGGAAGTGATATAACCTGTAAGTACCAAGACTGACCACCTCTGACCTTCTCCAGCCCAATGTGCCAGATCCTTATTTTGCAGCTGCGTAGACAACAGACAGAAAGACAGTTTGAGTGATCAAGCAGAACCATTCAGGTTTCCAACATTTAATTGGAACAAATGAACTGAATCCAGCAGCAGAAAAATTAAAGTGACAAAAATGTCAGCAATAATTTTAGGTGCTACTAACAAGAAACACAAAGGCGAGTAAAAATAAATCAAGAAGAGCTTCCCTTTCTCCCATTACTTAGGTAGAGAGAACCCAGTCTTGGTTGCAGGACTCAGATGCATCCTACCTTTATGCTCTGGTTTACCATGCCTTTTCGATCACAACCATAAGGCTCAGAACCATTTTTTACATGAACATTAATGAAGCTCAGAGTTGTTGGCAACCTTCAGTCTTGAAAGACTATGGTATCGCGCTCTGAATGGTGGTTCTGGAACAGCGTCTAGTGTGGCTGAAAAGGCCAATTTGGGAGTGACAATCCCTTCCACACTGGGAGCAAGTGCAGTCTGTCCCTGGTCTGTCTCCCTGTGCAGTGCGGATTCTGAGCCAACAGGTCCACCACTGATATGGTATTCTCCCTTAGACAACTGCAGGAGAAATGCAGGGAACAACGACAGCCACTCTTCATAGCCTTCAAAGAAGCTCAGAATGAATATACGCGTACAAAATGTGTACTTATAGCACATCATTTTCCCTCTGTCATTTCCTTGGCTCTGATGGCAATTATCACTAACTGGCCTAATTCTTCAACACTGCTTTGTTCTCTGTTGAACTCCTCCAGATTTCAGTTCCTGGAATCCTGTGTATTTTTACATATATGCTACAATTTCCAAGCCAAATACTGTGCAAATTTCACTCTGCTTAGAAAAATAATTGTCCAAGAAACGTCAGAGTCATTTGGGCACTATGCCACAAAGGTGATAACAAGATACTTTTAATAGTGGGTTGTTTTCAGATTCAGAGCAAAAGAAATGAAAGGCACTTTCAGGAGGAATGTCAGCCAATAGCTTTAAAATTACAAAGGCAGAGGAGGCCAGTTAGAGCCAGGGTGAAGCTGCTGAGAGTATCCATTCTGACAAATAAAGTAAACAGGAAGAATGAGGAAGGTAACTAGACAGTGGTAGGGGCACACAGCCTTGAAGCAAACAGAGAAATTATGGCTGATGCAACATGATATCAAGTACAATGGCTTCTTTAAAGATAGACTGCACCTGCATCACATCTCATTGTCTTGATCTCTACCAGGCTATAATAATAATAAAATGACTTAATCCATTCTTTCCCAAAATCACTTGCCACAACTTAGGAAAAAAAGAAAAAAAATGTTCCCAGGCACGTACACTTGTGTACACTGAGTCATATAACAGAATGATTAACTTCCCCTACCCCACTTACTGCCACCTACGCACACTTAGAGTTTACCATTATCGCTACCAAGGAAACTATCACCTTCTCCAAGCAAAGGGGAAACGCCTGTTCATTTCCATTATGAGCTCCTGCAAATGACAAAACAGGTCACTCTCACACACACGCACAGTAATATTTAGACAGTAACAGGAAAAAGGAGAAGGGTGGAGAGGGAGGAGAACGTAAAACAAAATGAATGATGTAAGCATCTCAAGCAAAAGTTTCCACAAGTGATTGTAATTTGACAAGATGATGATGGTGGTGATTATTGTTATTATTAAATCAGTGGAAAAGATTGTCCATTTTTTTAATACTGTTCAATTCCCACTTCTGTATGCCTTTTGCTACAAGAAAGTGCGCATGGTGCCACTGTAAACTGCAAAACATAATTCAGTTTGAAAACTGGTATAATGTGGTGGTTAAGAGTATGTTTTATGAGCATATACATTCCCCAAATTTGTGCAAGTACAGGAAATGCAGAGCAATGTGCACAGCATTCATTATCCTGACCATCTCAGCTTTCACTTAGAATCAAAGCTATAGACCTTATGGCTGCAGATGCAGGCAATGTCTGGGGAAACCTTTAAAGCTAGATGAGGGACTACATGTATTGGCAACCTTCAGTCTCGAAAGACTATGGTATCGCGCTCTGAAAGGTGGTTCTGGCACAGCGTCTAGTGTGGCTGAAAAGGCCAATCCGGGAGTGACAATCCCTTCCACACCGGGAGCAAGTGCAGTCTGTCCCTGGTCTGTCTCCCTGGCTATGGGCCTTCCTTCTTTGCCTCTTAGCCTCAGACTGTTGGCAAAGTGTCTCTTCAAACTGGGAAAGGCCATGCTGCACAGCCTGCCTCCAAGCGGGCCGCTCAGAGGCCAGGGTTTCCCACTTGTTGAGGTCCATCCCTAAGGCCTTCAGATCCCTCTTGCAGATGTCCTTGTATCGCAGCTGTGGTCTACCTGTAGGGCGCTTTCCTTGCACGAGTTCTCCATAGAGGAGATCCTTTGGGATCCGGCCATCATCCATTCTCACGACATGACCAAGCCAACGCAGACGTCTCTGTTTCAGCAGTGAATACATGCTAGGGATTCCAGCACGTTCCAGGACTGTGTTGTTTGGAACTTTGTCCTGCCAGGTGATGCCGAGGATGCGTCGGAGGCAGCGCATGTGGAAAGCGCTCAGTTTCCTCTCCTGTTGTGAGCGAAGAGTCCATGACTCGCTGCAGTACAGAAGTGTACTCAGGACGCAAGCTCTGTAGACCTGGATCTTGGTATGTTCCGTCAGCTTCTTGTTGGACCAGACGCTCTTTGTGAGTCTGGAAAACGTGGTAGCTGCTTTACCGATGCGCTTGTTTAGCTCGGTATCGAGAGAATGAGTGTCGGAGATCGTTGAGCCAAGGTACACAAAGTCATGGACAACCTCCAGTTCATGCTCAGAGATTGTAATGCAGGGAGGTGAGTCCACATCCTGAACCATGACGTGTTTTCTTCAGGCTGATTGTCAGTCCAAAATCTTGGCAGGCCTTGCTAAAACGATCCATGAGCTGCTGGAGATCTTTGGCAGAGTGGGTAGTGACAGCTGCATCGTCGGCAAAGAGGAAGTCACGCAGACATTTCAGCTGGACTTTGGATTTTGCTCTCAGTCTGGAGAGGTTGAAGAGCTTTCCGTCTGATCTGGTCCAGAGATAGATGCCTTCTGTTGCAGTTCCAAAGGCCTGCTTCAGCAGGACAGCGAAGAAAATCCCAAACAAGGTTGGTGCAAGAACACAGCCCTGCTTCACTCCGCTTCGGATGTCAAAAGGGTCTGATGTGGAGCCATCGAAGACAACAGTGCCCTTCATGTCCTTGTGGAAAGATCTGATGATGCTGAGGAGCCTGGGTGGACATCCAATCTTGGGGAGAATCTTGAAGAGGCCGTCTCTGCTGACCAGGTCGAAAGCCTTTGTGAGATCTATGAAGGCTATAAAGAGTGGCTGTCGTTGTTCCCTGCATTTCTCCTGCAGTTGTCTAAGGGAGAATACCATATCAGTGGTGGACCTGTTGGCTCGGAATCCACACTGCGATTCTGGATAGACGCTCTCTGCAAGTACCTGGAGCCTCTTTAGTACAACTCGGGCAAACAGCTTTCCTACAACGCTAAGGAGAGAGATGCCGCGGTAGTTGTTGCAGTCACCCCTGTCACCTTTGTTCTTGTACAGCGTGATGATGTTTGCATCCCTCATGTCTTGAGGTACTCCACCTTCTCTCCAGCAGAGACAGAGGATTTCATGCAGCTCAGTGACGATGATTTCTTTGCAGCATTTTAGGACTTCAGCAGGGATGCTGTCTTTTCCAGGTGCCTTGCCAAAGGCAAGGGAGTCCAGGGCCACGTGAAGTTCTTCTAGGGTTGGTTCACTGTCAAGCTCTTCCAGCACAGGCAGGCACTCAATGTTGTTCAGTGCTTCTTCGGTGACTACATTTTCTCTGGAATATAGCTCAGAGTAGTGCTGCACCCAGCGTTCCATCTGCTGTGCCCGATCCTGGATGACCTCGCCTGTGGCAGACTTCAGAGGGGCAATTTTCTTCTGTGTTGGACCTAGGGCCTGCTTGATACCATCATACATCCCCTTGATGTTGCCCGTGTCAGCTGCTATCTGTATCTCGGAACAGAGCTGGAGCCAGTAGTCGTTAGCACATCTCCTGGCAGTCTGTTGGACTTTGCTGCGAGCAGTTCGGAGGACCTGCAGGTTGTGCTCACTGGGACAGGCCTTGTATGCTGCTTGAGCTCTCCTCTTTTCCTCAATGACTGGTGTCAACTCCTCAGAGTGGGCTTCAAACCAGTCTGCCGCCTTGTTGGTCTTCTTGCCGAATATGGACAAGGCGGTGTTGTAAACGGTATTCTTGAAATGTTCCCATCTGTTGGATGCGTTTGCATCGGCCGGGCCTGGAAGAGATTCCTCAAGCGCTTGTGCAAATTCCTCCACTTTTCTCTGATCCCGGGTCTTGCTGGTATCAATGCGAGGTCTTCCTTCCTTTTTCGTGTGATACAGTCGCTTTGTTTGCAGTTTCACTCTGCTGCACACCAGGGAGTGGTCAGTGTCGCAGGCAGCACCATGATAACTGCGTGTGATCTTGATGCTGGGAAGGCTGGAGCGTCTGGTGAGGATCAGGTCGAGCTGGTGCCAGTGCTTTGATCTTGGATGTCTCCAAGAGACTCTATGTTGGGGCTCTATGATGAGGGACTAGTATTACATATATTTGGGGTGTGGAGTCAGTGCCCAGCATTGGGATTTTGGGGCACTCTTCATAATGAGCAGAAGCAGAATTATGCAAATAGATCAACAGCACTTCACACATTCTAACTTTCTTAAATTTGATATACTCTGGCACAGAATGTTTATCTTGTGCTTAAACCATAAAGTCAAATTTTACCTTGACCACAAACTAGTGGGCCTCAGACAACACTTAAGCATCAGTCCTTCACTCCACCCCAATGAGCAATAATGAAGATAATATTAGAAATATGCCTCAGAATCATGTCTTGTCAGTGAACATTCAGGCAAAAGATATATATACACACACATGAAAAAAAAAATCCTGCTTTTCCTCCAAGATGTCCTATGCACCATAGACGGTTTCCTCTGCTGACCCCTCACAACAATACTATGAGGCAAGTCAACTTTCACTCAGAGAGGTCACCCACATTTGTGGCTGATCTTGATCCAAGGAGGATCTCGATCCAAGTCTCCAAGGTCCAAGTCTAATCACCATCATGAGATTAGCTGATGCAGGGCTGGTACCCACATTAATGGTAACAGAACTTGTGCATTTAAGCAATCCCGCCCCATCTGAATTTATGAGAACATGGGAACATTCAGTTTACATGAGCAATCCATACACAGGTTGCCTTCTCCACAAAACATGCAGCTGCAAGGAAGGTGCCTCTATGTGTAGTCATCTGCTACAAACATTTGTGTGAAATAACCCAGAGAGCAAGCTTTTCAATAGCCACTCACCTGAGCATCAGTGACGGAAGCAAAAGTCACCTCCAAGTGAGCAGGAAAAGAAAAGTTTTTATACATTAAAATATAGTTTGTATTTAAATACAACCCCCAAGTCCTTGGTGAACCACAAATGACTAGCAGAGGCATGCATGGTCAGGCAAACAATTAAAAAACATTACAGGCTACTAACTTGTGTGAACAAATTTGCTAGAGAAAGAGAAGAGCAAGGTGAAAATGCACTGTGTTCTAAAAGTAATGCCAAGAAATATCAAGGAGTAAAACAGGTTCAGAGGACAAACAGAGTGAAGGTCATGCTGTATTGTGACAATGAACAGTTGACAATGAACATCTAGAGTCTGAGATCTGGCAGGCAGCTTTTGTCAGTTCTTTTTAAACTTCAGCTTCCCTCCCCCCCTTTCAACTTCTCTCATCCCCCAGCCCTGGGATAAAGTGTCTATTGTATTATACTCTTGAGGAGGAAAGCTACTGAAGCACTGCATGTAACAAATCTGTCTGTTGAAAGTAGAAGGCTCTGTGAGAACTACGACTGTTTAGATCTCAACATACAGATAGCAATATTATAAGCCCCCAAACTGGCTTTGAATTCTTCTGATTGTGTTTATAAAGGATGCACACCATTATCACATTCTGGCTCTGTGTGACAACTATCTCAGCATATGTGAGTACAGTACTCCCCATCAATGGGAAAGGTCATTTGTCAATGAGAACACCCTGGATCTTCCCAATGTACAGTAGAATATTGTTAAGGTGTCATCTAAATTACTTTAGCCATAGAAATATAGAGTAAAACAGTGGCCAAAAAGAAGATAATGAGCAGCTTCTAAAAAGTGGCATAATCGTAATGGTATTTATCCAAAGCCACAAGGAATATGTGTAGATGTTTGCAAATAATCAGTCTAAGAGTATAGTATTGCCAAATCTCCATTATTTCTATCAAATACTGAGTGGAAATACAGCCATTTCTTCACAAGGTCATTCTTCCTAGCTGACATTCTATAAATATAAATAAACAAAGAGACAAGAAGAAGATGTCAAAGGGTTTTCTGAAACGAGAGGTCCTTTGCAGAATACATCTGCCAAAAATAATACCAGTAGTGCACTTGATTTGGAAGTATGGCATTTTCCCTTCCCCCACCCTACTGAAAGATATGTTTTTAATGCAAATAAAAAGTGAAGGCTTCCAAGCCTTGGCAGGAACCATGAGAAGGCACAGAGTCCTGAAAACCCGCCACTTCATTCCTGTGCATCTCTAGGGTACAGACTGCCAGTCTCAAAGTACACCAGCACTGCCAAGCTGTCTGGAGGCAACAGAGTGTGGAAAAATTTTGGCCTGCGTAGGAGAAAAGCAAGTATCTCAAGTCACTGTTCCCCCGAGCTGACACGGTCTACACTGCTTCACTATATGTTATGGACCTGAATATCCTATTGTGAAGTTATTCATCTCAAACAATAGAAGAAAAAAATGCAGAATACATTCTTGCTGGGAATTGTTACCCCCCCTCCCAAAATCTACTTAACTTTGCTTTAGTAAGAAGTCTGCCAGTTGCACTTTTTCTCTTGGCATGATGTCTGAAATTCATTTCCAAGATTAACCAGGCAACGTCAGTCTAATCTTAAAGGTGTGGCAGGCACATAGCCAACGAAATAATTAGACTCCAGATGTTTCAGAGTCCCATTCAAGATGATGATGCGGTGCACAGATGATTCAGACTTCAGGACTCATCCTGTGAAGGCATGCTGACCATTGGCTCCTACTTAACATATGCGCTTTCTTTGCAGTCAATGTGGAGATGAATTAGAGCAGTGTTTCTCAAGGTTTGTTCTCCACTGTATCACTTAACACGGTCCACCTATTCGAAGTACCATCGGATGTAACTAGTTACTTCTGAGTTGGGAGGCCAGATATAATGTGACAAACACCAGTAAAAGGCTCAGGGTGGACAGGAAGGCTTTTTCAAGCGTGGAAAATCATGTTTTGGAGCTCTGCCCACTTAGCTGAGCCTCTTTTGTTTCATGTGTCACATTCCTGGTCTCTCTGTCGGGCAGCAGGGGACCAGGGGTCCTGCGAGTACCACCAGACACCACCTCAAGTAGCACTGGTGGTACCCATACCACTGGTTGAGAAACACTGAATTAGAGCCAGTTTCATACTTTCTTCATCTTTGGAACTGTTGTGCGATCTTGCTGCCTTATATCCTGTATTTTTAACGTTGAAGGTACACTTCTTCTTTTTGTCAATCTCCTTTAATAGGAGAAGGATATAATACCCATACATTTCCTCACAGCATATTCATTTGCTGGAATAACAGGTGCTGTGTTATATTTCCCTCCTGCTAATGGCACAGCTCCATGCTTCACATGGGCATATCCTTTGCTATCCCACGTCAGTCTCTGTCTTGCTATCCTTTCCTTCTTTTTATTAGCTCTTTAGAAGTCAAGAAAATGACATGCGGTTTCTACCCTCCTGCATGCATGTGTACATGGAAAAGCATTTAGGAAGTGGGGGGAAAACTGTGAATTTGCTGCAGCTACAACGTATTGGACATTGTGTGAGACAGAGAACTGTGGCAGAAAATAATTGACATCTGCCAGTGCAAGCCACCATGTTTTGTGACACTGACCCAAAGTCCAGGACATTGTGGCAGGAAAAACAATTGGTGGCCACTGGGAAAGGAGCTCTGATCCCAGCGCCACATGTTTAAAGTGTAAAAAAATGTTTAAAAAGAAAGCAAGCCTAGCACTGCTGTTGAGCTGCAAGTAAGCTACCCCTTAGTGAATGGTACCTACCATTCATTTTGTTCAGAGTCCTCCAATTGTTGTGGCAAGCATTCATTTCAGAATAAAGTGAAAATGGAACAAATTTGGTTCATTTTTCCAGAAAAGAATGATAATCATGGGAAGAGGTTGAGACAGTGGTAGAGCACATGCTTTGCATGCAAAATGTTCCAGGTTTGGCATATCTCTGGCATATCCCAGAAACATTCCTGTCTAAACCCCTGGAGAGCCACTAGCATTCAGTGTCAATGACACTGAGCCAGATGGACCAAGAGTCTGACTCAGTATAAGATAGCTTCCTATGATCTCTCCTCTCCCCAATGTGCAGTAACAAATATGTCAACACAACTCTGTAAAAGAGAGGTCATATTGGAGTGGTGGAAAAGTGAACAGGGAGCCACTTCACAGGAACAGTTTGTCAGCCTGCACAAATGTCTTTTCAAGAGCTATCATTCTGAAAGTCATCTGTGTGAATCAGCCTTTCATGGGTATGAACATCCAAGATTTTGTGGAGTCCCTTACTAGCATTCCATACGAAGTCTCACAAGGATCACGGGTCTGAAAACTGTGCATTAATTAATAACACATTAAAAGCTATACTAGTCTGGATAAAGGTTGGAATGTTGGCTTGTTTGTTTGCTTACAGGATTGTTACTCATTTAAAATGCCTGTGAACCACAACTTCAAAACTCAAAACAGATTTCAGGGTGGAGTTTTCTTTTGTTTTCTCACACTGTTGTTTCAAAACCAGTACATCATACCCTGACCCTCACGCATCGCTAACCACACCCACGCCTCTGACCGTCCACATATTAAGAGATCCCACTCGTCTATGGGAATGGGTCCACATGTCAAGGCGGGAGAGGAAAAGTGCCATAATATAAACAACACTCTGCTTTTACCCAAGACATCATCGGCTGTTTGGAGCTGTCTGCTCCTTTCCTCTGCTTTTGGCACACTATGCTGTGCCTTATGTGGGTTAATGTGTCAGACAGCCAACGTGGACTTGATTTTGCTAAGGATCTGAGGAATTTCTGGTACCTTCTAAACAACTGATTTCTATGTACCTTTGCTGTGATGCTGAACCTCAGGCACATGGTATTGTAGATACACCATCTAGGATTCTAGATGGACCTGTTAAGATACCCAGAAGGGGCAGGCAATGAGGCTTTTGTGGCTCTCTGATCACATTTCCAGAATTCCATGGAGATTTCCAGTGGAACATTAGCAATGCTGTAGTGAAGTGCCCTTACAGATCCTTGTAGAAGGGCACACCACACCCTCTCTGCCTCCATGCACAGACTAGTCTAGCCTTTGGAAACTCCACAAACAAGCTCACAGAACTGTATCCATATATAGTTAGCCGTCTCCCTACACACATTTCCTCAGGATTACGTTTTTAAAATCTGAAAGTGAAAGGGGCTCTCTTTTAAGATTGAGGCATCCTTCAGGTACATTCTGAGTAATGGAAAACAACCAACAAGAGAGGTAACGGGGTAGGGAACAAAGCAAACCAAGTATGATCTCACTATGATTTAAACCCTACCACACCCCAAACCAGAAGCATATGGAAAACCTAACTTCATTCCCTCAGGCAATCACTGACATTTCTGGTGAAAGGAGATTGAACACTGGGTGCTGCAAGGCAAACTTGCAGACTAGAAAAACAATATGAGGATCAGAGAAACAAAAGCAAATTCAACATTGAATTGTTTTGTGGGTTGAAACCCTCCAGGCTTAAGATATGTTTTCCCAAAGTGGTATTCTGTACAAAATGAACTTCACACAAGCTTACCCTATAGTAATGGGGGGAAACTAATACAAATATGGTTGAAGAGATGCTAAGAACCCTCTTACCAATGCTCACACAATAGCAGGCTATCTAGAGAAACACCTTCTCCCTTATGAATCCAGCCATTCACTGTGGCTACAGCCAAAACTGAGGGCCTATTCTTATCCCCAGCCCCCAGGGGCTGTACTTGTCGTAAGAGGCGACTAAACAGCCACCGGGTAGATGGGACTTGTCAGCCTGGGAAGGCAGCTCATCTGAGAGAAGGAAAACTCTGATCCCAGACTTCCACTGCCTTGTGGCTACATCCAGTTATGGAAAAGGCTTCAGGAGACAACCTCGAGGCAAAATCCGGAGCTGGAGTCCCTGAGGCAGTTCATGGCTGAACACAGTCACGTTCTGGCAACTCCTGCGATGTCGCTGGAACCAACCGTACTGGCTTCTGCCTTTCCATTGGACCATTTCAGCGACGTGGAGGGGGGGGATTTGCTGCATGAGTAACAGTCTATCCTCCATATCTACTTTACCCAGGCTTCGCGCACTGGAGAGGACACTCTGTTCCAGATCACTATTCAGAGCGCAATACCATAGTCTTCCGAGACTGAAGGATGCCAACAAGACTGTGGCTATCACTGAGATTCTGATCTGGATGTCCCCCTTCTGATGGCTATGAGGGATAGGGTCTTCTCTAGGGTGGCACTCAGTTATGGACTATTATCCCCAAAGACACTCATTTGGTACCTGTCTCTTTGATCCTTGTCTTTTGTTATCTAATTTGCTGGTGGTGGTTGTATTCCTGTCTGTAGCAGCAAGGTAGGGTGCAGACTCTGGGCTTTTCCAGGCAGTGTGTTTAGTCCAAGATTGTCATACCTTGTTCATTCACTTTGGGGGGGGGGGATCATAAGACATCACCAATCACCTGCTGTGATCTCTATTTCCCCCATGGTTAAATAACTGCTTTAATTCATGAGGGAAAAATCCATGAACAATGAGAATAATGGTACACCGGTAGAGAGAGCACAGGTGTGGACTGCTGTTAGCGATACTGTTCCATTGTAGCACTCTTGCCCAGATAAAAGACGCCACAACAGACACAGGATTGGAAAAGGAAGTGGGTTAGTATACCGTATCCCTACAACAAGCTGTACTTCTGTGGTTTGGAAGGAATAGTGCAATTCTGTATGGGGCCACAAGTGGTACAGCAGTAATTAGCTGGCACTACAAGGAGCAAATTTGGAAATGCCTCAACCTGTGAAAAGTTCACGCCATACATTGCTTCATATACCCCCAGAAGGCCAGGATTACATACGTGGAGGAAAAAAAAATTCAGTACTGAGTGAATCAGCCATAAGTGTTGATAGACATTATTGCTGCAACCTTAAGCACGTTTGCTAGGGAGTAAACTGAAATAAACTCAACAGGACTTCTTTGAGCATAAATATGCACTTCACAAGTCATCATATAGTCAAGAATTTAAAATGTTCTAGACACCCCTTGGGTAAAGCCAGAATGGAAAAAACCATAAATCTTAGCTAGAATTGAAACAACTATATTACATAAGAACATAAGAACATAAGAACAGCCCCTTTTATTCTTTTAACTGTATTTTCCTCAATGAATTTGAGACTGAGTCCTGACACATAAGTTTGGCCTGAACTTCAATATGTAAACCATGGTCAACATGGTAGTAATCAATGTTACAGAAAAGTCTTATCAGACACCAAAAACAGCCAACTCTCTGAATAATCAAGGGAGACCAGTTCTCATTTTGTGAAACATAATAATTTGATGCAACCAGTTGAAATGGAGAGGGTCACCACACAATTTCATAACCGTGCTAAACTTCCACACAGAGAAGAGGAAACAATATCCCCATAGCATCTTCTTGTCAAGTGAGACAATTATGTGAAAACTTATAGGCAGGGGAAAGAATGAAGGCACAAATCTACTTTCTGTTAAAACTCTTTCTGCATATATGGCTTATTTGAACCTATGGATTAAGCAACATGTCCCCAATTCTCCATGGTTAAAAAAAAAAATCAAGTGAGCTAGATAGCATTCACTGGGAATCTAGACTTATTCCCACGATTTTGAAGCATTCCTCAAAGGCTATTGTCTCTCTGTATGAGTCACAGGGCTTCCCGCTGAAATTTCCACTTCCCAGTCAATGGGGCACATCTTAAGAAAGGTCTCTTAATATGCTGACTACATTCATGTAGGCTAAATCCATTCTTAGTTCTCTTTTACTTTTGGAGCATGCTAATCCAGCCTGGTTGTATGAATGAATGAATGAATGAATGAATGGGTATAAAACACAAACTTCAAACAGCAGGAATTGGCCTCTTCCCTGGAGACAAAAAGTTCACTCTTATCAGCCTCTGCATACTGTGTTTCACAACTGAAATTTTATTAACTGTAGTTTCTCGCACTTGAAAATTATAGCAGATATAGGCTGGGGATAGATAATTAAATTCTTGAAAATATTGATGGCAATTTCTATGGCTTAAAAAGAATAACAGACCAAGTTAGGCAGATTTCTATCCAATAAAAATTGTTCTTTATATAGTGTGAATATGATCAATCATAGCTGTTCTGTAGAATAAGCTTCATGTTCTCTCTGAGTTGGTAAAATCTCTCAATAATACACAAAAAATACAAGTAAATTCATAGGAGTTTATAATCTTTCTTCTTCTTTAGCCCTTAGCTGGTAACCAATTGTTGTAGGTGCTGCTGGGATTAATGTGCCATTCACGACATGCTTCCACTTTTGGCGATAGCTGGCAGTATTCCTAGGCTTGTCGACAGTCAATTGCTGGTTCCTCAGATCTTCAATGTGTTTCAGCCATGTTTTCTTTGGTGCTGCCTGTTGAATCCTCCAGTAGGATTCTCGCCAGAGGAGCTCGTGTGGCAGCTGACTGGTGTTCATTCTGCATTGTTCTTCAACTGATTGTTGATGATCACACCTTATCTGAATTATCTCGTTATGATGATGATGATCACAAAGAAAGACACCCAGGATCTGTCTCAAGCATCACGTTTGGAAGACTTTGAGCTTGTTCATGTCTGATTTGAGCAGAGTCCATTTTTCCAATCCATACATGAGAATTGGCAGGATCAGTGTTCAAAAAAGGCAAATTTTGGTCTTGATGGAGATACTGACCTTCTTCCAGAGGCACAATTTGGGCAAGGCAAATGCTACTGTTGCCTGGACAATCCTGCTGTAGACCTCAGTGAGGGTGCCCCTTTTTTCTCCTGTATCAGCAATCCCAGGTATTTGACCTGCTCAATTTGGACTCCATCAAGGTGAATGTTGGTCTGTGATCCATCTGTGGTCATAACTTTGGTCTTATCCACATTACTTCTTGGGCTGTAGGATTGGGTGATATGGGCAATGTGGTAAAGGATGTCAGTGACGTCTGCATCTGTCTCGGCAAATATGGCACTATCATCTGCAAACATCAAGTTGGTCAGGAAATTCTTTACGTCATAATGAACTCCGCTCCTGTCCTCAAATGCTTTCCTCATAATGGCATCAATCATGATATTAAAAAGCAGGGGGGATCCTCTTTAGTTTGCATTTGTTCTGTTCACTCATGCTAAAACAGACTCCTCATAATGGGCTGAACATTCATCTTGCATCCACTTCATCAGGATGCAATGCTGTTACCGGAGAACTATAGCGTGCCGAACTTATTACAGACTACTACAAACAGTGACCAAGAGCTTCTTTTGTTATTTTTCCTCTCTTGACTCAGGATATCTTTAAATATTAGGCAACCAGAAAAGTCTAAACGTCGCTAGCTAGAACCGCTTTGTGATAGCAGGACTTTTAAAAAGTATTATTGCAGTTTTACAAATCTCATTTACCACACTTTGTATCTCGACAGTCATAGGGAAATGCCAGGAATGTCAGGAATAAACACAACCGTGGAGTTCTGGTCAGCAAAGTACATGCCATTCTTTTTCCTTTTACATAGCTAAATGCTTCAGGTCTTTCATTGCCTTGGTTATAGACAGTTTTTTGCAAGTATTTATGGTTAGAAATACAGTAATTCTTCCCAGTGACACTATTTTGTTTGCCTTGGCATGCACACTTTGTATTTAAGGCCCCACTGCAGCCCAAATGGTAGGCATTACTAACCAATTGGTTTAGGTTCCTTCCTTTCCTACAAATTACCTAAAAATAGATAATCAGTATCACATACTTTCTGCAGTGGTGACGGACACAGAAAACCCCTGCCCTGTTTAACATGAACTGCCTCTCTAGTCAGTTTTGTTTCTGACTGTTAAATGCTTACAGCCCTTTCCTTCCAGAGAACTCCCTCAGCCCCAATATGTCACAGCCAGCCTACATGCTGGTTCATTTGTACAGGACAGTACGAGCAGAGGTCTCCAAACCCTGGCCCGGGCACCAAACCCAGCCCTCCAGAGGATTTGATCCAGCCCCCAAGGTACCCCATCCTCTCAGGGGTTAAAAATAACTCAAAAGACGCACTTCCAGGTATATACCACATTCAGCACTTCTAGTGTCTGAATGAGATACAAAACAATGCCAAGAGACCTGGAATACAATGTTCGTTAAACTTAAAATGGAGCAGAAACGGAGACAAAAGATGTTTGAGATTTGCATCATAGGTTGCTTGATGCTTTTTCAAAATCTATTCCCCTCTTCCTGTGCAAGTCCATTTTGTCCTCTGCGCCTTCCACCCCCACCCACTTAGTGTATTCAATCACTGGTTCTCCCTGTATGTATGTATTTATTTTCCAGCCCTCAACATTGTGTCAGACACATGATGCAGCCCTTGTGCCAAAATGTTTGGAGTTCCCTGAGTACAAGCAACAAGTAGCACAAGTTTATCTTCATCACCTATGTACCTGTCAGTTAGAAAACATGAAGCCACAGTTACGCTTAGACCTGAAAGTGCAAATAATGGAGAAAATATGTTTCAAGTGAGGTTTTAAAAAAAAGAAGAATTCTAAAAATACAGGTCTTAAGCAGGAGGGCCATTACTCAGTTGCAAATGCAGAAGGTACCAGGTTATCATTAAAAAAAGTTCATGTAGCAGAACTGAGAGTGAAGGGGGAGGCTTTGGCCTCAGAGAACCACATCCACCCAAAATATACTGGGCTAAATGTCTTCTTGGATGACATCTTCATAGATGGCCATCATCCATTTTTCTTATCTGAGGGAAAGCTGAATATGACATTTCACAAAACAATGGTTCTGAAGGCTCCGCAGCCAATTGCCGTATTCAGCATTTCCAGCCTGCAAGTATTACATATTTCACATCTGTATAGTAGTACCTGTGTGTGTGCGTGTTGACTAAGCCTGGAAAAGTTAAGCCCACAGTGGCAGATCTCCAGTATCTTTCAGGGCTGCTCAGAAGTAAAATCTCTCAACAGGTGAAGCTTTTCCACCCTTGTCTGACAAACTGCACTTGTCAAAACGTCCCTACAATCTGAAAATATTCAGATTGTGCAATAACGTGTGGTTTTCTTAATTCGGTACCCAGCCAACCTCTCCAAGGTCAAAAGGAATTGCCCTATTGCTGCATTTTTCTATGCAGATACTAGCACCCCCCAAAAAATTTGCCTTAGAATCACATTGTTTAAACTGAAAATTATTTCAGAGCATTTCTCCCCATCCAGTTTGTTACATGTATCAGTTCAAGGCCAAGCCGTGCCTTAATTTGTTCTGCTTTGGCCAGATCCTTCCAACTATGCCCCTTTCAGCTGACAATGGTATCTCAAAATGTAGAATACTCCCAAGTTACAATTTTCTGTCTTGGGAGTGTACCCACAAGTCGCTCCCATAAGAAAAAATTACAGAGTGAGTAGGATTTATATGCCAACACCTCTGCGCATCAGACTTTGGCAAGTCAGAACATAGGAGAGGCTTGCAAGAAGAAACCGATATAAAATCTTTCCTATGTAACCCTTTTCCCCCATGGGCATGACTTGTGGGAGCACTCACAAAACTCTGGCATGGTACGTGTTCCTTAACAGCCCTGTAATTGCAGACCTGAAAATGACTTTACTTCTAGGTCAATGGAACAGAGGCTTATAGTGCTGCTGCTTTGCAGTATGTCTACAAAATAGGGCTAGTCTGTTGATAAGGCCAATTGAGGTAGCTGCCTCAGGGGGCACTTGCCCTGACTGCAACTGTTTCGCCTAGAGCAGTGTTTCTCAACCAGTGATACTTGAGGTGGTGTCTGGTGATACTCATGGGACTCCTGGACACCTGCCACCCAGCAGTGAGACCAGGAACGTGATGCAACGAACAGTGGAAGGAGGCTGTGCTCAAGACGCAGAGCTCAAAGCATGCCTTTCCGTGCTTGAAAAAGCCTCCCCCCCTTTACCCTGAGCCTCTTACCAGTGTTTGTCACATCATATCACATCTGGCCTTCCAACCCAAAAGTAACTGGTGATTATACTCATACTCCCTCAAATGAGGAGGCTGGTTAGAAGGAGGTTGAAAGGGAAGGTAAAAAGAGTCCAATCTCTCCAGAGTGCATGGAGGCTGCTTAAAACAACAGTAATAGAGGCCCAGCAGAGGCGTATACCACAAAGAAAGAAGGGCTCCACTAAATCCAGGAGGGTGCCCGCATGGCTAACCAGCCAAGTTAGAGAGGCTGTGAAGGGCAAGGAAGCTTCTTTCCGTAAATGGAAGTCTTGCCCTAATGAGGAGAATAAAAAGAATAAACTGTGGCAAAAGAAATGTAAGAAGGTGATACTGGAGGCCAAGCGAGACTATGAGGAATGCATGGCCAGCAACATTAAGGGGAATAATAAAAGCTTCTTCAAATACATTAGAAGCAGGAAACCTGCCAGAGAAGCGGTTGGCCCTCTGGATGGTGAGGGAGGGAAAGGGGAGATAAAAGGAGACTTAGAGATGGCAGAGAAATTAAATGAGTTCTTTGCATCTGTCTTCACGGCAGAAGACCTCGGGCAGATACCGCTGCCCAAACAGCCCCTTCTGACCAAGGAATTAAGTCAGATAGAGGTTAAAAGAGAAGATGCTTCAGACCTCATTGATAAAGTAAAGATCAATAAGTCACCGGGCCCTGATGGCATCCACCCAAGAGTTATTAAGGAATTGAAGAATGAAGTTGCTGATCTCTTGACTAAGATATGCAACTTGTCCCTCAAAACAGCCACGGTGCCAGAAGATTGGAGGATAGCAAATGTCACGCCTATCTTTAAAAAGGGAAAGAGGGGGGACCCGGGAAACTATAGGCGAGTCAGCCTAACATCTATACCGGGTAAGATGGTGGAATGCCTCATCAAAGATAGGATCTCAAAACACATAGACGAACAGGCCTTGCTGAGGGAGAATCAGCATGGCTTCTGTAAGGGTAAGTCTTGCCTCACAAACCTTATAGAATTCTTTGAAAAGGCCAACAGGCATGTGGATGCGGGAGAACCCATAGACATTATATATCTGGACTTTCAGAAGGCGTTTGACATGGTCCCTCACCAAAGACTACTGAAAAATCTCCACAGTCAGGGAATTAGAGGACAGGTCCTCTCATGGATTGAGAACTGGTTGAAGACCAGGAAACAGAGAGTGGGTGTCAATGGGCAATTTTCACAATGGAGAGAAGTGAAAAGCGGTGTGCCCCAAGGATCTGTCCTGGGACTGGTGCTTTTCAACTTCTTCATAAATGACCTGGAGACAGGGGTGAGCAGTGAGGTGGCTAAGTTTGCGGATGACACCAAACTTTTCCGAGTGGTGAAAACCAGAAGTGATTGTGAGGAGCTCCAGAAGGATCTTTCCAGACTGACAGAATGGGCAGCAAAATGGCAGATGCGCTTCAATGTCAGTAAGTGTAAAGTCACGCACCTTTGGGCAAAAAATCAAAACTTCACATATAGGCTGATGTGTTCTAAGCTGTCTGTGACATATCAGGAGAGAGATCTTGGGGGGGGTGGTGGACAGGTCGATGAAAGTGTTGACTCAATGTGCGGCGGCAGTAAAGAAGGCCAATTCTATGCTTGGGATCATTAGAAAAGATATTGAGAACAAAACGACTAATATTATAATGCTGTTGTACAAATCTATGGTAAGGCCACACCTGGAGTATTGTGTCCAGTTCTGGTCGCCGCATCTCAAAAAAGACATAGTGGAAATGGAAAAGGTGCAAAAGAGAGCGACTAAGATGATTACTGGGCTGGGGCACCTTCCTTATGAGGAAAGGCTACGGCGCTTGGGCCTCTTTAGCCTAGAAAAGAGATGCCTGAGGGGGGACATGATTGAGACATACAAAATTATGCAGGGGATGGACAGAGTGGATAGAGTGATGCTCTTTACACTCTCACATAACACCAGAACCAGGGGACATCCACTAAAATTGAGTGTTGGGAGAGTTAGGACAGACAAAAGAAAATATTCCTATACTCAGCATGTGGTTGGTCTGTGGAACTCCTTGCCACAGGATGTGATGATGGCGTCTGGCCTAGATACCTTTAAAAGGGGATTGGACAAGTTTCTGGAGGAAAAATCCATTACGGGGTACAAGCCAAGATGTGTATGCACAACCTCTTGATTTTAGAAATGGCTATGTCAGATGTAAGGGAGGGCACCAGAATGAGGTCTCTTGTTATCTGGTGTGCTCCCTGGGGCATTTGGTGGGCCGCTGTGAGATACAGGAAGCTGGACTAGATGGGCATATGGCCTGATCCAGTGGGGCTGTTCTTATGTTCTTATGTACTTCGAAAAGATGGACCATGTGAAGTGGTTCAGCAGAGGACAAATGTTGAGAAACGCTGACCTATAGTACTCACTACCCTCCTCTCAACCATACTTCTGCCCTGGTCCTCTCTACTAATCCAGAAGAAGGTATATCACCATGGAAGAGTAGGTGGCATTTCACATACTGTTTCAGGTGCTTGAAGGTTTTGGATCCACCCATAAAAAAACTGTCCCTAAGAACTTCCCAACTTCCTCAAAGGCTTCTAAAACATCCCTTGTAGAAGATGGGTCATCGTCCCCCAACTCTGGTATCCCTTTCACATACCCATACTTCATCTACCTTACACATGAACAGCAATTTATAACTCTGCTGAAGGAATTTGATATGGCCAACTTTACAAGCCAACAGGTAATATGTAGCACATTACAAGCCAAACCATGTAATGTGCAATCTTTAAGAAAGGCCTTTCATGGTCAAGCAAACCATTTCTTCTTCCACATCTTTTTCTAATAGCAACCAGTTAGAAGGCTTACATTTGGAAGGCAGTACATTGTTTACCCAAATAATGAGCATTTCACATTTTCAACAAACTATAAGGATATTTATCCAAGGCATATGTAAATATGGCAAATCTGCTGGAACACTGCTTGTGGAATGAGTGTCTCAAACATGGCTTTGACTATTCCTATGAGGAATTAATTTAATGAAAAAGGCTAAAGCTGCAATCCTTCACAGGCTTAAGAAGTAGTAAGTGCCACTGAATTCAACAGAACTTACTTCAGAGTAGACATGCATAGGCTTACAATGAAAAGCTAGGCGTTGAAGAGCAGTGACTTGGCCCAAACCAACCTCCTGAGCTTCCTGCCAGAGTAAGAACTTGGTTGAGTCTTTTACATTCAAAGCAAAGCCATAAGTAATGAACAGAGAGGAGGTGATTTAATTGTATGAACACACACACACACACACACACACACACACATAAACACAGAGTATACATAATGTATTCTAGGTATCTAACCCATTTGTATTAAATGTATTTAACCCATTTTTGCCCAGCCCACAGATGTACACATTTGGTCCCTGATGCATATATGCAACATTGGGCAGAAATGGTTTAAGAAAGGTTGTAACAGCTGGTCCTCACGTTACATCAGCTTTGAAAAATGGTTCATTCCAAACAATTAACTTCAGAGTAGTGTGACTGAAGTCAATAGAATTATTCCAGAGCAAATGATTTGTGAACTTCAGCTTAAGAATATTAGCCATGAGTAAACAGTTAAAACAAATACTTCAGCCTTCCTAGAAAATGTAAACACACTGAACTGGTAGGAAGATTTTATGGTTCTCTTTTCCTTTGTTTAGCTGGCTCCATATAGAGTTATAAAATGGTCTCCTATAACAAAGTTTTAGTTCTAACTAGACAAGGTGAAAGAGCATTACAGAACATGGAAAGTTTTTGCTGATTGAAATAATTCATTTCATATGCTTCTGTGTTCTGATGGAGGCTGTATATGAAATAGGATCAGCTCTTGACAATGAGGAAGAATCTGAAATGTCAAGGTGCTTCCTAACCACAAAATGATTATTTTGCAATCAAGGAAGCATACCACATACCCAACTTGAATATGACTACAGCCTTAGCTTAGTGTTTAAGCAATGGATATTTAGGCCAGACTAGTGTGTTCCCATTTCCTAATTCCTGAAATAAATTCTATGAAACTAATGGACCATGACTGCCTCTTAGACACCCATTTAAGAACATAAGAACAGCCCCACTGGATCAGGCCATATGCCCATCTAGTCCAGCTTCCTGTATCTCACAGCGGCCCACCAAATGCCCCAGGGAGCACACCAGATAACAAGAGACCTCATCCTGGTGCCCTCCCTTGCATCTGGCATTCTAACATAACCCATTTCTAAAATCAGGAGGTTGCGCATACACATCATGGCTTGTACCCCATAATGGATTTTTCCTCCAGAAACTTGTCCAATCCCCTTTTAAAGGCGTCTAGGCTAGACGCCATCACCACATCCTGTGGCAAGGAGTTCCACAGACCGACCACATGCTGAGTAAAGAAATATTTTCTTTTGTCTGTCCTAACCCGCCCAACACTCAATTTTAGTGGATGTCCCCTGGTTCTGGTATTATGTGAGAGTGTAAAGAGCATCTCCCAATCCACTCTGTCCATCCCCTGCATAATTTTGTATGTCTCAATCATGTCCCCCCTCAGGCGTCTCTTTTCTAGGCTGAAGAGGCCCAAACGCCGTAGCCTTTCCTCATAAGGAAGGTGCCCCAGCCCCGTAATCAGCTTAGTCGCTCTCTTTTGCACCTTTTCCATTTCCACTATGTCTTTTTTGAGATGCGGCGACCAGAACTGGACACAATACTCCAGGTGTGGCCTTACCATCGATTTGTACAACGGCATTATAATACTAGCCATTTTGTTCTCAATACCCTTCCTAATGATCCCAAGCATAGAATTGGCCTTCTTCACTGCTGCCGCACATTGGGTCGACACTTTCATCGACCTGTCCACCACCACCCCAAGATCTCTCTCCTGATATGTCACAGACAGCTCAGAACCCATCAGCCTATATCTAAAGTGTTGATTTTTTGCCCCAATGTGCATGACTTTACACTTACTGACATTGAAGCGCATCTGCCATTTTGCTGCCCATTCTGTCAGTCTGGAGAGATCCTTCTGGAGCTCCTCACAATCACTTCTGGTTTTCACCACTCGGAAAAGTTTGGTGTCGTCTGCAAACTTAGCCACTTCACTGCTCAACCCTGTCTCCAGGTCATTTATGAAGAGGTTGAAAAGCACCAGTCCCAGGACAGATCCTTGGGGCACACCGCTTTTCACTTCTCTCCATTGTGAAAATTGCCCATTGACACCCACTCTCTGCTTCCTGGCCTCCAACCAGCTCTCAATCCATGAGAGGACCTGTCCTCTAATTCCCTGACTGTGGAGATTTTTCAGTAGTCTTTGGTGAGGGACCATGTCAAACGCCTTCTGAAAGTCCAGATATATAATGTCCACGGGTTCTCCCGCATCCACATGCCTGTTGACCTTTTCAAATAATTCTATAAGGTTTTTGAGGCAAGACTTACCCTTACAGAAGCCATGCTGACTCTCCCTCAGCAAGGCCTGTTCGTCTATGTGTTTTGAGATCCTATCTTTGATGAGGCATTCCACCATCTTACCCGGTATGGATGTTAGGCTGACCGGCCTATAGTTTCCCGGGTCCCCCCTCTTTCCCTTTTTAAAAATAGGCGAGACATTTGCTATCCTCCAATCTTCTGGCACCATGGCCGTTTTGAGGGACAAGTTGCATACCTTAGTCAAGAGGTCTGCAACTTCATTCTTCAATTCCTTAATAACTCTTGGGTGGATGCCATCCGGGCCCGGTGACTTATTAATCTTTAATTTATCAATGAGGTCTGAAACATCTTCTCTTTTAACCTGTATCTGACTTAACTCCTCGGTCAGGAGGGGCCGTTCGGGCAGCGGTATCTGCCCGAGGTCTTCTGCCGTGAAGACAGATGCAAAGAACTCATTTAATTTCTCTGCCATCTCTAAGTCTCCTTTTATCTCCCCTTTCCCTCCCTCACCATCCAGAGGGCCAACCGCTTCTCTGGCGGGTTTCCTGCTTCTAGCATTTACTATCAGTGTGCTGTTGTCAAGTTAGCACCCAGACTTAAGCACACAAGACTTAGAAATGGTTATTTCAGCAGCACTTGCTTCATCAAGTAAGGATGTTCAGCATCATGGCCTAAGGTTGCAATGTGAGGCACATTTATCTTAGAGAAAGTCCTACATAAGTATGGCTTACTTCCAAGAAAATGTGTACACTATATAGCACTGTACTGTAAGTCACAGTAACAGGGAGTTTGAAAGTGTAGTTCTTACTATTAATGGCCTAGCAATGACAGGCTATTTATAAAAAAGCATCCAATCAAAACACTGTCCTGTCATAGAAACTGAAGGACAGTTAAACCCCCAACACTTCTGAGGTTGATTAGAGAGATGGAACGAGACCAGGCTGCACTAGCTAAGCTGAAATATGTGTTCATACCACCCAGTTCTTTCTGGGAGAACAAACTAGCTCTTTGTCCCTCCTCTATAAAAAAGCAGTACAAGAATTATTTGTGAATATACATCCCAGGAAGCAACACAACAGGCTGGTCTTCCTCACCATCTGCCAGCAGGTAGGACTGCAGTCTGCCACTGGAAACAGCAGTGAGCATATCCATAAAGAGAAAATCACTTTCTCTCCACAAAGTCTTGAACCAGAAATCAGTCATTTTGCCCAAGATGTAGTACAAATTGCATAAGCTTTCTCCCAGGCCATTCTTACCATAACTGCCCCAAGCATCCCTCCATCTGATTAGTGGCACTCAGAACTTCAGCACAAATGTGAAATCAGAGACTGACTGAGCCTAGAGATTGGATGAATCTTGACTGGTTTTGGACGCTTTTGGGGTATCTCCAAAGCATCATGCAAAGTCAGAGTCCAGACCCCACATCCCCTTCTGAGCCTGGAACTTGAGAGAGGAAAGTTTGATGTCTGATTTTCTACTGTGCTTCAAACATCCAGAGAATTATGCATATTAGAGAATCAAGGCAGGGCAGAGTTAGTGAAAAACACAAAGAAAGATCAGCTAACTAGATCAGCTTAAAAATGTGAAGCCCTGCCTTTTCTCAAGATATACTGCAGGAAAAGAGCTGGTGTGAACACACCTTAAATTCATGGTTGTTCTTGCTGTCTTTCAAGTTTTTTTTCTATAACAGCCTGTAACTGTTTCACTTTGAAAGTAATCTTTGTTTTGGCTCATTATTAATTTCTGCATCTAAATTCCCCTACAGCTTATGGAAATTCTGACAAGGCACATGTACATCATACAAGTGGAAACATACAGACCTTTAGGCATGAAGTCTTATTATTTTGTATTATTATTTGTTTTCGCACTGGCATCCACAGGCTGTAATTACAGGTTGGAACTAGCATTGAGCTGCATATTGCACAAAAAGTCCAATACAAAAATCATCTGTGGGTCAAATGAACTCACAGCATTATAAATGTTGCAGATAACTTGTAAAGGAAAAAAAAAAAACTTTCTTAATTCTTCTGGTCTCATGTTGACCTTGACAGGTTTCCTTTTCCTTGGCAAGAAAATAAACTTTCCTTCCCTCTCCCTTTTGGAGTCCAGCACAACAATATTACAGTAGATGTATTTGCTAATCCAATGCCTCAGGGGCAATACCGTATGCTACACAGATATTTTTAATCAGCATACAGTTATGACTGATTGCTTCAGCACTTTCCTGATACACGCTATAGAGTTCCTTGAAACTGAGTTTTTTAGACCCTAGGGATCCAGAATCACAGTGGTGGTGATTTTTTCCAAATACATCCAGGTTTTTTGCTCAGAGTACTTTTAAAGCACTATGTTCAATATTAAGTGTATTTTGGTACAACTAGAATAAAATACAGAACAGAAGCAACTTGGTAAGAGAAATGTCCAAGTCTATAGTTGCACACATTTGATTCCATGGGCAGTATCTCTGTAAAACTCATCAGCTACCCTAAAAGAAGTTCCATCTTCCCCCCCCCACCCCCTGTAAAAGACTACAGTTTTCAATTTGTCTCATTTGATAAAATGTTAACTCCAAGAAGTTCATGTTGGTGTACAAGGAGATCAGTCAACCGTACAAGGCTGTGAAGTAGATTAGCCTGCAAGATAGCACCTGACCACAGTCACTCAAGGTACATTATGACTAAGAAAGACTTTGAACCCAATATTCTCAAGTCCTTCCTCTATAAAATTAAGTCTATAAAACCACCTTATTTAAGAACAATGAAATATCTATCTGGGGTCTTGGGGGAGGGGAAGCTCTTCAAATCATCTGCATACATTTGTGTATACTTAAAGGTTAAATCCTGGGTCCATTCAAGTCCACACCTCTTGACAACCCAATTGTAGTATTTTTTAACCAGAAGACCTGATCTTGGTTGGGTTGTTATAGGTTTTGAAGTAATAAATAAAAGATTATCTTCATTGTAGGTGCTATTACTCCACAGTTACACTGAAGGTGAAAGGTGATACTGTGACCTTGATTACACTAGTGATAACTTCTTTTGAAAATATTAGTGTACACTTTTAATGGGTCCTGAACACCCTCCCCTTTCAGCTATGCACTGAAAATGCATACATCTGCCCGACCACCGATTAAATTGTCCCAATTAATATACACTTCAGGATGAAAACATGCAGGGTTTTGACAAATCCATACCAACTTTTAGGTAATTCACTGACTTAGACAGCAGACGTTTCAAAAGGGACTTGCTCTGTGCTTTTGGGTCAGGGTGGCAAGCTGTCATCTTAATGGCAGCTAACAAAATTACTCTGGCATAAGCGAATTGCATGACAGCCCAATCCTATGCCTGTCTACTCAGAAGTAAGTCCCCTTATAGTCAGTGGGGCTTACTCCCCCCACACTTACTCCCCCTAAGTGTGGGTAGGATTGCAACCTGGGAGCCCAATCCTATGCATGTATACTCAGAATGATAGTCAAAGGCGCTTACTCCCAGGTAAGACTGCAGCCTGGGAGCCCAAGCCTAGGCATGTGTACTCAGAAGTAAGTCCCCTTAAAGTCAGTGGTGCTCACTCCCAGGAAGGGGTGGATAGGATTGCAGCCTGAGGCAACTCTACAAGTGGTGACTGAAGGAGGACAACTTGAAGCTGTCTTTGCAGGGAGTGGGTGCAAGTATCTTGCCCCTCAGCGAGGGCAGGAGGAGCCACCTAGGGGGATGCCACCTAGAAATGGGTGGGAGATGAACGGTGCCCCAACCCCTGCTGGCAGGATTTTTCTGCACCCCAGAGGCTCGGAGAAGCTCTTTGCAGATGGCGCAGAAAACTTCTGGCTGCCCACTGAAGGGACAGCCAAGGGAAATGAACTCAGCCCAACAGGCTCAGGTCGGGGCTCCCCCTCCCACGTACCGCTGGCTCCAGGAGCGGCTCGAAGGGGCCCCCGCGCGCCTTTCCGCTCGGAAGGGAAGCGGAGGGCAACTTTGTTTCCTCACCTTGTACTTCATCCTCGCCAGCTTGCTCGGAGGGCTCTCTGCGAACTCAGTCGGAGCGCACGGAGCCCCCGCGGGCGCGACCCTCCATCGGACGCCTCCTTAAGCGAAAATGAAAATAGACCGCACCGCAGAGCTGTGCAGCCTTCCTCCCTCCCCCGCCTCGGCTCCCAGCGCCTCTGAGCTCATTGTTTTGCTTGCAGCGGGCAGGCGGAGGAACTCATTTGCATAGTCCCCGGTGATTGGCTGCAGCGCAGACCCGCTGGCCTGAGAGCTGGTAGTCGGTAGGACGCGCTCGCCCCGACTCCGGTTCAGGAAGGCGCGCCGCTTACGGGCAGGGTGCCCAGGTGTTATGCGGCTAGGTCATTAAGCGAACACTCAATCCAGTCTGTTGCCTCTGCTGTGTAAGCAGACACTAGCAGGCTGCACAGGCTACTGGAGATAGATTGCCTCTTTGCATTAAGAGCCTCTCTGTTGTGCAAAAACGCACTCTGTGGCAGGCTGTGGGAGACCTGACGGCCTCATTAAGAGCATCTTTATTGTGCTGTGACCACAGTCATATATGTGGTCCGTCATTAAGCAAACAGTTGTTAAACGATGCATACCTGTAATTGCAAGAAGGCTATGTGCTGCCTGTAGAGGCCCACTCACAGGGGAAAGGATGACACTGAAGTTCTCTTCCAGGACATGAGGCTAAAAAAGAGGACATGTCCTGGAAAAAGAGAACGTCTGGTCACCCTGCTTATGGGGACCAGCACGCTGTTGCTATTGCGAGGCAGGAAGGGTGAAAGAAAGGACCACTCGACTCCTTTACCTGGAAAGAAGCTGGGCTCCTCTGAGCAAGGCTGGACGCTCCTGCTTCCTGTGACCTGCAAAGCTGGGTTCATCATTACCCAGCCTTTCACCTTTTGTGCCTGTGACAACTGGTCTTGGAGAACAAAGAGGGTTCTGTCTACACGGCTTATTAGATGGTGGCTTGGCTGCTGTCAGTTCTTGTCCCAGCCTTTTTATCCTCCCGACTCTCAGTGTCTCTTTCTGACTGTCAATTGGACAAAAGGGTTGCCTTCAAAGCGAAAAGAAGGAATCACTGTGAGAAAACTGCATGTAGCTGAATACTGAAGTTGCCTTGCAGGCCCAACACCACCACTTTTGCAGTGTGCAAAATGACTGGTTTTTTTGTAATGATACCACAGTCCAGAATGTAAAACACAAAACAGGGTCAGCCTAAGACCTTCTGGCCAGTCTGCTGCTGCCTGAGGGCCCAATCCTATGGGCCACAGCACTGGCGCTCTGCTGGTCCAACTATTGCGAAAAGAGCTGTAAGATACTTCCATGCCAGCAGTACTGGTGTACCACTGGCGCCAGGCCCAGTGTCAGTTGGCTCCAGGCCATGACACCAGAGGATGAGCAGCTAGAACAAGCAGCAAGGACTCCCGGCAGTAAGTTCTACCAATGGCTGGTGGCAGGCCTTTGCGGGGAGGGGGCAGAACTGGGCAGAGGGAGGGCGGGAGAGGGGAGGAATGGAACTTGAAGGGGGGTAGAGATGGCAGCAGGCTCTACTGCCATATCCTAACTCCCCCCTCCTGGACTGGGAAGCCCCGCATGGGTCTCCTTTCTGCACCTGCTCAATAGTGGGCGCAGATCTGAGGAGACCCATTGGGGCCACCTGGCCGCTACATGGGGTAAGGGAACATAAGTTCCCTTATCCCAAGGAGACATTGTGCTGCTTTCCTGGTACATTGGATGCAGCGGTCACTGTTTTGGCACTGCTGCAGCCCTGAGCACTAGGGAAACATAGGACTGGGCTGCCTGGTGACTGCTGCAGTTGGCCTTGTGAATGGGACAGCCCTGATACAGAATCACACACATGCTTTTCACACAGTTACCCAGAACGAGGCCTCACTGAGTTGAATGGAACTAACTCGTAGGTAAGTGGGTATAGTATAGCAGCCTTAGGGCCCAATCCTATCCAACTTTCCAGCATGGATGCAGCCACAATGCAGCCTGAAGGGAAGTGAACAAATTTTCCCTCACCTTGAGGAGGTGTCCATGACTGCCCCCCCCCCGCCGCCGCTGCAGGGTATAGTGGACACCTCATTGGCATGGCTGCATCAGTGCTGGAAAGCTGGGTAGGATTCAGCCCTAAGCCACACTATGATGTTCATTCAGGACTCCACCAAATAGTAACATATTTCTACACAAAAGCCCAGGCAAGTCAAAATGGTATCATAGGTGCACTGGGAGTGGAGAGACTTGGCTTTAAATCACCTCTGCCATGAAACTCTTGGGCAGTCATTATATTTCAATTTAACCTACCTCCCAAGTTTGTCTGAAGGACAAAGTGGGGGGGGGCAGAGTCATCCTTGGAGGAAAGCAGGATATAAATGTGATACATGCAAGAGCACTGGGTCAGTTCTCACATCTATCATGAATGCACTACGTAGATTGACTCAATCCTAAACAGACTTCTGAGGGAGTAAGCTCCTCTGGATGCTATGGGACAGAAATCTGAGTTGATATACACAGGATCTCTCAGCCCCAGTTCGTCCATCATCCATAAATGGAGAAGGTAATGCTGGCCTACTTAACATTGTTCTTGCAAAACATTATTTCCTAACTTCTGACAGCTGAGGCACAATTTTTCCAAATCAAAATGGGAGAAAGTTCACTCTTGCACTCTTCTGCACTCTTGCACTCCCACAGTTGTGTGTGATCTGCAATTTGTCTATGGTTCTTGATTGGAAGGAGGCCAACACAGAACAATGACTAGTACAGATATAAAAAGGACAACATCCCGTGAGGGTGCGTAATTCTAGTATCTCTCTGCATCAGGAATGATTGACTGACTTAATCATACCTGGTGCTGAGATGCAGCAGAGTTGTTTACCCTTGGTGGAGGCTGAACTAAAAGTGGCAAGGCCAGAACAATACATCACTCAGGGATGCAACGGACAATTTTCTCTATACATCAGGGGTGTCCAAAGTTTTTGGCAGGAGGGCTACATTGTCTCTCTGACACTGTGTCGGGGGGCAAAAAAGAATTAATTTACATTTAAAATTTAAATAAATTTACATAAGTTTACATAAATCAATATATTAAAGATGAACTTATATGAATGCATGACGATCTTGCAATAGCTGAAGGCCTATAAAAGGCCTTGCACAAAGCAAGGCCGGCCTTTCCTTTGCTTCGGCTACTGCATCACAGACGTGAAACAGCAAGCAGTGGAGGAAGCCCTCATTCCACAGCTTACGCAAGAGGTCAAACAGTCACCCTTATGCTGAGAGCAGTTGTGTCAGGCCAGTGCAGGCTCCAACAAATCTCCAGAGGCTCATTGGAGACTGGGGGCTCCCTGAGTGCTGCTTTGAGAGGCCTCGAGGGCCACATGTGGCCCCAGGGCCGGGGTTTGGGCACCCCTACAGTATACATGGATGCTTTTGATGCCAAGGAACCCAATCTCCCATCCATCTGTTTAATTTTATTTCTCACAGTGCACTAGCTGTTTTCTCACAGCATGCTAGAGTAGGGCGGTCCAACTTTCGGCAGCTGGGGAGGGGTGCATGATCCGTGCGTGACCCCCAACTGGGCCGACCCGGAAGTAATTGGTAGTAACATGATATCGCTGCCAATTACTTCTGTGTTCTGAGCCTGTGAAGTGATTCAGCAGGCTCAGAAGGGAGATGGCAGAGGCAGAGGTGGGTGCGGCAGGGTTTTTCAATCTCCCTGCCAAACCGTTCTGGCTTCTTCTCCAAAGGAGAAGCTGGAATGGCACAGCAAAGAGACTGAAAAGCTTCTGAAGTGGGAGGATGTGGGGGGGGGGGCTGCAGCCAGACTTTTGGCAACTGTCAAAAAGGGCCTGGGGGTCACTTGCGGCCCTTGAGCCATATGTTGGACCACCCTGTGCTATAGGAATCATCACTGTAAGGATTATTGAAATAATGTATCTGTAGTGCTTTGAACACTGAGAAACTGCTGAATCCTGAATGGTGTTGTTATTGTGGGAACTCAAATGAGACCCAGGAGCATTGCATGTTACCACTGCATGTAGAGTAATTTTTGCTGCCTATGCAGTAGCTTCTCACTGCATGTGTATGCAGTGATTTACACATCACTTGTAGCTTGTGTGTTATTATCTACATTTATAGCACTTTAATTCTTTAGGGATTTTGCAAAAATGAACGTGGATCTCAATAAAACCACGCCTTGAGAACTTAACTACTTGCTTTGAATATCGAATTGTGATAGACAGGCAGGAAAAAAATTTAAAAGTAATACTAAATACGCATTTCGTATCAGCTTAATGTTATACACACACTCTCTGTCTGGAAGGTTTTCAATGAATAAATAAATGTATAAAGGTTAAATAATGGAAACTGCTAATTATATACCTGTTAAGTGTGTCAACACTATAAATGCAGTAGGCACTGCTGAGCATATTCCCTAGAAAACTATTGAATTGGTTCCTTTAAAGTGAAGCCTATTACATTAACTGGTGATTGTCCGAAAGTAAAAAAGGAAATTTTATTTAAATAAGGGGACACTCTTAAAATAAAGAGTACAGCTTCACCTCTCACATGCTAATTCTCTTGAGGGAAAAATGCATAGCTATGGAAAGGGAGATTCATTCTTAGCTTCTGGCTTCCCTCTGTGGTCTCCCACCTTCATTTTAATTATTTCCTTTTTCCCTGATGGGATGACCCCATAACACTCCAACAATAATCTCCACAGCCACAAAGTCAAAGGTTCAGTTTGCATGGGAATAGCTCCTTATTTACAGGTCAAGGACTAGGTGTCAGAGGGAGGGCCTTCAATGATCCAAATGCCTGGTGCTTGGTATTTTTGAAAGGAGGACCAAATTGGAAAAGCCATCTGGGTTCACTTGGGGGCAGGACAGAGATGAATCAGATGTGAAATGCTATTGCCATTCTTTATAACTAGGCCTCTTTATTGGGTTTAGATTATTCCTGGCCAGACATTCACTATCTTGCCTGGGAGGAACTCCAGCCAGACAAAACGATTTGGACTAAAAAACCTCCAGTCTGATTCTCAAAGCATTCCACTGGTGTGAGCCCCACTGGCTCTAAATTTGTTTCTATTATTCTGACCAACTTGGACTTGTGCCAGTATTTCTAAGTCACAGATGGACTCGGATTGCTTCCAGTGATCTAAAAATGAACAGTAGGCTGTATTCTCTTACCAGATTACTATACAACAACTCCGTTTCAGAGAAAATGCGACTGGCCGTTCAGCTGCTCTCAAGGGGACTCTGGGATTTATCTAAGTCCATGTCTACCCCTGCCCTCTTCTTTGGACATGCTGCCAGTCATTTGACCAACTATTTTGTGCACAAAAATCTAAGTCAAAAGGAAAATAGGTACCATATTCATTTGTGTACGCATATAAAATTTAAGCCCTGATGCACTGCAAGCATCCTTCTCTCAGTTCTCAGTTCCTCCTGGGAGAATAAAACAGAAATTAGGGTGTATGTGTAAACCTCTTTCCTGATGTGATTCTCTTAGGCTAGAGCAGGGGTGTCCAAAGTTTTTGGCAGGAGGGCCACATCATCTCTCTGACACCATGTCGGGGGCTGAATTAATTTACATTTCAAATTTGAATAAATTTACATAAATGAATATATTAAAGATGAACTTATATGAATAAATGAAGGTCTTGCAATAGCGCAAGGCCTGTAAAAGGCCTTGTGAAGCAAGGTTGGCCTTTCCTTTGCTGCTGCTACTGCATCACAGACGTGAAACAACAAGCAGTGGAGGGAGCCCTCATCCTACAGCTCACTCGAGAGGCCAAACAGTTGCCCTCACGCTGAGAGCAGTTGCATCTGGCCAGTGTGGGCTCCAACAAATCTCCAGAGGGCCAGAGGCTCATTGGAGGCTAGGGGCTCCCTAAGAGCCGCATAGAGAGGTCTTGAGGGCCACAAGTGGCCCCAGGGCTGGGGCTTGGGCACCCCTGGGCTAGAGGTTGACATGTTTGGAGTGGACAATCTTTCTAGAAGAACTGGCATAAAAAGGACTTCAGAACAGAACCCCCCACAGATACCAAGGCCCACTTGTACTGTTTGCTGAATCCAGAGTTACGATTTGAGGAGAGACCTTTGGCCTTCAGGTGCAGCTTGGGAAAATACTGCTTAGTCTTATAACTGCTGTAGTTACTACAGTGAATGACCTTGGCCACAATTATTATTAGACTGAAAATAAGCAGTTTGGCTTTTTTCATAAGAAACTGGTGTCAGTCCTTAGGAAGCTAGATGGTATATCTGATACAGCACTTTCCTCCTTGACTGTCTCCATGCCTTAGGCTTCTGCATCTCTTTTTTCAACTAGTTCTCCTCCACCTGTTGCTTGTCCAATGCCTCTGCGCGGAGAAGTTCAGGATGCTATTCTTAATTCCATTCTATTCTCTTTACACACTGTCCTTGGTTAATGGGGCCACTTCTATCCAATTTTGCAGCACTGTTGCATCCATGCCAATGGGCCATGTGCTGCACATGTAGTGGTGGTGGGCAATCACAGAGGCCTTCTCAAGACAAGGGAATATTTGAGAGGAGCCTTCTCAGGTCTCCAGTTTGCTGGAATACCTTTCCCCAGAGAAACTTTATATGATCTCAGTCCTTATGGCACACTATCTGTGGCTACTTTTAAAGAAAGAAAAAAAGACTCATGCCACACTACTTGTTGAATGTATCCAGTGCTTTTTTTGTAAATAAAAAGGTGCAGGAACTCACAACTTGTTAATCTTTTATTTATTTATTTATTTATTTATTTATTTATTTATTTTTTAAACCATTTTTTATTGGAGAAATAAAAAAAATTTTATGTGCTTCTCCCCTAAAGATGAACTTACTTCTGAGTAGACATGCATAGGATTGGGCTGTCAATCTCCACATCCCCTTCCTCCTAGCCATTTTTTCTACACATGGGGAAAAGTACTGTACAGGTGCACTTGTAGCGTGTAGTGTGGCACTACTTCGAGGAAAGGAAGCAGTGAATGGATTCCAAAAAATGGCTTACATGAGTTCCATGTAGTAAAATTATTCTAAGCAACTGTGGGAGTAAGAACCAAAAAGGAATTCTTACACGAGAGGGGTCCTTAGGTGCACATAGAAACAGCTACGTTTGCAAACAAGCAATTAAATATGGTTTAATTTAGGTATCAGAATACTCTGTCTTTGGGAAGGCGCTTGGCATGAAATTGTATGTTCTCTGCTGCCCTGAGCAGCTGCTGTGCATTGCTGGAGAGGATCTGCAAACGCTGGCTGGCTGAAGGCATGCTTGTGGGGGAAGGATGAGGAGGATCTCTGGCAAGGCTGGACAGCACGTTGTACACACGTAGAATCCCTTTTCACCTGCCCTTAGCATGTGAAAACAGGTGCAGATATATATCTCTGCCAGGATTAAGAGCCCAATCCTAGGTATGTCTACTCTGAAGTAAGGCTCGTTCTAGTCAATGGAGCTTACTCCCAGGAAAGTGCCTAGGATTGCAGCCTAAGAGCCCAATCCTATGCATGTCAACTCAGAAGTCCACTTTATTGAATGGGGCTTACTGTGGATAGGATGGCAGCCTAAGGGCCCAATCCTGTGCCTGTCTACTCAGAAGTCAGTCCCACTAGAGGCAGTGGGGCTTCCTCCCAGGAAAGTGTGGAGAGGACTGCAACCTCAGAGCCCTTCCTCTGCCTGTCTACTCAGGCTGCAAGACTATGACACTTTCCTGGGAGTAAGCCCCATTGAATACAATGGAACTTACTTCTGAGTAGACATGCTTGGGCTCTCAGGCTGCAAGGCTATGCACCCTTTCCCAGGAGCAAGCCCCATTGAGCATAATGAGACTTACTTCTGAGTAGACACGCCTAGGCTCGTGCTGCAGATTGGCACGGGGACTGCACCAGCCAGCTTCCTTCCCCTCCTCCTCTGCCATGCCAGTACCTGGGCATTCCGTGGGTGCCGCAGCCTGTCTCCCTGGCTGGCTGTCCGTCCTCCTCCTCGGTGTTGGCGCATGTCCCCCACACCCTCCACCGGCTTGGAAGCTGCGCTGGGAAGCAGAGCGTGGGGGGAGGGGAGGCAGGCTGGGCTCAGGCAAGAGCTTGGTGATGGGGGCAGGAGGGGGTCATTGTGCGGTCAGGCAGGGGCCAGGCGCCCACCCACCCTGCACCCCCAGCACCCACCCAGCGAATGCCTCTATTTTGTTCCCCCCCTCCTGGAATGCCTCCAAAGGGGAGGGGCCCTTGCAAAAACGTGCCGGAACTCCGTCCCCCCGCGTTCCATTAGAAAAAAAGCCCTGAATGTATCAAATAGTTTGACTCTTTGTTCTCATCTCCAGCCACAACAAAAAATGATTCTGCAGTTCCCTTTTATCCTTCCTTGCCTGACCCTGTCAGTCCTCTACTAATTCTCACACATGCACAAAATACCTGAATATATTGTTGAATATATATTTTAGGAACATTTGGGTGAAAGGATTTTAAATGAATGACAACCCAATTCTGAGCTGCCGAGGCTGCAGCGGTGCCGAAAATGGTTGCCACTGCACCCAGCACGCCCTGGGCAGCCTGCAATGGGGCTACTTGATTCTTCCATGACCCAAAGGTTGGCACAGAATAAAGAGCCTCTGTACTGGAAAGGCTCTGTGTCAGGCGGGCAGCCCAACACTAAGGCTCAGGATCCAGTGAAGCTCCATCAGTCCTGCCTCCCTCTCGCCCTCGCCTCCCTCTCGCCCCATCACATCTCCTCCCTGCCCTCTCCCCACCCTCCCTCTGCCTCCCCCACCCCAGAATGCCTCCTCCCTGCCTCCCCCCACCTACCTCTCTGCTGTCTGGCGGTCCACATGACCGCCAAGCGGCAGAGGTCCAGTGCTTCACTGGCACTAGCCCAGTGCCAGCCAGCACTGGGCTAGCACTGGTGCTTCACTGATGCTAGGGCACACACTCTTTAGAATTGGGTCCTGAATTATTAATGTGTTAATATAAATACCTTGCCGAATTCAACATTTAAAAAAAATGTATGTACTCCATCCTGCTTTATCTCCCAATTTTCTCAAGTGTTTACCACATATCTCTGACTATGATTTGACCATTAAAATATACATAGTTTGAACAGTAAAGCCAATGCTTTAAACCTGGGACCAAACACTAGTCATCTTATCAAGCCCAGTAATTTATAAAAAGTCATGCTGCTCTTCAGGGTTTCTTTGAGATGCTTTTTATGTTTCTTTTGGATCAAGGAATCAGCCCCAGTTTAATTCAATCATTCTAACACCACCAGAGATGTGCCTGTATTTTCTAAGTATACAGTGCCTGTATTTTCGGTATTTCATTAAAAAAGTCAGAAACTGGATACAGTTTGAAAGGATCATTAGAAAATTTAAAGCCATGACCCTAATACATTAATGACAAAGTAGAACAAATGCAATAAAGGGTATATTTGTGGTTAATACTTTAGTTTTCTAAAAACCTTGTATTTGTTAATGGTTTTACAGTCAGATATTATATTACAGGTCCCCTTTGGAAAGGCTAGTCTCTGTCCCATAAAACCATACACAGAAAAGGCTAAGTGAAAAGGCTACATGCTCGAGCTGCGGAACCAGGCCTGCTTTTTTGGACAGTTTATGCATAGTGATTAGTCTTTGGAGGGCAGTGAAGTACCTTCTAATCTCTGCTTCAGAATGTAGTCACTGGGCTTTGAGATTTACCAGTTCATTGTGCTGGTTTTCTTCTGATGTGTGAAAGTGCATTGAGACTTTTTAACCCTGTTTTCCTCATAAGCCTGCTTCCTTGATTTCTCTCATTACCTAATGTATTAAATTAGTAGGAAGAAAACCACAAGCACAAAGAGTATGTGTGTGTAGTCAGTCTACAATCCCAAGGAACACTGCCAGCATAGGAAGATTCTTCCCCCATTCCTGTTCTAAAAGACATATTTTATATAACTAAAAGCCCAAACATGTATTAAAAGATACCATATGATTCAGCCAATGTCATGCATTTAACAAATGCTGTGAAGCTGGTTGACTGAATATATATCTAAAATGTCAAGTGATGTTGGTTCTATTCAGAGTGAATTTAGAGTGAATTTCACTGCATTTAGAGCTGAAATAACAAAAATCTGGTTGTCTGCTTCATCCAGTGTATTAAACATTGTCTGCACCAGTACACTTCCACTAAGACCTTTTATTTATTGTTTTTTCTTTTTGCTTCCTTGTTGCTTCAAGCAGGTGTGTAATGTGTAGCATAGTTTTGGAACACTGAACATAGTTTTGGAACACTGAACCAGGGCCTATGAGATGATTTCTGTCAGGGGGTACAAAGTTTCTTCTGGGCCCCTTCCCAATGGGGAAGGAGTGCAATGGGGGCAGGCAGAATGAGGGAGGCAAAATAGGGTGGGGGAGAGTGCTAACAGCTACAATAGACTTTGGAGCCCAGGTCTACTAGGCTTCTTGATGCAGAGCCCAAGTCTACCTGTCCATGTGGTATTGGCCGCTAGATAAAGTAATATTGAAAACCAAACACGCTCCTAAGTCTCTCTAAAATTTTTGAAATATAGAAAACCGATTGCAGAAAATTAGCATCATTGTATTTAGGCTCACACTAGAATGGATCAAAATGAACTTCTGCAGCAGCTGTAGACCCACAGCTGGGTCCCTAAGCTTCTATGCACTCATAAGAACATAAGAACAGCCCCACTGGATCAGGCCATAGGCCCATCTAGTCCAGCTTCCTGTATCTCACAGCGGCCCACCAAATGCCCCAGGGAGCACACCAGATAACAAGAGACCTCGTCCTGGTGCTCTCCCCTACATCTGGCATTCTGACTTAACCCATTCCTAAAATCAGGAGGTTGCGCATACACATCATGGCTTGTACCCCATAATGGATTTTTCCTCCAGAAACTCGTCCAATCCCCTTTTAAAGGCGTCTAGGCTAGATGCCAGCACCACATCCTGTGGCAAGGAGTTCCACAGACTGACCACGCGCTGAGTAAAGAAATATTTTCTTTTGTCTGTCCTAACCCGCCCAACACTCAATTTTAGTGGATGTCCCCTGGTTCTGGTATTATGTGAGAGTGTAAAGAGCATCTCCCTATCCACTCTGTCCATCCCCTGCATAATTTTGTATGTCTCAATCATGTCCCTCCTCAAGCGTCTCTTTTCTAGGCTGAAGAGGCCCAAACGCCGTAGCCTTTCCTCATAAGGAAGGTGCCCCAGCCCCGTAATCAGCTTAGTCGCTCTCTTTTGCACCTTTTCCATTTCCACTATGTCTTTTTTGAGATGCGGCGACCAGAACTGGACACAATACTCCAGGTGTGGCCTTACCATCGATTTGTACAACGGCATTATAATATTAGCCGTTTTGTTCTCAATACCCTTCCTAATGATCCCAAGCATAGAATTGGCCTTCTTCACTGCCGCCGCACACTGGGTCGACACTTTCATCGACCTGTCCACCACCACCCCAAGATCTCTCTCCTGATCTGTCACAGACAGCTCAGAACCCATCAGCCTATATCTAAAGTTTTGATTTTTTGCCCCAATGTGCATGACTTTACACTTACTGACATTGAAGCGCATCTGCCATTTTGCTGCCCATTCTGCCAGTCTGGAGAGATCCTTCTGGAGCTCCTCACAATCACTTCTGGTCTTTACCACTCGGAAAAGTTTGGTGTCGTCTGCAAACTTAGCCACTTCACTGCTCAACCCTGTCTCCAGGTCATTTATGAAGAGGTTGAAAAGCACCGGTCCCAGGACAGATCCTTGGGGCACACCGCTTTTCACCTCTCTCCATTGTGAAAATTGCCCATTGACACCCACTCTCTGCTTCCTGGCCTCCAACCAGTTCTCAATCCACGAGAGGACCTGTCCTCTAATTCCCTGACTGTGGAGTTTTTTCAGTAGCCTTTGGTGAGGGACCGTGTCAAATGCCTTCTGAAAGTCCAGATATATAATGTCCACGGGTTCTCCCGCATCCACATGCCTGTTGACCTTTTCAAAGAATTCTATAAGGTTTGTGAGGCAAGACTTACCCTTACAGAAGCCATGCTGACTCTCCCTCAGCAAGGCCTGTTCGTCTATGTGTTTTGAGATCCTATCTTTGATGAGGCATTCCACCATCTTACCCGGTATGGATGTTAGGCTGACTCGCCTATAGTTTCCCGGGTCCCCCCTCTTTCCCTTTTTAAAAATAGGCGTGACATTTGCTATCCTCCAATCTTCTGGTACCGTGGCTGTTTTGAGGGACAAGTTGCATACCTTAGTCAAGAGATCTGCAACTTCATTCTTCAATTCCTTAATAACCCTTGGGTGTATGCCATCAGGGCCCGGTGACTTATTGATCTTTAATTTATCAATGAGGTCTGAAACATCTTCTCTTTTAACCTCTATCTGACTTAACTCCTCGGTTAGGAGGGGCCGTTCGGGCAGCGGTATCTGCCCGAGGTCTTCTGCCGTGAAGACAGATGCAAAGAACTCATTTAATTTCTCTGCCATCTCTAAGTCTCCTTTTATCTCCCCTTTCCCTCCCTCACCATCCAGAGGGCCAACCGCTTCTCTGGCGGGTTTCCTGCTTCTAACATATTTGAAGAAGCTTTTATTATTCCCCTTAATGTTGCTGGCCATGCGTTCCTCATAGTCTCGCTTGGCCTCCCCTATCACCTTCTTACATTTCTTTTGCCACAGTTTATGTTCCTTTTTATTCTCTTCATTAGGGCAAGACTTCCATTTACGGAAGGAAGCTTCCTTGCCCTTCACAGCCTCTCTAACTTGGCTGGTTAGCCATGCGGGCACTCTCCTGGATTTAGTGGAACCCTTCTTTCTTTGCGGTATACACCTCTGCTGGGCCTCTATTACTGTTGTTTTAAGCAGCCTCCATGCACTCTGGAGAGACTGGACTCTTTTTACCCTCCCTTTCAACCTCCTTCTAACCAGCCTCCTCATTTGAGGGAAGTCCGCCCGTCGGAAGTCAAGGGTTTTTGTTAGAGATTTGCCTGGTATTCTTCCCCCAACGTGCACATCAAAACGGATCGCAGCATGATCACTGTTCCCCAATGGCTCAGTAACGTTTACATCTCTAACCAGGTCCTGCGTACCGCACAAAATTAAATCCAGAGTCACCTGTCCTCTGGTGGGCTCCTTGACTAGCTGATCTAAGCCACAGTCATTTAGCACGTCAAGAAATCCGGTTTCCTTATCGTGACCAGAACACAAATTGACCCAGTCAATATGAGGATAATTGAAGTCCCCCATGATTACAACCCTGTCCTTCCTTGTCACCTCCCTGATCTGTTTCCTCATTTCAAGGTCCCCATCAGATTTCTGGTCTGGAGGACGATAGCATGCCCCCAGTATTACATCGCTGCACAAGCCTGGTAATTTAACCCACAGAGATTCTACGGTGGAGTCGGACCCACCTTCAATCTCTACTTTGCTGGATTCTATCCCTTCCTTAACATAAAGGGCCACCCCACCTCCAACACGCCCCTGCCTGTCCCTCCTGTAGAGTTTATAGCCCGGGATTGCGGTATCCCACTGATTCTCCGCATTCCACCAGGTTTCCGTTATGCCCACTATGTCAATATTTTCCCTTGTCACCAGACATTCCAGTTCTCCCACCTTTGCTCGTAGACTTCGGGCATTCGCATAAAAGCATTTATACACGGAATGCCCCAGGATGGGCTGCTTATTTGCTCCTTTGTCCCCGCATCCTCTCATTGTGCCAAACCGTCTATCACATCCCATCACCCTACCTTTCCCAATTTCTTCTCCTACCCTGCCTTTGTCTTGTTGTTCTCTAACCTCCCCATCCTCATCCCATAGGGATGAGGAGTCCCGAACCGGATGCCCCTCGGCTCCTGTCGGCCTTCCCCCAGGGATCAGTTTAAAAGCTGCTCTGCCACCTTTTTAATGTTATGCGCCTTTTTAATGTTATACTCTGCCACCTTTTTAATGTTATACTCCTTCATGGTTATGGGATCCACAAGCTAGAGAGCTATTGTAGTTTACTTGTAGTTTCCTCCCAGACTTGACACTGTGTTAAGAAGAGTCATGGGCCTGGTGTGCATGGCTTGCAGCAGCAGTTAACACTGCATGTGCATGGTTGTACTCTAGCATTATGGGCTGGCAGCAAGTTCAGGTGAGATAGGAAAATGTCATGTCCCAGGAACTTTCTGGGCCCCTCCTTTGGCTCCTGGACCCAGGAACAAATTACCCCCTTTACCCCCCTCTCCAAGGCCCTGATCATATTCACTTTGAGCTAAAAGTAAGCACTGTTTTTCACAAACATTTTCAACAGTGCTGAAAACAACCTTCTTTGAGATGGCACTCCTTGTGAAAAAGCTTGGTTATTAATTTAAATTGCCATAGCTGATCTTCACTCTCAGTTCCCTCTATGATGACCTGAAATGATGGGGAGAGGAATGGGGGAATTCCCAGGTGGGGTGGGAGGTGGGAAAGGAGGCAGGCTTGAATACTCTCATATCCTAGCCCAGTGGTTTCCAAACAGTGCACCACAGTGCCCAACAACTAGCAGGGGTGCTACAGAATGTCCCCAGCAGCCTCTTTTTACCAGCTCTCCCAGGTGCTGCCATCTTGAACTGTGCAATGGTGCTACTCTGACAGGACTCCATGACCACAGGGCACTGTGACTGCAGTAAGTTTGTGAACCACTGTCCTACCCTCTTCTCTCTCCCTTTCCACACCTCAGACTAACGCCTGCAAAGTAGAATCTGAGGAATCCCATGACAGTGGTGGAGGCTTTATCCAGGGTAAGTAAATACCTCACTTCCCCCAAGGAGACTTTCCAATTGCCTCCCTCCCACACAAGCAGCATGCAGTCTATTGGTGTGGCTGCATTAGTGTGTATGTGTGGATGTATGTAGGATTGGGCTGTTAGTGTAGCACAGTGATTTTCAACCAGTGTGCTGCAAAATGTTCTGCAGGAGTCACAGGAGTTTGGGGGAGGGTTATACCCTGCACATGCCCGATCTCAACTGATCTTGGAAGCTAAGCAGGGTCAGGCCTGGTTAGTACTTGGATGGGAGACCGCATGGGAATACCAGGTGCTGTAGGCTTATACCATAGTCTGTATTGGAATTGCGGAAGATATTACCAAGGAGATAGGGTGCGGTATCCACAGTGCCCCTTGCTCTGAGTAAATGCAGGATTAAAGCCCAGGTGGTAGCTGGAGGTGTGCTGCACAGCTGCAGCCACTAGAGCATAAGGCGATCCCTCAGGTATATAGGGAGCACCTGAGGCAGAAAGGGTTTGGTGGGTTTTGAAGGAGTGCAGGTTGGAGGTAGGAGAGGAGACTGGCTGACTGATTTGGTTTATGGAATTGGGAATCAGACTGGATTGTGACTGGACTTTGGCTTTGGACTTTGATTTGGATACCTTGACTGATTGGACTGACCTACCTGGAACCTGACTTTGGATAGTAACTTGGCTTATTGGCAACTCTGATTGATTGGACTGGTTTACAAGGCCCAGTGGCTTGGGATTTGGCAAAACATAGTCTTTCGAGACTGAAGGTTGCCAACCAACCAATATATTAGTAGGGCTGTAAGGGGAAGTGAGCCTCCCATCAGCAGCATGGTGTGCCTTGTCAATCGTCCAAAAAAAATGATGGTATGCCTTGTTAGTGTGCCGCGATATGAAAAAAGTTGAAATCACTGGTCTAGCACTCTCCTTACAACAGCAGCTGTTCAGTTAATTCTAAAAGCTCTGTATGGATCACAAAGATCATTGCCATTGTCTATCTCCAGCATCTGGTAGGTAGGCACAGTTCTGATCATGGTGGTTCTTCAGAGCCATTGATAGGCTTATCCTCCATGAAAGTAGCAAATCCTTTAAAAAAAAAAGCCATCTAAGCTAGTGGCTCAGTTAAGAATATCTTGAATGTCTTTTCTATGTTCTTTATTTCATATCATTGATGCTGTTGGGGCAATCAAGCAGATAAAGGAAGGGAGTGAAAGATTCATACCAGAATTGTGACTGCAGTTTCTATTGTATGCATGCTTTCAGAAGTGGACTGAGAACAAGGAAAACTTGTCCTTTGTCCAAGTACTATGACACCTAATCACACTGTCATCACTTATCTGTATTATCAGGTAGACTGCATGTTATAGCAAACACTCATTGTGTAGGCTGGTCATCAATCAACACTCTCTTGTAATAATGAGTAATGCAGATACAGTTGAAGAGAGATGATCTCCTGGGGAAATAATCAACAAAGGAAAGTGTTTCTGCTCTCTCACCACTCTTCTCTTTTTGTTTATTCTCTGTATGCTAAATGAGTGGTGGTGGAGGAGAGGATAGCAAAGAGGAGAGTGTGAATTTGTTTTCAGAGTAAAACAGTTGAAGTAGATGACCCAAATAGATTTCTTTCCAGTGAAATAAGACAAAATATGGCGATTTCACACTTTGTGCTATTGTGGGATGCATTTCACTGCCCTAAATCTGGACAGACAGATTTTGTTGGCAACCTTTAGTCTCGAAAGACTATGGTATCGCGCTCTGAACGGTGGTTCTGGAACAGCATCTAGTGTGGCTGAAAAGGCCAATTCGGGAGTGACAATCCCTTCCACATTGGGAACAAGTGCAGTCTGTCCCTGGTTTGTCTCCCTGGCTATGGGCCTTCCTTCTTTGCCTCTTTGCCTCAGACTGCTGGCCAAGTGTCTCTTCAAACTGGGAAAGGCCATGCTGCACAGCCTGCCTCCAAGCAGGCCGCTCAGAGGCCAGGGTTTCCCACCTGTTGAGGTCCACTCCTAAGGCCTTCAGTTCCCTCTTGCAGATGTCCTTGTATCACAACTGTGGTCTACCTGTAGGGTGCTTTCCTTGCATGAGTTCTCCATAGAGGAGATCCTTTGGGATCCGGCCATCATCCATTCTCACAACATGACCGAGCCAACGCAGGTGTCTCTGTTTCAGCAGTGCATACATGCTAGGGATTCCAGCTCATTCCAGGACTGTGTTGTTTGGAACTTTGTCCTGCCAGGTGATGCCGAGGGTGCATCGGAGGCAGCGCATGTGGAAAGCCTTCAGTTTCCTCTCCTGTTGTGAGCAAAGAGTCCATGACTCGCTGCAGTACAGAAGTGTACTCAGGACGCAAGCTCTGATAGATAAGCAAATTCATAAGCAAATTCATAACATGCAGCAGAAACAAAAAAGGGTGGTTGATTATGTTACATGTAATAGTTTCTGGTCAACATCAAATGTCAATCCTGGAATCAAAGTAAGAGGCAAATTTAGGCTGTGAGGGACAAACATTTGTTTCCTTCCAATAAATCTTATCATTTTATCAAAGGAAATTTTATCAAAAGGAATTTTAATAACATTTTTTCAGTTGGGAAGAAGTGCTTTTTCTGAATGAAATAAGTAGAGTTCATTGGAAACTCACATCATTCACATGAATGATGTGTGAGAAAACCCACTTCTTCAATCTCCTGGAAACTGACATTTCACTGTGCCTCATTTAAGCTACTTTTGTTGTATCCACCTCAATCAGGAGGGTTGACACATAACTGTCCCATGTTTCCTATGGTTGCTATAAAAGTCAGATGGAAAGTAGTTTGAAGATGCCCTGCCACTCAAGCTGTGGTGCTTTCAGAGTTGAAATCCAAACCCTATGGATTTTAATAGGACTGCTGCAGACAAACTGGCTTCCGTATGCATGGCAAGCATCTCTTCAACTGAACTGTGGAGTTCCACATTGTTTCTACTGATATGTTGACTTCAATGACAGCCTAATTGACAAGAAGTCAGAAAAAAAGTCGTCAGAGCTGGAGTTGTATGTTTATTCCGGGTGAATTTTGATTATGATCAAATCAGTTTCAAGGGGAAATTCTGTGAAAACAAAAGTATGCATTTTAAAATAATGTAAAATGTCACAAAACACTATCCAGATGTACATACACAAAATCACACAATGATCAGAACTAAAAATATATCTTAAAGTCTGAATCATGAAATATTTAAATAATATCAATAAGACAAGATTGGATAAAATGACACCCAGAAAAAAAAAATGTAAAGTACAAGAAAACTTTAGAATTTCAACTAAACCTTTGCACATGCACAGGATTCTTCTTTGTTCTATATTACTCATTAAAATATAATGTCTGCTGCAAGCTTTCTGTTTGGACTGTTGTACATTTGATCTGTGAGAACCCATAGCGTGTATTCACATCCAATATCATGAGACCAGTTAGGGCTGGGTTTCCAGTCTTTCTTGGCCCACTCAGTTGCAAGCCAATGTTGTTGGGAGTAAGGGAAGAATCTGAGCGATGTGGGGAAGAAAGCAAAGGGAATGGAATGCAAGGATGTGGTGAGGTCTAGTTTACTGCTCCTAATGACACTTAAAAAGATCCTTTCATTTCTGAAACAAAGCCTACTAGCAATCTTCTTCTGCCAGGAAGGCTTATTTCTTTTCTTTTTCTTCCTCTTTGGCAGTGGCCTCTTTAATAAATAGACACACGCCAGCAAAGGGACTCAGAATGTCAATCCTCCCACTTGTGCCAAAAGCAAAGAATTTTTGTTTTGTGTTGTTCATAACAAAAGCAACAGAACAATCTTCCCAATGCCTGCATTCTTGCTAACTTGTGGCATTTCTTTAGCATCTCTTTAACCCCAAATACCACTGAAGCAGCCCAAAACATATTATGCTCTTCTTCCGTACTACAGTATTTATTTTGTGAGCTTAATTTCCTGGTTTTTCCGAGGCCCCACCCAAATCATTGGGAAGTTTGACTTTTAAAGGACAGAACAATGGTGTTACTGTGACTGAGCCCTCTTGATGAACAATGCAGGAAAAGCCTCAATAGTGTATTCAGGCTCTATGCAACTACCTTCATTTTACACCCACTGTGTAAAAGGGCGGAAAAAAGGCAATAGAAATTGTGAACACCCCCACGCAGCAAAGAATTTAGAGTCAGAACTTGAGCACTGGCTCAGTTCAAGGTTGATCTGAGCCACCATTCTGTTTCCATCAGGAGCCTGCTGAGGCCTCTGGAAATTCACAGAAAGGGTATGAAAGTGATGGCTGTTCCCACTGTTGTCTCAGACACCTGATATTCAAAGGTGTCCTGCTTCTGAATATGGAAGTTTCAGTTAGCTAACACTGAATAGTCATTGGCCAAATCATCCTGCAGAGCTCACCAAGTCTTACAGAGATCAGCTCGGACTTGCACCAGCAATAACACTGGCACAGGTCCAAGTTTATCCACAGCAGCTATTAGAGCTTACCCTGGGGTAGGGGGACAAATGTCCCCTTATGTCCCTTGAATGCCCCTTACCCCAACGAGATCTGCAGCAGCTGAAAATCCCCCATGGGATGCAGCTTTACCTGTGCCAGTGCTGATGCATCACCACCCAGGGATTTCGTTAGGATTTGGCTGTTTCAGTATAATCTTGTGCATGTCTACTCAGATCCATTGTGTTCTATGGCGCTTACTTCCAGAAAAGTGTGCCTAGGATTGCAGCCTCAGTCTAGGTCCTGAAAAGCCTAGGTCCTGAAAAGCCTTATTCTTCAGTTTTAGAACATGTTTTAGAACAATAAGCATAATTTAAAGGACATAACTTTAAAAAGCAATGCCCCTGAGAATAAACAAAGTCAGAAGGAATTATGGCCTTCAGGCAGATGTGAACCCCATGGTTTCTGTCACTTTTCCCCTAGAATCTCATCAGTGTACACATGGAAGTGGAATTCCTTAATAATAATAATAATAATAATAATAATAATAACAACAACAGGTATTTATATACCGCCTTCCTTGGTCTTTATTCAAGACTTTATTCAAGGCGGTTTACATAGGCAGGCTTTATTTAAATCCCTTATTAAATAGGGATTTTTACAATTTTGAAAGAAGGTTCTTTCTTTCAAGAACCACTACATTCAAAGTGTTTCGTTCCGATCTGGCTTGACATTCTGGCCTCCATCCTCCCACGCTCAGAGCAGATGGAATTGCTCGGCTTCAGCTTGTCAGCTGCTCCAAGGTCGCACGGTGCCGGTGGCCTCGAACTGGCAACCTTGTGGATGTTATCTTCAGGCAGACGGAGGCTCTACCCTCTAGACCAGACCTCCTGCCCTTACCTTACCTTAGAGGTAAGCTGAGCAAACCATGCTGCTGAAGTGGCTGGAGGTACCTTTTGGAGACTAGGATTTCCCCAACATCCGCCAACCAACTGAAAATTCTCAGACTCTCTTTTAATCTGCATAGAAGTCTGAGTATGCCTGAGAGGAAGTGGAAGTGTTCTTTTGTCCCTTCCCTTGTCAGGACCAATCAGATCTGCACTTTGACCTGATGTTTGCAGGAAATGATTTTTTTGTTCAAAAAACAGTTTTGTTGCTCTAAGGATTTTGATAGTTGTTTTGGAGCTTATAGTCTTTGCACCTCAAGATGTTTGGGAGAATCATTTGTGCAAGTCTGACAGTGCATTCATGCCTACTCATAAGTAAGTCTCATCATGTACAATGGGGCTTACTTCCCGTAAAGTATGTATAGGGTTACAACCTAAGCTGGATCAGTTTGAAGGCATAAGAAATCTTAACAAATATTCCTTAAATATTAAATTGCATCCAGGAAGGTGACAAAATATTTTTTGTGAACAAAAAGTTTGATTAATTCTATGCACACACATTAATGCACACACATGTGCGCTCGCGTGCACACAGAGTGTAAAAAGGTATCTTGGTATAAAATTATGTAAGTTTCTATTTTGAACTCATCTGGTCCTAATTTTCTAAATTTACTGCCTCAGAGCTAATGCCAAAGTGCTACGTTTGATTTATGGAAATACTTTAGCACATTTTTCCATCATGATATTGTAGAATGCATTTATGGCTCTTTTTGTTATTGTTGGGAAATATAGACTGGGGGGGAAATCTTTTAACGAATTCTTCAAATACTTTATTATGAAATACCACAAGACACACAGTTAATGAGGAATCTAGTAAACAATACAATGCATTTCTAAAGCATGCCACATAGTTTGCTGACCTTTTTCTGCTGTACTGAACAAGTTGATCCATCTGGTAAATGGATATTCAAAAATGTAAAGTTTGTGCCAATTTTTTTAAACTGCAGCTTCACTATGATGTACCACTAAATATTTAAAAAAATGGCGCGCTCTCTCTCAAACCCAGACATCAAAAAGAGAAATAAATTAAGAAAGTATCTATAAATGATTTGGTAACAATATGAATCCTAAAGAACTGCATTTTTTTCTTAGCTGGAGGAAAGGCATCTGCTGGAGTCCCGAATCTAGTTTTCCACCCCAGAAGCAATGAAGCATTTGTAAAATGACAACATGCAAAAATGTTTTGATGGATTCAAGCTCTGGCAAGGGCAAAGGCAATGAACTTTAAACTCAAAATGAAGATCAGAAATAGTTTTAAAAGTCTCTGAAAATTATAATATGTGTGATGGCTGTGCATTAATCAAAATATGCCCCTTGTGATAAGATTGTGAGTTGTTTCCATCTGGTTTTTAAAAAATACTTCTAGTCTAGGCAGCAGTTTCAGAATCTGTTGAATCTTTTCCAGGGCTCTTAAGTGACTGGAGATGAAGTGTAACAAAAACAGGGCCAAGAAAAGGCTCCCTAGTGGGGGCGGGGCACAGCTCAGTGGTGGAGTGCTTGCCTTGCATTTAGAAAATCCCAGGTTTACAGCCCAATCCTGAAGCTGGTGTTAAGCTTCAGCACCAGCTCCAGGCCTTGCAAACATGCCATAAAGCACCGCCCTGCAAGCAGTGAGCGCAGGTGCAGAGCTGAGGACACAGAGCCCAGGAGACCCATGGATGTTGGCTGCTGTTTGCCTGGGGGAAGGGAGCAAACACTCCCTTCCCCTGAGGAGACCCAGGTGGTAGCCACGCACCCACAAGATCTGGTGGTTGCCATTTTGGCACTGCTGAAGCCCTGGGCACCTCCATCTTCAGAACTGGGCCCTTAATCCCCAGCATCTCCAAGTAGAGAAGAGAAAATTCCTGTCTCAAACCCTTAAGAGCTACAGCCAGTCAGGGCTGACAATACACTGCCAGGGAACAAAATTAAGATTAAAGAGAGCAGGGGTAGTGGGGCTAAATCTGTTGATCTTATTCTTTGATTGACAAGGCAAGATGTATATAAACCTGTACCTTAAAATTACTAGTAGCTTGCAATCAAAATTGACCAAAAACACTCCAATTATTGTTTTCTAGACCCCCCCTTTTTAAAGAGGAAAAAATAAAAATAGAAACATAATGAAATTCTGTATTCTTCCCCTGCTTTCTCTTCCCTCTCTATAAACTGTTTTCACCATTGTGCCAATTTTAGATTGTGAGCCTCTCAGGACAGGAACTTTTCTTTCCCCTGCGCATAGCTAGAACGCTTTGCTGGAACAGAGTAAGATCCATCTACACCAGCATCCTTTTACAAACAGTAGGCAGTGGGAGGCCAGAGCGTAAAAGTGTGGGCCCTCCCCTGTCATTTACCTCCAGCACCCATGGCTAGCCCATTCATAAGGCCAACTGAAATGGCCACATCAGGTGGCACCCATCTCTGTCTGCCTATTTGCCTGCACTGCTTCTCCTTATTCTTCCGCTCCTGGATTGGAAAAGAAAGACAGGGAATAGAGAAGAAGCTGAAATGGCAAGGGGAAGAGAGTGCAGAGCTGTAGAGTGGGAGGAGCAGGGACTGGAACATCATCGGGTAAGGGGAACAGCATTTGACATGCTGCCTCAGGCATCTGGGGGTCTGGCCCTGTAGGCACTGTTCCCCTAAAGGTGTGCAGCCAGGCTCCATGCAACTTGGGGTTCAGCTATCTGGAAGTTCAGTGATGACCTGTGATGTCATTGCCAAATGTCTAGAGGCCTCACCCCGCCACCACTCAACCACAGAGGGCTCTGCACAGTGGATTCTTAAAGGGGATTCTTACAAGGAATACTGCCTGCCACACCTGCTATTCGGAGATAGATTGCTTCTGAGCACTGAAGTAGGTTTCATTCAAAACCATCTCCTGTGAATCTGTTTACCCACCCACCCCCTCCTTTTTTAAAGCCTTTTAACCTAGAGGAGCCAAGGTACACAAAGTCATGGCCCAACAAGAAGCTGACGGAACATACCAAGATCCAGGTCTACAGAGCTTGCGTCCTGAGTACACTTCTGTACTGCAGCGAGTCATGGACTCTTCACTCACAACAGGAGAGGAAACGGAACGCTTTCCACAAGTGCTGCCTCCGACGCATTCTCGGCATCACCTGGCAGGACAAAGTTCCAAACAACACAGTCCTGGAACGTGCTGGAATCCCTAGCATGTATGCACTGCTGAAACAGAGACGCCTGCGTTGGCTCGGTCATGTTGTGAGAATGGATGATGGCCGGATCCCAAAGGATCTCCTCTATGGAGAACTCATGCAAGGAAAGCGCCCTACATGTAGACCACAGTTGTGATACAAGGACATCTGCAAGAGGGATCTGAAGGCCTTAGGAGTGGACCTCAACAGGTGGGAAACCCTGGCCTCTGAGCGGCCTGCTTGGAGGCAGGCTGTGCAGCATGGCCTTTCCCAGTTTGAAGAGACACTTGGCCAGCAGTCTGAGGCAAAGAGGCAAAGAAGGAAGGCCCATAGCCAGGGAGACAGACCAGGGACAGACTGCACTTGCTCCCAGTGTGGAAGGGATTGTCACTCCTGAATTGGCCTTTTCAGCCACACTAGACGCTGTTCCAGAACCACCGTTCAGAGCGGGATACCATAGTCTTTCAAGACTGAAGGTTGCCAACATTTTTTAACCTAGAGGCTAATCTCCACATTTTGAAGTAGTTGATTCTGTAAGTGAATTAGGCTCTATCATATTCAGCATCTTTTGTTCCAGTGTTATGATAATTTTGCCCATATACATTCGCTGGATGGACCATTCCGAAAGTTATAAACCTCTCTATCCTGTTCCTCCCCTTGGGTCTAAACAAACTGCAAACATGCTGGGTAGGAGGAAAAGAATAAAAGGAAAGTGACTGAGAAAAGATCTTGGCACTCATCGATTGCAAACTGTCTGCCAAACTTCTTTAAACATCTCTGTTGAACTGAATACATGTAAACCACTGATGAAGAAATTAATGGACAGAAAAAAAGAAAGGGAGAAATTAACTAGAGTAAAAAGATCAGGATTGTTCAGCCCTGGACCAATCTGATGTGCTGCCTGGGCCCAAGTCTATTTATCATCCACCCCAGCACACAATGCACTCAGTGCAAATTTCTACCACAATCTCCCCCATCTCCAATGCCACCCCTCTGCATTTCTCCCGTCTTCCCTGCCCCTTGCCCTCTAGTGCCACATTAAACCCTCCACTTCCCCATCACTTCCCTGCCTTGCTCATAAACCCCTCCAAGCATCCCTCCTTGACACTTCTGCCAGCCCTCTCCTTCTTCTTCCCATTCTCTGCCATTTCAAGAAACCGAGAGAATGGAAGAGGCAGAGAGAAAGTGAGGGAAGGACACAAGAGAGGGGCTAGAGCAGCCAATCTCCCATTTCTTCCCTTTCTCCCTCACCTCTTCAGCCTTTTTAAAAGGCAAGGGAGCCAGAAGGAGGAAGCAGCAACATTTATGGGAGCAGGACATCAGCTCTAAGTGGTGGCTGCCCCAACCGAGGCACAGCTGCCCTGGTCCACCAGTGGCCACCAGGTCCAATCAGTAGGCTGTCCCTGGGGTAGTTGTACTATAGATGCCTGTGAGTTGCTATTGTGCTTGCAGATCAATATCACAATAAAACTGGAAATTTTGTTAAACTTTGAATTGGTGCTGGGAGAGAGATGAAGGTGTGAGATCTCCAAAAACTTAAGGTTCTAAATCAAATTTAACATGGCATGAAAATAATTGTATCTTAGCAAGCAGGGGACCAGGATATCACTTCCTGTTATTTTCATGTGGACAGTGGCTACCAGCATTTGTCTCTTTTCACAGCAACAGCACTGTCTTGGGAGGATATCTCTGGGAGCCCAAAAGAGCCTGAGGGGACTAAGCATCTTTGTTTTACTGGGTCTAATCTCCCTGAGCCACTTTCCTTTGTTAGAGAAGAGAAATTCACCACTTTTTCAAATAGGCTGAGACTTACAATTGTGTCTGTGACTTTTTTTTTTTCCTGCTTTGCTTTGATGACGGTGATTTTTGTAGCAACTTCCAGGTCTCACTAAAAGGTCAAGCCTGCCTTTCTCTTTGCTTCCCATTCATACCATTACTGCAATCACTCATTCTCCAAAAGATCCCCAGTGCTGCTTCATTAGCTGCCAGTAGCCTCAGTCTTTAGCAGGAGAGTCCCCTCTGAATGGCAAATAAGATCAGAGAACCCAGTTATGCTATTTATCATGGTGGTTACACAAAAGGATATCTAAATGACTTCACCATTTAGTTCTCCACCAAAGCAGCCAAGATTCTGTGCCACCTGCTGCATTAAGCAGCTTTCAGACTTTCATTCATTCTCCACATGTTTTTGGTTTTGTTGTTTCTTCCAAGTTTTTTTTTAACCTTTAAAAGGAAATCATTTTTATAAATGATATATTAGACCAGTTGGAGGAAGGCACTCTGTGGTTGCAGTCCTTTGCACACTTGTCCTCTACCAATTTATTTCTGCATAAATATACATAGGATCAGGGCCAGAGAGCCTGAGAGCAAATGGCACCCCCACACAAGAAGCCTCTTCAGCACTGCCCTCCATTTGTTCAGACTTTGAATTCCTTACTCGTTATTGTATTTGTAGCCCCTTGTGCTAGTTTTATACACAATCTGCATGCATGATCTACCCCTGTCATATGAAACAATGCATTTGCACCCATGGATCAATAACTCGATATATATTGGTGCTACACATAAACAAGTAACAGTGTTTCTATTTCCTCTAATTTTACAAAAATTCCTTAATTTTAAGAATTAAAATTCTTAATTTCTTTAAGAAATTTAAGAATTTCTTAAAATTCTTGGGGGGGGGGTGCCCCAGTGCCCCCCCAAGCCCAGCACCCGACCCAGTTGCCTGAGTTTCCTCCTGCCCCCAAATCCATCTCTGCACATGATTTAAGATAGTTATTTAAAGGAAGCTAACTGAATAGCTAAGAACCCTTGAATCAGTTGTACTATTGTACAGAGATCAGAGAGAGAAGGCTCTCATGGAGAGCTAGCCTGCCCATGAAGAAGACTGAGGCCTCAGTAGCAGATTGATGGGGTGAGCTCTGGTTTCCACCTCCTCTGCTGTTGCCACTGCTCTGATTCCTCCCATAATTGGTGCTAATTTGATTTGAAAAGGGAACAGAGGGAACAGAGTAGAAGCGAATGAGGAGGGGAAGACACTCTAGCCCACCACTATTGTCTCCTCTACACTTGCTTTTTCATTCCCCTTTTCCTTCTCCAATCCAGCAAATGGAGAAGGAGGAGCTGCAACACCAGGTAAGAATGGAGGCATTTGGTGCCATTTGCCACTGGCTAAGGAGCGAAAGTGGCATTTGGTCCCCTGCCTCAGGCATCAGAAGATCTTGGGCCACATCCTACTCGATATATATACACATGCACGTGCATGCAAAAGTGCATGCACACATACACACATCTGTTTGGAAGAAAAAGAAAAATCATTTATATTTACACTGTTGACCTTCAATATATGCATAAATAAACATATATAGCTCTAACAAATGAAATGCTGCATATCACTGTAGAGGTGAAATGCTTGTGACAATGACACATCCTCGAACGTTCAAGCTTAAGAAAAACCCTCTATCCTACAGTTAATACAGTCAGATTCATCCCATTTACGCACCCTTTGCTGCTTTCTTGTCTGCAGCATAGACATTTCCTGTCCTTCCCTCCCAGGAGAGGCAATTAAAAAAAGGCAGAAAGCAATTCAGTGCAAATAAGCATTTCAACCCCAGAAGTCTCTGTTGACCTTTTCCCAGGCCTTCTGAAATACGCATTCATTTTATGAAACAGGCACATGTTTCAAAGTTCAAAGATAACAATGAGGAAAGCAGATTTCTTCCTTTCTGCCGATGGCTTTTGTACCTTCTTGCTTTTATGCTATATTCAAAAACATACAAAGAGTGGAGAGTGAGGTGGGAATACACAACAGGATAATAAACATTTTTCCCCCTGTCATATTGTACTGTGAAAGGAAGTGAGCAACACTATGAAAGCATGACCTTTCTGCAGCTCAAAGAAGGTCACGCCCTGCTGACAAGGCTGTGAGTGTGCTCTTGAGTAGTTGTAGCATTCCAGATTCACATACTATGAGAAAGTATATCGATAGTTTTTTCTTTGAGGTTACAAAAGTGGGGGGAGGGAGTGAGAGAATCTGTCAGAGATGTCAGAAAATTGCATTAAATAAAGCAGAGCCTTTTATTTTCTTTGTCTGTAATGTTGGTTCTTACATGGCAGCCTGACCTGAAGACACTGTCCACTATGAAGTGCTTGTGAGAACAACCAGAATGGTTTAATACAGGGGTCTCAAACATAAGGTCCTTGGGTCGAATGTGGCCCCCAAAAGCAATTTATTCAGCCCCCGTAATAATTGGGCTCTCCCAGCATGATGATTGAGCTCTCTCAAATCTTGAAAATATGGATAAGATTTGTACATTTTCTCTTCTGTCATTTACAGCTAATGAGTTTCTATGTGAAAACAAAGTGCTTATTTTTCACTTGCTTCATGATGTCACCTTCTGCTTAATGATGTCACCTGTGGCCCTCAGCAGGCACCATGAAGGCTAACTCCGGCCCTCTGTATGAAACGAGTTTGACCTTTGTGGTTTAATACATGCAGACTACTGAGGCAATACACCAAGGATCTGATCCTATCCAACTTTCCAGTGCCGATATGGCCATGTCAATGGGTCATGCATTGCATCCTGTGGTGGTAGAAGGGTAGTCACAGAGGCCTCCTCAAGTTAAGGTAGTGTTTGTTCCCTTACCTTGGGGCTGCATTGAGTAGAATTAGGCCCAAAGTGACTGGATTCAAATCAGCCATGACTGATTATGTACAGACCTGCAGGAATAAGAGTCTTTCCCCAAAAAGACTGCATATTGCACAGTGTAGGTGTATGACCATTGTGGGCAGAGAAGTGGTGAGAGAGAAGGTGCTTGCCATATGCTCATATTGGGCAACATACTCTGAGCAGCTCTTTTAGGCTCCTCACAGCCCAGACATCAAAGAGAGATGCCTATTGGGTCACCATGTCCTCAGGTTGAGTAACTCCAAGTAGTTAAGGCAGGTAGGCCCCATCTCAGCTGCCCAAAGCTAAACAGCCCCAAGGATCAGTCAGTTTTTGAAACAAAAATAGAAAGTTCTCGTTTCTCAGTTTTATTTACAGGAAGTTCTCCGTACGCCAGTCTTTTCCCTATGGCTTGACAATAAATTATACTGACATGAAAAAAAATAAGAGAAGTGACATTAGTCCATATATAGCAACACCACCCACCCATTCAGCACTGGCCCAGTGTGCCATAAAATACAGTCATTTTTCAGATGAAGTAGTTATTGCATTGCAGAGCTTCCTGGAATGGCAGAGTTAAAAATAAACAAATAACCTCTGCCACAGCAATTTTGAACCTTTTTCATCTCATGGCACATTGACAAGGCACTACAATGTATGCCGGCTGCACTATTTGGCCCCAGGATTTGCTCCTTCTCTACAAGCTGGAGAACTGAACCTTGCTAGCACATGGAGGAGGGAACCTGACACAGGATTGCAAAATGGACTTGATACATCCACTTATCATTTGATAGTATTATGTTGAATTCCAAAGACTATCTTTTAATTAAATTTGGGCCCAAACCTTCAGGTGCCTTCTACTGATGGAACTCTGTCAACGGAAGGCCCTCTCCATCAGCATGCAGATGCAGCAACAGTGCATGCAAGAGGGCCACCAACGTGAATGGCAGATGATTGTATGCGCTACCAGACCACCCAGTCACTGCCAGAGGAAGTCAGTTGGTGGTGGCGGCAGGGGTGGGCAATGGGGAAGGGAGAAGAAGAGGGAGTTTAACAGGGCATTTCAGGGGAGGAACTGGCAGGAGGTTGGAAGAGGATCCAGTGGCAGTCATGCATGCTGGATCTTATCTCCCATTTTTTGGCCTGCCCTGCCCCGGCTGTTCTAGGACTTACACTAGCTATATAACTGGCCGAGGTTGAGAGACCCATAGGTCACTGGGGGTCTTTGCCAAGATAGGTGGAAAATATTTTCCCTTAACTCTCACAGGTCCCCTGATTGCTCCCCTACCATAATATGTAGTGTGCACCTTCATGGTGCAATTGCATGCCTCAGTTTAGCAGGGGATAGGATTGGAGAGCAACTGGGAAAAATATTACAAAGAACTTCCTGATGGTACAATCTGTTTTGGCGGTGGAATACTTTGCCTCAGAAGATGGTAGCCTTTCCATCACTCAAAGCCTTTAAGCAAAGGCTGGATAGCCATCTATTGGGGATGTTGTAATTCTGGACAGCCTGCACTGGCCTTGATCTTATAGGTCCCTTCCAGCAGAATTATTTGAAACAACTTGAAAATTCAGTGTTTTAGTCAACAATGACCGTTTTAGCTTGCAAATTTAAATCTGTTCTAAGGTACTCACAGTAAGTCACAGCAATACGAAGTACATTAAGAAAAGATTTTTTTTAAATTAGGGAAAAGCAGATACTTAACCATTATAAATTAAAATGGCTTCAAGTGAAACTAAAGGAAATTCGCAGGAGTCAGGATCACAGGACTATACTACTGGGAATCACATCATCCAATCCTTGGTATTGCAAAAAGGATCATCCATGCCTGTAAGCAATCATAACAAGGTCATGGAATAATCAAGAGAATACAACAGAGTCAAGAATGTGCTACAATTGGTTGCAAGAGAAACCATAATGCACCATCTAAGGGATATCAGTATGGTAGGCCAAAATTTACATTCAGTAAGTCCAGTTAAACAAATATGCAAGCTGGATTGTATTACTTTATTAATTCCCTGTACCAGCTCAGTTTGTAGCTGATAAAACAATAATATTAAAGAGTCAATGAAAAACTATGAACCTATATCAGACTATCTCAACCTATCAAACTATAATGACAGCAGAACACTAATCACCCACCCCCACCCCAAAAAAATAGTTTGATGCTGGTACAAGCTGCTGCATGACCACCTTTTGTGAAGCTAATTTTTCATTGACAGTCAGAGATGGTTGGATTGATGGATGGATATTTCTGAATTACAGCCAGTGACTGGAAATATTTTTCAAAATGGACACCATACTGCAGGATAAGATCTGGGATCAGAGCTCTGTGATGGGGAAAAATTAATTGGAATCTTGGGGATATTACCCTAGAATTGAAAAGACTCACTTTTAGTCAAGAATTCCTTTTGACTCAATTTTGTGTATGTGCACTTTTGTGTATGTGCGCTTGCTTGCTTTTTTTCTTATGACTTCCATGGCTTGACTTACTTTTCAAAAAGACTCAGACTCAAGTCATCATTATTCAAAAAATGGCTCTGGACAAATTGCAATGGCCGCTGTTATGACTCATGAGTGACTCGAGTCAAGGGGGGACAGAGACTCGGGACTCAACTTGATTCTTAGCACTGTGGCTCCAGCACATCTTTGGTGGCTGGCTCCCTTTCAAATAGTTTTTGTAGGAAAGAGCCATGTGAACTAGGGGTATGATAGGGCTTCATTCCTTCCCATGTTGCCAGCCCTTATGCATCCAGGATGACATCACTGACATGAAAAATAACCAGATCAGTTGCTCAATCCATGTCACTCCTTCTTTCTGACTTTACTGTAGTGGCTGTAAGGTTCAACCACGCAGGGACAGAAGTGGCTCCCCCATCAGTCCAGTAAGGTTCAGTGGCTCAGTTCATTCTGGGGAAGGAGAGAGGAAGAACATGGGCTGTTCCAGTGCACAGTCAAGAATAACACGGCTGAAGGCATGGAGAGGGGTATGCTACATAAAAATAGATGCTTGCATATAGAGATATTAATGATATAGTAGGTAGATAGACACACACTCTGTTGTGCCATGAGATAACACAGTGTTATGGTGGTCTCTTTTGAATGGTTTAGTCAGCCTACATGAAGCATCTATATGAAAATACCGGCAGATGCTGCCTTAGGTCACAAAATAGCAAGCTGTCATTAGCTGCTTTTGTGAGAAGCCATAATTATTATCCATCACTAAATATGAGAACATACTTTGTCTGCTGTAGGGATTTAGACTGATTTAACTTGGTCCTAATTAGAAAACATGATAATCTGTAGCCTCAGGCTTTTCCTACCCACCCATGAACGGCTGCCTAACTTAGCCACTCAAAACAAACTAAGAGGACTGAACAGAATCCCAATGTTTGCTTATGGAGGATCAGCATACAAAGGCACCCTTTCTTTAGTTAACAGTTAACATTTAGTTAGTTAACATCTTGGGAAGGAGCTTCCTGCCAACGTTCCATTTAAAGAACATAAAAAGAATATTCAGCTGCAGCACTGATGCCCTACTCCGGCAAATTCACCTTTCATATCAGGCCACTACTTGCACAGAACACATGCGTATACACCTAACGATTTTATACGTTGCCCTGCAAAAGATGGGTCGCAAGTACATGGTACCCAGTGGGTAGATTCATCTATCTTTAGGTATCTGGCTGACTGCTGCTGGAAACAGAATGCTGCGCATAGGATTCAGCAAGCTCCAGTATCAGAGCACTTCCAATACTGCAGGACAGTTAAGATTGGGCCCCGGCAACCCAAATCCTAACCTGCACTGGAACAGGCAGGCTGAGTGGCCTGCATAGGTTCCTGCATAGGTTAGTAGATGGCTGAAGGACAACTCAGGCTAAGGGTACATTCCCCTTCCCCTTACCCCGTGTCGCATCCCACCACCCCATGGGGCTCCTCAGATTTGTGCCAGTGTAATTGCTGGCACAAATCCAAACAATCCATGTAAGGCTGCCCAGGCCTGGGATGAGGGTTGGCAGAGGTGTCGCTAGAGGGGGGGGGGCGGTGCACTAAGTTTTGCAGAGAGCCTCCCTGCAGCGTGCAAGCAGCTGCTCCCCCTCCCCTCGGGAGCCATTTGCCTCCGTTTCCCCCACCCCTGCCCACATGGCTCCAAAGGGGAGGGGAGGAGCTGCTTGCACACTGTGGGAGGCGAATGGCTCCCGAGGGGAAGGGGAGGAGCCACTTGCACGCTGCAGGGAGGCTCTCTGCAAAACTTAGTGCACCGCCCCCCTCTAGCGACGCCTCTGGGGGTTGGGATATGGCCTGCACTGCCATGACCGGTCCTGCCCCCTCCTAAGCCTGATCCTCCCCTCATTCAGTCCTGCCCCACCCCTGGAACACCCTCTCCAACTTCCTGCACTGGCCTGTCCCAATCAACACACTGTACCTCCTTTGGGCCTGTATTTGGCACCGGCAGGCCAGTGTATGTCCTTGGGTCAGCCTAGCTGGCTCGAGAGTAGTCATGAATGTGCTTTATGGCACATTCGCATGGCCTGCACTGGCCTAAGAGAAAGGCAGGATTGTGCCAGTGGCGGTCCTGGGAGGGTCGGGGGGGGGGCAAAAGGCCCAGCCGCCCACCACGCTGTCGCTGCCGCTTCCACCTGTCCTGCAGAGCTGATCCATGGGAAGGCGAAGCCTTGCACTGCATCCATGGGCACTCCAAAAGCCTTCTGAGCCCTCCGGAGCACCCTTAAACATTGCTTCCAGTTTTCGTAAAATGGAAAGTACTGCTTAACAGTGCTCCGGAGACCTCAGAAGGCTTTCAGAACACTTAGGAACGTCACGCGAGGCTCAGTAGGCTGGGTGAGTATCCCCTGGGGGACGGTGTGCTGCGGGGGTGGTGGTGGTGGTGGCATGTTGTGGTCCTGTGCCTGGGGCATAAGGGCCAAGTCCGCATCTGGATTGTGCTACTTGTTATGTTTTAGGAGAGGATGGGAACTATGTAGCTCTCTGCGTTGGGATATTCCCTTTGTTAATTATTTAGATATAGGCTGATGGGTTCTGAGCTGTCTGTGACAGATCAGGAGAGAGATCTTGGGGTGGTGGTGGACAGGTCGATGAAAGTGTCGACCCAATGTGCGGCGGCAGTGAAGAAGGCCAATTCTATGCTTGGGATCATTAGGAAGGGTATTGAGAACAAAACGGTTAGTATTATAATGCCATTGTACAAATCGATGGTAAGGCCACACCTGGAGTATTGTGTCCAGTTCTGGTCGCCGCATCTCAAGAAAGACATAGTGGAAATGGAAAAGGTGCAAAAGAGAGCGACTAAGATGATTACGGGGCTGGGGCACCTTCCTTATGAGGAAAGGCTACGGCGTTTGGGCCTCTTCAGCCTAGAAAAGAGACGCTTGAGGGGGGACATGATTGAGACATACAAAATTATGCAGGGGATGGACAGAGTGGATAGGGAGATGCTCTTTACACTCTCACATAATACCAGAACCAGGGGACATCCACTAAAATTGAGTGTTGGGCGGGTTAGGACAGACAAAAGAAAATATTTCTTTACTCAGCGCGTGGTCGGTCTGTGGAACTCCTTGCCACAGGATGTGGTGCTGGCGTCTAGCCTAGATGCCTTTAAAAGGGGATTGGACGAGTTTCTGGAGGAAAAATCCATTATGGGGTACAAGCCATGATGTGTATGCGCAACCTCCTGATTTTAGAAATGGGTTAAGTCAGAATGCCAGATGTAGGGGAGGGCACCAGGATGAGGTCTCTTGTTATCTGGTGTGCTCCCTGGGGCATTTGGTGGGCCGCTGTGAGATACAGGAAGCTGGACTAGATGGGCCTATGGCCTGATCCAGTGGGGCTGTTCTTATGTTCTTATGTTCTTATGTTCTTATGTGGTTGAGGTCACAGCATAGTTCCCATGGCTACACTGACATACCAGATAGAAAAATAGCATTCACTTTAGCATTACATCATTCCTCAGGACAGCAGACTCGTAACCTCACAACTACCCAGTGAGGGACATGAAGCTGATAGATGCTGACTGGCCCAAGGTCACATAGTGAGCTTCATGCTTGAACAAGTATTCAAACTTGCAATCCAACTAAATTGAAAGCATTCCCACTTATTTTGCAGAAGGTTATTTGTTCATTTGAGCTGAAGATGCAATGCATTCTATAGTTCCTAGTTTTCTTTCACTTTCAGAGGTTCATCAGTGTCAAAAGAACCATTGAAAAAGGGGCAGCTGCTATAATATATAAAATGGCAGATTTCAGAAGATGCAATGCTATATAATCTTCCTCACAAATCTTCCATATTCTAGGAAAGGAGAATGCAAAGGATTTTGTTTCCTAAGTAACACCTTAAAAACAAAAAAACCTCACTATCCATCAGCAAAGAGGAAAGGGATTTCTATACCTACATTTCCATGACAATAGCCTCATTTCTGATGGAATCTGAACCAAATTCCCTGACCTGCAATCACATAGCATTACAAACACACAATCAGTGCTCTCTGATGAACAAGGGCTGTGTAAAAATAGCAATGTCAGGTCTTTTACCCCAGCTTCCCACAAATCTTGCTGACATTGCCCTGTAAGCCAAATTCATCCTTGCTGTAAGCCCATTGACTAAATTGAGTGATTGCCTTAGATTAAGCCCGAAATGGCTTCTTGGGAAGCATTAAATGGATGCCTAGGAGATAAATATTAAAAGCAGATATGCATTTTTCATGGGGCCTGTAGCCCGTCCATGGCTGTTTGGGAACCAGAGTTTGGTTTCATCAGGCAACAATCTTAACACCTCTTTTATCATGCAAACAGTTAAAGCACAATAGATATAGCAGCCACTTTATTCTAAGACAGGCTATTTACCACAATACAACGCTGAACAACAGCAGCAGTCCATGTCTCAAGTAGCTGCTACCCAAGAACCTTTTAAGCAGAGTGAGGACTTCCGGGCTCAGAGGTGCATGCAAAGCCTGGGCTCTTCTGCTGAAGTACTGGCATGACCATGTACATTTGGCAGCTTCCCACATTCCTGGTTCAATGCTGCAGTGCACAATCAGGAACACAGGACAGAAGCAGCCAACATCAAGGATTTCTAAGCTCCACTGATTTCAGTGGGACAGACTTTGGTTGCTTATCTCTTCCACTGAAATCAAAAAGGCTTAAAAGAATTTTGGTTGGATTATGTGCAAACCCCTTTGACATGAATGTCATGCCCTTGTGCTGCTTCTATTTGTTTCCAAGGAGCTGGTGCAGGAGAACTTTCCAACATAATCTGCCAAAAAGCTTTATGTTTAATTTTGATAAAGTAATAGAAACAATATTGAATTTCCAAAGTCAACGTATTTGTTTTCAAGGATTCGAATTATAGCATTTTAAAAGCTGCTGAAGTCTTGTGTGTGGTTGTTTTCTATATTTATATATTATACCCATATGAGTGTCCAGCTCTTCTGATTTCTCTTTAATTGATTTTTTCCCCATGTTGTTCTGTGCCATCAATTGTTTAATCATCCTTTGCTTGAGTTGCTCATTTCTTTTTCTACAGACGGTTTTCAGGAAGTGCTGTGCTGAATTTTCATGAGTACTTTTTATGGTTTTAAAAGTGAGTTTTTGAAGGGTGCAGAAAGCCCCTCCTGGCCCTCTCAGGGACTTACCGGAGCCAAGTCCTGAGTCGAGTCCCGAGTCTCCACCCTCCTTGACTCAAGTTGCAAACATGTCATAAGGAGTTGCCGTTGCAACTTGGCCAGAGGTGTTTTTAGAGTCATTTTGATTCTAGTCTGAGTCTTTTTGAAAAGCAAGTCAAGCTGTAAGTCAGGCATGGCTCCCCATGGCTGGTGGAGTGTGTGTGAGTTGGAGTTCTCCTTTAACCCTGCCCTGATGTTCTCATCCCTCCCATCTGTGGAGGTGTATCCTCCACATTGCTCTCACTGCTCAGAATGGCTCAAGGGGGAAGGGGAGGGGGAGAGATCATTTATACTGCATGTTGAGGTGCCTGTAAAACTTAGTTCTCTGCACCCTCCCCCTCCCCCCCGGATTGCTACTGGCGGATTATAGGGGGAAGGGAACAGGAGACCAGTTCAAATGATACTGAAGCGGCTGATGATAGTTCTCATTCATTTGTGGAGAAGCAAACATGTACAGTTCAATATAGTGACTGGAGGTAAAGAAGTACTGCGATCCTGTGTCTTTCATAGTTTGCTGGATTTTGTTCAGATCCAGGTCTCATCACCCTTGCCAAACAAACTGAAGCTGAACAAATCCTCTCTTCTACACAACCATTAAGGAGACAAACGCTTTAATCACTTTATCATCTAGTCACCCTGCAACTGAACAGAATAAACAAACTCTGCAGTCATAAATCACACATTTATTGCTTGCTTTTCAGTTGAATAAGTTACTTAGCAAAAGTAATTAAAATGCATGCATTACTCTGTGGCTGGCCATGAAACTATTAGGGAAATGCTGTTCTTCAGGTAGAGGGAGACCTTGTTATTACACCTGCAGTCTCTTCAGAAGACTTATGTATAAAGTGACCATGGATTTGTCTAGATTCCTCACCATTGTGGAAGCAAAGAGAATCTCCTTACACATTGAGCAGGGCTGGTCTAAGGCCTCCTGATACCAGCAGTGGTGTACCAAATGCTTCCTCCCTTACCCAATAATGTGCCAGCCTCTGCTCCTCCCACTTTCCAATGTTCTCACTCAGCACTCTCCTCTCCACCACATTTCTTCTTTCTCTCTGTCCCTATCTTCCTTTATCAATTCAGGGAGTGGAAGGAGAATGAGCAGCAATGGAGACAAGAGATGGGTGTCCCCATCCAATCTGCTGCCTGAGGCGACTGCTTCAGTTGGCCTCATGAATGGGCCATCCCTACACATCAAGGATAAGGGAGCAAGGATTCTGGGTGACCAGGTGCTGTTGACAGGCTAATTAGAACCTGGTCTATAGCATGTTTTTCTAGAATTTAATGCTTTTTGAGACATGCATTAATTGTACAAGAGGGTGAGAGAATCAACTCGGTTTTTAAGTTCCTCCCCATACAGCGTGTCTTTGTCTCCATGCTCTACAGGAGCAAAGCTGATTGTGTGTTTTGATCAGGTCTCATAAACACTTCACAGGCCCACCCCTTGTACAAGCCTTAGCAGTCACAAGAGCAGCTCCACCAAGCTGCTTTGGCTGCCTAAGTGCCAGGAAACAAGCCAGTAGGCAATAAAACAACAATGGCTATTATTAATTTGCAACCCATTTCTTCCAAACAAACCTGCTAAAGTTGAAAAGAGCTGCTGATGCCTTGTAATGAGCTGCTTGAACAAACAATGGCTGAGGCCCAGGTGCGCTAATGGGGATGCAAACTCACCAGGCGGTCTTTGTTGGGTGTTTGTTTCCTCCTGTGATTTGTGCAGCTGCTGAGGAAGCAGTGGGGAAATATGCCCCAGTCATTTGTAGTGGCTGTGGGATGGAGGAATGTGATTTCACATCAGGGTCCCCCGTAAACATGTCCTGGGCTGCGCTTTTCCACTCACACCTTGCTCCCAAATGGCAGCAGCATCTTTTACACAGTTGGCTTCCTGTCGGGCACCAAACTGGGCCCATCAAATTCTGTACAGATCAGTGCAAAGAGTTGCATAGTGCAAAGAACACAACCACGACAAATTCCAGTGGTTCTTTGCCAGAAATGAATTTGATGGCATTTTCTGGCACAAACAGCAGCGTCAAGGGATTGATTTTCCCCCCTAGGTTGCTGTTTGCTGTGGACACAATATGCACAAGCCTGATTCTTCATGTGCTCATTTGTAGCATTCCTTGCTTAGTAGCAATTGGCTACGTATTGTGTTTGAGCCACTGCATGCCACAATCCCCCCCCCCCAATATGGAATGAGTGAATGTGTTTATGAGTTTAAAAGCAGTTTCTTTGTATTCAAAAGCTAATTTCCAGGAACATGATGACAGATATCACACCCCTGAAAGTGAAGCTGTGGCCTATATCCCTAGTTGGAAAATAATTGTTCACAGGAATCATATTTTCAACTGAGCAAGGTCTGAAGGGCCAGCAACATTGGCAGGGCTGGTCCATCTATATGCTGGCTGAGGCAGATGCTTCAGGTATATCAGATGGATGATTTAAGGATTCCCAGCTTCTTCTTGCACCCATTCCCTAGATTTGAAAAGAAAGAGTGAAAGAGGAATAGGAAGAGTGGAGGAGATAATGGGCTTCAGCATTTCTGATTATCTCTAGACCACAATTCTCTTCTGCTCTATATGTCCTCTTCTGCTCTATTCACTTCTACTTTTTTGGATCCATGAGCAGATGTAGGAATAGCTGGGTTGGGGGGGCATCGGGTGCACTGGGGGTGTTTGGTGTGCTGCCTCAAGCACCAGGAACTCTTAGATCCACCCTGAATACTGGCTCCACACACTGACTCCCCAATGATTTGAGAAGCAAACAAAATGTTCGTTAACCCCTTCTCCCTCATCATTAACCACATTATAGGTTTACAAACATAGGAAGCTGCCTTCCCATTGGTCCATTGGTAAGACAATTAGAACAGCCAAGTTCAGTATAATGGCACACTGACTGGCAGTGGCTTGCCACAGGACTTACTGTTTGGATTCAACATGGATCCTTCTGCATGCAAAGTAAGTTCTCTACTACTGAGCTCCACGCCCAAAGACGTGGCAAAGGGTTGGGTGCTGCCAAAACCTCCTAGAAACAACTCAGCTGCACAGTGAACAGTTAGGATAAATGGTAAGGGGAACAACCTGCCAAAGCCACTACCCTTTGCAGGAGCTGAGGTTGAAGGGTCCTTTGCCTACACCTCAGCTTGGGGAAAAGAGGCTCATATTGCAATCCTATGCACAGTAACCTGGGAGTGAACTTTACTGAACGGTACTGGACTTACTGTTAAGTAAGAAATGCATATGCTTGCTCTGTCAGAGGGGGAGGGTCCTTGGGATTCGGGGTTATGCTGCAGGCCAGATGGACAAGAGTTAATGGCCAGATTTGTCTTCTGGATTTCAGTTGCTGATCTCTGATATATTCCATCGATTCCCTTCTGTATGTGCAGGCATGAACCACAAAACCATACTCCTGGTATTTGGCATCTTGTCAGTTTCAGTTTGTTCTCCACACACCACCCCCCCCCCCAGTTTTAAAAGTAAAATATAAGCTTCACGGTTATAAAAAGAAGCTTAAAAACAAGTGATATGCCTGAAAACAAGCAGATGAAAGACAGGTTGACCTTCTCAAGGCATTTGTGAATGGAGCCAGAATCACATCAGCAGACAAGAAGAAAACTCTTGACAGATCATTTCTCTTGACACCAGTGTTCAAGGCTGCACAGTGGTCCCTCATGGAAACACACACACAGGGCAAATGTGCAAGCTAGAACACATGTTGGTTTCATCCGACTTCAAAGGTTAGGAAGATTATCACTTTTCAACCTTGCTAAGTAGAGCAGTCATTCAAAAGGCTGGATCTTCTGGAGCCTAAATACCACTAGCAGTCTAAATGCCACTAGTTACATTAGGTGAGTTCCTGTGTAACTTTCCCTTGACATTCATTTTAATGAAAAGCAGCCCTTAAAACTGCATTCGGGAGTAAACAAAGGGCAAGGGAGTCCTTGATTCTGAACCTGCTGGCTACCTTTCCTCTCAAAAGGACCTCCCAAGCTGCCTTTTCCCTCTGCAGTGCAAAAAACACAAAATCTTGTCTCTAGTGAAAAGTAGGTAAAGATATGATTTTGAGAGGGAATACAGGTGGAAGGAAAAGTGTGAAAAAACCTCCCCTTACATTGCTTTCCTGCACTGCTCCGCCTACTGCTCTCTCTAGTATTCTAGTTTCTATCTTAAAAAAGAAAAACTAGATGACAAGGTTCCAGGAAATTCCATATGATTTGTCCATTAGGACAACACAAACACTTCCTATCAAATATAAGTAGCCTGGTATGCACTTCCTGAAATGGTTACCATAACCAGTTGATAACTTGTGTATCCAATGTGTGATTACATTTTCCTTATCACTTTTTGGGTTGATACCAAGAACTAAAGTACCACAGAATAAGGAGCTCCCCTGGGATAGTTTGATTGTCTGCATGAGCCATGTCTACCATAGGTTACTTTCTGAGAGGCAATGGACTCCTCTGGGATAAAAGAATGAATCTATTTCTGTGAATCAATGAGAGAGGAAAAGAGCCCAGTCCTATGCATGTCTACTCAGAAGCAAGTCCCACTATAATCAATAAGTTTGTTTCTGGGTAAGTGTGGATTGGATAGGCTTGTAACCAAAATGTCTCTGAACTATTTTTGAAAACTGAGTGTTCCTAAGTTGTGGAAACTGAGGGCTGTTAGACCCCTAGTAAACTCAGAGGTCATCTGCTGCATTTCATCTCCTGTTTATTTTCTGTATGTATTTGACAATGCTCTTTTCTGACAATGTAAGGCTGTCTGGTGTAATGACCTTAAAACGGGGGTGGGGGGGCTTAATCAAACACAGAACGCTTTATGCAGCCATAAGCAAATCCCTGTGCTATTTTCCTTATTTCAAATGAGAAGGTCAACTTTCAGTCTAGACAAGCCTCCTGGTAGACCTTCTCTTGAAGCCTTAAGCCCTGCAGGACACACCATCTCTAAATATGTTTCTTATTTTCCAGAGAAGCCCAGGGGATCTGCATCCTTCAATAAAATTCCTGTCTACATTACATTGCATTTTAGTGCTGATTTACACATCAATAAAACAATTTTTCAAACTACATACCATGAGAAGTGGGGTTGGTTTTAATCAACGAAATGGCATGACTTAAAGCAAGGTATATTTTGGGTGATAATATATACTACAATTTTTGGCCTTTCAGATTAAGGATTAGGCTGCTAATTTTACTTTTGTTTTGATTTCGCAATGTGAATGAGTAAGAGAGCAACTGGACACTTTCATTGTATCACTGTATCATTTAAGGTGGACCTCATTTAATAGATTTCAGGGGAAGGTAAGATTGGGCCTGCTGAAATACGTAGCCTGCCATCTCCCAGTTCCACTATTTCTCAAGTAAATAAATCCTCATTCAATTATGAGCCCAATATCTTATATGTGTTTCCATCAGTGCCATAACAAGAGAAATTAGTGCCTGGGGCAAGGAAAAAAAGAGTGACCCTTCCTCCCATAATTAGCCAAATTAAAATACCTTTAAAATGTGATGTCTCAACTCCTTTTCATTTAAAATGGTACACGTTTTCAAATTTAATTGACTCACATTTTTAGAACATGTTTTATATTCCAGTTTTTATAGCAATAGTTGTATATGCTAGTTTGTCATCTGGGAAATAATCTTTTAATTATTAATTTATTGCAGCAATATTTCATGTGTGAACAGAGCAATACATGTGAGCGTTTGCAATACATGTGATCCATTTAGGGCCTACAACCGACTCTCAATGCAATGAAACTGAATCCTGCTGCTTTTTCCCAGTCTCAAGAGGTGGGTGGGGCTTAACATATATGGTCTTGAACAGCCTCATTTGCATGCAAATTCAGGCAGCTGGCGCAAGTCACCAAGTGCAAAAAATAGTGTACAGTATACTTTTAAAAATAAATTGAGGCAATTGTAAAAAGAGTGGGAATTGACTCTCTAAGTCTCAGGTGAGCACCCTGCCCCACCATTTTTTTTTTTTGGGGGGGGGCACCTTTTTGTGCCTGGGGCACCCTATTTACATTTCTGGTTCCTATAAGAGTTCCTATACAACTTTTTAAGAACTGCAATAGAACCCTACTGTAAGGTTATCAGAAAATGATTTCTGGAATGTTGAGAGATATAGCAAGGCCTCACTCTCCAAGTCTTTTCCAGTCATGAGCATAATGAAAAGACCCTGGTATTACGGCTAAATCTCAGGGTTCAGGATTATGAAATAGCCTCAAAAAAAAGTGAGTTCATATTTTTCTTTTGCCTTTTGTTCCTTACACTGTGGGATTCAGTCCCTTCTGGATTTGGGAATTCTCTCCCCTGCCCTCCACACAGCAACCATTAGGATTCTTTTATTTTTTATGAAATATGGTATATTTAAGATCTGAGGTTACGTTATGTACTATTACACTGCATTTTGCAAGCTGCACGTAGGCCACAAAAGATGTCATCAATGCCCATATAGAGTACTGACACCAGTGCTAGAGGCTCCAGGGCAAAGACCTACACTGGGCCCTCATGGTGTCCCTGCCTGATACTACCATTGCCACCAGTTCTGAAGATCCAGGATTCAACATGGGCCTTAGCCAGTGCCCAACCTGGCTGACCTCAGACACAACCCTTGCCCATATATATCTTTCAAGCCTGCCTTATTTTAAAGACTTGGGATAGGCAACAATGCTCAAAGAATACAATACAAAGAATACAATACAAAGAACAACTGAAATGAGAATACTGTAAGTTACATTAAAATCCAGCACCTTTTTGGCTTGGGCTCTGCCATCAAAAGCTAGTCTTAATAGCAACCATGGTTTAATCTGCTTCTCAGGTCTAAACTAGGTGTCATGTGACTGATGTAAAAACCACCACTCATCCATTGCTCCTGGTTACATCAAGTAAGCAGAGGCATGATGTGACCTTGTAGCATTCCACTCACATGAGACTGCCAAGGAAGTGGTGTTGAATGGAGAAATTCTGGAAGAGATGCAAAGAAAAGATGGTGTTCGAAGGCAACTAAACATTTGTCTCACTTTTTGTTTGGTTCTCAAAGTATGGCAAAGCTTTAAGGAAGGAGTTGTCAACTGTATAGCTTAGTTCAACACTGCTTTTTTTGCACATGCACCTGGATGAGTAACAGCACAATCCTAAGCATGTTTAGTCTCAGATGTAAGTCTCATTGTGTTCAATGGGGCTTACTCCCTAGTAAGTGTGTTAGGATTGCAGCCTCACTGTTTTGGCAAAAAAGAAAAAGTGTCAGAAGGACTTCAGTCTTCCCACAATCAGAAATATGCTAGGATTCCCAGGTTGCTTGTCCTCTGTCTGTGAGATGAGAAAAAGCCCTTTTGCTTACTTGTGGGCATTCTTCCATAAGCAGAAATACAACCACAGGAATGTGTGTCTGTGAGTCCCTGCTGTATGACCCTAGTACACAGAAGGTATAATCAAGATGAGGTTCGTGCTGAAGGCTTATACCATAGTCTTTGAGTCTGAAGGTTGCCAACCATTTTTCTTGGATGACATTCAAACAGTGTGTGCCTAAACTCCTGAGAGCTGTGGGTCACGTAGAGATGTGGCGCTGGCAGGGAGCCTCCTTTCTGGATGGATTCCTTCAGGTCATGGGAACCTTTAATTACTTAGTAAAATGTATTTCTTGTGGCACATTGACAGTTCGCCCACAGCGCACACTTTAGGAATGGACGTCTTATGAAGCTGCAATCAGGCAAAGGGAATGAGGCAGTCTCCTAGAAATGTTTTGTCCAAACTATCATAAGAATTTTGCGAGACAGTATCTCTACATTGCATTGCTCCCCCACGTTCTGAGAAGCTGCAGCACCACTGTAACCTACACCAGGGAGTCATGTTTCTACCCACTTCTACTCCCCACAGAAGTGGCACTCTTCTTAAGCTGACCTCATGGGTCTTGTAACCATGTGAAAAGGCAGTTTCCTATAGCCTCTCACTATATGATTAAACTCACAAAGCATAAAGCTACAGTTGGAAACTACAGAGGAGTCTGTCTGCCTCTCCAGCTGGTTACAGGCACCGCATGGTAAGCCTTCAGGCAGCAACCTAGTACCTCCCCAATGAGTGGCTCATCTGAATCTATGCTTTGTTTAAGCAACATGATATATTTTATTGGACCAGCATGGCTGCAAAGCCTCTGGTTTCATGTCTCTCACCTTCTTTCTCAATTCCTGCTAGCTAGGCAAACAGGCACCTTAAAGCAAGGGCTTAGCAGGGGCTATTATGGGAATTTGCCACCCCTGCCACCTAACTCCCCTGGCACTGATGCAGATGAGCCAACATGGTGAGTTTCAGGGACATTTTGAGTCTCAAAGGCCTCCTTGAAGTAAGGAAACATTTAAGAACATAAGAACAGCCCATAGGCCCATTTAGTCCAGCTTCCTGTATCACACAGTGGCCCACCAAATGCCCCAGGGAGCACACAAGACAGCAAGAGAGCTGCATCCTGGTGCCCTCCCTTGCATCTGGCATCTGGCATTTGTTCCATTGCCCTGGGGTAAGCCTTCACTACTTGGAGTCTACTTGGAGCTGTGCCAGTGATTGTGCTGGCATAAGTCCAAGTGGACCTGGTAGTTGAAGAGGGATAGGCACCACTGCTGCTATCTATACCACCTCCTTCCCGACCTTGACATGCCCGCTCCTTGCCCTGGTCTCTGTCCCGTTCCTCCCCTCCCCTCCCCTTCCTCCCACCCATTGCCCACCCCCTGTGCCAACTTATCGGTGCCAGGGCTCCCACAGTGGCCACTGTTGCGTGGGTGTGGCCACCTGTCTCTTGCAGTGGCAACCAGACTTCATTCTATAGTATGTTGCCATTTGCAGCAGCTGTAAAATGCAGTGCATTGCCAAAGTGCGCATTCTGGCAGCACAGAGGCCCAAAACAACTGGACTGTATGTAAATTAGTGACACTCCTGTTCATCATGCATCATATTTCCTGGTCCCTGACAGGTAGCTGTCAGGAGGAGAAGGAAGAGGAGCCTCAGCAGGTCTCAGCAACGGTGAGTGGGAAAATTGGCACCAGTCTCACCAGCCACCAGGTGGCAGGAAGCTGTTGCCATGAGAACAGGTGCCTGTTTCAGCAGCATGTCTCCTCTGCTTCCCACCCCCCCTTCCTGTATGGAAGTGGAGCATGATACTAGTAAGTGCCAGCAAGATTCCCAGTAGAAGTGAATTGCAAGGGTGAGTAGAAGGTTTTGGGGATTCAAAGATTTTGTTTGGAAAGCCACCCCTGTGCCCCCAACAATGGGGATACTGAAGCTAGACTAAAATGCAGCTATTAGAAAAGAATGGTGGCTCCTTGCTGACACTGTGTATGGGGGGAATGTAATCAAGCTCTGAGCATAGGTCAACAGTGGCTACCAATCTCATCACTTTGTCTGATGAATGCCAATTGTGCAAGTGCAAAAGAGACATCAACCCAAAATACATCTTCATTAACGACAAATGGCGTAAGAGCCAAGGAGAGAGTAGGGAAAGAATGTCTGTCTCATAATCAAAACAATCACAGGTATTTCAAGTCACTGAAAATTCATATGATGAGCCCATGCTTTGCAAATGACATCAGCATCACACATAGGGATTTATCCAGTATTTGTGAGTGACTGTCAGTTATTATGCCTGTGCTGACAGGCTCCACCCCTTCCCTATACATTCTCAATGCATTTGAAAATGTCTACTGTGAATGATCTGTGTAATACAGAGGAATAACTCTACTCTCCTTTTCTGCCATCCAAAGTTATTCAAAGGAGACAAATTGCATCTGATTGCAGCTTCCTGATCTGGAGGTTGGCCGCGTTCTGAAGTTTAGCACAGACATTCTCCGATGATGGCCTAATTGGTAAAATGATCTCATTTAGGCAAACATTATGTAATGCTAATGATATATAATTACAGAGCTTGGACACGCTCATGTACACCAGCCATATATTCACACACAATCCCACAACTAAATCAAGGGGGTTTGTGCCTGAGCCAGGAATGCAAAGCCTCTCAGTGCTTTTGGTTCGCAACTATTTCCAAGTATTCAAACAGCAGCAATACTGAAATAGGAAAAAGGGGGCCTCAAGGTAATTACTTCTCTTCAATGGAGAAGGCCTAGACAATGATAATAGCCTTCCTACTAGGCACACTCTCAGCCAGTCTGACCAGTTTGTTTGCTATCTAATTGGACTGAAAACAACAGAAAAGAAAAACACCCTTGAGTAGCAGAGTTGCACGCCCAGGAGGTATTGAAAAGACCTAGAGCAGGCTGACTTCTAGCATAGTTTAGGAAGCAGAAGGTAGCAGGTATCCAGGGTCCAAGTAGTTAGGCCAGACAAGAGAGGACCCAGAAAACATTCCAGGGCAGATTCTCAGAAGCAATGGAAATTGATTCAACAAAAGGCTGAGCTCAGCTTCTACTGACATCCTCCATGGTAAAAAGTGACAAAGTCCCACCCTTGGCTGCATGTTTGATAAAAATTTAGAGAGACAAGAGTAGGGTTTGACGCTAGCCAGGTGCTGCGCCCTCTTACCTGATGACGTGCCAGCCTCTGCTTCTCTCACTCGCCACTGTTCTAGCTCAGCCCTCTCCTCTCCTCTCCACTTCCTCTCTGTCCCCCTCTTCCTTTTCCATCTGAGGGGATGGAAGGAGTCGGCAGCAAGAAGGTGAAGAACACCCCCCCCCACTTGCTGCTGGATGTGACAGCTTCAGACAGTTGGGCTCATGGATGGGCCAGCTCTGGCTAAGATGAACGAAAAATAAACCTATACTATAGTCTCCAAGTTTTTCAAAATGAAATTTCAGATCATCCAGTATTTTCCATGATTAATGTACACAATTTCAAGAATCAAAAGGTCTATGGAAGGTCTTAAAATGCTCAGGGAAACCAGAAGTGACATTTTAAGGCACTTACAAAGCCTTCTGAGGGCCTTAAAATGTCACTTCCGGTTTCCTTGATAAATAAGAAGTGGCATTTAAAGGCTCTCCGTAGGCCTTAGAATGACTTTTAAGGGCAAGAGAGGCCACACGTAGCCTCCCTGCCCCTCAGAAGACCTCTGGACGCAACCAGTGGGGTGTCGGATTTTCCTGGGTGGGGGGGGTGGCATTTTGTGGTCCTGGCCCTGGTAATCATGGGAGCCAGGATCGCGACTACCACCACCAGAAGCAAGCAGCATCGGTTCCTACCCCCTCTCAACAGTGCAAGGCATCCCAGCCCAGCTGCACACAGCTGGGATGCTGACGGAGGCAGGTAGAGTGGCACATTCAAAGATTCACATATAGGCTGATGGGTTCTGAGCTGTCTGTGACAGATCAGGAGAGAGATCTTGGGGTGGTGGTGGGCAGGTCGATGAAAGTGTCGACCCAATGTGCGGCGGCAGTGAAGAAGGCCAATTCTATGCTTGGGATCATTAGGAAGGGTATTGAGAACAAAACGGCTAATATTATAATGCCGTTATACAAATCGATGGTAAGGCCACACCTGGAGTATTATGTCCAGTTCTGGTCACCGCATCTCAAAAAGGATATAGTGGAAAAGGAAAAGGTGCAAAAGAGGGCAACTAAGATGATTGCTGGACTGGGGCACCTTCCTTATGAGGAAAGGCTACGGCGTTTGGGCCTCTTCAGCCTAGAAAAGAGGTGTCTGAGGGGGGACATGATTGAGACATACAAAATTATGCAAGGGAAGGATATAGTGGATAGAGAGATGCTCTTTACACTCTCACATAACACCAGAACCAGGGGACATCCACCAAAAATTGAGTGATGGGAGAGTTAGGACAGACAAAAGAAAATATTTCTTTATTCAGCGTGTGGTTAGTCTGTGGAACTCCTTGCCACCGGATGTGGTGACGGCATCTGGCCTGGATGCCTTTAAAAGGAGATTGGACAAGTTTCTGGAGGAAAAATCCATTACAGATTACAAGCCATGATGTGTGTGTGCAACCTCCTGATTTTAGAAATGGGCTATGTCAGAATGCCAGATGCAAGGGAGGGCACCAGGATGAGGTCTCTTGTTATCAGGTGTGCTCCCTGGGGCATTTGGTGGGCCACTGTGAGTTACAGGAAGCTGGACTAGATGGGCCTATGGCCTGCTCCAGTGGGGCTGTTCTTATGATTCTGTGCATTAAAAATGGCATATGGAGTGCTGCAGGTTGTCCACCCTGCTCTAGGGTTATAAATAAGGAACACATCACACATGACGCAGTTGTATAGCAAGTAGTATCTTTGCTACCCCATCTGTGTGAAAACCTGTGTTAAGATTGAGGCCCTTTGTCAGCCTCAACATAGACACAAAGAATTGCCAAGTTTACCCATTTTTTGTGCTCATAGTAGATACAGTTAAATGCACTATTCAGGCATTTGTAGCTTCTTTTATAGCTAGTAAAATCACACACACAAAATGATCTGATTTTCTTGTTCCCAACAAATGAGGAAATCTGTTTGCTTGGCAAAGGCTTAGTCCATCTGTTTGGATACAAAGCACTAAATCTGCACTTCCCAAGGGAGAGAAATGGACTGGTATTTGGGGGCAGGAGCCAACCACCTCTTCTGTTTTGTGTCTGGCTTCCAAAGGCAGAGGGGAAAAAATGTAGTTGCTTGAGCAAAATTTCCTAACTCCATTCCAAACTTAAATATTTACACATTTAAATTCCATTTACTACATGCACACATGCATGGATGCATACTTACACACGCACACGCACACGCACACGCACACACACACGCACACGCACACACACACACACACACACAGAGCTTATCTGTAGAATACTGGAAATCTCTGTGATTTTGTGAAATGGAAGCCCTTTCCCCCAAAGTTAAAGGAACATCTGCCTGTTCTGGGCAGAACTCAGATCTTTTTTTTCTCAAGTAACAATCCAAAACCAAACAAAACTATGTTAACATACACATAGTGGAGCTCTCTGGGAATGCAGGGATCTGTCTGTTCAGAATCAGTTGGCGGATCCCAGCCATGGATTTAAATGAAGCCTATGCTTCATTGACTTTTCCATTTCTTCCAAATCCCTTGCTCCTTTCTCACCTTCTCCCATGGATGCACGCCCAGGGACGTGTCTGTAGCAGCTGTTCAGTACTTATCTATTTTGCACACTTCAGCCAGGCTTCCCACTCTCTCAAGGAGTGTCCACTCACCTGGCAGTCCCTTCCAAGAGGAATAGTTGGGGAGTTAGTGGAGATTATGTTGTTGTTGAAGATGAACAGGCCCATCAGGCACTTGAGCAGTTGCCCAAAGTCTGGTGATGCCATGGTCGCTGTGCTGTTTTCTTTTTTCTTTTAGACATACTGTATTATTTTATTGCTATTTATTTTAACATGTACAAATGCATATACGTTAACAATATAATAATAACAACAACAACAACAGGTATTTATATACCGCCTTTCTTGGTCTTTATTCAAGACTTTATTCAAGGCGGTTTACATAGGCAGGCTTTATTTAAATCCCTTATTAAATAGGGATTTTTACAATTTGAAAGAAGGTTCTTTCTTTCAAGAACCACTACATTCAAGGTGTTTCATTCCGATCTGGCTTCACATTCTGGCCTCCATCCTCCCACGCTCAGAGTAGATGGAATAGCTCGGCTTCAGCTAGTCAGCTGCTTCAAGGTCGCACGGTGCCGGTGGTCTCGAACTGGCGACCTTGTGGATGTTATCTTCAGGCAGACGGAGGCTCTACCCTCTAGACCAGACCTCCTGCCCAATATAAAACACATGGCTGTATTATATCCTGTTAATAACATGCATCTAGCCATCAGACTTTTAGATGCACACTAAAATTGCAACTTCATCTATATTTGGAATTGTTTTCTGTCTAAAATGTGCTCTACCTCCACTGAAGGAATTAGATCAGGAGAAAAACTCCTGATGTCCCAACAGCTTCTCCTGAATAGGGGAAACAAGTGACCTGACAAAAGACTTTGTGTACCAGCTCCAGACGGTATGCCCACAGGCAGAAGTTAGCTGGGAGCGGGTTTGTGTAATTTCAGTCAAACGGAAGTTCAAAAGATTAATGTGCTTGGAAATGGCAGAGTAGTGGAAACTGCGTGCTCCATTTCCTGAGCGACATAAGCAGCCTTGTTCATGAACACACACATGGCAAGAAGCGGTACTGTCAGACCAGTTTTTCCATTACGAACAATGTCATGATAAAGTGAATAGAACTGGGAGCTGGCATGGTAGAGTTGTGCAAAGAGCTTTCACTCATGGAAAATGTGGGTTGAAATTTGACTTGAGCATTGAAATCAAAAGTGTTGGTTTGAGATCTGAGGATTTGATTTATTACATCCTCTATAAAATGTAAGGTGCAGTGCATGTTTTTTAGAAGCCTTGTAGGGAAAGTCAGTCTGAAAGGTAATAACTTGCCAAAGGCATATGTACTTCTGATTTATTGATCAACTATTTAACTTACCTACATATGAGAATTTCTTGTTTGTTTTTACTATAGTCTGTGAAATCATTTTTTACTATTTTTTTCATATTTATTCACTACTCTTCAGCCAAAGCTCTTAAATTGACATACGACACACATTAAAAAATAATTCAGATACCTCAGTGTTAATGTTAACAATAAGACAGAAAACAAAAATTTCAGCATAAAAACCAAACAAACAAAAAGACCTGAAAAGAATACAGAGCTTATACAGGTGCCAGGTAAGCCTCTTGGGAGGGGGAATGTTCCAGTGACAAATTGCCACAACCCAAACTGCCAGCCACAACTCAAGTGTCACAACTTTCTCTCTGAGTACCATTTGCCTAACTTCAGCTGGCAGGGGAATCTGGCCCAGGGAGGGGGTTGGGATTTGGCGAGCACTGCTGTTGCTGAAGCCACCCTTCTTGGTCCTGATCCCACTCTTCTTGGTCCTGATCCACCTTCACAGGTCAATGTTGACTTGCTCTAGCGATGTGAGATCCACCTTCACAGGTCCAAGTTGACTCATAGCAGCAGCTGGGGCTTATCCTGGAGCAAGGGAACAAATGTTCCCTTAACCTGAGCAGGATTCAATATGCTGAAACTTGCCCATGAAATGCAGCGAAGATCACATTAATGCCATTGTGGTAGTTACGGTGGATTGGACTGTTGGAGGGTCTGCTTTTTCCCCTCAGCAGGTTGTAATGTTATAAATTACTGAAAGTCCTGTTTTAGTCTCTAGGATTGCTTTCAGTAGTCTCCTGAGAGTGATACTAATTTATAGAGAATGGCAAGTCTACCAGGAAGGGTGAAACCAGGTTGAAAAGAAATGGAGGAAACACCCTGGAGAGAGGGAAGAAATTACAGCCAGGAAGGCTCCACTGGGAGCTCAGAACTGAAGCAAGAGAACACAGAAGAAAAACAGCACATGACAGGCAATTTGTTCTGGGCTCCCCCCCCCCCCCAATATTGCTAGTAAGCCTGACAGTTATTACACTGCTAGGCTGAGCTGGGGAAAGGCAATTGCTTTAGGCCCCACACACAGAGAGTGGCTCATCAATATCTGAAATGACCTTTGAAATAAAGTTCCTGAGCACATTAAATGCATATCGAGCCTTTTCTTTTCAGTTGAGAAAAAGCATTATACTGTATTAGGAGAGGTTCAGTGAAAAGAAGCATGCACTGGAGGTAGGGTCATAAAACGAGCATTCTGCCTCCAAATTTCTCAGACTTGAACTGACCTGCTGCTTGGTTTACAGTCTTGCAGAAGCCACAAGACCTGGGAGGGTGGCAAGCAGGGCAAGCCCATCCATGAGGCCAACTGAAGCAGTTGCATGAAGCAACAGATTGGCGGGGAGCACCCATCTCTGCCTACCTGCTTCCTCTGCTTCTCCTTCTACTCCTTTGATTGGCATAGAAGACAACAGAGGACTGAAATAGACTAGGACAGAGAGGAACAGAAGATGTGCAGGGGAGGAGAGTGTTGGGCTAGCTAGAACTTTGGAGAGTGGGAGGAGCAGAGGCTGGCACATCAACAGGTAAGGAGGGTAAGCATTGGGCATGCCACCTCAAACTTCAGGGGATCTTGGGGGCCAGTCCTGGTGTCAAATTTGCATAACTTGGGGGAGAGGGGGCACCAAAGGCATTCCTTGCCCAGGCACTATTTATCCTAGGGCTGGCCCTGCATGCTACTATGTCTGCTTGGTAATCCTTGATACAAAGATCAAGATAAGAAATGTTTATTTTTTATTTTATTTTAACGCAGCAGCATGAACTTATATAGCACACTAACAGCATGCTTGACCACTAAGATTATAACACTGATTTCGATGCAGAAAATATTTTTTACATTTATATTCCATAGTGAAATTCAAGGCAACTGACATGTAGTTCCCAGGCATTATGGGGTTCAAGCTGGGAGCCCCTAAGAGCCAGGCACCAGATCTCTACTACTTACTACACCATCAGTACAGGTATGAAACTTCTGGTAGTTCAAGCCCAGACCCTTACCTCACAGACCTGAGTGCTCTTTGTCCCAAGAATCAGTTGATCCTGAAAATTCAATCTATTATCTCTATCACAGAAAGCTCTGCAGTGCTTCCTCAATTAGGGAAGCTTGTTGCTGAAGGAACATATTAGGTTCTTTCATGTTTCCAGCCTGTTTTCCTGTTTCTCCCTCTGCTTGAAGTACTTGTTGCCTCTGAAACTGTACAAAGCTGGAACTTGCTTGCCTGGGTGCTTGACCCTCAACCACAGTGTAAATGGGAGAACATCAGCAAGCCACATTCCCAGTGTGGATATATTCTCTGGCCATGTCTTACAGTCACTGTACATGAAGCATTTGCATAGAACAGAACTGATTGCCCAGAGGGTTCCTCCATATTACTTGAAATTGTGATTGGCCATGGTTCCAAATCACATGGAGGAACAGTCCACTCTGCCCTGTTCATACAAATTCCAAATGCATGGTTGCCAGGGGAGCCATCGTCACTGGTAGATATGGCTACTAGGGCATATAAATCCCTGCTTGATCTATATTCCTTTCACTCGGTTTTGAGAGCCTTAGGAAGAAAGTCACATCATATAGACCAGGGGTATCCAAAGTTTTTGGCAGGAGGGCCACATCAGCTCTCTGACACTGTGTCGGGGGCCGGGGGAAAAAAGAATTAATTTACATTTAAAATTTGAATAAGTTTACATAAATGAATATATTAAAGATGAATTTATATGAATGAATGAAGGTCTTGCGATAGCTCAAGGCCTATAAAAGGCCTTGCACAAAGCAAGGCTGGCCTTTCCTTTACTGCCGCTGCTGCATCACAGATGTGAAACAGCAAGCAGTGGAGCGAGCCCTCATCCTACAGCTCACACAAGAGGTCAAACACTGGCCCTCACAGTGAGAGCAGTTGCGTTGAGCCAGTGTGGGCTCCAACAAATCTCCGGAGGGCCAGAGGCTCATTGGAGACTGGGGGCTCCCTGAGGGCCACATTGGGAGTCCTCAACGGCTGCAAGTGGCCCCAGGGCCGGGGTTTGGGCACCCCTGATATAGACCCACAGAAGTCTACAGGAGTTCTTCCCCTCCCTTATGTTCAACCAATATATGAGGGGGAAACTGGAGTGCACTTGGTAGTGGTTTGTCATTCCAAATAAAATAGAAGGGCCCTATGTGCATCCTCTGTACTGTGCAAACACTGAATGTGTAGACACCTTCGGGCATGGCCAGAGGATACTGTAGAGTCACACTGGGAGCATGGCTTGCTGGCGCACTTTTATTTTTCTCTCCCATCTTGGGTGGATAGGCTCTCATTTTGTCCACGTAGTAATGCAAAAGACATGATTTATCATTGTTGCGTTTCATGTTTCTCAGGCCCTCTTCCTCTTCGTTTTCATTGACTGCCAGTTGGCTGTGGGGGCAGGAAGGTTGTGATAACATCATGCCACGTGTTGTTGCCAGGGAGATGGGGAAGAACAGGATGTGGGGCTGCTTTTTCAGTGGAAGCCACATACCTTCTGTAACGTGTAGCTCTAGCTTCATAAAGCAAGTTAGCTCATGTGAAGAGAAAGGGGGCGGGCCTGGAGAGAAAGTATGACTGGTCACAAGACAAATGAACATGCTAGGTGCTATGCTAGACACTGTGTTTTGGACAGCTGCTGAAGAAGGTCAATGAAGAATTTGTCGTATCTGATGGGGAAACCAATTTCTGCCCTTGTGCTTATCCCCCTTTTTTTGGAAATATCCATCTGCTCCCTGGCCGTCCGTAACACACATGACAGCAGCTACAAAGGCCATCAAATTTTAGACTTAGGACTGAACAGAACTTCTGGACCAGTGATTCTTAAATGATGTTGTAAAGCCAACTATGCTGTTTCTGAACCACTACATTTTATTTTATTACAGCAGCCAAACAGGAGACTGCTTGACAGGGTTTGGCAAAATTTCTTTCTGCATTTCTCTGCAGCTCTATATTGAACACACATGGAAGGGAGCACCTTTGCCTGCTCACTATAGCCAGATCAAATTCTTTCTCAGAGTGCACTGCTACATGTCACTAGGTTTGCCCTTGCTTTAGGAAACATTTTTCAGGTAAGATTCACAATTCATTGACCTTGATAGCAACCTAGGGAATGTAGGTGGAGTTTAAATTTTGCATTCATTGCTTTTTGATATGGAAAGAGCCTTTCGCATTTCCTTCTGTGTTTGTCATCCTTCAAATCACATTGCAGATCGTAGTTTAAGAATCAGGTTCTGCCCTGACAGAGCATCCTATCCCTAAGTAATCCCTAACAGATGCAATCCTAGACTTTCTTTCAAGCCCTCAAAAGTAAGATGCTTAGACCAGATTCTCTCAATGAGGTAGTAAAACTATGTCAGGACTGTACCACTTTGGACTGTAAGTGGGGACTCAATGATTGCATGCTCTGTCCTGAAACATCCCCTAACATTGAAGTTGGGAAGAAATTTCCTGACATGATAGTTTTCCATGTGCAGGAAGGGCATGTTTATTTGTTGTATACAGAAGCATTCCATCATGTTAGTACCTATCAGTGGTCTAAAGTGGTACAAGCAGGAATAACAGTATTATATGATGAGCCGGCTGTGCAGACCTGCCCTGGGTCTCTATGCCAGACTTTATCCCAGTCTCTACTTGCCAAAGAAGACCTGGGTTTAGTTGAAGTGAAAAAACAGAGTGTTTATGTTCTGCAGGTGTGGCCTCCTTCAGGACTACAAAATAGTATTTCTGCTTCTGCTTCATGTGGAGTGGTGTGTAAACATCTGTGTTGGCACTGTGTCTCCCTTCAGGAAGTTATTCCTTAAATACTATACTGTCTGTTGGCTATGTGCAGACGCACTTAACAGCAAAACCATATTAAACATTGACTGAGCCTTCAGCATTTCCCATTAAATAAGCAGATTTTTTTAAAATCTGGATCTGGATTTACTAAACATCATTTAAACCTAATATGGGAAGAATGCTAAATGCAGGTGCTCATGGCACAACTGTGAGCAGGGCTATTTTTAACATCCTTTGGTCTGCCTTGGCTTCTAGGTGATCCTATTTCAACCATCTTCTGACATTTTATTCCTTCTCGACAAATGAGTTATATCCAAAATTATAAATTGGCTCCATTTCAGGCCAGACAAAATGTTAGACAAAATACATTACATTCAGGACTCTAGAATGAGGTATCAGTTACCTTCCCATGGCACTGAGAAATAATTCAGTTTCTTAAAATACTCTGTCTGGATTTAAAAGGGTCACCTCAGTTCATTTTGCTTCCATTTAGCAAAGAATTAGTGTAACACAGAAGTAAGTACTGAGAAGGAGAATGTTAAATAAGTAGATTAATGAGGGGAAACTATCATTTGTTTTAACTGGTTCAGTGCTGTTTCCTTTAGCAGTTCATCTCCACCCATTAGGCCTTCACCAGTGAGGCTATTATGCATATTTCAAACAAGTTGCCAAACCCGAGTTGTTACATTTTTGCCATTCTCAAAATAGATGCCTTAATTTACCGAAACGGGTGTTACACAACAAAGAGAAGAAAGAGCTCCAATAGAAGCCAGGGTCGCTTGCCAAAAGAGCACTCAGCATTCCCTCGCTATTGCCTTTCATGGCAACTTTGATGTCCCAAGTCTTCTCTAGATGTTTCTCCAGTGAAATAATAGCAGTGGCTTCTGCGTTTGGAAATGAATAGATCTTTCCACAGCTGTGTTATGAAAGAGATGGCACTTACTGGACGAGGAGGTAATAACAATTTTAAAAATCTGGGAAACTGGAAAACAAGAGGAAATGTTAATCTTGCTGACCTTGATTTGGCCACTCGCACACAGAGGACATTCTTCCAGCAGTAGAAGGCAGAGTAAAGACATATGTTGTATAAAAAGAGACTTCACAGTGGGTCTCTCATGTGTGAGAGACATCTACAGTTTACATTCTGGTAATTATCAGCCCAATCCTACTTAAATCCCCCCCCCCCCCGCTGATTCAGCCATGCCATTAAAGTGCATGCTGTATTTGCAGGAGGGGAGGCAGTTGGATAAGTGAACTTTTATTTAAGATAGGCTAGGGTATTTTTGGTTAGGATATTGACACACGTGAATGCTACCAGTTCCACTCCCTCCCTGCCCTCCACCACACCTGGGAATACTCTTCTTCCTTTCCCTCCCTGTCCCATTCCAGCCCTGCTGCAATCAGTCACCTTTAACAACCCAGCAATGGACCTCCTACACTGCTGCTGACTGCAGCCATTTGTGCTAGTGGTGCTCTGTGCACACTGACAGAAGCCGTTTTACAACTGCAGAATTCTGTTCTGCTGTTGTAAACCCCCCTGCGCACTGATCCAATCCTAGGATTGGATTGTTAGTGTGATTCTAGTTCCATCTTTAGCAAGTTCAAGTCTCTGTTTCCCTTTTTATTCATTGAATATCTGTAGATTGAACACCTGATAAAATGAAATAAAAGGCTGGATGCAAATTTTCCATGATGGTTCTGTTTGTTCACTTTTCAGGATATTATAAATGTTGTGAAAATGATCACAAATGCAATTCACAAAGGTATTGCTAATGTTGCTGTGAAATTTGGTCTTTTTCCTTTCCTTCCTATCAAATGTTTCTTATAGCTCTTGTCCTGTGAAGACCCGGGTTCAAAGCACTATAGTCAGAGGTGTTTGTTTCTGGTGAGTAAGAAAGGACTACAGCCTAACAGCCCAATCCTAACCTGCTCTGGAACAGGCTGGCTGGCTGATCTGCATTGTATCTAGGGCAGGTTTGAAGGTGGAAGAAACACAACTCAGAGTAAGGAGACTTACGTCCCATTATCCCGAGTAATGCCCCAGCCACCTCAGTGGGGATACTTGGATCTGCACCAGTGGAATAGCTGTAAATAAAATAAATAACACCGTTTTCAAATACCTCTAACTATATTTCAGCATGTTTTGCAAGCTGAAAATTGCTGGTTCTGTTTCTCTAATTAAATGAATCTCAGATAGCTTCATTTAAACCAGGAGAGATGGTCCTGAGCTCTGTGGACCAATGCTCTGATTTAGAGCACTGTGTCATGTTGAAAGACTACAAGCGAGATGTTAGTGGTAACATGAATGGCACATGAAGTGGGGACTATGGAATTTAAAGAAATACCATTGTGGTAGGGAGCCCTAGATCCATAGTTGCCACATGCAGAAATGAGCCATTTGCACTGCAAAGGTGTGCAGCCGGTTCAGTTCTCTGTGCAGTGGCTGCATCATATGAATGACTTTATGTCATGTTTAGACTGTTAATCTTCATTGTGCCTGGAACTTATGATAGGCAATGATCCCTTCTAAATGTTGTTCTAAATCCTGTCATATTTTCTCCCCAGCAATCATAATGGCTCATGTATTTTCAGCGGAAGTTTTTGTAGCACCACAGGAAATGATGCTTCATCTTAGCAGATGAAATCTTCAGAAACATCTCTCTCTCTCTCTCTCTCTCTCTCTCTCTCTCTCTCTCACACACACACACACACACACACACACCCCTACCTCAATATAGTTCTGTATGTGCCCCTGTTATTAGTTACAGGATATGAATATTTCTCTATCTATGTTGTTCCAAGCCTATATGTCCATTAGATTAGGTCTAACCATATAATTAGATCTCTTCCCGGAACTTTAGCTTCCTGGTGCTTTCTCTGCCAACGACACATTGATCCGAAATGTTGCCCCCAAAGCCCTTAGAACATTTTAAGAAATGGGTAATTACTCTTCCTGAAGTTGTTATGTAACAATTGAAAAACCATATAACCACAGTAGGCTGGCTCCTTTAGTCTTCGCCTCAGAATGTCCTGCCAGCTGCTTGAAAATATTGGAACTACCCCCTTTAAGAGTTTAATAATAGCCAACGTTACATATTTGTGTTTTTGAACTCTCTTTCTCTCTCTGGTGTAAGGCTCTGACATGTGCCTAAAGCTAAAAGCAATATGTTTTCCAGAGCTACACTGTCACAGATGTTACTCTGAAAAGTTTGTTTGTCTCCCAAAGGCAATGAGGACAATCCAAAGAAGGCCTTCACAACCGCCTATTTAGGTAGAGTTTCCACCATCAACTTTTCTATGAGGCTTTCACACCAAGTGCTGAATCCCTCTAAGGGTATTTTTCTCATGCGACATGTCCAGATGAACTTAGGAAGCACTCATTCTGCTGAGGGGAACCCTATCTCTGTACAACCACTGTGCACCTCCACACCCATTAATTTCATTTTGGGGCACCAAGTGAGAATATTTCTTCATTTCACACAATGCTATAAGTATGCAAGCTTATAAAATGACAAGCAGGCAGGCAATCTGACCACTAGAAGAGAGTAAGTGAAAGCTAACAGGAAGCTGTTATGCAGGGGATGGATAGAATGGATAGAAAGATGCGCTTTCCCCTCTCATACAACACCAGAACCAAGGGACATCCACTAAAATTGAGTGTTGGGAGAGTTAGGACAGACAAAATAAAATATTTATTTACCCAGCATGTAGTTGGTCTGTGGAACTCCTTGCCAAAGGATGTGGCAATGACATGCCTTTAAAAAGAGAATTGGACAAATTTCTGGAGGAAAAGTCCATCACGGGTTACAAGCCATCAGTACAACCTACTGATTTTAGAAGTAGGCTTTCTCAGAATGCAAGATGCAGGGGAGGGCACCAGGATGCAGGCCTCTTGTGGTCTTGTGCACTCCCTGAGGCATTTGGTGGGCCACTGTGAGATGCATGAAGCTGGGCTAGATGGGCCTATGGTGGGACTATGATCCAGCAGGGCTCTTATATTCTTATGATCTTAAGCTTCCTGTTAACATTCTGGCTGTGTCCCTCTGGTGTCCAGGCTGCCTGCCTGCATGTTATTTTATAAGCTTGCATGCTTATACTGTTCTATAAAAGGAAGAGACATCCTTGCTTGGCGCCACAAGTAGCAAAACAAAGTTAATTGGCACAAGGGATGCAGAGAATCGCAGATACCGGTTTCCACTGATACAGGGGGATGCCTGTATTTCATTCCGCTTTACTTAATGGGGTGTGGGATAGAAACCAACAGCAACTAGCTATACAGTGTGACTTTTTAAAAGAATTTGGGTGCAATCCTAACCCCTTTTGTCAGTGCTTTCCAACACTGACATAAGGGCAATGCAGCTCTGAGGTAAGGGAACAAACATTCCCTTACTTTGAGGAGGCCTCCGTGAGTGCCACCCAACTGCAGGATGCAGCACACGTCCCATTGGCACTGCTATGCCAGTGCTGGAAAGCACTGACAGAAGGGGTTAGGATTGCGCCCTTTGTAAATCAGACACATACAGCCCAATCCTACACCACGCAAACAATGGTGTACTGGCAGGTATGCCAACCCAAAGCTGGCCCTGCCATTGCAGAAGCACCTCCATCACTGGCTCCTTCACAGGCACCAGTGCAGCAGCCAGAAAGAGTGGGAAAATGGAGGAGAGCCACAGGACAAGAGGGGAAAAGTCAAGGTAGAGTCAGTGGTTACCAGATCTCAAACCTCAAGACATGCCCTCAGAGGCTCCACAGCGTTATGCCAGCAACAGAGCTGGTATAGCTCTGAGGAGCCCTACAGGAAGCTATATGGCAACTGGACTGCAAGATAAGTCTCACCTCTCTTACCCCTTTCGATGGCCTCTCCACCAGAATGTTGGGTTGGATTCAGTGGCCATCATGCCAGCAGTCTGGTGCTCTTAGTGTGGCAGCAGCATAACATTGGACCGATAGTCTATTATTATTAAAAGGAACACTAGTTTCAATTAGCTCTTCTTCGCATAAGTAGTATTGTATGCCAACCAGGTCATTTTTTTTTTACATCCTGGAAACAATAATACATTCTGAGGTGACTGAATTCCCTTCAAGATGAGGCTTGTAAAGGGCTGGCACACCTGAGCAGTCAGAACATACATCACAGAGAACATTATACATTTGATCTTTGTTCTACCAGTTGTCAGCAATGCTTTGCATTACAATTATGTGAGCTGTACGCTTTGCTAAATGAGAATAAGAAGCAGTTAAGCATGAAGTTGAAGGGTATAAAACAAAACAATGATTTTGTGCTGTGGATTAAGGAAGTCAAACCATTATTAAGTACTGAGGATGTGTGACTTACATTCCTTCCCATTGGGATTATCCTATATCAAGGTGACAACTCAAATGTTGGCCAGCATGCATGATAAAGATGTACCTGCTGAAGTATTATATGGGTTAACCCTTCTTTGATCCCATCTTTCAAAGGACCACAATAGGACAAATGGGTTATATACGTCTTCATATTTTTCATCATACAACATCATACAATATTTTTCTGTATTCTGTTAGAGGAAGAAAATAATCAATGGTGCGCACATCATTGTGGATCCTTAGCCATAACCCTAACTTGCTTTCTTTTTTCCGATTCCAGATTGTTCTTCCACAATCCAATGGGCAGCGCAATCCAGACTTACCCCTGGACTGCTGCAAGTCCCTTGTTCTGGCTCCTGAGTGTCATGAACATGCCATAAAACATGTTGCAAGCAGATAAAGTTTTTGAAAAATCACACTAAACAGGGACAACTTGTCATGTTTTATTTTCTTACCTCTTTGATCATGTTCTTATTTTTGCCACTTCCGCAGCTTAGTCCAGGAACTCTCCATAAAGCTAAAGGAGGAAGGAAGAAGCAGGTCTTTGCATTCACTAATTTCAGCACTTCTTTTTCAGTGTGTGCTTCCTTGTAGTTGTGCCTTTTAAGGGTTTTGTTTGTTTTGTTAAAAGAGAAATCACACACACCTTATTTCTCTTTGCTTTTAGATGCTGAGATGGAGCTCTGCTATTTACATTTTCTGTCACACAAAAATAGCAGGTAGTCCCATTGTTCCACTAAGAAAACTAGGCATGATCACTTTGGGTGCAATCCTAACCCTTATGTCAGTGCTTTCTAGCACTGACATAGCGGTGCCAATGGGACATGTGCTGCATCCTGCAGTTGGGTGTCACTCACGGAGACCTCCTCAAATTAAGGGAATGTTTGTTCCTTTACCTCAGAGCTGCATTGCCCTTAAGTCAATGCTTAAGCACTGACATAAGGGGAAAGCACTGACATAAGGGGTTAGGATTGCGCCCTTTGATAGAGAACCTCGTAGTGTGATCAGCACAGAAGCCAACTAGTTCTTGAAACACTAGTAAGATATGAGAATCAGTACTACCTCCATCTGCCTTAGAATATATTACTGCAGTGTTTCTCAAACTGTGGGTCAGGGCCTACTAGGTGGGTCGTGAGCCAATTTCAGGTGGGTCCCCATTCATTTCAGTATTTTATTTTTAATATATGAGACTTGATGCTACCATGGTATGTGACTGCATTTGGGGAAATGTTACAGATCTGTACTTTGAACAGGATACTATGAATATGCTTTTAACAATGATAGTCAATGGGACTTACACATGGGTAGGATTGTTAAACATTTCCCTGCTTGATGATGTAACTTCTGGTCATGACATCACTTCCAGTGGGTCTGGACAGATTCTCATTCTAAAAACTGGGTCCTGGTGCTAAAAGTGCGAGAACCACTGCATTACTGTATGAAGACGTTTCCCTAATTGCAAATATTAATTGCAGATCTATGCTTGTGAAATCCTGGCATCCCTTGTAAAATATGTGACCACGGGACAATATTGTCATTTTTCAACCTGAGCTAGAAATAGCCCAGTCCTGAACAGGACTGTTTTGAGCCTGGCAGTTATGGTAGTATATTTCATCTCCCAGAAACAGCTACATTCCACAGGCTTATATTCCAAGAACTGCTATTTTAGCTTACATTACTAGCGGAATAGTGTAAATATTCCTGCATTCAGTACAGAGGCCATCATAAACCACCTTAAATTTTAAAATATGAAGAAATACACTATTCTGCAAAGAAGTAAGTGTGTAATCAAGATCTGTTGAAATCAATGGGAAGGGGAAGTGGTGCCACTTATTTAAATACAGTGAGAAGTACTTTTTAGGCTGACTCACAAATCAGCAAAGGTAAAGTCAATCAATAGCACTAATACCTAGATACATGACTTGTTATTGAACTAAATGAGATTTGCTTTTGGATGTTTAGAAAAATGCACATATTTTGTCCCCCATTTATCCTTCCTCCATCCCCAGGACTGGACCCAGTAGGTGGGTTTCCTGGGCACATGGCTGGGGCTCAGAGCCCCAGAAGGACCCACTGCTGGATGACATAGTCCCTTCATTGGCTGGCAGGGCCAAGGGGAAGAAAATGTTCACGTGAATCTCATGCAGGTGCTTTTTCCTTCCTCCCATCACCACCAGCCAGTGGAGATATTGTGCTCTCAGACAGCAACCCCACTGCCAGTAATTTGGGGAGTGGGTAGATGAGGATGGAGGGAAAGCAAGCAGATTGGGGGAGAAGATAAGAGAGGGAAAGCTGGGGGGGAGACGCTTAGGATGGCTTCAGGTGTGGGCAGGTGGCTCTGGGGAGAATGTGCCCCAGATGTTGACATAACCACACACCAGCACCATCTCCTTTCTCTCTCTCTGTTGATGCCCAGGTGTCAATATCTCGACTGTGAATCCCTCAGGGCAGGGACTCGTCTTTTCATTCTCTGTGAAGTATCATGTAGCTTGACTGGGCTATGTAATTAAATACATACATAAATAAATATTTGAGTAGAATTGATTTCCTTTCATGTTCTCATTCTGCTTTGTTGTTAGATGTATCACACAGCTGTTTTGTCAACCCACTTTATTCTGTGCTGATGAAGGAGGAAACCAGGGGACTGTGCCAATCAAGAGATACTATCAGTCCTAGACACTCCCTTCCAAAAATTAGCAAGAGGTCAAACCAACTTCTGAACTCCCTGATTCCTACAAAAATCCCTGATATGCATATTGACCTAATGTGCAGGCACTAGATATGGGCCTGCTGTGGAAAGGAGCTGAATTAGCTGAGGGAATGTATGTGATCTGCCACTCACTCACAAGCCTCCCTGGTTATTGGTAAGGGGAGGCCTCTTGACCCCTGAGATGGTGATTGGAGTATTAGTTGGACTTTAAAGGAAGACTATCCCATGCACGATCCCCATTCCCCCTTATCCTAGAACAATCACACTGGTTCAAAATGGCCCTTGCAAATATTTATTTGACTGTATGAACATAGTGACAGTTTAGTGTGGGGGTAGTGGTTAGAGCAGGGCTTTTTAAACTAGGGTGTCACGACACCCCAGCCTGTGAGCCCTGGCCTCAGCCCGCTTAAGGGGCAGGGGAAGCCAGAAGGCAGGGAGGAGGCAGTGGCGCTATCCTCAGGGGGCTGCAGGGGCTTGGGTGAACTTACCAGAGCCTCCTGCAGCCTCCCAGGGGTCCGGGGAGCCCTGCACAACTGTCTGCAGGGCTCCCTGATGTTTTAGAAGTGAAAGTGGAGTGATCGCGCTCCATTTCCACTAAACCGCTCCACTTTCACTTTTGCAGCTTCAGGGAGCCCTGCAGACGGTCCTGCACAGGGCTCCCTGCACCCCTGCCGCCGCCGCTGCTGCTGCTACTACTATAAGAATAAGAATGTTTGAGGTTCAAATGAAACCTAGGTCCCAATCCTATCTGACTTTGCAGTGCTGATGCGGCTGTGCCAATGGGGCATGCACTGCATCCTGTAGTGGGGCAGCAGTCACAGAGGCCTCCTCAAGGTAACTGAAGATTTGTTCCCTTACCAGCTGCATGGGGTTCAAACATTGGATAGGATTGGGCCCCTAGTCTACCTCACAGGATTGTGAGGATAAAATAGGGGAGGGAGTAGAACCTCAGAGCTACCCAGAGCTCCTTGAAGAAAAGGTAGGATAAAAATGCAATAAATTGAAAAAAAATTGATAATGATGCACCTTATTCACCACTGCTGTCTCCTTGTGAGACATCATAATCTAGATTATTAGAGTTAATCTGTTGAATCTGTATATTCATGCTTTGTGTGAGGAGGTTTGGGGTTACACTCCCAATATTCAGCCCTATGATTCATTGACTTCACATTTCTGTGGTGTCTTTCACACAATGGTTTGTATCTAATGCCAAGAGCAAGGAAATCTTCAAAGCAAATGGGAACAGTTCTGACTCATACATGGTATGAGTATATAAATCTCTATTAACTTTTTAAAAACCCTCCCCACTGAGCGTACACCTTGCTTCGGTAATCCCTGATAATCCTTTAAATATTTTTCCTCCTGCCAATGAAGCAGCCACCTGGAATCTAGCAGCTTTCGAGTAACCACCATGTGCTTGAGACTTGATCTCCTACTGTGTGTTAGCTGCCTTCAAATGATCCTTTAGCCTTTAATAGCTGCCCGGAGAGATTAACCCATGTGCAACTGCATCCATAGAGAAAGTATTATATTTGCTCTAAATCGGGGCAGGCCATAATTTCTCCTGTCATATCCTGAAGCCTCTCCTCTTTAAAGGCCAAATCTGCTCAGAGATCAGTTACTGATCCTGCTGTCATTTGATCCTAGCAGCCAGTAGCAAACACTTTAATTGTCCTGTCCAGAAAATATCAGGCAGAATGTGAGTCGCCTGATGGCTCCACCAGGGAAAATGCAAATGGCTTACATGGGGAGAAAGAGATTTTTTCTTTCAGAAAACTAACACAGTAACCAAAGTTTTCTCCCCCTCCCAAGAAGACACAGTTTTCTTTTTCCCCACCTCCCTATTGTTGTCTGGTGCTGCCACTGATGATAGTCCTCTTCTCATGGAATCAGATGGAGGACAGGAATTAGTTTATGGACAATCCTATTCGTAGTTTACGCTGATGTGGTTATCGCTGTGCTGGCATAGGGTGTCAGAAATGTGCCAGAAAGCACTTTGTGACACCTGGAGAGAAAGCAACACCAGTGGGAAGTCTTGTGCCATCCCCTGGCACTGGATCCAGCTGGCATGCTCAATGGAGTAGGTAAGCACCCACCAGGCAGTGCAGGGGCTGGGGGAGGGCTGGGGAAAACAGGGGGGATTGGGCCCAGAAGGGGGTGGGATAGGTAGTGTAGGAGCACGCAGAATCCTATCCCCCTTTCCTGGCCTGAATGCCCAACATGGGGCTTCTTGGACTTGTGTTGGCCATTTGGCAGCCGCAGATCCTAGTAGACCCATTGCACAGGTTGGGGCTTTACATGCGGTAGGAAGACAAATGTTCCCTTACCCCAAGGAGACCTCCAGCCTGCTGTTTGCCAGTGCTGGTTAGGATTGGGCTGTTAATTTCACAGGTGGATGAGGAAGCAGGACCATGCTCACTACCCATGTCTGCTTTTCCAGTGAGATGTTGTAAGCAAGAAATAGTTGCATTATTAGGAGAGGTCTGTTATGCGCTGCTGTTCTCCCATATCCAAGAGAAAGTATCCTCTGAAACCATTCCTTCTATAACTGAGGTTGTGCAGTGTCTACAGCAGTGCTTTTCAACCACTGGTACTAGTACCTATGGTGGTACTTCCCAGAGCAGCCGATAGTATTTGGCCCACTGGCAGAGTGACCACGTGGTACTCCATCATTCAGCCTGAATCCACTGGGAGGGGCAATGACTGGGGCAGTAGTGCACCAGCAATAAGATGTGGATAGAAGCTGCTTGGCTCTTCAAAAGAGGTGAAGTTTTGGGGGTGTAGGGTGAAGTCCCAACTGTGGGCAATGTGCCTGTTTTGGTGCACAGCTTCCGTCTCTGGTGGAAGTGATGGTAATTGGATGTGTTTAGCTGGAACTTGAATAAGTGGTACTGGGGCAAAAGAAGTAAATAAATAAATGTTGTGAAGCCCTGGTAAGGAATGACGATGAGAGAAATGTTCAGTGTACTAAATCACAGTAACCCCCAATAATAGTCAAAAGCATTTATAGTTTTTCCAAAAATTCTTATGCCAAGACAATCAATTCCTAATTTTCATGCCCACTGATTCCACAGGCCTACAAAATTGAGGGTCAGAAAAGTTTTCCCCAAACTTTATGGAGGTTTGATATGAATTTGGGGTGCCGATTCCAAAAATGGCATCCGTTTTGCCTTATCATGTCTAGTTTTGGAGATATAGTACAGCCTCATTAGTGAATGGTTCAAGCAGCTTCCTCATGAGGAAGTCATGGTGTAGGCTTCCTCATGAGGAAGCTGCTTGAACCATTCACTAAAGAAGATATGCTGTCTCTCCAAAACTAAATGTGATAGGGCAAAACGGATGCCATTTTTGGAATCGGCACCCCAAATATACCCAGGAATTAGTGTATAAGGAAACAAAATGTGTGTTGGCCTGTGTTTTAAGAGAGTTTTTTTTAATCCTAGGCCTTTGAGGGGGTGGAGTGATTTAGGAAGATAAAGTCTTCCCTATGCATTGTTTGGAAGAGTTATTAAAGAAAGAAAGAAAGAAAGAAAGAAAGAAAGAAAGAAAGAAAGAAAGAAAGAAAGAAAGAAAGAAAGAAAGAAAGAAAGAAAGAAAGAAAGAAATTTTTGACCATCTGAATTAGGGTATTGTTTCTCTTTTCTGAGTTCTCTCAACAGGTACAGACAGATATCCTCAATTCACATAGTCCCCACTGTATTAGAAATTGACACAACATAAATAAGGGCCCAATCCTATCCAAATTTCCAGCGCTGATGCAATCACAATGCAGCCCCAAGATAAGGGAACAAATGTTTTCTTACCTTGAAGAATCCCAAGTTACTTCTGCCTCCCACTGCAAGATGCAGTATACACCCCATTGGCACAGCTGCATCCATATTGGAAAGTTGGATAGGACTGGGTCCTCAGTAAATAAAGAAATAGATTTGTTGTTCCCTGAGCAACTGAAACAGAAATATACTATACAGAGTCATGGTCTAATATGGTCATTTAATGTGAATATGAAAGTTTTGTTGGATCAGAAAAAGAAAAGGGGAAAGAGTGTTGGAGACACTCTAGCTCACCACTCTCTTAGCCCTAATTATAGGAACCTTTGTCAAACATATTTACCTTTGGGTCCACTTTGGCATCAACTCCTATCTTACCCTGGGAGTATGAGGAAAAGGAAGATGACAGAAACACTGCTTAGCTTTTTGTCAGTCATTTTTGGGGATACAAGCATCTTTCTTCAAAGAAGCACTTTTATTTTATTCATTTGGTTTATGGGAGCAGATAGGGTTGTCAGATCTGGTTCATGCATAACTACGCTTATTTTCCTTTCAAAGTAGAGTCTAAATTTAATAAGCATCATAAAACAGATTTGGATTATGAGAATAAGAGCTGATGAGGTGCAAACTTAAAAATTGAATCCTATATTTGTCTACTCAGAAGTAAGTCCTGTTGCATTCAATGGAACTTACAGCCCAATCCTACATCAGCCAGGCAGCAGCAGTACACGTGTTCTACTAGTGCTGCCTCCCATAAAGCAATCCGCTTCAGGCACAAATCCCCAAATTTTCCCCACCACCTGAGATTATAACAGAAGATCCTGGGAAGTAACTTAATCAATGCATGTCTAATCCAAGAGATGGAGAATATAAACTAGGGTTTATCATAGTCATCCTCTGTAACTGGGGCATAATTTTAAAAATGATAAATGCAAGGACTGACGACTGCTGGGACATTCACACTCTATGGAGGAGGATGGTTAGGGTTACTTCGAAGTGCAGAAAAGATACTTTGCCTGTTTTGTTCTTTCTTCTTTATTCACATGTGCCTGGGGTGAGTCATCATAAGGAAAACAAGTTCCAGGAATGGCCATTATGAAAGTTGTTCTTAATGCAACATGAGCTTCCTAATCGCACACTCCACTGCAAAAGAGAACTGTAGTCAGACCTCAGCCTTTGAGGCTGGCTCAGGATGCCTTTGAGCTATAAAAATAATGTTCAGCTGCTCCAGTGGAGGACAGCAGAGGATATGGAAGTTTGAATCATAGTTAGATGGAGTGGTCATGACCACAGACACACTTGCTGCCTTGTCCATCACTGAACCAAGCAAATTTCAGTGTCCCTTTTTACAAGAAGCAAATTTCTAGTCTTTGTGACTTCCAGAGCATATCTTGAGAGAGGAAAAAACTTGCAGTCAGGCAAGCACCACAATGATCTCTCTTCTTTGCAGCTCTCTCAAGAGAGAGCCCTTCTCTGTAATTTCTATAGATTTCCCTTGGGATTCCTGGGCTCATTACAGATGTTTATATTTTAATAATTTGTAAATGTTTTCTTACCCACCCTAAGCTCTTGAGACACAGTAGAAGAAAACAAAAATGACTGTTTATTCTGTACACTAAATATACATATAATACAGGCACACAGAGACACAGACACAGACACACCCACCATGCTGCTAATGAACTCAAGGCAGGTTGCAGCTGAAAATTTATTTACTTACTTGCTGACAGCCCAATCCTATCTTGTGCTGGAACAGGCAGGCCAGTGGACCTGCTATATCCAGTGCAAGTTTAAGGCTATCTAAGGCTTGGCCTGAGGCAAAGGGAAACTTTTCCCCTTACCCCGAGGAGAGCCGCAGCAGCCCCAGTGGGTCTACTCAGATCTGTGCCACCTAAATTGGTAGCGCAAATCCAAGCAGCCTGTGATTGCCCCAGTCTGCCTGGGAATGGGGCTAGGATCTGGCAAAAGTGCTGGAACCCGTCCCTGCTCCCCACCCACCCCTGTGAACCGCCTGTCCTCCCTCTGCTCCAAAATGCCTCCCTCCCACCCCCACCCTCCCCATGACCTCCTAGTCCCCCACACCAGCTGAGCATGGTTAGTGCAAACTCTCCCTGCCCAGGTCCTGTGTCGCTGTGGGGAGGCTGGCACATGTCAGTGTGCCAGCCTATCTCCCCTTAGGTCACTACAAAAGTGCTTTCTGCCAACCTCTGCCAGCTTGGATTGCACCCTTAATTATTGTGAGGCCCCCTTGTGGAGGCCTCAGAACAGTTCACTAGAAGAAGGGGGGTTGTGTCACCCAGTTCCCCCTCTTTGGGTTGGCAGCATCCACCAGTCAGGAGCAGGGGCTGCTAGCAGCAGATCCTCCTGCCTGCTCTGTTAACTCCCAACTGCCTTGTCATCCCTGGCCTCCAGGTTTATGTAGGGCAGACCCCTCCCCTTCCCTTATAGGGATGGTACAAAAAGGGCCTGTCTCTAGGACTGCCCTTTCCTCCCCTGGAATTACCACAACTCCACCCCTTCCTCTCTCTGTTTCCCTCCCACCTCCTCTCACCTGGAACTGCCAGGGTTGCTCCTGAGAGGACTGGGAAGGCTGCTGCCTCTGCTCTGGTCTCTGCCTTTGGGGGTGGGCTGGCCCTGCCCACCTGGGTCCTGTAGCTCTGCAGATGACTTGGGGAGGTCCAGCTGTGGGCTCCTGATATCATGGCCAGGTGCCCTGCCCAGCAAGGCAGGCCCCAGCTGGTTGGGTGAGGGAGTGCTCCCCTTCCCCCCCAAGGTAGGGGAGGGGCGGTTGACCAGTAGCTGAATGGCCTGCGTCCTGTCTCCTCCCTCCCTCCTCCAAGGTGGGGGCAAAGCGGGCGGTTTGGCACACAGTGTTCCTCTGTGGTGCTTTGCTGCCCACAGGAGTGCCCAGGCAGCCTATGGGGAGGTGGCCCCATGTTCCACCGGCTTCCTCCCTGATCCTCTGGCCCAGAAACCTTCTCCTTGGGTAAGCTGGGGACTTGTGGGAGGAGGGGAACCCCAACATTTATTTATTTGTTTATTTATACTCTGCCTTTCCAGGCTGTTTAAGGACCCACAAGGCGGCTTAAAGAATAATATTCTGTAATATTTACAAAATATGTAATATTTCTTGTAACTGTTGTAATATTTTATTTATTTATTTTATTATGACAGTCAACACATTGAATACATCAGAAAAGGAAAGCGGGTTGGGGAGAGATGTGGAAGCAAGCTATTTTAGGCTTCAATTGTTACATAAGATTTGCACCATTGTCATAATGCCCAGATGGAATCCTCAATGAGTATGACAGTTGAGAAGGCAAGGAGCCAAATGACAGTTGATGGAGTGAGCCCGGCTGCCTTCCTCTCACTCAGATACAGCCAGGGAAGAATGGCTGCTAATGAAGACAAGTCTGGAGGGAAGGAGCCCAACTGCAATTGGTGTCAGCCAAGCCAATGGAGTGGGCCTCCCAGAGTCACTTCTTCCTCAGATGGGTCAAATGTTCACAGCTTTTCAATGACTGAAAAAGGACTGAGGCTCCAGAGGCTTCTCGGTGAACTTATCCATCATGGGATGAAGGATGGAGGTAGGAAAAAGGGACAGTTCTCACAATGGAGAGAAGGAAGCAGTGGGGATCCCCAAGGATCTGTATGGTGACAGTTGCACCATCTGTATGGTGACCACTGTGGGGGTGCGGACTGCACTGGGTAACACAATGGGGGTGAAACCAAAGGAGGGAAGCAGGAAATTTCCTGGCCAGGCTGACCAGGAGGCCAAATCTACCAGTTAGGTAGACTTGGTCACTGCATTGGAAAGCCTGGGAGAACAGGATTCCAGAGCCTCCTCTGCCACAACTGACAGCAGGAGGGAAGGACCTTGTCAATGGGTATGGCTGCCATGCCTGTGAATGGGGGTGAACCCCCTAGACAGGTAGAACTGGCCCGTAGACAAAAAGGCAAACTCTGACTGGGAGGACAGGTCTAAATTTATTTTTTACACTGTTCTCACATCAAGGATCAATCTTTTTTAAAATCTTTTTTTTATTTGCTTTTGTTTAAGACAGGGAAAGAATAGTGAATTTTAAAAAAGCAAACAATGTAGCAGCCTGCAGGTAAAGACACAAGTGGAACAAATCATGCACAGGAAGATCATGCACAGGAACAAATCATGCACAGGAAGATCATGCACAGGAACAAATCATGCACAGAACCTGATGTCAAGTTGGGATACTGCAAGCTAGTTGAGAGACCAGAACATTGGGCCAGAATGACTTGGGATATTTGCCAGTGTGGACACTTAGCCTGTGTATCTCACCTTGCACCTGTGTATCTCACCTCACCTTCCTGAAGGGAAGACTAAAGCACACTATGGCAGCCTGTTCTGGCTGTCATTGCTGTGTTCTGACCCAATAGCTTGTGGGGGAGGGGGGGAGGCAGGTAGATTCACTACCAGAAGAGACTGGCTAAGGTTTCCTCTCAAGTCTTTCCATGAGTCTGTGAGTAGCCCTTTGACCTACACATCTCTCAGCACTGAATGTGCTGCTGGCAGAAAGGGGTGCCAATGGACTTGGCTCTTATCTGCTCGTGGTCGCACTCCAAGATCTTGTAGCATTTGGCCAAAAGAGTATATTAGTGAACAAAGGGCAAATAGCTCTTGGCTCTTGTCTTTTACCAGACAGGCAGGATGCTTTCCAAATAAAGAAAAGATGTATTAAAAGATTGAAAAAACAGACATAGGACAACACCGGCAGAATCAAATACAGTACTTGAATTTATAGGCAAAGGAAAAGAAAAGTAAATCAGTTTCTAACTCAACAGTCCCTGCAAAAAGTTCCACTTAGAAGAAACAGGTTCACCTCCCACACTAGAGAGGCTGCCTGGCTCATGCAGTTGAACCTCCTCTTTCCAACATGCTCACACAAAGTCCTTGCCAACCTTTCCTCTTTATGAGGGACTTAGGGATTGGGTTTCTGTGATTTCACAGTCCCTTTTCCTGTTGGGCAATGGAAAGGTACTATCAAGGTTTCCAAACTGGAGCATGAGGATAGTGGGGAAATCAAGAAGTCAAAAGGTAGCTGGACAACTCACATCTGAACTGAGATCTTAAACGAGGCTTCCTCCAGTGGTTGGCCAGCGGCTGGGACCAGAACTTAGCATATGTACCTCTGGATGGTTGTGAGTATATTTATTTCTCTGCCAAAATGTATATCTTACATTTTGGCCACAGCCCACATTGGCTGCTGGGAGGATATCATGGAACTGGAATTTGTCACTTCTTCAGTTGTTGGTGAGAAGCTGCATCTGATGGACAAGAGCATTCTGAGGCAGCTAGGAGTGTCAGGGGCCAATCCTGTCCAACTTTCCAGCATCGGGGCAGCTGCAATGCAGCCTCGAGGTAAGGGAACAAATGTCCCCAGACCTTGATTCTGCTTGCTACGTCCCCAGTGCTTTAAAGCAGGTGCCCTGTCTTTTTCCATTGAAAGTCAGGTACCCTGCCTTTTTTTCATTGGCAATCAGTTTTTTTCATTCACAGCCAGCAGTGAACCAACTGAGGCAGCTCTGTTAGCTGCCTTTGTATGTATTTTAATGTGTGTGCATAACTCAGTGTGTTGGAGCAGAAAGACCACAAAAAGGCAAGATACTTTTTAAAAACTTGTTCGGTCTAGTGAGGCTTTGCCTCCCTGACTGCGCAGTCCTGATTCTTAGTGTGACATCACACTCTGACATCATAATCACTTGATTCAGCTGTGAGTTGGTCAGAACATTGTGACTATTCCATGTGACATCACACTCTGACATCATAATCACTTGATTCAGCTGTGAGTTGGTCAGAACATTGCCCTCACTAGACTAGAAAGACCAGACCAGATCAGACCAGACAATCTTACTTGGTTTATCCCGATTTTGCAGTTTTATTATTATAAGTGAGAAGAAAGGGAGGGATGAAGAGACTATTCGTTATTGGTTACTGTAGTTTATTAGTAATGATATTGATTCTAATGATCAGGAGAGAGAGCGCATTTTGGCAGGTATCTCATTCTTTTCCTCCTGTCTATACTGATTGAAAGATAAGATACTGAAAGATCTAAGAAGGATTTCTCAATGACTTTCTCAGTGATATTTGATTTATCCACAAATCCTGTATGTATCTGGAAGGGAGGGTTTTTTCCCAGTAGTTTACCCTCAGAATGGTGGGGGGGGGGGCTGTCTCAAATTTGCAAGTGCTGCCTGTTATGCTGCCATCTCCAGGAAGAGAGGTGATAGGATGGTAGCTACTGGGCCTGCCACTGCCAGGACCACAAGGAATCCTACCATGAGGTCAAGATTGAACAAAGTTGACCTATTCCCCTTCATACCCCTAGGTTGACTAGGTGTTGGGAAGCCTGTAGTCCAGGGAATAATGCAAAAGAAGGTGGCAAAGTATTATTGAAAGTTAGTGAAGAATTTATATCCTTATTGCATATTGAATACAGGCTTGTAAATAAATTACCTTTTGTGTTTAACATTTCTCTTTTTGGGGGGATCACCATCCATTCACGGTTATCTTTTTTAGGGGGCAAATACAGTATGCAAGGGCAGCATGTGCAAAGACAAAGAAGCTCAAGACAGAAGACACCCTCAAAGAATAACTTGGGTAGCCATCCTGAGTGCACCCCTCAATCTCAGGTAACTAGACACTTCCAGCTGTGTTGCTATGTCCCTTTATAACCTGGCCAGAGATTTTTTTTTTATAATTGAGACCAGACCCAGAGAATAGGAGGCCATCCACAGACATGAAGGGACAGCTACTTTCTACCATCAAATCTCAAGACATTATTGCTGTTGCCCAAGTTTCACTTGTGTTCTGCTGCTTTGCGTGGGTGTTGGGGCATGTTTGGCCCAAGTAGCATGTTTGGCCCAAGTAGCATGTTTCTCCATGCTACTTGATTACCCTGAGGTGTTATCAAGCATTCCCTTGAAGTGAGCTGTGTCTCTCAGTTGTAACCTATGTAGAAACCTGTGGGAGGACACTCTTCTGAGGAGGACTCCACATCTGATTCTGTCTCTGCAAGTCAGCCCAAGCTCTGGATGGCCAGCAAGCCCAGGGCAAGGGGAAGTTGCCAGTTCCATTGTTTAGCCTCTCCCTATTGCTTAATTTGGGTCGGGAGTCATTTTGAATCCTGTTCTGTCAAAGGAACCCAAGGATTGCCCTTGTAGTGTCAAGGAATAGCAGTTTTGAAATTAAGAAGGATAAAGCCCTTGTAGAACTAACACAAGATGAAAAGAGGCCCAGAAGGGAGTCCAAAGAAGAGGGTGTTTTGCAAGCTGCTCTTTGAAGCTATATGTGCAAGAAAATGCTGAAACCCTTCGGCTCTGGGGCCAGTTTTAGAGGTGGGTTGGAGTCTCCCATCAGAGGTGGTGGTGAAGAGAAGGAGAATTTTTTGGGAGAGAAGGAGAGGATGAAGACTACTTATTGTATTTTATAATCCGCAGCACCACTCTATAGAAGAGACAACCCAGGATGGGATTTTAAAAAGTCCAGTGAAGCCAAGCTTGAAGTTGTGAACATAGGAAGGGAACATGCAGCCATTTGTAACAAAACTGCTGAATCTGATTTCAAGAACATTAAACAGATACTGTGGAGGTAATTCCTATTCTGAGTTGTCAATGACACAGAGCCAGTGAATTGTGATATTTGGAGGAAAGAAAAATGTGGGAAGGGGGCTGGAGCAACCCTATTAGACATGGCTGGGCACCAACTCTCATCTTCTCTGTCTTGCTCCTTGGTCTCAGGCAGTGATGAAAGATGTCCTGCTCAGATCTCAGTCTGTACCTGCCATCCTGGCTGCAAGGATCATCACATACAAACAGAGGTGAAATATCTGTTTTAAAGTGGTTGGGGCGCAGTTTTGTTGTTTTTAGCTTTATACTTGGCCTTTCAATCAAAATTATCCCAATGGCAGCTTACAATAATATAAAGCAAGCCGGGAACTTTTAGTCCTCTGACCAATGACAGAAGCCAGAGTGGTTGCTCTGTTGCATTTCCCTTGCTAATCACCGAAAACTGAAAGTTAGAGCAGAGTTCTTTTCAAATGGGGGGGGGGGGGGACTGCCTGCAGTCAAGCAGAGCCTGATAATGCACTCAGCCACACTGAGTGAGCCTGCTAACATAGACAAAAAAGGGTGGAATAAGAGGAGCCTAGTTGGAAGCATAAGAAAGGAACAAGGCACACGTAAGTGGTGGTAAATTGGGACTGATAATGTAAGAAAGAAAAGGATGAAGAAAAGCGGCCAAATTCTCTGGCCAATAATAGGTGGGGCAGCTGATCTGCCCTGTACCATGATGCTTATCCTGGATGTTCAGAGTGCAGCCTCTCAGGGCTCTTTAGGGTCTGAATGCAGCCCCTCAAGTGCCTTAGTCCCTAGTGAATCTTTTCACAGCAATTAGGCATTGTCATGGTGGAGGAAATAATGAATGAGGGCACAAATGCTTCATTGGGCCTGCAAGGATATAGAACAATTCAAACCATGGGAAAAGGAAGCTAGATCCCATAAGAAAAAGAAGGTATGTCTCATTGCTCTGGCCTCTACACAGGCAGTTAAACACCTAGTAGTAGTAGTAGTAGTAGTAGTAGTAGTAGTAGTAGTAGTAAAAATAATAACAGCAAAAAGAATTGGGAAATGTTGGTTTTCAAAGGGACCACAGAGGAGCATTTAACTTCCTCTACCCCTGAGCATCGAAGGGCTCAATCCTAACCCCTTATGTCAGTGCTTTCCAGCACTGGCATAGCAGTGCCAATGGGACGTGTGCTGCATCCTGCAGTTGGGTGTCACTCACAGAGGCCTCCGCAAAGTAAGGAAATGTTTGTTCCCTTACCTCAGAGCTGCACTGCCCTTAAGTCAGTGCTGGAAAGCACTGACGTAAGGGGTTAGGAATGCACCCTAAGAGTCCAGCTTTGTTCCCTTTCCATCTGCACCAGGGAATCCTCAGTTATGACAGAAGCTTCACTGATGATCTAACCACTTGCTGGTGTTTGGAGCCCAAAGGTCTCAACCGAAGAGTAGCCTTTCTTCAGGTGGGATTTCACAATCCCCTGCCTACTGCCAGATGTACAAGCGCCTGGATTGCTATCCCTCCTCACATAATGTCCTCTTTTTTCCTTCCTTCTATCCAGCCAGCAAAGTAGAACCTTCCCTCAAATGTGGATAGAGCATGCACTCCTCCGATAGAGCATCACTCCTCTAAGGATGCTCCTTCCAGTATGCTCAAGACCAGAGGGTAACCTTGGCCAGGACAACTCTCCTCAGCACTATGACAAATACTCCTGATGGCCAGATGACATTGGCCCAGATAGAGAAGGAAGAGGCTAAGGAAAGCAGCCACATGATGGCTTCCTCTTGGGAACACTCGGAATCCTGCTGCAAGGCTGATTGGAGTAGGACCCAGTGACAGAACATCTTGTGAGAATTGATAAGGTAAGCACTCTAAAAAAGTGTGCCAAATGTGCCTTCCATTTCAAGCAGGGATGGAGAAAGCCTCTCCAGGGAAGTTTGCCCTTTAGCTGTGCATCATCAACAGAATCAGCCACTTTGCTCCTCTGGGGCTCTCTATCTTGGCAGTGAATTAAGGCTGCAGGAACACCATCATACCACATCTTGTGCCTTGTACTTTTGTGTGGCAATAAGTACAATCTCCATGAAGAATAGCTTGAACAGAGAACAAGAACTAAAGACTGCAAGACCTAAAATGGAAATAGCTGGACACAGGCTATTAAGCTATTCAAAGAGAAGTGTTCACGCTCACCTTCTAGTCTTCTAATCATGTCTAGGACTGCAGAGAGGACTGGCCACCTTTAGCCTTTACTTACCACCATTATAACCCCTGGGGGCTGGGGATAAGAATCGGCCCTCAGTTTGCCTGTACTTGTCGTAAGAGGCGACTAAACAGCCACCGGGTAGATGGGACTTGTCAGCCTGGGAAGGCAGCTCATCTGAGAGAAGGAAAACTCTGATCCCAGACTTCCACTGCCTTGTGGCTACATCCAGTTATGGAAAAGGCTTCAGGAGTCAACCTCGAGGCAAAATCCGGAGCCGGAGTCCCTGAGACAGTTCATGGCTGATCACAGTCACGTTCTGGCAACTCTTGCGACGCCGCTGGAACCAACCGTATTGGCTTCTGCCTTTCCATTGGACCATTTCAGTGACATGGAGAGGGGGGATTTGCTGCATGGGTAACAGTCTATCCTCCATATCTACTTTACCCAGGCTTCGCGCACTGGAGAGGACACTGTTCCAGAACCACTATTCAGAGCGCGATACGGTAGCCTTCCAAGACTGAAGGATGCCAACAACCACCATTATCCAGATCCAAACTAGGGGGCTTTATGCATGCCATTTACCCACTGAAGCCAATAGAAGCTTTTTTCCTAGGACATGGAACATGCACAGGGGAGCCCTGACTGAAACTGCAACAGGCTTAAAACTTCCCTTGCCTTTCACTGCAACCCTTTTCTGGCTTGTCCTCAGGCCACATGGTATTTATAGGAGAGAAAGATGCCAATATAAAAGGGCCAATAAAATGACCAAAGGCATATCTAATTGGGTCCAGATGATAATGCCCCTAGTCGCTGTGCCATAGAACCAACATGGCCTTTTCTGAGAAGAACTCACAGCCAAAAGGCAAGCACAGAAGTAGCCATTACCATTTCCTCAGCACAACCCTGTCTCATCAAACCCTGACATGTCCAGCCTCCTCCACTTGTCTGCTGACCCAACCTCCTAGCTTCCACCCTCCTACCTTCTTTCCTAAATCAAATTTTAGAAAAGCATAAGTTACTCTTCAATTTTCTTCTCCACTGATGACATTATGTATAAAGATATTGATGAACAAGAAGATGTGAGCCAACATCTAGAACCTGACTGCCATACCTGAGATCTCCCAGCTGGAGTAATATGAAGACTTTAAGTCTGCCAACTAGCAAGCAGGCAATGATGATTTTCTTAAACCAGGGAAGAATTGGGAATTCCCACAGCCTGGATATGGCAAGCTCAGGTGTTGTTCTCTCTCTGCCCAAGAAACCAACTTCTCCCCAAATATAAGGGTGGAAACAACTAATAAGAACATTGAATTCACTGAGGACAACTAAAAAATAGGGAAAAATTCAGAATGAGGTAAGCTAAACAAAACAGAATACAATGACAGAAAGAAAAAGACAGATGGATAGAAAAACACACAGGGCTCTGGAAATAAAAACAGAAGGGAGAAAGAAAGAGGCCGTGCCAAAACTTACAAGAAAGAAAGGAAGAAAAAATTAATTCAAATGAGGTAGAAGTTGGGAAATTCAGGCAGGATGGAAAAAATAAGGGGAGACTTAAGGGCACAAGCCTAACCAGGTCTGCTCAGAAGTAAGTCCTATTTTGTTCAATGGGGTTTACTCTCAGGAAAGTGTGGTCAGGATTGCAGCCAAAATAAAATCAAAAAGAGGCAGGTGATGGGAAATTTAGGCTATGTAAAGAAAAGGAAAGGAAGCCAGAGATAGGAGGTGAATAGATAGTAGGAAACTAAGGGCCCAATCCTATCCAGTTTTTCTGTGTCTGTGCAGCCGTGCCAATGTGGTGTGCACTGTGTCCTGTGGTGGGGAGGCAGTCACAGAGGCCTCCTCATGGTATTTTTGTTCCCTTACCTCGGGGCTGCATTGAGGTTACCCTAATGCTGGAAAGTTGAATAGGATTGGCACCTGAGACTGAAAACAGGAGAAAAGCAAGAGCTTAGGGGAAAGAAAAAAAAAGTAATATATTAATATGGTTGTGGTCAAACAGAGCGTGATAATGTCAGAAAGACAAGAGATCTAAGTGCAGCCACATTGAGTGAGCCTGCTAACATAGACCAAAAAGGGCAGAATAAGGGGAGCATAGTTGGAAGCATGAGAAAGGAACAAGGCACACATAAGTGGTGGTAAGCTGGGACTGATAATGTTTTTTTTTAAGCATCAAGTACAGCATTTTGTAATTAGAACGAAAGGAATCTATTTAGGGTGACCATATAAATATAAATAGTTGGGACTGATAATGTAAGAAAGAAGAGGAGGAAGAAAAGTGGCCAAAATGTTGGTAACATAGGAAAGAAAAGATGGAATGAGGAAGAACTCAGTGGGAAGGGGACAAAAAAATATATACAGGAATGGCCAGCCTCATAATTGAAAAAAGAAATGAATAAAAGAGAGCTACAAGTGTGTCCACACTGAGCCTGATAAAGTACAGCAAAACAGAATATCTCATTGATGGGAAAGAAATAACCAAATAAGATACAGGTAAGTGCTGGTCAGTTTTAGCCTGGTAATGTAAGAATGAAAGGAAGGAATAAAAGAGAGTTTAGTGGACCCAAACTGAACCTGATAATATAAGAAAGAATCAAGGGACAAGGGAGAGCTCAGTGGAAAAGGCATAAGACACAGATAAGAAGTGGCCAAAATGAGACAGATAATGCAAGACACAAAAGGAAGAATAAGCACCACAAGTTATCAAATAGCACCTCATAATGTAAAAAAGAAAGGAAGGAATAAAAGAGAGAGAAGTGTGGCCAAAATGAGCCTAACAGCATAGGAGAGGAAAAGAAGGAATGAGAGAGAACACGATGGGAAAGGAGAAAATGGAATAACGCTACAGGTGAGTAGTGGCCAATTGAACCTTATAGAGAGAAAAGGAGGGAAAATACAGAGCTGCATGTGGGCAAACCAAACTTCATAAAGTATGGAATAAAAAAGTGTAAAACAGAGGGCTCTGTGTGGACTTCCTAAGCCTCATAAGCAGAGAAGAAAAGGAGGGCTCCATGGGAAAGAAAAACAGAGTAAGATACAGGAACATGGGAGCAAACGGTTTGATAGTGTAAGAAACAACATAAAAAAGAGCTAACTGTACCACACTGAGGCTGCAACCCTAACCAACTTCCCAGCACTAACATAAGGGCAATGCAGTTTTGAGGTAAAGGAATAAACATTGCCCTACCTTGAGGAGGCCTCTGTGACTGCCCCCCAACTGCAGGTTGCAGCACATGCCCCATGGGCACAACTATGCCAGTGCTGGAAAGTTGGTTAGGATTGGGCCCTGAGATTCACAACATAGGTTAAAAAAAAGAAAGAAGCAGAAAGTGCTCACTGGTGGTAAAGGAAAAAAAGAATAAGACCCAGGGAAATGGTGGCCCAATTGAACCTAATAATGAAAGAAACAAAAAAGGAACAGAAAGACGGTAAGTGTGGATAAAACTGAGCCTGAAACTATAGGGAAAATGGAAAAATATTGGAGAGCTCAATAAAGGAATAAGATATGGGTAAGAAGTGGCCAGAATGAACTTCCTAATGTAAGAAAGCAAAGAAGGAATAAAAGAGCCCAAAATGAATCTGATAATATAGAAAACACAGGAAGAATAAGAGAAAGCTGAGTGCTGGGAAAGAAGAAAAAGGAATAAGACAGAGGTACTGTAAGTAGTATATTTTGGCCAAATGGAGTCAGATACTGTAAGTGAAAACAATAAAAAAGTCTTACATTTGGCTGAAGTGAGCCTGATCATGAAAAGAAGGAATAAGAGAGCTAAGTGTTTCCAAATTGAGCTGGCCAAAGTAGGGGAGAAAAGTGGGAGAGGTCAGTGGGAAGGAAAAAGCAGGAATAAAACACAGGAAAGTAGTGGCTACAAAGAGCCTGATAATGAAAGAAAGTGATAACATAGAGGGGAAGGGGGGGAATAAGTGAGAACTCAGTGGGAAAGGGAAAAAAGTGGTAAGACAGAGGTAAGTAGTCACCAAGTGTAATACAGAGTATTATCAAGCAGTAATACAGAGGGTTCAATGAGAAAGAAAAAGAAGAAATAAGGCACAGATAAGAGAGAGTCTAATAAGGTCACCAAGAGAGTCTAATAAGGTAAAACAGAAAGGAATGAATAAAGGAGACCAGTGTCTGGCCTAATTGAGCCTGGTAAAATAAGATAGAAAAGAAGGAATAATAGAGAGCTCAGTGTGCTGAGAGCTCAAGGAAAAGTAAACCAGGAATATGGTCAAAGTCATGAGGAAGGGGGAAAAAAGGAATAAGGCATAGGTAAGTAGTTGCCAAATTTGGTCCAATAATGTAAGAAAGAAAAGAAGGTATAAAAGAGAGCTAAGTATGGCCAAATTGGCCCTGAAAATCTTAGCAAGTGAAGAAGAAATAGAAGGGAGCTTAATGTGGACAAATTGAGCCTGTTATTTTTGGAGGAGGGGAGGAGGAATAAGAAATAGCTAAGTAGAAAAGAAAAAGAGTAAGACACAGGTAAGTGTGGCTAGACATAGCCTAATAATGTAGAAGGAAAAGAAGGAATAAAAGAGCTAATTGGTGGCTAGACTGCAATGGAAAATGTTAGACAGAAACTAAGAAATGCAAGAGGGTAGTTGGTGGTAAAATTGAGCCTGATAAAACACACAAAAAAAGAGGTGCATTAAGGGGAGCTGAATGGGAAAGGATAAAAAAAGCAGTAAGACAGGTAAATGGTGGAACAGCTGAGCCTGGTAAATTAAGGGGGAAATGGAAGCACTAAAAGAAAGCAAATTGCAGACAAATTCAGCCTGAGCATGTAAGAAAGAAACTAAGGGTGCAAATCCCTTGCTGGTGCAAGTCTGGTGCAAATCCCTTGCACTGACTTGGGACGGTTCCAAACATGCCATAAAGTATATTTGCACCTCCTTAGGAGTCAGCCATGCTGGTGTACTGGCCCATGGAGGCCAGATCCAGCTTCCACAGTGGCAGCTGGAAGGTGAATCTGTGTAGGCCAAGGGGGGGGAGAGAAGGCATTTTGGGATGGGGAGGGCAGACGGGTGATGGGAGAGCAGGGGGTGGAGCCAGGACCCAGTGCAGAACCAAGTAGACCCATTGGGACTGCTGAGGCTTACTCTTATCCTCCCCTTACCCGGGGTAAGGGGAATTACTTCCCCCTGCCTCAGGCTGTGCCAGAACCAGACCAAAACTTGTGCTGGATACAGAGCAACCCAGCTGGCCTACGTGTTCCAGTGCAAGTTAGGATTGCACTGTAAAAAATAGAAGAGAGTGAAGTGTGGTCAAATTGAGCCTGATAGTGTAAAGGAAAAAGTAGAAATAAAGGAGAGCTCACTGGGAAAGAAAAAGAAAGGAATAAGACAAATGTATATACAGTAGTGGCCAAATATAGCCTGATCATGTAAGATAAAACAAGATGGAATACAAGGGATCTAAGAAGCAGCCAAATTGAGATTGATAACATACAAAAAAAGAAATAAGGGAGAGCCCAGTGGGAAAGAAAAAAAAGTAATAAGACACAGGTCTAATTGAGCCTGCAAAATGGAAGAACAGAAAGAAGGAATATTTAAAAGCTCAGTTGGAAAGGGAAAAAAAAGTTATAGGACAGAGGGAAATAGTAGCCAAATAGGGTCTCATAATCTAATAAAGAAAATAAGAGAGTCAAGTGCAGCAAAATTTATTCTGATAACATGGGGGAAATGTGGGGGGGGGGGGAGGAATGAGAGGTAAGTAATGGCCAAGTAACCACGATAATCTGAGAAAGAAAAGATGAAATAAAAGAGAGCCACACATGGCCGAATAGAGTGTGATATGTTAAGAAAAAAAAGGAATAAGAATGAGCTAAGTGTGGCCAGCTTAAGCTTGATGAGAATGTTGGTGAATAAAGGAAGAATAATGGAGAGCTCAGTGGGAAAGAAAAACAAGGTGTAAGACACAGGTAAGTAGTGGCCAAGTAGAGCTTGATTATATAATAAAGAATTGAGCTACAGCTGGGGAAACTGAGTCTAATGATGTAAGAAGGAAGAAAAGAAAGAGCCAAGTGTAGCTCAGCTGAGCCTGATAAAAAACAAAAAAGGCAGAATAAGGGATAGCTCAGTGGTAGGAAAGAAAAAAAAAGAAAAAGATAACAGGTTAGTGGTAGGCAAATTGAACCAGGTAATGTAAGAAAGAAAAGAGGGAATAAAAGAGTGTTGCAAGTTGAGCTTTGCAGAGTAAGGAAGAGGAAAAGTTTAGGCTGATAAAGTAAAAAAAAAATTGAGAGAGTTCTGTGGGAGAAAAACAAAACAGAACAAAACAAATATATGTACAGGCCAAGTACAGACTGATAATATTAGGAGTATAAGAGATCTAAGTGTGCCCAGATTGTAAAAGGGAAGCAGTGGCCAAAAAGAGCCTGTGAATGTAATGAAGGAAAGGAGCAATAGAAGAGTGCTGTGGCAAAATTGAGCCCAACCATGTAAGAAAGAATAAAAGTTGAGAGAGCTAAGTGTAAGCTACTTGAGCCTGATAAAGTACAGAAAAAAAGAAAAAGGCAGAGACAGCTTAGTGGGAATGACAAAAAGGAAAAAAAAAACACAGGTAAGTGGTGGCAAATTGAGCCAGATAATGTAAGAAAGAAAAGAAAGAAAGAGGAGAGGTTGGTGTGGCCAAGTTACGCTTGACAACTTGTGTGTGTGTGGGGGGGGGAGGAATAAGAGAGACTTCAGAGCAGAATGGAAAAAGTGAAAAGACACAGAGATGTGGTGGGAAACTTTGGGCACAATCCTAACCAACTTTGCAACACCAAGGTAAGGGCAGTGCAGCTCCGAGGTAAGGGAACATTACCTTACCTTGAGGAGGCCTCCATGACTGCTGCCCAGCTTCAGGATACAACACATGCCCCACTGGCACAGCTATGCTAGTGCTGGAAAGTTGGTTAGGATTGCGCCCTTAGTGTGACAAGGAATAAAAGAGAGCTTCATGGTGGCCAAACCGAGCCTGATAATGTAAAGAAAGAAAGAATAGAGAGGGAATTGTGATCAAAAAGAACCTGAAAGCTCAGGAAACAAATAGACGAATGAGGGAGAACTCAGTGGGAAAGAAAGAAAAGGATTGAGACACAGGTAAGTAATGGCCACAAAAATGGCCAAGGAGGGTATACAAAAGGGCTAAGTATGGCCATGCAGAGCCCAACAGTGTTAGGGCACAATTCAGAGGCACAAGCCTCTGGGGTGGGTGGGGAGGAGGCAGGAGGTGTTCCTGGGTGGGGGGAGGGTGGGCAGTGGGCAGCCCTGTGGGCAGGGAGTGGGAGGCAGGGCTGGGATCCAGCACTTATGCTGGATCCCAACCCTCATTCACAGGGAGTTCAGAGCGGCTTGAAGTCACTGCATGCAGACTTGCGCCACCTCTTGGGGTGGCGCCAGTCCGAGGAGGCCCAAAGGGGCAAGGCGCCTTACCTGGAAGTAAGGGGGAAAGTTTCCCCTTGCTTGTGGGTGAGCCGCCTTGGGCCCCTATCCTGTGCCGGATACTGCACAAGCCTCTTGGCTTGCCTGTTCCAGAGCAGGGTAGGACTGCACCCTTAGATAGTGATTTTCAACCAATGTGCCACAACACATTGGTATACTGTGAATGGTCCACAGGTGTGCAGAGGGAGTTTGGGGGGCATTCATTAGCAGGACCATTGGGGATATAAGCCCCCCCACCAGCAGCATGGTGTACCTTGTCAGTTGGAAAAAAACCAGGGGTGTGCCAGGACAATTTTAGTGCCTTGTCAGTGTGCCATGGGACACTGGGAGTCCCCAGTTTAATCAGACTATCCACTCTTGCGCTTGAGCTAGGGCTCCACCTCCCTTCCACTATTGCGTGTTTCCTTACTTTTAAATTTTGGCTTCGATTACACTTAAACATCCACTCTGAGTCCCTTCTGGTAGACTTACTAAAGGATTCTTACCTTTCTAAGTGGTTCCGTCTTATCGACCTCAAACTTTCATCACTGGGTTTGTCCCCCGAACACCTCGCTGATATCAATCTCCATATCGCCCATTCAATTATTAAAGCCAAACTCTGGGAACTTGAATCTACTCAGCTTTTTTCTAATCTCAACCCTACCTGTTCTCAGTTTTTTGGTCTTCTCCCTTCACGTGGTCGTTTTCTTAATTATTTCAGTATGTTAACTGATCCCATTAAGAGGAGAGCGTTTATGTTAGCAAGATTTAACATTTTTCCTTCAGCCGTTCACTCCGGTAGATTTTCCAAGATTCCATATGATTGCAGACTATGCCCTTTTTGCTCTCTCGAGCCGGACACAGTGGCTCACATCCTATTTTGCTGTCCTGCTCACCATTCCCTCCGAGACTCACTCCTGATTCCTACCTTATCTTCTTTTTCTGGCTCTTCTGCTGATCCTCTATCTGTCCTATTAAGTGATAGTGCTGCGGCTATCACTAATGTTGTAGCAGATTATCTTTCTGCTGTTTCTAAGTTAAAATTCCCCTCCCGATTTTTATAGTCTTTTATTCTCTGCCGGTTTTTTTAATCTTTACAGACATTCGCTGGTTTTGTTACTGTTTGTGTTGTTGACTGTTTCTTTTAATGCCAACAAAGGTTTCAGACTTGAATACTAGAGATCTCAGTGTCTGAGCCTGATAATGTAGGGGAGAAAAGGAATCAGACAGTGTCCCTTTACAATTGTGGTTTAAAACAGCTTTTCTAACTATTGTAGAGAGCCAGTCAGCAATTCAAAATGCAAAGGACCCCCTGCCTGTGCATGGCTCAGCTGAAGAATGGAATGATCACTTGCATGACTGTCTCTATACAACAGTAAGAAAAGCTGTTTCTTAAACAGTGATTTTAAAGAGATGCATTTTTCCCTTTCTCCAGGGATCAGCACATTCCTTCTCATTTGCAGTTGCCATTCATGCTGAGACAAATCTATGTATAAAAAGTCTGTTTAACAAGGTTGGACCTGTATTTACCTTACTCAGAAGTAAGCATATTGTGTTCAGTCAGGGTCAGATCTGGGGGGGTCATGGGTGTGTGCTCCCCCCAACTGTCTGCCAGCCCAGCAAGGAAGGGCACCTGTTGGGCTGGGGATCAAAATCAGGTACTAGGACAACACCCATTGGACAGGGTGCTGGCCAGATTGGCTGGAATGAGAGACAAGGTCTACCCAGCTGGTAGATATGGGCTCCACATCCAGGCAGGAGCCCAGGTCTATGCAGCTGCTAGACCTGGGCTCCCTATTGGATTTGGAGCCCAGATCTACCAGCTGGGTAGACCTGGGCTCCTGCCTGTATATGGAGCCCATATCTACCAGCTGGATAGACCCGGGCTTCCATTCCTGCCAATCTCACCCAGCACCCCACCCAGTGGGGATTCTCCTGGCACCTGATAGCCCAGTGGGTGCCTACTCAGTTGGCAATTCTGAGCTCCAAGTCCATGTGAGAACCCAGGTCTACCTGCCCGGTTGTCCTGGGTTCTGGAGTTGATATGATCATGCCCCCTCCCCAAACACATACACTGGATCCTCCCCGGTGTTCAGTAAGCCTACTTTGTTCAGCCTTGTTCACTGAGGCTATAATCCTGTCTTACCAGAAAGAAACACCTCTACTGATAATGTATGAAAGAAAAGAAGGAATGAAAGGGGGCTAACTGGTGGGAAAGACCAAAAAAAGGAATGAGAGAGAGAGAGAGGGAGAGAGAGAGAGAAATAGTGGCCAGGTACAGCTGGTAATGTTAAGAGAAAAGGAATAAAAGAGAGCTAGGAGGCAAGAAAAAAAGGAATAAGAGGTAAGTAGTGGCCAAATTAATCCTGATAAAGAGAGAAAATACGGAAGAAAATAGAGCCATGTGCTGCCAACCGAGCCTGATAATGTAAGAAAGAAGAAAAGTAATAAAAGAGAGCTCTGTGTGGTGTACTTGAACTTCATAAGGGGGGGAGGAAAAGCATTTCTGCGCAATAGAAAAAATAAATAAGACCCAAGTACAGCGGGCCTGTGTTATCTGTGAGAGTTCCATTCCTGCCCACCTGCAGGTTTGAGGGGAGCTGCTGATAAAGGAATCTGTGAGTTTCAAATCTGCGCATAATACAGACGAACTGTATGTAGTGGCCAAATTCAACCTGAAAATGTAACAAAGAAAAGAATGGAACAAAAGGGAACTCAATATGGCCTAATCGAGCCTGATTTTAAACAAAAAGGAATAGGGAGTGTTCAATGGGGTAAAAAAGCAAGACATAGGTAAAAAGCAAGACAAAGATAAGTGGTGATGTTGCAAGGTGTTGCAAGGTTCAAAAGCAAGACTCAGTAGGCAAGAGTGGTGATCGTTTGCAAGCTTTATTTCATTGCCAGCAATGGGTGTCTCAAGGGACTCCAGCCCAAAGCAGTGAGAGCAATTTTCAATCTGGATCTGACCCTTTTATTACATTTTGGGTCTTTTCCTTGAGGAGTTTTACACTTTTCATTGGCTGGGTTTGACATCATAGATGGGGCTTACTCTGGATTGGCCAGAGATAGCCTTACAGACATTTGATTGGTGAGCTTCAAGTTACAGGTTTCAAATAAGGCAATACCATACATTTAAACATATAGAAAACTTTGTTTTCAAGTACCAGTAGAGTGCACTGTAACCTCATTTTTATTCAGAACTGGCCTTTTGGCAAGTCTTTGTACTTATTTCTTAGCATCCTTAACTTGGATGGCCTTGGCTAGACTCACCTGTTTATCTCTTACATTCCTTCTCCTGTTTCTATCAGACACTGTGGGGCTTTCTGCCAACCTTTGTTAAAGCAAGGTCCTTTGACTTGCCTCTATTCCATGTGTGGTTCTATATGTGATCTGTTGCCTTTGAGTACCTTTAGGGATGTATAGTGGTGTACTTTCATATATTTAATACAAAACAAACCCAACTCTTATTGAAAAAAAGGATTTCTTTTAAGAAATCTTTTCTTATTTAATTTTAAGCAAATTACAGCTCCCTCTCTCTGTTACAGCCCAGACAGAGGCTCTCTCTTAGATGTTTTGCCTTATCTGTTTCTGCAGGTGTCTGTCTCCTTGTTTGTTAGAAAATCCTATTTTAACCTGTCAACAGATAACACTGTCCTTGCTAAGGCTTCTCCACCAAAGGTTGCAAGTGCGTGTTTTCCTCATTCTCATATCTTGTTGCTTTCCCCACTTTCTGGTGCCAAGACGAGTGTTATCTTTGAGAAGTTGCTTTTCCCACATTCCAAAGTCTGTGAGCTGCCTCCCTGTGAGAGAGACTTTGATTTTAGCTGGAAATAGCGTTTAGCTGGAAATAGCGTTTCTGTGTATTTTTATGATTTTATTAAACATTTTAATGAAATCAGGCAATTAAATTTACTCTAATAGCTATTTTATATATTGGTTACACTTTAAAGACAATAACTATTAAGTATTGAAGAATTATTGGCAAGCAAGCAATCTTTTTGGCACAATACTTTCTAAATAGCTCTCTTAGTGTTTAATATATGTATATAACACTGTCCTTTGGTTTAAAAGAAACCTGAAAGAATAATGATTTTAAAACTGCAAACTGCTTCTCTGTTTACAAGCAGGGAGCTCAAGATGGGAGCTTCCCAGCATCCTCAATGTGTGCATTGTTCTGAACCGTTATCTCCTACTAGATGCCTTGGTATACTGCCAAGAGCTTCCTTGAGACTTTGCTAATTTTAGCAAAGCTGCCAGCCTGCAGTTTCAGGCCTGCTTCAAGCAGAGACAGTGATGTGGATTTTAAGTTTTTTCTTTAAGCTGCTCTTGCTCTATTAGGTTTTAACTAATAATTTGTTCTAATTGCATAGCATAAATGGCTTTCATTACCCTGTATCATCGACCCAATCAAGCCTGATAATGTAAGAAAAGTATGAATGAAAGGGAGCTAAGGGTGACCAAAGAGAGCCTGATTGCGTAAGAAAATTCAGAGCCCAGTCCTCTAATCAGGCAACACTGGTGCTGGGAGTTATATACCTGCCTTAAAGCACTTTCCAACACCCAGAAAGTTAGAGTGCTGACAGGAAGGCCTGTGTCAGGCCGCAGGTGCTGCATCCCGCCTGACAAGCTGCCAGGGCAGGTAAGCGTTGTGGCAAAGGGGCAGGAAAAGGTGGCAAAAAGGCATTCCAGAAGCAGGCAGGGAGCGGTTCAGGCCCAGGGAGAGGGCAAGGATGGAAAAGCAGGCCTTTGCCATATCCTAATCCTCTTCCAGGCCTGAAAGCACTAAATGGAGCTTCTTGATTCTGTGCCAGCTAAATGGCTGGCTGAGCAGGCTGGGGTGCTACATAGGTAAGGAAGCAAATGTTCCCTTACCCCAAGGAGACTTCCCATTTGCTTTAATACAACACTGGATATAGTGTGGGCCCAGCGGCCCAGCTGCACCAATGTTGGATAGGATTGGGCTGTCAGCTAAGTAGTGGTGGGGATGTGTTCCCTGATCCCCATCAAGTGACACCATCATGAAACATCCCCTTTTTAAAACCTCCATAGACCTGGAGGGCATCCCTGGGCCTCAGAACATCTCACAAGGTATAAAAATGCACTTCTGGTTTCTGGAAACCAGAACTTGCATTGTTGGGTTTTCTTTGTCCCCTAAATTGGCCATTCTGAGCCCCACAGAGGCCTTGTGCAGACACATGCAGCCTCTGTGGGGCTCAGAAAAATTCCCTCACTCTAGAGTCTTCTGGTTGGAGAAACGAGGATCAGCTTCGGACCATCATATATGCAGCCCGTTACTGCTTAGAGCAGTGTTTCTCAAACTGTGCGTCGGGACCCACTAGGTGGGTCGCAAGCCAATTTCAGATGGGTCCCCATTCATCAATATTTTATTTTTAATATATTAGACTTGATGCTACCATGGTATGTGACTGCATGTGGAGAAATGCTACAGACCTGTATATTTAACAAGCTACTATGTATATTCTTTTAAGAATGATAGTAAATGAGACTTACTCCTGGGTAAGTATGGGGAGGATTACAGCCTAGGATTGTTAAAAATTGTCCTGCTTGATGATGTCACTTCCAGTCATGACATCACTTCCAGTGGGTCTTGACAGATTTTCATTCTTAAAAGTGGGTTCCGTTGCTAAATGTGTGAGAACCACTGGATTAGAGCATTGCTAAGCGACGTTCAATTGTATAAAAAAGAAAGGAAAGAATAAAGAGAGTAGTGTATTGAAATTAGGCCTGATAATGTATTAAAGAAAAGGAGGAATAAAGGAGAGCTAAATGTGGCTAAATAGATCTTGATAACTTGGGGGGAGGGAATACAGAAGAGTTCAATAAGAAAGAAAAAATAGGGCACAGATAAGTTGCAAACAAATTCTGATCATGTAAGACTGAAAAGGAAGAGTAAAAATGAACACTGTGCCCAAACTGAGAGCCTACTCCTATGCAGCGCTTGTGCAGTGGGGCTGCCAGGATAACACTGAATCCAGCACTGCAACTGGGCAGACAAAAGGTCTCCTTGGGGTAAGGCAACATTTTTTCCCCTTCCCTTGGGTAGCACCCCAGCCTGCTCAAAGTGGCTACTTGGATCTGCACCAAGTAGATCTATTTAGCTGGCACAGAACCGAGGAGCCCCATGTAACACTGTCAGGCTCAGGACAAGGTTTAGGATGCAGCAGAGGCCACTCAGACATCCCTGTCCTCTCTCTGGCCCGATCCACTCCATTCTGCCCAGAATCACCTCTGGGCCACAATCTCTCCCAACATTTGACCTCCTAGCACAAACATTACCTTTGTCACCAGCTTTTGAGTGAGATGCAGCACCCACAGCGCAGAACAGCCCTTTCCACCAGGGCCGCTTACTCATTGGGTGCTGAAAAGCGTTTTATGGCACATTAAAATGTGCTGTAAAGACCACCAGTGCTCACAGCCTATAGAATTGGGCTTTAACCCATTTCTGCCCAACCCACAGGTGTACACATTTGATCCCTGTGTGTACATGCTACATGCAGTGTTGGGCAGAAATGGCTTAAGCCTGATGGTGTAGGGAAATGGAAGAGGAATGAGGGAAAACTCAGGGTCCAATCCTATGCAAGTCTGCTCAGAAATAAGCCCTGTTATAGTCGATGGGCTTTACTCCCAGGTAAGTGTGGATAGGATTGTAGCCTCAATGGGAAAGAGACACAGATAAGTTGTGGCCACAAAGAGCCAAAAGAAAAAAAGGAATACAAAGGAGCTAAGTGTGGCCATACAGAATCTAATAAGGTAAGAAATAAAATAAGGAATACTAGAGAGCTCAGTGTGTCCAAACCGAGCCTGATAACATATCAGACAACATAGTAGGAAAGAAGAAAAAGGAATAAGACACAGGTAAGTATCTCATCTTTACGGCAGATTTAATGGGACTCTTCTTGAGAGACAGTGTTTTTATCAACTGGGGGGGTCGAAACCTTAGTGCATATGATCCTGTATTGCCCACTGTATCAAGATTAGCATTCATCATATCTGATTTTGGCAAAGATAAGTGGGCAATCCAATTGAGATAAGATATGATGCATCCTTACAGTGGAGGATGCTAAGACTCATGGGAGGGTTAGAAGCTTCCGGAAATTGATAGCAAAGAGGAGAGATATGAATATGGTTGATAATTTGAATTGATACTTTTTTCCTTGTGTGCTTATCTCTGATCATTGTATTATGTCAATAAAGGTTTACTGAACAGAACTACAGGTAAGTAGTTGCCAAATTCAACCTGCTAATGTAAGAAGGAAAGGAAAGCATACAGCTAAGCAGTGACCATATTGAGCCTGAGAATGGAAAAGGTGAAGGGAGGAATCAGAGGTAAGTAGTAGCCAAATTGCACCTGATAATGTAGGGAAGAAATATTGGAAAAAGGGAGAGCTCAGTGATAATGGGGAAAAAGAGGAATAAGACACATGCTAAGTGCTGGTCCAACTGACCTTGATGATGTCAGAAGGAAAAAGAAATCAAAGTTTGACCCAATTCAGCCTAGAAACACAAGAAAGAAAAGAAGGAATACGAGAGAGCTAAGAGATGGCCAGTTTGAACCAGGTATGAAAAAGAAAAGGGATAACGGGTACTCAGTGGAAAAAGGGAGAGCTAAGTGGTGACCAAATAGAGCCTCATAGTATTAAAAAGAAATAAAAGAGACATACAGGTAAGTGTGAAAAAATGTAGCATTACATAGGGAAAAAATGAGGGCGAGCTCAGTAGGTAAGAAAGAAAATGAGGAATAAAAGACAGCTCAACTAATTTGAGCCTGATAATGTGGGAGCAGAGGTGGTATATGGAAGAGCTCAGTGGTAGAATGCAATACAGGTAAACAGTGGCCAAATAATGGCTGATAATCTAAGAAAGAAAACATGGGAGCTCAGTGTGGCCTAAGTGAGCCTGATATTAAACAAAAAGGAATAAGGGATAGCTTGTTGGAGGGAAACAAGCAACAGGACATAGGTAAGTGGTGGCCTAATTGAACATGGCAAAGTAAGAAGGAAAAAGACTTAGAACCCAGTCCTCTGATCCAGGAGCACTGGTGCTGGGTATAAAGCACTTTCTGACACCTAGAGAGTAAGTGATGCTGGCAGGAGGGCCTGTGTTGTCCCATGGGTGCGGCATCCTGCCCAATGGCTGCCAGAGTAGGTAAGTGTTGTGCTGGGTGGCCGACAGGCAGGGGGAGAGTGACAAAAAGGTGTTTCGGAAGTGAAGATTGGTGTTTAGGGGCAGAGGGAGGGTATGGAGGCCTGGGAGGGGGTAAAGCAGAGCAGGCCCCCACAGCATCCTAACCCTTGTACCCAGGCCTGAAAGCTCTACACAGGGTTACTTGGTTCTGTCAGCTAAGTAGGCCAAACTGACCTTGATAACATAAGACATAACAGAAGGTATAAAATGGAAATAAAAGATATAAAAGAAGGTATAAAATGGAGAAAACTTTGGCCAAATTCAGCCAGGTAATGTAGGGGAGAAAAGGTGGATTATTATTATTATTATTATTTATTAACAGTATTTATATACTGCTTTTCAACAAAAGTTCAAAAAGCAGTTTAATAAAGGAGAGCTTACTGTGAAAACAGTATTAAGACAGTATTAAGACACAGTATCCTGTGCTGGAAGAGGCAGGCAAACACTCCTGGGCCAGCTTAAGGGTTTTAGAGCCCAGTCCTATCCAACTTTCCAGCACTGGTGTAGCTGCAATGCAGGCCTAATGTAAGGGAACTAATGTTCCCTTACCTTAAGGAGGTCTCTGTAACTGTCTCCCCACCAAAGGATGCAGTGCACACCTCATCGACACAGCTGCACTGGCACTGGAAAATTGGATAGGATTGGGCCCTTAGCTAGCCCAGCGCAACAATAGATTTGAGCTGTAAAGCACAGGTAAGTAGTGGCCAAATTCAGCCTGATGACATAAGAAAGAAAACTGAAAATAAGAGAGCAAATGGAGGAATTCAGTTTGATAATGTAGAGAAAGAAAGGAGGAATAAGGCAGAACATATGGGAAAGAAAAAAGAATAAGACACAGGAAAGTGATGGCCATATTGAACTTGACAGTGTAAGACAGAAATGACTAAAACAGAACCACACTGTTGCCACACTGACCCTGATAATGTAAGAAAGGAAATAAGGAATAAAAAGGAGCTTATTGTGGCCAAATTTTACCTGATAATGTAAGGGAAAATAGCTGGAATAAGGGAGAGCTCATGAGGAAGGGCAAAAAGAAAGTAGTCACCAATTGGGCCTGATAATGTAAGATAGAAAAGTAGGTATAAAATAGAGATGGATATGACCAAATTGGCCCTGAAAATCAAAGCAAGTGAAGAAGAAATAAAAGGGAGCATAATGTGGTTGAATTAAGCCTGATAAACTAAGGGGGGAAAGGAGTCGGAGAGACCTAAGTGTGGCCAAATTGAGCCTGAAAATGTTTAGGAGGGGAAGAATAAGGAAAAAGAAATAGCTGAGTGGGAAAGAAAAAATGAAGTAAGACACAGGTAAACTGATCAGATTGAGCCTGATAATGTAGAAGGAAAAAAAGACTAAAGAGAAGCTAATTGGTGGCCAGATTGAGACCGTGTATGTTAGAAAGAAACTAAGGAATACGGGGGGGGGGGAGGTGATGGTAAAATTGAGCTTGAGTAAAATACAAAAAAGAGGAAGAGTAAAGAAGATCTGAGTGAGAAGGCAAAAAGCAATATGTATAGTATGTATAGTATAGTATATATGTATATATACATATAGCAGTATGTGTAGGCCACATACAGCCTTATAACGTAAGATAGAACAAACAGAGCTAAGTGGTCACCAAATTGAGCCTAACAACACACTAAAAAAGGAGGCGTTAATAAAGAAGGAATAAAGGAGATTTAAGTGAAATTGGTGAAATTGATCCTGATAGGAAAAACTGACAAAGAAAAAAAACAAACAATTGAGAGGTAAGTGGTGGCCAAATTAACCTTGACAATCTAAGGGCACAATCCTAACTATGAATTAGGCTGTTGCAAGTCCCTTGCACCAGCCTAGGAGGGTCGCAAATGTGCCATAAAGCATGTTTGCACCTCCTTAGGAGCAGGCCATGCCAGTGCATGGAGGTCCAACCTCCGTGTTGGCTTGCGGAGTTAGCCTGGCGTCGGCTGAGCTCAGATGGCACAAGGCTCGGGTAGGTGGGGAGGAGGCAGGGAGGGGGTGCAAGGGAGGCATTTTGAGGGGGAGGGCAGGTGAAGGGTGGTCCTGGAGTCGCGTAGGGAACAGGAGGTGGGGCTGGGACCCAGCTCTTATACTGGATCCTAGCCCCCGTTCCCAAGCAGTGCAGAGCGGTTTCAAGTCACTCCACTCTCCTTGGACTTGTGCTACCTCCTGAAGAGGAGACCCATAGGGCTGCAATGGCATACCCAGGGGTAAGGGGAGCAGTTCCCCCTTACCACTGGCTGAGCCACTTTGGCGCCCTGTTTCACACTGGATACAGTGCAAGCTTCCTGGCTTGCCTGTTCCAGTGCAAGATAGGATTGTGCTGTAAGAAAGAAAAGATGAAAAAGAGTGAGCCAAGTATGAGAAAATATGGAGAACTGAGTGGGAAAGAAAAGTAAGGAATAAGACACAGGTGGCAGAGCCTGAAAGCGTAAGAAAGGAAAGAAAGTACAAAAGAGAGCTAGGTTTGGCCAAGCTGACCCTCATAATGTGGGGGTGAAGAAAAGGAGTGGAAGGAGGAATAAGGAATAAGACATAGGTAAGTAGTGGCCAAGTAGAGCTTGTTTATATAATAAAGAAACCACTAAAGGCAGCTACATGTGGTGAAATAGAGACTGATGATGTAAGAAAGAAAATAAGGAATTAAAGAGAGCAAAGTTGAGCCTAATAATATATTTAAAAATTAGGAATAAGGAAGAACTTGGTGGTGGGAAAGGAAAAAAGAGGAATAAGATGCAGGTAAGTTGTGTCCAAATACAGCCTAGTAATGTAAAAAAGAAGGAATAAAATAGAGCAACACATGCCCAAATTTAAAGGAAAAAACATAACAAGAAACAGAAAAGTGTCAAGCAACAATGAAGGAAAGAAAAGAAGTTATCAAAGAGAGCTGCTTGTGGCCATGTTGAGCCTTATAGAGGAAGGAAGTTATCAAAGAAGCTGTACAAGGACTACATTAGCATGATAAAGTAAGGAAAAAAATGATGAACAGCATAATTCTAAGCCTGGCTGTGCCCACGACTTCAGCAGTACCAAAATGGTTACTGCTGGATCCTATGGGTGCTGGGCTAGCACCATGAATCTCCTCAGGATGTTTGCTCCCTTACCCCGGGTAACATAGCCATGGTGCCAGTGGTCTCCTCAGGTCCCCAAGGAGGCCCGTGTTGGGCTGCCCAGGCCAGGAGAGAAGTTAGAGTTTGGTGGCAGAGGTTGCTGCCCTCTTCACCCTCCTCTTCGGCCCTTTAGCCCACTCCCTGCTTCCCCCTGACCCTAGAAGTCTTACCACCAGCTGGTGCTGGAGGAGGGTGGCTGGCCATTTATGCAGTGCTGAGGCCCTGTGCCAATGGCCCCTCTTCCCCAGGCTTCGCTGACATGCCTTATGGCACGTTTGCAACAACCAGCACTGGCACTGGAGCTCAGTGCCAGTGCTAGAGCCAGTTAAGATTGGGTCCAAAATCAGTTACTGACAAGGTAAGGAGGAATAAGGGAGAGCTCAGAAGGGGGGGGGGGAGAATAAGACACAGGGAAGTAGTGGCCAAATAGAGCCTGATAGTGTAAGAAAGAAAACAAGGAATACAAGAGAGCTGTTTGTGCCCAGATTCAGCCCAGATTACATGGGGGGAAAAGGAATGAGGGGGAGTGGGGGAAAAGCAGTAAGATACAGGTTAGTAGTGACCAAAAGGAGCCTGTGAATGTAATGATGAAAAGGAACTACAGATGACAGTTGTGGTCAAAGAAAGAAATGAAGAAATAAAAGAAAGCTGTATAGCCAAATTAAGGCCAATAACCTAGGGAGAGAAAGGAGCAATGATACTGTAGGAAAGAAGAAAAATTACTAAGACAATGGTAAGTAGTGTTGAAATTGTGCCTGACAATGTAGAAAGAAAATAAGAGCTACATGGTGGCCAAACTGAATCTGATAATGTAACAAAAAGAAGGAATAAGAAAAATGAGTAATGAGGGAGAGCTCAGTAGGGAAAAAAAATGGAATAAGACACAGGTAAGTAGTGGCCAAAAACAGTCGAAAAAAGGAATACAAGAGAGCTAAGTGTGGCCATATGGATAAAATAAGAAAGACCAGAGAGCTCAGTGTTTCCAAATTTAGCTGGACAAGGTGGGGAAAAAAGAGAAGGAATTAGGGACAGTATAATGAGAAGGAGGGAATAAAGGAATAGAACACAGGTAAGCAGTGGACAAACTAAGCCTGATAACTTAAGAAAGAAAGGAAGGAATAAATGGGTGCCAAGTGTGGTCAAATTGAGCCTGATAACATGGGGGGAGAGGAAGGTGGAATAAGAGAGAGCTCAGTGGGAAGGAGAAAGATGGAATAGGACTCAGGTAAGTAGTGGCCAAATAGAGCCTGAAAATGTAAGAAGAAAACAAAGAATATAATAGAACTCAGCATGGCTAAACTGAGCCTGATAACATAAAAAAGAGGAGGTTTAAGGAAGAGCTTGGTGGTAAAGAAAAAAAAGGAATAAGGCACAGGTAAGTGTTGGCTCAACTAAGCCTGATCACGTAAGAAGGAAAAGATGGAATAAAAGAAAGAAAAGTGTAGCTAAATTCAGCCTGGCAATGTAAGAAAGAAAGAAGGAATGCAGAAGAGGTAAGAAATGGCCAATTTTAACTAGGTAAAGTAGGAAAAAAGAGAAGGAAAATGGGAGCTCTCAGTAGAAAAGGAAAAAAGGCAAACTGTTGATCAAACAGAGCCTGATACTGTAAAAAGAAGAGAAGGAATAAGAGCGACATAAGTGTAAAGAAATTGAGCTTTTCTGAGCCCCACAGGCTTTTCAGAGCTGCACAGAGGCATCTGTGGGGCTCAGAGTGGCCTTTTCAGCCAAAAACAATGCAATCTCCAATTTCCATTTTTTTTATGGCTTATAAGGTATTCTGAGATCCAGGGAAGCCCCTGGAGGCTTTGGTTTGGGGAAGCTGATCCATCACTGATTGGAGCATCACTAAGCGACAGTTCACCTATAAGGGCCCAATATAGCTTGATAATGAAAGAAAGAAAACAAGGGATAAAAGGGAACTAAGTGGTGGGAAAAATGGAATAAAGGAGAGATAATTATTGGCCAAATACTGATTGAAAATGTAAAAAGAATAGAAGGAAGAGAAAAGAGCTCAGTGTGGCCAGTTTTACCCTGATAATGTAGGAAAAAAGGAATGTCACAGATAAATAGGGCAAATTAAGCCTCATAGCGAAAGACAGAAAGAAGAAAATAGAGCCATGTGGCACCAGATTGAGCCTGATACTGTAAGAAAGAAAATGCTGAAAGGAGTGAGCTCACTGTGGCCAAATTAAGTTCACCAAAATGTGAAGGAGGAATAAAAGAGAATGATGGTGGTGAATTTGAGGGAGGGGGATGTTGGAAAGGAGCAGAGAAAGGGAATGAAAGGATCAAGCTGTAGAAAAGTATGATTATGGAAGAGAGAAGGAATAAGATTGAGATGGTGGGAAAGGAAAGGAAGGAATAAAACTGAGGTAGATGGTCAGAAACTGTGCAAGGGAGGATGAGAGAAGGAAGGAATGAGGCAAAGGTCAGAAGAACAATTTAAAAAACTAAGATCTGTTTGTAATTTGAGGCAGAGATAGGAGAGTGAGGGTCCAGTCCTATCCAATTTTCCACTGCCAATGCAGCTTTGCCAGTGGGGCATGCACTGCATCCTGTGGTGGGGATGCAGTCACGGAGGCCTCAAGGTATGGGTACATTTGTTCCCTTACCTCAGGGCTGCATTGCAGCTGCACCAGTGCTGGAAAGTTGGATAGGATTAGGCCCTGAAATGGGGAGGAAAAGAAAGTGAGAACACTTTCATATGCAGAGAAACTTTAACACATCTTCAAATCAACATTTTCAACTTTTTCCATCCCAAAAAGAAAGGTAGAAAAGAGAATTAGGAAATACAATACAAGAATAGAGCACTGTGAAAACTATCTTGTGTCCCATTTTCAAAATTTCTTCTGTCTTCCTATAATAATATTGTGGAGTGTTGTTTTTATGGAGTCCTTGCCACAGTTGTGGGGAGGAGTTTGTATCTGTTTAGACTTTGGCACTTTTCTTGGACAAAGGCAAACGCAGTCAGGAATGCAAGCCCTTCTAATTCTTGCCTTATGTGACCCAACTCCCCCTTGCCTGCAATACAATGTTCTTATAGGTTGGTCACCATTACTCCAGCTGGACAACATCAAGGATGGCAATCAGAGCAGTCAATAGCTGCTTCCACCCTAACCTCTTTCTTGGAAAGGTCCATGCAAAGAAGATGAGTGAGATAAAATGTAGAGCCCATCTATGTGACCCACATCCATTTGGTTACATTGACTCATCTAGTTCAATTCAAGAAAGGCATGGAAGGATTACAGAACTCCAGTCATTCCCATTAGACCAGAAATCAGTTCAACACATATTTGAACAGACACTTTCAACATCATATTCCTCCAGAGTATTCCTGCAAGGGCAACAGTTGTGACATCACACAGTCCTGTTGCTTCTCAAGTTGGCCTTCTATCAAAGTAAGCGACAGCGTTGCTAGATAAAGTGGACAAATGTACTGTGGATAAAAATAGAATGGATTCATTGATAAATGGATAAAAATAGAAATTTTTATTAAATTTTAATAAAATTAGTGATTTTTTCATTACTTGTTGTCTTATTAGACGGTTGCATTACATCTCAGAACACTAACTTCTCCAGTACAATATGTTAATAGTTCACTCAAAAGAGAAAAGAGGTTCTCATCTGGTATATTATGGTCCATTCAAAATCCACCCAGTTGTCATGAGAATTGACTTACAGGGAGAAGTGCTGTTTGGAGTTGCTTTGCATGGAAGATGTGGTTGACTCTTCCTACCTTTTCCTTTAGGGCTATTAATCCCAAAATGCTTTGGCAATAGAGATAGGGAGTAAGATCCAGAGCAAACTGAACTCTGCTTTCTGCCTTGAAAGCTGATTATTGAAAGACAGGATTCTAGAAGTATGGCATACACTCCAGCCATAAAAGGCACTCTGGCAGCATGTGAACTTGCACACTGTTGGAGTACAAATGAGAAGGCTGTGAACTCTGGCTGCACCCAGAAGAAACTGCCAAAAGATGTAAGGTAGCAGGGGAGATGGGACAAGATGGCAATGGGGGCAGGGAATAGGCAGATTGCATCCAGGAAGGGGGCAGGTTTGGGGGCAGCAGTAGCCACTGAATCCTAACCCCCTTCCTGGACCTATCTTGTGACGTGAGTGCACGTGGACCTGCGCCAGTGACTTTGCTATTAGTAGACCCCTTTGTGTCACAGAGGTTTACCCCTGGGTGAATTATTGTTCCCTTATCCAGAGGAGACCTCTGCAACTCCCTCCCCCTCCACAGGATGCAGTGCAGCCGTTTTGGCACCACTGCATCAGTGGGAAGTAGGGAAGAATAGCATTGGGCTATTACTCCCAGCTAAGAGTGATTTTGATTGCAGTCGAACTCTGAAGAAGGTAAATGAAAAACCAGACTACTTAAAATAGAATGAACTAGTTTATTTAGGACTAGAATCACTTCAGATCTACCTGTCTGGAGCTGCCTTGTATTGTCCAAGTGTCTTCAAAATGAATTCCCAATTAGCGCTCTATCACGTTAATCTAGGAATTTAACCTCATGTCTTTAACCTTTGACAGGGACATCTAATTATTTCCAGATCATATCCTAGATCACACAATGCCTGGCTTGTCTAAATCTGCTGGTGTCTCCATATTAGAACTCTCATTTCCTGTCACAACAGTGCTGACACTCATTTGGCAGAATTCTCCAGCAGCACCAGTGGACCTCCTGCGTCTCTCTGTGGGTAAAATGAACACAGGGGAAGCTGGATGGTGCCAAAGTCCTCCATAAGATCTTGTCCACTCACTCTGAGCCTGGCTGGATCAGGTAATACTTCAGCTTGCACAACATTCTGTTTCCAACTGTCCCAAATTGCACTGCATCTGGTACTTACAAGCAGGTTTATCCTCAGCATCTGATACTCTGAAGTTACTGACTGGGTCAATTTGTGTTCTGGTCACGAAAAGGAGACCGGATTCCTTGACAAGCTAAATGACTGTGCCTTAGAGCAGCTAGTTATGGAGCCCACCAGAAGACAGGTGACTCTGGATTTAATATTGTGCGGTACTCAGGACCTGGTTAGAGATGTCAATGTTACGGAGCCGTAGGGGAACAGTGATCATGCTGCGATCCGTTTCAACATGCACATCGGGGGAAGAATACCGGGCAAATCTCTCACAAAAACCTTTGACTTCTGACGAGCAGACTTCCCTCAAATGAGGAGGCTGGTTAGAAGGAGATTGAAAGAGAAGGTAAAAAGAGTCCAATCTCTCCAGTGCATGGAGGCTGCTTAAAACAACAGTAATAGAGGCCCAGTAGAGGTGTATACCACAAAGAAAGAAGGGCTCCACTAAATCCAGGAGGGTGCCCGCATTGCTAACCAGCCAAGTTAGAGAGGCTGTAAAGGGCAAGGAAGCTTCCTTCCATAAATGGAAGTCTTGCCCTAATGAGGAGACTAAAAAGGAACATAAACTGTGGCAAAAGAAATGTAAGAAGGTGATATGGGAGGCCAAGAGAGACTATGAGGAACTCATGACCAGCAACATTAAGGGGAATAATAAAAGCTTCTTCAAATATGTTAGAAGCAGGAAACCTGCCAGAGAAGCAGTTGGCTCTCTGGATGGTGAAGGAGGGAAAGGGGAGATAAAAGGAGACTTAAAGATGGCAGAGAAATGAGTTCTTTGCATCTGTCTTCACGGCAGAAGTCCTCGGGCAGATACCGCTGCCCAAACAGCCCCTCCTGACTGAGGAATTAAGTCAGATAGAGGTTAAAAGAGAAGATGTTTCAGACCTCATTGATAAATTAAAGATCAATAAGTCACTGGGCCCTGATGGCATCCACCCAAGAGTTATTAAGGAATTGAAGAATGAAGTTGCTGATCTCTTGACTAAGATATGCAACTTGTCCCTCAAAACGGCTATGGTGCCAGAAGATTGGAGGATAGCAAATGTCACACCAATCTTTAAAAAGGGAAAGAGGTGGGACCGAGGAAACTATAGGCCGGTCAGCCTAACATCCATACCGGGTAAGATGGTGGAATGCCTCATCAAAGATAAAATCTCAAAACACATAGACGAACAGGCCTTGCTGAGGGAGAATCAGCATGGCTTCTGTAAGGGTAAGTCTTGCCTCACAAACCTTATAGAATTCTTTGAAAAGGTCAACAGGCATGTGGATGCAGGAGAACCCGTAGACATTATATACCTGGACTTCTGGACGCCTTCTGGACGCCTTCTGAGGCGTTTAACACGGTCCCTCACCAAAGGCTACTGAAAAAACTCCACAGTCAGGGAATTAGAAGACAGGTCCTCTCATGAATTGAGAACTGGTTGAAGACCAGGAGTGGGTGTCAATGGGCAATTTTCACAATGGAGAGAGGTGAAAAGCGGTGTGCCCCAAGGATCTGTCCTGTGACCGGTGCTTTTCAACCTCTTCATAAATGACCTGGAGACAGGGTTAAGCAGTGTGGTGGCAAAGTTTGCAGACGACACCAAACTTTTCCGAGTGGTGAAGACCAGAAGTGATTGCGAGGAGCTCCAGAAGGATCTCTCCAGACTGGTAGAATGGGCAGCAAAATGGCAGATGCGTTTCAATGTAAGTAAGTGTAAGATCATGCACATTGGGGCAAAAAATCAAAACTTCACATATAGGCTGATGGGTTCTGAACTGTCTGTGACAGATCAGGAGAGAGATCTTGGGATGGTGGTGGACAGGTTGATGAAAGTGTCGATCCAGTGTGCAGCGGTAGTAAAGAAGGCCAATTCTATGCTTGGGATCATTAGAAAAGGTATTGAGAACAAAATGGCTAATATTATAATGCCGTTGTACAAATCGATGGTAAGGCCACACCTGGAGTATTGTGTCCAGTTCTGGTTGCCGCATCTCAAAAAAGACATAGTGGAAATGGAAAAGGTGCAAAAGAGAACAACTAAGATGATTACGGGGCTGGGGCACCTTCCTTATGAGGAAAGGCTACGGCGTTTGGGCCTCTTCAGCCTAGAAAAGAGATGCCTGAGGGGGGACATGATTGAGACATACAAAATAATGCAGGGGATGGACAGATTGGATAGAGAGATGCTCTTTACACTCTCACATAACACCAGAACCAGGGGAAATCCACTAAATTGAGTGTTGGGAGAGTTAGAACAGACAAAGGAAAATATTTATTTACTCAGCGTGTGGTTGGTCTGTGGAACTCCTTGCCACAGGATGTGGTGATAACAGGCATAACAGGCATTCAGAACTGACAGGGAAACTTAGCAGGTACCTGTTTCAGTTCAAAACTGAGAAGACAAAATGTGCCACTCATGCATCATGGAAAGTCTGATAAGCCACTTTCATGAATTTATTTGGCAATGTATTCTGCATGCATGGCAATGCATTTCTTAAACCTGAGAAAGTGTTAGAGAACTATTTAGTTAAATTATTAGATATATAAATACACTATATGATATTTGATAGAAAGAAGACTTTGGCCCAAATCCTAACCAACTTTCCAGCACTGGCATAGCTGTGCCAATGGGACTGCATCTTGCAGTTGGGCGGCTGCATCTTGCAGTTGTGCTGCATCTTGCAGTTGGGTGGCACTCACGGAGCCCTCCTCAAAGTAAGAGAATGTTTGTTCCCTTACCTTGGAGCTGCATTGTCCTTATATCAGTGCTGGAAAGTGGGTTAGGATTGCGCCCTTTCTGTATCATCTTTCTCATCTCTGTAACTATTCAAATCAAAAGATGTATGTGATCATGTGAAGAGTAATATTAACTCTTCATCTTTTGTTAAGTCTCTGATGTATGGGAAATAATGGAGGAAGAAGAGATGGGCAGGAGGAACAGGGTTGTAAGAGAACATATTTGGTTTCAAAGTCATTCCTGTTCATATGACTATTGTTTTTGGTCCGTCAACAGTGGATTGCTTTGGACATTCAGGTTATTAAATGTGTCTTTGAAAACAGAAAGCAGCTGCCAACATCTTTCCTAGTTAGCGATGTTGCCACTTACTGCAGACAGCCAGATTGCAGAGCTTGACTTGTGAAATTCCAGTCTTTTCTCAGCCTCTGGAGTACTGTTGTGCCCCACTATTATTTATACATTAATGGTGAGGCCTGCAGAAGGAAGAAAAACTATACAGAATCTAAGAGGAAGGCCTGGAATCTTAGCTGCAGCAACAAACCTAAACACACTTGGTAGAGTGTCCCATTGAACTTAATGGGACTTATTTCTGAATACACAGGCATAAGATTTGCACTGAACTTCAGGTGAATTCTTCCCCCATATTCTGTGCTTTTTCATGCTCCCACAGGACCATGGCATTCACACAGCTCTGAGTATGCATTCTCCTTATGTAGCTGATATTTTTTTGCTGGCAAGTTTACAATGACTATTCCTACCAAACTATCAGTTAAATCAGCATCAGTCTGACTGAAAGAGAACAAGAAGAGATGATCCAGCACAAATATCTTTAGCTGGAGCAGTTCAATGTAACCTTCATTTCAATCAGCTTTCAGAACAAAAGCTTACCGTATCATCATCATAAACAGGCCCAATCCTTTACGGTGCATGTGGGGAATTATGATAGTGGAACCGTACTGCTGTTGTAAAATGGTTTCTGGTGGCGTGCTATGCATGCTGCCAGCGACCGTTTTGAGTGCACTGCCACAACTGGTGGTAGTGCTGGAGGCCCACTGCCAAACCAGCACAGGTAAGTGCAAAAGAACGGGGTGGGGAAAGGGAGGAACAGAGACTGTCCTGGGCAGTGTGGAGGACAGAGAGGGAGGGAGACCAGGGCAGTATTGGCAGCATTCACATGCACTGATGTCCTAACCCCATTCATCTCCCTTACCATCACCATTACATGGTTCCAACTTAATGCCTACTAAACAGGAGAGGAGACTCATGGTGGTGATGGAAGCTTTCCCTGGGGTAAGTGAACAAAAGTTCACTTACTCCAAAGAGACCTATCTGAATGCCCCCCCCCCTGCAGATAGAGTGTGAGCACTGTTGGTGTGGCTTGCAGCGGGGGTGGGGATTTGGGTAGGATTGGGCTTATATACATCTACAAGTGTACAGCTTGAAGATATAATTTGGTCATATATGGCACATAAACTCTTTGTATGTACCTGCATACTAATAAATACAGCTTGGACCTGTAACACACTTCATGAACTACACACAAGCACAGATACATGTTCCTGGCTACTAATGGAAATCTACTAATTGATTTCACTAATTGATTTCACTACTAATTGACTAGTGTCCAATATTCTACTGATTGAATGCTGGAGCACTGAGGTATGTTGAAGTAAACTTTCTCTTCTGAATGTTAACTGTTAGCTGTTCATTATCTAATTTCAGGTGTATCCAGTAACTAAGGTGTGTTGGATTACAAGTGCAGCAGCTTTCTAGCTGGTAAAGAAGTACCCCGACCATTTAGCTACTAATTGCAAAGTGTGTATTGTTACGACATAAGCACATAAGGAGCTGAATGATATATTAATTATGAGAAAAGTATGACGGAACATAATCTGAGTAGTCTGGCTTATAATGATGATAAAGGTTTATTTTCTGCTTTTCAATATGTGGTATATAACAATGGTAATATAGAGTAACCTTGGAAATTTCCTCTCAGTGCGGGGTGTAGCAGTCCTGGAAGATCCTAATAACCATACAGCATAGAACTACTTCACGTAGCCATCAGGCACTCAGACCAATTTCACACTCCACAGAGCATAGTTTCTTTTCAGGACAGAAAAACATTTCTGTCCTGGTTCCCACATGCACCAGAGGATTTGCCATGTACCATTTGTGCTGGCTGAGCAATATTTGCCTATTACACATTCCTGCAGTGTGGTCTCTGTATGATGCCTGCAGAAAGTCAGTCCCATTTTCTGCTTCCCTCTAAGTGGGTTGGGAGGAGCTTTTCCTTGGGGCTTATGAGGTTCTTTTGCATGAAAAATGTCATCTGGTTTAGCTTATAGTTTTACTATGTGAGAACAGGATGGTAAGAAAGGCACGCAACATATGCACAGTCCTCTTTGGAAAGAGTCCTCGCCAACTCCTGTCATTCGAGTTAGGTTGCACAAGGACTCATTTGCATTTTCAAACAGCAGTAAGCAGAACAAATAACACTGGTACAATTAGGCTCTAAAATTTTCCAGCAGGACCCTTCAGTCTTGATTATGAAAACATAACATTGATGTTTTCATCAAAGAAACTTGAGGTATTTTAAGGATGAACATATTTATTTTCATGACACTGTGTGTTTACTTACTTTCATCTAATTATGCAGCATTTTCAAGTTAAATATAAGTCCTTTTCAGTTGCTCTAACTATGCATCATGAACATGCGTAGGGAACATCACAGTAGCAGGATCCAGCCCCCACCCCCCAACCTACAGGCCCTCGTTCTACAAATTTAGGATGACTGAACTATGGAGATTGATCTTTGTCCCTGACCACAGCTTCTGCTGTTGGTTCCCACCATGAAACTGATGCCTGTGGTCAAAGAGCATCTAATGAAAATCAGATTACACATTAGGAGGTGAAGCATGGGTGCCACCACCCTTCATAATATGTAGTTGATAAAATGCATGATGGTAGCACTTCCCTACTCCTCCCACTTCAACTCAGTAGCTATTACTTGCTGGGTTGTGGGGGGGATGGGAATATTAACTCAAATAACATCACATCCTGTGCTTTTTCTAAAAAAAAATAAAAATCACACCTTACCACATCCCAAAACCAGAAACTCATGGCAATGTTTGATTTTAGTTATCAGTGGAGGAGTATATTTTTTGCTCGTACATCAGGCCTAAGGGACAAGCTACACTTGATGTGTAGTTCTGTTTTCCCCTCCCCACCAACCCCCACAGTTTTCTCCCTGGAAAATCATCCAAGGGAGGCAAGAGCGGAAGACTGGCTGGGCAGAGGGAAAACGCTGCATCTTAGAACTCAGGATTCCATATCACAAAGAGCTCTTTAATCATATGGTTCAGACACAAACCCTCAGTCATTGGGATGTGTAGCTGGTGTACACATCACAGTGCATGGTTAGTGGATGGGTATGTGACTGAAAAGAACTATAATTTCATCCTAACCTTTTCCTGGTTTAATTCAAGATTATAATTAAATTGCAACAACTTGCAAATTGCCTTTTTTCTTTCAGTGAATCCATTAAATTTTGTAGGTGTATTCTGGTTGCACGTGACCTGTAAATCAATGTTGGGAAACATTCGATAAAGCCTGTTCCAAAATTGAGAATGATTTGGAATGCAAATACCACAGAAGCTGTTCTTATCACTTTAGATATTTTTCTTATTCCGTCTTTTGCCTGCTTTGGTAATGGTTTGCATGCTTGTGCTATCTGGGTGCGTCTTTGCTGAACTTATCTGTTTGCCTGCTGGCATTTTTGGCACCACTTGGGCTCTCCTGATTTCTGCTTGTACATAGTATTTCTGATATGATTAATTGAGCTGATAGCTTAATGCAGGAGGAGACAGATGGTCAAGGTCAAGAGGCTGGACATGGTTGACCTTCAGCCCTGCAGTTCTCAGATTGTCCTACAGGATTGACCTCAGATTGTCTTATGTGTAGTATGGTGGGAACCTTTGCTTGGAGTTTTTGCAAAACCAACATACAGAGTTCTTCACTATCCATTATTTTCTCAGTATGGCCAGCAAAATAACATTCTGTCCAGTAACCAATATTGGAGGCTGATAAGCCCGTCAGTTTAGGAGTTGAGCTTGTAAATGGTGTGGTGGAAGTTGATCAAAGAGGGTCAAATGGGCACAGCAGCTAGCAGCAGCCCTTTTCCCTTTGTTCTCCCCACTGCTGTCACTGGTCAAACTGGGAGTTTGGGAGTGAAACTGGAAAAAATGATCACCTTGGGAGATGTCAGTGGAAACGGAAAAACCTAAGCAGGAAGAGATCATCTTGGGAAAACTTCCTGGTTAGAAACAGCGGCCCTGATCTCTGAATGTAAAAGGAAGAGGAGAACAGAGAGGAAATAATTCTTCTCGGGGGAGTGCTGCTATGCACATTAGAAAGTAGAAGGAGCAGAGGCTGGCACATCATCCGGTAAGGGGAGCAGCATGCGGCATGCTGCCTCAGGCATCCTGAGGTCTTGGGCCGGCCCTGTGGAGTGTACCATTTCAGATTGCAAGTGGGGGCTCACATTTTGGAGCAGACAATGGACTGGGCTACAACTTTTCTCTCTGACATGCTGGGTTTTTATTGGCTGCCATTTAGGGTGCAGGAGCTCCTCTCAGAACAACTGGTTGTAACCTATTGCTGATCACAGGAGCGCTCTATTTTTTTAACCTCCAGCTAATGTTCAACCTTTATATCTGTAAATAAGTAAGCCAAATATTACAGAGACACTATAAAGCTCCAGTGACTTCTCCTTCCAAGGAAGCCAGAAACCTTGTAGTGCTGCACTTATTGAACTTCCTGCGGGTAACAATATAAACAATCTTCAGACTCACAAGGTTATCAGCATTGTTATGGGATTTCTGACACTGAGAGCTAAAATGTGTTACATTTAATCACCAAAAAATCTGAAAATGCTTTGAATCTGCCAGTCTCTACCCTACCTAGTGGTGGTGGAAATTGAACTTGGGGCTTTCTAAATACAAAATGCATGCTTTATAATGCTTAATCTCAACAGGTGTACATGATTTCACACACCCCACCCATTCATATGTTTGAACCATTCTCATTTTTGGAGAGAAAGGAGAAGCAGTCACAGTCACGATCGCAGACTGAACAAGCCACATATGTGACTGTCTGGAGAGTGTGTGTGTAAGTTCCTCCTTCACTCAGTTTAACAATTGCCATACCAGGGACAGGGGTCCCAGCAGTGTCCAGAAACATATCTGTGCTTATAGAAGGTAAATGTATCTATATCTGCCTGTAGCTGTATTTATATTACTTAGTGGAAATATCAAAAGGAAGGAACTGATAGTGGATTAGATGACGTACTGTGAAACATTGTTTGAAAGGAAGATTGAAGTACGAACATTTATTAACTTGACGAGACCAAAAAACACACACACTGTGTGCTAAGCAGGATGGTGAGCTTCCCCTTCAGTTCTCCAATTAGTGTTTGACAGGCCGAATTGTTTTATGTGGTTGGAATTTATCAGGGATGGAAACAGTACCCAGAAGTAGGCGGCGGTTGCTATACTGACAGTTTTTCATCACGTTAGAACTGCAACAGGTGCTCAACTGAGGTCACGGCAAAGGTTCCTTTGAAGGGAGCAGTGATTGATGGAGCATGTTGTTTGCAGCAACTACGTAATTCAGTGTGTTTGATCCCAATGATTACATAGGTTTGGGGATATTGTGCATGCATCTGTTTGCTCTTGGCACTTGTTTACATGGAGAGTTAAAATCCGTATGTTTGAAGTTGCCAATTTAAACTTGTACACCGTCCTCCCATAAATAATTCCTGACTTGATGGAGTGAGCTCATGCCATACGAAGCAACAATACTACGTTAAGGCTGTAGCCTGCTTGTTGTGATGCCACACGAGTGCAGGCACTGAGAGCAGATAGGTATCTGAGCTTTCATTTCTTTAAAAAGTTTCGAGTCCTTACTATTGTGAAGAAGTATTTGAAAGTATGTGGGCAATGCCTGGTGGAATCTCAGCCAGAAAAAAGCTACTGAGAAATTAAGCGAGTTCTGTTCGGACCCTGTTATCCCATATGTGTCTTGTACATTTCCTAATCTAAACTGACCCATTTTTCCTCATTTACGTTCAGCATAAGATCTATATAGGAAAGAAAAGCTGCATGGCTACAAGGTAACTGATTTCAAACAGAATGAAGGAATTAAAGCAAACAGAAATTTAAGGAGCAGTGTGGTATAGTGGATAGCATGTTGGACTAGGACTTAGAAGACCAATCCGAAATCCCCTATTCATCATGAAGTTCACCCATTGAGTCACTTGCTTCAGAGGCGGTCTTGGAGGGAGTGCAGGGGGACAAATGCCCTGGATGTTGCGTCCACACAGCACTCCAGACCACGTGGGAAGCCTTGTGAGGCTCCCAACACAATCTTAAGCAGTACTTCCCGTTTCCCAGAAGTATTGCTTAAGACCATGGGGAAGCCTCAGAATGCACCAGGTTCCATGGCGATGGGTAAGCGGGGTGGGGGCAACATGGTGCGGGGGCGGCATTGCAGACTTTTGCCCTGGCGCATGTAGCAGGGCAGGTCTGTTACTGACTCACTTTCTCAGCCTAGTATACTTCATAAAGATTATTTGAGGATAAGATTAAGGGGATCGGAATACCACCCTGAGCTTCTTGGAGGAAGAGCAGGATTAAATTTTAATGATATAGATATGAGGGGGAGAAGAAACACTGGCGTCGCTAGAGGGCAGGCGGTGCACTAAGTTTTGTAGAGAGCCTCCTTGCAGCGTGCAAGCGGCTCCTCCCCTCGGGAGCCATTCACCTCCGTTTAGCCTCACCGCAGCATGCAAGCGGCTCCTCCCCTCCCCTTTGGAGCCATGTGGGCAGGGGGGGGAAACGGAGGCAAATGGCTCCCGAGGGGATGGGGAGGAACAGCTTGCACACTGCAGGGAGGCTCTCTGCAAAACTCAGTGCGCCACCCCCCTCTAGCGACGCCAGTGAGAAGAAATACTGGATTTTAGATAGCAAGGATGACCACCTGTTTCACTGTCTCTGGAGCATTACAGGAAAGGAATAACCTCAACATATTTCTTTGTATCATAAGCTAATGTTACTTAAAGTGCTTTGTAGAGGAGTCACCATGGCAGTCCACTGAGGCAAAAACAGTTGCAGCACCTTCAACCCTTACCAGTTTATTCCAGCGCAAGCTTTTGTGGACAATGTGCATCTGGTGAAGTGGATTGTAGTCTACAAAGAATCTAGGCTGAAATGAATTGCTCAGTCTTTAAGGTGTTACAAGGGAGGAGGAGCCAACAGTGGACGAACAGACATGTCCCCAGGAGCTCCTGGGAGACAGATTGTTTTCCCCCAAATACTGAAGGTCTGAAGAGGACCTGAAGATCTTTGTTAGGAGAGACAAGTTCTTCATCGGTGCAGGTATCTGGGAAACTGAAAGCCCGACCCGGGGGGGGGGGGCTTTCTTCTCAGAGGAATCTAACCATTTGTAACAGTATTAGGGGAGGTGCAGTGATCTGCAATCAAGATGAGATGCCATATGGAGAGAAAAAAAAGCGTGAAGTGTAAAGTTTAAGCTGGAAATTTAAGATAAGCAAGTGTTAATATTGTTCCCGGCTCTGATTGACTTATTTGGCTAAAAGCCCTGGATATATTGGAGGCATTAATGAGAGACATTTTAAGGAGGTTGAAAGTGCTCTTTTTCTCTGTCATGGAATAAATTGGTGGTGGATTATAATTACAACTATAACTTGGGTGTGAACTAAAATCCAGAATTATTCTTGGACATAATTGGATATAAATATAATTCTCATTAGATTTGCAAGAGCCTTGGTTTCAAGGCTTGCCTTGTTTTCAAGATTTGCAAGAGCCTTGCAAGAGCAGAGATGGTGAGACTGTTTTGTTTTTCTCTCCGTTAACTGCACTGGACTGTTATCTGCAAGAGGTATGTAAGGAATGCGGATGGCAGAGTAGTAATGAAGTGGTGGAAGTGAGGAGAATACTATGTTGTGGACATCTAGTGGACTAGAGAGAAATTGCAAAATGGACTCTGTTCCAGAAATGTGGATACAGAAAATCTTGATTAATACGGAGAGATTGCTTGTTATGGACAACAGCTGAATTGGTCCTCGCAGATTCAAGCCAGTCTGGAGACTCTTTCCCAACAGATAGATGTCTGTAAGGAACAATTGGAAGATGTGAAGAAACAAGCAGAAGATAAACAAGGGAGTGAAAAAGCGGACAAGGAGGAAAATCAACAGGATGATCAACAGGACGAAGAAAAGGTACTGATGGAGATCAAGAAAGATAAGATGGACAGAGTAACAGGAGTGTACAAATCACAAAATTTGTTGGAACAAGAAGGAGAAAATATATCCCAGTTAACTGGAAGAATGAACACACCCTATATAAGAAAGTGTGGATTTATCAGATTCTGTTATAGAGATAAATTATTAAAGATATTACAGGAGAAAAAATAGAAAGTAAGAAAGAAAAAGAACCCTGAGAGGTAATCTGAGGGTTAAAGAAAATTGGAGGATTTATTCAGCTAATAACAATGACCCAAATTTATTTGAAGGAAAAAAAAGAATACGTATGAAATTGATAAATATGAATTTTTAATACATTCTAATTAGCTGGAAATTCATTTCTAATATACATTTCTAATACAGCTGGAAATGTAAACGTGTGGAAGAATTGTTTTATATGTGGTTATTATGTCAAAGAAAAAAAAGTGTAATTAGATTGGAGAATTAGATTGGAGTTGAAATAGCTGAGGTGATAATTTTGGTAATTAGATTATTTTGTTTTAATATTAATGAGCAATTGAAGTTAGTTTACACTTGGCAGAAAGTGAATATTTAGAAAATATAGTATAGGGCATTAGGGAAAATTTATTGTATATTATATAAATAAATTGATAAATCAATAAGAGGTAGAAATAGATGAGTAAGTAGATTAGGAGATATAGTATGATTAATTAGTAATGGTATATGGTATTTAGCACTCCTAAATGTATGTTATATGTTTGTATGTCTGTGTGCGTTAATTAAAATTTTTTTTTTGAAAAAAAGGTGTTACAAGACTGTCCGTTGCTGAGGATGGCAGTCACATCTGTTTTACTGCCAAGACATGCATTTTGCTGGCTGCCCTCCTGGGCTTTTCCCAGACAGTATCTCATTAATGAAGCAGAGTGATGATAACCAGCCTTAACATGTATCCTTGTAAAATATATATCCAAATAACATTCCTCCTGTCCCTGCATCCAACTGATTTGAAACAAACTGAAATTAATTTCCAGCTAGTGTATTTAGGATTGTAGCCTTCAACTTTTTAAAGATGTTTATTTTCAGTGCACTATTTCTAAAAAATAAGCAGGCATTATCATTAAATGATACAAATTTTGCAAAACATAGGCATCATTATCATTAAAATGTACCATTGGGAGGCTGGAATAGAAGATGATTCTTAATCCTTTCTTAAGTTTCTTAATCTTTCTTAATTTCTTAATTGGTCCACTCAAAATCAGCCTCCAGGTCCTTCTGTTGGGCCTTCTGTTGTTCCGACTTCTTTATATATATATGGTCTTCCATGAGATGGAAGATATAAAGAAGACGGGAGTCTTCCATCTCACCTAGCCCAACAGATCACCCACATGCTCAGTCCACTCACCCCAGTTCCCCCTATATATACAGTTCCCCCTATATATACTGGGAACAGTTCCCCAGTTCCTATATATATATATAGGAAAGCCTGGCAGCTGTGAAACAATGTCATATGCTGGTTATGTGGGGTGGATGTGCGGTTGCCCCCAAGAACAGCAGCCCTGGCTCTCTATTATGCTTCACCCGGATATCATCTCCTTAAAGAAGTTTCAGCATGAGCATTCTGTTACATTGCCAATTGACTTTTGAAGAGTTCAGCATTTAGGCAACAATCCTAAATAGAGTTACAAGCCACACTGAACACAGTGGAACTGACTTCTGAGTAGCTGTTCATAGACTAATGAAGCCAAGAAGTGAACGAAAGATTTCTCTGGTGAATCAGAGCCCAGTCCTGAGCTCAGTGCGCCAGCTCACTGCCGGTGCACACTGTTGCAAACTTGCATAAGGCACATTTGCGGGCCCTACCACAGGGCAAGCACCAGTGGTAGTCCAGCGCTGGCTAGCACTGGGCTACCACCGGGTGAGCACCAGAGCTCCACTACTTGGCGGTCGTGTGGACCGCTGAGCAGCAGCGAGGTAAGTGGGGGTGTGGGGGGATGTGGGGAGGAGGCGGGCGGGAAGGAGGCGTTACAAGGAGGCAGGGAAAGGGCAGGGAGTAGGTGTGCTGGGGGAGGGACTGGGGAGGGAGGGAGGCGGGACCAGTGGAGCTTTGCTCCACTGGATCCAGAGCCTCTGTGTTGGGCTTGCCACCTTAAACAGATGCTCTTGATTCACCACCGACCTTTTGGTTGATGGTGAATCGAGTTGCCCCATTGTGGGGCAACTTGCTTTACCTGGGTGAAGGGAACAAACGTCCCCTTCTGCCAAGGAGCTGCCGGCAGCTCTCTGGAGAGTGTAGGATGCAGCGGCAGCCCTTTTTGGCAAAGCCCTGTCCCATAAGGGCTCACAATCTAAAAGATGCAAAACACCAGCAAAAACTCATTAGAAAAGACACTGCTGGGGTGAGGAGGGCCAGTTACTCTCCCCCTGCTAAATAAAAGAGGAGCACCCACTTGCTTCTTACCCAGTTAGCAAGGGTCAAATTCCAGCATTATTCCCCGGTATTTTCCCGGGTGGGCAGGGAGACAGGACAAAGAATTAGAGGACTACATGCAACATGCAGTTTGGGCCTGACCTGCTAAACCCATCTGCATCTGGGCTTTCCCACTTCCATCTGCATGAATGCTCCATGTAAAATATTTCTTCCACATATGAAGCAAGATTTGATAGAGAACAATGCTAGTCCATCCTTCTTTCTCACATGTTAGTTTTCTTTGTAGAGGAATTAAAAAAAAATATGGAGGACCATTCTGTTATGTGAGGCAACCTACAGTCTAATGCCATGGAGGGAGGGAGGTTTTTAATCCCGCTGCACCATGGTCTTGATTGGTATTAAGGATACACAACAAGCACGCACAGTAATGTGGCTGAGGAGGGGCAAAATGGTAAGTACTGCAGGTAATGCAATGTGCCATGTAAGTGGCCTCTCCCACTCACTGTTGGAGCCATTCTGGGCAGTGATGCCAAAGCGCAGGCACTTGTCTAACTAAACTGCATCTCATCGCAGCCCCAAATTGCTCTGATATCAAGTGGGAGGCGCCACATAGCATTGCAGCGCCTGCAGTACTTACCAATTTGCCCTCTGTCTAGCTATGTTACTGAGCACACAACTTGTTTGACTCTTAGTTGATAAGCAGACCATTCAGAGATAGACCTGCATTCCAAAGACTTGACAAAAAAACTCATAACAATGTCCTTGATTTTTGAGTGTGTTTGTAAAGAAACAAATGTAAATATGCCCAAACTAAAAAATGCTGGAATATGACTGTGCTTGCATTCTTATCATGAGGTCTGCTTTCCAGTACTCCCTTGGTAAACTGATATGGAATCTGCAAAAGAGTTCTTTTTTTAAAAACAGGCTTGCTAATCAGTTACATGTTGACAACAAACATGAAACAGACTCAAAATGCCCCACCACCACCAAAAAAACCCTCCAAATTGATGTATTTTGTCTATGGGAAATTCAGTTAGCATTGACAAAGGAGCTGCATAGCTCCTGACATAGCTGCTAACATCAAGCAACTATCTTCTTAAGTCTGCCCAGTAAGGACTAGTAAAAGAAGCAGAGCTAACACCTGGTTCAGTATTACCCCAATTCAATTAACTATGGTATAAGAGTTTTAGTCAATTGATTACTCTATTAAGGGTGCAATCCTAACCAACTTTCCAGCACCGACATAGCTGTGCCAATGGGGCGAGTGTGGCATCCTGCAGTTGGGAGGCAGTCACAGAGGCCTCCTCCAGGTAAGGCAATGTTTGTTACCTTATCTCAGAGTTGCACTGTCCTTATGTCAGTGCTGGAAAGTTGGTTAGGACTGTGGCCTATTTGTACATGAGAAAAACAATAGTTTTAAAGAAAGCTGCCAACTTCTTTTTTAAAAAATCATGCTTACTAGACATGATTTGAGAGGAGCAGTTTCCCCCTTTCACGCACCGTAAGAAATGCCTTTTTGAAGAGGGGACTTGCCATCTGCAGTTTTTTTTTAGTGCTTTTTAACATTAGAATTTTTTTTTTAATTACATTTGTAGACTGACAGCCCAATCCTGAGCTGCCCAGAGCAAAGGGCTGCAGCAGTGCCGAAAAGGGCTGCCGCTGCATCCTACACTCTCCAGAGAGCTGCCGGCAGCTCCTTGGCAGAAGGGGACGTTTGTTCCCTTCACCCAGGTAAAGCAAGTTGCCCCACAATGGGGCTACTCGATTCACCATCAACCAAAAGGTCGGTGGTGAATCAAGAGCATCTGTTTAGGGTGGCAAGCCCAACACAGAGGCTCTGGATCCAGTGGAGCAAAGTTCCACCGGTCCCGCCTCCCTCCCTCCCCAGTCCCTCCCCCAGCACACCTACTCCCTGCCCTTTCCCTGCCTCCCTGTAACGCCTCCTTCCCGCCCGCCTCCTCCCCACATCCCCCCATGCCCCCGCTTACCTCTCTGCTGCTCAGCGGTCCACATGACCGCCAAGCAGTGGAGCTCTGGTGCTCACCCGGCGGTAGTCCAGTGCTGGCCAGCGCTGGACTATCACTGGTGCTTGCCCCGTGGTAGGGCCCGCAAATGTACCTGATGCAAGTTTGCAACAGTGTGCGCCGGCAGTGAGCTGGCGCACTGAGCTCAGGACTGGGCTCTGATTCACCAGAGAAATCTTTAGTCCGTTCACTTCTTGGATTCATTAGTCTATGAACAGCTACTCAGAAGTCAGTTCCACTGTGTTCAGTGTGGCTTGTAACTCTATTTAGGATTGTTCAGCCTAAATGCTGAACTCTTCAAAAGTCAATTGGCAATGTAACAGAATGCTCATGCTGAAACTTCTTTAAGGAGATGATATCCGGGAGAAGCATAATAGAGAGCCAGGGCTGCTGTTCTTGGGGGCAACCACACATCCACCCCACATAACCAGCATATGACATTGTTTCACAGCTGCCAGGCCCAAGCAACTCAGGCACTCACCACTGATGGTTGTCCTAGCACCCTAGAGAATCCAGGCCCAGTCAGCCACCAGTAGGCCATTTCTTTCCCTTTCCTTTCCCCCCTCCTTTCCTTTAGTGGGTGAGATGACAGACTTAGAAGAAAAGAAGAAACCTGTGTCTGCTGCCTGCCACCAAAGTAAAGAAAGAAAGCCTACTGAGGAGGAGGAGAGGCTCCATCAGAGGACGCCTTGCCAAATATTGCAAGTCATTCCTACTCATAGTCTCTGGTCAGACCCTAATTTGTTGTTTACTTTGGAATCATAAGCAAAACTCATGGTTGACACCACTGGAAGCTGCACCAAACTTAAGAGTTTTTCTCTTTCCTGAAATTCATTAAGTCACAGTGCAAGTATCTTGCAGGAAGGCAGAGATCAGACTTCGAGAAAATTTCTGCAGCATGCTGTTATTCTATACAGTATATGTTTTCTCTTTGATGTGAGTGAAACATGATCTCACTGGTTACACCTGTTCAGTCCTTTGCTCAAGTCCAGGCTTTACAATGGTGCAGCTTTGTGATTTGCAACCTGTTGGCTGGCTCTCCAGTTGGAGTCAGTGTGAAGCAAAGCAGTTGATGCCCCTGGCTCAGCGGCCCCTAGCTGTGTCTTTAGCAAAGGGCTGGTCCCATTACACTTTTCAAAAGGCTGGTGTGAATTATGTGGAATAGGTGTGTTATGAGCAAATCACTGGTTTTATCAGATCCTTACTTTACCCTTTGTAGCCTAACACCCCAATCCTATCCCCGGCAGCACTGCCAGGTGCAGTGGCACCAAAATAGCAACTGCTGTATCCAGTTGCCTTGCTGGGACCTCTGGAGGTCTCCTCAGGGGAAGGGGACTTTTGTCCCCTTCCCGAAGGAAAGCGCCAGGCCCTACAATGGGGTTCTCAGGTTTGTGCCGGCTATTTTGCCACTGCAGATGACAGATCCTCCATGTCGGAATTTGTAGCTTGACGTGGAACATAGGATATAGTGGAGCAAGGCTCCAGAAAAAAATCAGTAATTTTTTCCTATCTCCCTCCCAGCCTCGTCACAACCCTTGCAACACCCGCTCCCCACACTCCCCCCACCCCAGAATGCCTCCCCCCTGACCCAAAGGCCCTTACCACCACCTTGAGCTCTTGCCTTGCTCCAGGTGGCATCCATCTGGATGCCCTAAAATCCTAAAAATGCCATAGAATTGGGCCCTAAAAGCCCCTACTGTAGGCAACTTTCTTTTATATGGCCACAATGAATATCAAACTTGCAAAGGAAGTAATTCAGGGGAAGGATAAAAATTTTTTAAAATCATTTGTCAGTGCTCTGGAAACATATCACAAGACACGAACAAATTAAACAAAATCCATTGTTTTTGCAAATATCAATCGTCCTCCTTGTACCTTGAATAAAATGTGATTTTTGTTTTATATTAAATGGATTTTCCAAATTGAAGTTCTATGATTATCAAGCCTTTACAGTATATTAGGAGGTGGTTGTAACATTGACAGTGGGGGAAAAAAACTCACAAGGACACAATCATAGCTCACATACTGGCACACTTGAAGGAGGGAGGCAAGAGAGAACTTGATTCACGTGATGCAGATGCAGCAATATTGCACTGGCAAAGACATCGTTGGCAGGTGCGAGTTGACAAATTAGCTTGTGGTGGACACCTTATACCTCCACAAAGCTACAGTGTCTGCCACCCCATGGACAGAGTTCTCTTTTCAGGGAGCCCTCTTCACCTTCCTAGTCTTGGTGGCAGCATCCAGGAATTGAAATGCTAATCACAAGATGAATCACCATCATATGTGTCAAGATGGGGGGGGGGGCAGAAGTTGCATGTTATGAAGACTCATCCACCTGAGAGGTACAATGCTGGAATAACTTTGCCTCCCCCCCCTAAAAATATGGGGCAACTCAAATATATTCTACAGGATAAACTGGGGAGGTCCCATTTGTTAATATTCAGGCACAGGAGTCAGGGATGGCCCAATATGATTGGCTGCCCAATGCCATCCCTGACCTGCCAGCATGGGACACATCTCCCCCAAACCCCAGCCCCTTAATAAATTTGCCTTCTTAATCTTTAGGGCTGCATTAGATGTGAATGTAAACACATAACACAGCCCAAGTGGGGGAAGGAATTATTTTACCAATCAATTATCCATTGGATTTCAATGGAAGTTTGTTCCCCTGCTATAAATAGTGCAGGAGGACACAATCAGGATCAAAATGTTGTAAGGTGTGGTGACAACCACTCTGTGGCAGTGTCAGAACATGCTAGTGGGTGACAGGGCAGTGATGTCATACCCTGATGAGGAGAAGTGCCACAGAAAGCATAGCTGACAAAGTTTGGGCAGCAGAAGAGTCAGTTGAGACACAGGCAGCTTGGAAAGAGGAACAAAGGAGCGAGGAGGGGGAGGTCAGACAGGAGCTGGCAAGAGGAGAAGGAAGAGAAGGCAAGGAGAACCACAGTGTGGACTGGGGAAGGGTGGTGGTCGGGTCCTAGGAAGAAAAAGGGGAAGAGAAGACATGTGGCATGAATGTGAGAGGAAGCCAGGAGAAGACCTGTGCAGAACTGCCTAACTGGGCTGCTCCTCTGAAGCTTCTGCTACTGGGAAGGGAGACCCCCAACGCTCCAGAAACCAAACCTGCAAGGTTGCAGTAAACCTTGCTGCCCCAGTGTCCCACCCAAACCCATATGACAGGGGTGCTCAAACTTTCAACTTTAGGGATGCTGGACCTTTAACAAGTGTATAGAAGAGAGAATTGCAGCAGGTGCAACTTGTCATCCCACAGATGACAAGCTACACCTGCTGAAATTCTCTCTTCTATACACTTGTTAGAGGTCCAGCATCCCTAAAGTTGAAAGTTTGAGCACCCCTGCCATATGAGATGGAGCGGCCTGCCTGGTATGACCCACAGGGGCAGATGAGGTGACACAGGTAAAGCACAAAAGCCACCCCAAATGTTTGACTGAAGAAGCAACTCTCCTTGCACTGGGCCACGTTATGTATTTACCAACCTGTCATTTGCCCCTAACATTATTCTTCTAGCTGTTTGAAATGTGACACCCCTGCATGGTGTGAGAAGGCTGATTGCCATCAGGCATACATCAGTGAGAATGGTGTAGAAAGGTGCACTTTTGCCACTCTTCTAACTCATTTTCAGTGGTCCTTTCTATCTCAAACTGTTTTGGCTGTTGGCCTGCTTTCTTTTCCCTTGAAGTGCTGAATGATGCTGTCCATGATTGAAATCCCAGATTTAGGCCAGTTTACATAGTCTAGAGTTACTTGGATGGGAGTTTTGAACCATATTAACAGGTTTCAAGTGTGGATAATTCTTTTTCTAATGCTGAAGTTTTTCTGAAACAGTAATTTTTTCCATTATATTTTCTTGAACACATTTTTAGTCAATGACTGTAACCCTGTTCAGGTGTTCAATAAATGGATATGCTGTACCTGGGAAAAGAGGGAACATTCTGGGGAGGAAGTGTCACCAAGTTCACGGCTGTCCTCCTTAGCCAAAAACTGTACCTGGGGGCAGCACGAGGCATGGCTATGTTGGGGGTGTGTGATTACCTGGCATGTTCTCTTCCCCTTGCTACACAAGACAGTGAACAGGGCAATTGAATACCTGAACGGGGCTGGTTTATTTCCTGAAGCAGCTGTAAGCCAGTGTGGTAGAGTAGATGATGTTGTATTTTACAGAAAAGACCTTGGTACAAATGAAACTCCCTGTAATTGGAGCTGGACTGGAGAGCAAACAGCTGTAGGGCCTAACGGTTAGCCACAGCAACCTTCTCCCTTGCTCTCCTCTCCACTCATTTACTTGCTAAATTTGGATTGGACTGGGCATCACCACCAGATATAAGAAGCCAGACTGTTGCACATGCATGGCTCTGCACCACTGCCACAGGACACCGGGGCCACCCATGTCAGGGGACACCGAGAAGGCTTCTCTGCTGCCTCTGAGAAGTACCCCCTAATCTGCTACCTCTTTACTACACCTTAAGGCAGGGCCAACCTTGTCCCCAGGGTATTCTGTTCTCTTTGACAGAGATGTCTGAGCACCCTCACCAAAGAATTCTTAGCTCCTTGGACAGAAACCACCACAATCAAACTGATACCGCTTTACGGCGTAGTTATAGTACATGCATTCATGGTTATTGTGGTGAAAACCAGAACAAGGCTTAAAGTTCTGCTTTGACTGCTATAATCTTTCCTTGGTGTTACTACAACTTCTTTGGACTTTACAGAGTTGTAATAAATAAATACGGGTTAAAAAAAACAAACTGGTGCCTTTGAATCAGACCTTCTCTTTTCCAGCCAGATCAAAAAGATCGCTGAGGGAAGATGCAAACATACTCTTGTGGTTAGGTTGAAGAAGGAGGAAAAAACTTACAGCAGCTGTCCAGTATCACAAGAATTGATAACAAGTCTGACAAGCTGACAGGCACTGATGCTTTCTCCACATCAAAAGATCCCTTTTAAGGGATCACCATTGGGAATAAACAGTCCCTCATAGTTGGCTGCTACTTGTATACTAGTTAAGCTTGGCTCCTAAAAAGCAGTGGTTACCTAATGAGAAATTCATTTTTCAGGTTTCAAGGCCACATTCACGAAGTCTAGATAGTAACCCAACGTTTTGCCCTAAACTCTGTAGAGCTGTGTTTCTCAAACTGTGGGTCAGGACCCACTAGGTGGGTCGCAAGTCAAGTTCAGCTGGGTCCCCATTCATTTCAATGTGTATTTTATTTAATAAACTTGATGCTGCCATGGTATGTGACTGCATTTGAGAAAATGTTACAGACCTTTTACTTCTGTACTTTTAACAGGTTACTGTGTATATGCTTTTAACAATGGTAGTCAATTGGACTTACTTCCAGGTGTGAATAGGAGTGCAGCCTTTCGGATATTTGGATAATTTTTTTAAAAACCAATCAAAGCTGCTTGGGAGATTTAGGAGGGTTTTTCTTTATTTTAAATAAATATTTAAACTTACACTTATTGTAAACTTTTAATTAATTTTATTTGATTTTGTTATATGGAGGGGTATTACAATTTTTCCTGCTTGGTGATGTAACTTCTGGCCATGACATAACTTCCAGCTTAATGATACAACTTCCGGTGGGTCCCGACAGATTGTCATTCTAAAAAGTGGGTCCTGGTGCCTAGAAAAATGGGTCCTAAGTCCTGGGTCTGAGAAAAATACAACTAAGCTGACATCTGGAAAAATTTTTTTTTTAATTTTTATTAATTTTTTTAACACACACAGACATCACACAATACAAAACAATACAAATGATACAAACATATAACATACATTTAGGAGTGCTGAGTACCATATACCATTACTAATTAATCATACTATACCTCCTAATCTACTTACTCAACATCTGGAAATCTTGAAACCCACTAGGAATGTCACACTCTACTGCATGATAGTGCGTGCAGTACAGTGTGATAGTCTTGCTGCGAGTTGTATTATTCTTTCTTCCCTTGATAATGCTCTACAGCAGTGGTTCTCAATCTAAGCACCAGAACCCACTTTTTAGAATGAGAAACTGTTGGGACCCATCAGAAGTGATGTCATGACCAGAAGTGACATCATCAAGCAGGAAAATTTTTAACAATCCTAGGCTGCAATCCCACCCATACTTACCCAAGAATAAGTCCCATTTACTTTTAACAAGCATAGACATAATTGCCTGTTAAAAATATAGATCTGTAACATTTCCCCAAATGCAATCACATACCATGGTAGCATCAAGTCTAATATATTAAAAATAAAATATTGAAATGAATGGGGACCCACCTGAAATTGGCTCATGACCCACCTAGTGGGTCCCAACGCACAGTTTGAGAAACTCTGCTCTACAGAGTTTAGGGCAAAATGTCAGGTTACTATTTAGACTCGGTGAACATGGCCTTGAAAAATGAATGGCCCAGAAAATGAATTTCTCATTAGGTGACAACTCTTGACACAAGAGCCTTAGGGTCCAGTTCTTTCCAACTTCCCAGCACCATTGGTCAGCTGCACCATTTTAAGATGGCCTCTTTTTCTGAATTCTATCTAGAGAGCCTTGTTTTACTCCAAAAGAAAATAGGTCAGTTGATGTATATTTAGCATTGGGATATTCAGTGACTGCAGTAAGCACTCTCATGTACTATCTTCAGTCTAGTTTTTCCTGTTATTGGGCTCCTGTACGCTGACAGTGGTCAGGACATCCCTCTCTTTGTTTAGTGACTGATAATTTGATATTGCCCTTCCTGAGCCTGTAATCATTCTCTGCTGTTTCTGCTTAGTCAATAAGGATCATTCTTCATGAGGAGCTGAAGACCACCCTCTGTCTTAACACATCACCCTGAGCAACTCAGGCGATGGCCACATTGCTAAACTAAATAAATAAGCACTTTTGAACAGTTTGAACTACTGTTGCACTCTATATCAAATGATCAGGCCTTTTCATGAGCATGAAACAGAAACATTTTTAAAAGAGTCATGTGACATTAAATAGCTAACTGGGATCAGTTGAAGAGATGTCTTGCTTAACTTAGACCAGTGTTTCCAGAACTGAGGGTCTGGACCCACCAGTGGGTCGCAAACAGATTTCAGGTGGGCCGTGAGAGGTTTTTGAAACATTAAAAGAAACAACTTTGCTTGCACACCTCACATATGGCAGCATTTTTCAAAGGACACTGGAGTAGAGACTCTGCCTCATCTGTCTCCCCACTTACAATACGTCCTTGCTTTGCAAGGATCCTTGCCCTGTTTGCAGAAGAACATTGTTAGCTGTAATGCTCATCTGGAATACTGATCTGTGGTATGAGGTAATCTTCATACCCCCAAATTAAAATGTCACATTTTCCAATTTTATCTCATAATTGGCATACTATACATGGCATACATGGCATACATGGAATGCATTCCATGGCATACATGGAACTGGGTTTCAGCCTTTTATCTGGCCTGGAAGTACCTAACTGAACATCTTGCTCTCTAGTTCAGCCTTCTGGGTTCTCTGGAATGACTATAAAAGGAACAATTTGTTCCTGGGCCCAGGGTCAAAAAAGGGGGCCCAGGAGTCAAAGAAGGGCTCCCAAAAATTTCCTGGGATTTTATATTTTCCAATCTCACCTGGACTTGCTGCCCGCATGGGATGCTGGGTGTATGGTGGCTATGTATTGGCAACCTTCAGTCTCGAAAGACTATGGTATCGCACTCTGAAAGGTGGTTCTGGCACAGCGTCTAGTGTGGCTGAAAAGGCCAATCCGGGGGTGACAATCCCTTCCACACCGGGAGCAAGTGCAGTCTGTCCCTGGTCTGTCTCCCTGGCTATGGGCCTTCCTTCTTTGCCTCTTAGCCTCAGACTGTTGGCAAAGTGTCTCTTCAAACTGGGAAAGGCCATGCTGCACAGCCTGCCTCCAAGCGGGCCGCTCAGAGGCCAGGGTTTCCCACTTGTTGAGGTCCATCCCTAAGGCCTTCAGATCCCTCTTGCAGATGTCCTTGTATCGCAGCTGTGGTCTACCTGTAGGGCGCTTTCCTTGCACGAGTTCTCCATAGAGGAGATCCTTTGGGATCCGGCCATCATCCATTCTCACGACATGACCAAGCCAATGCAGGCGTCTCTGTTTCAGCAGTGAATACATGCTAGGGATTCCAGCACGTTCCAGGACTGTGTTGTTTGGAACTTTGTCCTGCCAGGTGATGCCGAGGATGCGTCGGAGGCAGCGCATGTGGAAAGCGCTCAGTTTCCTCTCCTGTTGTGAGCGGAGAGTCCATGACTCGCTGCAGTACAGAAGTGTACTCAGGACGCAAGCTCTGTAGACCTGGATCTTGGTATGTTCCGTCAGCTTCTTGTTGGACCAGACTCTCTTTGTGAGTCTGGAAAACGTGGTAGCTGCTTTACCGATGCGCTTGTTTAGCTCGGTATCGAGAGAATGAGTGTCGGAGATCGTTGAGCCAAGGTACACAAAGTCATGGACAACCTCCAGTTCATGCTCAGAGATTGTAATGCAGGGAGGTGAGTCCACATCCTGAACCATGACCTGTGTTTTCTTCAGGCTGATTGTCAGTCCAAAATCTTGGCAGGCCTTGCTAAAACGATCCATGAGCTGCTGGAGATCTTTGGCAGAGTGGGTAGTGACAGCTGCATCGTCGGCAAAGAGGAAGTCACGCAGACATTTCAGCTGGACTTTGGATTTTGCTCTCAGTCTGGAGAGGTTGAAGAGCTTTCCGTCTGATCTGGTCCGGAGATAGATGCCTTCTGTTGCAGTTCCAAAGGCCTGCTTCAGCAGGACAGCGAAGAAAATCCCAAACAAGGTTGGTGCAAGAACACAGCCCTGCTTCACTCCGCTTCGGATGTCAAAAGGGTCTGATGTGGAGCCATCGAAGACAACAGTGCCCTTCATGTCCTTGTGGAAAGATCTGATGATGCTGAGGAGCCTGGGTGGACATCCAATCTTGGGGAGAATCTTGAAGAGGCCGTCTCTGCTGACCAGGTCGAAAGCCTTTGTGAGATCTATGAAGGCTATAAAGAGTGGCTGTCGTTGTTCCCTGCATTTCTCCTGCAGTTGTCTAAGGGAGAATACCATATCAGTGGTGGACCTGTTGGCTCGGAATCCACACTGCGATTCTGGATAGACGCTCTCTGCAAGTACCTGGAGCCTCTTTAGTACAACTCGGGCAAACTCTCTCTCTCTCTCCTTAGCGTGTATGGTGGCTATGGCTACCGCAAACCATATGTACTGGGCCAAGGAATCCATACATGACACTCCTTAACACAGTGTGAAATCTGGGAGGAAACTGGCCTGCTCTTTGGCTTGCTGATCTGCTTACCATGAAGGAGTGTATCAAGGACACAGCTGTGGAACTACAGCTGCTGCAGAAGTATATTATGGGCAGTGATCCAGATAGGTCTGGCGCGCTACTACACAGACATCTGTCTTTTGCTCATTTTTTTTCTTCAAGAAGAAGGCTAGGGGAGATTATTCTAATCACAATCTACATTAATGGGCTTTTAAGGATATGGCTGTCCCACACATTACCTTGTGTGCAGCATGGAAAGGGGGGGGAGAAGACCCATTTTGCCACCACAGAAATTGGCATGTGTCTCAGTAATTATCAGATCCAGACCTCCTGCTTGTTACATGAGGTAAATTTATTTAAAATATTTATTTCCCACCTCCCAGACTCTGACCATTAGAGCTGACTTGACAAATACAATTTAGGCTGCATTCCTAAGCACATTCTCTGGGGAGCAAATCCCACTGCACTCCATAGGACTTACTTTTGAGTAGACAAGCATAGGTTTGGACTGTTGAAAATGCAATCAGCAGAAACAGTCATGAAAATATTTTTGTGAGGGACACACATTGCATTTCAGGAATCCAACATTTTTTTTAAAGGAAGCAATCCTCTATAAAATGGCAGTAATGAACACTTATACAAGTAGGATTTTATTTTACTCTGAACTAGTTGCCCAGAATGCTGAAAATTCTCAACCTGATGAGCCTCCCGAGGAAGAGAATTCCACAAAAAGCCACATTTTCCCCAAAATTCTACCTGCTGAAGTTCTGCCAGTCAATCATTTCATTACAACCCACCAGTGGCGTCACTAGGGTTTGTGTCACCTGGTGCGGGAGGCCACTGCATCATTTATTTATTTATATTTTATTTATACGGGTATTTATATACTGCCTTTCTTGGTCTTTATTCAAGACTGTTTACATAGGCAGGCTATTTAAATCCCTGTAGGGATTTTTACAATTGAAAGAAGGTTCTATCTTTCAAGAACCACAACATTCAGATGTTTCTTTCTGATCTGGTTTCACATTCTGGCCTCCATCCTCCCACGCTCAGAGCAGATGGAATAACTCGGCTCAGCTTGTCAGCTGCTTCAAGGTCGCATGGTGCCGGTGGCCTCGAACTGGCGACCTGCGGATGTTATCTTCAGGCAAATGGAGGCTCTACCCTCTAGACCAGACCTCCTGCCCTCCTCCATCCCCATGATGGACCTCTTCCCATACCACTGGAGGGGCAATGACCTGGGAGATGGGTGTGGTGATGCACCATTGTCTCACCCCACTGACTTTTTGCTTACAACTTTTGATAGGGTAGAGATATTTCAACACGGTTTGTTTCATTGCATTCTGTATGAAATTATGCATTGAGTGATATTTAACATGATGGTATTATTCAAAAGTACCAAGATTTTAAAAATTTTGGTTAGTATTGGTGTCACCTCTCCATGCATGTCACCTGGTGAGGTCTATGCCCCTGTACCCTCCTAGTGACACCACTGCAACTCACCTTCCTCTGTGGCACCATAACTGCCTCAGGGCTGACCTATTCATGAATCCAGCTAAGGCAGCTGCCTCAGGTAGCAGATCAGCAAAAGACAACCATCTATGCCAATTCACCTCCAATGCTCCTCCTCCTCCCCCCACTCACAGGAAATGTGGAGGAGATACTCTAGCACACTAGTCCTCCTCCTCATCACTTCTTATTTGACTCCGCCTTCATTCCTTTTCCAATCTAGGGAGGGAGATAACCAGAGGCTGGCACACCATCAAATAAGAAGCAGCAGCATTTGGCATACTGCCTTACAGCCCAATCCTATCCAATTTTCCAGTGCTGGTGCTGCTGTGCCTATGGGGTATGCACTGCTTCCTGTGTTGGGGGTGCAGTCACAGAGGCCTCCTTAAGGTTTGGGAACGTTTGTTCCCTTTCCCCCAGGCTGCATTGCAGTTGCAGGTGCTGGAAAGTTGGATAGGATTGGGCTGTAAGGCTCTGGGTAATCTTCTCTCTAATATCACTATCTCCCCTTTTTGAAAGCAGTACAATATTTCCATGAGAACAAAAATAACAGTAAATAATAATAATAGATTTTCCCTTCATACAACTTCATTACGTCAAAGTTTGTCCCTAACTCTTAACTGTAATGAAAGCATCTGGAAACCTATTGCCTTATTGTTTTACAGATCTATCCAGTTTTCTTAGTTAGGAGGTGAACAGAACAGCAAATATACTTACTTCACACAGACCGATAGACCAAATTGGTGACGTAATGCCCTGCTCTGGGCCTCTGTCTAATGAAGGCCAAGTGCTGAGACATTTTCCCTTAGTAATCTGTTAAGCGAGTCTGAGGTCCCCTCTGTGGTTTTGAAGAGCAAGTAATGAAAGGCTGGGAGAGGAGAATCCAGTTATACATTCATTGGGAAATGGGCGCCTTGGCTCTCTCATATTACAAAGGTCTTGTGTCAGACCTCCATAAAGAGAATGCTTTTATTACCAGCCAACAGTAGTAGATATAAAACTGAAAAGGTGATTTTCCAGCAAAGCTGCACATCAAAGGTTCCTCCTCTCCGCCTCATGCATGTGGTGGGCTGTTTTAACTATCAATGACTGTATAGATTTCAACATTCTGTATGCTATATATCAAATGATGGCTTTTCTTATGACCCATCATTTGAACAAATAAATTACCTTTTTAAATTTTCTGCTTCTTTGATGCTTCTAAGAATCTCCAGAACCTATGCAATTTTGTGTCTAACTCTGCATTTGTACAGCAAAAACAACAGAAACCATTTCCCTTTACCTAGGTTTGTAAAGGCCCCTTAAGGGGGCAGGGGCAAGGGCCCGCAGGCTGGGGTGTCGCGACACTCCAGTTTGAAAAGCCCTGATGTAGCCCAGTCATGTATACGGAACCTCACAGACCACACATGACTCACTCCTAAATCAGGCAATTCATGCCTTGTGCATTAGCTAGAGCTGGGTAGCTTATTTGTGGTGGTTGAATGATATTATGCATTTCATCTATTTTACATTCCAGTCTGTAACAATTTATGAGAACATATAGTTATATACAAATGGGAATTGGTCAATCATTTAACAGACTCTACATTGGAACAAATTCCAGCCTAGTGGTTTCAAGCAAACCCCATGCATTTGTTTCATGTTATTTCTTCACGGAGACTAATAGTCTTAATTAGTCCGTCACACAGTATACTCTAGAGAAAATCAGAACTGCACAAAACAACAGTGGGGGGTAAATTACATAACTGTGACTTAATGATGTCATTAAGGAACAGGGAGAATATTGTTTACAGAGGGTGGGAAAGGCCTAAAATGACTGAATTAAAAATTTCAATTTTTTTCCATTTCAACCTCCTTGAAGCAGATGGTGGTTTGAACATAACTTCTTGAGGACCTGGTCCTTCTTTACAATACCTTGTACAATATCTTGTAGATGTGATGAAAAAGTGCCAAAGTGTACACTCTTACCACACCTACAAGTATATAACACAGGATTCAATCATACATTCAACATCTGATTTGCACAATCTTTCTGCCTTGCTTCCCCACCAGACCAACAGAGAGCTTGCTTTGGATAAATATGAAAAAATAGGCTCTTTTGCACTGCAAAGTGTGATTTGTTAACAAGGACATATGATGTTATTTAAAACATATATATCCTCCTTTCCTATCTTGTAGGTTTTAACACACAGTGCAGGCAACTCTAACAAAACTTCAAACAAATTACATTATAAAACTACAAACACAAAGAGGACACAGTAATCCTGGCGTTTATTCACACAAATAGTTCAGAAACTGGTCAGGTCCTAGGCCTGCTAGAACATAAAAGTTTTTAGCTTGTGTCAAAATGCCATTAGGGAAGGTGTTGAAAAGATTTCCCAGGGTAGGGTGTTCAGTAGCCTGGGTACCAGCAGAGAGAAGGCTCTTTTCTATGTTCCTGCAAAGGGTGGTGGGTCACATATGTAAGCACCACCATGCAGGAAAAGATTATTTGTAAGTACAGTATACCAATACAGGAGCTTTAAAGATAATAACCAAAAACTTGAATTGAACTTAAATCTAGTGAAGCCTGATGTTCATCAAGAAGCCGATTAAGGTAAGTCCTGTTGCATTCAGTGAGCCTTACTTCTGACTAGTCATGCATAGGATTGTCTTGCATGGTTATAACCTCCCCAACACACGTTTACCTGGGAGTAAGCCCCATTGAACTTAAGGCAATTTACTTTTGAGAAAACATGCAGAAATTGTATCATAAAGTTCTCTAGTCCTTCAATTCCACCCTCAACTGCAATGCATCTTTAGTATTTTATAACTGCCCAAGCTAATATATCATGTACAGAAAATAACTTTGCTGATCATGTTGTTTGTCCTCTGGTGAAAAATCTTATCTTCTATCTGTTTGTTAACAATGAAAAGAGTCAGATAAACACTTAAGCTTCTCCTTCATTAAGGGTACTTGGGGAAATCAGTAATTTCCTCTTCAAGCTTCTGGCAGAATTGAGTTCTGGGGCTTTCTTGTTAGTGGTTTAAATCAACAACATAAACAAGCCCTTTAACTAGCACTGCCAAAACAGAAATCTCTGCAATGCCCTCTCCAACCAGTTTCTGGGGGCTGAGGACAAAGGCTGAACTGATTAGATCACACCTTCAAGAAAAAAGGAAACAAATGGAATGGAAGGAATTCAAGAGCATGTTAAAGCTGCTTTAAAAATCCCAGGAATGCAAATAAAAACCATACAGCAACCTGCAATCAATAAAGTATGCTAACAACTGTGAAAGGTTTTGTCTTATAAGTAAATTAGAATTCAGGCATGAATAACGGAGATTGTATGGCATTTGGCAAAAATAAAAGAAGATGGAGAGACAACAATGGTAGCAGAATTAGACTTAATGCTTCCTGGATCAAGGGAAGTAAACAGCTGGAGAAAAGTACGAAATTGACAAACTACCAGTAGACTATTTGTCTTGGGACAGAAAAGTAGATAAAATCTTACTCTGAGTTACTTCTAGGTTTACAGACATGAAGTAAGATCCATTGAACTGAGTGCAGCTTCTTTGTGAGTAAATATGCAGAGATCAGACTTCTGGTCTCTTGAGCATCCCATCAAATCTCTGAATTTGGAGGCTCCTTGCGGTGCTTAGTTTTGCCTCTGTTGTAAGAGAACTTGAATTCAATCCACAGCACACTTTGGGAATCTATAACCAAAGAGAAAACCATAATTTGACAAGATTTCAAAACTTGGGTATAGGAAACAGATTTATTATTTGGCAGGAGGTTTAATTAAGATCAAGAGGTTGGTCATTTTCCTGATATTAATGCTGCTTAAGACATTTTTTGTAAATCATACACAGAAAGGAGAATCCTAAACATGTTCACTCAGAAATTAATACCACTGTTTAAAAGTGCTTACTCACTAGTAAGCATGCTTATGATTGTAGCCTTAAATCTTGATCAATTCGAGCTCAATCCTATCCAACTTTTGAGCACCTATGCAGTCACAGTGCAGCACTGAGGCAAGGGAACAAACATTCCCTTATCTTGAGAAGGTCTCCAGGACTGCCACACCACCACATGATGCAGCATGCACCCTGTTGGCACAGCTGCATCGGTGCTGGAAAGTTGGATAGGATTGGGCCCTTAGTCGGAAAGAAACAAATAGGAGTTACAGGACTATATGCTCAACCATGTAAAACAAATTTCAGCACCTAATACTGTAAATTGCAGTAGAATTAGAATTTACATTGAAATTTCCCAGCTATGATTTGGAGGTTGGGGAAGTATAATTCTATCTCACAACATTCATTTTCTACCAGCTAAAAGAAACCTGATATATATTTTCAATGGTATCTTATTCTCGGAAGATTAAATAAAATTTCAAAACCAAAACCTATCAGTAAGAGTTGAAAAGGTGGCATTCTATATGCAGATTTTTCTCATGTGTGAAGGATTTTCCCCACCATTCAAAGGTTGCTGGAGCTCATAGCAGGAATGAACTTTTAGATAATTAAATGGATCAAGGTTAGCACCTGAAAAAGAAATGTTTCTTATGAATAATTTACTTAAGATACTGTGGTCCCCAGACAATTGCTTTATTGCTGCAGAGTTTATTGGTTGCATCCAGAATTAGCTGGACTTGACATTGGAAAATTTGTTTCTAGTCTTATGGTTTAAAAAAAAAAGGGGGGGGGGTGATCAAGGCTCAACAGAAATTGACTGATGTACACAGGGACGTTTATGCTTTTCACTATGAAGTAAGATAAATGGGCAGGAGGTCTGGTCTAGAGGGTAGAGCCTTCATTTGCCTGAAGATAACATCCACAGGTCACCAGTTCGAGGCCACTGGCACCGTGCAACCTTGAAGCAGCTGACAAGCTGAGCCAAGTTATTCCATCTGCTCTGAGCGTGGGAGGATGGAGGCCAGAATGTGAAACCAGATCAGAAAGAAACATCTGAATGTTGTGGTTCTTGAAAGATAGAACCTTCTTTCAATTGTAAAAATCTCTACGGGGATTTAAATAGCCTGCCTATGTAAACCACCTTGAATAAAGTCTTGAATAAAGACCAAGAAAGGCAGTATATAAATACCTGTTCTTCTTCTTCTTCTTCTTCTTCTTCTTCTTCTTCTTATTATTATTATTATTATTATTATTATTATTATTATTATTATTATTATTATTATTATTAAATAACAGCTTTGGGGAAGGGCATTCTAGATCTGAAATATAGCATGGGGTGGGAAGTGTTAAAAGCCCTCCTTCACTGCCATAGCCTGGATCTCACTCTTACACAGATCTGCTTATAAATTTAAAAAAAATGCAAGTGACCCCATCACAGATTTCCTGATATCTAATCTAGTTTGACCTTCAAAGGCTCCAGTGCTATACTTTTCGTATGAGTAAGTCCTATTGACTTACGACAATGAGACTTATTTCTGAGTAGATGGGCTAGGATTTTGCTGCAAGTGTTGGAGGAGTACTTGGAATATTGGAAAAAAATGTAGGGTTGAACAGGATCGTTGCAGCATAAGCAAAGGAAATCCCCTTTTCCCCTAGGTAAAGTTTAAATGTCCTGCCACCCAGGCTAGCCGCTACAGAAGCACACACAGTGCAATGGAGCAGGAGGCTGATTGAAGCTGCATAAAAAGAAAGTTTACTCATATATACAGCATCTGATTATGATCAGAGAAGTTCTGACATTTATAAGACAGGGAGACCCTATGGGTGTCTCCCGCTGTGTGCAATATGCTGAAAATGGCCGCCGGGCAGAAGAGCCCCAGCATGGCACATGTCACTGGTCAGAAGAGAAGAGAGAGAATGTGGTGAAAAGGCAGGAAAGAAACAGAGCCAGAGCCACTTCTCCCACTGGAACAAAGAGGAGCAGATAGAAAGTCCCAGATAGGTGACTAGGCATTACTGAACCCTCCCCCTGGTATACTGCAAGCAATTCTATAACATTTTCAACAGCAAGTCCAATATATTATATAGTTTCCACCCAATCACTCTGTTCCTTGGGGCCAGCCCAAGCTTTCCTGAGAAGGCATGCAAATGCCTGATGATCTGCCAGCCTCTGCTCCATTTACTTTCCAATGTTCTAGCACAGAGGTGTCCAAATTTTTTGGCAGGTGGGCCACATCTCTCTGACACTGTGTCGGGAGCCAGGAAAAAAAAGGAATTAATTTACATTTCAAATTTGAATAAATTTACATAAATGAATATTTTAGAGATGGAACTTATATGAATGAATGAAGGTCTTGCAATAACTCAAGGCCTATAAAAGGCCTTGCACAAGGTAAGGCCAGCCTTTCCTTTGCTGCCACTGCAGCATCACAGACGTGAAACAGCAAGCAGTGGAGGGAGCCCTCATCCCACAGCTCACGCTAGAGATTGAACCATTTGCCGTCACAGTGAGAGCAGTTGCATTGGGCCAGCACGGGCTCCAGCAAGTCTCTGAGAGGCCAGAGGCTCATTGGACACTGAGGGCTCCCTGTGGGCCGGATTGGGAGTCCTTGAGGGCCGCAACTGGCTTTGGGCCAGTTTGGTTACCCCTGTTCTAGCATATGGGCCCACACGCCACAAGTGCTTTATCCTGCCTACATGATATTTGGGCTCTCCCAGCATCACCATCAGCTACTGAGCTGCCATGTGATGCATTGGCAGACACATCACTGTTAAAAGGGCGGTGCTGGGAGAACCCAATTATCATGTGGACATGTCAAAGTCATAATGCTGCAGAACATATGTACCTATGCATGAACATACTGTTAAGATTTTGAATTGAAATTGAATGAAGAGCCAAGCAAGGGCAAGTTCAGGTGTGGCTTGACTCAAGTCAAGTCACGAGTCTCCGCCCCTGTGACCTGACTGAAAAATGAGTCATAATGGGGACACTTTCTGAGTCTCCCTGAGTGTTTTTGTGACTCAAAAACACTAGAGTCTTAAGCTGTTCCCTTTAAAAAGTCAACCATGGAAAAACATGGAGGTGCTGCTGAGATATGTATGTTGGCATTCTCTTTAAATACTCCCCTAATGTCCCCATCCCATCTGTGATCAAGGCAGGAGGGGGTGGGACGGACTGCATGAAAGCAGGAACAGAAGCAGCAAGAGGGAGGAGGGTCATGTGCAGCAGCTGGAAGCTTACCAGTACAATCCAATCCTTTGCAGCTCTATACAAAAGTTGTTCCACTTGCACCAATGAAGATTCCTCCTCCCAAGTAACAACTGAGCCATGAGGAGCTATGCAGTTGGAAAGCGTGATAACTATGAACTGCTTCCCTGCCTCCTCTCCCTCTCTGGGCTTCTCCAGTCAGTCCTAAGGCAAGAACCTCCTTGGGCTCCTCCTTCTGCCCTCCCTCATCCAAAGGAAAAAACCAGACTGCCCACCCTTTGTCCAAGGACCATTGGTTCCTTTAGAGATGGGCAAGAGAGCCCGCTCCCACCTGATGGAAAAGCCAAACATTAACCCTTCCCTGCCTCCTGGCTGGTACTTCCCTGCTGCTCACCTGGTCTGAATGGTGGCTACATGAGGTCTGTCATGTCACGAAAAAGTAAGCAAGCACACCCAGACACAGATGGACTCCAGTGCATATGCATGTGAAATCGGTGCCATGTCAAATGGCCTCAGACTCGAGTAAATGCCCAAGACATCAGCGCTGTGAAAAATGCTGATTTTTGCATCTTGGACTCAAGTCACCTGACACGAGTTACCATCCCTATGAAGAGCTTCCATTTGAGACCCCATCCAAACCCACTGAGCAGAGACTGCAAGCAATAATAATCTGATGTGCTACTTGCCTATGCAAATGTGATAATAATATGGCACTGGCCCCTAGCACTGGGGAAAAAAAAGTTGCTGGTCCTCCAAATCAGGCAGTTTGGTAAACTCTGCCCTGAGATCTGTTTATTTGAGAAAAACTGAGCATGCTTTGTTCCCCCTTCTTCACTAACCCCTCACTCTTTCGAAAGATTAAAACAATGGAAGAGCTCTCTTGTATTTCTTCATTCCCTTGGCCCCCATTTTTGCTAAAGCCAACAAGTTTCATACTTGCATAGAACTCGGGTTTACTATATTAATTTTAAAGTGATTAGCACACTCATAAAACAGATCCTAACCCCTGGAACAAATCCTTGTCTGTGCTTTCTGCAAAGATGGAAAAAGTATTTAAAGCTGATCTTTTCCACATAATGAATGCCAGAAGGGAGATGCTATTTAAAGTTGAGTGCTCAGTGCTCCCTGTAAATGTTTGGAAATGGCTATAGAATGTAAAACAATACCATCTAGTGGCAAAGCTTGTCAGGTGTTCAAATGCTGTGCATATTTACTCAAAAGTCCCATTTTGCAGCTTATTAGCAGGTGTAAATTCATAGAATTGTTGCCTTAAATAGGCTAGCAAAGGGCTGTCAATCATTTTTCATACAGTGGGCCTAACTGCATTCATGGCAGCTGCTGAGGTCCAGAAGAGACATGATTAACCAGGAAGTGATATCGTTAAGCAGATGATGGCCTGAAATAAGCACTTTGCTCTCATGTAGGAACTCATTAGCTGCAAATAACAGAAGAGAAAATATGCAAATCTTGATCATACTTTCAAAATATGGGACAGCCGAATATCTTGTGTGCTACCCTTTCAGTAGTGCTGTGTCTACTGAGGTGTCACTTCACAGTTTAGCAGCTGCTCTGAGTATGGCCTGTATGATATTGGGTCCCGTTAGGGAGAAGGGCGGGATAAAAATAAAGTTTTTATTATTATTATTATTATTATTATTATTATTATTATTATTATTATTATTATTATTATTATTATTATTATTATTGGACTCTCTCAGCCCATGGGCAGTGCCTCCCTCACTTGGCCTTTTTGGTCTGCTCCTTCCCCTGTAATGTTCCTCATCTTCTGAGGCTTCCTTCCAGCTCTCCTTCCCAGAGCCTCAACAGAAGAAGTGCTGCTGAAAGGGCATTGTTGGGAGAGCCCAACTATCATATGGGCTGGATAAAGAGCTTCTGTGCACCATATCTGGTCTGCAGGCCTTATGTTCGACACCCCTGGGCTAGCTATTACTCTGCTGTATGGATATTATCCTCACTGTCCATAATGTTTATATCACTTGCAACTTGGTCCTACCACTATTTACCCAGAAGAAAGAACCACTATGTTCTGTTGGGGCTTACTCCCAAGGTAACTAACTATGCATAGTGTTGCAGCCTTAATGTAAAAATTGCTTCAAAAGTGTCATACTGGTAATAACGCTTGTTAAGACTGGGAGATGAAAACAGTTTTTAAGAACGGCAGTGAGGCAGACCTTGGGTGGAAACTTCAGGCTACAATCCTATGCATATTTTCCTAGGAATCCGCCCCATTGAACACAATGGGATTGACTTCTGTGTAGGCATGCATATAATTGTGCTGTCAATCAATTAGTTAAACCAAATCCAAACAATGGCTTGTGTCCTAAGGTTTCTTTCCTCCAAAGGAAGATTCCACCTCCTACAGAAAGAAAACTTTGTTACAATCCAGTATCCAGTAAAACAAAGCAGAATTAATAACTAGATGTTTTGAGTCTGGACTGTCTACAGTTTTGTCTCAAATCTCACATGGGAGAACTGGGGATTTAAGAAAGAAATGTTCCTGTTTCTTAATTACTATGGATGTTTTCTCAAATGACAGGGTGGAGTCTGAGACCCATGCTCTATAAAAGGTGGAAGTGGAGAGAAAAATAAACCATTTGTCACCTTCAAATCTGCAAAGGGTGCTTCCAGACTTTTCTCCACACTAATTGTAGTTGCAAAGTATGTAAAAAGTGGAATAGCAGCAGGGTTTCCATACACAATACAAAACTCATTTTTATACAGGTTTTTCCCATATGTAATTCATTTTTCCCCCCTGTTCAATCCAGAGAGGAGATCACATCCTCCCCCACTGTTGGTCAGCCCCCATTTTCCTAGAAAACAACATCCCTTTTTAACCCCCTCCCCCCCAAAAAAATCCTGCCCAAGTAAAGCACTCATCCCGTCATATTAGAGCCCCTTCATTTTCCCATATCTGTGTAAACACACAGAAGGTTTCTGCAATGGGAGAACTTCAATGGTAGCATTTTCAAGGCAGGACATATTAGCGTATAATGACAGATGGACACTTCTTTTCACATTAGAATGGAGGCTAGGGTTTGCTTCTAAGAGTGAAGGATGATGCATCACAAGATATTGTTAGTCCTCAAAGAAAGTACAGTACACTATTACTGAATTTAATGGTGCCAAAGAATGTCATTGAGCAGTTTCTGGAGCTGAGCAGAACCGACCTCCGTCCACCCCATTGATGGGAAAATACAAAATGGCACAGGTGAGTTACACTGCAAATGGGGATTAATGGGGCCTGTTAACTAAAACATAGGGCTGAAGGAAGGGCATTACTACTGCAAGGAATGGAGGAAGTAAACTGCTGAGCCCTGAGCATGTCTAACATATAGGAGTCAAAAAACAATTAAAAGTTAAGATACAGAAAACCCAATAAATTACAGCTGTCATGGAGAACAGCAGAAGAGATTCTCTCAACATGGTGCTTGTAGAATCCAGCACGTTCAGTATCAGCTGCTCAGAGCAGCTGCTCTAAAAGGACAGTGCCATTTTGGAAAAAATAGTGCCATCCAAAAGCAGACACTCAACAATTCCTGCACACAATGAATATGCACACTGTCAGGGTTAAAACATAACCCAGGTGGAATTTGCAGGCCTGAATAAGGTAGGGCCTAATGTGTGTGAGGTGCTGAGTCACCAAGTCTCAGGTGTAAAGTGAGCTAGCTGATGAGTCGTGCATCATGAGACAGGGTGTGGTAGGAGGAGGAGACACCACCCATCCTGATTAGTGCACAGAGCTTTATAAGAGACTGTGAAAGCCCTCATTTGTGGGTTCTTGGTGGTCATGTGTGTTGTGAAATTGCTGTCGTCTCTCTGCTTTGCTATGGTGTTGCTATTGTAAATACAGACTGAAATGGTGATGGATTTCCTCGTGTCTGTGTACTCTCTACATTGTGGGCTGTGTCTTGGAAGCTGCATTCCATTGGACAACCAGATAAGGAGCTACTCCCTTCTCGACACACAACACCGTATTGGAGGAGTTTCTCCCCCCCCCCCACTACCACAAGGCTTAAAGTATTTTAGGAAAAGATGGCTAACTTTACACAACATTTGCTGTCACAAAAAATTACTATCTGAAATATAGAGCCTTGATTCTTTCTTAGAATTGAGCTTAACCAAGAAAATAGAGCTATTGGGCAAAGCAGGAAACTCTGGCTTACACAAATGCTAACTGCAGTTCAGGACGTATGCTCTAAATTATGTAGTTAAGGTTATATAACTGCTGTAGGGTAGTGTACGGTGAGGCTCCTTCCTCCCCATCTATCTTCCTTCAAAACCCACTTTTAGCACAGCTCCCCAATTCCCATTCCCTACTGTAACAAAACCTAAGTCCCTGAAGTACGATTTTCTGCCTAGCTCCATCCCCTTCTTCTGTTGCCTCCTTGTGGAGCAAGGGCCTGTCCTCTTATACTTTGTAAAATGTCATGCATATAATGGTGCTATACAAATAAATACACAGGCAGTGTCTCACTCTCTAGGGCACTCTAGGCAGGATCATTCCTTCCCTTCACCCCACATAAGTAGCAGGGCAATGGCTTGAGGAAGACAGCCTAACTGAGAGAAAGAAAGCACTCCCTTGGCCTGTTGCTGCCCTCTCAAGTGGCAGGCCAAGAGAACAAGAGGCAAGTGCACAAGGGGTAGACAAAAGGACAGGAAAGGGCCAAGAAAGTTCAGTCCAGCTCTTTTACTTGGCCAGTCACGTATTTCCTCTCTCAGCTGACGTGCTGCAGAAAAGCAAAGAAAAAGAGGAAATTGTCAAGCAGTGGCAATAAGGAAGAATGTTTTGACAAGACATTTTAATCAGCCTTGGCATCCTCAGGGGCACAATAACATGCCTTTCTTATGAATAAGAATACCACTATCCACTGTGGGCCAACCCTTCCATTTTGCTATGCAACCAAAAATGCAAGGAAGCAAGCAGCAGGGTGCTGGAACCACCTGAGGGGGAGAGTTGGGCCAAGAGAGTTCTCCTGGCCTGGCTTCCTCTCTCAGCTGGCCAACTGGGAGATGGAGCGAGTGACTGAAAGGAGATGGTGGGCAAGTACATTTTGCACATAGGAGACCACCTACCAATCTGTGTCTCCCACCCTACTGAGTGGTTCTGATATATTCAGGGAACTCTTCAGGTATGCACTAATATATGCAGTACCTTTAAAAAAAGTATTACATAAGTTTTCTTTTTAAAATTACAGTCCTGTGACAGAATGCTGAAGGTATAGAGACAAGAAAATACTAGAGTATCTTATTGTCTGGAGAGAACACTTCCAGATTCACACTGAATGCCAAAACCAGCAACTTCCGTTTTTGCTCCTAGTGGCTTTTTTGGTGGGGTGAGGAGGGTAAACATACTACTGCCCAATCCCAGCTATGCTAAAAACCCAATGAGTATGGCTGTACTCACTTGGAAGCCTGAACAGGGGCACTCTGGTTAGGAACTGGAAATATACTGCAACATTTTGTTATGTGTCTTCTCATGTGTCATACAAGGACATCACATTTGCAGTGCATTGGAACTGTAAGGATATAGAATGTGGATTCCCAAAGTGTCTCTTGCAATGCCCTGGAGCATCACAATAAGTGCTCAGGGGCATTGTGGGATGCTCGCCACCTGGGAGTGTGACCATGGCACGACCTGAAAGACCGTGGGGCTTGGCTCAGTAGACTCTGTGGGCACAATCCTAACCAGGTCTACTCAGAAGTAAATCCTATTTTGTTCAATGGGGCTTACTCTCAGGAAAGTGTGGTTAGGATTGCAGCCTGTGTGTGATATAGCAACTGATATAGCCCTCCTACCCACCCTGTGCTCTTACCACCATTTTCAGGATCCCATCGTTGTCTGGAACCCAGAAATAAGTGGCTATGATGTCACCATGTCACATGCGATGTGTCATCGCCACTCAGTGTCATCGCCACTCAGTGACAGGTAAGTGGCTGTGACACCCACTCAGTGACAGGTAAGTGGCCACTCAATGTCATCGCCACTCAGTGTCAGGTAAGTGGCTATGATGTCATCATGTCACATGCGACGTGTCATCGCCACTCAGTGACAGGTAAATTTGGGAAACACTGCTGTAGAAGATTAATCTCCCACCCACGCACCCCCTCACACTATTTAAGATTTTGCTATTTAACACACTATTTAAGATTTTGCCCATTGTAGCCATTGACAAAGTACCAGGTGAAGCCCAGTATCCCATTGTTAACTGACTACAAAATACACATCATGGTCATAATTTTGACATATATTGTTTCAGGTGATAATCCTTTTTTAAATTATTGTGAATGTCAATATTTCCAAAGAAAATAAATTGCACTATAGTTTTCTTTTAATCAAAACATCTTAACAGTGTATTCCCAGTTCTAATAATTAGTACAATTTACCTTCTCCCTGTTTTTTGTTTTGACGCTCTTTGTTGTTTGCGCCTCTGTGGAGATCATTAGATAAATAACACTGCCCTTCACAAAGTGCCGTATCAAATGCGCTTAATTGTGCAGCTTGGCCGGATGGGGGTTGTTTTGGTGTTTAATAGCAAGAGGAGAAAGTCTCTTGAAGGAAAAAGCAGGGCAAAAGCATGGGAGGGGCTACAACTAAGAAGATGTGAATGTGGAGGACATTTTTTGAGGAAACATGGGCAAACCAATTTTTCTAAAGGATATAGGTACCAAAGCTGAAGCTGTTTGTCAAACTGTAGTGTATTTTGAAATCTTAAGTTTTATTGAAAAAATAAAATGGCCCCCAACCACATGGCATAGCTAAGAAGGAGCCTGCATAGCTAAGAGGGAGTCAATTCCCCAAGGTACCAGGCCATGGAGGGTGCAGGGAGTTGCCTTTGGAGGCCTTCTGAAGCCTGGGGAGACTTTCTGGTGCCTCAGACCACCTCCCCGATGCTCCAAGGGAGTGTTCTAGGCATCTGGCGCCTGGGAGGTGTTAACACCAAGGGGGGTGTTAACCTTTTTTTGCCTCTGGGTGCCACATCCCTTAGCTCATGGATTTTTAAACCTTTTTCATCTCGCAGCACACTGATAAGGTACTAAAATTGTCAAGGCACACCATGGTGATCACATCTCCGAATGGCCCTACTAATAAATGACCCTCCCCCAAACACCTGCAGTACACCTGCAAGATCATTCAAAGTGTGCCACCAGTGTGTCACCATACAGTGGTTGAAAATGGCTGCCTTAGCATCACCCCTGCCCAATCAAAATGCTGATGCATATACAGTTACTTCTAAACAGATGGTTACAATGAAACGATTTTTGCATTTATGTTTTTGATACTCACTGGCACAATTTTTTTGGCACAGTGCCAAAAAAGGATACATTCTTCTCTTTCTCTGAGGATAATTTTAGTTTGAAGTGTGTTTGAAAATGTATGGATTTTACTAAATTCTACTAATTTTTTTAGGTGATTTCTATCCTAAAATAGACAAACAGATTCAATCAAATTGTTATTGCTATTAAGAATACTTATTTACTGTTTTTCAGCCAAAGTAGTTCACAAAATGGTTTACATAATTTAAAAAATCAAGCAATGGTTCCTTGTCCTGAAAGGACTCACAATCTTTAAAAAAAAAAATACAGAAGAGACACAGCAACAGCCACTGAAAAAGATGTCATGCTGGGGCGAAGAGAGACCGTTGCTCTCTTCCTGCTAAACATAAGAAGACACCACTTTAAGGTGCCTCTTTGCCCAGTTAGCATGGGTGGATTAGACCCACTTAGCATTAGGTTTCAGTATACCAAAATTCTGTAGAAAAAGTGGTTTGCAGACAACAGTGTTTTAGAACAGTAGAATGCAAGAAAAACAGTACTGTGGAAGGATATGAAATAGCTACTAAGAGGCCTGATGATTGAAGCACAAGCACCATAGACCCAATTTGTCCTGAATGCCCTCTTGCTCAACACAGATTCCATGTAGGTCTGTGGTTTTCCTTGGAACTGGGGGTAACCAGTGTCACAAGTGACAACTGGAGCGACAGTAGAGGAAAATTTGAAATGAATCTGATTTGATCATAGGTTAGACCTCATGTTGTGGCCTATTTCATGTTGTGGTAAGAGTGGAAAAGAGATTGTAATTTTATGCCACCACTATGTCTATAAAGACTCACCATAGTATTTCAAATGGTTTGGGGAGTACTACTTTATCATCTCAAGATTGGACTACGGTATTGTTAACATGCCTTACAGCCCAATCCTATCCACACTTGCCTGGTAGTAAGCCCCATTGACTCTAATGGAACTTACTTCTGAGTAGGCATGCATAGGATTGGACTGTTAGGGTGCAATCCTAACCCACTTTCCAGCACTGACATAAGGACAATGCAGCTTTGAGGTAAGGGAGCAAACACTCCCTTACTTTGAGGAGGCCTCCGTGAGTGCCACCCAACTGCAGGATGCACCACACGTCTCATTGGGACAGCTCTGCCAGAGCTGGAAAGTTAGTTAGGATTTGGGCCTTAGAGAGCTTGTGCAGATTTTAGGTAGTGGAGAATGTGGCAGCAAGACTAATGAGTGGTCCATTGGACCACGTAACAATGATTTTGATCCAGCTATACAGTACTGCTACTGATATATTTCCAGGCTCAGTGCAAGGTGCTACTTATTAATTTGGCAAAACTGCACATTATGAGAAGTGTGTGTTTTGGCCAACTATTTTTAAAAAGTTTTTTTCGTAAAATAACATATGTATAGTGAAACTGCAATGGGAATGGACAGACGGACATGAGTTTTAATATTTTACCCCCACTTTCGTTTTGTTTAAGAGCACATCCTACTCCATGTGCTATTTCCAGAAGGAAAAAAAACAATCTTCCATTTTATCCAAGGCCACTTGTCATCTTGCCTGTTGAGGAAATCTGTTATCCTTCACGTCTTTCATAACATGCTTATCTAAGGTCTTTGAAAGCATTGCTACATGAGAGGTGACCTGGGATGACAAGGTAGGCTAAAGGAGAGGTTTGGGCTGAGGGGAGGGGACTGGTTTACCTTCACAGCACCTGGAGACACACCAGATATCCCCTATAAAATGTTATCTGGAAGCTCTTCACCCGAACAAACAAGTCCTATATGTATGTAACTTGGTGCTGTTTTGCATGTCACTGGTTGGCCAGTATCTCTTTTTTGACCTCTTTCACCTGCAAATACCCAGGAGTACTCGTAGCTTAGGGAGGATGTGCATTGGGCATATCAGAAAGTCTGGCCATAACTGAGTGGAAACAATGGGCCAGGCAGAAACCACCAGCCCCCTCCTGGGTTTTGCAAAAATGTGCTTATTGGTCCTGACCTTCTTCTTGGTCATGGCCAAGGTTCAAGGGTTCAAGGGTTCAAGGGACTAGAGCAGAGTTTTCATTTCTGAGTGTCCAATCAAAAAGGTGGAATCTTAAGAATAAATATCCCATATAAGGAGCTGGCTGGCTAAATTTGAAGTGGGGTATGATCTGTTTCTTTTCTAATCAAAGTTCTGTCCATAGCTGACCATGGACTGAATGCCACAGAAGTGAATACAGGAAATGCAATCAAATAATCGCCTCTTGGCAGTCTAGCTCAGTGTTTCTCAAACTGTGAGTCGGGACCCACTAGGTGGGTTGTGAGTCAATTTCAGGTGGGTCCCCATTCATTTCAATATTTTATTTTTAATATATTAGACCAGGGGTCTCCAAACTTTTTGGCCAGAGGACTGCATCAAATATTTTGCATGGGGTTAAGTGCCGAAAAAAAATTTAAATATAAAATTTAAATAAATAGATTAGAGATGGAAATTAGATGAGTGAATAAATGAATGAATGGGCTCATTCATTCAACCTCTCTGGCCCTCAGAACACCCTCCAGACACAATCAGAGCACAGTTCTGGTCATGTTCAGTTGAGTGGGCCAGAGGCTTTCAGGGGACAAGAGGTTGGCTGTGGGCCAGAAAGAGGCTTGCTGCAGGCTGCATCTAGCCCTCAGGCTGGGATTTGGAGACCCCTGTATTAAATGATGCTACCATGGTATGTGACTGCATTTGGGGAACTGTTACAGACTTGTACTTTTAGCAAGCTACTATGTATATTATTTTAACAATGGTAATAAATGGAACTTACTCCTGGGTAAGTGTGGGAAGGATTGTAGCTTAGGATTGTTACAAATTTTCCTGCTTGATGATGTCACTTCTGGTCATGACATCACTTCCGGTGTGTCCTGACAGATTCTGACAGATAAGAACTGGTCCAGGTTCTAAATGTGTGAGAACCACTGGTCTAGCTTATTGCATTAGGATTTATTTCCATTTTACTTCCAATTGCAGCTGCCTGTTTTTGTCCATTTAACTCTTTCCTATTCCCTGCTTTGTTTTTGGCTTCATTACAGAACAGTGCAGTGGGGCTTACTCCCAGAAAAGTGAGTATAAGTTTGCAGCCTTAATAAATTCCTGTTAGTCTAGTAATTTACTTGCCCCTTTCTGTCCATCTGTCCAGAGCAAAGAGCTCTTGTCCCTAGCACCCTGATGGATCACTCAGGGCTCTCCTTATGCAGGGCAAGTAAATATGCTCAGGAGTTGCGTTTAGCTGGATCAGAGGCTAATCAGTTCACTCATGCCAAAACCAACTTTCATACTGAGAGTAACTGGGTGTCGTACCCCCTCCCCCCCAGATGAACAGAAGGAATGGGCACCTCCTTTTAAGGTCTTTCTGTGTGTGATGTCAGTGACTATGGCAAGGTCAGGTGCACAGGCTCTGGGCCTTACTTCTTCCTCGCATATCCACACGCCATCACCAAGTACCATATCACCACATGCCTTCACTAGCACAGCATTTCTTATAAAGGGGCAGATCTCTCCCAGAAATTGCACCATGTTTTTTGTTCGCATTCACAGTGCACACATGCCTTCTATACTACAAATGCCAACACTAACTTGTTTGTGAAACACAGGTCAAAATGCACTAGCAACACAAAGGGGGGATGGATGGACTTTTTGGGTATCCTGTTTTGGTAACTATTGAAGGATGTAAACTTTGGCTAAAACCTAAATTTTGGGGCCTGTTGGAGACAAACTCAGAGCCAAATTCTGTCCAATTTTCCAGTGTCAGTGCAGCTGTGCTAATGGGGCGTGTGTTGCATCCTGTGGTGAGGAGACAGTCACAGAGGCGTCCTCAAGATAAGGAAATGTTTGTTCCCTCACTTTGGGGCTGCATTGCAGCTGCACTGATGCTAGAAAGTTGGATAGGATTGGGTCCTCGGTTCTGATCCAGCAAGGCGATTGTTATATTAGGAACCCAGGCTTCAGTGTGCGTCTAGCAGGGTACGTTAAATGGTCCATCACTGTGAACTGAAAGTCTCTCTCTAAATAGGGTTACCAGATACAAAAGGGAATGCTTATACCTTTTACCATTGTATAATAGAGGGAATTTTGGTGGGGGCAGCTTCCATGTTGAGCTGCACTTGCCAAAATTCCCTCTTCTACGCAATGGTTAAAAGGTATAGACCAGCCATTTTCAACCACTGTGCCGTGGCACCCTGGTGTGCTGTGAGTAGTCCACAGGTGTGCCACAGGAAGTTGGGGGAAGGTCCCATATTAGCAGGGCCAATGGTGGTTGAGCCCCCCACTGGCAGCATGGTATGCCTTGTCAACGGTCAGAAACCTGATGTACCTTGTCAGTGTGCCATGAGGTTAAAATCGCTGCTATGGGCACTCTGTCCCACTTTGTACCTGGTCACCCTATCTCTTGTGAAAACAGACGCACGTTGTGCTGGGGGGCATCGCTTGTGCTAACGCAGCTTGTGAAACTGGCAACAGGCTCTAACGCCACAAGTGCTGCACAGGTTTGTGTCACACAAGGACGAATGACACCCATAAGGCTTGTACCTCACCCTAACACCAGCTCTGTTCAACCACTGTGCCACTGGTGTGCCGCGGACGGTCCGCAGGTGTGCCATGGGTGTTTGGGGAGGGTCATTAGTGAATGCAGCACTGGGGGGCGCATGCCCTGCTGTCGGTGCGGCGTGCCTTGTCAATGGCCCAAAACTGCCGGTGTGCCTTGGCAGCTGTAGCGCCTTGTCGTGCGCCCTGGGATGAAGGAGGCTGCAGACCTCCGACCGAACCCAAGCAGTGACTGGTGCACGGCTGCCTGCGAACTAAGCAAGGCACCACTGCCAAGCACCGCGCCTGCGGTGGCGCGTGAGGCGAAACACGACCCCGGCCGCCCGCCCACTGCAACGTTCCACGCTCCAAGCCTGCACGAGACTTAGAGGTACCAACCCCGCCCCTTCCCGACGCGTCATCGCGCGCCGGCCCCGCCCCTTTCCGTTCTCGCGGAGAGAGCGAGGGCGCTCGCGCATGCTCCTTCCCGAGCCTTGAGCAGCCGCGGTCTATGAGTGATTCTCGTGCGCGCGCGCGCGCCGCGTTAAAGAGGCTGGTGCGGGGGGGGGGCAGTGCCTCTCGCGCAAGGAGTAGCCGTTGGCCGGCCGGTGAAAAGAGGCTGTTGGTGGCCGTTGCTCGTGTCTCGAGGGCTACCCCACCCCTCCCCCGCGCAGCCGAGGCGGCCATGAGAAGGCGGCTTCCGAAGGGGGCGGTGATGGCCGTTGCTGCTGCCGCCGCTTGGCGCCTGCCTCCGGCTCCCTTTCCCTCCTCCGCCCCGCATCGCGGGGCTTTCTGCACCTGGCAGCCCTGAGGAGGCCTCGGCACCCGCCGCCGCCGGAGGGAGGCGGGCAGCGGGCGAGCGGCGCCGCCGCCTCCCCCTCGCTCGCTCGCCCCGCCGCCGTCCTCGATGTCTCCCCCGCCGCGGGGAGCCCACTGCATCCGCGCCCTCCCTCCGGTCCACCGCAGCCCCCGGCAGGGCACCCGGCCTCGGCCTCCTCTTCTCCGACACCGGCGGCAGCAGAGCCAGCGCCGACTCCCGAGGAGGTGGCCCGGCAGTCAGGCCGTCCCCGGCGCGGCGAAGATGAAGGCGGAGGCGGGCGACAGCAGCATGATCAACCTGTCGGTGCAGCAGGTGCTGAGTCTGTGGGCGCATGGCACTTCGCTCCGGCACCTCACTGGTAACCACCCGCCGGGGCGGCGGAGGGGGTTGTGGGGCCAGCTGGGGCTCAGTGGGGGAGGGCCTCGGCTTGGGAGCAGGGCACGTGTTTCGGAGCAGGTGGTCCCAGGCGCCTCCAGGCAAAGGCCTTCACAGAGAAGGGCTGGTCCGATGTCAGGTACTGCTGAGACCTTGGACAGCGCCAGAGTCCTGACAGCCCAGTCCTATGTCTGTCTCCTCAGACGTAAGTCCCGTGAGAGTCAACGGGGCTTACTCCCAGGAAAGAGTGGATAGGATTGCAGCCTCACAGCCCGATTCTGTGCATGTCTACTCAGAACTAAGTCCCATGATAGTCTCTTACTCTCAGGAAAGTGTGGAGAGGAGTGCAGCTTTAGAGGATTGGCAGCCCAATTCTATCCACACTTTCCTGGGAGTAAGCCCCATTCACTCTACTGGCAACTTACTTCTGAGTAGACAGGCATAGGATTGGGCTCTCAGCCTAGTACTGTCAGGTCTCTGATGTTCTCCAAGGTCTCAGGCAGCACCTGACTCTGGACCAGCCCAACCTAGTCATTATCATATATACAATAGGCATTATCATATATCTTCATGGTTGTTGTACACAAAGGTGTATGGCGATATTGTTAATGCGGGGCTAGCTTATAAATCACTAGCATAGGTCAAGGTGGTGTGTCTGTGGTTCCCAAACTGTGAGCCGTGGCTCCCTGGGGAGCTGCAGAAACTAGCCAGGGGAGCCGTGGAATCCTTGCAGAAAACCCACTGTCCTGTGCAATGTATAGGGTTGTAGCCATAATGGGGAGCGCGGCCAATTGTCCAGAAGAACAAGAGAGCCACCAGTTGAAAAAGTTTGGGAACCACTGGTGCTATGTAAACTTAAGTGGAGAGTAGGGTGATCTCTAGGAACAAATAAGACTGTTCTTGTAAAGAAGTTATTTTGAGCAGAGTGGCATGCTGTCTCACTTCTCAGGTGTGCCTAAAACTGTCTCATTGCTTTTCAGTGGCTGAAACTGAACCCAGCATACTTTGAAAGGAAATCTTTCCACTGCTTCCCCCCCCCCCCCCACACACACACTTTGAGCTCTGGCTACAAAGATCTGCTTAGCCAAAGAGCAGCCCTGCCTGTGATGCTGGAGATCTGGGTAGATGCACTTTCAGCCCTCATTCTTCCCTATATTTTAGTTCTGTGGTGTGTTTTCAGTTACCTTCTTCTTTCTAAGGCTATATTGTTGATATTGCCTTCCTACTTTCGTTGCTGGGCTGTTCTAGGTGGAAAGGTACTTTCAGGGATATTTCCTGCACTTTGAGCTGCACTTCTTGTAGTTCACATCTGTGGGCTGTATATGAGCTGTGATTCTTGTAGTTTATATCTGGTTGCCCTGCATTCATTATTATAACTGAATGACACAAAAACTGTTTGGCTTACATAGCTGCTTAGCTGTGTTCTCTGGGTTGTTACTGAATAACAGGAACAGATTTTTGGGGAGAGTACAGAAGGCTGCAGAGGAAAGGGAGTTCAGTAAAAATGACATTCCCCTCCCCTGTACAAATGGTGTTTCTTCTGCTAATAAAAGGGGAGTGAAGGCTAACATCCATTGCTACATAGGGTTGCAAACTTTTCTTGATTGCTTAAGCAGCAGAATTCTTAAAACTATAAATTATTTTTATGCAAAGGCGTGCAGTTGGCAAGCACTATTTTAGAAGAGGCATTTCCCTATTTTTGTTACACAGTAGGATATTCCTCTTCTAAGTTTCTTAGTGCATGTGAGCAAAAGTAAAAAAATTTTCTTTAGAGTGATTTTTTTATGCATCTACAAACAGACTTAATCATTAATTGTTGTTCAATGGGGCTTACTCTCAGGAAAGTGTGGTTAGGATTGCAGCCTAAGATTTATTCAATTGGGTGACAGCCCTGTCACTTTTTCATGGTCTTGGTTCTCTGCTACCCTGCCAAATCAGGAGCTTGAAACCATCATGTAGATCAGTGGTTCTCACACATTTAGCACTGGGACCCACTTTTTAGAATGAGAATCTGTCAGGACCCACTGGAAGTGATGTCATGACTGGAAATAACATCATCAAGCAGGAAAATTTTTGGCAATCCTAGGCTTCAATCCTACTTACACTTACCCAGGAGTAAACTCCATTGACTATAATTGCTAAAAGAATATACTTGGTAGCTTCTTAAAAGTACAGGTTTGTAACATTTCCTCAAATGCAGTCACATACCATGCAAACATCAAGTCTAATATATTAAAAATAAAATTAAACGAACGAGGTCCAACCTGAAATTGGCTCACGACCCACCCAGCGGGTCCCAACCCACAGTTTGAAAAACACAGATGTAGATTAATTCCTGTGTGAATGTGGGAGATCCAGACCACAGCACTACTGCTGATTCTTTACTGGGAGATTTGTCCCTTGTGCTTTATTGTCGTATTCAGTTAACCAAGGCTTTTCAAAACATACCTGAGCTGGAGAAGTATCTTAGAGGTCCCATAGAGTTAATGAAAATTGGACAAATCGCATTTGCTGAAGATGAGCAATACTAAAAGGGTGTGTGTGTGTGTGTGTGAGAGAGAGAGAGAGAGGGCAAAAATATGTGCAAGTGAGAAATGGAGAGTGTTTCATATTAAGACATTTCTGCCCAATGTTGCATATATGCAGTAGGGATCAAATGTGTACACCTGTAGCCTGAGAAGAAATGGGTTAAGTACAACTAACAGTTTTAATGTAGATTAGTTCTAATGCTGTGAGGTTAAATTATGACTAGTCTATAAAGATCAGAGGATTCAGAGATGCAGTTTCCTACTCAGGATAAGCCAGTCTGCATGGACAATCTTGTTCTCCTGTTTTATGCCTTCCAGATACCTGAACTCTGCAGGGCATTCCATTTATAATTGCGAATGCTTATTACCCACCAACTGAACAGTATAAATACTTACTTTCCATCTCATAAGGACCACTATCTTGCCCAGTGTTGCCTAGTAAACCTTGCATATTCAACCCAATGCAATGCAAGTATGCTTACAATTGACTCTTGGGTTAATGGAAAATACATCAAATTAAGTGTACATAAATTAAGGCTATAATCCTAAGTGATCTTGCTTAGTGTTTTTGCATGTTTTTAAGAAAAATTGAATAGTATTCTATCTCTTCTCTCTAAGTAGATATAATTTTTCAGTGCAAAGGGCTTGTTGTTACACCCCAAAGAATATTAGGGACTCTTTTAGTTCAGAAAAAACACTTGCGGGATGGGGGTGGGAATACAGTAGAGTAGTGGTTTTCACACTTTTAGCACTGGAACCCACTTTTTAGAATGAGAATTTGTCAAGACCCACTGGAAGTTATGTCATGACGAAGTGACATCATCAAGCAGGAAGATTTTTAACAATCCTAGGCTGCAATCCTACACATACCCAAGAGTAAGCCCTATTGACTATCATTGTCTAAAGCAGGGGTCTCCAAACGTTTTGGCCAGAGGACCGCATCAAATATCTGGTGTGGTGTGGAGGGCCGGAAAAAAAATTTAAATATAAAATTTAAATAAATAAGAGATGGAACTTAGATGAGTGAATAAATGAATGAATGGACTCATTCATTCAACCTCTCTAGCCCTCACAACACTGTCCAGACACAATCAGAGCACAGTTCTGGTCATGTTCAGTTGAGCGGGCCAGAGGCTTTCAGGGGACAAGAGGTTGGCCATGGGCCGGAAAGAGGCTTGCTGTGCGTCGCATCTGGCCCCCGGGCCGGGGTTTGGAGACCCCTGGTCTAAAGCATATACAGAGTAGCCTGTTAAAAGTACAGATCTGTGACATTTCCCCAAATGCAGTCACATACCATGATAGCATCAAGTCTAACATAATAAAAATAAAATATTGAAATGAATGGGGACCCACCTGAAACTGGTTTGCAATCCACCTAGTGGGTCCCGACCCACAGCTCGACAAACACTGCAACAGAGCAGTAGTTCTCAAACTTTTGAGTGCCACAACTCACCTTGTCCTCCATGTTGGGTTGTGATCCGATGCTCAATGCTTCATCCACAGAGCCTTTCTGGGAGCTCCCAGAGGCTGCTTCTAGATCGAGCCAGGCTCATGACCCATTGTTTTGGCCTCCACAGGCCCCAGAACGCCTCCCAGAAGTGTCTGAAAGTTGCATATGCAAACCAGAGGTTGCTTCCATTCACGTCTGGGAGGCATTCCAGGGCCTGCAGGAGCCAATGGAGTGGTTCACTGGCCCAGTGCAACCTAAAAGCAGTTCCCAAGAGCTCCTAGAAAGGTTTTGCGGGTGGAGCATTGGGTTGCAACCTACTGCACATCAGGTTGTGACTCATCGGTGGGTTGCAACTCTCAGTTTAGGGAACACTGACAGATTTCTAAAAGTAGGAATTGTGTAGAGAAAATAGTCTTAAAATATATTCTCATAACACTAGTATTCAAAGTGAAATTTAATGACAATAGATGTAAGACATAAGTGATCACACTACATACCTTAAAGTGTGCAGAAACTACAGTTAGTTCAAAATACAGTGGCTACATTATGAATTGGAACTCAGAATCAAACACATTTTGCTGTTTTTTCAAAGACCTACATTTGTCCTAGTCTGTTTCCAGGTACAATCAGAGCATTGGTGCTTACCTTTAAAGCCCGTTATGGACTGATATACAAGCTGTAGCTGCACCTGGCAGCACTGTAGCAGGGAGGCACAGCTCCAGCAGCTAATGAGGCAGCAGCTCACATGGTGCTGGTAAGCACTTGGGCAGTGGCACACATGTTCCTGTCCTGTGAGGGAGAAGCTATGTCTCATTGACCAGATGAGGAATGGGAGATGAGCCCCTAACCCTGGGAGGCATTAGGGGCTGTGGCCACTGACACCACTGGTTACTGTCTGCTAGACAAGGGGGGCTGAGGGGATGAGGGTGCTGGTCAGAGGAGTAGAAGGTAGAGGCAGGAAGAGGAAGGATGGCTGAAGGAAATTTTGAGAGGATGGGAGGAAGATGGAATAAAGGAGGAGGCTAGGCCTGGAACTTCTGAGGAAGCAGGAACCACCATCAAGGACCACAGCCTATGGAAGAGACAGAGGACTGGACCCATTCCCAAGGTGGTATTGGGACACTCTGTTGAACCAAGAGGCAGCTTGCAGCAAGCCGCATGCAGCTTGCATGTAAGCCACTCTGCCTGGGGAGCCTTGGGAAGCCAAGGGTACTGCAGGTTATCAGAAATATTGTTGGCATAGATTAAGCTCTGCCTGGATGAGTATCTGAAAGTAGAAGGCGACACCAAGATTTTCTAATGAATAAAAAAGTTATTTTTTCAGTGTCTGGGCTAGCTTAACTTATTTTTGCCTGGCCCACAGGTGTACACATTTGGTCTCTATTGTGTATATGCAACATTGGGCAGAAATGGCTTAAATTAAGCATCAATAATAAACAAGTGGTTTCAATAATTTCCTTCTTGTTCACAGAATGCAGTGATCCTAGTCCATAATGAATACAGTATCATATCCCATTGCATTTATTCGGACTTTATTTAAATACAAGTGTGTTTACAACCAAAATATCTTCGGCTGTATCATTTTATCATGTATTCATAGAGAATACATCTTGCATCTCTATAAAGACATTGATACTTGTTGATCATTGAATTTTCCTCTTATCTTTAACACACTAACCTGATGGCATTAGTGGACCAGTGGAATAGTTAATTTCCCAAATTCTTTCTTGTGTTATTACAGCTAATTCAGCATATGTGAAAAATCAGATATTTTTTTTTCAGTTCATGTATCTGATCATTATGTTCTATTCTGTGGCTTATCCATTTACTTTGGAAATAGGAAGCTCAGTAAAGGCTCTAGGACAGGGTGTCAAACACATGTCATACAGAGGGCTGAAAAGCATTCATGATGCCTGCTGAGAGCTGGAGGTGATATCATGACACAGGAAGTGATGTCATTAAACAGGTCAAAACCAGAAATAAACACTGTTCTTGTGTAGGAACTAATTAGCTGCTAGTGACAAGGGAGAAAATACACAAATCTTGATCATATTTCAAGATATGGGAGAGCCCAGTTATCGTGTGGGCCAGCCTTTCAGCAGTGTCACCTCAGCATTGTTCAGCAGCTGAGAGCCCAAGGGCCAGACAAAAAGCTTCTGTGGGCCGCATCTAGCCCCCGGGCCTTATGTTTGACACCCCTGCTCTAGGGGGCTGACTCTTCCTGAATTGTAACCTCTGCAACAAGGTTACATTACTGAGAAATCTGATAGATAAATACCATTCTATAAACAATTTCATGATTTACCATGTCTCACCTGTGGTAAAGTATGTGTTTAGTATGCTGATCTCCAGAGTCTGTTCTGATCACCCTGTGGCCTTGAATTTGCAAATACGATTACTCTTTCTGCTGTGTATTTGGTGGTCTTTGGCATAGTACAGCATTGGAAAAACCTACACTCGTGGCCTAAAAGGAAAAAAAAAAGCCTGATTTTGAAAACCTTCATTTCCCGGGGGACAGTTCTTACTGGATGATCTGGTTACATGAATTTTGTGGCATTTGTTGAGAATCCCTCTGAATGAAAGCATATATCTAAGATACATATTAGTCAAGCAAACAGCTGTCCATGAAACTGGCATAGTATAGGAAATAGTATAATAGCAGAACTGGTGGCTGTGTGATAGGAAATAAAAGTTTTGTCAAAACATAACTTTTTGGCTAATCTAGGTTATGTGGTACAGTGCATGGTTTTAAGAATTGTTATCTTTAGGGAAACAGATGCCTCTCTGTCCATTCTTGGCCATACGCTATTTGTAAACAGTTTCTTTTTCTGATTAGCTGTTATTCACTTTCATAGCTTCCCAACTTTCTGTTTTCTCAGAAGTAGTTGTGTATAACACTTAACAATAAAAGCTATTTTTATTCAGCATGTGTACAGTGTGTCCTAGAAACATCTATTTGGTTTCTTGGGACACTAAGAACCATTTGAATTTCTTGCATTTGAAAATTGAATAAGAGCTACATAGGACTTAACCAGTCTTCAAATTTAAAAAAAAATTACTCTCTTGCACTCATATTGACAGTATTGATAAGCAAGTTCTTGGTTAAAATGCTCTTGGCAGAAAAGCCATTAGTTATGACAACTTTCTAATTTTGGAGAAACTGATACTTTTAAAAGTGAACTCCCAGCAGAATTAGCATCTTGTACTGCTCCCCCTGAGATAGTCACTTTGGCTGTCTTTTAGAAATGTTCATGAAGACCTGATAAGTACTCAGTTTATTCATCCTGGGTCTAACATTTTGCTAAAAGAGTGGCTCTCAATTATGCACAGTATTTCAGAATCAGGGGGGTGGGGGAGGGAAATGAACTCAAACTATAATTTCTGAGTTGTTAGGTATGGTTTACTTCAGTGCATGCCTTTGTATCTTTTTATAATTTTACATACCATGTAAATATATATTTTTTCTTTGTTTTAAACTTCAGAAATGCTAACCTGTTATTTAACTGTCTTTTTTCAGAAATGTGGTACTGGGTTTTCCTATGGGCTCTCTTCTCCTCTCTTTTTGTCCACGGTGCTGCTGGAGTTCTGATGTTTGTGATGCTGCAGAGGCATAGGCAAGGGAGAGTAATCTCTGTCGTTGTTATCAGCATTGGATTTCTGGGTTCTGTAACTGGAGCTATGATAACCAGTAAGTCTGAAACTTTTAAAATATAGTTATATTATATTATACTAGTAGTACTATAGTTATAGTAAAAGACAGTTGTTAGCTGTTTTGGTAACTGTTCATTTGTTTCATTATTAATAATGGAATTCTGGGAAGCTTATGATTGACTTGCTGTTAACTGAGTAAGGAAAAAGATTATGTAAAATTGGCAGTCATTATTTTTCTTGTGTCTCACATTTAAAAGAAAGAGGAAGTTCTAGTAGTAGCGGACAATAGTTAATTTGTTTCATCATTAGAAGGGCTAACTTTCACTAACATTCTCTGGAATGTTGTTTCAAAAAGATAGTTTGTCTGTTTAGCAGCATTACAGTTACCTTCGTGCCCAGAATAATTTCTTTGGCAAGCAGTTTACCAGACGTGCTACATAGGTGCAAGTGAGTGGGATGGTAAAATATTTTTTTTAACTTTTTTGGTGGCTCTTCTATAGCAGCTGGTACTATGACTTCAGTAAATCAAGAGGAAGGATCTATGAGGTAACTCTCAACCTTGGAAAGGAGAAATTGTGTGACTGAGGAGGACTCCACATCAACACCTCTGTAGTTCTGGTATAAATGTGAATAGTACTGATACTGCTGCTGCATCAATATTTTTTTTCCTTCCCTTGTGTAGGAACTTGTGCAGAACTGGCAGAAGATACTGATGGGCACGATTGTGTTGGCTCTTAGAATACAGCACAAAGGGCTATTAGACTTATTTAGATGCACTAGAATGGCATAACTTGTACGTTGTGGGGTGTTTTAATAGTGTTTTTTTTTTAACATTAGCAGTGTAATTTCATAGCTCTATCTCTCATGTCAGTGTTAGATTCCACCTGCCTTCAGGTAGCTCAAAGAAGGTAGATGCTGCTACAATTTGAAATAGGTACTTAGGATTAAAAATGTTTCCATAATATAGTTAGTAAGAACAGCCCCACTGGATCAGGCCATAGGCCCATCTAGTCCAGCTTCCTGTATCTCACAGCGGCCCACCAATGCCCCAGGGAGCTCACCAGATAACAATTGACCTGCATTCTGGTGCCCTCCCTTGCATCTGGCATTCTGACATAGCCCATTTCTAAAATCAGGAGGTTGCACATACACATCATGGCTTGTAACCAGTAATGGGGTTTTCCTCCAGAAACTTGTCCAATCCCCTTTTAAAGGCATCCAGGCCAGACGCCATCACCACATCCTGTGGCAAGGAGTTCCACAGACCAACCGCACGCTGAGTAAAGAAATATTTTCTTTTGTCTGTTCTAACTCTCCCAACACTCAATTTTAGTGGATGTCCCCTGGTTCTGGTGTTATGTGAGAGTGTAAAGAGCATCTCTCTATCCACTCTTCCCTTCCTTTGCATAATTTTATATGTCTCAATCATGTCCCCCCTCAGGCGCCTCTTTTCTAGGCTGAAGAGGCCCAAACATCATTGCCTTTCCTCATAAGGAAGGTGCCCCAGCCCAGTAATCATCTTAGTCGCTCTCTTTTGCACCTTTTCCATTTCCACTATGTCTTTTTTGAGATGCAGCGATGGAATAGTGATCCTATTCCACTGGATTGCAAGTAGGACAATACTTAAAGTGCCTCTACTGTAGGGCTAAACTTCCCTCAGTGAGTGAGCGTGACTCCTGTCGTCTTTGCTTAAGAATTAATTGCAGGAAATTCTCTAAATGGATCAGAAAAAAATCTCACACTCTGTGATTTCAGTGCTCTAGGAGTCATCTCTTAGTTCCATGAAGGCTGTGTCAGTACTGCCAGCCATTGTGTCCGCTCCTCCACCACTGCAAGTTGCTTCCTTGAAGCAGACAGAGTAGGTTGTAACAAGATCCTTCTCTGAACTCTATCAGGGCTGAGGAATTGGCCTTAAGGTGCATGAGAAATACTATAGAAACTCCATTGGGCAGGAAGCCTTTGTCAGTGATCCTCCTAAGAAGAGGACAGCACTGTGAGACGGCTATGACTTCAATGCTCACCGCTTTGGTAGTGATCCCATCAATGTCAATTCTGCCCTTGGGCTTGAAAGAAGTAGGTGAAGGTTGTCAGGGGGGACCTCACTCACTAGTACTGGTACCCCAAAGCATCCTTGTTGGTTTCGCCTCCCATTCCTATAGTCAGGCATTCTAGTTGTGCCTACCATTTTCACAGGGGAGATCATGGAAGCATCCAGGCAGTCTTCTTCCTTGTCCTTCTGCCAGCAAATATCTTGAATCCCAAAGTGTTACAAAGAGAAATCTAGAAGCCAACAACAGCCTATCACAGACCTGATACATCAGCATGTTGGTGGTTGTATACAATCCCAAGATGCTCCTGAAGGTAGGACTGGAATGCCAGGAATGGGAATGCTTGAAGTATTCCCATTCCTCATCCTGGCAACATACATGCTTCCACTCTGACACTCGCAGTTCCCCAACATTTCTCTCCTTGAAATTAGTGGCAGAACCAGACTAAATAAGATATATGAACCTTCATACTTAGTTGGCAACCTTCAGTCTCGAAAGACTATGGTATCGCGCTCTGAAAGGTGGTTCTGGAACAGCGTCTAGTGTGGCTGAAAAGGCCGATTCAGGAGTGACAATCCCTTCCACACTGGGAGCAAGTGCAGTCTGTCCCTGGCCTGTCTCCCTGGCTATGGGCCTTCCTTCTTTGCCTCTTAGCCTCAGACTGTTGGCCAAGTGTCTCTTCAAACTGGGAAAGGCCATGTTGCACAGCCTGCCTCCAAGCGGGCCGCTCAAAGGCCAGGGTTTCCCACTTGTTGAGGTCCACTCCTAAGGCCTTCGGATCCCTCTTGCAGATGTCCTTGTATCGCAGCTGTGGTCTGCCTGTAGGGCGCTTTCCTTGCACGAGTTCTCCATAGAGGAGATCCTTTGGGATCCGGCCATCATCCATTCTCACGACATGACCGAGCCAATGCAGGCGTCTCTGTTTCAGTAGTGCATACATGCTAGGGATTCCAGCACGTTCCAGGACTGTGTTGTTTGAAACTTTGTCCTGCCAGGTGATGCCGAGAATACGTCAGAGGCAGCGCATGTGGAAAGCATTCAGTTTCCTCTCCTGTTGTGAGTGAAGAGTCCATGACTCGCTGCAGTACAGAAGTGTACTCAGGACGCAAGCTCTGTAGACCTGGATCTTGGTATGTTCCGTCAGCTTCTTGTTGGACCAGACTCTCTTTGTGAGTCTGGAAAACGTGGTAGCTGCTTTACCGATGCGTTTGTTTAGCTCGGTATCGAGAGAAAGAGTGTCGGAGATCGTTGAGCCAAGGTACACAAAGTCATGGACAACCTCCAGTTCATGTGCAGAGATTGTAATGCAGGGAGGTAAGTCCACATCCTGAACCATGAACTGTGTTTTCTTCAGGCTGATTGTCAGTCCAAAATCTTGGCAGGCCTTGCTAAAACGATCCATGAGCTGCTGGAGATCTTTGGCAGAGTGGGTAGTGATAGCTGCCTGAACCTTCCTTGAACCATCATATGGAGACTGGGAAACCATTTTCTTCTGTGGAGGACCTGGAATTTTATTATTATTTAGATACAACTTTCCAACAAAAGGTAGTTTACATAGCCAAATAATTAGGGCCCAATCCTATCCAACTTTCTAGTGCTGACGCAGCTGCATTGGAGCCTTGAGGAAAGGGAGCAAATGTTCCCTTACCTGGAGGAGGCCTCCATGATTGTCCCACCACCACAGCCCGCTGGCATGGCTGCACCGGCACTGGGAAATAGGATAGGATTTGGCCCTGAAATGGCTCCTGGTCCACAAATGAAACAGTGATCAGAATGGCATCTATATTAGGCCTAAAATATCAAAGGGAAACTAAGCAAATTGATGATCCTGTTTGTAACATTGTTCAGGCAGGCATCTACACAACTGTGGCATTGCCAATGCTCTCTTCAAAGGATCAGAGGAGGCTTGGGAAAGACCTTCTTCTGTCTAGTCAATGACTGAAAGGCTTGATCAGATATATAAGATGCATCAGGAAGGTTGCATATTGCTATTCTGACTACCCAAAGCCAAATTATTTATTGTGGAATAGGCATCTTTTACCAAGGACAACACATTTGACTCATATTGAGTCAGAAAACAGAAATTAGACAAAACGGCCAGGAAGTTTAATGTTGCCTCCACTATGAACATCAAGGCTTTGGATATGGTGAGATTATAAATGTGGGAAAGAGCAGTTCCTTTCTTTAGCAAGCTGCCTGAGGTTGAAAGGAGGATCATTGGTGCACTGCAGTTTGGGACCTCAAAGATAGTTGGACAACAAATAAATGTAGTTCTTGATTCACTGCATTTGGTGAATGCACATCCATGCTGTTAAAAGCTTCATCTAGTTGTTTCTTAGAAACATGACAGGCTCCATATCCCTGAGAATGCATGCCTGACTCCAGTCAGCATTGGTCCTCCCAGACACAGTCAGTGGTCTCTTTATTGCTGACACAAATGACTCACTGAAGAAAATAAAGGTGACATTGAGAATGATTGGGCTCTTCTTGTCACCCTATTCAAAAACCAAATAGAAATATGGACAATACCACAAGTTCAAACATTGCAAGCTATACCAGATGAAGGCTTATCACAAATGCTGCTTGGCATCCTGTGGGAAGGGCAAGCAATTATCTTCTTGAAGGGTAATCAAATCTAGAAGGGTGCCAAGGGCCAATAAGCAGAGCATATATTGAATGTCAAGCAAGGCCTTTCTTTCAGTCTTGGTTGAACTGCATCATTTTGGGTAGATGAAAAGTTTATTATTTAAAATTAGGGATCCCATAAGGTTAAAAAGATTCTCCAAAGCCAGTGACCGCACACTGCACCAGATCAGCCTTGCCCTCTGTTACCAGCCTAAAAATTATCCAACATCTTGAGCTCTGCAGTGCAACAACTTGGTTGATATTGTCAATGAGCTACTACCCCACTGACATGAGATCAAGAGTTGTCTCATTTAGGCAAGCAGTGCTGCAGAGTATCTTCTTGTGGTTGACCCACATTCTTCGTGAAAGGCTAAACCTACCTAGTCACCTCTACGTGTAACTGCACAGAGACCACTAAGGTGGAGAACTGGTTGCTTACCTGTGACTGTAGTTTTTCAAGTGGTCTTTTGCAGATATGCAACCAGCAGGTCTGATGTTCAAGTTCTGATGTTGGGTTCTCTGGTTAGACTTCTCTTTAGAGAATGTGAAATGAGGAGCTGTCTTCAAAGGAACTGAGGTATTGGGTGTTCTTGAGGCACGTCATTGTGCACTGCATTTACCCACTCATGTGAGGGGGCAACTTCAACAAAGCTCTGGAAGCTTCTGAGTTTGGCTTTGTGCAGGCACAGAACTTTACTGCATGAATCTGCATAGAGAACCATTCAAAGAATTATAGTTGCACACAAGTCACCTGTCCTTTGATTATCTTTTTTAGACATTTTCATGGAAATGTGTAAAGTATTCGCTGACTCAGATTTGGACAAATTGTCAACATGCAAATACTAATTAGTGAGCTAACTTTTGATTATGTTTTCCTGTTCACCAAACCCTTCATTGTAGTGCTTATTACTGCATTTATTTAGTGCCTAGAAGGTATATGAGTATAACTGTGCCCAGGTCTATTTACTAGAGTGCTTCAGCAAGATATAAATGTCTTAAATTTTGAATACTAGGAAGTTTCAGGGTAGCAGAAAAGATCAGGGTTTGAGGGAATTCAGGTCAGTTAATCTGAAACTATGGAATGGAATTCACATCTGTAGGTTTTCACAATGTACAGCAGTTATCAGTGCATTTTACTGATGAACCATCTGGATGCATACCCAATGTTGTTATAAATGTGTGTACTCACAGCGTGATCATACGTTCATTTGTACACATAATTCTCGTAAAATTGATTTGTCCTGCAATGACTATTGCTGGTCTCATATTGGATAATAATTGCCCTTTTCTCATTGGCCACATGCAGTTACAAACATGTGTACAGTACTTGCATTGCATGTACATCCTGAACCATCATTTCATTTCTGGGATAGTTTCTTTAATCTTTGTAGCTTGGTGGGGTGGCTTGTCTGAATCGTCTCTCTACATGTACTGCTAAACCTAGCTTAAACTAAAGTATTTGGTGCATGCTTTTCTGAGAGTAAGCCCCATTGAGTACAATGAGGCATTTCTGAGTGATTGTGCTGGAAGCTTAGAGGGGTAGATTGGATACACATCCTCTTGCCCATGCAATTAAAGAAACAACAGAGAAGTGAAAGGAGGTACTAGGACATGTGTGCATCAAGAGTGCTCCCAACTGTAATTGCATGTGGCTATTGAGACAGGGCAAGTATTGCCCAGAATGACCTGATATCAAACCAGTAGTAGCAGTAATTACAAGACTGAGTGCTTTAGCTAGAACAATAGTGGAGACACAGATGAACACATTGTCAAATAGCCTAAATACTTGTGTCAGCCTTGCAAGGTACCAATTTTAGGATTGTGCACACAAGTTACTGGTTTACTTAGGGCCCAGTCTTATTCAACTTTCCAGCATGGATGCAGCCGCAATGCAGTCCTAAGATAAGGGAACAAATGTTCCTTTAACTTGAGGAGGCCTCAGTAACTGCCTCCCTATCACAGGACTACCTGTCCTTATCTTGAGGAGGCCTCTGTGGCTACCTCCCTACACCGTTGGCACAGGTGCATCAGCATTGGAAAATTGAATAGGATTGGGCCTTTATATAGATTGGGAACAATTCAGCTTATCTGTGCACTTTTAAGTCCCATCTGTTTGCTTAATGTGTTAGGCATGTACAGTGGTGCCTCGCATAACGAAATTAATCCGTTCCGCGACTCCTTTCGTTATGCGAGTTTTTCGTTTTGCGAAGCGCCTTTTCCCATAGGAATGCATTGAAATTTAATTAATGCGTTCCTATGGGCAAGAAAAGTCAGAACAAAGTCAAATTTGGTTTACAAAGTGTTTATTAAGAGCTCTTTAAAGGCATACATACTGTACAGAGGATTTCAAAAACGGGGGGGGGGATGCTGAGTGGGGAGCTTGAAGGCTGTAATCCTGTGCACACTTTCCTGGGAGTACGCACAATGGGACTTACTTCTGAGGAGACACACACAGGATTGTGCTCTAAGCTGGGGAGGACAGAGCAGCTGTACTCAATTGCTTGCTTTTGCCGTGATCATGGAGGGAAACGTGAAGGAAATGGGGCAGTGAGAGGGTGAATGAGCGATGGGGAGATGCTGAGTGGGGAGTTTGAAGGCTGTAATCCTGTGCACACTTTCCTGGGAGCAAGCACAATGGGATTTACTTACATAAAGTGACATGAAGATCCGCCCCTTACTAGGGTGGATGGGATCATAAAGTGACATGAAGATCCGCCCCTTACTAGGGTGGATGGGATCATAAAGTGACATGAAGATCCGCCCCTTACTAGGGTGGATGGGATCATAAAGTGACATGAAGATCCGCCCCTTACTAGGGTGGATGGGATCATAAACGGACATGAAGATCCCCCCTGAAGACAAAACAAAACAAAAATTCGTTATTCGAAGCATAAGTCATAAAAATTCGTTGTGCGAGTTACCAAACTTCGCACAATGCTTTCGTTCTGCGGATTTTTTGCTGCGTGGGGCATTCGTTATGCGAGGTACCACTGTACTTAAATATCTTCTTAAAGGTGTTTAACTTTGGCTGGGTCATGCCCCTAAAGGTTGTATAACACCAGAATTTCCTCCTACATTTTAACAAAATGTATCTACTTGTTTCCAAGTGACATATGTAAAATGATTGTGTTTGTGTTTACACAAACATGTGTAAAATGTTTGTTTGTGTTTGCTCAAGCAGCGAACACTTGAGCATTTGGACCTTGTAATGACTTTTTAAAAAATTCTTGTTCTTGTAGTAATTTTACTTTTTTCCCCCTCTTTGTACTTTCCTTTTTAGGTGCAGCAGTAGCTGGAATTTACAGAGTAGCTGGGAAAAGCATGGCCCCCTTGGAAGCACTGGTGTTTGGAGTTGGGCAGACTGTACTGACACTAATTATTTCATTTTCAAGGATTCTTGCTACACTTTAAGTCTTCTGTGAAAACTTTCTCAAAGGAAACAATCTGCACTGAAGCTTTCTAGAAACCATTTCAGTGTCTGATGAATTTGCATAGTGAGGGGAAATGCATGGAATGTGGACTACAAAGCTAGAGGTCCCATCCTTTTGGAAAGGACTTCCCTCTAGAGTCCAAAAATGACACACTACTGCACTGCACCTAACGTGCCTCTGTCACAGGCAAGGTGTGATCAGTTTAGAAGAAGCTGCAAGATAAAAGCACCTTGTGAAGCTGCTAATCAGGCAAATGGTTGGTGATCATTGTTCTTAACAGTATTGCAGGGGCATCTCTGAAAAACGGATTAATGTGCCAAATGTGAAGTTGATTTTTTTTTCTTTAAATATTGATAGTGTGACCATTTAAATGTGTAGTAATTCAGTGCTGCAAAAAGAATTCAGGTATACTAGCAAGGCACTTGCTTTTTTAAGTGAATTCCATTTACTGCAGAATGCTAACAAGCCTATGATGAGGGGTGGTGTGGGGAAGAAAATACTATTTGAGTTTTGATTTTCTGTATGAACATTGCTGGGATTCAGTGGCTGAAGCAGAACTCTGGTCAGAATATGAATGTGAAGCCTTTATGAAGGGATTTTTAATATATATTATGCTCACTACAGCTGAACCCTTCAGTAATTTTACTTATGTCATCAGTAGTTTATCAGTTTATGAAATGTCCCAAAGTCTTGTCACAGAAACAGAGTTTGTATGGGTCAGGTGAACTTAAAACAGCTTACAAAATGAAACTTATTCTCAAAAAAATTATTTTTCAGTGTATTAAGAGTTCTACAACTTTCTATATTCTTTCAGAAAACTAGTTGCATTGATCTTGTTACTAGTAAACATCCAGTAATAACACTTTAAGACTACTAGGCGCCATAGTCTTAAAAAGCACATGTTTACTACATAGCCTAATCTAAACTGTGACAAAGGTACTCAAAAGACTAAAAGGAAAAGGTTTTTGTATATGATTATGCCAGAATTGAGAACAAAATAGTTACTCTGATTAATAGTCAATATAAAAAAGAGACAACTTAAACTTGTTTCCCAACATTTTTAAATACTTTGGGGGTGATTATGTATAACTTTCATATATTTAGCTTACGGTGGCGATGGTTGGGTGTGTGTATGTGTCCAGTGTGTTAACAACAGAAGTAGTATGAATGTTGTGTCTTTATTGTAAATGTTATAAAAATGAATAGGGACAATTACAGACATTATTTAAGTGGTCAAATGTAAATGTAGAAAGTGAGGAAATTGTCATACCTTTGCACTGATTCACACATTACCCTCTTACTGGAACTAAGCACCTGCTGCCTGCTTTAGCACCTGGAAAAGGGCTCCCTGTGTCTGAAAGCCCAGTAAGGTGTCCCTGGTTTGAGACTCCACTGTAGCATTTATCAGAGATGCCTATGGTATTGCTGCCTACCCAGTGCTTACACCACTTGTTGTGTTTGCTCTCTCCTGGATAGAGTGGCAGGATGCAGGAATCTAGGCAGATGTAGAAGAAGGGAGAGGAATTATAACCTTTCCTGGTTGATGAAAGAAGGGAGTTTCCTCCCTGTGTCTCACTGCCAATACAGGCAATGGAGGGCTTCATTTCATGTGTTTTTCAGTAAGAGGGCAATGTGTGAATATGCTCTTAATGTTCTGTTTAAAATAGGCAGTTCTGTATGTGCACCTGAAGGGAAGGTAGAAACGTGTCCACATGTTGGCAGGATACAGAAGATGAAGCTTACAGAAATCATACCTGCAGCAATAATACTCTTGATAGCACAGTACTTTGTTCCATAGCCTTTCTAAATATTGTGGTAAAAATCCCAATTTGTATTCATATATCGAATAAATTACCACTGGAGGTTAGTTTGCTTACTTTGGTTGAGAGATAATTTTTTTCAAAAGGAATTCTTTCTCATTCTTTATATATGTTGTAATAATAGGCTGCCATCCTGCAAGTACCTATGTATGCAAGTAGGGCTTTTCATTGTTATGTGTTCACAGAGCTTTATCTGCGATATCAACAAATTTGGAAGGTTCATGTTCACCCAAGGTTCTGAATCAAGGTTATAGAAACATGGTAATAGCATAAATATCTAGATATTTAAAATAACAATTGGCATATTTAATTTTCTGTGTTTCAAGTAACTTGAACAAGTAACTTAAATACCAAGGTGCGTTACAAACGTACAGTGGTGTGAAATTATATTTAATTTATAGTGCCTTGAGTGTATTTTAGAAGTTTCTAGCTCATTGTCCACTTACTGCTGTTCTGCTCTGCCATTAGATTAACTGTTAGTGTGGATTGATGTGGTAGTTGTGTTTACACTAAAAATAGAAAGGGACAAACTTGGCAGTCAGTCATGTACTACCCCAGCTCCAGTCCTCTTTTTTTTTTTTTTAAATCCTCCCTCTTTTAACTCAGAGTTGACAGAAATATTACTGTGTCTTCAGGGCTTAATAGTAGAAAACTGCATCTTGATTTCTATATTTTGTTGAGCTTTGGAACAAGCTGTATGTAATATTGTTGTGAATGTTGTATATGAAGTGGTTTGATGTCTAGTGTTACATGTAGTAATTTAAAGATGCTACAAAATGAGCATTTCTCAGGCCCCAGTATTGAAGACAGTTATGAAGACTATACAGTATACATAATTTTTTAAGTCTGTTGACTTTAGGGCTATTTGCAGAAAGGTGTTTTCCTGCTTCAGGCTCAGATGCTTCCCATGTTTGTGTTGTCTCATTCTGATATAATTTTGGTAGTTTTCATGTAACAGATTCTGTCAGTATTAAGGCTGGACTGGGAATTATAGGCCAGGTAGACACTTAAGTTAAAAATATTGCAACGTGTCTATTTGGCATTAACAATATAACAGGTTCTGAGTATGGCTGTCTAAAAATGGGATCTACCCAGAAGAGCTAAACAAACCGTTTTGCACCAGGAAGGAATTATAGATCATGCCATGCTAGTGAGTTGCTATTAGAATAAATCATTTATATGTGATAAAAGATGGTGAAGAAAACTTCTTCTAACAGGCACTGTTCAGTAATGAATATTTATATGTTTTAACACCACTAGTATCAGTGGTGAAGAAATCTTTGACCTTATGCCTTTGACCAGGATACAGCAAGCTTGTAAGTTGGAAGTGACTGCAGATCCAGTTGTTCATTGCATTTGAAAAATGATTTTGATAATACACAGCAATGAAATAACTAAGGACATGTGTTTCTGATAGCAATATTCTTCTATATTCAGTCTGAAAAGTAATGTGAAAGGTGTGATGTTTCTAAGGTCATCTACCAAAAAGAGGTAGGTCATTCTAAGGTCATCTAAGGTCATCTACCAAAAAGAGTGAGTTTGTACTAATCTTGTTTCTTTCAAGGTTAGAGTAGTGTACTTAACTTCAAGGCGAAATGTATGAATGGCATCTAAATGATACCTTCAGTTGCTAGAAGAAATGAGCTTAATGGTAATCTTCAAAAATTCATCTGAAGAAATGGTTGAACATGCTACTTTAGAAGCATTCTTATCTGTAAAAGAATCCCTTGTAATTTGCAAAATTAGTATTTGACCACTAATCCTGAATTTCCAATAAATTTATGAAGACGGTGAACAATTTCACATAATTTAAGAAATTCTTTCAGATAATCTTCAATTTAAAAAAAAGTTTGAGTTTCATAAGGTGATCTCTAACATGTTTAGCAGTGAAATTCTAGGCATTCTTTATTTAGCTATTCAGATCCACAGATAGCACTAAACTGGTTTTAACTTATGAACACATGGACCAAAGAGTTGGTTAGTACTTAATGTATTTGTCTGTAAAATAGCAGTCTAAATATATTTTTCTTGATTAAATGAGGAATCAGTAGTGTTTCCTCTTCAGTTTTGCACTTTGCTATATTTTGTTTTAGTATGATCAACTTCTTTCTACTTGAAGTTTGCTTTTTGTATTGTAGTATAACCAAACAATCAGCTTTCAGTATGATTAAACTGATTTTTAAAATTGGTTATGTTTGATATTTATTATCCATTTCCATGGATTTATGTAGTGTTTCCCCAAATGTGTTTAATATTTTGGTTTTGTGCATGTCAAATTCTTGCATAATTGCACATGATGGTGAATAATTGCACGTAACTTGGTCATGATTTGCACATAACTGGGTTGTGATTCAGTGAGCTCTTTTGAATGTGTGCATATAGTGGACTTGTTTTTTTTAATTGCTTTTACATGAGTCATGTTTACTATTTTTGTTGGGAGACCTGAGAAGAAAGAAACGGTAAAGCCACTGCCACATAAACCTTCAATTTAAACTGGGTAGTTGTAGTCTTAAACAGCTTTCACTGTATTTTTTAGTTCTGAAGGCAGATTGGTTGTGAAGAAACTGCCTATGTTTAGAAAACTATGTTTAGAAAACTACCATTTTCTAAATCAGCATTACAGTGCAAAGCAACCACACTTAAAAAATGGACTTACAGGGCCCTTTGACAGTTGTGTTCCTCTTCTTTCATATTGGCTAATGAAATTGACAGGAGAAATGAACTACAGTAGTTTTCATGCTTCAAGTTGAGGCAAGCTGGTAAAAGGCCCCAATACTTAATGCAGAGCCTTCCTCATTCTGTATAAGTTGAATGAGTATAGCCACTCTTCTGACTTGTATGGGAGAAGTGCCTTGCTGGGTGTATCCAAAGTTTCTTCGGGCCACATCTGAGAGACTGTGACAGGGAGTTTTGACTAATATGATTTAAAGTGAAAAATGTCTTAAGATAGTCACATCTGAACTTCTCTAGTTCATAGCAGGACTTTTGTTGGTTTTGCCTAGAGGTTTCCTTAAGAGATCAGTAGCAATGCCAAAGATATTCTGGATCAGCATATGGTTGGTCATTGCTAATGTTTTGGTTTACTTACTACCTACAACATGTTCTCTTTTTAGTCCACATTCAGTGAAATGCATAAAACGTGTAGCTTGTATTTGCAGTTCTTAGAAACACTTCTTTGTATTTTCAGATCTTTAATTTCATTTATTTGGGAACTAATCAAAACCTGTATCTTCCTCCTTGAGGGGAAAGCACTGTTCTAAATGACTTTACAAGATGCAGAGCTTTGCATGGGAATAACTTTGCAGCATCTTTAGAGGGCTTTGGCCTTTGAAATGGTCTTTGCATAGAGGCTACTTTAAATTTTTCCTTGACATTTATGCAGTTGATCAACACATTGATTTGGGGATCATCTCCACTCAACTGCAACCCTTCAAAAAGTTTGCAAGGTTGTGAAAAAAATAAATATGATCTGTATAGTAAGCTTATCACTTATGCATGCATATCCCATATCACTTTGCAGCATCCATATCCCATAAATAAGTGATTCCATAATGAAGGGCCCATGAATGAACAAAAAAATAGCAGCACACACTGGTGTATAGTAAAAAAACAAACCTGGGAAAGGCCTGAAACCTTTTTCATCCAGTAACCTAGATTTCATTTCCCATTAGCTCTGAAATTAAAAGGAATCTGGAGATATGATGAACTTAAAGTAAAAGTAATTTGCACTCCATTATCACCTGTTTTCTGGTAATATTGATGAACATTTTAGTTTGCAGGTATGTATTGTGGCTTATGTAGTTGAGTTTATTGTTTTACTGTTGAAAATGAATCAAAACTTATCAGTTCTGAATATACAATTAAATTCTTCTTGACCTTTTGCTCTCTGGAATATTTTATATTTAAAGTAAACACTCTTATATGAAACCTAGTCACACTGAAAATAATGGAATTTCTATAAAATCTCCCTAGTTCAGAGTCTTCAGTGCATTCTGAAATGTGCACTTGCAAAGGCTACTTCAATTCTGATGCACAGATCTGACCTCCATGTGGAGGATGGGTCTTGTGGACATGGAGGCATCATGTGCATTGAATCTCCTGTGCCTGTGGGAAAACTGGTGGTTCAGGTTACATTGTGGTTTTGGAATGGGGTTTCATTCATACATTGAGGGATACATTCTGGGTTATGGTCTAAAATAGCAATCTCCAAACTGCATGCTGGGAGTGCCTTCCCAGGCACAACCAGCACTTACAGTTCTGGCGCTTACAGCCATGCTGTGGAACTTTGTGTCCCCAGATTGGGACAATGTGACACTCTGACCAGTTCTGCCATCGTATGTCTATGGGGCAATGCCCCAGCGGACATTGCATCTGTATTTCTAGGCACACGCAACTGCCTGGAACATCATGTTGTCCTGATCTGATGACATGAAGTCCTGCAGCGCAGCAGAACTGTAAGTGGAAGTCATGGGAGGGTTCGCCCAAACCCTGAATCCGGCCCTGAATCATTGGCTAAAGAGAGGCACAGAGGATTAATAAGTGCAGAGGAGGCAGAAATAAAACAGAGAATATACAATTTGCTGTACCTGGTTCTTAAATGCTGGCATTTAATCAAGATCTGTCCACTGTTGGTAAAATTCTCTGCAGTTTGTGTACTCAGTCTTACTTCAGTTGGTGTTCACACATCAGCAGTTTAGAAGATTTGTTTAAACTAGGAATCCTTCACATGATATAAAATAGAGAATTGCACAAGAAACTGTTTTCTGTGTAATGTTTGCATCTTATTATAGAGATTTGCAAGTTTTACGGACTCTAAATGCCATTTAATTATTAGTATATTTCTTTTGCAAGGGGTTAAGTCAAAGCAATTAGTAGTAAAGCTAGTTAGTTGCTATACTAGCAATAGAATGAGATCTAAAATGTCTACATCTTACTTTGATTTAAGAGATTTATGGATAGGGCTATAAGTAATGAGTGAAGGGTCCAATCTATTACATATCTAATAGGAACACACACCCCATAATGTAAGTGGACTGATTCTTAATAAACACTAGAAAAATGCCTAACAATGGGCAAGAGGTGTATGGTAGAATGGCAAATCAGCACAGTATTTACCATTATAGGTAGTGGATAGTGTTTGCTTTTGCTGCACTATTCTTCAATGCAGTATTTCATTTTTTCCCTATAGGTTCAAATTGCAGCCACTGATTTATGTAGGAGAAAGCAAATTGATGTTTTCAGAACATACTTGGGGTGGGGGCTAAGCCCATTTCCTGCTTTTGTGCCCTCAGTTGTAATTAATTGATTCTGTTCAAATATGTATAAGACTTGTAGTGTGATTAGGTACCTTAAGTCATGCTTCATTTTTGAATGTAATCTCTAATGAGAATAACCTTAAATCTCTTCAGTAAACATTGGTGTATATTCATGGATTGGATAAGCAAAGAAAAGCTATTTTTAAATGAAACAAAAATAAAATTTTAGGGTTAACTAACTAAACTTCATGCAATTATTTTGAAAGCTGCATTCTTGTTTGGATGCTGATCACTACAACCTGTCTTCACAAAATAATTGCAGTGGATTACTCATACAGATTGACTTCTAAATAATGCATCTGAAGTTGTTTAGTTGTGTTCTAATTTAAAATGGTCCATTAGGTATAAGTGTTCAATTTTGAACTGCTTAACTTTCAGTGACCTCTAACGTACAATAGTTATGGGCTTCTTAAAACAAAATCAATTGCAACAATGAACAGTGGGTTTGTTACATCAGTGTAAAAACCCTACTGAATAGATCTTTTCTTCTTGAATGATCTTGACCAGTATTGTGTTTGGCAGGGGTGGGTAACTTGCTTAACACTGACAGCCATGTCAGAATTGCTTATGTAGTAGACACTCAGAATTCTGCAATTATTGGAGTGGAATTTTTAATAAGGAAAGTTGTCTCATCCCTGCTATACATATACTGTAATTTCCTACACATATATCACTTCTATGTAGAAATTCTGTGTATACAATGTTACATGCGATGACTGCACATGTGTACTTCACTGCATGTGCAGGAGACAGAAGAAGCGTGTGTGTTTGTCACTTACGCTGTATGCACTTTTTCCTACTGAGAAGTGATGTTTCTGTAGGGATCTCCTGTGCTTAAAGGCAGCCACCTATCAATTCACTGGCTGCATAGAGAGAACTTCAAGGGATACAGACTGACTTTTACAATTTTAAGGTATTTCCAAGATGTAAGCCAGCTAAAATAGTTTGTGGTGTTTAGACTGCTTCTATTTTGTGTCTTCTGTAAAGTGAGCACAAAAAGGGATGAATTTGACTTTTGTAGGAACATTTTCAAAAATCATACTAAGGTTAATAAGGAAACGAATGAAGAAATTCTTATGGCTTTTGAGGAAAAGGCATTTTTGGACTGAAAAATGTCAATGAATTGAGCTTCATAATGGCATTTGGAAAATGTGGATAAAGCAAAGTGACATTAATATAAGGAGTTGCTCTCTCTAAATGAATGGGGAAACCCATGTGCTTGCAAACTGTGTACAAAAATCAGCCGAGTTTTATGCTGGTTTGTTCTAGCTGAGACTTTATTGGACAGCCTAGAAGGCAGGAAGGTGATTTAATGTGGACATTCATTAGAAGAAGTAGAAGAATATATTGTACAAATAGAATGTTTCAATTTATCCTCTTAAACTATATGTTAACTGATAATGTGCTGGTGTATATTGCATGTTTTATATAATAGTTTAGTCCTAAAGAAAAAGGGATAACCATGTTTTTGTGTATAATATGCTGTAAATAATGTATACTATTTTTAATTTTATAAAAGCAGCTTTTTTAATTTCTCAAAATATGTACAAACCTCACTGTAAATAACTTCTTGAACAATAAATGTTTTTCATTGAAATTCTGGACTCTTTATTTAGAAGAAAGGCTTTGATATAATACACCCTCCCTATGTATTATGGAAGTGTTTGCCCTTGCTGCCAAATCTGTTTCTGATTTTGAATCTTGGGTTGAACATGATGTCCAGATAGTGAATCTAGTTCTGATTAATGAATAGGATACAGAAATTTCTTTCTTTACTTGATTTCAATAATATTTATGATTCAAATTCTGTTAATACTTTAAGTTACCATGAGCTTTTCTTTGACTGATGTGGGAAAGTTGGGAAAGTGGTTGTCTCTGACCTAGAGAATCTAACAGTATATGTTGGTCCTGGTACAGTAGTTCATAACCAGCACCTTGAATTGTGTCCTGAAGCTGGTATGAAGGCCAAAAGATCAGTAATTCATGTTTCCTCATGCTAGTTCGTGGTTAGACAGTTATTGCTCATTTTAAGACCAAATCCTAACCAACGTTCCAGCGCCAATGCAGCTATTCCAATTGGGCATGTTCTCCAACTTGCTTCGGGGGTGGGGGTGGTCATGAAGCCCTCAACAAGGTAAGGGAATGTTTGTTCACTTACCTTGGGCTTCACTGTGGTTGCATTGGCACTGCAAAGATGTATAGGATTGGGCACCGAGTCCCTTTATGAGCCCATCCAATCCACGTGATTAAAATTCCTCATACTGAAGGTCATATTCCTGGTCACATTTTCCTCAGGAGTATATCATGGCCATGGGGCCTTATCAGGAAGGAATGTTTTGCACTACATCATTGTTTCTCAACCAGTGGTATGGGTACTCAACCAGAGGTGGTGTCTGGTGCTACTCGCGGTGCCCCTGGCCACTTGCCATCCAGCAGCGAGACCAGGAACATGACACAACAAACAGCAGTAGGAGGTTTGGCTCAGTGGGCAAAGCTCCAAAGCATGTGTTTCCATGCTTGAAAAAGCCCTCCCATCCACCCTGATCCTCTTACTGGTGTTTATTGCATCACATCTGGTTTCCTGACTCAGAAGTAACAGGCAATGATGTCATCACCATTTACTTCTGGTGGTACTTAGGATAGGTGGATCATGGGAAGTGGTATGGTGGACAAATGTTGAAAAACACTTGCACTAGGATACAGTCACCCTTCTCCATAAGGTTAGCACCTTTGTTCCCTGAATGTAGACGCTCTCCTGGCTTGGTCTATGTCCTGATCCTACTCTAAAGAGAGAGACTGGCACACATTCAGGTGGATTCCCCAAACCGCCTGAGCTACAGTGAGCAACAGGCGTTCACTGTGGTGTCCTTTAAGAAGTTTTCCTGATCCAAGGTGTCCAACTCTACAATTCTGTTGCTATCAGAGTTCTGTTCTATCATTTCTTCTTTGGTGTAAGTGCTGTGAGTGTGTGAGTCTAGGACTCTTGACAACAAAGCTATTGTGGGTGGGTGGAGTTTTGCTTGAGGGAACAAAAGGTGTGCAGAAACAGACAATGGTTCAAGGGTCCCATGTCCTAGAGTCAAAAGTTTTTCTTTTCAAGTATGGTACCTGAGGAAAGTCCACCAAAGGTGTCATTCAAGCCTTCAAGTCCACCAATTTGGCATCTTTAGCACCCTAGCTCTAGCACATCTTTCCTGCCCCAAAATCCTTTCTCAATTTAGTATGAGAGCCACACCGCAGGTGGTGTAGCAAAGATTTTGTTGCTGTTCCTTGGAGTAGCAAATGTGGGATGTGCAGAAGAGTATGCTTATGATGACTAATAAGAGAATATATGCTTGAGAGCCACAGGACCCTATGGTTTTCCAGTGTGTATCCACATGTTCACAAACACTTTTCCATTCCATATGCCATTACCACTCCAAAAACTGGTGTATATCTAGCAAATGTGAAAGGGTACATTGAACCTAGCCCAATCCAGGATCTAAACCGCTGCCCCCAAAGCAAAGAATGAGGGAGAGAAGAAAGCTTTGGCGGTGTTTTGTTGAGCCTCTTGATGCCTCTGAGAAGCTTGACCAGAAAACCCCAGTTTTTCTAATCCCCCACCATGTTAGCCTTCTGTTCTTTGAGGCAAAAGGGCCTTTGTTCTGGTTTTAACCTGATACGCTAAAAAGGTTAAATTACTCACTGAAACCATGTGATCTTCCTAATCTAGGCTGCTGCTGTTTGTGCAGATTGTGCTGCAGTGAGTGGGGTGTACAGGCTTATAGCAGAGGTGACTGATGTAAGTTGAAAAATGTAGCTTGAGTGACCAATTAACCCTGGAAGAAACTGCTTGGCAGCATAACTACTCAGTTCACATTCTGAAACTGACCAAAATATGAAATCTCATGATGTATCAGATAATCGGGTCCAAAATGGGCTATTGAGTTGTTTGATGTCAACAAGAAACTCACCTAATGAGTGAGTGTAAAAATTTTTGAGGTTTATTGGTGGTGGCCATGGGCCAAAGCAGTGTGGTTGCAAGGCAGGAGGGCTGCCACTAGATGGTGTACTTGGCCCAGTAATTCTACACAGACAAAAGACAAGGTGAACATTTTCATAGCTGCAAGTATAGAACCACAGAAATCCATGGTACTGCAGGCTACCGAAGGTTTGGAGAACTTCCACAGAGATCTAACTGGCGACTTGATTTAAAGTGCTGAGCTGATGGGATCATCAAGTTAAAAAAGTTAATTAAACTGAAATTAAAAGTACAAAATATACTGGCAATTGGCATAGTTGACTTGAAAAAGATGGGGGGGGGCAGGTCCACTCTATTTGCTAACACAGTACTTGTTCTTCATTGCTAGTAGCCAGCAGTATGTTCTCAGTCTGTCCAAAGGCAGTATGTTCTCAGAAGGACTTTCTGACATGGTAAGCAACTGGTAGGGTTTGCAATTGAAAGGTTATGTTCTGCAGAAGTTATAGTAGTTGGCATCCCTCAGTCTCGGAAGACTATGGTGTCACGCTCTGAATGGTGGTTCTGGAACAGAGTGTCCTCTCCAGTGTGCGAAGCCTGGGTAAAGTAGGTATGGAGGATAGGCTGTTACCCATGCAGCAAATCCCCCCTCTCCACGTCGCTGAAATGGTCCAATGGAAAGGTAGAGGCCAATACGGTTGGTTCCAGCGGCATTGCAGGAATTTGCAGAACATGACTGTGTTCAGCCATGAACTGCCTCAGGGACTCCGGCTCCGGATTTTGCCTCAAGGTTGACTCCTGAAGCCTTTTCCATAACTGGATGTAGCCACAAGGCAGTGGAGGTTTGGGATCAGTTTTCCTTCTCTCAGATGAGCTGCCTTCCCAGGCTGACGAGTCCCATCTACCCGGTGGCTGTTTAGTCGCCTCTTACGACAAGTACAGCCAAACTGAGGGCCTATTCTTATCCCCAGCCCCCAGGGGAATATGCAGAAGTTATATGACATTGTATACCCCATTTTACAGCTCCACTTGACCTCAGTGGAGGATTTTTTTTTCCTGTGATAAATAGAAACCCAGTTCAGGACAGCGATGGGTATAGGGTTAAAATTCCCATTCACCTCCTCCTGCTGTGTTCCTGATCTATGGGTTCCTGATCAGTCCAAGGCAAGTTTCAGATATTTCAGTGAAACTTACATGTACAAGGAAGTCACCAGACTGCACTGAGATGATGTTTTGCCCTTTTGTGAGACCCACCACACTTGTAGTCTAAGTGATGTGCTTACTCTGGAATTGATGGTTTGAGGATCAAAGCCATAGATTTCCATTATCAAAAGTAATGACTAGGTTTTTTCTTCTTTCCAGGACATGCTCCAATTGGAGACTTGTGCAGGCATCATGAGAACCTGTATCCTAAAAGCTATTACCAAGCTACTTACAATGTCATCAAGGTTATTTGGCCCCATATCTCTTGCACATCTCTCCTGATGAGGAACAACCTGCTTCAGGGTCATCTACCAAGGCCCTGGGTTCAAGATAATCTGGGTTGGACAGCTGTGATGAGCAAAGCCTTCTCTGTAGTGGTGCTTTATCTGTGGAATTACTTGCTTCAAGAAGCTTTACATGTTAACTAGCTTGCAGTAGTGGCATCAGATGGGATCTAGCCAAGGGCCCAGACCCATCAGAGGACCCACCTCACTGAGCCATCCTATGAACCCTCTGAACCAATGGCAGTGGTAGGACCCAGTGTGCCTATAGGGAGTGGGTTGGGTGTGCCATGGGGTCCAGCACAGGATTTTGCCTTGGGGCACTCAGCACTGTTCACTATGCATGTTTTGAAGCACTCAGCACTGTGCATGTTTTGAAGGTGGCTGAATATGGCTTTCTAAATTACGAGACTTGTACACAGACTCTTGGGTGAAAAAGGAAGCTGCTGATAAGGATCAATGTTCTATTTTATTGACTTCCACTGAGTTGATTGTATTATAATATTTGTAAGTCGCTTTTAGAACATGTTTATAGGTTAAATGTTGAGGTGTAAACTTTTCAATAGATAGATCTCTAAGTTTTGAGAGATTGAGACTGAAGATGTCTGAGTAGACAGGGCTAAGTTTTAAAACATAGGAGAAAATTGAGTTATCCCTTGTGTGTGGAAGTGTATTTGCCTGTGATCATGTTGCCAGTGAAAATGGTTTGAGGGTAAAGCCAATTAGCAGAAGAAAATGATTTACTGACAAATTAGTTATAACATTTTCCCAAATTCCCAGTATGTTTTGAATGTTTGTGTTCTTCCTCAGGGGAAACTCTCAGTATTTCCCCAAAGATCATTTTAGTGGGAACAGATAGATACTTGAATCATCTTCAGTTTTTGCAGAAAAAAGACTTGCTTTCAAGCAGACTGACTGTATGGAACTTGATTACTACACCTGATGACGGTCCACTGATCATGCAAACTGACACCACTGGCAAGCATTGTGTGTAAGCCAATAAATCTAAAGTGTTATATCCTTAAGCACACCATCACTAGATGTGACTGTCATTGACTGATGAGCAGGCATGTGTGAACCAATTCTCATTTAACACACGAGGAACCAGGATTGAGATATACAGGTGCAGCCTATTTATCCACAGATTTTTTTTATCTTTGGATTTGTCTCAAATGGGGTGGGGGAACCGAAAGTCACACAGACCTTTGCCTCCTTTGCCCTGCGCTTGTGTCTCGCTCCATTTCCAAGCAGCCCAAAACACTGAAAAAAGTCTCTGCCTCGCCCAGGCAGAGAAATAGCCCTGGAAGAGGTTCCCCTTGCAAAGGAACAGTAACGCTCCTGGAGTCCCTGAGCTAGCAAAGACACTGAAGAGGGAAGGGGTACCCGAAAATCTCTGTATCCAGAACACGTGCAGCAAGGTGGAGCTCTCTCTCTCTCTCTCTCTCTCTCTCACACACACACACACACACACACACACACACACACACACACACACACACACACACACACACGGGGGCAGGTGTGGTAGCAACAGAGGGGATTGCTTTAAAAAACCCAGGGAGTGTTTGCCAAATCCCCCCCATTGAGATGGTGCAGGCAATCACTGACACAAGCCACCCCCCCATGGTGCAGGCTATCACCGACACAAGCAAGCCTTCCCACCAAGCAAAGCATGAGATATAGCCTACAATCCTCTCCACACTTTCCTGGGAGTAAGCCCCATTGACTACAAAGGGGCTTACTTCTGAATAGAAACACATAGGGCTGGACTCTTAAAAGTTCAGCGGGACAGTTGGCAACGGGGAGGACTGAGAATGGAGTGGAAGAGAGGGGATTGAAAACAGCTGCCTTAGTTTCCTTCCATCCGGAAGTGTTAGGCTGCAGTGTATTTGCATAACTCTATGGAATTTAGCACAACGCGTTTTTTGTTAATCGCGACAAGTCACGGAACTAATGCAGATAAATAGGCTCCACCTGTAGTGACTTATTGGGGGCCCAGCTAGTTGAGTTCACACTAGATGGAGATTTGAATACAGGCTTCTTGGACTATGTCCACCAGACCACAAATGAAGATTAATTTCTTCTATTTTCATGTGTTTCTCCACATCAGGACAAACAACCCTTTTGTCTGTTTTTACCCAAGCTGCATTACTTCTCAGAATGGTTTTAAAAGAAATGTTTCTTTGAGATTTGAACTATTTTCTCAAGAGTCTGTTAAGCACTTGGTAGTCTAACTCCTCACTTTTTGAACAGGATGAGCTGTAAAATTCGTTGAGTAAACATCACTAAAATTTCATCACTGTGGAAACTTCCAGGGGAAATTTGCTGAGCTATGGGAAATGCTTGATGCTGTCAACTGCCAACAGAACTGGGTTGACTCCTCCCACACCATTCATAAGAACATAAGAACAGCCCCACTGGATCAGGCCATAGGCCCATCTAGTCCAGCTTCCTGTATCTCACAGCGGCCCACCAAATGCCCCAGGGAGCACACCAGATAACAAGAGACCTCATCCTGGTGCCCTCCCCTACATCTGGCATTCTGACTTAACCCATTCCTAAAATCAGGAGGTTGCGCATACTCATCATGGCTTGTACCCCATAATGGATTTTTCCTCCAGAAACTCGTCCAATCCCCTTTTAAAGGCGTCTAGGCTAGACGCCAGCACCACATCCTGTGGCAAGGAGTTCCACAGACTGACCACACGCTGAGTAAAGAAATATTTTCTTTTGTCTGTCCTAACCCGCCCAACACTCAATTTTAGTGGATGTCCCCTGGTTCTGGTATTATGTGAGAGTGTAAAGAGCATCTCCCTATCCACTCTGTCCATCCCCTGCATAATTTTGTATGTCTCAATCATGTCCCCCCTCAAGCGTCTCTTTTCTAGGCTGAAGAGGCCCAAACACCGTAGCCTTTCCTCATAAGGAAGGTGCCCCAGCCCAGTAATCATCTTAGTCGCTCTCTTTTGCACCTTTTCCATTTCCAGTGCTCCGGTACTTGGAAACATAAGATCTGGATGTACTTGCCCAGCCCCCTGAATGAGATGGGTGGCCATGTAGGGTGCAGCAAAGGGAGGCAGGCACTTGAGAGAGACTGTGGGCTGTTATTGAAGTGAGTTGTGGTGGTGGTAATTTTTGTAAGTGAAGAGTAAGGAACATTTTGTATCTAGTCTGGTTACTCTTGCCTTCAGCCTTGCTCCTGTCAAAACATTGGTGAGAAGTGCTGCAGCCCACTCCATGGCCTGCTTGAATGCTACAGTCAGCATTGTCTTAAGTGGTTTCCAAATGGAGGCTCTTGGGAGGGTTAGGCATGCTGAAATGGCAAAATTGACTTTGCAACCCCAGTGGACCCCTTGAGCAACATGAATTCAGCCAAGAGCAAGTCTACACAGCCACAAATAACAGAATACCATTTGAATGCTCCTGGAATGGAAGATGGAGGCTAGGAGCTTGGTGCCTTCTAACCAGCACTCTCCCTCTGTCTCCATTGCATCTGCTGGGCTGGTGCTTATACTGGGATAATTGTTGCTGCCACCACTCAGGATTGGGGGAATTCAGACAGATGGAGGCTGTCTTGGCAAAACTTTTCTTCCAGGTTTACAGAGAGACCTCAAAATCCAAATCTCTTATGACTAGGCAGGGGTGGTGTGGGAAGACAAGACAGTCAGCTCTCTCCCAACTGAACTGTGCAGTGCATTTTATTAAAAATGAGTTGAAAAAGGGCCAAGGCACTGGAAGGAGAAGAAAAGGGAGGAAGCAAACACTTGCTAGGATGAGGTAGCTGCACTGTGCAACCAGGTGAATGGGTTGGACCAACAGTGAGCGGAACCGTTACAAGGCAAGCTGAAATAAGACAAAACACTAATGTCTCTTTCTGGGGATTTTCTCTAGCCTAAATTCCTGTGCTAGGTCAGGATCTCAGTCATCACCCCCACACTGAGCAAGACAGGCAGGTAACCCTTGTCAGTGCATCCAGTGTTTTTAGTCCAGTGTTTTCACTGAGAGACCTGTGAGTGAATGAGTGACTGATTGACCCTGCTTTTTATAACCTCTGGGTGTTACCTTAGATTTACTCTTGGGGTTGGATACTTGGAGTCACCCAAGCCCCATGATTTTCATGGGAATCAGAGCTTTATGGTTCCATGAGCTGGCTCAAAGCCAAGTTCTTTGTTTAGTGGTCAGTTGGGAAAGAAGACGAAGGTCAAATTGTAAACATACATAAGGCAAACATGGGCACTGTATCCAAATGACTCAGCAGCCCATTCAGACTGCAGAGACTCCTATAGGAGCCTCCTTAGATGATAGAGAGGTAAAAAATTGGTGAACAATAGGAAGAAATAAGAGATTTTCACCACAGCTCTTCTTGGTAAGGAGAGTAGAGCCCTACACAAGGAAAATGTCATCTGTATGGTAGTGGGCTAGGCTCTCGCTCTGAGTTTCAGTGGAGAACAGCCAGGGGGGAAGGGCTGTTCTACTCTTCCTATTCTAACCATTTTCCCCACTCAAACCTGATCCTCACCCAAGCTGTTTTTCACCCCAGGGGTCCCAGTATCTCTCCCCACCCCGTGATGTGAAAACCAGGTGTAGGAGCACAAAAGCAGCCGGATGGGAAAGAGTTAAACTGCATCCACCCACCTACCTAATTGTTCCTCCACTACAAGTCTTAGAGACTGTTTCTGATGAATTAAAACAGAATGAGAAAAGATGCACTGGGCTGTGTGCAATGTGTAGTTTGCCCATGCTGCAAAGAAAGCTGTCATCACTGTTCACATGGAATTCTAGATGAAGGAAAAAATACTTCCCAACCTTTTGCTCATGCTCAATAACTTCTGTATTGGACACTGCGCCTGCAGAAGTAACACATCAATGTGAGAGCCACATGCCAGTTGGGGAACAGTGACAGATGGCTCTGCACCTGCATAAAAGTATTACCACTGGTAACATAATCTGTCCAATTACTTCCTGCAAAGTGAAGATGGGTCAGGACCAGGTTAAACCAATTTATCTTTTCCTGACAATTGTAGAAGAGGAGCTGAAAACTAACCTTCCCTTTCCTCCTTAAATTCTACAAACATGTAACTTAATGGGGGATGTGGCTGGATTTACCACCTTTTTCCGTCATGTGCCAAGGATGCTTCAGAAGCTGATCTGTCACAGGAATGCAGTGGCATACACAACTTCAGCAAAGCTCAAACATTTTCTCTCTGCCTGGAAGGAAAAATAGCCTTGCCTTAGACCATTTGTCAGCCACCCACACTCATGCTTGATGGCACAAGAAATCCATTCCTTCAACAATGTACTATGAAACAAATAACTAACGACAAAAGCAGGCTTTCTGTAATGTCACAATACTGACAGAATACAATCACAGTCGTATATAATGAACAATGCAAAACAGAAAACTGAGAGCATACATACCCCCCCCCCCCCCAATATAGCTAGAAACATTGAGCTCTACAGACCAACAGGGGTGTAAAATTGCTGAAAAGTGCTTGGGAATCAAAGACTCTTAATGTACTGGGTAAATTTCAGTGAAAGGTCAGCATATTACTCCCATTTGACTGATTCGTATTCATAGGAAACATGACAGCCACACACAGAATAGCAAGAAGGCTGGTAGCCTTCTTGGAGTGCAAGTGGCTAGAGGAATGCTTTGACATCTCTTGTTTAGTAACCCATTTCTGCCCAGCCCACAGGTGTATACATTTGATCACTGTTGCATATATGCAACATTGGGCTGACGTGGCTTAACTCCTGAAGTTGCTACTCTAGGAAAAATAAAAGAGGAAAAAAAGCAGCACTACCTGTAACACTGATCCCATGACTTGTCCAGGATGAACACTAGAGAATACCTGTGATGGCTGGAAAAAAAGCTATCAATGACTGTAGAGTACAACCACCATCTTTCTTTTGTCATGCTGTGGTCTCATTCTGGTTAGGTGGACTTTTTCAGGATTTGGAAACTCTTATGAAAATCTACAAACATTGTAGTTGAGAGTGGGATGACTATTCATAGAGTAAGTAGTAACACTTGTAACGCGTGACCTGAGGGTCAAATGATATGAGCACACAAATGCCTTTTGGGGCCAAGTAGGGATTTTTTGCACTTCACCAGCTTGGCTTACAGTTGAAAGGTTTTTTCACTAACTTCTTGGCCCAGTCCTAAACTCCCGTGGCCACTGGTGTAACTAGTGTCACCACTGCAGGCCCACTGGTAAGCAGGACAGACTGTGAGCCAGTGGATGGCTGACGATCAGCCAGCCCACATAAACTGGATTGGGGGCATGGGAGTGAGGTGGGGAGGAAGTTGAATGGTGGCAATGGGATGGTGATGGGGGCAGAGGAGAGGGTTGATCTGGCCCAGGAGGGGGGTGGGTTTGGTGGTAGAAATGCATGCCAAACCCCAAACCCCTTTCTGGGTCTGATCCACCTTCATGGAACAATGAGGACTTGCAGCAGTTCTATTGCTGGCACAGGTCCAAGTTGTCCCATAGCAATTGTTGGGGCTTACCCTGGGGCAAGGGGACAAATGTTTCCTTTCCCTGAGGAGATCACCAGCAGCCAGAAATCCCATGTGGGGTACAGTGGTAGCCACACTGCGGCCACTGCCTCACATGGCCATGGATTGAGTTCTGCCATATCAAGGCAACTGCTGTGCAGAGGTGGTGTAAGCTGCACTCAACTTGGCAGGCCACACAAGCTGTGCAAACTTATGCTCTGTTTTACCCAGCTGTGGTTTTAACTCCATTCTCCTGTTACTTGAGGTGCTGTACAAGCATGTGGTGATCAAGCTTAATGTTACCCTCAATAATGTCTTACCCACAAGACCAAATGCAGCCCATGCCACCGTTCACCCAGGGCTTGATAAACTTGGTTTTGCTGCCTGCCTGGGACTGCAAGAATGGCAAAAAAGAAGTCAGGCGGTTGAGTCAGCTCGGGAGGTTACCAATGAGGTACACCTGGTGTGTGGTATGAAGATTCTTTTGACTATCTCAGATCAAAGTCACAAGGGAAAGACCACAGCCTTCTGGTCTTTATGTAATGAGAATTAAAATAATCACTGTTGTCCAGTCAATTTACAGCAAAGAACTGGAGTGTGGATGTTGTGAGATTTATTTTTTGCTGTGCAACCCAATTGACTTATCTAGGAAATAACAGTAATTTGTATCACATACTCCCTGCAACCCATTTAGGACATACTCTGGATGTACCCAGCCAACTGATCGTTTTCTTCCTACGTCCAAAGAAGCACAAGAAGTGATGGGTTGTTGTTTTTTCTTCTTTTCTGCAGCCTTGTTTTGTTTTTGGCTCTTCTGGAATGTGACACACATTGTTATTGTGGTTGCTTAAAGCAAGGCTCCAGTTTATCATATAGGCCAGGCTCATGAATAATTTCCCTGGGGGATGGGGGTGAATTCTTGCTTTGTATGGTGTTGCTTGGCCAGCCAGCCCGTTTCAGCTCTTGTCCTCTTGGCATCCGGTTGTAGAGAATGACCTTCTGTTCTCTCCTCATGGAGTCAAGTTGCTAATGAAAAAAAAAAACTGCCTTGTGCTCAGGAAAGCCCTGTGTGACGCCTGGCAAGAAAGAACAGTGTTGTTGGGGTTGAGGAGGCCTCAGTGACACACACACGGACGCATACAGGTCCAGAGCATCTAAGGAAATATGAAGAGGTGCGTGTTCCTGTTTTTGAAATGATGGAGCATGCTGACAAGAATGTCACCAATGTCCAGAATGCAGCACGTGCAAGGAAGACATCTGTACTGTAAGCACCAAACAGGAGGAGGAAGAGAACGCCTTCAGGATGATGGCTGGACGCAACCAGTGCAGTCCCAATTCTCAAGTTGCCTGCATTCGCATTGGGAACATGAAACTTCAGACTAAGCGGCTATCTGTGCACCATAGTTATCAGGAGTTGCCATAGACTGATATGGAGTATTGGAGCCCTTTTGTTCCAGCTGCCATCTTTTATCCATGTGTTTAACAGCCTCAGCAGAAATCAGCAGGTGAACTTTTCCCATCACTATGGCTGTCGTCATTGTCTGCACCACGTAAATATACAAGGTGAAGGCACAGATAATTGGAGTGAGGCACAATAATATATTTGCTCCTGAAGGGTCATGACATGATGCCTGAAATGTGGGAGAAATGTGAAGAACCTTTCTCCAAATGCCAGTTGTCCAGGGATTGTAGAAGCCTATGAAGGTATGCTCTGGTCTTTATGGCCATCAGCCAAAGGGACCCTGGGGACAGGCATTCCTTGCCTTCTAGATGACAACCTTTGCAAGGCAAAGACCAGCCTTGGCCCCACCACTTCCTAGAGCAGTGATTTTTAACCTTTTTCATCTCACGGCACACTAACTAGATACTAAAATTGTCACACCATTAGTTTTTTGACAATTGACAAGGCACACAATGCTGTTCCCCGGTGGCCCTATTAATAAATGACACTCCACCGAACCCCCGCAGCACACCAGTGTGCCACGGCACAGTGGTTGAAAATGGCTGGCCTAGCGTATGGAGCAGCTGCAGAGAGCATGGCTCCCCTTTCTGCCTGAAATGACCTCTGCTCCAAGTCCCCAGTTTGTCCAGAAACTGGGGAAGCAAGCAAAGGCATTGATTGGCCAGAGGACTTCAGGGTTGTATTCTATTCTTGTAAGCTGCCTGGGGGAGCATGTTGATCAAAGGGCAGGCTACAATCTATAAAGAATCAATAGAACAAGCAGCCTGAGGGAACCTCTGCTTAACAGAAAACAGCTGCTTTGATTTGGTTCCAAACTTTCCAGCAGGTTGCCTTCCAGGTGTCAGCCTCCAGGAGGTGAGCCTGCCGGCCAACTGAGAAGCAGCCTGCATTGTGCCACGAATCAGTTGGGTGGTGGCCCAACACATCAGATTCTGATGGGCTGCATCTTTGGCCACCATTATCCCACTCCACCTGATGGTTCAGCCCCCTGCTGCTTCAGAAGAAGAAATGCTGCAACTGCTGTGACCATCACAGGCCACTTCTCCAGTTCTGTGTCAGATGGATCGATTGACGAGAAATTTCCACACTAGCCAATGCTTCAAGAATTCTTGAGGTTCTCCAACCAGTGAGTGATGGCTCTTGAGTATTAAACCAGATCCCTGTGTTTGTTATACCAGGAAGAAGGCCCTTCAAATGCAGTTATTGTTTTGAGTTTCCCTTAAGCTAGAGCCTAACTCGGCCTAAGTTAGGAAAGCATTTCATGCCAAACAGATATAAAGTGGAAGGACTGGAAAGGATTTAAATTGGAGAGACAGAGGCGGCCAAGGAGGCTTGCTTTGAGTCTGGCAGGGAGTAAATGGTAGGGAGGTGTTTCCGGGGGAGGAGGGACACTGTAGGAAGGCAAGAGTTCATGCCAGATTATTTTTTTCTTGTTAGCCCCGCTGAAACCAATGAGACAACTGAGAGCATACATTCAAACTCAAATATGCACACACACTCTCTGTATAAAGCCTTCTCCTGCCTGGGCTGGAAGGATATTGAGGGTCAAGTCCTCTAGGTTCTCTCTCAGTATTTCTTTGATCCAGGAATCAGATGTAAAAAAACATTCCGTCCAAGGAATTTGAAACAACAGAATGCCGCTGAGCAGGAAACAATGCAACTTGTCCGTCTTGGGGTTGCATCCTCTCCACCACTCCACCCTTAGGCTTTGTTGCCAGGACACACCCTTGTAACCACCTTGTCAGTGTGTCAGATGTATTACTACAGAAATAGACCCTGATTCCACTGCCCACACGTCATAGCAGTGCAGCTGTAAACACAACCCAGCTAAGTTGTCAATGCATTCTCTTCTGCGCATGCGTGTGCACGCATGTGCCTGTGTTTGTGTGTGTGTGTGTAATATGTGGGATGGAGTCACTTTTAACATATTTTGTTTGACTGAGTGCATTTCACAGTGAGAATTTTTGGAAAACAATGGATTTGGCTCTGTGGGTTTTGCTAACTGCAGGAAAGCATTGCAAAGCCTGCTGGTCTCGTGATGTCCAAATTTGTTTTTCAGGTCAAAACTAGTGATTCTGATGACAGGGTGGGAATTTTTCTCAGACGATCAATATCCACCTTTCTTTTGATCCTGACAAGTCTGTTCTCCTCTGGCAGCCACTGTTGTTGCTTTGCTGCCGTTCCCCCCCCACTGCGTTCTTCCTGGATTAATCACACGCATGATTCCTCCTGATCAAGGATCACACAGTGAATGAAATAGCCTGATAGTGCAGTCTTGCCCATCAAATTTAGTTCCATTGCATGCTGATGTTGCCGAGGACAACTGTGGGTGAGTGCAATGTAAACCAACAAGTGAATGTGTATTCCTCAGGAATGTTGAAAAATAATGGGGGAAAGGGAGGCATTTTTGGGCAACATTGAAAATGCTCACAAAACACAGTGAATTTTTTCAGATATCCAGTTACAAACGTAGCATACAGCGCAAGCAAAACAATTCCCTGTGGGTCTGCTGCAGGCTATTTTCCACGCGTTCCTGGGAAACCTACACCAGCCAGATCCACCTGTTCAGTTGCCACAGATGTGTTTTGGAGAGAGCAACCACCACGTTCAGGGGGAATCACCCCTTTGCTAGGATTATTCTGTTCTTTCATGCCACTCCATCTTCTCAGAGGCATCCCAGCCTATTAAGTGGGAGACTATGCTTTGCTTCTTGGAAAGATACAGCAAGCTTCAGGCTGCTTTTTACAAAGGCCTTATGCAGTCAAGGTGAGGCATTAAGCCCTGTTGATTCTGACTGGAGAGTTATTTGTTTTTTATTTATTTATTTTTCACAGTTTAATACCACCCTTCCCCCAAGAAGCTCAGGTGGTGTACATGAGGTTCCTTCCCTTCTTTCGTCCTCACAATGCTGTGAGGTAGGCAAGTCTGAGAGATAGTGACTGGCCCGAAGTCACCCAGAAAGCTTCATGGCTGAGCAGGGGTTCAAACCTGGATCTTCCAGGTCTAAGTCCAACTCCAGAACCACTACATTCCCAAACCAGTAATGTACACATTAGGTAGACATGTAGCTTTCTGCACATGTATGGGACTTAAAGAACTTAACTTAGTTGGAAACATGGCCAGCATCTCTTTCTGAAACATTCCTAACTTTGAGGCTCACATTTTCTGACCTGTACAGGATTCTTACATGCTGAATTCAAGTACACCAACTGCCTTCTTTCCTCCTGCCCAGTTGGCTGAGCTGTTTGTCCTTGATGGAAACTGCACAACCACCAACACCAATCGTAATTGGTCCAAAGAAGCTCAGAGTTGTTGCAGACCGCTGGGAATGAGACTGGGCCCTTCCTTCCCCCCCTCACTTTGTCCCTTCCATAACACAGGAATATAGTAATCAGGGAAATATGTCTTTGCTGCTTAGCAAAAGGGTCAAATCCATTTAGGTGGAATTCCAGTCTTGCTCCAATAACAATACCAGGAAACCTGGGGAAGAGGGGGGTTTGCTTCTGCAAATCTCTGACAGAGGATTGTTGAAAGAGTTGGCTGGCATTCGGCTGCTTTCTGTTTCTTCTTTGTGCTGGAATGCTGTGCGACTTCCAAACACAATGGAAGATCCGAAGCTCAAGGCAAGCGAAGCAAAATTACAGGAACCTCTCCTTTTATCATGAGCATTTTTGGCTTGATTCTCCTTTTTTGTCTAGGCCATGAGTTGTTTACGTTAGCTTGAAAGGAGCACCTAATTGTAGACCTCACAGGAGGACCTTCCCTCCATGGCGCAAAATCAATGCCCAGAAGAAAAATCTCTGTGTCGTGCTCCATTTGTACTGTGCAGTTAGATAGAAGAAGTTTGCATTGGCATTCAGGCTGGCCACATTAGCATTAATTGACAGGTTGGCGACACACTGAAGCACAACCCATGCAATGCACATAATGGTTGCGCAGACATAGGCACGTCTTGCTCATGCAATATATTTTAAAGAGCTTGAACAGTTTTCTGCAATGTTTGCAGGTATGTTCCCAGGTTGAAAGTGGGTGAAGACATTTTTCCCAGACTGTGAACGGATTCCCAATCTTTGTTAGAGCCTCAACTCAGTAATGGGGGCACTCCAACACAGCGGCGTGGCTAATGATCATGTAGCCCAGTGCCAAGCTCAAAATGTTGCCCCAGAAGTGATGTCACAACTGGAAGTGGCGTCATGCCCGGGCTTTTAAAAAAATGAAAATTGAGAGGAACCACCTCCTCCCCACCCACTTACTCGCCACTCACTTGCTCCACTATCTCCGCTCTGTCAGTGGCATAGCTAAGGCATCTATCTGCTACCTGGGGTCAAAGAAGAATTGTAGCCACCACCACCACCACCACCCCCAGACAAAATCAAATTTAAGTAAATAAATAAGAAGTGTGCCTCTGATCAGTTCAAGACACTGTGCTGGGGTGAAGAGGGATAGTTATTCTCCGCCTGCTAAATATAAGAGAGGCACCACTTGAAAAAGTGCCTTTTTACCTTGTTAACAGGGGTAACTGTAAAGTCTTAGAGAAATAATAAAGAGACTTGAATAAAGTCTAAGGAGAAATCTGAGGACCAAGAAAGGCGGTATAGAAATACCTGTATTATTATTATTATTATTAACTAGGGGTAATTATGATGCATGGAAATGAGAGCTGACTCATATTAATACCTTATTGGTTTCATGCTGTATCATAATAACATGTCATTGCAACATGTTAGTAACATAATAATATGTCATTGTTTCTCAGAATAATCAGTCTCATAAGTCAATTTTGAGTTAAGAAAATCCACTTTTTGTTCCATAAGGCAGTGACATTTTCATTTTCTGGTTAATTGGTCATAACTTTTGATAGAATACAGATATTCCAATGCAGCTTGCTTCATTGCATTCAACATTAAATTACCTTTCCAGTGATATATAACATGATGGTATTATTCATACATACCAAGATTTTCATAATTGTGGTCACTAGTGTCAAACTCACCTTGTTGCCCCTCTAAAGCTTGATGCCCGGTGCAACTGCTACCCCCTGCAACCCCTGAGCTACGTCACTGCTCCAAAAAACATATGGTGTGCGCCATACCCCTTCCCCACGCCTCATCTGCCAACACAGAACAACACAGACTTTCACCAGTTATATAGTGGCTGTTGTGGCTGTTGAAATTTACCCCAGGCAAGGGGGAAAATGTCCCCTTACCCCAAGGAGAATCTGTGAGCCGATATTCCCCCACAAGATGCAGCAGAGCCTATGCTGGTCTGCTGTATTGGCACAGGGGAACTTAGTAGGGTTGGACTGTCCATCCTTAATGTTGCCAACAGCAGCAGAAGACATACATGCCAAGTGGAAGATACTTAGCCTTACTGTTCTGCAATGGATGGAACGAAGGAGGGGTTTGTGCTGTCAGAACTATCCCAGACTGCAGCAATTATGAGCAAAAAGTCAACAAAGGTCATCCAGATCAATAGCTACGTGGATCAATAGCAGTGCAATGGTTGGGAGTGCTGATTCCTATCCATAACGCAATGCAGATGGAAATACACACCCACACTGTGTCATGCGACTGGGGGCTGCATCAGGCACCTTACATCTGATTCCACATACTGTACATACCAGAGTGCAGCTGTTTAGACACACATCTGCACCCAATATGTATGCACAGTCCCTAATCCAGCAAGGAAATGTGTATGCTCAGGTAGCATCTATGCTCATTCCTCCAGTCTGAAAGAATGATGGTGTTCTTAAACAATGTTCTCTTGAAAAGCTGGCAGAGAGAAAGATGCAGACCAGAGGACAACTCTATTTGCAGACAATTTGCAGGTGGCCAAAGCGTCATTCCCACCACAGATGGCAGCGCATTCTAGGAATGACATGTGGTTGATTTTCTCAAAAGCCTTTTCCTTTGCCTAGTTTTGCAGGCAGCTTGCCCTGGATGAACTCAGGTGATTGGAAGGAACTTGCTTGAAGGAAATGTATCTCAACAACAGCAGATGGGAACTGCTTTAAACAGGAAGAAGCTGTTTCACAGACAAGGCATCTTGGTATGACAAATCCACACATTCCACTGGAAATCCATCACGTCAACATGCATCTCTGGCATGAATGTTAAAGTTAAGCACTTTAACTTTTTAGAAAATGGATTTAACCTTATCTGGATTTTTGCTATGATTGTATTTCAGGTCGGTCTAGTTTCCATGGGCATAGTCCACTACAGAGGTTCACAAACCTTTTAACACTGCGACCCACTTTTTAGGACAATCTGTCAGGACCCACCAGAAGTGATGTCATTAACCTGGAAGTGATGCCATGGCATCAAACAGGAAAAATTTTAACACCTGCATATGACCAAATCAATTCAATCAAGTAAGTAAGTATCTGGCCTAGATGCTTTTAAAGGGGATTTGGACAAATTTCTGGAGGAAAAGTCCATCACAGGTTACAAGCCATGCTGTGTATATGCAACCTCCTGATTTTAGAAGTGGGTTACCTTGGAATGCCAGATGCAAGGGAGGGCACCAGGATGCAGGTCTCTTGTTCTCTTGTGCTCCCTGGGCATTTGGTGAGCCAGTGTGAGATGCAGGAAGCTGGACTAGATGGGCCTATGGCCTGATGCAGCAGGGCTGTTCTCAGCAGCGGACCTCCCCAGCCCCACGCTCGGGGCAAAGGTCCATGATGGCGCCCCCTGTGGGCTGTCACCACCTCCCCACTCACCTGCTCTCCTCCCCACTCGACCCCCCTCGCCTGAGGCTCACAGAGCCTTGCACGACCTTAATGCACATTGGGGGAGCTTGTCTGAGGTTCCCCAGTGCTTTAAACTGTGCTTCCAGAAAACCGGAAACACTGTTTTTGGCCCTGTCGGGAGCCTCAGAGAAGCTTCCGCAGGGCCCTAGTGGCTCGTGCCTGGGGCATTTGCCCCATTGGATCTAATGGCAGATCCACAACTGGTTGCTCTTATGTTCTTAAGTAAATAAGTAAATCAAAAGTTTACAATAAGTATAAAAATTTATTTAAAATAAAGAAGAACCCTCCTAACCCTCCCAAGCAGTTGCTGATCTGTTTAAAAAAAATTCCCCAAACATCCCAAAGGCTGCAGTCCTATCCACACTTACCCAGCAGTAAGCCCCATTAACTATCATTGTTAAAAGCATATACATAGTAGCCACACGTGGCACTGACACGCTGGCACACACCGTGCCCAGGCACTGCTAAGCCATCTGCAGCAAACATTGTCACCCCTGTGCCATGGTGAGTCTGCATATGGGATAGTGGGGGAGGGAGGGGATGGGCAGGGGGGAAGGAACACAGGTAAGGAAAGAAACAGTGGGACCCTACTGGCTTGCGCCCATGCCTGTGGCTGGCTCCTCACCCCACAGCCTGATGCCCAAAAGGTGGTTTTGCTCTCACAGCAAGCAGCAGGGCAGACTACTGTTCCTGCTGCTCCACACCCTCCCGGGCCACCACCAGAATGAAGTCCCTGCTGTAAAGAAAATGGCACATGGTGTGAGAGTGTGGCAGGACATGCCTTGGACCAAAGACTGCTTCTGGAATTCCATGGTTAGCCAAATAGCCTGGCAAGAATTGCTGCAAGGACCAGCACAGGTGCTTGATGGTCTGTGTGACTTGGAACCTGGTTTGTAGAAGGGGGTCCAGTGTGATTAGGTTGGCAGGGAATGTTCTGCAAGTGCACAACCACAAAAAGGTAGGGAAAGACCTTTCCAATTTCCAGATGTAGAATTTTCAACTTTAATAGAGAGCAGTGTGTGTGTGTGAGCGTGGGGGGGTGTACTTCCCACAGATTTTCTGTTGCCACCTCTTTCTCCTCCTCCAGCTTCCCTGTATATTTATGTTCAGAGTTTCAAAACAGACTTTGTATGTGGGTTAAGATGCACAGAGGCCTCCATAGAAAGGACCACACAGCCCTAGAGAAGCTGTTTGTTTTCAAGTACTGTCACAGAGCCAGGAGTGGGAGCACACACAGTAGTCCCAAATATTGGTTTTGGCAGCTCTCTGAAACATGCACAAGAGCCATTGTTTGCTTCTGGCAACAAAGAACTGTTTAGAGTATGTAGCTGTTTAGAATCTGGAGGATGTTTCTTATCAGGGCAGATCTGATATGAGGTTGAAATTGTGTGGTAGAAGCTTGTAAAAAAATATCAAGACCAATTTTTTTTTTTTTTTTTACAAAAATAGATTAATCAACTAAATTAAAACTTTTATTGATTTATCAGTGGGGAGCAATTTTAATAGGCGAGGGCATAGATTACCGCATTTATTTCTTTAAAAAAATTCTATTACAAGAGAGTAGAGATAAGGAGGCACATTTTAATCTGTGGGGCTGCAAGTGAAAGAACATGCTTCATTTTTGGAGGCTAGTTTACAGCCCAATCCTGTCCAACACTGATGCAGCAAGATTGCCAGGCCCACGCTGTATCCAGTGTTGAATTCAAGCAGGTGGGAGGTCTCCCTAGAGTAAGGGGACATTTGTTCCCTTACCCCATGTGGCACCCCAGCTTGCCAAATGGGGCTATTCTGATCTGCGCCAGCTATTTAGAACTGCACCAGTGGGCCCAGGGGTTAAGATGTGGCAGAGGCCTATTTTGCTGTCCCACACTCTCCCAGGCCTGAACCACCCCCTTTCCGCCTTCCTCCACCCCAAAATACCTCTCCCCACCTCTGGAATGCCCTCCCACCACCCTCCCTATGCCCCGCCACTACCTGGCCCAAACCTTACCTCCACCTGTGGCTGTCAAGCAAGAGTAGCACCTCTGTGACAGGGCAGGCCTTCCCCCCAGCCCCACTTACTCACTAGGTGTCAGAAAGCACTTTACAGCACTTTTACAACACCCAGCTCTGGCACTTTGGCCACATTGCCTGCAGTGCCCAACAGTAGGACCTGATTCTTAATTATATCTAGAAGTACAATATTAAAGATGGCATTTTTTTTCTAAGAAAAAGGGTTGCTTTGTTTAAGAATGGCAAGCTATCTCACACAGGCACTTGCATAAAAATTGGTTGGTCAAATGCAAATTGATTGAAACTGATTAGGTTGATCAGTTAAAAGGCAGATGATTAAACATCTAAAACTTTCACTGGGTTGACAACTGAACTAAAAATATATCACATTTTTAAACACCTTGCCAAAACAAATCTATGACCACCAGGCAAAATCCAATGGAAAGTCCACCTGCTCAAGTTACATTAAAATGAATGGGTGAAATGCTCTTGCCAACATCCCTTCATTTCAATGGGGCTTAAGCTGAGAACTTCTCAGTGGAGCCCAGCCCTAAATCAAACCTACAGAGCCTAAAATGTGACAGATGGATGTGTTTATGTACAGTATATAAAAAATGAAGATCTACCATGAACAATCAAAATAATCCTGACCCCAAACATTTTGTAGCCCTAACTCTCCCACTAATACTAGGCCCATTTAAGATCCTTGTCTTAAACCAGCTCTATGGATCCTAAAGTATATCTGAAATCCTATGCACACTTACAAGAGAGTAACAGCCCAATCCTAAGCTTCCCTAGCACTCAGGGATGCAGTGGTGCCAAAATTGCAACCGCTGCATCCAGTGGGGCCAGGGAAGCACAGCCAGGTCTCCTTGGGGTAAGGGCCTGCCACCATCTCCACCCCCCTCCTGGGCTCACTCCTGCCCTCTCCCCACACAGTTCTGTGCCCTCCCCATTCTCCCCCCATCCCAGAACACCCTGCCGCCAGCTGGCGGCAAAACTTTGAAGAGCCCCTGCGACATGTCCTTCGGCCCCACGGCACCACGCCAACTGTCACTGGGCCCATTTCCTATTAGACTGGCATCTGGGCTGAAACAAAGCTGCCCCACCAATGAGATGTGATGAAGAGGTTGCTTCCGGTAGTGGACTGGTGGAAGCAGCATAGTCTAGTGACAGTGGTGTAGCTAGGTCATTTGATGACCGGGGCCCATAAATTTTTGACAAGACAAAATTAATTATAAAAGATTGATTAATTGATTAATTGATTGATATTTTCCACATTTTATACCACCCTTCTTCTAAGGAGCTCCGGGTGATGTGCATGGTTCTTCCCCTTCTTAATAACTATAGTCTACCATTAATCCACTAAAAATCATCTGAGAGCCCAAACCTGTGCACATCTACTTAGAAATAAGTCCCATTATACACAATGAGGCTTACTCCCAGGTAACTGTGGTTAGGATTGCAGCCTAAGTCAGCGACCAACAGCAACCAACCTTCCCACCAGTGGCATCACTAGGATTGGTGTCATCCAGTCTGGCAATTCAAGGTGTCACCCCCATTAACTTTATTTATTTTACTATAGAACAGTACAGGTCACCCTACCAATCAATAACCAACAGAAAAACAGTGGCTAACTTGATGACACTCACACAACTGAATAGGAGTTCAAGTATTAGCTCCGATACATGGAAAAGGGAGCCAAATAATCATCATTGTTTATTTACAGACACAGACCCAACATTCATAAAACATTTAAAACATTCAAAAACATTCATAAAAACATTTTAAACAAAACTTTTATAAAAAAGAAGCAAGAATCTTCTTTCGTGTTCTTTGTGCTGAAAAAAGAAACTTGGTCACTGATTCGGTTATGGACTTATTCTTATCAGCTAAGATATATTTTAAATACCATGTAAGAGTCCTACCTGGGAGATTACACATAATAGGGTTAATATATCTTGTACGCTCATCCCTGTAAAACTTACATACAAAAAGAACATGTTCCAAGGTCTCTAGTTCCATATTATTACAGGGACATAATCTATTTTCATATGGCACATTATTATCGCGTCCTTCCAAGACTGCAGATGGAAGACAATTAAATCTAGCTCTTGTAAAAATTTGCAGATATTTTGGGATGGTTAAATTGTCCAGATATCTAGCACTTTGATTAAATTCAAAATTCAAACCAAAGTGCAGTGGTGAGCAAGTCTTGCGGGTGCTTGACATGACATGCTAAAAATCAATATCTTTAATCTGTTTTTCCATAATGGACTTAAGTGTGTTAAACTCATAACCATAGATAGAATCCCCAAATAGGCCCAGGAAAAGCCAAATCATAATAACCTCTTATTGGTTCTATGTCCGCCCCGCTCCCCTCTAGCTACAGTGCTGTCTAGTGACCCAGTGCAAGGGAATTTTATTCCAAAGAAGGCCTACCAGCACCTAAAGTTGTAGCCTTTGCAAAACATTGTAACACCTCCTTCTTCTACAAATCATTTTAATGATCTGACATTGCAGGAACTAATATGATACCCTAGGATGTAAGCTGTAGCAAGTTTGCTACCTTGACTCTGTTGGAGAGAAGCACGAAGGGGCATGAGTGTGTTTCATAGTCAGAAATTGTTTCCAAAGTCCTACTGACATACTGTCTCGTGTTTCCATGAAAATATTACTGTGGTTGCAATCCTATACACACCTACCTGAGAGTAAGCCATATTGAATACAGTAAAACTTACTCCTGAGTAGGCATGCATAATTTGCCCTTCCAGATAGTGAACATGTACAGTAACCATATTTATTTGGACAGTGTGAGAGCTGAATAGGATCTTGCTTCCACCAATGTGATTTTTTCACCAGCAGGTGGTGCTAAATGGTTTCACTTAAATCTCTCTCTAGTGTTCTTTTCAGAATTCTTTGCTTCAGACTCAGAATTTTTCCCTGCATCCAGATAGTAACACTGACGATACAACTAAGGCAGTGTTTCCCAAACTTTTTCAGCTGGCAGCTTCCTTGACTTACTGGGCCATTGGCTGTGGCTCCCCATTAGGACTACACTCTTATACGGCAGCAGGTTTTTTGCAAGGGTCCATGGCTCCCCTGGCTGGTTTCCGTGGTTCTCTGGGGAGCCACGGCTCACAGTTTGGGAACCACTGAACTAAGGTCAGGGGAAACTTGAACTGGGCCAGTGCCCACTGAGGAGAGGAAGGAAGGAGAAGCTTTTCCATTGGAACTGTTTTCTGGTGTTTCTGTGGGCTTCTGAGAAATAGCTGCTCTTTGGTAATTGGCATTGCTCCTTTTAGGTGGAAGTTAGTCCACCCTCTTCACTTCCAAGGCCTTGGCCAGATGAGGTATTGCGTACTGCAGGGGTGCTTGCAAGGGGCAGCCAGGTCAAAGCCAGTGCCTGTCTGAGGACCCACCTGGCCAAATCACTCCCAGTAACCCCAGTACCAGTGACAGCAATGACAGAAGTCAGCCAAGTGATTTGTGCCACTCTGTGCCCAATGCCCTCAATCTACAAGCTGAAGTATCCCCAGAGGCCTCTGCACTGTTGCTTAGGTGGCTTTAAGGGGATTAGGCAAATCCATTTTGTCTATGTGGAACTTCTGTGTTCACTGCCAGCCAGTATGCCTCTGAGTAACAGCTACTGAGAGGAACATGAGCAGAAGAGGGTTATGCAGATATCTTGTGGTCTTGTATGCTCCCTGAGGCATCTGGTCAGCCACCAGGAAGCTGGACTAGATGGGCCTTTGGCCTAACCCAGCAGGGCTCTTCTGATGTTCTTAGGGTTGTTGCCTTTGTGGCCTACTTGTGGCACTGTGGCAACTGTGGGAAACAAAGCACTGACATTTGTGGATTATTTGGTCTGATTTGGCAGGGTACTCCTATTCTCCAAATGTTCTTTTTTCTTGCCTGTTTCTTAATAAGCAAAATCTCTGTCTGGGGAAGACCCTGCAGGGCTCCTAAGTTCAGCTGTTAGGAAAATTGTCTGATTTTAATTTAGTTCATCCCATTACAACTCATGTAGCCCTAGCAACAGTCTTTTTTCCACAGAGTAGCTGAAAAAAGATCCACCCCAGAAATTAAAAGTCAATGTAACATGTACGACGAACTCATCCCAAGCTTTCTCCCTTCCACACTTCATGTTCAACAACTTTACTGTTAAATAGAATTATTATTTTTCAGATTTTTATTCCTAGAGCTAAAACACAAGCAGCCAATCCTAACCAAAGGCCCACGCTGCAATGCAGTGGCACTGGTGCAGCTTCCACTGCATCCAGCATGGGAATAGAGGCTGCTGGAGGTCTCATTGAGTCCAAGCAGCCACTATGGGGTTACTTGGGTTCCTTCCAGCAAAATCGCTGGCACAAGTCCAAACAGCCCAATGTCGGGAAATCAGGTCCAGGAAAGGGGACAGGATACAGTGGTAGCAACTGCCATCATTCCTGCCCCCCTCCCAGGCATGACCCACTATTCCCTGCCATCCTGCACCCCATTAAACCCTCTCTGCCTCCATTCTGTTCTTCCCTTGCCTCACCACCAGTGTCTAGCTGCTCCAGTGGTTGCTGGCTGACTGGCACCAGCAGGCCAATGCAGGCCTGGCACCTGGGTCCTCTGATGAATCTTTTAATATTATTTTTGCATCCTTCCTTTTCTCAAGCATAGAGCAGCAGGTGCAGATGTTTTCTTCACAACAACCCTGTGAGGTACATTGAAAGAAGGAAATGCTTCATGGATGAATGGAGATTTGAACCTGGGTTTGCATGATTTAAATTTTGCATAACTGGATCTCAGATGTTCCATTAGACTCTCAAATCTGCGATTTAACTCTTAACATCCATCCATATATAAAAATATGTATTAATATATGTATCAGCGCATATTTCTATATACATATATTTTATATAAATATAAAAATTCTCTAGTTTCATGCAATACATAGCAAAGTAGCATGGAAGCATTTGTGTACAGCTGGGTTCTGTGAATGTGTGGGTGTTTTTTTGCTTAGCAAAATTTTAAAATGGCTAAAAATAAATCTAAAAAGTTTAGAGCTGCAGATGATTACTTTGTTGGCTTCTATGGCTCCTTGCTTTGTGTGTGTGTGTGTGTATGTGTGTGTATTTTTAAAGAAAGTTAAAATTTAGAATCCAAGGGCATAATCCTAACCAATTTTCCAGCACTGGCATAGCTGTGCCAGTGGGGCCTGCGCTGCATCCTGCAGTTGGGGGGCAGTCATGGAGGCCTCCTCAAGGTAAGGGAGTATTTGTTCCCTTATCTTGGAGTTGCATTGCCCTTACGTCAGTGCTGGAAAATTGGTTAGGATTGTGCCCTTAATATTCTGAACCACAATGTAAATACTCTGGTTAAGAGTTTCTTGATAATTCTCTGAATTGCTTTCTACCTCCATTCTTCTATTTTGGCTGACTGCATTCCTCAGGTGAAATTGAATGGAGATATCTGAATTTTATTTAATAAGATTGCAATTTTAATTTTCCTATTCACGTGCTTTGGTGGTACACTAACAGTGCCATTCCAATAATGTCTACTCAAAGGTAAGCCCCAATGAATTTCAATGAAACTTATTTCCAACTGCAATTCTAGGCACACTTCTCTGGGAGTAAATCTCAGTGAATTCAGTGGGGCTTCGTTCTGAATACATAGGACTGCAGTGTAATATTACTGTAATTGAGTATGTTTAGAACTGGAACTGAAAATGTTCAGCAGTGATGGCACCAGGTTGTTGGAGGCCCTAGAGTATGGAATTTCTACACCAGGTTCCCCATGGCACATTGGGCCTGTGTGTTCTACTGGACACCCCCACCCCCATTTACCCTGATGCTGCCCCTGCCTGTATGCTCAAGTTCTCCCATTTCTTCTAATGGAGGGTGCTGATCAGCATATATTGATCATGCTGATTAGCACGTATTGACATATTTTCATGAATCTGCTTCCCAAATGGAAGGAAATGGGGATAGCTTTGTAAGCAGAGGAACTCCATGCATGTCACAGGGCTTCAATGCCCTCAGCTACTTCCTAGATTAAGATGTATCTTTTTACATTGGCAGTGAGGCAGGAAATGCACCCTTAATGCACTCACACTGATAAGAACTTCCCATTACCTGACCAGGGCTGCACTTTGCAGTTCAATCTGCATGGATGAGAGAGCACTTAGGGCCCAATCCTATCCAATTGTGCAGTGCTTGTGTAGCCATGCCAATGGGACGTGCGATACATCCTGGGGTGGGGAGGCAGTCACAGAGGCCTCTTCAAGGTAGGGGAACGTGTTCCCTTACTACGAGACAGCACTGCAGCTGCACCAGTGCTAGAAAGTTGGATAGGATTGGGCCCTTAGGCTGCAATCCCATACAGTTTCCTGGGAGTAAATCCCATTGAACTAAATGGAACTTACTTCTGAGTACACATCCCTAGGATTGCGCTGGAAGATATATCTGGTGTCCATGGAATATTTGTTTCATTTACAGTTATACAAGAATTTATTTAAATCAAGATGGCGCCTAAAAACAGGCAGCAAAACTGCTAATCAGATTTTTCAAATGCAACAATATGTTGCTTTTACAACAGTGTGTGTATGCATATGTGACATAATTTCTAGTCCAGCTCAAAAGCTTCAGCTTTCTGCCAATTATCTACCTAATCTATCCAATTGTCAACATTTCTAGCTCTCTTTCACCCCAAGCCTAATGGGTGCCACATTTCCAGGGTTGGAGAAAGAAGCCAGATCATTCAGGACCATCAAAGCCTTTTTGCTATAGCCATGATGACCTATGGAATTTGTCAGGCAGAATCTTAACAACATTCATGCTAATTGAGACAGCCATGAAAACCGTGATATTATGTGTCCTTAATATTTCCAAAGCTGACCATTAAAGGATACTTTGGATTATGTTCATTTCTTTATTTGTCACTTCAGAAGAATTGTTCCAGGGTTCTAAGGCTTAATAAGACTCAGCAGCTAATAACAAAATAAACTAGCAAGTGAGGCCAGTAAGCAAACATAAGATATGGCAGAGATTGACGTTAAATAGAGCTGTAAACCATATTCTTTGTCAGCTCATTCATGTCATCAAAATGAGATTATTTCGACTCAGGATTACCATATCTGAAGCATCAAAGAGAAAACATGTGACTGGTAGGAATCTTATTAGCTCTTTTTTGAAAAAAATGTTATGCATATTCACAGTTGAGATTTCTTTGCTGCAACTATATTGATTTCCCTGGGCACGTATAGATCTGTTTTGATAATTAGGAATGAATACTTATCCCATGACACAGTGTTGGAAATGAGTTATTGTGCATTTTTTTTCATTTATGGCGGTTTACTGTTCTTCCTTAATCAGCTATTTTAATGCCACCTTCAGTTTTCTTCCGCGAGTCATCATGCATTATAAAAGATTCATTTAAAGACAGACAAACTGTGTTGGTGTGAATCTCCTTTGAAGCATGTTTGGATCCACCAGCTGATTTAGCCGAATGTCTGGTTTATTATTCTGAACTCCAAAACTGATGAATCGGGTTCTCTGGGCCTTTGGCACACACTGATGCAGCCAGCAGCACCAACTAAAGTTAGAAATGCTGCAAACTTGCAGCAATCCTTTCAATGCAGATAATGCTCTCCTCCCCCCCCCCCCCCAATCTTGGTGACTCTGCAAGGATCAGTCTGCACTGGGCAGCCCATAAAAGGGTTTCAGGCCCTGGATGCTTCCATACATGCACTGGATATCTGGGTGCACATGATATTGTGAGAACTTTGTTGTCACCAGCCATGTAATACATTCAAGAACATTCAAAATCTCTGAGTCAGCTAAGGCTCTCCCAGTGTAGACGGGTCTCTTTCACCCACCCCCAGATGACTCCACAGGGATGGCAGAGGTGATGGAGAGGGTGCAGTGCAGATCAGGAGAACTGGAGAAGGCTTGAAGGAATCTATACTCTAGTGTGCACCAATGCTTTCATTGACACAGGATCAGAGGCATTCCAGCAGACCCAGCATAAGGCCCGACAGACCAGGGGACATATGTTGATCCAGGGGAATGACTTTCTAGAATCCAGTGACTTCCTACAGAATCCTCAGAAGAATCCTACCCAGCCAGATCCCCAAATCAACACCCTGAATCCAGTTTTTATTTGGAATCCTGTGGCATCTGTGCGTTCCTTAGAAGACAATAAAACTTGGACAGGAGTAGGAGATGGTTTCGCTCAGAGAGATCTTCCTCCTCCACTTGTGTCAGGAATGTAGGTAGATAGCACTCTGGCACCATTCAAGTTTCATTTGCTTTTCCTCTTGTAAGTATCAACTACTACTACTGAATCACCTGTGCAAAGGTATAAAAGAACATATTTGCTTAATGGAGAGCAAAGGAGCAAAGACTAAACATAAAGCAATGTTATTTTACACCTGGGAAGAGAAGTCTACTAACTTGGGGGTCAGCAACTGATATCCCCTAAGCCAAATCAAGTCCCAGAAATGAAAGAGGACTGTGGCAATAGAACTTCATGGTGGGCAACAGGGGAAAGAAGAGAAGTTGTGGCTTTGGCCCATTTCCTGGAGAGGTTCTGCAGCAAGTTTCTTGCAGACTAGAGTGGGTCTAACCTTACCTGTGAATAATAATAGTAGGTAACCTGTTCCACAAATGTGAGCTAAGACCCCTGTCACAGTAATTGCATCCACAGATTTCCCTGGAAATTACCTGGCAGGTCCCAGACCAATCCATTTTCTTACTTACATTTTTAGAAGCCACAAGTATAACAATAATCCCAAACACAAAAAAGATTTGTTTTTATTTCTCAAAATATAATAGGCAGCCCAATCAGTAACTGCCTCAGTTGTGATACAGCAGCACCAAAGTGGCACCTACTGTATCCTGTGGGCAGAGGCCTCCTCAGGGTAAGGGGACATTTGTTCCCTTGCCCCAGGGTAAGCCTATGCCATGCTGTTGGGTCTACTCAGACCAGCTGATTCAAGTCTGCATGGACCCTTCTAGGAATGAAGAACAATTGTATGTCTTTTGCTTTGCCATGTGCCTTTGTATATCTGTTTCTTCCAGTGGACTTCTCCTTAAGCAGCAATAAGTACTGTTTGCCCTATTACTGGCCAGGTCTAATTCATAAGATTAATTTGTGGTTTTAGTTTGGATTTACACATTCACTTAGCATGCCAAACCATGGTAAGTTCAACCCATATATCTTTTCTTTCATCATGCATACTGGAACACATGTATGTAGGGTAGAAAGTTAGCATGTATAGGAGTCTCCTACTACTAAAAATGACAATGACCAGCATTCCCCCTCTCACATGTGTGCCTATATGATTGTGGCTATACATGGCAGCTGGGTTTCTAATGTGGCTTACTTAGTACATTTCCATTTTTAGCTTTAGTCTCTTACTATGATTTAGATTGAGGTGGGTCATCTTCATTTCTTAGTTGTCTTTTTAAAAGCAATGATCTAAAGACAATAAATGAATATGACCCACCTAAGAAAAATGCTGTCTTTGGCACAGTGTAAGTAACATGTGAAAAGAAAAAGAAGGGGACCAGCCTCTTGCTGGGTTACTGGTGCTATTAAGAATTATTTTCAGGTGATGAGACAAGGAAACTAAAAGAGATAATTACCTTTCTTCATTTTTTAGTCTGCTGAACACATGAGCCTCTGTGAGCCATGAACATATGAATACATGAGCCTATGTGAGTCAATAAATATTTGTGGTGGGCTAGTAACTGTTTTTTGCAAGACTCACCCCAAATCATGCGGCAGAGAAATTCACCTGCATTATATGCAAGTAAAAGAAAGACGCCACTCCCAGCAAAAAAGGCTGCCTTGCTGAATGGGCTGAGGGCTTCAAAGACAGGGTATACCCAATTCCCAGTTACAAAGTGAATCCACAAGAGCCTAGAGAAATGGAAAAGTGTATTTTAGTTACAGTATTTCAAATGTAAAACAAACTTCATGACTTATCCTTGAGGTCTTCAACATGGAGGATGACCTGAAAGAGCTAGTCCTTTTGTGGTAGGGGTGTTTACCTGTACATTGCAGGGGCAACTATAAGTTGCACAAAACAGCAAAAATCTAAATGCAGATAGTCTGATAGAATTAAAGTTCAGTATTTGTTTAACAGCATGATCTTCTGTTTGTTCACAGCCCAGATGAGTATGTTCCACAAGTGGAAGGGTTCAGGAGCTTCACCACCACCATGCAAGGTGTTTAAACCTTAATGTCAACTGGGATTTTTGGATGCAAACACCTATGCAAGCAGGCTTTGCTTACAGGATCCTTCCACAGTGAAAAAGATGACACCCAAGCATAGCCTACATACAAAGGCCTTAACCTCACATTAGAGGTTTTAATACAATCACCTCAGGTACCAAAATGTTTTTGGGTGGCCATGTCCTTCCTTCCTCCTTTTCTTTCTTTTGTGGAGAACCCAAAAGAGGTGAGAAAAAAGCTAACAGGAGTTCAGAAGTCAAAAGAATAATTGGAAGCTAAGGGATGGTAGTTGAATATTGAGTTTCCTGGGATCTATCATTGCTCTTGGGAAATTTTTTTTTGGGGGAAAGATGTTTCCAGAAAGGTGGAGGGCTAAATATGCTTCCTAAAGTCCAAATACAGCCAGTGCTATAAAAGGTCTAGCAAAATGGGAAAATGGGAGGCTAAGTATAGCCTCCTAAGAGGGAAAATGGGAGGGTAAGCATATTCCACAAGGGACAGGTCTTCCACCCAATGAAGGAGACAGTATTCAACTTATTTGCAGTGTTCTCTTATCATAATGGGCAACACTGCCACAGGAGGAGCTGTAGCTATGATTAGAAAGTTCTGGTATGTGGAGGCGTTAGACAGGAGCTCTGAGAGAAAGCTCACCTGCCCCATCACACACAACACACCCCATCACACCTCAACACAACACACAGATAGCACAAATCACAGCACGTGAATAACTGAGCAAACTAGTACAGGGGAAAGGAATGTTGATAAGCACCATGCATAATCTCATTACATGTAGGATTTCATTAGGCTAAAAAGCTCCTCAAACCACCGAATATATAGTTGTATAATGCCGTTGTTCAATAGCTCCAAAGCTCTAAAGTCAGATCAGGAGTGCGTTGCAGCTGAACAGTGGGGATTTCTTTCAGTGGGGATGAGAAAGGAAAGTCTTTTTTCACCTTCTTGGCTGCATGTAATCACAAGGTGAGAAAAAGAATTCCCTCTTGGCTTCCTGCCTGTAAAAGAGAAGTGCCAGGGTGGCATGTGAAAGAGATTTTGCTTGTAGAAAAATTCTTACCAACACAAATAGGCAACCATTGTGATTGTTAACAAGCTGAGCCCTTTCCCCTTTGATGGATAACGGCGAGGGGTAATCAAGAGGTCCAGCAAGGTCAGTGGAAGTATTGAAGTGTGCTGGAAGGAAAATACAGCAAGTTATGCAAAGCTGTACTTGGGGTGAAATGACTGCCTTTTGTTTCTAGAAATGATGCTCATCATTACATAGGAACACTTGTACAAAACTACTTTCTGAACTTTCTGCAGCATTGCTAATTTGGCTGAAGTCTGGCCAGTCTGCAACAATTCACACATCATCACTCAGATTAGCTCTTGACTAAAAGCATTTGATGTGCTACAACAGGGGTGTCCAAAGTTTTTGGCAGGAGGGCCACATTATCTCTCTGACACTGTTGGGGGCCGGGGGGGGGGGAAAGAATTAATTTACATTTCAAATTTGAATAAATTTACATAAGTTTACGTAAATGACTATATTAAAGATGAACTTATATGAATGAATGAAGGTCTTGCAATAGCTCAAGGCCTATAAAAGGCCTGGCACAAAGCAAGGCCAGCCTTTCCTTTGCTGCCCCTGCTGCATCACAGACGTGAAACAGCAAGCAGTGGAGGGAGCCCTCATCCCACAGCTCACGCTCAGAGGTCAAACAGTCGCCCTCATGCTGAAAGCAGTTGCATCGGGCCAGCATGGGCTCCAACAAATCTCTAGAGGACCAGAAGTTCATTAGAGACTGGGGGCTCCCTGAGGGCCACACTGGGAGTTCTCAAGGGCCGCAAGTGCCCCCAGGGCCAGGGTTTGGGCACCCCTGCTCTACAAGATGGGGTGGAAAGTCCATGGCCAGTGCACCTGTGAGACTGGGTGAAGTGTCTCCTTCACACAGTGGGCTGGAAAGAAGCAACCTTGGGGGGGGCACAACAAGGTTCCCTGCAGTCCACTGCCTCCACTGGCCTACCACTCAACCAACCACTTACCCCGCTGGCCATGCAGGGAAAGGAAGAAGATTTCCACTGCCATTCCCTATCCCATATTCTCCCCCACCAATGTTCTTCCTTGCTGTTTCCTTCTAAACAAGCTGGGTAGTCAAAGCCTGTGAAGAATTTCTGCTCTCTTTCTCTCTGTCATTCTGGCTTCCACCTTGTTTGAAAGAGACAACCAGGAATACGCTGAGAGGACAAGGACATGCTGGTAGTGACTGCTGAGGGTAAGGAGACAAAAGTAGAAGGGGGGTGGGCAGGTGCATGCAAAAAAGGGGGGAGCAGAAACTTTGGCTCTGCACTGGCTCAGCCCTGGTTGGTTTCCAGGTAAAACGCAGAAAAAAAAATAACATCAAATGTTTGTTATGCTACAAAGTTTGATACCTGAAGAGTAGCACCTTTTTGATATCCCTTTTTAAATGGGGCGCCCTCTCCACCCTGACATGGCACCTTTTCTAGTGGCTGTTGCTGGTATTGCTTCTGCATCTCATTTTAGACTGTGAGCTTTTGGGGGACAGGGAACCATTTACTGATGCAGTTTGCTATGTAAACTACTTCTTGTTGTAAAAAGCGGTGTATAAACATTCTTAATGAAATAAGAAGAAGACTACTATGACTGTAATTATGATGGGGCAGAGGAGAGTGCTTATGGATTTCAGGGACGCTTGGAATTTATCTTTGTTTTTCCTCCCTTCTTCTGCAGTGGTGCTTCTGCCAGTAGAGGCCACAGCACAATGCACCAAGGCAAAGAAGCAGCCTTCTTCCCTCATCAAGGTCCAGCTTAGCCTGGCCTTTGTTCCTTGGCACCTGCCATGCTGCCTTGGTCACCACCATTAACACCCCCTGCCATACGTCAGCCCTTGTTCTTGCTGCAGAAGCCATGTTTGACTCACACTGATCCTTCCAGTGAGTGCCTCCCCCAAGAGGACAGGAGGGTATACTTCACCTAAAGGTCACCATGAAAAATACCACAGATGTCAGAACTCGCTTATCTGATTCTACGTGGATAACACCTCTTTAAAGAACTCTGCAGTCTCCATAGTCGTCCTTCATACAATATTTAGATTCCCCTTGATTAGATTCCCCTTGATTATACTCTTTCTATCACTTTTGTACATGTTGCTCCACTGCTGCATATCTGAAATTCTGAAAGGAAACTATGATCAATAAAACTAAACTCATTGGCTTTTTGGGCCACAGGTCCTGGGATGATTAAGGTGGGCTGGCCAATGATTTCAGATTTTTCATTTCTGCCTGCTTCCATGTTTATTTGCTCCATTCATAGCCGCTTACAGCGGAAGAACAATACATTCAGAAGAGTCCATGAGTTCTTGGCTATTAATGTTGATAAAATCAGATACCAAAACACTGCATGATTGGTCACTTATTGAAAAGTCTTCCTTTTGCCAGTGGCTTTCAATTAGCTCTGCAAATGAATTCCTTTTGCTAGACAACGGAAGGCTGACTGTAGTGATGTCATTAGCAATGGGCCATATACTGTGATTTAAAACTAGCTGAAAACCCCTTAAATGCATTTTGTTCTCTTCTCGGAAAAGTAGTCCCTACTTATAGGAATTTTTAATATGGCTGTACGCACACCACACACCATGAACCATTAAAGGCAATTAAACTTCATTTCCACTATAATGCATTGTTTAATCTAGCATTCATTCAAATAAATGCAAGCTTTGTTCTTGGAGCAAATAAAAAAAATGCTGTTTAAAAGCAAATCCTCATAATTAGGCCTGGATTGACACCAATTTCTGATGGCTGGCAAAAATGTCTAGAAACAGTGACTCATTCTTATATTTTCCATTAACAGTTTTCTTTTCAGTTTCACTTGTAACAAGTAAAACTGACAAAGGAAAACAATTATCACAGAAGGGGGAAGAAGGCAATTCATTCTCAGGATTTTTTTTTCCCTCCAAACCCAGGGCTGATCAGACCAAGGGTTGCATGTTGTAGTCTGACCATCAATGAATGGAATGCATAAAGAGTTTTATTCTAACTGCACATGGAAGCCTCGTCTCATTCTGTGGAGTTCTGTGTTTTGACTAATGTAGTCAGATAGTTTAATTATAAGCAATGCTTTTTGAACAGTTTTTTAGCCTTCTGTCCTTACTGGGACAGAACAAGAGCAGTATACAATTACATATATAGATTGATTTTTTTTGTTAATCTGCATTTGGCTGAAGTAGTGTTCATATTTTCTGCCTTTAGAGAATACTTTCACATTGACTTGGTATTGCTCTATGTCTGCATGGGAATCCCAAGAGCTGGTCTGAATGATCCTTTAAGTGCCAAAGTGGCCCCATATGATTATGGTTGCACATGTTCACAGCCATTCCCCTCACTGCTGTGTGTGGGCTCTTTTCTTAATTGCTTGGGGGGAGAGTGATCTGGCTGGCCCTTCTACAGGCAGTGCTAAATTCACTTACACAGAGGGACTTCATCCAAACCACCCTTGCATGTGATTAACAGAACTGGCCCAGGAAGGAAGGGGTCAAGACATCCAGGGGAAAGGAGGTTTGGCATTTCAAGTATTGTCCAGACCAATGCATGGATGTTACAGAACAGTCTGGGAATAAAACTGAAAGACCCGTCCTGCCTCTGAATTACACAGGCCAACACACATTTTGCTTCCTTAGACGTTACACCAATTCCTGGGTATATTTGGGGTGCCGATTCCAAAAATGGCATCCATTTTGCCCTATCACATCTAGTTTTGGAGACACGGCATTGCCTCTTTAGTGAATGGTTCAAGCAGCTTCCTCATGAGGAAGCTGCTTGAACCATTCACTAATGAGGCTATACTATATCTCTAAAACTAGATGTGATAGGGCAAAATGGACGCCATTTTTTGAATCGGCATCCCAAATTCATATCAAACCACCATAAAGTTTGGGAAAAACTTTTCTGACCCTCAATTTTGTAGGCCTGTGTTATGAGAAAACTCAGGGAAGAGGAGAGGTCTGTCACTTTGTGCCAGACAACCAGGACAGGAGAATTGTGTGGTCCCTAGTGGCTATCTGTCAATTGCACTGATGAATTACTGAATTACAAGCATATATATGGTATGCAAACTTGCTTCATTTCACTAGTCTGACACATAAGAACAGCCCCACTGAATCAGGCCATAGGCCCATCTAGTCCAGCTTCCTGTATCTCACAGCAGCCCACCAAATGCCCCAGGGAACGCACCAGATAACAAGAGACCTGCATCCTGGTGCCCTGAAGACACAGTGACTTCTGAACCTGTTAGATATCAGGAAGGGCAAAGAATTAAGCAAGATACTGATGCTCTACTCCCAACTACCAAAAATTTTTAAGTGACCACTTCTCTGGGTTCCAAGATTTTTCAAGCATACCTTTTCAGTCGTAAGGATTAGAGCTTTGCCTATTTAAAAAAAGGAGATTCTCAGAATGCTGATTTATGTTCGAAATTCTACATTTTTTTTTTCTGCACTCTCTCAAAACTGCAGCACATATACAGATATGCATGGTCATTTGTGTCTGCGTGGGTTTTTCTGTCTGATGTAGGTCTCACGCTTCCTATTCTTGCAGCTTGTGATAAACAAGATGCAATCACTGATAAGAGGTAGTATGTAGAGGAGGAGCCATCAACCTCCTGGTAATGCTGGAGAAGAAGAAATTCCTTAGGGTTTTGTAACATGAGCTTTGTAATTATTGTGTCGAATGGCTCTGAGCTGCAACTGTATTATACTGAAAATAAGCAGTTCAATTTTCTTCTTAAGAAGCCAGTGTCCTGTTCTTTTGGAAGCAAGGGAACACCTAGTGCTTTATGACAACTCTGATGAGATAGATGTGAGATGGCAAGCTAATGACATCACTGCAACAGATGGGGAAAGTATTTTTCTACCTTAGGCAATTTTCCTGGTTATCTGCTTTCTTAGCTAGTATCTCAGGGCCAAACTATATGGCTTAGCCCTGACAACCTTGTTTTGCTTTTGCCAATAGCATTTGCAGAAACCCCTGGTGTGGAATGGGACTGCCAAGGAACCCAGACACCACAGGTATTTGGCTCACGAGGAAAGCTCCCATTAGCCCTAGGGGGAATTTTCCTCTTGGGTCAAAACGGAGCCGTAGGGTGTGTGTGAACCAAGTCAGAACCATGGCAGTGGCAGACTTAAAGCCCCTCTCCACCCTCCTACTGTAGTCCTTATCAGGAACCCCATCGCTACTGGCAAAAGACAAACTGAGCCTGTGACATCACATGACATCACATGTTGTTTGGCTCTCAGTCAGCACAATGGATAGAGAAGACACTTGTAATTCTGAGAAATGTGGGGATCTGTTCTGCTTTCTTTCTTCCATCATTTCAATAGTACATGGCTGAAGTGGCACTCACATGGGCAGCCTTGAATACAGTAAGACATGCTGGCACAGGTGTTTGGCACTGAGTGAACTTTCCCCAGTTCTTCACAACTCTTTTGTTGTGTCTCATCTTCAATCTTTTCACATCTAACTAAGGGCACAATCCTAACCAGGTCTACTCAGAAGTAAGTCCTATTTTGTTCAATGGCGCTTACTCTCAGGAAAGTGTGGTTAGGATTGCAGCCTTCGATACTTTTTGTAAGTTAGTTCAAATTGCTTAGAAAAAGACAATTTAAAACCATGGAAAGAACAAAAGCCAAGGGGATCTATCATTTGGTGCCATGGGTAGGATTAATTTAGAACAATTTGCCTTTTGAGTGAATCCTTTATTATTTCCGGAAAATGGGCTCATTCTAGCTCATTCAAACACAAAAGATTTAGATGGAGGTGTCCTTTCATTCAAGCAGGTTCAAAATTGTTTTGGCTGCAATCCTGCACCCACTTAGGATAGTTAAATCCCACTGAAGTACATGAAATGTAAGCAGCTTAACTAGGAACAGGACTATAGCCTTTGTCTCTTCTTTTTCACTTGCCTTTCTGTAGATATGAGCCCTCTTGCACTTTCTAGTATGTACAATTTAGGACTTAAATTATTTTTCTTTGCCAAAGCATCTTAGAACAGAGCTTGGTTTTGTGATTCTGCAAGACTCATTGTGATTCTGCCAGCAATCTTACAATAATTTCCCTGTGCAACTTGGTAATGTGGATTTATAATCTCAGACTTTCTCCTTGGAAATAAAAAAAAATGACATGAAGCCCATCATTAAGAAAGAGGTTTAAAATCGGAAATGTCTTGTTTTTATCCATGCCATCACAGGGAGAGGAATACTTTCTGTTTATGACTGATTTAAAACCCATCCATTAATGCTTACCATTTAAGATAACATATAGTTTGGCCCGGAGCTGCTGTTCTTAAATTCAGCACATCTGAGACCCATAACCCAAATATTTCTAAATAGACTTGGTGCTGCTCCCTGTCCCTATTTGTGTGGAGGAAGGACTTCAGTGGGGCTTCTGGCTACAAAGATAGACTTTGAAGAGTGTGTGCAATGCCAGGTGAAACCTCTTAACACCCCAGAAGGGCCCAGTCAGGTGCCCAGCATTGAAAGGAGGGGGTTACAGGAACTCTAGCTTATGGTTTCTCCTCCTCAGGACCAACAGAAGAAAAGCAAACCAATTTGCACAAGCCACAGAATTTGCTGTTTCCTGACACAGAACTGGGGTCATCATTGTGCGGCCCATTGATATTTTTATAGCGCTGCCCTGCAATTGTGTCAGCAGGGTAATACTGTGGCAATGTGCAGGGGAAGGCTGAAAGAATCCAGGCTAAGCTAAGGCATGATTATTTCATTCATTTTGGCTCTTATGACTCAGTCTCATCCTGCACTTTTCCTCCCACCTATCCCCAAGAGGACACATCATGAAGTCAGTCCACACCCACAGCTTTGAGTTTACTGGCAAAGGTTCATTCACAGGCCCCTTTTCTTTTCTTCCAAGTCAATTAAAAATGAGACGTAGAACGTAAGCATCGAAATCGGCAAACAGCTTCCCTGTTTGATGCTGCAGCACACGCATGGCCAAGCTGATGGACAGCCTCCGACGTACCTTTTGGGTTCTTTCACTCATTCCAAAAAACAGCCAGACGTTCAGCTGTATTCCCAGGGAGGCTGCATTGTATAACATTCTCTTAACAGCAACAGCAGCTTCGTTCCTTTATATGCACTGCAGTAACCCAGAAAGTTTCTCTCCAACCCTCCCTTTCCTTAATTTAATGACTTCACATCTTTCCATTGACTTAAACTTGGCACTGAACTTGGTTCACTGACATTTCCCTATGAGCTTCAAGGCTCCTTTTGACAATTCACACATCCACTTCTGGTGTACAGTTCCACATACACTTAAAGGAATGGCAAATAAGCATCACATGAAAATGTGCAAAGGGATTCGGCATGTAATGCCCTCCCTCCTTGGAGTCAACAGGATTTCAAAGTATAACACTGGCTGTCTTGTGCTTACCTTCTGGATTTCCTGTCACCCACCCTGCATTACCACTCACCATAGCTTGGTTCATCCATGCGGGAATGACAAAATCAATGCTCTTGGGGTAAACCAGCTCCCGATCATAAGCATATAGTGTCCAAAACATAGCAAACACAAACTGAAAGAAAGAATTTATTAAGAAAAATAAGAATAAGCAATAGCAACGGGTTGGGCATGGAACATGTGTATTGGAATCGCTGAAGAACTGGTGAGGAGGTAGATGTGGTGTCAGCAGTGGCCCCTTTAAGGGTAAGGCCTGGGCATCCAGCAGAGTGTGCTGCACAGCTGCAGCCACTTGAAGGCAATAGGGCCCTCAGGGATATAAGGAGCACCTGAGGCAGAAAGGTTTGGTGGGTTTTGAAGGAGTGCAGGTTGGAGAGGAGACTGACTTGGTTTATGGAATCTGACTGTGGATTGTGACTGGACTTTGGCTTTGGACTTGGATACCCTGATGGATTTGACTGACCTACCTGGAACCTGACCTTGGACTGTAACTTGGCTTATTGGCTCTGGACTCTGATTTGGCAACTCTGAGACTCTGACTTTTGCTTGCTGCACTGGTGAGTTGCACAAGGGAGGCTGATCAGCCTTAAGTGGGCATGAGGCCAAGTGGATTGGGATTTGGCAGAACAACGTGTGAAGTAATAAGAAGAGAAGCAATGAGGAAAGGCCAAAGTGTTTGGGGTTTTTTTGTTTACAAAGAGAGATGGTGAAGGCAGGGGAAGAAAGAAAGGTGCAGGATATCCAGTACAGGTTAGGGGCCAGAATTGGCTCAGCCAGAGGCAAGGGGAAACTTTTCTCCTTACCCCTGGGTAAGGCACCCTGGCCCCAATGGGTATCCTTGGAGTTGCACCACCTCCTCTGAACTCCCCATAACTGCTGGATCCCAGACCCACCTCCCACTCCTGCTCTGCACCCACCCGCCCCTGGGGCCGCCCACCACCTGCCCTTCCCCTGCCCAGGAATGCCTCCCTCCTGCCTTCTCCCCACCCACCCCAGAGCCTTTCATCAGCCCAATTGGGGTGACGCAAGGCTCTCTCTCTCTCCACAGGCCGATGCGCCTTAAGGCACGTTTGCAATCCTCCTAGGCCGGCACAAGGGACCTGCACTGGCTCATATGCAGCTCAGGATTGCACTGCACAATGGTCTGCAACCAGAAATGGGATCCTGTAAGGGCAACTGAAGAGCAAGATACAAATGAATTCTTAAAAACTTAAAATGTAAGGATTACATCACAATCCTGTGCATGTCTATTCAGAAGTATTTCCTATTGTGTATAATGGGGCTTACTTGCAGGAACGGGTGTATAAGATTGCAGCCTAAAATTATTCAATTCTATTTGAACGCTGTGTTGATGGCACACTGACGCCAGCACAATGACTACTGTATCCTAAGCCCTTCTAGACAATGTCATGTCAGCAAAGCCCTCTCAATGGCACAGCCCATCCCAGTAAGACCAGCTGGGTCCATGAAAACCCCGACACAACTCAACATCCACTGAGTGGTGTCTTGGCATTGGTGTGATATCCAAGGAGCCAATCAATGCATCCATGCAGCTCCAATGCTGGCAGCCAGAGAAGTGCCACCATAGTGAACTGAATAGGGGATGGGGCAGGCGCAGGGCCAATCAGGGGCCACTGCTAGGGGGATGCCCTCCACTAGCTGCTAGAATAAACACCGCAACAGGCATCAACACTAACCATGGGGAGATGCCCCAAGGACACCACAAACACACCACAACATGACAAGATAAAACATGGCTGAAGTGTGTCACAGAACCCCCACCTCCTAAAGAATTTACAAAGAAGCAAAAGCAAAAAACTGCACCCAGGATTTGTGTTCCCTTACTGCACTCATATAATCACACATATCCAAAGAATATGTTTTTGAGCAGCAAGTGTGCATCTAGACCAAAGGTAGAAAGATAGTTCCCCTTGGAAGAGGGCATCCTTGCGAAACAAGCTCACAATCTCTCCATGGCAAGAGTTTAAGATCCCAATCCTATGCATGTCTACTCTGAAGTAAGCCCCATTATAGTTAATGAGACACTCTCTGTAAGTGTGGCTAGGATTGCAGTCTGAATCTTCGTGGGGGCATTCACCAGCTAAAAGAACCCCTTTTTGCCATGGGAGGGACTAGAACAAGGCAGAAGAAGGATGCTGGTAGCTCACTGCACAAAGACACAGGTCAGGAGCCTGGTAAAATAGGCTGGAGCCCAGTCAAGGGCCAGCCGTGCCCTGACTGCAAGGCACTCACTTTTTGCCCAGAACACCCACAGCAGGGACAAAAGAAGAGGGAGAGGTAGTTCTCAAACCCATACCAGCTGCTCCATAAAGCTACTCTTTAACCACCCAGCGACAGCAGGAGACAGGCAAAGAGCATCTTATCTGGCATTTAATGACTTGGAACCCAAGGAGTTATGGAGTGAGGGTGCTGCAGACCTTGAGAACAGAAAGGCCACCACCACAGTGCCCCACCCTGAGGCCAGCTAACATATGAAACAATTAAGATGGGATGAAGAGATACCTATTTTTTTGATAAAAAAGTATGATCAAGATAAAGTTTTTAATTGTATGGTAGCAGTAATAAAGCAACACCTGCAAGAGAAACACATAGATGGGCTTGCCAATCATCTCCTCCTCCCAGCAAGGCTGCAGTGCCATTGCAAGTTATCCAACAGACAGCCAAGAAACAGAGACCAGTGAGGTTTGGATGCACCAGTTGGCTCACTGTCTGCTGTGAAGCTTTCAAACCTACAGGGGCCTGGCTGGAACTAACAGGTCAAACATCTCAATGAGCAGCAGCTAGGCTCAAACTGGGCACTACAGACAGGCTGTAAGCCTCCCTTGCAGTTTGTGGGACAGCTGCCTGTGGGGAGCAAGGAGAAACACAATGGCAGGGAATAGGCAACAGCATCAGTCACATGTGTTTTCTGGATTGAGATGCACACTTGCTGTTGGAAAGGGAAAGCGGTGCCTTGTAGGGGGTGAGAGTGTAGTGGCTGGAGACATTACCTTTCCCGCTTGGGGGTAATGGGGCTACAGTGGAACTTGCATTCTGCCATTCCCTGCCTGGTGCATGGCAAATTGGGCAGGAGGCTTTGCCTCCCAAGCTGCTGAGCTCTGCCCAGAATGGATTACGTTGAGCGGCAAGTCAAATCCAGCTAGCAGGCCATAGGTTGCCAACCTCTGCCTTAGAGCAGCCATTCTCAATGGAGGCCATATGGCCCCCTAGGCAAACCCTGGCACATCTGAAGGGTCCACAGACTGAAAACTGTGAGAAGTGCATGTTACGTTTATCTGTTTGTGTTGTATCCTTGTTTGACGGGGGAGCCCTTGAACCTGAAAAGCTCCTAAAGGATCATAAACAAAAAAGGAAAAAAAGGTTGAGAGTGGCGACCTTAGAGGGTAGGGCTGGAAAGGTTTGCCAAACCCCCAGTGGCCAATCTGTGCAAAGTTTACTGCGCTGAAACAATGACAACATAACCTCTGTTTATGAAGAACAAGTTGCAAATTTGGGTAACAGACTTTATCTACTGAAGAATCATTTCCAGTGGGTGTCCCGGGGGTGGACTTCAGTGCAAGAAATGGATTTCAGTTTTGGTTACTGACAGCTGAAAGCTGATTTGGGTTTTCTTGGTTTTGTTTCCTCTTCAAGCTGTCTACATTAGAGCAAACCAGGGACACGGGAGATGAGAAAGGATGTTCTCAGCTAAAAATAGCATGCATTGCTTATACAGCAGAAACAATTCCTGTTTTTAGCTCTTTACCTCTCTTCATGAAAGATGGGATGGCACAGGTACTTCTTGTACGGGACATAGTTGTCCCGAGTATGCAGAAATTATGTGCCTTAAACAGGCCAGGTTGAAAATCTGCAAAACTTGATTTTTTGCAGATGGGATGGCACAGGTACTTCTTGTACGGGACATAGTTGTCCCGAGTATGCAGAAATTATGTGCCTTAAACAGGCCAGGTTGAAAATCTGCAAAACTTGATTTTTTGCAGATGGGATGGCACAGGTACTTCTTATGGCTCAGAAAGATTGGCATCTCCTGCACTGCTTCTGGGTCTGCCCAAGGAAGTATTCCCCGCTGCACCCAACTTCACCAGCTGAGTTTCACATGTTCTGGTTAGAAGGTTAATCCTTCTTCCACTACCTGGCTGCACATACACCAAGAGGTCTAATGCAACATAAATACAGGAGGGCCTTTCATAAGAACAGCACTTACCAGTAAGTGGTTCGGCCCAAGCCTGTGAGCCTGTACTAACTGTGAGGAGAACTGGGGCCTTCAAAAAGAAAGCAATATTATTTTCTATGGAAAAGAAGCATAATAACATAAATTAAAATAAAATAAAAATTAAGAAGATGAAGGGGAAGATGCAAATAACAACTGAATAGACACACCAGTGTTTTCCCAAAATAAGCCTCCCTGTTCTTGGTCTAGAAGCAAATTGGAATAACAAAACCTTGGCTCTTCAGGTTTTTTCATTCAGACAGAAACAAAAGATTGTTAGAAATTAAAATGGTTGTTTTGGGGTTGTTTTGTCTTTTAAAAATCAAGTTTTGCAGATTTTCAACCTGACCTGTTTAAGGCACATAATTTCTGCATACTCTGGACAACTAAGTCCTATGTCTCAACAATCTAGCCTGACTCATACCATGAAATATGTGGGAGATTTTTCCACGTGGTTCTAATACCTGTAGATGGTACTATAAATATATTGGGCAAATTAAGAAGTTTATTCTCATATCATTTCAAGAAGCCTCTCCTTCTCAAAGAAAAGGTCAACGCATGATCATATGACTTTACAACTTGCACGAAAAGTGAGATAGCAGCGCAAAAAAGCCAAAACAAAGCTTTCCAAACTCCTTGGAAACAAACTGTACAAACTCCTTGGTTTGGAAAGCTAGCACAGAAAGGAAACCAGCTTTAGTCCAGCCTGCTGCTTAAGATGCTAGCTTTCCACACACAGTTGCTTTTTGAGAAAGGGAAGCATTTATGTATATGATCCCCAATTGATAATATGAAGTGGTAAACTTTTGTGAAGTGGTTTTTTATTTTGTGCAATGTGCAGTGAGAAATGGATAAGGCTACAATCCTATACACACACTTACTTGGGAGTAAGTCCCATTGAATTCAGTGAGATTAACTTCTGAGCAGACATGCCTAGGACTGTGCTGTAAAGCCCACCTTGTATATTGTGTCATCAGAAAAGAGAACTGGTCCATCATGTGGAAATCTATGTGCTCCAGATGTGGGAGTCATGCATGAGTCCTTTATGGACCTAACAACATGCAGCAAAAACCAGAAGTGTGACTGTGCTACTGCACATCAGACTGTGCTCTGTTTTGTAACATGCTCAGTGTTACCTCATACTTAAGGTGCTTATCTGGATTTTGTAAACTAGGACCTAATCAAGTTTTGTAAGTTAGGACCTAATATTCAACTAGCTTCATAGCTGAGAATAGTTGTCAGCCTTTTTCTTTGTTTTAACTACGTCACTTGGTTTTTCAACACTTACAACTGACCTGTGTGCACTATAAACCAGAATACCAATAATAATTTCTACAACAATAGTTGTTGTTATGAATTATCATCATATATCTGAAGCCCCAGCACTCTTTCATAATAAAGATAGCCAGTATTGTTAGTGTTCTCATAATGATTGCTGACTTTACTTGTAACTTACCATGCATATCGGAAAAACCAGGGCACCGAAGAGCAAGTCTCTGAAGGGAAAAATGAACTTAGCAATTCGGAATTTCTTCATTAGTACAAACGCATCAGCCAGTAAGGAGATCCCAAAGAAAATAACCTGAAAAAGCTAAATTAATTAAAGCTAATGAGCAGATCTTCACTCAGTTTTAATTGTACATGCCTCAACAAACTCTCTTTTTGCACTTAAGGGAGCAATTTTCAGGTTGAGCCATGAATCAGCACCATGGAAATTGCTGCTGACTAAATCTATCTTATTTACTGAAAGTGTTTTAATAAATTAGTTCAGTTGGTAGACTTTAAGACTGCCTTGTTTAATGGACTTAAAAAAGGTTTTATAAGAATAGGCAGCTTTGTTTAGCCTGGATGTGCAAAGATTCATTCACTTAAAAACCTGAAAATTTAGCCTATATAATTTAGCTTATCTGCAAGTTTGTAGTACCATAATATCATACAATTATCCATAATATCATACAATTATCAGAGGCTATAAAAACCGTGGACTCCAACCCCTTGCCAAGAGGTGGGAAAGACTATCTGACAGCAACGGGATGAGGAAAAAAGTTAACTCACAGTCACATAAGCAAACTAAAAGCCAAGTCTGTCACAAAAGCATTCTTGTAAGGATACAACTGACTGCAAAATTATGTTAGTTACATAGGGAGTCTATACAGTTACACAGGGAATTAGTTACACAGGGAGTCTATAAAATACATAGATTTGGAGCCCAATCCTATCCCAACCTAACCAAAATAATCCTATCGTAACCAAGTCCTATCCTAACCAAAAAGGTGCACGCAGTATCCAGTGGGGGTGCTTCGGAGGGGAAAGGGAAACTATTTCCTTTTATGCCTCCGTAAGCCTCCCACTTCACAATGGGTCTCCTTGGACCTGTGCAAGCTCTTTCACTGACGCAAGTCTGATGAGAAGAAAAGAGCAGGGAGTTTTGAAAAAGAGCGGATAGGATTGGTGTGTGACATTGCCGCTAAATCCACCCTTCCTACAGCCTCCCCACCCATGTTCCACCCTCCCCCACTCATCACACCAACCTACCTTTGACGGGGGGACCTGATGGACCCACTGCTGTGTATGGCACAGCTGCGGCCTTCCCATTGGCACTCCAGCATTACCTCAGGGCCTAATCCTATCCAATTTTCCAGTGTCAGCGCAGCTGTGCCAATGGGGCATGCACTGCATCCTGTGGTGAGGAGGCAGTCACAGGGGCCTCCTCAAGGTATGGGTACATTTGTTCCCTGACCTCAGGGCTGCATTGTGAATGTGCCGGTGCTGGCAAGTTAGATGGGATTGGGCCCTCAGCGTGCTCTTGCTATTTTTGCAAACTTGTTCAGCCAGCGCTTAGAGCCCAATTGGATTGGGCTGAAAGGAATACAATGTGAAATATGCAATACAGGTATATAAAAATAGATATCTACACAATTCCACCACACTCATCAAAAAACAGAACCCAAGAGAAGGAAGTGCATGTGAAGAGGCAGAGCTATGCAGATAAAAGTTGTGTCACTGGCAGCTTCCCTTCTCAGGCAGACAGAAGCTGTGGGGACTTTGCTGTAGGTTGGAGGGAAAACTGTTCAGTTTCTCTCCATGCCACAGACCTGACCTAGATTGGTGGCTGCTATAATATACACGCACACACACTTCAGCTGAAATGTTGGGAGCCTGGAAAGTGAGACCAGAGGGCAGATTTGACGCCAGTGGTGATCCTTGGTGCACTTTTGCCTATACACATACACATAAAAATGAACTGCCAGAGGGCAATTGGGTCGTGTCAATAGGGACTGCACAATGGGTTGCCATGTGTGCTGTCCTCTTATACCATATGAATTTGGATGAAGATCCCTGATTGCCCCCCCCTTTTTTTTTTGCCAATTTTTCCCTTATTTTGGACCTTTAGTTAACCTCAGAGGCTTCTGTGATGCCTTGGGCTGATGAGCAGTTCAAAGCCAGTAGCCATGTTTGCCCTATTGAGTTGTTTATTGTTTGGTTATCTTCCTCTTCTCCAGTGGACCAGTAAACGAAGAACGATTTTGAACCAGCTCATTGGACCATGAAGCCCACTGATTTCTAAGAGTGGGAAATTCAGCCCCATATGTAATCTCCCTGGCTAATGCCCATATGGCGCTTGTTTCTGGTGAGTAAGATAGCATTACAGACCGACAGCCCAATCCTGAGTTGCCTGAAGTGTGGGGCTGCCGCGGTGCCAAAACGGCTACCATGGGATCTTATGTGCACTGGGCAGCTGCCAGTGGCTCCTTACCCTGAGTAAGGAAAGTAGCCCAGCAACAAGGCTACTCGATTCTGCGGTGGCTCTTTAACTGGCGCAGAATCAAGGAGTCCCATGTTGGGTAATGTGGCCTGACACAAGGCCCCAGATCCAGCACAGCTGAGTGTCACCTCCTCCCTCCCTGCCACGTCTTTCCTGCACCCTCTGCCCACCCCGGAAAGTCTCCTCCCCACCTCCCCCCACTCACCTTGCCATCACTAGGCAGTCCAGTGAGCACTGGGTGGCAAACGGAGGCCCAGAGCAGGCTTACTCGGGGTTAGCTCCAGCACTGGGCCCACGGTACTGATTGTAAATGTGCCTTACGGCATGATTGAAACAGTGCGCACCAGCAGTAAGCTGGTGCATGAAGTACAGGATTGGACCCTAAGTCTTTCAGAATACAATGGGCTGAGTTAAATAAGTAACAATATTTCCAAACACCTTTGCCCAAATATAGGTTACATAAAGTGGTGTCAGGCACCCAGTTTGGATATTTGTCCAGGTCTCAGTCAGCTGAGAAGGGAATGAACTGCTCTGTCAACCAGATCCCCCAAATTCCAATAGTAGTTGGTTTTAAGGGAACCCCCAGATTTGAAGTTAATCTGTGAGAGAGGTTTTCCCAAGTTGACCTCCTTCTGTTTCTGGCTCTCTGGTTTTGGGTGGTAGCAGCATAAACCGCCTCTCTCAGTCCAATCCCAGTTTACCCAGTGGTTTATCAACAGATAAAAAGTAGGTGCTGTTGCTAAGCGCAAAGCACTAGGCCTCTTTTGCCCTCTGCCCTCCTCTGAATGGGTGAACTTATCTCCGTACAAATCTAAATAAAACATCAAAGTGTTCAGTGCTGCAATCCTGTACACTTGCATGTGGCTTGACTTCTGAGATGCACAGTATTGCACTGTTGCAGAAAGTATCAGGTAAAATTGCCACGTTTCGAGGCAGTTGGCGTATCTAAGATATGGTACACTACAGCATGTATTTTGGGCGCCACTTGAGGGGAGGGCACCAGCTGCCGCTGCGAGTGTACACATGCTTCAGTCACTCCCCAAATCAGGAAGGGACTGCAGCATGTGGGCACTCACAGTGGCAGCTGGGGTCATTTTCACAGCAGCGGCTGAGGCAAAATTGCCCCAGTCGCTGCTGTGAGTGCCCGGCATGTCCAGGTTGGCCTTGGGCAGCAGCCAACCCTTGATGCCACCTCTGTTCTGCCATGCCAGGAAGAATGCCTAGACAGGTCTGCTGGGGAGAGGGTCTAAGGCAGTGATGTTCAACCTTTTCCATCTCATGGCACACTGGGAAGGCACTGAAACGTTCAAGGCACACCATCAGTTTGTTGACAAACTGACAAAGCACACCACGCTGCTGGTGGTGGGCTCACAACTCCCAAAGGCCCTACTAATCAATAACCCTCTCCCAAAATTCCTTGGCACACCTGGAGACCATTCATGGCACACCAACGTGCCATGGCACAGTGGTTGAAAATGGATGGTCTAAGGACTTTGATGCAGCCAAACCCTCTCTCTCTCTCCTTCCTTCAGAGTTCTGGACTTGATTGATCAGACTTGAGAGTCCTCTTTTGCACATCCAAGAACGGGGTGCTGGCTGTGCGCCACCCCTACATGCTTCTGCTTGCTGGTGGCAGCACACCAGAGGCTCCCTGGATGCCCTCGCCTTGCGAGCGGCAGGAAATCTGCTTGTCTACTCAGAAGTAAGCCCCAGTGACTTCAGTGGGGCTTATTCCCTGGAAAGGGAGTGCGGCCGCGCAGTGCAGCCACCTGTTTGCCGAGGCACAGAGCTGCTCTTGGGCGGCGCTGCCTTTGCTTACCAGGTTGAGCACGGTCAGGAACTTCCACTGCCCGCCGTAGGGCACGATCCCGGCCACCGAAGTTGCTCGCCCTCTGCTGCTCGTCAGCTCGGAGATCGCGTACACGAGGAAGGCGTACCAGGCCAGGAGGAGGCCGTGGCAGTAGAAGAGGCTTGAGGTCTTCATGGCTGAGCCGCGCCGCGCCAAGCCGCTTCGGGTGCCTGCCTGCCTGCCTGCCTCGCTCAGCGCTCAGCGCTCAGCCCATTCATCGCCCGCCGTCAGCGAGGCAGCAGCGACAGGAAGCCCGCGGCGCACGTCACTGCGCTGCAGCCCAGCCCGCGCTGAACTTTGCTCTCCCGCCGGCCCGAGCAGGCGTGAAACGCCCGGCTGCAGATTACTGCGATTAGTTGCCCCGTTGCATAAGTTGGGGAGTCGGGGCGCTTGCTCCGCAGAGGGGGAGGGGTTGGCACCGCTGCCCACGTGTGCAAGGCTGCCATGCCCAGAGGGGGAGGCCCCACGGCCTGCAGGATCCTGAAGCGCCTGCTTGGGGGGTTTGATCTCTCCATCAAAGTGACTTTTCTTTTTTCGAAGGGCCCAATTCTATCGCCGAGGCAGCCATGCCAATGGGGCGTGCGCTACATCCTGTGGTGGGGAGGCAGTCACAGGGCTCAGTCCTGTCCAGATTTCTAGGGCTAGTACAGCTGTGTCAATGGGGCACGCACTGCATCCTGTGGTGGAGAGGCAGTCACAGGGCCCAATCCTGTCCAGATTTCCAGTGCCAGGGCAGCCATGCCAATGGGGCGTGCGCTACATCCTGTGGTGGGGAGACAGTCACAGGGCTCAATCCTATCCAGTTTTCCAGGGCTGGTGTAGTGGTGCCAGTGGGGTATGTGCTACATCCTTTGGTGGGGAGGCCGTCACTGAGGTCTATTCAAGGTAAGGGGATATTTGATCACTTACCTCTGGGCTACATTGTGGCTGCATCAGTGCTGGAAATTCGGATAGGATTGGGCCCTCAGATGTCTTGAGGTGTGAAGGAAGGATGTGAAGTCTTAGCGTGCAACAGCTGTGTCACATTTTGGCTTGGAGACAAGCTGGTGCAGCAGCAGGACTTGACCCTTTTTTTTTTAAAAGGCCATTTGTAGGAAACATGGGGGGAAAAAACACCTCATGCTTCACCTTCTGTCTCCACATAGAACTCCATTTCATACTGGAAATACATTAACACAGTTTTCAGATGTGCAAAGGAGATGTACATGATCCTGGTCAGGGAAAGGGCAGGCAGAAGGAAGAAAGGCTGCTGCAGGTAATGATGAATGGGGGGGGGGGCGACATTTTTTAATGGAGCTGCTGCACTGACCTGCTTGTTTGCTTAGGGCCCAACCCTATCCAGTTTTCCAATGCTGGTGCAGCCACCATGTAGTCTCTAGGAAGGGGAACAAACATTCCCTTACCTGGAGGAAGCCTCCATGACTCCTCCTTCTGCAGGATGCAGCACATGTCCTGTTGGCACAGTTGCACCAGCACTGATAGAATTTGACCCTGAATCACATTAATCACCATGTGAAGGGCTTCTCTTGATGTGGCAGCTAGTAAAAGGGGTGGTGGGAGAAGTTGCCGAAGGCTAGTAGGAATGGAAATGGTTGCCAATATTATTAGAAATAGGTACAGAGGCCATCAACGTGGGCCTGTGTTCAAGAGTGCACCCTTCAAAGCTCGGCAGCAGGGCCTCTGAGAGAAATTTTATCAGGAGTACAAAGTTCCCTTTGGGCCCCTTCCCTTTTCCTTTATTGGATCATAATTTCATACAATCCTTAGATCATAATTTGTACCAATAACAATTTATAAAATGATGTGAAAAAAGGCTTACACAATGTGTGAGTGCTAGTCTTCACACAATATATGCAAACATTTTCTAAGATCTCATAAAATTTCCAGCTTCCCTTCCATGGCTTCAAGACCCCGTTTTTGATCACTTAGGTTCGATGTACTCCCTGAACTCCCTTCTCAAAAGCCCTAGTGAGATTGGAAAATGTAAGATCCCCATAAATTTTGGGGGCCCCATCCTTTGTCTGCTGAGCCCCTTTTGTTATCCTGGGCCTGGGTACAATTTACCCCTTGTACCCCCCTCTCATGGGCTCTGCTTGGCAGCTTTGTCCTATTGCCTGGCAAAGCCTGACCCACTGATTTAACCTTTGCATCATGTTCCCAACAAAATCTCTTCACCTTCATTACTCAACTCCAGCAGAGTTGCCAATGTGTTCTTTGTGAAAAAGCAAATTCATGGACTAGAATTCATGGCCTAGAATCTGGCAGTTGAGTCAATGCTAATAAATCTAAAACTCTTCTGTATCAATTAAATGCAGACTTTTAAAGTTTTAAAAACTTTTTTGTTAAGTTCATACTGTGCCTACAATGACTGTGGGCCCAATCCGATCCAACTTTCCAGGGCAGGTGCAGCTGCAATGTAACCCCTAGGCAAGGGAACAAATGTTCCCTTATCTTGTGGAGGCCTACATAACTACCCTCTCACCACAGGATGCAGTGCACACCCCATTGGCACAGCTACACCAGGGCTGGAAAAGCTGGATAGGATTTGGCCCTGTGTCTGTATTGCCTTATCACTTAATTTGGATGCAAATTTGGTCTTCACATCCTCTCATGCTCTTTTTACACACATGCACACACATATGAAAACTTCTGGGTTAAATCGCCTATATTTAAGACTACATGTGGGTTGATGGTAATTCAGAACTAGGAGGTAGAGAAAATCTTTTCAGTGTGACTACTATTCAGCTGTATGAGTTGTAAACTCTTGCTTATCTCTGCTGTAGCTCATTAGAGATTTACCTCTCCTAACCTGATTTCACATGTGATCCATGTGTTGGTTGGTTTGTTTTTTCTTCCACCAATTGAGAAATTGTGTAATTTGGTTAGGTTGCAGCAGGCAAAGAAAATTCCTTTGCTGCTGCAACACTCAGGATAGATCTGTCACCATGGCTCCAGGTCTAGGCATGATTAATTGATCAGAGAAGTCAACAATAGCCGCCCTGGCAATCCTTAGTGGGGTAGAAAGGTGAGATATAAATTCTATAAATAAATAGTAAATAAAGAGTCTTGTGGCATTGAATAGACCAGTGTTTCTCAAGCAGTGGTACTCCTACCACTGGTGGTACTTGACGTGGTGCCCAGTGGTACACGTGGGACCCCCAGACTCCCCACTGCATGACCAGCAACACAATTTGACAAGAAGTAGTAGGAGGCTTGTTTCAGCAGGCAGAGGTCCAGCATGTGCTTTTGATATGTTTGAAAAGCCCTCCCTCCCATCAGCCCTGAGGTGCTTACTGGTGTTTGTTGCATCGTGTCTGGCTTCCCAATTCAAAAGTAACTACTGATGACATCATTGCCAATTACTTCCAATGGTACGTCCAATAAGTGGACCATACAAAGGTACGGCAGGGGACAAATGTTGAGGAACACTGGTATAGACTAACATATTTAGCTTAAGCCAGTGTTTCTCAACCAGTGGTTTGGGGACCACTGGTGGTACTTGAGGTGGTATCCAGTGGTACTCGTGGGACCCTCCGGACACCTGCTGCCTGGCGGCAAGATCAGCAACACAATTTGACAAGCAATGGTAGGAGGCTTGGCTTGGTGGGCAGAGTGCCAATGCATGCTTAAAAAGCCCTCCTGTCCACCCTGACCCTCTTATTAGTGTTTGTTGTGTTATATCTGGCCTCCCAACCCAGAAATAACTGCTGATGACATCATTGCCAATTACTTCCAGTGGTACTTCCAATAGGTGGAACATGCAAAGTGGTATGGCAGGGGACAAACGTTGAGGAGCACTGGCGTAAGCTTTTGTGGTTTCATGGATTATAGTCCTCGTCATCCAATATATGAAGTTGAATTCTCAGTAGGCAGGTGTCTGTGTGTATGCACAGGTGTAGAGAAGAAAACGCTGGCAAGCAGGAGTGTCAGATGGTAGGAGTCTCATTATCCTTTGAAGAAGAATAGTTCTGCAGTCCTGGAAGAGTAATACATTGGGATAACTTAGCATCAGCTCACTCTTCCACCGTTACCACACCTCTGATACATGACATTTCACTTCCAATCTGTATCCCACTGTGATGAAATTAGTTGTACAGGGTCACTTACAGCCCAATCCTAAACTTATCTTGCCAGTTTATTGCCACCGCACACTATCACAAATGGACCATAAGGCACATTTGCAAGAGTTAGCACTGGCTGAGTGCTGGAGCTGGCCCAGTGCAAGTCCACACTGGGTTAGTGCCAATGGGAAGCTGGCAGTCTGCCAGACAGCAGAGAGGTGCGTGGGAATGTGGGGGGGGAGGCAAGGAGGAGATGTTCTGGGGCAGGGGGCAGGGGAGGGTGGTAGGGAGGCATGGCAGGGGTAGGGAGCAGGGCAGGAGGAGGGTGGAACTGGTGGAGCTTGAGCTCCTCCAAATTCTGAGCTCTGTGTCGGGCTGCAAGCCTGACACGGGACTCTCTGATTCTACGATGGCTGAAGAGTTGCCGCAGAATCAAATAGCCCCATTGTGGGGCTACGTCTCTTACCCAGGGGAAGGGGACAAAAGTCCCCTTCTCCTAAGGAGCTGCTGCAGACTGTCCAGTTGTGCGTTGGATGCCGCGATAGCCATTTTGGTGCTGCTGCAGCTCTGGGCAGCTCAGGATTGGGCTGTCAACCTCTGAGGAAACAAAAGTTCTGGGGCAAGCAAGAGAGGGTTAAAGGAAGTGACTAGGCATGGAGAAAGCAGGAACTTGAGTCCAGTACAAGGATGAAGCTGTGGTTGGCTTAAAATGATAATGAAGAAAAGAAATTCTGCGTTTCCTCATCTTTCTCTGGCCAAGCCTATTGAGTTCTGCACAGGACTCTCAGTCACATGCTTTAGCTTCTGAACAGCAAACCTAGGCTGTTCTTATAGATTTTTATTCCTTGCATTAATCATTTAAGGAGAAAGCCTGTTCAGGGCTGTCAAATCAATATCTGGCTTCAGCCATTTGAAATTCTCCAGCATTTTTTCTGATTAAAGTGCCCTGCCTTTTCATTTGTTCAAGAAGCTTCTTACATCAGCTGATCTCAGTAGCCTAACAGCCTAAACTTAGCATCAAAGGGCCCGATCCTATCCAATTTTCCAGTGCTGGTGCAGCTGTGCCAATGGGGCATGCACTGCATCTTGTGGTGCAGCAGCAGTCACAGAGGAGTCCTTAAGGTACGAGAACATTTGTTCCCTTACCTTGGGGCTACATTGCGGCTGCACCAGTACTGGAAAGTTGGATAGGACTGGGCTCAAAGTCTCCTACAAAAATTTCTCTGATGGTCCTTTAGAAGCCAGAGGGAAGGATGAAGCTCATGCCTTGCTTATCCAAAGTCCCAAACCCAATCACTGGCATCTATAATTAAGAGAATCCCAGAGAGCAATACTGGGAAAGGAAAGACCTCAAATGGGAAAAGCAAACTTAAATGAGAAGGAGCTGCTTAGTTATTATTATGCTCTCAAGTGACTTCAGTGCTAAAATGTCATCATCATTGCAACAGGTAAACACCATAAACAAAGGAAAGGGCAAGCATGAACTAAAGATCTGCACCCACCTTCATGGAAAACCAGGAATTGTGTCTGTTGGGTCTTGGTTTGGGAGTTGAAATCCTGAAATGGCTCACAAAGCACATGCAGAGCTTTGGAGTTGGCTTTTGAGTCCAGTCTTGGATTCTGCAGAGAGGCATACAGCTCCGAAGTAATAAGTAATTGGCAGAGGAGGAACGAAAGGCACCACGTACAGGAGCAAGAGGGGAGGAGGCCTCAAAGCGCAGAGAAGATCACTTACTGCCTCACGCATTTTGGAGTGACATCAGGGGTGACTCTTAACTCAGGTCTTTTAAGGAGTCACAAGAACTGTCTTCCACACCATTTCAGCGTATTAATTGGCTTGAATATTTGAAATGCCTTGGACAACAAATGATCTTCTCTCCACTTTGAGGTTTATGTCCCCTTTTGTTTCTGGAATACTTTGTTAGCCAGGCACGTCAACTTTGTTATTAATGAGGTTATGAGTGTCTGTAACACTTTAGAAAACATCAAGCTACAGCCTTTTAATACTGGGAGAAGGCACTGCACTAGTGCAGCAAAGAAACCCACAATGCATTATAAGAAAGGGATCCTATTTGTATATTGGGTACCGTTGCTTGACGTGCCTAATTCTGCCAATCTATATGTTGAAGACCAAACTGGTGCTTGGGTTATTTGTGTTTATTCCCCCGTCACATTGTTCATTGACAGTGTTGACCTTTCAAGGTAGCAGGAGACAAGGAGTGGAGGTCTTGGGAAGAGACAGGAGTTGTGAATTGCTTCTCTTGTAGCTGGCAACTGACGACCTGATTGGTTATTACTGGATGATACCATTAGGAGCTGAACTGTTGTTGGGTTAGATCCTTGAGTTAAGTTTTCTAAGCCTTGTAGTTAGAATTCTACTCTTTAGTTTGGATCAGCTGAAATCACATTTTCCAACACTGATGCAGCCATGCCAATGGTGTGCATGCTGCATTCTACAGCACAGGGGGCAGTCATGAAGACCTTCTCCAGATAAGGGAATGTTTGTTCCCATGCATTGTGGCTGCATTAGAATTGGAAAGTTGGATAGGATTGGGCTGTTAGTGTGTGTGATGGAAGCCTGGTTGGACAAGATGGGAGGGGCTGACTTTTCCCAACATTTTCCCCAGGTTCTGGGATCAACAGCAAGCAAGGCCAGGCCTACACAGAGGTGCTGGTGTGTATCATGAATTCAACTCCCTTTCAAGGTGCCCTGTCCAGCAGCTGTCTAATTTCATATAAACTGAAATGATGGTGGGAGACTGAATAGGGGATCTGGAGGTGTACTAACCGACCCACTGCCCAACAGTTTCCCTGCCTGAGGTGGGTGTCTTGGGTGTGGTGTTGGTCTTTCCCTCATTGATTATCATGGGGGATTTCAATATCCACACCAAGCCTTCCTTGTCTACTACAGCTCAGAAATTAATGACCAGCCTCACATTTCTTCTGATTATTAAAAAAAAATACACCATACATTAGATCCCTAAAGCAAAGCTATCCCTCCACCTCCACAAAGCATTTATACAAGGCTGGAAGAGCTTGTGACTCACGGATCAGAACTCCATGAGCATTGTGTTAAGAGGGAAAAATTGAGGTTATTAATAATCTGGAGAGGCCATAACAGACCTTTAACTATGGAATCTCTTGCAGCAGAAAAGAACTTCACTGCCACCTAATGAATTTACTATGTTAGTTCTGAGCAGTAAATATAGAGACTCAAAGTACTCCAGCTATAGAGAAGAGTTATAACTGTTGTCTTCTCTGCACAAGGCCTCGAAGATACATTAAAAACTGAATGAAGTCTGGTGTAGAGAGCAAAGGCAAAAGGCATAAAAGTGCCTCTAAACATTGAATGCTACATAAATCCACTTGTTCTTTCTTGTTCATTTCTAGAATTTTAAAAGCCTTTGGCTTCATAAGAGAAGAGTTGAGGCACTTACAAATTCACAGTCACACTAAAAAGCATGGACATTATAACTTTTTATAATTATATAATTATTTTTAATTATTAATTATTAACCTACTTTCAACTCCACACTGTGCAAGCAGTAAATGCATTCTATGGGCTCCCGTACCGCACCTTGGCCTCTGTCCACTCACACTTTTCCACAGTCTTTCAGCCTCGCCATCCTCTTTTTATATTTATAGTTGCCGAGAAATGATCTGATAAGGGAAACGAAGAAAAACAAGGAAACCCTCCTGCCTTCATCTCCAGCTGTTGGGTGGGGGAGAGTGTAGCAGTCCCTAGACTGATAGTCTCACAGTCAGGAAGGGGATGATCTTGTGGAATAAATTATGCAAGCCATTCCACATGCAGTATTCTACTTTGGAATTTTGGCAGGTCAAACTTGCATTCCAACAATAGCACAGCAAGCCTGGGATGGCTGGTGCAGGCCGCCCCATGTACTGGCCAGAAGGAGGCACTGTGGAGCTGTGTCACTTGTCATTTGGCAATCTTCGGGCCCAGATACCTCCTGCAACCAGTGGCGTAGCTAAGGGGGTGCGGAGGTAGTAGTCGCACCAGGCAACAAGCTGTAGGGGGGCAACAAGCTGAGCTTGACACTAGTGGTCAAAATTGTGAAAATCTTGGTATGTACGAATAATACCATCATGTTATATATCATTGGAAAGGTAATTTAATGCAGAATGCAGTGAAACAAACCCCATTGGAATATCTGTATGTTATCAAACGTTATGGCCAATTAACCAGAAAACAAAAACACAACTGCCTTAAGGAACAAAAAGTCAATTTCTTTAACTCAAAACTGACCTATGAAACTGGATGTTCTGAGAGCCAATGACTTGTTATCATGATACAGCATGAAACCAAAAAGGTGTTAATATGAGTCAGCTTTCATATCCATGTATCATAATACAGCTACTCCTGCTAACTGATAAAGAGGCACTTTTTCAAGCGGTGCTTCTCTTGTATTTAGCAGGGAGAGAATAACCGTCCCTCTTCACTCCAGCACAGTGTCTCTAACCAATAAGGGGCACACTTTTTATTTATTTACTTAATTAAATATGATTTTGTTGTGGAGGTGGGGGGGGCTGCAAAATCTTCTTTGATTCCAGGTAGCAGATAGATGCCAGCTAAGCCACTGGCTGCAGGAAGGTGGCAGATCAAATGGGTGGTAAACTGCTGGGGGGAGGAAGCATGTTTCCCCCCAATCTGCACTTCTTAAACAGCTCTGGCCTGGTAACTTCCGCTTGTGACATCACTTCCGGGGCATCATTTTGAGCTCTGCGCTGGGCTACACGTTCATTAGCTACGCCACTGCCTGCAACCACCTGTGACTGTGTTTCTGCTGCTCGTCAATGAGTGTGGAAGATGGCTGGGCCCAAAGACAACTGAAAAAAGGTGATCCGGAAGTGGGCTATCACATGTAATGCAATGTCATCACCCAGAAGCTTGGGGGGAGTGATATGATGACATCATTACATCCAGTGCTTTTTTTGTAAATAGAAAGGTGCAGGAACTCACAACTTGTTAATCTTTTATTTATTTATTTATTTATTTATTTATTTATTTATTTTTAAGCCATTTTTTATTGGAGAAATAAAATATTTTTTATGTGTTTCCCCCTAAAGATGAACTTACTTCTGAGTAGACATGCATAGGACTGGGCTGTCAATCTCCACATCCCCTTCCCCCTAGCTATTTTTTCTACACATGGGGAAAAATACTGTACAGGTGCACTTGTAGCGTGTAGTATGTAGTATGGCACTACTTCGAGGAGAGGAAGCAGTGAATGGATTCCGAAAAATGGCTTACATGAGTTCCATGTAATAAAATTACTCTAAGCAACTGTGGGAGTAAGAACAAAAAAGGAATTCTTACACGAGAGGGGTCCTTAGGTGCACATAGAAACAGCTACGTTTGCAAACAAGTGATTAAATATGGTTTAATTCAGGTATCAGAATACTCTGTCTTTGGGAAGGCGCTTGGCATGCAATTGTATGTTCTCTGCTGCCCTGAGCAGCTGCTGTGCATTGCTGAAGAGGAGCTGCAAACGCTGGCTGGCGGAGGGCATGCTTGTGGGGGAAGGAGGAGGAGGATCTCTGGCAAAGCTGGACAGCACGTTGTACACACGTAGAATCCCTTTTCACCTGCCCTTAGCATGTGAAAACGGGGTGCAGATATATATCTCTGCCAGGATTAAGAGCCCAATCCTAGGTATGTCTACTCTGAAGTAAGTCTCATTCTAGTCAATGGAGCTTACTCCCAGGAAAGTGCCTAGGATTGCAGCCTAAGAGCCCAATCCTACACATGTCTACTCAGAAGTCCACTTTAGTGAATGGGGCTTACTGTGGATAGGATGGCAGCCTCAGGGCCCAATCCTGTGCCTGTCTCCTCAGAAGTCAGTCCCATTAGAGGCAGTAGGGCTTCCTCCCAGGAAAGTGTGAACAGGACTGCAGCCTCAGAGCCCCTCCTGTGCCTGTCTACTCAGAAGTCAGTCCCACTAGAGGCAGTGGGGCTTCCTCCCAGGAAAGTGTGGAGAGGACTGCAGCCACAGAGCCCTTCCTCTGCCTGTCTACTCACTGCAAGGCTATGACACTTTCTTGGGAGTAAGCCCAATTGAACACAATGGAACTTCTGAGTAGACATGTTTGGGCTCTCAGGCTGCAAGGCTATGCACCCTTTCCCAGGAGCAAGCCCCATTAAGCACAATGAGACATACTTCTGAGTAGACACACCTAGGCTCGTGCTGCAGATTGGCACCGGGCTGCACCAGCCAGCTTCCTTCCCCTCCTCCTCCGCCAAGCCAGTACCTGGGTGTTCCGTGGGTGCCGCAGCCCATCTCCCTGGCTGGCTGGCTGGCTGGCCGGCTGTCTGTCCTCCTCCTCAGCGTTGGCGCATGTCCCCCGCGCCCTCCACCGGCTTGGAAGCTGCGCTGGGAAGCAGAGCACAGGGGAGGGGAGGCAGGCTGGGCTCAGGTGAGAGCTTGGAGATGGGGGCAGGAGGGGGTCGTTGTGTGGTCAGGCAGGGGCCAGGCGCCCGCCCACCCTGCACCCTCCAGCACCCACCCAGTGAATGCCTCTATTTTGCTCCCCCCTCCTGGAATGCCTCCAAAGGGGAGGGGCCCCTGCAAAAAGGTGCTGGAACTCCGTCCTCCCGCGTTGCATTAGGAAAAAAGCCCTGATTACGTCACCTCTGAACTTCTGGGTTGCTGAGCTGCAAAAGGTAAGCCACATACCGCGTGGGCATTCTCCACCCGAACACCTTTCCTCTCTACCAAAACTGTTCAGAATCAAACATATCCTTGTTAAATCAAGTCTTGCCAAGCAAATGCATTTTAACTCTAATGTGTTCAGGTGTACATTCAGTAGACTACTCATTTACTAGTAAATTTGCATCCTGATCTTCAGCCAGTCCCCAGAGCAGCTCACAATATTAGTAAAATGCCACTGATCCAACTGGAGCAGGCATCTGATGTCTTTGGCTACCTCCTTTTCTGTCCTGGATTCCTTCCAATTGGTCTTAGATTGGCCTGTGAAATGGAGGACAGCAACCGTGGCTGGAGTAGAAGGAGGCATCTCGTCATTCTTCATCCTTTACTTCTTGATTCCTTCCTCTATGAAGCCTTGGCTATGAAGACTTCATGGCTATGTCACAATTTATGTCTGCCTCTTCCTCACTCCCACCTCCATGCGCTCCACAGCACTCCATGCTCTGTCGGCAGCCATTTTGCAACAGCAGAAGTGTCTTCTGCTGTTGCAAAATCCTCTGCAGTACAGCCTGATCTGTCATAGGATTGGGCTGGCAGTGGAGAGAATACTGGACTTGGATTGAGATGGGCAGCCTAATCCTATCTACATCCTCCACTAGTGGAACACATGTTTGCCTATGGAGCCAGCAGGATCCAGGAGGAAGTGCCCAGATTCCGCTGTAAGTTGTGCGACAGTGTTGCACACTCCAATGGTGCTGGGCAGTACAGTGAGGCCATCAGTGTATTCACTGGTGGCCATGCATTGAGAACAGAGAGCGTGGGTTTGGTGGCATAAGCATGCAGCCAAATTCAATCACTCTCCTCTCCCTTTCCTCTGCCTTTACTTGCCTTGTTCCTGTACCAGCAAAATAGGTAATACAGGACCAGGGAGTCCCACAGGGTCTATGAGTGGTTTCCCCAGGCTAAGTGAACAAAAGTTTATGTTGTCAGAGGAATTTAATCAGGGGGTGCAAAGTTTCTTTTGGGTCCCCTCCCAAGGGGGAGGGGAGCGGTAAACAGAGTGGGGAGGTGGCAATGGAGATTAGCAGAACAGGGGCAGGGAGGGGGCAAAAGAGAGCAAGTGGATGGTGGTGACAGCCAGAAAGACTTTGGAGCCCAGGCTTCCAATGCAGAGCCCAGGTCTACCTGCCCATGCAGCATCAGCAGCTAGAGACAGATACAGAAAATGAAACACACTCTTAAATCTCCCTAAAATCTTTTAAATATAGAAAATCACTGTGGAAAATTTAGGCTCACACCATGTGTGGCAAGTGTCCTGTGTGTACCAAAGCATACTTCTGCAGTAGCTATAGTCCTGAAGCTGTGTCCCAAAGCTCCTACACACTCCTTCATGGTAAGCGGATCCACAAATCAAAGAGCTACTGTAGCAGGTCAGATTCCTCTCAAATCTGGTTAAAGAGTGTCAAGTACGCATTCTGGTTAAAGAGTGTCAAGTACGCCCAGTGCTTATGGTTTGCAGCAGCCATCAGCATCCCACATGGGAAGCAAGTACAGGTGTGACTAGAAAATGTAAGATCCCAGGAAATTTCTGGGCCCCCTCCTTTGACTCCTGACCCCCATTTTGACCCTGGACCCAGGTACAAATTACTCCCTTTACCCCTCTCGTATGGGCCCTGACGCTATCTTTCATAGCTGAGCAGAGATTTTATCCTAGGTTTACCATTTGCAAACAAAATACTTCAACCATGTGTGGCACAAGGCTGTACCTCTCTGGCCTCTCAAAGTCGAACTTTGGTGATGGGAACTATAATGAAAGGGCGGGCCCTTGGAGCACAAAGGGAACACTACACAGGCAACCTCTTGTGCCTCACAACATGTATGGGACAACTCTTGTCCCTCACAGCAAGACACAGTATTTGATTAACATTAAGAATTTTTAACTCAGGTATTCTGCTCCAGGAAAACTGTGGAAAACTCTATACAAAAACAAGCACACCCATGATGCACCGATGTCTCACTGATGATGGCCTTACTCAGGATGCCAATTCATGGGTGATGGGCTGAGTCAGGGTTTCCATGGACACTGTTGGTGTTACTGAGAAGGGCTGCACCAGTATTACTGGGAGGGCTGTGCCAGCATGCCATTGCCTGGAGGGGCTTTGGATATGGCAGTTAGTGCCATCAGTTCATTACCCGAATAGGATTGGGCTGTTAGTTAAACTTATAGCCTATTAATGGCCACAGTAGATCATATTCAGGTTTTTAAAAAGAGGTAGGATCATAGATGAAATGGTGTTCTCTCTGGGGACCAATGGTTGCCTAGTCATAGTGTTCTTGTTGGCTAGTATAGGGGCAGGGTTACATAAGACAGGGGCAGCAGCTTGGACATTCTGGCTCTGATCACTGCTCAGAATAATCCACTTTCTGTTCCTTCTGATATCACTGCTTCCACCTTTATAGCCATTGCATGACTTTCACTCCAGCAAATATGAAATGCATCTGCATGCATTGCCCATGTTTTATTTATTTTTGTAGACAAAGAGAAGCCTGAGTAGGCTGTGCCTTGGTGAGTGAAGCATACAGCGTTGTTTGATTATACTTCAGAATAAAGGTGCTATACAACTGTAGGAATATTATTATTCCTTAGCACAAACTCCCATTTAAAGTCAGCAGGAGCCATGTGATTTAAAGCCACGAGAAGCTATTTGATCGTTTACTCCTAATTTGCAAATTTATGAAGCAAATCTCCCATACCTGGTGATTAGTCCCTTTGGCAGCAATTCCCATGCCATGAAAATAGAGGCAGTAATGTACACATATTGTAACTCTCTCTGTGTGAGTGGCTGAGTTCTCTGAGTCACAGGCCAAAAATAATGCACTGCATTTAAACAGTGTTCCTTCTATGATGCAAACTGACAAAAGCCCGTAAACTTTAAGGAGGTCCTGTCAAAGACAGACTAAAATTATACCTGCCAGCCAGCTGTGTTTTGGCCAGCAGAGATATAGGGCTATTTCATATGCTCTCATTCTGGTGAACTGACATTTGAAAATATGATCCTGTCTAGTCAAATAGAACATACAGTCAGGACTGTGATATCTTAACGTCTCCCTGCTTCATTTATTTCAGGAATGAAGCAGGAAAGGAAGGATATTTATGATCTCTCATGGCCCAGTCCTGTCCTGGGCCGGCCCACAGCTTGCAGCAGTGCTGGTATAGCCTCTGCTGCATGCTATGATCTGGCTGGGGACTAGGCAGAAACAGAGAGGAAGGTAAAACACTTGCTTGCCTACCTATTCCAGCTCTTTGGCTGGCATGAATCTTGGGTACAAAGGGATGGGCCAGGGTCATAGGATATCAGCACCACCACTGCCACCAATATGTGCCATAGCCTACACTTGATGTGCCCCTGGATGGTCCTGATCCCCACCCTAATCATCCTCCGGAATGCCTCTCTGCTGCCTTAGGGCCCAATCCTATCCAGCTTTCTAGCACTGGTGCAGCCACAATGCAGCCCCAAGGTGAGGGAACAAGTATTCCCATACCTTGAGGAGGTCTCTGTGACTGCTGCCCCATCACAAGGTGCAGTGCATGCCCCACTGGCACGGCTGCACCAGCACTGGAAAATTGGATAGGATTTGGCCCTCACTTGCTCAGGAGGGGGCTCCAAAAGCAGTTGACACACACCCAGAGCTACCAGCCCTTTATGCTGGTGGCCATGACATGCAAACTGCTGCAGTGGCTGATGAACTAGCAGCCCAGGCCTTGCGCCAATAGAGCACGAGTTCCAGATAGCTCAAGACCAGATAGCATTGGGCTATAAGTTAATTTAAGCCATACCTTTTACCAGGACTGGTGATCATTGAACCAACAGAGCTTTTATTCAGATGGTTATACTAATAGATAGCCAATATTGAGTGCAACTCCCTCTCCCTTATAGACCAGGGTTATGGGTATTCTGCAAGCCTGTGTAAGTGTCAACATTTGGTACTCAGTATACAGTATCTAGCATCTTGAGAATGTCATTTTTTTCTTCTTTTAAAGCAAGTTCTAGACCTTGTGACAGGTATTATATTGTAGTCAGGGGGTACTGGAGCTCATTTAGCAGGAATAGTGATATCCGTCGGAGCACTAAGATACTGCCTTCGAAACTTTTGTTCAAATAACTTTAGATAAGAAGCATCAGACTTGGCAAGAGGCAACCTGGGAAATTTGTCTAGGAGCATGGATGAGAGTCTAGGCTAGGGGCGGGCAAACCCCAGCTCCTTCAGGGACCCCCAATTCAGCCTTGCAGGGAGTCTCTAATGAGCCTCTGGCCCATCGGAGACTGTTGGAACCCGCACTGGTTCACAACTGCTGGTCACGACTGCCAGACGCGAGCTGCAGGCCAAGTTAGAGCAAGGCCTTTTATAGACCTTGAGCTCACAAGACCTTAACCCCCATTTCCTCTGAGCAAATTATGTCTCCATGTGTTTCTAGCTTAGTCTGTATGTTTTCACTGTGCAGGAGGTGTATGGCAAACAGTTCACAGTTTTTATGTGGTTCTACATGTGTTCATGTGTTATTGTTCTCATGTGTATTATAAACTCAATAAAATTCATTCATTTCTTCAGATATGTTGCATGTCTAATATATTCATTTATGCAAATTTATTCAAATTTGAAATGCAAATTAATTCTTTTTCCCCCTGGTCCCTGACACAGTGTCAGAGAGATTATGTGGCCCTCCTGCTGAAATATTTCCCCTCTCCTGGTTTAGGCCATTGCTTTACCCAGAGGCTACTTGAGAGACAATGGCTGCAATCCTAACCACACTTTCCTGAGAGTAAGCCCCAATGAACAAAATAGGACTTACTTCTTAGTACACCTGGTTAGGATTGTGCCCAATATGTATCTCATGTACGGCTGCAATCCTATGTACAATTTACTTGGAAGCAAGTCCAACTGAACACAGGAGAAAAGCTAGCACTCTGATATACCTTTTCTATTTATACAGGATACTTTTAAACTCAATTTTCCCATTTTTAGAGATTCAATTTGAAATATTGCAACCCGCTCCAACAGTCTGGGGTGAAATGGGCTCATTCTTTAAAATGAAACATAAGTGTTAATGTAGAAATAAGTGGCAGAAGAAGAGAACACTCTATTGAAAAAATGTGCAGTTGAATGTTGCTTTTGTTGTTTTTGTATAGTCCTAGTGAAGTGTGGCTAAGAGGGATGTCATGATGAACTCTTGCACTTCCAAATTTGCCATGACACCAGTACTTATGACTGCAGGTGTTCCATGTGCATTGGCAATGTCTGATGACATCTTCAAAGTCAAAGGGGGACTCTGCGACAATACAGCGTTCAGATGCCAGAGCTGCTAATTTGCTAAATTGATATTGGTTGGCAACCTTCAGTCTCGATAGAAATTACAAAATGACTGAAAAAATCACTCGCCAAACATGTTCAGGGGAAGTTCTATGTCAAAGGGCAGGGGTAGGCAACCTATGGCCTTTCCTACCCATGAACACGAAAGAAAGTGGGCAATTTCAGCCAGGCAGCGCAATCCTAACTGGATTGCACTGGAACAGGCAGGCTGGAAGACCTGGAACCTGTATATCCAGCACAGGTTTGGGGCTTGGCCTGAACCAAGGAGAAACTTTTCTCCTTACCCTGGGGAGAGCTGCAGCAGACCCAATGGGTCTACTCGGATCTGCGCCACCTGATGAAGTAGTGCAAATCTGAGCAGCCCGGGACTGCCCTGGGCCACCTGGGAACAGGGTCAGGATCTGGCATAACTGCTAGATCCTGGCTCTGCTTTCCGTTCCCCACTCACCCACCCCATGAATGCCCACTGCCCGCCCTCCCCCCACCCCAAAATGTCTCCTCTCCACTCTCCCCACACACCCCCAGACCCCTGCGCCGGCCAAGCTTGGCTGATGCATACTTACCGGGTCTGGGGCTCATGTTGGTGCGGAGAGGCCAGTGCACATCCATTCTTCCCTCAGAGTGGCACAAAATTGTTTGATGGCACTTTTGCAACACCCCTGGGCCGACACAATGGACTTGCATCAGCCCAAGCGCGCTTCAGGATTGTACCCTTATTCTTTCAAGCCCATCCCCAGATTATCACAAGCAGAATGAATGAAAACAAGCACCTATATAGACGTGATTAATTTCTATACAGTGCAGAATTTGGCTTAGGCTGGCACTGAATGTCACATTTGCCAGGGAGAACACACAACTCAGCCTCTGTAGGCAGACAAGATGGTTGATAGTAGGGCAAAACAAGTAGGGCTACCCATAGAGTTATCACTGTTCTGTCACTTACCTTTTGGCTGTTATGCTGTGCCAGCATTTGATAACTGTTGCAAAGGGGAGGCAGGAGCACAGTGCATTGCCAGCAACCTCCTGGATACTCTACCCATGGAAAAAGAGGAATCTTCATCCTTGGTTGTTTACTCCAATTTAAATTTGCAAATTTATGATGCAAATCCCCCGTACCTGGTGATTAGATCTCTTCATCCTCAATTCCCCAGCCAGGAAAAGAGAGGCAATAACATAAGCGTGCTGTTACAGCTTCTCTCAAGAAGTGTCTGGGTCCTGTGAATCACAGCCAAAAATAAGACATATGACGAGAGCGTGCTCAAAATTAGTTAGACAAGAATGTGGACAAAGTGCATCCTCCTATTCCGATTACACAGGAATAGTTAAACTATTATAGCCTTGGTTACATAGTCTTGGTTATTCCTATTACATAGGAATAGTTAAACAAACATAGCCTTGGTTAAACTCAGAATTGTTCACATTGATTGGCAGCAGCTCTCCTGAGTCTTAGAAAGCCCTACCTGGAGATGCCAGAGATTGAGCCTGCAACCACCTGCAAGTGCTCTACCACTGAGGGTACCAAACACCTATGGCAAAGCTAAACTGAGAGTGCCAGACAGACTCCTTTATGCAAGTCACCGTACAATTACCAGTAGTTTGGGGGAAAAAATATCTCGCAGCTGTGTAGCTACAGACCCTGAAACCTAGGGTGATGTCACGCAACATCTGGATGTCATACAACATCACAACATCGCTTCTGAGTTCTCCTGGAAGAGGACGATGTGGTGCCTTCACAATCTGGCTGCCACCCTGAATCTACTGCTGCCTCACTTCAGCCTGCTGCAGACAGACCTAAGACCACCCTTTGGACAATCAACTGGTCTCTAAGCATGTTGTTCATCTCTGATGCACCATTTATTAAAATTGATGCTGTGGGAGAGATGGGCTTAAAACAAAATGGAAAATATCTCACAAAGCAATTTCCACCTTTCCTTATGTCTTTGCAAAAAGCCAAATATTGTTTTGCAACTAGATGATGTTATTATGTAAAGGGATTTGTTTTGAACACACCAGGAAAAAGTAATGATAATATTAATAATAAATTATTCCATTCTATGCAGTCCATGGTAATTATAATCAGACTTCTGCAAAATATGAACAGGTTGTAAACTGGGGGGGGGGAACCTTGTTTATACAGCTAAAATAAGTTATCCAGAATATAGGTTTTAATCAACTTGACTTTGCACACAAACATATGAGGGGTTTTTGAAATAGCTCTAACGTCTCTGAAACCATGTTAGTGAAGAAATTCTCTTTACAGGCACACTGACTCTTTTCGCAAAATTCTCCACAAGCATGGTGACTACTTCTGCTAAAATTGAGGTGTCCCCCTTCCCCACTTTCATCCCTCGCTGTCTCTGAAGAATTTGCCAAGCCTCATGATGTGGACTTTATACATAGTCTTCCCTATCACCCTGCAGCTGGCAACATTAGGTTGAAATTCTCATAGCATGCTGTGGGGCAGAGCTGCGCCTCTATGCTACATGGGACATTCCTTTTTCTGAGACAGCACTTGTGGCTAAACACTTATGGAGGCTTAATTCCTATTAGTAAGAGGGGATTTCCACTGGTGTAATATTTCACTCTAGTTAATGCACCTTGAACAAAGTTCACTGTGGCATCTTTCTGCAGAACTGAATTAAGTTCCTCCTCATGTTGAAGCACACATGTGCTTCACCTGTTTGTAATAAGAGATTTCTGTTGGCTCTCAGCCCTTACTCTGCAGGAGTGTCTTTATCAGTCTCTGGTTCAAATATCCATAGGGCCATGAGGTGTGAATGCTTCTCAGTCTTTAACGTAATTATCTCAATCACATTAAAATCCAAAGTAGGGGGACACATTTATCAAGAAAAATTTAAACACCACAAAGGAGTGAGCAAGTTCTCAAGTTCTAGAGATCTTGTGACACTTTAGTTGGTACTAATAAACATATTGCCCTACTTCAGATTTCTTTTTTCCCCCTCTAAAGTTCTGACTATCTATGATTTTTTTAATAAGACTCAATACTGATAGCTACATTTTGTGAATGGAGCATACAATTACACAATGCTGTAGCTAAGGGGGTACAGAGGTAGCAACTGCACCAGGCAACAAGCTTTAGGGGGGCAACAACCTGAGCTTGACCCTAGTGGTCAAAACTGTGAAAACCTTGGTATTTTCAAATAATCGTGTTATATACCATTTGATGCAGAATTTAACACAGAATGCAATGAAACAAACTGTGAAAAATATCTCTCTTCTATCAAAAGTTATAGCCTAGATAAAAGTGGATTTTCTTAATTCAAAACTGACCAATGAGACTGATTGTTCCAAGAGCCAATTAGGTGTTATCTCAGGCAACTAACAAGGTATTAATATGGGGGAGAATCTGGAGGGAGGAGGCAGAATAAGTGGGCAGTGAACTGCTGGAGGGAGGAAGCAGATTTTTCCCCATTTTCACTTTTTTAAAAGCCTTGGCATTATGTCGCTTCTGGGGCATCATTTTGAGCTCAGAACTGGGATACATTAGCTACACCACTGCGATTATGTAATCACTTCATCAGAACACATATTAAATGTTTCAGATCAGTTAATTGTCTTACTACATAAGAGAGTTCCATTTTTTGGTTCTAAATCTATTTCTATCTTTATCGTCCTCTTAGGGTGATCAGATGAAAGTACTGCCACAGCCGCCTCCATTTAGTCCAGGGGTGCCCAAACCCCAGCCCTGGGGCCACTTGCGGCCCTCGGGGACTCTCAATGCGGCCCTCAGGGAATTTCCAGTCTCCAATGAGCCTCTGGCCCTCTGGAGATTTGTTGGCGCCCGCACCGGCCCGACGCAACTGCTCTTAGCGTGAGGGCGACTGTTTGACCTCTCGCATGAGCTGTGGGATGAGGGCTCCCTCCACTGCTTGCTGTTTCACATCTGTGATGCAGCAGAGGCAGCAAAGGAAAGGCCAGCCTTGCTTTGTACAAGGCCTCTTATAGGCCTTGATCTATTGCAAGCCCTTCATTCATTCATATAGGTTCAGCTTTAATATATTCATTTGTGTAAACTTATGTACATTTATTCAAATTTTAAATGTAAATTAATTCTTTTTCCCTGGCCCCTGACACAGTGTCAGAGAAATGATGCGGCCCTCCTGCCAAAAACTTTGGACACCCCTGATTTAGTCCATACAACAACTTAGGGTGCAATCCTGTCCTGTGATGGAACAGGCAAGCCAAAGATAGCAGCAAAAATCGGCTCAGCCGGAGGCAAGGGGAAACTCTTCCCCTTACCCCTGGGTAAGGTGCCCTGACCCCTATGGTTCTCCTCGGACCTGCACCACCTTCTGAGGTGGCACAAGTTTGACGAGGGCGGAGCGGAATGAAGCTGCTCCAACCTCCCCGGAAACTGGGGTTGGGGTCCCAGCCCTGTCTCCTGCTCCCCAATCGCCTGCCCCCAGAGCCACCCACCACCCGCCCTCCCCCTGCCCAGGAACGCCTCCCTTCCACCTCCTCCCTGCCTCCTCCCCACCCACCCCAGAGCCTTGCATAAGAACATAAGAACAGCCCCACTGGATCAGGCCACAGGCCCATCTAGTCCAGCTTCCTGTATCTCACAGCGGCCCACCAAATGCCCCAGGGAGCACACCAGATAACAAGAGACCTCATCCTGGTGCCCTCCCTTGCATCTGGCATTCTGACATAACCCATTTCTAAAATCAGGAGGTTCCGCATACACATCATGGCTTGTACCCCATAATGGATTTTTCCTCCAGAAACTTGTCCAATCCCTTTTTAAAGGCGTCTAGGCTAGACGCCAGCACCACATCCTGTGGCAAGGAGTTCCACAGACCGACCACACACTGAGTAAAGAACTATTTTCTTCTGTCTGTCCTAACCCGCCCAACACTCAATTTTAGTGGATGTCCCCTGGTTCTGGTATTATGTGAGAGTGTAAAGAGCATCTCCCTATCCACTCTGTCCATTCCCTGCATAATTTTGTATGTCTCAATCATGTCCCCCCTCAAGCGTCTCTTTTCTAGGCTGAAGAGGCCCAAACGCCATAGCCTTTCCTCATAAGGAAGATGCCCCAGCCCCGTAATCATCTTAGTCGCTCTCTTTTGCACCTTTTCCATTTCCACTATGTCTTTTTTGAGATGCGGCGACCAGAACTGGACACAATACTCCAGGTGTGGCCTTACCATAGATTTGTACAACGGCATTATAATACTAGCCATTTTGTTCTCAATACCCTTCCTAATGATCCCAAGCATAGAATTGGCCTTCTTCACTGCCACCGCACATTGGGTCGACACTTTCATCGACCTGTCCACCACCACCCCAAGATCTCTCTCCTGATCTGTCACAGACAGCTCAGAACCCATCAGCCTATATCTAAAGTTTTGATTTTTTGTCCCAGTGTGCATGACTTTACACTTACAACAACAACAACAACAACAGTATTTATATACCGCTTTTCAACAAAAAGTTCACAAAGCGGTTTACAGAGAAAATCAAATATCTAATGGCTCCCTGTCCCAAAAGGGCTCACAATCTAAAAAGATGCAAAGGAATACCAGCAGACAGCCACTAGAACAGACAGTGCTGGGGCGAGGTGGGCCAGTTACTCTCCCCTTGCTAAATAAAAGAGGACCACCCACTTGAAAAAGTGCCTCTTACCCAGTTAGCAGGGGTAACTGACATTGAAGCGCATCTGCCATTTTGCTGCCCATTCTGCCAGTCTGGAGAGATCTTTCTGGAGCTCCTCACAATCACTTCTGGTCTTTACCACTCGGAAAAGCTTGCACCGGCCCAGCTGGGCTGACGCAAGGCTCGATCCCTCCATTGGCACAGAAGCTTGTGTCAGCCTCTGCAGGCTGGCACGCAGAGGCATGCCGGCCTTGCCGACTCCCGAGTAGGTTCAAACATGCATTACAGCACATTTGCGATCCTCCTGAGCTGGCACAAGGGCACCTTTGGATTGCACCCTTAAACACACATGGGCAACCCAATAAGCTACACTGGTGCAGCGGAGTCTTATGACCTCCACTGTATCCAACGTGGCTTTAGAACAGGTTGGAGGTCTCTTCGGGGTACAGGGATAGTTTTCCCCTTAGCCTAACACCCCAGCAAGCCTTTAGGGCTACTCAAATCTGCACCTGCTAAACAGCAGGTAGAAGTCCGAATAGCCCAATGTAAAGCTGAGAGGCCCAAGACAGGGGTTAGGATGTCTTGGAGGTCTTCTCTACCAGTCCTGCCCCCCCCCCGCTGAGCCCGATCCACTCCTTGTTCCACCTTCCCCCCACCCAGAAATCCCCCCTCCCTGCCTCCAGTCCACCTTTCCACCACCCTCACACCATCTGGTGTATCTTTTACCTCTCTCAGCCGCTGCACCTGTGGATGCAGTGTCAGCGGCGTGGCACAGGTTTCCCCACTGGTACTGCTTACTCCTGAGTCATCAGAAATGTGCCTTACAGAAACTGGGGCAAGAGGGGGCAGTATTGGATACCCTGAACCCCATGTTGGGCCTTCCTGACAAATAACCAGCAAGGACTTGCATAAAATAAAAGGCACAGACTTGACTAGCCACATTGCAGGATCTGAGCCCTTACCCAGGTGAAGGAGACGAATGTCCCCTTCCCCTGAGGAGATACTGGTGGCTGCCCGGCATGCATTGAATGTAGCAGCCGCCATTTTGACACCACTGTTCTTCTGGGTGCTGGGTAGCTCAGGATTGGTCTGCGCCTTAACTTGATTCCCCTCACAGGATTCTTGTGAGGAGTCAAAGAGGTAAGGAATTATGTACACCACTCTGACCTCCTGATCACCCTGAGAAAGGGTGGTATAAAAATGTGAAAAATAAATTGCTCTACTTTCCTTCCCTGAGGTCTGAATCAGGAAAGGAGGAAGAAGCAATCTCTGGACTGCCCCTCTGAACACCTCAGTGGCACTGGGAGAGGAGCATCCCAAATACTTAGGGACAGTGATTGTATTTGCTTACAAGTGTGCACACAAAATGCCAAGCAGGGGGAAATCTAGCAAATGGGTGTTGCATGAGGACCTCTAAGAAACTGGTGCCAGCACTGCACCAAAGTCAACATGTACTGATAAACTGCATTCTGTAGTGATTTACAGCCAAATCAACTCCCTGTTTGGTGATGCAGCAATGCCGACATGGTGCCCCTGTCTCCCACGGGGAGTCTCAGTCTTCAGAGGCCTCCTTGAGGTGAGGGAACATTTATTCCCTTACCCCAAGGTAAGCCTGTGCTGGGCTGCTGGATTTATTCAGACCTGCGTCAGCTCTATACCTGGTGCATGTCTGCATGGGCCCAGGTTGGGGAACTGAGGCTGGGAAGGGGGTAAGGATATGGTGAACACCACCGCTGCTGAAGTTGCCCCTTCCCAGTCCCAATATGCTCTCCTTCCCACCCTTGTAACTGCCCCATTCCACCCACCCCTGCCTCCTTCCCACCCCCTACCTGTGCCTGCAGGCATTTGCTGGTGCACAGAGCCAGGCACTCGCCACTTGCAGCAGTGGCCAGACCACTCCAGCATGTCTCCTTTTGTGGCAGCCAGTAAGCTCCTAGAGCCGCCAGAACGCTCATTCTCGTGGCCTACGGTGCTAATGGGGTTGGGCTGTTAGTGCTAACCATACATCTGTCTGTCATGTCTGTCTGTCATGTCTGTCATGTATTCTGTATCTTTTTTGGATCTCAGGTTTTTCTGCTGTCTCTCATGCTGTATCTATACTGATTGAGAACCAGCTAATAGGGATGAATGCATTGTACTCTGGTGATCATTTGTAACAAGTGTCTGATTAATCAATAATCATTATAACTTGCATAATATTCTAGGTCTTCTGTGTATTTGGTTTTGACCATTTGAGATAATGGCATATTTTCTTACAGCTAGTGTGCCGGTTGTGAATACTCAATTTTTTTTTTCTCTCTCTCTCTCTCTCACACACACACACATACACACATCCCAGATTACTTGAGCCTGATCATTTTGTCTGAGGAAGGGAAGATAACGGGGATGCTGTCACACTTTTGTTTTGCTGCTTAGAAAGCCTTTAGGAAAAAGGCTTTGATTTGGATCTATTTTTTTCCTCAAAGTCCTTTTTGTTGCTGAAAGGAGTTGAACAGTGAAAAGTGGTCTGGTCTGGTTTTCAAGCAGTGCTGAAAACTGAACCAGCCTTCAAAGCTTGGATTCTGACAAGCTCGTTCAACCAGCCCTCAGCATGCTAGAGGGCAAAGAAACACATACAGCAATTGGCAATGAGGCACCGCCAGTGGGGCCCTGCTCATTCACCTTCCTGTGAAACATTTTTTTAAATACAGGTATAGTCGAAGCTACCCCTGAATCTCCAGAAAGGGATCCACTGGCAGAATAAACTCAGGCTCCAGTTCTATATACACTTACTTGGAAGTAAATCCCATTAAATGTAGTGAAACTTACTTCTGAGTAGACACACATAGGATTATGCTGCAAATCAATCCCAGATTGTGAAATAAGCCATTTCAGCCCAATGTTGCATATATGTAACAGGGACCAAATATGTACACCTGTGGGCCAGGCAAAAAGGTAAAAGATAAGTATGGAGGAAGAACTTAATCATGATCTTCTGTATACTTGGGGATATAGGCTCAGTTCCTGAGCTAGTGTATATTGTAGGATTATCTAAATTCCACTCCTGGTTTATCTCAGTTTCCCCAGTAAACCTGTTACCAAGGATGTGTTTTAGTCACTGAGCCTGAGTTGTAAGTCAAGTTGCAGGTCAGCAACCCTGCAACTCAACTTGACTTGTGAGTCATAGAGTATGGCTGTCGTGCCTTGACATAAGCAAAATGTCAAGTCTTTCGACTCACAAGTAAAGTCATTTCTAGAAATGAGACAAGTTGTGAGTCAATGGTTTCCTTGAGCAAAACTTCACAGAAAAAAATTTACTTCAGAGCTGTTAAATAATTATAATTTCATTAGATTCCGCATCTATTATTCACCCCATCTAGTGGCTGAATGCAGTATAGTGTCTATACCAGCCATTTTCAACCACTGTGCCATGGCACACTGGTGTGCCGTGAATGGTCCACAGGTGTGCCATGGGAATTTGGGAGAGGGTCATTTATCAATAGGACCATTGGGGGATGTGAGCCCCTATTGACAGCACAGTGTGCCTTGTCAGTTGTCAAAAAGCTGATGGTGTGCCTTGACCATTTTAGTGCCTTGCCAGTGTGCCGTGAGATGAAAAAGATTGAAAATCACTGGTCTATACCAATGTTTTCTGGGGCAACAATGGAAGAGCAAGAAACCTGGAAGTGGGTCATTTTTACACCGATTTGGTATCCACTGATTTTTTTTAACCACTGGGGGGTCTAGAATGGAACTACAGTGGATAACAAGCACAACCTGTAGTTGGTGCTGCTGTCATTTTATTGAGATTATTTTTAAATCAGTGCTTAATATTTTCTTTGGAAAATGTAAATACTAAAGCTGATACAACAGAATTACAAATTTCATTAAGTCAGAATGAATGGTACTCCTCTCTTTCCTCTTAGCATTTGCAGACCATGTGATGCCCTTCCTTAGATCTTCTTACTGGCCTCCACTTTTGTAGCCTACACAAATTCCTTGTCCTCACTTTCATATATAGTATGTGCATTTGCAGGCATGTTATTCTATCTACTATTTCTACGGTCCGCCTTTCAGCCATCATCGCTCCCCAGGCACTGCACGATGAAAACGAACTGTAACCATAACAAAAGCAATAAAAATAAATTATCTTGATGAGCACAGGGGAGCTGCAGCCAGTCTGTGTTGCTAAATGAACTTGATGAGTCAAGGGTCTAAGACAGCTTCCTACGTTTCCCTCTCATGCTCAGACAAAACACTCACAGTAAATCTATATATATAAAGAACAAATTATTTGACCCAGCAATGAGGAAATCCTAAGTACTTGAGATCTATGCAGCCAAACTTGGTTCAAATCCAAGTGCTTTGTCTTATCAGAGGTATAAAATAGGCTGCCCAACTTGCAGAATAAGAGATTTACACATGCATGTAAGGTTTCTATTATTTTTTCCTCATACTGAATGTCAAATCAGCAAATCAAAGAATAATGAATAAAGAATGCCAGCTGGAATGGCCTGCTGAGTCGTCATGACAAAACCATTTCTCATATTCTTGCTGAATAGGAAATATTGAATTGTAGCTACTTTTTTATTTTTATTTTTTTTACAGAACCAAGCACAATGGCAGCAAGCTGAACAATGGTCACAGCAGTACTAAAGAACATGGTGCTGAAATGAAGGAGCCATTCAAAATTATGTGTGGCTCACACCGGAATATTACAGCCCTCGTCTGGAATGTGTACAACATTTATTTTCTCTGCAATTCATTATATAATTTTGCATGAAAAAGGACATTTTTTTCCTTTTTCCTGCATATTTCACTGACACATATTTCAGCAAAAGGCAGAGTAAAAAAAAACACGTATAAGACAGGAGCATGCTTTCTATGTAGGACAGGAGCATGCTTTCTATGTAGGGCATAGTGGAAGGTCTCAAACTGAAGCACTCCATAGCAGTACCTCTTGAGCCACTGGCCTTCCCTGCAAACTCAGCTGTGATCCTCAAAAGTAAGCCCTAGGGATGGCTCAACTGGATCTTCTATGATGCCATCCAATGCAGCTACTGCCCATTCCCCGTTGCCCTCCCAATCACAAAGAAAGAAAAAATACAGCCATTTACATTACTCCAGTTTGATCCTTTTCAGCAAAAGAGGAAGTGCAGGTTGTACAGGGAACTCCCAGAGTGTCCTGCACTTTTATTTTATGTAAAGGGACCACATGAGGAAGGAGTGAAGTGGATTGCTACTACTCACACAGTGTTTTTGGCCATGGGTAGCAGTGAACTACCTTTCTTACTCCCTCATTTTACTTTTTTCTCATTCGTCTTACTCTCCCATTCCCATAAATTTAAAGTCACCATGTGAGAAAGGAGCAAGGTGAGTGAGTAGGGAAATGGGATTGCAGCTCCTTTTGACTCTATAAAGAGATAAAAATGGAGTTTGGACCATCCCTGAAATATCTTCTGTTCTTTTTGAAATTCATTTCCATTCAAAATTTTAATCACAACCAACATGTATTATACTTTCACTTCCAAAAAGGTAACTGGTTTTTTTTTTTAAGAAAATGTTTTTTTATTTTCTTCCACCCCTTAGTTTTAAAATTACATTTCATTTGGATAATTGTGGTGTTTGCAATATTCTACTAATCCATTCCTTACACAGAAATAATTGTAGTCTGTCCCCCCCCCCTTTTCGGTTTTACAGTATTTGGCAGTATTAGGAGGTTTGGCAGTTATAATGTATTGCACTTTTGGTCCAGCTTTGTTCAAAATACCAAAAATACAACTCACTGATTTATCATCATCATCATTATATATATATGTGATTAATATCACATATATTATATCACATATTCACATATTCACATATATATATGTGCCTCTTTTGCTATATATATATATATATATAGCAATTTGTCACTCTGCTAATTTCTTAATTTTTGTCTTGAACACCTGAATAGTGGGGCATTCCCATAACATATGTTTAAAAAACCCTTTCTTGATGAGAACAAAAGAAAGTCCTTATTCAGAAAGCAATATGATAACACTGTCAAGTCATTGCCAGTATTACTAAACACACAGACAGGATGAAAAAACAGTTGCAGGAATCAGATGCAAATGTTCTCATGTGATTGTGTATGTAAGTACATGATATGTCAAATACAGATGGGGGAAACTCCTATATGGCCCTGTTTCCCTATGTCCAACTGCTCTCTTCTCAGACATAAATGAAAATCGAAAATGGTGGAAGGCAGGCAACAATGTTCATTCTCCAGGATACAGTTGGAAACCAAAGGAGGCCAATAGTCGTATTTAGCATTGTAAGGCTGGTTCTGGAGTTTCAGGAAAGTGGGAAAATTGTAAACCCTGAACAAGACTGACATCAGCCTCAATTCATGCTACCTCTTTATTTAGTTTTAGCTGAGATTTTAAGGGCCCAATTCTAAGTAGGGCCAGCACTGGTGCTGACCTCCAGCGCCAGAACTGGGTGTCATAAATGTGCCATAAGACATGACTGTGACACCCTGTGAGGAGTCAGCACCGGCCCAGCGCCAGTCGGTGCTGAGCCAGCACTGGTTCGATGCTGCTCAGAGGTAGGTAAGAGCTCTGGGTGATGGTGAAGGACTTGGGGCAGGGGAAGCATTCTGGTGTGGGGAGGGTGGGCAGGAGGGCTGTGGGACCCTGAGCTCCGCTGGACCCTGAACTATGTGTTGGGCCTCTCACAACTGCACCAGCAAAATAACTGGCACAGACTTGAGAATTCCCACTGCGGAGCTTGGGGCTTCCTCCCAGGAGACCTTCGGTGGCCTTGGCAATGCCACTGGATGCAGCAGTCGCCGTTTTGGTGCTCCTGCACCTGGTAGACCTGCCAGCTTTAGGAATGGGCTGTAAGACTCCACTGGCTTCCACAGATTGTGATGATTTCAGCCTATAAAATGCCAGTAAAATTCAAATCATTGCTAATTTAATTCATTTTAAGTTTAGTTGTTACATTTTTACCCTGTCCTTACTCCACGGAGTCCTTAATTTCCCCTTAGTTCATCCTACCTACTGCCATCTCATACAATTGATCCAGTATGAAAGTGTCCCCACTGGCAACAATATCATCTTCTGTTTTCTTCAATGGAAGGGTCAGCTCAAATGTAAGTGGATGCTGCTGCCTTCGCTGAACAGGCTTATTCACTTGAACAGGAGCAAGGGACCACACGTCATACTTCAGGATCTCCACTGCACACTGGTGGCAAAGTGCAGATTTCATCTGAAGGCTAAAAACTTCTAAGAACCTTCATTTTTAAGCAGTGACTTACTTGTAACTTTTGAATATTTGGTTTGAAAAATCCAAATCAAATCATCAGTTTTCTTATGTCGGAAAGTAATTTTAACAATTGAAAAAAAAAAAATTTCTATAACCTGGTTTTTTAAAACTACTTTTGACATTTTTGAGACTTTTTGTGCAAATTGCAATTACAGAAGTTAAATTACTTGTGAAACATTTGAGAGAATACAATTATATATTTTGCAAAAATAAACTTCTTTACACTTATGTTCCTCAATCCTGCACCCTAAATAGATCTGTCCAGCCATGCAGAAAGGTTCATTTGCATATTTTGCCTTTGCTTCTCGGTGATTAGTTTGCTTTGTGTGTAATGCCTGATATTTCACTCATTAAAAGGGGGGGGAATGGTTCTTAGTTTTCCACCCACTTAGAGGCTATAATGTCCTCTGAGGTGCAAAAAGGAGCAGTGTTGGCACAGAACCAAGACTGGCATTTCAGAGTACTGATCTGCAGTATTAAACATTTTGCCAAGATTCTGTTCCCCTTCATGGCCCTCACATAACTGATTCTGTGGGGGGCTGCTTTACCACTTCTTTTTTTTCTGACAAGCATCCTCTTGTCTTTAAAGGCAGGAAGAGAAGCTGTTGTGTGTTGAATTTCTGCCTATTTGACCAATGGAAAGGCAATCAGAAACTGCAACTCAGGACAAACTTAGTTCTTTATAAAATGAAGGCCAAGTTACAGGGTTAGTTGCAGGGTCAAGACCAGCAACTCAAAAGTCAGGCTAGTAAACGTTGTGAAAGAAATGAGAAATTCAAACACAAGACATCAAGAATCAGAGAAACTCAAAGGTCAAAGCAAAGTCAAGCCAGACTGGAGCTTTGTACAGTACTTAAGTTCAGACCTGCAATGGTGATTGTCCAATCCAGTGTTCCTGCCATCCATTGCTGGAACTGGGCACTTGAACCAGGGCTGGCCCATGACCTCTTATTCCTTGAGGAGGCACATCAAAGGCCACCCCCCAACCTAACAGTGCACAAATAGCTGTTACAATGGTTGGGCCTCCAGTTCCCCCCCCCCCCCAAAAAGGGAAACAATGGAAGAGGGTCAAGGAGAGGAAAGTGGTGGATTAGAATACACACCACTTCCGCTTTCATTCAGCTCCTCTTTTGATGGAGGAGGAAGAGTGCAAAAGAGGTACCCCCTGCCAGTCATCTTCCTGAGGTGAGTGCCTCAGTTAGCCTCATGGATGGGTTGACACCAAGGATGGCCAAAGAGAAATCCTTCACCTGGTGGTGAAGACACCACCAGGTGTCTTCAGTGCCTGATGACACCCTACCCCCACTGAGAAATAAATAAAAACTACTGTGATGAATGTCCAGTCCCCTCTACTTTTTGCCCATTTTCCTGTATCGTTAGACACTTAGACCTCTCAGAAGCCCCTATGTAAGTTTAGCAGCTAAAAGCAGCTGGGAAAACCATCCTTCAGTAGAACCCTGAAGGTTCTTCTTATAAAGTAGCTAAAAGCTGCTGAGGCATAATTTTTCAGGCAGCCTTTGTCATTTGTGTGAAACTCTACTATAAGAGTTTCTAAGTGGGAAAGCACCTGGGTTTGTAGGTTGGGCTTCTCTTCCTGTGTGGAATAACTACCATCCTTCCAGACATGTGCTTAGATATTGGGTAGACAGACCTGTCCATCTAGGTCGGGGGTGTAGGATGAAGTGACACAAGTGGGTTCCACTCCTCCAACTGGGAAACAGTTACAACACCAAAGCAAAGTTATATATTTTCCCAGCCCACAGCAGGCGTTCTTTGCCAGTAACCTGAGTGGCCCATTCATTGGGAGCTCAGAGAAGAGTACCCACTTGCTCACTCGTAAGGACTGGAGTTTCATTGAGCAATGTAAGTAGCTTAAATTAGGGACCATCTAGCTATATTGCATTAAGGAATGCATTTTTGCTTTGTCTGCTAAGTGACTCCAGACAGCAGGCAAACTTCCCAGGTTTAATAAACTTCCCAGGTTTAATACAGGAACATATGAGCAGGGCTGTGTGCTGAACATTTAGAGCAGGGATTCTAAGTGTGCCTTGCAGCATTGCAGCACACTCACAGGGGCACCACGGGATCTCTGGTCACAACCTCCTACTTGTTCCCCTGGGCACTGCCATCTTGGATCTCATTAAAACTTGTGAGATCCAAGATGGTGGCATCCCAAATCTCACATGATTTGGGCATCACCATCTTGGATCTCATGAAATCTCACGTAATTTGGGCACACCATCTTGATTCTTGCAAGATTTCATGAAATGCAATATGGCGATACTCGGCTGAGCTGAAAAGAAGCAGCTGTGGGTGTGTTGTGACCCAGGTAAGTTTGGGAACCTCTGGTTTAGAGTATCACCCTAACTCCATCTGCCAATAATCTAATGGTTATTGCATTAATTTGCTGAAAGTTTTCCTTTGTGAATTCCAGCCAAGCTCAAGAATTTTCTATCAGCCTGCTTATACTTTTACTATTCATATTTGTTTCCCCCATTTATTTTATTTCCTTTTGAAAGGGAATAGGTGTGCTGGGAACTTCCAGCATGACCTGCACTTTCACATCAAGCAATGGATAGTGAGGGGAAAGGCAGGCTCAGGATGCCTTCACCTTGAACTTGCTACGAGCTCCCTCCAGGCCTCCTTGGATAGACCTAGATCTATTCACTCCCCTGCCCATTCATCTTGCTCCTTCCTTTGCATGGTCCCTTTCAACTCAAAGGGGGAAAGTAGGGAAGGTTGGGGGACAAAATGCATGGGCAGTTGTCTGTATACTCATTATTCGTGGTGGAAATAGGCTCTATAAACAAGTAAAACAAAAGAGGTGAATCCCAGTATGCAGACATAGCTGCTATGTGAGCAGATTTCTGCATTCAATTCATTGGAGAAGCCAGTTCCAGATGCTTGTTCCTCTGCTGTCCCTTTCAATTCAGTAAAGTGAATGAAAACCCCAACAGATGGGAGAACTAACTCATCAGTAGCAGCAGTATTGGAGCAACAAGGTGGAATAATGTTTTGTCAAAATCATTCTTATAAACCAAGTAATACCCTTATCTTTTCCAATATGTATGCACCAAATAAATCTGAAACAATGTGTTTAAAATTAAGATGCCATTTTGTCTGGGTTTGGTTTAAACTCTGATGCTTTAGTTTAAATTCTTCTCATACTTCCATGAAACTGTCTGGAGAGCAACTCAGGCTCTGCCTTTCTGCAGATAATATTCCATGGGGAAATGCACAGGGTTCTTCTGACTTGCTGATGTTGTAGAATGCAAAACTCCCCAATGGAATTGTATTTCCTGAGTATACAGGCTCCAAAATATGCAATTGCTCTGCAAATTACATCTGAATAGGCCTTTACACCAGCAGATTGTTGCCCCAGAAAAAAATCTCAAAAATGGTACAGAAATGCTTTGAGACAAGCACATTGTAATCAAATGGTGTCTAGCTGTCTGATAAATTTGCTAAAACGTGTATGCTTTTACCCAACTCTAGGAAGGAATTTTCCTCTGTTATTTTTACTGTGGGATATTGCCAAATGTTGATACTACTGCATAATCAGTGGATGTCAAGTCCTGATGTTGAACAGCAATTATTCACCGAATATTTGAATAATATGTGCACATACAGACAGAGAACATTTGCCATCAACATTAGCGGAGAAATTAGGGGGGAGGGTGGTCAGCACATTAATTTCAGCTACATTTCTAGGGGGTCCTGGGTAGTAAGAATGATTATTAAGCCAACTGAAGTCTGTAGCGTAGACAGGGCTGACTTTAAGACAATTAGACCAATTGCTACCCACACCTAAGGGAGGTTCAGCTAGGGCAAGGGTGCCCAAACCCCGGCCCAAGGGCTATTCTCGGCCCTCAGAGATCCCCAGTCTGGCCTGTGGGGAGCCCCTGGTCTCCAATGAGACTCTGGCCCTCCAGAAACTTGCTGGAGCCTGCACTGGCCCAATGTGAGTACTCTCAGCGCAAGGGCCAACTTTTTGACCTCTCATGTGAGCTGTGGGCCAACAGCTCTCTCCACTCCTTTCTGTTTCATATCTGTGAAGCAGCAGTGGTAGCAAAGGAGAGGCCGGCCTTGCTATGCAGAAGGTCTTTTATAGGCCTTGAGCTATTGTGAGACCTTCATTCATTCATATAAGTTCCATCTCTAATATTTTCATTTATGTAAATTTATTCAAATTTTAAATGTAAATTAATTATTTTTTCCCCAGCCCCCAACACAGTGTCAGAGAGATGATGTGGCCCTCCTGCCAAAAAGTTTGGACACCCCTGGGCTAAGGAAAAAAACAAAAAATAAAATCATTTCACAGTCACTAAAACTAGTGGTTTTCTATTTACTTTTCAAATTTAATCAACACATTTTGTTTGTTTACTTGTGGTCTTAGCTGTATGCAATTTTTATTTTAAAATGTGCTTAGATTCATTTGGTCAATTCACTCACATGCACTTTTTAAGCACACATTTTGATTGCTTTTCATTCTTCCATAGAGTTATAAAGTCTATAATAACTTTTATTTATGTCTCTGGCATCGCTAGGGGAGTGCGGGGGGTGCGAACTGCACTGGGTGACGCATTCAGGGTGTGTGTGTGTGACACCACTACTGGTCAAAACTGTGAAAATTTTGGTATGTTTGAATAATACTATCATGTTATATATGATTTAATGCGTAATTTCAGTAGAAACAGCAATGAAACAAACTGCGTTGAAATATCTCTATTCTATCAAATGTTATAGCCAAAATATCCAAAAGGAAAACACAACTGCCTTATATATCAAAACGTGAATTTCTGTAACTCAAAACTGATGAATGATACTGTTTCGAGAGGGAATGAGGTGTTGTTATGATACCATATGGAACTTGTACATTCCATCATACAAGGTGTTGGTATAAGTCAGCTCTCATTTCCATGTATCAGAGCTAATACTAGAACTCTTATTTAGTTGTCTGAATGTCAATAAGTTGGCCACTGGTTTTTTGTTGATTACTGATAAGTTAGGTGACCTGTATTGTTATATATTAAAATAATTAAATAAATAAAGTTGAAGGGGTGTGACACCAGCCCTAGAGATACCATTGCATTTAGGTTGTGTGTATGATATTGTCATTTATTTGGTCTGGTCTGGTCTGGTATGGGAGGATGTCCATCATGGGGGTGATGCAATGACCTCTTGCACCAGGTGACACACAGCCCAATCCTATGCAGGTTTACTCAGGAGTAAGTCCCATTGTTTTCAATGGGGCCTACTCCCAGGAAATTGTGCATAGGATTGTAGCCACAAACCATAATAATGCCACTGATCTCTAAGATTCTACAGTCCTTGGCTGTGAACCTGAGGCCCTACACAAAATTAATTGGGCCCTGCAGCTTCTAAGACCGGCCCTGAGCACAGGAGTACACCATTGTCACTAAAGATCCCTCAGGTTCAGAAGAGCAGTGTTCTGTGGTTCATACCCTCTGAGTTTTCTTGGCATTAATAATCCATGGAAAAGCTTGGTCATCCATGTCAGATAAAACAATCCCTGGATCTTGTATTTCTGGTGAACTTTTTGTTTATTCCACAAGTTTAAAAGTTGCTCATGTTGCATAAGAGCTATGTAGGCATAAATATTTGATAACCAAACCTCCCATAAGTGTAACAAATCTGATATGCCACTGGAAGCCATTAGGTATTCTGTTTGCTCCATAAGTGTTCATTTTTAGAAATCTATTGAGAGCCACAGTCTAAAGAGATTTGAATTGGAGTATTTATTATGCAGCAAAGGTTTTGAATGTAAATGATCTACATCCTTGGGAGTTTGGTGAACACTTGCATCCACTCTGCATATTCCCAAACTTAATTAATGCTTTTTGCTCTGACATCATTCTTGTGGATGGGATTGAAATAGATTGCTGTTGTATACCTTTCACAGGGTGCATTTGTACATTTCGTGAATGCAGCGATTCTGAGGGTGGAACTAGACAGCAGTAGCCCTCCATCTGGCCTCTCTTCCCCCAGGAACATGTAGTGAAGCAAATCACTACATGCGCTCCAAGCTCCCCTATTCTCAGTAGGGGCCACCAAAAACTGAACTGGGGATGGGAAAACTTTTAGCACAAGGATGTCACATAATGTCAAAGCTATGGATTTGGAAAAGAGGCAGGTGTGGACAGGTAGCAAGAGAAGCATGGAAAAAGCAAGGACCCCCCTCCCCAATAACCTTTCCTTTTGCTCACTGCAGCCCCCCAATTAACTGGCTTGTAGTTCCCTTCCCCCTCTTGTGCGAATGGGGCTGTATCTGCAAATTGAAGAAGCATTTAGGATGCAGCCCATTAGGTATTATTTATCTTATTTATGATAATTGTATACATATTCCCACCTTGTTGTTTTAAAGTTGTCTTCTCTAATATTCATATTCAAGGAAAAGTTGTAATCCTACCCTACAGCACTTTCCAAACCTGGATCAGTGTGTTATCTCCTGCAAATCATAAATATTTCTTACTTGCTCTATTTCAAATTCATGTTTTAGGGGTAATTGATATATATTGATATATATTTAGGGGTAATTTATATACACATATATACACATATATACACATTCCTTCAGGAGCAATTTGATTTGCAAAAAACAAAACAAAAAAGGCGGGTTGAGTCTACTTAATTAGGGGTGTATGCATGTTTAACTTTGTCATAAGCTAATAACACAATAAAATAAGGTGCCTCTATATTGATCTTTTTTTTTCTTCCGGATTTCGATTCTCAATCATGGTTTAAATTTTAGTGGGTTCCTAATCAGTAATTGAAATTTCAGGTGCAAGAGTAACATTAAACATTGCTTAACTTTTTGCATGCCCCTACAAAGTAGCCAGCTTTGGACATCTGGTATGTTGAATGGTGCCCGGTACACACATGCACAGCCTCTCATTTTATATTCTGACCCAAAGGAAATGGATATTCTTAATTCATAATACAACTAAGGCCCCAGTCCTATCTGACTTTCCAGCATCAATGCAGCTGCAATGAAACCCTGACTTAAGGGAACAAATATTTCCTTATCTTGAGGAGGCCTGTATGACTGCCCTCTGATTGCAGGATGCAGCACATGCCCCATTTGCATGGCTGCATCAGTGCTGGAAACTTGGGTAGCATTGGGCCCTAAGCATTACAAACTAGACCAGTGTTTCTCAAACTGTGGGTTGGGACCAATTAGGTGGGTCGCAAGCCAATTTCAGGTGGGTCCCTATTCATTTCAATATTATATTTTTAATATATTAGACTTGATGCTACCATAGCATGTGACTGCATTTGGGGAAATGTTACAGACCTGTACCTTTAACAAACTACTATGTTCTTTTCTTTTAACAATGACAGTAAATTCTTTTAACAATGACAGTAAATGGGAATTACTCCTAGGTAGGTGTGTGTAGGATTGCAGGCTAAGATTGTTAAAAAATTTTCCTGCTTGATTATGTCACTTCTGGTCATGACATCACTTCCGGTGGGGCCTGACATTCTCATTCTAAAAAATGGGTCCCAGTGCTAAATGTGTGAGAACCACTTCAGTAACATAACCAATTATATATATACATCTTTCCTAGTACATGTGAGGGGATGCATTTTGCTTTGATTTGAAGTATAGGATTTGTCATTTATGATAATAGGTAGTATGTTTTACAGGACAACAAAGATGTGTAGTTTGCAGGCCTTTCTGGGGCACCATTGATGGGGCAAGGATCAACTCAACAATGGATGTTGGGAAACACTACAGAAGAACACAGAACTAGGAGAATAGAGAGTCATAACCACTTTTATCACTGTACTTTAAGCCACTTAAAACTAGATTTTCTTGACCACTCAAGCACAGGGCCTCTTTCAGAGCCAAACAGCCTGTGTAAGGTTACAAATCCAAGGCCCCAATCCTATCAGAACTTGCACTGCCAGAACTAATGTTGCGGCAGCACAAGTCACTTTATGGCTGTGCAGAAGTTGGGCTGCTGTTGCAAGCTGCTGGAGTGCTGTCACCAATGGGGAGATACACAGCGCACACAGCAGCAGCTCCAAGAGGCTCCGTAGGTACCAGTAAGTTGGTGGCAGGAACAGGCCACGGGTGGTGGGGGGGGCTAACAGGGCATGTTGGGGGATGAACTGGGAACGTATCAAGGGAGAAAGGGTGGATCTGGTGGCAGCAACTTGTGCCCATATCCTCTTCCTGAAATCACTCTGGAATGCCCCCCAGCTCTCCTCAGACTTATGCCAGCAAAATGGCTGGTGTTGGTCCAAGAAGACCCACAGGCGATTGGGCAGCCTACGTCAAAAATACCTCCTGCAGGCTGTCCAGTCCCCCACCACTTGAGTGCCTGCATGCTATTATGTGGCCCGCAATATTCAGTGGAGCTTACTTCCAATTGCACGTGCTCAGGGCTGCATCCAAAGTGTACTGGACTTTGGCTATGCATGTTGCAAAGCAAAGTGGTAAACGTACTGTCATTTTTGAATGCTCCCCCACATAATATATTTCTTGCAAATAAAAACTTGCACATCAAGGACAAGGACTCTGTCCCAACTTGCCCTTTGTGTGTTAGCCCTTTTATGCAAGGGGCATCAAAAACGTGACCCCCCCCCCCACTTTTAGGGTGAAATGTAGCAGTTCATTCTGCCACCTCATGTTTCTGCCAATTCATGTATACTTTATTCTGCTGTGGCCCAGGCCTTATGAAAAGGGTCACCCAGACCCTTTTACGCCCTTGACTAGGTTGTGTTCACAGCAAGCACTCCGTCACCCAATCCCCAGTTAAATTATAGTTAGCTGGATCCAACAGGGCAGCATATAAATGTTGAGAATGAAGTAACTACAAATAACATACTGCAAGCTATTCCCACCAAAACAGACGTTCAAAGAAAAGAAAATTTAGTACACCACAGAACATCATAGATATGTGCAATATTGTATTATTCACACTGGTGCAACAGGTTAAGCATGCCCCCACAGGGCAAGTAGTGCAAGCTAACCAGCAGTGTAAATCAAGGATCCCTGTCCTGGGCACGATCTAGACAGGGAGATAAAATGGGCTGCCAAAGTCATTTAATATATTTAACAAATGAATCTTTTCACTGTCTTTTGTTTTCAGTAGCTAATCAATCAGTAATAATTTCCCAAGTGTTTCCAAAGTGGTAATAGATGCAGGCTGAAATCCTATGCCTGAAGACAATGGGAAAGACAATGGGACTTACTTCAGAGTAGTTAAGCATAGGATTGCTCCTGCTGAAGTGGAAACCATCTTGCTTAGGGCCCAATCTTAACCAACTTTTCAATGCTGATGCAGCCACGCCAATAGGGCATGCACTATAGTCTGTGTGTGTGTGGGGGGGGGGGAGCAGTCACAAAGGCCTCCTCAAGGTAAGGGAATGTTTGGTCCCTTACCATGGGGTTGCATTGTAGCTGCAACAGTGCTGGAAAGTTGGATAGGATTGGGCCCTTTGAGGCTTTGTGAAGGGAGAGGGCCAAACAGAGTGGCACTGCTGCAGCTTCCCTTTGATCCTGTGTCTGCAGTTTATTAGAGTAAAACACAGTCAGCCACCCAATGTGCTTGGTGTGGGAGGAGACAATTTGAAACATGTGACTCTCAGCCCAATCCTATCCACATTTTCCTGGGAGTAAGCCCCATTGACACTAATGGGACTTACTTATGAGTAGACATGCATAGGATTGGGCTTTCTGTCAGGTTGTCCCTGATGAGATAGCAGCAGAATTTTTTTCATAACAACTGCTGAACAGGAGCAGTCTATCTGAGTAGTGAAAAGTTGTGTAACACTAGTTGCAATGTAGGGCAACTGCAGTGTTGTTATGAGTCACAACCTATGGCATTTCAGCTGACTTGTTGCTCATCACAGCTTTCCTTTTGAAACAGGAAAAAAGGAAACTTTTCCAGAGGAACTATCTACTGCATTAAATAGACATAATGTGATGCCATAAAATTCCTTAGGCTAGTTTTATGCTATAAAAAGCCTGCGAGTTGATTCCAAGCAGTCATTACCAGCAGAGTTGAAAATGTCAAAAATTTTATTGGTCTGAGCATGAGACAAGTAAAACATCATGGGCACCAGGGATTTCAACCAAAGCCAAACAAGTTCCCTCTAAATAGATGAACTTTGTAGGCATGCATACAATGCATGACATGAGGCCAAACACTGGCCCTGAGCCATGAATTGATGAGGAAATAGTCTCCTCCTTTTCACAGGCCATTCAGAGTGCACAGTCACTCTCCACAAATGTGTGAAAATGTAAACTTCATTTTAACATTTTTAGCCAGCAGAATTTTGTCTCTTTGTATATTTCATAAATCTTATATATTTATAGATTTAATATATAATATTATATATTATATTTGCATTATATTTCATTCAGGCAAAGCTGATCTGAGAATGCTGCTTGATTCCTGCCTGCGCTCTTCTTTCTCCCTTTTGATGATGGGAGTGATTCTGCTCCTATTTCAGTTTTTTGGTTCACATCAGTGTGGTTAGTTGAGTCCAGATGTACGCTGGTACCACTGAAGGGAGAATTGAGCTTTAGCTTATGTTTCTGTTTTAGGCTTTTGACCTCATCAGTTTTGTTCCTGCTATATTACAGAGGCCTGGTAATGTGCAAGAAAAAAAAAAGTATCTCCAAATTTCAATAATTCGCAATAACCAAAGGTACAGTGGTACATTTTGAAATGCAGGAACTTGTTATAACACCCCCTCAAAGCCACGTCCCACCAAGACTATATAAAATGACAAAAAATTAACTAAATTTCTTTGCTAGAGTTCTTTCTTCCCCTGCTATTTATTCTTGCATTGAAACTTATTATACTTCATTTAAAGATTTTGTCCCAATTCCTTGGGTGTGGTGCAACAGTTAAAAAAAAAATGTAAAAATGAAAAATGAAAAAGATAAATATACAAGGTATGTAAATTGTTGGTCCCTACATGTTTACTCAGAAATAAATCACACTGTGTTCAGGCAGACCTACTCCAGACTTAAATGTGCATTGGATTTTAACTGGGCATGCCCTGCTAGCAGAACACATGTTCTGCCGGCTGCCATTCCTACTCAAGTCCCTACATGGCAATGCAGCTGTGCCAACATGGTGCCCACTATCCTGCAGGGGGCTTTTGGGCATCTGATGACCTCTTTATGATAACGGAACATCTGTTCCCTTGCTTTGGGGTAAGCCTGCACCATCTTCCTGGGTCTATTCAGACCTGCACCAGCTATATCACTAGCGCAACTCCATGTGGATGTGGTTTGGAGAACTGAGGCTGGAAAGGGGGGTAGGATATTACTATGCACAGCTGCCGCCAATACCATCCCCTTCCCAGCCCTGGTCTGATCTCCTCCTCGCCCCCATTGCTGCCTCATTCATCCCCCTATCCATTCTACCCCTTCCCTGCCTCCCTCCCACCCCCTTCATTAACATACTGGTGCCAGTGGACATTCCTGGTCCAATGGTGCATAGACCCATCCACTTGCCACTTGTGCTGGCAGCCAATTCATGCTGAATGACTTCTCACATTTTGCGACAGCCATGAAGAGCCTTAAGAGCGTTCTGGCACTGTAAGGTCTGAATAGGATTGGGCTATTAAACTGCCTAACTGTGCACAGAATTGGACTCTGAGGGCCTATCTATGCAGTCTGAGAGGCAGTACACTGAAGTGGCAGAATTCTGGAATGTACAACTTCGGGCTGCAGGCAGATGCAATATTTGTTGAATATTCTCACACATTTTATTTTATTAAATCCCTGCATATGCTAAACAAGCAAATGCTAAAGGTTTTAGCATAGTCTTCTCCCTGGTATGCAGGGAATTTTATAAGGGTAAACATTCCAAAATGTGCCCTCTCACTGACAACTAGAAGTGGTGAGATCCAGAATTCTACCACTTCTGTCTACTGCCCACTATCAGTCGATTATACATTCTGCATAATGTTAACTTGATGGCAGTTGGGAGTGGGGCAGGAAGGCCATTTGGGCCTCCAGTTCAAAGGTGGGGTTCAAATTTAAATTTTTAATTTAAACATTTTCTGCTCCCCTATCCAACCAAAATACGACAATTTTTTTATTTTTATGAAGGGCCTCAAAAGGTAGAAGTGGCCTGGGTCCCTCTGGACTTCTGAAAGGACTCCTGCTCAGAATGTAGTCTGGTGCACAGTGAGGCACTTTCATTCCCATTCCTGGGAACAATGCACAGAGTTCTTCCATCACTGCAGACAACCCTATTCTGAATGTTAGCTGTCATGATGCAGAGGTTTGTGCACCAATCCACTGCAAGTAATTTTGCTTCTTGTCATTTAAGAACCCCAGATTCCACATATACTTCTGCCTTTTTCGGTAACTTATTCTTTTGTAAGTGCAAAAAATAACTCTGGCATTAAAGGGCTGTTCATCCTAACATCCAAAACATCCTAATTGTTTTTAGGATGTGGCACTAAGCAACAGACGTGCACAGTGAGGTGCTGAATCAAACTCAAAGGCCCACAGGGCAGGAATTATAGCTCTTCTACATCCAATGCAATGTGTCATAGACTGTTGCTATTATATAAACACTAGTCTTAGTAAAATTGCCTGCCACCAAGCCATTTAACTTTGATTAAACTTTGCATAGCAAGGGTTGCAAAGATGACCTGAAACCCAGTCATAGACTTTCAAGGTGGCTCTAATCCCCTCCTTTTCTCTTTAATTGAAGACCAACTGGCAAGTTTATAGCAAAAACTGTGGGAAATGGTGCAAGCATTCAGACTCAATGCTTCTAAAGTGGTTTACTGCTAGTTTCTGACATACCACAGCAAGACACCTATTTCATGACCTGCATTTCACTTTGGAGAGAGAGAGAGATGCTGCAAACCTTTTCATTTCTAACACTTAATTTTGTAACAGGAAACTTGTATTTTCTCTGCATGTCTGGCATTTTGTAAGGAGCCTTTTTTTGAAAATTGCCTTCAGTTTTCCATTATCACAACTATGTTAAGTGCCCTACTAATGAAAATTATAATTCTGGTGGAAAACCGTAGTCACATTTCCCCCCTTTAAATTATTGCTGTTGTTCATAGAACAAAACACACTGAAATAAAGAACAGGTTTGATCTTTACCATTAGATCCTCATGGCATAATCCAGAAGTCACTAGATATCCATGGTCTTCTCTAGGGCTTTTCAGTGAATTGTTCAAGGATGTTATCCTTGAATACTTAAACTACACATTATGTACAATTTGTGATGAGCTTAATAGAAGTGCCCTATGAAGCAAAAAAAAGAAAAAAGAAAAGAGGTCACAGAAGGCTCAATCTAGCTTGTGACCATGGCACACAGAGAGTGGGGACTAATGCATGCCTTCTGCACCGTTTTCTGCTGTAAATTTGCCCCCAAAGCTATCTTCACATAGCTACTGGGTGGGGGGAGGGAATTTGGAGTGGGAAAACAGTATGGGGGAAAATATTAATGCCATCTCCCCCTTCAACATAGCTCTGAGCTAGATCATGCTACCTGCAGTTGCTATTTTTTTTTTTTTACATTACAGGGGTATTTCCAGTGGTAAGTCCAGAGGTTACAACAGAGTACCAATCAACAGTACTATGGCTGCAGTTCTAAACATGCTTACAAGGGTCATTGAACACAGTGGGACTTAACTTTTAAAGGCCCAATCCTACTGGGCCTTTGCACTGCTGTAACATGCGTTCCAGTGACACAGCACACAGTGACACAGCCCAATTTATGGTCGTAGCAAATGGTGTCGCACTATGGAGCACAGCCTGGCTGCTGCTACAAAATGCAAGCAGCTGCACCGGTGGATCTGGAGCTGCCTGCCAATCCAAGTAAGATGGTATGGGGTGCAGGAGGGGTGGCAGGAGGTTGAAGTGGTGGTGGGTGAAACAAGGTGCTGATGCGGCGGGGAGGGTGGAACAGGGCAATGATGTGGTGGGGGATGGGCGAATTGGGGCAGGGAGGGAGCTGGTTTGATGGCAGCAAAGGATGCAGAATCCTAACCTCCTTCCTGGACCTGATCCTGTGACATGAATCCTGTGGCACAAGATCCTGTGGCAATTGTTCCCTTACCCAGGGGTGACGTCCCAGACTGCCCTTCTCACTGCAAGATGCAGTGGTAGCTATTTTGGTGCCACTGCATCGGCAGGGGGAAATCAATAGGATTGGGCTCTTATGACAAAATGTACTTGTGGCAATCATAGCTTGGCAGAATAGCACTGTAGTGCGTGGTTCTCAAACCTTTAGCACTGGGACCCACTTTTTAGAATGAGAATCTGTCAAGACCCACTGGAAGGGATGTCATGATTGGAAGTGACATCATCAAGCAGGAAAATTTTTAACAATCCAAGGCTGTAATCCTATCCAGGAGTATGCCCCATTGACTATCGTTAAATGCATATACAGAGTAGCCAGTTAAATGCACAGATCTCTAACATTTCCCCAAATGCAGTCACATACCATGGTAGCATCAAGTCTAATATATTAAAAATAAAATATTGAAATGAATGGGGACCCACTTGAAATTGGTTTGTGAGCCACCTAGTGGATCCTGAACCACAGTTTGAGAAACACTAGCGCTATAATATTTTGAACCAACTTTATCCATTTGAAGGCTTTAAAAAAAAAGTCCTCAATTGTCCTGAATAAATAAGTTCAAATCATTCTTTGCATTTTAGATTTAAAATTATCAGTGTTTCAAAAATGTTTTTAAAAAATAGGAAAGTGCACGTCTAGGTCAAGAAAAACTATGTATAAATAACAGAACATCAAGCAGTCTTTACAATAAGGCAAGAATTTAATTTATCAAAGTGGTGAGAATGTTTCATGACTGGGTCTTTCAATATGCTTGGATCCTACATACTTTATGGTATTATTCTTTCACAAATGGTTCGCATCCCAACCAAAGGTGAGATATATTAGCAGTACCACCATGATTTTTTCCTTAAAAAAAAAAAATCAAAGTTGAAATCCTCTACACATTTTCCTGGGAGTAAACCCCATTGGACCCCAGGCATAGTGTTGCACTGATAGTGAAGGTGATAGTGAAGGTAAAAGGGGGGGGAGCCAACTGCCACAGGCTGCAGGACATACAATTTAACAATAAATAAAAACATAAATGATAGATCCCTGTCTCAAGGTTGTGCTGAACCCAGTCTGAAAAGACTGAAGACCACTGCTTTAGGATTTGCTTCTCCCCTTATGCTCCACTGTGATCTGCAGAAAGTGACCCTGGCCTTGGTAGGTCCCCTTTGTGCAAGCAAAGTCATGACTATCAGGCGTGTGGTGGGTACTTCAAATCGTTGCATATGTCACTCCTCGCCTGTGGTCAGTTAGAGAAGTTCAGCCAACATGTGCAGGTGTGAGCTTCTTGCACAACACTGTGCACAGTTTTTCATTAACCACCTTAAAACTGTGGGGAGGATACAAATACTCAAACTATGTAAAAGTGCAAATTTGCTATGGCATTTGTAGAGCAGTTCTGCACATGGGGACGGTACATGATCAACTGGATCAACCAATCAATGATGAGATGTTGATATATGCAGACTTTTAAGGAACCGCAACATATTCAATGGTTGGATAAAATAACCCAAAGCATGTTGGAGAAGTAATAGCTTATGCTACTTTTTTGAAACATGACATGAAGAGTGTAATTCTATACTGAAGTTGCACTGATGTTGCTGCTATGGCAGCACAATGTCTTTCATATCCCAGGCCCATTCAGCACAAAGAGGGAGGGGAGAAAGAGAGCCCAGGCAACTCTAGACTGGCTCAGCCCTCCTAGTAGTTCCACTAGCATTCATGGAAACTCCACCACAGTCAATCAGTCCTCCAGCACAGTCCACCAACAGCCTGGTGTTGGTCCAGTATGCAAGGAGCCAATCACTGCAACCTACCCAAGGCCAACAGCCAGTGAAACTCTGTCAGGATGAACCAAGCAAGTGGTGGTGGCAGCTGCACATCCAATAAGCATCCGCTGCTAGGGTAATGCCTGTCTGGCAGCCCCCAGGAATGAGTGACACATTCATGAGTAACAACTGCTGCTGCTAACCACGGGAAGATGCCTCAATGATACACCCAATGCATGGGTGCCACAGCACCAGCACTTTCCCCACAGGAACTACTGTGGCAAAGACCATAAGGGGCCAAAAGCAGAGAACTGCTAGGAATCCCAGCACCCAGAGGTTGTCTCCTTATGCCATTCACAAAAATACACACTTCCAAGAAATACCTTTTTGACTACATCTGACTGAGGAAAGGAAGATGGCTCCCTAGGGAGCGGGCCCCCATGTGAAATAAACACACAGGTCCTTCTGTGGCAAGGCTTTGCATGCCTGTAGGGGAATCTCCCAGCTGGAAATGACCTTTTGCCATGGGAGGGGCTGAGGTTAACCAAAAAGGGAACTTCCAACAGCACTCAGGCAAGGCAGGCTATCCCACTGAGCAGACATTCATGCTGGGAGCCAGAAAAGGCAAGTTTGCTTCTAACCAAAGGGCTTGTTATAACCAACCTTACAATGACCTTTTGCAAAACACCCACGGAAGGGACCAAAGAAGAGGGGGGTGTTGAACCCATGCTGACCAGTCCATAAAGCTGTTCTCTGATCAGTCACAGCAGGAGACAGGCAAAGAGCACCTCATGGAATTCTTAGCCCTCTGCAGCACCACAAACAGGCACATCTGGCTTGGAGACTATAGTACATGAAATCAGAAGCAACACTACATGGGTCAATCATTGGGTTGCATGTGACACAGGGCCCCACTGCAGCAGTCTACCCCTTTAGACACACACACACCTAGGCTATTGGCATCCTTAATAGTACCTGCCACACAGCAGCTGCCCCAAAGTAGCTATCATTATGCTGCCTTCCCTATTTCCTTGCAACTATCTGCCTTATATACCATGGTAGCATAGAACAGGTGACTCATGAATAATGAGCTTCTCAGAACCCAAGGAATCCGAGAGTGAGGGTGCTGTAGACTCTGAGACTTGCTAGCAGAGTCTCCTTCTTCCCACTCCTCTGCAAAGTTCCACCCTTAGGCCCGCTGAGGTAAGAAACAACTAGGACTAGGAGAATGGATACTACAGTATCTGCTAACAAAGATACAACAAGTGTGATTGGGTCAAAGATTTTATTGCACAAAGATGGAGCAGTTTCTGAAAGAAAAACACATGTGGGGTTGTCAAACATCCCATTTTTAAAAAAGGTAAAACCATGAAGCTTTCAGGAGAACAAGCCTTAATGAAGGAAAATCAGCATGGTTTCTGCAAAGGTAAGCCCTGCCCTACTAACCTTCTATAGTTCTTTGAGAATGTCAACAGGCATGTGGATGAAAGCAGTGTATCCAGTTGACATTGTATACTTAAACTTTCAAAAAACTTTTGACAAAAGTTCCTTTCGACAAAGGCTTTTGCATAAGCATAGCAGTCATGGAATAAGATGACAGGTTTTTTTTATAGAGGACATGTCCTTTTATGGCTTACCTGGTAGTCTATTGTAGATGCATTAGCGCAACATTGGCAACAGGTGGGATACAAAAAAAAACTGCTCCACCAATTTTTCTGAAAATTTTTTCAATTGAAAGTGGAAAGGATTTTTCTGCACAGTTTCCAGAGTGTTAGGTCACCCTGTTTTATGCCCCAGAGGACAAGGATCACTGTTTTAGGGAAACTGAGGCACTGGGGTTGTTTGCAGGGTATCCCCCCTGACAATGATATAAAGAAATGAAACATTGGCTGCAATCCTAACCAACTTTCCAGTACTGTCCTAAGGGTAAAGCAACTCCGAGGTAAAGGAACAAACATTGCCCCACCTTGAGGAGGCCTCCATGACTGCCCCCCAACTGCAGGATGCAGCACATGCCCCAGTGGCACAGCTATGCCAGTGCTGGAAAGTTGGTTAGGATTGCGCCCTTTGGCATATTGTTTATGTTTGTTCAAACCATTTGGTTTGCAACCCTTCAGTTACATAATAAGCTGTGGAACACAACATTGCACTAACACACCTAATGTAGCAAATGAACAAAAGTTCTGTAAAGTGAGAAATTCACACCCCAATCCTAACCTGCCCTGGAGTAGGCAGGCAGGCAGGCTACCCTACATCCAAGGCAGGGTTGGGGCCAGTTGGGGCTCACTCCAGGACAAGGGCAATTCCTTCCCCTTACCCCAGGTAACCCCTGGGGGCTGGGGATAAGAATAGGCCCTCAGTTTGGCTGTACTTGTCGTAAGAGGTGACTAAACAGCCACCGGGTAGATGGGACTTGTCAGCCTGGGAAGGCAGCTCATCTGAGAGAAGGAAAACTCTGATCCCAAACCTCCACTGCCTTGTGGCTACATCCAGTTATGGAAAAGGCTTCAGGAGTCAACCTTGTGGCAAAATCTGGAGCCGGAGTCCCTGAGACAGTTCATGGCTGAACACATTCACGTTCTGGCAACTCCTGCAACGCCGCTGGAACCAACCGTATTGGCCTCTGCCTTTCCATTGGACCATTTCAGCGACGTGGAGAGTGGGGATTTGCTGCATGGGTAACAGCCTATCCTCCATACCTACTTTACCCAGGCTTCGCGCACTGGAGAGGACACTCTGTTCCAGAACCACCATTCAGAGCGTGACACCATAGTCTTCCAAGACTGAAGGATGCCAACTTACCCCAGGTAAAGCTACTCAGGAAGTGGCGGGGATTAGAGTAGCCCAGAGCTGCCCCAGGAACGGAGATAGGATCTGGCATAAGTATCAGATCCTGACCTGCCTCCCACTTACCCGCTGCCAACCCATGGGTCCACCCACTACCCACCCTCCCCTATCCTGAACCGCCTCCTTCCCATCCTTACCCCCTCCCCCAGCCCCGCATCTAACCCGCCTAACTCAGCCAGTATGGGCTTACCTTCTGGGCAGGTCCAACAGGGCTTGGGCTGGCCTCCCTCCTCTCCTGATGGAGTGAAAGTGCTTGATGGCACTTTTGTGACACCAGTCACAAAAGTTGGGCCGGTGCAAGGAACTTGTGCTGGTCCATGCCCATTTTAGGATTGCGCTCTCAGTCACTTTTCAAAACTTCTTCACATGGGGGGGATTCTGCTGGGTTGCACTCTGTGGAACATAATCCTAACACAGAAGTTTCAGGCATCAGCTTGAGTCAGTCAGTTGGAGATTACCACCTCTATTGTCATTCAGATCGAAAAAAATAGCTATTCAAAGTTTCAGGCAGCCTTCCTTCTCAACATTGCTAAACTGACAGTACAATCCTAGGCATGCCTACTACAAGTAAGTCCCATTGAGTTGACTGGGACTTACTCCCATGTAAGTATGCATCAGAATCCAGCCTGAGTCATTTTTTAAAATTGAAAACTTATGTTTACAGCAATGTACAGGTTTCTCAAAGTAGGGTATTCTCTCAAACTTTGTCTTACTGAAGACTTGACTTTCCAGCAAGTGACATGGTGATGATAGATTCTTTGCTTGTTCTGTTCTGAGGCTGCAAAGCAGATGAGGTACCTGTTGCAGCAGGCAACTCAGTGTGAAGTAAGAAGCTGTGCATAGAGTACTCAGAGGTCAAAGAAGCACCTCCTCTTTGAGGCTGGTGTTAATAAAGGAATAGGTGACCAGCTAACCGCAGGGTGAGCTAACATTCATAGGGTATTCAGAGGTCAAAGAGGTACCTCCTTTTTGAGGTTCCTGTTACTGAAGGAATAGGAGGCCAGCCAGCCACAGGGTGAGCTAAAGTACAGGGTATTCAAAGAGGCATCCTCTCTTTCCAAGATCTGGAAGAGCTAGGCCTGTGTGCTCAGTAAAAAGTGTTTTTTGGGGGGGATTTTATTGAGGCCAATTTCTGAGTGTGATTTACATAAGGATCTATAGGTTAGCACCAAGGACAGTACTAAAAAACATTGTATCTAGCTTACATTATTCGATGCGGTAATGCAACACTGCTGCTTCAGATATATGGAAACACCTTGAATTTTTTCTGCAGGCATCTACCTCATTCCAGAGGCTCCTTGAAACTGTTGCAATAATGTATTGTTGGCAGGGTTGTGCAAATGTGCCTTTGGTAGAATATGGGCTTAGGAACAGGAAGCAGAAAGTAGGAATAAATGGGCAATGCTCACACTGGAGGTAAGAAGTTGGGTCTGTCAAGTAACTGCCTTGGGACTGGTGTTTTCTAAGTTGCTCATAAATGGGTTAAACAGCAAGGTGGCTGAGCTTGAAGATGACATCAAACTATTCTATTTAACCAAACAGGTTAAAACTAAAGCAGACTGTGGAGAGCTCCAAAAGGATCTTTCCAGACTGGGTGAATGGGCAACCAAATGGCAAATGTGGTTCAGTATTGTCAAGTAGAAAGTGATGCACACTGAGGCAACAAATCATGTGTTCATTGATGAGGTCTGAACAGTTGGTGACAAACTAGGAAAGAGATCTTGTGGCAGTGGCGGACAGCTCAATGACAACGTTGACCTACTGTGGGGCAGCAGTGAAGAAAAAAAGGGGCCATGCTATGTACAGTTTTGGTCACCACACATCAAGAAATAACCTTTATATTACAAATATGATGTAACAAAGGCAGTGGGAAAATATATTATAAATTGGTTCTGAGTCTAGTGCTGTGTAGAAAAGAGGACCATAAGTTAACAATTAGAAACCTCAAAGATCTTCCAGAATCAGAGTATGCATGACTTGGGGATGTAATGCAAGGCATTTGTATTCAGGCATGCATATATTAACCAGTGATCACAAACTATTTTTAGATACATCTCAACTGCTATGTCTTTTAGCTATTTATAAGAATTGCACATTGATGTTACTATAATTATTTTACCCATTTAAAATACCACAGTGTGCCCTGCGTTTCAAAGCGACAATAGGCTAAAAATGTAAATAAATACCTCACACAAAATTAAACCACACAGGTTAGCACCAGACTGACTGCGAAAGTCCTGTGTGGTGCAATGGGGGTGGAGTGTATGCAAGGGAGGGCACCAGGACACAGGTTGTGTTTTGCTGTCTTGTGTGCTCCCTGAGGGCACAATCCTAACCAGGTCTACTCAGAAGTAAATCCTATTTTGTTCAACGGGGCTTACACTCAGGAAAGTGTGGTTAGGATTGCAGCCATAAGCATTTGGTGGGCCACTGTGAGATACCAGAAGCTGGACTAAATCCAATCCTGTGGCCTGATCCAGTGGGAGGGAGGGGTCTTCTTATGTTTGGAGGGCTGGATTGCCAAAGTGGGGGAAGGGCAGCATGAATGGACCTATATTTATTTATTTATTTAATTAATTAAATTATTTAATTTGAAAAATTAATTTAAATCTTTCTGCTCCATAACTGTGAGATTTAATATGGAAATCTATCTGCATTTATTAAAAAATAAAAATAAAAGGCATTTTATTTTATTTTTTTTTTAAATTAAAAAGGTCACTTGCACTGGCTCTACATTATGCGTCTAATGTTTTGCACTTGCAATACATTGTGAATATGATAAAAATGTCCTTTAAAAGTGTCACGTTATAGAATAAGATTCCATACATGTACTCTAGTGTGTGTGTGTGTGTGGAGCAAGTTCTCTCTCTCACACGAGTCTGTGTCTGGAGCAAGTTCTCTCTCTCACACGTGTCTGTGTGTCTGCGTCTGGAGCAAGTTCTCTCTCTCACACGAGTCTGTGTCTGGAGCAAGTTCTCTCTCTCACACATGTCTGTGTGTCTGCGTCTGGAGCAAGTTCTCTCTCTCACACGTGTCTGCGTCTGGAGCAAGTTTCACACGCGTGTGTAAAGTGCTGCGCTGCGCTGCATGCAGTTTCTTTCCGAGCCAGGCATTCCCCTCCGCCTCCCTCCTGGTGGGGGAGGTCTCCATGGCAGACGCCCTCCTCCTCCAAAGCCACCCCAACAGCTGATGGTGCAAGCCAATCAAAGGCGCACAGCGAAGCCCCCGGCCAGGGCCAAAGAAGGGGAGCCGCGGCGGGAGGAGAGCGAGCCTTAGGCGCCTCCCCTTCGTGTTTCCTCTCACGCCCACTTGCAAGCGAGCGGGGGGCTGCCGCTGCCGCTGTCGGCTTTTGTCGTTTCATCTCCCCGACTCGGCTGGCCAGCGGGAGCGCAGCTCCGCGCGCCGGGTAAGTTTCTTGGCGCCCCGTCGGAGAGGCGGGAGCGCACGAGGCGCCGGGCTGCTTTGTGGGGGGTGCGTGGCTGGAGGGGAGGCTTGCTGCTCGCTCTGTTGCAACCGGGGGAGGGGGGAGGGGGTTAAGCGCGGCCGCTGCTGGACGGGAAAACCCAGCGAGAGCGGAGGGAGGAGCAGGAGGCGAGGCGAGCACAGCCTGCATGACCTGCCAGCAGCAGCAAGGAGGAACCTCCGGGATCTCCGCGTCAGCAGCAGCCCCAGCGATGTGCATACATGGGAGGGAGGGTGTGTGTGTGTCTGCGTTGGAGGGACGGGCCTCTGCAGGGGGGCGTGCGACGGGCCGCTCCGGCGCCCGGCGAGGAAACTTGGGTGACCGATTCTCCTGTGCATGCCTACTCAGGAGTAAGTCCCACGAGAGCCAGTGGGGCTTACTCTCAGGAAAGCGTGGATAGGATTGGGCTGTGAGGCTGCAAGCCTAAACACACTTCCCTGGGAGTAAGGGACTGTGGGAGTAAGTCCCTGGGAATGGGACTGTGTCCCATTGCACACAGTGGAACTTACTTCTGAGTAGTCATGCATAGCCTTGTGCTCTTGGTTCTAGATTGATTGGACAGGGACATTCCTTCAGCCTTCGGAAAGGTGGTCAGGTGGACCATTTTGTCAGAAGGGAGAGAAAATAGGAATTCTAAGAGCTGTCCTGAAAACCTGCCAGCACTGCAGAAATAACCTCTAATCGGATTTTACTCTGATGAGCAATTCTGATATCTGAATTTCACCCCATGTGTAAAAAAACACCCCACCCAATATTTAAGACTGTTGGTGCTGAATTGCTATTGAAGGGCGATAAAAACAGGAAGAAGTCAGTTTTCTGTTAAAAGTTTGCTTTCCCCAATTATGCAGACAGTAGTCTGAAAGAGGTAGTCTTTTTTTCTTGTATATGATTGTGTTTTATGTTGATAAAGAAGATAAAAGTTTTGATAAAGAAGAGCAGGCTATAAATTATAGACAGATGTATCCCAGAAATCCATGTTTATTTATGTTATCTCACTTATTTTGATGATCTACGCTTATTCTGCACTTTTGTCTGTCAGAGTCTAACACAACACATGGTATCTAGGTCAGCTACCCTGATATTTTCACAGATTTATATTACCAGCCTTTGTGCGTTTACATAGAAGTAAATTCAGTGGGGCTTGTTCTCAGAAAAGTGTGCAGAGGATTGCAGCCTTACTTCCTCCTTTCAGTTTGTGTTGACAGTTTGTGGTGACATTAACGTAAGTCTAAGCATCACACAGTGTTGTGCAGTTGGCTTGCTGTCCATTTCTTTCTGTTGCTACAATGGCCCTTTACCTTCTCATGTGTTGAATGACACATACATGCCTCTCTTGCCTTAAAGGTTCAAGTTAAAATATTTCTAATTTTTAGATAGTTAAAATTTCCAGCAGAAGCTATCAAACATGCTGTAATATTAGATGCATGTTTTTGGGAGTGACCTTCACTGAACACAGTGGGACTTACTTCTGAGTAGACATGCCTAGGATTTTGCTGTCCTTTTTGCTGTCTGATTTTGCCCCCACTTCTCCCATTTCCAACAATCATGTTTCCAAGCCTCATTTGTCAGGTTGTCTCACGATGACACTGAAATATCTTGCTTGTTCTGTTCTTAATCTTGGAATAGGCAAAAAGACTGTATGCCAGCTGGTGCTTGCTGGTTGGTGGGTTAACTTAATTTTGCAAAGAATAGTGGACTAGGAGAGCTTGGATCTGATCCAGTTGTACACTTTCTGGAGCAAGACTACAGGGTTGTCCTCATGACTTAATTCAGCAATTTTCAACTAGTGTGCTGTGGCACATTGGTGTGCCACAGATGGTCTGCAGGTGTGCCGCAGGAGTTTGGGAGAGGATCATATATTAGTAGGGCAATAGGAGGATGTGAGCCCCCTGCCAACAGTGCAAAGTGCCTTCTCAATTGTAAAAAACAAAACTGATGTTGTGCCTTGACAATTTTAGCACTTTCTCAGTTTGCCAGTGAGATGAAGAAGTCGAAAATCACTGCCTTAGAGCACAATCCTGTACATGTTTACTCGGAAGTGACTCCCATTGTGTTAAATGGGGCTTACTCCTTGGAAAGTGTGCACGTATAGGATTGCAGCCTTGATTGCTCAGAAATCTCAGCTCTTGCTTCATAAGTCTCGGGGTCCAATTTTCCAGTGCCAGTGCAGTTGTGCCAGTGGGGTGTCTGTTGCATCCTGTGGTGGAGGGGCAGCCAGGTCACCGGGGCCTGCTCAAGGTATGGGAACATGTGTTCTCTGGAGCTGGAAAGTTGGGCAGGACTGGGCTGTCAGACACATCGGCAAACTATCATTGGGGTGGGTGGGCAGAGGGAAGTGCAAAACTGTCCACATGCAAAATCCCTTCAAAGGAAGAAAAGACGTGAATGCTTCTGGGGACTAGACTTTTCCTGCTTGTCTTCCCAAAGGGAGACCACCAACCCAAGTGGTTCCCAACATGGTTTCACTTGGGTGCCCCTTGGCAGCCCATTTCCATAAACGGAACCCCGCAGGGCATTCTAAGGCAGACCCGCCTTTCCCCCCCCCCCATTCAATTCTTTCTCAAGTACCGCTGGGGGGGTATACAAGTACGCCCAGCTTGGGAACCACTGGTTGGAAGGCTGCCCTTTTGACCAGGCTTCCCTGAAAGAAGGGAGGTTGCAGTAAAAATGCTGGAAGCTTCGGAGCTCTTCCTGCAGAGCGGAAATGGAAGGGAATTCCCCTCCCCCTCCCTCTCCTGCTGCTCTGAAGTTTTTAGTTTCACTTCTGCCCTCGCTCACCCAGCGGCTGAGGAAACAAGGAAACCCCCTCAGTGACCCCTCCCTCCTCGAAGCCCCGCCCCTTCTCTCTCCCAGGCACAGGGGAAGGGGGCGGGGCCCGGGAGACCCGATGACGTCACCCGGCCCGCTTCCTGCAATAGAAAGTGAGAGAAGGTAAAACAACCCCCCTTCCAATTATCTTCTCGCTTGGCCGCACCCGCCTCCCCACAGGGCCTGGTGGTGCAGCCCCTGCGCGTGAGAGACCCCCTTCCCCCTGGGACGGCGGAGGGGAGGACCCACAGAGGAAGGAAGAAAGGGGGGGCCAGGAGCAGCCGCAGCGGCTGCCTCAGAGGGAGACCTGCCTTCCTCGTCTCCTCCCGTGGCCCCGCCCACTGACCCCTTCTTGGAACCTCACCCCATAGACTCTTCCTCCCCCACAACCACCGACCTCCCCTCCCTCTCTTTCTCTAAGAGCCCCCATGATCTCCCCCACCTGCCCCGTGTCTGCCTGTGACACGCCCCACACACTGCTCCACCCCCTCCCTGGGTCCTGGCCCTCGACGGCTCCCCCTTCTCTCTTCTGTGTGCCCACCTAGTAGTGCCCATGTGCTCCTCCCTCACGCCCCTTCACCAGCTCAGGCAAGATGGGGGGGGGCAGCTGTGAAGCAAGGAAACAGTCATGTGGGGCGATGTGGGTGTAGAAGTGGGGTGTGAGGCTCCTGAATGAGGCTTGGGGGGGGGCTCTGAACTGGGCTTTAGGGGTTTGCAAGGACAGTGTGGTTTTCTTGACTGGTGGGGGCATTTGGAGGGTTAGTGGGGTGGTGGGTGGGGGGCTCCGAACTGGGCTTCAGGGGTATGCAAGTGTGGCTGTCTTGAGTGATGGGGGCATTTGTAGGGTTGGTGGGTGGGGGGCTCTGAACTTGGCTTCAGGGGTCTGCAAGGAAAATGGCTGTCTTGACTGGTGAGGGCATTTGTAGGGTTAGTGGGGGAAATGGGGGGGGGAAGAAGTGGGCTCAACGAAAGCTGTGTGGGAAGCTGAGTATCTCTGGGTATGAAGTGCCCCAGCAGGGGTTACTCTGTTCTGAATGTTGTTTCTTTTGCAGTGCAAGCCTAGGCATGTCTACTCAGAAGTAAGCCCCATTTAGTTAAATGGGGCTCGCTCCCAAGTAAGTGTGTTTTCAGAGTTGCAACCTTGGAGATGGGAAGAGTCCATATGTTGATGGGGGGGGAGGTGAAGTGTATACACTTGTGGTGAGTAGGAGGAGGAATGCCTGCTTTGATCTATGTGCGTAAGGGAAGTTGGGCTGCTTGGTGGTGGTTGGATGGAAGGGATAGATGGGGTGGGGGAAGAGGAGTGATGCGTGGACAGGAAACTCCCGGGTTGAGTAATACATGTGGCGATGTGGGTTTTAGCATGGAGGGGAGAAAGCATTGAACTTGGCCCCAGGGCTGCTGGCTGCACTGTTCCTGGGAGAGTATGTTTGGAGAGACTGGGAACCCAATCCTATGCATGTCTACTCAGAAGTAAGTCCCATTATAGTAAATGGGGCTTACTCCCAGGTAAGTGTGGATAGGATTGCAGCCTGGGTTCCCACAGAGTGTGTGTGGGAGGTGCAGCCTTGGCTTAGTGGCTGTCAGGTGGCCACCTGACCCCATATCAGAAATGGCTAGTGGGGCTGAACAATGGATGCAGGCTTGGTGGGCACTTTATCCCTCCCCCCACTTATGCCTCCCATTTCCCCACTGCAGTCTACCTGGGGGGTGTTGCTGGTGGCTGGCCTGGCCTGGCCTAGCCCTGCCATGCATTGCCACCCTGGCTGCCAGAATTGTCTGGGCTGGGAGAGTTGCGTGGAGAGGGAGTAGATGCATTCACGTGGGGATGGGGGGAGCGCTGGCGTGTTTGCGTGTGTGTGCAGAATGAGGGGTGTGGGGGGAGGCTCTGCCGAAGCAGAGGAGGATGCTGGGGAGGGGGTTTCGCGCCAGGTCTTGTTTGTGTTGGAGGTTGTCAAGTGGAGCAGGAATCCAGACGCCGCCGTGCAGGGGCCGCCCGCCGTGTTTCTCAGCGGCTGCTGCCCCTTCACGCCAGCGCCGCCGCCATCAGCAGCAGCAGCAGCAGCTCGGGCTGCCTACTGAGCAGGTTTGCTGGGGGATCCGGGAAGGGGGGAGAGCTGGGCGCGCGCGCGTGCTGTGCAGACATCCCCGGGCGGGAGAGCGAGAGGCGCCCTGGAGCCCTTGCTGGCGGGCAGCTTCCTCGGTGAAGAATGCAGCGGGGCAGAGGAGGACCGCGGGGTGGGTGGCGAGGGCCGGGAAGGAGCTGGAGCCTCTGGCTGGCCGGAGTTGCGCTCGCTTGCCTTGGCGTGCAAGCGCCTGCCTCCTCCTGCCCTGCAGCAGCGCCTCGCGCTGGCCTCCCCGGTGCTCCTGGCTCCCGCAAGGTAGGCTTTCGCGCCTGGGCTTGACTGTTGTGTTGTTGCAAGGAGGCATCCCGGCGGCCCCTTCCCTTCCCCCTCCGCGCTCCTCCCTCCCTCGGGTCGGTCCCGGTTTGCTCTAGTTCTCCACCTCCTGGCATGCGTGCTGTGCTTTGTTCAGTGCAGCGTTGCGGAGGGGTTTTCCCAGGCTCCTCCCTCTTTATTCATTCATGTTTTTTCCCTTTGCAACAGCACTGCTCCCAGGGCTGCCCGTCGTTACTGCATCTCTCCTGCTCATGTCTGTCTTTTGTGTAGGGCTGTTTTGTTTGCCAGGGCAGGGTCTCCTCTGCCCCCTCTCTCCACCCTTCTCTCCCCCACCCACGAAATAAGGAAGGTGGATCCCTAATTTCCCTATAATGGGAAGGACTGTTCGCCCTACTCCTGCTTTATGTTTTCCTAGAGGCTGGGGGAGGGGGTGATCCTACTGGTGGCCAACGGAAGTACTACTTAAAAAGTGTAAATATTATGTAATGTGCTTCTTGCATGTTTCCAAACGTCTCTAATGTTAGTGTCAAGAGTGAAAACCTGCTTAATTGCTAGCTTTTTAGGCAACCAATGCATGGACTTGATCAACCAGTGGCTCTGAATGCTGTTAATTGGGAAGCAAATGTGCAGACCAGTAGAATGGTGAAACAGAGCTACATGCAGGCAAGGAAGCAGTTTCTGCATATTTGGGGGTATTACTCAGCTATATAGAAAAATATTACTCTACTCCTATGTTTTTTTAAAAAAACCAACAGAGTATCTATCCCCCCCCCCCCGCTCTTGGCACAGCCTGTACAGCATCACCCTCAAAAAGGACATTGATGAACGCAACACAGACATTGATGAGGAGGAAGGAAATTATCCCTCTTGCAGCAAATTTTCATTTCCACCTCATTACAAGGAAGTACAAAGGAGCTTTCTGACAGCCCTTTCTGAACTTATCTCTGCTCCATTGTATCACTCAGACATGAAGTTATGCAACTAGCCCTTAATCCCCTTTCTTTCCCAGTACTTCTGCTGTTGAGGTACACCATAAACTCCCCTGTATTGTATCAGTCAAATTGGAGCTCTCCAGAACATAAGAACAGCCCCACTGGATCAGGCCATAGGCCCATCTAGTCCAGCTTCCTGTATCTCACAGCGGCCCACCAAATGCCCCAGGGAGCACTCCTGATAACAAGAGACCTCATCCTGGTGCCCTCCCTTGCATCTGAGAAGAAGGGCACCCTAAACTTACTCATTCTGTTGCCCAAGGATACCAGTCTAGATACCAATCAAAAAACGCATGTTTTAATCCTAATTTTCAATATAAATTTCACAGACCAATAGAAACAGTTTATCTCATTAAAAAGCAAGGCACCTAAAAGAAACTGCTGTCTTATATCTGTAGCGTGTTTGCTGTTTCTGAGGTATGTTGCACAAGGGATGGATGAGAAGTAAGATTAGCAGAGCCAAGGAAAGTCTCCTGCTGTTGGCTTCAGGTAACAGCTGCCCCACTTGACACCTTTCTAAAATCTGCTTATTGTCCAGGTTGCCACCTTTGCAGCACTGGTTCATGTTCCCTCCCTTCCTCTTTCAGTTCTTGTATTTGAGGTCCATTAGCTTCAACTTAGGATTCATAGACAAACAGTCCAATCCTAATCAACTTTCCAGTGCTGATGCAGCCATGCCAATGGGGTGTGTGCCACATTCTGTGTTGGGAGAGCAGTGATGTCAGTCTCCTCAAAGTAAGCGATCAGTCATGGAGGTCCCCTCAAGGTAAGGGAACATTTGTTACCTTACCTCGGGCCATATTACAGCTGCATCAGCACTGGAAAGTTGGTTAGGATTGGGCAGAAAGTCTCCTTTACTTACTTTGCTTTAGAGTCCTTGGAGGCAGCCTAGCAACCCACAAAACAAAGCTCCTCTGATCTGCTAGTAGGTCCCACTTGACTTTCTTGCAGTTATATATAGGATGTGCTGAAGCAGGGCAGGTGAATGAGTGAGAGAAGGTTCTCTTTCAAAACACTGAGCAAGAAATGAATGTGTTGCTAAGCAAGCTTTCATGTAGTTTAATAAAAAAATAGTTTTCTTGAGTTTTTTTTAGTAGTTTCAGTAGTCTGCATGTTCTTGTACTTTTTTTTTGTAACTTCTGGGTCTTCAACAAATACACAATAGGCAGAAATTCTGCAGATGCAGTTTTCCCCTTGTATTCATAGTAAGAAAAGTAGCACTTGCTGCAGCTGTTAGGTACAAGAGGAACCCTGGCAGAAAAAGGCATACCTTTAGTTCACTTTGTCATATGCAGTACAAGGCAGTAGTTCAACAGAAGAGGACATGACTTGCATTTATGAGGCTCAGGGTTGAGCCATCAGTACTTTTAAGTAAGGATAGCAAATCTGCATGAGAAACAGCAGCCAAAGGTTACTAGGTTGGATGGGTTTCTGGTTTGTTTGATTTGATTGGTGTAAAATGGTGTAGTGATGTGACTGAGAGGCTAAATTGCAAATAAGGCTTTCCTGTTTGAATTTTGCCTCATCCAAGAACTCATTAGGTTCTCAAAATTTTAGCACCAGAACCCACTTTTTAGAATGAGAATCTGTCAGGACCCACCAGAAGTGATGTCATGACCAGAAGTGACATCATCAAGCAGGAAAATTTTTAACAATCCTAGGCTGCAATCCTACCCACACTTACCCAGGAGTAAGTCCCATTTACTTTCATTGTTAAAAGCATATACATAGTAGCTTGTTAAAAGTACAGATCTGTAACATTTCTCCAAATGCAGTCACATTTCATGGTAGCCTCAAGTCTGATATATTAAAAGTAGAATATTGACATGAATGGGGACCCACTTGAAATCAGCTCATGACACACTTAGTAGGTCCTGACCCACAGTTGGAGAAACACTGCATTAGGACCTTGGGCAAACCACTCAGCCTCAGCTGCCCAGCAGCAAGATGGGGTTGATGATACTTACAACAGGGTTGTTGTAAGGATTATGTCAAGATAATACATATGCACTCAAACACTTGAGCAGAGCTTTATTCAGGAGCTCATTATATTAATATAGTAAATAGATGACTAAAGGGATTATAGACAACATGGCGTTTTCTATATGTCCTGTTTTAGACCACCCCGAGTTGACAGCTGTTGGAAAGAGAATTTTGGATTTGACGAATCTTTGATTGGATTCATTGTGACAGTTTTAACATTCTTAGTGTAAACATTTGTAATTAGTCATATCTGTTAAATTTTTTTCCCCCTAGCCAGAGTAAAATAAGGTAAAATAAGCTACTATTCAAATTACAGGGGGCTGAAACTTGATTGTTTCATTAGACTTTGGCTGCAGCATTAGAACTGCTTCAGTTATTACTAAGTGTTGACTCAGTGAGAAATATTTTCAAATAGTTACATGCATTAAGCAGAGTTGGTGTGCTTGCTGAGTTGCAATTGTGAGGTTTTTGAACTGTGGTTTGTGCAGAAGGAAGGTGACTTTAGCTTTGTATAGAGAACATAATAAGTCTGAAAGAGAGGGTTATAGCTCATTGTTTGAACCTGGCCTAACATTTACTAAAGACATATATACTACTAGACAGAAACAGATGGCTATATTTTTGTTGTTTAAGCTTTTTTGTGAACCACAGACTTTCTATCTGAACTTGGGAACATGGAGTGATAACCTTTTTGCATACAAAAACCTAATTTAATTTAGCATGTCAGATAATAGTGACCCATGTGGCTCTAAAGTATTACATTCATTAAATGGATATGATACTTTTGCATCTGTTGCTTATGATCTTATCTAACTTGATCTCTTTTCCCCCCTCCCAATATATAGATTAACTGACTTCACTGGCATGTTTATGGAGCTGCTCTTGGTCTGTTCTCCATCTCTGGAAAACCGCCCATGACTGGATGAGAATGCCTCGAACAAAACAAATTAATCCTAGAAATCTGAGAGGTAAGATGTAAAACTGAGCTTTTATTTTGATTATTTTTAGGAATATGGGCCTTAGACCTGAAGCAGAGTCTAGAGAAGGAATAATTGTATTACCAGTTGTGTCTGTGGGTGTAGACACTCTTTGTAGGAACTGAGGCAATTCCTTGGTCTTCGGATACATCTGCAGGTATGTGGTTAGAAAGTTTACAGTATTCTCCACTCCCAAAAATGGAACTTGGATATCAATGATGCTTTAACAACAACTGGTGGTCTGCACAGTTATGTAAATACTGTGTTTTGCCCAGTCTTGGCTCAGAATCATCACCAACCAGAAAACAGGATGTGATCTTTCTCAGTGGAACATCTAAAATATGACCATGTGAGCAGGTTGGGAAAAATATATTTGCAGTTGAGAGGTATTGGGGATAAAGTATTTAGTGCCAGTGTTTATAGGGTTGAATAAGTATTCTGAAATTCTTAGATGTTTCCCAAGGATTTTCAAAGTCTGATTATATTCACCTTGCTGAGACATTATACTGGGACAATAACTAACTTCGGGGCATTTAAGAAGCAGATTGTACAGGCTTCAAGGATTATAACTAACAAATAACACTGCTCATTTTTTTAAGATGTGTGTTTGTACCTGTGTTCTTCATGCTTTAGCACTTGTGCTGCATCACAGTACCAGTGGATAAATTAAGGCACTGCTCTATAAAACTCTTGGGTTCATTCTTAATTTGACTTCAGTGGAGTTTTGTGCTTGTGTTGCAGTGTTTTCAAGGGTCAAATGGAATGATAAGGCTATTACATGATTGAGGCCTGCATTTATGTGTGGTGTTCTTTATGTAAATAGTTGCTATGCAGGTCCCTGATCTGGATCAGAGGAAGGCTTTAATAACCAGTTATACCAAATGTGCTATTGATCTATGTTGAGGCCTCTTGTGGCCGCTATTGTGTGTGTTTAATGTAAATGCACAGGTCCCAGTCATGCAAAATAGACATATTGTCTAGTTCAGCATAGGCAGCAGTTGCTTATGAAAGTTAACTTTCATAAGAGTTAAGGGGAAAAAATCTCCACCAAGTTTTGAGTTGATGTTTTTCTGAACTAGCATTGTTAAGTAACTTAAACGAGGGTTCTTCATGGCCCCCCCCCCCCGGTAGTTTTGTGGTTTTCAGTGCTTGACAATTAAGGCTTCAGCGTAAAGGGTCACACACAATAATCATCAGTAATATTCTTGAAATTTCAGTGTAAGAAGCCTTCATAACATCTTATGGAAAGTGTTTTTTTAATTTAAGTAAATTTTGTAGTAGTTACAACTTTCCCTATTCCTACCCTTGCTTGGTAGAAATACTTGATGGTTCATTTGTTTGTTCTTGCTACTTATCAAATTAGTTCTTGTTGGAATACTTTAATACAAACTGTCTGATGCAACTTTTTAGTCACATTCTTGCCGATAGGATAGGTTTAACCAGAATCTGATCAGAGTTAAAATTTAGAATTTACTAAGATTGTAATCCTATACATATTTGCCTTAGAGTAGTTGCCATTGAATTCAGTGGGACTTCCAGGTAGACGTGTAGGATTTGGGCTGTGAGTTTCTAACCTTTTAAAATGCTTATTTGCATGTACGCCAGGGTCTTTTTTTCTTTTCTGGGCAGCAGTCATATTTGCCAGGGAAAGCATGGTGATGCCCGAAACATATAGTTTTTTCAGCCTGTAGGGGTTGTCTGAGTAGTCACATGCAAATTACTCTCTTAGCCTCCATTCCCCATTATGAAATAGGGATATTACTGTTCTCCCTGCCACTAATACTATGAAAATTAACAAAAGATAAATTCTTACATATGTCCTTCTTTTAATAGATTCTGTGCCTCATGACACAGATTGGGCATGAAGTCTGTTATAACCAAGGTTTTTTAAAAAATAAACCTGTGTATTTTATATTTCTTCAGTATGCTAAAAAAAAAACTTTTTGAATAACATTTAGCCATCCAGACTATGTAAGTGTCCAAATACACTAAAGATTAAATTACCTTAGAATATTGTGGAAATATCTACTTGAGGATTTATTAGAGCTGTGCATATAATATTTCTTTGAAGTAAGAGTTAAGGACTTTTGCTGTCATTTTTTCCTGTAGGAGTCCTTTTTTCCACTTGGAGGCTTTTTTCTTTTAATATGAAGATTCTGGCCCAGCTCAAGGAGAATAAATTTACTACTAATATCTGTAATCTGTCCTTAGACTTTTCATTTGTGTTTTATAGAATATTACAAGATGTTTGTATTGATACCTAAGTGCATTTGCTGTTGGCTCCCACAGCTTATTTCAAAACTTGCAATATTTTTTGTTTTGCTGTTTCTCAGGTCGAATGATAACTGCTGAGCTAAGGAAATGTAACTCCTCAGGTAGTTTCTAGTCCTTGAGGTACAGCGTTTTGTTAACCCTGTAGGCCTTAGACTGAACAAATATTGTTAATGGACTATTTCGTATTAGATTAAGATAAAATATTCCACAAAACTATGCATACCTCTATGTAGGTAGTGGACTTTCTTTTTAATTGCATGATATTTGTGTCTGACAGCACAGGCTGGGAACCAGCAATTTGGAGTGTTCCCTGATCTTCGTCTAGGAGCAATCCCTGCCCTGGCATGCAGTATTTCTTTAATTGCATTTAAAAAAAAACAAACCTGACTTTTTTGTTTTTCTAGTACTGTATGCCAAATTATATGTTTCATTAAATGCATTATTTGACCCTATGTATTTTTTTCAGCAACAGCTATGGGTGTTATCAGGAATTGGGACCATGGTGTATAGAGAAGGGGCATTTAATCCTTTCTGACCATGTTATGGTCTCAATTAAAATTGTACCCCCAGTTGCTATTAACCCAATTAGGGATGCTACCATTGACTTAACTATTTCGGCTATTTTTATTTTAGATGAAAAGACAGGAGATACTGTCCTAATCAATTAATACTATTTGAGGTTGGATACTCAGTCCAAACTGTTTGAGGTGAAGGAGGGTAGAAGTGGCATGTTCTCTTCAGCCATGACATCAGCATCTTGGCATGGAAGGACAAGCCTGGTATTGTGCTATGTGGTACTCCATCCAGGTCAGATGTGGTCCCTTTTATGCTGCTTTTGGTCTGGGCAGTTACTGAGTTGAAAAAGGTCACCCGGCATTTCTTTTTTTTATATATATAATGCTTTATTTATTTATTACAGATACAGGTAAGGAAAATTGGATCGACTTAGGGCTAGGACTACATAGGTTACACACGAGGGTGGTGGCCATCGATTACAACAAACATTAATCCAAACGAAATTAATAATCAATACAAAAATTATCATATTCTTTAACCCAACTGGTTAATACTTTAACATTCCATATTTTTCCTCTAACCTTATCTATCCCATCATAAAAAAAACACTTCAAACTTTTACTTATACACTCTTATTACCACTAAACTTGTCTCTAAAATAAAATCTTTCTTATCTGATTCTTAATTTCTAATATGACATCTAAAAAAGAAGTCTCCGATTACCATGGTATTACCTCCTTCAATATCTCTTATAACATGTTATACATCATTTTCAATAACTATCCAATCAAAAAAGTCTTCAAATTTTTACTTATAGACTCTTCTTACCACTAAACTAACCTCTAAAATACAATCTCTTATCTGATTCTTAATTTCTAATATCACATCTAAAAACAAATATCTCCAATTACAATAATATTATACTTCGCTTATCCACCACATATTTATTAACCCAAAATACAGGTTTAATATTTTCTCCAAAATAAATTGACATCTATAATTTATTTTATTTACCTTCTTTTTTTATAAAATAACCCTTTTATTTGTCTTAATACCACTATATTTTACACAATACTTATATTCCAAAATTGCAGTTTCATCTAATTTATTTCATATATTTACCACTTTAATTTTCACAATACTTATATTCCAAATTCCCTTTTCATCCACTTTAGTTTAATCTAATTAATAAAATATTTATCTTAATACCACTTAATTTCCACAATATTTATATTTCAAATTTTCATTTACATCTATTTTAATTTAATATGTTTAAAAAAAAAATTCTATTTATTATTCAACCATTTCGCCCTTCTTCTTATTGTTTACTTTGTACTCTGTCTTATTGGTGTTCCCTCTTAGTCCTCCTACTGGTTCTTCCACTTCTTTTTCTTCTTTTTCTTCTTAAGTCCCCCCTTCTTTTTTTCTTTCTTCTTTTTCATTCTGTTATTCTTGAATTCAATCTATAAATTCTTCCTCTTCTTGAGACAGCTTGCTCTCTGAACATTTCATCTTTTTTCTTCCTTAAGATTCCCAGTTATTATAACAATTGCTTCTTCCATCTTGTGTCCCATTTCAAAATACTCCACTTCTTTAACTTCACCTGACATCTGATCCATTCTTTTTTCTTCTCTATTGTTTATAATCTGTTCCCGCAAGTTTACAAGGGAGGAGCTTATTTGCCCAATTTGTTCAGAGAGTTCTCTGACTTGTTGCTCCATTTCTCTTCTAAAATCCATCAGAAAGTCCACCAACAAGGCCTGGCTTTCATGATCATCTTTTAGATTTTCAAAAGCCATTTTTATCAACACCAACTCGAGCCACTTCCTGCAGGGCTACTTTCTAATTTTGTATCCAGGGCTACTTTCCAAATTTTTATATCCAAAAAAAGTCAATCAAATCCACAGTCAAATTAAGTTAGTATGCCTTTAAATGACCAAAAGAAAAAAAAAAAATTCAAGCCTCTTGTTGAGAAACCGAAACCGAAACCAGCAGTGTCCAGGCTTAAATAAAGGCTTTTTGCTGGGAAAATGAAGGTAGACTTTATTTCCTTCGTCGAAGATTACTTACCGTATTTATCGGCGTATAACACGCACAGGCGTATAACACGCATCTTCATTTTAAGAGGGAAATTTCAGGAAAAAAATAAGGGTAGCTCAGAACTTTTTTTTATTAATATTATTACCACATATAAGGTAAATAATGTAAAAGGACAGTAAAAGCAACTGTTTTAACAAAAGAAACTTGGATATTTTGTTTTTACAAAAGTTTACTCAGAAATCACTATCTGGGAAACCAAGAAACTCTTCATCTTCACTGCTATCTTCAAAATCGCAATGAACACTGCTGCTTTCACTGCTACTATCTTCATAAATCAGCTCATCTTCTTCACCATCCAAAGCATTACTTATGCCACCTCACCTCAATCCCTCCCCCTCCCCTCCCCAAAGAAAGGGTCTCCACTTACCATATTCATCAGCTGCCAGCGGCTGTGATAATATGCGGCGGGCGCAGCGCTGACATCACGTCACGACGCTGTGCCGCCGCTAGGCACTATTGGGAACGGGATCCCTTAAAGAGACATCGCCGTATAACACGCATACATCATTTGCCCCCTATTTTCAGGGGGAAAAAGTGCGTGTTATACGCCGATAAATACGGTATTTATTTCTCTTTGGTACATACCATTAAAAAAAATATAATCTTGTACTTACTCCAGCAGGGGAAATACCAATTCACCTATTCCCCCCCTGGGTGGCTAATGGCCAGCGTGAATAATCTTGAATTATCTCTTCCTCCTCCAGACTTCTTACTTACAGTTCTCAGTAAAACTTTTTAACGAGCCAAGTTCACTCACTCTTAATAGCTTTTTTCGCTGCAATGTTGTTGTATCTAGGCCGTGGGAGGACGGGTTTTCAGCTCTCCAAGCTTCTCAAAGATGTCGCCCGGGATAGATATGCTTCAGCACAGAGCAAAACAGAGAGAAATCCTTGAAATTGCCTGTTTCTAAGGACCCCCCGTTCAAGCTCTCAGCTCTTCGTACCGTCTTTCTGGCACCGAAGCGTGCCTTAGTTGTTTAGGCACATGAAAACATATCTATTTCACAGTCTCTTCGGGAACCCCCAAAGTTCACTGCAACTTCGCTGAAAGTTAGCTCCGCCCCCCGTCACCCGGCATTTCTTATCACAGGGAGGATCTTTCCACACATCGAGCATTTATTGCTTCAAAATAGTGCTGTACTTATGATTAAGGGTGAAGCTTCTAACTACATCAGCAGGATTTGCCAGTGCACTTTTGCTGCGACTGTATGCTTTTGTATGCATTTTGTGAATGTCTACCTAGGTCTTAAGTGTTAACATGTCCTAGAACTATCTATGGTATTCTCTTACTCTATTCATTGAGTATTGCCTGCCACACTGGCAGCAGCACACAAGTCTTCCCTTGTATAGGTTTTTGCTTAAGGAGGTCTACTTGTTTTGTATAGTAGCACTGCCAATGCTAAAAGCAACACGAGGGACTAGTGTACCACTTGTAATGTCAACAGCTGTGCTCTTTGAACCAAATAAGAGAATGTCACCATCCCTTTATTTTTTGTGGGAGTATCCCTGCCTAGCATACAGTGCTGCTTCTGGCTCTTGCTGAATGCCATAGAAAAGCTTACAGGAATTTCAGTAATTCTTTGGAGGGCTAGGGATGGACCTTGGCTTGCCACTTGGCTATTAACTGCTTGACTGTTGTTTGATTAGTAAACTGACCATACTTTTTGTGTGTGAGTGGCGAAACAACCACATCCTCCCTTTTAGAGACTAATTTAGCGTGGTCTGTGCTAAAAAGAATATTCTTTAATACTGCAGGGAGGAAAGAAGGCATGAAACTATTAATTATAGGTATGTTGCTCAATCTTTTTGTCTTTGCGTGCTTAAAAACATTTTTATCTAATAGCAAAGCCGTTCTGTAGAGGCAGTCTGATTCCACTGATAAGCATGTTTCGGTTTTAGTAGTGAACATACTGCAGAACATCTTGATGCAACCCCATCTGTGCTTGCAATGGATCAGGTCTAGGCTGTATTGCAAAATCTGTGCTTCAGTCTGGAGAAAAAATATTTAGCCCCATTAAGATCAATATTTTTCTTTCAGATATTGACATGTGCATTCCATTTATGAAGTCTTTTCAGACTACCTAGAAAAATGAGGATGAACAGGCAGAAGGAAACCATGAGTGAATAGGACATGTGTTTCACCTTTATGGTTGAATAATAGACATCACAATAGGAAAGGCAGGACAGAGCCGTATGACCTGAGAGCCTGTTTAGCAACATTGTTTTATGCACAAGTCCCTTGATAATACTAGTGTGAATTCTGGATGCTTTTATTCCTGGATATTGTAGGATTTCTATTTAAAATGCTTCAAATATATTTCATATGTTACTGGACAGTTGTACATATTGCTGAGAAAATGTAGACCAATTGTGCATCTGTGCATTACTGGCCGGGGTAAGAAAAAGCTGCAGCTGAGAGTCTGGCTTACCTCAAAGCCAAACTATATTATACAATTCATCATTAGGCCTGACATCCTTGGGCTTTTGTTATTGTTTCATTTTCTAAATAAGACCAATTTTCTAAATGGGTATGAGGGGGCTTGGATTGCAGCATGGGAAGACTTAACACTTTAGGGGGTTTAACACTTTCTCCTGCCGTGTTCCCAATCACACAACAAACAAAACTGATAAATTGGCTCTAATGATATGTTTAATACACTCTGTAGTGTGACCCTCAGGTTGCCATGCCACCTCAAAGTTGCCTCATCATGGCGCTTTCAAGTGACCGCACAGCTGAGGGACAGGCATTGCTGTATAGTACATAGCCGCAGCCTCAACTGGGTGACCTGGAATGGAGGAGGTGGCAATGGCAACGGCAGCAGTGAGAGCTGCTGAGCTGGGAACATGTAGGAGGAGCTGTTGCCAGGAGAAGGAAGGAAAGGGGAACTTCCTATCTCTCTCTCGGGGGGGGGGTCACAAGGTGCTCATATTCTTCATCCCTCCAATACCCCTGCTAGGTCTCTTTCTCGTTCTCTCTGTACTAAGTCTTGCCTTATAAACCTTTTAGAATTTTTTGAGAAGGTCAACACGCATGTGGATGCAGGAGAACCTGTGGACATTATGTATCTGAATTTTCAGAAGGTGTTCAACACGGTCCCTCACCAAAGGCTACTGAGAAAACTCCACAGTCAGGGAATTAGAGGGCAGGTCCTTGATGGATTGGGAACTGGTTAAGACCAGGAAACAGAGAGTGGGTGTCAATGGACAATTTTCACAAATGGAGAGAGATGAAAAGTGGTGTGCCCCAAGGATCTGTCCTGGGACTGGTGCTTTTCAACCTGTTCAGAAATGACCTGGAGACAGGGTTGAGCAACGAGGTGGCCAAGTATGCAGACAACACCAAACTTTTCAGAGTGATGAAGATCAGAAGCAATTGTGAGGCACTCCAGAAGGATCTCTTTAAACTGGGAAAATGGGCAGCAAATTGGCAGATGCATTTCAGTGTCGGTAAGTGTAAAGTAATGCACATTGGGGCAAAAAATCAAAACTTCACATATAGGCTAATGCAGTGGTTCTCAAACTGCTGGGTCGCGACCCACCAGTTCATGTAACACTTCCCCCATCCCTTTAAGGGGCGGGGGAAGGGGAGGGAGACAGTGACACGATCTGCAATCAAAGCAGGCTCAAAGCACCTCCTGCAAAACAGAAGTGCTTTGCGCCTGCTTTGATTGCAGTTTCCAAGGAGGGCTGTGCAGGGCTTCCTGCATCTCCTGCAGCCTGCTGCAGCTCTACATAGTAAAAAGTAAGTCACAAGCACCCCCTTGCCCCCCTTAGCGACGCAATCCTGCGGATCGCATCACTGCCCTAGCCCCTTCCTCGCAAGAACTTACTGAGGGAGTAAAGCTCCCTCAGAGTTTGAGAACCACTGGGCTAATGGGTTCTGAGCTATCTGTGACAAATCAGGAGAGAGATCTTGGTGTGGTAGTGGACAGGTCGATGAAAGTGTCGACCCAATGTGCGGCGGCAGTGAAGAAGGCCAACTCTATGCTTGGGATCATTAGAAAAGGTATTGAGAATAAAACTGCTAATATAATGACGTTGTACAAATCAATGGTAAGGCCACACCTGGAGTATTGTGTTCAGTTCTGTTAGCCACATCTCAAAAAGGACATAGTGGAAATGAAAAAAGTGCAAAAGAGAGCGACTAAGATGATTACTGGGCTGGGGCACCTTCCTTATGAGGAAAGGCTATGGCATTTGGGTCTCTTCAGCTTAGAAAAGAGACGCCTGAGAGGGGACATGATTGAGATATATAAAATTATGCATGGGAATGATACATCAAAGAATGTGAAAACCAACAGCTTAGCTGAAAAGTCTGTCTACACAAACCGAATCTACACAATTGTAAGGCCGGAACTACCTGGCTGTATGTATTTGAGTGCTGTACATACATCTTGAAAAGTTGGATGTAGCTTGCTTCAAAGACCTTTTCCATCTTCCTAAGAAATTTGGTTATGAGAACTAGGCATAATATTAGTCAGTGGTTTTTATTAGTCAGGAACACTTGGGGAAAGAGTTAAAATACATTCAGGACATTTTAACAGGGTTGTTTCTTTTTGTGGTTCATGTCTCATGAGAATCGTAAAGACTTTGTTGGTAGCAGAGTAGAAAAAATGAGTAACACTTTCCTTGAGAATTGGAAAAGTACATTCTGAGAATAAATTTAAATTTCCTAAGTAACTTGCTGACCAGTAAGTTTTAATGATTTGTTTTCTTTTTAGAACTTGGAAAATATGGTATCCAAAAACTTTTTTGCTAAGGTTCAGAGAAGTTCCTCTTGTCTTTTCTAGCTCTCGTGTTGCTGGAGAGAGCCTGTAAGCAGCCATGAAGCTGAGGATGAACTGAGAAAGACACTGAAAAAAATCTCTAGAGCAGCGGTTGTCGAACTAATTGCTTTGAAGTTGGACTGCAGTGTTTAGTCAATATAATTGCTTGGACTAAATAATTAAAAACCTAGTTTTAGTCAAATCTAAAAATGCCTTTGATTGAGTAGCAAACTTTTTAAAAAGTCAGTGCTTATAAAAACTGTAAATTGCAAGCATCCTCTGGAAAAAAATGTATTTTTTTCTTAAAGAAGGGAATGTCTGTTCTAAGATGTCTGCGATGACTTATCTGTGTCGTTTAAATATGAAGTATGACGTTTGCTTTCAAACTACTGGTTCTTGCTCATAGGCAGATTTAATTGACAAAAACACATAAAGTTACAAATTTTAATTGGGTTGCTGCCTTCCTTTGGAGTTGTCCTGTTAAAGTTGGTGAGAGCTGGTGTGTTGCTAGTTAGTTTCTGGTGTTCTGATGTTGCCAGATGTCAAGTTATTAAGTAGTCTTGGGTCAAGCCACTGTTCACTCAAGCTCAGTCCTCTTTCTATAATGTGGGAATAGTTTTGACTTGTTTTCGTGTAGATTATGCAGATATACTGTGTACAGATAATACTTTATAAGTTTAGTGCTTGGGACACTGTAAGTGGTACACAGTGTTGGTGAAATGTCTTGCAATGGGGGAGGGTTGAAGAATTGCAACACCCACCTTACTTGGGAATTTAATATAAATTAGAGAAGGGGGGGAAGGATGGTATCTGATGGAAGTCCAAAATAACTAGAATAAGACTGCAATCCTAAACACACTAGCCTGGGAGTAAATTCCATTCCATTGAATACAATAAAACGTACTTCTGAGTAAACCTGGTTAGAAATTTTCTGAACTTTCATATGTATTCTTTAAAAATTGTTCTCTGTATCAAATACCTCAAATATGCAGTACCACACGTAACTATATAAATATATCCTCTAATATTCTAAACCTGAGGAGTAGTCTATTCACCTACTTAAAAGGTCAAGAAGCCAAATATCTGTATAATAGTTCTCATTAACACCTGTTTCTAATATACTGAAAGAAAGTCCACACTTCTTGGATTAGGGCAAATGGTTACCATTCCCATCAGAGAATCTCTTTATACAGGTAATCTTGCACATCAGCGTAATGTGCCAATATCATCTTCTCTAGGCCTCTATAGTGGATGCTTGATTTTGACAACATGTACACAAAATTTAATCATGCGGTGATAAAGTTGCCAGCAAAAGTTAATGTTGGAATCTAACTCAAGGATTTAGTTGATATAGAGTTGTGCCTCAGTTCCATTCCTGGATTTCCTGCAGATGCTGGAACTCGTGGATAATCGGATCCGCTATTCAGGCCACACTAAACCCTCTGAACACAATTGGAACTGTGTTCTGGTCATGTCTGGAAGGCCTGCTAGGGGCCCCTCTAGGGCCTTAGGAAGGCTGAAAACTGCAGTTCTTTAGGTTCAGGTCAACCTTGGTTTGGGTCATGTCCTGCGTTGAATCAGATCAGCAAATGAAAAATCTGTGGATAATTGGGTACCAACTGTAGTTATATTCCATTATTTAATTATATAACCCAGCTTACACTGAAAAGAGAAAACTTTTGAGACAGTACAGAAATACATGCCAGTTAAATATCTTATCTACAGCTTGGAAGAAAGGATATATGTTTGCATTAAAGTGATATTTGTTCCAAAATTTAGAGTGACAGTGTCTCAATATGTGTTATGCCAGTTATTACAACAAGTGTGAAGAGCATTCAACAAACAGCTCCGAAGAGTTGGCTTTGGTTTTATCAGATGTTTTCTACTGAGATGCTGCTTCAGAATTGAAAAATGAGATAGAATCATGGAGCTTCTGCCTACTGGACTGTTTAAAAAAATCCTTACTACTGTGTATCTTGAAGGTGGCATTGTGCCTAGAGATACTGCTGAACTCTGGGCATCAGTTTTGGCCAGTCCGCCCCTGTTGATTCATTTTGTATGCAATCCAAGATAATTCATGGTTTGGATCTTATATGGATCCAAACAAGTGTCTGAAATATAAAATAGACATGTACAGAATGCTTTTGTCTGATTGAATTTACGTTCTTCCACACCCATCTTGTATGCATGCATTGTAGGAAAAATGTTAACTGATTCCTGAAACTGTTACTATTAGACCTTTATTTGTAAATTTGACCCTCTCCCCAATATCTCCCAGTTAACCACTGTCAACAAATGACTGACTTTAATAGCCATGTGGCATTGGACAGCTGATTGGTGGAGAGTCTTATAGGCTGCTCTCCCCTCTCTTAAGTACTATGAAAGCAATTCTTTCCTCTAATTCTATGAGATTAGGGATACTTGATTTTTTTCTTGCTTTCAGCCATTGTATGCAAATCCCAAAATTGGCAGTTTCCTAGTACTGCATTTGATTTTAGAGAACTCTCAGACCTAGTTCTAAATCCTCTTCAACAACAGCAGTGCTACATGGAGACCACAATCCTGTGCATGTTCAGGAAAAAGCAAAACTGAATTTGTTGAAACTTGCTTCTAAGTAGATATGCATCAGATTGCTCTGTATGTTCCTTTAGCAGTGATCTTTTTTGTCTTGTCTCTTTAAAATTGTTCTTCTCTGAATCTGTTTCTTTCAGCCTTTTTCTGTCTTCTCCACCTTTTCTTAGCAACTATCTGTGCCTCCTTAGGGAGGCTCACCTAAGACTTAAGAAGCAGGCCACTAAGATACAGTCCTGGACTTGTACCTGCATTTGAATCTTGCATTTCTAGTAAACATGGCTATGAATGTGTCTCTTGAACCACTAATATAACTAATCAGTCTTCTCTCACTCAGGCTTTAGAGGCACAGCTTTAGCAGCGGTAATGAAGACAATTTGGGGTAGGGGAAGCAGACCTTTCTAAATGGAAGCTCTTGACATTTTTGAAAAGTTATCCAAGTTTTGCCTTGAAACAGTTTCTTTTCACATTAAATACTTGATTTTTTTTTTTTTTTTTTTTACTGTAAAGGAAGTGTGACTTCATGGAGCATTATTTTTAAAAGGGCAGATAAATAGTAAGCTGCTCAAAACAATAAAGGGAACACTTAAACAACACATCTGAGATCTGAATGAACGAAATATTCCTATTAAATGCTTTGTTCCTGACATAGTTGAATGTGCTGACAACAAAATCACACAACAATCATCAATGGAAATCACATTTATTAACCCATGGAGGTCTGGGTTTGGTGTCGTACTCAAAATTGAAGTGGAAAAACACACTACAGGCTGATCCAACTTCGATGTAATGTCCATACAGCAAGTCAAAATGAGGCTCAGTAGTGTGTGTGGCCTCCACGTGCCTGTATGACCTCCCTACAACGCCTGGGCATGCTCCTGATGAGGTGGCGGATAGTCTCCTGAGGGATCGCCTCCCAGACCTGGACTAAAGCATCCGCCAACTCCTGGACAGTCTGTGGTGCAACGTGGCGCTGGTGGATGGAGCGAGACATGATGTCCCAGATGTGCTCAATTGGATTCAGGTCTGGGGAACGGGCGGGCCAGTCCATAGCATCAATGCCTTCATCTTGCAGGAACTGCTGACACACTCCAGCCACATGAGGTCTAGCATTGTCTTGCATTAGGAGGAACCCAGGGCCAACTGCGCCAGCCTATGGTCTCACAAGGGGTCTGAGAATCTCATCTCGGTACCTAATGGCAGTCAGGCTACCTCTGGCAAGCACATGGAGGGCTGTGCGGCCCCCCAAAGAAATGCCACCCCACACCATTACTGACCCACTGCCAAACCGGTCATGCTGGAGGATGTTGCAGGCAGCAGAACGTTTTCCCTGGTGTCTCCAGACTCTGTCACGTCTGTCACTTGTGCTCAATGTGAACCTGCTTTCATCTGTGAAGAGCACAGGGTGCCAGTGGCGAGGTTGCCAATCTTGGTGTTCTCTGGCAAATGCCAAACGTCCTGTACGGTGTCAGGCTGTCAGCTCAACCCCCACCTGTGGACGTCGGGCCCTCATACCACCCTCATGGAGTCTGTTTCTGACCGTTTGAGCAGACACATGCACATTTGTGGCCTGCTGGAGGTCATTTTGCAGGGCTCTGGCAGTGTTCCTCCTGGCAAGAAGGCGGAGGTAGAGGTCCTGATGCTGGGTTGTTGCCCTCCTATGGCCTCCTCCACGTCTCCTGGTGTACTGGCCTGTCTTCTGGTAGCGCCTCCATGCTCTGGACACCACACTGACAGACACAGCAAACCTTCTTGCCACAGCTCACATTGATGTGCCATCCTGGATGAGCTGCACTACCTGAGCCACTTGTGTGGGTTGCAGACTCCGTCTCATGCTACCACTAGAGTGACAGCACCGCCAGCATTCAAAGGTCACCCAAACATCAGCCAGAAAGCATAGGGACTGCGAAGTGCAGTGGTCACCACCTGCAGAACCACTCCTTTATTGGGGTTGTCTTGTTACTTGCCTATGATTTCCACCTGTTGTCTACTTCATTTGTGCAACAGCATGTGAACTTGATTGTCAATTGGTGTGGCTTCCTAGGTGGACAGTTTGATTTCACAGAAGTGTGATTGACTTGGAGTGACATTGTGTTGTTTAAGTGTTCCCTTTATTGTTTTGACAGTGTATATACTAAAATTAAAGGTGTGGAAAGAATATACAAAAGATTGGGTAGTTCCCCTAAGCCAGGGGTGCTCAAACTTTCAACTTTAGGGATGCTGGACCTTTAACAAGTGTATAGAAGTGAGAATTGCAGCAGGTGCAACTTGTCATCCCACAGATGACAAGCTACACCTGCTGAAATTCTCTCTTCTATATACTTGTTAAAGGTCCAGCATCCCTAAAGTTGAAAGTTTGAGCACCCCTGCCCTAAGCTGTCAAGGTAAAATTTGTCCAGTGTTCAAACATCACACTTCCTAAAGAGAATTTAAGCATCCCTGCATATGTCTGAGTCTTGGGCCCTAACTATTGCAGTGTTATACCTGTGTATCTGATGCACGCATTTGAGACTGCAAGTGGAAGCCTCATGTGGCTGAATCATGCTGCATAACAACTGCATAAGCCCCTACTAGCAGTTTCAAGTGGTATAACTCAGACGAGGCTATACCACCTCAAGAAGCACTAGGCCCTAATTTCATATAACTTTTTAGAGAATGTTCATTTTAGGTAAGGAAGCATAGCACATGTAGAAGGGAAAACTGCCTTCACATCAGTCTGTATGTGCGCTGAAATTATGAATAAGTGTCCTCCTCTGGGTGCCCCTGTTGTCAGAGATGAGGCTGGTGACACGTAAGAAGAGAGTCTTCTCAGTTGTAACATCCTGTTTGTTGACTTCTCTCCCCAGGGAAACCTGCTTGGTGCCTACTGTGCTATCTTCTTGGTGATAAGTGGATGCACCACTTTTTTCCCCCTAGGCTTTATCTGTTAATAATATGGCTCTAGTGCTTCCAGTTTTAACTTTTGTTAAAAAGTTTTAACTTTTAACAGTGCTTCCATCTTTTTAACTTTTGAAGTTGCTGCTGTTCCTGCTTGCCAGGTTTTGTTCTTTTTGTGAGCCATTCTAAGAATGTTTATATTGAAGGACTGTGTCAAAATTGAATTTAAAAAATATAAAGCACTTTGCCAGCAGCTAGAACGAATTACATACAGTACATCAAGAAAATGTCTGTCTGCTTGCATGTAATGTGTTCAGATGTCTTCATTCTGAAGGCTGAAATTTTATATATTACATTGATATCCAGCTTTCTGATACCATGAAACTTGAGACAGTGTACATGGGGTTCTCAGGTAGTCGATCATTCAGAGTTACATCCCAGTCCTATCAGTATTGGGCTATTGGAGGAAAGGATTTATGTCAGAGGAAGAGTCTTCCGCTGTTGTAAAATGGCTGCCAGTGGAGCACAGAGCTCCATAGAAATATGATTGAAACACCCTGGAAGAAAGCAGCAGGATTCAAAACTACCTTGACAAGTTTGATGACTGGGTCCATACCAATAGAATGAAGTTCAAAGTAAATGATTCAGAATGACCCTGTCAGACCTGATTGGACACACTGAGGATTTTATGAAGATGCTACTTGCTATCTTTTTGATATTCTAGTATTTGTGAATGCTTATTAGAAATGAAATTTTGAAATTAATTTTTAAAATGTATACGTACACTGGCAGGAATGGAATATTCATTTTTATCAGGTGTTGCTCCTTGAGCAGTGTTGCTCATATTGGTGACTTGTTCCCCACATGAGCAACTGTGGTATAGCCAATTCCATCTATGATGACCTGACCCAACCAGTATCTTCTTAAAGACTAATTTCAGCACAAGCTTTTGGGGACTGCAGTCTACTACATCAGATACTTCAAGTATCCTGCTGAAGGGGCTGATGTATATACACATATGCAACATGTTTTATTTTTCTTTAAAAGTATTGGGAGTAGTTCAATGGCAGTGGTAATTATGAAAACCTGTGTGCAGTAGCATAGCTACGGTGGGCCACAGCATTAAGTTTGCAGGGAGCCTTGAAATGCTGTGCAAGCTGCCTCTCCCCCTTGCCACTGGTGGCAAGAGCAAAGCAGAGGAGATGCCTCCCATGGCTCTTGCCCTCAGGAATGGCTCTGATGGTGAGGGGGACGAGCAGCTTGTATGGCACATTGAGGCACTCTACAAGACTTGGTGCTATACCTCTCTTGTAGCTACGCTATTCTCTGTGTGAGAGGAGGAAAGGTATTGGTCTACTCGATACTGATGTCATAAAGGCTCTTAGGCCTATTTAATTGAATAGCCTTGCTGTGTGTTTCCTAATTGCAGTTTCTTGGGAAGAGTGGCATTTGGTGTGCTTTTTCTCAGTTATTCAATTTCTTACTATTTTCCTTCTTTCTCTCAGTTATCATTCTGGCAAGAAGAAGAAGTTATACAGATCTGCATTTACTTTTTGGGTTCATTTCTAGTGGGGCTTACATGTATGGGGGGAATCTTAAGGTTTTAATTAGATAATTGTATTTAATTTTCATTGTTATATATGCAATTCCTCCAAAGAACTGCATTGCAGCATGTTGGGGCTAACTGCACACCCAAGTACAGATTCTGTTTTTTGTGTTAATTGATGCAGCCATTTCCTCCTTCCCTTTAGTGGTATGTCTGATATGTGGGTGTCTTCATATAAAACATGTGAGAAGCTGACAGTGAATGAAACTGCAAATAAAACTATTTAGAGCTAGTGCGCGCGCTCTCTCTCTCTGGTTGTACGGAGCTGTTGCTCTTCTGTAGTTTTCTTGGTTCTCATCCTATTAATGTTTTAATTCTTTAAATTCTGACTTTGTGTACATGCTTAATTCATAGTATTTTAGGATTTCTGTAATATCTCCAACTTTAATACTTAACCTTTGTTTTTCGTCTTCCCAGGCAGCTAGAAGGCACAGCCAGTTTAGTTTTCCTTTAGCAATTCTTGCAATTTTTGTTGAAGTGCACTTCATACTGCCCCCTGTTTTTGGTCCACAGATGCTAAAAGAAAATGTGCAGTTTCTGAGCTAGTTCACAGGGCACAGTAGAGGGATGCTTCTGAGCCTTGCAAGCAAGCAAGTTTTGCAAGCCCTGAGCTTCCCTTTCCAAGCTTGTATAAACTCTAAGATGTGACTGAACTCCAGATTCTGTGTACATAGTACATATTCTTGCGCCACTTTTCTAGACTGAAGAAGCCCAAACGCTGTAGCCTTTTCCTCATAAGGAAGGTACCCCAGCCCAGTAATTATTTTGGTTGCTCTCTTCTGCACCTTTTACATTTCCACCATATCCTTTCTTGAGATGCGGCGACCAGAACTAGACGCAATACTCCAGGTGTGTTCTTACCATCAATTTGTACAATGGCATTATAATATTAGCTTTTTATTCTCAGTACCTTTTCTGATGGTCCTAAGCATGGAATTAGCCCTCTGATTATGAATTTGTATATGCTACTGGGCAGGAATGACATCTGACAAATTATTTTGATTATGATTGTGATGTATTAAGTTGCTTCTACATACATTTCCAACAAATATTCCTCCCCAACTCATTGTGTGTATAGCTTGTGCTCCTGTATACTGACTTTGTATTAAGTTTTGGAGCTTACCTAACATCTTTATTTTGGTAGGCACAAAGTCTGTTTTTCTTGGAACGGGAAACTGACGACTTGTCTCTCATATGTGCTGAAACATGCAACTAGGGAAACTGTAATATTTTGTCAAATGAGATCTGTAATTGAAAAATGTGTCTGACATGAAAAATAAAAATGTATTTAATAGATGCCTCAGATTTTGAGCAGTTTATTTGGAGCACACCTTCAGACCACTTTTGTCAGCTTACTTTTTTATCGTGAATTCTTTTTCAATTTAAGAGCTTACTTTTTTATGTCAGAAAGGTAGAGGCAAGATTATGACATGTTTGAGGTTTGTTTGCCTCAAATTATATTCCATTTGCAGCCATCTGCTACTCTGCTAAATTCACTGAAATTAGTGGTACTTTCTCCAGAACTGCTGTACAGGTGGGGCCTCCGTATCCACCGGTTATCTGCCCTGGTACACCAGACTCATGTTGAGCTAGACTTGGCTCAGTCTGAACCCTCCGAAACTGTGCTCTGGTCACCTCAACAGAGCTTTCTGAAGTCTGCAAAGGCCATGTGCATCTGCCCATGGCCTCTGTGGTCTTCAGAATAGCCGTTACAGTCAAAAATCACTACAGTTGGAGCCTATTTATGTGCATGAGTTCTGCTCAATGACCCACCATGATTAAGAAAACATGCGTTGTGCTAAATTGCATAGAGTTATGCAAATACGCTGCAGCCTGACACTTGGGAATGGAAGGAAACTAAGGCAGAGTTTCTCAATCGCCTCCCCCTCCTCAGCTCCGTACTTAGCCCTCCCCGCTTCTTTCACAGGTGGGATGCTGAGCTTTTAAGAGTCCAGTCCTATGCATTTCTACTCAGAAGTAAGCTCCATTGTAGTCAATGGGGCTTACTCCCAGGAAAGTGTGGATCGGATTGTAGCCTAAATTTCATGCTTTGCTTGCTGGGAAGACTTTCTTGCTGGGCTGTTTCGTTTGTGTAGGCTGGAGCAAGGAGAGCCTGCACCATCTCAGTCTGAAGGGGGGGAATTCAGCAAACACTCCCTGGGTTTTTTAAAGTAATCCCCTCTGTTATTACCGCTCGCACGCATGTGTGCGTGTGTTAGAGAGAGAGAGAGAGAGAGAACGCTCCACCTTGCTGCTTGTGCTCTGGCTACAGAGGTTTTCTGCCCCCCTTTCCCTCTTCAGCCTCTTTGCTGGCTCAGGGGCTACAGGAGTGTTACTGTTCCTTCGCAAGGGGAGCCTCTTCCAGGGCTCCAGGGCTATTTCCCTGCCTGTGCCATGTGGAACTTTTTTGCAGTATTTTGGTCTGCCTTGAAACAGAACAAGACACCAGCGCAGGACAAAGGAGGCAAAGGTGTGTGCGACTTTGAATCCCCCCAACCCGATTCAGACAGATTCGAAAACAGGTCCAAAGATAAAAAAAATTAATGGATAAATAGGTAGCACCGGTACTTCTAGTTTCCCCATGAAAACCAGAAGTGATGTTTTTATGCTTTTTAAGGTGTTCTGAGGCCCAGGGAGGCATAAAACATTGGCATAAAAATGTCATTGCTAGTTTCCCAAGGGAAACGGGAAGTAGCTTTTTTTGCCATAATGGCAATTCTGAAACCCTCTAAAAGTGACCCAATTACAGCTCTGGTCACCTTCAGAGAGTTTAAAGGCCCTAAACTGTGGATTTGCAGTTTTTGGTATACATGGGGCGGGGATCTGAGAATAGATCCTCTGCGAATACCGAGGCCCCACCTGTATAGCTGTATTAAACAGAGATGTTTTAGGTACATAAGCTGTGTTTGGTGTTCAGCTACTTGTCTTCAGGGAAGCTGTAGACTGGGACCAGGATTTGGCTTGTGTTAGAAGTATGTATTTAGCAGTGGTGATGGCGATGCCACTGTGGAGTTAATCTCTTCCTGTGACCATTCAAGGCTAGGATGAATTGCCCTGGGATGACTAGGATGACTGCAGCTTCCTCTCTCCTAATGCATCATACATATCAGTAAGCTGTTCACGCCTGTGAACAATCAGGAGATTCGAAATGAGTGAAAGCTATGCCAAAAACCTGTCCAGTGGCACCTTTGTCATATGTAATCACATCACATGTTTATCTGAATTCATCAAAAGTGCTCATGCTATACTGGTTCCATATACAAGGTCCAGGTGTAGCATCTTGAGCAAAAAGACGTTGTGGAGGCAATATGAAAGAAAGATCTTAGTGCTTATCCCTCATGTAAATTAACATAGGAAGGAAAAAATGCCTCCACTGCAGGAATGTGACATACCAGCTCAGCTTTGTAGAGTTTACTTCTCTCGTCAGCTGATTCTGTGAAACACTGCAGATAACTTTTGTCCTAGATTACAGCTGCTCCACTATGGAAGGCATTTGCTTTGATATTACCTTGTTTAATTTGAGTGTTTACCTTCTCTTTCTTCTGACACATCCCATGTTTTACAAAGCACGGCTTGTTTTGCTGAATTCTCCTCCTTTTCTATCATCTTGAGGATGTATTGTATAGATTATGCATACTAATTTTTGTAGTTAGTGGAAAGTACCTGAGGTTTTTGGGAACTGTAATATGATAGACTTCCTCACTTGTAGACTTACTATTTGCTTCTAGGGAATTTGGGTGTACAATCCATTTTCTTGCTTACTACCCTCTTTGACAAGGTGAAAGAACTCGTCGATACAAGACTATATTTTTCAGCCTGTTCAAATCCAACCAATGATTAGTGTGGAAGACTGTGGGAACTCATTGAACAAAAGATCTGTGTTCCCCATAGTACCTGAAACAGTAGCAGTACCAGCTGGGCATAATGCAGCAATTTCTTAGTCATCTCTAAGACTGAACTGGAAATCCATAATTGTCTAATGACTGATGTAAGGAGGCTAGGAGCTGTAACTTTTTATGACTGCTGCTCAGAGGACCAGTACCATTTGCCTCTCACATGCACATGCCCGATCTTGGAAGCTAAGCAGGGTCAGGCCTGGTTAGTACTTGGATGGGAGACCGCCTGGGAATACCAGGTGCTGTAGGCTTATACCATAGTCTTTTGAGACTGAAGGTTGCCAGCCAGTGGAGGGCATCTTGTCCCCTCCCTTTTACTGAGTAGCAAAGAGGAGATGAATGGGACTGCCATTAGCCAGTTCACGGCTACTTCTGGGTCTGTGGCAATATTCAGTGCAACAGCCTGGGTCTGTGCCTTCGATCAGCCTCTAAAACTCCATAGATGTAGGGTAGAACCAGTTGGAGATCATCAGATTTTTACTAGCTTATAAGAAGCTGTCCTGAGGTAATATGTTTGTGGTTGATGAAAGCTGTGTAGTTCTGCCATGAATAATTATAACTGGTAAAGTAATGGATTTATGGATGAGTTAATTTCATGTTGAAAAGATATGGCTAGAACAGCTAACGATTAACTATATTAGTCATCTTAATAGATGATCTGCTACTAATCCCAATTTGTCAGAGGACCTGGTGACCTAAGATCTATGATTACACAGGCCAACACACATTTTGCTTCCTTAAATGTTACACCAATTCCTGGGTATATTTGGGGTGCTGATTCAAAAAATGGCATCCATTTTGCCCTAAATCACATCTTGTTTTGGAGATATAGTATAGCCTCTGTAGTGAATGGTTCAACAGCTTCCTCATGAGGAAGCCTACACCATGGCTTCCTCATGAGGAAGCTGCTTGAACCATTCACTAATGAGGTTATACTATATCTCCAAAACTAGACGTGATAGGGCAAAATGGATGCCATTTTTGGAATCGGCACCCCAAATTAATATCAAACCTCCGTAAAGTTTGGAAAAAACTTTTCTAACCCTCAATTTTATAGGCCTGTATTTGATTTTTTTTAAAAGGGCTAATACAAATATTTAATATAGTTCAGTCAACGCTAGATTCTTCATTCATTAAATATAATCTAAAGAAATAACTTTGCTGCGATTTGAGGTGTCTCCATTGCAGTGGGTTAACAGAATGCAAATTAGAATATTGAACTGAACTAAAGAGAGAGGAAAATATAAAGGAGATCAATGTCTGTCCCTTGCCTGTTGTGCAGTGTGTAACTTTGTATGCCAGGTTTTCATCAGTAGAGGAGTGCAGTGCATAGAATAGAAACAAGGGGATGATGTAACTAGAGATTGGGTAATATGACAGGCTTTGAATAAAAAAAGTTCATAAAAGGCAGTAGGTGATATAGAATGAATAACCCAAATATTAACATCAGCACAATTAATTGAGAGGGTTGAGGCATGCGTTTATTAAAATAACTTGTTTACATCACAGTAGTTTGTATACAGTCTTTGTAACTGATGGATTATCAAAATGTTTCATAAATTTCAATTTAGTATAGTACCGTTTGCAGTGGAAAGTAAAATTGATACAAAAGCTACGCAGCAAGGTGGGTCCAGAAGAGTCGTAAAGAGTTGATACGTCACTCTTGCTAAGGCATTTTAAATGTATTAGCACAATTTGGATAACTTGGGAATGTGACAGTGAGCCTTGGGGGAAAATAATGCACCACATTTTTTTTCTTCAACAATTATTTATTGAACACAATGAAACTTACACACAAGAAAGAATGATGTTTCTTCTACACTCCCTATTTTTCCACGTAATCTCCGTCCAGTTCTATGGCCTTCCTCCAGCGAGACACAAGGGCATGTATGCCCTGTCGGTACCACTCCTTGTTCTGGTCACGAAGCCATTTCTGCACTGTGCGAATCACCTCTTTGTCATCCTCAAAATGTCTTCCGTGAATGGCATCCTTTAATGGCCCAAACAAGTGGAAGTCTGAGGGAGCTAGGTCAGGGCTGTAGGGTGAATGGGGTAACACAGTCCAACCCTGTTTAGTGATGTGTTCCGAAGTCCTCAAACTTGTGTGAGGCCGAGCGTTATCATGTTGAATCAAACATTCACCTGGGTTGTTATGGCGCCGAAGTCGCTGGAAGCGCTTCTTGAGTTTGGTTAATGTCTTCACATAAGCTTCAGAATTAATGGTGCTGCCTCTTGGCATCACATCAATGAGTATGACGCCCTCACAGTCCCAAAACACAGTGATCATGACCTTACCGGCGGAAGCAGTTGCTTTGAATTTTTTCTTCTGTGGAGATTGAGGATGCTGCCATTCCATCGACTGTCGTTTTGTTTCGGGCTCAAAATGGTGAACCCAGGTTTCATCACCTGTCACAATCCTGGACAAGAACGCTTCCCCCTCATCTTCAAAACGTTTCAGCAACTCAGAAGAAATGTTTTTTCTGAGAGATTTGTGGTCCACCGTAAGACAGCGCGGAACCCATCGTGCACACACTTTTGAGTAATCAAGAGCACGGATGATTGCATCCACACTTCCTTTGCTGATTGACAGCTTCAGTGCCAACTGCCTAGTCGTTATGCATCGGTCCTCGCGAATGAGCACATCAGCAAGCTGCGTCTTGTCAGGTGTGACAGCCATGGATGGCCGCCCCGAACGCTGCAAATCTTGGAGCTCTGCCGAACCGCCTTCTAATGGCCTCACCCTCTGTGCCCAGCGACTAACCGTACTTCTGTCGACTGCAGATTCTCCATAAACTGTACACAAACGTTTGTGAATGTTCCCAACAGTTTCTTTCTCCCCAGTGAGAAATTCAGTGACACGCTGCTTGTAACGTACATCACTTACAGACGCCATTTCGAAACACTGCTGCAGCTACGCTATCTGTCAAAAGAAACCAAAAATTTGTGCACTCCTGAAAATTCAAATAATGTATATCTAAAGTTTCGCATTCATACCATTACTGTAGGCTGAGAAAAAAAATGTGGTGCAATACTTTCTGGGCGACCCTCATACCATATATTGGGTGCAAATGTGTAAATGATCTATTTAATGATGTTTTGGCTATAGTCAAATTTGTTGGTTTCTCTGATGAGCATTAGCTTTATGATGATGAACAAGTCAATGACTTTGTATTGCATGTAGGCTGTACCATTAAGAACACGTAAAACTGCAGTAATATTACTAGGGAAACTTTGGTATGCATATTAAGTGTCCGCTGTCTCTGGTGCTCAACTTTAATCTTGGATTCATGCTCCTTGGAAATCAGGATTGCAGTTTGGTGGGAGGATCCATAGCTTGGTGAAAGAACATATGCTTTGCAAGAAGACGATGGGAAAGACCTTTGTTTAAAAAAGTTAACAGGAAGCAGAAGTTAACTTCCTGTTGACCTCTATTTAGTATTTTGAAGTGTTCACAGTAGAAGGCAGAGCAGTTGGTGGCTCTGCCTTCTTGCTGGGACGAGGCAGAACGGAAGGAAAAGGTGAGGCAGCCCCTCTCATTTCCTTCTGTCACATATTTTGTAGTGTAGCAAATACCCCCAAAGAGCTCTTAGTAGCTCTCCAATAAAAGGCAGCAGTGCTATCTGGGCTGGATGAGGATGGCTGGGTTTGTGAGAGAGGGACCTGAGAAATGAAAACTATGCTTGATGGTGAGGGGGTGGGCTGAGATTTTCAGCTTGGTGTAGGTCATTTGAGCTTCCAAGCTTTTTGAATGAATTAGCAAAGATCAGTGTATTATTGGGTTCACATTACAATATTTTAATGATACGATTGAGTCCCTGGAATAGATTAGTATAGTAAATCGAGGGCCCCCTGTATAGCAGATTTATGTGTTCAGTGTTAAAGCCTTTACTTTCACATTGTGGTTCCAAAAGAAATTATCAGACCCTTAAGTCTGATATTAATTTTGGAACAGAAACTCCATTGCTAAATGAAGCAAATGCCTAGTTGTTAGACATTTGGTATTGTGAGAATTGCAGAACAAAACTATGTTGTCACCAAGTTTGCAAAACAGTCCCCAGTTTTGAGAATCAAGTATTTTTGCAGAGCTTGTGGAAAATCTTGCCCTTTAGCATTCAGTGCTGTGTCAGTGGTGTTGCTCATAGTGGTTTTTCTCTTCTCAAAAAGGGAAAGTTATGAGGAAGAAAATAAACAAAATGTTAGCAAATAAGATACTGTTTCAAGAGGTAGACTAGAATTGATAAGAATGTAAAATGGGGAAGTGCTATCCATTGGCTGAGTGAAAGATGCTGCAAATATGTTTATACTGCATAGTTAAACTGTTCATAATGTCTTCTTCAGATGTGTAAAATGTGTGCAACTTCAGTTATTCCTGGGTCAATATTATGAAAGTTGAATGTAGGAATTCACCTTCTCTCTGTATATAGTTGCTCATGGATGTTCAAAGTTGAAGATCCAGATTTTTTTAAAACAAGGTTTATTTTGTGTCTGAATAATTTGAATGCAGCCTTTCAATCTGGGCAAAATTCGATGTGATGGTGGCCACCATGTTTGTTTACATCTTATGTCTACCCCAATAAAGTAGTTAGGTCGTGGGTCTAGTTCTGACATCAGAGGAAGTGCATAAAATAAGAGAAAATGGATTATCTGCTGCCTGTGCACTTTCTGCTGGACTCTTCTCTTCCATCCAGCTCAGTTCTGATTCCAGAAGTGAGCCAAACGGAGAGAAAAGTGCTTGAGGACAGACCAGTGGGAGGTTAGGTTCAGATCTCCACACTTCTGATAAAATCTTAACCTTTCTACATCCTGCTTTATACATGAATAAGGCAAACATGATTAAACACAAAGGTGTCTTCTGCTATTGTGTTTAATGTACAGTATCTGTTTTACCTCTGCAGGCGGTTCTCAAACTGGGACGTACCTGGAAATGGTGGGAAATGTGAAGTCATATGTAGGAGTAGATTACTGAAGCAGGTGGTGGCTTATTCCATCAGAGCCCTGGGTGGATTGAGTGTCCCTTGAAGAGTCTTGACCCTTGTTGATGAGAAATGTGTGTAACTGTGCCTTTACTTGTCCCATCATCCCAGTGTGATATGGGAAGACAGGAACTACAAGGAAAAAAGCAGATATTTCTTCCCAGTGACTTTCTGTGCGTGGTCTGGGGAGGGGGAAGATTAGAGAAATGTTATTGATTTCCCTTCTAATGCCAGTGTTATGATTAGAACCTCAAACAGCACATGACTGGAGCTTGCTGCAAGCAAGTAACAATTGAGGATCTTTGCATGCTTTTCTGAAAGAAATAGTTGCATGTGGGAAAAGGCAGGTAAAATTAAAAGGGGCAACAAGTTCAAAGTTTTAACACCACTCTATCCAAAGAATGAGTACACAATGTACACTAGAGACAAGAACATTTCCCCCCTCCTCTGCACAAACCTCTGATACTTCAGTATGAATACTTTGTGCTATCTGCTGTTAGTGTCCCTGATATCTTATCTCTTCAGCCACTCTTTTTGTTTACTTTTCACATTTAAAAAGACCCCCATGTCCAGAAAGGTGAAGATCATCTAGAGCAGGGGTGTCCAAACATTTTGGCAGGTGGGCCACATCATCTCTCTGACACTGTGTTGGGGGGGGCGGGGGAGGGCCGGGGGAAAAAAAGAATTAATTTACATTTAAAATTTGAATAAATTTACATAAATGAATTTATTAGAGATGGAACTTATATGAATGAATGAAGGTTTTGCAGTAGCTCAAGGCCTATAAAAGACCTTGCACAAAGCAAGGTCATCCTTTCCTTCGCTGCCGTTGCTGCTTCACAGATGTGAAACAGTAAGTAGCGGAGGGAGCCCTCATCCCACAGCTCATGCGAGAGGTTGAACAGTCACCCTCACGCTGAGAGTAGTCGTGTTGGGCCAGCACGGGCTCCAGCAAGTCTCAGGAGGGCCAGAGGCTAATTGGAGTCTGGGTTCTCCCCGCGGGCTGGATCGGGAGCCCCTGAGGGCTACAGGTGGACCCCGGGCCGGGGTTTGGGCTCCTCAGTCTAGAGTGCTAACTCACCACTTGGTCATGCTACTACATTAGGTAAGTCACACTAGCACCATCACACTGTTTTCTCAGAGAAAGGGGGGGAGAGATTTTTTTTAAAATTGAGTTACTTGTTGCAAGTACAAAGGTTAAAGAAGAGTGCGAGTCTGAAAAGGTTGAAGGCTATTTATTTAGAAGTCTTTGGGCACAATCCTATCATGCACTGGAACAGGCATGCCAGGAGGCTTGTGCTTTATCCAGCATGAGATAAGGCACAACAGTGGGTCAGCTGAAGGTAAGGGGGAATTCTTCCCCTTACCCCTGGGTAAGCCACTGTAGCCCCTATGGGTCTCCTTGGATTTGCGCCACCTCCTGAGGTGGCACAAGTTCAAGGAGAGCGGAGCAGCCTGAAGCCACTCTGTGCTAGAATCTAGCATAACAGCAGGACCCCAGCCACACCTCCCACTCCCCACCTGCCCCGGCCGATGCAAGTCTTGCTCCAGCCTTTGCAGGTCAGCACGCCTCTGTGCGCTGGCCCAGCCAACTCACTTACGGCACGTTTGCAACCCTCCTGGGCATGTGTAAGGGACTTGTGCTGGCCCAAGGGCAAGACAGGATTGCGCCCTTTATGATCCAAATAAGCTATTGAGCAGACTGCAGATTCTGCCTGGTTATAAAGTGTTTCAAGGAATGGCAGCAACCAATTCACAGAGGAACTGCCTGAGTAGGGCCTAATGTTCATGTCATTCTGAATTATAGACTGTCTGGCATTGCCAAAAGGTTTCTGGCTTGAACACCAACAAACAAGTTACCTTTCCTCCTCTTCTTCTCTGTCATGTGCCCTGTCCTGTGCAGTACTTGTCCATTTCATCAGATAATGGTGAGAGGAGCCTATCTTAAAGCAATACCATGAATGTGGAACAGTGGAATGTCAATTCTGCAGTCCTATCTTCATGATAGGATTGGGCTGTGAGTTTCAGAAATCCAACACACTGACCCAGCCCTTTATGAATTTTTAGAAGTATCCCCTTCTCTTGTGTTTTATGAATCTGGGGCTTGCATTGGCATCAACAGATGTCTGTCTTTTTCTTTCTTAATACGCAGTCCTTATGTTCTGCCTTTTTCTTCTTTGACCTGAATGTGCTTCTTGTATGGAATTGGTAATATGATTTTATACTTTTAATTGGGCCTACCAGTAACTTAAAAAAGACACTTGCAACAGATTTTTATGCTCTAAAATCACCCATTTTTGCAGAATTCTGTCCAACACAAGAGCTTAAAACATTTTTAAATTTGATGATTTAAAATGCTAATTTAGGGCGCAATCCTATCCTGTACTGGAACAGACAAGCCAGGAGGCTTGTGCTGTATCCAGCTCAGGATAGTGGCCATAGACAGCTCAGCCAGAGGCAAGGGGAACATTTCCTCTTACCTCCGGGTAAGGGCTGCTGGCCCCAATGGGTCTCCTGGGACTTACATCACCTCTTGAGGTGGCACAAGTCCAAGGAGAGTGGAGCGATTTGAAGCTGCTCTGTTCTCCCTGGGAACCGGATCCCAGCCCCAACTCCCACTTGTTGTCCATTCGCCCCGGGGCCGCCCACCCAGGAATGCCTCCTCCACCTCCTCCTCACCTCCCCCTGCCTACCATTTTTCCTTGCGTTGGCCCAGCCGAGCCAACGCAACTTCCAAGGAGGAAGCCGGCACAGAGGCTTGCATCGGCCTCCGCAGGCCGGCATTTCTTTGAGCGCTGCCCTGGCTTCCTCCTGACAAGGCTGAAACATACTTTACGGCAGGTTTGTGACCCCCCCCCCTTTGTGCCGGCCGAAGTGCATTCTAGGATTACGCCCTTAGTTTTATGTATCTAAAATGGTGCAAATCTTTTTTTTAACCATGGGACCTGGCCAGTAAAAATACTACTTCACTGATTCTGTGTCACAACAATATTTGTTAATTAGTAAATCATGTGCAGTTGACAACACTTTAACTTCTCCAGTGTATATAAAAGTCTTAAGCAGTGATATTAGTAAATATCTGGCTGTAGTGGTGGGGAGAAGACATACAAATATTTCATTTTCTAGCTGCATAGTTAGATACTTGAGGGGACACAAAGTTTACCTGACAAAATGTGAGAGAAAATAGGAGGTGATCAGGCAGGCAAGCTTAACAACATTCTTTTGAAGAGGAACTAAGAGAAGTTTGGGGGTTTTTCTTCCCTGTTCTCAAGATTTGTTCGCATTGGCTGGAGAGAGTCACCTCCAGCTTCGCATCAGCCCCAGATTTGTTTATTCTGCCAAGGGTTAAGGTTAGCTTTAAAAATCACCATGGCCCTAACAAACCCAGGGGCTCTTGAATGCCCTCACATCATGTAAACCTTAGGGTTGTCTTGTGGTATCTGATTAACAGTTCTTTTATCTCTAATTTCAGAAACAGTTATTTGAGGTTACGGGAATAGTTTTTTACCAATTTTCTTGTGTTATTAAATACCTAAATGAGAATTATAGGTCTTACAATGATGATTTTCAGTAAAAATGTCTGAAGAATTCAAACAGATTGAACTGTGACATGTGAACAGTTAAGCTAATCATGCCAATTTGCCACTCCCTTTGGATGAACAGCAACTGATCCTGGGCTAGCAAGCATGGTAATAAAATGACACCTGTCTACTCTTAATGCAATCGCTATACTGTGTTCTGTGTTTCTACTGCACTGGAGTGGAGGTGACACTCTTCTTGCTGTCTCTGGCTTTTAAACTTTTGAGATCAGGCAATGGAAAGAGCCATGACTAATCTTGCCATCGCAGTGCACTCTGCTTTTTGTGCTAGGAAAAAGTAGTGGCCCTCTGAATCAACAGAGCATGAAGTTCAACCCTGAAAGCTAGAGAAGAAGAAGACGGATAGTGTCCAAAGTATTGCATTTCCTAGTTAGGAAACTTCAGTGCAATACCATACAGCCCCAGCTGTATGCTTTCCTTGCATCTTCTCACTTAAGGCCATTGTGCTGCAGCAACGGGGGAAGAGGCCAAGCATTTAGATGGATATGTGGAGAAGAGGCTGAGCGGTTATTCCCTATACTTCTTTCGCAAGGCTAAGTTCATATTACCTCTACAAAGATTTAATTTTAAAAGATTCATGGTCTGTTCAGGAATGGAATCATTTGCTTCAATGTTTGGGTAGGAATGAATTCAGGCGAATTACTATAGGAGGTCAGATGTAGGTGGAAGAATGTGAACTTGATTGCTCATTATTAACTTTTTTTGTTGCTTCTAAAATCAAAAGTGCATTGAAAGAGAAACTGATGCTTACTATATTTTGGAAGAAATGATCTAAATGGTCAACATATACTGTACTGATTTTTGTGGAAGTGAGAGGATTGTAAAGAGAGTACTCTAGCATATAATGAAGACCACAACTGCTGTGGTTTTTCAGGTTCTGTTTTAAATGTGGCAATGTTTGTATATAAAGCTAATCATAATTGGCTTCAAATTTGCATTTTTCCCCCAAGTGGGTTTCATATATATATTTATGTAATTACTTGTGGTTGAATGCAACTTGCCACAGACAAGCTGTTGTTTGAGTGTAGGTTTTACTTTGTGTGTGGTTTGTGAGCATAAACTCTTCCTTTGTATAGTCCTAATTCTTCCAAGTTGCTGGAAACTGCATTTGAGAGTTAGCTATTTTCCAAGGATTGAGTTCAGCTGAATTTGGTTCAGATTCACTAACCCTATCGTCACACATTTGTCCATTGGAATGAATGGTTCCAGCTACTGTGTATCCATCTATATTTTTGCTGTCTGCTTGGATCCTAAGCAATTCATACAACGCGGGGAGGGGGTAAATTTTGCTAGTCCTTTCCACCCTTCTTCCTGTTGTAGCTTCTATGCTGCCCATCATTTTGTTCTGCTTGATCTGCTAATCCTCAGGACTTAATCTGGGAGGTACTGAATTGCAAAGAGAAGGGAGAGGTGTGACAGTTCTATTCTATCACATCTGTTCTGTTGATGGAACAGAACCCAAGCTGGTGGTCACAATCTAGAAATCCTGAGGTGCATCAGCAGGCTGTATGTTTCTGTTTTGAACAGGAGTGAAAACAAGAGCATGTTGTGGCAAGATTCTATGTCTGTAACTGTATTCAAACAATTGAGGGCAATAAAGAATGAATTCTTGTCTTGGTAAGCTCATGTCACATTATATGTGTGAGTCCTTAAGGTGCTATAAGACTCTATTTCTAGCAGCAGCTGAAACTTCTAGATGACTGAAGCTGCCTATTGTGATAGTACAGCCTGTTTTGTGGAAGTGGAGTTGCAATCAGTCCCACACCCAAGACGAGGTTAGTGTGGTTTGAGCTGGCAGCTAAATTGATCACCTGTTGGACATTATGCTCCACCCTGCAGCAACGTGTTGCTATCCATTTTTGTTTGTTTGAAAATATTTATACCCCACTTTTATTTTCCAGTGGCAAACCCAAGGTGGCTTACATCAATTTAAAAAAAAAGACATAAACATGAAAAATATAACTACAAATCAACAAGGAATTTATCAACTAAATCAGGGGTCTCCAAACCCTGGCCCGGGGGCCAGATGCGACCCCCAGCAAGCCTCTTTCCGGCCCGTGGCCAACCTCTTGTCCCCTGAAAGACTCTGGCCCACTCAACTGAACATGACCAGAACTATGCTCTGATTGTGTCTGGAGGGTGTTCTGAGGGCCAGAGAGGTTAGTTGAAGGAGCCCATTCATTCATTTATTCACTCATCTATTTAGTTATTATTAGTTATCTAAGTTATCTAAGGGAGCCAGTTGTTTGATTTTTCTGTAAACCGCTTTGTGAACTTTTTGTTGAAAAGCGGTATATAAATACTGTTGTTGTTATTATTATTTAGTTACCTCTAATTTAGTTATTTAAATTTTATATTTAATTTTTTTTTCTGGCTCTCCACACCATGCCAGATATTTGATGCGGCCCTCTGGCTGAAAAGTTTGGAAACCCCTGAATTAAATTGCACAATTTTTTAAAAGGTTTCTAGCACTATAGATAAGCACCCAGACACAAGTAATTAATACTGAGCATTTTAAAGGCGGAGCTGAGATTATCTACATAATGACATCCCATACACCTAGAAGACCACCTCAGTGGTTTCATTTAGATGTCAAAAAGCATAGGAGCTGAATAGAACACTGAGCAATACCTGGACCATTCTTCTATGGTGTTCAACAAGAGTTCCCTAGTAATCCCCTTCTTCTGGAGTCTGCCTTCAGGAATGCCTGAACTCTTTGGAAAACAATGCCTCCAGGTCTCATCTTCACAAGATTTTCCAGAAGGATACCTTGATTAATGGTATCAAAAGCCACTGAGAGATCCAGCAGAATCAACAGGGATGCACTCACTTTGTTGCCTTCCTATTGTAGTTCATTCACTAGGGCGGGGGCCAGCCACAAGATTTTATCCAGCACACAAAAGGGCAGAGGATGCATAGGAGCAATCATATCATTTCTCCATTCCAGTGATTGACTAGGGCCTCAACAGAATCTTTGGCTGTCTTGGCAGGAAAATCCCCCAGAGTCATCTAGAAACAATTTGGTCCCATGAGTCTTGGGGGGGGGGTGGGGGTTACGCAGACCTTTCATATAGATTTTTCACTCTTGTGGAGGTCTGGACCTTTCCCCTGTTAAAAGGACAAAATCTCCTAAAAGCATGTTAGCCTTCATCGTAGACTAAGGACAGAATACAAATAAGCGATGTACTTTGTAAATGTTCCAGAACACCTTGTTGAAACTTTTCCCACCTATTAACAACTTTTAGGTAGCTAAGGAATTTCAGTCTTGTTCTACAGTTAGACTATAGAGTTGATCAGCACTTGGATTTTTTCCCCCCACATCTATATGCCACCTTTTCTTCAAGGGCTTCAGGTACATGGACCTTCCACCTCCTTTTTCCTCACAACAACCCGCTGTGTGGTAGGGAGGCAGTGTATCCAGCCAGTTTGTGATAGGCTAGTATGAGAAATAGTTATTGACCCAACATCAGCCAGTCTTGTATTAAGTGTCTTATGGATGATTAGCCTGCTATTTTTAGTGTAAAGTTTCTTTACATATACAGGCTTGCCCCAGTATCCACAGGGGGTAGGTTCCTGGCCCCCTGCAGATACTGGAAACTGCAGATATGACCCTCCTGTACAAAGGTTACCAACTCAGTAAATAGATAAATAACACAGAACAGTTTTGATTTTGATAATACAAATGTCACGGTGATATGAATGTAAGGGGCACATTTCTTAAGGCATGTCCAAGCAATTTCATGTCCACCGCTGCTTCAGATTTCAACTCCTGTTTGTATGCCTGTGATCAGATATAAGCTTGATAAAGAGAATTTGTCTTTTTAAATTAAAAATTATGCTGCTATGCACATTTAAGATGTTGCAGTGTCTGCTTCAGTCTTCATATACAAACGTTAGCAAATTCTGTCAGATTACCATATCTTTTATTCTTCACATTTACTTAGGCCCATTCAACTTAGGTTACATGGAATTGGCTGCTGATTTTTTCTTGACTCTTTGCTAGGGACAAGTCTTTCCAGATTTAATGGGATAGCAAAAGTCTGACAGCCCAAGAAAATAGTTCCCTCATATCCACCTTTCTGCTTGCACTCACTTCTGATGTAGCATCTTTGAGGTTCTTGGTGGAGTTGTTTTTTTAGGACAACAAGCTGTTTCCTTTGGAGTGTAGCTTTATAGAGCAGAGGTCTCCAAACCCCAACCCGAGAGCCACGTGTGGCCCTGCAGAGAATTTGATTCAGTCTGCGGCTTGTGGTGGGGAAGCTGGCAGGCCAGTTATATAGAGAGATCGTGTGTGTATCTCTCCAGTTGTGTGGAGAGATACTTTCACTGAAGAGACTTCCCTGAAGATTGCTTCAGAAGGCTCTGCACCTGTGAGGATTCCTTTGGAAAGAGAGCTCCTCCGGTGAGTGGGTATGTGTGGAGAGAGAGAGAGAGAGAGAGAGGCAAACACTGAGAATGACTTCTATCTGATTCTCAATTCCCCAAATTATAACACACCCTTTGGAAATCTGAGACGAGTTCCAGATACATTCAATACCCTGGTCAGACTGATGACCTGTCAGTCCCATCTATTCAACACTTTCTAAAAGCATGTTCTCTTTACAAATTTATTAATTTCTTCCAATGTATTTCTCAATTGTTCCTCAACTCTTTATCTCTGCAACACATGAATTCTCTCCCCAATACCTCCAAAATAATTTCCTCTTCAAAAAATGTTTTTCTTAAAATATTGATTTTGTACCATAGTCTTCCTTTCACAAATTCATTCTCTCAAAATTTCCCTTTTCAAAATCCATTTCCCCCTCTTCCATCTCTAAAGTAGTTAATATTTATTTAATATATTTATTTTCTAGCCCTTGACACTGTATCAGATATATGATGCAGCCCTCATGCCAAAAAGTTTAGAGACCCCTGTCTAGAGTAATAATACTGGGATTTCCCCACTAACAAGTTCTAATGAATAAGTGGAAAAAACTTATTCTAGACAGCATGAGATTCTACAGCAGCGCAAGCTGGGTGGTGGTGGTTGTACTAATTGTTTGATGGTAAATTTCCATTTTCAACAAAATGCATAAAGTTGGTTGCTCAAAGCAAAGAAGCTTTCTAACTCTCATGGCAGCTGTCAGATACTACAGTTGTTGCCATCTTATGGGAGGGCTGTGCATCTACTTATTTTCAAACATGTATGGTAGTTCGGTATTCCCCCATGTATTGATATTGCCAATGCTCCCCTCTGTTATTGTTTGTGTCTTTGTGCCACTGAGTTTTAATCTCTGCCAGAATATGATAGCTTGTGTTAAATCAAAAATACTTTTTGTTGAACAAATACTTTTGTTGAACTTTTTTTATAATCTTATAGTTTCTGTGGTGCTGAGCTTGGATCTAGTTCAACTTGGAGAGAGGGATGGATGGTTGGGAACAATTAGGAAGCAGAGAGTGTGTTTCTTGCATTCTGAAAGTGACATGATTGCTGCTCATTCCATGCTGCCTCAATAATGTGACATGGCATAAGAAAGGGCCACATGGGGAATGAGAGCTCTAGGGCCTGGAACACCCTGATGATGATGATGATGATGATGATGATGATGAATATATTGCTTTTCAACAAAAATGCACAAAGTGGCATAAGAAGAGCATTTTTGGATCAGGCCCATCCAACTTCCTATATCTCACAGTGGCCAACCTGATGGCTCAAGGAACAGTCAAGACAACATGAAACCTATATCTTGTTGCTACTCCCTTGCATCTGGCCTTCTGAGATAGCCTATAGGTACCCCATCATGGCTTGTAACCTGTGATGGACTTTCCTTCCAGAAATCTATCCAATCCCTTTTTAAAGGTATCTAGGCCAGGTGCCAACTGCAAAGGCAGTTCTTCACTTAACTTTGAAGCTCTGTGTGTAACTTTGAGTCAGTCACTGTCCTAACGTACCTCACAAGGCTGTCGTGAGGATAAAAGGGAGCAAGAACAATGCTCCCTTTGAGAAAGAGCAAGATATAAATGGAACACACAGAAACAATTCATACTGGTCTCCATGTAGCCAATGTAACATATTTATTGATGGCATATTATTATTATTATTATTATTATTATTATTATTATTATTATTATTATTATTATACTTTATTTTTACCCCACCTCTCTCCCCAAAGGGACTCAAGGCGGCTTACAAAACAAGGTTAAAACACATTAAAAACATAGTTTAAAACAGATAAAAAATAACATATTGTAACATATTGTAAAAACAGTAGTCAGAGAAGAACTAGTCAGATAAGAGCATAGCGCAGCAAATTAAAAAAGGATCAGGCCTGTAAACAGATGTTAAAAAATATTAAGAGATGTTAAAAAGGCCAGGAACTCAGAAGGCTTGTCTAAACAGAAGGGTCTTCAGGCCTCGCCGAAAAGTTTCAAGAGGGGGAGCAGTTCTTAAGTCAAGGGGAAGGGAATTCCATAGTGTTGGTGCCACTACTGAGAAGACCCTTTCTTGCTGCTGCCCCACGTACCTCCCTAGGCTGCGGCACTTGTAAAAAGGCCTTCTCTGATGACCTAAGAGGACGGGCTGGATTGTACGGGAGTAGGCGGTCTCTGAGATACCCTGGCCCAGAGCAGTATAGGGCTTTAAAGGTCAAAAGCAGCACCTTGAATTGGACCCGGAAACGAATGGGCAGCCAGTGCAGCCGCTGGAGAAGCGGACTGACAGAGTCAAACCGCCTACCTCCAGTGACTACACGAAGTGCATTTTCGAAGTGCATGACATCTCCATGTAAGTGCTGCACTTTCCTGGTGGTGGGTGAGTCTCTGGTGTGTAGGTTTTTCATGCAGTCCATATAGCACACCTGACAGCATCTCTATGTATTATAGTTTCTCTTGTTAAGTGCTGGCACTGCAAAAATATTTCCTGGAAGCTTCCTGGCCATGCATTCTACAGCTGTGGTAATGTTCTTATCCATCTTAAAAGCAGGAAGGAGAGACAAATATCTGGAGTCAGAATGAAATTTAAAAAAAATTAAGAGATGAAAGAAGAGCTTGTAGCACTGTTTTAACCTTATCTTTTTGAGTGTCCTGCATATATTGGACCACATCTATATTTGATCAGTCGACAGATCCAATATGGATTATTTATCGCCACACTCTCTTGAGATAATGAGGAAATAGACTTTGCTTTAAGTGTTCCAAGCAAACTTTATGTTGTACTTGAGGGCTTTCCTGATTGGGACCCAGGCAATTTGCCAAGGATCGACATCTGCATAACTTTGTGCACATTTGTTCAGTTTTATATGTTTTCAACAGAACATCTATTGAACTAGTCACTACACCTTGATGCTGAAGCTTAATATGAGGGTATCATCAGACTGTGAATTAGACTTTTCTTTTATTGAAGCAGATTCGGTTTATTTAAAAGATTTTTAATCTTGCACCTTTTCTGCAGATTTTTGGAGGCTTGCATGCAAAACATAAGAACAATGCAATCAATAAAATTGGCAGCAAAACAAGATCAGAGACAGAAATCCAAGGTCAGAAAAATGGAAGGACCAGAGCCAATCATTCTTCATAGTAATGATGTGAAAGCCTGCCAGAAAATACAGGTCTTCAATTGGCATCAGAAAAGCGTCACAGGGATCCCCACTAAACCTGGTAAAACAGGGAGTTCCTCAGGATAGGGCCAAGCACCAAGAAGATGCTGTCACAGGTAGCCATCACCTGTTCTTCAGAAGGCAGTGATGCCCTTAAGGCAACATACCTGAAAAGCTAATAGATGTAACAGATTCATGTAGGGTCTGTATGCAAATGCAGAAGTATGTAGACCAGTTCTTGCCAGCCCAGCACTCTCTCATCTGTGGAAAAACACACCAAACTCACCTGCAGGAAAGCATCGATGCAACCCCTGTAACTTGGATACTCACAACTTGGGGAGCTAGTGTATCCAGGCGGTTCCATTCAGGACCAGTTGAAGTTTCAGGAACAGCCCCACATAGAACATGTTTCAGTAGTCTATATGTGAGAAAATTGAATCATGGGTAATCATTGTTGGGTCTTTCTGAGCCAGGAATGGGTTGCAGTTGCCTTTCAGAAGTCTTAGGTTTTTTAAAATTGTTTTTAAACTAGGTATTAAAATTTGATTTTAAGGCACCACAGAAATGAATGAAAACAACTGACTAGAGTAATTTTTGTCATCTTTTCGGTCAAGGAAAATATTAAATTTTGCCTGTTTTTGTGACGTGAAATCTTTTAAACAGTCAGGCAGCAGATTAAGAGTGTGTATTTTAGTTCAAAATTGCATCCATATGCCAGGGCAAGAATTATATTCTGCTTGAAAGTAGCCAAGAGTGTGTTTCTGGAAACGCTTAGGAGGGTGGTTCTTCCCTTCTCTACATGCCTCATGCACTTAGAGCTTGCAGCTCTAATTTGCAAGCCTATTGGGGACGTGTTCTTCTCCCATCTGACCACATGCAGATTTGCCTGTGTGCGTGTTCTAGTTTGAAGAAAACGGGGAAAAAAATAGATTACTGTTTCTTTAAAGGAACAATTATACAGGGAGGGGTGAAGGTGATGTTTTGACTGCTGGCATTTGTGGCCTCTTGGCAGTGTTTCATATTCCTTCTGCTTGCGTAAGAGGTGGACTGTCTTTACTGTAGCTACTGTTGCCATGGAGAGATAGCGGGGGAGGATTCCTAGGATCCCTAAGCCTGTGAGAGATTACGTCTTAGAATTGCTCTCTGAATATAGCATGATCTGGCAGGACAATTCAGGTGTATTATGGCACTGATAATGGGGAATGACCTGGGAGCTGTCTGGTAATGTGACTGTTAAAATGCTCTCTAATTTATTGTAGATTAAAGTAAGAGGAATAAAGTAGTGCATATGAGTTAGTTTCTAGGAGAAAAAAGAGAATTATGTTTTGCTTGTGTTGTGCTGTGTTTAAAACAGTGTTGCATTTCCTTACAAAAAGGGAGAAGTTCACAATATTATAACTAGACATAGTGAAAGCGGGGCATTCATGTATGTATCTATATCTAGCACCTGTTATAGATCTGGCTGTTATGTAATCAAACTCTTAATCTGTAGCTTTGATTGCAATAATTTAATTTTCTTCCATCTTGCAAGAGGCTGTGGTTTAGTAATTGCCTATTGTGGAAGTGTTGTGGTGTGGTATAATTGCATGTACCTGGAAAGAAATCTGTCTGTGGCAACTGTTAGTAAACAGTATCTCAGTGCACTAAGCATTGTACCAACCCAAGAGTCAGTCATTCAGAGGTTTTTAGCATGAATGGAAGAAGTAACAGAAGAATGCATTGTTGTCTGCTTTGGTAAGTTCTTTTGGTCATTTTTAAAATTCCTCAGTCGTTTACTCCAACCCTGGCCAGGCATCAGAACAAGAATAGCTGTGGCTAATCGCGTCTTTTTAAAGCTCTAGGATCTCCAGTCATGAGTAATTTCCCTGTCTTTAAAATTGTCATGAGTCTTGAGCAGTGCAATTCCTTTCCTTGTAATCTGGTTCTTCAGTGGTGACAAATTAAGAGAAGGAAGAATTAAAAAAAAAAAAAAGCAGCAGCACCTCCTGATACATTGTGTGTCTAAAATTAGTTGAGAGAATGTTTAAATTTGTCTTGCTTTAACCAGAACTTGCCAGCTCATATCATGCAGCTCAAGTTGTATTCTGCTAAGATGTGAAGAATATGGGAAAGTATAAACGAATGCTAAACACTTAAAATTTTTGTTTCAGTCAGGTGAGAAATTATATATGAGGAAAGAATTAGTGGGAAACAAGCTCGGATGGTACTCACAGAGAATTTTACTGTAGTTATGCTATTGGTGGAAATAATGGACTGATATTTTTTCTGTGGAATAGAAACTTAGTTAAGCATACTTTGTTTTGTAACATGGAGTATTTTGAACACAGAAATTTCTTGCTTTCCTTATGACTCATTAAGACACTGTATACTGTGGATATGAATTTGGGGAATGTAGGATGGAGATTAATTCACTATTATATAAACTCAAAGTAACTACTCTTCATTATACCAAAACTGTTCTGTGAAATAACTAGTTACCATGCTGCTTGTTGCAGAAACCTTCCTATGGTACATGTGAAAATAAATTTTTGAGTTTGTGTAATGAGTATTTAATACATAGGCTAGAGTAACAAGTACAGATGTGTGAAATGCCTTCACCAAAATAGGTACTGCTTTTTATGGCTAGAAGTAAGTGCTGATGAGCTTTTTTTTAAAAAACCTCAAACTTCCATCATTTCAGGGTTTAAAAAAAATTAGCGTTACGTCTCTCTCAGCTTTGGTACTCTCGATTATATTGAATAACTTGGTAGACATGAGTATAAGCAGTACAGTGGTACATACCCTCAGATTTATTGCAGCAGTGTTATGTAATAGTTCATAATCTTGGTAGTAGAGACAGAAGGAGGAGAAATAATTTGGCTATGATATGTGCTAAAGTATTGAGTTCACAATATTTGTAGCCAAAACTATGCTTCTATTTGTTATCAGGACTGTTTTACAAGTCTAAGCAATACATGATTTATGTGTGTGTGAATTAGGTATTATTTTACAGGTACCCTTACTAAGTAAGCTCACTTTAGGGGCAGTACTACTTTGAATAGTATTTACCAGGTCTTGTTTGTGCAACTTTCTTTAGCTAGCTACAGGTTTACTTCCAGTGTTTTGCAATGATGATGAGCAGGGAATAGAGATATTATGCTATGGATCTATGAACAATAACATTTTATTTTTGACTGGCTTGCTTTATATCCCACTATTCTTTCTCCAAGGTGGCAACTATGTTTTAACCAGTGTTGTTTGTATTTATACTGAATGTTCCAACGTTACAATTTTCCACAGCCGAATTGCACACTTTTCTGGATTGAATGCTTGTAATGAACACAAGGATCTATAATATTAGCTTTTCTTGGAATGCATCTCTTGTCAAGTATTTGGACTTGAATATTAACTAGGGTAATGAGAGTTATTTGGCAAACGGATCAAAATCAAGATTGTGTTACTTGACCTTAAAATTATTTTTGGCTGCCTTGAGCATATGCAGCTGAAAGCAAAGAATGAATTGTTTGTTTGACAGTGACCTTTAACAGTGTAAGATTTCAGTAAATACTTCCTGTGGAAAGGAAGCAATGCATGACACATCTCCTGTTTTAGTTCCAGAGTTCCTCTGAAGCTTAATAGATTTTTGGAAGTCCCTCCATCTATATTGTATTGCACATTTGAGGAAAGTGAAGAATTGAGTAACCCTGTAGATCTGACTAGGATTGTCCAATGAATTGAGAACACCAGCATACAAGTGGAATATGTCAAAACTTCAGATTAGTTTTTCTATGTACACAGTTGCCTGCGTGCCTGAGTTTTTCTAGGCATGCTTTGCTAAAGGCTTAAACTGGGCAGTGCTTCTTCGACTGTTAGATGTAGGATGGACTTCTGTATGCCACTTGCCCTCTGACAAGTGCACTTGCTGTTCTCATCTTCAGTTGCATGTATTGCATGCATTCAATTGCTCCCCCTCCCCCAAATGCTGGAAATGAAGTTATTACATCCCTTGTTCAAACTTTGCAAAATTTTTCATACCTGTAGTGTACTAAGGATACACTACAGGTATGAAAAATTTTGCAAAGTTTGAACAAACTTTGGGCAAACAGAACAACTTTGGGCAGCCAGAGGAGGGATGACCCTTGCCTGAACCCAGTCTGGACCAACTCCGAAGTAATTGGCAGTGATGTGATGACTTGATGGTATTACTGCCAATTACTTCCAGGTTCTGAGTTGGAGTCATTTGGCAGGCTCAAAGTGGAGGTGGGGGCAGTGGGGCATTTTGATCTTCTTGCTGCACTGTTCTAGCTTCTGCTCTCCAAAGGAGAAGCTGGAACAGTGTGGCAGGAAGGCCAGAAAGCTGCCAGCATGCCAGGGAGGACTGGGGGGGGGGGAGAAGGGGCTGCACACCACGCGAGGGCCACCAGAATAGGCCATGCAGGCTGCATGTTAGACCATGTCACCTTAGAACAGGGGTGCCTAAACCCCGGCCCTGGGGCCACTTATGGCCCTCGAGGACTCCCAATTCGGCCCCTGGGGAGCCCCCAGTCTCCAATGAGTCTCTGGCTCTACAGAGATTGCTGGAACCCCCGTTGGTCTGACACAACAGCTCTCAGCGTGATGGCCAACAGTTCGGCCCCTCGCATGAGCTGTGGGATGAGGGCTTCTCCACTGCTTGCTGCTTCATGTCTGTGATACAGCATTGGCAGCAAAGGAAAGCCTGGCCTTTCTTTGTGTAAGGCCTTGAGCTGTTGCAAGATCTTCATTCATTCATATAAATTTCATCTCTAATATATTCATTTATGTAAATTTATTCAAATTTGAAATGTAAATTCATTCTCTTTTTTTTGGCCCCTGACTTAGTGTCAGAGAGATGATGCGGCCCTCCTGCCAAAAAGTTTGGACACCCCTGCCTTAGAATAAGTAGTGAAGTCTAGAGTTTCTGGGTAAGAGTATACATTGTTAATATGTATACAAAAATTTCTGTTTGTAGAATATGAAAATGTTTATGACAAATTTATGCTTGTGAGTAGGCAGTCAGGCATCAGCCTGGGAGGTCTTAGAAAACTGGATCTCAATCTCACAGAAGTATAGTTTCAGTGACAACTGTGGCAGAATTTGTGTGTTTTCCCTTCCCATCTCCTGTGTCCTAAACTGGGGAAGGGTCAACATTGTACATTATGTTTTTGCTAACAGTGCCAATCTGTACATTCAGATCAATAATATAGTACATACTGAGACTTGTTTCCTTTTAGAATGTGGTGGGGTGGAAGACTAAATCTTTCCCTGTGTAAGAGAGCCCCCTACTTACAAAGTATGTTAGGGGGTTAATTCCAGACAAGTAAAAATAAAGAGCTGAGAACTTTCTTCCTAGTGATGATGCATTCTAAAGTCTGTTTTGTAGAATTCTTTTCACTGGTCAGAAAGGGACATTTTGTCAGACTTGCCACATTTCTAGTCAGTAATATGATATTGGTGTGAGCCATCCTTTTTAATGTTTCACCACTGGCTACAGATAGTGCCAGATCCAGGAGTACTTTTCAGACTGTGGACCTGAGCTTTTAGAGAGAAGTGTTACCCTATCCAGAACTAGTTGCACACCTCCATCTGAATAGGTGGATTTCCTAAATAGCACTGCCTAGATGGTGTCAGTGTCTTAATCTTGTCTGTCTTGTTTGCTTTTTCACTATCACCCAGAACAGTAGATGAAAGGAGGTAGGCAAAATTTGGTTTTCAGAAGTTTGTGTAATGCCATCAAGTTATCTTTCTCCAGTTTAGGAAGAGATGTATTGGATGTATTCAGGCCACTAAGACTGTTGTGTTGGAAGCAGAAGACTATGGACAGACTGGTACTTTTATGTGAAAGAGCTAATGACTCTTGTCAACTTTTTATAACTCTGAATTAAAACCAGCACTTTGAACTCATTGTGTTGCTGTTCATCAGTGACATTGCATGCATTGGCCAGTAGTTGTCCACAGGATCTATGCAGCAGTATTACGCAGAGCACTCAAATTTCCACAGCCTCAAAGCTAAAGGAAGAACGATACTTTTCTCAGCAATGATATTGCATCAGCTGAACGCTGGGAAAATAAGATGAAGCAATTTTTCTCAAGGAAAGATTTCTAGGTCCCAAACAAAGGAGCAATGAAGGAGTCAGGTACACTTAATATCATCAACTTGAAAAAAAATAAATTGCCAAGTGGTGCAATACCTCTTGAAAGGTTTTGTTTGTATAAATTGTTCAGCTTGTTTGCATCCTGTCTGATCAGGAGCAGGTTGAGGCACTCTGTCCTGCAGAAGCTTGTAAGAGAAAACCCAGCAAGCTCATCCACCTATAAAGAAGTTTTCAAGCACTGTGTCTGCACAATTGAAATATTGGAGGCTGCTTATGTGTATCGGAGTTCTTTGGGTTCTCTTTCATTGTTCGTGGGTATACCCAGTTCTTCAAAGAGAAGTGTGGGTAGAGCAGCAACTGAGTGTGTGGCACTTCTAATACTGGTGTGTAGTGCTCCAGAGGTAATGTGGTGCATGTGTCACTGTGGGTAAGATCCTCTGCAGTCTTTCAGTGACTGGATGGGAGGATGTTTGTTTCTACACCAACGTCTGGTTAATGTGCTCAACCCATGGCTGTGCTGGAACTGTTTATTTATATAGACGTCTTGATGTTCTTGCACACAACAAATCCTTCTCCCAGTTCTAAGCCACCTTTTGCCTTTCAGCTTTCAGTGAGATCCACATGACACTGAGAGCTGGCCATCATGTCAGTATGAGCTGTCAAATGCTACAGCTCCATTGTCAGTATTCCATTGTTTGACCGCAGTGAGGACTAAATTGCGCATTATACTGCAACTGCATGTAATACTTTAATTTTGACAGTCCCTTCTTAGTTGCAGCAAGAGTGCTTTATGATGGAAAAGAGGTGCTAAAGCCTCCCTGCCTGCTTTTCCTCCTCCCCATATATTTTTTTAATGGGATTCCATACATATGTTTATGTCAACACAGTTTAAAAGCCACATGCGCACAGAACTTGTAACACTGATTTTTGGGCAAGGAAGGGAAAAACAGCTGATGGGTGTTGTGGGGAGGGGAGAACTTTTGGCAGGGGAAGAGTTAAACAGTAGGTGGCATTTTGCACAAGTCTTTCTTCCTCAATTACCTTAAGGCAAGTTGTGAACCTGAATGGCCATGTGACTACTTCCTCTAGAAGTGAATTCTGCTGGGCAGAGCCTTGAAGTGTTGTTTATTTACAGGAGTTCTCTTTGACACAGATCCACGTACTAGGAAGATTCTCTTTATTCCTCCCCCCCCCATCCTGCATGTACCGGAAGCGCAGGGGTGTATATTCATGCAGCCAGTACATATTCTCAATATTTGCTTTTTGTTCAGTATTCCTTGTACACTGGGTAATGCCTGGTGCTGACCTGTACAAAGCTGACTCCTAGTGGTAAGTCTCAGATGGTGCAGGTCTTTGTTTCTTTTTGTCAAATCAGCTTTTGGTACCATCTTGTACCAATGTCTGCATTGTGTGAAATTATGACTTCTTGGCTTTAAATAAGGCGTGCAAAGCTGTAACATTACAAGCTCTTCAAATGATTAAATAGAAGTAGGAGCCATCTAACTTCTAAGAACTCTAGGATTGCTGGATTTGAAATTTTATTCTGGCATTCAATTTAACGTAGAATCATCTCCTGCTTCCGCTTTAATGAGAAGTATGTTTTTTAGTGTTTTAGATATGATTAGAAGTTAATTTTCTAAAATATTAGGAGGAAGAAAACCTAATTGCAGAAGCAGAACTAAAGCAAACTGAAGGAAACACTAAATATTAAAGTGCAGAACTTGATGGTCATCTTTTAAAGTTGACATGTGTGCTGACATAGAGGTCCTTAATCCAAAGAACTAGGTACGGTATTGCGGAAGCTTTATTAGCTGGTTGTTAAGCCATTTCTGCCCAACATTGCATATACGCAAAAGGGATCAAATATATATACCTGCGAGTTGGGAGAAATGGGTTTTCATATGACCAATCATTTCAGTGTGGTCTCTTTTGAGCAGCTGGTTGGTCATTTTGGTTATATGTTGGAGACTACTCTATGCAGTTGTTACAATGAATGGGAAGATGGCAAGGCTTATTGTGCAAGAATTGGGATTCTTAAGAAGAGAGAAGATACGACTTTTCATCTGACTCCTGAATATACAGGCTTTGGGTTATACCTGATCATTCAGCCTGTTACTATGGTTATGTATTTTCTTGGCCCTGAATGGGGAAGCAGTTGCTGAAAATAAAGAACCCATGTATCTTGACAGTCTGAGAATTTTAAGATATTCTTGAAACACCATCTGCTTTGTTCCAACTGTTTCTTCACATCCTGTGGCAAATCACTAGAAGTGCAATATTAAATACACTGTTTAGGTTGCAATTACCAAGTATATGGAAAATTTATATAATGTGGTCAGTGATGTGCAATCCCTGCATATTTGACTGAAGTACGGAAATTATAGTATTATAATTTTGGCTGTGGTATATTCCCATAGCCATAGGCTATCTTGTAGATCCTTCTGATTTAGAACAGCGGTTCCCAAACTGGTGGATCACAACCCACCAGGGGAACTGGAAATTGACCATTACCGCTTATGGTGCCCTGAAGTCACTGCAGCAGTGGTGACACAGTGGAGACCCAGGGGCATTTTATTGTACCTGGGGTCAACCTGAAGCCACCTGGAGGCTCGCAGTCTCTCTGTGACAATTCACACAGAATTCATTCAGAGCTCAGTGCAGCCATGCAGGGGGTCGCAGATGGGATTGCAAGCCTCCAGGAGGCTTCAGGACAATCTCTGGTACAGTAAAATGCCTCTAGGGCACCCCAATTGCTGCAGCGCTGTTGAAGCCACCCCAGTTCCTGCCCCTGCAACAGCTCGCAGCGTTCCCATCTCCCTTGGAGGAGTTCAGGAACACTGATTTAGAATAAAGAAGGTATCCATTTCTCCAGCTGAAATGAGAATGTTGGTTGGGCAGACTGTGCAACTGCCACAGATTAAGTTTATTTCAGTGGTATAGATTGCCAGGATTGGAAGGATGACCAGTATAGTTCCAACACCTTCATATATGCATACTGCAAGACTGGGAAACACATCCAGTCTAATTCAAAGCTTCGGTGGTTGATGAAGCCCTTGCTACCACTCTGTGCCCTGGTGGCCATGTCCAATGATTTTGAAGTAGAAGCTACAAATGTAGAAGAGACCATTAATAGACATACCTTTTGTTTTCTTTTATGTACAGCTGTCTGTTTAGACAGACTTCCTCTGGAAGGCTTTTGGAAACTTATCCGAATATTTATCATTTTATACTTGGAAAAGTGAAAGGGAGAAAGCAATGTAGAGCCTTTTCCCCCAAATGGCTCTGAAATGACTGCTACTCTATGTAGGCTACATTTGGAATAGCTAGCAGCTTTTTAATAGAGTTCCTGCAGGAAAATGTTTGACATCTGAACGGTTCATGAGTTGCGGCTGTCCTGCTTGGCTTTTTAGTCGCTCTGGGTTGTGATAAATTTTCCCCATGATGATTTTTCCTAGGACAGTAAAATTTTGGTTTTTGAATATGTGTATAAGGAATTGATGCTTCAAAACTACAAGACCATGTCTATGTGGAGTTGAAAAACCCCATTGATCACTCATTCAGAATGTGGAAAAATAGTGCACTGTACCATTGCAATTGCTGTATATGGTATTCTTTATTTACATGAATATAATGAGATTTCTTGGGGATGTGACCCCAAGCCTGTTCACACTTCAGAAAACACACTCAGAAAAACACTTCAGAAATCAAGCACTCCTTTTGCAGTCTGCAATGTGCTGCCCCTAGGCTTCACTCTGTGTTGCCTTCTGCACCCCCAGGGTCACAGTGCTGCTGAATTCCTCTGCTGGTTTCATGCTGAGTAGTGCCCCATAAAGCATCCTGCTAAGACCAGGTGTGCGAAAAATCCCTGCAGGCTTCCTGCATTGTGCTGAGCCCACACAAAATTCAGAAGTGGCTCTCTACCAGGAGCTGAACCTGGGACCTCCTGTCTGAGGAGCCCAGTGCTCCACTGCTGAGCTACAGGCTTTCCCTGCTGAGGCTCTAATGCATGCGAAAGAGATGCTATCACTCTCTAAATTCTGCTTCTGATTCCGGAGTTTGTGGGGAGGCTGCAGTTGTTCGTTAGAGAGAAAAAGCCATTGCATATACTCAGAGGCATTCTCTTTAACGGTTCTCTTCAGGAATTCTCTGCCATGGAGTCAGACTAATCTAGGGCAATCCACTTGTTATGCCTCAATTTTCCTCATCAGTAAATTTCTTCAAGTTTGACAAATCTCAATTTCCTAGAAATGAGATGTAGTCCATAGATTGTATATTTGACTTGCTGGATAATCTGTACTGCTATCCAGAACTATCTGCTGGCACACATTTTTAGTTCCCACTTTCTGCTTATGGATTGTGCTGACCATGCCATGACCTGCAGTGATATGTAGCTCATTTACAGCTGAGCCCCCTCCCCCCCCCAGTTATCCTCCTACATTTCTCAGAGGAAATATACTAAAAATAACTGCCTGACTGATCAGGTTTGAGAAATCAAATGGGGTCAGATTATACTGTTTGCCCTTGTTTTTCTTAAAAGTATGAGAAGAGAATTGCATTTCATGGCTTGGTACCACTTCTAATGTGTATTCAAAGGAAAATAAGACATACCTGTGCTATTTACCTTATGATGTATACTGGCTTCCATATTGAATGCCAAGGACAGTTTGGAAAACAAACTGTGCATCTTGCTAATTTTGTGTGTCAGTATGTGAAAATGAATTCATCTGTAAGGCAGCCCAATAGAGACTGCCTTTAATGTAAAACAAAGAACCAACTAAAATGAGATCTGTGGCATCATCAATCTACAATTCTGGCTAGTTGTAACAGATTCCCAGGCAGTCCTATAGGTACTGAATTTTTCTTGCAGCTTTGTAAAAGTCATTAAGCATCCAGTTAGATTAGCAATTAAGCTAAACATTCAACATAAATTCCCTTCCTCTTAGGACAGTGTTTCTCAAGGTTGTCCTCTGCTGTACCACTTCACATGGTCCATCTATTAGAAGTACCACTGGAAGTAACTGGTGATGACATCATCGCCAGTTACTTCTTGGTTGGGAGGCCAGATGTGACACTGCAAACACCTGTAAGAGGATCAGGGTGGTCAGGAGTGCTTTTTGGAGCACTTAAAAGCCTGCTTTGGAGCTCTGTCCACTGAGCCAAGCCTCCTAGTACAGCTTGTTGTGTTGTGTTCCTGGGCTTGCTGCCAGGCAGCAGATGTTCAGGGGTCCTGCTAGTACCACCAGATACCACTACAAGTACCACTGGTGGTACCCATACCACTGGTTGAGAAACACTGTCTTAGGATATTTCCTCCCTGAATAAAAGCACACAAACCTTTGTGAAGACCATTGCTAACCTTTTATCTGGAGGCTTTTGAGAAAGGCAAAGCTCAACCACACAGGTTAGAACGTGGGTGTTAAACTTGTTTCATACAGTGGGCCAAATAGCATTTATGGCACCTGCTGAGGGCTGAAGTGATATCATTAAGCAGGAAGTGAAATAATTATGCAGATGATGACCAGAATAAGCACTTTACCACTGTCAAATTCCTAATAGAGAACAAATGACAGAAGAAAAATATCAAATCTTGATCATATTTTCAAGGCATGGGAATGCATGACCACCTTTTCAGCAGTAATGCTTCTGCTGAAGCAGATATGTGTGAATGCTTTAAGGCAGAGGTGTCAAACTCATTTCATACAGCAGGCCGAACAACATTCATAGCACCTGCTCAAGGCTGAATGTGACATCTTTAAGTTAGAAGTGACATCATTAAGCAGATAATGGCCAGAAATAAGCATTTTCTTGTCTTATGGGAATTCATCAGCTTCAAATGATGAGAAAATATCTAAATCTTGGTAATATTTTCAAAATATGGGGCAGCCCAATTGTCATGTGGACTACCCTTTCAGGTACCCCACATCTGCCAAGGCATCACTTTGCAGATAACCTCTCAGCTGTCAAGCTGCAAAGTGATGCCTTGGCAGTAGTGGTGCTGCTGAAAGGGTGGCCCATCTGATAGTTGTGCTTTCCGACCACCACAGCAGCATCTCGGTCTTTTGCCCCTCTTCGTCTGCCCCTTCCCCCCCATAGCATTGCCTTCTGGGTTCTCCTTCTATTTCTCCCTTCCAGTGCCTCAACAGAAGCAGTGCTGGGGAGCCCAATTATCACATGGACCAGATAAACAGCTTCCATGGGCCTCATCCAGCCAACAGACCTTACATTTGTTACCCCTGCTTTAAGGTGTGTGTTTAGAGTTCTAATATGAGATGGCTTGTCCCATCGCATATCAGTGGAAGGGTCCCTTTTGTGAAAGCTGCCACCATCTGATGCTTGGTTGGTGTCAGCACAGGAAAGGACCTTTGGTTGTACCACACCTGTGGAACTCCCTCCTCCCTGTAGATCTTCATGCAGTGCTGGAAGAATTGCTTATTTGGTGCTGTTTCCCCCCACCCCCCAATATTTTCTAATTATTCTTTGCTTCTGGATTTGTATTATACTAACATATGAGCGTTGTATTTTTAATTTATATTTAGTTACTAGTTGTCTTGCACCCCTCTGTTAGAGGGGGTATAAATATTTTAAATAAATAATAAAATACTGATGTGTTACATGGCATTTTCAGCTCTGGAGAAGTGCATGTTCTTTTGAATATTCTCAAGAGGGAGACAACATTCACTATTCTTGCTTGTTGTGCTTAGTTCAAAGCTGGCTTGTAGGGAGTCATTCCAAAGCTTCACATAAGTAATGTCTGCCCTGATCAGTAGCTCAGGCAGAGGTCCTTCCTTGTACTGGTACCAGTGATTGATTCTAACAGGGATGCCAGTGGTGTTAACCAATAATGTTACAAGAGTAAAACATGTGCTTTGTCTCTGAATGATGGATTTTCCCAGTTGATGCAAGGGGGCTTGTACTTTTAATATAAGGAAGGCTGTAGTGCTGATGAGTGACTCCTTTTAGAAAGTTTTCAATAACAGGGTATGGTGAATGGGTAGCATTTTCAGCACGTTATCAAGTTTCTATTTCTTCAACATCTCACTCCCTTTATGAAAGGGAGTGTGGCTAAGTTTGGTTATATCCTAGTACAGGGTCTCTAAATCTTTAGGCCAGAGTGCCACATCAAATATCTGGCATGGTGTCGAGGGCCAGAAAAATAAATACGAGTTTTAAATATAAGTTTTAAATATAAAATTTTTATATAGTTTTAAATATAAAATTTAAATAAATACCTCAGAAAGCCTAAGGCCTTCAGGTGGCCCAAAAAGGCACTTCTAGTTTTTCAGGAAAACCAGGAAGTGATGTCTTTAGGCCTTTTAGAAGGCATTCTGAGGAGAGGCGCATGGCCTCCCTGGCCCTTAGAACACTCTCCAGACGCAACTGGAGCACAGCTCTGGTCACATTTAGTTGAGTGGGCCAGAGGCTTGCAGGGGATCAGAGGCTTGCTGTGGGCGGGATAGAGGCTTGTCGCAGGCTGCATTTGGCCCCCGGGCTGGAACAATGCAGCTCCGAGGTAAGGGAACAAACATTCCCTTATGTTGAGGAGGTCTCTGTGAATGCCACCCCTCTTCAGGATGCAGCACATGCCCCACTGGCACATCTTTGTCATTGTTGGAAAGTTGGTTAGGATTTGGGCCTTAATGACTTGGTGAACAAAGCAATGGGCTTGCAGTTGCAAAAGCCACTGCAGAGGCAGTAAATGTTGCCCCTATATTGTGATACTTCATTTACCTGTTTATTGTGCACAGGGCTTGATTTGTCCTTCCACTATATCTTCTGTACAAGTCAATAGATGATACTGATTTCTGTTGCAGAAAATTTCACCCTAACAGGTGCTTCACTAATAGATTCTAATACAGGAAATTCCCTGTGTAAGTCTGTGTTAGGCACCAGAAAGCTTGGTCTTAAAATGACTTCCCCTATAAGAAATTATGTAAACAAGGGTAAATGGAGTCATACATACATCCATGACCTACGTTGGACTTAGAAAGGAATTGTCTCCAATAAAAAGCAATGGAACAAGGTAGGGATTGGGACTGCTGAGAGTGACATACAGTCCTGAACATGTATAAATATATATGCATCCCTCTCCCTGTGTGTATGGCCTGTCCATCACACAATTTGAAAACTTTGTGTCAAGCAGCAAATTTGGTGGTTGCAGTGAGTTGTTGGGGTGGGGGGTACCCTGTGCCCATTCCTCACCTCCATGGAGTCTGGTCTCCATCTTTTTCTTGTACAGTAGTACACGCATGTGTTTGAGAGAGTAGGATGGGAAAGTCATATCTCTCTTCCTTGACTTTCAGCTCCATGACTGCTTTCATGGCTGACAGATGGAATGCTGAGAACCTGGCAGTCTATCCATGGCTGTTAGAGAAAGTGGCAGTAGTGCTGGATGCTAAGGGAGAGAGGTAAGTGAAAGGCCATCCCTCTGCATCCAGTGTCACTGCTTCCTCTAGTAATCAGTGGAAGGAAACTGGCAGCCCAGTTTGCTCCATGGCCATTAAAAGTGACAGAGACAATAGTGTTGGACATCGAGGAGAGCTTAAGCTTCCTTCACAGGTGGGCAAGTGTGCACCACTGTTAGGGAGTGTGGACAGCAGAATTGGGGATTGGGGCAGCAGTACTGACAGAGGATTCAGGCAGTGGTTTGACACAAGCCACCTCTTCCCCCACCATATCCATTTGTAACATCCCAGAACACAGTGCCTACACCCATTTTGAACAGGTAATGTTTTAATGACCCTCACATAAACAGTGATGCTCCTTTAAGAGCTCAGAGAGTGGGGGGGATGATAAAGAAGCGCTTACAGTCAGCAAAGGCAAAATCTAACTGTCTAGAGATGTTCCTTAAATAGTTGAATCGAGAAAGAAAAGCTTTCAGGGCAATGACTGATGGAGGTAAAGGATGTAAATGCAGGGAATATTATGTCTAGTTCCTCAAAGTTTGGGAGCCCCATTATAAAACATAAATAATGAGATATAGGTACTCTGTAGAGATATATGCATCTCTGTCATATCTTGACTTTATAAAAATATAATGAAATTTTTAAATGTAAAAGAATCACTGCCAACTCCTTCAAATATCAGTGCTAGGCCTCATGTTGATTTTGATAGAATCAGGATTGTTTTATGCCTATTATATTACCCCTGATAATTGGGTAAGAGGCACTTTTCAAGTGGGTGCTCCTTTTTTTAGCAGGGGGAGAGTAACTGGCCCACCTCACCCCAGCACTGTCTGTTCTAATGGCTGTCTGTTGGTATTCATTTGCATCTTTTTAGATTGTGAGCCCTTTTGGGACAGGGAGCCATTTAGTTATTTGATTTTTCTCTGTAAACCGCTTTGTGAACTTCTAGTTGAAAAGCGGTATATAAATACTGTTAATAATGTTAATAATAATTATACCTAATATAATTCAGGTACCATAATTCTTGAATATTTGTTGACTAGAAGCATATGTTGATACATCATATTTTAAAGTTTTTGCCGTATCAGCTTTTATGTCATATCTGCCTTTCTTCATTGAAAGAATCTATAAATACCAATCGCTACAAAATGTGTCAGCATAGTTATAAGCCCTATTTTGGGAAACAGATGAGATAGTGGTTGTTTGTAATAAGAAGTAAAGCTGTTATGTAATGCTACTTGTGCATTGTAAATGGATGCCTTAATCCCATGATTCAGCTGGTGACTTTTCACCTTCTTTGCTGTTAAGTGGTTTGCCTAATGGCTGCTTGCCATTTAGGTTTAAAAACATGTACGCCACCAATTATTTTGAAGAGAAACGTAAGTCTTCTCTTATAAAGCAATTAGAAGGAACAGTTTTATTCAATAGCATTTTAACAATCCGATCATAAACTTTGCCAGATGATGTAGCTGATATTGACAATCAGTAAATTATGATGTGCTGACTACACTTCCACAAAGCCTTAAGCAGCTGGGTAGCTCAAGGTCAATTTGTTACGCTTAGCAGAAGATTGATGCTAGTATTTGTCTTTTCTTTTTTTAAAGCATGTAAAGTGGTTGTATAAGCATTTATGTTTGTGATAAATGCTTATACAACCACTTTACATGCTTTAAAAAAAGAAAAGACAAATACTAGCATCAATGTTCATGACTTTTGGAAGCAGGTTTGAATTAGTTAATAAAGTAAAAACTGTGATATAGATACTTTCAGTGTCCTGATAACATGAACACGAGCCATTAGTTATTTGATTTTCTCTGTAAACCGCTTTCTGAACTTTTTGTTGAAAAATGATATATAAATACTGTTGTTATTATTAATTATTAACAGTATTTATATACCGCTTTTCAACTAAAAGTTCACAAAGCGGTTTACAGAGAAAAATCAAATAACTAAATGGCTCCCTGTCCCAAAAGGGCTCACATTCTAAAAAGATGCAAATGAATACCAGCAGACAGCCACTAGAACAGACACTGCTGGGGTGAGGTGGGCCAGTTACTCTCCCCCCTGCTAAAAAAAGGAGCACCCACTTGAAAAAGTGCCTCTTACCCAATTAGCAGGGGTTATTATTAACATCTCCTTTCTTATGCTAACACTTATTTCACCAATAATTAATCTGATAACACTGATTGTGAAATGCTCTCTGATAGGAGGTAAAGCAAGTGGTAACTAAATGATTAGTTGTTTTATGCTTCTGGCCTATGTCATCAGTGTATGATCCTAAAAATATATACCCCAGACAGGTTGGGGTAATTCCATTACTGACATTCATTGATGTCAATGGTGATTCATTGAATGACACAACATATGCTAATATTGGTAGCATAAGCCCAATGTTATAACACTGTGTGTGTGTTCTATGAATGACTAGAACTATTCAATTGTAAAAATCCTTGCCGGGGGTTTAGAACAGCCTGCCTATGTAAACCACCTAGGATTAAAGTCTGAGGAGAAATCTGACGATCAAAGAAAGGTGGTATATAAATACCTGTATAAATAAATGAATAACAGAAGGTAACAAATATAAAATGTAGCAACTGCAGAAAAATAAAAGCAGCAATAAATACAACAGCCACCAAAGGTTGCAATAAAAGCAGATGTAAAACATGAAAAAAATAAACAATACAAAAATCCTCCCCATAACCCAACTCTACATAAATGCCAGTCTGTATTCTAGCCTCCATTGGAGTGCTTCAAGGGAAAGAGCAGTTCATAATTCATAGGGGTGCAAGTTCCTTAACTGTGGTGCCATAGCTGAGAAGGCCCTTCTCCTAGCTGCCACCCCCTTCTTGTGCCACCCCCCTCACTTCTGTCAGGGATAGAACATGCAAGAGGTCACTCTTAACTAACTTTAGTGGCACATTTAGCAACCAATAATATATCTTATTACACAGCCAAAACCTAAAATACTGGAACATAATCTGGTATTTGTTTGACCCCAGGTGAAAGTAAGTGTTCTTTTAAGTATTATGTTCATACTGTTTCCAACCCATACTATTAAACATCAGGGAAGATCTGATACGAAGTCAATAAGTTTTGCATGTGCCCTGAATATCACTATATGCTCCTTTAACTGTATCTCTGTATGCTCCTTTAACTATAGGTTTGTTGGTAAAGTAAGAATGCCCATTATGTTAGAGCAGTGATTTTTCATCTCAGGAAAAAGGCGCACAGTGACAAGGCGCTAAAATTGTCAAGGAACACAATCACATTTTTGACAATTGACAAGCCAAGTGTGCTGCCAGTGGGGGCTCTCATCCCCAACTGGACCTACTAATAAATAACCTTCTCCCAAGTTCCTGTGGCACACCTATGAACCACTTGTGGCACACCAATGTGCCACGGCACAGTGGTTGAAAATGGCTGTGTTAGAGCATCAGTCCCACTACTCACTACATCAGCTTGAGACATTGGGGGAGGGGCGCGCAGCAGCTCTTGCTTATTTTTAAAAGGCCTTCAAATGTTAATTGAAGAGCAAAATGCAGTTCCTTCCTCACTCACTCTGTATGTGACTTTCCTGCCCTTGCCTCATCATTGCAACAGTGCTCTCTGTGTTTCAGGCTGCAATATTCCTGTCTTTAGTCAGTGACCTCCAGTGCCCTCGAGGGCACATCCTGTCACTCTAGATAACAGATGTAGCATGCATAACCCCAGCCAGGACCTGATTCAAGCTGGGAGGTTCTGTTGAAATGGTGGCATGGAAACTGCCACGGTGGTGCTGCTTCCTGTACCACTGGGTAAAATGAGAAATCTAGGATCATGCAGTCTGCCTGCCACTGGTGTTTCCATTTCTCTGAAACTAGAGCCACAATTCCAGTTTCTTGCATTATCCCAGCAGTGTGGGGAGGAGTTGCATTTCAGTGGCTTTTATTTCCCTCTCTACCCACCACCTGTCACCCTTTTCCTTTCCAGCTGACGCTTGGCTTTGTTCCCATACTCAATGACATCACCAAGGGCCATGATGCCCAATCCGGTGAAGTCACGATGGCAAGCAATGTTGTGACAGCCCGCTATGTTGTGATGTCATTTCTGGTTCTCCTAAGTCCAAATGTGGAGTGTACTTGTATGCACTTGTATGGTGGAGTGTACTTGTATGCACTCATAGAAGCAGCATAGTGATTTTTAGATATTGCTGCAGTTGCCGCTGTGAATGTGTGCTTGCTCCATCCACTGTACTAACTCAGAAAGTTGCTGGAGTGCATACGTGTGGAGTGCATACGTATGGAGTGCATACCTTCCCAGCCTGGTGTCCAGGGTGGACTGACCTGCCCCCTGCTTGCTACACCACTGACTACACTCAAGCTCTTCCCTAAGAGACATTAATTCATCCTGTCACCTTGCCCCACCCCTTTCATCTTCCTTTTTTGCCTCCTCCTTGTCTTGTCTACCATTTGGATTGTAAGCCCTTGTCTCATAAGACTTATTCCTGAGTCTCTGATTTGAGTGAAGTGCCTCCTTGCCCATTTTATGTACCTTCAGCTGTCTGTACTATCTATCATGGTTGATTTGGTGCTACACCACTAGACAAAAGATATGTTTGTTCCTGGTTCGTTGAGAACACTTGGGAAGGATGTTTCAGGAATGGTGGGAGCTAAAGCTCTTTCCAGCAGCAGTGGAAGAAGTGGGTAAGAATAGATTGGAACAGGATTGTAGCAAAACCAACCACTTGGATCACTGTCTTGCTCCTGCCTGCCTGACTTGAGATGTCTAGCGTTGAGACCAGGGATGTCAAACATAAGGCCCGGGGACCAGATGAGGTCCTCAGGCTCTCATCTGCTGAGCGGTGCTGAGGTGTTACTTCTGAAAGGGCAGCCCACAGGAAAATTGGGCCATATCTTGAAATATGATCAAGATTTGCATATTTTCTCTTCTGTCCTTTGCAGCTAATGAGGTTGTAAGTGAGAAAGTGCTTATTTTTGGTTATGACTTGTTTAATGACATCATTTCCTGCCTAATGACATCACTTCTGGCCCTCAGCAGGCATCATAAATGCTATTTGGCCCTTGGTTTGAAATGAGTGACACCCCTGTTCTAGACCACAGTGGTGGATACACTTTCCATTGTTATTTGAATGACCACCCTAAACAACTGTAACCTTAACATACGGGGGACCCGCAGATCCCGTATCCACGAATTCTGGTATCCAAGGTTCAGATCCAGGCCCCTCTAGCATGCGCAGCCCATGCACACTCCTCCAAAGGCAAGGGGAGCTCTGCCTGGCTCAAATTTATAGCTCAAAACTTGTGACTTCTAATTATGAAACCTGAAGTCATGTGTTTTGAGTTATACAACTCAACCTGAGCTCGGCAGAGGTTCGGGATGGATATCTTCGGCCTCTGGTGAGCTCAGACTCTGCTCTGGTGGCAAGGGGAGTAGAGCACCCCTTTCACCGGTATCCGTAGTTTCAGGTATCCACTGGACTTCTGGAATGGATCCCCCATGGATAAGGGGGCATGCCTGTATGTGAAGATGTGTGTTTTCTGTTAAGTAGAACGTTGTTAGCATTTGTTTCTAAAAGTATTACACAGAGAATGAAAATGAATGAAATCCCAGCTCAGACAGGGATTTGTTGGATGGCCTTGAGCAAGCCAGCCTTGGTCTCAGTAAGATGATATGAAAATGATAGCAACCTGTCTCCATGGTTGTCATGGAGATGAGTTCAGAACAGGGACTGTGAAACACTTGGCAAATTTAAATCTTAAGGAGTACTAAAATAGTACCAGTTTTCAAAAGTGATTACAGGGCAATTAAGATACCTCCCAAAACTTTATCAACTGAAATACTATGGGTAGGGGTTATATTGAGGTTTTATCAAGGCTATTAATTTGTTATGATCAGCGTGCATGATGCTATACAAAGAAAGTCTGGCACTTCTTGTAGGGCTTGCAGTCTAGGGCCAGAATCCTAAGGCACATGAAAACGATTCACTGAGATGACAGTTTCACTTATTCATGAGGTCATGCCAAAAAGAGCAAGTCAGTGCCATATGCTAATTGAGATATTGTACCAGCATGTTACTATGCCATGGTCAGTCAGGAGAATTCCAGAGCAAGAGTACATACAAATTGCAGGGAGAGAAATGAGTTTAGGGTATACTCATTGACATACAGAAAAACAGCTGTTTTGGAGTGTCAGGGTAGATGATGTCCCCTTCCCTTGAGGAAACTTCCAGCCTGCTCAGATCCAGATCTGGCAGTAGCCATTTGGAGCTGCTGCTTCTGTGCTGGATAAGATTGGGCTCTTAGGCTGCAACACTATCCACACTTACCTGGTAGTATGCCCCATTTTGGGTGTGTGTGTGAGAGAGAAGAAACTTAAGCAGTAGGAACAGAGTATAGGGATTGTTATTTTCACAGCTTGATTATATCTTTTTCAAGCTTATTTTCTCCAGTTTCTTAAAAGTTATTATTTTATCTGTGTTTGGGAGTAGGGAAAGGCACTAAATCTGATCCCTAGGTACACTTTAATTTTCACAGGAGTGAAAGGGAGAGCTTTCCCTCTTGCGCAGTTCACACCATTAGCAGTTTTTGCCATGTACTGATGTTTTCTTGCAAGACAAAGATGGAAGAACTGTCTCCTAAAAAAAAGTTGGTACCTAAAGCATATGAGACTTTTATTCCAGTTGTTTGAGAACTTAAAGCCCTGAACTACTTGAACCCTACATATCTTGGTGACTACCACCTCTTTCCTTATTTTGTTATCCTTTAGTAGGAAACAATCCACATGCTGTTTTTGAGTGCCAGGAGTCTTGGGGGCTATCCCAAAACACTAAACTCTTGTGAATATTCATTCTGCTCAACTTTCTTGAGACATTGTCAAGCCCAGGTTCTACTCTTCTACTTTTATTTCTGCTTATCCCATATAATATTGTAGCCAGAAGTAAATCTAAAAATGAGTTGTGCTAATTGATTTATATTTCTATTGTTATAATGTATAGCTAGGCTATACATTAAGGTACTGTTTTCCATAACAGTTGTTATGGAAAAATCATTTATTTTCAAACATAATTTTTGCGTTTAGGTTTGATGCATATTTTATTGTTCTCCTTAGACAAAATTGAAGAAGCACAGAAAGAACTTAATGAAACTGAAGACCCACAGAAAGGTAAAACACACCACTATTTCTCTTCTTTCTCCTCCTCCCCCTCAACTCCATTGACTCAGCTTACATTTATCTATGAACAAGGCCTTCTGGTGTTATAAAAAATGTTATATTGCTTAATATCAAGAGAACATTCATTTCACTACATAGCCATTAATTAGGGCTGATTTTCACTTTTCATTCATACTTTGGTGCTCAAATTCAAGTAGAAAAATGCACGCATTAAGGGTGTTAGTTGAAGGCTATAGCTGCTTTCTGTAATTATAGGTGTACTTTTGTACTCTTTCACTTTTGTTTTGAAATGTTGTTGGGTTAAAGTGGTTGAAGATAGATATGCATATATTGGGGTACCCTGGTATCTGCGGTTCTAGTTATCTGCAGGTCTGTGGATACTGGGGACGCTCTTTATAAAGATAGGGAATGTGAAGGAGAAAGCTAAAAATAGCTCTGTTTACCTTAGTACAGCAAAGTAGCTGACTTTTCCTGTCTGCAGGCAGTCTTCCAAGCTGCCTGTACCCTCTTCCTGGATGCTCTGAGGCTCCTCCCTTCTTCCACTCTTGCCTCAGAATGCATCACGACCAGGAAGAGAATGCATCATGACGCATTCCAAGGCGATATTGGAAGAAGGGAAGATCCTCCAAGTGACCAGGAAGAGCCTGCAGACAGCTTGGAAAACCACCTAGAGCTATGAAAACACAGCGGTTTTGCTGCGCTAAGGTAAACAGAGCTATTTTTAACTTCATTTTTCCTATCTTTTTAAAGGGTGTCTCTGGTAGCCGCTGATGCATGCGGGAGATCCAGAATGGAACCCTCACAGACACTGGAGCATGCCTATATATGGTTACATGACACTGATGGATCAGATAAGGGGCTATTCAAAATGAGTGATTTTGAGTGAGTCAGCAAAATGCAATTTTGTGGCAAGAACCTGCAAGTTGAAACAGGCAAAATCAGCTGGAAATTCAAGAATGGGCTGCCAGATGGCCAGCTGATGAACTTGCCAGATGGGGTGGCAGCAGCAGTAGACTCCAGCTATAACCATCTGATTTGAGTTATTGAAGGTGTTTTGCGACTTTTTAAAATATACTTCACTGGCTACAAAAGGGGAATATTGCCTGTGCATGTTCATCTCTAACATGAATTAACAAAGAATAAATGTGATAAGATTTTGTAGGAATATAAGAAGAGCCCCGCTGGATCAGATGAAAAATCCATGCTGTTTCCTGCAGTGGTGTAAAAAAAAAAAAAAAACTTTCAGGAAGTCTACAGCAGGGCATGAGAACAGTTACCCTCCCAGCTGTTTACCTTCAGCAACTACTATTTAAAGATATACTGACTCAGAAATTGAGGGTTTACTGAGATTATCATAGTCAATGGGAAGTGGTAGACAAATCTATTGAGAATGGGTCTAATAAATTGCAACTACAGGCAAAAGGCACTTCGCAACATTCTGACGTGCGACAGGCCACATGTGCAATAGTCCATACGGCCCGTTGCTGATCACTGTTCCCCCCTCCCCCCAGCCTCTGAAGCCGAGGGGAGCACCAGGGACCTATGGTGGCTTTTCTGAGCCCTGCAGAGGCAGCACACATCTGTGTGTGAGGTTCAGAATGGCCTTTTTGGCTGAAAAATTTCCTGTTTCCCGGTTTCCTCCAGGGGGTTTCCCCAGGCCTAGAATGCCTTATAAGGCAAAAAAAGTCACTTCCAGTTTACTGAGGAAATTGGAAGTTGCAATCTTTTTGGCCAAAAAGGCCATTCTGAGCCTTGCAAAGGAAGTGCACAGATGCAAACAGCATCTTAGAAAAGCCTCCAGAGGTTAGGGGAGCACATCTTCCATTGGCATCAGAGGCTTAAAATAGATGACGTCATTTAACATCCGGCATCACTTGACAAGGGGTGTGTGGGAATGCATCTCTATCATTAAGTGACACACAGCTGTATTCCCATACAAAGGAAATGTGACATCTGTAAAAGCAGAAGGGCTTTAAGCCCCAGTTACCTCAATATCTGGGGTGGACAGTTATAGCCCCCTCTCAGCTTGGTGCGCTTATCTTCTCTCTATCTCTTGTTCTTTTGACTGTTTGGCTCTGTTTTAAGGGATTTCTGTACACTGTATATTTTTGGGGAACAACATGGTCTTTCCAAAAGTATCACAATAGTCAGTTGTATTTGCAAACTTGATACTTCTGGTTTTCTCTTCTGCATCTTGTTGGCATTTTGGCTTGGAGCTCCCCTGTGGACCTCCAGCTTTCTTTTCACCCTTTAAACTCTCTGTGCAGATAAGTCCCCAAACCACATGGTAGAAGACAAGATCTGGGAACTCAGATTCTTGCTTCTTAATTTCTTATCTGAATGGGGAATTTCATTTCTTCTGGCAATTGTTGAGGGAAATGTAGCATTTGTACGTGCATATGCTTTAAATCTCTCGCTGCTGAAATCTACTCAGTAAATCAGTTGTGGCTGCCAGACTCAGCAGAGCTGGAATTGTTTTGACAATTGAGAGGAGAAAAACAGACTTCATGTGTGCTTTTTTTCAGAATTTAGCACTTCAACTTTTAAAGCTTTTCCATCAATTCTGTCTTGCATGTGAAAACGGAAAATATGAATAGGTATCGCAACATTCCTCAGTGACACCCACCAAAAGAGATTTATTTCATTCACACATTTTTTGGTGAATATTATAGACCTAGAGGCCAAAAATGTAAACCCTATTTGCATATTTATTTTTCTTGCTTGCAAACTAAGATATGGTTGTCCTACAGTGTGTTTATTCTCTATAATAGTTATCATGGATGTGGAATATTCTATTTCGGGGATCTCCAAACTATGGCTGGGGGCCACATCTGGCCCAGCACAAGATTTTATCTGGCCCATAGCAACTTGATTTTTTGTCAGATCATTTTCTAATGTTTGACCTTTATACTCGTTATATACCATTTCTCCGTTTAAGCATTATTTGTAATTGTCACCTTTCTTTTTTGTTCTGATTACATATCATGCTAATTACAAAAAACCCTAAGTAAAACTTGTTCATTCATAAAACTGATTTTTTCAGCCCACGAACAATATGTAAAATGTGTAAAATATACAATGTGTCACTTGTATTGAAAAGTATATATCTGCAGGCCCTATATTTGCAGTTTCACTTATCCATGGTTCTCAAATTCTCCCCCGTCACACTCCTGATTCACTTATCTTTGTTAGCAAATACTTTGCAAAAGGCAGTTTTCTTCCTTTTGCTTTATTTAGAATGCTTTGGAAAACAAAACAGATATGACAACCTAGATGCATAGCAGCTAGAGGAATGCTAGAAGAGGCGACAGGTAATGCTAACAGGAAGTAGAGTCTAGCATTCTTGCGGTCTGTCCCATATCTGCAAATTCAGTCAACTGTGGATTGAAAATGTATTGGGGGGGGGGGAATTTCCGCATACCCTGCTGTGTAGCCTCCAACTACATCACAGATCACCCCCCCCCCATTTCACAGCTCTTCTGTACATTACTCGGCAATTTTATGGCAACTTATAAGTGTAGCATCCATGATTTTTTGTATTCGCGAGAAACCCTGAAACCAAATCCCCATGGATATGGAGCACCCACTTTGTATTTTATTTAATTTTTATTGTATGTGAACCATGCTGAGCACTGGAAAGTGGTATATAAATTTTTTTAAATAAGAGCCCAATCCTATCCACACTTTCCTGGGAGCAAGAGCTATTGGCTATAAAGGAATTTACTTCTGAGTAGACAGCCATAGGATTGGGCTGTAAATCACCTTTTTCATCTTAAAAGTGATGAAAATATCAGTAAATACTGATATACTTTACACTGTCACTGTGTGACTCTTATCTCTTTGTATTTGGACAGAAATCTCTGAAGCTGTTACAAGAGGGAGCACAGATACAGTTAAAGGCGTGAAGCGTAAAAAGATTGTAACTGAAAATCATTTGACAAAAATACCAAAATCACCTCTGAGAACTCCAGCTCGAGCGAAACCTAAGGAAAAAGTAGAAGAACTTCCTTCATCTTCTAATATTCTTCCTGATACTTCAGAGCTCCTAAAAGAAGAGAACACTTTGACTACACAAAATGGGAAACAAAATAAACAAAATGAGGGGGCGCTTAGCAGTGAGGTAGCTGTTAAACCAACCATGTCTGAGACTTCACTGCCCACCAAGTTGTCTCTGTTACCTCAATCCTTGGACTTGAATAAATGGCCAGTAGAAGACTACAGTTCATCCCAACAGAATTTGTCAGTGAAGAAGGGACTCCTTAGCAATTCGTTAAGTGCAGCCAAGGCTGACAGTGATGAATGTATTAATTTTTTTGATTGTACTAATTCATCTTCATGTACAAATACTGCATTCGATGTCTTACTGAAAGCTATGGAGCCTGAGCTAAACACCTTAGCACAAGAGTGCCCTTCTAGTGGGATGCAAATAGAAAAACTGAGACCAAATACAACTATAAGCTCCTCTTCTTGTCTCACATCCAATACACTGAGTGTCCAAAGTCATGCTGCTTTGTTGCAGCAAGAATTTGTAGCTGGATCTCAATTTTATCCTTGCACTTCACAGACTCTGCATGTAGCAACATCAGGGAAGAGTGAACAAGCACAGATCTACTCAGTTGCTCACTCACAAGAACACGTTCTTGCTAAAGCTGGGCAACAAAACCAACAGGTCACTGCATGTCCCAGCTTCACTAGTTCACTGGTACATCAGCAGCAGAGTCAAGAAAATCTCAAGCTCCAGCATATATACAGCATAGCAGTAACCTCTTCTATTATCAGCCCTCCATCTTCTTCTACTGTTACTCAGGTTTTTTCTCAAAACCAGCTTGTAGCGAAAACTTCTCCTTTGTCAGTTCATCCATCTAGCTCCACAACTCAGTTACCCATTTCTCCCTTGTACAGTTCAGCCCCAATCGCTTCAGTTGTCAGCCACAGCGTAGAACAAATATGTAGTCTGTTGAAAGACCAGAAGCCTAAAAAACTGGGGAAATACGTCTGTGAGTATTGTAACAGGGCTTGTGCCAAGCCCAGTGTTCTCTTAAAGCACATCCGCTCCCACACAGGAGAACGGCCATATCCTTGTGAGACTTGTGGGTTTTCATTTAAGACCAAAAGCAATCTGTACAAGCACAAAAAGTCCCATGCTCACGCTATCAAACTTGGCCTTGTCCCCCAACCAGATTCGAGTGGTTTGTTTCTCTCCCACGAATCAGACAAAGCACTTAGCATCCATTCTGATGTGGACGAAAGTGGTGATAGTGATGATGAAGGCACAGCTGATGAAAGACAAGATGACCAAGGATCATTAGAACTGGACCCTGCACATGTAGTGAAAATCCTTTCCAATTCTGAATCATTGCACAAAGGTAGCACCATCTCACCAAGCAATCCAGAATACATATTGGGTGACTCCTCATTGCAAGACTCAACCATGCAAGCAAGGACTGCTTTGCCTAAAGTTATTGTTCATCCTGTAAATGTTTCCACTTTAAAATCTGATAGCCCCAAAATAGCAGACCCCACTTCTACTCTTCCTCCAACACTGCAGCAAGGGGACATAAAAATCACAAATGTGAAACCAAATGTAACACACACCGAGTTGGTAAAGGTGCCTGATATATCCAAGCAACATCTGGAAACGGGCATTTCTGAGGAGCAGTTTGGGACCCCCCTAGGGACAGTAGTACATGCACAACTACAAAGACAGCAGGCAACAGATTGTTCCCAGGATCAGCAAGGGAAGTGCCTCTTGAGTCCTAGAAGTTTAGGCAGCACTGATTCAGGCTATTTTTCACGTTCAGAAAGTGCAGATCAGACCATGAGTCCACCAACTCCATTTATGAAGGGACTTCCCGCTTCTGAAAAAGACACAAGTAAAAGTTTCTTACCGCGAATGTGCACCAGTGTTACACCTGTAGTGCAAACAGTTTGTGCTGACAAGAATTTGCTTTCATCTGGCCAAATGAGACCACCTTTGGCCACCAAGACACTTGAAGAACGCATTTCAAAGTTAATATCTGATAACGAAGCGGTAGTGGATGACAAACAGTTAGACAGTGTGAAGCCGCGAAGAACATCCCTTTCAAGAAGAGGCAGTATTGACTCTCCAAAATCCTACATTTTTAAAGACTCCTTCCAGTTTGACCTGAAACCAATGGGTAGAAGAACTAGCTCAAGCTCTGATATACCAAAGTCTCCTTTTACACCTACTGAAAAGTCAAAGCAAGTTTTACTTCTGTCTGTACCAACTATTGATTGTTTACCTATAACCAGAAGTAATTCTATGCCTACAACCAGTTATTCAGCTGTACCTACAAATGTAATACCTCCCCCTCACCCTCTACGAGGCAGCCAGTCATTTGATGATAAAATTGGATCCTTGTATGATGATGTCTTTGTGCCAGGACCTGCCACTCCACAGGTTCAAGGTGGACATCCCCGCACTCTTGTGAGACAAACAGCAATAGAAGATTCTTCAGCTAGTGAAGGCCACAGTTTTGGACCAGCACGATCTGTAGATGAAAGTTATGGATGCAATACATCTAATGAATTTTTATTGGCAAGAAGCAAGTCATTTGTACAAGGTTCGAATTTGGATAAAATAAAAAAATCACATCAAGGTCGAGGGACAATGTTTGAATGTGAGACTTGTAGAAACAGATATAGAAAACTGGAAAACTTTGAAAATCATAAAAAGTTCTATTGTTCAGAGTTGCATGGACCAAAAACCAAGGCAGCTATACGAGACTCTGAACACAAGACGGTCCCTAACAGTACACAACCCCAAATCCTTCACTATCGAGTTGCAACTTCAACTGGTGTCTGGGAACAGACGTCTCAGATACGAAAACGGCGAAAGATGAAAAGCGTTGGTGATGATGATGATGACCCACAGACTAATGATGCAAGTAGTTTGTCCAAGAGCGCAGCTGGATCAGAGTGTCAAAATAAACCAGGAAACACAGTCAGTGTCTCTAAACATACTGCCACTATTCTAGGTTCCCATAGCATTCCACTTCAGAAACTCACAAAGAATGAACTGGAGACTTGTAGCATAGAACAGACCATGGAGCCAAAGTTGTTACTGCATGGAGAGAAGCAGACTATTCCAGCTGTACAAGAGAAATCTGAACTGAAAAGACAGGGGGCTGGGATTTCAGTGATACAGCATACTAACTCCTTGAGCCGACCCAGTTCATTTGAAAAATCAGATTCTTTTGAAAGAGTATCGCCAGTTTCTTTTCAGGATGCGAGCAAGTCTGTAAAGATTCATTCTTTGAACACCACTGTAGTTCAAGAGGAAAAACGTTTGCCTCTGAGTAGCTCCCACTGCCCTCAAGTAGCAGAAGCATCAAGAGTTATGTTCTGTGAACGCCAAGTCACTCCTAGTGAAAGGAATGCACCAGGGCAACCACTAAGACTTGTTCGCCAACATAACATCCAGGTTCCTGAAATACTGGTCACAGAAGAACCAGACAGAGACCTGGAAAGCCAATGCAGTGATCAGGAGAAGACGGAGAAATTTAATTGGCCCCAGCGTAGTGAAACTCTGTCAAAACTACCCACAGAAAAACTTCCTCCCAAAAAGAAAAGAATTCGCTTGGCTGAAATGGAGCATTCATCTGCAGAGTCAAGCTTTGAATCTACACTTTCCAGAAGTCTGAGTCGTGAGAGCAGTTTATCACGTGCATCTAGTTTCTCAGCTTCTTTTGATAAAGATGATGTTTCTAAGACTGAGAGCACTTCCAAAGGGGAACCTTGTAATAAATCCCTAGAATTCCTTAAAATTCCTACCAATTCAAATATGCTTGGCGTACCTAGTCCCCATTACAGAGAAATGCGGCGTGCTGCTTCTGAACAAATTAACTGCACCCAGCCATCCATGGAAGTTGCAGATTACAGGAGCAAGTCCTTTGACTGTGGAAGTATTATTCCATCCAAACCTGCCTCACTTCGAGAGATATCTACTTCCAAGTTGTCTTCTGGCAATAGTGGGGTTGGACATGTACCTCTGTTAGAAAGAAGGAGGGGGCCCCTTTTAAGACAAATATCTTTAAATATTCCTTCAGAAAAGAATCAGCCTGAAATAATATCTAGCACTTCCTTCCCAGCGGCTCCTGCAGCAGATATTTCTACAGCATCATTTCAGAGGTTGCAGATTGCTGGGAAACTTTCTGAGGAACTTCCTTCAAGCTCTCAGCATCCTCAGACTTATACCAAGCCTTTGTATGAGACTCAGTCAATTAAAAGCAACAGCTCCCTTCACCTGCCTTCTTCCAGTGATCAGTCTGTAGACCCTGGCTTGCATCATCAGAGTCCACAACCTTCATTCAGTCAGAATTCCCAAATGTCCCTTAAAGGAACAGCACTTGGAACTCTGAAAAACATGAACATGGTTGCTGGTCAGCATAGTATGCAAGAGGATTGTTTTGCTCCTAAATACCAGCTTCAGGTTAATGCATTGCACATAGGACAGCAATACCCTGTAGGTCTTCCAGGTGCAGCTTGCATGGAGCAGACTGGAACTTTGCTAAATGATAAAGTATCCAATACATACGTGACGCCTCCCTTGCAACGAACTGCTCCTGAGAACTGTAGTGGTCAAGTCCATCGAGCTGCACCCTTTGTTGTTCCTGTTCGCATTCATAGTAATATTCCATCATATGGTTTGGCTACTGTTTCACCCCTTCCTCAAATTTTAGTGACTCGGGATCAGGCAAACCAATCTCTTTGTAAAACAAATACTGCATCCGTGCCAACAGTCAAAGATCCAGTTCAGCTGCCAAACTCCCACAAAGATCATCTGAGATGCTTGCCAAGTTCACAGCCAGCACCTATGTTTGAAAATGCAATTTATGAGACAGGAAGCAAAAATTCAGCTTCTTTGGGGTCCTTAAATAAGATTCAGAAAGTGCCAGTGGGTGGACTTTTTCCTCAACAGGAAACTACAGCCTCAAGTAAACGCATGCTCTCCCCAGCCAACAGTTTAGACATTGCCATGGAGAAGCACCAGAAGCGTGTTAAAGATGAGAGTGGAGAGGCTTGCACAACAGGTGCTGTATCGTTGCATCCATTAAACATAAAAGCCAGTGAACCTAGTAAGCAGAAGAAACCACAGTTAGTGCGACAGATCTGTACCATTGAACCCCTTGACAGTTTCTCATTGGATCAAGATGTGTTACCTCAAGACACAAGCAGTGGAGTCAGTAATTCATCAGATGTGCTGCCTCCTGGTTCATCTGGATGTGTTCAGTCTGGGATTTCTTCATTCATAAAAGAACCTTTAGAAAATGAGAACCTACCAGCCTCCGAAAATGTTAGGTTTGCAGTTAGAAAGTTCCTTGAACCTGCTCTGCTGAATACTCAGACTGCACTTCTCAAGGCTTTAGATAACAATCAAGAAAGAGAGTCTCCGGGAGTTCATAATGAGAGTAGACAACGCAGTATCCAGAGTATCCAGAGCCAAGCAAAACCTGGAGCCACTTTGTCTGTCGTCAGTGCAGGTGATATACAGCAATTATCTTTTCCAAGCCTAAAGACTGCAACAAATTTTACATGGTGTTACCTGCTAAAAAGGAAACCTGTACATCTCTTACAAACTGACCAAAAGACTTCAGCTTATTCTTCTTGGTCGATCAGTCCCAACGATCCCAATCCACTTGGTTTGCCAACAAAGATTGCTCTTTCCCTTCTGAATTCAAAACAGAATGCTGGAAAATCATCTTACGCTCAAGCAATAAGTACTAACTTTAAATCCGATATACTGGTCTACTCAAGGAAGTGGAAGAACAGCTTACTTAAGGTACTTGACCTGTGCTTAATATGTATCTGGGGGAAATTGGGAAATTGATGTCTATAGTCAGCAATTTAAGAGTTTAGAAAAAAAATCTGAATAACTTATTTATTTAAAAAAAAAATAGCATGTACACCATTTGTGCTGGTATATATTTAATAGTGTTCTGATGTGTTACTGTATAGCTTTTGAATATTTCTACTAGAAAATCTAACATAAGAAGATTATCACATGTTATGAAAACTAGTTTCTGATAAATATTCATGCAGCACTTCAGATGTTTCTGGAAAAGAGCTTTTAAATATTCTTTAGACATTTGAAATTCCCAGGAGAGCAAATATTATTCCTTTTGAATTTCAAGGTCACCATCCCCCCCTGAATTTGAAACACAAAGCTCCACTAGCATGGGATGAAATCTTATGGTGCCTCAAACACTTTCACATCTACCTTTTTCCACAGGGTGAGATCACATAATTGAGAACCTCTGTCAGTTGCAGAAAAATCTTACTGAAATAACAGCCACCCATGTCAAAACGGCTGAGGAGTTTATCACAGTGGCCAGCTTCAGGTGATAATTTTAACCATGGTTGAGATTATCCTGAATTGAGACATGGTGAGGCTTGGGGTCGTGTGCTCCTGCATCCCTGTTGGCTGGGGTGGAAGGAAATTTGCTTCTGGTTTAGAACAAGCCACAGTTTATCATTGCATCCAAACTTTGCAAACTACGGTTAACAAACCAGGGTATAGAACCAGGATCTTCAGAATTCAGCTGTAATGAAAAATTGCAGATTGTTCTAAAACCAAGAAAGGAAGTTGCTCATTTTCTTTCCTTCCTTGAGGCTTACGTTGCTCATTCATGATAATCTGAATCATGGTCTGCTAACCCTAATCACATGCTTTAAGGCAGTGGTCCTCCTGGGAAGTTTGGGAACCACTAAGTCTTTGCAGGGGTTGGAGAAAGCAGTGATTAGACTCTCAGGATTATGTTGAGTTTTTTCACTTACCTCCATCTGTGCCAGCCTCTGAGGGAGTGCAGGGAGCCCAGCAGGTGTCTCTGCAGCGCTCCCCAAGCATTAGAAAAGTTAAAAATAATTATTGGAAACCACTTCTGGTTTCACAATTGAAAATCGGAAGTAGTTTCTGATTCCTGCTTTTAACTTTTCTAAGGCTTAGGGAGCCCTGCAGAGGCTCCCTGCAGGGCTCCCTGCAGTACCTGAAGGCTGGCAGAGGCAAGTGGAAAGCCCCGCTCTGTCCTCAGCAGTGGCATGATTCTGGGGATTGTGTCACTGCCTTTCCCCCTCCCTGTCCCTTAAGGGCCAGGGACAAATGCTTCCCAGGCTGGTGGTCCCAACCCACCAGTTTGGGAACCCCTGCTTTAAGGTATCATCATTAAGGTATCATCTCATTTGTTTATTAATATTAACTGCATTTGTGTGTGTTTCTAAAGAGATTGCTATTCCCTTCCCTTTCTCCTTTTTCATTATGATTGAAAGTCTAAGTCAGAGTTTCCCAAACTGTGGGTCAGGACCCAGCAGTGGATTCCGAGGCAATTTTTAGTGGGATGCGAGAAGTCTTTGAAACATCAAAAAAACTTTGCAAGCACCCTTGCCCAGTTTGCAGTAGAAAATGGTTAGTTGGAATGGTAATCTGTAGTATGAGGTCATCTTCATTCCTCCAAATTAAAATGTCACATTTTCCAATTTTCTCTAGTAATTGAGAAAATGCTGTACATCATGTGTGGACCCAGCTATTTAGTTGTGAACCCAGCTTCAGCCTTTTATCTGATGTGGGTCCCTAACTTACACATCTTGTTCTCCAGTTCAGTCTTCTGAGCACCCTGGAATGACTATAAAGGTTTGAACTCCATCTTTAGGGGGAGTCTAGCAAATGTCTACAAATGCATACTATATTCATTGTCTCTAGCAGCTTTGAGGGCAGAGGACTCTATTATTCATTATTACTAAATATTTTTATCTATTTTAGGAAGAAATTATAGGTATAGGAAAAAATTATTTATTTACAAGTAGTAATAATCCCCCAAAAGATTATCAAACATTTATCTCCCTATACTGTATATATGCCTGCAAGCTGCAGGTACTCAGTTTGCAAGGAACTGATGTCTTTGCAGGGCAATTAGCAGCTATATGATTTTTGAATAGCCCAAGGGCAATTAATTATCTGATTTTTCCATCACCCATATTTCATTGGAGGCTCTGCTTGGCTGCTATGATACCCACCAAAAATCAGGTTCCGACTCACAATTTGGGCACCACTGGGCTAGAGATTTGGACTTCAGCACAAGTGTAGCTTCTTGCTGCTCAGATAAATTCTGCAAAATACAATCATTTATGCCTTGGCTTCATTTACGTAACCATCATAGAGTTGGAAGGTACCTACAAGGTCATCTAGTCCAACCTCCTGCCTTTTGCTGGAAATTCTCTTAGACCATCTCCAGCAGATGAGCCTCTTTTTGAAGATCTCCAGTAATCTGTCCAATTTGCAGAAACTTAGCTGTTCTGGGCACAGAACTTAGATTTTGTTGGTGCATGTCTTTGATTTTTTTTTAGTGTGCAGTACATACAGCCAGACAGAAGGCTGGTTTCTAGTTGTTCTGATTACAAGAGTATATAATTTACAGCTGTGGCAAATATTCCCCTATTTTGATTTTTGGATCACAAAGTGAATTGGGGAAGGGCAACATCTTCCTGCAAAATCATTTATTGTGAGAATATTCACTTACTTAATAGCATCTTACTTGCTTTCATTGTTTGTCCCATTTCTTACTACAGCATTTTCCTCTCTGCTGCTTTCTTTTTCTGGATTAGTCAGTCATTTGTGTGACTACAGCCAATTGGGTTCATGTGGTCAATTAGCAATGACATGACATTATGAGTAGCTAATCATCGATGTCTACATTACAGTTTTACTGAGATTAAACATGAATATTGATGGGGCAGCAAGACTATTTTTGCAGGCATTGTCAGATCTATTTTTTTTACTCTTGATGAGCCAATTATTTTGATTTACTGCACTTGTCTCCTGTACCTGTTGGATGTGTGTTGGCCATAAGCTAAGGTTTTCCACAGCATTGTGATCTGAACTGAAGATAGATCAACGCAGTATTTTTTTTCCATGGGACCGATGACTTGAAAGCTAGTAGGGTTCTAGTCTTTTACATAGGCCCATTGTTTACAACACTTTCCTCTGTCCAGGCAGTTTCAAAAGTAATAGCACACAGTTGAATAGCAGATGCTCTGCTTGTGCATGCCTTGCTTTTTCTGCTATATGATGTAAATCATAAAATAATTCTTGGCACTAGGAACTCCAGGACTTGAGGCTGGAGGCGCCTGGAATTGTCTGTCTTCAGGCCTTTTGAGCCACCTTTGTGACCAGGAGTAAATAAGGATGAACAAATCATTTGCTCTGACTGACAGGCAATGAAGTCTCCTGTTGGCCAGGACATATATAGATATGGATTCTGGCCTCCTACCCTGTCTGGTGAGCATAGCAAAACCTTTAATCAGTTATATTTCATGCTCCAGCCCCTGAACCAGTGACTTTACTTGGAGACCCTGGGTTTGAGTACCCACTTACAGCCTGTGCCTGACCATGTCACTCCAATTCCCTGTTTCCAAAATCTGAATCATTTCTCAAAGGGGGTCTGTCAGGACAAATGCACTGTAAAAAGAAAAAAATGGGAGCACAAATTCCCATACAAAGTACAGAATCGGTGTTTGCATATGAAAAGTAGTCTTCCATTCCTATTGGCAGGAATGGGAGTCACTCAAGGGGTTGTTCCATGTAGTTGTGCTACTTCCATTTCTTTCAGTGGACTTGTCTAAGAGACTTTCCTAATTGTGTTTATACCTTTTTCAACCATAATAGTTTCATGCAGATACTATGATTTTTTGTTCAGTGCTGTAGTGAGCAGGGCCTTGCAATAATAAAAGCTTAGTGTTCTTTATGCCATTCCCCCCCCCCCCGAGAGTTTTTACTTATTTGCCAGATGCTTGTGAACAATTTTATGCATATGGCTATGATAGCCATCTATTAATTTGGAACAGTTTTTTTGGCCATTTTATAGTCTTGGAAGGATTACAAGATTAGCTTTCAATTGATAAATGTTGGTAAATGTAGAGTTCAGCCTACACAAAGGGAAATAATAAAAAAATAATAATAAAGGGAATGTGAAAACAGAGTTTGCCCTTTCAGACAACTGTGTGCTAATTTTCTCAGACAGTAAATAGAAACTGAAAATCTGCTTTATGGCTCTATTTTCTACAGCTACTAAATCAAGCACATGCATCTACTTCTGTGCAAAAATGTAAATCTAGTATGTTCTTTCAACACATAACCAAATAGGCATCTTTTAACAACCTTCTTTCTGTGTTCCCTGTCTACTCTGCTCAACTGCTTTTTGATATATTGAAAGGAAATTACATACATTATGTAGAGTCTTTTGAGACATCATTTATAATCCAAAGCAAAGCATTTCAGGATGGGCCAACATATATTTATTACAGCTAAATACAGTCGTCATTTCAGTATTGCTGCTCCCACGGCAGTAAATAAGCAATTTAAAAATATTAACAATAAAATTTAAAAAACATACAAAATGGTTAAAAATGCTGCATTACAAAATGTATACAGTACTTATGCTTGTGAGATAAAATCAGAGTTCTCAGCCATAGTTTAAAAGGCCTGGGTAGATTTTAAAAAAAGTCTTACCCATGGAATGCTTATCAATATGCTACTTTAGTTTGTCTCTCACAGGAGAAGACAAATTTAAGGCTGAATATGGAGGACAATTTTGTATTAAACGGACACCTCTACTGGGCCCTTTTGAAGTTGCAACTCTTCCCATTCCCCATCCAAAATCTCGGATCTGACAGTACCAAGGATTCCCACAGCTGCATCTGGGTGGTGTTGGCCAAGTGACTGTTATTTGAGGAACAAGACAGTGCTTTTTTGGAGAGACTAAATGGAAAGATTTTGCTTCAGATTCCAAATGATGGTCTTGTTAGGGGACAAGGGGGGAAAAAAACTTGTCGTACTCGCCAACATACATGGGGTGCCCTACTTCACTTACTTACATTAAGCCATTTTATATCCTGTATAAACCATAGGAAGATGTGGATAGTCTGTGGAACAGCTTTATGTGGCTCAAAAGAGATTCTTTATCCTTATGTGAGATGCTTCAAGAAACCTTTATAGCATAGAACTTTTATACGGTCTTAATAGCATCCATATCTGTGGATACTCTGCATTTCTGTATATCAAGATTCTGCTATAGGTACAAATTATGCAACTTTATATTTAGCATGATTTTATTCTGACTTTTCCAGTTGGGAAGGAGCAAATAAATTTTTATACCCATCCTTGGTCCTCTCAAAATTCTTATATCCCATATTCTATAAGTGTTTGTTTTATTGAAAGTGGTTGGTTTTTGAATTAGACAAAAAGATTAGTGTTGTCCATGTGAAGGTGACCTAATATCTGTAAATGATTGAACCCACCAGTAACTTTAATGTATTTATGAAGAAAAGGGGGTTGCCGTCTGATAATATCAAGTATCAGCACACAAACGTTCTGAATTGGATGCAACAATTGCTGCAAAAATGAAACTTGTTGTTTGTTGTTCTGCCCTACACTAGAAAAAATTATGTATAAATAGAAACCTTGGACTAATTTTGTTGGATATTCACTAGCAATAGTAATCCAGTATATAATATATCACAGAATTTTATGTTTCTTTCAGAGGGCATTAGTTAAACAAAAGCCAGCAAGGGAATTCAGCAATAAAGAAAACTCTGAAATAAGCACTGATCAAGAGAGTGAGAACTCCTTAACCAAAAGTGAGCCAAGGCGAGTTAAAATATTTGATGGAGGGTAAGTATATATTTTCCCATAGTGTTATAATTTATGTTGCACAGTATAAAGAAGTTGCTTCTTCTTTCTTTTTTTTTAACCAATGGATTTGTAACTGTCAAGGGGAAAAATAACTTTGTGTGAACTCTGAGAAATGTGGTTAGACCGAGGGCCCAATCCTCAGAAGTTCACGCTGGCTTACCACCAGCACGCACTGTTGCAAACGTGCCATAAGGCACATTTGTGGGCCCTAGCACCAGTGCTCTGCCAGTGCTAGCCCGGCAATGGCCGGTGCTGGGCTAGCACCGGAGCTCCACCGCTCAGCGGTCATGTGGACTGCCAAGCAGTGGAGAGGTAGGTGGGTGCATAGGGGGAGGAGGCGTTTTGGGGGGAAGGGAGCAGGGCGGGAGGGAGGGCTGGCTGCCTGACATGGAGGCTCTTGTTTCTGTGCCGACCTTTGGATCACATAGAATCGAGTAGCCCCATCGCAGGGGTACTCACTTTACCCGGGGGAAGGGAACAAAAGTCCCCTTCTCCCAAGGAGGAGGCAAAAGCTGCCTGGAGCATGCAGGATGCAGTGGCAGCCATTTTCAGCACTACTGCAGCCCCGCATACCAGGTAGCTGAGGATTGGGCTGTGAGTTCCCAACACTAGCCAAAATCATTCTGTAGATCCAGATCACCTGTTGCTCAAAATTATATGCTAATAGTCTTTTTAACTCAAGTAGGCAAAATAATTTGTGAACTCAAATCTCTTAATATCTCAGCTGTTTTCTGTAACAGTATTTTATTGCTTATTTTTTCAAGTTCAAAATGGAACCAAAGTTCCATAAGTTTTGATTCCAAACAATCATCTTTCCTACATATATTTCTACATATGAAAATAAGACAATGATAATTTATTTCACGGAAGGAACTTAAAATGGTGCCATTGGGTGCTCATGTGACACAAGTATCTGTTCTGAGCGTTAGCTAAACCACGCAGTATCCTGAGTACTACCATTTTTTCACTTCCCTGATCTTTGAGCAATTATGAAAGGATTGTAAAGCTCAGCTCAGATCACATTATGGCCAGTTCCTCATGGTATAAAAATTGCCATGTTGGGACATCTTGAAATGGCAACCACGTATGAAGTGAATGGTTGTTTCCATTCATGATCACACTCTGACTAGGACTGAATAACACACTGGCACTAATTCTTGTTCACAAACCCAAGACCAAACTCTGGGGTTGTTTCCAATGTACAAGGTCAAGTGGTCAGTATAGGTTTGTAAGGAACTCCAGGGAAGCATTAGAAATGTGAAATCTGCCTTACAACTTCAGCTTCTTGTAGGAAATAAAGTGTGATTTTTCCATTAAAAACAAAACTTAATTGGTTCACCTGGTGTGAGTGCAAATTTATTCAGAGAATCAGTAGAGCTATAATACTATCTTGTCATCCTCTGGTACCCAAAGCTGGATTTGCAGCACTTAAAAAGAAGGGATAAGAACATAAGAACAGCCCCACTGGATAGGGCCATAGGCCCATCTAGTCCAGCTTCCTGTATCTCACAGCGGCCCACCAAATGCCCCAGGGAGCACACCAGATAACTAGAGACCTCATCCTGGTGCCCTCCCTTGGATCTGGCATTTTGACATAACCCATTTCTAAAATCAGGAGGTTGCACATACACATCATGGCTTGTAACCCATAATGGATTTTTCCTCCAGAAACTTGTCCAATCCCCTTTCAAAGGCATCCAGGCCAAATGCCATCACCACATCCTGCAGCAAGGAGTTCCACAGACCGCCCACATGCTGAGTAAAGAAATATTTTCTTTTGTCTGTCCTAACCCTCCCAACACTCAATTTTAGTGGATGTCCCCTGGTTCTGGTATTATGTGAGAGTGTAAAGAGCATCTCTCTATCCACTTTATCCTTCCCATGCATAATTTTGTATGTCTCAATCGTGTCCCCCCTCAGGCGTCTCTTTTCTAGGCTGAAGAGGTCCAAACGCCATAGCTTTTCCTCGCAAGGAAGGTGCCCCAACCCAGTAATCATCTTAGTCGTTCTCTTTTGCACCTTTTCCATTTCCACTATGTCCTTTTTGAGATGCGGCTATCAGAACTGAACACAATACTCCAGGTGTGGCCTTACCATCGATTTAATATTAGCCGTTTTGTTCTCAATACCTTTTCTCATGATCCCAAGAACAGAATTGGCCTTCTTTACTGCCGCCGCACATTGGGTCGACACTTTCATCGAGCTGTCCACCACCACCCCAAGATCTCTCTCCTGATTTGTCACATACAGCTCAGAACCCATTAGCCCAGTGGTTCTCAAACTGTGGGTCGGGACCCACTTGGTGGGTCGCGATCCAATTTCTGGTTGGGTTGTAAGAAGATGGCAAAAGACCTAGGTGGCGCCATTTTGGAAGTGGGCAAAGCCTGGGTGTTGCCATTTTAAGCTTCCTGGCATTGAGACACAACTAAGAGCGACTTGCACATGTGCAAAGAAAGCAGCGTGCCGATTTTCCCCAGAAAGCGTGCTGCTGCCTTCCAGCTGGACCTCCCTCGGCACTTGCAGGCTTCCCTTAGGGGGCCAATCACGGAGTGCAGGCTTGGATTGCAGGCAAAGAAGGACTGGGAGAGACGTGGACAAGCCAGCCAGGTTTCTCCCCACCAACCTTTGTCAACTTGGCTGCCTTGATGGGATGGGCTGCCTCGGGGTTGCAAAACAGAGCAGCTCCCCCCCCCCCCGCAGCTGGACTGGGCTGGAGAGTGTAGGCGGATACCTGAACACAGGGCTTGGGTGAGTAGAGGCAGACCCGCGTGATCTCCCCTCTTGTGAGCCTGCCTTGAAAGCAGCATCGCCACCGCCACCACCCCACTGCCGTTCTCGTCCTCTGCATCACAACCTCTCTCCCTCTCTGAAATCGCCTGGAAGCCACGATCCTTTCCTGCCCTGGCTAGTATGGTCTCTCTTTATATCTTTGCTGGGGTGAGGGGGGATCCCTGGCTGCCAAGAGAGCACCCAGGAGGAGGAGGAGGAGGGAGGGCAAGCCTGGCATGTGGGGGGGGGGGAAGCACCCAAGGAGAGTGCTGCTCCCCCAGTCGCTTCTCAGATGTGCACCCTTCTCCTCTTCTTACTTCTCTCTTAGGCTGCAATTCTGTCTACTATTTCCTGGGAGTAAGCCCCATTGCCAATAATGGGAGTCAATTCTGAGTAGACATGCTTAGGCTTGGGGGAGATGAGGGGAAGCGTCCCTGCTTATCTTCCTTCTGAGGGGGACACTACTGTTTTTATTTCCTTTATTTACAAAAGCTCCAGCTATTTCTTGTATTGAGGTGCATGAGTAGGGTGCATTTGTTTCTGGCTAGTGCTGAGCATAGCCACATCAATAGCAACATCAATAACCACATAAATGTTTGTTAGTTTCAAGCGCAATACAAGAAGTAGCTTGAGATGTTGTAAATAAAAGCAGTAGTAAATAAATACACAAATATTTTGTTCCAGATGTAGTTTTATTTTTTGCTTGATAGCAATGGTAGCGAGGGCAGGGAGAACTGGAAGAAACTTCTGAGCTGGAATACTGTCTCATGTCATTTACAGTTTGAGTTTCTAGGCAAGAACTTCCTGCTTGATGACATCACTTCCGGCTCTCACACTACAGTGATGTAACTTCCTGTTTGACGATGTCATTTCTGGCTATGACATCACTTCCAGGTTGCTGACATCACTTCTGGTGGGCCCCAGACAGATTGTCATTCTCAGAAGTGGGTCCCGGGCTAAAAGGGGTGAGAACCACTGCATTAGCCTGTATGTGTTGATTTTTTTGCCCCAGCGTGCATGACTTTACTCTTACTTACATTGGAACGCATCTGCGATTTTGCTGCCCATTCTGCCAGTTTGGAATGATCCTTCTGGAGCTCCTCTGGTCTTCACCACTGGTCAATCACTTCTGGTCTTCACCACTCGGAAAAGTTTGGTGTCGTCTGCAAACTTAGCTACCTCACTGCTCACCCCTGTCTCCAGGTCATTTATGAAGAGGTTGAAAAGCACCGGTTTCAGGACAGATCCTTGGGGCACACCGCTTTTCACCTCTCTCCATTGTGAAAATTGCCCATTGACACCCACTCTGTTTCCTGGTCTTCAACCAGGTCTCAATCTATGAGAGGACCTGCCCTCTAATTCCCTGACTGTGGAGTTTTTTCAGTAGCCTTTGGTGAGGGACCGTGTCAAACGCCTTCTGAAAGTCCAGATATATAATGTCCACGGGTTCTCCCGCATCCACATGCCTGTTGACCTTTTCAAAGAATTCTATAAGGTTTTTGAGGCAAGACTTACCCTTACAGAAGCCATGCTGATTCTCCCTCAGCAAGGCTTGTTCGTCTATGTGCTTTGAGATTCTATCTTTGATGAGGCATTCCACCATCTTACCCGGTATAGATGTTAGGCTGACCGGCCTATAGTTTTCCGGGTCCCCCCTCTTTCCCTTTTTAAAGATTGGTATGACATCTGCAAAGTCATCTGCAAAGTGAGGAATCTTAGGGACAGGAGTACACAATCCTACTCCCTTAATCCCTGACACCAAATTAGCTGTATGCAGCAGCTGTAAAGTATCTGATTCTTAGCACAATCCCTGGGAAGTAAATTAAACTGATTTAAAGTATGGATCTTATTAGATGTGCCTGTTTGTTAATTTATCATATTATATAGACAAAACAGAACTAAAGTACTAATGAGGATTCTAACAACTAGCAAAAGACATTACCAAGAACTACATCATTTACAACAGAAGTTGTTGCTATACCATGTTTTTAATTAGGTACAAGTCAAATGAAGAATATGTCTATGTTCGTGGAAGGGGAAGAGGAAAATACATATGTGAAGAATGTGGAATACGCTGTAAGAAGCCCAGCATGTTGAAGAAGCATATTCGCACGCATACAGATGTCCGTCCTTATCATTGCAACTATTGCAATTTCTCCTTCAAGACTAAAGGTAAGAGAGCTTGTCAAGACTAACCTCTTGGGTTCTTTTTTCCAACTTGTTAACTGCTTTTTTGATAAGCATAAATAGGAAAGGCAAAGATGCAAGGCAAAGTAAATGAATTGTTTGCATGCCAATTCTTATCAGGTGTGGATAGAATAGAATAAAGAATAGAATCATTTCTCAATGACCAGGTTGTGATTCTTGGTAGCGCTATAGGATGTCTGCTGCTTGTTCCCCTTGCCAGTGGCGTCACTAGGGTTCGCGTCACCCGGTGCAGGATGCCAGCACGTCACCCCCATGCAGTGGGCGGGACAATCTCCCAGGTGGTGGGTGTGGTGATGTACCATCACTCCACCCCCACTGGTTTTTTGGCTGTACCTTTTGATAGAACAAAGATAGAACACATTCTGCATGAATTACGCATTGATTGATATATAACATGATGGTATTATTCTTCCAAACTGTGATTTTAGTGATTTTGGTCACTAGTGGTGTCAACTTACTAACGCCTTATTGCAGCAGTTCTCAAACTTTTAGCACTGGGACCCACTTTTTAGAATGACAATCTGTCCAAGACCCACTAGAAGTGATGTCGTGGTGGAAGTGACATCATCAAGCAAATTAAAATAAGTTTAAATAATTAAAAGTAAAACAAATAATTAAATAAGCAGAAGGCAACCTTGGTCCAGCAAGTGAATTTCCTCTGTAACCTGCCTGCAATAAAACCCCCCTCCAAAATCAGTAAAGTTTTCAGTCCTACCCAGTGTCCAGTTCAATTTAAGAACTTCTGTTTAAACCAGATCACTGTCAGGATCCACCTGGCTTTGCAAGTCTCCAAAAAGTTCATCTTATTAACTGAAGCCTCTGTTTTGATCCCTTTTAGTGGGGGGGGGGGGGCTGCCTTCTGGAGCATTTGTTGAGCTCCAGTTCCATCAGATCAGGACCATTCTGGTGGCTTCAATTCCCCTTTGCCTGACCTGACCACCAGTCAAGGCACCTTTGCTTACTTGCAAGTAAACGCGACCGTGAGGCTTAGTTTCGCTTTCCATAGGGCTCAATACATTGGTCTGCTTGGGGAGAGGGACTTCCTTCTCAGGTGTTCTTGGGGGCTACATTCATTGGATCAGGACCATTTAGATGTCGTTGGATTCCTCTCAGCCTGCCCTTTCCGATGGACTAAGGCAGGGTCACCTACTCACGAGTAAGCACACGATACAGCTTGGTTTCACTTTCCTTAGGGCTCCATGCATTTTTTGTTCCCTGGTTTTTGACCATAACATTTGATAGAAATGAGATATTTCACTCTGGCTTTTTGCATTGCATTCTACTGGAAATTCCACATCCAACGGTATATAACATGAACTCCTAACCACCGCGATTTTAGTGTGTCACCCCCCTGTGCACGTTAACTGGTGCAGCCCGCACCACCCGCGATGGCACTGCCCCTTGCTATTTAATGTCTACACGCAACTGTGAGTGAAGTCTTCTGGAGTTTTAGATTACAGAATCCTCATTACATTAATGATACCCATTTCTGTCTCCCTCTTTTCATCTGACCCTGAAGGAGACAATAGAGACTTTGAACTGATGTCTGGCAGCTGTGTGGGACTGGATGGGAAGAGCAAGCTGCAACTCAGTCCAGATAAGACTGAAGTGCTGCTAGCTGCATGCTGGACCAATCTTGGAGATGGTGTTACACCTATGTTTGATGGGATAGCATTCCCCCTTAAAGAGCAGGTTCATGGGCAGGAGGTGCTCTTTGATTCTGCTGATTTCCCCTGCTAACTGGTTAAGAGGCACTTTTTCAAGTGGGTGCTCCTCTTTTATTTAGCAGGGGGAGAGTAACTGGCCCACCTCACCCCAGCAGTGTCTTTTCTAGTGGCTGTCTGCTGGTGTTGCATCTTTTTAGATTGTGAGCCCTTTTGGGACAGGGAGCCATTAGATATTTGATTTTCTCTGTAAACCGCTTTGTGAACTTTTTGTTGAAAAGCAGTATATAAATACTGTTGTTGTTGTTGTTGTTGTTGTTGATTCAGTGCTTTCCCTAAGTGCCTAGTTGGTGTCAGTGATGAGAATCCTTTATCCATTTCAGCGGATTTGCCAGCTGCAGCCTTTCTTGCAGAGGTCCAATCTACTTACAGTCAGTCATGCTCTCTCACCTTCATTTTGAACTTCTACTATAGTGCGTTGTTCATGGGGATGCCCATGAAAAGTGTTTGGAAACTCCAATTGGTGAAAAATGTGGCAGCCAGCTTTTAACCAGGTGTGCTAGGTGGAATCACATAACTGTAGATTTTTTGTGACTTTCATTGACTAACAGTTTATTCCTGGATTCAAGTTGCTTGTTAAACTTCAAGGCCGTAAATCAAAGGTTTCCAAACTGAGGCATTGCACCTCCCCAGCCAGGGACCCTCTGTTGCTGCCCCCTTAAAGGGGCAGGGTGACTCTGGTGTGATTGCCACCATTGCACCACCCCTGGGGACAAAAGGTTTTTTTTTACTTACAGAGGGTTGTTATGGCTCTTTGGAGGGTCCGGGAAGGCCATGACCCTCTCTGCAGGTCTCTCTGCACCTCCAAACTGCTGTAGACAGTAAACTCTCAGGGAGAGTTTGGGAAGGCTGCTCTTGGGGCCTGGACACCTTAAGGATCATCTTGTCTCATATGTGCCTTCTTATGTATGTTAATCATCAACTGAGGCTATGTCCTTGGTGTTTTACTTTCTGAGGCATAGCACGCATCCGAAAGAATAGGATTGGGGCACTAAGCCTCCCTAAAGAGGTTCAGGTGGCACCTAACTTGCACTCCTTTAGGAAACACATGATAATCTAGTTCCTCTGTTGGTGGGAATGATGTCTGGCTATGAGTGGTGGTGGGTGGGTGGGTGGTATTGTTTTGTGGATTTTGCTATACTGTTGTTGCCTTTTTAATCAATCTAAATTTTGGGCTCTTCTTGTTGCTGTCTGATCTTAGAAGCTAAGCAGGGTTAGGCCTGGTTAGTATTTGGATGGGAGACCGCCTGAGAATACCAGGTGCTGTAGGCTTATACCATAGTCTTTCGAGACTGAAGGTTGCCAACCAAGCTATCTTGGGTTGTACCAGGCAGAAAGGTACAATAAAAATATAATAAATACCTGCCATCCAGATTTTTAAAATACTTACAAAGTGAAATGTCAAATATGTGCATTAGCATTCAATTTTATATATCCTAGGGTAGGTTTTTTAAATTAAAAATTTTTATTCTGGTTTTCAAAAATTCAAAGCAATGTACAATGAAATAATTTATAAAATGTATATAAAACAAATAAAATGCAAAGTACATAATCAGCAACAGACAAAAGCAGTTTTAAAAGAAGGGTCTTGACCTGCCTGTGAAAAGAAGAGAGGTCTCTGGAGTGTGTTTTAGTTACCTCTTTGAGCTCCCTACTTGGTGAATTCACTGACCTCATTGCATCATAGGATCCCATGGACATTTCTGGCATAACACCCAAACAGTGAGGCCAGCAGAGACTGTGCCAGTTTATCATTATTGGGAGCAGTGTCTCTAGAGAAAAGGTGCTTGCCTTTTTCAAAAAAGCATATTATTCTCTGTTGGGAGTGCAGGCAGCTGCCACACAGATTTACCTTTAAAATGAGTTTATTCTACTTTTGCCTCATATCCGCTGGCCCTGATTTCAGATCCCAGATTTGTTATGTTTTCATTTTGGCAGATGAGTCACTACATAGTATAATTAGACTAAAACAAAACCTACGATGTTTTAAACCTATATTATTAAGATGACTCTAAGGAAAATGAAATGAGTGTGTAATGCTTTGCACACTGGAAGAACTATATTAAAACATTCTCTGGTTGGGAACTCTTTGTGAGTTCAGCATGTGAACAAGGACTGAAGCATGCTCGTGTAAATTCTACCATTTAAATACTTAAAAAATGAATATTAACTTTGTGCAGTAATTTGATGAGATGTCATTATACCAAGTTTTAACTTAATTACACTTCTCACTTCAACAGAAACATTCATTTTTATTTGCTTCTTTCAATAGACAAATGTAAATATAATAAACTGCATATTTACATGGCTGTGGGTAAACATGTAAATTACTGTAGTATTTGTTCTTATAATTAAGGTGCTCTGTTGTAGTTCACAGAGTGCTGTAATGAAAATATGTTCTGTGAAGAGACAATGCTGCAAAAATGGTTTGTATAAAGTAGGAAAATACTCAGAAGGTAGCCTTGACTATCATTTGTTACTAATTCTGAATTTTGGCCAAGCCCAACCTTGCTTTGCTTATTTCTGTACACTAATAAAATTAATGTTGGATTCCTAGGGAACAGAAGATATTTACTGACTAGGTGGACCATATTGTAATAACATTGTTACGCTACCAGGCAAGGTATCAACTATATAAAATCTTTTACAGCAACTATTTGTATTCACAAGAGAAATGAGAACTCTCATTTCTCTAGTGTATCAGTTCTTTGCACATCTTTCTCCAACCATTCTAGTATGTGTCCATTAGAAAACGGTATGTTGGAGAGAATGGGCCTCTTAACAGTCAAGCACCAAATGAAGTTCCATGTGTAGTTGTCTACAGAGTTTGAAATGCTGAACACCTTATTTTCTCAGTGTAGCTGCATAAGAAGGGCCCGCTGGATCAGGCCAAGGGCACATCTAGTCCAGCTTCCTGTATCTCACAGTGGCCCACCAAATACCCAAGGTACAGATTAAGTCTCATTATTCACAAGGGTTCCCTTACCAGAACTAACACGGAATGCAAAAATCGCATTAAAGCAATTCCATTTAAAAAATAATGTCCCTTTGCTAGGCAGATTAAAGGCCAGCTTTGCTGACCTTTGTGATGTAAGACAGAGTCATTAGACAAACAGTTCATCAATCAGGCTCTCTCCAGGTGCTTAGAAAGGCTTCACTCTGAGGCACAAACCCCTCCCTTCACCCAGAGTGCAGTGCTGGGAAAGAATGCAAAGTGATGCTCAGGGGTAAGGGAGGGGTCGCTTGCCTTGGAGTGAAGCTGTTCTAAGTGCCTGGAGAATGATTGATGGATCGGCAGCTGGCTGCCTTCTCATGCATTAACAAGGCTATTGTTAAATGACTTTTTTCCTTTAATTTAAAGGACCCTTCTCATCGCGTTGAGATAAAACTTTGGTGAAAAATCCGTGAATAATTAGGTTATACCTGTAGTATGTCTAATCATAATGCAACACATTGTTTGTTTTCTTAAGGAAACCTGACAAAACATATGAAGTCCAAGGCGCATAGCAAGAAGTGTATGGATCTGGGAGTCTCAGTGGGATTAATAGATGATCAAGATGTAGAAGAATACGGTAAAAGTTTTAAAAATGCTTTCTTTTTAGTGCTTTTTGTGTTTGTTTTCTCTCATACACATTTACTTTTCCCTATGCGAACCTTTCTCTTAAACTACTTTCATGGGGTGGGAGGGCGTACACTGGATTGGAAATGAATCTGAATAACTTGCACCCCTTGACTGCTGGGCATTTGAATGTAGTGTCTGATCCAGGAAGATGCCACATATGTTTGAAAGTGAGATCTCTCTGAATAACAGGACAATGGAGGTTCCATGTTCAGTCTCTTAATTCAGGTGTTCTGTTTCCCACCCAGAGGGATGGGAGAGCACACATGAACCCAAGACCAACACCTGTCCTCACTGCAGGAATACAGTGCGGGAGGGAGAGGGGATTATCATATGAAAATACCAAATGTCTTTCCATTATAGTCATTAGAACAGATCCAGGTTTGGCCATTGCACATATATGTGATACACTTTGGATCTCAAGTGCTTGCTTTGTTGGTTCTTGGCCCTTAAAGGCAGTAGGCCTGATTTACATTCTTAAAGCTGAGGTATTCAGTCTGTGCGTTGGGCCTCTCTGGGGAGGCATGGCTAGCGTCCAGGGGCATCGTGAGGCATCTCAGGGAGAGAGGTGACCATAATTGCTCAGCTCAGCTGCACCACGTGCTGCCTCCCTACTTGCTGCTTTTCTTCGACTGTGAACAAGGTGGATGGGGCAGTGTGAGGTGGGGAGGGCTGTGAAAGATGGTGGGGGGAGCTGGGGGAGCCTCCCCACCAAACAGAGAGAAGGCTGGCTGGGAGGTGCGCAGAGCAGAGAAGGCTGACTGGGAGGTGAGGAGAGAAGGCTGACTGGGAGAGTCTGGGAGGTGTGCAGCGCTTTCCTCTGCTTGGGAAGAAAGGAGCCCAGCCTACTCTTAGTGTGGGGGGGGGAGGTGCCCCAGCCTGCATTCCTCCGTCTTGCCTGGGGGGAATAGGGGTGGCATCTGCATGCTGGTGTGTATGTGTGTGAGCATACCGAGTAAGATTACAACTCACCCCCAAAGTAGATGTGAGCATGCTCCCATCTACTTTGGGGGTGAGTTGTAATCTTACTTGGTGTGGCTGCAATACAATCCACACTTTCCTGGGAGTAAGCCCCATTGACTCAAATGGGACTTACTTCTGAGTAGACCTACATAGGCTTGGGGTCCTTGTCATCTTAACCAAGGATCTTCACCTTTCTCTTTTTCTCCCCCTTCAAAAAAGAAAAAAAGCCACTCTTGATGGCTTTGTCTCCGAAAATTGATTAAAAAATAAAAATACCCATTCCTTTTCAGTCATCCCCCTTTTTCTTCCTGCCTCCGGGGGCGGGGGGTACTTCCCATGTTGGCTGCTATTGTAAGACAAAAGGCACAATCCTAGCTAGGTCTACTCAGAAGTAAGTCCTATTGTGTTCAATGGGACTTGCTCCCTGGAAAGTGAGGTTAGGATTGCAGCCAAACAGTCTTTGGCTGCAATCATAAAAGTGATTATCAATCATAAAAGTGATACTGAACATAGCCAAACAATCCTAGCTAGGTCTACTCAGAAGTAAGTCCTGTTGTGTTCAATGGGACTTACTCCCAGGAAAGTGAGGTTAGGATTGCAGCCAAACAGTCTTTAGGTCTCAGTTTGCATCAGTTTGCAATTAGCAGATATACACAAAACAAAGTCTTCCCCTCCCCCAGCAAATTCATCACTTCCCTCCTCCCTTTCCAAAACCCTCCAGGTGTGCTGCTAGCTAACTGAGGGCACAAGCCTAACCAGGTCTACTCAGAAGTAAGTCCTATTTTGTTCAATGAGGCTTACTCTCAGGTAAGTGTGGTTAGGATTGCAGCCTCAGAGTGCTGGCAGCTGTTTTTTTGTTTCTAGTGTATAATTATAACACCTTCATCCCCATTTGGGGGGTAACTGAGGTGAAGTGTTGTAATGGGGGCCAATGGCCACAAGGATCAGGAGCTGTGAGCCGGAAAAGTTCGAGAACCACTGAGTTAAAGGAATGAATTATTCAAATGTTAAAACTCTTACCTGTTGTCCACAATCCAGCAGAGAATCAGGCTTGCAGAATGAGGTCATGAGGTGATACAGGCACTCTTGATTTCTGTGAATTTCAGTCATACTGAAATATACCCTGGAGTATAGCCATCAGACTGGAAAAGGTGAAGTGCCACAAGATGAGTACGGTACACACATGGCTGAACTTTTTTGTGTTGCACAGTTTTATTTTGGAACCTAAATAAACTGCTTAGTTGCCATATGTGGAATCTGCATTGTCAAGACTTTCACCTATAGAAGAAGAGTTGTAGAACATTTTCAGTTTTAACTCAGTCATTTGAATTGAAAGGAACACCTATCGGAAGAATAAGAGTTAGTGATCATTTAACAAATCTTGCTACAAAGAAAACTGATCTGGCTAGCTACTGTAGAATCAGGGTATCAATTCTTTATCGGTGTTTTTATCTGGTGCTGAGTACTGAATTACTGGGCCTAAAAAATTCACATAGATCCATGTTTTATGTGAATATTGGATACAAGAAACATGAGTAGAAGGTGCCTAGTCCTACATTTCTAATTGACTCAAGCATCTCAAAAAGTGATACTGAACATAAATGTGTTTGAAGCACAATTACAGGACAGCTGAATTAAACAAAATATGATATGAATTAAAATTAGACTTGCATTTTCACCCAATATTGTTTTAAGACATAATCGGTGTGGTGTTTTGTTGTCCAGTGCCCTAGAGGGACATTGTTCATTCCTTCAGAGTGTGTGTTTCTGATGTGTTAAATAGTTTATTGGATTGTGGTGGGATTGGAAAGACAAAGTGGTGAATTTTACTGAAAGAGGCAGAAAGGGTGAAAGATTAATGTACTGTCTCATACTTGGCAGTCAATAGCAGAGTAAATGAATCAACCTGAATTCAGTTCTTAAGAGATGTGAAAAAGGTGACGTGGTTATCTCAGTTGGTATGACTCCATAACACCCTAAGCTCTTTTTACAGTGCATATTTAATTTTCCTATTGATAGAAGGAAAGGGGTAACTGTAATCTTTGTTATTGAACAACAGCATTCTTATTTTATGGACCTTTCATTTATGATGTCCCACACAAATAAGGTAACTGAGAAAAAAGGGGAGTGTGGGGGGGGAATGCTGAACTTTGCTTTCATTTGGATTGGACACCATGGTTCCTTCTAGTAGTCAAAACAACCAATCAGGGGACATTCTTGCTTATTAGGATTTAAAGAAAAAAGGGTAAGCTTCCATCCTGGTTTTACTATCAAATTTTGAAGGGCATTCAGCATACAATATGTTCAGGATTTTTTTATTCTAACTTAATTTCTTGGCCCAGGTGAATTTCAGAAGCCCTTCAGATGGATTGGCTGTGTGAGCGAGTGAGCTTTCTGTTTAATTTAGTCTAACAAGATTGCTAGGTGTAGCTTTGCTGAAGACAAGGATTGTACACTGGCAAGAGAGGATCTCAATTACTGCTAGAGCCTTTCCCATTGTAAGCTCTAGAATGGTTTTTTTTGTGCTTGTGGGTTTTTGTTGTTCACAGGCAGCAGTCCAATCCAGCTGCATAGGCAATTATCTGGATTACAGCCATACCTTTTTACTGTGGCTTAAAATACCCTGCATGCTTTTAGACCTCCTGCAGTCCTTCACTGGCACAAATAATGCATTTGTGTACTCCATATTAAAATCCACCAATTCATGAAATTCTTGAGGAGCTCCTTTCCCTAATCCTAGCCCATTATCAAGCTTACGATGTCTTCAGTTAATGCCAGAATGAAATTAAAACAGCTGTATAGATTCCTTGCCAATAAAGTCAGAATGAAAATGTTTTTATTTTCATATACCTGAAGGCAAGATAATAATTTAGTCCTAAGCTTGTAGATTGCACAATGTTTGAGTTTTAGGTGGGGGAGCAAGCAGAGAGTATGACTGCATTCATGGGAAGAGTTATTTTTGATCTGTTAAGACTGTGTGATGCTTCTAACAGAGCAGCTGCACATTCCCCATGTAGGGAATATGGCTAGAATATAGGGAGTATTCTAGCTCAGAATGTGGCTTAGAAAGTTTACAGCAGCAGAACTTGGTGGTGAGACAGTCTTCTTTGTTGGAATTATTACCTTTGGGGTGTTAGTGAATATCATTTAGTTTCACCTTTTGTGTTCCAAATCACCCTTGCATCTTTCATCTCCTTATCCAGAGAATGCCCTTTCCACCTAAAGTACAGGGCTACTATGTCTGGAATGCTGGCTTCTAAACTAAGCTGTCAGACCAGGTGAACCATTCAGTGTGATGTACTGCAACTTGAGGATATCGTTTTTCTCTGTGTTAGCCCAAGTTTTCATTGTGCATTCCTCCTAATTAGGTAATTAATGCCCTGGTCCTACTTTTATTTGGAAGAAAGTCATGCTGATTTCAATGAAACGCTTAAGTGTTTAAGATCACAGCCTAAGGTCACACCAGTGAAACTTGTTTCCTAGTAAATATGTTTAGGGCAAGCCTTTCAAGAAGAAAGGCCTTTTGGGGATCTCTAATGGAATCTTTACTCCACACAAATTACTGAACCTTTTTCAAGCCTTTGAAGCAATCCCCTTAGGAGTGTAAAGGACCCGATTTTCCCAAGAACTGGTGGCAACATCAGCTTCTCCTGCCCCTTTGAAACCAACAGTTTAGATGAGGAAGAGTGGGGAAATTGTCAAGGAGACAATTTCAAGTAGACATGACAAGGAATGGGGGGATAGAACTGTGACAAATAAACATGGAGACTTCAGTGATGCAGACTTATTGGGTAGTAGAATAGTGGGGCAGCGCTCTTGGCATGCAAGAGGATCTGGAGACAAGCAGCCGCAGATGAAAAGCAAGGTCATATTATGAGAGCTGTCAGGGGTTCTTGGGCTGGGAGAGGGGACAGGCTAATGGAGGCAATAGTTGTGATTGATTTTGGTAAAAGAATTTTGGTAAATGTTTGTTTAGTTCTGAAAATTCCTAAACAGTCTTTTGATGAAATTGAATTCAAATAAGCTAGACCTGCTTCTGAAACATTCATATGAATGCTCAACTCCTTTATCAAGGTAATAGTTTTTACAAAAATATATACTTGAGCCTTAGTGAAGTACATCCTGAACAATTGCAACTCCAGAAGCATTACCAAGTGATGTGAGATGCACTGTAGTTCCTTGCAGAGTAGTCCCATGTGGGGAGGTCCCCTTGCATTCCTTCCAGCTTGTTTTCCCAATCAGTAGCTGAGGGGAAGGAGGGTCTTCACTCCCAGCTGGCTGCTGTGTTTGCAAGTTATTTCAGCAACTCCTTTTTATGAAAAGGAGTTTGATTGTTAGCCAGTCCTTTGCTTCCTATTATTTCAGGGCAAACATCAAAACTTTTTTCATTTCTATGGCTTTCAGGCTCTTCCAAGAGATGTTACTGTTAGTCTCTGAGGCATTAAAGCACAGAGGCATTGTGGAAATATGTGAAAAGTAAATTTGATTAATAGCTTTTTGTAACAGCAATCTTAAGTAGGCAAGCATATTTAGCTGTGGTTGTAAGAACAACTCTTCCTGTCTTTGAGTACATACTTCTGGTTATGAAGTCAATACTATATTATGAAAATAGCATTTTTTTACATCCAGCTAAATTTTGATGCATACACTGTCTGCTGTATTCAGTATTTCATGACCCGTTTGGGGTTGTAATAACTGTACATTGGAACATAAGAAGGGCCCTGCTGGATCAGACCATAGGCCCATCTAGTCCAGCTTCCTGTATCTCACAGCAGCCCACCAAATGCTTCAGGGAGCACACAAGACAGCAAGATACAACCTGCGTCCTGGTGCCCTCCCCTGCATCTGGCATTCTGAGGTTCACCTCGAAAATCAGGAAGTTGCAAATACGCATCATGGCTTGTAACTTGTGATGACCTTTTCCTGCAGAAATTTGTCCAATCTAGGCAAGATGCCATCACTACATCCTGTAGTGTAGGCAAGGAGTTCCACAGAGTAACTACATGCTGAGTAAAGAAATATTTTCTTTTGTCTGTCCTAACTCACCCAACACTCAATTTTAGTGGGTGTCCTCTGGTTCTGGTGTTGTGTGAGAGGGAAAAGAGCACCTCTCTATTCGCTCTATTATTCCCGTGTAAAATTTTGTATGTCTCAATCATGTCCCCCCTCTTGTGCCTCTTACTTAGACTGAAGAGGCCCAAACGCTGTAGCCTTTCCTCATTATAGGTGCCCCAGCCCAGTAATCATTTTAGTTGCTCTCTTTTGCACCTTTTCCATTTCCACTATGTCCTTTTTGAGATGTGGCGACCAGAACAGGACGCAATACCCCAGGTGTGGCCTTTCCACCGATTTGTACGACGGCATTATAACATTAGCCATCTTATTTTCAATACCTCTTCTAATAATCCCAAGCATGGAATTGGCGTTCTTCGCTGCTGCACATTGAGTCATCACCTTCATTGAGCTGTCCACCAGCTCCCCAAGATCTCTCTCCTGATCTGTCACAGAAAGCTCAGAATCCATTAGCCCATATGTAGTTTTGATTCTTTGCCCCAGTGTGCATTGTAGCAGTGCAATGCTGCTTTGGGAAGCACCCAAGGCTTAGGCCTTGTTGCTTGAGGGAGTGTAGAAAGCAGAAGCACTGAAGGGACTTTGGGAGAAGGAACTGAAGTAGCAAGAAGTCAGAGCAAATGAATCAGAGGACAGACTGGTTTCAAATGTAGATGCCGGGGGAGAAGCCGGAAGAGGAACAGAGTGAGATCGAGAGAGAGTCCCTCTCCGGCCAGCTTTCTCAAGCTTTTATAGACTCTCAAAACACATGAAGCAATACTGATAAGCTACTAGTTACAACTAGCTGGGGCTCTAGCTAACCCCAAAATACATTCCTAGATAATGACCACTCAACATCCTGTTAATTCACAGAACTGGGCTCAGACTCAGCATATTTCAAGGCTGGCAGAGTGTCCTCTGCGCGCTGACGCAGGCGTGCCCGCTGTCATTGTTACCAAATACTAAAGCTAAGCCCAGCGCCTGTGCACTAATTACAACAGTGCATGACTTTACATTTACTTACATTGAAATGCATCTGCCATTTTGCTGCCCATTCTCCCAGTTTGGAGAGATTTTGCTGGAGCTCTTCACAATCTCTTCTGGTTCTTACTACTCAGAAAAGTTTGATGTCCTCCACAAACTTGGCCACCTTGCTGCTCAACCCTGTCTCCAGGTCATTTATGAACAGGTTGAAAAGCACCAGTCCCAGGACAGATCCTTGGGGGCACACCGCTTTTCACCTTTCTCCGTTGTGAAAATTGTCCATTGACACCCACTCTCTGCTTCCTGGACTTCTACCAGTTTTTAATCCATGAGGGAACCTACCCTCTAATTCCCTTACTGGAGTTTCCTCAGCAGCCTTTGGTGAGGGACCGTATCAAACACCTTCTGAAAGTCCAGATATATAATATCCACAGGTTCTCCCACATCCACATGCCTGATGAATTCTAAACGGTTTGTAAGACAAGACTTACCCTTACAGAAGGTAGTTAGCTGCATTTTAACAGTTTTATTTCTCCTTTAGTAGTGTTTAAAATAGAAGTAAGGCACAATTTCTTGGGTTAACCAAGTGTTTTATAAAGGAGCCATGTAACAAACTTAATGTTTGAAAGATAATTCATTGTGTCAATGAATTAGAATCCATGTTGTTAATTCTTTGACACAGCCATGATCTTCTCACCTGAATAAATGTATATTAAATTGTTGGATTACTGCTGGCCATGAAAACCTGCAAATATATACTGAAATACTACTTACTTTAAGCTCTTGCTTAATATTTCCAGAACACGACTGCATTTGTCACTTTCCTACCAAGTCTAACCAAAGTGGTTAATGTTTTGTTGATGGTGTTACAGCTGAGCTAAAAAGCACTCTGTTTAAGACATATTTTGGCAGAGAAGGGAAGTCTTATAATTCCTCTAACACCATTATTAGCAGCTTATTATAGACATTAGTGGAAACACCTGCATCAAGAAGAGAGCTTCTCATATTGCTGCCCCTTGGTAATGCATTTTTAGAGAATTACCCCTTACTTTCTAAACATCTTTCCTAATTGTTCCCAAATTAGCATACTGATTGTTATGGTGAAAGTTGTATGGATTGTTGCAGTGCTTGTATATTCATCACCTACTGAATATAGCTTATCATGTTGGGGATTACAAGCAGTCTTAGAATAAAACAGAATAGTATTTTCATCTTGTAACTCGCAAGGCTTTTAAAAAGTCAGTTTATAAACAGTATACACAACCTATCCCATACCTCCTTGCCTGTGTTTGGGTAGTAGTGTGTTAAGGTTTAAAAACTTTTATTTTGTGTGTTGTTGCTGCCCACTGCTTTTGGGAAATGTGTACCCCTCCCATGAGTATGTGCATATGCTTTCCTTCTCGCACACTCCTTCTCCTTTTCCTACTCAGGAGCCACCTCAGTTTTCTTACTGCCCTGGATCTAGATCAGACAGGCTACAACAGGCAAAGAGAAGAGAATTTTCTCTTCTGCTCTTCCTGAACTTTTTCACTTGCCTGAATTCTAGAAAATGTTCAGGAAGAATATTGAACATTCACATAAAGGTGAATGTAAAAAAAAAAAAATCAGCTCAGTCATATGTCTTAGTAGCTTTCATACATAAAACTGGGGAGGTGCTGAAATTGTGAGGTGAAGGCGTAGTGGGAGCCCCTCCCTCCACCAGGCAAAGAGCTGTAGAAAATTCATAAAATTACATTCACAAGTGGAGGAGCATGCAACTTCTTTCTAAAAAGTTAACATTTCTTAAAATCCACTGGATTTTCATTGCCAGCTCTCAGTTGTTGGTTTAAGTGTCAACTAGAAGATAACTGTGACTAGACTAGCTTTTGGCCTTTACTATTGTTGTCTTCTATTGTTTAGGTAGGCTTGTACAATAAACATTATTATACAGTTTTGGATCTTATTGTGCGCTACTGACAATCACACATAAAACAAATGGGTAGTGGTATATTCTAATGTTCAAAGAAAGAATTATTATTGGAATGAACTGTAGCGCCCAATCATATCCTCCCCCGCCCCACTATGCCGAAAAGGACTGCACTGTGTCCAGCAGGGGCAGGCAGATTGGGAGGCTTCAGGGAAGGGGAGTTATTTCCCCCTTATTCCTCTATAAGCCTACCACTCCGCAATTGGTCTTGGACCTGCTCCTGCTCTACAGCTAGTGCAAGTCTGAGAAGAAAAGGGCATGGAGGCTCTGAAAAGAGGAGACAAGATTCGGCATGTCCCATTGCTGCCAGATCCACCCTCTGCTGCAACCTTCCTGCACTGTTTCTCCCCCACCCTGTCATTGCCTTACCTTCTTCGGCAGGTCCAGCAATAGTCAAGAAGTGCTGCCACCTCTTGCAGCTCTTGTGGCCATCAACAGAACGCTATGTGCTTTGTCAGCAGCCAATTTGAAATGGGGAATGCTCTTCCGCAGTTGTACTGCCATGCCCCCAACAGCCCAGTCCGGAATAGGGTTGGGCTATTAATCTGACTTCTGCTTACCTGCTGGTCAAATGTATACCTAACGTAGGTATACCTAATCAGAAGATGCATCTTCTGATATTGCTACTATTGATGATATTAATTAGTGCCAGCAGCATGGTGTGCTATTAGTCACGTGTGTGGAAGTCTCAGGAAAAATACTTGAGTCAAAGGCCACCTGATTTGGCACTCGTCCCCATGTGTGCAGACTCAAGTCTGTCTATGTCTGGGTGTGCTTGTTTACTGTTTTTGCAGCATGGAAAACTTTGTGGGGCCATCATTCAGACTGGGCAAGCAGCAGGGAGGTTCCAGCCATGAGGCAAGGAAGGGTTAATGTATCCAAGCAGGAGCAGGGAGGTGAGAGACAGCTCTTTTGCTCATCTCTGATAGGAAGGGAGGAAACCATGATCATTGGATGCAGGATGGGAGGTTAGGTTTTTCTTTGACTGAGAGGGCAGAAAGACGGCCAAGAGGGTTCTTGCATTACAAATGGCCAGTGAGGGGAAGGAGGCAGGGAAGGCAGTTCATAGTGATCATGCTTTCCACTGTATGACATGGCTCAATTGTTACCTGGGGGAGGGGAATGACCGACTGAGGTGGGGCTACTTCTGAGTAGAGGTGCCACGGATTGGGTCGTCCTGGTAAGCCTTGCAGCTTCTGTGTGTGACCCTCCTCCCTCTTGCCGCTTCTCACCCAGCTTTCTGGGAGTCCCTTCCACCCTGTTTACAGATGGGAAGGGACATCAGGGGAGTGTTCAAAGAGAGATCCAACACACACCCCTAGGCAGCACCCTGTTTTTCCATGGCTGGGTTTTTAAAGGGGGGGTGACTTGACTCGAGTCATTTAGAGTTGTGAAGGGGCGACTCAGTGATCAGAAAGTGCCCCCATTAGGACTCTTTTTTCAAGTCGAGTCTTAGGGAAGTGGTGACTCTAGACTTGACTCAAGTCAAGCCACACTGGACCTTCCATCCCTGACAATTAGTACTAGTAGACAACTACTGCATTGGCTCTTTTCCCTGAAATGCTTGTTCTTCCCATGTGACGAAGCATTTGAACATGCATTCCCCCTAGAAAGTACTGGTGTGAAGTATTTGAGGGGAATATTTTTTTTTTATTCATTTATAATAAAATTTGTATCCTGTCTTTCTCTACAAAGCAACATAATATTGCTTTATTTTTTTTTTTTATAATAACAGCATAATTGCATAGAACAGTGTTATTCAAACTGTGAGGTGCAGCTCTTTAGGGAGGTGCCAGGAACTCAAAGGGGAGGCACGGGATGTCCTCTCGCAGCAATACAGTCACACCCCTGGGCAGAATACGAGCCCGTCTTCTGCCCGTTGTCTGCGCTTTTTTTTAAAGCAGAAGAAACGGGAGTTGCTCAGCTTCAAGAGTGGCTGCTGCCGCCCCGCCCTCTTCTCCCTCCACTCTGAGGCTGCCGCCTTCTGTGTTCGCTGCATGTTGTTTGCAAAGCTCTTCCACTCCAACCCCCATCTGGCAAGTACCGAACATGCTTAGCTTGCAGTCCTTAACCCTCCCTGATCCTTAAGATCCTCCCTGATCCTTGTCTGGTTGGTTCCTAGTTCCCAGCCTGGGATGGCTTCTATCAAAGTGAAATCTCTCTTTTCAACCCCCTCCCTCTTCCAGTCCCCCCTTTCGATCTCTAAGCCTTCCCACTTTCCTCCCCCTCTCCAAATAAAACGCTTCCTATTCTACAAGTCATCAGGACTCTTTGTTGCTTCCATGCAGTTGGCGGAGGGGGAGGGGAGAGACAAGCACACACTTTACTTGGCCAGGAGCAGAAAAGGGGTACTGTTTTTAAAGTGATTTATTATCTTGTTGTTTGACTGAAGAGGAAAGGCTGCATTTTTAAAGTGATGAATCTTGCTATTTGAAGGGAATACTCATCAGCCATTGATGAAGTGATTGCCAGCCCAATCCTATCCACACTTTCCTGGGAGTAAACCCCATTGCCTCTAATTGGACTTACTTCTGAGTAGACATGCATAGGCTTGAGCTGTGCATCTCTTAGTATAGGAGATAAATCAGCTTCCTAACCAAACCCTTATCAGCTCTGATATATTTTCATGGTCTATTTTTGTTTTCCCCACCAGGTGCTGGAAAAATTTAATTTCATTAAAATAATAAAGGGTTCAATCCTATCCAAGGAGAATGGAAGAAATGACTAGTTGGATTGGGGTCCGCAGGGGTGTGTGTGTGTGTAATGTTGATCAGACTGGTTGTTCACAAAGTTCATTTGATAAAACAATTCTATTGGTATGCTTACAAAGTTTAAAAAAATGAGTCCTCCTGGACCACACAAAATCTACCTACTCCAGCATCCTGTCTCCAACAGTGATCAGCAGCTGATCATTTATTTATAAAGCATTTATATTGCTGTGTATTAATAATATGTTTTTAAGATCTGCATTTAATTAATGATATGATTAATATAATTAATATTAATATAGTTAATATATTTAATATTATATTACAGTAAATATAATATTATAATATTATATTTAATATATTTAATATAGTTAATATTTCTGGCCACTTCCTGTTTAATGATGTGACTTCCAGCCCTCAGGAACATTATGGGGAGTCATGGCCAACAGACACGGGAGTCAAGGGAGCCACTGGCCGGAAAAGTTTGAGTACCACTGGCATAGAATACTCTGACCCAGGATGCTCTTTTATGCATATTTTAATTTAGCGTGTTCCCTTGTAGGTGAAAAGCAGCGACTGGGTTATGATCGGTCTGGATTTGATGCAGAAGATTCAGATGGTCCAGATGATGATGACAATGACAATGAAGATGATGACGATGACAGCCAAGCTGAGTCAGTTTTATCTGCCGCCCCCTCAGTTTCAGCCAGTCCACAGCATCATCCATCTAGAAACATTTCTCAGGAGGTCTCAAGCGCTGATGAAGAAATCAGAATTGCAGATTGTTTTGCTGGGGTTCACACAGATTCAATGGATGGCCTGCCAAAAGCACTTCTCACAAAGATGACAGTACTTAGTACAGTGCAGTCAGACTGCAGAAGCTCAGGGCCACTAGTAGCTGCTGTCCCCAGAGAAGCAAATGAAGGAAGCATGCAGAACAGAGCAACCAGCACAGAGTCTGTGGTGCCCTTTGAGACTCTTCCTAAGTCTCCATGCCATCAGATGTATGTGGACTACCCAGATGCAGAAGAAACATTAGGAAGTTCTGCTCCTGCTGTTACTACTGCAGCTTCCAAGGTAAGCAGACAGAATTTTTTGTTGCATAGGTATCCTTGGCTACATTTGTTAAGCAGTTGTTGGAAAGATTTCAGTGTAACTTCCAATACTTGAAAATGAGTTAAAATTTAATTATTAGATTTTATGTTATTTTTGCATTAGACACAAGCCATCAGCACGAAGAAATTAATTTTACTTTTCAAATATAGGTGTGGCTTCATTATCTGTGATGGTTCTGTTCTTGGACCCCCATAGATTGGTGGGTCCCATCAAAAATCATGGATAACTAAATCCACGGTTTCAGCCCCTTTAAATAGTCCAAACCACTCTGCTCCAGTCACTCTGGAGGGCTTTCTGAAGCTTGCAGTGGCCATGTGCATCCACCTGTGGCCTCTGCAGGCTTCAGAATGCCTTCTAGAGGGGAAAAAAGTAAAGAAAAGAAAAGTCACTTTTGGTTTTCATTTGAGAACCAGAAGTCACTTTATTTGCTTCTAGGAGACATTCCGAAGCTCACAGAGGCCGTGGGCAGATGCTCATGGCCTCTGTGGACTTCAGAAAGGCCCCCCGAGCAGAGCTGTGGTTGCCTTCAGAGAGGGTTCAGGTTGAGTCAAATTTGAGGATAGAAAATATGCAGATGAGTAGGCTCAACCTGTAAGTTTGACTGGCATGCAGCTTTGTAGAAGTAGATGCATAGTATGTATTTGTTATGTAAATACACAAAAAAGCCACAATACAACCCAGTTGCCACATGCATACAAGCCAGACTTCAATATTGTCAGCAGCAAAACAGAAAAGAATTTCTGATATTTGCCACAACTAGACCATAACAGTCTATGAGTAGGGCACTATACCATGTGAAAATATTATAAGCACTACTGTACATCCATCCACATAATCCATAAGGTAGTTTCAAGATCAGTTGTGCTGAAAAAGCACATCCTGGATGATTTGTAGTTTTGTTTTTTTAAGTAAGAAGATGGAATGTTAACCAACTATCTTCTTTAGAGAAGAAAATAGTGTTGGCATGGAGAAAAGGAGAGAATATTTTGGTCTTCTCAAATTTAACTAAAATAAAACAAAGGATCAGCAGTTAACTTTGTGCGTTCACTTCTCATTCAAAGAGAGTAGTCTGGGCTTACAGTATCATTGAACATTTTATTTATCTAGTTATTTAAATGAATTCTATCCCCCCCTTTCCTTCCAAATAATTTTGCAACGTTCAAAGCAGAAGTTCCATTAAAACATGGAATTTTCCCACCACAATTAGTCAAACAAATTTGGCTTACAAACCTGAGTTATTCCTGTCATGTTGTTTGCTTAGCAGATGCCCAGCTCTCCTTTGGTATGCTTTGCTGACATTTTTAGAAAATTAGAAAATTTTGAACCCATCATCTTACTGCTTTTGTGTGTTTCTGTTTCATGCTAGAATACAACTTCTGCAAGACTTTCCTCTCCACCCATGGACCAGAGTACACAAACCACAATGGTTGCTCCTTCAGTGGCCTCACCTTACCCAGAGATCCAAGAGCAGAAGCATCTAGATCAGACCATGAAATCAGCACCTCCCCAGACCCACCTGTTCAGTCACCTCCCTTTGCACTCACAGAAGCAAGCCAAGACCCCTTATGGGATGATTCCAGTGGGGGGGATCCATGTGGTACCTGCTGGCTTAGCCACATACTCGGCATTTGTACCCATTCAGGCTGGTCCAGTACAACTCACTTTTCCTGCTGTGAGTGTGATCCACCGAACTACAAGTGCTCTTGGCGATCCAGCCTGTGCAGTCTCTGGCACTGCCAATCATCTTGGTGTTGCTGAAGTGAACAGTGTTGTGCCCTGTATCCCAATAGGCCAGATTAATGTGCCAGGCATCCAGAGTCTTAGTGCACCAACCCTGCAGCCTCTTCCATCCCTCAGTATGGAGACTGTCAACATCTTAGGCCTGACCAACACCAACATTGCTCCACAAATACACCCTTCAGGGTTGACTCTAAACGCTGTAGGGCTGCAGGTTTTGACTGCAAACCCTTCTCCTCAAAGCAGTGGCAGCCCTCAGACACACATTCCAGGTCTGCAAATATTGAACATTGCACTGCCGACTTTGATTCCCTCAGTCAGCCCTGTGACTGCGGATTGTCAGGGCTGTCCAGAAACACCAGCTTCCAGTAACAAGGCCAGCGAAACTCATCAAGAACAGGGTCCTGCGAGTTTTGCCGAGGATCCTGGTCGGAACACCAGTGCTCTATCTCCTCAGGTGGCACCTGCCAACCAGCGGTACAAAGTTGAAAATCTGTCTGACCTGGCTCCTTCAAGCGAGTCCCAACAACGTGATAGCCCAGATAAACTGGACACTGAAAAGCCTGACTCAGAGAGTCGTATGAAACCAAAGTGCAATATCAATTCTGTTCAGGTTGAACAGGCTTCTGCATCAGAGCCTCCCATGAAGGTGAATTCTCTTTTATCCCGTTCCCCCAGCCATCAGACTGTCTCTCCTGATAGACAAGTACATAGACGAAAAGGGTTGCCTGAGAGGCAAAATACTGTGGAGTTTAGTGATGGCAGCAGTGATGATGAGGACAGACTTGTAATAGCAACCTAGGAGTTTCTGGTTTTATGTTTGATTGTATGTGTGTGCCCGTACGTGTGTGTTTTTGGTTGTTTTTTTTAAAGTAACACTTACTAGGTTTCTTTGCAAACCTCCCTTTTACTTAAAGCACATTTTTTCTGACACAAACTCATTACTAATCTTTGTGCAATCATGAACTCTTGACCAACAATTGTTGTTTCTTGTCAGCTCCGGCCATTTTTTGTACATGTTGTATAGACAATTGTGCCTTTTTTTGGAGTTTTATGTTTAGAAAACTGTACAGATTGTCAAAATTATATATATTATATGTATATTAAATCCAAGTAGTTGTGTTTCGTAAGTAAAACAAAAAAATCTTATGTTGGATGAAATAAATGATTAAATTATATGTTGCACTGTTAAATGTAAATTTTTATGGCTGTGGGGCAAAGTTTGTGTGTACAGACTGAGTATGTAAACTCCATATTTATTGTATCCATATTAGTCTTGGGTGAGGGAGGATCTGTCCTTCCTTCTTGTGTATGACATTAGCTTTACACTTAACAGAATCCCGTATCTGTGTTATTGAATTATTTCAGTAAAATTTTTTGTTTACTGACTTTACCACTGCTCAAGTTGTGCCTTCTTGATGTAAGGTGAGTCAACAGGAGAAAGTAATATTATTTTAACCAATTTCCAGCCTTGGTGTTCCCTCTTTGCACTTCATCCCCCATTAGTTGCTTAGGAAAATTCAGAAAATGGATGAATTATCTACTGTCATGATTTTTTAAAAAACTTCAGTAATGGGATTTTTTTTTTCTCCCTCAGAAGTTTTTTTAATATACTCACAACATGCAAACTATTTAAGAGACACAAGTCTCCAAATTTTCATAAGATGTATTTGTTGATCTCTGTTATTTCAAGGAAAACTAAAACATTTTGTTAATACCCACCTGTCACAAGAGCTTATTTGTTTGTGACAATGACCAAAAAAGTTTGGTTCGTGTGACTTTTTTATTTTTGCTGTAAAATAGAAACAAAGCCATGTTTTATTAAATTAAAATATGGTTGAGAAAGAAAATAGTGTCTCTTGATTTTTTAAAAATTATTTTTGGTTGGCTAGAGTAAGTAAATACCATAATGCATCAACTTAAAAAAAAATTGCTGATCATCTCAGGGCTTCTTCGTTCCTTCCAAAGTGCATTTCATAGTGGATGCCTTAGACCAGGGGTGTCCAAACATTTTGGCAGGAGAGCCACATCATCTCTCTGACACTGTTGGGGGAAGGAAAAAAAGAAGTAATTTACATTTAAAATTTGAATAAATTTACATAAATGAATTTATTAGAGATGGAACTTATATGAATGAATGAAGGTCTTCCAGTAGCTCAAGGCTTATAAAAGGCCTTGCACAAAGCAAGACCAGCCTTTTGTTAGCTGCCACTGCTGCATCACACACATGAAACAGCAAGTACTGGAGGGAGCCCTCATCCCACAGCTCAGGTGAGAGGTCGAACAGTTGTCCTCATGCTGAGAGCAGTTGAGTTGGGCCAGCACAGGCTCCAGCAAGTCTCTGGAGGGCCAGAGGCTCACTGGAGACTGGGGGCTCCCAGAGGGCCAGGTTGGGAGCTCCCGAGGGCCGCAAGTTGGTCTACCTGCCTTAGACCAACGGGCTAACTTGTCCCTTGAATATGGCTTTATTTTATTCAGTGATGCATGTCAAGAGGAAACATAGGTCCCCACACTTTTCTCCCAGAAGGACCATAAAAACACATGAGGGTGGCAGGGAGGGAGAGAGCAAGCCACTAGGTAGGCTGAGAAAAAAGGAATTGGTGTACCACACATGATGAACCTGCAGTGGTCTTCAGCTTGTTGAGAGGTGAGACCCACCACAAACTCCAAACCGCAACATGAGGACTACCTTGGAGAGCCCATGTACTCATTGGCAAAGTGGCGGAGTCTTAAAGTCTAAAATCTACCACTATTCCATGTATATACTATACTTGTTCCCAGCCACCAAGCAGTCCAATCATGCACGATATGAGGCTTCTTCCATTTGTCCTGCCTGGTGGTGCCCAATCATCATGTTCTGTTACTGTGTCAGTCTAACCATTATTTCCTTTAAGTGGAAGTAGAGGAGGGTTAAGGAGTGGCATGGTGACAGCATGCACTCAGCTTTCGAAGATGTAAGGAGAGGTAGAGAAACTCAAGTGAGGGGAGAGTAGGCAGGTAGCTGGGAGGCCAAGAGGGCCTGCTGAAGACTGGCACTGCTTGCCCAAAGCAACCCTGCTTAAGTGTTTGGTGGGATTTACCTATTTAAGAGCTCTAGGACTGGCTATTGTTCAAACACTGCAGCAATCCACCTGATTGGGTTGAGACCTACTTGTTGAAAGGCCTCTGGTTTCATGCACTGCTATAAAGGGAAAACTGGAGCCATTGGTTTTCGAGCACTATCAGAGCAAGATGGTGGGGATACAGCAAAATCTACCATCATGTCCCGACCATTTCTTGTATAAGGTACAATCACAACTTGTGTACCTAAGGACAAATAAAGTTCTAGTTTTACATACCAAAATGTACGCCAGTATTAAACCTATGACCAAACAAGGGTGGACTGATTTCAAAATATATGAAAAGGGAGCAAGAGTTGTACAAGCATTGTTCAGCATTGCAAAAAATATGTACAGTATTTTTTTTACAACAAATATGACCTGTGGAGAAAAATGGGGAAGTGCTATCAAGTGTGTTTTGAGTTTAAAAATGAAAGTGGTATTGGATTCATAAGCACTGTTCAATGGAAAATTGACAGCTCAGTCTGCAACTTCAGACTCCACTGGTACCAAGTGGAGGTAGGAGGGAGAGTGGCAGCACAATAGTTTATTCAAACACTGCATGCATTGTCTGCCTGTCATAGTATTGAACAGGCATGTACAGGTTCAGCCTTATTATACACGGATTTGACTCAACACAAATGGCCACTGCATGCGAGAAGGACTGTGCTAATCCCTGGAGAAGGGGGAAAGTGCATCCCTTTAAAATCAGTTTAAAAAACTGAACAGTCTTTTAACAACAGCCTCCTTAATGAGAGAGGGGGGGGGCAGCTGGCTGACAATCCATCAGTCCTTCTCTCTACAGGTGACCCCTCCCTTCTCCTGAACATGTGAAAGAAAAGTGATCACTTTGCTTTGGTGAAGGGAGGGACTGAGTGAAGTGCCTTTGTAAGTGCTTGCAGGATGACTGATTGTTGGATTGTCTTAATGACTCTTATCTTACATCACAAAGATCAGCAAGGCTATTTTTAAATCAAAGAAACTTTGTTTTTTTAATTGATTTGCTATAGTCTGTTTTTTGCCATCCACATGAGTGCTTGGAACAGAACCCATAAGAACAGCCCCACTGGATCAGGCCATAGGCCCATCTAGTCCAGCTTCCTGTATCTCACAGCGGCCCACCAAATGCCCCAGGGAGCATACCAGATAACAAGAGACCTCATCCTGGTGCCCTCCCTTGCATCTGGCCTTCTGACATAGCCCATTTCTCAAATGTCAGCAACCCCAACAAGCAAAAGCAGTAGGTTTCCTCCCCATTCAAACATCCCATGAGTTCTTCCCTGCAGCGTCCATCTCCAACAACAAGCACTCACAGCCCAATCGGATCCACACTGTCCTGGGCGTAAGTCCCACTGACTCTATGGGACTTACTGCCGAGTAGACATGCTCTCCAGCTGCATTCAAACATCCCCTAGACTTCTCCCCTGCAGTGCCAGCCCCTGACCCCAAATACACTCACAGTCTAATCAGATAGGATTACATTACAAATATACTCACAGTCTAATCACTGAGTCTGATGGGATTTACTGCTGAGTAGACATGCTCTCCAACTGAATTCAAACATCCCGTGATTTCTCCCTTGCAGCGCCTGCCCCCCCAGCACACACAAGCAGCACAAATAGACTCACAGTTTTCCCTTCCTCCTCAGTGCCTGCCCCCCCAATCCAAACTCAAGCAGGACAATCAGACCCAGGACTTCTCACCCCCATCTGACGCCTCCACTCAGCTGAAGCCTCCCCAACCTAATGGGAGGGTTGCGGATGAGCAGGGCTCCTGCTCTCCTGTGAGTGCTTAGCCTTTTCCTCCCTGTCGCTGTGAAGAGCAGTCGCATCAGGGCAGCGAGGGCTCCAGCGGGTCTCTAGTGGGCCAAGTGCCCTTTGGAGATGGGGGGCTCCCTGTGGGGCCAGATTGGGGCCCTCCATGGGCCACAAGTGGCCCGGGGGCCGGGGTTTAGGCAGCCCTGCTCTAAGGCACAGTCATTTAGCATGTCAAGGAATCTGGTCTCCATTTCGTGACCAGAACACAAATTGACCCAGTCGATGTGAGAATAATTGAAGTCCCCCGTGATTACAGCCCTGTCCCTCCTTGTCACCTCCCTGATCTGTTTCCTCATTTCAAGGTCCCCTTCTGGTTTCTGGTCTGGAGAACGATAGTACGCCCCCAGTATTACATCGCTCCTCAGACCTGGTAATTTAACCCACAGAGATTCTATGGTGGAGTCGGACCTGCCTTCAATCTCTACTTTGCTGGATTCTATCCCTTCCTTAACATAAACAGCCACGCCCCACCTCCAACACGCCCCTCCCTGTCCCTCCTGTAGACTTTATAGCCCGGGATTGTGGTATCCCACTGATTCTCTGCATTCCACCAGGTTTCCATTATGCCCACTATGTCAATGTTTTCCCTAGTCACCAGACATTCCAGTTCTCCCATCTTTGCTCAGAGACTTCAGGCATTTGCATGAAAGCATTTGTACATGGAATGCTCCAGGATGGGCTGCTTTATTAGCTCCTTTGTCCCGGCATCCTCTCAATGTGCCAAACCATCTATCACATCCCATCACACTACCATTCCCAATTTCTTCTCCTACTCTGCCTTTGTCTTGTTGTTCTCTAACCTCCCCATCCTCATCCCATAGGGATGAGGAGTCCTGAACCAGATGCCCCTCGGCTCCTGTCGGCTTTCCCCCAGGGATCAGTATAAAAGCTGCTCTGCCACCTTTTTAATGTAATGCACCTGTAGTCTGGTTACATTCTGATTCAAGTGAAGCCCCTCCCTCTTGTACAGGCCCCGCTTGTCCCAGAATGTTCCCCAGTGCCTAATGAATCTAAACCCCTCCTCCCTACACCACCGTCTCATCCATGCATTGAGACCCCTGATCTCCACCTGCCTAGCTGGCCCTATGCATGGAACAGGTAGCACTTCAGAGAACGCTACCTTTACAGCGTGAATAATGAGGCTCAACCTGTACACATCATGCCAGATTTGTCCAGGTAGCTGAATGCATCTCTATTTGCATTCTATTTTCCCATTTTTATTAACACTTGTGCAGGGATTCCTAATGGTAAAGCAAGGCCATTACCATGCAGGGAAGTATCACATTTCTAGTGCTTTGAGAGAGACATGCATCTGAACAGAAGGAGTTATTACAGATCTAAACTGTAGTAATTCCATTCCTTGAGTCCATAGCTCTAGCACTATGCATTGCTAATAGCACTTAACCCATTTTTGCCTGGCCAAGAGGTGTACACATTTGGTGCCTGTCATTTTGTTGTATGTGTCGTTCCAGCCCAAGTAATCTGTACGACAACCTGAAAATCAGGCCAGAATTATGAGAATGGGACCTGTAGTGGAGGGTTGCTTGACACTACCCAGTGAGTTCATAGGAATGGGAGGTTGAACTGGGGACTTTGTAGGGACTTTACCCCTGCTAATTGGGTAAGAGGCACTTTTTTCAAGTGGGTGCTCCTCTTTTTAGCAGGGGGAGAGTAACTGGCCCACCTCACCCCAGCAGTGTCTTTTCTAATGGCTGTTTGCAGGTGTTCTTTTTGCATCTTTTTAGATTGTGAGCCCTTTTGGGACAGGGAGCCATTAGTTATTTGAATTTTCTCTGTAAGCCGCTTTGTGAACTTTTAGCTGAAAAGTGGTATATAAATACTGTTAATAATTAATAATAATAGTGCTTTTGCCAGCTCTACTAAACTTCAAACATGGGATTTAGGATTCATACAGCATTCATTTTCCAAACTCACCTAGAATACTCTAGTGACACTTCTGCCTTCTGTACTCTAGCTAGGAAGTGTGGCCTGGGGCCAGGAGAGTCAGGCCCATGGAACCTATAAGGGCTCAGGTATGAACAAAAACTTGTTAGAACAAATGGTCCTCTTCCTGGGCCCTGTCCAGGGTACTGAAACTCTTCTATTTAACTGCCCTTCACTGATTTGGAACCTTGGCTGATTCACAGCCATGTGCTGTGAGACCATTCCTTTTGCTTCCCACTTCAGTCTCCTGCCTAACCAGCATCTTGACTTTCCCTGTGGGCTCAGACTTGCCTGGACTGACCACTGTCTTAGGCAACTTCAATAGAAAAATGGGAGTTGGGGGTGAGTGGGTTGCTTAACCCTTTCCCTTCCTGCCATTTATCTTTTTCAGAGTCATACTCTGCCTGTTCTTTTCCTATCTGTGTATCTTTTTTCTGTGGATTTAAAATAGTGAGAGGGGGAGAGGTTCGCAACAGACAAATGGGAGGAAAGGAAATGGTAAGTAAGCAGCCCTTCTGTAGATTTCTTGGAGTTACAGCTACACTCCAGGCTGTAGGTGTCCAGCTGCTTTTCATTTTTAAAGACGTATGTGAAAGATATAATACAATTGCATATCACACATAGTTTGGCCTGAACTTTCTCTTGATTGAGGCCTCCTACTTTGAGATGTAGTATACCTACCTTTTCTCAATTATCAATTATGTTGATTAATGGAATTGTCAATTTCAGTAGTCTATGAGATGTGGGTCTGCCTGGGGGAGACAAAACAGTTTGGCTAGCAAAGAATGGTGGTTCAGCTGAGTGTACACAACATTATTCTAACTCACACTGAGATTCCACTGAAGCCTCAACATGAAAAGACATGGGATTCCTAAGGATCACCTAGGGAAGGAAGAGCCTGACTTGAGATGAGTTAATTAACCAGGCACGCTTAGCTTTATTTTGTAATGCAAGATTTGTTTTGCCCAGTAAGGTCAAATGTTAAGTCCTGTTGGATTTTACACACACACACACACACACACACACACACACACACACACACACACCACTATCCTCCTGCTGCAGCATTAGTATATGTGAAATCTCTTGCATCACAGGAAGGTGCTGATTTTGTCAAAATGAGGGGGCTGACTTGTTTCATATGCAATGACTCAATTTAAAAGCAAGTAATCAAGGGAAAGGGAGTAGCAATTGAGGTTGTACAAAAATGGTCAGGTATACAATTGCCACTGAATCCTCTGAGATGCCTGCTGAAATTAGGAAAAATGAGATTTCATTTTGAACTTAGTTGTAGCTGCCAGGTTGACCTTTACTATACAGGAAAATGCAAACAGCTTCATCAAAAAATTCAAAATGTTGTAGACAGTAGAGGATCCAATGCATCATTATTTTAAAAAAGAGAGGGAAAAAGCGTGCAGTGCAATCCTGAGCTGCACTTGGGCTGGTGCATGTCCCTTGCGCCAGCCCAGGAGGGTTGCAAATGTGCCTCCTCATGGTCAGTTAGGCCAGAACACAGAGGTGCGCCGGCCTGTGGAGGCTGGAATAAGCCTCTGCGCAGACGCAAGACTCTGAGGTGGGTGAGGAGGAGGTGGGAGGGAGGCATTCCGGGGCCGGGGAGAGGGCAGGCAGTGGGCAACCCTGGGGGCAGGCGGGTGGGGAGCAGGAGGCGGCAGTTATGCCGGATCCCAACCCCCATTCTGGGGATGTTCGGAGCAACTTCAAGCCACTGATGCAGCAGCCCAACTGAGTTGAGCCTACAAGCCCCAGCAACCACACGGGCAGCCACATTCTGCACTAATTGCAGTTTCTGGACCGCCTTCAGAGGCAGCCCCACGTAAAGCATGTTGCAGTAATCTAATATGGATGTCAGTAGCACATGAGTCATCATGGCCAGGTCTGAGCGCAGCTGACAAATGAGCTGAAGCTGAGCAAAGGTTCCCCTGGCTACAGCAGCTACTTGGGAATCTATTTGCATCATACATAACAAATCAACTTTTAATATCTGATAGTACTTTTGAATGATAAATCTAATCTAATAATTTTCAGTAATAATAAGGAGGGAACCTCCAAACAGGTGGGGAAAGAGCAGATTTTTTACAAAATATTGCTGAAAGTTCATCACGTTCTTGTGTATTTTCTTTGGGGAGCACAATAAACACACCAAACAGAAGAGGAAGGAGGAATGGGATTAGAACCAGCTCTTCAAATTTCCTTGCTTCTTCCAACATTACCAAAATGCTCACCTAGACAAAGGAGCAAAGAGAGATTTGCTCCTTTCTGGTTTCTTACTGCTTACTTTAATTATTTTTCCTTATTGTGTCATCTCACATTAGAAGGTTGGTGTCCCAGTCCTAAGCTGTCATGCTACAATGTTGCCATACTGATGCTTGAGAACTATGGTCCATATATCTGGTCTGACATACTTATTGGAGAATGCCTTTTGGTTTATTTAAACCAGTTTTATGAGTTAAAAGGATTCCTAAAGTGACTCACAGACATTAAAATATAGTACAAAATGGTCCTCCCACCAGCCCACCCACCTGCCACCCACTCTCCCACTGCCCCAGAATGCCCTTGTTCTGCCCCCCCCCCCACTCCCCAGACCCCTGCACTGACCTTATTCGGCCAGCACGAACTCACCTGTCAACCAGTGGGAGTGGATTCAACCTCCAGAGGCCATCGCATGTCTATGTGCTGACCTCCCAACTCCTGAGGTGGCACAAAAGTGTCTTATGGCACTTTTGCGACTTCGGAGGCTGGCACAAAGGACTTGCACCAGCCTAGGGTACTGCCTGGATTGCGCCCTGAGTGAGCATGAGTGTGTGATTACATTTTCTATACAAGCATTAAAGGAACTCTAGTCATAGACAGTCTCATCCCAAAACTAATGACTTTTGGGGATTTCATTCCCATCCATTTCAAAAGATGCACCCAGCTATTTTTAATCTAACACAGCTGAACCTCACTATGCAAATGCACAACTGCAGTAGCTTATGAGCTGAAACCTGTGTCCGCACCCATATTTCCCTTCCTAAAGAGAGGGCCACCTTCCCCTGTAGCATATATCCTGCTTCACTTTCGGCAGTTCATTGCTAATTGCTTTATCAGCAGGCATCTTCTTTATTCTTGCTCTGTGCCAGTGAGTTAATACAGGGGTGACCTGTATGGAGGATCCTGTCTTGGAGAAAAGGTCAGTCCCACAGATGTACTGTCCAAGATACAGAGTTCAAGGTATGTCTCATGGTGTGCTGATATAGATTCAAAGCTTCTGGCAGCCTGGAAAGGTAAGAGTTACGCTATACCATACTATGTATACACTACAAAATGGGCTTTGTGTTCTTAAACATTTCAAACTAAAAGCCTTTTTTCTCCTGGCAGTTTACACAAATTGCCCTTGATTCCCCCCCCCCCCCATATCAACACTTGCTTAGCCTTCACTCTACTAAATGTGTGCTATCATCATCTCTGGCAATGCATTTGGCAAGTGAGATGAAGCAATTTAGAAGATAATGTGTGAGGAACTGAATCCTGTTTTTCCTGACTTCAAGAAGTGGCTCCTCCAGCTATTGAGAATATCTGAGTGAATCGCAAGGGAACTGCCCTTCTTCTGTCATGACACATGCAAGAGAAAGAAGATGGACAATTGGATCTCTTTCATCTCAAAGACAACTTTTCCTTGGGCTGAATTTGAGAGGGCTTTTACTCCTAGATCTCCAAATTTATATAAAAGTCATAATAGGGATTAGTAGAAAAAGACTGAGAATAAAACTCCAGCAACATAAGGCTAATTTATAAATCCATGGTACAGCTGAGTTTAAGATACTCTTTGGTTACTGAATCTCAAAAAAAAAAAAAAAAGTTTTTGTAGAAAAACATGCCAAAAAGAACTAAAATGATACATGGACTGGAGCACCACTGCAACAAGCAAAGGCCTTCTGGACTATTTATAGAGCAGTCCTATGCATGTCTATTCATAAGAAAGCCTCATTGTATTCTGTGGGGATTACTCTCAGGAAACGGTGTACAGGATTGCAGCCTTAGTTTTGTTTTAGTCAACATTTCTCAACAAAGTACTCTAATAACACAGGCCTACAAAATTGAGGGTCAGAACAGTTTTTCCCAAACTTTATGGTGGTTTGATATGAATTTGGGGTGCCGATTCCAAAAATGGCATCCATTTTGCCCTATCACATCTAGTTTTGGAGACACGGCATAGCCTCATTAGCAAATGGTTCAAGCAGCTTCCTCATGAGGAAGCCTACACCATGGCTTCCTCATGAGGAAGCTGCTTCAACCATTCGCTAATGAGGCTATGCCGTGTCTCCAAAACTAGACATGATAGGGCAAAATGGATACCATTTTTGGAAACAGTACCCCAAACATACCCAGGATTTGTTGTAATGTTTAAGGAAGCAAAATGTGTGTTGGCCTGTGTAATTGATTAAATATTATGATCCTCAATCAAGGCCTTGACTTACAACAGGTATCCTTTCTGGGAGCAGAATGACTGTGTAAAAGTCTTAAGCAAAGGGGTTTTGCTCAGAGAGAGAGCGAGAGAGAGAGAGCGCGAGAGCAAGAGCGCACAATAGCAGTGCATGGTTTTAGACCAGTGGTTCTCAAACTTTTTAGAGGCCCTAGGCTGTTGTCTGGTTTATTAGAGCCAAAGGGTGTGGTTATAATGGTGACTGGACAGCAGTGTTCCCCCTGCCCAAGTAACAGCTTGTTTAACCTTTGATGAACCTAGCCTAATCTGCCCTGTCAGTTTCATGAACCACAAAAAATTGGGTCACAACCCAGTGGAGGGTTCCTGATCTACAGTTTGAAAACTGCTGTTTCAGACCTTAAAATACCTCTGATTGCCCCACCAGTGGCACTGGATATTGGCCAAGGCTATCAAGGGATCCAACAGTCCTACACAGTCCTAAATCGCCAGTATTAGTGACAGTGGTAGCACCCAATGGGCCATCAGGGGGCAGGTACTGAGCATCATGAAGAAGCCTTGTGGGTTTTCTCTCACAATCCCAAGCAATCTGGCACCAGCATTGCGTTAAACATTCTCCATCCCCCCTCCCAGCCTTGCAAAACCAGTAGCTGGGGAGGGCAGAGCAAAAAGTAAAGGAGGCTTGAACCCTCTCTTATCCCATTATTATTTTAGTGTTGCAGTAGAGTGCACAGAGTTTTAGTGAAAACGACTTCTTTGTCTCAGTTGACCCTCATAAGCTTGTCCCCAAAATCGCTGATCTCCAGACAGTCCAGGTGTATTTGTCATCCAGCTTGCTTAATGTAACCTCTCCAGCAAACCTTACTGAAAGGAATGCTGCAGTAGCAGTGCTTATGGAAATTTATTCTTTTTAATAAGATCCTCTGTAGCACTCACAATCAAACTAACAGCTGCTCTGAGACCAGTTGCTGTCTCTAAATTCATTGAGTTGCAGGGGAAAGGGTGAACATTTAGGAAATAATTATTTTAAAAAGAACTTCCCAGATCATAAGCTTTTCAAAGGCATCCAAGCCAGAAACAATAGTTCGATTTAAAGCTGAAAATTGAGTTTGGTTGCCAGCCTTTTCTCTCTGCTGAGAGACTGAAAAATCTGTTGATGTTACAGTATCGTTGGTTTCCATCAGTCCCTATTTCTTGTGGCACAATTTAGAAATTAATCTATTGTCCTGAAGCAATCAGAGAAATTGTCTACCATCCGTTGACCTGGGGTTTAATGCCTGTGTTGATTCTCCAGGCAAAGAATTTGTTCCTACAGAGCACTTCTGAGAGGTTCTTTGACCCATTTTGTCTTCCTTCCTTAGTCACACTCAATCCTTCCCTCCATGCACTATGTTAAACCTGTTGTTGCATTTTTAGTCATATGCAGATTGTTCAGGTGCGGCACTGGAGTTCATGAGTTTGTAAAGAAAGCATTATCAAGCACAACACATTAAGACATTGTGTCTCCATCATCAGGGGAATTGCTTAAAGTCTGCCCAAATCTATTTATTTTTGACTAAAGACAAGTTGAGGAGAGCCTTTCAGATCCAAAGTCCATCAACTCTTCCCCAGGGCAGCCTGGTTCACCTTAAGATCCAGGTGGGATTGCTTTATAAATACTCTGGGTGAAAGGCTCATAGGTCCCTGAGAATCATTCTCAGTTCTGGTGAGGAGTTGGCCATGCATGCTGGACAATAAATTGAGTGTTTGATGCATATACTTGTGGATGATCTCCTGGATAAATTGAAGGCAAGTTTTAAGCCAAAAATCCTGGAATTTGCTATGACCGATGGATAAGTTCAGGATAAAACTCGTCTAGGGGGATATGAAAGTCTTTGAATTAGATGTGGCAATTTTGTCTGATTTTTACCCAAGGCTAGATCCTGAAAAACGACTTACTGGTAATTGTTCTGAATCAGCTTCTCTACAAACAGGGAGGAAAGTGAAGGAAGTTATGGAATTTGTAGGCTTTGTGAGGAGTACAGTTCCTACTTCCATAGCAGCAGCACAAAGACTACAAAGACTCACAAAGACACAAAGACTACAATTCCCATAAGCTCCTTCACTTTCCTTCCTCTTTAGAGAATAGCTCTGCTTCTGTGGTGCTTCAGAACAAGGTAAAACAACTTCATTTTTTTCTCCCCCTTCCCCACATGTCCTGCTTCTCAGCCTGGTCTCCCCCCACCTCATCAAGCAGCTGTTGTTAGAAGCCAAGGAGGCCTTACAGCAGGTTCTCAATCAGTACTACACATACCACTGATGGTACTCTGGGCAATGTTGAGTGGTATGCACAGCACCTGTTGCCCAGCAGCAAAACTGCAAGAGGAGCTTCCAATGGTGGTAGGAGGCTCAACCTGACAGGCAGCGTGCCAATGCACAGTTTTTGCACATTTTGGAAAGCCCTCTCTGCCTCCCTGCCTCTTATCACCATTGGAAGCCCCCATGATTGTCTCCAAGCCTGGAAGTAACTGGAAATGACATCATCGCAGTTACCTCCAGTGGTACTTCCATGGAGAGCAGTGGAGCAAATGGTATGTTGGGGGAGCAACATTGGGAAACACTGCCTTAACAGCACTGACCCATCTATAAGCTGACCCAGGTTTTTAGGGTCAATTCTAAGGTGTACTTTTGACTTATACACGAGTATATATGGTAAATGTTGCTTCTGATAGTGCTACCAACTCACTCCCAAATGGCACAGCTTCCTATTGTAACCTAAACAGCAGCTGGATATGCTAAAATCAGCTGGTGTTGCTTTTCCCAGCATGGAGGTTAGAATTATCTCCGGGCAATGTCTGCAGATCAAGCTGCAGAAGCTAGTTAATCGGTTTGTGACCCGGGTATGGCAGCTGCCCCTTGAAAAGTGCCACATGCAAAGCTGCGTACTACATAAAAGCAGGGTCCCAGTGGCCCAGCCCTATGCACATTTGTACAGTACACATCAGGTCTTTTGACTCTGCTAAATGTGCTCAAGTGGAGGCAGGGCCTGTCACTGCGATCCCACACTCCACCACACCTCTCCACTTTTTGTGTCTCTGGATGGCTGCTCTGAAGGGAGTGACTGTTGCTGATTAATCCCTTTAAGGCCGCATGGCCAACTTCAAGAATGTGCCTGCTCTGTGACTGACTTTAGTTAACTTGGCTGATAAATTTCATCAGCCTAACCGCAAGGACAACCTGCATTTTACTACTTAGTGTGAGCAGAGCACGGGAACCCAAATGAGAGCTTAGACACCCAGGGCTGTTTAAAAAAAGTGACTGCAAACTTCTTAAAATGCATTGAGGTAGAAAAACAAACAGACAGACACAGGGAAGGGGAAGATTATTTCCAAAAGGATTAAAAGGTCAAAGGGCCTTGTGCAGAAAAGCAAACCCAAATCCATTCAAAGCCCTGAGCACATAATCAACCAAACATCCCTATCTGAGGACTAATTTCAGGCCTTGTGGAGAAAGGACCTTGGAAAGGGTTTGGCTTCAGGACAGAACGTTCCATGCCCCACCAAGAAACATTGAAGGCTGTTCTATTTCTGTGTCCCCTGATTCCGCTTGCCAGTCTGCACAATTTGTGACCCACCAAACCACACGTAGCCCAGTAGCTATTTATTGCGGCCTGCAATGTGTGACCCACCACCATCCCCTTTGTATCCCTAGGCAAGCAGCAAAAGTGGAATGCTTACCTGGGCCCCAAAGAAAGCTGCTCTCCTCTCTCTACATTCAAAAGAGTTCATGCTGCACCCCATGTCACTTCTGTCCTAGAGTTTCAAGGGCTGTTTCCCTGCGCCATTGTGCCAGTACCTGTGTGTGAATGACTGCATTTGCATTCATTTTGTAAGTGAAGCTAGAGCCTAGACTTCTCAAGTGGTAGGAGACAGGTTGTGCATACCACTGGATGTGTGTTGAACAGAATGTGTGAACAGCTTTACACTGCCATATTGTGTGTGAATTGCCCCAGGTTCCTTTCTTAGAAGACACTTTGGCTATCAGCACCCAACTCTCAGTCCTCTCTTGCATCAGTTGCTCTGTTACGAGGCAGGGAGTGCCACAGATCCCACTGATAAAAAGCATTGCAAACAAATCGCAATATTATGGGTGGGTGCCACCTGATTTCTACTCCATTGCCAGTTTTCAGCTATGATATTTTAGAGCAAAGCACCACCTTGTGGCCTAATGAATGCAGCAGGATTTGAATAACACCTGGGAGTTTCTTGTGTTAGCTGCAGCTCTGTAGCTGTTAGCTGTAACTGTAGCACTGCAGCTTATTCCCAGAACCAACCATTGACCATACTGTGGTGTAATGCAAATGGCAAAAGAATAGGCCTTCCCACTTCCAAGATCCCGGAAGCTGTGGGGCATGCAGCCTTCCCACCCCATTTGCAAGCTGCTTGTAGAAGAAGATTGTGTAGTGTAACCATGGATAGTAATATACTTGGACCTGAACTAGGGAGATCTCATTCAACTGAGTAATGAACCTTTCTGGGTAACTTTGGATGTCAGAGTGGTGTAGCAGTTGCATTGTTAGATTAGTAGCTTATTTTCTGGTCTAAACATCTGCATTTGTGCCAATTCTGTTTTGGTATGATTTCTTAGAAAGGCAACAGCTATTCTTTTAGGAATATCAACAAGGACAACAATTACGACTAATTTATATTTGCATGTATACCATGAGTATTTGGGGTCTGCACATAACACAGAATTTTGATCTGCAGGATTAACTGGTGTTCTTTTGAGGGTGGTGCAAGCCCTGCCACTGAGAGAAGATGGACTGCCTGCACCACAGGGCCACAGGCCACCCTCTTCTCCTGCTTTCCATGGGGCAGAACCACAACATTGCTTTCTATGGCAGGCAGGTGAGGAGGGTGGTGCAGAGGGTGAGAAGTGTAACTCTTGCACCCTCCCTTGATGCGAGAAAGTTTTTCAAGATTGGGAAGGAAATGGAAACAGGGTGTGGCCACCTTGCTGAAGCTAAGCAGATTTATGTCTGGGGAGGGTCTGAATGGGAGACCTCTTGTAAAGTCCATGTTGAGTTCCATAATGGAAGAGAAGCAGGACTGCACGAGGCATTGGAAGACTGCCAATCTGACTGTTATCTGGTGTGCTCCCTGGGGCATTTGGTGGGCCGCTGTGAGATACAGGAAGCTGGACTAGATGGGCCTATGGCCTGATCCAGTGGGGCTGTTCTTATGTTCTTATGTTAAGACTCATGAAGTTACAGTTTAATCCCTGGCCTTCAAGGTGCACGGGAGGGAATGTTTGCCCCCATTGTATTATATAATGAATACATTTTCTGCGCCTTAAACATTGGCTTGAACCTGTAATAATAAGGAACTGCTTCAGGACAAAATCACTCTGTATATCATGGTCAAACATTGCCACTTTCTGTATCCCTGAGAGAGCCTCTGTGCCTATAGCCTATATTGCATTCACCAGGTGCAATAGCTTTCTCCAGCATCTGTTGAACGTCTACCTGTCATGCAGATATTAAATGCCCGAGAGCCCTAACCATACCACTGGAAGTGTCAGTCATCTTTGGTTCATGCATCTAAGGCAAATGAGATTTTTTCTCCTTATCACACACCACATTTCCGCATCCTCCACATGATGGTTGGGAACATGGCTGGACTGATCAGTAGCTAAATCATTCTCTTGTTGTATGGTCCTGGAGGAATGCAGGGCATATTCAGAGATAACACTCAGGAATGTATGTGTGGGATGAAACATCCTCACTGGCAAGCAAACAAAATATGATATCTGGATTTTTGAAAGACAGAGCTGATATCTTCATCAAAACAGAGTCCTTTATCACCACCTTGACATGAGATGAACATAGTATCTGATATGCCTGAGAGCTTTTTCTTTTTTCTTTTTTAACCTTTCCACAGATTCAATAAGTGGCTAAGCAGTAGAGTAACCAACATTTTTCTGACAGGGCTGCCATACCTTTAACAAGCCGTGTTACAAGCAGGAATTCAGCAGATGCAGTAAGTATAGTGATGGGGAAAGCATCCTCTGCAGAATTTCTTCTCAAGGATTTGTTAAAGATGCAGGAGTCCACCTGTCATTTTAAAAAAATAAACCACACCAATCTAAGAGCCCAATCCTGTACTCGACGGCACGGCCAAAAGCACGTTCGTGGGGCTCACCGCCAGGCTCCCGCCCGTGCTAACCCAGCGCCGGCCAGTACTGGGCTAGCGCAGGGCAGTCACCCAGGTTCTGCGGCTCGGCGGTCTCCCGCACCACCTGGCTGCGAAACGGCAGGTGGGGACGGGGTGGGGAGGAGGTGTCCCAGGGAAGGGGAGGCCGGCGGGGGTGGAAAGAGGGCGGTTGGGAGGAGGATCCACAGAGCTTCGCTCCACAGGATCCAGGGTGCTCGTCGGCGGTAAAGTGAGTAGCCCCATTGCAGGGCTGCTTACCTTACTCAGGGGAAGGGGACATAAGAACATATAAGAACAGCCCCACTGGATCAGGCCATAGGCCCATCTAGTCCAGCTTCCTGTATCTCACAGCGGCCCACCAAATGCCCCAAGGAGCACACCAGATAACAAGAGACCTCATCCTGGTGCCCTCCCCTGCATCTGGCCTTCTGACATAGCCCATTTCTAAAATCAGGAGGTTGCGCATACACATCATGGCTTGTACCCCGTAAAGGGGATGACCATCCCTTTCTCCCAAGGTGCCTCCCGTGGTAGCGAGGGAGGCGCTGGATTCGGCGGCGGCCCTCCTCAGTGCAGCTCAGGATTGGGCTGTAACTTGATAGGAAAAGTCCTGGCTTTAGTGATGCATTTGCTAATAACTATGTGGTAGTTGGACTTGTACATTCTCTTGACATATTTTTAGGGGAATCAGTCATGGCAGTGAAAAACCAGAGCTGTTATACAAACTATCAAAATATAGTTATGTGCTGCCAAAAATGTTTTTGGTGCAGCTAGAGTAACTATTAGTCCAATCCTAACCAACCTTCCAGCACCAATGTAACCATGCCAACAGGGTGCACTCTGCATTCTGCGATGGGGGAGCAGTCATGGAGTCCTCCACAAGTAAGGGGAATGTAAGTTCCCTTACCTCAGGGCTGCATCGGTGCTGGAAAGTTGGTTAGCATTGAGTTGTAAAAAACTAACTAAGGGATCAGTCTTATCCAACTTTCCAGTGCAGGTGCAGCCCTGCAAAAAAAAGAGTTGACAATACTCCTTATGTGTAATTCATTGTTTCCCAAATTGTTAAAATATGGAACACATAACTATTACATTCAAAATCACGCACGCACGCTTCTGAAAATTATTTTTAATAATCTCCCAAAACATTTAGTTGACACCTTCCTTGCAACCTGAGCATAGCTGGGTTAATATTTCTCCCAGCATCCCACCCTCACCTTTGCTTAATCATTTGGGGTGCAGGGATGCTTCTGGGATTTCCCTATATTTATAGCATAGGCTACTTCAAAGATCTCTGGTGTGATCTTCCACCCTTCCTCCCTCCCCCCAGACAACAGTATTAAGTAATGGCATATTACTTATAATGTATATAAATTATAAATATACATATACTTATATGTATATAAATACATATAATGGCAGGAAGAAAGGGGACTGATGTTGCTTTGCAGGGACCTCCCCACTCCACCAGCTCTAGACTGGTGGATACATTCAACATGGTGGCTAAAATTTTCAAGTCATACTTCAGCCCCTTTTGCGAGATGCCAGTGTGGGAATGAATGACTAATGTAATGCTCAGGCAGGAGGAGCTTGGTGGTCAACAGTGCAGAAGAGGTACCTCTGAAACACTGATTCCAATACTTCCACTGATGTCAGTATAGCTGTTTACCTGTAAATAGGTTCTGAATTATTACAGCAGTGCCCTGTCTGAGTTTTTGGGCTTTGCCTCGTCAAATGTTTGTGATCTACCAGGCTCGTAATTGTTGTTTGTTTTGTGTTTCTTTGACCAATCTCTTAAACTTCTTAACATTTAGAGTGCTGTAACGAGCTCCTTGTCTGCTGTAGGGCTGCCAGTTTTACAACCGACCTCACTAGCCTAATCTGCAGGGATTAGCAGGTAATAACATTTCTCTCCTGCTAATCCCTGCCTATGGAGCTGCTAGACTGCTGCCAGATGCATTGCGCAGCTCTGTACAACACTTCTGCTTCCTGCTATTGCTTTTTTAAATGATGTCACTGAACTGTGTTTGGTGGTTCTAGTGTTGCAAACCACCATGTGCATTTTCTGTAAAGTTTACAAGTTTTTTTTTTTTTTAAAGGATACATGAATAATTTCCTTGATCATTTGGTCAACAATTTAGAATGGCCCCAAAGTGCTGTTTGCAACAGCGGCATGTGGTGGTGGTGGTAATAAATAAATAAATATTTTATGTGGGTGGGTGATTTTTTTTTTAACTTGGGTCAAACAACCCTGAAGACAAGAGGAAAGTATCCCCTTCCATTGTGTTATGATCCCAACCCATATCAATGTACAATGTGATTGCTTTTTGGAAGGATATGGGCACCCAATCCAATACTACCCTACTGTCAGCACTGCAACTGCAGCACTGGCGATGGGTGTCACAAATGTACCATAAAGCACATTGGTGCCACCCAATGAGTAAGCTGCGCTGACAGGAAAGCTTGTGCTGCCCTGAGTGCCATAGCAGGAGCCAGGCAGAGAGAAGGTAAGTGTTGAGTGGTGCAGGGAAGTGGGAAGGGAGGAAGGAGGTCATGGGAGAGGCGTTTCTGAGTGATGGAGGGCCAAGAGAAGGTGGGACAGGGGAGGGACAGGCCTAGGGGGATGGGACCGGTGGAGTCTTCCTCATCTGAATCCCATCCCCCATGTTGGGCTCAAAAGCCCGTCATGGGGCTTATCGAGTCTGCGCCAGCCCCATTGAGCAGGCTGGTTTAACCTGGGGTAAGGGGACCCTTACCCAGAGGTCCAGTCTGCTTGGATCAGCACAGGATCTGGCAGTAGCCATTTGGAGCCACCGCTCCTGTGCTGGATAGGATTGGGCCCTTAAGCACCTCACACCAAAATCATAACCAAGTTTCCAACTCTGACATAGCTCTGCCAATGGTGCATCCTGTAGTTGGGGGGCAGTCACGGTAAGGGAATGTTTCTTTCCTTACTTCACAGTTGCATTGCCCTTACCTCAGTGCTGGAAAGTTGGTTAGGATTGTGCCCTTATTATACAGAGACATGTTTGTAGTTTGTGGAGACATCTTCTGTAGTTTGACCTTACTAGGAGAAATATGTCTCCTGGGATTTATGCAAAACACCTAGATCACTCATTGATATTTTGCCTATCATCATTTACCAATGAACAGAATTCTAAGCTATTGCATAGAATTTCTATCCTTTGCCTGTAACATTACTACAAATGTATATTCATTCTATAGTTCACCCACTGTGGCTTTCCCCAAATAATCCTGAAAATTGTCATTTGTACTGAGAGTGCTGAGATTCCTCATTAGAAATCCCAGACCTCTTCACAGAATGAACATCTTTAGAATTCCCTGGGCAGAACCACCCAGTTTAACTCTGTCATGTAGATAGATCTCCAAAAGGGCCAGCCTTAGGCTTCAGTCCTAGGCACACTTACCTGGGTGTAAATTTTATGGAATACGATGGGGCTTTCTTCTGAGTAAACATACACAGGATCATGCTGTTTGTCCTTCAATCTGTATTGCTGAAATATCTGCATTTTTCTTGCTCATATATTTTTCTTAGAGCTGTTAACACATTATATAGGACAGTTACCTCCTTAACATAAAATGTGAGCTACCCCTATTAATTTATTTACATTGTTCATCTGTCTGGTCTTAACTGATGCTCAATGCAATATAAGAGTAAGGGGAAGCTGCTTTGAGAACTGGAAATGTGTGGCACTGAGCCACACTCAGCTCATATAGGGAAATGCCCTGTTTACCTCCTTGCTATAAAAGGGAAACCGCCACAGAGGCTTTGACCACGTACTCTGAAGTAGCCCAACTGAGCACAAGCATGAGCGAAAGGAGTTGAACCTCATTTTGTCAGAGTCTGATCAATATTGCAAGGTGCATGTAAGGAAAATGGGATGTGGAATGTTGGCCCTCTGGCCTTGGGTGAATGCCCAAATTCAGCAAACTAGCTTCCCCCCTCTTGCTTTCAGTGGAAGACCCAGCTGGCCACATGCTGCAGAAACATTGTAATTCCAAAGTGCCTCCGCCTTCAGGTTGTCAGTTTGAATCACCTTCTCAAGCCTGCCTACCTTTTGAAAACTGGGCTGAACGCCCCCAAACTAGATTTGTGCAGTGCTTACCCTTTAAAAGCTCATCCCCTTTCAAGCACACTGCTGTAATTAGCTGTCAAACCCCTTCAGATGTTTGATGTGGCTTGTAACAAAGAAGAAAGGGGGGAAACTAGTTCAAAGCTCCACTAATCCTGGGATCCTCACTGAGGTGTCTCCCTCAGACAATAGGTGTGAGGAGCTTCAATGAAGGGCCAATTGATACAGAGGCCTGGTCTCTGCCTCCCCCCTCTTGAAGTAATGATTCTTCTCATTATGGTAATACAAATGTCTGCTAACTTGAGGGGACGAAAGAAAGAATGAGCGAGTTTAAAAATTCATACATGTTATCTCAAGCCTTTCAAGGCAAGATCTCAAAGAAAGATGGAGAAGCTCTATAATTCAAAAGAGTCCCAGAGATACCACAGGAAACTCCAAGAGCTGACTAGCACAGAAGTCACTGCACAGAACTTAGATTTGGACCACAGATAAAACTAGCAAGTGCTCCTAATTCTGAGGGGGGGGGGGTTGTATGACCATTTGTGTTTTGCAAAGCCAGATAGCTAATCTGCACACACTCCCAGTCAGGAATCAGTGCAGGTCAGGTTTCAGGGGTAAAGGGAAGATTCCCTGCCCCATACCATAACAGTATTCTCAAGCATAGCAAGCACACCACCCTTGCTTGACCCAGGTAGGATTGGACTAGCCGTTACACAGCCATCTACGATTTTGCAGCTTAAAATGATACCTTCTATATAGCTCCATGAAGTAGCGACGAGATGAAGTAAGACCATGTTCTCTTCTGCTATATGGTGCTGTGGTTTCCTGGCTGGAATTAAGGAATGACTCTGTAAAATAAACACAATCACAGGCAGCTATAGCAAATCATACTAAGCCTGCATAAAACCACCTACATTCCATCTCAATACAAACTGCAGCCCTTGGGATTCTTCCATCGTGCCCAAATTTCTCTTTTCCCTCCCACAGTTCAGTGTTTTGCTTGATGTTCAGCCTAAAGAATAATTCTGGAATACTTGAAAACTTGCTCACTACTTTGTGATTTTTTTTTTTTGTTGGTCCTGATAAAGGCTTTTGGATTTCTCTGTTAAGCAAAGGATATTTGATCGCCTTAACATATCCTTTAAGGTTGCAATTCTATACACACACTCACCTTGGAATGTCCCATTGAACACGGTGGGGCTTCCTTCTGAATAGACATGTATAGTCTTGTGCTGGAAATGAATTAATTTAAAATTGAATACCTATTTTCTCAGTCAGTGACATGACCATGCTAAATATTTATCAACAAAGCATTCAATGATACCTGTTTGACTGGTAGAATGCCACCTCATTTGATCTGGGACTTGGTCTGTGTTGCTGTATTACTGTAGGCATCCAGTCTTCTCCCTAATCTGCTAGTTTCACATATGTCAGGCATTCTTAATTTCAAACAAGCAATCCTGGATGTGTTTATCTCACATAACCACATATGGTGAGCACAATGTTTCGACTATAGATGAGGAATGCATCATTGGTAAGGAACCTTCTCTTAATGGACCACCTCCTTTTGTGGCACCCATACAGTTAGATACAGTGATATAAAATGTATAAGCTTTTTTGATGTGCATACAGTTTGCAAGCTTCTCCAGGATTAAGGATCCTATCCTATCTAGCAAGAAGAAGAATGTTAAAGGGTTTAGTTTCCAGAAAGAGTTTTGTCAGTACATTCTCCCTATCTCCTCTTCTTTCATTTAAAAAAAAATTAAAAAGTAGGGATGCCAGGAAAATAATTAACTAGATGCCAAACATTCTTTTAAACCAGGGGTCTCCAAAGCCTGGCCCAGGGGCCAGATGTGGCCTGCAGCAAGCCTCTTTCCGGCCCACAGCCAACCTCTTGTCCCCTGAAAGCCTCTGGCTCGCTCAACTGAACATGACCAGAACTGTGCTCTGATTGTGTCTGGAGGGTGTTCTGAGGGCCAGAGAGGTTGAATGAATGAGCTCATTCATTCATTTATTCACTCATCTAAGTTCCATCTCAAATTTATTTATTTAAATTTTATATTTAAATTTTTTCCTGACCCTCCACACCATGCCAGATATTTGATGCGGCCCTCTGGCCAAAAAGTTTGGAGACCCCTGTTTTAAACGATCAACAGAAAAACTGTATAAGAAGATTCATAAATTCTGGAAACAAATCAGGGATGATGGAACTAGGAAGGAGATGTTAAGGGAAACCACCAAAGAGAAGGGACATTTGGCTGGGCCAACCGGTTTTCTTCAAATAACTATGTCCTTTATCATCAATACGAGTTACAGCAAAGATAAAAATAAAATTGAGCTCTGAGAAAACGGAGCTTCCTATTCATTCATCCTGTGTTGAACTTGGATATGTGCTCCTACCCATATGCAAGGGTCAACTTTCAACACATGCTGGGAACAACTCAAACACTAAATACATGCAGAAAACTGAATCCTAAGATTGACACTGGGAAATCTTTCTTTTGCATAGATACAATAAAGCAATGAGGAAAATGTCATTAGTTTAATGGTTGCAGGTAGGGCTACTGAGAAGAACATGGGAGCAGGGGGGGGGAAAGCTGACAACTTTTTAACAACTATTACAGTGGTAATAGATACTGAATTCCAGCTTACCATAATGTGCTGGCTTTTAAAGCAGAAACAAAGTGGAGTGATTATGCAAAAAGTATAAAGTCAAACTGGTCTTCAAGAATGAACTGAACTGATAATAACGGGCAACCCAATCCTAACCAGTGCTGGTGCAGTGGGGCTGCACAGCCCACGTTGTATCCAATCCTGAGATTGAGCAGGCTGGAGGTCTCCTCAGGGTAAGAAACATTTGTTCCCTTACCCCAGCTTGCTCAATGGGGCTACTCAGATCTGTGCCAGAGAAATTGCTGGTGCAAGGCTGAGAAGACCCGTGTAGGTCTTTTAGGCCCGGGAGGGAAAAATAGGATTCCATGTAGGTTAGTACCACCGACCCCACCCCCCTCCCAGGCATGAACTGTCCCTGTATTGCTGATGCTAGCTACATGTGCATGTGGAGAGTGAGAGATAATGAGAACACCAAGGAAGTTTATGACAAAAGCAAGATTTTAAACCTGGTCTTCCCACAATCCCATGCATTTTGGGTAAGTATTGTTGATGTGTGAGATGAAATGCATTGTTTTGAATTGCAGATGCACTTCTTGGGCAAGGAGGAAACCACAGAAGCAATCTCCTAAAACAACAGCTTGGCACAAATATCATCATTAAGTTGCAGACTTGACAAGGTCAAACATACTTATATGTGAAACAGAACACTGAGGAAGGAGGAGACACTGTGCTGCACACCAGCCAGATGCAACCTGCCATCTCTGCCCTGCTGTCAATGTAAGATTACATTGTCACATTGTTTCTGCATCAGTCAAAGCCATCAACCAATCATTTTGAGTGTGTTCATTCCAGGTGTCTAAAATAAAAAGGTGCTGCTCTTCAACTGATTGACAGCCGCAGGGTGAACTATAACAAAGAGCTAGAGGAATGACTTCTACTAGTCAGGAGTATATTACTTGATGAGACAGATGCCATGGGAATAACTCAAGAAGCCAAGAACATAAGATGCCAAGAACATAAGGAAAGTCCTGCTGGTTCAGGCCAAAGGCCCATCTAGTCCAGCTTCCTGTATCTCACAGTGGCCCACCAGATGCCCCAGGGAGCACACAAGACGACAAGGTACCTGCATCCTCCTGTCACTCCCTTGCACTTGGCATTCTGAGGTAGCCTACTTCTAAAACCAGGAGATTGCACATACCCATCACAGTTTGTAACCTGTGATGGACTTTTCTTCCAGAAATCTGTCCAATCTCTTTCTAAAGATATCTAGGTCAGTCCACATCACCACATTCTGTGGCAAGGAATTCCACAGACTAAGTACACGCTGGGTAAAGAAATATTTACCTTTTGTCTGTTCTAACTGTCCCAATGCTCCATTTTAGTGGATGTTCCCCAGTTCTGGTGTTGTATGAGAGGGAAAAGAACACTCCATCCATCCCCTGCATAACTCCTCTTGGGCTCAATGTGACTTACTTCCAAGTAAAGCTGCATGGGACCAGGCTGTGTGGGAGGGCCTAACAGCCAAGAGAAGCACCAGACTGTGGCCTGCACACCCTGGATGCCAGAATAGGCCCTGTGGCACTCACTGGGACGTCCTCCCAGGTGCATTTGCCCAGGAGGCTTCTGAGAAAGGCAGTGCCACTCTTTGGGCCAGAGACTCTGGCTTCAATCCTATACACATTTCCCTAGGAGTAAGCACCAGTGAACACAATAGGACTTGTTTCCGAGTAGAAGTACATAGGATTGTGCTGTATGTTCCAACAGGCTGGCTGCTGTTGCTCACCCAGTTGCTGCACATCAACCACTGATGGCAAAAGCTGCTGCACTGGGGAGAAGCGTCCCACCCCTACCCGGAGGAATTCTTCCCCTGCTGGAGTTCAGGGCGGCGGAGCGCCCCCTGCTGGCGGACAGCCGGAGGCGCCCTCGGGGCCGTGGCTTCCCTGAAGGTCTGCGCCCGCCCGCCCGCCGGGTCTGTATTTACTTTCCTGCGCGAGCGACCCGGACCCTGCTTGCCAGACGGCGTCTGCTTCGCTCCAGCTCGCAGCGATTTCCTTTTCAGCCGGCCCTTATCTCGCTCCGCACGTTGCCTCTGGGTGACTAATCGCACAATAACATTGTCTCCGGATGAAATCAAGCCGGGGCTGCGGGCTCGGCGCTGGAGGGGCGGTATAAAAGGCAGCCACCGGGAGGCAGCCCGGCCACAAGCGCTCAGCGAGCCCGCAGCGCCAGGCCGCCCTCCTCACTGGTGCCTAGCTGCTTGCAGAGTCCTCGCGTCCGGAGAGCCAGCGCTACTAGCTGCAACCTCCCGGGGGAGCATCAAGGGATAACTGCACAGCCTTGGAGTCGGAGGATGGAGTCCACGAGCCTGATCCTTTCCCTGCTCTTCGTGATCCACCAGGGAGCCCGGCAGGCAGGTGAGCAGAAGGGACCCGCCGCCTTCTCCTCTCGCGGCGATGCCACCCCCGACCCACATTCCCGAGCACGCCTGCCCAGGGCAGGACGGCTCTTTGCTGGCAGGTGGCAGCGGGGGGACTCCGATGCTGCAGCCCTCGCAAGTAACCACCACCCCTGCCGCCCTCCTGCAAAGACCCGGTGGCAGTTCAGCCATTTCTGCCCAACGTTGCAGATACCCAACAGGACACTGTGGGCCCGGCAAAAATCTACCCAGATTGGTGGGCTCTAACAGATCCAGATCAGCTCCCCCCATTTGCACGGGCTTGTAGCAGCTTTCAGAGAGGCTGGCTGGATGGGTCTGCGCTCTTCCAAGTGCCGCGTCTCCTGGGGAAGGGACGAGGGGCTGCGCTCCCCCTTTTCACCTCTAAGTGGACTCGGCTATCCCCAGGCGCTGACCTGGAGTCCGCCTGCCAACTGCCAAGAGCCCAGTTTGATGCCCAGTCCTATTAAACCGAGCTCTGCGCAGGGTCTGGCTGTCAAGGGGCATCCAACGCTGGCAAGGGTGAGAGCGCAATCCTATGCGTCTCTATTTAGAAGTGAGTTCAGTTGTCTTACTCTCAGGAAAGTGTGCATAGGATTGCAGCCTTATAGCCCAAGCCTAGCCTTGTCTACTCAGAAGTAAGTTCAATTATAGCCAATGGGACTGACTCTCAGGTGTGTGCGCAATTCTGTCCACGCTCACCTGGCAGTAGATCCCATTGAACTGAATGGGAGTTACTTCTGTGCAGACGTGCATGGAGTGGGCTGTTACACCCCGCTCCTCTGCATGTCTACTCAGAAGTAAGTTCCACTGAGTTCAATGGGGCTTACTCCCAGGAAAGTTTGTATAGGATTGCAGCCTAACAGCCCAATCCTATACATGTCTACTCAGAAGTAAGTCCCATTATGTCTAATGGGTCTTACTCCCAGGAAAGTGTGCATAGGATTGCAGCCTAAAGCCGGGCTCTCCCTGCTCCGATTTGGATCCGGATTGGCATCAAGAGTCCCTTTAAACGCCTGGCTGAGGAAGGAGGGCTGGGCTGCTGCAAGAGTCGTGGCGGCTCTCCTTTGATTGCTGCGTCCCGCGTCCTCCCTTCCAGCCAGCAGCCCATCATAGTGAAGCGCCTCTCAACGCCCTTCTCTTTTGCCACCTCCAGCTGCTTCGGATGCTGGGCTCAGCGGCTCCCGGAAAGCCGACAAGCAGCCCTCGGGCGCCCCCTGGCCGCTGCGCAGGGCCAAGCGCTGCTCTTGCTGGTCCATGATGGATAAGGAGTGCGTCTATTTCTGCCACCTGGACATCATCTGGATCAACACACCGGAGTGAGTGTCTCCCTAATGGGAATGCTCTTTGGTTGCCTTAGGGTTGTAAGATAATGAGCCTTGGGTTCCTCTCTTAAGGCAGCATCAGTCAGGTGCTAGGACCAGTGTCAGTGGGGCCTAAAGGAGTATAATGGGAAGCCTAAGCGCATCTGAGACTTGTCTCCACCGTAGATAGTCCCTGGCCAAGAAAGTGGCATTATCAGCTAAATGCATGAAACATGCACAGTAACACATGCATTGATGCACATGTGCATGCATATACACAGATTTGTAGCTTCCCATGGGACTAATGTGGTGTTTGGCACTTGTTTTACACCTTTTTTCATGGTATGGAAGCATCATTGTCAGCTCAAGTCTGCATGTTTATCCCGGTGTAAGTGCCACTGACTCCAAGGTGACTTCTTCCTAAAACACTATGCATTGGATTTCCACCTTAATCACTGTGGTTGTAATCCTTGAAGTCAGCTGGAGTGTAGCACCCTTAACTGTGTGCAGGATTGCAGCCTGAGATGCTAGTGGAAGAGATGGCTTTCGAGTGAGGACATCAGAACTATGGCTTTCTCCCAAGGCACCCAAAGTTAATAAGACTTATTAATTAGACTTGGAAGTTAATAAGACTACAATCCTAAGCATACTAGCTCGGAAGCACCTTCCAAGCCTCACTGATTTCAGTGAGCCTTCAATATATGTACTTGCTACCACCTCAGTTACCCAGATCCTAAACACACTTACATGAACACAAATTCTCTTGGAAATCATACTTGTTTAAAAAGTTCATATTGTGTTGCTTAACATGGTAATGCTAAAGCCAGCTTAAGGGAGTGGGGGAGGGGGTTACGCTTATTTACTTATTTGGGACTGTTTCAATAACAGTAGTCTGTCTTAGCATTTTAACCCATTTTTGCCCAGCCCACAGGTGTACACATTTGGTCTCTGTTGCGTATATGCAACATCGGGCAGAAATGGCGTAAGATGCTTGAGAATTGTCGCCAATACAAAATCATGTTTTGTACATTCTGTTAAGATAAAGACAGTCCCTTAAGTCTTTCTGTGAACTTTTTTGCAAGTTCTGTATAATGGGTGGGAGGAACATGGTTAATCATTGTACTTTTATGAATTAGCAAAGAGAACCCACTAACGCTGCAATCAGTGTTGTGCAGTTAAAAACTTCCTTGATAACGTGTGCTGAAATGTAGTTTAAAAACCCTCATCAGGCATGAGCATAATACAACATTAAAAATGCTTGGGATGGCTGGGGGAGGGGATGGCTAAATGCACATTGGTGGTACAAACTTGCTTGAGCTTGGTATTAAGACAGACCTCAATGGGTGCTGATGAACTTGTACATTGAGTTCTTCATAGCAAGAGGCTCCTGTACATTTACACAGAGGCAAATCAGCATAGCTTGTCACCAAGTATACACTTGACAAGGAGGTATAGCCAGTAGTGGTTCTCTGAAAAAGGTACTTGCTTTTGCATTGCATGGATTAGCTGTACCATTAATCGTCTTGCAAATGTATGATTGGTTTAAGATTATAAACCAAAGAGAAAAAGGCAATCTTTACTCAAGTACTGAGTCATTTAAATAAGAGCACCTGAACTTTTGAAGTGAAACTGACATTGTTGATTGTTTCTTGGCAGGCGGACTGTGCCATATGGACTTGGAGGTCCCTCCCGAATCAGGCGATCGCTGGAAGACTCAACTCATGAGAACCTTCACGGCTCTCAGAACAGATGCCAGTGTGCTAATCTAAAAGACAAGAAGTGTATCAACTTCTGCCAGATTGGGAAAGACTACTGGTATGTTCTGTTATGCTAAGTGTAATCATGAATGGAATATTGGAATCTGATACGCTTAACTCAATGCCTTTCATATGATTGGAGGGACTTGACACCCCATGGCCCAATACACTTGCTCTGATATCAGAGCTGAAATGAAAGCTGGTGGTGGTGGTGGGGGGCATGCACTGCATCCTGTGGTGGAGAGGCAGTCACAGAGGCCTCCTCAAGATATGGGAACATTTGCCCACTTACCTCGGGACTGCATTGTGGCTGCACCGGTCCTGAAAAGTTGGATAGGATTGGACCGTGTGTGTGCGTGAGAGAGAGAGTAAAAAGGATCAAAGGGCCTAGATTCTGCCTCAAACACTAATTCTTTAGCAAAAAAAAGTTGGACTTGTACCACAACCCACTTGATTTATCTTCACTATGATACTCACTGGGTGATTTTTTTAAAAAAATCAGTCCATTGATTTTGGTTTAATATACTGCCTTATTGTTGCTGCCTCGAGGCAGCTAACAATTTGAAACCATTATAGATGTAACATATATTAAAACTGGTTTTTTCTACATAAGCAAGACAAGAGAGAAGCAAAGCAATAGAGCCACAACACAGCAGTACAGCCATACCGCCCCTCCCCAAGTTAACCTGAGAGAGAGTGATCCATCTGTTCACTTGTCATGAGGATAAAATGGAAGGAGGGAGCCACATGCACCACCCTGAACTACTTGGAGGAAGGATTGGATAAAAATAGTACAGTATGTCAAAATAATGTAAAGGGGACTGCAAGCAAGTTCTCATAGCCACCGTGCCTCTCTTTACCTTCTTCATGAAAATAGGTTGCAGTCCACAATGCAGAAGGGATGGAAACCTCTTCATCAAGATGGAGATTGCAAAGGGCTGGGACTGAAATGTGCATTCAGGCAACTGACTAACGCCAAGAAAACAAGAAGGTGGGTAGGGTCTCTGCAGCCTGTGGAAAAAGGCTGATTGCTAGGAGTGTCTGTGCAATCAAGTCACAGTGTGTTAAAAGTTAGTCAAAACTTCTGATTTCAGTTTCATCACAAATGAAATTACAGCACAGACTGTTTGTATCTTTTCAGCAATGCAAGTGTGAGGCACTGGGAACTGTCACAGCCTGGGATTAGGTTCTTGGGTAGCATAGAGTTGCAGCCAATTGAATTTCTTTAGAGTGGACAACTTTTTGCTCAAACAGTGTCCCACTGATGACTATATTTGGTGCTTCGGAGGAATTTTCCCACAGATGACACTGGCAGTAACCCACTTCCCATCCTGTGTTTTATTTTCACTGTCTCTGCAGCACACCCAGAATTTACCTGCATGTGTCATGCTGAGCATCTCAGGAGGGGGTCATTATTTCTGAGGCCAGCCCAACCAAGACGCCAACTGGTCACTTCAGGCAGCAGGCCGAGGGGAGCACCCATCTCTAGTTATCTGTTTGCTGCCCATTTCTGCTCCTGCTCCCTGAATTGGAAAAGGAAGAGGGGAGCAGAGAGGAATTGGAAATGTAGAGGGAAGAAGAGTGCTGAGAGAATAGGAGGAGCAGAGGCTGGCACATGATCTGGTCGGGGGGGGGGGGGCAGCATTTGGCATGCTGCCTCAGGAGGTCTTGGGCCAGCCATGATTATTTTAATAGTAGGCAATACCCTTTGTAGTAAGTTTTTGTGCATATTCTTCATCTTACTGGGCTACGTACTGGGCTTGGTTCTATTGGACACTAAGCTTCTTCTGGAGAGAGAGCATTCCTATGGAATTCCCATAATCCATGGAATCTGGACTGTATTTGATGGCACTGGAATTTCACTTCCTGCACAGAAGAAAACACATGGCATAAGCAATAGAACTCTAATGTTTCTGATCAGATTGGCTTTATCAAAAGGGGGCTATGAAGTAGTTTAGTTGAAAAGGTTGCTTCTTTTTGTTTTGATTGCTGCATTGATGTGCCTTTTAACAGCACCCTGATGTGCAAAAATTGAGGGCCCTATCTTATCCAACTTTCCCGTGCTGATGCAGCTTGTGTGCTGCATCCTGTGGTGGGGGGTAGTCACGAAAACCCACCTCAAAGTAAGGGAATATTTCTTTCCTTTCCCCTGGGCTGCATTGTGGCTGCATCCATGCTAGAAAGTTGGATAGGACTGGGTAGTGAAGCTTTCGTTGCACCAAGAGAAGATGGCAGCTCTGTGCAATTATATTGGATCAATCTGGGTAGGTGTTGGAATATGGAAACTTATAAGTTTCCTATAATTTCTCAATGGGCAGAGTAGAAAGTTCACACAATTGCAAGTGCATGAACCGAGTAACTTGGATTGCAAGTGACTTCACATTTCACATCCCTGAGATTGTGGATTAATTACACAACTACATAGGAATAAATGGATTAGAATGCATGGTGTCTGCCTTTGCATTATATCTGTGTTTTGTTTTTTTTTGGTCTACACACTTCATATTTTATTATTTCCTATCTTTGCAGGATGAATGCCATTGGGAACAGTATCAAAGTTTCCTTTAATATTGCCAGACTGAGGAGTAGGCTGCAGAAGCGAAAGCAGCTGAAGCATAACAGAACATATGAAAAGCAAAACATTTGGGAAAGCCTGAAGACAACATCTTAGTGGAAAGATCACCAACTGTAATCCTCAAGTCATCATGAATTGCTGACAAGGCATTGCTGCAGCTCTGTTTTGACTTCTTAACATTCCGCTCTAGGAAAAGATCAAGGAGAGTTGTTCTAGATATTAACTCTCTGAAGGTAAAGAAGGACTCCAAATAAATCTTCCATTCAGACAGATGACCAAGAAGTTAATTGCTGCTGTCCTGGAATTCAGTGGGACAGGTTGGATCAAAGAACATTTCTTTCAACCAACTTTTTTGTGAGTTGTCAGATGAGGAAGGGACGTATTTGGACCCTGATTCTGAAGAAAGGATAACTCTGAGGCAATATTTTCATTTGGTTTGGCAGACGTCCGAAGGAGGAAGAGAAAGACAGAAAGAGGTCTCAAAACACAATGCATGCTGCATTGTGATCAAGAAGATCCAAAATGGAGAGCTCCAGGCTTGAGAAAAAGAAACTTCTGTGTTTTGACTTTTCAATTATGTGCAAAATAAGTGTGCAAAATGATCAGGACATTCTTCTTAACAGGTCTACCTCGTGTGTTGTATGTTGCACTCTTGCTAAAATATTGTTACACTACTTTGTGGCCTTTAAGCATCAGCTGCAACCTCTTGTTTTTAATAGTTTGTTAAAGCCTGTTGCTAACCACTTAGTTCTTTTTAAATCTTCAAGTAGTGGATCAGGATTGCCTGCACTGTCAATGCCAAAAAGGCAAAGAACCTAACAGACCCATCCTATTTGCTGCACAATTTATTGGGAAGTAGGTTGCGTTGAATTCCAATGGGACACACTTTATAGAAGCGTACTTAAGTTGGAAATGTAAACATAAAGGTTTCTGCACAAATGCGTCAAGAAATTGTATTGACACAATGCAGGAGAAGGTTAAAGTAAACTTTGGATAAACAGATCTCATTACACTCGTGCCCTAATAAGAGGTTGTGCTCAATAGCCCTGACCCCTAAACCCAAAAAATGGCAGGCCGGATATTTCCTACATTCCTTGTTTTTAAAAAGGTAAAAAGTGGCTGAAAAACATGGCAAATATTGTGTGAAGGCTCATAGCCATGAATTTAACCATATGACTGAATATGGCCTATCTAGATGGTATTTTGTATGATGGGCTTATTTTTTATCTATATGTGTATCTATTCTATTTATATTTGCAAAATTCATTATATTTACCATGTTGAATATTTGTTGAATCAGGCCATATTGGTCTATGCATGTCTTACATATTTCTGTATGAAATTGGGGGAATTGCCTTATGCCTGTAAAGGTGATCATATTAGAAATAAATATTTTCAACTACTGCTTTGGTCTTTTTTTATGTAGGCAATTTGGTTTCATACCTTAGACAATATAGTAAATTAGAAGATGGGTAGTCCAATCCTAAGGCATCTTTATGCTGCCAGGACTAGCTTTCCGGCAGTGTAAGGTACTTTATGGAGGCTGCAAATACAACACGCTGCCAGGTGTAGCTGAGCCACTACTGCAAATGGCAGAGATGTGGCCCACCAGTGGATGCATCATGCCCACTGCTGCTGGAAAGTCAGTGGGGGGGGGGGGCAGAGCGAGGCAGGAAAGGGACAGAATGTGGTGGGGATGGGAGAGACTGGGAGGAGATGGAATGGAACTGGGGGGAACAAGGGAAGGAAGTGGGCAGTGTTGGCAGAGATACCACTGATACCCTATCCACCTTTCAGTCCTCAATCTGCCCTCCCTGGTCCACTCAGACTTGCACCAGAGAAAAGAAGGGTGGTTTAAAAATGTAAAAGATAAATAAATCTTGCAAGATTTGTTTGTCACCAGACATGGCTGCAGCTCAGATGCAGGGTGCATGAGTGAAAGATTCGAATTCCGAGAACCTTTATTGGCATACAAAGAGTGAAAGATTCAAGTTTGATATTATGAGACCACCCAACATCAGGTCAGCGCAGTGATTTTCAACCGGTATGCCATGACATATTAGTGTGCTGTAAATGGTCTGCAGGTGTACTGTGGGAGTTTGGGGGAGGGTCATTGAGGATTTGAGTCCCCTACCAGCAGCACAGTATGCCATGTCAATAGTAAAAAGAAATTGATGGAGTGCTTTGACCGTTTTAGCCAGTGTGCTGTGAGATGAAAAAGTTGGGTTAATGTCTTATCGTCATCTAAGCACAACACTCCATTTTCTGCCTGTTCACATGATGGGCACATGGCCAGCTCATTCCTCTTACACTGGCAACCTGGCTAAGGCTCCCAGCAACCACCTGGCTATGTGGGTAAGCCCTTTATGGTGACCTTCCCTGGGACCTACTGGGGAAAGGGAGAGCAGGGTCATCTCCCAAGGACAGGACAATACTCGTGTTATGTTTCATTTCTTTTTATTGTTACAGTATGTATAAGTTTTATTGCACTGCATCCATGGGAGAGTAGCATTTGTAACTGAAACATGCAACTCTTTCTTCGCAGCATGGTGGTTGTGCAATTGCAAGCTATCCAACATACACCCAAGTCACAGATGCCAGTGCAGTCTGGCAGCACCAGTTGGTTTGCTGTGTGCCATGGAATTTGCAAAGTCACAAGGACATGGGTGGGAGAAGTAGATCAGTGACTGGACTGGAGATGACAGGGCTCCACTGCTTGCTTTGGTGAGGCTGTATACTTCTTGGTGTCCTCACCTGCCCAATCTTGTCTGATCTCAGAAGCTAAGCAGGGTCAGGCCTGGTTAGTACTTGGATGGGAGACCACCTGGGAATACCGGGTGCTGTAGGCTTATACCATAGTCTTTCGAGTCTGAAGGTTGCCAACCAACCTCACCTATGGGACAGCAGCCTGCAGAGGGTAAAGGAGAAAGGGGGAGATCCAGAGCAGTGGTAGTATGGCATTGACAAAAGCAACAGCCTTCTCTCCTGGCTTGGAGACACAGAGTAGAGGAAGCAAGGCATTGACAACAGCATTCTCACCTGACTTGGGGGGGATCCTTGCCTGTGGGACAGCAGCCTGCAGAGGGCAAGGGAGGAAGACACAGAGCAGAGGCAACAAGGCAATCCCACCTGTCTCTCCCTGCCTTAGGAGCACAATCCTATGCTTGCCTTCCTTGAGGTAGGCCCCACAGGATTCAGTGAGACTACTCTCAGGGAAGTGTGCATAAGTTTGCAGTCTGGGAGGGAGTTAGGCAGCACTGATGAGGAATGGGAGACGCCTGTGTTCAGGCAGGGACTGCCTGTGGGAAGTTGTGGGCATGAATGCCAGAGTCCTTAGCTAGCCTTCCTGTGGGGCTGCAACAGTGCTGTGAGGAAGACCCCTGTGTAGCTCCCCACACTGCTCCTGCACGACTAAGGATTGTGGTGAGTGTGTGGAATCCCCTCCCCTACTTGTGTGAAGTTGCTGTGAGGGATAAGAGAGATATGAGAAGACAAGTGTTCGCAATCTCTCTCAGCTCGTGCCCTGTGTTTTGTGCAGGATGATGGGTATTGGTGCAAAGTTATACCCCTGCTAATTGGGTAAGAGGCACTTTTTCAAGTGGGTGCTCCTTTTTTTAGCAGGGGGAGAGTAACTGGCCCACCTCACCCCAGCACTGTCTGTTCTAGTGGCTGTCTGCTGCTGTTCTTTTGCATCTTTTTAGATTGTGAGCCCTTTTGGGACAGGGAGCCATTTAGTTATTTGATTTTTCTCTGTAAACTGCTTTGTGAACTTTTAGTTGAAAAGCAGTATATAAATAATAATAATAATAAGAAGAAGAAGAAGTCTGGTTGTTGGTGCAGAATGGAGTGTTTGTGTGCCAAAGTCCCCCTTTGTGAAAGGAGGGTGTTATAGCTTCGTGCTCTGAGAGTGTGGGTGCCAGGGCTGGGCTTATTTGGTGGGGTGGGTGTGGCTTGACTGGCTGCCAGGGTTACACTGTGTCCTGTGCTCCATGGGGTGGAGGTGGTTTAGGAGGTTGAAGGGTGTTGTGCTTTTTTGGTGCTAGTAATGTGTGCATGGCCCCCATAGGACTAATCTATGCCTGGTCTGTGGCTGGTGAAGCAATTTTCTGCAGAAAGGGGTTTTGTCTGCCTTGCAGTGCTAGGACAGGATTTGTTGCTGCTGTGCCTGTGGTGCTCTACCCATGACACACCCAGGAAACTCCCATGGAACACCCAGTGCCAACAGAATAATGCTGGTGGTCGGTTTGTGTCAGCGCAGGGTTTTAGTAGAAGCTGTCTTCTGCTGGCAGAGCTCTAGTGACGCTGGTGGAGCACGTTTTGCGCCAGTGTTTCCCATGGACAAGACTGGGCCATATATCTTTTGTGGGAAGTGGTACCAAAATATAAGCATGCAACTAGGGTAGCAGAAAGACTTGAGTCATCCTGATACTAAAAGAGAACTTGTCGCATAAAATGTAAACCAACTGCAATGCAGGTATCGGTCTTTACACTTTCATCTGGCTACTTGTGTAGATAGGGTTTACACCTCTATCAGGTGTGGAAAAAACTCAGTAAACTCTTCCTTTCTCTAGTAGCCGACCTCAGTTGTAAGCAAACAAACACTTTGATCTTAAGAAAAAAAACAGTGTGAGGCTTATGTGTACATGCATAACGTATTTACCATGGTTTTGAGGGTAAATTCTAGTTGTCAGTCATTACATAGACAAGGCACATAGGAGAACCCCCTGAGCTTTTGCATGCAAGTCAACTACAAAAAAGAATCTTTTTTGACTGACTGTGCAGACACAGTTGCTATTTCTAGACTATTAGACAGCAGTGCTGCTGAGAAGGGTGTGGCAGTTACTGCAAATGGGAGTTTATTTATTAAAGTATTTTTATCCCTGGACCCTCTAGGCAGCTGCAAGCATCAAGTTAAAAACAATCATAGCCTAAAAATAATAAAAACCACAACCAACTAAAGAATTAGCAGCAGCCAGGGATCCCAGGACATGACCTAAGGGCATGTGACACATACGTCTTGCAAAAGCTAAGCAGGTCTACAGCATAATCCTCTACATGTTTACTCAGAAGTAAGGCCCATTTTGTTTGCTGCAGCTTACGCACTGGTAAGTGTGCGTAGGACTGCAGCCCTAGTCACTGCCTAGATGGGTGGTCACCTGGGAACCCCCATGGATGCAGCCTTGGGTTTCATGACAGAAGGAAGGTGTACATGTAACAAGCAACTGTCAGGAATAAAACCCTCAACTGCTTCAGTCCAAATGCCTCTTTTTAAATGCCACATCTTTGCTACCTGCTGAATGATGAGTAGCAGGAGGAGATTCTGCAAAGGAGAGATTACTACTGAGAAAGCTTTGCCCTGCATTCCCACTGACCTCTTTTCAGATGCTGGAGGAACAGATAGTAGGCTGTATTTTGTTGATCAAAGCACACTGGCAGGCTCACACAGAAAGTGGTATCCTTAAAATATTCTGGTTCCAGATTACTTGGGGCATTGAAAGTCAAGATCAGCAGCTTGAATTGGGCCCAGAAATGAATTGGTAGCCAATGATGTTGACACAGCAGCCGCCTAATATGCTTGGATAACAATCTGGCCACTGCATGGAAGTGTCTGGATATTTTTCAAATGGCCACCCACTACTAAAAGTGTTTCCGGGGCATGCTTTCAACACTTTAGTGAGAGTCAGATTTTTTTTTAATTCAAGTTAAGACATTCCTATCGTTGCATCTGCAGGCTGGGAAATGTCTTCCTTGACTACAAGGCGTTCCTAGCCAAGCATTTACATTGGGTGAGGTGCCTCAAGTCACCGGGCCCTGATGACATCCACCCAAGAGTTATTAAGGAATTGAAGAATGAAGTTGCTGATCTCTTGACTAAGATATGCAACTTGTCCCTCAAAACGGCCATGGTGCCAGAAGATTGGAGGATAGCAAATGTCACGCCTATCTTTAAAAAGGGAAAGAGGGGGGACCCGGGAAACTATAGGCCGGTCAGCCGAACATCTATACCGGGTAAGATGGTGGAATGCCTCATCAAAGATAGAATCTCAAAACACATAGACAAACAGGCCTTGCTGAGGGAGAATCAGCATGGCTTCTGTAAGGGTAAGTCTTGCCTCACAAACCTTTTAGAATTCTTTGAAAAGGTCAACAGGCATGTGGATGCGGGAGAACCCATGGACAATATATATCTGGACTTTCAGAAGGTGTTCGACACGGTCCCTCACCAAGGCTATTGAAAAAACTTCACAGTCAGGGAATTAGAGGGCAGGTCCTCTCCTAGATTGAGACCTGGTTGAAGACCAGGAAACAGAGAGTGGGTGTCAATGGGCAATTTTCACAATGGAGGGAGGTGAAAAGTGGTGTGCCCCAAGGATCTGTCCTGGGACCAGTGCTTTTCAACCTCTTCATAAATGACCTGGAGACAGGGGTGAGCAGTGAGGTGGCAAAGTTTGCAGATGACGCCAAACTTTTCCGAGTGGTGAAGACCAGAAGTGATTGTGAGGAGCTCCAGAAGGATCACTCCAAACTGGCAGAATGGGCAGCAAAATGGCAGATGCATTTCAATGTAAGTAAGTGTAAGGTCATGCACATTAGGGCAAAAAATCAAAACTTCACATATAGGCTAATGTGTTCTGAGCTGTCTGTGACAGATCAGGAGAGAGATCTTGGGGTGGTGGTGGATAGGTCGATGAAAGTGTCGACCCAATGTGCGGCAGCAGTAAAGAAGGCCAATTCTATGCTTGGGATCATTAGAAAAGGTATTGAGAACAAAATGACTAATATTATAATGCTGTTGTACAAATCGATGGTAAGGCCACACCTGGAGTATTGTGTCCAGTTCTGGTCGCCGCATCTCAAAAAGGACATAGTGGAAATGGAAAAGGTGCAAAAGAGAGTGACTAAGATGATTACTGGGCTGGGGCACCTTCCTTATGAGGAAAGGCTATGGCGTTTGGGCCTCTTCAGCCTAGAAAAGAGACGCCTGAAGAGGGACATGATTGAGAAATACAAAATTATGCATGGGAAGGATAAAGTGGATAGAGAGATGCTTTTTACATTCTCACATAACACCAGAACCAGGGACATCCACTAAAATTGAGTGTTGGGAGGGTTAGGACAGACAAAAGAAAATATTTCTTTACTCAGCGTGTGGTGGTTGGTCTGTGGAACTCCTTGCTGCAGGATGTGGTGACGACATCTGGCCTGGATGCCTTTAAAAGTGGATTGGACAAGTTTCTGGAGGAAAAATCCATTATGGGTTTGGTGGGCCTGGGGCATTTGGTGGGCCGCTGTGAGATACAGGAAGCTGGACTAGATGGGCCTATGGCCAGATTCAGTGGGGCTGTTCTTATGTTCTTATGCCTCAAATGAGCAGTCTATCTGGATTATGGCAAGGGGCTTGATTAAAGTAGAGAGGATGGTGTGAACCCCACTGTCTGAGGACATGGGAAATTACAAAGTACTACTCTCACCTTTTAGGCCTGTTGGGTTCAAACCCTGAAAGGGTTCCTATTTGAGCCCTATATAACGGATAATTTACCAACTGTGGTTTTTCCTATCACAATGCTGCACTGATGGAAACAGCTGCATAGGGGGGTTCTTTCTATGCCTTTCTTTTTTTCCCCTGAAAGGCCCAGGTGCCCCCTCAGGATATGTCACTTCCTGGCAATCCTCAAGAAGCACAATACTTGAGGTTTGGTTTCTGGTGAGGCTTGGGTGTATTGTTGAACTCCGGGGTGTTTTTACTGCAACAGACGAACCCAGCCCACCATCTGAAATGAATTAATGAAGTTGTTATAATTATGTACATTGTTTGGGCATGATTCTGGTTTAATTTTGCCAGACGTCATCGCTGGAATCTAAATGGGTCCACTGTATCAGGAGCCAAATATGATAATATGACATTGGAGAAACCATTTTACATCTAATTTATAGTTGGCTCGGCCCAGCGCACCCCTTGGTGTTCTTTGTTTCTACACACTGGGCCAAGTATAGTATCTTCACTGTTGATGTATTTACAATTGTGGTGAGTAACTGCCTCCTGAACTATATCTTGTGTTACGTTTTGCTCAGGGAGATTGGTCGCCACTGCGCCCACGTATGGAACCATACTGGTTTCTGGTCTGACATCATCAGTGGCATGACATTATCAATACTTTTCTCACATAGTTAATCTGTTGTTTCTCTTTGTGGCTGGTTGTCTCTGCTTAATTTAGTATCTTCCTGCTGCGCAAACACATGGAGAGAATGAGGCTTGGGTGAAGAATGAAGATAACATAACCAGTATTTTTTTCCAAAGATGACTGTTTTGAGTCATGTCTCTGGAGGAGGCAAGATTAACACCTTCTACTTGTTTTTTTAAAAAGTTTTGCTCCATCACTGGCATTTTTTTTAAGGACTGCTTTAGTGTTAAATAGAAAAAAAAGTCATGCATCCATTTATTTTTGGAATGACCTTTGCTATTTCACAATTAGCTTCTGTTCTTGCAGTTACTAGGGCTTCAGCTTTTAATCTGCTTAATTGGTAAATTAATCAACTGAAGCTTAAGTTGATCAATTGGTGGAACTGTGAATTAAGGGCACATTTTTGATGGCATTTTGACTCTGCTGTGTAATAGGGCCTGACAAAAACAAATATTGAAAACTTTTCTTAATGAATGACAGCATTTGCTGATTAGCTATTAGTACAAGTTATTTTGTACCAGGGATGGGCACTCAAGTCCTGAAGACTCAACTCAAGTTGTGAAAGCATGTCACAGACTTAGGGCTCATTACTTGTACAGACTTAAGTTACAAAGACTCCTGGTTTTTGTGCCTGTGACTTGGTTTGCAGTTTTTCTGCCTGAGTGTCTGTGTGCTTGCTTACTATTTTTTTTGCCACTTCCGCATTGCCCCAAAAGACCTCATGAGCAATCTGGAAGATGGCAATCAGACTGGTGCGAGCAGCAGATGTGTTGGGAGGAGGGTGGGCTGAGAGTCAGGGGCTGGGGGGTAAAAGGGAGAGGCTTAGCAAAGCTGGGGGGAGGAACCAGAAGAAGGTGGGACAGCCAGGGAGAGGGGGGGTTCTCTTGTTCATCTTGGAAGGAATGGATGATTGCTTGGCCAAAAGGATGGCCTGATTTTTTTCCCTCTGGACGAGGGGTGCCCAAACCCCGGCCCGGGGGCCACTTGTGGCCCTTGAGGTCTCCCAATCCAGCCCACAGGGAGCCCACAGTCTCCAATGAGCCTCTGGAGACTTGCTGGAGCCCACACTGGCCTGACACAACTGCTCTCAGACTATTCAACCTCTCACATGAACTGTGGGACGAGAGCTCCCTCCACTTCTTGATGTTTCACGTCTGTGATGCTTCATTCATTCATATAAGTTCCACCTCTTATATATTCATTTATGTAAGTTTATTCAAATTTGAAATGTAAATTAATTCTTTCTTTCTCTGCCCCTAACACAGAGAGATGATGTGGCCCTCCTGCCAAAAAGTTTGGACACCCCTGCTCTGGACAATTGAGGGGAGAGGGGGTTCTTGTGATAGGAAAATGCCTGGATAACCCAGGGAGGGGACAAAGGAGGTTGGCAAAGCAGGGGGAAGATGCTCCTTGTGATAGGAGGAAGGAAGCCCCATTGACTGCAATGGGAGTTCTAAGTAGAGTTGCAAAGGATTGGGTTATAAGCCTCCTGGTTGCTGTGGGTGACCCTCCCACCTGCCATTTCTGTCCCCTCATGCTGTCCATCTCCTCCCGCGTTGCTGACCTCACACACCTCCCTGTTGGTCCATGGCCTGCTGCTTGACACTCCTTCTGAAGATGGGAGTAGGGATGTGAACAGGGGGTCTTTGCTGGGACTAGTTAGGAACAGATCACTTTCTGCACTGCTACACTCGCTCGAATAACAGCACAGCTTTTGTTTTCATAGATGAAATTAAAATAGTGGTTGAAGGACTTCAATACATCACTGACTGCAAATGGGATGGGAACACCCGGGCAGTGTTAAATGAGGGCTCCAACACACACACACACACCCAGCAGCAGCAGCTCTGTTTTTTTCCTGTGGAGCCGTGCTTGACTTGACTCGCTTCTTGAAAAGACTTTGATTCAAGTCAAAATGACTCTAAAAAAGGCTCTGGACGAGTCGCTATGACTCATGAGCAAGTCGAGTTAAGGGGTGCGGAGACTCCAGACGCTAGTCTGGTCCATTCCTGTTTTGTACCTCCAGTGCCTCAAATGTCATATGTATTGGGGTTTTAATATGGAAATATGGATATTTTCATCAGCCAACATGTGTACTCCGAAGGAAGACCCATTAGATTCAATAGAGCTACTCCCAGGGAAGAGTGCATAGGATTGCAGACCAGTTTAATGAAATTAAGGCAGATGATGAATCTGACTTAATCTGAATTAAAATTCTTTAATTGATTGGCAGTTATAGCAGAGCTGGCTCCACATTGCTCAAGGCCCTGACACAGCCTTATAAAGGGCCCCCCCCCAAGCTTATTGGTGACAGCAGGAAGCAACCCCTCCTTCTTACTGACCAATAAGAACATCTTCTAGAGACTGATGACACAAGTGCCTCTGATGAGCACTCCCATTAGCACATGGGGTGCCTGACACAGCAGTGGCTTGAGTCCCTTGACTGATTCATGCCACCACAATGAATTGTACTGGCTGGTTGGTCAGCCCAGCCTTGAAGGATGTCCAATGGTTGGTCAGCCTGGCTAGGAAGGATTTCCAATAGATGTGCACCCTCAATCAGTACCCAACCTGACTGATTCCTGATGCCACCCCTGATTACTATGGAAGGTCTTACTTCATGGGTAGCCTAAGGCTTATTGGCACCCAAGTTAACACTCCTCATGCACCAGTAAGTATGAATGACTGAGGCCGCAGTCCTATACACACTTTCCTGGGAATAATTCCCACTGAATTCAATAAGTCTTACTTGTGAGTGGACAGGCATAGGATTGGCTGGAAAAAATTTTTTAAATAGTTTGGTCTGTTTCAATGTCTCTCAGATTTGCTGCCTGTAATGGTCTCTTTCTTCATTCTGGCTTATGGTAGGTCAGCCATGTGCTTGTGGATGTAAGCCCTGTTTGGTTCTGTGAGTTTGGCAGGAGTGTGAGAAAAGAAAACCCTCAGCTTCTCTTGCTTGAGGCACCTTGTACTCTTTGCTCTGTAGCTTTATTTATGGGATTTATCTGCTCTCAGCTTCTGGGACTACATGGGCTGAACGTTGTGGGGTGACTTCAGAGAGGCTGTTGAGTAGATGGCCTGTCTTTGGATAGGGGGCACAAGTCCAAGGAGACCCACTGCAGGGCAGGAGGCTTATGGACAAGATTAAATCCCCTTTCCCTGCAAAACCTCCTAATCCCCTACCCCGCTGGATACAGTGCACACATTTTTGGTGCAACTGCACCAGTGTACGGTATTGGTGATGATTATAGGATTGGACTCTAAACAGTATTAAAAATTCTACATGACAAATCATATTAGAAAAATTGATATTGAGGATGTCTCCTGGGAGATTTGCAAAGTTCCCTCTTGCAATATGTAATGGGTAGCTAAAGGTGAAATAGGCTTACATCAATTGCATTATAGCCTGACATGTCCCAAAGATGTGCCTGTGTATTTAGCATAGAATATAACACTAACAGCAAATGCAGTACAAAATACTTTGAAACCAATGACAAAGCATCCATGAAGAAGCCAAGCAGATTTATGCCTTAAATTAAAAATGAGATTGGGGCTGAGAACAAACATGCTGCCGATTAAGAGCTTTTTCAGGAAATTTTCTCCATTTTTGCAGAACTGGTTTGAGTGTGCCTGCTACATTTCTTGTAATCTGAAGCTCCTATTCAAGTAAGTTAGCTCAGTCTAAAACAACAAACATGTTTTTCTAGCTAAAAGCTGTGTTGTGTTAAAAGAACGATAAAGGCTAGCCTCTTGGTTGACATATTTGGGTGAGGATAACATTTGTAAAGCCTAGCTTTCTTCTCTGCATGTCTTCTGGCCTCCAGACAGGTGCTCAGGGCTTAACTCCTAGACTTTGAAGGAGGGAAAAAAAGCTGGATTGAGCTCAAGATAATTGTGAGTCATGCGTGTCAGAACTGATGCATTCAACCCCTACCTTGCTTATGACCAGCCATATTTTCTTTCACTTGAACCATGGTCATTCTCCAGGTCTAAGGAGATTAACATAGTCTTATCTGCATTGCCCAACCAACAGCTTGGGTAGAGGTCTTTCCAAGCTTTTTAACCCAAGATTCTTTTGAGTGGATATACCAGGGATTTCATCTAGGGTAGCATTTCTCAACATTGTGTTCCACCATGCCACTTCACACAGTCCACATACTGGATGTGCCACTGGAAGTAACTGGCAATGATGTCAGCACCAGTTACTTCCAGATTGGGAAGCCAGGTGTGACATAACAAACACCTGTAAAAGGTTCAGGTTAGAGGGCTTTTTCAAGCATGTGAAAAGTGTGTGCTGGAGTTCTGCCTCCCAAGCTGAGCCTCTCATTGCTGCTTGTTGTGTTGCGTTGATGGTCTTACTGCCAGGTGGCAGGGGCCTGGAGGTCCTGCACTGGACACCACCTCAAGTCCCTGATTTTCTTACCACATCCTTCTTTGCGTGATTTTTTTCTGAAAACAGGAATGTGAAACCTTAAAAGGACCATGAGAGGACAGATGCGGGGGGTAGGAAAGTTCCCCTTCCTTGCACGGTCCCTGTAAACTGTTCACAGAAGGAGCATGACTCTCCCCTTCACCTTACTCCTTCCTCACACAGTCCTTAAAATAAACAGGAAGTCCTGCATTTCCTGTTTTCAGAGAAGAACTGTACACAGAAGGAGCAAGGTGAGGAAAGGATGATCTGCTTCCTGCTCACTGCAGCAGGCTGAAGGGAAGATATGGCAGACTCGTGGTGAAGGGCATCCCAGATCTGTCACTCCCCTGCCCCAATTACTTCACACAAGCTACATCAGCTGCTTCATGGATGGGCCGGCCCTGTGTTGGAGATATATGGTGATGAACAAGGTATATGGTGAATAATTTCTCATGGGCTGAAGACAAAGAAACTGCAACCCCTATCCCACACCAGACGTGCCCCCTTCAGCCTACCAGCAAAAGACCTGGCATAGATCTGGTAGGTTCATAGGGAACCACTGAGAGGCCATGAGATAAGTAAGATTTTTCCTTTACTTGCCTCTCCCAGCCGGCCTGCAGTCTGCAGCAGTCGCTGCACCAGCAGCCCTCCCTCATGCAGGCCAGCCCAAGTTAGGATTGGGCCATTAGCCTTATTTCAGACTTTTCCAATAATAGGGGACATCATCCTGCTAAGTTCAGTTCAGATATCTGAACAGTGGCAGTAAGAAATAGGATGTTTTTTATACTTCTCAGAATTACTACCTAATAATAATAACTGGGTATTTATATACCGCCTTTCTGGTCATCGGATTACTCCTCTGACTTTATTCAAGGTGGTTTACATAGGCAGGCTGTTTCTAAATCCCTGAGGGGATTTTTACAATCGCAGAAAGGTTCTCTCTTTCAAGAACCAACAACATTTCAGATGGATCTTTCTGGTCTGGTATCACTTCTGGCCTCCACTTATGGCAGAATGACTCCTTTTTAGCACAACTTCATGATGGCAATCTACTACAGCTTCACAGCACTTGCATCCTATACATTGGACATCCGGCAGAAGTTAGTGTGGCTGCACCATCTTCTCATACAAAAGATGCCTATAGAGTGATGGCCAGCCAAAGATACATTTTGGTTTGAATGCACACATTTTAAAGTTTTGACCTGAATCTAAAACTTCCTGTAGCTAAATAAATTCCTGTGTAATTCCAGGAGTGTCAGTTTGCAGCTTTCTAAACACATCCTTCTTACGGCAAGAGTTAAAATTTTCTTTTTTTCATCTTTTGAGGTTCTGAGAATTCATGTGAATCATAACATTGATCTTACTATTTCCTGAAAAGTATATTGCTTGTGTCAATTAATGGATTTTAGGAATCAAGCTCTAACTGAATAAGCATTTTTGAAACTGGTGCTAAAATGTCCAATTCTTTTCACGGAATTACAATCCCTTATAATTAAGAGTAGAGGAACAAAATGAAATAAATCCTCATAGGTTTCATATCCTATCAAACATGAACAGGTGGGGTGCATGAGAAATAGTCACTAGTCACAAGAAATCAGGGCTGAGGAGAAACTGTCATCCTTCAGCATGTCACCTCTGGCACCAAACTGTCCAAGGTCAACAAAATAACCAAGGGGAGCTCCGAAGGCCAGAGCACTCGCATCTTGGCAGACTCAACCCTCCTTTGGGATCAAAGGCCTTCTCCTTTTGTTTCAGCCTGCCCAGAACTTGCTTATCTCTGTAAGTGTGCAAGGGTGCCCTACATAAATGAATTGGAGACAGAGTGTATAACAAGAAAAGTGACACCTGCAAAGACTTGTCCCAGTGATGCCCTCTGGAAATCTTTCCAGCTACTTGTGCTTCTTCACTGGCAGAAAGTGACTTTCCCCCATCCGTTAAATAGTCTGTTGCAAGAAGAAGCGGCTAAGCATTAAAATACTTTATACTACTGAATCATCATTGTCATCTCTACAGCACACATCAAGTATTCAAAATTCTTAATATACATTATCTCGGTAAGCCTCACAACAACACTGTAAGGTTGGGCAATGTCATGATCAGTTCTTATCAGGGAGAATGTGGGGCTTTTCCTGTAATTGTGAGCAGATAACTGTGTTCATAAATCTCCTATGTGATTACAGGGAAAGCCCCACATTCTCCCAGATATGGGGGGAGGGGCAGGATCATACATGTTCAATAACTGCATATCTCTTATCTAAGATACAGGTATGTGTTACATAACAATGTTCCAGCCAACAACTGACTGTATATATAACAGTGGTACCGCCTAACTCATCAGGCTAGCTTCCTTCCCTTCTACATTGCCAGCTCAACTGCTTTGCATGCTTTCCTTCCATGCATTCACCTGCTAACTGCCTTCCCTCCTTCCTTCCTGTTCCCATGAGGCATTCTGGGGCACTACCTGGCTGCCATTTGAGGCGCATCCAGACAACAATGGACACACCTAATGACGGACTGAAATATAACATGGAATGTATCCCTGTCAAGAAGTGATGTATACCTGCACTCAAACCAGCCTACTATGAGTTAAGGAATATGGCATACTAAGGTGTTCAAATACAAGAGAAGTTGGCAAGCTCTTTTTGCTGCATTGTCTGTAATTTTATCTGTGATGCAGAAGAGGAAATCATAACATGTGCAGGGTTTGTTTTGTTGTTTTTTTTTTTTGCTCCCTCCTGACTTAACTATAACTGCTAAAGTTTCTTCTCCTTCTTCACAGTTTTTAAAGATATAGGACCCTCATCCTCCTTTGCACCTGATCTCCCAACTGAGAATTGGGAAACCCCCAGATCTTGGATTTTGTGGCAGGCTGGACAACCTGGCTAGCTAGAGGCAAATTAACCACATTCCCCAGCATGCCAGGAATAGTTTCTTGAAAGTGAAATGACAAGAGTTAAATAGGGGGCAACTGTGGAAAAACAAATCTTTGTTCAGCAACAACAAGAATTTCCTTTCTTGGAATTCTGCCAACTGTTGAGTGGGTTAAAATAAATAAATAAATAAAAACATGATGAAAAGTGCTTTCTTTTTGGCGGCTTCCTATTTTGTGAGCAAATGTTTCACTGTTGGGCTTCAGAGTTCATAAATTAAGAGAATTAACTCTTGGTCTTTTCTAAAAGATGCAAAGAGATGCTAAGGGCATCTTTCCGGCTTTAACCTGGAGGTTAATCTAATAGTGAGGGTACCTGATAGGAACAAGAACTGTGTAAGATAAGACAGCAGGAACACCCATCTTTAATCAGAGTGGTAATCCCTAGAAACCAGTAATGGTTTCTTCTGCAGTGTGGTCAGTATACTGTATTATCATCTTAAGGGCAAAAGACCCCCAGTACAAATCAGTGCATGCTGGTACTGTAGCTTTTCTTTTCTTTTTTGGCTCTCGAGATATTAATTTGGTATACTGTCAAAGAACTACTGGATTCTAGGGATCCCATTAAGAATTAGGATTCAATTTTGGTTTAAAGAGTAGCTACCAGTAGGCTTACAAAATGCAAAACTTATTCAACCACAATTTCTGGATCTTTGAAAGATATAGATTATTCACATAACCTTTCATGATGAATAAGAGCCTAATCCTGAGCTCCTGTGGTGTGCTGCTGCAGCATCCTGTGCACTTACGGCAGCCGCGGATGGCACCTCGGGTGAAGGGGGCTTTCATCCCCTTCCCCTGGGTAAAGGGAGTAGCTATTCGATTCACCACCAAAAGGTTGGCCATGAGGTAAGAGCCTTCGTGTCCGGTGCTGAGCCTGACACGAAGGCTCTGGATCTGGTAGAGCATTATTCCACCAGTTCCATCTCTCTACCTCCCTGCTCCCTCCCCTGGCACACCTCTCCCCGTCACGCCTCCCTCCCACCCTCCGCCTGCCTCCACCCTCCCCGGAACGTCTCCTTTCCGCCTTCCCCCCCACCCCCACTTTCCTCTCTGCTGCTTGGTGGTCTGTGCTCGCCCAATGCTGGAACTCGCAAACGTGCCTTGCGGCACGTTTGCGACAATGCGTGCCTGTGGTAGGCAGGTGCATCAAGTTCAGGATTGGGATCTAAATTCCCTGAAAATCGTTGAGAGGCATCTTCTGTTTTTTTTAGAATTTATTGTATTCTTCCTCTTTAATTCTTTTCTTCTTTTATTTTTTATCATTGTACATGTTTAAAATTTCTAAATAAAAAGATGAGAGGCATCTTCTTCTACTGTACTTTAAACTATGGTACTTTCTTTTGGATCTTTACCTGATGAAGGCTGCCTTGACTTCATTGGTCTTCATAGCTACTCCAATTATTCCAGTTGAAAGAAATAAATTAGTAGGGAATGCAGCCTTTATTTTGCATGGTTAGAACACTTGTCAAATCCATGTCTGGATACTCTCATGAAGAATGCTATTAGAGGTCCTAGCACAGGTCCTAGCACTTGATAAACCTGATGGCTGCCTTCCTAAGACCGCAAACGTGGGCAGTAAACATTGAGTACCTTTATGGTAGATCCACCATGCATGGTTCATGGCCAGTGTTCCATTTGGCAATTCACAGGTTGTGCAGGCCTGTGTTAAACAAAAGACCCCAACTGCTCTATGCTATGTTTTGTGGGAGGAATCGCTTCCAAATGCTGCCATTTCTCATGCTTGGACATCTGATTCGTTATTAGTTGTGTTATTTCAGTCCTCCACTATTCACCTAAGTGATTCTGAAAGATACAAAGCAAGTGCAGAGAAACGTAGATCATGATTTTCAAATCTTTAGTAGGTTGACATTTAGGAATCTAGTAGGTATGCATGAAAACATTCTTTGTAATAAATCAAATAAAATCTCTTAGGAAAGATGTTGCAACTTCAGGTTGTAGAATTCTGGTTGCAAATGCTCTATTTTGTTCATTAGCAAAATCATGTTTTGTGCTGGCTTCTCCTTCTCCTGGGATAGCTTTGTGCAATTTCGGTTTCTCAATCTATGTAGAATATTTAGCTGTTGAAAATTGCCTTTATATCATTAACCGCAATAGAGTTCTCTCAATGATGCCAACTTGAAGAATGGAGCTAGACAATGCAGCAGGCTTGAGTAAGACAAATCAAGTATGACTCTAGTCCACGAAAGTATGCGTATGTTGGCAACCTTCAGTCTCGAAAGACTATGGTATGTGGTTCTAAAATGTGGTTCTGGAACAGCGTCTAGTGTGGCTGAAAAGGCCAATTCGGGAGTGACAATCCCTTCCACACTGGGAGCAAGTGCAGTCTGTCCCTGGTCTGTCTCCCTGGCTATGGCCCTTCCTTCTTTGCCTCTTTGCCTCAGACTGTTGGCCAAGTGTCTCTTCAAACTGGGAAAGGCCATGCTGCACAGCCTGCCTCCAAGCGGGCCGCTCAGAGGCCAGGGTTTCCCACCTGTTGAGGTCCACTCCTAAGGCCTTCAGATCCCTCTTGCAGATGTCCTTGTATCGCAGCTGTGGTCTACCTGTAGGGCGCTTTCCTTGCACGAGTTCTCCATAGAGGAGATCCTTTGGGATCCGGCCATCATCCATTCTCACGACATGACCGTGCATACATGCTAGGGATTCCAGCACGTTCCAGGACTGTGTTGTTTGGAACTTTGTCCTGCCAGGTGATGCCGAGGATGCGTCGGAGGCAGCGCATGTGGAAAGCGTTCAGTTTCCTCTCCTGTTGTGAGCGAAGAGTCCATGACTCGCTGCAGTACAGAATTGTACTCAGGACGCAAGCTCTGTAGACCTGGATCTTGGTATGTTCCGTCAGCTTCTTGTTGGACCAGACTCTCTTAGTGAGTCTGGAAAACGTGGTAGCTGCTTTACCGATTCGCTTGTTTAGCTCAGAATCGAGAGAAAGAGAAAGAGAACCAACCAACAAACAAAAGTATATGCTTCTATAAATGTGTTGGACTTCAAGGTGCTACACACATGGCAGGCCTAAGGCCTCCTGACACCTGAGGCAGCATGCCAATCATTCAATCCATTGCAGTTCCACTTTCATGTAGCTACTGTGTGTGAGATCAGGGGGGTTGTTCAAAAAGTGGCATTAAATGTATTAAGAAATGTGCCACCTTTTCACTTTGTGGGTAAACAAATTAGATTGGGTATTGAAGGTTGCTCCATGCATCCTCCTTGGGTTTGGCTATAAGAACAGCTATGGCAAAGCAGTGAATCTGAACTGTTCTCTTTCCAGTGAATCTGAACTGTTCTCCTGACCTGAGCCAGTGCTGGCACTGCTGTAAGGCACATGTGCAACACCCTGTGCCTGGTCTGTACCAGCCCAGCACCAATTGGCACTGAGCCCAGTGTTGGCTGGACACTACCCGGAGCTAGGTAAGAGGTCTAGGTGTGGTGAGGGCTTTGGAGGTGGGGGCAAGGACCAGGGTGGGAGGGAGCGGACCAGCAAAGCTCTGCTCTACATGATCCTGAAATCTGCATGGGGCCTTCTGGCCCGACATGGTCTCTCAAGTCTGTGCCAGCAAAACAGCCAGCCCAGACATGAGAAGCCCCATTGTGGGGCTTAGGGCTTTCCCAGGGGGAAGGGATGAAAGTTCCCTTCTCCCAAGGAGACCTCCGGCAGCTGCCGCAGGATGTAGCGGTATCTGCTTTGGCACCGCCTTTAGGATTGGGCTACCAGGAAATAGCTGGTATATTGCACTTCAATTTCATTTTGAACTTTTGCTGATGTTGATTATAGCAACTTTCTAAAACTGGATGTTCTAATCTACATCATACCTGAGCTGTTTTAGAAACCAGATGTTGGATTCTACTGCTTACCAACCAGACTTTTAAATGTTTTTAGGTTGTCCTATTATAACTCTGAATAGGGCTGGAATATGGTATGGGTAGGCATTTGACATATAAAGATACTCTGGAGTCAAAGAATTATCCTAGTACAGGTGCACTAACACAAGCCTTTATAAGAGGGTCTTCCTTATACATTGTTGAAATGTTGCTGTAGGAACTCTATATTTAGAATTTTGCTCCTGCTTTTATTGCGATCTAATTTTTAGACGGCAATTTTCTATTTTTGAATTGGTTTAACTGGTTTTTATTATAATGTCTGTTTGCCTCCTTGAGTACCTTAGCAGAAAAGGAGCAAATTAACTGAACAAAAAAACTAGGAATGTGACAAGGAATAAAGAAGCCCAGTCTTCTGCCAGGTTAGGCACACCTAAATCATCTATTGCAATGGGTTTAGGAGTGCATACTATCACTATCCATGTTTATTGCTCTGTGACTTCAAAATTAAACATTGGCTTGCATGGGTAAAGCACTCATCACTATAGACACCATAGACAGGGTTTTTAGATTGCTATATACAGAACACTTTTCAATGAAGGTAGGACATGCTCTCAGCTGTGAGATCAAGTGATCAGCATACATGTGCATCCACTTTGGAACCAGCCCCAGCGGAGAACATCCACTAGCTTCGTTTCAAGATAAACACTGGTAGCCTTTCTTGTAGCCTCTGAGCATGACCTGAAACAGCCTTATTAGCATATTCCTGCCAAGTCAGGAAGCCTGAGATGAAGGGCCAGTTTCAAGAACTCAAGCACAGTTTTTATCTGATTTGGATCTCTTGTGCTGAACTACTTAGCACTCCTGTCAAATCACTGGGCAACCTATAAAAAATTATAAACATAGCAAGACAAAGACAGGAACAAAATCACAGCACAAATGAGAGCAGGAACTCCATATTCACTGCAAGTCACCCAAGACTCTGCCTCTAGGAATGTTAAAGTGTGCAAGTTCACTACAATCCCACAAGGTATTCTAAGGTGAACGGTATGCAATGCAAGCTGATTTCTTCTGGTATGCGATTTCAGGGGTCTGCAATATTTTTCTATTTAACCTAAAAATCACAGTTTTGTTCTTGGTGTCTTGAGCAGCAAGTACTGGCACGATGGCTTCAGGGACTCTTGTGTGAAATAGAAAATGGGGTCCCGATTATTTTAAATGCAAGAGTAATACTTATTCACAGGATTCAAAGAACCCTTGGGGTCTTCAGGGCATTTGCCAGCCTAGTGGAAGTTTTGACCCTTCTGCCTCTCTCTCTCCTTGTTCTATCATAACCCGCTCCTTAAATGCCATTTATTTTCAAAATCATTTTGTCATATGATGGCCATGCCTTGGGGGCTTTTGATTGAGCAAAACTAATCAGAAAGCCTCTTTGAACTTGTAGAACTAGCTATGCAGTTCTTTGGGACAGCAATTGTAATGAACAATTGTTCTCATCAACATGCTTTAAGCAAGTTCAAAATATAATATTCACATGGAAACTAGACCAAGGTTTAAATACCTTAGAAGTATTTGATTGCAATTTGGATTTCTGCACTACAGCACTTTCAAAACCTCTAAGGCTTTCCCACGGCAAAATGCGTCCCTGCTTGAGGAGGCTGCCAAAATTGCCAAGGCACTTCCTGCAGCTGCTACAGCAGTGTGGGACTGGATTACTGTAATTCAGCTATTTTCAGTCTTTTTCATCTCAAGACACACTGACAAGGCAATAAATCTGTCAATGCGCACCATCGATATTTTTTACAATTGTCAAGGCACACTAAATCCCCAATGGCCCTACTAATAAATGACCCACCTACAAACTCCTGCAGCTCACCTGTGGACCATTTCACAGTGGTTGAAAATTGCTGCTATAATCAGTGGATCAAATAAAAAGAGAGGTGTTTTGGAACAAGCAAGGTTCACCACAGGCACTTGCTTATAAGGCGATCTCACAGATAAGGTGAGGGAGTGCTGCTGTTTTCAGCCCAAAATCATGGAATGTTTCATGACCCTCGAATAAGTCGGGGGAGGGGGGAACTTAGGGAAAAGTGCCTGTGAGGAAGAGCTGCAGCTTGCTCTGGGGCCTGATTGAAATGGAGGAAAGAACTGGAGCCGCACCACTGTTTTTGAAGACATTAGCAAGGTGCTTATGCAGTAGTGTGTGCAATTCCTCCCTTCTGTGTAACAGCCCCAGAGGGAGGGGGGAGGGGAGAGAAGTGAGGGAAATTTTTTCAATCTGTAGTTGTACTGATTTTACAGCTGGCAGGCTACAGCAACTGTTACCCTGCACATGCCTGATCTGGTCTGATCTTGGAAGCTAAGCAGGGTCAGGCCTGGTTAGTACTTGGATGGGAGACCGCCTGGGAATACCAGGTGCTGTAGGCTTATACCATAGTCTTTCGAGACTGAAGGTTGCCAACCAGGCTTTGAAACTCAGCAGCAGCCAGCCTGCCTGCTGAATCATGTGCTGACTAGTTGCAAAGCATCTTCCTCCAAGAGGGAGCTGTTGGGAGAGGTAAAGCATGGCTAACTGAAGCATGATATTGCACTGGGTGAGTTTGTGCCTGCTCCTCCTCCAGGCTTCTCCTGGCTGCCGCAGCACCCCTAAACTGCCCTGACCCTCTGAGTGAACTGCAGTTAGGTTACTATATGAAGTCAGTTCGACATCCTTGATCTATGCCAGTGGTTCTCAAACTTCCCAGGAGTTTTAATCCTGGGATGAGTCTTTGCAGTGGAGGAAGTGAGAGCAGTGACTTTGCTAACAGGGGTGGAAGTGGGGTGCTTTTACTTACAGGTGGCTGCAGGATGTTGCAGGAGGTGCTGGAAGCCCTGTGCAGCCCTCTGCAGGGCTCCCCAATGCTTAGAATGTTGAAAAAAAGCGGGCACAAAGCAGTTCCTAGTCGTGAACGCAAAGAGGAAATGTCTTGTGCCTTCTTTTTTTTCCAGTGTTCTAAGACTTGGAGAGCCTTGCAGGGGGCTGCGTGGTGCTTCCTGCACCTCCTGTAATGTCCTGTAGCCACCTGTAAGTAAAAGCATCCCCCCTTCCACCCCTGTTAGCAATGTGATCCTGGGAATTGTGTTGTTGCCCTCACCCCCCACCCCTTAAAGGGATGAGGGACCCTTTACATGAACTGGTGGGTCACAACACACCATTTTGAGAACCATTGATCTATGAGATTTTTTTTTGACTGGTCTATCGGGTTGAGCATGTTAAACACTCTCATGCTGTTTCACCATAAATGAGATATATTTTTGGGAAATGACGTAACGCATACTTAAAGGAGTGCTCGGAAGAACTGAAAGGAGGTGTAGGTCCATTTAAATTCTGCATGCTGCATCTTCATCCTGAGGGTTTAGTACTGGTCTTTCAACCATGCGTTGCTTTGATACCCTTATCTGAAACCCCAATTTTTTTCTGTTAAAAATGCTGCCAGACAGGTGCAGAACTCTGCCGAAAGGGCTTGTTCTTGGTGTGCGATTGTTGTGTGGCAGTATCTCATTCCTGACTGCTGAGTGAACCATACATCAAAACACAGACAAGTCTATGCAGCCAGACAATTACTTTTTATGAGTTTCTCATCCAAATTGTCCACTGATGCATCATCATTCCGGTCCTTGAAACTGGTTATTAAGACATATTTCCATTGGTTCCTCTGATTGACCAATCCCTAAAAAGAATTCTGGAAGTAAAATAGACCAGGCCAGTTCCTCAGATATGTGGCTAGATCAGGTTCATAAGACTTTTTTGAGGGGGGGAAATGGGCAAACTGCTTTTTCCCCAAAGGATTTGGACATACTGAAATGGAAGCTGTTGTTTGTCAATAGCACAGTTTATTACTTTATCAAATGCATGAAATAAAATCCTCAGTCGACAGGTATGTACCTACATATGTGTTGGGAGCAAGTACCCCTTTACCTGAGAACTCCTTATTTTCCCCTCAAAAGACAATGCTCTAGATTGGTTAGAACTTTGACATTAAAGCCTTTTGAAAATGCACACGCACACCTGATTCCGTGCCCCTGGAATAAAAAAAAATGGAATGGAGGTACAGGCACTGGCGTTGCTGGGGGGGTGCAGGCCGTACCAGGTGACGTGCCGGGGGGGGTGACACACCCTGGGAGGAGAACATGCTAACTTCTCGGCGTTAGGAGCTACCACATCATTCCATACACTGTTGGATGTGAAATGGCCAGCGAAGTGCAATGCAAAAAACAGAATTGAAATAGCTCCTTTCCTTCAAAAGTTATGGCCAAAAAAGCGGAAAGAAAAAATGCATGGATCCCTATGGAAAGTGAGCTGTATCGCGCGTTTACTCGCGAGTAGGCCTACTTGTCATAGTCTGCTGGAAAGGGCAGGCTGAGAGGAATCCAATGACACCAGAATGGTCCTGATCCAATGAATGCAGCCCCCCAAAAACACCCGAGAATCTCCCCCCATCCCAGCTGCGAGTCTGAGCCAGAAACAGCCACGTGGTCGCATTTACTTGCAAGTAGGCGAACTTGCCTTAGTCAAGGCAGGCTGAGAGGACTCCAAAGAGGTCAGAATGGTCCTGATCCAATGAATTCAGCCCCCAAAAACATGGAAAAGGAGGTTCCCCCCTCCCAGCTGTGAATCTATGGAGCCCTATGGAAAGTGAAGCAGCCTCATGTTGCGTTTCCTCGCGAGTAGGCAGACGTGCCTTGGTCAGGCCAGGCAAAGGGGAATGTGAAGACACCAGAATGGTCCCAATCTGATGGAGCTGGAGTGCAACAAATGTCCAGAGGCAGCCCCCCCCTCCACTAAAAAGGACCAAAAAGTGGCTTGAACTGGTAAGGGGAAGTTTTCTATTTTGCACTTGCAAAGCCAGGTGGGTCTTTATCTTGATATGCCTGAAATAGAAGAACTTTAAACTGGGCACTGGGAGGGCTGGAAATCTTACTGATTCTTTTTGGGGGGTTGTTATTGCAGGCAGACTACAGAGTAAGCCCCATTGACCACTATGGGACTTACTTCAGAGTAGACATGCATAGGATTGGGCTCATAGGCTGCAATCCTACCCACACTTTCCTGAGAGTAAGCCCCATTGACCACAATAGGACTTACTTCAGAGTAGATTCACTTGGTGGAACAGGACTGGCTCCCCCTTATTTAATTATTTTATTTTATTTTAATTTAATCATTTATAATTATTTTAATTTGCTTGATGATGTCACTTCTGGCCATGACATCACTTCTAATGGGTCCTGGACAGATTGTCATTCTAAAAGGTGGGCCCCAGTGCTAAAAGTTTGAGAACCACTGCAATAAGGTGTTAGTAAGTTGACGTGGGTGGGTGGGTAGGTGGGTGTGTGTGAGAGAGAGAGAGACTCTCTATAAGTTTTCAAAATCACTAAAATCAGAGTTTGGAGGAGTAAGACCATCATATTATATATCAATCAATGTGTAATTTCATGCAGAATGCAATTAAATAAACCACATTGAAATATCTGTGTTCTAACAAAAGGTACAGCCAAAAATCCAGTGGGGGTGGGGCAATGGTACATCACCACACCCACCTGGGGCATTGGCCCGTCCACTACATGGGGTTACGCGCAGGCCTCCTGCACTGGGTGACTCGAATCCTAGCGACACCACTGGGTATAGTAGAACCTCTTTAAGTTGACCACCCAAGGGACTGGAGGAAATTGGTCAACATAGGGAGGTGGTCAACATATGGGAAAAAAGTCATTTAAATATTATAATGTTTAGCTCCCCGGACAACAAATGCAAGGTCAAGTTATTATTTAGATTGGATTTTTAAAGTTGTATTGCAAATATCAATGAGAATTGAGCCTCTTGTGATGCTTACTATATCATGAGACAGAGAATAAACAGCCCACAATCAGTGTTTAAAAAAACCTCAGAAAATTCATAAGCTTAAAAAAAATACTTGGTTTCATAGCAGACAGGCAGACTAATGCTATCTTTTGTCAGCCCATAGCATGTAGCATGTTACATAGCCCCAACAGTTAAAAAAAAATATTTTTATTTAGGTTGCCTGGCCTGGTCTTCTCAGATTCACTAAATGCCAGAAGGTGTTTGATACAGTCCTTCACTAAAAGCTGTTGAGAAAACTCCACAGTCAGGGAATAAGAGGACAGGTCCTCTCATGGATTGGGAACTGGTTGAGGGCCACAAAACAGAGTGGGTGTGTTTTGCCAAATCCCAAGCCACTGGGCCTTGTAAACCAGTCCAATCAATCAGAGTTGCCAATAAGCCAAGTTACTATCCAAAGTCAGGTTCCAGGTAGGTCAGTCCAATCAGTCAAGGTATCCAAATCGAAGTCCAAAGCCAAAGTCCAGTCACAATCCAGTCTGATTCCCAATGCCATAAACCAAGTCAGTCAGGCAGTCTCCTCTCCTGCCTCCAACCTGCACTCCTTCAAAACCCACCAAACCCTTTCTGCCTCAGGTGCTCCCTATATACCTGAGGATCTCCTTATGCTCTAGTGGCTGCAGCTGTGCAGCACACCTCCAGCTACCACCTGGGCTTTAATCCTGCATTTACTCAGAGCAAGGGGCACTGTGGACACCACACCCTATCTCCTCGGTAATATCTTCCGCAATTCCAATACAGGGTGTCAATGGGCAATTGATGAAAAAGGTGGAGAGAGGTGGAAAGTGGAGTGCCTCAAGGATCTGTCCTGGGACTGGTGCTTTTCAACATCTTCATAAATCACCTTCCTGCTTATCCCTGTTTCCCGGTTGACAACTTTGTGGATGACACTAAACTTTTCTGAGTGGTGAAGACCAGAAGGGATTGTGAAGTGCTCCAGAAGGATCTCTCCAAATCGGGAGAATAGGCAGCAAAATAGCAGTTGTGTTTCAATATAAGTGTAAAGTAATGCACTGGTGATGGGAATCAAAGTGAAAGGACAGTGGCTTCACTATGCACAAGCAACCTCATGTCCCTCACAACTTGGTACATGTCCAGGTACAATTGGCAGCCGGCGCAGATTTGTCGATGTGCAGTGTGCCCACCTAAAAAAACCCTTTTGCACACACGCTAGCAGGCTTAGGGGAGGGATTGTCATGTGGCTTCTTGCTTTTCCAAGATGGGACAAACCAGACAAAACACAGGCCCACAGTATCGTGTTCAGTGGGCAACTTACGGAGGGTAAATTTATACTTTGTGCAATGGTCGAAGTGGTCAAGATACAACTTACGGAGGTGGTCAATATAGAGAGGTTGGTCTCCCATAGTGTATATGCAGTGTCTGTACATACTGTGAAAATTGGGTCAACTTAAAGAGGTGGTCAATATAGAGAGGTGGTCAACTTTGGAGGTTCTCTTGTATTTTTGTTCAACGCCTACTTACAAGTGAAACAGAGAGCCAGAGTGGTATAATGAAAAAAGGGTTGGGCTTGGTCCAGGGAGAACTGGACTTGCAGCACACGCCTCAGCATGTCTACTCAGAAGTAAGTACACCAAGTTCAATAGGACTTACACCCAGGTAAGTGTGTATAGGATTATAGCCTCAATTTCCTGATCAGCTTTGAGGCTCACCTTGAGGCTCTTATTGATATAACAAACCCTCCAGGTAATGCCTCATATTCAGTCTTAGCAACTTGGAGGAAGGTTGGGATACAAATGTAATAAACCAATTCTAGCTTATATATTTTAGATCTGTAGTTTCCAAATCTTCCCAAGATTCTCCCAAACTTTCCCAAACAGTAGTTTTCTCAAACTTTCCCATTAGGCCAATTGTAATCTTTGTACGGTGTTTCCCTTTAAATATCCTGTGTCCCTTTTAAACAATCCCATGGTGCTGCAGTGTCCCTTTTGAGTTCATTGGGGTACCCCAGGGTGCTGTGGTACACAGTTTGAGAACTGTAGCTGTAGATGAAATGAAAACTTTGTTGACACATTTATAGTTGCTTCTGTCTGTTTCATTGGCATTACAGTTAGGTTTTTTGTTTTTTTAATCCTTTGTATAAACAGATAAGGCTATTCTCAGCATAATTATTGCTTGGGAGAAATGCTTAAAATATAGGAGCTCACCTTTCAGGGAATAAGTTTGCATTCCTTTTGTATAATAAAATGGTATTAGTAGAATGCACATTCTCTTGCTATCTGGAACGAATCACTGCAGTGAGAACTCAAGTGCATGAAATTCTCTCTCTCTCTCTCTCTCTCACACACACACACACACACACAGAGCAAGAAGAATTGTTGATGTAAGAATGTCAGTGGTATTGAGCCCCTCAAAAGGAATGTTAGTTTAATTAGGACCATATTATTATCCCATAAGATGGAGCCTTTATAATTGGTGTTTCAAACATGTTTAAACTCTTCATGAACCTGATGACGAAGACCTGTCGGGGAATTTATTTATTTCTAAAATGTTCCTAAGATTCGTAAATGCTTGGAAATACTTTCTTAAGGGGAATGTGTGAGGCTGAACATTTTTTCCCACTGGAAAATTTTTTGCATTCAATTCTCAAATATTGGGTTTTGCATCTCTATGAGTTTTATGTTTCAACACATTGAGATATTTTCATACTGTACTGTAAGCACCATCAGTTCCAACAGTCAACATTATTCAGCAGCAGCAGCAATGGTATAATAGTGGTAAATTTTAAAGTACAGGAGTTTGCTGTGATACCCCCATAGCCACATCCCATTAAGACTATAACAAGAAAAAATCCAACTTTAAATGTCTCCATTAGTGTTCTCTCCTCCTATCACTTATTTCTATTTTGAAACTTATCCTACACTCAGCATGACACCTTCCATTTAACAAAGTAGCTCTTTTCATTCCAAGCTCTTGGCTGCACTAGTTTTAATGTTCAAGTATAAAAAATAGGATTTAAGTATATTCCAAATAAATTTAAAAAACACATTAGAGTGCCAGTTTATGCATTTTTACTCATAAGGAAGCCCCACTGTGTTCAATAGGACTTACTCCCAGATGAATTTGGATAGAAGTGTAACTTTAATGTACTATGAACTGCATACTGTCTCTCAGTCTTTAGAAAAGGTGATAGCTCAGGCTGCAATCCTATACACCCATTCCTGGGAGTTCCTCTGAATACACTAGGACTAACTTCTGAATAGACATGCATAGGATTGTACTGTTAGACAGTAACTATACCCTAGGCTATTTTCTCAGTTTGCGTCCTGCTGATGCTTCTTCTCAGCTAAAGTCCTATTGAAAAAGTTTCAGAGGCAGCACCTGAGTGTTCCTACTGATGACACTGCAGCTCCTGCTATAGGAGAAGTTCCAGATCTCTGCTTCTCTACCCCCTCCCCCTTAAACATGCCCCTGATCAGCACTACTCTGTGATGAGTTCATTTTGTATAAGATTAGATTACTGAACACTGGTACTCTGATTTGAAACATGTCACTCAAGTTTAAATAAAGCATAACTATTATTTATGAATGAATGTGTTCCCACTTCACTTCTTTTAAGGAGAATACAATGGCTCAGTTCAGGCAGAATGCCAGTCTATATAAGTCTATGGGGCTGGGTGATAGCAAGGGCTCATAAATGCCTGTTGCTTCCTCCTCCATGCTGTGTATCCCTCGGTTCATGAGGGTTGCTGGAGCAACAATGAGACCTCAGAGTCCATCTGTGGAAAGGAGGTTGCTTCTCCTATCCTCCTTTTCCACCGTTCTCTTGGCTCCTTTCCTGAGCTTGTCGCAGCCTCAGAACAGCCTTCAGGTAGCCTTCCAGAGACCTCTCTTCATCAATCTATCATCACTAGGGTTGTGAATGTTCCGCTGGAGTCCTTGAGATGATGCCCAAGATGGTGGGGCAAAACTGAAAGTGGACACAGATGTGTCTGATGATTCTCCATGGGCCATCTTCTTGTTTATACCACTCTTAATTGGGGGAAGAAAAGGCAATAGAAAAGGTTGATGTGTTTAGTGCCAGCAAAGCATATCTCAACAGATATTTTTAAGCAAGAGTGCATCTTCAAATGATGAGATTGTGAAGAAACTTGGAACCTCAAGACGGAGATAAGTTTTTTTTTATGGTATCTGTTGCTTGAATAGCTATTGCTATGGCTGTGATAGAGAAATACGTAATAATTTGATGATCATAATTTGCTGTGTTCCAACCTTACATGGAAATAGGTGCTGCACTCCCATGAACATACCAGGCTTTTCACAACGTGTTCAACACTCACTTCAGTCATGCTTAACAATGAAACTACCAAGTTTCGATTAATTGAGTCCTATGAATAGACAATGAGAAAGCTGTAGTGTTTGCTGTGTGTGCTACTGATTCAGATCTCTGGACTGAGTTAGTCATGGCTCAATGGGGAAATATTCCAAATTAGGTGATATATCAAGGTAATATTGGGCTGGGTACGCATTTAAAAGAAAGTGAGTAAAACATATTTCTATGGGGTGTGCTATGCCTACAGAGATTAGTAGCACAATCCTATACATACGTACCTGGGTGTAAGCCCCATTGACCTCAATGAGACTTGCTTCTGAGGAGACATGCATAGGCTTTTGCTGTGAGCCAAGTGGAAACAACAAATCAAAACTCCAAGAGTTGGTATCACTGGGTGGGGGAGCTACCAAATGTATTTTTGTTTCGTGAAGGACTTATGTGTGATAGGACAGCGGACAGCTCTTGCATTGTGGTTCATCCACCTATCAACAGACTCCCTCTCATCTCCTGTGATAATCCAAAGATGGATTCGAACTTCAGCAAATATTTTAATTAATGTGATATTCAAAACAAATTATTTGCTAGAAAATGTTGTTCTTCTTAGCAAAGACTAACCTGGAGTAAAACTAAATATTTCCCCATCCCTTGAATGAGCAGTATTGACGTGATATCTTCCCATGTTGTACCATTCCTTCTTTTTGACTTGGTAGGTCTCTTCCCTCCTTCACCATGAAAGTAGCAGCAGTGGGGGATGTCTATCACGAAAGCTTCAATGTAGTTCAAGCATGTTACCTTCTAGGGACATAGACATAGCTTAGGCTGCAATCCTATACACTTGGAGTAAGTCCCACTCAATCCAGTGGGACTTGCTTCAGAGTAAACATGTTTAGGATTGTGCTGCTAACGTTCCAACTGTTTCTTTGGTATGAATATAGTTGACGGGAATGGTCTTGCACTAATCACTGTTGAACTAACTGCAAAGAGATCTGCATATCTGATTTCAAGCAGTGACCATGTTGTTATCTGGCTTGGGATACTGTTGTGCGATTTCAGTGTTTCATTTTTTTTTAAATTGGTTGTTAGTTTACAACATTCTGTTTGACATCTAAGAGCACTTTTACATATCCTATATCAGCCCAACAGTAATTTGGGAAGCAGCATTGGATTGTGCCTCTGCATGGCATATAAGGAACCTGGATTTCATTGCATAGGATCCAAACTTGTGAACGTTTACCTTACATTCTTCCATTTCATTCACATGGTCACAGAATAGGGGCCAATTTTATAACCATTATTACTACAGGATGAAATTCTTATGTGCCAATTTCAGCTGTTTTAGCCTGTACCAAGTTGGAAATTTGATTGTCCCTCCAGCCAGGGCCAGATTGCTCTGTGCCTTGTGGCAAGGTAGGGCCCTGAACCCATGTCCCTCTTGGCTTACTAAATACATGGGTGGATGCCAACAGAATTCTCACCTGTTGAGGGTGAGAATGAAGCTGCTATTGCCATTGCTGACACTTTGAGTAGTAATACTTCCCAGGTGGTAGAAACAAAGCAGAGCTGGCTACTGATGCCAAGGTCTTTGATGGCTTCATTGGAGACTCCTCCCAATTCCAACTGAGCAATAGGTTTTCTCCAAAAAGACCCCATGTCACTGCAGAGACATAGGAAAAAGCCCACTGGCTAGCGGGAAAGGCAAGGAGAAGGAAGAGCTGCTGGGTGAGTGATGACTGTAGCAACAGCTACTCCTTCTCCTACTTTCTCTGTCAGCCAATGGGTGCATCCTTTAGAGCAGGTGTGCCCAAACCCCAGCCCTGGGGCCACATGCGGCCCTCGAGGCCTCTCAATGCAGCCTTCAGGAAGCCCCCAGTCTCCAATGAGCCTCTGGCCCTCCAGAGATTTGTTGGAGCCCACACTGGCCCGACGCAACTGCTCACAGCGTGAGGGCGACTGTTTGACCTCTCACATGAGCTGTGGGATAAGGACTCCCTCCACTTCTTGCTGTTTCACGTCTGTGATGCGGTAGCGGCCGCAAAGGAAAGGCCAGCTTTGCTTTGTGCAAGGCCTTTTATAGGCCTTGAGCTATTGCAAGACCTTCATTCATTCATTCATTCATATAAGTTCGTCTTTAATATATTCATTTGTGTAAACTTATGAAAATTTATTCAAATTTTAAATGTAAATTAATTATTTTTCCCCTGGCCCCCGACACAGTGTCAGAGAGCTGATGTGGCCCTCCTGCCAAAAACTTTGGACACCCCTGCTTCAGAGGCTCCAGAATGATGCAGAAGAGGGATGCTATCATTTGCAGATGGGGGTTGTACCAGTCATTGAAAGCACTCTCACCACCACAGCCCCCATATAGGGATTGGCCAGGTTTTAGTGGGCAACACCTCAGGCCTATGCCCAACCCTGCCCACCTCTGATGCCACCCGACTCCTGCTTTCATTTTTGGCAGATTGCCATTAACTTGCAATCAAATAGCTTGTGGGGTATGCCATGCTAACATTATGCAACTCCCTCCCCATGAGATGTTGCACCTGGCAGTGACTGAAATTACATGAATGCAGATGTTTGGGTGGCACTTACTTTAATTATAATTAGTATCTGTAATGCATAACCAGGAAGAGACGAAGATATCTTTTCCTCTGTGCTAAGTGGAGAAAGGAAGATAGGGGTGCAGGTCATGTGAAGTGAACACAGGGAGTCAAAAACTCCCCTCTGAGTGAAGTCTCAGAGCACAAACCTATGCTTGTCTACTCAGAAGTAAGTCCTATTGTGTTCAGTGGGGCTTAGTCTTAGGAAAGTGTGTATAGGATTGCAGCCCTAGTTGCATAACCAACAGGGAGACAAGTATGGACCAAAATATCCCACCTATGTGGGACTGTGAGGACTGGAGATGTTCCAGCAAACATCCCTTAGGGTCAATTTGAATATCATATGCACAAACTGTGTTTGCTTATGTGTATCCTGCTCTAATCCTTCTGACCTTTCTTATTTGGGTCTAAAACAGGCAGGGCAAACTCTCAATAGCTGTTTTTAAACAATTAGACAATAAACCCCACTTGGGTCCCTGTCAGTCATTTTTTGGTTTTATTTTAATAGACCAGGGACGTACTTGGCATAGGACAGCAGATAGGTTGTGCAACTGAAAAACAAGAGAGACTATTTTTTCTTTTTCTATTTTAAAATATGTTGATGTTCCCAGGACAATTGGAAAAATTCTAACCTTATCAGTCAAAGATGTAAAAATAGGCTTGTCCTCTTCCTTGAAGTCAGCACCAGCTTTTTAATAGCTATCCATCTATTATACTAAATGGATAGCTATATGAAAGCTTTTTCTTGCAATAAGTTTTCAACAGAAACGAATTAGCCACTTGAGATCTTTATAGTCCAGGCCCTATCAATTGGCTGTACTGGGGAGGTAATTCAAAGAACCTTCTGTTCCTTTTCAGAAATTTTATTTTCTGTCTCTTTTGAAAAACATCTTTGTTTCCTTTTTTTCCCCTCTTCCCCCCACCACCATTCCATGAATTTCTTCTGACCTTTTGTTCAAATAAAGCAAAATGGTCTGAATGACTTTAATTAGCAAATGTGTAGTTAAAATAAGCAGGAGGACAAAAAAAATGTGGGTTTGGTAATCAGGTTAAATAGTTGCTGTAGTAATTAACACCCATTGTCCCAACTAGACACCTTCTGTATTGTTTCAGAATCATCTCCTGAAATATGGCAATCAGAGACCTTCTTTTGTTGCTGAGAGCAGGTTTGTTTTAGTGCTGGAACAAAAGGCTGCCTGGTTTTGTTTCTGCCTTTCCAGAAGCACCATAAACTCATGTTTTACCCATAAAATCATGTTTTCTCCCCTCAGCCACAAAGCTTCCTGGGTGACCTTGGGCCAGTCACTTTCTCTCAGCCTCACCTACCTCACAGGGTTGTTGTGAGGACAAGAAGGAGGGGAGGAGCAGCTGTGTAAACCGCCCTGAGCTCTTTGGAGGAAGGGCGGTATAAAAATGTGAATAAATAAAAATAAAAAATACTGTTTTCATTTTATTTTACAAGTGCCTTAATTTGTTCATTCATATGTTGTTAGATATCACCTAAAGGTGTGTACTTTGTGGTTGCAGAACAATTTTAAAATGCTTTGGGAGGCCAGGCCTCTCTTATATGCTATTGATACAAGGGTTTCTCCAACAAGAGCTAACCTTATCTTCAAGGACTGAATCTGGAGCCTTCTGTTCACTAAGTTGTGTGCTGCTACAGTCCCTTTCATGGCTTTCCAAGGGAACAGTGTCCCCAAGTATTGTGGTTTACTTTTTCATGCCAGGGTGAGTGGTAGCTATGCTTACAAAAATGGCCTTGCTTAAGTAGCTTTCAAAGGTTTTGACAAATTTCTGGAGGTTAGGTCTATCAATGGCTATTGAAGGCGTGATTGTTACAAATGGAACCTGTGCATTCAGAAGCGACGGGGACATAAAACAGGGGATAATTATCTGTATCATACAAAACTGTAGGTCACTGTGTACGTGTCTATCACAAGAAAAAGATCCAGAAGCCACTGGACAATTCTTTTATTGGAACCAACTGATAAGTAACAAGGTAGGAAGCAGCAAACATATTGTGCCATGAACGACTTAGGGCACAATCCTAACCCCTTATGTCAGTGCTTTCTAACACTGGCATAGCTGTGCCAATGGGATGTGTGCTGCATCCTGCAGTTGGGTGTCACTCACAGAGGCCTCCTCAAAGTAAGGGAATGTTTGTTCCCTTACCTCAGAGCTGCATTGCCCTTATGTCAGTGCTGGAAAGCACTGACATAAGGGGTTAGGATTGTGCCCTCAGGAGCTTTCATGGAAGATCTGGTTGGTCACTGCTGAAGATACCTCAATTCATCTCTTTATCCAACTTGTTTGCAAACCTGCCCCGTGTTTCTCATGTTTGACATTTTTTCTCCCTGACTTAAAAAAAGGGGGTGGGGGAGGAAGAAATAATTATAGTGCACAAAGAAAGCAAAAAAAACTGCCCAGCCCTGAGCTGCCTTCTTTAGCTAATCTATCTCTCTTTCATCTGTCAGTCTCTTGGCTTTAATGAGCCAAGCAATTACATTGTATAAGGAGCATGAGAAGGCTTCAGTGGTGGATTTCTTTCAGCGCAACTAATTCCACTACTTTTGCAGGTTTACTGAACCAGAAACACTGTAAATAGCTAAAAGGTTTTTAAAACCCCAACAAACAAACAGGTGAGACAATTGACAGGTTGAAAGGAGGACTTGGTGGTTGAACATCCCTAGAATGAGTTGCAGGCATCCTGGCTGGGAACACACCTTGGTGGCCAGGAGTTTCTCATTGATTATTGAACAGATATAGTATATGAATTCTTGCCTAAGCAATACACAGAAACCAGTATTGGCTTCCATGCCACGCTACTGATTCATGCCAGATAAACAATCTCTCTTATGGGAAAAGAGATCAATATGTTTTATTTTGGGGTTTATTACAGGAGCTATGTAATAGAAGGCCTGAAATTTAAGCTTCTGAATAAACACCAAGCAAACATGTAAACCTGAACTGAGTATATATCAAAAACAAACATAGAGAGGAGGAGAGTGCTGCACTAGAACATTGGAGAGAAAGAGGAGCAGAGGCTGACACATCATTGGGTAAGGGACAGCAGCATCTAACATGCTGCCGTAGGCATCTGGAAGTCTTGAAAATCAAAAAAGTTGATTTAAGTTTTTTTTAATGGAAAAATGATCCTTTCCATATGAAATGCATGTACATTACAAGATTTCAACAGCATACTCAAGGTTTATCATTGCATGAGTCTTATTTTCCAATATATAAAGGGCATCAATTTAAAGGAAATTCCCCCCACAGAGATGGTTAGTTAGGCAAGTGCTGCTATTTCATGAAGCTTGTTCCCTCATTCCTCACTTTGGAAATGTGATTTTTCTCTTCAGTATTTTGCTGTACAACTGGTATAGGAAAACAATTCTCTTTTAGTACTAGAGAGATTCTTTGTGCAGGTTAACCGCAACAAATAAAGTGTAAGACTACTGGTATTTTTGTAGATTTAGATTAGGAGTGTTAAACCTATTTCAGTCGCATTCATGGTGCCTGTTGATATCATTAAGCAGGAACTAATGTCATTAAGCAGGTGATGACCAGATATAAGCACTTTTTCTCACTTAGGAACTCATTAGCTGCAAATGAGTTGCAAATGAAGAGAAAAAGAGAGCCCTTTCAGCAGTGTCACTTTGCAGCTCAGTGCCTGAGAGGTGCTCTTCAAAGTGATGCCTCAGCAAGATTTATCTGCAAGTGAATATGTCCACCATGCAGGTCCAGCCCAAGGCAAAATGAGACCTGATGCCACCCCTCCAATGCCCTCACTGCTGCTCCTCTCACATGAAAGAGTAGGTGCACCCTGACAAAGGCTGGAACCCTGCTGAATCTTCTTGCTGCCTGAAGTCCGTTGGGTGGTGATGGGGGACAGGGCCTTTTAGGTTATACTGCACTGGACAAGGGATGTCCTCCCCAGAGAAACTCATTTGGTGCCAACCATTCCTTTTTCACACCAAAGGAATACTCTTATTTTTCTGAGCTTTTCAGCATGTTGTCTAGTTTATTCTTATACTTCTGCTGAATCTTACTAATATTGGACGCTGTTTTTGTGGCTTTATCATTTTCTGTTATGATATTTTTACTCCATGTGTTTGTTTAATGTGTACACTGCCCTGAGCACTAGGAGCTCTCTATGAATGTTGTGTGCTTAAGGGTGGCTTATAAATTGCTTAAATAAATACACAATTTAAAAAAAAATCAGCTACACACTGCAACAAAAATAAACCCGCAAGACTTTTTTTCCCCACTTCTAGTACCATTTGGTACTAGACCCTTGTAAGGTAGGAAAAAATATAAGGCTAAGAAACATTTTCCTGTCTCGTGGTGATCCTAGATGTCTCCTATTGTAACAGCTGCAGAAGATACTAAGGCAGGCCTGTGATAAGGTGTTTGTACAATGTAACAGCCCAATCCTAAGCTGCCTGGTGCACCAAAAATGGCTGCCACCACATCCAGCATGCTCCAGGCAGCCACCACCTCCTTCTCAGGGTAAACTGAGTAGCCCTGCAATGGGGCTTCTAGATTCTACAACAACCTGAAGGTCAGCGTAGAATTAAGAGCTTCCATGTTGGGCGGCCAGTGAAGCTCCACTGGTTCCGCCTCCCTCCTGCCCCGCTCCCTCCCCCAGAATGCCTCCTCCCTCCGCCTCCTCCCACCCCAGAACGCCTCCTTCCCATCTTCCCCCACACTCCCACCTAACTCTCCGCTGCTTGGCAGTCCGTGCAACACCAAGTGGCAGAATTCTGGTACTCTAATCCAGTGCCACCAACCCAGTGCCAGCGCTAACCCAGTGCTGGCCAGCACTGGGCTAGCAACGGCAGAACACAGGTGCTAGGGCCCGCGACAGTGCAATCCATAGGATTGGGCCCTCAATTGTTTTCCAAATCCCTGAGGCAATTTTTGTGGTATCTGTTTGTATCCAAATATACTTTCTGTCCTTTCAAGCTGGGAGCCTAACTTTTCCTGCCTTGTTTTAGGTAATTTCTACTCTTGAAGGCAAACATAGGAAGGTGGAACATGACAACAGTGTTCTTGTTGGTCTTTGAGCTCGCCGGACAGATACATACTACCCTAGGATTTTTCCTCTTTACTCATGGTTTCTGCTTCCTCTGTATCTGAGCTATGTAGGAAGAGAGCATGTTAAGAATGGGTCGCAGTCAGAGAGACCGGATGTAATAAGCGCAAGAGGAAAAGGAACCCCAAAATGTAGGGCATCCAAAACAAATATAGGACATGACAAATGAAAGCTAGAAACATTCATGTATTGATTTCATGTGGTTAATTTAAAGACTGTATTACTTATTAAATTTAAAACTATATTACACATAATTTACTCCATTGAATTTATCAATTACAAAAAGGCTATGTACTGCCTGTAGGAGCCTGCTCACAGGGAAAAGGAGGACATTTCAGTTCTTTTCCAGGACACAAGGGTTAAAAATAGGACATGTCCTGGAAAAAGAGGACATCTGGTCACCCTGCTTGCAGCAGGGAGAAAGGAGAGCTAGGGTTTAGTTGCTAGAGATCTCTGACTTCAAACTGTTTGTTTGCAGGCAACAAAACCTACTGCGTTTTATCCACTACTAAGCTTTACAAATGATGGTCTGAGACTCAGCAGTGTAGGACCTCACTGCAAAGTGCACCAATGACACAGATGATTAATTTAACCCATCCAGGCTAGGAAGTGAGGATGAGAAACGAAGCAAGTGGACAGAGACAGGACAAAAAAGCCGCAAGGCCCTATTCCCATTTAAAAGCCACTGTTTGGGCTATGATACAGAGAGGGGGATGGCGTTCTGTTCCCACATCCCTGTGAAGCAATGCCCTAGTTCAGTGGTTCTCACACATTTAGCACTAGGACTCACTTTTTAGAATGAGAATCTGTCAGGACCCACTGGAAGTGATGTCATGACCAGAAGTGACATCATCAAGCAGGAAAATTTTTCACAATCCTAGGCTGCAATCCTACCCACACTTACCTAGGATTAAGTCCCATTGACTACCATTGTTAAAAGAATATACATTGTAGCTTGTTAAAAGTACAGGTCTGTAACATTTCCCCAAATACAGTCACATTCCAAGGTAGCATCAAGTCTACTATATTTAAAATATTGAAATTAATGGGGACCCACCTGAAATTGGCTTGTGACCCACCTAGTGGGTCCAGACCCACAGTTTGAGAAACACTGCCCTAGTTGCTTGGAAGCAGCGCAAACTGCATTGGAAAGTGTCCTTTTAAGAAAGTGAGACCACTGGCACACCTACTGAGCACATGCTAAATAAATATATGAAAGGCCGTGATCCTAATCAAAGGCTTTCGGTTTAAGAGTGCTTCTAATAGATACTTCCATTTTTTGCAAAAATAAAAGACCCAAACTCCATCAACAGCTGATGGGGGCCCCAATCCTGACTAGATGTGTGGGGAGGGAAATGTTCATTCACCCCCTGAACTATTTTGAAACTGAAACATCTGGTTGGGATTGGCTGCTCCTTTTTTTTTTTTTTTGCAAAATCCATGTTTCCTGATGGATATATGCTTGAATTGCATGCCTAGTTTGACCCTAAGAAGTAAAACCAATTGAAGTCAGTGCAAATTACTTCCAAGTAAAATGTGGCACATATGTGATTAGCTGTCAGAATGTCTTCCGATTGCCACTTCTGGCTGCTTTGCTTTATAGGCCCACGCCACCAATGACAGATGAATAGTGTCAACCAAACAGCTGTTAGGCTGTGACTGGGAGTCTTGGCCTATATATTCTAAAATAAGAAAGGCTGTCTTCAGAAAAACCTCTATTGTTGTCTTTATTTTTTCTCGGAGGATTTGCCTTGTGTCCCTGCTGACCTGCTTTCTAGCCCAGGACGACCTCCAAAAATACATACTGGCACGAAAATGTGACATCAGAAACTGTTTGTGTTGCAGAGACAATAACAAGGTACATAAAACTGTAAGATATTTGAAACTCTGCTTCTGTTAGGATTTTTTTCCCCCCCAACGTTTTCCTTGAAACGTGCCAATAAAAGATAAAAGAAAATGTTCTTCTGTAGCATTTTATGCTGTTTATTAATAAATGGAATTTCCCTGTTGGACAAGTTGGTATGGGAACAAAGTCTACTGAATCAGATACATCTTTGCTGATGTATATGTTGTATATGCATATCAACTGCATTTCTAGAGTTGGTTAAAAGTCCACAGAATACAGAGTAGTATATATTGTATATATCTTTATACAGTATATATCTTTATATACAGGATGGGTGTGTCTGTGCATTAAGTGTGCACAGGAAAGTTTGTAGAATTGTTTATGCTAACTGATGCATTAGGACAGGAGGCCTTTAGCGTGGTGGTGGGGGAATTATTCATTGAGGTTCAGCTGGCATACAGATTAATGATCTGGCAATTAGGGGGAAATTATTTAATTGACATGGTGCCTAAAAATGGCCTTGTTTTTAAGTGAGTTAGGGCACAATCCTAACCCACTATCCAGCACTGACATAAGGGCAATGCACTTTGAAGAGGCCTCTGTGAGTGCCACCTAACTGCAGAATGCAGCATTCTGCATTCCCATTTGCACAGCTATTTCAGTGCTGGAAAGCTGGTTAGGATTTGGGTCTTAATTCACAAATGGTCCAATGGTATGCATGACAAATTGAAATAATAATAATAATAATAATAATAATAATAATAATAATAATAATACAGGTATTTATATACCACCTTTCTTGGTCTTTATTCAAGACTTTATTCAAGGCGGTTTACATAGGCAGGCTTATTTAAATCCCCGTAGGGATTTTTACAATTGATAGAAGGCTCTATCTTTCAAGAGCCACAACAATTCAGATGTTTTGTTCTGATCTGGCCTCCATCCTCCCACGCTCAGAGCAGATGGAAATAGCTCGGCTCAGCTTGTCAGCTGTCTCAAGGTGCCAGTGGCCTCGAACTGGCGACCTTCGGATGTTATCTTCAGGCAAATGGAGGCTCAACCCTCTAGACCAGACCTCCTGCTGAAATATATTCCAATAAATCAATCCCTCTAGACCAGACCTCCTCCTGAAATATATTCCAATAAATCAATCCCACATAGTAAGTTACTTCCTAGTTAAATGGGTTTAGGATTGCAGTCTGGCAGCAATCCTATGCATACTTATTTGGTTAGGCTTTTGAGAAAACTTGTATAGGTTTATGCTGTATTATTGCTATACTGCAGGAATTTTCAACTGTGTTTTGTTTTGTTTTTTGCAAGTACCAAGCATCTGATTACCACCTTTATAATACTAATTTCACCAGATATAGGTGTTGTGCACAAAGGTGGGAGGCTTCCCTTTTATTGCCCTGCAATAACAAAGAGGCTTTTCCAGGTGCTGCTGCTTGATTCCCCTTCTTCAGAACCCCCCTGCATGGCCAGAACATACCGCCCTATGCTCTAGATTCAAATAACTTATGGTGGAATTTCCAAGGCAGCCATAGTTTTCCCTGTACTGAAGGGGGTCAAAAGGTGAGCAGTCAGTCAGAGACCTTGTCATGAGCAAGCACTACTCTCCTGCAAAAAAAAAAAAAAAATCCTCAGACAACTTTCGCTGAAACAACATCTGAATCTGTCTTGAATGCTGTGGCTGACCCTGCATATTCTGTGGCTCCCCTTAGAGCTGTCGGTGGTCCTGACTTTTGGTACCTGCAAGAACTTCTACAACATTGGAGGCCTGGTTCACCTGAACTCCCACTGTTTCTTCAGTCCTAGAGACCACTTGCAAATGAACCCAGACCAGGATGCCTTCTTGATCAACCTGTGTTTCTTTTGATGGGCCAGACTTTTAAAGTAGAGTACAGAAGACAAACTACAGCTCTCTTTGCCTAATTTCTGTCCCTGACAAGTTGGGGAAAAGCCTGTTGGGAACTCTAATGGACCCACAGTCAGTGTCTTGCCTGGATAATTCCTGATGCCACTCCTGTTTATGGGATAAGCAGGTGGCTCCTCTTATGGATCAACAGCTAGGTAAAGAAAAGGAAGCAGAGGGCAGGAATAAATTGGTAGTTTCTTAAGTGGCAGGATGGAAAATATGGGGTCCCTCAAAGGTCTATATTAGAACCAGGTGCACTAAACTTTTCATAAGTGATTTGGAGCAAAGAGTGAACAATAAAAAACCCATCTTGTGGTTTGTAGAGCTAGAATTTGCTCTCATCTCTCTGACATGGCTTTCATTCCACACCCAATGTCCTGACTTGTGTTCTACTATATTTGTGAAATGAATTCTGCCATCTTCTTCACCCCTATTATGTGTAGGTGGCCACAAGATATAGTCCAAGGAACAATAACCTTCCACTTGGCTCAGTGTAACTGGAAATATTTGTGTTGGTTGTATGTTGCCCTGGCAACAAGCCTCTGGGTAAGGAGTGAGGGAAGCTACACATGACCATCTTGCTGAGGCTTGTACAACTGAAGGGTCAAGACCTCTTCCAAAGAACAATCTGAAGTGTATTCACTTGAGATGGTGGTGATCTTGAGAAAGATTCTGCCCACACTAATGGGAAAAACTTCCCAACTGGCACCCAGATCATTTACATCTAATTTAACTACTGTTTCCTAATACTAAAGTAAATTTGAGTTTATTCTCCTTTCATTTAATTAGATTTCTTCCCAAAACTTTACTTTAGTTGAAGATAAAAGGGAGTGGAGACACCTATACTACTTAAAGGGATCTCCCTTTTCTTGTATATTGAAGAAGTGCTCTGATACGGCTTGGAATATGGAAATGATTGGACCCATCAACATTGCAAGTTAAAATGTGGATCGAATTCAGTCCAAAACTTGCAGTATTTTAGCCAGGATTTAAAAAAATTTGTTCGTGCGTGCATGTGTCCAAAGCACACACTGAAAGTTCAGGCTATTATGTAATTGCTTGGGCTATGTCACTGGTCGTGGTTTTGTGAAATATGCCATTTGCTGTCAGGACAATTAGCCTAACACTTTTTAGAATTCCAGACAAACAATTTGTTTTGTTACAAATGTAATACAAATTATTTACTCAGGGCCAGCTTTAAGCCAATTGGGACCTGCGCTGGGGTAATCCACTCTAGTCTTGTATGCAATTTTATATTAAAATGTGCTTAGATTCATTTGGTCCATTAACTCACATGCACTTTTTAAGTGCACATTTTATTTGCCTTCCATTCTACCACAGAGATACAAAGTTGCTAATAAATTTTATTTCTGTTTCTAAGATTCAATAGACCTTGGCTGCAAATCTGGGGACCTGCAAAAAAAATGCTTTGAATTGGGCCCTGTAGCTCCTGACCCCGAATGTATAACATTATAAAACTGGCACACAGGAGACAATTTTGATTCTTCTTCCCTGGCACTTGAAGATGCCTCCCTCACTAATTCCTTCTGATCATATTTTTCTTCTGTTTCTGCTGCTCAGTTAGTGATGGATTTGGCTCTTAATACTTGCTACTAAGCATTCTTTACACTTAGACTCTTTGGCCTTTGTGTCTACCCGGTTTTGCTTTGTTTACTTTCTTGTTGCCCTACAGCAGCATGTTCTTTCTTGTTCCATTTTCCCCTGCTGCTCCTGAGCTGCTAGGCAATACTAGAAAGAGGAGTCTGCAGCTAGAACAGTAGTTGAATAAATGGGAGAAAGGTAGGGTGCCCTTAACAAAATTCACACATCTTGTTCCTGATTCCCTTCAATTTTAGCCAAATCATGGTTCCATGTAAAAACAGTCACTAAAGAGGACAGAGAAGCTGAGATTAGGGCTTCCCAAGCCCCCCTGCTGCTTCAGGAGGCATGTCAAATGCTGGCCCCCTTACGTGATGATATGCAGTCGCTTCTCCCACTCTCCAGTTCTCTAGTTCAGCACCCTCCTCCCCCAAACAGGTCCTCTTCCTCTCTGCCCCGACTTCTTTTTCCAGTCCAGAGAGTGGAAGGAGAAGGAGGGGCAGTTGAGACAAGTAGGTGGAAGGAGATGGACACCCAGTCTTGATACCTGAAGTAACTCTGTTGACCTCATGGATGGGCTAGCCCAGGCAAAAATAGTTGGGTTCCATCACTCCCCCATAATTCAAATATTTAGCTAGAACAAGTGTTCCCTTTTCCTTCATAGGTTTTAAGGGTATCTTTGGTTGTGATGTTATAATGGGGAAGTGTCCAAAGGAAACATGAATAAAACATTCAAATTGTGTTGTAATAGGCTTTCAGAAGTATTCCGTAAGATATTGAACATTAACTTGTAGTCAGTGCCTTTGTGTCAGCTTTGAAGGTTGCTCTGCTGATATGATCACTGTATGATTACAGTAATCCTCTTGAAATACTGACAGTCTTTGGGGGTTTAGCTGAAACCAGCCCAGTTTTAGTTGCCCATTGCAGAGGGCCCTTCCCTTCCTCCTTGTGGCTCCAGTCAGACTATGAATTCTGTCCTCCATATCCCATGATGACCTCAATAAAACTGTAACAAGTAGTATCAGTGGTTGCCCTATTGTTAAGTGCCAGTAATTGAAGCTGAAAGGAGAAGCTGCCAACAGTCAAGGAGAGTGGGGAATTTCTGACGGTGGAGTCAACGGCCACATAGTAGACAATGACATTGATACAATTCGTGCCATAAGGAATGCTGATTCAGATATTGTACATATTTGCTTTGCAAACAGCTGATGTTTCACTGCTTTTGATAAGGCGGTAACTGCAATAACTGATTTATGTCCTATTACTAGCCAAACTGCCTAGACGTGTGTCTTTATTATTGTTCTGGTTGGTGCTTCAATTGTCTCAATGAGAGTAAAAGAATGGCAATGCTTTTGTTGGTTTCTGGTCTCGGGGGATGTGTGAGGATGGAGCATACGCTGGAATGCATTCTTACTGATGTTATCAGGGTGTTCTATCCTGAAGTCTTCACAGGAGTTTCCTGTCAAGGGCATGGCACAGCCCTAAGATTCACAAATGGTGCTAAAGAGACCTTTTGAACCAACACATGTGATATAGGAATTGGAAGCAAGAAATTGTAGAATCAGTATGTCCTAAACCAGCAATTTTCAACCTTTTTCATCTCATAGTACACTGACAAGGCACTAAAATTGTCAAGGCACACCATCAGTTATTTGATAATTGCCAAGGCACACCATGCTGCCAGTGGGGGGCTCACATCCCCATTGGCCCTACTAATAAATGACCTTCCCCCAAATTCCTGTGGCACAACTGTGGACCACTCACGGCACACCAGTGTTCCATGGCACAGTGGTTGAAAATGGCTGTCCTAAACATTGGGGATGGTTCATTTGATGGTTCATTGCAAATGTGGGAAACTAAAATGTCATTTTTGGCTTCCCTTGCAGCACAGTGCTACACATGTTAACTCAGAAGGAAGTCCCACTGTTCAATGAGGCTTACTCCTGGGAAAGTATGTATGGAATTGCAGCCAATCTAGGATTGGGATGTTTCAATCTGTCTAGAATTGAGCCATCATGTGCAGGGTTTTACAACAGCGGAATGCAGTTCCGCAGTTGTAAAATGGCCAACGGAGCACTGGATCCTATTCTCTGTCTCAGGCTTCACAGCCCAATATGGAGGTACTCTCATCTTTGCTGACAAAATAGCTGGCACAGACTTGAGAAGCCCTATTGCGGGGCTTGGAGCTTTCCTTGAGGAAAAAGGATGAAAGTTCCCTTCCCCTGAGGAGACATCTGCTAGCCCCAGTGGGGCCGCTGGATATAGCAGTAACTATTTTGGCACCACTGCATCCAGTGCTGTCACTAAATATAGGATTGGGCTGCCTGGCAGTTGTGTTTTCTTTTTCTGGTTATTTGGTCATAACTTCTGATACAATACAGATAATTCAACATGGTTTGTTTCATTACAGTCTGCATGAAGTACCTTTCCAATACATATATGGAAGATATATAACAGATCTTCCAAAATTTTGGCCTCTAGGGTGGTCAGCACACATGTCCCGCACCCCCTAGTGTTGTCAATGTTGTTATACCACTTTATGAAATCTTGGAGGTGCATCTGAGATGTATCATCAGAACTCCCACCTCTAAAGCTGATCTGTTATGAAGAGAGGTTTGGATGACCATGACTTTTAAAAAAAACACAACTTACTATGTATTTCTTTTAGAAATATCATCATTAACATTGCCATTGCTATTTTAAACCAAGAAGAAAACATACATTGTGATGAGCTGAAATCTGTCATTTGTGAGGAACTTTAATCTAGATTGCAGTCAGATTCTGGGGTGTGGTAAATGCCTTGATTCACGTCAATGGCCTTCTGTGATGGGGGACAATACTATTGTTCTACATTAGGCCAGAAAAGAATCTGTTCTGTGTGATAACATGAACCAGTAGCAAGTGTTTTGCTTCACTTCAGTTGCAATTAGCTTTGCCTGAAAGGATTTATTAGACTTGTAAATGACTGTATTTGTGTACTTGAATGATTTAATTAATTTTGCATCTGAAGGCAGACTTCATCCACTTATAAGAGATGTCATACTTTCTGAACGCAGGTCAGTGATTGGATTTTAATTTTAAGCTGGATTTGATGTGTGTGATTCAACTGGAACAATTACCTTACAAAATTCAGTATTAGCCCCCATTGGGGAAACGCATATTTTTTTCCCATGATGCTTTCAGTTGTATTGGGAAAATGTACAGAGAGTCTCTCTGTCACAGATTAATTATATGCATTCAATGCTGCTTTCAAAAATGAATGGTACTGGCTCTTCTCCAATTTGTAATTTATATAGCTGATTTCTCTTCTTCAGCAGCTGTTGGTATATTCATTGCTACTTCTAATTTCATGCAGGGAATTAAAGGACCAGTTTACACATGCAGGCATGTTAAAGTTTTATCTGTGGTTGATCTGTGACTGCTCATCCCACATGTATAAACTTTGAAGACATCAAAAGATGAATATGGTTGTGTTCCTCAAGAGATGAATATGTGGTCTGTCTCCTGCCATCCTTTGTAGTGGTGGGAAGGGACTCTGTTTTGGGCCCCTTCCTCCTGCTTGACAGAGCCATCTCATAGGTGACAAAATTAGCCAGATTAGGAGAATGGAAGAAAGGGTGGCGGCCTGAGGAGTGGTATCAAGAACTATGGGGAAAATTATGTAAAAAGGTCTATGTCCTTGAGTGTCTTTGTGTGTGAAGTAGTGGGGAGCGTACAGAGGTACAGGGTGCAAACACTGTGAGCATTGTTAATTCTACTGCTAAAATGTCCCTAAATGTTCCTTGACCCTCAGTGCAAGATGACAAGCAGCCCAATTTTAACTGGCCTAGTGGGGGTGGAATGAGCACTGTCACAGATCTGCCAGATAGCAGGTTGTGGCAATGCAGAGGCTCATGGTGCTGGTGGGAAGGCCTGAGATGGCCTGCTGGTGTCAGTAGGTTACCAGCGTGCACCAGAGTTGGTAGGCTCCGAGCAGGCTGGCAGAACAGGAGTGGGGAGGGGATATAACAGGTGGGGAGGGGTTGGTTTGGTCTGGGATGAGGGCAGGATTGGCAACAGAGGACTCTATCATATCCTCTCCCCCCTCCTGGGCCTGATTCCCCAAAACGAGGCTACTTGGACTTGTGCCAGCGATTTTGTGGTGTGGGCCCAAGTAGCGCCATAGAGGCTGCTGGGGCTTACCTTTGAACAGGGGACAAAAGACCTTTTACCTCAGGGAGACCTTCAGCAGCCTCTATTCCCACACTGGATACAGCGGAGGCCATTTCAGAGCTGCTTCATCACAGCATGGGAATCTTGATGGGATTGTGCTTTCACTGCTGTAAGTAAAGAGGAGCATTGGAAAGCTCAGATCCTAATGGCTTACTTATTCTCATACAGAGGGTCAGACAGGTGGATGAGAGTTTTCTGCCCTTCAGTGCAGATGAATCAAGTTGAAATGTGACACAGCAGGCCAGACTTGAATTTGATGAGTGTCATTCTGTACGAAGGTTGAAAGTATTTTCCTGAATTCCATGCTTTACTTGTAGCTGGTTGCAAGTTTTACTCTTTCTGATTCTTCCTGACAGTGTTTGGAAAGTAAATGGGAAGTATTCAAACATTGCCTGCCAGTGAAATAACCTATATATCTGAAAAGGCTGGAATGTTCTAATAGCAGACACTAGTAAGAAGATAACAACACAGTCCTGGAACGTGCTGGAATCCCTAGCATGTATGCACTTCTGAAACAGAGACGCCTGCGTTGGCTCGGTCATGTCATGAGAATGGATGATGGCCAGATCCCAAAGGATCTCCTCTATGGAGAACTCGTGCAAGGAAAGCGCCCTACAGGTAGACCACAGCTGCAATACAAGGACATCTGCAAGAGGGATCTGAAGGCCTTAGGGATGGACCTCAACAAGTGGGAAACCCTGGCCTCTGAGCGGCCCGCTTGGAGGCAGGCTGTGCAGCATGGCCTTTCCCAGTTTGAAGAGACACTTGGCCAACAATCTGAGGCAAAGAGGCAAAGAAGGAAGGCCCATAGCCAGGGAGACAGACCAGGGACAGACTGCACTTGCTCCCGGTGTGGAAGGGATTGTCACTCCCGGATTGGCCTTTTCAGCCACACTAGACGCTGTGCCAGAACCACCTTTCAGAGCGCAATACCATAGTCTTTCGAGACTGAAGGTTGCCAATACAATAATACATTCACAAGAGATAGGACAGGAAATATTCCCATGTGCATGTGTTGGGGGCCTCATGCAGGTGCATAATAGTATGTCTGTGAATTAACTTGATGTTTGTTTTTAGACTTGAGCCACTTTGGAACAGGGAACCCTACATGCAATCCTAGGCGTGTCTACTGAGAAGTAAGCCCCATGAACTTTGATGGGACTTACTCCCTGGTAAGTGTATAGGATTCCAGCCACATTTCTCATTCCTTTTGCTACATACAGCACTTTGAAAATTTTCTGTTGAAAAGCAATACCTAAATAGTCTAAGGATAACATGTTACTATATCAAGCCTTTTTGTATGTTCCTTTCTTTAGGACAACACAGAATTCTTTCGGAATGCCTTTCACTGGTGTGAGAATCTTGACTGTCAAACTATCTGTGAGGGGGTCATAGTGAAGTCATGTAAGTCTCACACAGCTACCGTCTCACAGAACTACTGTTCTGGAATTTAGAACTCCAGTGATTCATTTTCATGCTACCTCACTGACCTGATATCCACTCCTGACTTTTCCTCTTTCCTCGCTAAGTCATGGTGGCCGCCAGGGAATCTCTTTCTTCCTGTGCTGGGGGTTCCCTCATAACTCATTCCTCTCTCTCCTCAAGGCCCTTAAGCTCTGATTCATTTCCTCTCACCTTAAGATCTTCATGTATATCTGTCTGACTCATGCAAAACACTCAGATTTGAAAGACAAATCACATCACATGACTTTTAGTTTTGTTATTAACTCAGCATGTTCTTGCCTTTCGTTGGGAATATGCAAGGAATGTCATTATTTGGTCAATTCCAGGTTTCAGCTTTTCTGATTAATTATCCTACTAGTGATTCTGTGTTACCACCTTCTTGTGTGTGTATTCATAATTCATAATCTGTTATTTCATAATCTAGAAATACATAGCCCTAGAGTAGCACTAGTAATCTTATCCAACCTATCAAGATAATTTATTAAATTAAATTTTCATTTACATTTAGAAAGCATTTTTTTTTCCAGTTATGGGCTCCAATACAAACACACAATGGGGGGGGGGGTCTCCCTTTCTCAGGGATATCAGGCATCATCCCAACCACTGAGAAGATCTTGCATATTGTTCACACTCTTGGCAATATTTTCATTGAGTGGGATTTGCTCACAAGTACAGGTTCTAACTAGCTTATTTCTGCTAATTTTCACATTGGAGGTAGGTCAGATTTGGCTTGGCTAGTGCCCTAAGAGAGTTTTTACCATCTCTTGTAGCATGTAGTTTGGCTGATCGGCTTGAGTCCTCTAAGGCTGTCTACTGTAAGATACTATTGTGTTTTTATATAACTTGGCCTCTATGTAAACTAATGGCAGTGTACAAGCCAATATGAAATCAGAATAAGCCCAATCAAATACAGAGGTAAAACACCCACACTTAAAAACAGCAGTAAGTAACATTCTAAATAATGAGCAGTTCTGCTCTGTACGTCAATGCATGTAAGGACTGCTCAGCAAAACATGTTTCCAACAAGAAACACTCCTTCTTCTTTTTTTCCAAAACATTATCATGTGCTTGTGACGCACTATGGTTCGGACTACATAGCATGAATTTTGCAAGGATGGCGAGCAAATCAGACTTCATCATAGCAGCAAGCAGGAGCTGCTGCACAGACTACATTATTTAGGAGTACACCTAAGACTTTATTTTTTAAGTGTTCCTCAAAAATATAATGTGTGAATGTGACATACATGTATATAGTTTTACATTTACACTGCAGTTCCCAGTAAGTGGAAGTTGAGTTTGCTATCATCAAATGTGTAGAATGGCTCTTAGGCCCAAACAAGATGTTCAAAACTCCACACGGTAATGGACATTTTCAACAGAATAAGCACACATTAGGAAGCAAGGTGGGTTTCTTATTCCTGGGTTTTATGCTATGGAAAAGCCAAGTATCTCTTTGCTACTTGTCACCCTCCTAATCCATGAGGTCGGATTTTTCCATGTAGGTTTTTGAATGTGTGATTACAAAAGCCACAGGATTTTAATATTCAAGCATTTGGTAGGTGAGACTGTCCTAGACTGTTTTCTCAGGGCACCCTTCTTCACCACAGCCTCTACTCTTGTTGGTCCTTGCTCTAAATGGCAACCATCTCCACCTCCTCACTTGTGGCAAGTAGGGGAGAAAGGTGTGACATACTTTGAATTGCTGATGTTTACTCAGAAGTAAGTTGCACTGAGGTCACTGGCACTTATTCCAAAGTATGTTTGCATTGAATTACCTTGTTATTGATGCTTCTGTTTTATATTTGCAGATTTGCAGGGGGGTGAGTGAATGTTTTAAAAATGATGCAACTTTATTGCCAATCTTTTTTTCTTTTTTCTTTGTCTTAGTTTTCTCTCATGGTAGTCTATTAAAAGAGATTATAGTACACTTTTTTTAAAAAAAAAATCTTCCCTTTCTCTAGAGTTGTGACTGAACAAACATAATCCCTCTGCTTTCTCTTTCAAAATGATAGGGGGGAATGCTGTGTTTTGTCACCAAGGATTTGTTTTACAAGAGATTCCTTGGAACCCACTGCTGAAATCTGGCAAGTCAATCCCTTGTTGAGTAATGTGCAAATCCTCATTTGGAAGCTTTGTGCCGATGAAGGCTGACCCGTGCTAGAAATGTCAAAAGCTGCTTGCCTGCTGCAGGCTGCTGCTGGTTCTGAGATACATTGTTGACAGAGGGGATGATGATAACCCAAAGTCGAGATGATTATCTTGGCGTTTGACAGAAAAGATCAGCTTGCCTTTTGTTTGTAAGCGGGCACAGTGTACGCAGAGCAACAGTCTGGGATGGCCGGGTCCCGTTCGCATGTCATTTTCTTTTACCTTTGCTTCTGAAGAATTGAGTTTTTGTATTCCTTAATTTTCCAGAGATAAATATAACTTGTCATGCCAGGCAGTGCGAGGGAAGACCCTTCAACCCAGAACTGGAATTAATCATGGGTCTTCCAGTGCCCGCATAGCTGTATGAGCCTGTAAAGTACTGTAGCTGTGTGCATGTGTGTGTTGTTGTTTTTAAATTACTGTTTCCAAGAGCAGACAATTAAATAGTCACACTGAGGGGCACTTCAGTGTAGTTCAGTGGTTATTAATGTACTCTGAATGAAGCCATTGGGACTTGTGGAATGATGTATTAATGAATTAGTATTATCCACCCATGAGTTGCAGAGCTCTAAATCCATTTACAGCGTGCCTTGAGGAGAGTCTTAGAGAGTGTTTGTGTTTGGCCAGTTTAGACTGCATGAAGCAGACAGTTGAAGGAATAATGTAAACCATTAAAATGGCAGGTGGAGAAACAAAAAGGAACACATTGATCTTGTGTTTTATAATACAAATACAATATAATGCAAACGCCTCTCTATTACAAGACTATTAACCCAGTCAAAAACTGCCACCAGGACTAGCTTTCAAGTGGCATAAGGCACTTTATGGTAGCAACAAACGAGACCTGCCATTAGGAGCAACCGGGCCACTAGTGGTGTGCAGCAGTGGCAGCCCACCAGTGGATCTGTTGTGTCGCCTAGCATCAGTAAGTCAGGGCAGGGGTGGGTGGGAGATGGGCAGGGTGGGGGAGGAGATGGGCTGGAAGGAGGCGGTAGCAGCAGCAGTGGTGCCACCAGTATCCATACCTCATCCAGGCCTCAATCCGTCTTTCCAGATCCACTTGGACATGCACCAGTGTACAGAATTTCCCTGCACAGTAGGAGAAACAGTACCATAAAACAGGCACTTTCACTTCCTTCTGTGAATTGATTTCTCCTCTCAGTTTTGAGTTTATCTGATCTATCTCTTGTAACCCTAGTTAGGAATTGGGTTTCCTTTAAAGCCTGGAATAGGGCTGTAATGTTGTGAGGTGGGATTGGCCTGTGGTGTTACCTGACTGTTACCCAGTGGCTGCAGCCAAGTTGGTGCCCCTGCATTGCAAAGCTGGGTCTGCCTGGCTGCAGATAAGCTAGACTGCTGGTGGCGCAGAACATAAGAATTCTGGATGCTGGAATCCCCAGTTCAATGCCACTTCATGCCTGTCTCTTGGGATGGGTGGTGGAAAAGGGGGGTGGAAGGAGCAACACCAGGTTGTGCTTAGTCATGGTTTTGGACTCTTGTAGCCCACACCCATGGTCAGACTTTCTTCACTCCTGTAGCATATCGCTACTGTGGAAGAAAAAGCTTAATTTCTTGTTTCTCTGCATGTCACAAACTCAGGCTGCCATGTTGAGAATTATGTGCCTTCAGAGTAAATGACCTGATAGAGTCTGCTTAGGGATCAGGCCTTGAATGAGGAGTTACGCAACCTTTTAGTATTAATTCATACAACTTTCTCTCCTTTTGATGCTCTTTAGCAGTCTATTTACCAGTGTTGGGAAAACCCAGCGTGGCTTGAGTTGAGTTGCCGAGTCACCGCACCCAACGACTTGACTCGACTCAAAAAAGAGTCATAACGGGGGCACTTTCCAAGTCGCCAAGTCACCCTTTAATGACTCTAATGAGTCGAGTCGCCCCCCCCCTTTAAAAAGTGGAAAAAATGGGGCTGCTGCCCAAGAGTATGTACGTGTGTTGGGAGGCCTCTTCGAACACTCCCCTGCTGTCCCCGCCCATCTGTAAAGAGGACAGGAGGGGTGGGAGGGACAGCAAGAGAACCGGGACAGAAGTGGCCAGAGGGAGGGGTGGTCATGAGGAGCAGCTGGGAGGCTTACCAGGACAACCCAAACCTTGGCAGCCCTACTTACACTGCAGCCATTCATTTAATGAGGGTTGCTCCTCCTCCTGCCCTCCCTCAGCCAATGGAATGCCCGTCCTTTGTCCAGTGATCATCCATTCCTTCCTTCCTATCAGATATGGGAAAAGAGAACCCAGTCCCTCCTTCTTGCCCCTGCTCGCATTAACCCTTTCCTGCCTCCCACCTGGAACTCCTACTGCTTGCCGGTCAGAATACTTGCTCCACGAGTGGCGCAAACAGTAAGCAGGCACCCCCAGACACAGGCAGACTTGAGTCAACATATGTGGGGATAAGTCCCGAGTCAGGGGGGCCCTGACTCGAGTCTTCCACTTGTGCAACTCGCAAGTTACAGTCAGTAAAAATCACATTTTCATGACTTGAGTCTGAGTCACTGACTTGAGTTCCCAACACTGGTATTTACTTAGCCAGATGTCATTTATTCTGTTTCTTCCCCATTTCATACAGTAACTTTTATCACCTTCCTGTCCTAATTAATAGCCAGATTATGTCTTCTACTACTATTTCTACTTTGTGTTTCTCTGAATGCAGGTTACACTAATTAGATTTGTGTGTGAGTAGCTTCCTGGTAACCATTCTATTTGATTGTTTTGTATATGATAAGACCCTATGCTTCTAACTGATCATCACCTCAGACCTATAAAAGTCCTGTATTCTGTGCACGCAATTGTCAGATTTCCCACTCACAGGGAACTCTGCCCAAGATCGCTCTTAATAAATGGATCAATTTTCTTTCTTTTCTGTTGTTCTAAATATTCCTCCAATATTTTGAAAATCTCACAAATTCAAATATGAATGTAACTTTTCCTGCTTCTATCTCTGCCTTTGCAGACAACAAAATATGAGTGTCAGTTTCAACCAGAACCCACACAAACAGGGTTGTCTCCCTTTATGTTTCTTCAGCATTGCATGTAGCCCTTTGGAATATCAGTAATGATAATTTCAGGTCACTTAAATTAACTGGCAACTGAAAATAAAGCATGTCCCTTTCTTTTATGTGAAAGTGAATACATTTTTGACAGACCAAATCAAACTGAAGAGAGATCTTGCAATAAAAGAACACAATGAACATTTCTAAGTGATGAAAAATATTCTCAGCTTGCAATAAATGGACCAGCACAATGGCATAAGAGAACGGCGACCAGACATTTCTCTAAAATAACCTGCATTCCACAGCTCTTGCACAGAACACACCAGCACATATGAACCTTGTATTTGACAGCAGTAGGAATGTTTATGCATGAATTGGCAATGCAGAAGGTCTCAAGAAGGGTAATGCATTATATTCATCTTGTTCACCACCCTGACTATGCAGTCCAGACTAAACAGGGCACTTCAGCTTCACAGGTGTTCCAAACAACATCCATATTGTACAAGAACAAGCAAGCTTCCTCATTAAAGGTGCAAATGTGTGTTCCTCTGTAAGGTAGGGTTTAATGGAGTTCTGTAAGCTCAGAAATTATTTCTGAAGCCCACATAATTGAGGTCCATTAGATTGAGGGTTCTCTGTATCCCCATATTTCAGCTGCTCTGCCGAGACTGAGAGCAGCTTACCTAAGGCCACCTAATAAGTTTATGGCAGAGGTGAGAAGCAAATCAGAGAAGTCCTGATTTGTAGCTCAGTCTCTTAATCACATTACACCAGTCCATGCTGAAAGCAGGGGCAGTGCCATATGCATGATCTTGCAGGACAGGTACTGGGGGCCCCTCCCCAGAAAGGCCAACCTGACCTTGGAGTCACATGGAGGGAGTTGCAATAGCCTGTAGAAAATAAAAGTACAGTCCCTCTAGATCAGAGCTATCAAACATAAAGCCTGTGGGCCAAATGCAGCCCACAGAATCTCTTTATCTGGCCCTCAGGTTCTCCCAGTACCACCATTAACTGCTCTCAGTTGCTGAGCTGTGCTGAGGTGTTACTGTTTAAAGGGCAACCTACATAATAATTGGGTTATTATGAAACAAAACAAATTTCTGTTCTAGGTAACTATGCATTAATGCACCGAAAGTCTCCAGGAGTATTTTACTTTTTACTATTGAGCAAGAAACACAGTGTTCAATCCTCATTTCTCATTTTAATAATACAAATATAGTTTCAGAACTTGAAACCCACATTCAAAATAATCTGACTTGGTAACATTTATTAATATGAACTAACGCTGGCCTTGGTGAAGCTCACCATAATGTGAGTGACTCCAGCATTACTGGAAACTTGTGAAATCAGGTTGTGTGTTGGGTATTCCAATGCTAATTGTTTGGAAAAGAAAACTTGCCCCTGAAAGGAAATTGAGAACATTTCACCATCCTTAAAACTGCTGCAAAAACAGGAAACAAATTCACATCTACGAAAGTCACAAGATAAGAGCTGGATTGCAACTTGCTTCTGAGAGCAAATGACAAACACAACAAGAACACTTGTTGCTAACATTCTGATCCAAACAACATTTGCTTATGAGACAATCCAGTTGGAAAAACCAATGGGAATTCCATGTTATGCAACCCTAAAATACTGTAGCCTAATCTGTTTCTTTCACTTAAAAGTTGTGAACATAGCACTAATGGACACCTTTTCTGTCACAGGCTAAAACGTCTGATAAACTAGTTGTGTAAACAATCTAACAAACATGTCTAGCTCACAATAATTATCCTTACTTACCTGCCCATCTATATCCATGCTAATCATTAAACATACTAATGACCTAAAACAGGGTTTTTCAAACCCAGGCCTGTGGGCTAGCTCTGGGGTTTGGGAAAGTCCACCACTGCGTGAGTGAAGCTTGCCATTCCACCGCTGCACTGTGTGTATTCCCAGTAGATCTGTGCGCAGGGATGTTCTGCCTGGACGTCCTGTTGCACAGCCTTCTGGGATGCTGGGCAACAGACACAACTGCCCAGAGCACCACAAAGGTGGAATGGTAAGCTATGGTCCAAATGGGGACTGGTTTTTTCGGTGGACAGCGGTTGCAAGTTTGTCAACCGCTGACCTAAAAGAACCAAATATTGTCAAACTGCTTGTCTGGTTGGTTGGGGGTCACCATGGGTAACTAGGCAGATGGCTATTTATAAGTAATAAACATGCCCAACTTGGTTGCCATGTACTGAATCACGCCTCATTCGATCTGCAATAGTTCATCATACACTCCTAATATTTCCAGGGTAGGTAAGTAGGTAGGTAGATTTTCTTTTTGCTACATGTAGTGCACTGTGGTTTTATAACAAATATGGTCCAATGCAATGGGCCACTTACAGCAGTTGATCTAATAATCTACTAACGTAAGTAGTCTTGCAACAGTGCAAGCATTGCACCACCTCTGCATCACTGTCGCTACTCACATCGCTATTGAGTCATTGGCAGAAATAGGGTCTCTGTATTGGTTCTTGCGCCCCTTCTTTTTACATCCCGTACATTTGTGTACCAATATATGTATATTTATATACTTTTTTATTTTTAAAACACAAAGGTAGGTTTAAGATTGGGATAAGAGGCTTAGCATATATAACATGGAGTTTGTTGACCAGTTCTAGTGGGATGCAAATAACCGAGACCCAAAAATCTCAGACACATGTCCAGGGACACCGATGATGAGGACCCATTTGACCAGCACACAATCATCCAGGATGCAAATACCCTAGTATCGATGTAAATAATAAACAGTTCAAATGCAGTTATAATTTTCTTATGAAAGAAGCAAGCTGCCCAGCTGCTTGATTGACCTAAAGAGTTTGTACCCCATTCTTCAGCCAACAAGACCCACAATGCAGCTGACATAAAATCTTTCAATAGGAAATCATTAAAGTGGAAAAGAGTGGGAAAGGGGAGCAGAGATGTAATGCCGGTGCCCAAAACAGTGACATCGCAAAGTCACATGACATCATGCATCTCTTCCAGCTTCTTCCCAAGGGTGGGGTGAGTGAAGTCAGCATTCAAGGCAGTCACTTCCTGGTTCTCCCAGGAAGGTGGGACACTAACTGCTGCAGTTTCACCTGCCCTATTCCTTTGCCTGTGGAGGCTGGGACTCTCCTGGGGCATGTGCCCCACCCTCCAGGAAGAACCTGAAGGTGACTGGGCAGAGTCTGGGGCAGTCATGCATCCCCTCAGGTGTAGCACATGAGGCATGTGCCCTCAGGTTCTGCCCAAGTTACGCCTTTGAATGGGAGCAACCCAATCAGCTTGAAACATGGAGGTGGCAGATGGTGTTGGCTTCTTCTTGGTTTTTTTTTTTTTTTTTTGGTTTTTTTTTTACAAGTCCTATCAATGTTTACTAGGAAGTATATCTCTCTTTTATAACCAGTGGAGCTTACTTCTAGGTAGGTGTGCATAAGGTCGTAATCATAATTTTTTTAAAGTGGATAAGTGTTGTCGTTTTAAACCTGCGGCCGTGTATTTTGCTTAAGCAGTGGACCAAGATATATTTTTCTCAGTTTGTGGATCATTTCTAAATTTAAGTTCTGTTACGGTTAACTGTCCACATGTCAGGGTGTTTGATTTGCACAATATACAGCAAAATTAGTTCACATGTTGTCTTTACGCTCAAAATCATATAAAAACAGAATAATGGAATCAGGTCTATCATCAGAAGGCACATGATGGAGTAACCTTGCTGAAGCTGTTTAGTGCTGAGATAGGAACTCTTGGCTGTCTTCTGTATTACACCTTGACTTCTGCATAAAAAAACCTTATAAATGAAATAAATAAAATTGGAAAATCACACAAAGTCCAAAAAAAGATAGAGATAATCTGACCATGCATTTTAGAGATAATTAGAGAGATTTGAAAAGTAAGATAAAGTTAGTTTCTGTCTTCCTTTTACAAAGAGAGTTGATTAAATGTGGCCTCCAAACTATATTGGCAATGGAAAATGAAAATATAGAGAACTGGACATGAAAGGAAGATAAGCAGTAGCCTAGGGGAAAACTACATTCCCAGAATCCACTGGGACACGTCTCCCACTTTAATACTGGGACATTTCTCCTGCTTTAACCCATGTTACCAGTGCGCGGGAGAGAAGAAGGAAATTGGATCCCCCTTCCTTTCTGAAGCAGGAGAACAGTCTAGATGGGTGAGGTTTGCTTGAAAGGGAAGGGGGCAAGAATTGGGGGGAATCAATGGTGGGAGGGAGGGTAATTTGGAGGTCCTTCTTTGTCTCAAATTTTAAATCCAAACTGGAGAAGAATTTGGGCATTAGGTAGCAGTGGCCTTTTCTATGAAGTTAACTTTAGCAGTGTCTGAGTTCACTTCTGCATCCAAGGCTGGCAAACTTCACTATTATCTTTAATTGGCAATGCTGTTGCTTAGGAGGGCACTGCAAGATTTTTCAGAACTTTAGCACTTTCAAAATCTAATCACACTGTGTATATTCTCATATATACCTATTTGTCTAAGGGTGGAATGAGATGTGGTGAGGAAGTTCTGTTAATGGCATTCCTGGCATCTTTTCTTTTTTTCCAAAGTTCAGCTACCTGGCACGGGGGGGGGGGGTGCAATTTAGATTGGGACCATGGCACAGAGGGAGAAGGTTTGACCCTTTCCCCCTCATCACATCTCAAACATGAATCCCACCTCCTTCAAATTGTTTTTCATCCGCAGAGGAGAAACCATATGAACAAAATGTGGTGTCGATACATTTTCCCTCTTATCACTAATAACTTGGGGGAGGAATTTAAGTTGAGGAATGGATCCCGTCTTCCCACACACTGTCAAACTGTAAATAAAATTGACCAGCACCACCCCATTGCGGCTACTTCTAGGGAATGTACATAAATTTCCCCTTGAATTAATAAACAGGCTGAAGCATTAAAGTTTCTCAAGAAACAAAATAAACCAACTGTGTTGTTTTCTGCTAATTAGTAAAATAATTAATCCTCGTGCCCTATGAAATACTGCCTGATTTTTCTCTCTGTGTCACAGACACACTTGTATATTTGCCAGAAAAGACTCTGGAAAACACTGAATAGCACTTTGTTTCAGGATATCAGCTTGACTTTGCTGTATCAGAAGAGGTTCCTCCTACAAAATTCTTTTAAATTACACAGCCATCAAGGTAGTGCCAAAACAAACAAACAAGTGCATTTTTTTCATTGCCCAAAGAAAGTGTTGTTGTAACAATGATGTAGTAGCTATGCAGAGAAATCCTGGTGGGACGGAAGTGCACAGAGTTAGCCTGTTAAGCTTCAGACAACAACAGGTCCGTGGGGATGTGAGAATGAGTGCAAATGAGTTGTTTTGAAGGGAAGTATTTTACATTTGCTTCCTGTCTTTAAGCACTATGGAATGGTCTTTTACGCTTTGTGCTGGATGAAAGAATGTTTGAAGACCGAACATTCATGCTGCAAGTACAGTTATGATTCAGGACGGTTTATGGCGTTGATACAGACGGGGTGCTTCCAGTTTTTGCTCCAATAGTAATAGCCAAACAGGAAGTGCCTCATAGACAAGATACTTCCTCTTGCAGGTGTTTAGAGCTACTGTAACTGTTTTTGCATGACAGCAGTCTGGCCTCCTCCTGTGCTCAGCCCAGTAGCGTCGCTATATAAGTGCAGGGGGTAGCAAATGCACCGGGCTACAGCTGCTGAGAGGGGCAACATCAGGGGCTGGGGGGCAACATTGGGGCAACTGCGCCTGCATGCAAGTTACCTTGGGCTGCAGCCCCGCCAGGTGCCCTCGCTCTGTGTTTGGGCAAGAAGGAGGTGAGGAGTCGCACCTCATGTCTGTTGCTGGCGGAGCCTGGACAAGGGTCGAGGCGCCGGCAGCAAGCACCGAGCGGAGAAAGTTTGTGGCTCTGCTCCGCTGTGCCTGAGACCTCTGCGGGGCTTTGGAAGGCTTTCGTGGGGTGCTTCAATGCGGGGAGAAGAGGTGCAGGAGGAGGAGGCGATGGCGGCGGCAGGGCCTCCTTCTCCTCCCTCTCTCTGCTGAGAGCCAACAGCTACAGGCGCTGAAGGCTTCGTTTGCCCCCATCCCACCAGAGCCAGCAGCGGTAGGGAGGGAGGATGAGGCGCATCGTGCCCCACCACCACCACCACGGCCTCAGAGCACAATCCTATGCATGTCTACTTAGAAGTAAGTCTCATTGAGTCCAATGGGACTTACTCCCAGGAAAGCGCGGATAGGATTGGAGCCTCAGTCAGACAGGCACAACTTCCTCCTGCCCGCCTGCCTGCCCGCCCCAAGACCCAGGTCCTCCCCCCCCCCCAGCCGCAGCAGGAAAGCCTTCCTTTCACTCACCCACTCAGAGCCAATCCTTGGCACGTCTACTCAGAGGTAAGTTCCAGTGTAGCCAATGGGGCTTTCTCCCAGGAAGGTGTGGAGAGGATTGCAACTCAGAGCCCAAAGACTGTGCTGGTCTACTCAGAAGTAAGTCCCATTATAGCCAATGGGACTTACTCCCAGGAAAGTGGGGCTGGGACAAGAGCCTGAGAGCCCAGCCCAGGCAGGTCTACTCAGAAGTAAGTCCCATTATACCCAATGGGGCTTACTCCAAGGTAAGCGCAGATAGGATTGGAGCCTCAGTCAGTCAGGCGCAACGTCCTCCCCCTTGCCTGCCCTGAGTTCTCCTTCCCCCACAATCAATGTGAATGGCGGCTTCTCCACAGCCTCCTCTCCCCCCTCTGCAGTGGCTGGACCCAAGCTGTGCCACCAAACAAAACGGGGCGGGGGGCATGCCCCACCTCCCCTCACACGTGCAGGGCTCTCCTCGGTGTAACCCATTGCCCCCTGTGGCCCAATGTTCCTGGCTGGTGGGGTGTGTGCTAGTGCCAGACTGCTTCTCCCCCCATGAGCCTGACAGGGCTGCAGGAGCAGCCCAGTGTAAGTCCTCAGAGGGAATGGAGGTGAGTAGGAGGGAGCTGGTGCTGGGGGGAGGCAGCTTGGGGGATGTGGCAGATTTTTTATTTTTCACTTTTCAAAAAAGCGGGTGTGAAATCAAAACCCGGAAGTGATGTCACTTCTGGATGTGACATCACTTCCGGGGCAACATCTTGAGCTCTGCACTGGGCAGCAGGATCGTTAGCTATACCACTGGCTAAGCCAAGCCTGCTGGTCCATGTGGTCAAAGGAGATGAACCAGAACCTCTTCCACCCAAGTTCAGCACACCCATGAGGCTAAGTGAAGCTGGCTGGCTAGGAGAGGGGGTGAACTGGCAGGGGTATTCTGCACCCTGTGTCTGCCTTCCACCTCCTCTGGCCCATCACCCATCCAGTGGATTGGGTGGCTCCAGTGGATTGGTTTTTTGACCTGTGCACTTGGTCCCAGCAGGCTGATAAACCAATCTGTAAAATGTGTTTGATCATGTATTCCATCCAACAATCTTAAAGCGCTTTGTGAACCATAGTCAACTGACAGCGCAATCCTATCTTGAGCTGGAACAGGCAGGTCAGGAGGCCTGCGCTGAATCCATCACAAGATAGGGGACCAAAGTGGCTCAGCTGGAGGCAAGGGGAAACTCTTCACCTTACCCCCAGGTAAACCACCACAGCCCCAATGGGTCTCCTCGGACTTGCGCCACCTCCGGAGGTGGCATAAGTCAGAGGAGAGCGGAGCGGCTTGCAGTCACTCCGCACTGCTCAAGAATGGGGGTTAAGATCTGGCATGTCTGCCAGGTTCCAGCCCTGCCTCCCACTCCCTTTCTGCCCCCACCCCAGAACGCCTCCCTCCCACCGCCTCCACGCCCACCCCAGACCCTTGCATCAGCCGAGCTCGGCCGATGCAAGGCTTCCTGGCTAAGTTGGCGTGGATGCTGGATTCAGCCTCCGTGGGCCAGTACGCGTCTCTGTGCCGGCCCAGCCAACTGTAGAGGAGGGGCAAACGTGCTTTATGAACTTGCACTGGTCCACTGGTCCTCGCATGTTAGGATTGCACCCTGAATCACTGTCAGGCTAAAGTTGGGTTAGTCTAGTAATGAGACTTGGGCTGGAGACAGATCATGTTTTTTGAGAGAGTTGATAGAGTTTTAAGAAAGGTTTAATTCCCCGTGGTGTACATGCTCACAGTTCCTATGCCCTGCAGCCACTCTGGTTGAACAGTTCTTGCAGGTTCTGAACAAATAATTGCAAAACCTGTTTATATGAAAGTGACCGTAGATCCAATCCCTCTTTCTAACTTTGAGCTTTCTGAAGGGAAAAAGCCAGCCAACAACCACCTTTCTCTTGTAGCTTAAGCCACAAAGAGCAGAGATTTAACTTCTGTTACTTTTGCTAAACACATAATTCTGGGCAAATCGCATCTGTCTCTCTGTACAACAGGAGAGATAAATTGCTTAGATTCTGTTTACTCTTATTTGGATTATTTCTAAAATTCTTAATGATTTCAGAATTTACTGTGAAACACGTCATAAAATGCTGCTAGGGTTAGCAACATGAAGCATTTTCAGACTTGCACTTCAAAAGCAGTGGAAAAAATACATGTATTAGATGTTATGATCCGAATGGAATGTTAGCCTCCTTCTCTGTGTGGCACATTATGTGAATCTGAGCAATTTGTTGTAGCCAACCCTGCTACATGTTGGTTGCTGCATATATAAGTCATTAGGAATTACTGGAAAGATAACTTCAGAAATAACTTCAGAAATGGTTAAGAAATACCTGGATTGAGAATACCTGTGGGGCCAGTTCAGATGATATTTCAGACCAGTTCCTCTGTCATGTGGGGGAGAAGTGTGGGCATCTATGTCTTCTCCTAACCAATGTGTTAATGCCTAATCATGCAGTAGGGGAAGGGTGGTTTGTCCAAGCCATCTCTCTATGAGCAGGTAGCAGTTCGAATTTATTTCAAACTACTATTTTGCATGTGTTCACTCTCACGCACATATACATACATTTTGATTCAATTAGGTGCTGATGCGCCAGTGTGCTGGGTGTATGTATTGTGTGCAAAAGAGAGCAACTAAGATGATTACGGCGCTGGGGCACCTTCCTTATGAGGAAAGGCTACGGCGTTTGGGCCTCTTCAGCCTACAAAAGAGATGCCTGAGGGGGGACATGATTGAGACATACAAAATTATGCAGGGGATGGACAGAGTGGATAGGGAGATGCTCTTTACACTCTCACATAACACCAGAACCAGGGGACATCCACTAAAATTGAGTGTTGGGAGAATTAGGACAGACAAAAGAAAATATTTCTTTACTCAGCGTGTGGTCGGTCTGTGGAACTCCTTGCCACAGGATGTGGTGATGGCGTCTAGCCTGGACGCCTTTAAAAGGGGATTGGACAAGTTTCTGGAGGAAAAATCCATTATGGGGTACAAGTCATGATGTGTATGCGCAACCTCCTGATTTTAGAAATGGGCTATGTCAGAGTGCCAGATGCAAGGGAGGGCACCAGGATGAGGTCTCTTGTTATCTGGTGTGCTCCCTTGGGCATTTGGTGGGAAGTTGTGAGATACAGGAAGCTGGACTAGATGGGCCTATGGCCTGATCCAGTGGGGCTGTTCTTATGTTCTTATGTTCTTATGTGTAGCATGTGGGGAATAATAATAATAATACAGGTATTTATATACCGCCTTTCTTGGTAGTCAGATTTCTCCTCAGACTTTAATTCAAGGCCGTTTACACAGGCAGGCTATACTAAATCCCAATAGGGATTTTTACAATTGAAGAAGGTTCTGTCTTTCAAGAACCACAACATTTCAGATGGATCTTTTATGATCTGGTATCACATTCTGGCCTCCATTTTCCTCCCACACAGGCTGACAATCCTTCATATCTCACTTGAAGGGCGGCCAAAGAGCAGGTGGAATAACTTGGCTCAGCTTGTCAGTTGCTTCAAGGTCTCCCCACATGATTCAGGAATATCATGATCAGTCTAACAGGTTCATGCAGAAATATGGGAAGATTCATGAGAAGAAAGAAACTTGTTAATATTAGTGTCATCTCTTCCTTACATATTGAAGTGGTGCTTGTTCATATAAAAATGCTTGTCAAAAGGTTCTGAATACCATGCAGTACAGTGTTTCTGAAACTGTGGGTCAGGACCCACTAGGTGGATCGCAAGCCAATTTCAGGTGGGTCCCTATTCATTTCAATATTTTATTTTTAATATATTAGACTTGATGCTACCATGGTATGTGACTGCATTTGGGGAAATGTGTCAGATCTGCACTTTGAACAGGCTACTCTGTATATGCTTTTAACAATGATAGTCAATGGGGCTTACTCCTGGTAAGTGTGGGTAGGATTGCAGCTTAGGATAGTTAAAAATGTTCTTGCTTGATGATGTCACATCCAGTCATGACATCACTTCTGGTGGGTCCTGACAGATTATTATTCCAAAAAGTGGGTCCCGGTGTGTGCTAAATGTGTGAGAACCACTGATGTAGTAGTTACAATTATGTAACACTTGTGTCAAGACCAAAAGTCAGGTTCAGTGTCTAGGAGTTTTCTTTCCATTAATCTGTTTTAGCTTGAGCCCCCACCCAGGGACATTTGGATCCCTAGTTTGAATATCTGAGTAGTGGGCTCCCCCTCCCCCCAAAAACCCTATCAGGATAAAACAAAGCATTTATTCAAACTCGGCAAACAAAGCAGTGGCGTAAGAAAAAGCCACAAAGGTATCTTTTCAACCCCAAAGTCCTCACTTCTCACCCGAAGTCTAGGTGCACCAAGGGAAGTCTGTGTACTTTTTGTCTTAATCACAGTTGCAGGTAATCCAAAGGTACAGTCTTTGTTTGACACTTGTTCGGCCACAACACAAACACTGAGAGCGTTGCAAATGAGGCAAGTCCAGTAGATGATGGCAGTAGATCCCAGAAACTTTCCAGAGTTGTAGCTCCAGTGAATACGGATGGCTTGCTCATCCTGCCAGCAGGAAATGTATATCAGGATCCCAGTTCCTAAGGTAGGTCAGGAGCAGGGACACTTTTGTCCCCCAATAGTGTTTTCAGTATGGAAGGAGTAATTCACCTGATTTCAGTCAACCAGAATTTATAGATTGGATTTCTGGCTACAATGGTTGGAAAATCTAATTCAAGGATTCAATCCAACAACAGCTCCGTGTTGGATTTTGTAGTAAAACCACATGACAACCAGTTAGTTCTTCAGTTACAACCTGTCCTAAACCTGGACCCCTTAACAAGAGAGGCCAATTCAGGCATGGGGCCTGACTCAGAAAGGAAGGTGGCCAGAAGAATAGCCTCAAAATAACCTAAACACTAATGTGCAATAACCTAATGAGCAACTTAACATACTATAAACATGCACATTTAGAACAGCAATGCAGCTCGGAGATCCCTGTACTGTTTCCACTTGATTTGCGTTGTCATTGGGGGTGCACATCTTCTGACTCTACTCGATTCCCCCAGGTAGGCTCTGTCCTAGTCTACGTACATGTGCACATCCTGCTTTACAAATACATCTGTAGATTCTCTTGATTGTCATGTATTCTGCAGAAAAACAGAAAAACAGAAGTGACCATGGCAACCAAATCAGAGGTGCCTGCAAGGTAAGGAATAAGGTTTGTAAAACATGCCCAGGCAGCTTGAACAAGTAAAGGTGTGCTATGTGCTCCAGGGAATACTTTATCCTTACTGATAGACTGGCCATAGCTTTGCCTTTGTCTCATGACCCCAATACTAAGGAGGGTCTACACAAGTGGAATGCATGTTTTGCTGGTGCACATTGTCGTAAAAGTGTTATAAAGCACTTTGTTACAGCGCAAAGCCCAGGTGTGCCTGAGCCTTCCCACTGGTGCTGGTGGTCTTCAGTAGGTCAATGTCCAAGAGTAGCTGGGAAGTAAGTAATGTGGTCTCTGTTGTTTGCTAGAGTACTATTGCTGTGCTTTTGGACCCAGGGTAGCAATGAAACTCACAAAGGGTTATGGCAGTGGTTCCCAGACTGTGAGCGGTGGCTCCCTACGGATGCCATGGAAACCAGCCAGGTAAGCCACTGAATCCTCTCAAAAAACCCACCACCCTATAGAATATATAGAACTGTAGCCCTAAGAGCAATTGGCTGCTGGGTTTTAAGAGAATGAGGAGGGCCAGCTTGTCTGGGTGACTGCATTACAAAACAAAAACAGAGCTTCACAGCCCCCTAGCCTTACTTTTATGTCTACACATGCACACAAAGCTTAAGAAAGAGAGCAGTGCTTGGTGTCAATTTGCAGTGGGCTGCTTGCCAGTCTTTGGTCTCAGCAGCTCCCAGACTATGCCATCTCCACAGAGATACCACTGACGCCAGGACTGCAGAAAGTGATACAATAACCTGTTGCATCCATACTTTGGTAGAGATGTGCACGTGATGGGTAAAGTCTAAGGTCGCATGTTCAGGCGCCGTAAAATTCTTTCTCTTTCCATCTTCTCCATCACCAACATTTTTAACATAACAAGCACAAGCCAGCAAAAGTTAGTTGTTGCACTACAGTGAATGTAGTGGGCCAGACTTCTGAGTGAACATGAATCGGATGGTACTGTAAAAGTATTTGAGTATAATTTTGGTTTAAAAAGGGAAATAATGACATAATCAGACTGAAATAAAATGTTCAGACATATGGTCTCAAGGTGTGTATATGTGACCTGAGGCACACAGGGCACAAAATGTGTGATAGGTATAAAAGTCCACCTGCTGGGGTGCCAACTCCATCCCAGCTCAGGGACCAGATATGCTGCTACCTTCCCAGAAGCCTACTTGCCTGTTCTGAGATCCGAGGCCACTTGCCCTGGATGGCGCTACCACTGTCATTGATCTCGCCTCTTCCCTTTCCATGGTCAGAATGTCTTGCAACTTGGCGTTGCACCACATGATGTTGTCAGGGGACAACTGATATCAGTACCAATCTGTCTGGCCTTATCGTTCATAGTGGTCACAGCAAAGCTCATGGGCAGGGCTCAGGTTCACAGGTTTTCAGAGTTGTTCCAGAGTCAATAGTTCATACTTACAGAGGCAGGGCATGTTAATCATAGTTTGTCTCTATGCTTACTATTGTGGGTCATTTTCAGGTATCTGTGTGCTCAGTGCTATTGCTAGGTTGCCAAGAGCCCTTGGACAATGGACTGCAATGGGCTCCCATGCTCTGTGAGCACCTCCAGTGGTTGCCACTGGTACTATGAGTTCAATGGTCAGCCCGGTCAGGTAAGCCCTCTGGTTGCTGGGCACAATCTGGCCAACCCCTGACAGCAGTTCATGGTAATGATCATGGACTTGCTGTCGCCAAAGTCCTGCTCATTTAAGCCTCAGTTTCAGTGGGAGTTTCTCAGACATTCTTAACTCTATGAGCAGGCCCTGCAGCATGATTCTAAGCAGGCATTTTCAACTCCAGTGGGGCTTGCTCCCTACCTAGTGTGCTTCAGTTTGTCAGCCTTAACAGGATTGCTTAACTTTGGCTGGATCATTCCCACTGGCAAACTGAAGGGAGTCAAGATTTCTTCCATCTCTTCCAGCTTGTAAAAGGGCAAACTTGAGATTTCAGCAAATTGAGCTATGCATCTAATAGACTGTGTAAAATTCTGGAAATGGATTTTTCAGATTTTGAACCAACTGTTGTATCTTGGAGGAGAGGACAGAATCTGCAGTTGGAGTCATTAACCAGCCAGTTATTTAATTGGCCCCTGCCACATTTCTAGAGCCTGTGGCCAAGTGCTGCAGCACTTTCAGTGGAGCCAGGATGTCACCTTTATGACTGGGGACCATGTTTGTCTTTTAAAATGTTTATTGTAACAGCAGCCACCATTGCCTGCCTGCCTCAAACATTTACTAGAGCTCTATTGTTCCTTTGTGTTGACCCTCTGGTGTTTATGATTTTTTTTAAGTATCTACATAATGGTTTTCCTGGCATTAGTATCTGGAATTAATTTGATTTATATTAACAGCAGGAGCTGAATAAGGAATTTTAAGTATTTTTCACAAAAATAATGAAGTGTTTTGTATGGGCTTTTTTTTAACTGGAACTGGATTTTTCAGATTTTGAACGAACTGTTGTGTCTTTTAAAAAAACACACAAAAAACAGAATCACACAAACGTAACACATAGGCAGATATTATGCATATTTTCTTTAAAGTCTGAATTTACTGAGTATTACACAGGCCAACACACATTTTGCTTCCTTAAACATTACACCAATTCCTGTGTATATTTGGGGTGCTGATTCCAAAAATGGCATCCGTTTTGCCCTATCACGCCTAGTTTTGGAGATATAGTATAGCCTCATTGGTGAACGGTTCAAGCAGTTTCCTCATGAGGAAGCCTACACCATAGCTTCCTCATGAGGAAGCTGATTGAACCATTCACTAATGAGGCTCTACTATATCTGCAAAACTAGAAGGGCAAAACGGATGCCATTTTTTGAATCGGCACCCCAGATTCATATCAAACCACCATAAAGTTTGGGAAAAACTGTTCTGTCCCTCAATTTTGTAGGCCTGTGTTATCTGCTGTCTTGACCATCCAGTGGCGTAGCTACAGGGGGACAGCATGGTAATTACTGCAGGCACCTCTGTTGTTGGCATCCTTCAGTCTCGGAAGACTATGGTGTCACACTCTGAATGGTGGTTCTGGAACAGTGCCTTCTCCAGTGCGCGAAGCCTGGGTAAAGTAGATATGGAGGATAGACTGTTTCCCATGCAGCAAATCCCCCCTCTCCACATCACTGAAATGGTCCAATGGAGAGGCCAATACGGTTGATTCCAGCGGCGTCGCAGGAGTTGCCAGAACGTGACTGTGTTCAGCCATGAACTGCCTCAGGGACTCCAGCTCCGGATTTTGCCTCGAGGTTGACTCCTGAAGCCTTTTCCATAACTGGATGTAGCCACAAGGCAGTGGAGGTTTGGGATCAGAGTTTTCCTTCTCTCAGATGAGCTGCCTTCCCAGGCTGACGAGTCCCATCTACCCGGTGGCTGTTTAGTCGCCTCTTACGACAAGTACAGCCAAACTGAGGGCCTATTCTTATCCCCAGCCCCCAGGGGTGAGGCACCTCTACACACTGGTGTAAGTAGCCCCTCCCACAAGCTGTTGGAGCCATTCTGGGCAGTGACAGCAACACACAGTGCTTGCCAAATCAAATGGTGTTGCCATCGCTTCCTGGAATGGCTTGGAGGATGAGTGGGAGGGGCCACTTATGCAGCATGTTGTGGTGCCTGCTGTTCCCCCTGTAGCTATGTCACTGATACCACCAGTGCTTCTCAGAATGGGCATTTGGCCTCCATCATGTGTCTCAGAAAGCCTAGTGCAAGGGCACTGGGGGGGGGATATCATTTAAGAGGTTATGTATGGTCTTGGAAGTTCCTCTAGGCCTCTTCTCTAGACTACACACTTCCCAGGCTCATTGATTCCAATAGGCTGCAATCCTAACCACACTTTCCTGGGAGCAAGCCCCATTGAACAAAATAGAACTTACTTCTGAGTAGACCTGGTTAGGCTTGTGCCCATAATCAGTGAAGACAAAGCACTTACACATCTAATCCATCTCAGGAGTGATTCCCATGTCACCTTGTTTCTTTCAAATATGAAGTGAGAAAGATCCATAAGTCTTTTCAGTATGGACCTTTTTTCACCTGCATCTGTACTCCTTGGAAGGCTAACAAAAGAAAGTGATGCAAATCTATCTGGTCTTGAGTGGAAAAAGACAAAGGACAGATTATTTTTCAGGGCTTTTATAGAGGGAGCAATCATGCAATAAACCAATCAATGTATAAAGTGCACCTTCTTTGTCCCCTCTGAGTTGTGGTCAATTTTAAAATGGCACTTTATAGAAATCTGTGTTGCTTTCCCCACCATGAATGATATGTACTGTAGATAATTGACTTAATTTGAGGTAACTGCTGTGTATAAAATATACACCACTGTGATAAAATAACATTGTCACTTTTGATGCTGTTTTGCTGTGCATGTACAGTATGCTGATTCAGTTCCTACACATGGCTTTCATGCGCCAGTTGGATGACTGTAAAAAAAAAAGTGCTATCAAACCTTATGGAATTTGAGTATGAAACTGTATTATCTACAGCCAGCAAAACTTAACATTTTAATTTACATTTCTTATCTCCTCAAGGTCAAACTGGTCTAAATTAAAGACAATGTGCCAAAGCTATTTATAAATAAGAAAAAAATCAAAGTGGCAAAAAAGTCACATTTGTTTCATAGATTCAAATGGGAACAGTGCCAAAAAATGTGAACTGGGTAGTGTTCATGAAACTTTTTTTTTTGAGCTCTTCTTGTATGAAAAATGCTACAATCTTTTATAGGCAAAAGGGATAGAAAGAAAGTGAATAGGGGAAAAGGTGGTGGTGACGATGATGATAAAATGACATAAAAATAAAATGTCTAAGAGCTCTGGCAGGATTGTACTAACTCTATAGCAATACAGTATCTTGAAAGCCCGCCATTATTATATTGCTGGCAGTGGGAGATGTTAGCTTTATTGTGAGTTATCCATATATACAACATGAGAAGGTTCTCTGTTTTGTTTGTCTGCTTGAAATGCAAATTAAAAATTTTAAGGCCACTAAAGATACAGACCATCAAATTCAAACCAGATTAACATATCCCACTTAACTCCCTCCCCCTCTCCTCTCTCTGCTACATCAATTTTGTGCCATTTGTTAAAGTTGAACCCAGAGTAGGACATCAAAAGATTTTAGGGCACATCCAGAAGATTCCTGAGCTTTGGAGAGGATAGAGGAGTAATTTTCAACCAGCGTGCTGCAACATGTTGGTGTGCTGCGAATGGTCTGTTGATGAACCATGGAAATTTGGGGAAGGTCATTTATTTGTAGAGCTATTAGGGGATGTGAGCCCCCAGCTGGCACTGTGGTGTGCTTTGTCAAGTGTCAAAAAACTAATGGTGTGCCTTGAAAATTTTAGCACCTTGTCAGTGTGCCATAAGATGGAAAAGGTGGAAAAATCACTGCTCTGGTAGAACCAGTGAAACTTGGGAACAAGTGAGACTGGCTCCCAAGCAAATCAAGGACTGCAGTGGCTGCAGCAGGTCAAGGACAGGAGAAGAAACACAATTCTGCCTCTCACCCTTAGCTCTCTTACTGGTTTCCATCATTTTGGAAAGCTTTTGACTAGCAGACACATGTCTCCTCTTTACAACAAGCAGTGACCATATCCCCTAAAGCCTAAATGGTGTTTTTCCCTGATAAATCCAGATGGTGGCTTCAATTGTGCTACAAAACACAGAAGACAACAATTCTCCAGATCTCTTCCTCAGAACTTGCATTATCAATGAATTCCTGTGGTATCAGCACAACTCAAGACCACACATCCGGCTAGTATCTTAATTGCAATAACTTCACAACCTGAAAAGCAAATGCAGTGATATATGTAAAATTAGATTCCAGTCCCTCCCCACATCCCCGCCATCCTCACCTTCTAAACCTCCAAGAGACCGGAAAGTCTTTAGGCATTCCTGTTGAGTTACATAAGACACCAGAAGTAGATAACATTGTATGGTCCGAGCTGAAAATGCAGAATATTTTGTGCTACCATGCGGAAAGGCATGAAGGAATGTGCTCCGCATATCAGAGGTAGCAAACAGGAGTCCTCAGAAGCAAAACTTGATGGAGGTCCAGAACTATATACTGCACAGAGATTTGATTTTATTGTTTCTGTTTGGTTTTCAAAACAAGACAAGAAAGGACCTCTAGCAGACAGAGAAAAATGTACATGTGCAACCTTTGATAGAGCCATGCCTGGTTTATTCATTTTGGACAATGCTGTTTTCCTAGTAGTCCCTGGGTGACAGTAATGATGGATTGTTATTACATTTCTTTCACAGTCACCCAACTGTCATTTCTAAATAAAGGTGGGCAGGGTGATTTAGTTCGGATTGGGCTGTAAGATCTTGGTGGAACCAATTTGTATACTGGTATTAAATGAGGCAGAAATAGTAAAATGTTTCTTTATATAAAGAGATTTTTAGAGTCTCTTTTTTGTTTCATTTGAATACGCAAATCCAAGGGCCCCCCATATCTGTGGATCCTATAACCATGAAGTCACTTATCCATGGATTGGGTCTGGGCCCCCCAGTGTGCGCACCCCCTTCAGAGGCAAGGGGCACCTCGTCTCTGGAGGGGCCTCTGAGTGCAGCAGAGGCTGAGGACATCTGTCCCCAGCCTCTGCCAAGCTCAGACTGAGCTCCTAAGATAAAAAACCGCAATTTCCAGTTTCACGGAGAAACTGGAAGCGATGCTTTTAATGCCTTATAAGGAATTGGGAGGCCCGGGGAATTCCTCCAGGGCTACTCTCACTGCTAACTGGGCAAGATACATTTTTTCAAGTGGTGTTCGTTTTACATTTAGCAGGGGGTAAGGAGTACCCAGGAGTAAGTTCCATATACTATCATTCTTAAAAGCATATACAGAGTAGTCCCTTTAGGGAGAAGGGCGGGATATAAATAAAGTTTATTATTATTATTAGTCTAACTACTTACCCCGCTAACTGATTAAGAGGCACTTTTTAAGTAGGTGCTCTTCTTTTATTTAGCAGGGGGAGAGCAGCTGGCCCTCCTCACCCCAGCACAGTGTCTTTTCTAGTGGCTGTCTGCTGGTGTTCTTTTTAGATTGTGACCCCTTTTGGGACAGGGAACCATTTAGTTATTTGACTTTGGGCACCAGCCTAACCAGGTCTACTCAGAAGTAAGTCTTATTTTGTTCAGTGGGGCTTACTCTCAAGAAAGTGTGGTTAGGATTACAGCCTTTGTCTGAAAACTACTTTGTGAACTTTTTGTTGAAAAGCGGTATATAAATACTGTTAATAATAACCATAATAGTTGATGGCAGTGACAGTGAGTACAAAACCAAGAGATTGTAGTTATTCTAGATACATTACTCTATGCCAGTGGTTTTCCACCTTAAATGGGCATGTATAGTCATCTCTAGGTCTACCACTTGTGTGTAGCTAATGGCCATAAATACAGCTCATTTGGAGCTGTTGTTTCATTGGTTTCAAATTTTGGAAATTTGAATTGGACTCTTATTTTTACACATTTCATAAATGAAAATATCTGTACCCATATCAAAAATATAGATGGATTGGACAAATTTGAGTATCCATGTGAAATGAGTGAACTATAAATTAATGAAATATAATCCATGAATGACTATGTTTTCATATAAAGTATTTCTTTGGTCATTTGATACTAAAAAAAGAATGATCAAGGTCACTGAATGAAATTAATTACCTGTATCTAACGACTAAACATTGAGTGTTTGAAGTGTAATGTCAAGTCTTGTAACATCAGAGGAAAGTGGATCAAAGAAATTGAGATTAAAGTGAATGAAGAATATCCCAAAGGAAGCAAATGCAAGTCCAAAGATTTGCCAAAGGATTAAGCAATGTGACTATTAATAACTACTCCCATTACTTGCTTGCCTTTTCAATTTAGTGCTATACTAAACATCTTTGTCTTGCATGTAAATCTCCATGACTACAATCCTCAGTCTGCTCTGCCAGTGCAAACTTCATTCATCTCAATGGGCACTTCTTCGCCGTTGGTGTTATCGCTTGAATGTGTCCACTACTGGCCCTGTCTCCTAATGTACTAGATGTGTGTGGTCTATTCCTCTGACATCTCTAATTTGGCAGGACAACAGTCTTCTTACTTCACTTTAGTCCTCTTACTGATCCTTAACAGTTTTCTGGCTATGGGCTTTAAGAAGTTTCATCTTAATCTATTATCAAAGGATCTAAAGCTGCTGTAGAATGTGGTGTCATCGTTTGTGTGTGAGAGAGAGACTGTCTTTAAATGTTCAAAGATGGTCTTTGAAAATGAACACCTACATTTCATTCTTTTGTAGAATGTTGGCTGTGGCTGTGGCTTGCTTAAAACATTGACGCCATAGACCAGCGATTTTCAACCTTTTTCATCTCACGGCACACTGGCAAGGCACTAAAATGGTCAAGGCACACCATCAGCTTTTTGACAATTGACAAGGCACACTGTCCTGTCAATGGGGCCTCACATCCCCCAATGGGCCTATTGATAAATGACCCTCTCCCTAATTCCTGTGGCACACCTGGGGGTCATTCACGGCACACCAGTGTGCCACGGCACAGTGGTTGAAAATGGCTGCCATAGACACTCATTGGTAAGGTGTTTGTTTCTCTTGCCATCTACTTATAACAACCCAAAGTATGTTCTCTAAAGACATTGAGAAGGAAAGAGCTACTCACACACCTCCTTCCAAAATTAACCAGATGGTGAACTGGTTGGCTTATCCTTGTTTTAGGTTGCTTTGAAATCAACAGTGTCATTTGACACATGTATACTAGTGACAATACCAATCTAGTGGCCATCACCATGTTTTAATTTCTTTAGAGAAATTAGTTTCTTTAGGAATAGGTCTATCAATGGCATTAGTAGAGGTGTTTGAAAACTGTGTTATTTATTTTACTTGGAAATAAACCCATTGTGTTCAGTAAGACTTGGGCTGTAATCCTATCTTGCTCACTGGAAACAAACACCTCTAGCCAATAGTCATGACTGTTAGATGGAACCTCCAGTATACCAACTGCTGTGGGAAAACATTATGGAAGGACTACTGTTTTTTTTATCCTGTCTTTTAACACTCCCACTGAGTGTCTGCTTTGCATGCAGAGTGTCCCTGGTTCAATTTGTGGCATCTCCAGATAGGGCAGATGAAGATTTATTCTTCTCCGAAACTATGGAGACTGTAGATAATACTGAGTTAGATGGACCAATGGTCTGATGTAGTATAAAACAGCTTCATGGGTACCCAGAAGAGAAATCAAAATGGACAAATAGAGAGAAAAAGTGGGCATGATTGAGTTTGGTATGTTATGTATTTTAAAGTTAAACAGTTCCTTTTGTTTAAAGCAAGGAGTTCCTATGCTTCTTATTTATTTTTAAATTTTTTTCCTTTTTTTCCATATTTATGTAAAAACAAAAATATAGGCATAGCATAAAACAAAATTTAAACATATATTTCAATAAGGTTTCTCAAAATGAGCAAAGTCTGAAAAATTACAGTTGAAAAATGTATTGTTTCATATACATAGTTCACAATAAATGGTCCATTTTATGCAATACTCCAGAACCTTATCTCTGTCCTGAAGAAAATGAAAAAAAGCTCTCTTAGAACCAGTAGCACTGGTGGCACTGGCATCCAGGAGCATAAACCATGGATCCCAAACTGTGGCTCTAGATTCACCAGTGAGTTGTGACCCAATTTTTGGTGGTCCATGCGATTGGCAGGGCAGATTAGGCTATGTGCATCAAGGGTTAAACAAGCTGCTACTTGTGGTCGAGCAGTGCTGCCTAATCACCATTATAGCCACCCCCCCTTAGCATTTATAAATCAGGCAGCAGCCACTAGGGCTTCTAAAATGTTTTGAAGCCACTGCGCTAGTGTTTCTGATGTATAGGATTAGGCTATAAATGTAGTTTCTGCCACGTCTTAGTCTCCAATCTGATTTTTGTCAAGTAGTGGGTAATAATTTAATCCAAACCACTGCTTTTAGGTCTTCAAAGTTCTGTGCAGCGTAATCCTAACTTGTGCTGGAACAGGCAGGCCAGGAGGCCTGCGCTGTATCCAGCGCAAGATATGGGCCAAAAGTGCCTTAGCAGGAAGTAAGGGGGAAACTCTTCCCTTTATCCCCATATAAGCCACTGCAGCCCCAATGGGTCTCCTCAGATTTGCACCACCTCAGGAGGTGGCATAAGTCCAAGGAGAGCAGAGCTGCTTGCAGCCGCTCTGCACCACTCAGGAACGGGGGTTAGGATCTGGAATATCTGCCGGGTCCCAGCCCCGCCTCCCGCTGCCCATCCACCTGCCTGCCTGCCTGCCCACCCGCCCCTGGGACCACCCTTTGCCCACCATCCCCCTGCCCAGAATGCTTCCTCCCCGCCTCCTCCCTGCCCTCCCCAGACCCTTGCATCGACCAAGCTCGGCCAATGCAAGCCTCCCCTTTCAAGCTGGCACGGAGACTAGATTCAACCTCCACAAGCCAGTGCATCCCTGTGCCAGCCCAGTTGACTCTTGAGGAGGCGCAAACGTGCCTTAAGGTGCAGTTTGGATTGCGTCCTAAGTGGACTAGAAAAAGTCACTTTTATGTTAAGCAAATTACCAATGTTCCATTTCATTCTGTTGTTCATTTCATATATAGCATTTCCCTTTTAGCTTCAATTCTATACATTTTACTTCATTGGTTTCCATAGATAGTCTGCATGTTGAAGGCCTATTTCCATGACAAACATTTCAGAGGTCGAGCTGTAAGTGCCCAGGGAATAAAGTCAATAAGCTAGAAAGCTTCAGTTTGCCTAAGCAACATTCTATTTCATTATGTTTTATACAATTGGTCTTTTCTTTCTTGTTTTTTCCTTGTTTTGCCACACTCTGAAACGCAAACAGGAAAACAAAGAACGGCATGTAGATACATTGCCATCACTTTGTGGCATCATTATTGGTGAGACAGCAAGAGAAGATGCTCGTTTTTACTTCATTAAGTGATTTCTTACTTGTCTATTTTTGTATTTTGTATGGTCAAGTAATTTTTTTTAACCCACATATTCTTTCCTTTGATCTCCTCCTAGTTAGTGTTGCCAAATTTGGGATGTGTGGAGTGTAAAAACGGTACAGTGGCAGATTTAACAAATATCTAATAATGGTGCCAGGGGCCAATTCTACCTTGTTAGCTGGCTCAAATGCTGCATGTCTTATTTCAGAATTAGATCTCACAACTTTGCAGCAACATTTCTGTGAAATGTCATGTTCTGTGAAAGAGATCTTTGGGCATAAAAATGCACATACTTAAATACGAAAATGGACTGTCTGCAGTTGTAGAAAAGGGTATGCTTTGGTTTCTACACTGCAAAAAGTTTCCGCAGGCTCTGCTACAAGGCTCTGCTACAAGAGCCTATAATAATGGACGAGATCAATTCCTTGTTCTTAGAGATGGTGTGACCCTGCCCCATTTAACTCACAATGGTGCCCAACAAAAGGGACTTAGTCTCCTCTAATTAATAAGCTAAGGGTGCAATCCTAACCTCTTATGTCAGTGCTTTCCAGCACTGACATAAGGACAATGCAGCACTGAGGTAAGGGAACAAACATTCCCTTTCTTTGAGGAGGCCTCCGTGAGTGACACCCAACTGCAGGATGCACCACACGGCCCATTGGCACCGCTATGCCAGTGCTGGAAAGCACTGACATAAGGGGTTAGGATTGCGCTTTAAATAGCTTAGCTTATTTCAAGCTTGGTTAAGAGTCAAGTCAAACTTTGTTGTGTGACGACTGATATCATCTGAAGTGTGATGAGATCTAAGCCATCCCACTAGGGATGGTGTCAAGGTTTGCTCAGGTTGGGCACTGGTCAAGGCCAACCCCCCAGCTCTTTATACTTGTAGCACTGACTACTACCAGTAGCATCAAATGCCAACCAGTGAATGAGTTGGAGGTCATATATGGCTCGGTGCAGGGCTTGGCCCCAAGGTTCACAGGAACCTGGTGCCAACTCTGCCTTCTACAAATTTCCTGTAAGGAAAAGCTATGGGTACTCAGGACATTTCCCATGCAGGGGAAAAAGAGAGACAAAGGTGATCTTAAAAAACGGGCAGAAGAGACCGGGTTATGCATCCCTCCCCCACCACCACTGTTGCTTATAAAAAGCTTTTTATAAGCTTTTGCTTATTAAAAGGAAGTTGGAATAAAAAATATGCACAACTACAGGTCCCCATCATTTCAGCAGATGCTCTTGGGCAACAAAGACTTGCATATTTTTGGTAACTGCTCTGCTGTCAGCTGCCATTAACACTGATGGTCTTGAATGACTAGCAGGGAATAAAGAAAAAATAAAAACCTTCTAAATCTGGTGTTGTGCATATAGCTTGTCTTCTGAGCAAGTCTGGAATGAGGACGTGCAAGGGGGGGAAGGAGTTGATGCCGTTCGGGGAAAAATTGGGAACATTGGCGACATGACCATGGCTGTATCAGTGCACAAAAGGAAGCCCTGCCAAGGAAAGGAAAGGGATTTTTTTGGTTATCAAGGAAAATGTGACAAAAGGACTAAAATTAAGAATGGAAAGAATTTGGACTAGACTTTGGGGTGAGGGGGTGTGAAAAATTCTTTGCCTTTAGAGTGATTAGGCTTTGGCATAGGCCATCAAAGTGAGTAGCTGAGACAATGTCTTTCAAGCACATACAGGAAAAGATAGAAGAAAGAATTAAGGGAAATGCCCATCATGATGCAGAAGCCTGAAAGACTTCAGCTCAGTTTTTTCCAGTCCTTTTCACCTGTCAATCTAAAATGAAGCTTCATTGCTTGTTGATGAATTAATGTGATGTCATGCACACAAGTAGTATGGAGGTATAGCAGGTGGTATTTGGTTGGTCCCACTGCAATGTTGACCCAGTGGTACCAACCCTACTGGACTGGAAGATAGCTGCAGCTGCCTGGCCTTCAATGAGACCTAAATAAGCTGTTCCCATGCCTTAGAGACAACATTGGGGGCAAGCCCTAGCATGACACAATCTGGAGCACCACCACTGCCAACACTGTCACTGTGTTGCCACTGTGTTTCTTCTCCAGAGCACACTTCTGCCACTGTGCCTATAATAATGTCTCCTGCTTTGGAGAAGGCTGCAATTCTATGCAAGCATATCTGAGAGTAAGCTCCACTGACCATTGTAGGACTGACTTCTGAATAAACCTATCTAGGATTGTGTTGTTAGTTAATAAATTAATATTACTTCAGGGTAATGGTACAGTTTGGAGGGCTCAGACTATAAAGCAGGAAAGGTAATTTGAAAAAAAAAGTTTCTCAAATGGTAGAGAGATGTGAGGGCAGAGAAGATGAACTTTTTGTTGGGCACCAGCCAATATGTATCATGATATAAATGAAACCACATGATAAACGATTCAGGAGGCTTAAGTGGGCATAAACCCATTTAAATCAATGAACACAGGGCAAAACTACAGTCATGTGTGTTTCTGTGATTCTATGGGCTTCTTTTGTTTCAGAAAATGCAGACACTGAAGCTGAAAGGGGAGACCCACATGGGGGAAAGAGACTTCTTAACTCTTTTCTCTTGTGTTATTTTTCCATGCAGACTTGCTCCCCTCAAGCAGCTTTTAGTCTGGATGTGGGAAAAAAATATACTAGTAACTGTATGCTTTTCCTTGTGGGGGTACAAGAAACCTGGGGGCGTCTCAGAGGCAAAGTGGCAAGAGAAGAAAGGATTGAGAAGCTGGTCTTTCTGTCTTGGCAGGTGTATTTTTTGAAAAGAACAATGAAACTAATTATCCACCATAACATGCCGGTATACAGAATATGTAGTTCTGTCCTTAAATTATAATCCTCTCTTAAAGATTTTCAAAGGTCCATTTCAAGAACAGTGGAGGTGCCAGTGGGAGGGGAGTGGGAGCATGCAATTAAAATTTCCAGCAACAAAATATTGTGGTTTCATGTTAGTAAAATGAGTTCCTTAGAGGTAGGGCAATATTAAAATATGAAAAATAAATTTTCTAAATGGCTGTTTACTGATGTTTCTTCTGTATCTTTTTATGAGTCCTTTTGGGACAGAACTATTTGATTATTTATTTTGCTATGTAAAACACTTTGAGCTTTTTTTGGTGAAAAATAGTATATAAATAAAGTAGTTAATAGTATTTCATCTGTGCCTCCTCCATTGCATATCAGTACAGAGTACCTTTGCTTCTGTCTGCTTCTGAATCTGTGACACAAAACGTTTCAGCTGTGAATGCAAAAAGTCAGCTCTGTTGAGTCAGGTCTATTAAGACTGTCTCAGTAAAAATGTTGTGACGGCCTATCAGGACACTTAACCCAGAAAGATAATCAAGTCCCAGAACACCAAACCACTCTCTATGGTTTAAAACAAAAAGGAAGTAAAAATGAATGTGCACAAACTTCATACAATGAGCATATTCTTCTTTGTTTGTCTACCAAATGGCTCATAAGGTAAATATGCATGGAATTCCTGGATTTTCCAGATCCCTTGTTTGGGTGCATGACAAACACAGCTGAATAGTTGATTGGCTCCTTGGGTATTCATGATCATGTAGACAGTCATTGTCCTTCTATGGAAAAAGTGCTGGTTTACTTAACAAATAAATGTATTAGCAAGGAGGTTTCAGTCTTGGTCTTCAGACAGCCAGGAATGTGGGCATGAGTTACATTGTGGCCCCACTGATGTAATGACTTTCACCTGGTATTGGAAGGCAACATATCCTGATACTCAGAAAAAATTCTCTTGAGAAAGACATGCAGAAGTTTTTTTTTTTTCTTTCCAAAAATGGCTGTTTCTTTTAAGAGACTTTTTTGTGGGTTTATATTTCCAGTAGCATTGTCTAGACTGTGTAAGTCATCTGTACAATAATCTTAATAAAAAGAAGACCATAAGTTAAACCAGTGATTTTCAACCACTGTGCTGTGGCACATTAGTGCGCTGTGAATGGTCCCCAGGTGTGCTGTGGAAGTTTGGGGAAGGACAGAACCAGTGTCATTTCTTCAGTCAGTTGCTTTTCAGATTGGATACGTTATTCCATGTAAGCTGGTGCTAATGTATTTTGTATATCTTAATACTCATTTTTTTAAAGGATAAAATATATATCCTTTAAAAACTGACGGTGTGCTTGGAAAATTTTAGTACATTGTCAGTGTGCCATGAGATGAAAAACATAAACTGTAAGCAAAGAGAGTGCTTACATTTTTTGTGGTACAGTATTGCCATTTTCTTTGCAAATGGTCATTCCTCACTCAGTCACTAGATGGCAGCTGGCTGGATTTTGATCAAGTCAGATTCATCAGTTTGAGCACCAAAATGAAGTTTAAAGAGACCAAACTGTAGCAATGCTTATTACTGACTGTTTTGTCCATGCATCCTTACTTGCTAAGTTGAACATTATGTATCAAATCAATTAAATGTTGTATGGTGTTATTTGTGTGTTTTCCTTGCCTAGTTCTGAAAATGTTGATCTGCTTGTAATTAGAAATGTCATTGTCAATGTACATATGACATTGTTTGGGGTGTGTGTGTGTATTATGCGACAGACAAATATCTCTGTTGATCTGTCCCCCTACACCACCTGCTATAAAATAATCTTGACTAAAACACTAATCTTGACTAATCCCTAATATGTTCTCTTTTGTGATGGCTTGCTCCCTTTTTAATTGAGCTACTCATACTTTTTGCCATGTAAACTTTAGTATTTTGGAAGCAAATTCAAAATTTCCAGGACTGTGGGGAAAAAAAAACCTTTGTGGTCATAGAAAAAAATGCATGAATGTGAGTATGGAAGATGCTATAGACCTGAGGAATGCTGAGCTCTGGAACATAATTCTGATTTCTAAATGTTAGGATTTTAAAAATAGCATTAAGGTAATAGACTCCAAGTGCTTAATCAAACAGATGGATGAGCAGAATTTTGTCTTTGGGACTCATATGAATTTGTCAAACAAACCAGAAATCAGATAGGCAAGACCAACCCAAGATTTCCTCATGTCTCAGGTGGGAAGCCAAATACTGCCTCCTTACACAGTGATGCAACAGACTTTGCCCTTCTAATGTTTTAGTTGAGTTCTATCCTCCCCTCCACATTTCCTCTTTGTCTCTATCTGCTGTTTTTCCAGGCCAGCAAATAGAAAGAGGAGGAGGAGAGGTGGAGACAAGTAGGTAGATAGGGAAAGGCACCCTCCACCAAGCAGCTGCCAGAGGCAAGAACACCCATTGGCTTCATGGATGGGTTGGCCCTTGGAATAGGATACTTCCATGAGAGATGCTTAAATTGATAACTTAAATTGACTGCACAATTTAATCTGACTGTGTGTTATTTTGGCACATCGTACATAGCCGCCTTTGGCAGTTGAAAAAGGCAGGATATAAATTTTTCAAATAAATGAATACATCCACCCGTCTGTCTATCCATACATACATATTGCTAGTATTGTTTATTTTCATTCCTTGTTTAACATTTTATTTATTGAAAGTGTTCATTAGCGTTAAGGGTTGTATCCTGAAAATGTTAGTCATGACTAAGCACCATTGAAAACAGTAAAACAATTTACAGCCCAATCCTATCCTGCTCTGGAACAGGCAGGCCAACTGGCTTGCGCCTTATCCACGCAGGGTAGGAGGTGGTTGCCGCGCAACTTGGAATACGATTCTTTTTCCCTTACCCCGTGTCACACAGCAGCCCCCCCAATGGGACAATTTTGCTGGTGCAGATCTGAGCAGCCCAGTGTAACCCTGGGCTGCTCAGGAGGGGAGTTTAGGATACGGCTTAGGTCTCCCAGGCTGGTCCCACCCACCTGCCGGGCCTGATCCGCCCTCCAGTCTGCACACCAAGATGAGAACAAAGTGCTTATTTCTGACCATTGTCTGCTTAGTGTTATTATTTCCTGCTTAATGACGACACTTCTGGTTTTCAAGCAGGCACCATGAATGCTGTCCGGCCTGGTGTATTATACAAATTAACACCCCTGATTAAGAACATAGTAATATGTGAGTCAAGTCACTTGTAGTAGAAGTACATACAAGAAAAATAACATTATTGATACCCAGAGGTGCACTTGTATTGATTCAGTTTTAGCTGTTTCTCCTCAGGTGTTTCCAAAAAAGTGGATATAACCACACACCACAGAAGCTATTGCTTTTCCCCCCTTGCAGTTAAGGAAGTATTTAATCTGCTCCCTCAGCCATGAATGATTTAAAGATAGAGCAGCATGGGACCATTTAGGAAATGACAACCCTGTTATCATCCCATAAGGATTGGTGCAATCATCAGCACTTGAAGCTTTTTGTGTAATTTTCGAGCTCCTTGTTTAAAGTGTCCTGATGACCAGTAAGTGTGAGCACTGAAGGAAACAGTTTGAATGTAGCTAGCTAAAGACACACAGATCTGAGCTTGCAGCTGGCTGGCAAGAAGAAGCCTTAAGGGACTGCTTGCTTCTGGGCATGTGATGCTGCTTTAAAGACTTGAGTGCTACTTCCATGCTCCCCATACTTAGGGACAAAGTTAACTGAGCTCAGAAGCTTGACCTTTTTGGTCAAAAAATGGAAGTGGTCTCTGATTGGTGATAAGGGCTTTATACAGCAATGGGGAGGCCTACAGAGGGGGCTGTGCGCTCCCTGCTCCCTGCTGGAGGCCAGTGCTGCACTCCAGCCAAATAAACAAGCCCCTTGGTAGCGGCAGTGCCACGATTGCACCGTTGCTATCGCCACCCCCTCCCTGCCCATGCAAACACTTGTCTAGTTCTCAACTCCTCTGTAGGAGTTTGGAAAGCTCTGATGTAGTATATACATTTATTAAAAGAAAAAAGGGAAAGAAGAATAAAAGCAAAACTTAAGAATACAATTTAGGAATACATCAGGCAGACAGAAAATAACACAGCTAAGAGTGCAGTCCTAAGATTGTGTTAGGCTGGCATAAGTCCCTTACACTGGCCTGGGAGTGTCACAAATGTGCTGAAAGGCACATTTGCGCCTCCTTCAGAGTTAGGCAGGCTGGTTCACAGACGTGTTCCAGCCCACAGAGGCCAGATCTGATCTCCACGCCAATATGGATGCGTACATTTGTGCCAGCAGCGGGCTGCTGGTGCAGGGGTTTGGAGAGGGTGGGGGAGGGAGTTATGGGAGCATTCTGGAGCAGGGGGAAGGTGGCAGGCAGACTGGTGGGCGGACCAGATCTGGGAGACCGTTGGTGCCAGAATCCGGCACTTAACCTGGATCCTACCCCCCTCCTGCGTGGTGCCGCCTAAAGCCGGGCTCTCAGATCTGTGCCAACTCTTTAGGAGCCAGCCGGCCTGCCTGCTCCATGGCAGGTTAGGATTGGGCTGTAAATTTCATAGCTATACTCTGACTGATCTCACCTTAGGAGCATAGCTTCAAAGCATACACAAAGTACTGGAATGCTATCTGGACCACTGGAACACAGCACAGCCAACCAGCATGCTACATCCAACAAATGGAGGGTAACTATCACAACACCCACATTTCCCCAAATGCAGTCACATACCATGAGAGCATCAAGTCTAATATATTAAAAATAAAATATTGAAATGAATGGGGACCCACCTGGAATTGGCTTGTGACCCCCTGGTGAGTCCCAACCCACAGTTTGAGAAACACTGCACTAGACCAAAAAGGAGAGATCTAAAGAAATAATTTTTAATTAATAAAAATAACAAATTATGAATAGTAATCAGGGTCCTGTGCTCTCAAGGCTGCTCTTTGTGTGAATGTGTAGACATTTTCTAGACTCTCCCAAGAAATGGAGTTCATTGTTCCTTCAAACCTTTAGTCATTCCAAAGTACACAGAAGGCCGAACTGTTGAGCAAGATGTGCAGTTAGGGACTTCCATGCCAGATAAAAGACTGAAACTGGGTTCCATATGATCTATGGCATCTCAATTACTAGATAAAACTGGAAAATGTGACATTTTAATTTGGGGGTATGAAGATTACCTCATACCACAGATTAGTATTCCAGATGAGCATTCAAGCTAATGATTTTCTTCTGCAAACAGGGCAAAGGTGCTTGCAAAGTTTTTTTATTTTTAATGTCTCAAAAACCTTTCATGACCCACCAAAAATTAGCTCGCAACCCACTAGTGGGTCCCAACCCACATTTTGGAAAACACTGACATAGACATAGCAGCATAACTGGCCAAAGACATAGCAGCATTTTCTCTATAAGAAAATGGATCCTCCTGTACAGTGTTTCTCAAAATGTGGGTCGGGACCCACTAGGTTGGTCGTGAGCCAATGTCAGCTGGGTCCCCATTCATTTCAATATTTTATTTTTAATATCTTAGACTTGATGCTACCATGGTATGCGATTACATCTGGGGAAATATTACAGCTCTTTACTTTTAACAGGCTACTATGTATACGCTTTTAACAATGATAGTAAATGGGACTTACTCCAGTGGCGTACCTGGAGAGGGGGCAAGTGGGGCAAATGCCCTGAGCGCCGACCCTCTAGGGGGCGCCTCCTCGAGCTTCGCCCACCCTGCCACTCTGCTGGCTTCTGTCCCTTCAAAATAAACCCTCCTCCCGACAGACGAAGGGCACCCAGGATTGCTGCTGGAGGGGCAGCAAGCTGCTGCCTCTCTGACAGCGATCCAGCACCAGACCAGGCTGCCCCCTTCTCCCCTCCTCCTTTATAGGAGGAGAGGAAAGGTGCACCCTAGAGAGGCAGCGCATTGGGAGTTGCAACTCCCAGCGCACAGACACTCTAGGGCGCCTGTTTCCTCTCCTCCTTTCCCAGTGCTACACATCTGAGAACCACTGCTCTAGTAGATTAATCTGAAATGTTTACTTATGAAAGAAGTAGGGAACACAAAATGTTATGAGCGTCCTACAATGAGGGCCAAACACTAACAATATTATGTAGTACATTTTAATCCTGCTTTTCCCCCCCATTTTGTACTGTTAATGTGAGGTCTGAGTTAACTAGTGAAAACCAGCTGGTAGAAGGGGTGCTTCATTCTTCTCCAGCAAATGCCCCTCCAAGTTTTATTTTATCTCCAACCAGGCTCCAAAACAGAAAGTAAGTTTGGTTTGAAACAGGACCACAGTAGGGGCATAAGATTATAATTTTATAATTGGGTTCCTAATTGAGTTGCCTTATTTAGAAAACAGAAACTAAGCATGCAAAAGCCAATTATGTGCTTAAGGTCACATGTAGTTTGAAAAAAGGTTTGACGCAGGGAAAATTAGTGTTTATATCTGTCTACAGTACAGTTGTGCAGTGCTGATTGCTTGTGTTTTCAGGTGACAGCATTTCTGTGGGGGGCAGTTGCTATCTCTCCCTGCTACTGTTTTTCTGAAGTTTACCATCTGCTTCCCTCTTATCGTTTTCTTCTCTTCATGGCCCGAGGAGGTGCATATTTATTGATGGCTAATTTTTGGAGGGTATGCTAGCATCTCTCTGAGTGCTGCCCTCCTGACATAAACTGGGGAAACTTTGCTGCAGGGAACCCCTGCAGCTCTTGAATGACAGCCATCTGTGCTCTGAATACTTGACTTGACGTCATTGGCGAGATGAAGAATTTTTGAGCAAAGCTATCAACAACCTTGTTTCCCAAGCTGGTGCCGGTTCAAGCCTTCCCAGTGGCCAAATTCCTTTTTGGTTGCTGTGCAAAGACTCCAGGTTGCAATGCTGATGCTTATCTTCAAAAAAACAGAAGTGAAATGTGCCAATTCAGTCAAGGCAAGTTGGATTTCCTACGTATAGGTGATGGTAACCTTGTTCTGAATATATCTCCAAGGGATTTTCATTTTGTTTATTCAAGCATTGTGCAAGCCGGAGGTGGGAACAGCCCTTGACCTGTGAACTTGTATCTGATTCCTGATAATTCCAGCTGGCTCACTTTCAGTTGGTTTGCAGCATCCTATGCATGCCTACTCAGAATTAACAGCCCAATCCTAACCTGCTCTGGCATAGGCAGGCTAATAGGCCTGTGCCATGTCCAGCACAGGTCAGGAGGTGGCTGTGGCGCAATTCAGAGTAAGGGGACTTATGTAACACCCCTTTCCCCAAGTAACACCTCAGCCACCACAGTGGGGCTGCTGGGCTGCTTGGGAGGGGGGTTAGGATCTGGCCTAGATGCCAAAGTCTTGTCCCACCCCCTCCCAGGCCCAGCCCACCCTCACCCACCACGAAACACCTGGTTCCACCTTTCCCTTACCCTCTGCAAACCCCCATGCCAGCCACCCCAGGTTGATGCAAACCTACCTTTCCAGGACAGAGTGGAGGCTGGATTTGGCCTCCGTGGGCCAGCACGCCTCCTCAATAGCCCAGCTGACTCCTCAGGAAGTGCAATCATGCCTGATGCCAGTGCTTTCCAAACTTTTTTGCACCAGGACCCACTTTTTAAAATGACAATATATCGTGAACCATATAGCTTTACTAGACACCCCCCCCCCGCAAAAGTGATATAGAAATATTTTCATGTATAATTAATAAAGTATAAATAATAATTGGGGTCTTGTGCTCTTGAGGCTGCTAGAGATCTTACATATAGTAGGTGTGCACAGACATTTGCTAGACCCTCCCGAGAAACAGAGTCCAAAGACTGTTGCGCCAAACCTTTACAGTCATTCCAGGGTATCTAGAAGGGTGAACTGGAGAGCAAGATCTGCACTTAGGGACTTCCAGGCCAGACAAAAGACTAAAACTGGGTTTATGCTAATTACAAGAGAAAATGGGAAAATGTGACGTTTTAACTTGGGGGTAAGAAGTTCAGCCACAAGAGCAGTCTTTCCATCTGGATTGCCTGCTGCTGCAATTTTCTTCTGCAATTCAGGCAAGGGTGCTAGCAAAGATTAAGAAAAACAAATTTCAGAAATTTCAGGGGGGTAGGGGGGAGGTGGGATGGAGGTGTTTTGGGATGGGGTAGGGTGGGCAGTGGGCATTCCCCAGGGCAGGTGAGCAGGGAGTGGGAGGCAGGGCCAGGATCCGGCACTTACACTGGATCCTAGCCCCATTCCTGGGCAGCCCAGTGCAGTCCCAGGCTGCTCAGATTTGCTCCACCTCATCAGGTAGCACAGATCCTATTAGGCCCATTGGGGCTGCTGCGGCTGTCCCTGGGGTAAGGGTAAAAATTTCCCCTTGTCTCAGGCCAAGCCTAAGACAGCCCGAAACTTGCACTAGATACAATGCAGGCCCACCTGTTCCAATGCAAATTAGGATTGGGGTGTGTCATTGAATTCAGTGAAACTTACTCCTAGGGAAGTGTGTATAGGGTTACAGCCTAAGGCTGGAGAGACCTGTTGCAAGTCATTGTAAACAATCCTGCCTTAGATATACCAACAATTTGGTTCAATATAAGGCAGTCTCGTATAATCATATGACAGCCCTTGATAAAAGAACGCATCCCTTTCCCATTTGCATTGAGTGGCAAGGCTGAGCAGTGCATTCAGTGCACAAACACACTGCAGAAGCACTGCCACTGATTTTGATCAAGCTGCTCTTCTCTTATGAGGTGTTGTTATCTCTAACAGCACCTCATGAGGAAGGAGGACCAGCCCATCCATGAGGCCAACTGAAGCAATCACCGAAGGCAGCAGATTGGTGGGGGGGACACCCATCTGTTTACTTGTCTCCAGGACTCCTCCCTCACCTTCCACTCTTTGCATTGGAAAAGGAGAAGGAAACAGAGATGAAGAAATGTGAAGGGGAGGAAAGTACTGAGCTAGAACATTGGAGAGAGGAAGAACCTAGAGTCTGGCACATCATTAGGTATTTGGGGGGGGGGGGCAGACTTTGGCATGCTCCTGAGGCATCAGGAAGTCTTGGCCTGGTCCTGAGAGGAAGTTTCAAGTGTTCCCATGGCTGTGAATTAAGGGTGTCATCATTGTATAACAGGGTTTTGATTCAAAATCTTTCACCCAGTGTGATGATCATTATAATATTATGATTGTGTACGTTTTATTTATTTAAGAAATTTATATCCTGCCTTTGCTTTGCCAAGGAAATATCACCATCCTATGGATTTAACATGATCTTAGACCAGTGCTTCCCAAACTCCTACAAGGGAGTTGGGAGCACTGTAAGTCGTTGCAGGGGAGGAACGTCCTGCTGCTGGGGATGGGAACAGGGTTTTCTACTTCCCTGCAGCCAGTGCTGCAGTCCTGAGGGGTCTGGGGAGGGGGTTGGGGAGCCCTCCTCAGGGCTCCCCATGCCTGAAAAAGTGTAACAAAGGGGGGACACTTTTGGTTTTTCACAGCGAAACTGTAAGTGTCCATTTTTTCTTATACCCCGCAGATCCTCCAGGAAGGATTTGAAGCACTGGCTGCAGGTAAGTAGAACCCCTCCCTCCTCCTTCCCCAGCAGCAGCAAAATCCTGAGGATTGTATTGCTACCTTCTCCCCTTAAAGGGGTATTAGCCAGTGTGTCCCAGGCTGGTGGGTCATGACCCACCAGTTTGAGAACCATTACCTTAGACAGTTTAAGCAACAACTTGAAAACATTTTGTGTTTTTGCAGTTATAAGTCCATAATATACTATGCACACAACTTTATGTGGGTGCAACTATAAATAGTAATAACTTGTTACAATAATGTTATCTGCACACGTGTTCCTACATGGCTGTACAGGAAGTCACAACTGATACAATTATGATGTGAAATGGAACAATTAAATAGCTTGCACCACAATCCTCTTCTGTTAAATGTTGGAGTTTTTGGCCAGTTCAGTCTAATCGGTATCAATGCCCAACTGTAACTTGATATCAGTAGAACGTAATTGACTAATAGCACAATTCTATGCATGTTTACTCAGAAGTAAGTCCTACTGTGTTCAGTGGGGCTTATTCCCAGGAGTGTATTAAGCTTTAAAATTTAATGTACACCAGCTAAATGTAGTTTTCCTTTTAATAAACGGCTGCCCTGCCTGTACCTTGCAGATCATCTTGCTAATTTTGGGAGCAAGAACATTTTAGGTTGCTTCTAATTTTTAGGTTGCATTCTGTTCCTCTGTTTAAGGAATCTATGTACAATGGAACATTGAAAGACAGAAAGATGCCTCTGACAGAATGATGAACAAAATGTTGTCTATCGAGTCCCACTTCACTCTGATGGGATTAAGCAAGGTCAGAGAATGCTTTTGCTCAGATGTAGGATAGGTGATTTGCAAAGATCTGGAGGGAGGCTAGAGAAGACATTCAATTGTGGAAAAAATGTGTGTCCTAACCTCCCCCTCCCCACCCACACAATCACACGCTTGTAAGCCATTAATTCCAACTCTGAACTACTTTGCAAGAATGCCTATTGAAGACTGAGACAAAGCACAAGCACAATATCCTTTCTGCACATTCCATCTCTCCATTACTTCTTGCCCATCATCATTCAGACTTTTTTTTATGTTACCATTGTGAAAAGGCTTTCCTACCAAGGAAAATCAGTTGGTGGTAGGGGGTGCTTAATTCTTCTCAGGCTTAGCTTATTTTTCCCAATTAAGGGCCAGAAATAGAAGCAAATCTTTCACTCCTTGATCTTTCATCTTTTGCTCCCTTATCTTTTTCCATCTTATGAAGTGTAGGATTTTCAGTCATGGTGGGAGTAATGCTGGTTGTCATTTCCATATATCCTTCCTAATATACTTCTCAAACCTCCTTTTGCTTTCTGCCATGAGGCTCCATGACTTCTGATGGTGCCAATTCAGCCTGGCACTTTCAGAACTCCTCCATGGCTGAACCATCTGCAACTCCTGAGTGTTATACGAGTAGTAAAACACGGAAAAAAAAATCTGCATTACATGCTAGTCCTGCTCTTGTAGAAATTGCCCCTGTTGCACTTGGAGAGGATGATGTGGCAGGTGTTTCCTACAAAAATTAGGAAGGCTGAGCTGGAGAGAAGTTGTGATGCTGAGATGCTATGAGCTCCTGAGGAACCAGGGATGACTGCTCATTTGATGAGCACAAACCAATCTATGTTGATACACAAAGCCTTTGCCAAGAAAAATCAGTTGGTGGAAGGGGATGCTTATTTGTTCTCATGCTTGCTTATTCTACCCAGTAAATGCCCCTCTGAATTGTTTTTAAACATTTTTTTGCCAGTTAGGATCCAGAAATTGATGCAGATTTGACAGGGAGAAAGTGACCTCAGGTAAGGGCAATTCACAAGGAAATGTTGGTGGGTAGGTTAAGTGAAATGGGTTAGGGACTCCCCTCTATCCACAAATCCTGTCTTTCATCTGTTGTGGTCCATGTTGGTGATTTCTGAAAATGGCACAACCTATAGTCGTTGTGTTTGCATTTGTGCATGTAAAAATGAGGGTCAGCAAACCTGGGTTGTTACCATCCAGAAAATCCTTGAAAGCCTTGTACAGGATGAATTTATCAGAAGTCTCTCTTGTTTAGCAAGTGCCATGGTTACAAGCCTCATTACACTGATGATATTCACACGCAGGAAACAATGCAAAGAAAACAGGATTTGCATGGCTCCGACTCTGCTGCCCCAAGAATTCCAGGAAGTGATTATACTTTATGAAACTGTCTGTGCTCCGCTAGATTGTCTATCGCTTTTAAGGTCAACCCGTATCACGCTGCGTTTGAAATGCCCTTTGTGTAACGAAGAATGTTTATGAACCGGAGAACATGCTGTATTGTTCTCCCTGCAATTCAGTCGGAAGGTGCTGTGTTGGTGCCTGTTCGACAGGATGGCATGAAGAATCTATCATAGGTTCTTTTGGCATGAACTTGGGCACCTTTCAAAGAAAGAATGTCCACCGTGACAGCTGAAATGTGGCGGTGCATGGAGAGAGTCACGAAGGCAGCCGTCGTTCAATGAGAGGAATGCAGAAGCCCAGGCCATTGTACTGCGCGCACTTGATGTTTATTTGCGTTATGAGCTTCCTGCAACAGTCCACCTGAGGTTCATGGCAAGGTTCTGTTCCAGTAACCACTGCTCTTTCACCTTTGCAGGGGGAAAAAAAACCAGAGGTCTTTACTCTCTTCTAAGACAGCAGCAGCAGCTTTCTAGCAAGAGAAAGCTGGGAAGTGGCCCTAGGGTCAGGGTTTTCCCTGTGTGGAAGCTCCAGCCTTTGAAGAACAGGAAGAGACATAGTTGGTGCCTGCCAGCATGCTCCCTGAAATGGGAAGCAAACAATAGTTTTCCAAAGCCTTTGGACTTCTGCAGCACTACGCACGCAATAATTCCTAATGCCTGGCATCGGTTTCACAATATGGGGGCCAATGATTGTACTCTTCCTGGCCTGCGTCTTGCACATAGTTCTGCCTTTGGGTCTTAGCCAGATAGAGCAGCACCAAGAGAATATTCTAGCAGTGTTTAGTTAGGAGCTTGCAGGTGTCAGAATGGTCCTAAATTTACTCTGCTGATTAATTTTGCCTATACAGGTGTATGGCGGTCCAATCCTATCTAAATCACCTCCTGCCTAAGCTGACTGCGAGGGAGGGGGGAGTCCCAGAAGTCTCCTCCAGGTAAGGGAACATTTGTTCTCTTGCTAGATGTAAGCATCTGCTGCTGCAATGAGTCTACTCATACCTACACCAGCTAATTTGCTTATGCAGGTAAGAGTGGAACCGAGAAGGTGGATTAAAACCAGGAAGGGGGAAGAGGACATTAGTGGAGCTGTTGTTGTTGGTACTACCTCCTTCCTGGTCTCAACACACCCACTATCTGCTCCAGTCTCCACCCCACTCCTCCACCTCCCAATTCTATCTACCCCCCACACCAACTTACTGATGCCAGGGCTTTTATGGAGGCTGTTGGTGCATGGCCACAATTGTTCACCACTTGTGTTGCCAGCCCAGCAGAATGATGTGTCACATTTTGTAATCACTGTAAAGCTGCAATGCTGAAATACAAGTTTTGGCAGCATGGTGGGTCTGTAAGATTGTGCCATGAGTCTCTTATCTAGTTAAAACATGAAACATGTAAGAAGATCCCCTGCAAGATCACACCAAAGGTCTATCTAGTGTAGCATCTTGATTCCCATAGTGGGCAGTCAGATGTATCTGCATCTGGGAGACACAAAAGCAGGGCTATGTCATCCAGTAGTGTTCTCCAGCTGTTGCTTCCCAGCAACTGATAATTAGGGCCCAATCCTATACATCCCCCTCCCACCAATAGAGCCATTCCAAAAACGAGTGTGCTATATTCAGCGGCCAGTGGGACAGGTAAGATTGGGAATTGGCAGAGGGGTAGCAGGATTTAAATCCCCTTACCCCTCCATAAGCCTCCTGCTCCACAGATGGGTCTCCTTGGACTTGCACCAGCTTTGTAGCTGACACAAGTCAGGGAAGAAAGGAGTGGGGAGGATGTAAAAAAGGGGATAGGATCCAATGTGCTGTTGCTGCAGATCATCACCTCCCCACTTTCATTCCTCCCCCTCTGCACCCGGTTTTGTCCCCTCCCTGCCCACCCACTGCTATCTTACCTGCTCCAGCAGGTGCAGCAGGAATCTGCAACAACTGCGGAATACTGTCATCTCTTGTGGCAGCACTCCCAAAATGGCTGACAATGGAGTGCTCCAAGTGCTGTCAGTGGCCATTTTGGAACCGTGGAAGTGTCTCCCACTGTTGCAGTGGTCTCTGGCCAGCAGCCCATAGGATTGGGCTGTTAGAGGAAGTTTGCCTCTGAACCCAGAGGCAGCATATAGTCATCATGACTTGCAGCCATTGATAGACTTTTCCTACATGAATGAATCTAAATCCCCTTTCAAAACTTTCTAGGTTTGTGGCCATCAGCACACCTTGTGTCAGTGAATTCCACAATATGCAGAATGAGCTTTGTGTGTGGCGTCCGACAATCAACATTCATAGTGACTGACTGGCTGCTTTCTCATATACAGGGCTGTCTGGCAGTCAGGAAATGGCAGAGGGAGGTGTGAACAGTGTGTAGGGTATTTCTTAATGGGAAACTTCCCTAGGAAAGTGAGAGGTTGCATTGACCTTGGGTACCTGAGGGGAGGAGTTGAGGTTGAGCAGTGTAAGGTGATTGCTGCCCACTTCCTTCTGTCCTACCCTCCTCATCAAAGGCAGCAGCATGACTTGATGGTTTCTGGGTGTGTGTATTCTGATTGAGACACTGACTAGGATTCAGTCTGTGGGTGAGAGAGAAACTAGAAGGGAAACTAAGGGGAAGAGACAGCCCCAGGGCTTAGGCACCTTTTGTGTTGCAGAGCTGCCTCTGGAGTATGCTACTTCATTGGATTTCAATACTTAACCTGTATATTTGTCAAGAAAGCAAATTTTACAAGGACACTATAAGCATCCAGTGATCTCTACTAGCAAGGAAGCCAGAACCCAGGTCACTCTGCACCCCAGAAGTTGTCACTACCCTGGAAAGTCAGACACATTGTATATAATGTTCCTGGAAAGTAATGTTATGTTTTATTTTTATTTATTTTTCACATTTTTATAGTGCTTTCTCCCTAAAGAGCTGAGGGTGATGGATGTTGTTCTTTCCCTCCTTTTGTCCTCATAACAACCCTGTGAGGTAGGTGAGGCGGAGAGATAGTGACTGACCCAAAGTCACCCAGGAAGCTTTGTGGCTGAGCAGGGATTTGAACCTAGACTTTACAGGACTTAAGCCCAACTCCCAAACCACTATACCAGTGATTTTCAACCAGTACACCATGGTACATAGGCGTGCAGGGAATGGTCTGCAGGTGTGTTGTGAGAGTTTTTTGGGGGGGTAGTTTATTAGAAGGGCCATTGGAGATATGAGCCACCCACTGACAGCATGGTGTGCCTTGTCTGTTGTCAAAAAGCTGATGGTGACAATTGTAGTGCCTTGTCAGTGTGCCATGAGATGAAAAAGGTTGAAAACTGCTGCACTATACCATCCTGGCTTTGAATACTCTGCTTTGAACATGCTGTGCTTTGTCACTGCCCTAGCTCTGGATGAGGAGATGATATCTGACTCAGTAGAGAATTAAAAGACACAGTGATGATGACCATCAGTGGTACACCCTCAATGCCTCTACCAGAAATCATGCCCTGCAGTTCAGTCAGATTTGTTTCAGTTCTGTTGATTGCAGAATTGAAATTGACAAACTATGTTTGCAGATCTGAAAAAGGCTTATTTGGGCAGAAATGGGGGAGAAGGTGGGGGCTGAACTGAAAGATCCCTCCCCCTTTTTTGGAACATCTATCCCTTTTTCAAAAGTGAAGGGGCTCCCATTGGTACAGCTGTCTCCTAGAACAGTGTTGTGTGCAGTCCATACAATTCCACTAGTATTGCAGTTAATTCCAACTCAGAGGTGAGAATAAGGTATCTACCATACTCTGGCTGTCATGTTGTAAGATTCTGAACAATGGGGTCATGCCAGTGATTGAAGTCAATCCTAAATAAATGCTGGAATCTGGTAACACTTCCGTAATGAAGCTCTCATAAAGGAAGCAAAAATCTTCCATAAAGCAATCCCACAGCTTTTATAAGAAGAGGGGCAGGGCAGAATCAATCTTTCAAACTAGAGCTGCACAGCAGGTTACCATGAATTGTCTGAAAGTATTTGTAGTGAAACCAGTTAAGTCATTTTTGTCTAAAGGAGCAGAGTAGTACAGAGGATACTTTGGCCAATAGAGGTTAAATCCTTAATTGTTCTTTCCCTGGAGGAGTTGGCTCCAAAGAATCTTTTTCTTATTTGAGTCAGGCAAAGACTAGATTCTCTGTACCACAGGATATGGCTGCTCTTTTATTCAATGAACACATTTTCTGCCACATTCAACTAAAGAATCATTTTAAATTGGACAATTACATAATAATTATAAAAACACCGCATAACTATTCTAACAGAATGTCTATAGAGGAATGTCTAGCCCAGGGGTGTCTAAAGTTTTTGGCAGGAGGGCCACATCATCTCTCTGACACTGTGTCAGGGGCCAAATTAATTTATATTTCAAATTTGAATAAATTTACATAAATGAATATATTAAAGATGAACTTATATGAATGAATGAAGGTCTTGCAATAGCTCAAGGCCTATAAAAGGCCTTGCACAAAGCAAGGCTGGCTTCCTTTGCTGCTGCTACTGCATCACAGATGTGAAACAAGCAGTGGAGGGAGCCCTCATCCCACAGCTCACTCAAGAGGCCAAACAGTTGCCCTCACATTGAGAGCAGTTGTGTTGGGCCAGTGTGGGCTCCAACAAATCTCCAGAGGGCCAGAGGCTCATTAGAGACTAGGAGCTCCCTGAGGGCTGCATAGAGAGGCCTTGAGGGCCACAAATGGCCCCAGGGCCAGGGTTTGGGCACCCCTGGTCTAGCCTAAAATATCAGACAGTGCAAAGTGCCAAAAGAAAAAATAAATCAGTTCTGAACTGGGATGATGGGCTGTCCCATCCAATTATTCTAACTCCCTTCTAATGCCCACTTTTTGGCTAATTAACACCCCCTCTTATCTCTAGAAAGAACAGCTGTGGTGTGCAAGGAAATGAACACTGAACTCCTTATCTAAAGCAATTAACCAAATTTATTGCTACAGACACATACACTCCCTGCACTTCCTCTTGTCCAGAGGCTTTACCTCCCCAAAATTCCACTTAACTCAGTGGGTAAAGGTCCAGTCCAGTCTTCTGCAGCAGAGTCCCTCCTCTGTGTCCTCTCCAGCAGAGTGTCTCCTTCAGCAGGGTCCTGGCAGTCCCCTTCTCCCATAGGTCAGGGTCAGGTAGCCCTGCTCCTTCTGAAGCTGCCTTTTATCCTGCAGCCCCTTGTTAAGTCCAAATGCAGCTCAGCTGTGAGCTACCTCCTTAGCTCATTCAAAGTCCCATCAAAGTCAAATGAAGCTCAGGTGTCCATCCGAGTCTCCATTGGCCTTGATTGATTACATCTGTGGAGCCAGCCTTGCCCTTCCCAGAGCTGTCAAACAGCTGTCAAAACATGGAATTGCTGTCAACACCACAACATCCACCTGATGATCTTCAGCTCTTCCATTACATGGGCACACTATGAAAAAGTTAAGACCTCTCATTATTTGTTTGATAAGTTAGAGTTATCTACAAGCCCATACTCAGATGTTTTGTGATGTTTTAGAAGATGGGTAAGAGTGTACTTTGGGGGTGGGAAGAACTATAAACCAATTAAACAGTTAAAATGTGTATGTGTGTGTGTGTATACACGCACTTGGTAGGAATCTGGGAAATATATACAGGCCTCTCCTACACCATAGTGGTTGGCACAATCTCAGTCCAATCCTGCCTGGGCCGGTTGATGGTGGCACTCCTCTTCCAATGGTGCTAAGTGCTGAAAAGCAGTTGGCACCAGTAATAAAAGGTGCTGTGGCAGCACACAAAGCAGCGTGCTGCTGGAGCACCAGTGGGAAGGCTGGAGCCTTCCCATCTACTCCAGGGCAGTGCAAAGATAGCAATGACAGAGGTAAGGTGGTGGAGGAGACCTTTTTTCCCTACAAAGCAACTGGGCAAAATACTCTCTGCACACTTTTCCTATAAATATGAACCCTACCCAGATATGTCCCCTGCTTTGTACCTCAAAATGCACTGCCAATCTTTCTTTTCCCTCTCCCTCTTTTCTCAGTTATAATTTGATCATAGATTGTGGTTCCCAACCTTTAGGAGCCTGCAGACCGCTCAGGCAAAAATCGAAATCGTTGTGAACCACATGCAACCCCCCCCCCCAACCATCCTGCACACAAAAAATATAAATAAATTTGTAATAATTAGAGAAGATAAATTAAATTTATGATTCATAGAGAAGATTTTGCTGCTAGCTCTAGCTCTGGGTGGTCCATTCTCTGCCCTCTCTGGCAGTCTGTGGGGAAGTGTCTCCCAAGTGAGCTCCATAGACTACTAAAGATGGTAGAGAATGGACTGCCCTCGGCTGCAGCTGACTCTTCAGGTCTCTCTGGTGGTCTGTGGAGGAGCACTCGCTTGGTGAGATGCAGGAAGTTATCAAAATCTATCTTTTTTTTTCCTGAGACCTCACAGACCACTTCTCAGGATGTCATGGGGCATCTGTGCTCCATGGACAACAGGTTAGGAACCAGTGGATTGTTTGATTAACTGATGAGAGAGAAAGAAACCAACCGATTTACCGACAAGTGGCACTAGCATATTTAGGGAGGAATTACACATTTACACCTTCAAATGCAGATTCCCAAATCCAAGGAATGCAGGGGTGAAGAGGACATTTGTGGCGGAGAATCAGTACATTGGAAAGTGGGGTGCTTAATCCTATGGCATCTACCAAATCTATCCTGCAAATCCCCTCAGGGGTATTTTTTCTCCTTAGCCAGCCTTTCTTCCTGTTTCAGAGACTGCCATACACATTATCCACTTACAAATAGCTTGTAAATCTGTCCACAGCTATTTACAGTCAATCATTGTGGGTGACTGACTGTTTATGTTTTTGTCTCTTGTGAATATATTTCTGTAAGGGCTGCATACAGGCTTGTCAAATGTACTTTCCCAATTCAAGAAATCTGAGTCATGAACATTGTCAGGAACAGAATCTATGTGTAAGTATTTTTGAACAGTGGACACATAGTGAACACTATGAGTGGCCATAGTTGCAATAATGACAAATAAAATACGTACACCATGACAAGACGTAGGCTCCTGAAATGTAAGTTTCCTGTATTTGTGTTGTACAAAGGACCTCTCTTGGGGTAGTTTTTCCCTTATTTTGAAAGTTTGGGAATTTGAAAATTTCTACCAAATCATCTTGTTACAACAAAAATGCTTTATGAGAACTGTCTTTCTGAGGAGACAAGTCATTGGACCCCTCTAAACTTCCAGTTGGGAACCTTGAGGCAGATCAAGGTGATATGCCACAGATCAGTCTGCTGTTTTATGTAGAAGTGTTCCTTTTGTTTGCTGAAACATCATACATAACATAACTATTCCTAATTTGGGTTCCCCAATCTTAATTTTGCATACCTCAATATTTATTTACATAATTTTTATCCCACTTTTCGATTGATAGGGCCTGAAAGTGACTTATCTGTCGACGAAAATAATACCAGCCAATGATAAAATAGCAGTACTAGAAACATGAAATCCGAGTAGCAGATGCAATGGAATATAAAACTCCATTAAAAGACCTCGGAGAATCACAAAGTAGGTCTTCCCTTTTGCCAAAATGTTTTCAGAGTGGGCACCTGGCAAACCTGCCTGGGGCGGGCATTCCAGAAGCACCGCACTGTAACCAAAAAGCCAACACCTGTCTCACCTCTGAAGGTGAGGGGCACCTGGAGAAGAGCCTTCAGTGCAGATCTTAACATATATGCAGGATTGTATGGGAGATGGCATTCCTGTGGGTACCTGGGGGCCAACCCATGTAAGACTTTGGAAAAGCACCAGCACTTTGAATTGTGCTCAGAAACAGACCAGCAAGCAAACAGGGTTAACATCAGGTTCTAGGAGGACCCTGGAGCAAAGCCTTTAGGTGGGCCTCCAGTGGCACACTTGGCCTTCTCCCCCCACGGCACACAAGCACCGCCCTCCGTAATTACCTGGAAAAGGTAAAGGGAGAGTGGGTGGATGCTCCTCCAGCACTCCTGCATGCTGAAGAGGTTCAGCCACTCCTACTTCCATATTGTCCTATGAATCTCACAATTGGGCTCATCAGACAGGAGTGGCAGGTGTTCCAGGGAGTGGATGGGCCTTCCAGTGGTCCTCAGGCCCAGGTTGCAAGGACACCACCCTTGCAACCAGTGAAGCTGTATCCAAACTGGTGAATGAAATATGATCCTATTGACCTTGTCTCCTGACAAGCATTTCTGAATAACAGAAGTTTCTAAACAAGCTTCAAAGGCATGCCCTGGGAGCGGGGAAAATGTAAGAGTTCTTACCATTTTAGTCCACCTTTTACATGGAAATTGTACACAGAGTACAATGTCCAAGAATGCTGTTTCATCTGGATCTGCCTCTTTGGTGGGTGGCTGCACAATCCTGCTTTTAAAAAAAGTTTATGTCCAGCTTCTCATTCAATCAATAGGCAATGAAATATATATACTGTATACCCTGCATGTATACTATTCTGGGAAGTGCTTGCAAACAGACTTTGGTAACAATGGTTTGCAAGGCAAAATAGCCAAACTTGTTCTCACCCCAGCAGGAGTGAAAGTAGTTTCCTTGTCTTCAGATGAAAAGTAGACACAGCAGCTAAGAACATTTGGGAGGGGGGTGGAGGGGACAACATATTGCTCCTAAAATAGGCATTTAGGTTAACAGTCTTTCAACATAGTGGATGCCTAAGGAAGCAGGATATTTTTGTATATTTTTATTCCCCTCTCAAAGTGTGCAGTTCGTTTGAAATGGAACCAGGGATTATTTTCCTCCAACCATCCCTTGAATTTATTGGATTAATGAGAGAAGCCACAAAGTGTGCAGCATTGACAGATGGGCAACAACTGTTATTTAACACTCACATTGAGCTCTTTGCTTCCTGTTCAAAGAATTTACTCTTCCTATAGATCTCCTAATTGCATGTTGATTCACTTCCATGCTTTTCTTACAAGCTGAATAACAAAAGATGATTGCAGCCATAATCTCTCTTGCTGATGCTGTTTATTTGCAAGGGAGGAAAGAATGCCTTAATGTTAGGAGGGCAGCTCCTTGTCATTTCAGATCACACACAAGGACATAAGAAAAGCCCTGTTGGATCAGGCCAAGGGCCCATCTAGTCCAGCATCCTGTTTTTCACAGTGGTTCACCTGCTGCTTCTGGGAAACTCACAAGTAGGAGAAAAAGGCATATTTCTCTGCACCTGGTATTCAGAGGCATACTGCCATTGAACCTGGGGGTACTGAATAACTCTCATTACTAGTAGCCATCAATAGATCAATCCTTCATGAATTTTGTCCAATCCCCTTTTAAAGCCATCCAGGCTACTGATTATCACCACGTCTTGTGGCAACAATTTCCACAAATTAATTATGTTGTGCTGTATGAAGAAGTACAGTTGGTCTTTGGTATCCTCGGGGTATCTGTTCCCATAACACCCCCACCTCCATAGAAACCAGTATCCATGGATAATGGAATCTGCAGGGCCCAAAACCTGGAAGTGCTTGTCAGAAGGCTCTGGCAGACCTTCTGAAGTGCAGGGAGGATGCATATGACCTTACCTTGGAAGGCCCATTGGGGCCACATGGGCTGAATATGCGACAAGGGAACTACTGCCCCTTACTCTGAAGGGGACCTCTGGGAGCGTTCCCTAGTCCCATAAGATACAGCGGTGGCTATTTCGGTGCTGCTGTCTTCCTGGATGCTGGGGAAGTTTAGGATTGGACCTTTAAGCACCTCTTTGCAAGCTACAAAGCCCCAAACATTGGAGCCATTCCTTGTAAGGAAAGCGATCCAGTCCTCTGATAATTTTGGTTGCACTTTTTCCAGCTCTCTAATATCTTCCTTGAGGTGTGGTAACCAGAACTGTACCCAGCATTCCAAATGTGGCCACACCATAGAATTATATACAAGCAATATAATTTCAGCAGTCTTATTCTTGATTACTTTCCAAATGACTTCTAGCATGGAATTTGACTTTTTTTTTTTAGTCGCCATTAACATACTAGGTTAATGTTTAGATAGAGCTCTTCACTAGGACCCCAAGATCTCTTTCCTCATTCATCACAGTTTAGACCCCATATGAAGTTTGGAATTTTTTTGGCCAAATAAATATAATTTCACACTTATTTACATTGAACAGCTGTGGGCATCTTAATTCCTGCTATTCTCAACATGCTTTCTCAGAGTTTTGACAGCAATATAATTTATGGCATATTTTTCTCTTTTTTAGTTGCGCTTATCAGCTCTTTGAACATTTTTGATTACTGCATGGGGAAATATTTGATGGGTTGACATAATTGTTAAAGTGAACATGCAGACTTCTAAGACAAGTCAGCCAAGCTGCAGGTTCTCATCATATATCTGGTGCTGGACAGTGTACTGATTCAAACTTAATGCAGCCCATTAGCCTAATCATAATTAAGAGATAGGGAGCATCCTGTGGGCTCACATGCTCTTTCCCCCTCCACTCTGTTGCACTTTCCTTTATACTTCTTTTTCAGATTGGATCCTGGTGTAGCATTATGTCTGCATCAGCATTTTTATTGAACATAATGAGCTCGAACCATACCCAAGAGTGACTTTTCACTACACAAAGTGGAATTTGTCAACCACAAAGTGGTTCTGATCTCTACACGAAGGTTAGAGGTTTGGGAAGCATTATATCAGCACCAGACCTGCACAATGGCCTCACTAGCGTTTGCGTCACCCTGTGCAGGAGGCCAGCATGTCACCCCCATGATGGACCTCCTCCCATGCAGTGGGCGGGGCAACAACTCAGGTGGTGGGCATGGTGAATGTACCATCGCCCCACCCCTGCTGGTTTTTTGGCTATACTTTTTGATAGAACACAGATATTTCAAAGCGGTTTGTTTCCTTGCATTCTGCGTGAAATTACACATCAATTGATATATAACATGATGGTATTATTCCTACAAACTGATTTTAGCAATTTTGGTCACTAGTGGTGTGACCCAAGGGTGTCACCTTACTAATACCTTGTTGGTTCCATGCTGTGTCATAACATCTCATTGACTGTTCGAACAATCAGTCTCATTGGTCTCGTTCAATCTCACTTGATCAGTCTCATTCTGAGTTAAATCATTCTGAAATGTACTTTTTTGTTACATAACACAGTTGCATTTTTGTTTTGGGTTTTTTTGGCATAACATTTGATAGAATGGAGATATTTTACTCAGTCTTTTTTCAGTGCATTCTGCTGCAAATTACACATCAAATGGTATAAAACATGATGGTATTATTCCTAAAAAACTGCAGTTTTGGTCACTAGTGATATCACCCTCCTTTGTGCGTCACTCCCCTTTGTGCATCACCCAGTGAGGCCTACACCCCCCTAGCGATGCCACTGGGTCTGCAGCGCTTCAGGCTACACGTTTGATGAGCAAAACCCCTCTATAACTCTCAAAATTAGCATTTTCAGGGAAAGGGACTAGAACCTCCTTCCTGTCATGCCAACTGTGTATCTGTAGGCCAGTGATTTTCAACCACTGGGCTGTGGCATATTGGTGTTCTGTGAATGGTCTGCAGATATGCTGCAGGAGTTTGGGGGAGGGTCATATATTATTAGGGCTATTGGGGGATGTAAGCAGCCCATCAACAGCATGGTGTGCCTTGTCTATTGTCAAAAAACTAATGGTGTGCCTTGACAATTTGTGCCTTCTCAGTGTGCCATGAATATTGGTGTTCTAGGCAATAGTTTTAAAGCTGGGGAGCCCTCCAACCCACATGCACATACAGGACTTTCTGCTTTCCAGTGCAAACTGGATGATTATCTCATTCTCTCCACCTTCATTAACCTGCATGTGGGTTGTAGCATCTTAAAGGCTAACAGGACTATTTCTGCATAAGCTTTTATGCATAAACTACAGTCTACTTCAACAGGGTATTGACAGTCATTATTTGATCTGTAGGAGGGAATATAATAAGGGGGAAATGGTTAGAGTATCTTTCATTGGGTCACCTTATGTTGATTTTAAAACATGCAGACTTTTGCATTATACAGAAGTCTTCACTTAACAGTCTGAAAAGAAATTATTCCCAACACAAATGATGGGACCAGGTTGCTGGAGATCTTTCGCAAAGCCCTGACAGCACCCCATGGTATCCCTACACACCCCCTGATGATACACTGGGTGCTACCACTGCCACTTATGGTTCAGGGATTAACTTGATCAAATGAATCTTCTGATGGGCATGGGCCAGTGCCCAGCTAAGCCAGCCTCTGCAGCCTGCCCAACATAGCAAAGTGGTTTCCTAATTAAAATTAAAGAATATCACAATAGCCCTGCTGGGTGAGGCCAAAGGCTCATCTAGTTCAATATCCTCAGTGACCAACCAGATGCCCCATAAGCAGGAGAGGAAGGAATACTTCAATCACTCTTCCTTGTAAGTGGTAATCAGAGAACTTTGAAGGGAGCACACAGGTAACATATAACCATCATGACTAGTTCCCATTGATAGACTTGGCCTCTGTGACTTGTCCTTCAAGCAAAATTATTCTTCTTGCTTTGTGAAAACAGTGGCCTCATCACCAAATTTCAGCCAACAGAAAAATGAGATGTAATGCAATCATTTGGCCAGCAGGGGTCAACCACAGCCTGTAATGAGATCGAGCACTTGTTTCGTTCCTACGTATTTTCTCTTTTCAAGGCATTTTATGCAACAGTAATGTGTGCTTGCGCCTACATCTAAATGGGTTCCTCCAGTTAAAAATAAAAGCTAGCCTTCTGTTTGCATCGCTTACTGTACTCTCTTAAGATTTGATGCGTATGCAGAAAGATGCTTAGCAGCTGCTGCTCCACACGTCATCACAAACCCCAATGTTATTCCGGTGTAGTGGGGGAGATTTGCCAGCATTGTAGAGACATCTGGTCAAATGAGTGAGATCCAAGTAAAAGACCATTCACCCTCACTAATTCATTCCTGAGTACCAACTGGCAGCAGTATGACTGGCTAACTTGTGCAAATGGCATTGTCGGTGCTGGACCAGCCGTGCGGTGGGATGAAGGATTTGCTTTAAGTGGTACGTTAAAGTGACAAACTTGTGGGAGGTAGCCTGTAGCTGCCTGTTATCACCTTAAACCTTTTGCCTCCCTGCCTGCTCCACTCCCTCACTGCCCCATCTTCTTTTCACACACTGTCCAGGGACATGAGGCTGGACATGGGGAAGAACATCCTAACTGTCAGAGCTGCCTGGCACTGGAACAGCTGGCCTTGCTTTGTTGTGGGCTCTCCCTCATTGGAGGTTTACAAACAGAGGGTGAGTGGCTAGTTGTAAGGGGTGCAGTAGTTGCCTTCGTTGAGCAGGGAGTTCAGCTAGATGACCTCCAAGGTCCCTTCCAACTGTAGTACTCTTTGATTCCAGGAAAGGAGAAGGGGTGGTTTACCTGTTCTTCCAGCACCTCTCATGAACATCTTCTGCTCCCAGGATGCTCCCTGCCTGTACAGTTTTGAAACAGCAGCAGGTGGCAGGGAGGTGGAGGTGGTGGCACAGTGGCAGTAAGGGGGATGCATGCCAACACAGGCAACAAAAGGGGGGGAGTGGCAGAATTTGCATACTGCTTGGGGTACTGGCTTGGCTTCAACCAGGCCCAGATATCATCTTTTTTTTTATCTGCTCTTTTGAATATGTTGCACTTCCTTGTCCTGAGAAGTGGCTAATATTTAGTTAAAAACACCATTCATATAATACTGCTTTAAAAGCACTGCAGGGAGAAGAGGCAATGGTGGATTCTGTCTTACTGGCCTCCCTTCTCCTCTTCCTCTTCCTCCTCAGATGCTGTTGGAGTTTCACAATCTATGATGATTTCTTATAGTTTTATAAGCAAAAAGACATGGAGCTTGGCCCCAAGACGCGAACAATCTAAATGTTGACAGTAGGGGGAATGATGAAGAATGGAGAGTGGAAGACAGAAAGAGATGAGAGGAGCAAAGAAGGCAGCCCAGAATGCCACCTGACGCAGCGTTAGGTCCACTGCCTCTGCACAATTAGAAAAAAAAGTGCAGGCACTTATCACACTCCTTGCCAGTTTCTTCAGTTGCAGAAGTGCAGGACCTGCAGTCTGATTAAAGGCTTTTTTGTTTGCATGGTCTCTGTGTAAATCAAACAAAAATCTGTCACTTCCATGTTTGAAAAAACTGTGCCCAGAGTGAGGTATATAGGCCAGTGATTCACTTTCTCCTCATTTTTGACAGGTAGAAAGCAGATCAGGTTGCATTCACGGCAGGCTGGAGGGAGGCAGCTGCAGACTTGGGGTGAAGTGTACCCCAAATCCATCCCCTTCTTCCCCCCCCATCTGCTGCTGATGCAACCTGCATCACCTCACCTAATGGATGGGTGGTCCCTGAATGAATGAATTTCTGTGACCAAGTATAGTTTCGTATTCCTCAGCTTGATTGTAGCTCAGGATGAAAATTAAAGGAGGTTTAAGGGAAAATGTGAGTTTTGAAAAGCAGGTCTAGGCAAGAGAGAAGCCATCCTAGTCAGGAGATCACTTGCCCTTCCTATCCCACCTGATATACCCTTTGATAGTATGTATTCTGAAATATGTGTCTCTGTGTGATGAACCAGCATGTCTTTCACCAGACCTGCAGGCAGTTTACAGGGCAAAAACCTGCAGAATAAGGGAAGCTATCTGTGTCTTTCACTAGCTAATGACTAGAAAAGCCATTGGTTTGTAAGTGGTGTTTTGGGTCACTGCACAACAGCAACAGAAGCAAAAAGGAGTCAAAAAATATAGAAAGGCAAGAAAATAATATGCATGCTTTCTGTCTTGCATTATGAAGCATAGAATGGAATATATGCCTTCCACTGACGTTGCTGGGGGGGCGGTATGGGCTGTTCCAGATGACATCACTACTGGCCCAAATTTTTAAAATCTTGGTGTTTTCAAATAATACCATCATGTTATATAGCATTTGATGCGTAAATTCATGCAGAATGCAATGAAAAAAACCACATTTCTATCAAAAGTTACAGTCAAAAAACCAGTGAGGTGGGCAATAGGGCATCACCACACCCACTGCCTGGGGCGTTGCCATGCCAACTGCATGGGAGGAGGGCCATCATAGGGGTGATGTGCTGGCCTCCCAAATCAGGTGGCATAATAATAATAATTAATGCCAGTATTTATATACCGCCTTTCTTGGTCGTCAGATTTCTCCTCAGACTTTAATTCAAGGCGGTTTACATAGGCAAGCTGTTCTAAATCCCTGTAGGGATTTTTACAATTAAAGAAGGTTCTGTCTTTCAAGAACCACAACATTTCAGATGGATCTTTGCTGATCTGGTATCACATTCTGGCCGCCAGTTTCCTCCCACGCAGGCTGACAAGCAGCTCCTTCATCTCTCACTTGAAGGGCGGCCAAGACGCTTACAGGTGGAATAACTTGGCTCGGCTTGTCAGCTGCTTCAAGGTCTTGCCATTCAAGGTGCCGGTGGCCTCGAACGGGCGACTTTCGAATGTTATCTTCAGGCAAACGGAGGCTCTACCCTCTAGACCAGACCTCTTGCCCAAACCGTAGTGACACCACTGCCTGTTAGTCCTCACTTGGAATGTTGCTGAAATCCAAATTTTGATGTTGCCATAGGAGTCCTAATGCAATTTTGCAAAATTCAGCAAAACGAAAATGTGTGGATATCAAAGAGCACAAACAATGGCTGACTGCATAGGCAATCAAGTGTTGAGATATTGACTAATATCTTTTATTCTTCTGCTATATGAGATCCTGATATTCTTGTTGCCAGAATGTTGCTAGATTAACACTTCGGGAACAATTGCAGGCACAGAAAAGGCAAGCATTGAGACAGGCACCACATTGTGGATTAGATCAAATGACAGTGTTAGAGTCACTACCAAATATGGTGTTCAGGTTTGCCGGAGTGATGGGGCAACCTGACTTGGAGTGTCCTCAGATGGGGTACCTTGAGGTAAGGGAGGCTGTTTCCTGAACAGGATCCAGCCCACTGTAGGCGAGTTATGGCAGGGCTCCCCCCTTCACCCTTAAAACAGGGAGATTTGAGCCAGGGTAAGGCTCAGGAAGTGGAGGGGCCAGAACTTGCAAAGACTGCCAGCAGACCTTTATAAGCCCAACTGGGACACTGTGAAGAGAGGAGAAGGCAGACAAGAGAAAATGCCCTGAAGTAAGGAGGCCTTAACAGCCCAAGGAACCTACCCGCTTATAAGGAGGAAACAGGTGAAAGCTGAAAGGGATTTGTTACATGTGTAATAACAGCACAAAAGTTTAGTATTGGAGGAAATTTGATGAGATTTCAATGTTATGACCTTGACATAAACTTCATAGGAAAAACCACCAGACAGACTTGCCTTCAAGGAAGTTTTTCAGTTTTGCCCTTCTTCCCTTTTGCCTGTAGCCATGTGGCACTTTGGGATGTAGACTCCCTCCCTATTGTTAGCTGTACAGTGGTGCTTGGCCACCCCACAACACCTTCAAAGAATAATTGAGAATCTTCATCAATCACTGCCTCCTTCTACCCCCAATCCATGTCTGTAATTGGCTGATCCAAGCCCTCCTGACTCCGGAGGCAGCATGCCAAATACTGTCCCCCTTTACCCGATGATGTGCCAGCCTCTTCTCCCCCCACTCTACAATGCTCAAACTCAACAATCTCCACACCTCCACATTTTTCCCCTCTGTCTTCCTCTTCCTTTTTTAATCCAGGGAGGAGGAGGAGGAGGAGGAGGAGCAGTGGAGGCAAGAGGTGGACAGAGATGGGCACCCACCCCATCAATATGCTGCCCTAAGGTCATGATTTGGTCTCATGAATGGGCCAGTCCTGTGTATAAACAGGGCCAGTCCACCTATGAGTGTGGGGGGGGGCGACCTGTAGCACAATCCTTTGCATGCCTACTCATAAGTAAGTTCCACTGAGTTCCATGGGGCTTACTCCCAGGAAAGTGTGTATAGGATGCAGCCTTATGCATCCAAAGTTTTTAAGACTTAAAAGTCAAATTTTTAGAGATCCAGGCTGTTGTAGTGACTAGTTTCAAATCCCCATTCAGCCATGAAGCTTTCTGGTTTTCCTTGGGCCAGTTGTAGTCTTGGAGCCCAATTGGTACTTATTCCTACTGCCAGCAACAGAAATAATTGCTTACGGAATTTATACACTTGACATTGAAAGTGCTGTGTGCTTTTTACTCTGTGTATATGTGCGTATTTGAGTACATAATAGAAAAGGAGAGTCACTCGTTTTCCAGTTGAATCTGTTCCATACACTGTAGATATCATATTTAAGGCTGCAATCCTATGCATATTTTCTTGGGACAAAGCTCCATTTAATACAATGGAACTTACTTCTGGATGGACATGCATAGGATTGAGCTGTTCACAGAAAATGCACAGGATACTTTTAACTTTCTGTGTGAAATCATTTTTTTATCCAGTCATTTTTTCCCACTTAGGGCCCAATCCTATCCAACTTTCTTGCACCGGTGCAACCACAATGCACCCCCGAGGTAAGGTAACAAATGTTCCCATACCTTGAGAAGGCCTGTGTGACTGCCTCCCCAACCACAGGATGCAGTGCGTGCCCCATTGGCACAGCTGCACCAGCACCAGAAAATTGGATAGGATTGGGCCCTTAGTTTTCTTAACTCTTCATTTATTAAGAATATTTTTTTTTTATTCTTTGAAGGTTTGGTCTAAATTCTTTTGTTCCAAGTAATGCTCTCTCATCAACCTTTGCATCACCTCACAATTTTCTTTTCTGTAGTAGCTTAGAACATTTTCTCATGCCATTATTAGGAAAAACAAAGTAATGCTGTTATCGCAGTTCCTTCAACCATTAATTATACAATTATTAAGCCATTCCGCAGCTCACCAACTCTGTGAATTACCTGATATTCCCACCAGACAGGTCAACCACTTTATAAAGACAAATAATTTTTTTTCCTGTAACAAGTTGGCTGTGCTATTAGTATGAAAAGGCTAAATAACATTTCAGACATAACAAGACATTACAGAGGCCGAGACATTACAGCATCCTCTCAGATTCCATAACTTCTTGGTTCCCAGAGAGTAGGTAGGTTCAAAAGGAAAAATGAAAGGAGAAACTCTTTCCTAGGGATTCATTTAGGACACCGTCCAGGATTATTGAGGTCTTTCTGCAAAGCAACCTTCTGCATCCTCAATGGCCCACCTTAATCTGGACAAAACTGAGAGGGCATGAAAATCAAGAATTCTAGCACACTGCCCTGACCTCCTTGTTGAGAGTGAAAGTGTTGGTGCAGGAAACTTCATGTCAACCAATCCTTGATCTTGCTTTTGGAGCCAACCCTAAACAGACACACCACACAACCTGAAAGGAAGAACAGTGCTTTCCAGTAGCGCCTTCTCCCAGCACTGGCGTTCCTGGAGAGGGGGCAAAGCACTATCTTTAGGCGCCTGGTTGCTGATGTAAAGCGACCCTCCTCCTCACCTTCAGAGCCAGTCACAACTTTTGCAGTCAAGACTGGCTCTGAAGGCAATGAGGAGGGGCTGTTTTACACCAGCAACCAAGCACCTGAAGAAACGTAGTGTTTTGCCACCCCTCCAGGAACGCGAGTGTCTTCCCATTTATGCATCAGCATTCTAGTGCATTTTTGAACACTTCCTCAAAGTACAAAGTAGGATAGACAGTTGCAAAAAAACACAGGTTTCTTCTAAGGCTCTCCTAGTAAAAGCTTACCCATCAGATGTGCCTGTACATTTCCACATGTTCACTTGTATTTGCCCCTCCATTTCTTTTGACCAACTAAACAGGCTGGTGAAGCAACCATTTTTTTCTGCTATTATTATTGTTATTTATTTATTTATTTAGAATCATATATGTACGTGATCCTTTACTGGGAATGATGGGCTGGATCACTGCCCCAAGGGTCTTACAATTCAGAGGCGTCATAATAAGGGGCGGTTTAAAAAATGCATAAGGATCCTTTCACTTAGGGGACACTGTTTTTTTTAACCTACTCTGCCTTCATCTGGGTCTAGCAGAGCTTAACGTCAATCACAGCCTGTCTTTGCTTTGCCTTGTAAAGTGTCAAACCATACAGTACTTTCCAACTGTACCCGTATAGTAAGATCTTACTTATTTTCTCATTGTGTGAATGGGTTCCTGCTGTGCAATGAATTTATACCTAGTACTGCAGGTTGCCAATTGTATCCATTTGCCTGGAAAAATACAGATCTGCTTCATGTGGGACGTGGAAGAGGTAGCAGTGGATAGATACATGAATAAATTGTGCGTTTTCATTGCACATTGCACAAAATTGAAGCGTTTCCAAGCTTCCAGGGTCTCCTCAATAGGGGAAACTTGCAGATGTTCTGTCAAAGAAGATGCATGGGCTCTAGCCATAGTTCACAATCTCATTGCAAGAAATGAGTATGAATCCTTCTGTTGTACAACACCATAGAGGACGCAGGATGATTTACACATATTCTGTTGCTACTTTCATATCGTGCATGAAGCTATCTACAGCCTGCGTTACTCGGAAACAATCTCACAGCCTTAGTGTGCATTAAGAACATAAGAACGTAAGAAGAGCCCTGCTGGATCAGGCCAATGGCCCAAATAGTCCAGCTTCCTGTATTTCACAGTGGCCCAAAAATTGCCTTTTGATAAACCTGGGCGATAGCTCAGGGTGGTGTACATGGTTCCTCCCCTTATTTTGTCCTCACAACAACCCTGTGAGGTAGGTGAGACAGAGATAATAATAGTCATGACATGAAATGAATAATAATAATGGGCAGAAAATAAATGCAGTGAATATTTCCCCACAAGCAATGGATGAAATTCTGCATAAAATGGTTTATAACATGATGGTATTATTCCTAAAAGCCACAATTTCCAGAATTTTGGCCACTAGGAAGATTGTGGGGGATCCAGGCTTGGAGGGGGGGGGAGAAAGGGAGATTGTGGGGGGATCCAGGCTTGGAGGGGGGGACTTCTTTCTTGGGTGTTTTTTGGGGGCTGCTTTCATTGGACAGGAACCATTCTGGTGTCTTTGGATTCCTCTCAGCCTACCCTTTCTGATGAACTAAGCCAAGTCTACCTACTCACGCTGAAACGTGCGATATGGCTCAGTTTCACTTTCCATAGGGCTCCATGCATTTTTGGGTTTCCGGTTTTTTGGCCATAACTTTTGATGGAAAGGAGATATTTCACTCTGGTTTTTTGCACTGTATTCCACTGGAAATTCTGCATCCAACAGTGAATGGCATGATGGGGTTACTCCTAACTTTTGCAATGTTAGCAACGTTTGGTCATTTGTGGTGTCAACCCCGCCCCCGGGGTGGTCCCTGGGGTGGGCTGCCCCCCCACCCCTCGCTAGCTATGCCACTGGTTGGAATCCATTAGGTGGGTTGCAAGCCTATTTCAGGTGGGTCCCCATTCATTTCAATATTTTATTTTTAATATATTAAACTTGATGCTACCATGGTATGTGATGGCATTTGGGGAAATGTTACAGATCTGTACTTTGAACAGGCTACTCTGTATATCAGGGGTGTCAAACATAAGGCCTGGGAACCGGATTCGGCCCCCAGAAGCTTTTTATCTGACCCTCAGGCTCTCAGCTGCTGAATAATGCTGAGATGTTACTACTGAAAAGGCAACCCACGTGAAAATTGGGCATTTCTATCTCTTGAAATATGATCAAAATTTGCATACTTTCTCTTCTGTCATTTGCAGCTAATGAGTTTCTATGTTACTTTCTGCTTAATGATGTCACTTCCAGCCCCAACAGATGCCCTGAATGCTAACTTCGGCCTTCTGTGTGAAACGAGTTTGACATCCCTGCTGTATATGCTTTTAACAATGAGAGTCAACGGGATTTACTACTGGGTAAGTGTGGGTAGGATTGCAGGCTAACATTGTTAAAAATTTTCCTGCTTGATTATGTTGCTTCCGGTCATGACATCACTTCCAGTGGGTCCTGACAGATTCTCATTCTAAAAAGTGGGTCCCAGTGCTAAATGTTTGAGAACCACTGTCATAGTCTCTATGACATTTTAAAGTGAAAGTATGCTTTTCAACTTGAATGGAAATCTATGTGTTGAAGTTAAAATTTGCAGAATAATTTGGCAGGGCATGTTAACAGGTCGCAGGGCAATTACTTGGTCTTTATTTTTACCACTTCACATACTGCTGAGTGCACCTCTTTTCCTCCATGAAATATTAAAAAAACATGATCAAATGTGGCTTTTGGTATGCCAAAGAAGTCCATTATACAATTCTGTTTCAAAACACATGCACCTGACACAGCATGATCTGATATAGGTTTGCTCAGAAGTAAGTCCCATTGTGTTCAATAGGATTTACTGTCAGGAAAGTGTATACAGTATAGCTGAGGTATTCAATCTGTGCATCCCGCCTCCCTAGGGAGGTGTGGCTAGCCAATAGGGGTGTCCTGAAGCATCTGGGGAGAGAGGTGGCTGCAGCTGATTCTGCAGAGCTGAGAAAGAGGTGGGTGGGGCAACGTGAGGCTGGGAGGGCATGTGAAACATGGTGGGGGGAGGTGGGAGAGAAGGCTGGCTGGGCATCTGCAGATGGTGCCACATCTCATCATGGAGCTCTCTCCACGTGCAACCTTGCCCCAGGGACTACATTTCCCAGTGTGCACCTTGCCCTGGGTGTCCTGGATTGGTCAAGGCTGAAGGAGAGGAGAGGAGAGGAGTGCAGAGGTGCTGCATCTCCTCAGCACAGGGTGTGCTCCTGACAGGCTTCAAACTGGGAGGCAAGAGTAAGCTCAGTGGAGGAGGGAGCCAGCCTGCTCTTAGTGGGGGGTGTTCAAATGCTCCAGCCTGCATTGCTCCATCTTGCCTGGGGGGAACAGGGGTGGCATCTGCATGTTGGGTGTATGTGTGTGAGCAGCCCTCATCTACTGTGGGGTGAGTTGTAATCTTGCTGGGTGTGGCTGCAATCCTTTCCACACTTTCCTGGGAGTAAGCCCCATTGACTCAAATGGGGCTTACTTCTGAGCAGACCTACATAGCCTTGGGGTCTGTGTCACCTTAACCAAGGATCCTCACCTTTCTCTTTTTCTCCCCTTCAAAAAAGAAAAAAAGCCACTCTTGATGGCTTTGTCTCCAAAAATTGATTAAAAATAAAAATCCCCATTCCTTTTTAGCCATTCCCCTTTTTCCTCCTGCCTCCTTTTGGGGGGGGGCGGTACTCTGCTGGTTGCTGTTGTAAGACAAAAGGCACAATCCTAGCTAGGTCTACTCAGAAGTAAGTCCTATGGTGTTCCATGGGGCTTACTCCCAGGAAAGTGAGTTTTGGATTGCAGCCAAACAGTCTCTAGGTCTCAGTCTGCATCAGTTTGCAATTAGCAGATACACACAAAACAAAGTATTCTTCTCCCCCAGCAAATTCATCACTTCCCCCTCCCTTTCCCAAACCCTACAGGTGTGCTGCTAACAAACTCAGGGCACAATCCTAACCAGGTCTACTCAGAAGTAAGTCCTATTTTGTTCCCTAATGGGGCTTACTTTCAGGTAAGTGTGGTTAGGATTGCAGTCTCAGAGTGCTGGCAGCTGTTTTTTTGTTTCTAGTGTATAATTATAACACATTCATCCCCATTTGGGGGTAACCGAGGTGAGGTGTTGTAATGGGGAGCCGTGGCCAATGGGCACAAGGAGCGGGAGCCGGGAGTTGGAAAAGTTCGAGAACCACTGCAGTGTAGGATTGCAGCCTTTAAATTCAGTTTTCCCCCCCAGGATTTATTGGAAGATCTAAGGTTTGGACTCTTTAATGGGATTTTCTTCTTCAGAAGTATTTGGCAGCAGGGGAGAGAGGATTTATTCCCAAACCCATATTTTCAACCTAAAGACCCTGTGTATTTTAAAGTAACAATACGATTGTTCTTATTGTAAGATAGTTAAACCACATGAATCATTTAAGCCCTGAGGTGCATAACTTTTCATACTCAATATAATTCCCTGCAGATTAATGTGGCTGGTAGGCTTGATTCTTTTTTGCTGAATAAATGTAGAGAAATCCCACTGACTTCATAAGGGCTAGTTAAATGCACCATATAAAATTAAAATTAGGTATGCAACCTAAAATCAGTCTCCAGCTTTGCTAATAAATGGACTATCACTTTTTTTTCTTTTGCTTCTGCACTCCATCTTAGAAAGGATCCCTGTGTTCCATTTAGTTGGAGACGGAGCCAAATACCAACTGGTTTTTCACCTTCCAAGGGAGAGCAGCCACTGCTGCCTTATTCCAGTGGCCTTTGGCACAATCCAAGACACCTAGCAAGAGGGCTGTTCATGCACTATGCTTTGTCAAGGTATAGAAAATCTGTACCCAGCTATTCATTTCTGTGTGAATTACTGACTGTACCTTGGTTTATTTTTACAGCTCAACAAACCATATACATTGTGCACAAATTAGACCTGCATTGAATGAAATGTGTGAATAACTTATGGAGTTACAGACTAACAGTTGTATGTGATTACAAAGCTGTAGCTGTATACAGCTAAACATGTCAACATCCTGACAATCTACACTAACCTAAATAAGTCCATAGCATACATTTTCTATTCCTTTGTAAGACTATTACAAATGGCAGACTGGAATTTTTGGCCATGCCTGAATCATCTGGTTGTTTTTTTTACTGCCCTCCCTTTTTGTGGGTTTGTTGTCATTCTCATCATCATTTGCTTAACACCCAACCTGATGAAGTGCCTTTGTGAACGTAAAAGCTTGCTCACTACTTTGTCATGTAGTGACTAGTCCTCACAAAGGTCTGTGTACTGTCACTTTTTTCTATTGACTAACATAGGGTATAATCCTAACCAGGTCTACTCAGAAGTCAGTCCTATTTTGTTCAATGGGGCTTACTCTCAGGAAAGTGTGGTTAGGATTGCAGCCATAGTTGCCCATAATTTTTGTCTTTTTTAATCTTGTCATTTGTAAATTGAAGTCCTGCTGCCCTCTAGTGACCATAGACCAGTTCCACTTAAGTGTGTAGACCAGTGGTTCTCACACATTTAGCACCAGGACCCACTTTTTAGAATGAGAATCTGTCCAGGACCCACTGGAAGTAATAGTATGACATCATCAAGCGGGAAAAATTTTTACAATCTTAGGCTGCAATTCTACCCATACTTACACAGAAGTAAGTCCCATTTACTGTCATTGTTAAAAGAATATACATAGTAGCTTGTTAAAAGTACAGGTCTGTAACTTTCCACAAATGCAGTCACATACCATGGGAGCATCAAGTCTAATATATTAAAAATAAAATATTGAAATGAATGGGGACCCACCTGAAATAGGCTGGCGACCCACCTAGTGGGTCCCGACCCACAGTTTGAGAAAGACTGGTCTAACCATCTTTTAACAGCTGTTAAAAGCTGTTGATAGCAGCTGTTGATAACTCTTCCTAGCTTTCTTTTGCAGAAGGGCATTTTGAGTTGAATGTAGGAACCTGGTACTTGCTTTGCAAAATTCCATTGGAAACAGGGGTCTTCAGTTTTTTTTGCTCTTACTTCAATAAACATGAGATGTATCCGTAATAATTGCATGAGGTCTCCTCAAGGTAAGGGAATGTTTGTTCCCTGACCTTAGGGATGCATTGAGGCTGCATCTGTGCTGGAAAGTTGGGCTAGGATTTGGCCCAGAAAAGGTGTGCATGGGATCACAGCCTCAGTGAAATTGATAATTTCTCCCGTTTTCCCTCTGTGCCTTTGAGTGGTTCTCCACAGAGAATATCCATCAGTGTTGACAGATGTGCAAACATTCTCATGCATGCATTAGTATCAATGACCTGTGTGCAAGGTGTTTGACTCATTCACTCTCAAACAGAAAAATATTGCTCTGTGATCCATTTGGGCAAGCGAAAGAATCAGAGCCTTTTCTGTAATGGCGCCTGGATTGTAGGATGACCTCCCAAGAGAGATCTACCTTCTCCATCTTAGTTTGATTTTTGATGGGCAAGCAAGATTTACTTATTTCAGCAGGCTATAGATATCTGATTGGTTTCTGCACATGAATTCGATCTGTTAGTGCTATGATACGTTGGCCTTGAGATTTAATATAATAATTCTAACTATTTAAGGAAAGTCCTATAGATACTTTCCTGGGAGTAAGCATGATTGAACACAGTGCATATGCATAGTGCAGTGTTTCTCAAACTGTGGGTTGGGACCCGCTAGTTGGGTCACAAGCCAATTTCAGATGGGTCCCCATTCATTTCAATATTTTATTTTTAATATATCAGACTTGATGATACCATGGTATGTGACTGCATTTGGGGAAATACTACAGATCTGTACTTTTAAAAGACTATTATTATTAACAGTATTTATATACCGCTTTTCAACGGAAAGTTCACAAAGCAGTTTACAGAGAAAATCAAACAAACAACTAATGGCTCCCTGTCCCAAAAGGGCTCACAATCTAAAAAGATGCAAAAGAACACCAGCAGACAGCCACTAGAAAAGATAGTGCTGGGGTGAGGAGGGCCAGCTACTCTCCCCCTGCTAAATAAAAGAAGAGCACCCACTTAAAAAGTGCCTCTTACCCAGTTAGCGGGGTAAGACTACCCTGTATATGCCTTTAACAATGATAGTATATGGGACTTACTCCTGGATAAGTGAGTGTAAGATTGCATGCTAGGTTTGTTAAAAATTTTCCTGCTTGATGATGTCACTTCCGGTCCTAACATCCCTTCCGGTGGGTCCTGACAGATTCTCATTCTAAAAAGTGGGTCCCGGTGCTGAAAGTTTGAGAACCACTGGCAAAGTAGACTTCCCTGTATGTTTTATTTCTTATATACCTTGTTATATGGAGTTTGTTAGCAGCTTTGTATATGTTGTAGGGAAAAGTATGGGGATGGGGCAATAACTCAGTGGTTACAGGAGCTGCTGTGTGTGTATATGATCGCAGGTTCAATCCTTGGCATATCCAGGTGGAGTATGGAAAGACCCCCACCTGAAACCCATATATGTTACTGTGCCATATATGTTAAAAGTGGGGTATGAGTGTATGAAAATAGAGCTTCTCAGTGCAACTCATGTGTCTATTCAGAAATAAGCCCCACTGAGTTCAGTGGGACTTCCTCCACAGAAATCTTAGACTCCATGGAAGTAAGACTCCATGGTAACTTGTATGGCCAGCAAGTCTCCAGACGCTTTCCATGGATGAAATATGTTGCTGCTATAAGAAAAGAGAAGGAATGCAAGAAAAAAAAATTGAATTGGGATGTCTCTTTCCCCAGCCCCATAGAGAAGATCTGTGGAAAAACAGAATTTTAATTATTCCAAATTAGCAATCTTTTAAATAAGTATTTTAATCCTTAATCTTATAGCACATAAACACAACATATATATCAATATACAATGCACAAATAAAAACAGAATGGTTATGAAAAAGAGGAAAGCCTTCTCATAACAAATTCAAGCAATCCAGCTCAGAATTGGAAATGAAGGGGGCACTCAGTATAGAGTTGGCAACAGATTTCCAAGCCTCCAGCAATTTTCTCTGATTCCTAGTTCTCTAGAGAACGTTCTTTGCTGGTAGATAAGAAATGCCAAACTTCATTAGGGATATTTGCTTTTAATCTTGCTTTCATTTAGACTTGGAAGACTTGCACTGTTGAGTTTTCTCTCCTGATAGCACACATGTGGTTTCAAATTCTCTGTTCCCACTTTTGTAATATTAGAAGCTATCTAGATTGGAGATATGAATAAAAGGAGGGGTCTTGCACCCATAGCTTCAGAGATCTCATCAAATGATAACATTCTTCCACCCCCAAAAAAGCTTAAATCAATCCAATAATTTCCTTAGTTGCCCTAACTGAGTTATCTAATATTGCCCATCTAGATTAAATAAGTCATCCATTACTGATACTGAAGCAATAGGAGATACACATAGTTATTTTCTATTTATTCCATTGTTCCTGTAAGGCAGTAGTTCCCAAACCTTTTAGCATCAGGACCCACTTTTTTAAACAACACTCTATCGCAGTGATTTTCAACCAGTGTGCCATGGCACAGTGGTGTGCCATGAATGGTTGGCAGGTGTGCTGTGGGAGTTTGGGGGAGGGTCACTGATTGGAGAATGTGAGCCCCCCCACCAGCAGTATGGCATCAATTGTCAAAAGACTGATGGTGTGCCTTGACAATTTTAGCACCTTGTCAGTATACCATGTGATGAAAAAAGTTGAAAATCACTGCTGGGACCTACCTAGTTTTACCAGTCTTTTTAAAAAGGAGATCTAGAAAGAAATATTATTTATTTATTTATCAGTAATAATAACCAGAAAAAGACCCTCTAACGTTTATCTCCTTATATTTACACATGCTTGCAAACTGCAGAAGCTGAGCTCTTTGCCAGGTAATTAGCAGCTACAATATCTGATTTTTGAATAGCCTCAGAGTTTGAGACAATTGGGGTGCAATCCAAACAGCGCCTTATGCCGGCCTTTGCGCCTCCTCACAGGGAAGCCAAGCTGGCGCTCCGAGAAGTGCCAGCCTGTGAAGTCTGGCATAAGCCTCCGCCTCAGCTTCTCCACAGCCGCTTGTGTCAATGCGCGCGCGCCGGCACAAGTGTCAAAGGAGGCATGGGGGGAGGAGGGAAGGAGGCGTTTCTGGGTGGGGGGAGGGCGGGCAATTGGCAGCCCTGGGAGCGGGTGTGCAGGGAACTGGAGGCGGGGCTGGGACCCGGCAGTTATACCGGATCCCAACCCCTGTCCCCGCGGAGAACGGAGCGGCTTGAATTCGCTCTGCTCTACTCAGACTTGTGCTACCTCCAGAGGTGGCACAGGTCCGAGGAGACCCATTGGGGCCAGTAGCCCTTACCCAGGGGTAAGGGGAAGAGTTTCCGCTTGCCTCTGGCTGAGCCGCTGCTGCCAACAAACTTGTGCTGGATGCAGTGCAAGCCTCCTGGCTTGCCTGCTCCAGCGCAGGTTTGGATTTCTCTCTTAGTTATCTGATCCATCCATCTCCTTTTGGTGACCCACCAAAAATCAGGTCGCAGCACACCAGTGGGTCCCAACCCAGTTTGGGAACCACTGCAATAAAGCATTAACAATACAAGTTATCTTTTCAACTGTAATTTTCTCTTTTACAAGTGTTTCAAATAGCATTAGAGATAGCTTGTTCTACCAGACAGAGAGATCTAGCAGTAGTCTTCAACCATGGGAACCTGTTGGCTTCCTTCAGTCACGGAAGACTATGTTATTGCGTTGTGAATAGTGGTTCAGGAACAGAGTATCCTCTCCAGTGCGCAAAGCCTGGGTAGAGTAGATATGGAGGATAGACTGTTACCCATGCAGCAAATCCCCCCTCTCCACGTCGCTGAAATGGTCCAATGGAAAGGCAGAAGCCAATACGGTTGGTTCTAGCGGCGTAGCAAGAGTTGCCAGAACGTGACTGTGTTCAGACATGAACTGCCTCAGGGACTCCGGCTCCAGATTTTGCCTCAAGGTTGACTCCTGAAGCCTCTTCCATAACTTGATATAGCCACAAGGCAGTGGAGGTTTGGGATCAGAGTTTTCCTTCTCTTAGATGAGCTGCCTTCCCAGGCTAACGAGTCCCATCTACCCGGTGGTTGTTTAGTTGCCTCTTATGACAAGTACAGCCAAACTGAGGGCCTATTCTTATCCCCCAGCCCCCAGGGTTCCCCATGGGAACCACCAAATTGATAATCAAAACAGTACTACTAGTTCACTGGCATTAGGGCTGATGCTACCACTGACCTAGCTGCCTATAAAGCTGAACCTCAAAGTCAAGTTCCATGAGGTCAACCTGAGAAAGGGAAAGGACCAGTTATAATGGGAACTTGTAGCATTCTGCACTAGCCCTGTGTTGTAGTCAGGCAGAGTACGTAGTAGGTTTACAGTATACTGCCCCTTTAAGTACAATCCGGTTTCCAGCTCCTTTTTGCCTTCCTTTCCCTGAACTAGGAGAACCCTTGCTGCAGGTATGTGTATAGAGCCCTGCCAGGCAGCTATATATAATTATTTAAATAAAACTTTTAATTATCATTTAGTCTCCATTTATTGAATTTTTGTGGTAAGAATCTGTAGTTATTTCTAACTCTTGTGTTATGCTATTATAATTAATATCTATTCTTTTAATTCTTATGTAAGATCCTTTTGGTTATAGCTGCAAATGATCCAGAAATAAAACACAATTAGTTACCAACACCAGTATGGAGCCTAAATCCAGTAGCCCAGGTTTAGGGGACAGACAATTGCTCTTGTGATACTGGACAAGTCACTGTGATTAATAAATAAATGCTGTCTCTCGTCTAATAGTTCTCATCCCAGAAAACAGTTATCAAAATCAAAATATTTGTGACTACCTTGCAGTGAAGATCATAAGACCCCCATAGAAATGTTTTAACCTGTTAAAAACATAAGCATTGTTTATGAACATTATAGGGAGTAGTTAGAATTTTTGCTGAAACTCAATAGGTGGGTCACTGATAGAGGTTAGATAGCTGCCTCTGTTAGAAACCTGAGAGCTTTGTTTGCATATCAAAGCCTATAATTATACTGTATATCAGTGTCTGATGGAGATTTTCTAATATGTTTTGTTGTAATGGAATTATATGTAGATCACTGAGCTATAGTGCTCAGATTCATATTCATATCTGGATCAGAGGATTCATAGTCAGGGCCTCCTTGTCTGGGCACTGGAGTCCCTGGGGGGAAGTCAGCTTTGCAGTCAAGACTACAAAGTGGAAGGAAAAGAGGCAGGATAGTTTTCCCAGACCTCAGTAGGGTTCCATGCCCAAGCAGATTTGCTGGTTCATCTTGACCTTACTTGACCAAATACATCCATGCCTGGCTTGCTGAATTCATGTTGCTTGTGTATCTGACTCCTAGTTTGTACCTGACTCCTGTCTGAATCCTTCTTTCAGCAGCCATGTATGAAATGAATTTGACACCCCAGCTTTAGTACTTTGACCACACCACAATTCCAATACTGATCTGGCTTCCAAAATGCTTCAACTGAAAGTTTTTTCTGGCATTAAAAATAGTGCCTGGGGTGTGTGATCAGGATCAGACCCAAAGTGCTAAAGCCCCCCACCCTCTGCATGGTTTGAACTATGCCCCTATACTGTTTATTAAAAAAACAAAGTACAAACTGGAAGCAAACTTAACACATTTAGGGCGCAATCCTAACCCTTTATGTCAGTGCTTTAAAGCACAGGCATAGCGGTGCCAATGGGACATGTACTGCATCCCGCAGTTTGGTGGCACTCATGGAGTCCTCCTCAAAGTAAGGGAATGTTTGCTCCCTTACCTCAGTGCTGCATTGCCCTTATGTCAGTGCTGGAAAGCACTGACGTAAGGGGTTAGGACTGCACCCTTAATGTCACTCTAAGTTTGCAGTCCTATTCATACCAGGGGCAGATCCAGTGTTTTTGTTTGGGGGGGGCGGGCCATGAGCACTATCAACTCCAGAACCTAGATCCACCAGGCGGATAGACCTGGACTCCAGGTTGAACTTAATGTCTCCTGTGGCTGAGGTTTGCTGGGTGGGTGGATCTGGGCTTCAGGTTGAATTTTCATGTCCTCCGTGGCTGAGGTTCACTGGGCAGGTAGACCTGAGCTCCTGCCCAGACAAGAGTCCAGATCTACCTGCTTGGTAGACCTGGGCTCCCATTCCACCTCTTCCAGGTATGTGGACCTGGGTTCCTGGCTGTGCTTGGGCTGGTTCCTATCCTGGTAGGCACCCTTCCCTCTGGTGTCAGTTTGGGGGGACCACACACCCATGATCCCCCTTGGCTCTGCCCTGATCAATACTTACCTAGGAGCTAGCTCCTTTGAACACAATGAGACTTACTTTTGGGTAAGCATATGGAGGATCTCATTGCATAAGTCTTTCAGATTTGGTTCCTATGTAAATATACTGAACTACTAATTTGAAGTTCAATTCTGCTAACACAGTTGCAAGATAAATTTAAGATCCTATTACTAAACATAAAATAAAAAGAAATACACCTTGCAGAGGTGTTTTAAGAAACCCTCCCACACCAACTAATGGCCAGTCAGCACAAAATCTTCTAAGCGACCAGGTCACTTACATAGTTTTCCCAATTTCCTGCCTTATAACCCAAGTCTCATGTTCATTGTTCAGCAGTTGTTCACTAAATTCTGCCTATCACTAAATACTGCATATCAGAAATAATATGCCGCAAAGTCTCCTCTGAGTCAGCCTTGTGACTGCTAATAGCCGCTCTGAAGAACAGATTTGAATGCTGGAAATGAAGCATTGTTACATAAAAGACTGATTGATAGGAGCTAAAGGTGGGCAGGAAAAAAAAGTTTGTTAAAATTTGCTATCAGTGTGAAAGAATGTATTTTTGTTTAAAGCAGTGGGAGATCATAAATGCCAGCAATGAAGATGGGGAAAAATTAAACTCATACTTCAGATAGCTGTAGAGGATTGACTTCAGGAACTTTTTTCCCATGGTTGTCAACCTAAGTCTATAACTTCAGGAGCCATGCAAACTTTTGTCATGGGTTTAAAGTCAACTCTGCAAATGATCAATCAAAGCTCAACATCTGATTCAGGTTAGTTGGAACATAAGGAAGGATTGGCCTACTAGGAGTATGTACTGTGCAGTGTTTCTCAAACTGTGGGTTGGGACCCCTGAGGTGAGCCTATTTCAGGTGGGTCTCTATTCATTCCAATATTTTATTTTTAATAGACTCGATGCTACCCTGGTAAATGACTGAACTTGGGGAAATGTCACAGATCTGTACATTTAACCGGCTACTATGAAGATGCTTTTAACAACGATAGTCAATGGGACTTACTCCTGGGTAAGTGTGGGCAGGATTGCAGCCTAGGATTGTTAAAAATTTTCTTACTTGATTATGTCACTTCCAGTCATGACATCCCTTCTGGTGGGTCCTGACAGATTCTCATTCTAAAAAGTGGGTCCCAGTGCTAAAGGACTGAGAACCACTGAGTTAGTGCTTTGTCTCATGTTAAAGTGATCTTTAAACATGGAAAGATGTTGGAAGGGAGGGGGCAAAGGTTGCAGTCCTATATACACTTTCCTTGGAGTAAACCCCACTGAACACAAGAGGACTCACTTCTGAGTAGTCATGCATAGGATTATGCTCACAGTGCATGAATCATACAGTTAGCCCTCAACATCTACAGGTTTGCAATCCACAGGTTTAACTCAACAATGATTGCAAGGCTACACTGGAGGGTCTCCAAGGTCCTCCTGGATGTGATCAGAGGTCGTGTCCAGCAGGTCTTCTGAGATGTGGGGAGGCCACATGTGGCTTGCTGGAGTCTTCTAAAATATACTTCCGGTTTTCTGGCCATGGATTCCATTATCCATGGAAACTGGTATCCGAAGAGGGTCTGGGAACTGACCCCCATAGATATTGAGGGCCCACTGTCTATGCCTTCCAGAACCCCCCAAATTCAATGATTTTTGGTTTCAGGCCTGGATTCGAAGCTCACAGAGCAAGTGCTGGTTACTTGATATAATCTAGAACAGGGGTGTCCAAAGTTTTTGGCAGGAGGGCCACATCGTCTCTCTGACACTGGGGGCCGGGGGGGGAAGAATTAATTTACATTTAAAATTTGAATAAATTTACATAAGTTTACATAAATGAATATGTTAAAGATGAACTTATATGACTGAATGAAGGTCTTGCAATAGCTCAAGGCCTACAAAAGACCTTGCACAAAGCAAGGCTGGCCTTTCCTTTGGTGCCGCTACTGCATCGCAGACGTGAAACAACAAGCAGTGGAGGGAGCCCTCATCCCACAGCTCACGCAAGAGGTCAAACAGTCACCCTCACGCTGAGAGCAGTTGCGTCGGGCCAGTGCAGGCTCCAACAAATCTCCGGAGGGCCGGAGGCTCATTGGAGACTGGGGGCTCCCTGAGGGCCGCATTGAGAGACCTCAAGGGCCGCAAGTGGCCCCAGGGCCGGGGTTTGGGCACCCCTGATCTAGAAAGTCAACATCAGCATCCTCATTGTTGCTGTGAAGCTGAAAGTTGTGTGATGCTTTCCTGAAGTGAGGTGCTCTTCTGCTGCCTGATCTAAGCTGACATGTGCAGCAAAAAGCAGGAGTGTAGTGTAATTTATTTACAATATTTAGATCCTGCTGTTCCACTTCTCATCCCCTTTACACTGCCGTAAACTTGTGCTTTCTGGAAACATGGTACAGGATTCAGGAAAACAGCTTGCTACTGGTTTGGGTGATGAGGAGTAAAAGGAAACATTGCTAACATGGCCAATCTCAATTCCTGAGGGAAGCTCTATAATTGGGAAATGCTATTTGTATGATATTGTGACCTATATAATTGTCTCTAAATGGCATATTTTTCATAGTTAACCCACTAGCAATCTTGCACTGTATTCCACCACCACCACCTCCCACTGTGTTTCCTTTTCCAGTACAAATGCGCTAGTCACAAATGCCCACAGCCCTGCCACATAAGCAGTGGTTTGCCTAAACGGGTCTTTTTGTGCTCTCAGGTCAGATCCAGGCAGTAGTTCCATGCCTAGTCATGTCAGAAGAATAAAATCAGCAGAAAATTAGATGCGATGGGCGCTTTGGCGGTATGGTGACCAGATGTCATAACCGCAAAAGAGGACAGGGCACCCCAAAATGTAGTGCACTCAATAAAAATGTAGGACACGGCAAAATAAAAGCTAAAAACACTCGTATATTGATTTCATGTGGTTAATCTAAACACTAGATTACTTACTGAATTCAAAACTACATTACGTATAATTTATTAATTACAAATTATAATTAATTAATTATACTGCCTACAGGGACCTGCTCACAAGGAAAAGGAAGACATATAAGTTTTTTACCAGGAAATGTCCTGGAAAAAGAGGACATCTGGTAACCCTTGTGGCTGGCCTTGTGGACTACCCTGTGCTTGAAAAGAACTACGCAATGACAAAAGTCCAGCCTTTTTTATGGTAACACCATACAGTGTTTGTTCTGGAATAGAGGGGAGGGACTTGCTTCCAATTACTGGAAAATTGAATAATATGCCTTGACTTTCCACAGCCTTTCAGAAAATGATTTAGATCTTTGCCCCAGTGCTCCTTTACACAGGTTGCCCCTGAGAGTAACCTATCTGTCTAGGAACACCTTTATAAGATGTTTGCGGCTTCCTTCAAAAGAAGTTTCTTTCTTTAGCCATTTCCTACTCTGGAAAGTTTTGTGCCCCAAGTGGATGATATTTTACAACTCCTTTTGCCAAATCTCATGATCGTAAACCAGCAAAGTTCAGTCTGGTTTTTATTTCTTTGACAGTCCAATCCTAACCTGGCCTTCTGCAGCAGAATGTACATTCTGCCAGTGGGAGTGACGCTGTGGCAGTACATGTGATAACGTTCACAGGGCTGGCAAGGCCTCCCACTACCAGTGCAGGTAAGTTGGTGGCAGTGGTGGATAGTGGGAGGAACAGGGCAGAAAGAAGGAAGAACAGGGGAGTGTCTAGGCAGGGAGAGTTGTGGGCAAGAGACAGAATGGAGAAGAGAGGGGGCATTTACCAGCAGCACTCATGTGCACCAGTATCCTAACCCTATTCGTTAATCAAACAGCAAATTGCGAGAAGAAGCATAAATGGTATATTTTATCATAACTAAATGTGCTTGAAAGTTATACTGATTGCTGTGGAAGCAAATGTGTTAATTTGGTAACAGATCAATTATAATGGAAAGAAGAGAGCTTTATGGAAGGGTGACACCATCACCAAGGAAAATGCCTTTTTGCGGTGTGTATATGCAGTGTGTATATTTGCAGAGTCAGTATGTATATTCTGCACTACAACAGTGCTATGGAATATTCTTAATTATAAACTCCTATGAAAATGGGGGGGGGGGATGTTAGCCTTGCCTAGGGCTGGCATTGGCCCTGTATATAGCACCCACATGAAAGTGTCAGTTCACACAAACATGGGAAATACTGTTACATGTAAACATTCAGCTTAAAAAAACCAAACAAAGTTCTGTACAATGGATGGTGTACAAGAAAATGGTTGGGACAAGCGATTGCATGATATTCCTGTCCATGATCACTGCAGGTGGATGTGTCTCTTTTTAATTATATATATAAAAATTAGGGCACAATCCTAACCAGGTCTACTCAGAAGTGAGTCCTATTGTGTTCAATGGGACTTACTCCCATGAAAGTGAGGTTAGGATTGCAGCCTTAGATAGGTATCTCACACACCACACATATAGCCATACGTAAACATGCACAAATTGGGATACCATGACAGATCTTACCTTGACTACACAACCCAACGGCTGTATAGTTTGTCCCTTTGCCCTTAGGACAGTCAGCACCACAGCTGACTAGGCAACCTTTGGGCACAATCCTATGCATGTCCACTCAGAAATGTTCAATGGGGATGTGTTCAACAGGGATTACTCTCGGCGTCAAAATGGTATCCTTCGCGCCAAGAAGTTGGTGGCAGCTCCTCAGGTGAAGGAGACTTTTGTCCCCTTTCCCTGGTTAAGGGAAGTAACCCATACTTGATTCTGTAGCTGCTCTTTAGCCAGTGCAGAATCAAGGAGTCCTGTGTCAGGTCAGGTCAGAATCAAGGAGTCCCATGTCAGGCCCAACATGAGGCTCTGGATTCGGCAGAGCTGAACTCTGCTGGTCTTGCCCCCACCCGCCATGCTCCCTCCCCCACCACGCCTTCCCCCTGCCCACCTCAGAATGCCTCCTCCCCACCTTCCCCTGGCCTACCTTAACTTTCCACTGCCTGGCACTTTGCATGGAGCTCGGTCCAGCGCAGGCTTGTGCTGGGTTAGCTTCTGTGCTAGGCCTGTGGTAAGTCTCACAAATGTGCCTTATGGCACATTTGCAACAATGTGCACCGGCAGTGAGCCAGCGCGCCAAGTTCAGGATCAGGCCCTGTGCCTCCAGAGCTTGACTGATTGGGTGCAATGTGTCTAAAAGAGAAGGGCAAAAAAACCTGGGAGGGTGGATCATAAGAAAGCTCAGAGTGCCTTCAGGGGTATCCCCTTTCCACTGTAAGAAATATGGTTTTATGTCAACTATATTTGTTCAGAAGACTGCCATGATAGCATTCCCTTAAAAATCATCCAGTAAGTGCTCTATAGAGGACAAGGTGTCTCATGATGTTTTTCTCTTTCCTTGAAAAATGTGTGTATGTGTAATTAACTACAAAGGTCAAGTGTTCCCACATCCTGAAAAATCAAGAGATATAAAACTGTCATTTCTTTACCATATGATAGTGTAACCTGACCTGTATTGTGTGAACAAATCCTCAGGACCTGCTAGGGTTGTACTCCAACAAGCCTGCTAAGTTAACATACCAACAGGCTTTCATTGTTAATCAAGCCACTTAGCTTTTAGCACTAGCTACAAAGTCTTTCTCTGTTTATAATTAAAGGTGCATTACAATAGCAAGCCTCAAGACAAGCAGTTGCGGTGTGGGAGGATTCTGAAAACAATTATTCACACAGCAACTTCTTTCTGGTTTTGAAATTCTTACATTCGTCCCTTGCAAGGTGTTCTTGGAACAGAACAGCTCTGTGGCAGAGTAAACATACTAAAAGACCCTAGTAAGAATAACAACATTGGAGTGTCTTGACGATGTGGGCATATGTTGCAAAGGATTTCATGACACACAACAAAAAATGGAAATGGAGTGGCTTGCATATTTGATATGAAGAAGGTGCAGTCTCACTATTACCAGCTAAAGTAAAGATGCATTTATTTTATTTGAATGGTACAATTGTGTGTATAGGATTGCAACCTAACACACTCAGAAATGTCACTGCATAACAGCACCTTGGAAAGGCTCAAATGGGCAACCAGTCCCTTCCCACAGAACGGAATCCACAGAATACTTCCACCATGCTACACTGCCGAAGAAGGCTTGTACCTGATTCGGTGCTGGGTTCATGGGCAAAGTCGTCCCTGCCAGTTATAATTCTATAGCGAACTTTCATCTTTCAAAAATCCATTACGTGGGCGAGAATGAAGCAGGGGCAGCACAACCTCATTCAGTGGCATAAATGGTTTCTTTGGCAACCAGCACATCAAATTGCCTTGCATTTCGCACATGGCAACTAAAGTGTAAAAGCATCTATATTTAGACTGCAAGTTGGACGTAGTTTGTCTCCTTCGTTGCAGTAAATTTGCATGCATCATCTTAACTGTCCCTAGACACTGATGTCCTCTAGAGAGGCTTCCGGATCCATATCCCTCATGGCATGTAAAGGGCAGAGAGGCAAAAGAGTTTAAATACATATCTATATTAATTGGGTCCTGTGCCTGGAACAAATCACCCACTGTTCAATAAACGAGCACCTGTGAGTGCTCCATCTGGATTCTTTTGTTTTGCTTCAGTGTTTCCTTGTTCTTAAGGATTTACTGACCTTTGCCAGCTAAGTTGACTGTGGACTTCTGCCATACAATCTCCTCCCTGATCCTTGTTTGCAATACACTGTAGTAGATTCAGCAGTGTTTGTAAGGGGTGCTCCCTATTAAGGAAAATATCCCAAACTTACTCAGAAGGTAGGAGAAAAGCTGGAAAATGCATACATTGTGTGCATGAATGTCTGTTATCACACTGGGTTGGTCAGGTGAATAAAATGTCTGGCCCTGAATATATATGGTACACTTGATTGTTGATCTATATGCATGTACAGTTCTTCATACATTATATTTAGTTGCACATTTAGCAGCACACAAGATCTGTACTTTACATTTTTGAGGAATCTAGTTTTTAACTTGTGCATGAGCCCCTGTGAGGCACATTCAGCCAACAGGGAGAATGTACGGCCCATTGATCGGTTGGGAGGCAGAACGTACAGCCCCACAATCAGTTGAGCAGTTACTCATGCAGCCCTCCCAATCGGCTGGTTGGTGGAACAATAGCTTGGAGACACCATTGGCCACCATCCACTCCTGGCCACCAGAAAAGCAGCCAACAAGCAGCAGCAGGTTGGGGCTGGGTCTGGCTCATTAAAGGGCTTCCTCAGGTACAAGAAGGGCAGGCAAAAGAGAGGAGGGCACAGAGAGTCAGAAAGGCAGAGGGAGAAGAAGCCAGAAATGGGAGCAGGAGAAGCCAGAGAGTAGGAGGTGAGAGGAACAGAGTGACTCAGAGGGGAGGAAGATAGAGGAGGAGGAGAAGCCTCAAAGAAAGAGCAGGAGAAGCCTGGGAGGAGGCAAGAGGCAAGACAGGGAGGGACAGGGTCCCCTGTGGGGAGTCTGGCTCTGCTTGGAGGCATCGCAGCTGTCCAAGTAGAGGCTCACTAGGAGGACATCTGAAGCCCAGCCGAGCCTGTCTTCACTTGAAAGAGTAGCTTGCCAAGGTGCCCTGAGTCTCTTGCTAGCAGAGACTGGATGGAGCACATAATCCAGCGGGCAGTGTGGGGCATGAGATACCCTAGGCTGCATTACTGAAAGAGGGCCTCCATATAGGGCACCAGGCAAGCCATACCAAGGGAGGGCCAAAGTTGAAGAAGTGACGTTAAACCAGGGAGGAGGTCCAATACTTTCCCTTTTTCTGTTCTTTTGCTGTTAGGCCCAATAAAAGGACTGAAGTGCACACTGTAGATGAGTTTCACCAGCCTCCCAGAAGTATGGCTCCCCTCTTGGGAGGGAGAGATGGAGATTTACAAAGTGAACACATGGACAGTCATTCACATGAAAATGTGTAGATGCATGCAATGTTGCATGTGAATGGTCCTCATATCATGCCCTAACCTACCTTACATAAGAAAATGTCAATAATTCCATGAATGCCACCTTGAGCGTTTTTTAATCAAATGTGATGAATTTTCATGACAACCAAATGCAGCATTATTATCTGTTCTTCCTGGCAATACTGTGGGGACCACTGTAGTTTCATGGCTAGTCCTGGATAGGAAATGGGGCCCGAAAAGAACCAACTCTGCACCCACCCCCATCCCTATTATTCCGAAACACTGTATAAGCTGCTGTAGCAATTATTCCTCTTTCTCGAAAAACAAAGAGCCTTTCTTCTTCCATTTGCTTGGTATTCATTAATTTAATTACTACAATTTTGAAAGCTACTTACATGAAATGCCTTTTGTGGTGAATGTGAGACAAAAGATGATTGCACAATCAGTATTCCTGAACTGCAGCAGCAGGGAGAGCAAGCCATGAGAGTGGTCTGTTTCTGCACCCAGGAGCTTGTAAGTTGTTAGGTTCCCTTGTCTCAGGACATTGTTCCTCCATCCACTTTCATGTATCCTGAATTAGAATCTAACCACAGTCATGGCCCACTGTATCTGCCTACATCAACCTACATTTTGCTATTAACTCTGTTCCTGCAGATCTCCACCAGGCTCCTCTGAACCTTCCCAGGTTCCAACCCTGGCCACACCCAGGTATCTTTTTCGGTTTTTTTGTTTTTTTAATCAATCACAAACAGCTCTAAGCATGCATAATGTCCATTGTTAACACCTAATTGTCATCATTGACTCTGAGCCCCAGTCATTTTACAGAACACTGTTACAAAGGAGGCTCTCTCTTGATACTCCTACATAATTATGGTCTGAGGCAGTGAGCAAGCAGCAAGGCAGGGGCAAAAAAGTAGATAAAATTGTCAGTTTCCTCTTGCCTAGTCACCTAATGGAGTTGCCAGCTTCTTTTAGTTGCCTGCTCTTATGCCCCTAGTAGTGGCCTGGCACGCAAAAACTGAGCAGGTTAAATTTTTACTATTACTTTACCTCCATACCAGAAATATCAATAGGGGGTCACAAAGAATTGGGAAGAGCTCCATGCCAGTAGACCATCTTCTAGCACAGCAAGCCATTTTACCTGCAGTGGCATGACTTTCTATATGCAGTTCAGCAGCTGAAGTGGCCCCAAGGCTGTCAGCCAGATACTATACAGAGTACCCTCCAGAGTGCAAGGAGCTCTCTCTCTCCCCACGTTTAAATTCTATTTACTAAAATAAAAATTAAAGAACCTATAAACATGACTCTTCATTTCTCATTTATATTGCCTTCACTTAGAAAGAATAATAGATTTTGTCACCTTGCCATGACTATTTTTTTTTTTCCAAACAGACCTTGTTATTGCTGGTGGGCATATGCTCATAATAGAAATAAACAGATGCTCTGCTGATACAATGCAGGTTGAAATGTGATTTGGAAAGCCATTGAACAAATTTTTGACAAACTTGCTACTAAAAATAAGTCTGAATTCATAATTTCAAATTAGAGTTGGCTGGGCTTTGTTCCCTCCGCCCCCTTCTCAATATCTCATTTAACCTTAAGTTGAAGGAAATAAAAGGAAATGAATGAGAGTGTAGCAGATGGCCGGAAAACTAGTTGTCAGTAACAACACAGGAATTGCTCTGCTTCATCAAGTAGTCTCTAGTGGTGATCAGCAGCTGAGGCTTCAGCAGGAAATGCATTTCAGCAGGAAATGCAAGGTGCTATTGTGGGCAATGTAAGGAAACCGATAGCCCAATCCTATGCATATCTGTTCAGAAGCAAGTCCCATTATAGCCAATGGGGCTTACTCCCAGGTAAGTGTGGATAGGATGGTAGCCTGAGAGCCCAATCCTATCCCTCACCCAGCTGTAGCATGCAGCCATGCACTGCATGCTGTGGTGGGGGTGGCGATCAGGAAGCTTCAGAGAGATAAGGAAAAGTATTTTCCCTTACCTCTCAATAGGTCTCCTGATGGAGTATGACTCGCCATGCCAGCTATATAGCTAATGTAATCCAAGGAGAGAAAAGGGGAGGGATTGATTAAAAAAAGGGGGCTAGGACTCTGGTGCAAGCCACCAAGATCCACCTCCTCTCCCCCTTGATCCACTCCTGCCCTCTCCCTTCCCACCCATGATTTGCCCTGCTGCCAACTTACCAAGGCTGACTCAGCTGGGCATCATGGCTTGGAGTGGCCCAGTAGTGGTGCACTGCACATGTTGTCATTGGGCCTTTTGCAGCAGTGAGAAGCTACTCCTGCTGTCACAAATGGGGGGTAGGATTGGGCTGTGACTCACAAAGCTCCCCAAATATTTAGCTGTCAGTTCATGTATACAGGTGCAGTGATAATGATAATGTAGAACTGCAGGAACAGAATTTCAGAAAGAACTTTATGGGACTGGAACCAAGAACCAAATGAGCAGATGGTAGGACAGTCAAACTATCTAGGAGTGGACTGTAGGCACACAAGCCTTAGAGCACAAAAAGGAATCTGTCCTTTGAAGGTCAAACAGTAAGAGGCCTCTGGGTTGGCTAGACCACATATACAAACTAAGAACCCAATGCTTTGCCTAGTCCACAGTTCTAGCAATGGTCAGCAGCTGGTCCCAGTTTGAAAAGCCCACATCCCTAATCTGGATCCATGGTCCCAGCCCAGCCCACCCTGCAGTGCCCAAAATACATGCTGTGGAAGTGTGGGAATAAGATACCATTTATTATTCCTAGGATTTAATATATTCTAGAATATGGGATGACTTATAAAGGATATCTCTGGCTCCTAGTATGCTCCCACAGACGGCTGGCATTCAAGCACAATTTTCATATTGAATGAGTGTCTGCAGTCCACCCAGCTACAAATGAATATGTGCTTCAATAGATTTGGACTATCTGAGGTTATCAGATCTGTTATCTGTGTCACATAAGATTGTATGTGACATTCCTCGGAGTATGATCACCACAGTTAGGCTATGGCAGTTTCTCTAGCAGTCTGATGGAATGTATAGTATGAAATGATGTCCTGTATGATGATGGTCCAATCCTATGGCCTGCTGCGGTGCTGGAAGTCGCAGTCCAGCGGCACAGCATGCGTTACAGATGTCGCAAAAGATAACCCACTATGCCATGAAGCCAGGCCACCACTGCAACCAGTGAGCAACCATGGGCCAGCAGTGTCTGAAAAAGCCCTGGCACCAGTAAGTGGCACACGGGGTGGAGAGGAGTGGGCGGAATGGGCCAGGGAGGGGAGGAATGGGATAGAGACCAGGGCAGGGAGAGCATGTGTGTTGAGGCCAGGAAGGGGGTGGTATTTGTGGCAGCACCACCACTGCTATCCTAGTCCCGTCCACAGCCTCATTCTGCCTTCCCAGCTCAACTCAGACTTGCATCCAAAAAATCACTGGTACAGATCCAGATAGGCCCATCATGGCAGTGGAGGCTTACCCCCCCCCCCCGGCAAGGGAACAAATGTTATCTTAACTAGAGGAGAACTTTGGGACTGCTCTTCCCGCAGGATGCAAGATGTTCTCCAGTGATGCAGCTGAATCGGAGCAGGGGAAGGGTTTGGTAACATTTAGTTTTTATGATTTTTCCATACTTGTTATTGTTTAGCATTTGCAGCCAATGAATCATTAAGGCAACTCTATCTACTCAATGTGGCTAAAAATCCTGTGTATGTGGCAGGGGGGAGCCTGAAACTGAATTATATTGTGATTTTATTTAATAATTTATGAACCTTTAAATGCAGAGCCAAACTAATGAATCTGCTACTGATCATGGAAATCAGTGTTCTTTTTACCACAGTATCGAGTTAAGACTACTATGCTGGTAACTGAGGAAAAGAATCATTCGGTTTTCATTTCCTTACTTTTAGGTGTTTAAATAATCTTAATGCATATGATCAACACTGCACTTAATGGAGGCTTTTCCCCCCTCATTGTGTATATATTATAAACCTTGTTAGGCATGCTTTGCACGTTTTCTCATATGCAGAATCTAAGTTTTACCACAAAATTTGGTTGCTTGAACACCTCAAGAGGGCTTGCCACGCTTCCAGAAAGTTCAAAAGGAGTGGATGACACTTCCTTACTTTGCACTTTTAGGGTAATGTAGAAAGGAAACTCATCTGTGTTCTCCATGTAGAGATGCATGTGCTTCTGATCTCGCATTTCCTTAAGGGGAAATATGCAAGTTTCCCATTCCCTTCTCCTCTTTACACACTATCCTGGAACTGCACAAGAAGGACGTGCCCATGGATTATGCTTCCTTGTTCAACATCTCTCAGTATGAGGATGCCCTCAGTTTTGTGTTTTTCAAAAAGGCAGGTTTCTAGTCCCTGTTTTGCCCAAGTCTCCTCTCCAAACTTTCCAGAGAAGTTAGGTCTGCTTTAGCTCCCCCAGTTCTCCACCAACCAGCAGTCTCTAGCCATTGCAGTTCCAGTAGTCCACAGTTGCCCATTCACTATCAGTCAGCCAGCCAGCCAGTCAAATCAGTCCATCAGTCAGTTAGCAGGTCCGTTAAACAGTTAGCCAGTCTGTTAAACAGTCAGCAGGTCCACTGGTCAGTCCATTATTTCATTAGCCAGGTCAGTCAGTACATCAGTCAGCTAGTCAATTCTTCCTCCAAACCTGTCCGCCTTCTGCTACCCACAGTCTCTCCAACCTCCAGGTGCTACTTTTATTCCTACCTTGTTGCCTATGGTGGCTGCATCTGTGCAGCACACCCACTCCTGAAAGCCCAGGCTTTAACCCATGTTTCCCAGATTCACCAGAGCAAAAGGCCACTGCAGACACCATATCCTATCTCCTTGTAATATCTTCCGTGTTTCCAGTACAGTTTCCATGATCACACAGAGAAACCTAGAGATGTTTGGGTGGCCTCCCCAGTCCAGCAAGTGATCTGCTTGTAAAAGAAAGCTTCAAATAACTTTCTGGAACAGCTCCTGACATGTGCAAGACTTGTACATGGGGCAAAAAGTCCTGCAGGTTTAGGGGTAGTCCTTGTTCAGTGGGGGCCATGTCAGATCTCCTAACAATGGTATCAAGCTCTGACATTTTTAAGAAGCAGGGCTGGGGAAATGAATTCCCCCAAATTAATTAACCATCTTTGTGGCATGTGCACACAATGAGATTTCCACATGAAATGTGTTGCTATGGATTACCTGCTAAAGAAGAATGTTGAACGTTGCTTGCATGTCAAAAGGCATATTGTCTTTCTCTATGATTTTAGTAGCATTTTCAGTTAAGGCATAAAATGACTCTTTTCAATTGGATTTGGAATACAAATTTAAATCCTGTATGGCTAGACTGATCATTGGCATTACAAATGGATCGTCTCTAACAGCCCAATCCTATTCACACTTTCCTGGGAGTAAGCCCCATTGACTCTAATGAAACTTACTTCTGAGTAGAAATGCATAGGATTGGGCTCTAACTTCTCTACTTTGTTAGCAAATATATTAACACAAATAGGAACTCAAATCAATTTAGTCCACAGATGTAAAATCAGACATAACCCTTGCTCTTAACAACTACCCCAACCTATGATGATATTGATCTGCAGACACGCGTGGCCTCTGGGAACCCAAGTGCCTCTGGGAACTAATTGCCAGGTAAGGCACCGCGAGTTTAGCCTCAGTGCGAGGAGGAGGCAAGTGGACCTCTGAGTTTTGGAGGAGAGGAGGAGGAGGACGACGAGAAGGAGAAGGTAAGTGTACTCTTTCTAACTCTTTATCTTTCTAACTCCCTGTCTTCTAACCTTAACTTTAACTTTAAATCAACCTTAAATCAAAATTGCAAGTTAGCTGCACCTAAGTTAGCACCTAAGGGAGGTACATAGGTCTACTCTGCAGGAGCAGAGTCCTACTCATGAGTAACAGCCCAAGGGTCAGGCACTTAAATCAAAATTGAAAGTTAGCTGCACCTAAGGGAGGTACATAGGTCTACTCTGAGCAGGAGCAGAGTCCCTCTGGATGCAGGAGCAGGGTTGGCCCTCTGGATGGTGAGGGAGGGAAAGGGGAGATAAAAGGAGACTTAGAGATGGCAGAGAAATTAAATGAGTTCTTTGCATCTGTCTTCACAGCAGAAGACCTCGGGCAGATACCACTGCCCGAACGGCCCCTCCTGACCAAGGAGTTAAGTCAGATAGAGATTAAAGGAGAAGGTGTTTCAGACCTCATTGATAAATTAAAGATCAATAAGTCACTGGGCCCTGATGGCATCCACCCAAGAGTTATTAAGGAATTGAAGAATGAAGTTGCAGATCTCTTGACTAAGATATGCAACTAGTCCCTCAAAACTGCCACGGTGCCAGAAGATTGGAGGATAGCAAATGTCATGCCTATCTTTAAAAAGGGAAAGAGGGGGGACCCAGGAAACTATAGGCTGGTCAGCCTAACATCTATACCAGGTAAGATGGTGGGATGCCTCATCAAATATAGGATCTCAAAACACATAGATGAACAGGCCTTGCTGAGGGAGAATCAGCATGGCTTCTGTAAGGGTAAGTCTTGCCTCACGAACCTTATAGAATTCTTTGAAAAGGTCAACAGGCATGTGGATGTGGGAGAACCCATGGACATTATATATCTGGACTTTCAGAAGGCGTTTGACACGGTCCCTCACCAAAGGCTACTGAAAAAACTCCACAGTCAGGGAATTAGAGGACAGGTCCTCTCATGGATTGAGAACTGGTTGAAGGCCAGGAAACAGAGAGTGGGTGTCAATGGGCAATTTTCACAATGGAGAGAAGTGAAAAGCGGTGTGCCCCAAGGATCTGTCCTGGGACCGGTGCTTTTCAACCTCTTCATAAATGACCTGGAGAGGGTTGAGCAGTGAGGTGGCTAAATTTGCAGATGACACCAAACTTTTCCGAGTGGTGAAGACCAGAAGTGATTGTGAGGAGCTCCAGAAGGATCTCTCCAGACTGGCAGAATGGGCAACAAAATGGCAGATGCGCTTCAATGTCAGTAAGTGTAAAGTCATGCACATTGGGGCAAAAAATCAAAACTTTAGATATAGGGTGATGGGTTCTGAGCTATCTGTGACAGATCAGGAGAGAGATCTTGGGGTGGTGGTGGACAGGTCGATGAACGTGTCGACCCAATGTGTGGCAGCAGTGAAGAAGGCCAATTCTATGCTTGGGATCATTAGGAAAGGTATTGAGAACAAAACGGCTAATATTATACTGCCGTTGTACAAATCTATGGTAAGGCCACACCTGGAGTATTGTGTCCAGTTCTGGTCGCCACATCTCAAAAAAGGCATAGTGGAAATGGAAAAGGTGCAAAAGAGAGCAACTAAGATGATTACGGGGCTGGGACACCTTCCTTATGAGGAAAGGCTATGGCGTTTGGGCCTCTTCAGCCTAGAAAAGAGATGCCTGAGGGGGGACATGATTGAGACATACAAAATTATGCAGGGGATGGACAGAGTGGATAGGGAGATGCTCTTTACACTCTCACATAACACCAGAACCAGGGGACATCCACTAAAATTGAGTGCTGGGAGAGTTAGAACAAACAAAAGAAAATATTTCTTTACTCAGCGTGTGATTGGTCTGTGGAACTCTTTACCACAGGAGGCGGTGATGGCAACTGGCCTGGATGCCTTTGAAAAGGGATTGGACAAGTTTCTGGAGAAAAATCCATTAAGGGGTACAAGCCATGATGTGTATGCGCAACCTCCTGATTTTAGAAATGGGTTATGTCAGAATGCCAGATGCAAGGGAGGACACCAGGATGAGGTCTCTTGTGATCTGGTGTGCTCCCTTGGGCATTTGGTGGGCCACTGTGAGATACAGGAAGCTGGACTAGATGGGCCTATGGCCTGATCCAGTGGGGCTGTTCTTATGTTCTTATCATCATCACTACTACTACTACTACTACTACTACTACTACTACTACTTATATTCCTCTTTTCGCCAAAAAGTTGTTCACCAACCTCTTTTCATAGCTGAATAAATGAATGGTTTCTGTTGACTGAGAGCCCAATCCTAAACAGTGCTCAGCACTGGCATCCACTGTCGCACATTTGGTAACATTTACCAAAGCACATTTACGAGCCCTAGCACCCTGCCCAGCACAGGAGCTAGCTGGACTAGCACTGGTGGAAAGCTGGTTCTCCACCACTCAGCAGTTGCCCAAACTTCTGGGTAGTGGAGAGGTAGGTTGGGGTATGGGGGGAGGCAGGGCAGAGGCCTTCCAGGGTGGGGGGAGGGGGAAGGGTGGGGAGAGGACAGGGAGGAAGTGTGCTGGGGGAGGGAGCAGAGTGGGAGGAGGGCGGGACTGGTGGAACTCAGCTCCACTGAATCCTGAGCTTTGTGTCGGGCCCCACAGCCTAACATGGAGCTCTCCAATTCTGCAGAAGCTCCAGAGCTGCCGTAGAACTGAGTAGCCCCATTGCAGGGCCACTTCCTTTACTCGGAGGAAGGGGACAAACGTCCCCTTCTCCCGAGGAGGTGGCGGCAGCTGCCCAGGGTGTGCTGGATGCTGTGGCAGCCATTTTCACCATAGCAGCAGCCCCGTGGTCCAGGCAGCTGCCCATTCCTAAAATGGTATCTTCTTCCTCAGGCCAGAATTTTACATTTTATTTTCCTTTTAAAAAAGCATTTGTGTCCTTTAGATATATAGTGGATCCACCTGAAACTTAAATTCAGTCATGATAAGTAAAGTGATTCTGAACTGCCCAGTGTTGAAGAATTTCTATACCAAGTTACCTTAGCAAAGAAAGGAAATGAAATTGAATCTGCTGAGTTTTGCAAGTAGCTTGATTTAAAATGAAATATACCATTTAAGCTGAAAATATACCATTAAGGTCTTTTCTTCTGGATGTTGGAAACACTCTTGGTAAAAAGGAGAGATTTCTGATGTTCATAGTCTGCCTGACCCCATACAAGACTGTCCATGGAGGTTGTTGGGAGAGGCCCTGCTTTGGATTCTGAAGTGAGATTGATCGATATCTGGTGCAGGGCCTTTGTAGTTGCCATGCTCAAATTGATAAACTTCATCCCCCGTGAGACCCATGAGAGCCTTATAAGCAAGTGAACTTTTATTTCAAAATCTGAATTATGTATAATATATAGTGAAATGTATATACAGTATATACGGATATTTTAAAATAATTTTCAAGAACTTCCAATAAAAACAAAATGGGCTGGATGAAATGCAGCCAATGTATGGTCATGCAGAAGCTAAGCAGGGTCAGGCCTGGTTAGTACTTGGATGGGAGACCACCTGGGAATACCGGGTGCTGTAGGCTTATACCATAGTCTTCCGAGACTGAAGGTTGCCAACCAACCAACCATGCCCCCCAAGAAGCTTATCACCTCCTTGTCAACAGTTACCTTAAAAAATGAAACTCAGTTGTTGATATAGCTGCCTCTGATGATGACATTGAGCAACTGCAGCAAAGTATATTACCTGGAAAAACACACAGTCCAATCTTAACTTAATTCCTGCATGCAGATGTAGCAGTGCTGGCATGGACCACACAGTATCCCATGGGGGAATTTTGACTCCTGGTGGTGTTCTCTTAGGGAGCATTTGTCCCCTTGCCCCTGGGTAAGCAGCCACAATGAGTCAACGCACACGTGCACCAGCTGTATAGTGGGTGCAAGCTCATGTAAATCCTTGTCAGGGGATTAGACTTGGGAAGGGGGCCAGGATATGGTGCACACTGGTGCCACCAATCCCTCCCCCTCCAAAGCCCTTCCACCTCCTCCCCACTCTTCCCTAACCCCTGCATTGGACTTACCTGATCTGGTGCCAGCAGGGAAGCTCTGGTCTTCCCACCAGCACACCTGGCCTTCACACTGTCGCAAAGCACATTACGGTGGTTTGACAAAAGTGCATGCCAGTAGAACAGTGCAACAGTAGCATGCCAGTACAGACTGAAGTGGTGATAGATTTCCTCGTGTCTGTGTACTCTTTACATTGTGGCCAGTGTCCTTGAAGCTGCATTCCACTTCTCAACCAGTTAAGGAGCTACTCCCTCCTCGACACATGCATTCCACCAGCACTACTGGAGGTTAGGCTTGGGCCAAAAGTGTGTTGGAGCAGAGAACAGAACTTGCTACCATTGTGTGCTGAAGTGAGCTTTATTACAAACAATCATTTCATACTATTAGTGAGTTAGTTATGAATTTGTTTGCTTGTCACCACCCACCATACGTCTGGCATTGTGTTTCATTAGCTGTTCTGTGAAAGCGTTTTGGGAGAAGACATCAGCTTGAGAATGCTTAAAAGCTTCTCCTTCAGGCCAAAATGCTTGCTATTCTGTCTCTGTGCAACCCAAGTCACCCCAGAGTTCTGCCAATGTTTGCCCCATTCTGACCGAAGGAACACTTCCACTCTGGATGATCAATTTGTATGCCGTGATTTCCAGATAGGAGAATTCCACTGGAATTACACCAGAAAGACGCCTACAAAGGAAAAAAGTATTACTCTGAAAGGATTCAACATTTGTAATGGTCCCACATGTTATTTGTGTGTGTTTTCATAGCACAGATATGATTTGAAGAGACATTTTATTTATTTATTAAAACGTTTGACGTGTTTCAGTACAAAGCCCATACAGTGCACACTACAGCCATGGGGGGCCGTATCGGCGGAGCCCGTATCCACAAATTCACTTATTCGTGAATTGGTCCACGGGAACCCCGTGTGTGCCCTGTGTGTGCTCCGCTCTCCTCACCTCCAGAGAGTTGTCTGAGACGAGCAGAGGCCATGCACATCCATCTGCAACCTCTGCTGGGCTCGGACTGAGCCTCAGAGTAGAAAAAAATGTCACTTCATTTTTTTTCCCCGAAAAACCAGAAGTGACATTTTTAATGCCATTCCCCGGGCCTCCTAATGTCTTATAAAGCATTAAAAACATCACTTCCCGTTTTAAAACACACACACACACACACACACACACAGAAGCAACATTTTTTCTACTCTGAGTCTCAGTCAAAGGCCAGCACAGGCCATGGACAGACATGTGTGACCTCTGCTGAGCTCCAGAGGGTGAGGAGCAGCGTTCACCTGTATCCACAGTTTCACGTAATGGTGAGGGCTTCCAGAATGGAACTGCTACAGATATGGGGGCGTGCCTGTGTTAAAAAATGCCGCAAGGAAAGAAGGACTATGCCTGAGTTGCGTATCTTCTTTCTATGTCTCCGAGATCCTGCATGAAGGTGGCACTTTACCTCTCCTGCAAGGCCTGCACGAGATGCATCTGCACCAGAAGCCAATGCTTCTTTCCATGGAGGAAATGGATAAGTTGTTCCTTTTCACAAGATCCTGGAATTGTGGGAAAAGTTAGCATTCATTTCTTCTTGATCGAATGCTTTTACATTCTGTACATAGTGATGCTCAGAACTGCAGAAGAAAATCACAATGTAAAGATCGTATCCTTTCCTGTGTGCTGCTGTGATCCCCAACACTGGCCAGTACCATGCTCTCAGTGGTGTCATTTGCGCACCATGTTTGAATGGTTGGAGATAAGGGCGATGTGGGGATGGGGTGGGTTCAGTGGCAATGATGCACACTGGGTCCTATCCCCTCTTCCCTGCCCCCTTAGGGCACAATCCTAACCAGGTCTACTCAGAAGTAAGTCCTATTGTGTTCCATGGGACTTACTCCCAGGAAAGTCAGGTTAGGATTGCAGCCTTACTCTCCTTGGATTTGCACCACAAGTTATTTCCATTGTGTTGTGTACTACCTTTTCAAATGGCAAAGCCAGAAGGCCCCAGGAGGAGAAAACTATGTGAGAGACGCGGGAGACTGGTTTTAGTGTTAGTAGAAACCTGTGTGGGTGATTGGGTCTGTATGCTGTCCTCAGACTCCTGATCCGTTTTAGGCCCCATTCTAGATGGACTGAAAACTAGAGAAAGTCAGCAGATGAATTACGTTGTGCTATGTGCTGGGCTTTTCCAGCAAGCAGGTAGCAATAAACTGTTGAGTTACTGGGCTCAGCTAATGCTGTGTGCTACTGCTCTTGCCTATCTACTTGTCACCTTTTTTGATAACTGCATGCTAATGATCTGCCAGCACAATGCAGATTTGGCTCCCAGCTGAGGTGTAGCTGTGTCCATGACAATGTCATTTGATCTACCTTTCTTGATCTACCTTACTTGATGCTTTCGTGGTGAGAGAGGGAGGGATTTGGACCCTTCTGAAATGATGAGGCATTTGACAGAGCTGACTTCACTGTTTATTTACTGATTTGGATGCTTTAAAGGCCATCAACTTACAGGCGGTTTTGCCAACCATTAGTTTCCAGCAACTCCTGCACAATCCTGTCAGACCATGGCCTTTTAACCTCCACGCAGGCGCTTCTGTGATGCATACTTTGTGTGCTTGTGTTCACAGTAGGGCTTAAAGGCTTTAACAGAGGTCAAAGCCCCAGTGGGCAAAACAAACATGTATCAGGAGGCAACTCTTTTCTGAAGAACTAAAAGTGTATGTACATAATACTGCCCAAAGCAGCATGGTAGATTTCCATTTCCACTAAGCCCACCTCAGTCATTTCCAAAGATAGTCAAACTGCACTATACCTATATACCATTAATTTTAACGTCAAAATGCCTTATTTTCAAACCTAGCACTGGGTATTTTAAGATCCAAGCAAGGGAACTGTGGGGGCTAACACATCTATTACCTCCACAAATACGCAAACAGCCCATCTTGGCTATGGGGAAGATCAGCATTATCATTGAGGGAGGGAGAGGATATGTATGGAAAGGGGTGTTTGCATTTTTTTTCAGGCCTAGTGACAGATATTTTGGGACCCCAGGCAAAGGAACTCTGAAACGTCACCATATCTCTGGGAGTCCTTCGACACACACTTTAATCCTTTTGGGGAGACCAGGAGATGGAACTATGAATTGCTATGGACAGGTGTGTTGGAGGTCCAGGCAGGCCCAGCCAAAGCTTGGCCACTGCCTGAAGTAGTCAAATACTGCTGTCCCCCTTCACAAGTACAATAAACATTGCAAATGTACCACTGCTGCCACTGCCCCAATCCTCTTCCCAACAAACAGGAAGAGGATTGGAGTGCAGACTAAAGGGGTGCTGTTGGCAGTGACCAGAGAGGGGGTAGTGGCAAATTGATGGGGGGGGGTGCCCTGTCACACTGCACAACTCACCACTCAAAGCAAGCCTTTCCATCAGACTCATCAGTAGGCTGCCCCTCTAGGCTCAGTAAAGAAACACTAGCTTTTGAGACTATATGATTTTCCATTATCTTCAAGCTCCGATTTCAAGCTCCGATTTAGTGTCAAGGCACTAAAAAGGGATATAGAGAAATGAATTTCCACTGTGTTAACTTACAAGTAGAATTAAAACCATATAGCAAGTGGAATGGCATGTTGGCATGTTGCCCATTGACCAACTTCTTGAGGGTGAACATGTTTGCAACTCTAGGGAAACAGATGGCGTTGGGGAGGAGAAGTCGTAACGGCTGGAGGAAAGCACAAGCACACTTTTCTACTCCAAATGAAGGCATAACAAAAGTGGCCAGAATTCACATTCTGAATACGGCCTTTGGGCTGTAGCAGCTAATGACCATCCTACACTGTGCTTACAGTGGCAGATCTCATGATCCACCATCATAAGTCCTGGGCTGACAGCACAAAAGCTGCTCTGCCATTTGGTGGGCTACAGTCACCAGCACAAATGGCTGGAGGCTGACCACAGGTGACTAACGCCTTGCTGAACCTCCATTATCCTCCTCTGTCATTGGTAAGTCAGAGGAGAATTGTGGGCAGATTGGGGCAAGAAGAGGGCTGCACCTGAGGCAAGAGCAGGAGGAGATAGATGGCAGCCACACACGCCAATATTCTACCCCCTTTCCAGCCTGGACCCACTCCCAGGAGTCTGACTTGCACCAGAAAAAGAACTGGCATAAGTCAGAGGAGTCCCATTAGACCAGGCAGCCTTTGGAGAGGTAAGTTTAAAAGTTTTTACTCACCTCTCCTGGCTATCTGGCACTGTGCCCGCCCCCCCATGGCATGCAGTGTGCACCCTGTCAGCAGTGTTGCAGCTCTGGGTTGGTGGAAGGGTAGGATTGGGCCCTAAGAGCCTGAGCTGCAGATCAGCTGCTAAGATTCAGGACTTTGAATCAGTTTGAATCTTACCTGTGCCATGAACTCCCTATATGACCTTAGGCAAGATATTTCCTCTCAGTTTTAGATTTCCCGCTGCAATATGCAGGTAATAATAACTCATCTTTCAGAATGCATAAAGATAATTGGTACAAAGTGTTTTGTGTGCTCAAACAACCCTGCTCTAATGCTGTACAAATATGATTACTTGATGTGTGTTTTTTCAGATAATTGGTCAAACAAGAATGTTTCATAGAAGCCTGCTACTGTGAAGTCACATCAGACATAAATTTGCCCCCATGAATGCCAGATACAATAAATCAAACACGTGCCAAAAACATCTGTTAAAGAGGGTGACAGACATGCAATATCTTTTTTTGAAGTCTAGCTGCTTTTAAAAGGAATTTTAAAATTATTATTGCTGTTCCTGCAGATGATCAGCTCTCCAGAAGTCCAGTAGGACTGAAAGAGTTCTGGTATGCAGGTAAATATTAAATATTCATTTAACTCTCTGAAGAGCTTATTCCAATAATTTGTGAAGCATCCTCTAAGTTAGTGTGCACAATTCTGAAGTTAATAATATTAACTTCTTAGGCTTGTTTGTAAGCAAACAGCCCAATCCTTCCGAACTCCTGTTGTGACAATGCAGCAGCACTAGTGTGGCCTCCACTGCATCCCATGGGGGGGATTTGGCAGCTAGAAGTCTTCTTGGGGTGAGGAACATTTGTCCCTTTGCCTCGGAGTAGCCCCAGCAACTGCTATGGGTCAACACAGACTTGTGCCAGATATATCCCTGCTGCAAGTCCGTGTTGACCCTGCAGGCGGCTCAGGCCCAGGAAGGAGGTTTGAATTTGGCAGGCTTCATCAAACCTGCCCCACCTAAGCCTGACCCACCCATTCCCCACTCTATCTCCTCCCCATTTTGACCTTACCCTACCCCATTCCACCCCCTGCACCAGGCTTACCTGCTCCAGTGGGCTTTTGGAAATCCACTGGCACGTGCGGGAAGGCTCTGGCCAACATGCTGGCTGCTTGCACTACTGCAGAGTGCTTTATGACTGCTTTGCGGCAATGGCTATCCAACCGCCTGAGCCAAGAACACAGGCTGCCGCCCCCCCACCTGCAAGTTGCCGCTCCACCCCACTGGCGGGTTACCACCCCCTGCCTCCCTATCGGAGAAAGCTCACTCTCCCTGACCCTCCGAAGGCCTTCTGAAGGGCTTGGAGGGGCAAAAAAATCACTTCCGTTTTCACAGAAGAAACTGGAAGTGACATATTAATGCCCTTAGAAGGCATTCTCAGGGTCGGGAAAGCCTCCCCAGCCCTCAGAAGGCCTTCTAATGGCTTAAAATCATCATTTCTGGTTTCCTCCACGAAACCAGAAGTTATTTTCTTTGGCCTTCCGAGGCCTTTACAAGGTCTTCAGAGGGTTGAGAAGGTGGCACACTTCGTCCTCGGTCCTCCGAACACCTCTGGGCTTTCACCCTGAGTGGCAGATGGGGGGGTACTACAGGGGGGTGGTTGGTGGCATAATGCCACCTGCTCAGCCTGGCGTCAGGGGCATTTCTCCCCCTTGCCCCCCTCAGGTATGCCACTGCTTTGCGGCAGCCTGCGCTGGCAGAATGTGTGTTCTACCAATGCTCCAGTTCCATAGGATTGGGCTGAAAATTAGTCTGCAGTCCTAGCCACTCTTACCTGAGTAAGCCCCACTGAATTCAATGGGACTTCTGAATAGATGTGTCTAGGATTATACTGTTATTTTCTTAAAAATTCATTGAGATTTCCTCTTCAGGAGATTTAGGAAAAAATGAGCTTAGGATCTCAGTAGTTAATATGTTGTTGAAGCTGTTTATCTCCATCCTCCAGCTGTTCAAGCATATCAGTATAGTACAAATATTGCTAAAATAACTACCCACACAAATGCTGAAATGAATTTCTTTCCTTCCATATTTCTGAATATCACAGCACAGCAGGAGAAGATGGGATTATCCTGGAAACCAGGTTTTTTTTCCCCTCCCCCTTCTATTGCTCAAGCCAGGGTGAAAGTTTCAGAACCACTTCCAACTTTTACTTTGTGCTGTTTAGACATGGCAGCTCCTCAAATACTTTTCACAAATAGAAGCCGTCTCCTGCCAAGCCCCATGAATGCCTTGGCTGGCTTGTCCCCACCAGTTATTAACTTCTCACTCTTGCAAGAAACTGTGAGCGAAGGCTGAGACTGAATGTATTTTCTTGTGGCAAACTGCCCTCAATTTCTGAACATGTATTTGAGGGGAAAAAAAAAATTCCAGCCATTCCAGATTGGTCAAGAAGGTGCTTATAGGAAAGTGTGCTATCTAGGGCAACAGGAAAATGCCTTGGGAGGAGGTTTCAGCCTCTCCCCTTGTCCCTGCTCTGGTCTTTTTGCTAAAGATCTTTGAAATAAAAGTTCTTCCACACAACATAATGACTAGTTCACTAGGGGGCAGCCCAGTCCTATTGGAGCTACTTCCCAATGGTACAATGGCGCTGTATCCTGCAGGGCCAAGGTGGCAGCTGGAGGTCTCCTCAGGGTAAGGTGAAGGTTAACAAACTTTATAAGAGAGTTGGGACCTTCATAAGTGGTTGAGGGGGGGGGATGATGGCAACAACGACACTTCCAGGATCATGCTGCCACCAAGAATAAAGGGGGTTTCCATGTACCTTAGAACTTGTAATGCACTTTTAAGTGTTCAAAGTACTTCACGTATGTTATCTTATTGCAATCCTTACAACAACCCTGTAATACTCACTGTAATAAGGGACATTATTACCCCCATATGTGTGTGTGTTATATACTGTGTGTGTGTGTGTTTTATATACTTGGTGCACACCAGGAAGGCCCACCAGTCACAATGAACAGATTTTAAACTGATTTTAAATTTAAATTGATTTTTAAGGATTTATTTTATTTGTCATCTATAAAGAATCTCCTTTAATTAATCCAGTAGTGCAGTGTTTCTCAAACTGTGGGTTGGGACCCACTAGGTGAGCTGTGAGCCCATTTCAGGTGGGTACCCATTCATTTCAATATTTTATTTTTAATATATTAGACTTGATGCTAAGTGGGTCCTGCTGCTAAATATGTGAGAAACACTGCAGTAGTCAAAAGTAACTAACAGCTAATTTAAAGCTTACCTGTTATCTTGTTTTATATTACATGTTTTCAAGACTAAGTACAGGAATAGGGATGTGAGAGTCTGTGAGAGTCTTGCGCTGGGTCATGGGAAAAAAAAGTCTGAGAAACACTGACTTGCCATAAATTCATGGCAGAAGTAAGATTCAGACTGGGGACTTCCTGATTTGTAAAAGCTCATTCTTTTAGCCACTGTACTACATCAGATCTTAGTGAGAAATGTTCCTCTATGTATGTACATTTGTACATGCATATACTCACACCCACCCACACTATAGAACTGTGGTTCTATAGTGTAGATGAACACACATGCACACCACTTTTTATCATTTATAAATGTGAGGGTGATGTGGCTAGCACTTTATATATGTGCACACATGGAAATGCACTTTTAAAATTATATCTGATTAATAATAGAATTATATCAGAGGGAACAAATTATGGGAGCAAAAATTTTTAATTATTACAAATAATTTAAAAATATTATTTTATAGTTACTAGCAACAAGGGGCAGCAAACTTTGATTAAGTCATAATTCATCAGATCTCCCCCCCCCCACTCCACCTACCCCATAGTGATGGCAGCTACATGCTTGGTTGCTGCTTTACCCTTCCCCATCCACAGTCACTGAATGACAGCCACAGTTGGCCACAGTCACTGAATGGCCATAACAATGAGAAAAATGCAGCAGGTATCCAGACTGTGTGGCTAAATGCACTGCAGTGCACCCAAGAGAGCTTCAGCATCACTGCAGGAAGAAGCAGTATGAATGAGGGCCTGCAGGAGTCATTCCTTCTCTGACCTTCACAAGGATGGGGCTGGATAATGATCAATTTTGGCTCTTTGTTAGCACAGGAAAAAATCCTCAAGATCTTTTTTTTTTTTTTTTTTGCTGCTTTGTTGTAGATTTAAGTAGATTTCTTATAATCATGTTCCATTAAGTATAGTTACAAAAGCTCTAGTAACAAGGGTGTTATTAATATCACTGCTTCCCAAGAGAATTGCTATTTTGCTTTTAAATATTTCACTAGTGAATCAACCTTTAAACCTCCCTTAAACATGTAAAAGCAAGTCAACAGCTCCATTTACAATGTAATATCTTGGTTCCTTTTGCCATACTGCTGTTAGCAGTAGGGAAAGAGAATACAACATCAAGCTCTTAATTAGAAGGGGCTTGTAAGTAATTCTACAATTAAATGTCACTCCATAAGGAAATTTACAGTTCCCAGTAAAATGGTTTTAAAGTAATACATTTTCATGTACTATACAGACATAATCAAGTCAGTAATTGACTTGCTAAGGAGGGTTTAATTGAGAGACTGCCATGATGCAAATACACTTTTGAAAATAAATAAATAAATAAATAAATAAATAAATAAATAAAGAGCCTTCCATAGTTATACAGTCATAAAGCAGAAGAGACTGCAGCTCCATGGCTTACTGGTGAAATAAATTAACATTGGTGTGTGTGTGTGAAAGGTTAACACAGAGTTGCTTTAACATTTTCTGACCGATGAAGCCTTGCTCATAGTAGCACTCTGCCTTCTAAGGTGAGGTGGGCCTTCACAGTGGTTGCCTCCTGTTTTGAATTTGGGGCCAAGTGGGAGCGTTTTCCTAATCTCCTTGCCTCCTCACCCTCAGCAAGCAAGTTCCCATGAAACCATTCAAAAACTCACAAAAGCTCAGCATTTTATTGCTTGCCACTACCTCAACTATTCAGGCCACAGCTAATTTTGGATTTTCCACTGCTTAGAATCTTGGCACCTTCTCCCCAAATATGTATTTATCCTTAAGCACAAAATTTAAGGTCAACATAGTGAGGTTTAAAATAATACATACACAACAGGATACAGCATTACCATTAAAATACAAGAACACCCATTTGCTGAAAGATCAAAGAACACATGGCTTCTAAGCATGAAAGAAGGGAAATATTTCTAAAACTGTCTAAAAACACATTCCTAGATGGTAAAAATTGAGGCAAGGCGCATATATACTTGCACAGTTAAAGTGTGTTTGGAATCATTGTCCAAAATTGGGTCCATCTTGGAAGGCAGAGGTTGACCTCCAAAGTTGCTTGAGAGACTGGCAACAAAGAAGAAATGAAGAGAATTTGTCTCTAGTGCCAGGAAGTTCAACTGAACTTCAGCTGGGAATCTGAATTTTCCAGAGAACCAGATGCTGCCTTTTAATGGGGAATCCTGCACCACATGTGGGCCCCAATATCTACGGATCCAGTATCCACTGATTCAATCATCCAAGGATACGCTGCTACAAGCTCTAGTCTCTCCCTCTAAGTGAGGCAATTTTAATTTTAATTGTAAGCATGTGAGGCTCTGGGGCTATTGGAGCAGGATAGGAGGCTGAGCCTCTCGTGCTGCCCCTGACCACAAGTCCCTGTTTGGATCTTGATTCACAACTCCTTTTCAGGTCATAGCTAGAAGATCTCTCTCTCTCTCTCTCTCTCTCTCTCTCTCTCTCTCTCTCTCAGACACACACACACACACACACACACACACACAAACTTTTTGCATAGTTGCATATTTGATGGTTTCAAAGACTGAGCATCATTTAAAATTAACACCCACGAGCTGTAACAATACGTGGGAACTGAATAGAAAATTCAACGAAAGAACAGTCTAAAGCTGTTAAGTTATGACTAGATTCGTGCTCTTTCCCCTGCTTCCCCAGAGGAATCTCATATTTCAAAATGATGTCAAAGAAATGTTAGCCTAAAAATATTGCTTTTAAAAAAAATTTAAGATTAGTCTGATGCAAAACTCTTGGGTCCTAAACTAGTTGAACTTCAGATGAATTGGCATGGTGCATCTCCCAGGTTCCTTTTCTTTGATTGTGGAAATGTATAAATAGTTAGGGTTAAGCAAAGTGTTGGACAGAAAGAGGTGGCTGGTTAGATGTTCTTTAGATCCCATCCATATCGCCACATGGCCAATAGTTGATTCTTATGCTACATTGGCAATAGGCCAGAATCAGGTCGAGCAGACCCATACCTTGTGACCCACATAGCTAAACACAGCCCACTAGCCATGAATTGTGGCTTGCCAAATGCTTGATAAATCCCTGTTCTTGAAAGTGGGGCAGCAAATATAAGAGATTTATTGAGCCCCAATAAATGCATTTGACTTGGCAGGTTAATCAAAAGTCGTACAGGTCAGGAGCAGAGTCAAGTAGCTGTGGAAGAAAAGAAAGTGGCAAACAGAGTTGCTTGCCTGTCACTTTTGCACATTGTGGGCTAATTAAAACAATGCCTTTGCAATCTGATGGCTGCTACAAAACCGCTTCCCAGTGGCTGGCTCTCAGGTTGCACCAACACCACAGGAACATTTGTACCAATAGGTCAGAACTCACTGAAACTGATTTTAAATTGTGGTTAATGTAATGATACATTAAGATGGGATTGTGTTTTGTGCACTTGATAGTATTTTTGCATTCTATTAGCAATTAAATAATATGGCATTGATGTTCTTTATTTGCAATGAATTTCTTTGTATTATCTTGTGTAGTAGTAAAGGGTAACTATGTATCTTTTTTCCGATTGCATTCTCATAACTTAATGTTTAAAATGCCATGTTGCACAGAAAGTTAGGTTTATTACTTACCTCCCAGTAGTGGCCTAGGACCCAATACTATCCAACATCCCAGCACTGATGCAGCCACAATGCAGTCTTGAAGTAAGGGAACAAGCGTTCCCTTACCTTGAGGAGGTCTCTGTGATTGCAGCCCCAGGACAGGATGCAGCATGTGCTCCATTGGCATGGCTGTATCTGTACTGGAAAGTTGGATCAGATTGTGCTCCTAGTTGCCAATGGGTCTTCTCAGACACATGCCAACTATCTTGCTGGCATGGGTCCGGGCTGGATCCAGTGTGCATGACATGCTGCCAAGATCCTGCCCCTCCTGCTTTTTGATTCAGCCCATTTCCTGCTGCAATCCTCCCGCAAATGTTCCCCCTCCACAACCTTATCTTCACTGATATAGCATCTGGGTAGTTCTGGTGTGCACACAGAGCCTCTAGCCATTGCCGCTGACAGCTCCATTGTGCGCAAAGGCGGTGCAGCTGTGGCACCATCCCAAGATGACTTACAGCAGCTGATTGCTAGGTCTGCTGCTGTAAGTAGTCCATAGGATTGGGTTGTTAGTGCATCTTTTTTTTCTTAGTTCTTTGTTAAACTGAAGTGCCTTTTTTTCCTCCTGAGATGTGGAGAAAAGCTGTTCGTAAAGAAACACTAAGGAGATAATAATGCATGACCACCATTGATTTTATTCTATGAATGTACACCAAGCTTAAAGCCACCCTGCAACGTGATTGGATTTATCAGAGCTTGTATGCATTCATTGTGACTTGTTCTCCAAGCAGCAGTTGCAAAATGTCTGCCCAAATGTTACAATACATGTCTGGGCTGTTGCAGTCATTGCCCTCAGTCAGGAAATTACTGATGTTGAATGGTGCAATAAGATATGCAATGCCCAATGTGCAGTATCAGCCTGGGAAAATACTTAACTAGGGACGTTCACCAGGTCACCCGCTCAGTAATGAAAACAAAATAATAATTTGGATTAAAAGCCAGATGTCATTCTGGTTCATGCAAAGGATTCAGGGATGTACTGGGAGCTGAACAATATCAGTAGGCAAAACTGGATCTAGGAGGATTAAATCAGTTACAAGAAGCAACAGCAGATTAATCAAATGATGATAATGCGCTTTCCCAAGAGAGAGGCATGGGGGCAATCCAGTTAAGAGGCTGCAGCATAAGGGAGCCTCTTGTCAATTTGATTTTTTACATGTAAGCTCAATGAATACAAAATAGCTGCCTTTCAAAAGGAAAGGACTCTTTACTCTTTCACATTTTTCCCTCCGTTTGTGTGCTGCTGGACAGGGAACTGTCGATTGGAAAGGACTTGGAAACAGCATACACCAGCATTTTAGAAAAAAAAACACGATAGGGTTAGTTTGTGCAGTGCTGCTTGCAGTATATGGCTGCTTTATATGGTTTGACAATCATTAATTCTTTGTCATCTGTGTTTTTAATACAGTTAAGTTGTCAAGCAGTGTGATAGGATGAGTGGCTACTCATGTAAGGCCAAGTCTTAGGAGGTCACTTTGCCCTTTATTTAAAACTACTATATGCTCTAAAATTAATGGAATCTGCTATATTTAAAGGGTACGATGAGCATCAGTGAAATTTGGAAAGTGTGTTGCTCATTTAGTCACAGGTGTCATATGTTTGAGCAAAGTTTACCACTAGTCTCTCCAGACACTACGCTCAACTTGGTGGAGGACCTTGCTTTAAATAGGAAGGTGGGAAGAAATCAGGAAAATGACTATCCCCCCTCCTTGAAGGGGAATGAATGCTGGTAGTGAGCCCCAGATCAAATTATAAGCCTTCTGGGCTTGCTGAAAATAATACCTCCCAGGTTCTATTGCCTTCATCCAGTGACACTTTCTGCTGTCAGCAAATAGCAATTGAAATTTCTTCACCAAAATCTCCCACATTTATTTTAGCTCCCTTCTCTTTGCACCCAAGAGAATGCTGTAGATCTCCTGTCTCAATCCAACCCCTCATTGGTGTCCTTATTCCTCAGAACCACAGTGGCAATAAAGCAATGTGTCCAACTAGGATCTGGAAGCTATAACCTCACAACAACCCTGTGAGGAGAGTGACTGGCTCATGCACACCATCATAATGGAGTTAGGTTTAGAACTCTATTATGATGGTGTTCATGAGCTAGTCACTCTCCTCACAGGGTTGTTGTGAGGTTATGGTGGGAGAGGAGAACAACTGCCATCATCCTGAGCTCCATGGATGGGATTGATATGTGATTAATAACATTTTCTGGTATAGAATGGTTTATATTTCTGTACTTCTGAATGCCAGGTCTTGTCTGTGTGCTCCCTGAGGCATCTGGTAGGCCACTGTGAGATACAAGAAGCTGACTAGATGAGTCCCTGGTCTGACCCTGCAAGGCTCTTTTTAAGTTCTCATGTGACTGCAATAGAATAAGTATCTAGTCTCTAATATAAACTGAGTCATACATGGATTACGTGCTTCAGTTAGAAACACTAATGACAAGGATGCATGATAGATGACCAGTGAGGGTATGGGAGGAATATGTAATAAAATGAATGCCTTTTTCAGTGGATTCACTGAAATGACTTCTGTCGCATGGTGATTTCACAGAGCTTTGAAAGTCCATTTCCAGAGCACTCATAGCACTGCATTCCTATCACCAGAAGAACAAGCAGTCAAAACAGTGCAGGAAAAAGGTTTTGTGGGGATTCCTAGATGGATTCATCTGACTACATTTTTTTTTCATTTTTTTGATTGCTTAGGGCAGCTTCAGTCAATACAAAGAAGGCAACAAGCCAAATGTACCATCACTTTTAGATACAGCTTTGTAAGGTCCTGTGAAGTACTTGGATGGGAAACAAGTTCAGGGTGGCTGAACACCTGTGCTGGATGCACGTACTCCTTTGGATGTTGCAAAGCAGTCAAATGACTGATGTGGTGGGGTGGGTGGAAATTCAATTGGAGACAAGGTGAGGGCTGCATCCCAGGGAGCTAAGGAGTGCAGAGCAACCAAGTAGTCTGAAAGAAGGACTAAGCTTATTAACTTTTTGGCTAGAATTGACCTGTTGCAGCTCTCTTCAGTGCAAAAGGCATGTGTGTGATAATTGGTGGACCACTGGCACTCTGGCTCAGTTCGGATACTCTTCTGTCTCATAGACTCCTAAGGCCCAATCTTAACCAGGGGAAATGCCAGCATAGTGCCACGTATGCCAGGGCATTGGCAGCCCTACCAGCACAGAAGTCTGTTCACCAATAGTCACTATACAGTACAGCAGCCAGAAAGCCTTGTGCCACTGTAAATAGGGCACAGCCCAGCCACTGGCACACCCCTGTCAGTGGAGAGGCTGGAACAGGGCAGAGGGTGGGGCAGGACAGGGAATTGGTGGCCAATTGATCTCCAGTCTAGTTCCTAGCCCCCTATGGCTGTGAAACACTACACTAGCAACAAAGCTGGTGTAGCTAAAATGAGTCCCATAGGGAGCTATATAGCAGCTAGAACAAGCATGCAAGGGCTAAGCCTCTAACCCTCCCTCAACCAGACTGTCCACCATGACAGAGTATAGGATCATTATGCCAGACGTTATGCCAGTGCTCCTGCAGTCTTAACATGGCACCCACATAGGATCAGACCGTTAGCAGATGATGCAGAACAGAGTGGTGGCTTCTAAACCTCAAAGTAGAATTAGCTCTTTGTACTAGTCCCTGCTCAACTGAAAGGGCAGCAGTGGAAAGGACATATCCAGCATAAGATCATAGTCAGAACAGACTTCTAGGAGTTGCAGAAGAAGCACTATAAGCAGACTCCAAATACAGGAGGGCCCCCATATCTGCAGATTCACTTATCTGCAGATCTGGTCTGTGGCCTCCCCACCCTCGTCCCTCGCATGCGCTTCCTCCGGAGACGAGGGGACCTCTGCTCCCCTTGCCTCTGGAGGGTCCTCTGAGCCCAGCAGATACCACAGATATCTGTCCACGGCCTCTGCTGCACTCAGACTGAGACGTTCACCCATATCCATGGTTTCACTTAACGGAACGTCAACAGATACAGAGGCACGCCTGTACTTTTTTAAAAATCTAAGTGCCATCAACTGCCTTTTTAAAAGTTGTGTTTTGTGCACAAGACTCAAAAAATTTGTACCTCTGGTCTTCTGGGAAGAAGAGCAAAAATAACTGGATGAATTAAAAATCCTACAGTTCTAGTGGTCTTAGATATTTAGATTCATGTCATGGGGGGGCAATATTGATATTTTTGTCTCAACAGTCAGAGAACAGCAGGTGGGAACACTTACTGACAGTTTCAGTGAATACACTTTAAAGTTAGAAAACTGATCATTGCCTTCAAAATGTGTTCATCTTATCCATTATCGATTTGCATACAGTCGAAGGCAACATATTGTGTTGTACTTGCAATTTTTGATCATTTGTCCTTTCTAAAATGAATTGCAAATGTCTAAACTCAATCTGCTTAGGTTTCAGAATTTCCTTGGTTATCTTTTCAGGATCCCATACCCAGTACTACACAGCACACCTTGTGACCTACTAACAAGTTGTAACCCACCAGCCATGGATGGCAGCCTACCAGGGACTTGATGAATCTGCTGGGTTCGCTACCTGTCTAGGACTACAAAAACAGGAGAGGGTTGTCAAGCACCTGACAGCACACTATATATGGGTTTGGTGGTTCACAAGTCACGCAAGCCTCTTCTATATACACAACCCACAAAACTATATTTGAACCATCACTTTGCAATGTCAACGCACCTCTGATGCATTTCAGTTTAGTTGCAATCTCACAATTGTGTAGGTGGCATTGAGTGATTTTAGCATAAAAAGAAAAGAGTAGCGGGGGAGCACGTTACATATTTTGTGTATATATAGAGAGCATTAAATGTTTCCATTAGTTGCCATAGGGATGGGCAGAAGTTCAGTCGAAATAACAGCTTTCTGATTCTTTTGGATATTTAACAAAGAAAGCATCGTTGCAATTTATTATTATTATTGCTCTTGAAGAAATTTTAAAGGAAGGAAAGGTTAACCACTGAGGTCATGCCCTTCTTGAAAATTGGAATGGACGCCTTAATCCCCATCCCCAACCAACATAAAACCAAACAGATGTATAACATGCATTTGATCAGATTCATCCATCTTAACCTTCCTTCTCCCATTCTCTCCTTTTTGTGTGGGTTCCAGATCCTTGCTTCCTTCCCTCTGTTGTCTCCCCATACACTGTCTAAATGGGTCAGGGACCTGTCTGTTTCAGCTCTCATTACACTGTCAAGTGCCATGTACATTCAGGATGCTATACCTGAGATTATGGCCCAAACGAATCCACATGGTACAGTGGGGGAACCCAAGGTTTGCCAGCACATGGCATAGTCTGCCATCGTAGCAGCCTTTCCATTTGTCTGTGGAGCACTGCCACCAGTTCTAGGCCCAGAAGGCCGTGTACCAGCAGTAGCACACTAGCAGCCAGCGGGTGTCTGCTAGTTGTGGGGGCAGATCAGAGCAGAGATTGAGCCCAGATAGAGGATGGATTGGGGGGCAGGATGGGGGCATATCTTGGCAGTAGTAGTAGACACCAAATCCTGTACCCCTGTCCCAGCCTGGATAGATCTCTGCCGCTCTTCAAGTCTACACCGGCAAAAGAACTGGCATAGATTTCTGGAGTCCCATAGGGGACCAGGCAGCAGCCGGAGAGGCAAATACAATTTTTATTTACGTACTTACCTCTCCTGCCAGCCTGGTCCCCAGCCAGCCTACAGGACGCAGAGGACACAGCGTCTGTGGCCCTGCACCATGCAGGCTGGCCCATGATGGGATTGGGCCATTCATAACAGAACGGACATCACTTTTGCATGTCCTTCAAGATAATGTTCTTTTTCAAGCCCAGGTTTTTGGGCAGTTCCAAGTTGCAGTCCAAGTTGTTTCTTTTCAGCTTAGTGGTGCCTCTAAGGGCCATTTAGAATGTAGCAAATTCCTACAGAGCTATCACACCACCCCCTGCACTTTGATAGACAACAAAATCACAAATAGAATGATATCTTTGTGGAAATCTGCATTTAGACTTCATGCACACTGTCATATGAGTTGAAAAAGAAAAGCCACATGGAGAAAACATGCAATGTATATACAGGTGTGCACCCCTTAGCGATGTAGTGGCTAACACTGGGATCGCATATGCAACAACCATGTGTAGTCATGTGGTCATCGGGGGCACACCCCCCCACCCTCCGAATGCAAGGGGAGCTCATCTCCCCTTGCCTCCAGAGGGTTGTCTGAGCCTCCCAGAGGCAGCGCACATCTGAGCGCTGCCTCCGCAAGGCTCAGACTGAGGGAAATTGTGCCTCTCGTGTACCTCTCATTGTGCCTCTCAGTGTAATGAAGATTTCCAGCTTCTTCCGTGAAACTGGAAGTTGTGCGACAGCTGCAAATTCCCTCAGTCTGAGCCTCGCAGAGGCAGTGTTCAGATGTGCGCTGTCTCTGGAAAGTTCAGACAACTGTGAGGCTCAGACAACTCTCCAGAGGGGAGGGGAGCAGAGCGGAGCACCTCCTTCCCTGCAGAGGGTTCAGATTGAGTCAAGCACCGCTTGAAGATGGCCCCAATCCCTGGTGTTAACCGGCTCACGACTGTACTTGCGTATAAGTCGAAAAATTTACAGGTAAAAATGACCCTGAAATTCTGGATCGATTTATTCATGGGCCAATACAGTGAATGAAGCAGGAGCTTCTGGGGAACTTTTGGGAAGCTTAGCAGCTATCTGGTGAGTGGGGGGTGGGACTGGGCTGAGAAGCAGGACACAGGGGATGAAGAAAAAGGATAAATTTTACTAGTAATTACAGTATTTAGAGGCAGCCGTTTTAGCTTCTTCTCCAGACAGAGAGAGTGAAGTGAAGGCACTTATGGGAATTATAGTCTATATGAGAATTGCTGCTACGGAAGTGCAGTACTGTATTCCTCACAAAGCCTACCATAAGCACCTTCAACTCCCAGTTTGGAGAAGAAGGTAAAATGCCTCCTTTTTTTCTTTTTGCTGCAGCCTCAGAACAGTTCCTGGCAAGTCATTTTCAAAGTTATTTTCAAAGAATTTCACAGACTTCCAAGCTTAGGGGTCTGGTTTTTGAAACACCAGGGTGGACTCCTCATTTCCATCTGAAAAAAAGTTCCAGGCTACAATTCATTGCACCATTACTTAAGAATAACAGCCATGGAAAGCAGTGGGTCTACTTCTGAGTAAATAGGATTGCAAGTATGTGTAACTACACTTGCTCACAGTCATTCCTTGTTGCTTGTCTCTCTGCTGTAAACTGAATTGCACACTCCCAGTTCTGTGTTATAAGTTGTCTCCCCTTTGAATTGAGGACAGCCTCCTCGCTGTTAACTTTCTGGCGGGGCCTGAAGACATTTTTATTTAAGAAAGCCTTTGAGACCTTATAATGGCTGCTTTTACAAATCAATGTTTTTACTGTGCGTTTTTATTGCTGACTGCTGTGTATTTTATATTGTTTGTTTTTAAAATGTTTTTATCTGTATTCTATATTGTACTTTAATGTACTGATTGTTAGCCCCCTTGGATGCCCTTCAGGGAGAAAGGCGTAGCATGCATGCATGCATGCATGCATTAATAAAGAAAGAAAGAAAGAAAGAAAGAAAGAAAGAAAGAAAGAAAGAAAGAAAATAAATAAATAAATAAATAAATAAATAAATAAATAAATAAAGGTTGCATGTTATATGTAGAGTGTCTGACTTAACACACCTGGTACCTTAAAGAAGGATTTGATTAATGGTTCTACTGGTATGTTGCTTAGAGTGCACTTACTTTGACAGTGTTTATAAAAAGGTTGTGAAGACCAGAATTTTAAAGTTAATAAATAAAAATGTATCTTACAATCTTTTACTATATTTTTACTAGAGACTGTACAGTTCTTAGGTAACAATTACAGGTAGGTTATTTTTCAGGATCTGGCCTTTGGTAAAATCAGACAAAACTATAGTCAGACACCCCCCTGAGTTTAACCTCCCCCACTTTATCTGAGGGTCATAGAAAATTCCATGATTTTTGCCCAAAATCTGCCCTCGACATATCTGTGAAATTGACTTACAGGCGAGTATCTGCGATAAGTGTGATGATGTGCATGTAATACTGCAAAGAGTTATGTGGCATTTCAGTGCTACTTGAGGAGCAGCTTGAGATACTGCTTGGTGTGGCAGAGAAGCCATGGCAAGAATTAGACAACAGACACAGGTTTCAGAGAGGTTGAAAGTGCTGGAAGCAGGAGCAGGAATGAAATTAAGGGAGAAGTGAAGACTCTCCCAGCTCCTGACCCAGCTTTTTATTAAGTCTCAAAACACATGATATAAGGCTACGTAATAGGGAATTTTACAAAAGGATGCTGATTCATACTGGCTGTAACCAGCCGGCTCTAAAGCTTAACCACAAACACATTCCATAGATATGATTTCTTCATAACATTTTCAAGGTTAGCTCTTTCTATAACCTTTTCCCGAGCACTGGCTTTTCAACACTCAACATATCAACAAAGCGTATGCGCAGTCGCAGGTGTGCCTGCCAGGTTTGCCAAATATGCAAAGACATCTTAAAGCTCAGTGCCTGTGCTTCTATATTTACTACAGAGTTACATATAAAGTAGTTCTGAATTTGCGGAGGGGGGCATAGCTAAGTTTGTTGCATCAGAAGCAAGAGAGTCTTGTAGCACCTTAAAGACTGACACATTTATTTTGACATCAGTGTTCATGGGTGAGAGCTTACTTCACTGAAGGCAAGCAGTGGAGAGTGATGATGATGGCCATATACAAGTGAGCATAGTTCATTTGGGGGGAAAAATGTTGCCCACATACCCCAAAAATGTATGAGACAAGGGGCTTGGATTATAAATGGTTCACAGTTCATTTTTACACCCACACGTGTGGATGTGTGGATGGGAGTAGTGCAAACTGTTATCTTGGAGGAGGCAGCCAGTTACTATTCCCCTATCAAGTGTTCCTACACTGAATCGGAACTAAAGATCATTAGATAATAATCTAAGCTTGTCACCTTCAACCCTTGTAAAGGGTCAAGGAAGATTGGATTGCACTGCCCTCTCAAGCTAAACAGCCTTTGAGAACATAACATAAGAACATAACATAAGAACAGCCCCACTGGATCAGGCCATAGGCCCATTAGTCCAGCTTCCTGTATCTCACAGCTGCCCACCAAATGCCCCAGGGAGCACACCAGATAACAAGAGACCTCATCCTGGTGCCCTCCCTTGCATCTGGCATTCTGACATAACCCATTTCTAAAATCAGGAGGTTGCGCATACACACCATGGCTTGTACCCCATAATGGATTTTTCCTCCAGAAACTTGTCCAATCTGCTTTTAAAGGCATCTAGGCTAGACGCCAGCACCACATCCTGTGGCAAGGAGTTCTACAGACCAACCACACGCTGAGTAAATAAATATTTTCTTTCGTCTGTCCTAACCCGCCCAACACTCAATTTTAGTGGATGTCCCCTGGTTCTGGTATTATGCGAGAGTGTAAAGAGCATCTCCCTATCCACTCTGTCCATCCCCCTGCATAATTTTGTATGTCTCAATCATGTCCCCCCTCAGGCATCTCTTTTCTAGGCTGAAGAGGCCCAAACGCCGTAGCCTTTCCTCATAAGGAAGGTGTCCCAGCCCCGTAATCATCTTAGTCGCTCTCTTTTGCACCTTTTCCATTTCCACTATGTCTTTTTTGAGATGCGGCGACCAGAACTGGACACAATACTCCAGGTGTGGCCTTACCATAGATTTGTACAACGGCATTATAATACTAGCCGTTTTGTTCTCAATACCCTTCCTAATGATCCCAAGCATAGAATTGGCCTTCTTCACTGCCGCCGCACATTGGGTCGATACTTTCATCGACCTGTCCACCACCACCTCAAGATCTCTCTCCTGATCTGTCACAGACAGCTCAGAACCCATCAGCCTATACGTGAAGTTTTGATTTTTTGCCCCAATGTGCATGACTTTACACTTACTGACATTGAAGCGCATCTGCCATTTTGCTGCCCATTCTGCCAGTCTGGAGAGATCCTTCTGGAGCTCCTCACAATCACTTCTGGTCTTCACCACTCGGAAAAGTTTGGTGTCGTCTGCAAACTTAGCCACTTCACTGCTCAACCCTGTCTCCAGGTCATTTATGAAGAGGTTGAAAAGCACCGGTCCCAGGACAGATCCTTGGGGCACACCGCTTTTCACCCCTCTCCATTGTGTAAATTGCCCATTGACACCCACTCTCTGCTTCCTGGCCTCCAACCAGTTCTCAATCTATGAGAGGGCCTGTCCTCTAATTCCCTGACTGTGGAGTTTTTTTCAGTAGCCTTGGTGAGGGAGCGTGTCAAACGCCTTCTGAAAGTCCAGATATATAATGTCCACGGGTTCTCCCACATCCACATGCCTGTTGACCTTTTCAAAGAATTCTATAAGGTTTGTGAGGCAAGACTTACCCTTACAGAAGCCATGCTGACTCTCCCTCAGCAAGGCCTGTTCGTCTATGTGTTTTGAGATCCTATCTTTGATGAGGCATTCCACCATCTTACCCGGTATGGATGTTAGGCTGACCGGACTATAGTTTCCCGGGTCCCCCCTCTTTCCCTTTTTAAAAATAGGCATGACATTTGCTATCCTCCAATCTTCTGGCACCGTGGCCGTTTTGAGGGACAAGTTGCATACCTTAGTCAAGAGATCTGCAACTTCATTCTTCAATTCCTTAATAACTCTTGGGTGGATGCCATCAGGGCCCGGTAACTTATTGATCTTTAATTTATCAATGAGGTTTGAAACATCTTCTCCTTTAACCTCTATCTGACTTAACTCCTCGGTCAGGAGGGGCCGTTCGGGCAGTGGTATCTGCCCGAGGTCTTCTGCTGTGAAGACAGATGCAAAGAACTCATTTAATTTCTCTGCCATCTCTAAGTCTCCTTTTATCTCCCCTTTCCCTCTCTCACCATCCAGAGGGCCAACCGCTTCTCTGGCGGGTTTCCTGCTTCTAACATATTTGAAGAAGCTTTTATTATTCCCCTTAATGTTGCTGGCCATGCGTTCCTCATAGTCTCGCTTGGCCTCCTGTATCACCTTCTTAGTAGTGGGTGCCACTATCAAGAGAGTGACGGGCCAAGGGAGATATGGCGGTGGGAGTTGGACAGGCCGTTACAGGAGAAGGAGAGTTCATCATAGGCAGATCATCTCTCCTTCTGGTCCTTCCCCCAATTCTCGGATGCCTGGTGGTCTTGGCGGTGAGTCCCTGGATCTGAAGCTGCTGCTTTTGAATGCCAGGTTGGTGAATAATAAAACCTGCATCATCTGGGATTTAATCCTGGATGAGAAAGCCGACCTGGTATGTATTACGGAGACCTGGTTGGACATGGCAGGAGGAGTTAGTCTCTCTGAACTCTGTCCTCCAGGTTTCCAGGTGTTGCAGCAGCCAAGATTGCAGGGACGGGGAGGGGGAGTTGCAATGGTCTATCGTGAGTCCATCTCCCTTACCAGGTGCCCTGTCCAGCAGTTTGCTGGGTTCGAGTGCCTGCATGTTGTGTTGAGAGGACCGGACAGGATTGGGATTCTGTTGGTGTACCACCTGCCCTGCTGCCCAACAGTCTCCCTGCCTGAGCTGACTGGGGTGATCTCAGGGGTGGCATTGGAGGCCCCCCGCCTATTAGTGCTGGGGGACTTCAATGTGCATGCCGAGGCCCCTGAGTCAGGTGCAGCTCAGGATTTCATGGCCGCCATGACAACCATGGGCCTGTCCCAGAAGATCCTGGCCCCAACACATACTGCAGGACACGTGCTGGACCTGGTGTTTACAGCTGGGCACGGGGGCAGTGATCTGGACGTAGAGGAGATCAAGATCACTCCGTTGTCATGGACAGATCACTTCCTGATAAGGTTTAGGCTGGTTGTGACTTCCTACCTCCGCAGAGGCGGGGGACCGTTTTCTATGGTCCGCCCCCGGAGGCTAATGGATCCTGAAGGTTTCCTGAGGGCTCTGGGGGATTTCCCCACTGCCAAGACTAGCGTCTCATCTGAGGCCCTGGTTGACCTCTGGAATGGGGAAACGACCAGGGCAGTGGATGAGATTGCTCCGGAGCGACCTCTGCCATGTCGCAGACTCGGAGCGGCTCCTTGGTTCACTGAGGAGCTGCGAAGGATGAAGCGGCAGGGCAGGCGTCTAGAGCGATGGTGGCAGAAAACTCGGGATGAATCCGACCGGACACGGAGTAGAGCCCATTACAGAGCCTATTCCGTGGCGGTGGTAGCAGCGAAGAGATCGTTCTTCTCTGCTACCATTGCGTCTGCTGACAACCGTCCGGCAGAGCTGTTCCGTGTGGTGCGGGGCCTCCTCCATCAGCCCCCCCAGTAGACCAGGAGGAATACACGGTCAGCCGCTGTGATGTGTTTGCGCAACATTTTGCAGATAAAATTGATCGTATTCGTCACAACTTGGATGCCACATTGACAGTGTCTGACGATGTCCCCTTGGCAACTGCTTGTCCTGTGTTGTGGGATTCTTTTCAGCTTGTACAGCCTGAGGATGTGGACAGACTCCTTTGGAGTGTGAGGCCATCTGCCTGCCTGCTCGACCCTTGCCCAGCTTGGTTGATAAGAGCTGCCCGGGGTGGGCTGGCTAAGTGGACAGGGAGGGTGGTCAACTCTTCCTTGATGGAGGGGACGTTACCACTCGCTTTGAAACGGGCGGTGGTTCGCCCCCTCCTGAAGAAGCCCTCCCTGGATTCCACTGTGTTGGATAACTACCGGCCAGTCTCCAACATCCCGTTTCTGGGCAAGGTAATTGAGCAGGTGGTGGCATCCCAACTCCAGAGGATCTTGGATGAAGCGGATTATCTGGATCCTTTTCAATCTGGCTTCAGGCCGGGCTTTGGGACGGAAACCGCCTTGGTCGCCTTGGTGGATGACCTACGCCGGGGACTGGACAGGGGGAGTGCGTCCCTGTTGGTCCTGCTGGACCTCTCAGCGGCTTTCGATACCATCAACCATGGTATCCTTCTGGGCCGATTGGCCGAGTTGGGAGCTGGAGGCACTGTTTTGCGGTGGTTCCGCTCCTACTTGGAGGGTCGGTCCCAGATGGTGGTGCTGGGGGTTGCCTGTTCGACACCCTGGCCCTTGAGATGCGGGGTGCCACAGGGCTCAATTCTGTCCCCCATGCTATTTAACATCTACATGAAACCGCTGGGAGAGGTCATCCGGGGGTTTGGAGTGGGGTGCCATCAATATGCTGATGACACCCAGCTCTATCTCTCCTTTCCTCCAGACTCCAGGGTGGCGGTTGAGGACCTGGAGCACTGTCTGGAGGCAGTGAGGATCTGGATAGGGGCTAACAAGCTGAAATTAAATCCGGATAAGACAGAGGCTCTCCTAGTTCGGAAATCCTCAATGCAGGTGCTGGACTATCGGCTTGCGCTGAATGGGGTTGCACTCCCTCTGAAGGAGCAGGTCCGCAGCTTGGGGGTCCACCTGGACTCGCAGCTGCTCCTGGATTCCCAGGTGGCGGCTGTGGCAAGGGGGGCCTTCGCTCAGCTTCAGCTGGTGCGCCAGCTGCGGCCGTACTTGGATCGTGCAGACCTGGCCACGGTGATCCATGCCTCGGTGACATCGAGATTAGATTACTGTAACGCGCTCTATGTGGGGCTGCCCTTGAAGACGGTTCGGAAACTGCAACTAGTGCAGAATGCGGCAGCCCGTGTGGTTACTGGAGGTAGGCGGTTCGACTCTGTCAGTCCGCTTCTCCAGCGGCTGCACTGGCTGCCCATTCATTTCCCAGCCCAATTCAAGGTGCTGGTATTGACCTTTAAAGCCCTATACTGCTCTGGACCAGGGTATCTTAGAGATCGCCTGCTCCCGTACAATCCGGCTCGCCCTCTCAGGTCATCAGAGAAGGCCTTTTTACAAGTGCCGCCGCCTAGGGAGGTACGTGGGGCGGCTGCAAGAAATAGGGCCTTCTCAGTAGTGGCACCAACGCTATGGAACTCCCTTCCCCTTGACTTAAGAATGGCTCCCTCTCTTGAGACCTTTCGGCAAGGCCTGAAGACCCTTCTGTTTAAACAGGCCTTCTGAGTTCTTGGCCTTTTAACAACTTTTTAACATCTTTTAATATTTTTTACAGGCCTGATTCTTTTATGACTTGCTGCTGCTCTATGCTCTTTTTACCTATTTTTTACTCTGACTGCTATTTTTAGTATGTGTTAATGTGTTTTTATTTGTTTTTAAATTATTTTTAATATGTTGTAAGCCGCCTTGAGTCCCTTCGGGGAGAAAGGCGGGGTAGAAATAAAGTTATTATTATTATTATTATTCTTACATTTCTTTTGCCACAGTTTATGTTCCTTTTTACTCTCCTCATTAGGGCAAGACTTCCATTTACGGAAGGAAGCTTCCTTGCCCTTCACAGCCTCTCTAACTTGGCTGGTTAGCCATGTGGGCACCCTCCTGGATTTAGTGGAACCTTTCTTTCTTTGTGGTATACACCTCTGCTGGGCCTCTATTACTGTTGTTTTAAGCAGCCTCCGTGCACTCTGGAGAGATTGGACTCTTTTTACCCTCCCTTTCAACCTCCTTCTAACCAGCCTCCTCATTTGGGGGAAGTCTGCCCGTCGGAAGTCAAGGGTTTTTGTTAGAGATTTGCCTGGTATTCTTCCCCCAACGTGCATGTCAAAACGGATCGCAGCATGATCACTGTTCCCCAATGGCTCAGTAATGTTTACATCTCTAACCAAGTCCTGCGTACCGCACAATATTAAATCCAGAGTCACCTGTGCTCTGGTGGGCTCCGTGACTAGCTGCTCTAAGCCACAGTCATTTAGCACATCAAGAAATCCGGTTTCCTTATCGTGACCAGAACACAAATTGACCCAGTCAATATGAGGATAATTGAAGTCCCCCATAATTACAACCCTGTCCCTCCTTGTCACCTCCCTGATCTGTTTCCTCATTTCAAGGTCCCCAACTGATTTCTGGTCTGGAGAACGATAGCACGCTCCTAGTATTACATCGCTGCACAAGCCTGGTAATTTAACCCACAGAGATTCTACAGTGGAGTCGGACCCACCTTCAATCTCTACTTTGCTGGATTCTATCCCTTCCTTAACATAAAGGGCCACTCCACCTCCAACACGCCCCTGCCTGTCCCTCCTGTAGAGTTTATAGCCCGGGATTGCGGTATCCCACTGTTTCTCCGCATTCCACCAGGTTTCCATTATGCCCACTATGTCAATGTTTTCCCTTGTCACCAGACATTCCAGTTCTCCCACCTTTGCTCGTAGACTTTGGGCATTCGCATAAAAGCATTTGTACACGGAATGCCCCAGGATGGGCTGCTTATTCGCTCCTTTGTCCCCGCATCCTCCCATTGTGCCAAACCGTCTATCACATCCCATCACGCTACTTTTCCCAATTTCTTCTCCTACTCTGCCTTTGTCTTCTTGTTCTCTAACCTCCCCATCCTCATCCCATAGGGATGAGGAGTTCCGAACCAGATGCCCCTCGGCTCCTGTCGGCCTTCCCCCAGGGATCAGTTTAAAAGCTGTTCTGCCACCTTTTTAATGTTATGCGCCAGCAGTCTGGTTCCATTCTGGTTCAAGTGGAGCCCGTCCCTCTTGTACAGGCCCCGCTTGTCCCAAAACGTTCCCCAGTGCCTAACAAATCTAAACCCCTCCTCCCTACACCACCGTCTCATCCACGCATTGAGATCCCTGATCTCCGCCTGCCTAGCTGGCCCTGCGCGTGGAACAGGTAGCACTTCAGAGAACACTACCTTTGAGGTCCTGGCTTTCAGCTTCCTGCCTAAAAGCCTAAATTTGGCCTCCAGGACCTCCCAGCTACACTTGCCCACGTCGTTGGTGCCGACATGTACCACAGCCGCTACCTCTCCCCCAGCACTGTCTACCAGCCTGTCTAGACGAGAAGTGATGTCCGCAACCTTCGCACCAGGCAGGCAAGTCACCATGCGGTCCTCACATCCGTCGCAAACCCCCCTCTCTATGTTTCTAATAATCGAATCCCCCACTACAAGAAGCCCCCGACCCCCCTCCCGCCGAGGAGTATCCTGAGTGCGTTCGGATACGGGCCCATCCCCTGGAGAAGGGGTCCCCCCTAGGGGATTGTTTCCCTCCTCTCCAGGATGATGTCCTCCAGTCCCGAGACTTCCCACCCTGGCAGCTGAGGAGCTGCACGCCTGAGGTTGGGACGAAGCCTGATCGTCCCCAGAAGTCTCCCCACAGTCCTCCTCTGCCTGCCTGCACTTCTCCAGGTCGGCCACCAAGGCTTCAAGGGAGCGGACGCATTCCCTGAGACCCTGGAGCTCCTTGCACCGAGGACACACCCATGACTTATGCCCCAGAGGCATATAATCATACATGTGGCACTCAATGCAGGATAGCCCCCACCCTGCTTCTGGCTGTCTGACTGCATAGCTTTTTTGTTGTTGTTTTATTTAGGGGTCTTTTTAAAAACCCTACACTGGATAGCAGCCCTCTTCTCAAGGGAAGAGGAAGGGCAGTATATGGGGCCCTGGCCTCCTCCCCCTGCTGCTGAACTCGCCCAGATGCTAAACTCTCAGTTTACCTGACACTTAGGGTTCCCAGAGGCCACACGCATCTGGAGAGAGCCTCACGCGATGGCAGGCCTAGCTTTATACTCCTGGCTGGCTCCTCCTCCCTCCTTCCTTGCTGATTGAAAGGGGGGCTGGTCTTCCCAGGTGAGTTTACAAAAGCTCAGGAAGACAAAAGGCTGCTGATGGGCTTAACCTACTCTGCAGGCTCCTGAATGGAGTGGTTGGATTAGCCTAATGGGGCTCTTATCACCTCCTAAGGTGGTGATGCTGAAATTCTAAAAATGGACTATGCCTGGGTGGTTGGGAATTGCCCCTTACTAGGTTCTTTCCCTCCTAGTTCTGCTCTCTTAGGCTGGACTGTTTTGTAATCTCAAGCTAGTTTTTATTTGAGTTTGTTTAATTATTTATTGCTTTCTAGATCCTGTGTCCCAATTTACTGAACTGTTTAGGCTATGTTCTAACTTAGATTAAGTTTAACTTGGGTTGAGTATAGGGTTAAATTAAAACAAAGTAGAAAAACCTGCTTTCCACTTTATCTTCCTCCCTTCCTTCGATTAGGTGCTAACTTAGGTGCAGCTAACTTTCAACTTTGATTTAAGTGCCTGACCCTTGGACTCTTACTCATGAGTAGGTCTCTGCTCCTGCTCAGAGTAGACCTACGTACCTCCCTTAGGTGCTAACTTTCCATTTTGCTTTAAGGTTGATTTAAAGTTAAAGTTAAGGTTAGAAGACAGGGAGTTAGAAAGACAAAGAGTTAGAAAGAGTACACTTACCCTCTCATCGTCTTTCTCCTCTCCTCCTCCAAAACTCAGAGGTCTACTTGCCTTCTCCTCGCCCAGATGCTAAACTCTCAGTTTACCTGACACTTGGGGTCCCAGAGGCACTTAGGGTTCCCAGAGGCCACACGCGTCTGGAGAGTCAATTTGAGGTTGACTTTGCAATCCCTGCTTGAGGAGTTCCTAGCCACTAGGCCAAGCAACCTCTAGAGATTGGTTCTGGAGCCTCCTTGATCAATTCCCATATCTCAGGGTGCACCCCAAGTCCTAATCCATGTCCTGCCAATTGTGACCAGCCTGATTTACAGCCCAATCCTATCCCACCATTACCAACGATGCACTCATGCTGATGGAGCATGCACTGCATCCAATGGTTGGGGGGGGATCAGGATTTACTCATCTTGCCAGAGTTAAGTAAAAATATTTTCTATTTAGCCGGCATAGGTCTAAGGAGAGAAAAGTAGCAGGGTGGGTTCCAAAAGAGGGAATAGGATCCTGGTGCATGCCCTTTCACTCCCCTGCAACTTGCATCACTTTCCCCAATGGATTGGCCACCCATGAATGTAATGATGCCTCTGCTTTCAATATTTGTTCATGCATTTTGAATATCAACTTGTACATGTTTTTAGGTGTGTCTGTATATATCCATCATCATCATCATCATCATCACTTTGTGCATTTAATGAAGTAGACCCTGTCCCAGTTTAAATGCATTAGTTTTTAAGGTACCAGAAGAATCTTTATTCTTTTTGCTTTGGCAGTTGAATGCAGCTACGCTTTTAGATGCTGTTTCATGACCATTATCCCTCCTTCTCTCACATAAGCCCACGTTCTTCATTCTGAGTGCCTTTTAAAAGCAGAAGTTGTATCAACCGACGTCAATGAGTCCCTTCTAGTTCTTCCATTGCCCACATGCTTAATAATAATTACATTAAATAAAAAGAACATGTAAGCTTGGCATTTTCAAGTTGCCGCTTAATTTATTTTATATCCTCTTAGCAGAAATGCTGAATTAATGTAAAGGAAGCTGCAGTCGTGTCATCTGTTCCCCTCCAGCCCAGGAATTCATAACAGGATCATTTCAAAAGCTTAAGATACACATGACGTCCCTTGGCATGCCATCCTGGCCTAGGGCTATCAGATGCTGAAGCTGTTTACATCAGTTATAACAGTAGAAAAGAAAGCTGCCTTGTACTATTTATCAGCAGTTTGTCTTTTAGACGATTGGTGTCTTGTGCATCTTACCAATGAACACTAGATAGATCTGCTAATTAAATATTACAGTAGTTGGTTTGATAACAATACTGTAAAAAGTGCAGATGAGAAAAATTAGATGCCTTGCTTTTCCTCATTGAACAGTTCTTGATTTCAAAGGGGAAAAAATGGAAAAAAAAAATGCCCAACACAGTTTCTTTAGGCCCGATTCATAATCATCTGATCAGCAAGAGAATCACTGCGCACTTTAATGGGCTTTAGATCAAGCCCTTCATAAAATATTAATTAAAAGCAAAGATAAAAATTAATTATAAAGACAAAGTGCTGGGAGACATCAAAGGCTAACTGATTTATCACTGCTTATGCTTTCATAAGTCACAGCCTGGTTCAGATATGTTAAATGGATGGAGAAGGTGGTCGATTTGCATATCTGTAGAAATGTTAAACAGGGTTTTTTGTTTCTTCTTGTTACTGAGCCAAAACTTTCCAGCTGATTTATTTAATAAATGTGTCAAAAGTAAGATAATCTTGTTTGTACTGAGTGGTTGCCACATTAGTGATCCTCTGCATTTGAAACATGCTATCACAAACTTGTCCATAATGTTTTTGAACATAATTTTTTTTTCTTTATTACGAACTGTGCACTACAATACAGGCAATTTGGAAACATGTCCCACTGTGATGCTTAACCTAGGTAAGTGTGCATAGGACTGCAGCTTGAGGGCCCAATCCTATTCAACTTTCCAGCACTGGTGCAGCCACAATGCAACTCCAAGGTAAGGGAACAAATGTTCCCATACCTTGAGGAGGCCTCTGGGACTGCCTCCCCAACACAGGAAGCAGTGCATACCCCATTAGCACAGCAACAGCAAAGAAAATTGGATAGGATTGGGCCCTGAATTAGGTAGTGTTTTGCATTCTTGGGCACCACAGCACATTCATTGTCTCTCCATCTCTCAAAGGATCTTATCCAGTGTGCTTGAGGCTATACCAGAATTACCGTCTGCTCTGTTTTCTAGTATGAACGTACTCTTCTTTCTATGCTAGACAGATTCAACCTGGAACTGTGTGTTCCTTCACGACTTCATTTTCTTCCCTTTTAAAATCATCCCTTTGGGATACTTTGTGCAATGCAAGAGCTTGCAGAGTTACCCATGCTCACCGTGACAGGCAGCTTGCTTGCATATTCACACTTGATGCACAAGAGAAGAGGTCTCCAAACCGCTGTGTCCCAAAAAAGCCCTCCCCGTACTGAGTGGCACTTATCATTCTGCCATTGCTGCGTTTCTTTCATGCTGATCTGGGCATAGGGATGCAGAATGGTAAGTGCTGCTCATGTGGGGAAGGGCTTTTTCCAAACCCCAAATCCAGCCGGCTGTCCGGGATTCGGAGTCCCCTGCACGACAGGAACAGAACAGACAATGTCCCTTATAAAATTATATTGTTTATGATGCCTACAGAGCCATCTGTGTACATGGTACCTTGAAAAGCATATCATAGGCAAAAACAGACAGGTCTCTGCCTCCAAGAAGGGTATAATCCAAAATAGGCCATAAAGGGGGGGGAAAACAGACTGAAGGGAGAGGTAGGGATTGGAAGGAGAGCTGCAGTTACACACACTTAAAACTTTATTGTGCTGGGTTCTAAGATTTGGGTGATAAGTCTGATTCAGCCTGATTCTTTGTATGTTTTGTTAGCTATATTTCAGTGTCATACAAATGTACTGAACAGAACAAAGCATGCTGAAGTGAAGTAAGAGTTCCTGGGAACATAATATTTGTATGGCACTTTCTGAGTGTGCAGAGTGCTTTTGTAATGTTACCTTTACACCAACTCTGAAAGGTGAGTGTATATTATTATCACCCCCATATTGCAGCTGAGGCTGAGTGACTTGCCTAAGTGCCCAATCCTGACCATGTCTACTCAGAAGTAAGCCCCATTATATTCAATGGGACTTGCTCCTAGGTAAGTGGGGATAGGATTGCAGTCTAAGGCCACTGGTGAGTTCATTGCAGAGGTAAAATCTGAACTGGGGAAATCCTGGTTTACAGCTCACTGTAACTACTATCCCAGAAATCTAATGACTCACACATTCTTAAGAACAAGAAGACTTGATCTCACAACACTTTCAGGGTGTGTGGGACATCAAAATATTAATTACGTTAATGCCACAGTCACAGCCAGACTGGAGCCATGTGCAGTCACACTCAAATCATGAACTTGAGTACACATTCTCCAGCCCATGAGGTCAGCTGATGGAGCTGGAAGTGCAGCAGGCAAAAATGTACTGGTGATGGTCAGGCAAGAGCAGAAGGCCAGGCTGTTAAAATTTATATAAGGCCCATTCAATCCAAAGGCATCTTACTACCTGTCAGTCACAGGGACTGATCTTACATACTCCTGTTCAGAACTGAAGAGTGCTCTAAAGACACTTCACAGTGACCAACTGGGATAAGTCTCTATTTCATATTATGGGTTCCTAATTCAGGCTCTGTAGTCCCTGTTGGCCATCTCTTTAATAGCAATGCTGCCTTGACATAGAGTCTCAAACTAGGGATCTGAAGGAGGGGGGGCTTCTTGCACTTTTTTGCTACTGTTCTTTATTCAAGTGATTGCCTTGATACATCTGTATGTCTTTATTGTATGCTTTCTGTAATGTCTCATGTGTGAGAGTATTAAACAAATACGGAACAAAGCTCTTGCCGTTAGTCCTTTAAGCATCAGATGAATAATTACAGCAGCCTATAGGTGATTTTTGACAGCTAAGTGGCTTAAAACCTTTGCTTCTCTCCTCGTTTCTTTTGAACGTCTTCCTTAGGAAACTGTGCTCTGTAATCATCACCTTGCCTACACTTCTCTTCATCTGCCCAGCCTGTTCTCTCTCTCTCTCTCTCTCTCTCTCTCTCTCTCTCTCTCTCTCTCTCTCTCTCTCTCTTATGTTCTTTTTTTGGCTAATATGAATGTTTTGTCAGCAGCAAGTTTCTGGTTCTTTCTTCCTAGGCTCTGAGTCATTATAGCCACAGTTACGTGCACAATAAATAGTTCAGAGCATAGAGGTGGGGAAAAACCTCTTGCCAACCTGTAAATGCATGCTGGAAAGCCACAAGGTCGCTTTCTTGGAAATGCCAGATGTCCAATTATTGTCCTTTTAAAATCAAACCAATCAATCAGTAGCTTATTAAATTTAACATTTGGAATCTTGTATCTCTCTCTCTCTCTCTCTCTCTCTCTCTCTCTCTCTGTGTGTGTGTGTGTGTGTGTGTGTGTGTGTGTGTGTGTGTACATTTTCACTCAAGAATTTCCCTGACACTTCTATCCAAATTAGAGAGGCTTAATTTAGATGTAGTAAAACACCATTTTACTATGGTGTTTTTGCAACTATATTCTGTGAATCCCAGAATCCTCAATCACCAGCTATTGCCTTCACAGTGTAGTTATCTCCTCTGGCTTTGTGCCATTGAGCTTCAGCAGGCAATTGCAAATCAAGCCTGGGCTGGTCCTCAAGGTTGTTCTCAGTTCTTTGCTGGCTGGCCTTCTTCACTCCCTTCACTCCCACACTTCTCTCACTGTGTGGCTAATCAGCTCAACAGCGACTCTATCCTGCCACAACAGGTACTGCAGCTTGTCACAGCCTGGCATTCCATCTCCCAACAAAAAACACAAGCACAGATTCTCCTCCTCAGATCTTCAGGCGGTACTGGCAGCTCAACCATCAGTCCACACCTCCTGCCTTGATGTCCCTGATTGCAAAATCAATACCTATTTCTTAATTCAGAACGCAATCCCACTGGAATCCATTTGTTGGCCAGTCATTTGTTGCAAGGGCACAGAAATTTGGCACATCAGAACGTAAAATATGGAGATGTTTTTCTACAAAATAATAACTGATTCTTAATTGTGGATGTAAATTTATACTAACTAAACTTTGTCTCTTTTATAAAGCCTAGATTGTGTTCTATAATTAAAGTAGAAATGAAGCATCAAACACTTCCTTTGTCTCTGATTGATTACAATCTCTCTGACATGGCAACATTGTTCATTGGTTTCCCTGAACTTAAAAACATAGGGTTTGACACCATATTCATTCTTTTATATCCCATACGTCATGAGATACAGATGCTTCATGAGATACAGTGACATATGATCCTGTTGCAGCACCAGGAAGCTCCCTACCAAAGATCACCCATCAATGGAAGTTATGAGAGGAAACCAATTTTAGAGCACCCAAGGTCCCCTCATAGCATTGTGAAAACAGTAGCTGAGTGAGCTGTCACAAAAGCTAAAGTCCATTTCCCTCTCGCCTGCCTGAACACCACTGAAAGTCTGAGGACTGGTTTTAGAGTCAGGAAGTGATTCTCCAACAAAGGCTTGCTTAATTACATTTGCCAACTGTTTCTTAACAGAACAATTCAAGTACTGGTTAGTGCAGTGTTTCTCAAACTGTGGGTAAGGACCCACTAGATGGGTTGTGAGCCAGTTTCAAGTGGTCCCCTTTCATTTCAATATTTTATTTTTAATATGTTAGACTTGATGCTACCATGATATATGACTGCATTTGGGAAAATGTTACAGACATCTACTTTTAACAAGCTACTATGTATATTCTTTTAACAATTATAGTAAATGAGACTCACTCCTGGGTAAGTGTGGATAGGATTGCAGCATAGGATTGTTAAAAATTTTCCAGCTTGATGATGTCACTTCTGGTCATGACATCACTTCCAGTGGGTCCTGACAGATTCTCATTCTAAAAAGTGGGTCCTGGTGCTAAATGTGTGAGAACCACTGGGTTAATGGACTCCAGCCAGTTTGAAAAATGCTGTGAGAATAACCATGAGTAAAAGACAACACAGAAATGTGAGGAAATCTTACTATGAAATATCACTAGTCCATTTTCTAAAGAGGCATTTATCTGATAGATTTAGAATTCCGATGCACGTATGGGTTTCAAAGAAGTCGTCATACCAAAAGAAGCCAGTGGCTGTACAGTCCAAGTTTGCTGTCTTTTGACAACCCCAGATGAACCAGGAGTAGTTATAACACACTATGAAATGTAGTAACAGGCCTTATGTAACATTCTGTGTACATTTTTATAGTTTTCTTTTCAAACAGCTTTCTCTTTGGTTTGTTTCTGAATTGTAAAATATAGGAATATCTAGAATTGAATTGGGTATAGAGTTTAGTTCCACCTCACTTCTTGAATGACACTCATGCATCCTGTGCAAGAGACAGTGTTCAGTTCCAGTATGGAAACACTGACCTGGTACCTGTAAGAGTACCCAGCTGTATTTCAGTTGAAGTAAGAGAGCAAGTAGATCTTCAGACAGCCTGCAAGAAATTACGTCTTAGAAAAATGCTCTCAAAGCCAATTACATATTTATTTTCCTTCTCAAGTTTCATTGGAACTTATGTAACATGCTAGTGTTCCTAAACTTTAAAATGACTCACAGAAAAAAAAAATCCAAGTCTATTTTAAAGGAATGAGATCATATCAATTCCTTACAGGTAGAAAAATAAATTCTGTTTCCAAGTATTTACAGGTTATTAATAATGGTTAACCACCAATGACATAGACTCGAGTCCCACAACTGGCTCCCAAGTCAGACTTAAGTCCTGTCACTCACTGACTCAGATTTGACTTGGGACCGAAAGGCATTGACTCATGACCTAACTTGGGACTCAAAACCATTTTCATGTCTGAGTCGCTATGAGCGTGTTCATGCTAACTTACTTTACCAGGAAGCACCACAAGACCTCTTGGGCAATCTGGAAGCAAGCACAATCACCCAGGCAAGGCGGGAAGTGCCTGTCCGCCTTGCTCAGTGATTGTGCTGCTGCCGGTGGCACCAGACTGTCTATGGCACTTTGATCGCCACCAATCAGTTGGGCGGTGGGCAGCGGGCACCTGGAAATGCCTGCCATTGCAGGAGTGTTTACAATTCCCCCCTCTCTCTCACTCACACACACACACACACCACCACCACCACCACCACCACCACATCCCTTTTTTCTTTTAATTTGGTTCAGAGACTTGAGAAGATTTGAGTCATGACTCAAGACTCTGACTTGACTCAAGAATTTGATCAACGGCTTAAGACTTGACTCAAGACGTGACTCAAGACTTGGGGTTAGGGACTTGGATACATCCCTGGTAACCACTCTCTTCTGTGTGTCTTTGTCTCTTCCTCAAGCTATGGCAGATTTACTGTAATGTGATATCATATTTCTCAGCGTGAGGAGAGATGTGATCAGCAGTGGAATGTTGACAGAGGTAGTAATCAAATCCCATTGATGCCAACAAAATTCAAGCAGCCTTACTGTGCACAGCACTGCTGCCAAAAAGGACATCATTTACAAGGGAAGTGGAAAAAGTAGCACACAGGACCCTGAGACAGGACGGTCCATGCATTGTTGACAGAAAAGGAAGATGAAGGAGGCCAGGAGTTTGATGGCTGGGAACTGTCTGGTCAAAAGGCTGAGGAGAGAGGGGAGCCAAAGGCTGAAGAAAAGCAAAAGAGACTGAGGCCAAGAAATGTAAATGCAATGTACTGTTGGTTGTAGAAGGCAGAAACCTTAGAGCAAGTAAAACAGAGGAGGCAGGCAGGGAATTTCATGAAGAACTGGACACAAGGAGAAAAATCTCACACACTGGGCCTAGAAACAGGAAGCACTTTATGTCCTCACTGCAGGGGGCAGGCAAAAAAATGGTAGGGGGCTTTAGACTCTGGGCTGGCAGCAGTGAAGCTATACTAGGAATGACATGCAGAGTTGCCAGCTGAATGTTTGCTTGCTGGTCCTTTGTATCTGGCGATTTGGATCATATAGCAAGGGATCAGCACAACACCAATTGGTTTGGATTCCCCCCACCCACCCCCATGACGGTTGCCTGAGCAATTGTGTTGCCTTGTGTTTCAAAGGAAAGGGGGGAAAAAATCAGCAACTGCATTGGAAGGAGGGGGAAAAAGGCACTCTGCATTTCATTCTAGAAAATAGCTACCAATTATAATTACTCACCCTGTTTTCTGGCTGAGAAGAGAAGTGGGGTTGCTCCAAACCACCAGGCACATTTTGTCATGATTAGAAAATACTCTACACCTTTTGCAGAACAGTGAAGGAGACATTGGAATAATTTTACATGCAAATGAAATTGAGGGGGTAGCAGGAAGAGAACAGGGAAGGCAGTAAAACAAGGCTTTCTTGCTATTTTTTTTCTTTCTTTCCCTTTTCTTATATTAGCAGGCTAATGTGTTGGGAGGGAAGGGGGACTGCTCTCGAACCTGGGCAAGGGGGTTTCAATTCATCATAAGATACAGCAGCAAGAGCTGATTGTCTTTTTCTTCTCAACCCTTCGTTTTGAGTCTGAAGTGACAATTAGAAGTGACCTGCTAGAATTTAGAAGCAATTTGAACACTGCTTAGTTTTACTTCCTGGTGCAGTAGGAGGCAAAGAGGGCCAAAATACTGGTAAGTACCTTTCTAACTATAAACAAAGGGTCCCCTTTTTTCCCTTTTTACATTGCTCCTGATCCTTGTCTAGATGCATTTTTAAAAAAATGCTTTTTACGATATGTATTTTGGCATCGAGATCTCTGGCAGATCATCATGCTTCTATTTCCCAGATCTAGATGAATGATGTGAGAAGCATCAACTTTTGTGCTCACTGAGTATCACTGAAACATTTTGCAAATACCTCTCTGTGTGGTATGGACAGGAGAGAAATAGAGTTGAAACCAACCAGCAGCACCTCTTGATTAGAACAGGGTTGGTCAGTGAACCATTTCATTGTATGTTTCATCATCTTGCATTTTACTGTAAGAAAAGTTTATAGCCTCATTACCATAGTGGGGGGGGGGGGGAACTGGTGAAAGTAAATGATTAGGAAAGACAGAGTGGTGTGAGTTAATCATTGCAGCATGTTTTTTAAAGCAATTCGGTTCTGAGCACCAGCAAAAGCAGAGAGAGAGAGAGAGAGAGAGAGAGAGAGAGAGAGAAGCATATTTGTAAAGCAATTTAATATTTATCCTTGGGAAAATCCTTGGGAAAGTTTGATTACAAGTGAGACCTGGTGGTCTGTTCCTCTAGAGACGAGGGTGAGTGGGTGTAGTGAAGAGGGTAGTGTCACCTTCCGTTGCCTAGTAACATCTCTTGGCCGTTCTGATATCAGATAAAAGAAGTCCAGTCGATGTTATACATTATTCATCTGAGTTTCAATCAAACAATTCAAATTATTTGCTTACACTGGGGGACATTTACTCAGATCAAAAGAATCCTTGCTGGAAACTACTGGACTTTTCACCACGGGCAGGCGGCTCTTGATATTTTTTTGCAGTAAGTATTATTTGGGGTTTTGTATGTGATGCTGCAGGAAACCACACTGAAGAATGGCAGAAGTTTGCTCCTTGGGATAAAGCTTGCTAGTACGGGAAATGGTCTCCTGCTAAGTGGCGGACAGTGTGAGCATATGCATGTCTACTCACTGTGTTCAGTGGGACTTACTCTCAGGAAAGTATATATGACGTACTTTCAGGGTAGTAAGGAATAAACAAGATAGTGGCTACTTGAGGGAGATGCTTTCAATCCAGTAAGAAATGTTCAGAAAAGAGGAAACATCCATTTAAAAACGAGCATAACAGAAGTGTTGAATGAGCATTTGTTTTTTCAAATGTTGTGATATATGCAGTAAAATCCAGGGGTGCCTAGATTGCTTAATCCTGCATTCTAAATAGACAGCATTGTCTGAAGGAGAAAGAAACTCAGGGAAGCAACAGAAGGTAAGGCAGAGTTGAGATCAGCTTAAGGTAGACTGCATGAGCAATATTGCATGCCACTGTCTATTCTGACTGTCCCTGCGCTTAGTAGCACTGGAGTTCAGGAGAATGCTAACACCAACACATGTATGAAGAATCTTTGACAATGTGGCAGCAACAATACCCATCTCCAGTTTTTTAAAAACCGGTGATGCGGAATCACATTAATTTTTCCTACTGCCATTTTTTCTTTCATTGTGGACTGTCAGTGACTCATCACTAGCACAACATAATCTAATACTGCCAGGACCAGGAAGAAAAAAATTTTTGTGTGTCATAATTTATAGCAGAGTCTAGGGACTGCCAGGCTCTTTGTAATACTTGTGTGAAAAACACAATACAGATACTGTACAAGTGACACTTAAGAGGTGGTTGAAAAGTGAGTACCATCAGACCCCCCCCCCAATTGCATTGCAAAAATCAATGACTTTCATGCAATATTTTAAAGTTTGATAGTTTATAGTGGAGAAAAATGTCATAGTGTTACGTGAAAGCAACTGGAGAAGAATTAGAAGAATTCTAATTAAGAGAATTAAAAGAATTAGTTACAATATTCTCACTTGTCCCAATTCAGGGGGGCTTCTATATTGTATGTAAATGTTTAACGATTAATATTTAGGGTTTTGTTTCCTTTTTCTCAGGAGATTGACTACATTGCCTTGAGGGGGGAAAGAGGAATTACCAACAAAATCCCACCAAGATGGATAGTCCCTTCAAGATGGACTACTTGTTAGATGTCGACTCTGCTTACAGACTGTTTTACAGTCAAGGAGCTCAAGGTAATATAATTTGAGGTGGTGATTTGTATGTGCGTGTGTTAATATTCAGTACACAAGGTAAAAGCGCTGTTGCCCTCTAGTGGAAGAGGCATGAGGGACAGAACTTCGTTCTTTAACAGAGCCCAAGAATTGGAGGACATAATAAAGCTGTTTGATGGTGTCCCTTAGCTGGCTACTGGCATGGGAAACTAGAAGTTAGGGGTAACCAAAAAGAAGACAACCAGTTTGTGGAAATTGCAGCTGCTCCCCTATCCTGATCCAAGAGCCAGGCTGATACTAAATGAGTTGCTTCAACCCTCAGCACAACAGTTGAGGCGTATGGGCCAAACTAGATGTGACTTTGGGAAATCCATGATCAGCTTCCCCACCTTTAAGTTTTCATTATTTTTTTTAAAACTTTAGTCTTAAAAAAGTACAAGTGATCTGATTGTGGATATCCCAACACTGGATCTGTTGGGGCCCTAAAATCAGTGTTCTCAAGAAACTGCAAAAGTTATTGGCAACTGGAATAACCGGGGTGGAATCTGAAAAAAATAATGTTCTTTGTATGTGTTCGGAATGCTGTTGAGATGGCTGGTATTCATACACTGATGCAGAAAGGAGACTTCAGTAGACTTAAAACTTTAAAAGGGGCTTTGGAAAAAGAGTTGGGTACCCCTGGAAATTTGTTGCAGGCGGGTCTTTGCAGAAGTGTTCCAGTTCTTGATGCTGTTATGCAGAAAGGCACAATGGCTTCCCTCCTGTACTCACTGCTGATGTACAGCCTCTGATTTTTACTTAACCCCCCCCCCCCAATCAAGCCATCAGAATTATAACTGGACCTCAGGGCAAAATCTGCCCAACTGCAAAAGCATCTGGGAATACAAAGAACATCAAGGTTTGAATGGGGGTAACAAATGGATTGTATATAATCAAGTGGTATCATTTTATCGACGGTTTACCTCTTAATGAGTGTTGTTTATTGAAAAGGAGATCAGATTACACATAAAAAACTTCCTATTGTATTTCAACATCCTCTCAGAGCAGTTGCTAAAAGTGCAGTGGTTGCATTGTAAAGTTGGGCAGGTGGAGGAAAAAGGCTGTGCCTCAAGAATCCAAGTCCCCAAAGTGTTGCCTCACCACTGGGTCTCTCCACAAGTGTTTCATGGTATTTCATGTCCTCCTAGGCTTCCCTACTCCCAATGTAACCAGTACTGTGTAGCTCTCACACACCTCAAATTGCACCTCATACATTTGGTAGCACCTACCATCAACTATGCAGGAGGCTAAAGAGGTGGGCTTGGGATAAACAAAATAGTCCTCTAACCTTGAGGGGATTATGTTGTTGCCCTGATTCCTTGTGGGCTCTTCCACAAGGACGTTGTCAAATCCTTCCACAAATGAATTCAAAATCCTCTGTACCCCTTTTTCATCTGGGTTAGTGGCAGAAGTGATAGTAACACCCAGCTCACATTTTGAGAAGACGGCAACTCTTTTATGGTAGTGGTGGGGGTTATTTATTTTTCAATTTTAATGTGAGATTTTATATGATTATTGCTATTCATTCTATAATAAAGCCAAATTTCACAGAAACATCAGGTTGCTTCATGTCTGGGCTGGCAGCAACTGCTCACATTTATCCCACCTGTCCTCCAAGGCAGGGGTGTCAAACATAAGGCCCAGGGGCCAGATGCGGCCTGCGGAAGCTTTTTATCCTGCCCTCAGACTCTCAGCTGCTGAGCACTGTTACTACTGAAAGGGCAGTCCACATGAAAATTGGGCTGTCCCATATCTTGAAATATGATCAAGATTTGCATATTTTCTCTTCTGTCATTTGCAGCTAATGAGTTCCTAAGTGAGAAAAGGTGCTTATTTTTGGTTAAGATCTGTTTAATGACATCACTTCCTGCCTAATACATCACTTTTGGCTCTCAGCAGGCATCATGAATGCTATTCGGCCCTCAGTATGAAATGAGTTTGACACCCCTGCTCCAAAGACCTCAGGATATTGTATATTAATGGCAGGGCCTAGGAGAGGGGGGTAAAGGGGGTAATTTGTACCCGGGCCCAGGGTCAGAAAGGGAGCCCATGAGCCAAAGGAGGGAGCCCAGAATGTTCCTGGGATCTGACATTTTCCTATCTCACCTGAACTCACTGCCTATGCATGATGCCGGGGCATGTGCATCCAGTGTTAACTGCTGCTACAAGCCATGCACACCAGGCCCAGGAATGCATCCATGACCCTTCTTAACACAATGTCAAATTTGGGAGGAAGCTGGCCTGCCACAGTAGCTCTTTGGCTTGTGGATCCCATAACCATGAAGGAGTGTATAGAAGCTCAGGGACCCAGCTGTGGGGCTACAGCTGCTGCAGAAGTTCATTTTGGTCCATTCTAGTGTGAGCGTAAATACAAGGATGCTGTTTTTCTGCAATGGATTTTCTATATTTCAAAGATTTTAGAGAGACTTAGGAGTGTGTTTGGTTTTCAATATTACTTTATCTAGCTGCCAATGCCGAATGGTTGGGTAGACCTGAACTGTGCATCAAGAAGCCTAGTAGACTTGAGCTCCAAAACTATGGTGGCCGTCAGCATCCTCCCCCTACCCTGTTTTGCCCCCCACCCCGGTCTGCCTGCTCTCATTGCCCCCTCCCCCTTTGGGAAGGGCCCAGAAGAAACTGTACCCCCTGATAAAATTCCTCTCATAGGCCCTGATTAATGGGCTCCTTTTATTTGCACAACAAATAAATTTGCACAACAAACCCACTGGTGAGGTGGGTTAGACTGAGTGAGAATGATTGGTCCCTGTTCATCCAGAGAGCTTCATGGCTGAGTGGGGATACAAATTTAGAGCTCCCACATCCTAATTCAACACTCTGACCACTATACCACACTTGCAGAGACACAAGGCATTGTGTATAATGCAGAATATCTCATGCATGCAGAATTCTGAATGTATATGATAGGGGTGGCATCAGAGGTAGGTCAGGCTGAGCTCTGGCCAAGGGCCCACAGCCATCAGAAAGCCCAACTGGCCAGACTGGGCCTTTAGCCATTAGTACCACTAGGACTCAATGTAACCTCAAGGAGTGGGCAGGGGTATCATGGAGGGCTGAGTTTAGGCATTTGCCCCAAGTCTCCCAGCAACCTGATGCTGGCATTGAGAAGTAATTTTGGGCACAATCCTAACCCTTGTGCTAGTCTAAGAGGGTCACGAACGTGCCATAAAGTACATTTGTGCCTCCTTGGGAGCAAGCTGCACCAGTGCACAGAGGTGCGTTGGAGCATGGAGGCTGCATCCAGCCTCTGTGGTGGCTTGTACCAGGTAGGTTGCATCGGCCGAGCTCGGGTGATATAGGGGTCTGGGGAGGGCGAGCAGGAGGCAGGGAGGAGGCAGGAGGGAGGCATTCTGGGGTGGGGAGAGGGCTGGAGGAGGGCGGTCCTGGGGCTGGATGGGGGGGGAGGCGAGGCTGGGACCCAGCTGCTATGCCGGATCCCAACCCTGTTCCCCAAGCAGTATGGAGTGACTTGCAGCACCCCTGTTCTTCTCTGACTTTTGCCACCTCCTCAGGGGCCATGGTAGCTTATGCGGGAGTAAGTTTCCCCTTGCCTCTGGCTAAGCCATTTCTGCCCCCAATCTTGCGCTGGATACAGTGCAGGCCTACTGGCCTGCCTGTTTCAGCACAAGATAGGATTGCGCTGTTCAACACTGAATGCCACTATTTGAACCTCTGCATGTTGACATATTGGACCAATACTGGTCTTCTAGAAATCCACCTTCTGGAAAAGGCATGAATTTACCTTCTTAATTCTTAGGCTGCTCTATCAGTCAAAATATTTTAAAAGTGTATATAATTAAACTCATAACTGGAATGGGTGATTCAGATTCAATTCTGGATCATATTTTACACTGATGTCAGCCAGCAAAGAACAGATAAATATTACTCTGAGGTGCCTCTGGCTTTCAGGAGTAAGTATATACCACCCAATAAAATACAAGATACTGGAGGCATTAAAAGATAATGGCTACTATTGTATTGGAAAGATATCCTGGGTGTTTATGTGCAGCAGATGGTACAAGCTTCCTGTAATCAAGTAGACTGTACCACTTCAGACTGCATGTGGGGGGAAAGCAGTTTTGAATTCTCTCATGTCTTTAAAAACAAACAAAAAAACAACAACAAATCTTCCTGCAAGTAGAAAAAGAGTATAGCAGGGAGATGGCTGGGATAGAACCTTTCACCTTCCTATGCTAATATTCTACTTGCAGGAAGTTTGCTTGTTTTATATAAGGAATTGTATTCTCCTGCACCTCCTCCGGTCATCTGAAGTGGCACAACCCACTTTACCAGTTCAAGATTCTACCAGCTCATTCTGCTACATCTGTAGAACTAGCTTTAATCAAAAAGGGGCAGATTAAACATGAGGTATGTATGACTCATGCAAGTATCTGAACAGGATGTTAATTTACCAAAATGCCATTTTCTCAGCAAGATATCAAAATTCCAGATCACTGCAGCGTGTGAAATTTGTATTCAGTTCTAAAGTTGATGGAGGATCAGATGGAGTTGCCTTGAAAATATTTAAGGGAAACGAGATTGCAAAGTAATAGATGCATTTCTGATTTCACTAACTCTCCCTGGTGCATTTCTCCAATTCCATCTCTCTTTGCACCAGCAGGTGGCATAGTGAATGAACAGGACTGCTCGCTTCAGCTTCTTGACAGGTGTGAATTTCTGCTCTGCCCAATGACTGAATAAAGTATTAATAGTCAAACAACTTGTCGTACAGTGCAATCCTAACCTGTGCTGGATCCAGTGTGAGTTTTGGGTTGCAAGCAGCTACGACCGGGGCAAGGGGAAACACTTCCCCTTACCCTGAGGAGAGCCCCTGCAGCCCCAATGGGTCTACTTGGAGGTGGTGCAGATCCAAGCAGCCTGTAGCCATGCCACGCTGCACAAGTGCTGGATCTTGGTTCCACCCCCGCTCTCCCACTACCTGCCCACGGGCCCACCCACTGCTGCCCACCCCCACCTCAGAACACCTCCTCCCCATCTCCCTCCTGCCCTCCCCATGCCCCCCAGACCCACATGCTAGCCAAATTTGGCTGGCATGGACCTACCTTTCTCTGTCCGCGCAGAGGCTGTATCCAGTCTCCTCAGCTTGGTGCACATCCCTGGATTGGCCCAGCTGACACTCGAGGAGGTGCAAACATGCTTTCGGGTACATTTGTGACCGTCCCAGGCTAGCGCAAGGGACCTCCACTGGCCGAACGCCCAGTTAGGATTGCACTATTAAACTGATAAATCAACTGATTTGAATGGTTTATAAATATCACAGTTTTGCAGTATTGCAACCGCCTGAGGGTGGTGTGAATAAAGAGTTCCCTTGCTGAAAATAAAAACAGAGGCCTGCCCCTCCAACATGATTATTAATAAGAATATTTATATACCACTTATCAACAAGAATTCACAAAGTGGTATATGCAACATATGCAGCTTTGACTGATCTGGAAGCCATTGGACTCCTGCTGACCAGAACTATCTCCAGGCTTTGGAAGGCTGGCAATCATCTGTGAGTCCCAATTTAATATTGATGGCTGAAGGGGACCCAGCGGGGATCGAAGGATCTAACAGCCCAGTCCTAAAATCGGTGGCACCCAGGGCTCCAGCGGCATTGAAAAGACTACCGCTGGATCCTATGGGCATCGGGCTAGTGCTGGGAGTCTTTTCAGGGTAAGAGAGAGACTTTGCTCCCTTATCCTGGGTAATGCAGCCATAGTGGCAATGGGTCTCTTCGGATCTGCACCTTCTGTTGAACGGGTGCAGACCCAAGGAGGCCCATATTGGCTGCCTGGACTGGGAGGGAATACAGGATACGGCAGCAGAGCCTGCCACTGTCTCTGCCCTCTTCTGGGCCTGATCCTCCCCTCCCTCCACCCTGCTCTGCCTCCCCCCATTCCAAAAAGTCTCACTGCCAGGTGGTGCTGGAGGAGTGCCAGCCATCAGTCCACGCAACGCTGAGGCCCAGCACCAACTGGTAGTGGCCTGCGCCAGCAGCCCCTCCTCTCTGGGTGCTGCGCACGTGCCTTACAGCACATTTGCGACACCAAGTGCTGGAGCTCAGTGCTGGCATTAAGAGTGGTTAGGATTGGACCCTAAGTGGACTTGCACTTGGTTACCGATTCACATTTTAATAAATGGTCCAGCTTCTCAGTTTCTGGCAACAATGGCAATAATTTTATGCCCGACACAGAAATACTGTATCCAGGGTACAGCACATGTGGCTGGGGAAATGGTGAGAGTGTGCTGCCAAGCCCTTGTTCCTGGGTGTGCTTCTCAGAACACATGTAACGTGTGCACACAGGGGAAATGTACTGCATGTGGTAGGGCTGTACGCAGTGACCAATGGCACAGCTCAGCAGTTTGGCAGGGAAGGGAGAGGGAGTCGGGGGTGAAGGTGCAACAACAAGAACTTTACTGTTGTAGGGGGTGAGAAAAGAAAAATGCAATATAATGTTCTTAGCCATTCATATGACTAAGCCCTATGTGAAGAGCAGAAGAAGTGTAAAGGAGGAAATCCTTAACAGGGGAAGGTCCATGATGGCACAAGCATGGAGGGGGAAGAGATGGTAAGGAAGTCAGAAGGGTTACCCAGGGGGAAATAGGACTGAAGGACCAGGAATTTTCTGACAGTGGGAAGAAGAGAGGAGGAGAGCTAAGGAATAACCTTTATTGTGGGGATAATTAAAAATAATAGGAGAGGGGGAAATTAAAATAAAGCAATGCAAATAGCTATTTGCTTGCAACTAGGTCCGTGTCATACACAGTTGCTATAGAGCAGGGGAGTCAAAAGAGAGATGCAAGGAGAAAGGAAGTTCTTAGAAGGAAAAGGCATTGTGTATCATAATAATTATTAGTATTAAAAGTTCACAAAGTGGTTTACAGGGAAAATCAAATAACCAAATGGCTCCCTGTCCCAAGAGGGCCCACAATCTGTAGTGATGTGAGTGTGTAGGAAGAAAAGGAAAAAGGGGATGTAGTGCTGTGAGTGTATAGGGAGAAAAGAAGGAGGAGAAATAATGTAGGAAAATTATGCGGATTTGCCAGAAAGAACCAGGGTTAAGGTTTCCTGTGTCAGGAAGTTCTTAGGAGATGGCTTTTTGTCACATGATCAAATTTGCTCCATCTGAGCCCTGCTAATAGAATGAGGAGGCAGGGGGTTGATTGCTTCTGATAACCTAGAGATTATCCTCTTGGCCTTGTTCTTGGCCAGTGGATCTGAAGCCTCTTGCCATCAGTCCTGGGGCTAGGATCACATTATTGGCCTGGCAGGCACCCAACACTATGTCCACATGAGTATGTGTGTGCAGGGAACTTCCAGAAAACAGGAAGTACAGTTTCCGACTGTGTCGGGAGCCTTACTGAGCCTTTCCTCATTGTCCTAGAGTAGTACAGGCTTAGCGCCCAGGGCATTTGCCCTATTTGCCCTATTTGCCCAGCACTAGGTCCGCTGCTACTAGCAGCAGCTTGGGTTACACTGATTATTGCAGGCAGACAGGCTATGAACTTCTCCCTTAGTGTTGCCTGCTCAGGCCTTTGCCTGTGGGATAGGCACCTGTGGGGATCAAGGAAAAACAGAGAGAGAATAAAAGCAAATAGACAGCAGCATAAGTAACACCTGTTCCCTGATCAAAATGCATACTTGGTGCTTGTGGGAAAGAGCAGTGCCCCCAGAGTGCACATGCAGTAGTACTCTGTGGAGGGTGGCGGTATTATGGCTCAGAGCATTATCTCCCGCCGTTGATAGGGGGAAGGTGCACTGGAGTTCTGTGGAACATATTGTTGCAATGGTGCAGTCCTGATAAACAAAATGAGGATTTGGCCAGCAGTGGCAATTGTCGGATTTCCACCAAGAGAGAACAAACCTCTATCAGTGTTTCTCAAACTGTAGGTCGGGACCCACTAGGTGGGTCGCAAGCCAATTTCAGGTGGGTCCCCATTCATTTCAATATTTTATTTTTAATATAGTAGACTTGATGCTACCTTGGTATGTGACTGCATTTGGGGAAATGTTACAGATCTGTACTTTTAACAGGCTGCTATGTATGTGCTTTTAACAATGATAGCAAATGGGACTTACTCTTGGGTAAGTATGGGTAGTATTACAGCCAAGGATTGTTAAAAATTTTCCCTCTTTATAATGTCACTTCCAGTCATTACATCACTTCCGGTGAGTCATGACAGACTCTCATTCTAAAAAGTGGGTCTTGGTGCTAAAAGTTTGAGAACTACTGCTCTAACTGCTGTTAGTTGTTGTAAAAAGAAGTGGTGGTTAGACAATACAGTTTATAGCAAAGATACTTTTGATAATAGTGAAGGATCAGTATTTGTGTGCAGAGAGTAGGGACATGGCACAGAAACACAGCATCAATGTACTGTGGTATTGGACTCTCTCCCCTCTTTTGCTTGCCTACACAGGGTACATTGCCCTTTCTCCCCCTATTGGGGTGGTGAAGTAGAGGTTCCAACCAATTAACACTCAACACCAGTGCCACTCTCACATGCTACTCAATCCAGCCTGTAAAAGTATCATTTTCCGGAGTATTACCATACATGCTACTAAATGGTTTAGATCGTCACATTCTTGCTCAAGAAATGCAGTTCTCTGCCAAGATCTCCTAACCAGTGTATATATTCAGGAAAAACATTACAAAAACATTAAATACAGCATGAACAAGAGAAGCATCTCCTGGAAATGCTCATATCAATCTTTCATGTTGTTGTCTTTCCTGTGAGTTCCAGCTCATTTCACATCTCTAATACTCCAGTTATATCTTTCTTGCACTTTGAATAAAATACCATGTGTATTGTAGGCTCAATGGAAGACAAAGAACTACAGTTTAATTTTCTCCCAGACTGACAGTATAAATAGCAATGTCTGATAAAACGTGCAATTTACACATGCATATGGAAGAATATTGATTTAAATTTGTGCAAGGGAATGGAGAACATCTATCAAAGTGTTCCAGAAACCTCAGAATGTATACATATATCTATTTTTTTTAAAAAAGGTCTTACCTATGAAACAAGCTATGATTTATTCACCCTCATCTAGAAAACTTCACTTACGTAGCTGACAGCAAATTGCAGAGCAAATGCAGATGATTACTTAATGAGCCCTTTTGCTGTCATGATGAAAATAAGAGGTAGATCTTTTTTTTTAAAAAACCTCACAGTGCAGTCCTGTTTACTCAGAAGTAAGTCCCACTATGTTCAATGGGATTTACTCCCTTGTAAATGTGCATAGGATTGGAGCCTCAATTAGCATCATTGCTATCCCAATTAAAATTAGTTCCTGCATGTCCCCCCCAAGAGAATAGCTAGATCAAAACATATCCCAAGAAATTTGTTTTTCTATGAAACTGAGGGATTTTTAACACAAAGACATGTGCTCTCCTCTTTGAGTATTGCCAGGTGGTTGAAGTTTCTTTCAGCCACAGACATCTAAAGCAGATTTTTCTCAATCCTTTTTAAGCCAAACAATTTAAGATGTTGGTTTTGGAGATTCATAAATCAATGTAAAGTAAACAAAACCTCCCTTAAGCTGGAACTCCTGCCTGTTGAAAATAGACAGAGGTGCCATAAAAGAATATTCTTGAAGGAAATATTTTCTTGGGCCTGAAAGCACAAGTTCAGATGCATTATAATTCTAGTTATGAATTATTGCTAGAGGTCTTTGTGTCCAGTGAGAAAGTTAGGATGAATAAGATCGGATTACATTGTATTACTGAACATAATGGGCTTACTTTTGAGTAAAAAAAAAATACATTAACACTGTTTTCAAACAGCTCTAGTTATTGCCATTGCCCATTTTTGAAAAATACAAAAGAACTTTTATAAAAAACTGACAACAGGTTTTCCTCAAGTTGAGGAGGATTAGTTTGAATACTGTACTTAGATAGGTTTTTAAAGAAAAAGTAGATCACAATACATGTAGCTTGGTCCACTTGCATGAGTCATCTGTATTTGAATGCTAAAGTGATACTGGATGGGGGTGACAGCCACACCAAAAGACACACAGAGCTAATGGACCCTGCATCTGGTTCTGGTTGGCAATCTTCAGTCTTGAAAGACTATGGTATAAGCCTACAGCACCTGGTATTCCCAAGCAGTCTCCCATCCAAGTACTAATCAGGCCTGACCCTGCTTAGCTTCCGAGATCAGACAAGATCAGTACTTGCTATGAGGATATAGATTTAGATGCCCACCTGCATATTTAACTGCCTGCGTTTGTGGAAGTGTTCCCCTTGTCCTATTGGTACTTATGTACACAATATGGCTACATTATTGAACTAGGGCAAGAATCATAAATCAGATTTAGGGCACAGTCCAAATGGCACCCTAGCCCAGCATAAATCCCTTACACTGGCCTCCGGGTGTTGCCAAAGTGCTGTAAAGCACTTCTGCATCACTATGGGAGGAGGCAGGCCGGCGCACAAAGAGGCGTGCCAGCCTCCAGAGTTGGGCTCCAGAGTTGGCCAGAATTCAGATTCTGCGGCACCAGCCCACAGTAAGTTTGTGCTGGCAGTGGATTGCTGGAATGGGAGCCTGAGAGGGCATTCTGGGGGTGTTTGGTGGACAGACCCATGAATGGGCCGGGCCCAGGAGGGCGGTGGTGCCAGTAACTGGCACTTAGCCTGGATCCCAAACCCCCTCCTGGGTGGCCCGGCCTAGCATCAGGCTGCTTGGATCTGCGCCACCTCTTTATGTGGCGCAGATCTGAGTAGGCCCTTTTGAGCCACTGCTGCATTACCCAGGGTGCGCAAAATTGATTCCCCTTGCTCCAGGTTGTGCCACAACCAGCTCCAGCCCTGCTCTGGATGCAGCACAGGCCGGCCAGCCTGCTTGCTCCAGGGCAGGCTAGGATTGGGCTGTCAAAGCCCAGTCCCATTCTTTTCCCCCTTATCAATACAACGGTGCCAAAATGGTTACCTCTTCATCCTATGGTGAGGCAATTGTGGAGGTTTTCTCTGTGTGAGAGAACAGTTGTTCCCTTACCCAAGGGGTAAGCCTCCACAGCATATGGAGATCTAGTTGGACCTGAGCTAGCTGAATAGCAAATGCAAATGCACATGGACCCATTCCATGGGAACAGGTTCAGGGAGGGTCACCATCCCCCCCATCACCACCCTGTTCCAATCTCTCCTGTCCCATCACCATGTTGTTTTGCCCTCCCTGCCCCATTCACCCTCCCCTACCACTCCCACTTCCCCTGCCACCTTACCTTTTGCAGCAGGTGGCTCCAGATCTGCTGGTGCCAGCAGGAAAGCTGCAGCTTTCCTGGCAGCACACTACCAAGCACGCTGTGAGAGCGCCTTTGACAACTGTCACTGACTGCTTTACGGCAATCAGCACCAGTGGAAGTTCTGCTGCGACAGTAGCCAACAACAGCCGGCTCAGGTCGGATTGAGTTGTTAAATATGTTTTGCTATTTGAGCAATCCCATGGTCTTTACTGGGGCATTGTTCATTTAAGAAATTTTTTTGTATCAGACTCATTCTGGAAGATCTGCGCTACAGGGAAAGAGCGGTAACGAGCATGTGGGTCAAAACAGATGGGCAGGAAAAACTAATCTTATTCTATTATTAAAAACACAATTTTAAGCTTGGACCATCTCCTTCCAATCCTCAGAACATTAGCTGCTGACCCCCATATCTGGTTCAGTGCAATGTCATCCATAAACAAGACCTCATTAGGTATTCAATTCATTTCTTAACGAATCTAATTCAAAATGATGTTGAACACCTGAATTTTAGCCTCTCTTCAAGGTCTTTTAGCAACTTGCCTGGATGGAACCAAAAATACAGATGTTGCCTCAAAGTTTGGTTCTAAGTGGGGCTGGATAACTCTGTGTTGTCATAATTTGTCTGTTATTCATTCATTACGTGTGTAGCAATGATAATGTTTTCATAAGTAGAGAATCAAGAGGAACAGCTTACAACCAGCATACTTCAAGGATGGAATCTGAAGAACTGCCTGCCCCCCCCCCAAATCTGCTTGCTCATTAGATAATCTAGGGTGGCTCGCCTTTGACCAACTTTAGAAGCTCAACTGATGGTGATGTGTCAGAGTTCCCTCTGGTAACCTCAGGATCTGAAACTCCAAACTTTCCCTGGGTTCTGTGTCACCCAGTCTACCCAAATTCCAATATTTGGTCAAACTCTGGCTTTCTCTGCAGAGTTAAAATGAACTGTACAGTAGTGTCAGCTGTTGGTTCACATTTAATGAGCTGGGCAGTAGTGTACAGTTATCCACAGGCTCGCTTGTTTGGATGTGTGTGTGTGCACATGCTACTCTTTTATTACATTTTTTTTGTTATTGTGTTTTTAATCCTTATTGTAAACAGCCTTGGGCTGCCTTACAAATGGGAAAGCCAGATATTAATTTTCTGAAATAAATATGCAGCCTTTTATTGGAAACTATTCAGGAGAATGCAAACCAGAACCATGAGTTAGCTACCTTCATATCAAGTGCTTGTTTACGTATAAGTGTCCAAAATATGGCTAGCAACTCAATTCTGGTTTCACCAACAATTTACTGCATAATCCATGCCAGTCTATATGTTCTCGAATTAGGACAAGAATTAATTTTAATGTTGACAGTATACCTGGAGATAGATTGTGATGCTGAACATTTTGTGTTCCATTTCTCTGCCAGAATACAAATACTAATTTTCAAAAGAGGGAGGGAGAGTAGGAAGGAAGCTTCCCACAGTACACTTACCTGGCTGTATTAGCATATAGAACTTGAAAACAGCAAGTCCTTATGCGAATCTATATTTTCAAGTTCTGTACTGCAGACACTCATGCAGTAGCCCCCAATGGGCTGAGCTTCCTGGAAGAATGCTAGTGATGGCAGCACGTTCTCTTCCACACTCCCAGGTTGGGAGGAAGAGGAAGGGAGTCTTGCCTGGCAGCCCACTCAGTAATTTGGGAAACACCCACTCAGGCCGAGTTCCAAGCAGAGATCCAAGCCCAGAGCCCAGTGCAACCTGACACTGACCCTGTCTGAAATCATATAGTCCAGATGCAGATGCATATAGACGCAGATCTGAGAATTATGCTGTACTCCTAACCAGAAGGTCTGCTTTTCACATATGGGTACAAACAAAAAACCATGTACAAAACATAAAGTGCTACTTTTCCCTTAAAGTGCATGTAAATACCAACCAGGAAAAATCTGGACCTGTGCTTAGATATATTTTAAAGGGTAAATCTGCTGCCTATTCAAACTCCATCTCAGAGCCTGTTGAGAAACTCTTTGATAAGGATAGTCTAGTCCAGTCAACTATTTCTGTCTTGGATGGTAGAAATTCTTAGTCTGAATTCTATGACCTTGTTGTTTTATCAGCAGTTCCTGACATTCTTCTTGGATCTACCAATAAATTCTAAATTGGACTTGACAGCAAACTTTGGCTTGGTAAATGGAAATCCCAGAATGACAAGATGCAGCACTTATACTAGAGACAGTGCAGTATAGTAGTTGACTCATTTATTTATAGTCCAACTTTTTCCCATCATGGGACTCAAGGGGTTCCCAAGTAGTCATCCATCCAGTTACTGACCAGACTTAGAATTGCTTAGCTTCAATCAAGTCTCAATCTTTCATCCCATCACTGGTCAGACCATGAATTGGAACATCAACTAGAGACACAGCTCTCCACTCACTCATGAGTTTTTTTAGGCAGCCTTTGGCTGAACAGTCCCACTGGGTGAATGCAATAACAGATGACATGCCATTAGTAAAATGAATGAGAGTCTGGGCTTTGAAAGTGGGCTTGGAACTAGGAAGCACCTGATTAAAATCTCACCTCTGCCACAAATTCACCAGCAGCACAATCCCATGTATGTCTACTCAGAAGTAAGTCCCACTATGTTCAGTGGGGTTTACTCCAAGAAAAGTGTGTATAGGATTGCACTGCAGTCCAGATGGCCTTGGACAAGCTATTATTTATCACCTCACTCATCTGCAGCACAGTGTGGGAATAAAGGTGACCTGCTCTACAGGGTTCTTGTAAGAAGTCCTGAGGATGAATGTGAAGTTCTTTGCACACATTAAAGCAATGTATAAATGCTCAGTAATGTTTTCAAGTCATTTTAGCAGTAGTGAGATCCTTGGGTAGGACATACACGTGACCAAATTGCTATCAACTGCGCAAAATGTGAGAAGACAATCATATGGCCAGTGTGCCTTATCCTCAGCTATTATTGCCAGATGCATTTAGTTTTAAGCCATTTCTGCCCAATGTTGCATATATGCAACAGGGACCAAATATGTACACCTGTGGGCTGGGCAAAAATGGGTTGAAGGGGCAACCCTGCCTTTTTGATTGGGTTTTTAAAGGAGCTGCCTTCTAGTGAAGAAGAAGCATAAAGCAGCCCATCCACTCACCCCAAGGTAGCCTGATGATTTCCTGTATGGTGGTACCAAATGATAAAGAGAATTTCTTGATGCCTCAACTGCCATAAAACAGTGGTCTCCTTGGGCTCAGTGGTGGCCACAGCTGTTGACCCGCTCCCTGGCATTTGGTCCGGGAAAGTCCTGTGTGTCTCCCCCCCCCCCTCCAGGTGTTCTGCTTTGGCTAGTTTGAGGGCTGTGGCTGGGGCAGGCACCCCCCAAAGGGAGGCGGCCAGGCAACAAAGCTTCTCATCCTTGACCAGCAGTCCTGTGTGGGGCTTGGAATGAGCCGCTTGCCTCCAGGGCCAGCAGTAGCCCTTTCCCTGACGGCCTGCAAACCAAACCGGCTTTGGAGGGATGATCGCACGTGGGGTCCGCCTCGCTCTGCCCCGGGGGCTGCAAGGAGGGGTGGCGGTGGCGGCAGGGCAGGATTTCCAGCTCAGCTCCAGTCCAGAGATCCTTAACGGGTTTTCCTTTCCTCCCCCTCCCTCTCTCTCTCTCCCCCCTTCCCCTTCCTCTGCGTGTGCGCCCTCGCCTCCCCTCCTCCTCCTCCTCTCCACCCCTCTCGTCCTCTTCAGCTCGCCGGGCGACCCTGCTCACGGTACCCACATTAATGGCGGCATCTTCCGAGGAGGACATCGACCGGAGACCCATCAGGAGAGTCCGGTCCAAGAGTGACACCCCCTACCTCGCCGAGGCCAGGATCTCCTTCAACCTCGAGGCAGGTGAGTGGCGCCCAGCCCGGGCAAAGCCCTGGGCCCGCCTGCCTCCCTGGGGCTGCTGCACACGCGCGCACGCACACACACACACACACACACACACCCGCTTTGTGTCTGCTGGGCAGTGGCGCTGGGGAGGGGGATCTGCTGCTGCTGCTGCAGGAATGTGCCTGCGTGACATGTCCTGGCTGTCACCCTCGCCTCCTCCCCCTCCTGGCACAAGGCGCTGGTGCAGTACAAAGCCGAAAGGGGGGGGGAGGAGCTGGGCCGGGGAGCCCCGTTGGGTGACAGCGCGGCATCCCCTCGCCTGGCACTGCAGGCGGCAGAGTGAAGTGATGGGGACCTCAAAGTTGGGAGCGGAGCGCGGAGAGGCCCCAGGGCGCGCACACCCACCCGCAGGCGCGACCTGCCAGCCTGGAGCGCAGTGTGCTTCCAGAATCCCCCACCCGGCGGCCTCCGCAGCTTGGCAGTCTCCCTCCGCACGCCAGCCCCGCCCACCCCTCCAGCCCCACAGCCTGCGCTGCATTTGCTCTCCCCTCTCTGCAGCACCTTGCAAGCCACCTGCTGGATTCCAGGCTTCTCGACTGTGCTTGCATCACTCGGCCTCTGCCCTCCTGATCGCGCATCTGGTCCCCAAGAGAAGCCACCAGGCTTGGCATTGCCTCCCCTCCCTCTTTCTGCTCTCAGACCAGCATCCCCTCACCTGCTTCTTCAACTGCTCCATTTCCCAGCTGCTTCACCTACAGGAATTAAGGGCCCAATCCGAGCCAACTTTTCAGCACCCATGCAGCTGCGCCAATGGGGCATGCGCTGTATCCTGTGGAAGCTTCCTCGGTGCAAGGGAACATTTGTTCCCTTACCTTGGGGTTGTGCTGCGGCTGCATCCACGCTGGAAAGTTGGATGAGGATTTGGACCTAAGACCAGGGTGACCAGCTACAGTGGAGGACAAAGTGCCTGTACCTTTAACCAGTGTCTAGAAGAGGGAATGTTGGCAGGAGCACCTCAACATGGAAGGGTTTAAAAAGCTGCACCTGCCAACATTCCCTCTTCTTTGCATAAGCACTCTGTCCTCCATTGTATCTGGTCACCCTGCCTAAGACTGCAAGCCTAGGAAGCCTTAAGGAGCAAAGTGGGGCTTCTGCATACAATTGTGCTTCAGTTCAGTGAAACTTGTTCTTCTGACATGGGAATGAGTTCTGGGGAAGTTTTGCTTGCTGCATGTCAGGGCCAGGATCAGAGCCAGTAAAAAAGCATAGCAAACTTATTCTTTTGCCCAGTTCTTCCTCTTGATAACAGATGAATCACTCTCTGGCTTTTCATGCTCCCACTTTCTCCTCAATGCCCCAATTATCCTTTTGTTCACTAATTTCATTAGTTATTTCCATTTTTACCTTAACTTCACATTGACCTTTACTGTACTTTTAAGTTCTGCTGCCTCATCAGAATCTTGTCCCACTTTCCATGGGATCCCATCCCAGAGTTTCCCTTACCCTCTCCTATATACTTTCCCCAGAACTCTTCTGACTCTTGGAGTTCCACTTGTCTATAAATTCCATTTTTCCAGTGCTCTTCTTTTCAGTGCTGCACTTCTTTCCCCCAAAGTACTATCTCCTGAAACCTGATGAGAGGAGGAAGGGAAAACTGCTGTTTGCCCACTATGCTCCAGTTTCAAACCAGACCTCCACTGAAGGGTCTGGAATATCTCAGCGCCCAATCCTATCCAACTTTCAAGCACTGATGCAGCTACAATGCAGTCCTGAGGTAAGGGAGTAAACATCCCCTTACCTTAAGGAGGACTCCATGACTGCCCCACCACCACCACAGGATGCAGTGCATGCCCTATTGGAAAGGCTGCATTGGTGCTGGAAACATGGATAGGACTGAGCCCTTAGGCAAAAATCTCAGCTGAACATCTTTCTTGCTCCAGAGGGCACAGATAAGTCTCCCCATTCATCAACATCCCTGTAGGCTTGGATAGCACAGCTTTGTTTTCCAGCAGTTGTACCATCTGATTATTTAGGAGGCTGGCAGAAAAACAAATATGCTTTAAAGTTTTGCTCATTTTGCTGAAATTCCTCCACCTTAAAAAATTGGTGAGAATTTTTTTTAAGTGCTTGGTTAGTAATCTTGTGGTTTTATTCCCCCATTCCTGGAAACTTGAGTTTGTGTTTCTCACCACCCACTTTGACCTTTCTGTCATGTTGCACCTAGTAAGATGTAAAATGCAAATTGTGTGCATTCATTGATTTGTTGATTGCTTTGGGTGACAGGTCATTAATTTCTTTCTGATCATTAAGAGCTTTTCTTATAAAGAAATCTGTAGCTGTGATAGACATAATTTTATAACTCAGGAACCAAAAGGTGATGTCAAATGGTTTTTTGATTTTTTTAAAAATGTGACTACAATAGAAACATGAGTGGGTGATGGCTGTGGATATGAATGACAGGAGGACATGATTGTGCTTGGTCTCCAAATGGGTAATTTGGTGGACAGTATTGTCTTGGATAATGCTATGTCATGCTGTTATAAACAGATTAGCAGTTGAGAGGAAGGCACCATGCAGTCACTTAATGTCTTCATCTTTTAACCTTGCTGTTCCTTCTCTAGCAAAAGAGTTCATACAGGAGGCTTCCAGCCTTTAATCCCTGGGCAAGCATGGCAAAGGTGCTTAGCTGTTACTGCTTTCCTGTGCAGTCATGGCTAACACATTTAGTAAAGCCATGTGTAAGCACACATAATAGTATGCTTACTCTTATTAGGGTCACTCAAAGAAATATTTCTTCTTGGGGATATTAATACTCCATAGAGTACAGTACTGGAGGATGTTTTCATTAATCCATCTTCCATTTGATGCTTTGAATTAAAAAAAAAAGATGGAAATTGATTGCTAAGCAATGTTTACATTAATGAGTGGGAAGCCTCTAAAATGAACCTGTAGTATGCATTTAACTCTTCCTTTTTCGTCATCAAGTATAAAACAAGTGTCCTTAAACTGGATAAGGACCAACATTTGACTAAGCAAACTTGTCGTAAACAGATGTGTTGAATCGTAGAAACTTTTTGGTGACTTGATTTTTTAAAATCACCATCCCAATAGGTGATGATGCTGGCATTAAAAGTTGAAGAAGGGATTTGCATTATTTTTAAAAGAGACATATTGCAACATCATCTAAAAGCCACAAATAATGCCTTTAATTAGGACCAGGCAAAAAGACACAAAATCTGAAATAAGCTTCCAAGCTCTCATCGAAGAGTTCTGAAGGATTTGAAGAGTCACATAAGATTTGATGTCTTTTTGGCTGGTCCTAATAAAGGTATCACTACACTGTGGCATTTGGATATTTTCTAATGGAGCAAGACAGTTGTCTAAAATTTTTACGTGCTTTGAAATATTACCTGACACTGACACACAGGGCTTCTTATCCACCTATTCCTTTTTTTATGATGTAGCCATTACAGAACACAGATCCTATGTGTGTCTGTACTATTTTTCAACTAAACTTTCTGTGGAACTACAGACCAAGTTCTTTTGGGTTTCCTCTTTGGCTAGTCCACTGTTATGCACAGTTTCTCATTTGGAAAGTTAAGGAATTGCAGGGCTGCCTCCTGATGAAAGGAAGGAAGTATAAGAAGAAAATGCAAGGGAATCTGAACAACAGGCGCTGTTCATTCTGGTCTGGTGCTGAACAAATGCAGCCTGTGAAAGAAATAGACACTTTGCAGTGGGGGATTGTTTCCAGAAATTACATGGGTGTGCTGCAGATTCATCAAGGCCTGCCCAATATGTGTCCAAATGTGTACTAATAGATCTGGAAGGAGGAAGCTTTGGCATTGCTTCAGTTCAGCAGTGCAATCAGAATTAAAACAGTACAAGAGGCACTGAAGACATCCTCTACCTTGCCTCTCACTTAATGCACTGATTATTATAACTCCTGCTGCTCAATTGCTGCTTGTATTGCTGTTTTGCCTGCCAGCTGCTTCTTCTAGGCTTCTTTGATCTGGTCATTGTTTTGTCCTAAGACAGCAGTTGGAATAAGCTGCATCAGGATGGAGAGTTTGCTTATATTTGGGTTTGATTTGCCCTCCTACTATTAGGTCTAAATGCAGATATATATTCCCATTCTTTGCAAAATAAATGGCTGAGAGCCAACAGTTTTGTTTACCTCTTTAGCTGTAAGTTATAATTATAGTATTACTGCTGTTATCTGTGTTGCTGAACAGTCGAGAGGCTGCACATGCAGAGCCAATTATGCAGTTGGGGAATAGCAAGGAATTGCTTTCTTTTTCCAAAGCAATTATATAGAGTAACCTTTTTACTTTCCTTCTAATCAGATTAACTCAATAATTTGCCTTCTGTTTTGCATGGCATTGTTTCATTAGATCTTAAATGTTTTATTATCTTGTTGTGGAACTACTGAGTATGTATTATATGTGCTATTGCCATTGTGGTAACCTGTGTACCTAAAATTCTTGCAAAGTTTGCAGATCCTTGATCTCTTGGAAAACAAAGGCATTTTATTTTTGAATGGTTAGACCATCCTCCTGTAAATCATAGTCATTTCTGTATGCAGTTTTGTTTCTTTTAGAAATAAGCCATAATAATGACTATACACATGTACAGAATTATGCTTTTGTTGGTTTATTGGCTTCATGACAAGGCAAAAGGACTATAATCTATTTATGAATTTGCCTTTATGGGCCTCATTGAGAGTAATGAGAACTGTGCAAGAATGTGGTGGAAGAACTTTCTAGGTGATAGTGGCCTAACTGTGCAGACTGGTTGCACAAGGCTATTCTAATGTAGACTGCATAAGTCATATTATTAACATTTTGGCCTCATTAACTTCAGTGGGCTGTATACACGGAGGTATACAATGAATATATTCCAACATAAAGACTTTTAAAATGCCTATTAAAAGTGTAAAGGACTGAATGTTCAAATATTGTTCATAGTTCTTGGCCTACATGAACTCATATTCATATAAGGCATTGGGATACCTTATGAAAGTTTTATCTTTCAATACATGTGCCTAATTCATTCACATATTGTTAGTGTCTATAGACATACTAATGTCACTACATATGCTTAAAAGTTCAAGCCAAACTCTATTAGGGCACAATCCTAACCCCTTACGTCAGTGCTTTCCAGCACCGGCATAGCAGTGCCAATGGGCCATGTGGTGCATCCTGCAGTTGGGTGTCACTCATGGAGGTCTCCTCAAAGTAAGGGAATGTTTGTTCCCTTACCTCAGAGCTGCATTGCCCTTATGTCAGTGCTGGAAAGCACTGACATAAGGGGTTAGGATTGCTGCCATAAAATAGTTCAGCTCCATAGATTATCTGTGGTCCATAAATATACGTCCAGTCGCACCTCAGCATTTGGATGTCATGGAGGACATAAAATCTCGTCCAGAATTTTGAACGTTATGCTGCATCTAGATGCACAAGAGGAGTTGTAATAGTATGTCCAGAAAAAGTGCTGGCCAGTAAGAATACGACAAAAATGCATTTTTTAATGACCCCATTATTTACCCCAGCCACTCATCTGGTAAGCTTTTTCCAAGGGTCGAGATGTAGAATCATGCTGTATCAAAGCTTCCCTGTAATTTCAGTGGAATCAGGATTTTGCTCACTAGCTGGAAAAATAAAAGCAACAAGTTGTGAAACTCTCATAGGAGGGTATGCTGATAATAGGAGATGCACAAATGCCTGATCCACAGTAATGAGAATGTTCTATAGCTCAGTATCATGAAGTAGTTACTGTAAGAACTAATGGTCCTATTCTCTGTGCCGGCAGATTTGATATTGCAAGTATGTTGACTACTAAGGGCCAGGCAGAGAGGCATGAGTCAGAGGAAGTGTTTTCCAATTTGTCTGAAGGTCAAATCATGCAGAAATACATCCTAAAGAAACCCTTCATTGGCAAATTTAGAGGCTTGTATTTGATTATTTGAAAGGCGACTTCTCTTCATAAAGTTATACCAGATAATTCTATGATACAGTAAGTGCTCTTGCACAGCCAAACGGGGCCAATACAGATAAAGGAATTCATATGTAGCTCTGTTGTATAAAGCATGTCTACTGCACTGGACCAAATGTGCTGGAATAAACTTTGGATTTCAGCCACTCTCTGCCAGCCAGCTGGACTCAGGCAAACTGGAGAAAGAGCAGCCTTCATGCCAGGATGATTCTGGGATTTCCTGAACTTAAAGAGCTTGTAGGGCATCTGTTTGAACTTGGCTATCGGTCTGTTGTTTTTGAGTGACATGAAATGCCTGCACGTAAATCTACCTGAGAACTTCACTCTGTTTCTGAGACTTTCTGTCTGTCCACCTTGCAATCAATGTGCAGCTGGCAGGTTCAAACATTGTGACCTTTTTATTGGTGGTGCTTGGCATACTGAATGGTCTTTTAAGATAGTATTCTTGCCCCCTTCATTGCTGTCTTTGAGATGAGCCTTGAAAACAGGTTTGCTTCCATTGGCTGTTAAAAGTTCTGATCCTTTTTACGTATGTTTCATCTTACTGCTGCTGTCAGGCTGTTTTATTTGGTTCTAATTATGCATTTCTTTTTTATTGTGATTTTTATACATTGTAAACCACTTTGAGAATATTTTTAATATAGAACGGTAGGAAACCAAGTATGCATACATGTGTGCATGCATTCTCACACAAACACACAGAGTCCTCATCTTATGCAAGAGTTAGGTTCTGAAGTCAATGCATAAGGCCAAAATTGCACATAGGTGAAACTACCCTTGCATCTGAAAAGTGCATACTTTAAAAACTAAAATCGCATGATGAGAGACACGCTAGGAACTGACAGCTGAAATCTTATGCTTTCCAGCGCCCAGGGTTGCAGTGGTGCCGCAAAGGCTACCACTGCTTCCAACTGGGCTGGGAAGCTGTGCTGGGGCTACTTGGGATAAGGAAGCTTATGCTTACGCCCCTTACCCCGTATAATCCCCAGATGGCCCTGATGGGTCTCCTTGGATCAGTGCCAGCTATTGAGTGCATATTCAAGGAGAACCACATCAGGTCTCCCGGGACCTGAGGGGGGTTAGGATAGGGTGGCAGGGTCTGCCGTGATCTCTGTCCCCCTCCCATCCCACTCCCTCCCCCTACCACGCCTTCCCCCTGCCCTCCCCCCAACTCCAGAATGCCTCCCCCACATCCAGACTTACCTCTCTGCTGCCCAGTGCTTGCTCAGAGCTCCGGGCAGTGGTCCAGTGTCCTCAGGCCAGTGCTGGCGGAGCAGCAGAACAAGGCAGACTTTCACAGGCATGCCTTATGGCATGTTTGTAACAGTGCGTGCCGGCAGCAGTCCAGCATGAGCCAGCTAGGATTGGGCTCTGAGACTGCTGAGGGAACAGCAAATTCATTCTCCCATCTGACACTCACTCCAGAGTGGAATGGCAGGCAGAATCACCTGCACTAAACTGTTATTTTTCTCTACCTTTTTTTTTTTTGGCTGGACACCTATACTTGAATTCGTGCAAATTACATGTGCATAAGATGTGACCTGACTCTGTGTGTGTGTGTGCGCACACACAAAACATTTAGAAATGGTGATAAGGCAGGTTGCCTAGGTTAACATATGCCAGGAGTCCCAAATAGGGGATATTTACTCTTTAGCATTGTTATAAGGTTGAAAAAAAATGTAGCTAGCTAGTTATCACTTAAGTAGAAGTGAGAAGAATTATGTAGTGTTAATCAGCTATATGCAGAATAAACAGAATAATGCAGCTGTGCCAGTGCATTGTGGGTTTAAATGAACACAATAAACATTTCTTCCAAGCTTTACTGCCTGACATGGGGGCCAAATTGGCCTCATTATATTTCATTAATTCATTTTTGTAGCATTATGAAAGCAAATTGTGTTTTTGCTTGGCATTGGGGGACAACTCTATTTTTTTTAAATATCTGGCTGCAGTTTGTGTTCAGTTCTTCATAACTCCTTTGAGTAGATTTATAAAAGAACCTTTTTTCAGTAAAATGACTAAAAGTCAGTGATTATTTCCTTCAAATACTGGCTTTGATCCTCAATCAGTTACTTTAGAATGGTCCCATGTCTGCTATAGGGAGAGCAGAAAAGAATGAGCTGGCAGGATAATTGAAGTCAGCAACGTTATTTTGGAATAAATGGTTTAAAGATGACAGCCCATTATTACTTAGGTGGGTTTCCTGTGACATCCCAAGACAGCAATACCTAGAAATGGGATTTTCAATGTAGTCTGGCTGGAGCTAAAGGACTAGGAAAAATATCTCTTAGGACTCTTATGAACAGATCAGGATTGCTTGGATTCTTATTTCATCTTTATGTTACAGGGCAGAAAAGGCAGGGTATTTTTTGCTGTTGGCAGTGCTTGAATTATACGGAAAAGGTAAAAGAGCCTTTAATTAAATCCACAAGTTCTGGTCTCCAGTTCCCACTATTTTTTTTCTTCAATAATAGCCCCCAGTGTAGTCTCTGAAACCAGTAGTTAAGGGGGCCAGAAAAAAAGGTAAAGGGACTGATGTCCCACCCAGTAATTCAAGCATTGTTTGCTTGCTTTGCCTTTCATTATACACTGCAAAAAAAAAAAAAAAACACCATAGGCTTGCACCATCTTGGTTTTGTCTTTTCAAAGAACTCATCCAACTATTTTTCTTACTGATGTTTTGGATGATGATGTTTTACACTTTGGGGGGATTTTTTGCACTTTTGGGGGTTACATGAGCTGAGATCATTCACCCAATTCAGCATCTCTGATACAGTGCACATTGGTCTCACTGAAATACGTATATTGCTATTCATGGCATTATTCCATTACTTCAGGCCCGCACAGCTTTTGACCCAGGAGCTGAATTTAATAATAATGATAATGATAATAATAACAGGTATTTATATACCGCCTTTCTTGGTCTTTATTCAAGACTTTATTCAAGGCGGTTTACATAGGCAGGCTTTATTTAAATTCCTTATTAAATAGGGATTTTTACAATTTCAAAGAAGGTTCTTTCTTTCAAGAACCACTGCATTCAGGTGTTTCATTCCATCTGGCTTCACATTCTGGCCTCCATCCTCCCACGCTCAGAGCAGATGGAATAGCTCAGCTTCAGCTTGTCAGCTGCTTAAAGGTCGCACAGTGCCGGTGGCCTCGAACTGGCCACCTTGTGGATGTTATCTTCAGGCAGACGGAGGCTCTACCCTCTAGACCAGATTTAACCCACCAGTTAATGCATGATGACCCCTCTGACAACTTGCAGCACCAAGCCAGCAGCCTCAAATGATTCTTAGTGGGCCGTCCTATATAGCTGGTTTTTATCGCATTTCATTTGGTAGATACAAGTTGATTAGGTCTGTGTCTGCTGGTTATTTGCCAGGTTGTTAGGAATATTTGGGTATGGAAGATCATGGTTCAGTGCAGTTTTCAGGATGAACACTTATGAAACCCTACTGAATAGAAAGTCCCATCAAATTCATTAGAATTTATTTCCGAATAAGCATGCATAGGATTACTCTAAATATCCCTTCCAGACTTGCTGTCCTCTGAGGACCAATTCTCATTTTACTGTATGTGTTTGGGGATGAATAACCAATACAGAATGCACAAACTTCTTGTCAATTGTGAAGTGATATGCATAGACAGTTTGGTGTATGTCTTTTTAAAATACTTCAGACATGACCCTAATTCTGTGGATTCCAAACTTTTTTGACTGACGGCTCCCTTGACCCACTGGTCCATTGGCTGCAGCTCCTTATTAGGGCTACAATACTATACATTGTACAGGGTGGTGGGTTTTTTGCAAGGATTCTGTGGCTCCCCTGGCTGGTTTCCACAGCTTTCCTGGAAGCCACAGCCCGCAGTTTGGAAACCACTAGCCTATTCCTTTCCTGATCTCTGCTTCCAGGTCAAGAGACATAAATGCTGCCTGTATACTTGAGGTAAAACCTACGCATTTTGCACTGAAACATCCATGCCCAAATATAAAATATACATTGAGAAATTGGCCAGAGTCCAGAATTCTAGTAGCATGACCACCAAACTAGAAGCACAGGAAATGCACTCCAAGAAAGAAAGGTGAGGTAGTCCCTGTTAGACCAATTGTTTCCTATAGGAAGTGATATTTACCTATTCATGTGGAAAGATTTTGCCACTTCCCTTTCCTCCACCATCCCCAAAAACGCTGAGAGGAAACTCAGGCTGCAAATGTTGCTGGGAGTAAGCCCCCCCCCCAAAGATAATGGGACTTAGAGCCCAATCCTGTCCAACTTTCCGGCACCAATGCAGCCGCAATGCAGCCCCAAGGCAAGGGAATGTTTATTCCCTTACCTTGAGGAGGATTCCATGACTGCTCCCCAGAACGCAGCACATGCCCAATTGGCACTGCTGCATCAGTGCTGAAAAATTGGATAGGATCGAGCCCTAACTTCTTAGCAGATAAGCATAGGCTTGTGCTTTCAGATGCACTTAAGAGTGCTAGATTGGAATACAAACACGGCCAAAGAACAGATGAAAGAAGAATACATTTTATATTGTAGACCAATTGGAAATAGCTAAATACCTCAAGGGCTGCTCTCCCCCAGGATTCTGCCCACCTGGTAAGATCTTCTGGGAAGACTCTCTTGCAGGTTCTACCTCCCTCTGAAGTACAGTTGATGACAACCTGTAAGAGGACATCCTTGTGATGGCCCTCACTGTAAGGAGTTCCTTGCCAGATTAACCTAGTAGCAAATGTAACATATGCTACGGGCCTCACATTTTTGAGGGCCCCACACAAAATGCTTACAAGTTTTCTCTGGTGAAATCAGCATCTCACAATCTGGCAACCCTGTTTACACGTCGAGGGAGCTGTGTGCTACAGGGCACATAAACGTTACAGACATCCTTAATAACGTGATACGAATAAATAATTTTGTTCAAATTTAACTTTGCTGTGGGCACAAGTCTATTGTGCCTCAGCACAGGCAGAGCAGGTGCTCTGCCAGCTCTGGCTGTCGCAAACATGCTGGAAAGCAGATTGCGACCGTGGAAGAGGTCAAGGCATCAGCACAAAGGCTTGCGCCAGCCTGCCAGCCCCCATGGAAGACCAATGCACAGCAGCACAGGTAAGCTCTGTGTGGACTGGCAAAGGGGCGTGGGGGGGTATAAAAGGGCAGTGAGGACTCCTTTATAACATATGCTACAGGCCCCAAACTAGCTTAGTCCCATTACCACTTTTCCATTACAAGTTGAAAACATGGCCGTTCCAGCAGACATTTGCTAGTCTAGTAAAAATATTGTAAAATTTGCTTGCTTGCTTGCTTGCATGCTGTGGATTACTTTAATGATATTTTTTTCCTTCATTTGCATGTATTTTAAGCTGCCCTGGATCTTTTTGGAGAAGAAGGGTGGATTTTTTAGCCATTTTAAACAATATGTAAAAAATAAGGCCTCTCTTTAAAAGAAGCCTATAAACAAACACACGAGAAAGTCCACCTTTGAGATCAGTTTTTAAAAAGCGCAGTTTCAACCATTTGTTTGAAATGAATATGCATGACTGAAAAATTTATTTTACATAATGGAGATCTAGGCTATGAAAAATGTCTCTCTCCTATGTTAATAATATTAGTTTTAAGTGGATTTTCATCCTTTCATGGGTATTTAAAGGTCTGCGAAATTGATTTTGTTCCCCCAGTTCAAAAGATTTCTTCCCCCATAAGTACTGTACTTTGACAGTGGAATTTATCCTCAGTCATCATAGCTGTGTCTATTGAAATCACCTGGATTCTCCAGGCATGAGTAATGACAGGTTCTAGTCTCTGAATATAGCTCTTCCTTCAGGTGAATTTACTTTGGCTGTCATAGTTGCTGGAATCTAAGAAGTGAAGATAATAGTAAAGATAAGTAATTGTAGTCTCATCGTTTTTACCTTTTGAAATTTCACCGTAATCCATTTGAAATAATATAATGGAATAATTCCATTTTACAGCTTTCTCATAATTTTAATGACAGTCAAATTTAATGACTATTTCAAAAAACCCATTTGAAACCTAAATTAGACTTTCAGTTGGACACAATTGCCTATCCCAAGCTCATATTAATTTCATTTGGAAAGAATGGAGTGTGCAAAGTTGTAGAATGTGACTGCTTGCAGTTTGTATCCTGGTTCTTTTAATAATCCACTAAACGATCATAGAATAGCATAGATGTGTATGTGATATAGTAAGCACGAAGGTTTGATGCAAACATAATCCAGCACATTTAAGTTAAGTGTGGAATATCTCTTAGGCATAATTTATAATATGGTGTGAATGTGGTGGAACATACAGATGTCTGGTTAATCAGGCTTGCAAATGGTCACGCTCACCCTGGTTGCCAATGGAAATAAGAGTGGCCAGGGTTAGGTAGACTTCGGCTTGCAGGTTCCAGCTTATTTTTTTACTACAATCCTAATAGCCACCAACTGGAGTCAGGTGTAAATGGTGGTTCAAAGTGGCTCAGTTACCTGCTAGGGAGCTCATATAGCAGAGTGGTGGGCAGTCTAATCCCAGCCTGTGCTATATCCAGCACAGATTATGAGCTGGCTGCCGTGCAACTCTCAGCAAGGGATTATTTATCCTCTTACCCCATGTCATGTGCCAGCTGCCCCTATGGAGCTACTCAGATCTGCACCAGCCAAATCTGCGCAGGCGCAAATCCAAACAGCCCAATGTAATGCCAAGATGGGCATTAGTATCCGACCTCTGTTGCCTGTGAAGTGCTGTGCACGCACAGAACAAATGTTCTGCAGTATTTTTACTGCACTCCACAAACCATACCCTGAGAGCCCAGTCCCCCACCATTAATGTTGATTCAGCCATGCTGACAGAGCACACTCTGCATCCATTGATGGGGGCGGGGAATCAAACAGCCAGCAGGAAGTAAGTTAAAATACTTTAGGTTGCCCAGTCATCTATGGGTTTCCTTGAACCTGTGCCAGCCATTTTGCTGGTGTTAATCTGAGGAGAGAAAAAGGGTGGGATGGCTTGGGAAAGAGGGTATAGGATGAAGGCCCAAGCTGCTGCCACCAGGATTCTCAGTGAAATTTATAACACTTGTATCTTCTCTTGTAACTTTTGTGGTCTTATTTACAAAACTGTGATTAATAGTTCATAATGCTTTTTAAAATCAGATAAAGAATTATTATCCAGAGACATCACTATAGCAAAGTCTGGTTGCATTTAACAACTGAGAACCAAAAAGCAGTTTGCCCATTTATTTTATAACAATGAATGTGACAATTCAAGTACCAATACATCTTAGCAGCGCTAAAAATAAAGGCAACGTTTGTCTTAATAGAGCCTGAGAAATAGTGATTCACTTAGAAATAAATTGTATTCATCATTTGTGGCCCAATCCTGTGAGGTAATTTGTGCTTCTCGATTCATGCTGGCTGGTGCATCCTCAGCTTTTTGATATCTTACCCCACCAGGCTGAAAAGCATTTCTAGTAAAAAGGTAGGTAAAGACTTAGACTGGAAAGGGATTCTGTGTTTAAATATGCTGAGGTTTGTTAATTAACAATCCACTTCTTGTATTGCAGCTCTCTTTCTTCATTGCTTTGGCTCTGATTGCCTTTAATTGTAATTAAATAAGAGGACGCCTAATTTATGTTTCCCTTTAAATACAGAAGGCCTTGCCCCAATTCAGCTAGGAGCTGTACTTGTGCAGAAACAGGCCTGGCTAGATGGGGGAGCATTTGTACAAATCAGTCCTCCAAGCACTGCAGGAGGAGGTAAGACCCCCTCCCATCTACCTCTCACGGTCCGAGGACAGCAAGCAAGCAGATCACAGGGCAGTGTTCAGGAGAAAGGGCCAGACAGGTAGCAGGCCAGAGGAAATTGTGGGAAGGTTCAGGGCTCCACCCACCAGCCCCTCCACCTGCCCCAACCCACTACTTGAAGCAGCCATTTTGCCCTACAACATGGGTGGGCTGGCCCCATAAAAGCCAACTATGCCACATCAGACGGGTGGTGAGTCCTGTCCCATAAATTGGGCACATGAGGCTGTAGGACAGAAGTTCATTTTGCAACCAAAGCAAAGAGGAATCCAGAAGGCTCCAATAAACCACGTTGCAATATTTGTTGCATTCTTTGCTGAATGTGTCTCTTGAGACACTGCTTACAGTTTTTTGTAGTTGTCGCTATTATTAGGTTATATTTCTACCAACGCATTCTAGTAATAGTGACAGCCTTATTCTTAGAGTAGCCTTCTGTATTTTTAAAACATAACAGGCACTGCCCATCCAACGTGAAGCACATTCAGTGCCATTGATTTCCATGGAAGAGAGGTGAAGCATGTGCTCAACTTTCCCACTGAAATCAGTAGAACATACAAGTGCTTTTAAGTTCTACCAGCAGAGACAGCAGGAAGTGCCTGGATCCTACCAAAAGTCGTGCCCACACTCCACCCTCCAGCACTACCAGTCAGTGCAATGAGACCTTTTTTCCAACATTTATTGGAAAAAAATAGTATGCCCAACACATGTTGGCATATCTCCAACTTTCTTCAGGGGCAAAGAGATTCTTAGACCGTATATGGTAGTGACTCATTCAAAGCATGTCAGTCATTTGCAAAAACAATAGGGTGGTCACTGGAGAAAGAGGACATGTGGAAACATCTTCTCTCTCTCTCTCTCTCTCTCTCTCTCTCTGTGTGTGTGTGTGTGTGTGTGTGTGTGTGTGTGTGTGTGTGTGTGTGTAACATTCATATTGCCATTTCTATATGAACAAATGCTATTTTTATGTGTGCAACAGCTATTTTGAGGTTGTGACCATCCTCAGTCTTTTGTTTTTCTATTTTCTGGTGCTTCTTAAACTTTTTAGAGACTGCAGAGGCTGCTGCCTGATTTATAAATACCAAAAGGTGTGGCTATAATGATGATTGGGCAGCAGTGCATACCCGGACCCTACTCCCCTTTTCCCGGCCCAACACACCTCCTGAGTCTCCTCAGATTTAGGTAAACCACTCCTTCTCAGCATCATCTCCTCAGTTACAATATGTTGACTTCGCCTACAGTGGTGTTTTAAGAACAACATCAAAATAATACATGGGAGGTGCTTTGCATGCTCAGAAAACACAATATAAATATTATTATAACCCAACCTTTCTCCAGGGCAGGACATGTGTCCAGGGCAGCACACATGGGATACCCTCTTTTTAGCCTCACAATTAACTCGCAGCCCAATCCTAACTAGGCTTTACGTCAGCAGAACAGCAATTCTGCTGTTGTACATGTCTATATGGCGGGCCATTCTGAAACCACTGCTGCAGATGCAGTCGTGTTGGAGTCCCACTGCCTCTGTTGGCTACCAGTGGGAACAGAGGTAAGTTAGCAATGGTAGAAGTGGGGCAGAGAAGGGGAGGAACAGGGGAACAGGGGAGTGTCTGGATGAGGAAGGGATAGGCAGAAGATGGAACAGGAGAGAAAATGGTGGATCCCAGTGGAACTAACATGTGCCAGGGCCCTATCCCCATTCCACCCTTCCCTCTTCTCTCCTCAGATATACGCCAGCAAAATAGCTGGTGCAGATTTGAGAAAACCTGTTGGGGCAGCGGAGGTGTGCCCCAGCGTAAGGAAATAAATATTCCCTTACCACATGGAGGACTTTGGGGCTGCCCCCCACCCCTGCAAGTATAGCTGCATCAATGAGTGGAATTTAGTTAGGATTGGGCTGTCAATGAAGTAGGTTAGATATCAACTGGGCAGAATTCTACCCTGGTTGCAAATGGTTGCAAATGTGTCCTGCCTAAGGACACAATCCTATCATGCGCTGGAACAGGCAAGCCAAGAGGCTTGCGCTTTATCCAGAGCAGGATAGGGGCCCAAAGTGGCTCAACCAGAGGCAAGGGAAACTTTTCCCCTTACCTCTGGGTAAGGAACAGTGGCCCCTATGGGTCTCCTTGGACTTGCGCCATCTCCCAAGGAGCTTGAAGTCGCTCTGAACTCTGTGGGAATGAGGGTTGGGATCCAGCATAACTGCTGGATCCCAGCCACGCCTCCCACTCCCCACCCGCCCGCCCCTGGGGCTGCCCACCACCTGCCCTCACCCCACCATAGAACAGCCCAGGTGGGCTGGCACAAGCCTTGCCAAGGAAGCCGGCGTGGAGGTTTGTGTCAGCCTCCGCAGGCCAGCACACTTCTATGCGCCGGTGTGGCTTACTCTCAAGGAGGCATAAACGTACTTTATGGCACATTTGCGACCCTCCCGGGCCAGTGCAAGGGACTTGCACCGGCCCAAGTAGTTCTCAGGATTGCACCCTAAGTCAGTCAGTGAGCTGCATGACTGAGTGGGAATTTGAACCTTCATCCCCCTGGTCCTAATCAAACACTTTAACACTGCACTACATTCTTTACAGTCGGAATTTTTTGGGTCCATTTTACAGATGGCATCCACGTTTTGTTTTTCATTTGGCGTAAGGCCAAACGAACCTTTTTGTACATCTACACAACATTTTTGTACATCTAAAAATGTAAAGTGTGAGTACAACCAACTGGTGATTGGAAAGTTAAAAACCTGTATCTTACTTGTCAACTCACTGATGAACCAGTGACAAACCAAAGTTAATTGCTGTGAAAGGTGTGGAATAGTCTGAAGAGTAAACAACCTATATGGCAAAGAAAATCAGGATTATTTGTAGAACTAAGTTGTCAGTTAAAGTGGCTCTTGGCAGTGGAATCGTGACACACTTAACTGGTGTTTTGTAGATAGGTAGCTGTCTCAGCAGCTTTAGAAGAGCAAAAAACCACACGATAAGGTGGAAGGGTCACCTTGATTGTGGGGAAGGGCAAGGACACGTTTGAAACCTAGGTAACACTGTGGTTACCTAAGTTAGTAGCAAGTGCACGAGGTTGATTGCTCCATTATAATCTGAAAACAGCTACAGTATATCATTGCCATGGGTTTTGCTAGTTGCTTTGTAAGTGGATATAATCATAAGTGCCAAATCTTTCAAGACAAATTTTATTAGTTTTTCACATATAGTACCATCCCACTGGAAAAAGGGTTTAATGCAGCTTGTTATAAGATGAATAAATGAAGCATTCAGTAAAGGAGGTAATGAAGGCAGGAAATCAGAGAGAGAAAGAGAGAGAGATATGTGGTTAAGCAGGGGATTCAGCAACACAAACAGCTGGAGAGATCAACTAGTCTAAACTCTTTTTAGTAAAGGGGAAATATGTACGCAATGAAACGAAATCATATATGCAGTATCACTACAATATGTTGTATTAGGAATACATTTGCTTTGTTCCTTGTCTCTTCATTGGTGATTTATTTTATACACTATATACATTTTTCTGAATAAATGCACTCTAGTCCTACCTGTGCTTATTGTTGGGTTATTCTGGGAAACTGAAGTGGCTCATCAAATCTCTATAGCACTTTTAAGGCTTTGTGTAAAATTTGAGCCGAAGAATCAGTGGTGTCTCTCATTAAGAGTCTATGGCTGCATTTCTAGACAGACTTTCCAAGGAATAAGCACCTTGACCACAGTGGAATTTACTTCTGAGTAAATATGCATAGGATTGTGCTGTCAGTCAGCATCAGTAAACAGTCATGACTAAGCATAGCTGGTTGCAGTTCCTCAGCAGACATCCCTCAGCAGAACTGTCCTTTGTTTTCAGTTTTATACTAACTTCCTGTCATCACCTGCAGAAAGATATGGAGCTGTAATATCCTGATATACCAGATCATCTTTCAGAAGGAAAAAATTGGATGGCTCTTCTTGAAAAAGGCATCACCCTTGATAGAACAGCTGGAGAAAGAATTCCGTATGGGAAATAGTTTGCTAGGAATTTTATATCCCAGCTTCTTGCAAAAGCCTCAAGATGGCTAACAATCAGTATTTTAAAACAATAAATAAGAAAAGGCTAAGACTTTTCATTTTTGTTTCATTTAGTAGTATTAGTTCACAAATACCCATAGTAGTAGTAGTAGTAGTAGTAGTAGTAGTAGTAGTAGTAGTACCCACAACTCATTAAGCACTTTAAACTGTAGCCTGTTTTTAAAGGGAGCAAGAGACCAAGATAGCACTAAAGCAATCAGTCTATAAGAACAGAATGTGTAACTGCAAGGGTAGTAGGCAGATGTGATTTAGGAGATATTTTCATACTTTGGAAGCCACCCCTAAGAAGGCTTGAGAAGTTTGTTTTCTCTACCTCCTGTAGAGTTTTTCAGTATATTTTGGTATACAATATTGAATTTGGAGCAGAGGGGGGAAAACCTGACAGTTTGAACTATACATTATCTTTCTTAGGACTCTCTATAAAGGCTGTAACTGAGATTATGGGTCCTTCCCCCTCACACTCAGTTTTTTGCAGAAAAAGGAGATGGGGTGAGCATTGCTGTAGCTATTCTCCCTTTCTCTTCCAATCTTCCAATCTTTCTCTTCCAATCTTGTATTACATACATACATACATACATACATACATACATACAAGATATTCAACTACTGTATAGGACTTGTGAGTTTGAATATGGCTGGTTCTGATTTTGACTGATCATGTGGAAAGCCCCCTGCTTTCCATGTACAACCTTGTCTAGCCAAGTGCGCAGTGGACTTGCTTAATTCATTGAGATGTCTTCCCTGATGCTAAAAAGCTGTGAGGCAGGTAGAGGGAAGGGTGCATAGTGTTCCCTCTTTGTTGCATGGTTTTTCAAGGGCTTGATTTTTTTTTGGCTATTTGATTGGGGTCTTTTTGTTTGTTTTGCTTCATGCCTATTTAAACCCTCTCTGAGCATTAGGAACAAATGCTCCCATGAATCTACACACCCCTGTGTTTTATTGGAGCCATTATTTTTATTTTTATGTTTTGCTCATCCTTTTTGGCACTGCTGCCTGGAAGAATATTTATATGTATCCATAAAGGCAGTTATTTCAGTCTATAAACTTAAACTACCCTGTGCCTGGAGGTTAACCTTTTCCTTCAAGCTATGTTGTCATTTTCCCTTTTACATCTCACTAGAATCTGTCCTTTTCCATCTGGCTGTTTTGGTCCTGTGTGCTGCTTCTCCATTTCTTTCACCTGAAGGTCTAATCCTATACAGTTTCACTACAGTGGTGCAGGGAGTGCATTGCACTTTCATAGCATCATCAGCTTCTTATGTGAGGAATATATGTTCAGGTTTCCAGGTTGCCTGCTGAAGTTCCATTATACCAGCACCTTGCCATTTTTCATGAACATGTAATTGTGCCAGCAGACCAGTTCCACATAAGCCAAAATGTTGCTATGATGATGCATCAGTCATCTCCAGTCCTGTGACTTCTCTCACCCCTAATTCTACCTCTACTCTACTAATTTTTTGTGCCACATAACTTTGCATGCAAACCACCAGCTTTGCTGATTTTTATCAGTGCACTTACTCTAAATGATGCAAGCAGTCTCTCATGCTGCATCTATTGACAGTCTATTGATAAAGGGCATCTGCTGACAGAATTGCAATTGCATTACGTAGCAAGACTGCCTAGAATCCGATTTTTGAAGAAGAGCATGGACAAATTCTCACATGATGCATTTGAAACTTTAGCCTTAGGATTAATGCCACTGACCTATCCAGTTTCAGTGACATGCATAGCATGCTAGCCAGTCACCACTGCTTCAGAGGTCATTTCCTTTGTTCATAGCTGCCTTTGAGCATGTCAGCGTCACAACAGGGCTGCTGTCCATCTCAGAGAAAACTAGATATTCATCTTCATACTGTATGTATGTTGCATGTTTCCATTTGTTAACATATTTGTGACAGATTTTTTTAAATGATCAACGCTGAGCTTAAGCCAAAATTCTAAAATAGGGGACAAAACCAGATTTGGGGGGGGGGGGGCACTGGCCAGGAAAAATAAGTAAGGCCCAAATCCTAACCAACTTTCCAGCACTGGCATAGCGGTGCCAGTGGGACATGTGCTGCATCCTGCAGTTGGGTGGCACTCACAGAGGCCACCTCAAAGTAAGGGAATGTTCGTCCCCTTATCTTGGAGCTGCATTGCCCTTACATTGGTGCTGGAAAGTGGGTTAGGATTGCACCCTAAGAGGTAGAATAGGTTATTCTTTGTTTAATCCTCAGTTATCCTCATGTATTCCACATGATTACTGGTGGCATTTAGTAGATCTCACAACTAGGGAAGGAGGAGGGGAAAGAAGAAGATTAATTCTCCTCTTTCAACTATTGAGATCTCTGTGTATCACAACATCCATCTTTTTTGAATTAGAAGACCTAAAGTTAGCAGTTAAGGTCACTGTTTCTGGCCTAAATCCCTGAATTTGTCAATAAACTGTGAAAATTATCCTCACAGTGTCTGCTAGATATTTGCCGATTAACAAAGACTTTGCCATTTCATTTTCCAAGTTCTCGTTACAATCAACATTTAAAACTGAAATTGGGTTTAAGCTCATTAACAGTATGATCCTATGGGTAGCAAAGACAGCAAATAAGCATTTAGGATTGGGATGTGAAGACTATATTCCATAATATCGCTATGGTGGAGCAAGATTGATCAAGGCGTTGTATGGGTATGGCAACTGTGATAGTACTGCTGTGAAGACTGTAGCTCTAACACAGCAGTTTTCAACTGGTGTGCCGCGAGGCTGTCTTAGGTGTGCCGCGGGGCCAGAGGAGACAGGCAGCAGCCACACGCGGGGGAGAAGCTTACGCAGCAGCGAGCAAAAAAGGCTCAACTGAGGCTGCTTTGCATCTCCTGCTGCTGAGCGAGAGGAAGGCTGCAACCCGATCCCCATTTACCTGGGAGTAAGCCCCATTGACTATTACGGGGTTTACTTCTGAGTAGACACGACTAGGATTTGGTATCAAGTCCACCAGAGCTGATTGGGCAGCCAGAGACTGGTCTGCGGAGGAGGGAGGCAGGAGCAAGCAAGCAGGTCGGAAGGGAGCGCGTCTGCTGAGGCCACCAGCCCAAGAACTGGCTGGCTAAAAGGGTCCTGGTGCCACAGTTGCCCGCAACTCCCCAAAGTGACCCTCCCTGCCTTGTCTTTTGCCTTTTAGGGGAAGGGTGTTGGGCCACAATCCTATCCACACTTACCTGGGAGTAAGCCCCATTGACTATAGTGGGGCTTACTTCCGAGTAGACATATTGCCTAGGATTGGGCTTTTGGTCACACTTTTTTTCCTTAAATACAAGAGAAGGCAATTGGCACTTCTCCTCACCCCACCCCCTCCCACAGGCACATCCCCGCCCCAAACCTCATAACTGCAGTTAGCACCTCTCTTACTGTCCCTCCCTTCACTCCTCCACATCTTTCAAAGGTCCAGAATCACTTTCCTCACATTCTCCCCAGCTGAATCCTGCACTTCTTTCAATCATGTGTCTTCATTGCCCTTCACCCCACTATGTGCTCAGTCTCTCTTTGCCAGCACTTTCTGGCCTTACACTTCAATCACAACATTTTCCAGAATCACATATACTTTCCTCTCCAAACTTCTTGTGAGTCTTTGGCTGCAATCCTAACCACACTTTCCTGAGAGTAAGCCCCATTGAACAAAATAGGACTTACTTCTGAGTAGACCTGGTTAGGGTGGTGCCCTTTGTCATGTAATGATTTAATTGTATTAATTAAAAATTAATTGTAATGTAGTAATTTAATGTAAGTAAAAAACTAGTAGTGTGCCTTGACCATTGTAGTGCCTTGTCAGTGTGCCGTGAGCTGATAAAGGTTGAAAATGACTGCTCTAACACCTGATGTGGTGGCTCAGTGTCATGGAAAACAACTGGCAATTGCGTGGTAAGGAAGGGGGTGTGGCAAGGGCTGTGATGGGGAACCCTCACCTACACAGCATATTACAGACACTTTGACCACTGTGGAACCAACTTCTTTGGTAATTTCTGGGGCAGGCTGGAACCCTGGGCAGCCATACATAAACAAGGTTCTCCAGCCCCAAGGTCATTTCAGTCCATAGTTTTTGGTTGGAGCAGGTGGGAAGTGCAGTTTTCATAACCAGGCCAGAACAGAAGACTAGGCTCCTAGCATTTATATCTGAGTGGTCAATCTAGAAGTCTCATGCATGCTCCCTGCCAACTATTAAGATTTAGGGGCCCTACTATAGTATTACCCATTCTGGGTCTGAAGAAGGCTCTAAGGTCTCAGTGCACGCAGGGCTGAGTAACTCACTAGGCTAGGTTTCAGTCTCAAACCAGTTTCCTGGTTCAAGTCCCAGCTTCAATTCTAACAGGCGAAATGCTAAGGAGCTATTGGTTTGTAGTAAACCTTGGAACTGAAAATGGCAGGAAGCCCTGTGTACAAGGGATATAATCCATTCCAGCTCCTCCACAGCAAACTGCTCTGTAGTGTTATAGCAATGAAAAATAACGAGACTTCTCTGATCGTGTGGACCTGTTGGGTTTATGTGAATCATTTGTTCTATTTTTTTAATCTTTGCCTGAATATCTCTAACACCTGTACTCTGTTTCCTCATAACAAAAGGTCTATCAAAAGCATCATTTTAGCATTTATTTTTCCCTCTCAATACTTCCACTGTATATTTCACTTTTTGATGAGGCTTTTTTTGGTCTGTTTTTGGTATCCTAGCCACGGAGTATAGAATTTTCTTGGAGATCTTTATGTTCTGAGCAAGCGCATCCAATGCACATCTTCTCTTTATTTGTTTGTTTTGTTTTGTTGTTGTTTTTTAATTACAACCATCAGTTAAAAGTAATAAGTATTTAGAGCCAGCAGCATCCTGTGTAAGCAATTTCAGCCTCTCAATCCACTGGGAATTCAGCAAACACAACAAAATACTGATAAAAATGCATCCCACAGTTCAGTTAACTACATGTAATTCATCAAAGCTAATGGATATGATGTTAGATATGCAAAAAGCAGCACGTGATACTTAAGTGGGACTCATTTTTTCTATTCTGAAATGGCAGTTCTGATGAATTGCATGATGGCTTCAGACCCTGCACATGCCCGATCTCATCTGATCTCGGAAGTAAGCAGGGTCAGGCCTGGTTAGTACTTGAATTGGAGACCGCCTGGGAATACTGGGTGCTGTAGGCTCATACCAGGGGTGCCCAAACCCCGGCCCGGGGGCCACTTGCGGCCCTTGAGGCCTCTCAATGTGGCCCTCAGGAGCCCCCAGTCTTCAATGAGCCTCTGGCCCTCCGGAGGTTTGTTGAAGCCCGCACTGGCCCAACGCAACTTCTCTCAGAGTGAGGGCGACTGTTTGACCTCTCGTGTGAGCTGTGGGATGAGAGCCCCCTCCACTGCTTGCTCTTTCACATCTGTGATGCAGCAGTGGCAGCAAAGGAAAGGCCAGCCTTGCTTTGTGCAAGGCCGTTTATAGGCATTAAGCTATTGCAAGACCCTCATTCATTCATATAAGTTCATCTTTAATATATTCATTTATGTAAACTTATGCAAATTTATTCAAATTTTAAATGTAAATTAATTCTTACTTTTCCCCAGCCCCCGACACAGTGTCAGAGAGCTGATGTGGCCCTCCTGCCCAAAACCTTGGACACCCCTGGCTTCTACCATAGTCTTTCGAGACTGAAGGTTGCCAACCATTTCAGGCATGAATGTCAAGAAGTTAGGAAGAGGACAATCCAACCATAGTTAAGTAATTTAATGTTATGTTCATTTCATTGGGATATATTGAAGTCTGCGCTTACTTATTTTCCATTGAGAAATTAATCTGGAATTCCCCCCCCCCCCCCGCATTGACAAGAGGAAGTTGGGAAGAGAAACTGCTGTATGGGGGCTTTAAGGCAAATGAGAGTCTAATTTTCTTCTAGATTCATCTCCTTCGCATCTCCAATATCATGTAAGTTGAAGTCCAGCAAGAAATCTTCCAGTGTTCTCAGTCTGGGTGGGCTCATGTTGGTTCCCACTGTTGCAACTGGCTGCAGTTCCATCTGGATTACTGAACTTTTATGCAAATATTCCTTGTGTAGGTGTTTGCAAGTGTCTAAAATAGTACTATTCATACATTGCACATGCCCTCACATGAACATTTTGCACTGGAGTTATGTGTGTGGATGGATTTCTTGTGACTCGCTCCTGCCTTTGGGTGGAACAGGCCAGGTTCTTCAGCCCTCCACAGCAGTTATTTATTTATATAGTGCCATCAGTATTGCATGGTCTTTTTACATGAAATGAAAAAAACAGGTCTCAGCTCTGAGGGGTTTATCTGTTTGTTTTTTATTTATTTATATTCCGCCTTTCCCATGCCGAAGCAAATGCCTGAGGCGGTGTACAATCTAGATATCTAGAAAATCAAGCTATTGACACAAGGGAGATCAACAGAGAGAGGGAGTCAGGAGCAAAGAGGGCAAGTATATGCTATTCTTTTGGTTTTGCATACTTAGACTTAATTACAGTAGGGAACAGTGCCAAAGGCTTCAGTGATTTAGATGGGTTTTAAGAAATAATTGTATTTATTATTTATATAGTTGCAATTGTACTTGATTAAGACTACTTAAGAATACATCAGTGGCATTGTTTCATGTGTTGCTGCAGTGCCCCTTACTTTAGTTTGAGAAAGAGATTTATAGAATTTCTTTGTAAATGTTTTCCTGTCATTTACCTTCTTTTTTTCTGACTTGATCCCAAGATACTAGATAACAAATAGTGCAGATGTGCACCTCGTATCTGTTCAATGGAACAGCTGACAACCAAGTGCGCAGCAGCATTCCCAGGAGTTTCCATTGTTCAGTCACTGAAAACAGCACCGAGTCTAAGCGTTTTATTATGCCCTGTGGGTATATTCAAATCATGCACAGGCACAAAGTTCCAGATATGGCTTGACTACTTCAGATCTGTATAACGTATGTGATTTTAAGCACTAGAAATCAATGTATTTCCTCTAGGATAAATTCTGCCTCTTGTGTAGCTTGGTTCTTTTTTCCTTAAGGAGATCATAGGCAGTGTCAGAAAGTAGGGTGAGGATGACCAAGCATTTCCCCCCTAATTCACCCCCACCCACATCCCACTGCTGGAACCCTATGGATACTTAAAGGCACTTTGTACACACTCAGAGCCATGTTCTTTATCATAAATCCCACCATTGTTCACTATTCATTCATCCATTCATTCAATAAATTAAATAAATATCACTCCTTTGACAGCACCTGGAAATTATAACTGAATCATAAACTGGAAATGAAAATAAGGCTGTAATTCTAATCATGCCTACTTGGAAGTTAGAACCACACTAATCAAAAGAATTTACTTCAGAGAAAATATTTTAGGGTAGGAGTGTTAATGTGGAATACTGTACAGGTCCAACCTTGTTATACACTGATTTTTTATACACTGATTTGACTCAACATGAATGGCTACTACAAATGAGAAGGAATGCGCTGATCCCTGGAGAAGGGGGAAAATGCATCCCTTTAAAACCAGTTTTAAAAACTGCTTTTCTTACTGTTGTAGAAAGAGTCATGCAAGCAATAATTCCATTCTTCAGCTGAACCAGGCAAAGGCAGGGGGTCCTTTGCATTACTAATTGCTGACTTCCTCTCTACAACAGTAAGAAAAATTGTTTTTAAACCACAATTGTAAAGGGACACACTTTTTAATTTTTTTAAACTGCTTTTATTTAACACATTTTATGGTATCAGCAGGGAGTCCCAGAATCAAACCCCATTATTCCATTAGGAGCAGTGGAAGGGCAAGGAACCTGGAAGTGGGTCTTTAAATCTATTTTTCTGCTCTTTTTTTATCCACTGATTTTTTGTATCCACTGGGGTTCTGGAACTGAACCCCAGCGAATAACGAGGGACAATCTGTATAATGGAGAGGTGGCAGCATGCAAATTTAGCCACTCAGTGTACAGTATATACAAAGCAAGTGTGGAAATGGCCTCCACCAGTAGGGGAAACTTATTACTTTGTTAAAACTTTGGGGGTTTGCTGTCTCCTATTTTTACTAGACCTCTGACTTATTTTCTTGCTTTTGCCTTTTAAAAAAAGGCAATAGTTATTTATTTGTCCCGGTAAAGTTCTTAACCAAAGTCAGTTTGCTAGGTGGGGGAAATGAATCCGGCTGTAATCCTTATGTTCTGGTAACATAATAAACTGTTACAGCCAGTGGTGTCACTAGGGTTCGTATCACCCGGTGCGGGATGCCAGCACGGCACCCCCCATGCAGTGGGTGGGGCAATACCCCAGGTGGTAGGCGTGGTGATGCACCATCACTCCACCCCCCACTGAATTTTTGGCTGTACCTTTTGATAGAACAAAGATAGGACACATTCTGCATGAAATTACACATTGATTGATACATAACATGATGGTATTATTCCTCCAAACTGTGATTTCAGTGATTTTGGTCACTAGTGGTGTCACACACACACACACACCCCCAAGGGTGTCAACTTACTAACACCTTATTGCAGCAGTTCTCAAACTTTTAGCACTGGGACCCACTTTTTAGAATGACAATCTGTCTAAGACCCACCAGAAGTGATGTCATAGTGGAAGTGACATCATCAGGCAAATTAAAATAAGTATAAATAATTAAAACAAATAATTAAATAAGCAGAAGCCAGCCCTGGTTCACCAAGTGAATTTCCTCTGTAGCCTGCCTGCAATAATACCCCCCCCTCCAAAACCAGTAAGGTTTTTAGCCCTACCCAGTGCCCAATTCAATTTAAGAACTTCAGTTTAAACCAGATCACTGTCAGGATCCACCTGACTTTGAAAGCCTCAGAAAGGTTCACCTTATCAGCTGAAGCCTCTGTTTTCATCCTTTTTAGTGGGGGGGGGGGGAAGGCTGCCTTCTGGAGCACTTGTTTAGCTTCAGGTGCATAGTATAGTAGTATTGGCAACCTTCAGTCTCGAAAGACTATGGTATCGCGCTCTGAAAGGTGGTTCTGGCACAGCGTCTAGTGTGGCTGAAAAGGCCAATCCGGGAGTGACAATCCCTTCCACACCGGGAGCAAGTGCAGTCTGTCCCTGGTCTGTCTCCCTGGCTATGGGCCTTCCTTCTTTGCCTCTTAGCCTCAGACTGCTGGCAAAGTGTCTCTTCAAACTGGGAAAGGCCATGCTGCACAGCCTGCCTCCAAGCGGGCCGCTCAGAGGCCAGGGTTTCCCACTTGTTGAGGTCCATCCCTAAGGCCTTCAGATCCCTCTTGCAGATGTCCTTGTATCGCAGCTGTGGTCTACCTGTAGGGCGCTTTCCTTGCACGAGTTCTCCATAGAGGAGATCCTTTGGGATCCGGCCATCATCCATTCTCACGACATGACCAAGCCAACGCAGGCGTCTCTGTTTCAGCAGTGAATACATGCTAGGGATTCCAGCACGTTCCAGGACTGTGTTGTTTGGAACTTTGTCCTGCCAGGTGATGCCGAGGATGCGTCGGAGGCAGCGCATGTGGAAAGCGCTCAGTTTCCTCTCCTGTTGTGAGCGAAGAGTCCATGACTCGCTGCAGTACAGAAGTGTACTCAGGACGCAAGCTCTGTAGACCTGGATCTTGGTATGTTTGTGAGTCTGGAAAACGTGGTAGCTGCTTTACCGATGCGCTTGTTTAGCTCGGTATCGAGAGAATGAGTGTCGGAGATCGTTGAGCCAAGGTACACAAAGTCATGGACAACCTCCAGTTCATGCTCAGAGATTGTAATGCAGGGAGGTGAGTCCACATCCTGAACCATGACCTGTGTTTTCTTCAGGCTGATTGTCAGTCCAAAATCTTGGCAGGCCTTGCTAAAACGATCCATGAGCTGCTGGAGATCTTTGGCAGAGTGGGTAGTGACAGCTGCATCGTCGGCAAAGAGGAAGTCACGCAGACATTTCAGCTGGACTTTGGATTTTGCTCTCAGTCTGGAGAGGTTGAAGAGCTTTCCGTCTGATCTGGTCCGGAGATAGATGCCTTCTGTTGCAGTTCCAAAGGCCTGCTTCAGCAGGACAGCGAAGAAAATCCCAAACAAGGTTGGTGCAAGAACACAGCCCTGCTTCACTCCGCTTCGGATGTCAAAAGGGTCTGATGTGGAGCCATCGAAGACAACAGTGCCCTTCATGTCCTTGTGGAAAGATCTGATGATGCTGAGGAGCCTGGGTGGACATCCAATCTTGGGGAGAATCTTGAAGAGGCCGTCTCTGCTGACCAGGTCGAAAGCCTTTGTGAGATCTCTGAAGGCTATAAAGAGTGGCTGTCGTTGTTCCCTGCATTTCTCCTGCAGTTGTCTAAGGGAGAATACCATATCAGTGGTGGACCTGTTGGCTCGGAATCCACACTGCGATTCTGGATAGACGCTCTCTGCAAGTACCTGGAGCCTCTTTAGTACAACTCGGGCAAACAGCTTTCCTACAACGCTAAGGAGAGAGATGCCGCGGTAGTTGTTGCAGTCACCCCTGTCACCTTTGTTCTTGTACAGCGTGATGATGTTTGCATCCCTCATGTCTTGAGGTACTCCACCTTCTCTCCAGCAGAGACAGAGGATTTCATGCAGCTCAGTGACGATGATCTCTTTGCAGCATTTTAGGACTTCAGCAGGGATGCTGTCTTTTCCAGGTGCCTTGCCAAAGGCAAGGGAGTCCAGGGCCACGTGAAGTTCTTCTAGGGTTGGTTCACTGTCAAGCTCTTCCAGCACAGGCAGGCACTCAATTTTGTTCAGTGCTTCTTCGGGAACATGGCGTTGGCTTTGCGGTCAGAAATACCCTGCTGAAATCCATCATCCCACCTACTGTGGGAAGTGAAAGAATTTTGTCCCTGCAGCTCCAGTCATCAGCAGGACCTATCACTCTCATCAGTGCTTATGCACCGACTCTGTCGTCTCCAGCAGAAGCCAAAGACAAATTCTATGATGACCTGGCCACCACTGTCAAGAAAATCCCTGTAAAAGAGCCATTGTTCATCCTCGGTGATTTCAATGCTAGAGTTGGTGCTGATAACAGTTCATGGCCCACTTGCTTAGGTCAGTTTGGCACTGGGAGGATGAACGAAAATGGCCAACGCCTGCTAGAGTTTTGCTGTCATCACGGTCTCTGTGTCAGCAACACATTCTTCAACACAAAGCCCCAACATAGAGTCTCTTGGAGACATCCAAGATCAAAGCACTGGCACCAGCTCGACCTGATCCTCACCAGACGCTCCAGCCTTCCCAGCATCAAGATCACACGCAGTTATCATGGTGCTGCCTGCGACACTGACCACTCCCTGGTGTGCAGCAGAGTGAAACTGCAAACAAAGCGACTGTATCACACGAAAAAGGAAGGAAGACCTCGCATTGATACCAGCAAGACCCGGGATCAGAGAAAAGTGGAGGAATTTGCACAAGCGCTTGAGGAATCTCTTCCAGGCCCGGCCGACGCAAACGCATCCAACAGATGGGAACATTTCAAGAATACCGTTTACAACACCGCCTTGTCCATATTCGGCAAGAAGACCAACAAGGCGGCAGACTGGTTTGAAGCCCGCTCTGAGGAGTTGACACCAGTCATTGAGGAAAAGAGGAGAGCTCAAGCAGCATACAAGGCCTGTCCCAGTGAGCGCAACCTGCAGGTCCTCCGAACTGCTCGCAGCAAAGTCCAACAGACTGCCAGGAGATGTGCTAACGACTACTGGCTCCAGCTCTGTTCCGAGATACAGATAGCAGCTGACACGGGCAACATCAAGGGGATGTATGATGGTATCAAGCAGGCCCTAGGTCCAACACAGAAGAAAATTGCCCCTCTGAAGACTGCCACAGCCGAGGTCATCCAGGATCGGGCACAGCAGATGGAATGCTGGGTGCAGCACTACTTCCAGGTGCATAGGTTCAGGACTATTCTGGTAGCCTTGCACTCTCCTTCACCTGATCTTCCACACCAACCAAGGCACGTTTGCTTACTCATGAGTAAACACTTGTTTAGTTTAGTTTCACTTTCCGCAGGGCTCAATACATTCATCTGCTTAGAGGGAGGGACTTCCTTCTCAGGTGTTTTTGGGGGCTGCATTCATTGGATCAATACAATACTGGTGTTGTTGGATTCCTCTCAGCCTGCCCTTTCCGACGGACTAAGGCTAGTTCGCCTATTCACGAGTAAACGCGTGATAAGGCTCACTTTCACTTTCCATAGGGATCCATGTATTTTTTGTTCTCCAGTTTTTTTGCCATAACTTTTGATAGAAAGGAGATATTTCACTCTGGTTTTTTGCATTGCATTCCACTCAAAATTCCACATCCAATGATCTATAATATGATGGGGTTACTCCTAACCACCGTGATTTTAGCATGTAACCCCCCAGTGCACGTCACCCCCCCATGCGCGTCACCAGGTATGGCCCACCCCCCCTGCACCCCTTAGCGACACCACTGGTTGCAGCTCAGAAATCTAAATTTCTGGCTAAAGCTCCCCTAAATGGCCTTGTCTATGCTCTACCCTAGTAAAGGTCAGCCTCTATCTGCTGATTTGGGACCCATGGTTCTAAACCACAAGTTCCAGCAGTGGGATGTCTGTGTGTATGAGCTAGAGGGGAAATGCTTGGTCATCCTCACCCTACTTTCTGACACTACTTGTGATCTCCTTAAGGAAAAAAGAGCCAAGTTGCACAAGAAGCATAATAATTATTGAGTTAGGGTGAAATTGTTCAATCCCTATGTGTGCTTGGTTTATTATGATTGATCTCCTGAATTTAGGGTTCAAGTCAAGATTCTGTCTGAATGTGTATCTACTCTGGTCATGAAACAAGTGGCTCCTTCTTTTCCTTCCTTTGGCCTCAAACACCCCCCTTCCGTCTTTAAAATATTGTGTTATAATCCCAAAACCTGCTTGAAGAAACATTAGCAAATACAAAAATAGGGTGAGGTCCCTGGGAAGCAGCCGTACATTCATTTCACTACAGTAGGGAGGATGAATCCATTCTAGTTCTGTTGGAAAAAACTGGAGTCTGCTAATTAATTGCTACAATCAGCGTTAGACTGCTTTAAATCTATCCTCATAGACAAATTCCGCATAGTACCATAGATGCTTCAAAATAAATGTACCTGAGCCATCATCAAGAAGTGTAATCTTGACCCCTGCTAATTGGGTAAGAGGCACTTTTTCAAGTGGGTGCTCCTTTTTTTAGCAGGGGGAGAGTAACTGGCCCACCTCACTCCAGCACTGTCTGTTTTAGTGGCTGTCTGCTGGTATTCATTTCCATCTTTTTAGATTGTGAGCCCTTTTGGGACAGGGAGCCATTCAGTTATTTGATTTATCTCTGTAAACCGCTTTGTGAACTTTTAGTTGAAAAGTGGTATATAAATACTGTTAATAATAATAATAATAATTAATTAGAATGAGCATCCAAGGAGGAAAGCCAGAACATATCTGATGCATGTGAAGGCCTTCAGTGGAATAGGAAAGCTGCAAACTGTAATAGAAGGATCTTTCAGAAATGTGGTTTTTATTTGCAAGGGATCAAAGAGCCATGTCGAATATCAAAAAAGGGAAACAATCCCATGTGGATGTGAGCATTGAAGCTCACCCTTAGAAACGTGTCTCTTTCTTTCTAGCTGCAGGGAGTCCTAAAGGGTAGCAAAAAAAACAAGCCAAAGCAAACTCTGTTCTTGTGAGGGGTCTTGATTCTTTCCCAGCAGACATGTTCTGTACATTTTTTCATATGGAAAAAGTAGAGCAGTAGGGAATACAATTTCCCTTTTCTGTTCCCCTGTACATTTTAAATGGAGTACTCCTTTCTTCCAGAGCAGAAGTGTTGATCCCTATGAGGACGGTATCGGGCACCATTCATATTTGCTGCAGTCATCAGATGATAAGCATACATCAAGTGATGATTTGCATGTGTGATTAGGCCATCTTACATGAAGCATCACAGGTAGAATTTTCATGGCACCTTAGATAAAAATGCTTTTGAATGGCAGCAGTGCACATATTCAGCTGCTATTCATCAAATGTTTAGCAGTGAGAGAAATGAGAGGTGCACTGCATCTGCAGGGATGAACCAGCCTGAAGATAATTAGTGCATGCTCATTGCATATATGTAGTTGATATGGAAATGGAAAACAAGCCTAGTTTAACCCGTTTCTGCCCAGCCCACAGATGTAAACATTTGATCCCTGTTGTGTATATACAACAGTGGGCAGAAATGACTTAAGGCATTAGCTCTCAAACTTTTAGCACTGGGACTCACTTTTTAGAATGAAAATCTGTCAGGACCAACCGGAAGAGAGGTCATGACTGGAAGTGACATCAGCAAGCAGGAATAATTCTAACAATCCTAAACTGCAATCCTACCCACACTTACCCAGGAGTAAGTCCCATTGACTATCATTGTTCAAAGCATATATATAGTAGCCTGTTAAAAGTACAGATCTGTAACATTTTCCCCGAATGCAGTTACAATCCATTGCAGCATCAAGTCTAATATATTCAAAATAAAATATTGAAATGAATGGGGACCCACTTGAAATGGGCTCGTGACTCACCTAGTGGATCCTGACACACAGTTTGAGAAACACTGGTAAGGAATGAATAAAGAAGTAAAACCGTTGAAGGAGTGGAACAAACTCCATCAAGCTTCACGACTACCTGGAGTAGAAATAGTCGATAGGAAGGAGTGGTGAAGTCGTTACTACAGAACTAAGTGGTCAGAAGAAAGCATACTATGATCAGAAACAACGTAGTTGGAGGGTCAAATTAAATATGACTCCTGTGATCTGTGACTGATCTCCTAATGTCTTTCCTTCAAAAAACAGGGGCGGAGCTCTTTGGATTGGGGCCATCAAATGTTAAACATCCCCTCCCCCCACACCAATTCCTCCATGAAAATATTGATACTCCCTTCTCCCAGAGCTGATATTAGTTGCAGAGAGGAAAACTCAATATGATATCCAGATGCTTTCTCCTCTTTTTCTAAGAGCAGCACCAGGAAAGGACAACTTGCATTGGGGACTCGGCACAAGGGAAAAGGATTTTTTTTAAAAAAAAAAAAAAAAAGCAAGCATGTGCTGTGGCCACATGCCACAGCTGCTGTTGAGAGTACTGAAATAAGTTATGAGGCCCCATTGCACATCTCTTGAATAATGTTACCTGTACTTTGGGCCTGATAATGTAAGGTTAAGCAGCTCTGAATGAAATCCCATGAACATTCGCTTGGAAGGCAGGTGGGTAAATCCCACTGAGGTCAATAGGACTGATTGTCAAGGACGTATACAAACGTTTGGGTTGCAAGCTCCAGTCTATTCCATTTCCAAAACACGCACTTTCTCCCTCTCTCTTTCGCTCTCTCTTACACACAAAGTGCACCGTCAACAGAAAGATTAAGATCTCCCTCTTTCTCTGCAAAAAGCTGGACTCTGAAAAGAAGAAATCCAATAAAGCCTTTGGGAAATCATGACTTGTGTACTGATCCTATTTACAGTCTTCATCATGGCATTAGACATGCTTAACAGATACTTCGCATAAATGCTGAGATCCTCCTTTTACAACTATTGATTTGTGCGCATGCACACACAGTCCTCCCTTCCCCATGTTTTTTTTAAGTTGCCTTTTCTCCAGCATTTTATATCAGTAACAGCATTTGAGTCCTTTCAGTAGATAACATCTTAAATTTGCCTGTCACAACAGTGTATACTGGGTAAGTGGAATTTGGAAGCTGTCATAAATATTGAGCTGAATATTTTAGTAAATCTAAAATAAGCAAGGACAGAACATGCTTAATTTTTGGATCCAGAGCCCTGTGTTGGGCCATGTGGCCCAGCATGGGAGTCTTTGATTCTGTGTGGGCTAAAGAGCTGCCACAGAATTGAGTAGCCCCATTGTGGGGCTATTTCCCTTACCCAGGAGAAGGGGATGAAAGTTCCCTTCCTCCGAGGAGCCGCTGGCAGCTGTCTGACACACTCAGGATCCCGTGATAGCCATTTTGGCGCCACAGGAGCCATGCACACCAGGCAGCTCAGGATTGTTTAAAAACCAGTGAGACAGCTATAGAGCTACCTCAGGGCAGGCAGATAGACACATGATCCTCAAGGGAGAGAACTTTGGGTTAAGCAAGTTATGATTTGAATTTATTTCCTGTTTTCTTTGAATTTCTTTCCCACTGGATTTAGCAGTGATTTGCATTTTTTAAGAAAAACACACAAGAGCCTTCGCTAAACTGGTAAAAGCTTTGCTTTCTCTTTTCCCTCCTTACAATGGTGCTATAGAGAGAAAGAAAGTCACTTGTATAATATGGGCAATGGACTGGCAGGGAGGAATCTTGGAGCAGTGTGTGTTTGTGGGAGGGGGGGTACTTACTACTCCTTTGGGTCTACCTCCCTGGGCTTGACCTCACCACAAATCACTGGCATGGATGATTACTTTTCATGAGTTTGGGGTTTTTTATGACCTGTTCATCATAGAGCCAGTGGGTTGCTTCTTTCGTCTTGTGTTAGTCTGCCTATATATAGGTCCAGGGTAATAATGAGCTCTTAAGGAGGAACTGTCTGCATATGCCTTGCATATGGTATTCTCATGGAGGCTCATATATAGATCTTTTAACCATCATTTAGGGACACCATCTAGCATTAATAGTAAGAATTATTATATCACAATTTGGGAACCTTGTACCATTAGTCAGATGAGTCCCCAGGGAAATTGGTTTGGTATCACTACTGAACCACTGAAACAATCATGCCTTAGATTTTACTGTATTCCTGCAGCCTGGTAAAATTATACAAATGCCTGCCCAAAGCCAGTGGAAACTGGAGGCTGAGCCAGCTCAGCACCAGTCCATGCTAAGCCAGACCCAGCCAGAGGCCTGCTGCAAGCCACCCAGCACAAAGGACAAACTCTGGGCAGCAGAGAGGTATGGCGGGGTGGAGGAAGGCGTTCCAAGGCAGGGGGAGGGTGGGGAGGGGGATCCTGGCCCAATATGGGCTCTCTCAACTCTGCGCTGGCTAAATAGCAGACTTGAATAGCCTCATTGCGGGGCCAGCTCCCTTACCCAAATGTCCCCTTCCCCTGAGGAGTTGGTGGCAGCTGCCAAGCACGCTTAGGAAGCAGTGGTCACCATTTTGGCGCCACTGCTCCTCTGGGCCACTGAAGATTTGGCTGCCCATCAGTAAAGGGAAGGGGCCATTGAATGAACTTATACTTTGCATGCAGAAGGTCCTAAATTCAATCCTTGGCATCTCCAATTAAGTCTGTGAAAGACCCCTGGAGAGCCACTGTCAGACAGTGTGGACCAGTAGTTCTCAAACATTTTAGCACTGGGACCCACTTTTTAGAATGACAGTCTGTGGGGACTGACCAGAAGTGATGTCATTAACCTGGAAATGATGTCATGGCTGGAAGCAACATCATCAGGCAGGAAATTTTTAACTATTTATAATAAGTATAAGTTTTAAAAAAAATTATTTACAATGAAGAAGAACCCTCCTAACACACACACACCCAGCAGTTGCTGATCTATTTAAAGAAACTTCCCCAAACATCCCAAAGGCTGAAGTTCTAACCACACTTACCCGGGAATAAGCCCCATTGACTATCATTGTTAAAAGCATATATATAGAAGCCTGTTAAAAGGACAGATCTGTCACATTTCCCAAATGCAGTCACATACCATGGTAGCATCAAACCTAATATATCAAACATAAAATGCACACTGAAATGAATGGGGACCCACCTGAAATTGGCTTGTGACCCACCTAGTGGGTTCCAACCCACAGTTTGAGAAACTCTGGTGTAGACAGTGCTGAGATAGAAGGATTCAGATAGATGGTGTGGCTCAGGATAGGGCAGCTTCCTATATTCAGGGAGGAAGTCAGTGTTCAGGATCTCGGGGCAACCCCTCTTCTTTATAGTCTCTGCACCCTTCTTTGCATTGTCGGGAGATAATATACAGAATAATAATAATAACTTGGTATTTATATACCGCCTTTCTGGTCATCAGATTACTCCTCTGACTTTATTCAAGGCGGTTTACATTGGCAGGCGTTTCTAAATCCCTCAAGGGGATTTTTACAATCATAGAGGTTCTCTCCAAGAACCAACAACATTTCAGAATGGATCTTCCTGGTTTGGTCTCACTTCTGGCCTCCAGTCCTCGCAGGCAGGCTGACAAGCAGCTCCATCTCTCACATGGAGGGCAGCCAAGACGCTTCTTGCGCACACCAAGAGCAGGTGGAATCACTCAGCTGGGCTTGTCAGCTGCTTCAAGGTCTCGCCATTCTCAGCCGGTCAGGGAGCAGCCGGTGTCCTCGAACTGGCGACCTTCTGATGTTATCTTCGGGCTAACGGAGGCTCTACCCTCTAGATCAGACCACCTCCAGAATGGACATCCTTTGTGTTGAATAAATATTATGGAAGTTCTTTGAGCTGCAAGCTGGTCTGAGTTAGGCAGGGTAGCTTGGAATCTTCTCTTCCTGTATCACGACAGGTAAAGCTGAGATAATCATGTATAAGGAGTTCTTAAATTTCACTCTTGTCTCTTCTCCTGAATGCCTCGATCACCTTGGCAACTCACCTTCTGCTGACTGCAATGTCAGTGCAAGTCTGCCAATTCTGGAGATGCTGCTGCTCATTCAGACAGCCATGAGAACAACTGAAATCCGTTTGGCTCTTTATCTCTGTGCTTCCATAGCACAATGATTCTCACAAGTATAATGAGCACAATGCAATGCAACGATACTTCTGACCTTCAGAGGTTTCCCCTACTTAAGTTAAGCATTGTGGCAGTTGCCACATGCCAGATCTTCTCCAGTTTCTCCTCCTGCCCCATCCCCAGCTCTCCTCAGATCTGTACCAGGTATATAACTGGAATAGGTCCAAGGAGACCCATTACAATCAGGCAGCTTACCAGGGAATAACTAAAAATCTTTTTACTTAGCTCCTGCAGGCTGTCCATACACTCCTTCCAACCATAGCATGCAGTGCACGGTCCATTGACACAGTTGCATTCTGTAACGTGGTAGGGGACAGGATTGGGCAGCTAGTCTAGCTTTCCCCTGACTAGCCAGGGACAGGTGAATTGTTCATGATCACAGTTGGACTTCTCTTGAACTTGACCTGAAAAAAGATGGGCTAGGCCCCTCATGCTAATCACTCCCATTGCTTCTCATCCCCTTCTGTTCTCCTGTCCCTTTTTCACATCATGGAAATGGGAAGATGAGGAGGAGAAGCAGCTGTGGAGTCAGCAGAAGCTGAACACAGGCTTCCCTCTGATCTCCCTCATTCCACCATGCCACTACCTGTCATGACTGCCTCACCTCCTCCCATTAACTGACCAGCCATGATCCGAAATGCGACTGCCCCACCTAAGGAAGGAAGGCTGGCCGGTCCTGCCTCCATGCTATTGCCCTGACCCCCCCCCCCACCCACACAGATAATTTTTTTGGGGGGGGGGGGAAGATGATGAGAATTCTTACCATGATATTCCCATCTAGTATGGTGCAAAATGTTTTGCCCAAGATTACAGATACAAAACATGCTGAAAATCAGGACTGATTTCATAACTGCTGAATAATGAGCACACAATGTTGCAGCCTAACTTCCTTGTGCTGTGACTTGATGATGAACGGGTTTGCTCACATTTCTCCCTCTTGTTTCTCTGCTTCCTCTTTTCTTCCCCCATTCTCTTCACACAGACTCTAGATTGTCAGGCTCTTAGGACCTGATTCTCCTCCTCCTTCTGTCCTGTCCATTCAACCTATCATTTTCTTTCCGCTCCTGTAACATAATCCTCCCCAGTTCTTTCAGCCTCTCTAGTCACACGTTCTCACTCCCTTCATCCTGGGACCATTCTCTGGACCTTTTCTAATCTGCTGAAATCAAAGTGTAATGATGACTCTGGTCATGGGACAATTGCAGGGATCTTCCTGTGGCTTGTGGAAACTTGCGGAATGTAGCTTTTGAGGTGTGGGTGGCTGCATAGGTAGCCATGATGCATTATTGTCTTCATTGCCAGAAGAAATGTTTTTATTTGTCTGGCAGAGAGAACTTCTTGAGTGTAGTGATAGCCTGATCCAGAAGTGAAGAAGTAGCTGCCGGCTGTCACTTGAGTGGTTTTATGAGTGATTACTGTATTGAATTTAAAATGGAAAAAAGCATAGACCAAGTGGCACCAATGACTCACTGGGATGTGGATGATTCAACTCAGATCTTTGAAATTCTACATGAGGTGTGACAAGCCCCCACAGTTACCGTCTCTGCAGATTTCTAGGTGGCAAAGGGAGCTGAAATATTACCGCAATGAAGTGACATTTAAAATTGCATCCACTCTGTCAGCAACAATAAGCAAAGCCTTCACCACTTGTCCAGATCTACATATAGCTCTGTTGATCGTTCCACTTAACTTAAATTGAGAATTAGATCCTTGCCATTTGCTTGCTTTGGGCCTAGGCAAGGTGAACAGCAGTTTGTATGGTAATTTTCTAAAACGGGCAGATTTTTAAATTAACTCATCCCTGTTTAAATACAGTATGGAGTGCAGAACTGTATGCCTTGAATACTTTGTTGCAGGATAACCATAGCCTTCTCCTGCATGCATATGGCAAATGTGTGGAGAGAGGAATGAGAGCACTGTGCCCCCTGGACCCGCCCAACACACAGTGTTCATTTGCTTGCCACAACATCATACCCAAAGAGAGAGCATCCTCTTGATCTGGAATATCATTGCAGGCTATATGCATGGGGACGGGATGTCAAGAGTGCTTTGGTGTTGGGACAAGGCTTACCAGTGCACTCTCACTGTCCCCACAACACATTCATTATACAATTGAAGAACAAGTCTGAAGAGGGCTTATTCAACCAACCTCATTTAGTTATTTTGCTGCTCCCTACAGGATGGCTTCAAGTTCACACCCATTTTTAAAAAAATCACTGCTCAAGAAGATTTTTCTTTAGCCCAAAGCATGGGTGTTGAGATTTCTTGGGATGTCAGCACTAAACGGATATTCAGGTGGCCTTTCATTTTGCACTTTGAAAATGTCCCCCTATTCTCTGATTATTTGTTTATTTAAAAGATCAATATGCTGTCTTTTCTCTTAGAAACTAACAGCCCAATCCTATCCTTCTCCCTCCTCCCTTGCTGGTGCAGCATGGGGGCATGTCAGGAGGCTTTGGAGGGGAAAGGAGATTTAAATCCCCTTACACCTCCATAAGCCTCCTACTCTGCAATGGGTCTCCTTGGACCTGCACCAGCAATTTTGCTGATGCAAGTTTGAATAGTAAAAGGGGGCAGGGAGACTGCAGATGCTACATCAGCATCTCTGGAAGCTGTGAGCTGGCCCTGGATAGGATTGGGTCAGAGAAGTGCTATTATCTTTATTACAACCTCATAAATAACTCGTATATTGTATATAATGAGTTTTTATATATGAGTAATAACTCATATATAAATCATCATTCAGCTTAGAAGTCACACCAAGGTCTGCCGTCATGACAGCTCTCCTTCAAATTTTTCTGGGTGTTCAGTGTGAGGAAGCTTAGAGCTGGCCTGCAAATTGCCATATCCCTGTGGCAGGTGACTTCTGCAAGGCAAGTACCAAAACTAGGGCCAGCCCAAATCCCCACGATAACAGAGGCAATATCACTTGCGGACCTGCCATTCACTTGATGGGGCAGATGTCCCGGGCACGGAGCCTCGCACACCTTTAGGACCCCACGGAAGCCTCTCTGAGATTCCTGACGCAGTTGGAAACTGTGCTTCCGGTTTGCTGGAAGCACAGTTTAAAGTATGGGGAAACAGTCAGGAGGCTTCCTGACGCATCCTGGAGTCGTGCGAGGCTCCGTGTGCTCCAGGTAAGTGGGGGGGGGAGCAGCTTTGTGCATGGGGTGGCGGCATCCCATGGGGGCATCATCACAGACCTTTGCCACTGGACACAAGGCTGGGGAGGTCTACTACTGGGCAACATGCCAAATGCTGCCCCTCCACCTGATGCTCTGCCAGCCTCTGCTTCTCCCACTCTCCAATACTCAGTCTAGCTCAGTGGCTCTCAGCCTTTAGGAACCTAGGGACCACTGAGACAAAACTGGAATTGGTGTGGACCACACACAACCAGGACCTCCAAGTGGAATTTTATCAGGGTGTACAGTGTTTCTTTTGGACCCCTTCCCAAAGGTGGAAGGGCAGAGCTGAAGCAGAGCCAGGCAGGGTGGCGACAGGCTTTGGCAGAACAGGGGTGGGGAGGAGACAAAACAGGGCAGGGGGAGGGTTGCAACAGCAGGAAGTATCTTTGGAGCCCTGGTCTACTCTGTGGAGCTCAGGTCTAACCATCCATGTCAGCAGCTAGATATAGTAATACAGAAAATCAAACGCACTCCTAAATCTCTAAAAATTTTAAGTATAGAAAACCATTGCCGAGAATTAGATCATCGTATTTAGGCTCATACTAGAATGGAAAGTGTCCTGTGTGTACCAAAATGTACTTCTGCAGCAACTATAGTTCCACAGCTGTGTCCTTGATACACTCCTTCATGGTAAGTGGATCCACAAACCAAAGAGCTACTGTAGCAGACCAGTTCCCTCCCAGACTTTACACTGTGTTAAGGAGGGTCATGGATGCATTCCTTGGCGCAGCACATATGGTTTGTGGCCACCACAGCTGCCGTGCACCCAGCATCACATGCAGGCACAAGCCTGGGTGAAATTGAAAAATATAGGATCCCAGGAAACTTTTGAGGGCCTTCCTTTGGCTTCTGGGCCCATTTTTTGACCCTGGTCCCAGGTACAAATTACCCCCTGTACCCCTTCTCATGCGCCCTGCATGAAACCTCCAGCCGTTCACACAAAAAATACAATTAAATGAGTAATTATTAGGGATTTATTAGATGTATTATTTATAGTGAAGATCTGTGGGTTGCTGCTTTTGTTGCTGGCTGAGGGCAGTTCATTCTCTGCCCTCTCTGATGGTCCATGAGAGAGCACACTGGAAGTGATCAAAGGCAGTCTCCCCCCCCCCCCGAGACTTCATGGACCACTTCTCAGGGTCTCATGAACCACCTATGGTCCCCAGACCACAGGTTGGGAACCAGTGGTCTAGCGCCCCTCCACATCTTCTCTTCCTCTCTCTCCCCCACTTCCTTTTCCAATCCAGGGAGTGAAAGGAGAAGGGGCAGTAGTGGAGGCAAGTAGGCAGACAGATGTGTACCCCCCCCCCACTAGTCTGCTGCCTGACCTTCAGTTGGCCTCATGGATAACCCAGCCCAGACACCAAGCTTGGTTATAGCTTCTGGTGTGGCTTTGCAACATAATTCCTTATAGTCAAGGGCAGAGGTTTCTAGAGACATTGGTCATTAGCCAGCTACATTAAATGTGACGTGGGTGTGGGGATTCACCATTTGGAGACAGCCTTCAGTGTGACTTGGGGCCAGTTCACACACCCTCTTAGTAAAATTCCAGTTTTATGACTCAAAGGCCTCAAAAGTGTGATTATAAATTAGAAGTCTTTATCACTGCTGTCTGTGGGGAAATGCCAAATATCTCTGGTGCTCAGATTTAATAGAACTGCAGATATTTTACAGTACTTTTTTTTTTTTTTTTTTTTTGCCAGCAGGGAAAGGCAACAAATTGGAACATGTGGGAACAAAAATAGCCAAAAAGAAAAAAAAAGAAAAGAATGAAAGGCAATAGCATTTCAGAATAAAATCCTCCAAGGACAATCTGGATATGATCACAAATGTGTGGCTGATGAGAGCTGCCAGCCGGTGACCCCAGCAGTATGAAAAAGAAGTCATTATGACCATGGCAGCAACCAAGGGGCTTTTTTGCTGGCAATGCCAGTCAAAATGACATTCAAGCCCATTCTCATTCTGCCCTCACTAGTTGAACAAAATATTGGTTTTCGCACAAACACACACACACACAGGTTTCAGCAGTTTGTTATGTTGCAGCCCTTTGCAGTACTTTTGTAAAATGTCTGAAGGAATGAATCCTTCAAGCAGGGTCTTAACACAGCCATTTCTTTTTAAATGCCCAAAAGGGGGGATCATAACCAGGGTGAGACCAATGGATATTTCATCCCACGTAGAGTACGGATTTACCACACTTACGAGATCTTCTGATCTCAAAACAGCCCATTTCATTGATGACACAACAGCCACTAGTTACAAATGTTTTCAGAATAGGAAAATGTCTAGTTAAAAAAATATGAAAAGGGGCTGCTGTCCCCTCCTCAGAGTAATATATTGCTCTGGACCTCACCCACCTGACCTACCTAGTTCTGCCCACCAGGAGTTATTTTCCCCAACTCCAGTTTATGCTGAATTTTTTTTCACCCAGGCACTCCCCGTTCCTTCCCTTCCCTGCCTCATTCCTCCCATTGTCTACACCCTACGTCGACTTACCTGAGGTCCCACGCCACTGTACCGCTGTCATGAAACCCAGTTTTGGTTGGGCTGTTAGTCATTTACATAAACCAATTCTGATCCTCGTACCTTTAGAAAGATTTATATTTGCTCAAAAAAGGTCTAGTAAAAAATATGATTGAATACAATTTTGGATGTGATTAACTGATAGCCGTGAGACTAGGAATGGGAGACCAGGTGAGCAAGAAATAAAGGTCATGCCCTTGTTCACTGGAAGCCCATTTAGCATCTTTTCATTTTCAAAGACTTTAGCCACTACTCCTTGTTAATTTTCATTTTGTTAATTGCAAAATTCCCTTTTGTTAAGTTCCATTTTGTTAATGCATCTTGTCGTGAGAACTGGAAACATGCAATGTTTCTTAAAAATTAAAATTCTGGAATTTAGGTATAAACAACTAGATACTGTGTGGAATAGTGTGATTGTGGCAGTATGCATATTGAAACTCCCTGAGGTTTCCTTATGGGATGCAGTCCAGTTTTTTTTCTCTTGTGGTGGACTTCACCAAATTGCACACAACCAAGAGTAATTAAGTCGATACAACTTTGTATTCTGGCAACATCACCAGTCATGTTCTCCTGGTTCCTTGACGTTTTGTCATGATTGACAAGAAGTCCTTCTCCAGTCAACTCTGCAACCAAAGCATCTCAGAAGCTTTCAGTTTCTTTAATTACTCCTACTCACACTTGCTATTCTTAGCAAACACTTTTCTGAAGTAAAGGACTTTGCATGATGCTTTTATATTGCTCCTGCTTGCCATGAAATTTCACTAGCTTTCTTCCTTTGTTTTACACAGAGAAGCATGTTCTGGTTATTATCCCACGCTTTTTCTTTCCAGGTAGTGATGATGATTGTTTAATGTGGCAAAAGAGCCTGACTTATATTCCATTGGATACTTGTACGTAAATACAAGGCATAGAATGAACATTTTCCCTCCTGTTTGCGTATTTCAAATATTGAGAATACAGCTAAAGTGTACAATATTGCCATTATATATTTTGATCAATATGCTGAAAATTGGCCATGTTTGAATAGCTTTGTTGAGGTTAAACAAAAAAAAACAGCTTGAAGGAAGTCATCTTGCTTCATCCTCTGTTCAGCACCCTGGCCTGTTATTGAACAAGGGAGACCTATTAAATGGTCCTGTGTCAGTTTGAAGCTGCTTTCATTATATGGCTAGACATGTAAGTTTGTCAAACCATACAGGAATAGTAGATTTTTACATTATTAGCTCAGGAGAGGCGTTCAGTGTCATAGTCAGGTGGGTGTGATTAACTGCTTCATATCCTTGGTTTATGACTCAGTAGCAGGTGACTACAAAGTGTGATGCAAAAAACTTGGTGTAAAAAAATCAATAAAACTAAATAAAGATCAATAAGTCAAATTAGAGATTCATAAGGGTTACATCTGTTAGAATTATAGAAGACACTAATTGTGTCAATTGTCACAATTGACGTGACATCAAATTGTCACAACTGGCATCACATCAAAGACTGACCAGGTCAGGCACTGGCCGAGGGTCCATGCCCATAAGATGACCCTCCTGGCCAGACTGCTCCTTGAACTCTCAGAACCTCTTGAATTAGTAGCATCTTATGTGCCATCAGAGGATGAGCAGAAGGCATCCTAGGGGACCCAGTGCAGGGGCTTTACTCCAGGCCCCTCACCGGTCTGTCATCAGCACTGAATCCTGCACACACACATACTTGGGGGACAATCCTATTGAACTATATATGATCAGACTGTAATGCTGAATAATCCACAGTTTGAGCATATAATTAACCCTTGATTTAACAGACTAATGGGGGAAAGGTGTGCATTGATGCCAGGTCTGTTAAATTCGAACACATTGAAGCCAATAGAGGCACCCCTGTGCAAAATATATATACTTAGTTCTTGATGAAGCAGAAAATGTCCATTGCTTCTGAAGTCTGTTAAATTAAGATCTTTTAAATCGCGGGATCACTGTATTGAAAGAGGCAACAAATAAGTCCAACTTACTTTTGAGAGTTGTGAATTTGATACAAACTGCATTTTAATGAAGATTGAAGAGTAACCGTTGTATCTCCATTTAAAAAAATAAAAATGTGCTGTAAATCTTAAATACTGTTGGGGAAGCCTAGTTAAAAGCACAGTAGGATTGTGGTTGGTCAGCATGATTTCTGGCAGAAAAGATCATTCATGCTGGAATTCTTTGAAGCTCTCTCTGTTCTGAAACAATGGATGTTGGCATGCTTAAAACATGCCCCTGATTACAAAAATGCTACTAAATCAAAGCCCTGAGACCATATTTACTGGCATATTTACTGTGTGCTTTGTTGATTATATAGTATGAGAACTGACACAACATTGGTTAGCTTATCCAAATCCTAAAACCCCATCCCATAGTACAATTTGAATAAAAGCTTCAAGGACTTCGGGGATTTAGGGAATCTGAAAGCCATGGAGGGAGTGGGGGGTTATTTTGAGTTCTCTTGGTCAAAATGTGACTGACAGCACAATCCTAGCCTCTCTTTGGGCCAGTGAAAGTCCCTTACGCTGGTCTAGGAGTGTCGCAAATGCGCTGTAAGGCACGTTTGCACTTCCTTGTGAGTCGGGGAGACCAGAACAAGGATGTGTGCCAGCCTCCCTGAACCAGATTCTCGCCAGTGACAGGTGAGTTTGCGCCAGCCAAGTCAAGCCAATGCAGTGATCTGGGGACCGTGGGGGGAGGCAGAACAGAGGCGTTCTGGGGTTGGGGGAGGGCAGGCGGTGGGTGGGCCTGTGGACAGGCTGAGTGGGGAGTGGGGCCAGGATCTGGTATTTGTACCATATCATAACCCCACTCCTGGGCAACCCAGCATAGTGTAAGGGAAATTAATTCCCCTTGCCTGGGGCTGAGCAATAGCCAGCCCCAGTTCTGCACTGGATACAGCGCAGGCCTGCCAGTCTGCAGGTTAGGATTGGGCTGTCAGAAACTTGTAATTGCAGGCACTTGGGGAGCAATCAGGTTGCTGTTTGTGATTATTTCAGCAGCATCGTTAGGCTGCATCACAAATCACTTTTTGAGATTGCTGAAAATGTGCGCATATTATGCTTATTAGTACCAAACAGAAAGCTTTATTTTTTTATTTTTTTTTAAAGGTGAGCAAACAGTAGCTGTTGTGTCAGATGTCAGACTGGCCAATTGAATGAGAATGAAGTCGGAGGGGAGGAACCTAAATAATACAGGGAAGATACAGGGACAAGTTTCTGGAGAAAAAATCCATTACGGGTTACAAGCCATGATGTGTATGTGCAACCTCCTGATTTTAGAAATGGGCTAGGTCAGAATGCCAGATGCAGGGGAGGGCACCAGGATGCAGGTCTCTTGTTATCATGTGTGCTCCCTGGGGCATTTGGTGGGCCGCTGTGAGATACAGGAAGCTGGACTAGATGGGCCTATGGCCTGATCCAGTGGGGCGGTTCTTATGTTCTTACTCGTATGTGGCAGCAAGCAGCAGCATGTGGAGTCTCTTTGCTGCTCATGCTAAAGATAAGGCATCATAATATTTTTATAGAGGTCACGCCGCGGCTTGTTACATCACCTAATCACATGCCACCTGACATTCCTTGAGATCAGAATCCATTGCAGACATGACTCAAGTCCTAATGATTCCTACCACCACCCCAAAATACATGCAAAAGTATTAAAATAACATAGTTCTACTGGAGAAGTGTATTCTGATGTCAAAGTATGCAATCTTCAGACTTTCACAGAATTCCTTTTTTCATTCTCCCTGATGAAGACTTCTGTGAAAGTGGAAAGCTTTTATCAGTCTAAGGGTAAAAACATTTTGTGACCAGACCTTCCGATGCCTGAGGCAGCGTGCCAAATGCTTTTACCTGATGACATGGCAATCTCTACTCCTCTCACTCTCCAATGCTGTAGCTCAGCACCATCCTCCGCTTCACATTTCCTCTTCTTCTCTGTTCCCCTCTTCCCAAACCAATCCAGGAGTGTAGGGAGATGGAGGAGCAGTGGATGCAAGTAAGCAGGCAGAGGTGGGTCCCCACCACCACCAGTCTGAGGTGTCTGCTTCAGTTGACCTCATGGATGGGGTGGCCCTCTTTGTGATGCCCCTACTCTCCCAGTTTTTAAGAAAATCCTTAAGTCTTGATATTCCTGTTCCACCAGACTTTTTGTGGGGACCGATAGCCAAATCCTATGTTTGTCTACTCCGAAGTAAGTCCCAGATAGTCAGTAGGGTATACTCCCAGATAAGCTGCCTGAGTGAAATTGCAGATGCCACGTCTGATTCGACTACCGATCCAGTTTGATTATTGTTTTGCTGTAATGTTTTAACAATGCTTTTATCATTTTGTGAGCCACTTTGAGATTTTCTAGTGAAAGATGGGGAATAAATCAAATAAATATAATAGTTAGCTAGTATTACTGTTGTAAAACATCACTAACTGCCCAGTGCTATGCATGTCTACCCAGAACTAAGCCCCACTGATTTGAATGGAACTTATTTCCATGTATGTGTACGTAGAATTGCAACCTGAGCCTACAATACAGATAAGAGAGAATTAGGATATGGTATTTAGATAAGTGAAGCTGCTTTAAAAAAGCCTCGACTTAAGCTAGCAAAATGGTATTCTGCATTCATATATAAATCAAGCATATTATGAGATCTATCAAAATTACTTTTCTTTTAAATTATGCATAAGATCTAATTGAATTAATTTGCTCAATGTCAGCAACTGTCCAGGACAAGATCAATGCTGTTTTTTCCAACAGGAAGGTCTGTTGGCCAGAATCTAGGAATTTTCTTCATTTATTCTCCAAGCATCTGCTGTGATTGACAGAAGTGGCGTTTCTGTACAGCAGGCCTCAGAAGACCCCTGCAGATAAACTGAGACCACCAGCTGATTTCACATAAATAATGGAAAGGCTGTGATGCTGATTCACTGGGCTGAATTTAAACCAGTGACCTCAGTGTGAACCTTACTGTATCTCTTTGCTTGATCCTGTGTCCAACTGACAAACTTGCTCAGGGTTTCCAACTTGTCTGCTGGTGTTTTCACTCTCTCTTTTGGCCTCCTGTCTGATGAACCATTCACTGAACAACAGCATTTGCTGAAATTATAGGGTGCATGTTGCTAAATGGATTTGTGAAGGTACCTTCCTGAATGGTGAGATCAGGTAAAAATTTCAGCACATGACCAGGCCCTGTTGATGATGGAAAGGCAACAAGTCCAATTGCTCCTGCCGCATGTTTGTTCTTTTCAAGCCTTAGCATTTCCTTTGTACAACATTGCTGTACTCTTTCATTGAGACATGCAGTGGTGGAACCAGGCAAGTGTTATAAGAAATTAAATTCACCTTTTAAATCAGCAGCAGAAACTCAGTGGAATTTTGAACTGCCAGCCATTATCAGGGACAGTAATTAATCTGTGGAACTTCTTGCCACAGGATGTGGTGATGGTACCAGGCCTCCATGACATACAAAGTGGGTGCTGGGAGAGGTGGGTCCTGAGTTCCAGGCCTCAGGAGGATGTCCGAGAAGCCAATAGCATATAGAGGGCATCTGGGCAGCACCTCCCCCACCCCCCGCACTCCAGGTGCTTGCTGAGATCAGCATTGGAGGGTGCATTGCGCTGTCACTTAAAGCAATGAGTGCTTTAAAGTTGGGCTGTCAAGTCTGCATCAGGGTCAAGAGCCAGGAGTACCCTTCAGTTTAGCCTTACATGCCCTTTGTTGGCTGTTGTCAAGGTCTTGCCTTGTCATGGTCACCTGTGTATTTTTACCTGACTGGATCTGGTCAGTTAGGCAAGGGTATCCAATCTAGATACGTGCCAGCTCCAGCTGGAGGAACTCAACTGTCCATGTAGGTGGCTTCTATGGCAATGATCCTAAGATATTCACCAGCCCATTTTAAGATAGAGGAGGGGGAAATTTGGGAGTTTCACCACAGACCTAATCAAAGTATGGTGGTTACAGTGTCTGGAGCAGAATTTAATTGTTAAGGTTGGTACGGTCCTGCTTAGGTAATAGATTCCATTTTCTTTCGGCAAGGAGCCCAGCTACCTCAAGTGATATTGGCAGATTCAAAGCATTTAATGTTTGTGTTGCAAATATATTTCTCAGCTGCTGTTCTTTGGCACAATCCGAAATGCAGAATATTTTATGCAAATTGAAAGACAGTTTGATGAGAAAGAATAGGTAGCGAGCGAATTAAATCTCCGGTTAAATGGAGTAGAGTTTACACAAGGGAGACAACCTCTGTCTCCAGTCATTGACTTGAGCAGAGGGTTAGGAAAGCAAAAGCAATTAATCAGGTGACATGAGAAAGTCTTGTACTATATCAGAGGTTGGTTATAGAACCAAATGTGATTAAACACAACTGAGTGCCTGAAATAACTTTAGACTTCATGTGTTATGGGAAAGCAATGGGGATTGAAAGACTGAGAGAGAACAGCCTGTCATAGCCGGTTTGCCTGTTCTCAGGAGTTCGGTTGTCTTTTCTGTGTTCATTAGTTCATTTATAATCTCTGCACACCAGTTTCCACAGCGTACTTCATGAATGTACAGTGCATGTACATATCTTACAGAGTCACTGAAGTCACTGAAAAAAAATTGTAAAGTCACTGAAAAAAAATTGTTTTAGGAGAGGTTTCTTAGAGCAGTTTTTGCTTGATTCCATGCTTTGATGTTCAGTGGATAAAATGAAGGTGCTTTTTAGCCATAGAAGTGACTGAGGGGTTAAACCAGTGTTTGGGCTAAATGACTTCAGACTACAAATGAAATCTATGATGGAGTGCTTCTCCAGGGGAAAAGAAAAGGCCCTCTGCATAGAAGACTAATGATGACGCCACAATTGTATGTCCAGGCTCATAAAATTCTTCTTCAGAGTTCAAATTTTAATCTGTCAGAGATGTAGTCCACCCTCCCTCCCTTCTTCCCATTCACTCTCCTCCCCACTCAAACCTTTGCTTATATTTATTGCTTCTGTAGCAGCTGTGGAAGGAAGGTGTGGGAAATTCCTGTCTCCACTCCCTGATGTCTGGTTTACTGCAATGGCTGCATGCCAGTCATCAGGAGTAGTTTTCCCAGTGATCCTGATGCTGTCAGGAGGGAGGGAAGGGGATATGAAAGCTCAGTGGGAGATTGGAGGAGGGATTGGACATTGTCGCACTCCCAATGACATCATTAGAGATATGAGTTAGAGTTGGAATTGGGCCCAGAAAATGATCAAGCTACATATTATGTTTGGGGAAATTGTTTTGAGAGTATCTGAAAGAGTAAGGAAAATGAAATGCCATGGAGAAAGTGTCAGGGAGACTTTTCCTGGAAGAGCCAGTTTCCTTTGTGGAGAGAATTTTTTGTATGGTCAGAAGATAGTCAATATCTTTTGAAGGAGGGGAGGGGGAGTATTCCATAATTTAAGTCCCTACTTGCAGTCTGAAGTGGTGCCACCCTAACAGAATCACCTTGTTGAGAAGAAGGACTATATTTTCCAGTGTTGTGGACAGGAGCTGCACAACCCTAAATACTGCCTGATGGGTCTGTCACTGCTTGGGTCTGCCACTCCTGCCACAACTGCTGCCTCTGCACTACAAAAAAAAAGCCCCTGATGTTACTTCTCATATAGTTGTTTCAAATGAAGAAGTGCGGGACTTCCACTTTTATTTAAAGGAACTGTTGGAATGAAGGATAACCTTCGTTTACACATTCCCTCTAAATCAAACTAGAAGTCCTGCGCTTCCACATTTGAAGAAACTATGCAGGGAGCATGGCACGGAACCAGGTGATCTGCTTTCTGTTCACTTTTAGTGAGAGAAAGCAGATCAGTGAAGCTCACATCCATGAGAAGCTGGAGAGAGGTGGCAGTGGCAGCTTACTTGGGGTGAAGGGCACCCTGGATCTGCTGACCTCTCACCACCACTACCCCACCGTCTGCTGCTGATGAAACCTGCATCACTTCACCTCATGGATTATCCCCTGGTTGTGGATAATTGCAGATCAGATCGTCAATCAGATCATCAATACTTGTGCTGCCTCATGAAGTGCTTATAGCTCAGAAAGCCTCACATTACCCACACCACCTACTTATTCTAAGAAGCAAGTAAGTGATTCCATTCCTTTTACTGGATAAGGTTATTTCCCTATAGACTAGTTCTGGGGGGTATTGCTTTCATCCCTTCTACTTTCTTGTTCGCTGAAGAGGGATGTAGGTGAAAGTCTCTTTATTCTGTAGTCTTTCTGAATATATGCATGTTCTTTTTGCAGTCAAAGAAAATGAATTTAAATATATGCATGTTATGTGTCAAATTTGCCACCCTAATTTTAAACTTACAGGGGAAAATGTCTGTTCATGCTAGTTGTCTGGAAGTAGAGAAAACATTCACCAGCTCTAGAAGAGGTCCCAGGCAAATTGGCCGTGTTTTGTGCCCATGCCCCCTTTCACAGTCTCATCCCAGATCACATGAGGTAGTTTGGTGAATTAACTCTGATTCGCCAACATTCTGCTACTGCCATTGAGACTGCAGTCTGACATCCTTTTCTCTTCAGAAATGGCTTCCTAATTGATGAAACACAAAGGCTGAAAACAAGGTGTGTTGCTCAGAAAGAAGTAGAATTTCTCAAGCCGCAGAAATAGAGCTCTGCTTCCTCTCTTTTAATCCAAGCAACAGATCAACTCTTTACCACTTACCTCTGGCTAGATCAGCCATTTTCAATCACTGTGCCGTGGCAGACTGGTGTGCCGCAAATGGTCCCCAGGTGTGCTGCGGGAGTTTGGTGGAGGGTCATTTATTAATAGGACCATTGGGGACATGAGCCCCCCACCAACAGCAAGGTGTGCCTTGTCAATTGTCCAAAAACTGAAGCTGTGCCTTGACAATTTTAGTACCTTGTCAGTGTGCCATGAGACGAAAAAGGTTGAAAATCACTGGGCTAGATCCTACTTTGTTCACCTACTACTATATTTTTGTCTGATTTCAACCTTTTTTCCTGTCTTCCAGCCAGCCTAGTCATCCTGAGTTACTCCTGTTAACCCAGGCATTTGTGCCCCCCCCTTTTTAAATTTGGCTCAAACTCTTTGGACTTGTCTTTCTTTTGGCAGCCTGCCTTGAAATTATGTCTCTGATGGTAAACCTCTTCACCTAACATTGGCCCCTAGGTCAGATCTTGATCCTCTCTTCAAATATGCCAAATCAGCCCTAGTTAGCAGCAGTCAAATGGTGAGTGATAATGCTGGCATCTTCATTCTGGCTGCTGGAACAGAATGACACAGACCTAAAAATAAAAGATAAAACCTTTGCCAAATACAACAGGATCAAAGACAGAAATATAGTGTACAACATGCACACTGATAGGAATTACATTAAAGGGCCATAACGCATTGCTTGCTTTTGTTTTAATTACATTTCAGATGGAGATAACACTGCTGATCCCATTGTGCACTGTATCCTATGCCAAACCTGTTTTCAGTGTTCATCTTTCTTGTTTAATTTTGCATATTGAAAACAAGCTCATTGTAGTAAATCTCTGTACAGTTCCTCTCTTTTCCTTTTAGAGTTCCTTTTAACTCTAAATTTATGCATGTTGGTAAGAAGAGGATGGAGAAATGGGAGGAATATTTATTTCTTGTTAACGCTGGCAACTTGAGGGATAAGTGCAGTGCTTTTGAATAAAGAGCCTTCAGTAATGGGATGTTCTCTAAATGCACTTTTTTCCCTTACTCTTTTTAACTGTTGTCTTTTGGAGCCCATGGGAGATCAACAACAACAACAACAACAGTATTTATATACCGCTTTTCAACAAAAAGTTCACAAAGCGGTTTACAGAGAAAATCAAATATCTAATGGCTCCCTGTCCCAAAAGGGCTCACAATCTAAAAAGATGCAACACCAGCAGATAGCCACTAGATAAGACACTGCTGGGGTGAGGTGGGCCAGTTGCTCTCCCCCTGCTAAATAAAAGAGGAGCACCCACTTGAAAAAGTGCCTCTTAACCAGTTAGCAGGGGTTAAAACCAGTTAGCAGTTAGATCAAAAGGGGTAGGTCAGATATTCTGCCCCCCCCCCGGCATGCACACCTGAGGATGTGGGGGCAGAATTGCACACTTGGTGGGAGGGAGTGATAATGTTGGTACTTACTCCTCACATGATTGGATGGTTGGTTAGACAGTGTTGTCCAAACTAACCTTGTGCCAATATCGATCTCATGCTGTCATTCTCCCCCCAACCCCAATGGACTATCTTTGCATTTTAAAAATAAAAAGTACATCTAATATAAATATACAGTACATATATTGGATCACAAATGTCCAGGATGCTAAACGAATGGATGCAAATGTCCAATACAGGACGCTTTTAACCAGGACACAGTTTTCCACAGTTGTTGCAATGGTCTTGTTTCTTTTGTGACAATTGCTTTGGGGGCACTCAGGAAATAGTAGTACAGACTGGGGGAAGAGGTGCCATTGTGGACTATTCCCTAAATTATAGCAAAATGCAGAATGAGCGAATACCAATGTGAACCATACCTAATGAACTCCAAAGCCTCTACAGTAGCAGATGTCACAGAATTTGGGTGTCATGGGACTTTGGACAGCACAGATGTTCATATGGTATGTTTGAAAAGCTACCATCTGTTTATCATTTTTATAGGATACACAGAGGTTTCTATATGGAGCACCAGATCATTGTCCTATCCATATATATTACTTGAAAATGTCTTTCTACATTGTCTGGGGCTCTCATTTCCTTTTCTTCCAAGGAAATGGTTTCTGTACTACTTTTGCCATTGCTCAATAGACAAAGAATCTAGTAATCAATTTTTCACTCAAATGAACAGACATCCTCAGAAGACAGTCTTTTCAGAACATGTGCAGTGAAATGATCAACAAGCACCCAAGACACCCAGCCATTGCATTTTGCACAAGCTGCAATTTCCGGACAGTCTTCAATGGCATCTCCAAGTAGTATGTATTATTGAAGTTCAGAAAAGATCACTATAGCTTTCTTCAGAAACTGGCATACTAACTGAAGCTGGGCAAAAACACTCCTGGCTATAGTTGCCACCTACTCTTGAGTCCAGAAGCACTCCTAGCTGCTTCTGGATCCTAGCTGATTCTTCAAGGGGAGTACAATCCCATCCGAACAGGTTATAAAGTTTAACCTATCTCAGAAATAGCTTTTCTACTACTAACAGCACCTCTGTCTTGTCTGGATTATGTTTCAATGTCTTAGCTCATGTCTAGTCCTTCACAGCTGCTAGGCATCAATTCAGAACACAATAGCCTGCCTGACACCACATGGAACTGAGAGGTAGAGTTGTATGCCAACACATATAGGTGATACTGCATTCCAATCCTTGGACAACCTTTCCCAGTGGTTTCATATACATGTTGAATAGCATGGACGACAGGATGGAACCCTGTAGGACCAATGGCCAAAGCACTTAACAGCAGTTTCCCAGCATAGCCTTCTAGAACCTATCTGGCAGATAAAAGTTGCAGTCATTGTAAAATGGTATCCCTTGACCACCTCCCTGCAGGGAAGTCCAAAAATATAGCATGGTCAGTGGTATCAAAAACCACTGAGAGGTTCAGCAAGAACACACTCCCCTGTTCAGCTCCTGGTGTAGGTCATCAGCCAGGGCCACCAAGTCTGTTTCAGTCTCATAACCAGATCTGAAACCAGACTGGAAAGGATCCAGAAAGTCTATATCATCCAAGAAAAACCTGGAACTGCATAGATGCTGCCCACGCACCTCTGCCAGTGCAGCCATGCCAACAGAGCATGCATGGCATCTTGGGGGGGGCAGCCCCAGTGGTATGTGAAGATTTGCTCCCTTTCCTCAGGGCAAACCTCGATAGTCTCCTTGGAATTGCATCATCCATGTTGCTGGCTCAAGTCCAAGGAGAGGGAATGGGAGAGAAATGAGAATAGGATCCTGGTGCACGCCAGTGCCACTGGGATTCACCCCTCCCTCCCCTACTCCACTTCCCACCTGCTCCCTTCCTCACCGACACATTCCCATTTCTCCCCCTCCCTGTCCTGTTCCTCTCCTCACCCACCCTCTGTGCTGGCTTACCCATGCCCGCAGTAGCAACAGCAGCAGTAGGCCTCTGGTATTGCTGCCATTCATGGTGGCAGCTCTAGAACGGCTGCTGTGGCCCATTGTGTGCGCTGCCATATGGCCATTTACAACAGCAGAACCACTGTTGTAAATCTCAGTTAGTATTGGGCTGTTAATCACCTTGCCCCGAAATGACCAACTTCTACTGCCTTGCTTTAGATACCCTTAGCTGAAGTTGTGCTGCACTCACCTTCAATGTGAATTTGCCATTTCAGTAGCATAAGTAGCAGTAGTTAATGCGCTGCAATATGGAAGGATTATAAGCAAATAGGAAACCATAAACACCTGGTTACTTGGAGAGCAGAGCTAACACTTCCTCTGTATAAATCAACTGTTGAGTGAGCCATGCCGTGAATGCTTCTCCACTCTCCTAAACTATAACATCTGGTAATTAATTAAAGGAATGTTGCTAAGTGTTCGGTACTGAGCCAGACATATGGATGCAAAAACAAGATCATCAGGGTCAAGCAGATAGAAGAGTGGTGGGAGGGGAAAAAATAGAGGAAAACATCTGTGTAGCAGTAAAGCCCATATACTGGTGCCTTGGTTCACTTTAGTACCAGCCATCTCAGGGTCTGTTACGATCTGCAGACACAGCAAGATGAGAGTTCAGAACATGGATTGTCAAATTCATTCCTGATGTTTTTGAAGCAAGCATCACCTCTAAAGCAGCCCGAGGCCATCTTCATGCTAAGCTGAGCTCCAACTGATTTGCAACTATATGAATGTGAGCAGATGCAGCCATCTGGCCATTCCCTGCTCACCATCTTACCCCTTGCTTGCTAATCTGAATTGGTGGACACTGAAGCATGCAGTTGTTCCTACCCTGAGGACATTCCTCCATCAGTTAACTTTTGGTCTTTCTTAGCAACTGGTCCTGATGCTCAGGAGTTGTTTTTTTTGTTTTTTGTTTTTGCATCCAGGGAAGGTAATGAGCATTGTCTGGTAGTAATTTAATAATTTAATAGTGAAGTGAGAATGACTGAATGCCGAGTGGAGTGTGTAGTTGAGATTGTGTGGTTTATGGGTCAACCCTGCTGAAGGGTAATGTGTTTGACATCTTGAGGGAGTTGGGGGGTGTGAGTGCAGCCACCATTAATAGAGTGGATTTTATTAAAATTAATTTTAATTTTGGGTTCCAAGTTTTATTGTGTTTTATTGTTTTTTAATTGTTTTATTTTTATACGTATTATATTTATATTTTTTAAGTTTTTTATGATTTCTTTTGTAAGCCGCCTTGAGTGCCCTTTACTGGGACAGAAAGGTGGGATATAAATTCTATAAATAAATAAATAAATAGTGCAAGGAGGTGAGGGACCTTAGCTCAGCAGTAAAGCACATGCTTTGTGTGCAAAAGGCCCCAGGCCCAGTCCTTAGCATCTTCGTGTTAAGCTGGGAAAGACCCTTCCTGGAGAACCAGTGCCAATAAGTATAGGCAACACTGAGCTAAATGGTGTGACTCAGTATGTTTATTCAGAAGATGTATATTTCTCCTTATCAACATTCATATCAAATCAGATCTCATCATGGACATCATGTCAGGGACATGATTGAGACATACAAAATTATGCAGGGGATGGACAGAGTGGATAGGAAGATGCTCTTTACACTCTCACATAATACCAGAACCAGGGGACATCCACTAAAATTGAGTGTTGGGAGGGTTAGGACAGACAAAAGAAAATATTTCTGTACTCAGCGTGTGGTCGGTCTGTGGAACTCCTTGCCACAGGATGTGGTGCTGGCGTCTAGCCTAGATGCTTTTAAAAGGGGATTGGACAAGTTTCTGGAGGAAAAATCCATTATGGGGTACAAGCCATGATGTGTATGCGCAACCTCCTGATTTTAGAAATGGGTTATGTCAGAATGCAAGATGCAAGGGAGGGCACCTGGATGAGGTCTCTTGTTATCTGGTGTGCTCCCTGGGGCATTTGGTGGGCCGCTGTGAGATACAGGAAGCTGGACTAGATGGGCCTATGGCCTGATCCAGTGGGGCTGTTCTTATGTTCTTATGCCTCAAAGAGCTCATAAGACAACAAGAGACCCACATGTTGGTGCCCTTGGCCTACTTCTAAAATCAGGAGGTTGCACATACATATCATGGCTTGTAACCCATGATGAACTTTTCTCCAGAAATTTATCCAATCCACTTTAAAGGCATCTAGGCCAGATACCATCAATACATCCTGTGGCAAAGAGTTCCACAGGTTTACATGCTGGCTAAAGAAATATTTTCTTTAGCCGGTTCTAACTCTTCCAATGCTCAATTTTAGTGGATGCCCCCTAGTTCTGGTGTTGTGTGAGAGGGAAAAGAACATCCCTCTATCCATCCCCTGCATAATTTTGCCCTTCCCTTCCATCAGAGTTCATGGCTAAGTCAGTGAGAATGCACCAGGCAGGGCTCACAGGAAGCAGTGAAGCGGTTCCTTCATAAAGTACAGTGGTCTTCAACCTTTTTCATGTCATGACCCCAATCAATCAATCAATCAAGTTTGAGACTGGGGACCTACCAGTGATCCTGCTCCGCCTCCTAAGACCTGATCCACCTGCCCTGTCTGCCCTGTTTCCCCCATCTCATATGTCTTCACAACAACCTTGTGAGGTAGCAGCCTGAGCAGGCCCAGCCTTAGGGCAAGACACAAGAGTCTGTGCAGGATTAAATCAAAAACTCAGTTTTGATATGGTAGTACCATGATTGGATTGGATCTAAGCCCTTTCTTGCACAGGCTTTGAAAGATTGCTGCAACCCCACAAATGAGGCTTCATGACCCCATTGGGGTTACAACCCACAAGTTGAAGAATACTGGTAAAGTAGATTCCAGGGGACGCACAATTTTTCCTGTCTTCCTCTCTCAGTATTTGTGGGCTGCCCAGAATGAGGTACAATCTGGAGCAGTCTTGACCACTTTTCCAAATGGTGATTTTTCAGAACCGCAGTGGTGAGGAAGTGTAAATCAAGTACAGTTCCTGTTGACCAAACAAGTTAAGGGGACCAAACAAGTTAAGGGGACCAAGGCAAGCCAAGAGGCTTACGCTGTATCCGGCACAGGATAGGCGCCCAAAGTGGCTCAGCCAGAGGTAAGGAGAAACTTTTCCCCTTACCTCTGTGTGAGCCACCCTGGCCTCAATGGGTCTCCTCGGACTTGCAGTACCTCCAGAGGTGGCACAAGTTTGAGGAGGCTTGCAGCCACTGCTTGCTTCTCAGGAACGGAGGTTGGGATCCGGCATAACTGCTGCGTCCCAACCCCGCCTCCCGCTTCCCACCTGCCCCAGAGTCTTGCGTTGGCCGAGGTTGGCCACCACAAGGCTTGGTGTCTCCTTCGGCGCACAGGCTTATGTCAGCCTCTGTAGGCTGGCACACCTCTGCGCACCAGCCTAGCCAACTCACAACAAGGTCCAAATGTGCCTTATGGCACGTTTGCAACCCTCCTAAGCCAGCACAAAGGACTTGTGCCAGCCAAAGGCGCACTTTGGATTGCGCTCTAAGATACTCAAATGAAGATAATCCAAAAGGAAGGTGTGATGTATTCTTCATGCCCTGGGAGCGCATGTGTTGCACTGTAATGTACTATGAACATGTGCTCCTTTTCAGTTCTGTAAGAAGATCAGTACATTTCTTCCTACATCTCAGTACTACAGTGTTGCACTTTTAAAATTATCTCCCGACAAAACAGAATAAGATAATGTAATTTTATTTTAATTAAGTTTGACATATATGGCTTTTTTTGGAAAATGTAACTTGGCATTTTAGGAGAACCAATGACATATGCCATTTGAAGAAAACAGATTGAAATCATTTTTAAGAAACACTAGGGAAATAATTTTAATACTAAGTAGTTTTCAATTTTTGAAAATAGATGCTGAAAATGCTCCTTTCCAGCCTCTACAATTACAGGAAAGATTCGCCTCTTTTGTCACCTTCGCAAGTAGTCACAGTGAAATACATTAGAATTTCCCAAAGTACCGCAGACACTCGCCTATAAGTTGACCCCACAGATAAGTCAAGGGCAAGCTTTGAGCCAGCAATCATGGAATTTTCTATGGCCCTCTGATAAGTTGGGGGTTAAACTTAGGGGGGTGTCTGACTATAGTTTTGTCTGATTTTACCCAAGGCCAGATCCTGAAAAATAACCTACCACTAATTGTTACCTAAGAACTGTAGTCTCTAATTTATTAAAAACACAGTAAAAGATCATAAGATACATTTTTATTCTTTTTTAAATTCTGGTCTTCACCACCTTTTTGTAAACACTATCAGAGTAAGTGCACTGTAAACAACATACCAGTGGTTCCCAACCTGGTATTCATGTACTCCCAGGGACACTCAACAGGACCTTTAGGGGTACTTGAAAAAGAATGGAATAATGGCAGAAAAAGGCTCCAGAATGCACGACCTGGAAGGGAGGTAGCTAGTTGGCTGAAAGTCCCACCAATAGCTATTTTTTGGTCATCAATTCATGTATGAACCAGTGATTGAAAACCAGCACAGTAAAAACGCTGAAACATAATATGGAAAGTGATCAATCACCCAGAATTTCTCAGCACACTTCTGGTGCAAAACAGTGGAAAGGCAGAGTCTTCTGTACTTCAAACAGAGGAAAAGAGAAAATATGTGATGAATACATGAAGTCTGGGCTTTCATATGGAGGAGATGAGGGCTTGTCTTACTAATTACAAACATTTTGCTAATAGGAAGGGTACAATTAATGGAAATGGGCTGCCAAGGGATATGAAAGTTAAGAAGGTTGAACCATGAATCAAATCCACCTTTGAGGTGTCTGGTGTGTTAAGCCAGAAGCTGTACATACAGCACATAGCACATAACTGGGAGTGTGCAATTCAATTCGCAGCAGAGAGATGCAGCTGCATATATTTGCAGCCCTTTTTACTCAGAAGTAGACCCACTGCTTTCCATGGGTGTTATTCTGAAGTAAGGGTGCACTGAATTGTAGCCTGGGCAGGAGGGTCCCATCCTGGTGTTTCAAGAAACAGACCTGCTTTGCAAGCATTTGCCAAGCAGAACCAGAACCAGAACCAGGCTGCAGCAGAAGGAAGGAGATGAAAAGGTAAACTTTGGCTGGAATTTCCCAGTTGCCATAGAAACGATCTCTGCCCTGCCTGCCTGGTGCCTGCCTGCTGCTTGAGAGACTTGGCGCCTGCCTGCCTGCCTGCCTGCCGCTTGAGAAAGGAAACTGTTCAGAGTGGAAAGGCTCTGCCCTCTGATTGACCCGGAGATCAGGCCAAGTGAGAATTGGAGCTGGATTACTTGGCAAAAATTTCACATACTGTAGGCGAGTGTCAGCAGTAAGTGGTGTGTGTGTTGGAGCCTTGCTGTAAAACACATAGAAATAGATTGTAAAAGTAAGCCAGTTGAATACAATTACTTGAATGTATTTGCTGCAGTCCTTTGAGTCCTACAACAACAACTGGGCTTGCATAAGGGAGGGCCAACCTTCCCCCATAAGAACATAAGAACAGCCCCACTGGATCAGGCCATAGGCCCATGTAGTCCAACTTCCTGTATCTCACAGCAGCCCACCAAATGCCCCAGGGAGCACACCAGATACCCCCCCACCCTATGATGCCAAATGGAAAGCTCACATCAAGTTGTGGTGAATGGCGAGGAAGGCATTCCTGGGTAGGGGGAGGGCGGGCGGTGGGCAGCCCCGGGGTGGGGAGCAGGAGGCGAGGCTAGGATCCAGCAGTTATGCCAGATCCCAACCCCCATTCCTGGGGAGTTTGGAGCGGCTTCAAGCTACTCCACTGTCCATGGACTTGTGCCACCTCAGGAGGTGGCACAAGTCCGAGGAGAGCCATAGGGGCAAAGGTGCCTTACCTGGAGGTAAGGGGAAAAGTTTCCCCTTGCCTCTGACTGAGCCACTTTGGGCCCCTATCCTGCACTAGATACAGCAGAAGCCTCTTGGCTTGCCTGTTTGAGCACAGGGTAGGATCGCACCCTGCGTCTGTTAATCTCCCATACCAGCAATAACCAAATTCTAAGGGGCCATGCCATTCTCTGGACCAGTTTTCTTAAACTGTGGGTCAGGACCCACTAGGTGGGTTGCGAGCCAATGTCAGGTGGGTCCCCATTCATTTCAATATTTTATTTTTAATATATTAGACTTGATGCAACCATGGTATGTGATGGCATTTGGGGAAATGTGACAGATCTGTGCTTTTAACAAGCTACTCTGTATATTATTTCAACAATGATATTCAATGGAACTTTCTCCTGGGTAAGTGTGGGGAGGATTGCAGCCTAGGATTGTAAAAAATTTTCCTGCTTGATGATGTCACTTCTGGTCATGTCATCACTTCCAGTGGGTCCTGACAGATTCTCATTCTAAAAAGTGAATCCTGGTGCTAAATGTGTGAGAACCATACTATGTGTGAGAACCATAAATGTGTGAGAACCATACTGCTATAGACATACTATTGTTCGTAGCATGCAGCTGCACCAATGGAATGCATGCTGCATGCTATGGGGTGGGGGAACGCAGAAGGCCAACAAGAAGTGGAAAATATATCCCTTGGTAGGCCTTCTAGTTGCCTTTTGGTCTCCTCCTATAAGCTGATGTAAGTCGAAGGAATAGAAAGAGTGGGTGTGCCTGGAAAATCAGGGATAGTGATAGTGGGATATGAGTTCTGTTGTCATTCCTTCATGACAGGATTGGACCATAAGTGTTATTTTGTTTAATTTTGTTGCAACTATCAACTTGGTCACTGATAGATTTCACAGTAAAGTTGGGCTTAACTAGAAGTAGAAGCTTCTCAGTTTGTGATACTCTAACCTGACAGGACAATATACACAAAACACAAGAAAAGGTTTAACTATCAAGCTTGGAATCCAAGCAAATATTTCAGCATCAATTTCTTTTTTGTATGAGTGATGCTGTGGGGAAGTATTTTATTTATTTGAAAATTTATATCTTGCCTTTCTTCTTAAAAACTAAAATGCCCAAGGGAGCTCACAGCACAATAAAGTACAATAAAAATCCATTAAAAATTTTATTTTATTTTACTACTCATTAATTAAAAACTTTCAATAAACTTTAATTAGACTCCTGGAGCTAACTTTGTTTCATAAGCAGACTGATTTGTAATTCATCTGTTGGCCATATCTGTTCTATATCAAACAAAACAATAATGTGCTCTTTTGGCAGTACAATCCTGGGAATAATTTTGAACTTATATTAATTAAATCCCAGTGTATTGGGGAGGAAGTATCTTCCAGGACAAAAATAAAAAAGTAATTCTGTAGTTCCAGCAGTCTAAAACAGGGGTGCCCAAACCCCAGCCTGGAGGCCACTTGCGGCCCTCAGGGGCTCCCAATCAGGCCCTTGGGGAGCCCCCAGTCTCTAATGAGCCTCTGGCCCTCCAGAGACTTGATGGAGCCCATGCTGGCCCAAGGCAACTGCTCTCAGTATGAGGATGAATGTTTGACTTCTCATCTGAGCTGTGGGACAAGGGCTCCCTCCACTACTTGCTGTTTCACAACTGTGATGCAGCAGTGGCAGAGAACTAAAGGCTGGCCTTGCATTATGCAAGGCCTTTTAGAGTCCTTCAGCTACTGCAAGACTTTAATTCATTCATATAAGTACCATCTCTAATAAATTCATTTATGTAAATTTATTCAAATTTGAAATGTAAATTAATTCTTTTTTTCCCCCGGCCCCCAACACAGTGTCAGAGAGATGATGTGGCCCTCCTGCAAAAATGTTTGGACACCCCTGGTCTAAAAGAAAGCATTTGATAAAATGTGATCCAATTAATTGTAAGTAAGGTATTGATAGCAAAAAAGGACAAGAAAAAGATATATTAGACATGAATAATACAACCAGTGCTTTTTTTGTAAAAGAAAAGGTGCAGGAACTCACAACTTGTTAATCTTTTATTTTATTTATTTATTTATTTATTTATTTATTTATTTATAAACCATTTTTTATGGGAGAAATAAAATATTTTTTAGGTGCTTCCCCCCTAAAGATGAACTTACTTCTGAGTAGACATGCATAGGATTGGGCTGTCAGTCTCCATATCCCCTTCCCCCTAGCTACTTTTTCTACACTGTACAGGTGCACTGAAAAATACTGTACAGGTGCACTTGTAGCATGTAGTATGTAGTGTGGCACTACGAGGAGAGTAGTGTGCACTACTAGTGCACTACGAGGAGAGTAGTGTGCACACTAGTGCACTACTAGTGGCACTACGAGGAGAGTAGTGTGCACTACTAGTGCACTACTAGTGTGGCACTTCCCCTGGGGGCTGGGGATAAGAATAGGCCCTCAGTTTGGCTGTACTTGTCGTAAGAGGCGACTAATGGGATGGGACTTGTAGATGGGACTTGTCAGCCTGGGAAGGCAGCTCATCTGAGAGAAGGAAAACTCTGATCCCAAACCTCCACTGCCTTGTGGCTACATCCAGTTATGGAAAAGGCTTCAGGAGTCAACCTCGAGGCAAAATCTGGAGCTGGAGTCCCTGAGGCAGTTCACGGCTGAACACAGTCACGTTCTGGCAACTCCTGCGACGCCGCTGGAACCAAGTGTACTGGCCTCTGCCTTTCCATTGGACCATTTCAGCGATGTGGAGAGGGGGGATTTGCTGCATGGGTAACAGCCTATCCTGCATACCTACTTTACCCAGGCTTCGCACACTGGAGAGGACACTCTGTTCCAGAGCCACCAGTCAGAGCACAATACCATAGTCTTCCAAGACTGAAGGATGCCAACACTACAAGGAGAGGAAGCAGTGAATGGATTCCGAAATATGGCTTACATGAGTTCCATGTAGTAAAATTACTCTAAGCAACTGTGGGAGTAAGAACAAAAAAGGAATTCTTACATGAGAGGGGTCCTTAGGTGCACATAGAAACAGCTACGTTTGCAAACAAGCGATTAAATATGGTTTAATTCAGGTATCAGAATACTCTGTGTCTTTGGGAAGGCACTTGGCATGCAATTGTATGTTCTCTGCTGCCCTGAGCAGCTGCTGTGCATTGCTGGAGAGGAGCTGTAAATGCTGGCTGGCGGAGGGCATGCTTGTGGGGGAAGGATGAGGAGGATCTCTGGCAAGGCTGGACAGCACATTGTACACACGTAGAATCCCTTTTCACCTGCCCTTAGCATGTGAAAACGGGATGCAGATATATATCTCTGCCAGGATTAAGAGCCCAATCCTAGGTATGTCTACTCTGAAGTAACTCTTGTTCTAGTCAATGGAGCTTACTCCCAGGAAAGTGCCTAGGATTGCAGCCTAAGAGCCCAATGCTATGCATGTCTACTCAGAAGTCCACTTTAGTGAATGGGGCTTACTGTGGATAGGATGGCAGCCTCAAGGCCCAATCCTGTGCCTGTCTCCTCAGAAGTCAGTCCCATTAGAGTCAATGGGGCTTCCTCCCAGGAAAGTGTGGAGAGGACTGCAGCCTCAGAGCCAAAGCCTATGGCTGTCTCCTCAGAAGTCAGTCCCAGTAGAGGCAGTGGGGCTTCCTCCCAGGAAAGTGTAGAGAGGACTGCAGTCTCAGAGCCCTTCCTCTGCCTGTCTACTCAGGCTGCAAGGCTATGACCCTTTCCCAGGAGTAAGCCCCATTGAACACAATGGAACTTACTTCTGAGTAGACATGCATAGGCTTAGGCTCTCAGGCTGCAAGGCTATGCACCCTTTCCCAGGAGCAAGCCCCACTGAGCACAATGAGACTTACTTCTGAGTAGACACACCTAGGCTCGTGCTGCAGATTGACACAGTGGCTGCACCAGCCAGCTTCCTTCCCCTCGTCCTCCGCCAAGCCAGTATCTGGGTGTTCCATGGGTGCCGCAGCCCGTCTCCCTGGCTGGCTGTCCATCCTCCTCCTCGGCGTCGGCGCGTGTCCCCCGCGCCCTCCACCAGCTTGAAAGCTGCACAGGGAAGCAGAGTGCCAGGGGAGGGGAGGCGGGCTGGGCTCAGGCGAGAGCTTGGGGATGGGGCAGGAGGGGGTCGTTGTGCGGTCAGGCAGGGGCCAGGCGCCCACCCACCCTGCACCCCCCGGCACCTACCCAGCGAATGCCTCTGTTTTGCTCCCCCCCCGGAATGCCTCTGAAGGGGAGGGGCCCCTGCAAAAAGGTGCCGGAACTCCGCCCCCCGGCGTTCCATTAGAAAAAAAGCCCTGAATACAACATTTACCATCTTACAATGTAACTTTCCAAATAGATAATTTCTGATGGTTCAAATGAAATTATCAGAGATCTAAAATTTTGTCAGCTGGCTAATTAACTAGATGGCAAGCAGGATTCTGATGTGACTTAATGTTTTTTTTAGCAATTAAAACAGATGGAATTGTTAACATGGCTCAGCTACAATAATTTAAAAACCATACCTTCTATGAGGTGTTTTTTTTTTTTTTTTTTAAATAATGGTGTAATTAAAGAAGTGCCATTTCTTTCCATTACTTCCTGGAGAAGGGGAAGCCTCTATAATTTTTTCTTTAAGCCTTTTTCACACTCACACAAATGACAACTCTTATCCTATTAAATGGATTAGGCTGTTGAAAATGTTCAGTTGTAACTTGAAGCTTTGTCTTAATGAAAATAATTCAGTTACTTCAAAAAGTGTTGGAGGTAATGAACCTTACTTTGTAAGCCCTTAAGTACCATAAGTTCAGGAAATGGCAAAAATCTTGGGCGATCATTGCTTCTGAAAACACTGTAGTCTTGGTTGAACAATTCCATTTAGGAAGGTGCCTTATACTAAGTTGGATAATTGGTCCATCCAGTTCAGTGTTGTCAACACTGACTGATAGCAGCTATCCTGAATTACAAGCAGGAATTTTTTTTCTCCCCTACCTCGAGTTGTTTGGGATTGAACCTTCCACATGCAAAATCATGTGTTCTACCGCACTCCCTAAAGTGTCTAGCATCTGAGGTGCTTTATGAATCATATATATTAATACATTAACATAAGATGGGGCTGCTCAGTTCGGATTCTACCAGCACAATCCTATTCATGTCTATTCCGACAAAAGTCCTATTGAATTCAGTGGGACTTATTCCCAGGTAAATGTCTATAGCAGTGTTTCTCAAACTGTAAGTCAGAACCAGCTAGGTGGGTCATGAGCCAATTTCAGGTGGGTCTCCATTCATTTTAATGTGGTGAAATGAGTCCCGACAGATTGTCATTCTAAAAAGTGGGTCCCAGTGCTAAAATGTTTGAGAACCACTGTCGAATAGGATTGCAGCCTAAGGGCCCAATCCTATCCAATTTTCCAGGGTCAGTGCAGCTGTGCCAGTGGGGCATACACTGCATCCTTTGGTAGGGAGGCAGTCATAGGTATAGTTCCCATACCTCCTCAAGGTATGGGAACATTTGTTCCCTTACCTTGGGTCTGCATCGCGGTTGCACTAGTGCTAGAAAGTTGGATAGAATTGGGCCTAAAGTCATCCATGAAGTTCATCAGAAAGCCCTGACAAGGCATTCTCCTTCATCCATACCAAACATTCAGGTTTGTTTTGAGGTTGAAAGTGAGATCAAGATATGTTGTAATCCTCCATAAGCATGGGAGAATAGAAAAGAAATGTAAATTAATGAATAAGATACTTCAGGCACTATTATTCAACATTTATTATTCCAGCAGTGAAATCCTACGAGAGCTAGGACTAAGATAGGCCTGTAAAGTGTCAGATTTCGCGGCTATTTATGTATCACAGGGTAGACACTTGGTACACACTGTGGTTTTGTGACCTGCCTAGAGCCACAAAAACAGGGTATTTATTCAAATATTATACAGGCCTCAAATAAAATTTGGAGCTGGGTTGGGGGTGGGGCGGGAGCAGAATAGCTGGCTTGCAAAAAGTACTGATAGGTCTCATAAATGTTTTTGTCACGTCATGTTTTGTCAGAAAAAGCAGGAAAAAAAATTTATAGATAATGCAGATATAACAAGACTATTAAATCTGGAGTTGTTTACCCTAATTAAAAAAGCTGATATCAGGTTTGTTTAGATATATGGTGATACAAAATCCTATAGCCACACTCTATTGCTCACTACTTTGTCAGTGAGTTTTCTTGAGATTGATTTGCTTTACTCTCACCTTGACTTCCCCTCTTCACCAAATCTGCCACAGAAGAGGGTTAAGGGACAGTTGTTACTATAAGGTGATATGGTGAAAAAGAGAGCTTATAGGTAGAGGTGTTTGAATTTTTTATTTTTTATTTTTGCAGATTTTTGTAATTTGAAAAAGGCAGAAAGTGGTGTTATGTGTTTTTATTCCAAGTTCTCGTTCCAAGTTCACATTTTTATTAATTTTAAATACTTTAAAAGTGTACTAGGTAAGTGATATAGGTGATAGACAGGTAGGGCCTCCATATCTGCAGATTTTGTATCCACAGATCTGGCAGGTGCCCCTGGAGGTCCCCCCAACGCAGGTTACCTGGGTCTCAGAATGCCTTATATGGCTTAGAAAATGTCATTTCTGCTTTTCCATGGGAAACCAGAAGAAGCTTTTTTATTTTTTACCAAAACGGCCATTCTGAAGCCTGCAGAAGCAGCATGCAGATGCATGCTGCCTCTGCAGGCTTTGAAAATCCTCCCAAGGAGACCAGGACTTATGGAGCCAAAAATTGCAGATTTGATTATCCGCAATTTTCTGTATCCATGGGGGGTGTGTGTGTGTCCAAGAATGGATCCCCACAGATACTGAGGCCCCATCTGTAGTGTCGGCAGATGCAGCAACAGTATTATTTCTAACTGGAAAAGTTATCTATTTTAATTTCTGGGAAATATCTTAAACACCAAAATGTGGTGTTCTGTGTTTTTATGACATTATCAGCAAAAACAAACACCTCTCCTTATGGGATTAATAAAGTAAAGTCCTGAGCTGAGATTTAGCCTACTTTCGTTCTCAGTGGAAATGTTTACTGGCTCTTCTTCTGAAGTCACAATTCTTCTGAAACACTGTATAGTGCAGTAATTTGAAATTAACAATAATAGTGTTTGTTTAAGCCTGGAATGCTATATAAGGGATTGCTGTTCCATATATGAAAGGCTCTTGAGAAAATGCAAGAATATAAACCAAAATGACAAGCTTGGGAAATATGTTCCTGTCATTGAGATTCTGTGAAAAGTTCCCTCTAAAAAGTCGTGATGGTATGAGTATGACTCAAAAGTCATTTCATCTTGTTGAATATACTCCTGAGAGTTAAGTAACACCTACACAGTTTGATGATTGACACTGTGTGACTACCTAAGATAATAATTTGATGAGCTACAATAAGAACACGTTTAACAGACTTGGCATCCAAAGTACAGAGAATTTAATAATTTGTAGCCGTCCTTTGGAATTTTTTCCCCATAATAAAGACATGAAGGCTGGGCTCCCTGAATTGATTTATATTTTGAGTAGTCCTTTAAGTACTTTCTTCAGCATAGCTTATTTGGTTCAAACCTGCCTACCACAAACCTTCTAGACCCTGTGTTCTTTTGCAAATAATTTAACATAACTCCAGGTTCCCCAAATCCATTTAATGTGCACATACACCCATCCACACTTCCAATTTGCTCTGTCCCAGATTTGCTACCAACTTTATACCCTCAGTTTTACCTTTTCTCAGCTACCACCTCTTTCTTTTCTTCCCCCAATGTGGTTGACACTTTAGGATCAATCAGTTGGTAGCAAATATCTCACATGTCATTCCAGCTTCTAAACCCTTTAATCAAATAAGCGCTGTCAATTTTCTCAGTGCACTACCTGAAATAAGCCCTTGTAGTGTTTGTAATGTAAACCCATACAGAAGGATTTAAATGGCTTCAGGGCCAGTCTGCCCCCAACGCCTACTGAAAGGCTCATGGCAAAGTGCGGGGAAGCAGGGAATTGCCCTTCAACCCCCTTTTACCTGCCTCCCACCAAACAGACTTGAGAGCAAGTGGGAAGAAGATTCAGAGGAATCCACTGGAGGAAGGAGGGGAGGAGCTGTTGCTGCTTCCCACCACTCCTCCTTGTCCACACTCAGCTGTTGTGGAAATATCAGTGGGTGTGGGCAAGAAGAGGGAGGGGCAGCGATCTAGAACCCACCCCCTTACAGAGTTCTTGTGTCACCTCATTCCCAACACTGTCCACTCAGTCTCCATCCATCCCCCGTGGTATCTTTTTTTCTAAAAGCATCAGCTTCTTTAGCCTATGTTTAAAAAGAAGATTCTCTAGCCCCATGCTGGCTTTTATTGTTCTCCTCCATGCTTTTATGCGGTGTAACTTTCTGATACTTGAAATTCAAACAATGAGTGCAATTCAATCCAATCTAAGCACTTGTTTATGTGGCATTGATTTTGGTTTCAGGTGCCTCAAACCATTCACTTTCCAATATTTGGCCGGTACCATTTTTGCTGTATGCTATATCAATCTGCATAATAGAAGAGATGTCATTATTTAAATCTATGGTACGCCCACATTTAGAATGGGCAAAACCTTGCCAGAGTTAAGCACTTCCGGGTCATGTGGTTTTCAGTGGCAGAATTCTATCTACATGCTGAACTCTCCCGTCGAAAGCAAAGAGAGTTAAAAAAGGTAACTTCAGCTGATTGAGCCCAATACACTAAACGTGAACTTATACAAATCTATGATAATTGCATCCCTTCTTAGAAGTCAAAGAATGCTACTCACACAGAGAAAATTACACTTGTCTAGTACTGGAAGGCAAATGGTTTAAGAAATACACATCTAACCTGCACTTAAGTGATACATTCAGCTTTAGCTATTGTTGCAATCGTGGAAAATGACAGGGAATTTTGGGATTTTTGAGAAACCCAGGTTTGTGTATTCTTAATTAACATTGTGTGCGTATGCAGGGTAACACAACGGCTTAGAATCAGGCTGCCTGCCAAATCACATATGTGCCAAACAGCAAACAATGCTCCAATGAAAGCAGTCAGGATGTTTCAGTAAATAACACATGCATACTTCTCAAGGTTGTATGTAATTGGGATATAAACAAAATGGGGATTTCAGACATTTGTGGTGAAAAGCTCATGTTTTCAAACCCACATGTTCCAAAACAATGAGTTAACAGGCCTCGCTAACCAATTACCTTAAATGAATTTGAGATTCTGTCTAATTGCTTTCATAGTGTGCTGCCCAGTGGCTAGGGTACTTCAGTTCATTCCTGAAGATGATTTGGGTCATTTCCAGATCATCTGCTTGTGAGCAGATACTTTATAGAGTACAATTCTGCAAGTCAAAGAGCTGGGTCTGACTAGTGTAGTGTAATCAATGGTATTTACATTGGGGATGCAGATTCAAATCCTCCACATAAGGTGACATTACATTACAAGTCATAAAGGTAACTTTACATTTTTCCCACATGGAAGTAGCATGGAGGAAGCTGACAGAACATACCAAGATCCAGGTCTACATAGCTTGTGTCTTGAGGCTGTACTGCATTGAGTCCTGGACAGGAGAGGAAGCTGAACGCTTTCCATATGCGCTGCCTCCGACACATCCTCGATATCACCTGGCAGGACAAAGTTCCAAATAACATAGTCCTGAAATGAGCTGGAATCCCTAGCATGTATACACTACTAAAACAGAGACACCTGCATTGGCTTGGTCATGTCGTGAGAATGGGCGATGGCCGGATCCCAAAGGATCTCCTCTATGGAGACTAGTGCAAGGAAAGCGCCCTACAGGTAGACCACAGCTGCGAAACAAGGATATTTGCAAGAGGGATCTGAAGGCCTTAGGAATGGACCTCAACAGATGGGAAATCTTGGCTTCCGAGCATCCCACTTGGAGGCAGGCTGTGCAGCATGGCCTCTCCCAGTTTGAAGAGACACTTGCCCAACAGACTGTGGCAAAGAGGCAAAGAAGGAAGGACCGTAGCCAGGAAGACAGACCAGGGACAGACTACAGTTGCTCTCAATGTGGAAGGGATTGTCACTTGACCTTTTCAGCCACACTAGATGCTGTTCCAGTGCGATACCATAGTCTTTCGAGACTGAAGGATGCCAACCATGATGGAGGTAGCATAAACACAATCGTAGATGATGGGTGGCAGAATTTTAACTGGTCTCCACACTTTGGGCATCAGTTGCAGGCATCACCTGACTGTTCTGTATTCTTAGGGTTGAGAAAGTATCACTCCACACTTTATGTATGATGACATGCATATTTTCTTTGATACAGAGATTATTGTTGAGCCTTTTGCAGGCATTCATTCAGGGACAATCAATGCACATAGCAAGACTGGCATCTTGATGATGGGCTGCAGCCCACAAACCTATAGGCATTCATTAGGACATCTGTAGAGAACTTGGGGCCCAATCCTATCCAACTTTCCAATACTGATGCAACTGCTGTGGAGCTCCAATGTAAGGGAACAAATGTTCGCTTACATTGAAGAGGCTGCCATGACTTTCCCTCCACCACAGGAAGCAGCGCATGCCCAGTTGCTACAACTGCATTAGCACTGGAAAGTTATATAGGATTGGGCTCTTTAGTACAAATACACTGAGGAAATGGAGTGGAACAGAGGTGGAATAAGTAAGGCTGACCCTTTTACTTCTGTCCTTCCCCTCACCAACTGCCTTTCACTTGCTCATTTCCACATGCTGCCATTTGCACCTAGAGAAACTGAATTAAGGTTCATCATTGCAAGGCTGTGTCCTACCAGCAGTGAATGTACCTGATGAAGGGTTTATCTTCTCATATGGACAAAAATCATGGAATTGATCTTGATGTGATAACGCCAACAAAAATATTTGGAACACATAGAATTTTTTTTTTTAATGCATACAATTGACTTGCACTAAAGTGACCCACTAAATGACCCAGCACTACTCCTGGATTGCCAGGTGTCAAATGTGCTTGGGGTATCTTTGCCCAGGTTCCACTGGTGCACAAGCTGCACCCATCCCTGGATCAATCAGACCTGGCCACACTTTAGTAATGTCCCATTTGGATTATTGCAAAGTGCTATACATGGGGATGGCCATGAAGTCTGCTTGGAAACTTGAAGCATCATGACAATGTCAAACCTCTGTTACATCATCTACATTGACTACTTATTTATTATTTTTCATAGGAACGTGAACATGTTCCTGTTTGCCAATCATTTGGCCTAATGTAATTATACCACTTGGCTCATTAAGTTAGCTGCTGAGTTTGGTTTTTTAAAGTACATTTTGTCAATTGGCTTTATTGTTTATTATGGATTCATAACAGTACAATCCAATACACGTTGACGATAATTCCTACTATTTTAGTGGCAGGTGTGTTATAGGGGCTGGTGAGTACAGCAGCTGAAACCCTCTTGCATGGTTTCTCCCTAGTGGGGAGAAAGATGGCACAGGAATATTTTTATTTTATTTTATTTCATTCATATTTTCTAAAATAAATGGATCAATATCAGTCAGTAAATCATTTCAACAGAATGTTGTCTGAACAAATTTAGTGTTGAAATTGTAATATGCATAAAGTTTGCAAAAAAATAAAAAAGAGTCATTACTGAATAGAAAATTTATCTCACTTTCACTTAGTCAATGGCCTTTTTTTAGCTTGTTTGAAATACTCACTTGAAAAATGGAGGTATTCTAGCAATACTGAGCTAACAGCGAAGCCCAAAAGACATGCAGATTTTATTCATATAATGCCATTGCTTGTGATGTGCAAAATGGTGACTGAGCATTTCCTCTTGTTCTGCTGTGTGCTATTCAAAAGAGAACTGTCTACAATTCAGCTAATCCCTGAAATGGACACTCGAGCAAAAATCCGAATCTGGATTTAAGAATGTTAAACTCAGAATTAACAACAGTAAAAAAAACAAAAAATGCCCAAAGAGGATTTTTAATTAATAAGAAAATCTGCACTCAGCAGCTGATCCAGCTTTTGTATGTTCAGTTCAGCATTGGCAGAACACATTTATGCTCCACTCAGATCTTACCCAGAATAATGCCTTCTGTGCTGGACTCACAGAGAGGCTGCAGCTCCTACAATGCTGCAAAAGCTTTAGCTGTGGGGCAGCCTCCTCAGTTTCAGTTTTGGCAAAATGATCCATGGGATCACTTTTAGTTTGCCTCGATGGCTTCTCCTCCTCCTGCTCAGCAGGCAATTGTTGTTTCTACTGGCTTTTGTGTAGGAAGCAGGCCTTCGGTCCCAGCTGGAGAAGAAGCAGGAGCAGGTGGAATGAGCAATGGTGACATTTCACCTCAACCTCTTCTTCAGCATAGTCACTTCTCCACCTCCTCCACCTTCTTATCTGACTCTTGTGAAATCTCGTGCTATGCAAACCTGGTTGCATACAACATCGGAGACAGTCCTTCCTTTTAATCCTTACCTGATTGAGAGGAGCAGATATTCCATTGCAGTTTTCCGTACAAACCTGTGCATTATATGTGGTTCTTTGTAGCGTACTGCTGAGCTTGTATGTAGCGAAGAGAGAGGGTAATAAGATTCTTTGCTCTGAAATGTTAACAGGCAATTGACTCTAAATAGCTTGTGTGCACTATATTTAAGAAAAGTGTTTGTTTTGCTGTGTTTGTATAGAATTGACAAATCTCTCAGAGTCTGAGATATCCAAAGCTTCCTTCCCTCCAGTTGTGATGAGACAGTCATTTTTACACTGCATGCATCTGTCATATTGAAGGAGCGGGACCAGGGTGCACAAAAACAACAGTCATGTAATTAGTTCGCCTTGTAATAATCATTCTCCTGGGGTGGAAAGACCTTCTACCATGTCCTCAAAACTCTTAATTACCAGTAGGTGGATTAAATCCTGAAGTGTTTGAAGTGTATGTTATTAGACTGGACTATAAAGCAAGGCACAAACTGAGACTGAGATCATTGGGAAGAGTCTGCTCTGCATCTCACCACTGTTCAAAGTGAAGGTGGTGAGGACTTGGGTCAGAGCCCTCCAGACCAGGGCACCCAAGCTTTGTTACTCCATCCTCCAGGAGGTTCAATTGGCCCATTCCCTGCAAATATTTGGACAGTAATAAAACTTGCCTTGCTTTGATCAGCCTTTAATTTCCAGTAGTGGATAATCCTTCCCCTGATTAATTATTTTCATTGTTCTCAGTTCTCACAAATGTCTTAGATAAGCAATTTACAAACTTTTAGCACCAGGATGCACTACTTAAAACAACACTCTATCAGGACCCACCTAGCTTTAGGGGAATGAATGAATGAATGAATGAATGAAAAACACAGTTTCACGCTCAAGCCTATGTTTTTATCCTTTTTATTATGGTGGAAAACATCTTCTGGAGCGTTTGATAAGCTTCATGTTCATCAGGTTGAGACTGTTCTGATGGCCTTGTGTTCCTCTTCATCTGGCCTTCGATAGTAGTCAAGGCATGTTTGCCCACTTATGAGTAAATGCACATGTGTATTTCAGTTTCACTTTCCATAGAGCTCAATATATTACCTTGTGCTTCTCTTATTAAATACGCACCTCAGCCTGACTGACCACAATAATCACCAGCATCCACACTTGTCAGCTTCTTATTTAGGGATCTTCTCATTCCTCTGTTTTAGAAAGAGGTCAACCCCCATTTCGTATGAGTACAATTTTAAAACAACTATTGTCCAACAGTAGTAGTTTTCCAATTTAAAAATTGGCTCACAAACGTACAGTGTTCTGTAACTACCACTTCCTTCCATGCAACCCCATCTCAGCACACATTCTGTGTCTGAAAATGACGTGGTTAGACATTTACTAACTGGTTGAAATGAGATTTTAACTACCATCATGGCAAAGTACTGTACTTTTACTGTATATATTCAAGAATTGTCTCAAGAAGTTGAGTCTAATGTACATGGATAATTTTCTGTTCAACATCCTGGTTTTATTGCTAATGCCAATAAAGGTTTTTGATTTGATTTGAATTTTTTTTATTTCCTTGTGATCTGGGGGGGCTGAACTTCTTTCTTGAGTGTTTGGGGGAACTCGGTTTGGAACCCCCAATGGTTCCAAAATTGGAACCATTCTGGTGGTGTTGTGTTCCTCTCAGCTTGCCCTTTGAAGTTGACTGAGGCACATTCACCTACTCACAAGTAAACACGCACTTGCAGCTCAGTTTAATTTTCCATAGGGCTCAATACATTTTCTTTGTCAGTTAGCTTGTCAGTTTCACAACGCACCAACAATCAGGTCACCATCCACAGTTGGGAAACACAGACTCTCTGTCAAGGGTCCTCCTTGCACAAATATTTTCCCCCTGCCCTGCAGCTGTTGTACTTGGTTCGGAAAGGATTGCAGTTTGCCATCAACACTAGTGGTTTCAGTGTGATTCCTCCACGGTGGAGTAGGAATGCTTCTATACTGACACCTTCTGGCTAGCTGTTGTTAGCTTCAGCACCAGTTGTAAAGTCCTCCTAGGAGAAGCAATGGAAAGGTCTTTGGCCCTAGCATGCTGCTTTCTATTTTACAGTGTTCCCTGTGACAAATTGCAGACAGATCATTGAATCTGTCTCCAATTATTATTTTATTGCCAACTACTTTACTTCTCATTAATATTTGGCACCTCTTGCTGTGAAGCCCTGTTATAATTTTAAAAAATGTCACATGAATAAAATTTCAGTCGCTCTTACACAGGAATTGGTTTTGACTATGGCAGTTGACAAATGGTACCTTGGTTCAGTTTCTGCATAAACAGAATTCAACCCATTCATTAAGATTACTTGAAAGCTCTCACAGTCTAATAGCTAAGATTTGTGCAGAAAAGTGCTGCATTCACAATTCCGTTAAGGTTTAATATATTGAATCTGTGGAGACATGTTTTCTCCTCCTCCATTTCAGAATCTGAAATTAGGTATCTTGGAGAGGCTACATCGTTGTCGTGCAAAATCCTTAAGGGTTTACAAATATTCTTCATGCAGTCATAAGAAAATGGCGTCATGTAACAAAGCATGGGAGGCAAAGCCCTCCTTTAACAATCTCTGGTGGTGGGAACTGTGTTAAATTAAATGAATGGCCATTCTCTAGAGATAGGAAATTGACCATAAATGCAAGTGCACACACTGGGTTAATGATGTGACAGTTTCATGTATGAATTGACAATAGGTGATAAACTGAATGTGGGAAATGACTCGCATCCGTTATCTTGTGAAGAGTCACCACAAATCATTGTGTTTTTTCATCCCAGACAGAAACCCTCCATTGGAAGTTACACTGAGAAGTGATGAGAAAGGCAGTGATCCATGAAAAGTGATGCTAGAAATGTGTGAATTTTACATAAAAGACATTTTCAAAAATGACATTAAGAATACCTTTCAGTTTGCAATGTGAATGGTGATGCCTCCAGTACAAAATGTCCGTTCTAGCCCACATCCTGTTTACATTTTTTTTTAAAAATGGGGAATGCCCAAATTAAATTAAACATCATCTGTGAAAATTTTCTGAAGTAAGACAGTGCAGCACAATCCTTTTCATGGAAGCCTTCTCTGTGAGAGGTTTGCTTTCCAAGTAGATCAGGGTGACAAACATAAGGCTCTTGAGCTGGATGTGGCCAATGGAGCTCTTTATCTGGCCCAGGTAATATTTGGGCTGTCCTAGCACCTCCCTTTTCCGCAGTGCCACTCTGCCAAGGCTCTGGGAGGCAGAACCAGAAGGAAGCCTCAGAAGGAATACTACAGGGCAGGGCAGGGCAGACCAAGAGGAGTGACATAGGGAGAGACTGCCAAGGTGTTGGAAGAGCACCATTACCACTTAAGCTGCCCTTTCAGCAGCACTACTTCCACATCACTTACATCTCAGCTGCTGAGCTGCAAAGTGACATTTCAGCAGAAGCAGCGCAGCTGAAAGGGTGGCCTGCATAATTGTGTTCTCCCATATCTTGAAAATATGATCAAGATTTGCTTAATTTCTTTTCTGTCATTTTCAGCTAATGAGTTTTTGCATGAGAACAAAGTGCTTATTTCTGGCCATCATCAGCTACATGATGTCACTCCCTGCTTAATGATGTTGTTTCTGGCCCTCCAAAAGCACCATGAAGGCCATTCGGCTCACTGTATGAAATGAGCTTGACAACCTTGATGCAGATGTTTACCTCCAAGAATTTTTTAATAAGGAATTCCCCTATTCATATTTTGGCAGTGCTGAAAAAAATACCTCCCTTTTAGTAATTTTGTCAGCACTTCTCTTGAAAATTGCTATCTATTTATATTGCCCTTGCTTGCTTTCAGTGATATCAGTGATATGGTGGTGTACTGGGAATTCTGCTGCCGTTATCAGTTTGGACTATAATGACACAATCCAAAGGCACCCTTGGGCCAATGCAAGTCCCTCGCGCCGGCCCAACTTTGTCACAAAAGTACGATAAAGCGCTTTTGCACCAACATAAGGGGAGATAGAGCCCCAGCTTGGTTGAGTTTGAGTTGGTCAAGCTCAGTTGGCACAGAGGTCTGAGGGGAGCGTGGGGAAAGTGGGGAGCAGGTGAGAGGTGGGCATTTCGGAGTGGGAGGAGAGCGGGTGGGAGGTGGGGCCAGGATGTGGCAGTTATGTCGGATCCTAGCCCCAGTCCTGGGCAGCCTGGGGCAGTCCCAGGCTGCTCGGATTTGCGCTACCTCTTTAAGTGGTGCAGATCCAAGTAGCTCCATTGGGGCTGCCGTGGCTCTCCTTAGGGTAAGGGGGAAAGCCTCCCCTTGCCTCAGGCTGACCCACGAGCAACCCAAAACTTGCCCTGCATACAGCACAGGCCTGCCCTCCTGCCTGTTCCAGCGCAAGTTAGGATTGGGCTGTCAATCTCCCACTCCAGAGTCTCCCACTCCAAGAGTCTCTTTGGATGATGCCCAGTGCCAGTATTGTAAGAGAGGAAAAAATCTTTTCTGTCCACCCCCTTCACGCCATGCATAATTTTAGAAGCTCAATCATGTTCCCCCTTGATCACCTTTTTCCATGTTAAAAAACCTCAAGTGTTGTATCCTTATCTCATAAAGAAAGTGCTCCAACCTTCTGATCATTTGAGTTGCCCTTTTCTGCACCTTTTCCAGTTCTCCTTAAAGTGTGGTGATTAGACCTGTACGCAGTATTCTAAACCATAGACTTATTATTATTATTTATTAGTCTTAACAGTATTTATATACCACTTTTCAGCAGAAAGTTCACAAAGCAGTTTACAGAGAAAATCAAACAAACAACTAATGGTTCCCTCTCCCAAAAGGGCTCACAATCTAAAATAATAATAATAATAATAACTTTATTTTTACCCCGCCTTTCTCCCCGAAGGGACTCAAGGCGGCTTACAACATATTAAAAACAATTTAAAAACAAATAAAAACATATTAACACATCATAAAAAACAGCAATCAGAGTAAAAAAAATAGGTAAAAAGAGCATAGAGCAGCAGCAAGTCATAAAAGAATCAGGCCTGTAAAAAATATTAAAAGGTGTTAAAAAGATGTTAAAAGGCCGAGAACTCAGAAGGCCTGTTTAAACAGAAGGGTCTTCAGGCCTTGCCGAAAGGTCTCAAGAGAGGGAGCCATTCTTAAGTCAAGGGGAAGGGAGTTCCATAGCGTTGGTGCCACTACTGAGAAGGCCCTATTTCTTGCAGCTGCCCCACGTACCTCCCTAGGCGGCGGCACTTGTAAAAAGGCCTTCTCTGATGACCTGAGAGGGCGAGCCGGATTGTACGGGAGCAGGCGATCTCTAAGATACCCTGGTCCAGGATGCAAAAGAACACCAGCAGACAGTCACTAGAAGAGACAGTGCTGGGGTGAGGAGGGCCAGTTTAGCCTCCCCCCACTAAATAAAAGAAGAGCACCCACTTAAAAAGTGCCTCTTACCCAGTTAGTAGGAATTATAGCAGGGGTTATACTTATAGAGGAGCAATATAATATTAGTAGTCTTATTTGTGATTGTTTTCACAAACAACAATTTGTGAATCCTTGGCATAGAATTTACCGTCTTCACAGCTATCTACCACTACCCAAGATATTTTTATCTGGTTTGTCACCAGACACCTGGTTCTGAACCAGAATAGTTAGACCCAACGGTACATACATGGTTGTAACTTTTTTCCCCAATATGCTGCACTTTACGTTTATCCTTATTTGGCAGTGAACCACATTTGGTATTTGGTTGCCCATTCACCCAATCTGGAGAGATCCTTTGGCTTTGGTTTTCACCACCCAGAATAGTCTGGCATTATCTGCAGACTGGACAACCTTGCTGTTGACTCTAGATCAGGGCTGCTCAAACCCTGCCTGGATTTGCGGTTCTGGGAGATCCATCCACCCGGTGAGTTGACCTTTCCATTCTGCCCAGGTGCCACACAAAGTCCTCCTCTTCCGGGGAACAGGGATGCTCTGGGCAGTCACATCTACCTGGATGTCCTGTTGCACGGTCTTCTGAAACACTGAGCAGAAGACGTGACTGCCCAGAACATCCTGTCTCCTGAATCAGGATGACTTTGCATGGCACCCAAGTGGAATGGTCAGATGTGGTCTGGACAGGGACCACATTCCCAATGCACAGCAGTTATGAGTTTGGGCGCTGCTGCTCTAGATCATTTATGAGCAAATTACAAAGCACCAGTCCCAACACAGATCCTTGAGGGACCCACCTTCACTCTGCAGTGAAAATTGCCCAATTATTCCTATCTCGCTGCTTGTTAGTTAGTTAGTTACCAATCTGTAAAAGAACCTGCCCTCTTACTCCATGACTGCTAAGAGCCTTTGAACAGTTCACATTTTGAAAGAATCATATCTGGTTGTCTTTGGAACAGTTCACCCTGTGTTGGAATTATGCAAGACCTTTAAATTAGGCTTGACACAGACCAGCCCCCGACCTCTGCAGGTACTAATAACTTTCCATCCCTGTAGTTTGATGCCAGAGCTCAGAGTTGAACTATGACATTCCTGTAGTTTACATTTCCAAATAGCAAATATAGGTTGCTGGCCTTAGGTTATGGTTGAGAGAGAATAATGACATGAGTCAAATGTCAAATGAAATAACAGTAACACACTTCTTGACCTTAATTTTTATGCCAGAGCTTTCATTTTCATCAAAATTTCTTTGTGGCATGTACAATAAAGGAACTCATTGATTCATGCCGTTTTAATAGAAGCAAAATTATCCACCAATGGGAGATGGAGTTTCAAGCTGTTGAAAAATGCAGGTTCTCCAGTGGGATCTCCATGTCCAGATTAGTCCTTACAAGTGGGTAGCTCCTCCCTCTCAGGTAGGCAGGCCAGAGTCTTTTGGACTTCCCGAAGGGAGGGGCTGCCTGGACTTCCCCAGACTGGCCTAGCCTTTGGCAAAGCAGGACAGAGCTGGATTCAGCTCTGCTGAACCACCCTGGAGAAGCTAAGAGGGTATTTTATTCTTCCCTTTACCTTTTCCTAACTCTCCAGCCTTCCAGCAGGCAAGAACAGCTGCTGTCCCTTTAAGAAAGTTTTCCTTTGTTTAACCAGCAACCGCCTGGAGGCTCCTGCTTTAAAACAAAGCAGCCTACAAAGCTAGCTAGAAAGTAGCTAGCTACAGATCTGTCACATTTCCCCATAAGCAACCATGGACCATGGTAGCATCAACTCTAATATATTAAAAATAAAATATTGAAATGAATGGGCACCCACCTAGTGGGTCCTGACCCACAGTTTGAGAAACATTGATCTAAATAGATGCAAAAGAACACCAGCAGATAGCCATTAGTAAAATCACTGCTGGGTTGAGGCAGGCCAGTTACTCTCCCCTTGCTAAAATGAGGAGCACCCATTTGAAAAAGTGCCTCTTACTCAGTTAGAAGGGGTTTAGTCAAGTCTTTAGTCAAGTCTTTGGCATTGATTCCAATGCTACCAAGAGCAATGTCATTTAACACACATTGGGCGCAATCTTACCTAGCACTTGGGCCAACATAAGTCCCTTGCACCGGCCCAGAGATGTTGCAAAAGTGCCATAAAGCACTTTTGCACCACTCTGAGGGGATATAAGCTGGCACCACCTCCTAGCGCCAACGCAGGCCCCAGGGAGAAGGTGAGCTTGGCCTATGCAGGGGTCTGGGGAGGCGTGGGCAGTGTGAGCAGGAGGCGGGAGGGAGGTGTTTCAGGACAGGGGTGGGCGGGTGAGGAGCAGGAGACGGGGCCAGGATCTGGAAGTGTCCATATCTTGTTAGCTGCAAATGACAGAAGAGAAAATGTTGAAATCTTGTTCATAATTTCAAGATATGAGAGAGCCCAATTACCATGCTGAATGAGCCCAATTGTAACAGGGGCCATATAAATTGCTTCCATGGGCTACATCCTGTCCATGGGCCATGTTTGACACCCATGGTCTAGCACATGCATCCTTAGGGAGCCTTCACACATTCCCTCTCAATGGTAAGAGAGAACATCTGCATAGGATACCTTAAGTACTAGTTAGTTGCTTGTAGAGTTGTTCAGCACTTCTGGCAGACTTCAGTCTGGGTTCATTTTGCCCATGTGGCTAGGTGTTCTAGTGAGGCATTGCTCAGAGGTGTCTTAGGGTGAAGAGTCAGTTCCATATTCTGTTAGACGGATGTGGGACAAGTGAGCTGCCCTGAAGAAAGGTGAGACATAAGGCTAACTCCTAGTTCATTAGGTTCTGCCCAGCTGTGTTGCTTTGTTCCAGACTATAGGCAGTCTTTGACTGTCAAGTTATCTCTAGCCCCATCAGTTATATGATGGAATAATATTCCATATTATATTGGAATATTGTATAACTCCTGCCTCCCACAGACTCTTCTGGTATTCAAAACTGAAGCACAAACAATTACATCTCATTATTCGAAAAGAGAAATTTCAACTTTGCATCTCTTTTCATCTGATTTGTTCTCTCCTTTATTCTTCTTAGTCAAAAACCCATTATTGTGCTGCTTTGTCCAATTCTGTGTTAACATTATAGCCTAATTAAACTAGGTTTGTTTCAGTGGTTGTGGTTTCATTACAATGATAAAGGAAATCTCATAAAAACATTGATTTATTTTATTGATGCAGTGAGAGCTCCTTTAGGAATTGACCGTATGAAGCTGCTGAAACCATTTTAATAGGAAGCATGGCCCAGCACTCTGTATATCTGCACAGAAGTAAGTGCTGGGCCCGTTGGAGCTTACTCCCACCAAAGTGCATGTGGGATTGCAGCTTTTATTTCCCTCTTATTCTTCAACTGAATCAGTTTTATAGCACATTCCTATCCTCCCTCTGCACCAAAGAGCACACTCTCTACCAGCACAGGCTGTCACAAACATGCCATAAAGCATGTTGCGACAGCATAGAAGTTAGAAGCACCATTAGTGCTACTTAGAAGTTAGAGATTTTTATACCGTGCTTCCTCCCTTCTGCCAAGGAGCTCAGGGTGGTGCAGATGGCTCCTTCCTTCCTTTTGTCCTCACAACAATCCTGTGAGATAGGTGAGGCTGAGAGATAATGACTAGCCCATGGTCACCCAGGAAGCGGCATAGCTGAGCAGGGATTTGAACCTTGATCTTCCATGTTTTAAGTCCAACTCCAAAATCACTTCACCATCCTGGCCCAAAGAGTGTAAAAAGGATAGTAAAAATGTCCTTTTTTAAATTTTTAGATTTTCAAATGCAAAATGTTCTGTGCCATTTTTCAGTTGTAGCCCTTTGTTAGGCAATGTCACGCATCTCGTACTCTTTCATGAAAGCACCAGTCTGTATGTGCACAATCATGCTAAACACATTTGCCAAAACTGTGAAGCTCTTCCGCGAGACGCGAAAGCTCAATTACCTGAACAGCTTGTTAATGTCATTCTTGCCTAAATTATTAATGATCTGGTTGTGTGAATGAGAGGACTGGAGAATGCAATATGGAATTGCTGGCTGTGCCTTTGTGTGCAGAAATCACCGTAGGGAAGGGCTGGATTCTGTCAGCATTTACCAGCTTCAACTTAGCAGAATAGCTTGCCAGCTAAGACCGCAGTGATGTGAGATGATTCAATTCCCAGCCTCATGTCCCATGTTGTATACAACATAACACCTCTATAGTGAGTGCGCTGCAACCTGAGATCTGTTTCATGTCTTCCTAAATTATTCCTTGCATCCTAGCTTTGCTGTGTTAAAGACAGCATGTGCCACCTGTGATGGGAGAAATCAGAGATTCCCAAACCTGGCTTGTGTTTGCACTGAAACGTCCCTGTGTGGCTAAAGGACCCTTTTCTGATTTATAATGTGATTGCTTGTTGCCACAAAAAACACTTCAGTCATCTCTGCAGTGATTTTCAGCTGGCCTGGAGAAATAGAAGGAAGAGACTAAGGATATTTGTTTAACAGAAAAGGTTTTAGTGGAAAGAGATGATGAGGCCAAGTATCCAAGTATCTCTCCCCAGTTACATTCCAATATTCAGCAGGAATGCTGGTATCGGTGGAGTTAATTTCTGGTTCTCCTGCAAGGTTTTAGGGATTTCTGGCTATCAGAGTATTTTTTATACCTTGGGCCATATTCATTTCCTCTCCAATAAATCCAGTTATACATAATCCTATTTGAAGCATATGGATTAAATACTAATGACCTTAAAACTGAATACGAACGCCTCTTCCAGGTGAGTTTTTGGATCTGTAACAAGAGTTCAGCACTTCTATATCTAAAGAAAACAATCTATAACTTGTCACCATTCATATCCCAAGCAACAGCCACAAGGGGCCTGTGGCTTTCATACAGCTACATTTTACACAGCAATGAAGACACCATAATAGTAAAAACAAAACATATATTACAGGGGGGGAAGGGGGAAGAGTCATACTTTTACAGGTACAAGCAGAACCGGTCCAGTCATGAGGTTGGGTAAACCCCTTAACTCAGGTGGTTGGCAGGGGGGTGCGCTTCACCCTGTGCCCCCACCTCCCCTGTTCCATCAGACAGACTTTATCCTGGATCTGAAAGCCAACAGGAAGCCAGTAGAGGGTTTATCTGAACAAGAAATTTGTGTAGCCAATAACCAATTTCATATATTAAAAGCATTCCATGATGACACATTTAAGTTTATCATCTACTCCAGCTGAGGTACTAAGTTTTTTGTATGGTGCCGCATTGAGCTGCTGGTCTATTACATTTGTTATGTTAATTTTTTGGGGCATCATATTGGCCATCAAATATAAACCAATATGGGACAACTGACAAGATTTTTCTAAAAAACCAGTCACACTGCTTAATCGTTTAAGGGTGCAATCCTATCCTGCGCTGGAACAGGCAAGCCAAGAGGCTTGCGCTGTTTTCAGCGCAGGATAAGGGCCCAGAGTGGCTCAGTCAGAAATAAAGGGAAACTTTTCCCCTTACTTCTGGGTAAGGCACCCTGGCCCTATGGGTCTCCTCGAACTTGTGGCACAAGTCAGAGGAGAGTGGAGCGGCTTGAAGCTGCTCCAAGCTCCCTGGGAACAGGGGTTGGGATCCAGCATAACTACTGGATCCCAGCCCCGCCTCCTGCTCCCCACCCACCCGCCTCTGGGGTAGCCCACCACCCATCCTCCCCCTGCCCCAGAATGCCTCCCTCCCGTCTCCTCCCCACTTCCACCCGACCCACCCCAGTGTCTTGAGTCGGCTGAGCTTGGCCGATGCAAGACTTGGTGCCTCCATCAGCACAGAGACTTATGCCAGCCTCCGCAGGCTGACATGCCTCCGCGAGCTGGCCTTGCCAACTCACGAGGAGGCGTAAGGGACTTGCCCCGGCCCAACATGCAGTTGGATTGCACTGCACAGCAGTTTCAATGGGGCTAATGGTGCAATCCTGTACAAGTCTATTCAGAAGTAAGCCCCATTGAATTCAACAGCACTTGCACCCAGTTAGGTATGCTGCAGCCTAACAGCCCAATCCTATGCATGTCTACTCATCAGTAGTCCCAACAGAGTCAATGGGGCTTACTCCCAGGAAAGTGTGGATAGGATTGGGCTGTTAATCATTACTGACTTTCTTTGCACACAAAGAAAGTTGCACCCATTGAAACTGTCTGAACTCTGATATGGCAAATGCAAGAACTGTACATGAAAATGCAGTGCAAGAGATTGATCAGTGCTGTTTGTCAACAGTTCTCAGAATTTTCTTGAAACTAATAATTAATCAACTGACCTCTGTCTCTACTGATCTCCATGAGTCTACCTGCTGATGTATTGCAGTACACAAAATCTGAATATTCACACCTGCCATGTTATTTTGCAAGCAGCTACTGGTTTTAGTTTTGCAGCCTTTCTTGCAGTTGTTCTTGATTCACATGAGGATTGCTTCTAGTGCATTCTCCTGTATTTATCCAGATGTGTTGCTGGAGAAGATCTGCGCAAACCTATAGACAGCATACAGTAAAAAGCGCCCCCTCCCCCACCGGCCCTAGCAATAGACTGTTACAGGGAAACAAGGGTGTGACTGGGAAGGATAAATCTGGTTAATTCGTAAATACAAAATGTGCATGCTCACTTGGTAATAGCAATTTATTTTCCTATTACATTTGTGGCCCAGATGTAGATAGGCACAGATTTTTTTTTTTTAAAACATGGAAAAATTAGGCCTGGTGGTGTCCTAGAGAGGGCAAGTAAATGCTAGCGCTTACAGATGTATTAACATTTTTGCAAGTTATAAATAATATATATGCCAATCACACAAGCAGAGCTAAACCAGCCCTGTGAATGAAGTTAAAAAGACTTACAAAGGATTTCTGCAACGAATGACAGAGATATTACCAGGGTTGGTTTAGCTGGTTTAGGACGCAATCCTAACCAACTTTCCAGAACTGGCATAGCTGTGCCAGTGGGGCATGTGCTGCATCCTGCAGTTAGGGGGCAGTCACAGAGGCCTCCTCATGGTAGGGCAATGTTTGTTCCCTTACCCCAGACTTGCATTGCCCTTATGTCAGTGCTGGACAGTGGGTTAGGATTGCAGCATAAGTTGTATGCTGCTGTTTTTATGTATTATCTGACTGTTGGTGATCTTTACTTTCTGTTGTTTTACTGTGATTTGTCTTATCAGATTGTCTGCCCAATTCTAACCTTTCCCTACCCTGCTGCTGCAGCTGCACTGAAAAAGCAAGTGCTGTATTTGGGGGGGGATCAGGAGGCATTGAAGGTAAAGGGGATTTAAATCCCCTTATATCTCTGTAAGCCGCCTACTTGATAATGGGTCTTTTCAGACCAGTGCCAGCTCTTTAGGTGGCGCAAATCCGGGGTTGGGGAGACATGAAAAGGGAGGATAGAGTCTGGCACACACCATCGCCACTGGATCCACCCCCTCCCACAGCTTCCTTGCCACTGTTGCCCTTTGCATCCTTCCCTGCCCCTGCTGCTGCCGCCTTACTTGTTCTGTCAGGTCCAGGGAGATCCGTCAGTATCCGGGAATCAATGCCACCTCTTGTGGTAATGCTCCCAAAATGGCCAGCCTATTACACAGCCAGACCCTGCTACGCTGTCATAAATGGCTGCTCATGACTGCCCAATCTCAGATATGATTGTGCTGTGCATGTGTTTAATGGAGGATTTTCCATGCGGGGTGTGTGTGTGTGTGTGTGTGTGTGTATTTGTAAACTATAAGTTGCCCTGATGGGCCCATTGGGGACAAAATAGGGTTGGATAGGCCAGGAAGCATTCCCTTTGCAAAAGAAAGGCATGTTGGATTTTCTCAGGAGACACTTCGCTTTTAGGCTCTTTTTATATATATATATATATATATATATATATATATATATATATATATATATATATATATATATATATATATTATTAACAGTATTTATATACCGCTTTTCAACTAAAAGTTCACAAGCGGTTTACAGAGAAAAATCAAATAACTAAATGGCCCCCTGTCCCAAAAGGGCTCACAATCTAAAAAGATACAAATGAATACCAGCAGACAGCCACTAGAACAGACAGTGCTGGGGTGAGGTGGGCCAGTTACTCTCCTCCTGCTAAAAAAAGGAGCACCCACTTGAAAAAGTGCCTCTTACCCAATTAGCAGGGGATGTATTAGCAGGAATACATATATATTTCTTACCTCCCAGTGGTAACTCTGCATATGCTCAGAGGCTCAAGTACAAATTTTTTTTAAGACAAGTGTCAACCCTAGACACATGGTGGATTATTTATATCCCATCATTCTTCCATCATGGAACTCAAAGCAGCCAATTAAGATTCCTAGGCAGTCTCTCATCCAGGTATTGACTAGACCCAAACCTGCTTAGCTCATAATATAAATATTAGGCAGTGGGATGATTTTTGGTGTGTGTCAAACCTATGCCATGTAACAGCTGGTATTGATGTAAGATTCCAGTGAATGGCTTACTAAGAGCCCAATCCTGAGGTCCGCGGCATGGCTCCACACTGCAGACCTCTGTCGCAAACATGCCATATGTCACGTTTGCAGGGCTTACCGCCAGGCTCCCGCTAAAGCTAGCCCAGCGCCAGCCAGCGCTGGGCTAGTGCCTGGCGGTCACCCGGGTTCCGCAGCTCCACGGTCCCCCGGACCACCGGGCTGTGGAACGGGAGCCGGGGGTGTGGCCGGGGCGTGGGGGAGGCATTCTGGGGATGGGGGGAGGTGTGGCCGGGGGCATGGGGGAGGCGTGTCAGGGGACTGGGGAGAGGCGGATCCGCAGAGCTGAGCTCCACAGAATCTTAGGGCTGTTTGCCCTACACGAGCGCCTTTACTTTAGCGGTGACCTTTTGGCCGCTGCTAAAGTGAGTAGCCCCATTGCAGGGCTGCTTCCCATAAGAACATAAGAACATAAGAACATAAGAACAGCCCCACTGGATCAGGCCATAGGCCCATCTAGTCCAGCTTCCTGTATCTCACAGCGGCCCACCAAATGCCCCAGGGAGCACACCAGGTAGAGACCTCATCCTGGTGCTCTCCCCTACATCTGGCATTCTGACTTAACCCATTCCTAAAATCAGGAGGTTGCGCATACACATCATCGCTTGTACCCCATAATGGATTTTTCCTCCAGAAACTCGTCCAATCCCCTTTTAAAGGCGTCTAGGCTAGACGCCAGCACCACATCCTGTGGCAAGGAGTTCCACAGACCGACCACACGCTGAGTAAAGAAATATTTTCTTTTGTCTGTCCTAACCCGCCCAACACTCAATTTTAGTGGATGTCCCCTGGTTCTGGTATTATGTGAGAGTGTAAAGAGCATCTCCCTATCCACTCTGTCCATCCCCTGCATAATTTTGTATGTCTCAATCATGTCCCCCCTCAAGCGTCGCTTTTCTAGGCTGAAGAGGCCCAAACGCCGTAGCCTTTCCTCATAAGGAAGGTGCCCCAGCCCCGTAATCATCTTAGTCACTCTCTTTTGCACCTTTTCCATTTCCACTATGTCTTTTTTGAGATGCGGCGACCAGAACTGGACACAATACTCCAGGTGTGGCCTTACCATAGATTTGTACAACGGCATTATAATACTAACCGTTTTGTTCTCAATACCCTTCCTAATGATCCCAAGCATAGAATTGGCCTTCTTCACTGCCACCGCACATTGGGTCGACACTTTCATCGACCTGTCCACCACCACCCCAAGATCTCTCTCCTGATCTGTCACAGACAACTCAGAACCCATCAGCCTATATCTAAAGTTTTGATTTTTTGCCCCAATGTGCATGACTTTGCACAGGAGTGCAGGACAGGACGAACGTCCCCTTCTCCCGAGGAGCCTCCCATGGTAGCGTGGGAGGCACAGGATCCAGCTGCAGCCCTCCATGGAGCTGCCGGATCCACGAGCTCCGGGCAGCTCAAGATTGGGCTGTGAGTTAGGAAGGCATGGTCATTTGTCATTTTTTGGTTTTGTTTTACTTGCCTCTTTTCTTGGTTTACTACTTGGTTTACTCTTGGAAACTATTCTTGGTTTACATTTATTTTATGTAATATCGAATCATCAAGCAAAAAAAGCATATATGTGTGGCAGAATTATCAATTTGAGTTTCATTCTTTTGCTTTTCATGAATAGGTTTATCATATATAAGAAACAGTTCCTTAACATACTTTCTTTGCCTTCTCTGTTTATAAGGCCTGCCTTATAAGGATCAGATGACATTTGGTACTTAAATGGAAAAACAGAGTTACAGTAAATACCACTAAGGGCCACCTTTTTTGTCTGGCTATACTTCTAATATGCCATTGGCTGCAAAGGGCAAGCAACTTAACGCGGCAAGCATCCTGTAAGATGTACGGGCTACTTCCACTTTTTGCATGTTTCTCATTGGAATCTCTGACATCTTTTAAAGGCTGCATGCAAGACTTGGTTCTGGAGGGCAAATTAGCCTTTGATACTATCCTGTCATTTATCTGTAGTTGTTGTCATGTGCCCTCCAATGGTCATATTTGATATTGCTCTGAGTAGGGATGCAAATTTTTTTTTTTTTCAAAACACGTTAAAGTATAATCTGACCTTATGGCAGTGCCTTCTCAAAAAATTCTCACACAGGAAAATGGGAGGATGAAATTAACATTCTTTTCCTCAAAACAATGGTACTACAGTTACAGTTAAAATGACAAGGATGAAACAATCTGAAGATTGTTACAAGGTCTTTTGGAAATGGGGGGAATTGTTATGCACCTATATCTCTATGTGCCAGTTAAGATAGCTGTGTACTCTTTTCTTAAGCTCAAAGGAATTTCCATGAGAATAGATCAGTGTTTAAAGTCACATTTATATAATTATTCAGATTCATCAAACTCTATAAAAATTCATGGCTTGCCAATAAAAGCCACATCCCATAAAATATGCATTATTATAAGAAATAGGAGAGAACAATTATTAAGGATTAATGTGGATATGGATCTGAAGAAGTGTACTTTAAAAAATTTCCCATTGATTCCCACAGAGGCTTAGCATTTTACAAAATGTTAGGGAGGGTAGGGGCAAAAAAAAAAACAACTTGATCACTCTAATTCTCAAGTGACCAGTTGACAATGGATTGCAGCTTTAGGCCACTGAAACATCACAAGATCAACAAGTGATCCTGGTTTGTAGTGTGATGAGAATTTGAGCACTATTCTACAATGACTAGATATTATGTCTAGTGATGAAGGGTCTATCTATGGCAGTGGTGCTAGAGGGGGTGCAAAGCACTACGTTTTGCAGGGAACCTCACCGCAATGTGCAAGTGATTGCATGCTGTGGTGAGGCTCCCTGAAAAACTTAGTGCTTTGCACCTCCTCTAGCTACGCCACTGATCTATGGTGACCTGTTTTGTTCATCTTGAGAAGTGGGTTAAAGAGCTTTTGGTATATGGCTAACAGAATGGTGGGCTGTAGAGATTTCTCCTCCTTAGGCAAGGCATTGATTGCATCAGGAACTTGCAGCCAAATCTTTTTTCTGTTGCTACTAATGGCACTGATGGCTGAATCCATAGGAGATTTCATTAAAAATTCTGTTATTAAAGCTTTAAAAAATAACAAATAAAATTGTACAACTTAAGGGGAAAAAACAGCTGCTATAAATTTATCCAGAACATTACATGGATGATAAGCAGGAACTTGACTGGTGTTCTGGGCACAGTAAGCATTTTTTTAAATGACAGGTGTTTGAGTTGCAACCAGAGAAAATGAACTTCATCGAGACAGTAGAGGAAAAAAGCAAGCATTGCACAAGAAAAGCAGTCGCTGAAAACAACAAAGGATTATTCACTTGCTTGCTAGAATATACACTTGTTTTCCGTCATGATTGAACAGAAAGTGTTCTGTGAAGCTTTTGTTTGTCTGCAAGGCACCTATCTTTGATAGTCTTAAAAAATAGTAGATATGACTATAAGCAATGTGAATGCCTGAATCATTGGGGGGGGGGGGCCCTTGGTTGCTGCTTGATTTCTCAATGGAAACCGTTGCCAAGCTGGTGGTCTTTGACTAGGCAGCTGTTGCACTGAAGGACTCTCAGGGAAGGAAATGGAGCTGATGGAGGCAAGTCTGCCTTTGCTGGCAGCTGATAGGCAGCAGCTGAGAGATGATCATGGCAGGGGGGTGCCAGGTGTTTCCTTTCCAGCAATCCTGGGAGGCTGTCTGAAATGCTTACTTTGCATGAGGGGAACAACAAACTGACAAGGTGTATCCTGCTTCCCCCTCCAGACTGCTGCCCACTGAGCCACTTCAGTCAGTTCTCCAAACTTCTTCCTGCTCATTGAGAGTAAGCAGAAGAGAGGATTAGGGCAGCAGCAGGCCTACCTCTTTCTCCAGTGCTTCTGGGGTAATTTTTTTTAAGCTGTCTCCATGGCCGGCTCCTCCTCCTGCTCCTCACCTGCTAAGCAGTCAGCTTGGTGGTGTGCAGCTATCTGGAGTCCACACCTCACCCCTTAACTTGAGCTCTGGTGCCAGTTCCTTCCTCTTCACTCTCCTTTTTGAAACAGATGAGAGAAACAGGCACTCTATGTTTCTTTCAAATAAAATGGCATGTAGCAAGGAGGTGCAGCCAGAGCTCAAAGTAAGGGAGGTTAGATTGGATTGGACAGGATCACCTCATTCTCCTTGCCCATGCAGTAGTGAGTGGGGAGGGCATGCATGGAGGGCAGCAGAATGGGGCTGTTTCAAGAAGTACCCAGGTCTCAACCAGGCTTGCCTGAGATGCTGGAACAGCACCCACAGGGCTGTCTCCCAAAAGAACCATGAAAGCGGAACACACCTTGCCAGCGGTTTTTCTAGTCTTTTCTCTGGGTCAGCCTGGAGGGTAAGATAACCTTGTGGAAGCTGCTCTTTTGCTGACACTGGGGGGCTGTGTGTGAATGATGCAGCTACAGGCGGGGCCAACCACAGAACTGATGCTGGTATTGTGGCAAAGCTCTACCATCCATGCATCAGCTCATGCATCATTCACACACAGCCTCCAATTCAGTGGGAGGGCATCACAGAAAAGTTGCTCTCATGTTGTCAGGGGCTGCATTTGAAGAGGCAACTTCTCTGTTGGCAAAAGTTTTCCTTTTTCACAAGCAGTACTACAACAAGCACATATTGGTCTTGTTTGCTTGCACTATTTCCTTCTGGACACCATTCAAAGTATGAGTGACTACCAAAAAAGCCTGATATGGTCTTATTCAGCAGAACGTCTCCTATAAGTAAAGGTGTTTGTTTCCAGTGAGCAAGATGGGTTTACAGACCAAACCTTACTGGGTTTACTTCTGAGTTTAAAAAAAAAAAAGAAGAAAAGAAAAAACCATCATTTTAAAACATCTCTATCTGTAAGGCATTGTTCAGCTCTAAAGAACTAGTGGAGCCCAAGCCTATGCATGTCTACTCAGAAGTAAATCCTATTATAGTCAGTGGGGCTTACTCCCAGGTAACTGTGGATACAGTGATTCTGCCCATATACAGAAATCTCTTGGGGAACTGAGAGAGAAATTTTTCACTTGGTCATAGAGCTCCTTTCCTTGGAAAACTTGCCAGAGTCCAATGTTATGTTCTTATAGGAGGCAGGTTAACGGAAAGAAAGAAAGAAAGAAAGAAAGAAAGAAAGATTGGCAAGCACTTTTAAGTTAGCTCTCCAACATAATTATAGGGTTGTGGAGGGAGCTGTCACTAAATTATTTGCAATGTGTTTTTATTATTAGCTGCTTTGAGGATTTTTATCAGAAAGTAAAGTGAAATAGGCATTTTGTGAACAAATTAGTGAATGGGAGCAAATGAAGCTCATAATAGCAACTAATACAGTATGACAAAACGGATACTACAGGACGTTTTAGGCAGGGGGCGTATTTATTAAACAAAGAGTTGAATTGGGCCATAGGTATTTAATTCCAGAAAAACATTAGTTGGTGAGGGTAACATTACTAGCTAACCTACATGTTGATATTGTTCCAACATCATGTTCCAACTTGTTCCAAGTATCAATTACCACTGGCATCAATTGCCACTTCGTCTCTTATAGCAGGGGTGGTGTTAGTGGTTAGCTAGGACTCACCTAGCCAGGCCAACCCCTGAACTTCCAGTCTTGGTAGCAATAGTAGCACCCAATCAGAGCATAAAGGACTACTATTGGGGACCCAGTGCAGGGATCAATCCCAGAGCCCCCAGCAATCTGGCACTGCCTGACTGCATGTATCCTTAGTCTCTTAAGCTGCCATTTCTTCCCTCAGTAATAAAAGGGAGGGACTATGTAAGGGGAAGGATAATTACTGTCCATTCATCAGGCCATATCCAATCTTGCCCACCTGTTGTTTTTTTTTCATAAACATTGTCTGTGAGGCTTATATCTTATATCTTGCAGTTCCACAGAGCTGCTCTATGCATGGGTGCATACTTTAGAAACAAATCATGTAATCATCTAGCATGTGTCCTGTTAATATATGACTCAAGGCACAAATCCACTCTGTCTTCCCACAGCACATGAATCCTGAAGGTACCAATCAATTCTCTTTCAGAATAGTTATAGCATTATGACTCAATCCTATCCAGGATTATGTGGATGCACGGAGGGGTTTATGACACCAGAACACAGTTAAATCTCCTTAGCAGTGGAGACTTACCGCACCCCCAGCCAGGAAATAAATGGTCCCTTACCTGGAGGAGATCTCCAGGGCCTGAAACACCCCTACAGGATGCAGCGCACACCTCATTGACATGGCTGCATTGGCACTGATGGAGTTAGGTAGGGTTGGGCTGCCCGATAAGCAATGTAGTTGAGAAGCAACAGGGATGAGATGAGATGACAGACACTTTGTTCATCCTGGAGGAACACAAGAGAAATACAGCATAAGCAGGAAGGCAAGTGCAGAACTGCTTCACTATTTCTTGAAATGTTGCATCAATTCGCCCATAAGCTTACACTGAAATGAGCATCTACAAATATGAAAACCCTGAATCAGACCATGGAAAGCCGTCGGATACCTGCACTTGAGCATCGCTCAGACAGAAGAGCAACGAATACAGGTTCTTCTCACATTCCTCTTTGTTTCTGATCCTTTTACTGTTTTCTGTTTACATTTTCTAAAGTGTCATCCTAACATCTGTTGCACTGACAGAATGGTGCTCAGTTGGCAGATTGGGGCTTTCCCACCTCCCCTTCTCTATACCAGAGATGTCAAACATAAGGCCCATGAACTGAATGCATTCCCAGGAAGCTCTTTATCTGCCCTCGCCCCAGTGATAATTGGGCTTTCTCAGTGCCGCCCTTTCAGCAGCACTGCTTCTGCTGAGGCTCTGGGGGAAAAGACAGAAAGAGACCTCAGAAGGCAAGGAACAGCACAGGGGAAGGGGCAGACCAAGAGAGGCTCTTCTTATGTTCTTCTGTTCTCATGTTGTTCTTATGCTCTTCTTCTTATGATCCAGCGGGGCTCTTATGTTCTTAGGGAGTGAGAGAGGGAGATGCTGCCAAGACACTGGGAAAGCCTAATTATCACGTGGGTTTCTGCCTAATTTCAGCAACACTGTTTCTTCCAAAGTGTTGCTTCGCAGACCACCTGTCAGCTGCTGAGCTATGGTGACTCTGCAACAGAATTTAGTGCATCTAAAAGGGTGGTTTGTGTTATATAGTGCGTCCATGCCAATAAAGGAAGGCATAGTGATAACAGCTCAATACATTTATTCCATCTTCAGAACAGAGCGTGGCAATGAATCATAAGGCAAACACCCCTGGCTTTATACCCCTTGGCTCCGCCCAGATTCCCTATAATTGGTGAGGTTGAAACCTTAACTAGAGGGCCAATCGGCTGACAGAATTTCATCCATCACCCGATTGGCCGGCAAAAGTCTGGGTCAATCAGTTATGCAGGATTTCGATCCTGCATAACTTACATACATAACAGTTCACATGATAATTGGGCTTGAAAATATTATCAAGATTTGTACATTTTCTGTCATTTTCAGCTAATGAGTTTCTATGTGAGAACAAAGCGCTTATTTCTGCATATCGCTTCCTACCTAATGACATCACTTCCAGCCTTCAGCAGCCACCATTAAAGTTACCTCGCCCCGCTCTATACTGTCCCCACCATTCCTGAGAATTAGGGGACTCTTTGAAACAGAATTGCTTGTGGCATAGGGAGCTGTAGCAGGAGAATGAGTGGCAAAAATTCCCCTATTGTGTGAACTGAAGTGCTTTCCTTTCAGGCAAAAGCAGCCTTGGATCCAAGCCATTGTCATCATGAGAACTAAGGGTGGAGAGCTGAAGTTTGAGCTGAATGTTGTACATCCTTGTCCTTTTCAGGGGAAGGTCAGTCCATCTGTTTTGGTCCTTTGGTACTGCAAACTCTATTTGCCTCCTTAGAGTTATTTTGCCATGTACAGTAATACCTTATATAACACTGCTATATGATGATTCATGGAAAAATTCATGAAGTGATTCAAACATTTTGTGTGGGAAAACTACAGGCACCTGTACTGTGCTTTCAGCCAATGGAAGCTGAGTCTTCCGGCTAGCATAGGGCCAATCACTTGCTCCCAGGAAAAGCTTCAGAAAAAGTCACAGCAAGCAAAGCAATCTACCCAGGATACCGTCTTCAACAAGAAGCCTGTGGTTCTCAAGGATGATTCACAGTCTGACTCATCCTCCTGGAGTGGCACTTCCCATCATCTTCCATTGCTGTCATGTAGGAGGAGTGACAGTCATGGTGGTCAATTACATAGCAAGCTCCAGCCTAATGCCCTAAAGCAGGGGCGTCAGACAGAAGGCCCAGGGACCAGATGCGGCCCACAAAAGCTTTTTCTCTGGCTTTCAGGCTTTCAGCTCCTGAGTAGTGCTAAGGTGTTACTTCTGAAAGGGCAGCCCACATGAAAATTAGGCTATCCCATATCTTGAAATATGATCAAAATTTGCATATTTTCTCTTCTATCATTTGCAGCTAATGAGTTCCCAAGTGAGAAAAAGTGCTTATTTTTGGTTATGACCTGTTTAATGACATCACTTCCTATCTAATGACATCACTTCTGGCCCTCAGCAGGCATCATGAATGCGATTCAGCCCTCGGTATGAAACCGGTTTGACACCCCTGCCTTAGAGAGTACGATACTGTAAACCCATCTACATTTGAAGAGTGTTACAATGGCCTCCTATGGCACTGTTTCACACAGCATTCTCTTTTCTAGGAACATAAACATAGTATTATAGGAGGTATTATTGTATATGTAGCCACGGCCTCTCACTCTACCAATACCCCAAAGTCCACTCTAAATAATTAACTTTGTCTAACTTTCTAATTAACTTTGGAACCACGGCAAAACTTCAGTGTGCTGTGTTTGGCAAACATCACAGTGTCACTCTCAAATGGTAAGGGAACTAGTACAGCATAATAACCCCAAGAGGGTGGGAGCTGGCAGATATTCATGTCACTGTCATTTTTGTTCCAGTAAGCATTTCCTAGTGTAAGGATGCCAGCAGTTCATATGCATAAAATTATAATGGTTCAGGAGGGATCATTGGATCATTCATTTTTTTTTTAAATTTGCATTTGAATTAGAAGCCTCTAGATTAGAGAACGGTAGCAAAAGAACTGTTCTACCTGCTTGAGATTTAACATGAAAAGCTGAAAAAAGTATTTCCACAGCTGAAAAAGTACTTCCACCTGCTGTATCCATTCCTCCTGAAATTATGCTACTTCTAATTTGTTCTCTGCTATTATACAAAGATTCTTGCATCAGTGGTTCTCAAATTGCTCCTTCTGAGTTTTGGATTATATGTTTTCCCCAACCATTGGGTAAACTTATGTTTATTTCATATGTGGAAACCAATTTTGTTGATTTCATACTCCTGTTTCCATATGCTGTATAGTACAGCTTTGGTGTATGTCATAGTCTACATTTACAGAAACTCCCAGTGTCGTATGATCCATTATTCTAATTAACAGGTTGTTTATTCCAGCTTCCAGTGCAATAGAAAAGGTGATAAATATTTTTCACACAAGGAAAAATTTGGAAAGGACACTTTGTCATCTGATCTATCTACTTCAGCATGCAAAAGCTTTCCTCTCTGGGACATTAATTATTCTCTAAGCAGAAGACTGTTAATTTGATTCAAAATCCTGTGTTGTATGGCTTGCTTGGCCAATCAAATTGAAATTCTAGTGGACTGTAATTCATAAGAATGGAGGCTGCTGAAAACAGACACATGTTTCCATTACAGTGATTACGCAGTGAGATTCATCATCCTGAGATAATGTTTCTTGTTTTCCAAGGGAGGGGAAGAGCTGCAGTGGGGAGAGAGGCTTTCTTACACTTAGCATCACAACAGTGTTTTGTTTTCAAACTGTATTCCTAGAAACCCAAGGCTTCATTGGAAGCTTTTCATGACCTCCTTTATGAGAAGATATAGCCTCAAATGCCTAAAAGGTGGACAAGATACATAATTCACCACCATTGTGAATGTTCTGTCCTTCATGTGAAGAATGTACCTACCATGTTCCCTGGCAGTTCCCTAGCTATAGCCACAACTTTTTTTCAGCAATTCTAGTCTCAGAAAGACAGTGTGGTATAATACAGATATAACCTAATTATCCACAGATTTTTAACCTGTGATTTTACCTCAACGAGATGAGAAGGAAAAAAGTTCTTTAACAATAGCCTCGTTAATGCCAGAGAGGGGAGCCAGTTGACAATTCATCAGTCTTTCTCTCTCCAGGCACTTAGAACAGCTTCACTCCAAGGCAAGTGACCCCTCCCTTCCCCCCCCCCAGCACATGAAAGAAAGATAATCACTTTGCATTGGTGAAGAGAAGGGTGGATGACGAAAGTGCAATATGAAAATGTGGCAGATAAATAATAAACTATAAGCTGTTCTGCTCAAGAGAATCACATTTTGGATGGAACAGTGTTTTGGGAGAATGCACAAGATCTCACATTTCATCTGGATGGTTGCATCCCTAATCGAAAAACTTTTTTTTAACTTACCCCTGGCAGTGCTGGTCCTCCGCAGGGTGCATGTGGACCCCTCTACAGTACTCCCTGCACCTCCAAATAGCTAAAAAATGCAATTGCAACCCACCTGGTGCGAAGACCTATGACTTTTTGGTACCAGACAAAGGCCTTCCTTTATGCACCCAGGCCTTTAAATCTTTTTATCCTCTTCTGTGCTAACTGCTGCCAATACTCCCATCCCTCTTTTTACTCTGTTGCTATTTTAGTGTCTCAGACATTGTTTGCCATGTTTCATTTGATAACTTTAAGTCGACTGAGCCTGCAATCCTACATATATGTACCTGGTAGTAAGCCACATTGACAATAATGGGACATTTCTGAGTTGACATGCATAGGACCGGGCTGTGAGTGTTCTAACTGAGCTGAAGTGTGTGGGCACCACATTTTTAACATAAATATAATCCACTGATGGGCAATATCTATTTCTTTCATTGGGACTGGAAGCTATATGCAAGTGCAGTAGAAAACATTTGAAGTAACTGTTACAGTGTCTGGAGAATAGGGTCCACCATAGTGCTTAACATAAGAACAGCCCCACTGGATCAGGCCATAGGCCCATCTAGTCCAACTTTCTGTATCTCACAGTGGCCCACCCTGCTGGGAACGGCTCCGAAGAGGGCTGCTCGCCCACCGCGCTCAGCCTCCCCGCCCCTCCGGCTACGCCGCCACCCCACCCCGATAAGGGGACTCTGGGCCTATGCTTCTATAGGCATAGAGCAGGGATGGCCAAACTGTAGCTTGTGACTTACATGTGGTTCTCTGATGACTCTCAGAAATGTACAGCTCCTAGAAATATGTTGGCTGCGCTTCTTTTTGTATCACAATTCATATGAAAGATAAATAAGAAATGTTCAAGCTTTATAATTATTTACCGAATATCAACTGTGAGTCCACTTGATTAAAATGTAAATTTAACGTACATGGTGAGTAAGTGTACAGTATTTAAGAATTTAAATACTTCTCAATATTGCAGCTCTCAAACATCTCTCTTGAAGCTCTCAAACATCTGAAGTTTATCATATGTGGTTCTTACGTTAAGCAAGTTTGGCCACCCCTGACATACAGCATACTTTCTTAAGGCTGTTTCAGACATAATATGGCAGCCTTATATTGGCAAGGGGATGCAACCAATCCTGGCTCTGTGATGTAGGAACCTGTATGATATAGGTATGTCCAAACACTGGTATGCTGTTGTCATACTGCCCTTTTCCCAAAATGATGCGTGAAACCACCCACTTCTTCCCATCCATTGGTTGGCTTATTTTTCCTCCAGGGAGGACTCTTAATTACCATGTGGCCCCACCCTTTTAGCAACAGCCTTTCAGCATGCACACGTCTTTGCCTTTCCACCCCCTCATCATCATACATATTGCCAGAATTTATTCTGTGCCTGAGCACTTACCCGGTATGGTGTCAAATTTAGGGCTAACTGACAAAACTAAAATAGCAGTTTCAGTGGGATTGCTATCTTGAGTAGCAAACGAGAGATATTTCTTCCCCCTCTCCCGCCAACAGCACCTTCAAACTGTTTCTGTGAAAATGTTAAAGGCTCGTTTGTTACCTCAGAGTATTCTGACACCTTAATCATGGAGATTATTTTTATTTGAAGGATTTCCATATTTGGATGACTGCCTGGAATGGCAGAAGCTACTAGATACATTTGGAGAATGAAGGTTCTGAGCTGTTGAAGAGTGTGGGTGGGTTAGTGGCTCCAATGTAGTCCCCAACATGTGAGCTTTAGGAATAGGATGACCTCTGAGGATTAAGGAATAGTTAGGATTGAGAAGGAGCCAAAAGCCATGTTTCTCTATTCCTTTTTTGCAAGGTGGCACCAGATGCCTATCTCACCTAAGGGCCTACATGTTGCAAACACATTGTGTGCCACAAGAAGAAAGAAAGTGAGTGGGTTGATAACACATTGCTAGAAGCAACATGGGAAGCTGTTCTGATAATATTTGAAGAGAGTGATCATAGGGGTAAGGCAGCAATGTACTACTTTCTCATCACACCAGGGATGGGAAAACCCAACGTGGCTTGACTCAAGTCGAGTCTAAGTCACTGCCCCCCTGTGACTCAATTCGAAAAAGAGTCATAATGGGGTTACTTTCCAAGTCTCCGAGTCATCTCTTCATGATTCAAGTTGAGTTGCCCCCCCCTTTTAAAAGCCCACCGCAGAAAAATGGGGCTGCTACTAGGCTGTGTGTGTGTGTCGGAGCTCTCTATGAACACTCCCCTGATGCCCCCTTCCATCTGAAAACAGGGCGGGAGGGGTTGGAAGGGGCTGCGAGAGAGCTGGGACAGAAGCAGCAAGTGGAAGGAGTCACATGCAGCAGCTGTGAGGCTTACCAGGATGACCCGATCCTTTGCAACTCTACGCAGAGGTAGTCCCACTGCAACCGACCATTCAGAGGCTTCTTCCCCTCCCTCCAAGTAACAACAGAGCCATGAACTGCCTCCCCCCTTCCCTGCTTCCTCCCTGGGCTTGTGCAGCCAATCATAAAGCAAGACCCTCCTTGGGCTCCTCCTTCTGCCCTCCCTCAGCCAAAGAAAATATCAAACCTCCCATCCTGTGTCCAATGATCATCAGTTCTTTCTTTCCTATCAGAGAGCCCGCTCCTTCCTCCCCCCTCTGCCTCCCCCCCCTTCCTGCTCAGATGCAAATGCAAACATTAACCCTTCCCTGACTCCAGCTGGAACCCCCTTGGTACTTACCAGGTCTGAATGCTGGCCCCATGAGGTTTTTCACACTGCAAAAACAGTAAGCAAGCACACCCAGACACAGGCAGACTCAAGTCAGCATGTGTGGGGACGAGTGCCAAGTCAGGGGTGCCCTGACTAGTGTTTTCTGAGTCTTCCACACACACAACTCACATGACAAGTCAGCAAAAACCATGCATTTTTGCAACGCAAGTCCAAGTCATCCCAGTCAAGTTCTCAACCCTGACACACACACACACACACACACACACACACACACACACACACACACACACACAGAGTTCCAAGTCTACTGAAGAATGGTGTTTAAATGCATGTGCAAATGTGCATTCAAGCCCAGAGAAAAGTCTAGCCTAGACCTGTTCTCCCTGGGGCATAGCAATCTGCCTTATTCAGACCACTGGCCCGTCTACCTCAGTCTTGTTGTTGTTGCCTGATTGCAGCTCTCTAATGTTCCAGACACAGGAGGCGTCTTTCCTAGCCCTACCTGTAGATACCAGGGACCTTCTGCATGCAAAGTATACAGTGGTGTGGTGGTGAATTTTATCGTTCAGGAACTCACACACCATAGCCACACCCCGTTAAAATTATAATACGCGAACAGAGAGAGAGAGCGCACTTGACAGACTTCTTCCATCTACAATTATTGGTGTGATTTTATTTTAAGAAGGGACAGGAGAGTATATTTTAGCATATTCTCAGGCAATTAGAGAGAACAAAGACATTGCATTTTCTGCTAAAGTGTAAAAACGCTTTCCATTAAAAAGAATCACAAGGGAATAGCAATCTTCTCCTACTGGGATATGGTGGGATTTTAATTATAAATGGATCGTGTCTGTAGCACTGCCTGATAGGACATTAGATCTTTCAGCAGTCAGGATCAGCATTAAAAGCTCTTCTTCCTTTGAACCAAAAGTTGACCCAAAGGGATATCATTGTGTCAACAAAATTTTAAAAAAACTGCCATTGCGAGATTACTGTGCCAGATCCAAAGCTGTCAAATTTCAAACTTGTAAGTGGAGCTTTAAAAAAACAACGTTCTGCCTGTTCCTGATATTGCTCTGAATGTATTTCACACCTGAAGTGCTTTCACATTGACATTGCAAACCTGACCAGTGCCACTCAGGACCAAGACTGCCCCCCCACCCAAAAAAATGTCACTTCCAGTTTTTGCAGAAAACTTTTTTTGTGTGTGTGCATTTTTGAAGGCCTCAGAATGTCTTCTGGGGGGGGCGGGGAGGATGCAGGCTGCCTTCCCAGCCCTTAAAAGGCCTTCTAAGGCCTCAAAAATGGGCTCCAAAAAAGAAAAAAATAGTGGTGGGGGAATAGCACCACCTCCCCCACGGGGTGCCACCCAAGGCATTCCCCCCTGACCCACACCCAGGTACACCACTGTCATATTGTTCCACCAATAAACAGGACAAGCTGGTTGGGGTACAGGATGGAGATCTGTTTGACCTGGCTTGCACATCTTTCAGCAAGATTCAGGATCACTCATGAACTCTTTTTTTTTTTTTTAATGTCGGTTTCACTTCACTGCATTTCAGTTTCGACAGTACAAGAGGAATTGCCAGAACACTCTATCAAGGCACATCCCAAAGCTAAGGAAGTAGGTAATGTCCTTTTTAAATGATGGCTTGTATGAAGTGTACATTAAAAGTGTACATTAAACGAATTCATTGCTTAGTTTTATTTTCCCATTCATCTTGATCCAATATCCATAAGACTTGTTGGTTTGTTAGTTTCTTTTGCTTAGAGGGCCTTTTGAGGATCCTGGGTGTAATCTAGAAAAACGCAGTGATGACAATATCAAGGCAATTTTGAGCAGACTTGCTTTCTGTGATCAGGAACTGTTCACATACAAATAAGGCACATCATGCATAATGTAATCCTCTCACCTTCTCTGACAGAGCTTTTAAGATTGTGTGACAGGAGTTTATTATCTTTATATGAAAATTACCCTTGATCATCAGCACGCAAAAAAATCTATAACCTCAAACTGCAATGCATGTATTTGCTTGGGGTGTTAATCTATACCATTTTCTTTTTTCTTTTAGTAACTGGTCTCTTCCTTTGTTCCAAATCTGTAGATTACCTATGATCAAAGCAATCACTATCTGAAAATTAAATATGACTACAGTGTTTTGTTTTTTGCCTTTGAACTTTTAAATTACGTATCCTATTCTGTTGCTATAAAAGACTCCTCTATTCCCCCTTTCAGTACACATATCATTAAGGATAGAATTGGAATAATTTCATAAAGTCTAAAGCATTCTTTAAACTCTTGGAGTCCTATTTTACACAACTTTACTTAGAAGTGACTCCTACCCTTTCAGTGGGGCTTACTCCCGATAAGAGTGCATCACTCTTGATTTGTAATATTCACACACTAACATTCTCTAAAACAGCCCCATTGGTGTTCTTTTGATTCACACAGCCCAATCCTACCTAAATTCCCATACAGTGATATAGTGGCGCCAGTGTGGTCTCCACTGCATCCTGCAAGTGAGTTTTGGCTGCTGGAGGTCTCCTCAGGGTAAGAGAACATGTGTCCTCTTGCCCCAGGGTAAGCTCCAGCAGCCACAGTTGGTCAACACAGCAGGACCTGCACCAGTGATATTGCTGGCGTAAGTTTGCATTGATCCATGCAGGCAGACTGGCCCCAGGAAGGGGATTTGGATATGACGCACTGGTGCTGATCCTGCCTCCTTCTCCTGATCCACCCTTCCCCCTCTTCTCTCCACCCCTGCTTTGGAGTTACCTGGTCCAGCAGGCATCAGTGAGGAATAATCTGGATTGGGGCTGTGGCTTGGGAAAGGGGGGGGGGGCTTAAGGTTTTTTAGAGGTCACTTTCATTATGTGCTTTTCAAAGTCTTAACTATTCCTTAAAATGACTCATACTGAATCATTTTGAGAATACCAATTCTAGTAACTGGCCTTGCTGTGCAAATATTGTCTATTTACATCATAAGAACATAAGAACAGCCTCACTGGATCAGGCCATAGGCCCATCTAGTCCAGCTTCCTGTATCTCACAGCGGCCCACCAAATGCCCCACGGAGCACACCAGATAACAACAGACCTGCATCCTGGTGCCCTCCCTTGCATCTGACATAGCCCATTTCTAAAATCAGGAGGTTGCACATACACATCATGGCTTGTAACCTGTAATGGATTTTTCCTCCAGAAACGTGTCCAATCCCCTTTTAAAGGCATCCAGGCCAGATGCCGTCACCACATCCTGCGGCAAGGAGTTCCACAGACCAACCACACGCTAAGTAAAGAAATATTTTCTTTTGTCTGTCCTAACCCTCCCAACACTCAATTTTAGTGGATGTCCCCTGGTACTGGTGTTATGTGAGAGTGTAACGAGCATCTCTCTATCCACTTTATCCTTCCCATGCATAATTTTGTATGTCTCAATCATGTCCCCCCTCAGGTGCCTCTTTTCTAGGCTGAAGAGGCCCAAACGTGTAGCCTTTCCTCATAAGGAAGGTGCCCCAGCCCAGTAATCATCTTAGTCGCTCTCTTTTGCACCTTTTCCATTTTCACTATGTCCTTTTTGAGATGTGGCGATCAGAACTGAACACAATACTCCAGGTGTGACCTTACCATCGATTTGTACAACAGCATTATATTAGCCATTTTGTTCTCAATACCTTTTCTAATGATCCCAAGCATAGAATTGGCCTTCTTTACCGCTGTCACACATTGGGTCGACACTTTCATCAACCTGTCCACCAGCACCCCAAGATCTCTCTCCTGATCTGTCACAGACAGCTCAGAACCCATTAGCCTATATGTGAAGTTTTGATTTTTTGCCCCAATATGCATGACTTTACACTTACTTACATCTGACCCTTGTCCCCTTCATTGTTCGCAGGGGTCTCAACCCTTTATATCCATACCAATTCCCCAGCTTCAATTGTTTCTTCTTCTCTCCCCACTGCATTTTACCTCATTAGGGAAAAATATATGGGTACTTCCCACATATGTGGTTGTAGGATTGCACCCTCCATGCATGATTTGTATTATCACCTTCCAGCTAAGAACCTAATGCCACTACTGAAAATATCCTTCTTCTAGTGAGTCTTACTTAACTTTGGCACACAAAGCAGAGCCTCTGTAGATTACATGATCATGCAAGGGGGCATATACGTTTAATATATTAAAATCAGCAGAAAATAGTGAATTAACAGCAATCACTTTTTAAAAAATGTTGTATTTTCACTCAGCCATGGAACCCCCACAAGCATGTGCGTGATCATCACACCCATACAGATCATCACTTTACCATGTTGCTGCCCTTCATATGTAATCTGTTGGTTAAGGACACTGTTGGTTAAGATTTGGTTCAAGTGTCATCATAGCTCACGTGATTGAATCTGCACTTGGAAATGGGTACTGAGTTGCAAAAATGTGGTTCACTTAAAGGAAACAGATGAATAAGCCAGCCTTCTGTTGAGTCTCCAAAAACCTGAACACATCAGGATTTATTCTAGTAATTATTCTTGCAGAAATCAGTGTCTGACGTATATGTGATATTTTGTTTCATTTTTCTGGATGTATGGACTTCAAAAATGTGTACATATTTGCAATTATGTGGATCATTAGCCCTTTTCCTTTATTGTTGTTCTACTGTAGATATAGTTGTTATAAACAGCCTAAATACAAATATTTTTGCCATATTAGGGATTTCTCTACTGTTCATCATATAGGTGCACCTGCTCTTTTTTATTCATGGTTGGTTAGGATTTTGTATCATTTTAGAGTACTGTATTCTTATTACCTGTTTATCCAAAGTTTGTTCACATTCGTACAGTGCATTACACTATAAATCCAGATCTGATACCATGCAGGCTATCTTGGAGATGTGTTTTGCACTTATTGTTTCAAAATATTTTGGACTAGGGATTAGACTTCTCCTTTTCCAATTAATTATGTTAACACTAATCCCCTGAACCATACAGAGGGAAACATCACTGAACACAGCTTGTTATTTCTTTATTGGCCCTGATTCCAAGGGAAGAATCAAAGACAATGGCTGTTGACACAGCATATAAATCCTTTAGTCAGCCGTGCAGGAGATTCCCCTCCGTGACCAAGAAGACAATGTTTACTTTATACTGATTGCTTCCTGGATTGCTGATCAGAGACTGACTGGGGAGCTGAGAAATCCCCATCCTACAGGTAGCATTTCCATCAATTAGTTCAGACTAGCAATTATTATTACACATTAATGCTATCCTGCAATTCAATTTGGTTGCTACTCTTTAAGTTTGAGCACCATCTTGTGGATACATGAAAAATTACAATTTGAAACATAAAGTGGGATGGTGTCTGGTCCAATCAATGTTTAAATGCTGGGAACAAACTTTTGAGTTACACAGAACTATTCTTCAGACTTTGTTCAAAACTGTAACAAATTAAGCTGATGTTTAAAGATTTTAGGTTAAATAAATATGTTAATGCTGGTATTAAATGTATTATAAGTCGAATATAACAAAGGAGTTGAAGCAAGCAGGGGCTTAGCTAAGGCAGGGCTGAGGGCTACAGAGCCCCAGGTGCAAGCCAGGGGTACCTTCACAGGCACTTGGAGCAGTTCTGTGCCACTTGTAGCAGCCTTTTTTCTTGGTCTTTTTTTCTCCTTTTTAAGAAAAAAAAAAGGCAAACAAAGCGGTCAACCACTCAGAGCAGCTTGCAACCACTCCGAGCATGCCATAATCCAGAAGTAATTGGCTGTGATGCTATCACATCACCACAATTACTTCCAGGGGGTGAAGTTGTGAGTCAAGGTCCGGAGTGCCAGAGGGGCCAGCTACACCAAGACAAGCAGAGACTGTGAGCCCAATCCTATGCATGTCTGCTCAGAAGTAAATCCCATTGTAATCAAAGGGGCAAAGAGCACAATCCTAACCAGGTCTACTCAGAAGTAAGTTCTATTTTTTTCAGTGGGGCTTACTCTCAGGAAAGTGTGGTTAGGATTGCAGCCTTAACTTACTAAGTGTGGATAGGATTGCAGTTTGTGTTAATTGCATTACAAATAATCTGGCTGCATTCTGGTCAATTATGTATACTTCCAGAAATGAAGTCATGGGGAACTGTCAGCAATGTATTTTTTTTTTTTTAAAGTCCTAGGACAAAATGGTACATACAGTTGTACATAAATTCAGTAGTGAACTGGCTGTGGAGGCACACTCAGCAAAACATGTTCAGTGTCTGTCCAAGGTTAAGCTCAGAGGGAACCCCTTTTTCCTGTTTGAGAAGAAACTGAACTGATTGGCCAGGCTTTCTGCCAATCACTGCCCACCCTCTGAGCGACAGCAGCTCTTCCTGTCTCCTCGTTTTCCTGCCTGTTTACCTGCCTCCCAAAATGTGCAGTTGGTCAGAGAGCAGAAAAAAAAAGTAACTTCCATTCTGTTTGCTCTCTCCCTCTGGACTGTGGTGCAGGCTGAGCCCAGAGAGAGTGGCAAGGAGGAGGTGGGCCAGCTCAAGGAAGGGGGTTCATCTGGTACAGCCGGATATATTGGGGCACTTGGACGCAAACCCTGCAATGCACCTATTACATTGCATGTATCGACTGCCAGCTCCACACAGTATCAGTCCAGAAAGTAGGAGAATTCTCCTTCATGCTGCTACTGCAACAGATACCTCTAATTATTATCTAATAAGTTTACTGGACATTGCATTCAAATGTTATCCTATCAATTGTGACTAGATAGGAAGGATTGGCTATTTTTAATAACTTAATAGGGCAGATGGGCTACAGCACCTGGATGAAGAACTCATTTCCTCCATATGCTGTCTGGTTTCTGGGCAACGTATGTAGGAGAACTCCATACACCGCAGCTGCTGTGCTTCCCCTTTGCATTACCCAGAAAGTGTTCTTTGTAACTTATTTGATCGGTGGAGGGGGGAGAGAAGCAGTCACAATGATCCTTGCACCTTGTGCTGGGCTGCATTTGAACATGCCCAGATGTTTCATCCCTGACCCGTGTGCCATATCAAAACCCTCTTCCTGAGCCTGATCTGCCTACAACAGCCATTTTCAACCACAGTGCCATGGCACACTGGTGTGCCGTGAATGGTCTCCAGGTATGCCACAGGAGTTTGGGAGAGGGTCATTTATTAGTAGGGCCATTGGGGGATGTGAGTCCCCTGGAGGGCAGTACAGTGTGCCTTGTCAATTGTCAACAAACTGATGGTGTGCCTTGACAATTTTAGTACCTTGTCAGTGTGCCGCAAGACAAAAAAAGGTTGAAAATCACTGGGCTACATTGATCAACGTGGACTGTGGCAGCGATATCATTGATATTGGTGTGAACTGACCTGTTGTGGTGTACCTTGGGGCAAGGTGACAAACATCCTCTTACCCCAAGGAGACCTCCAGCAGCCCAAGATCTTCCATGGGATACAGCAGTAGCTGCTCCAGGACTGCTGCATTGCCGCACAGGAATTTAGATAGGATTGCACTGTTAAAAATGTAAGGGCACTTTTATGACCTGTGAATTGGGTTCACACCTGAGAGACGGTTGACTGGGTATATGTATACCATGATTTAGCATTAATAGGATAAGACTTGGACTTGCATGCTTCCCCCATCACCCACTCTTGCATGTGAAGGGAGAAAATTTGCTGTGTCCTTTCTCTGGTTTAAAACAAATTGGGATTTGTTGGTACATACAAACCTGGAAAATCCAAGTTTACTCTCACCACAGTTCACAAACAAGCCAGTATATCAAACCAGATTCTGATTCAAATCCTAGTTTGTTTGAAACTAGGAATGGAAGCAGCAAATATCCATCCCTTGCCTAGTTAAATTATGGAAGCAAATGCAATAATTCCCACTCTTCATGGGTAATCAAATAAATGTCAAATTATTTACTGGTAGACAATTAGCTGCACAATAGTTGCAAGATATTTCTCCATTGTGTAAGGTTTCTGTTTTTATTCTAGTATAGAATATGCTACGTGGTCCAAATGTAATACAGCTGTATGTCTTGAAGTTGCAATTCTCTCATAAAGCACAAGAGGGCAATGGAATTTAAGAAGCACATTGTCTAATGTAGTAAGATACTACTTCCTGAAGTTCTACCTGGATCAGAGCCATCCTATATTCAGGTTGCTGGAAATTATTGCAATTATTGTTGAGGGTAAACTTGGCAGTTTTTTAAAAAGCACATCTAAGCATTTCTTGTTAGACATGAACATGTTGCTGGAAGTGAGCAGGACTCAAGTAATTGGACACAGGTTCTCAGTATTACATTTTGGAGATATATACAGTGAATATGCTTTGTTCAAAAACTCTGTTTTGGGAGCACTTAATATCTTTCATTCCTGATCAGTTAATGCTCAGTTCATGCCTTGCAGTAGCACAGAATCAGCTTCCTCAAGGTCTCTTTCCACAGCACCCCCAAATAGATTGGACATAATAAACATGTAGATGGAGCCAACTGCAATGTGTATCTGTCCTTCCCTCTTGTTTATTACCCAGGTCGGAATCTGTAAGGTAGATCGGTTTGCTCTGAAGATCTATGGAAGCTATGCAACTCTTTTAAACCAAGTTATGAGGATTCCCCACCCCCACGTCATTGTTTTGTTAGGTCATCAATAGGATGACAGATCCCTGAGACAAATGCTGCAATATGCATGTCTGTATATAACAGCCCAATCCTGTACAAGGGAAACCCTAGCATTCCACCAGCTACACCAGCGCAAAGAAAGCCCCACTATTGCAGGAGCCCCTCCACCAGCTGCCTCACAGACACCAGTGCAGCAGCTGAAAAGCTGTGCATTACCCTCAACAAGGCACAGGCAGGCCACTATAACTACCCCAGCAGTGGAAAAGTGGGGAAAGGGCAGAGAGCAGGGTGTGACGGGGCAGGATAAAGTGGAGTTGATGGCTGCTAGATCCTGAACTCCTTTCCCAAGCCAGACACACACACCCCAAGGATTTCTGATGTATTTCACCAGTAACAGAGCTGACAGAACTCAGAGGAGTCATAGGGCTGTGTGGCAGTCAGCACATACAGGTAAGCTTTAACTCTCTTATCCCCTTTGACTGGCCTCTCCACCATGATGCCACATTGCATTTGGTGGCCATCATGCTGGCAGCCCTGTGATGTCAGCATGGTGGCCACATAGAATTTGATTGTTAATTGTCGGGGTTCCCCTCCTCCCACAAGTCCCCAACTTACCCAGGGAGAAGGCTTCTGGGCCAGAGGAGCAGGGACAAAGCCGGTAGAACATGGGGCCACTTCCCCATATGCTTCCTGGGCACTCCTGTAGGCAGCAAAGCACCACAGAGGAACACAGCACGCTGAACCCCCCACTTCTCCCTCTGTCTTAGAGGAGGGAGGGGGGAGACAGGACACAGGCCATTCGGCAGCTGGGCAGCTGCCCCTCCCCCACCCCTGGGGAAAAGGGGAGCACTCCCTCACCCAGCCAGCCAGGACCTGCCTTGCCAGGCAGGGTACCTGGCTATGACATCAGGGGCCCACAACTGGACCTCCCAACATCATCTGCAGAGCTACAGGACCCAGGTGGGCAGGGCCAGCCCACCCCCCAAAGGCAGAGGCAGCAGCTTTCCCAGCCCTCTCAGCTCCAGGTGAGAGGAGGTGGGAGGAAGACAGAGAGAGGAAGGGAAGGAGTTGTGGTAATCCCAGGGGAGGGGAAGGCAGTCCCACAGACAGGCCCTTTTTGTACCATCCCTGTGAGGGAAGGGGAGGGGCCTGCCCTACATAAACCTGGAGGCCAGGGATGACAAGGCAGTTGGGAGTTAGAAGAGCAACCAGGTGGATCTGCTGCTAGCAGCCCCTGACTGGCAAATGCTACCAACCCAAAGAGGGGGAACCGGGTGACACAACCCCCCCTTCTTCTGGTGAACTATTCTGAGGCCTCCACAAGGGGGTCCCCCCTCACCCCCCAGGGAGGCCTCGCATTAATGTTGTCCCCTTGACTGTAAGAACAGATGATCTTGAGAATCCCTGGTCATGTTCTACGCTTGATAGTGGGAAGGTCAAGTACTGATAGTCTCATATCCCCTTGAATCAGGTTGGGCAATGAAGCACTTCAGCCAAGAGCCCTGTGGATCAGTAATTGGAATCCCCAGACCACCAAACCGCTAGTCAGAGGAAGGAGTTCGAGACCATTGCTTCTGGGATATTCACAGCCTGTAATCTTCCTACTGTGGGAAGTGAGTTGCTACCAAAAGGTCAATCCAGTTCATGAGGCTAATCTATGATTCCACAGTAGCTGCCCTTCCTCAGGCTAAACAGCATCTTGGTTAGGAAAGCTGAAGAGTTCTCCTGGTGTGCCACCAGACTAGCAGCCTCCAACCTGAAGTGTGCAGCATGCCTTCAGCCTCCTCAGGGTGCTTGTCTGTTCGCAGACTTCATTGCAGTTTCCCACTTTGCTGCCCAGGTCAGGGTCTGACTGTCCTAATGCCTATGTGTTCTTCCATTACATTATTAAAATCAGCCAATGCTTCCCATCTGTTCAATAAATAACAGGATATCATTTGGATGCAAACAAACTTATTAGGTTATCATCATTAAAGGGACCTTTTTTTTTTTTTACCTTTTTAGTATGTTGGAATTGCTATATCCAGTTCCCATCCTTCATGAATCTTGTATGTCAGTGTTTCTCAAACTGTGGGTCGGGAGCCAATTTCATGTGGGTTCCCATTCATTTCAAAATTTTATTTGTAATTTGTTAAACTTGAGGCTGCCATGGTATGTGACTGCATTTGGGGAAATGTTACAGATTTGTACTTTTAACAGGCGAATATGTATATGCTTTTAACAATGATAGTAAATGGGACTGATTCCTGAGTAAGTGTGGGTAGGATTGCAGCCTAGGATTGTTAAAAATTTTCCTGCTTGATGACATCACTTCTGGTGGGTCCTGACAGATTCCCATTTAAACAGTGGGTCCTGGTGCTAAAAGTTTAAGAACCACTGTTGTATGTGTTTACATAAGTTAGTTGTTTTCCCAGAATAGGAGCTCAGTAGGTAAGACTATTTTTAAAAAAATGTTTCAAGGGACAACATATCTTCACCTGTTCCTTTAATTTAGTGGAGACCCTTGAGCTAGAATTTTTCCCTTCTCCATGGTGGCTTTGGTGTCACCAGGGCCAGCCCCCCCCCATGACACAGGTCTCCTTGAGAGCAAGGGGCTCCTCAGGAGTAGGGAAGCTGAGTGAGTACTACCTAGATCCAGCCCCCAGGCAGGGGGTTTCCTTGGGAGTAGGGCCTGTGGTCACATGGCTGGGAGCAGTGGGCCTGGCTGGGTTGGCTACTGGGTTCACAAGGAGCCCAGCAGGAAGAGGTTGCTCTTCCTGGAGCTTGAGCTCCACAAGGGTGGTCAGGGCGTGCTCAGGTGAATCCCTTACTGTTTTGAGGGTTGACCCAAACCCTCACAAGGCCCATGCAAGAATCCTCAAGGAAGGGGCTGCCTAGCAGTCTGAGGGAGAGTGGAACCACCTGGGGGCTCTGGGAGACTTCACAGCACCTGTGCAGTGGGGGCAGCCAGGAGGATCAGTCCAGCAAACAGGCAAACTGGGCTGAGGTACCATCAGTGCAGCTCAGCAGCCGCTGGGGGCTGGCCTGGCCCCCAAGCATCCTCAGAATTGCCCTGTAAATCTCGGGCAGCCACACCAGAGGTCTTGCTAAAAACCCCAATTTCTTATCTGGCTCCACTTGCATTGTGGTTCAGGCTCATTGTTCTAGCTTGATTGTTGGATTTACCTATGGACTGTGGACTTACATGTTGGTTGTGGACTTGTGTATAGCCAGTGGACTTTTGTATTCCATACCTGTTGGGTTTGTACCTTGCCCTTGAGCAATTTGCAGGTCCCTGTGAAGAAACTGGGACCTAATGAATGTCAAGCATTTGACCAGAATAAACAGGCTCTGTCAAGACAGTCTCTTGTCCCTGTGGTTAGTGCCAAAGCAGGGTAAGTTGAGCATATCGTGAGTTGACCTGGGACCACCAATAGACCCCACAGGGCAGAGGGGATCCCACCATGAATGTACAGTTGGTCACTTTCTATTTAGAGTTGGAATCTAGGACTCTATATCACAACTCAAGGCACTGAATGTTCCAAATATCTCAGACAAAACCGAGAAGCAAGTAGGCAAGACACACAGTATCCAGAATTATTTTCTGGGGCTGCTTGTATATTTAAGAAATGACATGACGGTTATGAAATTGCCCTTAGCTCATGCTATCTGTGTGTGGGGTGGGTGCATTTAATCAAAATGTTCAGGTTTGAAATTACAGATGACTTGCCAGCATAGGGCTTAATTTTGATGGCATTACCTAAAATTAATTTGCAACTTAAACAGAATTTACTGCAAAGTAAAAAGACCAATATATCCCTTTTCATCATGTGGATAATATTTTAGAGGAGCTAATATTAAATTTCTCCAAGTTATAAATTATTTTCCCTCTCCCTTTCATGGAGTAGCACATAATTATTGGTAATTCTGGAACCAGGCTTAGAAGTTAAAAGCAAATATCCGCTCTCCTCCATCAGCAAGTATGACAAGACATCAATTAACTCATCATTGCTTTAATGAACCAGAAAATATGACTCGGAGTCACTTCATGGTCTGCATGCTGCACAGTTGCAGGCAATGGGTACTTTGCTAAAGCATGTTGAATTGATCCTGGAAAAATGATTCATTGTTATTAAATGAGTTTTACAATGCACATAAGTTGCTGTGTTACAATACTGTGCTTGTCAACCATCCAGTCAGCTTTGAGAATCTTCTTTATTTTCATTCTTATATTAAATTTTGACAACTATATGTACGTTCATATAGCATTACTGGAACCTACAACCAGAAATACACAAGCATCTCTTTGCTTTCCTCAAAAGTGCTCATGGATTTGTGACGGATCAATGTGATCGCTTGCAATAGCTCCAAAATAGCCCAACTCACTGCCTCCGTGTCATCTCTGCTCCTTCCTGCCCCAAGACCCTCAGGAACTGTTGTTGGGCAGGTGGAAGGCAGAAGAAGTGGCTGTGGTGGGCATAACTAAAGCTAGAAATGTCCAGCTCAGCCTTATTCTGACTTTGACCCTATGGCTTTGTCATGTGCTAGCCAATGACCCACATGTAGTCATGCACTTGCCAGCTTGTCCCAATCTCATTATCAGATGCACTGCACCACCAATATATATGTTAAGGTGTTTCTGAAGAATGGCTGATGCCAGATCCAGAACTGCCTGACTGGAGAATTAGCTTCTCTCTGGCATCCATCAGTTCAGCATAAAATGACAAAAGATCTTGATGAAGAAATGATGGGAGAAGCGTTGCATACTCACTAATAGTATGCAAACTTGTTCAGCCATTAGGTCTACATCATAGCATAGGTGTCTCATGTTTGCATCTTCACAAAGAGAGAGAGAGTGGTTGATGCACATGCGGCAGGTGCCTACAAGATGGTTCACATCACAGCAAATTAAGTTACCAATGAAGACAAGCAGGATGCATCAGCCAGCATCAGTAGAGCCTTATTGGGAAGGAGAATGGGGTGGAAGCATTCTTCCATGCTTGGTGGTGCTCATCTCATCCATGAGGAAGGGTGAGGTACAATGCTTCTGTGCTCAAGCTGTGGCATGTGAGAAGCCAGTACCTGCTTGTGGCTCTAGATCAGGGGTCTCCAAACGTTTTGGCCAGAGGGCCGCATCAAATATCTGGCGTGGTGCGGAGAGCCAGAAAAAAAATTAAATATAAAATTTATATAAATAAATTAGAAATGGAACTTAGATGAGTGAATAAATGAATGAATGGACTCATTCATTCAACCTCTCTGGCCCTCAGAACAGCCTCCAGAGCACAGTTCTGGTCGTGTTCAGTTGAACGGGCCAGAGGCTTTCAGGGGACAAGAAGTTGGCTGCGGGCCGGAAAGAGGCTTGCTAAGGGCTGCATCTGGCCCCTGGGCTGGGGTTTGGAGACCCCTGCTCTAGAGGTATTGCATGCCAAAAAAAGAGTTTCAGCCATCAGCCACAATTTTCTCAAGAGAAAGGAATTAGTCAATTTCTGAGCAGGTGCTAACCACAGCTGCCTGCTCTGAGAGCCTAGTCTAACAAAAGCAGGCCAGGTAAGCACAAATTTTGCACATAAACATGTAATAATCTCAGTTTACATTCTGGGCAATAGGCAGAATTGCTGGGTGAGGAAGCTCTCCTCTGAATACATGTGGACGTTATGAGACGGGAAATTTTTAATCCTGAGCATCATCATTATTTGTTTCTGGTATTTGCTTTTAAAAAGCAGTTTCATTAGTTAATAAATAGATCCTGCAGAGGCAGCGGTCTTATTGAGGCATTGGAACATGACTGATCCCCAGGGTTAAATGGGCAAATGACATGTGTTGAAAGTAGTGTGCAGCTCTTCCCCTATACAGTGACTGTGTCATGCTTGCTTGAGTCATCTGGATACATTCGACTTTTTCTAATTCAAGCTTATCTTGTATTGTGCTGTTTCGCTCCCACTGCTAATGCTGTTCTCAACTTTGTTTTTATTATATTTACATAGATGAGTTTGTGTTTTTTTTAAAGTTTTTAGAGCATGAAGCATCCATTGGTACACAAAATACTAGATGATGCTTCAATCCTTACAACTGTGTCAATGAAACTTGTTGAGGATTAATAGCCCAATCCTATCCACACTTTCCTGGGAGTAAGACCCATTGAATCTCATAGGACTTACTTCTGAGTAGACATGCATAGGATTGGGCTGTTAAACTGCAACATACTCTTAACATTCCTGAAATTCCTTTACATTAATTTCCAAAAAGCAAGGGATCTCCCAGGCCTATGTAATGGTTTAATTGTCTGGAAATAACAGTTTTGGTACTAATTACAGAATAGCACCATCCACCCTTATTTGCAATTAAGTTTGCAGTGTTTGACTATTAGAATACATGTTATCATAATAAGTGTGGTTTGCATTCTTTTATTTGCATATACTGAGCTGTAGAATCTGTAATTATAATAGCTAGGAATCATCCATTTGGGGCCTGTTTCTATGATTACATTAATTGAACAACTTACAGTGGAATAGTTATTAGACAGCAGAAGCAAGTTTGCTAGCTATGAAAGGATTTTGCAGTATTATGATCATAAATAGGCCCATCTCTGGTTGCAAGTAGTTAGTCTTCAAGGTATGTGAAGGCCAGTTCATGCTTAGAATGTGGTTTTTAGGTGATAACAAAATAAAAATACATAACACCGCTTTCTGCAATTCTTATTATTGTAAAACAAAACAAAAAACCCAAATCAGTGAAAAAATAAAACCATTTTCTAACACCTGTATATTTTGATCACTGTAGGCTGATAGGGCTGGCTGAGTGGGGAGGGGTGCATGGATAATGAGTGTGGCTGCATCTGCTGACATAATGCCACCAATATCACTACCTTGTACGCTTTTAAAAAGATTATAATTATAATTGTATAAATATAACTATATAATTATATAATGTATAATTATGATTTATAAAAATGTGCCCTTGGAATAAAAACACATAACAGCTTTCTGCACTCCTCATTTTTGTCAGAAAACGAAATCTGCAAAAAAAAAAAAAAATCACACCTCTATTCATGCTTTAGTTTTTCCACTGACAAATTGAAAGGAATCTAATTTAAATAGCCAAAGGAACATACACAGGTGGTACTCCCATTTGAATGGTACACTTGATTGTCTGATTTTCCACAATCTATGGCTAACTTTCTCCAATAGCAACCCCTGAGGCCCTACTGCTCCTGTCTACAAACTGTGTAAATTAAATTGGATAGGAATAATAGTACCCACTTGTTTCCAATTTTGTAGTATGATGCAAGAAGATTTAACAATGCAGAAACAGTGGCAGACCCCCCCTCAAGGCGCCCTGGGGCAAAGCTCCATGAAGCCACCACCCCCCCCCCCCCGTCTGCTCACCTGGACTGACACAGAGCCTCATGTGACTCCAGGTCCAATGGTAGAAGCCGTCTGAGGCTTCCCCACGGTCTTAAAACTGTGCTTCCAGAAAACTGGAAGAACAGTTTCCAACTGCATCGGGAGCCTCATTAAGGCTTCCCATGCGGTCCTGGAGTTGAGTGAGTTCTGCGCCCAGGGCATTTGCCCCATTCAGCTAATGGGAGGTTTGCTGCTGTTGCAGAAAGGAAAAAGTACACAATGTTGGTTATTTCCATACTTAAACAAGCTAAACTCTCATTATCCTGATGTCATTTTTTTAACCCAGGGCCCACTGTGCCCCGCCCCCCCAGCTTGATCAGAGAAAATGAAATTGCATCATGGGGGGGGGAGAGAGCAGATAATCTTATGCTTCAGCTGTCACTCCAGTCATCCCCCCCCCCCCAGAATTGCAGCTGAGTCATTTGTGAACCTTAACCATTCAGTTAAGATATGGCTCATGGGACTAACTACAGAGAGCATTTCCAATTTCCTGAGAGGTGATGCTGTGTCAACCATTACAGGACAAAATAGCTGAAGTTGTAGTGAGGGATCATGGATATCTGCTACAGGCATTAACATTTTTATCCCCTTAGAAAATTAGAATGTAGGTTTTAAAATCCCCTAATGGCCAAGCCAGTCCTATAAATAATGTAAATGCATCCTTTGGACCTTGCAGTTCATCACAGCAAGTCTCTTGAATTTATCCTCCTCAGACTCATTTGGCTAATTTAACTAATTAAAGACTTTCAGTCATGGCTGGTGCCCAAAAATGACTGCAGATGTCTGCATGTAACCAGCTATCTGCTCCCTTCTGTCCATCCCTGTAGCTGAATCGTATTGGTCTCTATAGGGCCCTTTGCTAGGGCAAGAACAAAAGAGAATGTGTATTTCCAGGGGCATTTTATGTATGTGTGTATGCAGCTCATTGTTGTTCCACACAGAATGAATAATGCTGGAGGTCAGGACAAGGACATTCCCTGTTCAGAGTGGATAACCATTGTTCTGGCACAGGATTGCCTCATAGAATAAATCAGATGCTCCTTATTCCGGAACCTTCTAATTCCTTGGCATTCCACAGATTTGACACTAGGCCTGTTTACATAGGTTTGTATTTGTGTTTGAGTAGGTAGTCACTCAAACCCAAATGCAAACAAGGAGTTATCCTGATGCACTAATGCCCTCTGCCTGGTGCCTCTTTTCCCACTCATGTTGCCCACTCTTCCCAGTGCCTGTTTCTGATGCTGTCACCTGATCATTGCCACCACAGAGACAGTCACACAAATGACATCACATTTGTTTATGCTTAAGGAAGTAACTTCCCTAAATGGTAGCAGGTTCATAGCGGCAAATAGACACTTGGGGTAATGGTGACAGGCAGGGAAAAATTGAAAAAGTTCCTTCTGCTTGGAGGGGTGACTCCATCATTGCTTTCCTAGCAAATCATTGGCCAAATAGTGTGGGCTATGATTTTTTTTCTTAAAGATTTAGACAAAAACAATGTTCTTTTTCTGCCAGTTGTTCTAAAGCAGTATTCTTCAACCTTGGAGTCAGGACCTCAATGGGGTTGCAAAGCCTCAGTCCTGGGGTCACAGCAACTTATGGGAATGAAAAAGGTTGAAGACCACTGGTCTAGAGCACCACCAGGTAAAGGAGGAGGCATTTGGTGTATGCTTTCAGGTACCAAGGAGATTGTGTCCCAGTCCAGCTCAGGTTATTGGCAATTGTGCTAAAATAGTTTTCACTAGTGCCAGGCTTCATTGTAACTTTTCTGTTCTCTCTAATAAGATTATTTGGTTACAGTGAACAGTGTTAGGTGGGCATTACAGGGGCAGGAGTGGATAGCAACGGGGGTGGGGATGGTTGGATAGGTTCCTGGGAGGGGATGGGATCAACAGTCAGGTCCCCAGTCTCATACTTTATTTTATTGAGGGCACAATCCTAACTGTGCCCTATGTTAGCCCAAGTCCCTTGGGCCAACTTGGGAGGGTCGCAAACGTGCTGTAAAGCACATTTGCGCCTCCTCAAGGGGAAGTTGGGCCAGCGCTCCAAGAAGCGCCGGCCTGCGGAGGCTGACATAAGCCTGCATGCCGGCTTCCCCCCAGTTCTTTACATTTGCTCGGATGAACCAACACAAGGACGAAAGGTAGGCATGGGGGAGGTGGGGAGGAGGGAGGGAGCGTTCCTGGGCGGGGTGAGGGCGGCCCAGGGGGCGGGTGGGCGGGCACAGAGAGGGAGGTGGGGCTGGAATCTGGTTGTTATGTCAGATCCCAACCCCCATTCCCGGGGAGAACGGAGCGGCTTCAAGCAGCTCTACTCTCCTCGGACGTGCGCCATTGGGGCCAGCATCCCTTACCCAGGGGTAAGGGGAAATGTTTCCCCTTGCCTCTGGCTAAGCTGCTTGTGGCCACAATCCTGCGCTGGATACAGCACAAGCCTCCTGGCTTGCCTGTTCCAGCACAGGATAGGATTGTGCTCTGAGCTAGTGAGCTAGTTAGTTAGGGCCCAGTCCTATCCAACTTTCCAGCTCTGGTGTAGTCACAATGCAGCCCGGAACACATGTTTCCATACCTTGAGAAAATTGAAGACCACAGTTCTAAAGCAACGACCTTGATTCTATTCGGAAGTAGCTCATGGCATTTTAAAGTGTCAAATCACACCATGCTTGATATTTCAATTTGGCGGTCTTAGTCATGAGGTGGGGGTTGGAATGGATGTGATTAACCACCAGAATTAAACACATAATAAGGGAAAACACGGGGAATTAAATCAGAACTACCATACCCAGAGGTGACTTGCGCATAAGTACCAGAGTGGGAGGAGAAGCTCTTGGGCGCAGCAAAACCCCTTTTATTGCCATTCATAAATATTTAAAAGTGATTATGTGAGACTCTGTTCATCATGTACTGTTTAGTATGTGTGAGTTTTGATTTTTTTTTCAAAAATGAGTATGATTCATATTCTTTTCTAACGGACATTTCCTCAACCTAACAGCCAAAAACGTACTTTTGAAAAGAGAAACCAAACTCCTTGTCAAGGGCCCCAGAGTAAACCACAACAATTGTTCTTGTGAGATCAGGCAACCCTGGCTTAATTGTCAACATTTATGAGTCTCATTAACAAATCTCTTGAAAATGGATGTTCTGTCATGTCTGGTTTTGTTAAATGTCAGAATTGCAACAACTTTCATTTAATTTCTTCTCATTGATGTTTCAGTCCAAGGTTTTTTATCTGGAAAATAAACTCTTTCACGAGTAGATCATTTTAGGAGATTCTGTGTTATTTGACCTTCTGTGGTTGCTGCAGGCGCCGAGTATCCCCAAAGGGAATGTATATTTTATGTGTGAAATATTGTGTGTTTGTATTTGCAAGGGAAGAAAACAACAACAGACAAGCATTTGAGAGAGACAAATAATGGAAATTATTATATTTTCTTATTAAAAAGCATTTATCACTTCAGTGTATGGCTTTTTTAACCTATTTTTATAGAAACAAAGAGACAAAGAATACCAGAGTAAATTTTACATATTTTAGACAGCCTGGAATTTTGAAAAGGGCCCATCAACTCAAGAAGAGGCCATTAATCATTTGAATTATGTTCCATATAGGGAGCAGTGGTACCAATTTTTTTAAAAGGAAGAAATGAAAGTTATTCTGCTTCAACTTTGTTGAAATGACAAACTTTTTTTTTTTAAAGCATCATTCTGTTTTTCAGTGTGGAATTATATCCTAGGGGAAACTGCAGAATGGGGAACATTAACAAAGCTCACTGTCTAACCCTCTGTTGTATTTAGGTTTGACAATAACCTCACATCGAGAGGCAGCATGGGGTAAGGATGGGGTTGCCAGCCCTCCAGGTTTGACCTGAAGTCTCCAGGAATCAGCATTCTCCAGGAATCAGCATTATTTGAAAAGGTCAACAGGCATGTGGACACGGGAGAACCCGTGGACATTATATATCTGGACTTTCAGAAGGCGTTCGACACGGTCCATCACCAAAGGCTACTGAAAAAACACAGTCAGGGAATTAGAGGACAGGTCCTCTCATGGATTGAGAACTGGTTGAAGGCCAGGAAACAGAGAGTGGGTGTCAATGGGTAATTTTCACAATGGAGAGAAGTGAAAAGCGGTGTGCCCCAAGGATCTGTCCTGGGACCAGTGCTTTTCAACCTCTTCATAAATGACCTGGAGACAGGGGTGAGCAGTGAGGTGGCTAAGTTTGTGGACGACACCAAACTTTTCCGAGTGGTGAAGACCAGAAGTGATTGTGAGGAGCTCTAGAAGGATCTCTCCAGACTGGCAGAATGGGCAACAAAATGGCAGATGCGCTTCAATGTCAGTAAGTGTAAAGTCATGCACATTGGGGCAAAAAATCAAAACTTCACATATAGGCTGATAGGTTCTGAGCTGTCTGTGACAGATCAGGAGAGAGATCTTGGGGTGGTGGTGGACAGGTCGATGAAAGTGTCGACCCAATGTGCGGCGGCAGTGAAGAAGGCCAATTCTATGCTTGGGATCATTAGGAAAGGTATTGAGAACAAAACGGCTAATATTGTAATGCCGTTGTACAAATTGATGGTAAGGCCACACCTGGAGTATTGTGTCCAGTTCTGGTCGCCGCATCTCAAAAAAGACATAGTGGAAGTGGAAAAGGTGCAAAAGAGAGCGACTAAGATAATTACGGGGCTGGGGCACCTTCCTTATGAGGAAAGGCTACGGCGTTTGGGCCTCTTCAGCCTAGAAAAGAGACGCCTGAGGGGGGACATGATTGAGACATACAAAATTATGCAGGGGATGGACAGAGTGGATAGGGAGATGCACTTTACACTCTCACATAACACCAGAACCAGGGGACATCCACTAAAATTGAGTGTTGGGAGAGTTAGAACAGACAAGAGAAAATATTTCTTTACTCACCGTGTGGTTGGTCTGTGGAACTCCTTGCCACAGGATGTGGTGATGGCGACTGGCCTGGATGCCTTTAAAAGGGGACTGGACAAGTTTCTGGAAGAAAAATCCATTAGGGGGTACAAGATGTGTATGCGCAACCTCCTGATTTTAGAAATGGGCTATGTCAGAATGCCAGATGCAAGGGAGGGCACCAGAATGAGGTCTCTTGTTATCTGGTGTGCTCTCTGGGGCATTTGGTGGGCCGCTGTGAGATACAGGAAGCTGGACTAGATGGGCCTATGGCCTGATCCAGTGGGGCTGTTCTTATGTTGTTATTATGTTCTTCTCCAGATTACTGAAAGCCATCCTGTAGATTTTAACAGGGCGTCCAGGAATTTCCAATATTATATGTTAGCCAAAAAAGATCTCCAGGAATAGCTTCAATCATAGTTGGTAACACTAGACAAGGAAGAGAAAATGACTTATTCCAGTGACTCTCAAATTCTAGTGTAACGTTTGAGCCACTCTGTTTGTGGGGCGGGGGGATGACAGTGAGGTGAACCCTAGGATCACACTGCTTCTGAGGACAGAGGGCCTTTTTTTATAACAATTCACTTCCTGTTTTGTGATCACAACTCAGAGGTGTGTCGCTATCACATTTTTTCACTCTTCTGCGGTGCAGGAAGCCCTGCGGAGGGTTCGCGGGGGGATTACCTTCCCCCCCCAGAAGCCAATGCAGACAGGGAGAAGTAAAAAAAAACCTGCTCTGTCCCCAACAGCAGCGCAATCCTGGGGATCACATCGCTGCCATCCCCCCATCCTGCCCTTTAAAGGAGTAGAGGTAGGGCGTCTTGGGCTGGTGGATCGCAATCCGCAGTTTGAGAACCACTGAATTCTTTTATGTATTCCAGTGTTTCTCAAACTGTATTGGGACCCACTAGATGGGTCGTGAGTCAATTTCAGGCTCTTACTGTATTCCATTTGGACTACTGTATTCCATTTGGACTACTGCAGTATCAAGTATCAAGTATCTGCCTTTGAAGACAGTCCAGAAACTGCACTTGGTTCCGAGTAAAGTAGTTGCATTACCAAATGAGACTGGGTGTGTGGATCCTACCTTACTAATTTGAAACAGATATACATTTTCAAGCACAATTCAAAGTGCTGGGGCTTACCCCTCAAAGATCCATCAGCACGGAGACCTAGATACCCAAAGGACCACAGCATCCTGCATGTAGGTCTCCCCTTCAGACAGCAGTGACTGCAAACCATTCCTTCTCAACTATGACCTCCTGATTTTAGAGCCCTCTTCCATAAGGCTCACCGGCCACTGAGGCTTTTATCCTGTCTAGGTGAAACCATTTTGTTTTCCCAGGCTTTCTCTATCTTTGGTTTTATGCTGTTTTTATTGGATTGATTGCTCTACTCTGTTTTTTTTTAATTGTTTTGTGAATTTGTTTTTGGGTTTATTCATTTTATGTTGTAACATAGCTCTGTAAACCTTACCAGCTGATGAGCAGAATATCAGTATAAATGTTGGTGGATTCCAAATCACTACAACTGTCAGGGTCCTTGTTGGACCTGTGAGCCTATGTGCTTAGTGTGTGCTCTGTGTCACAACTAGTTTCAGTACACTAATTAGAGAACAAAGTGTGGAGTGGTGTTCCCCCCAGACCCACCCACTAACCCTGTTGCTATATTTGCTGCTGTCTCCCTGTCTTTTTCCATCACTGGCTGGCAACGGGGGGGGGGGGGGGAGAGACTATGGGCCTGTAGAGACTGTAGGCCCTGTGCAGCCAGTTGCCAACATCTGCTATAAGGCTTGCATCAAAGTAAGAATGGCCATAGGCTGAAACAGATATTTATAGGAATGAGCTTTACCCCTAATTGCTGAGATAAATGGGATAGAGGACATCTTCTTGTGAGGACTAGGCTTCATGAATAAGCAAGCATGCATGTCTGTGTTATGATGATACTGCTTGCTAAGGGAAATATATAAACAACCATTCTAGAACTAACCAGTAATGTCTTTTACCCTTTTCGAACTACAGGTTCAGAAAGAACAATTGGACTATGGCAATCCAAGGTCATGGACATGCCAGTATAACATAACACTCCCATGTCTTGACTTCTCTCCCACCGCCTGTCACTGGAGTAAAGCCCTACCCAAAGGACCACAGCATCCTACATGTAGGTCTCCTTTTGCAGAGCACCTTACCTTGCCACCATTCCCCTTTGAAAGAGGACAGCTTAACCTTTAATATACTACAGATCTTCTAATCTGAAATCAGTATTCCCTGTTCGCCAATACAATTTACTTCTGAAGCCAAGAAGGTCTTGCAATATCAGATTATATTTCGATTTAAGGGGAAAGCAAAGTAGGTCACTTTTGAGGATTTCTAAAGGTGCATTAGTTGTCTTTTTTTTCTTCCTTGGAGGCTGGAAGATACAAGTAAGTTTGGATGGTTTAAAAAAAAATTTGAAACAAAAACAGAGCTGCCCATAATTATTTCTTGCACAGTGTGTTGACAGCTGTTTGCTTGAGATGCTCTGATCAAATTGTTCAGCAATCCTGTTTGAGAAACACCTCTAATCCATTTGGCTTACGTTTTTACTATATAGAGATAAATTGATATATGAATCCAAATGGATTCATTTAGATATAACTGACTCAGCAGCTCAAGTTCAAGTGGCATAATATAATCCACAAAATGTTCAGTGTGCCCAATCTTACTTACGTCAGATGAAATATTTAGCGGGGCAGTATGGATGCATTATTACCTTTCAAGGTGAGAAATGATATCTATTTGGCAAGATCTGGTTTCATGGTTTCAAGCCAAAAAGATGTGATTCCACCAATTACAGTCCTTCTAGAAAGTCAGGATACTAAAAATGTTCATTCTGTTTCTATGGAAATTTTCCAGATTGTGCTCTAACATTGGATTCCAATTGTGAATTATGGTGAATTATGGAAAATTTATTGTGTTCTGTATTTTATATATTTGACACTGCTAAGAACTTTGCCATTTTTATTAGCAACAATTGTGATCTTGTGGCCATATATGGATTGGGAAATCTGCGTATCAAAACAATTAACATTTAAACAGAGGCACTTTGAAGAGAATTTAAATCCCCTTACACCTCCATAAGCCTCCCGCTGCAATGGGTTTCCTCAGATCTGTGCCAGTAATTTTGCTGATACAAGTCTGAGGAGAGAAAGGGAGTTGAGAGGCTGCTCACGGAGAGAATAGGATTAGGTGCTTACCATTGCCACTGGATCCTTCTGATCCCCATTCCTCCCCCTTCCTTCCTGGCCCATTCCACCTTTCCCCCACCCCACATCACCTCCCTTGCTGTCTTACCTTCCTCAGCAGGTGGCCTATGATTGCCTGATGCACACAGGAAGGCTCCAGCCTTCCCACCAGTGCTCCAGCAGCATGCTATTTCATACACTATTGGAAGTATGTTTGCAACTGCTGTAAGGCAGTCAGCACTGGCAAAATGCTTGTTCTGCCAGTGCAAAGAGCCCATAGGATTGGGCTGTGTGCAAGGCACATTAAGGCCTAAGGCATAAAAGCACATAAAAGGTGTTTTGATTGCTTTGGAATATACCAGGTTGCTGGTGCACACGTTCCTTAGCTCTGATTGGAGAACTGGATCATGATTGGACTGTGCGCTTCCTTCTTAGAAGTGCCTTTTCATCATTGGGGGGGGGGGGGTTTCAAGGAACTGTGACAAGATAAATGGCAAGGCCTGCTCTTGGTTACATCTAAGAATAAATAGTCCAAAAGCACTGAAATTGAAGAGCATTTTTGTGGCTCCTTCTCAACACCACCTAAAAACGAGAGCTACACAGAACAATCATCCTAAAACACAGGAGGAAACAATTTCCCCCTTTCTAAAGCATGCCCCTTGTCTTGTGCATGGATTTTCTCTCCATCCCCCCATCCAGCCTTTAACCAAACTTGGCTGATACGTGTCTACACCACCGGGGCTGGCTCCTCACCAGGATTTGAAAGTTTTACACTAAGCAAAAGCAGGCAGGAAAGAGTTTTGCAGATGGTTAATCTGTGGGCACGTACATACTTTTAACACACTGAAGTCTGTGTCTGCTTCATGCATAGCACCTCACAGGCAAATGTGGTTAGTAATACCACAGCACTGAAAAGCATCTCTGTGGCCCCTTCACATTGCCCAGGTGTGGAAGTGTGTGTACAACAACCATAAACTGCATGTGGGAAGAAAAATGATAATTGTCCTCAAATCTCATGAAAAAGAAGGACTTTAAGGGGAAGATCTCTTCCAGATCTTAATCCTCTTAAATCTCTACCACAGTGTTTCTCAAACTGTGGGTCGGGACCCACTAGGTGGGTCGCAAGCCAATTTCAGGTGGGTCCCCATTCATTTCAATATTTTATTTTTAATATATTAGACTTGATGCTACCATAGCATCTGACTGCATCTGGGAAAATGTTACAGACCTGTACTTTTAACAGACTACTACATATATGCTTTTTAAAATGATAGTAAATAATTGTTTATCTTACTCCTGGGTAGGTGTAGGTAGGATTGCAGCCTAGGATTGTTGAAAAATTTCCCTGCTCAATGATGTCACTTCTGGTCATGACATCACTTCTGGTGGGTCCCGACAAGATTCTTTTTCTAAAAAGTGGGTCCCGATGGTAAATGTGTGAGAACCACTGCTCTACCAGATTTTCAAAACTGAATCACCTGGTATAATACTCAAACATATCTACTTAAGGCTGTAGGTATCATTTCTAAAAGATACACCTGTATGCATTTGCAGGTGGCTTGAAACCCCTTTAAAACGTAAAGCATTAAAACAATGTTGATAAAGCTTCTTTGGCTGAAAAACAAATTTATTTGGTTGGTTAGATTCCTCTCTGCTAAACGCAAGACCAGATGAACAAAATGGAACAGGAACATTCTGGCTTCTATCAGAACACCCACGTATCCTCAGCATACTGCCTGACAACTAGGAATGGACCCAAACCCTGAAATTAGGCCTTGCTTCCAATATGGCCCTTTGCAAGACTGATTTAGCTCTAGCACAGCTTCACCAGTTCAGAAGCTTGTTTGAGGTAACAAATTCTATCAGTGAAACATGGTAGCACTGCAGCAGCTGAAGGGGAGGTTTCCCCTTCGTTTTGTTTTAGCCACCAAGAATGACTCCAAAGGGGAGGGGCTGCTTGCATAGCACATTCAGGTGCCTGCAAAACTTAGCTCTGTGACACCCCCCCCCCCCCAGCTACACTAGAGGTAGCATAGCTTGCAGTTGGAAGCTTCTGGAACCTAACTGTTCAAAATAGCACATTTCATGCGGAACACAAGGAACAAAAGATTTTAGTTTCCAGAATGCCCATTGTACAAGTCAGTGGATCTTGCCCATGTAACACCCAACTATGGTTTCACATTACATGACCAAGGCTCAGGCTTGTACACTCCCCTAGCCTCTCATTCCTCAGCTCATGTGGCCCACTTACAACAAAATGCAAAACATTCTTAAGTCAGTCCAACTCAGTTCAATGGGGCTTACTCACTAGTAAGTGCATTTAGGATTACAGTTTTACAGCCCAATCCTATGCAGTGATGGGGTGAGGAGAAGGACAGACTGGGACTGTGAAAGGGGCAGGTTCAGTAACAGCAGTGTCTGCTGAATCCAAGGCCCCTTTCTGAGCCAAGTCTGCCTTCATGAGTCCATGCAAACTTGCACTAGTGATAGCACTGGTGCAGGTTTGAGTTGACCCAGACTAGTAGGAGCTTATTTCAGGGGAAGGGAACAAATGTTGCTTTCCTCTGAGGAAGCCTCTGGGGGACAAAATGCCCCCGCAGGATGCAGCAGACATCCATGTGCGTTGCCACATGGGAGAAGTAGGATTGGGCTGTTAATGATTTTATGCCATTTTGGGGGGGGGGGGAAGGTTGAATCAGAGTTGGCAACCCTACATGTTGTACACCCATGTGCAGCATCTTGCACTGAATGTATGTCACTGTCTGATGAAGGAACGACGAATAGACACTCTCATCCATACGTAGTATTTAGTTTAAGTAGACTGGCTATAAGTGATGGAAAAGATCTCCCCAAATCCCCAAAATCAGTGGGCACAATTAAACATACCGTTATTGCTTTTTAGTCTTATTTTTTTTGTGTGTTTCTTCTCTGAACCCTTTTAATCAGCAGGCTGTTAACACCTTAGCAGAGGCTAAGGTCTTTGCAGTCACATCATGTTCAGGTTTTGATCCAGCACAATGCAAAGATCCCTTTCACACTTTGTACTTTCAAGCTCATTGCCTTGAGGCAAAGCTGCAGAACAGAAAAGGATAACAAGGACCCATCTACACAAGGAACCGTTAAAGTCCCCTATAGACATTTATTGCATGTGACAGCATGTGTGGATATGCAGATAAATATGAAAAACAACTAAACAGTGTTTCATTCAGACTGACTCTGGATCTTAGTATGATGCAGATTCCAAAGTAGCTGTGGAGCAGCCCAATCCTATCCACAGTGGCGCTGCCAGGTACATCAGCACATAAGAACATAAGAACAGCCCCACTGGGTCAGGCCTTAGGCCCATCTAGTTCAGCTTCCTGTATCTCACAGCAGCCCACCAAATGCCCCAGGGAGCATGCCAGATAACAAGAGACCTGCATCCTGGTGCCCTCCCTTGCATCAAATTGATGCAAAAATGACCAAAATGACAACTGCCGTATCCAGCAGCCATGCCAGGGCCGCTGGAAGTCTCCTCAAGCGGACTTTCATCCCCTTCCCCTGAGGGAAGGCCCCACATTGGGGGTTCTCAAGTCTCTGGTGGCTATTTTGCTGGCACGGACAAGAGAACCTCCATGTCGGGTTTTGCTGCCCAGCACAGAGGATAGGATCTGGCAAAGCCCTGCTCTGCCGGTCTGTCAGTTCCACCCCACAGCAGGTTCCACCCCCCTCCCAAGGCAGTCTTGTGATTTCTGAAACAGGTACAAATGTCTCTTATTTTCATAAGAACATAAGAACAGCCCCACTGGATCAAGCCATAGGCCCATCTAGTCCAGCTTCCTGTATCTCACAGCGGCCCACCAAATGCCCCAGGGAGCACACCAGATAACAAGAGACCTCATCCTGGTGCCCTCCCCTGCATCTGGCATTCTGACATAGCCCATTTCTAAAATCAGGAGGTTGCACATACACATCATGGCTTGTAACCCGTAACGTAACCGTAATTTCCCAGTATACTGCATGTGGAATCCAGGGTGTTTACATTCTATAACAGGGGTGCCCAAACCCCGGCCCTGGGGCCACATGCGGCCCTCGAGGCTTCTCAATGCGGCCCTCAGGGAGCCCCCAGTCTCCAATGAGCCTGTGGCCTTCCAGAGATTTGATGGAGCCTGCACTGGCCCGACGCAACTGCTCTCAGCGAGAAGGTGACTGTTTGACCTCTCGCGTGAGCTGTGGGATGAGGGCTCCCTCCACTGCTTGCTGTTTCATGTCTGTGATGCAGCAGAGGCAGCAAAGGAAAGGTCAGCCTTGCTTTGTGCCAGGCCTTTTATAGGCCTTGAGCTATTGCAAGACCTTCATTCATTCATATAAGTTCATCTTTAATATATTCATTTATGTAAACTTATGCAAATTTATTCAAATTTTAAATGTAAATCAATTCTTTTTTTCCCCTGGCCCCCGACACAGTGTCAGAGAGATGATGTGGCCCTCCAGCCAAAAACTTTGGACACCCCTGTTCTATAATATAGACTCCAATGCTGGGCTCCAAGGTCATAGTAATGGGTCTTGCCAGTTGTTGTTATTATTCCAGCTGTTCTGCTTTGGAAACTGTTTCCCTCTGATGAGTACAGGTGATGCAATTATGGGATTCACAGTAATGCAAACCAGAATTAATGATAGAGTTGAACATTAAATACATCTAACAAGTTATTTGTGTAGGTTTGGAAGCTGGTGGAAAGGAATGAAATGATGCTTGCTGATGGCTTTTTCAAGTCATTGTAGGTTGGTCACCAGGGAATGATGCTACCTAATCACAGGGCAATAGAAGGTACTGGATGAAAATATAATGAAAGGTATAGTGTTCTATGTTAGTATCTTTCTCACTGTATTGAAGGAGGGATCCTCTGTCTAGAATAGAGTCCAAATGGCTGTTACAGTCTGTCACAGGAGGAAACCCTGTCTGGACATGGTGCTTTGCCAGTCTGTGAGTTCTTCTAAGGTCATTTTCATTCCTGTTTCAAATAATAATAATTGTTGTTGTTGTTATGATTATGATTATAACTCAGCTCCAGGAATTCCTGAATACAACTGATTATCTGGACCCATTTCAGACTGGCTTCTGCCCAGGGTTTGGGACAGAAACAGCTTTGCTTCCTCAAGTTAATGACCCAAACCAGAAACTGGATGCGGGATTGTGTCCCTGTTGTTTCTGCTGTACCTCCAGTGACTTTCATACCACTGACCATGGTATCCTTCAGGAACAACAAGCTGGGATGAAACTTGAGAACACTGTTTTGTAGTGATTTAGTCCTTCCTGGAAAGCAAACTTCAAAACTAGGAAACTCCTGATTGAGACTGGTCTATGGCATGCCAAAGTCTTAAACTTGTCCTCCATGCTGCTTACATCTACACAAAACAACTCAGGCAAGTTATCAGGGGGCTTGAGGTTGGATGCCACCAGTATACATATGACATTCAACTCTACATCATCATTCCATTTAGTGCTGAGCAAACTGGAAGTCCTGAATTGTTGTCTGGAGTCAGTAATGGGGTGGATAAGAGCAAAAAAGCTAAAATTAAATTTGGACAAGGCAGAGGAATATTAGTCAGATGACCTGCAACCCAGGTGATGGATTGTCAACCTGTTTTTGATAGGATCCCTGAAGGATCAGCTCCATAGTTTGGTCATACCCTTGGACTCAGCATTGCTCCTGGATGTCTAGGTGGGAGTTCCATTCCAGACTACCCTTGCCCAGCTTAGGTTGTTGTACCAACTCCGTCCTCTCCTGGATTAGTCAGACCAGGCTACAGTTATCCTTTCACTGGTTATATCAAGACTGGATTACTGAAATGTGCTGTATGTGGGACTACCCTCAATAAACCATTTGAAATGTCAGCTAGCATGGAATGTGGCTGCATGAGTTTTGACCAGTGTCAGGGAGTTTGACCATGCAACTCTGCTGTTATGTCAACTCCCTGGCTGTCAGTCTGTCTCCAGGTGCAATTTAAGTTACTGTTCGTTACCTGTACAGCCCTATCCTACTTAGCTCCCTCAGTGCTGATGCAGCTACATCAGAAGGGCATGCAGTGCATCCTGTGGGTGAGTTTTGGGTCTGGTGGCCTCCTCAAGGTAAGGGAGCATTTGTTCTCTTGCCCCAAGGCAAGCTGCCCCAATGGGTCTACTTGGACCTGTGCCAGCTACTTTGCTGGTGCAAGAAAAGTGGACCCAAGTTGGGGGATTGAAGCCAGGAAGGGGGATAGAATGCTAGTGGCAGCAATACCACCCCCTTCCCAGCTGCCCCTACTCTGTTCTCTGCCCCATGAAGCTCCCTCCTCTCCCTGTTCAACCCACCCCCTGTCCAGCCCCACCATGGTTCCGGTGCAGGCAGTGGACTCCAGCAGCTTGGCTGTGGTACTAGCATGGCTACAGTGCCACCATGTCTTTTGACGGTGCCCACAAAACGGCCACCAGTGGCTCACTGAGTATGCCATCAGCAACTATTTTACAACAGCGGAATACTGTTCTACTGCTGTAAAGCTCTTCTTGTGTCAGCCATTAAAGACCGAAATGGCTTAGGACCCAAAGATACATAAAGGAGAACAGTGTACATCTCCCTTCTTATGAAATAGTCCACCATTTGAAATGGTCAGTTGGGGGCCTCTCCTGCAGGTTCCACCACTGATGGAAGCTCTACACATGGTGACTCATGAAAGGGCCTTCTCCATGGTGGTGCCCTGCATGTTGAACATCCTACCTTTAGAGTTTGGTCTCCTCGCTCTCTGTGCTCTGATGGCAGCTGAAGCCTTTTCTGTTTTCATTTGGAATTTTAGTTTTCGATGGTTGAATTATATTTTGTTCTTTGCTGTCTTGATGATATGTTTCTAGCTCTTTTTTTAAATTTGTTGTCTTATTATTACTGTTAATGTTTTGTTTTAAAACCAATGTGAATTGTCTTGGGTGCCACCCTGTGCGTATAGAAATGTGGGATAAAAATATTTTAAATAAAGAAGTGATTAATTTGGAGGGCCAAACCATAGATGATATTTTTCCTGATGTGCTTTGGATGTTAAAATTCTGGTTTAAGTAAATGTGAACATCAGTAAGTTTACTGTGGAGGTCTGTGACCATCTTGGTACCATCAAGGAAAGAGATGTATGAATTTCCTATAGTGCTATTGTGTGGCTATTGTGTGCATATTCAATTGTTGGACAAAGTTATTGAACTGTTCCAAATTTTATTTGCCCCAATCCATCTTAGAAGACTGCCAGCAATGTATTGCCACTGAGTGGTTTGTCAGTAGACTCTTTATGGAAAATTATGTTCTTGGGAGAGGATATGAAGAGGGAAAGTGATCAATTAATTTAAGTGGAGACGCCATTAAGCCAATTGAGTAGAGAAATCCATTAGCCAGATCAAATGGATAAAAAGACACTAATTAATAGGAATTGTACAGTATAAATAAAATAGTGCTGACAGATCAGTAACGGCATTAAAAATGTGTGAGCTGCAGAAATCAGTCAGCTGAAGTGGACCCACAATCAAATGGGAGTGTTCCATCCAGAAAATCCCTTTTAATATAGAGGATGTGTGCAAATGCATGTTTTTTAAATGTCACTCTCTGGGTTATAAAGGAAAACTACAAAAATAACATAAAGAGCTAGTGTGGTGGTGTAGATGGAGAGGGCCTGGACTGGGTTCAAATCGTAGCTCTGCCATGAAGCTTGAATGGTTTTCTTTCCCGTGGATGTAATGCACTTATTGAGAGGATAGAATTAGGGCTCCCAATGCATGCTGCCCTGAATTCCCTAGTCTGGGGGAAGAGTAGGATACAAAACGTTATCAATAATAAATAGCACAGAATTGAGTGGCATAAAGATTCACTTTCTCATGAAAAGTTCTCTGAGGGAACTCTTTGGATGGGTTTGGCTTTGCAGTCAGGAAGGAATTTTCTCTCTTGTTGAACCTGCACTTATGCAGAATCTCAAAATACAATACAGCCCCAGTAAGTAAGGACAAAGCCTGAATCCAGAAGTTGGCAGCACTAGCTCATGTGTATTTCTTCAGGACTTCCTATAGACTTGGAGTTACTTTTTAATTTGGATCAGTGTGTTGAAGCTGAACAGTTTGCAAATCCAGGGTTTGTCTGATAGGAACAAGCAACAAAACAAATGTCACAGTTTTGAAACACAGCATCTGGTTTTATTAGAAAATACTTTTCCATGACGCTATGAATATGTGTTAGTTTACCCTACTCAACGTAGTCTCCGCATCACTCATACTCACTCACTCAATCCCTACAACAGACTTAGCATAGTTTGAATTATATAATTGTGCTGCTTTGAATCATGTGACTGGCTGAGTAATTCCCTGCAGAAGGAGACAAACTGCATATTAAAAAGCTGAACAAATATTGTTTAAAACAACAACTCCCCCCCCCCAACTAGCATGCTATTTCATGCAACCGCATCTGAAGGAGCTGACCACTGCAGCAGCCACAGGAAGATTTGATATCTAGTAGAAAGCCTTTCCATTTGACAAGGAAAAGGCAAGTGGGAATAGGCTGGACCTGTGGTTTGTTTTCCATTGCCTTTGTGAGCATGTCCTGCTTTTGAAACTGGTTGCATCTAATCTTGTGCGAAATGAATTGCTCCTTGGAGACCTCAGCCAGGAGCTAGGAAGCACTGCCTGGTCGAGGTAAGCACAATCAGGTTTCTTACGGCATCCACACTTTAAATGCATTATTACTTTTCATTGATTGTGTAAGAGAGAAAGAGGTGGGAAAAGGAGGGTTCCAGCTGGTGCATCTGGGAACCACAAAGGGTCTTATTGATTTACCGGTAATATAGAATGAGAGAGGCTTTAGATGAAATTCTGTCAGCTTTTGTCTTGTCTTAGAGCCTCAGTGCTGCTTTCAGGGCTACTAATTGGATTCATTGCTCAGGTTTCTCTGTCTGGAGCGTTAGTCTGTGAAAAATTATAACTTGGGGACCCCCCTTCCTGAACACGGACTAACTTCAAAAGAGGATAGACTTGCAGATATGTGAATCTGTTTTAGTTCTATAGAATGTGTCTGTTTTCCATGCACACTTAAATGGACTGTTGCTGTACAGAGAGAGACAGAGAATATGAAAGAAGCTTTGTGGTCTCAGATCAGGTAGTCAAGATCAGAAAACATACATCTTTGTTGTTTTAGAATGGGGGGATTTGTGTGTTGTTTTTTTTCTCTCTCCACTCAAAGCACCTGGATCAGTGTTTCTCAAACTGTGGGTCAGGACCTACTAGGTGGGTTGCGAGCCAATTTCAGGTGGGTCCCCATTCATTTCAATATTTTATGTTTAATATATTAGACTTGATGCTACCATGGTATGTGACTGCATTTGGGGAAATGCTACAGATCTGTACTTTTAACAAGCTACTAAGTATATTATTTTAACAATGATAGTAAATGGGACTTACTCCTGGGTAAGCATGGGTAGGATTGCACCTTGGATTGTAAAAAATGTTCCTGCTTAATGATGTCACTTCCAGTCATGACATCACTTCCAGTGAGTCCTGACAGATTCTCATTCTAAAAACCAGGTCCTGGTACTAAATGTGTGAGAACCACTGACCTGGATTATATCCATTTTGCTTGAGTCTGCAAAATTTCCTTGTTGGTTGTGTTGGTCAGGTAGATGTTGATGATAATAGTGACAGTTGCCAGTGCCTGCCCAAAAACCCAGTTTGTAGGAATGCGTGGAGATCAGCAGTGGTTCTGACTAGCAGTACTACTGCCAGGATTTGCGGACCGGGTGATTCTCTTGAAATTCTGACCACAACTGAAGCATGTGATAATTGATGGATTCCAACATAGGTGACCCTCTGGAGAACTTCTAGAGCGGTGTTTCTCAAACTGTGGGTTGGGACCCACTAGGTGGGTCGTGAGCCAATTTCAGGTGGGTCCCCATTGATTTTACTATTTTTAACATATTAGACCTGATGCTACCATGGTATGTGATTGCATTTGGGGAAATGTTACAGACCTGTACTTTTAACAAGCTACTATGTATAATTTTTTAATAATGACAGGCAATGGAACTTACTCTTGGGTAAGTGTGGGTAGGATTGCAGCCTAGGATTGTGAGATATTTTCCTGCTTGATGATGTCACTTCTGGTTGATGGCCCACTTCTGGTGGGCCATGATAGATTCTCATTCTAAAAGTGGGTCCAAGTGCTAAATGTGTGAGAACCACTGTTCTTGAGAATTATTTAGAAGACACAAAACACCCATAGGGGAGCCTTGGGGAGCCTCTGTTGCAGTTAAGGGTGATGGAAATAGAAAAGGGATATCCTGTCAGTACTGGTATCTTTGATGATGTTGCTGGCACATGAAAGGGTTTTGCTGTTGACATGATCAACTTACAGCCCAAACCTATCCCCCAACATCCTGTAGCACACACTACTGCTGCTGAAGTGCACACTGCATGCTATTGGGGGAGGGGGGCAACCAGATGGCCCCAAAGGGTCTCCTTGGACCTCCAATGTGTCTCCTTGAACCTATGCCAGCTATTTTGCTGGCTTAAGTCTGAGAAGACTCAGAGGGCATTTTGAGGCAGGGAGAGGGGGATAGCATCTTGGCGTGTGCTGCTACCACTGAAATCCTCCCTCTCCCACCCCCTACCCAGCCCATTCCCTGCCCTAAACTGCCCTTGCTACCAATCTGCCTCTTTCAGTGAAGCATTGGGGAGCTGCTGACACATGTGCAGGGCCTCTGGCAGTTTTGCCAGCAGGCCTAAAGCACACAGTGGCAGCACAGCTTTTGTGCCAGTTTCCCTGGCTCTTCAGTGCTGGATTGTGAGATCTTCCATCATGGCCTGCAAAGGATTGGGCTGTAAATAATGAAATTATGCTGCCGACAATGACTAGAGCAGGTGTGTCAAACATAAGGCCTGCAGGCTGAACACAGCTCCCAGAAGCAATTTATCTGCCCCCCCCTTTATAATTGGGCTCTGTCATAAAAATATGAACAAGATTTGCACATTTTCTCTTTTGTCATTTGCAGCTAACGTTTCTACGTGAGAACAAAGTGCTTATTTCTGGCCATCATCTGCTTAAATGACATCACTTTCTGCTTAATGATGTCACTTCCGGCCCTCAGCAGGCAGCATGAATGCTAACCGGCCCTCTGTGTGAAATGAGTTTGACACCCCGGGACTAGAGTGCCTTAGACCGAAGAGGCCCAAGTTCAAGTTCCCATGCAGTCAAGAAGCTCTCACTCACACACACGCACACATTTTCTCAATCTAATTATCCTCACAGGGCTGTTGTGAAGATAAAATGGGAGGAACCTTGAACTCATTTGAAGAAGGCTAAAAAAATTATAAATCTAATAAAATTATTATGGAAGCATCTCAATACAAGACATCTTTGTAGGCCATATAATCATAACAGTAGAGTTAAAAAAAATGGTGGGGGGGAGATAATTTCTAAGGGAAAAAAATCAGAAAGGTTCCACTTTAGAAAGGAGTTTGGTTTCAATTTTAACTCTTCTGCATCTAAGTGAGAATGATTGCAACACAGAAAGAAGGCAACAGGTTCACATATGGTCTACCAGATTCTGCAACTGAGCACCACTGAATGAGGGACACGTAGCGGCTGGAGCATACTTCATGCTGCTTGCAAGCTAGTGGCAAAAACACAGGGGGCTGCCACTTCAGTACTGTGCACATGCTCAGCTGTTGAGCACCTAGCATGGAAGATGTCATCAGTGGCCTGCACAGAAGGCTGTTACCCACTCAGCAGCCATGTGCCCACACCCCTTTTGACAACCACTGGTTAGACCATTGGGCTCTCCTCCCCATTTAGCAGTACTCTGAAATGACAAAAGCAGATATTCCACAAGTGAACCACTTCACAAACTGCTGCCGAAAATGAAGACAAGATACAAAAAGGTTTTGTTAGCAAAAAAATGAGACACATTGGACAAAAAGTGTATAATCTCCATTTTTGAAGGCTTTGAAATAAATATGAAGGCGGCAAGGCTTGTAGCTCCTGTATAGTACATTAATGAATTTAGGCTGCAGTGAATTCTGTGGGTCTTACTTCTGAGCAAACATGCTTACAGTTGCACAGTAAGTCTGGTAGTCTTATTGTAAGTAGATATTATTATCAGCTTAGCAGAGAAACTGAGGCACATAATGTTTTGGTTTCATCAGGCCTCTGTCACTGTGTCCATGGTGGGTGAGTCATTGGTTCATCAGTCACAGCCATATCAAAAGCATAGGGTGGCTGGAGAGCTACAGCTAATTGCTCAGGCATTAGATGCATGTAATTACCATCACTTAAATCTTTTTCACAAAGAAATGAGAACTGGTGGGCATCCTGCACTTATGCTATGTTCTTGCTTGCTCTTCAAGGGTTAATATGAAATCTGACAAGCATGAGTCAGCTCTTAGAGGAAAAAGGAAGTTTAAATTCATGAGACTTGAGACACAGCTATGGACTGAGCTGCTTTTTGCCAGCTCCCATGTCTCTAATAGTCGCACCTCTCTTTGCTGTCAGTTTTCCCAGAAGACCTCTGAAAACCTGAGAACTAAAAACATCCTGAAATGCTCAAGTTTTTAGCAAGAGTATGTGCTGCCTTTCTGGTTGCATAATGCATATCCTGTGCAAACAGAGCAGAGCCAATGTCAGTGGGAGACAAGGCTCTGGTTTCTGCAGTGGGTTAGTTTGCTGCCCTTCCTCTCAAGGAACAGTTATAATCCACTCCTGCAGAGTTATGCGATAAAGCAGTAGTGTCACTAGGGGGATGCAGGCCACATCAGGGGATGTGCACAGGGGTGTGTGTGACACCACTACCGGCCAACATTTTTAAAATCTTGGTATTTTTGAATAATACCGTAAAGTTATTGTTATGTATGCAAGTTATCCAGTTATCCTGCATAATTGATTGGCTCAGACTTCTGGCTGGCCAATCAGGTGATGGATCGAAATCCTACCATCTGACTGGCCCTCTAGTTAATGTTTCAATTACTACACCAATCACGGGGAGTGTGGGCGGAGCTAAAGGGTATAAAAGCCAGGTGTGTTTGCCTTGTGTCAGATTCATTGCTAAGTTCTGTTCTGAAGATGGAATAAACGTATTGAGCTGTTATCACTATGCCTTCCTTTATTTGCATGGACCCACTATATAAATCATTCAATGCATAATTTCATGCATAATGCAATGAAACAAACTGCATTTAAATATCTCTGTTCAATCAAATAGCCAAAAAACCAGCAGGGGTGGAGCAATAGTGCATCACCATGCCCACCGCCCAGGACATTGCCCTGCCCACTGCATGGGATGAGGTCCATCATGGGGGTGACATGCTGGCCTCCTACACAGAATGGTGCAAACCCAAGAGACACCACTATAGTGAACTCTTTTGCTTCTGCATGGCTCTCTCTACCAGAGTAAAGCTAGGCCTGTACAGGAAAGAGAGGGATAAGTCCCTTCACACTTGCCTACCTTGGTTCCTGGAAGAAGGCAGCCTTTGTACTGCATGAACAGTAGTGCAAAGGCCTTTCCCAGCAACAAAATCAGGCAGTAGCAGGGAATGAAAGACCTTAAGTAAGTTGTCAAAGGCCACTTGGAACACATGAGAATCAAAATTTGCCTTTAGCTACTCAAAGCCCAGTTCTTTCACCAATTCAGATGAGGACTGAACTTAATTTAGTCCTGTGATATGGAGGCACCACTGCACTGAGAAAGTTGCAAGGGAAGGACGAAATGGGCACTAGAACCTAGGAGAAGCTGGCAAAAGAAGGTCATATGGCAATCCCTGTGAATAGAAAGCAGAAGACTAGCCAGAGACAAATGCTGAGAGAGGAAGCAGATGAGAGGTGGCAGTGAGTGGGGATGTGCATAAGTACAAAGAAGGGCTAAGAATGAGGCATACTCAGAGACACATATAATATGTGCACATGGGGAAAATTGACTGCATGCACTGCACTGTGGGTGCAGTGGCTCATGGCCCAACTCAATGAGTGGCATGAAATAAATAAAAAGGAAGACTGTAATATTGGTGTAATAAGATTTGTGGTTTTATTGTGGAGATAAATATACAAGAGAGGGAGAATCAACGAGATATGCACTGCAATACATTCAGAGGTAAGCCCTAAATGACAATGGTTACTAAGCAGGAGGAAAGGAGGATATCTTTACAAGATGAAGGGGGCGCATTAACCCACAGCAGATATGAGGCTAGATCTGAGTTGCTGCAGGGCTAGTTGAGGGCAACTCAGTTGTCGTTTTTTGTATCATTCCAGGGGGAAAGTATGAGGGGAGAAAAGAGAAGGGAGTAGTCTGGCACCTATTCTGGGTGCTGGCCCACTATAAGGCACTGACCTCTCTGGAACAAAGAGCATGCCCTGATTTATCCCATCCCCCACCCTAGGGCTTTCTCCCCTTCCCCACCTCCCTTTCCTTTTTAAAAAACTTTTTTTTGTGGCAGCCACCGTGACTGGGCTACTCTTCTGGCGGTTCTGCTCCTCCCTGGTTTTAGTCCCCATGCTTGGGCTCTGCCTTTTCAAAAGGCAAAGCAAGCAGGGGAGGGAGGGAGGGAGAAGCAGAGCATCCAGGAAAATAATTTGGTCATAGCAGAAGCACAGTGAGGCACCCGGGAAAGGTGGCAGGTGGGCATGGGTGCTCCTTCCACCAATCCACTGGAGGCAGCTGCCAGTAATGGTGATACTGCCAGCAGGGTGAGGCAAACAGCCTTGGGATGCCTTTCACATTGAGTCTCCCTCTAACCCACTGCAGATGGGCCAGCTGAAACCCCCCTTCATTGTCCTACAACAGCAGCCAATGATACCTGCCATGAACCAACCATCTCACCAGCTGCTGCTGATTTTAACATCCTGTAGTATTTCTCTGTAAAGGTGCTTGATATTTTAATTGGCCAAAGCTTTCTCTTAGGGAAAAGGCTGCATTTCTGCCATCATCAGATGATATAATCCCTGTAAGGCATATATAGTGGCTTGCAAATCTGTATTCAGGTTTGTTCTCCTAGGCTAGGAAGGAAAAGCAGGTACGAATCCAGCCTCCCTCTTTCCCTGGTGCTCTCTTCATGCTTCCCAAGCAAATGCTGTGTTTGAGGGCAAATGGCACAAAGGTTGCAGAAACATCTGCTAACTAAGAAACATCAGGGAGATCAATATGAAGTAGGAGGACCTGCTGTGGCAGCTTGTATACACAGCTTTGCAATACTATGTATATGGTGAAATATCTCTCAGGTTACTGTTCCTCACCTGCACAACAACATATTAATTGGCTGTCTTTGACTAGGCCCTTGATCAGCACTGCTGACCTGATTTTAGGGTCTTGCATTAGAATCTCTGATCTGTAGCAATTCAGATGAAGATTCGTACTGTATTTCTATATTCAGGCTATCCAAGTGAAAGTAGGTCCACCTCCAAAGTCACTACTTTATGCCTGATGGCCGCCCACCACTATTTTGCTTCTCTTTCCATCCAGTGAATTTCACACTTCTAGAAAAATGAGTAGATCCTCCAAGTCTGAAGCCTGCCCAACTTTGACCTACAGGAGTTCAGTGGCGTCCCTGCACTGTGGGCTGGGTGTGGACTGCACTGGGTGATTCTAATGTATATAGAACCCTTCAAACTCCACCAGTTATCCTTCAGTGGTGTAGCCTGCTTCTTCTTAGCTGCAGAACACTCCATGCCACTGGTTCTCACAATTTTAGCACTGGGACCCACTTTTTAGAATGAGAAATCTGTCAGGATCCACTGGAAATGGTGTCATGACCCGCAGTGACATCATCAAGCAGGAAAATTTTTAACAATCCTAGACTGCAATCCTGCTCACTTTCCCAGGAGTGAGTCCCATTTACTATATTGTTAAAAGCATATACAGAGTAGCCTGTTCAGTGTACAGATCTGTAACATTTCCCCAACGCAGTCACATGCCATGGTAGTATCAAGTCTAATATATTAAAAATAAAATATTGAAATGAATGGGGACCCACTTGAAATTGGGTTGTGACCCACCTAGTGGGTCCTGGCTCACAATTTGAAAAACACTGCTCCAAGCTTTTTGCAGGCAAGTCACACAGATCATGCTGGCAGGAGATTTTCCAGCAGTTATCCTTCTCGTCACCAACATTCTTAACCTTCCAAGCACTCTCCCACAATAGCTCTCAACAGCAACTCCTCTCTTCCACTGAGGTTCACAACAGCTTATCAGTGACTTTTCTGATCTCACTTCCAGACATGTCCTAGGCTGTGTCTGCTTAGCTTCCAGTAGTTTTTGAGCAGCTCTTCCTCTGGACCATACCTTTCTACCTGAAGGGCAACCTAGATAGTACCTAGGTGTTATCCCTGGGTTGCACCTGGGAATACAAGGCTGAGATGGAGCGGCTTGCTTAAAGCCAAGTTGTGGATTTTATGGGAGAGATGAGATTCAAACTGGGGAATTCGGTTCCCTTTGTAGATAAGCCTACATGGAACAGAACTAGAGAACATGGTTGTCTGATTTCTTTTGAGACAGAACTACTGGGCTTTTCTCACATCATCATGATGCTCTGCCCTCTTAAATTTCAGGCTGTACTCTCAAAGGAACACTTTGATTTGGGCTCAGCAAAGCAGCTTGCATTGTACCTACTGTCACAGCCGTCAAGAATGTAGTGTCTTGTTTTAGCTCTACAGCATAATTTCTGCATATTTCTGAGAAGCCATTATAATTAGTCTGTATTTGCCTCTGAGTGATAGCCAGACAACCTACACTTGAGAATCAAATTGTTACACACCTAAAATAAAAACCATTCCTACCACTGCTCACTCTATTAAAAGAATTCAAAGGTCTCCAGTGATTAACATGCAACCCTGTCTTTCCACCTTTTAGAGCACCCATTGTGTTGAAATCAAACACTGTAGACTTGCATAGCACAGTCACAGCTAGTTGAAAATATATGTAATTTAAATCTTACTTATTATAAATGATTATGATCATTCATTTTTCTTCAACATGTTTAAATGCCCAACTTGCTGTTACATGCAGTCAAACATTTTAGTTTCAAAACTTTGGAAGGTTTCCATATCTCCCACTCACAATTATTTGGGGGGGAAAAAATGTTTACATGTTATTGACCGTGTATAAGCATTGACAAGTGTGTAAGAGAGAGAACAAGTTGTTTCAATGTAACCTGAGCATGTGGGTATGTATTTATTTATTGCAATATCTATATACCACCTTTCTCATAGACTCAGAGGTGTTTTCCATAGGCAGGCTAAACATAAGCCCCTTTCAGTGAGGTTCTTAAAGTATTGTTCCATGAGAATATCTCTTAGAACCTTCAATTTCTCCAGATGTTCCCCTTCATAGTGTAGTTGTCATCCTTGCTACTGACCCTTGTACCCTTCCAGCTCTTGCAGGCAGCTGCAAACCAAGCTTCAGACCAGTTCTCAAGATGTTTTCTATTTTTTGCCAGCTGACTCCTCCACACTTCTCTACATTCCTCCACAGCAGTGGCGGGCACAGCAGTGGCGGGCACAGCAGTGGCGGGCACAGCATGGGGCGCTGCACCCATGGGCCTTGTGAGGGTGGCACCACCGCGCCTGCCCCACTGCTGCCACCTCTGCCTGCCGTGCCGCCTCCACCTGCTTCCAGAGCTATTTCAGCCCTGTGTGGCATTCAGGATTGCTCTGCAAGCCTTCTGAGGCTTCTGACATGGTGTTAAGCAATACTTCTGGGAAACCAGAAGTTCACGTTGGAAGCCTCAGAAGGCTTTCAGAATGTTCCTGAACATTGTGCAAGGCTCAGTGCAGCTAGGTAAATATCCAGGCGGGGGAGGGGCCAGTGTGATGCGGGAGGCAGCATTGCAGACCTATGCCCCAGGGCACCACAAGGGCCAGGTCCCTAACTGCTTCACAGAGATATGCCAGCAACTTCTCACAGTCTCTAGGTCTCTCTTCCAAGCAGCTGATCTTCCTTAGCTTTTTCAGGCAAGGTGATAGCTCAGCTTCAGCCCATACCTCCTACCTCTATTTAAGGAAAACATAGGCTTATAGTTTATAAAGGACTGCAGTGGTGGCAGCAACAATACAGCATTTACACACCATTTTATAACCACCCATTTCAGTATTGTCAGTGCTGAACAATATTGAACTAAATAGGCCAATGGACTCACTATAAAGCTGATTATTACGTCCATCTGACTTGTCTCCCTGCTTTTTTAAGTCTGGTGGATAGGAACACGAAATAGGGATTGTTCTGATGCAGTGGGGGTTCCATAAGGATCCCCATTTGTCTACCATGAATAGCAGCTAAATATAAAGACAAATGACTTTCTGAGAATCTATGGCATTTAGAAACAAAAGATTTTGAAAGACATCATACATTTAAAGCCGAGTCTCTGCATAAATGGAATACACAGTTTTTTTAAAAAGTGCTGTTTGTGGAAGGTTTCCAAGATGCAATGCTAATACCTTCAAGAAGATGTAATGCTAATACATTCAAGTAGACTGGGGTTATTCTTACCTGAGGCTCAAACAACAAAAGTGTGAGAATGTTTTGAATTAGAATATTATTAATTGCTTTTTAAAAGAAAGACTATTTCAAACAGGTTATTTGTATGAAAGCATATACGTATATACTGTACATACATACATGAATGTCCTTGGCAGACAGATACGGAATACTTGTACGATAGATGCTTTCATGCTGGTGGTAAGGGTGACGTTGGAAGTCAATTAAGTCAGGCACTGGCTGAGAGTCCACACCCATCAGAGTGTCCATGCAGAAAGGCTGAACTCTCAGTCAAAGCTCCCAAGATGCCATTGTGAGGCAGGAGGGTGGCACCTTGGAGACCTAAGGCAGGGCTGTGTCCCAGGTCCCCAGCAGACCAAGCACTGGCTGGCAGAACCATCATCATATATTGAGCAGACTTTGCCATCTATAAAATCACATCATTTATATTTTCAGTGCCTGTCATTGTTGAATTGGCTATGGTCACATTTGTGCTGAGCTTTAGAGATGCTGCTTTTGAAATGTTTTGCTTTCCTTCCCATGAGGCATGCTTGTTATTTAAAGCTGATACCGGGCCTCTTGCCCTGCTGCTGAATTTTATGCTATTGCTCTGTTCAGAGCCAGTCTCAAGCAAATGTCAGAATGAAAGGCCAATTAGAGTGAATTAGACCACAGCATTTAGTTTTCAAAAATGATTGTCAGTATGTCTTCCATGGGTTTTTTTTTGGGGGGGGGGCTTCCTGCTGATTAGAGCTGTGATCATGGAAGGGTCTGCAGAAGACTTTCTCACATACACATGCAAGTTATTCCAGGGCCATTTTCTGAATTTTCAAATTTCACATTAAGGGAGGAGGAGGAAAAGAAATATCTTTTTTTATTTATGGAAAAATAAAGAAAAGATGCAGGCAGTAGTCTATGTCACTGTTCAGTAAACGTAACTTCTATTGCTTCTGTCTTCCAATAGTCTGGCAAATGTGTACAATGGCATTTTCTACTTTTTAATTAACTATAAACATTTTAGATCAATTTAGGGTTTTTGTTTGTTTTCTTCACTAATTGATATCTAATGTTTTAACAACATTCAAGGTTTCATAGCATCATAATGTAACAACTTAAGGGCCCAATCCTATCCAACTTTCCAGCACCAACACAGCCTCAATGCAGCCCACCCAATACAACTGGAGGAGGCATCTGTGACTGCCCACCACCACCACCACAGGATGCAGTGCAGGCCCCATTGGAATGGCTGCCTCAGCAATGGAAAATGGGACAAGCCCTAAGTCATATCTGAGGGTTGTAAATACCTGTTCAGTGTCACCCCAAAATTGAGATTCAGGTGGTGGAGCCTGTTGCTGTTGCATAGTTGTACAAAAGGGATTGTGTAGGTTCAAAGGAATGCATGTAACTTGTTCAGCAACACTACTTTGTGTCCTTAGACCTAGATTCACTTTAGTTTCTTATTTTGAGTAATACTTGCTTGGGTAAGGGAGGAAAGAAGCTGAAACAAGGAATTAATCACAGCCCACTGACATCCATTAGAAGGAAAATTATTTTAAAATCTCTATTCAATCACAGATTCTATAAAGGGTAACTTTCAGTGCGACAAAACCCCAGAGGTTAGATGTGATGAGGAATGCAGGGAAAGAAAGAAGAAAGAGAAAACCTGATCTAATCCAGTCCACAACCTTGTGCAACACAGTATTATATGACAATACATTTCTTTGCCTTTTTTTTTTTTTGTCTTATTATAAATCTCCACTTTTACATCTGGATCCAAGAAGCATTTGTATTTTGCATCTGTCTGTTATGCATTGTGTGGGTGTCCCAGCTTGCTTAAATACACAGGCAGGGACTGTGCCCTCTGCTGAGCTCACATGAACTCTATACTTTGTAATTGCCAAATCACTTGAAAGAAGCAGGCAACTAATTACTGTTGATTGTTGGAGGATGGAACTGGGGCTCTCGTGGAGCAGAAGATTGAGACCACATTGAGTTTGGCGTTGATGCATCTGCAGATAATCACTAGCTTCCTTATTCTTCCACCAGTCCCACTCCCTTCCTCTCTGCTCTCTCCCCTGGCACATTTGCGACAGTGCACACTGACAGTAAGCCAACGTGCAGGGCTCAGGACTGGGCTCTTAGGCTCTCTGACGTGCCTAGAAGAACTGACACTAGAGCTCAAGGTCAGGGAGCAGTCTACATGGCATTTGAAGCTTATGTATAATTAATATACATACATGACGTATGACCATGCCTTGCTGAAAATGCAAGTAGGGCAGCCAGAAATGTAAGGAGCTCAAAGGCAGGGTCAGCATTGGGGGTCCACTGAACCCTGGGGCATGGTCTAGTTCCAGGCCTCTTTATTTGCGCATATTCTCTCTGCCCTGTTTTCCTCTTCCTCCACCTTACTTTCCTCTTGCCTACTCCTAGCTTGTTCTTCCCTACCACCGCCCTCTGTTTGAATCACTCTCCCCTGCCTTACTTGTGGGCTGGCTGGGCATGGATAGAAGGGCAGGGGCTGGCTCCTTCCCTTCCCAGCCTCCTGCCTTGCAATGCTCCCAGGTGGTCGAATAATTGCCTGGGAAGTACTGGCCATTGTATGAAGGGGTAACTAGCCTAGAAGATTACCACTAACAACCTTCAAGAAGAAATAATATCCCCCACTACTTAATCGGGGGAATGTGTTTGTCTTGGAGGTGCTGCTATATGGAAGAAGAGGGAGAAAGGGGCAGACAGGATGGAGCCAATGGGTCCAGTGCCTGTGATACGTAGAATGCAGTGAGTAAATGAAGTGTAGGGTTTAAGCACGAGAGACCCAAGTTCAAGTCACTGCCCTGTTACAGAAGATTAAGGAACAACCTTGGATTAATGCCCTTGCCTGGCTTTTAAAAATTGTACTGGTTCCATCAGTGGGACTCCCATAGGTTGTGGCAATGGCATGACTACATTGAGGAAACAATATTAGAGGAATGGTGGTGCCAAATGGTGCCGTAGTTTATTGTAGGCCTAGCATGTTTTGAGTGGGTGCCAATGATGAAGCAAAACAGCCATCTATATTGCAGTAAAGGTGTGCCCCCTTACCATTCCAGAACCTTCCCACGGTTAAGTGAAACCATGGATACGAGGGAATGCTCCGCACACACCCCGGAGGCAAGGGGAGCTTCTCCTGTTCTTCTAATGCCTTTTAAAGGCATAAAAAGTCACTTCTGGTTTTTGGCTGAAAACCGGAAGTTGCATTTTTTCAGACAGTAATCATTATTATGAGCCCAGCAGAAGCTGCTGGTGGACATGCACAGCCTCTGCTGGGCTCAGAAGATGCTCCGGAGGTGATGGCTCCCCTCACTTCCAGAGGGGGTGTGGGGGGTGGCCCCACAAATCTGATCCATGGATAAGTGAAACTGTGGATACAGGATAGGCGGATACGGCCCCTCCTTGTATTTCAAGTTAATAATATCAAAGACAACTTTGCTTCATCTTTTTCCTAAAGAAGTGTCCACTTGAAATGTGCTGGGCCTACAATATATCTTATTTCAGTGCACCGTTAAGGTTTCTTTTCTTTGTTTCTGGATTGGTCTTCTACCTGTCTTCCCTTGTGTATGACTCAGTTTTTGCAAAACACTGCAACATTGGCCAGTTAAAATGATCATAATGCAGGCAGTCACCCTGTAGTATATTTGCTTAAAAATCATTCCCATTCTTGTAGAACGCCACCAGAAAGGACAGCTGCATTGCCAAAAGGCTTAGGGTGCAGTCCCAACCAACTTTCTAGGACCAAAGTAAGGGCAATGCAACTCCCAGGTAAGGGAACAAACATTGTCTGACCTTGAGGGGCCTCCAGACTGGTGCTCAATTGCAGAATGCAGCACATGCCTCACTGGCACAACTATGCCTGTGCTGAAAAGTTGGTTAGGATTGCACCCTTATTTGTAGATTAACAGGCAGTTTCCTATTCAGGTCCTGGTTAGGCCTAGAAGACTGATTTAGATTCAGTGAGGAAGCTATAACAGCAATACAGATGGATCAGTATCATATTCTTAATTTCTAGTTTGCTTCATCTGGGAAGATATTAGTCCTGCCTTTCAGAGAGCATCAGTATTTTAACAACTAAAATGAGCTACCGGAGGCTTTTCTCCTCTATTAGTCTAGGATGAAATCTGACATTTTTGAGGTTTCTAGAAATAGTTGGATTTTAAGATACTTGATGTTTATACGTTTCAGTGTCTACTCCAGACATTACAGCTCATCCACTGTGTTGTGCATTCATCTCCCATTTTCAACCATGCAGAATGAATTGTGTGCTGACGTATATGTGGATTTGCATGCTGTCAGTCACATTACTAGTGCTTAACTCTTTCTATGATCCAGGCTTTCGCATGCAATTCTTTGCTATGTGAGACCAAGGGGGAATGTGATCTAAATAAGAATCTGATTCAAATTATGGTAGTGACCTGAAGAAACTGCCTGGATTGATTCTTTCCTTATGTGGTGACTGCTACTGTGAATTGGCCAATATGAATCATTATCACAGCTCACTGTATCCTAGATCATTGCTGAGCCACAATGTTGTGATGTGTGATCTTGATACGCCATGAGAATGTGCAGATTCATTAATATGATTGCGTGTCAGGCCAAAAAGAAATATTAACTTCTACTGGCTTCACTTGGCCCTAAAATATATTTAATTATTCTGTTTGTAGACCACCTCATTTTAAGGTCCTTGTTCTGGGGTGGACTGGTAAGGAGGAATAACAAGAAGCATTTTCAAATGTTAAAATCTTGCCTATATACTGCCCTATCCTAGGCCACAAAAGTCTACCAAAAATGTCTTACACTACTTCCACGAGGTGCTTTGACTTTGAACTTGGCCCCATATGTTGCATATGGATTGACCATATCATAAGTGAGAGACTAATTTTTCCTAGTATTTCACCACAATCTCTAACATCATCCAAGACTAATCTCAAGGATTTTGTGTCCAAATTTTAAAAGGGTATACTAAGAAGGGTTCTTGTTGGTTGCTCCACACACATTTTTCTAAGACTTGCTGCAGATAACTTTTTAAGCTATTTTATTAGAATAGTTTTACCCAATAAAGAACACATTGCTCAAAAGATTGAAAGTATTTTGTTTTGAATAATAAATTATCCTCTGGGTCTGCAACATTTACTTCTTCAATGAGCTACCATGATTGCTGCCACTGGGAGCGATGCTATGTTGGGATGAACAAAGACAGTTGCTCCTCCCCTGCTACATACAGTATACAATTGCTGCCGCTTTAGAAGTTACCTCATTTAGAAATAATTACATATTTAAAATTAGTCTCTTTTCATTTGAATACTTTTGGCCTAGATCCTTATTTTTTGACAACTTCTGTCATTACATTTTTGACATAGTATGTCTAGAGGTCGCATTAACTGAGGCATGAACCGAATGTGCAGAATCAGACTAATGTCGAAGTTGATTCTTACAGGTAGTTCAGGACAGGCTAAAAACAAATAGGGTGCAGGGGAAACAGAAACAAAGGTTTGCCTAGAGACCTCTGTTTTTAGGCAGACTTCATCATTGTAAGTCACAGAACAGTTGCTATTTTCAAAAACAACTGGTTGGCATTTGCAAGGTCTGTTGGGAGGCTGTGGCCAATGAGGCCACATTAGTTTCCAAATTAGTGGCCAAATTAGTGGCCAAATTAGTTTCAGCTGTGTGGCCAAATTAGTGGCCAAATTAGTTTCAGCTGTGTTTCATCTCAGGGCAGCAGGAAAGGTCTAAGGGCCCAATCCTATTCAACTTTCCCACACCAGTGCAGCTGCAGTGCAGCCCCAAGGTAAGGGAACAAGTGTTCCCATACCTTGAGGCTCTGTGAGGGACTTCCCACTGCAGGATGCAGTGCACACCCCATTGGCACAGGTGCACCAGCCCTGGAAAATTGGATAGGATTGGGCCCTAAGGCAGGGTTTCTTGACAGTGTCTACAAGAACATTTGGAATGAGAAAGGGGGAAAGGAAAAGATGTTGGAGCTTGCAGATGAAAAATCCACAAATCCACAATTATTTTCTCAGAAATAATTCCAATTAAAACAATGGGGCAGGAAGGAAAAGAGAAAGCTTAAAGGCATGCTAATTTTTATCTTGCTTTTCCTCCTGGAAGCTCACGGTGTTACTCATAGTCCTGCTTTTTATCCGCATAACAACCCATCAAGGTAGGTTATGGCAAGAGATAGTGACTGACCTCCTATTGAGTGGCTGAGAGGAAATTAGAACCAAGGTTTCCTTTTAGAAATAGGCTATGTCAGAATGCCAGATGCAAGGGAGGCACCAGGATGCAGGTCTCTTGTTATCTGGTGTGCTCCCTGGGGCATTTGGTGGGCTGCTGTGAGATACAGGAAGCTGGACTAGATGGGCCTATGGCCTGATCCAGTGGGGCTGTTCTTATTTTCTTATGTTCCTGCAGTGCTTTAGCCAACCAACCACACTGGCAGTTATTAAAGGCCGGATAAAGATAAAATTTGCTTACCCTCCATATTGAAAAGGAACCTTAAAGCAATGAAGCGAAAACCTCCCTCAAAAATTTCCAAAGAAAGAAACCCACCCACTTTATAATGTTCCAGATGTTTAGTTAGAATAAGCTTCATTGACCTGGAATACTGAAGTGCACCAACATTCTCAATGAAGCATAGTTAATGCTTTTGATAGGGTTTGTTTCAGAATGTTTGGTTTGAATTTCAGTATATTTCATTTTGCCAGTGAGTGGATGGAGAGAGCATTTAAAGATGAAAAGCACATATTTTAAGCATATACTTGTATGTATTAAACATGCACTGTCATTTCCCGACTTGTAAAACTGATGTTCTTTGAGCCCAATTTTATCCTCCCCCCCACGGCTACCGCAGCTGCACTAAAAACAGGCATGCTGTATCCAGCGGGGGGGGGGGGGGGAGATTGGGAGGCTTACAGAGGTGTAAGTGGATTTAATTCAACCTGCAATGGGTCTCCTTGGACCTGCACTAGTGATTTTGCTAGCACATGTTCAAGGAGAGAAAGGGGGTGGGGAGACTGCAGGAAAGGGGGGGGTAGGATCTGGCACTGTTGAATCTTATTTTAATAAAGGAAAACACTAGTTTACATCCATTTAAAAATATGCTGCAGTGTCACACAGTGTTTCTTTACCAAAGATATACTTTACAAAAATGGGAAGTGAGTTTTATAGAAAAGTGTTCTTAAAGAATTAAATATGCCCCATCATTCAAACAGACCAACTGTGCTGTAGTATTTCTTCAAACCATTAGTTTACTCTAGGTTCATTGTGATCCAGAACTCATTTTTTTACTGCTATGTATCTTTTGAGAAGGGTAAACAAAGCTTATTTCCCTTTCATTCAAAGCTCCACGGATGGCATGCATATTGCTCTGACTGTTAACGAAACTAGCTATCTCTCAATATGGCAGAGAAATGATAACATGTGGCAGAGCAAAAATAAACAGCCTTTCTCAATGGGCCTTTTGCTCTCTACCAGTCCTTGGTGAAAGTGCAAGCATCTGCATGGGACCTGGGAATTTGACAGTGAAAAATGAGGAGCTGAGGATGGAGTCATTAAACAATCTTCGTGTTGCTTCTATCACATATAAAGGATCGTAGGATACAGCTGCTTGGGCCATATTTCAGGGATCAGACATGTGCATTCTGTCAGCATTTTCAACCCACAGGGCACCCATATGGCCCTCTGCACTGCAGATCCATGAGGTGCTTACATCCTGATTCAAGGACATGTTGTCCACACTGACCTCTCACTTCATTTATTCTTTTCTGTGATATCTTCCTCTATTTCCAATTTAGCAATAAAGTACTAAAGCTGGAGGAGGTTTTCGTTCAGGTGTGTCCATAGAAAAACTATGCTAATATACATTGTAACAGCACAATCCTATCCATTGTGATCAATGAGATTTACTCCCAGGAAAGTATGTACAGTATTGCAGCCTAAATCCAATCCATAATCTCCTGCCTTGAACCAATATACTTCACACAATTACCCACAGTCATGAAACATAAGAACCCTATTGAATTAAAGACTCACCTACCAAGCCTTGCACAGACTACTGGGAGTTTGTTAAAACATTTGTTTTTGCTGCCTCCCTTACAAAAAAAATAGGGGCACTGTCAGGCCCTGGCTGGCTTCAGAACATGGCAAATGGACTGCATTTGGCCTGATAGGTAACATTGTGCAGGCCAAGAATAGGCTTCCAAGTCTCTTGGGATAACAGCTTTATACATACAGTATCTGGTTCGTTTCCATTTCTACTAAAATGAGATACAGTTGATCAGTAGTTAAAGTGTGCAGGGATAGATAAACTGGAATACTAGGAAAACATAATGAAGTTCTGAAAACACATTCCACTCACATTTGTCACTGAATTTCAAGTGTCAGCAAAACATGCTAGTACCTGACCTGGACAATCTAATAGCAGTCTTGGATCTAGAAAGCCAGGGAGGATTTGCCAAAAGTTGCTTCCTTTATGGGGAGGTTACATGAGAGATGAGGCTATATCAGGGGAGGGGGGAAATAATGGACCTCAGTTTTCTCTGCAGAGCCATGTGCGTACTAGGACCCCATCCCCCAAGCTTCTCTATTTTTCCCCTTGATCTTCCAGCACAAGAGTCTTCTCATGTCCATTTCCATGATGTACAGAGGAGCTTGTATTTCTGCAGAAGGGGAATGGGATCCAGAGAAAACATTAATTATATTGTCAGAAAAATGCCTTGCTTCATTTCAATACTCAGCATTGCTAGCCATCTAAAGGTTACAAACAGAAACAGTGTTCTATTTATAGAATAGAAACTTGTTTGTCTTTGGGGGAGGTTCCTTTTAATTTGGGGAAAATTTTACTGGAATGAACATGAGATTGACAGTTTATGCTAAGTCAAGCACAATGTAGGCAGATGCTGCGAAAGCATCTGCTCATTTCTCCAATGACTCTACCTTAGTTTTTTTAAATGCAGCTGCCTCTCTGCTCCAGAGCGTCTCAGTGTGGTGCTCACAGTAAGGCAGATATTCTCTCAAACAGTGGACTGTTTCACAGGGGCAACCTGTCCACACAGTTTTGCCATTCATTCCTTTCCCATTAAAAGTCACTGTTTCATTACTGTCCAGACAGACCTATGTTCACTCAACCTTATCCTGAACCCAATGAAGTACCTGGCAGAATCCAAATTTCCTATTTATATACTGCCATCCAGTGGCATTGCTAGGGGGTGTGGGTCTTACCAGGTGACGTGCACAGGGGGTATGTTTGACACCACTACTGGCCAAAATTGTTAAAATCTTGGTTTTTTAGAATAATACTATCATGTTATGTATCATCTGATGTGGAATTTAATGCGGAGTGCAATGAAACAAACTGTGTTGAAATATCTGTATTCTATCAAAAGTTATAGCCAAAAACCAGAAAAGGAAAGCACAACCCTTATGTAACAAAAAGTGGATTTTCTTAACTCAAAACTGACCAATGATGCTGACCATTTCAAGATCCAATGAGGTGTTATTATGACACAGCAGGGAATCAATAAGGTGTTAGTACGTCAGCTTTCATTTCCATGGATCAGGGCTAATACTAGAACTCTTACTCAGTTGTGTGTCATCAAGTTGGCCACTGGTTTTTTGTTAGTTACTGATTTGTTGGGTGACTTGTACTATTATATATTAAAATGAATACATAAATAAAGTTAATGGGGTTTATACCTACCCTAGTGATGCCATTGCATTTAGGCTGTGCATATGATATTGTAATTTATTCTGTATGGTCTGGTACAGGAGGAGGTCCATTATGGGGGTGATGCAATGAGCTCTTGCACCAGGTGACCAAACTGTAGTGACACCTCTGGAGCTGATCACCAAGTGTGGCACTGTTTGTGTATTTGATTCATTCCTCCTAATTTTAAAAGAAATAAGTCAAGATGTTCAGTAAGTGTTACAGTTTGTGTATTTGTTTCTGTTCATTTTTACAGAAATATATAAGTACGTATGTTTAGGCTGCGTGCATGACATTGTAATTTAAAGGTGCAATTTTAATGATGCAAGTGCGGGCCAATGATGTCTCTCCACACCCACTGTCTGGGGGCATTACCCACCCAGTGTGTGGGAAGATATCCATCATGGGGGTGTCACGCTGGCCTCCCACACTGGGTGACACAAACTGGTGCTATCAATGTACTATCTGATGTATGCAAACTTTTGTAGTGGGATCCTTGCCCTCCAGGCTTAATCTCTCTGGCAACTCCTTCTGGTACGCAAGTAAATAAATTCATTTATAAGACCAATTCATTTTCTAGCAGCCATTCATTTACAAGACCAGCCATATTCACAATTCCCCATTCAAATATTTATACAAACTACATCATATAAAAGTAAGTGCTCATATTCATCACAACCTACAGTCATCCATATATACTCAATCATACCAACAAATGATTGCCTTCAGGGCTCAGATATACTTACCTATCCCTCCCACACATCACACTCACACTTTCACCCTATTTCACATTTCTTGGGGGGGGGGACATTGCTCCATGAGCTCTCCCATTACTGAATCATGCATGCTCCATTTTCCTCCAATATTTATATTCATTTTTTGAGGTTATTTCATTTTAACCTATTTAATTTTTTATTATCAACTACCTTGAGTTCTTTCTGGGAGAAATGGGAGAATATAAATTTTAAAAATAGAAAATAAAATAGGCACATATACTGCCAAAAACATTTAAATAAATGTTTGAACTAGAAACAAGACTAGATATTAGGCATTGCATAGAATGATATGAAAGCTAACAGCTTAACAGAACTTCTCTATTCAGTTTGTATGAGCAGTAGTGATGAGTCATGGGGTGACTCAAGGCTGATTCATGTGAGCATTCTCTAAAGTTTTTGCCTAGATTTGACTTTTTCAGCCATCTCTGATTGGATATACACTTGTCACCCAATATTTTTGAATTGTTGACATATATTGAGATTGTACCAATATGCAGCAGTCCTTCACCAGTAACAAATTAGCACCTTTTAAATAGTAATATGAAACTGATTCAAAATCCAAATCACAACATTCTAAGGCAGCGATTTTTAACCATTGTGCCACGGATGATCCGCAGGTGTGCCGCAGCAGTTTGGGGAAGGGTAATTTATTAGTAGGGTCACCGGGGGATGTGAGCCGTATGCCGGCAGCATGGTGTGCCTCGTCAATTGTAAAAAAAATGATGGTGTGCCTTGGCAATTTTAGTGCCTTGTCAGTGTGCTGTGAGATTAAAAAGGTTGAAAATCGCTGTTCTAAGGGTTACTTCACATTTGACTGTTATCAAATGTGATAAGTTATTGGGATACACATATAGCACAAATTCATGAGCACTGCAGGATTACATTAATTATTAAGGGTGCATTTATGTATAATTAGGAACATGTCTCTCTAACATTTTTTGAAGGGGTGGGTAGAAAATAATTGGATCACAGAATCTTAAGATTTTATGAGAGGGAGAGAGAGATTACACTACCCAAAGCCCTGGATAGGTGTAACTCTAGTGAGTTTCCAAAAATTCAAGAATGGGGAGCAGACATTGAGATCACTTCTTTGCACACCCTTGTTGTCTGAACCTGGTGCAGACTATTTGCCACCCTCAACAGATGATCTTGGGAACCATAAAGGAACCTAGAGGGGAAAATGGTCTCTAATAGACATAATCAGTGGAGAATCCTAATTAGTTCTCATTGCTGTGGTGACAAGCGTGCATCTTGCAGGGAACCATGTTTGCCCTACATACATGCTGCAAGGAAGAATATCTGTATAGAACCTGCAATTAATTTAAAGAAAAATGCGTTCACATTTTCTTAACAGGCAGTTTGGGTGTCGTTGCACCTTAGTCCCTGCTATACTATACACATGGCACTTTTAAAATTGGCTTAATCATATCCTGCATTCTTCTCCTATATAGGTTATCTATGGGGGGTGGGGGGTTGAATCTTCCCTCAGTGCAAGGTGAATAGAATGAGCCTTGACAATGCACTGCAGCTCTATAAGAGCTTATCTTTTTCTTCCCCCCCCCCCCCCGCTATGTTGCAGTCTCCAATTCCTTCAAGGTCCAGGGCTCCCACATCTTGTTTGCATTCAGTTTTGCTGTCTCACACTTAAGCATAGACTGAGCAGCAAGACCTATTCCATCTTAAGTAGTGTGGCATCTCTTGGAAGGCAAAATTTCCTTGGTTCAGCAGAGATTGACAAAAGAATTGCCTTCAGATGAAGGTTTTGCTTCAGTGTTATAGGCTTTGTGGTGATCTTTAGTGGGAAGAAAAACACCCTGCCTAGACTCTAAGTACCCAAGGGTCATACTGGAGCTCTTGAGGTCAGCTGTGCTTTTCAAGAAAGGTGGTGGAAACAAAGAGAGGGCATTCATCCCAGATTAGTGCTCTGAACAGCTTCAGTAAGTCTGCTGTTCTTCTTGGTGACCCTTGGGCCACATTAGAATGGAGAAGGAGGATTTGATTTTTGGAAGAGCTTGCCCTGATGTCACTAACTACAGCAAGCCACTGTCAATGGGTATCATTGTGAACCATAGGACAGATATAGCATCTGAGATATTTTAAAAGAGATGCCAACAGGATACAAGAGCAGGAACGAAAAGAATTGTTAAAGGCAGAAGGGGAACTAGTTCCACTGAATGTGCAGCATAGGAGCCTTTGATTCTCTTATCATAGGAATTGGAAGTTGGCTCAGGGGTCCAATCTAGCCCCAGGAATATTCCAATCAGTCCTCTGGCATATCTCAAACTCTCTATAACAGTGGTTGTCACACACTTAGCACCAGGACACACTTTTTAGAATGAGAATCTGTCAGGCCCCACCGGAAGTGATGTCATGACCGGAATTGACATCATCAAGCAGGACAATTAACAATCCTAGGCTGCAATCCTGCCCACAATTACCCAGGAGTAAGTCCCATTTACTATCATTGTTAAAAGATTATACATAGTAGCTTGTTAAGAGTACAGGTCTGTAACATTTCCCCAAATGCAGTCACATCCCATGGTGGCATTAATATATTTTAAAAATATTGAAATGAATGGGGACCCACCTGAATTTGGCTCACGACCCACCTGGTGGGTCCTGACCCACAGTTTGAGAAACACTGCTCTACAGCCTTGCTCAGAATGGACTCAGATACAGGTGCGAAGCACTGGTGTTCCTGGAAGGGGGGGGGAACACTAATTTTCTTCAGGTGCCTGGATGCCCGTGCAAAGTAGCCCTCAGCTTCCAAGCCAGTTGCAGCTGCAAAAGCAAAGCAGAGGTGTCTCCAAGTGGCTGAGAAGTCATGGGTGAGGGGGCGCTTTGCAGGGGCATCTCTGCCTCTGCATCTGAAGAAACTTAGTGTCCCCCCCCCTCCAGGAACACCAGTGGTACTAGTCAGAAACCAAAACTCCACCATTTTTCTGGACCCATTTTGAAACGTGGACTCCATCTTACTCCCAGTGACATCCTGGAGGCATGACAGGGTCCAAATTTGTTCTTCAACATATGCCCCCCCCATTTAACTGAAACAACAGATGCCTCCAAAACACTGAAACAGCATGCTTGAGAAATGTCCCTTCTGAAGGCACTAGAGCATCCTCTGAACATCAGGCGCTCTGGAAACCGCACTCCCCAGTGTTGCTTGCGCAGACAGGGGAAAAGGAGTTCTTGACACTACTATTAGCAGGGAAGCTGGGCCTGAGCTTGTCCTGAGCTGAGTTTGTCATGCGTTGAGGAAGGGCAGCCTCCTCAGTTCCACACCCCCTTCTAAACTTTGGAACTAGTTCTACTTACATCAGTTTGGAACTCGTTTTACTCCTTCAGCAAGCCTAAGCTGCTTTCTCCTAACCAAGTGAAAGCTGGTTGGAATTCCCTCCTCCCCCCATCCCCAGAGCCCACCTCAACAGCTGGTGGGCTGCTGCCTGCCCTTCTGATGTGCCTCTTTAATGATGGGTGAGCAGCAAGCAGCAGAGCCTGTGAGGTCCAGGAGGGGGCGTTTCTGGGACTCTTCCTCTGTACCGTGGAGATGGTCGAGGCCTCTCCTTTGCCCTGTGCAGCAGAGTGAGGCTGCAATCCCAGCCACACTTTCCTGGGAGCAAGCCCCATAGACTGTAAAGGGACTGACTTCTGAGTAGACATGTCTGGGCTTGGGCCCTGTGGCTGCCATTCTAGCCACACTTTCCTGGGAGGAAGCCCCACTGAGTCTACTGGGACCTTCTTCTGAGTAGGCTTGGGCTCTCGTGGCCAGCCCGCAGCAGCTCTGTTGCCTGCCCGCCAGCCTTTGCTTGGCCCGTGGACGTTGTCCCAGCTCGGCTCTCGCAGCCTGCCCCGGAGACGCGGTTCTTACTGCTGCTGTTTCCCGCGCTCATGCCTGAGGCGCTGCCCGCCTGGGACGGCAGCATTGTCGCGTGCAGGCAGTGGGCGAGCAGCGCCCTGCCCGGGGAGCGCAGCGGCAGCCCCGCGCCCTCGCCTCCCCTGCTGCGTCCGAAAGTGCCAGCGCGCAGCAGGGCTCAGGGAGGAGCTGCCCAGGAGTAGCCGCGCTTGCAAGGTGGGAGGCGGAGGCAGGCCGCACACAGGTACGAGCCGTGCAGTTGCCGCCCTTCCCCTTGGGTCAGGCGGCGGGTCAGGCGGCGGGGGCGCCCATGGCTCAGGCTCGGCTTCTCCCTGGTGGGCTCTTCCCCCAGCCCAGCGCGTCTTCCCTCCCTCCCGGGGTGTGAGTGTGAGTGAGTGTGGCAGGCGGAGGCGATGGCGGACTGCATGCACACCACCAGGCAGCCCGGGATGCTTGCTTTCGCCTCCTCCTCCTCCTCCTCCTCCTCCGGCCGCAGGGATGGCTCAGCTCCAGACCAGAGCGCGGAGAAGAAGCCTCAGAAAAGAGCCTTCTACCTCGTGAGGATGAAGCCGCTGAAGGAGCCCGTGACCAGCAACAACAACAACGTGTCTTTTGTGATACACTGTCACATAGGCAAGGAGATCAAGCACATATGCAGCAACTGCAGTCGCGGGGAGGAAGCCCGTGAGGGTGAGTTCTCTGATCTGAGGTCTGTGTGTGTGTGTGTGAGAGAGAGAGGCTGTTTCCTTGTGCTCCATCTGTGTACATGCCAGCCTTCCTCCCGGTGACGGGATGCTTAGCTGGTTCCTTCAGGGACTGCGGGAGGAGAGGAGTCAGGGAATCAGTGGGCCTGGCAGCTCTTTGGCATGCTAGGCAAAGCAGGCATTTCACCTCCAGACCTCTTTTGCAGAGCTTCTGTGGCAACCTGCCTTCATCATCCTTCCAATGCCTGATTTATACTAGGCTTTCATCTGGGGCACATCAACTTTTTTTTTTCTCTCCCCCACCCCCAATGCACTGCAGCAAGAGTTTGCCTGACTTAATTATTATTGGTATTTGGGTGGCTGCTTTCTGTGGAATCACTCTCCGGTGATCTGTCACTGTGTCTTCTTCCAACGCCTTGGGATGTGTGCAGAGTTCTTGGCTGGTATCTCCTTGGGCTTAGTGTGGCACCTTTCCTTGGGACAGTTCCAACAGTGCTTGCCACTCTCCTGACACTGAGTGTAAAATTCTGGAGGGTACATTCAGATAAAGTTCAGTAGGGGTTTGCACAGGTAAGCGGATCCCTTCGGTGTGTTATTAAGAGCAAGTGAAATGTTTTGAATGTGCGACAAGGGTGACAGCATTTTGTCAGTCAGCTACCGAAAGACAGAAAAAGGTACAAGAGGCAGATAACCAGTGGAACAGAAACTCTTTTGGAGATGATGCCAGCCTTATCGTTTTCCCAGTGCTACCTGAGAGAGAGAGAGAGAGAGAGAGAGAGAGAGAGAGAGAGAGAGAGAGACTCGGTCATGATTTCACATTTTATTTAGATTCAAAAGCTCTTCAGTTGGGACTGCTCAGATTAGTATGTTAGGCAGAGCTCATTTCCTGAAGGTCAGTGAAAGACTTTTAGTTGCACATCTGAGTAGGAAAACATGACTCTGAGATTGGGTTGCTCTCTGCAGTTTCTTGTGCTCTATTTCACCATTTTTGACACTCAGGATGAATTTTGAATGGTTAAAAAGTCTCATTTGTTCATTCTGCTCAGAAGAGCCAAATATTGCTGGATTTTGGCATTTCCTTGCCATCCATGCAGTGCAATTGTAATGACCCAGCTATGGTTTTCCAAATGACTTTAACAAACGGAGACTTGCTAATATAATTCTTCAGTTGAACTGCAACTGAAGAAAGTAGACTAAATTGTTTTGTTTTGTGTGGGGTGACAGGACAGCTTTTTGATACACAGTGATTTGAAATCTCCTTTATCTGGTTCTATCCAGGAGAGTATTTGACCCATGCTCCCTTGACGTTTTTTGAGTATGATTTCCCTTATTACTTACTTATGATTCCCTTATTACTGTATGATTTCTGCTTATTACTGATGACAGCAAAGTCTCCTGGAAATTGAACCTAGAGATTTGCAAAGCAGGAGCAGCAAGTGGCTTGCATGATTCATTTATCCCCAAAAGCAGGCTAAGCCACATTAAAGATATGCCCTGCCTGTTTTAATGTAATTCATCTTTAAAGGCATTGCACCAGCCCCTTTATCAGCAGCTGCACTTTTAAATTTCCAAATGCAAGTGTAAGAGGGAAAGCAGAACTGTATGTACGTTCATATGTGAGTGCATACAAAAGACCAGCCCTTCAGTTGGCCTTGGAGGCCAAGTGGCACTTCTAGGAGTGGGCAGCATGTTTGATTGACTCCTCCTCCCACTCTCTTCAGCGTGGTGGTATTTATCTCCACCACCCCACACTTACCTCTGTCAATGCCCCCTGCCCCAGCTGTCAGCCTCTGCCCTTTAGAAAAGGCCAGAGCAGACGTGAAAGGCTGAAGTAGGAGGTGGTAGCATGGGTAAGTGTTGCCAGTGGGGGGCGGGAACGAAATAAGCATGCAGCATACTCTTCCAAGTTGGTGGAGATAGCAAAGAAGGCAAGAGAGCAGAGTGCACCTTACACATCAAATTTTTTAATGGGAGGGTATGTGGGTGACAGCAGAGAGAGTTTTGGCCCAAGCACAATGGATGCTTAAGTTGGGTTTGTGCATGCATATCTTTAAACAAGACTCTAGTTCGATTCTAGTTCCAGCTTCATTTCCAGAGATTTGCAGGTGTTCAATAATCCAATCTTTTGATGTCAGTTGGTGGAGTTCTTATTTGGCAGTGTGTTACTGACTGTTAATGGTCCTCCATTTGAAATGGGCAGACTGGTAACATTAGAAATGTAGAAAAACACAGCAGAAATAAAATATTCCAGCCGATAGATCTTTCAGAGAACCTGTAATTATTATATCATCACATTGTATGTTAGGAAAATATCTCGTTAACATAGATTTAAATATTTCTGATGCTTTAGGTTGACTATTGAGGATCCTAGTCTTAAATCACCCTGGGCATGGCAAGCTACAACCCTTAATAAAATACCTTAAACCCTTAAACCCTTTAAACCTTAAACCCTTTAAAATACCTTAAAGCTGTGCATCTGTGCTGTCGTACAAGTTTATTTCATTGGGAACTGGTCCAAAGGAATTGCCAATGGAGTGAATCCATTCCTTATAACCTCAAGGGATCTGAGTCCTTGCAGCAGTGTGGAATCAAAACATGTTGTTGACTGGAAGAGACTTAAGAGTCATCTGTTCTGAATCCCATGGAACTCCATGCACCACTTAGCAAAGAAGGGCATGTTTTCTGGAGTGTTCCATAGGTGAAGAATATTAACAAACCAATTCTCTGGATAGGGCAGGGGGACATTCTGAAAGTGGGGCTTCTCCTTCCTCAAGAGTAGGAGGCAAAGACAGGAAGCCAATGATAATCTTGCATGGTAGGGGTGGGGTTCAGCACCCATTCTTCATTCTGTTCCTGCCTTAGACTAGGAACAAATATTTTTGGTTGGCAGGCAGTATCATGGTTCATGTTTAAGGCAAATAGTTATGAGATCTGCCGGAGGCACTTCAGTGCAGCATGGTGGGAATCGCACAAGCACAAGGGAAACCTCTCAAGTCCAAGGAAAAGCAAGAATTCAAAATGGGACTCCCAAACCAAGTCATAGTCCTTTTCAAAGTGGAGAGGTGACACAGAGAATAGTAAAATATTTATATGCCACTTTTCAACAAAAGAAAGAGTTCACAAAGCAGCTGACATAGTGAAATAAATAAATAGTTCCCTGTCTAGAGGGCTCACAGTCTAACTCAGGGGTGGCCAACCTTTCAACTTTCGGGCTCCTAGACCTTTAACAATTGGGTAGAAGAGGGAATTTCAGTAGGTGCTGTGTCATCTGACAAGCTGTACCTGTTGAAATTCCCTTTTCTACACAAGTGTTAAAGGTCCAGGAGCCCGAAAGTTGAAAGGTTGGCCAACCTGATCTAAAAAGATGTAAAAGAAACACGTACACACAATCTCTGCAAAAGACACTATGCTGGGTATCTTTTCCAGTCGTCCAGTTGCTCTCCACCTGCTAAAACGTAAGAGAACTAACACTTAAAACAGGAATCTCCAGGCCCAGGGCCAGATGCGGCCCGTGGCAAGCCTCTGTCCAGCCTGCAGCAAACCTCTCGTCCCCTGCAAGCATCTGGCCTGCTCAACCAAATGTGACCAGAGCTGTGCTCCAGCTGCATCTGGAGGGTGTTCTGAGGGCCGGGGAGGCCTTCTGAAGGCCTAAAAACATCACTTCCTGGCTTTCCTGAAAAATCGGAAGTGACGTTTTGGGGCTGTTTGAAGGCCTTAGGCTTTCTAATGTATTTATTTAAATTTTATATTTAAAATTTATTTATTTTTTTGGCCCTCGACACCATGCCAGATATTTTATGTGGCCCTCTGGCCTAAAAGTTTAGAGACCCCTGACTTAAAATGTGCCTCTTAGCCCAGTTAGCAAAATCAGGATTGCCACATACAGGTGGAGCCTCTTTATCTGCAAATTTGGCATCTGTGGATTTACCCCAGCACAAATACTGAACCCCCAGATCGCCACCCTGCAGACCTCCCAGATACGACGGGAACCTCATTCTGGTTGTGTCTGGGAGGTTTTCAGAGCCTTGGAAAGGCCATGCGCCATTGCGTGTGGCCTCTCCAAGGTTCAAAATGGTGCCCAAAGTGCTTTTCTGATGACTTCCGGTAAAAATGGAAGTTGTCCAAAACTCACTCCAGACACCAGTCTCTTCTTTACGATGTGCCTGATGGATTGAGTTGAATTCTGTAGAACACTGGTACTCAAACTTCTTGGGAGTAAAACTCCCGACATAAGTCTTTGCGGGGGAGGCAGGAAGGTAGCAACACATTTCCCAGGATCGCACCCCTGTGGGGGAAGGGGGCTATTTTAAAACTTGCCTTACCTGATACCAGGTTCGGCAGGGTGCGGGATGCCCTGTGGAGTGCTCTGCAGGTTCCCTGTGGCTTGTAAAAGTGAGTGGGTCACTTGCAACTTTCATGTTTTACAAGCCACAGGGAGCTCTACGGAGTGCTCTGCAGGACTCTCCACATCCCCTGGACCCCAGCGGCAGGTAAGTTTAAAAATAGCCCCCGCTTCCCCTGCAGCGGCGTGATCTTGGGGATCACGCTTCCCCCTGCCCCCACCCCTTAAAGGGAAAGGGGCAGCGTTACACAGACTGGTGCGTCATGACCCACCAGTTTGAGTGCCACTGCTACAGAATCCTATTTATTCAGACAGCTCAAGGAAAAAAATCAGTTAACCTAATGGGAATATCACTGAAACAAAGTTACAAAAGGAAGGGAGAAAAATTGGAATAACAGGCATTACAGATAACAAGTATTTTGATTACTCTGTCATCTATGAAAGATCAATCACTTCAATCTTCTTTTCACGTTTTCTACACAGAAACCAACCCTATGATGTATGGTCAAATGTGATGATCCCATATATGTACATTTTGCTTGGAAGGGTCTACATGCTGAATTTATATTTTTCCTAAACAGATATGTTTTCTAAAAAGGAAATGGATAGTGTGTGAAACAGATGAGAGTCTGACCCTGTTACTGACTTTGTGTTGTAGACCATCTGTGAAAAATAGGAAATATTTGGGCATCCCAAGTATGTATTCTTCAAGGATTTCATTGAGGAATCGCATCTTATTTGCTTACTATTATCACTGCTGGTAGATGGTGTCCCAAATGTATAATACAAGTTTAAACTTTGGCTAATTAGAATTAGGAATACTTTTTGTCACTGCAAGAAAAACATAATTCTCAAGGCTCTGTGTTTAGCTCTTAAAAAGCAGACTCTTAGAAAAATTTGCTTTGCTGTTAAATGAAACATTTGCTATTAAATAAAACAAGGTGATTATTTTGCTACCTAAAAAAGTAATTATTGAATCAAATTACTATCTTCCAGACAGGTTATAAACACAGCAGTTTTTCTCCATGGCTATGTTTTCCCATTATGGTTCAGGGGTTTTAACAGTCTTGCCTGACCAACTCTAGAATGAAGATAACAGAGGCAGCTTCTAATTATTTGCAGCCATTTATGATCACACCTATTCAAAACAGCCCTATTCCAATCTAAGTGTGTCCTGAACAATGGATGAAAGAACAACTGTGAAGGACAAAACAGAAAAGCTGCAGCAGACCTTCAGCTTATAGTGACATTTAGGAGAGAGGATGGAAAAAATGCAAACAAAATTAGATGGTGTGCAGTTCAAGTTTCCATGAGGTATTTGCACACACCCTAAGGCTTAATTCTCACTGCAGTGGTAGATCAGTGTCTGGACTGTTCAACCAGACTACAGATGGGCATTTAAACTTTCATACTGAATCTTCCATTATACAAAAATAAAAGACTCCTGTACTTTGAAAACTACCAAATCAGGGAGAAGGTTAATCTCCCTGACTTCTAGTTGTTTTTATGAAGGGAATATTGTGTACAGCAAAACATCTAATCCTTTGAGCCCCTGTTTGCAATTGAGGGGGCAGCCCAGATGCTAGCTTACTCCTTCATTAAACATTAGGCATACATTTAACATTGATCAGCATTACTGGTGTAGGCTGGGGAATAAAATCTGTTGTCCAGAAAGAAATTGTCCTCTTGTTGACAGCATATTTTGCAAACAAAATGCAGATACTTTATTGCTGTCCTTTGTCTGGCAAACCTATTTGTGCACTCAAATAATTTGCAGAAGTATGATAAATGAGGATGTTTCCTCTGATCTTAGTGCATTGTCAAGTCCCTCTGGAATGTCATTTATTTTTAGAGAACTCTGAGGTCTCATAAGAGCAGGTGAGAAATACTGGGGGCTGGATTGTTTGCTTAAACATAGTTTTGTGCTTGCTGCTTTCCCTAAGGAGAGTTTGTGAAGCCCGTGGTGAGCTGGTTAAGTACAGAGTTTCAAAGTCTCATGAGTTTTGCAATTTTGATGTTTTCTTTTGCCTTAGATCCATCTGGTGAATTTATGTATAGTCAGTCTAAGATGTGTCTGCTCAACCTACTTTAAGGGTCAACCAAGCAATTTTTCCTTACCTCACTTCCTGTATCAAAGCTGGACTGGGGAAAACACTGATTGAAAGCAGTAGAGCATAGTGAGGTAAAGTGGGGGAGGGAGCAAATTTCACCCTTCCTTACACATCTCTTTGCATAAAGAATAGATGCAATCCCTACTTTGAACCCCTACTTCTTCCCACCCCTACTTTGTATGCAAACAGGGCAAACATGTATTTAACATGTACCCAGTTGCCCGATTCATCTAGTTCGGTTCTCAGATACCTTGGGTCCACTGAGGTATCTTTAAGAGCATTTTTGTTCAAATGTTCAAAAACTGAGTGTGCCTTCACAATTTTATTGCCTTGTTAGTGTGCCGCGAGATGAGAAAGGTGGAAAATCACTGCTTTAGGGGATGGAATCCCCAAATTTGCCCCAAAGGTAATCTAAATTCCTTGCACTCGACAAATTATTCAAGACAAAAACATTTATGCATTAAAAAATGATAACTGGTTGAAAATTGGTTCAGGAATCAAGAAATTGCATTGAGGTGTGATGGGCTTTCACTCCCATTTTGGAGCATGTTTCATCATATCTTCTGCCTGTGATTGCATTGTAGTAAGCTGCTGGCTAAGAAGTGATGATGGTTGAAGTCCTACTTCCTTCTTTATGTGCATGGTTAACGTGGCATGAGTTGGGGGAATATAAAAACTCTTAGGGTGGGGAGAGTGAGAAGACTTGTTGTTACCTTTGCCCCTTGTAGAAAAAACCCAAGTGCAAAGATCAAGAGGCCTTATGCACTGTGATGTGAGGAAAATCAATTAGGAGTTGCATCATACCGACGGATTATGAACAGAGCAAGGGGGATTGAGTTGATTACATGTGCACTACAGCAATCTTAAAATGGATTCAGCTAGCAAGGAAGCCATTCAAACAAGGAAATAAATACAATCCCATCTTCAATCATGATAGCCTTATCAAATTGGTGCAGTAAGCCTCTTTACCAAGTCTTAATTTCTCTGCCTGGGGCAAGCAATTAACTACCTATAGTCCTTCAATGAATAATTCATAGCCCAATTACTGCCAGTGGTAGAAAGCTGAGGCCCCCTAAATCAAATGTCTGCGCAATCAAAGATATTACCAGGCTTTGGCTGATATGGAGAAGTGTAATGGCAAGAACAGTCCACCAATCATAGATCAGAATAACTATAGGTCTCTGGAAGGACTGGAAAGTGCTTGGGCATGAAAAATAGATATTACTTTAGAGATTTTTGTTGAAAAATTGGGTATGGCAGAAGAATATGAAGTTTTTCTAAAGCTGGACTCAAGTGGTGTGTTTCCAATTCAGACCCACCATTAGAGCCATTTTCTTTGTTTTCTTTGAAAGGAGCTTGCAGTAGTAAGAGAATATAGAGTCTTACAGAACTCTCTCTGATCCCTACTGGTCTTGTTGGTCAGTGCTTAAGAGCCTTGTATTTTAGTTATTGATCCATGACCACAAAAGAGGAAGGATATTAAGATAGTTAGGAAATTGTTTGTAACCCAATAACAGCCCTTTGACAAATTTTGCCAGTGATTTGGCTCTCTGAAATGGAATATCGGTGATCCATATGCAGGATCTTTAATGCTTGTGAAATCATGGCATCACTATCTGGCTCAAAAAGAATTGGCTATTCCATACCTCATGGAAAAAGTTTGGAGGTGGATTTTTTTAAACCATGCTCTTTCACAGTTCTGTATTTCAATAATGCAATCTGTATATATGCAGTAACTGCATTCGGTTATCCAAAGTTGCTATAAACTTTTTCCATCTCTTTTTGCCTTGTTTTTTCTCTAAGCCATTTTCTTATGCCTTTCTTACTGAATACTACCAAAATGTTCATCAATGTGATGGGCTGGAGAAGGAAGGGCGGGCGGAGAAACAGCCATTAAACCATGCTCATAAAACCATGAGGACCAAAGGTGGTCCTCTGACTTTTTCCGCCCACTTTGCTGCCCACTGCCCTTAGACCCAGAAGTACAGTAATTGCCGGGATGTCATTATGTCACCACAATCACTTCCAAAATTGTGCCAGCCGTTGAAGCCTCTCCCAGTATGATCCTGCACAGCTCTGGGCCTCACTTTTTCCTCTCATCCAAGGAGAAGAAAGAAGTGGCTCAGAGTAGTATGGAATCATGCCCAGAGTGGCTGCAACTCACAGCCAGTCTGGGCATCATTCCACGCCACTCTGGGCCACTCCCTTCATCTCCTACAGAGGAAGGACTCATGGAATTGCATGGCTGCCACTCCTGGTGTCATGTTGTTCTGGGCCACGTCTTTTCTATCCTCTGAACTACTCTCAGTTCTGGGCTGCCCCTCCTTTCTCAGGAGGAGGTTTTTTTTTTTTTAAGGGAAAGAACTTTTCTTTTTTTCTTAAAAAAAAGGGGGGGCAGGGGGGCCGAGGCTGGAAGCACTGCCCCCATAGGTGTGGTGCCCTGGGCATTTGCCTCCCTTGCCTCACTAGGTACGCCACTGTGTTGCAGGGGCCACCAAGAGTTGCAAAACATGTAGGAGAAACTTCTACAGTAAGAGCCAAACCTTCCTCACAATTCCTAGTGACTCTTAGTCTGGATCGGGGGGGGGGGGTTAGATTCCCAGTCCATAACACTGGCTTCCACCATCAAAATTTGCTGAATTTGATGATTACGGGCCTGGGGCACCTTCCTTATGAGGAAAGGCTACGGCGTTTAAGAACATAAGAACATAAGAACAGCCCCACTGGATCAGGCCACAGGCCCATCTAGTCCAGCTTCCTGTATCTCACAGCGGCCCACCAAATGCCCCAGGGAGCACACCAGATAACAAGAGACCTCATCCTGGTGCCCTCCCCTGCATCTGGCATTCTGACATAACCCATTTCTAAAATCAGGAGGTTCCGCATACACATCATGGCTTGTACCCCATAATGGATTTTTCCTCCAGAAACTTGTCCAATCCCTTTTTAAAGGCGTCTAGGCTAGACGCCAGCACCACATCCTGTGGCAAGGAGTTCCACAGACCAACCACACGCTGAGTAAAGAAATATTTTCTTTTGTCTGTCCTAACCCGCCCAACACTCAATTTTAGTGGATGTCCCCTGGTTCTGGTATTATGTGAGAGTGTAAAGAGCATCTCCCTATCCACTCTGTCCATTCACTGCATAATTTTGTATGTCTCAATCATGTCCCCCCTCAGGCGTCTCTTTTCTAGGCTGAAGAGGCCCAAATGCCGTAGCCTTTCCTCATAAGGAAGGTGCCCCAGCCCTGTAATCATCTTAGTCGCTCTCTTTTGCACCTTTTCCATTTCCACTATGTCTTTTTTGAGATGCGGCGACCAGAACTGGACACAATACTCCAGGTGTGGCCTTACCATAGATTTGTACAACGGCATTATAATACTAGCCGTTTTGTTCTCAATACCCTTCCTAATGATCCCAAGCATAGAATTGGCCTTCTTCACTGCCGCCGCACATTGGGTCGACACTTTCATCGACCTGTCCACCACCACCCCAAGATCTCTCTCCTGATCTGTCACAGACAGCTCAGAACCCATCAGCCTATATCTAAAGTTTTGATTTTTTGCCCCAATGTGCATGACTTTACACTTACTGACATTGAAGCGCATCTGCCATTTTGCTGCCCATTCTGCCAGTCTGGAGAGATCCTTCTGGAGCTCCTCACAATCACTTCTGGTCTTTACCACTCGGAAAAGTTTGGTGTCGTCTGCAAACTTAGCCACTTCACTGCTCAACCCTGTCTCCAGGTCATTTATGAAGAGGTTGAAAAGCACCAGTCCCAGGACAGATCCTTGGGGCACACCACTTTTCACCTCTCTCCATTGTGAAAATTGCCCATTGACACCCACTCTCTGCTTCCTGGCCTCCAACCAGTTCTCAATCCACGAGAGGACCTGTCCTCTAATTCCCTCTTTGGGCCTCTTCAGCCTAGAAAAGAGACGCCTGAGGGGGGACATGATTGAGACATACAAAATTATGCAGGGGATGGACAGAGTGGATAGGGAGATGCTCTTTACACTCTCACATAATACCAGAACCAGGGGACATCCACTAAAATTGAGTGTTGGGCGGGTTAGGACAGACAAAAGAAAATATTTCTTTACTCAGCGTGTGGTCGGTCTGTGGAACTCCTTGCCACAGGATGTGGTGATGGCGTCTAGGCTAGACGCCTTTAAAAGGGGATTGGATAAGTTTCTGGAGGAAAAATCCATTACAGGTTACAAGCCATGATGTGTATGCGCAACCTCCTGATTTTAGAAATGGGTTATGTCAGAATGCCAGATGCAAGGGAGGGCACCAGGATGAGGTCTCTTGTTATCTGGTGTGCTCCCTGGGGCATTTGGTGGGCCGCTGTGAGATACAGGAAGCTGGACTAGATGGGCCTATGGCCTGATCCAGTGGGGCTGTTCTTATGTTCTTATGACTGGAGACAGTGTACTTTGCACTTTAGAATATAGTGGAAGTACAGTAATTGAGAATGAACAAGCTCTCATAGTCCCTCCCCTTCAATATTATAGGCACATCCCAGATTTAGCTTTTTGTGCATGCTAGTGTACTAAAGAGAAAGAACCTAGGAATTTCATGTACATGTATCTGTCTGTCTTAATGTTAGTAAAATGTAGATCTTAAAATATCATAGACTTTAAGGCTGCAATCCTTTGGTCACCCCACATAACTTGGGACTTGCATCTGAGTAGACATGTGTAAGCATGTGCTGTAAATGAAGCATGATGGTGATAAATTATACTGTGCAAGCATCTATAAGGGCATAAGAACTTCCACACCATTCCATGCATGGGAATGTGCTTGCCATAGGCTCATGTGTTTCCATCTCATGCCTTCCCCATTGATTGATCTGCCTGACCCCAGACTTTGCACAGGAGCAAACAGTACCAGCTGAGCAGTCTGCCTTGTTTTGCATGAGTTTTGACATATTTCTGCTACACATTTTAACTGATTTGAAACAGCATTAACAGTCATGGTTTCTCCCAAATAATTATGGCAGGCTACAAGCTTTCCTTATACTTAATTATACTGGCATTTCTTGTGCACTCAAAGCTTGTGATCTGTGCAGAGGTAGTAAGATATGAAACTGCAAGAATTATTTCACCTTGATGTAGAATTGCCAGGTGTGTCACAATTCTCATACCTATACAAGATTCAAAGGACTATGGACAAGGTAGATCTTTTAGGCTGCAATCCTGGGCATGCTTACCTGAGAGTAAGCCCCACTGAATTCCTTGATATTTACTTCTGAGTAGACATGCATAAGATTGTGCTGTTAGACTCTTCTACAAAATATTCAAGAATTCTGGCTTGTTACGCAAAACACTCATTTGGGAAGTATGGTGGCAGTTCCTAGTGTGGGAAGCAAGTCTGAGCAAGAGAAAAGGAGATGAATATATCTTCTTCAATATAGACTGGCTCATTCCCCAAGATCCTCAGAGAGGGCCTTTCTTTATGTACCTCCCTCTACTGAAGCTGTGGGGGCAATGGTGAGAGACGGGGCCTTTTTGGTGGTGGCCTCCCAATGTGAACTTCCCTCCTGGATGAATTGTAGTCAGTCCCCTCCCGGAATACTTTCTGATGGGGCTTAAATTTTTTTTTTTGAAATTTCAAATGGCTTTTGGTCGGAGGGGTTATATTGTAATCCACCTTGGGCACCTGGGGAAAGATGGCATATAAATTTGCAAATTAAAAAATGTGTTAGAGAAGGCAAGTTTTCCCTACTTCATTGTGATTATTTCCCCAGTCAGGGATTGCTTGTTGTGCAGAGAATTCCAGTCATTCACCATTGTAACAGCAGCACCCATAGTAGCAGTAACAGTGTGTGAGGTCAGTGACTCTTCGTTCGTGTAAGTGAAATTTAGGCTATTTCCCTTCTCTGCCAATACAGCTGGAGAAGAGGAGTGGAAATGCCTGGTTTCTATTTTATTTTTGCAAGGGACGTGGGAGGGAGAAAGAAGAGACAAGGAATGATCCTGCCTCCGTTGAAATTAGATGAGCTGTGAGAGAAGGCAGATATGCCTTGGGAGCGATGGATGGGTATGTTGCTACCTAATCTGATAAAGCTGAATTGTTGAGGAATGTTACAGCTGTGCCCATTCAAAGCACTTTTCTAAAGTGAAATGGGTTGTGGTACCATGAGAAAAAAAGATGATGTGCCAGAAAAAGCTGCCTTTGGATTCCCCTGTTCCTCCATATAAGAATTACTGTACTGTATATATGCAAAAACCAGAAATATTGAGTCTCTGGAATAAGGATTCCAAGCTGACAATCCGGCAGCATTGTCCTATGCTGGCCAGAATGCTGTGGTTGAAGTCTAGATCACATACCCCCTGTTTATTTGAAGTCTATCAGCTCCATTCTGTGTGAGTCCAACTTTCATAGCCTATGTATTGTACCTGATGGGCCCAGGAAAATGCAGAGTGGTGGCCAGTGGAAACCAACAGGTTTTATTGAAATAGGACAAATGTGTGCTGGAAATGTAGAGATAGGTCTACCAGAATCTTTCCTAGCTGCCTGGTCAGGACTAGCCTGCTGACAGAAGCTCAGCAATAGAACGCTGCAGGCTGAAGTCCTAACCAATCTTTCTTTTTCGATTCTTTGGAGTGTCTAATAATCCAAATATACAGTATTCTATCAGGATATCAAGAGCTTTACATGGTCCATAGTCTGATGATGGAACACAAGGTTTGCGTTCAAAAGATGCCATGTTCAGTCCCGAGGCTCTACAGTAAGAATGATCTTTAGTACCACAGTTAGAAAAGACCAATGCCTTGGAGAGCTCGTCTTTCACAGTAGACCAGGGGTCTCCAAAACTGTGGCCCAGGGGCCTTATCCAACCCGCCATAAGACTTTATCCACCCTTCAGCAACTTGTCTGTTTTTTGTCAGAGCTTTTGCTAGTGAGCAAAAATGTCAAACATTATATATCATTTCTCAGTTTAAGCATGGCATTGTTTCTTTGTAATGGTCACATTTCTCTTTTTTTCTGAATCATATCATGCAGATCACAAAAAACACCCAAGTATAACATTCATTCATTTAAATTTCATTCATTCATTTATAAAACTAATTTTTTTGGCCTGTGAAAATGTTCAAAATATACGATGTGGCCCTCATACTGAACAGTGTGGAGACCTCTGCAGTGGACAATACCAACCTAGATGCACCAGTTATCTGACTCACTATAAATCCACTTCCTATGTGATTTGCTTATCTCTAGTAAGCATCTGTTCTGGTCAATACCCTTAGACAACAAGTCATGTGTGAAGATCTATATAGGCTGGTACAGAGAGAGAGGTTTTGCTGGCTGATGTGTTGTTAATCCTTCTGTTAACTGAAGGGTCAGGCACTTGTGGATTAAATTGTCACTAAGCACATCTTGATGATATTATAGTCAATAATTTGCCTAGTGATTGAGCCCCCAAGTGCACATTCACAAGATAAATGAGTTGTAGAAATACTAGTGTGGCCTATTGTGTCCATAATCCATAGCTGAGAACATTCTTCAAGTCATTTGTGAGCCATGGTGATACCTCTCATCCGTCTTATAAGGAGTGTCTGAGAACACATTAAGGAACAACAGTGTGTATCACATTTAGACGTAACAATACTAAAATAGGCTCAGCTGAGGACAGCTACATAGTGGAAGCCTAATTCAAAAATAAGTTTTTGTTACGTACGTTGGCCATTGTTTAATTATGGACAAAAAAACCCTAATTTTGCCTAGTGAATTCTTAGTTGGATGGAAAGATTTATCACTACAAAGATAACTTATTTTATGCTTCCAAAACAACTGCAACATAAAATGGACAAACATGCAGACATTTCATAAAAGGGGCAACAGAGAGCTTTGTATTGAGAACGGTCATTTGTAGCAGATAAGTTTGGGAAGGACAGAAAAAGAATAATGTGCAAAAAAAAATTTAGGGAAGTTCTGGTGCTCATTTCATGTGGTAAATTATTAAAGTATCTGACTTGGCGGAAAAAAGAGACCCAGCTTCAAATCTTCCCGTAGACAGTGCAATATTATACATGTTTACTCAGATGTAAGCCCGACTATGTTCAATGGTATTTACTCCCATGTAAATATCCATGGGATTTTAGCCTCAGAAGTCTTGGGCTATTAGGATAAAGTTATACACTGTCTTGAGTTCTTTGGAGGAAAGGTGGGATAAAGAAAATTCAAAAAATAAATATATCCATCTTCAAGTTTGCCGTTACCCAGAAACATCATAGCAATCCTGCAGAAATGTGTGTGCTTTTCTGTATGCAAGACCGCAACCTGAAGGAGGGACTGGCAAAGGTCATCATAACTGCAAACCAAATTAAAATGCTTGTCTCAGGACTAACTCCTGCAAAATGTTTTAAAGGGACTTATCTGAGGACCTTACTGTTTGCAGTACAGGTGTCCTCTTGTATCCATGGATCCAGTAACTGCAGTTTCCTGTGGGCCTCCTGCCAGGACCGGCCTTTGGGCAATGTGGCCTATGTCATGACATTGGGCCCCACTCTCTGGAGGGCCCACACTGGGGCAGTAGGTGAATCTCCCACTGCCACAGCCAGCATCTGGTAACTGGGAGGGCAGTGCAGCAAGTGGCATGTGAGCTTGCTCGCCCTCCCCTGGGACTATTTGACCTGGAAAGGGCCTCTCAGAATTAGTTGGCATCTCCAGGTGCAATGATTTGCACACAGCACCACAAGTGTCTGGTTCACCACAGCTGCAATTCCTGTGGCTGCCTGGTGAGTGGGGGGCCCTGCACAAGCACCCTGCATTGGGCCCCATAGGTCCTGAGGCCAGCCCTGCTGCCCACTCCCTGCACACATTACCTTTATTTATGTTCATGCCGCATGAAATGCCTCTTGCTTTAACAGAAAAGCTAGTAGGTAGGCTTGAAGGAAGAATGAATGTTAACAGAAATAGGAAACAGGAAGTTTCATGACTGCCCCCCACCTGCAGTCTGAAGTGAACCAACCTAGCATTCTGCCCCCTCTACCCTAGGTCATGTGTGGTGGAGGAACCTATCTTCCACTTCCATTCACACCTCCCCTTTTCTTTCTTACTCCCTTCTCTTGCATCCCAGGAGGAAGGTTCCGACACCCAACCATTAGCTTGCTCTTTCGCCACTGCTCTGCAGACGTTCCCCCTCACTCTTCAGCTGGCAACTATCCTTGCCCCCCCCCCTTGGCCAATGCACCCATCCCAGATCCATTTTCCTCTCACAGGATTCCTTTTCTATTAGTCAAGGGAGTCTTCTATTCCTTCCTTCTCCTGTAAGCCTCTCCTGGAGGCTCTGCCTGTTTCCTCCAAAGTGCCCATAGCTGGCATCCTTTCCCCCATAGAACAGGAAAAAGGCTAGAGAGGCATAGGAGGGAAAGGTCATGAAAGCACTTATTAAAATTATCAGAGGCTGAATAATTTTTTATGAGATCTTGCAGACCACTTTTCAGGTTCTCATGGGAACCACTGAATTAGAGGAATCAGGAAGATGTACTGAAATGTACTGAGAGGAAGATAGGAGCATGCGTGAATACTGCCAATTGTGATGGGGGCTCACTAAGACAATATCATCTAGCTTGCCCAGTGTTTCATCTTCTGCAGGTTGACACCATAACTATACTGAGCAGCAACAGCATATAAAACTAAAGTCTCTATGGCTAACAATATATAAGACACCCACACATGGTTGAGCTTTTTTTATAAACTTCTGTTTATTGACAGTTACTTTACACCTGAGTGTTGAACCTTCCATATATCTACCTGATTTATCAGAATGCCAGTATCACTTAACAGGAATTCCTCAGCATTGTCTAATGCTGCTCTAACATGGAAACTGGCTCTATACAGGTGGGGTCTTGGATTCCGCAGGGATCCGTTCTCAGACCCCCCACAGATAGCAAAAATTGCAGATAAGTGCATGCATGGTTTTTGGTCCCTTAAAACCTCCGAAGGCAACTGGAACACAGCTCTGATAGCCTTTGGAGGGTTCAAGTTGGGCCAAGTCTGGCTCAACATGGGTCCAGGGGACCCGTGTTGAGCCACATCCACGAATGGAAAATCTGCTGATAAGTAGGCTCAACCTGTATTACATTTGACATGATCCTGTACGTGACTGTGCCTCTCAAATGCCATCACTGTGTATCCTTTTCTCCCATAAAACTTTTATGACCAATTCGTCTGTATGTGAATGAAACAATAAGGAAAATGGGTCCAGATTGTTGGCAAATGGCAATTTTGTTAGTAATCATTTTCTTTGAGCTAGTACAGCTTTCCAAATTCAAATTGATGATCTTTTGATATTTGAAAGACAAAACTCATTCTCACATGCAAATAAGCTTTTGCACTGCTTACTGCCATTCCAGGGCATAAATCCAGGTGCACGATAATAAATTCAGTGAGCAAAAAAACATAAGGCAGTTCTGGAAGAAATGTCCATTTGCTTTGGAAGTATTGCAATAAAAACCAACATTTTTACATTGCAATAAAATACAACATTTTGAGATATTAGTTTTATTATATTAAGTTTGGCCAGCTTTGAGTCTGATTGAAGTGGCCAGCGAGTGGTCAACTGATGGAGGTGGCAAACTGCAGAGAGCTACCTTGCATCCTGCCCATGGCTGTGCCCCCCCCATGACTTGATGCCTCCTCATCCACTTCAGTAGGCATGCTGATCCTCTTCTTGTGCACTGAGTACAAACAAGAGGAGGATTGGGCAGCAGCAACTCTCCAGCACCGCTTCAGTGAGTGATAATAGCAACAGGGCTTCAGGAAGAAGCAACAGGGAGATTTGGTTCAGAATTATCACTTCAATGATCAATCAAATTAGGATCACTCCACCTCCTTCTTCCTCACCCAGCAGGAAGGCCAGGTGAGGAAGAATGAGGCAGAGCATCCTTCCTCCTCCTTTTTACCTTTATATCGTTGCTGCCTCCTGCTTGTTGTCACCCACCAGGCTGTGTTCCAACAGACAGGCTGGTTAGAGCATGCTGGGAGGTTGTTTGAATATAGCGGGGCAAGCAGGAAGAAGCAGGAGGAGGTAGCAGATGTAAAGGTAAGAAGAAGGCGGGGGACAACTTCTTCTTTGCCTGTCTTAAATAGGTGGACAGGTAGGAAGCAGTGGCAGCGGGGCACATGCATTCAAGTAAAAAAACAGAGGAGTTAATTATAGAGGTGTGCAATAGCAGGGGTGGCTGATCTGTACTGATTCAGGAAGCATACGCATTTGGACTGCCACTGTTAGTACATCTATGTAAACAGAATAAATGACAATTTAAAGGGGTGATTTGCTTACCCTTGTACCGTAGTTTCATTTGATGACCACACTTTTAAAAATACAGGTCCAGCCTATTTATATACAGATTTTTTATACACGGATTTGATTCAACACGAATGGCCACTGCAAATGAGAAGGAATGTGCTGATCCCTGGAGAAGGGGAAAAATGCACCTCTTTAAAATGCTTTTCCTACTGTTGTAGAGATTTTTATCTCAACATGATGAGAAGGGCCCTTTAAATTAAAGGAAAACAGTCCTTTACAATAGTTAGAGGGCAACCAGCTGACAGTCCATCAATCATTCTCTCTCCAAGTGATCCCCTCCCTTCCCCCTGAACACCTGAAAGAAAGATAATCCTTTCTAAGGGTCTGGAGAGAGACTGATTGTTGGATTGTCATTTTAATGACTCTATCTTAACATCGCAAAGGTCAGCAAGGCTGTTTTTAAATCACCTGAGCAAAGGGACTTTGTTTTTTTAAGCTGATTTGCTATGGTGCAATTTTTGCCATCCATGTAAGTTCTGGGAATGGAACCCCCATGAATGAGACTCAACCTGTACAGGCTTTTTTGTAACATTTCTTTCTTTATAAAATGTTTATAATTGTTACAAAATGTTACAGAGGAACTATATTGTTTTAACTTTTTAGTTAGGCTTAATATAGAACTGTAATCAATTGAGGGGTACAGGTTATTTCTCATCTGTTATATATGTATGAGAACACTCCCCAAAGCTAATGATCTTGTTTTGGAAATCTAGGTTTCCAAGAGGCTTGAAGCCAAAAGAGAAGACTATGGGTTTTTTTTAAATGGTTTTTTAAAAATGGATTACAAATTTTCAGATAATAATGTTGCATGTCCATTGGTTCAATGTGCAAAGTGATCTATATAATTGTGGTGAATATAAGTAAAGTGTCAGGACATAATGATTATATTTCAGGCTTCACAGCCTTTTCTCTTGAGAGAAAGTGACTTCCTGTTTAGGGCATTCACAGCAGAGGGTAGATTTGAACCAGGGATGTTTTTGTTCAGACATAAATCTCTAACTGCTACACTGCAGTACCTCCAACTTTCAAGGGGAGTTATCCATGTCATACTTCTCAGGTGATTTATTTATTTATTTATTGACTCCCCAAACAAGATGTTTTCATAGCTATCTTCATAGCCATCTACAAGTACTGTACTTGAGTCTTGATGATAAAAACTAGCACAGTGGTTCTCACCCTTTTCAGCCCAGGACCCACTTCTGAGAATTACAATCTGTCTGGGACCCACCGGAAGTGATGTTATCAACCTGGAAGTTATGTCATGACCAGAAGTGACATCATCAAACAGGAAGTGTCATCACTGTGAGGCCAGAACCAGAAGTGATGTCATCAAGCAGGAAGTGACATCACTGTTCTTACCTAGGAACTTAAGCTGTAAATGACAAGAGAAAATATTCAGAAACTCAGAAGCTTTTTGCAATTCTCCTCCCCCTGCTACCATTGCTATCAAGCAAAAAGAATAAAAATAAGACAACATCTGGTACAAAATATTTGTGACATATGCTCAGTACTTACTTTCAGCCCATTTCACATACAACCCTAAAGATCACCAAAATCATGGAAAAGGTCATCTAGTCCAACCCCCATTTCACATTTCACTCTCCAGCAATCCTGGAGCAGATCATTAAAATGCTCTCAGCCACATGCTCTGACCTCACTTTCAGTCCATTTCACATACAACCCCAAAGATCAGCCAAGTCATGGAATTGCAAGCTACGTAAAAGGTCATTTAGTCCTTTTAGTCCAATCCCGTCTGTGGCTTCTCAGACATATTCTCAGTGCAGAGGTCAAGGCACTTGGAGAGATGCATCATATCTGTTTGACTACTTTTAATGGTGTGCATCAGAGAAATGTTGGGAGCAATGGATCATCCCCCTCACCACAGAAGGAGGAAGATAGGGATGCTCCACTGTTCCTCTCCCAGCTGCTAAAAGAAGCCAAAGTGGGGTAGCTACACTGGAAGGGAGTGCTCGCTTGTTGTGGCTGTGAGAGGTGGCAATGGTGACAGCGCTCTCCTTTATCTTTGCCAGAGTGAGGTCTCCTCCATGACTGCCTGCTGGCAAGATACAAGCACATGGGGGAGGCGACTCCACCCATGCCCATCCCAGGTGTGCCTCAGCAGTCAGGCTCCACACTGAAAGAGGGCTGAAGAGAGGGAGGAGGGGGCAGGGGCGCAAACCTGTTATGTGGGGGGGGCAGTGCCACAGTGGGGTCGGCTTGGTGGAGGAGGGTGGGCTGGGGGACTGTGAGGACCATCACCACCACCAGCAGCAGCAGGCGAGGGGCACCCTGGCGATGGAGCCTGGCGATGGAGCCTGGCGATGGCACCCTGGCAGGGAAGAGCTCCTCCAGCCTCCTCACCTGCCTGTACCAGGGGAGGTGAGGACACTGCCACCGCCAGTGGAGCCCATGGGAGGCGAGAGGAAGCCTGGAGGGGCACCCTGGAGTGGAGCCCGAGGGAGGCGGTGGCAGTGTCAGCCGCATTTGCACCTCTCCCTGGCACAGGCACAGGCAGGCAAGAGGGAGCCTGGAGAGACACCCTGAGTGGAGCTCCTGGAAGGCGGCGGCAGAGGCGGCGGCAGCAGCGTTCGCACCTCTCTCTGACACAGGCACAGGCAGAACTGTGAGAGGGAACCTGGAGGAGTGCCCTGTGCCAGGGAAAGGTGCCTATGCTGCTGTTGCAGCTGCCGCCGCCGCCGTCTTCCAGCAGCTCTAGCACAAGGTGCCCCTCTAGCCTCCTTCTTGCCTGCTTGTGCCAGGGAGAGGTGCGCACGCTGCAGTGGCCTGTGGAGCCCATGGGAGGCGAGAGGAAGCCTGGAGGGACGCCCTGAGTGGTGCCCCTAGAAGGTGGTGGTGGCAGCAGCAGCAGCATTTGCACCTCTCCCTGGCACCGGCACAGGCAGGCGAGAGGGAGCCTGGAGGAGCACCCTGTGCCAGGGAGAGGTGCAAACGCTGCCGCCGCTGCCGCCGCCACCTTCCAGGGGCCCCACTAAGGGTGCCCCTCCAGGCTTCCTCTCGCCTTCCATAGGCTCCACGGGCGACGGCAGCGTGCGCACCTCTCCCTGGCACAGGCAGGTGAGGAGGCTGGAGAGGCGCTTGCCCGTTCCATCGCCAGGTGCCAGGGTTCCCCTCACCTGCTGGTGGTGGTGGTGGTGATGGTCCTCCCAGTCCCTGAGCCCGCTCCTCTCCCTCCCTCCTCCACCAAGCAGACCCTGCTGCAGGCTCCATCTCGCCTGCCTGCCAGCCTAATCAGGTCTACTCAGAAGTAAGCCCCGTTAAAGTCAATGGGGCTTACTCCCAGGAAAGTGCGGATGGGATTCAGATGTGTGCCAGGGAGAGGGGCAGACGCTGCTGATGCTGCTGCTGCAGCTGCCACCTCAGTGCACCTCAGGGCGTCCCTCCAGGCTGCCTGTGAGGTAAAAAGGGAGCCAAGGTGAGAAGCACACACCTGGAAACCTGCAGGCAGGCTCTCCTCTCCCAGGAACGGGTCCAGGCAACAACACGCTCTCACAGGAAAAGTGGCACACTGGCTGCTCTGCGCCTGTGCGAACCGCTTTTTCCTCTTACTTGGCACTTGAGGAAGTCCAAAATGGCAGCGCCTAGGCCTTGCCCTCTTTCAAAATGGCACCGCCCTGGTCTTTTTACCCTTTTCCAAGATGGCGGCCGCCAGCTTCTTGTGACCCACTGTTTGAGAACCTCTGAACTAGCATATAGTCGGTATGCTGTATTTAGTAATCACAATTTAGGTAGCGTAAATGCACCAGATGGAAAGGAAAGAGACTTCTGCAACTATTGTCTTATGCCACTGGACTAAATCTAGACCTAGTTTCTAACCACAGGCACTTTCTGATGTCACTTTTCATGCTTGTATGTATATGCATGACTGAATGCTAGAAGAGAGAGCAAAAATATAGCAAACTATTGACAAGCAGACATGTGGAAGGCCACAAATAGAAACTCTATATATAATACATTGGTTAGGGGTGTGTTTGAAAAGATATGTGTTAGATACAGCTAAAACACTTTTTCAGTGTATAATGATGATCTTTCATTGCTATAATGGCAACTTTGGTGCACTAGATGAAATAGCAAATACAAAAATTACACTTTTTGATGATGGTGATGATAAAAGCAGTTTAGAAAACCTCAGCATTGTATGAAGAGCTTTTGAAATAATTGAGACTGCACAGCTTGGTAGGTGTATGAAACTCAGAACATGGATGGGCTAACAACTTACTGTAATAACACATGAAAAAGAAAATATAAAACACTGCTTTGGGTTTTAGAAAAGCAGTATAAACAAACAAACAGAGGTACTAGCAATCAATAGTCTTCAAAACCTCTATTTTGTCTATAGCTGTACTATTGTCCTCATTGCATCAACAGTCAAAAATATTAGTCCACTTTAGCTTTACAGTTTACATAACGTTCAAATTTGTTCTCTCATCTGGTAGACATCTTGATATAATTATGTTATACACACTATGGCTTCTTAGTTTCAGTTTTTGTTCTGTGTTCATATGGGATGTGTTTATATCAGTTATTTGACTAAGAGCCCAATAATATCCAACTTTCTTGTGCTGAGGCAGCCTTACCAACAGGGCATGTACTGAATCCTGTAATGGAGGCCTCCTCAAGGCAGTGTTGGGAACCTGAGTCAGTGACTCGGACTTGAGTCACAAAAATGCCTGAATTTGCGTGACTCGGTGACTCATGAGTCGCACATGTGGAAGACTGAATAAGACTTGCGTCAGGGCCCTCCTGACTCTGCACTCATCCCCATGGTTGCTGACTCAAGTCTGCCTGTACCTGGGGGTGCCTGCTCACTGTTTTCACCATGTGGTGAACCTCCTGGAGCCAACATTCCGATGGCAAGCAGCAGGGAGTTCCAGCTGGGAGGTAGGAAAGGATTAATGCGAGCAGGAGCAGGGAGGTGGGACTGGGTTCTCTTTTCCCATCTCTGATAGGAAGGAAGGAACAGATGATCATTGGACAAAGGATGGGCATTCTCATATTTCCATTGGCTGAGGGAGGGCAGGAGGAAGAACAATCCTCATTGAATGAGTGGCTAAAGTGAGTAAAGTGAGTAAAGTGAGCTTGTGAGTAATGCTGCCAATGATCAGTCATCCTGGTAAGCCTCCCAGCTGCTCTTGTGACCCTCTTCCCTCTCGCCTCTTCTGTCCCAGCTCTCAATCAGTCCCTTGCACCCTGTTATAGATGGAAGGGTACAGCAGGGGAGTGAGTAAAGAGAACTCCCACAAACACACACACACACCCTGGCAGCAGCCTTGTTTTTCCCCCAGTCTAGCTTTTTAAAGAGGGCGACTCAGCTCAGGGAGAGAGAGGAGGTAGAGGAGCAATCACGCTTTGCAGGCATGGCTGTGTTGTAACTTGGGAAGGGGACCCTCACTGAATGAGCGGCTGCAAAGGGTCTACTTCTGAGTAGAGCTGCAAGGATTGGTTTGTCCTGCTAGGCCTCATAGCTGCTGCTTGTAACCTTCCTCCCTCTTGCTGCTTCTCTCACCATCCCTCCCACCCCACCTGCCTTCTTTACAGATGGGTGAGGACAGCGGGGGAGTGTTCGAAGAGAGCTCCGACACATGCACACACTTCCCAGCAGCAGTTTCCCAGCAGCAGTCACCCACTTTTTAAAGGGGAGGGATGACTTGACTCAAGTCCATTAGAGTCACTAAAGAGTGACTCAGAAATTTGGAAAGTGCCCCTGTTATGATTCTTTCTCTAGTTGAGTTGTGGACGGCGGTGACTTGGTGACTCAAGTCAAGCCACACTGGGTTTTCCCAGCACTGCCTCAAGGTAAGGGAATGCTTGTTCCCTTGGGGCGGCATTGGTGCTGGAAAGTTGGTTAGGATTGGACCCTGAAATTGATGTGTGTACTGTCCTTCAGTTGTATTGATGGCAAATATCAGTATTGTTTATTCTAAAACTTTCTGAATAAATATTATATAGGTGGGACCTTGGTGACCACTGATTTGGTATCCAGTGATTTGACTCACCACTGATAATGAGGTCCATCTTTAAATGCCTTATAACAAGAGAAAAAACACTAAAATCCAATTTTCTACCTTCTTTCTGTTAAATAATTATAATTTAATTCCATTAGATTCCATTATTCACCCCATCTAGTAGATGAATACGGTATAGTGTTCATACCAATGCATTCTGGGGCAACAATAGAGGAGCAAGGAACCTGGAAATGGGTCTTTAAAGCTATTTTTCCACTGATTTGGTATCCACTGATTTTTTTTTTTTAAATCCACTTTGGGTTCTGGAACAGAACCCCTGTGGATAATGAGACCCGATCTATATATAAAAAAGTAAAGAGGTGAAGATTAAAAAAGATCAATCCTTTAAAAAGAGAGAGAGAATATATCTTCTTGAATGGTTAGAATATCACGCCATGCTCTAACAATGTGCTTTTTCATATAAAAACTGCTATGTCGATATTCATGTTTGCACATATTTCCAAGGATTTTTCTCCCAGATTCCAACATCCACTGTTTAAGAGGGGAATTCATATGATCTGTACTTAATATGATGGTTTCCTTCATCACTGTAAGGGCTTCTATGTGAATGAATTCTACAAGGCGATATAGAGGGGTTGGATACCCATAATGTTGCTGATGTTGTCATCAGCAAGAGTAAAAGCAATGCAGTCACTCAGTTGGATATACTTTGAAAGGCTATTGGAAACCACAGCAAGAAGTGACATCATAATGTTCTCATGCTGGCTGCTTTCCAGCAACATGCAACACAGAGACCCTAGAGAGGTCTCACTAAACAAACTATACCAGAGATCAAATGAGAGAGAGAGATGTAGAAAGATGTAAGTTAAAATATTTGGAGAACGTTTTCATAATTTTCAGACTGCTGTCGTGACTTGTCATGGTTGTCCATTTTCTCAGAACTAAAATCCCTCACCTCTTCAGCTTTCCTTCACAGAGAAGAAACCTAACCACCCCCACCTCTCAGTCATTTTAGTTGCTTTATTTTGTGTCTTTTACAGCCATTTGATATCCATTTTTAGAAGGATCAGCCATATCTCTGAACAGCATTCAAACTGTTGCCACACCATAGATTGACATTATGACATGAAGATAATGACCTGATGTTTTACTATCAGTTAATTTTATTTTTCTTTTATTGTTTTAAAAAATGTCTTTCCTGGGTAGTTACAGCTATTAGACCCCATGGTATTTATGTGAATTTAAGAATTTGGTACCCCAGAATGTGAATTTCTTTACTGGTTTAACACAGAATTTCATCAGCTGCCTTGTTCCTCATTGACCCAATTTAGAGACGTGAGTTTGGATGCTCTTCACTGTTTGTTTTGGATTTCATTGTTCTGAATTAATCTGATATCTGCTGCCTCACTGCTAACCCCTGATTTCAGAGAATTTATAAATAAGATAAGTAGTTATTCCCTGACTGCTTAGTTTTCTTAGAAGCCTTTGATGAGGATCTTTGCTTTTTTTTTGCGAGTCCATGTGTACAGTGGCTACCAGGCCATCTCTAGTGGTATAGTTGTTATTTTTTTAAAGAATTCTAAAAGGTTGGTAAGTCAAGACAGCCCTTTGCATGCTGCTGTTTCTTCCTTAGCACGTCTTATTCTCTGATGTGTTCAACAAAGCCTTTAGTAATGCTTTCAACCAATTGGGATGGAAATCATACTGATGGATGCAATTTGCTGGATGTACTGAATCCAACTATTGGTTCATGTAGCTCTGCTGAGTAGCCTTGGCTTTCCAGGGTTTCAGGCAAGAATCTTTCCCTGCTCCACTTGAAGATGTCAGAAACTGAACCTGGGACTTTTTGCATGCAAAACACATGCTTAACTCTTGAGCTACCCATCCTTAATGTCTCCTGGATGTTTTTTAAAACATGGTGTTACTTTGACACCATTCCAGTACTCTGGTGGAGAAGCTGGTTTCAGGGTTGAATTACATATTTTAGTCGTATAATCAAATATTGCACATGTGAACTCTTGATTGAATAGCATCCAGCCCAGTGATTTATTACATTTTAGTGTATCAATTCTGATCAAGAAGATGTTATGCTGTACTACCTGCTAAGGCAGATTTCTAAAGTGACATTTGCCCGTCATTTGTTGCAAAAGATTAATAGCAAGTCTGAAGCCCATTCAAGCATCCCTTCCATGTCTGCGTATGTCATTGACAGTGTCTTTTTGTCACATATGAGGACTCTAGAAAGTAGGTCAATGTGACCTACTTAACATTACGCGGAAGGTCAGAACTAGTGATGAGCTAGTGAAGGATGATGGATAGTGAAGGATGATGAAGGATGAACTAGTGAAAAGAAAGAAGATGTCAAGAACAGCATGTACTTATTAACACAGTTATTTGCATCCACCTTACCTGATATAATGTGTTGCAAGTGGATGATCTGTCAACAGCTCTGTGTTGATCAGTTCTAGTAAGCTGACAGCAAGCTGGGGAATCTGCATTATCACAAAGAAAAGCCTGGCAACAGTTTCATTAGTTTCATCGTTTCTTTCCTACTCTAAAAGTGCTAAAAGCCATGGAAACCTTTTGAGCGGGGTTACTGGGCACAATCCAGCCAAAGTTAAAGGTGTTTAAATCCCATTGATTTCAGTGAGAGGTAAGCATATCTTTAACTACCCAGTTGAGATAAATATTTAATTCCTGCCCTGGTTTTATGGTTCGGAGGAGGCCTATTGTGATCTAAGCCATTTTCTCTTTTGTTATTCCTCTTAAGTTATTATTGTGTAGTAAAGACAATTGGAAATCTCCATCTTTCTTGTAACAACCTCAAGTTCCAAAAGAAAAGTATGTATCTCTTCCTCTTTAAATTTCATAGTTACGCTAATCATGGGTGCCATTTCTTCCATCTATCAGCTACTAGCTTTGCTGCTTCCAGCTGAACTAGTGCTACTGCTAATACCGTTAAGACCTGCATCTTACGCAAGGGTTATGTCCTGAGGCTGGTGCGTAAAACCAAAACCATGTATGATCAAAACTACCTTAAATCCCCAAAATACATACTGTCTCTTTAAGAATTAAGAGACATATGATGTACATGTGATGGTACAAGATGGCACAAGAGACGTGTGGGAACTGAGGGAACAGCAGCTTCATTCTCCCATTTCAGTCTCGCTCCAGGGCATATTTTGAGTAAGTGGAATGGCAGGTTGAAGTGCCTGAACTGTTTAAACTATTGTTTTCTTTTCTGTCTTTTTTCAGGTCAAGGAGTTGTTCCCGGACTTTTTCAACTGGTGGGTCCCTTGACCTACTGGGCCATTGGCCATGGCTCCCCATTGGGGCTGCAATCCTATACATTCTATAGAGCAGTGGGGTTTTGTTTTGTTTTTTGGCAAGGATTCCCCTTGCTGGTTTCCATGGCTCCCTGGGGAGCCATGGCTCACAGTTTTGGAACCACTGGTATATACTTTAATTTGCTCAAGTACACATGAGATGCAGGCTAGCTGTACTGTAATTGAATACTTCTTTCGCATTGGTAGTGGGCAAGACTCTAATGTAAGGAGATAGCTCTTATCTAGGTAGCTTTCCAAGTTAGGCTGTGATGATCCTTAATCAAACTTACTTGGACATAAGGACTTTTGAAATCCATAAGGCATTCCCCGCTCCCATTATGTTGACTATGAAGGTCTTAGATGAGACCAGGTTGAAGAATGAGGATGGGACAGGGCCAAGAGGAAATACATGACACAGGTACCACAAAAAATATCCGGAGGCTTCAGAGGTCCAGAAAAGGACTTGCAGAAGGATTGTGTAACATACCATCTTCTTCATCTTGCCTCCCTCCTAACACTTTAGCCCAATATTAGGAACAGCTGAAAGCCACCCAGTGTCAAGTAAAGTCATTAAATAGAAATGGCCCAGATTCCTAAGCTCAAGATTCACCAGCCAAAACTTCTGATAGCCAGACAGCTGCAAGATATATTTCATTTCCCTCCATTGCTATCCCTTTCCAACTCTTTCCCTGATCTTTACCATTCTTGCTACTCTTAGCTTTTTACATCCTCATGTTTCTGATCCCTGCCATGCTAAACCTGGGGCCCCCTAATTTTGTGATGTAGAAGACCTTACTTTTGCCATCACTACAAACTTTCCCCATTCCCTGAGCCCTAGTGGCGGTCTGGAAGGAAGGTGGGAGATGTAGCATGGGCAAATTTATCAGCTTCCTAGTACTCATATACAATAGAGATGTTTTCATGTGCTTCAATAATGTATTGAATTACTTGGGAGCAATATTTGCATTCAGATCATGAATCATAGTTTTGACATGCCTGGTGTAAATAGTGATAAAAGAATATCACCTGACCTGTTCTGCTCTGGTGTTGAGACTTTTTCTTGATGTGTCTGGATTCCTTTCCTTTGGCCAGAGCTGCCCGGTTGTATTTAAACTGAATTTCTACCTGATACCCTCAGGTTGCATGTTGAGGACACTTTGTGGGCTTGTATTCTGACACCATATCAATCAATTCCTTTTCTGTTTGACATAAATTGGCAGGGCCATGTAAGTTTGTAGTCTTAAAAATTGAGCAGAAAGTACCTGAAACAGAACCTTCAGTTAGCATGTCTCTGCCTACCACTATTGGATAATTATTTAGAATCACCGTGACTGTTAGGACAGGATCAGATGAAAGAAAAGATAGTAGCAGAAAGCTAGCGTTCTGAAACAGCTTAGGTTATCCCTTTATTCCTGCCTGGTGTTGTCTGTTTTATTAAGAAAGCTCTTCTTCCTTGCCTTTGATTATTACTGCAATTAACTGGAAAGCATTATTATATGAAATATGTGGAGTACATTTACTCATGACAAAAATGCTGTTATTTGCATTAGTGGACTTTGTGTTCAGAATTGTTTTTGTTTTGGGAAGATGAAGCACTGCTCTTCCTCTTAGCACAGCATGATTTCTGGAAAGCAGTTGGGTGACCAGCAGGATTTGTGATTTTCAGTGAAAGGAGAAAACAAACAATGGTTGTTGTTGTTTTCTTCATTGTGTTTACATTTAGTTTAGTTGTCCAAGGACATAATTTCTAGTGGCCTGTGGATTATCCAGCATGAGAAAGTTGCTTCATTGTTACCTCCACACTAAAGCACTGTATATTAATGTAGAAAGAGCTACTGTAGTGTGATAACTAAGCATGTGAGAGATGGGATTCAGGGCTGGATTTAGGAGTGGCCAACTGCTTGTGGTTCTGGGCTTGTGGAGTGCCAGGAATTTCAGTTATTCTTACATTTTAAAAGCTTCCACAACATTAAGGGAAACAAATTTGTTTCTCCCTGCTTACATAGGACTTCGCATAAATACAGATTTCCAGATCCATGCATGCAAATGTATAATGTGTCAAGGATAAATTATGCACGCAGAATGTGTGGCAGAGTCAAAGAAGGGACTACAAATGTCATAAAAAAAATAAAGAATTCAAAAGTGGAACAGATAAGGGAAGTTGCCATCCGTACTCCCTGCCTAAGGGTGCCATTTAGCATAGGACCAGAACTCCTGGAAATCACCAGCTTTTACTTCTGTCATGAACTCATAAGAAGGTCTTAGGCAAGCTGGTATTCCCTCAGTCCTCCACGGGGAAAATGTAGACAATAAAACTGACCTGCTTTACAGAGTTGTTGAGACAAAATACCCAAAGTACTTTGAATACTTCACTATATAAATATATAGGTAGGTGAATGACTAGTTATACTAAATATTAGTGCCTACCTCATGTAGTGTAATCATTTCAGGAGGGAAAGAAATTCCTTGGAGACCCTAGCAAAGTGCTGATTCTGAACAGAAGTACTGCTATCTCTGAATCACTTTTTGGATGAGCAACACATTGTTGGCCTTAGAACATGATGACTTGGATGCAAATCCCAACTTGAGTGGAACTGAATTTGACCAAATCTGAACCTGATGTCTTCCTAGTCACATGACCATTGTATGTGTGTGGTACTTTGTGTGTGGTACTTGGGAAAAAAATGCTGAAACCATCCATGCATGTTGGCTTTTAGCCTATGGTATGCTGGTCATGTGAAGCTGCCACCATGCACAGGGTATTGCATCTGTGATACAGTACCACGAACACAGAAAAAAAGTCATTTTTTTTTGTAGTGTGCCCAGTCGAAATCCAGCGCATCACAAACTGGAAGTGACTAATGTGTGTTCACAAGGTTGTGTGAATAGACTTCTAGTTGTTGTTAACAAATCACTTTTCAGTAACCACAAAAATTTGTGTAGGGAAAGAAGTAAAAATATGTTGTCCTGTCCCAGAGGGCTTATGTCTAAAAACAGACATTAAAGACACATCAGCAGATAACCTCTAGAAAAGATGCTGTGCTGAGGTGAATAGGGACAGTCGCTGCCTCCTAAATATAAAACAACTCTCCTCAAAACATGCTTCTTAGCTCTGTTAGTATTTAACAGATGTGAATCTGTCTCATAGAGTAGCTGTGAAAAGGAGGGCACAATCCTATGTATATATACTCAGAAATAAGTCCCATTGTGTTCAGTTGGGCTTACTCCCATGAACTTGTGGTCAGGATTGCAGCCTGAATGTGATAAATAATTACAAAGTCCATTTCAATCTGCTAGCAGTGTTGAAATAATAATCATGTAAGAGTTGATTATACTTTACCATGAGAAAACCATTATTGCTATTGTGCATGTTTTCTTTGGCCTGTTTCTGCTTAAAGTGTTGTTTTTTTCTTCTTAAATAAAAAAGAATATTATTACCCTTTCTGTGCCATGTCATATCTATGATGTGTATCGGTCAGAAGGACTTTTATAAAAACACATCTAATCGAGCTCACTGTCGCTGCAGTGGTAACCAAATAATTTATATAACCTTCTGAAAAAAGGTGGGCTGGGTGGGGTGAGGGAAGCATACACTGTGTGTTTTTACAGAAGTAATTGCAACTCATTGAGGAATTGAGCACAAGCAAGTGGAGCAGGTGGTGGTGTGGACGTGATGCCCTAGCTGCTTTCATGCTTGCTTGTCTCTGATGGGTTTTATTATTGAAGTCAGGCTGAGTAGCAACCCTCACAGCAACATTCCCTGCCGGCTTAGAAATATGTTTTTAATTCACTGTTTCTGGCCCAGCATAATTTCTGACCCAGTAATGCAATTCAGTCCAGACATTAGCCCATTATTCAGCACAGGAGTAGAAAAACCTGAGTTAGGAGCATAGTTTGTTTAATGTATATTAGCCCCAGGGCACCTTTCCTTTAAATAAAATTGGACTTCCTTTAATTACATCTTTTTGTAAAGAGAACAAAACAGTCTAAAAATGTTTTATTACTGAAAAAATGAATGAAAGTTGTACTGAGTCGTTCTAGATGCTGTTTGCCTCACTAGTCTCCTCAGCACAACCAAGCCATTTTGAGAGGTTTGATTCAGCAGGCCTAAATTATTGCTTAAGTAAGATGTCACATCCCAGAATGCTCTCTGCCTGAACAAATCTTTTTTCCAGTCAAGTCAGCCTTGCTGTGTGCTTTCATATGAAAGCTACACCAGAGCAAGTGGCTTTATTGCTCACCTTTTGTCCAAAAAGAAAAAAAAAATTCTCACCAAATGCTTCCCAATTTCCCAAAGAACTGAATAGATTTTTGTTCCTTCTGTTTTTGCATGTCTTCAGCCAAGTGCAGTTAAACACAACCAAACTACCATTTTCTTCCCATTTAGTTTTTAATTATAACAGCAGGACACTGAAATGTAAAACAGATGTGCCCCTTTTTTTCCAAATGTGGAGAAATTTTATAAAAATTAGTGACTTAAAATGTCAAGGCAAACTGAAGAAGCTTTAGAGAAAAACATGCTTGATTTTAAAGTAGAGAACAAGGGGAGAGAGTAGGTTATGACTTTGGAAGTTTGTATAACCCCTGCAAGTTAGCTTGTAGAACTTGCAAAAGTATTTTAAGTTCATGAATCAGATTTTCCTGTAATTTACATGCTTGAGGTTTTATGCTTCAATATTAGTTCAGTTAAGCTCAGCTGTTTACTTGTGGCATTCTCATTTTGGATGTGGAAGAAGGGACGAAAAAGAGTAGGGAGGAAGGATCTAGAAACATGCCGTTTTAAAATTTCTGGCTAATTGATTTTTTTTTTTTTCAGATTGTGAGCCCTTTCGGGGACAGAGAATTGTTTATTTAGTTGTTTACCTATGTAAACTACTTCATGAGCCACTTCACTGAAAAGTGGTATAGTCAGTTCTTGTTATCCGCTAAGGTTAGATTCATGGAAAACCTAGTGGATACTGAATCAACAGATACGGAATCATTGAGCCTATGGCAGTGGTTTCCAAACTCTCTGGGAGATTGGGAGCTGCAGTAAGTCTTTGCAGGGGAGAGGGAATGCAGCAACATTATCCCCAGGATCGCATCACTGCCAAGGGCGACAGGGCTTTGTTTTACTCACCAGCAGCAGCCTCCTGGGGTTGCAGGGAGCCCTGCAGAAGCATCTGCATGGCTCCCCAATCCTCAGAAAAATCTAAAAATAATGATCATGACCGACTTCTGGTTTCGCAATAGAAAACCAGAAGTGGGTCACAATCTTTATTTTTAAATTTCAGAGAGCAAGGGCTCATCAACATCTCCAACATCTGATGCTTCCTCCTCCATGCTGGATTTCCCTCGAAGCGTTGAAGGTTGTGGTGATGACGATTTCTCTGTGCTGGCTGTCCCTCAGATTGTTGAAGGTTATGGGCCCAACAACAAGGCCTCAAGAGTTTAGCAGTGGGGAGGGGGTTGCTTCACTCGTCCTCCTCCTCCTCCTGTCTCTTGGCTCCTTCCCTGGGCTTGCCTCAGACCCAGGTAGCCTTCCAGAGACCTCAAGAAGCCTTCCAGAGACCTTTCATCATCAGCCTCTTATTATTGCTAGGGTTATGAAGGTTCGGCTGGAGTCCTGAAGATGGTGGGGCAAGTCTGGAAGCAGACACAGATGTGTCCGATGAAACTCAATGGGCCAGTACAAATGCCTGTTTGATATGGAAAATTGACCCAATCCAGACAACTTCATAAAAATAAGAGGAATATAGTTGGCTAGAAATGATTGCCGCAATCCACTCTCCCATTGGCTATATACTGTATAGGTGCTGCCTTCTGCTTGTGAAGAGGCCGCTGTCTCTTCTCCGCCACCTTCCACAACCTATCTTGCCCCGGCCTGCCTGCTCATAGTTGTGCCAAACCCCAACCCCATTACAAGTGTACCAGCGCAGTATTGGCGGATAACGAGAACAGGGTCACAGATAATGATAGGTGGCAATTTTGCCCCTCAAAGGTAAGGGAATTTGCAGATAGCAAATTTGCATATTAAGAGAACTGACTATACATAAATGTTCTTATTAATAATAGTTGAATTTATTTTGCATTCCCCTCCAAAATGAGAGTTTTATAAATAAACAGCTGAGTTTCCTTATACTTGAACATATGCTTATGTGGTAGTAATATCTGACATTTGTATAATGCTTTTTACAGTGTAGTGCTTACAGTGCATCAGTTACATTGTCACAATATTCTTTAAAACAACTCTGTAAGTAGGCCAGGGTTATTATTTCCATGCCACAGTTTTTCATTGTGAGGAAGACTGGAAAGACCTAAGGTGAATGGAAGACTGTAAAGCAGATCCTGAAATTACTCAGAATGTTTTTGCCTTGGAGATCTTGTCTGGACAAGTTTTTTTTCAGCATCTAAATTGGGGTTGTGAGATAAACTGTGATCAAAATTCAAATTGTCCCTGATAAGTTGTGGTTTTTGTTCTGTGAAGCTAGACTACTTGATCTTCCTTGGATATCTTTCTCCAGGTGCATCTGCTTTCTGTGGTGGATAGCAAGAGAGGCATTGTCTGTGATAGCTCCAGGACTTGGAGATATTCTTTTAAGGCTGCCTGATGCCAATACTGTACTTCAGCCATTTTCAACCACTGTTCCGTGGCACGCTGGTGTGTTGTGGATGGTCTGCAGGTGTACTACGAGAGTTTGGGGAAGGGTCATTTGTTAGGTGGGCCACTGGGGGATGCAAGCCTCTGCTGTCAATGGGTGTGCTTTGTCAATTGTAAAAAAACTCATGGTGTGTCTCGACAATTTTAGCACCTTGTCAGTGTGCCATGAGATGGAAAAGTTTGAAAATCACTGCTGTACTTATTTTCATTTGGGCACCATGTCAAGATGACTCTCTTCTCATCCTTTTGGTACAATTGGATTGAGATTATACCTTTCCCCTGTGGATGTTTTGCTGGTTTATTGCTGCTACTATTATAAACTGCCGTTTTTAATTGGTAATTGCTGTTGCTTTTTGTATTGTTTTGTAAGCTGCCTTGGATATTACAGCAGAGTGGCAGGATGAAAATCTTTTAATAACTCTCTAAATCAGGGGTGCCCAAATCCCAGCCCTGGGGCCACTTGCGACCCTCAAGGCCTCTCAATGCGTCCCTCAGGAAGCCCCCAGTCTCCAATGAGCCTCTGACCCTCCAGAGATTTGTTGGAGCCCACACTGGCCTGACGCAACTGCTCTCAGGGTGAGGGCAACTGTTTGACGTCTCATGTGAGGGCTCCCTCCACTGCTGGCTGTTTCACATCTGAGATGCAGTAGCAGCAGCAAAGGAAAGCCCAGTCTTGCTTTGTGCAAGGCCTTTTATAGGCCTTGAGCTATTGCAAGACCTTCATTCATTCATATAAGTTCATCTTTAATATATTCATTTATGTAAATGTACGTAAGTTTATTCAAATTTTAAATGTAAATTAATTCTTTTTTTCCCCGGCCCCTGACACAGTGTCAGAGAGTCGATGTGGCCCTCCTGCCAAAAACTTTGGAGACCCCTGCTCTAAATGAAAGATATGTCTATTTTCTCTGGATGTTCTGGAATAAGGGACAACTAATTAAATCAAGGAATGCCCCTTTAAGTTAAAAACAATTTGTGCAACATTTGTAATCAGTATGGACCTGGCAGACTTGGACTCAGTTGCCCACAGGTTGTTTACATTCAGATTGTACTACTATTACTATACTCCCTAAATGGGTCTGGCTTTAACGTTTCTCCAACATTTTTCCTTGTTCCTTCCTCTTTATTTCTCTATGGTCTATGGGTCCTTTATTCCAAATCTGCTGTTTCCTTTTTATTCCCTCACCCCTTTTTATTCAACAAAATAATTTTAATGCTTACATAATCCCAAAGTGAAATTGTCTTTTGAACTTGAGAGATCACCTTCCCAGATTATCTGTGAAGGTTTGTTGAAGGTGTCATACAAAGGGCAAGTGTTACTATTTATACTTGCCTTTATCAACACAACAGGAACTCGGTTTAGAAACAGAATCTTTCTCTGGCAAGGGGGAAATGCTGTCAATGTACTGACATGCTCTTTCCTCTTTCATTCATGAAAACATAGCTGAAGAAGTGGAGAGACTGGCTGCAATGCGCTCGGACTCACTGGTTCCAGGGACCCACACCCCTCCCATTAGGAGGAGAAGCAAGTTTGCCAATCTAGGAAGAATTTTTAAGCCATGGAAATGGAGAAAGAAGAAGAGCGAGAAGTTCAAGCACACATCAGCAGGTAATTAGAGCCTTGCTCTCTGTGAACAATGATTAGCTTTTAAGGACAGACTAGGAAAACAAAATTTGACTGCTAGTATATCTTCATAACAGAGTAGCCAACAAGGAGTATCTATGCTGCATTCTTTGCACATCTCTGGTGTCCATTGGTCTTGCAAACCACATGGTACCTCTACACATAATAATCTTTCTCTTGTCCACACAATAGATGCAAAGAACCATGGGCTGTGTTCAGATGCCATGAAGCCAATGACACAGAATGACATGATAGACATGCACGCAAATGCAGTCAAACACAAGTGCGCCTCCAGCAAGATCTCCTTTTGGGCAAAGGGGTCAAAAAACAGCCACATGATGGGTGGGTGACACTGGTCAAGACCAGGGTATTTGGGAATGGTATGGTTCACTCTTTCATGCTGTTTTCATGTTGATTCCCCCCCCCCAGCATCAATTTGCTGCTAAAGTCACTACTTCTTCAAATGGGAAAAGAATAATTTTGGGCATTATTCATTTGGGGGTGCACTTTCTCTTATATTTCCTCACCACCTAGATAAGCCTATGTACATATGATTTGACTGTACATATGATATAACTGGTTTTTATCATCATTTTCTCCGTTTTATATTTGCTGCTATCTTTACTCCTCCCCATTTTCTCCCTGTTTTAGACTAGGCCTATATTAGCCTGATTGCTGAAGTTACCTGAACTAGGCTGAGTAATGTTCATTTTTAACAGGGCCTGATCTTCTGTGTGTGTTAGTCAAAGTGTCCACAGAAACCTGAGTTCGTCAGTTGAAGTGCAGAAGCCTTTTCCTATCTAGTTAGTTAAGGGCTGCTAATTCAGCCATAAGTGTCCTGGAATTTGCTCCAAAGGAATTTTCCACTTTCTAGAGAGTGGTAATTGGATTTTTTCCCCTCCAACATTCATTTGCATGAAAGACAGGGATCTCTCTCTACTGTCAAAATTGCAGGGAGCCTGACTGGTCCATTAAAAAAGAAAACAAAACAAATTAATAATGGGGTACTGTCTTTCATAGGACCTACTAACTTGACATAAGAGCCCAAAGACTAATCTAGTCCAGGATCCTCCTTCCCACAGTGGTCAGCCAGATGCCTGTAGGGAAGACCACTCACAAAGTAGAAAGCCTCTCCTGTTCTTGCTCCCCAACAAGTGGTATTCGGAGGGTTCTGATATTTCAAATCAGGGAATGATGAAAAAGCCCCAGCTTGTTGCTTGGTCGAAGGAGTGGAGGATGTTTTCTTTCCTTTGAAAAACAGTTGCTTGATCTGACTGTGATTCTGAACTGTCTTTGCTATGCATCAGATATTTGGAAGGAGGTGGTAGATTATAAGAGAATTGAAAGTATTCCTAGTGGTCTAAAACGGTTAGGATGATAACATGGGTTCTACTGGGAATTTGTAAATGTTTGGACTTTTTAAGGAAATTGACAGAGGGTACAAGGTACAGAGGTTAAAAATTCTGGCTGCTCCAGGCTTCTACCACATTGTTCAGTGGTGCTGTCTAAAGAATGATTAACAACAGCAGCTGTTTACATGAGAGCATTCAAAAATATAAGCCCCAACTGTAGATTGAAATGGTACATTCCAGGGTTCTGCTACCTCATTATGTTAATATGTAGATGGGCTCTTAGTCTGTTGTAGTGAAAAAGTATGGATCTGTAAAACTCCTATGCCACATTATAATCATTTATTCAAGTATAGCTTCATCCAACACTTGTAGTTTAGTGCTAAAATGGCACATTCAGAAGACAGTAAAGGCCTAATCCTAACCAATTTTCCAGTGCCAATGAAGTCGTGGCAATGGGCATGTACCGCATCCTGTGGTCGGGAGGCAATCACAAAGGCCTCCTTAAGATGTGGGAACATTTGTTCCCTTACCTTGGGGCTGCATTATGGCTATACCAGTGCTGGAAAATTGGATAGGATTGGGCCCTAAGTCCCATATGGGCATGGGACTGTATTTAAAATACTTTAAGTATTTAAGTACTGTATTTAAAATAGCAAAAAGATTTAAAATAGCAACATGGGCATATAGGAATGTATGTAAATTCCAGTGTGCATCACTTATAGCTCTATAAGAGCTTTGGGCTCTTATAAATCTAAACAACTTTCCGTTGTTGTTGCAGCAGCAATGCAGCCCCAAGGGGGCTAGGGACAAATGTTCTCTTACTTTGAAGAGGCCTCCATGACTACCCCCACACCACAAGATGGCATGGTGGCATTGGCACAGGAAAGTTAGTTAGGAATGGGCTGTTAGAATACTCTCCTTTTGAGGAAATCACTAAAGAAAAATAATTTATGGAACATGCATGTTTCTTCTTGAATAAATTTGGCAAGATTTAATATGTTGTTTTTCCTGAACAGTATTGTGAATCAAAACTTACTAGCTATGAGGAAGTTTACATTCAGTTTGAGATCCATGCCCCTTTCACTGCCTTATATCAGTAACTTCACCCTGGCTCTCGCATATGAGTAGCTACAGATCATAAAGTAGGTGCAGTGTATTCAGAACCAAAACCATGGTGGTATATCATTTCTTAGAGTACTATCCAAAGGCGTGGTAATAAACATTAACCACCTAACCTGCTTTCAGCATTTGGTGGGTTATCTTATAGAGTGCTGAAAATAACTCCCTAAATGTGATTGTAACTTTATATTATGTGCCATGTGACTTTGTTATTGCCAAAAAGTGACTCTTATTCAGGATGGGTCACTCCTCTGCACTCTATTTGAATTTCTGCTAAGGGTTAAAACAAATACACAGGGTCCCTCCATTTCAGACATCTGAGTTATAGACAGCTGCAACAGCACTTTCACCCAGGCTCAGTCCATCCATTGTGGTGCTTTTGTACAGGCACAATAGTGCTGGGCCAGCTAGAGCCTGCTGTTTCAACATATGTATATTCTGACTTCCAGACAAACATCGGGAACAGAACTAGTAACTCGTGTCCCTCAAAAGTTAAGCAATACGTCCGCTTATCATGCTTCTTTGTACGTGATTACAGTTGATATTGGTATTGAGGCTTTGGTGTTGGCCCATTCTCATCAATGTTGGGAAGTGTTCTATACTTGCAGTAGAGGTGTACAGGTGCATCCTATTACCACTCTGAACTATCTCCATCAGAAGCCATTTCACCTGACTGTATCAGAGGGAGAGGTAAAACAGCAAGGCCTTATTCATTGCTTGGTCTGGGCCCAACTTCCATTTCACTCCTCCCCTACCAGAGCTGTCTTGAACATATGAAGCAATCTTATGCTCAGTCAGCCCACAGATCCATCACCATCAGTATTATCCATACTGACTGGCAGTACCAGGGTTTCCAACTCAAAGGATGTCAAGGATTTGAACCGAGGACCTTCTGCATGCACAGTGTGTGTGTTGTCTATCCCTGTTTTCTGTGCTGACCACTCAGTTAGGTCATTATGCAAGAGTGATACAGCCTGCATTTGCTATTTTTTTTTCCCATTCCAATTTTCTTTTTACAATTAAATTATTCCAAAAACGCAGCATCAAATAGAGCAGCACTCCCAAAAGTCTGGCATCAAAACAGCAAGGACTAGGCAGTCATTTCGGCGATCATCCCAAACGGCTCCAGACACCCAAGTGACATTGGTTGTGCCTTGAGCTGGTACAGGTCTCCACCTTCTCCATGTGTTTCTCACTCTTGCCCTGGCCCTGCTGGGAGGGGCAAGAGGAGCCTCCTGTACTCACCACTACAGGCTGCCCAAGCCCCACAATCGCACAGCAGGCTCTTTCCTGCCCTCTGAGCACTGCCTGTTGTTCTTAGAAGGCTGTATGAAAGAGATCTTGGCTGGATGATTGTAGTCCAAAGGGCCAGTCTTTGCCATTCACAATTCAGCTGGTAAAGAAATTATATACTGCATATAAGTGGCATATAGTACCTCCTGATAGTCTGGCATATCCAATAATCTAACACTACCCAGGCCCCCAAAATACCAGATTATCAGAAGTCTCCTGCATATCATACCCATTCAGGTTTCATTTTAACCCATTTCTACCCAGCCCACAGGTACACATTTGATCCCTGTTGTGTATCTGCAACGTTAGGCAGAAATGGCTTAAACTACAAACTACTTTAGGTGTATTGACCAAGAGGTGGCATAAAGGTAGCAAATAAACAAGTCATTGAAGAGTTTAGGGCAGCCCCTGCCTTTCACAGCACATCATTTGCTGCTTGAAATTCCCTTGTGAACAGTGCAGTATTTGCATTGGGTTAACCATGTGCTTAGGTTACATTTATGATCTCTCCTGAATGTAAATTAATTGCTTGGAATGGGGGGCCTAATTTCATTTTTCTTCTTTATGGCAGAAAATATTCTACTAGCTATGCTACTCTTTGTCTTTTTTCCTTCTGGCTTTGCTATTGAGAAGCTATTGTTTTCAAAGTAATGTGTGCAAAAAATGCACTGTCTCTCCTTCGTGTTCTCCATCTCCATCCGTTATTCCTGTTTCTTGCAAGACAGCCCCAGTGAGACCTCACATAGCTATTCAGAAAGCTGGTTTCTGCACCAGTTTTGGAAATACACACAGAAAAAAGGCACTAATAATCTACATTACTTCCTTAGTGAATGTAGTAGAAGGAATGGAATGTTACAAAACTTGCCTGATAACAGAAATCAAGGCTGAGTTACTATCTGATATCCTAAATCTTTATATAGTTACCACTTTAATTTCCAAAGTAAATCAAGAGCAACCCCAGGAGATGCTGTAATGAGAGCTACCATGTACTTATGGATAATCCTTTGGTGTATGGATAAATGTCTTTAGAAAAATATAATTTCCATCAGTCTCCTGAGGGAATGCACTCAAGCTTTTTCCACTTGAAGAAGATTATAAATTAGGAAGGGAAATAATAATAGCTTGAGGGTGCAAGCAATGGGTTCATATATATTTGATGCTAGGTATTCATATATTACATATTTATATTTCTGCCATTGCTATATCGCACACAACTCAGAAATCAAAACCAAGTCTCATCACATCCAGAATTACACTGTACTTTTAAACATAAACACACTTATGTCAAAATCCATATATTAAGTTTTTTGTGGCTGATTCAAGTTTTGTACATTTGTTGGTAATAATTGTGGAATATTTTTATATAGTATAATAAGTTAATCATGGTCACAAACAAAAGCTTATTGATAAATATATTCAGATGGTCTTAATTATAGTCAACCTAAAATATTCCAGTTCCATGTCTGATGAGCTATTTGGTGAATAAGTTGTTTTACCTCTGCTATTAAATTTATTATAATCCTACAGACACAAAACAACAAAAATTTAGATTTAGAACAGTACCCTGAAGATCCTGAGCTGCCAATGAAAAACTTGGGTTGGGAATTCACAACTGCAGTACCAAATATAAAATGGCAAGCTGTGGTTATTTATTTCAAAGATTCATATACTGTTTTTCTTACAAGTGGTCTACAACAGGGGTGTCCAAAGTTTTTGGCAGGAGGGCCACATCAGCTGTCTGACACTGTGTCGGGGGCTAGGGAAAAAAAGAATTAATTTACATTTAAAATTTGAATAAATTTACATAAGTTTACATAAATGAATATATTAAAGATGAACTTATATGAATGAATGAAGGTCTTGCGATAGCTCAAGGCCTATAAACAGCCTTGCACAAAGCAAGGCTGGCCTTTTGTTTGCTGCCGCTACTGCATCACAGACGTAAAACAACAAGCAGTGGAGGGAGCCCTCATCCCACAGCTCACACAAGAGATCAAACAGTCGCCCTCACACTGAGATCAGTTGCATTGGACCAGAGCGTGCTCTAACAAATCTCCAGATGGCCAGAGGCTCATTGGAGACTGGGGACTCCCTGAGGGCCGCATTGAGAGGCCTCGAGGGCTGCAAGTGGCCCCAGGGCCGTGGTTTGGGCACCCCTGGTCTACAACATAAAAATTGAAAACATATCAATACAATATTTTTTAGGTATCTTGAGCCAGCCTGAGGATGCTGTCATAGCACAGGCCCTTGGGCTGCAATCCTGTACACAGTCACCTGGGAGTTGGTCCTATTGATGTCAGTGGGGCTTACTTTTGAGGAGACATGCTTAAGATTGGGCTGTTAAAATGGTGAGAGATGTCATTCCCAGATGTGGTGCAGAAGGGTGGTGCAAAATTGTTAAGTGATCTTTAGCTGGGCAAAAATATGACATGCCAGCACAGAACTGGGAAAGATTTACCTATGTGGCAGCCTTGAAAGCATTTCACCCCTTAGAATTCAACTTACCCAGTATAGAGGAGCAACTTTTCTAGTGCAATTGCAACTGATAGTACATCATTCAGGCAAGTCCAGCTTCTAGTGGGGTAGTCATGTGTAGCAGCAAAAATAAGTGTTGTGGCACTTTCAAGACTAACAAATTGATTTCTGCATAAGCTTTCTTGGACTACAATCCACAGGAGCATATATAGAAATAAATGTTAACCTGCAGGACTCCTTGTAGTTTTTAATGAGCATTGGATAGGTGTAGTGGTTTGGGAGATGGACTTAGACCTGGAAGATCCAGGTTCGAATCCCCGCTCAGCCACCAAGCTTCCTGGGTGACCTTGGGCTTTCTCTCAGCCTCACCTACCTCATAGGGTTGTTGTGAGGACAAAAGGAGAGGAGCAGCTGTGTACACTGCCCTGAGCTCTTTGGAGGAAGAGCTCCAAAGAGCTCTGTAGTATACAAATGTGAAAAATAAAATAAAAAATAAATAGTTCATGCAGCTAAAGTGTCATCTATGGAACTTTGGTGATATTTAAAAGCCCCACCCAGAGTGCAAATTGTTATAAGTAACAAACCTTTCAATATACATTCGAGTGCAGACATCAGATCAAAGGTCTAAGTCTGGTCCTGAATAAATTTAGTACTGTTAACTAGCTGGAAAGTAAATATTTAATTTTAGCAGCATTTCCCCTGAAATTAAATGTAGCAGCATTGTTCAGCATGCTATGAGGAAAGGTTTTTAAAGCGTACTGAAGTCCAACAATTTCTTATCTAAAACATCTTTTTCAGAAACTATTAAAACTTCAATTGACATAAAGCACTGAAAGCCCACAGGAGCCCATGTGCAGACAGACAGCAACACTGACATCGGCTGCTATTATTATTATTATTATTATTATTAACTTTAAAAATCTAAATGACCCAATTGCATCACTTGAAACAGATGATCCACTTATCTGATAACTTGTGGCAAAAGAGGATAGCATGACGATACCATCTGTCTTTTAGAGTGACCATCAGTGGTCTTTTCAGCAGGTGTTAGTCTTTCCTTCAACTTTTGAATATGGTGCCCTTCCCCTTCCAAGATCTCCGAACTGGTCTAGTACTAGGATCAATTTCCATTGATGTTTTTATTTCCTATACTTTAATGTACAGGAACTTTGGACAAATGCTGTCCTAGTGGAGAGCATTGGAGGCAAGGGTGAAATTACAAGCACATTGGCTGCAGGAGCAACACGCTCTTGATGTGGAGATTCGACATGCTTATGTAGAATCTACATGTAATTTCTGCATTGGGTTAAATTCCAGATTTGTCCCAGAAACATTTATAGGTAATGAGCAGGAACCAATTATAGGAACTTGGGGATAGGAAGTTTTCCAGAGAACAGACTGCCTCAATCAGCCATGCCTGGTGCTTGGGGTGAAGGAGACCCTGGTTGTGGACCCATTCCTGGGCTTAGGGACTGACTTGCAGCTCAGAACACCTCTACTTTTCACAACGCAAACATTAATACTCAGATCAGACAATATGTGAAGCAGTGCGTGTAACAGTATCAGGCTTCATGGGACTGTTCAACTATCCATTCACTTTGACACAGACAATACTTGTAGCAGTTCCCTATTTTTGTATGTGAATTGGCAAATGCAGACTTCTGATGAAAAGAGATGTTTACGGTTCTCTATGGCTGATTCTTTTGTGCCCTCTTGAAAAATCTGCTGCATAGCATATTTTCAGCTATTAAGAAGCAGGCTTTGCCTTGCTGGATTGAAAAGCCTTTTTAAGAATGTACTAACCCTCATGTCATTGCTTTAATGGCACATTTGTGAAAAAGGATCCTTAAATGCATCCGAGCTTACAGGAAAGGAACATTTAATGAGGCTATTTGGATTTTATGCTAATTACACTTCCAGCTGCTATAAAGATTATATGCAACAGTTTCAAACTGCAGTTCTGTAATGTCGTTCTGCAGTAGTGTAATCCTGCAGATGTAACAAATACAGTTAATCTGCGAGGGAAAGAATGATGAAACACTTTTCAGAGCTTGAATCGGTGAAAGAAAAATTGCATCTGGAAGTCCTTATGTTTTGTTGAAACTAGTAGGCTGCAGCATGTAAAGGGGTGTGGGTGTGTCTACACATATACACACTATAAAGATTTACAAATGAACATAATAATAATAATGAAATCCCTGGATCTGCAGGTAGCTTCTTTAAAACTTGCTTCTTATGTGTAAGATAGGATTTGTTGCAGATGCACATGCCACACCGACAAAATGTGCAATCTTCATCACAACAAAAAAAAGTCTTGGGGTTTTAGAGCCCAATTCTGAGCTCTTACCGCTAGTCCTCCACTGGTGCATGCTGGGGGGGGAGAGCGGGGCAAGAGGGAGGGAGGCAGGACTGAAGGTGCTCTGCTCCTCCACATCCAGATCCTCTGTGTTGGGCTCTTGATTCTACAGCAGCCCGAGAGTATATTAAAAATATATACTGAGAGATTTATTTTTATTTCCTGACTGGAACTCACATTTGGACACATGTCTCAGGGGTCATTACAGAGTCACATCACAAATTACTTGCATATTATTACACATTCACAGTTTCCTGTTTGTTCTTGCATTAAAGGAAGTTGAGATCTGTTAAAAGTCTGGACAAGTTTGACTCTTCCAAAAGAGGAGACAAGATTTTACTTCAAGTTATGAAAGAGTTGGGGGAATATGCCATTGCTGTCCCCTTCAACTGATACCCTCTCCTAGAACATTATGTGGTGCCATCTCTCATTCGTTGTTCAGATCTGGCTTCAAACTCATCTTTTGGTGAAGGACTTGGCTGAATCCCTTAAGGCCTTTCCATACATTATGCTGAGGCAAACCTGGGTATACCACTGAATGTATATTCAACAGGAAAGTTCTGCAGGTTGTGATTACTTAGTGAGCGAAGCTGTACAATACGTGTATTTGCAATCAGATCTTTATTGTAAGTCACACCTTGTGTGTTTTGATGTACACATTTTAATGTTAATGTGTGAAATGGCCCATAGTCTTTATCTCCATGCTGAGCTCAATACATTTCACAGCATTTCCTCTCATTCAACATTTGTTACTGTCGGGCCCCTCCCAGATGCCCTGGCCCCCAACTTACCCTGGAGCAGGCACCCATGCCCAGGGTGGGGAGGCATCCCTGCCCTGGAAGGGGGCAAAGAAGGTTGGCTCACCCCAACCAGCCAGAGGGGGCTGGCAAGGCAAACAAGGAACACTGTAGGGAACAAGCCAGGAACAGGAAAGGCCTTTTCTGCCCCACTTGGAGGAAGGGGAGGGGCCAAAGGGGGCAGGCTTGCTCCCTAAAACAGGGAGGCCAGGGATGAGAGGCAGTTAGTGTGAAGCAGGAAGTTGTGAGGTGAACAGCTCCTGCTCCTAGGCCAGGTTTGGCAGCTCTGCTAGGGAGGAGGGCAAGGGTGCTGGAACCCCCTCCCCCTTCAGCCAATCTGAGGCCTCCCTGGGGGTGGAACAAGCCTGCTCCAGGCCCCTCCAGGGCAGGAACCCTACAGTTACCTACTGTTATGATTCAGCTTTTAATCCAGGATCGATAACACAGGTTAATGTTGTATGACTACTTCCACAGACACTTATGAAATTAATGGAGAGAAATCCACCTTTTTATCATCCTGAATTATCTTGTTTATTTAAACAAGAAAGTAGTAAAGCATGCTAAGCTTTAGCTAATTTGTGTTCAGTAATCAATCTGAAGAAGAGGGGAGAAAAATAGTTACTTGTGAGTTTTGCTGCAACTTGTAATGACCTAACAACAACCATCCAAAAAAAAATTAAATCCATAAAATTACTATTAAGACAGTTCTAGTAACCATTTATTGAAATAATATGCAGCCAATAAAAGGCAACTTCTAGCTGTGTTATGCCCCAACCTATTACGATGCTGTGCCAATGTTGTTTGAATGCCAGCATGACACCCATCCTATCCTGAGCCTGTCCTGGCATCAGCACAGTAACAGCATACCAAAACTGGCACAACAAGGACCAAATGCCAAGCCTGTCCTGATAAAACAATGCTGGCACAGTCCTTTCCAGTAACACCCCAGCAGTCCATGGAAAGACTGCTGCTGCCTGTTATCCACCAGACAGTGTCCTGATGGCAGTGCAATATCACCGCGAAGTTGGCAGTTCAACCATGTGACTGCTGTGTGTCGTTGCCATGAAGTTGATGCATGATGTGACATCTGTGTATCGTCACCATGAAGTTGGTGCGTCATCTATGTGACATCCATGTGTCACACAGACTAGGCATGGCGAACCCTAGGCATGGAGAGGCTTATGTGTTTGTTTCACATCCCAGCCCACTTTTAAGGGAGCTGTCTTTCTAGGCTTGCTCTTCTTTGCTCAAAATGTATTCCTTCAAAGTGTGTGTTGTGGGATGAGGGGACTTGAACCCTGGGGCCCTGAGATAAGGGAAACAAACAAACAAGGTGGGCTCCATGACTGCCTTTCCATCACAGGGTGCAACATATGCCATGCTGGTACAGTTATAGCAGCACTGGAAAGTTGGATAGGATTGGGCCCTAGTTCAGCAACCTCACCAAGCAGCAAATGGACTTACACTGGTCACTGCAGGCAAGCAGGCTATAGGCAGCCCTTGGGGTCTGCATGATATCCCTTTTACCTTCGTTTCCATCACCACAGTTCTCTCTGATATTGTCTGCCTGACAGGGTTATATGCTGGATTTGGTGTGCTATGATTTGCTCAGTGGTATAGCCATGCTTAACATATATAGAAGGTTCCAGACTCCTGGCATCTCCAGGCTGGTCAGAAAAAAATTTCTCTCTGCACAGCCACTGCCAGTCAATACAGTAGTGCTATAGTGGACACAGAGCCCAATCCTATGCATCCCAGGATAGGATTGGGCTATAAAGCTGCAATCTATAGGATTGCAGCACATTTACCTGGAAGTAAGCCCCATTGACTATAATGGGACTTACTACTGAGAAGTCATGCATAGGATTAGGCTGTTAGATGGCCCAAGGATCTGACTAAATATGTCAGTTTCCTAAACGTATTAAGGAAGCAATTATGGTCTATGTTGGTGTGTGTTACACACATTCTTAGAATGGAACAATAACAGGTGTTTCACTCATACACCGAAAGGCATGAGAATTGTAAACGAAGCTTCATTCTTTCCTTACCCCAAAGTGGGTGTTTTGTTTTGTTTTAAATTCTAGAATGTATCTTTTAATAGCATTGCCAGCAGTGAAATAAATGAACTAGGCATCCCTCAGGCAAGTATGTTGTAGTACATTGATTGAGCTGCACTGTTCCACTGAACTCCTGCGTGTCTGACCCATATTTAACCTGGCTGTTTGTTGTTAGTAATGTGAGTCTGTCATACAGTGGCTTGAATTGTCGGGGTTATTATGATTTTGGTAGTCATTAACAACTGGTGAGAACAAAAAAAGCAGTGTAGACCATCTTGCAACCCTCACTCAAAACCATCACACACACAAAAACAGAACTGAAGAATCCTACTGAAAATTGACTAATTTTACTTGATCTCTGTTTAAATGGGAAAGAGAAATAGCTGGACTAACTACTGTCTCTGTAAGATTGAAGCAAAACTGAGACCATTTTGGCCATGGGCTGTTCAATTCACTGTTTTATATAGCTTCAAGCACAATGCTGACACTGCATAAATGTTGAGGTAGTAGTTCTTTGCATACAAGTACATGTTATATATAACTTTTGCAACTGTACTATACTGTAGCTCTTTGAAAGAATGAGTGGTTGCAGAGGGAACACTTGCAGTGCCCAGTCATTATAAGCAGAGTACTTGGTTTGCCAAGTGTATTTTTTATTTAATAAGGAAAACACTTGAGCATTCTTTGCACATTTTCCCCAATAGGTTCCTGTATGATTATGCTTTTGTTAGGACCACCGAAATGGTAACATGATGCCAGACAGCAGACTTTAAAGTCCTATAGGATTATTATTATTACTTTGTATCAGCCTAGGTGGTACGCAATAGAAGTGGAAGAAATAGTGGAGACATGTTGTAGGTTCCCCAACAGTGTAAAAGCAAACAAGGATGTTCAAGGGGTTTTCAGGCAACCTCTAAAAGGTATGAAATACTTTTAGTTCACACACAAGACTGCTAGGAACAAGAAAATAAAAAATGGCTGAAGCACAAACAATTGTGTGGATCAGACCAGAATCAGACATTGTTGTGTGACCTAAATATATCTACAAGTAATCAAAATCAGGACTGACTTTCATTGAGCAGTAAAAAGGGTCATATCATTGGGGCACTGAAAGGGCTTGCATGGGCAATGTACCATGTTAACCGGCAACCATAGATATGGCTGGCAGTCAATCCCATGATCGCAGCAGCTGGAATTGTCACAATTATGGGAACTACTGCTGGCCATATATATATCTGTACATCCACTTCACACATTACACTTCTTTGCGTGGCTATGAACCTTGGCACTGTCAGAATTGCACAGAATGATCATGCAGTTATTTCAATCTCTGTGTGTGTTTGTTTTGAATAATCAATAGTGGTTTTTTTTTAAAATTCCAAGACTTTAACTTCAGGCTACCTGATGAAGTAATAGAACTTTAAGGACAATGGGGAGCATCCTGAGCATAGCACTCATGGAATTTATTCTTTCAGAAGCCACCTTTCCCACTCCATCTTCTGTCTGTAGGGGACATTCAGCTGTGGCAAGGAATGCAGTGCAGAGGGTTCGCAGAGTGAATGAGACTACCCAGGAGGCAGGAGGAGCACTGCTAGCAAAGCATGCCTCCACTCTTGGTTTCCTCTTGACTTCCATGTATTCCCCACCATCCAGCCTGCATTTATCATATGCTGCTGCCACAGTTCCCTCTGCAGTTTTTTGGGGGTGGGTTCAGGGCCTTCTGTAGGGAAGGGTGTCTTTTAGGCATCAGTAAATGGAAACCAAAGCTCTTTCAACTGTACAGCCTTCTCTCTGTATATAAGATGTAAGAAGAGATTGTAATTAATATGTAAAATAGGTCTCTTTTCCTGTCACACTGCATCATTTAGCCTGATTCGTTAATCCATTTTATGATATTCATGTGTACAAGTCTGATTAACTTTGCTACGTATTCCACTGTTGTACTAAGCATAACCTAGGTTGGATCTAGAAGCTTGTCTGTGCTAGGAGTTTACTATGGATGAGTTCTGAATTGACACTGATGTAGCCAGTGGCTGCTCTCAAGCAGCTACACTAAAAACATGTGATAATCCCCATAATACTCTCCCAGCTGTCAGAATTGGCTACTGTTTTAACTTTTCAAAAATGACTTTGTGTAGGCCCAAGGGTTTCTTGTAAAATATTAAAGAATGGACTGGAACAGACAGTGTGATGATGGATGACAAGAGAAAAAGATCAACATTATTTTTAAAAAAACTTGCTGGCAGTAGTGATGAACTCAACTGTGTCTCTGCTAGAATTTGAAGGCTTGGATGGTGCAAAGGGGATGTGCAAATCCCTTGCTTTTTCTTGCCACTTATGTTCAAAATAAACAAAGCTTGTATCTATTCCAGGAATTTTTAAAAAGGGAAATTGCTCCATGTCCCTGCAGCTGATTTATCTGAGAACAAGAAAATAACCCCTGGCAAAACCAAATGCCTTTTACCACTTCAGAAAGAAGAAATGCAGATTTCCTTTGTGCCCACACATGTGCTTTTGTTCTTCCTTTTAAAAGTCAAAAATACAGCCATCATGTGATTTTAATAGTAGAACATCATAACTGCTTTTGAAAGCAGAGTTGCCTACATTAATAAACATGGAAATTACTCCTTCCTTGTGATGAAGCAGAATAGCAGTTCTTACAGTCTGAACCATGAGTGCTTAACAGAAGAGGGCCAAGTCCTGTATTCTTGAGGGCTGCTCTTTCCCCCTTGACCATCATTCCAGGTCAGACAAATATTTTGCTACACAAAGTAATTGCACCTCACACTCTATCAGAAAAGATCTGACTCCATAATAGTCAGTCATCGGACACATGTGCTCAAGGTATTGCTGGGACATTGAATATAAAATCCCAAATGGAAATGCGTAAAACTGGAGTGAAAGCCTGTATTTTTACTATACAGGTGGAGCCTATTTATGCGCGTGAGTTCTGTTCCTTGACCCACCGCGATTAAGAAAAAACGTGCTGTGCTAAATTGCATAGATTTATGCAAATATGCTGCAGCTGACACTTGGGGATGGAAGGAAACTAAGGCAGCTGTTCTCAATCGCATCCCCCTCCTCTGCGCCTTTCTCAGCTCTTCCTATTGTCAGCTGTCCCACTTCTTTCACAGGTGGGATGCTGCACTTTTGAGAGTCCAATCTTATGCATTTCTACTCAGAAGTGATTAAGGAAAGCTTACTCCCAGGAAAGTGTGGATTGGATTGTAGCCTTAGAGCCCAGTCCTATGCCTGCCTACTCAGAAGTAAGTTCCATTCTAGTCAATGGGGCTTACTCCCAGGAAAGTGTAGCCTAAATCTGCACTTTAGGATTGTAGCCTAAATCTCATGACTTGCTTGCTGGGCTGTTTTGTTTGTGTAGACTGGAGCATGGAGAACCTGCACCATCTCAGTCTGAAAGGGGGGGAAATTCGGCAAACACTCCCTGGGTTTTTTAAAACAATCCCCTCTGTTACTTCCGCACCTGCCCCACTGTGTGAGAGAGAGAGAGAGAGAGAGAGAGAGCGCACATGCTCCACCTTGCTGCATGTGTTCTGGCTACAGAGGTTTTTGGACCCCCCCCCCTTCCCTTCTTCAGCCTCTTTGCTGGCTCAGGGGCTTCAGGAGTGTTACTGTTCCTTTGCAAGGGGAGCCTTTTCCATGGCTCCAGGTCTGTTTCCCTGCCTGTGCCAGGCAGAGCCTTTTTGCAGTGTTTTGGGCTGCCTTGAAACAGAGGGAGATACCACTGAAGGGCAAAGGAGGCAAAGGTGTGTTTGACTTTGAATTCCCCCCACCCAATTTGCATTGGGACAAATCCTCAGATAAAAAAATCCGTGGATAAATAGGTTGCACCTGTACTTTGATTAAAATTTGATGTGTAATCAAGGACCAGGCAGAATTTTACTGGTTGTAATTGATTCTTGTTTTAATGTTGTTGTTGTGTTATAATGTTAGGGTTTGTTAACTGTTTTATTAAGCTTCCAAGATTTGGGCTTTATCTTTGAAATAAATAAAATCTTTGGGGGCCATATATGCCACTTGGCCACTGCTGCTCTACAGCATGATAGAAGGGGAAATTATGGTCTAGGTGGCATCAGGGTTTGGCTTAGTTAGGCACTGACCCAGGGGAGGGCGGGAGGGAGGCAAGACCATGAGTGAACAGGCAGGGAGCAGGAGGTGGGGTGAGGACCTGGCAGTTATGCCAGATCCTGACCCCCTGTTTCAGGTGGTGCAGAGCAGCCTCTGGCTCCTCTTGAGGTGGTGCATATCCAAGTAGACCCATTGGGGCTGCTGTAGTGTAACACGGGGTAAGCAATTCCTCTTGCCTCAAGCCACGCTGCTTTGGCCCCAAACTTGTGCTGGTATCTAAATTGTGGTGTTTCCAGCGCAATTTAGGATTGCACTGTAAAGCTTCTAAACCTTGAACAGCTTGGTCTATTTTCAGCTGCCATGTACATCAGGGCCCAGAATTCTGTCAAATCTTTTTTCTGTAAATCCACATGGAAACACGTGAGAGAAGACAAGGAGAGAGAAAGTGGCTCTTCTAGAGCTAGCAAAGTATTGTTTCTTAAGAGCAATATTTTCTGATTAGGTCAAAGGTTTGAATTGCTAACGTGTGTTTTTAAAACACATTTCATCAACCAGCATGCATACACGTAATGTGTACAGCAGTAGACAACAAAAATTCCTTTTGCTACAAATGTGCCAGTCAGCTTCTTAATTTAAGGCCTTAACATGTGACACTTGCTCAATTGCATGTAGCTTTTCCTTCAAAATTTCCTTTTTTTTTTTTTTTTTAAATAAATCAAGTGTAAGCACCAAGACCAATACAGGGGAGAGTAGGCCTGGCATTGGGGAAGAGGGCAAGGTGCATACCAAAAGGCTATTGTTAGCAGAAAAAGTGCAGGAGGGAGGGAGGGTTAAGAAGCTGTGGCCCTGTACTGAATGTCTCCTCCAGATAGCAGCATCTGCAGCTGCATGTGGTAAAACAAGACATTTTCAGAGAAAAACTACATGCAGTATGAGCCTTAAAGAAATGTTTGTTTAAGCTAGTATAGCTTAGTCAGCATGATCACATATACATATAGCTGATATTGTTTTGTTCTTTAAACATCAGCAGCATTTCTGAAATGCAATTTGAGTAAAAGAATTCAAGTAGTATTTCAAGGGGAGAAGCTTCTGACCTCTAGTCTCCAAATTGCTGATTCAGGAGGTTTGTCTTTCAGTGATGGGCCAAAAGTAGCAGAAATGGATTTGAACTATGTGAAGGTTCAGGAATGGGCCAAGGAACTCTGGGAGTAGATTGTGAAAATGTCATTCATTCTGATTTATTTCCCCCCATTTTCTATCATTATAGTAAAAGGGGCTAATAATCTGATTAAAAAACCCATCATAAAACACAGGCAGCTGAATATCAATAAAAACACTTAATAATAAAAACAATTAAAACATGAGTAAAATTAACATAATGGTGGATAAAGTGTTGCAAGGTCAAACACAAAGTTCAAAAGCAAACTCAGTAAGCAAGAGTGGTGATCGTCTGCAAGCTTTATTTTGTTGCCAGCAATGGGCTTTTCAGGGACTCCTGTCCAAAGCGAAGAGAGCAATGAGAGCTATGTGGGAACTCTCAGAGCCCTCAGAGAAAGCAATTTTCCAGCCTGTCACTTATATTTGATTCTGGCTCCTTTGTTTGAGGAGTCTTACACTTCTCATTGGCTGGTGTGTGACATCAGAGATGGGGGCTTCTCAGGATTAGCTAGAGATATCTTTACAAGCATTTGATTGGTTGGTTTCAAGTTACAGATTCCAAAAAAGGCAAAAACATACATTGAGACATATAGAATTTAAAGATTCCAACAACCACTAGGTGGCACTGTTTACTCATTTACTGGCTTTTGGTATGTCTTGTGCTTATTTCTGACCCTGACAAGCCACCAGTGTTATCTTTCTAAATTCCTTTCTGTCTGGTCTCATCAATCACTGTGGGCTTTCTGCCAACCTCTGTTTAAACTAAGCCCTTTGGTTTTCCCTCTATTTCATGTGTGATTCTCTATATGTGACCTGTTACTGTGATGTATAGTGGCATAAACATATATTTAATACAAGACAAACTAACCTTTTATTGTAAAAAGGGTTTTAAGAGACTTTTCTCATTCATTTTAACTAAATCCAGCTCCTTCTGTCAGCTTAGAGGCTCTCATTATGTTTTGGCTTAATCAGGGGACTTTCCCAGGAATGTTTCTGCTTAACTTCTGTCTAGCTGGTATTTGCAGGTGTCTGTATCTTAGAAAACTCTATTTTAATTAGCAACAGATAAACTGTCCTTGCCGTGGCCTTTCTATCTAATGTTGCTAGTTTTCCTCATTAAATTGTTTCTAACCTGTGAATAACCTTTAGTTTCCTCGCTTCTTGGTGCCAAGAGATATAACTCTTCCCAATTAATTGTTGCAAGTGCAATCTGCTTCCTGGCTACTCCCTATTTGCTATCTAAATCTGTCTCTTTTTGAGTTGTCACTCCCTAGTTCCAATTAAAAGTATCAGGCAGGACCTTGAGTCCAGAGGACCTATCTCCCAGAGGAGATACAGAGTTAGGAATGCTTTTGCCCAAGATAAGAGTCTTATCTGTGAGAGTAACTATATACCACATTCCAGTGTCTCCCTGTTAGACTCTTTTAATTAACTTTCGTCAGACATCTGCTTTTCAAGGTTACATTTTCAGACTTGTGGCTTTAACCTTTTTAATAACTTTTTCACCTTTCTGTGTATTTTATGCTTTGATCAAACTATTCTAGCAGCTAAAATTCACTTTAAACTACCATATATTGCTACTAACATTAATTTACACTCTTAAGCAATAACGATTAAAATATTGAAGAATGCATGCAAACATTGGCACTTCTATGATGCTTTGGTATGTTGCTTTGGTATAATGCATTTACAAGACTGTTCTTTGATTTAAAGAGAAGCCTAAATAAATATTGTTTGAAAATCCAAAAAGCCTTTTCTTGCCATGGGTTTCATGGTTCATTTGCCATACTAGCAATTGAGCTTGAGATGGAAATTCCAGCCTCATAAACCTTATCTGATGCCTTGGCAGTTTGCCAAGAGACATTCCTCCAGACTAATTTAACAGCCAGCTTGCAATTTGCAGACAGACTTCTTCAGACAAACATAGTGGATTTCATATGTTTTAAGCATCATTTTCCCATTAAGCTGCTAAACTAATGTGTTTGTGAGCATGCTAAGCAAATAAACACTTTCCTATTTCTTAAACATATAAACTAGTAATTTGTTTTAAACTGATTTAGCTATAAACACCCATAATATAGCATAAACATTTGCTTTCATGGCCTTGTCTCAAAAGAAGCAGCGGCAGTCAATCCATTGAAAGATCCAACACAATAACCATCAATATGTAAAGGCCTGCTGAAACACATGGTTTCTAAATGTCCACCTAAGCAACAGGAGAGAAGGCTCTCTTCAGGATGGCATTCTACACTTAAATGCCGCTATAGCAGTGGATCGTGACCCACCAAGTCAGGGAAGCACTTGTCCCTGCCCCTTTAAGGGCCGGGGGGGGGAGCAGCAACATGATCCCCAGGATCATGCTGCTGCTGGGAATGGGAGGGGGATTTTTTTCCTACCTCCTGCCAGTGCTGCAGTCTTTGGAGAGGAGGGGGGGTCCAGGGAGCCCTTCACAGGACTCTCTACAAAAGTATAAAGAAAAAATGGACATTTTCATGACAAAATCAGAATTTTCATGACAAAATTGGAAGTGCCAGCGTTTTTTTTTACTTTTTTTAGACTTTTGCAGGTACAGGGAGCCCCGTGGAGGGCCCCCCGGACTTCCCCCAGACTGCAACATTGACTGCAGGTAAATTTAAAAAAAAAACCCAACCCTGGCAGCAGTGCAATTCTGGGGATCGTGTTGCTGCCTTCCCCTCTCCCCCGTAACATCTTAGAGTGTTCCAAACTCCCTTGTAGGAGTTTGGGAAGCACTGTACTATATAAAAGACTTCATGCTGCATGCTTCTCTTCAGTATATATTATATAGCAGGGGTGCTCAATAGGTGGATCGTGATCTACCGGTAGATCACGAGACAAAATGAGTAGATCGCGGAGTGCCAACCCCCCCTTCAGGTGCCTCTGGGAGGAAACGCCGGGAGTAAGGCCCATTGTACTCAATTGGGCTTACTCCCAGGTAAGTGTGGCTAGGATTGCAGCCTCACAGCCTAATCCTAGGCATGTCTAGTCAGGAGTAAGTCCTGTTATACTCAGTGGGGCTCAAGGTACACCAACATACATTGTACACATAAATGTTATATGTTATGATGGCGCGAACATTGTAAAAAAAACTCTGGTAGATCTCCGGGCCTTGCTGGGTTTCAAAGTAGCTCTCGAGCGAAAAAAGTGTGAGCACCCCTTTTATATAGGATTCATACACCAATCTGGCAGCTTGGCTTTCTTATGCATGTCTGCTCCCAGCACACTTTCCAGAACATACAAGAAGGTGCTTTTCAGATAGCACACCACAGAAAAATAGTTACATTGGCATGCATGTTACAGAAATAAGCTTTCACATATAACAGCATGCATTGTAATTGTTCAAACATATTGTAAAAATTACACTACCATGCATGGTAGATGTAACGTGGATCTATCCCTGTGGATTTGTTTTTTTTCAGAATAATTAAATTCTTGGTTTTGTCATTCTTTCACTAGGTCTTAATTAGGGTCTACTTGGCATTATTCTACTTATTCTGAACATCTCATATTTGAAAATGAATCATTTCAGTGCTAACATGTAGGTTTGGAATTCATTTCCAAAGGGATTATGCTAACTGTGCCTAATCTAAGTCTAACTTTCTTGTGTACATTAGCAAAGATATTTATTCTTCAAACTTGGGAAATAGTTAGTACTTCATAATAGAAGTCCACCACAAGGTTAACAGGCATAAAAGTTGATTTCCATTAAGCCATTTTTGCCCAATGTTGCATCAACACAACAGGGATCAAATGTGTACACCTGTGGGCTGGGCAGAAATGTGTTAATTTCTTAAGAAAATGCAAGATATTTGCACAAACGTCTTGCAGCGAATAGTGTAGCATGGGAATTATTCACCAACCTAAAATGTTTCTATTTTTGATCATTAGGAAATGAATCCTGCACGTGTACTATTCTCACCAAACACATTTGCTTAAGAATCTTTCCCATTGTAATTCCTGTTAAGGAATCAAAATGTAATGCAAGTATAGACTCTTAGATTATGCATCTTCTGTTTGGTCTGGACCAACATTGTTGCTGCCAGAACCACAATGACGCATTCTGCTGAATTCTTGGGATTATATAAGCAAATTGTTTCTTTTTTCACAGCACATTCTCTGCAGTCTATATTTAAAGCATGGAATTCATAGCAAAACCCTCTCATCTCAAGGATCATTGCTTGAGCTCTATCCCATCCCCCTCATACATTGCTGGAGGCATTCTGACTGCTGTACGCTATATTCATTTTTGCCATAGCCCATTCTGCACCAGTTTAAAGGGCAATTGAGTGTTCTTTTGGGTAGAAAGATACTAGATAAACGGAATTGTCTTACAGTAGTTCAAAAAGAACCTTGACAGTTATAGCACATGAAATGGCAGACTGCATTTTTACATGACACCTGCATTCATACGTATCCATTTAATTGCATTCAAAAGTTGCATCCACCCACCACTCAGATTTTACTTCTAGAGACCTGGGGGAGGAGGCTGCAGTGTGAAGTTCTGTACACCACCAACATGTAACAAGAAATCTTGATAGAAAGCAACAGAAGTAGTGATTTAGCAAAGACAAGTACTAGAAAAGAGAGGTACCAGAAAATCAGACTTGTCCCTTGTAAATAGGAACAGTTCGCTTATATGTAAAATACTGTCTTATTATTAAAAATATTTATATACTGCTTTTCAACCAAAAAAGTTCTCCAAGCATTGAACTTTAAAATTTCTTTAGTAAACTGTGAGACCCACTGGCCAAAGGTCAGTTGCCTGTTGTCCAGGGAACAGTAACAGTAACAGTTTCTCTGTTGAGAAAACAGGGAATCAAACCCATTAAATGTTTTTGGTTCTATTCCGGTTTGAATTTTGCTATGACTGAAGTTGTTCTTTTCATGCAGGCTGATAAAACATCAATGATCTTTTCAGCATACTTTCAGAACAGGAACCAAATGGTGGAGCAAGTTGTGTAATTATAATAAAGTATCAGCCATATCTCAGCTTTGAAGTACACATGAAATAAAAATAACTCAAACACTTCGTAGTACATATGTAACATGTTTAATTTTCACCCTTAATCCTTAAAGCAACCTGTACTCTGTTTGCTGCATCCCAATCCTTTCACAGGGCAGACTCTAGCCACGTACAAAACGTGTACAAAACATTTCAGGCATTACTTTTATGTGCTTGTTATTCATTCTTGTTGGGAACATTAGCAAGACCTCACCATGTTTGGATATTTTTAACTGAACCCATATTTTGAAGTGGTAACCGGAATTTAACTGAGAGTTCTGTTTAGGTTTTATGGTACTGGTTTTGTTATAGTCTAGGTTGAAGTAAGGGCTTCTTTTGGTTCACATTCCTGTAAATATTAATAAGAATATTTTTATTATATACCGCTTTTCAACAGAAAAAGTTCATAAGTCAGTCTACAGAGCAAATCAAATAACGAAATGGTTCCCTGTCCAAAACAGATTCATAATTATGAATTTTAAAAGATACCACAGAAACTCTAGCAGAACAGCCACTAGAAAAGATACTGTGCTGGAGCAAAAAGGGACAGTTACTCTCCCCTTGCTAAATATAAGAGGCGCATCGCTTGAAAAAGTGCCTCTTTGGCCAGTTAGCAGGGGTAACATATACACAATCAAATTCTAATCTTCTACCAGATAAAAGCAAGTGGTATTGAAGCCTAATATATTTCATGCAAATATATTGCCAGTGACATCAGTTTGCTCATCTGGTATGTTAATGGAAGAGCCAGACTCTGTTTTCTCTAGGAGGCAAATTTTCTGTCTGCAACATACCAAGAGCATTAGGGTGTTTTTCAATAGGCCCATAGAATTGGAGGGATGGCTGTTTTCCATTGTTTGTGACTTTTTATCAATATCCCCAGACTAATTATCTATCCCTCCCCCCCCCAAAAAAAACCACATAGAAGATCAATCATACAATAGCCACAATGTGATACTTTGCATGTTTCCTCAGCAGTAAGTCAGTAAATAAAGTAAGCAAGTATGTACAGGATTGCAACCTAGCAGTACTTTAGTCCCATCCCAATTTTGAAAAGATTTGATGTGAATATTACTTTAAGGAGCTGTCTTCCTGATGAGTGACAGAAGTATTCTGTATATTTCTAGCCATTTGTCTTTTTCAAGGTTGCAAACTGCCTGACTTTGTATGAATATTGTGCAAAGCAGTGTCAAGAAAGATTTTGTGCCCTTTGTCATTCTTGAATAATTGTACTGTCTTTTAGAATGTGAAGCTTATAGACTGAAACTATTTTGTGGGTGCAGTTGCAGGAATTCCAGCAGGTGAAATCCCTGTAACAGAGCTGCCAGTCTGGCCTTAGAAGGATGTCATGGTATCACAAGAGTTATGGCTCTGACTTTCCATCTTCTTGGATATATCCATAGGTAAAAAGAGTATGAAAAGGGCCGTTTTTCTACTCAAGTCTTTGATATTTTCTTTATTTATTAATAGGGAGGGCCCTGCATCCACGGATCCCATATCCGTGGTTTCACATATGCATGGTTCTGGATACCTGCAGGCATCTGAATGGCCGTTTTGGCAAAAAAAACCCCGACCTTTTTTTATAAAACCGCAAGTGACGTTTTTATGACTTTAAGACATTATGAGTGCTGGGAAGCTACAGAGGGCCCTTTGAAGGCATAAAAATGTCACTTCCGGTTTTACGAGAAAAGAGCCTCCAGGGTCGGGGGCATCCCCTGTATCTGCAGTTTCAGGTATCCATGGGGGGTTCTGGAACGGAACCCCAGTGAATGCGGGGGCACACCTGTATTTCACATTTTTATACTGTGAATGTGATGTGAATATTAAATATTGAAAGTAAAGAAACTAGCCCAGAAGCAACAGAAGGGGCCAGAATGTATGTATGCCATGAATATTATTATTAACAGTATTTATATACCGCTTTTCAACTAAAAGTTCACAAAGCGGTTTACAGAGAAAAACCAAATAACTAATGGCTCCCTGTCCCAAAAGGGCTCACAATCTAAAAGATTGCTAGCTGTCTGCTAGCAAAAGAACGCTAGCAGACAGCTACTAGAACAGACAGTGATGGGGTGAGGTGGGCCAGTTACTCTCCCCCTGCTAAAAAAAGGAGCACCCACTTGAAAAAGTGCCTCTTAGCCATACATGGGGGAATATGTAGTAATCCATGTTATAACATGCACAAAACAAAATGCTTGGAATACCAAAGGAAAAGGGCTGCTGATGGTTGAGTTGCATGAAGCTCTTGTGCTGTGTGCTCTGTCCTAATTTAGCAATGGAGAGAAAATAATTTGTTGCTCTCTCGTACCTTTCTGTAAAAGATAACAAAGTGCATAGAAAACCCAATTAGTGAGGAGTATTTCAGATCCCAGAGATGTTCTTTGATATAACCATTGTTAGTAATAGGAAAGAACTGAATAAAGGGCATTAAATCAATAGATATATTCTTGCTTGCTTTCTACCTGTACTGACTAAAACAGACTTACTAATTATGAACAACCAATATAAAAAAATGAAAAAGAAAGAAAAAGTAAAATCATTTTCTATAATAGTGCTATATTTCATGTTTAGTCTAAGGCATTGGTTCTCAGACATTTTAGCACTGGATCCCACTTTTTAGAATGGCAATCTGACAGGACCCACCAGAAGTGATGTCTTTAACCAGGAAATGATGTCATGGTTGGAAGTGACACCATCAATTTAGATTTCAAATCTAAGCCACAATCAGCCAAAGGTCCCATTGTACAGTGCACTTGTGCTGTTATTTTGCATAGTTTGAAATTCAGACATTCCCGCTCAGAAGCAGAATATAAAGGTTTAAGCTCAATTATATTTTAGAAAAACTTCCTTAATACAGTACATGCTACAGGCAAAAGATTCCTGTGCAACAGATTTATTTGTGCTATTCACTGAAGCCGAAAGGGAATGTTCTTTGCCCTCAGATGTAATTTTAACAACAAGTTAAAACAACAAGTTATTTGCCACCCACACCAGTTTCTTATAATCCTCTTGGTGGATGACCTACGCTGGGGACTGGACGGGGGGAGTGCGTCCCTGTTGGTCCTGCTGGACCTCTCGGCGGCTTTTGATACCATCGACCATGGTATCCTCCTGGGCCGATTGGCCGAGTTGGGAGTTGGAGGCACCGTTTTGCGGTGGTTCCGCTCCTACTTGGACGGTCAGTCCCAGATGGTGGTGCTGGGGGTTGCCTGTTCGACACCCTGGCCCTTGAAGTGCGGGGTGCCACAGGGTTCAATTCTGTCCCCCATGCTATTTAACATCTACATGAAACTGCTGGGAGAGGTCTTCCGGGGGTTTGGAGTGGGGTGTCATCAATATGCTGATGACACCCAGCTCTATCTCTCCTTTCCTCCAGACTCCAGGGTGGCGGTTGAGGGCCTGGAGCGCTGTCTGGAAGCAGTGAGGATCTGGAGGATCTGAAATTAAATCCGGATAAGACAGAGGCTCTCCTGGTTCGGAAATCCTCGATGCAGGTGCTGGATTATCGGCTTGCTCTGAATGGGGTTGCACTCCCTCTGAAGGAGCAGGTCCGCAGCTTGGGGGTCCACCTGGACTTGCAGCTGCTCCTGGACTCCCAGGTGGCGGCTGTGGCTAGGGGGGCCTTTGCACAGCTTCGGCTGGTGCGCCAGCTGCGGCCGTACTTGGATCGTGCAGACCTGGCCACGGTGATCCATGCTACGGTGACATCGAGGATAGATTATTGTAATGCGCTTTATGTGGGGCTGCCCCTGAAGATGGTTCAGAAACTACCATTAGTGCAGAATGCGGCGGCCCGTGTGGTCACTGGAGCTAGGCGGTTTGATTCTGTCAGCCCGCTTCTCCGGGGGCTACATTGGCTGCCCATTCATTTCCGGGCCCAATTCAAGATGCTGGTCTTGACCTTTAAAGCCCTATACTACTCTGGGCCAGGCTATCTTAGAGATTGCCTACTCCCGTACAATCTTGCTCGTCCTCTCAGGTCATCAGAGAAGGCCTTTTTACATGTGCCACCACCTAAAGAGGTACGTGGGGCGGCGGCAAGAAATAGGGCCTTCTCAGTAGTGGCACCAATGTTATGGAGCTCCCTTCCCCTTGACTTGAGAATGGCTCCCTCCCTCAAGACCTTTCGGCGAGGCCTGAAGACCTTGTTGTTTACACAAGCCTTCTGACTCTATGGTCTTTTTAACATCTTTTATACATCTTTTAGTTTTTTACAGGCATGATTCCTCCTTGAACTGCTGTTTTATGCTCTTTTTATTCTGACTTTTATCTGATTACTGTTTTTATGGTTTCCCTTAATGTGTTTTTAATATGTTTTTATCTGTTAAATTATGTTTTAATCTGTTTCTTTTAATATGTTGTAAGCCGCCCTGGGTCCCTTTGGGGAGAAGGGCGGGATAAAAATAAAGTTTATTATTTTTATTGTTTATTATTATCATTATTACAGCTTTCAGGAAAAAATGTTCAATAGGAATAACTCTAGTATAAAGGGTATAAAGGGAAAGGGGACCCTTTACGGCTCGAGTCCGGGGTATTTGAGAGACCGCCTCCTTCCCTACAATCCTGCCCATGCTCTTAGATCATCTGGGGGGCCCTTTTGACTGTGCCGCCACCAAGAGAGGTGAGAGGGGAGGCGGCCAGGAAGAGGGCCTTCTCGGTGGTGGCCCCCGAACTTTGGAATACCCTCCCCTTAGAATTGAGAACTGCTCCCTCTTTGTTAATATTTCGGCGTGGACTGAAGACCTTTTTATTTCAAAAAGCTTTTAATTGTTGACAGGCTGGCTGGCTTTCTTGCTTTTTATATGAGAATTCACGGAGTTTGTTTTAGATTTTTAATTATTTGTAAATTGTTTTAATTATTGTTTTTAATTGTTAATTTTTAATTTTGTATTTGTTGGAGCTAATTGTTGTAGGCCGCCTTGTGTGTCCAAAGGGCAAAAAGGCAGGATATAAATTAATAAAATAATAATAAATAATAATAATAACACAGTTAAAAGTAGTGTGGATATTCCTATATATTTTTTTCCAGAATTCTTTTGCCTTAGGACAGAGCCACCACATGTGATTAAAAAATCATTTCGCCTCCTTACATTTCCAACATTTGTTGCATATACCGGGATACATTTTTGCCAACCTGTCTGGAGACAGGTACCATCTATAAAAGATTTTATAGATATTTTCCTTCATTGTTGTTACTTTGATCATTTTCATATTTCTTTTCCAGATTTGTTCCCAATTGCTCATTTTTATATTATGTCCAATATCCTTTGCCCACAGGATCATCACTTTTTTTACCAATTCATCTTCCATTTTCATATTTAACAAATATTGGTACATCTTCTTAATATAATGTTCCTCATTTGATAAGAATATTTTATCAAATTCTGTCTCTTCTGGGTAAATTCCTTTTTTATCTTCCACCCATCTTGTTTTAACTTGTAGTTCTGTCAACCAATCCAATTTAATACCTTTCTCCAATAATTCTTCTTTTGAATAAAGATCTGCTTTATCATCTAGTAAGTCATCTTATCTCTTATTTTGTGATTCCTGTAACCACACTGGCTTTGTATTAATTTCTAGTGGTTTGACCCATCTCGGGTTTTTCTGAATGATATGAACCCTGAATGATAATAACCCCTGCTAATTGGGTAAGAGGCACTTTTTCAAGTGGGTGCTCCTTTTTTTAGCAGGGGGAGAGTAACTGGCCCACCTCACCCCAGCACTGTCTGTTCTAGTGGCTGTCTGCTGGTATTCATTTGCATCTTTTTAGATTGTGAGCCCTTTTGGGACAGGGAGCCATTTAGTTATTTGATTTTTCTCTGTAAACCGCTTTGTGAACTTTTAGTTGAAAAGCGGTATATAAATACTGTTAATAATAATGTTAATAATGAAAGAAAAGGATTTTGTGAAATTAGCTAAAGAGGAAATGAGTTGGTTCTTTAAAATAATCACCCAGAAATGAAACCACAAATTATCTGGGATACAAGTAAAACATATTTTACAGGAATTATGATGAAATTTTCAGCAAGGAAAAAAAAGAGGGATAATCAACGTATCAAAGAACTAACCTTAAAACTGAAGAAGAAAGAGCAGGAGTTCCAAGAGAATCCATCTAGAGAAGAATTAACTGCTAAAATACAGAGACTTTAACATGAGATCAGAATTATACAAACGGAAGAAATTGAGAAAACATTAAAATTAAACAGAATTACTTCGAAAATGCAAATAAACCTGGAAGATGGCTAGCACATAGACTGAAAAAAGAACGACAGAGGAACTTTATAAGCAGTTTGACAGATGAAAATGGAATTGAGAAACAAATCTTCAGAAGTTAAACTTATAATAGAAAACTTCTATCAGCAATTATATAAGAATAATGTAGATCCTGACTTGCAAAAGGATTACCTATTAAAAAATAACATGCTAAAATTGACATTAGAACAGAAACAAATTTTGGATCAGAAAATTTCCATGCAAGAATTAACAGAAGCAATCAAAAGACAAAAATCAGAAATCCCCTGGACCAGATGCAATTCTGGAGGAATATTATAAGATATTTGAAGGGATGATACAATTACCGTTTAAGAATTTGGCTAATGATATCTGGGAAACGGGAAATATACCAGACTCATGGAAAGAAGCTTTAATTACGCGAATACACAAACAAGACACAGAAAAGAAAGAAATTAGAAATTATAGGCCGATTTCTCTTTTGAATACGGATTATAAGATTTTTACATCAATATTGGCTGGAAGATTAAAGAGAGTCCTGCTACAAATAATACATCAAGATCTTACCAAAACGACACTTAAAAGATAGTGTGAGAGTTATTATTAATATAATAGAATATTTTGAGGCACACCCAGAGAAGAAATTAGGATTAATTTTTGTAGATGCACATAAAGCATTTGACAGAGTAAATTGGAATTTTATGTTACAACAAATGTACCAGATGAATTTTGGACCAAAGTTTATACAGATAATAGAGAAGATATACACAAAACAGACTGCAAGAATAACGATAAATGGTGATATAACAAGAAAGATAGAAATCCAACAGGGAACAAGACAAGGATATCCTTTATCTCCATTATTATTTATTTTAACTTTGGAAGTATTGAATAACATAGTAAGAAGAGATGAAAGAATTGGTGGAGTGAAGGTCCAAAGAGAAGAATTTAAGATTCAGGCGTATGCAGATGTTCTTACTTTCATCCTTGAGGATCCAAAGCAGTCCTTAAAATATTTGATAGATGACAGGAGGTCTGGTCTAGAGGGTAGAGCCTCCATTTGCCTGAAGATTAACATCCACAAGGTCGCCAGTTCGAGGCCACCGGCACCGTGCGACCTTGAAGCAGCTGGCAAGCTGCAGCTGAGCTGTTCCATCTGCTCGGAGCGTGGGAGGATGGAGGCCAGAATGTTAAACCAGATCGGAGTGTAACAGCTTGAATGTGGTGGTTCTTGAAAGAGAGAACCTTCTTTCAATTTGTAAAAATCCCTGCGTGGATTTAATAAGCCTGCCTGTGTAAACCGCCTTGAATAAAGTCTTGAATAAAGACCAAGAAAGGCGGTATATAAATACTGTATATTATATTATTATATTAATATGGAGAAATGGTAGGACTGAAGATAAATTATGATAAAATGAAAATATTAGTGAAAAATATTAGAAAACAAGAGAAACAGCAAATACAAGAACTTGGTATTAATATTACAAATAAAGGTAAATATCTGGGTATTTTAACAGATAAATCCAGTGAATTGATGGAAAATAACTATTTAAAGTTAATGACGGAGATCAAGAAGGATTTAAAAAGATGGAGTGGATTGAATTTATCACTGTTGGGGAGAATAGCCACAGTGAAATCAAACGTGTTGCCGAGAATACTATTTTTATTCCAGACAATCCCAGTGATATTAAAGGAAAAAAGAACATTTTAAGAGGTGCTCTCTAATGAGTTCTATCCATGCAAAAAGAATTTGAAATGAGCAAGGGTTTCAAACTCCCTCTCTTTTTCCTCCCTTAGATTAGCATCTAACTGCAGCATTTTAAATGAATTTAGATGCAAGTCAATCACATGGACTCTTGAGATTAAGCAGCAAGAATTTTCTATCAAAAGGAAAATGGTTAGATTAAAGACTTCTGCTGTGCTAAAGGATTTGTATAAACTATGCTGTATTAAAGAAATTGTTAGGCGAGAGCATTGTATTTAACCTGATATAGGTTGATTTCTGAAGAAGTGAAAATATTTTGATGCATTTCTGCTGTGGGAATGTTATGAGAGTTCTATGAAAACATCTGAGATCATGTCACTTCATAGCCTCCATCATTTCAAAGATGAAAATGAACATGTATTTGTAAGTCTACCCCTATTTTCATATTCATTACTGCCTAATTTTGTGCCCTGCCCCAGGCCTCCCCCTTTTTTTAAGGCTGAATTCCACTGCTGTGTGCTGCATTCATTTACTCTGCAATGGCCCCTCCTACTCTCTTTTAAAACCAAGGTATCTATTTTTTTATTTTAAAGATATGCTAGAAAATATAATTGTACAACAGTATTTTTTATCAATGGCTTAAAATTAATCCCACCAGCATAGGAAAAGGCAGACTATTTACTATATAAGTGGGACATCAGTATCCGTGAGGGTTCCATTCTGGAATCCTTTGCAGATACCAAAATCAATGGATACCAGGGGCCAAATTTAAAACCTTTTAATAAAAGTGCACCAAAACTGGGTTTCTTACCTTCATGTGGCAAAACTGCGCTGTTTCCAAGCCGCCAATGCTATTTTTAGAGCTGAAAGACCCAGTTCTGGGTTGCACGGAGGATCTTCCCATGTTCATCCCAGAAAGCATCACAAACTTTCCTCCTCTCTTCCCCCCCCCCGAAGTAAACTTTAGCTCAGTATCAGAGTGCCAGCATTTAACAAGACTTGAGACTTAGGGCTCAATCCTATCCAATTTTCCAGCACCAGTGCTGTCACAATGCAGCCCCACAGTAAAGGAACAAAAGTTCCCATACCTTAAGGAGGCCTCTGTGGCTGCTGCCCCACCACAAGATGCAGTGCATGCCCCATTGGCACAACTGTACCAGCACTGGAAAATTGGATAGAATTGGGTCCTAGGTCATTCTTCTGTGCTCCTGTGAGTCTTGTTCCAAATCAGGTAGTCAGCAGTTTAATGTGCTATGAGCCCAGAAAGTAATGCACCACATTTTTTTTCTTCAACAATTATTTATTGAACACAATGAAACTTACACACAAGAAAGAATGATGTTTCTTCTACACTCCCTATTTTTCCACGTAATCTCCGTCCAGTTCTATGGCCTTCCTCCAGCGAGACACAAGGGCATGTATGCCCTGTCGGTACCACTCCTTGTTCTGGTCACGAAGCCATTTCTGCACTGTGCGAATCACCTCTTCGTCATCCTTAAAATGTCTTCCGCAAATGGCATCTTTTAATGGCCCAAACAAGTGGAAGTCTGAGGGAGCTAGGTCAGGGCTGTAGGGTGGATGGGGTAACACAGTCCAACCCTGTTTAGTGATGTGTTCCGAAGTCCTCAAACTTGTGTGAGGCCGAGCGTTATCATGTTGAATCAAACATTCACCTGGGTTGTTATGGCGCCGAAGTCGCTGGAAGCGCTTCTTGAGTTTGGTTAATGTCTTCACATAAGCTTCAGAATTAATGGTGCTGCCTCTTGGCATCACATCAATGAGTATGACACCCTCACAGTCCCAAAACACAGTGATCATGACCTTACTGGCAGAAGCAGTTGCTTTGAATTTTTTCTTCTGTGGAGATTGAGGATGACGCCATTCCATCGACTGTCGTTTTGTTTCGGGCTCAAAACGGTGAACCCAGGTTTCATCACCTGTCACAATCCTGGACAAGAACGCTTCCCCCTCATCTTCAAAACGTTTCAGCAACTCAGAAGAAATGTTTTTTTCTGAGAGATTTGTGGTCCACCGTAAGACAGTGCGGAACCCATCGTGCACACACTTTTGAGTAATCAAGAGCACGGATGATTGCATCCACACTTCCTTTGCTGATTGACAGCTTCAGCGCCAACTGCCTAGTCGTTATGCGTCGGTCCTCGTGAATGAGCACATCAGCAAGCTGCGTCTTGTCAGGTGTGACAGCCGTGGATGGCTGCCCCGAACGCTGCAAATCTTGGACCTCTGCCGAACCGCCTTCTAATGGCCTCACCCTCTGTGCCCAGCGACTAACCGTACTTCTGTCGACTGCAGATTCTCCATAAACTGTACACAAACGTTTGTGAATGTTCCCAACAGTTTCTTTCTCCGCAGTGAGAAATTCAATGACGACACGCTGCTTGTAACGTACATCACTTACAGACGCCATTTTGAAACACTGCTGCAGCTACGCTATCTGTCTGAAGAAACCAAAAATTTGTGTGCGCACTCCTGAAAATTCAGATAATGTATATCTAAAGTTTCGCATTCGTACCATTACTGTAGGCTGAGAAAAAAAATGTGGTGCATTACTTTCTGGGCGACCCCGGTATGTGCTTTATATTATCACTCTCTTCACTGTACAGGAAATTGTTTATATTAGAATCTTTGAGATCAAAGAATTCTAAAAATACATCACCTACATTATCAAGTTGTGTTTTTTTTCTGGGATGGCTCCTATATCTTTTAATTGTGTGATACGTCAAAATCCCCATTTGTTGGGAAAAGCTTCACTAATTACATTTCTTTTCTTGTGTATGTGCCAACTGAGGATAATTATATATCTGATTATTTGGGCTCTAGACCACAGGAGTCTATGCTAGAAAAAGGGCACAATCCTAACCAGATCTACTCATAAGTAAGTCCTATTTTTTTCAATGGGGCTTACTCTCAGGAAAGTGTGGTTAGGATTGCAGCCTAAATCTCCTAGTCTTTAAGGTGCTACAAAACTTTTTTGTTTATTTTGTTGTAACAGACTGACATTCCTACTCCACATTCTTCCACCTTTGAGGTGCATTTTGACTAGATACTGAAATAATTAGGTTCGTCAAATCAGTGGCATAGCTAAGGGGGTGCAGGAGGTAGCAGTTGCACCGGGCATCAAGCTTTGGGGGGGGGGCAATAAGCTGAGCTTGACACTAGTGAAAAGATTGTGAAAATCTTGGTATGTATGACTAACACCATCATGTTATATATCATTGGAAAGGTAATTTAATGCAGAATGCAATGCAACAAACTGCACTGGAATACCTGTATTCTATCAAACGTTATGGTCAATTAACCAGAAAATGAAAACACAATTGCCTTGTGGAACAGAAAGTGGATTTTCTTAACTCCAAACTGACCTATGAGACTGATTGTTCTGAGTTCCAATGAGATGCTATTATGATACAGCATGGAACCAATAACATTTTATTTATTTACTTAATTAAATTTGATTTTCTCGTGTGGGGGGGCTACAAAATCTTTGACCGCAGGTAGCAGATAGATGCCTTAGCTATGCCACTGACTGGGGGGAGGCAGCAGAGCAAGTGGGTGATGAGCTGCTAGGGGGGAGGTGTATTTCTCCCAATTTTCACTTTTTTAAAAGCCTGGGCGTGATGTCACTTCTGGTTGTGACATCACTTCCGGGGCAACATTTTGAACTTGGCACCAGGCTACACGATCATTAGCTATGCCACTGCTTCAAATATTGTAATGCATAATTAAAAATATATATATTTTCAACAGAGAGTAACATTTAGGGCGCAATTCTATCTTGCACTAGAACAGGCAAGCCAAGAGGCTTGCGCTGCATCCAGCACAGGATAGGTGCCCAAAGTGGCTCAGCCAGAGGTAAGGGGAACTCCTCCCCTTACCTCTGGGTAAGCCACTGCAGCCCCTATGGGTCTCCTCAGACCTGTGCCACCTACTGAGGTGGCACAAATCCAAGGACATTGGAGCGGCTTGAAGCCACTTTGCACTGCTCAGGGAATAGGGTTGGGATCCAGCATAACTGCGGGATTCCAGCTCTGCCTCCCTCTCTCCCTGCCCACCCCTGGGACCTCCCCCCCTCCCCCCAGACCCCTATGTCAGCCGAGCTCAGCCAATACAAGTTACCTGGGGGGAAGCCGCCGCGAAGGCTGGCTGTAGCCTCCGTGCTCCAACGCACCTCCGCGCGCTGGCACAGCTTCCTCCTGAGGAAGTGCAAACATGCTTTATGGCACATTTGTGACCCTCCTAGGCTGGTGCAAGGGACATGCACCAGTCTAACATGCAGTTAGGATTGTGCTGTACTTCTCATTGTTGGTGTCTGATTCAATATTGTTACAACAAAATATATTTAAATGAGAATACAGGCTTGCTTCAGTATCCATGCGGGGGTTCCATTTTGGTACTCCCTGCGGATACATGAAACTGGGGATGCTTCTCCCCCGCCCCCTGGACCCTTCAGAGGTTCTTCTGAACCCCACAGAGGCTGCCTGCATCTGCCCACGTCCTCCATGAGACTCAGAATGGCTGTTTAAGCAAAAAAAAAAGTCAATTCCTGTTTCTTTGCAAAACCAGAAGTTTTGGGGGTTTTTTTGTCAAAAGCAGGAAGTGATTTTTTTTGCTTAATAGCCATTCTCAACCCCGCAGGTGCATGTGTGCAGCCACTGTGGGGCTCAGAAAAGCTTCCAGGGGTTGGGGGGCCCCACATCCATGGATAACTGAAACCACAGATACAGTGTCCACAGATACAGGGCCCCCTGTATTTGCAAGGAAGGTATTTGTTACTATGTAAAGAGCAAATTCTAAACTGAAACCCATTAGTGTGAAACAAATGGGTGGGGGAAACTTTTCTAAAGATACAGAGAAAGACAGGCTTTGCGTATACAGTATGTTTCTTCCAAACAGATTTTTTTCCTGGTATCTAAAATTATCTTTAATTAAGATTGTATAACCTTGCAAGAAAACTGCTGAAAATGAGAATTGGCAGACACATCCAGCTCCTGACTTTAATTAGAGTAAGCCCTTCATTGCCAGAAGTAAGAGATGGTGCATTAAGGCTTTTTAACATTTAATCAGAAGGATGTTATATAATTGTCTTTAGTACGGGCAGGCCAAAATTAGAAAGAAAGGGGGGGGAACAATTCTGTTCTTAACATAGTTATTTGTCACATATTAAAGACCTTAGTAAACAAAATTAGCAAAGGAAGACCAGAAAATCATTCTCCTGCATTTGTCACATATATCAGGCATCTCTTTGATGATGCCAAAAAGAGCCATAGACAGATGGCTCAAGCCATCCAGCTGAGCTGTCATAAGAACATAAGAATATAAGAACAACCCTACTGGATCAGGCCATAGGCCCATCTAGTCCAGCTTCCTGTATCTCACAGCGGCCCACCAAATGCCCCAAGGAGCATACCAGATAACAAGAGACCTGCATCCTGGTGCCCTCCCTTGCATCTGGCATTCTGACATAGCCCATTTCTAAAATCAGGAGGTTGCGCATACACATCATGGCTTGTAACGCATAATGGATTTTCCTCCAGAAACTTGTCCAATCCCCTTTTAAAGGCGTCTAGGCTAGACGCCATCACCACATCCTGTGGCAAGGAGTTCCACAGACCAACCACATGCTGCGTAAAGAAATATTTTCTTTTGTCTGTCCTAACTCTCCCAACACTCAATTTTAGTGGATGTCCCCTGGTTCCGGTGTTATGTGAGAGTGTAAAGAGCATCTCTCTATCCACTTTATCCTTCCCATGCATAATTTTGTATGTCTCAATCATGTTCCCCCTCAGGCGTCTCTTTTCTAGGCTGAAGAGGCCCAAACACCATAGCCTTTCGTCATAAGGGAGGTGCCCCAGCCCCGTAATCATCTTAGTCGCTCTCTTTGCACCTTTTCCATTTCCACTATATCCTTTTTGAGATGTGGCGATCAGAACTGGACACAATACTCCAGGTGTGGCCTCACCATAGATTTGTACAACGGCATTATAATATTAACTGTTTTGTTCTCAATACCTTTTCTAATGATCCCAAGCATAGAATTGGCCTTCTTTACTGCCGCTGCACATTGGCTCAACACTTTCATCGACTTGTCCACCACCACCCCAAGATCTCTCTCCTGATCTGTCACAGACAGCTCAGAACCCATTAGCTTATATGTGAAGTTTTGATTTTTTTGCCCCAGTGTGCATGACCTTACACTTATTGACATTGAAGCGCATCTGCCATTTTGCTGCCCTTTCTGCCAGTTTGGAGAGATCCTTCTGGAGCTCCTCACAATCACTTCTGGTCTTCACCACTCGGAAAAGTTTGGTGTCGTCTGCAAACTTAGCCACATCACTGCTCAACCCTGTCTCCAGGTCATTTATTAAGAGGTTGAAGAGCACCGGTCCCAAGACAGATCCTTGGGGCACACCGCTTTTCACCTCTCTCCATTGTGAAATTTGCCCATTGACACCACTCTCTATTTCCTGGTCTTCAACCAGGTCTCAGTCCAGGAGAGGACCTACCCTCTAATTCCCTGACTGTGGAGTTTTTTCAGTAGCCTTTGGTGAGGGACCGTGTCAAACGCCTTCTGAAAGTCCAGTTATATAATGTCTATGGGTTCTCCCGCATCCACATGCCTGTTGACCTTTTCAAAGAATTCTAAAAGGTTTGTGAGGCAAGACTTACCCTTACAGAAGGCATGCTGATTCTCCCTCAGCAAGGCCTGTTCGTCCATGTGTTTTGAGATCCTATCTTTGATGAGGCATTCCACCATCTTACCTGGTACAGATGTTAGACTGACTGGCCTATAGTTTCCCGGGTCCCCCCTCTTTCCCTTTTTAAAGATCGGTGTGACATTTGCTATCCTCCAATCCTCTGGCACCGTGGCCGTTTTGAGGGACAAGTTGCATATTTTAGTCAAGAGATCAGCAACTTTTTTCTTCAATTCCTTTAATAACTCTTGGGTGGATGCCATCAGGGCCTGGTGAATTCTTGAGCTTTAATTTATCAATGAGGTCTGAAACATCTTCTCTTTTAACTTCTATCTGACTTAATTCCTTGGTCAGGAGGGGCTGTTCGGGCAGCGGTATCAGCCTGAGGTCTTCTGCCGTGAAGACAGATGCAAAGAACTCATTCAATTTCTCTGCCATCTCTAAGTCTCCTTTTATCTCTCCTTTCCCTCCCTCACCATCCAGAGGGCCAACCGCTTCTCTGGTGGGTTTCCTGCTGCTAACATATTTGAAGAAGCTTTTATTATTCCCCTTAATGTTGCTGGCCATGCGTTCCTCATAGTCTCGCTTGGCCTCCCGTATCACCTTCTTACATTTCTTTTGCCACAGTTTATGTTCCTTTTTATTCTCATTAGGGCAAGACTTCCATTTACGGAAGGAAGCTTCCTTACCCTTTACAGCCTCTCTAAATTGGCTGGTTAGCCATGCGGGCACCCTCCTGGACTTAGTGGAGCCCTTCTTCCTTTGCAGTATACACTTCCACTGGGCCTCTATTACTGTTGATTTGAGCAACCTCCATGCACTCTGGAGAGATTGGACTCTTTTTACCTTCCCTTTCAATCTCCTTCTAACCAGCCTCCTCATTTGAAGGAAGTTCACTCGTCGGAAGTCAAGGGTTTTTGTGAGAGATTTATCTGGTATTCTTCCCCCGACGTGCATGTCAAAACAGATTGCAGCATGGTCACTGTTCCCCAATGGCTCAGTAACATTGACATCTCTAACCAGGTCCTGAGTACCGCACAATATTAAATCCAGAGTCACCTGGCCTCTGGTGGGCTCCATGACTAGCTGCTCTAAGGCACAGTCATGTCAAGGAATCCGGTCTCCTTTTCGTGACCAGAATACAAATTGATCCAGTCAATATGAAGATAATTGAAGTCCCCCATGATTACAACCCTGGCCCTCCTTGTCACCTCCCTGATCTGTTTCCTCATTTCAAGGTCCCCTTCCGATTTCTGGTCTGGAGGACGACAGTATGCCCCCAGTATTACATCACTCCTAAGGCCTGGCAATTTAACCCATAGAGATTCTATGGAGTTGGACCCACCTTCAATCTCTACTTTGCTGAATTCTATCTCTTCCTTAACATAAATGGCCACCCCACCTCCAACACGCCCCTCCCTGTCCCTCCTGTAGAGTTTATAGCCCGGGATTGCGCTATCCCACTGATTTTCCGCATTCTACCAGGTTTCTGTTATGCCCACTGTGTCAATGTTTTCCCTTGTCACCAGACATTCCAGTTCTCCCATCTTTGCTCGGAGTCTTCGGGTATTTGCATAAAAGCATTTGTACATGGAATGCCCCAGGATGGGCTGCTTCGCTCCTTTATCCCTGAATCCTCTCATTGTGCCAAACCGTCTATCACATCCCATCACGTTACCATTCCCAATTTCTTCTCCTACTCTGTCTTTGCCTTGTTGTTCTCTAACCTCCCCATCCTCGTCCCATAGGGATGAGGAGTCCCGAACCGGATGCCCCTCGGCTCCTGTCGGCCTTCCCCCAGGGATCAGTTTAAAAGCTGCTCTGCCACCTTTTTAATGTTATGTGCCAGCAGTCTGGTTCCATTCTGGTTCAAGTGAAGCCTGTCCCTCTTGTACAGGGACAAGCTTGTCCCGCTTGTCCCAAAACATTCCCCAGTGCCTAACAAATCTAAACCCCTCCTCCCTACACCACCATCTCATCCACGCATTGAGACCCCTGATCTCCGCCTGCCTAGCTGGCCCTGCGCATGGAACAGGTAGCACTTCAGAGAACTCTACCTTTGAAGTCCTGGCTTTCAGCTTCCTACCTAATAGCCTAAATTTGGCCTCCAGGACGAAGCCTGATCATCCCCGGAAGTCTCCCCATGGTCCTTTTCTGCCTTCCTCTGCTTCTCCAGGTCAGCCACCAAGGCTTCAAGCAAGCAGATGTGTTCCCTGAGCTCCTTGCACCGAGGACACACCCATGATTTACGCCCCATATAGTCATACATGTTGCACTCAGTGCAAAACACTGGATAGCCCCCACCCTGCTGCTGGCTGTCTGACTGCATAGCTTTATTTATTTTGTTTGTTCTTGTTTAGGGGTGCTTAAAAACCCTACACTGGTTTGCTGCCCCTCTTCTCAAGGGAAGAGAAAGGGCGTTATCTGGGGCCCTGGCTTCCTCACCCTGCTGCTGAACTTGCACAGATGCTAAACTCACAGTGCCTTACCTGGCACTTTGTTCCCGAGGCACTGGGTTCCCAGAGGCCACGTGCGCTTCTGCAGAGAGGCTCAGGAGGTGACAGGCACTAGCTTTATACTCCTAGCTAGCTCCCCTTCCTTCCCTCCTTGCTGATTGAAAAGGGGCTGGTCTTCCTAGGTGAGATTTCCCTGAATTTGGATTTGCCTAATGGGGCTTTTATCAACTCCTAAAGGTCAATTGCTCCTAAAGGACAATGACTATGCTAAATTGCCTTGGCTGGGTGGGAACTGGCCCTTCCTGGGTTCTTGCCCTCCTACTCTGAGGCTGGACTGTTTTTTAACTTCAAGCTGGTTTTTTATTTGAGTTTAAACTGCACTGGTTTAAGAGGTTTTGGCTTGGCAGAACTTACACACTAAGGTTTAAATCCTGTTTAGCCCTGCTAAAATCCTGCTTTTATTGTGTGCACCTTTATTTGATTGATTGATTGATTGATTGCTCTCACCTAGATCCTGTGTCTTAATTTACTGAACATTTAGATTATGTTCTAACTTAGATTAAGTTTTACTTGGGTTAAGTATATGGTTAATTTAAACCAAGTAGAAAAACTTGCTTTCCACTTTATCCTCCTCTGTTTTATTTATTTTTCCAAGTGCCTGTACCTTGGGCTCTTACTCACAAGTAGGGCTCTGCTCCTGCTCAGAGTAGATCCCTGTACGCACTTACATATTTATTTTTATTGCTGTCACCTAGCTCCTGTGCCCCAACTTGCTGGACCTTAGAATCCCTCCCTCAGGTTAGATTAGGTGCTAACTTAGGTAAAGCTAAGCTAAAGGTAAAGCTATATTTCAATGTTGATCTAAGGTTGATTTAAGGTTAGAAGACAAAGAGTTAGAAAGAGTACACTTACCTTCTCCTTCTCTTCACAACTCAGGGAGTCTTCCCTCTCCTGCTCCAAAACTCAGAGGTCCACTTGCCTTCTCCTCGCACAGATGCTAAACTCGCAGTGCCTTACCTGGCACTTTGTTCCCGAGGCACTTGGTTTCCCAGAGACCACGCACGCTTCTGTCCTTACTGATTTCCCTGCCTTCCAACCTTTTCAATCCAGTTTCCTTTGAATCCCTTCAAAACAGAAAGAGCATTGCACTGTGACCCTCAGGCTCCAGTGCACTGTAGGAATGAATTCTAGGATAAGTGCCACCTGGAATGTTAAAAGAAGGTAGTGGAGATGTGAGCATCAATCATGTTCCTGTATCCCTGCTAATTAAATACTATCCTGCACAGGAACAGGTGGATTATTACACTCTGTCAGATCAGCATAGTAAAATGAGCCATAGAGAATCTAGAACTGACTGCTTATGAGATCTGTGTGTCTCTGCTCTGGTCATTATATATCTAGCCAGAGATCCAGCATCAGCAGTTGACATAGTGGGGCATCTGCAGAGGCCCACAGGCTATCACTTCTGGTTCACTGCCAACCAGAGATGTTAAGGAGAAAGTGAGCCCAAACCTGCTTCCACTTCCTGTCAAACTGCCAGGTGCCCTTCTCAGGAAATGGGAGGTCATCCAGAGGCCTTGGTGATGACACAAGAGCCGCTGGAGCCATTCCCTATTTCCCAATAGGAGAGATACCAGCCAACGGAGCACAACTCATTTCCTCCTTTTTTTAAAGCATCATCCCATCAAGAAATAAGAGATTACTCCAGAGCCAGAGGCCACTGGTTGCTCTTCTGTGTCCTGTTAGAAGGAGTTCCTAGAAAGAACAGAATGTTACTCCCTTATACTCCCATTAGTCCTACCAACACTGACATGAAACTTAAGGCTTGTGGGCCCAAAGGAAGGGCTAAAAAGTCACACTTCATTTCCTCTACTTTCACCAGGCCTTCAACCTATTGGGTAAAGGGAGATTACCCCAGTGGCCCCATGCATTATCACATATGCTGCTGGGGCAATCTCCCCAAGTTTCTACTGGGAGGGGAACTTAGCTGCTGCACCCATATATAGTGCTGGTCCTAGGTTGCTGGGAGCACTTGGCCTCCCCTGACACTCCTACCAACCTCCTAATTTTGCATTGGCATGGGCTCTCAAGCCAATTCCCAACCTGGCTAACCTCTGATGCTGTTCCTGCCCTTATTAGTTTGCCTGGAGAAGGGAGGTGACAATGGAAGTCACTGTAGTGGCAGCAGAAGAGGATAGCGCACATCAACAGCTTCAAACCCTGAAGCTGCCCTGGGCAAAAGGCCCATTGTTGTGTGTAAAGGCTTGTTTGTGGCAAGGAACCTCTTCCTGTGCAGGTTCTCACTTCTGTATCTTGCATCTGATGAGCCACTGTGAGATACAGGAAGCTGTACTAGATGAGCCTTTGGTCTGATGGGCTTTTGGCCGGTAGGACTTTTACATTTTTCTCTTTCTTTTTCTTAAGTGCTAGTGTAGCAAAAATAGTGGCTGAAAGATTGAGAGTCAAACTAGGACATTCCTGGTTTGAAGAATCTCTCCACTGCCATGAATTTTCAATAGATGACCTTAGGTAAGCCACTCCTTCTCAACCTCAGGTGCAATAATGGTAATAATAATACCCACCGTGGAGACTACAGCAAAATAACCCATGTGAAGTACTTCAAACACCTGAAAGTACAATACAAATGCTAAGTATTATTGTCTCATTAAAACTGAAAATGTGTGATCCATCTTATTTGTGATGTTGAGATACTGTCTGTGGGACCTGGGACACAGGGGACCCACTGGGTCACAGGAGGAGGAGGAGGAGGAGGAGGCGGCGGCGGCGGCAGCAGCAGGGCACTCCAGGGTCTAGCCTCAGCAGCATTGTGGGGTAAGGAGGTTGCATTACCCACTTCCTTCTCCCCACCATCTGGGATTCTCATAGCCCCAGACTACTTTGGCTCATGGGCTGGCCAGCATCCACTCTAGTCAGTTCTGCCTTCATTCCTGGCCGGGCTGGGCTTTATGCTGGAGACCAGCCCCCTTAGGCTCCACCCTTCCTCCCTGAGAGGGTTATAATGCTCTCCACCTGAGTCTTCTTTCCCTGTTTTCACTGTGCTTCTCCCTCTTGCTCTGCCTGCTAGCCAGGTTGTAGGGCCTGCTGCCCACACCCTTGCCCCTAGAGTAGGCTGGGCTTGTGGGCAGTGTTGGCCCCACAGACTGGTAGGTAAGGGGGCAGCAGTGAGCCCTGGAGCTTCAGGCAGTCTGCTGGAGGCCTGTCCAGCTGGTCAGGGCCTCGCTTGGTTCCCCATGGCCCCAGCACCTGGATCAGGAACAGGCCAGGTTTGCCACTAAGTGCCTGACAGTGGCTTGCTGGAGCTTGCTCCCAGGAGTCCCCAGGCCAGTCCCCTCCAGCCTTGCTACTGCCCTCCCAGCAGATGTGAGGGTCCTCCTGTGGCAGCCCCATAGCTCAATTTCCCCTGTGAGCTGCAAGGACTAAGGCAGGCTCCTTCCCCCTGCTGCTGCCCAGCCTGGGAGCTGGTTCCCAAGCAGCTCCACTCCCAGGAAAGTCAGGGGAGCCCTGACACTCTCCAACACCACCATTACAAAACAGGGAAACTTTGCCCTTTTGCCATGCTATAATCAGGCTGAATAAAACATTGATGAAATCCTGTTAAGAATTGAGCTAATGCATTGATGGACGATCTTGATTTGCCAACCATTAGAATACTTCAGTTGCTGTCTAAGGGCTAGATCATGCTCACTGACCAACAGTGGTTGATATGAATAAAACGTTTTACTTTTCTAGATATTGGCGTAAAGTTTGGAAAATGCCTCTTACGCTAGAAAGGCAAAGACAGGCTTTCATTACTATTCCACATGGGATTTCTTGGTATTTGTCTGTTTTTTTAGAGTAAGAGACTGAGGACTATGCTAAATACTGTCACCATAGTAGGGGGAAATATGCTCCCAATAAATTGCATGTTTCTGGTGATAGCAGAAGAGGGGAGGAAAAGCTGGGATTTGTGAAATCAACAACAAACCGCTGCAATTTCACAGGACCAAGGTGCCGTTCATACAGGTGCTTGGTCCGTATTTCCAGTGTGCATAATTGTCTCCCATTTCCTAAACTGCCTTCCTGGTGCCATCTCCAATGGAGGTGTTATTCTTTGCATCCTTTCACAAGAGCTGTCACATTGTCTTGCTAGCACAGCATAATTACTGTTCTCCTTTCAAGTCATAACTCCATCTTACTACTGGGCGATTAATTTGTTTGGGGAGCTGCAAAGTGTGGTGATGTTCTTCAGAAAGAAACAAGTTAAAGAATGTATATCGTTATTGGTTTTCTTTCACATCCCAGTTGCTTCTCCTGAGAAATACCAAAAGCAATTTTCAACATGATTGGAGGTGGGGAGAGGGAGATATTTGTTTGCTTGCTCCTTTTGTTTTTTCTTTCTTAAAAAGTCAACTCTAACTGGAAGAGTAATACCTTTCACTAGAAAATGACATGTCACTTGTAGAGAAAACTAAGAATTCTGTATGCACATGCAGCTCAGTTTCACTTTCAGAGCTCAATACATTTTCCTTGTCAGCTTGGAGGGGGAACTTCCTTCTGGAGTGTTCTGCGAGGGGGCTTTGTTCATCAGATAGGGACCATTCTGGTGGTGTTGCTTTCCTCTTGGCCTGCCTTCAAAGTGGATTGGTTGCCTACTCTTGAGTAAATGCACATGTGCTGCTCAGTTTCACTTTCCATAGGACTTCATACATTTTCCTCCTCAGCTATCAGCTTGCCAGTTTCATGACCCACCAACAATTCGGTCAGGATACTCTGGTGGATCATGACTCACGCTGGTCTAGATCAGGGGTGTCCAAACTTTTTAGCAGGAGGGCCACATCATCTGTCTGACACTGTGTCAGGGGCCTGGCCGGGGGGGGGGGAGGGAAGAATTAATTTACATTTCAAATTTGAATAATTTACATTAATTTACATAAATGAAAGAGATGGAATTTATGTGAATGAACAAAGGTCTTGCAATAGCTAAAGGCCTTGCACAAAGCAAGGCTGGTCTTTCCTTCGCTGCTGCTGCAGCATCATAGAAGTGAAGCAGCAAGCAGTGAAGGGAGCCCTTGTCCCACAGCTCACGCAAGAGATCGAAAAATCACCCTCATGCTGACAGCAGTTGTGTTGGGTCATCATGGGCTCCAGCAAGTCTCTGGAGGGCCAGAGGCTTATTGGAGTCTGGGGGCTTCCTGTGGGCCGGATTGGGAGTCCCCACGGGCCACAAATGGCCCCCGGGCTGGGGTTTGAGCACCCCTGGTCTAGATAAATCTGCATGATATGTAAGCTACATAATATAGCAGGGGTTCTCAAACTTTTGGGGAGTAAAACTCCTGGGATAAGTCTTGTACTGTAAGTCATTGATTTACTTTCAAGTACAAACTGCAAACATTAATGGCAGAGCAGCGTAATAGTATCACTACTAGTTCTCCACACTGCAGAAAAACCAGGATGGATTTCTTTCAGAGACTGCTGATTACAATGCATTAGGGCAAACTAGATGTGACAGAATGAATACACCTCCAGTGTCTGTACCTGGTTGTTTTTTTGCTGAAAGCTGCTGCAGATGTGCCAGTTTGGATCAAGGTTACTGCATGGGAGTGGAATTTCCCATCTTCCTCTCCATACATACTGCAGTCCCAGTCAAATATCCCCATGTTGCATCTAAATGTTTTTGCCTCTCTGGCAAATAGCAGCTCAGCAGCAGGGCAATTAGAATCGGGGCTGTGTCACAGAAGGAAATGATAAAATCATAGCCCAGTCCTAATTCAAATTGCACATCTCTGCAATTATAGTCGTGCACTGCTTAACAACAGGGATGAGGACCAACATCCCTGTCATCCAGCAGGGCTTGAAACTATGCGAAGCCTCTGAAGACGAGGGGAAGCTCCTCACCCCTCGCCTCTGAAGGTTTTTCTGAGCCTCCCAAAGGCAGCGTGCATCTGCACACTGCTTCTGTGAAGGTTAGAATGCCAGAATCGCACAAGAATCGTGACTTCCTGTTTCCTCCAGGCAACCAGAAATTACATCTCTTGTGCAATTGAGGCGTTCTGAGCCTCACAGAGGCAGTGTGCATGGATGCACACTGCCTCTGGCAGGCTCAGAAAATCCTCCAGAGGCAAGGGGAGCAGAGCTTCCCTTAGCTTCAGTTACTTGGGGGGGGGGTGACATCCTGACCAGCGGCAGTTGTCGCATATGTGACCTGTCGCTGACTGGAAGGTCATTAAGGGGCACGCCCCTGTACTTCCAAATGAGTAGTAGACACGTAATAACAACAAATGAGAGTATATACATCTGATGTCATGTATATTTTGGCCCTAAAATTTGAGACCTCAAGCAATCAACCAACAATTTCAAGGATCATTTCTACGTTTTGTTGTTGTGCTTTTTTAAGATTTGTATTTGTTCATAAAAGATTTGCAAAACACGTAAATGAAATTCTGTTACCAGTTCCCTTGCTCCAGCAGCAAGCATTAAATTTCCATGCAAAAGTTGTTGAATAAGCTGAAATCTGCCCAATTCAGTGCAATTATTGTTCACTGTTTTCTCAGCTGTATGGATTCAGTTCAGCTCCAGATGCTGTTGTACATAACACTTCTGCTCACAGTCATACTACATCATGTTTTTTATACTTTTGAAGTTGTTCAAATGGTCCTACATTTATTTTTGCATCCAATTCTGCACTGCATTGTGGGATTTGTAGTCCTAAATCTACACAATGATTGAGTCATATGCTCTGTTCAATGTTGCTTTGCATTAAGGGCAGAGGCATCACTAGGGTTTGTGTCACCTGGGGCAAGAGGATTATTGTGTCATCCCCATGATAGACTCCTCCCCTACGAGACCATGCAGAATAAATTACAATATCATACGCACAACCTAAATTGTGTGTGTGATGGCAGTGCCATCCCTAAATTGTGTGATGACAGTGCCTTCTCTAGGATTGGTGTAAACCCCCATTAACTTCATTTATTTATTTTAATAGAATAGTACAGGTCACCCAACAAATCAGTAACCAACCTGATGGCATTAATGGCATTAATGCAACTGAATGAGAGTTATAGTATTAGGTCTGATACATGGAAATGAGAGCTTATTCATGCTAACATTTTATTGGTTCCTTGCTGTGTCATAACAATACCTCATTGGCTCTCAGAACAATCAGTCTCATTGGTCAGTTTTGAGTTAAGAAAGACCACGTTTTGTTTCATAAAGTAGTTACGTTTTTCTTTTCTGATTATTTGGCCACAACGTTTGATAGAATAAAGAAATTTCAGTGTGGTTTGTTTCATTGCTTTCTTCATGAAATTCCACACTGAATGATATATAACATAATAGTATTATTCAAAAATACAAAGATTTTCACAATTTTGTCCAGTGGTGGTGTCACCCCCCCCCCAAGTGGCCCGACACGGGGTTCAAGATCTGGTGGAGCAGAGCTCCACTGGTCCTGCCCCACTTCCTCCCCTGCCCTGGAATGTCTTCTCGCCCCCCCCACCCCAGCAAACCTCTCTGCCACCTAGAGCTCTTCCCTTTCTCCAGGTAGCGTATGGCAGGCTTCTGGCACTGGGCTCAGTGAGGACTAGTGCTTAGCCTGCACAGTGTTTGACCCAGCACTGAGTGTCACAGGCATGCCTTACGGCCCATTTGAGACACTTGGTGCTGGTGTAGGGCCAGCACACTGAGCTCAGGATTGGGCTCTAAGAGACTTATAGAAAAGCTGTTTCCCATTTCCTTTGTTCTTCTTTTCACACTGCTGGTGGTATGGGAATGGAACAGAAGCAATCTGAGGTATGATTTCATAGTTTTAAACAGGTCTCCTGTGAGGGTTTGGATAAGATTATAGGGGACTATTTGCACAAAAGGATTAAAAAACAATGGCAATATTGTTCTGTTGAAGACACTAAAATGTTTCCTAATTAGATTTCAGCAGATTTAACAAAAGCACTATGTATGTCAGTAAAACCGCCTGCAGTTTCAGAACAGTGATCTAGAGCTGTATATTTCAAACTGAATTCTACCACTGATGTGACTGCTGACGAAATTCAGCAGCAACACAGCTTTTCATTTTCATAAAAGAAGAAAAAGGTCATTAGCCATCCTCTTTAGAACTATTTTAGGTCACCTTTAATCAAGTTTAATTAACCATCTTTGGAATGTTGTTTCAAGAGCTAAAATGTTAGGAGAAGTTTACCAAATTCATTCCTTGATTCCATTAGTTCATTACACACCAAGTAGATCAGTTAATGCCTGTGCATTTTATCTACTGGTCACACCGAATAGCAGATGGCCCTGAGATTGCACAAATGAGCTATCTAAAAATATCATATTGCTTTCATGGGAGTTTGGTTGTTTTGTTTCGTTTTGCACATGCAATGCTAGGGTGCTTCATTCCATTCTGGAGAAAGCCATCTGTCTTTTCTTTAGCCACTAAATAAATAAATAAAGGCATCCTAAAAGTTATTATGTCATTGTTTTTTGTTAAAGTTGACACCTGCTCTTTGCCAAGGCCTGCATACTCTCTTGCAATTGCCTCATTTAGCCTTGGTGGCAATAGCATAATATTGCAATGCATAAAAATTAGTACAAAGGTCAAATCCCCCTAGGTCTTTAAAACAAAAGACAAAGACCATTTGATCTCCAATACATTCAACATAGTCCAAGTCAGCCTGCAGACTGCTTCAGGTTCAATGTTTTTATTGTCAGGCCCATGGAATGTAGTAGTGGTGACATTGCCTCTTTTGAATATAATGTTTCTTGCATGTGGACAAACTTGCATCTTACATGACAACAGTTAATTAAGAATTCTCATCAGTAGCCTTGACATGGAAGTATGGGGATCTGCCTTGTAAGCAGCTTGGGAAGTCTGAAACTGCTCAACTGAGGGCGCAGTCCTAACCCCTTATGTCAGTGCTTTCCAGCACTGACTTAAGGGCAGTGCAGCTCTGAGGTAAGGGAACAAACATTCCCTTACTTTGAGGAGGCTTCCGTGCGTGACACCCAACTGCAGGATGCAGCACATGTCCCATTGGCTGGAAAGCACTGACATAAGGGGTTAGGATTGTGCCCTAATTCTGCAGCAAATAAATACTTTGGTGTCCCTTTAGTTCAGCTAAATGTTGTCCATGGACCTCAGATACACAACCAGGCATTTATCAAAGAAGCCAATTTGTGACCTAAGGATCAGTAGGATGATAGTGTATTTGAGCCAATGATAGGCAGAGGGTGTGACAGCTGTTGCACTTGCAAACGTAATGATCCTCCGCTGTGGCATCCCAGAGCTTGCTGTAAAATGAGTTGAAAGAATTGATTGAGGTTTACTGGATCTGTGGCTCACAGCAAGAATAAGAGCAAGATAAAGAGAGCAAGCAACCAATCCAGAGAAGATGGAAGAAGTGGGAAAGGCAGGAGATTTCATGACATCCAGCTAGTTTTCATTTGAAGAATTAAAATGACAACTTGTTGAGAATGCTGAACATTAGAACTTCATGTATTCTAAGTACTGTGTTTAATTTGTGTGCTGATCCTTCTTCAGATCTTGGCATATGGGTTGTGCCTATGTTAATTGTTTTAATCCCAAACAATTCGTCTGCAGGTTCTTTCCTTGCCTCAGATTTTTTTGTTTGTTCCAAGATCTCATTGCTTTGTGAGCAGCTTTTGGTTTATGTCACTTCATATAATTTGGTAGATAAAGATGTTAGATGCCAAAAAACATTGCCAAGTACAATTCATATTTACAGCAAAAACACTGCTATTTGTCCACATTTAAATATTCAGGAAAGTATTAAATGCTGACATGTTCAGTTTTGGGATCAGTTTAGCCTTAAATTACACGTATTGCAGCAAAACAGAAGGGTAGAAATGTGTATCTTCCCTACTGCCTTAGCAACAACTGATAAAAATAAATCCTTAGATCTTCAAAGGATTGTATGAGGATTATGTTGACTACCTTGGAAATATCAACCTTTAATGCAAACAGTGGATTTATGACATCAATTCTTCATGAGTTCTGAAACACATTAAAGATGTAAAAGCACTGCAGTAGGTTTTAAGTAATAATAATATAGGATAAGTAATTTATAACATTGTAATTAAGGCTGCATTGTTTCATCAAGAGTTTAGTTAGAAGAGTAATTGATTAAAACCTTTTTGATGAACTAAATATATACCCTGATATTAGACTGTAGATTTTTTGAAAAAATTATTTTCATACAAGTAGTTGTAAGAACCATTGATGGTAGTACTAGTTTAGAAGTGGCATTCCCCCATACAGAAGGAAATGCCTCTTCTAAGATGGTACCTACTGCAAAAATAAAGGAAGCTATTTTTATCGAAGAATTGTTTATACAAATTCTCAAATATATGCAGATTTAATCAATTAAACCTAATATGGTTAATCAGCTAGGGCTACAGTCCTACACATACTTCTTTAGGAATAAATTTAATGAGGCGTGCTTCTGAGTAGACAGGTAGAGCAGTGGTTCTCAAACTCTTAGCACCAGGACCCACTTTTTAGTATGGGAATCTGTCAGGATCCACCAGAAGTGATGTCATGACCGGAAGTGGCATCATCAAGCAGGAAAAATTTTTTTAACAATCCTAGGCTGTAATCTTACCCACACTTACCCAGGAGTAAGTCCCATTACTATGTATCATTGTTAAAAGCATAAACAAAGTAGCCTGTTAAAAGTACAGATCTGTAACATTTCCCCAAATGTAGTTACATGCCGTGGTAGCATCAAGTCTAATATATGAAAAATAAAATATTGCAATGAATGGGGACCCATCTGAAATTGGCTCATGACCCACCTAGTAGGCCCAACCCACAGTTTGAGAAACAGTGATGTAGAGCAGGGGTGCTCACACTTTTTTGGCTCGAGAGCTACTTTGAAACCCAGCAAGGCCCCGAGATCTACCAGGGGGGAAGGAAGCGTCTGACAGACACCCCCTTTGATGTATGGAGCCCCTGCTGGACCAGGTCAGAGGAGGCCCACCAAGTCCAGCTTCCTTTGCCCCACAGTGGCCCACCAGATGCTTCAGGAAGCACACGGGAGGCCTCTCCTCTCTCCCCACCCTACATACTAGGGGCAGCCACAGGTCCCCCCAAGAGGCACATGCCCAGCCTTGCTGCACTGCGGGGGGGAGGAGCTCCCCACTCCTCACCTCCCCCCAAACTCTTTGTGGCTGCGCCCCGAGACCAGCAGGGAGAGGGAGGCCCACCCTTTGCTCTCACCTCCCAAGACAGAGAACTGAAAACATCAACATCAATTTACCCAGATTCCCAGGATAAATGCCTTTATGCAGGTGTCCTCACAAATAGGACAAACTCCTTCCGCCTGCAAGGGGATGCTTTCTCCTGATAAACCCTGATAGCCCTGGCTGGCACGTCCTCATTTAACCCCAGCCCTTGTTCTGAATAGGGCTTTGGCCACAAGCAAAAGCTTAGGCAGCAGCCAGTGGCTCTTCTCTGCTACGCTGGAGGAGTTGCGGGATGAATCCCAGGAAGAAGAAGAAAAGCTGGGATTTGAGAGAGGAAATGAGCAGAGGAGGTGTCAGATGTGGAAATGGTTATAGTCAATGGTGCTTCTCCCAGGAAAGTGTGGATAGGATGGTGGTCCCAGAGCCCAATACCATGCTCTGCTCAGAAGTAAGTCCCATCATAGTCAATGGGGCTTACTCCCAGGAAAGTGTGGATACAATTGTAGCCTTAGAGCCCACTCCTAGGCATGTCTACTCAGAAGTAAGTCCCATTCTAGTCAATGGGGCTTACTCCCAGGAAAGTGTGGATACGATTGTAGCCTTAGAGCCCACTCCTAAGCATGTCTACTCAGAAGTAAGTCCCATTCTAGTCAGTGGGGCTTACTGCCAAGAAAGTGTGACCAGGATGGCAGCCTCAGCCCGCTCCCCCTGCGGAAGATGCTGCAGTCCCGCTGGCTGGAGGACGCGGAGCCTCCCGGCCACTCACCCGCTGCACGACATCCTGGTTGAACTTGTGGAAGAAGTAGCCAGCAAGTGGGAGGCGATCATGGTGCGGGGGACGGCGCAGACGCCCGGCAAGCTGCAGCAAAGTGGCTCCTGCGGCCGGGCACCGCCCGCTCCTGCGTGACGCGCCTGGCCCGCCGCCTCTCGTCGGGGGTGTGCAAGGAGGGGGAGGAGCGCGGGGCACACACCCTCGGCATGGGGCGGAGGAGGGAGCCTGCCAGGCGCCCGGAGCTGCCCGGCCAGCCTCGGCCCCGATCCTTCACCCTGCAGCCAGCGCGATCCTCACGCGCCTTGAGCAGCCTCGCCTCGCAGGCTCAGGGGCTCCTGCGAGGGGGCAGAGTTCGGGGGGGGAGCCCGGCTGGGTGACTGCGGCTTACCAGCCCTGTGTGTGTGTGTGTGTGTGTGTGTGTGTGTGTGTGTGTGTGTGTGTGTGTGTCAGTGCCTACAGACAGGGCTCCGCAATCGACTAATTTTGCTGTGGGATCTACCGGTCGATCGCGGTCGACGTATTGGGCACCCCTGATGTAGAGGATTTCTTTTATCAGGTGATTGCTAACTTACACTGACCTGGAAGAGAACTCATTATTTTGTCATAAACAGAAGCATTTTTTGCCCTTTGGAGTAAGTACAGTAGGAATTCTTCTTACTATTGTCTGGAAGGTCTAAGGTTATTTTTCCCAACAAAGAATTTCCTGATTGCAGTTTGCTGTGAAAGTGCCTGGGTCAGGGATTCATGAGTAGAAGCAGAATGGTGAGGGGGAAGTGAGCGCCTGTAAGCTTCCTGGTACCATTTTTTTATGTTGTTTTACCTAGGAAATTGCTAAGTGGATACTTCCAGAGATTGGTTGAAATTACACTGAAATTCTGAGAGAGGTCAAGGGAGTAGGTTCAAGTAATTTTCAGTTCACTTTTCTAAGTTCCTGAGACATTTGAGAAAATTATATTTCATTGTAGGACCTCTCTTACAGAAATCACAATTTTTCACTTTGCAACCAAGGCTAGTCCAAAATCAGAGACCCCCTGTCCTGGATCACACATACAGCATTCATATTCTACATTGGGAAGCTGACAAGTCCAGCTTTCACTCCCACAACTTGCCACATATAAAGTCTACACATAGTGTGTGTTGGCCCTCAGTCTTACTTGCAAAGAAGTGCTTTATATGCCATGTGTAAGTAATTTTCTTTACTCACAGTAGCATCACCGCCATCCACATAGCGTCCTTGGATGTTAGGATTTCACAGTCATATCTGCCCTTGACAGATTTCAGCAGCAAATATTCTTTTTGTCTTCATATGAAAAGCAGTTAAATTCAAGACATTTCATTTTAAATCATTTAATGTACAGTAACTATCTTTTTTAAAGAATAGAATAGAACCCCACTCCCCAGTTGTAATAGTTATTTTCAGTTTCAGTATTCACTTCATTTTCAATTATAAATGATAATTTTTGAAAGAAACCATCAATATATCTCAGTGTTCTTTGTTTCCACTTGCATCAGGCAGGATTAAATGATACCCTAATCCAGTGATGGCTAACCTTTTAGAGACTGAGTGCCCAAAATGCAACCCAAAACCCACTTATTTATCATAAAGTGCCAACACGGCAATTTAACCTGAATATTGAGGTTTTAGTTTAGAAAAAACAACTCATACATTAACATCTTTTACCCACTATTATTCATAACCCTTAATGAACTTTTAAGAACATAAGAACAGCCCCACTGGATCTGGCCATAGGCCCATCTAGTCCAGCTTCCTGTATCTCACAGCGGCCCACCAAATGCCCCAGGGAGCACACCAGATAACAAGAGACCTCATCCTGGTGCCCTCCCTTGCATCTGGCATTCTGACATAACCCATTTCTAAAATCAGGAGGTTGCACATACACATCATGGCCTGTACCCCGTAATGGATTTTTCCTCCAGAAACTTGTCCAATCCCCTTTTAAAGGCGTCTAGACTAGACGCCAGCACCACATCCTGTGGCAAGGAGTTCCACAGACTGACCACACGCTGAGTAAAGAAATATTTTCTTTTGTCTGTCCTAACCCGCCCAACACTCAATTTTAGTGGATGTCCCCTGGTTCTGGTATTATGTGAGAGTGTAAAGAGCATCTCCCTATCCACTCTGTCCATCCCCTGCATAATTTTATATGTCTCAATCATGTCCCCCCTCAAGCGTCTCTTTTCTAGGCTGAAGAGGCCCAAACGCCGTAGCCTTTCCTCATAAGGAAGGTGCCCCAGCCCCGAAATCATCTTAGTCGCTCTCTTTTGCATCTTTTCCATTTCCACTATGTCTTTTTTGAGATGCGGCGACCAGAACTGGACACAATACTCCAGGTGTGGCCTTACCATCGATTTGTACAACGGCATTATAATACTAGCCGTTTTGTTCTCAATACCCTTCCTAATGATCCCAAGCATAGAATTGGCCTTCTTCACTGCCACCGCACATTGGGTCGACACTTTCATCGACCTGTCCACCAGCACCCCAAGATCTTTCTCCTGATCTGTCACAGACAGCTCAGAACCCATCAGCCTATACGTGAAGTTTTGATTTTTTGCCCCAATGTGCATGACTTTACACTTACTGACATTGAAGCGCATCTGCCATTTTGCTGCCCATTCTGCCAGTCTGGAGAGATCCTTCTGGAGCTCCTCACAATCACTTCTGGTCTTCACCACTCGGAAAAGTTTGGTGTTGTCTGCAAACTTAGCCACTTCATTGCTCAACCCTGTCTCCAGGTCATTTATGAAGAGGTTGAAAATCACCGGTCCCAGGAGAGATCCTTGGGGCACACCGCTTTTTACCTCTCTCCATAGTGAAAATTGCCCATTGACACCCACTCTCTGCTTCCTGGCCTCCAACCAGTTCTCAATCCATGAGAGGACCTGTCCTCTAATTCCCTGACTGTGGAGTTTTTTCAGTAGCCTTTGGTGAGGGACCGTGTCAAACGCCTTCTGAAAGTCCAGATATATAATGTCCACGGGTTCTCCCACATCCACAAGCCTGTTGACCTTTTCAAAGAATTCTATAAGGTTCGTGAGGCAAGACTTACCCTTACAGAAGCCATGCTGACTCTCCCTCAGCAAGGCCTGTTCGTCTATGTGTTTTGAGATCCTATCTTTGATGAGGCATTCCACCATCTTACCCGGTATGGATATTAGGCTGACCGGCCTATAGTTTCCCGGGTCCCCCCTCTTTCCCTTTTTAAAAATAGGTGTGACATTTGCTATCCTCCAATCCTCTGGCACCGTGGCTGTTTTGAGGGACAAGTTGCATATTTCCTCTAGAAATTTGTCCAATCCCTTCTTAAAGGCATCTAGGCAAGTTGTCATCACTGCTTCCTGTGGCAAAGAGTTCCACAGACTGATTTCATGCTGGGCAAAGAACTATTGTCAGGGAGGGGGTGGCTGCAAGACCTTGCCACTGCTCATTTTCTCAAACAAGAAAATATTTTTTTTTTAAAAGACCCACCCACAGAAGTGGGCTCTAAGGCTGCAATCCCAGCCACTCTTTCCTAGGAGTAAGCCTCATTGACTCTAATGGGGCTTACTTCTGAGTAGACATGCACAGGAGCAGGCTCCAATCCCAGGCACTCTTTCCTGGGAGTAAGCCTCATTGACTCTAATGGGGCTTACTTCTGAGTAGATATGCACAGGAGTGGGCTCCAAGGCTGCAGTCCTAGCCACTCTTTACTCAGAAGTAAGCCCCATTAGAGTGGATGAGGCTTACTCCCAGGAGACACGCACAGGAGCAGACTCCAATCCCAGGCACCCTTTCCTGGGAGTAAGCCTCATCCACTGTAATGGGGCTTACTTCTGAGTAGACATGCATAGGAGTGGGCTCTCAGGCTGCAATCCCAGCCACTCTTTCCTTGGAGCAAGCCCCAATGACTTTAATTAGACTGACTCCTGAGTAGACATGCATAGAAGTGGGTTCTCAGGCTGCAATCCAAGCCACACTTTCCTGGGAGCAAGCCCCAATGACTCTAATGGGACTTCCTTCTGAGTAGACATGCATGGGCTTGAGCTCTTAAACCACCAGCAAACCCCCCCCCCTTTTTGACTAGGGCTACAATCCTACCCTCACTTTCCTGGGAGTAAGCCCCACTGACTACAGTGAACTTACTTCTGAGTAGACATGCAATCCTACAGTAGGATTGGGCTCTGAGGCTGCAATCCCAGCCACACTTTCCTTGGAGCAAGCCCCAAGCAGCAGCAGCAACTTTGCTGAGCCGGACATGCCTTACCCCAGACAGGGGAGGGAGGAAGCGCTCCCATTGGGCTGCTGGGGGTGACTCCTGCCCGGGATGGCTTCGAGTGCCCACCAGCAACCTTCCGCGTGCCCTCCGTGGCACGCGTGCCATAGGTTAGCCATCACTGCCCTAATCACTTCATGCATTTGTGAACGCTTATCTTGAAAACCTGAATTGTTGGCTTCATAATTGCCTCATTAAAGAGGTTGTTCCTTTGCTTGATTTTCCTTACCATTATAATATTAAATTGTTTCTGCTTAAGTACTAGCCGTTTATTTGATTCAGAAGGTGAAGATTGTGAATGAAAAGAGACGGCTAGTGTTCCTTCATTGAATATGTTGTCTGACAGATTGTGAATTTAGGATCACACCTGAGTCTGCTTACCTGCCACTATACAGGACTTGTATTCAAAGCTTATATGTAAAAGATGGGATAATTTCTTGTTAAGATATGAGCAGTATTATATCAGGGAACATGGGTGAAGCATCTGTGCAGTTCTACTAAGAAGCATTAGTCAAAGGCTACAGAACAACTGTTCTTCCTTCTGCTTGCTTGGAAAACTGGGCAAGATTTCAGCTCTCAATTCCTTATTCCTTTGGCACCAGGAGCTCAATTTCTACCACAAAACAATCAGCAATAATTAGGAATTGCCTGAAATGAAATACAGCACATATTACATTTCTTCTAACTGGAGTTATAAGGAAATCATTTAAATGTTCTTCAAATAAACTGCGCTATTGTGTAGGGTACAAGACCCATGTGGAAAAGATGGGCAAATGGCCACTAAATAACATAGTACGTAGATTTAACTTGATGTACAACATAGGCAGATAGTGGCAGAATTAGAGTTCATTACTCAGATAAAGTTAGGTGATTCTACTCTCTTGAAAAATGGAAAACTGCCCAAAACCAATTTGGTTGCTGTTCTGTGTTTGATGGCCAATTGCACAGGTAGTATATTCTATATCACAGTAAAATGGGCTTGGCAATAGATTCCTTAAAACTCCATATGTTTCTATAATTTCTTTCAAATGATAATACGTACATTGGCAATGGTATAACATTTTATAGGCATATTAAAGTTATGAGAAAGGCAACTCGCTCTTCTTGAATTCATTGCACATTTACTTTTGCACATGCACTGTTTCTGTAACTTGAATTATTTCCTTTTTGGTAGACTGATGTGCTAAGCCAGGGCTCCCCAGACCCTGGCCAAGTGCTCCCCATACACACATGGCTGACGAAGCAGCAGAGCAGCGGAATGGTACAAGCTACTTGGGACAGGGATGGAATTTTTGTTGTGCAGTGGTCTCCAGTTTGGAGACCGCTGTGCTAGGTAATCCACATAACTAGTTGATTTAGTCCTAATTTTATGTATCCAAGTGCCTTTCTTTTTTACAACTGGGTATTTTTCTTCCCCCTTTCTCTTGTTTATAGTAAGGAATCAAGCTGCTGGTTATTTACAAGGCTGCCTGGATGGGACTGGCAGGATGGTATTTTGTTTTGCACCTTTTCCAGTGCTAAAGAAATGTGTCACAGTGCTGCTGCCCCGCAGAGCAGTGTGTACTTTTGCAGTCAGAACAGCATACTGTACAAGGAGACTGAAGCTGGTCTAGCCAACTATGATAAGGCCAAAATACTAATGCTGTTCTGTTTACTATGGCGTATCAGGCCCTTGGATGTTCTGTGATTTAAAGAACTTCATTGTCTGTTTCCTTTCTGTAACACATTTAAACTGTTCAGATCATGTATGGGAATGGCAGCCACTGTACTAAGTTGATCAGACTGAGATCCTGGTCCAGTATATCCATGTTTGTTGTTACCTCAACAAGCAGATCTTATGTAATTCTCTCCATCTTGTTCACTTTCTCTCCCCATTGCTGTAACACATCTAAACACCTTTTTTTTTACTTTTAACCATTCCAGTCTGAAATTGAGGTGTTTAAGACTAGTTTCCCCTTTTTACAATATGATCTGTACTTCCCATCAGTGGCGTCGCTAGGGAGGTGCGGGGAGTGCGGACCGCATCAGGTGACACACAAGAGGGGGGTTACGCGTACTGGGAGGGTGATGTGCTAAAATCGCAGTGGTTAGGAGTAATACCATCATGTTATATACCGTTGGATGTGGAATTTTGAGCTGAATGCAATGCAAAAAAACAGGAGTGAAATATCACCTTTCTATCAAAAGATTGGCAAAAAACCGGAAAATAAAAAATGCATGGAGCCCAATGGAAAGTGAAACCAAGCCATATTACGCGTTTACTCGCAATTAGGTGAACGTGCCTTCGTCCATCTGAAAGGGCAGGCTGAGCAGAATCCAACAACACCACAGTGGTCCTGATCCAATGAATGTAGCCCCCAAAAAACACCCGAGAAGGTCCCTCCCTCCAAGCTGGTGAATGTATTGAGCCCTATGGAAAGCGAAACTAAGCCACATGGTCGCGTTTACTCGTGAGTTAGCAAACGTGCCTTGCCTCCTGGGCAGGTCAGGCAAAAGGAAATGTGAGGCCACCAGAATGGTCCTGATTTGATGCAACTGGAGCTCAACATATGCTCCAGAAGGCAGCCCCCCCCCCCCATAAAAAGAATGAAACAGGCTTGACAGGGTAAGGTGAATTTTTTTTCTGTTTTAGGCTGCAATCCTATCCACACTTTCCTGGGAGTAAGCCCCACTGACTATAATGGGACTTACTTCTGAGTAGACAGGCATAGGATTGGACTCTCAAACTTGTAAAGCCAGGTGGGTTCTGATAGTGATATGCTTGAAATATAAGAACTTAAATTGAATTGGATACTGGGTAGGGGTGAAAATCTTACTGATGCTTTGGGGGGGTATTATTGAAGGCAGGCTACAGAGAAAATTCACTTGGTGGAACAGGGCTGGCTTTCCCTTATTTATTTATTTTACTTTAATTTATTTATAATTATTTTTTTTAAATTTGCTTTATGATGGGTCCTGGACAGATTGTCATTCTAAAAAGTGGGTTCCAGTGCTAAAAGTTCGAGAACTGCTCCAATAGGGTATTAGTAAGTTGACACCTGGGGGGGGGGAGGTGACTCCACTTGTGACCAAAATCACTAAAATCACAGTTTGCAAAAATAATACCATCATGTTATATATCAATCAATGTATAATTTCATGCAGAATGCGATGAAACAAACTGCATTGACATATCTTTATTCTATCTAAAGGTACAGCCAAAAAACCAGTGGGGGCAGGGCAATGGTAGATCACCATGCCCACCACCTGGAGTGTTGCCCCACCCACTGCAGGGGGGTGATGTGCTGGCACCGGGTGACGCGAACCCTAGTGACGCCACTGCTTCCCGTGCTCTCTAAGATATTTTTACCGTGGCAGAAAAGATAATTTGGGCAACAAATTGTACCTTTAAATTTCACTAGTACAGATGACAAATATTGATCCTCATTGCAGAACCATCTGCTTGAATATTATATGTGCTTGCTATAAAAAAGTGTACTTCTATGAGATAAGCACTACAAAATATATAGAAGCATATAGGGATGAATGCCTTGTGAAACTGTTCCCTTTGGTTTGTCTTGCAGAATTTTTGAAGCTTTTGCACAGCATAGCATAGAAAGGTCATGTGACAAACGCACCCAACATGCTCAGTTAAAACTATCTGGGCTATATCAAGTTATGGGCACTGTGCTGTTGGTCTGCATGATTGTGAAGTCTTACTATATACTGAGCCCTATATACTGAGTTCTGGTAGGGTGTGTATGAGACAGTGGTGCCATGCTACAGGGTATTATCTCATGCCAGGGAAACCACCCAATAAGAAAAACTTCTCACCTGAAGAGAGCTGGAGATGATGAAGGATATCAGCAAGTCATGTAAAAAAAGGATGAAGGAATTAGGTATTTTTATCCTAGGGAAAAAGAGGATTAAGGGCAGTAGTATAAATAGGGTGGACATCATGAACTCTGCCCTGGGCGTAGCCACCTTAAGGGCACAATAAGATGGAATTGGCATGCTGCCTGCCACAAAAGGAAAAATGTTCAGTGCATTTTTCCACTGCACATTTGCCAATGTTTTTTCGATGCACATCTATATAGTTCTAGCTTTCTTGTTGTCTTCCTTTCTCTACCATCCCCCCTGCACCAAAAAAACGCATTCATGTGCAGTTTAATTCAGGATGGTTAATTTTGAAAAGAAGAAATATTTTGACATCACATATCCATGGTAATTATTGTAATGTATTTTGCAATAAAATATGTTTGCCAAAGGGTTTTCATTTCACTACACTCTAATTCATGTGACTGCTTCTGGTAGGGACAAAATTAAGATTTATAATTTCTTTGTTGATGAATTTGGAGTCTGCCCTGTGTGCAAAAACCACCAGTTAATAACTCGTATTAAAGGAAAACATTGTGGGAGAAAGGCACATCTTTTTAAGAGCAACCTGGAAGTAGAATGAGCTTTCAGTGGAGTCTGAGAAGAGATTGAGATTAAGAAGAATGCCTTGTACAGTGATGTTTTGTAAACAGCCAGTTACATTTCCAATGTTTGTGGCCGTGTTTTATTTTTGTTTTTATTTTCTTTCATTGTACCACTCTTGACTGGCTTCATCATTTGTTAGGCTTCCTTCATCTGCTCACAGTGCCAGGAGATAGCCTTTTCTCCCTTGGCTCTGCATGGCTTTGAGAATTGGTTTGCCATGCATGCAGATTTCAAGCATACCAGTCAGCAAACAGGTTGGATCCTGTGTATTATTTCATCAGTGGGAGACATTGCATTTGGGCAAGGGGGAAAGGGGCCATGTTTGCCTATCTACTTCTTTGCTTTGCAGTCCTCTGTTCCCCCCAAAGCCATATCTCTGAGGGGGAAGCTGAAGGAGAAATCAATGAAAATTGCCAACATGTTCTAACTTGTCTAAATGAAACTTCTTCAGCTGCAAAAGTATTAGTTGTTTGCAAGAAGTTACAAAGCCATTGATGAATGCTGCCGTGGAGAGACAGTCAGGGCCATCTTTGTTCATGAGGCTGACTGAGGCATTTGCCTCAGGTGTTGGACTGATGGGGCCCACTGCCTCCACGGTTATCCACTGTTCCTGCCTATCCTCTTGCATCTGCTGGATTTGAAAACGAACACGATGCAGTGACAGCACATGATGTATTTTTTTTTTTGGTCATATACTTATTTATCTATTGATACATGCAGTGTATTTTCATAGCTATACATAATGGGCAAAGGAAAGTGAGGGAGAGATTCTGCCTTATTTGAGCCTAAAGTGGCAATTGGATAATGTGACTCAATGCATCTGCATAGGTTGCTTCACACTGGTGGCTTTCTTGAAACAGCTTGTCGTGATTAGCTTCTCCATGCCTCCCATTTTTCAAAACATGCATCAATGTCTATGTAACTTTTTTTGGTTTGCTTTAAAGCTCCTTTGAAATGTTGTCCTTTCCTTTGGATGGTTTCTTCTTGCTTCCTTTCCAGTTCCCTTATATGAGCCTTGCAACTGTTTCATTTGTATTTCTCTAGCTCAATTCTTTCAATTAATTATCGCTTCAAGAGTTCAGTTTCTTACCATGTGGATTTTTGTGGTTTTGCTGGATTTTGAAATCTAAGCCATCCTTCTGGCGACTTTGCTGTCATGAGCAGTGCGCTGATTAAATTCCATTAACATTTGTTTTTCATCTCATTCTTTTAACTAATGAGTTTTTTTTTTCAAACTATATATACAGTAAATCCCCTACATACATACAGGGTTCGTTTCTAGGGGTCTGTAGGCAAGTTGGAAAGTACTTTGGTTTAAACATCTAGCTCTTGCCAGTCCAGCACTATTGTGTCTTTGCCAAAGCACCATCAGAAGACCTATTGTACCTAGGGCAGATCCAGTGTTTGTGCTTTGGCAGGGCCATGAGCACTAAACTCCAGAGCTTAGGTCAATCAGCAGGTAGACCTGGGCTCCAGCCCAGACTTGGAGCCCAGATCTACCTGCCAGGTAGACCTGGGCTCCTGGTTGAGCTTATGGCCTCCGTGGCTGTTTGCTAGGCAAGTACACCTGGGCTCCTGCCTGGATTGGAGCCCAGATCTACCTGCCAGGTATACCTGGCTCCCATTCCAAGTCACTCTGTCAGCTACCAGTGCCCTGCCCAGTGGGTGTTCCCCTGGCTCCCGACTTTGCTCCCCACTGGTGCAACAGTTTTGGGGGGCCACGCACCCGTGGCCCTCCCCCTGGATCCACCCATGACTGTACCTGTGTGAAAGCATTGATGCAGTCATCCATAATTTGGACATTGGGGGGACAGTGTTCATTTATGCTACTTTGACTCTTGCCAAGTGAGAAGTTTATATAAATTCTGTATCCATGGTCCTCAAAGCATAACATAGGGTTCCCTAAGGAAAGAGACATTGCAGCAGCCAACAATAAAGACAGAAGTGTAAGAGAAAAAAGATAAAGCTGGAAAAGGAGCCAGACAGATATATTTCTTTCTGGAGACACAGACTTGGCGCTTAAAGTTGCCACTATGGCAGTCAACACTGAGACCTATCATGCAGTCGTTGGCAAAAGGTAGGCTTGCTTTCACTGTGAATTCGCACAGGGTCTAATTATTTTGTTGAAGGAAGCAGATTAATATCTCAAGTTCACATAATTTTGATTTTTAAAACTATTTTTATAGTGTAATCTTGTGTGGTTTTCTTTTTTAACAAACGAGGAGAGTCAGGCAATTTTTCCTGCAATTTGGAATGTGCACTAACAATAGAGAAGCCTTTCTTTTCTGGTATTGATGATCCAGGCACGGTTTGGCCCCTTTCTCTACCATTGGACTTAATGAGATATGTTTGTTTGTTTGGCATATCAGCACTGACTTAAATTTTAAAAAAATTTTCAAAAATACTGTAGGGGTTTGAAGCGGGCATGCCCCAGTGAGGCCTCAGACTTGCTTCAGGGGGAGGGGGTTAAGGCACCCTCTTCCCTGGTTTGGCTGGTTTGCCCTGGTCTTGGGCAGATGCTGTTGACTACACAACCTCCTGCCTAACCTCTCTTTCTGCCCTGCTGGTCATCACTGGTCTCCCGCCTCTTATGGGGCTTCCTGCTTCCTCTTGACCCTCCCCTTCCTGCCTGAGGAGTTGAAAAGGAGCACCTGCTGGCCCTTAGGCATTCCTGCCCCTGCCCCTGGCATCCACTGACCCAGTATAGGGCCCTGGCTTCTGGTCTCTGTCTTTTGGGACCCCTGCCCTGGTAAGTCGGGGTCTGTGGGGAGCGGGGGAACCCCGACAAATACCTATAACAAGGTATTTTCTCACCTGTAATAGCAGTGAACTGACAGATCAGTCCCTGTGGATGGGAGGGCACTTGATTGTGGATAAAGCAAGCAGGTACTATTCAGAAAAACATTTTCATTCTTCTTGACACATGTTCATCAGGGCACACATCTCCTATTAGCATTAATCTATAGGCAGTGTTTATGATCCAAATCTGTCCAACTTTCCAGTGCTGATGCAGCTGCAATGCAGCCCTGACTCAGCCAGCACAACCTTACCTGTTGTACTCGCCTCACTCCGTGACGCAGACGTGCCTTGCTACATGCACATTTGAGACACCCCAGGGCTGGCGCAGGGGACATTCACCGGCCTATCATGGGGTTGCACTCTTAGTTTCAGACAATGTGTGAAGTGGCTCAAGTTCAGGATACAGAGGAAAAGAGGAGTTAAGGGATATCATAACTTAGACTAGAAGTGCATAACCAGCAGTACTTTGAACTTGCCAGCCTGTACCCGGTAATTAATTTGATATCTTCAGTAGGCTAGGACCTAAACTCTGTACACTTCTTTATTTTAGTCATATGGCTTTGTTTCTCCCTTAGGGCAGTTTTAAGTAATCTCTCACCGACAACAAACTTGTGAGGCAGATTTATTATTTTTCATTTTGCTGATAAGAATCCAAGGCTGAGAGATTATGACATGCCCAAGATAATTTAATAATTCCACTGACTGATTTAAACTAATGTTGAAGTCCAAAACCTTCCATTTATTCCACTGTTCATAAAAGTAGCATCTAACAGCTACACAGGCCCTACATGGTTATTTTTTTTCTTAACATTAAGCATTGTGAAATACATTTGTTGAAGAATTAACTGTACATCATCCACTCCAAAGTAATATATGGATCCTAAAAAATAAAATGTGGGATAAAAAGTCACAATATCATTTACCTGCAATGGGTCTGTGTGGGACTGATTTCCTCCAATAAAATATTTCTTGAACTTTGTTCTGCTCTGCAAGCAGGTCATCACATTGGACTGTAAAGCAGTTGTTGCCATACCTGTATAACAGAAAGAAAATCTTTTTGCACCTTCTCTTAGTGATACACATTCTTCAATCAGTTCTAGCTTCTCATTAGACAAGTTCTTAGTTCTACCTTTCGCATGCTGCCTTTTAACATAACACGATTGCTCCAACCGCTCTTATACTATATATGCCAACTTATAATCATATAAATGTGCAGTCTTGTTTGGAAGATTGAAGAAATATTATCTTTAATTCTGAATACTCAGCATTGTCCTTATGTGGCCCCACATACACAAACATGCACAGGCAGTTTAGTAACTAGTCTGGTTTGGTAGAGGAAGTGATTTGTTAGCTGCCAAATTCTGTCCGAGCGGACACAAAGGAATTTTTTTTCTTGAAGAGCAAACTATTGGTTTGTGGCCAACACTGAAAAAGAAGCATTTGTAGCATCCCCTGGCTAATAACTGAAAAAACACAGCAGTGCCACAGGGGATCTAAGGACACTTGTGTTGTGCGCAGGTAATCACCCAAATCAATCTACCTGCCTTTTATATTCTCCACAATTTAGCATCAAATAATAGTGTGTGTGACTCCAAGAAGCATTCTCTCTTTCAGTTGCTGTCTTGCTCTCTAATTATTTTTAAGGAGAGAATATGTCTTGTTGAAGACTTCAGTGCATTTATTCTTCCCAATTAGGCAATGTGTGTCTAAAAGCTAGTGCCTGAAGTACAATCCTAAAGAGATGTTGGCTTCAGTCCTTGAAATGACATTGTTGTAAGAAACCATTGTTCAGGGCTCAAACTTGGGGGAACCTTTGATTGGACTCAGAGGCCCAGGAAGACTTGGCTCAGAGGCCTGGTTTGAAATGAAATTCACTACTATGAAAAAATTGAAACTTAATTGTAGATCGTGCTTGAGGATATTTAGTAACAGGGGTAGCTCTTTTACCATTGCTGTATCAGTTGATGCTGGCCATGGTGCCTGTTGTTTGTCAGCTCCAGAGCAACAGAGACAAATTAAGTATCGAGGGCATGATGGTACAGGCAGTTAAGCAGTGGTCAAGCAATGGTCAGGGGACTTAAACCATTTCCTCCCAATGTTGCATCTGATATATGCAACAGGGACCAAGTGTGTATATTGTGGGCCAGGCAGAAATGAGTTAAGGGTCAAGTAGCCCAGTACCTAGGCTTACAGCACAGAAAAATGAGCAAAAATTAGGGAATAGCTAAAGGGAGAGCAAGAGAGTTAGCAGGAAATGCACTTTGTGGTATGCAACCCCAATCATAACATCTACCCAGTACCCTATGTAGGTGACTGTGCATGGTAATGAACTTTCTTAATGCAGAAAGAGAAGGCTAATGCTCAAAATAGTTACCCATACCTGACATTTTCACTGTAATGCTGCACCTGCCTCTCAGTGGGATCTGGTATTTTGAGGAATAAATTCAGCAGTCCTGACATCTCAGGAAACATATTTGGCACAGCAGATGCAATTTTCTCTTGCAGTGAACAGGAAATAAGAGATTTGCAAAGTTCCTGAAAGGTTACCTGAACAAAAACAGATCATTCTTTAATGGGATCTGGCACCACTGAAATAAGTTGTACTCTTGTCACTGATTATAATGGCAGCAGGTTCAAGATTTTACTGTGCACCGAAAACCATTGTGAAGCAAGCCGTCAAATAAAAAACACGAACAGCTATTGAGAGGACATTTCTCCATCTTTAGTATCATTTGAGCATCACAGAACCATTGTAAAGAAGAGGAAAGAAAAAGAATAACCGGAAAGTCATATTAGCAAAGCGGCAGAACAGACAAATATACATGTTTAAAATGAATGTTTAAAAGTCCCATTCGCTCCCATCCTGATGTCATTATCTGGTGATTTGAAAGTTTAGTCTTGCAGACTTGTTGGTGTGGTGTTGCAGAATAAAACTTATATCTAACTTTCTCCTAATGGACCAGTCCTATCCATTGCAGGCCCAGAGCTTGCAGTGCCACTGTCACAGCCTGCACCAGTGGCGTCACTAGGGTTTGCATCTCCTGGTGCGGGAGGCCAGCACATCACCCCCATGATGGACCTCCTCCCATGCAGTAGGCGGAGCAGTGCCACAGGCAGTGAGCCTGGTGACGCATTATCACCCCACCCCCGCATCACTGAAATTGTACCTTCAAATTATGATGTCATACACACAGCCTAAATGAATGTACTTACGTATTTATTTCTGTAAAAATGAACAAGAACAAATACACAAATAGTGCAACATTTGGTAAACAGCTCCAGAGACATCACTAGGTGTGGTCACTTATTATTATTTATTTATTACATTTTTATACCGCCCTTCCAAGAGCTCAAGGCAGTGTACACAGATGCTCCCCTCCTGTTTTCCTCAGTGAGGTAGGTGAGGCTGAGAGAAAGTGACTGGCCCAAGGTCACCCAGGAAGCTTCATGGCTGAGGGGGGATTTGAACCTGGATCTTCCAGGTCTGAGTCCACCTCCCGAACCACTACACTACCCTTGCACTTGGTGCAAGAGCTCACTGCGTCACCCCTGTGACGGACTTCCTCCAGACCTGTTACAGAATGAATTACAGTATCATACACTTCCTAAATGCAGTGTCATCATTAGGGTTGGTGTCATCCCTATTAACTTTATTTTAATACATAATAGTACAAGTCACCTAACAAATCAGTAACCCACAAAAATCCAGTGCCCAACTTGATGACACCCGCACAACTGAAAAAGTGTTCTTGTATGAACTCTTATACATGGATATGAGAGCTGACTCATACTAACACCGTATTGGTTCCCTGCTGTGTCATAACAACACCTCATTGGCACTTGGAACAATCAATCTCATTGGTCAATTTTGAGTTAAAGAGATGCATTTTTTGTTACATAAGGCAGTTACGTTTTCCTTTTATGTTTTCTTTTCCATACCTTTTGATAGAATAGATGGTATGTTTCATTGCATTCTACATGAAATTCTGCATTAAATTATATATAACATGATGGTATTATTTGAAACTATGGTTTTGCTGCCTGCCAAGATTTTGGACTGACGATCAGCCTAAAGAAAACACAGGTCATGGTTCAGGATGTGGACTCACCTCCCTGCATTACAATCTCTGAGCATGAACTGGAGGTTGTCCATGACTTTGTGTACCTTGGCTCAACGATCTCCGACACTCTTTCTCTCGATACTGAACTAAACAAACGCATTGGTAAAGCAGCTACCACGTTTTCCAGACTCACAAAGAGAGTCTGGTCCAACAAGAAGCTGACAGAACATACCAAGATCCAGGTCTACAGAGCTTGCGTCCTGAGTACACTTCTGTACTGCAGCGAGTCATGGACTCTCCGCTCACAACAGGAGAGGAAACTGAACGCTTTCCACATGCGCTGCCTCCGGCACATTCTGGGCATCACCTGGCAGGACAGAGTTCCTAACAACACAGTCCTGGAACGTGCTGGAATCCCTAGCATGTATGCACTGCTGAAACAGAGACGCCTGCGTTGGCTCGGTCATGTCGTGAGAATGGATGATGGCCGGATCCCAAAGGATCTCCTCTATGGAGAACTCGTGCAAGGAAAGCGCCCTACAGGTAGACCACAGCTGCGATACAAGGACATCTGCAAGAGGGATCTGAAGGCCTTAGGGATGGACCTCAACAAGTGGGAAACCCTGGCCTCTGAGCGGTCCGCTTGGAGGCAGGCTGTGCAGCATGGCCTCTCCCAGTTTGAAGAGGCACTTGGCCAACAGACTGAGGCTAAGAGGCAAAGAAGGAAGGCCCATAGCCAGGGAGACAGACCAGGGACAGGCTGCACTTGCTCCCAGTTTGGAAGGGATTGTCACTCCCGGATTGGCCTTTTCAGCCACACTAGACGCTGTGCCAGAACCACCTTTCAGAGTGCGATACCATAGTCTTTCAAGACTGAAGGATGCCAATACAATGGTTTTGCTATATTCTAGGTTCATGGATAATGGCTGAAACTCTCAGTTCAAGTTCTCTCTCTCTCTCTCTCTCTCTCTCTCTCTCTCTCTCTCTCTCTCTCTCTCTCTCTCTCTCATTCAAAAATTGCACATTTGTGGGGGGAGGCGTGATCAGGATCCAACCCTTTGCAGGGGCAATTACCAAATCTCCACCACCCCACCCTGTTTTTACCTAGGTTTGCTGCGCGCACGCACACACACACATATGCTTTTTATACTTAAAGCCAGCAGTTTTCAAACTCTCTAAGAGAGTTTACGGTGCTATAAGTCCATGCGGGGTCAGGGGGAGGCAGCGGGGGCAGGGGGAAGGCAGCAATGCAATCCCCAGGATCATGCTGCTCAGGGGGGCTGCAGGGACTGGGATGCACTCACCAGTCCCTGCAGCAGCCGTCCTGGGGTGCGGGGAGCCCTGCACGAGTGCCTGCAGGGCTCCCCAACCATTCGATAATGGAGTGATCGCACTCCACTTTCGGTTTTGTGGAAGTGGAGAGCAATCACTCCACTTTCACTTCTGATGACCTAGGGAGCCCTGCCTGCCCCTGCCCCCAACCCTTAGGGGGAAATTGGCCAGGGCCTTCAAGCTTGGGCATCGGGACGGCCCAGTCTGAAAACCACTTGAAGCTTAAAGCGAACACACTATCCAGTCAAATTGTGTAAATAAGCACACGTGATTAGGCTCTTAGACACAAGTAAATCTGTATAGAATTGGGCTACTAACAGGTCAATTTTAATTTAGAATTTTTTTAATCAAATTAAAAAATAAATAAATGGAAAAAGAAGAATTGTGTATGTTGAGGTTATCAGCAAGGTAAGTAGTAGAAAGTATTGTACAAGTGTATATAGAGAAAGGAACAGTTTAATAGGCAGAAATTTAACAAAAAATAAACTTGTTTGAAATTTCCCAGTCTTTTAAAATTATCTGTTATTGTAACTGTGTGTCTTTCCTTTTTTTTGATAGCACTTGAAAGAAAAATATCAATGAGGCAAAGCAGAGAGGAGCTTATTAAGCGAGGAGTGTTGAAAGAAATTTTTGATAAAGGTAAGAGACATTGTCTGCTTAACACTGAATGAGGAATATGACTTTATATTAGCAGAGAATGTGTTATTAGGCAGAACACAAAATTGTTTGATATGGATTTTTATCTGTGTTTCCCTGCAGAGATAGGGCAGACCCTCCGTACTCTACAACTAAAATAGCAGCAACAACAGACCACTAAGGAGCTGCTTGTGTATTAAAGTCAAAGTGTTCCTTGGATGACATTGCAACATTTCTTACGGAAAATATCTTTTTCCAGTTCAGTGATGCATGTGAAAAATGGCCGTGTAGTGGATGCTGTATTGATCACATCTTCATGGCACAAACAAAGAAAAATTTCAGACTTATACCAGAATTTAAAAAAGAAGGGCGAGAAGAAAACTGTGGGAACCCATTTCACTGAATTTAGTTCCTCCTTTATACACATGGGTAAAATTCAAATCAAGTTTCAAAGCCTTCTAATGTTCACTTGGTTTATTTGGGCTATCACAAATCCAGTGGCACAATTCAGCTCAAATTAAACCCATATTTGCCTGGCCACAGGTATACACATTTGGTCCATGTTACATATATGCAGCGTTGGGCAGAAATAGTTTAAGCACCTTAGGGTCCTTTGGTTTCAGTGGCAGAGTCAAACTTGCTTAATCCTTCTATTGAAGTGCATTGAATTTAGGTGTTTTAACTTTAGCCAGATCAAGCACAAATTTTCTGAGGGCACCAAACAGCCAGCATCTGAATCTCTATCCCCCTGTCACCGCCGCCGCTGCCCCCCCCCCCCCCACATTCCTAACACGTTTCCATCAGTGGAAAGTGCCACTGTGTCCCAGATGGGTCTACATTTGGATGGAATTTAAATACATGCTTAAAGAAAAGGAGCAGATTATAATCTTTATTGGGTTGGAGCCAACAGTGTCCTTCCATTGTGGAAATGTTCTCCAGCTTATAGAAAAGCTGTTTTAGGGTAGGCTCAAAAGGCTTGTGCAGAGGAGGCTCAACAAATCCAGACTCCTTGCATTCATGAAATGAATACTTTGGAACAAAAATTATAATCACATGCTGGGAGGAGCTAGCTTTTGTTGTTGCAAGTGGCCCTGGACCTTTTCCTTTCTTGTAAATAATTTTCTTGTACCTGAAGGCAACAATGGCTTTAACAGCTCTTGAAGCACTGATAGTGTTCCCAAAGGTAAGCTCCTGATAACCCAAGAATGCAACAGAAAATTAAATTATATGACCTTGTGCATTGAGTAAAAGGAGCCAGGTGCTGGGTATAAGTGCTTCAAGTGCCACTGAAATCACTGTTGCCTGAGGAAGTATGGCAAGGAAAAAATTGCCACTCATCACATGTCTTGTGCAACTCTACTTGTGATAGGTGCAAAATTATTATGTGGTAGTTCAAACAACCTTTGAAATCTGTTTTGTTTGCCTGTGCACAAAAATCCTGAGATGCCAGTGCACGGGCATCGTCCTGATTGTCATGCATTTCTACAACTAGCTCTAGGGGCATGGTGAAGAAACTGGTGAAGAACTGGCTCTAGAAACTGGTGAAGTTGCCAATAAGGCTTTAGTCCTTGACTTTATGGCAAGGAGTTGAACCCGATTACTTCAGTTGTTCAAATATTTCTGGTTCTAATTCTGAAGTAGTTCTGCATGATGTCAGCATCGTTGAGGATTACAATTTATTGCAAAACATTTTTATAAAAAAATATGTAAAGAGATGATTCTAGAGATCAACAGCGCATTCCTAACTTGTGCTGGAGCAGGAAGGTAGTGGGCCTGTGCTGCATCCAGCACAAGTTTGGGGCCAGAAGCAGTGCAACTCGAGGCAAGGGGAAACTTTCCCCTTACCCTGTGTCACACCGTACTAGCTCCAATGATGGTGGCACAGATCCAAGCAGAACAGAGCGGCTAGGGGCCACTCCAAGTTGCCAGGGAATGGGATCAGAATCTGGAATAACTCCTTGTGCTGGCCTCCCCAACTCTGAGTTGGTGCAAACGTGCCTTACAGCACATTTGTGACACCCCATGTTGGTACAATTTACTTGTGCCGGCCTAACCCAGGGGTTAGGATTATGCCCTAAAGAGGCTAGGTTCAGACATAATGCAAAACCATGGTTTGTTTTAAGATCTGCCAACAAACCCAGTTCTGAAAGAACAGTTTGAAGCTAGTTTTCAAATCACTGTTTATTATTGTGGTTTCTCATTAAGTCTGAAAGTATAGATCATTTATAAATCAGTTAGGGCTGTTGCACCACTTCAAGAAGGCTATTGCACCAGGGAAACCTAGGCAGATGGGAAACAAAAGCAAAGAAGTAGCTGTAAGCCCTGGTTCGCCTGTTTGCAAGTTTGGAAACTCAAATCATGCTGTGAGTTCTAAGTTCTTATTAGCTCAAGCCATGGTTTCATATTATAGTGGAACCCAGCCAGTGTCTTGCTGTTGTAGGTGCTTTTAAGATAATATTTTAGCCATTTTAGTACTATTCAACCTTTTATTGTGAGATGTACTGCTTTCCAGTTAAGATGTCAAGTCTGGTGCTGCCCTTGAAACTCCTGTTGACTTTGAACTGGCAATCATTTTCCATTTAACTGATTTTACAGGCTGTAAATTTACATCAACAGATGATGCTTAGAGTGGAATTCATTGAAGATGTACTACAAAGAAACATTATTATTTCTGGTCAGTAGCTGGGAACAGGACTATTGCACTGATTGAATCAAATGAAGTATCAGTTTTGTTCTATGTCTACTATGTCTTTAAGTTTGTTCCCCGTGGTCTACCATAGCTTTAGAATCAGGCCTGGCCCAGGCACTGAACTGCTTTGGCTTGACGTCCCCAATGTTTATTTAATTGGTGTGCAGAACACACCACAATCACTAACCCCCTGCCACCTCTGCCTCTGTCCTAGTTCTCCACTCCTGCCTTTCAAATACTGTGTTTAAGCACATCACATGTTCCTCCATGTACCTGGCTTCTGGATCCAGTTGGAAGGCCTGCCCTGTTTAGAATACTCTCATCTAAAGTATATGAAAGATTTGGGTTCAAATTGTACCCTTTTGTTGATGTATATTCTCACCATATTTGCATACCAAATATGCAAGATTATAATACAGGGCTTAACAGCAGACTGAACTCATTTGGGCACATTCTTGGGCATGTGTACCATCAATCAGCCCCCGACTACTAACAGACATAGTACAACCAAACTGAGAACTAAGAAATTCTAAAACAGGCACTACTTGTTCTATTATGCAACCTAGGGCGCAATCGTAACTGTGTCTTGGGCCAGTGCAAGTCCCTTGATCTTGCGTTGGCCTGGGAGGGTCGCACTCACAGTTTGAGAAACTGTTCTAGAAAACATCAGATTTAACATTGGCCTACCATGGATGGCATGTGAATTCTGGACTGGTAATGGCATTGTCTCATAGTTGCTCGATGTAAATCCATCTTAGGATGCAGATATTAACACACTCTTAACTGACTCTTGGGTTTCTTTTACTTGTGTTCTGTTTATTCTGAACAGATCTTTGTAGTCTTTTAAGTGTTCAAAGGAGTTTTTAAAAATACCTTGCCTGTAAGTGATGTCTGTGATTAATTCAGACCACGATATAGTTGACTTCTCAAATGCCAACTGTCGCTAAACCTTTGATATGTTGCTCTGCTGTTAATAAGCAACTTTATATTTTTTGGTTTCAACAAAGTAACCTTTGGGCATAGTGTCCTGATGTATCAACAATCTAGCACAGCATCTACATGAAAGTTTCTACTTTATGGTGAGGTTTTAAATGATTAGAAGTACAGGTTGAGTCTCATTATTCTTGTGGGTTGGTTCCCAGAACTCAGTGGATAGCAAAAATCGCATTAAAGCAAATCCATTTAAAAAACAATGTCCCTTTGCTCAGTGCTTTAAAAACAACCTTGCTGACCTTTGTGGTGTAATACAGAATCATTAAGCAGACAATTCATCAATCAGTCTCTCTCCAGGCACTTAGAAAAGCTTCACTCTGAGCCAGTGACCCCTCCCTTCACTCAGAGCAAAGTGATTATTTTTCTTTCATGTGCTCAGGGGAAAGAGAGGGGATCCTTGCCTTGGAGTGAAGCTGTTCTAACTGCCTGGAGAGAGAATGATTGATGGATTGTCAACTGGCTGCCCTCTCTTGCATTAACGAGGCTATTGTTAAACAACTATTTTCTTTTAATTTAAAGGGCCCTTCTCATCACATTGAGATAGAAAACTCCATGGATTTTTCCATGGGTAAAAAATTCGTGAATAATTAGGTTATACCTTGCATGACTGTCTCTTACAACAGTAAGAAAAGCAGTTTCTTAAACAGTGATTTTAAAGGGATGCATTTTTCCCCTTCTCCAGGGATCAGCACATTCCTTCTCATTTGCAGGGGCCATTTGTGTTGAATCAAATCCATGTACAAAAAATCAGTGTATAACAAGATTGGACTTGTAGTGTGTCACTTTCATTCCTAAGGGAAAGACAAAAATGTTGTCATGTTGAAAGGCTGTGGAAGAGGGTGAATGTGACTCAGGACTTGACACAGAACCTGTTTTCAATACCAGAGCTCAGTTCTATAAAATGAGAAGTAATAAATTCAAAGACGGTGACTTTGAACATGTGTCGAGTGCATTTCTGTTGCCACTGAGGCAGTGTGGATACTTTAAAGCCAAGGTGTCAAACTCATTTCATACAGTAGGCCAAATAGCATTCATAATGCTTGCAGAGGGCCAGAAGTGATGTCATTAAGCAAAATAATGATGCTTAAGCAGATGATAACCAGAAATAAGCATTTTTTCTCACTGAGGAGCTCATTAGCTGCAAATAACAGTGCACAAACCTTGATCATATTTTCAAGAAATGGGAGAGCCGATTTATCACATGGGCTGCCCCTTTCAGCAGTGACGCTTTAGCATAGCTCAGCAGCTGAGAGCAGCTGATGGTGGTTCTGGGAGAACCCGAGGGGTGGATAAAGAGCTTTCATGGGCCACTTCTGACTCATGGGTCTGAAGTCTGACATCCCTGTTCTAAAGCTCCCATGCTCCCAGTGGAAATGCTGTCTAGTGTCTACCATGGTGTGACTGTACCAACTAATGTCACTTCCTGACACACAAGTGTGGTGGTTCAGTTTTCACTTGCTGCATTCATGTGAATCACTGCCAGGAAGCAGTACCAGTCACTGCAGTTGTAGTTTTCTCCCCAACGATAGTCACCACAGAGAATACAGTCATGCCTTGGCATCTGTGGGAGTTCTGTTCCCAGAACCCCTGAAGATGCCAAAACCCGCGAGTAATGAAATCCACTGGTCAGGCACACTGTAATCCTCCAAATGTGACTGAAGGGCCTTCTAAGAGCCGGGGAAGCTTCCCTGACTCTCAGAAGGTGATTATCTGCAGATCCCAAATAATTTGTCTGAACCTGTACTGTAAAACAATGACACACACACCCCAACACACATCTAGAATTAGGGGGAAAGGTTCCATGACAGAATTACATAACTTTCAGGCACGTTTGACTCTCATTGTGAAATGAAGCAGCGTTTAGAAACAAAGCAGTGTTTACGTAGAACATGCATAGCATTGTTGGATTCCCTAGATTGGCCACCTGCTAGAGCAGCCATTTTCAACCATTGTGATATGGTATATTGGTGTGCCTCAAATGGTCTGCAGGTGTGCCGTGGGAAATTGGGGAAGGGTCACTGGGGGATTTGAGCTCCTCACAAACAGCAGTGGTGTCACTAGGGTTCGGGTCACCCGGTGCGGGATGCCAGCGCATCACCCCCCATGCAGTGGCGGGGCAGCACCCCAGGTGGTAGGTGTGGTGATGTACCATCTCTCCACCCCCACTGGTTTTTTGGCTGTACCTTTTGATAGAACAAAAATAGAACATATTCTGCATGAAATTACACCTTGATAGATATATAACATGATGGTATTATTCCTCCAAACTGTGATTTTAGTGATTTTGGTCACCAGTGGTGTCTCACACACACACACACACCCCCAGGGTGTCAACTTACTAACACCTTACTGCAGCAGTTCTCAAACTTTTAGCACTGGGACCCACTTTTTAGAATGACAATCTGTCCAAGACCCACCAGAAGTGATGTCATGGTGGAAATGACATCATCAGGCAAATTAAAATAAATAAGTATAAATAATAAAGTGAAACAAATAATTAAATAAGCAGAAGCCAGCCCTGGACCACCAAGTGAATTTCCTCTGTAGCCTGCCTGCAATAACACCCTCTTTTCCAAAATCAGTAAGGTTTTCAGTCCCACCCAGTGCCCAGTTCAATTGAAGAACTTCTGTTTAAACCAGATCACCGTCAGGATCCACCTGGCTTTGCAAGTCTCAAAAAGTTCACCTTATCAGCTGAAGCCTCTGTTTTGATCCGTTTTAGTGGGGGGGGGGGGCTGCCTTCTGGAGCACTTGTTTAGGTGCAGGTGCATAGGATCAGAACTATTCTGGTGACCTTGCACTCTCCTTCACCTGATCTTGCACACCAGCCAAGGCACGTTTGCTTACTTGCAAGTAAACACAACCGTGAGGCTTAGTTTCGCTTTCCATAGGGCTCAATACATTCATCTGCTTGGAGGGAGGGACTTCCTTCTCAGGTGTTATTGGGGGCTGCATTCATTGGATCAGGACCATTCTGGTGTCGTTGGATTCCTCTCACCCTGCCCTTTCCAACGGACTAAGGCAAGTTCACCTACTCATGAGTAAACACACGATACGGCTCACTTTCACTTTCCATAGAGATCCATGCATTTTTTGTTCTCCAGTTTTTTTGCCATAACTTTTGATAGAAAGGAGGTATTACGCTCTGGTTTTTTGCATTGCATTCTGGTCGAAATTCTGCATCCACTGGTATATAATATGATGGGGTTACTCCTAACCACCCCAATTTTAGCATGTCACCCCCCCCAGTGCGCCTCACCCCCCGTGCGTGTCACCTAGTGCAGCCCGCACCCACCTAGCGATGCCACTGACAAGCAGTATAGTGTGCATTGTCAATTGTAAAAAAACTGGTGGTGTGCCTTGACAATTTTAGCTCCTTTTCAGTGAGCTGTGAATGAAACGGTTAAAAATCACTGTGCTTGAACCTTGTAGTAGTCAACTAGATGGTCCCTTAATCTGGTTCTTTAGACTGCAATTCTTTAGACTGTATTTTTTAAGGTCTTCACATAACAATATTCAGATAATGAGCTGAACTATTACTCTAATATGATCAAGCAGTTTGACTTCAGTGGGCATGCTGCCTCCCAAGAGTGATTATTGACAGAACTTTTTTTTTAATTAACTGAACTTTTTTTCCTCCCTTCTTTAAATAAAACTGTTAGGTCTTGGAACTGAAGCATTTTCCACCCTTAAAACAAGAAATTGTTTTGAATCTCATTAATGACTATTTATTAAGTAGCATATGCAAATAAACAATAATTTAAATAGCATATGGTATAAACATCATTCAAGTAGCATATGCAAATAAACAATGGCTATTTTTTTCTTTTTTTCTGAGATGCTAGCAGTTAAGGAAGCAATCAGATTACAGGAGTACTGGTTTATTTCTTCTTCATATAAAAAGTCACAGTTTTTTGGGTTTTGGTTTTTGTTTTTTGTTTTTTGCTCCTTCATACAAAAGTTCTTGCAAAAAGAAGCAGACTAAAATCCAGGAGGGACAATTCTGTACACTTGCAGTTGTACTGCATTATTCCCCATCTTGAAAAGCATCCACTTCACCAGTCATTCTACTCAAACAGGGGCAATTGCCATATATACCTGGCAAGCAGGTATGGTGCTCCTACACCTTTGCCTTAACCAAACTGGGAGATGTAAAGTTCTTAGAAGTCCACTAGTGTAAATTGAGAATAACATTACTGAAGTCGGTTGTGATATAGAGGACAGAGTGAATGAGGTTAAATTTGAATTGTAATGTTAACAGCAAGCTCAGCCCCATAGTTCTTGTAAAAATGACCTTTTTATTATTCCCCTGAGAATGGGGAAATCTACTACACAGATTTCTGCTGATTGTCATTTTACTATCCCACTCCATCTCCATAATCCTCTCCAAATCCTCCACTAATAATCAGAAAAACTAAGAGCTTATATTCTCAATTATTCTAGGAAAAAGAAACAGGAGAGTCTACCTTCCCAAGTATTCTTAAGGGGCAAAAGCATAATTTTCAGTGCTCTATCATGACAGGTATTCAGAAATATTTATTACCATTGTTCATCGACAAAAGAAGTAAATGGTTACCAAGCAATATTGAAATGTAAACAGTTCTTTCCCATTTTTGCCTTTGGTGAAGTATGTTTGTGTTTGAGACATCAGAAGTGCCCCTTGTCTTCTGTCCTTTGCTGCCCTAGGGTGTTTTACCCTACAAAAAATGTTTGATATGTGGGAAGATGAAATCTTACTCCAGAAATTAGTTCAGTCAAGTAAAAGTCTTTGAGACTATCATGAACAGGCTTGTGATGAATGTGAGGAACATTCAAGGAGGAAGGTATTCTATCTGATGGCTATAAAGGTCGCCTTAAACGTAGCACTGTATATGGAGGAGAGAGATCTTGCCCAATGTGTGAAATAAGCCTCCCACCCCACAATGGGTCTCCTTAGACCTGTGCTAGCGAAATCGCTAGCTGAAGTCCAAGGAAAGAAAGAAGCGGAGAGGCTTCAGAAAAGACAGATAGGATTCAACACAAGCTGTTACTGCCAGATCCACCCCCTCCAGCAGCCTCCCCAAACCATTAGGGCCTTTTTCCACCCAGTTTTCCCTCTTGCTTTCCCATTATGCCCTTCCTCTGCCCCCTCCCACCTTCCCTGCCATCTTACCTTCCTCTGTAGGTCTAGCAACTTGTGCAAGAGTGTTTGATTTTAAATCTTTCTTATAATATGTTATCAATGTGCTGCCTTCCAGATGGGGAACTTTCCATACAAAATGAAGAAGGATCATTGGAAAATGGGCAGGCCCTGAGTTCCAGCCAGGTTTCGCTCCCAGCTCTATCGGAATTGGAGCCATGTTCAGCAACTAGAGATCCCTGTTCATATGATGTACTCCCAACTCCAGAGATTATGGATGGAACAGGTACCCTTTGAGTCTTGTACTAAGCCACTTAAGAAATCATGAGATGGGACCGTATTAGTATTTTTTAACAAAAAATAACCTGAGTGATGTTTACAACCAGACAACATATAGAACAAGAATATGAGACCCAAATAGAAATGAGATCTATATTAATAACACTTGCTTAAGCAAGTGAATGCAAAGTGCATATTTCTTACTGTTGAGATTGTTTTTGGTACATACAATGTTTCACATCACTTTTTCTCTTTTAAACTGACTTGTTCAAACTACAGTCATGTGTTGCTTAATGACAGGCCGCATCCCTGTTACCAAGCAATGTCTGACACTAAACAAAACCTCCCCTTCCCTCCAGAGGCTTTTCTGAGCCCTGCAGAAGCAGCGCGCATTTGCACAGATGCAGCATGGCCTTTTCAGCAGAAAAGATGTGACTTCTGGAGATACCGGGAGTGACATTTTTTGCCTTATAAGGCATTTGGAGGTCTGGGGAACCTACCCACTGCTTCTGTGGGGCTCAAAAAAGCCCCCAGAGGCAAGGGGAGCGCAGCTTCCCTTGGCTTCAGAGGCTTGGGGGGGGAAGGGAACAGGAACTGGTTAAGGCTGTCACATATGCAGCCCATTGCTGGTCAGAACGTCACTAAGCAATGTTCACCTGTAGTATGCATTTTTTTGTTGCAAATGTTTCTAGATATTTATGCCTTTGACTAAAAGGTTGCAAGGTTTTATTTATAACAGTATCATCTTTCCAGCAGTAGTGTGATCACACACAAACAATTTAATGTTGACAGTTGTTCTGTGGCAAATGATCTGGGTTTTTTTCTTGTATATGGATATAATAGAAATGGACAGTACAGGGAATCTATTTGCTCATGAAATATATTGCAAATGGAGTTTGGTTTCCAATTCACTGGTTGAATTTTGTTCTTGCTATTGTAGCCCACATAATAACTTGATAAGTAAAGGTGTTTTTAAATGTTTTTATTTTTTTGCAGATTTCATTTTTCCCCAAGGAAAAAGTACAAAAATGTGGTGTTATGTTTTTTTTATTCCATGGGTGCATTTTTATAAATTATAATAGCTTTAAAAGTGTACAGTACTAGATAGGTGATATGGGTGGTATAGTGTCAACAGATGCAGCTGCAGTCCTTACACAGTCAGTTAGGCATTAGAAAATGCTTTTTTGCAGATTTTGGAGTGGTTTTTTGTTTTTAACAAAAATGAGAAGTGCAGAAAGCAGTGTTTTTATTTAAGTAGCACTGAAACCACCCCTCTGTCAATAAGGAATGCCAGTTTCTTATCTGTGGATAATGGCTATGACATAAACTGGTCTGACTGTTTCTCTGCTGGAGTTGTATAACCAAGGTATGGAGACAGCGAAAGGTGTCTCATGGTTTTAATGTTTCTGTGAGCAGAAATAATCTGGTTACCCAGAAAGATAAAATAAATAAATACAGATGAGAATGACCTAGCAGAAGCCCTTGATTGCTAGGATTAAATGATACATTAAAAAAATCATTTAATGGTATAGTTAACACAAGACCAAATGGTAGATGAAAGATGTCATTACTTCCTTGAAAAGGAGGATGGACTTCCTTTAAAATGTGCAGCTAAATAACAGTGTGGTATGTTTTAGGGCATACTCTTGGGCCCCTGATACACTCAAGTCCTCTACAACTCACAAGTGTCCAAGATAACTTGCAGGGGTTCCTTGGCAGACAAATCAGTGTGGAAAAAGTTCCTTTAATGCAAAAAAGAAAACCATTGCCTTCAGAGATACTGATAAGACTGCCATTTGCAGACATGTTCGTGAACAGCTTGCTAACTACTGGGCTATGGAGAGATAAATATGGATCCATCTAGAATAGGCACCCCATCCTATAGACCTACATATATAGTATATCAATCTGAAGTTATGGTATTGACTAATCAGAGGGGATTCATTTGTCCTGTGTAGTCTGATTGGCTTCTGTGGAACAACCCAAGAAAAAAGAAGCATATGAATTTGTCCTGAGGTTCTTGACCATGTGTTCAAGGGGTTGCAATGAATGTCACTTTTATTCCAGGGGAGAGTTCTGCTGTCTGTTGTGAAAGCGCTTTAATTCGTTTTTAGCCTATTTGTGCAGAGTTTCTCTTTTGCCTCTTCCTTCTTATTCCTTCTTTCTATGTATTGATGTCTGAGTAAACGCTACTGTTAGTTCTGTTTTAAATCCACATTGCTGTGCTGCTTCTCTTATCTATCTGCTACCGCTTTGCTTGTAACATTGTTGCGTCTATGATGTGGTTGTGTCCTCCAGTGTCTGAAGAGAGTCCCACGTCTAGTGAATCTGGAGTCCACCTATCTCAAGATCCTTCATCTAAACCAGTCTTGATACTTCCCCCTAAAAAATCTGCTGCTTTCTCTGGAGACCATGAGGACACCCCAGTGAAACAGCTCTCCCTCCTCAAACAACCCCCTGCCCTGCCTCCTAAACCCATTGCCAGGATTGCCAACCACTTAACTGGTAAGTGTTCCAGAACTGTGCCACTCCTTCCCTTAGAAGTGCACTTTTTCCTGTGTCTCTAATCAGAACATTTTTTCCTCCCTAAACCTTCTCTATAGGCTGTTGTGTATCACTGATTTACAAATGCAGCAGAATGAATGGTTGACAGATTTTATCACAATATAAAATAAAATTAATCAGAGATCACCCTGTGAACTCCTTGAGCCTCTCTTCATTGCAAACATATATTGATTTTATACTAGTTTAACTGTCATGTCTTTGCCCAAAGAATCCTGGAAAATATGGCAAGGATGCTGAGAATCCTTTTCCATCTCTAGCTGTCTCTTCAAGGAACTACAGTTTCCAATGTTGCCTGGGAAAAGGAAATAACTATTACACCAGTTTAAATCTCTGGGGTAAATAAACTCCTCCATTTGTTCAGGCCTATACCCCACCAATCATCACCATATTTGTTGTCATGTGGCTTGTAATTACAGCAAGTGGTGATAGAGAAAATTTAATCCTAGTAACTTTCTCTTTTGAACCTGATTAACTTGTGGAAAAAATCTAATTGCTGCTGTCTTTAGTCTTTATTTTGTCTTCTCCAACATTCCTCTAGCATGGGGGTTCTCATACTTGTGGGTCGCAACCCACCAGCCTGAGAAGCCATGTCTCTGCCCCTTTTAAGGGGCGGGGTGGAGGATGGAGGCGATGCAGTCCTAAGGATCGTGCCACTGCCAGGGACCAAGGGGCTTTTTTAAACATACCCCTTTCTGCACTGGCCTCTCGGGGTACAGGGAGCCTGCAGAACCCTCTCTAGGGCTCCCCGCACCTCAAAACAATGAAAAAATGCAGTCATGACCCATTTGCAGGTTGCAGTTGCGATCCCCCACCCCTGAAAAGACTTACCAGGGTTCTCTTGCTCCCAACTGCTGCTCTCGCAACTTCTTCAGTCCACCCCATCGTAAATATTTGTTTTGTGTTCCTGACTTTATGCAATTTTTTGCACCATCTACCTTCATAATTCTTGTGTCCTGGATCCTCACACTCTTTGTTAGCAGCTTAGTGGTTTTCTGTCCCAGGGCTGCTGAATGAATGTGCAGATCTCAGAACAAACTTTCCCTGAGCTAGGAGGACATAGCACTGATGCCTGATTATATTAGGTCATTTCATGACCTGCTTTGTGGGCACCATGTCTTCCGTGCCTCCTTATAACCCTTTTTCTTTACTACTCCCATGGACTGTGATCTCCCACTACTGGGTCCTTGCGTTTACTTCCAGTTCCAAGCCTCTGTTTGTATCATTTATCAAAGAATATTCCTGTTTCATCTAGCTTGTGTTGCAATAAAGGGAAAGCTGCATCTTCCTCTCCAGCCATTTTGTATGTCCTGAACTCTCTTTGTGGAAAAGACCATAGAAATAAGGACATAAACATTTGCAAAATTCAACTGGATGCATAGAATACAAGGTTTATTGAACCAGGGATTTTAGCAACAGGACCCAGACACCTTATTCCCTGCACCAACCAGGGCTGATTACAGGCAGAAGGAAATAATGCCAGTCAGTGGATAAAGCTTTTCATTTTAGAAAAACAGAATAAAGCTAAATGTGCCGGGGGTGCTGTTGTGGGGATCCTCATTTCCTTTCTTTTTATCTATACTGCTGTGTTCAGGGGTAGTCTCAGCAGATCTGCCACCTGAATTTGTGCAGATCTTCTACCCCTGACTTGCACGCTCATAATACAACCCATATTCCTCCTTCTCTGTTTTGTATTTTATCTTGAACTGTATCTTGGAGTTTCAAAAAATCATGAGTTAACAAGACTATGCAACCAGTTTTGCACCATCCCTGCCCTATGTCTTGGTAGCAGCCCAGTTATAAATGTAACAGCTCTTAACACAGAGATGCACTCATCCCAGTATGTGTAATTAAGGGGACAGGAGCTACAGTCATAAACCAGCATTAGGATTAACTTCTTGTATTTGACATATTCTAGAAATTTCATTCATGCAATCTGGAAATGAGGTCCACACCTTGCAGTGTAGCTGTTTGTGATGTTAACGTGACAGCTGCTTTTTCATTGTAAAGTGTCCTCAGAAGGGGTAACTTTGTAGTGAAGAAATGGTGGAGGGTCTGGTTTAACTCTTCCTGCTTGAACTGCTTTTCTCTTGAAACTCCTGCACCTTTCCAAGTGCTATTCTATCCACCAAGGTTGTTCACCTGTGTTTCTCTTGTGAACATAGGTCTTGGAACAGCAGCAGAGTGGGGTTGGATTTCAGGGCTGAAGCAGCAGGTAGGGGAAAGAGTAAACAGCCCCTTTTCCCTAACTTCTCTGTTGCAGCTCAGCACGTGAGAATGCTTTGAGGTAGAGATGAGGCCGTTAACCTAACATTAGATATAGCCATTTTGTAACATGTGTAATTTATGTCTAAGTCTCAGTGAAATCAAAAGTTCTTGTTCCCAAGTAAATATGCTTAGAATCAGAGTGTGAGGGTCAAAGGGTACACATTTCCAAGATTCTTTTTGCTATTCTCTGGAGATTCTATTTGATTTGCATAGTCTCTGGAAATGAGCATTCAGTTCAAATGAATCATCATTTCCAGACTGAAACAAAATTAATCCCATTCCATTACTAATTTCTCCAGAGGCATACTTGGGTCCTGTATAAAGGAATTCATATAATGAGAAGTCTCACAGTTGAAATGAAGACCTTTAGATTTTCAATATAGTTTCAGCATTTAGTTTGGTTTTTATTTTCCTCAGGATTGTGTTAAGATAACATGAACACATACTGGATATGACTAAAGGAGATCAATGGTACAGAGTCAGTATTGGGGGTCGGCATTGCTGGTCAACTGTCAAGGGTCCACCATCCTCAGAAAGACCCACTCCTGATCCCTGAAACACCTCTGTGCCCACAGATAAGTAATTCTCTCAGAGCCCACCCAAGTCAGGCCAGGCCAATTGGCAACAGTTTGCTGAGAGGTCCTGAAACTTGGAACTGGTCCTGTGTAGTGAGTAATGATTTGCTTAGCATTTGAAGAAACAAGAGCAGGAGAAATAATGATTGCTGAAAGAATTTCACTTGAAGTATGTCTCTGAGGAGTAGGTTATAGAAATTCTTTACAGGTTTCATCTTAATTTTTTTAAATGCATGTATCTTTAGTCCAGGTACAAAAAGAGAGTTTACTACTGGCTTTTTTCTCCAATAGTGGGGTCTGTGTCACGCTGCATTTTGTGAATAGTTTACAATAGTGGTACTCGGACTTTTTAGCACTTTTTAAAATGACACTCTATCAGGACCCACCTAGCTTTATGAGACTTTAAAAAAGGTGATCTCAAAAGAAATAATTGTTTTTATTTATTTACAAGTAATATTTTATTTATTTATTTGCAAATGATTTGATTCATTTCTCATAATGAGGCAGCCATAATGAATAGCCTCAAGGCTTGAGGGGCTTGGTTATATGACATAGCCTTCACCTGCCTCGACAGCCTGTCATTGACAGACTTGGGGAAGGAAGCACACCAGAAAAAAATGACACTCAGACGTTCCTTTCCCTATGTTTACACAAGCTTGCAAACTGCAGGAGCTCTGCTCTTTGCAGGGCAGTTAGCAGCTATCTGATTTTTGAATAGCCTCAGGGCTTGCAGCAATTGGTTATCTGATCTTTCCACCACCCATGTTTTCATTGGAGGCTCTGCAGGTCCCTCCAGAAATCAAATCCCGATCCACAGTTTGAGAAACACTGGTTTAGAATGTATTCCATTTTCTCAGGCAGAAGAATTTTAGGAATTTTTATGCTAGTCAAACCTGTGGTGGCTGGGATGTTGCAAGTATGTTAGAGCTATCGAGTCCTAGTCCACGTAGAATTGATTTGCACAAACTACTTCCTATCTGTGCTGAAACTTTTGGAACATACACATATACTGTACTGAAAAAATGTGAACATCTCCTCCTCTGGAGGAAACCTGTGTATCTAGGAAGTTTGGAAAGGTCATTCAGGTGGGCAGGAAGATTATGGAGGTGGAATTGGAGTTTCAAGCTCACCATTAATTGGTGGATTGGCCCAAACAAAAGCAAAGGGGACTTCCCCATGCCCCTTCTTTTAGGTGTGTTCACCTGAGTTCCAGCCTACTTGACTCCAGCTTCCACCTGCTGAGGGTCCTGCTGGGCTGGAACTCGTATAGAGACTCTTCACATTTCCACCAAGGGACAGGTTTGCTGAGGGTACCAGAGAGCCCATACAGCAGACTCTTCTCGAGGTTCAGGGCTTTCAAAGTTCCAGTTCCTGTTGCAGCCTTCTTAAGGCTCATGTGCTCCATTGTATGGAGGAAGCAGTTTTTCTTTCCGGTGGGACAACCTCAACAGTCTTCAGTGTGCTGGCAGGTGGTGGATTATTGGGCTTTTCCCAGTTCTCAGTCCCATCCCATCCCATCCCTGCAGTACCAGGGATGGGAACTCTAATCAGGTGACTTGAGTCTGTCGCAAAAATGACCGGCTTCAGTGGGACTACTTCTGAGTAGAGCTTTGGGACTTTGTGACTGAGTCATGGTAAACCTCACAGCTGCTGCAAGTGACCTTCCTCCCTCTTGCCACTTCTGTCCCTGCTCTCATGCATTCCCTCCTGCCCCCTCCCGTCCTGTTTACAGATGGGATGGGACAGCAGGAAAGTGTTTAAAGAGAACTCCAACACACATACACCCTGGCAGCAACACTGTTGTTTTTTTCCACACCTGACACATGTATCAAAAGACTCATGACTTAAATCTTTTCAAGTTTTGAAAACACTCTGGGCGACTCAGAAAGTGCCCCTGTTATGACTTGTTTTCAAGTCGAGTTGCAGGGCGGAGAGTTGTGACTCAAGTCAAACTGCGCCTGACTTGCCCATCCCTGCACCATACTGCTACTCAGCCAGATCCCTCTTTCCTTCTCTTCACCCTCATCGCTCCCCTTCTCTTTCCCACTATTGGCTTTTTATTTCCCCCTCCTTTCTTTCTCCTTCCTTTGAGCTGCTTTCTGCTTCTTTCCTGTCACTATCCTCTAAGTTGCTTTCCCTTTTCCTTCTTTTCCTTTCCTCCAGTTCACCTGCCTGCAAGTGATTGCAGCAAGCTATGGTGCAGCTTGGCAATGGCTAATGACATCATCAGCTGTCACCCTGCCCTGCAGCTGCGTGTGCTTGGTTTTTCTCGTCATCGGCCCAGGAGACGGGATGGACTGCACATGAAATCATCTAATCTTTCCTCTGTGCATCCAAATTCCAGTTTACCGTATCAGTGTAAAAAAATAATGATAAAACGTTTGTGCCACCATAATAAATCCAGACTTGGGTAGGAAGCCTTCACTTAAGCTCTTCATCCTGGGTATAGTGTACATTCAGTCTAGCCTGAATGTAGAATGAAGACCACGCAGAAAGAGAGAGAACTGAGAAAAGGGGCAAGAGTGTGACAAAACGCAGAAAGAAGATGAGTGGGAAGAGGGGGGAAAAGAAAGATGGTTGCATATGTGAAAGGGAGGATAATCATCCTCTGTCTGCCTTGCATCACTTTCCTTCTACAACTATAGCTCATGGCCAGTTAAAATAATCATATTGATAAACCCGCAAGAGGTAAAATACAATTTTTCCTACAAGCTGAAGCTGAGCCACCAAAAGTCAAATGAAAGACAAATATCTTCTAAAGAGTACTCAACCTCTGAGAGCAGAAACCTAGCATAGATTGGCAGAGTGTCTCTACATCCTTATGGCAGCTCTGTGGGTATGGTGTGTTCTGCCAAAAGCACAGATTATCTAATATAAAAATTGCTTCTGGAATAAGGGCATCATTCACTGAAACAGAACAGCAGGCCAAGCCAAATTAGGAAAGCTCTTGACATTCAGATTCAAATTCTGTAGTAGTAGAAAGATCACATGAGCAGTAATGTGTTACAGCACGTTGATACTACTCTTCTCCTAGGGCTTCTTCTTAGTGGTTTGTTCAATTTATTCTTTGTTGTCTTACGTATTACCATTTTTGCTAGAAGCAGCATTTTTTAATGCAGGATGTAGATAAAACATGCAGATGGTGTGGATGTGCATGTATATGAGAGATGAAAGTTCAGCTTTTGCTTGTCTAATTTTTTTAAAAAATTGCACCATCTTTTATCTGTTTCTGTAAGACACACACATTAAAAGAGAAGCGAACATGACAATGGTGGGTAATTGGGGTAAATTCAGCCCTCTCAGAAAGGAATGGAAACAAGCTTTCTGACTGGCAAAACAAGAGAAAACAAGATCAGAATATTGGAAAAGCTCACGGTGATCAGATATCAGTGACTGGATTCAAAGCACCTCAGAAAAGCATCTCGGGATGGTGCTTCAGCTGTTATGGGGAGTATTCAGGTTGTTTGCAGCTACACATATATACACCCCAGCAAAGCTATTGTACCATAAAGGAGCAATACCCTGTTCCTCAATCATTCACTCTGCCAGAGCTGGAGAGCCCCATAATGTAGGATGGTAGTCCTCCAAGGATGTCCACCTGCACCATCAAGGCTTCCAATGAGGAGAATTCTTCTGAGTCAGTGTATGGGGCAGGGCTACCTCCTTGGGCAAAGCAGATGCTGGCAGTGCTGACTCCTGGTAATCACCTTCTTTGAGAGTTTCTGGCAAGCAAATACTTCTGGGACCCTCTGTAAGTGTGGTCCTTTCCATCAGTCTTTCCTGTCCTCTGTAAAAATAGGCTCTGTGATTGGATGAAGGAAATGTTGTCTAGGACAAGCACTTAAAAAGACATACGTTCTGGGTAACTGAGAACCCAGTCCTATCCTTTCCCCTCCCTGCTTGTGTAGCTAGGTCAAAAAGGTATGCGCTGTATCCAGCAGGGGGTGGGCAGATTGGGAGGCTTCGGAGGGGAAAGGGGAAATATTTCCCGTTACCACACTCTAAGCCGTCCGCTCCACAATGGGTCTCCTCAGACCTGTGTCAGCTCTGTAGAGAAGACCAAAGGGAGAAGACCAAAACCAAAGAGAAGAAAGGGACAATTTGAACAGAGGATTTGGACAGAGGGGATAGGATCCAGTCTGTGCATTACTGCCAGATCCAGCCGCTCTCGCAGCCTCCCCCACCCCAATCCTCACCCCAAACCAGTTTCACCCCTTCCCCACCCACCCTCTGCCTCCGCTGTTGCCTTACCTTCCCCACAGGTGTGCTGAGATCCAGAAAGAGCCTGGAAGCACTGCTGCCTCTTGCAGTAGTGCTCCCAAAATGGATCTCAACTGGGCACTATGTGCTTTGCCAGCAGTTATTTTACGATAGCAGAAGGCTCTTCCACTGTCATAACATTCTGTTCCTGACAGTCCAATCCAAAGTAGAATTGGGCTGTGAAATCTCATGGCTTGTCTAGGGTGCAGATTATTGGGGGGGGGGGTGAGGGTGTCCTTAAGGAAATTCATGAATTCCACCGCATGACACCCTTCAGTTTTAACCAACTCCTTCATAGCTTTCTAAAAATAATACCAAAGGGAACTGTCATAAAAAAGAAGGAGATCAGGCATCTCCAGCCTCCCTGTAATTCAAACACCAATAGCTTTGTCCTATGTTTGATGCGTTACATACATAAGATGGCTCTTGGGATGACTCTCATAGATGTATACGTATAAAAATTTCCACTGAAATATGTAAATCCATGAAAATTGCCCAAAGATAGTTCAGTGAACTGGAATCCAAGATCCTTGTAGGACCCTTTATGAGCAAGTTGCATAAATAATACATTTTGATTGAATTTTTTCTTTTGTAGGCAAAGAACTGTGAGATTTAATAGGGCCAGACCTTTGTTTTGTGACTTAATAAAGAGAAGAATATTTTTCTAATTTTTTTGTATAGTCTCTAGCAGCATGATCTACTCTGCTTAGTCATGGTGATACAGTGTAGAGAATTGTTCTTGTGTATATAAGAACACTTAATATTAATGTGTATATATTCACTTAAATTGATGTAGCAGTGATGGGAATATGCCCACAATCAGCTAATGAGCTTCAAACTAGGGGTTTGAACATAAGTTCAATAAGCTATTTAATATCTACATGAAACCGCTGGGAGAGGTCATCCGGGGGTTTGGAGTGGGGTGTCATCAATATGCTGATGACACCCAGCTCTATCCTTTCCTCCAGACTCCAGGGTGGCAGTTGAGGGCCTGGAGTGCTGTCTGGAAGCAGTGAGGATCTGGATGGGGGCTAATAAGCTGAAATTAAATCCGGATAAGACAGAGGCTCTCCTGGTTCGGAAATCCTCGATGCAGGTACTGGACTATTGGCTTGCTCTGAATGGGGTTGCACTCCCTCTGAAGGAGCAGGTCCGCAGCTTGGGGGTCCACCTGGATTCGCAGCTGCTCCTGGATTCCCAGGTGGCGGTTGTGGCTAGGGGGGCCTTCGCTCAGCTTCGGCTGGTGCGCCGGCTGCGGCCGTACTTGGATCGGGCAGACCTGGCCACGGTGATCCATGCCACGGTGACATCGAGGTTAGATTATTGTAACGCGCTTTATGTGGGGCTGCCCCTGAAGATGGTTCGGAAACTGCAGTTAGTGCAGAATGCGGCGGCCCGTGTGGTCACTGGAGCTAGGCGGTTTGACTCTGTCAGCCCGCTTCTCCGGGGGCTGCATTGGCTGCCCACTCGTTTCCGGGCCCAATTCAAGGTGCTGGTTTTGACCTTTAAAGCCCTATACTGCTCTGGACCAGGGTATCTCAGAGATCGCCTACTTCCGTACAATCCGGCTCGTCCCCTTAGGTCAGGGGTGCCCAAACCCCGGCCCTGGGGCCACTTTCGGCCCTTGAGGCCTCTCAGTGTGGCCCTTAAGGAGTCCCTAGTCTCCAATGAATCTCTGGCCCTCCAGAGATTTGCCGGAGCCCGGACTGGCCAGATGCAACTGCTTTCGGCGTGATGGTGACTGTTTGACCTCCTGTGTGAGCTGTGGGATGAGGGCTCCCACCACTGCTTGTTGTTTCACGTCTGTGATGCAGTAGCAGCAGCAAAGGAAAGGCCAGCCTTGCTTTGTGCAAGGCCTTTTATAGGCCCACAAGACCTTCATTCATTCATACAAGTTCATTTTTAATATATTCATTTATGTAAACGTATGTAAATTTATTCAAATTTTAAATGTAAATTAATTCTTTTTTTCCCCGGCCCCTGACACAATGTCAGAGAGATGATGTGGCCCTCCTGCTAAAAACTTTGGACACCCCTGCCTTAGGTCATCAGAGAAGGCCTTTTTACAAGTGCCGCCGCCCAAGGAGGTACGTGGGGCAGCGGCAAGAAATAGGGCCTTCTCAGTAGTGGCACCAATGTTATGGAACTTCCTTCCCCTTGACTTGAGAATGGCTCCTTCTCTTGAGACTTTTCGGCGAGGCCTGAAGACATTTTTGTTTAAAGAAGCCTTCTGAGTGCATGGCCTTTTTAAACATCTTTTCTGTGTTTTTTTAGTATTTTTACAGGCCTGATTCCTCTGATTTGCTACGTTTTGCTCTTTTTATCTGACTTTTTATCTGACTATGGTTTTTATGGGTATATGTTAATGTGTTTTTAATATGTTTTTATTTGTGGTTAAATTATGTTTTTAATCTGTTTTTAATATGTTGTGAGCCACCCTGGGTCCCTTTGGGGAGAAGGGCGGCATATAAAGTTGTTTATTATTATTATTATTATTATTATTATTATTATTATTATTATTATTATTATTATTATTATTATTATTATTAGTTTTTCTAATTCCTACCTAACATGGCCCACTATTCTACATTTTCTCTTAAACCAGCAAGCTTACCTTTTAGAGGTATTGTCAGGATATCTTGGCTTGTTCACAAACCATTTTGGAGAAGCGCAAAAGACAGATGAATTGATTTTAAGAAATATGGATTTCACCATGTTCCGTTTTAGATTGTTACGTCTTTCAAACAAGCCTTACAACACGAAAATATCTGATCACAGCTGCAACATTGCAAGTTTATATATTTAAAATATTGGTGTTTGTAGAGTCCAATAATTTTTGATAATACTAATCTTACTTTCCTGTCACAGGTATGCGTGAGATTTTATGCTGTTAGTATTGGTTTAGTTCCTTCTACAGGCAAAGCTATCATATGTGTGAGAATACCTCAACCACATGGATGTATCTGATGGTTGGGTCCTAGCTGAGTTGGAAAGATCCGCACAATCACATTCATCCACATGGTCTAGTAGTCTCATATAAACTACAGTCACATAAGAGAGCAACTAGGTGGTGATTCAGTTTGTGGCTGTGAAGATCTATCTTTTTGTCCTGGCACTAAGGATTCATGTCTAAATTTCTCAAAATTTTATATTTTAGATCCTGGTGCCCCCATGAAACTGCCTTGTATGCCCGTCAAACTGTCGCCTCCGCTACCTCCAAAGAAAGTCATGATTTGCATGCCTTTAGGGGGACCAGATCTCTCCCTCACACCTTATTCCACGCAGAAGAGCTCCCAGCAACCATTGGCTCCACATCATCATACAGTCCTACCGTCACAGTTAGCAGCTCACCAGCATCAGTACGGCAGCCACAGCCCACACTTGCCTTCTGGATCCAGCACGTTACCTATTCACTCTTCCGGATGTCGGATGATCGAAGAATTGAATAAGACATTGGCCATGACCATGCAGAGGCTAGAAAGGTAATGGGACATTTTGAATTATATTCTTTGACTCTATATTCTTTGAGTTACTAAACTCCCAGACTTTTTGCCACAAAAAATAAATGCATTTTAATAATTTTTAAAAAATTAGTCTCCTGTGATATCCACCTCCATAGAAGGCTAAATCTTGTTTCTCTGCATGGTCTGCTGTCCTGGCCTTTCTCTCCATCCAGCTGGTCTTTGCTGAGGGCAGGTATTTCTGCAACACCCAGTAATTAGTCACAGTGCAGAGATTTTGCAAAATCACCTTCCCTCAGAAAAGGCACATCCAGAACAATAGCTTGTTCAGAAACATGGAGGGAGGAGGCTCCTCTGAGAGCAGATAGTAGTTAACACACATTAAAAGTAAACCTTTTGAGGCAGTGTTTGCTTCTTGTTTTAATTTAGGAAAAAATTATGTCATTAGAATGCTTTTCTACCCCGTTATGGAACATGGCCCATAATGGTGATGATGCTGTTAATAGTGGAATTATTATTATTATCATCATCATCCTCATTTCATTTCCCTGGATAAATATTCAGTGAGAGTTTTAAAAAAGGCCAAAGTTATGAATAGTACAGACTTTGTACAAATCACAGACTTCCTGTGGTTATAGAGATAATAGCTTTCTGTGTACAATAGGCTGCAATAATTTGGGGACCAATTTCTTTAACACATCTTTGAAAACCATTTGACTTGAATCCATTTACCTGCATTGCTACAAATTGAAATCATTTTAGCTTTGCATAATTTGTACTGTATTTGCCATATTTTTTATATTTCATTTCACAGCTTTTAAAAAAACATTCTGCTTTTCAGTTTTAATGGATTAGGCATGATGGTTATGATGTTAATCTTTGTTATGGTACCATTGCTGTCTTCATTTTGTTTCTCTACATTTATTTGTTGTTGATTATGATAGCTGTTGCACAAGTTAAGTGAGATTGAATCAGACTCAGGATATCTCTAACCTGGGCAGTTACTACAGAGAAAAGTTAAATGGATGAAGCTGGCACTTCATGACTTCCAGAGGTGATCATGGAGCAGCTGTTGGGTCTATTAATCAGATCAAAGTCATTCATGAAACAATGAGGAATACTGAAACTACTAAGTCACCTTAGTGAGAATGGATGATGGCCGGATCCCAAAGGATCTCCTCTATGGAGAACTCGTGCAAGGAAAGCGCCCTACAGGTAGACCACAGCTGCGATACAAGGACATCTGCAAGAGGGATCTGAAGGCCTTAGGAGTGGACCTCAACAAGTGGGAAACCCTGGCCTCTGAGCGGCCCGCTTGGAGGCAGGCTGTGCAACATGGCCTTTCCCAGTTTGAAGAGACACTTGGCCAACAATCTGAGGCTAAGAGGCAAAGAAGGAAGGCCCATAGCCAGGGAGACAGGCCAGGGACAGACTGCACTTGCTCCCAGTGTGGAAGGGATTGTCACTCCCGAATCGGCCTTTTCAGCCACACTAGACGCTGTTCCAGAACCACTTTTCAGAGTGCGATACCATAGTCTTTCGAGACTGAAGGTTGCCAACTATCTAAGTCACCTGCAGTCACTTCATAACTAGTGTTAAACAAATGGATGTCGATGATGCTTTGCAGGGATGGGCACTCAGCTCTGGTTGTCTCTACATGAGTTGCACTAAGTGGCTGTTTTTGATGACTTGAGTTGACTTTAGTCATGGATGTCACTGACCCCAACTCAGCTTGCAACCCAGGGCTAGTAACTCATAAAAAGAGTCTGGACTCGAAATGACCCCTCTCTCTTTTGTGTTTGTGTTCTTGCTTGCTTACACACCCCATCACTTCCTTTTTTCTGTGCACTTTTGCTCAAGGAGTTGCGACTTATGACTTGAAATGACTCAGACATGAGACTTGAAGGACTTGTGACTCAATTCGTGACTCAGACTTACTGACTAGAGCACATTCCTGATGCTTTGTCTTTTGGAGCCTTTTACAGGATGGTGCAGTTCTAAATTACAGTGGTAGAGTACATGCTTTGCCCAGAGAATGTCTGAGGGTCATTCACCATCATTTCCTGTTGAAAGCATGCAAGGCCTTGGATAGATGGATTAAATGGACACATGATCCAGACCTTTGTAGTGATTGACAAGATGGATACTAGACAGATTTGGAGGTTCTAGCTCAGGTGTCATGCCAAAAATGCCAAAAAGAAGTTGTTCAGAGCAGAGGATGTACACACATCACACACATCATAATTGTGAGCAGACTAGTCGGAAGAGTCTGTTTCTGTGATTTTTCAGGTCATAGTAGAAACTGTTGGTGGTTGTCTTATGAGCACTGATTTTCAAAATGGTTCACCATAGGCATAGGACATGGAGGGCAGCCTAACAATCCTAGGCACGTCTGCTCAGAAGTAAGTCCCATTGTGTTAAGTTGGGCTTACTCTAAGGCATGTGTGCATGGGATTGCAGCCTAAGTTGGGCTGACCCACTTCTGGCATTTTCTTCAACTGGAGCTCAGTACAAATTGTGCAACTTTTGTACAAGGTGAACCAGCAGGGAATATTTAATTTATCATTTCAGTAATCTACCCTTCTTCCAAGGGGCTCAGCTATTGTTGTAGTTATCTAATTTTAGATCACAACAGCCTTTGAAGTAGGTTAGACTGAGAAACAGTGATCTGACCAACGCTTCGTGGTCAGGTGGAGATTTCAACCAATGTCCTTCTGGGCCATGTATATATATATATATATATATATAAGTAAGAACCCTATATATATATAAGTAAGAACCCAATGCTGAGCTCTTTAGCACCGGTGGTACAAGCTTACTGCCGGTGCAGTATGTCATAAACATGCTAAAAGGACATTTACGGCACCCTCTGTATAGGGACCGCCAGTATCCAAAATGTATCTTGCGGGCTCTGGGAAGCCATCATAGGTCTCCTTGGGGAAAGGGATGTTTGTCCCCTTCCCCCAAGTAAGGGCGCAGGTTCCGCAATGGGGATTCTCAAGTCAGCACTGGCTATTTACCGGCACATACTTGAGAACCTCCATGTTGGGCTTTTCAGCTCAACAGAAGATAGGATCTGGAAGAAGAAGCCTCTGCTGTCCCATCCCCCTTCCGAACTGGTTTCTCTCCCCACCCTGGAATGTCTCCTTCCTGCCCCAGAATGCCTCCTCCTGACACCACTCATTTATGGCAGACTCACTCATTTCCAGACAGTGTCCTTCCAACTGGCACTGGCATGGCGCCAGTGTTCTCTCCTCCCACTGTGCTGTAAACGTGCTTTATGGCATGTCTGTGACACTTAGTGCCAGCGCTGGAGCTCAGCGCCACACTAATGGCCCATAGGATTGGGCCCTTAGTTTTGACTAAGGTTGGATGAGTTGTACATAACAGCATTTTTACGTTCATTTTATTTTGTTTAAAACATGTTAGTCTGTTATCCCATTACTTGAAAGTACAGGTCAGATTAAGCCAAAGCAAGACAGCATTTACTGCAACCAACTATCCTGCATTTCCCATTAGAGTCTTCTAGGGCAACTGCTTCCATATATGCAGGTCCATGTTAATTGCACAGTTTTGGTCCATTATGCATGGAAAATGCACGTAGCTTATTTTACATGCAATTATATTTCTCACCATATGATTTCATAGTGACATCTGTTCCCCCACAGCAGTAGATGCTCCAGTTTTTAAACTCCTAATGCACCTACAGTTACTAGCACAATCATTACGTTTAGTAAGCAGAAAGCAGGTGATGTAATTTGCTTTTTGTTTTCAGCTTTTAGTCCATGATAAAATGTAGGTCTCCTAGTACAGTATGAGATAGCATAACCATGCAATACAATACAGATATCATGATTTTTAAAAGATCTGTTTGAATTAAATAACTTTTTCAGGTTTGTGGATATTTCAGATTGCCACAAGATCACTCACCAAGAGTATTCTGGTATCCACTGGAACCTGTGAAATCATGACAGAACAGCATTTATTTATTTAAATGGAACAAACCTGTAGCATATATGGAAGTAGAGGAAAGACTGGAAATATGCAAGAACAGTCTAGTGAATCCTTAAAAATCAAATGGGTTTTATTTTTCTATTTGAAAATTATTTTTATGCCACTTTTTCATCTATATAGAGAATTAATTTACATTTCAAATTTGAATAAATTTCCATAAATGAATACATTAGAGATGCAACTTATATGAATAAATAAAGGTCTTGCAGTAGCTCAGGGCCTATGAAAGGCCTTGCACAAAGCAAGGCCAGCCTTTCCTTTGCTGCTGCTGCTATATCACAGATGTGAAACAGCAAGCAGTGGAGGGAGCCCTCATCCCACAGCTCACGCAAGAGGTCGAACAGTTGGCTGTCACGCTGACGGCAGTTGCATGAGACTAACATGGGCTCCAGCAAGTCTCCAGAGGGCCAGAGACTCATTGGAGACTGAGGGCTCCCTGAGGGCCGGATTGGGAGTCCTTGAGGGCCACCAGTGGCCCCTGATATAGAGGAAACTCAGGGCAACTAAAAATCAGAGTATATAACACTGAAGGCAAAACTACTAGTTCTGAGGAGATAGGACTGTAGTTCTCTATATAGCTTATACCAGTGGTTCCTAAACTGGTGGATTGGTGACCCCCCACAGTGGCCTGTTCAGGCCTCTCCCCACCCCCACAAATACTTACCATATTCCCAACATCCAAGTAGGACTTTGGGAACTGCTGATCTGTATATACCGCTATTTCTGTATCTACCATACCTGCCTTACTGACCTTATTAGCTATCTAAACCAGGGATGTCAGATTCATTTCATACAGTTGGCCAAATATCATTTGTAGTGCTGGCTGGGGGCTGGAAGTGATGTCATTAAGCAGGAAGTGATGTCATTAAGCAGATGATGGTCAGAAATAAGCACTTACACAGAACTTCATTAGCTGCAAATGACAAAAGTGAAAATGAGGAATTATTGATTATATTTTCAAGATATGAGAGAGCCTGGTTATCATGTGGGCCGCCCTTTCAGCAGGGCCACTTCTGCTGCAGTGTTACTTTGCAGCTCAGAAACTGAGTTGTGGTTTGCAAGGTAACATCTTGGGAGAAGTGGCCCTGCCAAAAGGGCAGCCCATGTGATAATTGGTCTCTCCTAGCACCTCAGCAGCATCTCTGTCTCACCCCATGTGGTATGTGCCTTCCCTGTATCATTCCTTGCCTTCTGAGGCTTCCTCCTGTCTTCCCCTTTCAGAGGCTTGACAGAAGTGGCACTGCTGAATGGGTGGCACTGGGAGAGCCCAGTTATAAGGGGGGCAGATAAGGAGCTTCTTGGGGCTGCATATGGCCCACAGGTCTTATGTTTGATACCCCTGATCTAAACCTTATCTCTACTTACTTGACCGTCTTCATTCCCTTCTATAACTTCTTTCTTTGTCAAGTAAAATTTTCAACATTTTTCAGAATGGAAGAATTTAAATTTTTCAGAATCTGAATTTTGAAAGTTCTGTGAAAATATGCAAAATTACCAACTGCATGCAAATTTGTTTAATGTACTTAGTTCTTACTGCAGAATTTGGATTTTATTAGCATAGTACTAAGCAGGAACAGAGTGACACAAAATACACTATTTCCCATAAGCCTGTATGTTTAGTTCTAGAATCATATTCCAATTATTTCAGTTGCACTTGCTGTCAAAATGATGCCTGTTAACTTCTGCAGTCCTTAGGAGATTAAAAAGCTGACAACTGTTTCCTTCAGACTAAGCAGTCACCATTTTCATAATGTATGTGGACAAAGCTGACATGGCATGTTGCATTTTTAAGTTATTTTGCTGAGATGTTCTCTGTTCTGGCAAATGTGCTAATGTCTCAGAGGAGATTAGGGTAGATTTTCAGAAGAGATGTGCTCCATTTTTAAGAAGTTAGTTACACCGAGCACTGCCTCTTTTGGATATTTTTGACAATGTTTCTCTTTTCAGCTTTTCTCGTATCAAAAGAAAAATTCAGCCCAAAGGAAATATACTGCAGTGCTTGCTGCAACAAACCTCAGCTGAGATGTCTTGAAATTGTATATGTTTATGTAAAAACATATACAGTAATTGTAAAGATGCTTAGGCCTCACTCACAGGCAATCACAATCTTTCAAGTCTCACAGCCCAATCATAAAGGTGATGCTGCTGCCAGGTGCAGCGATGCCAAAGTGGCTACCGTTGCATACTGCAGCAGCTGCCAGAGGTCTCCTTGGGGGAAGGGGACATTATCCCCTTCCCCCAGGGAAAACCCCAAGCCCCAATGGGGCTTCTCAAACCTGCACTGGCGCAATCTTGAGAGATTCCATGTGGACCTGGAAAGCCTGACACAGAGTTCAGGATCCAGCGAATCCAGATCAGGCAGGTAGACCTGGATAGCGCATTGGGAAGGCCAGTAGACCGGGGTGCCAAAGACTTTTCTGGCTATCACCACCCTCCCCTTGCCCTGTTTTCCTTCTTCCCCACCCCTGCTTTGCCTACCCTCTCGTCACCCTCCCCTGCTCTGTTTCAAAAGAAAATTTGTACCTCCTGATAAAATTCCTCTTGGAGACCCTGCGGTATTCCATAGCATGATCCTCTTCTCACTCCTACACCCATACTTCCAAACTTGGCTACCACTGAGAGAAAAACAAATTGCAGATAAGGGGGTAGTTAGCCCCCCCCCCCAACTCTTTACCTCACTTCTTTTTATGTGGTCCCTATAATAAAACAGGAAGTGTGGATTGAACACATTGGGAACACCCTCAGTGTGTCCCACACTTTCGGTTTTGTTTTAAAGAATGGTGTGAAGAAGGATTCAGGTCAGGAGGTAGAGGGCTGGATCACTGCCTTCTGGTCTATTTCCCATTCACTTTTACTGAGTGGGAAGAGAATCAGAGTGGCTTCATCTACAGCAAGGTGGAGAGAGACTATGGTAGATTTGTGGTGAAGAGCCACTGTTTGCTGCTCCCCACAAGTCACTGCCACTGACTACAAACCACGGCATTCACATCCTGGATGGGCTGGCCTTGCTGAAGAAGCTTAGAGTTCAGCTGGCTGGAAAAGGGAAGAGGTATGGGGAGGCAGAAGGGTAGGCCACACGGTCCAGTGACTTGTTTTAGATCCAACAGTCTGTGGCTTGTTGAATCATCAGAACAGGGCCCAACATAAAATAGCTGAACACAATAGCTGAACACTCAAATTTGGCAAAGATGTAGTGCAAGACCCCATAATTACTAGAGAGTTGTACAGCCTGTCTGTGTTTAAAAGCTGAGTATATGAAGATGCTTGAGCCTGTTACCAAAGTAACAAAATTGCTATTGTGTACTGCCACACCAGATGGAAAGTTGAAATTTGGAACACATGTAGTTCCAGATACCTTACTATGAGACATCTGTATAGCCCTCGTTCACAACACAACCTGGGACATGAAGTCTATTTTATAATTGTGGTCCTTATAATAGAATTCTTCTATTTTTTAATATTTCTGAAAATTTCTGTCTGATTTTCTGTGCGATCCTTTGAAGTATTGTACTGATTTGTTTTAAAGTACCTGCAGGTCAAGCAGATGAGCGGGATCAGCAGTAGGCCCCTCCTCCAGCTAGCCAGCTGAGTCCCCTTAACTCCCCAGGTAAAACAGCTCCCAATTTGTAGAAAAGTAGAGTTTGTAAAAGAAAGATTGTAGGAAAGTTAATTGAATTTAAATTATTGAAGCATATCCATAAATGAAAAGCTAATGGAAAGTTTTAAGAAAGTGTTACACATTTATATATCATTAGAAAGATTTGGGCTGACATGTTTCAAAATGGCTTTTTTAGATAACCAGTGTAATGTAAACTTAATTATAACAAAATACAGACATTCCCAGTCTACTTAGTCATCAGTCTTTTGTACTTGGTTGTACAAAATTTAGAACATCTCCAGGCACCCTCCCTCTTTTCAAGATGCCTGGCAATGATAAATATCCCATTATTTACTATTATGCTTTAGTAATAAAAAATATTGTTAACAAAATCATCCCTTTGAGGTGTAATGTAAGCATTAAAACAATATAGCTAATGAGTATGGTGGAGTATTTATTCCCAAAGTGCACAATCTATTGGAAAGATTCCTCTGCACAAATTCTATAGAAAGAAATAGTAGCTGTGCAAGACCAGCAAGTTCATATACTTTTAAAACAGTAGCTGACAAAAGTGAGTAAGGCTGGTCATAAATGTATCCTTGCTTGATCCAATGATATCCTGTTCTTGATTTACCCATTCCTCACAAACTCCACATTCCCACTCTCATATGTGGTTTATGTTTCAGGATGGATTAGAGGGGAGACTTAATTTCTTTTTCCTGGATCCTTTTTTTCTGGATCCTGAACCACCTTGGGTACCCTTTGGGAAGAAAGGCAGGATATAAATTGAGTAAATAAATATACTAGTTTACTAAAGATTTTTGAACTATGTTTGTCTCTCAGTTGCCATTTTTAACATGTATTAGATAGGCAACCCAATCCTACCGAACTGCTCCACTGTACTGGTGGCTGTAAATCAGAGAAATAAATACATTTCAGATATCAGAGAAATAATTTATATCTGTGCAGTCTGAGGATAAAGATACGCACAGTATTTAAAAAGTTGTTATAGGGCATTCCTCCCCCATAATTTGAGCTCTGCTTTGCTATTTGCACAATAGACTTATATAGCAGCAAGTCGAACTATGGCACAGTTGTCAAGCTTACCCCTCCCCTCATAATTTAGGCAAGTTATCCACTTTTTAAAAGTGTATTTGTATGTTTATTCTTCTCCTACATTGATGATATCATGGGCACTAACCATCCAGTATGCTCTTCAATCAACTTTTCCCAGTTCACACTGAAACGTATGTGAACCTGCAGATCTGAGTCTTCAGGGCCCACTCTTAAGCTATATGTTTTCAGGCTGCTCCCAAACCACCCCTAGTTAGATCAGGGGTTCTTAATTCCCCTGCCACAATCCACCTGTTCTGCAGTGGAAGGTGCCATGACCCACCTCCTTCTCCTGTGCTGGGTCTCCACAGGCCTCTTGAAGCAACCAGAAGTCACTTTCACAAACCCAGAAGTAAACCCAAAGTGACTTTCTGGCTGCTTCTGGAGGCCTGCAGAGCTCCAGTGTGACCGCAGATTGTGTCCAGAAGACTCAAGTTTGGAGCCAGCCAGAAGCAGGGACAGATGGGAGGGCCCAACCCAGGAACCACCAGACATCAGGTCACCATCCACCAAGTGGGAACCCACAGTCTGAGAAACCCTTCTCTAGATATGTTATTTCTGTCTTCCCCAGAAAGATGCAAGTGTGACTTTTGGTTCCAAGAAAACAAGTAATCCCAATATTTTTATTTCTGTTTTCCTGTTTTTCCAAAGCTCTGGTTTACACGGGGGTGACAGTGTCACAAAAACCGGACCAGGGGGCCATTCAGATATGAGACAAGTGCCAACTGTTGTGATCGAATGCGATGACAATAAAGAAAATGTGCCTCATGAATCGGACTATGAAGATTCTTCCTGTCTCTACACCAGAGAAGAAGAAGATGAGGATGAAGAGGAAGATGAGGAAAGCTCATTATTTACAAGTAAGAGTCTTCCATTCCCAAGTGGTATTTATTATTTGTATGCTACATAAAAGAAATAATAGCACTACCATAGAGAGGCCGTGCTAGCACTGTTTTATACAACTGTATTTAAGGATTTTCTACATGGTAAAATGGTCTTACCAAAGAGACTCCTAGTGGTCAGAGTGGAAGTTACCAGATATTGAAAATTTGGGTATGGAGAAAACAAAAGGAAAAGCCTTGTCTCAAAAATTTATGTGAGAATTCACCTGTTGGAATTGTGCAGCCAAACATTCAAGAAAAAACTATGCTTGTGTTGCTCTGATCCTGGCCACAGGCAGAGTTCTAGATATGGTTCAGTTCTCCAAAACCTCTTCTTTCCACCCAAGGTTCCCTGGCAATGAAAGTCTGCAGGAAGGATTCTTTAGCCATCAAACTTAGCAACAGGCCATCCAAACGCGAACTGGAAGAAAAGAACATTCTCCCCATGCAAACCGATGAGGAGAGGCTTGAGCTGAGGCAGCAAATTGGAACAAAGCTGACAAGGTAAGAACCAAGTGGTTTCCAGCTCTCCACCTATAGGACATGGAAGAGGTGACCTGAGCAAGTCAGAGCGCAATCCAGAGATTGCGCTGGGCCAGCATAGGTCCCTTACGCCGGCCTGGGAGCATGCGCCAGCCCATGGAGGTTAGATTCAGCCTCCGGGCCAACAGGGACAAGTAAGTTCACGCTGGCTGTATCGGGCTGTTGTGGGGAACTGGGAGGGAGGTGGGTGGACTACGGCTGGGGGTGGGTGGGTTGGGGCCACTTTTGCCAAATTCTAACCCCAGTTCCAGGTGACCTGAAGCAGCTCTGGGCTGCTCAGATCTGCACTACCTCTTTACATGGCGTAGATCCAAGTAGCCCTATTGGGGCTGCTGCAGTGTTACCCAGGGTTAAGAAACTGCATTCCCCTTACCCCAAACTGAGCTGCAGGCAGCACCCTGCTCTGGATATGGGGCAAGCCAGCCGTCCTCCCCGTTCCAGAGCATATTAGGGAATGAATCCCATTGAATTCAGTGGCACTTCCTCCCAGGTACATGTGCACAGGTTTGTTGTCTAAAGTGCTTGGCTGTATAGTGACCTTTGGATAAGTACAGTCATGCTGCTTGGGAATGCATCCTTAACACTGAAAAGAGAAAAGGCCCTGTTTGATTTATGTCCCAATCTGACTTCCCACTTGTATGTTACATTAGCACTTCAGTCTACATAATCCTTTTCAGTGAATGAAATATATTTCTTTTTTCTTTTTTTTTTACTGCATGGTCTGCTTCTGCTCCACACCTTGTAATGCTGCTTCAAAGACTAATTTCTACATAGCACTTTTCTGTGAGCCTTGAACTGTAGATATACCAACTGCCCAATAACATAGTGATCGAAATTCTCATTTTCTGCACACATAGCTTTTCTTAAACTGGCATTGATAGGTAACATTTAGGCTACTTCCTGTGTGACATAGTCCTAGCACTGGTGACATTTCTATTTAGGAATGAATGTGAAATGCAGGTATTAATTTTCTTTTGAGGGGAAAGATTTGTTGTGAGTTTTGCAGTGTTAGAACAAGACAAAAAAGACTCTCTCTCCTAGAAGAAAAGAGATTAGGGTTGCAGTCCTAAACTTGAGAGTGAATCCTGTTGAACTCAGTGAGACTTACTTTTGAGTAGACATGTATAGGATTGCTCTGTAGAACATTTTGAAACTACATTCTGAAATGTGTATATTAATGCAGCTGTTCATTTTTATTTTTTTTTGCAGATGTATGCAAATTTTTTTCTTTCCAGCTGATGTTTTTTTTTTTAATTTGGCACACTAGGAAAAAAAAATGAAAGCATTAATACAGTCATTTGCATTGTTGAGATGGAAGAAGATGTGTTTGATGCGGTCCAGGATTCAGTGATTACTCATTCCGCTCTGGAGACCTTTGAAACATAATACTGTATAGAGAAAATTATAATTTATTTTCCACTTCTAGTTATTTGCCATAGTGGTTCACTTCACTTGTATATCATCTACATGTGTACAGTGGATGCTGAACCTCAACTGGTAGACATGATTTTGCTCTTATTCAAGAATGTTCTTATTTTAGATATTCTTATTTTAGAATTGGTAACCCTAAATGGGTAAAACTAAGTATCAGCTGCATGCCTCTACTCCTTCCCAAATCATAAAATAGCCTTAGACCTCATATAATTAGAAAAATGTGATACTTTTGTTCTTTCACTTGTGTTTTTTTTTTTAATTTCTAGAACTTAAAAAAAAGTGCCATTAGCTTTTACAAGTTTTTCTCTGCTTAAGTGAGAGTCTATCCTTGGTTATTTTTCAGGATCATTTTTTAGTCAATCCCATACTATCATGTCAAATGACCTCAGATAAGGAGATACAGAACTGAGAAAAATGTCAACAGAATTCCTTAGCAGAGCCAAGGAAAGCATAGAACCTGATTTATCACTGTGTTGCTTCACTTTGACAATATTTGTATTGTCACTTCACTTTGACAGTATTTGATTGCCTTTATAACATCCCTGCAACACCAACTTAACGTTATATTATGTGATGATATACCCATTCAGCGTTGGTACTAAGCATTAATTTTCTGGTACAGGCAATTTTCAGTATGGGCCATCAGAATAGATCAAAGACCCCTATAGCTCTCTCTAATTGATTCTGTTTAAAATGAAAATAGAGGGGGGAAAACTTATAGTCTTACTTTTCATTCATATCCCCCATCCATGTTGCCAAAAACTCATGTTCCAGCAGAGCAGTGTGGTTTGTGACGTCACAAAACATAATGTGCTGTTGTGTGCTACCAGGCCATTGCCACAAACAGTGAGTGGCACTAGCTGCATTGCAGAAGCTTGTCTGGCTCCTGTAGCACCAGTAAATTGATGAAGAGGGTGGGCAGATAGGTGGAGCAACAGGGCAGAGAGGGGGAGGAATCGGGGCCATCAATATCCTTTGCACCCTACCTAGCTTGCCACGCTCCCTTGGGCCCACTTGGACTTGCAGCAACCAGAGAGCTGACACAGATTCAAGAAGTTCCATAGGAAAATAGGGCATATTTGAAGGTAAGGGCCATCAATATTCTTTGCACCCTGCCTAGCTTGCCACGCCCCCTTGGGTCCACTCAGACTTTCGGCAGCCAGAAAACTGGCACAGATTCAAGAAAACCCATAGGAAAATGGGGCATACTTGAAGGTCAGGGAACAAGAGTTCTCTCTGAAGACACCTCCTGATTGCCCCCTTACCATAGAATGCTTCACACACCTCCATGGCATGACTGCATCAGTGCAAGTGGCAGGGGATAAATAAGACTTGGAATTTCCAAGTTACAGATGTCTGAGTTATGGGCGGCTGCATTGGCACTTTCACATAGGTGCAGTATATTCTTTGTACTTTCACAAAGTACACACTAGGTAGTGCCTTCACACAGGTGCAATAGCACTAAGCCAGCAAGAAGTACATTTCAACTAGTATAGATCCCTGGAACGTAACTTATGCTTATGTAGGGGGTTTAGTGCAGTATTTCCAAAATGTCATTATTACATCTGTTTTTCGCTGTCACTAAGGAATTGTCACATAATGATAGAGATCTCAAACCAAATTAAAGAGCTAAAGCTTTTTCTATCCTTTAGGAAGAGTTGAGATGAAAGCAGCTGACAATTTAAATAAATTTGCTAGATAATTTAGACCATTCTAAAGAAAGTCCCCAAAGTCTAGGAATAACCAGCTGATTAAATTAGTACATTATTTGCAGAAGGAATGCAAAATATTGAACAAAAATATTTTTTAACATAAGACTTCTTAGGAAATAATTATCACAGTCAGCACTGAACTAGATCTGTGAATCTCAAAAGAAGGCTGATTTAGATATAGGGAAGTCCAATCATATCCCCCACCAGTCCATAGCCTGGAGCACTGCTAACAGAGTGCACGCTGCATGCTAGGGTGGGCCAGGTGACCAGATTTTCTAGGAGACGTAAGTGAAAATAGTTTTTACTTACCTCTCTGCCTGGCATATGATGTCTCAGCCATATCTTGGCCCTCGTCCTGGGCCTTCATCCCCTATACAGGGATTCTCAGACTTGTGCCAGTGATTTAGCTAGTGCAGATCCAAATAGCCCCATTAAGCAGACTGAGGCTCAACATTACCCCGAGAATACCTCTAGCCTGCTCCTAACTTGCATTGGATACAGTATAGGCCATTCGGCCCAGCTGTACCAGCACAGAATAAAATTGGGCTACCCAACATTTTATTGAGTTGCATTTTTTTTCAGACTGTTAGTTCATGGGGAAAAATAAGTTGGTCAGAAAAACTAAACTAAATTGGTCAGAAAAACTAAAACACCAGAAACCAATCAGAAAAACTAAACTGGGCAACCATCTTATTTGTTGCCCACCGATCCTCACCTCAGCTTTTCAAAAGCTCTCCAAATATATAGCTTATGAAATATTTCTATGCAGGGTATATAATCTTTTTTGCCTCTAGAAGACAATTAATAGCTGCTGAATATGCCTTTCAGTAGATGACTTGTCAGCCCATCCATCAATGGTCCACCTTCCATAATCTATATCAGTGTGTTGACAGACAGAGGTGGGGATCAGTACAGTCACCTCTGTACCTAGGACCACAGATGTATCACGGTTAGGAACACCAGACACCAAGGAAAACAAGGTGTCTGCAGCTTGAATAGTTGTGTAGAAGAGAGAAATGAAAGGTACAGAAATCCTGTACTTCTCTGCTTCTGGCCAGACTGAGTCAACACCTAGACCAGTGTTTCTCAAACTGTGGGTCAGGACCCATTAGGTGGGTCGCAGGCCAATTTCAGGTGGGTCCCCATTCATTTCATTATTTTATTTTTAATATATTAGGCTTGATGCTACCATGGTGACTGCATTTGGGGAAATGTTACAGATTGGTACTTTTAACAGGCTACTCTGTATATGCTTTTAACAATGATAGTCAATGGGACTTACTCCTGGGTAAGTGTGGGTAGGATTGCAGCCTAGGATTGTTAAAAATGTTCCTGCTTGATGATGCCACTTCCAGTCATGACATCACTTCTGGTGGGTCCTGACAGATTCTCATTCTAAAAAATGGGTCCCAGTGCTAAAAGTTTGAGAACCACTGATCTACACTATTTTTTATCTCCCTCATTTCAGTTCTTCATATCAAGCAGCCTTTCACTGTCAAACTCTGCAGTGGACCTCTGAAAGGCAAAGAAGCATGTTGCCATGAGGAGAAATCAGTCAATGCCACTGAGTCATTATTGGTGTGGCTGTGTTTCTGGCATTACACAGTAATGTAGTCATTGAACTGCATTGTGCTCCATGCTTTCCCCAACTGTGCTGTGAATTACTCAGTGCTTTTAATTGCTCCAAAGGTTATTGAAACAGTCCTGGGAGGGAACATAAACTGCCAAATGAGAACATTTTTATTTACTAAATGTTTTCAACTGCAAAGAAGTGCAGCCTTTTGGACATGATTTTGATTGAATAAGTCCAGTGGAACATCCAGACAGTTTTTAGGAATCTAATTGCTGCGTGATGATTACTGTTATTCGTAATAGATAGTTTTCATTTCTGTCCACATTTATAGAAATAATCAACATGGTTAGCGGCCCAATCCTAACTGCTGCATTGGTGGAACACACATTCAACCAGCGTTTGCTGTTGCAAAAGCACCATAAAGACTTTTTCAAGAGCACTGGTAGCTGGTGCACTGGCGGGAAGGCCAGAGCCTTCCCACATACACTGGCAGCTGACAGGATGCCCACTATTCTGCCTGAGCAGGTAAGTCTGGCACAGGAGTGGGGGAAGGGCAGGGAGGAGAAGGGGCGGGGGGAGCAGATTGGGCCCGGGAGGGGTGGGATTGGTGGCATCAGTGCATGCCATATGCAAACCCCCTTCCCAGGCCTGATCCACCTGCACAAATCAACTTGGACTTGCGCCCGTTATATTGCTGGTGTAGGTTTGAGTTGACCCATTGTGGCTGCTGGGGCTTACTTCAGGGCAAGGAAACAAATGTCCCCCTACCCCAAGGAGACCTCCAGCAACCAAAGTTTCCCCACAAGGTGCAGTATAGCCTGTGCCAACAATGCTCCATTCCTGCGTGGGGATTTAGATAGGATTGGGCTGTAAATTTCCTTTGTGCAAGAAGGATAATCTTAGGATAAAGGGGGATAACTGCAAGATGAACCAGCGTGGACTGTGGAGGCCTGGGGTCAAATCCTTGTTCAGAATTATTTCTGAGATCAGTAATTCTAGCATTCTACTGCTAGCTTAGGCCAGGGGTGTCCAAACTTTTTGGCAGGAGGGCCACATCATCTCTCTGACACCGTGTTGGGGACCAGGAAAAAATAATTAATTTATATTTAAAATTTGAATAAACGTATATAAATGAATATATTAGAGATGGAACTTATATGAATGAATGAAGGTCTTGCAATCGCTCAAGGCCTATAAAAGACCTTGCACAAAGCAAGGTCGGCCATTCCTTTGCTGCCACTGCTGCTCCACAGATGTGAAGCAGCGGAGGGAGCTCTCGGCCCACAGCTCGTGCGGGAGGTCAAACAGTCAGCCTTTACGCTGAGAGTAGTCACGTCAGGCCAGCGTGGGCTCCAGCGAGTCTCCAGAGAACCAGAAGCTCATTGGAGACTGGGGGCTCCCCACGGGCCAGATTGCTGGTCCCCAAGAGCTGCAGATGGCTCCAGGGCTGGGATTTGGGCACTCCTGGCTTAGACTAAGGAGTGGGAAGAGGGATCCCAGAAGCTGCATCCCATCAATCAAGTCTCTGACGTGTGCAAACTGAATGGGGCGTCAGGAGATTTTTTTCTTTGTTTGTTTTGCTCTATGATTTCCAGCTTCTCTTAAAATATATGTATCTTCTTTTGTACATCTTAATCCTTCTTAGAGAAACAGTACCATCCAAGTGATGGCAACAATACAGACAAAATAAAATAAAATTTATTAATTTCTGTTTATATTCCAGTACCCCAATTCAGCTCTAGTCACATGTAAAAATGATCCACCTGTATGACCAAATATTTTGAATGCAGTTTCCATTTGATTCACATTTTCATATTGTGAAATGTGAATGCAAACGTTTTTGAAGCAGATCTCTCTGAAAATAAAGTCGCACAGAAAGACAGACATCTAGACTTGGATGCATATTCCAACTCGTACATCAGAATGTGCATCCAATTTATACCTACAGTCCTAATTCAGCGAGATCCGCCTCATCTGGAATGGGGCAGAAATATTAAAATACTGTTTTAATGTCAACATTATGTTTAATAATAATAATAATAATAATAGTTGTTGGTGTTAGTAGTAGAAGTAGTAGTAGTAGTAGTAGTAGTAGTAGTAGTAGTAGTAATGTTATTACTAGAAGTGCTATTGCTAGAAGTACTATTACTAGAAGTATTACTAGTTTATTAGTTCTAGCAATGCTAAATAATTTGATTAGTACAGGAACAAATTGTATATAGTTGTCTATCCTAAGTCATGGAGGAAGAATTTGGAATTAGAGTCAGCCTTGATCTCGCATACTCACATGCATGCACAAACTCACATGCTCTTTTCTGGCATTTGCCTCAGAACATTCTGGAATACTAACTCAATTCAGTGTCAGTCTCTAACCCTCAGCCAAATAAGCTATTCATTCTAGCACAAATTGCAAAAGACATTTATTTACTTAAAGTGTTGTACTTTTAGAGTGCAAACAAACAATAGTTTGTAATTTAGTAGCTATCTCCTTTGACATTTCCTATACAGGAGTTTAATTTGCAACAGGGCTCAAGGGAGTGTTCAGCAACAGCATATTTTAATGTGCTTTAGGATTACAACGCTTTAGAACACTTCTACAGTATTGTGTAATACTGGAGTAAGGCCACACCTGGAGTATTGTGTCCAGTTCTGGTCACCACATATCAAAAAGGACATAGCGGAAATGGAAAAGGTGCAAAAGAGAACGACTAAGATGATTACTGGGCTGGAGCACTTTCCTTATGAGGAAAGGCTACAGCGTTTGGGCCTTTTCAGCCTAGGAAAGAGGTGCCTGAGGGGGGACATGATTGAGACATACAAAATTATGCAGGGAATGGACAGAGTGGATAGAGAGATGCTCTTCACACAACACCAGAACCAGGGGACATCCACTAAAATTGAGTGTTGGGAGAGTTAGGACAGACAAAAGAAAATATTTCTTTACTCAGGGTGTAGTTGGTCTGTGGAACTCCTTGCCACAGCATGTGGTGATGGCATCTGGCCTAGATGCCTTTAAAAGGGGATTGGACAAGTTTCTGGAGGAAAAACCCATTACGGGTTACAAGCCAAAATGGGTATGTGCAACCTCCTGATTGTGGAAATGGGCTACGTCAGAATGCCAGATGCAAAATCTAGAACTTTTTTGTGCTGACATGACATAATAAGATGTCAGGCACTGGCAAGCATGCTTTCATAATAAATCAAGTACTATAATCATGGTTCAATGTACACAAACTGTGTTTCATGCACAAAATTGTTAAAAATATTATATAACATTACCTTCAGGCTTTGTGTACAAGGCGTATGAGTAACATAAATGAATTTTGTGTATAGACTTGGTCTTATCCCCAAGATATATCGTTTTGTTTGTGCAAATATTTCAAATCCAGAACACTTTTGGTACCAAGCATTCCGGATAAGGGATACTCAACCTGGTATCTGGCTGAGCAAGAAGGCAGCCAGCAATGGAAGGTCACCCCAAAATTTGCTACCCTGTACACTTCATTTAGGGTTTCTACATAGAAGGAACAGACCTAGTGGTGCTAATTGTGCATATAGGCATAATTCTGTCTACATGCTTGTAAACACTTTATTTCTCATTTTGGAGAAACATTTTAGATTTTTCTGTCTGTTGGAGATAGGGAGAGATAACTGCATCAGGACTAGTAGGAATGAATATTCAGATCTCCCTGTTTCTCAATGAAGAAAATTTCATTTATTTACATCATAAGAATCTTTATGTGCTTGTGTAAATTATAGTTTGTACAGTAATGGGGGGTTTAAAAAATCTGGCACAATTAAAACATTTCAGCATGAACTAATGAAATGTTGTACAGTGCCATAGGTTTTCAAGCTATCATAAGGACACCTACTTTGTTAACAAAAGAATCGCCTTCTCCTGGCGAATGATGAAGTGATAAATTTTAAAGTGCAGGCATTCATTAGAAATACCCCCCCCCCATTCCTTTTTAGAAAAGAGATCACTTTATTTTTCCATAACCTTTTTTTGGTTGCACAGAGTAGCTTTGTTCTTAATAAGGCACTGTAGTCCAACATTCATAAACTTGCTAGGGTTATAAAACTGTCAGATCACTGGGTGTTCAAGGTTCGATTCAGATTTTATAGATGTTCTCGTCAAAATGTTGACATTGCACAATGCATGCTTTTAGTTATTTTTTGTTTTCTCAAATTGAACTACATTGCCTTAGGCAAAATATTTTCTAGGTTTATTAAGCAAGTCAGCAATCACATATCAAGCTTGCACATATCAAGCTTTGCATATCAAATTAAGCAAGTCAGCAATCACATATCAAGCTCACTTAATGCAGATTAGGTACCCCTTGGTGCATTTTAACCAGCCTAACATACAATAAAGCTTATAGAGTTTTTCACTGTCTCCCTGCATGCTTATGGGCCATGTAGCAATTCAAATCAATACTAGTCATTGTAAATTAATGATGAAAGTTAATTCCAAATTAATTAATCTATAGTGAAGAGGTCTGGATTTGTATATTTGCAAAATAATGTTTACTTTTTTAAAAAGGCATAATTTGTGCATACCCAAATTTTCTGTGATATCTATAAGACATTTTCTTTACAAACACCAGACAGTGTACTTGGGAGTGCAGCAAGTCACACTAGGCCTAAACCTATTGAGTTATCCTAACCAGTGGCGTAGCTAGCAGGGGACGGGGGGGCGGTCTGCCCCAGGTACCCCCTTGGGGGTGTGTCACACCACAAATGCCCCAACATCGTGAAGGTTAGGCATAACCCCATCATGCCATATACCATTGGATGCGGAAATTCCAGCAGAATGCAATGCAAAAAACTGCATGGAAATACAGTAGAACCTCCAAAGTTGACCACCTCTCTGTATTGACCACCTCCTTAAGTTGACCCAATTTTCACAGTATGGACAGACACTGCATATACACTATGGGAGACCAACCTCTCTATATTGACCACCTCTGTAAGTTGTATCTTGACCACTTCAACCATTGCACAGAGTATTAATTCACCCTCCATAAGTTGCCCACTGACCGCGATACTGTGGGCCTGTGTTTTATCTGGTTTGTCCCATCTTGGAAAAGCAAGAAGCCGCACAACAATCCCTTCCCTATGCCTGCTAGCGCGTGTGTGAAAGGGTTTTTATAGGTGGGCACACTGCACATAGCCGACAGACCTGCTCCGGCTGCCCATTGTACCTTGACATGTACCAAGTTGTGAGGGACATGAGGTTGCTTGTGCATAGTGAAGCCACTGTCCTTTCGCTCTGGTTCCCATCACCAGTGCATTACTTTACACTTATATCGAAACACAACTGCTATTTTGCTGCCTATTCTCCCAGTTTGGAGAGATCTTTCTGGAGCACTTCACAATCCCTTCTGGTCTTCACCACTCAGAAAAGTTTAGTGTCATCCACAAACTTGTCCACCTCCCTGCTTATCCCTGTTTCCAGGTCATTTATTAAGATGTTGAAAAGCACCAGTCCCAGGACAGATCCTTGAGGCATTCCACTTTCCACCTCTCTCCACTTTTTTTGTCAATTGCCCATTGACACCCACTCTCTGTTTCCTGGTCCTCAACCAGTTCCCAATCCATGAGAGGACCTGTCCTCTTATTCACCTGACTGTGGAGTTTTCTCAACAGCTTTTAGTGAGGGACCATATCAAACACCTTCTGGCACTTAGTGAATCTGAGGAGACCCAGTGGAGGCCTGGCAGCCTAAGTAAAAAGTGTGTGTGTGTGTTTGATTGTTTGTTTGTTTGTTTGTTTGTTTAGCTGTTGGGGCTATGTAACATGCTACATGCTATGGGCTGGCAAGGGCTATGGTCTTGGTCTGCCTGTCTGCTAAGAAACCAAGTATTTTTTTTTAACTTACAATTTTTTTATGAATTTTCAGGGGTTTTTTTAAACACTGATTGTGGGCTGTTTATTCACAATCAGTGTTGTGAATAAATATCAATGACAATTGATCCTCTTGTGATGCTTACTATATCACGAGATAGTAAGCATCACAAGAGGATCAATTCTCATTGATATTTGCAATAAAACTTTTTAAAAATCCAATCTAAATAATAACTTGGCCTTGCATTTGTTTTCCTGGGAGCTAAACATGATAATATTTAAATGCCTTTTTTTCTGTATGTTGACCACCTCCCTATGTTGACCAATTTCCTCCAGTCCCTTGGGTGGTCAACTTAAAGAGGTTCTACTGTATCTCCTTTCCATCAAAATTTATGGCCAAAAAACCAGAAACAAAAAAATGCATTGAACCCTATGGAAAATTAAACTGAGCCATATCGCACATTTATTTGCGAGTAGGCGAACTTACCATAGTTCATCGGAAAGGGCAGGCTGAGAGGAATCCAATGACACCAGAATGGTTCCTATCCAATGAAAGCAGCCCCCAAAAAACACCCAAGAAGGAAGTCCCTTCCTCCAAGCAGACGAATGTATTGAGCCCTATGGGAAGTGAAAGTAAGCCACACGGTTGCGTTTACTTGCGAGTAAGCAAATGTGCCTTGGTTCCTGGTCAAGTCAGGCAAAGGGAAATGCAAGACTAGCTGCATGGTCCCCATCTGATGAAACTGGAGTTCAACAAATGCTCCAGAAGGCAGCCCCCCCCCCCAGAATAAACCAGAGGCTTGAGCTGGTAAGGTGGGCACTGGGGAGGGCTGAAAATCTCACTGATTTATTTGTGGGGGGGGGTGTTATTGCAGGCAGCAACCCCCCCCCCAAGAATAAACCAGACTTGAGCTGGTAAGGTGGGCACTGGGAAGGGCTGAAAATCTCATTACTTTATCTGTGTGTGTGTGGGGGGGGGGTGTTATTGCAGGCAGGCTACAGAGAAAATTCACTTGGTGAAACAGGGCTGGCTTCCCCTTTTTTATCTGTTTTTCTTTAATTTAATTATTTATAATTATTTTGCTTGATGATGTCACTTCCAGCCATGACATCACTTCCGGTGGGTCCTGGACAGATTGTCATTCTAAAAAGTGGGTCCCAGTGTTAAAAGTTTGAGAACCACTGCCTTAACAGGCCAATGAGACATGGGGGGGGTGACACCCTAGTGACCAAAATTCTGGAAATCATTGCTTTTAGGAATAATACCATCATGTTATATACCATTTGATGCAGAATTTCATCCATTGCTTGTGGGGAAATATTCAGTGCATTTATTTTTCTGGCCATTATTATTATTCATTCCATGTCATGACTATTACTATCTCTGTCTCACCTACCTCACAGGGTTGTTGTGAGGACAAAATAAGGGGAGGAACCATATACACCACCCTGAGCTGCTTGGAGTAGGGTGGTATAAAAAGTGAATTAATTAATTAAACAATTTAATTAATTAATTAATTCATATGGGGTGTCAAAAATTTATGGGCCCCAGGTGTCAAATGACCTAGCTACGCCTCTGATCCTAAAAATTATTTTATTTGTTCAGATCTCAGCAGTAAGTGGAAACCCACATTGTTTCCTACATTAAAATCCTTTGTTGATATTAATATAAGATTAAGAAACATATTTTCCTTTTCTGTGCTGACACTACTACAGCATCTGCTTTGAGTTCCCAAAGTTCCTTATTCCAGCTAGCTACAAATTTCCTCCCTGTCTATTTTACTGGTTACATTGCAAGTTCCAACTGTTCTTGTGCCCCATCCTGAGCAGGTGGAGTGCATGCCGGCTGGATAGCCACAGTCTATCAGTGCTCATTGAGGAAGCAAGTAGTTATCAAAATCCATAGAGCAAGTATCTTCAACTATCCATAGAAATATCAACTGACCATTAGTACTCCTGTAAACAGGAGTATCATCTTTTTCTACTTGAGTATCAAGTAGGAATATCATCTCTTTCTACAGTAAACAAAAGATAATCTCTTTCTACTTGAAGTATCGCAATAGCATTTCTCTCACAAAACTCTTGTAACTGATTTTGTTTTTGTTGTTGCCTGTAGTCTGTTGTGAATGTTGCTCACAAAATAACTTCTTGTAGCATATTATAATTGAACAGGTTGTAAAAGATTTATCCTCGGAATGTAAATGTGTCCATTATGACTCCTGGCCCTGGTGCATAAGAATATAATCCCCATTTATAACATCTTTTACCCATTTTGGTTGTGCTCTGACTTGTTGCAGGGGTGGGAGGGACAATTCCTAATTGCAGGCATGCCTGAAAACATAGTCTTATTCATCTCCTCCAGCTTTTCATATACTAATCCTAAAATTGGCTGCTCTAAGCAAGTAAGTGATGCCACCTGGTTCACTGGCACCTCACCATAAAAGAATGTGTTCGTTAGGTTCAACATTCTTCTTGCAAGTGTGGCCAGTAGCTGGTGCCTCAGAATGTGCTCTTTTTCTATGAATTCACTTTTATCATAAGTGAATGATTGGGAAAGACAGCCCTTTCTAAATCTTTGCACACATGTCCTAGAATATGTGTGCATATTCTAAATCTAATCATGTGTGTCTCTAAATCTCTTCCCTGCCCCTTAATTATCCAATTCCCTCCCTTCCACATGTTCATTGTAACCGCAGGCCTGCATGGGGTGATACAGCTCCTGGAATCCAGGCTATCGTGTGGAGGAAAACACCTCCTCACCCCACCATCCAGTGCAGTCCAAGCCCTGCCCCTGCTAGCCCTGCATGTCCATGTGAGGACAGAATATCTGCATAGTGCCTGCATGCATAAAATCCAACATACATAGACCAAAATCATGTGGTCGATCCCCTGAAACAAATAACTGATTGTGTAGTTTTGTCTGCCATATATGAGAAATGTATGCAGCGTTCCACAAATGTTCATCAATTTCTGCTCAAGAGTGAAGCTGTCAGAGAAGCATGATATCAGAACAGAAGGGAAATGACTGATAGGGCATGGAGCAGTGTTATGATTATGAAAGAATCTTGTACTAACAGAAATTTCAAGCATAGTCTGTGGTATTGCAGCTTCATTGCAGTTCTTCCTCACCTATCTTCTGAACAGGAATTCTGAAGTATGCTCCATTGTGGCTCTTTAGAATCCTTTTGTATAGCAAAAGTGAGAAAAATGTGGAGATTTTTTTCCCCCTTACAACTGGAAACAGTGTTAACTTGCTTTTGCATCAGAAGCACACAAGATCTTATTTACCTTGTCCAATTTTGCTTTCCAGTGGGGTTCAAGTACCCTTTAAAGCTTCCCTGAAAATGGTTTCTTGGTTGCCAGGATATTTAATCAGCATTCCTCTTTTTTTGCAAACTATTCTAATGAGGCTCCTGAAAAGCCATTATGTAACACAATGCAATGCTACAATAGAGCCTCACATTGCAGTACTAAGCTGTGCCGCTTTATATTTTTATTCCCAGGCACAGCTAGATAAAGAGTCACATCTAATTGCTTTACAGTCCTAAGGTGAACTCATTAACCATCACATTTGTAGCACTGGCTGTACTGCAAGTATAATCAGCATGATTATAAGTACTTATTCAGAGTTCTCTGTTTTCAAAGTATGTATTCCGTACATTTCATTCTGAGCAAATGGAAAGTGTTCCTGATCTTTCTAGCTCTTTTACAATTGACAGTATTTTCCATAGATGTAGTTCCAAAATTTGACTACATTTTTTCATTTAAAAAGTCCCATTTTAGCTTTTGGTGGTGCCAAAAGCACCACAGCTTTTCTGAGCAACTAATTTTTAACAAGAACCATATTTTATATTGAGCAAGGGCTGAAGGATGTAAACATTAATACTGTGTAGACAATTCTCCCTGCCACACCTGGGGCCAAGGAACATATTGGGGATGGACGGACAGGATCACGCTGCTGGCCACAATTCTGACATCCATGTATTCACCATTGCATGAAAACACCCTATGCATGTACAGGTGCACACATGTAGAGTTCCTCCATGCATCTGGGAATCTTTGGGCAATCAACATTCTTGATAATATAAAGAAGCTATAGGTAGGTAGTCCTGGTATCACCACTTTTTCCTGCTTCTTCCCAGTGTTTGCATCCCAGGATGTGTTTTCCTTTCCAGACACCTTTCGCACTGCACATTTTCTTTGCTGTAGCTAAATGATACATAGTTTGGCTGGAGAGCAAAGTCAATGATAATTAATTTATCAGTTTGAAATGGAATAAAAGGGTTTTTTGGGGGGGGGACACAAGTGAGGACTGAGGAGGCAAAGAAGAACTGCTATTGTTCTGGGTAGGCTAACTATGCCTAGTTGTTTCTCTGGACTGTTAGCTGCCTTTGTTTTCTCAGCCTTGTTGGACAAATAGCGTACAATTTGGAGGCTCACACAGGCATAAGGAAGGAGAGACACTGAGCTAGTCATACTGGTGAAGTCAGGAAGCAGGCATGGAAGGAAGGAAGTTTAGTGAAGACATCAAATCATCTAAACTCTTTGCCGATTAGCCTGAGGTGGAGATGAAAAAGGCATGCCTTATATGACACAACATGTTTGCTTTCCCCTCGGTTGGGGAAACTACCAGCCCACGTTTTTCTCAGTAATATTCGGATATGCCAGCTATGTAAGAATGCCATTGCCTATCTTTCTGCATTATGGGGCTAAGAGAAATGTTTGAACACACTAAATATTGGAGGACATGATATGGTCCAAAAATTGATCCTGGGCTTTTTCCGCAGACGACTGAGCCAGAGACCCACAGCTGAAGAACTGGAGCAGAGGAACATTCTGAAACGTAAGTCACTGCAAGTTTGAATACAAAGACGTTGAGAGGGCAGGAGGAACAAGAAAGAAACCTGGGGTGTAGTATGTCCAGGGAGGCTCCTGTGAGCCAGGGACCCTGTTCAGTCCTCTTTTTCTTTCTGCTCCTGCCAGATATGTTTTTATGCCCTTTAACATCTGCAGCAGGTTTCTTCTAAAGCCATATTTGAAATATAACCAATATCAGCATGTTTAGTTTGAAGCTTGGGTGATAATACATTTGGGTCACAAATAATGTCTAGAATACCCAAAGTAAAATTCAGGGTCATAGTTTGCTCTTTTTCTTTTAATTTTGCAGCAAAATTAACTCAAATTCTAGTAGAACCTTGTATAATTTATAGCCAGTTTTCTAAGTTATCACTTTTCAAACAAAGCAACATCTTTCTAGCAATTCTGCATTCCTGAACTATATTATTATATTTCTAAAGTCTCAAAAAAAAAATTACATGCAAAGACAAACCTGACTTGTACATAGTGGGCCATTTGCTGTGTAATCATTGTTAATTATTGCATCTCAGCCTAAGAAAAACATAGCAAATTCAAATATATTTGAGTGATAAATGATTGAGTTATGTATAACAATGGAAACTCAAAGCGCAGAGAAAATAGCATCTTATTGCTTTAGAATATGATCCTAAGTACATTTACTTAAATTAAATCCCAGTGAAATAAGTATGCCTAAGTTTGATGTGTTTAGCTTCAGAGTTCTAATAAGTTGTTCTTTTAGAAATCAAAGGTTTCCATAGGTGTACATACCTGCATAATTTGAATGGTGAGCCTGCTGTGGAACCACATTCACTCTGTTTTGGTCAGATGTACTACTCTTAAGCCACCCTCAAAGGAAACCCCTTTTCCTGTTTGCAGCACATAAGGCTGTGCATAATGTTGATTGGCTGACTCTTTTGGCATCACGAAGCCACCTTCCCACCTTCTCAGTAGAATTTTCTGAATTTAAAAAAAAAATTGTGGATTTAAAAAAAAAAAAAAGTAATGGGCACCAAACAAATGTTTTCTCTGATAAACTTGTAATGCACTGGAAATGAACAGATATTTGTATCACACTTGTCAGCAAGTTCTGACTAGGTGTTGTTGGCTGCTGTCCATCTTCCCCTGTTGTGAGGTTTTTTATTATTATTATCAAAATTATTGTTATTGGGTTGGATTTCAAGAACAGAGAGCAGAAGAAAGCTCACTCAAGGGACCTTCCATGCCATCTCCTTCCCACAGCAGCCCCCTATGCCCATCCAATTCTCTCCAGATGTCAAGGGAACCTCCAGAAAGATGTTAGGTGGGCTATTAGAGCTGAAGCAAGACTGGAAGGAGACAAGTGAGATTTGACTCTTCCTGTGCAAATTGAAACCACAAGAATAGCAAGGAGTCAAACCATTCTTATTATTATTTAGAAAAGGCCTAACATTTTTAGGCAGTATACAAACATTAAAAACAATTCATTCCTTTGGCCACATATGTTCAAATGTGTCTTGCCACAGGCCAGTTCATTTTCCAGCTATAGGATAACTCCTTTAAGGTTTCTGGTAACTGCATACTCCCTGAAAGTATGCCATGATGGTCAACTTGATATCATAGATGTTCTTATGAGTTGAGACTAATTTCCTAATAAGCTTCAGGTTGTGGGATGATATGCAATGAAGTTGCAGGGATGCCCTATTACCACAATGTATTGTACGTATTATGTACACAACACTCTTAGGATTCATTCCAGAAGTATTCCATAGAAGTGCAATTTTGCATCAGAATGAGCCTTGAGCTGCTTGCCCTATCACAGTGCTCCCAACTGAAACTAGTGTTATCATTCCTCTCTTTCCCCACATCAGAGAGGCCCTGAGGCACAGAGGTAATGGTTGAAAAAGCTCTGGCTCCTTGCCTAATCAGTGGGATAAACAGAGACATGTTAAGGAATAAAATTCATGCTGACACTTGGGCACAGCAAGAAGAATCTGAATGTTTTGTAAGGTAAGAAGTGTGTTGGCCAAAAGAGTAGCATAAGTTCACTGTACTGGGGACCTTTCTTTCCATCAGAGGGAAGACCTGAAACATTAATAGTGCAGTCCAAATGCTTGCCAGCTTTTGTGTATTCCTCATGTCTGATCAGCCCAGCAAGTAGAACTGTATACATCTTTTCTAGCACGGAACGAGCAAGAGGAGCAGGAAGAAAAGCGGGAGATAAAGAGAAGATTAACACGCAAGGTAAGAGGTTACTTTCTTCTATCCTTGGAGGACACTTAACGCTTTTAATGAACAATTTATTTCCTTGCCATTTATATAGAAGAAGAAGCCTCTCAAAGCCTACATGTAGAAAGAGAGAGAGCTTTCTATATTCCTAAAAAGAGTGACACAAACAGTTGTGTAACTTGAACAAGGCCTGAATTCAACATCAAACCAACCTATCTGTAGTCCATTAGTGAGGTATGGCAGCTCACCAGGGTCTCAATAAATAGCTTGGGGCTGCAAGAATAGTGGATGGGGTTTTTCAATCACCTGGCAAATTACTGTGCACAGATGGTGTGATGTATTTGGCTTGATGGGTCCCAGATTGTGCAAGCCACTTCAATGTTACATTTCCCAATCGATATTTTATATTTATGTTTGCAAGGAAATGGCTAGAAGATGCATGCTTTTGTATTGTCAGAATGATGCTGTCTCAAAAAGCTTTTAGATTGTTCTCAAAAAGGTGGTTCAGAACATAACCAGATCTTCTAGCCAACACAGAGTTGCAACTCCATGTTTAGTCCACGCTGTGAGTTCTCTACACATATAAATGACAGCTAGTGTTGTGGAACTGGGCATAGGGAACCTCACCCAGAAATGACATTACTTCATGCAGTGAGTTTCACTAGATGTTACAAGAGACAGAGGGAGAATTGGAAACAGGTCTGCAGTTTCATGGCAGCAGTCCCATATTCTGATCTGAAATGAAGTTTCTTTTTGATTGCAAAAGAAAAACCTGTTGGAATCATGGTGCTCATATATCATGGGGCCAGGGACAAAGCTACTATTTTATTGCTCCTAAAGAATATAATAGATTGCCATTCTTCTGGCTGTGTCACAGTCTCCCCCTCCCCATGCACAGTGAATTAACTGGAAATGACTGACAAATTGGGGTGAAGACAAGCAAATGCTCCTGTAGTTTGGAGAGAGGTAGATGGCACTGAAAAGGCATCCTCTTTTGAACATTAACAAGTAAACTTGGGCATGATGTACAGGAAATACAAACCCCAATAGGATTTGCAGGCCAATCTGATGGATATTTTCTTCCTTTAAGGTCAGTGGGACATACTCTCCAATGTCTGAACACAGAATTGTAGCTTTAACTGCATCATTCAGTGCTTAAAAATTTCAGTGGAACTGATTCATGTGAACCCCCCATTCCCCACAATCACATTTAAGTCACAATGTCCAGTGCAGGGTGTGCAGTGTGCACTTGTATGTGCATATGCCCTATTCTGCAAACTTTCACCCACATTTTTAGGTGAACGTTTGATAGGTATCTACACAGCCCACATCACACTTCATGCATATGTATGATGGCAGAGTGAACTTGCATGTGAGCATGCTACTCCATCACAGATATTGCACTTCAATGTATAGATTGTGTGAGCCGTACCTAAAACATGTTTATCTTACTCTAAATTTTCCCCCCATGTGTCTAAGGGCCCAGTCCTGTCCAACTTTCTGTCACTGACGCAGCCACAACAGAGCCCCAATGTTCCCCAATGTTCACAACAGAGCCCCAATGTTGAGGAGGCCTCCACAACTGTCCTCCCTTTGCAGGATGCAGTGTGTGCCCTGTTGGCATGGTTGCATCGGCTCTGGAAAGTTGGATAGGATTGAGCCCCAATTATTCTTTTCAAGATCGTGTAGGCAGAAGTAAGAAATAATCCACAGGGTACAACTTTGGGGAGAAGAAACCCATGCTACTCCTTTGAATTAGCAAAAGAAAATATTAGATTGTGTCAGGAAATGTTTTGAGAAAGTGGAGGATGTTTTTTTCAAAAGCACTCAACATTAGCCTCCTTTTGTTATCACTGAACTCATATCTTGCGAGTGCCACTCATGATGCATTAAATTGAAGAATGCACTTTTAAGGGCTAGAACCCCTATTACTTATGACATGTGAGTTAGAGGAGAATAAATCACGAGACAATACTGTATAGTTGGAAAGAATATTTATACACTGTCAGTTGAAGAGGAACAGAAAACCTTCTGATGCCTAAAAACAAAGCAACTTCAATACACATTTAATAAAGGTAAGCTCTTAAAAACAACCCCTCAGAAATGAATTAAGAAAAATATTATATTTATTAAGATTTTCAATCATCATAATATTAAGAAGAAGCAATGCCAGAAGTCACAGAAGGAGACCAAAAATAAAAACAGCACACATCCATTCATCCTCAAAAGAAAGACAATGGCATGGAAATAAAAGCACAGATATAAATGCATACAGCAGTGGTTCTCAATCTTTTAGCACCGGGACTCATTTTAGAATGAGAATCTGTCAGGACCCACTGGAAGTGATGTCATGACCAGAAGTGACATCATCAAGCAGAAAAATTTTTTAACAATCCTAGGCTGTAATCCTACCCACACTTACCCAGGAGTAAGTCCCATTTACTATCATTGTTAACAGTATATATGGAGTAGCCTGTTAAAAGTACAGATCTGTAACATTTCCCCAGTGCAGTCACATGCCATGGTAGCATTAAGTCTAATATATTAAAAATAAAATATTGAAATGAATGGGGTCCCACCGAAATGTGTTTGCAACCCACCTAGGGGGTCCCAACCCACAGTTTGAGAAACACTGGTAAAGAGCATCCATATGTCCACATTTTGCGTTTAAGGGCACAATCCTAACCAGGTCTACTCAGAAGTAAGTCGTATTTTGTTCAGTGAGGCTTACTCACAGGAAAGTGTGGTTAGGATTGCAGCTGGGCAGCCCAATCCAGAGCTGCCCAGAGTGCCGAGGCTCGGCGGCACCAAAAATGGCTGCCATCGAAGCTCCTCAGGGGAAGAGGACATTTGTCCCCGTCCTCCAAGTAAGGTAAGCAGCCCCACAATGGGGCTACTCACTTTACCAGCAACCTAAAGGTGGCCGGTAAGGAAAAGGCACTCATGAAGGGCGCACAGCCCTCCATGAGCGCCCTGGATCCTGCGGAGCTCAGCTCCGCGGATCCTCCTACCGCCCGCCCCTTGGCATGCCTCCTCCCCACCCCCGCCGGCCTTTCCCCTCTCCAGAACGCCTCCTACATCCACGCGCCCACCTCCTGTTCTGCTGCTCTGCAGTCCGGGAGACCACGGAGCCACGGAACCCAGGCAACCACCCTGGCTGGCGCTGGGCTGGCACTGGCGGGAGCCCAGCTGTGAGCCCCATGAATGTGCCTTACGGCACGTTTGCGACTGTGGTCAGCAGCACAGAGCTGTGCCATCGACCACAGGATTGGGCTCTAAGCCTTTTCTGTCCAACGTTGCATATATGCAACAGGGATCAATGTGTATACCTGTGGGCTGGGCAAAAATGGGTTAATAGATTTTCACTGTAGTGGTATCATGTTTTCTTGATGCTTATCTTGCCACAAATATCTGCCCCACCCAACTTTTGACACTCTCCTAGCCAGCCCCAATTCTTTCCCTAATCCTCCCCCAAAACACCCCCTCTACCAATAGCAGGGCTTTTGGTGTGCACCCAGGACTGCCTGCTATTTGTGCTCATGGCCCAGGCCCATGTGACAGTGTTGCAGCTTCTTGTGCCAGTGGCCCAGGTCTTGCAGTGATGGAACACAACTTCGGTCAGCGCAGAACACAAGTAGGGTTGGGCCACTGAGGGGTGAAGCTTTATTATTTTAACAATACATAGGAATTTCAAAGAGCTCTAAGTGGAGTGGATGTTTAAAGGGATCAACTTTTAGTTTCCATGTTCCTGAATATGCCCCAGAGATGCCTCTGCTCAATTAGACTTTACTAATGTCTGATTTCAAGCCTTTGACTGTATCATAGAAGGACTAAAACTTCATCCATCCCAACACTACCTGACACAAGTTGAACTGGGCCAGTCCAAAGTACCAATGAACAGAGAGCAAACACACCGCAGAAAGGTACTTTCTGAGCAAATGAGTTCAGATGATCCAAGCAACAGAGACTGGCTGACTCTATCCAAATGGTAACCCGCGAACATCTGAATATTTTAACCAGAACTGCATATGTATAACAGCTATTATTTCACAAATGCAAATTAAAAAATAAAGGGCAAAATTAGCTAAATTTTAGTATTTTGACACTTAATGACATTTGAGTGTTCTGACACTTGGGAAAACTGAAAAACTATTATTTATTTGTTAGAATATTCGACTTTGCTCATGCTACACTATTAGAGGTTTTCTTTATTTTCTAAATAGAGGTATTTTCTATTTTTCAGTGTTGTTTGCTTTCCTTTTTATTTTATTGTGTGTTTTTTTTCTTTTTCTTTATTATAATAGTAATAAAAAATGAAAAAAGAAAACTATTATTTATTTGTTAGGGCAATTTTTAATCCATCTTCTGCCCCCTACTCAGAAAGGGGCACCCAAGGCAGCTTATAAATAAAGAATAAATACAATAATAATAAAATCCAAAAAACAATAAAATACAAATGCAATACAATATATAAACATTTAATCAGGCATGCAAAACAGATAAAAGGTGAAAACACAGAAAAAGCAGAGCATAGAACAACAATAAGACCAATAAAACAGCAATCAAGCAATATCACACAACACTGAAATCAATGTAATGCTTAATCAATGCTTAACTTTGGCTGGACTTTTCTCAGTGTTTTGAGGGATTCATATACCAATATCCACAGTAAAGCCCAAATTCGGAGTTTATATTTATATGTCTACTACCTCTGCTTTACTGTGTTAAGGCAATCTCTCTCTCTCTCTCTCTCTCTCTCTCTCTTATTTTGAAAGCAAAACAATGCTAGGAAATGAGTTGCAGCTCGGTCATGCTCTTTGCTGACCTCCTGCTGGCTCAGATCAGTGCAGCTTGTGAGAAATAATGGGATATTGAGAGAGGTGTGACTAGCCAGAGGATAAGAAGATTAGGTGAGAAAATAGAAGCAGCTGCTAATTCAGATAAATTGCATTTCTTGTCAAAGAAGGAGTTGGGGGGGGAGAGTAGTATTTCTTCTATCTTACATAGAAGTAGTATTTCTATATATCTTACATAGCCCCTTCAAGAAGCCATACCCATGACTTTTTGTCTCCCCCTCTGCCCCACACACACTCCACATCTTAGCACAAAGGTTTTTGTGATACAGTTTAGGTCCTCTGCCTCTAGAATCTGACTCTTAAAGGAAACATTGTTGCATCATTACTTAAATTTTAGTATTGAAACAGCAAACCAAAAAAGGGATAATACAGTGGGACACCTCTTGGTTGCTGTCATAGTAATAGTTGAAATACTGAGCAAATTCTCAGCATCTCAGACCATGTTTTATTCATCCTACAAGCAGTTGATTGGATGTTGTCTGACATTCCTAAGCTGCAAATCCACAAGCTAGTGCCATTGTGATTTTCCCTGTTTTGCAAGCAGAAAAAACTGGGCTGTATAAAATATTTACTTGCAAATTAAGTATCAAAATTTGAAACTAATAGCTTGTTTTTTCTTTTGGCTTTGGCAATGACAAATATATAACCTTCCTTACTGTTCCCACTCAGCATGGATAGTAGGTACTCGTGACTTTGTGGCATGCCTGGGTGAGAGCGCAAGAGCCCACAGCCCTGGATTGCTCCTGGCTGCCTGTTCAGCTCTTCTTTGCTGCCTGGTCCCTAGATCAGTAGGCTACAAACAGAGTAGACAAGATATATCTAAGGCACAGTGAAGGTAGAGCTTCATATGTACTAGAGTCTGCACTGTAGCACTAGCTTATACCTTGGACTTAACTTGTGGCACAGTTGCCAGTAAAAGGTTAGCCATCACTGACATAGGGTCTGATTCCAGTGTCACATTCCGTTTATAGTAGCATAATTCAGGGGGATTCAGATAACTATGCAGTACTATGGTGGCAGATAACTATGCAACTATGGTGGCTTCTTGAAATCTCATTTGGTTAGCCGTTTTTTGGATTCCAGCCAAGTGAAAAGTCAAATGTTATCACCACCATCACCACCTTGCTTCTCTGGACTTCTCTGGGGTTATGAGAATATCATGGTTCACCACATGGTGAAAGACTTCAGTCCACTGGCTTTCCCCATGAGCTACCATTTGAGAGGTTTTTAAGTGACCATCAACAATAATTGCTGGAATACTGACCCATCTGCTCACTTTTCTGGAACTGTGACTTTCATACCTCATTAAAATCTGAGCAAAAGAAGAAGCTCCTGCACCATCTTCATATTTTTCCCATGATGCTTATGCAACAAAACTACTCAGTGGTTTGTGCCCATTCACTGGTATGAAATCAGAGTCATGTGGTTGGAGATGCTTTCTCGTGATTATCAGAGACTTCCGTGAAATCTGTCCAAGGCTGTGAAGCTGTTTCTTACAAGAAACAGCTGTAAAATATAGAAAGTTTTTACTGGGAAATAGCCAGTTGCCTTTGTGACAAAGAATACATTTCTAGGCATGTTACATTTTTCACATAGACCAAGATTATCTAGAAAAAGGAAAATATGGACATGTGTGGAGCTTGACTGTGGTGCAAGTGCCCTTCTGTTTGCATCCTGCCCTGCTAATATTTACAAACAGATATGTCCAAGGCACTGCTATGACTCAGTTCTTTCTCATATTCCTTCCTCTTTGCTCTAGATATCTTGGCCCCAGGCAGAGTTCACTGCCACACCCAGAGCTCATAGTGAAATCAAAGGCTGAAAAATGCGGAGGACCAAAGGGCAAACAAGTGCTCAGTGAGCATATTAAATTTCTAACCCATTCATAATTATGTACTCCCTCCCAAACCTCAGTCTTACTTAGCTATATTTGGCATCCTTACAGAAACTTAACAGTACCTCTAAATTTGGAATAAATTTGTATCCCGAGGTGCAAGTGCAAGAAGGATATTAAATCAGAGGAACCACAAGATGTTGCTTTTCATGATTCCATGAAAGCAGAATGTGGTGCCACAGTACAGAAAAGCTTGCAAACAACATTATCTTGTTGTGGAAATCCACGTTCTCCATTAGGCTTCTTTAGAAATGCTGAGGTTCTTCCACTGATGAAACGCTTCTTTTATGCCTTAAAGCAGCAGTCTCTAAACCACGGACCACTTCCTGACATGGAGCATTCCATTCCACTGCAGCATCTTATCTTTCAAGCCGATATTCCCAGAATATTCCCACTTCATTCTGGGCAGCTACTTTCACCCAGAAATTGGGGCACAGAGCTTGCTGGAACGACAGACAGTGGAAGCAACTGCACAGTGCGAATTTTTTAGAAGAACGGCTTGAAAGATAACACACTATGGCAAGGAACTTTCTGTTCCACATGGGAAAGCCTTTTTGCAAACACGAATCTGGCCCGCAGGCTGGGGTTTGGTGCCTGCTACATTAAAAATGCAGCCTAGTCATGACATTCCCTTGGATAGGCAACTTCATTCTTTTGGTTCTGGACTATGATTTCATTTCTCCATGTGGCTAATAGCCCCTCCACACCCAGGGACTCCTCCATTCACTCCTTCGTTCATTCAAACACTCCTCCATTCCTCCCCCACCCTGCCCTGTTCCTCCCACCACCCACCCACCACACTGGCTTTCCTGCAGTAACTGGCAGCAGCAACATGGCTACCATTTGCAGTGGTGGTTCCAGAGTGCCTGCCAGCAGCATGCATACAGTCCTTCCATATGGCCATTTACGACAGAACGGCTGCTCCTGTGTCATAAAGCCCAGTTAGGATTGGACTGTCACTCTGTTAAAGCAGGTTGTGTGATTCTTCTTTCTCTTCAATGGCTTCCGTCTGTAGAATTTTTCCAGCTCTCACAAGCTATCTTAGGACTGTCCTGATTGTCAGGGATGGAGCTCCTTGTTTTCCTAAAATTTGATTACCTATCCCAGTCATCTTGAGAGCAGACTATATCCATCCCGTTAAGGCCTTTTCTCTAGACAGTGTTTCTCAAACTGTGGTCAGGACCCACTAGGTGGGTCACGAGCCAATTTCAGGTGGGTCCCTATTCATTTCAATATATTTTTCATATATTAAACTTGATGCTACCATGGTATGTGACTGCATTTTGGGGAAATGTTACAGACCTGTACTTTTAACCAGCTACTATGTCTATGCTTTTAACAATGATAGTCAATGGGATTTATTCCTGGGTAAGTGTGGGTAGGATTGCAGCCTAGGATTGTTAAAAATGTTCCTGCTTGATGATGTCACTTCGAGTCATGATATCACTTCTGTTGGGTCCTGACAGATTCTCGTTCTAAAAAATGGGTCCCAGTGCTAAATGTGTGAGGACCACTGCTCTAGAACAACCAGCCCATGGGTAAGTCACCTAGGGCCCAATCCTGTCCAGCTTCCCAGTGCCGATGCAGCCATGCTAGTGCGGTATGCGCTGGATCCTGCAGTAGGAGTGCATTCACAGATACCTCTTCAAGGTAAGAGAACAATTATTTCATTTCCTGAGAGCTGCATTGCAGCTGCATCGGCACTGGGAGATTGGTTAGGATTGGACCCTTACTCAGATTGGAGGAGAACCTTAAGTAGGCCAGATAAATCCTGTGTGCATTCCAGCTGCTCACCACAGCTCCAAAGAATCATAAACTTTCCATTTTGGAGTGGCACCTTTCATTCCTGAAACATTCCTGCTTCAGTAATTGACTTCATTATCCATGCTAGTGACAGTGAAAATTGAGGCTTCACTATTCCTTTTAAATCATTTTCTTCAGTCTATATTTAGCCTGCAAGCCTTTTTACTTTGATCACTTGTCATTACAAAAAATATAAATAGAGCATTATGTTTAAATAAAATCTTACTACATTTACATAGCAACCAGAATCTGTACTGAAGCTTGAATTTGGTGATAACACTGATGCTTCAGTCTTAATTTAATGTGGGGTGGGGGAAACACACATTATGGCACAATTCTGTTCAGGGCCTGTGCCTGCAGAACATGTATTCTGCCGGTGCGTGTTGTTGCAAAAGTGTAGTGAAGCTCTTTGTGAGTGCGAGCAACTGATGTGCCAGCTGGAAGGCTGGAGTCTTCCTGCGCATACAGGCAGCTGTTGGGATGCCCGCCAGAGCAGGGAAGTCCAGAGCAGGGGAGGAGGTAGAATGGGGAGGAGATAGTGGCAGGGTGGCAGATTGAGTCAGGAGGGAGCAGGATTGGAGGCACTGGCACATGCCATATCCTAACCCCCTCCCTGGGTCTGATCCACCTGTACAGATCTACTCGAGCTTGCACCAGCAATATTGCTAACGCAGGTCTGAGTTGGCCTATAGCAGTAGGACTTACCCCAGGGCAAGGGGACCAATGTTCCCTTACCCCGAGGGCACCTTCAGCAGCCCAAAATCCTGCAAGATACAGCAGCAGCCACACCAGTGCTGCTGCGTCACCTTCTGGGGATTTAGATAGGATCACCCGGCAGGACAAAGTTCCAAACAACACAGTCCTGGAACGAGCTGGAATCCCTAGCATGTATGCACTGCTGAAACAGAGATGCCTGCGTTGGCTTGGTCATGTCGTAAGAATGGATGATGGCCAGATCTCAGAGGATCTCCTCTGTGGAGAACTCGTGCAAGGAAAGCGCCCTACAGGTAGACCACAGCTGCGATACAAGGACATCTGCAAGAGGGATCTGAAGGCCTTAGGAGTGGACCTCAACAGGTGGGAAACCCTGGCCTCTGAGCGGCCCGCTTGGAGGCAGGCCGTGCAGCATGGCCTCTCCCAGTTTGAAGAGGCACTTGGCCAACAGACTGAGGCAAAGAGGCAAAGAAGGAAGGCCCTTAGCCAGGGAGACAGACCAGGGACAGACTGCACTTGCTCCCAGTGTGGAAGGGATTATCACTCCCGAATCGGCCTTTTCAGCCACACTAGACGCTGTGCCAGAACCAGCATTCAGAGCGTGATACCATAGTCTTTCAAGACTGAAGATTGCCAACTACTGGGCTGTTAGTATGTGTGTAAAAGATTAAATATCAACTGTACCTTTGAATTCCCCAGCTTTGGGTCTCATCTTTGATATTTAATGTCATGTTTCTGGGGAGTTATTGCTTATATAGTTTGGGATTGAAAGGAAAATAAATAACCATTTTGAGACTGCTATGCTAGCGGTGGCAATGATACAAATTCTATTTTTCTTTCAGTGATGGTCTGCATTTTAAAGTTAGCTATCCCTGTGTAAATGTTAACACTACTTAAAACACATTCAAGCCACAACAGAGGGCAACTTCATGTGTGCTCACCATTTAGGAAAGAGCAAAGATATTTGTATACACAGTGCATCTCACCATGCAACCAAGAATGCATGCAAGGGATTTGCTTCCCTTTTGGTGTGGTTGTAAACTTTTTTGCAAGACCTAGGAGCCAACAACATTTACTTCATAGAGATGCCGACTGGAGGACTCTACTGAAGAAAATCTCTTTCATTCTGCTGACATTAAAAGCACTGTGCATTCAAGGGGAATAAATCCCTTGAGATCAAGTTCTGCCCTTGGGTAAATACACAAACTTACCTATATGGCAAACTTATGTATTTGGACTGTAACCATAGGTTTATAAAAAGCTTTTGGCACAGTTGGCCTACTTTTTAATGCTGCTGTTTTTGAATTATTTTAGAATAATGAGGATACTGTAGTTCCTTGACAAACTCTCCTGGTTGATAGGACACCGATAGGAATATTGATATTCTTCCTTTCCCTCCAAACAAATGGAGCACTCAAGGCAGCATACAATGTTGAGAGAAAAGAGTAAAATTCCAAAATAGAAACAGAATATAAAGTCGCATATAATTGTAAATGTCATGAACAATTAAAACACACGTGCGTTCATTACAACAAAATTCAACCACAAAACCCAAAGCGACTACCAGCAACTAAGAAAGGAAGGACAGGCAGAAAAGGAAAGTCTTGATCCCTTGCTGGAAGGCTACATAACGTCAAACCAAACTGCCTTAATATGTGTCCTTACTTAGAATTAGCCCCATTGAACTTGAATGGGTTTCTCACATGCCTAAGATAGATCTGGAAGAAACAAATGAAAAAGTAAATAAGCAAATATAATTCAACCTCACTTTGTATGAATGAATAACTAGTTTAAAGCACATTATTAGACAATATAGCTGTTGTGGTTGGGACTTGCCTGCCTGACTTTTCAAATGTAAACATCATGTAGAAGAACCTAAGATGTGCCCCCTCTGAACACCCTCACTGTTCAGTGGAGTTGTGGCAGATAAGTGATAACTATGAAAAGCAAACCTTCCATTCATTTCTATGGTGCTCTGGAATTCCAAAATAACAGGCAGTCTTTTTGTAGAGGGAATGCCTGCACATACCTTGATAGAAGCCTTTCATCTGAAACTAAAAAGAAATAATTATTAATCTACCCACTTCTGGATACCTGTCATTAATTGGAAAACAAAGGTGCATTTCTTTTAACATGTTTTTGTCTATGCAAGAAATGGGCAAATAGGTTTGGGGAAGACTGAAGCTGTGATCCCATTTTCCCCTTTGCTCCTACAGCTAAGTCAGAGGCCTACAGTGGAAGAGCTGCGTGAGAGAAAAATTCTCATCCGCTTCAGCGATTACGTGGAAGTGGCAGACGCTCAGGACTATGACAGGCGGGCAGACAAACCATGGACACGGCTCACAGCTGCTGATAAAGTATGTAGAAGAAGTTTAGAGGAAACCTTCTTGGATTGAGCATCCATTTGTGTGATGTCTCACAAAGGACCAGTGATGAAAAAACCTAGTCAAGTTTTGTTCCACAGGCAACTTTGAGGATGGAATGGGAGATACCACAGGGTAGAGCTCTGCAGAATGCCTCTGACAAGTGAACAGGCAGGGGTGGTGTGGTATCAGGAGTTGGCTGAGCCCTGAACCCGTGCAGAACTCTGCCTCCCCCCCACATTGCTTTGTTTTACTTTCTGCTGTAAAGAATCGTTGGCAGTTGCTTAAATTTGCATTAATTCCAGTAAAATCAATGGGCTATTTACACTGCCACCGGGCTTAGCATGAAGAAAATTAGGCCTGTAATTATCTGAGAAATATCTTGCTGACAGCACTTATGCTTGCTCTTTTTGCTGAGTAGTTCCACCAGAGGCAGACATTTTGCAAGCAGTTCTGTACATCATCACAGCACACACACCCCAATTCAGTACTTACCCTGGTGCTCAGGCTTGCTGTATGCTCAGCTACTGAATAAAAATCAGTTCAGTATATATTTTTCACAAGTAAACAGGTTTGACAAACTATGTTTCTTTCATGATCCTTTCTTAATCCTGGTTTTCTGGGACTGATTTATATACCAGGTATATCTGGATAAAAAGGAGGGCTTTTCTTCTCTTTTGTTCCTGCTCCCTGCCACTAATCTTAGAAGACTGTCATATGATGTCAAGTCAATTCAAGAAACCTTTATTGGCATATTTAAAATACAAACAGTGTAAAACAAAAGATAGGATGGAGGAATGCATGAATCAGACAGTTCACCTCCGGCCTTAACCAACCAGATTTTACTACATAGGCTCAACCATTTATGACCATCATAGACACAGTCTCTTGATTATCATATTTATATATTTAGCTACCACTCCAGAAAGCTTTTCATTTGCCCCACTGAGTATCTACTGTCACATGATCATTCGATTGAAAATGCTGAAGGCAGTTTAAGAGACAGGTCACTTCTCATGGTGTATATAGTCATCCAACTGATATTTGCCTCTCATATTTATATTGTTTCAAAAGCCTCCCAAACCTATTTGATCAGAAATGATAATAGAATAAAAGGGGGGTGTGATTGGGGGGGGCATGCACATGCCAGTCTGGGGAGATGCAAAAAAAAAAATCAAACTTGTTTGCTTGTTTGTTTGGAATGTTTATGTAACACTTTTCAATGGGAGTAGTTCACAGAGATATTTGCATAGGAAAATCAATCAGCATATGGTTCCCTGCTCCAGAGGGGCTCAGGGCCCAAACCTATCCAATTTTCCAGTGCCAGTGCAGCTGTGCCAATGGGGCGTGCACTGCATCCTGTGGTGGGGAGACATTCACAGAGGCCTCCTCAAGTTATACGAACATTTGTTCCCATACCTTGGGCTGCATTGTGGTTGCACCAGTGTTAGAAAGTTAGATAGGGATGGGCCCTCATAGTCTAAAAAGAGATTCAGAAGAGACACCAGCAACAGCCTCTGGAAAAGACATCATACTAGGGTGAAGAGGGACAGTTGCTCTGCCCCTGCTAAATATAAAAGGTTGCCACTTTGAAAGGTGCCTCTTTGCCAGTTAGCAAGGGTTTTATTGTATTGATAAAGAGCATCCCACACTCACTCCAAATTTCAACTGAACTGCTCTAGAGTCTCCTTTTCTTCTAGGGTTCTTGGATGGGCTCAGGTTATATTTTATCTCTTGAATCAGCCCCCTTGCAATTACAGAGAGGCACACTCATCCTAGTTCCTCTCCTGTTTTCCAGGGGACTCTTTTTCATTGCATATGTATACACTGCCCTCACATGCAGTTAAAAAGGGGAGGGACCATGTCAGCAGCATGTGGCCTTCTAGGCCTTGCACAAGCAGAAGCACTCTACAGAATAGTGTAGACTGAGGCTGCTGCACCATTGGCCAGTACAACACGCAAATAGGATTGGGCTCTAATATGCTCACTTCTCAAATTACATAGCGAAAATAAACAGCAAAGGAGATAATACCATAACATGAAAAACTACTCCAGATTTGCATGCTAGAGGAGAGATTGTGTGCACTGTTCTGGATGAATTACCTTTGCAGCTTGGTTGTCCTCCTGCAGTCGGTGGTATGACTGTTCCTTTTTGTAAGTGTCCTTTATCACATCTTGAGGAAAAAATCAAACCAACAGCACTCATAGAAGTTGACAGTTTGTTCAACTTAATATTTGTCAGCTGTCATGACTGAGAGGTTTTTTGCCTTTTGGAGGCCTATAATGCCTTTCAAAAATCCTTTCACACTAGTAGATTTATGTCCAGAATCCCTTAGCATAAACTATTATCTGGCCCTATTATAGGTCCGGAACAATATTCCCAGCAGGAGACACTGTATTCACAGGATTTAAGTAGTGGGCCCCAAATTCTTTTTTTGTTTTTTTCTTTTCTTTTGTTTTTTGCATTTTGGTCTCTATTAAATCAGCCTGTGTTTGAATAGAATGATGTCAATACATAGCCAGCTTTGAAAACATTGGTGATCTTTGCAATAACCCTAAACCAGGGGTGTCAAACAGAAGACCCATGTGCCAAATACATCTGTGGAAGAAGAAACACCAGCAAACAGCCACTAGAAAAGCCACTGTGCTGGAGTGAAGAGGGACAGTTAGACTCTAGTCCTATCCAAGTGGTGCACCAACAGAGCATGTGCTCTGTCCGCATGCCAGGCTTTTGCACTCTAGCAAAAGCGCTGTAAAGTGCTTTGCAATGGAGCAGATAGGTGTGCCAGTGGGAAGAGCAGAGCCTTCCCACTAGGGCCAGTAGATGCACAGACACCCACCAGAGCAATAAGTCCAGCAAAAGAAGGATGGCGGGGAGGGGGTGGAATGAGGTGGGGGGAGGGCAGCAATGGGGGCAGGAGTAGACGGATCAGGCCTGGGAAGGGGTGGGATCTGCGATGCCTGTGTGCACCGTATCCTTTCACCATTCCTGGGTTTGATCTGCCAACACAGATCAACAGACTTGGGCCAGCAATATCACTGGCACAGGTCTGGGTTGTTCCACTGTGGCTGCTGATAGAATTATCAGGAAAGATCAGATGCCAAATCCCCGCCTGTCCCAGCAACAGGCTTATGTACCACAGAGGTTCTCAAACTTCTCAGGAGTAAAACTCCGGAGATAAGTCGTTGCAGGAGGAGGTGAAGGCAGTGATGTGATGATCCCCATGATCCATCACTAACGGAGGGGAAAGACTTTTTTTTAACTCAGGGGGCTGCTGCAACATCCAGGAGGTGCAGGGACCCCCTCACAGCCCTCCACAGGACTCCAGAAGTGGTTTGCAGTCACTTATTTTCAGTATTCTAAGACTTGGGGAGCCCAAGGGCTGTGCGAGGCTCCATGCACCTCCTGGATGGTGCAGCAGACCCTGTGAGTTTAAAAAAACCCTTTGCCCCATTAGCGACGCAATCCTGGGGATTGCTGCCTTCTCCCACCCTTTTAAGGGGCCAGAGGCTGAGGCTCCTAGGCAGGGGTGTCGCAATGCCTCAGTTTGAGAACCTCAGCTTAAAGGCAGTGCTTCCCAAAGTGTGGGCCTTGAACCCACACACAGTGAGTTGTGATGTGGACCCTCCCCCTTGTGCTGATTTGGCTCCAAATAGGAACCATTGTGGAAGCCCCAGTACTTACCTCAGCACCCAGAGGCCTTTCCCAGCCTGACAACCTACTCTGCAAGCCTCTGGAGGCCTCAGAATGGTCCTCAGAAGCCTCCATAAGTCATTTCCAGTTTCCAAAAGCCGCTTCCAGTTTGCTTCATACAGAAGCCTATAGAGTGGATCACCAGCCCGTTTGAGGCCGCCAGCACCACCAGGAGTGCAACGACCCACTGCAGAGAATGAGTGCTGGTGGTGCTGCTAAGTTTGGGAACCTTGCCTTAAAGGTAATGTCTAGCCAAGCAGAGGCTTGGACCAGCTGAAGCTTCTAGAAGGTGACCTCATCAGCTGATGCAACACCAATTGATGTAACACAGTGGCAGTCCAGGGGGACAAAAGCCCCAGGCTGCCTTTGAGGGTGGTGGTGCTGCTGCTGCCTCTGCCTGTCTTCCAGAGCCCTTCCAAAGGCTGGGGAGGCCCGGTGCTGCATCCCCAGTTGAAGTCCAGCATGAAGGTCGTCTTATCTGATTTCTAAGTTTAGTGGCTACTGAGAAGACTGATCAGGTTCCTTGTGCAATCTCAAACAGTACAGTTTTCCTAGGGCAAACTAAGATGGCTTCTGGCCTAACAAAATGGAATCCAGCCTGACCCAGTGCTTATTATCCTATTCATCACAAGCAGACCTTGAAGAAACCTCAAAAACCTTTCTTTCTTTCGGCTGTTTTCAAATATGCCGTTTTCAAATATGAAACAAATGCAACAGAACTAGCCTGGAAGGACAGTGCAAAAGGCAGGGGTTAATTTCTAAAATGGGGGACATGTACATATCTGTGCTTTAAAGTCCACCCAATAAGCTCAAGCCTGTCTGGCAGCTTCATAGGCCCTATTGCCTAAGAGATCTGACAATATTTGATGGTATGGTGCTGAATATATGCTTGAGGGACTCTTTCATTTATTATTACTTCATGTGGAGACCTATTAACCTTTTTGCACTAACAGGCAAAATGTCCTTTTATGACATTTAATGTCATTTTATGACATTTAAATTCACTATAGCTATCCTACATGTCATAAATTTCAGATCATACCAAGGACTACTGGGACAAAGAAACAATGGCTGTTCCCCCTTTGAAAATAAAAAAGGAAGTAGTTACTTGGATGAGTAGTTGTCCCACATTTAAAATGTTGGTTCTATTCCCTTGGATGTCAGCCAAAATAATGACTTCCTATCCCACCACTGAGGTCCCATTAGCATAGCAAAGCTAGGAGGATTACAGTATCACTTCTGTTGTGAATAGACACCAAGCTTTTCATTTGATATTCATTTGAGCTTACATAGAATTGACACAGACTGTCCCTCTTGCTTTTCATGGCCATTTGGCTCCACAGTTGTTCGTTTTTTCTGTACCCACGTAGGAGTGTGGGCATACTCACACTTGTGTGTGCATGCAGGTATATATACATACAGACCGAGTAAGGAGAACACTTAATGTACTTGATGAAGTTAGTGCTAATCAATTAAAGTATCTGCCACAATACATCTGTTGATCTTTAAGGTACTCAAAAACTATGGTTTTTGCTTCAAATTAAATTACAAATTAAAATACAGCATACTATTTATCTGTATGTATTTATTGAAGTTCCCTCCCCAGCTCCTTTAGAGTGTTCAAAACATTTCACAGAGATTGTCAGGCATTTTATTTTATTTATTATTTGTTTATTTATAGAATTTATATCCTGCCTTTCTGTCCCGGTAAAGGGCACTCAAGGCAGCTTACAAAAGAAATCATATAAAAACATAAAATATATAAATATGTATTAAAATAAAACATTTAAAAACATTAAAACACAATAAAACTTCGAACCCAAAATTAAAATAAATTTTATAAATAAAAGTCATGCCCCCTTGTGTCTACATTAAAAGGCTTCTTTGAATAAAAAGGTCTTAAGCCCCCCACAGTAAGGACTCTAAAGAGGGAGCTGTTCTCAGTTCCAGGGGGAGGAAGTTCCACAGACGGGGAGCCACCACCAAGAAGGCCCTCTTTCTTGCCACCATCCCCCTCACCTCCACTGGTGGCGGCATAGTCAGAAGGGCCTGCTCTGATGACCTGAGAGGACGGGTTGGACTGTATGGAAGGAGACGGTCCCTCAGATACCCTGGACCCGAGCTGTATAGGGCTTTTAAAGTTAAAACTAGCACTTTGAATTCAGCCCGGAAATGAACTGGCAGCCAATGTAGCCGCCGAAGCAGCAGCTTGACTGAGTCAAACTGACGAGCCCCAGCAACCACACGGGCCACCGCGTTCTGCAGTAATTGTAGTTTCTGGACCGTCTTCAGAGGCAGCCCTAATGCTGACTTCATTTCATTCAGTATTGTGAGCCCAATGTTGTAAATGTACAGAGGCTATGGTTGGAACAAGTTTGCTTTCCTCAAACTGCCCATAGCTGAACTGGGGGCTTCCACTTTCTTTTCTCATACTGCTTTCTACCATGTTTGTGTTTGACCATCTGCTTCCAAAACAGCTGCCCAGACATGAACGAGCTCTGTGTTTATACAGCAGAGGGTTATTCTGCACCAGGATAGTTGTCTCCAAGTGGTACTACTTTGGCTTTCTTTCTTGATCACAAAGGCAGAAGATAAAGCTCTACCTTGTTATTTTCAATGTGTTTTAATGTCATGCAGAATTTCTTAAAAACTAGAAAAATTGTCCAGCTACAATGCATAGCAGCAAGAAGAAAGCTAGTCCCCAAAGAGGAAAATGGTTTTTGATCACCGCTCATGCCGAGCAAAATGAGCAAACAGCAGATGGAGGAAAGGCAAGGGAGGCAATAGGTTCTACCAACTTGGCCAACACAAAGCAACCACACTTGGGGTTAAATGAGGCCCATGCTAATTCTGAGACATTGACAACATCTGTATACATTCTGCCAATGCCTAGAATGAACTAGACTCAGATGTCTGGACACATGTCATGCTCTGTGATTTTTTTTTCCCCCATCTGAACCTTCTTGAACCAATAAAAAAAGGCTATAGGGTGTTTGTAATAAGATGCCTCTGTGCTCTCCCCATGCAGTCTTCCAGAACTCAACTCTGGCAGCCTTTCAAGCACAGGTTACAAGTTGTCCCCTTCATCTGTTTATTTCTCTTATTCTGGGTTTTGCTTTAATTAATGTACATGTGCTCTCATTTGGAGTCATTTACACATAAAACTATAACAAGCCATTTCTACACGCTGCTCACCAAGCACTGTTTACTTGCTCATGCCTCATTGCAACATATGCCTTCTTTCATCTAAGGATTCCATTGTTCTAGATTATTTTCTCCTTTTAGACTGCAATCCTATGCATATATAGTTAGGGGTAGGAGGCGGGAGTCATATTCAAGTGTTTGATTTATTTCTAAGCAAGCATGCATAGGATCTGGGTGCACTTGCGGATATGTATAACGAACGTTACCATGCTGGCCTATAGCACAAATCTGTCAGTGTCTCATGAAGTTTCATGCATAGTGTCTCTGGCAGTCTAATGAAATGCTGCCCAGAATGGCGCTGGTTTGCCACCTCCACCAGTGTTCACTCCAGCGTTGATCTACCACTGCCAGTACCCTTCTCACACACACGGGCCAAGGTAGCTAGTGGATGAGTATGGGGCAACTCCTACTGCTTGTTGCCTCCAAGAACCCTCTGCCTGATGGGAGGGGTTCAGTTGGCCTTGTGGTTGGGCCACTCGCAGGCTCTGACTATTGAAAAGTTCTGTTGCTCATTCTGGGCAAGTAACCGATCTAAAGATTCAAGACCCATTTAAAGACATTTTATTCCGCAAGGCTTTTTGTGACTTAATACTGCTTGTAATAAGTTGGAATCTGTATCTTTTTAAAATATTTTGATGTTTTGGGTTGTTAGCCACTTTGTGCTGGTTTTATATTTTGGAAAGGCATGACAGAAATTATATAAATACATTTGTTCACTTTCTCATTTCTGGCAGCATGTCTATCCTTCTGTTGATAGTTCAGAAAATGGGAAGTATTCACATCACTGTTCAGCTGTACATTTACATATTTGCTTGTCATTTCCAGGCAGCAATTCGCAAAGAGCTCAATGAATTTAAAAGCACTGAAATGGAAGTTCACGAATTAAGCAGGCATCTAACAAGGTAAGCTTTTTGGACACCGACTGTGAATAATACAGATGATGCTGACTTCAGCATCAGCCTGGCTATTTTCTATCTATAGTCACATAGTGAATGGAACATCACAGGTGGTGATATTTCTTTTCAGTGGTGTTTGAATAGTCAGCTGTCATCATAAATAGTTGTTACAACTACTGTGCTGAACATTTAGGGTTGCCAGGTCCCACACTGGAGAATTCTCCCGTCTCCTTAACAGTCGCCCCCCCCCCCCATCCTGAGGATTCAGCCATTCTGCCACCCTGGATCTGCAGCCCATCTGCTGGAGCAACCAGGGCACTTGTTGTGTACTGCAGCTTGGAGGCAACGTGAACAGCTGGGCAGGGGGAAAGTCTCTGGGTTGTGACCTGGCAATGCTATTAGCATTTTCATGACAAACCAATGCTCACGTACAGTGAACTCTCAATTTAATGGACTAATGGGGCAAAGTGGGGTCCACTAATGCCAAAAATCTGTTAAATCCAAATGCATTGAAGTCAATGGAGATGTGCATGCACAAAATGCATATGACTCATTTTTAATGAAGAAAGCATCTTTTGTTTTCAGTTAAATAGAGCGCCATTGAGTCAAGGGTTCACTGTACTACTGGCACTAGAAAATGAAATTCCACTAGTATTAGACTATCTTGGGTACTCATTTCTGTGAAGGAGCTTATCCATGATATTGCCTCGGATTTCTTTTGTAGAAGGCCACCAATGGCAATCTTATTATTGCATCTCAGGTGAGGTTATATTGCACCAGATTTACTCCAATGGAAGGCTATACAGTGGGGCTCTTTTCATTTTACTTGGTGGTATTTTATTGTTGATATGAACTCACAAGGGTGATTCATACCAGATGTGAAAGGCTCAGAACATCATATCATTTTGATATCCAGAAATCTCAGATGCTATGAAACATTAGCAAAGTGGGAACTGTGCATGGAGTTTTGTGTTTGTATGGTGGATATTTTTGCTTTTGAGTATTTGTATAAAGACTTTTTTTCATATAGGAGTCTACTATTACTGTGGTAGCTCAAGAGATCTTTCAGGAAAGGAAACTACTGCTGTTGGAACTTCAGCCCATGTTATAGCTTCTCACTCAGCTCTGTTATAAACATTTTGATTTCCGTGAGTGCCCCCCCCCCCACACACACACACACATACCAGATTTTGCTTTAGATCCAGATCTGAAGAGGACCCAGCCTGTTACATGTGGGTGTTCTACCACAATTTATTTCATGTTCATGTTTCAGCTTTCAGTGGAAGATTTTTATTGAGTTGATAGGTCAGGATAGTTGGATAATCACCTTCAGAAATCAACTATGTAAAGATACAGAACATTTGGAGGCAGCCACCTTCCTGAAGAAATTCCAATACATTCTCATTATAAAATCATTAGAAAGGTAATGAGTTTGTTGTGTCACAATGGTAATGAGTTATGTGCATGTGTTGCTTTTCTGGTGTGATGAATAAATTACTGTAGTTCTTGAGGAAGTCTACAAATGCAGTTTAAAGAAAAGACCACTTCCACCTGACTGAGAAATGCAGTTCTTGTTTTATATACGTACTGCAATGCAGTTTACACAAAAGCACAGTAGATCTACCTATGGGTGGTTCTTTGATGCATGTTTTTAAACCATGATTTCTGAGCATTTCTGCCATGTAGGTCAGTCATAGTGACTTTAACATGTCTGATATTTTAATGCAGCTTCCCAGGAACTAAGTCTGACAGCCTTTCCTTTATGTATCCCATCCTGGCTAAGTCTTTCTAATCCATTGAAGGCTTTCCTTCAACTGCTCACCTCACCACTTCATGATTCTCCTGTTTGTTTAATGTAAAGATACTGATTAATGTAATGTTCCAATTGCAGTATGCAAAATAGACAATTTTCCATTTCCCTGTTGAGAAAGCATGTACCTCTGATGTAGTGAAGAGTTCATACTGCTCTGCAGAAGAAATGTTCAGGTTGTCTTTTTTGCAAATTATAGCTGGGAAAGGAAAGCAGAACTTCATTTTCCAAGTTGTATCATGTGGTGCCTCTGAGATACATGATAAAAAGGAACATTTAAGGACCCAATCCTGTCCAACTTTCCAATGCCAGTGCAGTCACAATGCAGCCCCAAAGAATGGGAACAAACATTCCCTTACCTTGGGGATACCTCCATGACTGCCGCCCTACTACAGGATGCAGCGCATGCCCTGTTGGCATGGCTGCACCACCACTGAAAATTGGATAGGATTTGGCTCTAAATCAGTAATCTCTGGTTTTCCTAGTTCCAGAGTTTCAAAAGATTGCTGTTACTTAACTACCCATTCCTCACACCACCCATTTTCAACCACTGTGCCGTGGCACACTGGTGTGCTGTGAATGGTCTGTAGGTATGCCGTAGGAGTTTGGGAGAAGGTCATTTATTAGTAGGGCCACTGGGAAATGTTAGCCCCCCAGCAACAGCATGGTGTGTCTTGTTAATTATCAAAAAACTGATCAAAAAACTGACAATTTTAGTACCTTGTCAGTGTGCCATGAGACGAAAAAGGTTGACAATCACTGCCTCGCACTGTTCACCAAGCCCACTGGACTCCCTATCTGCCCTATTTTTTGGCCTTTCCTTGCCTCCCTATTGCATCTGGCCCTGCGATTTCCTTCATCTGAACCATAAAATTGCATCCACAAGCTGGCATTAGGAACTAAAACTTCTTCGCAACATTTGGGGAGAAATTCAACACACTGTGTCCTACAGCCTGAACCAGCCACAGCCAAAGACCTTCTGCTACCTGAGGCAATGTGCCAAATGTTACCCCCACCCCTTGCCTGGTGATGTGGAAGCCTCTGCTTCTCCCACTCCCTAGGTAGGAAAATGGAGGGGTGGAGAGGAAGTGTGGAGGAGAGGGAAGTGATGAGCTAGAGTGTCTCCAATGCTCCAGCTCAGTCTTCTTCAACGTTTTTTGTGCCACAACCCAAATATATAAATACATAGGGCGCAATCCTAACCAACTTGCCAGCACTGACATAGCTGTGCCAATGTGGCATGCACTACAACCTGCAGTGGGGAGGCAGTCAAGGGTGCCTTCTCAAGGTAAGGGCATGTTTGTTACCTTACCTTGGGGCTTCATTGCAGCTAAGTCAGTGCTCAAAAGTTGGTTAAGATTGCGCCCATATGTACATAAAGTATGAGACTAGGGACCAACTGTTTGACCTGCCCCCTCCTGGGACCCTATCCTTTCCCTGCCCCTGTTACCACCCACTCCCCACCCCTGTTATGCCCTCCCAGCACTGTAACCAAATATTCTCATTAGAGAGAGCAGAAAAAGTTACCATGAAGCCTGGTACTAGTGAACGCTATTTTAGTGCAATTGCTAAGAACTTGACAGGACTGGGACACCATCTCCTGGTACCTGAAGGTACCCTTTACCTAGTGGTCTCTAGTCCAGTGGTCTTCAATTTTTTTCATTCCTGTAAGCTGCTGCGACCCCACAACGGAGGCTTCACTACTCCATTGGGGTCCCAGTTCCAAGGTTGAAGAACACTGCTCTGGCTCACCTGTTGTCATGCATCCACACTTTCTCTTTTGCACCATCCCCCTTTTCCTTTTCAATCCAGGAAGTGAGATGAGGAGGGGGAACTGTAGAGGCAAGCAGATGGAAGGAGGTAGGTGCCGACTGCCAATCTGCTTGCAGCAGCTGCCTCTGTCAGCCTCGTGGATGGGCTGGCCCTGGCCTAAACTAGAGGCCTCTTGTGACTTTAATGCATTCAGTAATGGACTCAGCCCATCCCGCGCCCAGGACAAAGGTCCGCGATGGCACGCTCTGCATCGCCATCGCCCCCCCACACACACACTCACCAAGCGCAACAGAGCCTCACGCGACTCTAAAACTGACTGGGGAAGTGTTCTGAAACTTCCCGCGGTCTTAAACTGCACTTCCAGAAAACCAGAAGTACTGTTTCCAATCATTTCAGGAGCCTCAGTAAGGCTTTCCACGCAGTCCTAGCGTTGCGCAGGCTCAGTGCCCAGAGCATTTATTCCATTCACCCAGTGTTAGGTTCATCACTGAATGCATCAAATTTGTACCAGCACTATAAACTAGTACTTCTCATCACTTATTATGACCTCAATAGTTATTGTCTCTGTGAATACTAAATTCTTAGCATTACGCAAATTATAGCCTTTGTTGGCCGTATTCCGGTTTGAAGATTTCAACACACCCACAATGTTTCTTCCCAGAAACAATATACTGAAGCAGAGCTGAGAACTATCCACACTAGCCAGTGTGCTTGCTGGATTGGTTAAATCCAGTTCCTTTTGAAAATAAGCAGATTTGTTTGATGCACTTTCCCCCCTTTCTTTTCTTTTCAGGTTTCATAGACCATAGACGTTCACTCCCAAGTGAATACTATGCCATCTTCAAAGCGTAACTGAAAAGAACCATAAGTGCTGGTATTGTTGACTTCTCTGTTACGTACAATGTAAATCTTCTGAATTGCCTTTTTTAAAAAAAATTAATAAAAACAAGAAGATAAAAAGGAAACTATATTTTCCTGTACTGTGTAGAACTACATCATAAGACGGCACAATTTTCTGCAGCTGACATCACCCATGGCAAGAATCATGTCAAGAATTGGCACTTACATTTAAAACTCTCTGCTGTGTGGATTCCCCTCTCATTCAAGACCAGCCGTTCATGCATCCTCTCTTTCTTCAGTCACCTGTTACCCCTCCAAGCATCTTTCATCTGACTCCAAAGAAAGCTGAGGCACTTGGTGTTGACCCAGGCATGACCCACTGAACAAAAGCTGTAACAAGGCCTACTCTCCTTTTGAGTCAGCACATTCTACCAAACACTTCTTTCTATTGGAGAGCACCTTAGAAAGATGAGGAGGGGAAGGACCCACTCTGAGGATCTATCTATCACTGGCATTTCCTGAGAATCATCCCTGGAGGATCTTGTGGCTGGCTGGCTGTCACCCTTCTGTTTTGCAAGGGAAACACAAGGAGGATTCTTCATCATACATCACTTTCATTCAAATGACTCCTTCACTGCAAAAGCAATTTTGAAATGATTACAGATACAGGGATATTAGGTAACAAGCTTACCTTTACAAACAGAATGAGTTAGGCGGCCTTCTACCCTGCTTGTTTTCCTTTGCCTTTGTGCAGAGGTTAGATGACAAAGCAGATGTGCTGGTTAACCAAATCAATGTGGAGCACTATCTTTGCCTTCTGTAAAGTGCAAGATGGAAAAGAAATTATCTCAAGATTATCTGTAGGGCCAGTTTTATGCTGAATGCATGGATATTTTTTTTTAAGAGCAGGGGTTTCTGTTATGTAGAACACTACCTGGTGTAAATAACAAAATATGAATGGCTCAGTGAGAACCAAAGCATTTGGCAAAAAGCTAGAGGTGGGGTAATTCTTTGTTTTTGGCTCTTCTCTTGTATCTTCCAGAGGCGCCTTTGCACCTGAAACCATTCTGAACCCAGAGCCAAATCCTCTCAGTCAAAGCATTTTGGCTAGGGTCACAAGCTTTAAGATGGTTTCTTGATTCAAATTCAGCATATATGATGCTTCTAGACCAGAAACCTCATCCTCTTTCAACTGCTGAGCTCTTAGCCATCTTCATCCCAAACTATTGTAGCTATGCTGAATTCAGTTCTCAAATTACTCCACTGGTGTAGGACTAAAATAACAATGGCTCATCATGTGCTTTGAAAAACTTTTAGAAAGTATCGCTTTTCTTTTAAAGCAGAACATTTGACAACCTGGATGCTTTGCTCACCCTTGAATGTTTTTACCATAGCATTCCACTCAGGGCTTGTCAAACTGTCATATGGAGCCTTCAATCTATAGAGTCTCCATCTGACACAGGTTGACAGTGGTCCTCTAGCCTCCACCTGATATGAAATAAAATGAACTTGGCTAGTGATGCTTGTGGTCATTCTGAGAGTACAAGGGCAAGAGAAAGAGAAGAAATTTTAGGGATTGGGTCTGAGCAAACCTTTAGAACATGTTTCTGAATTGGGATGGGGGGAACACTATGAAAAGTGAGTAAGTAACCCTTTGTCACTGGTCAGAGCACCAGGTGGGAGGGCATATAACTGGTGGAAGGGCATGATCCTGACTACAGGAGCAGGGTGAGTTGAAACTCCTGTTCTTATGTTCAATCAGTAAACACCCATGCAGAACTGAAAGGTGGAGTGAGAAGAACTGCCCACGACACTCATATTTTGACAACTATGATCTTAAAGCATCCTGTTCTGGCCAGATTTCCTAGCATTATAATACAGTTCCATTTTTGCAACATTCCTAAGATGATACTTAGGTTTCTGCTACCCGTTTACCTTTGCTTTCCAAAAGCCAATAATAATAATCCAAATGTTGGCTGATGGGAATAGTTTTCTGAACAACTTTTAAATTTTCTGACTCTTTAGAATCCCATGCTGCTCAACAATAGGGAGGGCAACATGCCAAGGACTTTGTATTTGTGGCACTGTTGTTTTCAGTGGAGAACAGGACAAAGCCCCTAGCACTAGTGTTAAGGCACTAGAAGGAATTGTCATTTGCATGTTCCAAGTGTTGGAACATGAGTGTTGCTCAGTGTACCTCTAATTAAAATATAACATTATAACACAGAAAACACCACAGAACATACCCTCCTACCAGTGGCAGATTGCTTAATATTGCAATAAAGCATCAGTAGTGAACAAGAAAGTAGATCAAGAACAGTTGACTGAATCTTAGTGTAGTAATTGCTCATATAGAGAAACTTGCTCCCCTCTGCCCCAGAAGAGAGGATGATTTCATGGACAAGAATGTTGAGAAGGTGCTAACAGTTATTCTGCTTTGCAAGAGACAGCAATGCAATTAATTGAAGCAAAAGGTGCTCTCACTGTTCCTCTATATTGCTGACAGGTTTGATTTGCAAGTGGGATGAGCAGTTACACCAGCTTGGAGTGCATGTTATTTGGGGACATCTTATACATTATTTATGATGATGATGTACCTTTTCAAGGTATGAGGTTGAAAGCAGATATGCTCATGTGCAAAAAAAAGAACTAAAAGTACTATCTATGACTACATGTGGTGCTTCACTACAAATATCCATTTGCTCCTATATTAAAATAAACTGGTTTGTGAGTGGTTACTCCCTGTGATATTGACATTGTACCCAGTGGTACTATTAGAATAGTACCCAGTGGTAGTATTAGAAATAAATCTGCGGCTTCACTATACTAACACATCCATGCTTCCTTTAACTGAGCATAGTGGGAAACCATAAACATTTCCTTGCACAGAAAAAAGAGCAATAGAGCTGCCCTTGTTTTTTGCGCACATCTGAACTTTGTGTGCAAAACAGCTGTTCCATGTGCTCAATGTCTCTAACACATGCAGCAGCAAATGACTGGATCAAGGGACCAACACTGACCCACTTCCATTAAATAGTAAAAAGGAGAAATATCATTGCCTTCTGATGTAAAAATGCCTGTTTAGTCAGTGAACCCTTTGCATGAAAATGAATTACTTTTCAAGGCTGCATACAGTGTCCAGTTAGCTACATGTCTTGCTGTCATTCCTACTCATTGATCAAATCACTGGAACCGTTGTAAGAATGTATTTGTTTTAAAACATTTATATCCACCTTTCTTGCCAAGGCAAAGTTAGATGGCTGTCAATAAACTAGAGAACATCATTTCAAATACGCCAACATTCATAATCAAGGTACAGAGCAACAAATTCATAGTGCAACTCACTATGTACTCCTGCACACGCAATACTTTTCTCTCCTCTGAGATGGGCAAAAGCACTGCTTTCCTGTTGCTCAGTGCCCATTCATTTCAGTGCCCATTCATTTTGTCTCTCAAAAGGGGAGACAAGCTTTCTTTCTTTCTAGCTTTAGCAGTGAACTTTTGCATTCATTAAATATGCTGCTATTCACATGCAGATGAGGGTTAGCACACACAAACCTGAATTTCTCTTATAGTTGTGTAAACAAAACATTTCTGCCAATATCTGTGAAAAGGGTAGTGATTTAAAAGGCCTTAGGCATTGCTGTAGTGTGTGGAAAACAGGGTTGCAAATTATGCTCTCCTCCAACCTGCTTGGGCTGCTTAACTTTAAGTGCGTGTAAACAGAAAAGCAGGAATAGGATGTATGACCCCCAACGCCCATACATCTCAGTTCTCCTGAACCCAGTGCATTTTCTGGTTATTCTCCAAGTCAAGTGTATGTACATAGTTTTGTCTTTGTATAGGAGTGAATGTGGTGACAGTCAAGCCTGTGATCTTCCAGTATTGTAATTTAACAGATTATGGCTGTATGGGGAAAAAAATAGAACAAATGTAAATACCTAGAGGAAAAAACACTAAAACTGAATCTCTATGTCCTAGGTTTTTGTACATATTGAAACTGCATGGTATTTAAATTGTCTCTGATGTATGCAGTTTCTTTAAAAAATCATTTTAAAAGAAAAATGTGGTCTGGTTTTTCTTTCTTTGGTCTCCTTTCAATCATACTATTCTTATATGAGGAATGGGTACCCAAAGATAGGTGGTACGCAAGTGGCTGTCAGTTGTAGAGGGCAAAACACAGGAGTGAAGAGTTCTGGAGGGCCTTCTCAACACCCTGAAACTGCCTTATCAAACACAGCAAGGGAATCAAGCTGACAGATAGCCTGCCGGTGTAAATCAACATCAGCTCTGCAATTTCATTGGGAGTCAGTCCATTGGAATATTATGGAGATCGGGACATGCATACTTGAGGCTAAATATTGCTTTGATCCAACAGCCCAATCCTACCTCACTTTCCAGCACCAATGCAGCCATGCTAATGGAGGTACACACTGCATCCTGTTTTGGGGGGAGCAGTCATGGAGGGCATCTCAAGGTAACAGAATGTTTCTTTACCTTGGGGTTGAATTGCAGCTGCAACAGCACTGGGAAATTGGTTAGGATTGGGTTGAAAATGTAGATAAAGTTTACCTACACTTAACCTGACTTTTCTGTAGACAAGTCCACTTCTACATGTAATAATTCTATAGACCGGGGGGGGGGTTAGTGTTCCCAGGCATGCACAGTCTGACATGGACATTGTTCCTTCTAATACCAGAATACAATTTTCTACGTTGAATCAGTTCATTCACTGTACATAACTAAAGTTATATCTTCATTTATAAATTGTGGTAGAAGTGTGTGGGTGAACATAAGAAGAGCCCCACTGGATCAGGCTAAAGGCCCTTTTAAGTCCAGCTTCCTGTATTGCACAGTGGCCCACCAAATGCTTCAGTTGTCCACACGCGTGCATGTATGCACAGAATGGAGAGCAGTGTAGACCTTGTAAACTCCTCACATACAGCAGGCATGTCACTAATCCCCTCACGTGGCATAACTTGACCAAGTGAGCACATTATTGGTGACTTGCCGGTTTCCTGCAAAAAGGAGTCCCTGGCATCGCTGCCAGCTATACAGGTTTCCACCGCCCCCCCAGCCATGTGCTTTGGGTGGCTCACCAATTTTTAATTGCCTTCCCACCCTTTATTTTTCACTCTGTAACTGCTCCCCCCCTTACAAATTTTGTGGGGGGGAGGGCAGGGGAGGAAGAACATTCACTCCTCTGGAGAAGCAAGTTCCAACGGTGGCCTGAAGGCCGGATCTAGATTCAAGAAAAAGCTGTGCGGGCATACCACAGCGCTTTTCATTCCACGCTGCAGCCTCTTCTCTTTCTAGCCAATTGGCTCAGAAACTCGCACTGGACAGATGCTTCCACACAGAAATCAGGGCACAGAGTTTGCTGGAGTGACTGACGGGAAAGTGGCTTCCCAATGTGAGTTTCTGAGCAGAGCAGCTGGAAAGATATGAGGCTGCAGCATGGAACAGAAAGCACGGTGTTGGATAGCGAGGGCTTTTTCTGAATGCAATGGTCTGTTGTTTGGAGGCCACTGTTTGAGGAAAGCTAATCTGATCTGCTTCCATTATATGGCAATGGGGATACTATTTCACAGTGCTAGCTCCAATACAGAGCAAAAGGAAAAATGTTATCCACCAAAGAAATGGAAACATGTAATGGCTCTCAGTCTTTCTCATAAATCAATGAATACATCAAGACTCTGATTCACCTTTGCTAAATGTAGCTTCTTCCTCCTATCAGTGATGAATCCATACTGATTGTCTTCCTGTTCTAACATTGGCAAATACCTGTACGGAGGAAACTGTGATGAGAAGCATCATCAGGTTTTGAACTTTTGGCTACATCTGAAATCAGGATGATATTCTAGAAGGATCCTTGCCCTAATGCAACAGGGTTCTTCTTAACAATGAGTTGGCAAGCCTTCCTCATGCAGGAGGGGTTCATGTGATAGAGTTCAAATCTATCACTTAACTGTTGTGAATAAGTAATATCTTTCACAAAGATTACACTTGGGAGATTTCCACCCTTGGCAGTGGCATACCTGGGGGACCCATAGGTGAAAGTGACCTCAGATGGCAGGGCCAGGGGGTCCGCGGTACCCCCCCCAGCTGTGCCACACCAAAGGCCGCACACACCCGCTGCCTTCCTGTATGGATGCCTCAGAGAAATCTGAAGTGACGTTTTAAGACCTTCCAGAGGTCTTGAAGGCCTTCTGAGGGCCAGGAAGACTGAGCACTGCCTCTCTGGCCTTCAGAAGCCCTCCAGACATGAACAGTGGGGGGATGGTATTTTGCAGTCCTGGCCCTGGGTGGCTCATGGGCCAGGATCACCACTGACCCGTGGGAAATCTCACAGTTGGGTTAAAAATCAGCCTCTGCAGAGCAGAAAAACAGCAACAACAAACTAAAGATGGTAGGAAATGCATTGGTTGTGCATAATTTGCTGAGGGTTTATTGATGCAGAAGCATGCCACAGAATGAACAAGCAAAAGGAAATGCTCTTTGCAATCTCATTTTTTTTGTCTGCACTACAGAGCGATTAGAGATGAACTTTTCTCTGACATTTAAATAGCAACGTTTGATTGACATCTGGACACTGTGGCAAGATTCTCTCAGCATTTAAAACACTGATGTTAAGTTGCTATTGTTCGTGTGAAAAGTTCAGCAGTTCAGTTAATATCTCACACTGCTGCAAGTATGAGCAGCCTGCCAGAGGAAACTAATATATTTATATTTTTGTAACAGTCTGACACCTTTGCTTTAAAATAGTGATTCAGAAAAAAAACACATACCTGTGAGACTAAGCACATGTGCATTAATTGACACTGCTATGGAAGAAGGCCCCCTTCTCCCCCCACCACCAAAAAACTCCCACAATAGAGAGAATCCTCTGAACACATTCTTAATCATCAGCAGCAGTGCAAGATTCACAGAAGCACACTGGAGTGTGGAGTGTGTGTTCCACAAGATGACACCCTTTTTATCCTGACAGTTTTCTAAATAATCAAAGCAAAAGGATTTAAGGTTCAAATGTAGGAGACCAGTATATTCTGCCAGCATCTTCTAAACCTATACAGTCACAGCATTCACGTAGGGAAGAATTTCATATTATTTAACACAGTACCACGATACCTGAGTACATACTATACTTTCAAACTCAGATAAAATAGAAGTGAACTTCATCCAGGAGATACATAGCTGAGATATCTGGCATGGGGACAATCTGTCAAAGCAAAGTGTTTAGGAACTGTCTAGGATAGCCTTCATAGAAGCAATGGAGGAAGAAACTGTACACGTTTGAGAGATTAAACGGGTGGGCACCTTTTCCAGTATAGGTGAAACATTCTACTTGCTAAATAGGAGGTGGAAACAAGCAAGAAGGAAAATAAGGGAAGCAGCACTGAACATTTCTACCCACTGCATAATACACACGGTCATACCGAACTGTAGACACCTTTCTGAAAGTGGATTTTATCAACTAAGCAAGGCCTCAAGGGTCTATAGCACTAGCTCTGCCTGCTGACTCACCACGTGTGACCTGAGGCTCAGGCAAAGAGTGCTTTAATCCCTCTCCAACCCAATATAAAAACCATGCACATCATCAGAATTCTCCTCTTATGTACAGTACTTCTCAACTGCTTAGTCTCTTGTGTGTGTAAGTTACAAGGCAAATGGCAGTGAGCAGCTGAACAGGGAACGCTTTGCTCTTCAGACTGGGGGCAGGAAGTGGGTCCTTATGGTCAGGGACTATGTTGGGTTCCTGAACTGCCTATTCCTAATATAGACTCTTCCTGAGCATTAAAAAAATAGGTTACAAAACTACCCCGAATCAACATCTCAGAGTATTTGGATTAAGGTATGTCTGTCTGATGTATGATCAAAAATGAACACTGCAGGAACTCTTCCATCAAGTTCTTCATTTTGGTGCCTTCTGGTCTCTGCCCAGACAAGTTAACTTGGAGATTTAAGTTCAATTGCTGTTAGTGGGACTAACCTGCAGGTAAGTGTGCTTAGGCTCAGAGCTTCAGAGTAAATTCAAACCATGCCCTTTCATGTGCATTTGTCCTGCAAGCCTTTAGCGCAGGGGTAGTAATACTTCACAATAAGGAAATTACAGCCATGTCACCAATTATAAATAAATTTTAATTGTATACTTTGGCAGAAGGAGAGGCAAGCAAAAAATAATTTGAAATGGGTCTCAGACAGAGTGGGCAGGGGTCCCACAATGTTTATGCCACAGCTCAATTGCTTTGCTCACAATTGCATCAGTGTTATCTTGAGGAATCTGCAAGAGATAAAAACAGATACTTTGAGCCATTTAGACACTAGGGGCTTCAACACACACACACCCTTTTGCCCATGACAGCTTTTCTGTTCACATCCAATGTAGAGACTGATCCCTATATGCAAGAGTTTGGGCTGCAAAAGAGAAAGCAAATTGGGTCTCTGCATGCATCAAAGTGAACCTAGAAATCAAGATCTGGTCATACATATTCAGCCATTATTTTTTCCACTGCTCATAACCTCTTTTCCAGTCTGTCATGGGAGGGATGGGGGAAGAGAAATATGGAGAGTGGCCACGACTACAGATACAAAGAGATCAACTTGTTTAATACAGTTCTGTCATCTGCAAATTTATTTAACTACCACTGAAGTAGATGTGAAGAAAGACAAAATCATTCCCAAGAGCCACTTAGACCTTACTGTGTTCACACCTGTGAACAACAGAAGGAAGAGGACCAGCCTCCGCACAGCCCTATGTCAAATTCCAAATGAAGCTGGATTCACCTGGATTGTCAACTGACCATAACTGCTTCTCCTACCAGTTTGCTGGAGGAAAGACCTCAAACAGGAGCAGTAAAGGAAGTGCAAGGAGGAGCCCTGTTTGGGGCCACCACTTGGCTACAAATATCAAGGCTGGTTATCTTTTTCCTTGTCACTGCACTGCAGCCATGCCTGGCCTCCCCATGAGATCAGGTAGTGCTGCTAATCACAGCTTGCCACATCAGCTTCATAAGCTGGAGAAAAGCAGATGAAGCGGAATCTGCTTCTTTCCTCTGCTCCAAGTCAGGGATGAAAAGAAGGAAGGCAAAGATGATTTAACACAGGGTTTTTCAGCCAACTCCTCTCCATGAGGCCACTGAAGAAAGGGCAGCAGCCATTTTCCTCAGTTTCCCTAGCATCCAGGGCTGCTGGGGGAAGGGAAGGCTCAGCTGCCCCTGCTCCTTTTCAACAGGGATCACTAGTGTAAAATCCAGACATATCAGCAGTTCTCATTTTGCAAATACGCATCAATTCAATGTGAATTGAAAGTACATCTCAGCAAGTGAACTGTGAACTGACTGTGGTTCAGTTCAGACATCGTGCCTAACCATGCTTAAGGAAGCACGACTATCCTTTAGAGCAGAATTTCAATTGATAAGCCATAGTTATGGCCATGACTACCTCTACAGGCTCTTCACCACGGAAGAGAGTGAATGAATGAACTTCTGCAGTCAAGTGCTGTGCGAAGGAAAGCAAAAACAAACAGCTCTAAACCATGGGTAACCAGTTGCACATTTGGAAGCTCAAAACATAGATTAGATTCCAAATTATGATTGACATCATGTCTGAAATTCAGCCACTACATATTTAAAAACAGGCAAACGTTTAACTGCTAACCTCTGAAATTGGGAAAAACCAATATTGGCTTTATCTTGCAAGCACCTCACTCTGAAAAATCTAATGAATAAATCTCATACCCTCTGCTTTTCTTAGGACACACCAGAGAATGCACAAAATACTTACATTTTCCAAAAACTGCCCAATCTTTTCTGCACTGTTCAGCACCATCAGTTTCATTTTAAAGGTTAATAAGATCTCAATTGCAACAAAGACAAGAATTTTGCAGGAACCACTAATTACTTTGTCCCAAACTCTAGGAAAAAGTCAGAAACAGAACTGCCATAAATTACTTGGTCCATCATTTACATACAGGACTAAATCATTCTTCTTTCCTGATCAAAAATTTATCTCAAACTGCGAGATAGTCTTTTATAGAATCAGAAGAACTGACAGGTTTTTAGTTATGTCAGAAGTCAGAAATTACGGATTTGTCCAAACACCAATAACCCCATTTCTAGGGGAAGGTATAGGTGCTTTATAGGCAATACACTTTTGGGAGAACTCTCCCTATTAGTGCCCTCTGCAGCTGAAGAAAAAAAACCTGAGTAAGTTGGTGTAATTTGGGCCGTAGTCCAAAGCCAGCCACAGACTATATAGCCCATCTTAGCTGTTATGCTAAAGTTCCCATGGGGACTTGAGGCATCCAAACAAAGGGCTGCAGGGAGGAGGAGAAAGAGTACAAACAAATATACTTGCTTTTGCAAGCTGGATTCAGGAAGACAACTAGCAAAACACTTTCTAAACCAAAGGTTGTAGGGAAGCCGTGCCATTGCTGAACATGTTTTTAGATGTGCTAGGAGTCTGCTGTCTTCAAGGTTCAGGTATTGTTCCAGAATTTTTGGCTGCAGAACAAACAAGAACAGAAGTGCTTAAAATACACAGAAAGACCCCAATGACTTAGTCATTTGTTTGTATGTCACAGGTAGAGGTGTTTGTTTCCAGTAAGTAAGCTAGAATTACTGAACACAATGGGCTTACTTCTGAGAAAATAACACCATTTTCAACACCTATGGTGTTTAACAGTAGAGTCACAGGTGCTGAAAAACAAAAAATTGGCATTTTAAAAAATAAATTCAGTCTGACACATGCAGAAAATATGTCACATTAGATAACGCTCTGAAAAGCTCAAATTCAACTGCAGGGTTGTTAACATTTTCAGTATTCACGGAATACTAGTTGTGCTGCCTCCCCCCATCCCAAATTATTTAAAGAAGTTTCAGAATCATCAAGGTCTTCCTAACAATCAAGCATTCCTTCATTAGCAAAGAAGCAAAACCTTGTGCACTAGTAGGGAACAGCAGCAGTTTCTACTCACCATTCAAAGCTTTTGGGGCTGCTTTTCAGTGTTGTCTGCTTGCTTTTGCCTTTTTCTATTAATCATTGTTAGTACTTATATAAAAAAGCCAGATATCAGCTTCTTTATTTTGATCATGCTGGGTTTTTGGTGCAGTGCATTGCACCAGAAACACAGCATGATCAAAAATATGGAAGCTAATGACTGGCTTTTTTTAATATAACTATAAAAATGATTCCTGGAAACAGGGCAAAAACATAAAGGCAAAAGCTTAATCACGTCCCTCAGGTATCAGCACATTTATTAGAAGTTGGTGGACTATCCAGTTTATCACTTGCTTGTCTGGGATGAATAGACTTTCTCTTGCTCCCATTCACTACACAACTAAGTTGCTGTCATTGCACTGATACTCTAGAAACAAGCCCTCACAATGCTTTCCTGCACCTCTCCCATCAAGAGCGCAACTGTTCATTCAGTTTTTGAGGTCTGGGGGTATTTGCAGAAGAGCTTGTCGGAAACAGGACAACATACAAGAACCACCTTTATATCTGTAGTAGGAAATACATAAAAATATTCTTACCAGCAGAGGCAGTGAATCCTTGTATTTATTATTTAACTGGTTCACAAAACTACTGACAAGCCAATAGCAATCAACATTATCGTCCACCATTTCCTCCATAGCTTTAGCAATAGCAAGGAATATTTCATCTTCAGGTTCCTGTAAAGCAAACCAGGCAAGGCATAGCGTTACTGGGGCATTCCACACCCTTTCCCTTCAATATGTCTAGACTGAAGAATACTGCAGATCATGCGGACCAGAGACATAAAGCATTACTGAAGTGTTTCATACTGAAAACAAGTGTGTGCGGGCACATGTGTGTGTGTATTGGAAAAGAATTCTCTTATATGCCATGCTGCATTGCAGAGCACATGATGTGACATACCTCCAGTTAGGTAGATGATACACTATCATGTTGGGTCAAAAACTGAAGTGTTTGATCTTGAATTTTCACATAACTACGTACAAAAGGCTGTACAAGGGGCAGCTTCCACAACCTCCGAAATGGCAAAATTCCCTCTCAGATCCAAAAAAAATCTACAGTGACGGATATCTGTGCATTTCTAGCTTGTGTGTCGCTACGTAAGCGAAGAGACTACTTTCAGGAGTGAGGGCAACAGCAGAAAGGCAAACCACCCCTTCAGAATCCCATCTTCCATGCCTAATGAGATAGTTAGCAGAAACCCCTCCAGAACAAGATGCAAGCTCAGAAATGAAAACTTGACCTGATAAAGAACAATGCACTTTTTCTTAGGACAATCCCATAAAAAGGGAAGGTCAACACTACTTCCAAAATGCAGTCATTCATTATCATGAGGAGACAAACGGGCAGCAACTCTTGTATTCTCTGGGCAACCTGATCCTATCCTCTGTTGCAGTGGCAAAATTTCTGCTTGTGACAACAGCAACACACCAGACAAATCAAGTTGGACTGCTCTGACCCTCTTGCTGCTAACTACAAGGGAAACCTGGAAGATCCAAGTTCAAATCTCTGCTCAGTCATAAAGCTTCCTGAGTGACCATGGACCAGACTCTATCTCTTTGCTTAACTTACCTCACAGGGTAGGGTTTTGTGAGAACAAAAGGAGGGAAGGAATCATGTATACCACCCTGTGCTCCTTGGAGGAAGGGCAGTATAAAAATGTGAAAACTAAATAAATGCATAAGCCATTTTGCTAAAAATTCTGCAAACTACAAGAACTATTATACAAGAATAAGTTGGTTTCACAATGTCTCTCTTTCAAAGGACATAAGTGCTGGTAGCAACCATTCTGCTTCCATCCCTTCCCACCCCAAAAAGATCCCTGCCTGGTACCTACATGTAGGCCAAATGTAATCTTTCTAGATGGGCTACGTTTCATACTGCTCCTTCTCCATTGCACATTTCCTTCATAATTTAAGATAGAAAAGAGCAAAATTTGTCTCTACAAAATGTCTTACAAGAAGTAAATAAAACACAACTGACCAATGGGTAAGACGAACTTCGAGGTAGTTTTCCTGACTCCAATTGATGAATTCGGAGAAAAACTTCGACCTGTGGAGTAGAATCCTTGATGAAGCGAATTACTTGAAGAGCATGGTATATGTCCTTATACTGCTCCTTTCGGTATTTCATCACAAATGAATGAGACTCGTGGTGAGGAGGAAGAATTCCTTTAAAGAGAGAGAACAAGACATAAGCATACGCGATACGGCGGCAAAAATTTAAATCAGTCCACTCCACAAGTTTTTTTTTTTCTTTTCTTAAATGGGCTAAATATCAGGCTTGACTGTTACCCTATTTGTTCTGGGGTAGCTGAGATGCATCTTTGCTCAAGAGTCAAGGTTAGAAAACGTATGAAAGCCAAATCAGATTTCTACTGTCCAAGGTTGGGCCAAGAATGAATCAAGCTCAAGCCAGATTCAAAGGACATCTTTGTTCACACACAATAGTCTCCAGACTACAGGATCTTCCAATAAACCCTTGTAAGAGTTGAAAATCTCTTGCTGTGCTGTTTTATATACTTCCACTTCACAAACTCCAGAGGAATTTCCATGCTAACCCAGACAGACACTTAAGCCATTTCTGCCCAACTTTGCATATACGCAACAGGGACCAACAGGGATCTGTACACCTGTGGGCTGGGCAAAAATGGGTTAAGAAGGTAACTTACTTCTTGGCTCATTTCCTCATAGCTTGCCAAAAGCCCAAAGACCCATGGAAATACAACGTTTCTTTGAATCTCCTTCTTCGGGTGTGCATATTAATGCAATTACATATCACGGATACGCATTAATATGAAAGACAGCAACATAAGGATCAATAAATGCAAAAAGCGTCTATCTGGTCTGATAGACTCTAAAGATAGTAGAAATACTACAGTACTTGTACAACAAATAAAATGTGACATTTGGTATAAAGATAACCAAAAATTTTCCTGATTACTAATGAACAGACAGGGGTTTTTTTTGGTGATAACAAAATAAAAACACATATCACCACTTTCTGGACTTTTCATTTTTGTTAAAAATAAAAACCTGACAAATCTGCAAAAAAAACAACAACAAAAAACACTATTTTCTTACACCTCTACCTTTGCAGATCAGAAACCTTTATTGCCATCACAGACAACAAATAAAACAAGCAAAAGAAAAAAAGCAAACAATCTCTATGATTTATATAATATAGGAACTATATATATATAGCTCATATATTATATAAATCATGGGGATGTTTGCGCCTACTAAAAATCAGACAAAGATATCTAGCAGTCATACCAATACATTCTTTACCTATTCTCTAACACCTCTATATGCATGTGGCTGCATCTGCTGACACTATACCACCTATATCACCTACCTAGTACATTTTTAAAGCAATTCTAATTTATAAAAATGCACCTTTGGAATGAAAACACATCTTTCTGCACTTCTCATTTTTGTCCAAAACAAATCTGCTAAAAACAAAATTAAAAAAGCACACCTCTACTAATACAGTCTAAACATTGGATATTTTGAACTTATATTTTGACTGTACTAAACCAGATCATTAGTCCATCTAATTTACTGGTGTCTCTCCAGACCAACAATGGCTCTCTCCAAGACCTCAGACAGAGGACTTTCCTGGGCTTGGTACCTGATATTCTTTAAACTAGAGAGGACAGATGCTTCAACCGAGGTCCTCCTGCTTACAAAGCATGTGTTCTATGGCCCTCTTTTAAAGGCTGAAACTTGGGACAAAACGTAGCTTGTGACAATGACTGGCATTCTAGCACAGAGCAGTGCACAAGGACGGAGCACAGGCGACTGAAAATTCCCCCCTTGAGTGCTAGGTAGTAATGTTTCCCAACCTCAGTCCCTCAGCTGCTAGTTGTCTGGGTACCCTGGAAGGGGAAAAGGCCAATGCTTCTGTTCTAAGATCCTATCATGATCCCACATGTTGTAAGTCACTGTTACATTTATAACCAAGAAATTGGTCTTCATGCATTGCCATACCTAAAAGGACCTTCCACACCAGGGTCCGATACATGGATGGGAGAGGAAATCTTTGACTAAATGTGCAAAGCTTCTCGATATCTAAGAAGAAACAAAACATGTTTCAAAACTTAAAGTGTATTATTATTAACTTATTATTAACTTTATTTCTACACTTCCTTTCTCCCCAGAGGGACTCAAGGCGGCTATTATAAGCATCTCTGTTCTCCAATACTGACCATGGGGCTCCTGTAATCAAGACACATCTTGCAGGGCACAGTGTCAACAACAGTCATTCAATCACTATCTCACCCCAATGTATTACAGGATTGCTGTGATGTTAAACAGGGGGAGAACCTTGTACACTGCCTTGTACAATAATAAAAAATAAATAAAAACAATACTCAGGAGTCTCAATAGGTTCAGTGGGATTTAATCCCTGATGCAGACAAGCCACTGTTTGTCTGCTGACTCAGTATCAGCTTGTATTTGGAGCCAGTCCATGCATTGGGATGAAATCACCCTACCTCCCAAGTATATAACACACCAACACAGTGTCTAGCTTCTATAGACAGTAAAAAGAATTTCAGCATAAAGGACAAATACACAAAGAGTAAATTACCCTATTTTCAAATTCACATTATTTTAATTACAAGAAGTAGTGGCTCTGCATTCCCTAAGAATCAACCTCTCCTTGTGGAAATACTGAACACATACCCAACCGGTCATCTTTCAGAAGGATTTCCAATGACCTCTTTTCTTCAACACCACGAAATCCCACTTTTTCATAATAGACGGATCGGAAATTTCTTTGAGGATCTTCAGCCATGTTTCATTCTGAAAGTGGGATTTAGGAAACAATCATGGTTATTTACAAAAAAAAAAAATTATGATTATCAGCATACATAATTATGAATACATCTAAAAATTTGAACTTGCAGTTATCTTACAGCCTAATCCTATCCAACATTCCAGCATGGATGCCGTCGCAATACAGCCCTTGCAATAAACATTCCCTTACCTTGAGGTTGGCTCCATGACTGGCCCCTCAACGCAGGATGACTGCATGCCACACTGGCATGGCTGCGTCAGTGCTAGAAAGTTAGTTAGGATTGGGCTGTTTCTACTCCCTTCTCTTAATCAAGGGATAACTGTTATGGGTTACCTCTAGCTAGCTGGTACTCTACCCAGTGGCAGCTCATGCCCCCATGGCACCTGAATCCTCCTCCCAATTTTGCAGCCACTAAGCTGGGCCACTCTCACACCTCTGTGGATGAGGGGGAGGGCAGGCAGGCAAGCATGTCAGCAATCAAACAGGTGGGGGAGGGCAGTAAGCACCAATGGCTAGGGAGGGGGAAGAGAGGCATCTACACCCCACCTCCCTTTACTTACCAGAGGTCCATATCCACATATGCTTCTCTGCATGGCTTTGGTTTAATATGAACAGAAGCAGTGCATGCTGAGAAGAATGTGCTGCTTCTGTTCGTTTCAAACAGAAGTTAAGCAGAGGAAAGGCTGCATAGAGCACTCTGGTAAGTAGATAGGAGAGGAGATATCCCCTGTGTCTAGGGAGAGAGGCACCCCCATCCCCTTTCCCTTTTGAAGCTCTGTGCACAGCCTCCCTCCCTCCTCTGCGCTGCTTCCCAGAATGTGCTGCTCCTGTTCACTTCAAACAGAAGCAGCACAGGAGAGAGCCTGCACGCTTTGCTTCAGTAAGGAACAGAAGTGGGGGCTCCAGATTTGGTGCTTCACATGCACCGGATGCGTAGGGAGACGTGATCTGGTGCTGCAGCTGCTTTTTTTGACCTTTTCTCTCCAACAGCTTCATATGGAGAAGAGGGCTGCCACTGTTGCAATCCTCTTCTAGCTTGCGCCGGGCAAGCCAGGATCAGAGCTCCCACAGGAGCAGCAGTCTGTTCACCATCCTCCAAGGGTGCTGCTCCACATGACCATATCTGGTAGCGTCACAGCAAGGCCAGTCCTGAGTCTATCTCTAAGCAGCGACTAAAACAACAGATGGAATGCTTTGTGAACAAAGAGTGCATTTTAAAGATATTTTCAAAACAATTATCTAAGTAGCCACTGGCAAACATGCCAAAACATAACAAAAGTATTTCAATTAATTACTCGCTATGTGAGGGCATTGATCATTATTAAGCTACTATGACAATGGGAGAGCTTGTTCTCAAAAGTTGAAACTAGACTTTTTACAGACCATGATAGAAAAATGTGTGGATGAATGTGAGTCACTGTGAATTCCTTTTCAGAGTAAATCTTCTTTCATCCCATGCAAAACTACATATTATTTTCATTCATGTACAGAGTGCAATGAAAGTAATTATACTACCCCACAAAAAAATTAAATGGTTGGGACATGAACATCTTTAAACCATAACTCTTCCTCAGGGCTAACTCCACATCTGCTAGGTAGGGGAAAGGGTGCTTCTTTTAAAAAGACTTTCTCCATATTTGAACTGCAGAAGAATGTAGGTTGTTTTAGCAAAAACACCACCAGCTCCTGCAGCATCTTAAAATGACTAGCAATGTTCTAGTATCGCAAGATTTCAAAGGCAAGAACTTATTTTCTCAAAGCACGAAGTTCAGTTTTCAAATTTGTTTAACTAAGCAGTTAACAAATATTTAAATACACACTTCCAGTAAGTATGAAGTAAAAAAAATATCAAAATACTAATACAAAACGGTTACTTTTACCTCTTAAGAGATTTTTAGAATAAATGACATCTCAGAGCCCAATCCTATGCATGTCTACTCAGAAGTAAGTCCCATTAGAGTCAATGGAGCTTACTCCCAGGAAACTGTGAATAGGCTTGGGCTGTCAGCTAATATCCATCAATAGCATTTTCAGCTTGTATCACCTCCATTTAATTTTGTTCAAACATCATTAATAAACATAGGTAAATGAGATCTCAACACCATTTAAATGTCTTACAGCAGGTTCAAGAAACAGGGGTGAGAATAGGGAGGGAACCAGTGAAGATGGAGCAGACAGGGCTATTTTGTGACCAGTGACTGGGAGCAAATGAGAAGCCGGGTGACAGAACCGAAGGTGAGGAAACACACAGGTGTGAGTGAAGAGATATCTGGGCGTTCTGAAAGGGTTGATGTCTGAGGATAAAGGGAAAGGGGGAGTGATGTTCTTAGTACAAGATGGAGTGCTGAAAAAATTAGGGTGACAGGAGGAGAGTGGGTGGGATGGGCATAGTGTGCCAGCAAACAGAGAAGGAAGAACTAGAGGGCTCTAAAACATTGTTCCTCAATCCGTGGCACTTGAGGCGGTGTCTGGTGGCACTCACAGGACCCCCAGACATCTGCCAGCAGGCAGTGAGACGGGTGACGTGACATGATGAACAGTGGTAGGAGGCTTGGTGGGCAGAGCTACAAAGTGCGCTTTTCGCAAGCTTGAAAAAGCTCTCCTGTCCATCCTGACCCTCTTCCTGGTGTTTGTCACATTGCATCTGGCCTCACAGTCCGGAAGCAACTGGTGCGGACATCATCACCAGTTACTTCCAATGGTACTTTCAATAGGTGGACTGTGAGAATTGGGGGGGGGGGACGTTGAGAAACACTGCTCAAGAAAGTCACCAAGCAGAGGAGATGTCACCTGGTGAGGCAGCAAAAGGAGAAGTCACCCTGCCAGGTATCAACCACAGGAAGGTCACCTGGCCAGGTGACTCCTCCTCCTGCTTCCTGCCCAGGTGAGCTGCCTGGTGGTTGCTACCTGGCCAGAAGACTCCTCCTCCTGCTACCTGGCCAGGTAGCAGCCACGTGGTAGGTCATCTAGCCAGGTAGCAAAAGGCCAGGAGGAGTCACCCGGCCAGGCAGCAACCTGGAGGAGGACGAGGGAGGTACGCTGGAGAGAAAGAGGCGCCACTGCAACGAGGGCACATGCGGGAGGGGCGGGGAGAGAACCGGCTGGCTCCGAGGAGGGGGCAGGAAGGGCAGCGAACACGAAAGAGGTCGGGCGCGGAGAAGCGCAGCCACGCGGAGGGGATGCTGGCTGGTCAGAGGGCCGGCAGGGAGGCCGCGGAGAGGAGGCTGCAGAGGGGGCACCTGCGCAAACGCGCCAGGGCGCTCCCCGCCCGCCAGCACCGCACCTGCCTCTGTCCGGAATGGCGCGGCTGCAGCAAGAGCTCGGCGCGGGCGGGGAGCGGAGCGGAGCGGAACGGACCCCTCCCGCTTCGGGATGCGCAGGCGCCGGCCCGCCCCGGCAGGAGGAAGCGCCGGCAGGCCCTAGAGCCCTGCGTGCCTTGTTGCTCTCCGCACCCAGACGCAAGGGCTGCCTGCGCCCAAGCACCGCCGTAGCCAGGACGTGCGCTGGGCGGGAGGCAGGTGAGGCAGAGCCTCCCCTCGGGAGGGGTTCTGAGTGCTCGCGCGCCTCCTGCGGCGGCGCTTTTCCAAGAGCTCTGCCTCCCCACCCCCGAACGTCCCTGGCAGCAGCACCGTGGTGGTCATTTGCTGCTCTGAAATAACCCCACTGAGTTTAGCGTGGGCCTTGCTCCTGGGTGGAAAGAGCAAGTAAGTAGTTTGTAGCATGATCAGTCGTGTAGGATCAAGCCCACTTCGTGCAGCGGAAGGGGACTGTAGTCCTCCAAGTCTTTTACACTGCAGGGGTTCCCAAACTGTGGGTCAGGACCCACTGGTGGGTCACGACGTGATTTTTGCTGGGTCGCCAAAGGGTGATGGAAAGATTACCTGTGGCTATTCAAAAATCAGAGACTGTAGCTGCTAATTACCCAACAAAGAGTTCAGCTCCTGCACTTTGCAATATACAGTTGCCATCAACTGCCCTGCAAGGAGAACATAAGAACATCCCCACTGGATCAGGCCATAGGCCCATCTAGTCCAGCTTCCTGTATCTCACAGCGGCCCACCAAATGCCCCAGGGAGCACACCAGATAACAAGAGACCTCATCCTGGTGCCCTCCCTTGCATCTGGCATTCTGACATAACCCATTTCTAAAATCAGGAGGTTGCGCATACATATCATGGCTTGTACCCCGTAATGGATTTTTCCTCCAGAAACTTGTCCAATCCCCTTTTAAAGGCGTCCAGGCCAGACGCCATCACCACATCCTGCGGCAAGGAGTTCCACAGACCAACCACATGCTGAGTAAAGAAATATTTTCTTTTGTCCTAACTCTCCCAACACTCAATTTTAGTGGATGTCCCCTGGTTCTGGCGTTATGTGAGAGTGTAAAGAGCATCTCTCTATCCACTTTATCCTTCCCATGCATAATTTTGTATGTCTCAATCACGTCCCCCCTCAGGCGTCTCTTTTCTAGGCTGAAGAGGCCCAAATGCTGTAGCCTTGCCTCATAAGGAAGGTGCCCCAGCCCAGCAATCATCGTAGTTGCCCTCTTTTGCACCTTTTCCCTTTCCATTATATCCTTTTTGAGATGTGGCGACCAGAACTGGACGCAATACTCCAGATGTGGCCTTACCATAGATTTGTACAACAGCATTATAATATTAGCTGTTTTGTTCTCAATACCTTTTCTAATGATCCCAAGCATAGAATTGGCCTTCTTCACTGCCGCCGCACATTGGGTCGACACTTTCATCGACTTGTCCACCACCACCCCAAGATCTCTCTCCTGATCTGTCACAGACAGCTCAGAACCCATCAGCCTATATGTGAAGTTTTGATTTTTTGCCCCAATGTGCATGACTTTACACTTACTGACATTGAAACGCATCTGCCCATTTTGCTGCCCTTTCTGCCAGTTTGGAGAGATCCTTCTGGAGCTCCTCACAATCACTTCTGGTCTTCACCACTTGGAAAGGTTTGGTGTTATCTGCAAACTTAGCCACCTCACTGCTCACCCCTGTCTCCAGGTCATTTATGAAGAGGTTGAAAAGCACCGGTCCCAGGACAGATCCTTGGGGCACACCGCTTTTCACCTCTCTCCATTGTGAAAATTGCCCATTGACACCCACTCTCTGTTTTCTGGTCTTCAGCTAGTTCTCAATCCACGAGAGGACCTGCCCTCTAATTCCCTGACTATGGAGTTTTTTCAGCAGCCTTTGGTGAGGGACCGTGTCACTCGCCTTCTGAAAGTCCAGATATATAATGTCCATGGGTTCTCCCGCATCCACATGCCTGTTGACCTTTTCAAAGAATTCTATAAGGTTCGTGAGGCAAGACTTACCCTTACAGAAGTCATGCTGATTCTCCCTCAGCAAGGCTTGTTTGTCTATATGGTTTGAGATTCTATCTTTGATGAGGCATTCCACCATCTTACCCGGTATAGATGTTCGGCTGACCGGCCTATAATTTCCCAGGTCCCCCTTCCTTCCCTTTTTAAAGATCGGTGTAACATTTGCTATCCTCCAATCCTCTGGCACCGTGACCGTTTTGAGGGACAAGTTACATATCTTAGTCAAGAGCTCAGCAACTTCTTTCTTCAATTCCTTTATAACTCTTGGTTGGATGCCATCAAGGCCCGGTGACTTATTGATCTTTAACTTATCAATTAGGTCTGAAACATCTTCTCTTTTAACCTCTATCTGACTTAATTCTTTGGTCAGGAGGGGCCATTTGGGCAGTGGTATCTGCCTGAGGTCTTCTACCGTGAAGACAAATGCAAAGAACTCATTCAATTTCTCTGCCATCTCTAAGTCTCCTTTTATCTCCCCTTTCCCTCCCTCACCACCCAGAGGGCCAACCGCTTCTCTGGCGGGTTTCCTGCTTCTAACATATTTGAAGAAGCTTTTATTATTCCTTTTAATTATTGTTATTGTTATTGTTATTATTATTATTGATGTGTTCCTCATAGTCTCTCTTGGCCTCCTGTATCACTGTCTTACATTTCTTTTGCCACAGTTTATGTTCCTTTTTATTCTCTTCATTAGGGCAAGACTTCCATTTATGGAAGGAAGCTTCCTTGCCCTTTACGGCCTCTCTAACTTGGCTGGTTAGCCATGCGGGCACGCTCCTGGACTTAGTGGAGTCCTTCTTCCTTTGCGGTATACACTTCCACTGGGCCTCTGTTACTGTATACTCTTACTGTATAGCTGAGCGCTTACCGTTTGCAGACGTGTAAATAGAGAGAGATAAAGTTTGAGCGTCTTTTTCTGGTTATTATTACATAAAAAGTTATTTCTTTCTAGATCTCCTTCTAGATCTCCTTCTAAAAGGCCATAGGAATACATTGAGTTTTATCAGTGATGATAAAAACACACTAACAACCCAATCGTATCCTTTCTGCTGCCTCCCTCCCGCTGTTGATGCAGCAGTGTCAAATGGTCTCCAAAATGCAGAGGTCTCCTCTAGGTAAGGGAATAATTGTTCTCTTACTTGGGGGGTAAACCTCCGAAGCAAGGACAAGTTTGCTTGGACTTGCAATATTTTGCTGTTGCAAGTCTGCATTGACCCACACAACAGGATTGTGCCCAGGGAGGGGATGGGCAGTGCGGTCGACACTGCTCCCTCCTGGGACCAATCTGCTTATCCCCCTCCCCTGCCCCCTCATCTCCCCTGCTGACTTACCTGCTCTGACGCTTGGTGGGAGACATGATGACATGGGTGGGAATTTACAGCCTTTCTCATCAGCGTGGCCAGCAGCACACTGTGTAGCATGCTGCTGGAGTGCCTTTTGCAACTGGTGCTGACTGCTTTGTGGCAGTCAGCACCAGCGGGGGGACCAGTCAGAAGACAGCTGGTAAGTTTTAAGATTGGACTGTAAAATAGGGATGAGCAGTTGCTTACACCACACATCCAAGTGTATGCCATTGACCATTTTATAATCCCTTGTAGAAGGAGAGCCTTTCAAACAAAACTCTCACACTATTCCACTTGATCTGGTTTTTTACCTCAGAAATAAGATATACTACGTAGTTTAAGTACTGGATTCTGACACAGGTAACAATTGCAGACAGATACCCTGTCCAAATCTGTCTGATTTTGCAACTACCCTTGTTGCAGGAACATGAACAGGGCCATTTCTAACCAAAAGGGAGGTTCTCACAATGTGAAGTTCCACCCACATAGTTTTGTCACAAGTGGCCATGCTGTGGGTGGCTCATAAGAGGTGGCACTTTGTGAGCTGAAATATGTTAAGGTCAGGGATGTTTAGCATGTTTACTGAGAAGTATTCTCACTAAATTCAAATGGAACATTCCTTCATCTGTATGTTTAGGAGTGAAGCTATTGAATATTCACATTTTTTTTATTTATACTGGATGTTCAAAGCTACTAAAGCCATATCAAAAGCTCAAATAAAAGGTCCAGTGATTGGCCCTTTCTTCTTGTTTCTTACAGTTAAAAAGTATTATTGCCCTTTCAAAACAAACAAAATTATGACACGTTCTTCGTTATTCCTATTGAAAAAATAGGAATTGTTCTGTTGGAAAGCAGCCATGTTTAAGGGTGGGCATTATTTTGCAGCATATGCCGTTTTGCTCAGTTTTATGGCAGCCATTTTATACAGTGACAGTAGATGGCAGACTTTGATCAGTTTTTCTTTTTGATTATATACACATTCCCTATCAGTAGGTGGCAGTTCTCAGTGCATGTTGCAGGCTCCTGCTTTAAAAAAACAGGTTTTATTTGTGTCACAAGATTCATAGGGTAGGATCCAAAGAGAGCAGAATCGGGAGGAGATGGGGCAGGGTGTGGGCAGATCTGGCCAAGTCGGTGGTTGGTTTCAGTGGAGGTGCACCCTAAGTCCCAACCCCTTTCCCAGGGCTGATCCTCCTGCACAGATCAACACAGACTTGCACAAGCAGATCCAAGTTGACTTGTTGCAACTACTGAGGCTTACCCTGGAGCAAGAGGACAAATGTTCTTTTACCTCTAGTAGACCTCGAGCACCCAACCCCCCAAGGATGCAGCATGGCCAGCACCACTGCATTGCCACAATTGAGATTTACGTTGGATTTGGCTGCCCATTAATTTTGCTGCAACAGGTTTACCCCGGCTATCCCTTTCCATTTGTATCTTGCAAAGATGTGCGGAAGGATCTCACAAACTGGGTAGCAACATAAAAGTAGATGAAATTCCATTTTTAAAAGTAATGTCATAATAGATATCCTGCAAGATGGCGTTGATAGCCCAATTGGGCATGTTCAATGGGGTTTACTCTCAGGAAGGTAAGAATAGGTCCTGTCTCTTTTTAGTGTTCTTACAATGCAAGTCTGTGTATGTCTACTCAGAAGTAAGCCACACCACATTGAGTTAATAAATGGAAGGTGCTCCAAGGTACGTGAGTAAAGGATTGCAGCTTTAGTCATTTATCTCCATCAATCACACTCCAAACTGACTTTTCTTGGCTGAACCATGTTCACTTCATCATGTACATTCCCTCTGGGATAACTATCATTTCTGGGCCAATGTTCTTTTGCTAATTAGTTCTTAATTAGGTAATTGGTCTAATTGCACACAGTCCTTCTCTAAAAGCTTTTCCAAGATGAAACCGCCCCTTCCTGTCTAGAATGAGGGTGTTTGTGCTGTCCCACAGTTTAGCTTAATGGATTTCGAGTTCTTTTTTAACTTTGCAAAGGGTGTTTCATATTTAAAGTATTTTTTGCATTTCCTGCACCTGCAGTGCAAATACAAAATTTATTTTAGCTGGAATAACACTACAGAGTGGCACCATACAAGCACACAAATCCCATGTAACAAATGTTCATGTTATGTGAAGATCAGTGGTGTAGTGGCAGCATTCAATTTTCTTCATACTTTTCATATGTTAATGAAGAGCTTTTCCTTCATATGACTTTTCCTTTCATACTACTTTTCTTCTAGAGCTAAAATTCAAACTACAATTGGTACATTTGCTCCCAAGCTCTTTACAGCTGCAGTCCTAAGCATTATTGGGAATTAGCGCCTCCAAAATCCACAGGCCTTACATCTAATTAAATGTGTTTCGTATTGAGTTATTGCTCTCTTAGTTATGACATGGACTAAGGCCATGTCTACATTTTGGTATTAACTTCTTGTATGTGGAAGTAAGTCCTACTGAGTTCAACAGGACTTACTTCCAGACAACTATGTATAGGACTGCCGACTTGATGTGGTTGTTTGTACCCATGACTTATAACTCTGATCAGTAGCTAGATATCTGACTGATAGTGGAGTCAGAGGGTGAAGACTAAGGACCTACATTTTATTCCCAAAATGGCTGGCTAACAACTATTTCCACAAATGCTACTCCTTTCACAGTTTCTTTTTGCTCTGGGATGACATTTGTAGGTTGGGTAGACAGCACCATCCAAGACAGTTTACTTGTTTAAACATTCCCTATGTAATGTAATATTGAATATGTAATGTTTAGAAATACATATATAATTTATGTATTGTTTAGGACAAAGTGAACTGTTTCTGATGGTGTGTTAGCATGTTTTGGCTGCAGTCATCCCTCACCCTTTCAACTGTTGAAAGAATGAAGGCCCAATCCAATCCAGCATCGGTGCAGCTGCAATACAGCCTGGAGGTAAGGCAACAAATGTTCCCATACCTTGAGGAGGCCTCTGTGACTGCCTCCCCACCATAGGATGCAGTGCACACCCCATTGGCACAGCTGCACCAGCACTGGAAAATTGGATAGGATTGGGCCTACTACCTGATAATAGCAATCACATCTTTTTCTTTTCTGTGTCGCTTCTCACCACTGATATTAGAGTAACAGTTGTGATATTTTATGATATAAAGCCAATGTAAAACAGCAAGGCTGACCCTTGGAACCATTCAGAATATGCAAGGACAACAGTCTGGGTGACCAAATAGTGAATTTTGACACACACTTTTTGAAGCAGAAGATTTGATTCCCTCAAATGGTTCTGTTTTTGTCAGAGTAATACTTTGCATCTACTATACCGACAGCACAGGTGAGCATGAGTGCAAACATGTTTCCCCCACAAACTTGCTGAACACACAGAAGCCAAAGCAGGATCACACCAGCTGCCATCAGCCCCAATGCCTGTGAGTTCAGTGGCAGCGTGACAGGGGTCTGCACAGATACAGCAGCACACGTGTAAGGCTCCTCAATATGGTCAAGAACCTGGAGGATTTTTACAGCCCACTCCTATGCATATCTACTTAGAAGTAAGTCAATGGGACTTACTCCTAGGTAAGTGTGTATAGGATTGCAGCTTCAGGCTGCAATCTTATCCACACTTTCCTGGGTGTAAGTTCCATTGACTGTAATGGGACTTACTTCTGAGTAGACAGGCATAGGATTGGGCTCTTAATCACTTGAACCTGTATGGATGGAGCCATCAGGGAAGCTCCTTTTATACTAAATGCTGAAGATACTGATGTCAGGAGAGCAGGCAGAATTCTTCTCCTCTGTGTTTAGTATAAGTGGAGGGGGCATGTGTGGAAACAGATAGACATGGGCATCCCTGTAGACCTCTAAGTGCTGGAAACCTACAATGACCTGTAGAAAACAAGTAGCACCAACATATATCTGGGAAACAGGTAAATCCACCTTTACTTTAGTGTTTTCCCCCAATGGTACCTACTAAACAATGTTATGACTGAGTAGCCCCATTACATCCTCTGAGTGATGAATGGGAAATGTTTGAAGCAGAATGCTGGGGATGCTGTGCTTTGAAGGGGAAATGTCTTTCCTTTAAGACAGTGGTTCCCAAACTTACCTGGATCATGATGCCCCTGCAGGCCCTTCTTCCCAGCTCAGCCAGGCACTGCCATCTTATATCTCATGAAATCTCACAAGATCCAAGATGGTGGTGTCAAAATCTCAAGAGTTTTTGTAAAAAAATTGGCAAAGGGGCGGGCTGTGTTGGAGACAACTTTCAATTACACTAGGTTTACTGCTTTGATTTTTTTTTAAAGTAGAACCCTGAGATTTTAAAAAGGAAAAAAAAAAACTCAGCTGCTCAGAATAGCACGCAACCACTCCCAATGCCTGCCAAAGTACCCCTGCCTTGACATTCCCCAAGGCATGTTACCTAAGGTCATATAGTCCCCCCCACCAGCCCCACCTTAGCTATGCTACTGCCTGCTTCATTAGTTAATCCATACTGTAATTATATTCTAACAGTCCAGCTGTATCTCTAGCACTTCTTTTTCATTATGCGTCCCCCGGGCTGTACTGAGAGTTAATGAGCTCTTACTTGAAATATAAAAGGAGGCCTTGAATTAACACAGATGGAGGTTAAATATGAATATTGAGGCTTGGCTACTGCAGCAACTTTGTGGAAGCAGAAAAGGCAAGGAAGGAATACAATGGCAGTTTATCCCCACGGACTCCTGTACTGTACTTTCTTCTCTTAAACCCCCCTGGCAAATGTGGAGAAAAGGAGTTTGAAAAACAGAGAGAGCAGAGAAAGTAATAGAGGCCCCATTCGCTTGTTATGGGGCTGTGGACACTGTGGCCAGGTTCAGCATCCATGGATGCATGTACTGAAGTCCTGCCCTCCCCATGTTCAGCATTTGTCTGCAGCATGAAATACTGAACATGGGGTGAAGTATGTGAATCACCATGGAGGCAGGGGGGTACATGTCTATAGATGCTGTATGGCACCCATGAATTCATAACATCACAAGGGCTAGAGTGTGCTGGAGATCTGCAACCATGTACACTGACAGAGCTCCACAAATGCCCCTTCACCTAGGAACTCCTATGTCTGCTTTCCCCTGCTTTAGGAAGCTGTTGTGACATCAGCAGTCATTACACCAATCTCACAGCCCAATCCGAACAAGGACTAGCATGCCCCAGTTCTGCCCGGAGGCTCTTTAGGTGACCTTGGACCAGTTCCTTTCTCTCAACTCAGCCTACTTCTCAGGGTTGTGAGGATAAAGAGTGCAGTGGGGAAAAACCACGTATATCACCAGCCTGAGAGAAAGGAGATGGAGAAAGGAAGGAATAGAAATGTAATAATATAACCATAAAACCCACCAATTAAAACTCTTCTCACTTCCCTCCTTCCCCCCCCCCACCTTGAGAATCAAGGACATTGGTGGTTTTGCAATCAATGGGAGAAAGGACTGAAAAGCCAATTCACTGCAGAAAGAAAAACACACTCAAGGAAGAGCTGATAACTGGAATACTCCTCCTTTTATGTCTTTATTCATTTAAGTTCTTTGTATTCCATCAGTTCAAAATGTCTGAGCAGCAGGAAACCATGTTTTAAGCAGCACATTTGTTTATGGCTGACTATAACTAACTATGTTCTCCAAGCAATGTAAAAAGAAAAAACACACATGAACTCCATCCTTCCAGGGAGCAGAAGCAGAAAGACAGATCTTGCTGAGGCTGAGAATGGCAGCAGGGAGCTGGGCTGCTATAATACTAGAAACAGTCACAGCTTTGCCTTATCCCTGAACCATTTGGCCAGAACTTAAATGCCATTTACTTTGCCTTTCTACAGTATAGATATATAAAATATAGACTTTATTTTTTATCACACTCCTTTTGTTTGATAAATAACTTTTTAAAATAGCTACTGTACATAAAATGCCCATGCACTGACATTTTCAACATCCTGTATCTTATATAAGTTTGTAAAACACAATAAATATATATTTATATATATATTTAATACAGCAGTAAATGTACACTTGGGGTTTTTTTTAACATAAAAAGATAAGATCAAAACACAACACAGAAAATCAAGGCATCATTCAAGAACTAGATGATGTAGGATGCTGCAGTGCCCAATCCTATCCAGTTTTCCAGGACTGGTGTAGCCGTGCCAATGGGGCATGCACTGCATCCTTTGGTAAGGAGGCAGTCACAGAGGCCTCCTCAAGGTATAGGAACATTTGTTCCCTTACCTCAGGGCTGCATTTTGGTTGGTGCTGGAAAGTTGGATAGGATTGAGCCCGAAGTTGACTATGGATAGAAGATGGTATGCTAATTTTCCACATTTCAGGGGAGGGTACCATTTTTATTTTTATTTTTTGCTCTTTGTTGTTTCAATGTCTTAACTGCACCCACTTTGCCTGAGGAGAATGGGAGGAAAACAAAAGGAGGCCTGACTTGAACAGACTTGCTCTCAATGGAATGAAATGGAAGGATGACTCGAGGAGACTTGACTGGTAATTTAAAAACAAAAAAATTGAAACCCTCTCAATGATACAGTAAACATATCAGGCATGCTTCAAGTGCTTCTCAAGAGAGGGAGGCTGGCACTGCAGCCACCTCGAGTGGAGAATCTTTGATTATCTGCCCTCAAATCATCAGGGTAAATTACAGCTCTAAACAGTGCTTTGTTTCTCATCTTGAACTTGCTCTCCCCCTTCACAACTGATCCTATCTTTCCTGGTCAGTTCCACCTAGTCCCATCTGTCTGGAAGGTGAGCACACAGAGATCTTGCACAAAGCAAAGATCTTTGGATCCAAAGATCCTGGATCCAGACTGGTTAAAGGTCATGTTAGCAGAAATGTCCTCCTCCTCAGAATGCTGCCACTTCCTTTCTTGATTCCCTCCAACTCACTCACCCATCGTCCCGTGATAGCTGCTCTGTTCAGACAGGTGGGCAAGTCTTAGGAGTTGGGGACAGGAGCAGGGAGAGGCAACCACCTGCGGAAGCTCCTCTAGACTTTGCTTCAAAGGGATGGCTCATTGATCAGATGCAACAAAGTCCTGAGATAACTTGCTGCGCACAGATCACAAAGTAGGCTGGATGCTTAAAACTGGTAGATACCCAGAGGAAAGAGAAGCTGATCCCACTTTACTATAGAGCTCCAGTAGGGAGCTCCGAATTACGTCGTTTCTACGCAAGCATTAATATACTTGATGATATATACTGATGAGAGAGAGAGAGAGAGAAATCATTCATGATCTTAGACGGTAGCATAGTTAGAGGAGGTACAAAGCACTAAGTTTTGCATGATCAACATTCTGATCAGTAAACAGCACCTCTGGGTGACTTCTGTAAGCTTACTGTCTTCTTGAACAGGGAGTGGTGATGAGAAATTGTGTAATCTATACTTGTACAGAACAAACCTTCTGTCAAAAGGCAACTGTTATTGTAACTGTGCATAGGAAACGACTGTGTGTGGAGGTGGAAAGCTGCCAATGAAACACAGCCACCAAGGGCAACACCCAAGTAGGAGGGCTAGAATATTATTTAGAATTCTGCCTTTAAGATTCAGTCCTGCAGTACAGATCACTCGTAATGCTCCTGAACACCATGAGGCTAGTTGCAGATTCTTTTTTAAACTTCCTAACATTTGGTTAGAGCAAGGCAAGGTTCAAGCATGTACTATTCAGCTATCCAGATAACTCTGCAGAAGTGGACCCAGGGGCAGAATCTTCCCTTCTTCATTCCCTCTTCAGTGTTTTAGACTTCAATGCCTGCATGAATTCACTGCAACTAACTTGTCTATTCCCTACACAGAACTGAGTTCTGGGGCCAAATAGAACTCAATTCGTCTCTTGAAATAAATGTAACTTTCTCTGCTCCATGTGTGGGGTGCTGCTTCAGGTGGCATAAACAATGTGGAATCTTGTCTGTGCTGAAAATCCCCCCCCCATTTTTGCACCTTCCTATCACCTAGAAAGCACCTATACAGCATCCTGAAGGGGCTACTGAGTCAGTCCAAGGAAATAAGTGGTTTGTTTTATTTTCAACTTGCTTTTTAACCTATGTGCCACCTCTTGCCCAACCCATTCTACTTAAACCATCCTTTATCATTCCATGCTACATTAAGTGCCTTATTTTTGCCTTTTACTTTATCCACCCTTTAAAAATTATTATTCTTTTAATACAACTCTTTAATCATTACTATTTTATCCTGCTTGGGAAGGTTGTTTTGTCTTACCAGACCACTAGCTTTGCTACTGTTCAGCTTTTAAGGGAACTCCCAGGGATTCTGGGGCTCTTCTTTCTTCTGAAAAGGAGGTTTCCTCAAGGCAGTCTCCTCCTGCCTGGTTTTTCCTGACCTTGACTGGCAGCCACCTGCCATTCCAGTTTAAACAAATACAGGACTGGATGGTTTAGGAGTAGGTGCCTGCCGCTATGCACTGCACGCTGTACCCATCCAAATAACTACCATATGGCTCCTATTAAGCCTGCAATTAGTTCTCTGTATCTTTGACATTGCCTGCATTTTGTAAATATCCTAAGCAGATCAGTGATGACTAACACAAGACAAAGATACAGTACAAGGTTTAAAGGCATGTCTATGCTATAAATTAAAACCAGTTTAATTCACATGTTCCCCCAAAGATTCATGGGATCTGTAGTTCTGTGAAGAGGCTAGGAGTCCCTCTAATACTTGTTGACACAATTCATAAAATTTCAGCTCCCAGTACAATTGCCAGGTGAAAATACAAATAACCCTCCTATCTCTTCAACAGATACCTGTTAACACAACACTTGCTATGTTGCAAAACTAGACAGTCTGAAATGGGACCAGAGGTGGCGTGGAACAGGATAAACCTCAGCTGCTTCCTCCTTTACAGCTCTCAAAAAGATAGGACGCTTCTCTGGGTTGTGACCCCGCCGTACACTTTCTAAAGGGTGAACACTTAACAGGAACCTCTTTAACTTTAGCAAGCACATCCATCTTTTACTCCAAGCCTGTTGTTTAATAACTGGATATGCATCAAATCAGTGGTATAAATCTAAATCCTTGGGTATCAGATTATGATATTAAATTTTCAGTTCAGAATGACCTCTCTTCTATGTCACAGCCTTCTTTCAACACAAAAGACAGCAATCCTTTCTTTAAATCCTCACTGAACTTTATTAACTGGTGTGATCTCTCACTTATGAAGATGCATGAAAACAATCTCACTGGTTTCAGAAACATAACCTAAAGGCCCAACATCATCAGGGAAGAGAGAGCAAGTCTGCAATGTGTCACAACATGGCTATACAAGACTTCTGTCACAGGGTGGTCACAAAGATCACAGAAAGTCAAGCGAAGGGCGTCCATCTCAAACACCTCCCCAAAACCATAGTTCTGCATGATTTGTTTTGCATGATTTCTCACCCAAAACATGCCATCTTTAGTTGAAATCTATGATTTGTTGAACCTTGTGCCAGTCCAGAGCCTAGAAAGAATCCACTTAATCAGAGAGCACAAAGAGTCCCCTGAAAACTTTAAACACTAACAAATTTGTCGTAGCATAAGGTTATGTGGATTAGACCCACTTGCAGTGCAATCCTAACCCCTGGGTTAGGCCAGCACAAGTCACTTGTGCCTCTGACTTTAGAGTCAGGGAGGCCAGTGCAAGGAGTTGCGCTGGCCTCCCCGTGCCAGATCCAGGCCCGGTGGGGTAAGTTTGTATTGGCCGAGCTCAGCCAACGCAGGCGTCAGGGGGGACGGGACGTGGGGAGGAGGTGCTTCAAGGTGGAGGAAGAGTGGGCAGCAGGCATTCCCAGGGGTGGGTGGGCAGGCAGGGAGCGGGGCCAGGATCTAGTGGTTATGCCGAATCCTGACTCTGTTCCCGGGCAGCACAGATTCTGCTCTACTTGGATTTGCGCCACCTCCTGAGGTGGCTCAGATCCAAATAGACCCATTGGGGTCAGTGCAGCGTGACAAGGGGTAAGGGGAAAGGTTTCCCCTTACCTAGGGTTGTGCTGATTCTGGCCCCAAACTTCCACTGGATGCAACACAGGCCCACTGACCTGCCTGCCCCAGTGCAAGTTAGGATTGCGCCTTTAGATGGACTACTTCATGTTAAGTGGCAAAGTGTTCTCCAGTCCACAAAAGCTTACACTGCAGTAAACCTTTTCGTACTCAAGATACTCTTTTGCTTTTGCCACAAGAGGCTTGGATGGCTCTCCCCATGGAACCAAGTAGAGTACTTCAGAAAAATGAGAAGAATCATTTCAAGACCATTTTTTGCACATTCCTAATTTCTCCACAGATCTTTGCACTTAGCACTGAAAACTGCATGAATTTTTAGAATCCTATGTGAAACATTCTGCTGTTTTAGAGCAACCTGTATTATGTTACCCAGAAAGAAAAAGAAAATTCCAAACACCACATAGAGGCTTCATATGAACTATGAAAACCAAGCTGCCAAATGTTTTTAATTCATATGACTCAACCAGGCCAAGTGTTCTTAATTTGTCGATTAACTGATGCAGAGATTATTGAATGTAGCACTAATAGATTAGCATGCTCTTATCAGCAGGGCTGATAGGAAACGTTCATGTCAGAAGGCAGCCATTTTGTTTGTAACAAAGGACTGTCTGACATTTCAGCATCTTCACAGCCTGATGGTTGGTCAGTAATGTCCAACAGGACCTTCCTGAACCATTTTCACAGTAAATGCAATTGAACCAGCTATGCACCTGCAGGTTGTAAATAGACTCCATTCTCCCTTCCTAGAATGCTATTTTGTAAACAGGTTATGCAAGTTTCTCTGTTATCAAACTCTTCAAACTTCTGAACAACTCTTACTTCAATCTGTCACAAAGATTCCAAATGCATCTAATATTTCAGCACCAACTAAGCAATGTTATTTAAACTGTTAAGAAAGAACTGCACTGATTTGCCTCTTTTTTTTTGAGATGCGACAAAAAGTTAGCAGTACAAAGACATTCTGCTTCTACGCATTGCTTCGCTGATCAAGTAGGCAGGGCTTAATTCTGGTTCTTCAGTCATAATTGCAATGTTCTGCCATTCACCCAGTTGGTTCGACTTTTTAATGGTGTCCACCACACACAAAGCATAGAGACAGTCATCAAAAGTGGCAGCCATTGTGAGTGGCCGCCCGTCCCAGGTTCTTCTGTCGTCCTGATCCTCAAAGGCCTGCCGGACAGCCTGCACCATCTTTATGGTTCCCCGGAGATAAGGAGATGGAATATCACTGAAGGCCTTCTCTGGTATCAAGGAATTGCTTACTGGCGTGGAATCCTTCAGAAGAAGTTCCTTTTGTGCTGAGCTATTGCTCTGACCATACAAATCGGTGCCTACTACAATCAGCCGGCCACTGGAACCTACCACAATAATATCTTGTTTAAATTCCCCAGGAACATTGAAGTTGAGGGTAACGGTGCAGCACACCCCGCCTTCTAAGACCATCTGGAATGTACAAAAGTCATCACTTGTGATTTGGCGTATTCCCTTGATATGGTCTGTCTGTTTCACAAATGTCTTCAGCAGTCCATGTACTTTCACAGCCTTCTGGCTGGTGAGGAAGGTCAAGAGGTCAATGATGTAGGTTCCAACAGAGTGCAAACCCCCACCTCCCATCAGGTCATCACAACTCCAGTTGTACTTCTTTCCCAGCAGGCTCCCACTGTGAACTTGTACCTCACACACAAGCAGCTCTCCAACGTAGCCCTCTTGGATCAGCTGTTTCATCTTCACAAAGGCAGGCAGGAAACGGAGTACGTTGCCCATTATGCTCATAAGCTTTGGGTAATAGTGGGCAGCAGACATCATCCTGAAGGCATCAAGTGGAGTGGCTGTGCGGTCACAGATGACATTCTTCCCAATCCCTGCCAGACATTAAACAAAAGAAAAAGTTTATATCAGGTGAAGACATCCCATAGCTCTCAATATTGGTCTAGTAATGTAGAAAAGATGACAGACTTTATTTTAAAAACAATTTGCAGAAAGTAGTATACATGCTTACTGACCAATCCTATCAATGGATTTACAGCAGTGGGACACTGTCCCACTGTCATAAATTGGTTGCCAACAGGGTGCGTGGACTGCACCACCAGTGGCCGTTTCTGAGCTACTGCTGCACAGCCACATGAGCACTGGAGGTCCACTGCTGCAGCCAGTAGCTTGCACTGGAGCAGGTAAGCTGTTGGAGGGGGTGGACGGAGAGGGGGAGTAATGGGATGTTTGGTGGGAGGAAACAGAGGACATGTCGGAGAGGGAGGGGTGGATCTGGATGTAGTTGCGCACCCCAGATCTTATCCCCTCTTTTTAAAACCTCCTGCTCCTTTTATCTCCTCAGACATTTACCATCAAAATAGGTGGTGTAAGTCCATGGCGACCCATAGACTATCACACACACACACACACACACACTTCCTGCAGGTTGTCCAATTGCCCCCCCCCCACACACACACACAATAGCATGCAGAACAGCCTCTGCTGGCACTACTGCATGTGGTCATGTGGCAGGGAAAAGGATTGGGGCCCAAATTCCTTACTTAAAATCAGTGTGGGGAAAGCCTTCCTGATGGGACAAGGCTTGAAAACTACAACTACTGAGTGGAAGAAGTAAATCTGAATATTTCTGCTCCACAGAACAAACCTCCCAAGCCTTAAATATTTTGATCTATCAACCACAGGCATATTTATCTTCAGTTGCGCTTCCTCCTCAAATGTACAGGCTGCCTGTGAAGTGGTGCCTCTGAGGCTTTGTCTTTTAAAATCTCTTGTCTCCCATTTCTTCAGCTTGATTCACGTAGAATAAGGTTTGTTTGACATCACAGAATGAATTCATGTAGCTGACCTACATTTCTTTAATAGGTAAAGTTCCAGCTGTACCTTTGGTTACAGAGCTATCCCCCAAAATGTGATTTATTTAACAAACCTTTTCTAATGGAATAAATCCTTACTGTAGGACTCAAGGGTAAGCAAACAGCTAGAAACGGGGGGAGTGTTTCTAGGCGTTTTCATAAGCCTAAAAGACAAATATCAGGATATTTATATAGCAGAGAAAGAGAAGACACAACAGCAATGGACTTCATCTTAAAATCTCCTACCACAGCCTCTGCCATTCTTCCTTCCACAAAAACCCCCAACACCGCTGGTCACTCTTAAACAATCCTTGCCACCATAAACTCTATCTCACACCCCAAAATCTCCATTCCTCTCTTGCCCATTCCTCCCTCAGTCCAATCTGCAATTCTTAGAGCTCCATCAATTATACAGCTGCAACAGCTCCTTCCTTGTTCATCAGCACTGCTCCTTCAGAGCCAGAGGGCCTGCTCTCTAATCACAGACACCTTAAGGTTGACTGAATTCCATATATAGAGAAATGCACTTTGCATCAGTGGTGTACCTAAGAGGGGACCAGGGGGAATTGCCCTGGGTACCATGCCTTGGAGGGTGTCAGGGTGTGCCTTTTGAAGGCCTTCTGAGGCCCAGAGAAGCTGTGCACCACCTCCCCAAGCTTCAGAAGGTCTGCCTGAGGCCTTCTAAGAAGGCCTCCCTGCTCCTCAGACCACCTCCTGCATGCCGCCAGGAGTATTCTGGGCATCTGGTCCCTGGAGGTGTTAAAAAATTTTTTGACCCTGGGTGCCAGATCCCTTAGCTGATACACCATAAACACAACATGAATATTATTTAATGCTGATTGTTGTCTCTATTACTTTTAATAATAATATAACACCACCACCACTCCAGACCGGAGTCCAGGCATGTGTGTCTACCAGTCTGCTGGCTGAGGTGACTTCTTCAGTTGGCCTCATGGGTGGACTGCCTCGGCTTATGCCTGCTGATTTCAATGAGCCACAATGACCACAACCTTGATCATATGAAACCAACTAATGAGTCAGACAATTGGTCCATCTAGCCCACTGCTATCCTTTTAGACTGCATTCCAGAGTTCCAGGAGGAGTCTTTTCCAGCCCTGTCAACTGAGATCCTAGTGGGGACTGGACTTGGGACCTACTACATACTAAGCATGCGCTCAGCCACTAAGCTATGCTATGCTTCTTCCCCTATGCACAGAACTGTGTTTTAGTTTGCATGCAAAATGTAGACGTTCTGTAACATTTGGGATATTCTGAAAGATGCAACAAATGTACTGGTGTTGGGTTTCTAAAAAACGATTGCTATTTTGGACTATATCTGGACTAGTGGGTGTCAGCACTGGGTGTTTCACAATCTCCATGTGGTTGTTCGGTCAGGACTCAAGACACTGAGAAAACCCAACCTTGACTAAGGTTCACCCTTTGGTGCTACGTCCCATAAATCGTCCATTCCCAGTATCTCCCCCAGACAAGCAGTCTGTAATGTGATGGTAAATGAGAACCAGAATTTTTATTGGAAAGAACACTAGATTAGTGCTCTCAGTAATCAATAAACACATTCTTTGATACACTTTGTAACGGCTGGTGCAACACCTGACAGCCATCTTCTCTCCGTGTCTTCCATTTTCTGAAAGCTGTCTGCGTTATCATTGTAAATCCCTGTACAGTTCTATATAACTGTATACAGGCCTACAGTTATATTTGTTGTCAATTAGCCTGTTCTCGCTAATTGTGGGGATCTTTTTAGTAAATTTTAGCCTAGCCGATATAGAATAGTAGTTAATTTAGCTTGTTGCTCCCAGGACTTGCTGATGGACGACAGTAGTCCACATCACCCAGCGAGTCGCCTGGAAATGATGTAAGTTTCGTGCCTGAAGATGCCCCTATATGCTTTATGCTCTTAAATTTTAAACAAGTAAAGCTCTTTTATGAGAACCTCGGAGCCCAAAGAGCTGCCAGCCCAGTGATTTTCAAGCTTTTTCACCTCATGGCACACTGGCAAGGTGCTAAAATTGTTGAGGCACTCCATCGGTTTTTTGACAATTGACAAGGCACACCATGCTGGTGGTTGGGGTGCTCACATTCCCCCAATGGCCCTACTAATAAACAATTCCCGCCCAAATTCCCATGGCACACCTGCGGATTATTCACAGCACACCAATGTGCCATGGCACAGCGGTTGAGAATTGCTGCTCCAGCCAATGCCCAGAGCTAGGTCCCCAAACACACTTGTATTGCATTACAAGTGTGTCCTTTGAGAAAAATAAGACAACTGCACCTTCTTATAGGCACCTTCCAAGGAAAATGCTGGCACAGAAAGTGACAGAAAATTTCAATTTTATTCAGAAACCGTAGAGAGCCAGAACTTGGCCACTAACAGCAATGTTATACATCAATAACCAAACACCCCGGCAAAACCTGCATCCACTACATACTTGTAGTTTCATCTTTTGTAAACACTCTTCACAGCCATCTGTTCAACACTGCAGCTTTGTCATGGCTCAGTTACGTGACGATCTGCCAAGTGCCTCGCTTGCTTTGCTAGCAGCAGAACTACAGTTGGGCCATTCTGATTTCATAAACATTTGGGATTATGTAATTTGGGGACAATGATTGCTTTATTTTCACCAAAAGAAATAGTTGTGAGTTCCTCTTTTTCCCCTAACTAAACAAGCCATTGTTGAGAGTCTGAGTATATAGATATTTTCTTTAATATATATGCAGGGCTAAGCCAACATCACAATCAGCCTGAATAGTCACAATGAGCACCAATGAGCAATGATATGATCCAAGATGCACATCCCAGGACTGCTTTGACACCTCAAGGGTTATCCCCCTTGAACTGCACAACAAAACCACTTCATGGCAAAATTTCTAAAAAGAACCTTTGAGACCTACTTGCACCCTGGATTATTAGCAATGCTATGAGCAGAGGTGTGATTTTTTTCGGTGATAAGAAAATATAAACACGTAACACAGCTTTCTACAATTCTCATTTTTGGGGAAAAAAAACTGTTTCCTAAGGCTGCAATCCTATTCACACTTACCTGGGAGTAAGCCCCATTGACTATAATGGGACTTACATCTGAGTAGACATGCATAGAATTCGGCTCTAACACCTCTACATATTTGTCACCGGAGGTGGTAGGTGCATGGGTAATGACTGTGGCTGCATCGGCCGATACTATACCACCTATATCACCTACCCAGTACTTTTAAAGCAATTATGATTTATAAAAAAGCACCCTTGAAATAAAAAACACAATACCACTTTCTGCACTTGTCATTTTTGATTTTAAAAAAAATCTGTGAAAAAATAAAAACATTTAAGAACACATCTAGCTATGAGATACATCCCAAAGGATATGTGTGTTACAACAATGTTACACATGTATGCAGATGGGAAATGGGTTTTATTGTCTTAGATTTCCCTAAACTTCAGCATCCTGGGAAATTTCATTAAAACAGTGAGAATTCCTTGTTAGTAAATATCTAGGGTAAGACAGGCTTAAAGATTACAGCAGCGTAGTGGACCCTCACAAAAAGATTTTCAATAGATATATTGATCAGTGGTGTCACTAGGGTTTGCATCACCTGGTGTGGGATGCCAGCGCATCACCCCCCATGCAGTGGGCAGGGCAACACCCCAGGTGGTGGGCGTGGTGATGTACCATCACTCCACCCCCACTGGTTTTTTGGCTGTACCTTTTGATAGAACAAAGATAGAACACATTCTGCATGAAATTACGCATTGATTGATATATAACATGATGGTATTATTCTTCCAAATTATGATTTTAGTGATTTTGGTCATAAGTGGTGTCACACACCCCTCCCAGGGTATCAACTTACTAACACCTTATTGCAGAAGTTGTCAAACTTTTAGCACTGGGACCCACTTTTTAGAATGACAATCTGTCCAAGAGCCACCAGAAGTGATGTCATGGTGGAAGTGACATCATCAGGCAAATTAAAATAAATAAGTATAAATAATTAAAGTAAAGCAAATAATTAAATAAGCAGAAGCCAGCCCTGGTCCACCAAGCGAATTTCCTGTGTAGCCTGCCTGGAATAACACCCCCCCCCCTCCAAAACCAGTAAGGTTTTCAGCCCTGCCCAGTTCAATTTAAGAACTTCTGTTTAAACCAGATCACTGTCAGGATCCACCTGGCTTTGCAAGTCTCAAAAAGGTTCACCTTATCAGCTGAAGCCTCTGTTTTGGTCTTTTTTAGAGGGGGGGCTGCCTTCTGGAGCACTTGTTTAGCTCCAGGTGCATAGGATCAGGACCATTCTGGTAGCCTTGTGCTATCCTTCACCCAATCTTCCAAACCAACCAAGACACGTTTGCTTACTTGCGAGTAAATGCAACTGTGAGGCTTAGTTTCACTTTCCATAGGGCTCAATACATTCATCTGCTTGGAGGGAGAGACTTCCTTCTCAGGTGTTTTTGGGGGCTGCATTCATTGGATCAGGACCATTCTGGTGTCCTTGGATTCCTCTCAGCCTGCCCTTTCCAACAGACTAAGGCACGTCCACCTACTCATGAGTAAATGTGCAATATGGCTCAGTTTCACTTTCCATAGGGATCCATGCATTTTTTGTTCTCCAGTTTTTTTGCCATAACTTTTGATAGAAAGGAGATATTTCACTCTGGTTTTTGCATTGAATTCCACTCGAAATTCCGCATCCAACAGTATATAATATGATGGGTTACTCCTAACCACCGCAATTTTAGTGTGTCACCCCCCAGTACACGTCACCCCCATGCGCATAACCCAGTGTGGCCTGCAGCCCCCGCACCCCCTAGCGACGCCATTGATTACTGATGAACAATGCCATTGTCCAATTCTGTAAGTTTTGTTATGCTATTGCATTAGTATAATACTTAAAAAAACAAAACCAAAGCAACTGCAAATACAAGTCAGAAGGAAGGCAACTAAATGTATGCCTAAAGAAACTATGCCGGAGTTATAGCAAGTCTCTGGCATTGGGACACTTAGGGCACAATCCTTACCTGCACTGGAACAGGCAAGCCAGGAGGCTTGTGCTGTATCCAGTGCATGATTGTGGCCAGAAGCAGCTCAGCCAGAGGTAAGGGGAAACGTTTCCCCTTACCCCTGGGTAAGGGCTGCTGGCCACAATGGGTCTCCTTGGACTTGTGCCACCTCTGGAGGTGGCACAAGTCCAAGGAGAGCAGAGCGGCTTGAAGCCGCTCCATTCTCTCCAGGAATGGGGGTTGGGATCCGGCATAACTGCATGATCCCAGCTCCGCCTTCCTCTCCTCCCTTGTCCATCCCCAGGGTTGCCCTTTGCCCACCCTCCCCCTCCCAGGAACGCCTCCCTCCACCCCCCCATGCCCACCTTTTCCGCCTGTGTTGGCGCAGGCGGGCCAACACAAGCAGCTGAAGGGAAGCCGGCACAGAGGCTTATGTCCGTCTCCACAGGCCAGTGCTTTTCAGAGTGCCGGCCTGGCTTCCCCTTGAGGAGGCGCAAACGTGCTTTATGGCACATTTGTGACACTCCCAGGCCAGCCCAAGGGACTTGGGCCGGCATAGAGCGCAGTTTGGATTGCGCCCTGAGGCTGCAATCCTATCCACACTTACCCAGGAGTAAGCCATATTGACTACAATGGGACTTACTTCTGAGTAGACATGCATAGGACTGGGCTCTGCGATAAACACTAAAACACTGTAAGTTGAATCCAGTTAGGTTAGGCGGTCATGGGACATAACCAGCATCTTTGGTCCCCAAAGCTCAGGATGTGCAGTCCAAAGAGTCAGGAGATGAGTTTATTCTTCATTTGTGGGTTCATGTTGTTGTTTTTCCCTTCTGGATTATCCACTGGCAACCTCTGTGGAGCAAGAACCAGCAAAACACAGACAGCTGGTCATAATGTTCTGCTGACTCTGGGGACGTCAACAGCAACTAATTGCTTTCTCTACTGACTCCATCTCCAGCAGGAATCAAATGCCTCCCTTCACTAATGGAAAGTAAACATTCACAGTATGTGCTCATTACATTATTAAAAGTTTTGCCTACTACACAAATAACTTTTAAAAGCACAACAAGCACTCTATGTATACAGAATGATAAACAACATGTGCTCAATTTTAAGGGCTCAGAACACCATAGACTCAGGACCTATGGAGAGGCCTCACCAGGGTTTGCATTACCTATGGAGAGGCTTCATCAGGGTTTGTACAAGAGCTCATTGCGTCACCCCCATGATAGACCTCCTCCTGTACCAGACCATACAGAATAAAGTGCAATATCATATGCACAGCCTATATGCAGTGGAATCACTAGGGCTGGTGTCACCCCATTAACTTTATATTCATATATAACAGCACAAGTCACCCAACAATAAGAGTTCAAATGTTAGCTTTGATTTCAACCAATAAGTATGAGAGCTAACTCATACTTATTGATTCCCTGCTGTGTCATAACAACACTTCATTGGCTCTCAGAACAATCAGTCTCATTGGTCGGTTTTGAGTTAAGAAAAATTAATTTTTGTTACATAAGGCAGTTATGTTTTCTTTTTCTGGTTATTTGGCTATAACTTTTGATGGAATACAGATATTTCAACGTTGTTTGTTTCATTACATTCTCCATTAAATTATAGGAATTAAATTATAAGAAAAGCGAGGCATAAATATTTTAAATAAATGAATATATATATTATTTGAAAATACCAACATTTTCACAATTTTGGCACCAGTAGTGTCACCCCCTCCCCAAGTGTATCACCCCTCTGCACCCCCTAATTCCCAGAGCCTCTCTGACCGTACTGGCTTCTCACCGGTGCCTGCCTCTGCTTAGCTGCTGCAAAGTGCTTTATGGCACTTTCACAACAGCTGTTGCCAGCGCAGTGTGTGTAGACCAGCACTTTGACCCTGGTGGATTGGGCTGTAATTTATCTCCTGTTAACTAGCCAAAAGGAGGAATGAGTATGTGGTGCACTGAAGTCACCTCTCTAACATCAGTTCAAGGTAACTGCTATGTATTTCAGGGACGACTACGTATTCTATTAAATATTCTTGAAGCATTATACAGAAAGGGCTCCAAACCATGTAGAACAGAAACAAAGCAATGACATTTAGCTATAATACATTCCAGCCTTCCTTTCATTATGGTCCAGAAAGCATTTTATTTTTATTTTTTTGGTGGCATATAAGAGGCCAAGTTTTTGGCTTATGCAAGACTATGGACATGGAGAAGAGCCTGTCCTGTGTTCACACAACACAGGCTGGCTTTGCTTAGCAGCTCCAAAAGAGACAGCTGAACAACTGGGAAGAATCTCACCTCCGTGTTTTTCTAACGTCAGAGGTATAATGACTTGGCTCTTCTTTGTTGTTGTTGTTTAAATTAAATAAAAGCTACAAATCACAGAACTTCACTAAATGGGCACTGGGTGGCATTGTCTAGAATCCAGGCAATACCTGGATTTCCAAGCAGTGTAGCAACCTTTTGAGAATGATACTAAAAGGTGCTTTTAAAAATCCATTGTATCACAACCAAGGGGGATAGTTCAAGAAAGTTTTTGAAGATCTTCAAACAATCTTCAGGATTTAATGATATGTGCCCATTTCCTTTGTCTTCGCAGCACTACCTGACACCTTCTAATGCCCTTCATGGATTATGCTTTAGTGATATGCTTCACATGATGTGACAAGTTAACGTGCCCAGAATCCAAATTCCTCTCATGTCAGTATACCCAGTGGCAGTGATATTAAAGACATCAGCAGGGGGGACAGCTAGTGGAAGGCATTTTCTTTGGCTGTTCCACAAAGCATAAGCTCTAACTAGAATAAATAAAGGAAGAAGAAAAATATGGTTGGTTGGTGATACATCACAAGTAGACTTGTGAACTAGAGCCAAATCTGACACACATACGCAGCTCATGCATCAATACAATTCAATACAATTGATGTTTAGTCACATCTTCTACTTCGCATACATGTAGCCCTTCTCATTAACAAAAGATTTTCAGTACTATATTCATACTATGTATCTTAGAACTCCTTTTGGGTCATGGTATTTCCATGCTACAACCATGTTGGTGCTGAGTCCTAAATGCCAAGGTTAGTTCTGTGCAAGACAGGCAAAGACCACCTTTTCTGCGTTGTCTTTAGTTTCTCTTAATCCTCATTCCCAACTGTTCCCTATAGCAATGAATGACTCTGAAGCAAATGAACTCCAGCAACCATACCGGAAACAAAGGAGATTTGTGGATATATAAATCTGTCAGTAACATTAAGGGCGCAAACCTGAGTGTGCCTTGGGACGGCGCAAGTCCCTTGCACCAGCCCAGGAGCGTCACAAACATGCCGTAAAGCAGGGGATACGCACCAGACTGCAGAGGCTGAATCCAGTCTCTGCACTGACTCGGGCAGGAAGGGTTGCATCGGCCGAGATCAGCCAATGCAAGGAACTGGGGACGGCAGGGAGGAGGCTGGAAAGAGATGTTCTGGGGCCGGGAAGGCAGGCAGAGGGCGGTCCCAGAGGCAGGCGGAGAGCAGGAGGTGAGGCGGGGCAGGACCCAGTGCTTATGCTGGATCCAACCCCATTCCCCAAGCAGTACGGAGCAGCTACAAGACATTCTGCTCTCCTCTTGACTTATGCCACCTCCAGAGGTGGCACAATCTGAGGAGACCCATTGGGGCTGCAGTGATTTATCCAGAAGAGTTTCCCCTTGCCTCTGGCTGAGCCACTTTGGGCCCCTATCTTGTGCTGGATACAATGCAGGCTTCCTGGTGTGCCCGTTCCAGTGTAAGATAGGATTGTGATGCACGACACTTGGTTTCTATGTTTAAATCAGTCCATTCAAAATGATCATGTATTATTAGATGAATCACTGCTCAAGTGAGTGTGGTTGCATGTGAAATTTTCTGTGTCCTTTCAGTTGGATTCTATCATCATAATAAAATGGAGATTGATAGAAAATTGAAATGGAGGAAGTAGAAGCATGGGAAGTGTTATCCTTTCAAAACATGCTTCAGTATCATTATTTAATCTTTTAAAAGGAATAGAAACTCTATACAGGAGGGAGTCCATATTGACAAAATGCCAGGTAAAATGAGTTCTCATGTTGTTTGGAAACAAAATTTGACTGAGGCTGAGAATTGATTAAATCACAGTCCTTTTGCCCTGCAAAGAAAGAGAAGCAAGTGTTGACTATGAAAGATCGCAAGGCCTTTGCTTTCTCCTGCACCCAGTTAGAAAGCTGAAATTCCATTGGCTTCAAGTTGATGCTTGAACTTCAACTTTTTTGAAATACATTCCACTTTAATGGTGGCTACTGAAACTGCCCTAATAGCAAATCCAGGCATAAATAAGCTGCTAATGTTTATTTTTTACTAGAATTATCTGGAACGTGGTCAGATTTGTTAACATTTTTACCAACAATGCAACTGCCATTCTGCTCATTATCACATTTCATTGTTAATACCTGTTAAAAAGAACTGTGTATCCTCTGCCCACTCAAAGCATTGAACTATCCATGTGCCAAAATTAACCCAACACAATGACACAGGAGGCTTAAAGTGGTCCTGTTCGTTCACTCTTTTCCTTATTTTAATTCACTTCAAAAAACAGAGGTACACCTCATTTAAATTGTTTTAAACAAATCAATAAGTTTTGACTGTGGGATAATGAAGGCCCTATTTACAGCATCATGAATTTGTTGCTTCTGAGTCATTCTGAATCTGCAACCCTCTTTCACAAGATCCTGAATACCAGAGTTTTTTCTCTTTTGGGGGTTACTTTTGGGTACTTTTAGAAATTCTTGTTTCTTTTGTACTTCCAGGATCTTGTGATCGGTGTGATCCACACCGAAGAGAGGCTCAATTCATACAATACCACAGTAGCCACGCAAAAATACTTTGGCATGGATGCGGTTGTTAAATGCATTTATAATGTTACAATGCAGGGCACCCAGATCATCGAGTACTTCCCATGCGGCCACCAGAATTAACCATTAACCATTCTCTGCAGTTGCCACACCAGAGTGGTAACATATGAATTGGACCATAATTGCCATGGTATTAATTGTATTATTATTTATTCTAAAACAGGTTTGTCAAGAGCCTCTGGTTAATCAGGAGTTCTTTTACTTCTTTTCCTGAATTAACTCACTTGTCCTGAATTAACTCAATTGCCATATAAAGCACAGAGAGATTGAAAATAGTCAACTCATCATCCTGGATAAGTAATTATGTACAGAAAGCTAACAGCCCAACCCAAAATCTAAATTCTTGCACAGTGATGCAGTGTCTTGGGTACAAGCTCCGCTTCATCCCATGGGGGAATATCAGCTGCTACTGGTCTCCTCGGGGTAAGGGGACATTTGTCCCCTTGCCCTGGCATAAGCCCCAAAGTCACAATGGGTCAATTTGGACCTCTGCCAGCGCTGCCAATCCTGCCCCCCTCCTGGGCCTATCCTTCATCCTATCTCCTCCCTGTTCCATCCCTCCCCACCTTCCTGGTCTGGCGGGCCTCACAATGACTGCCAGCAGAATGGGAAGTCTCTGGCCTTCCCGCCAGTATGCTGGCTACAAATGCTGCCAAAAAGTGCTTTATGGCATTTTTTCTACAGTGGGTGGCAGCGGAAGACATGTTCTGCCGGCATGCCATTTAGTTAGGATTGGGCCATAAATTATGTATCACATTGAACTGTGAATCCTTACTTCTTATGCCAAGTTACTTGGTGAAATTAACCATTGCTGCCTTGAAATACACATAGGTAATTCCCCAGACACACACTATTTCATTTCAGAAATGCTTTATAACATATGAATTTCGTCAAAAATAGGCATAAAGTACTCCTACAGTACTTCCATGAGTGCAAATAGGTTATTCAAGAGGCCCTGAAATATCTGCGACTCTTAGCTCTGAATTTTGGGATGTGGGTGGGAAGAAAGTGAGGGGTACAGCAACACAGGATGAAGGGTGAAGGGGAGACAGAGAAAGTTGGGAATGGGGAGAGCCATAATTTCTTCACAAAAGTGATTTTAAAAGTTGTGGTCACCAGATTTCCCTGCTAATATACTTCAAATATACAAAAGGATAATCCTGGTGCCTCATTGTCTCAACCTCTGGCACTCTCATAAAACAGGATGTTTGGCTATATGGGCTCTATTCTCAGGCCCTAAATTACCAGCATTCCTGAAGGATAGCACTGACTGAAGACATGACAATCCACTAATGATTGCCCCTAGAAAATACCATTATGGTAGTCACAAATGTAGGAGGCCTATGCACCAAATTAAAATTGCAAGCATAAAACATTCAAGTACTCAAATACAAAAGAAACCAGCAACAAGGAAAAAAAATGGCCCAACAGCCAAAAGCTTCTTGAATCAATTTTATAATTACTTTCCAAAGCATAAGAGTAAGTTGTAAGAAGTTCCAAGCAAGGGTGCCAACACCAAGATGATCTTAGACTGGGTTTTCACACTTCACAGTGTGAAGGCATTGTAAGCAATTCCCCTGTAAGAGAGGCACCTGCCAGCTGAGAAACAAGTGGCATTTCATATGCTACTTTTGGATCAGCATGTGCCTCTCCTCTGGACTTAAGCTTGTTGGTTCAATGATTAGGGATCTGAAGAGATCTCTCATTTTTTGAATGGAGATGTGTGTACTAATATGCAAAAACACAAAACATGACACACCTGCAGTCCTTTTGGTCTGGAGAACACCACTTTCTGAGCAAAATCCTTAGGGGGAAGCAGGGGAAGCAAAAGCATTGTGTAAGGTCCAGCTTCACAATTGTCAGGCCCCATTCCAAAAGGCTGTCTCTGATTTCTAGCTCATAGAGGTACCTTCCAGTTGGGAAGTAGCACCTTGCAGGTAAATTGTGGTACAATGACTGTGAATGAGAGGGTTGTAGAAAATGCCAACAGGAGTTATAGAAGTAGCCTGTGAGCCTCCAGTTGATCGTTCCTGCCTTGCAGTGTTAGTGGAACAGTGAGTTTGCCATGCCTGTTTCACAGTTAATTTCATTCATATGAACAGAACATGGAGCCAATCTGGACATGTCAAAGTACATCATGGTAAAAATATACTGGATTATGAACTAAGCTGTAATTCAGTTGCAAACAATGGTGACCTATTTAACAAGAAAACACTGGACCTCCAAAGCATTTTCCATTTTTCTATTATTTTCACGTGTCTTGTTTAGAAAACTGAATACGAGGAGCCCTACGGTGCAATTCCATGGTAATTGTATATATAATTGCAGCACTACAGAGATATTAAATGAGCTAGAGATATTTTTTTTTTTTAACATTGATTTTGCTTCCCATCTTTTGCTATAAAATTACAACATACAGAACTCTTGGTCTACAGTGAACTCGCTATACATGAACCTATCAAGACTCTACTTGCATTTTTTTCTTATAAGGCTACAGGCACAATCCTAACCAGGTCTACTCAGAAGTAAGTCCTATTTTGTTCAATGGGGCTTACTCTAAGGAAAGTGTGGTTAGGATTGCAGCCTACAGCTCTTTAGCATGAACTGCAGCAAAAAAGATTCTGTAATGAGCTCTGAACATTCTAGCGTACAAATCTAACGCACCTTAGCAACACGGCTCCTTGTATTATGTCATTTTTTCATAATTTTTGAAATCCTTGCATGACTTCTAATAATTTGAAATACCTTTCCTATTTTTCCCTATAATAAAAGATGCCACCAGTCAATTCATTGCGACTTAACTGAGCATCTCGATGTAGTCTGTAGAAGTACTACCTTCAGTGATGGTCGCTTATGGAAAGGTTTGCCAGATGTTGACTGGCAAAGAGGGTTATTCTTAAGTGAAGTGCCAAGTAGTGTTGCCTATGGTGGGGTTGTCTTGTTCTACAGGCAGAAGGAGGCTAAAGCCCTCTAAACCCTACTACCTTCAGAAACTCCACAGCGAATCTCCAGGGGTCAAGCTGTGGCAGCCCACTGTTCCAAGGGAGAAAGAGTGAGAGCACATGGAGGAACTGGTTCCTCCTCTGTGATGTTATAAACATCTGTTTACCATATAATGGTGTTTAGTTCACATTTCTATTCAAGCAGTTGGAGGAGAACTGAATTCTGTGGGGAGGGGAGTTGCATATAAATCTGAAGCCAAAGACACAGCAAGAGCTGAATAGAAAAAACTTGTGTGTGGAACTTGGGAAAACAAACTTGAAAAAAGGATCCAAGGAGATTGTGTCACTTCACCAACAGCCAGCACTTCAGAGTTTCCCCTTCACTTCATACATCATTCCAATATAGGTCTGGCACCGTCATCCACTCAAGGCATGTCCCTATTATTTACTCACTAGAATTCCTAATTTACATTTCCGCAAGCAACTACTAGCTACTGCTTTCAGAATGTGTCACACAGACAGACTCATAAGTGCAGCTCTTTGGAGTGCTATAACTTATATCCCAACAGGAAACATATGTCCTTTCAGACACTAATGACTGGGCTTCTTTGTTTATACACAAGGATTTCCCCTGAAAGCTGCAAGGCAAAAGAAAGAGCTCTTTAGCAGTCATGTTCTGCTCCTCCACCATTACGTTCGCTACTGCTTTAAGTGTACTGTGTTTTGCACTGACTACAGCTGTTGTCAAATTCACTTTGGGTACCTCTCTTAGGACATATTGGTTAAGTTGGGATTCTATGTGGCAACAGGCCATTTTCCCTACCTTGTTTTATGGGCTGCTGTTGCAATAATAGCCTATCTCCCTACAATGATTACAGTGCAAAAATCCAGAACGAATTTCCCTTATCCCCCAAACATCTTACAATGTAGTTGTTGAAACTGATCCCCAGAAAACTCCACCCAACATTAATCTGCACACACTACAGTTTTGTTCTACCAAAAAAAAAATGTGCGTGCGTACAACATGTACCTGCAATTTTACAACTAGTTGCCTGAGGCACATTTTATTTATGAACTTATTACATTTCTAGCCTGCCTTCAACCAAAACCATCCTTAATATGGCATTAAAATACTGCAGTTGAAACCAAGGAAGAATCCAAAACAATAACAGCACTAAAACAGCAAATTTAACAACGATTAGGATATAAAAAGTGGCAAATACAGATTGAAAAAACATTCACGTGTCCCATACTGACGTTACAACCAAGTTTGGCCCAATGTTCTAAATATAAGAGGCAAGCAGGCCTTCCCTAGGAGAAGAGGGGAGAGAGGAGGAGTTGCAGCTAGTAGCAAGGCTGAAGGGTAGAAATGACTGCAAAGACATGCGGCGCAGCAGCCTTCATGGCTTGAAAGAGCAGACAACTTCCATACATGTGGCTCTTTATCTCCCTTTTGCTTGAAAAACAACTGGCTATTTAAGGCACTTGGATTCAGAGAGCTGTGCCAACATTCTGAAATGATGGCAGAAGAACAATATACAACTCTGCTTTCCTTGGGCCCATAGATCTAAGGGGAAGAGAGAAGCCCCCAAATTTGCTTTCCTGCAGCGCTCAGAAACACAGAGCAAGGATGCAGTGTTGCCATTGCTGCCACTGCCTTGGGCTTCTGCATGCACAGGAGGTGGCAGAAGGGAACTGGGCTCCATTCTCATCTTCCTGCTGCAGTCTGGAGAACAAGCAATGGCAATGAAGGCTGCTTCCCCTAGGCATTTTGGTGGTCCCTGTGCTGCTCCTCCCACAGCAACTGACATCTCTCAAGTATATTTTTCTTTTATTGTTTTTGGGAAACCCTCCCTGCTCACCCAGTGAGGAGAAGCTGAAGGTATTTAAAAGGATGATTCAGGTAGAGCTCTGCATTCAGTGTGAGATAGCAGGAGGGCAGAAATACTGTACATCATAGCAACACACTTGAGAGGCATACAACAGACTTTCTTCTGTGATGTGCAGAATCTCAAAGATGCCACTGAAACAGGAACATCAAAGCAGACAAGCAACTGACCTGCCTGGGCTGGTTGCAAGCACATAGCCCTTACATTTACACACCAAGAAAGCAGAACAGCTACTACAATCCATAGGAACTTGCACTGTAAGCTTCCACTTCTGGTTAACTGCTAATATACTAAAATCTTCAGAAAGCAGAAATATACCAAAGGAAATAAGAAGGAAAACAAGCAGAGAAATTCAAAACTCTAGATATCTGTATGCTAACCATAAAAGGAACCACTTCCTTCTCTGAGCAACATCATGGGAGCAAAGCAGCTCTGTGCCAAAGATTAATGCTCTGTGATCACTGGTATAAGCAAGTCCTGCACACAAGGTCAATTAGCTTAACAAGACAGAAGAAAGAACCACTAGAAAAACCACAAAAACATCAAGCATCAAGTTTTTCTCAATCTATCACTTACTGTGCAATCTAAGGCTGAGGCTTGGTCTCACAAAGGGAACCCCCCCCCCCCCCCAAAAAAAAAAAAGCCCTCAGTAGTAGCATGAGACAGCAGGAATTCCTGCTAACCACAGACAGGGTCACTCAGCTCAAAGTGCCATTGATTTTCACAGCAGCAGAACATTCTTTTATAGCTCACACAAAGGTTACTTAAGCTTACTGTTCAACTCTGGTGTTTAAAGAGGAGAAAACCAAAAAGATTATTTCATATATTTCTGTTGGGTGCACAGATTCTCCCACTGGTTTATCACAAAGCAGCAGGGAGTTCTGTAGTTATTGCAAATTACTACAATACTATTGGCAAAAGTAAGCCATGCTTCAAAAATGGGTAGAACTCCACATATTGCTAATTTCCAGGAATACATCCTGCACACAAAAAGTTATCCAATAATTTCACAAGGCTGTGTGGACACTATAAGCTGATGGGGCTGGTTCCTCTTCTTCCCTTCCTCCAATGAGAAGATGACCTACTATTTGCATGAGGGGGAGCAAATTATCTGAATGGTTGATGGAGAATCTCACTTGTAAAGAAATATTTAAAGTAAAATAATAACATATTAATAGGTTTCCATAAAGTAGAAAGGGAAGAATTGTATAACCTTAAAACAAGAGGAATTGACATTATAGCCTTTGAACATAAACCAGCAAAACTTAGCCACAACCAAGTTCTTTCTTAACGCAATGGAAGAGGATATCATTGCAGCTACCATATATTCCACGGATTTTCAGTGTGACATGGGTACAACTAACTTCCGTGGGGTTATGCCCTTTGTACATATTTTTCTAAAGAAAGGAGATGAGCTGGGTGCAGGAACTGTCTCAGCCAAGCATAGTTTATGAAAATGCAGTTCACACACCTCTTCCGTGCTCCACGAAGTGAACTTAAAACTGTCTAGAGGGACATAAATATATACTGCTCCTAGGATAGCTGCTATTTTCAATAATTAACCTTTATAGACTATAAATTACTTGCATATCCTTCCCAACCTTCAAACAGCCCATAGACACCAATTGCTTCTTAGTTACTTCATTTCTAAAATATGAAACTCTGAAACAAAGCCAGGAACATAATGCTGCCAAATGGAGATCTCCATTGCTCACTGTGGACCCAATTCTTCTTGTCTGCATACAGAAATGCCCTGATTTCTGCTGATTTGCTTGCAGAACAGAGCTTTACCAGAACAAAACTTGGAAATGGGACTCCAGTCGGAGACACTCCTTGGGACAAGGAAACAAAATGTACCCAACCGCTTATGATGCTGATTGTTGAGCTATCAGTCTCACTGCAAGCAGGGAGTACAGCAGATTTCTGATTGCCTTGCCTTGCCTGGCCTGTCTTCTCTCAGACTTGGTTCTCTGCCAGGTCTTTAGGTCATTCATCCCTCTGACCCTTTGATCCGCTTTGGCCCTGACCTTCCCTATTTGGACCTTGACCCAACTCATTACCTGAGGCTGACTTCCCCTGTAGAGGAAGTCTCTATATCCAATGTCCACTTCCCAACTTTTGCCTAAGGAAAAGCTATTAAAGGCACAGACATACTCTTTTGGCTAAACAAGGTCAAGTCCAAACTGCTTCACATTGCCTGGCCTGATGTTTTAGTACCAGTGTTTGCATTTGAAACATACTCTCACTCTCTAGACTTGAAAGTAATCACTCTTCTCACCTTCTTCCTCTCTGTCCCTCCCTTCCTGTTTGAATGCAGGGAGCAGGAGGAGGAGGCATAGAGGCAAGTAGGCAGACAGATGGAAAGCCCCCCTAATCTGCTACTTGAGACAACCACTTCAGTTGGGCCACCCCTGCCCAAATAGTTCATTGTATAAGCTGTACAAGACTTAAGGTTTTAGCTCGTCTCCAACAGTATATCCACAATTTCTGACTGAAGAGTATAAAACCATGAACTTGCAAACCTAAAGTCACACTGCTAAAAACAGACACCAGTTTAAAAATCTGGGTCATTGAAATTGGTGCCAACGTTTTGGTTACTAGTACTACACAGGAATAGGTGGTCAGACCTGCAGCAGGAGCTACAACGCTTGCATAGCTACCTAGCTACGATGTCAACTTTCTCATCTGTGCAAACACATACATGTTCTGACATGCACATTCTAAACAAGGCATGGCACCTGACATTATAGTCACCCACATCTTGAGAGGGGATTAGTCTACAATAAAATGTGGAGAGAAAGGGAGAGCCCTCCAGAGCTCCCATTTGCCCAGTGCAGGACACAAAGCAATGATACATTTGCTCACATTTAACCATAATGTCCCCAAACTTGCCAAATGTGTCTGTGGAACAGCAATCAGGCCAAAAGCTTGGTGGGCAATATTAGCACACAGATAGCCATCCTGTTTAGTACAGAATGATCTCATTTTCAGATTCATTTCACATTGGGAATTTCTTTTAACTGCTAAAAATGCGCTTGAGTTGGACTCTGTGTGCCCCGTTAGAAGGGCAAGAAGGGATTAGGAGGATTGACACCCAATTCCATGTGGCATCCTGCTGTTATCTGGGGCAGCAGCCCTCTGGTCAATCTGCTCAGTACTGTTTGTACGGTTAGGTTATGACAGTGTTTTCTCCACAGACCCAGAGTTTTTGCCTCCTGTAACCTGAAGGGATGGAGATATAAATATTGCTGCAATGGATCAAGTTTTTATTGCTGAATCGGAACTGCTAATCTGATGCTGTTTTAACAGCATTATATTTTTTTAAGTTCCTAGTCCTCATTTTTTGTGAGAGATCAGTAAAGGGGTGCTACTGCAGCACCAACGGCAGCATCTTAGGGGCTATATTGATGACATAAAGTGGGTGCTTGTACAATGTGCAAGCATCACTGTTCTGCTGTAGATGTGAAAGATTGAGTTGATAGCATCTCATAATGGTCCACGATGCATTCTTTGTCTTCAGTGTTTCCTCAGAAAACATGAGCAGGAGAAGACTTGCACTGCTCAGCAGCTGTGCCTGTCTTCTTAAAGCTGCAGTGCCTTTGTTTGCTATAGTAGCAGCTGACCTTCCCTTATTGGCCAAAGCAGGTTGCTTTTTAAGTCAAATTTGACATAGGGAGGAAGGAACCTTCAGGCACTTTAGCCTTAAACCTATCAATTAATTCAGGCAGTTGAGGACTCATTTTAATATGTTGATCATTTTAGTTTATTAAACCATCAAATCAATCAATGAAAAATTGCAATGTAAACATTAGGTAAAGAGTAGCCTTTACTTTGGCATGTCCAGCTACATTTGCCTGGCTCTCCATTCTTTACCCAGACTTAAAATCAACAGGCAGCACAATCCTTTGTATGTCTACTCATAAGTAAGTCCCAATGTGTTCAATAGGTCTTACTCCAGGAAACTATGTACAGGATTGCCATCTAAGGTCCAAATCCTATCCAATTTTCCAGTGCTGGTGCTGCTGTGCCAATGGGGCGTGTGCTGCATCCTGTGGTGGGAAGGCAATCACAGAGGCCTCCTCAAAGTAAGGGAAACATTTGTTTCCTTACCTTGGGACTGCATTGCGGCTAAACTGGTGCTGGAAAGTTGAATAGGATTGGGCCCTAAGGGAGTTAAAACCTGCCTATTACAATTGCCATTTATTCATTTTTCACATTTTTATGCCGCCCTTCCTCCAAAGGACTCAGGGTGGTATATATGGTTCCTTCTCTCCTTTTGTCCTCACAACAACCCTGTGAGATAGGTGAAGCTGAGCATGTGCGTCTGGCCCAAGGTCACCCAGAAAGCTTCATGGCTGAGCAAGAATCTGAACCTGGATCTTCCAGGTCTGTCCAATTCCCAAACCCCTATACCACCCTGGCCCTTTCACTGTAAGGCTGAAACTAGATGCAACAATTAACACAGGGTTGCCATTGAAAATAATGTGACAGACAATAATGTTTTAAGGGGTCCAAAGAGGTGAAGGGGGAATTCAAGATAAGGCGCAACCAGGGCCTAGGAGAGGAATTTTAGCAGGGGGTACAAAGTTTCTTCTGGGGCCCTTCCCAAAGGGGAAGGGGGTAATGGGGACAGGCAGAATGGGGGACAAAATAGGGTGGGGGAGGGTGCTGACAGCCACAATAGCCTTTGGAGCCCAGGTCTACTAGGCTTCTTGGTGCAGAGCCCAGGTCTACCCAACCATGTGACAATGGCAGCTAGATAAATATGGAAAACACACTCCTAAGTCTCTCTAAAGTTTTGCAGAAAATTATTAACATTATATTTAGGCTCACACTAGAATAGATCTAAATGAACTTCCATGGTAGCTGTAGCCCCACAGTTGGGTCCCTGAGCTTCTATACACTCTTTCATGGTTATGGGATCCACAAGTCAAAGAGCTACTGTAGCAGGCCAGTTTCCTCCCAGATTTGACACTGCATTAAGGAGTGTCATAGATGCTTTCCTGGCCCTGGTGTGTATGGCTTGCAGCAGCAGTTAACACTGCATAAACATGGTTGTGCCCCAGCATTATACGCTGGCACCAAGTTCAGTTGAGACAAAAGTGTCAAGTCCCAGGAGCTTTCTGGGTCCCCTCCTTTGGCTCCTGGGCCCCCTTTCTGACCCTGGGCCCAGGTACAAATTGCCCCCTTTACCACCCTCTCCTAGGCCCTGGGTGCAACCCCACATTTTTGGCAGCAACCCCACGTCCATTACATCTCACTCTAGCCCCATTAAAAATAAAAAGGCCTCCTACAATCTAGTTTAAGCCATTTCTGCCTAATGTTGCATATACGCAACAGGGATCAAATGTGTACACATGTGAACTGGGCAGAAATGGGTTAATTTATACATGAAAGATGTGCAAGTTCTGAAGCAGATCTATGAAGCTCTGAGTTTCAGCATCAGTGGTGCCTATTAAAATGGCCAGATAAGAAGTACAATCCATGTGGAGGAACATTTAATGCAGAGTGAAATTTGATTCTACTGGAGCAAACAGACATTTCACAGCATGACAGTAATTCTCCCAGAGGCACTTCCTATTATCTATCAATCAGTAGGCCATTTCAGCACAAGGAAGAGCCTTCTGTGAGGCTTGAAAACTGAGGCAAGTTCAACATTAAAGCAGATGGAAAGAGAAGGATTTCACACCTTTCTGAGCACCAGCTGTTTGCACACAGAGAATGCAAGGAGTGTGCCACTTATTTGACTTCCTATTAAAATGTATAACAGTGCCCTTGAACATTTGCAGATAAGCAGTGAGAAGCTTAAAGCTGAAGAAACTATTTTTAATGCAATTTCTTTCCTGTAATTTCTCCTCTGAATACATCTCACAAACATAATAACAAAACGATCCTCTACGGCAGGGTTGGGCAAGCATTTTGGCAAGAGGGCCACATCATCTCCCTGACACTGTGTCAGGGGCCAAGGAAAAGAAAAGAATTTACATTTCAAATTTGAATCTATATACATAAATTTACCAAAATGAATACATTAGAGGCGGAGCTTATAGGATTTAATGAATTTTACTGAGTTTATTTATAATACACATGAGAACTGTAATATAGGCATGTAGAACCACATGAGAACTGTTTGACACACACCTCTTGCACAGTGAAATCACACAGACCAAGCCAGAAACACATGGAGACATAAGTTGTTCAGAGGCAATGGGGGGGGGGGTTAAAATAATGCCCAGGGAAAAGCAGAAAATACATGGAGATTATAAAAGGCCTTGCTGTTACTCGGCCGGCCTGCAGCTTGCGTCTGGTGGTTGCAACTGACAGTCACAGGCCAGTGCTGGCTCAAACAGTCTCCAATGGGCCAGAGGCTCATTTCCGACTGGAGGCTTCCTGCAGGCCGGATTGCAGATCCCCAAGAGCTGCAAATGGCCCCTGGGCTGGAGTTGGCCCACCCCTGCTCTATGGGGAGAGAGAAAGAATGTGTAAAAGAAAACATACAAACATTATCTTGACACCTGGGGGACTTGAATGTCATCAACCTTACAGAGATGTTCTAAAAAGAACATGAATCAAATAAGAGTAGGGGGAGTCCAAAATTTGTCATCGAGAATAACAGCATGCAACAAATTTTGTCACAAGTAATGTGACAAGTGTGATGAAGGTACTCTAAGCACAAAAATAGTAAAAGAAATTCTTATTTGGTCATTAGAGTTTCTTAAAGGCCCTATAACTGCATTTGCTCATTTTCATTCCTGTTTTCTCCTATTCCTGCCCAATATCTGTAGCATAACTGGGGAAGGGGAATAGTAAGTACTGCAGGCACTGCAAAGTGCCATGTATGGAGCCCTCCCACTCGCTGTCGGAGACATTCTGGGCATTGACAGCAAAGTGCAGGCAGTCACCAAACCACCACACTCAGTGGTGTCCCTGGCATTGGAGTCAGGGGGCCATGTGGTACTGGGCAGCGAGGCATCGCGTGGCATCCCGGAGCACTTGAAAAGCCTTCTGAGTCTCTGGAGGGCCCCTTAAACATTACTTCCAATTTTCTGGAAGTACTGTTTAAAGGCCTTTCAGAAGCTCAGAAGGCTTTCCAAGCACTCCAGGATGCTATGTGAGGCTCCTGACTGTCCAGGTAAGCGAGGGGGCACCAGCCAGGGGGATGGGTGCCAACCTGGGGCGGCACACTCTGCGGTCATGGTCCTGGGCATGACATCACCCAGGGTTGCCACTGCACATGCTGACTCCTGTGCATTGCCATCACTGCCCAGAATGACTCCAGCTGCAAGTATGAGTGGTCACTTACACAGTACATTGTACTGCCTGCAGTACTTACTATTTTCACCCCAGCTATGCTACTGCCCTACATCTGTTTGTTAGTCTGAATTGCCCCTTCCTTTTCCCTCTCTTTGTGAGGAGTTTAGACAGTAAGCTCTGTCTAAACTTACTGATTCCTTGGGGCAGGAATCAGATTTTTTTGTTGTAGCACTATATGGAACATCAACAATCCAATCCTATGCATGTCTGTTCAGAAGTAAGACCCACTGAATTCAGTGGGACTTTCTTCCAGGTAAGCGTGTCTAGGATTGCAGTCTAATAGTGTGATTCTATGCATGTCTACTCATTTCTGAATGAGTAGACTGAATTCTACTGAATTTCTACTGAATTTCAAAGGGCTTACTCCCAGTTTAGAACTGCAGCCTAAATTCAGAAATAGCATTATTGAAGTAAAAGTGCACAGTGGAGGACCATTTAATACATGATTACTTCATTAAATACTTTATTCACAAAATGTTTTATAAGGACGCATGACAATATAATGGATGAACACAACAGAAGTGTTTGCAGGGGTATGGCTTATACAGGTATGTTTGACAGCCATTCATTGAATGTGCCTGTCATGGGATTGCTACAACATGATGCATGAAGAACCACTGAACTACAGCTCAAATCCAGTATTAGGCTCGACCAAAGTCACAGGCAGACAGTTGAATCCTGACCTGGAATGACTAGATTGATGGTGGGATACACTTCCATGAACTTTCATTAGATTCATGAAGTGATCAAATCTGACTCTTTGCAGTTACCCTGCATATACCCTTTGCATATGTATGTACGCTTTGTATGTAAATACAGGTGAGTATAGAGAAACAGGTATAAACATTAGGGCCACCGCAGTCCTAGGCAGCTGTTTGGTAAAGTGTAGATGCTGCACACAAGTATGGCAGCCATAAGTACATGCCTCCAAGCCCCTTCCCCACACTGACATGATTCTAAAGCCCGTCCCTCATGAGTACAGCTGGGTTCCCTATCACAGAGAGAATCTCTGTCTGGACATGGTGTTTGTCATGTTTGTTGCTGCAAACACTGCAATAACAGGGAGGGGATTGTGCTGGCACATGGCAAGTGCTTTTGAGCACTTACTTCTGAACGCTATATTTGGGTACAGTATCCATGCTTTGCTGAACATCTTCACAGAACCACAGTCTGATGTCTCTGTCTAATGCTTGGATGTGTCTAGATATGCCCAATTACCATATACCACAGCAATTCAACTCAATAACCACCTATAATTTAGTCTGTTGTGCAAGTCACTGTACTTATTTTGCATACATCTGATCAATACAAAGATGTCACAGACTAAACTTCCTGTATTTCAAGTTCTTTGGACCTAATGTTTACATTTTGCCCTCTATAAACATCTATCCCTCCACATAGGTACAGAGACAGATATATGGCTTTGCCTTTGCTTGTTTTTAATATGGCTGATTTTATGACTTCTTGTTGCATGCTTTCTATACAATTATGTTCTAGTAGTTGGTTTACAAATTTTGTTATTTTTTTGTTTTGTTATCTGTTCTGAGCCACCCTGGTAGCTTCCTACAGGGGTAGAAGTGTGGGACAGACATTTTAAAAATAAATAAATAGGTCTACAAAAGCTTACACCACACTAACCTGTTAATCTTTAAAAGATCTCTATTATTACTTTTTGCATTTGCCATAACAGGCCCAATCCTATCCAATTTTCCAGTGCCGGTGCAGCTGTACCAAGGGGTGTGTGCACTGCATCCAGTGGTGAGGAGGCAGTCACACAGGCTTCTCTCTCTCTCTCTCTCTCTCTCTCTCTCTCTCTCTCTCTCTCTCTCTCTCTCTCACACACACACACACACACACACACACACACCACACCACAGATTGACCAAAGTTCCAATTTGGAGCCATCACCCAGGCAAAACTAAATGGGTAAGTTAAGTATATGTCAAAACTCTCCAATTGAATGCTTAACTTTCACTATCAGCAGGGCTGATGTGCGACTGGGGGTGTCATAAATTCATTTTACTTCAGCACACACTCTGAAAGCACTGCCTGACCGTGATCACTGTTTGTCCAAATGTACTGGCTCAGTGCAAAGAGCTCCACCACAGTTCAATGAGCATAAAGCAAAACAAAGCTAATAACACAGAAAATGTTCTAGGAATGACAAGAGTACAGTGTGTCTCCCTCGCTCATTGAGGTTTGTAAAAGTATATGCCAATAAAACAGTTTCAGTCAAAGCTGCTCTTAATGGTAGATACATGGGGAGGGGTTATATTCCATTACCAAAGAAGATTTAGGAACTCAGAATTCAATATTTTTTGACCTCTAAGAAAGAAAACAAAATAGCTGATTGTGAGATATGCATTTTAACTGCCAGCTTTCTTAGTTCAAGATTTCTGTTTTGGTTCCGTTTATATCACAGCAAAAAAGGAAATGACACTGTAAAAAGGAAATGTAAATACACTGCACACTGCTGGTTTGGCTCACCTGAACAACGATGAAAATTAAAGCCAAACTGTTCACATCAAGGTATAACCTTTTCTGCATCCACATAAAGCTCTGAAAGAGATATTAACCTGCTATCCAAGATACTTTGAAGGAGTTTCCATCAGATATCTTTTTCAAATTTCTTCTTTCTTGCACCTGCCATCTCATCACTGTTTAATGAGAAACTGAGAACACACATCTCTGCAGTGATTCATTTGCATTCTGAAGAGGTCAGAGCTAAAAATTCACACAGTGCAGTTTTGTTAATCACATGTTTCACTTGCTAAAGGGTGGAGCTGGGCTAACCTAAAAATGAACTTCAAAAGGAGAGCATTGCTCTGACTTTACCTATTACTCCTAAAGGCAGGGCCAGTCCAAGTCATTTTGCCACCCCAAGTAGGAGATCTGGAAGGTACACCCCAGCATCCTGTCACATGCAAAAGGTCACTGGAGGATACCTCTGCAATCCTTTACTGTTTCACTGGCACTACCACAAATGGTGTCAAAGTGGATATAAACTCTAGGATTTTTCTAAAATTGAAAATAGGATATTTTACAGTTAATTGTGTTTATTATTTAAAAAAATTCAGCTATAATAAAATTCTCTTTAAAAATAATCGACAATGAAATCTGAATTTAATGCAGATAGTCTCTTAAAAATGAACTCATGACCCCCTTATGAATTCAGAAAATGATGTTTTTGTTTGGAAAGAGGGAAACGTCTGTGTCAGTCATTGTAGAGCACAACAGTTCATGTATCTACAGTATCTTTTTGATTCTGAGCTTCAGGTCACCCATAGGTTTCATCCACTGATCCATTTGGGAGACATTTTACTCCTCTTTTAGGAGTAAAAGGCTTGCCAACCCTTCTGATTAGCCTGGAGCCTCCAGGAATGAGCATCAATCTCCAAGTGACTACTGAAAGCAATCCTGGAGATTTTAACAGGGCCTCTTTGGCTTAATCATGGCTTCAGGTCACATTGGGGAAAATAACCTCCAGGAATAGATCCAGAGTTGGCTGCCCTAGTTTTATGCCTAATTACCTGATTGCTATACTCAGCTGAAAATCAGTAACTAACCAGTCAATTGCACAAAATCTGTGCAAACTAATACATGTTTACTTAAAAATAAGTCCAACTGTGTTTAATGGGGCTTACTCTCAGGAAAGTGTTTACAGGATTGCAGCCTTAATTATATTTGAGTCTACCTACCAATCAACCAATTCGTATGCACTTTTATTTTAGAAATATCTAATAAGTAGAAAATATTGATTTCAATAAATTATTTACAATTGGTTATTTAAACTGTCTTTATATTTGCCACACACTAGCAATTTGCAATTTAAACATTTGCTTGCTGATATAAACCACTGATTTAGATCACACTGATTTAAATAAATCTACTCTGACCATTTCTGCCTCAAGCAGCCAGATTTACCTGCTCAATTTCTGTATGTCATGCAGCTATTAAAGGCACGGGAGCCCTGCCAGGTAGTAGACTGGCAATCTTAGCTATGCATTACAAAAAAGGGGGGGAAGAACACCTTGCCCTAATCCAGTGTTATTCAAACTGTGCAGCGCGGCTCTTTAGGGAGGTGCCAGGAACTCAAAGGGAAGGCACTGGATGTCCTCTCTCGCAGGGATATAGTCACACCCCTGGGCAGAATACGAGCCCATCTTCTGCCCCTCTGTGTCTCCATCAGCTCTCCCACTCCCTCAGCTGCAAGTGTGGCTGCTGCTGCCCTGCCCTCTTCTCCCTCCACTCCAAGGCTGCCACCTTCTGTGTTTGCTGCATGTTGTTTGCAAAGCTCTTCCACTCCAACCCCCATCTGGCAAGTACCGAACATGCTTAGCTTGCAGTCCTTAACCCTCCCTGATCCTTGTCTGGTTGGTTCCTACATAGTTCCCAGCCTGGGATTGCTTCTCATCAAAGTGAAATCTCTCTTTTCAACCCCCTCCCTCTTCCACTCCCCCCTTTTGATCTCCAAATCTTCCTGCTTTAATCCCCCTCTCCAAATAAAACGCTTCCCATTTTACCAGTAACCAGGGGTCTTAAAGTTGCTTCCATGCAGTTGGCAAAGGGGGAGGGGAGAGACAAGTACACACTTTACTTGGCCAGGAGCAGAAAAGGGGTACTGTTTTTAAAGTGATTAATCTTGTTTGACTGAAGAAGAAAGGCTGTATCTTTAAAGTGCTGAATCTTGCTAAGTGAATACTTATCAGCCATTGATGAAGTGATTGCCAGCCCAATCCTAACCACACTTTCCTGGGAGTAAGCCCCGTTGACTGTAATGGGACTTACTTCTAAGTAGACATGCATAGGCTTGAGCTGTGCATCTCCTAGTATAGGAGACAACTCAGCTTCCTAACCAAACCCTTATCAGCTCTGATATACCCACCAGCTACTGGAAAAATTTAATTTAATTAAATTAATAAAGGGTTCAATCCTATCCAAGGAGACTGGGAGAAATGACTAGTTGGATTGGGGTCCACAGGGGTGTGTGTGTGTGAAATGTTGATCAGACTGGTTGTTCACAAAGTTCATTTGATAAAACAATTCTATTGGTATGCTTACAAAGTTAAAAAAAATGAGTCTTCCTGGACCAGACAAAATCTACCTACTCCAGCATCCTTTCTCCAACAGTGATCAGCAGCTGATCATTTATAAAGCATGTATATTGCTGTGTATTAATATATTTTTAAGATCTGCATTTAATTAATGATATTAATACAATTTATAGTTTATTATATTATAATATAATAATTAATATTTAATATATTTAATATATTTAATATTTCTGGCCACTTCCTGTTTAATGATGTCACTTCCAGCCCTCAGGAACATGATGGGGAGTCATGGCCAACAGCCACGTGGGTCAAGGGAGCCACTAGCTGGAAAAGTGAGTACCACTGCCCTAATCCATTGAATTACTAATATAACACCAGTAAGGGGGGGAAAACAGAGTGGGATAAAAGTGTAACAAGTGTCACCTCATGCAGACAAATGCATTACAGTATCTCAAGCCAAGAGAAGCAATTGCCTAAAATTAGGTCATGTATTGCTCTCTGCCAAGTCTACTATTTCCCCAAAGTAAATGCATATTATCCTTAACAGCCAGTTTTGCTTCCTGAAATCAATGGTTCAAAACTGAGGGGGAAGATGTGTGTTTGAGCACATGTTCCCTCTCCCTCTCCCCCTCTCTCTCCAGAGTCAACTTTTAAGTGTTTCCAGAAAAACAGAGAGAAGGAGGCTGAGAGAGTAGAAGAGGAAGGAGTAGAGTCACAGTGGCTAAAGGGGAACAATGCTGAGAGCAAAGAAAGGGCCCAGCTTGGGCTCCCCTGGCACCACAGATGCCCTGGCATCATGGAAACCTGCTAAAAGAATGGGCCGTGTCCAGTCCAGCATAGCTGGTGTCCCGAGCTGCACAAGACCTTCCTACCCAGGAACCTCTCATTCCTGGGAGGAGGTAGGGAGGCGGGCCCTACCACAAGATATCAAATCTCAAACCATTTAGGACAGCATTTCTCAACATTTGTTCCCCCTTGTACCACTTCACATGGTCCACCTAAAGGAAGTACCATCAGAAATAACTGGCAATAACCAGTTACTTCTGGATTGGGAGGCCAAATGCAACACAACAAACACTGGTAAGAGGCTCAGGGTGGACAGGAAGGCTATTTTGAGTTTGCAAAAAGTGCATGCTGGAGCTCTGCCTGCCGAGCCTCCTACTGCTTTGCTGGTCTCAATGCCAGATGGCAGGGGTCTGGGGGGTCTTGCGAGTACCACCGAACACCACCTGAAGTACCACTGTGGTGCTAGTACCACTGATTGAGAAACACCGATTTAGAACTTAAGTCTTAATCAGCATGTTGAATTGAGCCTGAAAGCAAACAGACAGCCAATACAACTCCTACAGAATTGGGGTGATGTGATCAAAACAGCCAGCACTGGTGAAAAGCCAGTTTGCCACTTTGGCACAAACTGAAGTTTCCAAATGCTTTGCAGGGGCAGCCCCACATAGAGCGCATTACAATAGTCCAACTAAGGAATCAGGTTAAGCAAATAGATATTGTGGCTATGAGATACAGAGCCCAATCCTATGCATGTCTACTTAGAATTAATTCCCATTAAAGTCAATGGAGCTCACTCCCAGGTAAGTGTGGATTTGGTTTGCAGCCAGAAACATTTCACATTGCCAGGTCAGTCTGTGAGATCTGGCAGAGCATATCTGCATTCCTTATAGGCAGCATTTTATGTCAGCTGATAGCTAGCGCATTTTCAGCAGATGCCGCCTAACATTCTATAATGCCACCGGCTTGCTAATCAGACAGCTGTATGCAAGTGCCATGTCTGTCTCTTGGGGCTTCTTGATGTGAATAACCACACAGGCTCTCTCAAACCAGTGCCCAAAGGACATGTGTATGTGACGAATGTCTGAATGGGGTTTTCACACTGCCATTCTGAAAAAATAACAAATGCTCTTTTCAAAGTGCATGCTGATAATGTTAAACCAGTTCCATCTGACCAGGAGCTTATTTCCTTGGCCCCCAGATGCCGATAGAAATATCACTCACTTGAGAGACAAGAGCGAGTGCCAGGCATAAAAGCAGAAGAATGGACCATTCAATAAAGAACTTTCAGTCACGGCTATTGTCTGGCTTCCAAGCACTGCTTCAATCGACGGACATAGCTCACCCCAGCTGCATCCTGTAGGATTGCTATGAATACAGTACAATGAGAAAATAAAGCCAAGCACACCATCATTCTTAAAGAGAATTTTTATATTAAAAAACCCATAAATGCACACATACACAGAACACTGCCTGATTAAAAAAAACTAATCAAGGGAAATATATGGATTGGTCTGCCTAGGCTTTCAAATCCATAACCTTGTTCTGGAGGACCTCTCATTCTTTCACCTTCTATGCGAGAGCAAACGACTGAAGAGGGCTATAATCCGTGACATTTCTAAGCCAAATATATTCACACTCAAGTGTACCTTGTTCACAACAGTAATTGGTAATAAGTTACTCTTTCTAGCTTTGCTGCGATAATTTAACACTTATAGTGAAAGAGAAATCTGTTTAGTTTTAAACTTGGGAGCCATAGGTGACAAAAAAGCAGTCTTCTGTGGCTATGTATCAGAAGCTGAAAATATGGTACCACTCATATTAAAGATAGTTACTAGTTCAAAGATGTATAAATGCTCCAAGAGATAAGGTAATAACAGGAGAATGACAGCCCAATCCTGAGCTGCCCGTTGCACCAGGACTGCTGTGGCGCTAAAATAGCTGCCACGGTGCCCTATGTGCAATAGGGCAGCCACCAGTGGCTCCTCAGGGGGACAAAAGTTCCCTTCCCCTGGATAAGGAAAGTAGCTCTGCAGTGGGGCTAATCAATTCTGCAGCAGCCCTTGGGCTGCCGTAGAATCAAGAGCCTCTGTGTTGGGCCTCAGGGCCCACACAGAGGTTCTGGATGCGGTGAAGCAGAGTCCCGCCAGTCCCACTTCTTCCCATCCTGGAACACCTCCTCCCCGCCTCCCCACTCCACCGCCCTGTGGTCCGTGCAACTGCTGAGCGGCAGAGCACCGGCAATCTACTGGTGCTAGCCCAGTGTCGGCTGGCACTGAGCTACCTTTGGCGCTCAACTGGCATTGAGGACCGTGAATGTGCTTTACGGAATGTTTGCAACACAGTGTAGTGCTGGCAATACGAGCTTAGGATTGTGTTCTGAGACAAGAGTTAAAGTTCAATGACAATAAAGGGATGATAAAATCTACTGCATGATAGAGGGTTGGCAGATGATGTCTTATACTGGATGAGGGGGTACTTACTACAAGTTCACAATTCAAAAGCATTCAGCAAATATCCAAGACTGACAATTTCTCTTATATCCCTCAGACAGACATCTACTACGGAATAACACTGAATGACAGGGACAAAAAGAAAGCATGGGCACATGGATATATCTTTGAGTGTTCAGATTACCAACCACTCCCTTCATTTTACTTTCTGAATTGATAAACCATACTAATTATTTACATTGAGGAGGAAATGCAAACTCTTTCATTCATAAAATTGTGATGTTGTGTGCCAGAATTGCTGTTACTAGAAAAAGCAGGCATCTATTGTCATCATATCCCTATACCCGTGGAGAATAATTCAGTCTGAACATAAGACATTATTAAGGGTACAAGATAATTATATTGTTTCAATAACACTTTTTAATGTCCAATAAATACATGACATTAGATTCAAAAGTTGTCTATTTCCGTAACTATTTTTTATCAGAAATAACATGGAAACATGAAGTGGTAATCAGGGAAGGAAAGGGTGATAAACGTAATTTAAAGCTATCCAGTACAGTCTAACTTGGCAATGAGCCCAGAAGCATTGACCTTTATGAATATTGCGTCTGTTAGCCAAGACAACAGTTGTAGCAGGTCTCAGGACACATCACCTGCCTCATGAAAATCTTATCAAAACCAAAATATTTACACCTGAGAGGCAGGAAAAAAAGAAAAAACTAATGAAAGGAAATCCAGTCATAAAATATAGTTATGAACAAAAATGTGTTGGTCAAGTTGAAGAGGGCAATATTACAGGTGGCAGGAGAGTCCAACTGGACCAGAAGATGGACACAATAACAGGATTCAAGTCCCTGCTTAGCCATGAATTAACATGTGACCTTAGGCAAGTCAATATCATTCAATGCTGAGCTCATCTAAAAAACACTATATTGTATTTAAAATGGCATTACTGTATATTAAAAACAGTACATCATGTAAGGTTGCTTCAATGCTGAAGGAAGGAGACATCTGCACATCTACACATCTGCTACAGCACATCTGGCACAAAAAGTATGCTGGATTAACAAAAAGCAAGCAAATCTGATCTCTTTTTCTTTGTTTTATACATTTTTAAAGAAACCTACGAATTAAGGGGTTGGAATCAAGCTATTGGGCAATTTCTGACCTACTGCAAGACCGTTCTTTTTGAGGCACAGGCTTATTTTTAAAAATAAAAATTTGCAGGTCAGTCATTTCCTTTTCCTTTCAAAAGGCTTTCAGTCAGCTCTGGAAAGCACTGCAGAGCAGAGTGCCTGCTCCTAAATGATGGCATGTGTGATCTCATTCTTGACCCTCTTCTCCCTCTTTTTTTTGAAAATTTCCCTCTATCTAGGTCTACCACCTGAAGGAGACCACCTCATTCAGCTGCATAGTAAGGTTGGCCCTGCTGCTGTCTGTGCCCTGAGCCCAATCCTAAACAGTGCGCGCTGGCTCATTGCCAGTGCGCACTATCGCAAACATAGGGCAGGAGGTCTGGCTCAGTTGGTAGAGCTGCCGCCTTGTATGCCTGAAGATCTGAGGCTGCCAGTTCGAAAAAACCGGAAGTACCCAAGAACTGACCACACGCTGATATACTGATGAGCTGACCCTCGGTGGCAGAGACGAGTTGCCGTGAAGTGGAGTGTGGGAGGCAAAGGGCCAGAGAGAGGCCAGACCAGGAAGGAATTCAGCTGGAACGAGGAGTTCTATGAAAAACTAGAACTATTCAATTGTAAAAATCCCTACGGGGGTTTAGAACAGGCTGCCTATGTAAACCACCTTGGATTAAAGTCTGAGGAGAAATCTGACGACCAAAGAAAGGCGGTATATAAATACCTGTATAAATAAATCATGCCGTAAAGCATGTTTGTGAGTGCTCAATGCCGGCGCTAGCCCAGCACCAGCTGGCACTCGGCTAGTGCTGGTGGAAAGCCAGTGCTCCGCTGCTCAGCGGTCAACCGGAGGCGGTGGAGAAGTTGGTGGGGATGTGGGGGGAGACGGGGAGGAGGCATTCCAGAGTGGGGGGAGGTGGAGGAGGGCGAGGAGAGGCTTGGGGAGGAGGTGTGTCCAGGGGACAGAGCAGGGCAGGAGAAGGGCGGGTCCAACATGGAGGATTCTGTGCCAGCCCAAGAGCTACCGCAAAATCGAGTAGCCCCATTGCGGGGCTACTGAGCCGCCAGAACCTACCCAATGTGCTTAGGATACCATGGCAGGTATTTTCGGCACCACAGCAGCCCCGCGTGCTGGGCAATTTAGGATTGGGTTGTCCAATTAGTGTGGGAATATCTTTAAATGCATAGCTGGTAGATGATGGAGCTTTGATTCCAAACACTGATCACCTGAAACATGCTATACGGGGAAGCACCTTTTTTTTCCTAAAGACTGGATCTCTTTGTCTCGTCTTTTCTGCTTTGTTAGAATTGTTTTCTAGTTCTGGAAAGTATGAATAGTTTCACCACATCCTACAGAACGATTTGCATAAACACCACTCAGTGACAATCGAGTGGTTTCCTATAATTAATTCAACAACCTGTAAAAGGCATTAGACTCAGTATCATCCCACTATGCAGCTTCCCTGAGATGAATCACTTTCTTCTCATCCTCCTCTGCTTGTTGTCAAGCTAGTAAAGAGCACAGAAGAAACGATCAAAGAGGAATTTATCTCACCCAGCTTGGGTCTAAAATTCTGGGATATTTTTCACTGTATGTTAAAAAGTAAAACACTGCATGTGTACCTTTCCAGTGTCCTGCAGACACTTTGACTGTTCTTAGCATGTGGCTTCTTTGTTCAGTATTAGCTAACAGAGAATGCGTACCAAAATGTGGACCCAAACTTGCCTTGGATCAATTCAGAATCTTTGTTTAGTCACCACAAGAACAGCACTATAAATCCAATGCCAGTACTTGCCCTACACAACTTGGTGTCTCCAAAGCTCAAGAGCCATCTCCAGTCATTCAAACCTGCCTCTGTACCACCTGTCCACTAAGGTTAGGCAAGGTGGTTAGGCAGCAGAGCAGGGCCTCCTTGGCCACTGTACCAGGCTCTTAAAGTCTCCCCCCAGGAGATCCATCTGGCCACCTCACTCTTGACCTTCTGATGGGGTGTTAATAATAGTCTTCTGCAGACATTCATGGTCTGTGAACAGTAAGCCCAATGGGGTACCGCAGAATGGCACCGCTTAGCCAACCCCTGCAATGACACACGCGAGCTAGCTTCGGTTTCGCTCTCCGCCCGTTCATTATTTGTCTGCAGAAACAAATGATGAACACAATGAGAGTTTTTTATTGCCACCCTGGAACCTTCCAATAATAATATTAGCAGTCTTATTTTAGACACCTCTCTTACTGATTCCTAGCATGGAATTTGCCTTCTTTATGATTGCCACACACTGGATTGAAATGTTCATCATGCTGTCTCCCACAACCCTCTTAACTGCCACCCCCCCAAAAAAATCAAAATTTTTCTTCAGCCACTGAAAATTGTGAGTCCCTAAGCTGTAGCTTGTTTAGCTTATGCCTGAATCCAGCACTGACTATTTGCTACCTTAAGATACAGAGGCATTATGCCTCTGAGTACCAGGTACAGGGGAACAACAGTGATGTATATCAGTGAGGTGGGCAAGATATACTGTAACCAGGTACAGTATATCTTTAATGCTTGTGGGCAAATGGTGTGCTGAACAGCACAGGACCTTCCTGGGGCATTAAAAGTAAATGCACAAACCTCCTGACTATGGGGCCATCACTGCTAATAGCAAGCTGATGTAATACCATATTTCTGACATCCATTAAGATAGTTAAGGTCTTACAGTCATGATCACCTGATCTCAAAAGGCGATTTGTTGGCAGACCCTAGAAGCACCATTACTCTGGCATAACTGCAGCTACCAGTTAGTCTTATCCTTTTCTGTTCACAGTTATATTTTCCATCCAGGAGAAACTGGGATTCCCATGTGCTATATTTATATAGCACTGCTCTCACAATTCTCTCCTGCTCCAGGAGTCAAGATTCTTCCCTCCCAAGTGGGCAGTAGACAATCATTTTCAAACTTGTCAGCATACTACAGGTTTGCGGAAGGAAGGGAAGGCTGCTGTAAAAAGAGTACATGACTTATTTCTGACATTTGAGAGGTTGGATCACCTCACCACATAACAAAAAAAACCTACATCAACTAAATTACAGTAGTAGCTAGTGACAACTGGTGTCAGAGGAAACTGAGTGGGAGGGAGCATGACCTAATCTTGCCCTTGCAGACAAACATGCATACAGCTTCCTATTCTAACTTGCATATTACCCTCTACCCATGAGGGAACCATATCCTATGTAGCACAAATGATCCATATGCATCATCCACTTCCCACATACCAACACCATCTGCAATGCTTCTACCCACAGCCTCCCATTCACAAGCTGCCTTTCGTGAGCTCCTAAAATAATTAGGTATTCACAGCCGGAAATTGCTAATTCTGCTGACACATTGTACAACTACTGGGGAAAGGGAAAGGAAAGACTGTGGCTAAAGTGCAAAGGGAGGGAGGTCAGACGACCTGGACTCATTTCTCTTAGCGGCATCACCACCACTGTTCCATGCGATGCTGAACAAGACACTCTGCTCCACTTCTAGGAGGCGTTACAACACCCAACCCTTTAATTATTTAGGATCATATAGGTACAGTTTTTGTTTCAGAGAGGTGGGCAAGAAACAATGCAGCCTTTGTGCACGGTGTGCAAGAACTGCACTGAATCTGCCACAGGGCATGGTAGTGGAGGCAAACCCCTCTGCTCATTTCTCCACCCTACAGTCCAACATCCAGGCTGCAAACACAACAAGCAAACAAGGGTACTTGCTCAGGAACAGTACCTTGAAAAAAACAACATACAAGGCAGGGAGGAATTTGGTGCACTCCAGTCATTGTCCCCCTGCTCTTCATCTTGGCATGACATGGAATGGGCACAAGGACCACACAAGGCAGCTATGAAAGGATATTCCTTTGAAAGGACAGGTAAGTTCCTGTGAGGATCAGGCCTGGCCCAAACCTCCCTGGTGCCTGAGACCAAGCAAGCCTGGTGCTGCCATTTTATTTTTGTGCACAAAGCACACCATACTTACATTGTGCCATCACTCATTAGAAGAAACCCTGTAGAATCAGGTCTTTTTATAGCTACAAAAATGAGACAGAGAGAGGGTACATACCCATGGGCCTAAAACAGGAATGGATTAGTGTGGAAGTGCACTCACAGCATTTTGATCAGACATACAATCTTCTCTCCAGGATCAAGCTCAGAGGAAACTGGTTCTGCTGGTTTGCATCATAAGGAGTTGTACACAGTGCTGATCAACTAGCATCTGTGATGTCACCATGACATTGCAGGAAACTCCCCTGAGCAACTTTTTAAAAAACATAGGATTTTTTGCCCCTCTAAAATTAAGTAGCTGAGGGTTCAATCCTATCTAACTTTCCAGTGCTGATGCAGCTGTGCCAACAGAGAGTCACAGAGGCCTCCTCAAGGGAATAAATGGGGCTGCATCAGCACTAGAAAGTTGAATAGTATTGGGCTCTAAATTAATTTTTAAATGCATTATACCAAGTGGTGCTTTAAAACAGCGGTTCTCAAATATTTTGGCACCGGGACCCACTTTCTGGAATGCCAATCTGTCGCATCCCCTCCAAAAATGATGTCATTAACCTGGAAGTGATGTCATGGCCAGGCATGACATCATCCATTTACAGCCCAATCCTGAGCTGCCCAGAGCTGTGGGAACTGGCAGCTCCACAAAGGGCTCCCGCCGGATCCAGAGCCTCCTGCACTACCACAGGAGGCTCCTCCAGAGAAGGGGACATTTGTCCCCTTCCCCCAAGTAAGGGAAGCAGTCCCGCAATGGGACTAATTACTTTAGAGGCGACTGTTTGGTCATTGCTAAAGTGAAGGTACTTGTGTAGGGCGAGTCGCTGCGGAGCTCAGCAACGCGGACCCACCCCTCCCCCGACCACACCTCCCCCACACCCCCAGGAACACCCCCATTCCCTGTTCCGCAGCCCATTGGTCACAGGCACCGCCGAGCTGCGGAACGTGGGTGCCCGCCGGGCAGTGGCTGAGCGCCAGCCGGAGCCAAGCCACCTCCGGTGGGAGCCCAGCGGAAAGCCCCGCAAATGCACCTTATGACACGTTTGCAACTGTGATCCACACCACGGAGGTGCGGCACGGACCACAGGATTGGGCTTTTAGGCTCCAAACCTAAGCCGTGATCAGCGCAGGCTCCCATGACTCAGTGTGCTCGTGATGTTATTTTGCATAGTTCGGAATTCAAACATTCCAGCTTGGAAGTCAAAGCACAACACCAATTTGGATCCTTCTCCAGCCACGCAGTCCACCCGCCTTTCCAGCATCCACACCTATTCAGGGCAAAGCACCATGCCTCCCTCCCACTAGGAGGCTGCCCTGCCCAGCAGCTCTGTACCCTGTGTTTTCAGCTCTGTGTTTCCAATGGAGGCTGAGCTAGAGGTGCTAAGCGACCCACCTGAAATTGCCTCACGAGTCACGACCCACCCACCTATTGGGTCCCGACCCACAGTCTGAGAAACACTGCTTTAAACAATTATAGGTGGACAGCCCATGTGAAGCATGGAAAAAGGGGGAAATTGAAGACTCAGAAAGCACCAGAAGTAGGTATATCGGTCCCTTGTCTTGCAAAGACAAGGGAAAACTGGATTTTTCTGATGGATAAAAACAACAGACCTCCTGTTTTGAGCTTTATCTATGGGCATCCAAAAATACCCAAACAGCTGAATGTCTTTGGACAAAGAATCTAGTTGTGACAGGTCCAGTGCTCAATCAATCGAGTCACACTGGCCCAGTTTGCATTGATAAACCATCAATCAGGAATGCATGCTGATATATGCTCCCTTTCCTTTGCATTGCTAGACATTCTAGTTTTTTAAATCCTGGCTTCCCAGTTCATGCAAAACCAAGAACTGTGGTTTAACTCTGGCTTGCAAGCCAAAATAAGTATAAAACCAACTTCAAACCTGTTTCATGTTTTGATTTTTAAGTCAGAGTTAAACTAAAGTTCCTAACTTTGTATGAGTGTGGACTTAAAGTTGAACAAGCCAAGACAAACCTCATGATAATGTGACAGACTTAAAGAAAAACAAGAAGGGAAAGGTGGTGTGTGGGCTGGCCTCACACTCCCAACTAACCATGTATGTTTGGTTGTGTGAACTGGGCTACTGTGTCTTTCCGATATGCATAAAATATTTTCAAAACCTAAAATAAGGTTTTATTTTATCCTTATTTAACCTAACCTTGTCCAATCCCCTTTTAAAGGTGTCCAGGCTAGGCACCATCACCACATCCTATGGCAAGGAGTTCCACAGACCGACCACACGCTGAGTAAAGAAAGGAGGAAGGAGTAAAGAAAGGAGTAAAGAGATCTTTCTGAGTGAAGAAAGGAGGAAGAGATCCGATGTTTTAAACACTGCTGTAGATCATGAAGAGGAATTATCTCAAACACAAACAATAGGACAAGGCGTAATAGGGATAAAGACACATCAAACTTAAATCATGTTTTTACTCTCGTGACTACCCCCACAGAACTCTGGGAGCTTAGGAATACTAAGCATTCTTAGGACCCAATCCTATCCAACTTACCAGTGCCAATGCAGCTTCAATGCAGTCCCAAGGTAAGGGAACAAATGTTACCTTGGGGAGGCTTCCATGACTGTTTCTCCACTGCAGGACACACCACACATCCCATTGGCACAGCTGCATCAGTACTGCAAAGTTGAGCAGAATTGGGCCTTACCTATAAACTTACAATTTCCAGAGTAGCTGGAGGAAGCTGTGATCATAGAAACAGTTTAAATTTGTAGCATACCTGTAGATGAAAACTACATTTTGGAAGGCAGACTAAAGCTAGTTCACAAGGGCAAAATTAAGTTAGACCACAAGAAGAAGGGCACACAGGAAGTTGCTTTCCCCTGCAACAGACCACTGGTCCACTTAAGTCAGTATTTATCTGTCCCATCTGGCAACAACTCTCCAGCATTTCAGAAAAGGTCTTTCCCAGCCCTACCAAGGACTGAGCCTGGACTCTTCTGGCAGCAACACATGTACTGTGTTCTGCTATTAACCTATACTCTCCCCCCCCCCGCCGCCGCCGCCGCCGCCGCCACTAGTTCAATAGGACCTTTATTTCTCCCCATGTCACATGACAAACCACTTGCAAAATCAGATGAGCTTTGAAAGGAGTTTGTGATATGGCATGACAGTTGTCTGTTCCAAGATGAAAAGTCAAAACGTTTGGCTGAGCACATCCATGGCTTCCCTTGGGCACACGGATCCAGAGCTTCAATTCAGAAATTATTGGTAGATGCTGTGCAAACCATTGCACACGTGGTTAACGACTTCATCAATATAATGCAGCTTCTACAGAAAGCATGCCTCAGTTCGCTTAATGGTTCTATCACAACTATAAGGATTTCTGTTGAGACCTGTCTATGCCTCCTTACTTGTTATGAAATGTGGGTTTTGTAATTCAGAGGGTTTGATGTGATGCTCCCATAAGAAAAAAAAATATGTCCCATGACCACTACTTATAAAGAGAAGCACTTATTCTTGTTACACAGGTTATAAGCAGCAACATGCCATTGATTAATAATGCATCTCTTTCTGACGCCTGTCTGGTAGCAGCCCAACAGTGTAAAAAACCCACTGAGTTATTAGAGGAGTGGTTTTTGAGTTATCTGGTAAGTTATTTTCCAGCCTGCCACAAGGAACTTGTAAATTGCCTTGCTTTCATTGCTTGAGGAAGTGAAGGGGAAAAGAGAGCTTCCAAGTATTGTGAAAACATGTTTTTTTCACCTCACTTCTCTTACAGAGTCATTTGGTTTTACAGCCATATTAAATGCAACATGTTTGAGCATGTTATTTAGGCCGCTTTATAAATTTTAAGTGCTTCAGCATAGCTGGAAATATATTTACTCATGGTTCTCTTAGGCAAAATATGTGCATTAGAACAGTGGTGGGGAGATTTCAGCCTTGCATGATGTACTTAGTTTACTAGAGCCCCAAGGGCTACCGACAGTGTTGGTGCCAAGTATTCAAAGGCCCACGGAACAAACCTGGCATGCACATTCACCACAGAGACGTGCGGTGTGAGGGTCAGCAGGTAAGGCATAAATTCTTCACTGGAGTTCTCCAAAAACCACCACTGCTAAAGCTGAAAGTGTGCAAACACAATGCAAGCACTCCAGTTGCTGTTCAGAGTGCATGGGTTGTGAGTGTTTGCACACTCACAGCTTCAGTGATGGAAAAGGCGCTTTTCAGAGGACTCAGGTGGCTTTCCCCCAAATCAGCTAGTTAGCAAACTACAGTATGCACTTACTGGATGATGGGAGGGAAGCTGAAGCAGTCCTTCCTCCTTCAGCGCGACTCCATTTTTAACTTTTGGATTCCCCTTCCTCAATTCAACATCAGGGGCAGGGCATCCAGAACTTTTAAGTGCTGCTCCCTCCAGAGGAGGAAGGACCAAAATGGCTGCTAGTGCTTTTTTGTTGTGTCCTGTTTTTAAACCGTTGGGAATTAGAAGCCTTGGTGATTTACAGCAAACTCCCTGGAGATCTACCAGTAGGTCTTCTGATCAGTAAAGTATCTTCTGCCCAACTCCATTTTAAAACACCTACCTGCATTCATTAAAGACAGCCTTTCTTGGAGTTAATGATAGTTAGTAATACCCTGGATATGCAGCCTGCCTGTTTAGCTCCGAGGAAAAAATATAACTGGTATCACAATAATAATATGAATATTTTCATGTCTATTGAACTGGTGGCCCACCAAGCTGAATGCATGCAGGCCACCAGTCATGCAGCATGACTTACTAGGTGCTTCCCAACTCACTGCTCCCACAAGTCTCAAGCATCAAAACTACATTTATGTGGCAGGCCACTATCTTTGACTGGCGGACTGTGCTCAGCTTGTTGTGTTACAAATTGTGCACACCTGATTTAATCCTACAGAGAAATTAATTCTATCACAAACCACAACTGGTAGATGTGTTCCATTTTCATTCTGCAGTACAGTATTCTTGTTCTGGAATTGTTATGAAAAATTTAAGACTAAGGCTGCAATGCTATCCTGTACATCCTTACCTGGGAGTAAGTCCCACTGAACTAAATAGAATACTTCTTTCTAAGAAAGCATGTATAGGATAGCACTGCAAGTCACATGATATGTGCCAGTATCCAATAATAGTTTGCTTGGGTAAAACAGCATCAGCCATCATAGATAAGAGCCCCAACACATCAGTACTTATCACTGAAGGCAGGCTCATTCATTTATCACTATAAATGCAGTCCTGCTCTATGCAATTAAATTGGGCTATTAGGTATGGTATCACCTTCTTGGCGAGTGCTTCCTCAGCTGATTTGGCTCGTGGAGTCAGTCACAAATTGCTATAGATTTCAAAGTGTTGAGCTCTGAAACAAAGGAATTACTCTGGTATTTTGGGAGGTCTCTTAACATCCAATACATGTCATCATCAGTTTCACGCTCATGTTCATGCAAGGGGGCAGGCAATTTCAAAGGTGGTGGTAGGGGGAATCAGTAAAAATGCTGAGATTCCTCATTAGATGCTGATCTAATGTTAGTTAGATCAGTACTAACAAGGCCAGATGATGCCTCACAGCACAATCCTATATATGTCTACTCAGAAGTAAAGCTTATTTTCTTCAATGGGATTTGCTGGTAAATGTATATAGGCTTGCAGTCAGTACTTAAAATCAACTAAAATCTACCTGGTTAAAACCTACCAAAACTTATAGCTGAAAATCTAACGAGCCACAAGAGCTTGCTATGTGAGCCCTTTCCCATAAGGAATGCACTGCATGCTCATAAAACTGACATAATCAACACTTTTCCTCTTTATTTTTAATTGAGCCATGTGTCTTTAGGTTTCAGCAGGCAAGCAACTCCAGCAGAATCCTCCAGGGACAACTGCTACAATCCAGCAATGACAGAACTGTGGTTTAATAGGTTCCTGAGGCCATAGACCTCAACAGGGAAAAAGAAGGATTGGCCACGTGCATTATGAGCACTCCTATTATCACTGTGACTACTTAACATTTCACATTGCATCAGCAGCATGTACGGCAGTGAATGTTCATTTCCAACAAGAAAACTAGCCTACATTCTTGCCAAGAGACAGAAAGAAAATGTAGGTCATTAAATCAATACATGTGAATGACACAGTAGTGATTTAATTAACATGAGAGTAGTCTGAGGAGCAGGTAGACATTAGGCACCAAATGCAACCTGTTTGAAGCTCTTTAAGCCTTTGCACAACACTCAGCAGGGTTTTTCCATTAAGTGCATAACTTACCATCTCTGGAGATGGAGGGAAGTGCTTTAAAAATCTAACAAAGAATTTGTTGACACCAACTGGTGTTAAAGTGATTGAAGGTATTTTCAACAGTTCAAAGCCACAATTCTGCACACACTTACCTGGAAAAGTCCCATTCCATTCAAGAGGACTTCAGAGAAGATATGCATAGGATTGCACTGCTAGTGGGTACAGGGCCCAATCCTATTCAACTTTCCAGCACCTGTGCAGCTGCAATGCAGCCTTGAGGTAAAGGAACAAATGTTTCCATACCTTTTGAAGGTCTCTGTGACAGCTTCCCCACCACAGGATGCAGTGCACACCCCATTGGTACAGCTGCACCAGCACTGGAAAATTGGGTAGGATTGGGCCCACAGTCAACCAATTCAGTTTACATAAAGACAAAAAAGTAAATCCCAGTGAAATAGTGAAACGGTACACTGACATATGGTAATTTATCCTTGCGTTCAGAACTGGAAAAACATGCCAGGGTAACAGCTCTGGAATGGAAGTCAATTAGCTAATTTAGAATCAGAATCTCTACTGATGCTTGAGTGAACCCTTTTAATAACACACATGGATATAATAATGTCATATGTTGATTTCATGCAGCCATTTAAAGTATCACCACACAAGAGCACTGCATTGTTTTAAAACAGTAATTTTCAACCATTGCGCCATGACACACTGATGTGCCATGAATGGTCTGCAGGTGTGTCACAGGAGTTTGAGAAAGTTACTTATTAGAGGGCCGCTGCGGGATATGAGCCCCCCAGCAACAGCATGATGTGCCTTGTCAATTGTCAAAAAACCAATGGTGTGCCTTGACAATTTTAGTACCTTGTCAGTGTGCTATGAGACAAAAAAAGGTTGAAAATCACTGGCTGTCCCATGCAAATACTCCAACTCCCTTCTAATGCCCACTTTTGGCTAATTAACACCCTCCTTTTCCAAGAACAGCAGCTGTGGTGGGCAGAGAAATGAACAGAACTCCTTATCAGTTGAGTAATTAACAAGAATTTATAGCTACAAACACACTTATTCCCTGCAAGTCCTCTTGTCCAGAGGCTTTCCCTCCCCAAAACTCCACTTAACTCAGTGGGTAAACATCTGAGGCCTCCAGTCCAAGTCCAACCCAGTCTCCAAAGCACAATCCAGTCTTCTCCAGCAGAGTGTCCCCTTCTCCCATAGGTCTGGGCCAGGTAGCTCTTGGTCAGGTGGCTTTGCCCCTTCTGAAGCTGCCTTTTATACTTATATGTCCCATTAAGTCCAAATTAGGCTCAGGTGAGCCATCTCTTCAGTCCATGTCCATTCAAAGTCCCATCAAGGTCAAATGAAGCTCAGGTGTCCATCTGAGTCTCCATTGGCCTTGATTGATTACCGCTGTGGAGCCAGCCCTGCCCTTCCCAGAGCTGTCAAACAGCTGTCAAAACATGGAATCGCTGTCAACACCACATCATCCACCTGATGATCTTCTGATCTTTCATTACACTGGTCAAAACACCACAATTTAAATAAGCATAGAGACAATATCCAAGAATGAAAACTGTTTACTACTATGCAGTTCCACTTATAGACCATGACTTGCAGAAAAAGATGATTGTTTTTTAATCTGGATGAGGACTAAAGAGAAAGGAGCTCAGGATAAATTCACTCTTGCAAATCTTAAGGATGGCTTCATTTTAAAAGAAGTCCAGGGCACAGTAGTAAATCCCACTGTCTCCTTTTATAGCATAATTGTTACCAACAAGTTCTCTGCACCTGGCAAAGAAGTGTAAAGGATGCATCATGAACTGTAGCAACACACCAGCCAGAGGTAAGAAGACACTCTATCCAGCACTGCAGCTCTCCTCCACTATGGAGTTCAGTAGTACAGGAACACTCTTTGAGATGGAAGACTTACAGCACAATCCTGTGCAACTCTACTCAGAAGTAAGTCCCAATGTGTCCAATGGGGCTTACTCCCAGGAAAGTGTATGTATGACTGTAGACCTACTATTGTAATTAGTTCAGCAAATAAGGACCAAATCCTAACCCACTTTCCAGTACTGGCATAGCTGTGCCAATGGGGTGTGTGCTGCATCCTGCAGTTGGGGAGTACTCACAGAGACTTCCTCAAAGTAAGGGAATGTTTATTTCCTTACCTAGGAACTGCACTGCCCTTATGTCAGTGCTGGAAAATGGGTTAGAATTGCACCCTAAAGCTACAATTTCCAAAGCTGAGAGCATGGACCATGAGTACATATGGATTTGCAATATCTTGTGCATGGTTTGCGCACAGGCTTACGCAAATGGTACCATGTTTCTAGAATGTGTGCCTGTTTCCCCACCACCAACTCTCACATACCACACTTACACAGTTTTTTTTTACACTTGACGAAACTGATTCACCAACTTCACATTATCTGAATCACGAGAAGTTCCCCAACAAGACCAAAGCTTCCATCTGTGTATTCTTTCTGCCATTTTATCTGAATAAAACAGACTATTGTTTTCCCCCATTGAACTGACAGCTCTGCAGCTGACAATGCTCATGTGCTCATATAGACCACAGCCCTGCAACTCAATCCTAAGCATCTTCACTCTGAAGTAAGTACTACTGAATTCAACAGAACTTGCTCTCTTCTAAGTGTGCTTAGAATTGCAGTTTTAGGCCATGTTCACAACTGGATTTTATTCACACTTCTCCAACTTGGTTTTAATTTGCTCATGTCAAACTGCAAACTTCAGGGAATCAGCAAAAACAATACTACACTTGTTAACAGGAACCCAGGTTGTGATATAGCTCAACTTTGAAGCAGTGGGCTAACTGAACAACTAGAACTGAAGTACTGAATACAATATGCTAGACCAGGGGTGCCCAAACCCCGGCCCTGGGGCCACATGCGGCCCTTGAGGCCCCTCAATGCGGCCCTCAGGGAGCCCCCAGTCTCCAATGAGCCTCTGGCCCTCCAGAGATTTGTTGGAGCCTGCACTGGCCTGATGCAACTGCTCTCAGCGTGAGGGCGACTGTTTGACCTCTTTCGTGAGCTGTGGGATGAGGGCTTCCTCCACTGCTTGCTGTTTCATGTCTGTGATGCAGTAGCGGCAGCAAAGGAAAGGCCAGCCTTGCTTTGTGCAAGGCCTTTTATAGGCCTTGAGCTATTGCAAGACCTTCATTCATTCATATAAGTTCACCTCTAGTATATTAATTTATGTAAACTTATGTAAATTTATTCAAATTTAAAATGTAAATTAATTCTTTTTCCCCCCGGCCCCCAACAGTGTCAGAGAGATGATGTGGCCCTCCTGCCAAAAACTTTGGACACCCCTGTGCTAGACGACTGCTAACAAGACAATAGAGGGACTTGCTCAGTCACCAAAGGAACATATACTATCACCTGCCAAAAAAATGCTCTTTTGCTGTCTACACAAGTCAGACAGGTCAATTTCTATGCACTAGGATAAATGGACACAGATCTAACATAAAACATGGCAACTTTCAGAAACCAGAGGGTGAACAGTTGGTCATTCAGGAGACTCTACAGCTGGCCTGAGAATCATCATTTTACAGTAAAGGAGATGGAAGAAGAGACTCAACAGCCACTGGAAAAGATGCCATGCTGGGGCAAAGAGGAACAGTAGCTCTCCTCCTGCTAAATACAAGAGGACACCACTTTAAAAGATGGTTCTTTGTGCAGATAGCAGGGATTGTGCCTGTTTCTAAATACGCTGCTTCTAATAATAGTCATATTTTACCTAAGCTTCCAATTAATACTGTAGCTTTCAATTTGAACACACTCCCAATGAATCCCAACCATTCTACAAACAAGCTATATAAAGTAAAAGCTTTGTTAACCAGGATTTAGGAGGAATCAGAGTTGCCAGTTAACCAAATATGCCAGTTAACGAAGCTTTTACAGTAGCTAACAAAGCCCTGCCCCATCTGCCAGCTCCCCTCATCACATAATGGTCAAGGCTCCCTCTAAGGGTCTGCTATGCACGCCTTCCTTCCTCATGAGGGCTCTCTAGGAATGGAGACTCTGTATGTCCTAAGCAAGGCCTTCATGACCAAGGACATGGAACATCCCCATTCCTAGAGGGCCCAAGTGGGCAGAGATGTCGTTTAACCGAGTGTGCCAGTTCACAAAGTGCCCGGTTTGCAAGCTTATATTGTATCCTACTCATTTGTGCACTACACATTGCTTAGAGGAGTCACATGGCTGTAGCCAAGTGTAGAATCCAGTGGATGAACACATTATTGATATTCTATATCCAAAGCAAACCATAATGCAAAGCTATTCAAACTGGGGTGTCGTGACGCCGCAGCCTGACAGCCCTAGCCTCTGCCCCCTTAAGTGGTGGGGGTAGGGGGAAGGCAGCGACTCATTCCCCAGGATCGCATCACTCAAGGGGGCTGCAGGGACTGGGATGTACTCACTAGTCCCTGCAACAGTCTGTCGGCGGTGAGAGGAGCCCTGTGTGAGCATCTGCAGGGCTCCCCAGCCTCCAGAAAGCGAAAGTGAAGCAATTGCGCCTCGCCCCTGCAAAACCAGAAGTGGAACGCGATTGCTCCATTTTCACTTTTAGAAGGCTGGGGAGCCCTGCAGATGCTTGCGCAGGGTTCCCCACACCCCAGACAGGCTGCTGCAGGGACTGGTGAATGCATCCCAGTCCCTGCAGCCCCCTGATCCTGGGGATCGAATCACTGCCTTGCCCCCCCACCCCCCACTGCCTCCCTCCCCTCCCCTGTAAAGACTTACTGTGGTCCTCAAACTCCCTGAGAGTTTGAAAACCACAGCCACAATGTACTGGAAATAATTCTATCATTGCTTTCTTGCAAAGTTTCTAAACAAGATTTGAACCATCAGCTAGGCCTTTATTTCCCTCACAGTAAAAAGAAGTGGATGATTTGTAATCGCACTGCCTAACAATTGCTTGAGCTTTGAAACTTCCAAAAGACCATAAAAGGAAAAACTGAGAATTGCATGCTTTTCTTTCAAAATATATGTTTTCAAGGAAAAAGACATTTTGTGTTTGCAAGATGAAAAACACAACACAATGGAAACTTGACACATTGGTTCCAGAAGGATGTTCTGAGAATACCAAGAAACCACTATGGATAAAATTCGAAACAAAGTCAAAAGCTCAGTACTTCAGATGAGTTCACTCTGCTTAATCAAACCTGAGCACACTTTTCCATCATGGTGGCCTTTTTCTCAGACACTCAATGGCAGATAACTATTTTTGTCCTGACCTTGGCAACAGTTCAAAGCATGTTCAACTCTCAGGCAAAAATTGATAGGCCTCTTTGCTTCTGGATTGCACTCCATGGTCTCCTGAATCCACCATTTTGGATAGTTGATAATGATTATAATCATCCTTCAAATGCAATACGCCAACAACTTACCAAGCTACTTAGACAATTAAACACTGTAGGCCCTCTGCTGAGGTAAACACTAAACAGTGCTAAAGAAAAGATTCCCAAAAATCAATATCTTAATTCATGAAACAATGATGCACTTGAGGATTCATCCTGATTAAAAAAAAAAAAAAAAAGCAAAGGCACAGGGGAATGTAGATATTTTTTTTAAGTGTCTGACAGCTGGCATTTTCCTAAGGCAAAATATTTGCTCTTTGCAATTATTTATTTGAACCTCAAAGATAAATAATTTGTGGCAAAGATGATCTGGCAGCATCCGGAGGCTAGGGATTAACTTCAGACACACATAAATTATTCGAACTCTGCCTTGATCTTACTGATGTGTCAAAGGCATAATCAATGGGTGTACCACAGCAGCTGTTTTAGCAGCACTCAGGGCTAGAAAATATGAATTTTTAGAAAGAAGTGACTAACACAGGTCTGCATTCAAGTGAGATACAAAATGAGTCCATGTATTGCAATGCAAGTATTGAAAATACTTAATCTTAGTAAACTATAACAATTATTTCCACTGAGCAAGTCAATTACAATAATAACTTACAAAAAGACAGGAGAGTTTGACATCTAATTAATATAATCAGTAGCAAGCTAAACAGTGATACTTGAGCTCTGTGTACAAGTTAACAGGAAACCTGGAGGCAGCTGCAAAGTCCTTATAAGCCAATAAATAGCAATGAGAATGAGTTCAAATACAGCATAAGGCTGTATTAGGAGTCAGCAGCACAAATTGGTTTGTAAACCAGCATCAAGCTATGGTTTCAGATCCTTGTTTGTTGGTCCCAAACAACAGTTCCTGGTTTGTTGGTCTCCAACATCAGTTGGAGGGATGACCAAATTCCTCTTCCTAATGGCAAAGGCCTATTAGGCACTGAGATGCTACGTTTCAGATCCAACAAATGCTTTCTTGGAATTAAGTCTACCAAAGTCATTGACATTTATGTTCAAGGAAAATGTGTTGAGAAACAGGCTATACAATTCTTGTATGCTGTTGGCTAACTAATTATCCATGTCATTGCTAATGAACCTTTAGCATTACTGGTCTATCTGGTAGTAATGTAGCACTACTATATGCTGCAAACAACAATGATGCAATACGCACAACTGGCAAGCACCCAGCACTGCTCGGTGAAACTAAACAGTCAGGATTTGATTTTAGAATTGAAAATATTTTTTGTCAATTACACAGATGACTGGTTATATTCTTTCCCCACTTGCCTGCACTCAAAGGGCCAGTGTCTGACCTCAGCAGCACACAAGTAGGAAGCTGACAGCAAAACTACATTAATTGATCCTGACAGGGAAAAAATTACACTAGACCCAAAAAAAGTCAGTGGAGCCATTCTATATCTATTTTTAAAAATAGAAAACCAGAAAACATATCTGTATACAGCCCAGGCTGGATATATTTTTAATGGTAAGTACCTACTTCTCAGTGCTTCCGTGGAAATATATCCAAATCGAGTCCCTTTGGCAAATCTTTCCTTTTCTGTCATTATTTCTTGCTCATTTTCCCACTTTGCATCTCATAAACATTGTGATCTCTGTGAGAGGCCTATGAAAACCTGGGGAGAGACCCACGGTAACCACAAATACCTTGAACTTCCTGTTTCTTGTGCTTCTTTGTATTGTTAAAAATTGAACAACATACAAATTGGGGGGAAGAAGTATGCAAACCTCTGTTTCTGAAGTTGCCAATTTTTTCACCAGCCTGTGTCATTGTGTATTTAACAGTTGCTTGATGAGAAGACATTAAGCAATTGATAATATTGATCTCCATGTTATGAAAAGCTTCACCTACTAAATTTCTACATTTTGTGTAGCTCTTAAATTATTTATTTTTATTAAGAATATTTATATACAGCTTTTCAACAACAACAAAAATTCACAAAGCAATTTACAGAGAAAATAAAAAAAACTGGCAGCCCAATCCTGAACTGCCCAGCGCCCAGGGCTGCAGCAGTGCTGAAAACGGCTGCCGCAGCATCCTATGTACTTAGCAGGCAGCGCCAGAGGCTCCTTGGGAGAAGGGGACTTTGACTCCTTCCCACGGATAAAGTGAATAGTCCCACAATGGGGCTACTCGATTCTATGGCAACCCAAGGCTCAGTGCAGAATTAAGAGAATTAAAACTGCACAGCTCCACTGGTCCCACCTCCCCCCTGCCCCGCTCCCTCTCCCGACATGCCTCCTCCCCACCCTCTCCCCGCACTCCCTCTGCCCCAGAATGCCTCCTCCCGACCTCCCCCCACGCCCCCTATTTTCAGTGAAACAAGAAACAGGTACGGGAATGATGAGTTAAAGTATTGAAGTGAAGGCACTACTTGAGAGAAAGATTATGCAACTTGGGGAAAACATTAAATAACTTTGTATGGTAAGTGGAAAATACACAAGACAATATCACTGAAAAACTCGTTTGGTGAATTAATGTCTTTGTTTTAAGAAATGATTGTGTGCTCTCTCTCTCTCTCTCTCTCTCACACACACACACACACACACAGAGTCCAACTTAAGATACTATCTGCACTTGATTCTAAGAGTTGTAACATGGGGCAGCAAGGGCTATTAATTGAACACAAAGATCATTGTGACCTCGGTACAACTGAATATTTTTGATTTCTATTTTATTTTCACTACAGCACAGTAATGAAACTCAGTCTCAATCACTGAGAGGTGGCCTGATTATTTAAAAGTAAGTATAAGAGAAAACCACTATTACATCTTCAAACGTACTTGCATTCCCTGAATCAGAATCATGTTGAAACCACCGGAAGATTCTGAAGTCAGTTGTATTCTTCAACAGGCTACATAATGAAGAGTTGTCTTCTTTTGACTGTGATATACAGCCCAATCCTATACATTACTCAGAAGTAAAGTCAATGGGGCTTACTCCCAGGTAAGTGTGGATAGGATTGCAGCCATAGTCATTTTCACAGGATTCTTCATGAAGCAATGATGCTGTGTAACTCAGAAGCCTGAATGGCTTCTGAGTTAACTACAACAGGAGCAGACCTAGTCAAAGTGACTACCCCATTATACCATTTTTGACCTCTAAGGTTGCAATCCTATATACGTATATGCACTCACACATTTCTGAGTAGACATGGTTGGCATAGTTAATCTCTGGGTGCCACACAGTAGCAATAGTGTTTCCAACAAGGTACTCACAGCTATTACTTAACCATTAGTGGGGTGGATCCCACAATCCTTTCCTCCCACAGATACTGCATGCACTGTAGGAAACTGCTTTTTCCCCACAACTAAACTGTCATATTTTATGACTCAACAAATGCAAAGTGTAATGGTTAGCCTCTTGAAAAAGACAGATTACTATCTGAATCAAACTTTCCTTGGAATAAAAACTCAAACTATATGATCTGCAGGTTAACAAATTCTAGTTTCTACTTATTATTAGACATACTCTTTTATGGCTTGGAATGTAATTTGAAATGTAGCTACATGAGTGTCACTAACACATATTAGTCCCCTCTCTAATTTTTTTACACAATAATGAGATTTCTTTTAATAACACATTTTAAATGCATTTCTGAAGATTTTAATACACTGAGCACTCCCCAGTGTACCTCTTTATTTGGAAAATTTGACCCCATCCGATGCCTGTCTACTCAGAAGTAAATCCCATTATAGTCAATAGATCTTACTCACAGGAAAGTATGGATAGGATTGCAGCCTATGTTGTCCTCTAAAAATTTAGGGTATTTAGGGTGGGGTAAAGAGAGAAATCTAACTATACCAGCAAGATGATGCCCTTCTCTCCTGCAGCAGAAGGGACTAGCGCATGTTTCTCAAACTGTGGGTCGAGACCCACTAGGTAGGTTGAGAGCCAATTTCAGGTGGGTTCCCATTCATTTAAATATTTTATTTTTAATATATTAGACTTGATGTTACCATGGGATGTGACTGCATTTGAGGATATGTTACAGACCTGTACTTTTAACAAGCTACTATGTATTTTCTTTCAACAATTATAGTAAATGGGACTTACTCTTGGGTGTGGGTAGGACTGCAGCCTAGGATTGTTAATAATTTTCCTGCTTGATGATGTTACTTCCAGTCATGACCTCACTTCTGGTGGGTCTTGACAGACTCTCATTCTAAAAGGTGGGTCCCGGTGCCAAATATGTGAGAACCACTGGACTAGAGGATTGTGAAAGCAATTTGTTCAAATATAAAAATAACAACTTTCATAACTCCAAAAGTTAAAGTTCTCTTTATGCCATGCATAATACAATGCATTGACTACAGATAAATGTTCATGTTGCAAAAGGCTAAAAATAATTTCTTATAAATGGCAATAATAATGAATAGCAATATTCCGAAAGAAAGAAAGAAAGAAAGAAAGAAAGAAAGAAAGAAAGAAAGAAAGAAAGAAAGAAAGAAAGAAAGAAAGAAAGAAAGAAAGAAAGAAAGAAAGAAAGAAAGAAAGAAAGAAAGAAAGAGTGAGCAATTGTTATACTGTGTGCACTTTTAACTGCATCCATTGCCTCTTATATTTGATAAAATAAAATTAGCTCAATGCAACAGGAATGTAAGGCTCATGGCATATTTCAGAAAAACTAAATCAGTCGTTCAGTAAACTTAGGTATGTTGCATTACAGCTACAATCCACTAGGATTCACTTCTCCAACAAAAGGCCATCAAAAACAACTAAACAAAAATGCTTCCTATCAGCCAAGAAAGAAAGAAGGCACATGAAAGATGACCTTTCTGAAAATGTGAACATTTCTGGTGCCTTGAATTGCTAATCTGTTTGTAGGGAACCAAAACCAGGCACATCTTACTTAAAAAAGTATGTTCCTTACTGCAGAACACACATCCTGGGACATAAAGGTCATCCCTTATTTGAGAACACACAAAAAAGGCAAGGTAGTGAGGAAATAGTGTGGGGCTTAGACCAGGGACACCTGAATTCAAATCCTGCTCAAACTGGAAGCACAGTTGTGATGTTGGGACACTCGTTTTCTCTCAGCCTAAACTATCTCACAGAGCTGTGAAATATGTTGGCTTGGGTTTCTTGAGGAAGGGTGGATTGCTAATATGATAAGTAAAAATACAAGCATGATATAGCTTCAAAGGGCCACCTAGAGAAGAGGAATTCCATTCTGCCCAGGAAGTAAACGTTGGGTGTGTTTGGAATGAGTGTGGGAGGATGGTCACAGCTCCTCCCCTAGCTCTGAAAAATAAGACTGCCCAGGGCTGTTTCCTCATCACAATTCATTTTAAGGCATGCCAAGCCTTAGGCATGAAAACTGATTTTGGTGCAAGGAATCAGCGATGGAATGTGTGATATAAGAGCAGTGGCGTCACAAGGTGGTGCAGACTGCACCAGCTGACACACTTGACAGGGGGGGGGTGACACCACTACTGTCAAAAATAGTAAAATCTTGGCATTTTTGAATAATACCAACATTTATTTATTATTAATTTACTTAAGAAATTTACACCCTGCCTTTCCCATGCCAAAGCAAATGCCCAAGGCAGTTTACACAGCTTTATAATCAAGTACAAAGTATCACAAGTGAAAAAAACATCAAACAAGGCATTAAAAAAATTAATTTTAACATTGCATGGTGAAAAACAATATCAAAAACAGAGCAAAAAATTTTGAAGGAAAAGAGAGAAGAACTCATTGAGCCAATGGAGAACCAGGGAGGCAGTCGACTCACCACAGTATATCAGAGAAACAGATGGCAAAAATCCACTCAGTGCATAAGAACATAAGAACAGCCCCACTGGATCAGGCCACAGGCCCATCTAGTCCAGCTTCCTGTATCTCACAGCGGCCCACCAAATGCCCCAGGGAGCACACCAGATAACAAGAGACCTCATCCTGGTGCCCTCCCCTGCATCTGGCATTCTGACATAACCCATTTCTAAAATCAGGAGGTTCCGCATACACATCATGGCTTGTACCCCATAATGGATTTTTCCTCCAGAAACTTGTCCAATCCCTTTTTAAAGGCGTCTAGGCTAGACGCCAGCACCACATCCTGTGGCAAGGAGTTCCACAGACCGACCACACGCTGAGTAAAGAAATATTTTCTTCTGTCTGTCCTAACCCGCCCAACACTCAATTTTAGTGGATGTCCCCTGGTTCTGGTATTATGTGAGAGTGTAAAGAGCATCTCCCTATCCACTCTGTCCATTCCCTGCATAATTTTGTATGTCTCAATCATGTCCCCCCTCAAGCGTCTCTTTTCTAGGCTGAAGAGGCCCAAACGCCATAGCCTTTCCTCATAAGGAAGGTGCCCCAGCCCCGTAATCATCTTAGTCGCTCTCTTTTGCACCTTTTCCATTTCCACTATGTCTTTTTTGAGATGCGGCGACCAGAACTGGACACAATACTCCAGGTGTGGCCTTACAATAGATTTGTACAACGGCATTATAATACTAGCCGTTTTGTTCTCAATACCCTTCCTAATGATCCCAAGCATAGAATTGGCCTTCTTCACTGCCGCCGCACATTGGGTCGACACTTTCATCGACCTGTCCACCACCACCCCAAGATCTCTCTCCTGATCTGTCACAGACAGCTCAGAACCCATCAGCCTATATCTAAAGTTTTGATTTTTTGCCCCAATGTGCATGACTTTACACTTACTTATATTGAAGCGCATCTGCCATTTTGTTGCCCATTCTGCCAGTCTGGAGAGATCCTTCTGGAGCTCCTCACAATCACTTCTGGTCTTCACCACTCGGAAAAGTTTGGTGTCGTCTGCAAACTTAGCCACTTCACTGCTCAACCCTGTCTCCAGGTCATTTATGAAGAGGTTGAAAAGCACCGGTCCCAGGACAGATCCTTGGGTAATCCATCAGTAATCAAACGCCTGATGAAACAGGTATGTTTTCAGCCTTCACCCAAAAGCAATGAGAGTGGTTCTCAGTGACCCTGGGAGAGCATTCCATAGTTGTGGTGCCACCACAGAGAATGCTTATCCCTGAGCTGCCACCCCTCTCACTTGGGACAAAGGTGGCACTTGAAGAGCCCCTTCAGCTGACCTAAGAGGGCAAGCTGGAATGTATTGGAGGAGGCGGTTTTTCAGGTAGCCTGGACCCAGGTCATGGAGGGCCTCAAAAGTTCGAACGGGCACCTTGAATTGGGACCAGAAGTGTATGGGAAGCCAGTGCAGCTGCTGAAGCAGTGGTCCAGCTGAGTCAAAATGTCTGGCCCCTATAACTACTTGGGCCGCTGCATTCTGCACTAATTGCAGTTTCCAAATTGTTTTAGCTAGTAGTCCCACATACAGCACACTGCAGTAGTCCAGTTCTTGAGGTTACATGTTGTGTTATATGTCATTCAATGTGTAATTTAATTCAGAATGCAATGAAACAAACCATGTTGAAATATCTGTATTCCAACAAAGGTTATAGCCAGAAAAAACCAGAAAAGGAAATCACAACTGCCTTATGTAATAAAAAGTGAATTTTTTAAACTCAAAACTGACCATGAGACTGATTGTTCCAAGAGCCAATGAGGCCAGCAGAGAACCAATAAGGTGTTAGTATGTCAGCTCTCATGTCCATGTATCAGAGCTAATAATAGAAATCTTATTCAGTTGTTTGAGGGTCATCAAGATGTCCACTGCATTCTGGTTGGTTACTGATTTGTTGGGTGAACTGTACTGTTCTATAGTAAAATAAATACAGGGGGGTCTCATATCCACGGATCCCATTTTCGCAAACACACTTATCCGTGAATCAGATCTGCCCCCTCCAAGCAATCCCTCCGGAGGCAAGGGGAGCTTCTCTCCTCACTGCTGGAGGGGAGTCTGAATTCGGGAGAGGCCAAGTATGTCCACCCCCGACCTCTGCCAGGTTCACTGAGTTTTAGAGCTGAAAACACGTGACTTCCGGTTTCACACAGAAATCAGAATTGACATTTTTAATTCCTTATAAGGCATTCGGAGGCCTGGGAAATGCTAGAGGGTGATGCCACTACATTTAGGTTGTGCGTATAATATTGTAATTAATTCTGTATGGTCTGGAACTGGAGGAGTTCCATTAGGGAACTCATGGAGACACAATGAGCTCTTGCAATGGGTGACATAAACCCTACTGATGCCTCTACATAACAGCATGTGCAGATCATCATCATCATCACCATCATCATCATCAGTGGTATCACAGCCTACCAGGTGTTCAGACAGGGATTTTTGGATGCTCACGACTTTGAACGCTACCCAAGAGTTTAAAAATTGGTGAGATATCACTTTATAATGTTTGATGTTCCTAGTTGTGTGGCTTGGTGCAGTTGTTCAACACTTATCTTGTCAATGCCTATATTGGTCAGGTATTTCTTAAGGGCCTTGAGGACTGTGTCTAGTGCACTAATAGACAATAGAGATGTCTAGTGTCTAGAGTGTCTAGTGCACAATAGAGTGTCTAGTGAACTAATGACAATAGAGATGGTTGTTTTCTTTCACCAAAGGTGCCATATTTCAATTTCCAGGTCTTTGTATTTTGTGACCTTTTCCAGTTGTTTCTCCTCAATTTGATGATCTCCTCAAATGGTCACATCAAAAAGCATCACTCGTTTCTTTTCAATAGTAATATTAATGATCTTAATATTAATATGTTCTGCTTCTGATCTTCCCTTCTTTCAACGAACTCAGAGCAGTATTCATGGTTCCTCCCTCCCCTCCCCCAATTTATTCTCACAACCACCTTATGAGGCTGGATAGGTGGAGAGAGAGGGTGACTGGTCCAAGGTCACCAAGTCAATTCATGGTTGCATGGGAGTCTGAACCTCAGACAGCCTTCTTCTTGCAATGAATGTGGAGTCCAAAGCTACAAGTCTGGAATCAGGAACAAGGCCTTTTAAGGTGCAGTGAGACTTCCACAGGCTTGAGTGCCTCTCATTTTAGCATTAAGCATTGTCCAAATCCAAAAAATAAAAGGAGTTTTAAAATTATCTTTCGAGTCTGGGGTTTTTAAGTCAGAGTTTTAATGTGGCCTAGGAATGTGTTTTGGATGCAAGCACTTGATCCTCCCAGAGCATATGCAGAATGAATGAGTGTGCCTCTGGGCACATGCAAGCTTCCTTTCCCAAAGAGAAATCACCAGGGACTCTATCTATAGGGAGAAAGACACCCTGGGCACAGGGCATCTCTAACTTCCAGCCTGGCTTGAAGCATGGCTCTCCTCCTTAGCTGTCCCCCAAGCCAGGCCACCCAGAGTTGAGAAGAACCAGCTGTTCCCAAACCGCCCCCCACCTGGGTGAGAGCGGAGACTCACCCAGAGTTTTGACAGCGATCTGCCTGGTCAGAGGCGGCGGCAGGTTGATGCAGACCAGATCCACGTCCTGGTGCAGCAAGACCTCGTCTATCCGGCTGGTGTAGAAAGGGACGCTCATCTCCTTGGCCAGCTCCTCCGCCTCCTCCGGAGTGCGGCCCCAGAGCGCCTTGACTGCGAAGCCCTCGTCCTTCAGCAGCGGGATGATGACCCTGGCGGTCAGGCTGGTGCCGAACACACCCACCCCGGGCAGCATGGCTGCTGCTGGGCGCCTTCCTCCTGGCTGGCCCTCCTCCTCCTCCTGCCTTTCCGCAGTACAGGGGACTAGCAAGGCGGAGTGTCCGCGCGCAGGGCGCCCAGTCCCAGCTGGGAAGTGCTGCTGCTGCTGCTGCTGCTGCTGCTGCTGCACAGGGCGAGCGGCGCCCGATCCCTGCGGCAGCGGCTGGCTGTGCTCCTGGCAGCGGGCCCTGGCAGCGCCCCCCGCCTCACTGGCAAGCCCCCAGCCCGTCGCTGCCCCTCCATGGCCCGATCATCACATGCACAGGCAGCCCCGGATTCCGGAGCTTCCTCCCGACGCGCAGAGAATGATGCTGGCGGTGTGGCTGGCTGGCTGCTGCGAAGGCTGGCTGGCTGGCAGGCAGGCAGGCAGGCTGGAAAGGCTACCTCCCTTGGCCGCCACTGTCACGCAGAGCCTTCCTCCTCCTCCTCATCCTGGTGCCCCCAGGAGCTGAAGGGCAGCCAACAAGTGGCGCGGGGGCTCCCAGCAGCAGCAGCCCGGCGCTTAATCCTCCTCTGCCATGTTCACCACAATGCACTCCTGAGCAGTGTGGAGGAGGGAGGAGTTTGGGCTGTCACCTCCCGGGTGCTTTTCTTGCAACGCCCTCCGTAGCTCTCCGCATGTCATTGGCCACCGGGCCGGCTCAGGCGGGCGACTCTGCCTGCGCTTCTCTTCCTCCTCCCTTGCGCAGAGCTCGCCCGCCCGCCAGCACCGGAGGCAAGGCTGCGAGCGCATTCGGCTGCCCTCCTAGCCACACTTTCCTGGGAGTAAGCCCCATTGACTATCATGGGACTTACGTCTGAGTAGACATGCATAGGCTTGCGGGCTGCATCAGATCCTTCCCGGGGTCAGCTCAGCAGTAAAGACACGAGGAGGGTCAGGAGTCAGGGTCAGAACATAAACTGTGGCAAAAGAAATGTAAGAAGGTGATGCAGGAGGCCAAGCGAGACTATGAGGAACGCATGGCCAGCAGCATTAAGGGGAATAATAAAAGCTTCTTCAAATATGTTAGAAGCAGGAAACCCACCACAGAAGCGGTTGGCCCTCTGGATGGTGAGGGAGGGAAAGGGGAGATAAAAGGAGACTTAGAGATGGCAGAGAAATTAAATGAGTTCTTTGCATCTGTCTTCACGGCAGAAAACCTTGGGCAGATACCGCTGCCCGAACGGCCCCTCCTGACCGAAGAGTTAAGTCAGATAGAGGTTGAAAGAGAAGATGTTTCAGACCTCATTGATAAATTAAAGATCAATAAGTCACCGGGCCCTGATGGCATCCACCCAAGAGTTATTAAGGAATTGAAGAATGAAGTTGCAGATCTCTTGACTAAGGTATGCAACTTGTCCCTCAAAACGGCCACGGTGCCAGAAGATTGGAGGATAGCAAATGTCATGCCTATTTTTAAAAAGGGAAAGAGGGGGGACCCGGGAAACTATAGGCCGGTCAGCCTAACATCCATACCGGGTAAGATGGTGGAATGCCTCATCAAAGATAGGATCTCAAAACACATAGACGAACAGGCCTTGCTGAGGGAGAGTCAGCATGGCTTCTGTAAGACTAAGTCTTGCCTCACGAACCTTATAGAATTCATTGAAAAGGTCAACAGGCATGTGGATGCGGGAGAACCCATGGACATTATATATCTGGACTTTCAGAAGGCGTTTGACACGGTCCCTCACCAAAGGCTACTGAAAAAACTCCACAGTCAGGGAATTAAGAGGACAGGTCCTCTCATGGATTGAGAACTGGTTGGAGGCCAGGAAGCAGAGAGTGGGTGTCAATGGGCAATTTTCACAGTGGAGAGAGGTGAAAAGCGGTGTGCCCCAAGGATCTGTCCTGGGACCGGTGCTTTTCAACCTCTTCATAAATGACCTGGAGACAGGGTTGAGCAGTGAAGTGGCTAAGTTTGCAGACGACACCAAACTTTTCCGAGTGGTAAAGACCAGAAGTGATTGTGAGGAGCTCCAGAAGGATCTCTCCAGACTGGCAGAATGGGCAGCAAAATGGCAGATGCGCTTCAATGTCAGTAAGTGTAAAGTCATGCACATTGGGGCAAAAAATCAAAACTTTAGATATAGGCTGATGGGTTCTGAGCTGTCTGTGACAGATCAGGAGAGAGATCCTGGGGTGGTGGTGGACAGGTCAATGAAAGTATCGACCCAATGTGCGGCGGCAGTGAAGAAGGCCAATTCTATGCTTGGGATCATTAGGAAGGGTATTGAGAACAAAACGGCTAGTATTATAATGCCGTTGTACAAATCTATGGTAAGGCCACACCTGGAGTATTGTGTCCAGTTCTGGTCGCCGCATCTCAAAAAAGACATAGTGGAAATGGAAAAGGTGCAAAAGAGAGCGACTAAGATGATTGCAGGGCTGGGGCACCTTCCTTATGAGGAAAGGCTATGGCGTTTGGGCCCCTTCAGGCTAGAAAAGAGACGCCTGAGGGGGGACATGATTGAGACATACAAAATTATGCAGGGGATGGACAGAGTGGATAGGGAGATGCTCTTTACACTCTCACATAATACCAGAACCAGGGGACATCCACTAAAATTGAGTGTTGGGCGGGTTAGGACAGACAAAAGAAAATATTTCTTTACTCATCGTGTGGTCGGTCTGTGGAATTCCTTGACACAGGATGTGGTGCTGGCGTCTAGCGTAGATGCCTTTAAAAGGGGATTGGACAAGTTTCTGGAGGAAAAATCCATTATGGGGTACAAGCCATGATGTGTATGCGGAACCTCCTGATTTTAGAAATGGGTTATGTCAGAATGCCAGATGCAAGGGAGAGCACCAGGAAAGAGGTCTCTTGTTATCTGGTGTGCTCCCTGGGGCATTTGGTGGGCCGCTGTGAGATACAGGAAGCTGGACTAGATGGGCCTATGGGCTGATCCAGTGGGGCTGTTCTTATGTTCTTAGGAGGCTATCAGTGGATACTCCCCAGGCAACAGCCGCTGCAGCTCTGTCCTTTGGACGCCCAGGACAAGTCAAGCGTGTGTGTGAGAGAGAGGCAGAGAGCGCACTGTGAGAACGGGAATGATGAGTGTGTGTGTGTGAATGTGAGAGAGAGGTCCACTCTCAGGCAAGGCTTTAAAACCAAGCATGTGTGTGTACTGTGTGAGTGGAGAGGGAGACAGGGAGGTCTACTCTCAAGCAAGGCTTTAAAATCAAGCTTGTGTGTGAGTGTGAGGGGGGGGAGTCCACTCTCATGCGAAGCTTTAAAACCGAGCATGTGTGTGTATTGTTTGTGTGTATGAGAGAGAGAGAGAGGTCCACTCTCAGGCTAGTCTTTAAAATCCAGTATAATTTACCCATTTATTTTATTTTTATTTCATTTATTTCCAAAATTTATATCCCACCTTTCTCCCACATTCAAGGGGATTCAAGGCGGCTCACAAGATAAAGCCAATAATAAGTTAAAACCATACTAAAAACATTATTATTACTATATGATTTTCATCCAGTGCTGGTGTGCCATGGATTCGTCCTAGGAATGTCTACTCAGAAGTTCCACTGTAGTCAGTAGTGGGGCTTACTACCAGGAAAGTGTGGATAGGATTGGGCCCATAGTCTCTTACTACAAATATCTCCCCATGTGCTTTAAAAGTACATAGTTGGAATGGCCAGAAATTGGCCCTAGAGGCAATGGTGGAAAGAGTTTGTTACAAATTTGTTTGCTACCCACATCTCACAAAGCCCCCGGGACTTTATCCAGGGTTTGTGAATCTCAGGCTCTGGTCTGACCTTTCTGACACTAAAGTAGTCAAGCTAGATCCTACCCCCTCCAGGAGCAGCTTCCCTGTCCCTTCTCTATCCTCAGATCTGCACTAGCAAACTAAGTGAAATCACTAATGCAGGTCCTAGGAGACCCATTGCAGGAAATGTGTGCGGGGTAAGTCCCCTTTCTCTGCTGAAGCCTTCCAATCTCCCCCCCCCCCCCTTGGATACAGTGCACCCATTTTCAGCATAAATGCACCAGTGGGAGGTGTAATGGTTTAGGCTGCAGGGTATCTATACCTGGACCAGGCCTGAATTCACTAGGAACTGCCACAGTTGATGTAGCAGCTGAAGGTGGTAAAATGTACTTGTCAGCACAACAGCCTTTGCTTTTTACCCATTGCCTGCTACAATGTCCTCCTTCCTTCAACCTATCTCAACCTCTCTTCCTATTCACTTTCCAAGCGCTTAATTTCCTTGCTAACAAGTACAAAACACAACACCTTTTGTTTCTGGGCCCTGGAAGAGCTTTTTCATGATCAATGTGACCTTTCATCTTATTTATTTATTTATTTATTATGATACTTATATACCACTTTTCTCAATACAGTTGAAGCAGTTTATATAGGCAGGCTGAACATAAATCCATTTTTTCAATGAGATTTTTACAAGTATTGTTCCATGAGACGATCTCATAGAGCCTCCATTTCTCCAGGTGTTTCGCTTCATAATGCAGTCATCATCTTGGCTGCCTGCTCTTGTACTTTCCAAGCTCTTGCAGGCAGTTGCAAACCAAGCTTCAGACCAACTTCTCAAGGATATTATCTGGGTTTTTGGGGTTTTTATTTTGCCAACTGAACACCTTCATATTCCACTTCTCTGCAGACAGCAGCCTCACAGCCCAATCCTGGGCTTCCTAGCGCCAAAGCGCCCTAGCGGCAAAACAGCAACTGCTGCATCTGAGGAAGCTGAGAAGCAGCATGGGTATATTCTCCTCAGGTCTGCACCTGCTATTTAGCAGGCACAGTTTCGAGAAGACCCATGTCAGGTCTCCCGGGTCAGAAGGGGGGTTAGGACATGGCCATTCACCCCCTCCTGCCCTGCTCCTTCCTTGCCGCTCCACCTTACTTCCTCCCTCCCCACGCCCCGCCCACACCCCAACTTATCAGTCCACTACCCAACACTCACCCAGAGCTCTGGACACTGTTCATCATGGTCTTCCACCTGGTGCTAGCTCAGTGTAGGTTCACGCTGAGCCAGCACTGGCCCAGCATTAGGCGTCACAGGCATGTCTTACAGCACATTTGTGACTCTGCATGCTGGCACTGGGCCAGCGTGGGCCTGTTTGGATCAGTCCCTCAGTCTCCTGTCCAAGCTACTGATCCTGCTTAGCTTTTTCAGGGACCTCCAGACCACACCACCTGCTCTTCATAACAGAATTGTACCAGTTCTCAACATTCTGTTATTGACAACTGCAGATTGTTAGGGATAGTTAGTCTTACTATATCATCATTAGTCCTAACCCCACTGAAAAGGCCTACTGCTCAATCCTATGCATATGTTTACTGATTTCACTTAAATTTTTTATTCTTGCTTAAGGAATGTCCACAGCCACACACATACCCAAAAAATGATTATTATTTGACTTCTGGAACATTCTTAAGGTTACTATTGTTGAGAAAATTGGCAATTAACTTCATTCATCTGACAGTGCATTTGCTAGCTGCTTTCCATAATAGATATAGATCATACATTGAAAGGGAAATAAGATATATATCAGGCATAATGATAACAAGAACATATTAGCAACAGCAATACAGCACCAAAATACCAACAAAACATGATTATTTGCATATGTCAGTATCTGTCATCAACTTTATGGCTCAGCCCTTATCACAATATAATTATTTATATAGATATATAAAATGAATTACCAATATCATAAAACAATAAAACCAAAGCTTGGAAATACAGCATATTCAGAATCTATAGAAATAAGAAAAAGGGGTAAAGCAGCTTAGTTAGCAATTTAGTTAGGAAAATAAATGGAAAGATGTTTCTCTGTCTCAAAAGCATTCACAGTCTTAAAAAAGTCACAAGGGAGACACTAGAAAACAGCCACTGAGAGGGATGCTATGTTGGGATGAATAGGAATAATTGCTGTTCTCCTGGCTAAATGTAAGAGAACCACCACTTTCAAAGGTGTGTCTTTGCCTGCTTAGTAGAGGTCATCAATAAGAACAGATCACGTTACCAGAGGTTAGGAGTAAACTAGGCCTATGTCAGCTTGTGTAATTCAGCAGTTTATTTATGTTATATGTGAAACTGATGGAATGAGGTGATCAGTTAGATGTTGCAAGACAGATTTCTAGGAGGAGAAAAGATACCAAATGTCTTCATAATTGATACACAAATGCATTGATTTTACTAATTAAGGGCACAAACCTATTCTCGCCCAGTGCCAGCACTGAGCTTCAGTGCCAGTGCTTGGTGCCATAAAAGTGATGTAAAGCATGTTTATGGCACTGAGAGAGCAAGGAGTGCCGGCACTAGGCCTTCACCACTTGGCACTGGGCCCAGCACCAGGAGGCCGACGCCAGGGAGCGCCAGTGCAGGCAGCAGTGCAGGGTTTCTGAGTGGGAGGGGAGGCATTCTGGGGTGGGGTAGGGTGGGGCGGGGGAGGAACCAGGGCAGGAGGGATGGGGCCAGCTGAGCCCTGCTCTACCATATCCTATCCTCTGTGTCAGGTGAAAAAGCCCAACACAGAGCTCCTTCAGTTTGCACTGGCAAAATAGCCAGTGCAGACTGGAGAAGACCCATTGCAGCCCTGAGCCCTTACTTGGGAGAAGGGGACAAAAGGAGGCCAAGGAGGCCAAGGCCCAAGGAGGCCTCTGGCAGCCCCAGTGGGGCCACCAGATACAGCAGTCTCCATTTTGGCGCTGCTGCACCCAGTGGCACTGTTACCATTAGGATTGAGCTGTTAAGAAGCAATTCAAATATTGTTTATACCAGTACTGTCCCATTTATTTCAACAGTATTACAATAATCGATGCAAGATGTTAACTGTGGCCATTTTAAAGCTTGTCAAGTATGCCAGATAATAAGTGGTCAGCAGCCCTGTAAATGCTGCTGTAAATATGAAATAAAATTATTTGCTATAGGACAATAAAACAAAAAACAGTTACTCCCTAATAACGCAGATCTAATAACACAGATCAGATGTATACAATACAATTGAATGAAAAACAAAAGGCATTAACAGCCCAATCCTATCCCCCGCCATTATCCATGATGCAGCTGTGGTGACAGAGCACACACTGTATCCAGTGGTGGACGGGAAAACCGGAAGGCCAAACAGAGGTAAGTAATAACATTTACTTACCTCTGGGTAGGCCTTCTGGATATCTATGGGTCTCCTCAGATATATATATATGGATATCTATGGGTCTCCTCATATATATAGATATATGGGTCTCCTCAGATCTATGGGTCTCCTCAGTGGCAAACACAAACATACTGTCCTGTATTGGTGTATTTGAAGTGTGCCATGGAAGTGTTTGCCACTCCAAAAGTCTCCAGTGTATGGAAATAAAACTCAAGGCAATTCAAACAAGCATTCACTATGAATAGCATAATCTAGTTTTTCACCTTTGCACTCAGGGGGTAAGGGAGTAGATTTTTATAAGTGAAAATATCCTTTTAACTCCTTGTAAGTTTTACAGCAGTTTACGAAACATAGGGGCCACATGCCATTCTTCAGTTACATTGATGTGATTATCTCATGGAACCTTTAGAGTGAGAATATTAGACTTTGAATAGTTAAAGTACGTATGATCCAGGTTTGCTTGTAAAGTAATCCTAGCAGCATTTTCTTCCTGTATGATTGAACACACAGGCTGGTCTTGGATACTTTAGACTGGAGTTTGCTTGCATCCACCTTCCACTCTCTCTGACTGTGCCTCATACACACTTGTTCATGCTCCCCTCTTGCTCTGTATCCTATAGTACACCTGGTCCAAGCTTAGACACCCAGTTTTCCAAGAGTGAATTTCCACTTGCCTCCTCCTGGGTGTCATCATTTTTACAGCAGGTGCTTCAGGCTAAACTCCTCTGAAGCTTGTTACCCAGTGTGCCTCTACTCCCTGGAGGGTAATAGCAATGTCTGCCCCCAAGAACTGTTGAAGTGCTTAAGGAGAAGTAGATAGATGTGTATGTGCAACCTCCTGATTTTAGAAATGGGCTATGTCAGAATGCCAGATGCAAGGGAGGGCACCAGGATGCCGGTCTCTTGTTATCTGGTGTGCTCCCTGGGGCATTTGGTGGGCCGCTGTGAGATACAGGAAGCTGGACTAAGAAACATACATAAGAAACATAAGAACAGCCCCACTGGATCAGGCCATAGGCCCATCTAGTCCAGCTTCCTGTATCTCACAGTGGCATTCTGTATCTCACAGCGGCATTCCTGTATCTCACAGCGGCATCCCTTGCACCTGGCATTCTGACATAGCCCATTTCTAAAATCAGGAGGTTGCCTATGGCCTGATCCAGTGGGGCTGTTCTTATGTTCTTATGGCTGCTGGCTTTGTAGATACAAAAACCATCAATACTAATCAATTCACCTCAGTTCCTACTTGTTCATCCTGCAATGCTGTGTCAATTGTAGTAAATTACCTTACTATTTTTGAATATCTATTAAGCATCTTGGATGATGTAATAATGAGTGAATAGGCCAGCTGTACAGCAAAACTGAACATGAATGGATTCCCCCTTGAACAAGTTCACAGTCAAATACAAGTTCTCCCCTTACTACTGCCAATTAAGTTCCCAATCCTGAGCTCGGCACGCTGGCTCACTACCAGCACGCAGTGTCGCAAACATGCCACAAAGCATGTTTGTGGGCCCTAGTGCCCGTGCTGCACCAGTGCTGGCCGGTGCTGGGCTACCGCTGGGCGAGCTCCGGAGCTCCACTGCTTGGTGGTCGCGTGGACTACTGAGAAGTGGAGAGGTAGGTGGGGGGGTAGGAAGGAGGTGTTCCAGGGAGGGGGGAGATGGAGGGAGAGGAGGGAGAGGGAGGGAAGGAGGCATTCCGGGGGGAGGGAGAGGGGCAGAGGGAGGCGGCACCTATGGAGCTTTGCTCCACTGGATCCAGAGCCTCCATGTTGGGCTCATTTATTTGGCAACTGAAGTGATAGAAATCTACATGGGAACCTTAAGGTGCAGTAAATGGCATCACATCCTTTTTCTGAGGCTTTATTCCCAACTAGTTTCAAGTTGGAACAGGAGAGGAAGCATGTTCTGCTTGCCTGGCTATCATTAAACTGCAATCCTCAACCACATTCAGATTGTGTGTAGATTATTTGTCATGGCGAAGACATTTCAGATATTTGTACTTGAACTTACTTTCCTAGTCCTTGGATTGCATTTTTTAAAAGTATCTAGTAAAACCACAGGTATTGAGTAAATACAGGAAGACCACTTGTGATGGAGTCACTCTCCAATATGAGCTACAGATTGTATAAGCAAATATGTGAGGAAGGTTCTGTCCTTCAGTGATGTTGCTAGGGGGTGCGAGTTGCACCAGGTGACACGCACGGGGGGGGGTGTGTGTGGCTGACACTTCTACTGGCCAAAATTTTGGTATTTTCAAATAATACCATCATGTAATATATCAATCGCTGCAGAATTTCATGCAGAATGCAATGATACAAACAATGAAAGATCTCTATTCTAACAAGAGTTATAGCAAAATGCATATAGTTATAATGCAAAATCCCACCCTACTGTGTTTTTTCTGCTATAACTCTTCTTAGAATTCCATGAGCAGAACACCCGCTGCCCATGGAGTTGCCCCACCCACTGCATGGAAGGAGGTCCATCATAGGGTTAATGCAGTGGCCTCTCATAGTAGGTGACACAAACTCTAGTGACACCACTGATTGTAATCAATTTTGAAATTCAGCTTACAGAGTGAGAGAAATGGAGGATGTGGCCACTGTTAAGTAATTGGGTGATGAAGCTAGGGACAGAGAGCCAGTCAAGGTCAATATTTTATCTGGGCCTCTTATGGGTGGAAATGCAAACACAAAGGTTGCTTTAAAGATTCCACACAGAATAGACTGTAGTTTGCTTGGAAAGTTCCATGTATGAAGTGTCCATATGGTTATAAACATTACAGTAGTTATGAGTAGCAATTGACTGCTTTCCATTAGCTGGAGAACACAATCCTGTTCCATTAGGCATTTATATCATTCTCATACTTCTTTCTGTATTTCTCTTTGTTACAGTATTTATTTACCTAGAATCTTGCTTATCAACAATTACACAGAGTCAAAAAATTATATTCTACATGTGTTGTTCTCCAGCTTGTTAAAAATGCCAGTTGGTATGAAAATCTGCAAAGCTGTGACACAGAACTTCTGTGAATTTAGGTAAAGGAGCTTGCCGTACAGCAGAAAAATTCTTGTAATACCAGAATGTGTGAATCCTGTCCAAACATGCTGACATCTTTCAGTACAAGCAGGGAGACTGTGAATTTGTGCAAACCACATTGCCTTTGCAGGATTTTTCATCATTTTGTCTGGGTTTACGCAACCTCGAGTTGTGGTTGTTTTACGTGACTATCATCGTGATTCAGAGATAAAGGAACTGGTGATTCAGACCTGTCTGGTTCTTGCACACAGAGACTTTATTGAGTCATCCCTAGCTCTGATGTGCGCTGCCATTACAAAGGATGTAGTACAGAATAAGATCTTTTGAATCCTTATATATCCCAGTGAGCAAAAGAGAGTCCTATTGCAAAGGATCAAATATTCTGCTTGTACCTGTAGAGGTCTCACAACTGTGTTTCTCCTAGGGAAATTATTGGACATGGTATGTCTAAAGGCATATGTTTACCAAGTGATGAATAATAATTCTGAGTACACAGTTAAAGTTTCTTTGGCAGATTTTTAAAAATACCATGTATTGTTGAAATAATTTATGCATGCATTTATTGGTCCAGCTTATACATAGGGATAGAGCTGCAGTGCCCCTTTTCTAGAGCTTTGACAACACTGCTACACAAACTCAGGACTTTATCTCAAGAAACCTCTGATTTGATCAACAGCATGGGACAATGCTTCTGATATGGTACAGGAAGGATGTATGTGGGAGATCGCTTGTTTAAGTGTGCTCCCACATCAAAGTTCCCTACTTGTAAAAAGCAAACATGTCAATTCATGAAGAAAACTGAAGCTTGGCCCTGTTTTTCTACATTTGGGTAGAAAGAGAGTGAAAAGAAAACTTACCTAAAATCAATATATGTACTGTATAATTACATTATCAAATCTGTAGTTGTTTAATTTGATTCCATTTGAAAATCTCAACAAGCCCATTTAAAAACTTGAAAGGCCAAGTCCAATTTTTAACTGTTGAGATTAAAATTGCATTACCACTGAAATTACAACTTTACCACAAACATCTCACAGTCAAAATTTAAAATTTGCTGTTTATTTGGAAAGTTTCAGGGCGCAATCCTAACCTGCGCTGGAACAAGCAGACCAACTGGCCTGTGCCGTATCCAGCGCAGGTTTGATGCGGCCAGGGGTGCATCTCAGAGTAAGATTTAATCTCAGATTTAATCTCTTCACCCCAAGCAATGCCACAGGCAGCCCTATGGGTCTACTTGGATCTGCACCCTTGATTGCAGGTGCAAATCTAAACAGCCTGAGTAATGCTGCTCAGGTCAGGCCTGGCGGTTGGGATTTAGTCTGCACTGCAGCAACCAGCCCCACCCCCTCCCAGATCTGATCCTCCCCCTGGGTTGCCCTCTCTCTGCCCTGAAACGCCCCCTCCCCACCTCTGTTCCTCCCGCCCGCTGCCCTCTCCCACCCACTGTGCTGGCCTGCCTGGGCCAGCACAAATTCACCCTGTCCTGGCACCACTCCAGCTCCACACATCCATGTACTGGCCCAGACTGCTCCTGAGTAGCCATAAATGTACTTTATAGCATATTCATGACACTCCGGAGCTAGCATAAGGGACTTGTGTCAGCTCGGGGGTGGGGGGATATGATTGAGCTGTCAGAATTATTTTCCCACAATGCTGGTACTTTTTTGGTGCACAAGATTCCTGGTGAGTGGGAACTCATACCATAATCTTATTGGACACAGTATGATGTTAAATGGTATTTGCCTTATGTGGGTGTTAAACATTTCTTGTGCCAGGAGCTGCTACCAGGGTCACAGCTCATTTTTAAAAATCACTATTAAATCACATTCATAGGAAGAACAATGAAGTCATTAATGAGAAAATAAATGCAAATCTGCATAGGTATATTTATTTTTATTTGTGTGTTGCATGTATATCCTACTTGTCTTTCTTGCTGGAACTTAAGGCAGTATGCCAAGGCATCTAAGACATCTCTGATCCAGGTGTTGATCAGTCCTATTTCAGCCAAGTTGCAATATCATATGCCTTCAGCCCATTTGGGCAACAGTAAGGCCCAATAGACATGGCTAACCCAAATAAATTGAGTGTGAACCCTTGAATGTGCCTTAGAATTCCCTGCATACACTGAGATTCCATGTCAGATGAGTAGGGGTTCTTCAGCAATATGTAGAATGCCCCCCCAAGGTGGAAAGCTTTGCCCACATAACTAAGAGATAGGGATTTCAATGCCAGAATGTTCATATTCTCTATACGTAACCTGCAGTCTTACGAACACATTCATGGCTTTTATACCCCAGAGGGCGCAATCCTAACTGGCACATAGGCCAGTATAAGTCCCCCGGGAGGGGGACCGTAAAGCATGTTTGCACCTCCGTGGGAGGAAGCTGCGTTGGCGCATGTAGATGCGTCTATGCGTGGAGGCTGGCAGAAGCCTCTGCAGCGGCTTCCTTGCAGCTGCTTCTGTCAGCGCACCTTTGCCAACACAAGTGGCAAAGATAGGCGTGGAGGAGGCGGGAGGGAGGCGTTTCTGGGCAGGGGGAGGGTGGGCGAGCGGGGAGCCGGGGTGGGGCTGGGACCCACCACCTCCAGAGGTGGCGCAGGTCCAAGGAGACCCGTTGGGGCCAGCAGCCCTTACCCAGGGGTAAGGGGAAGAGCTTCCCCTTGCCTCTGGCTGAGCCGCTGCAGCCAATGAACTTGTGTTGGATGCAGTGCAAGCCTCCTGGCTTGCCTGCTCCAGCGCAGGTTTGGATTGCGCCCTTAGATTCTAAAATAAGTGAGTCAGATTGGGGGATGACATCAGGAGTTGAGTAGATTGTGCTCTGACTGAGGGCCCACATTATCAGAAGGCCCACCTTGTTGCACCAGCCTCTGAATTCTGAGTACCAATGGCAGTGGTAGTGCCCAATGCACTATCAAGAGGTGGGCAAATAGTGCCACAGAAGCCCAGTGCACAACTTTGCTCCAAGGCCTCCAGGTCTCAAAGCCCAGCACTGACAGTTCACCCCCCCCCCACCTAAAGCACTACTTCAACCCACTCAGGATTGGGGGGGGTGGAATTTTTAATTTGTGACACAACAGCCTCCATTTAAAGAATGAAAGTTTATTTTAAGAGCAGGAACAATTGCAGTCAATAATAAAATCTATGATCCCACATGCTGCCCCCAAAGTGCAGTAGTGTGCCAGACTCCACCTGCTTGACCTGCAAAGCTCAGCTCACTCAAGATTTCACTCAACCCCACTTAGGGTTGTTCAAGCTTTCTCCTATTCCTGAGGCAACGTGGTCACCACCCCATATTGTGCTGCATCCTACTGTACAAAATAAGCAATGGTGTCCCACCATACATGCACACCATGCCCCACCACCCCTAGTCCACACCTGCCTTTCACTGTTACTTCCTCCTTTTTCCACTTGTAAAAAGGCAGAAGGGAGCTGAAGAGAAGGTGGGTGGAGGAGCTGAGAGTGATGGCCTATTTCTTGGGAGGTCTTCAAGGCGCTGCTATCATCTCCTCTATACATTTCCTCTTCTTCTCTTTGGGTTTAACAATTGCAGAAGCAAGAAGATTCAGAGCCCAGTCCTGTCCTTTCTCCCACACTGGTACAGCTGCGCTGAAGAGGTGCATGCTGTATCCAGCAGGGAGGGGCAGATTGGGAGGTTTTGCAACTGGTGTGGCTGGGCAAGATGAGGCAGTGGCGGGCCTGGAGGGGAGCAGGAGGGGCAAAAGCCTCCGCTTCTGCTCCCGCTGCAACCACGCTGCTGCCACCTCCCCCCAAAGCGCCATTCCGCCTGCCCATCAGAGCCATTCTGCGGGCAGGCGAAGCTGCATGTGGCACTCTGAAGTGCGCAAAAAGCCTTCTGAGGCTTCTTGCACGATCTTAATGAGTATTTCCAGTTTTGTCAAGAAACTGGAAGAATCTGTTAAGAGTGTGCCAGAAGCCACAGAAGGCTTTCCGTGCACTGCAGAGTGTCATGCAAGGCTCCGTTTTGTTGGAGTGAGTATCCCCTGGGGGGGGGGGTATGCTGCAAGGAAGCACAAGTTTCAGACCTACAGCCCTGAGATTAGGTCTAACTTAAATGCTCTTTAGGCTGATTTAATGCAAACACCTGTGTCCACCGTTCACATGTCATAAGCATTTAGTGTCAGATCAACCTAAGTTCATTCGTTAAATCTACTTAAAAATAACATAGAAAAAGCAACATCTCCATCTAGCTTATTGCCATGCTGCCAATTTCTTCATTTGGCTTCTTCTGTGAACAAAAACTCCTGTAACATACTGAATCAGAAACCTGAATCCTTTATGAGCAACAGTGGCAAAGCATTAAAAACAACAATAGAAGGTAAAGGGTGACCTCAAGAGCCAAGGTCATTAAATTATGATACATGGTATATGGATTCCTTCTCCTTATTTTGGACACCAGCCCCACAGACCTCTGCATCCAGGCAAAAATTCCATTGAGTGTCTCTGCCTGTGTTAGCAACACAGGCAGAACACTGCAGGGTTAGATCTTTTGTGTTTGTTAAAATATCTGCCTTTTGAAACTGCTTCTCTTTTCTGGTCTTCCTTGGACATTATTGCCTGTGGCTGCACTGTCAAGACTCAGACAAGTATTCTCAGGACCGACAACAATGCCAGAGAGAGTTTAGTTTTTACTTAATAAAACTCACACAGTGGTCTAGTTCCTTCCCATTTAGACCATACACCTCCAAATGTGGTTATTAAATAAAAATGATTTTTCTTTCAGCTGTTGACATTTTTTTGTATGCACAGCCGAGTGTACATCCACAGTTGGTTCTGTTTATTAATTCAGCACACCGATTTAGATGAGTCCGGGAGTGTCTCTGTATAATATTTTCGTTATAGGTACTGTATTACATGTAATCATTTCGCTGTTGGAACAGTGTGGTGCTGCTGTAATAATCAGCTATGGTAAAGGAATGACTGTGAAAAATAGATCTGTGGGTGGTCATTAGCCATGGTAGCTAAAAGTACAGCCTGTGTCTGTTTTCATAGGCACTGTGCCCCTCATTGCCAGCTGGTGATTAAAATTGGGGATAGAAATTAGGAGGATTGTGCCTGGTTTGTGAGACTTCCTGAGTCATCAATCAACTGATAAGGAGCTGAGCTCAACAAGCTGCTAATCTGATCCAGCATGGCCATTCTCATATTCTCACAGTGACTGGCACAAGGAATTATATAGGATTGTTGTACATTTCAGTGTTATGTAAAAGAGGGAATTTGACAGGGTTTCATTCAAAGAGACATGCGCAGCCCCTTTTGGTGTGCTCTCTTCTATGCAAAGAGAAGACACACCTTGGCATCTGGTCACTATACAACACCATCCTAGGCATGTCTGCTCAGAAGTAAGTCTCATTGAATTCAATGGAACCTACCCTCAGGAAAATGTTTATAGGATTGCAGCCCTATTTCAGTGTTTCTCAACATTTGCTCTCCAGTATAGCACTTCACATGGTCCACCTATTCAAAGTACCACTGGAAGTAACTGACAATGATATCATCGCCAGTTAATTCTGGGTTGGGAAGCCAGATGTGAAGCGACAAACACCAGTAAGAGGCTCAGGATGGATGGATGGGTGCAGAAAAGCATGCTTTGGAGCTCTGCCCACCAAGCCCATGTTTCTGGTTTCGCTGCCAGGCAGCAGGCTTCCAGGGGTTCCTTGAGTACCACCAGACACCACCTCCAGTACCACTGGTAGTATCCGTACCACTGGTTGAGAAACACTGCCCTAGCTATCTGCTAAGCACACAGATGCAACATGTTGGCTATAAAATTGATGTTATATACCAAGATTTTACTTCTGCAATCTATCAGGTATTTGTAAAATCAGTCTAAATTGAATACAGACACCAAGAGCTCCACTTAGTTTTTCAGTGTCATGATGCTGAATTTTTCTGTCAAATTTAATTTATGCTTTGAATGAGGTCAATTGCAATGCCCCAGTTTAAACAGAACAATTAAGGCTCCGTTGACCTCTCTTGGCCCCCTTTGTCCAAATTTCCCTTGACTGTGGCTGCATTAAGCCTAGAGTTGAAGAGGAATGGAGAGATTAGCATAATTAGCTCTTGTTTAATAAGGTTGCTTAATTAGCTAGACCTTTTCCTTTCCTAGTTCTCACCATGCATAGATTCACAGCTAATTTTGCTTTTTGGAGTTTGTCCCTTTGGGGGATTCACACCTGGTATCTATTCTGATGTCATTCTAGCACATTCTCTCAAGGTTTTAAAACAGCTTTTTGGGGGGGGGGTACTGGCTTTATCTGGTACATTTATAACTTCCTTTTCTGTGTTCAATTGTTGTTAGTTGCTCTTAGACAAACACACACTATTATGTATAGACTCTATTTAATATATAATTTTAACACACATGAAATTTTTGAGCTATTCTTGAAACACTGATGCGTTGAAGGGTGATATACAATTTCATTAAATAACAAAATAATTACTTTTTAAAGTATTCAGTACGCATCGCATACATTATCACAGTGATCCCCACCACAGTCCTCTGTTTGACCTATTAATAAGCCTATATTGCTGATATGTTTGCCAACTTTTGATTTCGGTAATTCTGCTGACGACTGAATGGGGCCAAAGGGGGGAAAATGGGGTGGGCCAGAGGAGACTGTAGGAGTCAGATGAAGCAGTAAATCTCAAGGACCCTGAGCAAATACCAATGACTACTTTACCAAGTGGGAGGGTTTCTTGGTGGCCTGGTCATTTGTGGTGCAAATGCAAATATGGTGTGATTTTTTTTTTTAATTTTTGGACATGCAGTCTGATAAGTGGCAAAGGCTCTTTGTAAACCTCTTTGTAAAGAGGTGCTTTTCAACCTCTTCATAAATGACCTGGAGACAGGGTTGAGCAGTGAGGTTGCAAAGTTTGCGGACGACACCAAACTTTTCCGAGTGGTGAAGACCAGAAGTGATTGTGAGGAGCTCCAGAAGGATCTCTCCAGACTGGCAGAATGGGCAACAAAATGGCAGATGCGCTTCAATATAAGTAAGTGTAAAGTCATGCACATTGGGGCAAAAAATCAAAACTTTAGATATAGGCTGATGGGTTCTGAGCTGTCTGTGACAGATCAGGAGAGAGATCTTGGGGTGGTGGTGGACAGGACGATGAAAGTGTCAACCCAATGTGTGGTGGCAGTGAAGAAGGCCAATTCTATGCTTGGGATCATTAGGAAAGGTATTGAGAACAAAACGGCTAATATTATAATGCCGTTGTACAAATCTATGGTAAGGCCACACCTGGAGTATTGTGTCCAGTTCTGGTTGCCACATCTCAAAAAAGACATAGTGGAAATGGAAAAGGTGCAAAAGAGAGCGACTAAGATGATTGCGGGGCTGGGGCACCTTCCTTATGAGGAAAGGCTGCGGCGTTTGGGCCTCTTCAGCCTAGAAAAGAGACGCCTGAGGAGGGTCATGATTGAGACATACAAAATTATGCAGGGGATGGACAGAGTGGATAGGGAGATGCTCTTTACACTTTCACATAACACCAGAACCAGGGGACATCCACTAAAATTGAGTGTTGGGAGAGTTAGGACAGACAAAAGAAAATATTTCTTTACTCAGCGTTTGGTTGGTCTGTGGAACTCCTTGCCACAGGCTGTGGTGATGGCGACTGGCCTGGACAAGTTTCTGGAGGAAAAATCCATTACGGGGTAAAAGCCATGATGTGTATGCGCAACCTCCTGATTTTGGAGGTGGGCTATGTCAGAATGCCAGATGCAAGGGAGGGCACCAGGATGAGGTCTCTTGTTATCTGGTGTGCTTCCTGGGGCATTTGGTGGGCCGCTGTGAGATACAGGAAGCTGGACTAGATGGGCCTATGGCCTGATCCAGAGGGGCTGTTCTTATGTTCTTATGTAAAGGGACTTTACGAAGTAAAGTGCAGACTTCTCCACATTATTCACATGGAATCTGTATTCATCCTGGGTTAGTTAAGATAACATTTTTCCAACTGGTCCTTGCAAGCCATGGGGCGATGGGAGGAAAGAAGCAGAGAAAGAAGCTGACAATGGGATCGGGAGGAAGACAGATCAAGGCTGGGAAGGGGGGTGTTATCAGTGGCAGTGATGCCTCCAATATCTCCAGTGGTTTCCAAGCATTTTCAACTGGTGGCTCCCTTGACCTTTGGACTATTGGCCATGGCTCTCCATTAGGGCAACCTGCTGCCCTATACATTATATAGGACAGTGGAATTTTCACAAGGAATCTGCTGCTCCTCTGGCTGGTTTCTGCAGCTCCCTGGTGAGCAGTTTGGGAACTACTTTCCTGGCCTCAATCCACCTTTCCTGGTACACTCAGAATTGCACCAGGTATATAGCTGGCACAGGTCCAAGTAGACCATTCAGGCGGTGAGATCTTAACCCAGATAAGTGGATAAATTTTTCCTTACCTGGAGGAGACCTTTGGTGCCTGAAACACCCCAATGAGATACAGTGGCCTGTTCTTCTTCCAAAGAGCTCAGAGTACCATATGTGGTTGTCTATTGTTTGCCTCCCACCCTTCATTTTATCCTCACAACAAGCCTGTGAGGTAGTTTAGGCTGGGAGCTGATTGCTGGTCTCAAGTCACGTAATGTATTTCATGGCTGAGTGAGGAATCTGAAGTCAGGGCTCCCTGTCTAAGGCTACAAGCCTAACTGCACTTTCCTGGGAATAAAACCCATTGACTATAATGGGACTTACTTTTGAGTAGACATGCATAGGATTGGACTCTCAGTCTCATTCTAGGGTACACATCTCTCACAACCTGAGATGAAATTCTGTGTTACCAATGATAGCCTCACACCTCTGCACTATTTTTTTTTTTTATCTCTGTAAGTTCAGATATATTACATGCATTTTATCCCCAATTTCTTTATGTTCTTCATGATGTGGTACTGAACAGAATTTGGAATTAACAGAATTTTGAATAAAACAGAATTTGGAATTAACTCCTGTGCATGTCATGTTTAAAAGGTGGGAGGGGAGGGAATGAACCAATAAATGTGGCAGGCCCAACAGCCCTGCTGAGAGAGAACATTGAGACGAAAGATGTTCCCGTTCCTTTGAAAGAACATTTCAATCTGTTTCCCTTTACCATACATCAAAGGCATCATAAGCCTCTGTTTCTTAAGGATGAAACAAAACAAAACCCTACTTCTGATTTCTTACTTCTACCCTACTTCTACTTTCTTTTAAATTTGGATTTTCTGCCCAAATTTACACATGTAAATATTGGATGGAGAGCAGGGGGATGGGACTGTTTTGTACAAAATGGGATAATGCTGCTATTGCAAGTGTATTGTTTCAGGCTTCTGCAGCACACCCCATGCTAAGGCCTTGCTTCACTACTCTTTCAGAACAGAATACTGTCAGTCTCAGACAGTATTTCTGAGGTGTATCTTTTTCCTGGTCTTATTCTTGCTCAAAAGTAAATCCCACTGAATTCTGCAGGCACCTCAATGAGCCATGCAAGTGGCCCCCCTCCCCTCACTTTTGGAGCCATTTTGGGTGGCAAGAGGAACACAGAGGTGATACAGTCGGGTTATAATCTAAAGTCTAAACCAGGGGTGTCCAAGCTTTTGGCAGGAGGACCACAGCATCTCTCTGACACTGTGTTGGGGGCTGGGGAAAAAAGAATTAATTTACATTTAAAATGTGAATAAATTTACATAAATGAATATATTATAGATGGAACTTATATGAATGAATGAAATGTGCAAAGCAAGGCTGGCCTTTGCTGGCACTGCTGCTTCACAGATGTGAAACAGCAAGCAGCAGAGGGAGCCCACAGCTCACAAGAGAGGTTGAATAGTCGGCTGTCACACTGAGAGCAGTTCTGTCAGTGCAGATTCCTGCAAGTCTCTAGAGGGCCAGAGGCTTATTGGAGTCTCCCCACAGGCCAGATTGGGGGTCCCTGAGGGCTGCAAATGGCCCCCGGGCCAGGGTTTGGGCATTCCTGGTCTAAACCAATCCCCTGATTATTTGGTTTAGAACAGGGGTTTCCTAACCCTGGCCTGGGGGCCAAATGCAGCCCGCGGCCAGTCTCTATCCTGCCCATGGCCAGCCTCTGATCTGCTGAGAGCCTCTGGCCAGTTGACCAAACACAACCAGAGTTGTGCTTGTGGGGTGGGGGAATGGGGGTCCATTTAAATGTGTGCTTTATTTCTTGGGCTCTGTTGGTGTTTGGAGAAATCTTAGGGATTTGAGACCATTCATTCATTTACTCATTCATCAAAGTTCCATCTCTAATGTATTTATTTAAATTTTATATTGTTTTTTCCAGCCCTTGACACTGTGCCAGATATTTGATGCAGCCCTTTGGTGGAAAAGTTTAGAGACCCCTTGTTTAGAAGATGCCCTTAAGCCATTTTTGCCCAACTCTTCATATACACAACAGGGACCAAATGTGTACACCTGTGGGCTGAGTAAAAATGGATTAACTGAGTGGCCAAGGATGGCTGGTAGAAGGCAGAGAGAAGAACAATATGGAAATGGATAACATTCCAGAATCCCCTGTCCTATAACAGGGAAATCTGGGTCATAATCTGGGTTTAAATTGCAAGCCTTTTGGGGACAGGGAACCATTTAATGATTTATTTTGCTATGTAAACTATCTTGTGAACTATTTTTTTTTTAAGTGGCATAAAATATTCTTAATAATCATAATCCCATGAGATCATAAGATGATGAATCAGGTCAGAGACAACATGCACTGCTTCCAACCTAGTTGAACCTGATGTCAAATGAGATTCAAGGACTGGGTGTGTATCCTACTCTCCCAGGACATTTTCCGTTGTACCAAAGCTTTCTTTGCTTTCCTCAAAAGTTCAATAGTCATGCCTCAGGAATCCCTGAATTCACTTAGAATTTAACCTGAGAAGAAATATGGGCAGTTTTACCACGACACACTGGCTCCTGGTTAGTGGGTCCAGGCACCTGCCATGCTTCCTCCTCACCCACACCACTGCCCAAAAATGTTGCAGCTTGGCAACAACAGCATAGGCTTTATGGGGCTGTGGCATCCAGGCCATATAAAAAGTACACTGCAATGAGTTTCCCTTTTATTTATGCATCAATCTTTCTTTTCAGCAACCAGGTTGCATTGCAGTAGTATGGTGAGCTCTAAATGGTTGGTCTAACCTTTTCAAATATAGGCGGGATTCGTCATTTGATCAATTACCAGCAATTTGAAGGTGCTGTTTATTAATCAAGTTCCTTTTTTTTTTGCTTCTCATCTGTTTGTGTGCATTATTGTCAATTCCATACTGTACTAATAAAATAATTAGCATTTGTGTCGGCGACAATATAGGTTTCTAGCACCCTCTATTGTTTCAGCCTGCAAATACTACAGTGGATAGGATCCATGTGAAAAATGTACTATTTTTATAATCTGCTTGGAAAACTACAGCTAAAAAATTGGGCTAGGGAAGAATGCTGGTTGGGACACCAGTTCTGGCCGCCCTCTTCCGTCTCTTTGTTCTCTATTGCTTCTATCCATCCAAAACATTACCCAGTTTGTGCTTCAACTGCAGTTGTCCATGCGGTATTCTCAAGAGGGTGCAGACTGCTGGAAGCTAAGCTTTTGAATTTGCTTGACTATTTTGACGTTGGAAAAAGAGAATATGGTGCTTGCAGTACTCTTTGTCAAGAAACCCTAAACTTTGCAAAAACTCACAGCAGGGAACAGACTCCATTTTTCTCACTAGAATATTTATTTCCTTGCATCTATTCCTCTATTTCTGAAGACCCCAGCCTGGTGCTGATAGGACTGTAGCCAAAATGCAACCATCCCCAAAACAGTTTCTGGGTATTTTTTGAAATTCCAGAGGTTTCGAACTTGCACAAAATAAAAGGGGGGGGGGGGAAGGAAATCCAAACAATTATTTACTTTCTGAGGAATCAAAAGGGTTAAAGAGAATCACATTTTCTAGAGAGGCATCACTATGCCTGAAACCTGTGCTGGAGGGGGAAAAAGGAATTTCAACAATATCTGGCGGACTGTGGGGCATGGCAGACTGGAATGAGAGAAAAAGAGTAAAGGAACAAGAACAGAGGGCAAGATTGAAAGAAACAGGATTCAGAAGTAACTTTGTAAACAGTTATAGAAACTCAAGTTAAGAGTTAAAACTGACCTGGTGGAGCCTGTGAGAAAATGGGTACATTGTAAGGGGTACTACTGGTAGGGGTGGGTACTACTGTGCTGTGGTGAGGGAGAGAGAAAGTGTTTAGTCAGTCACAATAATGTACACTAGTGACTCAAAGATGACAGAACTATGGAGAGTTTATAACAGTGATTCTCAATCTTATCAGCACTGCAACTCACCTCATCCTCCTTGGTGGATCGCAGCTTTCCTGGTGATGCTGGGGAGACCCCTTTTGAGTTGCGCTGGGCCAGCAACCCACTCTACTGACCTCTGTGGGCCTCAGAATGGCCCACAGAAGCTTCTGAAAGCCACTCTCTGTTTTCAGAGGCAAACCAGAAGTTGTTTCTAAAAACTGGACATGGCTTTCTGAGGCTTCTGCAAGCCATTTTGAAGTCTTGCGGGGGAGGGGCTAGGGCAGTGATGGGATCCCCAGGATCATGTCGCTAAGGGGGGCGAGCAGGGGTGCTTTCCACTTTTTAAATGTAGGGCCCTGCACAGCACTTCCCAAAGCTCGGAATCTACAACAGAAGTGGGCACAAAGCTCCTCCTGCAAAATGGAAGTGCTTTGCGCCCACTTTGATTGCAAATTCCAAGCCCCGGGGAGCGCTGTGGAGGGCTGCGCAGGGCGCCCTGCACCTCCTGCAGCCCTACATTTAAAAAGTGCAAAGCGCCCCCCTTAGTGATGCAATCCTGGGGATAGCGTTGCTGCCTCCCTCCCCTTCCCCCACCCCTTAAAGGGACTGGGGAAGCATTACACGAACTGGTGGGTCATGACCCACCAGTTTGAGAACCATTGCACTAGTGGGTCACCACCCACAGTTTGGGAAAGGCTGGTTTATAATAATGAACCAATGATCAGTACGTTTCAGAGAGTGTGCCGTATAATTGGTCACAGATGCTGCTTCTAACTGAAAAGCCAGGAGCTTACTACTCAGTGGTATGATGATTCAGCAGCGGTATGACTGTTTGGGAGCTGAGATTGGGAGCAGAGAGAAGACTCCTACCCAGATTCTGAAGCCTAATAATGTGATCCAAGGCATGTTTATCCTGAAGAAAGACTCATGGGGTATAGTGGCACTTATTCCCTGGACAATGTGCATAGGCTAGCATTTTGATGGGGGACCCCTTTTATATACAACAAATAATTCAAATGGGGTCCACACTTGTTTTGCCCATTATGCTATCTTTCCCTAACACATTAAAGAACCACAGTGGTGTAACAGCTAGAATGTTGGACTAGAACTGGGGAGAACCAGGTTCAAATCCCTACACAGACTAAAGCACACTGGTGACCTTGAGCCAATAACCACCCTCGGCCACACCTACCTCAAAGGGTTTTGTGAGGATGAAAAGGTAGAGGGGGAAACCAGGTATGCTGCCCTGAGTTCCTCAGAGGAAGAGCAAGATAACAGTGTAGTAATATAGTTAAACCAAATAAATGTAGTGGGAAAAAGTTCCCACAAATAGTACACAAGAGTCTTATTAATTAATACTACGAAGTATAACTGCCACAGCAGGTGTTGGCATTTTTCTGAAAGTAATAAAGTGCCATCAGCTCCCCACACAATGAATAATAGAGTTAGGACACAGTAACTACCAATGACAACTTGCTAGGCCCTTTACATTAAAAACATGCAATCTTATCCTGCACATCTTTGTGGGAGTAAGTGCCATTGTACTTCATGATCCTTTCTTTAGAGTGAACATTTGGATCAACTTTGGATCAAGTTGTTAAGCTCCATGGTCTGGTTAGAAAGAGTGAATTCTGAGATGTTACTTTCAAGAAACTTGTTATGGTTACTTTGCTACAGGGTACTCCAGCAGTTTTTAGGCCTGGCCACAAGCAGCCTGTAAAGAAGTCACAGAAGAAGCTTCATGTAATCTGATTAGTTTTTAATGCAGTAGAAAACAGAATACATGTACTAAGTTCACTGTTTTTCCCAGTTATAAAAAAGATAACTGGGACTGTACACTGTATGACTATACCTTCCACTAATGAAAACTGCAGTTTGAGAAAGAACATGACTATATCAATCAATCCAGTATGGCTCTGATTACCATAATCTGTGCATATTACAAAAGCACGTTTGCTTAAGATGATAGAAAAAACATTATTCTCGCCTTTCTACAAAAACAAGCTTATAGTGGGAAATCAGCGACCAACTGATCCTCTAGTGCCACAACAACTGCAGCAACATCCTATGTGAGGCAGGCAGCTCTCCAGCTCTGACTCATTTGCTTTTACAAACCTTCTTCAAAGGAGTCTTGCCAGGTGAATTTGCCAGAGTAACTCTGCACTTGTAAGAGGCCATGGTTAAAGAGAGTGCCATACTTTGTAAACCTACTCTCCGCTGACTTTAGGTAGATAAAAATGCTACATTTTGCATCTAGTCAGACCTTCTTGACTGGCTGATAATTTATTGTATCTTTCTAAATTAAGTCAACCACTGGCCTCTACCTTTCCATTCATATTGTCCTCTCACTCATATTGTCTTCAGTTGAGGGTGGGAAAGAGTATTACAATGAAATCACCACAACAAATTTCATGTCATAAATAGGAGTAGTTTCTGGAATATTGAAATAAATCTTTTTCTATATAAAAAAGAGACTACAAATTATCCCCACTATTTGTTTTTAAACTGAGTCATTAAATGTGTATGTGCTAGCTCGCTCTCTTTCTCTCTGCTCAGCATAGTACATTCAGCAAGGTGCATATTCAATCTTCTTTTTCATGTCTCAAGCCTTACGGAATGTTTCATTATCCCTCATGTGGCTTTTCATACATCTTCAGTCCAAGTCTCCCAACCATCAGCAGACTTAAAACAGAAAAAAATGTTGTTAATTCATGATCATATCCAAAAGGTGCAAAGCCACTTCCTGCCCCACCTCTATTTTGCATCTATAGTACCTCCCCCATTTCCTCTGATGGGAACAGAAACAAGCATATTCAGTGGCCTATATAGCCTTGATTATTTGTTCCATTGATTCAGCATGACTAATAGCCACTGATACACTCTCTGAGCAAGTGGTCATCCCACATCTTATGATACAATTGTGTGTGGTGTGGTTAATCTGGAGAAATGCCCTGCCCATTGACAATCAATCAACAGTATTTATATACCGCTTTTCAACTAAAAGTTCACAAAGCGGTTTACAGAGAAAAATCAAATAACGTAAATGGCTCCCTGTCCCAAAAGGGCTCACAATCTAAAAAGATGCAAATGAATACCAGCAGACTGCCACTAGAACAGACAGTGCTGGGGTGAGGTGGGCCAATTACTCTCCCCCTGCTAAAAAAAGGAGCACCCACTTGAAAAAGTGCCTCTTACCCAATTAGCAGTGTTGCTTAGATCCAAAACCTACTATGAACACTAAAATGGACAACTTATTTCTCCATTTGTTTCTGGTTTGATCTGTATGTTTTCACTATGCAAGAGGTATATGGCAAACAGTTCACAATTCTCATGTGGTTCTACATGTCTGTATTATAGTTCTCATGGGTATTATAAATAAGCTGCAATGCTGTTGAAGGAGTTATCTTGGAGGAATGCAGTCATGGATAACATGTTGACTTGGTTCAAGAGAATGGCAATTGATGGGTTGAAGGGAGGAAGAGAGTGGGAAAAGTTGATAAGAGATAGTGCTTGGTTGCTACTGAGTGCAATCTAGTCCATGGGTACAGATATGAGGGAAGAGTGAGAGAACATTTTGGGGAGGTGTCCCTGATACCTACAGTCTTCATAGAACTATTTAATATAGACTTCGCCTTATTTAATAGAAGTTATCAAGTATACAACTAAGAGCTCAACCCTGTGTGTTTACTCAGAAGTAAATCCCATTATAGTCAATAAAGTTTACTCCCAGGAAAGTGTGGATAAGATTGTGGCCTAAGAGCCCAATCCTATGCATGCCTACTCAGAAGTAAGTCCCATTAGAGTCAATGGGGCTTACTCCCAGGAAAGTGTGGGTAGGATTGGGTTGTCAATTGCCTATCCTAAAATGTTAGTCATACATTGTGGAACACAATTTTTAAAAGTTACAGCCCAATCACACCTATGCCTATTTAGAAATAAGTCCCACTGATTACAGTATGGCTTGCTCCCACTTAAATGTGCATAGGCCTTCAGTCTTAATATTGAGAATAAGAAAACACATAAAGCATGCAGCATACCTTGCACCAGCGATCAATCCTGCAGGCATGAACTTCCCTGAGTTGTAGAATCGCATGCCCATAAGACCAGCTAAGGTTCCAGAAGCAACTAATTGAAAGATAAAAGGCAAAGCAGCATTATCTCAGGAGCATTTCTGGGAGAACCGCCAACTTGCAGATAATGATAAGGAAAAACAACCAATTCAAGTAAGGGCACAATCCTAACCAAGTCTACTCAGAAGTAAGTCTTATTTTGTTCAATGGGGCTTGCTCTCAGGAAAGTGTGGTTAGGATTGCAGCCTAAGTTTAGTATTTCATATGCAGAAGCTAAAAAGAAAAGTTCTCAGGTTGTAAATAAATGCACTGAATATTTTACACCACTCTGTAACCTTTTTAACAAAGCCATTCTTGAAAATGTTTTCATTCCCCCTCAATTACAATCTCTCTCTCTCTCTCTCTCTCTCTCTCTCTCTCTCTCTCTCTCTCTCTCTCTCGTACCCTGGAATCAGTTTCCTAGTACAAAACATAACAAATGAAATAGTGCCAAGTATATGCCAATCTCACATCCTAATAAAAACTGGTATTTCATTTTGCTGTTGTCATTATTGAACAAAATCGGTTCTAGCAGACAAGCAATATAAAATACAGATGCATTCAATGTGTTGTCATAAGTTATTTTTATCCGTTCCATATATGTACATTTTCAAGGCGCACTTACTCAGGGAAAGCCATATGTTCTTTGGGTCCTGAGACAGCTGGTAAGCCCCTAGTCCAGCTAAGCCCCCAAAGAGAAGACCAGCAGCCAAAGATGGCACGCTACCTTGAATAAATGAAACAAATTGTATTTGTTAAACACAGGATACATAAACTGAACCAACAGCTAATATGTATTCTGCTCAGCTAAGACAGGGGTGGGCAAACATTTTGGCAAGAGGGCCACATCATCTCCCTGACACTGTGTCAAAAAAAAAGAATTATTTTACATTTCAAATTTGAATAAATTTACATAAATGAATACATCAGAGACAGAACTTATATGAATGAATGAATTTTACTGAGCTTATTTATAATACCCATGAGAACTATAATACAGACATGTAGAACCACATGAGAATTGTGAACTGTTTGCCATATACCTCTTGCATAGTGAAAACATACAGATCAAACCAGAAACAAATGGAGAAATAAGTTGTCCATTTTAGTGTTCATAGTAGGTTTTGGATCTAAGCAACACTGAAGCCAATTGCCCTATATCATACTCCATCTCTGGTAGGCTAATTTCATGATTGTATATATGGTCTAGGTACCAAGTAAGATTTTCCCCTTTGCTTAAGATTCCCCTTTTTAGAACAATAGGATGAACATATTGTCATGCAGGAAAGACTATTCTTCCTCTCCCTCCCTTTGACTTCCTCTTGGTAAAACTCAACATTTGCTTGGGTGTCCTTTCAAATAAGTCCTTAGTTCATTATTCTTGCAAAGGTTAATCCCACTCTATTCTAGGAAGGTGGCCTCAGGAGACTGCTTCTAGTCCCATTATCAGTCTATAAAGAGAGAGATGGCTGCAAATGGAATCAATGAAGTGTCACTGCCTTTGATTAGCATTGAATGGTCCCATTAACTGGGCTATGTTGAGCATGCAATGCCTGTTGCTACTGCCACCTGTTCTATTTGCAGTTCAAACCTAATAGGACTTGAAGCATCAAGAACATTGTTTTAAACAGGTATTGCATAGTCTCTCTCTCTCTCTCTAGTCATTTGATCTTCATCTCTGCAGTACCATTGGAGTGTTGTAAAATGAGTGATAATTTTTAGAAGTGTACTATGTAAGTGCTGCACTTGTGAATGCATGCCAGTGACAGAATTCAAATCTTCTCTAGAGTGCAATTCTGTGAACAGTTACCTGGAATACTACAATCCTATGCATGTTAACTCAGAACTCCTGTTCATTTGGGCATATTGGCATGTAGGTGAGTATAGGATTGCAGCTCATGTCCCATTGAACACAGTGGGACTTCTGATAAAACATACATAGGATCATGTTGCAGAGTTCCTTTTCAAGAGCTCCTTGAAGCAGTGTTTCTCAAACTGTGGGTCAGGATCCACTAGGTGGGTTGTGAACCAATTTCAGTGGGTCCCCATTCATTTCAATATTCCACTTTTAATACCACAGACACTTGCCTATAAGTCAATCTCACAGATGTTGAGGGCAGGTTTTAGAGTCAAAACCATGGAATTTTCTATGACCCTTGAATAAGTCAGGGGTTAAACTTAGGGGGTTTCTGACTATAGTTTTGTCTGATTTTACCTGAGGCCAGATCCTGAAAAAAACCTACCAGTAATTGATAGCTAAGAACTGTACAGTCTCTATTAAAAATATAAAAGATCATAAGATACATTTGTATTCTTTAACTTTTTAAATTCTGGTCTTCACAACCTTTCTGTATAAGTGCACTGTAAGCAACATACTAGTAGAACAGTGATTTCCCAACCTGGAGTACATGTACCCCCAGGGGCACTTGACAGGACCTTTAGGGGTACTTGAAAAATAATTGAATAATGGCTGAAAAAGGCAGGTAGTGCTCCAGAATGCCTTGCAGGGCCAGCAAGGCAGGAAGGGAGGTAACTAGTTGGCTGTGAAAGTCCCACCAATAGCTCATTTTTGGTGATCCAATTCATGTATGAATCAGTGATTGAAAATACTGTGATGAATACATGAAGTATGGGTTTTCATATGGAGGAGATGAGGGCTTACATTATTAATATTAATTACAAACATTTAGCTAATATGAGGGGTACAATTTATGGAAATGGGCTGCCAAAGGGTACACAAGTGAAAAAGGTTGGTAACCACTGCAAGAGAACCATTAATCAAATCCTTCTTTAAGGTGTATTAAGCCAGAGGCTCAACATATAACATACAACTTATAACACATAACTGGGAGTGTACAATTCAATTCACAGCAGAGAGACAAGCAACAAGGAATTACTGTAAGCTGGACATAGTTGCAACTCTGTTTACTCAGAAGCAGACCCATTGCTTTCCATGGGTATTATTCTTAAGTAGTGGTGCACTGAATTGTAACCTGGGTCTTTGTTTCAAATGGAAACATGAATTATACCCTGGCGTTTCAAAAAAACACACTTCTGCAAAATGCAAGCATTTCCAAAATGGAATGTAGCTGCAGCAGGCTCTGTAAACTTAGAGAAAGAGGTTTGCTTCAATTCAATGGAATTCAATGGAAGTCTCAGGAGCAGTGAAAAGGTTAACTTTGGCTGGAGCTTTCCAGGGGTTGGCTTGGAGATTAATGGCCCTCTAATTATCTTTGCATTGCTTCTCAAGTGTTGCTTGAAAAGCAATGCTGCTTGAAAAGCAACTTCTCCAGAGTTGAAAAGCTCTGCCCCCTGAGTGACCTTGGAGATAAGGTGAAGTGATTAGCTAAGCTTGCTTTATTGGTAGAAATTTCTTGCCAGGTAGGTATCTATGATATATTTGACTTGATACTACCTTGGCATTTGGGGATATGTTAAATATCTTTACTTTTAACAGGCCACTCTGTATATGCTTTTAACAATTATACTCAATGGGACTTTCTCCTGGGTAAGTGTGGGTAGGATTGCAGCCTAGGATTGTTAAAAAATTTTGTGCTTGATGATGTCACTTCTGGTCATGACATCACTTCTGGTGGGTCCTGACAGATTCTCATTCTAAAATGTGGGTCCTGGTGCTAGAAGTTTGAGAACCGCTGCCTTAAAGTGTATGGCTGATCCATAAGGTCCTGTTTCATCCTTTTCCTTTGATTTGCTTGCCCTCTAACCAGAGAATTGTTCTGAGAAAGGACAAAACAACAAAGTCTTCTTTGGTCCATTCCCCACCACAAAACTTTCCTTGACACCTATTCTCAGGGACTGTTCTTCTATTATTTCCACTTTCAAAGTACTGCAAGAGGCTCAGATGAAAGTGCTCTGACATGAAAAGTGTTATCACAAATCAATATATAGATTTTCCATCAAGGTTAATGGGAGCTTTAAATGTGAATATGTTCTTAAGGGTTTTTTTTTGCAGTATTTTGATCTCCCATTCAGCTAGTACCAGTTCTTCAGAGACCTGCTTTGCTAAATTATTCATCTGTACAAAAAATTATGGGGAAAAATGCAATTATTTTCCTCCTTGATTACTAGTTGCATGTTTTTATTTTCTTGTTTTTTCATGGAAACTTTTATTAAACTGAGAATGGTTTAATCTTTGACAAGATTAGACATGTGCTGGTCCAGCCTAAAAAAAAAAAACCACATAGGAAAAAGAAAGCTGGAAACACATTGTGTGTGTATTTTCTCAAAAGAAATTTTAAAAATTGTATGTTTGGGGGGAAAAAATTAGAACAAGAGCTCTTATGCAATTTTTCTTTTTCAGAATAAAAGTAACTTTTAAAAGTACAGTTTTAAAATAGCACTGTTAGAATCTCAAAGGTCTTGTATTCCAAATTAAGATATGAGTGATAGCACTACTACTGTATTTGTCTGCATGACTAAAGAAGCCACATTCCTGGGACCAAAATAGGACTCTGCCAAGCATTCTGCTCTGCAGTATTGTCACAACACGATTGCATAACACCACAGCATCTTGCTTACATGCTCATCTTCTACACATAAAATGAAACAAGCTGAATATATATTTGAATTCACATATAATCAAGTTAACATATGAAAAAGTTGAGAGTTTTATTTGAATTCATGCAAACCACTTCAGTTTATGTGACCAAATGTGGCCTTACCTGAGTGGATAGGACCTGGCTGTTTTGGTCCACACACTTGTGACATTAGGACTAGACATTAGGACTGCTGTACATGGGGTTTCCCCTCAATGACTGTCCAGACACTGCTCCTAGTGCAGAATGCAGTGGCCCATGTGGACATGGAGGTGTGACAGACTGCTGCTTCAGCAGCTGTACTGGCTTCCAGGCACAATTCAAGGTACCATATTTCACCTTTAAAGCCCTCTATGGTTTAAGATTAGGATATATGGGTAACTAGCTCCTCTCACCCCCTGAAGTCATCTGGAGGGTTCCTATGCATGGTGTCACTTGCAGAGTTTAGACTGGCAGCAGTAAGAGGGAGGGCCTTTCCTGTGGTGGTGTCACAACTTTGGAACTCCCTCTCACTTGAAATAAGAACTGCACCCTTCCTATTAGCCTTCTAGTGGGGTTTAAAAACTTTTCTGTTTTGTTGCCTAGTCTTTTATCTTAGTTTTTGCCTAGCTCCTCTTGTTACATGTGTCATTACTGATAAGTGTTTGTGCTGCTATTTTGTTGTACTGTACTTTCTGTGCTCTTTGGGCACCATCCTAACCAACTTTCCAGCACTGGCGTAGCTGTGCCTGTGGGGCATGTGCCGCATCCTGCAGTTGGGGGGCAATCACGGAGGCTTCCTCAAAGTAAGGTAATGTTTGTTGCCTTACCTCAGAGTTGGGATCCTCCACAGGATCGCACGGCTGCCTTCCCCCTGTCTCCTGGCTGCCCTGCCCCTTAAGGGGGCAGAGGCCAGGACCCACAGGCTGGGGTGTCGCAACACCCCAGTTTGAATACCACTGTCTTAATCTTTTAATTGTTAATGTTATGTTGTCAGTGTGCATTGGGCACATTGAATGCAAGCAAAAAGGTGGGGCACAAATACTTTAAATAATAAAATTTTCAGTAGTCCATGAAGCTAGAAAAGCAATGTTAAGGATCAGGAACTATGGATCTTAGAAACACTGGTTAAAGAACTAAACCAGTGCAAGCACTGTCAAAGAAATATTCATTATTGAGGTGAGTGGGACACAAGTATGTTTAATAAATATGGGTTCAGAGCTAATTTTCTCTGCATACAGTGAGTAAAAGTTGCACTATCTGGCATCTCTGGGATGGTAGGGTTGCTGGATATTGTAATTTTCCAGATATTAGAATGCTATACCATTCTCCCTCCAAAGTCCCTTCTCTAACCCCTCCTTCCTGAGTTAGCCATGGCAAGCCTGCCACTAAACAAATGGGGCAAATGCCCCGGGTGTGGAGCTTCACATGCCTCTAGGACTATGTGGAAGCCTCCCTGAGCCTCCAACATGGTCAGAAACTGTGCTTCTGGTTTGTCAGAAGTACAGTTTAAAACATTGGGGAAGCTTTAGGAGACTTCCCTGATGCATCAGGAGGCTTCCGTGCACTCCAGCTAAGTGGGGGGATGGCAGCATCCCATGGAGGGGCGCCATCATAGACCTTTGCCCCAGGGTGTGGAGCTGGGGAGGTCCACTAATGTGAGTTAGCATCGCCATTGCTGTAGGTGTTCACTGCAGAGCAGTTTGTATTACTCCTGAGCGGCTGTCAAAGTTAGAAGCCAGGGCTGGAGAGCAAATTAAGTCACAGGCCACTCCACTACCACCCATGCTGATGCAGCAGGGCCTGTGCAGGCTGCAAGGCACCCTATAGGAGAAGTTGAATGGCTGGCAGGCTCCTTGAAGTAAGGGGACATTCATTCCAGCAGCTGCAATGGGTCTATCTAAACACACACATGACTTTTTTCTCCCATGGTATTTCAAGAATTTTTGAATCTGTAGCCAGGATACAGATAGCATTGACAGAGAGAGCTAACAGTTGATAAGTATTCATAATAATAATAATAATAATAATAATAATAATATAATATCCTGTTGTTGGCAACCTTCAGTCTCGAAAGACTATGGTATCGCGCTCTGAAAGGCGGTTCTGGAACAGCGTCTAGTGTGGCTGAAAAGGCCGATTCGGGAGTGACAATCCCTTCCACACTGGGAGCAAGTGCAGTCTGTCCCTGGCCTGTCTCCCTGGCTATGGGCCTTCCTTCTTTGCCTCTTAGCCTCAGACTGTTGGCAAAGTGTCTCTTCAAACTGGGAAAGGCCATGCTGCACAGCCTGCCTCCAAGCGGGCCGCTCAGAGGCCAGGGTTTCTCACTTGTTGAGGTCCATCCCTAAGGCCTTCAGATCCCTCTTGCAGATGTCCTTGTATCGCAGCTGTGGTCTACCCGTAGGGCGCTTTCCTTGCACAAGTTCTCCATAGAGGAGATCCTTTGGGATCCGGCCATCATCCATTCTCACGACATGACCGAGCCAACGCAATAATAATAATAATAATAATAATAATAATAATAATAATGTTGCAACCACAAAACTAGTTTCCATGAGGCTGTGGCTCTACCTGCAAATGCGCTGAGTTAGACATTGGGATTACTGTGCAGTGTGTTCTGCCTGTCCACAGTGCACATTTGCATAGAGAATGTAATGTGTGACCTGCCACCTCCACAGGCATGGTTTGTAAGATAAGAAATGGCAGTGTTGTGTAAGAAACACAACAATTAGGATGCTGCAGTAAGTTATCCATGTTACGCAGGAGCAGACAGCATTTTGGAAGCTTATCACTCCAAAACACTTCTCTAAAAGAAACAGAAGATATTCTCCGCAACAGCAAATCAGCATTTTACAGAAAGAATAAAAAACAGGCTAGACTTTAATATGCTGACTAAATGATGCATACAATTTTCCTTTTTTCAAGAGGGGCTTCTATTTCAGTCAATGATAGAAAACCAGAGTGCAGAAGGATGAATCAATACTATACCTGCTTTTGCATAGCCAACTATCCCTCCAGAAGCTACTAAAACTGCATAGCCATAGCCAATCCAGTCCAACCCCATTCTGGAACATAACCAAGAAACAAAGTTTACTTAATGTGCTACTTTAGAGTGCTCATCACACTCTTTTATTATGCAGATTTCACAGAGACAGTGTTGCCTTTAATTATTTTGTGTCAATTTGTCTTAAATGTGGATCAATCCCTTAGAACAGTGTTTCTCAAACTATGGGTCGGGACCCACTAGGTGGGTCGTGAGCCAATTTCAGGTGGGTTCCCATTCATTTCAATTTTATTTTTAATAGACTTGATGCTACCATGGTATGCGACAGCATTTGGAGAAATGTTACAGACCTGTACTTTTAACAAGCTACTATGTATTTTTTTTTAAAAATGACAGTCAGTGGGACTTACTCCTGGGTAAGTGTGGGTAGGATTGCAACCCAGGATTGCAAAAAATGTTCCTGCTTGATGATGTCACTTCCAGTCATGACATCACTTCTGGTTGGTCCTGACAGATTTTCATTCTAAAAAGTGGGTCCTGGTGCTAAATGTGTGCGAACCACTGCCTTATAATCTTGGAATCAAGAAGGGACTAACTGCTGAACAGGACTGGGCCATCCATGAGGCCAACTGAGACGGCAGCTTCAGGCAGCTGACTGGGTGGGCATCTGCCTACTTGCCTCTGTTGCTTCTTCTTCTCTTTCCTCTGCCTGGATTGGAATAGTACATGGGAGGCAAGAGAAAGTACAGAGGGGAGTGCGAAGCAAGAACACTGGGGAGTGGAAAGAGTAGAACCTGGTGCATCATTAGGTAATGGGGCAGCATTTGGCATACTGCATCAGGAGGTTTTGGGCTGGTCCTACTTTTGAGTGAAGACCTTTGGTGGGCTATCAGCTCACATATCTGCGAGTAAGCCCCACATAATATAACAGGACTTACAGTACATCCTGAGTAAACGTGCATAGATGACATAGGTTTAAGAAATGAATTACTAACAGTACAACCCTTTGCATGTCTACACAGAAGTACCACTGAGCTCAGTAGGAGATAACTGGACTTACTTCTGAGCAGACATGCATAGGCTTGTGCTCTAAGATCTCTGTCTACTCCAGGGGGTGGCCAGCCTTTCAACTTTAGGGCTCCTGGACCATAATAATTTTGTAGAGGAGAAAATTTCAGCAGGGGCAACTTGTCACCTTACAAAAGACAACTTGCACTTGCTGAAATTCCCACCTCTACACAATTGTTAGAAGTCCAGGAGCCCTAACGTTGAAAAGTTGGCTACCCTGGTCTAGTTTACTACTAAAGCTGAATATCTGAGCATAGTCAGTCATCAGTGGTTATTTGCAAAGACCCAGACCACGCCAATCGCTGTCCACCGTCTTGGGCACAGGGAAGAAGTAGCATAATCAAGGCTACAGGAATCCCATCTAAAGGCATTGCAACACTGCGCAAGAATACCCATTGCCAACAATGCAACTTACTCTCCTGTTCAGCAGCCTTGGACCGTTCACTGCGCTCGAAGTCAACTCCAGCCCTCTAATGTCGAGATCACACGGGCTGGGTGGGTGGAGGAACTACAAAAGCCCTGCAGCAAAGAACTACAAATAGGCGGGACAAGCAGAACAACGCCCTGAGTTGCAGTTTGCCGCGGCCAAGCAGCATCTTGCCCAGAGTTTTCTGATTTGATTTGTCTCTAGCAGGAAGTAGCTGTGTGCCCCTCCATGCAAAATACCGGGTGGCTGCAGTGACACCAGGATAAAATCCCTATCTTTGTTTTTCAAACTGTGGGGCAGGGCCCATTAGGTGGGTCTTCATTCAATATTTTGATTTTAATATATTAGACTTGATGCTACCATGGGGTGTGACTGCATTTGGGGAAATGTTACTAAACTACTTTTTACAGGCTACTCTGTATATGCTTTTATCAAAGATACTCAATGGGGCTTACTCCTGTGTAAAGTGTGAGTAGGATTTTATCCTAGGATTGCTAAATTTTCCTGCTTGATGGCATCACCCCTGGTCATGACATCACTTCCGGTGTGTCCCGACAGATTCTCATTCTGAAAAGTGGATCCCATTGCGCAAAGTTTGAGTAAAGTCCCCATTCCCAACTACTCTGGCTGTCATAAGGGTGGCTGTGCAGCCATTGCGCTTCAAAATAGTACCTGTTTTAGTTTCTGGAATTTTAGGATACATTTCTTTGAGGACTGGGGTTATTTTTGAACTTCCAAAATCCAACCCTACAATACTGTCTCTTAAATAGCAAAAGTTACTCAGTCTTGTAGTTTTTCTCTCTAGATCCAGAGTTTGGAACTGGCTTCAGGGTGGATGAATTAGGCTACCAGTCTAAGATTTGCAGAAGGCTGCAATCCTATCCATACTTACCTGGGAGTAAGACCCATTGACTATAATGGGACTTACTTCTGAGTAGACAGACATAGGATTAGGCTTGAAGTCACACTGAATGCAGTATGACTCGCTTCTGAGAAAATGTTTTTAGGATTGCAGTCAGTGTTGTGCAATACTAAGCACAGTATTACCCACACAATTTTCCACCACCATCCCGAATGTCTCTGTATCCTCATCTCAGCTAATTCCTTTGCCCATACAGCAGATTCAGTTATGTATCCCCATCTTTCCCATTTCCCTTTTCCTCACACCACAACTCTGCACCCCATATTACTTCTATCTGTACCCCCAGTAACCCCATTATTTGTACAATCAGATCTCTCAACATCCCATCTGTCAATTTGTCCTTTTCTTCAATTTGGTTTTATTCTGTTTGTGCATAACCCCCCTTCACTTTTTGCTGAGTTCAGTGTAAATACCCTGTATATGGTTTTCTTTGTCCCAAGAACCCACGTTTGGAGGGGGTGCAGTGTGCCTAACTACAATAGGCCAGAACATCTGGCACCCACCTCCATTTGTCTCTAAGAGGCTGGAGCAATGTAGATGTGTTGATGCATTTTACCACTCTCACCCCACCTTTGGTAATTGGGGCAGGCTTTGTTGGAAAAGGCTAGCAACAGTAGGTATTTAATAATGTTGCTAGTAAATCACAAATAGAAAGTGAGCTGCAGTTAACCTACTGGCCTTTTCCCCCTTCTTATCCATAGGGAGGTTAGTAAGATTTTTCATTGACTATAATACAAGTAGATAGCAATAGAAATGAAGAATTAAGAACATAAGAGCCCTGCTGGATCATGCCAAAGGCCCATTTAGTCCAGCTTACTGTATCTCACAGTGGCCCAACAGATGCCTCAAAATATAAGTTAAGACAAAAACATACTTGTCCCTTATGGGACAAAATCAACAGGGACAAAAGAGGCATCTAATAGTTATATTTCTGTCATTACAATCTTGGTCATTTATGGAATTAGTGACAACCCAGTGTCTTGTTTTCAGTTTAGGAAGACAAGAAGCAAAATAGAAGGAAACAAAGTAGAGGAAAAATAGAGATATGTTTTGAACTGGGCAAGAAGTGAGATACTGTAGCATACTTCACAGCAGTTATGGGGCAATATTGTTATAATCAAAGCTGTCTAGAAAGACATCTCATATGCCATTTCATTTGAGAAAGTGTGTGGGGGGGCACTTGCTTTTGAGCTACAAGTTTTAGAATTTTTGCTACCTCATTGTCAATATCAAGTATGTGATATTGAAGCCCATAACACCAGTAGGACCCATTGGGCTGGAATGTAATCAAGCACCAAGCAAACAAAGAATTCAGACTGTGCTACTCTGAGGTTCATTCTGACAGCTTTCCAAAAGTCACAAATTAGGTTGTGTAGGTCTGATTTAGAATTACCATATTTGTCCAAATTTATTTGTAAGGAACATGATAAAAGATATTTTTAAAATGGAGTTATGAAACAGTGTAACTTGGAAAGAATTAGTTTTTTGCATTGCCTTTTTAATTTTCAAGATTTATTTATGTAGCTAATTATCTTGTTTTATATTTATCCTTTCCTTGTAAACAATATGCAAAATCATTCTTCAGGCTAGAATGAGTTATCAGTGGCAACTAAAGGAGTACAAGTTCCTTTACTAATTCTAAATCCTCTAAACAGGGGTGCCCAAACCCCGGCCCTGGGGCCATTTGCAGCCCTCAAGGGCTCCCAGTCTGGCCCACAGGGAGCACCCAGTCTCCAGTGAGTTTCTGGCCCTCCAGAGACTTGCTAGAGCCCATGTTGGCCTGACACAGCTGCTCTCAGCGTGAGGGCGACTGTTCGACCGCTTGCGTGAGCTGTGGGACAAGGGCTACCTCCACTGCTTGCTCTTTCATATCTGTGATGTGGCAGCAGCAGTGAAGGAAAGGTCAGCCTTGCTTTGTGCAAGGCCTTTTATAGGACTTGAGCTACTGCAAGACCTTCATTCATTCATATAAGCTCCATCTCTAATAAATTTATGTAAATTTATTCAAATTTTAAATTCTTTTTTTCCCCCTGGCCCCTAACACAGCGTCAGAGATGATGTGGCCCTCCTGCCAAAATGTTTGGACACCCCTGCAAACAAACAGAAATGCAAATTGCATTAACTGGCCAACTTCAGCAGTTTGTTTGGAATAAGGAACTCTGTGTACAGATGCGGGGCTACAAAAACAAATATACCAACAAAGACACATCCCTTAATTGGTCTAACAGTGATTTTCAAACTTTTTCATCTCATGGCACACTGACAAGTATTAAAATTGTCAAGGCACACCATCAGTTTTGACAATTGAAAAGGCACACCATGCTATTGGTTGGAAGCTGACATCCCCCATTGGCCCTACTAATAAATGACCCTCCCCAAATTCCTGCGGGACACCTGCAGACTACTCGTGGCACACCAGTGTGCCATGGCACAGTGGTTGAAAATGGCTGGTCTAACAGATTAGAATTCAGACATGAAAGCTTGACTTCTGACAGGGGTAAGGGAACAGGGGTGAACAGGGGTAAGGGGAAATAGAGACACTTAGGGAGACTATGTTATGAATTAAAATATACTTTGATATCATGGAAATGACTCATAGCTTGGAAATGACACGTCTGGAGGGACCGACTATTTCCATACAATTTGGCTTGTCTTCTCAGGTGATTGGTGAAAGCTCTTTTACAAGTGCCTTTGCCTAATTTGGCGTTAACAGACTTGTCCTTTTAGGTGTTGCTGTTGGTCTTCTGTTGTAATTATGTTTTATTGTTGTTTTAAAGTTTGTTTTATGGATTTTTAGGGCATAGCACAATTGCTTTTAACTGTGATTTTTACCTTTTCTGTACGTACACCTTTATAAGCTGCCTTGTGTCCCCCTTGGGGAGAAAGGTGAAGTAAAAATGCCATAAATAAATAAAAGTATTCCTATGCCCAAGCATCTGTTAGCAACTTGTAAATAAATGTCAATACTACTGAAATCGGAATGCAGATACTTTATAGGATATTTGATGCATTCTGCTTTTAAAACATTTGAACCACAAATTTTCAAGCTTGTAAATTGCAACCAACTGATAGTTTAAATAAAATGGCTTTCACATATTTTCTGTAAATATTTACACTGAATCATCATAATGGACTGTTATAAAATGTCTTGAAATATTTCTAAGGTTAAACTGTGATTAATGATAATTTGTTAAATGTTCAGTATTGCAAAAAGCAATGAAAGCATTCATTTTGATCTCTGCAACATTTTCTTCTTCTTTTGCATTACAGTTATAGATGAGGGTTTTTTGGGTGCTTGTTCGTCATCTTGTTCTGGTGACTTATCACTGTTGGTTGAACAAATTTTCTTTTTCTTGATTAGTGGCTGCTCTTCATCTACTGGAACAAAATTAAAACATTGATTATTAAATTTTAAAATGTAATATTTTAAGTAGTCTTATATTTTAAGTAGTTTGAGGAGTATCATTGCTTTAAGGTTTTTTGTTTTTTTTAACTAAGATCCCTGTTGTTTTGTGTAAACATTGACCCAAAATGCCTCATTTGTCATAATCTAAACTAAATCATCATTAGATCTGTATGTTTTAAACTTTGCAGAATTCACCAATTAACCAGTTGGTTTGATGAGGACAGAAAATCACATGTCTCAGAAAATGTGTAGTCTCCATCTTATCCCTGAAAAGAACTATATCTGAAAGGGAATAATTCTCTTCCTCCTTCTCCTCTTCCTCCACAGCAGAACCTGCTTGAGAGATCACTTCCCTCTTGTTTTTAAAAATGTCATCACCATGTTAAATAAATTGAAAATGAAACACGTGACTTAACAATGAGTGTTCCTTCTCTTTGGTGGTCAGGAGGAAGTATACAACATTACATATTGTACTCAGGGGTCAGGTACAAAAGCAGCCTATGTAACAGAAAATCAACAGCTACTATGCACTGGGGTCTTAGGGCCCAATCCTATCCAGCTTTGCAGCACCAATACAGCTGGGGGCAGTCCCGGAGACTTCCTCAAGATAAGGGAATGTTTGTTTCCTTACCTCAGGGCGCATTGTGGCTGCATCAGTGCTGGAAAGTTGGATAGGATTGGGCCCTTCATTGGCCTTTTGTATAGTTAGACACATTGGGTACTATTTGATATGACAGAAATGCAGGATACAAATGCTTATAATCAGTCAGTCAAGGATATTGCGTGCCCTTGGTGCTTGTACTAAAGAACTCACATGCAAGTGCATTGTGAGTTTCTGTATCCAGTATTACTAGTTAAACAACTGTGCCACTGTGATTACAGCTGCTGGGCATGAAGACAGAACTCTGTGATCTGTTCAACAGCAGAGCAGGCCAATTTGGGAAGATATTGCTTTCTTACATTGCAAGCCAGAATATTCTTCTCCTCCAAAGGAGGACACAATGTGGGACTTAACATAAGTATTCATTTTCTTTGAAGGTAAGGAGGACACCCTGTGCTATGCATATTGATTTGGTCTGATGATCTTTGCAGAACAACTGAAGACCAGCATAGTAGTTAAAGTGCTGGACTCAGAAGACCTAATTCAAGTCCACACACAGCCATGAAACTTACTAGAAGACTTTGGGTCAGTCTTAGTCTACCCTATTTCACAGAGTAGTTGTGGGGAACCATATATAAATGTAAAAAATACAGACAGTTCAATTCCTGGGGTGTCCTTTCCTCCGTTTTTATGTTGCTACTCTGTTTGTTCATGGTAGCAAAAATATTATTAAGCAATGCAATTCGTCTTCTATTTTTATCTGGTTAGCACCCCTTAGCATGCTATGCTTTTCTTTGAACTGTTTTTTAAAGACATTTTAATTGCCTCAAATAGGGGGGACCCCCCCACCCCACTAGAGAAGGCAGGAAGACTGCTTGCTTAATCCTGCCTCCCAGGTCTAATGGGGAGAATTATGTTAATTTGGATATCCTCCTCAAAAGAAGAACAAAACTTCATGGAAGTCTTAAGGTACCTTGAGATGATGATGATACAGTTTCATTAGGGGTCTGCTTTGTTTGTGAATCTTTTCTGAGCCACACTGCTAAACAGGTAAGCCTGGCCTTGGTATTAACTTCACACAGTAATGATGGGGGACTGTTAATCTGAAGGAAAGAATAAATGCATTCATGTAAATTCCAAAAAAGTTATGCCATTCTGCATCAACAAAGAGACAACAAACTCTATGCTTTATTAAAGATTAATAGGTCAACTCTGTCTTGGAAAGTTCATGCCAATGCCTACTGCAGTAAATACAAGAACCATGTAAGGCTATTGGAGAAGCTGGGGTGATGGCAATAATGTATAAAAAGTGCAACAAAGTCTCAGTTTCACAGCTTTGGATCTCTAGGAAATTATATATCTGTATATTACAAAAACAGAAGAGAAGGGTCCCAATTGGATCTTGATTCTGTGGGTAGAATGAATAGCGGAATAGGGCAGAAGACTTCCATTGTCTGAATGAGAGCCTCACACAGAGTCTGAACTTCTTCAAAATGAGTCAATAAAGCACTCGGGACTCATTGCAGCTGCACTGGACTGGAAAGTTAGATTGGGCCCTCAGTTTCTAATACCATGATATGTTGTAATCATGGTTTGGAAAACTATTTAGCGCATAATCACCAAAAGAGTCAGCAGCAATGCTGTTCTGTTTACATCCATACAACAACATTTTTGTCAAGGGTATGGATACGCAGCAAAAACAAAAATGAGAACGTTTGTTAAAATTGTGAAGAGCCAACATCCCAAAAAATTGCATTAAGATTACAATCTTAATTTATACTGAAATTAGTTAAGACCCAAATGTATTTTTTTTTTTAAGAATTGGGTATAATTCTATGGAATGGTGTACCTAACTTCACTGGAATAACATGTTTTGAAAAGTTGCAAACTCTTAGAAATCAAATTATTGCTAGTTTTCTGCCTCTTTCCCCCCAATGTTTAATAATTCCTTTACAAGATACTTGCTAAAATACAAACCTTGCCAAGATCAAGACTCCACATCTTAATGAATCCATCACTTGATGCGGTCACCAGAACATGAAAGCCTTCCATTTCAAAACTGGAAATTTCTTTTATTCTGTGGCACAATATTTGATATTTAATACCACCAATACCAACAAGTTGTTTTTTTTAAGCAGCAAAAAAAAAAAGAAAAAAGAAAAATAACCCAAATAAGCCACAGGTTTTTTTTTTTACTGAATACCTGTTTGATATCTTGTCATAGTATCGCATTTTTATATACACGTTCTACAATTTATGTATTAAATAATAACAATAAACATGACAGTCAAAATTAAGCTCTTAAGTTTTGGATTTCAAAAGAAAAATTAAATGCGTACCTAATTCATATTGAAATAAGTTAAACTTTAAAATGCATCACACTAGTACAGTAATAATTTAAAAATGTACACCATCAAAGAAAAAGGTTGAAAGAGTAGTTTAAAAATTACTTTTAAAATGTTCAGCCAAAAGATGTCATGTGTCATGCGTATACTGTAATGATTAGAAATACCTGTTTTCATGAGCTTTAAATTCACAAAGGCATTTCTGTGATTCACAATCAAACAACCGTACAAATTCTTCATCTCCAACAATAGCAAGTATGCAATCCTTGGGAAAAAAAGAGTAAGCAATATGAGAGATTATATTTATTCAAAATATTTTAGCTATTTCAGCACTGTTTTATACTTACTGTAATAAACTTTACAGAAGATATTCTCTTTTCGGCTACGATGGTACCAAAAACAGAAGCAGTTTCAAGTTTGTACATATCCGCTTTGTTAGCTATAACCACCACATATGTCTCACCATTAGGCGACCATTTAACAAGATGAGCATCTAAGTTAAAGGGGACAAAATGACAGATATGGTAGAAGAATTGCAAATAAATGTAAGGGAGCCCTCTTATTAGAACTTATTAAAAGAACTTGTGCCCAGTAAGGAAATATCAAACTACTTTATCATATATGTAGATATGCTGTTTACCAGCCACCTGAATATTCTATGTAATTGAAGGTTTTATTTGGACATCCAATGTATTTGATCTCAGCTTTAGTGTACACCCACACAGAGAGAAAGAGAGAGGACAAACAAGTTCATAAATGCAACCACTTCCGAGAAGCTTGTAGCCACTAGGAAGAGTCATACCAGAAGCAACAACCCTAGTTACAATGAGGGGATAAGATGCAAGAGTGAAGATGACTATCTGGAGTTACTCAAAAGACTGTGGCAACAAGTAGGATGGGAGAGATGAGGAGCATAAACATAAACATAGATTCATGGAGACTGCAGAATTTGGAGGAAGGTTAGGATTTGAAATTGGAATGATGTTTCAGCCAGGAATTAAGCAATTGTCAGTGAGGAGGCCAACTATTTTGAACAATGCGTTAGGCCGGGGTGCCCAAACCCCAGGCCTGGGGCCACTTGCAGCCCTCGAGGCCTCTCAATGCAGCCCTCAGGGAGCCCCCAGTCTCCAATGAGCCTCTGGCCCTCTGGAGCTTTGTTGGAGCCCACACTGGCCTGACGCAACTGCTCTCAGAGTGAGGGTGACTGTTTGACCTCTCACATTAGCTGCGGGATGAGGGCTCCCTCCACTGCTTGTTGTTTCACGTCTGTGATGCAGTAGCAGCAGCAAAGGAAAGGCCAGCCTTGCTTTGTGCAAGGCCTTTTATAGGCCTTCAGCTATTGTAAGACCTTCATTCATTCATATAAGTTCATCTTTAATATATTCATTTATGTAAACTTATGTACATTTATTCAAATTTTAAATGTAAATTAATTCTCCCCCCCCCAGCCCCTGACAGAGCATCAGAGAGAAGATGTGGCCCTCCTGCCAAAAACTTTGGACACCCCTGCTTTAGGCAGCCAAGTAAGTGTTTGAACGGGCAAATAGAGTGTTAGCTACTTTATAGAATGATTGCAAATGCAAGTAGATGTGACCCTCAAAGATGTTATAGACTTCTGCACTGAACAGTTTGTTCTATAATGCAGAATATGTCACGTTGTATGAAGTGCTGTTAGAGCAAGGGACAATTTTCACAAATCTTCTGTCCGCATTCCTAAACTCTGCTTGTTCCCCAATCTGATTCTGAGGACCCCCCAATCCTCAGGAGCAGATCTGCAGGGGTCTGCAAAGGGAAGGGGAAATTGGTGATTAGGTGAGCAGAGGAATAAATGTGAGTTGTAAATCATGTAAATAATACAACCCAGTAAAATACACACACACACACACAATGTCGCTTTTAAATAAATTTAGCACAGCTATACACTCACTTTGTTTTACATTTTTTATGAATGCAGATCTTCCTTCTACAAGGTTCCATGTCCTGAAAAATACAATTAGGTTGAATAGCCATCTTTGATGTAATGACATAAGATGTAATTCTTAAAAGATGAACTTCCTGTGTTAAGATCCACAATACAGTGCTATCCACTGAACATTCCTTCAGGAATATAAAAGGAATTGAGGCATCATCCTCTCAATCAGCCAGAGGCTAATGGAGACAAATAAAACCTCCTGCACTTTTTTTAGTGAAAGGAACAAAATAGAGATGGTACATCCTGCTGATAATAATAATAAAAAAAAAAACAGGCAAGAAAATACTGTGAGCTGAGCTCAGGGGACAAAGGGGGATGTAATAATACTGCAAACTGTGCTTTTCCTTGGTAAAGTAACTTCAGATTATGAGGAAATATTCCTGTCATTAATATGATACTGCATTTCAACTGTAATTGCATGATATCCAACAGAACTTGTAAATGATGTCCTTGTTTCTAGAACTGGAATTACAAGTGGGAACTCTATCCATGAGGTTTCTGTGCTGGACCCCCCCATGGATACCGAAAACTGCAGATAACAAAACCCATGGTTTTCTGAACCCACCTTTGCTCTGGCTATCTGGAGTCATTCTGAGCTTTGGAGGGGCTGTGTGTGACCTCTTCAAGGCTCAGAAAACCTCCCAGACTTGACCGGAACAAGAGGTTCAGCGATCCAGGGATTTGACATCTATGATGGTGCAAATCCACGGATAAAGAGGCCCCCCCTATAATCATTAATTGATTTGGATTTATATCCAAAGGTATTTTAAAATTAAACTGAAAGTGGTTTTGAAGCTTTGGACTCACCGCAATGTCTTGTCTGTTCCTACTGACAAAGCCAACTTTCCAGAAGGATGAATAGAAAGAGATGTCACATGTCCTCTAATTTGAAAAACAAAAACCAGTGATGATTCAAAGCTCTCATGGATGCTATTATCCTAACTTCACTTGTAACATGAAATAATCTCCACTTTATGTCGGCCTTCTTCCCGATCCCAAATCAATGCGGAAATTTTTTTTGTTTAGAAGGGCCTTTGTGGCATAATATAGGTTGGGACTAATTATTTGTGTGGGTTCCGTTCCAAGCGCTCACATGGATGGCAAAAAACGCACTATAACAAATCAATTTAAAAAACAAAGTTTCTTTGCTCCCGTGATTTAAAAACAGCCTTGCTGATCTTAGTGATGTAAGATTAGAGTCACTAACAAGATAATCCATCAATCAGTCCTCCTCCAAGAGCTTACAAAGAGCTAAGAGCTTACACTCAGCCCCTCCCTTCACCAATGCAAAGGGATCGCCTTTCTTTCATGTGCTGGGGGAAGGGAGGGGTCCACTGGGGAGAGAAAGATTGATGGATCCTGTCTCTCTCTCATTAAGGAGGCTGTTAAAGGACTGTTCAGTTTTTTAAACTGATTTTAAAGGGATGCATTTTCCCCTTCTCCAGGGATCAGCATGTTCCTTCTCATTTGCAGGGACCATTCGCGTTGAGTCAAATCCGTGTATAAATAGGCTGGACCTGTAGATTTAAGTAGCTTTGGTTGATGCTTTACTGTTGATCTATTATTACGGTTAAGTATTAACTGTGTCTTACAATGGTTTTATTTATTAGGAAACTTATATCATGCATTATACAAGTCCCAAGGAGAAAATGGCTTAAATGGCTTCCTGTTGGTTTGTGGAACTCCTTGCCACAGGATGTGGTGATGGCATCTGGCCTAGATGTCTTTAAAAGGGGATTGGACAAGTTTCTGGGGGAAAAATCCATTACGGGTTACAAGCCATTATGTGTATGCGCAACCTCCTGATTTTAGAAATGGGCTATGTCAGATGCAAGGGAGGGCACCAGGGTGCAGGTCTCTTGTTATCTGGTGTGCTCCCTGAGGCATTTGGTGGGCCACTGTGAGATACAGGAAGCTGGACTCAATGGGCCTCTGACCTGATCCAGTGGGGCTGTTCTTATGTTAAATATTCTGACAATAAAATCACATTAAGGTGTTTAGAGATTATATAAAGAATACCAGTAGTATGAGGAATGGAAATAAAGTTATTTCCGTTTGCCACCAGGATTATTCATGCAGGATTTTCTACCCTTCTCCTTCGTTTTCCCCTGTCATAAGTTGGAGTCAATCTTTCATCACTGCCTTCCAGGCAGCAGCTCCTACTAAGGATTTTCAAGGCCAGGCAACTGCCACTTTCTTTCCAGCCTTTGATGGCAACAAACCTTCCTTTAATCAGACAGTGCAGCTACTAGGTACAAAGCAGCAGATATTTTACTGTTCAAAACTTTAAAAATATTTAGTTGAGAGATTAAATCAGATGTAAATTAAATAAAAAACTTACTTGTGTGCTTTAATGGATTTCAGGCATTCCCATTTTTTTGTGTCCCAAATACACATTACACCATCCTCTGCTCCACTTAGTAAGTGTGCACTGCCATAGAATTCCAAGCAGGTTACAGTACCTGAAGATTAAGGCAGTAAATTCTACATAATATATTTGAAAATATTTCAAACAAGAATTGTCTACATTTCAATATTGTCATAAAAGATTTTCTGCAAATCTACATATACTAAAACTAGCTGGTGTAGCATACCAGCTAAGACAGAGCTTCCCCCAAATGTGTGTCATGAAGCCCTGGGGCACCATGGGATGCCCTGGTAACTCCTGCTTCCAGCTCTCCCAGGCATCACCAGCTTGGATTGGCTAAATCACCTCTGAGCCAAGATGGAGATGCCATTTTCTCATGTGTTGGGGCCTGTTCCAGAAGATCCTGGCCCCAACACATACTGCAGGACACGTGCTGGACCTGGTGTTTACAGCTGGGCACGGGGGCAGTGATCTGGACGTAGAGGAGATCAAGATCACTCCGTTGTCATGGACAGATCACTTCCTGGTAAGGTTTAGGCTTGTTGTGACTTCCTACCTCCGCAGAGGCGGGGGACCGCTTTCTATGGTCCGCCCCCGGAGGCTAATGGATCCTGAAGGTTTCCTGAGGGCTCTGGGGGATTTCCCCACTGCCAAGACTGGCGTCTCATCTGAGGCCCTGGTTGACCTCTGGAATGGGGAAATGACCAGGGCAGTGGATGAGATTGCTCCAGAGCGACCTCTGCCACGTCGCAGACTCGGAGCGGCTCCTTGGTTCACTGAGGAGCTGCGAAGGATGAAGCGGCAGGGCAGGCGTCTAGAGCGACGGTGGCAGAAAACTCATGATGAATCCGATCGGACATGGAGTAGAGCCCATTACAGAGCCTATTCCGTGGCGGTGGTAGCAGTGAAGAGATCGTTCTTCTCTGCTACCATTGCGTCTGCTGACAACCGTCCGGCAGAGCTGTTCCGTGTGGTGCGGGGCCTCCTCCATCAGGCCCCCCCAGTAGACCAGGAGGAATACACGGTCAGCCGCTGTGACGTGTTTGCACAACATTCTGCAGATAAAATCGATCGTATTCGTCACAACTTGGATGCCACATTGACAGTGTCTGACGATGTCCCCTTGGCAACTGCTTGTCCTGTGTTGTGGGATTCTTTTCAGCTTGTACAGCCTGAGGATGTGGACAGAATCCTTTGGAGTGTGAGGCCATCTGCCTGCCTGCTCGACCCTTGCCCAGCTTGGTTGATAAGAGCTGCCCGGGGTGGGCTGGCTGAGTGGACAGGGAGGGTGGTCAACTCTTCCTTGATGGAGGGGACTTTACCACTCGCTTTGAAACGGGCGGTGGTTCGCCCCCTCCTGAAGAAGCCCTCCCTGGATTCCACTGTGTTGGATAACTACCGGCCAGTCTCCAACATCCCGTTTCTGGGCAAGGTAATTGAGTGGGTGGTGGCGTCCCAACTCCAGAGGGTCTTGGATGAAGCGGATTATCTGGATCCTTTTCAATCTGGCTTCAGGCCGGGCTTTGGGACGGAAACCGCCTTGGTCGCCTTGGTGGATGACCTACGCCGGGGACTGGACAGGGGGAGTGCGTCCCTGTTGGTCCTGCTGGACCTCTCAGCAGCTTTCGATACCATCGACCATGGTATCCTTCAGCCGAGTTGGGAGCTGGAGGCACTGTTTTGCGGTGGTTCTGCTCCTACTTGGAGGGTCGGTCCCAGATGGTGGTGCTGGGGGATGCCTGTTCGACACCCTGGCCCTTGAGATGCGGGGTGCCACAGGGCTCAATTCTGTCCCCCATGCTATTTAACATCTACATGAAACCGCTGGGAGAGGTCATCCGGGGGTTTGGAGTGGGGTGCCATCAATATGCCGATCACACCCAGCTTATCTCTCCTTTCCTCCAGACTCCAGGGTGGCGGTTGAGGGCCTGGAGTGCTGTCTGGAGGCAGTGAGGATCTGGATGGGGGCTAACAAGCTGAAATTAAATCCGGATAAGACAGAGGCTCTCCTGGTTCGGAAATCCTCGATGCAGGTGCTGGACTATCGGCTTGCGCTGAATGGGGTTGCACTCCCTCTGAAGGAGCAGGTCCGCAGCTTGGGGGTCCACCTGGACTCGCAGCTGCTCCTGGATTCCCAGGTGGCGGCTGTGGCTAGGGGGGCCTTCGCTCAGCTTCGGCTGGTGCGCCAGCTGCGGCCGTACTTGGATCGTGCAGACCTGGCCACGGTGATCCATGCCTCTGTGACATCGAGATTAGATTACTGTAACGCGCTCTATGTGGGGCTGCCCTTGAAGACGGTTTGGAAACTGCAACTAGTGCAGAATGCGGCGGCCCGTGTGGTTACTGGAGGTAGGCGGTTCGACTGTCAGTCCGCTTCTCCAGCGGCCGCATTGGCTGCCCATTCGTTTCCGGGCCCAATTCAAGGTGCTGGTATTGACCTTTAAAGCCCTATACTGCTCTGGACCAGGGTATCTTAGAGATTGCCTGCTCCCGTACAATCCGGCTCGTCCTCTTAGGTCATCAGAGAAGGCCTTTTTACAAGTGCCACCGCCTAGGGAGGTACGTGGGGCGGCTGCAAGAAATAGGGCCTTCTCAGTAGTGGCACCAACGCTATGGAACTCCCTTCCCCCTGACTTAAGAATGGCTCCCTCTCTTGAGACCTCCCTCTCTTGAGGCCTGAAGACCCTTCTGTTTAAACAGGCCTTCTGAGTTCTCGGCCTTTTAACATCTTTTTAACATCTTTTAATATTTTTACAGGCCTGTTTCTTTTATGACTTGCTGCTGCTCTATGCTCTTTTTTACCTATTTTTTACTCTGCTGTTTTTTATGATGTGTTAATATGTTTTTATTTGTTTTTAAATTCTGTTTTTATATGTTGTAAGCCGCCTTGAGTCCCTTTGGGGAGAAAGACGGGATAAAAATAAAGTTATTATTACTATTATTATTATATTTCTGTAGCAGCATATTGGGTCATGTGAGACTTTGTGTGATCTAAGATGACAGCACCCAGCTGAGCCAGAAAGAAGAAGCTGTGGGGGTGCACTGATCCAGGTAAGTCTGCAAATCATTAGGCTAATGGACAGGACCTCCCCAGTTTGAATCTCACCTCTACCATGAATTCCAATGGGCAGCCCAGTCCTAAGATGTGCTGGTGCAGCAGGGTCATATGGTCTCCACTGTATCCAGTGCAGCTCCTGGCTGGAGGCCTCCTTGGGATAAGGGGATATTTTTCCCCTTACCCCAAGTAATGCCCTTCCCTATGGGGCTACTTAGATCTCCACCAGCTGTTTAGCTGGTGAAAGTCCATGCAGCCCGTGTAAAGCTGGCTGGTTTAGGAAGGGGTTAGGATGTGGTGGTGGCCTGCTCCACCAATCTTCCCCCCTCCTGGGCCTGATCCATCTCCCAGTTCTGCTACCCCCTGCTCAGAAGTCCCGCTACCCACCCCCCATTCCCCGCTGCTGCCCAGCACAAATCTTACCTCCAATGACGACCATTGGGCTGGATGCAGCATCAGTAGGATAGCGCAGACCTTCCTGTTGGCACTGCTTGCTCTTTGGGTGCTGTGAACGTGCTTAACAGCATATTTGTGACACCCTCAGCTAGCACAGTAGCAGCTGTGGTGGCTGAAGCCTAAGATAGGAATGCACTCCATGTGGCCTTAGGCAAGCATTCACTCTCAGCCTCAGTTGCAACTTGGGGATAATACTACTTTCTTACCACAACAGGGTTGTTGTCAAGAAAACATTAGGATTATATCTGTGCAGTGCTCTGCACACTCAGAAAGTGCTATACAAATCTTAAATGTTATTTCTGAGAGGTGATGGTTCTCATACAGTCTATGGAAACAACCTAATCTTAAACACCACTTGCTTGGATGTAATTTTTACTTTTTCAGTATAATTTATGTAAGAATTGGAAATAACTGAGGCAAGGATATTTAACCATGTGGTGGATTCAAGAAGCTGATCTTCATTTAGAGCAGGGGTGCCCAAACCCCGGCCCTGGGGCCACTTGCGGCCCTTGAGGCCTCTCAATGCAGCCCTCAGGAAGCTCCCAGTCTCCAATGAGCCTCTGGCCCTCCAGAGATTTGTTGGAGCCCACACTGGCCCGATGCAACTGCTCTCAGCGTGAGGGTGACTGTTTGACCTCTCACATTAGCTGTGGGACTGTTTGACCTCTCGTGTGAGGGCTCCTTCCACTGCTGGCTGTTTCACATTTGTGATGCAGTAGCAGCAGCAAAGGAAAGGCCAGCCTTGCTTTGTGCAAGGCCTTTTATAGGCCTTCAGCTATTGCAAGACCTTCATTCATTCATATAAGTTCATCTTTAATATATTCATTTATGTAAACATATGTAAGTTTATTCAAATTTTAAATGTAAATTAATTCTTTTTTTCCCCAGCCCCCGACACAGTGTCAGAGAGACGATGTGGCCCTCCTGCCAAAAACTTTGGACACCCCTGATTTAGAGTAACACAGGCACTTCAATGTTCATGAGGTGCTCCTGTCCAAGCTGAGTTCCCCATTCATGAATGGAAGGAACATTTCTCCCTTCCATTGAAATGAATGGAGAAGCCAATATGCACAAAGATACTTCTCAAATATATTTAATTAAAAATATTTATATTCCTTTAGATCACAGGGACTCCCACATATGAACTGATACTTCCCACATCCAGCCTCTGGATTAGGGTACATATTTTTAAGCCTACAGAGGAGTTACATCTTATGCAGGGATTAAATTTTAAAGTGTATGTGTAAGGCATATAGTCAAAATTGCACTTGAAAATTCCTTAAATTGCTTGTGTTTAGGTGCCATGTTGTAAGAAAAAATATGTACAATCTCTTAAAAACCAGAAGAGGCATACTGGAACTGAGACCAATTGAGGAAACAGTCGATTGTGCATCTCATCTCACACTCTGGGCATATATTCATTGATTGGAATGATGAGCAAAATCACCTGTGCTATGTAAAATGTCAGGTTCTCTTTTTTTTTTTTGGCTGTGCACGTATACTTGAATTTGCTTAAGTTAAAAGTGTGTATTATGTAATTACACTGTATTTAGAATTCACTGTACAAAACTCAAATATACATTTCATTTCTATCACATATAAAGTGGTATGTAAATACTGCTAATAATAATACAAGAAATATGATCTTACCATTGTGCTGCAGCAACGCCCCACATTCTATCTTCTTTTTCATATCATAGATTTGCATTGTTTCATCCTTGCTACCAGTAACTACATATCTGTCATTTACTGCTACTGTGGACAATGAAGCACTATGGGCATGATGAGTGAAATCAGGAACAGCTGCCCAGTTCTGAAAATAAATTAAAAAAAGAAACCTGTTGGAAGATACTGTCAAAACAGTTAATTTTTAATGATTTGCTTCTACTATTCCCGTGAACTACCCGATTGCGAATTATACAGTCGTGGCTACAATCCTAACCAACTTTCCAGCACTGACATAAGGGCAATGCAACTCCAAGATAAGGGAACAAACATTGCCTGACCTTCATGACTTCCCCTTCATGACTGCCCCCCAACTGCAGGCTGCAGCACATGCCCCACTGGCATAGCTATCCAGCGTTGGGAAGTTGGTTAGGACTGAGCCCTGTGTTACTGAAGGATGCCTGCCTTACTGCAGAGAGGCAAATGGTCATCTGCAGAAAAAAAAAATCCAACCAATACTGAAGGAAAATGTTTGGGTTCAGAGGGCTTACCAGAATTTTTTAGACCTAATTTTTAGTCCTAGGGGCTTAGGAATTTTTGTAAAAACTGTTTTATAATTTGTATACTACTTACTGGTTTCAACACCTCAATCCAGTGCTTCTCAAATTTACCTGGGTCACAACACCCCCACAGCCTGTTTGGGCATTACCACCTTACATCTAGCGAGTTTTATTATTTACTTTCTTACTGCATTTATATCCCACCTTCCTCCCCGAAGGGATCCAAGGCGGCTTACAACAATAAATAAAAATACAAAAACATAAACACAATTAAAACAAGTTTAAAACACTTCACAAAATATCTTTAAAACAGCAATCAGTCATTAGCAATATCGCAGAATGTTTGTGAGATTCAAGACTCAATTCAAGATTCAAGATTCAATGTTTGTGAGATTCAATGTTTGTGAGATTCAAGATTCATTGTTGCTTCCAATTCTTATGATTATGTTAAATAGGGCTTTCTCTCAAGCAAATTTACCCTCTCTCTAACTATTTATTTGGAAGCCAGTTTCATGAATTTCAGTCAATGCAGCAAAACTCAGAAGTTTTTCCCCCCTACTCATTCTTGTAGAGAATGCTAATTGTGCTTGTCTTGTACAGAACATCTGAGGTTTGCATAGGGATGTCATAAACAGAATCTACTGCATTTCATGGTCCTTTGCCCATTTGCAATATTTCCAAACCTGAATGTATGTGTATCTCTATTACACATATAACCTAATTTTCCACAGATTTTTCACCTGCGTTTTATCTCAAAACCCTTTTAAATTAAATGAGCCCTTTAAATTTAAATGAGAAGAGCCCTTTAAATTAAAGGAAAAAAGTTGTTTAACAATAGCCTCAATAATGTGAAAGAGGGCAGCCTCTGACAATTCATCAGTCTTTCTCTCTCCAGGGGCTTAGAACAGCTTCACTCCAAGGCAAGCGACCCCCTCCCTTCCCCCTGAGCACTTGAAAGAAAGATAATCACTTTGCATTGGTGAAAGGAGGGGTTGCTGGCTCAAGAGTGAAGTCTTTCTAAGTGCTTGGAGACAGACTGATTGTATGCCTAATGACTCTGTCTTACATCACAAAGGTCAGCAAGGCTGTTTTTAAATTGCCTAACAAAGAGACATTGATTAGATTTAATGCAATTTTTGCCATCCAGGTGAGTGAATCCTTTTGAATGACTCAGGGGGCAATCCTAACCCCTTATGTCAGTGCTTTCCAGCACTGGCATAGAGGTGCCAATGGGACTTCTGCATCCTGCAGTTGGATGTCACTCAAGGAGCCCTCCTCAAAGTAAGGGAATGTTTGTTTCCTTACCTCAGAGCTGCATTGCCCTTATGTCAGTACTGGAAAGTTAGGGTTAGGATTGCGCCCACAACCTGTACTTGCCAAGTGAAAATAACACTTCATACATCTTATCAGTGAGAGTTAGGGGACAATCCTAACCATATTACATTGGTTGGCGCATAACATTAAAAAGGTGGCAGAGCAGCTTTTAAACTGATCCCTGGGGGAAGGCCGACAGGAGCCGAGGGGCATCCGGTTCGGGACTCCTCATCCCTATGGGATGAGGATGGGAAGGTTAGAGAACAACAAGACAAAGGCAGGGTAGGAGAAGAAATTGGGAAAGGTAGGGAGATGGGATGTGATAGACGGTTTGGCACAATGAGAGGATGCAGGGACAAAGGAGCGAATAAGCAGCCCATCCTGGGGCATTCCGTGTATAAATGCTTTTATGCGAATGCCCGAAGTCTACGAGCAAAGGTGGGAGAACTGGAATGTCTGGTGACAAGGGAAAATATTGACATAGTGGGCATAACGGAAACCTGGTGGAATGCGGAGAATCAGTGGGATACCGCAATCCCGGGCTATAAACTCTACAGGAGGGACAGGCAGGGGCGTGTTGGAGGTGGGGTGGCCCTTTATGTTAAGGAAGGGATAGAATCCAGCAAAGTAGAGATTGAAGGTGGGTCCGACTCCACCGTAGAATCTCTGTGGGTTAAATTACCAGGCTTGTGCAGCAATGTAATACTGGGGGCGTGCTATCGTCCTCCAGACCAGAAATCTGATGGGGACCTTGAAATGAGGAAACAGATCAGGGAGGTGACAAGGAAGGACAGGGTTGTAATCATGGGGGACTTCAATTATCCTCATATTGACTGGGTCAATTTGTGTTCTGGTCACGATAAGGAAACCGGATTTCTTGACGTGCTAAATGACTGTGGCTTAGATCAGCTAGTCACGGAGCCCACCAGAGGACAGGTGACTCTGGATTTAATTTTGTGCGGTACGCAGGACCTGGTTAGAGATGTAAACGTTACTGAGCCATTGGGGAACAGTGATCATGCTGCGATCCGTTTTGATGTGCACGTTGGGGGAAGAATACCAGGCAAATCTCTAACAAAAACCCTTGACTTCCGACGGGCGGACTTCCCTCAAATGAGGAGGCTGGTTAGAAGGAGGTTGAAAGGGAGGGTAAAAAGAGTCCAGTCTCTCCAGAGTGCATGGAGGCTGCTTAAAACAACAGTAATAGAGGCCCAGCAGAGGTGTATACCGCAAAGAAAGAAGGGTTCCACTAAATCCAGGAGAGTGCCCGCATGGCTAACCAGCCAAGTTAGAGAGGCTGTGAAGGGCAAGGAAGCTTCCTTCCGTAAATGGAAGTCTTGCCCTAATGAAGAGAATAAAAAGGAACATAAACTGTGGCAAAAGAAATGTAAGAAGGTGATAGGGGAGGCCAAGCGAGACTATGAGGAACGCATGGCCGGCAACATTAAGGGGAATAATAAAAGCTTCTTCAAATATGTTAGAAGCAGGAAACCCGCCAGAGAAGCGGTTGGCCCTCTGGATGGTGAGGGAGGGAAAGGGGAGATAAAAGGAGACTTAGAGATGGCAGAGAAATTAAATGAGTTCTTTGCATCTGTCTTCACGGCAGAAGACCTCGGGCAGATACCGCTGCCCGAACGGCCCCTCCTAACCAAGGAGTTAAGTCAGATAGAGGTTAAAAGAGAAGATGTTTCAGACCTCATTGATAAATTAAAGATCAATAAGTCACCGGGCCCTGATGGCATACACCCAAGGGTTATTAAGGAATTGAAGAATGAAGTTGCAGATCTCTTGACTAAGGTATGCAACTTGTCCCTCAAAACGGCCACGGTACCAGAAGATTGGAGGATAGCAAATGTCACGCCTATTTTTAAAAAGGGAAAGAGGGGGGACCCGGGAAACTATAGGCCGGTCAGCCTAACATCTATACCGGGTAAGATGGTGGAATGCCTCATCAAAGATAGGATCTCAAAACACATAGACGAACAGGCCTTGCTGAGGGAGAGTCAGCATGGCTTCTGTAAGGGTAGGTCTTGCCTCACCAACCTTATAGAATTCTTTGAAAAGGTCAACAGGCATGTGGATGCGGGAGAACCCGTGGACATTATATATCTGGACTTTCAGAAGGCGTTTGACACGGTCCCTCACCAAAGGCTACTGAAAAAACTCCACAGTCAGGGAATTAGAGGACAGGTCCTCTCGTGGATTGAGAACTGGTTGGAGGCCAGGAAGCAGAGAGTGGGTGTCAATGGCCAATTTTCACAATGGAGAGAGGTGAAAAGCGGTGTGCCCCAAGGATCTGTCCTGGGACCGGTGCTTTTCAACCTCTTCATAAATGACCTGGAGACAGGGTTGAGCAGTGAAGTGGCTAAGTTTGCAGACGACACCAAACTTTTCCGAGTGGTAAAGACCAGAAGTGATTGTGAGGAGCTCCAGAAGGATCTCTCCAGACTGGCAGAATGGGCAGCAAAATGGCAGATGCGCTTCAATGTCAGTAAGTGTAAAGTCATGCACATTGGGGCAAAAAATCAAAACTTTAGATATAGGCTGATGGGTTCTGAGCTGTCTGTGACAGATCAGGAGAGAGATCTTGGGGTGGTGGTGGACAGGTCGATGAAAGTGTCGACCCAATGTGCGGTGGCAGTGAAGAAGGCCAATTCTATGCTTGGGATCATTAGGAAGGGTATTGAGAACAAAACGGTTAGTATTATAATGCCGTTGTACAAATCTATGGTAAGGCCACACCTGGAGTATTGTGTCCAGTTCTGGTCGCCGCATCTCAAAAAAGACATAGTGGAAATGGAAAAGGTGCAAAAGAGAGCGACTAAGATGATTACGGGGCTGGGGCACCTTCCTTATGAGGAAAGGCTACGGCGTTTGGGCCTCTTCAGCCTAGAAAAGAGACGCTTGAGGGGGGACATGATTGAGACATACAAAATTATGCAGGGGATGGACAGAGTGGATAGGGAGATGCTCTTTACACTCTCACATAATACCAGAACCAGGGGACATCCACTAAAATTGAGTGTTGGGCGGGTTAGGACAGACAAAAGAAAATATTTCTTTACTCAGCGCGTGGTCGGTCTGTGGAATTCCTTGCCACAGGATGTGGTGCTGGCGTCTAGCCTAGACGCCTTTAAAAGGGGATTGGATGAGTTTCTGGAGGAAAAATCCATTATGGGGTACAAGCCATGATGTGTATGCGCAACCTCCTGATTTTAGGAATGGGTTAAGTCAGAATGCCAGATGTAGGGGAGAGCACCAGGATGAGGTCTCTTGTTATCTGGTGTGCTCCCTGGGGCATTTGGTGGGCCGCTGTGAGATACAGGAAGCTGGACTAGATGGGCCTATGGCCTGATCCAGTGGGGCTGTTCTTATGTTCTTATATCTACTCAGAAGTAAGTTCTATTTTGTTCAACAGGGTTTACTCTCAGGAAAGTGTGGTTAGGATTGCAGCCTGTCTTACATGGCTGCAGGATCCTGCTCTCCTGTACCTGCATAAGAACAAGAGCCCCACTGGATCAGGCCGAAAGCCTATCTACATAGTCCAGCTTCCTGTATCTCACAGTGGCCCAGGGATGCCTCAGGGAGCACACCTGATAACAAGAGACCTGCATCCTGGTGCCCTCCCTTGCATCTAGCATTCTGAGGTAACTTACCTCTAAAATCAGGAGGTTGCACATACCCATCATGCCTTGTGACCACTGATGGACTTTCCCTCCAAAAATGGGTCCAATTCCCTTTTAAAGGCATCCAGGCCAGATGCCATCACCACATGCTGTGGCAAGGAGTTCCACAGACCAACCACACACTGAGTAAAGAAATATTTTCTTTTGCCTGCCCTAACTCTCCCAACATTCCGTTTCAGTGACTGTCCCCCTTACTTCTGAGCAGACATGAATAGGATTGGGTTCTGAGGCTACAATCCTATCCTTGCTTTCCTGGGAGTAAGCCCCATTAACTGTATGGGTCTTACTTCTGAGTAGACACGCATAGACGTGGGCTGTAAGGTTACATTCTTGTGACACTTTCCTGGGAGTAAGCCCCATTGACTATTATGGGACTTACTTCTGAGGAGACAGGCATAGACTTGGGCTGTAAGGTTACAAACCTGTGCACACAATGGGGAGTAAGCCCCACTGACTATTATGGGACTTACTTCTGAGGAGACACGTAGAGGACTGGGCTCTGAGGCTGCAGTGCTGTGCACACTTTCCTGGGAGTAAGCCCCATTGACTGTAATGGGACTTGCTTCTGAGGACACATGCCTAGGAGAGAGCTCTCGCTAAGCAGGCGGGGAGGCTTGCGCGCAGCACGCTGAGCAGGCCCCGACGGCAGCGCGCGACGCACCCCGCTTGCTTGCTTCCTCCCGCCGCCGGGAAGCGCGCGGAGGCCACGAGGCGGGGCTACGCGTGGGCGACGCCGCAGAGGCTCCTGGGAAGGAAGACTTTGAGCAGGGGGAGACTGAGACAGACAGGGCGCAGCAGCCTGTGGGTGCCCTGCCCTCGCGCACGTTGCTGGCGCGTGCCCAAGGAACAAACGTTGGCCGCGCAGCGGGAGCGCGCGTGCGCGGCGCCCTCGTGGCAGGTAAGTGCGTGGTGCGTGACCCCCCCCTTACCTCCTCGCGCGGCTGCACGGCGAAGCCGAAGAGGACTTGTTCGTAGCAGCCCCCGATCAGCTCCATCGCCGGCCCTGCGGATCCTTTCCTCCCCCCGCGGTGACGTGTGTCCGCCTCACTGCCTGAGCCGCAGCCGGGCCCCTCCGCGCCCGTCGTCAGGAGCCGCCGAAGGTGGGGGAGCCTAGGCGCGCGGACGCGGCTGGAAGGAGGCGGGGTGTCGGGGGCGAGCCGAGCAGGCGGCCGCAGGGGCGCTCGCGGGCGGAAGTCCCTCGGAGGAGGCGGCGGAAGGAGGGGGAGTCGCGGCTCCGAACGGCTCCTGATGGCGGCTCTCAGGAAGGCCAGAGACGTTAGTATCTGCTGCGCCGGGCGGGGAACGCGGGGGGCCCCCCCGGGAGGTCTCAGCGCGCTCCAAAGCCGCCCTCCCTCAGCCTGCGCTCGCTCCGGGCTCCACGAGGCTCCTCGGCCTGTAAGGGGATGCGATCCACAGCCCAGGCCTGTGCCTGTCTCCTCAGAAGTAAGCCCCGTTGCGTTCAGCGAGGCTTGCCCCCAGGGAAAGTGTGGAGAGGACGGGGCTCTTCAGACTGCAGTCCTCGCCACACTTACCTGGGAGTAAGCCCCGCTGACTGAGTGGGACTTCCTTCTGAGTAGACACGCATGGGGCTGGGCTCTGAGGCTGCAGTCCCATCCACACTTTTTCAGGAGTAAGCCCCATTAACTCCATTGGGACTTACTTCTGAGTAGACAGGCATAGGATTGGGCTCTAAACTAGGCCAAAATTAAAAGACTCCATCTGCCCAGCCATGCTCCAATTGGGGTTACAGTCTTAAACATAGTTCCTGATAGTAATCCCTATGGAATTAAGGCTGCAGTCCTAACCACACTTTCCTGAGAGTAAGCCCCAGTGAACAAAATAGGACTTACTTCTGAGTAGACCTGGTTAGGATTTTGCCCTATGTGCTATACCTCTGAATAAGGGTTGGAGGCGGGGATATAAAATTTAGAAAATGCTCAACAGGATAAATGTTATAACATATGGCTAGCAAAAAGCAAAGATGGGTGGAGAGAGACCAGACAAATACAGTTGCTTATTTTTGGCGCATGTATGCAGTTTCAGAGGAAGAATAAAATTTTAATCTGGAAACTGAAATGAAAGGCTTGGGAAGATTTTTTAAAAAAGTTTTTAAGTCCCTCCTTTGAAAGGAGACTTAAAAAAATTTATTAAAATCACAAACTGACTTTTTCTCCCTCTTACTGCTTTGTCTGGAATACATAGATTTACTGTCTCTCTGATTTTTTTAAAAATTAAATTGTGTTTTTCATCACCTGATGTTTGAGCCCTTTTAATGAAAAATTGTCAGTGGTTAAATGGCCTTTGTCAGTGGCCTTTGCTTAAGAGTATAAAATGTGCCTTGATGGATCAGACCAAGCATTTGCTGCAAGAATCCTAGAAACCAGCTGCTGCTAGATGGTCCTCCATAAATTACAGTCTGTAGTGAATTATTGGTCAGTCTGTCTGCTACCCATTCTTGCTAAGAACTATTTGAAGATCATTGGGTTATTTCTTTGTTATTGTATAGTGACCATAATTCTTCAGGGTGAGTTGGGAGTTTGTGTACCACGCATTTAAGTATAGCATATAAAAGGAAGGACTTGTTTCACAGAATTGTATATAGTAGAAATACTTGAAAGTAAAAAAAGGCATCATTGATAAAACAGCAAATCCCTCTCCTCCATTTTGTATCAGCATAAATTGTAAATATATGCCCCCTAATTCTTATTTCATTTATTTTACTTTAGTGAATACAGGCACTCTTGGAAGAAAGAAGGATCAAATATACTTTGATGTAAATAGTTCCAATAATTGGAACCAGAAGTACATTGGATCAGATTTTGTTGTGATATTCATCCTCTTCTCTCCAAACGCTCCCTTTTATTTAGTACTTTGTATAATACATACTGGTAAGTTGAATAAATAGCAGATGGTGAAATTATTCAATCTGAAGAGGTAGTTGTATGACAAGTTTTTTTTTTAGTTCAGGATCTGTGTAAATAGAGCAGTATACTAAGGTAAGTCATGTATACTGTAGCAATGTTAGTATAAATGTAATCTTCACAGATTTGATGAGTGTTGTATCTTAGAAACAAAGTTGTATCTATTGCTCTATTTATTTTTATGATGTATTTGTGTGAATCTTTAATGGTACTCTAATGTAAATAGTTATAATAGTCAGAGCCAGAAATACGTTGGATCACACTTTGTTGTGGTATTCATTCTCTTCTGCATATACTCCTTTTTAGTACTTCGTATTGATTTAATATTGACTGTATATAAATTGCTTAGTTTGCCAAATTAACCAAAGCAGCATTTCTTGTAAGTGCACCCAGCATATTTTATAAAAAATGTAAACTCATGTATAGTTTTCCTGATTATTTTGGAAACAGGTTGGGTTATTATAAGTGATACCAACTCATTTTGCATAACATAGTAAGCTTCCATTGAAATGTTTGGACTTGGCATTATCCAGTCCATAATGTAAACAATCTGAACAAAATGCTAGTATTCTGTGTTGTTCGTTCTTCTTTGAGTAATGTAGCAATCTAAGATGAGGTAAAATGATTACTATGAGGTGAGATAGAATACAATGACTTATAGTAGGCAAATACTTGGATCCTAAAAGCATGAGCATTTATCACAAAAATGTACATATTATAAACTGAAAAACTGGTAGAATATTTTAGCACATTCAGAATGCTGTGTATTATAACATGTGAACTACATCTGTTAAAGTGCCTAATTTGTCTGGTATTGTATCCATCTATTCATTATCTTACTAATTCAGGAAACAGTGCATTTTTAAAAATGGAAACTTTTATTTTTGTAATTTTTCTTCCCAGCATCACTGAGTGCTCCCCAGACTTTGGGGGAGACAGATATTCTACACTTGATAACAAGAGAATACTTGAGGGGAGTTAATATGTAGTTTCTGACATTATGTAACATCACAAACTCCTTATCCCAATGCCTCCCAAACTTTTTAGCAACTTACATTAACAGTAGTCTATCGCAACCCATTAGACCAGTGTTTCTCAAACAGTGGGTTGGAACCCACTTGGTGGTTTGCGATCCAATGTCCAATGGGTTGCAAAAAGCAGTGTTCTGCCATCTTGGAAGCTGGCGGAAGCTTCCCACAATGGGCAATGGCAGAGGTGGGGTGATTGCCGCCTCAGGGTGCCAGGAACTGTAAGAGGAAAGGCTGCAGAGTGGCTTGTGGGGAGGGGGGGAGAGCGGCAGGCAGAGGGGGGAGGAGGAGGAGGTAGGGGGCCGCCCCCCCAAGTGCCAGGAGTACTGTCTGAAAGGAAGGCTCCAAAGTGGCTTGTGGGCAGGCGAGCAAGAGGTCAGGAGAGGGACGGGTGGACCCAAAGTGCCAGGAGCCTTCTGTGAGAAGAAGGCTCCAAAGCTGTTTGAGGGGGGGGGGAAGGGAGAGGGGAGGGAGAAGCAGGAGAGCCGCCACCGCTGCCCCAAAGTGCTGGAACTGCCTGGCTGGGAGTTTGAATGAGTTTGGGGCTTCCCTCACTTCCCACCCCGCTCAGTAACTGCTCTTACTTTTTGGGAGAGGAGGGGTGAGACTTTAGAAAGGATTGAGTTGGGCTACAGTCCTGTCCACACTTTCCTGGGAGTAAGCCTCATTGGCTATAAGGGGACTTACTTCTGAGTAGACATGCATAGGCTTGGGCTCAGGCTGTAATCCTATCCACACTTTCCTGGGAGTGAGCCCCATTGACTAGAATGGATGTAATTCTGAGTAGACATGCCTAGGACTGGGTTCATTGAGAGACTGCCACTCTCAAAGGCTACAATCCTATCCACGCTTTCCTGGGAGTAAGCACTATTGACTATAATAGGACTTATTTCTGAGTAGACAGGCTTAGGATTTTACTCTTGATCCATTATGGCAGCCAGTAGTGTGGGGCGCATGCAACTCTGAGCTAGGCAGCAGCAGGTATGTAGAGGCAGTCTTCCTGCAAACAATTAAATAAGCACACAAATATCATGAATGATGCATTAAAATGCACCCCCCCTTAAAAATAAAAGCAAGAAAGGAAGAAAATAAGAGGTAAGATACTATTTCCTTGCCTCCATCTTTTCTGTCACTCCTCACCGCAAAATGGGAAAGCTTATGCAAAAGAGAAAGCTGGAGAAAAGGAGGAGATGCATTTTCTTGTTAAAAGTGACTATTGGCTTTCATATTGTGCCATTTTCCATTTATTATCTGCTTCCAGCTTTATTTTAGTAACAGAACCAAAATGTTTTTCCAAAGGCATTGTTTCTCCCCCCTCCTTCCTTCTAACATCCACATTTCTTTAAACATCATTAGAAAAATATAGCCTCAGTGGCTGGGAGGGATGAGAAGGATAGTATGAAAATCCTGCAATAAAAAATGGCATAAATAAATACTATGTAACAGAGATGTAAAAAAATAGAAGGAGAAATAAATGTCCTGGCTGGATTTGCTTGGGAGGTTTATTCTCTTCTCCCTCCTGCCACTCTCCCCTTTTTGTAATTGTCCTTCTGAGATCAATGACATCTTACAAGCTTTACAAACTCTACTTACACAGAAGTGATTTCAGTTTCCAAGTGTAAATCTTACCATAACCATAAGGGACCATAAATGGCACATGCAGTTCATCAGGTTATACTACTTACTCCAAATGAGTGGAAGGATTAGTATTGGTAGTGCTATTGGGGGGTTATTAAGTGAATGGTGGTGGGAATTATTATTAACAGTATTTATATGCCACTTTTCAACAAGAAGTTGACTAAGTAGTTTACAGAGAAAGATCAAGTGGCTCCTTGTCCCAAAAGGGCTCACAATCTAAAAAGTTGCAAAAGAACAAAAGCAGATAACCACAAGAAAAGACACTGCTGAAGTGAGGGGGGCCAATTACTCATCCCCTGCACCCACCTGAAAAAGTGCCTCTTAAAAAGTTTTTTAAAAGTTAGCTGGGGTGAATAGGGACTTGGGACTTTCCCAGTTAGCAGAGGGAATGGGGTCTTGGAATAGGAAGAGGGGTTGGAGGTTCCCTCTAGCCGTTTCCATTCCCCTGTCCCCACACCCTGCATTACACTCTCTTTCACCAACACCTCTCCCTTACCCCATGTTCCCTGCCTGTCATCAGAGGCACTGTGGTCTCTGGAAGAGTTCCCTGCACACGTGGCTGTCCTTCATAGATTCTGAGCATGTGCTTATGCAGCCGGGAGAACTGCTGTTATTCTCTGTGTGAACTATCTATAAGGACTCATAATGCTCTCTCAAGTTTGAATTAAATTTACCACCCTGGTCCTCTTAATTGGAATATTTTCTCTTGTCACCTGCAGTTTGAGTTCCTAGGTGAGAACTGTGATATCACTTCCTGCTTGATGACATCATTTCTGGTGCTGGCATCACAAAGATGTCATTTCCTGCTTGATGATGTCACTTCTGGGCATGACATCACTTCCAGGTTAATGACATCACTTTCCTGACAGAATATCCCTGTCCCTGACAGATTGTCATATTAGAAAGTGGGTCCCATCCTAAAAAGCCTGAGAACCACTGCATTAGACAAAAAAAATAGACATCTATAAATATTTTATTTATGATAATTGGGTCATGTGCTCCTGAGGCTGCTAGAGACAGTACAATGTATGTGTGAGTGAGTGAGAGGGAGAGAGAGTGAGAGGCCAGAGTGAGAAGCTGAAACTTAATTCACAAGTGGTCTATGGCATGCCAATTACTAGAGAAAATTGGAAACTGTAAAATTTTAATTTGGAGGTATGAAGATTACCTCATACCACAGATTAGCATTCCAGCTATTTTCTTTTGCAAACTGGGCAAGAGTGTTTGCAAATTTTTTGTTTGTAAGTTTCAAAAACCTTTCGCAGCCCACCAAAGATCAGCTTGCAACTCACTGGTGGGCCCCAACCCACAGTTTGAGAAACACTGCCTTAGACTATTGTGATGTGTGTTGATGATACTCTTTTCAAGCCCTCAAACCTTTTTAAAATCTCTCACAAAATCTAGTTATGCTGTAACTGAAGTCTGAAGTACTGCAGTAAAAGATATGCTTAACTGATTATTTTCCCCAACAGCTTACTCTAGTCTTTTTTTCTTTTAAACACAGCACCTAAAGAGGAACTGCAGGAGCTTTCCTTTTCTTGTGAAGATAGCTTTTAACAATGGCTAGTCAGGTAAGATCATTTGGTGGGGATGAGGCAACACTCATGGCTTCCAAGGGGAAAGTTCAACTATGCCCAGAGCTGCTGGCAAATATTAAACTTAAAAACATTTATCTGAGATAAGGGGGGGGGTGGAATTTAGTCCTGTGTTTTCCTTGGATTATTTTCCCCTGCTGTGGAATCTTTAATCGTGTCAACTGAAGCAGCTTGAGGGGGCAGAACATGAAGCTTTGCTTTCTACACTGTTTCACAGTGAGTTCTTGTGGTGGGACTTTCCTATAACACTCACTATTTAGGATGCCTACACTGGTGCGCTAGAAGTGAAATGATGCCATCCATGTAAGTAAAACTTAATGAAAAAGTTGAATTTGTATTCCTCAGGTGAGGGATATGATCTGTCTTATCTTGGCTATTGCCGCCTCCCTCCCTTTTCTTTCCCATTCAACCGCCTCTGCTGGCTTCTTTTTTTGAATGGAGCATTTTTTTGTTTCTTGCATGTTTCTGGTGTAACAGCTGGACATGGGTTCCCTTGGCTCTTGTGTTTGAGTCAGTCTGCCCCGGCCACTTGCCCTGAGGTAGTAGTCAGTCCCTGGCAGTGGGATATGTGTGGGATATATGTCAGAGAAGAGGCCAAGACCCCTTTTAGGTTAAAACAAAAAGGAGAGAGAAAATTTAAAATGGTGACCTGGCTATGTATCTCATTCACTGGACCTCTTTTTTCTATAATATCTCTGAGTATGTCTCAGAGCATCTTTAAGCAGGGTCCTCTTATAAAAACAATTAAGTTATGTGCTTGGTCAGCCTCTAATGGTAACTTTTTTTTTAATGAAGGAAACGGAGGAAGTCAAAATGTTGGCGTGAAAAGCAATCACTCCTATAGCCAGCTTGACCAAGTCAGGGGAATATGGCTTTTCATACAATCCTTTGGCTCTGTTATTTTTGCCAGGCATTTTCCCCAGAGGCTGCTTTCCCTCATGGGAGGCGGAGGGAGAGATGGGACCCCAGGCTTCTGTCAAGGGAAAGGTGAATATGGGGAAATCACCAAGGTGGTGATCGGGAGAGGGAGGGAGGCATTTAATTGAGATGAAATACTGTATAACTGTTTTTCATTCTAGCAGGATACAGTGGGAAAGGCCAAAAAAGAAAGCCTGCCTCTGTGGTGGAGATCCCCCCACAAAAAACGGAAGAAAAAGAGTAAAGCAAGAGCAGGAAGACCAGATTTTTCTAGTATTCCAAGCAGGTGAAGAAACCTTGAAACTGACAAGAAAAAAACTGGCTCTTGTCCATATAATAGTAACTAAATCAAGTAGCAAGAAGTTAATCAAAACCAACACATTAGGTTCTCCTGCAAAATTCTTTTTAACATTTTATGCATAATGAAATTGCTTATCACATCATTAAGTAAATTGAGAAATAAACCAATTTAATAGCTGTTAAATCTATTTAGTGCTTTCAAACGATTAGTGGATATGAATGTTTAAAGTGATTTGAAGTGATATAAGGCAAAAGGCTTCAGTAGGCCATGGCTCCTGGACTGTTGGAAGAATACTGTGTTCACCATGAAGGATGATGCGTCAGATGGTAGACATCCAGAAAATACAAGAGCATTCTTCCCTGTTCGGTTGATTACTGCTTCCCAGAAGGTTTTCTGATTATGCCTTCTTCTTGGTGTCAGTTTAAGATGTGCTTTATTCTTTGGACCCTTTTAACCGTTGGTGCTTAAGATTTTGCCATGTACATTACTTCACCTTGGAGTATGCATGCTGAAAAATCACAACAGCTGTGCCATTTGCTAGAAATATGTATCAAAGCTAGAAACTAGTAATGGGTAACATAACAGTTGGAACCTTCATTAGAAGTCAAGGCCACTGCAAAATATTGGTGTGCATTGTAAATTTCCACAATTGACTTGACTTTTAGTAATGCCATAAGATAAAAAGGAATCTGGTCTGTGATTAGAGCTAAACTAGCTGACATTTTGTCTAAGATTACTTAAATGATTTGTCAGTTTATTAAGATAATTTATTCATCAACTGCTGACATGCTGTTGATATTCAGCTTTTAAGTAATGGAATATGTAGACAGCACATATGAAAAGTATTCTTGCTTCAGTGAACCCTCAATTTAATTGACCTCAGTTTAACAGAGTTTGGAAAAAAATTGGCATTTTCTGCTTCATTAAAAACTAGTCTTGTGTCTTGCACTTGTCCATTGATATTTATTCAGATTTAATGGACCTGGCAATAACAGAACTCTTTCACCCTACTAATCTGTTAAATTGAAGGTTTGTTGTAGTTTACATAAGTATTCTTTAGTGGTGGAGGTTGCTGGAAAATAGTTTCTTACTGATTTTAAATATCTGTGCCCCCTTTCTCCTTTGCTCGAAGCAACTGTAATACTGAATCTTACCATTTTGGGTTGAGGGGTGGAGTTTGTTAAATATCCATAAATGCAAATGTTTGTTTATTTATATTTTTATTACCCTACCTTGCTTTTTTATTTAACAAAAATTCTAAATTGGGGGAAAATAAAGAAATTTTACTATTAGATTTGTGTGGAAACAATCATAGAAATCCAACCTTTTGATACTTACACAGGACCTCCCACTTATCGACCCTCTGTGCTTCTAACCCAAATAGCACTGTGCAGCAAGCAGAGAATTGGAGTGAACCAAGTGCAGTACATCAAAGGTGATTGCGGAGTAGATAGTTTTAAATGAATCACGCCTCATGCACCAGGAGAAAGCAACAAGAAAGCCAGCTGTAATGACTAATGAATCTGAGCTGTAGAAAAGCTCCATAATTTTAATTTTTTCCTACATCAAGTTAATGAATAGCTGAATTTGATTCTGCTGAATCTGGCTAGATAATATAACTTATTTACCCACACACATTTACCTTTGTACATTTTGGATCTTTTGCTGATAGCACGCTAACAGATGTAAAGAAAATATTGAGCATTCTTACATAGACACTAGAGGAACAACTCTGGATAAGTTATTTGAGGGCTGTTCTTTTGTACTGAAGAGAAAACACCGAAGGCAAATAACATAATCCACAGACCACTTAAACGAATGCTAAGTTTTGTGCTGTTCATCTTCATAGCGATAAATTGATTTAGTAGCAAGCTTTTATGGCTTGGTTAGTTTGCAGGGGGAGCTTGTGCCGAAGCAGCAGCCCTCAATTTGGTCTTGAAGCAATTTGATTTTCAGAAAAAGTGGTTTGAGGTTTGTTGCTGAAACATTACCAAAGACATTGCTTTCTTCTGTGCATGGTGCTAGTGAATGTGCCATGAACAAGGGCAAACAAGTATTGGCTGGATCAATCCTAGGTAGGTATTTGAGTGGCGATCAGTGCGGAAAGTAACCTAGTGGATACAGGGCCCTGAGGTTTGTACTGCAATAAGACTGATGATATTTTTTCTTTTAAATTTCTTCTAGGCCAGAATTTCCAAGGCAAGAATTTGTTAGGGCAGGAGAATATACAAGGCCAGAATTTGCAATATTTGTAGGAGAGATAACTCCTGAGGTGGATGATTTCTTGCTCTATGACTACTTTTTCAAAAGGTATCCTTCATCTGTAGACTGTAAAGTGGCCACAGATCTGCTGGGATATTCCAGGTAATTGCAGATTAATATTTTTGTGATTAGTAATGATGTATTGGGATTCTCAAAGTTTTTTTATAGCAAGTCCGCCCATCAAGAAAAATGGTTTGAACGTTATTAAAATAAGCAAGTTCAATTTAAGATAAAAACAGTGATTAAACTGGCATTGTTTAGTCTTGTCTTGACTATGAGCCTAGGCAACTGCATGGAAGAAGAGGGAGCAGGGCAGATATGCTCATTGCAGGAAAGATGTACCTTCAAGGGAAGCAAAATGAACTTGACAGAAGTAGGGAGTTGGTCATAGCTTTGTTGACAATAAGTGATGGGGGGCTGAAGAAGGAAGGTGAACAACAAGATAAGATCTATATTCAGACTCTTGGTCTATAAAGACATACAACAATATTTGAGAGCAAAGGTCTTTAAACTTTTGTTTAATAACCACTTACAGTTTTATACAGATGCCTGATCTAGTTTTTGATAACTCTTATAAGCTATAACATCAGTAGCTTTTACCAGTGGTGCATCAGATAGGAAGCTAATAATCAGATCATTAAGTAATCTATATGTAATGATCTGATTATTAGATTCGTATCTCATGCACACTTACCTGAGAATAAGATCTATTGGTGACTTTCTGTTCACTCAAGGGGATGGTGATCCTCACTGATGTCCTCTAAACACCAGAGCTGCATCTGTCCCACGTAATCCTACTCCAGAGGGTCTCCCAATCTTCCAGTGTGGTTTTGCAGAGGGCTGTTGGGCCAAGGAGGGGGCAGGGAAGTGCAATCCTGTGTGTTCCTTTTCACACATGCACCTTAAGTTACAACTTCATTGAATACAGTTCTGAGCATAGGATGATACGCTAGTATTGGCAACCTTCAGTCTTGAAAGACTATGGTATCGCGCTCTGAAAGGTGGTTCTGGAACAGCATCTAGTGTGGCTGAAAAGGCCAATCCGGGAGTAACAATCCCTTCCACACTGGGAGCAAGTGCAGTCTGTCCCTGGTCTGTCTCCCTGGCTATGGGCCTTCCTTCTTTGCCTCTTTGCCTCTGACTGCTGGCAAAGTGTCTCTTCAAACTGGGAAAGGCCATGCTGCACAGCCTGCCTCCAAGCGGGCCGCTCAGAGGCCAGGGTTTCCCACTTGTTGAGGTCCATCCCTAAGGCCTTCAGATCCCTCTTGCAGATGTCCTTGTATCACAGCTGTGGTCTACCTGTAGGGCGCTTTCCTTGCATGAGTTTTCCATAGAGGAGATCCTTTGGGATCCGGCCATCATCCATTCTCACGACATGACCGAACCAACGCAGGCGTCTCTGTTTCAGCAGTGCATACATGCTAGGGATTCCAGCACGTTCCAGGACTGTGTTGTTAGGAACTTTGTCCTGCCAGGTGATGCCAAGAATGTGCCGGAGGCAGCGCATGTGGAAAGCGTTCAGTTTCCTCTCCTGTTGTGAGTGGAGAGTCCATGACTCGCTGCAGTACAGAAGTGTACTCAGGACGCAAGCTTTGTAGACCTGGATCTTGGTATGTTCTGTCAGCTTCTTGTTGGACCAGACTCTTTGTGAGTCTGGAAAACGTGGTAGCTGCTTTACCGATGCGTTTGTTTAGCTCAGTATCGAGAGAAAGAGTGTCGGAGATCATTGAGCCAAGGTACACAAAGTCATGGACAACCTCCAGTTCATGCGCAGAGATTGTAATGCAGGGAGGTGAGTCCACATCCTGAACCATGACCTGTGTTTCTACGCCATTAGGGCGCAATCCTAACCAACTTTCAAACACCAAAGTAAGGGCAATGCAGCTCTGAGGTAAGGGAACAAATATTCCCTTATCTTGAGGAGGCCTCCATGACTGCCATACAACTGCAGGATGCAGCATATGCCCCATTGGCACAGCTGTGTCAGTGCTGCAAAGTTGGTTAGGATTCGGACCTTGATGTGTTGGCAAATAAGATAAGGCATCCTTGCCCACTGTGTCAAGTAAGCATTGCAAAACCCTGCTATAGTATGTCATGGTAGATATGTTGATATGTACCATGGTGGATATGTTTAGTCCTACGTTATTTCAGAACATGCAACTTATATTAAGAGAACAGGTGCTGTTTCTGGTGATGGTGATCTTCATTGAACAAAATCGGTTCATGGGGAAAAGAAGAATCCAGGTTCAAATGTAAGCAGATGGGTGAATTAATTCTGTAAACAGAATAACTCATTTGAATTTCCTTAGACAGTTCAATTTAGTACCTCTTTTTGCCATCAGAAAACCACAAATTTCTGATGGCAAAAAGAGGTATTAAATTGAATTGACTGTCCAATGACAGTCTAATGAAATTCAAATGAGCTATTCTGGAGTCACCTTTTATAGCAGTGATAACATTTTGAGGTGTTCATGACATCAAGTGCCTTGTTAGGGTGATCTGACCTTTAATGGACTGCAGGAGGAACCAGGAACAAAGTCTTGCATGTCCTCAAACATAATGCCCAGTTGACTGAAGCTGGCCATTTCCTCTCATTTCTACTCAATCCACTCCCCTGCTGCTCTACTGATATCTCAAAACTATTGAGTCACTGATTGTGCTCAGTTTGCATTGTGTGGCATTTTTTCCCCTTTAACTTTCAAATGTACTTATTTCTGCATACTGTACCTAGAATGTTCCCTGGCTATGTAGCAAGCACTACTTGGCTTCAAGTGATCTCTTTGTGTACGCACTAAAGCACATGAGTTTGCTGTTAATTATATCTTGTCAGTTCTGAAGTACGATATCAGATTGTTTGAATGCTAATACTTTATGCTGGTGTACGTTTTAAGGAGATAAATTTGAGAGTACCACTAATTTCAAAAGGAATCATTGTAAAGAAGCTTCCAACAAGTGCATATGTTGTTTTAGTTCACTTTTGTAGCCTTGAGATGAAACCATTCCAGAAGGCTTTTAAAACATCAAGGAATGTAAACAGTAAATTTGAGCTAAAATGTAACATTTATTTTTATTTGTTCAGTTTATCCTGTTCTGTCTCATGTGTTCAGAGCAGCTTCAGTAGAATATTTTCTGTGTCTTTGCTGGTGTTATTAAAACTTGTATTTTAAAATTGTCTAGGGGTTATGGCTTTGTCAGATTTTCTGATGAAGGTGATATGATGAGAGCATTGCAAGATTGCCAGAATGCACCTGGTCTAGGTGGGAAACGAATCCGATTGACTTTAGGAATTTCTAAAAGGTAATGAGAAATTACCCATTGTAGTTGAAAAATGTCTTAAGAACTTGTCATTACTTGTCATTTGCTAAGCAACCGATTTAGGCTTCAGATTCTTTTTGAAACTATATCAGCCAGATGGCTTTTAAGGCCAGAATTTTCCAACAGCATTTAGTAAAGTAGTTAAAAAACCAAAATAGACAAATGGCTTAATGCAGATGCAGTTGTCTTGCACAGGGTGCCCTTGTGCAAGCAGAATGTTCCTTTCATTCATAGAGGGTACCTCTAGTGTTGGCACTGGAAGTTTGGATGCTGCCTTTGATTTAAGTAACGAGCAGCCCGATCCTAAGCTGTGCTGCATCCAGAGCAGCTTAGGAGCAGACTGTAGGTCTCCTCATGGTGATATATTACGCTGATTAAAGCTCTAGCATCTATATGAGGCTTCTTAAATTTGGATCAGTTATTTAGCTGGTGCAAATCTGGGAAACCCAAAGTAACGCCAGGCCAACTGGGAGGGGTTAGGGTACAGTGTGTGCTGCCACTGCTGATCCCGTCACCTTCTGGGCCCAAACCTCCCTCTTTTCCGCCCTGCCCCCAAAATGCCTGCTCCTCACCTCTAAATTGCCCTTTTACCACCTTCTCCCAGCCCCCACACCACCTGCTGCAAGCCTTCCTGCACCAGCTGATGTAAGGTCGGGATTCAGTTCTGCTGGGCTGGCATAGACCTTCACACTGGCCCAGCCCGCTCTTGAGTAGTCACATGCAACACTTTGAGCTAATGGAGGATGGCTGTGCCAGCTCAAGTGAAAGTTAGGATTGTGCTGTTATTTGGCTGAGTTTCTTTGCTTGTGTGGATATGTAGTTTTAAGTATATCTTTTTTAACCCAAAAATCACAAGCAGAGTTTTCAATATCTGCTTCAGATGGTCCTGATGCCAAAATTACTTTGCTATATCAAGCAATAAAGACACTATTATACTAACTAAAAATTTTAGGTAGTGTAAAAGTATCTTTAGTGGCTGAGGCATCCAAGTAATGTTGATTTTGGCTTCAGGACAATCTAAGAAGTGGAAAACTTTATTTAAATCATTCCACCGTGTTCTAAAACAACTGCTTTTGCTTTGCTGGTAAAGTAATGGGTCTGTTTTCAGGCAAACATAATTGTGATTGTGATCACAATTGATTCTGAAAATGTTAATGATAGTTAATCTGATGCTTGCTTACTCGAAAGTGAGTCTCACCTAATTTACTAGTTCTTATTCTTAAGTTTGTATGTATAAGGTTGCAGCCTCAAAGTAAATTGGAGTACAGGACCAGCTGTATCTGTGGATTTGGGATCTGTGGATTTCAGTATCTGCAGTCCCCAAACTCATGGGTTGGACCCACATGGACCCTCTGGAATTGAGGGGAGCTGTGCCCTCCAAAGGCCCTCTGAAGATCTTTAAGGCCTTAAAATATCACTTCTGGTTTTGCCCCAACACTCAAAACTTCCTCTGGAGGTGTGGGGGGCACAGCCCCTGGAACGCAGCCCCTGCAGAAAGAGGACAGCCTGTACTTCAGTAATAACTTGTAGTTTGTAGAGTTGTATGCTAACCTAACCTTGTGTTCCTTGAACAAAAGCTTCTGAAGGATTGTTGTGCCCATGGAAGTGGCCCTTCCATGTGTTTTGACTTGTTGTGAATGGAAGGAATTTCTGTTCACAGATTGCAGAGTTAGGATCTAGCCCCTGAATTTTGGTGTAGGGATTTCCATATTGTTACTAAGTTTTATCTCAGGTTTTTGAGAAATTCTAAAGGGAGCATTTTGTATCTTGCATGTCAGGTTGAAAGCAGAATTTCAGAGGTACCAGCCCTATAGCTATAATGACTATTACGAAGACTATCAGAACTACTACCGCCAGTATAATTATGAAAGAAACGATCGCTTTGACCGTTATGATCGCTTTGACCGTTTTGATCGAAGCAGCCGTTTTGGTGACCGTTTTCCTGACCGCTATCCTGAGCATTTTGGAGAACGTTTTCCTGAACGTTATGCTGAGCGCTTTGGACCTCGCTTTGGTGAACGCTATGGAGATTACCCTGAATTTGGAGATTACCCTGAATTTGGAGATTATGCTGATTACAGTGACTACAACTACAGCTATGCCTCTTATGATAGGATGCAGCAAGCTGGAAATATGGGGCAACAATCCATGAATCCAGCTATATTTCAGGTATTTACATATGTTTCTTTATCAGAGACCATTCTTGCTGGTCCTGTGTATGAAAGATGATTGCATACTTTAAGCATGCGTGTTGGCTGTTTATTAATATGCTTGTCAAAATAAAATTGTAGTAACTAAAATGGAGGTTCTGAGTGGGCAGACAAAATCTATGGGTTTATGTAGCTTTTAATAGGACCTATGTAGAGTTAAGCCAAAATGAAGGAATGCCTTGCTACTCAGAATAATTCAACTTGCCTCTTTAACTATGTGTACTGTTATTAAATCATAGTATTTATAATTTTCAAGTTTATGTAAACATTTGTCTTTTCTACATTTAAAAAATAATTTGGTGTTCATGTTGTACAGAAATGCTTGCATAGTAAGGTACTCAAAATGCAACTCAGTTCAGTTTTCAAATCACAAACTGATGCCTTTTGAAAGGGAAAGAATCTGGGGATTGAGTTGTATCATTTTTATAATCTGTTACTTCAACCCTTACATTTTTTTTAAGTAGTAGTTTCATTCTTAAAAATGTTTTGTTTGCTTTTTCTTTCAGGACCCTTCTGCTATGATGATAAATGATGATTTAGTAACAGAAGGTAAGTTTGATATTAGAACTTCTAAATAAATTTTTTCACTCTGCCCTTTCATTGAGCACATTACAGCAAAAAGTAGTGGCTTCCATTGTCTGAAAAGTTCCTTTTAAGCAGCCTATGACAGTTAATTGCTTTTGTGCATTTAACAAAAATGGGTATACCACAAATAAGATGAGGTCATGTAGTATGGATGTACAGACGAATTTCTCAACATCATAGCTAGTACAAGGAATAGTACATTATGCAAATCAGCATTCTTTATTAAATGCTCAGATATTTATTTTTATGAATATTTATATACTGCATTTTAACAAAACAGTTTGCAAAGCTGTTTACAGAGCAAATCAAATAACTAAATTAAAAAAATTACAAATCTGTAGTCATGTGGCTCCATCTGTTTTTCCTTTGCCTGCTGCATGTTTTGTTCCCAAATTTAAAGTTCACTGTGATCTGCAACAATGACTGCAACTCCAAAAACTTTGCATCCAACACATTCCTTTAACTGTTCTGTACTGAACCCTATATGCTCTAAGGTGAAATATTCTGAAATGCAGGTGAATCTCAAAAGTAGTTTGTGGGTGGGGGTTAGAAAAGAGCTGTTTTTATTAAGTCTTTTGTTGAACTTGTGCTAGAACCTCTTTAGTATGCCTTTAAAGACTATGCTATTGAAGAGAAGCCTGTTTCTGCTTTCCTGGAGATAATGCACAATGCATGGAAGTAGTTATGAAGTACAAAAAAATTTGCATTTTGATTTTGTAAAAATTCTGTAAAATCTTTATGGTTACTTTGTTAGGGAGTTACATAACTCTTGGGGACATTTTTAGAAGACTGCCCTTTGTTTTCAGATATTGAAAGGATATTTTCAGTCTTTATCTCTTCTACATTGTAAATTCGCTTCTGTAAAACTTCAGAAGAAACTGAATTTGAAAATATGCCCCCTTGTCAGCTCTTTAAGTGGTGGAAAATGATCCCCCCAATCCTTAAAAAGTTTCCAGCTGTCTAGGTATTTGCTTACTGACTTTTTGTTGTTTATTTGAATAGATCCACAACTACATGTGGATGTCCACAGAATGAACAGAGAATTTATGGTGAGAAGTGAAGAACTCTTTGACACACTTATGAGCTGTCATTGGCAACCTCTGGATACGGTCACTTCTGAGATCCCAACTGCTTTCTAAAAGTGTCTTATGTTAACACCATAGCATGACCATTATGACCAAGGTGCTAAATTGACATTTCTTCTACATTACTTTAGATCCTAAGTTATAAAGCACAGTGATGGATTTTTTTTTGCTATGCTTTGATGGCCTTTGTATTTTTTGTTCCTCACTCTTTATCTTGAAATCATGTAAATATTCTAGAAATGTAAAGAGTTAGAGTCTAAAAATAGACTTGTCTATGTAAATAATAAAACTTCCTTTCTGCAAATATGATAGTTGGAATCTCTTGTTTGCCTTGCTAAATATATCATCTTCTAGATTTCAAAATTGAAAATTGGATTTTCTGTTTCAATCCTCTAATCCAGCTGTCTCCAAGATTTTTAAACACAACCAACTATGAAAACTGACTGCAAGTCTTAAATCTACATATTTTAGACTACCATCTGATTTGGATAGAAAGATTTTAGAAAATTATTTTTAGATTAGCACTTGTTGGATACACAATATGTTTTTAAGTGGCAGGGCTAGATATCTGAATGCTGCTCAACATAGGAATATAATGTTGATACCACTCCCCTGGTAACTGCACCTCCATGGACCCCAAAGCTGCAGATAAAAGGGGACCTTATACTTAACTGTGGTACCAAGCACTCATTGCTCTTCCTTTGCAGCCCGTTATAGAATGCTAGAAGCATCCATCTGGAATGCTGGAGGAGGGAGACAACTAACAGGAAACTTCCTGTTAGCATTCTGCCTGTCTCCTTCCACTAGCTTACTCCAGCAGGCTGCAAAGGAAGAGAGATGAGTGCTTGATATCACAATAAAAGAAAACAGATAAGTAACGGGCATGTTCACTGTAATGGGAGAATCTTGGATAAATGGATACAGGGGTAGGGAGAGGCCTGTAATCAGTTTAATCCTGAGGATTGACTATTTACTTAACCCAATGCATACAATATGTGTATCTTTATCTATCTACTAGCATCAGTCTCTACCAGGAAAGAATATTATGTTTAAACATCATGAAGCATTTAGCTAACAGTAACCACTGAGCTAGAGATCTCAATTAAGACATAATGCTTTGCAGATTGACTCCAAAATGAACTGTTCACCCCAAATTTCAACACTTATACAACCCTTTACACAACCCAAGATTTCCAATGTTTTAAATATATCTAATTTTCACTTCAAAGGCTGACCTTAGCAATTTGCAATAATAAAATAGTTAACAAGAAAACAAAGCATAACTTTTGAGCAGAAATATTAGGGGGCTAAGTAGGGAGAAGGAGCTCCATTTTGGAGGGGAAGGGGGAATCAATGGAAAGGTGATAGCAGTGATAGCTAAGTTAGTGTGAAGCAGGACTTTGGATGATGACCTGAGTAAGCAGGACTTTGGATGATGACCTGATGATGATCCTCAGTGCATCCGAATTAGCAATGTGACTGTTGTAGTGACTGTCCAGGAGGTTATTGTGTCTTTTCTCACATTTCTTCCATTGAGGTTCGTCAAGTCAGTTTGTGGTGTGTGTTTTTTCAACCATATGTATAATCGTACCCCCCCCAGTCTACTGATATTGCATCATGTGCTGACAAGGAAAAATTCCCATGCTTTATAGCTGTTTGCATTAGATGTAAATTAATGATTTTTTTTTCAAAAATGAAATTATAGCTGTAGTTTTGTGCTTGCCTGACAGCTTCCCTGAATTCACTGGAACACCTCATGGTAAACTTGCCTAAAATTGGGCTGCATGTGAGTTAATAGCTCTACCTCAACACAATTCATTTTAATTAACTTAATATCCTTCCTGTCACAACTATTATACAGTTATTTATGCAGGACTCTTGCTGTCTTGTGTGCTCCCTGGGGCATTTGGTGGGCCACTGTGAGATACAGGAAGCTGGACTAGATGGGCCTATGGTCTGATTTAGTGGGGCTGTTCTTATGTACTAAATATATAAATTGTTTTCTTTAAATTTTTCATGAAGCAGTGAACATACCTAACAAAACAAGAACTGAAATTTAAGAAACAAAGGTCAAGATACTAAAGCTTCACCAGAAACCAAAACTAACACCCTTAAACAGCAGGGGAACAAAGAAATCTAAACCAATCAAAAGCAGAACATAAAAGATTTCCAGCACTTTAAGGTGACTAGTGTTTTTTAATGGTGGTTGTTCTGCAAGATTCAGGGCCCAATCCTATCCAACTTTCCACCACCACTGCAGCCGCAATGTAGCCCCAAGGTAAGGAAATGAACATTCCTTTATCTTGAGGCCTCTGACTACCTCCCCACCACAGAATGCAGCACATGCCCCATTGATACGGCTGCACTAGAAAATTGGATTGGATTGGATTGGGCCCTCACATGTTTAACTAGAGCAGTGGTCTTCAACCTTTTTTCATGACCCCAAGGAAAATTGAAGGAGACTGGGGATCCACCACTGAACCTGGGACCCAATCTGCCTCATTTCTGTCTAACTCATGTCCTCACAACAACCCACAGGTTGTACTCACAACAACCCACAGGTTGAAGAACACTGAACTAGAGCATAATTTAAAATATGCCTGTTTTCAGCAGTATAACTCATTTGCTTTGGTGTGGGTTCTAACAAGTTTACTATTATGTATGCCAAATGTTTAAATATAAGCAGAGTACCAGACAAGCAAAGACAGAATTCACAGTAAAGTACTGTTCATCAGTTAAACATAATTCTTGTGAAAATCAATGGGGCTTTAGAGCCCAATCCTTAGAGCAGGCCTACTCAGAAGTAAGTCCCATTATAGTCAATGGGACTTACTCTCATGAAAGTGTGGATAGAATTGCTACCTAAGTTCCTGTAAGTTTGCTCCACAGCAGTGTTTCTCAAACTGTGGGTCGTGAGCCAATTTCAGGTGCATCCCATTCATTTCAATATGTATTTTATGTATTCATTAGACTTGATGCTACCATGGTATGTGACTGCATTTGGGAAGTGAACAGGTTACTATGTATCTCAATGATAGTCAGGGCTTACTCCCTGGTAAGTGTGGATAGAATTGCAGCCTTTGGGGAATTTTTTAAAAAAACAGATCAGCTGCTGCTTAGGGTTAGGAAGGTTCTTTTTATTTTAAATAATTTTTTTAACTTATTGTAAACTTCTAATGTGCTTAATTAATGTGATTTTGTCATATGGGGGTGTAAAAATTTTCCTACTAGATGATGTCACACCTGGTCATGACGTCATTTCCAGGTAAATGACATCACTTCCGGTGGGTCCCCATTCCAGAAGTGGGTCCCAGTGCTAAAGGGTCTGAGCAGCTCTGCTCCAGGGGAGCAAAACATCTGCTGCTTCGTCTTGCGCCCAGCAACAGCAGAGCTCCCTCCAGTGCCGCCCCAGATTGCAGCAGCAGCAGCTGCTGGGCGGGGGGGGGGAGGAGAGAAGCACAGCACCTGACTTTCAGAACGTCACTGCGAACGCCCGTCATTCTCCGTGACGCACATCGCGAGACTCAGCGGCGCTCCTCGTGCTGCAGAACAGCAAGCGGAAGCTGCGACAGTTCCGCCTCGAAACTATATTTCCCGTGAGCCATCGCGGGCGCGCGGTGTTAGAACGCCACTGATGGCGGCCGGGGCGGTCGCGGCTTAGTGACGCGATGACGGGCGGGCGGGCGCGCTGTGGTTGGTCGGGGCTGAAGAAAGGAGGGAGGGGGAGCCTGAGGCGGGTTGGACGGTGACGGGGAAGGGAGGGAAGTGGAGCGGCGGGGACGGCCTCGGCCTCAGCCTCGGCGCGCGCCAGGGAGCGGAGGCGTTCTGTGAGGGCGCGAGGAGGCCGCGCGGCCGGGCATCGCCATAGAGACCGTGACAGCACAGAGCGGGATTGGGGCGGGGGGCGGCGCGAGGGGAGTGCGCGCCGGGGGGGCTGGGCCGGGCCTCTGTGTGAGCCGCGCGCCCGCGGGGTGGGAGGGAAGCGGACCAGGTCGCAAGATGGAATCGGGGGCAGGCGGCGGGAAGATCCGGACGCGGCGCCACCACCTGGCAGGGGCCGCCTCCAAGCCCTACCCGAAGAACAAGCAGGTGAGGGGCCGCCGCGGGAGCCCGAGAACCCCGGAACTGGCGGGAGGCGCCTGTCCCCCGCGGCCTCAGGAGCAGCCGGGCCACGCGGGCCTCCCTTCTCCGTGGGGCCGGAGTGGGGCTCGCTCCTGAGCAGCAGGCATCGGACCCGGGAGCGAGCTCCGCTGACTGCAGTGGGCCTTCCTTCTGAGTAGACAGCCGTAGGATCGGGCTGCGAGGCTGCGATCCTGGCCACACTTTCCTGGGAGTGAGCCCCGTTGGCTCTGTGGGTCTGAGGAGCCCCCTGGGGCTGCGGTATCCAGGGGGCGGGGAAGGTTACGGCAGTGGGATTCCCCTTTTCCTTCCCCCCCCCAAGTGCTGGCGTGCTTATGGGATCCCCCCCCCCCGATTTCTGTGGAGGAGGGAGGGAGGGAGAGAAGGCGCTTTGATTTCGTTCTCCTTCATAGTCGTTCTCATTGGGATCTTTTGCGAGGGTTTCCATTTGGGAGCGTGGTTGTCCTTCCTTCACACAAATCGTAGAGAGCTTAAGGTTGAAATCTGGATGTGTGCCCAGTGTCCTCGAAGGCTGCAATCTTATATACTTGCACACGGGAGTAAGTCCCATTGGACACAGTAGGGCTTACTTCTGGGTAGACATACCTAGGCTTGTGCTCTTGGTCTTCAAGATTTCATGAGTAGTTTTGTTTTGCCTGCTTAAGTGAATGCTCCTTAAAAATGGGAGGCAAAATATGAATTGTAATCTGTAAACTAGACTTGCAGTCTGAATGTTGCACTTAGGGACCATGGTGATTTACTTTGACCTAAGTCGGTTTTAAAATTAGAAAGAACCCACATTTTAATCATTCTGGGATGATCCGTTGTATTATCTTAAGCACGTATGGGATGTTTGAAGCCTTTCAGTTTATAGCACATTTAAAGAACAGTTAAATGAGCCTTTGTTATGTGGTCTTGGAAGAATGCTCAAATGGAGTTGTATTATATAATTGACTTGGAAGTTATAGTTGTATTAAGCAGCTGAAAAACAGTCATCTTATTTATTGTAATTTTCCCAAAAGCTAATACAGTACTGTATTACTTCCTCAAGTATACATTGTATACTTTCCCAAAAGTAACACAGTACAGACGTGTTGATAGGAGCTGCTCTCAAGTTGTACAACAGTAATAGTAGTTCTGTAGTTCTGAAATCTGAAAATTGGGAGCTTAAAATTTTTTTTAGTGGGGATTAAAAGTATGCTGCATGTAGTGTACACCAGTGGTTCTCAAACGTTTTAGCCCAGGACCCACTTTTTAGAATGAGAATCTGTCAGGACCCACTGGAAGTGATGTTATGGCCAGAAGTTTCATCATCAAGCAGGAAAAATAGTTAACAATCCTAGGCTGCAATCCTATCCACACTTACCCAGAAGTAAGCCCCATTGACTATCATTGTTAAAAGCATGTACATTGTAGCCTGTTAAAAGTACAGATCTCCCCAAATGCAGTCTCATACTATGTTGGCATCAAGTCTAATATACTCAAAAGAAATACTGAAATGAATTGGGGAGCCATCTGAAATTATCTTGCGATCCACCTAGTGGGTCCCAACCTACAGTTTGATAAACAGAGCTGTACACATTTTGGCCAGTTACTCTTTCTCAGCCTAACGTATCTCAGAGTTTTTGTGCGGGATGGGAAGAATGTATATGCTTCCTGTGTTCCTTGTAAGAAGGGCATAATATAAAATATAGTAAATAAACCAATAAAATTATGGACTTTTTAAGGGTCTCATTAAACCTTAGGGCTGTAAGATCTTCTGCTTTAGGTTAATTAAAAATGTATTGGAATATCTGTAGGCTGCAACCAAAAGACAGTTGATATGTGAAAGCAGTTGTCCAAGTTGTAGGTTAAACTTTAAAGAGTGGAAAATGAAATTGCTTGATTTAAAGTGGTTTTGTTCAAAAAAGCTCTATGCGTTTTCTTTTGAAAATCCCTAAAAGTATAAATAGGAGGTTGAGAGCATTGTTCTTTAAAGTCTTTTTAAAGCACCATGCATTGTAATGAAAGTTTATTGATCAATTTAATACACTGGAGTAGGTGCAAGTTTACAGCCATAATCATGACCCCAGTACAAAGGGGAGTTGTGTGGAATAGGGGTTTCTGGTAGGTGCATGTTATGCAGGGGTGAGAAAAAATGTAACTGCCAAAACTCTCTCATCATATGTATCACTGCGGTAGAGTTCTTTCCATCCTCTTAGCTGGGCATTCCCATTTTGTTATATTTAATAGTTACAATCTAATTCTGTACATATTTAAAGTTGGGGATGCATGCGGTTTACTGTAATTACGCTACTTGGATTTACATGGGTGAGCAGTTTATAGGTATGGTTGTGTCATCAACCTCCCCCCTCCCCCCACTTTGTTCTGTTTGTATAGCATGGCAGTGTTATTGTTTCACTATAAACCTCATGTAATTGTTTTAGTTATGGGTTTATTTGAAAAACTAGTTTAGGAGGTATAGCTTAATTTCTTGGAACTAGTTTTACAGTGGAGAAGGCAGATAGAGCAATTTATGCAATTATTTTCTAAACCCAGTTAGACTTTGTCTTTGTTAGAGGAATGCGTAAATCTTGAAAATCGAAATCCCTGTAAACTTTGTTTAAAGATTTGATTTAGTGTCTTTAATCGTATTGGGAATTATTTTGTATTGTCAACCTTCAGTCTCGAAAGACTATGGTATCGTGCTCTGAAAGGTGGTTCTGGAACAGCGTCTAGTGTGGCTGAAAAGGCCAATCCGGGAGTGACAATCCCTTCCACACAGGGAGCAAGTGCAGTCTGTCCCTGGTCTGTCTCCCTGGCTATGAGCCTTCCTTCTTTGCCTCTTTGCCTCAGACTGTTGGCAAAGTGTCTCTTCAAACTGGGAAAGGCCATGCTGCACGGCCTGCCTCCAAGCGGGCCGCTTAGAGGCCAGGGTTTCCCACTTGTTGAGGTCCATCCCTAAGGCCTTCAGATCCCTCTTGCAGATGTCCTTGTATCGCAGCTGTGGTCTCCCTGTAGGGCGCTTTCCTTGCACAAGTTCTCCATAGAGGAGATCCTTTGGGATCCGGCCATCATCCATTCTCACGACATGACCGAGCCAACGCAGGCGTCTCTGTTTCAGAAGTGCATAAATGCTAGGGATTCCAGCACGTTCCAGGACTGTGTTGTTAGGAACTTTGTCCTGCCAGGTTATGTATATAAGAAGAATTTAACAGTGTATGGCATTTCTGAGCAAATAAAATATACTGTTCCAAAATGACACTAATTTTCCTGTATTATGGCTAGCTAAACCCTATTAAATGTAAGTGAATTGAGAACTACCGGCAGTTTCCTAGTTTGCTTGTTTTTTTCCACAAAAAATCATTTCTACTTATAAGCAGATTCCATCCTTATTTTTGTTTGTTTTTAGCGGTTTTGACTTGTAAAGCTTGAAACCGCATCTCTGTGAACAAAAAAGTTTTTCAGTAAAAATAATTGCCCTAATCTCAACAGCAGTTTCTCATAGAAGCATCTCTCCAAACTACTTTTTAGTGGTCATATATTATCCAAGGGATAGTAACTATTTGGTTTAAATAAATAAATCCCAGTGAATAGTAGATAAGGGTCTCTTTGCATTTTGAATATGGCTTATTTGTTTTCTTTGTGAGTGTAAACACTCTGAAGCAGTTTGAACATGCTTATCATTTTTGCATGGTGCTTTCTGAGTGTTCAGGGCGCCTTCTGTATATCATTCTTGATGCAGGGAAGTATAATTCCTATATTGTGACTGAGAAGTGGGAGGAGATCTGATGGCCATGCTTCACAGTGTTGCATAACTGCTACCAAAGAGAAACTTTTCAAGTTATGCATGAGGTAGTACAGTGTATGTTATTAGAACAAGCACTACTCTAGAACAGAGGTATCTGACTCTGTGTAACAACTTTGGTCAACGTCTTTCCGTGAACACAAGAGCATTTCCATGAATTGAAGACACTTCTGAGTGCCATCCATTATTTGTTTCATTTTTGACTTGTTCCTCCTCCCAGGAAGTCAAGGTAGTGTGCATTGTTTACTTCACCTCTTTCATCATCACGCTGTACCTGTGAGGTTGGTTAGGTTGGATGTGACTGACTCATCCACATTCAACCAGTGAGCTTTATTACTGAGCAGGAATTGAATTTGGGTCTCCTCCGTCCTAGTTCTGTGCAACTGCTACACCACACTGACTACAGTTTATGTTCTTAATAGATTATATCCAAGAAATTCGTGGTTTCTACTATATTTTATTTTAATATATACACATATGTGATGCTGGAGCTGTACGAGTGAAGAATTCTATATTTCTCCCTTTGACTTCTCAAAAATGTTCTCTCATTAAGAGAGATGGTCTTTTTCAACTGTGTCTTTGGAATTTTTATAGACTTTTATAAAAATTTGCAATTAGAAAAACCTTTAGGGTTCCTCTTAGTGGAACAATGAATCCACTTTAATCCATCCAAATCCCAAGTCTGTAAACAATATTGTAACTACTTAATGTTAGAAGAAGTTACTCCTAATATATATATATTACAATCAGTTTTACAAATGAAATTTGTATATAATGCATGGGCGGATTCCACGTATTAAATCAGTAGTCATCATTCCTTCATAAAAGTTAACCTTTAGGTTCCTTTTGTAACTCAACTGTTGTCACACTTTGTTGCTTTACTTTTTATAGCTTTAAAATAAAGTTTCTTTCAAAATTAAACTTATCAATTTTATTAACACTTGATCAGTGCCTACTTCACCTTCTACCACTTTCTCAGTTCCATATCATGCAGAGTGAGGAAAGGTAGGAAGAAAATATTTTTTAAAATCAAGTATTTTCTGACATCCCTCCTCAAAAAATGAATTTAGAATATTGCTGTATAGTATGGTAGCATTGTTGTCTGCCTAGTTGATCTAAGAATAATTCAAATAAATCATAATTAGGTCATCCTCTTCAAAAGTTCAGGATGCTTAATAATAAAAAGATTACAGCCACCATAAGAACCTCATGCTTATCCCAGTCACAAGTTGCTTGCCCAAATATAAAGGTCTTGCATTGCTTCTAGAGAAGAGGCTCAAGTCTTGTCAAATCACTGGAGAATGGGAATTCCAAAGTTGAACAGTGGCCATTGACAGTGAATTTCTGTGTACCATCACCATTTGGTTTCATATTGAGAAGGTACCATTGGTAGGTTGTTTCTCATATGTCCATAGAGGCCGCAATGAGACATGGTAAAGTATGATTCCAAGTTCCATGAAGGCTTTGTGAGCTTCTTGGAGTCCTATAGTGATGATTTGGAAGGGGTGTGATATTATCTTTTTGTTATGAACAGATCACTCAGGTGGGGCTTACTCTAGTTTCTGACTTCTTCAGGATTGGGGGATCTAGGATGATCTGATCCCAGAGACTTATGAATCCTGATGTCACTCTGAGACTGGTAACTTTGAGTACCTGCTGAATTTCTGGAATAGAGAAATGACCTGGCCCATCACTGTGATCACTCTTATGTGTCCTTGTGCATGTCACAACCAAGATGACTTGTTGGTTTGGGGCGGGAGGAGCTATTGGCAATGAAGGTTTTAGGGAGACTGCTAGAGTTGTGGAGAAAGATTTGTGATAAGTCTAAACCTATTTGAAGAACTAGTTCATGTGGCAGTGATGGTAGCACAGAGTGCTTTTCGTCAACCATCTGGTACATGCAGAGTTAGCCAGCAAAGTCATACCAGTTAGTAAAGTGCCCAGAACAGAGGGAACTGAAGACAATATGGTGGCCCATTGTGACCAGTTTGCAAGATACTTGTAGATAAAGTCATGTATCCCTTCTGACTTGGATGTCACATTGAACACACACCCTATTGTTGTGTTATTGCTCTCTGTTTGTCCAGTTGATATGGTTTCTTTCCAACTTGTGCAGCCTCTGTATGTGAGTACTCTCCTTGGTAGTATGAGAATCTGTGCTTGACTCTTGCCCAGTGTATATGGCTTAAATTGGATGGAAGAGGCCTGTGTGTGTGGGAGGATGCTGCTTTCTTGTGTCAAGGGATCTATTCCCTTTTGTTTGAGAGCATTAATGATTAGATCACTGGTTAGATTCTCCCTTGATCCCATCATATTGAAGAATATTGGTCAGTCTCCGGACTTGCATTTTTGGATAAAGTGCTCAAATGATTGATGGTGACTTGGCCACAGGTTGGAAATGGTTTCATCCAGAGTTTAAGGCAGTTTGGACCACGCAGCCTATTGCTGTTGCTTTTTGTTTGTATTAAAATTGTTTCAAGAAAGGTAACTTTCTATCATTTGAGGTTTATCTTGTTAAAATTGTACTAGATTTTAATCATTACATATGCACATAATTTTTTTCCAGTATTACAGTATTAGGAAGCAAATCATAGTACAAAACTTGTTGTGGTCGTCTAGATTTAAAACTTGACAGGCTTCTTAATTATGTTTCAGTCATAGGGGGAAGGTTGTTTTGGAAAACATATCTAAATGAACTTAAGCTTATGACTTGGAAACTCCTGGTTTCATTAGATCTAACCAGTTTACTGTGGTCCACATTGGAAATTTGTGCTATCATATATTCAGATTTCTTTATGACTGTGCAGGCTAGTGGAATTGTTAGGTTTAAGTGAACATATGAATCTGCCTTTTTATAGACCTTTGGCTTGTCAAGACTAGGCATTTGGCAACAGTTCTAAAAGGCCTTAGTCAAAGATCTTTTTGAATCCTAACTACCTGAATCTCTGACAATGGTATATTGGGTCTTTTAACTGTAAAAGTGTGTTCTCTAAAACTGTGTGTGCACATGTAGTTGAGGTGTGCACTTGCTGAAACTCTGAATTTGGGATTTTGCGTGTGTTTGTGTGTGATGCTTGATATACATATAAATGCCTTCTCTTAGTATGTTTGTTTGCATCGTCCAAGAGGACCATATGACTCACATGGGAAGGGGGTCATAGGAAGAGATCTGCACCTATCGTCCTGGCTCCCCCCCCCCCCGGATTACACCTGCCTTGCGTCATCTGGGTTGGTCCTGTTTCACCTGCAGTTCCCACTAGGCCTCAGTTAGCTGCAGGAAGGGGTTTAGTCATCACACTTGGTCTTTCTCTAATGTCTTGGGATTGTCTTGCCTCCTTGGGAGCAGCTGGATCAACTTTCTGGGTTTTTTCTAGCCAGTTACTTCCTCAGACTCAACCTAGCCAATCCAGTTCCTGGCCTGTAGAAGTCTTTTTGAACTGAGCAAGGGGCCTATTGTCCCTGCCCCTTCCTGCTCTACCCCCAGGTCAGGTCCTCCCATTGGGAGCATTTCGCCTTCCCCTATGTATACAAAAATGCAATTTATGTTAATAGTAAAGAAGTACCCAAAGCAGCTGTAAAAAGGCTGCAAACAATATACAGTATTTGGCTGTGTATTCCTCATCCTTGGTATGAGGCTGTAGTAATGAATTCATTGTCTTTGTTCATTTATTTTTCTTACAACACTTTAATGTAAAGTGTCTTATTGAGTAAATCCCTTTGAATTATTAGAATTTGCATTAGACTGTTTAGGATCACATTATAAGTGTAGCATCCTTTTGGTAGCCTTGCTTTGGCCTATATCAGGGCTGCCCAAACCCCAGCCCCTGGGCCACTTGCGGCCCGCAGAGGGCCCCAATCCGGCCCCCCAGGGAGCCCCCATCTCCAATGGGCATTCGGCCCGCTGGAAACCCGCCGGAGCCCTCGCTGCCCCCGATGCGACTGCTCTTCCCCAATGTGACTGCTCTTTGCAGTGACAGCAAGGAAAAGGCTAAGAGCAGGAGCCCCGCCCATCCACAACCCTCCCATTAGGTTGGGGAGGCTGCAGCTGAGTGCAGGCTTCTGATGGGGGTGAGAAGTCTTGGGTCTGTTTGAGCTGCTTGAGTTTGGCTTGGGGGGGCAGGCACTGAGGAGGGAGAGGAAACTGTGAGTCTATTTGTGCTGCTTGCAAGGGAGAAATCGAGGGATGTTTGAATGCTGCTGGAGAGCATGTCTACTCAGCAGTAAATCCCATCAGACTCAGTGGGGTTTACTCCCAGGAAAGTGTGGATCCGATTGGACTGTGAGTGTGCTTGGGGTCGGGGGCTGGCACTTTTGGGGAGAAGTCCCAGGGATGTTTGAATGCAACTGGAGAGCATGTCTACTCGGAAGTGGGGCTTACTCCCAGGAAAGTGTGTGCTTGGTGTTGGAGGCTGGCGCTGCAGGGAAGAACTCATGGGATGTTTGAATGGGGAGGAAACCTACTGCTTTTGCTTGTTGGGGTTGCTGGCAGAGAGGGAGGAAGGTAGAGGTCCATTTGTGAATGGGGAAATGCACACAGCTCTGTGTCTGCTTCTAAGTTTGTTTGGTGCTGGGTACAGGCTGGGGGAGGGACTGGGAGAGGGAGGCAGGCAGCTCCCTTCTCTGTGTGAATGAGGAGAAACAAACACCTGTCCTGAGGGGGCAGGTGCCCACCAGCTCCCTGACTGATTGTGTTCTTTTGCTGCTGCTTGTTGCCAGGATTGGGGGGGGGGGGGAGTGAGAGTAAAAACATGCTCCTGCATGGGGGGGGAGAAGCCCACTCTGACTCCTCTTAAGTTTGTTCTGTACTTTTCCCAGAGAAGAGGTGTGTTATATGTGTCAGGAATTATTTTAACAACCCCCCTTTTCTGAATCTCATGTGTATTACAAAAAAGCTCAGTAAAATTCATTCATTCATATAAGTGCCGTCTCTAATATATTCATTTGTGTTAATTTATTCAAATTTGAAATGTAAATTTCCCCTAGCCCCTGACACAGTGAGATGATGTGGCCCTCCTGCCAAAAAGTTTGGACACCCCTGACCAATATTCTTACACTGATTTCATAAATTTATGGTATGCTTAATCTTAAACACTACTCTTCTTAAGATACTGATTTGATTGGTAGAAATTCATAATGGTCTGGCTATAGTGAACACACATTTATGGGTTACATGTAGTGAGTACAGCATCACAGTTGCTTAGACTTCTTGAAAATTCTGCTTCATTTGAGGTTTACAGATGTAAATTACTGTTGATACTTGATTGGTGGTTTGTCTTGGGTTGGGTAACCCGAAGAAGATAGCTTGTGCCACTTGTTTTCCACCAATAACCAGAGATACTTGTCCTGAATTTTCTTAAACAATGAATGGTAGCCATGAAAATCTCAAGTTCTTAAATGTAATCATCTGTGCTGTGCAACTATTTATCTGAGGGTTTGAAAATTTTAGTTTTAGTCCACTGAAGTATTTTGTCATGAAAAGAATGCTCCTCGTGCCACATTTTTTTTCATGTTAAAATACTATGTGCTGATTAAATATTGATAAATATTAAACCTGTCAAGAGAGATATAGACACCATCAAGGATCAGAGTTTCCTAGAAAAAAGGAATTTTTAAGCTTTTTAAGAAGCTTAAAAAGTTATTGTGAAAATAACTGGAAAATACTGTGTAAATGAACTGGATCTGGTAAACTTTCTGCAGCAAAATAGCATGCTGGTCATCACAACTCCAAATGATGTTTCTAAAGTGGTAAATGACTTTTGTTTTCTTAGAATGCATTTGCCATAAAAGTTACATACTTGTGTGTCAGTCTTAATCAGTTTTTACTGACTAAGTTACTGAATTATTGTAAAATAGAAGTTATAATGCATGACCAACTTAGAAAGGTCAGAAGAGCTTCCTTACATTTGAAGAAAAAGCTGCAGTGGCATGCTAATTTTTTATTAGTCTTTATTAGGATAGTCCCGGTAAGAATGGCTGTATATGCATTATGTTTTTCTCCACTTGGTATATAAATTCATAATTTTATGACTGGAGGTTTAGGGCGCATTCCTAAGGAGTGTATGCCTGCTTACTGCTGGCTTGCAGTGTCCCAAATGTGCCATTAGGCACATTTGTGGACCTGATTGCTGGTGTTATCCCAGTGCTGGGCTAGTGTCAGCGCTCTGGTGGTCACGTGGACCATTGAACAGTGGAGAGGTAGGTGGGGGGAGGTGTTCCGGGTTGGGGAGAGGATGGGGAAGAGATGCGCTGGGGGAGGGAGCGGGGTGGGAGGGAGATGGGGACCAATTGAGCTTCACTTCACTGGATCCGTAGCCTGTGTTGGGCTGGCTGCCCGTCACAAAGCCTCTTGATTCTACGCCGACCTTTGGGTCGTTGTAGAATTAGGTAGCCCCATTGTGGGGTTACTTGGTTTAGCTGGGGGAAGGGGATGAAAGCCCCTTCTTCTGAGGAAGCAGCAGTGGCTGCTTGGAGCATGCACGATGTGGCGGCAGCCATTTTCGTTGTCGCTGCTGCTCCATGCACCGGGCATTTCAGGATTAGGCTGCCTGTCAAAAGCAGTTTATAAAACTTTTAGCTATACATTTTTCATGATTTGCTTTGTAATTTTGTTTTAGCTAGTGTCTTATAAAAAGGATTGAGTAATGGAAGAGAATGAACCTCTGACACTGCTTCTCAAATGTCACTGCAAACTTCCAAAAATCAAAACAGAGATTACTTAGTTCTTCTCATTACTTAGAGATTACTTAGTTCTTCTCATGCCAACTGTCAGCCTTGCTGGTGAATTAGTTGTTTTCCAAGTGGAAGCCATACACATCCTGGCAGTGGCCAATAAGTAATTAGTTCCAAATCATTCTTCAGCACATCATCTTTTATGTAACTCAAGAGAACAGTTCTTTATCAAATCTAAGAACAGAAGAGGAGCCCTGCTGGATTAGGCCAAGAGCCAGTTTAGCTTCCTGTTTCTCACAGTGGCCCACCAGGTACCTCTGAAAGCATTCCGTCAAGATATCTGTATCCTGTTGCTACCTCTAAAACAAATTGCATGCAATCATCATGACTTGCATGGAGAAAAGGTCCATCACAGGTTACATCTGTCCAATCTTTTTTTAAAGGCACAGGCCAGGTGCGATCACATCATCCTGTGGCAATGAGTTCACAAGAGCAAAGCCTGTAATTTTTACTAATAAAACATAATTTTAAAAACCAATGGTTTTTCAATGGAAATGACAAAAAAGATGCAATAAATCATATACTTTAGTTTTTGTTCTTCAAAAACAACTCCCCTTAATACAAAGCCCCAAGGGGATGCCCCTTAAACATCCCCTTTACAAATACTGCTGTTTTTGGTTTGCTGAACCACCACACATTTTAAATGCTTCACTTCTATTTCAGCTTTACCTTTCTGTTTGTCATAAAAGTTCTGACTATGATTAGTGTGCTGTTGCTTCTTGGTGAGTATGATGAGCCCCATCCTTCCTCCCACCTTTGGAGCAGCACAGCAGTACAGTTAATACCTGTGGTTCCCAAACTGTGAGCTGTGGTTCTCCAGGGAGCCATGGTTCTCCAGGGAGCCATGGAAACCAGCCAGGGGAGCCATGGAATCCTTGCAAAAAGACTGCTGTCCTTTAAAATGTATACAATTATAGCCATAATGGGGAACCATGACCAATGGCCAAAGTAGGTCAAGAGAGCCATCCAGTTGAAAAAGTTTGGGAACGTCTGAGTTATTCTGTAGTTGTGTCATCCCCATCTCTTCCCCAGCTCCAAGACTATGTGGAAGCCTGGGATAAATTGTTTGTATCTGTAATGCTCTTTTTGCAAATACAGTGACCAAAGCAGGCTCTTTCCTGTTTCCCCCCCCCCACCTTAGAGCAAGAGGGGAAAGATGACTGGTTTGTCTTTGTGATTTCTGAGAACTCTGAGCTAGAGGTAGGAAGGAGAGGACTTGCAAAAAGAGCTGTCAAATGAACAGCTCTCACCCCCTGTTTCTAGCTCCAACCTGGAATGGAGAGCAGAGCTAGAAATGATCCTCTTCCCCAATTTGGAGCTGGGAAAGGGAGCAAGGGATATTTCCTGTCCTTGCACTTTATTTGGAACTCAAGAGCAAGACTCTGCTTCTTTGGGGGGCGGGGCGAAGGAAGAACCTGGTGACCATAAACCTTTGATAGGCTATGCAGTACGTAACATAAGAGCACAACATAATCTTTGTTAGTGGACCACTGTGTAAGGTAGGATAATTTAATGCAGAGATGGCCAGTTTGTGCCCTGGGGGCAAGATCTCTCTCAAAGCTGCTATACTGGATTTGCGCAGATCCCATATATTTTATTTATTCAGGGTTTCTTACTCCACTTTTCTGCCCTTGATGGATCCCTCAAGGCAGCTTACAGAATATGAAGAAATACAACTATCAATAATAATTTTTTAAAAGTAATAAATCATTAAATAATAAAATGAGAGCAATGCAGAGTACTTTTAAAACCAACTTCAACTGAGGTTAAAAGCCTAATTAAAAATTAATTACAAATCTAAACAAATTACAAGCGTGCCCCCTTATCCATGGGGGATCTATTCCATGCATCCCCCTCGGATACGGAAACTGTGGATTCAGAGAATCCTCTCTGCACGCTGCCATTAATGTGTTTTAAAACCCTACTAGTGCAAAAATGTGTTTGTTTATCAGATCGCTATAAGCTTACAGGCTTATAGCACCTTGCAGGCTGCCTCCCTGTAGCCAGAACACTTGAAAAAACTCCAGGGCCAACAGGAAGCAAAGTTACTGCCTCCTGTTGACTCACTGGAGTTTTTTTCAAGCATTCTGGCTCGGGGAGGCAGACTGCAAGGTGCTATAAGCCTGTAGGCTTATAGCGATCTTTATAAGTAAACAGATTTTTGCCCCAGTAAGGTTTTAAAACATGCTAATGGGGGGCACGGGGGTTCCCTCAATCTGCAGATAATTGAAACTGCGGATATGGGGCCTCACTTGTATAATCAAGGTAAAGTATAATGCCTGCACGTATTTGGAGAAGAAAAATATTTTGACATTGTAAGGGGCAGAGTTCATATCTGAATATTGCACCTCTTTGGGACTGAAGCATTTAATGCTTTAGTTATGTCACAGCCCAATTCTTCATTATTATCAGGGTCCCACTGCTAGATGGTACCAGTGGAGCTTGACCTATTAATTGGCTTGTGTGACAAAATGTATTTCTGGCCTTCAGATCTCTGTCTGGTGAATAGAGGAATATAGAAATTGGACATCACTGGGTTAGCTATTATACAATTAAGCCTTCCTTGCAGTACAACAAAAATAATTTGAAATTATTTTGTACTCTCACTCAGTGGTCTGAATCCTTGGAATGTTGCTAAGCCTTGAGTGTTACTTTTAATCCTCTGATTTAATTATTGAATTACTTAGTTGTCAGGTGTATGCTTAGAGAAGGTAAATGGGAAGGAAGGATTAGAAAAATGAGCATAACTATTTTGGATGTTTAGAAATTTTAAGCTATTGGAAAAGTAATTAAGTAGGTGGTTTGGCTAATGAATATTAATCTGTCTGATTAACTGATCTAATTTCAAAGTGCTAAACTTTGAAAAGGAAAGCATGGCCTACATTTGACTTAAATAAGTGGTCAGATTGAATGGACAAGAGAAAGTTTCAAAAAACTTAAATTTTGGTGTTCCTAAGAACATGCTGAAGACAATAGAGCTTAGTGCAAGAAGTAAACCTTTTGGCTTCAACCTTTTGAAAAATCCAAATAGGCATTCAGTTTCTTAAAGCTGAAAAGGATGGTATTGATACCATATGTTTAACAATCTTGCAGGTGAAATATGTTTGAATAGGTGTTCAGAATGTAATCTTACTCTTAACATAAGAAGATCCTTGCTGGATCAGACCAAGGGCCCATTTAGACCAGCTTCCTGTATTCCATAGTGGCCAACCAGATACCTAAGGGAGCACACAGACAATGCTATTTCCTTGTATCTAGAATTCAGAGGTAGGCTACCTATATAACCTGGAAATGGCATATAGTGCTCATGGCTTGTAACCTGGATGGAGTTCTCTTTTCCCAGTATTCCCTGGTATTATTTAGGAGTAGTAACCACTAACACTCTTCTTTCTAAAAGTATGATTGATCCTGTGCTAGTGAGAAATCATTATGGGGTTATATGCTAATTTTGGATGCTAATAACCATTGGAAATGTTATGTTTAGAATAAAAAGTTACTTTAACACAGTGCGTCCCAAATGTTTTAGCACCAGGACCCATTTTTTAAACTGATTATCTATCGCAGTTTTCTCTAAGCCCTGGCCCATGGGCCAGATCCGGCTCTCCAGAGGATTTTATCTGGCCTGTGCAGTTTCCCTGCCTCTCTGGGCCAAAATATCTGAAAAAACGCACTTCTAGGTCTCCTAGCATGGGTATAGGCCACATTCACCCTTTAATGGAATGGAATGGAATGGAATGGAATAATTCCATTCAGTACCTCTAGTGTCTGAATGTGGTATACACTCATGCTTTTTCAAAATCCATTTTCCTTCTTCCTGTACAAGTCAATTTTACCCTCTGATCCCCTCCTCCTTCCACCCCCACCAGCGTACTGTATTCACTCAAATTCTTAGCACATCATTTCTCCACGTATTTGTTGTTTTCCAGCCCTTTACACTGTGTCAGATATACAGTGTGACTCTCATGCTGAAAAGTCTGGAGACCCTGATCTATTCTGACCCACTATACCGAAAAAAAGTTCTAGAAAGAAATATTTTAGTAACATTTAATAAATTATTAATTAATAATCAGGGTCCTGTGCTCCCAAGGCTGCTGGAGACCTTACACATAGTACTGTATTTGTGCGTAGGCATTTGCTAGACTCTCCCTAGAAATGGAGTTCGAGGACTATTCCCCCAAACCTTTACAGTCATTCCAGGGTACTCAAAAAACCAAACTGGAGAGCCAGACATGCAGTTAGAAACTTTCAGGCCATACAAAAGGTTGAAACTGGGATCACATGTAATCTATGGCATTCCGAATGCTAGAGAAAATCAGAAAATGTGACATTTCAGTTTGGCATTATGAAGAGAACCTCATTTTAATTTGGGGGTTTACCTCATACCACAGGTTAGCGTTGGAGATAATGATTTTCTTCTGCAAACCAGGCAAGTGTGTTTGCAAAGGTTTTTGTATGTTTCAAAAAAATTTTGCGACCCACCCAAGGTCAGCTTGCCACCCACTGGTGGATCCCAACCCACAGTTTGGAAAACACTGCTCAAACCAAATATTTTCACCCAAAAAAATCTTGATTTTCTATTTAAGGCTGCTTAATACCATTGAAAAAAGCAACTAACAGCCTTAAGGTTAAGTTCCAGTACACTGATGGCAGATTTATACCTTAATAAACTGGATTTTGTGATAGAGCTTTCAAATATAATCTAAAGTCATTCTTCCTTTTTTAAAATAGGGAATTATTAATATCGTGAAGGAGTCTGTGAAAAGTATTGTTCCAACTTGGCTTCAGAGATACTTCAGACAAAATGAAGAGGCATCCCCAAGTGAACAACGGAGCCAGCAGGAGAATGTAAACTACCATCCTGCCTTTGCAGATGACATTGCTGATGATAACCTGGAGATCGATGGACGAATCACTCCAGAGCCAACAACAACTATTTCAGAAGGTAGGCTGAAGATTCTCTTGAAGCTTAGAGCTATCTTATATAAATTGTTAAGATGTTTCTGCAGATCTCATATGTACTAATGGATTGATTAATAGGAAACTGAGAAATGCCCTTGCATATTTCAGAATGGTCTTTAAAAAAAAAAAACATTGTAGTTTCCTTGACCCATTGTTGTGTGTCCTTTGAGTTTTATTGTGGCACCTATCTTACACTAGTTTTTGAGGTGAACATTTTAAGCTTCCATTACAGATGAGTTAAGGCCTCTTTTTTTCAAACTGTGTAGCAATAGATAGTCCTCAGTCTCTTGTATAAAATAGTAACTAGCTTTTTTGGTATTATGATATATAGAGAAGCAGCATTGTCCCCACCCTGAATGACTTATACTTAAATTCAGTGCAATGTACAGAGGGTCCTCCATATTTGTGGGCTTGGCATCTACTGATGCTGAGATCTGCCTCAGAGGGCCCTCAGATGCAACTGGAAGTCACTTCGGGTTTGTGTCTGTGACTTCTGCTCGTATCCGGGAGATATTCTGAAGCTGGGGACGGCCTGCATTCCATGCCATAGGCCTTCCTCATCCTCTGAATGCTTTCTGGATGTGACCAGAAGTTGAAGAAATGAACTGAAAATGACCTCTGGTTGCGTTTGGGAGCTGTTCTGAGGCTGGGTAAGGCCCATGGTGTAGACTGCAGGTGCCATGACCTCTGAAGCGCCAGGCGTGACCACCAGGAAAATGGTTGTGCGCCAGGCTCCAATATCAGCAAAATTCAGTATTGGAGGGGAGGAGGCTGACACCAATCCCCTGCAGATATCACAAGATGGCTGTGTATGATTGTGGCCCTGAAAATCCATGAATAGCAGTCATTTCTGCTCATACAGAGCATCAGAATGAGGGGGACTGTCTCTATGAGAAGCCTCCTGCAATCACAAAAAGTTGCTCTTGAGGATTCCCTGCCCCATGAAGCTAGAAGAAAACTTGCGGGGGATTGTATCCCCACAGCTCTTGTTCAGTAGGCTTCAAGCTATAGTTTTTCATTGCTGGTTTTATATTGTCACCCATTCTCCCAGTCAGCAAAGTTATTGCAAATGTATCAGCAATAAAGTGACAAGTTGCCTTCTCCCAGCGTTTTGCTCCAAAACAGAAGACTCGGAACTGATGATTCCTTGCATTGTGTTGGTAACTTATTGTCTTTTCCTAACATTAATGTACTGTTGGGATTATTGGAAATTAAAGCATTAGTTATCCCTTGGTATAGAGGTACCAGAGGCAGGTGTTTGTGAGATGCAGTTACATTCTAGAGCAATATGGTATGGTTAGACTTTTAGCCAAAGTCAGCTTTTAGGTGCAGATGGGTAGGTAAACAATCAACTTGGCCTCTTATTATCAGTAACTTAGCTGAATTGATTACTTTGTGAGCATTTAGATTGTCTTTTATATTATGTGTTACCATTATGTGACTTTTTGAGCAGAGTATAGAATTAACATTGTAAAGTTTTTTTTTTTTTTAGGTTTCTGACTAATGTTCAGTTGACAATGCTATCCTTGGTTTGTAGTAATGTAGAACTTGGAGAATATGTAGTAGCTATTCTCAGATGGATAAATGAAACCTTACTTGTATGCTGTGCAAGTTAAATTTAGCTCATCTATTTTTTTTTTTACACTTAGAGTTGGCAATAGAACTGCTGTTGATAGGAAACAGCATACAGAAAAAGCTTGCTCCTTAAGAGAATTCTAACTGTGTTGCTTTGTTCCTCTTTAGAGCCGTCAACAAGTAGATCTGGTTTAAACTTCACAGACATTTTAACAAGGCCCTCTCTCCATCGGAGTCATCTTAATTGTAACATCTTGGATTCCCCACCACCACTCTGTCAACCTTCCACATCATCTGCATTTCCAATCAATAATTCTGGACTCTCTCTTGGAAAGGAAATGAAAGATTCTACCTCTCAGCATGATGATGACAACATCTCAACTACTAGTGGCTTCTCTTCAAGGGCATCCGATAAAGGTAACCAGTGTCAACACAAGTTTTAGAAGAGATTAATATACTGTTGTCAGTTACCAGCACTACATCCTGTGCTATTTTAGCATAGTAGTTTGTAATTGAAGCATTATTACCCTATCAGTTAGGATCCAAACTAGATAATGGAATGGGTTACCTTAGTTATTTTTTTAATTGACCATGTTCCAGTGAGAGACACGATATAACATTGCTGTGACCTTGATAACTGTGTGACAAGTGGATAGTGATTTTAAGGTGCAATGGTTTAGCTATGATGATTACCAAAAGCTTATACCTGGAGGTCATGGGTTTTAATCTCACATTGTCAATGCCAGTAGCCAGCAGGAACTTCAACAAAAATTTGGAGAACAGGCTTATCAATAGCAACTGACTATGATAGCTAAATGAATCTAATCTTTGTAGGAGAGGAGAAAAAGGTGGAATTGAAGTTTAGGATAATTGGAGAGAGAGAGAGAAGCAAGCAACAGAGAGGCAGCACGAGGGGAAAAGGTTTGTGTTGTATTTTGTAGTTGTGTCACCATGCCTTACTGATGGGGGGATGTGTCTGGTATTTATCAGCCAAAACATTATCTGCTGTTCTCTCATTGTGTGGTGGTTATAATTATGGGTAGCTTCTAGAGTGATGCTTTGAGTAAAAGTGCACTCCCTCTGGGAATGGCAGGAGCACTCTGCACATGCAAAGAGTTGCACAAAGGACTATTTGTGTGAGCAGATCAGTCTCTGTTCACTAAGAGGCCTTGCATTCACAGAAGTATTACACTGGATGCTACTTGTGGCTGTATAACAGCCTAGTTGTATCCACCCTGGCACCCAGAGGAACAGTGGCGCTGAAGTGGCTGCCACTTTATCCTGTAGGCATCGAGGCAGCCGCTGGAGTCTCCTCAAGGTAAGGGAGCATTTGCTCTCTTACCCTGAGTAGAACATAAGTGGAGGCAATGGCTCTACTTGGATCTGCACGCACTATTGAGCAGGCGCAGAATCGGGGAGGCCCCATGACGGGCTTTCTGGGCAGGGAGGGAGCACAGGATACAGCAGCAGAGGCTGCCACTGTCTTCACCCCCCTCCTTGGCGCAATCCTCCCTTTTGGACCACCCCCCCATCCTCCCCCTGCTTCAAAAAGCCTTGCCACCAAGTGGCGGCGATGCTCACTGCTGGCCGCTCCTCTGTGATATGTTGGCACTGTGGCCCAGTGTCATTGCTGCTTGCTCTCCGGGCACCATGCGTGTGCTTTACGCACATTCATGACACGAAGAACCAGCGGCATATGCATGTCGCTTGTGGTAAGGCCCGTAGGATTAGGGAGGTAATGCCCTAAATTTGTTTTTCATGAGTATAAAGTTTAAGAATTACCATTTGCATCATGATTATATTTTTAAAATCTTTTGTGTTTGAAAATGTAAGATTTTGAGTACAGCATGGGTCTATGCGTATAGCTTACGCTTTGGCAATGTGCAGCATATTTGGAAGGTGAAGGCAAGAGTATCTGTCTATATGCTGTTGTGTGATTATTCTATATCCATCACTACTGTGTGTTTTGGATCAAAGACCTGCTAGAGCCAAACTGTCTAGATCTACATATATGAGACTCTTAACAATATTTTATCCTAATTTCCTACATGTCAAACTGTAATACTTTTTCTCCTGTAAAAGGGAGAGAAAATAAATCTTATGCTTTACAGACTTCCTCCTTTCCCTTTCCCCAAAAGCTAGGTGTAGGGAAAAAAGCTCTGTCTATGTCTAGGAGGGTCTGGATTCATGAGTGGTGTTGGGAAATGACATTGCAACCAATAAAATCAGTCCAGTCAAAAAACTGACAAGTGAGAATAAATTGGAGAAAGCCATTACATTTGTGCTTAACTTCATAGTAATGTCACAGTTTCTTGGCCATTTTCATTTTAAAATGAATTTCTGTGATATAAGTTGTTGATACATAGTGTTCTTTTTAGACATAGCAGTTTCAAAAAGTGCTTCAGTACCACCTCTCTGGTCTATGGAGGCTGAAAGACCTGTTTCCCTTTCTCAACATACGGCCACCAGCTCTAAAAAACCTGGGTTCAATCTTTCTGCCTTCGGAGCACTGTCCCCTGTAAGTACTGCACAGTTATTGCTTTAGCCATGTTACTTCTGTGTCTACTTTACTAATTGCATTCAACGTGTGTCCTCAGTCACTGGGTAATGCATCTGTTCTTAAGACAAACCAACTTGGGAATTCTCCATTTTATCCTGGAAAAACCATGTATGGAGGTGCAGCTGCAGCAGCAAGGCAATCTAAAGCACGAATTACTCCTTACCAGGTAAGAGAAATGTGTATGATTGGGAGTATTGGGATGTGGGAGAGAAGGAAAGGTTGTGCATACTGATTGTAGTTCTATAACTTTCCTGTTTGTACTTTCCATAGTATGCCATTGGCCTTCCACATCAGTATCTAATTGTTTGTAACACATTGAGCCTATAGATGTGATGTAGATAAGAAATAAAAATCTGAGGTTTCGGTTTCCCTTTGGTTTCTATACAACTAGTTGCTGTTTACACAGTCAGTTGTGCCTTAACCCTAAGGCTGGTTAGAGGTCGCAAGTCACTCTGCTCCCTTGTTTTGAGGGGCTGTTTCACTCTTCTTTTTTCACTGAAGTAGACTCTTTTTCTATTTTCCTCCTCTTCCCTCCCCCCCCTTGAGTAGGGGCCAGTCCTTTAAGGGACTGGAGGGAAAATGCAGCAAAGCTCCTCAGGGGCTCTGCTTCGGTGGTGGGGGAGCTTAAATGTTTTTATGAGGTGCTTTTGCGCTGGGAGCTTCTTGGCTCCTCTGCATTATTTTTCCCCCCTGAGTGTCAAGCGGCAAGGGCAGCAACGGTCCAGAGAAGTCATGGTGCCAACTGCCTCATTCTCCACATGCTACTGCGACCCAAATGGGTACCTCGTGTCTCACAGCTGTGGGGAGCTGCAGAAATAATCCAGGGAAGCAGCAGAATCCTCATTAAAAACTTATCGCCCTATACAATATATAGGATTGTAGCCCTAATGGGGAGCCACGGCCAATGGCTTAGTAGGTCAGGGGAGCTGCCAGTTGAAAAAGTTTGGGGACCACGGGATTATGCTGTAAATGTATGCTGTGACTATTTATAGATTTATCTTTAGTGATTTAATTTTTTATAATTTTAGATAATCTACTATAATTTATATAATCTGTATGTAATTAGCCAGGTTAAACAGAATTTACTGTAAATGTAGATATATGACTTTGTATAATGGAATTGATTTTGCTTTAGTTGCATAAAAGTTTTGTAGTTTAATGTTCTTTTAAAAAAAATAATCAGAGCACAGTTTTGGGAGCCAATGTGGTAATTCACTGTAATGTATATAGATGTGAATATTGAAATTCAGCATAATAACTTTTACAATGTTTATTTCACAGACGCCAATAAGAAGGCAAATGAAAGCTAAGCAAGCGAATGCACAGTCTTATGGAGTGACCAGTTCCACTGCTCGGCGCATCCTGCAATCTCTAGAGAAGATGTCAAGCCCACTAGCAGTAAATTGCTCTCATTCATTTACATAACTGTGAAATGTTCTAAGCAATAGCTAAATTTGTTGGGGAGAATCTGTTAAAATACTGCGTTGGGTAAAATACAGCCTTTGCGTATTAGTAGTTTAATTTACTGTAATACTTATTCAACAGGATGCTAAGAGAATTCCCTCTACTGTTTCTTCTCCATTGTCATCTGTAAGTGATCCTTCAAACTTTTTTTGTCTTGCTTGGAAATCTTGAAAAAGTCATGGTTCTTCATTTCTGTGTTTTTTTCTTTTACAGCCCATGGAAAGAAATATGTCAAATATCATTGACTTTCATTCACCCAGAAGAAAGGTAAATAACTTTAAGACCTAGATCTAGTTATTTGTAAGCAGTGCAAAATTTGTCTCATGCATACAGGTGTTATGAAATTGCCCTTTGGACAGTTCTCATGGAGAGATAATTGGTATTTGCATATTTCTGCTAAAAATGTGCATGCACTTTAAAATTGTAACCTAGACAGATATTACTAGAATGCCAAAGCGATCTTTTATAAAACCACAGTTGTAGGAGCAGCATGGGTACCATTTACATTCTCTCTTGAGCTCGTATCTGCTATATTTAACGTCCCTAACAAATTATTCTGTGTCATTCAGATTAAAGGTACAACAAAGAATAATCAAGAGAGACAGATTTGCATGTTAGATGTGCTGCATGTTAAGCTATTCAGTGCTTTTCAGTATAAGGCAAACCTCCACTCCCAGTTTGCTAGCTGTCCTGGCTCCTGGCGATTCCCTACATATACCGTAGATACTCGCCAAAAGGCGAAAAATTTCTTTGCAGAAAAGCAGCCTGAATCATTGCCCCGCCTTATCTCCGGGGGAGGCGAATGAGCCAGCCAATCACTATTGTGGGAGGGAGGGAGGAAGGAAGTGATCTTCTGCTGAGAGGAAGCTGTGCAGGCTGGGGTGCTGCTGAGCGTTCACAGCTGCCTGCGGGTGTGCTCCACATGCTCCTTCAGACTGTTGCCCAGCTGCAGAAGCTTCAAGCACAGGGCAGGGCAGTTGCCACCACAGCCATCAGCAGCCCCCCTCCCTCAGCACTAGTGTCCACGGAGGGATCTCTGGAGCGGCACCCAAGACAGAGCAGGAGACAATGAGCTGTGTGTGGGAGGGGGCGTCTGAGTGAGGGAGAAGCAGTCATTTGAAACAGCTGAGTCCATCTCCTCTTTCCTTCTTGTTCCCCCTTCCCCCCTTTCTACTGTATTTAAACTTCAAGCACTCCATTGGAAAGCCCAACTTGCTAATCCCCTTCCCATCTCCCCACAGATGAAGTTGGACAGGGTGGGGAAGGGGGGGAGAGTGATCTTTTTAAAGAGAGAGAGAGACAGGCAGCCTGCAGAAGGCTGTACCTTTGTTTCTCAAGTCATTGAAAGGGTTAAGTCCATCTCCTCTTTCCTTCTTGTTTTTGCCCCCTCCCCCTTATTGAATCCAAACTTTAAACTCTCTGTTTCGAAGCTGAGGCTTGCAACCATAATCTCCCCATAATCATTCACCACTGATGAAGTTGTACTGGGGGGCGGGGGCAGGAAGAGTTAACTTTTATAAAAGGAAACGTTTGTGTGTGTGTGAGTGAGAGCACTTAAAACAGTTAAGGCTACAATCCTAGCTGTACTTTCATGGGAGTAAGCCCCACTGACTATTAAGGGACTTGCTTCTGAGTAGGCATGCCTAGGATTGGGCTCCCAGTCTATTCCCTCCTCTTGCTTTCCTCTCCACCTCTCCCCTTACTGTATACAGTCACACTTCAGTCTCTCCTTTGCAAAACTTTTTGCAAACCTCATTGCTAACCTCATTTCCCCCTGTCCTCACCAATGAAGTTGGACTGGAGGGAAAGTCCCTGCATTTGTATATGTGGGGGGGAGCATCTGTGTGTGAGAGAGAGAAGCAATCTCCCTATGTGTGTGTCCTTTTCACTGGAAGAGTCCTGGAAATCTTGCAAAGATGTAAAACACAGGAAAAGCAGAGAGTAAAATTTAAAGTAGAATTATTCTGCAGCCACGGGTATTTTAGCCAGAGATTTTAACTGCATGCTTGCAGGAGCTAGGAAGCACTTGCAACAGCTGCTTATGTAGTAAGCTTTTAGGAGAGCGTGCTTGCTTCTGCAGTATCCCCCTGCCAGGACCTCCACACGAGCGCCGCTGCCCTTCCTCCACAGAGGGTCTACTTCCAAGTAAATCAGGTGCAACTATGTGCAGCTGCATTTGTTCAGTCACTCCTTGTTGCTTATCTCTCTACTGTGAACAGAATTGCACACTCCCAGTTGTGTGTTGTGTGTTCTACGTAGAGCTTTTGGCTTAAGGCACCAGGCACTTTAAAGGAGGATTTCATTAATGGTTCTACTGGTATGCTGTTTCCAGTGTACTTAGAGCCCAATCCTAGGCCTGTCTACTCAGAAGTAAGTCCCATTAAAGTCAGAGGCTTACTCCCAGGAAAGTGTGGATGGGATTGTGGCCTTACTCTGATAGTGTTTACAAATGGTTATTGAGAGAACAATTTAAAAAATTAGTGAATAAAAATGTATGTTATGATCTATGAGAGATCATGTTGTTGGCATCCTTCAGTCCTGGAAGACCATGGTATCTCGCTCTGAATGGTGGTTCTGGAACAGAGTGTGCTCTCCAGTGCATGAAGCCTGGGTAAAGTAGTTATGGAGGATAGACTGTTACCCATGCAGCAAATCCCCCTCTCCACATCTCCATGAAATGGTCCAATGGAAAGGTAGAAGCCAATACGGTTGGTTCCAGCAGCGTCGCAGGAGTTGCCAGAACGTGACTGTGTTCAGCCATGAACTGCCTCAGGGACTCCGGCTCCGGATTTTGCCTCGAGGTTGACTCCTGAAGCCTTTTCCATAACTGGATGTAGCCACAAGGCAGTGGAGGTTTGGGATCAGAGTTTTCCTTCTCTCAGATGAGCTGCCTTCCCAGGCTAACGAGTCCCATCTACCCGGTGGCTGTTTAGTCGCCTCTTACAAGTACAGCCAAACGGAGGGCCTATTCTTATCCCCCAGCCCCCAGGAGATAGATCATAGTTTTTAATAGAGACTATTTTTATACTATAATAAATTTATATATTATAATAAATTAGAGACTATGTATACTATGTATACATAGTATAGCAAAAACAGTATTAAAAATACTGTATGTATGTATATATATTATATATACGTACTATGTATATGCTGTTGGCAATCTTCAGTCTCGAAAGACTATGGTATCGCGCTCTGAAAGGTGGTTCTGGAACAGCGTCTGGTGTGGCTGAAAAGGCCAATTCGGGAGTGACAATCCCTTCCACACTGGGAGCAAGTGCAGTCTGTCCCTGGTCTGTCTCCCTGGCTATACTGTGTTTTTAATAAATTAGTGACTGTACAGTTCTTAGGTAACAATTACTGGGAGATTATTTTTCAGGATCTGGCCTCAGGTAAAATCAGACAAAATTATAGTCAGACACCTCCCTAAGTTAAACCCCCGTCTTATCCGAGGGCCATAGCAAATTCCATGATTTTGTGCTCAAAACCTGCCCTCATCTTATCTGTGAGATCGACTTATAGGCGAGTTTCTACTGTATTCTATATGTGCGAGTGCATGTAATCTAAAGATTTTCCCTGCTAACTGGGTAAAGAGACACTTTTGAGTGGTATTCCTCTTATGTTTAGCACGGGGAGAGTAACTGGCCCTCCTCACCCCAGTGCAGTGTCTTTTCTAGTTGTAGTTGCTGATGATCTTTTGCATCTTTTTAGATTCTGAGCCCTTTTAGAACAGGGAGCCATTTAGTTATTTGATTTTCTTTGTAAATAGCTTTATGAACTTTTGTTGAAAAGTGCTATATAAATACTGTTAATAATAATAATAGGGCTCTACCATAAGAGGAATTGAGCCTATTCCCCAGTGTTTTAATGTCCTTTTTTTGTGTAGCTTACTGTGTGCAAGGTATTAGAATAGTAGTCTTTAGGAAGTGTGTCCCTTTTTTGTGGTGGTAGCATTATGTATATAGGAAAGACACTTCAATAATAGTAGTTAGGTTGAAATGTCTCTTACAGGCATGCAACTATTTAGTGAAGCAGTACTCTATTGCCAGAAGCTCCTCCAGCCAGCAACTCCTCTGTTGTCAGAAACATAAGGAACATACTTCTTACACAAGGGGTCCTTCTGATCACTTAGGGAGTTTCCAAAAATGGAGCAGCGCTTTGCTGAAGGCATGCATGCTACCTATACTATGTAATTTCTTATATTTAATGCTCTCAGCAAACGGGAAGGTAGGGTGAAAATTAAGTGGTAACATCTTTAATTAAATTGTCTCTTTAGAATTTCCAATACCAGCAGGAATAAGTAGAAGAAATTATCACATGCAATATGGAAAGCATAACAATTTTTCCTATTCAGTTTTTTCTTTTTTTGAGTTCTGAAATTTGAGAAATTCAGAAAGCAGCCCATGTTAACTTAGTATTGGCATATTTGTGCTAATTCTAGATAGTGTATACCCTCATAGCTAAGGACTTAAGGCATTTAGATTGTGCTTTAATCGGTTTGTTTCCTCCTTTAGCATTATTTCTGTTGCTAACTAGCTTCTTTGGAAAGTTACAATGTTTTGTCTTATGTAAGTATTCATTGTGTTAGTAGAAGTTTTCAGCTCATAGAGCTGGACTTCTATTGAGTATTAAATACTAGCTAACAGGCCCCAGATATTAGAGATGCCAGACAGAAAATTAATGCTGTACCCACCTGTCATTGGGTGGAAAAAGAATTGTCTCTTCATGGTGCAGTAAATGGTTGGCAGCAGTAATTGTTGGCCTGGAGAGATTCTTAGTGGTCTGTTGCCAACGTGAGTCAACTGTCAACAGCATGCTTGAGATTTTAGGAAAACTCCTAAATATGTTGATAGTGTAGTACAGTTAGTGTTTTGAAGACCTGAGTTATACCAGTATGACACATTTTCAAATCATCAAACAATTGTTTGTCTTATGCTGTAAAATTTTTCAATAGGAATGGAATTTCATAGTTAACCTAATTTAGCTTGATATAGATCACATGCAAACTAAATAGAACATTCAGGAGAGAGCATTTGGAAAGACCAGTAGCCCAAGTTTGTATTTAAAAGTAATATTTAGCAGTGAACTTTGAAAAACTAAATTCTCTTTTATGAGTAGAAACAGATTTGCTACTGTAAAGATAACTGAAATTCAGTATAGTTTTGTTGAGTATGTCACTCTGTAACTTTTATTTTGTTCTAGATATAGATTGAGTCTTCGTATCCATGAGGGTTCCGTTCCCGGAACCCATGTGGATGCCAAAAATTGCATTAAAGGAAATCCATTTAAAAAGCAATGCTCAACAAAACAGCCTTGCTGACTTTTGTAATGCAGGACAGATGCAGCAGGCAATCAGTCTCTCTCCAAAGGCTTAGAAAGGCTTCACTCTGAGGTAGCAACCCCTCCCTTCACCCGGAGTGCTGTGCGGAGAAAGAATGCAAAGAGGTGGTGATGATCACTTCCACTTTGCATTCTTTCATGTACTCAAGGGGAAGGAAGGGGTCACTTGTCTGGGATTGAAGCTGTTCTAAGCACCTGTAGAGAGAATGATTGTCTGCCACCTGCTCTCTCCTACATTAATAAGGCTATTGTTGAACAATTTTTTTTCCTTTAAAGGGCCTTTCCCATTGCATTGAGATAAAACCCATGGGTGAAAACTTCATGGATAATTAGATTATACCTATAGTGGGTGTTTGTGTTTAGGAGGAAACTGTGAGCAGGACAGAACTCATGGGGGGGATTTCCCCCTTTCCTTTCACTGCTTTCCCAGCACGACCTGTAAACTCACTCCTGAGGTTCACACACACACTCCTGAGAACTGGATCCCACAGGATGTGTATGCATGCAGGAAGGGCAGGAGAGAATATGCCAAAATCAAATAACCGCAAAACATGCCCTTAATATCTGGTTTTAATTCCCTGTGGGCACATGAACACATAGTGAATTAAGTTATGAATTGCGTTATGATGGGTATGAGACAAGAGATTAATGTGTTAATTTTAAATGTAATTGATAATAAATTTTTGTATAAGTTTCAAAATTTTGCCAAAAGCTGATTAAGTTTTAATTTGGTAAAAGTTAATTTTTTCAATAGGAAATTAATATATTGGTGTTTATTAATTTAGATTTATTGAGATTGATTTGATTCACTAAGCACTGCATCCTTTACAGGCTGAATCCAACAGTCCTCCTGTCCAGAAACTTGTGACACCCAAGACTGTTTCATTGTCAATGAGTCGTTCGCAATATTTTAAACCATCTCTAACATCTGCTGTTGAATCAAGCAGGATTCGACAGAGAGTAGAGGTAAACCATAAAGTAAGTCTATTATTCACCTCTTCTTGCACCATGATCTAATTTGAGACTCTTGCACTTGTTATGCATGCAGATGTATTTATAATAAACAATGGGAACTTATTTTCCCTATTGTAAATAAGAGTAACTTTATGTTTGAAATCTGTCCTGAATGTTTCTTAACACTCTGAAGCTGTCGGCTTACTTTGAGTAAGAATGAGAGGTAATTGCTATAGGCAGAAAAATAGTCACATGAGCTTTGGTGATAGAAATATAGCCTGCATCAGAAGGGATTTATTTGGATTACTTCAGACAGCAGGGGGCAGTAAAAGTACTAGAGCAGAAAGCCAGAGAAAGATAAAAATGGTAACATGAGAGAGACATTTGGGTAAACAAGGCTTGGGGGCTTCCTGTTACTTGCTCCAACATTTAGTTCTATTTCTAGGCCAAAAACATTGGGATGGGGGCACAAAGGAATGAATTAAAACCCTATTGCATTTTTTTCTTTTTGCATTTCTCACAGGGAGTGAAGGAGAAAAATCTAGCTGTAGAACAGCAAATAGAACCATCAGAAAGGTATGTGAAGTCGATCCTAGATCTAAAGAAGCTATTGTAAGTGTTCTTGGTGGCTTTTTGCCTTGTACCCTGCATATTTGTTCTTCTTTCATATCTTCTGTTTTGGAGAAGAGCCCAATGACAGATAAATAAGTTTACTGATAGTATAAAATTCACTTTTCACTAAATGGTTTTCCTGTTGCTAGCAAGTGGAGAAAATGGACACACACTCCTATGTGTCTCAGATTTCTAAAATGGTGAGGGCCCTTCTTTATATTCCTAAATACTCACATTACTCAAGTTGCTGAGAGAGTGTAATTTTTTTTGGCTTATTTAATTTATTATCTGCTTGACTACCTGACCAACCTATCTAGGTGTTCTTTTCCCCCCATGTATGTCTATTTTAGTTTTCATGTGCATCATTTTTTGTTTTCTGTTTTTTAGAGTGAGTTATATTTTATATTTCAAAAACACTGAGTTCTTGAAATTTTTATATTGATTTGTATTGGTTCTCTATTAGCAGTATCACAAAACCGAAATTCAGCACTGCTTCATCCAATGGGCTACCTCCTACAACAGGTGGTGGTAGTGGTGGTGGCAAGATGAGGAGGGAAAGAGGAGTCCATTATGTATCAAAATCTGCACAAGAGGACGAGGTAAGAGTTTTTATTACTCTGCAGTGGTAGAGCAGTCTTAAAATTAAAATATTGAGTAATTGTAAAACTTGCCTTAGAGTAACATTACTAGCAGATTTGAGCTTCAGATTAAATAAGGAACGTTGAATGTCAAGCAAAGTTATAGTTCATAGGCCAGATTCTTCCTCACAAAATACTAATCATTAGACTTGAGTGTTTAGCTACTTAATTCCATGCTTTGTTTGCTATGGGGTCAGAACGTAAATTTGAAATTGAATACAGGGTTCTAGCAAGAAGGAACTCATTCCCCTGGTGGACCTACAGTCTGCAGTGAGTCTATAATGGCCATAAGAAATGAGAGAAGGCAGGAGTGCTGTGCAGAATGTTAATTTCATAGGGACTACCTACAACCCCTATTACAGCAGCATAATGACACTACTGCTAATCAGGAAAAGCTTATCATCATGTTGTAACTATGCAGGTACTTTACATAGGAAGTTGCTGCTCATGTGAAAGAGCTGCAAAACAGTGAAGTCCAATATTGTCCAAAGTTTCACTTACATTTTCCCTTGTGTTTTTTAATGCCTGGAATTTCAAGTAACTTGGCTGCTTTCTTTCTTTCCTGTAGAAATGGCCCATGTGGGGCAATAGGTTTTAATGCAACCTGAAAATTAATAGTGTGTGCTCAATTCTAGGAGATGGATATGCCAGTACTGCCAGAAATATCATTACCCATCAGTACATCATCTTTACCAAACTTCAGCTTTGGCCCTCTTGCTAGTACTACTGTTTCATCTTCACCTGTCACTTCTACACAATCGGTAGCTAACAAGGTAATTTTCTATTAGAATTATGGTTTTCTTCTATATTTGTCCTACTTTGTCCCCTCTGTGCCTTCATTATTTTAAACCCCCCCCCCATCTTTTCTTTGTCATCTTACATTTTCAATCTCATCGACATAGACTCTGCCGCTTGGAACATCCTGTAAAGGTTGATGCACAGTAAATGCTGCTGGTAGTAGTGTAGTTGTCATATTGATTTTAAGGTACAAAGTTTTAATTGGATCAGTCACACTGCTACGGTGGATTACATGAGAATTTATAGGCATATTTTTGAGTGTAATAGTTTGTAACATACTACACTATAGCAATACACTCAGCAAGCTTTGTATACCCATGGTCTGTCATGGCTGCAAAGCACTTGGGAGGTATAAAAACTGGCTGTTAATCTTTCAAAAGCTTGGTATGTAATGAAGTTACAGAATTACTACTTTGAAAACCTGAAAGTGAGGGGGAAACTGGTGGCACAGGTTTTTCTTCTCAGTCCCATTACCTACCATCTCTTGGCAATCACAGTGGATGAGGAGTCAGCAGCTCAGAACAAAGGCTGATGACAGGTCATGTTTCCTATTGCTGTAAACGTTAGTGCATGTAGTTAGACTCTCTATTAAAAACAGATCTGATATCAGCTACTTTTGTAACTTTCCGCAGTCTCAAAAAGCAGTTTGCCTTGTAACAAGCTGGTGGGGGTGGGCAGGATTACAGCTTCTATTTGAGAAACCCAAGTTTATGACTGACTTGGATATGCAGAAACAAATTATAACATTCTTTGAATCCATGCCCAAGTCCTTAGAATTCAAGAAATATCCACAGTTAGAGTATTAACCAGTGACTAGTAACTCTCCAAGTTATTTTAAAGTCTTAATTTTTTTTTAAAAATCAGGTGCAACCAGCCAGTAATTCTAGCAGTCCTGTGTTCAGATTTTCATCTCCAATTGTAAAGTCCACTGAAGCAGAAGTGCTGCCACCAGTGTGTTCTGTAAGTAACAATGCATGTGTAAACTTGTAATAAGGAAGATGGTAGGGATGATAGAATAGATAAATAGTTGCATTAATATTCATCTTGGAAATATAGCATTAGAAACCAGTGGGCATGCACAAGCAACACTGTTTCCTTTTGACATTTCATATTTCTATTTCATAGATTGGTGGCTTTAAATTTAGTGTTCCTGTTGCAAAGTCATCTGAGCCTTCAGGACCCAAGGATACACCAGTGTTGCCTCTGGTTAATTCAGGTAATTAATGCATTTAAAAGATTTGGGAAGTTCTTCCAATAATTCATTGAAATGAGGTTGACAACCCTGTCATACTCTGTAGTTGACTGAATGAGTAAATAAGTTCTTCCTTTTGTGAATAGTCTTCAAAATCTGATGAACAAGACTTTTTAAAGACCATATTTGAAGAAAAATACCTGCTTTCAGACATTTAATTTTATTTAATATTTTTATTTTCAGTATTTATATGTTGACTTCCTTTGTTTTTACACAGCATTCAAGGTGGTTTTCACAGATAGATGAATTCTAAATTTTTCAGTGGGGTTTTTTACAGTAATATTATGTGAGAAGAACTCATAGAATTCAGTCCACCAGATGTTTCCCTTCACAGTGTGGTTATTATTCAGTAGTTCGCTCAGTTTTTTTTTCTTTAAACAACTCCAAGTTACTTTCTTTTGAAAGCAGTGGATATAAAATAAGTACTAGAATATCCAACAGTCACAAGGCCAGTGCAAATGATGTCAAAACTAAAAGCAGTTTCATTTCCAGAAACCACAAAACATCCAATTGAAAACAGCTCAAAAGCTCACCAGTGCTCAAACTAAAAGCAGACTCAAGCTAGCTACCTCATGCAATATCTTAATCTGAAAGTTTTTATGGTCAGGCTTAAATACACAGACCTTAAATTCTACAAGTGGTGTGCAGGGCTGCCCCAGCTCAAAAGATGCCTTTTGTGCAGTGTAGGAAAAGGAGGTGTTCCTTCTTCCCCTTTAGAAGTAGTGTTCCACCAGCATTCTTCCTCTTTCCTAGGTTTACAACTGTGGCCCTGTAAGTGTCAGAACTTTGGGAGTAAAAACCTCTTTGCATATTAACAGTTATCTTCCCAGAAGTTGGCTCATGATTGTACGTAACTTGGAAACACTTCTTGTCCGAAGGTCTTAGTAGAGAAGGACTGTATACTTCTGATGTATTGATAAAGGAGGAGTTGCTCTTGCAAGTATACATGGTCCAGGCCATAACCCATTCAGATTTTTTGTCTTCATATCCACAGCTGTCAATAGTATCAGCAATAAGAAAGAAAGTGAGTACGATGGTCCCTTTAAGCCTGCAAAAGTCTTGAAAGAAGGAAGTGTGTTGGATATTTTGAAGAGTCCTGGTGAGTCCACAGCTGAGGCTTTAGGTGATAAGTTGTAGGCAGTAGTGTACTCAAAACTTGGAGGTATTTACATATCTAATGTTCTGGAGTTGATCAGAGGTGTAATGGGAACTGTAAAGAAAAACCCATCAAGAGTAGATCATACTTATGCCACCTTGTGGAGCTATTTATAGTTCAAGGTCTGTCTGCCCTCATTTTCTTTCCCAAGTCTTTAAGTCAAGAAGGCTTTGTGAAATATCCCTACCTAGCTCGTGAGTTAAAGACATTCTCTTTCCCCAGGTTTAGGAGGTTTCATGGTCATTCTGTAGATCACGGCAAGCAGAAGGTACATCAGGTTCTACTGGTAGATTGCCTAAGAAATTTTCAGTAAATCAACAAGAACTTCTGATTCTCAATTGTATATTCAAATTATAGTACTGCATATGTGATGGCAGTAGCTAATTAGCTTCATCATTTTGCATCTAGCTCAGCCCTGCTATGATTTTGCATCGAGCTTTTGTTGGTGGACCTTGGTGTGTTGTAAAAAGAAAACAAAATGGAAACTGCAAGCCTGAAGTCTGTCTAGATCAGCGGTTTTCAAACCACTGGCAGCCTCAGGTGTGCTGTGGGTCCAAAGGATGTAGGCAGCAGCCGTAGGTGGGAGAAGCGGCTCCTTTAACCCTCACACAGCAGCGGCGAAAAAGGAAGCTGCTTTGCATCCCCTGCTGCTGATCAAGAAGAAGGCTGCAACCCGATCCTCATTTACCTGGAAGTAAGCCCCCTTGAGTATAATGGGGCTTACTTCTGAGTAGACACACCTAGGATTGGGTATTAAGTCCCTTGTCTGCCCTGCATGCTGATTGGGCAGCCAGAGGAGCCTGGAGGAGGTCTGGGTGGACTGGGTGAGAAGGAGGGAGCCAGGGGGCAGGCAAGCAGGTAGGAAGTCAGGGAGTCTGCTGAGGCCAGCAGCCTAAGAATGGGCTGGCTGAGGGTCTATGAAAGTCCCTTCTCCTTGCCACAGTTGCCTGCAGCTCCCCAAAGTGACCCTCCCTGCCTTGCAGAGGAGGGCGTTGGGCCACAATCCTCTCCACACTTTCTGGCAAGTCCCATTGACTATAATGAGACTTACTTCTGAGTAGACAGACCTGGGCTGGGCTGGGGTCTCAGGTTCCTCTCCTAGCCCCACTTTCCTGGGAGTAAGCCCCATTGACTAGAATGGGGCTTACTTCTGAGTAGACATGCCTGGGATTGGGCTTTTGGTTGCACTCTTTTTTCTTAAATACAGGAGCAGGCAATTGGCAGTGAGGGGGAAAGAATGTGAGGCAAGTGATTCTGGACCTTTGGAAGGTGGGGACGAGTGAGGGGAGGGACAGTAGGAGGGGTGCTAACTGCAATTATGAGATGGGGGAAATGTTCCTGTGGGAGAGGGTGGGGTGAGGAGAAGTGCCAATTGCCTGCTCCTGTATTTGAGAAAAAAGAGTGAGACCAAAAGCCCAATCCTAGGCATGTCTACTCAGAAGTAAGTCCCACAGGCACATCCCCCTCCCCCAGTCTTTGGTTGCAATCCTAACCACGCTTTCCTGAGAGTAAGCGCCATTGATCAAAATAGGACTTACTTCTGAGTAGACCTGGTTAGGATTGTGCTCTTCGTCATGTAATGATTTAATTGTATTAATTATATTGATTAAAAATTAATTGTACTATAGTAATTTAATGTAAGTAAAAAACTGGGAGTGTGCCTTGCCAATTTTAGTGCCTTGACAGTGTGCCGTGAGCTGAAAAAGGTTGAAAATGGCTGGTCTGGATCATTGTGGGTTAAAGAACTTGAGACAGCCTTCTTAATACTTACTTTGTCATGCCCTGTTCTTAAATGTTTGTAGCTTCTTACTAGTTGGTGCTCAAGTTCAACTGGAACCACTTGCATTCCTATTTTAGTAACCTTGCTATGTATTATAAACAATTACTTGAAATTCAGCACTGCACAATTACTGTGAAGAACATGTTGTGGATCTCTTGGATACAGAACCCAGTTTTCTGAAGATCTTTTTTTAATTTTATAAAACTGAATAACTTATAAAGAATGTTTGAAAATGTCTAAAATGTTTGACAGCTCAAAAATCAGTGTGAATTTTGAATGAAGGTTTTGGGATTGAGGGATGGTTTCTACACCTTGTATAAATCTATGCTGTTAGAACCCCATTGGCTCATGTTACTGCCATTGTCAAAATATAGAGTTCTTTGAAAATTGAAACACTAATCAGTATTATTTAATCTATTAATAAATTATTAAAACTAATTAATTAGCATTAATTAAGTGTTCTTCATATTACTTAAAGCTGTTACAGATAGTAACATCAGCCACTGAGGGCTTCTGCAGGCCTCCTAATGCTTTTCAAGGCATTAAAAAGTTTCATGAAAAAACTGAATGTTGCAGTTTTTTCACGCCAACCATCATTCTGAGGCCTGCAGAGGCTCGGTACATCCTCTAGAGGCAAGAGGAACAAAGCTCCCCTCACCTCTGGGGGTGTGGGCCCCATGGACCCGATCCATGGATAAGTGAATCCATGGATACAGGGGCCCCCTATATGTGAGAAGGTATACTAAGTTTGTAATCCTATACATTCTTGGGAGTCCATTTGAACTCACTGGGACTTACTTCTGAGTAGACATGCTTAGGATTTTGCTGTAACACACCCATGTCTAGTTCATGCAGATGATTGGTTCATACATTTTTTAAAATCTGGGTATGGTACTTCAATTTTTTTTAAAAAGGTTGATTTAGTCTTCCTGTAAGATAAACAATTTGTTAGGAACTTAAGTTGTCTTTCCTGTATATTTTCCCTAGGCTTTGCTTCTCCAACCACGTTCTCTACAGCAGCCACTCCACCTGTTGCAACAAGCACAGTAGTTTATACAAGACCTGCAATAAGTAGCTTCTCTGGAACGTCTTCAGGATTTGCAGATACTTCAAAACAGGTGTCAACATATTGGCAGTGCGATACTTGTCTCATTCAGAACAAGCTGGCAGATAACAAATGCATAGCCTGTCAAGCTGCTAAAGTGCCAACATCAGATGGTAGTAAGCAGGCTGGTACTTTGACTCAGAACATTACCATCAAACCAGTTGTTTCTTCAACAGGGACACAGGGCTTTGCAGATAAGTTTAAACCAGCCTCTGGAACTTGGGACTGTGATACTTGTTTGGTCCAGAACAAACCGGAAGTTACAAAGTGCGTGGCTTGTGAAACACCAAAACCTGGAACGGGAGTGAAACCAGCGCTTGTGTTTCCTGTAGTTTCAGAGAATGCAGCATCAGTGTCTTCCTCTTCTAGCCACACTGATGTTACAGTTAATTTGGGATTTGGAGACAAATTCAAGAAGCCCAAAGGTGCTTGGGACTGTTCTGTGTGCTTAGTGTCAAATAAGGCTGAGGACAGCAAATGTGTGGCCTGTCAGTCAGACAAACCAGGTGAGTTTACCACATTGAAAACCAATATGAAGAAATCTGGCTTAATCATTTTAAACTGTCAGTGAAAATAAAGTAAAAAACACTACAGAATGTATGTTGGAATTTTAAGACGGAAGACATTACACTCTATTTGTAATGTCCCCACTTCTTATCCTCTCTCTGTGTCAATATATGGTAACCAAACTTAATATTAAATGGTGTTCAGTAGTTAGAAATAATTTCCTGTGCTAGTTTTGAATTTTGGAATCTTGTCAATGTTGACTTCCATTTCTGTAATAGTGTCATAGTTTGGAGGCAAAGGAGGGTAGTTGAAATGGCATATAGTATGTGATTTAGGCTGCAATCCTAACCACACTTTCCTGAGAGTAAGTCCCATTAAACAAAATAGGACTTCTGAGTAAAACTGATTAGGATTGTGCCCTTAGTGTTCATTTCTGTGATAGGTTGGTATGCTGCATTCAAGTGCCTCCTAAAAATCAGCTTTATGACAGGCTAAGATTAAGAAATACTGTCCTTCTGACCTGATATTCTATGCTTATTCAATTGGACTAGACCAGCAGTCGCCAAACTCGCAACCGCTGTCCTTCAAAAAAGCAGGTCCCCCCTTTCACACTGGAGCTTGCCATTCCACCTCCGTAGTGTGTTAATTTCCAGTAGATCTGGGCACTGGAATGTTCTGGGCATTTCACTCCCCTCCAAGCCTCTGAACCCAACCAGTTCAGAGTTGTGCTCCAGTTGGGTCCAGAGGCCCTTCTGGGGCCCTCAGAGGCCATGTGTGACCTCCTGCAACCTCTGTGGACTTCAGAGTGGCCATTTGGGGGGGGGGGGACTCAGCTTCCAGTTTTTTGATAAAACCAAAAGTGACATTTTTGCCTTTATACGGCATTGAGGCCTGGGAGGGCTTACCCAGAGCTCAGAATGCTTTATAAGGGCAAAAAAGTCATGTCTGGGTTTATCATTAAACTGGAAGTAGCATTTTTTTTTTGCCCATGTGACCATTCTGAAACCTGCAGAGGCATGGGCAATTGTGCACAGCCTCTGCAGGCCTCAGAAAAGCCCATGGACTTGATTGGAGCATAGCTCTGGTTGGATTTGGAGGCTGGGGGTGGTGTTTGGCATCTGTGGATGCTGAACTCACAGATAACGTGAGCCCCATATATATGATGACACAATAACATTATTTAACAAGCTTTTTGCTTTTCCGAGGGGCTATTGTTAATTCCAATTTAGGTCATCCAATTTAGATAATCTTGCAAGCTTCAAATTTGTCAGCTTCAGTTCTTGTGCTACATTAAAAAACTGACCAATCCCAGATAAACTGCATTTCAGAAAGATTGAAAACTGCACTGTACAGTGGGCCCTTGGTATCCTTGGGGGTTGTGTTCCCAGACCCCCATATGGATATTGATTTCTGTGGATAATCAAATCTGTGGAGAAGCCTGACCTGTAACACTGGAAGTGCTTTCCAGAAGGCTCCAGCAGGCCTTCTGAGGCATAGGGATGCTGCGCATGACCTCTCTACATCTCAGAAGCCTGCCAGAGTCAACCAAAAGGCACTTCTGGTTGCATCCATATAGTCATGCGAAGCCCTGTGGTGTGAGTTGGCACCCATGTTGAGTCAAATCTACGGGTGCCAAACCCACAGATAAGGAGGGTCGACTGCAGAATGTTTTGGAATCATTAGAATAATGACCTGAATTGGGTTGTAATCCTTTATACAATTACCTCGGAGTTAAGTCCCTTAAACCAATGGTTCCCAAGCTTGCCATGGACATGGCACCCTTTTAGCCTGGCAGCTTTCCTGGCTCTGCCATCTTGGATTGTGCAAGTTCTCCCAGGCGTAAGGAATCAAGATGGTGGCATCTGGGAGAGCCAGAAAGAAAAGGATGCCAGGGACATTGCATAGCTGCCCTGTGAGCTTGCCACAGCTGTTTGGGAACCGCCATCTTAAACTGAATCATATACAAGAAACCAACCATGTATAGGATTGCAATTAACTGGTAGAATGACAAGCACTGGTTTTGCCATTGCACGGTATGTGTTTTCTCCCACTGAAATAGCTATTTAATATGTATGTTTATATAAAATGACACTTCATAGACATGTCTTGTGCTGATACTTACTTTATAATTTTTTACCTAGGAGGTTCAGTGCCTGTGGTGAGTAGCAGTGCTTCCTCTTCACCTGCTCTTTCTGGAGGATTTTTGAGCTTAGACAAATTCAAGAAACCAGAGGGAAGCTGGGACTGTGAAATCTGCTTAGTACAAAACAAAGCTGATGCCACCAAGTGTGTGGCATGTGAAAATGCAAAACCAGGTAGCAAGACTGAACTTGAAGGTACGTTAAAAAGGCACAGAGATAATTGAAAAAATTGCAGACTGTAAATTTTTGCCTTTAGCATTTCCTTTGTGATGTCTTCTTGAAAGAGAAGGGAAATGTTTCCACCTTTCATCCACCACCATGCTTTGTCTCCACTGAATGTTATCCATGCATGGTCATTTCACATGTATGTTGGATCGGGAGCTACAGGCCTAAATGGGATGAGCATCCAAGTGCAGATGTTTTTTAGGCGAATGCAAAATATAAATGTTTGGTTTTTCGTTTGGTTTGATTTTTGTTTATTTTAGTGTTTCATTCATTTCACTAACCTTACAGTATTTTCTGATGTTTATAACTTTGGTATTTTCTACTCAAAATGCACCAAGTGTTCAAGGATTGTACTATACCCTTAGGACATTGTGCCTGAAAAAAATTTACTAAAAGGAATCAGTTTTATGCACACTTTAAACATGCACTAATTAGTGTAAGATTTCCATTCACTTTTGTTTTACACCATTCAGTTTAACCCTGTACTCTCTTCTGATGTACTGCTTTCAGTCAAAAACACCAGCAGAAGTAGGACAAACTGCACATTTCTCATGTGAATCCCACTGAATGGAAGGATAAACAAATAGGCTTGCTGTCAAAATGTTTGTAACTTTGGTTATTTTAATAGCTCTTGTCAGTTTTTACATATACAGGCTGTGCCCCAGTAGATTTTTAAAAAAGTGGATATCAAATCAGTGGAAAAATAGCTTTAAAGACCCACTTCCAGATTACTTGTTCCTCCATTGTCTCCCCAGAATGTGTTGGTGTAGATGCTATATCACATTCAACCACTAGATGTGGTGAATAATAGAATCTAGTGGAATGTAATTATAATTATTTAACAGCCTGAAGGTAGGAAATTGGCTTTTGATGCTTTTTTCCTTGTTATAGGGCATTTAAAGGTGGACCTCAGTATCAGTGGATACTGAGATCCCACCTCTTCTGCTTCTAAACTTATGTTAATAGTACCGATACCTGCCCAGGTAACTGCATTACCCCTGGTCACCAAATTGTGTACTTCAGTAGTTATGAAGTTCAAAGTACACCTGGTTCAAATTTAGCACCAGGACCCACTATTTAGAATAAGAACCTGTCAGGACACACCGAAAGTGATGTCATGACTGGAAGTGACATCAAGCAGGAAAATTTTTTAACAATCCCAGGCTGCAATCCTACCCACACTTACGCAGGAGTAAGTCCCATTGATTATCATTGTTAAAACCATATACATAGTAGCTTTTTAAAAGTACAGGTCTGTAACATTTCCCCAAATGCAGTCACATATACCATTGTAGCATCAAGTCTAATATATTAAAAATAAAATATTGAAATGACTGGAGACCCACCTGAAATTGATTCATGACCCACTAGTGGGTCCCGATTCACAGAAACACTGATGTACTTTATATCTAACCTCAGCCATCATGAATTTGTGATCTAGGATGAATTGCTCATAAGTAGTTTCTTCTAATTATAAATGGAGAATGGTCATATTGTGTTAGGAAGATAGAATTAATGTTCTCCAACCAAATATAATTTTAGCGTAAAATGTTGATGTGATTGGGTTTTGAAGCAATTGTGGTTGACCCAGAAGTGAGGTTCTTTTGTGTAAATATCTCCGTTATATTTCTAACAGCTAGTATCTTAAATATTTTATTTCCAGGATTTGCTACTGCAGCTTCTTCCTCAGCCTCACCTGCTCCTACATTTAAATTTGGTATTCAGTCGTCATCATCCTCAGATTCTCCTCAGATGTTGGGAAATGCAGGAAAAAACTTCAAATTTGGAGAACAAACTGCGTTCAAATTTGGTGTTGGATCAGAAATAGGCTCTACAACAAACACTATGGCAGGAGGATTTAAATTATCTGTCAGTGAAGGATCCAAAGTAGGAAGCTTTCTTTCAGAGTCTAAATCTGAGGACGATATGAAAGATACCAAGACAAACAGTAGTTTCAACTTTGGACTTCCCTCTGGGACTAACAGTATATCTGCGACATCATTTCAATTTGGAATAGCTAACATTGGACAGCAAGAGAAGAAAGAGGGACTTGGCAAGCCTGCTGTAGGGAGTTTCACTTTTGGCACAAATTCCACAGCCACATCAGAAAATAAAACTGGAATAAGTAACTTCAAATTTGGGAATGCAGAGGAAAAGGAAACTTCAGTGACTCCTTTTTCCTTTAAGAAACCAGAGGGGAAAAAAGATGAAAATCCTTCAGCAAAAAGTGGCTTCCCGTTTGGTAATGTGGAATCTACAACTGCTCCACAGCTTGTTTTGGGAAGGACAGATGAAAAAAAGGTGTCCATTGCCCCTTCTTATCCATTAGTGTTTGGGAAAAAAACGGAGAGTGAGGAGTCAAAGGCACAATCCATCTTTTCATTTGGGAAGACAGAGCAAACCAAAGACGATAGCACAGTAAAACCGGCATTCAGTTTCAGCCTGGCAAAACCAGCAGAGAAAGAAACTGAACAAAGCAAGCCAGCATTTGCATTTGGGGCACAAGCTAACACAGCAGGTAAGCGCAATAATTCTTTGAATGTACAGGTTTTGGTCTCCTGCTATAATTTCCTGTGATACACTCAAATTACTTTGGTAGGTGACTTAACAGACTTGGGCCACAATCCTATCCATACTTACTTGGAGTAAACCCCATTGACTATAATCGGACTTACTTCTGAGTAGAGATGCAATGGATTGGATTCTTAGGCTGCCATCTGGGAGTAAACCCAATTAAACACAGTGGGTCTTGTTTCTAAGTAGACATACATAAGGTTGCTCTGTTAATTCATCTAGAAGGAGATCTTCAGAATATACTCATAATTTCTGTTCTACATACTATACTCTGTGAATTGTTGCTAATGGTTGTCACTTGGAAGATTTTAAAAAAAACAACTTTTCAGTTGAAAATTATGGGAAAAGTCCTTGGAAAAGACAGGTGCCCCAAGATATCTTAGCCTTTGATTATGTGTAATGATAGTGGCTTGGAGCAGGCTCAGGAAGCCTGCCTATATATACCATGGGATTCTAATAGAGCAGTGTTTCCCAAACTTATTACCACTGGGACCCACTTTTTAAAATGACACTCCATTGGGACCCACCTAGTTTTATGAACCTAAAAAAAATTTCACTCAACCTGCTGCTCAAAGCAACCATTTTTATCCTCTTTTACTTTGGGGGGGGGCATCTTCTCAAGTATTTGAGCTTCACATTCATTGGATTGGGACCATTCTAGTGACTTTTTGTTCCTCTTTGCCTGACCTTTGGTAAGAGCTGAGTTATGTTTGTCTACTTGGGAGTAAATATGTGTATGGGGCTCTGATTCACTTTCCATAGGTCTCAATACATCTTCCTTGTCAATTATAAGCTTGTCAGTTTCAGAAGCCATCAACAATGGGTTGGTCCTGACCCACAGCTTAGGAAACACTACTCTAGAGTGTTGCAGATATGTTTACGCATAAGGATGTTGACAGTTATTCTAAGATGGGTTAAATCAGTGGTTCTCTTTTAGCTTTTTAGCACTGGGACCCACTTTTTAAAATGACAGTCAGACTGAGACCCACCAGAAGTAATGTCATAGCTGGAAGTGACATCAAGCAAATTAAAAAAAAGATATAAAGTAAAACAAATAATTAAATAAGGTGAGATGAGATGGGGAAGCCAGTCCTGTTTCACAAGTGAATTCCCTTTCAACCTCAACCCGCCCAAAAAATAATCAATAAGATTTTCAGATCTACCCACTACCCAGCTCAATTTAAGATAAAGCTAAATAAAAATTAAATTTAAATTAACCTAAATTGAGATTCAAAGCTTCCATCAAAACAGCATTAAAACCCCAGCGCGATGGGAAGAGAAAATGAGGCTCCCCTGGGGGGTGGGAGAGGAACCTGGAAAAGACAACAACCCTTTCCTATAAAACAGTGGTTACCAAACCTATTTACACCTGAACCCACTGTTTAAAACAGTGGTTTTTCAACTTTTTTTTTTATCTCATGGCACACTGACAAGGCACTAAAATTCTTAAGGAAGAGCACCAGTTTTTTGGCAATTGGCAAGACACACCACATTGCTGGTGGGGGGGGCTCACACCCCCATTGGCCCTACTAATAAATGACCCTCCCCTGAACTCCCACAGCACACCTGCAGACCATTCATGGCACACCACTGGTTGAAAATAGCTGGTTTAAAATGTCACTATCAGGACCCTATAAGGCTTTACAAGTCTTTAAAAAAATTCACCTTAGCCAACAAGTCTCTGTTTCTGTCCTTTTTAGTAGGGGGGGCAGCCTTCTGGAGTATTTGTTGAGCTCCACTCCATCAGCTTGGAGCCATTCTGGTGACCTTGCATTCCCCTTTGCCTGGCATTCAACACTAGCTAAAGCACATTTGCTTACTTGTGAGTAAATGTGAATGTGTGGCATACTTTCGCTTTCCATAGTGCTCAATACATTCATCAGCTTCCTTGTTGAGTGTGTTTTGAAAGCTTCTTTCGTTAGAATGGGGCCATTCTTATGGCATTGGATTCCTCTTGACCTTTCCTTTGCTGTCGACCAAGGCATGTTTGCCTATTCCTGAGTAAACATGCAACATGGCTGTTTCAGTTTTGATAGGACTCCATATATTTTCCTTCTTGGCTATTGTGTCAGTTTCAGCTTTGTGAGCCACCAGCGATCAGGTCGCAACCCACAGTTTGGGAAACCTTGACTGAAATGAATCTGAGGAGGGTCAGAATTCTTTTCCTGTTGCTTTACTCCTCAATATCTGTAGTGAATTTTGTAGATTTAATCTAATACCAAAATTCTGTAGCCTTTAGATGTGAAAAATGACTTGTGTAGAGAAACATTTAATTCCTAGCTGTCAAAAGTTTCAGCTGCCATTGCACTTGAAATGCTCATTGGTTCATCTCTTGTTTGACTGTGGTCAGATATTGCCTGAGTTTTTAAGTGTATTGCTAACTTTTGGACACATATTGTAACTATGTGGGCTAGCCCACAAATAAGCAGGAAGAACTCTTCAGTCTCTTAAATATCTGATGCATGTTTTATAGGTATAGAATGGAAGTTGGCTATTAATAACCAGAGATGTGCTAATCCACTGTGGCTTGACTCAAGTCCAGCTCAGACCCCCACCCCCTTTGACTTGACTCATGCTTGAGTCTTAATGGGTAGCCATGGGGACTCGTTCAGAGCGCTTTTAAGACTTGGTTTGACTTGAGTGCGAGTCTTTTTGGCAAATGAGTCAGGCATGTCACTGCTGAAAAAAAGGAGCTGCTTGGCGGGGTGTGTGTGTCATATTTAATGCTCCCCTGATGTCCCTATCTCATCTGTAAACAAATGCTCTATTGTTCTCCAGTGAGGGCAGCAGAAAATGCTGATTGGTTCCTGAAGAATCCCAGCCATGAACCCACCCCTGTTCACATCACGACTCCTGATTTTGCCCTCAGAAGGAGCACTGAGCACAGACTTACGAGGAACGAGGCACCCCAGCTCAGCAAGATGGGGGGGACGGGACAGGCAGCGTGAGCAAGGAGACAGAAGTGGTGGGCAGGTGGACCCCCCAAAACCAAACTTAAACCTCCCTTCCCCCCTCAACCCCCTGCCTCCTGGAGCCAACCTACCCTCCTCTTTTCAAGTCTCTTCCTTGCACCGGTTTGAATGCAGCTTCCAGGTTGCCCAAGAGGTCCTTCGGAAGCCACAAAAAAAGTAAGCAAGCACATAGAGAGAGAAACCAAGCGGAGTGGTGGCCCAAACAACCTCAGTTTTTGAGATTGTGATTCTACTTGTTCCTGAGAGAAATCCCCGAGTCGCTTCCAGTTTCAAAACATGCGTGACTTGAGTGTGCACAAGTCAGTGAAAATGCGTGTTTTGAGATTCAAGTATGAGTCTTCTGAGTCAAGTTGCCCGTGATATTTTAGAGTTTAATTTTCATCAATTAACTAATCCTATAATCATAATTCTCCGACTGTTTTAATTCTGCTAATGAATGCCTTAAATACTTAGTATTTGAATTTTTTTGATCAGTTAGTTCACCAAGTATTTTCAAATGGTCAGCCAACCTGACTTAGCCTCTTAAAGGTGTGCTTGTGGGGTAGAAAAATTGTATTATACTAGTTTAGAATCACATATAGCATTCTTCACTTTGTGCTATTGTGGGCACTTGTGAAGTAACGATTGTGTAGGAGCTAGGTTACTTGTAGAAGTCTCAGTAAGTAAATTATGGAACGTTGAGATATTGCAGTTACAGCTTTGTTACAAGCGGAGGGAGGTAGCAAAGAGCAAGATAATGAAGGCACAAAGTTGAAAAGTAGCTTACAAATGGTACAAGGTAGAAAAATAAGCCAGTATAAAAACCGGTCTGGGGTAAAACAGAGTTAAAGTCCTGTGCAGAACAGATCAACCAAGTAGCAAAACTGAGCCAATTTTAATGCCCTTGGGAAGATAAAGCAGGGTAGAAATTTAGTAAGTAAAAAGAACAGGTTTTTAAAGCAGAAACAAGAAGACCATAATGTAGAACATAACCGTGATTGTGTGTGGCAGTGTTTCTCAGACTGTGGGTCGGGGCCCACTAGGTCGCAAGCCCACTTCAGGTGGGTCCCCATTCATTTCAATATTTTATTTATAATATATTGGACTTGATGCTACCATGGTATGTGGCTGCATTTGGGGAAATGTTACAGACCTGTACTTTTAACAAGCTATGTATATTCTTTTAACAATGATAGTAAATGGGACTTACTCCTGGCTAAGTGTGGGTAGGATTGTAGCCTAGTATTGCTAAAAATTTTCCTGCTTGATGATGTCACTTCCGGTCATGACATCACAACCAGTGACATCACAACCTAACAGATTCTCATTCTAACAAGTGGGTCCCAGTGCTAAATATGTGAGAACCACTGGCGTATGGGATGAGAGAATGAAAACATAAGAAGAGCCCCGCTGGATCAGGCCAAAGGCCCATCTAGTCCAGCTTCCTGTATCTCACAGTGGCCCACCAAATGCCCCAGGGAGCACACAAGACAACAGGCACAGCCTTCGTCCTGGTACTCTCCCCTGCATCTGGCAAAAACTCTCTCTATTGTGTTGGTAGAAAGGGAGGATTGGCTAAGGAAATAAGAAGTGATTGAAAATGAGATGATTTGGAGATTGCATTTGAAGAAAGGGAAATAAATGGAAAAAAGAATTCAAGGAACAAATGGAAGGAAAGGAAAAAGATAACATAAGAGTTGAATAAGGAAAAACCTGGAGGAAATGCAGTGAGTTTGGTTTGGATAAAATTTCAGCTCTTGAAACTTGAACTACTGGGACACTATACAGCGAGGCAAGCAGTTTTTGAGAAAAGATGAGATCATGCACAGGGTAGAAGTGGTAGTTTTAAGCCAAAGAAATACAAGCAAAGGAAGACTAGTCATTACAAAGGAGGAGCTCTATAATGGAATACTGAGGGACCTCTAAAGATAGGGAAAAGAGTAAATACTACTGAGGAGGCACGCTGACCTATTTACTTGGATAGATAGAACTGGGATTCTGCCCAGATCTTGGTTACAATCAACGGTAATACCTGTCTTCAAAAAAGGAGACAGGGATTCACCCTCAGATTACAGGCCTATTAGCCATCTTTCTGTCCCTGGTAAACTGTATGCACTCCATCTTTTAGACCACTGGTTTGCAACCTGTGGTCCGGGAGACCCTGAGAAGTGGTCCACAAGGTCTCAGGAAAAAAAATGCTTTTGATTACTTCCAGCATCTCTCTGAGCAAGCAGTCCCCTATGGACCATCTCTATAAATAATAAATCCCTAATAAATCTTTTCTAATTACAAGCAGCCCACATTATCTGTGGGTTCGGTACATGCAGATTTCTTCATCAGGGTCCCCGAACCTGTGGTGTGGACCAAACTGGAGCCTCCTGAAGTGAGCTGTGTTCCTCTTTCTTCCAGAGGCTCTTCTGAAGCCCACAGAAGCCATGCGTGTCCACCCGTGGCCTCTGCAGGCTTCAGAAAAGCCTCCAGACTCGCTGGAGCTCATCTCCACTTGGGTTTGAGGGGGGACAGGACCACAGGTTTCAAATACCTGTTTTCTTTATCTGTAGGGGTTTCAGGAATGGAACACTTTTGGATAATGAGGACTGCCTGCATTGCAAATTTAAATGTATTATTTGTGTGCGAGGGTGGGAGATTGCACGCGGTCCCCAACAATTCCAATTTTGTCCTCAGTGGTCCACAGTCTCCTAAAGGTTGGGAACCGCTGTTCTACTTTGGTCTAGTCAGGCCTCTGTTTTAGACAGTCTGTTTATATTGCCTTTTCCTTGTATGCTCCTATGTCTGTCTTTTTGTTTGTTTGTTAATGCCTAATAAAGGTTTTTGAAATTGAAAATTGAACTATTGAGGAGGTCTGTGAAAACAGTTTTTTTAAAAAAATAAGACCTTAACATAAGCTAAGATGAAATCAAACTAACAGTAACAGTAGAGAAGAATAATTGATTAATGATGTTGAAGGCAAAGAGTAGATCAAAACACAAATGTATATGGACAAGACCTTGATATTTAGCAATAAGATACCAAACTCCGTGTATGTGTTTTGTGTTTTGTAGGTATCATTTGTGGCTTTGTAGGTTGTGTTTTGTAGGTATCATTTGTGGCTGTAGTTAGTGGCTGTAGCTTCCGTAAAAGTAACAAGGACACAACTGAGATTGACAATGATCCAGGATTAGTAGAGGAAAAAACTGATTGGAAGAACCATCAAATAATGTAAGAACCACCCCTTGAAAAAGGTGATTCTTACACAGTCACTTTTCCCTCTGCTAATTGAAAAATTGTGTTCTTATACAATTTGTTTTTTCTCTATTTCTGTTTTTGATCATTTTTAATTATTTGAAAAAATTTGAAAACCAAATTAAAAGAGAAAAATAGAATAATGTCAAGAAAATGGGACAGAGCTGTTAATCTGGTTTGGCGGGGCTTTATTGAATGCAAGTGATGAGAACAAGTTCAAAGGGAAGATTACATGAGGATATTACAAATCTGAACTAGAGGCAGAAGAACTCTTAAGTGAAATATGTTGTAAGAGGAAATGGGGTCAAGCAAACTAGTTGTGATATAAAATAAATGCAAAAGCAAAGAAAGACCAGGAAGAGATGGTGAGAAATGAAAAGAAATAAAGAGACAACAGGCAGAATAGAATGAGAGATGAATAAGAGCATAAGAGAACAGAAAAGAGGCCTGACTACACCAAAGTATCAACAATAACTGTGCGCAGAGAGCAGAGGCAGCAAAAGACAGACGTATAAAAAAAAATAGTTTAGGAGGAGTGTTAAGAGCAAAGATATAGACTGATCTAGCACTCTCTCCAGCTCTCACAAATTGTATCCTATTGAATGTCGCTTGCAGATATTGGTGACTTGGCTGAGTTAGAGCCGTCTTCTGATAGTCCTGAAACTTGGACAGAATGTTGAAGAACCTCTTTGATGTTGCACAACACAGGCAGGCTTTATTGCCAAAGTGGGTGGCAACTGCACAGCCTAGTGCAGGCATGATGCACATTGTGACAAACAACTGCATGATGTAACATTGTGTGTAGAGCACAGTGCAATTTTTCCCGAATCTCTCATCTGAATGTGTGTGCATGGACACCCTTGCACACAGTCTTTCTGAAATCTTTTCCCATTTTGCAGCACCAAAACTCCACCTCTACTTTGCACTGAGTGAAGTGTGTTAGACTCATTTCTGTGAAAATGTAGAGCTTAGTTGTGTTGACACTTGGAGGTTGCCCAGTTAAAATTTGCAGGTTTCCTCTGCTAGCATTGTAGCTGTTGAGGAAGGAATAGCCCATTGCCATGCATCTTTCCTTTCTATCTTTGTTCCTAACATAATTTAATTACTCCTTCTTTCAGATCCAGGAACAACAAAGTCTGCATTCAGTTTCCTGAGCTCTAGTTCTTCTAATGCTGCTGTGCCAAGTGTTTCTGCTGGCAATGGCAGTGGCACCGGCAGCAGCAGTCTATTCAGCAGCAGCACCTCTGCCGCAAATCCTCCGCCAGTAGCACCAACTTTTTTGTTTGGACAGGCCAGCAACACTGTGAGCAGCTCTCCTTTTGGCAATTCCTCTGACTCTAACACATCACAGTCCTTTGGGTTCTCCCAAGAGAGCAAGCCACCAACAACCACCTCCAGTACAAATGCCGATTTTCCATTTCTCTTTTGTCCGGTAACTACCACTTACAGTACAGCAAACACTGGCTTCGGTTTTGCAGCAGCATCCACCACCACTGCACCATCTACAGGTATGCTCAAAACTTGAAGAGATTATGCTTGTAGGTGTACACTGAAGAAACTGTTTTACAATCCTTGATCTGAAAAATGGACAGCGGCGTCTGCAGTGCTGCTTAAAAAGTACAGGCAGCTCTGTTTATACAAGGCTTGCATTCCTGGAAATCTGCACTAATATTGAAAATGTGTTTAAAACTTTTTTTTGAATAGGAAACATTGGGAGTTGTATGGATTAGTTCAGTGGTACTCAAACTGGTGGGTCGTGACCCACCAGCTCGTCTAACGATGCCCTGTTCCCTTTAAGGGCGGGGGCAGGGAGAAAGCTGTGAAGTGATCTCCAGGGTTGTGCCCCTGCAGGGGGAGGGGGGGCTATTTTAGACTAAACATATGTGCTCTCAGGGTCCAGGGGGTTGTGGGGAGCCCTGCAGAGCGCTTGCAGGGCTCCCTGAGGCTTCTAACTAGTGAAAGTTGCAAGTGCAATTGAACCAGAAATTAAACTTCTGGTTTAATTGCACTTGCAACTTACACTATTTAGAAGTTGCAGGGAGCCCTGCAAACGCTCCACGGGGCTCCTCATACCCCCTGGACCCTGAGAGCACATATGCTTAGTTTAAAAATAGCCCCCCTTCCCCCACAAGGGCTTGATCCTGGGGATCACTTTGCGGCCCCTGCCCCCACAAAGACTTAACGCAGAAGTAAATCTCCTGGGACGTTTGATAACCATTTGGTTAGGAGAAAAGTAAATTAATACTCATGCTGTTGACTGGTGACCTCTGCTGGACCCAGATGGTGTAGGGGGAGGGTTTAGGCGGGAGGCTACTGGGAGTGGTTACCAGTGGCCATGGTGGAGAAAGCAATAAGGAAAACTAGATGAAGGCCAGGCCCCCACAGGCATGCACTGGAGGAGGCACATGGTGAGTTATGACCCACCTGACAGAAACGTACACCAAGAAAAAAACCCCACTTGCTGCTTCTACTTCATGTTACAAGAGGCAAGCACAGGGGATTGCTCCCTTTCTGAGTGAGTGGCAGACTTGCTCAGAAGTCTCCCTTTGCTGCCTTCCGCAGCACTTATCTACAAGCCCTGGTGTGCACTCCTGCCCTTGCCATCAAGCAGAAATTTTTCAAGATATTCAGTTTCTGAATACATTGTCTTTGTCTCTTTTTTCTCTGTCTTCAGAGGAAACCCCCAGAAGCTGTCACATCATGAGTGAACTCTGCTGTGCATTCTTTAAACTTGAACAACCCATTATTCTTAAACACTGACAGAAGTTTCTATATTTATTGTGCTTGCTTGCTTTTCTAGGTTCCTCCTCTTCATTTGTGTTTGGCTCTGGATCTTCAGCACCTGCAGCTGGTCCAGCATTTGGTGCCAGCCAGGCACCAACATTTGGCCAAAGTCAAGGCACCAGCCAGCCCCCTGCTCCAACCTTTGGATCACTTTCATCATCATTATTTTCTTCGGGTTCTCAACCTGGGCCTCCAGCTTTTGGGTCTGTGTCAAGTAGTGCACAGCCTACTGTCTTTGGACAACAAGCTCCTCAGCAGTCTGGCTTTGGCTCTGGTGCAGCTCCTAACTCTGGTAAGTGCAAACCCTACATGTCTCATGCTGTAGGTTGTTGTTCCTAGAGAAGAGTTGTATTTTAGTTACTTGTCAGTCTCTTTATGAATATTTGTGCTACTACAATGAATGACACCAGGGGAGGGGGGAGAATCTTATGCCATATTCTAGTTTCCAGTAATGCTTGATTTGAAAAGTCTAATCAGAAAATGTTGCTGTAAGTGTTGGCCTCTATTTTCTTGGGACAAGGTAGATATCAAAGCAATTCAGTTCAGGAGATTTCATTGTTTCTGAGTCACATCTGCAATCAGTGTACAAATGACAGAGTTTATAACTCTGGGTGCCCTTCAGGGAGAAAGATGGGATTTAAATCCAATAAATAACCAGTCAACCAAATAATAAACCAATAAAGTTCTCTTTATTTCATACTTAAAACTATCTTTCTGTTAAAGATTAATTGATAGTCTTACTAAGATAAAATCACAGTGGAAATAGAGAAATAGGGATGAGAGGCACTGTTTAGAAATTGAAGGACCTTGTTAAAAACATAAGCTGTTAACACTTGTTATGTTTTTCCTGTAATCATGTTATTCAGTGGTCTTGGAGAGATTGGGCTCAATTCTATCCAGCTTTCCAGTGCTGCTGCAGCTGCAATGCAGCCCTGAGGAAAGGGAACAAATGTTCCCTTACCTGGAGGAGTCCTCCGTGACTCCACATGCCTCTTTGGCACAGCTGCAGCAGCGCTGGAAAATTGGATAGAATTTGGCCCTAAATGTCCCAGCAGGCCATTATTGTTAGTGAGAGAGAATGGTTTTCATTTAATCAGCTAAATCTCAGTGCGTCTCTCTTCTAGGTTCAGCATTCCAATTTGGGAGCGGTACTACTAATTTCAATTTTTCAAGCAACAGCCCAGGAGTATTTACCTTTGGTGCAAATCCTAGTTCACAATCTCCAGGCTCTTCAGGATTTTCATTCACCCAGCCTTCATCATTTAATCCAGGGTAAGAAGGGGGGTTAAGAACTTTGAACATGATATCAAAGGTCATGCATCCAGGGGATAATTTCCAGAAACATGTTTTAAAATATTATCCATTGAAGAGCAATGCCTAGGCAAAACCATGTACTTCAGTGTCTTAAATGAGTACAACATAATGTTAAACAACCATAACATTAGTATTGCTGTTAGAAGTAATTCCTATTTATGAATTAGGTAATGTTTGAGACTGCAGGGGTGTCAAACATAAAGCCCAGGCGCCGGATACGGCCCACGGAAGCTTTTTATCTGGCCCTCAGGCTCTCAGCTGCTGAGCAGTGCTAAGGTGTTACTGCTAAAAGGTCAGCCCCCACGAAAATTGGGTTCTCCCATATCTTGAAATATGATAAAGATTTGCGTGTTTTCTCTTCTATCATTTTTAATGAATTCCTAAGTGAAAAAAGTGCTTATTTTTTGTTATGACCTGTTTAATGACATCACTTCCTGCCTAAGACATCACTTCCGGCCATCAGCAGGCATCATGAATGCCATTCAGCCCTCGGTATGAAATGCGTTTGACACCCCCTGATCTAGTGCATGGTGCAGTCCTTGAAGCTGAAGTTCATATTCCTTAAGCGAGAATCTAGAAAAGGACATTATTAGTAAAACCTTTAATGGAATAATCCAGATGACCTATTTTTTATTATGCATTTTAAAAGTTTTTAAAGACAGTGTATTTTGTGACAATATTAAGAACTTTGACATATCATTCCAAGTTCCTTACTTCTGATTTTTTTCCCCCCAAAGCAGGAATAATGGGAAAAATATTTTCTCAGCATCTGGATCTTCGTTGTCTACTCGAAAGATAAAGACAGCTGTTAGACGCAGAAAATAAATATTAATGATTGTTACAGACAGCAACTCCCACCAGAGCTGGTTACCCTGCATTGTTCAGTTACGGAATTGTACCTCATGCTGGGTTTAGCTGAAGCCAGGTCTGCCTAAACTCTGCTCGCTTTTTTCCTCCGCATTTAATTTTTTAAATAATTAGATTTGGTGGCAGGGGAGTACCTTGATCAAAACTACTTTCAAATCCAGCAGTTTTTCTTCACTGACTTGGCATAGTCTGGCTATAGATATGCATATAGCCTGCACAGCGAATGGCTTCGTATAATACCTCTGTTTGCACCACTTCGTGCGCTCATCTGCGTTTACTGACACCTCAAAATTGTAATTATATCAGTGAGGGGAGTCTGTATAGAGATTGTGGTTAATGAATGATTTCTATGCGGAGTTTGTGCTGATGTACGTGTGAAGTGAGCGAGTTGCGTGTATTGTGCACTAAAATTTTCTGATAGAAGAATCATTAAAGGATGGTCCATGCGAAGGACAAGTTAGATCTGTAGTACTTCATTTAATAATTAGATGCTCTTTCTATTTTCATTCTTAAAGCTCCTTATCACCTGTCTCGCCTTTTCATTATTTTATTATGAAACAAACATGTAAATACAATTCTGTTTCTCTATGTACTTTGGCATAACAAATCTGTGAACTTGAAATTTTAATTTTGTGTGTTACAGCAAATTTTTGTTTAGTATTGTCTCAGATTTTATTATGTAAATCTCATTATTCAAAGTTGCCTAAATCCATTAAAGACCTTTAAAATTGGAAATTCTTAAAGTGAGTTTATTGGCTTTTCTGATCCATTTTTGTTTGGACCAAAAACCAGTATTGTAAAAAGTGTTAAGTATATATTTTTATATTTGCAGAAATGGACTCTGGTGACTTTGGATAATAAGGAAAAGTTTAATATTAAAGCCATGTTTATTACAGTATAATTAACATGTTAAACCATGGGATAAATGCCATCAATAAAAAACTATGAATTACATTTGTGTGAATTTTAATGAAAGTGCATATGATCTTATCAGAAATGCAACTCTAAAGGGTGCTATGTTTCAGTTAAGATGGTGTATGTTTTGTGTTATATATTTATTTTAAATATTTTATTTTATTTATACTGGGAAGTACAAAGGAAATACAAATTTACTATGATTTGAATGCTATTGGGACTCTCCTAAGAGTATGTCTAGCTTTTTAAAGGCAAAGTGCTGAACATAATTGCATGAGGGCAATTCATCAGACTTGCAATCAAAAATTCTAATTAAATCATGATAAATACATACAAATAGGCAAGAATACCTTGATGGCAAATTAATTACAGCTGCCTAGAGCTCAGCAGCAATTGAACAAGAAAATAGTGGGTAACTTAGAGCTCAGTCCAATTCATCTTACCACCATGCATCCCCTTCATAAGGGAACAAGCATTTGTTTACCTTTAGGAGGCCTTTGTGACTGCCTTCCCCTCCCCACTTCAAGAGGTAGCACATGCCCCATTGGAATGGCTGCATCAGTGCTGGAAAGTTGGATAGGATTGGGTCCTAAATTGGTAGCCTAAACTTTAAGAAAGATCTTCAAGGCCAAGCACATATAGGGCCAGTTTTTGAACATTCAAGAACTCTATTCAGGCAGCTGTGCTTATCCTACCCTCCAAAAGTAGCGTTTGGGTGAATGTGGTTAAAGACTGTCCCAATCAGTTATCTAAATGCAACGTCAGTAGCAGCTAGGAAATTATTCTCCATGCTTTCATAATTTTTGTATGTCATATTCCTCTTTATTGCCTTTTCTTCTGCCTTACTTTTCTCTGCTGTTTGCTTCAGTTGTAGAGAAACTGGATGTTTTAATGATGAACAATTTGCATGTAGAAATAAGTAGATTCCTGTAAAACTGCAGTTTCATCAGATGAAGGTAGTAGGGTGTATGCTTGTTGAAAATATGATACGTAACATTTGGGTAGCATCTTGATCATATGCCTCCTGTAATCTGTGCCACTGCCAAGGGTCCCTTGACCTTTAGGGGGCTTGGGCCCTTTGGAGAGGGGAGAGATTATGTTCAGACAACTTGTGTGTGCATAGACTCAGTTGCTACCCATCAGTCTCAATAGTAGGAAGAGGGTATTTCTACTTGCAGACATTTTCCATACAGAAAGTTAGGATGACAGTGGTGAGGCAGAAGCTTCCTGAATGGTTCTCTCTTTTGAATGGATAAGATGGTTCTTGTCAGGGCCCAGGATTTGCTCACAGTTTGGTGGTAGCAGCAGCTAAGCTTTTCCATTTAGATTCTTTCCCTAATCCTTTGGCTACAGAAAATAAACAAGGACCAGTGACTTCCCCTAGACCCATGTCAAACTGTATTCTTCTTCTACCCAAGAGTGATACTAACTGATACTGGGTCAAACATCTGCCTCTGTCATTTAAGTAAATGGGAGTGCAGTACCCTTCTTACCTGTGTGAAAGAAATAGCTCCAGGGTCTGTACTCTGTCAGTATCCCAGTGGAGTTTGTGTCAATTTTCTGGTGCACAATCAAAGAAAGATCTGAGTATGTTTGATCTAGCAGCTTCAGCAACCTTGTGCCTTAGCCAGGAATGGGTCATACACTTAACCTAAGCCTCCCAGATGTTGCCATGCAACCCTTTTCCTGCTTGTAACTTCTGTCCCACCCCAGCAAGCTTGGATACCTACCAGTCCCTTTTGGTCTGTGCCTGACCCAAAAGATTCGGGGTTGAGTCAACAAAGGGCACCCATTGTGTACAAGTAGGGGGGGAAGACTCAAGTATCACTATGGTGTTAAGTTCCCAATCATTTGCAACTCTGCTCAGTAGTCCCACTGCCTGTCAGTGAGGCAGCTTCGTCTTCCCCAGGTAACAACTTCAGCCAGAGCCATGAGGAACTACTTCATGACTTCCCTGCCTCATTCTTCCCCTTCTAGTAAGTCTTAAAACAAGAACCCCCTTGGGGTCCTCCTTCTGTCCAGAGGAAAAAAGACCACACATCCTTCGTCCAATGATTATTGGTTCCTTCAGAGACAGACAAGAGAGCCTGCTCCCACCTCCCCTGTCTGGGTCTGAATTATGGCCCCACAAAGTATTTCATGTGCTGAAAAAAGTAAATAAGCATACCCAGACTTGCATCTGGACCCATGGGGACTCATTTCCAAGTCAGTGCTGGAGTCATCAGCACAGGTGACTCAAGTGCACACCAATCAGCATAAAATGTTTGAGTCACCTGACTCACATTCCCATTCCTGGCCTTAGCCCTTGTTCTTAGTTTTCAGTGGTAGTTTTACTGTTTGACATCTAAAAACATGAAAGCACAAGCATGCCCCCAAACTTAAATGACCAAGATCTCAACTTCTAAGGGTTTTAAATAAAACCAAATCCTTGTGGATATAGATTTTGAGAAACTTTACAAATTTAAACTATTTCCAAAGTAGTATTTATAGATGGGAAGATGTTAAGTAGACTGTACAAAGCTTTCAAGGTATTAGATATAGGAACTTGTTTAATAAAACCAAAACTTCTGCTACAAGGATGTTAATATAAAAAGGAAGCACATGACTATAAAACTGTGACTTCAACACAGCTTTTGACAGTTTTAGAAATACCATGTTCTTGGTTCTTTCAGATCTTTGTTCTGTCCCTTTGATTTTTGAACATGTGTATCATTCTGGACATCAAATATAATATCTGAAGAAAGTTGTATTGCTGAACACATTTCAGATTAATTTATACACATCATAAAGGAAAATCATGGAGTCAATGAATTTAAATGCCACTCATACTATAGCCTCATTAACACAACCACTGCAGCGTCCATAATCAAAACAGTGTTTTTGATCAGTAAGTGATATGAGCTACAAAATATTCTCTATACAGTACACCAATTGTTATGGAAAGCAGTGTGCAAAGTATGCCTTATAAGGCCTAATACTGGGGAGAAAAAGAATGAAGCAATACAAGCCCAAGACTTTAAACAATAAAATCCAGTCACTAACATGATATTAATCTCTTCCATGCTCAAACTACTAGCAGTAAGAACAAGCAGCTATGGGCTTAATACTATGGGCTTAATTTGGTGGTGATTCCCAAACTTTTAGTTGAAGTGGTTTGCACAGAGGGGTACACCTATGTTTATTAATGAGCCTCAGTTGGGGATGTAATTCATAGGTGCTTTCCTGGCTATCACATTTAATACCAGAAACTAATACTAAGATTCAGAAGCTACAGAGTAGTAACTTGCCCTGCTTGTTTGTTCCAGTTTCTGCTTATAAAGAAACAGTCAAAGCAGACTTCACACATCTGGAAATGTTATTTTAGGGCAGAAGTCAGGTTGTTACTTCTGTATGATCCCTTTCAAAAGTACCTCATACTTTCACCTTCAAACATAAAAAGGCAAGGGAAAACTACATGTTTCTGTTTTCTTCATTCCCTAATAATTTGTCTTAAGTAAAAAAAACATTATAGAAATCAGAAGATTGCCACTCTAGGTAGTTGCTGTATCTTTAGAGCCTTGAGGCCTCTACTTAAGATACAAGAATCTGAACTTAAAACAGCATGGCTCATCTTTTACCTTTCTTCACAGGGGGAGAAAATGCTATTTAAGAACTAGTAATATGGTCTACAGCTTAAATATGGAAAAATATTATAGTGTTTAAAAGCTATAGTATCTCACTAGGAGAAATTAGCTCCTCATCAGATGACCTGAAACATGTAGTACAAAAATCCTGGTCTGCTTACAGAGCAGTATTTGATCCCAAGGACACAGGGGATTAATGGGGAATTCTAATACTTGAACTACATCAAGTTTCATCAGTCTTAAGAGAGAGCTAATACTGACATTAAGCTAGTTAGGACAACAGCATATGTAAAAACAAGCATGCAAAATATGCTTTAAATTATACTTACATAATTTATCCAGAGGGATACAACCAGATAAGTGAAAGTGCAGTTTGTGAGTTTCTACCTTTTTTTTTTTTAACACTTTGCAAAAATTCCATCTATTGCTTTGGCAAAAAGATTAAAGAGCAGCCAAGTCAACATTTGTTATAAAAGAGTACAAAAGACTATGCTTGTATCATAAGAAAGTCATAACTAAGTCCCATTGATATCAACGGAACTGAAATAAATCAAAATTAACATATCACTCATTTCAATGGTGACCAGTCATGTCTAACTTTTTGGATACAACCCTAAGCATGAACCTATTACTTATACTACATTTATTTGGGCTCTGAATAAATCAGTATGAAAGTAAATAAAGATCTGAGAAGCATTTGCACCATTTAAGTTTTCTGTGCTGTTTACAAGAAACTCAAGTCTCTATGACGTAGCGAGGGGGATCATGCTTTTCCTTCTCCAGCCTTCAAAAGCTGTAGTTTTCTCAATTCTAATAGTAGTACCAACAATTGCAATATGCAAGTCCACCCATACCACTATTTGCCCTCCATGATAATATCTGACATGTTTAGTGATTGGTATGGCGTTCAAGGTATCCTCACCACGTAAGATATTTACCACAATGTGTGAGTATTAAAATACAATGCTTGTGTTTAAGTAATTCATGATAAGGCTTATATAAAGTGGCAAACCCTTAGCAATCCACCAAAAGTAGGAACAGGCAACTGTTTGTAGCACTGCCTCCCTCTTATAATAGCAACATTGTGGGTATTCGTAAGAGATGTCTACCTTTTGGTATAGGATCCAAATGGTAGAGCTAGCATTTCTCACATACTAAAGACACTCTTATTGCAAACTGACAATGACTTTAGTTCAAACGCACTCAAACCAGTGTCATTTTTCTCCAATGTTTTTGGCACTACTGGAGAGGAAAGAGTTCAGTGTTGTCATTGGCAATGATCTGCAGTGACATTCAGAAGTCCCAACAAGATGTTGTCAGTTTGAGCAACAAAAAGTAGGCTTCTTGGGGTATCATCTGACACCATTTCTTTTTACCACAATTGTCCCTGCTACAATATCATAGGCTGTTCGGTTATGTTGAAAGAATAACAAGGTAATGAATGCAGGAAAAAAGGAAGCAATAGAAAAATTCTTGATCAAAGCTCGTATTGTGGATCTGGAAGAAAAAGAAAACATAGAATGTCTGCATTTTGTCTAGTTGCAGTTTTTCTACAGCACTGACATATCAAAACAAGTTCTCAGGGTCAAACTGAGATATGCATCCATTCACAGAGTCAATATGAAACCTCCCACAAAATGGGCACCAGGACAATTTTTTCATAATCATTATGTTATAATCAAGGGCAGAAGTCCAGGAAATACTATGATGCAATTTTGCTATATGAATAACTTGGCTTTAAATCATGTTGTGAACATGTTTGCCCATACTCCCAGAAATCTTTCTCCTAACCTATCCTCTGCTCATTTGCACAGCTCATGGAATCATCATCCGTTTTTGAATGTGGCTGACAAACAATGGTGGGGGGCTACAGGGGACACAGAAAGTGGTGCTATGGAATATCTCCTCTGTCCCATGGTCTTTTACATTTGGGGTACCACAGTGTTCCATCTGATTTCCCATGCTCTTCAACATTTATATGGAAGTGTGAGTTGAGATCACCTTAAGGTATGAGCTGAAGCATCATTAGTATGCCGATGATACCCAGCTCTACTTTGTATTTCAGCCATTTCATTGTGGGGAAGCAGTGAAAACTCTAAACCAGTGGTCTTCAACCATTTTCATGCCATGACCCCCCAAAATAAAGTATGAGACTGGTGACCCATCGTTGATCCTGCTCCCTCTGCCAAGACTCAATTTGTCCACCCCGCCCTGTCATTGCCTGCCCCCTTTGCCACACTCCCTGCACATGTTCTGCCTTCCCAGTACTGTTCACTGTAACCAATTATTCGTGAGAGCAGAAAACGTTTCAGTGAAGCCTAGCCTTGAAGTAGTGAAAGCTATTTTAGCACAATTGCTAAGAACCTGAGCAGGAGTGGGCTACAATTTTCTGGTACCTGAAGGAATACACTAGATGCTTCTCCCTTTACCTGGTGGTGCTTTAGTCACTGCTTCTGCAACTCTACTTACTACTTCCTCTCTTTGGAGTTAAGAGGGGGAGAATGGAGAGACAGTTACAGCTGTTAGGTTTTTTCAGCACTCCTTCAGGCAGCCAATCTCAATCACAGCTTGTGATGCTGGTGCAGAAGAATTTAGCAAGATGAGGCTGCTGGTGCTGCCATCAGGCCAAAACCACTTGGAGGCATTTCAGAAGAAGGTCCTATTGCTCAGAAATCCTGCACAGTGTCCACCGTGTAAGGCTAGGCCCTGCGTCCATGGCACATGCCCACCAACTGCAAAGTGTCAGGATGGGGAGACTTTTTAATCAGCAGGTTTCAGATTCACTTCTGCAGCACCTCCATCATTCGGATGAAGCTATGGAAGCCGACAGCTACTTTGGTTTCCATAAGTTGCCACAACCCCACAACTGAGGGTTCGCAACCCCAAGGTTGAAGAACACTGCTCTAAACTGATGCTCAGAGTCTTTTTGCCTTCATTCATCCCAAAAACAACAATTTGAAACCAAAAATCCCAGAAGGGCTGTAGGTAGGAAATTCTGACTCTTGGTAGAGGAATTCAATCTGTTTTGAACAGGATTGCTCTTTTCCCCAACAGATCCAATTCAAAGTGCTGGTCTTTGGCCATTAAAACTCTCAATCTGGGATCAAGTGACATGAAGGACCACATTCTCTCACATTGACTTCCCTGTCCCCTGAGGGGTCCTGCTCTGCTATAAACAGATATCTGGTTGGAGAGCACAAGAGACAGGGCCTTTTCAGCAGTGGCCCCACTGCTGCCAAGCTCCTTTCCCAGAGAGACTATACAGCTCCTATGCTTCTGGCTTTTAGGAAGATGCTAAGAATGTTTTTATCTGGCAAGGCCTTCACAACTCTGTAATTGTTTATTGGTATTCATGCCATATGCTTCATTATTATTTTTAATTTTTGATAACTGCTTTGATCTCTTTGAAAAGCATTCTAAAAATTAGAAAAATGTTAGTAAATTACTTCTTGCAATGACATAGAACCAATTCAAAAAAATAAAACCAATAGTTACTTACGTTGTCATGCTCACATTGGAGGATGGAATCACTAACACACGACTTGGTGCAATAAGTACAGATGTATCACACGTCACAACTCTAAGACCAAGCAGAAATTTTCCAGGAGTTGCCCCACCTGCTCCCCAAATACAAATAATCTGAAAGAAAATATCATTTTAGGTGTCAACAGCAAATATTTACATTTTACTTTGCAAGACAATCACATATAAACACCTCAAAAAGAAGCAGATTCTCATACCTCAATGACTAGCCACAAAAGAGCAAGCTTACTTTTACCTACATAGCTTTCTGCTGGGTTCTGCTGCTTGGTCATTTTAGAATGTAACAGAGCCTTGGGGCTTGCTTTTATGGAGTGATGACAAGAGTAAATGGCTTTTTAAAATGTTTTCTTCAAGTTAATGAGTTCATTTTAAACTGAATCAGTTTAAACTGAATTCACTTTATTTTAAATTGAACATCAAGACAACTAAAATTGAAAGGAGTATGCATTTAAAAGAACTACTAACTATTCAGTTTGATTTAAGCCATATTAAGAGCAGATGTACAGTTATGGTTCAGATACCTCATAGAAGCAGACTAACAGTCTGTAGACAAGAGCTACTATCATCATTTTTTGCAAGTCTTCCATGGAGGTGTCTTCATCTATTTCTTCTATGATGTAGTGCATGGCAAACTTAGAGATATCCCTGTACCAAAAATTTCATTTTAATTAGTTGTAATCAGACTCAACAGATAAAATCCCAAATCAATATATACTTTATTAATTGAACCTTTCCCTGTCAGATAAAGAGCATTTCACTGATTTTAAATGCATAGACACATAACTAAGGACACAATCCTAACCAGGTCTACTCAGAAGTAAGCCCTATTTTGTTCAATGGGGTTACTCTCAGGTAAGTGTGGTTAGGACTGCAGCCTAAGTTGTATTTGGATTCTAACCCGTTCCAGTTATATGAAGTGGATACCACGGACTCTCAAAATCGTTTCAAATCAGGCAGGAGATGGAGTAGGAGTAGGAAAAGAAAAAGAACCTGAATACATTTTTGCTATCTTCTCTGGTGTCAAATGCCATCTATAAAACATTTTAAATAAATTCTCTTTAAAAGATACAGCTTTAGAAATAAGTGTTGGAAATGTAAAACGATTGAGGGGACTTTTTACCATATGTGGTGGACATGCGAAAAAGCAAAAAATATTGGAAAATGATGCATGAAATGTTACAAGAGATATTGAATTGTGTAATTCCATTCAAACCAGAAATATTCCTCCTAAATGTGACATCAGTAATTAAAGAACACCACAAGAAACACTTTATTGTACATATTAGTACAGCGGCAAGAATATTATATGCCCAAATGTGGAAATCTATAGACATTCCAATTAGAGAAAAATTAATAGATAAGATTTATGAAATAGCAGAAATGGATATCTTAACAGAAAGAATGAAAGAGAGAGATCGAGGTAGAATAAAAAGATATTGGAAGCCTTTTTATGACTGGATAGATAATTTTAGATAAATAATATTGACTGTTCAGATAAATTAGTCAATATTATAATGACAAATGTTGTAACATTTGCATCAACAATTTCTTTCTTTCTAGTCGTTATTTTTTTAAGAATGCATGTTGAAATCCAATATCCTGATGTGTAACCCGTGTAGACCCATCCCTAAGTCAAGCCCATTTCCCAGCCCTGTATCTGTAATAAATAAACATTTTTATTAAATAAATAAAGAGAAAAAGTAAAAAGTCAAAGAAAAAACTGGATGCCCACAATGTGGGTAAAGGCAGGGTATAAATTCATTAAATATAAGCAATCAACCTGGTTGGAAAAATACATTTTCTATCAAGTAACATAGTGTTAAGATTTTCAGAACATGCAAAGTTTCAAAAATGCCTTGGATAGGAAGATATCAAATATTTTATAAGCTTCTCTGTATTAAAAAGATCCTGATGAAAGTGTTTGTCTACACAGAAGAACTGCTATGCTACTAAATCAACATGGGTTCTATTTGTTTAACCTCAAAGAACAATTCCAGGATTGGACTGAAGTGACTGAAGTGTTGCAGTCAAACACACCAAAGCAGACAATGAGGAACTGGGGTGCCAATTTGTGTTCATTACTTAGATTTCTATAAAGAAGCTGTGCAAAACCAAGAAGCTGTTCACCATGTCCATTTCTTCCCATGCACATATAAATTTAATTTTCACTGAGGTGGTAAATCTGTATCTGGTCTGAACAGCTCCAGCCTATAAGGAAAGGTTTACATAAAGGATGCTCAACCATGATTTAAAAAAACATTCCTACACTTAGGCTGCAATCCTAAACACAGTAAGGAGCAAGTCCCTGTAATTAACAACACAATGGAATGTACTTCTGTGTAAACATGCACATAACTGTGCAGTTAGAAAACTAGTGTGTTAGGGAGAAAGCTAGGGTAGAGCTCTTCTGTCCAACAACAGTTTTCTATGTTCAGTAATTTTTTTTGTATGCTGATGATTCTTGTTGTCCCACCTGCAGTTAAAAGTGGTATAGCCTAGACACTAGTTTATCACTTCAGTAAGAATTAGACCACTTTAAAAAAAATTAAGGAGCAACAATGGTTATAGTCACATTAGGTATTGTGTAACTTACTTTATTCCACTGAGGTGCATAATACTCAAGACAATGATTGCCTTAATAAAGAACAGGATAAAAAAATCCACCATCTCTGCTACAAATCTGTGAGCCAAAGACGGGATAGCATATTCACGACCTGTTTAAAAGACAAATTATTCAATACTATAAGTACTTTTCTGCTAAATACACAACTTGAAAAAAGCGAAATATACACAAGTCCAACTTATTGGATATTTATTCCACATGATATATTTATTTCTGATCCACTGTAACTGATGCAACATGACAGTCTTTGGTACTATGTTAGAACAGACACGGACTCCGCTGGAAACTAAATCGGAGTGAACGGGAATTTCTTACCACATAGAATTCATTATGTGAATATATATGAAACAATTCTTCACCTCTATTCCTCCACACAGACCTTCATCATAACTATCTTCCCCTGTGCCATGCTATCCTGGAACCAAGCTGTTCCTACAAGCTTGGGTCATTCAAAGAATTGGGTCCATCTCACTAACTCTAAAGCATCTAGTGACTCCTCTCCAGACAAGAGCGCTGATCCTGTTCCTACTCCAAGCAATCTGCATGCCAAGGGCCTGGGCTAGTGAAGGCTGAAAACCAAAGGCCTCTCCTTGTAGGCTTGTGTATTGGAAGGCCCCAGAACTATGGCAGCAGTGGCTGGATAGCGTGATGCTGAAGACAGTTACAATACAGGATTACCTGAAGTAGATAGGAGGTGGGTTAGAAAGGGAACAGAAGGAGGAATTTAAGTCCCTTTCATCTGTCTGTGTAAAGTAATCAGTGTAGCTGCATTTTCCAATACTCAGTAAAAACAAATAGTGGAAGAGAGCACTTGCTTACATGCACTAGAGGGCCACTTTTTCCTTCCAGCTCAGATCACAATTCCCCCAGCTCATTTCTGCATCCATCACCTTCCCAATCCCACTGAACAGACCCACCCCACACACACACACACAGCCTCAGCAGCCCACACCCCTCATTTAGCCAGGATGTGGATCTCACCCCATCCAATGCAGCACCACCCCATCCCGCAATTGCCCCTATATATAAGAACAGCCCCGCTGGATCAGGCCCAAGGCCCATCTAGTCCAGCTTCCTGCATCTCACAGTGGCCCAACAGGTGCCTCAGGGAGCACTCAAGACAACAGGAGACCTGCATCCTGGTGCCCTCCCTTGCACCCGCACTCTGAGGTGACCCACTTCTACAATCAGAGGCTGCGCATACACCTCATGCCTTGCGACCCGTGATGGATTTTTCCTCCATCAGTCTGCCACTCCCCTTTTAGAGGCATCCAGACCAGGTGCCAGCACCAGATCCTGTGGCAAGGAGTTCCACAGACCAGCCACACGCTGGGAAAAGAGATATTTTCTCTGGTGGGTCCCAACACTCAGTGTTAGTGGGTGTCCTAACCCGACCCCCGCCCACTTTTCCCGCCCTACCCCCACCCTGAGAACCGGTGGTGTAGACTGGAGGGGGCGGAACACTCAGCCTGGCATGGGGGTGGGCGAGCGGCCCCTCCCGTACGGCTCCGTTTTGTCCCCCGCGCCCGGAATGGCTCCTAAGGGAGGGGCCGCTCGCCCACCTCCCTGCCAGGCGGAGTGCTCCGCCCCCCTCCAGCTACGCTACCGCTGAGAACCACCAGCATCACCATCACTCACCTGCCTGCCTGCCAGGCTCCCTCAGGGAGGGGGCGGCGCCGGCGCCGGCGTGCGGGGCTGGGGGCGCGAGCCTGCCCCTTGGCGGTTGCCAGGCTGTGGTCGCGCGGGCGGGGGCAGGGGCGCCCTCGGGGGCCGCGAGGAGGTAGCAGAAGGGGCTGTTGTAGTAATAGGCGGCGGGGGGCGGGACGGCCGCCGAGGCAGAGGCGGCCGCGGCTCCGGCCATGAGAGCGGCCAGGCCACTCTGCCAGCTCAGGTACCCGCAGTACGAGTCCCACAGCCACTGGTGCACGCGCCGGGAGTACTCCCCAGCGCTCAGCGCCTTCGAGTCCGCGGCGGCTCCGCCCGTGGCCTCCCCGTGGTCGGCCATGGCCTCCGGCCTCAGCCTTGAGGCAGGCCTTTCCAATTCGCCTGTCACTGCCTGCCGCCGCCAGTGCGCATGCGCAACGCCCATCCCGCTGTCTGCTCACGGACGGGTCGAACGCATCTCTGCCGCCTGTGGTGACGTCATGGAGGGGCAGCCCAAGAACCGGCTCAGTGGAACGTTCCACTGCCTGTCCAGCTGCGTCCTCCCCTTTGGCTGGGTCAGGTGGTAGCTCCCTCCCTGGTTGTCACGTGGGTTTTAGACAGGGGAGGCGTCCTCTTTCTTAACCTCGTGTCCTGGAAAAGGGCTGGAGGTCCTCTCTGTGAGCAGGCAGCACACAGCCTTCTCATTAATAAATTACATCTCATATAGTTTTAAATTTAATTATTAGTAAGTAATTAAAGTTAATTACATTAAAATGATTGAAGGTGGTCTTTTATTTCTGAGACCTCATGGACCACTTCTCAAGGTTAGGAACAAGTTATTTAACACTATATTACTTATTTAATTAAATTACTTTAATTAATTTAATTAAAGTAAATTACTTATATACTTTAAATTACTTTATTACTTAATTAATTACTTTCATTAAAGTAAATAATAAAGTAAATTCCTTATTTACTTTAAATTACTTTATTACTTAATTAATTAATTACTTTAATCACAGTAAATAAGTAATACAGTGTTTAAATTGTTTAAGTGTTTAAATAATTACTTTAATTAAAGTAATTAATTAATTATTAATTTAAGTTATAAATTAATTTAAAGTAATTAAAGTAAATAAGTAATAACAGTGTTTAAATCACTGGTTCCTAACCTGTGGTCCATGGTTCACAGGTGGTCCATGAGACTTTGGGAAGCGGTCTCAGAAATAAAAGACCACCTTCAATCACTTCCAGCATCTCACTGGAAACTGATTGCCCACTGCTAGAACCAAAGTGTTGGAGGCAGCTGTTAGCAGTTCATTCTTCACCCTCCCTTGTAGTCCAAAGGGGAGCATTTGCTCAGAAGATGCTTCCCCACTGACCACCAGTAGGGCAGAGAATGGACAGCTTGAAGCCAGCAACGAAAGCGGCAACCTGCAAATCTTCACAGGCTCCTAAAGGTTGGGAACCACTGGTTTAAATTAACCCCATGAAATCAGTACTTGAGTGTTTTTAGCTTTTATTTTCTGGTTAGATGTAATATAGATGTATATAAATACTGTTGTTGTTGTTGTTATTATAGTTTTAAGTTTAATAATAATTTAAGTAATTTATAAGTAATATGTTTAAATTAACCACATGAAATCAATATTCGAGTATTTTTAGCTTTTAATTTGTCATGTCTTACATTTTTTTCAGATGTCCTAAATTTTGGGGTGCCTGATCATCTTTTGCGGTTATGACATCTGGTCACCCTCGTTTTAGACCAATTCTGGGGGGGACGGACAGGGGGACACAGAACCTGTAGTAACAAAAGACTAAGGAGGTAGTAGGAGGGGTTTGTATGTCCACGTCTTCTTGTTGGCAACCTTCAGTCTCGAAAGACTATGGTATCGCGCTCTGGATGGTGGTTCTGGCACAGCGTCTACTGTGGCTGAAAAGGCCGATTCGGGAGTGACAATCCCTTCCACACTGGGAGCAAGTGTAGTCTGTCCCTGGTCTGTCTCCCTGGCTATGGGCCTTTGCCTCAGACTGTTGGCCAAGTGTCTCTTCAAACTGGGAAAGGCCATGCTGCACAGCCTGCCTCCAAGCGGGCCACTCAGAGGCCAGGGTTTCCCACCTGTTGAGGTCCACTCCTAAGGCCTTCAGATCCCTCTTGCAGATGTCCTTGTATTGCAGCTGTGGTCTACCTGTAGGGCGCTTTCCTTGCACGAGTTCTCCATAGAGGAGATCCTTTGGGATCCGGCCATCATCCATTCTCACGACATGACCGAGCCAACACAGGCGTCTCTGTTTCAGCAGTGCATACATGCTAGGGATTCCACCTCGTTCCAGGACTGTGTTGTTTGGAACTTTGTCCTGCCAGGTGATGCCGAGGATGCGTCGGAGGCAGCGCATGTGGAATGCGTTCAGTTTCCTCTCCTGCTGTGAGCGAAGAGTCCATGACTCACCAGGCATCAAAGGCATGTAGTTGTCCTCACCAGGCATCTAAGTGTGTAGTTGTCCAGCCAGAACACCTGGCATCCTGTAGTTTTCTACCTTCTGAGTTCGACCTGCAACATAATGTAAGGCAATCCCACTAGCTTTAGCATTTGGCTGTTTAATACGTGAGAGAAATTTCTCATTTTTCTGGCAGGGAAAACCACCAAACGAAACCAGGGAACATGGCGTTGGCTTTGCGTTTAGAAATACCCTGCTGGAATCCATCATCCCACCTACTGTGGGAAGTGAAAGAATTTTGTCCCTGCAGTGGGAAGCTCTGTAGACTTGGATCTTGGTATGTTCCATCAGCTTCTTGTTGGACCAGACTCTCTTTGTGAGTCTGGAAAACGTGGTAGCTGCTTTAACCGATGCATTTGTTTAGCTCGGTATCGAGAAAGAGTGTCGGAGATCGTTGAGCCAAGGTACACAAAGTCATGGACAACCTCCAGTTCATGCTCAGAGATTGTAATGCAGGGAGGTGAGTCCACATCCTGAACCATGACCTGTGTTTTCTTAAGGCTGATCATCAGTCCAAAATCTTGGCAGGCCTTGCTAAAACGATCCATGAGCTGCTGGAGATCTTTGGCAGAGTGGGTAGTGACAGCTGCAGCGTCAGCAAAGAGGAAGTCACGCAGACATTTCAGCTGAACTTTGGACTTTGCTCTCAGTCTGGAGAGGCTGAAGAGCTTTCCGTCTGATCTGGTCCGGAGATAGATGCCTTCTGTTGCAGTTCCAAAGGCCTGCTTCAGCAGGACAGCGAAGAAAATCCCAAACAAGGTTGGCGCAAGAACACAGCCCTGCTTCACTCCGCTTCGGATGTCAAAGGGGTCTGATGTGGAGCCATCGAAGACAACAGTGCCCTTCATATCCTTGTGGAAGGATCTGATGATGCTGAGGAGCCTGGGTGGACATCCGATCTTGGGGAGAATCTTGAAGAGGCCGTCCCTGCTGACCAGGTCGAAAGCCTTCGTGAGATCTATGAAGGCTATAAAGAGTGGCTGTCGTTCCCTGCATTTCTCCTGCAGTTGTCTAAGGGAGAATACCATATCAGTGGTGGACCTGTTGGCTCGGAATCCGCACTGCGATTCTGGATAGACGCTCTCTGCAAGTACCTGAAGCCTCTTTAGTGCAACTCGGGCAAACAGCTTTCCTACTACGCTAAGAAGAGAGATGCCGCGGTAGTTGTTGCAGTCACCCCTGTCGCCTTTGTTCTTGTACAGCGTGATGATGTTTGCATCCCTCATGTCTTGAGGTACTCCACCTTCTCTCCAGCAAAGACAGAGGATTTCATGCAGCTCAGTGACAATGATCTCTTTGCAGCACTTTAGGACTTCAGCAGGGATGCTGTCTTTTCCTGGTGCCTTGCCAAAGGCAAGGGAGTCCAGGGCCACGTGAAGTTCTTCTAGGGTTGGTTCACTGTCAAGCTCCTCCAACACAGGCAGGCACTCAATGTTGTTCAGCGCTTCTTCGGTGACTACATTTTCTCTGGAATATAGCTCAGAGTAGTGCTGCACCCAGCATTCCATCTGCTGCGCCCAATCCTGGATGACCTCGCCTGCTGCAGACTTCAGAGGGGCAATTTTCTTCTGTGTTGGACCTAGGGCCTGCTTGATACCATCATACATTCCCTTGATGTTGCCCGTGTCAGCTGCTATCTGTATCTCGGAACAGAGCTGGAGCCAGTAGTCGTTAGCACATCTCCTGGCAGCCTGCTGGACTTTGCTGCGAGCAGCTCGGAGGACCTGCAGGTTGCGCTCACTGGGACAGGCCTTGTATGCTGCTTGAGCTCTCCTCTTTTCCTCAATGACTGGTGTCAACTCCTCAGAGTGGGCTTCAAACCAGTCTGCCGTCTTGTTGGTCTTCTTGCCAAATATGGACAAGGCGGTGTTGTAAACGGTATTCTTGAAATGTTCCCATCTGTTGGATGCGTTTGCATCGGCCGGGCCTGGAAGAGATTCCTCGTGCAAATTCCTCCACTTTCCTCTGATCCCGGATCTTGCTGGTATCAATGCGAGGTCTTCCTTTTTCGTGTGATACAGTCGCTTTGCTTGCAGTTTCACTCTGCTGCACACCAGGGAGTGGTCAGTGTCGCAGGCAGCACCGTGATAACTGCGTGTGATCTTGACGCTGGAAAGACTGGAGCATCTGGAGAGAATCAGGTCGAGCTGGTGCCAGTGCTTTGATTTTGGGTGTCTCCAAGAGACTCTATGTTGGGGCTTCGTGTTGAAGAACGTGTTGCTGACACAGAGACCGTGATGACAGCAAAACTCTAGCAGGCGTTGGCCATTTTCATTCATCTTCCCAGTGCCGAACTGACCTAAGCAAGTGGGCCACGAACTGTGATCAGCACCAACTCTAGCATTGAAATCGCCGAGGATGAACAATGGCTCTTTTACAGGGATCTTCTTGATAGTGGTGGCCAGGTCATCGTAGAATTTGTCTTTGGCTTCTGCTGGAGATGACAAGAGTCGGTGCATAAGCACTGATGAGTGTGACAGGTCCTGCTGATGACTGGAGCTGCAGGGACAAAATTCTTTCACTTCCCACAGTAGGTGGGATGATGGATTCCAGCAGGGTATTTCTAAACGCAAAGCCAACGCCATGTTCCCTGGTTTCGTTTGGTGGTTTTCCCTGCCAGAAAAATGAGAAATTTCTCTCACGTATTAAACAGCCAAATGCTAAAGCTAGTGGGATTGCCTTACATTATGTTGCAGGTCGAACTCAGAAGGTAGAAAACTACAGGATGCCAGGTGTTCTGGCTGGACAACTACACACTTAGATGCCTGGTGAGGACAACTACATGCCTTTGATGCCTGGTGAGTCATATATGTTGAAGCAGACCTTTGCTTTCACAGCCTGATGTTCTCCAGAGTGCTCAAAGGCTTTCGGGCTCCACAGCAAGCTGTGGCAGTTGCACAAAGACAGCAGTGCTTACAACACTATCTCTTTGTCCAGCTCTGAGATCATCTAAAGCAGGGGTGCTCACACTTTTTTGGTTGGAGAGCTACTTTGAAACCCAGCAAGGCCCAGAGATCTACCCTCCAGGGGGGCAACTTGGGGGGTGATGAGAAGTGGGGTGACTCCATGTGTGGGGCCACGGGGAGGGGTTGGGGAGCCCTCCAGGGGGGCAACTTGGAGGGGTGATGGGAAGTGGGGGGACACCAGGTGTGGGGCCAGGGGGGGGTTGGGGAGCCCTCCAGGAGAGCAACTTGGGGGGGTGATGGGAAGTGGGGGGACACCAGGTGTGGGACCAGGGGAGCGGCTGGGGAGCCCTCCAGGGGGGCAACTTGGAGGGGTGATGGGAAGTGGGGGGACACCAGGTATGGGGCCAGGGGAGGGGTTGGGGAGCCCTCCAGGAGAGCAACTTGGGGGGGTGATGGGAAGTGGGGGGACACCAGGTGTAGGGCCAGGGGAGCGGCTGGGGAGCCCTCCAGGGGGCAAATTAGGGGCAGCCCCATACCCTCTTCCCCGCCCACCCTCCCTCCCTCCCTCCGCCCCGAGGCGCCTACTCAGCTCACCCTCTGGGAAGCAGGAAAAGTTCTCCGAGGGCGCCGTAAGGCTGATCCCAGCCTCGGGAGGAAGGCGGTGACGCGAGGCAGCGCAGCCCAGCCGCGCCGCGCTTCCTCCCGGGCTCCCCTTACTTGTCCCCAGGGAGGGGGTCTCGGCGGCGCCTCTGGCGGCGCTCGCCCTCCCGCCGGCCGCAGCCTCACAGTGCCCGGCTCCCGAGGCGGGGATGGCGGCGCCCTTGTGGGGCAGCAGCAGCAACCAGAGCGTCCCCGCTGCCCCCGGGCTCCCGCGCCGCATGCCCGCGCTGCCACCCCCGGCTGCACCGCCCCAGCTGCACCGCCACCTCCACGCACTCTTTCCAGGGGTCGCCTCCCCAGCAGCCTCCTGCTCCGGGAGGGGCTCTTTCCCGCCCCTGTCATTGATTGAAATCAATGAAAGGGGCGGGAAAGAGCCCCGGAGCTTCCCGATTGGCCCGCCATTGCATCCGGGACACTCGGCGGCGCCGGGCCAATCGGGAAGCTCTGGGGCTCTTTCCCGCCCCTTTCAACATGGTGGACGGGAGGTTCGGCGCGCAATTGACCGGATTTTGCTTGGCGATCGACCGGTCGATTGCAATCGACGTCTTGAGCACGGCTGATCTAAAGCAAATGAATATCCGTCATGGGAACCAACCTGCACCAAGATAGCTAAGGGCCCAATTCTATCCAGATTTCCAGTGCTGATGCAGCTGGGCCAATGGGGAGTGCACTGCATCCTATGGTGTGGGGGCAGTCATGGAGGCCTCCTCAAGGTAAGGGAACATTTGTTCCCTAACCTCAAGGGTGTGTTGTGGCTGCATCAGTGCTGGAAAGTTGGGTAGGATTGGGCCCTAAGTTCCTAGGATTGTAGTTCTATATACCCTTATCTGGGAGTAAGCCCTTCTGCACATAATGGGACTCACTTCTGAGTATACATGCATAGGATTATGCTATACTCTCTGCCCAACTACTACAAGATAAAAAGTCTTGTTTGGATGAATTCGGGCAGACATTGGGCATAAGGCCAGATCTCTTGTATTACACCCTTGTACATGTTCTTAAAGATGAATTCAGCTGTCTGACATGCCATTCTTAAATGCCGGTGGGGGAGTATCAGCTGTCAAGGCTAGAGTGCAAGGTCTCAGGATGAAGAGTCGCACTCCATTTTATGTCAGTTTTCTGGTACAACAAGTCTTTGGATTAGGACTCTTCAGGAAACTGGTACCAAAAGCATATATGTTAATTATTCTAAGAATCCAATCTTAAGGAACTGGAGATGAGTAGGGCATCTTTTTAATGTGTTTTGCATTGGGTTCCAACTTAAAACTGAACTGAGCTGTAGAAAGCAGGCAGCCCAATTCTACACATATTTCTTTGGGACAAAGGGCACAATCCTAACCAGGTCTACTCAGAAGTACTATTTTGTTCAATGGGGCTTACTCTCAAGAAAGTGTGGTTAGCATTGCAGCCCTAAGGATTTTATTTCATTGGGCAGCTGTCAAAGGCCCCAAACCCACCTAAGGCCCTGCCCACTGACATGACCTTTGTGTTTGTAGAGTACAGTACAGTAGTTCCATAGTTGCCTCTTTGTTCCCATCCCATCTGCCAAGGTAAGCCCCCCCCCCCATGAACCTTAGCAAGGCTCACCCAGGTAGATAGGGTTCCTGTGAAATCTGGAGCTGGCCATTCTCCCATGCAGATGAGCATGGGGTTGCACAGGCTGCAATCATATGCAGAGTTGTTAGAGAATAAATCTCAGTGAATTCTCAGTTGGCTTTCTGAGCTTCAGGGTTTCTACAACTCATCCCAAACTACAAATGAACAAGAGATATTTGCATAATTGATTTTAAATCTGACAGTTTTAATGTTTTTTCATATAGCAGAATTATCTTTAAATCTAGGATTAATTTCTTTTTAAAATTAATATACAACACAATCCTATGTATGTCTATTTGGAAGGAAGTTCCATTGTATTCGATGGGGTTTAGACCATGTGAATGTGTACAGGATTGTCCCCTTATTCTGTGTTTGCAAAACAATGTTTCCATTTTCTTTGAGGAATGTTTGAACATGTTTTAGCATTCCAGTAACTTTCTGCCACCTGGTGGCTATGTGTAGTCAGTACCCCAAGACTGGTTGACATGCAAGAGCCAAGAAATGCTCCAAAACTTCTTTCTAAATGCTGAAAAGGGTTATCTAATGTATTGTAAACAAAGATGGGGAATATTTTCACAATGTCATCTTTTTGGTTTCTGCTTTTAAGATGCAATCATTGTACTGTATAGTAATTGATTTAGCTGCAAGCACATAATTTTTCCAATTAAATACAATTCTCATAAAATGAGTAAAAACTGTTGCTCACTTTGGTCAGCAATACAGCCAACATACTGCTGCTCTTCTGATAATGATAAACATCTGAAAGATAGCAGATTACTGTAATTTTCTTATATTACGGTATACATTATATAATATCTATACAGTACATATTTTATATATCCAGTGGTTTTCACCCTTGATACTCTAATAGAATTATGGCCTAAGAGTGGACAGTGGCAGTTGCACAATAAAAATCAAAATTTACATTGTGGGATGTCTCCTTTTGCAAGTATTCAAAAAACTATTTCCCCCATTTGTGCAATAAAATCTCAGCACTGTATATTTCATTTAATTTCATGTTTGGGTATATAATTTGGGTATAAAATGTTATAGCCAACACAGATGGAAAATTCCACTTGACAACATCTCATAATTTAGTCACATCTTCAATGTGGGTATTAAGACTTTAGTTCTCCATTCATTTGGTTAGAATTGAGCATGTATCCTTAAGATTCTAGATTCGGTGATAGCTCAACCAAAGTTCTGTGCTCAGAATTCATTATGCCAGTGGTTCCCAAACTGGTGGGTTGTGACCCACCAGCCAGGGAAAAACCCTGTCACTGGCCCCTTATGGGTTGGGAAGAAGTAAAGGCAGTGACACAATAGCCAGGATCATGCCACTGCTGGGGATGAAAGAGTTTTTTGTTTTTTTGAAACTTACTACTTGAAGCATTGGCCTCCTGGTGCGTGTGGGGACCCTGTGGACCATCTGCTACTGTCAGAAAGTACATCAGATTGCCCCATGGCTGGTCAGCTGTGTACTCATGACAATTTTAAAAGAGAGGAGCTTTAAGATTCTGTCAGCCTGATCCACACCTGCCTGAGCATTGGTGGTGCAGCCATAAGGAACATTTGCAACACCTGGAGAGCAAGCGGTGCCAGTGGGGAGGTCTGTGCTTCCTCAGATTCCACAGCGAGAGTCCTGGCTGCTTTAGGACCTCAGGTGAGCGCTGAGTGGCGTAGGGTGATGGGGAGGGCATTTCTGCATGGGGGGAGGGGGAACAGGGATGGGATTGGCCCAGAAGGTGGGTTGGTTCCAGTGGAGGCCTCCTCTGCCAAACCCTATCCCTGCGAAAGAGCTGGTGCAGACTCTAGAAGCCCCACTGAGCAGGCAGGGGCATTCCTTAGGGTAAGGGGGTGAATGTCCCCTTCCCTGGAGGAGACCTCCAGCCTGCTCAGATCTGACATCGGATCCAGTAGTAGCTGTTTAGCACTGCTGCTCCTGTGCTGGCTAGGCTTGGGCCATGTGGCTTGTTAGATTTTTTTAAATATCTGAAATGAGAAAGCTTTGCAAATTATGGTTCAGTATTGATATTCTTTTACAGGGCCTAGGAGAGGGGGGTAAAGGGGGTAATTTATACCTGGGCCCAGGGTCAAAAAAGGGACCCAGGAGCCAAAGGGGGGGGGCCCAGAAATTTCCTGGGATCTTACATTTTCTTATCTACTCAGACCTGTTGCTGGGGACACTACCACAAGTGTGCGACTGCAGCTACTGACAAGCCATATATGCTGGACTGAGGAATGCATACATTCCTCAGTGTCTTAACTCAGTTTTGAATCTGGGAGGAAACTGGCCTGCTCCAGTAGCTCCTTGGCTTGTGGATCTACTTACCAGGAAGGAGTGTAGAGGAGCTCAGGGACACAGCTGTGGGGCTACAGTTGCTGCAGAAGTTTGGTATGCACAGGACACTTTCTATCCTTATGTGAGCCTAAATATGATGATGCTCATTTTCTGCATGATTTTCTATATTTAAAAGATTTTAGAGAGACTTTGGGTGCCATCCTAACCCACTTTCCAGCACCAAAGTAAGGGCAATGCAGCTCCGAGGTAAGGGAACAAACATTCCCTTCCTCTGTGAGTACCCCCCCCCCCCAACTGCAGGATGCAGCACATATCCCACTGGCACAAGCTATGCCAGTGCTGGAAAGTTGGTTAGGATTTGGGTCTAAGGAGTGTTTGTTTTTCCATATTATTGTCTGCAGCTGCGATGCCACGTGGGTGGGCAGACCAGGTTCCAAAGACTTTTCCAGCTGTCTCCACCCTCCCCCCACCCTGCCTTCTGCTCGACTGTCACCAGCCTCTCCCACTCTGTTTCACCCCTCCCCCATTGCCAAGGGGCCCCAAAGAAACTTCATACCCCCTGGTAAAATTCCTCTCAGAGGCCCTGCTTTTATAGGGGTTCAAAAGGTAAACAACAACAACAGTATTTATATACCGCTTTTCAACAAAAAGTTCACAAAGCGGTTTACAGAGAAAATCAAATATCTAATGGCTCCCTGTCCCAAAAGGGCTCACAATCTAAAAAGATGCAACACCAGCAGACAGCCACTAGAAAAGACACTGCTGGGGTGAGGTGGGCCAGTTACTCTCCCCCTGCTAAATAAAAGAGGAGCACCCACTTGAAAAAGTGCCTCTTAACCAGTTAGCAGGGGTTTATGACCCAAAATTATATATGCATGTCTCCCATAAATTTGAAAGTGGAAACATATAATTAAGATATTACAATAATTGACTGAAAAAAGGGAAAGACCATCCATGAGGCCAACTGAAGAGACTGACTCACTCTTGTCACCTCCACTGATCCTCCTTCTGCCACTGGATTAGAAAAGGAAGAGGGGGACAAATTCAAAGTATAGAGGAGGGGAGATAGTGGGCTACTGTTGGAGGAGCAGGGAATGGCACATCATCAGGTAAGGGAGGCAGCATCTGGCATTCTGCCTCACGTGCCAAGTGATCTTCGGTCAGCCCTATACCCGCCCTCCTGTAATTTTTTATTTTTCCCCCTCCCTTTTCTCCTGTCTATCCATGTTCCATTGTTACCTCCCCCCCCCCCCCGATTCAATTCAAATTAATTCATGTTGATTTATATGAGATCCAAGAGAGATAGCCTGAATACTGTAGGGGAAGTTTAGTTCCATTTATTGGTAATAAAAACATTAAAAATAAAAACTACCAAAATAGAATGTTGCAATAAATCACCCTTTAAACAATGCATTGTATTTAAACAACTTACGATTTTATTTTTATTCATGCCAGGTGTTTACCATTGAAAAAATGGCATGTGCTAAAGCCACAACATTATATGTATATATATTGATCAAACATCAGATTGCAAAATTTTATTGAATGAGCATTATTTGTTGTAATAGATATTACAATCAAATATAATTTAAAAAATGAACGTTACTTACCTTGTAAGGTGCAATAGGCACAATTAATATCCTGATCTAGAGTTGCAAGCATATTACCATTATTTCACGGTTACAAAGTATTACAAGTAATCAAAATAATATTAGTTAAATAGTGTGTGTTGAAATCATACAATGTGTACTACACAACACGTTCGTGTTAAACAATATGAACTGTGGAGTCAAGCCCTTCCCCCTCAAAATACAATCCCTTTAGTCTGAGTTCAGAATTCATTCAGAAGTAATCTATGGCTTTTCTTCATTTATATTTTTGAAGATTTTCATGCATACATTATAAATGGAAATAAAAGCAGATCTTCAACTAACCTTATTCCCTGCACAAAATGAAATCTACAATGAGATGTTCATGTCTGTATTATAGGTGGGTGTTCTAACAATGAGATACTGGTTTTGGGGCTGGATGTGTATTTTATTGCAAAAACGGACTCCCTCACAAATGGGCAAGCTGTATAATAAAACTGGTACCATTTAGCAGAAAGGATTTCACGTTTATGTATTATGTACACGCAGGCATAGCTAGGTACTGCATACAAAAACATGGAGAAGTAACATTAAAATGTGAAGTGTCTCTTAAAACATTTGAAAACAATTTTCTATTTTCTAGGGAAACTATAATTTCCTTCTACAGCTTGATATTTGATAGGATTCCCAAACGTTTAGTAAGCCAGTAGCTGGACAATTCTACAATATATTTAATGATATTCTGGTCCCTTGTAGACCAGTGGTTTTATGGGAATACTTAGAATCTTAGAAACCTAAGAAAAATAATTCCAATTAGTAAGACCCTCAAATTACCAAATACTGCTCAAGCATTCAAATTAGGTTAAGAATAGATTGTGAAACAGTGCCCCAAAAGTAAGGAAATGCTATAAGTGTTGGGGAGATGTGAAAGCTTCGTAGAATGCAGAAAGGTTTACATTAAAGTAACATTTTCTAGAAATGATCTTTTTGAGCTAACTTGAAACAAACGAAAGTGAGCAAAAACAAAGATATGTATCAATTCACCTGATTGAAAATAGGGGCGGATGACATTTAAGAAAAATATGTTTTTAAAATGTCTTGCTTTTATTTTCCATTAGTGAAATATATTGCTGAGAGTTGTACTTTTTCAGTTTATAGAAGTACAAAGACCTATAAGAACTACAGACTTTCTAGGGTTCCGCTTTACTATATGATACATGAATGATTTGAAATTTAAAAGAAACATATCACTATATTAAGATTAATCTTTTTACTAACCAAAACATAAAAGAGGAATGCACCGAAACTTGTGACAAAGTGTATCATGCAAACACTTGACTTATCTGTATGTTGTGAAATAGCCAATAACCTGAATGGAGTAATATTAAAAAATCTTTATGCATTCACATGACTTCATGTATATATTTGCAAACAAAGGCAATTTTAAGAGTGGAAATTTTAACTGGAAATTTTAAGAGTATCAGGATGCCTACAAAAAGTGTACTGGGGCTGCTCAGAGTGGCTCTCAAGTGTGTGTAATGATGGCAAAATAAACATTTGTGCCTCCTTCAAACACAGTTGTGTACATTAATAAATTTTTTCTTCTACAGAGATGATCTCTGTGGAGGAAGGTTATCATATATAATGCAACCTGTGCTTTCTAGGGCACAGAGTAGCTACAGTACAAAGTAGAGCTGCTTAAAGTTCTTCATATTGTTGTTTTCTTTAGGCGGAGTTTCTTTGGAGATTGTGGTCTGTGGGTTTCTATATGGCCTTAGGAAATTAGCCCACAATCTCTGTAGGAACAGTGACCAACTTGGATCCATCCCATGATGTCTTGAACTGCTCAGGGACAGGAAATTCTTTCTGTAGTTAGACAACATGGAAAATGTCAGTTGGTTAAATAATGCTTATATTATAGAAAACCAATTCACAGCACAATCCTATCAAAATCCTTGCACAGCAATGCAGCAGTACCGGCATGCTCTGCGGCATCCTGTGGGCGATTTTCAGCTGCTGGTTGTCTCCTCAGGGTAATGGAACATTCATCCCCTTGCCCCCAGGTAAACCCCAGCAGACGCTATGGGACAATTTGGACCTGCACCAGCTCAATTACTGGCAAAAGTTCATGTTGTTCCATGAAGGTGGATCAGGCCCAATTAGCAGCTCAGGATTCAGTGTGCACCACCAATCCCGCCCACTTCCAGGCCTGTTCCACACCCTGCCCCATCACCATCATCCTGCCCACCCATTCTGTCATTCCCCTGCCTTGTTCAACCCCCTCCCTGCCTCCCTCCAACCCCTTGCATAGGCTTTCTTACTTCAGCAGGGGGTCCATGGCCCACCTCCCCACTGGCAGACCTGCAGTTTGCATGGGTGGAGGCTGCTTTGTGACAGCCATAGAACAGATTTCAGTTACGCCAGCAAGGGAGGGGTTTAGGATTGAGCCATCAGTACTGTTAGTAATACTTGAGTTAGGTGGTTTTTATCAGGCATGTTTGGATTATTACATTCAGGACTACTCTTCAATACTACATAGAAAACAAATGTTCTTTTTCTGTTATTTGGATGAATTTCAGTTTTCCTATGATTCAACTTAAGCTTCTTTTGTTGGTCTGTAACATCTGCATGCTCTGGCTTCTTATCTTTCTGCTTTTCAGTATTTATACTCCCTTGTTTCTTTTGTGTTCTAATAATGCCTTTTTTTGTCAGACCCAAAATCTCATTTGTTCGCATTTTTTCTCGTTTTTCATTTTTCTCTGGAATGCTCACCTGATATTGCCATCTGATATTAGAACATCTCAGTTGGTCCAGATTTTTAAACATTTGAATACATATTTCTTTTCCCTGGTCCTCACTCGGTAGTTAATTCTCTTATGGTGCGATCTATGCACATCTACTCATGAGTAAGTCCCACTGGTCCTCATTCAGTAGTTAATTCTCCTATGGTGCAATCTATGCATATCTACTCATAAGTAAGTCCCACTGAGTTTAATGAACTTTTATTCCCAGAAAATTGGGTAGAGAATTGCAATTCTAGTTAATTTTCCCTTCTTATTCCTAAACGTTTTTGGATATTAAATTGTAATATCCAATCTGTCTCTAATTTTATTTAGTACTGCACTTTGTTTCAAAACTGCTGTGGAAATAGTATTATTGTTAATATTATTATGAAGCCATTATAAAACCCTTATTTGAACCACATGAGGCAAGTCTTTAAATATATTCAATAGAATGTTGTTTAGCTCTTAATAACCATGAAAATGACAGAAGATTCTTGAACTTGGGAAACTGTTTCTGCACCAGAGCAAAGTACTGACTGTTATTGAGGCAATACATCATTCATTCAATGCATATTTCAGTAGTTTGTACCAGACTACTTAAAAATATCACACTCACATAATCACCATCTTGTGGGATAAGGATGTTCATTTCAGATGACTTAGCACTCACTATCGCACAGTCTAATGATTCCTCACTGAGGTATATATGGCAGCCTTCAGTTTTGTTAATTGAAATTGTTGGCACTTTCCCTAGTACCTGAAGAACAATAAAAAGGCTTTATAACAAATCAAAGTTTGCATATAAGAGAAGTTGTTAACACAAACATAAATTCCCCCCCCCCCCCGGGTCAGACTAGACAGTGCTCCAACCCAGTTAGGAGAACAGGTTGTTCCCTTATATACCACTGTCTGCATGCCACAAACAATTCCTTCATACAGGAAGGAAATAATTTCTCAAGCATGGCAATGTCAAATGGAATAATTCACCAGGCATTGCTCTTTTATTACATCCATTCACTTCAGTGGGGTTTCTACAAGAGCAGCATTTGGTGGAGTGCAGTTTGTGGATACTAATGCAGTGGTTCTCAAACTTTTTAGCAAAAACTTCTGGTTTTGCAGAAGTTGAGCATGATCGCTCCACTTTCACTTTTTAAGACCTGGGGAGCCTCGCAGGCATTCGCGCAGGGCTCCCCACACTCCCAACAGGCTGCTGCAGGGACTGGTGAGTGCATCCCAGTCTCTGCAGCCCCCTTAGTGATGCAATCCTGGGGAACACGTTGCTGCCTACCCCCACCGCCCCCACAAGAATGCACTGCAGTTCAAACTCTCCGAGAGTTTCAAAATCATTGATTTAGGCTTTAAACCTAATTCATAATCAGCCAAAGGTCCCGTTACACAGCATGCTTGTACTGCTATTTTGCACTGATCAGAATTCAAACGTTCCAGCTCAGAAGAAATGAACACAAACTTGAATCCTTCTCTAACCACACAGCCCTCCCCCCTTTCCAACATCCCATCTTCCCATCTATTCAGGGCAAAGCACCATGCCTCTCTCCCACTGGAAGCCCGCCCTGCCCAGCAGCTCTGTACCCCCTATTTTCAGCTTTGTATTGCTGAGCTAGGTGCTAAGCAAGCTACCTGAAATTGATTCGTGACCCACCTAGTTGGTCCTGACCCACAGTTTGAGAAATGTTGAGTTAGAATGATTTAGCTCCATAACCTAGGCCCTAATGCTGATTCTTGCTAGCACTGTATACCTTCTTTATAATTTAGCTTACATTCCTTATAGTAGAACATACAGTGATATTTCTCACAAAGCAAGAGATCCATTCGAGAAAGTTGAGTGCTGTGTGAAATAGTTCTACAGAATGGCAGTTAATCTCATAGGCAGGAAATAGGATCTGATTGGCCAAGAATGCAGTGCTCCCATTAACTAGAGTACAGGTCCAGTCTATTTATACACAGATTTCACTCAACACGAATGGCCACTGCATATGAGAAAGAATGTGCTGATCCCTGGAGAAGGGGCAAAATGCATCCCTTTAAAATCAGTTTAAAAAACTGAACAGTCCTTTAACAATAGCTTCGTTAATGGGGGGGCAGCTGGCTGACAATCCATCAATCCTTCTCCCTCCAGGTGACCCCTCCCTTCCCCCTGAGCATGTGAAAGAAAGGTGATCACTAAAGGAAGCAATATTATGGGAGGAATGACTGCACTTTGAAATGCTTTTTTCTGGTTTTGATTTTTTTCTGCATCAGTACAATGAATAGATGTTTACCTGTATCTGAATATCCTTGGAATTGATCACTTCAACAATACCCACAACATTGTCAAACACAAGGCCAAACTTTTTACAGTTGTCTGGAAAAAAAGGATACAGTTACAGAATTTGTTCAATTACATTGTTTACCATATCAGAAACCATTTAATTTCCCCAACTTGCAAAAATCTAAGCTTGTGCAAGTGGACTTCCCCATCCCTCCTCTCCTCAATCGTCCCCAAGCTCTGCTTTAAAAAGGTGCTTGTGGCCTGTTTGGGGAAATTCCCCTCTTCCCCTGCAGTTTCCTGCACTCCATCCTATCTTTTCCCAAGGCTCACCCAACCCTCAGGAGTATCTTTTTGAGGGCCTGCTGTGAAGGGGGTGGGTGGGGGAATGAGGAAGTTCGCTTGTGCCTTTGCACCAGCAGAACTAGGGTATATCTCTATAAATCAGGCTAGCTTTATTGGTACATTTAACCCCACAGATGTGTTTTAAAGTATATCACGAAGAAAGCCTTTTCTGGATTTAAGCTTAAGCCTAGGAATAAGTGAACTTACCAACTGTGATGGAATTTATTTTTCCTTTCATTTGTAGTGTAGATTTGTTGCACTTGAAAATGTAGGCTACTTGTTTGAGTTCAGTGTCAGTAATTAAAAGGTCATTCTTGTCCTCTTGATATTCCTGTATTTTTTTTAAAGTTTAACCACAACATATTAGTTACTGGCCTTGATGAAATAATAGTATTGGCACTTTTTTCCCATCACTACAATCTAAAAAGTAGGGAGAAATATTTCAAAAATGGATAAAAATGGTTTAACTTTTTGGAACTATTTATTTATTCAATTTATTTCCTACCTTTCTCTCCAAAGGGCACCCAAGATAGCTTATAACATTAAAATATAAATTATGGAACGAATATAAATATAAAATAAATATAGAATACAAAATTATATACACTGCCCTACACACACACACACACACCCTACACTGGCCCCTCAAAAGCTAACTGAAATAGAAATGGTTTTAAGCCATTTCTTAATGGTTCTTCTTAATGGTTAAAGCCGTTTCTGGTTTTAAGAACAGAACTGCTCCACAGAGGGGGGGCTGAATGTAGATCCTCTGGAAGCATGTTCCAGAGGTGCGGTGTCACAACAGAGAAGGTCCTGTTTCTTGCCACCATCCCCTTTACCTCAGATGGCAGTGGAACTCTTAGCAGGGCCCTGCCAGATGACCTAAGGGGATGAGCCAGACTATAAGGAGTAGGCACCCCGGTCCCAGGCCATATAGGACTTTATAGGTCAAAACAAGCACCTTGCATTGGGTCTGGAAATAAACTGACAGCCAATGCGATCACCAGCCCAACAGAATCAAACAGCCACTCTAGTAACCACATGAGCTGTTGCAGTCTGAACTAGCTGCAATTTCCAAACCGTCTTCAGGGGCAGCCCCACATTCAGCATGTTACAGTAATCTAAGCGTCATATAACTAAGGAGTGTACCACTGTAGTCTGAGAAGAGAAAGGGGGTGGGATGGCCTGGGAAAGAGGGGACAGGATCCTGGTGCAAGTCATTGCCACTGGGATCATCCCCATCCCGCCCTCTCCAAACTTTCCTAAATCCCCCCATCCCTGCCCACACTGCGCCCCTGCCATTGACTTATTGGGGTTGGTGCAGTCCAGGTTTTGCAGCAGCAGGCCCATGGAGCTTTTGACACTTGAGTCTGTGGCTCCAAATGGCCCAGCAGTGGCAAGTTTTTCATTCTGTCACTGGGCCTTTTACAGTAGTGGAACAGAAGTTCCAATGTTGTAGAAGACCTACAAGATTGGGCTGTAAATAACATATATGGGCATTTCAGGAAGAACTGCCTAAAAAGGGATAAAGGTGTGAATTCAAGGAACTGGGTAGCAACTCTCATTGGATTCTGGCCAGCCTAGAGAACGAAAGAGAACTCTGCCATCATGTGTTCTCTCAACCTGTGCAACATCTATAACAAGTCTGGTTAACATGGTAAGAAAGGTTGTGGGAATGCATGGAAATTGGTGCGTGTGCCCGTGTTAGGGAATTAACGGCCCTAACTATTTTGCTGAAAAAACTAAATTTAATGACAATTAACAGCTTTTACTGAAAATTAGTTAAGTGTCACATCACAATAGGATGAGGCCAGCATGCAGAGGAATTTATGACACTGGAACAGTATTCCATAAACTGCTGCATCCTGAAGAGTGTAGTGCTGCTTTTCCTTTCATACATCTATTTATGATGAAGTGCTTTGTGTGCTGTTTAATGTGTCATGTTATCACATCTACACACAATTTATGTATGCCAGAGAAAGGTCAGCAACATAGCATTTTTGGGGTTACTTGCAGTTGATCTGAACTTACCACTCTCCATTTCTTTCCTTCAAGTTCTAACATAGGGCAGTGGCTCTGCTGAGGAGATGTCTTGGGAGTAGTTGGACTGGGAGTATGGCTTTTTGTAGGTGATCGAACCGGCACCCCCTGGGCACGAAGACTGGGATTCTTGTGGGTCTTCTGATCATCAGATACATGGCGAAGCCCTAATAAAATAATAAGAAATGAAACAAACCCCTAAAACAAACACTTTGTGTGCCTATGGATATTATTTTAACTGAAAAAACTCCACAGTCAGGGAATTAGAGGACAGGTCCTCTCATGAATTGAGAACTGGTTGGAGGCCAGGAAGCAGAGAGTGGGTGTCAATGGGCAATTTTCACAATGGAGAGAGGTGAAAAGTGGAGTGCCCCAAGGATCTGTCCTGGGACCGGTGCTTTTCAACCTCTTCATAAATGACCTGGAGACAGGGTTGAGAAGTGAAGTGGCTAAGTTTGCAGACGACACCAAACTTTTCCGAGTGGTAAAGACCAGAAGTGATTGTGAGGAGCTCCAGAAGGATCTCTCCAGACTGGCAGAATGGGCAGCAAAATGGCAGATGCGCTTCAATGTCAGTAAGTGTAAAGTCATGCACATTGGGGCAAAAAATCAAAACTTTAGATATAGGCTGATGGGTTCTGAGCTGTCTGTGACAGATCAGGAGAGAGATCTTGGGGTGGTGGTGGACAGGTCGATGAAAGTGTCGACCCAATGTGTGGCGGCAGTGAAGAAGGCCAATTCTATGCTTGGGATCATTAGGAAGGGTATTGAGAACAAAACAGCTAGTATTATAATGCCGTTGTACAAATCGATGGTAAGGCCACACCTGGAGTATTGTGTCCAGTTCTGGTCGCCGCATCTCAAAAAAGACATAGTGGAAATGGAAAAGGTGCAAAAGAGAGCGACTAAGATGATTACGGGGCTGGGGCACCTTCCTTATGAGGAAAGGCTATGGCGTTTGGGCCTCTTCAGCCTAGAAAAGAGACGCCTGAGGGGGGACATGATTGAGACATACAAAATTATGCAGGGGATGGACAGAGTGGATAGGGAGATGCTCTTTACACTCTCACATAATACCAGAACCAGGGGACATCCACTAAAATTGAGTGTTGGGCGGGTTAGGACAGACAAAAGGAAATATTTCTTTACTCAGCGTGTGGTCGGTCTGTGGAACTCCTTGCCACAGGATGTGGTGCTGGCGTCTAGCCTAGACGCCTTTAAAAGGGGATTGGACAAGTTTCTGGAGGAAAAATCCATTATGGGGTACAAGCCATGATGTGTATGCGCAACCTCCTGATTTTAGAAATGGGTTATGTCAGAATGCCAGATGCAGGGGAGGGCACCAGGATGAGGTCTCTTGTTATCTGGTGTGCTCCCTGGGGCATTTGGTGGGCCGCTGTGAGATACAGGAAGCTGGACTAGATGGGCCTATGGCCTGATCCAGTGGGGCTGTTCTTATGTTCTTATGTTAACTGCTTATAGTATGATGCAATCATGCACAAACTCTTGCTATAATATTCTGTAAGCTATGACAACAGATAGTTATATTTTTAATACAACTTTCTGATCTATATGGTTTTCAGTTTGCAGCTTTATGTTTAATGAAGGCTGCAATTTGAAACACACTTCCTAGGAAATAATCCCCATTGAACACAATGGAAGTTACTTTCAAGTAAACACGAAAAGGATGGCAGTGTGAGGCTGTACAATGGAATGCTTTTCATATAGTGAGCAGCAGCAGGACATTATGGGCTTGAAGTGGCAGGGAGCTGTGGCAACTGCCTAGTAGTAGTAACTTTATTGTCGTGCTACAGCACAACGAAATTTATGCACCTTTGAGATACAAGCATAAATATATACTACAATTCCAACAATCACGCTCTACACACTCACCCACACATTCTATACAACATGCATCATAATATAAAAACAGTATAACAGACCATAACGCCCAGGAGCATGGTAACAACTATATCGCCTTATTCAACGTAATTATGGCTGTGGGATAAAAACTGTTCAGGAATCGTGTGGTGCGTGCTCTAATAGTTCTGTATTGTCTACCCGAAGGCAACAGTTCAAAGAACATGAGCCGGATGGAAGGGGTCTCTCAGAATACTGCCTAGTCATATTGCAGAAGGATCTGTGGCTTTGCACACTGCTGGGCAATGTGGTATAACTGCTCCCAGTTATACCTTAAGTTGACTTGGGGCCCAATCCTATCCAATTTTCCAGTGCTGGTGCAGTCGTGCCAATGGGGCATGCATTACATCCTGTGGTGGGGAGGCAGTCACGGAGGCCTCCTCAAAGTATGAGAACATTTGTTCCCTTACCTCGGGGTTGCACTGTGTCTGGACTGGTGCTGGAAAGTTGGATAGGATTGGACCCTTGGCTGGCTACACAAGTGTGGCCAGCACTTCTGCGGGGGGGGGGGGGTCCTAAGGGTACATAGGTTAGGGCAGTAGTTCCCAAACATTTTATTACTGGGACCCACTTTTAAAAATGACACTCTATCAGGACCCATCTAGCTTTACAAGTCTAAGATAATATGTTTCACTTTCCCAGCCACCCAAGCCTCTGTTTTTATCCTTTTTACTATGGTGGTGGTGGTGGGGAACCACCCTTTTGAAAGTTTGTTGGGGCCTGTGTTTGATTGGGACAATTCTGTTGGTGCTGTGTTCTTTCAGCCTGCCCTTGGACTAAGGCATGTTTGCCTACTTGGGAGTAAACATGCACGTGCTGCTCCATTTTGGTTTCCATAAGGCTCAATACATTTTCCTTGTCCGTTTCGCAACCCACCAAAAATCGGGTCATGACCCACTAGTGGGTCCCATCCCACAGCATGGGAACCACGGGGTTAGGAGAATCAATGACAAACAACCAAAAGAGAGAACAATATGTTCCAAGTTACATAATTGTACTAAATATTAATAAAACAAACTTTATACAGTTTTAAAACGCACTTAGTATTTGTCAACTATCCTAGCGCCTTTGTACTCATTGGTCAGAACGCTGGAAGGTGGAAATAAGTTTACTTCTCAATGAGCAATTGGACAGAGTACTGTTTCACTTCTGTATCCATAAGTAAAATGGCTAGAACAAGCTTAGGAAACCTGCGGTCTTAAGGCCACATGTACCTTTTTGCAGTACCAGTTACAGTCTTTTATTTTATGACATTACACCAAACTCAGGGTGTTTTTTCAGTAACCTTTATTTATTCTTTCCTGTCAGCAGCAGCTTAGAAACTGGTGAACTGGTAAATATCCAGTGACTTGTGTTATAGACCTGAAAGTTTCTTAGGGCGCAATCCTATCTTGCACTCTCACAGGCGAGCCAGGAGGCTTGCGCTGTATTCTGCGCAAGATAGGGCTCCACAGTGGCTCAGCAGAAGGTAAGGAGAAACTCTTCTTCTTGCCCCCAGGTAAGCCACTGCAGCCCCTATGGGTCTGCTCGAACGTGCGCCACCTGTCCATGGCACAAATCCGAGGAGAGCGAAGTGGCGTGAAGTCGCTCTGCGCTGCTCAGGAACAGGGGTTGGGATCCAGCATAACAGCTGGATCCCAGGCCCGCCTCCCGCTCCCCACCTGCCTGCCCCTGGAACTGCCCTCCCCCCTCCCCCCACCCCAGAATGCCTCCCTCCTGCCTTCTCCCTTGCATCGGTCAAGCTCAGTTGATGCAAGGCTTGCTCCGCAAGCCGCCATGGAGGCTGAATGCAGCCTCTGTGTGCCAGTGCACCTCCATGCGCTGGCATGGCTTGCACTAGAGGAGGTGCAAACGTGCTTGATGGCACGTTTGCGACCCTCCTAGGCTTGCACAAGGGACTTGCACCTGCTTAACTCATAGTTAGGATTGCGCTGTTAGGGAAAGAACTGTAACATGTAAAATAAAAATGTATGCCTTTCCTAGTTAAGGAAAATAATAATGAATTATGCATAAAAGTTAAACAAACAGATAATATGTCGCCTTCCAGTATAAAATGATTCCCCACCCTAGGCTATTTTTTGAATGCTGACAATGCAGAGAAAGCACCTGAAATATCCTTTAGGGTTCAACCCTCCATGATCCCCCCTGTGGCTAAGGCCCTGCACAATACAGATGTGGATCATGCTCCCAATTCTGATTAGGGTAGGCCAAATGCTCCTTTTCACTGCAAGCACACAATGCCAAGGAAATCTACTGAGCTAAACTGAAAGAATAAAGGCTTCAACAATAAACCTAAACAAATAAGGTATTTCAATGAATGATCTGATCTTCATAAGATGCCATAACTTTCTGATATGATTGGTAACTTGCACTGCACATTATCTTATCTGAAAACTAGGCTACTTATATTAGTAACATTCAAACTTTTTGGCACAAACATGAATGAGAGCTAATGAAAGCAAGTTTTTTTTCCTTTTTTTAAAGATAAGATACCAAGAGGAATTTTTATTTGAAAATTGGCAAATGTATTCTTTTCTTCACACCTTTGGTGATTGTTTCTCCCTGGTTCAACTGGGCAAATAAGGCTGAACGAGATGCAGCCGTATCATCTTTTGCACTTTCTGTATCAAAAATAGGTGGTGGTCCTGGTGGTGGTGGTGGTGGTGGTGGAGGGGGCCCTTGGTTGCTTCTAAGAGCTGATAACCCAGATTCTGCAGAGGCAAGTAGACCCTAAAAAAAATAAAAATAAAGAATGTGTCAAAGAATTGGGTCATAAATGTATACATTGTATGAAATTCAAACAATGATTTTACAAAGTGTTGCTGGTATTTAACTCCATACGGACTAAAACTAAAAATTTTCTTTGTTAGAAACATAATGCAGTAATGAGAAAGCAAATCTGCATTTTTGTTGAAAGTATCAGGTCAGAAACAGGAAGCTGTTCAATATCATATTTATGTAAAAAATGGGACATACATGGATTCCATACATGGGCAGGAGGTCTGGTCTAGAGGATAGAGCCTCCGTTTGCCTGAAGATAACAGCTGAAGGTCGCCAGTTTGAGGCCACCGGCACCGTGAACAGCGAGACCTTGAAGCAGCTGACAAGCTGAGCCGAGTTTTTCCATCTACTCTTTGGCCGCCTTTCCAATGAGATATGAAGGATTGTCAGCTTGCGTGGGAGGAAACTGGAGGCCAGAATGTGATACCAGATCATAAAAAGATCCATCTAAAATGTTGTAGTTCTTGAAAGACAGAACCTTCGTCAATTGTAAAAATCCCTATAGGGATTTAGTATAGCCTGCCTGTGTAAACCACCTTGAAATAAAGTCTGAGGAGAAATCTGAAGACCATGAAAGGTGGTATATAAATACCTGTATTATTATTATTATTATTATTATTATTATTATTATTATTATTATTCCATGATTTGTCTGATGTCTGAGTTATGGAAGTCTGAGTCAGTGCTTTCAAACAGATGCAGCCTGTCCTTTGTTGGTGTTTCTGTGCAAGCACAACAAAGCTGGGTCAGCAAGAACAGGCTCTTCTGATCTATGTTGGTTTCAAGTTACGCATGGACCTCTAGAACCTAACCTCTTTGTAAAAAAAGAGACTTACAGCCCAATCCTGTGGGCCCATTGCGATGGAGCACCACAAGGTGCACCAGTGCACAGTACCTCTGTGCCAGTCTGCACAGTACTGCTATCAGTACAGCAGCTGGAAAGCTGCACATCACGATCAGTGTAGTGCAGACCAACTACCAGCATGATTCTGCAAGTGGAGGGACAGGGATCAAGCAGATTGGGCTGAAATGGTGTAACAGCAGTGCTGCCTGTTGCATCCCAAACTCCCAACCTGGACATCCCAACCCCCTTCCCTGGGACATGTCCTCTAGTTCAGAGTTATCTTCTACAAATCTTGCTAGCCACTACAGTCAATAATGTCATTCTGCGCACAGTAAACATGTTTGTGACTGATGATCAAGTACAGATTATTGCAGTGGTTTTCAAACTGGTGGGTCATGACCCAGCAACCTGGGAAGGCTTATCTGTCCTCTTAAGTGGTGGGGCAGGGGGAAGGTGGCAACATGATCGCCACAGCTGTGCCACTGCCAGAGACAGAGGGTTTTAAACAACTTACCACAGCCCATGCTGGCCTCCAGCCCTGACCCCTCTGCAGGGCTCCTCATGCCTCTAAAAAGGTCAAAATAGAGACTGTGACCCACTTCCAGTTTCATGATCACAAGGCTTCGCCAGAAGTCTTCACCAGATGGTTTGCAGCATATATGCTGGTGTTTGTGAGGGTGCTGGAAGTGGCTGTTCCCTACTATCAGGTTGTTTGATGTGACAGGCACAGTCTGTTGTCACTGATCTCACCGTGACCAAATCTGCCCAATGTTTCTTCCTATCCCCTCCTGCCTGCACCAATGTGGGCATTAAAATCTTCCACCAAAATGATCAGCTGAGCCTGTGGGATCCTATCCAGCATGTCTTGAAGCTGGCTGTAGAAGTTGTCCTTGGCTACATCCGGGCTGGTCTTGGTTGGGGCGCAGATGTGCAGGATATGGGTCTTGACTGTACCATTAATGGTGAGGACTGCTAGATGATCTGATATTGGTTGGAAAGCAATTACACTTCCGGCAGCCCATCTGTCCACAATAAAACCAACACCAGCTGCTGGTTTTTCACCACCAGTGTCATTGTTTCATCGATCATTGGTAGGTGGATGGCCAGCCATGGATTTCAGACCAGTGCCTGGGTCTGGTCAAACATGTTGACTTCAAACAATACCAGAAACCGAACAAAGAGGGCAGATAGAAGATGAGGTGGAAGTCTACCAGAATAGCATTGCAGCCAACTTGGAAGAGACAGCATCCAGGCACAAGTACCAGACTCTGTTTCACACCCTAAGCAGAATGAATGGTAAAACCAAGTTGACCAACAACAATATCAAGAAAGCAGATGGCACCTTTGTGAGCTCTCCTGGTGAATGCCTGCAACAGTGGAAAGAATTCTTCCATCAACTATATATCCACAGCTCAGCTCAGGAACCATCACCAGAGCCACCACCCATCAACCTGCATGAGAATCCATTCCTTGATAGATTGATGAAGAGTGCTATAAGATTGTTGAAGAATGTAAATGCACCTGGAGTGGACCAAGTCATTGCAAAAATGATCAAAGCTGGAGGAAGACATCCTTCTGCAGCGGCTCCACATCCCCCTGACATGTATCTGGTGCTCAGAACACATCCCACTAGCATAAAAAAAGCCATAATCATGCCAATCCTGAAGAAAGATGATAACTGAGAATGCAAAAACTACCATGACATCAGCTTCTTTTAAATCATCAGCAAGATCATACATTGTATGAAGATCATACAATCAAGGCTACAGAAACATCATGAACAACCAAGAAAAGCAAGCAAGATTCAGGCCACATCAGGACTGCACTGATCAAATATTTGCCATTCGTTGGTTCGTTGAGGAAAGGATCAGTTGTGGAAAGCGAACGGTCATCAACTTCAAATCCACATTCAACTGTGTTCACTGGCCCACCAAGTGGATGAGGTTGAAGAATGAGCTGAATATCATCCCAACTTCTCCAAGCATTGTATAATGGCTCAGCTAGCAGCGTGTGGATCTGAAAGTATCTAACGAATTTCCCATCCAAACTGGGGTCCACCAGGGAGATGTTGCTTTTCCTCTGCTTTTCAGTATCGTGATTGATGCCATTTTGAGGAAATTATGAGGAATCCTCGACATTCAAGGACAGGTGCAGAGTTCAGTACAACATAAACAACTTCCTGATTGACTTGATGTTCACAAATGATAGTGCCATATTTGCCAACACAGATGCAAAGGCCACTGACATCCTTTACAGCATTGCTCACATCGCCTAATCTTATGGTCTAAGAATCAATGTGGATAAAACCAAGGCTATGATCACAGATGGATCACAGACTAATGTTCACCTCAATGGAATCCAAATCAAGCAGGTTCAAGAATTCAAATACCTGGGATCACTGGTACAGGAGAAAAAAGTTCTCTACCAAAGTCCACAGCAGGATTGGCCAAGCAACAGTAGCATTTGCCTTGCTCAAATGGTACTTCTCAAAGAAGGTGAATATCCCCATCAAGACCAAAATTCACCTCTTTCAAACACTAATCTGCCAATTCTTCTATATGAATCGAAAACATGGACTCTGCTCGAATCGGACACGAACAAGTTCAAGGACTTCCAAACGCAGTGCTTAAGACAGATCCTGGGTGTCTCTCTTTGTGAACACCATCATAGCGAGACAATTCAGATAAGGTACCATCATCAACCATCAGTTGAAAAAAAAATCCAAAAATGGAGACTTCAATGGTTTGGCCGCCTCTACAGGATGAATACCAGTCGGCTGCTACACAAGCTCCTCTGATGAGAGCGAACTCCCTACTGGAGGGTTCAGTGGGCAGCACCAATGAAAACATGGCTCAAACATATTGAGGAAGATCTAAGGAACCAGCGATTGACCATCGATGAGGCTAGAAGTATCACCAAGAGAGGAAACCTGTCATGAATGACACATGGATCCCAGCAACAGCTACAATAGTGTATTAATTGAGAGATCAACCTGCCCCCCAAGCTCCAGCTAAGAACTTGAAGAAGCCAATGACATGGCAGTGGCCCCAGGAAAAGCCAATAAGTTAGTGTGGGGGGCTAGTGGGGGGTGGAATGGGACAGAGTCCAAGGGTGGGGTGTATTGAGGCTGGGAAGGGGGTGGTAGATGGGACTGGGCTATGAGAGGCTGTTATCCTTTAACTTGGTCTTCACAACTCTAAGATATTTAGGCAGATATTCAGGCAGGCATGTGAGTCCTTTTGCAATCATGTACCACTTTAGAATGTTTATGGGGGATGTTTGAAAGTGCCCCTACATCAAACTTTCCCTTCTTGATCATTGTTCACATGTCTTCCTAATGTGTTAGCTTTCTTTAGTCTCTACAGACTCAGTGATGTTGCTAGGGCGGTGCAGGGGGTGCGGGCTGTACCAGGTGACGTGCCGGGAGGTGACGTGCCCTGGGGGAGGATGCGCTAACTTTGCGGCTTTCAGAGCTACCCCGCCATGCCATACACCATCGGATGCAGAATGGCCAGTGGAGTGCAATGCAAAAAACAGAATTGAAATAGCTCCTTTTGTTATGGCCAAAAAACACAGAAGGAAAAATGCATGGAGCCGTATAGAAAGTGAAAGTGAGCCGTATCGCGTGTTTACTCGCGAGTAGGCGCACTTGCCATAGTCCGTCAGAAAGGGCAGGCTGAGAGGAATCCACCTGAATGGTCCCGATCCAATGAATGCAGCCCCCAAACACACAAGAAGGAGGTCCCTGCCTCCCTCCCAGCTGCGAGTCTATTGAGCTCAAAACGAAACCACGTGACCACATTTACTCCCGAGTAGGCGAACTTGCCTTAGTCCATCAGAAAGGGCAGGCTGAGAGGACTCCAACAACGTCAGAATGGTCCTGATCCAATGAATGCAGTCCCCCAAAACACCCGAGAAGGAGGTCCCTGCCTCCCAGCTGCCCCACTGAGCTCAATGGAAAGCAAAGCAGCCTCACGGTCGTGTTTACTCGCGAGCAGGCAGACGAGCCTTGGCTGGTGGTCAGGCCAGGCAAAGGGGAATATGAGGGCACCAGAATGGTCCCGATCCGATGAAGCTGCTCCAGAAGGCAGCCGCCCCCCCCCCCCCAAAAAGGGACCAAAAAGAGGCTTCAACTGGTAAGGGGAAGTTTTCTATTTTGCACTTGAAAAGCCAGGTGGGTCTTTGTATTGATATGCCTTAAATAGAAGAACTTTGAACTGGGCACTGGGGAAGGCTAAAAATCTCACTGATTCTTTTTGTGGGGGGTTGTTACTGCAGGCAAACTACAGAGTAAGCTCCATTGGCCACTATGGGACTTACTTCAGAGTAGACATGCATAGGGGTGGGCTCACAGGCTGCAATCCTACCCACACTTTCCTGAGAGTAAGCCCCATTTACCACAATAGATTCACTTGGTGGAACAGGACTGGCTCCCCCTTATTTAATTACTTATAATTATTTATTTTAATTTGCTTGATGATGTCACTTCTGGCCATGACATCACTTCCAATGGGTCCTGGACAGATTGTCATTCTAAAAAGTGGGTCCCAGTGCTAAAAGTTTGAGAACTGCTGCAATAAGGTGTTAGTAAGTTGACACAGGGTGTGTGTGTGTGTGTGTGTGTGTGTGTGTGTGTGTGTGACTCTACAACGGGGTGCTCAAACTTTCAACTTTAGGGATGCTGGACCTTTAACAAGTGTATAGAAGAGAGAATTTCAGCAGGTGCAGTTTGTCATCTGTGGGATGACAAGTTGCACCTGCTGCAATTCTCTCTTCTATACACTTGTCAAAGGTCCAGCATCCCTAAAGTTGAAAGTTTGAGCACCCCGCAATACAAGTTTTCAAAATCACTAAAATCAGAGTTTGGAGGAATAATACGATCATATTATTATATCAATCAATGTGTAATTTCATGCAGAATGCAATGAAACAAACCACATTGAAAATATCTGTGTTCTAACAAAAGGTACAGCCAAAAAACCAGTGGGGGTGGGGCGATAGTACATCACCACGCCCACCACCTGGGGCATTGCCCCGCCCACTGCATGGGGTGACGCACAGGCCTCCCGCACCGGGTGACACGAATCCTGGTGACGCTAGTGTACAGACTACAGAGAATTTTTGCTTTGAGCAAAAGGTGAACCAGACAATCCCACATGTACATTCTAAACTACACATGATGGTCAGTTGCATATAGTTTGTTGTTAATGTTTTTTCTTTTATCAAATGCAACACAGAGGTTGCAGTTTGTAGCAGAAGAACATGGAGGTGGGTGGTAGAGGAACTTTTCAACCTGTTCCTCATCAGCATTTTCCTGCAGGAAAAAGCAGCAAGAGGAAAAGGGGCATGATGTTTTCTGGAAAAAAAAGCAAAACAAACAAGCCGGAAAGTTATGAAATCCTTCTTATCCCCCTCACTTGCAGGTTTTCCACTTTAGGTTGCAGCATCCACAACTGCATTTCATGAAAGAAAAATCACTGGGGACAAATTCCATGCCACTGAGTGTCACATTTAAATCAGTTCTAAGTAAGACTGAATAGATGAGGTTCTGATGTCTGTGGAAGTGGGTGTTTGTTCTCAGTTATTTAATTTTCCCCCAAAAGCTTGTCTATTTAAGCATTGTATGAGGAGATAGTGGCAGTAGCAGCATGTGTGTGAATGTGCTGGCTTTAGGATATGACCTCTAGGAAACGGTCACATTATATGTAAAAGTTCATTTCATTCTTAATCCACCAGGTGTTTCAAGTATTTGCTATTGCAAATGGTTCTGTAGATTAAGTGTAAGCAGATGTTTGCAACAATGTATCTTTATAAAAAGCATTTAAAAAAGCTAACTAGAACAAATGGTTATAACGTCTGTCTTCTAGGTTTATGTCAGCTGCCTCGTTTAAGAACAGCTGCTCTCTCTCATTACTGCCCATTATATCATATAATTTAACATATAAAAGTATTTGTGCCAAAGTATCTGTTGGTGGTTGTTCTTACTTGTAGAAAAGATCCATTTGTTGCCAACCATGAAATTGTCTGCAAGTAATTAATTCCAAAAAATATGCCTAAAGAAGACTGTATTTTGAAAGAAAGCAAATTATATTTTAATGTTACATGTATCACTTTTATCATTAATTTCTGAAAAAACATATACATAGGCACTATCTATTAGCCTTATCCATACTTATCTGATATTAAATCCAATCTCAATGTCTAGTACAGTGCTTCCCAAACTTTTTAGCACCCCAAAGGCTAAAAGGCTGGAAGGCTCAATGTTTTGAGCTTTGCTATGATTAAACACGAATTTTTTTGCTTTGTTTTTTGTTTTGCTTTTATCCTTGGGGTTTTTGTTCGTTTTTCTCCTGGTGTTTTTCTTTTTTGCATGGTGGCACTTTCAAAAATCACATTTCAAAAATCTTTCGTGACTCACCCAAAATAGGCTAGTGACCCACTGGTGGGTCCCAGCCCACAGTTTGGGAAAACTGATATTGTAGATGAGGGTGGGAGTTGGACATATTTGCCCTTCAAATGAAATCTGAAGTTAGCTATGTCTGCAGGAAACACAAAAGATAGTGTTCCAAGGATGAACACTCTGCCCTTCAATTCCCACCCCCACCTGTTGCAGATCAAAATAAAAGGTGGGAGTGGTCTCCACTGCACAGTTTCTGAGTAACAACCCCCCCCCCCCGACACACAGAGTAAAACTTAACAATAGTGTATAAGGAATGGGCAGCCCAATCCTGAGCTGCCCGGAGCTCCCAGGCTCGGCGGCTCTGTGGAGGGCTCCCGCCAGATCCTGCGCCTCCTGCATGGGAGGCACCTTGAGAGAAGGGGACGTTCATCCCCCTGAGTAAGGAAAGCAGCCCCGCAATGGGGCTACTAAGGCGCTCGTGTAGGGCACACAGCCCTCCACGAGTGCCTGGGATCCTGCGGAGGTCAGCTCCGCAGATCCGCCTCTCTCCCTCCCCCCAACACGCCTCCCGCCCGCCCCTGGCACGCTCCTGCTGGCCTCTTCCCTCCCTGGAATGCCTCCCCCACGTCCCTGGCCACACCCCTGCCTCCCATTCTGCAGCCCGGCGGTCCAGGCAACCACCGAGCCGCAGAACCCGGGCCACCACCTTACAGCACGTTTGCGACTGTGGCCCGCGGCGCAGAGCTGTGCTGCAGACCTCAGGATTCGGCTCTAAGAAATTTGGCTTACATTTTTCAGGCTTATTATTTAAAGCGCTCGCTCTCTCTCTCTCTCTCTCTCTCTCTCTCTGTGAAATCAGTATATACATAGTGGAGTTGTGAATGAGAAGACGTGAATGATATAAATGAACTGGAACTTTCACCCCTCCCCTGCAATATTTCATTCGCCTAATAAAGAGCTAACAGCAGTACAAAATCTTATAATTTTAGTTAGATACGTAATACAATTACAGTGCTTTATATTGTTCTGTTAACATAAAGATAACAATTGTGAAGCTCAAAGTAACCTATAACAGCCAACAAGAACAGGTGGACTGTGACATAGACACACGGATCTTTTGTTAAGGTGTTTCTTCCATAAATATACTTTAATACTGTATCTATTAACTACAATATTAGACCAACTGTCTCCAAACATTGCTGTTATTGCCCAATAATATGTAAATTATAAGATGATATAGCTGATGATTGCTGTCTTTATACCCTCTCCCCCCAAAAAATTCAAATCCATTTTCCACCCATTGGGGGGTTATTTATCTCTTTGCCTAAAGCCTTCCTTAAAAAAGAGCCATTTGTCATCTGTTCAGAATTTATCATGTTGCCTGTATGTCAGTGCGGTGCATTTAGCCATACTCTTTAGATTAGTGTTTCCCAACCTTTAGGAGCCTGCAGACCACTGACCAAAAATTGGAATCACTGCGAGCCACATGCAACCCTCTCCCCCATCCCTACACACAAAAATACAACTAAATTTGTGATAGAGAAGATTTATTAGAGTGTTATTATTTATAGAGAAGATTTATGGGTGTCTTCAGATCTATGCCAGTTGCTTTGCTGGTGAAATTCCAAGGACAGTGAGGGGAGAGGGAACAGGGATAGCAGCTTGGTGCAAGTTGCTGATGGCAAGATCCACTTCCTCCCTCCCACACTTTGCCTCCCACCCTCCCTGCCCAAAACTCCCCCATTTCTCTCACTTTGTACCCCACCCCCCCGGCTTACTTACACTCTGGCAGGTAGCCAGTAGCAGCAGTAAACTGCCAACATTTGCAGTTGGGGCTCTAAAATGGCCACAGAGTGCCTCCATAATGCCATTTATTATTATTATTATTATTATTATTATTATTATTATTATTATTATTATTATTATTATTATTATTATTATTATTATTATTATTAACAACAACAACAACAACAACAACAACAGTATTTATATACCACTTTTCAACAAAAAGTTCACACAGCACTATTCCACTATCTCACTATTGTGAGGCAGCAGCCAAAATTGGGCTGTTAGAAAAGCATGTATTTTGCATCATTCATCTTAGGGCTGATAGAGGTAAAATTCAGCTGCCAGTCTTATCAATAATTGCATTACCTATTAAGGGAGAGGATGGTGTATCTATTAATGGTGTATCTAGTGCAGGGGTAGCCAAACTTTTTGGCAGGGGGGGTCACATGATCTCTCCAATACTGTGTCAGGGGGTGGAAAAAAATTAATTTACATTTAAAATTTGAATAAATTTACATAAATGAATATATTAGAGATGGAACTTATATGAATGAATGAAGGTCTCAAGATAGCTCAAAGCCTATAAAAGGCCTTGCACAAAACAAGACTAGCCTTTCCTTGCTACTGCTGCTTCACAGATGTGAAACAGCAAGCAGTGGAAGGAGCCCTTGGCCCACAGCTCACGCAAGAGGTCAAACAATCACCATCACACTGAGAGCAGTTGCGTCAGGCCAGCAGGGGCTCCAGCATGTTTCCGAAGGGCCAGAGGCTCATTGGAGAGTTGGGGCTCCCCATGGGCCGGAGTTTGGGCACCCCTGATCTTGAGCATCGTACTAGGAGTATCTTTTACATTATGGTAAATTTTTCTAGAGAGTAATCTTTCAGCCAACCCTAGGCAAATCTACTCAGAAGTAATGAGACCTACTCTGAAGTAAGCAGTAGGATTGTAGCCTCAATTAGTCATTTTCAAGGATCATCAAGAATTTTGGATCACATTCTAACAAAGAATTCCAGAGTAAGAAAGTATTATTTGACTTTTCTTGCAATGTAAGAAAAGGGAATGATTAAACAACTTACAGTCTTACTCCAGGTAAGCCCAGTGGTATGATATTCTTTGATGTAGGCTTGAAGCTCTGTCCAGATATTCAAATAAGACTTCACCCAGTCAACATGACGCAAGTCACTGTAACATAAAATATTTTTAGTGTTGCAGTAAGAGCTGTTCAGGCTTATTGGCCATGGCCTATGAAGATTTTCATTTTCTAACATTTTGCCCACAACTATGGTGGGCATTTTCAAAGGACTAGAGCAGAGGTTTTCAGACTAAGGCATCACGATGCCCCAGCCTGAAGGCCCTGGCCTCTTTCCCCTTAAGGGGCAAGGGCAGCAAGGAGGCAGTGAGGAGGCAGCGGCACGATCCCCAGGATTGCGACGCTCAGGGGGCTTCAGGGACTTGGTTGTACTTACCAGAGCCTCCTGCAGCCTCCCGGGGGTGCAGGGAGCCCTGCGCAACTGTCTGAAGGGCTCCCCAAAGCTTTAGAAGTGAAAGTGGGGCAATCGTGCCCCGCCTCCACTATACTGGAAGTGGAGTGCAATCGCTCCACTTTTACTTCTAACAGGACTGCAGGGACTGGGGTGCACTCACCAGTCCCTGCAGCAGCCTTCCCTAGGTGTGGGGAACCCTTCGCAAGGGTCTGCAGGTCTCCCCAGGTCAGCAGTAGTGAAAGTGGAGCGATTGCATGTGCCTTTAAGAATAAAAGTGGCTTTAAGAATAAAAGTGGCCAAGAGCAGCAGCGCTATCCTTTTAAAATTTAAAATCACCCACAAAAACCAATTTTGGGTTCCGGGTTGGTATACTGCAACAATTAGGATTACATTGGTTATATTGTACAACATATTGATTTATTATTTATTTATTTAAACATACCTAAATTCTTAATTTTTTAGGGGATTTAAAATAATATGATATTTAGATCTTGATAAAACTGATCCTTATATATCACCAGACAAGAGTAGAACTAATTTTGTTGGGTAACATACCTGTGTTTGTAGTCTTTTAGCACCCTGTTCGTATAAAAGGTAGCAGAATCATTCATCTCCTTGACATAGGGCCCTGGTTTAGGAGACTAAAGGCATGTGACCATCATACAAATACCACAGGAATATTTTTGAAAGACAGAAAGAGAGAAAGTAGAAAATCATAAGAAAATCGATCACATTTTAGTCTCTAGACATGAAGAATTTGAAACAACAAATTCTTGTTATTTGAGGGGGAAAAGCAACAGTCTGAAAAATCCTAGGTTGACTTACATAACAAGTCAATGTTAAAAGTCCAAATCTAAAGTTCAGAACTTACCACTGTTATCCACCCAAGAGCAGGAATGCTTTCACTCACAGCTGACAGATGATTAAACATTTTACTTCCTCGATTTCTCTCTCTGAATGTCTGAATTTCCTGAATCTTATCTGATATTGGCTTTAGAAGAATGGCCACTTCACTCTGTAGTATTAAAAATGAATTCTTGTTAGTGCTTGTAATACAAAAACATACTGGGGGCATCTTCAGAGAGAAGATGTACAAATATGGTGCGCCAGAGATATCTATAAATTATTCTGAGTAGCCACACTTGCTGATCCACTCTTATTAACTACCAGCTATTTGTTTGTGATTTGCTCCATGGATGGAATGGCAAAATAAACATATTTTAAATAAATAAATTAAAATGTAGTACGTTTCCTTTTTCTTTGGAAGTAAGGGTGTTCAGCCTGGTGTCTCAGAGCTGGCTTTCAAGAGATGAGTCCAGTAATTCAGTTTCAAAACCAACACTGATCCTTGGGTTTGCATGGATAATTTGTAAATTTGGTGATTTTCATCCACTTAATTAAGCTGAGCTTACTTTTAGAAGGTATGCAACCTAACAATTGCTGAACATTTTAAACACAATTACTGTTTTTTCCTGCCATTCTCAGCTTAGTAAATAGTCACAGCTGTAGTGACAGCTGAAATGAGACCTCCTATCTCATCTTACTGAGTCTAAAATGGCTGTTTGATTCTGAGGAGTTTGATTACCTGTCTGAAAAGAACTTGATCACCCTTAGAGATTATTTTTCAACAATTTACTCTGATGATATCAATCTATCCCAACCCAAGTATTAAATATTGAATACAAATATATTGTCTGTGGCATAAACCTTCTGTTTTTATAAACACTATAGGAGACCCATAGCAATTTGCAAAAGGGTCTTGCGCTTATACACACTCTCATCATATATTGTACACAACCAAGTAAGCTTTATTGGAGTGAATGCCACTCCGCTTTTCAGTATTGTAGGCGGTGCATCTTTCTCTATTCACACCCCAGCTTGCTGTCACAAGGGACAACATGATAAGCTAGGCTAAGGGCCCAATCTTATTGTCACCTTCTGCTGCTGAAACTTCTGTTCTAGCAGTGCAGGGCGATTTCCAGAAGCGTGAAAGTTGGGCTACTGTAGTGTGCTGAATGCTATAATGTGGTGGGGGAAAGGATTGGGCTGTAAGTTATTTAAGACTTAGAATCTGCATCTTGAATTGTACCCAGAATAGAACAGAAAGTCAGATCAAATATTGAGCGTTGTTGTCAGGAACTCCTTGCAATGGCCTTTATTCCTTTATGAAGATAACCATCATGCAATCTCCTGGAGGGTGCGTTTCTCCCTGAAGAGCTGCAGCCAGTGAATCAGCAAGCTAGTAAAAGGCATTCCATGCAACCAATGTCTCCTAGAAATCCAGGGATAACACCAGTCCAGGAGCACATTCAGAATGTACACCTGTAGCTTCAGGAGTAGTGCAACCCCATGTGTTGTGTTTACACATGGTGGCAGAATTTGCTGAGTGACATCACTGGGGGGGGAATGCATCGGGTGATGTACTCAGAGGTGAGTGTGAAACCATTTCTGGCCAAAAATTGTGAAATCTTGGTATTTTTTGAATAGTACCATCATGTTTATCTATTATTTGATGTGGAACTTCATGCAGAATGCAATAAAACAAACCATGTTTAAATATCTGTTTTCTATCAAAAGTTATCGACAAATAACCAGAAAAGGAAAACATAAATCCTTTATGGAACAATAGGTGAATTTGCATAACTCAAAACTAACCAATGAAACTGATTGTTCTGAAGCCAATGAGGTGTTATTATGACACAGCAGGGAGCCAACAAGGTGTTAGTATGAGTCAGCTCTTATTTCCACATATAATACTAGAACACTTAGGGCCCAATCCTAAGCTCCCTGAGTGTCACAAATCTGCTGTAAGTCACGTCTGTGGCCTTGGAGTGGAGAGGCCATCATTGTTGGGTCAGCACCAGTCAACCCTGGGCCTCAGCGCCAAATGGAGGGCCAGTCACTGCTCCAGCAGCGCCACTGGGTGGTGACTATTTTCAGGGTGGGGGAGGTGGGGCATGGTCTGCAAAGCCCAACACAGAGGCTCTCAAGTCTGCACTGGCAAAATAGCCAGCACAGACTTGAGTTCCTTTGCAGGGCTTGGGGCTTCCCCTGAAGAGATCTTCAGCGGCCTTGGTGATGCTGCTGGATGCAGCAGTATCCATTTTGGCACCGCTGTATGCAGTGGAGATAGGATTAGACTGTTATTCAGTTGTTTGAGTGCCATCAAGTTGGCCAGTGGTTTTTTTTGACGGTTATTGATTTGTTCGGTGACTTGTACTGCTATATATTTAAATAAAGTTAAAAGGGGTTACACGAACCCTAGTACTGCCACTGCATTTAAGTTGTGCATATGATATTGTAATTTATTCTGTATGGTCTAGTATGGGAGATTGTCCATCTTGGGGGAGACACAATGAGTGACACAAACCCTTGTGAGGCCTCTGCTCCTGCAAAATAGTAAAACATGGCAAAAGGGATGTGGCAGAAATGTATTATTCTCAGATATTTCTACTGTAACTTGTACCATAAGAGCAATTGTCAAGTGTCAGGATAAGAATGGATACATTCATAAAGATGTTCAGAAAACTATTGAGAAAATTAATGGATGCAATTTGAATTGTACTGAAATTAGTGGCAAAATTCCCTATCACATGCACAGTAATATTACAAAATACTTTCTTTAGTGTGAATTTGGACCTTAATCTTAATCTCCATATTTATATATTTTATGTTTTTAATATGATTTTATTTGTGAGCCGCCTTGTGTGCCCTTAAATGGGATAGAAAGGCAGATATAAATAAATAAATAAATAAATAAATAAATAAATAAATAAATAAATAAATAAATAGGAATTCCTTAATTTCTCACATTAGGTTCATTCCAAAGGTTCCCTTCCACCAAAGCCTTTAGATCCAACCCATTATTTTGTTTTTAAGTGGTTAAGAATGCTTCCATGTCTTCCCAAATATTTCAAACATAACTTCCCAAAACCTTTTTCTGACTACAAGCTGCAAATCATTTTATAGTAGTTCTGTATTTTTAATATTTCTTATGGAACATCAGAAATCAATTTCTAATCAGTGGATGAACTTTAACACCCCCCCCCCCCACACACACACACAGTTGCAGCTTTCTAAAGAGTGATTCTGCAGGCAGCCACCACTAGCTGGTACACATAAGCTGTACTATCAAATGATGGTTTTGTCATGTGATTGTTTCCACTTCACATACAAATATAGAACATGACCATAAAAAGTAACAGAGCATTCACCCTGCGAAGTAATTTATTGTAGTTGATGTAGGATTGGCATGCCAGCTGGAATTATCTTCTCTACTCCTGCTATTTTTACATATACAGAACATAAAGGGCTTCAGGATGGAATAAAATGTAAACATCACTGGCAAAAGCAAATCTTAACAAAAAAGTATGGGAAGAGCCCTTGTTTGTTACTTGCTGGGTATGGATAATACATCTGTTCTACAGAAACCACTGAAATGAGTCACAACATTTGAATGAAAGGAGAAAATCTTAGGTTCTTCATAGCACTGGTGTTTTGTTTTTTTAAGTCCCTCTTTTGTGGTGATCCTTGCAGTTGTTATTACAACATGCATACCAGGCTCACTTCTGAGTTCTTTTACATCCTTAAACAGAGGACAAACCTTTTTCTCCTTTAAAATAGGCACCCCTGGGTACAATATGACAGGAACTCATTAAATCTCCTCAGTCTCCACAGTGCTGTTGCTGAGTATGCAAAGCCGCTATGCCATGATCACAACTAGCTGGCTCATTCACAGCTTTACATTACTAAAGCAAACTGTCTAGACAGCTGAATGACACAATTATTTGCTTTTCTGTAGCACTTACATGCTGTCATCTTCATTTGCTTTTCACTGCTGTGTGAATTCTGGAAAGTTAATGGCTGGTTTTCCTGTTTGGATTCCACAGTGACTTTGCAACTTTAGGTTATAAATACAGGCAGATTCAGATGACATTGTATTGATAAAATCACAGGTAGCCCCTTTTCATTTCTCTCTCCTGATCTGTTCTGTGCATGTTAAATTTTCTTAATGCTCTAGAAACCTATCTGCAAGTCTTTGCAGCATGGTGAAATCAATGACAAATATTTCTTGCTTTTTGAATGGAAAAATGAAAAGCTATGACAGTGCTTGTGTTTATTTATGCTGTTTGAAGTTACTCAGGCAGCTGCCATGCAGAATATATTTTGCACAGCCAATCTTTCATTCTTTTCAGTCCATACTGTGATACTTGAGTGTATATATGTTAGCACAATGGTTCTCACACTTTTTTTTACCATGACCCACTTTTTAGAATGAAAATCTGTCAGGACCCACAGGAAGAGATGTCATGACCAGAAGTGACATCATCAAGCAGGAAAATTATTAACAATCCTAGCTTGCAATCCTATCCACACTTACCCAAGAGTAAGTCCCATTTACTATCATATACAAATTGCTTGTTAAAAGAACAGAACTGTAACATTTTCCCAAATGTGGTCACATACCATGGTAGCATCAAATCTAAAATATTAAAAATAAAATATTGAAATGAATGGGCACCCACCTGAAACTGGCTCATGACCAACCCACAGTTTGAGAAACACTGCGTTAGCATATATACACAGAATTTTGTATGAAAAATTAATAGCAATTTTCACTCTTGCTACAATTTGAAGAAGGACAGGTGTTAGTCAAGAAAAGTCATCACATAACCAAATCAGTTGTTTACAAGGTCCCTCTTGTTGATATCAAAAAGGGAATATTGTTGCTATTCAAGAAAGACAGAACAATTCTGCCTTCAGTATAGGTAAATGTTTGTGATGTTTATTGTAATCTGTGTTATCTTCTCACTCCCAATAGTGTAGCTGCACTATGTTATTACAGGATAACTTTCAGACTGTATATAATCATAAATCCTTTTTCCGCTGTTGGATTGATTTATACACTGAATTTTCTTATGTAATTTATAAATTGTTCCTCCATCTGTCGTTGTGGAGTCTGGATGCAGCTGTCGTGGGCCAGCACACATCCTTGCGCCAGCCCAACTGACACTCAAGGAGATGCAAACGTGCTTTATGGCACATTTGCAACCCTCCCAAGTCAGCGCAAGGGACTTGCACCAGCCCAGGGCAATTTTAGGATTGAGTTCTAAAGCAGAGCTCTAAAGCACATGCTATTCAGCCTACACTCTTGTTCTCTTCTTCATATATTGCAACAGTGTACCATAATATCTTATGCCAAAATTCTGTAATAAATGTGCAGACAAAATATTGCCCCAGTAAGACAGTATGTGTGGGAAGGGTGGGAGGGAGGCATTCTGGGATGGGGGAGGGCAGGCGGTGGGCAGGCCTGTGGGCAAGCAGCAGGAGAGGCTCTTTAGGTGGTGCAGATCTGAGTAAACTCATTGGGATTGCAGTGGCTCTCCCTGGGCTAAGGGGAAGTTATTCCCCTTGTCCCAGGCTGAGCTGCTTTCAGCCCCAAACTCACACTGGATACAGGGCAGGCCTGCCAGCCTCCCTGTTCCAGTGCAAGTTAGGTTCACACTGTTACAGTCTGGAGTTAATAATTTTGGGAAATTTTTGTGTCTCTTTTCCAGCAGCCCAGTCCTAACTGAAAAGCTCCCACTGATGCAGCTGTGCCAATGGGTACAAATGTTCCCTTACCCTGAAGCAAGCTTCTGCTTCCCCAATAGGTCTCCTCAAATCTTTGCCAGCCATTTTGCTGGCATAGGTCCAGGAAAAGTAAGAGAGACGGAATGGGGAAAAGAATGGGCTAGGATACTGACACAATTTGCTGCCGCAAGTATCCACCCCTTCCTTCCCCTATTCTGCCTCCATCCCACCCCCTTTCCTGCCCAGATACTTCCCTCATTCCTCCTCCTCCCAGGCCAGTTCCTCCCAGTACCCACCCCCATGCTGGCTTATCTGCAGTCCCATGTTTAGCCAGCTGCAGCAGCTACCATTTGTGATGGTGGTTCTTAAATGACTGCCAGCAGCAGACTGTGCAAACTGACAAATGGCTATTGATTACAGTAGAACCTCTGTCCCACTGTTGTAATTCTATGCATGTCTACTCAAGAAGTAGTCCCATTATATTCAGGGGGGCCAACTCCCAGGAAAGTGGGATTAGGATTGACAGCCAAATTTTTCTTTGTAAAACTTGATGTAAAACACATGTGTAACTGTGAAATGCATTTATTTAAAAATATTTATACCCCATCTTTCTTCCCAACACTTGGGCACTGAAGGTGGCTTATAACATTAAAAATACAATAAAAATAATAAATGTAATAATATAAAAGCAGCATTAAGAAATTTATCGGAGCCATTCAGGTCATCACTAAATCTGAAAGGCACAGAGGAGTACCAGTGTGATTTGTAAGAATGCCTTGCTGGATCAGACTGAAAAAATATCTAATCCAACATTCTGTCTCCAGCAGTGACTGGTGAGATGATCTCTGGAAGTTCACAAGCAAAATATGATGGAGGTTGCAATCCCTAGGATCTGGTAATGAGAGTAATATTGTATTTGAATACAAAAATTTCCTTTTCAGCTATCATGACTAATAGTTGTTAGCAGACAACTCCATGGTCCAGAAAAATAACATCACATGAGTACTACAGGCAATGATAGGGAATGGACTGCACCACTGAAAAGCCAATGAAAAATATAATTGACAGTTGACACTGTGATGTTAGTATAAAACCCAGAACAATCTTTGCTCAAAAATGTAGGATAATGCAAACGAGTTCTTGTTGCTGGGGTCTTCTTTTACTGGTTTATTTTGTGTATAGAACAAGTATCATCACTGCATGATAAATTAATTGGTCTTTTAATTTATCCCCCTGATCTGCATAGCACTCACAGCAGTGTGGTCTGAATTTGGTTCCACTATCAGAAGTAAGAACAATAAAACATTTATTCATTACCAGTGGACAATGAAAATGCCATCTCTCAGATCAATGTCTTACCTCCTGAGGTTCTTGATACTGTGAGGTTAACAACAAAAACGCTCGTTGTGCTTGGAAAGCTGCACGGACCATTTCAGCCTGGGAAAAAAAAGGGAAAACAAACTGAGTTGTGAATATTAAAACCTATGTCCACTTGGGCATTAACAATGCTTTCATAAGTGAAGCTATCCAAATCCTATGGCCCAATTCGACTGGGCCTCACCACAAGCACAACCTGCATTCCTCTGGAATTGACTGCTGAAAAACAGCCATAAAGCACGCTCTGGCAGCACACCGAGCAGTACATTGCCTGAGCACCAGTAAGAAGGCCAGAGCATTCCTGCCTGTGTCAATGGATCCATAAGGACCTGCCAAGGCAGGTAAGATGATGAGGAAGGTGGAGATGGGGCCAGTGGAACAGGGTGGGAGCAAAACTGGGCAGGAAGGAGGGAGGAATGGGGTGGATCCAGCAGTGACAATGTGCACTGGATTCTATTCAGTAGCCTCCCCGCCCCCTCTCTCTCCTTGGTTTTGGTTAGAGGAGACCCAACCAAGTGGTAGGAGGCTTAGGGAGAGGAAATGGGATCCTTCTGAAACCTCCCATTCCATGCCTTCCAGCTGGATACATCATGTGCCTTTTCAGCATAGCTGTACCAGTGGGGGGAGAAATAGGATTGGGCTGTCTAAACTACAAAACATACTTCCCTTTAAACACCCCGTCCCCCCATTTTTTAAAAGCAGAGGTGAAGTTTTTATCAGCACAAAGTTATAGTTGACATCATAACAGATGAGCCAATCACATTATTAATAGCAAAGACAACAACTTGCTTTAATCATTACACTTATTTGAGCGCTATTGCCTTGTACCATTTGTAGGACAGTTTAATATACTGTATATGAACTGACTTTTACATATTCATTTTGCACTGCTGTAAAATCAATTAAAAGGGAAACTAAATATCAGGAAGTATTCATAAAGCCAATGTACACATCAACTGATGAAACAAAATTGAGGTGCTTTTTCATTTATTTATAACAATATAGAAAAAGGAAAGGAAAGACACAACAAGAAAAAGAAAAAACAAACAACAATATCAAAGACACATAAAAATATATAAAAAACAAGAAGTACAAAGAATACTTCTAACAGTATAGCACAGGCATATAACATAGATATGGGTGTTAATTAGAACATTTGACTTTGCTACACTAGTGCTAGTAGAAACAAAATTGACACTAGTAGAAACAAAATTGAGTTTTAAGAGGTGAATACTGATCTTCCGTCCTGACAATCCACTAGGTTTCTGATTAGGAAAACTGCGTAACTTGCTGTCAGAATATAGAAAATGAAAAGGGAAGACCTGGATATTCTTTGTGGTCTATCTTCTTTTTCCTGTACATTCTGATATGTGGGGGTATAAATCCCAACTCCTATCATCCTGAGCAAGAATCACAGCAGATTACTGCAGAGCTGTCCCCTGCCACCCAAATATCTAGAAACAGATCTGCACTCAGCACTCACAAGCTGTGGACCTTGCGGTCTTTTGAATTGCAGCGGGTGGGCCACTGTGGGAAACAGGACGGGCATTTGGCCAGACCCAACAGGGCTTTTCCTATATTCTTAAGAGGAAGTGCAACCACTTGTCTTCAAAAGGCAAAATCACTTCTCTTGTACTGAACTCTCTTTTTCAGATTTCTTTTTATAAAAAATGAAAAATGAGAAGACTGGCTCATAACATTGTTGTAATAATAGGTCACCTGTTCCCTGTGTGTGAATGCTTGCATGCGTGCGTAAATGACCCAAGGTCAGGATCAGTACATTAGATGTACATGCACACAATACAGTATTTTATATTCTTGTTAATGTAAACTCAATTTATTACTTGTATTATATAATCTATTCAAGTCCAAATATATAGATTAAAATCAATCAGGTTCCTAAAAATCCCTTAGCATTCAACTTAGGGACAGACAATACATTTCATTTAAGCTAGACTTGAACAGTATTAACCCTTTGGAATTATCTGATTCTTTTAAAGCAACTATTGTATGGTATTACGTTGCTTTGTGGGCTTTCAAATTCTGTCCCATTCCCCCTCCCCCATTGTACATGGCCTACAATAGAAACTGTTCTCTCTAATGCTTACTTTCAAAGGCCAGAAAATTCTTCTCATAAAAGTACAGATACAAGTCTTTTCTGATGTAGGATAATGACATCACCTCCTGACTCAACTGTTAGCAGTATGGCCTGAAAGCCCACACACAGTCTTTGGACACTGCTAAATCAACATGGGAGCACGTGCATTTTGCTGACCTGTGGGCATACTGCTGTGCTGATCATGAAATAGCCAAATAATTGATTTAACATTTTGTCATTAATAATGGACTTTGTAAAGTGAAGAAAAATCAATTGTGACAATATTTTCAGACACATTATAGAGAAGAATTCAGGACTATAGGTGCTCATTGCTAAAAATCTAACTCTAAGAAATAATTCCATTAACTTTGCAAAACTCTTCTCAACAAATCTAATGGTCTTGTATATAACAAACCACACTAAAATCAGGCAATCCTATTTAGGACTGAACTGATAACTTACTTTAATTAAAATATTGATGGCTTGCCTCATCTTATGCTCAAAGCTGACATCCATAATTAAAACATAGAAGACACTAATTGTAAAACACAGCTACAAAGTATCAGCAAGTGTGCAACTTACCTGAGCTCAAGATGAGCAATTAAAACAAATACAGTAAATTAACTAGGATAGACACAGTAGCAGACATTTGTTATGGCCATTTTTCTCTAACGAAAACATAAAGCACAAAATTATCCCCAAAGTGTTTCGAATTTAATCCCTAATTAATATGTATTCAGTGCTGCTAAAACATTAATAAAGGAATATATGTAAGGAAATATAATATGTTTTCTTTTCAGTCAGGTATGTAAGGGTTTTCTAAGCAACAGGTGTTTTCTGAAACAAAACACAGTGTTATTTTCAATGATCTTTGAGAACAAGGCAGCAGCTGCAAACATAATGCATAGGACACATGGTCTATAAGACATGCAGAAGAAAAACATTCATTGTTTGACTTGTTAAGGTAAAGCACAGATGTTGGACCAGCACCAAGTCTCAAAAGACTATTTAAATCTCCATTTCATGATGCAGTTTGAGACGCTGAGCTCCCAGAAAAATTTAACAAGAAGAAAATACACTAAGCAGGACACTTATTAAAATGTACATAGATTATAAATAGATATAATTATCATTTTCTGTAATTAAAATATTTTATTTTAATTATTTTTTGTCAACATCCAACCAACTCACAAATGCATATCAGTATGCCATAATGAATGATTCATTCATTCATTCATTCATTCATTCATTCATTCATTCATTTAAAACTTATGATGTTTTTAGCCCAATCCTAACCTGTGCTGGAATACGCAGGCCACCTGGGCCTACACTGTATGCAGAGCAGGCTTGGAGTTGACTGTGGCAAGGGGATATTTTTCCCCTTACCCCGATCACTGCCCCAGCCACCACAATGGGGCTACTTGGATATATGCCAGCTAAATTGTGTCCGTGTGCCAGCGCCGCCCCCCCAACTCACACACACACACACACACACACACACACACACACACACACACACACACACACACACACACACACAATGAAAGCATATGTTTTCTGAGTAAAGGAGAGCAAAGGTTGAAAGCTGGCTCCCTTGGAAGTGAGCAATGATGAATGTGAAACAAACACACATTCTCTCCAAAAGTCTCTCCATGGCAAGAGTTAGAGTCTGTGTTGTGGAGTCAGTGTCGTGACATCTGCCAGCTGGAAAGAGCCCTTATGCAAGGAGAGGGACTGGAACAAGTCACAAGGGGAGCCTCAACAGCATTCAGGCAGAGCAGAGCAGGATGCTGGTAGGATACTGCATGAAGAGGCAGGCTGGGAGCCATACAAGATGAGTTCAAGCCCAGCCATGGGAATTGCCATAACCAGTAAGACACTCACCTTTTGCATGACTGGCCAGAAACACCCATGGCAGGGACATAAGTGGAGGGGGAAGCAGGTCTAGAACCCACAGCAGATGCTCCACAGATCTGCTCTCTGAGTATCCAGCCACATCAGAAGACAGGCAAACAGCACCTCATCTGGTGTTTAACATCTTGCATCACTGCAGACAGGCATAGCTGGCTGGGAGGCTGCAGCTCATGGACCTATCAGAGGGAGCACTGCATGCCTGGCCAGTCACTGGGCTGGCATGTGACACAGGGCGTCTACTACAGCAGCCAGCCCAGCTAGCCACACTCATGCACACCGCACGCCTTCTGCTTCATCACTGGCACCTACTGGCATAAATGTTGGTATTCTTCCCCATTGGCACTTATTGGCATGGCTGTTGGTACTCTGTCCCTCCTGACTCCACCCAACATATACCATGGCTATAGAGAACAATGGACTCATGATCACTGAGGAGTGTCCCCCACCTTGGAGCCCAAGAATCAGAGAGGGATCAGAGAAGCCCCTTTCCCCACAGAGTCCCACAGCAGGGCCAGCTGAGATAAGAAACTACTAAGATGGGAAGAAGGGATCCCTATCTGTTAATAAAGCAACAAGAGGTGTGATCCAGCCAAGGATCACAGTATCTGTGATACAGCAGCATCTGAAAGAGAAATTCAAGTGGGGTTGCCAACTATCTACTCCCAGCAAGGCTGTGGTTCCATTGCAAATTAGCTGACAGAGAGTTAAGTCACAGATGGCAGTGAGGTCCGTCTATACTAGTAGGTTCACTGTCTGCCATGAAGCTTGTAAAGCCACAAGGGCCTGACTGGAAGAAGAAAGCCAGCAACCTTACCAAACATCAGCTGAGATCACACTAGTCACTTCAGGCAGGCAGGCTATAGGTGTCCCTTAGTGTCTGCATGATGTCCTTACTTGTGGGACAGCTGCCTTTGGGGATCAAGGAGAATCACAGAGAGAGTAACAAGGAACAGACAACACCATCAGCAACACCTGTGCTCTGGCCTGAGATGCATACTCAGTGAGGAAGAGTGGTGTCACTAGAGTATACATGCAGTGGTTCCCTGCAGGGGGTGAGATCATGGTGGCTTGCAGCATTACCTTTCCCTCTTTGGGGAGGGGGTCTTCAGTAGAACTCTGGAGAGGACCACTGTTGAAACCCCTGAGGCAGGGGTGCCCAAAGGCCTCTCAGGGAGCCCCCAGTCTCCAATGAGCCTCTGGCCCTCCAGAGATTTGTTGCAGCCTGCACTGGCCCGACACAACTGCTCTCAGCGTGAAGGCAACTGTTTGACCTCTTTGCGTGAGCTGTGGGATGAGGGCTTCCTCCACTGCTTGCTGTTTCATGTCTGTGATGCAGCAGTGGCAGCAAAGGAAAGGCCAGCCTTGCTTTGTGCAAGGCCTTTTATAAGCCTTGAGCTATTTCACGACCTTCATTCATTCATACAAGTTCATCTTTAATATAGTCATTTATGTAAACTTATGTAAATTTATTCAAATTCTAAATGTAAATTAATTATTTCTTTCCCTGGCCCCCGCAGCAGTGTCAGAGAGATGATGTGGCCCTCCTGCCAAAAACTTTAGACACCTCTGCCCTGAGGCAATGGTGCAGCCCTGAAAAACAAAAGGAGTTCTGATGAGCATTTGGTCAGCAGTAGGAGTAGTTTGAGTCCCTGACATTCCCAGAAACTGGGCAGATGCTCCCAACACTTAGCTGTAGCAAAAGGAAGGGTTGCTTAGGCAACAAAGTTAATAGAAGAGATACATCTGATAATCCTGGATGGTCAGAAGGGGGAACATAAACATGAGAGATGCAGCATCAACACATTTGCAGCATGGGATTTCCCTCTTCTGTTTACCTGTGTGGGGTGCATTTTCTCCTGTTGTGTTGGGGAGGCAGAGGTTCCAGTTGGGATGTTTGTATATGGAAACCTCCTGGGGCAGAATACCTCCAATAAGAACTCTGAGAAGACAAGAGTTAACAAGATATCTTGCCATACATGTTGTGAGGGACATGAGGTTGTTTATGCAAAATGCTCCTTTTGTGTACCAAGTGCCCTTTCACCATGGTTCCCATCACCAAAGTTGCCCTTAGAGACACCAGAGAGGTATGCTGCATGTCTTCTCCTCTGAGCTATAGACTCCCTGGCAGGAGCTTTAGTACTGGGATTGGTGTGCTGTGATTAGCTGCCAAATGTAATCTGTATTCTATGCTCCATCATAGTATAGTGGGTGAGGTCAGAGGATGCAGGAGGTGCAATTTTCTACTATTTCCTATTGTTACTTATGGGGTTACTCCTACCTAAGCCTGCTCTACTTGTGACATCTCTACTTGTGAAGCATTTTTCTGGCATATGGAGTATGCCCTTTGTCTGAAGGAGGGTTAGGAAGGGGTGTACATCAACTCCTCTGCATCCTTCCCACTTCCCTCCTACATCCCTCCTATGTGACATTTCAATCCCCTTCCTCTATTGGTTCAAATGGAGATTACCACAGGATAAACTCATTCTGTGTAATCTGCCCTCTTTCAACATGTGTCCACATAAGTGCAATTTTATCAACACAGCCTAATCCTGTGAAACATGCATTTTAGTTAAGTTACCACGAAGAAAGTCTTTTCAACAGTCTTTACCTTTACAAAAGTCTTTACAAAAGACTTTACCTCTCTAGAAGAGTGATGGATCATGCCAGGGGAGGAGGTGAGTCCCCAATATCTGCAGATAGGACTGGGATCTGTAGATCTCCCTAAAATCCTGGTGAACCTCTTTCAGTCCGTGTAGACAGTACTGATCCAGATCGACCAGGGACCTGTTCAGTATAAGGCAATTCTATTCGTACTCCTACAGCACAATCCTATCCATGTCTACCTTTATGTTCAATGAGACTTGCTCCCGGGAAAGGGCATATAAAATTGCAGCTCTAGTCTATTACTGCTTTTCATGTGAATTTCATTATTTTTAGCATGCTCTCAAAGACATAAAAATTCATGTGTGGCTCTCATGATAGTGTTCATTGTCTTAAAATTAAGTATGATGAGAAACACTTTGTTTGCTACTTTTGTTTTGCTAATTTCTTCCACAAACATAAAGGACACTTTTGCTTTTCCACACAATGTCCTGGAAAGTAATGAGGATAAAGGAAAGAATAAATTACCATTCTTTTTGTCTGTTAGAGTTGGATAGGCAGGTTAATCTGTTGTTAACACATACAGCAGAATGGGGTACAGAGGTAGATAGAATGAACATCATGTACAGGTGTAAGTGGGGAATCAGGGTTCTAAATACACAGTTGTGGGGGGGAAAAACACTCCCTGAAAATAAAAACCCTGAAAAGAGGACATTCTGGACTACCACCTTTTCCTGTGGTGTCTGATTTTAATGTTGGGGGTATGTTCCAATACAACATCCTCCACAAAGCAAGAATGGTTGCAATTCACTCTACCACCTCAGGATTCTACCACCTCATTGGCTGCATGTGTAGATGAGCTACAACTACATCCTCCAGTGTGCTGGAGAAGTGATTGCCTGGTATTAACTTCTCCTAAATATAGTTGTGTAGGAGGCAGTATGATCCATCACATATGCTTGACATCAGAAAAAAATATTTTTAGCATTCTGTTCACAGAACAAAATAAAAGTATGCTGGAGCAGTTAGGAAAAATAGGAAAGTCTCATACTGAGTGAAACCATTGGTCCAGTTATTTCAGTACTGTCAACACTGGCAGTAGCTCTTCAGAGCTTTGGACAATAATTTTTCTCAGCTATACCTTGAAGATGCCAAGGATTGAATTTCAGACTTCCTGCATGTGTTTACCACACCCACTCCAGTTGAAACAGAAAAGATAACAACATAAGAAAACCCAGCTGGAACTGGTCAAAGGCCTATCTAGTCCAGCATAATTTTTCCTACCAGATTATTTCACATTCCTAAAACCAGAATCAAATTAAAACGGTTTTAAAGTTATTTATATATACTTCAGTAAAAACGCAAAATCCATCAGAACTAGTTTCTGTAATAAAACAAACTAGTTTCAAGGAGTAAAAATGCAAAGCTCCTGAGCACCTTGGAAGTTTCTGGTTCCAACTAATCTAAGTGCAAAGCTCCAGAGCATCTTTGGAGATTCGCATTCTGACTAGTAAGAACTAGAAAGTGCTGTACCAAAACACCCAGTGTTTTAGTGTTCTGACTAGTCAGACTGAGAATCTCCAAAGATGCTCCAGAGATTCTTGTTCTGACTGGTTAGAATGTTGATCTCCCAAGAAACTTGGAACTCTTGTGCTTTTACTTGCTGGATCGCACAGTGATGGATTTCAGGTTTTTATAGTAACATATATAATTGAACAGCCCAATCCTAACTAACTCCCTGTGTGGTGATGCAGTGGCACCAATGCGGCACTCACTGTATCCTGTGAAGGAGTTTCAACCTCCGGAGGCCTCCTCAGGATAAGGAACATTTGTTCCCTTGCCCCAGGGTAAGCCTGTGCTAGGCCTACTCAGACCTGAGCCAGCAATCTCACTGGCACAAGTCCACATGGAGCTGGGACGGAACGGAGCTTGGGAAGGGGGTTAGGACTCGGCAGATGCCACTGCTGCCAAAACCATCCCCTTCCTGGTCCTGATCTGCCCTCCTCCATGCTCCCATCCTGTTCTACTCCCTGCGCACACTTATATGTGCAGGTGGGTTCCATGGCCATAGTTTAGGTGGAGCTGGTGCACTTAACTGCTTGAAGTGGCGGCCAGGCTGCACACTCCAGAGTGTTGCCTTTTGTGACAGCCAGAACATTTCTAGTGCCACTGGAACACTCATTTTGGCAGCGCTAGGCACCTTTAGGATTTGGCCATAAGTTATTTGTTTTCTGTAATAATAGACTAAACTAATTTTTAATCTGAAAAATTACAAATACATAAACAAAAATATCAGATTTGTATAACGGACATAGCTGTAACATAAATTCCTCTAGCATTTCTCTAAAGTACATGCAATGTCCAAATGAAAACCCATTTAAGATTGATTGTAACATATTGGCTCTTTGTGGTTTTCAGTTTGTTAACATGAGGTAACTAGTTGCCTACTGTGGAAAAATATTACGATTTTAACAGCTGGCTGCTTTCAAATGCAAGCTTAAAACATTATTTCTTCAGGCACTTCTACTGCAATTGTTAGATGCAGTGTGGAGTTTGGCTGCCTGTCTCACTGGATGGTGCACATAATGTCACTTGTGACCTATGACAGAACTCTCTCCATCACCAGTTCAGCATAAGTTTACTTTTTTAAATGAAATTTTTTTAAAAAACAAAATCTCTCCTGTTCTAATAGGTCAGGCTTTTCTTCTTTAAGGCATTAGTGCACAGGCTTCAGTCTGATTAGTATTCACTCTAATAGTTATTCATACAATCTACAGTGGAAGAAATTTGCCTCCTGCTCCTGTAATGGGTTGCTTTAAAATTCAGCTCATCTCAGGACATGACAGCTCTTCCTCATCACTCAGCAGTGGTGCAGTGTCTATGTCCCAAATTTCATAGTAATGTGAAATTTGCCCAGCTGGACCAGTACAGTCTGTATATTAATAACAACCTCTGCCGCATATGCAGATGGCTTGTGGTTCAAAGATATAATAGGCCTCAGGCTATCATTCAACACAGTCACCCCCCCCCCCACATTTAAAGCATGTCTGCATTCCTTTCGTTCTCTATTTTAGTTGCCTTTTGTTTCTCCTGCACTACTTTCAATGAAACCCATATACTGTAGTGATTTATAAATTTGTTTCTGTGTTTACAGAACTGAAAACTGTAATAACATGCCTCTCCCATCACGATAATTTGGTCGATGCATGTGGACGTGGATGAAGGGAGGACATTCAGACTAACAGCAGAAACTGATTGTACTCAGAGTATGGACCCCAATTATCTTTTTTAATTTTAGCGGCTTGGCAATAAATATATAGTGATAAATTATGCTTTTAATAGCTTTTAGCATTGTGGGAGACATTTTGAAATTGTAGACTTAGCTACACTATCATCATGAATCATGATATTCCAAGTGTGTTTGCACAAAGCATTTCACATGTATTATAATAACCCAATAAAGTTAACTAGCAGCCCAATCCTATATGGATGCTACAACAATCTGAGCAGCATATGTTGTTGGACACAGGTACAGTAGCTGGGCCTACTAGTGGACAAGCCCCAATGCTGATGCAACACCTGCTGGCAGGCAGACCAAAACAGGATGGAAACATGGGTAGGAGATGAGCAGGAGATAGAACAAGGAGTCGATGTACACCATATCCTAAACCATTTCAGATGACGGACACACCCCCATGCCAGAAAAACAGTACACCAAATATAAAGCTGGTGTACAGAGAGGAAAAATTCACAGAGAGTTTTTCTACCATCCAACCATCCCTCTGTCCCACCCACTTTCCTACAACAGTGCACAGGATAGTGACTACACAGCCAATCACTGCACACCAAGCCTAATACTTGAACCCTGGCAAGGGGACCATACAGCTCAGGTGATAGTGTGTGGGGCACAGAGCTTTATTTCTTTGGCCTCTTGTCATCCACACTTAGAGCACACACAGAAACTTTGGTGATGAGAACTATGGAGAAAGAGCACAAAGCGAGCATTTTGCACAAATCTGTTTTCCCTCACAACATGTATGGCAAGATACTGTGTTAACACTTGTGTTCTCAGAATTCTTATTGTAGGGACTCTGCCCTAGGAGGACTTCACACACAAAAATCTGCATGGAACCTCCACCAGCTCAACAAGGGAGGACAACGATCCTCATGCAGTTAAGCAAAGGAGGGATGGTATCCCATGCCACAATGTATTTATGCTGCATATCTGTCTCGTGTTGTCATCGTCCCAATACTGATCCCTCAGTATTATTGTATGTGTCTTTGCTATAGACTGTCTTGCCTTCCTTCCTTATGTAAAAGCCAATAGCAGTAAATATCTGCTTTCCTTGATGAATACCAAAGACTCCAACTATTACTGCTGCTGGGCTAACATTTTGTTTACCAGGACTGCACCACTGCCAAAGGAATAGTCATAGCGCTGCACTCTAGCCCACCCCCATAGGAGAGGAGAAAGCACTGATCTGAGCCACATGCTCCCACAAAGGCACCACTGCACATACACTCTGTCGGCACCACTCTCCCCCACAAACAACAAGTATGCATTTATTCCATGTTACTCTCCCTGCGTTTCTTCCTGCTCCTCACAGGTAGCAGTCACACAGACACCATGCAGACCCTAAGGGAAGCCTACAGCTTGTCTGCCTGCAGTGCCAATATGAGCCCAGCTGCCATTTGGTAAGGCTGCTGACATAGTCTTTCCAGTCAAGCCCCTGTGGCTTTGTAAACTCAATGAGAGAAAGTGATAAGACTGATACAGCCAGACCTCACTGACACCTGCTACTTTGGAGTTTGTCAGATAACTTACCATGTTGTACATGGTACAACCACCCAGCTGAGAGGAGATGGTTGGCAACCCCACCTGTGTGGTTCTCTTTCATATAATGCTCCATCTTTGAATGGAGCAATAAAAAAGTTGACCTGATCACACTTGTGGTCGTTTCATTAGTAGATAGGAATTTCTTCTTCCCACCCTAGTTTTTCACCTTAGCTGCCTAAGGGCAAGATTGCAGGGGGAGGGGTCTCTCTGCTCTCAGGATTGGCAGCATCCTCTGACTCCAATGGTGGAGGGGGGACACTTCTCAGTGATCACAAGCCCCCTGTTCCTTGCTGCCATGTGTATGGCAGATAGCTGCAGGTGGACAGGGAGAGCAGCATACTGACCGCATGCTGCTAGATCCCAAAAATGATGCAAAAGGCATGCATGTGAGTATATGCAGTCTTGAGCACCCCAATTATGGGGGGAGGCAGAATGAAAACTGCCTAAAGAATAAATAAATCAGGTGACTGCTGCAGTAGGATCGCTTCATCAGCTGTAAGTACAATGTTTGGCCCATGCAGTGCTCTTTCTGAGATAGATTCATGTGCTGAAGCCTACTTGCTTTGGATATGTCAATTGTCCTACTGACACTGCACTGTCATAGGATTGGGCCATAGGCTTGCAATTGTCTACATACTTACCTGAGAGTAAGCCCCACAGAATTCAGTGGAACTGACTTTTGTGTAGATGCATAGGATTGTGTTATAAGTATACAGTGCAGCTAGGGTTGAGAAGAATTGGCATGCCTATGGCCAGCTAGTGAGTTCACAGCAGACATGAAATTCAAACCAGGGAAGTCTTCATTCACAGCTCAGTCTATTAGCCGCTACACTACAGGGGTGGAAGGGCAGTATAGTTGTATTAGTCACCTCCTATGCAGTCAGACAAAGAAAGACATTCAAGGCTACATTCAAGGAAATTTTAAAACAACTGGGAGATTAAATGTAGAAAAGTACTTACATGTATCTTCACATCACCATCAAGGATCTTACTATTCCTTAGAAACTCAGCTACACTTCCATTCAGAAGTCTATCAAAGGCTTCAATGTATGGTGCTACACCTGTGGGATAAAATACTGTCACTAAATCTATCTGGTAAAGTTCATATATTTTGAATGGCCAGTGTAAACAGACTCCATTTTGAGAGGGGACGTTAGGAGATATTCTCCAAATGTTTTCACTTCTTAGCTTGTATGTTTTCAGTACTAACTGCGTATAATGTTTATTCTTTATTTTTTCAGTATTTTAAAAGTTGAAGAAAGTGTTCTCACGCCAACAGAATGCTTGCTTTTTCACAGAAAATGTATTTGTAGCAATGAAGCTGCTGAATAGCTATTAGGCTGCATGTTGTGTGTCATTCTCTTCTCTCTCACCTTTAAGCCTAAAGAATTTCTGGGCTTCCATCCGCTGGACAAACATATGTGCTTACATAGCCTTTTCTTGTATGAGCCTCTTCTATAGGGCAACAAAACGTTTTTCAAACCCATTCTTTATTTCTAGAAATCTGTGCCAGACCTCACAGTGAACTCAAATAGTAACCTACCAACCCAGCGTTCCACTTTCAGTATTAGCCACTAATTTATAGCAGCAAAATTTAGAGATTAAGAAAACCACTCTGTGGCTCAGCAATTATATCCAATTACAGCCACTAACAGAGGGAGGATACTAGTACAGATAGTTAATCAAAACTTTACAAGAAGCTAAATAACGCAGTGGCCAGATCTATACAACGCCAATAGTACATAGCATAATGACCGAAATTATATATGAGGCCACAGAAAACAAGGTACTAAGTAGTTCCAATGATAAAGGCTTTCCCTTCTCAGTTTTCTATTAGACTTTTTGTAGGTAGGTAAAAGATTTTAGTTTTTTTCCTCTTTGTATTCCCTTCCTTTCTACTTAATTTTGCCATTTTTCCTTTTATCTCTTTTTTCTCTTCTTTATTCTTACGCTTTAAAAAACTTTTCTATCATTTTTTTCTATTCTGTGTTTATTTCTTAGATCTGTTTCTCCCTGTTTTAGGACTGCTAAATGTTTTTGGCTGAAGCCAAGGATTGTGCTCAGGCTTAACCTCAGCTTTTTGCAGTCTCACAGGCACAAGTTCTCCAGATCACTGCCCCTTCTGTCCAGAGAATGGGTAGTAGATGGAAAAGTCCATTCGCTGAAGCAACAGCTTCCCACTCCCATTGCCTGACAAGCTGTCTAAGTAATAGATTGGGAGCAGCAGCCACAAGAGTCCTTCCTCCTTCATGCCTGGCTCAATTTAAAAATTCCTGGATGCACCAGCCTGTGATGCTGTGTCAGAGGTGAGGCATTGAGGAATTTTAAGATAACACCCAGTCTGAAGGAAGAAGGAGTACTACAGCAGCTGCTTCCCCACTAACCTCAATCATCTGGTAAGGGGGGGGGATACTTACCAGGCAATGGGAAGGGGAAACAGCAGCCACACTGTAGATTTCTTTGCTATCTGCTACCCAGAAACCAGGCAAAGGATAAAGAGAGTTCTTCTTTGTGTCATCAGTGCTCCGGATGGGCAGGGGCTTTAGGGGTTGACAGGATGGGCTGTCTAGGAGGTCTGTGGCCAGTGCCCAATCTGGCTGGCCTCTGATGCCAACCTTTTTTGCTGATTGTATGATTATTGTCAGTCCTTGGCCTAGCTTTGAGGTAGGTTGTTGTTGGGTGGGTTAGTGCAAAGCATACAAGGGGCAAAGGTACCAGAGACAGCAGGTGCAGTCAAGATAGGCTAGGGTAGCATGCCAAATCAGGGAGCAAAGAACAGAAGGGCCAGAAGCAAAAGTCAGGCAGGTAATCGAAGTCTGGCAAGACAAGGCCAGGCTATTGCTCAATGAAGAGATATTGATTAGCCTGAGCAACCAAGCAAGCCCACAGTAGTAGCTCTACATAACTTACTAGGCCAGTGGTTCTCAAATTTTTCCAGCTCACACCTCCCCTGATCCTTGTGGCCATTGGCCACAGCTCCCCATTACAACATCTCACCTCAGTTAACCCCAAAATGGGGATGAAGGTGTTATAATTATACACTAGAAACAAACAAAAAAAAGCTACTAGTACTCTGAGGCTGCAATCCTAACCACACTTACCTGAGAGTAAGCCTCATTGAACAAAATAGGACTTACTTCTGAGTAGACCTGGTTAGGATCATGCCCTGAGTTTGTTAGCAGCACACCTGGAGGGTTTGGGAAAGGGAGGGGGAAGTGATGAATTTGCTGGGGGAGGGGAAGACTTTGTTTTGTGTGTATCTGCTAATTGCAAACTGATGCAAATTGAAACCTAGAGACTGTTTGGCTGCAATCCTAACCTCACTTTCCTGGGAGTAAGTCCCATTGAACACAATAGGACTTACTTCTGAGCAGACCTAGCTAGGATTGTGCCTTTTGTCTTACAATAGCAGCCAACAGAGTACCGCTCCCCCCAAAAGGAGGCAGGAGGAAAAAGGGGAATGGCTAAAAAGGAATGGGGATTTTTATTTTTAATCAATTTTTGGAGACAAAGCCATCAAGAGTGGCTTTTTTTTGAAGGGGGAGGAAAAAGAGAAAGGTGAGGATCCTTCATTAAACTGACACAGACCCCAAGCCTATGTAGGTCTGCTCAGAAGTAAGTTCCATTTGAATCAATGGGGCTTACTCCCAGGAAAGTGTGGAAAGGATTGCAGCCACAGAGAACAAGATTACAGCTCACCCCAAAGTAGATGCAGATGCCACCCCATTCCCCCAGGCAAGACGGAGGAGTGCAGGCTAGAGCATTTGGACACCCCCCCCCCCCACGAGCAGGCTGGCTCCCTCCTTTGCTGAGCTGCTCTTCCCTCCCAGTTTGAAGCCTGACAGGAGCGCGCCCTGTGCTGATGAGATGCAGCACCTCCACACTCTTCTACTCTCCTCCAGCCTTGACCATTCCCAGGATGCCCAGGGTGAGGGGAACACTGGGAAATGTAGTCCTGGGGCAAGGTTGCACATGGAGAGAGCTCCATGATGAGATGTGGCACCTCCGCAGCTACCCAGCCAGCCTTCTCCCCCACCTCCCCCCACCATGTTTCACACTGCCCCACCCACCTCTTAGCCTCGGGAAAAGCAGCAAATCAGGAGGCAGCACCTGCAGCTCAGCTGAGCTGGGAAGAGCAAAGCAGAGCAGCTGTGGCTACCTCTCTCCCCAGATGCCTCAGGATGCCCCTGTCGGCTAGCCATGCCTCCCTAGGGAGGTAGGACGCACAGATTGAATACCTCAGTACTAGGCCCTTATTGGTTCCTCAGTCATGTGGGTTGAAAGGATGCAGTACTGGTTCCAGCCATTCCCACATTTGCAACACTTGTTTCTGCATACATTCACAACTATACTACTTATTTCAAAGATTTCTATACCACTTCTGTAATGCTCAAACTAGTATTCAACAGCAAACACTATGCCACATAATAAAAATATTAAATAAAATCAATTAAAACAAAACATTTAAAACATTACATCAAATATGGTCAATTAAAATGATATTGGAGCAGATTAAAAGATGTAACAGCAACAGCATATAATTAAAATAGTATTAAAAATTTTTTATAAATAGTATAAAAACTATTTATAAAAATAGTATAAAAACAGCAACAAGACCTATAGGTGTTAAGTTAAAAAGTGTCCTTAAATTGTCCTTATACTACTTAATTGTACAACTGAAAAGACAACAAAATTTGAAACAAGGCTAGTACTTGTCATTTGCAAATTTTTTATCCGCAGATTTGACTCAACGAGGTCCCCCAAATCACGCACAGCCTCCCCAGCCCTCAGTACACCCTCCAGACGCAACCAGGGTGCAGCTTTGGTCACATGCAGATATTTTTCGCCCTGATCTGTGGGTCTGATTATCTGCAGATATTGGTATCCGCAGTGTTCCAAGAGCAGAACCCCTGCGGATACCAAGGCACAACCTGTAAATCTTTTTCATGGTCCATTCAGGTCAGCTCAATGATGAGGCAAAGTGAAGCAACTTGTTTTAATAACTTGTACATATTTTCACTATTCCATGGAATGGGTGGCATGTGTAGTTAATGGAGCAGAAATGCCTGGAGATTTTTTTGGCTGCCATAATTGTCCTTCAGGCCTGTTTCTTTGTTTGCACCATAAAAACTGAAAGCAGAGGCTTATCCTGATTTTTGTTAAGCACTCCCAAAAAGCATGCCCACAAGAAAAAGGATAAAGATTGCCAGCATAAACACGTAGTTCTGAGGAAGGGAGACGGTTTCAAGAAGATCTTGTCACTCACTTTATATTTGTTATAAGGGCATCTCACAGCATGTTGATTGCTTCAACAGCCATTTTAGCTGCTTTGTGAGACACACAAGCTGAAAGTCAACAACCCGCAATGTCAGAACCATCAAAACTATTCTTGGGGGGGGGGGGGAGTTTCCTGAAGAGGCTATTTTGATTTCTAGATTGCCCTGAAATTTCTGTTTAAAATGGTGGTGATGGAATGCAGAGCTTACAATGTGATGTCCATCCTCCATCCTGGCCGGACGTTGTCCTTGAGAATATTGCATATAAATCCAAAAAATATTTATTGCTAACATAAAGGTGAGATAGGAAAGGGTGACTTATCCTTTACCTTCTTTTGGAACAAATGCTACTGCCACCACCCCCACCACATATATTTGCTAATTGGGTTTCCTACATTCCAAGTGAGAAATAAAACTTCTGAAAAGATAAGTGCATACCTCCATTGATTCCATTCACAGTGCCACATTCCACTCCAGCAACCCTGTGTGTAAACAATGCTTCCAGCCTAATTACAGCATTTTCCAACCTCTCCATCAAACCCTGCGTCTCTGCCATTCTGAAAACCTAAACAAAGACACAAATAATATTAGCAGTTTCATTTCAGGTATGGATTTTAGAGAACGGTTGAATTGTATTATCAAGTTGAATCTTCCTTTCAAGTAAGATTCCTTTCAATTCCTTTCAAATTATTACAAATTATCAAGTAAGAAGCATGGCTCTCTTACTTTCAGTTGACAATCTTGCTGATATCTACCATTATTTGTTATGTACGCCAGGTTGCAAACATATCTGATTTTTTTTTAAAAGAAGATTCACATTGGTTAACATTGATTTCTCTCAGCGGTAAAGGAACAAATTAAATACCAGACTTGGCTAAGTTCCAAACCTTCTTTAATTTATTTCACGAGTTTCACGCATTTCATGTTGTGCACTGAAGGCTGTGAACACTTTATCATGCTAGGTGACATACTGAATATGTATGTGTTATTTCCTAATAAACATCCCTGCTAAAAGTGTAAACCCCTAAACACTATCAAATACCTAAGACTAGAATTCCCCGGCTTTCAAAATGTCTCATATATAAACTACACTGTTACAGATCATGTTTTAGCTGGGGACATGGCTTGGAAGAATCAGTGCCAAAAGCAAAAAATAAAGATACAGGTTGAGTCTTTGCAATGGTTCTGTTCCCAGAACTCACATGGATGGCAAAAATCACATTAAAGCAAATTGATTTAAAAAAATAATGTCCCTTTGCTCAGCCTTGCTGACCTTTGTAATGCATCAGGCAGATAATCAGTCTCTCTCCAAGCACTTAGAAAAACTTCACTTCACTCAGAGGCAGCAATCCCTCCCTTCACCAGGAGCTGCAGCTTGAGGGGAAAGAATGGAGGAGGTGATAATCATTGCCATCTAGCATTCTTTCACATGCTTGGGGGGAAGGGAGGGGTCTTTGAAGTTGTTCTAAGTGCATAAAGAGAGAATGATTGATGGATTGTCAGCCAGCTGCCCTCTCTCACATTAACAAGGCTATTGTTAAATGATTTTTTTCCTTTAATTTAAAGGGCCCGTCTCATAGCGTTGAGGTAAAACCTCTGGTGAAAAATCTGTGGATAATTAGGTTATACCTGCAGTGGTTTCTATACCTGCAGTGGTTTCTTTCTTCTATTGTTGTTATAGCCAATTTATGTCTATGTTTGCAGCTAATAGCTAACCATGTTACATGCAAATACTGTATGGAGAACAAAGAGATGAAATGGCTGAACTTACAAAAGTTCCCCTCAGACACAGAGGGGAATAAGTTACTTTTTGTATGTTTTGGGGAAAAATTGAACATTTTGGGAAAACATAAAATATATGCAATCTTTATTTATTTATTTATAAAACTCACAGCCCAATCCTATCCAATTTTCCAGTATTGATGCAGCCATACAATGGGGTGCATGCTTTGTCCTATGGTTCGGGGGCAATCATGAAGGCCTCCTCAAGATAAGGAATGTTTATTCCCTTGCATTTCTGCATTGCGGCTGCATCAGTGCTGGAAAGTTGGATGGGATTGGGCCCTCAGTTCACTGCTTTAACAAGATGGATGTCTGGGTTCAGACTTGCCTGATGTTGCTTCCATATGGACATCTTTCTCCAGAAGGCCTGCCAATGCTCTGATAGGTGATACAAGAAGATATCACTATAGTGGCTGTGCATAATATAGTGGCTCATGCACTCCCTGAGAAGCTACTTCTGGTTCACTGGGGAAGGGAAGGGCAGAAGAGGAAGCAAGGTGCTTGTGTTGCAGGAAGTCAGGCATAAAAGACCAGACCTCAACCAAGGATGAGGGCAGCAATAGCTGGGAGCAGAGGGAGAGAGTCTAACAGCCCCCTTTTGTGGGTGAATGGGAGGCAAGGTTCAGCGACATGATTCTAGCCGGCTTAATGGACTACTAGGGTGCAGCCATAACCTCCTTCCCTGCAAACTTTGAGATCATAGAGGTATGCTTATGAGGGACTCTTTAGCCTTTTTTCTCCCTGATCATGTTAGCCAGTGAAGAGCTCCCCCGCTTCTGGAAAGGATGGGCCCCTGTCACCTCAGGCTGCACCTTGGGGCTCCACCCCCTATCACAATGAAATATACTATTGTATGTATAATTTAGCACATTAAATTTTTCCATTTGGTATAGTATTAAATTTAAAACTATGAATACCTTTATTTAATTAGAAGAATTAAATACAGATATACCTATTGTTAGAAATTCTGTACTCTGAGCATACTTACATATAGCTTAATGTTGCTAGTTTGGGGAAAAATGAAGAAAGGATCAAAAATAAAAACTATCAACACTGCTTTTAGCAAAAGCAGTGTTATGTGCTCAGAAACAGTAATAGCATAATGAAATTAATTTCTCTAATCTCTAGTTTCTCTAATCAGAATCAGTGACTGACAGTATATGAAAGCACAACTGGGTGCTACACTTATGCTGACCAGGCAGTTTTAAAGCATAGGATTCCAATCATGTTAACATTACACCAACATCAGCAAACTGCTGGTATAGCAGGTCCACTAGATCTGCCCCTGATCCAAAACATGGAAAATGGAAAGTTTGCATAAACTGAAACTAGCTTCTTTAATCTTTCAAGTGTTGTTCTTTGATTGAATGTATGTATTTCAACATGCATCAATTTATTTCACCCAATGCAGAAAGATGGAGGAACTGAGGCAAGTGAAGTTCAAACTACTGTCATGTAGAAGTTCCATTACTGGATCTTCTTTCAATGCTTTTACTTAACAGCAGCTGCAGGATGCTGAAAATTGAATTGGAGCAACGGTGCTGATGAAGCTGTTGCTTATTCCACAGATGTATTTTTGCCCCCCTCCTCCCAGGATTAAACAGCAGCTTCAGGGACATGGCTGGTGGAATTTAGATTGGGAGAAATGGTACCGAGGACAAAGTTGACTCCCCAGCAACACTATGTTGATCCAGTTTGGAGACGCTTTGCTTAAAAGTCTGACTCAATCATAGATTTTCCATGCTATGTGCTTGTCCCTGAGAAGCAAGATGAGTCAGAGTGCCTTGGGCACCTCCCAACAGGGAGGAAAAAGGTAGGATATAAATATTGTAAATAAATTACTAGAGACTTCTCAGTTCAGTGCTTTAAGCTAATATGCTATATCACCTACTGACACCCAGAATAATTCTTTTCGTTATCAGATAATTTGAATGCCATTTTCCCAGTTCTATTTAACTAGAGATTAATTGAAAGAAACAGGTACATGTTGTTGAGTCGAGTGTGGGGTTTCAGTTTACTCAGACGTGTAAAATGAGACTTTTTCATAGTCTCACATACATGGTGTGTTTTCACACGAGTTGAAATATGGGTTCCAATGGAGGCTCTTCACTTTGTGACTCCCCCTTGGGAATAACAGCCCAGGGAGCTCCTGGTCCCTTAAGCTGGGGCTGCAGAGAGGTGCTAGGGAAGCCTAGTGATCCTTGTTGATCAAGGCTTAGGGATAGTGCCAGAGGGACTTCTGTGTGCTGCATCTTCCCCTTTCAGGCATTACTTCTCCTGCCCCTTCTCTTCTACTCTCCTTTTACCCATGTTCCACACTGGTTCTTTCTGAGGTGTGGTGCTTCTTTTCATAGCTCCATGACTTTCCCTTAGGTTCCTTTTACTTCCTGACCATTGTTCTGCCAGGTGTCCGCTTTTCAGTCAACTGCTGCAGTCCTCCAGCCACTCTGATTCTTTTCACTCAGTTTTCCAGCCTGCTTAACTCACTTTCTTCCTATCTAAAGGATATAACTGGTCAAAAGTATTGAATAAAGTATTTTAAAAAGTACTGATCACAAATACCCATTTCCTGCCTGTAGCAGGGCTTTTAAAGTATGTGTGTGCATGTTTTGAATTAAATATATTTCATGAAATATCAATTTATTTGCTCAGATTCTATATGAGATCTGAATATCATAAAAATAACTTAAACTTCCCCTTTCCAGATCAATATACTACTGTCCTGAAGATATTTTTCATGTTCTTTCTACTGTAGCAACTAGAGTGTTGACCTGTGTGAGAATGACTTAAAATTACCAATGTAACCTATTTTCCTAGTCCATCTTTTGTGCTACTTTTTATTCTGTCATACACATATGATTATCTTTTTTTCTTGTTTCAGTGTTCTCATTTTATCTCAACCAATGAAGTGTAACATTTTAAGTATCTCCTCCACCAATAGTCATGCAGAGGTAGAACAGCCTTTTTGTCATGCATTAACACAAGCCTCTTCAAGTAATTAAACATCTGAAGTGCTTGTAATCCATTTAATTACACGCCTGTAGTCTAATTACTGAAGACAAATCAATTGCCTTACTGAACTCAAAGAACAAAATATATGCAAATACATCTTACATCAGAGCTGGTAAAGTTTAGTGACCAGATAAAAAAGACTTATAAATCTGTAATACCTTCTATGACCTAAAGAATTCAAATAAATGTAAATGTAAAATTTTCAGTATTGTTCTGAAAACTCAAAGAGGAATGTTCCACACATGATAGCTACACATCATATATGGAAAACCAGTTAATTATCCTTATGTGAACAACACTGATGACAATATCTACATGTATGTACAAATTAAGTATTTGGCCAGATGGCACCCAACCAAGAGTTTCTAACAGCCCAATCCTAACCTGCACTTAGGCCACTTGGCCTGCACTTTATCCAGTGCAGGGTTGGGGCTGGCTGCGATGCAAGCTGGGGCAAGGGTAATCACTTCCCCTTACCTTGTGTCAGGCAGCAGCAGCCCGAATGGGGCTACTCTGATCTGTGCCAGCTAAAGAGGTGACGCAGATCCAAGCAGCTCGGTGTTTGGCTGGGCCACCGGGGAGAGGGGTTAGGATCCTGTCTAAGTGCCAGATCCTGGTATCACCCACACCCGGGCCTGGGCTACTCATGGGTCCACCCATCGCCCACCCTCCCCCGCCCTAGAATACCCCAGTTCTTCCCTCCCCAAACGCCTGCACTGGCCTAGGGAGGTTGACGAAAACTTACCTCTCAGCATCAGTGCAGAGGCTGAATATGGTCTCTGCGGGACAGCACACGAATGTGTGCCAGCCCAGCCAACAGACAAGTCAGTGCAAGTGTACCTTACAGTATGTTTGTGACAGTACTGGGTCAGCGCAAGGTACTTGTGCTGGCCCCAGCACAATCCTAGGATCGCACTCTAAAGGAAATCAAATATAAAATTGCTTCTACCTAAAGCATATAACTTATCCTTTAAATCTCCTGTATGCCAAACACCAAAAGGTAAAAAAGCAGCCAAGGAAGATCCAGGAAATGACAGACTGGTCAGTTTAGCATTTGTTTCAGATAAACACGTGGAAAGCATAATTAAAATTATTAAGCATTTGGAAGAATGAGACTTGCTGAAGGAAAACCAGAATGGTTTTCGTAACTGTAAGTCCTGCCTTGCTAAACTTCTGAAGTTCTTTGAGGGTGTCAACATGCATGCAGATAGAGGAAATCCAGCTAACACTGTGTACTCGGGCTGTCAAAAGCTTTTGACAGTCTCTCAACAAAGAATCTGGAGTAGATCAGCATCTAAGGAATAAGAGGGCAAGTCCTTTTATAGTTTGATAACTAGTTAAGGAACAGGAAGCAAAGATTAGGCATACATGGGCAATTTTCATAGTGAACCAAAGTAAGACATGGGATTCCCCCAATGATTTGATTTGGAACTGGTCCTTTTTAACTTGTTCATAAATGACCTGGATTGAAAAGTATACAGTGAGGTAGACATGTTTGCAGGTGACAGCAAGCAATTCAGTGGTAAGTGCTCTTAAAGGACCTCTTCACAGTGGTAAATGACCAGTCAAATGGCAAATGAATTTCAATGAAAATAAGTGTAAAGTGATGTACATTGGGGCAAAATCACTGCGTAGCCCAACCCAAAGTTGTGCTGGCGCATTAGGACTACATGCTCTATGCTGAATCCAGTACAGTTCAGGAGGTGGCTAGAGGTCTCCTCAGGGTAAGGGGAAATGTTTGCCCTTACCCAAAGTAAAGCCCCAGCCATCCCTATGGGGTTTCTCAGATCAGCTCCAGCTATTTAGCTGGTGAAAATCCGGAAGCCCAGTGTAACACCAGGCAGGCTGGGATGGGGGTTACAAGATGGTGGAGGCCTGATCTGCCAATCCTGCCCCTCTTCCAGGCCTGATCTGCCCCCTATTCCCCACATCCCTGGGCTTCCCAGCACAACCTTATCTCTGTTGTCCGGCCAACTGCCAAGATTCAGCATCGGCCAGCGCTGCTTACTCCTGAGGTGTTGTGAACATGCTTTATAGCACATAAAGCAGCAGCTTAAGGCTCTATATGGCTGTCACAAACAATACGCCATTGGGTGCACCAGGGCCACCACAATAAAAAGTAAGCAGTGGCATCCTAGCCAATGGATGGTTCATATCCCCCAGTGCCAGTAAGTCAGAACAGGGGTTGGGAGGGGGCAGAATGGGGTGGGGAGGGAAGGAAAGTGAGCAGCGGGGACGGAACTGTGGGAACAAAGGCTGGAAAGGGACAGAATCAGAGGCAGCAGCCTATCCGCCTTCTAGTCCTCAATACACCTTCCCAGGTCCTGGCTACCTTCTCATCATCCCCTGCTGGTGTGCAGCTCCACACCCTCCATCTTCCTGACTGACAGCCTGATGGGCCTGATCCTCAGGATGGGGGTGGCTTCTCCAATCCATTTAAAAGAGCTGGTGAGTGGCTGCGGAGGCAGGTGGGCATAGGCCAACCCATGGTTGATCAAATCCACAGATGTCAGGACTGCAGATGCGGACAGCCCATTGTACCTGATTTACTGCTGGAAAATTCAGCAGTACACAAGTACCCCAGGAGAACTACTCCTAGGAGTTGTAAAGAGACATAATGTAATACTGGATATCAATGCAAATTGACAAGGGAAGGGAAAGGAATGATGGGCGGGAAGGTTGCAGGAAAGGGTGGATCCAGTGGTAATGGTGTGTACTAGATCCTATCCCCCCATCAGCAGCCTCCCTGCCCCTTTCTCTCCTCAGGCTTGTACCAGCTAAATTGTTGGTGCAGGTCTGAGGAGACACATTGCAGGATGGGAGGCCTACAGAAGGATAAGGGGATTTAAATATCCTTTGCCCTCTGAAGCGTCCTAACCCCCCAATTGGACAAAGCATACTCCTTTTCAGCGCAGCTGCATCAGCAGGAGGGAGGAAGATAGGATTGGGAGCTATTAATCAAGGGCCATAGTTTAATAGTGCTTTGCAGGCAGAGAGTTCCACATTCAATCCCTGGCATCTCCAGGTACAGATGGTAAAGACTCCTCTCTAAATCCTACAGACTCACTGCCAGTTTCTATAGGGATACTAAATGGACCAATTGCGTGTGTGTGTGTGTGTGTGTGTGTGTGTGTGTGTGTGTGTGTGTGTGTGTGTGCGCGCGCGCGCATACACGCGCACACACGCACACACACACCAATTGTGTGGATGTTGACTTCAATTAGGGGGACACAAATCTCTTCTTCCTCCTCATATTCTCCAGCCACCATTGCTGTCCTTCCATCATCAAAGTGTCTCAGCAGATGGCAGCTATAGAGAACAGTTCAGCACAGGTTCCCAGTGCAAAAACAAATGACAAATACTGTAGTCCTGTGAACAATACTGAAAGCCATCCTGTTTGTCAGCCCTCCCAGTTAGTTAAGGCCCTCACATGTCAGACTTATCAAATTTAGAACTAATCTGCCCCTACCATAGTTATTTTATCAATGAACTATTGCAAATCTCAATCCCTAATACAGCTTTGTATCTTTTAGTATTCTATATAAGAAGAAAAACTTTATTTGAATCAGGGACTATTGACTACACTAGAATTAGTTTCGCAGGCTTATGGTGTTTGATCCCTTAAGTATATTCTTTTACTGAAGTGACAACCATAGTCTACACTAGATGCCCAAACCATGTGATGCATTAGCCTTAGTACTGTAGTAAATAATGCACAGCCCCTTTTCAATTTTATTTAATTAAGAGAACATATTTTATTCATTTGGTTGCACCATTTACACATCACTTACTTCTGAGCTACACTCAGAAGAGATGAAACCATGGAAGTACCATGATGACAAAATAATATTCAGCTATCGAGAAAGAAGTTAACTTTTCCTGTTACTCTTTATTTTATTTCTCGCTTTAGGAAAAGCTCTCCTGAATTTTTATTTAGTAGTACATTGAAGCTGCAATTCTATACACATGTGGGAGTAAGTCCCACTGAACACAATGCATAGGATTACATTATAAGTATTCTATCTTACAGTTATATAATATAATCTCTATTATGAAGGGGAAAAGAAAACTAAAGATTAGATTTTTTTCTTGAATAATACAAAATTGTTGTGCTTGCAAGCAAAGTCAATGTTAAGATGCTATAAAATACAGTTTTATAAGGAATTCAGTCAATTTTCTCAAAAATATGTATATGCCTTTGAATCTCCTGAAAAGAAAAGTGATGTACATCTTCAGTAAATACATACTTAAAATATCACAGAAGAATGACTAATACCACCAGACCTGTGGACCAGTATTACTTCAGTTGTTATCTTGCAGTATTTTAAACAGCAGTTTATATTTATCTCTAACAGTCACCAAATATATTTTTCCTAAGAAATGTTCCAATAATATATTGTCACAGTAATGGCAGCCTTTCCACAAATTCATACCTCAAATTTACTGATAAACTCTACTCTGTAATTTTCCCTGCACGTGCAACTCATAATTCTTAAGAACATCCCATTCTTTACTGATTTGGATGAATGTTATTTTAGAGATTCTTCTGAAATTATTGCATAGCTCTTTAATATACCAACTATTTCAAAATTTAACATTGAAGTTCTGTAATCTGTTATGTCTTTGAAATGGCATACCACAATTTCAGTACAGTAATCTTTTATTCCTTTTTTACTCTTGAATGGGCTAATTTTGAAGCTCTGTGAACACAAGCCAAAGTGCATTGAATTCAATGAAAAGATTTCCACTCATTTTAGTGGCTCTTTTTAATCATCCATCTATATCCCTAGGAGATTCACCCCAGGTTGCGAGCCTACTGTTTTTCCTAAACAAAATTAAACAAATTATTGCCCAAACAATTTTTAAAAAAATCATTTGGCACAAATGTAGGCAGCCAGGTGGTTGCCTTGAGAAAGTGTGAAGCAAGCTCTATTCACCAGATTTTGCCATGCTGCTATAATGCTGTCATCCTGCAGCCTGCCATTTAAGAGGGGAAAAAAATCCTACTGACAGTTCTAATTATGACCGGAATGGGTGCTTTTTCTTTCTGCTGCTGTGAACAGCGATGATGGGGGCTGGGTGGATTGATGCACACAGGTTATTTTATGAAGCAAGTGGCTTCCCAGCGGTGCAGCTTCAGAACAGGTAAAAATCCTGCCCAGATCTTTCCTGCAAGCCCTGCTGCCAGATCACCAGTTCAAAAACAAGGGGCACTGTCCAGAGTTGTGGCATTTGCTCCCTGGAGCTGGAAACAAGGCAGCCCTATTATAATCCGGAGGTGGGGTGGGGCCAGCCCTGTAGTCCCTCTGCACAAAGGATACATCTGGCCAGTCCAGTCCTAGCAGGCCACTGCTCCACATGGGTGGCGGAGGGCGTGCGGGAGAGACGATGACGACCCAGATAGCCCTTCTCAAGATCACACGCAATGGAAAAGGGGACAAGCCACCGCGGCTGGCAGCCCTCTCTCCACCCACCGCTCGGCTTCCCTTCTCGTGCCAAACCGCAGAGATGCAGCCGCGGGCAGCCACCATCACCGAGCAAGGCCCCCCTGCACAGCGTCCCTCTCACGCCCAGCCGGCCTCGTTCTGCACGGCCGGAGAGGCTCCCCTCGCCCTGCCCTGCCCTGCCCTGCCCTGCGCTGCCCATCCCTCCGGGGCGAACCCGCACCACGATCTCGCCGCGCTGCGCCCCCGCTCTTGAATTACCTGCGCTGACGAGCCGCGGAGCCCCTTCCTTCCTCCTCTCTGCAACCGCTCAGTCCCTCGCTGGCCGGCCGGCTGGCTGGCTCAGCCCCCTCCCTCGCGCTGCTTTCCCCTCCTCCCCTGCGAAGCGAGCTGGCGTCGCTCGCCAAAGCCACGCAGGGAGCGAGATGCTGCGGCAGCGGCACAGGCGATTTCCGGGCGCGCCAAATAAAGGCCGGTCCAGAAGGAGAAGGCGAGGGGCGGAAAGCAGAAGGGGCTTGGAGGGGGGAATGCGGCGGGTGGGAGATGCTGTGCAGCCCTCCCGCTTCCACCCATGCAGTCCAATGTCGGGACAGAAATTGAGGTGGGGGCACCTTGGCATGGAAGGGGACTGGAGAAATGCAAGCTTGCGTTTCAAAGAGAACCACCCAGTTGCTAAGTGGAAGATGATGGGGCAAAAATGGAGAGAGCCCAATCCTAGGCATGTCTACTCTCAGAATTAAGGCCCTTTAGTGGCGCTGACTCCCAGGTAAGTGTGGCTAGGATTATGGCCTGAGGACCCAATCCTACCCAATTTTCCAGTGCTAGTGCAGCTGTGCCAGTGAGGTGTGCACTGCATCTTGTGGTGGAGGGGCAGTCACTGGGGCCTTCTCAAGGTATGGGAACATGCCTTCCCTTACCATGGGGCTGCATTGTGGCTACACCGGACCTGGAAAGTTGGATAGGATTGGGCCCTTAGGCTGCAATCCTGTGCTCACTTTCCTGGGAGCAAACCCAACTAAACACAGTGGGACTTACTTCTAAGTAGGCATGCATAGGATTTTGTTGTTAGTGAGATGGAAGGAAGGAAGGTTTTCCTGACATGGGTATCCAGTCAGCAGTTCGACAGAGCATGCTGCCACCACCTCTCCCAGCTGGAGTCCACGTTAAAAATATCTCACATAAAAGGCACAACAGCGATCTGTCCACTTTAGTGAACTCACTCTCTTTCTAGGAGTGGTTGATATCTGACAAGGGACACGATTTCAAAGTGAATGACAGAACAGCAAAAAAGAAAAAGAGGATGAGGAACTGTAAGCTGAAGCAATGGTCACTATTGTTCATTTTATTATATTGAGTATCCTGGCTGCTGTTATCCATTTAATTACTATTTTGCTCGTTTTATGGATGTTAATATTTTGTGCAAGTTTCTTCTATCTTTTATGTATTTTAATAGTGTCAGCCACTTTGATCTCTGGAAAAGCTGGGCATGAAACTTATAAATAGATAGCTGTGCTTGGTTCGTGCGCAGCATTTTCCACCAGTGGCCTCCAGTTACTTTTTCTGACTATAGTATGCAACACACATTTAGCTGTTGATTTTAAATTAGAGGCCTGTACTTAAGATTTCGAAGAAAAATATAAAGGGCATCGTGATAATAAAAGATACAAAATCATTTCAGTTCAAGCTTAAATGTATTAACAGTAAATATCAATAGCAAGTGTCAAGGCTGTGGGGCAGTGGCATCACTAGGGTTCGTGTCACCCAGTGCTGGAGTCACCCCCATGCAGTGGGCAGGGCAACACCCCAGGTGGTGGGCATGGTGATGTACCATCACTCCACCCCCACTGGATTTTTGGCTGTACCTTTTGATAGAACAAAGATAGAACACATTCTGCATAAAATTATGCATTGATTGATAGATAACATGATGGTATTATTCTTACAAACTGATTTTGGTCACGAGTGGTGTCACACACACACACCCTGCCCAGGGTATCAACTTACTAACACCTTCTTGCAGCAGTTCTCAAACTTTTAGCACTAGAACCCACTTTTTAGAATGACAGTCTGTCCAAGACCCACCAGAAATGGTGGAAGTGACATTAAAATAATGTGGAAGTGACAAGCAAATTAAAATAAATAAGTATAAATAAAGTAAAACAAATAAATAAGCAGAAGCCAGCCCTGGTCCACCAAGTGAATTTCCTCTGTGGCCTGCCTGCAATAACACCCCCCCCCCCAAATCAGGAAGGTTTTCAGCCCTGCCCAGTTCAATTTAAGAACTTCTGTTTAAACCAGATCACTGTCAGGATCCACCTGGCTTTGCAAGTCCCCCAAAAGTTCACCTTATCAGCTGAAGCCTCTGTTTTGATCCCTTTTAGTGGGGGGGAGGGGGAGGCTGCCTTCTGGAGCACTTGTTTAGCTTCAGGTGCATAGGTTCAGGACCATTCTGGTAGCCTTGCACTCTCCTACACCTGATCTTCCACAGCAGCCAAGGCACGTTTGCTTACTCATGAGTAAATGCAACCATGAGGCTTAGTTTTGCTTTCCATAGGGCTCAATACATTTGTCTGCTTGGAGGGTGGGACTTCCTTCTCAGATGTTTTTGGAGGCTGCATTTGTTGGATCAGGACCATTCTGGTGGTGTTAGATTCCTCTCAGCCTGCCCTTTCTGATGGACTAAGGCACATTCACTTATCTGCAAGTAAATGCACAATGAGACTCATTTTCGATAGGGATCCATGCATTTTTGTTCTCCAGTTTTTTGGCCATAACTTTTGATAGAAAGGAGATATTTCACTCCGGTTTTTTGCATTGCATTCCACTCGAAATTCTGCATCCAATGGTATATAATGATGAGGTTACTCCTAACCACTGTGATTTTAGCATGTTGCCCCCCCAGTGCGTGTCCCCCCCCCCCGTGCGTGTCACCCAGTATGGCCCGCACCCCCCACACCCCCTAGTGATGCCACTGCTGTGGGGCCCAGTTAGAAATATTTTTTGCACAGCTCCAGGTTCACAGCCAAAGTCTGTAGAATCTTAGAGAAATAAATAAAATTTAATATCAACTACACACACACACACACACACTTACTTTTTAAGAATTCAGAAAATTATGGCTAATTCTCTTTAGAACTTGAAGTGTGGCGTTAGGTGTATTTGACAAGACTAGCTTACCCTAGCATGGGGGGGCAGGACTTCTGAAAGGAATTTTATCAGGGGATACAAAGTCTCTTTTGGGCTTCTTCCCAAAGAGGGAAGGGGTGAAACAGAGTGGAGGGGTGGCAATGGGGTGAGCAGAATGGGGGGGAAATCGGCAGAGGGAAAGTGGCAACAGCCAGAATTGTCTTTGGAGCCCAGGTCTACTGGTCTTCCCAATGCAGAGCTCTAGATACAGTAATACAGAAAGCCAAACACACTCTGAAATCTTTCAAATATAGAAAATCATTGCAGGAGATTAGTATCATTGCATTTAGTCTCACACTAGAACGGAGAGTGTCCTGTGTACACCAAAACTAACTTTTGCAGCAGCTGCAGTCCCAGGGCTGTGTTGCTGAGCTCTTCTCACTCCTTCATGGTAAGTGGATCCACAAGCCAAAGAGCTACTGTAGCCAGTCAGTTTCCTCCCAGCTGTGACTGTTAAGGAATGTATGCATTCCTGGGCCTGGTGTGTATGGCTTGTGGCAGTAATTGTCACTGCAGGGGCAGCGAGTCTGGGTGAGATTGGAAAATAGACGATCCCAGGAAATTTCTGGGCTCCCTCCTTAGGCTCCTGGGCCCCCTTTTTGATCCTGGGCCTGGGTACAAATTACCCCCTTTACCTCCCTCTCCTAGGCTCTGGTGGAGGAGCCCTTAGGTGTGGAGCCCAGTTGGGAGCAAATGGTATAATTGGCTTAAAGCTAGCCCTCAGCAAGGGTAATAAGACACCAAATATACTGTTCCAGCTAGATTCAGATACCACCATCTAGCAGCAATGTTCCACTTGCCACACTCTCTTCATGACACTTCAGCATGGAAGATTCTGTGCTGGGCCAACAGCTGCAGAGCAATGTGCTGGCTGCAGCTGCAGTCACTCTGCTCACCACCCCAGTGTGGGACCCCTCCAGGTACAAGGCTACTTTGGCCAAATTAGTAAGTGTACACTGGGAAGTGTACTAAATCAGTTTTACGGAAAATAGGATAATATTCTGAGTAGACAGGCTTAGAAAACAAAGCATGCATGTAGATGAGGACATTGTCCTAGGGGAGACTTTAAACATGAAAAGATTGAGGTAAATCACCTAGAACCCAATCCTAAGTAAAGCCTTCCCTGCTGATGCAGCTGCACCAGTGAAGTGCACACTGCATCCAGTGGGGTATCTGTGTGTGTGAGTGTGTGTGTCTGGAGGTCTCCTTAAGATAAAGGAACTTTCATTCCCTTGCCTTGTGGTAAGCCTCTGCTACCTGGGTCTCCTCAGAACCAAAGAGAGTAAGGGGAAAGGAGGGCACTCAGGATACTGGTACATGCAAGTGCCATCATTAACCATTCTCTCTCTCCCTCCCCTCCCCCCTTCCTGAAACCCCTCCCTCTCTGCCACACTCATTCCACCCACTCTCACCTCTGCCAGCTTAATTATGCTGCCAGCAGTTGATTGTATGGTTTACTATTTATGAAGAATATTGATACTGTATACTGATTTTCAAAGTGGGCTACACAGCAAAAGAAATGAAAAGATGATTTCTTGGCCCAAAGGGATTTACAATCTAAATAAAGATAAGAGAGGCAACAGTCACAGAAAAATACACCATGCTGGGGCAAATAAGAATAGTTGCTATTCCCTTGATAAATATGAGATAACAGGGCTGGCCCTCTAATGAATCCTGCATCCCATTAGAGGGAGCAACCGGCATGACTTAGCTGGGCAGCAGTAGCCAGGTGGAGTGGTGAGGAAGAAGCTATCAGCACTTCGTCTCCTCACCTTGGCTCCAAAGGCAGAAATGGGGGTAAAAAGGGAAGAGTTGCTCTAGGCCAGGGATGTCAAATTTGTTTCATCCAGTGAGCCAAATGGCACTCCTCAGACGCCTGCTGCAGGCCGGAAGTGTTGCCATTCAGTAGGTTCTGACCAGAAATAAGCACTTTTTCTCACTTAGGAACTCATTAGCTGCAAATGACAGAAGAGAAAATATGCAAATCTTGATCATATTTTCAAGGCATGGGAGAGCCCAATTATCATTTGGGCAGCCTTTTCAGCAGTGAGACAGCTCAGCAGCTGAGAGCAACTGATGGAGGTGCTGGGAGATCCCAAGGGTCAAATTAAGAGTTTCCACGGTGCTGCATCTGGCCTGCAGTCCTTATGTTTGACACTCTTGCTCTTGGTTTATGCCCCTCTCACAACTTCTTCTGTGCATTTTGAGATGGCGGAGAGGAGGCGGAAGAAGAGAGTGGCAGCAGGAGGAGTGGATTTGAAGAGGGGAGTAGCAGGAAGATTGTAGGAATGCAAGCCAGATTGGTGTGGAGACTGGAAAGAAGAGGGACATTACTGAAATAACAGTGTTGACTGCTGGTTACAATGAGATGTTACCTTTGCCAACAAAGAATCTAGAGCAATGGTTTTCAAACTGTGAGTTCAGATTGGATTTTAAGTGGGTTACAAACTGACAACCAACAACAAAAATGTATTGAGCTCTATGGAAAGCAAAACTGAGCCACACATGCACATTTACTGACAAATAGGCAAACATGCCTCAGTCCACTCTGAAGGGCAGGCCAAGACAAATGTAACACCACCAGAATGGTCCCGATTTGATGAACACAGGTCCCAGAAACACTTGAGAAAGTAGTGTGTGTGTCGCAGCTGATAAAGAAAGTGTACTGAGCCTTATAGAAAGTGAAACTGAGCCCCATGTGTGTATTTACTCATGAGTAGGCAAACATACCTTGGCTATTTTCGAAGACCAGGTGAAGGGGAACACAAGGCCCCCAGAATGTGCCTGATCTGATGAACATGGAGCTCAACAAATCCTACAGAAGGCACCTGCCCATAGTAAAAAGGATGAAAACACAGGCTTGAGCAGCTGGGAAAGTGAGACTTTTTCTTAATCTCGAAAAGATTAATGTGTCCCAATGGAGTGTCATTTTAAAAGGTGGGTCTCTGTGCTAAAAAGTTTGGGAACCACTGATCTAGAGTGTGTACAGAGCCCTAATGTTCTAATCATGTTTGACTCCCATGTTTTTTACCTTCAAATATACATATTGGACTTCTTTGGAGGCCTGCCAGTGCTATCATCAGTTTGCCAACAGTTTGCCATTGCATAAAATGAAGTATTCCTTCTCTGTGTAGGCTTGTAGCCAGGTCACAACTTATCCAGAAATAACTATCTCCTACAGGGAGAGTGACTAATCAACAACTGCAAAAAAGAGTACAGCTATTTGATCTGCCATTTATATGCAACAAGATGTTCAGGAGATACTCAACAACAAAAAAAGCCATAGAAAAGCATGTTGCTGTTCTTCACAAAACAAAAATTGGGGGGCAAGGGGACCGTACTATGATTTGAACATTTTATATATAGACATACACACATTTAATATATACATATAAATGTACATTGTATATATAGATATATACACAATTCAATTACATTGTACAAGTACAATGTAAATACACTTTAAAGTATACATATGCACATTACACTCACACACACACACACACACACTGTGTGTGTATTTCAGTGGCATACAAATGGGAGGCCGAAGGGGCTGCAGGCCCCAGGTGCCAAGCTGCAAAGAGGAGTAACACCACCATTGACCAAAATTGCAGTTATTAAGAATAATATTATGTTATATACAATTTGATGCATAAATTACAACAGAATGCAATGAATTCTATGAACAGAATGCAGAGTGAAATATCTCCATACTTTCAAACATTATGGCCAAAAAACAGAAAACAAAAATGCAACTGTCTTGTGTAACGAAAGATTTCCTTATCTCAGAATGGATCAATGAGACTAATTATTTGAAGAGCCAATGAGATATTATGACACAGCATGGAATAAACAAGGTGTTAATACGGTGACACCTGGGGGGGGGGGTAACGCCACTAGTGACCAAAGTTGTGGAAATGATTGTTTTTAGGAGTAATACCATCATATACCATTCGATGTGTAATTTACAGCAGAATGAAACTGCATTGAAACTTTCATTGAACAGAATGAAACTGTGTTCTATCAAAAGCTATAGCCAAATAACCAGAAAAGGAAACACAGTTGCCTTATGTCACAAAAAGTGGATTTAACTCAAAACTGACCAATAAGCCTGAGTGTTATGAGAGCTAACAAGGTGTTATATGACACAGCATGGAACTAATAAGATGTTATCATGAGTTGTCTCCCTTTTCAATGTATCAGAGCCAATACTCAAACTCCTATTCAGTTGTGTGTGTGTCTCATCAAGTTGGCCTCTTTTTTTTTTTGTTGGTTACTGATTTATTTGATAACCCATACTGTTCTATAGGAAAATAAATAAATGGGGGGGGGATACCATGAGTTACCAGACTGGATGACACCAACCCTAGTGATGCCACTAGTGGAAGGGTTGGGTGTTGTTGGTCACTGGCTTAGATGACTTGCATAATGGATTTTAAACACTCATGGTGCACTATAGTCCATCAGTGGTTATTATTAACCATGATGCCTACATTGAACCTCCAGATGCAGAGGCAGTATGTCACTGATCCAGTGTTTGTGTTTAAGGGTGCAAGAGCACTCTTAACTCCAGAGCTCAGGTCAATCAGGCAGGTAGACCTGTGCACCCAGTTGAACTTCGCCCTCTGTGTCTGTATTTGCTGGGTAGATAGACCTGGGCTCTCACCTGAACTCGCCTGAGTCCAGACCTACCTACTTCTTACTGCCCTCTGGAGCCATCACTTCCAAGTGGGTAGACCTGGGCTCCTGGTTGAATTTTGGCCTCTGTGGTTGAGGTTTGCTGGGTGGTTAGACCTGGACTCTCACCCAGACTTGAAACCCAAATTAACTTTGTTATATGGAGAGGGTGTCAGAATTTTATGGGCCCCAGGTGTCAAATGATCTAGGTAGGAGGCAAAAGGTAGTGTTATCCCTTAAGATTCCCTTGCATATTGTCTATATCATTTTGAGATTTAGGGAAGTATCATGCTGATTGACAAGTAGTATAGTTGATAACTGAACCCTGAACAGCAGTGAAACTGATATTGGCTGACCTTGGCAGGTCATGAGAAGGAACAAGCACAGTAAACAGATCTGCATAATGTTACAACCGTGCAAAAGCAACAGCCTTTTAGCCAATAAGTGGTTTTCAAACTGTGGGTCTGGGACACACCAGAGGGTCACGACCTAATTTTTTGATAGCTTGCAAAACTGATAGGGCAGATTAGTCTATGTGCATCAAGGATTAAATAAACTGCTCTTTGGCGGGAGAAAACACTGCTGCCCAATCACCATTATAACCACACCCCTTGGGATTTATATATCAGGCTGCAGCCTCTAGGGCCTCTGAAACATTTAAGAACCACTTGCCTAACTTGTTTTACACACAGAGATGCTGCAAGGGTAAGTGAGATTAAAAGGGTGAAATATTACATACATTGACAAGTAGCTGTAGTAGTGCATGAAACAGTTTCCAAAACATATAATAGTTGCAAAGAAGCCACCAAGAGATTTACCCATGATATTGAATACTATTATTGTGAATTTGTGTGTGTGTGCACATGTGTACTCAGGGATGGGCAAGTCCAGCACAACTTGACTTGAGTCAAGTCACAAGTCTCCATCCCTGTAACTCAACTTGAAAATGAGTCCTAACAGGTGGACTTTCCAAGTCACCCAGAGCAATTTTGCGACTCAAAAAGACTCAAGTCTTTCCCCTTTAAAAAGCCAACCGCAGCTCCATGGAAAAATATGGGGCTGCTGCTGAGCTGTGTGTGCATTTTGGAGTTCACTTTAAACACTCTCCTGATGTCCCCACCCATCCCATCTCTGAGGCAGCAGTGCAGAATGCATCTATCTGTTCCCTCATTAGGATCCCACCCCAGCCATGATGAAACCACCCTCCTTCACATCAAGGGGAACAGATGGACCTAGGGGAGAGAGGACCTATCCCAGCTTGGAAAGGCAGAAGGGGACTGACGCAGCATGGGAGCTAGCAGTGCAATGTGCATGCAAGCCATGGGTGGCTCTTTTTCTATTGTTTCTGTCTCTGAACATAACATATCTTGCTGCTGGTGTTGCTAATGCAGCCATTTTCAACCACTGTGCTGTGGCACACTGGTGTGCTGCGAGTGGTCTACAGGTGTGCCACTGTAATTTGGGGAAAGGTCATTTATTAGTAGGGCTGATGGGAATGTGAGCCCCTTACTGGCAGCATGGTGTGCCTTATCAATTGTAAAAAACCTGATGTGTGCCTTGACAATTTTAGTGGCCTTGTCAGTGTGCCATGAGACAAAAAAGATTGAAAATCACTATGCTAATGCATGCCATGTGCAAAGGCCAGCTTCCAGATCAATGCAAGATGGAGGTGGTGCAACCCCTAGTCATTTGTGGGCAACTTGAGTCACCCAGACCCATGACAACTCCTGAGTCAGGAACTTTGCACTCCAGTGTTTGCCTGAGCTTTTGACACATGTGACTTGAGTCTACCCAAATCAGTGAAAAACACACATTTTCACAACTCAGACTCAACTCACTTGACTTGAGTTCCCATCCCTGTGTATAGTATGAACTAAATCCAAAAGTGATAGACAATGTACCTACCTAACTCCTAGATAGGATACCATTCTGATAATCTGTTTCAGTATGGTACCTTAATAATGAGGTACTTCATAACAATAATGAGGTAGCTCCGGCACCTTCCAAGGCCCAACAGGCTGACTCTTCTTCCACTGGGGACTATCCTCCTCACCAGCCTTGCCCAGGTGTTAATATTCCCTGGGGCTAATAGCTAGCCCCTCCCCTTCCTTTTCCTTCTTAGCCTCTCTCAGGTGTCCCTGCTTCTCCACTCTCATGAAGGTGGACAGGCTGGCTCTCTTTCTCCCGATAATTCTATAAGGGAAGGCTCCACTCGGAGCTTTCATATAAGTAGGAAAGGTAATCAACATTGGTTATGAAGGGACCCTGACTGATGTTCTGTTGGAAACCCACAGGGGAAAGATATCAGAGGGAAAGATATCAGAGGCCTCAGGTTCTTCATCCTAGTGTCAACAGTAGTTCACACCTGTGGTCACTGTGCTGCAGTATTGCTACCCTCAAAACAGTAATATTTTCTTTGTCAATAAACAGGATGATTTAAGCCCAGGGAAGATTCAGGTGGACAATGGACAAATGACAATATAATGGGAGCCTCCTGTAATGAGTGAGTGAACTAAGTGTGGGAATCCCAGACTTGTTGTACCCTGTTTATCCTGCCTGGAAGTGTCTTTATGGTTGGCAACAGTCACTCTTATCATCACTCCCTCTACATAGGCTCTAAGTGGGGGAGGGGTTTCTCTTTCCGTGTATCCTTCTATTTGCACTAGAGCTGGATTAACTATTATGCCGAGTAAGCTACAACCTAACAATAATACCCCAATCAAGTAGTGACCCTTTAGAGCAGGGGTGCTCACACTTTTTTGGCTCGAGAGCTACTTTGAAACCCAGCAAGGCCCGGAGATCTACCGGGGGGGGGGGGAAGGAAGCGTCTGACAGACACCCCCTTTAATGTATGGAGCCCCTGCTGGAGTCTAGTCAGTTTCGTCAGTTTTGTTGCTGCATGCCTGAAGAGCAGCTAAAGTGTCAGTTTTAGTGTCAGTTTAGCTAAATATGTCAGTTTCGTCTACTGACTAGACAAAACTGACATATTAACAGTTTGGAGAGACAGGGCTCCGCGATCTACTCATTTTGCCTCGCGATCTACCAGTAGATCACGATCCACCTATTGAGCACCCCTGCTTTAGAGTAATCACATGTACACTTTTAACTAGGAAGAGTCCCTTTTTGGTTCCTAAACTGTGTTCTTTTAATTTGTCTGCTCTATTTTATTAAATTGCACAGCTGACCACAATTGTTTTAGGAATATTTTGTCTAAATGTTGTTTTGTGCATCAAATGACCAACGTGAAAGGGCTCTAGGGTAATCTGTTGGGATCAAAAGCTCAGACACTGAACGTTGTGTTGTGCTGCCCTAGAATAAATAGTACATTATATCAGCTGTTAGACGTCAGCAAATTCTGTTGCCAACCCAAATTCTGCAACTCAAGTTTTTGTTTCACACAAGTATATTTATATATTAATTTGCACCCATCAGGATTGCAACCACTGATGAACAAAAAAAAACAGGCTTGTGTATGCTTCATATTTTGCTGCTCTACTAGCTAGACAGCAATGAAAACTTGAGTTTGTTAAACCTTCAATTAGCCCACAGTGGATTTTGTTTATGGGGAGAGTGGTACTTTTTGTTCTTAAAGGGTTGCATGGGGTTGGAGAGGGTGGAGAGGACAGGTAGCTACAGTATGGTGAAAAAGATTACCTGTTTGTCTCTGTGTAGCCTAGTACACATGTAACAGGTAGGAAAAAAATGCTGCCTGAGTAGGTTGCTGTCTTTTGCCTTGTCATTACTTACTCTCTCATGTTGATAATGGTAAGAAATGATCTGTAGATCAAGAATGAATCCCCCCAAGCAATCCTGTCCTGTGTTTTGCCACTTTGAGCTACTTAGCTCCCCTTCATTCTCCAACAATGGACCTAGTTCTGCACATCTGGACCCCACCACTAGGGTAGCTTACCTGTTCAACCTGCAGCAATTCTCTTTCCTCCTGTCTCCTGCCAGCAGCTTCTCCAGCCACCATAGCAACACCTTGGTTCTCTACAGGTCTTTGGCTTGACAGCCACACATCAGTTTCCAGTGTCTTCAGTAGTCCATTTGTCTGCCTGCCTGCCAACTAGTCAGTCCTCTCTCCTCCAAGCTCCTTCCTTCTGCTCTCTCAGTGTTTCCTTCCAACTGACACTCTTTTCCTTCCTCCAGGTGCTGCTTTTATCCATGAGGGACTTGTTGCCTCCAAGTGGCTGCAGCTGTGCAGCACACCAACTGCCCAGGTGTTTAACCCCATGCTTCCTAGACCTACCAGAGCAAGGGGCCACTGTTGATACCACACCCTATCCCACACCCTATCCCCTCTTGCACATTTCCATTACACCCTGTTCACCAGGGTTGGGAAGTTGAGTCAGTGACTAGGACTTAAGTTATGAAACTTAGTGCACAATCCTAAGCCCCTATGTCAGTGCTTTCCAGCACTGGCATAGCGCCGCCAATGGGACCTGTGCTGCATCCTGCAATTGGGTGTCACTCATGGAGGCCTCCTCAAAGTAAGGGAATGTTTGTTCCCTTACCTCAGAGCTGCATTGCCCTTATGTCAGTGCTGGAAAGCACTGACAAGGGGTTAGGATTGCACCCTAAGATGACTACTGGGCTGGGGCACCTTCCATATGAGGAAAGGCTATGGTGTTTGGGCCTCTTCAGCCTAGAAAAGAGACGCCTGAGGGGGGACATGATTGAGACATACAAAATTATGCAGGGGATGGACAGAGTGGATAGGGAGATGCTCTTTACACTCTCACATAACACCAGAACCAGGGGACATCCACTAAAATTGAGTGCTGGGCGGGTTAGGACAGACAAAAGGAAATATTTCTTTACTCAGCGTGTGGTCGGTCTGTGGAACTCCTTGCCACAGGATGTGGTGGTGGCGACTGGCCTGGACGCCTTTAAAAGGGGATTGGACAAGTTTCTGGAGGAAAAATCCATTACGGGGTATAAGCCATGATGTGTATGCGCAAACTCCTGAGTTTAGAAATGGGTTATGTCAGAATGCCAGATGCAAGGGAGGGCACCAGGATGCAGGTCTCTTGTTATAGAATTCTTTGAAAAGGTCAACAGGCATGTGGATGTGGGAGAACCCATGGACATTATATATCTGGACTTTCAGAAGGCGTTCGACACGGTCCCTCACCAAAGGCTACTGAAAAAACTCCACAGTCAGGGAATTAGAGGACAGGTCCTCTCATGGATTGTGAACTGGTTGAAGGCCAGAAAACAGAGAGTGGGTGTCAATGGGCAATTTTCACAATGGAGAGAAGTGAAAAGCGGTGTGCCCCAAGGATCTGTCCTGGGACCAGTGCTTTTCAACCTCTTCATAAATGACCTGGAGACAGGGTTGAGCAGTGAGGTTGCAAAGTTTGCGGACAACACCAAACTTTTCCGAGTGGTGAAGACCAGAAGTGATTGTGAGGAGCTCCAGAAGGATCTCTACAGACTGGCAGAATGGGCAACAAAATGGCAGATGTGCTTCAATGTCAGTAAGTGTAAAGTCATGCACATTGGGGCAAAAAATCAAAACTTTAGATATAGGCTGATGGGTTCTGAGCTGTCTGTGACAGATCAGGAGAGAGATCTTGGGGTGGTGGTGGACAGGTCGATGAAAGTGTCGACCCAATGTGCGGCAGCAGTGAAGAAGGCCAATTCTATGCTTGGGATCATTAGGAAGGGTATTGAGAACAAAACGGCTAATATTATAATGCCATTGTACAAATCGATGGTAAGGCCACACCTGGAGTATTGTGTCCAGTTCTGGTCGCCACATCTCAAAAAAGACATAGTGGAAATGGAAAAGGTGCAAAAGAGAGCGACTAAGATGATTACGGGGCTGGGGCACCTTCTTTATGAGGAAAGGCTGCGGCGTTTGGGCCTCTTCAGCCTAGAAAAGAGACGCCTGAGGGGGGACATGATTGAGACATACAAAATTATGCAGGGGATGGACAGAGTGGATAGGGAGATGCTCTTTACACTCTCACATAACACCAGAACCAGGGGACATCCACTAAAATTGAGTGTTGGGAGAGTTAGGACAAAAGAAAATATTTCTTTACTCAGCGTGTGGTTGGTTGTGGAACTCTTTGCCGCAGGATGTGGTGATGGCGACTGGCCTGGACGCCTTTAAAAGGCGATTGGACAAGTTTCTGGAGGAAAAATCCATTACGGGGTACAAGCCATGATGTGTATGCGCAACCTCCTGAGTTTAGAAATGGGTTATGTCAGAATGCCAGATGCAAGGGAGGGCACCAGGATGCAGGACTCTTGTTATCTGGTGTGCTCCTTGGGGCATTTGGTGGGCCGCTGTGAGATACAGGAAGCTGGACTAGATGGGCCTATGGCCTGATCCAGTGGGGCTGTTCTTATGTTGTTATCTGGTGTGCTCCCTGGGGCATTTGGTGGACCACTGTGAAATACAGGAAGCTGGACTAGATGGGCCTATGGCTTGATCCAGTGGGGCTGTTCTTAAAATATGTGATTTTGGGTGACTCGGCAACTCATGAATCTTGTGGGTGGAAGACGCTGAAAAAGACTCAAGTCAGGGCCCCCTTTGACTTGGCACTTGTCCCCGTGCATGCTGACTTGAGTCTGCCTATGTCTGGGAGTGCTTACTTACTGTTTTTGCAGCATGAAAAACCAGCAGTCCAACAGGGTGTGCAGCAGGAAATTTCCAGCAGGGAGGCAGGAAAGGGTTAATGTGAGCAGGAGGGGGGAGGCAAGAATGGGCTCTCTTTTCCCATAGGGAGGAAGGAATGGATGATAATTGGACAAAGGATGGGCAGTCTGGCATTTTCATTGGTTGAGGAAGAGCAGGAGGAAGAGCCAAAGTCTGGCATTTTCATTGGTTGAGGAAGAGCAGGAGGAAGAGCCAAAGGGGATTCTTGCCTTAGAATTGACTGGAGAAATGCAGGGAAGGAGGAGGTGGTTTATAGTGACCATGTTTTCCACCATGGCTGGTTGGGAGGAGAGAGCCTCATTGAATGACCAGCTCCAGTGAGACTACTTCTAAGTAGGGCTTGTCCCTATTCAGAAGATTGGGTTGTCCTGGTAAGCCTTGCAGCTGCTGCACATGACTCTCCTCCCTCTTGCCGCTTCCTTCCCCTCTTTCTCACAATCCCTCCCACCCTGTTTACAGATGGGCAGGGCATCAAGGGAGTGTTCATAGAAAGCTCCGACACACACACTTCCCAGCAGCAGCCCCATTTTTTCCATGGTGGGCTTTTTAAAGGGGGGGGCCAACTTGACTCAAGTCCATTAGAGTCACTAAAGGGTGACTTGGAAAGTGCCCCAGTTAAGACTCTTTTTAAAGTCGAGTTGTGTGGGGAAGTGACTTGACTTGAGTCAAGCCACACTGAGTTTTAACATCCCAGATGTTGACCTTAATTAAACATTGATTGCAAGATATTGATGGTTTCACACCAAATATCTTAACCCAAATGGTTTAATATCTCACACCAAACTTTCCTCTTACCATCAGTAGCTGTGATATATGCACGTTTTTGTTTTGTAGTAGTTAGATTCTTAATGTACCATATACAGTTGTTTAATGATTACAGTAGTTTAATGATTATTGTTAAAATCAAAGTATTTTATTAATCTCTTTTGGCGAAATACCACAAATAGATATATCAGTAATTAATGTGAACATCAATGTGCATACAAGAGGTAATTTGAACATAGTTTTACTGTTTCTTTAAGTATCATCTGTTTTGAAAATGATAGGCTTATGTTCATGGGTGTTCTGTCCTTTTGTAGTCCTGGAGTACAGCCAGGGATTAGGAGGCAAGAGGGATAAATTTGCACCTGGCAGTACATATTCAATCAAGGTTTGTAAGCAATGATTTATCTCAGTAAACATTTGGGTTGTTTTAATTAATAGGGTATATGTTGAACTTAAAAATGTAAATTCCTATGAAAAATATAATCCATAAAAATATAACAACTATTGCTGGAAGTAACTGCAAGTATGTTAGATTTTTCCAATAACTGCATTATATGAGCAGATTTTTCTCAATTCATTGTACCCAAATTGCACATCTTACCTGTTCAACGCAATGTAGAACAGTTGTCCTGTATCATACGTCTGTGCATGTTGTTCGGAAGAAAGCCCCATTCTGTTCAATGGGAACACAAGAAAGGGTACATTGGATTGCATTCTCACAGTCCAATCCTATGCTTGGGCTGTGCTGCCAGAACTTTCCAGATTCTGGCTGTTAACAACATGAGTCACATTATAATTTCTTTGTGTCACATATTTTGGATGATGTAATGAGAGAAAGGAAAGATGCTGTGTCACAGTGAGTATTCAGTTTCTTTGGAACTAGGGCACCTTTGGCTTAAACTTTTCCACATAACAGCATCTCTTATTAATAGAGTTCTTCATGTCATCATAGATTATTGATAGCACTTGATAGTTATGTATTGCTGCAAGTTAATTTCTTTACAAGAGGCAAGTCAACTATTCAGTAGAGTTTTAGTAACTGGATTATAAACACATTTTATCCTATAAAGCAGTGGTCAACTCAAAGGTTGAGTTTGTCAAGAAACCTGAGCCTTAGAAAAACATTGCAGGTCCAGTCCAGTGAGTCCTTTATGTGTGATATTAGAGGCATGCATCTGTTCCATGAGCATGCAAGGCTACAAGTGGGGTCAGGGGGTTGTTAGCACTAGGAGAGGGGCAGGGAGAATACAAAGGGCAACTAGATCATGCCACGAAACTTCTAGAGGTTAAGGAAAGTAACTATAACTCTATAACTGTGACCATCACAAGACGTTTTAAACACTTGGGAGGTAGCAAGTGTGATTTGATGTTTAAAACATGCTAGTTGGCACAGATTAACAAATAATTCTGCTAGCTTCATATAGTTTTCAAAGGAAGACTAAACAGTGCTTAAAAGTGCAATCCTATGCATACCTACTCTAAAGAAGGCCCTGTTGTGTTCAAAAGAGCATACCTCCAGGAAAGCGTATATAAAATTGCAACCCAAGAGACCTGGTATACTCCACAATGTTCAACTGAATTCAACTCAAGTTTTGTTGTGGATTTCAGACACAGAAGCTGTGAAAGAGTGATGCATGCTTTCTCCAAAGATGTATCACATTATTTTGATAACTGCACTCGATACAATAATAGATGAGTTGCATGCAGTGGCACCCTTGGTAGAGTAGGATAGTAAACAGACAAGTTCCCAGCCCATTTGTCCTCTCCAGCGTGCCACTCCACTGGGGACTCTGATCCTCTTTTGACTTGCTGAGAGCAAATTGAAGCAGCAGCCCCCTTCTCCCTCCAGTGCAGCTAGAGCAAGAAGGAAAAAAAGAAAAGTTGTCATGGCCCCAAATAGCTTTTCTCCACCCACCCAATGCTTATGAAATACCAAGTATACAGAGCGAAGCAATCTGGAGCCCACCCCCTTCCTTTTACTTATTGGAGCAAAGCACTTAGCTTCTCTCCTGCGAGCTGCCTCTGTTTGAAATGAACAGGAGCAGTACTTGCTTCCCAGCACACTCTGCTCCTGTTCATTTTAAACAGAAACCCCACAGAGAAGAGGCTGCACATGGAACTCTGGTAAGTAAAGGGAAGTGAGTGCCTTTCTTCCCCCTCCCTACACATGGGTGCTTGCTCGCCCTCCCCCCCACAAGAGCCCATGTGCAAGTGAACATGGGGGTGGCAAAATTAGGTTCAGGTGCTGTGGGGGTACAGGAAGGCACTGAGTGGAGTAAAATATATGAGTAACCCAAAAAAAGAAACCTCATCTAGACTTCTCAGAATATGTCATTAATAAACACCCTGTTTGCCCTCCCAACTTCTTAAGTGTTGTCTCTAATTTTAAGTCTTAGGGCCCAATCCTATCCAACTTTCCAGTGCTGGTGCAGCCGCAGTGCAGCTCGGAGGAAAGGGAACAAACATTCCCTTACCTGGAGGAAGCCTCTGTTATTGCCCTTCCCATTGGTACATCTGCATCAGCACTGGAAAGTTGAATTGGATTGGGCCCTTTAGAATAGAATATAATTTTAATTGCTGACAAATATTCCTAGGAAGTTAAAGTCTGCATCATTAAAACATTGTTTAAGCCATTTCTACCCAATGTTGCATATATGCAACAGGGATCAAATGTGTACACCTGTGGGCTGGATAAAAATGGGTTTTAATGTTCTAATCAAATATGTAAAAGTCTATTCCTGGATTCAAACCCTTTTTCATTTTGTTACCAAACCAAGAAATGAAACACAAAGAAATGGTAGAGCTACAATAGTTAAGCACTCAGGAAAGTGCTTAATGGCTCCCATTAAGTTATAAGAGGAAAAATGTAACACAGGTTGAGACTAATTATTCTCGTGGGTTCCAAGTGGGTTCCAAGCACTCAGTGGATAAAAAAAACACACTATAGCAAATCAATTTAAAAAACAAAGTTTCTTTGCTCCAGTGATTCAAAAACAGCCTTGCTGACCTTTTGACTCTAATAAGAAGACATCAGCACTTCACTCAGCTCCTCCCTTCACCAATGCAAAATGATCCTTTTTTTCAGTGCTAGGGGAAGGGAGGGGTCTGCAGGAGAGAGAAGGATTAATGGATTGTTAGCCTGCTGCCCTCTCTCTGTCTCTCATTAAGGAGGCTGTTGTTAAAGGACTGTTCAGTTTTTAAAACTGATTTTAAAGGGATGCATTTTTCTTCTCCAGGGATCAGCACATTCTTTCTCATTTGCAGGGGCCTTTCGTGTTGAGTCAAATCCGTGTATAAGTAGGCTGGACCTGTAGCTGTTTTTGGTGATGGTGTGAAGCAAGTCACTTACTTGGCATGTCAGCTCTTTGCTTCTGTAATTGATGTACACATCTTTAAAGAATGCTGTAATATCCTTGGTCCAAACTTTGCTATTTTGGGTATGTTACACAGGAATCCCATAGCTGATAGTGATCCCATTGTTAAGCAGTATGTTTTACAGAATTTACACTAAATGAACTGCATTGTTTTCTCCACATAACTAAAATGGGGTGGTGATAGCAGGGAGGAGGATGGATCAGGCCAAGGAGGAGGTGAAAGTAGTAGAGGCACAAGTTGAATCCTCAGCCCCTTCCTGGGCCTGAACTGCCTTCACAGAACAACAGACTTGTGTTAGCAATTGAGGGCCCAATCCCATCCAATTTTCCAGGGCTGGTGCAGCTGTGCCAGTGGGGCATGCACTACATCCTTTGGTGGGGAGGCAGTCAGAGAGGCCTCCTCAAGATATGACAACATTTGTGCTGCACCGATGCTGGAGAGTTGGATAGGATTGGACCCTGAGTCGGCACAGGTCCAAGTTGCCCCATAGCGGCTGCTGGAGCTTACCCTGGAGCAAGGGGTCAAATACCCCAAGGAGACCTCCAGCAGCTGAAGATCCACCACAGGATGCATCAGAAGCTATGCTGGCGCCACTGCATTGCTGTGCGGGAATTTAGGTAGGATTAAGCTTTTAGCTCTTTCTTGATGACATTTCACTATCTGAATGAGGTCTTTCTACTCTAGCAGAACTTTGGCCTGACTGAGGTTATAATACTTGGTTCTTCCCAGGTGTGTTACTTTTTAAAATCTGCTATCCAATAATCCTTTGTATGCAATTGGTTTTATTGAATTATTATTAATCCTGTTGGAAAGCTGTTTTAGCTTCTGTAGAAAAGGGAGGGTATAAATAAAAGGCAGAGCATAAATGAATTAGCAACCACTGCCTTGCTGGAATAAACCAAGCTCTATCTATTATTAATTGAGATTCATCTCTTCACCTAACCCCAAAGGGTTCTCAGGGCAGCCTGCATTCTGTTTCCAGCAGCAGCCAGCCAGATGCCTTTGGAAATTGACAAGTAATGCATAAAGGCCATTCTTTGTCTACTAGTGTATGTCAATATCTTATGTCTTACTAGTATACATCTGTCTGAATACCGGTTCTATTTTAGCCTTCATGAGGAAATAGATGGCTCTAAAAACAAACCTAAGTTGTTCATATTTAGTAGCCAATAGTAATCAATTTGTAATAGTAAATTCCACAAGTTCATTATTCATTGTACAAGGAGATACTAGAGTCTAAAAACTTTAAATTGATAATACAGTATTGCCCAATTTGCTGTATATGACACAATCCTTCACTTGTCCTAACTTGCATCTTTGAAACCACTGGCAAAATTATTATTCTCACAATAAAGGAACGTCAAAAAATTATTTAAGACAATCTGATACATGAAGAACATGTTTTTGGCAAAGTAGATTGGATTCAACAATATTTTTATTTTTTTTAATACAAGTGTATAGATTTGAAGATCTTAAACATTATAAAGCAATATACACAAATAACATGCACATCAGTCATGTTATCTACTTTTATAACACTGGCTAGTATTCAAAATACTTAAAATAAATCCAGTGACATTGGATGAAGTCCATAAAAATGCTATCCTGTCTTCCCTTGTATGAAATTGTTCAAGTATAAAAAGATTCCAATACAGTGTAAAATATTAAATTCCTCTTTAGGTCAAGAATAAAAATTGCAAGTTATTGCAGTTTCACAGGACAATGTAAAGCAGCATTTCCTAGCAAGGAATAATAGTTGAGCTACACAGAGATGAAAATGAAAACTACCATGTTTTTTGTAAGAGAAAATACTGACAAACCACCCTAAACACATTATGTGGATTATTTTATGGGAGCTTATTTCCACATAGTGTGTTTAAGACTGGGGCTACCAATCTCCCATATGCCTGATTGGGACTAGGTCCCATGAAAGTCCCATTGGGACTTTTGCCCAATTACACATTACTGTTGTATCACAAGCACTGTTTGTGTGATCCAGTTCCATGTGGCACTAGTCGTATCTGTAAATTAGAAACATTTGGACTGGACAAATGTAGTTACTTCCCACATCATCTAGTCAACTCAGTTTCCATTTGCATGACTGCACCTTGGAGGCATGTGACCAGATCACACTCCCATTCCATAACAGTGGTGCATTAGTTGGGCTTTGCTCCTGAGCAAGTGTGTGGAGTAGTAGAGCTTTATGCCCAAATCCTTTACCAGTTCTCACTTTTCCTTGGATGCAAGTTCTACTGAAATCAAAGAGCTTTCTTCCAAGTAAATAGGTTTAGGGTCAAGGTGACAAAGGGAAAAGCATGAAACTAGCATTTTTACGATCAAAACCTTTCAACAAAAAAGTGTTACTACTACTCTTAAAAAGTATACATACTGAATTTAAATAAACGCTTGTCAGCATCTTTAGTTCATTAGGTTAATATTTTATATACTACAGCTAAACATACTAAATAACTTATACCATGAGATGAATACATAATTTTACAGTTTCACATCTAAATTTGTTTTCTTTAGAGTGCAGCATAGTACAACTTTCAAAATAAATATCTTTAAATAGCATTACAATTAAGGCACAATATAACCCACATAGGATTAACTCTTGAAGAACTGCACTCAACAAGTTGTCTCATGAATAACCTGTGTTTTTCAAATAAATATTTTAAATAGGTATTAAATTGTACATAAATCATTTCAAAAAAAATTCCCTTAACACAGTTCTTAAAGGTTTAAATTCAGCAAATTTTTCCTGCCTTTATCTGCAAGCTGTGAATAGATACAATAAATAAAAAGAGAAGGCCATTGTAATAAAGAGCTGATCCTATTTCAGAATCGGAATAGCTGACACTAGCAGTCAAAGTTTCCTAAAAGTGAAACAGGATGGGGAGAGGGATTAGAATGTGACAAGCTCATGAAACGAGCACAAGTGATGTGTTCTTTCCAGAAGGGTCTGTGTTACTGATTGTCTGTACAGCTGTTGCACCCATTAATTCCACACCACTTGCTCCATAGTCCCATTCATACCAAGGACAGATGAGAAAATAACTTTGGTGTCTGTCCACCCATTTCCCAAAAGGCCATGTTCTTTAGTCCTTTCGATGCCCATTATGAGATTGTCCAAAAACATTTTTTACTTCTTCAAAACAAAGTTATGTAGGCCATAATGAAAGTAGCTATGAAGTAGCAATGACAGTCAGTGCTTTCAACATTTAAATAATAGTAATCTTCAGCTTGATACAGGCTACATATTGCTCACCTGGACTTTTTCCCTGATATTGTAAAATGCTTTTATTTTTAAATATAAGCTTCTATTGTTACTTTGGTCATCCTTTCATGATAGAATGACGCTTGTATTGATACTTAAAACTCTTACAATACCCACCCCATAATACTACCCATGATATGGATGCATACTGTAAAAAGACAGAGTGGCATTTGTTTTTGTAATTATTGCATTGTAGCTTTCCTTAAAGCTGGATTAGTTATGGTTAATTGCCTCTTTTAAAACTATTTCTACTGGAAGGCTAGAAGGTAAGAATAGAGGAAGAACTTTATTCAGAAGTCCATTTGCTATTGCATACGGTCTGTTTGCAGCTGCTGTGGCTGGTATTGACCAAAGGCGGCGGCGGCAGCAGCAGCTGCAGCTGTCCCAGGTGCTGCTGCAGTGATTGGCTGCTGAACTGCGTAGCCATAACCCCCAGCAGTGACATACCCTGCAGCAGCTGGGGATGCTGCATAGGGATACTGGTCATAGGCTGCAGCTGCAGCGGCAGCAGCAGCAGCTGAATACTGAGCATAGGCAGCTCCAGTGTAGTCAAGGTAAGGTGTGGTGGAGGCAGCAGCTGCTGTAGGCTGGACATGTGGAATAACTACTCCTGGCTGTACAAAAGCCTGTGGATAGACATAATGAGCAGGGATCCTGTTGAAAAACAAAAGGCACAGTTAGAGCTCACAAGTCAGTCTCACTTCCAGATTCAGAACTAAAAATCAAACTCAAATTTAGTTGTTGTTATGTGCATAGGGTTGCCACAATAACTCGTTTCAGTAGACAAATCTTTCATTTTAGAAGCCAGAGGGCGAGTCATGACTAGAAAATAAAATAGTGTTAGTGCTGACTTAACAGCACTGATCTAAAACACCATACAACCGCATCATTGTTCACTTTAAACTATTTAGAGGAATCTTGAATGGATTGTCAAAAGGAGGAGCAAATGAGATTTTTAATTACCAGGCTGGACAATACAAAATTTAAAAATCAGATATAAATGATGGTTTCTCCTTGCTTTCCACCCCCATTTTTGCTAATCTACTGAGCATTTACAAATTCTTAGTTCCACTGGTCACAGTACAGTCTTTAAACTACATACCAAGTTTAGCTGTGCATTTCAGAAAGCTTCTTAGGACGTTCATATTTGTTTGACCCGGTTACTCATTTTACACAAATATACTGTTCTAGTGAAATAAAGAAGTTTTGTATCGTGGCAACCCTACTTCATTTGCTATGCAGACTCAGCACACATTAATTCCTCTGCAACCTCAGTCACCCTTATTAAAAAAAATTTAAAACACAGGCGACAAAAGGAGTTTAAAATAGAAATTCACAAGTGTGGTAAACACAGCAAGAATCACACTTTTCAAACGAACTATAGTGCAATTCACTCCGTCACAAGAGGCCACTGAGGGGAAGCTACATAGATGCCATTAAAATTCATAACAGTGATCACTAGGTACATGTGCGTCACACTGCTAAAGAGGTTAAGGCCATGAAAGTCAAACCTGCTGTGACATATCAGGCCACTGGTGTCCTGCTTTGTGCCACCTTGTTTATTTCTATACATAGCTTTGGAAGGGGTGGGGAGAGCTGGGACAGGATTATGTTCAGGTAGATCTAATGTTTAATAAAAGCAGAAACATATTTTGAAGAAAACACACCATTTTAAAATAAATACTTAAATATTTTCCACATCATTAAATGTTGGCTTTTTGTGCACTTAGTAGCACAAGCAGACTAATTTTGATATTGGCAGCAATGCTGTCACATCACAAAATATTAATACAGCATTTGTATAGTGCTTTGAGTGCTCCGGTACTTTATATACATTATCTCAGTATCTTCATATACATTATTTCAATACAAAAACTCTTTAAGGCATATCAGCACTATTATAGATGGACAGGAATGGTGATGGCCAAAGCACTAATGGCCTGAGGCCTCCGAGTTTGAATATGGACTAGATGAAATCTGAATCAGGAACTTCCTGCTCCCACTCTTTAGCTGCTAAGCTACATCAGTTCCTCACTCAAAAATATGCACATGGATTAAACCATCATTCCATCTAGAACCAAGATGTATGATTTCCAGATAAGTACCACATTCAGAGCTTGACCTGCTGCTGAAACTGTATGGGGGAATAGAGCACCTCACCCACATGAAGTGCAACTCTAAAGAGATCCAACATACACACAAACACACGCGCACACACACAGAGCTCCAGATGCAGAATGAAAGCTTTCAACTTCTCATGCAATGTCAAAGTTTTCCTTTCCAGCTGTTGCACAGATCAGCTCCACCTGTTCACCCTATATAAATATAGTTAAGGTTTATTAAAAATGTGCTTAAATAAGAGTTACTTGCATTATTCAGTTAAAGTTACAGAGCAGGAAAATATTTTCAGTTGAAGAAGGCTGTCAACTTGAAGAGGACTCTTTCAGCATTTCAAAAGCCAAGATTCATTTGTATAGCAATTAATCACTCCCTGTTCAATCTCTGCAGCTCAAGTGTTGAACTATTAAGCATTTAAGATTAATATTTACATTATCCATCTTGCATTGTCCAGGATGGGAGAACTATAAAGAGTAAGAGTGATACATGGTGGAAAGGGAGGGACAGAGTAACAAAAAGTGAATCTTATTTAGTAATCAAGGGCCTTTATAGCTTTCTTTTAATATACAGTGAATAATAATCCATCACTTTAAAACCACTTTAGATTTCTGATGCCCATCTCAATAATAAACTTGTACGTTTGGTTAGAATGCTTTTAAGCTGTACAAACAGTTCCTAGATCATTTGATTCTATTATTAACTTAAAAATGTATAAATTCTGAGGTTTGCTTCTGCCAAATCTGAAAAGGTCTTTTTATGCATCATGTGAAGGTGAGCTTATCATAGTATCTGGGAAGAGAAACAACCAAGCTACTCTCCAGCTTTTTCTTGTGCACTCTCTCTCTCTCTCTCATGCCAACAGAAGTGCTATCACTATTAATTTTAGGATACTTACATCCTTTTACAAAAAAGAACTTCTAGACAAATATATGAATGTGCCCCTACTTAAGCTCTTGTGATTTGTTTCTTTTAAGCCAAGGAACTAACAGGTGCTGAATTATGAAACTTTATCCCTTTAGAACCTCTTAGTCTACAATATGCATGAACTCTTTGCAGGCGCCCCACCATTATGCCATTTCACACGTGGTGATTGACAGGACAAGCTGCAGTGGGTCTATTTTTGATCATCTGTCATGCGACAAGAGCTTCCAGCTGAGTAAAATGACTTTATAAGGCCAAAGTAAACTTCCATCTGCTGGAAAGGCCAACATGCAGAGATTGCCATGATACTAAAATACTAGCTCCTTTTATGCTCAGTAAGGTCAAAAGGTTAAAGAGCAGTTTCCCATTATACTGTGGAGGCATTTTTATTCAACAGTTTGAGGGGTGTTCTTCTAAGCTAAGGTATTCTTTAGCATATGGCAATAGTAGCATTAGAATTATACACAAACTGTGATTCTTTAAAGAAAGAAGGAAGTTTTTCTTTGGTCTGTCAGAAGAGCATGAAAAACCATTGTGACCATGAAATGTTTTTCTATGGGATTAAGTCCATTCATTTCAATGGTGCTTACTTTTAAATGTGTTATGGAATCTAAAGTGTAGCCCAATTACTTGCTTATATACTGAGAAATTGCACTGAATTTGGTGGAGATTATTCCTGGTAAATGAACATTGTATACTTGTCCCAATTTTATATGATTGCATTAATTTAAGCATTAATCTATTTCTATATGGTGAGAATAAACATCACATATATTGTTGACAAAATCTGCATAACATAAGGAATACTGAACACAGAAATAGAACCTAAAGCACAGTACAAATGTTAAAAAGTATAAATATTCTTGGTTTTATAAAAAACAAATTCTTAATTATGGCCTTTTCTAGTAGCCGGCATACTGTATTTTATTTAGGACTGAATGTAAATAATCCCCTTCAAAGACTGAGTGCACACAAAGAAAATATTTTAACTTGCATTCTCACTGCAAAAAAAAAAGTATAATTTGCATTTTAAAAAAATAATTACACTTTCTTTCTACATCATTCCAGGATTTGGGTCTATTAACTAGATGTTTTTAATCACAATACTAGATCTGTTTTTCAACACGTCATGTGTGTCTACCACCACAACAATTGCTTGATAGCTCAATCCTATCATGTGATTTATGGCAGAAGGACAATGCAGTAAATTGGTTGCTGACAATGTGCAGAGCATGTCAGAGGCTGCCATTTTTGAGCTGCAGCCACAGAGGGGTGGTAGCATCAACAGCCCACTGCTGCAGGTAGAAACCTGCTCTGGTGCAGGTAAGCTGATGTGGGCAATGGATTGTGGGTGGGAAGGAGATGGATCTGGTAGTAGTCATGCATACCAGATTTCATTCCCTCTTTTGAAAACTTCCCCACCCCTTTACCCCTCTCCGATACATGCCACCAAAATAGGTGGCGTATGTTCAAGGAAATCCTTAGGTGGCCTGAGGGTTTACATGGAAGTAAGTAAGTGTTTTTTACTTGCCTCCAGTTTTCCCCTGCCCCACAGTAGCATGCAATGTGCACCTTTTTGGCACAGCTGCATGGCAGGGGATAGGATTGGGTTCTAACACTGTTAGGAGGCAGGCAGGCAGCCTCCTGTTAGGGTGCAGTGGTACCAAAATCATCCCCTTCACCTGAGTAGAGGTATAGGGGCCACAATGGGTATCCTCATCTATTTTGCTGGTGCAAACTGAAGGAGCTTTCTAGGCCAACATGGAGGATAGGGTACAGCAGAGCAGGGTTCTGTAGGTCCTACCCCACCCCGCCCCGGTCCCTTCCCTCACTCTGCCCCTGACCTGGAATGCTTCCCCTCCCACCCAAGACCCTGCACCACCACCACCTGGCGCCTTACCACTGGCACTTCCCCAGCGTTGGCCTCCTGGCGCTGGGCACAGAGCTGATGCTCCATGCTCTCCTACTGCCATAAGCATACTTTATGGCATCCAGCACTGGTACTGGAGCTCAGCACCAGCACTGGGAGAGAAAAGGATTGGGCTCTTAGTGTGAGCTCAGTTACTAGTATCATTTTGTTAGTTGGCTAATCTTGGGTCCAATTTTTTCCGTTACTGAACACAATGGGAGCATTTCCGGTGGAAACACAATCAGGTCTCAGACAAATGGATTTCTGATAAGTCATGGAGAGTTATACATTAAAGCATACACAAAGAAACATTTCACCACTGATATTAAGTGAAGAATGAGTGGCATGCAGAGAGAGAAAAACAAGCCACAAGAAGGTTGAAAGTCATTTTTCTTGAATTTAAAATTACTTCACTAGCAGCTTTAGTGTCAATCAGTCAGTTATTTAAAATTATTGTATTCCATCTTCCTCTGTCACAAAGGAGGCACTCAAGGCTGCTGACAACATATTAGAATACAAAATAAAAGGAAAATCAATAATTAAAGCAAGAAACAAAGAAAACTGCCATAGTAAACAGTAATCACATCAGGGGAAAAAATCAAAACATTAACTAAGAAAAACAGAACAGATCAAACAAAAGCAAAGGCCCCAAAGGCAAAGGAGACCAGAAATGTTTTCAGTCCCTATGAGAACAGTGGAAGCACTGAAGCCAGTCTTACATGCAGGGAAAAGGAGTTCAATCACCTGGTATTTTTTAGACTTTTTAAAGAATAAAGTATAAAATGTGGGCAAATGATTGAACATTTTTCCAAACATGGCACTTTTGTGCAACATAGTAGCTGTTTTTTCTTTCAGATGATTTCCTAATACTCTTGACTCTGTGTTGTCCCACTATCACCAATTCATTTCACTTTTTAAAGTGTATTACAAAAAAAGGCTTTCAATTTTTTACAAAACACCAAAGTATCTAGTTAAAAAGATGCTGTTTGGATTCCCTTATGTTATGCTCCCTTTGCACAAGGACATTCCAGGAAATAACAAAAGGTTAACTGAGTCAGCCTTGTGCACTGCTGACCCCAATTTACAAGGAAGGTGGGATGGACAAGGATTTAGTAGCAGATTTTAGCAGACACATATGACCAAAGATAAAGCGAGAAGGAGCAGAAAACACACACAGTGGAATTTGCATTGGGTACACTGAATCCTACAACCACCCTATTTTCTTAGCAAAAGGACAACAGAATGTAAAAAGCACCCAAGAAATGAGGGAGCACATTGGATAGCAGGATATGCAATGTCAATAGAAGTAGATAAATATGGTGGAAAGGAATGAAATACAAGCATATATTCATGGCCATCTTGTCTTCTGCACCCTAGGGAGACTGCAGGACCTAAAACAGGTTATTTTCTGAAATATATGAAAAATATGAAAACATTTTTCAAATTTGTTATGTTCTGGGACAAAGAAGGTAGAGAGGCAGAGAATGACACTCAACTGATATTTATTTTGCCCCTTCTAGGGGTCAGGTTAACAAACAGAAAGAAGGGTTACTGTCACCCTTTAGGTTTCTTTCATCCCTGAGTCCAGTACCTTCTCACCCTGAAAGCAGGGCTTGTCATGCTCTTTGGCAGCACTGATGGGGAGGGGTGGAGGGCCCAACTCACTCGCCGATGGAGGACAGCTGGATTTCCCTCTGCAAGATCTACCAAGTCAAGGGGCAGTGGTTTGCTGCAGGCTTGGCCCTTCCTTGGGGGGTGTCACTGAATGTCAATGGTCCCAATCCAGGCTTCCACCCAAGAAGTCACTCTAGGTTGGGAATTCTTTACCCCCATGTACCTGAGTTAGTGACCCCTGGCTCCTTGCTTCTTTTACCTTGCAGAATTCCTTTCTTCTTCATCTTTATCCTGTGGACTCAGCACTCCCCTTTTACCTCCTGGTCCTTCGTTCTCTTTCATCTCTCCACTTTTATTCTAACTGTTTCCCTCTAGTCTCTGCATCTCTCTCATTGCATCCTTTTGCTCTCTCCACCTCAACTACTGGCCCTGCCCCTCTTATGGGTTGTTATCTGTACCTCTGTCCTTCATTACCCCAAACAAAGGCATGGGGAGCTTCACCGGTTTGCTTCCCCTCTCTCCCATTTCCCGATTGGCTGGCGCTCAGCAGTGATATCACTGCCTTGCACCATGGCATCTGGCTCTTGACCAAGTTCCCCTATTCCAAACCAGTCAGCTGCGGGGTGAAGCACAGCTCACAAGACAGTACAAAACTCTTTTCAGAAATGACTCTCTCATTTTAAAATGGATACCTAGCATTAAAAATTACATGAACATGAACTAAAATTCTGATGGCTACGCAATGATTTCCAAGGCGTGAAGTAAGCCAGAGGTTCTTAAATGTTTTCTGTACATGGCGCCCTTAGTGTATTGGTAATTTTTCACAGAGCCCCTACAGTTCTGCAGTTGGATTTCTCTTGGAAAATTAAAATATCCTGCAGCACCCCTGTGAGTTCTCTGCAGTGCCCCAGGGCGTTGTGGCACACAGTTTAGGGACCACAGAATTAAGCAATAGTTTTTGAATTACCGTAAGTCATTTCTGTCCAATATTGCATATATGCAACAGGGATCAAATGTTTACACCTGTGGGCTGGGCAGAAATGGGTTAAATATAGTTTCTTCTCAACCTGACTGTAAGGACAGTTCAGAAGGCACTAATATCTGGCTTTCCGGTGAAGCAATTCTATGGGAAGTATAAGCAGGTCCTTTCACTATACCCAAGGTAACGTAAACTATTAATTTAAAAGTGTCTTGTCAGATGAGTGGGTCCACAGCAGACAACAGCTGCTGAGGACAAAATACAGCAGATGCTCCCTTTTCTACTAATACCAACCTCCTGCACTCTAGAAATAGCAAGGCATTAAGAAAGAGCGCATTCTCAACTCTTATTAGCAAAAAGCATGGTAATGAGGCCCACACTGGCATGTTATGCAAAGGTATTTATTCATATACTACAGGACAGATACTATTTAAAAACGAATTAGTCTGAAACAGATGCTTCTCACAGGGGTGAAATACAGTATTACTAAACCTTTGGCATCAGAAAAACAGTAAATCATTTTGAAATGATTTTAAGAGCATTTCCCAGTATTCATGACCTCAGTACCTCATACATTTGTAAGGCATTCCCAACTTAGGGTGCAATCCTAACCCCTTATGTCAGTGATTTCCAGCACTGGCATAGCGGTGCCAATGGGACATGTGCTGCATCCTGCAGTTGGGTGCCACTCATGGAGGCCTCCTCAAAGTAAGGGAATGATTGTTCCCTTACTTCAGAGCTGCATTGCCCTTATGTCAGTGTTGGAAAGCACTGACATAAGGATTGCGCCCTTAGTTTGTTCTAAAATCTTAGTAACTTTCTTGTAATTATTACGGGAAGGTGCAGGTTGCTGAAGAAAGACTTTTTAACTTTTCTTCTGACACTGCGTATCACAGAAAGAGTGGCAACAGAAGTTCATGGGCAGCGTCGCATGTTCTGATCATTTTATAGCATAGAATTAATATGACAAAAGAAGACCTCATTCACCCAGTAACATTTCATTTTCCACATTTTTTATACTGCCCTTCCTCCAAAGAGCTCAGGGCGGTGTACACAGCTGCTCCCGTCCTTTTATCCTCACAACCGTGTGAGGTAGGTAAGGCTGAGAGAAAGTGACTGGAGCAAGGTCACCCAGAAGTTCCGTGGCTGGGGGGGGGGGATTTGAACCTGGATCTTCCAAGTCCACCTCCCAAACCACTACACCACCCCTGGCACTCCAATAGATGGCTTAAAGTTGGTTCAGTTAAGAGTGAAGAAGTCAGAGGCAAACAGAAAAATCAGTGGTTTTAAAACTAGTTAAAATGGAATATTAGAACTGAAGACAAATGACAACTGTCTAGAATTATAAATGCCCAACACAGTGGCAGGATATAAATCTAAAATAAAAATAAGCTACTGGTAATTCAATTTCAAGTAAAACAAACCCTCAATTTAACAGACTTTGGGCATTATCTGTTTCTTTAAAAACTAAGGTCGCAATCCTAATGAACTATCCAGCACTGACATAAGGGCAATGCAACTCCAAGGTAAGGGAACAAACATAACCTCACACCTTGAGGAGGCCTCCATGACTGCCCCCCAACTGCAGAATGCAGCACATGCCCCACTGGCACAGCTATGCAAGTACTGGAAAGTTGGTTAGGATTGCACCCTAATTCTGATTTAATGGACTTAAGAGTGCAATCCAGACCCATACTTGGACTTGCGCCGGCCCAAGTGTAGTAAAAGTGCCATACAGCACTTTTCTGCCACTTGAAATGGAGTTAGGCTGGCACATGGACATGTGCTGGCCTCCCCACGCCATCCTGGGCCCCAGAGGACGGGCGAGTTGCGTTGGCCGAGCTCAGCCAATGCAGGGGTCTGGGGAGGGCAGGGAGGAAGCAGAAGGGAGGCATTTCGGGGCAGATGGGGGAGAAGGGCCAGGATCCAGTAGTTCTGCTGGAACCTAACCCCGTTCCCGGGTGGCCCAGGGCAGCCCCAGGCTGCTTGGATTTGCGCTACCTCTTGAGGTGGCGCAGATCCAAGTAGCCCCATTGAGGCTGCTGTGGCTATACCCAGGGTAAGGGGAAGCGATTCTCCTGTCTCGGGCTGAGCTGGTTTCAGCCCCAATCCTGCCTCGGATGCAGTGCAGGCCTGCTGGCCTGCCTACTCTGAGGCAGGTTAGGATCGGGCTGTTAAAGCATTAACAGCATTCAGCATTCCTTCCACCAGTCTGTTAAACTGAGTGTTCACTGTATGTCACAATTTCAAAGTACATCTAAGCAGCCATGATCAGGTGTGTTCTTATGCAAGTTTCCCTGGACTCAATTTCAAAGTACATCTAAGCAGCCATGATCAGGTGATAAGGTGTGTTCTTATGCAAGTTTCCCTGGACTCATGTTCCACCGAAATCATAATTGTATACTGGGTACCTTAAACGCCGCAGAACCCTGATCCTGAAGTTTTTGTGCTGGTGTCATTCGCTTCAATTCAGCAAATCCTTTTGACCATCAGAATGCTAATACGCCTGTGGTGTTTCCCAAAACCACCAAAGAAACCAAGAAATGCATTCTTACTCACTTTGGTGATGAAGTAGGTTTGTAAGCACAAACCACCACACACAGGGAACTACCCTATCCAGTTAAGAAACTGATAGAGCACATTTGCTCTCAATTTGATGATTTTTATTGTGACATCAACATGTTATTATGACCCATCCCATTGTGCTACTCTTGTAACTGGTAAAAACCCTCCTAAGCTCTCATGTGCTAATTCTGCAAACCTTCGGTCAATATACGAATGGACAAAATATCAACGTTTTCTGTGTTTGTGGGTTGAGCTTTCATTAATCTCTGACTATTTTGTCTCTGTAACTTCCATGCCCCCCATGCCTCCTAATTTCATATAGGTTGGGGAAAAACATAGTGGGGTATAAAAGATTGTCCTTTCAATGCTCTACTGTTTATTAAGGGATTCCCTTACAGTTTCTTTACCAGCTCCTCTCACAGTCTCTCTCACCCTTTCACCTCTCACTGATGTTCCATCTTCACACCATGCAGGGGCCATATGTTTATCTGCCTACAGGGAGGTTCTCTATGTGCATAAGGACAGTTTGTTTAGGAAACTAGGGCAGCGGTTCCTGAACTTACCTTGGTCATAACGCCTTCTTCCACAGCACTCGGTCACGGCAGTGCTGTGATGTGCTCCCCCAAGATCTCATGCAATCCTGGTTGGCCAAGATGGTGGCACCCATCTGGTTGGCCAAGATGGTGGCACCCACTGTAAACATCCCATTGTATTCCAGTGAGTGCACCACAGCATAGTGTGGAAACCACTGCTCTAGGGCAGGGGTCTCCAAACTATGGCCTGGGGGCCACATCTGGCCCTCCACAAGATTTTACTTGGCCCTCAGCAACTAAAAAGATTTGTTTTCTTAACCATGCAGTGGGACATTTAACACGTGCAGTTCTGTCTGCCACACTCCTTTCCGTATGGCCAGAGTGGGATCAGTCAATCTAATCCTCATTTCCAGTCACCTGGGCCATATGCTTCAAGACCCTAAAACCATAATTATTCAATTATGGTTAACCTCATTCATGCTAACAAAACAAATCAGGTTTCTGCATATTGACTTTTCAACAATGCCATAAAACGATTGCAGTGAAGAAACAGCATTTTTGCACATGCGCAAACAAATCGTAACAAACTGGGTTTCTGCAACAGTTCAGGCAGAGACGGTGTGCCATGCATTGCTCTCCTCTACCCTTTATAAAGCTGGTTTTTTTTTGGCCCACAAAATTATGTAAAATATATGATGTGGCCTTCTACTGAAAGTTTGGGGACCTCTAATCTAGGGCACTGCCTAGCTAAGGCTCCACAAAAGTTTGGATTTTCAGCATTAACAGACACCCCTTCCCTCCATTAATTAGCACAAAAGAGGGTTGTTTCTGGTTCCAGGGGATAGGCCACTGACTTCTGGGATGCATGCATACAGCCCTCACCCTTCTCTGTCCTACACTTCTTTCTCCTGCTGTACAGACTTCACCTTGTTTCCAATCCTGCCATTTCTAAAGCCTCCTTCCAAGCCTGCCTGCCCTCTTCCGCTTCCCACCCTCTTCCGCCTCCTTCCGTTTCTCCTCCCTGCTTCTTCTTTTGCAGTACCTTCTCTCCTCTGATCCACCATTTCTGCTGTCCATCCTTTTCCCTTATCTCCTAATCTTTCTCTTGTTCTCATCATCATCTTCCACCACACTTCTCCTCCCCTCGCTTTCCCTACTGGCTTAGCCTTAAATTTCTCCACTCCCAGCTGTGCTCCCAATCAGTGAAATCATAGCCAGCTAAGGTGCTGGCTGGGTCTCATGAGACTCTGTCTCTGAGCAGTGACGTCAAGGGCAAGCTGGCAACACAGAAGCCCCAATTTGCTGCCATTCTCCATGGCGCGAGGGAGTTCTGAACACTGTACTCTCCTTCTCCCACCTCAGTAGACTGGCTAAGTTCCTCCTACCATAAAAAAAGAGTTATTTTTTTCGTCATCTCAACCATTTTATTGCTATAAACTAGTCATTGTATGAAGATTATGATTACTTGTTGGTTAAAAATAATAGTAAGAGTACAGGGGAATTTTCTTTAAACATAGAAAGAAAATTCAGGCTGTTCCTAATTATTCATAGGCTGGGAAAATTAAAATAAACCTATTCAAACAGATGGTAAGCCTTATTTGAAGTTCTCTGCCAAAAGAAAGCATGATATAGTTTAGAAGGAATCATTAACACAATTTCAAGCTACCAAATAGGTAGTTACATAGCACTCGTGACTTACAGCCCAATCCTATCCACACTTTCCTGGGAGAAAGCCCGATCGACTATAATGGGACTTATTTCTGAGTAGACATGCATAGGATTGGGCTGTTAAAAAGAACTGCTGCCTTCTGGGGCTGCTTTCATTTTAACCTGAACAGTAGATAAGACAGGGAACAGAAGCCTTCTCCTTCCGGCCATGTATCCCTCAAAATACGCCCCCCCCCGCCAACATCTCTCCCCCTGTGGGAGAAGCTATAGGTACACTTATCTTTTCCTCCATGGAAAAGAAGGGGGGGATTGAGTGAATAAATGGCCAAAGGGAAAAGCAGCCTTTTATGCTATTCCTCTGTTTAAAATTTGCCATTTTTGTAACTGTCCAAAAACTTGACATTTAGTCAGCCAATCAACAGTGCTGCTGCAGGTGTCTCTTGATAATAAATATAGTACTGTATTTCAAAAACTATAAAATAATTTTGTATCCTATGCTTTCTTTTTAAGTATTTTACTAATACATTTTGGAATGTGTTTCAGCAAGGGTTAAAAAGGTGACAGCATAAAGGAAATTCAAGCAAGCAGACCACGTCCTACTTTTATTTTTACTTAGAAAATAAGAAAGCAGAATAACTTTAAGAGTAGCATATGATTTTAAGGAAATATTACATATTAAATCTAAAAGAGAATATTTTTGAAGTTTCTAACTGGAAAGCACAAGTGGACGCACATTGTTAATACAGGGAGCTCCACACCCTTCCCACAGAACAAAACCAAAACTGTAACATGCAAGCAATGTTGATTTTTCTTTTTTTTTTTAAAAAGAAATTTTAAAAGTCACACAAATTTAGCACTCACTACAAAGTATGGTTAAAAAAAAAAAAAGAAGTCACAGGCTACAGCTCGAAAGCAAGAAAAAAAGTCCCTTTGCTCCCCATGGCAAAGTCAACACTTTTCAACAAAACCCAAAATTAAAAGATCACCAAAAACTTTCACTACAGCTCTTTCCATTAAATAAAAGCACACAGTTTAGCTATCAACACCACTTCATTACTGTAATAAATAAAAAAAGCACACGGATATCTACTGACTATATAGAAAAACATACATGCATCGTTAATCACCATTTTAGCTTGTTTGTGTGTTTGAGTCTACTGGTTACAGAGTTTAATTCCAAACAGAACTATTCCACCTCTTATCATCATATCCTTCTCATCAGTTATCTTAACTGTAAACGATCCCTGTCAGATTAGAAAGAGATAAATAACATTGAGTCAAGCTGAAGAAAAATACTGAATGGGGCACAGTGGCTTGTTTATAAAAGATACACCTTCATGTTTTACCACATGATCTTATGAACTGCTTGAGTACAAGGACAACATGCCTCTTACACCACTTGACTCAGTTACAGTAGTGATTACGGGAGTTATCAGTGAAGTGAGGACAGTGATGGCATTTTAAAGCTGGAAATTAAAAAAAATACAATTTTATTGCCAATAGACAAACTAGAGGCCATTAATATATATGTGTTCTCTTTCCCCCATGAAAACTAATTTAAAGGAGACTTACCCAAAAGGTCTCTGTATTAATGCTGGATGGAGCTGCTGTACACCAAAGGCAAAACCTACCAACAAACATATCATGTTATCTATATGTGCATTCTGCCACTGCATTTTTATACTTACTCAGCAAAAACCTTCACTTATACATTCTAGTAAATACTGATTTTGGGTCATACAACAGCACATGTTTTGAATAGTTTAATAAATCCAGCTCCATACACAGTACAGTGATCTTTTCTCCCATTCATTTTATAATGTTGAGCAGTGTTACTTCTTGTATACTGCTACAGCTCAAGGCAGATATAACATTCACAATCTTATAATCTTGACAGCTGCAGGCTTGTGCACTTCTTCACACTCTCATGGGTTAAATTCATCCACTTTTCATGCTTTGATTAACTTCAGTATAGGGTTATATTTTCATCAGAGCCAACCATGTTAATGTTAACCAGGTTTATTCTTAATCAGAGCTTGAAGTGAGTTTGCAAAAAGTTCAATTACAAGGTAATTTCAGCATTCATTTGATTAGTCATTGCTGGTGCAGAAACAATGCCATGTAAAGCAAAACATGGATGGGACAGAAAAATCCTTCCAGAAAAGTAGCAAAAACAAGAGAGTTTTCAGACCTTTAGCATGCACCTGATCTCCTAACTATAGGTTAAATAAAAGTTTAAGTTACCAAGTTGTTAGAACCCAAACTGTACTTTTCAGTTGCTTGCCTGCTTTCACTTTCTACCTTTAGCTTCATTCCTGTCTCCGCAGTGCAGTAGCTTCCAGAAGTGAGAGCAATGATAATGACTACAGTTTGTCATTTCAAACACCATACCAAAGCATAGTTAGAACAAACCATGATTCGCAAACCTATTTCAAATAACAGTTTCTGATTTTAGTTTATCAGCCAATCATAAACCATGGTGTGTACATAATTAAGCTTCCTTAACCATAGTTTGGCATCATGACTGAACTGAGCCACTGTCTAAAATCCACTGTCTTCATCCTACATACAAGTTCTATAATTCTTAAAGAAAGGTATTACCCTAATCTGGTGTTCAGATGTTTGGCAAGATGATCCACCTAATAGTATTAGGGCCCAGTCCTATCCAGTTTTCCAGTGCTGGTGCAACTGTGTCTGTGAGGCGTGCACTACATCCTGTAGTGGGGCAGCACTCACAGAGACCTCCTCAAGGTATGGAAACATTTGTTCCCTTACCTTTGGGCTGCATTGCAGCTGCACTGGTGCTGGAAAGTTGGATAGGATTAGCCCTTAATCAGTTTCTTAGTACTTAAAATACATAAGCCATTACCACTAACACTACATTCATGTTGACCATAATTTTAATAGGTTAGACAAGTGTTTTCTATAGGCTGGTGGACAAGAAGGAGCAGGGCTTTTGACATATGGTTTACTTTCTGTTGAAATTTTGTGCTGTACAGCCATTTGATTTTAGTCACACTGCTAGTGACTCTACAAACTGTGCATTCTCTCTTGCAATAAGGCTGCAATTTTAAACACCCTAACAGCCCACTCCTATCCATGTGGTATGCCGGCGCAACAGCCTCTCTGTTGGTCTATGGAGCACTGTTGCCAGTACAAGGTCTGGACGGCCTTGCACTGCCAGCAGTGCCCCAGTGACCTGCCACCAGTAGGTTTCTCCTGGTGGTGGATCAGAGCAGGGATTAGTTGGCGGAATCAAGGGGAGGGATCTCGGCAGTAGAGGCAGCTTATGTATCCTGAGCCACTGTTCAGAAAATGACACGTTCACTGCAATGCTTCAGATCTTTTGCCGGTGTAGATCTGAGGAGTCTCACATAGGAAACTGTCCAGATATAGACAGAAGGGTAGTGTTTTTCTTTACTTAACTTTTTTGACCGGCCCTGCCCTGGCTGGTGTGCAGGATGCAGTGAATGCTGTGTCAGCAGTCCTGCATAGCAGCATGTGATTGAATTGGGCCATGACTAGGGAGTAAGCTCTACTGATCCAGTGGGATGTATTTCTGAGCAAACATGTTTAAAAGATAGCACAGTAATAGTCCTAAAACAACAATCACCTTGATTTTAGAAATTAAATATGGAAATGTTGGATTTGGTGCACTAAGCGCAAGCAGGCAGGTTGTGGTTAGTTGCAAGGAAAATGCATGCCACACATGTTCAAAGGCTGACCTCTGGCACTAAAAAGAGGTTCCGCCCCTAGGGCTAAACTCTAATTCAAGTTAGAGCATTCATAGTTTGCATCCTTTCAAAACAACCACAATTAGCATGCAGTCACATGTTAACATCATCATCATCATATTGAGTTTAGCAAGACCACACAGTCAAGAATATGCACTGTTCTTCTTCTCAACCTAACAAAATATATTCTGTAAAATGGAACTTTATTATCTCAAAGAAATTGAACATGGCTACTATTCCACATGACCACTGCAGCGTATACCAGACAAAAAAGCTGGTAGCCATCTGCATAGATGGCAGTGAGTGAACAAGCAAGTTGCTGATACAGGGCCCAATCCTATCCAATTTTCCAGTGCAGCTGTGCCAATGGGGTATGCACTGCATCTTGTGGGGAGGCAGTCACATTAAGGTATGGGAACATTCGTTCCCTTATCTTGCGGCTTTATTTGGCTGCACCAGTGCTGGAAAACTGAACAGGATTGGGCCCACAGTCATCTTTCTTCAGCAGATACTGTGTGTTTGCACTGATGTGTCCAATATCACAGAAGTACATTGTACAAGCGATCTGCCATTCAGCAAGCCCTCTGCAAAGAAGTCAGCTTGAAAACCAGGCGTGTGTGTGAGACTAGGCACTTATAGACATAAAAGAAAGTAGAATGAATCTTCAACCAACTTCAGTTCAAGTAGAGCTTTTGGCTTATGAGATACAGCACAGAACTATTTTTGTTATCTGTTACTAAAAGGAGGGCAAAGGAAGACATTGCTGAATTTAAATCAATGTACAACACAGGATACACAGAAAAAAACCTCCTCTACGTACACATCCCTTTGTGCCCACTATTCATAAACTTATTACACCTTCAGTTCTATACATACTTATTTGGGATATGTCCTATTAAGTTATTAGAGCTTACTTGAAAATAAGTTTTGAGAAAAATGCTATGGCGCACACTAATACAAGATAGCATGGTTTTTCAGCTTGCTCCCATCCTTTTCTGGGATACTTTTTACCAATCATCTGATTGGTGAGGGGAGGAGCTACCAAAACTCCTCAGACAATTTGGCTGTGTGCACTCTGCTGTTGTGCAGAATCTGTGGCTCAAGGTGGAGATATTCAAGACTTTTAACAAGGAGCAGTTTCCCCTCACTTTTGGCAGCCCCTTCTTCCAGCTACTGCTTGCAGAGTGAATGCAACCATACACCTGAGAGGGAGTAACCCCCAACTGTTCTTCATCTCCTGGTTGTGGATCATTCCACTTGTTCCAACAGATGACCTTCTGGCAAGTATCTGATCCCCCTCAACCCGAAAACCTTCTTGAGTATATAGCTGTAGGCTTAGAGGGCAGCAGTGTCACTCTGACAAGCCAATCATACACATTCATGCTGGTGGATCTCTCTAAAGTGCTACCATAATACAGGTTTGCGCCATTTAATGATGGGGATATGTTCTCCCCATCGATTAGGTTGTTAAGCAGACATTCCACCCAGCCTAGTGCCTTTGATGTGTAAACAAACACTTCCTGCCAGACACTTGCTGGCTGCACAGGCTACTGGAAATAGACTGTATTCTTCTTTGTATTAAGAGCCTCCTTGTTGTGTAAACAGGCACTCTGCTACAGGCTATGGGGGACCTGATTGCCTCATTAATAACCTCTATGTTGTGGTTTGACCACTGTCATATATGCGGTCTGTTGTTAAGTGGCGCATGCCTGTAGTAGATTCTTATAGTGATATTTTGGCACACACCCCCTTGGACAAGTACTGGCTAGCATATGAATCTTAGAACTTGGAAATTCACAGTACAATACTAAGCATGACTACTCAGAAGTAAGTACCATTGTGTTTGATAGGGTTTACTCCCAGGACAGTGTGTACAGGATTGCAGCCTTAATTTTGTTTTGTTTTGATAGAATTATGTTTCTTTCAGAAATGTTTGGTCACAATCTCAGTCCTCCACCTGCTTATTACAAATCTCTATCCACTGATAGAGATTCAATTTACATTTTCATTTTGTGCTTTGAGTGAGCCTGTTGAGCTGGCTGAATTGGCCAGGGAGTTGACGGAGTTTTTCTTACCTGGCTGCATTATTCTTGGTTTTGCTCCTAGGTACGCTAGGTTCACATTAGCCTTTCTGCCATCAATGATTGGATTAGGATCTTTGCAGGCTCTTTCGGCAGCTGCTCGGTCAGCCATGGTCACCTTGACAATAAACAAACAATGAAAGTTATTAAAACTTGTTATATTCAAAGGAATTCACAGATCCCAAAGTTGTGCTTCAGCATATGTTGTGTAGTAAAATATTGTGATATGCAATTGAACTGAACCCAAACCTTTCCAACAGATTCTTTCAATTCTCCTCACCCAATTGTACAACACCGTAACTTTAGTTTGACAATGAAGCAGAGACTAATCCCAGATATCAGCTTTCTTTTTCTTAAAAAGCCTTTTTCAATTTACTGCACCATGACACTGGAATTTTTGAGGCAATGAACACCCACTTACACTCCAGAGCATGTGCTGCAACAGATAAAAATACTAATATGCCATATCAGCCTGTAACCAGCTGGCTACATCCAAAGCCAAAATTTCACTAGCAACTTTTCATATATGTCAGTATGATGCGAATCTCCTCTGAAGGGCACTGTACAGCCCAGAAAGAGGAAAGAAGCCCTCAGAAGGATCAGTGCCTTTGAGAGGGAAAAGAGAGCACCCGGGAGTTTAACTTAGAGCTCTACTCATGGGTGAGAGATCTCCAGAAAGAGATCTTTCCAGCTGGCAGGCAGCTTTTCTAGTCAGTTGCTTATCAAAACTTCCTGGAAGTTTCAGGCTTTCAATCAACTAAGCCCCATTGATAATGGGACTTACTTCTGAGTAGACATGCATAGGATTGGGCTGTCAGGCTGCAATCCGATCCACACTTCCCTGGGAGTAAGCCCCATTGACTATAATGGGACTTACTTCGGAGTAGACGTGCCTAGGGTTGGGCTGTTACGCATGTCCCTGACTAGACCGCCATCCCCTTGTGGGGAGCTGGACCCCACTGCCGTCACTGCCTGGGGAGCAGGAGTCCCCCCTCGGGCACGGGCTCCCGTCCCTGCGACTTACAAATCCGTATCCTCGAGACTTGCCCGTCTGCCTGTCGGTGATGACCACCGCCTCCTCGATCTCCCCGAACACCTCGAAGTACTTGCGCAGGCTGGAGTCGGTGGTGTGGTAGGGCAGCCCCCCGACGAAGATCTTGGTGTACGTGGTGTCCTTCTGGGTCGTGTGCATCTTCCCGGGTCCGGGACGCGCCTCCTGGGCTGGTGCGGAGAAAGGGCTCGAGGAGTTCCGCGGACACGGGCTGTCGCAGGCAGAAAGGGAGGCTGGCACCGGCCGCCAAGGGGAGAGCGCCGGGCCGGCCTCAGGCAACTCAGTGCCCGCACCCGTGTGGGCTTTCTCTAAAAGCCACCAGGGCCACCCCGCGCCCGCCGCTCCGCCTCCCGCCAGCCAGGGGGAGGGAAGCCGGGCGGAGCCGCTCGGGCTATTGGCCGATCGGCCGCCGCTGTCACCCAGCCGTTAGGAACAGCTGCAGCGGGCCTGGAGAGCGCGCACGGGAGGGGGGAGAGCGCGGAGGGCCGGCCTGGCGAGAACCCCGTCCACGTGCGCGCCGGAGGGCTGGGGGTGTCGCCTTTGTCTGCGGGGACCACGAGGGTCTCGCAGGGCAGTCAGTCCCATGGGTCTTACTCCCAGGAAGGTGTGCACAGGAGTGCAGCCGCAGGTTTTCACAGTGCAAGCCTATGCATGACTACTCAGAAGTAAGTGCCATTGAATCTAATGGCACTTACTCCCAGGTCAGTGCACAGGACTGCAGCCTCACGTGAGTGCTCCTGCGTACCCTTCCTGGCCACGTGGCTGAAATGCAAAGGGCAGCACGGAGCGTTTTGTGGCCACTAAGCATGGGCAGCGTCAGCCCAGCCGCCCGCCACGCGGCTCCTGAACCCTTTGCCTCTCGGGCAGAAGGCTGCCCAGCCCACACCCGCCACTTGCTCAGTTGCTCCCATCACCTGCCCCTTCCTTGTTGCGCTCTCTCGGGGCACAAGCCTAGGCACGTCTACTCAAAAGGAGGTCCTGTTCTGTTTGATGGAGCTTACTCTCAGGAAAGTGTGGAGAGTAATAGGATTGCAGCCTCCCAGCCCAATCCTATGCATATCTACTCAGAAGTAAGTCCCACTATAGTCAGTGTGGATAGGATTGCAGCCTGAAGGCACAATCCTATGCCTGTCCACTCAGAAGTAAATCCCATGATAATCACTGGGGCTTACTCCTGGGTAAGTATGGATAAGATTGCAGCCTGGGAGCCCAATCCTATGCAAAAGTTCAGAAGTAAGCCCAAGTCTATGCATGTCTACTCAGAAGTAAGTTCCATGATAGTCAATGGGGCTTACTCCCAGGTAAGTGTGATTAGGATTGCAGCCTGAGTGGCTTATCTCCTTCCCTGCTGCATCCTGTAAGGTGCTGCGGCGCCCGCTCGTTTCCGCCAGAAAGAGCGGTGGAGCTCCAGCCTCCGCACAAGGCGAGAGGAACGGGGGCTTTGCTTCTTCGCCGCTGCTTCTTGCAGAGCGAGAGTGTTCAGCCTTCCGCTCCCTCTTGCACTTTCCCCATCAGTCCCCTTACAAGAAGTGCCAGGGGGTGAGTACAGGATGCGCTGGGCGGGTAGCAGAATCTGGGGGTGGATTCCGCGGGCTGCTAGTTGGAGAAGGAACTTCCCTCTCAGCTGCGAGGGCTCCGAGCTGGGCTGTCTGAGGCTAAAGCGACCTTGCACCCCAGGGCGGGCGGGCCCACGGACTGCCCGGATTGCAGCATGCCGGGCGGGAGGCGTTGCACGCTTGCAGGGGGCGGGGAGGGCGGAGCAGGAAGGGGAGGCGGCAGAGGAGCTCCAGCAGATCTACAAAACAGCTAGTAAGACTGTATCTCAGGGAGAGCAACCCGCCCTCTGGAGGCACTAGTCCCCTGGCACTAGGTGGGTGCTGACCTGAGCTTCCTTCCTGCAGCAAATTGTGGTGGAAGGAACATTGTGTAGCCCAGGCAGAAGTAACCCATCCTAAGCAGCTTTCCAGCATTGAAGCAGCTGTGCCAATGGGGCATGCACTACATCATATGGTGGTAGGAGCAGTCACAGAGACTTCTTCAAGGCAAATGTTCCCTTACCTTAGGGCTGCATTGCAAGTGAATTGGCACTGGAAAGTTGGCTAGGATTTGGCCCCACTCCCTGGCTAGCAGAAGGGTGGACAAGAACATGGTAGAAAACGCAGGTAGTTTGCGGCGCCTTTGCTGCACCTTGCCCCCTTTGTCTGTTTCATCTTGTTAGTTCATCTCTGTCCAGTGTGGCCTCTACCATGAATGCAGTGAGCGATCAGATAAGAACATAAGAACAGCCCACTGGATCAGGCCATAGGCCCATCTAGTCCAGCTTCCTGTATCTCACAGCGGCGCACCAAATGCCCCAGGGAGCACACCAGATACCAAGAGACCTCATCCTGGTGCCCTCCCTTGCATCTGGCATTCTGACATAACCCATTTGTAAAATCAGGAGGTTGTGCATACACATCATGGCTTGTAATGGATTTTTCCTCCAGAAACTTGTCTAACCATGGGCCTATCCCATCAGCGCCAAGTGATTGAGAATGGGTTTCAGCAGTAGCAGGAGGGGCCCAAGGATAAACTTCAGGGCCATAGGTCTGAAAACAACCAAGCCCCCTTAGGGATGGCTGATCCCAATCAGCCTCTCATGGACAATTTTTTTGGCTAACCTTTACCTAATGGGCATGTTACCTGCTGGAGGAAGGTAACAGAAGGAGTGACAGAGGAGGGTTCTGAAGAGTGATCAGGAAGGGGAAAAGATGGGAAAATGTGGAAGTTTTTTTACAGTTACATGTTTATTATTACACTGCTTTCAGTCAAAAGCTGAATGTTTGAGAGTTTGAGTTGATTATTGAATTTGATCGTTTTTGTCATTTTTATTGTATTGTTGTGTAATAAGCCAGGTCAGAAAGGAGGGCATGAATGCAACTAACAGCCCAATCCTACTTAACACGCCACCCTCTGATGCAGCCATGTCAATGGAGCATGCACTGCATCCTGCAAGGGGAATCACAGAGGTCTCATCATTGGTTCCCAGTGGGTCTTCTCAGATCTGTGCCTGCCATTTTGTTGGTGCAGAATCAAGGAGAGTAAGGGAGAGGGAACAGGGGAAGGAACAGGGATAGGATCCTGGTGCACATCAGTGCTGCAGGGATTCACCTTCTCCATCCCCCATTCTGCTTCCTGCCTGCCCTCTCCCCATCCAGACATGTTCCACCCCCTCCCTGCTCTTCCTGCCACTGACTTGCTGCCAGTGTGTGGCTCTTCTATTGCTGTTCACATATGGCTGCCAACCGTGTGTATTGGCAGCCTTGTCGCACGTACCATTGCAGTGGCACTTCCACTGGCAGAACCTGTGTTCTGCTAGCAAAAAGGCGAGTTAGGATTGGTCCCTAACAATACCAACAACATTTCTAAAAGTAGAGAGAGGTTATATTTTTATCAGTCAAATTAGGATACCAAGCATACATACAAAATCCTAGATCAGCTGCAATAACGAGGACACTAGATGCATAACTTACACTCTCTTTTTGGATTATCTCATAGAATCACGGAATATTAGAGTTGGAAGGGACTTTGGAGGTTATCTTTCTAGTCCAATTGCCTGCTCAGTAGATGACCACAGCATTCCTGACTGGTAATCATTCAGCTCTTTTTGAAAACCTCCAATGAGAGACAGCTACATCTGCAGAGACAGTGTTGCTGACACTGTTCCAGCGTCAGGCAGCTCTTACAGTTAAGAGCCTAATCCTGAGCTCGGCGCTCTGGCTTTCTGCTGGAGGGCAGTGTTGCAAACGTGCTGTAAGGCACATCTGCAAGGCTTACAGCCGGGCTAGTGCCCGTGCTAGCCCAGCGCTGGCCTGTCTGTTCATGCAGGGCTTGGTGCCCTACGTGAACACCTTTACTTTACCGCCGACCTTTTGGTTGGCGGTAAAGTGAGTAGCCCAACTGCAGGTCTGCTTACCCGGGGGAAGGAGACAAAAGTCCGATTCTCCTGAGGTGCCACCCGCGGCAGGCTGAGGTGTGCAGGATGCTGCAGCAGCCGTTCTCTGCGCCACTGCAGCCTCACGGCCTTGGCAGCTCAGGATTGGGCTGTCAGACATTTATCTCCGTTTCTAGCCTAAACCTCCTCTGTAGTTTCAGCCCATTAGTGCTGCCTTAGCAACCACAGAAAGTAAGTCCGCCTCTTCTTCCATATGACAGCCCTTCCGACACTTAAAGGTAGCTATTGTTATCTCCCCTTATTCATCTCTTCTCCAGACTAATTTATTTTAACTATCCACACTCTGCTAGTTGTCCATCCCTAATCTAGAGACATATGGGTATATCATAGGCCTTGCATTAATATTGATAGTTTGCATCCTGTAAGCATACATATATTCTAGGCTCCCACTTGAAATTACCTTTCTCCTTGTCTGAGAATTTTTAAGCTTGTGGAGGAGAAGGTCCCACAAATGTGTCACACTTTCATATTTCCATTACTGGCTGTCCTGATCAATCTTTCTCCATACTGAGGTTGCCTCAAGTGTATGACAGAGGAATTTCCACAGTTCAGAGTTTTATCCTATCTCTGCTGTAGTTTGTTCTTTGAAGATATAATATATAAGTAATATCTACATATCTTATTTGGCAGAAGTTGTGCAGCTACCAGTAGAGGTGCATTAGTTATTGAACAGCCATAAGTAGAATTAAAACTCAAGTCTGAAAGAAATCTTGATATTTTAGTTTCCTAACAATGTCCAGAGAACACCTCCTGAAATGTCATGTTTGTCTGAAGTCTTTTAAATACTGTAGCCCATTTGAATTATGAGGCTGTTGTCAATTACTTTAATATTAATACTCCAATATAAGGTTAATGATTACTTTCTAGAGCAATTTAAATAAATTATCAGCAAGCATCCAGTAGAAGTTAGAGAACTGTCTAGTGTGTCTTTGGGGAATATAATAATATGACTTCGCTGAAGCAGCCCTAAAGGCTATCACTTACAATGAATAGTTTTAACTGATACATTTTATTATAGTCTTACTGACAGGGTAGCTGTAAGCAGACAGCTTGCTAGCTTACGAATGGGTGCTGAATGCAGCTGTATTAACGTTAGCTGCATTGTCAGGCTTTTTATTTATTTATATGCACCAGATGCCTATCATGTCAGAGAGCAGTGGATGTCATGTAGTCATACTGTAGGCTACTGAAGGCAACAAAGGGTCTCTGATTAAATTCCACTCTATTTATTCCTACCAGTGGTTTATTGCAGCAGACGATAATGACCTACAAGGGCATTTGGAACTGGTCATTATAACTTAACTAAACAGAGGATTCTTTTGATATCTGAGACCAATGAAGTCATCAGAAAGTTCTTTCAGTTCACATACAGAGTTAAAAAGGAACAAATATGTTAAAATAATCCATCTTCTATTTGTCTAGTAAAACGTACTTTCAGCTTCGGAGTTCTGAATTTCTGAGGTATCCTGAATGATGTAGTCCTTCTGATGAAGGCCCAAAGCTGAGAGCAGCTAATATTATAGAAAGTGTTATTGTCTAATTATTGCATCCTGGCCATAATTACAATACAATACAATAGTAAATTTTATTAATTTACAAATATATACTGAACAGGTTACCTATTACAGGTAACATATTAGACAGGTAACTTATTATACAGGTTATCATCTGATTTGCTGCTATAGTATGGAAGAAAGGTATGTGAACATTATATTGCACATGTTGGGGAGACATGTCCTCAATGAATTCTTATAAATATATTTGTAATTAGGACTGAAATGTTTAAAATGGAGACAGTCAAAATTTTAATATTATAGTCATTTGGCAGGAGATCTTAAATTGTGTTATGTCAGCAGAACAAGAATTAGGCTACAAACCATAGGGTGCAATCCTAACCCACTTTCCTGCACTGGCATAGCTGTGCCAGCTGGGCATGTGCTGCATCCTGCAGTTGGGGGGCAGTCATGGGGGCCTCATCAAGGTAGGGCAATGTTTGTTCCCTTACCTTGGAGTTGCATTGCCCTTATGTCAGTGCTGGACAGTGGGTTAGGATTGCTGCCTTAGTTCCCTGAGAGTAAGCTCCATTGACACATTGGAATTTACTTCTGAGTAAACATGTATAGGACCATGTTGTTAATATACTTTTCCTTCACATGATATATATGCTCTGTATTTAACCCATTTCTGCCCAGTCCACAGGCATACACATCTGCCCAACGTTGCGTATACGCAACAGGGATCAGATGTGTACACCTGTGGGCTGGGCAAAAATGTGCTAAATGTGCAAGTACCATGCAGACAGCATAGTTTCAGTTATATGTACAATTTACACACAAATGTGTGTAACTGAACCACAATGCTATTTTTGTTTTTTTTAATTGAAAGCAGTTTCAAGAAAATGTTTATTTTTGATGATTGACAGGATAGGAGGGTGCTTATCACTTTCCCCACCCTAAGGGCCCAATCCTATTCAGTTTTTCAGTGCTGGAGCAGCTGTGCCAATGGGGCATACATACTGCCTCCTTTGGTGGGGCGGCAGTTACAGATGCCTCCTCAAGGTATGGGAACATTTGCTTCCTTACCATGGGTCTGCATCGCTGTTGTACAGGTGCTGGAAAGTTGGATAACATTGGGCCCTAAATTGATCCAAATATCTATCCATCCGTCTGAGATCAGTAGACCAATAGATGGTGATTGTTCCAATGTCTGTGAGTTTGGTGGCTCAGAAGGGATTTGAATGTGTCTCCCTGGTCCTATTCCAACTTTTTCTTTTTGGATAGAGTGGTGTGGTGCAAGTGCTGGCATGTACAGTATATTGGGGTGTGGGTGGAAGATATGTGTGTATGGATGGGTGAATGGAAGGTGTGTGTGGGGGGTGGAGGGAGGGAGCAAACGAGTGAGCATTTATTTTTTGCCTGCCCGCATTGCTCAACAGTAATTTTGCAGTAGTGCCCATCAACCCTTCTCAGAGTTTCTTTGGCACTGTGTTGCCCACAGAGTTTCTGTGGCATTATGGATCATCCAAAGGGGGCAGTTCCTCTTCATAAGGGGTAGAGGAGAACATTTAAGGTTTACCTCACAGACAGCATTTGGAGATCAATAAACCAAGGGGTTTATGGTCTCTTATAGGAAACAGAGAACTATAATAGGGTATTTGCCCCAATATTTTTTAATGTCCGCTAGATTTTGCAGTCTACCCCTCAGGTCTGTTGTTGGTCAGATGTTGGTTCTTTGTTGGGGACCAGAGCAAGGAGAGGGTGAAGTATGAGAGTGAGTTCTCTCCTTGTGCCCACTCTATGCTATCTCTTCTCCTTTTCCTCCCTCTCCTCTCCTTCCTGTATCCTCCTTAGTTCGGCCTCTTAAAAGGCTCCTGCACCAGGTTTACCCCTGCCCTGTAGAGATCACTGTCATTTGCTGTGCTGATGGCTTCTCATTGTTTCTAGGTGCACAGCAATGACATCATTGGTGCAGCAACAAACTTACTGTGGCTATTCACCTGAGCTCCTTATGGCTTTTTCAGGGGCTGGATGGGACCCAGGAGCCCTCAGACCCCACAAGTTTGGGGACCCCTGCCCAGCTCTGGATCCCATAATGATTTAAGGATGCAGAAATGTGATAAAACTAAAGTAAGGACATAATTTTGGAGCTCTTGTGCGTAATGAAGGTCCTAGTCTAGAAAGAGGGTGCCTGTGGGGAGACATGAATTGAGGGCGCAACCCTGGCTCACACTTGGGCTGGCGCAAATCCTTTGTGCTGCCCTGGGGGTGTCGCAGACATGCCATAAGGCACGTCTGCAACAACTCAGGAGGAAACAGAGCCAGCACACAGACATGCACTGTCTCAGTGAGGCCAAATCCAGGCCCCGCACTACCCGGACCCAGTAAGGAAGGGTCAGCCAAGAGCGGCCAGCGCAGGAGATTGAGGAGGGCGGGGGACGGTATAATGGGGGTATTTCAGGGAAGATGGTGGGCGGGGCAGTGGGCAGGGTGGACCAAGGGGGTGTGGAACCAGACTCTGGCACTTAGGCTGGATCCCAACTCCTGTACCCGGTGGGTCCACCCAACCCAGGCTGCTTGGATTTGCATCAACGATTTCACTGGCATAATTCCAGGTAGCCCCATAGGGCTGACTGCAGCACAACACAGGCTAAGGGGAGTTCATTCCCCTTACTCCAACTTGTGCCGCAGCCGGCTTTGCACTGGATATGGGGCAGGCCACTTGGCCTGCCTGTTCCAGCGCTGGTTAGGATCAGGCTATGAGACATATAAAATTATGCAGGGGATGGATAGAGTGGGTAGAGGGAAGTTCTTTTCTTTCTCGCACATCACCAGAACCAGGGGACATCCACTAAAATTGACAGGTAGAAGAGTTAGAACTGAGAAAAAGAAGTATTTCTTTACCTAGCACATAATCTGTAGAATTCCTTGCTACAAGATATTACAGAGGCACCTGGCCTCTTTAAAAGGGAATTGGATAGATTTATGGAGAAAACATCCATCACAGGTTACAAGTCATAATGACCATATTCAACATCTGGGTTTTAGAGGTAGCCTGTTTTTGAATGCTAGATTTAGGGGAGTGGCAACAGGCTACAGGTATCTTGTTGTCTTATGTGCTTCCAAATGCACTTTGTGGGCCATTGTGAGATACAAGAAGTTGGACTAAGTGGGCCCTTGACCTGATTTAGCAAGGCTCTTCCTATCTTCTTAAGTTTCTTAAACTATTTTCAATTTCATTCAATTTCATTCATTCATGTGAATTTCATTCACATTATATTCCAAAGAGCCAATATGGAGGAAAAAAATACCTAATTTGTATTTTCTATTTAGCTGACTTTGTTTTTGTTTCCTTGCTCTTTAAATGAAACTACTATGTGATCTTTTAAGATTTTAGGCCAAATCATGATTAGGCTCATGATTTAAAAGTGAGTTATTTCCTTCTCTAATACATTCCTCTCTATGACATGAATTATTCAGCTTGTATTGGATAATATCCTAAAATACAGAAAAAGGGTTTGGGGGATAAAATACAGTAGCCATTTTTCACATTATTCCATTTGCTGCTCAATCAAATTGATGAAAACTCATTTACACATTATGAGAGCATGCCAGTAACCTTAATGATTGTTCATTTATGTAAACAATTATCAGTCTTTTACTAGGATAGGTGAGGTTTGTCTGTAGGGAACTGGAGTGCCATTTATCATCACTGAGAAATTGGCAAGATATTTGGAGTCATGAGTTACAGCAGTAGTACCGTAGATACCCGCCTATAGTACGTGAAATTTTTGCCAAGTAATCCAGCTCCAGTTCTCACTTGGCCTGATCTCCGGGTCAATCAGAGGGCAGAGCCTTTCCACTCTGAACAGTTTCCTTTCTCAAGTGGCAGGCAGGCAGGCAGGCACCAAGTCTCTCAAGCAGCAGGCAGGCACCAGGCAGGCAGGACAGAGATCCTTTCTATGGCAACTGGGAAATTCCAGCCAAAGTTTACCTTTTCATCTCCTTCCTTCTGCTGCAGCCTGGTTCTGGTTCTGCTTGGCAAATGCTTGCAAAGCAGGTCTGTTTCTTGAAACACCAGGATGGGACCCTCCTGCCCAGGCTACAATTCAGTGCACCCTTACTTCAGAATAACATCCATGGAAAGCAGTGGGTCTACTTCTGAGTAAAAAGGGCTGCAAATATATGCAGCTGCATCTCTCGGCTGCGAATTGAATTGCACACTCCCAGTTATGTGCTATATGCTGTATGTACAGCTTCTGGCTTAACACACCAGACACCTCAAAGGTGGATTTGATTCATGGTTCAACCTTCTTCACTGGCATATCCCTTGGCAGCCCATTTCCATAAATTGTACCCTTCCTATTAGCAAAATGTTTGTAATTAGTAAGACAAGCCCTCATCTCCTCCATATGAAAGCCCAGACTTCATGTATTCATCACATATTTTCTCTTTTTATCTGTTTGAAGAACAGAAGACTCTGCCTTTGCACTGTTTTGCGCCAGAAGTGTGCTGAGAAATTCTGGGTGATTGATCAATTTCCATATTATGTTTCAGCTTTTTTACTGTGCTGGTTTTCAATCACTGGTTCATACATGAATTGTTGACCAAAAAGTAACTATTGGTGGAACTTTCACAGCCAACTAGCTACCTCCTTTCTAGGTCGTGCATTCTGGAGCATGGCCTGCCTTTTTCTGCCATTATTCCATTCTTTTTCAAGTACCCCTAAAGGTCCTGTTGAGTGTCCCTGGGAGTATATGAATTCCAGGTTGGGAACTACTGGTATGTTGTTTACAGTGCACTTACTCTGATAGTGTTTACAAAAAGGTGGTGAAGACCAGAATTTAAAAAGAATAAAAATGTATCTTATGATCTTTTACTGTGTTTTTAATAAATTAATCAGACAAAACTATAGTCAGACACCCCCCCCTAAGTTTAACCCCCAACTTATCCGAGGGGCATAGAAAATTCCATGATTGTTGGCTCAGAACTTGCCCTCGACTTATCTGTGGAGTCGGCTTATAGGCGGGTATCTGCGGTAGTTGGAATTCAGTTTCCTGTCACAATTTTTCCCAGAAGTGGGTATCCATTCAGTTCACACACACACACCCTTATCACAGTCCTTATCATGCTTTGGTGATTGTACAATGTGCCTGCCTCCCTTTTTGGCAAACTTTTGTGAGACTTGAGTACACAAAGAGTTAAGTGCCTCAGAAAATACATTGCAGGCTTCATGAGTAGACTGTAGTATCACCTAGATTGGTTTTATTCTGAGAAAGATTCCTCCAGGCCTCAGGAAAACAGATCCTCTCTGACACAACTAAGTCTGAGATAGCAAGCGTAACATGATAATGCACAGATGTTCTGCTTGGCATATGACAAAAATACAGTGTCCACTATGGATACTTGAAAGTCACCCCAAAGGAAATGCTATCAACATAGTAAAACATAAGAACTGTAGTTCACAGGCACTTGTTTATAATTGGATAATTTCAACCTGACATATAAAAGCACATCTGATTTGAAGGCAGTTCATTTAGAGCTTGAACACACGTGGAATCCTAAACAGGTGTGAATAGTTCAACATTTTTTTTAGCATGGGAAAGACATCTGTGCCTTGGCTTAGGTGTTTTTCAAATGTGCAGCTCGATCCTATGCATGACTTGGAATTAATTACTTGGAATTAAGTTCCACTGTGTTCAATGGGACTTATTCTCAGATAAGTGTGCACAGGATTACAGCCTTAAACTCTCCTTTTTGTTTTATATTCTTTCATTCTAAAATTTCACTTGTGAAACTGAATAGGGAAATAAGATACAACCATGAATAAATCAACAGGAATAAACTGAACAAAAGCAACTTTATACTGGATGGTGTTTACTTATTGATGGCTTCTTTATGAATACTAGATTTTAGGAAAGAACTGGAGACTTGTTTAGTTCCCAAGTACAGCATTTGTATTTTGTGACAACTGAATTCATATTGTTATTTTTCTCTTCTTTCTTTATAAACTTTTTGGCATTTCTGTGTTTCCATATTTTATTCAAGCAAAAGTTATACATTCAATTATTATAAAACAAGGAGTAAATTATTTAAGATTTGACATGTAGAAAGTCCCATTTTGAACTAAATATTGGTATGAATATTGGTATGAACTAAATATTGGCTATGGGGAAGGAATGACATTGTAACTAATAGCCCTTTCCTATGAAGTGTGATCAGCAACAGAACAAGCATTCTGCTGCTGGAGACTGCTGAAAAGCAGTTGTAAAGCGCTTACTGGTAATGCACTGAGTAGCACACTGCTGGGACATCAGCAGAAAGGCCAAAGCCTTCCTGTCTGCATTGTTGGCTCTTCTGCTACCTGCTAGGGTAGGTAAGACAGCAAGAGAGGGTGGGGGTGTGAAACCCAGTGGGGAAGAGGGTGTGACGGGCTGGGGAGGTTGCAGGAGGGGGTGGATCTGGCTGCAGTGGTACATGCCAGATCCTATCCCCCATTTTTGCTGCCCCCCATCCCCTCCCCCCGTCTTGCTTTAGCAAAATCCCTGGCTCAGGTCCGAGGAGGCCTGTTGTGAGTCAGGAGGCTTATGCTGGGATCAGGGGAGTTTAAATCCCCTTTCCCTGCTGAAGCCTCCCAATCCACCCCCTCCCCACCTCTGGATGCAGCATGCTGTTTTTGACTCAGCTGCACCAGTTTGGAGAGGGTGGAGAATAGGATTGGGGTTTAAGGGTATTTTCCCACAGGAGGCTTAAAGTTTCATTAGGGATTCTAATGCAAATCTACTAGAAGGAAATGTCTCATCAATTCCCAGTTCAGCCATGAACCCCTGAGTGACCTTAGTGTCTCACACCTTTACCTTGACCCTCTCTGTATAATATCTGTGTATTTTAATAATTGAACTATAAACTCTCATTAAGCTATGCAACATTAGTACATTTATAAAAATGTTCCTCAATCCTGAACGGTCTCCTTCCCTTCAACTCCCCAGGAACTTACAGGCTGGGGGATAGATGTTGCAATTAAGGAGTGTAGACCATGGTGGAAGTCTCCTGTGTGCCTGGAAAGACTCATCTTCCAAAAAGAGAGGGGGAAGAGATGAGAGCCAAAGGCATGTGCTGTGGGGAAAATGCTATAGATCCTTCCAGACAAAAGAGGGGAGAGGAAGCTATGGGGAGCATCCAAATGCCAGTGGCTGGAAAGAAACCTATCAGCTATCATCCAGCTCCAAAGTTCTATTTCCCACCCTGGTTTTGCCCCTGATGGACAGATGTGGGCCAATGGGGAACTGTTGATAATAAGAAGTACTCTGTGCATGTGAAATGTGCTTGTCCTTCAAGAAACCACCGGAGCCAGAAATAGTGTGGAGGCAAGCTGTTATTTTGAATGGGGTGTTTGCCCCTTCACTGCTTTGAGGGAGAGCCAGAGAAGGACATGTTGTAGTGACTGGTGTGGTGACGGAGAAATATTATATGCTTTGATATTTCATACACAGTAGTTAGATTTGATACTAAAAATTGACAGTCCTGCAGCCAGCATTCTGCAGTTGTCTGGCAGTGGGCATGTTGTTATGACAGCTGTTGGAAAATGTTATTTCAGAGTGCCACCTTTCCCTCTCTTCAGAATTAGATGTTGTGCTTTTTGATTGTTCCTCATGCAGCTAATCTAAGCTTGACCTGTATTCCAAGCACATTTAAAGTACACGCAAAGTTGTTACACTGTATGTTCAGGTAGCAAAATTCTCACCTGATGTGCAACACATGGCATTTATTTTTCTTTCATTCCAACTCCCAAACCACCCCATTAGTTCTAAATTTTGAACCAGTATTCCCTTTCTAAACAATGTTTTGTTAGCTGGGGTCAGCTTGACTTGTCTAGTGACTCTCTAAACCTGATTGTTATATAATAAATTCATGTTTTTTCATGATGCTTGACTGCGGGAATTCTTAGAACAGTTCTACGTAAGCCAAGTGTACAATGTACAGGATTAACATCAACTAAATGGTGTGTCTGGAAACCTTTGTGTATCACTAGGTATACAAACTAAGTGGGACTTCTGCCACGATTTGCTTCTCTTCTTTTCATTAACAGAAGGAAGGTTCATACCGAATTTAAAAAACATGCATTAAAAAAAAAATTAGAGATAGCAGCATGGCTGGTCTATCCATGAAGTGAACAATGCTGTTGCACTGAGCAGCATACTGGGGGTTAGTGAAAAGCAGACTCCTATCCTATCCAACTTTCCAGCCCTGGTGCCCTGGTGCAGCTGCAATGCAGCTCCTAGGCAAGGGAACAAATGTTCCCTCACCTTGTGGAGGCCTCCCTAACTACCCTCTCACCACAGGACACAGCTACACCAGGGTTGGAAAGTTGGATAGGATTTGGCCCAAAACCATCTTCCTTTCATACCATTTATTTGGTCTATGGTTGCTGCTAATAATATTTGTATCTCGCTTTTCAACCAAAAGCAGGACATCACAAAGCATTTTACATAGCAAAATAAATAAATGCATTGTTGCTTGTCCCCAAAAGCTTCACAATCTAAAACAACCCCCCAAAAAGGTTCCAGCAGCATAAGAAAAGAGACCAAGCTAGGGAGAAGGACATTTGATCTCCCCCCGCTACATATAAGAGGACATCACTTTACAAGGAACCTCATTGCCCAGCTAGCCAGGGTATACAAACCTGTGAGCATTATACATCATGTAATTGCCCACAGGAGCACAAAACTGGGTGTGATTTTCTGGTCCTAGTGAGCTTGGCACTTCCTTCTATGTTTAAAGAGCCAATGTGGAGGAAAAAGCCTAGTTTTGGGGAGGGTGGTGGCAGTGGCACTACAGAAGACAGCACTACTGGGCTATTTCAGAGAGCCCAATAGCTTCACCTGGCTCTTAAATATTATTTCCCCAGGAAATCACAGCCAGTTTCATCCTCCTGTTGGCAATTACATGATCTATAATGCTCAAGGATATGATAAATGGTATGAAAATAGTTTACTGAGAGCAATTTTAACAATATGGCATAAAAATATAGTTTGAATTTACTTTTCATAAAGATGGGGGAGTACCCTCAGGTTAAAATCCTATACACAATTACTGGAGAGTAGGTTCCATTGATAACAAGAGGACTTTTAAGTAAACATGCCTAGGACTGGGCTGCTAGTCACTGTCCTGCTCCCATAAATCACATGACAAGGATTGGGCCACAAGAGTCATATCGAGTAACTTGAATCATATCTTGAATCATTCCCTGAAACAAACTGGTAACTAATGCTGCTGAAATGCCAGTGACAAGTCATCATAGATTCATTTTGCACAGTCAGCACTGAAGCAATTGCATTTTGTATCAGCTAAAGTTTTGTAAACTGAAATTACAACAAATATTATAACTCAAACCATTAAAATATTTCTAGTTTCTGTTTCCTAATGTAGTGTAATGATAAAACGTCTACTTCTTTTGCTAGTTTGAATACTACCCATGTAGTATGTTTATAGTTTAGATATATGAGATAGTGAACATATTTGTGTGTTTCTAACAATGTCAGAACTATGGCTGTAATATCTAAGCAGTATATAAAAGCGATAACATTACACAGGGCCCAATCCTATCCAACTTTCTAGCACCAGTGCAGCCACAACGAAGCCCCAAGGTAAGCGAACAAATGTACCCATACCTCCAGGAGGCCTCTATAACTGCCTCCCCACCACAGGATGCAGAGCATGCCCCATTATCACAGCTGCACTGGCACTGGAAAATTGGATAGGATTGGGCCCACAGTCTTTAAGAAGAAGCATCAGAGAACCAGGAATTTACTTCAGCTGAGCTGTTAAGCGCAGAGGCATAAAGAATAGATCGAAAAAGGAATAATTCCTTAAAGTATCTAACCTTATGTGGGTATACACAGCCAAAAAGACACTGCCATTTCATGTTATGGAATACTTGTTTTTCTGATGTAAAGGGCATTTCCAGGTGGGCTCCTTGCAGCGGCAGCTAATTGTTGCTTCTCCACTTGCAGTTGTATATAGAATTGAAATGTCAGAATTCAAGGAACTGATCTACAAAAATTCCTTTCTAAGCCTCACACCCACAGGTCTTGCCCATTCTGAGTAGGGCTGGCATCTAGCAATCACAGTCAGGGCACATCTGTCAAATATGTGAACAGTAATGGGAAAAGATTAGATAATTTGGGAGACAAATGTGTTTTTTTGTTTTGTTTTTAAATCATTGCTATCTTGCCAGGAATTTGGATCCAAGGGCTGGCAAATACCTAGCATTGGCTGGCTACACAGAAGGAAAATATGGTGGCCTTGCTGAGCAACAGCTGTCATGACTGAGGGAAAACATGAGAAATGGGAGGTTTATAGGAGGAAGCAGCACAGAATTAGCTCTCTGTTGTCGATTTTTCCCAGGTCAGGAAGATTCTGGACTGATGGGGTTCTGATTTGAACTGGCTGCATTTCCATCCTCTGATTAGCAGTCCCAGTGATTCAAGGAATCGGTGCTTAACCTGCAGGGCTTCTGGCTTGAGCCAGAAGTAGTGACATACTTTTTGATCCATATGTCCTTGGTATTGTGCTCTGGAGTTTAATGAGGGCCAAAAGGATGAAAAACAGGGTTTAGTAACTGTTACATTTAAATGTTTATTATTTTGGGCAAGGAGGTGAGGCTCAAGTCATTTGGCAGTGGAGATGAAACACACACTCCAAGCACTTTGGAAACAGACTCCTGCTGTTCAGCCCTCACAAAACCTGAAGCTAGACAGTGCAACTTGAGAGTGGAATGCGGTACAGAAAGATGCCTGCCCATCCCTGCTGCCTGTGGCACTCCAATTTCAGCTGTAAAGTTTTTCAGTGCTGAAGTTCACCAATGCGCCATCTACTGTTCTCAGAAAGTAACTGCATGAAAACGCTTATGATGATTTGCCTCCTGCACTGCAGTACTTTGCATGTGGACCCTATGCCCCTCCATCTGTGATGATCCCCACTAAAATGCAAATACAAAATGCAAGATACCATGGATATTTTTGTTAAAGTGGTTCCATATAATATAAATCAGCAATAAACTATAACTAGAGGTGGGAGAATATGGTGATAAAATAAAAACACAGCTTTTTCTCATTAAAAAAAGAAAAGAAACCCAACCAAAAATCTTTACAAAAACTGTTTTATTTGGTTTATTATTTATTAAGTTTTATTTATTGGGGGTGTATGGGCAATGATTATCACCTATATCACCTTTTATATCACACTTTTAAAATGATTATAATTTACAATTATAGTATAATTTTGAATAAAAACACCTAACAGTGCTTCCTGCACTTCTAACTCTTGGAAAACACTGAAATCCACTGGAAAAAAAACAACTCTCCCACCTCTAACTATAATGGTTTCAGTTAAAGTTGCAGGGTCAATATAAAGGCTTGTTGCCATTGTTTCTCTGTGGGTAGTTTATGGTACGTAAATTAAGGAAGAAATAGAGCTAGTAGGGGCTGAGAAGCACCTGGCTCTTATGTTCAGAGGGAAAGCAACCATTCTTTTTCATCCTAGCATAGGATCTCTCTGTGCAAACAGTGACTATTGGCTAGTGTTTCATTGGCTAATTTTTTTTTATAGATCATGAGCCCTTCTAGGACATATCCTTTCATTTGTTCTGCTATGTAACAGCCCAATCCTATCCACACTTTCCTAGGAGCAAGCCCCATTGACTCTAATGGGACTTACTTCTGAGTAGACATGCATAGGATTGGACTGTAAGCCATTTTATGAACTGGTTGAAAGCAGTATAATTATCAATAGTAATACATTTTAACAGAGGCTCACCCATACCTACCATTCAATCCCAATTCCACACCTTTAAGATGCATCCAATCACAGCCATTATATAAATAACTGGATGCCAAGAATGCAAATAGATTAGGACAAAGTGTTTCATCCTTCCACCCAGAATTGTTAAAGCAGCATTCTGTCCTTATCTGTTCAGCTCTGCCCTTCTTACTGCTAAAGCTGTGTTAACTACATTCTTCCTATTGTTATTTGCACTCTAAAGAATTGAACTGCCTATGCATTATTCTCCTCTGTGAACTTGCATTAAAGGCCATAGTGCTGAAATTATATGTATCATGTTCTTATCTGTCCCTAGAAGAAACCAAAATTACCTTTACAATGTAAAAGTTAATCTAATGGAGGGGTGTTAGGTGTCTTTTAATACAAGTGACAACGCAGACATGAGAATATAAAATTTATCTACATATATTAAGAAAACTCAGGTGTTTGAATGTCAGTTTATATGTGAAATGAGGAAAAGGCACTGCTTTCTACACACTTGGGAGACTCCTAAGGTATAGAAAAGTACACAAGTTTCAAATTAAAAGGAAACTTTTAAAGAAAACCACCTTACATGGATTAAGCATGCTTGGTTTTCCCAAGGAGCCATGGGAAAACCAACAAACCTGGGGATATGAGGGGAGAAAAGGAAACTGGCCTACTTGAGCCTTTACAAACTTATTCTATACCGTGGAGAGGGCATTTAGGGTTGATGTGATAAACACTTTGTTGTGGAGTCTGTCTGTCTAACTAATGGGCAGCCCAATCCTGAGCTGCCTGGCACATAGGGCTGAAGCTGTGTGAATAATGTCTGCCGCTGCATCCAGCATACCCCAGGGACTTTAGTCCCCTTCCCCTGGGTGAAGTGAGTAACCCCATTGTGGGGCTCAAAGGTCAGCATAGAATGAAGAGCCTCCAATTTGGGCAGGTGGGTGTTCTGCCAGATTCCCAGTCCAAGCTCCACCTGGAGAATTATGCCCACTTTTAGCTAATTAGCTCCACTTCTTTCCTCAAAAATGACCCTGGTTCTGCCCTGCAGTACTGCTAGACCCCACCACTAGGGTAGCTTGCCTGTTTAACCTACAGAGGTCCTCCTTCCTGCCAGCAGCCTCCCCTTGGTCCTCAGCAGGTCTTGGGCATAGCAGCCAAACACCAGTCTTAGTCTCTCCAGTAGTTTCTGCTCCAGCAGCTTTCAAAGTCCATTCACACATCAGTTCTAGCAGTCCATTAGCCATCAATTCCTTAGTCCATTAATGCAGTCTCCCCTGCCTCAAACTTTCCTGCTACCCACAAACCCTTCCTGCCTCAGGTGCTCCTTATACCCCTGAGGGCCCTAGTGCCTTCAAGTGGCTGCAGCTGTGCAGCACACTCCCTGAAAGCCCAGGCCTTACCCTTAAAGGGGCCACTGCTGATACAACATCTATCGCCTTGCCAGATCTTCCGAAATTCCAATACAGCGGCCCAACACATAGGCTCAGGATTCAGTGGGGCAAAACTCCACCAGTTCCACCTCCCTTCCGCCCCACTCCCTCCACCCGGCATGCCTCCTCTCCACCTTCACTCTGCCTTCCCCCACCCTGGAACACCTCCTCCCCATCTCCATCCACACGCTCACTTACCTCTCCATTGCCCTGAGGTCCACACGACCACCAAGCAGCGGAGCTTCGGTGCTCCACTGGTGCTAGCCCAACACCAGCCAGCACTAGGCTAGTACCCATGCTCCGCTAGTGCTAGGGCTGCAAACGTGCCTTATGGCACACTTGCAGCAGTGTGCGCCCTCTATAAGCAGGTGCGCACTCTTTAGGATTGGGCCCTAACTAACTAACCAATCAATTAGAAAGTTATGCTCTGCTTTTTCCAATGTAAGTAAATCCTCAAAAATGAAGACTTCAATCATTCAGCAAGTCTGAGAGAAATTTTGTTTGTCAGAATGCTTCATATATTGTATTATAAGTCATATCTGACTCCACCATATTAAAGTTTTGAAAGCAGCTCTTTAATTTATCATCAACTTCTTCGTTCTCCAGCCAACTGCCTTCCCCCAGATTTAAGGGGAATAGCAGCTGAAAAGAATTTGAAGTCTTTGGAACTTCAGAAGTTGAACAGTGTATCTCATTCCCAGTAGTACTGCTTTCCTGGGAGATTATTGGTTCAGGTCTGTCAATCAGGAATTCTTTTTGCTGTTGCTTGTCTCTTGCCTGAAAAGAGATGACTCTTTAGATGATGTAAATTTAAAACATTTTTTGATACATGCAGTAGCCCAACTAAGACATTCTTGATGTGAAGAAATAACACATGGAGGGATGAGCAAGTTCACAATGGGAGGCCCTATTTTGATTGTTTCTCTGTGCATAGCTCCAATGTGCATTCTAGTTGCATATGTTGAGGCTTTGGGTGTGTAATATGGTAATTTGTATTTTGTATCATGGTTCAGAGAGATCAATTTCATGTCCTGCCTGTCTGCATGCAAGCTCTGCTCAAAGGAATGATCAAGATGGGGCCTACTGAAACAATCCCAATTTCCGCACTCCTCCTTACATTGATTATAATGTACACCAAGACCCAATCAAAACATCTTGCAGCGTATGTGAGTCAGCTGAGCCAGTAGAATTCTGTCCCAGTTCATATGGGGGGGGGGGCAACAACCATATGCTAGAATCCATCCCCATGCAAAAATTGTCTTGCACATAGTGTACAGAAAAGCAGGGAGAAATCTGTGCAAAATCTTTTCTCCAGTAAGCTGATTTGTTACATTCAGTGAGAGTTTTCTTGCATGGAGAGGCATTCTAAAATACGAGTCCCACCAGCACTCTGAAGTGGAACAGTCTAGAATTCTACTGTCTTGGCTTACCGCCTCGTCCTGTGCAATATGTAGACTGGGTCTGAGGATGCCTGAAAATGACTACTGTGTTTTTTGCTACTTTGATTTTTCTATTCGAGTTAATTGGGTCTATTGGTGCAAATGACACAGAATTTACCCAGTTTATAGGAAGAAAAAAGAGAGTATTTTGGTTATGAGATATTTTGCAAGCTTCTACCATTTTGATTGTTGAAAATTATCCCATCCATAGTAGTGAGAGGTAAATTTGGTTCAAAAAGGGAATAGAAATTTCTCTAATTTGAATATATGTTGTGATGATACATACATTATTGATTATTGGTTATTCAGATTGTATACTGAATGGGGTCAGAAAGGTGAATTTAATCTCTTTTTAAGAAAAGTTGCCTTGTTTTCAGTGTCCTCTATTGTTAAATTGTTTGCTTTCTTCCTTTTGATTTCAAGCTTTTCCAGTTTGGCTGGTGGTTTCTGCAGTGTCCTTTCTGTAGTTACCAACTGTGAATATAGATATGGAAAATGTCTGTATCTCTGTATGTGAAGGACATCAGCAAGGAAGGGGAATAGCCTATTCTACTCTGCTCACCCATGTGAGGAATTTAAATACAAGTGTGTCCCTGTATCTGCAGGGTTTTGTTGAGGAATCTCCCGTGGTTACCTGAGACCATGGATACAGGCCAACGCCTGCACCCCCACCCTCTGGAGGTGAAGGGAGCTCTGCTTCCCTGTCTCCAGAGGGTCCTTTGAACCCAGCTCAAAACATGTGACTTCCAGTTTCACAGAGAAACAAGAAGTGATATTTTTAATTCCTTGTAAGGCATTAGGTGGCCCAGGATTTCTCCATGAAACCGGAAGTCATGTGTTTTGAGCTGCTGAATTCAGTCTGAGCCTAGTAGAGGCTGCAGATGGATGTCTGTGGCCTCTGCTGGGCTCAGAGGACCCTCCAGAGGCGAGGCAAGGGGGAGTGCATGAGGGGCCCCACGGACCCCATCTGCAGATACAGGCTCTGCAGATACGGCCCTCCCCGTACGTAGTAAACTTGAAAAAAATATGAAAGAATAACCAAGTAGACAGAAAATGATAAAATTACACAGCAACACTTACTAATATAAGTTTAAATTAGATTGTTTCCAGTGAGTAAGATAGGATTACAGCATAAGTTCTACTGAACACAATGGGCTTCTGAGTAAAATAAATGTTTTCAAACACCTCTACTCATAGGTCACAGTAGAAAGCATTAATTCAAATTTGCAAGTGGTTTTAGAAGTTACTTACTGTGGTGTCACCTGCTTTTCTGTTTTGAGAAGTTGTATTCGGGGTCTTGATTATTCCTTGCATCCTAAGCTCCTCCAAGATATCTGATGATGTCTGTCTGTTCCTACTGCTTAAGGTCACTGGTTTCTTGGCCAATTCACCTTTGATATCTTCACAATGAGAATGTTTAAAATTATAATCTTTTCTTATTAGGGATAAAGGAATTGATCACTTTGACTTCACAACCAGTTTTTTGGTTCTGGAAGGTTGTTTTTATTTATGCAGAATACTGAACGTGAAAATGAATAAAAAAGTTATGTACCAATCAATGTCTCCACTGAGGCTTAAACATAGAAATCATATGGACCTCAGACAGGCCCCCTACTCACAAATGAATTTAAATTGGCGGTCATTAAACACTTAGTACACAATTTACCAGAAATATCCAGAGCTAGAAATCAATATATGCTGTGGTGCTTTTGTGTAGATCTTCTTATTTTCTTTTTTAGTGACTATTTTCATCAACGTGTACAAAATATTAAACTTAAGATGTCAAGGCTGTCCATATCTATAATGGTAAATATGCTAAGTTATAAACTTTAGCCAATATGCTGTCAACGCCATTAAATTGTATATCCCTTTCCTGAGCATGCTTAAAGTGGATCTATTTTTCTGCTGTCACAATTTATCAAACTGTTCCCAAACTTTCTCTATTTTGGCCCAGTGCTTAATTTCCGGGACCATGCATACCCCCTTTGATAGACTGATGGCCCACTCCTATCCTCCACCCCTCCCTGCTGGTGCTGCTTTGTTGAAAAGGCACACCCTGTATCCAGAGGATCAGGAAGCTTCAAAGGGGAAAGTGGATTTAAATCCCCTTACCGCTATGTAACCCTTCTACTCTGCAAGGGGTCTCCTCTGACCTGTGTCAGCTCTTTAGCTGAAGGAGAAAAAAGAAAGGGGGCAGGGAGGCTGTGAAATGGGAGGGTAGGATCTGGTGCATGTCATCATAGTCTGATTCATCCCCTTCTGTGGCCTCCCTACCCCCTTTTCCTCCCCTGCCCCATTTCCCCCTTCCCTGCACCTTCCCCGACCCTGCTGTTGCCTTACCTGCTCCAGCGGGTCCACGGAGATCTGCCAGTGTCCGGGGAATGCTGCCACCTCTTGCAACAGCACTCCCAGAATGGCTACGAACTAAGCACTGCGTGTTCTGCTCGCAGCCATTTTACGGCAGCAGAACTCTGTCCCACTGTTGCAAATGGCTGTCTATGACAGCCCTATCCCAGATAGGATTGGCCTGTGCTAATTAAAAACATCCTTTCCTTTGCACTGACATGCACTGACAAATTATGCATGGGAAGGATAGAGTGGATAGAGAGATGCTCTTTACACTCTCACATAACACCAGAACCAGGGGACAGCCACTAAAATTGAGCGTTGGGAGAGTTAGGACAGACAAAAGAAAATATTTCTTTACTCAGCATTTGGTTGGTCTGTGGAACTCATTGCCACAGGATGTGGTGATGGCATCTGGCCTGGATGCCTTTAAAAGGGGATTGGACAAGTTTCTGGAGGAAAAATCCATTATGGGTTACAAGCCATGATGTGTATGTGCAACCTCCTGATTTTCGAAATGGGCTATGTCAGATGCAAGGGCACCAGGATGCAGGTCTCTTGTTATCTGGCGTGCTCCCTGGGGCATTTGGTGGGCCACTGTGAGATACAGGAAGCTGGACTAGATGGGCCTATGGCCTAATCCAGTGGGGCTGTTCTTATGTTCTTATGACATCTGGAACTAAACTCAGCAAAATCTTTTTAAAATCTTGTTCTAAGCCTATAAACTGTCGTGTCATAAATTATTTTAATAATTATTTCCTAATCTCTAGAAACTTGAAGGCAACTCCATTATAACTGTCACAAATGAGCATCCATTACAATATATTTCAATAGCCAAAAATATTTACTGTATCAATTCCTGTTCCAAAGCTATGCATTGCACCTTGAGCACAGCAACCCATAAAATTCCTCTCCTTTCTGGGCAAATAGACACTTTTAAAAATGATGGATCTCTCTGTGTTTAGCAAGGGGGGGTGCAGCTCTTCCTGTTCACCCCTGCACAGTGTCACTCCCAGTGTCTTTTTGCTGGTGTCTTTTTCATGTTTCTTTCTAAGAGCGCCTCAAAGACAGCAACCATCTTATTCTTTTTGCTATATAATGTTCCTGAAACCTTTTCATATTGTTGTTGTTGAAAAGTGTTGCATATATATTCTAAATAATATTTTTAAAATGGCACTTGAAGTACTTCTCTTTCTGCTATCAACCATGAAATGAGGGCTGGTTGAAGCTTTGGTACTGCCTAGGGACAACAGCAAATTTTGCCACCCTTCCCTACCTGCTGCCACCACCACACATACCCAGAGTGGAAGGCAGGGCCTGCACCCTGTACCCTCTTACATGTAGCTCCAGTGTGGTATCCCTTCCTCTGTACCGATCTTGTTTAAAATAAACAGTACAGAGCAATGCATTCCTGTCCCCAGGTATGCTTATGTATGTATATATTTTTTAAACAAGACCAGTGCGGAGGAAGGGAGACTACACCAGAGCTGCAAGTAAGGGGCACAGGCATGGATACAGGCTCTGGGCTGTCCTGTTCTTCCTCTCCTTGCTCACCTGGCTACTTAAGAAGCCAGGTGGAATAAGGAGGGAGTGCAGTGGCAGCTCCCCCCCTTCCTTCAGTGCTGATGGGGGAAGAGATAGGCTGCCACTGACGTTATCCTTTTCCTGAAGTTTGGAGCTTAGTGGGTGGCAGACAAGAGGGAGACGGTGGACCGATGTGGGGTACAGGTTACTCCTGCTCATCAATTCACCACTCCCCCAACTCAAAGTGAGACTTTCAATCCACTTCATGAGCAGGTCAACCTTGTACTGCTTTTGTGACAGAGGAATCTAGGAATACATACCTATGTCTAGTTCATTAATTTCTTCATTAGCTGATGGCATCCTTTCTGTGTTGCCTTCTGAACCTCCTTCAGCTACTGACCAACCTTGAGACTTATTGGCAACAGTTCCAAGAGATGCATCTTTTTTATTCTGAAAGATAAATGACATTTATGTGTACATCATTCCAATGGCATGTGTGTGCGCACGCGCGCGCGCGCGCACACACGCACACACACACACACACACACACACACACACACACACACACAGAGTTCATCAGTTTGTTGATGTTATTAGCCCAGGTATCTAAGAGCACAATCCTGTGCTGGGCCAGTGCAAGTGCTTTGCGCTGGCCTGGGAGGGTCGCAAACGTGCTGTAAAGCATGTTTGTACCTTCTTGAGTGATAGCCAGGCCAGCACAAGGATGTGACCTGGCCCGTGGAGGCTGCATGCAGCTTTTGCAGTGACGGACAGAGGTAGGTCCATGCCAGCCAAGGTTGGCCGGCGTGGGAATCTGGAGGGGTGTGGGAAGGGCAGGAAGAAGGCGTTCTAGGGCAGGGGAGGGCAGACCCATGGACAGGTGGTGGGAGAGTGGGGGTTGGGCCAGGACCTAGCACTTATGCCAGATCCTGACCCCATTCCTGAGCAGCCCAGAGCAGCTCACGGCTGCTTGGATCTGCACCACCTCTTTAGGTGGTACAGATCCAAATAGACCCATTGGGACTGCTATGGCTCTCCCCGGGGTAAGGAGAAACAATTCCCCTTGCCTCAGGCTGAGCCACTTTCAGTCCCAAACTTGGATATGGGGCAGGCCTGCCAACCTCCCTGTTCAAGTGCAAGTTAGAATTTCTCTGTAAATCTATTATATTCTCCAGCATTTTAGTGATCATCTTCTGTAATAATGTTTGGCATGTCTGTGATGAACAAGCAAATCTGCATATCTACGTTATCCACAGTACTGGAAATTGACAGGGATAACCAGAACAAGCTGTTCTGGGCACATCATTTTTCATCAACTATTTCCACAGATCCAAATCTGTTTTGTTTGTTCACATAGTTACAGTTATTGGTATGTAGTGAATAAAAGCATTCCGTAACTTCCTGGGAAATATACTGTTATGAGTTTGGATGTCTTTATTAGCTCTGATTTTGCCTGAGAAATTTGAATGGTGATCAGTAACAAAAGGGTTATAGTTGACCTTAAAGTCCTGACATCTATCTCCCTCTAGTTTTGGGAATGGGACATCCATCAGAACTTGGGAGGTCAGAGAGAAACTAGAAACAGACTTTGGATATTATTTAAAGTATTGGATCCTTCTCCTTACTTTCCCTTCCAATGGAGTGTAGAGGCTGAGAAAGCTGAGAGTTGTTAGCTGAGCTGTAAACAAATCTTATAAGGACCCATGTTGTTGCTATCGGAAATCTGATCAGTCAGTTTGCTACCTGCTTCAGGAGACTATTCCGTTATGCTCCTTTTTATAATCAAAGACATTACAAAGACAGTCACCACTGCACTCTGATTAAAGCAAAACTAAACCCTGCGGCACTGTAGTTGGTATTTCTTGCAGTGTCTGGGAGTAGAGAATACTCAGGAGTGGTCCAAGCTGATCCATCAGCTGAGCCCACCCCCAAATTCTGCTGCACACCCTTGCACATGTTGTAACCCACTCCTTACCCCTGCCAGCATGGAAACACTAGTATGCACTCCACACCACCCTCTCTGCCATCAGTATGCACCTCACCATCTTCTACCATCTGCTCCAACTCTGCCACTGCTTTCTGTGAAGCGGCTTGGGGGTGACAATCATGGAAGTGGAGCCTCTCTGCTGAGGACGTCTCCTGCCAGTCTGCCTCTTGAAGTGAGGTGTTCAATCAACTACATGGTTAGACCACCCCTGAAAATATTTAATATATTACCAGTCCCTCGACTTCTTTGCCATGATGTTGATTCTTGGGCGATTGTTGCTCAGCAATTACCCTGCTGGATGTGCTGCAGCCCATGGTGTGACAATGCTTCAATGGAAGCAGAAAAGACAGCTCTGTTTCATGTCTTTCTTAGGAACTGTGTGGGCATTGCACAATCACTATGGACTTAAGCTGTTGCCAGGGCCCGTTGCTACAATAGATCATATCCAGGAAATAGCTTTTGTCTAGTGTCTAACACACTGTAGCATAAAACATCTCAACCTAGGTGACCCTCTTTGCTTAGCATGAGTAGTTTTCTTGGATCTGATATGGACAGTATTAGTAAGCAACAGCAACAAGTTGTGGTGGATTATCTAAGAATCTTAGGGCCCAATCCTATCCAATTTTCCAGCACCAGTGCACCCACAACACAATCTCAAGGTAAGGGAACAAATGTTCCCATACGTTGAGAAGGCCTTTGTGACTGCCTTCCCACCACAGGATGCAGTGCATGTCCCAGTGGCATGGCTGCACTGGCACTGAAAAACTGAATAGGATTGAGCCCTTAGAGAGCTCAATTAAGGAAGAAAAAGTCATATGTTTACGCTCTCCTACATCGGTTTGCTTCCATATACTTTGCACTAGCAGTGATAAATAGAATATTCTGGGGAAAATGGCTGTTAGGGCTTATATTAATAGCAGAGACAGAAATCCTAATAAAGAATAAGATCTGAGAATATCTGCTTACAGGGAAACCTTTTAAAATGCACTGTGTACATTTATTTCTATTAATTCACAGTTTGCAAATGGTTTTCCAGACTAAAAATAAAGCTGAAACCTTGCTTCAGAAGTTTTGTCATATGAATCATAAAAACACTAACTATAGGAGATGAATAAAAAGGAAGCAAGGCATTTTGGTGCCATGGCTATGCAATGTTTAGATAACTGGTTTTTTTTAAAAAAAGAACTCAAAGCCTGCAAAACGACTTAAGTTATCTCTAAATACGATCCATTACTTAGTTTCTCATTGGCCAAACATTATTCATCTGTATTTTGAATGTATAGGAAATGTGAATTGGTGTATGTGTATGCGCCATGGCAGCTTACAGTATATACACATGTATAAGCTGAAAATGTTATGACTAAAACTGACCCTGAAAACATGGGTCAACTTATACACGGGTCGATATAGTAGATAAAGCTGAAATTTATAGGAGTTTCTGAGAAGTTTCTGGGAAGCTTAGCAGCTGTCTGGAGAAGTGGGGGGGGTGGAACTGGGCTAAGAAGCAGGATACAGGCAGTGGAGAAAAAGGAGAAATCTTACTAGTAAATATGGTCTTCAGAAGCAGCCATTTTAGCTTCTTCAAACAGGAGAAAGAGGGAAGGCACTTATGGAAATTGTAGTCTATATGAGGGTTGCTGCTATGGAAGTGCAGCATGTACTCCTCACAGAGCCTCCTCACAACTCCCATAAGCACCTTTCACTCTCTTCCAGTTTGGAGAAGAAGGTAAAATGCCTCCTTTTTTTCTTTTTGCTGCTGCCTCAGAACAGTTCCTGGCAAGTCATTTTCAAAGATTGTCACACACACACACCCTCAGTTTAGGGGTCTGGCTTTTAAAACACCAGGATGTCATTCTCATCTCCACCTGAAACAAAGTTCCAGGCTACCATTCAGTGCACCATTACTTAAGAATCATTGCAAAGAAAGCAATGGTTCTACTTCTGAATAAATAGAGTTGGCAACTGTGGGTGCAATCCTAACCCCTTATGTCAGTGCTTTCCAGCACTGGCATAGCGGTGCCAATGGGGCATGTGCTGCATCCTGCAGTTGGGTGTCACTCACGGAGGCCTCCTCAAAGAAAGGGAATGTTTGTTCCCTTACCTCAGAGCTGCATTACCCTTATGTCAGTGCTGACATAAGGGGTTAGGATTATGCCCTATGTGTAGCTGAGCTACCTCATGCTCATTGCTTGTCTCTCTGCTGTGAATTGAATTGCACACTCCCGGTTATGTGTTATAAGTTGTATGTTATATGTGGAGCCTCTGAGCATACCAGGCACCTTAAAGAAGAATTTGATTAATGGTTCCACTGGTATGTTTTTTATTATTATTATTATTATTATTATTATTATTATTATTATTATTATTATTATTATTATTAAACAGTATTTATATACCGCTTTTCAACTAAAAGTTCACAAAGCGGTTTACAGAGAAAAATCAAATAACTAAATGGCTCCCTGTCCCAAAAGGGCTCACAATCTAAAAAGATGCAAAAGAATACCAGCAGACAGCCACTAGAACAGACAGTGCTGGGGTGAGGTGGGCCAGTTACTCTCCCCCTGCTAAAAAAAGGAGCACCCACTTGAAAAAGTGCCTCTTACCCAATGAGCAGGGGTAATTTACTGTGCACTTACTCTGATTGTGTTTACAAAAAGGTGGTGAAGACTAGAATTTAAAAAGTTAATAAATAGAAATATATCTTAGGATCTTTTACTATATTTTTTATAAATTAGAGACTGTACAGTTCTTAGGTAACAATTACTGGTAGGTTATTTTTCAGGATTTGGCCTCAGGTAAAATCAGACAAAACTATAGTCAGACTCCCCCCCAACACCCCCCACCAACTTCGCAGAGGGTCATAGAAAATTCCATGGCTTTTGGTTCAAAACCTATCCCCGACTTATATGTGAAATCGACTTATAGGCAGGTACCTGCAGTATGTATATTAGGGTACTATTATTTCCCTTACTGTGCATATCATTGTAGGGTCTATAACATGTCAACTCCTGTCCTTGCTGGCAAATTGTGTTAAATTGTGTTGCCAGGTCACACCTTGAAGAATCTTCTGTATCTTTAACACAGGGGTGCTCACACTTTTTTGGCTCGAGAGCTACTTTGAAACCTAGCAAGGCCCGGAGATCTACCAGGGGGGAAGGAAGTGTCTGACAGACACCCCCTTTGATGTATGGAGCCCCTGCTGGACCAGGTCAGAGGAGGCCCACCAAGTCCAGCTTCCTGTGCCCCACAGTGGCCCACCAGATGCTTCAGGAAGCACACAGGAGGCCTCTCCTCTCTCCCCACCCCACATACTGGGGGCAGCCACAGGTCCCCCAAGAGGCACATGCCCAGCCTTGCTGCACTACGGGGGGGAGGAGCTCCCCACTCCCCGCCCCCCAAACTCTTTGTGGCTGCGCCCCGAGACCTGCAGGGAGAGGGAGGCGTCGCAGGTCCTCCTCAGAAGGGGCGGGGGGCTTCCCCGTTTCCATGGAGAGGGGCTGCGCATGCAGGTGGCAGGCGGGGGAGACACTGCTCCCACCGGCCCTCCTCCTGCAGCGGCGGGGTGGCTAGGGGGATCGTCTCACTTGTCAGCCCCGACCGAGAGTGGCAGTGGCCGCAGCACTTACCTCTGGGCTCCTACAGGGGCAGCTGGGCTGGGCATGGCTGGGCTGGGTTGGGCCGGACCTGACTGGAAGGGAAGGGGAGGGTCACTCGTGGCCTCCCGCGGCAACCGCCATCAGAACGACTCCATCTCAAACTCCCGCCCCTCCCCCCTTCCGCTACGGAGCCCTAGCAAGTGCCTCAGTCCAGTGCAGCCCAGCTCCCCCTCCCGCTGCCGCCCACTTTAGCTCCTGCTCTTCCGGCATGCAGCGCCACGAAACTGATGAAACCGACTAGAGTTTATTGCTGCATGCCTGAAGAGCAGCTAAAGTGTCAGTTTCAGTGTCAGTTTAGTGTCAGCTAAATATGTCAGTTTAGTCACTAGACGAAACTGACATATTAACAGGTTGGAGAGACAGGGCTCTGCGATCTACTCATTTTGCCTCGTGATCTACCGGTAGATCGCGATCCACCTATTGAGCACCCCTGCTTTAATAGGTTTGCAGCTGCCAAGGAGGAATGCAGCCATGGGTTCTCTTGCCATCTCCTCATATACTTCCCCTTCTGCATTATAGTAGGCAAAAGAGGGGGATGAGTGATGGAATGAAGGGAAGAAGAAACCATGACTGCATCCTTCTTTGTGGCTGTTAGACAGACAGGAATGCTTCCTGGGCTGCAGCTTAGCAACCCCAGTGTTAAAGTAGCACTCTCTGAGGCATATATTGCAAAGTAGAGGAGGCCTCATGCAGGGTGTGCATGACTGGGCTGAATTCCAAATCTCGCTCTTCTTTCATTGTGCTGTGCCAGCTATGTGTGTAATTTCTGTCCTCCACTGTAAATAGTAGGGAGTTCTCAAGGACACTGCTACTGCCCCCCCAACAGGCATGGCACATGGATCAACTCTTATTGCTGTCAGAGAGGTCTGGTGTGAGGCATTACAGATAATATTAGCAGATATATGTCAAAGAATGCCTTTGAGTGCAATCGTATCCAACTTACCAGTGCCAATGCAGCCATGCCAATGGGGTTGGAGCTGTATATTGCAATGGAGGGGACAGTCACGGAAGCCTGCTTAAAGTAAGGGAGCATTTGTTCCTTTCCCTCAGAGCTGCACTGACGCTGCATTGAGTGCTGGAAAGTTGGATAGGCTTGGACCCTCAGTCTGATAATGTATTCTGAAATCGCCCTGCAAAGTGGAATGCTCTTCCCCATTAAAGAATAAACCCTTACATTGCTTTATCTCTGGGGTTCCCAACCTGTGGTCCATGGACTGGTGGTCCGCAGCCCCCCCCAGGTGGTCCGTGACGTCTCTGGTGAAAAAAGAAAAAAACAAAGCCCTTCCAGGAAGAAAAAAAGCCTCTGCAGCACCAGCAGCCAATCAGAGCAGCTCAGAGCCAATCAGAGCATAGCCTTTCTCTGTCTCCTGCCTCCCCTCCACCTCCCTTCCCTCCTTGTCTGTGAGTGCCCAGACAAGCAAAAAAGTGAAGTGCAGGTGCCTTGTAAAGAGCGCGTGCATTTGTGCAGCCTCATGGCTCAGCTGCATGCAGAGGAGAGGTGCCCTGCCGCCCGCTGCCTCCAGCCTGCTGCCTCCATTCCTTGACCCTGTGCGTTGAGGTGAGCTGTGGCAGCCTGGTTTCTCAGGAGTCAGATCAGGACTCCAGCCAGCCTGGGAAGTCCCTTTTGCGGGTGGGCGAGTGGGCAGGCGGGCGGGGGGGCCTGAGGAGGGGGGGCCGGAGGAGGAGGAGGTGGGGGGGCCTGAGGGGGAGGAGGGAGGACCTGAGGAGGGGCAGGAGAGGGGCCTGAGGAGGGGGAGGAATGGGAGTAATGAGGAGGAGGACGAGAAGGAGCAGGCTCCCAAAGGCATCGCTAGCTGGCTGGCTGGCTGGGGGGTTTCCCTGGGAGTGGGTTTCTCTGGATGTGATTTCCCTGGGAGTCCGGACTCCAGCTGGCCAGGGAACACAGAGAAAGGGAGTTGGAGGCAGTGTGGCAGCAGGAGAGGGGAGAAACAGTATGCTCAACCCCCAGCCCTGGTACCCCCTCCCCATTCAGCAGGATTGGGTCCCCTGGATGTGCTCTTCTAACACCCAGGGGTGGAGCAAGGGATCCAGGCAACCAGGTTTTGGTACCCCTTTTGGAGAGGGAAACAGGCAACACCTCTGCTGTTTTACTGCAAGCTGCCCACCTGGGGAGAAGCAATTCCAGAAGTTGCAGAACAGGCACCACCGTAGCCAAGTACAGCAGGTGTAACTCTTGACTTTTCAGCCTCAGAGAGCAGCAGCAGCTTTGTCCATGGGGAGCCCTGCCCCACTTCATACTTGGCCAGTTCCCCTATCTCCTCAGATTGCAATCCTACGCATGCTTACCTTGGAGTAAGCCCCCATTGACTATAATGGAACTTACTTCTGAGTAAACATGCCTAGAATGGGGCTGTTAGTCACACTGTGGCTGTGATGGACTTCTCCAGAAATTTCTCCAATCCCCTTTTAAAGGCATCTAGTCTAGACACCCTCAACATATCCTGGAACAAGGAGTTCCACAGACTAATGGCAGAGTGGGCAGTTGTTTTGTGGCCGCAGCCTACCTATAGGCTTGCTCATGCTCTCTTAGTCCTAACCAAACTTTTTTGTATGAACAGGGATTTTCTAGTCTGCTAATGATGAGAAATAAGCAAAGGAATCGGTTGGAGCCTAGTGATGACATGCATGTAGCTTTGAGCAGCAGTATAAACCCAAGAATTTCACAACTAGTGAAGCAAATGCAAGCACAACCATCACATTAATTGTGAAATAATCTTATGTATTACAAATTTAATTGTATTTTTTGTGTGCGGGGGTGGGGGGGTTGCATGTGGTCCCTGCTGTCTCCAAATTTTGCCTTAGTGGTCCCTGAGCTCCTAAAGGTTGGGAACCACTGCTTTATCTGATGTATTTTTTAGTACCACACTTCCTTTGCAGCAGCTTGTAAAAAGTTCTTGAGCCACCACTTATATATTTCATACCACTAGCAGTTTCCATTTTATCTTTTTACAGTTTCTTAAGAAGAACCTAATGCCAAAATACTGGATGCAGACTTCATTTTATCCCCTGCAGCAACTGCTTCCTTCTCTCCATCTCTACGTCTTTCACATCCCAAACCTATGGGGCAGCAGATCATGCGTGGCAGCTCCGTGCACCCACCACATATGGACCTGGTCCACACTGGAGCAGGTAAGGTGCTGGCAGGGGTGGGTTGTGGGCTTTTCAGGGGAGTTTTAGGGTAGGGTAGTTCAAGGTGATCTCAGCAGCAGTGTCCCATTGCATTGGCAATAAGATGGCTTGCTGGGAAGTGTCTGGAATGCCCTCTTGGTGGAGATAAGAATGGCTGCTGGCATTTTTATGGCTGCTGAGTGAATAGCTTTTCATTTCAACTGATCTTTGATTAATTTTTCTCTGTGTTGTGCTCATGTTATATGTTGTTTTTTGCTCTTTTAACAGCTTGAATGTTGCTTTATTTTTAATGTAAGCTACTTTGAGCATCCTTTCTAGGATTGGATTGTGCTGCTGCTCCTGTTTCCTGATTGTAATTAAAAGTCAAACCTATCCTCCGCCAGTCCATAGCAAGCAGCCATAACAACACAGTATGTGCGGCCTGCTATGGTGTGTGTGTGTGTGTGGGGGGGGGAGACTAGATGGCCAGCAGGAAATAAGTAAAACACTTTACTTGCTTACCACCTAGTTGGCCTCCTGGTCACCTATGAATCTCCTCAGATCCATACCATCTATTTTGTTGGCCTAAGCTGAGAGGAGAGGGATTGGGGGTGTGTTGGGCTACAAAAAAGGGAGCATGCAGTATCCATGCTACACGAAAGGGAGCATGCAGTATCCATAACTTTCTGCAACAACTGTTTATTAAATGGTCATGGTCATAATCAAAGTTACCTTCGTATCTCCCAATATCCCAATGGCATAACTTCCGTTGCACCAGTGGAAGTTGCTTTACAGTGGTTGCAAAAGAACCTCTAGCATCACATGCTGCAAGCCTACTGGCAGGGAGGCCAGAATAACCTCCTGGGTGCCAGCGGATCCACAAAGACCTATCAAAGTAGGTAAGCCTGTGCAGGAGATTGGAGGGAGGCAGGGAAGGGGTTGAATGGGAGTGTGAAAAAATATTTCTTTAGCCAGAATGTAATTAGTCTGTGGAACTCCTTGCCACAGGATGTGGTGAGCAGAACAAGGTGGTGACAGGGTGGAAGGAGGGAGGATCAGGCCCAGGAGGGGAGCAGGATCAGTGGTGGTGGTATATATCGAATCTCAAGTCCTTTCCTGGTCCACTTTTCTGGGTCAACATGAACTTGCACCAATGTTTGAGCTGGCAGAAGTCTGAATTGACCCATAAAGGATGCTGGGGCTTACCCTGAGGCAAGGGAATAAATATCCCTTACACTGTGGAGACTTCCAGCAGCCAAAATTCTGCCATGGGGTACAGTAGTAACCATGCTGGCACCACTGCATCTCCTTACAGGGATTTAGGTAGGACTGGGCTGTTAATCACAGTTCTCATTAGTTCATTAAGTAAAATGATATGCAAGCTTTCTTGTTTGTTTTTGTAATTAGGCATCATGCAAAGGCTATACTGTTGCATAGAACGTTCATTAAAACTCATAAACAATCTTGTCAATAAACCACTGCACATCTACTTTTCTCAACACCCAAAATAGCACAAAGAAAGTTAGGAATTAATGTCAGCAACCTGGGAAAATCAGATAATCAGTGTAGGTGTTAGATTTCAGGTTGTTGGCTAAACATAATTCATGAAGCTTTATTTTAAAAATATTAAGGCATCTGTAATAGTTTTATGCTTCATGGTGGTATGCAATATCATTGGCAGAATCAAATTCATTCAGCAGTTCGCATCTGTTTGAGAATGAGAAAAATTGTTCTTTTTATCAGCAGGGTCTAGGCATGTAAATCTCACTACATGTGTACCAATAACCATAGCACAGGCATAGCAAACCAGAAGCACAAACAGTGTTTATATGATTACACTTGCCAGGAGGGGTTGTTTAGCCAAAAATTGACTCCTTTTCCTAAAAGTGAACTTTGATCTCAAGTACAGGTATCCTCCGCTTTCTGACGGCTCGTTTTTTGATGATCTGCTCTTTCAACATTCATTATTATAACTAAAAATATGCCAATACAAGATCAATTAAAATTGTCAAATAAAACAGGTTTTAAGATTGAAAAGAAGGTAAAGTATTTGGGTATCATTTTGACAAACAAGAATTGTAGGCTGTTCCAAGATAATTATTTTAAGCTATGGAGTGAAATAAAAAAAGATTTAGAAAGATGGGATAAAGTTCAACTCTCGATTATGGGAAGAATAGCAACAATTAAGATGAATGTTCTACCAAGAATGCTATCAGACAATTGCAATTACTGGAATTCTTCCAGACAATTCCTGTTTTAACATCTGATATACCATTTAAACAATGGCAAAAAGATTTATCCAAATTCATCTGGCAAGGGAAAAAGCCACGAGTTAAATATAAAATTCTACAGGATGCTAAAGAGAGAGGAGGGTTGGGATTACCTGATTTAAAATTATATTTTGCTGCTTGTCATCTGACTTGGATGAAGGAACGGTTAACATTGAGAAACAGAAGATTACGGGAATTAGAAGGACATGGTTTGAGATTTGGCTGGGTATATATATGGTATGTCAAAGCTAAGATTAATGCAGAGTTTAATAATCACTCTGTTAGGCATGCCATTTTGAGAATTTGGAATAAATATAAAGTTAGATTTTGCCCAAAAACTCAATTGTGGTTATCACCACAAAAGGCTTTGCATAGAAAAGAAATGATAACTACGCATAATTGGTTGATTTATCGTGTTAAAATTTTCTCAGGGAGAAAGTAGTATGTTAAAATCAAGAGAGGAAATATTAGATGAAGGATATGTGTGTCAGTGGTTTCATTACTTCCAGATTCAGGAAAGGTTTAGATTAGACAAAAGAACCTTTGGTATTGAACAACACAAATCAGAATTTAAAAGGGAATTATGTTTAAACGATAAACAAATTATTGCTAAAATTTATAAACTCTTACTAAAACTTGAAATGGAAGAAGAACAGGTAAAAGACTGCATGATAAAATGGGCTCAGAATTTTGGTGACAATATTTCAATGGATCAGTGGATGGGTTTGTGGACAAGAGGTTTGAAGTTTACTTTAAATATTAATCTTAAGAAAAATTTCTATAAGATGATGTACCATTGGTATTTGTCTCCCATGAAATTGGCTATAATGTATAACACAACGGGACGTTGTTGGAAATGTGAACATCAGGAGGGATAATTCTTTCATATGTGGTGGTCCTGCAAATTTGCAAAAAAAATTTGGACACAAATTCATTTGCAGATGCAGAAAATTTTAAAGATTAATATACAGTGGAAGCCAGAGTTTTTCATGTTGGGTTTTGTGGACAAACAATTGCAAAGAGAGCATGGTGTATTATTGCTGTACATGATAACGGCAGTAAGGATACTCTATGCACAGAAATGGAAGTGGTCCAGTATACCAACAGTAGAGGAGTGGCTGGCAAAGATGCTGGAGTTGGCAGTGATGGAAAAGTTGACATTTTGATTAGAGAAAAGAGAGTGGATTCATTTTTGACTGAGTGGAGGCCATTTGTGATTTTCCTGCAGAGCTTGGATGGTAATGAATTATATACCTGTGGGTTTGGAGACTGAATGGAGGAGATGGATATAAAGGAGATCTAATATTAAGTTTAGTCTTTATTGTATTAAATATTGTAGAGATAGATATTATTATTATTTATGTTTGTGACCCTGTATTACTCTTTTAAAATTCTTTTAAAAGTCTTTTAAAATTTTGTGTTAGTTCAATATTGTAATGTAAATAATAAAGTTCGTAAAAATTAAGAAAAAGAAAAAAAAACTTATTATTATTATTCAGTTATACCTGGAAGTCATTCATTCAATACATGCTCCGCTCTTTCAACCTCTCTCTGCTGTTCTAAAGGCTAAAATTGCCCTCCCCCATGTTGATTTGCATATGACATGGTGATTCAAACTGTTTTGGTGTGTGTGTGTGTGTGTGTGTGAAAGAGGGAGGGAGGGAGCATGCATGCTAACTTTAACTTGGGGTCTATTCCCATTCCTGAAGGCATTAATGAGAGTCCATTTGCAGAAACCTTTGTGTGACAGCGGGAATTTGCAGTATAAAAAAGGCATTTGCAGTTTGCCAGGTAATAAAGCATTGGAAGCAACATTTGTAAACTAAAGAAAGACTGGGTTCCGCTTTTCACCACTACTCCAGTCCCTGACCCAGCCATTTTCAACCACTTTGCCATGGCAGGTTGTGCCACAGGAGTTTGGGGGAGGGTCATTTGTTAGTAGGGTCACTAGGGGATGCGAGCCTCTGCTGGCAGTGCAGTGTGTCTTGTCAATTGTCAGAAAACAGATGGTGTGCCTTGACCATTGTAGCTTCTTCTCAGTGTACTGTGAGATGAAAAAGGTTGAAAATCACTGCCCTAATCTGTCCAATGAGTGGGGGATACCTGTATAGAACCTGATTGTTTTTTGCTTTCCCCTTTTCTTCTTTGTTCTTATTCCAATTTCCCTTGTCTTGAGCAAACCACCTGCCTGCTGAGTTAGGGCCCAATCCTATGAGCCACAGTGTCAGCGCTCTGCCGACACAGCTGACCCAGGCTGTTGCAAAAAGTGCCATAAGGCACTTTTGCGCAAGCACTCAGAATGTGCCATCAGCACTGGGCCTCAGCACCCAAAGATGGATGCAGAGAGCTCCCAGCAGTAGGTACGGCTGCCAGTCGGTGGCAGGGCTTTTCAGGATGGGAGGGGTGGGAAGGGGGCAGAACTGGTTGGAGGAGGTCAGGGGAGAGGAGGAGCAGACCTGTGAGGGGGGCAGAGACAGTAGAAAGCTCTACTGCCATATCCGAACCCTCTTCCCAGGCGAAGAAACCTGACACAGGTCTCCTTGGTTCAGCTCCAGCTCAGCATTTGTTTCTTAACCCTGAGGAGACTTGGCACTGCTCCCCTGGCCCCATAGGATACAGCGGTCACCATTTTGGCACTGCTGTAGCCCTGGGCACTAGGGAAGATTAGGATCGTGCTGTTAATTTGTAAAGAGCAATTGCTTTCTTTAGGCATCTCAACCCCAAGCTACCCCGTGTGGTGTGTGGGAAGGGACATCTCAGATGCAATGCCACCCCCCCACCCCCCACAGGTTATATGGAGGGCTGTTAGCTAACTTTGGAGTAGGGCCTAGATTCACACTACTGGTGGCAGTGACATATGATTATAAGTATGAAGTGGCGTGTGGTATGTTCTTATAAGTGACCAGAGAGTGTGGAGCAAGGACTGAGTCACTGAGGTTTCCTTCACTGTGCCTCCTTTAGGATCACCACAACAGTATTGGCATCTTGTGGAACAGTAGCAGTAGGAAAAAGCTAAGAGGGAGGATTATTTATGGATAGTCAATTAAATACATACGGTGCTGAGATAATAATTCCAGGTCTTTTGCTGGACATCAGTCATTTTCATTATTATTTAAACAATGTGTGCAAGCATAATACAAACCAGCAGAGGGCAACAATATCTAGTGAAAAAGTAACAAGGATAATGCTGCAGTTATGCTAACTTTTAGCTACAATTACAAGACTACAGTATATTGCTCCTATCACATGATATTTTCTATCATAGGATTAGGATAAGCGTAATATTTAAAAGATTGTTAAACAACCTTGACTGCACATATTGGGTTTTTAATATGTGCAGCACAGGCCCCGCTGCATATTTAACAGCATATTCCAGCACATTCCCATTCAGAAATAAACATTTAGGGCGCAATCCTACCCTGCATTGGAACATGCAAGCCAAGAGGCTTGCGCTGTATCCAGTGCAGAATAGGGACCCAAGGCGGCTCAATCAGAAGCAAGGGGAAACTTTTCCCCTAATCTCTGGGTAAGGTGCCTTTGTCGCAATGGGTCACCTTGCACTTGCACCACCTCCTGAGGTGGCACAAGTCCAAGAAGAGTGCAGTGGCTTGAAGCCGCTCTGAGCTACCCAGGAACAGGGGTTGGGATCCAGCATAAGTGCTAGATCCCAACCCTGCCTCCTGCTCCCCCTTACCTGCCCCTGAGGCTGCCCACCGCCTGCCCTCCCCCAGCCCAGGAACATCTCCCTCCCACCTCCTCCCCACCTCCTCCCCACCCACCCCAGAAGCTTGCATTGGCCCAGGTGGGCCGATGCATGCCAAGCCAAGGAAGCCAGCTTGGAGGCTTGTGTCAGCCCCTGCAGGCCAGCACACCTCTGAGTGCTGGCCTGGCTTCCTCCCAAGGAGGTGCAAATGTGCCTTACAGCATGTTTGCATCCCTCCTGGGCTGGCGCAAGGGCCTTGCGCCAGCCCATGGGTGCCTCAGGATTGCGTCCTTAGTCTCATCTTCAAAGACATGCAAGATTCATCCAGAGATATTCGCTGGCCGAGCACTTCAGTGATGGATTCTTGGTTTCTGAAGTACCTTTTAAAGTTCTGCAGTCAAGTACAGGTTCATATTTTTTTTGGCCAAGTGTCTCTTCAAACTGGGAAAGGCCATGTTGCACAGCCTGCCTCCAAGCGGGCCGCTCAGAGGCCAGGGTTTCCCACGTAGAGGTCCACTCCTAAGGCCTTCAGATCCCTCTTGCAGATGTCCTTGTATCGCAGCTATGGTCTACCTGTAGGGCGCTTTCCTTGCACGAGTTCTCCATAGAGGAGATCCTTTGGGATCCGGCCATCATCCATTCTCACGACATGACCGAGCCAACGCAGGCGTCTCTGTTTCAGTAGTACATACATGCTAGGGATTCCAGCACGTTCCAGGACTGTGTTGTTTGGAATTTTGTCCTGCCAGGTGATGCCGAGAATACGTCGGAGGCAGCGCATGTGGAAAGCATTCAGTTTCCTCTCCTGTTGTGAGTGAAGAGTCCATGACTCGCTGCAGTACAGAAGTGTACTCAGGACGCAAGCTCTGTAGACCTGGATCTTGGTATGTTCCGTCAGCTTCTTGTTGGACCAGACTCTCTTTGTGAGTCTGGAAAACGTGGTAGCTGCTTTACCGATGCGTTTGTTTAGCTCGGTATCGAGAGAAAGAGTGTCGGAGATCGTTGAGCCAAGGTACACAAAGTCATGGACAACCTCCAGTTCATGTGCAGAGATTGTAATGCAGGGAGGTGAGTCCACATCCTGAACCATGACCTGTGTTTTCTTCAGGCTGATTGTCAGTACAAAATCTTGGCAGGCCTTGCTAAAACGATCCATGAGCTGCTGGAGATCTTTGGCAGAGTGGGTAGTGATAGCTGCATCGTCGGCAAAGAGGAAGTCACGCAGACATTTCATCTGGACTTTGGACTTTGCTCTCAGTCTGGAGAGGTTGAAGAGCTTTCCATCTGATCTGGTCCGGAGATAGATGCCTTCTGTTGTAGTTCCAAAGGCCTGCTTCAGCAGGACAGCGAAGAAGATCCCAAACAAGGTTGGTGCAAGAACACAGCCCTGCTTCACACCGCTTCGGATGTCAAAGGGGTCTGATGTGGAGCCATCGAAGACAACAGTGCCCTTCATGTCCTTGTGGAAGGATCTGATGATGCTGAGGAGCCTGGGTGGACATCCAATCTTGGGGAGAATCTTGAAGAGGCCATCCCTGCTGACCAGGTCGAAAGCCTTTGTGAGATCTATGAAGGCTATAAAGAGTGGCTGTCGTTGTTCCCTGCATTTCTCCTGCAGTTGTCTAAGGAAGAATACCATATCAGTGGTGGACCTGTTGGCTCGGAATCCGCACTGTGATTCTGGATAAACGCTCTCTGCAAGTACCTGGAGCCTCTTTAGTGCAACTCGGGCAAACAACTTTCCTACAACGCTAAGGAGAGAGATAGGGTTGGGGAGGAATGCAACCCTAATAATTTTCATAGATTTGGATACCATCAGCCATGGTATCTTCTGGACCCTCTGATGTGAATGCCTGTTGGTGACACCATATATGTGGCTCCACTCATTTATCAAGGGCAGGATCTAGAAGGTGGTCCTAGGGGACTCTATGTCCCCTGGAAGGTTCCAGAGGATTCTATCCTTGTTTTGACGCAAACAAAATTTTCCTATTTATAAATAAAGCTCTGTTTGTGCAATCAGGGATGGACAATTTTCACTGATCTCTCCTTTTGTCTCTAGTGGCCCACACCCCCCAAAAATATGTTCCTATAGTCCCAAATGGAAGGATACAACCCTCTGACTTAAGGAACAAAGGCTACAATCCTATGTACACATACCTGGGAATTAATCAATCAATCAATCAATCAATCAATTAATTCTTGCATTGAATTAATTGGGGCTTACATAAATAGAATTGCATTGCAATTCTATTGCATTGAATTGCATTGAAATTGAATTGCAAGAATTGCATTGAATTGCATTGAAAGTCTGTTTTCTGCATTCCCAGTTGTTATATGGCTTCTGCTTGCTCTATGGTGTAGTCAGTTGTCATTATATTTCTGAGAAGGCGTCAGTTCATGATGCCTTTTATCACTGGGAGACCTGCATCATCCCTCTCTTCTCAATCCAATCTGCCTTACAGGGTAAGATAGGATAAAAAGATAGGATACAGGGTAAGATAGGATAAAATAAGATAACCCAAATGTATACAGCTACAAGATACTTGGATATGAAAAATTAATTGTAATAAATAGCTGAGATCAGAGCCTGCCCCAGGTTTCCTTCATTTATATATTTTTAAATAAAAGAGGCACATGTGGTGGAAGAAAAAAATGAGACTGCATATAAAGCACCATGGAAATTCCAAAATAAAATATATATATGAAAGAACAAACATTTAAGTCACAGATTGCCTTTGTGCCCAGATATGAATTTCAACCAGCCTGAATAGGTAGGTGCAATTGTGCAAGGCTGTTCTATACATAGAGAGAAGAGAAATCACTTTGCTTTTCTCTGAAAGGCATTTGCTTCTAGAGTGGAAGGCGGAAGCTATTTTTAAATCCCACTGCAACGTTTCACAGCAACTGAATCTGATCTGAAACCAAGTTTTCAAATGACTGGTCAGAGTAGTTGAGGATCAGATGAAAAACTGTAATAGGAATCTGAATCATCCTGAAATTTGAGACAAAAGAGATTTTGCTGAATAATGGTCAGGGGGAAAAAAACAACAGATACAAATAACAGAACCCCTGCATGATAAACATCTCCCAAAGTAAAAGTTAAGGGAAATCTCCATGGGCTCCAGTTTATTCTAGCACAACCAATCTTTGCTACAAATACGGGCAGGTTGCCTCTGGCCAACTGGTGTCCTAGAGGTTTACATGTCTCATAAGGCCAGTGCAAGCTATTCAGTGAGTATGGCTGGTTTCCTCTGTTGGCTATAAGAGGAAGAGTGTCCTGGGGGAGAGGCATTTGTTTTATACTTGGACTCTTTCTGTGCAGCCAGTATTTGGCTATTTGATAGTGGCCAAGTACCATGAGAACATCTGTCTTGCATGTCTGTTTGCTGCCTGCAGTATGCCTATTGGTTATACTGTACGTGAGATGGTCTTCTTTGTGGTGGCCATCTCCTTGTGGAACTCCATGGTGCCCTTCTTGCCAGTATTGTGGCATAGATTGGACAGGTTTGTTTCAGCAGATCTTCTCCAGCAGTTGTGGACCTGGCCCCGGAGCACAGGACCACAGCATGCCTTCCCCCTTTAGCGTGCCACCTCTCTGAGAATACTTACCCAGTGGTAATGAAGCCTCATGCAACATTCCCAAACGCTCCAAAAGCCTTCTAAGGCCTCTGGAGTGCCGTTTAACTATACTTCCGGTTTGAAACCAGAAGTACTGTTTAAGGGCAATCTGAAGGCCTCAGAAGGTTTTCAGAGCACCAGTGGATATAGCGCGGGGCCTCACCTGCCCCTGGAATGGCTCCAAAGGGCAGGCAGAGGCAGCAGCGGCAGACATGGCACTGCCACCCCCACAAAGCTTACAGGCGGGCTTTAGCCTTCTGCTCCCCCAAGACCACCACTGTTCTCCAGTCTCCTGTGACTGTAATTTGACTTTTCTTACCAATTGATTGCTCTCATGGTCCTTTTTTTCCATTTGGGATTGGTTGTTTTCTGCTGTTGTTCTGTTCCCATTGCTTTGCTTTTTTGCTTTTTTAAAAAACTATTTTTCTAGGTTTCTGATTATACTAACTTCAGTCATTTTGAAGAAAAGTGGGGTGTTGCCACCTGAGTGAGTCTGAGGGCCAAATCAGACATGAACACAAACCTGTGATATGGCCCTTTGTATTTTGGTTTTTTGTTTTTTTTTCTAAAATAGCATACCAGAAAGGGCCTGAAACACCATAAAAGTACAGTAGAGCTTTAGCTCTTTGCCCCTACCATGGTTCCCACCCTGATCTTGCCCCCCCATTCTATTTTTATTAAAAATGAACTTTCCATTGAAAGCCAGTGGAAGGGTTTTTCCCAATGGAGATACAGATGGGGCCTCTGTTTCAGTGGATTGGGTATCTGCAGATCTGGCTCAGCACGTGTCCCAGCTGAACCCTCCAGAGGCAACCAAAGTTGAGCTTTCTGAAGCCTGAAGAGGCAGTACTTGTCCGCACGCTGCCTTTGCGGGCTTCATAATAGCCTTTTCGGCCAAAAAACGCCATTTCTGGTTTCCCCGAGTTATGTTTTTGTACCATGTAAGACATTGGTTCTCAGATGTTTAGCACTGGGTCCCACTTTTTTAGGATGAGAATCTGTCAGGACCCACCAGAAGTGACATCATCAAGCAGGAAAATTTTTTAACAGTCTTAGGCTGCAATCCTACCCATACTTACCCAGGAGTAAGTCCCATTTACTGTCATTGTTAAAAGTATATACATAGTAGCCTGTTGAAAGTACAGAGCTGTAACACTGCCCCAGATGCAGTCACATACTTTGGTAGCATCAAGTCTAATATATTAAAAATAGAATATGGAAATGAATGGGGATCCACCTGAAATTGGCCCATGACCCACCTAGTGGGTCCCAATCCACAGTTTGAGAAACACTGATATAATGCATTCTGAGGTTCAGGGAAGTCCCTCATGGGCTTTCCCTGAAGGGTTTCAGAATGCCTTATATGGCATAAAAATGTGAGGTTTTTTGGCCTAAAAGGCCATTCTGAAGCCCGCAGAGGTGGTGGGCAGATGTGTGCTGCCTCTGACGGTTTCAGAAAGCCTTCTGGAGGCGACCATATAGCTCCGGTTCCCTTCAGAGGGCTTATGAAACTGATAATCGTGGATTTGATTATCCATTATTTTTGGTATCTGTGGGGCAGGGGTTTGAGAACGGATCCCCTTGGATACAGAGGCCCCACCTGTAGTGCCTGGGGCACACAATTGGGGTAGGAACCACAGCGGGATTAAGGAGCTGAAGCCCTCCCATTTTAGCTGTTTTACACCATGTCATCCCCCAGCTAGTGCTCTATTTAGGACAAAATCCAAAGGGCCATGTTATATACACTTGTGGTAATGTCTGATTTGGCCCTTAATAAGTCTAGAACAGTGGTTTCCCATACATGTACCCCCAGTGATACTTGCCAGGACCTTTGGGGTACTCAAAAAGGAACTGAATAATGGGGGGAGGGGGGAGGAAGGTTGTATTAGAATGCCTTACAGGGCTGGCAAGGCAGGAAGGAAGGCAACTACGGTAGCTGGCTGTGAAAGCCCCACCAACTGTTAGTTTCTGGTCATCACTCTGAGTATTACCAGATATGGATCAGTAGTTTAAAGTATATAAATTTGAAATAACATCAACTATATTAATTACAAACATTCTGCTTGTATGAGGGGTACAATTTATGGAAATGGGTTGCCAAGGGGTATGCAGGTGATAAAAAACATTGGTCTAGGACAGGGGTGTGAAACATAAGGCCCGGGGGCCTGATGCGGCCCGCAGAAGCATTTTATCCGGCCCTCAGGCTCTCAGCTGCTGAGCAGTGCTGAGGTGTTACTGCTGAAAGGGCAGCCCACATGAAAATTGGGCTCTCCCATATCTTGAAATATGATCAAGATTTGCATATTTTCTGTCATTTGTAGCTAATGAGTTCCTAAGTGAGAAAAAGTGCTTGTTTTTGGTTATGACCTGTTTAATGACATCACTTTCTCCCTGATGGCATCACTTCCGGCCCTCAGCAGGCATCATGAATACTATCTGGCCTTCGGTATGAAACAAGTTTGACACCCCTGGTCTAGAAGGTCAATAACTGAAACTTTTCCCCCTTTCAGTTTCTTAGCTTTGCCAACTCCCTATATCCCTCAATATACATATACATTGTTCTGGGGTTTTCCTCTCATATATCCCCTGAAAAAGAGAAATGGAAGATTGTTCAGTTATGTCATCTGGCCTATCCTGATGCTTAGTTGGTTTCATTGATCCAGGTCCAGTTTAAATCAAAGGTCTATATCAATAATGTTTGTTTGTCTCTGACATCACATATTTGTCTGGTGCCAGCTATTTTGAAACTAGAATTTCTAACAGTGCACAATTACAAACTCATCCAGTCAGACTTAGAAGAATTATGTGCTTTATTTTTCTAGTACAGGTCCAACCTTATTATACACAGATTTTTTAATACAAGGATTTGACTCAACACGAATGGCCACTGCAAATGAGAAGGAATGTGCTGATCCCTGGAGAAGGGGTAAAATGCATCCCTTCAAAATCACAGTATAAAAAAACTGCTTTCCTTACTGTTGTAGAGAGACAGTCATGCAAGTGATTACAGCTATAATCTTATTATCTACGAATTTTTCTATCTCAATGCGATGAGAAGGGCCCTTTATATTAAAGGAAAACAGTTTAACTATAGACTCCTTAATGAGACAGAGCAGGGATCACCAAACTTTTTGACCAGAGGGCCGCATCAAATGTCTGGCACGATTTGGAGGGCTGAAAATAAAATTTAAATAAAAAATTTATATAAATAAATTAGAAATGGAATTTAGATGTGTGGATAAATGAATGAATGGGCTCATTCATTCAACCTCTCTGGCCCTTAGAACACCCTCCAGATGCAACCAGAGCACAGTTCCAGTCATGCTTGGCAAAGTGGGCCAGGGGCTTTCAGGGGACAAGAGGCTGGCCACTGGCTGGATAGAGGCTCACCGTGGGCCGCATCTGGCCCCTTGGCCGGGGTTTGGAGACCCCTGAGATAGAGGGTAGCCTGGTGACAATTCATCAATCATTCTCTCTCCAGGCAGCTTCACTCCAGGGTATGGACCCCTCACTTCCCCCTGAGCACTGAAAGAAAGATAATCATTTGTATTGGTGAAGGGAGGGGTCGATGGCTTGAAGTGAAGAGAGACTGATTGATTAATTGTCTGCCTAATGTCTTTGTTTCACATCACAAAGGTCAGAAAGGCTGTATTTAAATCGCCTTGCAAAGGGTCATTGTTTTTTAAATGAATTTGCTTTAATGCGATTTTTGCCATTCACATGAGTTCTGGGAACAGAACCCTCTGGTGAATAATGAGACTCAACCTGTATTGCTCTTTTGAAACCTTGAAATAAAAATATGTTATTAAAAATAGTTTCTAGAAGCACAAAGAGGATTATGTAAGACTTGAAATGTACTTAGGTTTCTGAATTAATTCTGTACTTGTGTAACAATAATGTGACCATCACGTTTGTCTGCACTACAGCTTTTGCATATTGCAGATGCACTACTGGTAAAGCCATGTGTGTGAGAGAACAGCTTGTTACTGTTGCAAATGAAAATAAGTAGAAGGCAAACATACAGTTCAAATATTATATCTACTTCATGTATTCCAATTGCTAATTTAAAAAGTTGCATGTTGATAGTAATTCTTAAGTGTGCAGAAGGAATTATGTTCCTGAATTTCTGCTTTTCATAGGTGATATGGCTACCACTTTTTTCTGATATTAACAACTGTATGATGGGCAGAAATTCATCAGGGGGTTTCCCAAGACTGCATCTCCATGTTACGGAAAAGGCAGATCATTGCCTTTCATATAGCTGTGTGACCATAGGAGTCTCTTCCTCCTTGCCCTGGGGGGGGGCAGCTCAGTCCAAAAGGAGTTATGGTGGGACATGGCTCTAGTTCAGAAAGGAACAAGTTGGCAGGATTCAAGGTGATGCTTGTAGACTGGCTTTGTTGACAGACAAATTATAAAGAGTGGAGGGCTTGATCCCCTCAACAGAAAGCAGGGTAGTCTACCAACCCTGATGAATCTCTTCACCTATGATAGTCTTTGGACTCCAGACTGTGTAGATATTTAGCACTTTCTTTGGAGGAGGGGATGCTTTGGGTGCTACAGGGCCCAGCCAGGATTCCACTGTAAGCGTAGGGCAGGGTCATGCAGCACAGGATCCTCTCAATTGGTGGGCAGAGGGTGCCCAGATGCCCTGGCCCTGAGGGCAGGATGATATCCTTGACAGTTCTGGGGGGCTGTAGTTGAGGTGAGTGTCTCTCACAGGCCTCCCTATTCCTGCAGCTTGTAAGGGGGCTGTGCTTGGTCCAACCTGTTCAGGGCTTCTCGTACCAGCTTGTCTTCATCCCTCCTTTTGCCCTTCCTGCACCTTCCTTTGGTATCACTTCTCTCTTCTTCTCCACCCCATCTCTGCATCCCCCTCTGTCACCAGGTCCTCCTTTCCTGTTTCCATCTCCCTGTTGTCCTTTCCCCCTCTCCTTGCCTCCTCTTTTCTGAGGCTGTGTCTCTTTGTCTTTCCTGCTTTCCTCCACCCCCGCTCTTCTTCCCTGGGCTCTCTGTAAGGGCATGTACCAGCAGCCCACCTCCTTGTTAACAAGAGAGCTGGCAACTACTGTTTCACCAGATCCTCCCACCTGTCCCTTTCCCATAGCAGGTTGGTGCTCAGAGGTGACATCATCACCATGTTTCACAGCAGTTGACTTAGGGCAATGCCAGGTCAATTGAGTGCAAATGGTTGGCACATGTACCACAGCCACAGGCTGTCATATGACTGTCATGGTTGTTTGTTACAGAGTCTCTGCTTGGGAAAATGTGGCAACCCTAAAGCAGTGGACAACTCTGCACTCAATAGATGTGCATCTCAATAGGAGATGCAACTCCTCCAAGCTTGCAGGAGGTGACAGGGCAAAAAGGCAACCCTGGGTAAAATGATAGCAGAACTGTTTCAAAATCAAGTCCACAATGGGAACTGAAAACCCATATTATTCAACCCCATCCACCTCATGGTGTCTTAATTCCAATTTCAACTTTATCACCCTGTCACAAAAGAATTTTGGCAAAATGTGCCAAGAAAAACAAGAGGTTGAACAGTTCCCTCACCCCAAACTAAGAGTGATGAAAACTTTTTGCTATCACACACACACGCTTTTGTGTGTGTTTGTGATAGAGTGGGTGGAGAAAGAAGTAGCAAAAATTTTTATAGCACATGATTAATGTGAATGACAAATATATCAGTGATAAATGTATCCAATATATGTGGATAAATGTATAAGGATTTGACAGTAATGATTATTGAGCATGCCCTGAAGACTAGATATTTGAGGACACAGAACTGTTCTTCTGTCAACTTAAGATGTTCTGGTTATTTACTGACATCTTACAGAAGGGCTTTTCAAACTGGGGCGTTGCAATGCTCCAGCTTGTGGGCCCTGGCCACTTTCACCTTAAGGGGTGGGGGAAGCCTGGAGGCAGGGAGGAGGCAGCGGCATGATCCCCAGGATTGCGCTGCTCAAGGGGGCTGCAGGTGCTTGGCTGCATGTACCTGAGTCTCCTGCAGCCTTCCGGGAGTGCAGGGAGCCCTGCACGACCTTCAGCAGGGCTCCCCGCAGCTTTGAAAGCAAAAGCGGAGCAATCGCACCCCACCTCCGTTAAAGCGGAAGTGGAGGGTGATTGCTCCACTTTAACTTCTGAAGTTGTGGAGAGCCCTGCAGAAGGTCGCGCAGGGCTCCCCGCACTCCCAGGAGGCTGTAGGAGGCTCAGGTACATGCAGCCAAGCCCTGCAGCCCCCCTGAGCGGCACAATTCTGGTGATCGTGCAGCCAAGCCCCTGCAGCCCCCTTGAGCAGCAATCCTGGGGATTGAACTGCTGCCTTCCCCCTGCTCCTGCAAGAACTTAGAATGGCTCAGATTCTCCCTTTTGAAAGTTTTGACAGTTTTGAGAGTTTGAAAACTTTTGAGAGTTTGAAAACCACTGTCCTACAGGGATCTTGCAATTGTAATTTGCTATAACATACATTCTTATAGGGAATGCTGTTTGACAGTATTCCATAGGATTCATGAGGGGATTAGCTAGGGCCTAGGTAGATTCCAAGACAATTACAAATAGAATTCAGTTGGCCACCCTCTTTCTAAACTAATTTGTCATAGATCCCTCTAAGGCAGGGGTGCTCAATAGATGGATCGCGATCTACCGGTAGATCACGAGGCAAAATGAGTAGATCGCGGAGTGCCGACCCCCCCTTCAGGTGCCTCTGGAAGGAAACGCCGGGAGTAAGGCCCATTGTACTCAATGGGGCTTACTCCCAGGTAAGTGTGGCTAGGATTGCAGCCTCACAGCCTAATCCTAGGCATGTCTATTCAGGAGCAAGTCCTGTTATACTCAGTGGGGCTCAAGGTACACCAACATACATTGTACACATAAATGTTATATGTTATGATGGCGCGAACATTGTAAAAAAAACTCTGGTAGATCTCCGGGCCTTGCTGGGTTTCAAAGTAGCTCTCGAGCCAAAAAAGTGTGAGCACCCCTGCTCTAAGGCCTGTGAGCCCTGGAATGTCTCCTTCTATGTGGGGGCTTGTTCATATAAGCCTGAGTTATTATAATCTTTGGGGTTCAAAAGAATGGGAATTGCTTCCTCAGGTAGTTCACCTTCCTACATGACTACAGCTTCACATCATGAGCAGACATTATTAAACCTGGTAACGTCTCTTTTTTTTCTTTCTTTTAAGCCTCTGTGGGAGAGGTGAGTTAATGCTTTCCTACATTTCCATCTAAATTGCAAAAGAGCCACTTAGGATGGCATATAACAGTTTGGTGGGGTGATTTTTGGAGGGGAAATGGTGTGAGGAGAAAGAGTTGATTTTCCCTCCGCATGCACCATAGTTTCAGTCTGGCAACAGAGATTCCCTGTGTCCCCCTGCACAGCTGCTTTTTCTTAAACAACAAGACCTATTAGGTTTAAGCACATCTGTTAATTACACATTTAAGGAAGCATGTAGTAGTTCTTGAAACTAGCAGCTGAGCTGTCACTTCAGTAATGTAAAACATGAGTTACAGGTCGTGCCTCCTTATCCACTGATTTGGCATCCACTGATTTGATTCAACCACTGGTACCAGGGTCCATCTTTACATGCCTTGTAACAAGGAAAAAAGCACCAAAATCCAATTTCCTACTTTTGCACTGTTAAACTTTGTTGGTTGCAAGCTTCTCAGGGTTGAAGATAGCTTTAAAGACCCACTTCCAGGTTTCTTGCTCCTCCATTGTCACACCAGAATGCACTGGTATAGACACTATACCTCTTTCAGCAACTAGATGGGTGAATAATAGAATCTAATGGAATAATTTCATTCCAGTTGATTCCAAAATTTACCCCATCTCGTGACTGAATGTAGTGTAGTGTCTATACCAATGCACAGGGCCTAGGAGAGGGGGGTAAAGGGGGTAATTTGTACCCAGGTCCAGGGTCAGAAAGGGGGCCCAGGAGCCAAAGGAGGGGGCCCAGAAAGTTCCTGGGATCTGACATTATTTTAATCTCACCTGAACTCGCTGCCTGCACATGATGCTTGGGTACAACCACATGCATGCAGTGTTAACAGCTGCTGCAAGCCATACGCACTGGGCTCAGGAATGCATCCATGTCCCTTCTGAACACAGAGTTAAATCTGGGAGGAAACCGGCTTGCTACAGTAGCTCCTTGGCTTTGGATCCCATAACCATGAAGGAGTGTATAGAAGCTCAGGGACCCAAGTGCAGGGCTACTGCTGCTGCAGAGGTTCATTTTGGTCCATTCTAGTGTGAGTCTAAATACAATGAGGCTAATTTTATTCAATAGATTTTCTATATTTCAAAGATTTTAGAGAGACTTAGGAGTGTGTTCAGTTTTCCATATTACTTTATCTAGCTGTCAATGCCGCATGGTCAGGTAGACCTGGGTTCTGCATCAAGAAGCCAAGTAGACCTGGGCTCCAAAGACTATTGTGGCTATCAGTACCCGCCTTATTTTGCCCCCTGTTCTGCCCCCCATTGCCCTCTCCCCCTTTGGGAAGGGGCCCAGAAGACACTTTATACCCCCTGATAAAATTTCTCTCATAGACCCTGCCAACGCATTCTGGGGCGACAATGGAGGAGCAAGAAACCTAGAAGTGAATCTTTCTTTAAAGCTATTTTTTCACTGATTTGGTATCCACTGATTTTCTTTTTTAATCCATGGAGTGTTCTGGAATTGAACCCCAGTGAATAACGAGGCACAACCTGTATACATTTGTGGCAAAGAACATGGTGTCTGTGTTAGTGTCCCTGCTTCTATGTCCACCTCTCTCTTGTATACTAGAGATTGTCAACTAGTGGTGTACTGGTCAAATCTGGCCCATGAAGCAATCTTGTTTGACTTCCAGCAATCACACCTGGTTTTAATCAAAGTATTAAGTGACAGCTGTTTTCAAAAGTTGTATGGGTGTATGGAAAAGACTCCATATTTTAATCTTTTTGTGATGTGTTTTTTTTCTTTCAATAATAACTTCATGTTTGTGTGTTTCATTACTGTAAGGTCCTTGCTGCTATGTCACACAGTTATAAAGTATGACCATGAAAGATGCATGTGACATTAGATAAATATATTCCTGCCCTCCAAAATGCAGGCATTGATTAGTCCCTGTGGTTACTGTGTAACCACTTGGGCAGTGGATGCAATCTATTGTTGTCTTTTAGATTGTGAACCCTTTGGGGACAGGGCACCCTTTATTTAGCTATGTAAACCACTTTGTGAACTACTTTTTGTTGAGAAGTGATATATTAATATTACTACTACTACTACTCACTCCCGGATTGGCCTTTTTAGCCACACTAGACGCTGTGCCAGAACCACCTTTCAGAGCGCGATACCATAGTCTTTCGAGACTGAAGGTTGCCAATACAAATCTACTACTACTACTACTACTACTACTACTGTTTTCCTGCCTATGCCTTTATCATCCTTCGTTTTTGAACTGTTCAGAGCAGTGATTCTCAAACTGGTGGGTTGCGACCCACCAGTTCGTGTAACGTTTCTCCCATCCCCAGTCCCATTAAGGGGCAGGGGCAGGGGAGGGAGGCAGCGACGTGATCCCCAGGATCGTGTCGCTAAGGGGTGCGAGGGGGAGTGCTTTGCACGTACTTCAAGAAGGCAGGGCTGCAGCAGGCTGCAGGAGGTGTGGGGAGCCCTGCGCAGCCCTGCACAGCGCTCCCCAAAGCTTGGAACATTTGCTAAAAGCAGGTGCAAAGCACTTCCGTTTTGCAGGAGGTGCTTTGCACCAGTTTTTAGCAAATGTTCCAAGCCTCGGGGAGCTCTGTGCAGGCCTGTGCAGGGCTCCCTGCACCTCCTGCAGCCTGTTGCAACCCTGCCTACATAACGTGAGTGCAAAGCACCCCTTCTCATCCCCTCTTAGCGACGCAATCCTGGGGATCATCTTGGGGATCATGTCACTGCCCTAGCCCCTCCCCTGCAAGAACTTACTGAGGGAGTAAAGCTCCCTCAAAGTTTGAGAACCTCTGGTTCAAAGGAAGCAGCATCAAACATCTAAGGAACTTAGATGGCAGCCAGCAGATGTTTCTCATATATTAACTAATTCACCTAAATGAATCCAGAGCCTCAAATTATTGCATTAGTATGTCAGAGAGAAACAATGCTGAGCAGGTTGTAATACTAAAGCTATTCATCAACCCCTGGTACTACAACTAAAACTTGTCACTCAGAATCACACCAGGTGCATTTTGAACAAGCTCCTGACACTGTAGGCTGGAAGTGCAGAAAGTCAAACAGTTCCTTTGAAGGACACATTTTCTGGTTCTGAATATGGCTTAGATAAATATAGCAATCATTAGTGAATTACAAAACATGCTTTACTTTGGAAAAATTCGAGTACGTGACTATGTAGAAAACCTGCATATTGTATAGTATTAATCTGACTATGATTCATATTAGGCATGTGTTCATGAATATTCATAGTAAGCTCCTACAAATATGAATAATTGACTGACATCATTGCAGTCCTTTTATGTAATTCTGGTATGTCATCATACACCAATGTCTCACTCATGCCTCAATAAAATGTTATTTAAACAACTTTTCCTTAATTAAGGGTTATTTTTACCCAGCTGAAGTGCATGTATAAATGTTCTGTAGAAAAAGCAACATAGTAATGCTTACAGAGCAGGATGAACTGTTTTTGATGCGATAGAATTACAGGATCAAACACACTTTTGAGAAAAGTGTGAGAAGTGTGAGAAAGGTTAAGAGAAAATTCAGGTTCTTACAAATTCATGTGTGTATCAACATATGTAAAAATTGTAAATTATGGCTCCCACCTTAACTTCTGTATTATGTTAGACATTCTACAGTCTCACATGTACTTTTGGATGTATTAAAGTTTTCAAATTAAATTAAAAAAAACAGATTATTCTGGAGTTGTAATTTCTGAAGTAATGGGCATCTGTGATTATCTACTATATTATTTTGGAATATGTACTAATCCTTGAGAACTAGGACTTTTTCTTAATTTAAAGAGCTTTTGGCAACTTTATGAAAGTTTATATTGATGTCACAAAATGAGAAAACTAGAATGAGAAAGTATATCTTAGTGAACAAATCAATCCTCAAAATAAAAACAAGTTTTCCAGTTAAACTTCCTTTACCAGACTCTCAGCACAATCCTATGTATGACTACTTACAAAAGCAAGTCCCATTGGCATCTCCTCCCAAATACCACAGATACTCGAGTACAGATCTCACAGATAAGTTGAAGGGGAGGTTTTGAACCAAAATCATAGAATTTTCTATGACCCTTGAATGACTTGGGGTTTAAACTGGGGGGGGGGGGGAAATCTGACTATAGTTTTGTCTGATTTTACCTGAGGCCAGATCCTGAAAAATAACCTACCAGTAATTGTTACCTAAGAACTAAACAGACTCTAATTTATTAAAAACAGTAAAAGATCATAAGATACATTTTTATTAATTAACTTTTAAAATTCTGGTCTTCATAACCTTTTTGTAAACACTATCAAAGTAAGTGCACTCTAAGCAACATACCAGTAGAACCATTAATCAAATCCTTCTTAAAGGTGCCTGGTGTGTTAAGCCAAAGGCTCTACATGTATAACACACAACATATAACACACAACTGGCAGCGTGCACAGTGGAGAGACAAGCAATAAGGAATGACTGTGAGCAAGTGCAGCTACACATAGTTGCAACCTGATTTACTCAGCAGTGACCCCATTGCTTTCCGTGGGTGTTATTCTTATGTAATGGTGCACTGAATTGTAGCTTTGGACTTTGTTTCAAATGGAAATAAGGATTACAGGTGCAACCTATTTATCCATGGATTTTTTTTATCTTCAGATTTGTCTCACAGTGAATGGGGTGGGGGGGGGACTGAAAGTCGAACACACCTTTGCCCCCTTTGCCCTTGGCTCCTTGCCCTTGGCATTTCAAGCAGCCCAAAACACTGCAAAAAGGCTCCGCCTCGAACAGGCAGGAAAATAGCCCTGGAGCCCTGGAAGAGGTTTCCCTTGCGAAGGAACAGTAAGACTCCTGGAGCCCCTGAGCCATCAAAGAGGCTGAAGAGGGGAAGGGGGGCAGAAAACCTCTGTAGCCAGAGCACAAGCAGCAAGGTGGAGCATGTGCTCGCGCTCACTCACAGGGGAGGTGATTGATAATAGCTGCCTTAGTTTCCTTCCAGCCCCAAGTGTCAAGCTGCAGCGTATTTGCATAACTATATGCAATTTAGCAGAACAATTTTTTCTTTCTTAATCTCGTGGAGTCACTGAAGGGAACTGACGCACATAAATAGGCTGCACCTGTACATCCTGGTGATTTAGAAAGCATTTGCTGCCAAGCATTTGCAAAATAGAACAAGGGTGCAGAAGGGTCTGGTAAAGAGAATGAGGCTTGCTTGATTTAAATTGAAGCCTCAGGAGCAGTAGAAAGGTGAACTTTGGCTGCAACTTTCCCTGGATCCTATCACCATGGAGATTGATTGCCCTGCCATCATCTTTGCTGCAGGAACAGCACTGAACCCTGAGCGACCACAAAGATTAGGCGAGGAGATGATCAGGCTTGATTTATTAGCAGAAATTCTTCACCTTTATAGGCGAATATCTACAGTATGTGTTTCTATAGGATCACAGCCTTTGGCATTTAGAGCAAAGATGGAAAAATAAAGATGGTACATGTCAAGGCTGCTTGAGACTTGGCTTTGTCTCATGCTCAAGCACAGTGGCATTGTAATTAGATTACAGAAATTGACTCCGCTTACAGTAGTTCAGGTTATCCAAGTCTCCAGAGCCAATGTAGTGAAATAATACAAGACAGTGCAGTACAATTAGATTGTAATGCATTTCTTCAGTCCCATTTGGACTTCACAGAAGCCTTGTAAGGCAGAGAACATATGAGGCAAAAGAAAAATTATCAAAATTAGATGAGAAAAATGAGGAAAATTAGATATAAAAGTTAGCATGCTTCCTAAGAAAAAGGACCAGTTCTAAGATTTATCCAACTCTGATGTTTGAACAAGCATGAAATTTTTTCTTCTAGGCAGCTGCACATTAGCAAATGAAATTATTGATCAAAGCCTAAGACATATGGGCTACCCATATAATCCATTTGTTGTTAAATGCACCCCTGTTCTCATTGACTTTTGTGCCATAGCAAATTTCACCATGTTTATTTTGCATAAATTGAGAAACACTATGCACATTTAGTATAAGATGCTGCTACTGATAGTAAACGTTAATTTGTAGGCTCATTTCTGAAAACCCCTTGGGAAATAATTAAATGAACATAACTAGAAACAGAATTGCAAGCCAATAAAGCAGAATGCCATCAGATCATCAAAGAGCCAAACAGATAAATAAAAAAACACCGACTTCCCTCCCTAGAGCACAAGCAATCGCAAAACTGAAATCCCCATTGAGCTCAGTAACAGAAAAAGAAACCAAGAACTGCCCAGAGTTTTCTAGGTGAGGCAACTTTATTTCAGTGCAAGCGGATGTAGAGATGAGATGGCATACACCACTTAGCAGTTGCTTCAGTGAAGACATTCCTTAGACCACAAAGATCATTCTTAGCACTTTTGGGGCGCAATCCTAACCCCTTATGTCAGTGCTTTCCAGCACTGACATAAGGGCAATGCAGCTCCAAGGTAAGGGAACAAACATTTCCTTACTTTGAAGAGGACTCTGTGAGTGACACCCAACTGCAGGATGCAGCACATGTTCCATTGGCACTGCTATGCCAGTGCTGAAAAGCACTGACATAAGGGGTTAGGATTGTGCCCTTGGTGAACTTGGAAATATATTAAAATTAAACCCTCTTATTCAGTGTTTCTCAAACTGTGAGTTGGGACCAACTAGATGGGTCGCGAAACAATTTCAGGTGGATCCCCATTCATTTCAATATTTAAATTTTATTAGACTTCATGCTACCATGGTATGTGACTGCATTTGGGGAAATGTTACAGTTCCTTACTTTTAAAAGACTACTATGTATATGCTTTTAACAATGATATTAAATGGGACTTACTCCTGGGTAACTGTGAATAGGATTGCAGCCTAGGATTGTTAAACTCTTCCTGTTTGATGATGTCACTTCTGGTCATGACATCACTTTGGGTGGGTCCCAACGGATTCTGATTCTAAAAAGTGGGTCCCAGTGCTAAAAGTTTGAGAACCACAGCTCTTATTTATTTCTGGGGTTCTTGGCCCCTGGAACTTTCTTCCCACTGTCAGCCCTACACATGGTTTCCCGAGCCTGAGAGGAGCCTACATTTCCACAGTAGAAGACTGATTCTAGATTCTTAGGTTGGATTTTGATGGCTATTTGAGGTGATAATTCCTGTTCACCACCACTTGGAAAACTGACAAAGCCTTTTTCAGATGCTACTAAAGCAGCCCAGACTGCACAGATGCATAACTGCAGGATTGGCCTCTTGTTTTAAGTCATATTTCTGAAATATGAATGTTTTTACTGTCTTTCGCTGATCCACTTATCAATCCACTAATATGTATAGCTGGTGCTGCTACAAGGCTAATAAACTAAGGACTCAATCCTATGGTCACTTTGTGCTGCCAGAACTCATTTTCCAGCAGCACAGGGTACTTTCTGGCAGCTCTGTTCTTATGTTCTTAGCTCAGAAGCCAGGCCATCACCACCCTCTTCCAAGCTTCTATCACAAATGGGTAGTCATACAGTGCATACAGCAGTGTCTCCTGAAGTCTCTGCCAGCACCAGTAAGTTAGCCGTGAGGGCATAGCATGGGCATGGAGGGGAAGGTCAGGGGAGTTTCAGGGCAGATGGGGGGGGGAGGAGTAGGAGGAAAGAGGTGAATCTCAGTGGCACCAGATCCTATATCATCTTTCCCAAGCTGCCCCACCCCTTTTCTCTCCTTGGACTTAAATGAGCAAAATGGATGGCATAGACCCTAGAAGACCCCTAGTAGACCAAGCAGGGGGAGCTTGGGGGCAAATGAAAAAAAATTATTTTAAACTTATTTTTACTTAAAATACTTTTACTTACCTCCTGCTGGCTGTCCAATTGGTCCCCACCCTTGGATGCAGCATCTGCTCTGTCAGCAGAGCTGCATTGGTGCCAGTGGTGGTGAGGCACGGTGACCCCAGATTGTAACCCACATGTAAAGGCCACTGGAGCAACACACACAATGGTGACAGAAAAGCTGCTTGAAACAATCATATTGGTTTCACAGAAGTTTAACAGAAGCTGGGACTTTGGGGCCTCAAAGGCTGTGTTGTACACTTTGGAATTTAGTTTAGATAACAGTATCAAGCAATGGCTGGAGATGTAAGCCTTGGCAGAAGTTAAACACACCTGTGTCCCCCAGAAAAACTATACTTTCATGCTTTCAAAGGAAAAGACACATATAGGTAAAGTAGTCTTTGCTCTAAAGTGTAACCAACATATATGAGGACATAGTAGTCATTAGAAGTAAGTCTTAAGCAACCTTTGCTGCTTGATTTTAGAAAAGTCTTAAGAACAGACAAAAGCTTTAACATTGCAGGAAGGCTTCACAGGTGTTTCTATGTTGACATTAGCATAGGGGAAAGGCATGCAGAGAAAGATAACGATACCAGTCGAAGCACATTGTGTCATCTCTTTAATGAGGATGGTATGGAGACCTGTCAAGGAAGTCCCTAATTGGATTGATGGATATGTATAAGGGTCAGCAATGGGTCAGTACTGGATAAAATGATATTATAGCAACCCCTACTGGTTTTTGAAAACTTTTGGAAATTGTGTAATTTTGGCTAAGTTTTAAAGTGAAAACCTACCTGTATGTAAATCAGAGCCAATCAACGGTTTTGCCCACTTATTGCCCACCTATTTTCTATCTTTTGTGTAAATGGTATCTTATCTATATCCTGTTAGGAATTAGCCCCATTTACCCGTGGTGACCGACAGGGCAGAAGCTCATAAAAGGGTGATTGAGTTCAAGGCAAGAGGTACCGTGCACAACTGTAGAAGAAGAGCTGGTGGAACTGGAGAAGACATCCTTGGTAAAGTATAAATAGGGTTATTGCCCCTCTTATTTATGAGGGAAGGGGGGGCCTGATGAGCCCCCCAGAGGAGACTATAGGGCACCAGGCACAGCACATATCCTTAGTCTCTCTCTAGGGTAAAAAGGTTGGGGCGGAGGAAACGGGTTTGAACGCCAGGATAGAGCGTGAAGTCCTCTCTCCTCTTGCCAGGCAGAAGGGGCACCGCCCTCTTTAGCCAAAGGTGAGGACGTTTGTCTAGTGTGAGTATGATGAATGGTGTCTGTCCTGTATGTCCAGTTTACGTTGTTTGATTAACCCTTTGGCATATAGCAGTTCCTGCGTCCTCACAAGAGGCCAGTTCATCATTGGGGAAGCAATTGTGTAATCCTACTTGTCTCGACCAAAGGATCCCTTACCTGCAGTCACTTCCTTCCCTTTTGACCTATGTCTGTCTTGTTTGTTCACTATGGGGGAGTAACAGGCATCTTGCAGTCCACTGGACGGCATCATGCAAAATTTAGGCAAAGGTCTGGAGGTTATAAACTTTGGCCATCCCAGAGTAGTTTTGATGTAAATAAATATAATCTAGAGAGTTTATGTAAAGTCACAGATGACCCAGGAATGCCCCGATCGTTTCCCCTACATCTCATGCTGGCTAGATGTATGTCAAAGAAATTGCCCTGTTATAGTCTGTTACAGACAGAGCCAAAGAAAAATTGAGACAAGGGCATGTACCCACCTTCTTACGTGCTAGTGGTCCCTCCACCCCCCACCCCAGTGCTTGCCACCCCAGGGACACCCACCAGCCCTTGAGCACTAGAATCAACCTAGGACCAGAGAGGCTATTCCATTCCAAAGAAGTCCTGAAGGAAAGGAGGAAAGAGATGAACAGGCAGAACCCTCATGCCAGTGCACTACTGCCACTGCCCTGCGGCTTACAGAAGCTTACATCTGCAAGCCCAACACCTACCTTCTAACCCTGCTTCAGCAGGTGTAGGATCCACCAACCCTGAATGACCAAGGGCATGCCCAAGCTGGCACAGTGACTTTTTCCTATGTGCCCTTTATATCTATGTATTGGAAGGCATGCACTATTCCATTCCCTGAAGACCCTAGGCCAATGATTGAATTGGTAGGAGAATATATCTCCCTACCAGGTCAGATATGCAGCAGCTGGCCAGGACCTTGTTGGAAGGGAAAAGAAAGAAGCAAGTTGTTTAAAGAAGCCAGGAAGTGGTTAATAGAAGAAGCAAGGCGAGCCTCAAGGGATGAACAAGCTGAGGCTAACAGGATCTGTCCCACTATGAAACCTAATTGAGAGTGAGTAAGGGCCCAATCCTATCCAACTTTCCAGCAGTGGTGCAACTGCCATGGAGCCCCGAGGTAAAGGAACAAATGTTCCCATATCTTGAGGAGGCCTCTGTGATTGCCTCCCCTCCATAGCATTACAGTGCATGCCCCAGTGACACGGCTGCACCGCCGCTGCAAAATTGGATAGGATTGGGCCCTAAAATAGGATTACAGCCTTACTGAACACAATGGGTTTACTTCTGAATAAAGGTAAATAATACCATTTTCAAACACCTCATACACCTGGGCCAACCTCAGATCCATTGCTTTTCACCTGGGAGGACCTGTCATGGTTGCACCAGCACACCTCCTGGTCTAGAGACTGAGTGTCTAAGGTGCAGTTTTCACAAGGTTTTCCTTCCTTAGGCCATGTTCTCCATTGAGAAGTATGCAGTCCTCACTCTTGTTACAGCTCCAGAAGTTATAGAGTGGAAGAGTGAGGCAGAGGCATACTTGACCGGCCTCCACTGGGCTCAAATGAATTGTGATAGGGTGATAGATTACTTGTATCCTAAAAACTCCCTTTCCTAGTTCTGAATGGGAAGGTTGTCGTGGAAAACCACCTGATCAGTCATCAAAAAGTGAACTTTTATTGAGCATACAGGAAACTTCCTGCTTGAGAAACTTCCATTTTCTCAAAAAGGGTTTCCCTTTGTGGGGAACCCTTTGACTGAAGAGCTGAAGAAAATGTGAGAAAGAATTGTGGGGAAAAGTCCCCTTTGAAAGTTGGGGTTAGGAATCACAGTACAGAATATGCCTGAACCAGAGTGGATCCTTCCTTGAGAAGGGCAAAGCTTCAGGGGGAAACTCCAGCCCCTTTTCAGCAGGCAAGTGCTGCTGGGATTTCTGCAACCCAAGAAGTCTGCCAAAGGATGATTGGCAGCATTGGAGGAGGGACTGGCATGGCTTGTGCCATTAAGAAAACCCTGGATTGTGGTGAACATATGGTCCCAAATCTTTTGGGTTGAAACCCACAGATGTGACTAATGGATCTATTTTCCCATGGAACAAGTGCATGCTTGGTTTGGGCTTGAATTCTCCAGTCTAAGTACAACTCTATACACCGAACTGGTTCTTTCTGCACCTCTCCAGCAGGCTTCCCTCCCCAGGCCACTTCCTTTTTCAAAGCTATTTTCTTCTAACCATCACCTTCTATGTACACATACTTCATTGATGTCATAGAAACTTGTGCTGGTTCTTTCCAGAATTGCCAGTGCAAGTGGTTTGTCTACATGAGCACCTCAGATGACAAGGGTTTGTGCCAATAACAATTTTAAAACAGGCTATTTGGACACAGCCATGCCTGCTGGGATTTTATAAGCTGTTGTGTGAGGAGTAAATACTTGTCAGAACAGATGTAGTTTTTAATATGCTAAACAACATTTTAGTCTTTTTTTTAATGTTCTGAATAAATAAATGTTCCAAATGCCTTCTTTGAAAGGGTCATCTGTTATATAGTCATGTCCAGAAACAGGCATATGGCATAAGTATGATGTGAAAAAGAAAAAAGAATTACCTTCACTCTTTTTTAAAAAAACATCCTATGCCCTTCCTGACCTTCATTCAGCATGTTTAGACTTAGAGGCATGTCAGACAGAGTGCTGACATGGAATGTTACCTTTCAAATGGAGCATGCACGTTGTTCAGAGTTCTGACAAGTGTTCTTTGTAAAAATAAAATATCTGGAGGAAAAAGAGGTTACAGAGCTAAGATTTGGATAATGGGAACATTCCTGAGATTCAAATACTTGGGAGGCAGCACAACCCAATCTGCCTTAACTGCACTTGAGACAAGGCGAGGTGAACAGTTCACTCCGTTAATGATTGAAAGTTTCAGGCACATCTTAGCTCTTTCATGTGCTCCTGAATATCACTGCAAGAATTTTTTTTGGTAGCCTGTGGAAATATATGGGTGTTATGGAATGGCAAAAAATTGGTTCGCTAATGTCAATATTCACAGGTTAGTACTGCTGTAAGTCCCTTACAAATTTTTGTGAACTCCTGAGAATCTGTCATCTCAGGCATCTGTACTCAGGTGCTCAAGGAGGCAAATTGAGGGGGTTAGGCAAGGTGGAAGAGGAATGAAATTTTCTGTCTGCACATTTGCAGAAAAATATCAAGGGACAAAAAAACCTCCTGTTTGCTTCTCAAGAAATGCCTCAGACTGAGGACTGCATGTGCATTCCCCACAGTTTCTGGGCTCACATGCTGGGGAGGGGTATTGTACTGGTTGAAGGGAAACACCTCCCCTCAACCAACACAAGCGTTCAGTGTTTGCATGTTGTCACCGTGTACCAAAAGTTCTTGTGATGCAGCAGCCTGCCAGCTGCAGGTTTCTCTTGCCTGCCACCTGCAGAAATGCGGTGTGTGAGGAGGCTCTGAGCAGCCTGGTCCATTTAAACAGGTCAGTTCCACTGCATTAACTGTGGAAAATGCTACAAGCTAGCTAATCTCACAATAACCATTTCATAAAGCATCCCCCCCCCACACACACACTTTAAAAGGGAAGGGGTTAACTATGGCTTTTTTGAGGATACACTGTACGTGTACCTATTTACATTGCTTATGTAAAGGATGTCCTTGTATCGCAAGGACATCCTTTACATAAGCAATGTAAATAGGCAATCTGCAATTGTAAATAGACATCTGCAAGAGGGATCTGAAGGCCTTAGGAGTGGGCCTCAACAAGTGGGAAACCCTGGCCTCTGAGCGGCCCGCTTGGAGGCAGGCTGTGCAGCATGGCCTTTCCCAGTTTGAAGAGACACTTGGCCAACAGTCTGAGGCAAAGAGGCAAAGAAGGAAGGCCCATAGCCAGGGAGACAAACCAGGGACAGACTGCACTTGCTCCCAGTGTGGAAGGGATTGTCACTCCTGAATTGGCCTTTTCAGCCACACTAGACACTGTTCCAGAACCACCATTCAGAGCGCGATACCATAGTCTTTCGAGACTGAAGGTTGCCAACAACATGATGTAAAGGATGAGGAGCTGTCTACCTTCTGCCAGCAGGTGGAGCTCTTTCCCTTTAGTGACAATGGAGAAAATGGAAAGCTGAAAAGTGAACAATATTTCCTCTTTTGAGGGGTTAATGTACCTAGTCCAATTTCATGTACAGATTGCGTTCCCAATAGTTTTAGTGAGCATTTTATTTGACAACCTGCTTTTTAATGTAGTGTAATAATATTTTATTACCGGATTGTAGTTTTAAATTCAGGCTATTAGGGGCTCTTGTTGGGGAATAACAACACTGAGTAGTATTCATCAGTTGAGTTAAAAGTATCGAGTTCTTTAAAAATGAAATTGTATGTGGTCACTTTAATGGTCTTTCTAAAGGGTGTGTCCTTTGCTGATTCCTCCCTATGTATATATAGCTTCTTGTTTGCTGACTTTTGCAGTACAGGAGAGTGTATGTTAATCTCTGTTTTTAACTATTTTTTTTTATCATACTTACATGCATCCAGGGGCAGCCATTTAGGGCTCCTGGTCTTCCAGTTTCAAGAATCTTGATGTGAGAAAAATGTCTGTATAAGTCTGCATCAGATTCTGAGTAAACTGCCTTTGGTCTTAAATTTTTGGGTCTGAGTTTTTGTGCCTTGGTTTGCAAGCAGCCTGGGTAGAAGAGTAATAACTTCTTTTGCCTGACACCAACAGCTCCATGATGCATCCCCAACCTGTGTGGGTGTGCTTGCTGAGGTGTGAAGCAGGGGCTCTCTCTAACTGAAGTTATACACTTAATGCTGAATCTTATTCACCTCATTGTCTTTTTCCAAAAAAGAACTTATAGAGATGGCATTAGGCCCTTTCCAGGCACTGTTCTTTTTCAGACTGTGCAGCCATCAATGATCCACCCAGAAGATGTCACCCTGGGAAGCACTTCAGTCATTCAAAAGTCACTGGTTCCTCATACTTAGAGTACTCTTGCTGGAAAATTGTGATTATTGCCCCAACAACCCTAGCTGTTGCATGTATTTATCTATGCATATGAAAGTTGCCTTCCAGCACAATCCTATCTTGCACTGGAACAGGCAGGCCAGGAGACTTGTACTGTATCCAGCGCAAGACAGGGGCCCAAAGTGGCTCAGCTGGAGGTAAGGGGAAACTCTTCCCCTTACCCCTGGGTAAGCCACTGCAGCCTCAATGGGTCTCCTTGGACTTGTGCTACCTCTGGAGCTGGCATAAGTCCGAGGAGAGCGGGGTTTAGAATCCGGTATATCTGCTGGGTCCCAGCCCCGCCTCCAGCTCCCTACCCACCCGCCCCCAGGACCACCCTTTGCCCACCCTCCCCCTGCCCCAGAATGCCCACCTCCCCCCGCCCTCTCGAGCCTTGCGTCGGCTGAACCTGGCTGATGCAAGGTTCCCTGTCAGAGTCGGTGCAGAGGCTGGATTCAACCTCCGCAAGCAGGCGCACATCCTTGCGCTGGCCCAGCTGACTCTAGAGGAGGTGCAAACATGCTTTATGGCACGTTTACAACCCTCCTGGGCTGGCACAAGGGACTTGCGCTGGCCAAGGGTGACCTAGGATTGTGCCCTTAGTGTCATAGGCAGCTCTTGGATGGTCCTGTGATATTACTGCCAGGCATGTTACAAGTCTCTCTTCTGCCTACCTTCTGCCATTTTTAATGGTTCACCAATTCATTGATCTTCCACCTTTTTTCTCTGTGCTCATATTTCACAGGTAAAATCTTATGGCCATGTTTTAGGTAGCTTTACTAGTTAATTTCTCATTGGAATTGTGTATGTTGCACAAATCTGCTTGCGAATTTGTGATCAAGTTCTCAAGTTATTGCAAGCATGTCTTACAGCATGTTCACAATGAAAGCAACCCTCAAGTAAAAACCCAAAACTTTGAAAAAGTAGTCACTTTTGCTCAACTCTGCAACACTTGTAAATTCAAAGCTGGTTCTTTGGCTTGGCTGTTGTTACCCTGTATCTCCATCCCACTTTGTTCCAATTGTGTTAGAACAGGGCAGATAATGTAGGCGAGGCTGATGAACTGGTTACTCAGCATGCCCCAAGTCTGGGGGTGGATGGGTAACACTAGCATGGAGAAGGAAGTACTATGTTGGTCCCTTCTGCATTAGACCTTCAACATTATCAAAGCAGAGTGGACCTGAACTCTGAGGAGTGTCAACCACACTGCTCCTATTCTTACCTATTTCTTCGACTGATAACATCACTACTTTACTTCTGTTTTTGATATGGTCTCTAGGAAATCCCATACTATGAACACAGTCTGATGTGCAGTGCAACAATATCCTACAGTATATACAGTGTGATTGTATGAATATTATAGCAATATCCCACCATGATCAGTTTTCAGCCTGGTGCATTCCCTTTCATGTTTCTGTGACCTATTTTTGATGAGTTTCACATCTGTTCTCACAGCTCACTGACAAGCAGAAAACAAAACTGTTTACCAGTCAGATTCACAGCTGTTGCTAGTGCTGGAGACCTAGCCAAGAATGGCTATTTTCTTGGTAAGCTCATGCCATTGAATGAAACTCTCAAGAGTTTCTTGAAAGTTTGTTACAACTGGAGTGGTGTCAAAAGTTCCCACATCTCTGGGATCCTTGTACTTCAGCTTTTTAAGAATCTCAGACATGTCCTTACTTGTTTTTCCAGAACTTCAGTGCTTTTAGAATGGTTTCACAATGCCAACCTTCTCTCAGAAATGTGTATTCTACCAAGAAACAGAGTAGAGGCTCTATCTAGGAACTCTTAACAAACACTGATAGGAGTTATATCTATTTAAAAGAGCCATACTCATTCCTTGATTCAAACGGGCTTGTTTATCCCTTCTAAGAAGAGCATATGTACTCTGAGAACATTGTCTTATTTTTTACAACTATGCTGCAAGGGAATTCAATGCTTCAAATATTAAATTATTGCATGCCAAGTGTTGCAAAATTCATCTTTAAAAAAAAAGATTTAAAGGGGAAGATACGTTGTTAAACATCCTGGCCCTTTATTTAAAAAAGAAATCATTAGACACCTTAGAGTAGCATCTCACAAGTTAGGGCACAGTTTTCATAACTGCTTTTTGTGCTGCTGTAGTGGCCACACTACTGCCAAGAGAGCCATCTCTGCTGCTGCCACCTTCTCCATTCAGAAGTCTATGGCACTAATTTGAACTTTAAATAATTCCATATGACAGTGGTTCTCAAACTTTTTAAAGGCCTTGGACACTGCTGTCTGATTTATAAATGCCAATGGGTATTTGTATTGGCAACCTTCAGTCTCGAAAGACTATGGTATCGCGCTCTGAAAGGTGGTTCTGGCACAGCGTCTAGTGTGGCTGAAAAGGGGTAAATCTATTATTATTATTATAAATCATTATTATAAATCTATAATCGTGATTGGGCAGCAGTGCTCTCTTCCCATAGCATCTTGTTTAACCCTTAATGCATATAATCTACAATCTGCCCAGTCAGTTTTGCAAACCACCAAAAACTGGGTTACAACCCACTGGTGGGTCCTGGACTCACAGTTTGAGAACCACTGCCATATAATATTATGGAGTTAATAAGGTGCCACATTGAAAATGGCCTGATATTTTGCACTGATGCCCAATATAGGAATGTCAGGGATGTGTACTAAATTAAGGGTGCAATCCTATCCTGTGGTGGGACAGGCAAACCAAGAGGCTTGTGCTGTATCAAGTGCCGGATAGGGGCACCTCAGGAGGTGACACAAGTTCAAGGAGAGCAGAGCTGATTGAAGCCACTCCGAACTCCCTGGGAATGTGGGTTGGGATCCAGCATAACTGCTGGATCCCAGCCCCGCCCCTTGCTCTGCACCCGCTTGCCTCTGGGGCCACCCACTGCCTGAACTCCCCCCGCTCTGGAGCACCTCTCTCCCGCCTCCTCCCCGCCCACCCCAGAGCCTTGCATTGGCTCAGCTTGGCTGACACAAGGCTCGGTGCCTTTGTCAGCGCAGAGGCTTGTGTCAGCCTCTGCAGGCCGCAATGCCTCTGTGCGCCGGCCTTGCCAACTCCCAAAGAGGCACAAACATGGCTTATAGCAATTTGTGACCCTCCTGGGTGAGCACAAGGGACTTGTGCCGGCCCAAGGGCGCCTCTGAATTGCACCCTAACAGTCTAATCCTATGAATACTCCAAAATAAGTTCCACTGAGCTCAGAGGAACTTACTCCCAGGTAAGTGTGTATAGGATTGCAGCCTAAGTCACATGGGTCATGGCAGTCAGTTGTGGAACATATGAGCATGGTATAATGATGCAACCATGTTCTGATGTCACACGATTTGAGTGGATTGGATTATGAAGGATTCATATTATGAAGATCCATTTTATGGATCTGGATTATGAAGATCCATTTTAAATGAACATGAACAAACATGTTGAGGAGTGTGTGAAAAAGTACAAGTCATACCCCAAACAGCAAGCACTATAGAAACTGGATTAGTAGACTCAGCTCAACTGTTGTTATCACTCACTTTGACGTAAGGCTCATTTTATGGTATAAATACAAAAATAGGTTAAAACTACCTGAAACCCAAAACCTGTGACGCATCTGTTTTGGTACACTTCTTTCAAGATACTTGTATCATCTGAGCTAAAGTTTTTCAAATGACAAAATCTCATGGGTGTTCGGTGCCCAGTTCTGTGCTCTTGTGTAATTGTAATGCTAGAACTACAGGATAGAAGTGCTAGAAACACAGCCAAGTTTTTGAGGCATCAAAATCCTCCTAAGGATCTTTGCTTTTTTGATTTACCCTCCACACAGTCCAAGAATAAAGCTTTTCTTGTATCCAAACCTCTGTTGAGTAATAAAAGCTAAGTGACCTCCTAAGAGATTTAAAAAGAAAAAAAATGAAAGCTGTAGGTTTTACCTCCAGATAGATTTGCAGAGAGCTCACTGTAAGGAAGAAGGGGGAGAGAACAAAGAAATTCAAAGCAACTTTTAAAAACTGCTCATCAATATGCCCTCAAGCCAGAAATGTGATGCTCTCCATGTAGTCTCAATTCAGAAAAATGTATTCCATGCCACCAATTTGATCCTAAGACAGGAAGATAAATGCCCAACTGAACTAAAGCCAGAAATGCCCAACTGAACTAAAGCCAGAAAAACAAGTGGCATGTTACCTGACCTGCAGCTTCTGCTCTGTAATGGCCAGCCTAGAGGGGGCAGGTAGCTGACACCAGGCGGGTGGCTGTAAATTGAACAGTTGCATTGAAAATTTGTGTTTTTTGGGGGGGGAGGGAAGGTGGGAGGAAGAACTGTTAACTGTGGCAGCCATCTGACCTGCAACATAACATAAGAAGAGCCCCACTGGATCAGTCCAAAGGCCCATCTAGTCCTGTATCTCAGAGAGGCACACCAGATGCCTCAGGGTGCACACAAGACAGCAAGAGGCTTGCATACCGGTGCCCTCCCTTGCATCTGGCATTCTGATGACTTATTGATCTTTAATTAGTCAATTAGGTCTGAAACACCTTGTCTTTTAACCTCTATTGGACTTAATTTCTTGGTCAGCAGGGGCCATTTAAGCAGCAGTATCTGCCCAAGTTCTTCTGCCATGAAGACAGATGCAAAGAACTCATTCAATTTTTCTGCCATCTCCAAGTCTCCTTTTATTTCCCCTTTCCCTCCCTCACCATCCAGAGGACCAACCGCTTCTCTGGCAGGTTTCCTGCTTCTAACATATTTGAAGAAGCTTTTATTATTCCCCTTAGAGTGCAACCCTAAGTGCACCTTGGGCCAGTGTTAAGTTCTTTGCACCGGCCTGGGAGGGTTGCAAAAGTGCCATAAAGCACATTTGCGCCTCCCTCTGAGTAAGCCACGCTGGCACACAGAGGTGCCCTGCTCGCTGAGGCCAGATCCAGTCTTTGCAGCAGCAGCAGTAGGTGAGTTCGCGTTGGCCAAACTTGGCCAGCACAAGGGTCTGGGGGAGGCGAACGGAGAGTGGGGAGGAGGTGTTTCAGGGAGAAGGCAGGTGGGCCCACGGACAGGTGGGCAGGGAGTGGGAGGCAGAGCCAGGACCCAGCAGTTATGCTGGATCCTAGCCCCCATTCCCAGGCAGTGCAGAGCAGCTCCTGGTAGTTCCGCTCTGCTTGGATCTGTTCCACCTCATCAGGTGGTGGAGATCCAAGTAGACCCATTGTGGCCACTTGGAAAGTTTCCCCTTGCCTCGGGCCAAGCTTTAGCGCTGGATACAGCACAGGCCCACTGTTCCACAGTGGATACAGCACAGGCCCACTGCCTGTTCCAGCACAAGTTAGGATTGTGCTATTAATGTTGCTGGCTATGTGTTCCTCAAAGTCTTTCATGGCCTTCTGTATCACCTTCTTACATTTTTTTTGCCACAGTTTATGTTCTCCCCCAGGGTCAGCTCATCCACGAGGCCGGTTGCCTCAGCAGGAGGTTTATTGAGCAGTGTGTGGCTTGATAAGTCACAAGCTGTGTTGCCAAGGTGTAGTTTTATTCCCCATTTCTTCTTCATGGTCTCTGTGCAGTCACACATGGTGGAGTTTTGCATGCGCTCAGAGCCAACCTCAGAAGCTTCAAGAGTTTCATGTGCTCTGCATCTGGTTCTGATTGGGGGAAGTTATGTGTGTATCATGTGCTTTGAGGGCAGGAAGGATATACAGTCTCTCTGTGATAATTGCTGAAGCAGTATCATGTGGCATGCTACTTCTGTAGGGTAAAATTCCCCTATGCTGACAAGTACAACACTTGTCTCCTCTGTTTAGGAGAGAGCTGTATTGTGTCCACTGTAAAAAAAAAAAAATGTTCCAGGCAGATGAGGAAGAAAAGGGAACTTTACTTCAAGTCAGCATTCTAGGGGTCAACCTTCATTTCCACTGCAGCGATGTCAGCACCTCTTGTACCTCATTTTCTTTTCTACCGCAGGAGAACTGACAGTCTGCACACTCTTCAGAGAGACATTGAGATCAAGGCAATGCTCACAAGGGGTGTGCCAAACACTGTAATGCTTCTTTGGGCAAGCTGCCAGTACCAGGGATTCCCTTAAAAAGAAGGGAGCTTTGGAACCTGATTTGGAGAAGAGCCTTCAGGGGTTTCAACATCATTGCCTTCCACCTTGATGGCTCATGCATAAATATGAACAAAGGCTCAGGACTTGTCCATCGTCCCTATAAGTTAGCTGGTCCTGGAATGATCTCACTCTCCATAAAGCTCAATTTTTGAGACACCACAGCAGGATCCTTCCCCTGAACTAGACTTTGTTGTGGTCTATCTCTGAAGGGGAAATTGTCAAAGCATTGCAACATTCATTCTCTGACATAAATCATTTCTCACAGATTGGTGTCGCTAACGCTGAGCCAGAAATACAACCAATCTAACAGTACAATTCCACTATGCCTGTACAAACAAACGCTCAAATAATGATACATTTACCGGTAAGCAACTTGTCTTTATGCCTGCTTAAAGCTGGCTCAAACAATTTCATATTCCATAATGCTGTGTAAATGCAGTGTTGTCTAATCAGAATTGTGTGTGTTTGTTGTTTGGTTCCAGAGACTTTAGCGCAAACACTGAGGTCATGTTTACATGATTCCTTTCATAGCCATCACAGCTCAAGCCTGACTTAGTTCAAAATAAACCTTTTTATCATGAGATTGTTGGCCAGAAAAAAGTGCCTTGCAGCAAGCATGCCATATGGTGGGCACACCTGTTTTGTTCACAAAATTATGCCCGCACAAAGGAACAAATGTTTGAAACATACCTGAGTTTCCCCATTTTTCTGATCTTGGCTTTACTGTTTTTATAGTTTGGTTTCTTTGGCCCATAGCTTTTGGGGCATTAATTAGATTACACCCCGGATGGCACTAACAGCTGTCTTTCTTTCTAGGTAGCTGCAACTCTACCTGGAAGTTGTGGCTAGAAGTATTTCACTAAGGGTAAATGAAATATGCCAGAGGGTAATTGCAGCTACCACTGAAACTGATGGCAGCTACCCAACACAAAAACTGTGGCCATTACTGAAGACAAAATTAGCATTGCTGTCAGGAATATTTTTTCACTTGGCAACAGTTCCAAATTAACTCAGAATGGATCTTAATACACAAAACACAGGATATTTGAATTCGGTACATGCTGGAGAAGCCTGTTTCACTCTGAAATTAACCAGTGAATTTTTCTTCCCTATGATTTTGTGTGATCTATCTTCTTTCCCACTCCCTTCAGACCTTCCCTGGCTATGGTATATAATGCAAGAGGGTTAGGTTTCATGCTGGCACCAGCCCTAAACAGGAGCTTTTTATTACTATGTATATAGTTTGGATGGGGAATTCTGGAGATGGGAAAAGGTTCTCAAAGCACACAAGGTTACATTTTTGTGTAAGTAAGTAAGTAGTTTATTTAACGGTCTCAGACCAGCATAAAAGTAGCAATACAGCTTTACGGACATATCGTAACATAACAGAACCAATCTCAAGGGCAGTTTAAAAAGAAAAAATTGATTAGATATTTCATCAGAATACACTTAAAAATGAACTAAGACTTGCTGTTGGTTAGTAAAACCCTGTAATGCTAACTTAATAAACTAAAACTATAAACATTATAAGACATTCATCCCATTTATCAAATCTGATAGATAGAAAATGCCAATAACTCCTGGGCTAAATAAGGGAGGCATCATTTTTAACCATCAGATATTTATTGCTGTCATGAGGAATTTTGCAACCATGTATGTGGTGGTTTGATTGGTATCTGGTAGAAGCAAAGAGGTATAGTAATGATTCGTGTGGCCTGGTAATCTGTTCAATAGTGGGGAGATAAGCTCAGCACGGATGTCTTTATAAAAGGAGCATCTCAATAAGACATGTTCTACAGTCTCTATTTGCTCTGCACATGGGCAGAATCGCTCAGAATATGTAATTTTCTTATAGCGGCCCTCCAATACCGCTGAAGGTAACCCCCGACAGCGAGCTAATGTAAAAGCCCGTCTGTATTTTGGTATTTCTAATGATGTAAGATAGGATACTGGAATAGCTAGGTACCTGAGGTTCTCAGAAATATAAAATCCTGTTACCCTAGTCAGGTCACTTTGGCGTTCATTATCTATAACCCTTTGACTAATAATTCTTTTGGCTTGCACCATACCCAGGCTAAGTAAGGACATCTGAGAAAGTCCGAAGGAGGTCAATTTTGACTCAAGTAATTAGATCCATTTAGATTGAAAACTATCCTGGAGAATTAGTTGGGCAAGTCCACTGGATATTGAACGAAGCCTTAACCAGTATGAAAAGATCGTTAGCCATACTCTGGCCTCTATCTTAATTTGTCCTGTCTCAAGTCACAACATAGAGTTTGAGATACCCCTAGGCATCCCCAACGCTGCCCGAAGAAACTTGGATTGAACACATTCTAGGGTTCTAATATTAGGTAGAGGCCCCAATTGCGCAGCATAGAGTAATTGGGGTAACACTTTAGCTTGAAAAAGCTTGAGGGCTGCAGGAAAATATTGTTCTCCTTTGGTATACATAAATTGTAGAATTGCTGAGGAACTTCTCTGTGCACTTAATGCTACCTGTTCCCCATGAGGTCTCCTCGAGCCATTCGACTGAATTGTTATACCCAAATATTTAAAATGAGTTACTTGCTCTATTTTGTGTTTATTAATCCACCAAGAGTGGATCTTTGGTCTTTTAGAAAAGGACATAATTTTGGTTTTATGAAAATTGATTATCAGAGAGTTCTCTTTACAATATAAAGCCAAGGCCCTCAGAGCTCGTCTGAGACCAACTGGGGTTCTAGAGAGTAGTGCAGCTTCATCAGCATATAGCAAAGTAGCTATATGCCTCCCTGCCATTTTAGGGGAATGAAAGTCGCTGTTATTTAGATAGCTCACCATAGAGTTGATGTAATAATTAAGTAACAGTGGAGCCAAGATACACCCCTGTTTAACTCCCTTCTGCGTATACTCTTTGTAAGGTGACCCTGCAGACTGCACCTGCAGACTGCATCTTTAGAGACGTTCCTCTGTAAAGAGCCTGAATAAGAAATAACAGGTACTGATCTATATTGGAATTTCCGACCTTCTCCCACAGTTTCTTGCTTGAAATGGAATCAAATGCTGTTTTAAGGTCTATATTAAGGCAGCATATAAGGAGCTTGTCTTCTGTGTGGTGTATTTCTCGATAAGGTGTTGAAGGATTGAACATTGATCAATGGTAGACCTTCCTTCCCTAAAACCTGCTTGTTCTTCAGCCAATACATTACCTTCCTCAAGCCAATCTTTAAGTTTTCCATAGATATGTCTTGCATACAACTTACTGATGATGTTGAGAAAGCTAATGGGCCTATAATTAAAAGGGTCATCTCTCTAGCCTTTTTTAAAATTAGGGCTAACAATTGCCGATCCCCAATTGGCAGGAATATGACCAGTTCTATCAATATAGGAGAATAACAACACCAAAATTGGGGCCCACCAGTCTAAATTATTCTTAATTGCCTCAGGTGGGATCATATCTCCTCCTGGGGCTTTGCCCAGCTTCAGTTGAGCCACAAGTGCATGAACTTTGGAAACAGATACAGGTGGCCATTGCGGGGTATGTCCTAATTCAACTCTGATACTGCTATCAGCTTCCCCTTCATCTTTGTACAAATCATAGAAATGCTTCTCCCATATCTCAGAATGGATGTGGCAAACAGAGAGAGAAGGTCCACATTTTGGAGAGCTCTTTATAAGCTGCCAAAAGCAGCTTGTGTCCTTTGTTTTAGCAGCCTGTATCAGGCCTAACCAAGATTCTTTCATGGCCTTTCTTTTTTTATCTGCCAGTAGCTTTTTGTATTGTTTTTTTCTGCAAAATCAGGTTCTGAGCAATCTTTGGATCAGCACTGAACTTATAAGCTTGATACAAGTTGAGCAGGCCTTTTTTAGCGTCAACACATTCCTGATCAAACCAATGCTTAGAGGAGAGGCAAGCCTGGGGCGGGGATCTAGTAATGCTTCTAGTAAAAAGTTGCTTCAGCTTGCTAACTAAATCTTGGTAAAAGTCTAATACCTCTAATTTATGATCTCCAAGTAAAAAAGCGACCTGGATAGATTGCAAAGATTCTGATGCCAACAGTTTGCTTAATTCTTGACTCAATCGTGGAGACCATCTATGCCGTGAGAATATTCCCCCCTCTAAAGACTGTAGCGGAATATATAAATCTACGCTTCGTGAATGATGTATAGGAAGGTTCAGAGACAATAAAATTGGAAGATGATCGCTAGTAAATTTAGGTATAACCTCTAATTCTTCCAATCTTGGGAGCAAACTAGATGAGACTATAAAATAATCTATCTGACTCATCTTGGTTCCAGCCACAAAAGTAAATTCTGCTGGGTAGTCTATCCCAAAAGAGCCACTCAGAATATATAAATTGGTTCTTAAGGTCATTTGATTCAGAAGTAAGCCTACATAATTGGATTTTGGATCTTTAGAGCTACGTACCAAGGGGAGACCTATTTCTCCTTCTGAAGGTAAGCAAGCCCTTTGTTGGGCATATAACGTACAGTCATTTGTGCCCATTCTAGCATTTAAGTCAGCCCCCAGAACCATGTGCGCATTAGGATACAGAAGGATCAGATTTGCTATGTATTCTTCAAAATCAAGCCACATTTCCCTGGTCTGAATTTTCTCTCTTTGCGGGGGCAGATATGCATTGATTATTAACCATACTGAAAAAATTGAATCAAAATGGCCATAGCATAGTTCTTATACGAATGCAACTTCTTAACCGAAGCACATAATGAGGTTGCAATCAGCACACACAGTCCCCCTTTATTCCTGCCACACCTAGAACTGGGCAAAGCCCCCTCAGAGTATGCATGAAAACCATTATATGACAACTCTCCAACAATCCAAGTTTCTTGTAGCATTATAACATCCTTGCTAGCTAAAAATTCTCTTATGGAAGGGTCCCAGGAAGAACCAAGCCAACCATTCACATTCCATGTTATGAATTCAGCCTTACTTTTACGCTGGCCTATTGAATGTCATTGAGAATTTATAGGTGCAGTCTTGGGTAGCTGGATGTTCTCACTCACTTCCATCTCCTTAATTGTTGAATCTATACTTGTCTCAGATGGCAGAACAGGAGAGCTCTGAGTGTTCTTATTTATCGATTGATCTCCCTGTAAGTTTGGTTCCAAAACATAAATTGAACCATTAGGATTTACTATTACAGTGGGGCCATCGACCTGGGCACCAGCGTTGGTCTGATGGTCAGCTCCAGGAGATGCCACAATGGCAGTAGAGGTCAGAAGTCCTGTTGGGTTTAAAGAAACATCCAGGTGCTCATCAACTTTTGGTTGGTGAATCTGTGCCATCTGGAATGAGGCAGAGTCAGGTGTCTGTTCAGGATCTGTAAGTGAATTCTGATTTGTGTCCATATGGCCATGTGGTAAATTTGTGAGCACTTGATGAAGTCTAGGTGGAGTCTTATTCATCTGTTCTGACTCTACTAGTATCTCCATCATCATTTCCTTGGTAGAATCCAAATCAGACTGAGAGGGACAAGGTGAGTGCAGCAGATCTGGGGCAAGTATGGCAGTAATGGTGTCGAAGTGTGGATCAGCTGCCAACACAGACCCAGGGCGCATGACCACTGTCTGACCATTACTTCCTCTCTAAACACCTGAGAGGGAGAGGGCTCGGTAAGAAATTCAACTACCCTTCCAATCTCTTTATTTATTTCACTGCCCAGATCTGGAGCATCTAGGTTAGCATTTATGTAAGTTCTAAAAGATGGAGCTTGTTGCGTGGGGCTTTCCAAATCTATGATATCACTTTCTTTCCTTAATTTTAGTTTGGTTCTGTCCAATTTATTTCTGCTATCATCCAGAAATTTATCCAGTTTATTTATCAAAGTTGCCAGCCCTTCCTTTTCAGTGGTTTGAAAACTTTCCAATTTTTTGCATTGGGCTGGTGAGAGCTTACCATGCCTTGTAGAGTTGGATGCCCTCTTGGCCTTCCAGGCCTCAGTTTTCCTAACATCATCTTGGCTACATCCTTTACTTTTAAATAACTTCTTTTTTCCAAACTCCTTAAAGTCACGTTGAGGGATAATATCAAGTTTGCTCAAACGCTGTACCATGTGAAGTAATTGAGAAGGTATATTTGCTGTTTTGAAATCCAAAAACAATCTCTTCCGATCCAGCTGTGTTGGCAGACAGTGCTTTAATTCTGATGGACTTATGGAACAGTTCAAAAGTTTGGTGAGGGAAGTTAGGATCTTTTCCTTATTAGACCAGCGAAAAATATGGTCTTTAGGCAGATTTATTAAAACCTGGTTAGTTTGCAGTACGCTTTGAATTTTCTGTGGCACCTTGGGCTGAATATCATGATTATGGACTTGTGGTAAAGAAGATGATGTCTCAGTCATGGCATCCTCAGTTTTTTTGGTCCAAGGCTGCCACTTAATATCTAATTGAGCAAAAGCTTGTATTACAGATCCAAGTTGTTTCTCCACGCCATTCAGTCTTCCCAGTATCAACAGCAGGGTCTCAGCTGAGATAACACATATTTCACTAAGTTGTTGGAGCACAAGGTTAAATTCAGGTTGTGTTGGAAGGGCACAACGCTCCTTTTGGTTGTCTGCCTTCCTCTTTAGAGAACGAAGCTTTCTCCCTTTAGGCCGATTTACTGCGGGTAAGGTGCTTTTATGCTCTTGCATAATTGTTTTATCAACAGGTTCTCTTACAGCCCCTCTAGCAGGTGAACTAGATTTATTTTTAGTACTCACAGCACCTTTCAAGTTCTCTGGAGAGGGTGGCGAGGGGAAGCTTTCAAATTTCAGCTGTTTCTGCTTTCTCCTTTTTTTGACCGTTCCTTCTACCTCACAGCTGCCTGTACAAGGGCTTCTCCGCAGGTTTCTTCCCAATTGGAGATCGTGTCTTTTCTACCATGCCGTGGCCTAATCAGGCCAAATAGTTCTTAACAAGTATAAAAAGTTGTTTTGAATGGGCTTCTTGGAAAAAATGGCACCACAGGGTTGATTCACAGAGCTGTTTGTCCCCACTGTAAGATTGACTAACATGCTCAGGGCCAATGATGGGGGAGGAGGAGAAGCTTGCGATTCTCTGTTGTTTCTTTTCCCTTCTTTCTCAAACTTCCCTCCTCTTAACAGCATTCTGTGCAAGGGCTTCTCCACAATCTTTTCTTCCCTTTGCCAGGCATTCGGTTCCTATTTATTATGTTTACAATAAGATTAGAACCAACCTTGGGCAAGAGCTGCCGGCAGAGAGGGTTACTCAGCCGCCATCTTCCTACATTTTTGTGTGTTTTTACAGATTAAAGAATCTGGAACAATATAACTCATTTTGTGCACATGATCACTCTCCTACAATGGAGATAGTATTCCAGAGAACACTTAATGCAGACCAAGTAATTGTGTTGTGGAGGGATTATTGATGTTGAGAGAGAGAGAGAGAGAGAGAGAGAGAGAGAGAGAGAATGTACACACACCCTCTGCCTCCTCAGCAGAAAGCCGACATTTTAGGGCCCATATATACAATCGAAAATACCAATACTGGTAAGGAAATGGCTGCAGTGGTTCACTTTTCCTTGACAGTTGGGTAAATATTTGCTCCTTGTTGGCTCCTTGTCTATCTGCTTGAGAACCTGACCCTCTGACCTCTGATCCTGCTGAGCCCTAGAACATAGAGACAGTAATGAGTCATGGTCTGCAGCTGCAACACATAATCCCTGGACTGGTCAGTGGGTGTTTGTGAGTTAGGTAATGAAAGATGGGGTTTGGCAGTGTAGGTCTTCCTCTGTTTCCTTTGCCTCAGCCTCTCTCCTCCTGATTGGGAAGATACACAGTCACTGAGATTTCACTAGCACTTCTGTATGGCATAGCACTTACAATGGCATAGTGTTCGGAGTGGTGGTGTTTCTCTGAGATCCACTGGTGTAAGAGTCTGATGCCAAATTTTACGCTACTCCAGTCAGTAGAAATGCAATATTTGCTTGTGCCCTTAATGTCTCTGGTGGAACAGGTGAAACAAAGGGAACTGTCCCACATCTTTCCAGAAATGGCACATAAAACATCTACCACCATAACATGGACCACTTTTCACCCTGGCTGAACAGCAATAAAAAAAGGTTACAGGTCCAACCTTGTTATAGATTTTTTATACAGGGATTTGACTCAACACGAATGGCCACTGCAAATGAAAAGGAATGTGCTGATCCCTGGAGAAGGGGAAAAATGCATCCCTTTAAAATGCTTTTCTTACTGTTGTAGAGATTTTTATCTCAACATGATGAGAAGGGCCTTTTAAATTAAAGGAAAACAGTCCTTTACAATAGAGAGAGAGAGGGCAGTCAGCTGAAAATGCATCAGTCATTCTCTCTCTGAGCTACCCCCTCACTTCCGCCTGAACATAGGAAGAAAGATAATCCTTTCTAAGCACCTGGAGAGAGACTGATTGTTGGATTGTCATCTTAATGACTCTATCTTAATATCACAAAGGTCAGCAAGGCTGTTTTTAAATCACAAAGGGACTTTGTTTTTTTAAATTGATTTGCTATAGTGTGATTTTTGCCATCCAAGTGAGTTCTGGGAATGGAACCCTGGAGAATAATGAGACTCAACCTGTATATGAGTAGCACATTTTACCCAGGGTATGAAACAAGGCAGGCCTAAGCTGTACACAGGATCTCAGAAGCAGGATGACCAGACATCCTCATTTTCTAGGACATGTCCTCTTTTTTAGCCTTGTGTCCTGGAAAAGAACTTAAATGCCCTCTTTTTCCCTGCAAACGGGCTCCTGGATGCAGGGCATAGCCTTCTTGTAAGAAATAAATTCTGTGTAATAAGTTATATGCAATATAGTTTTAAATTTAATAATAATATAGTGTTTACATTAACCACATGAAATCAATATACAAGTGTTTTTAGCTTTTGTTTTGTCATGCCCTACATTTTTCTTGGCTGCCCTACATTTTGGCATGCCTTGTTCTCTCTTGTGGTTATGACATCTGGTCACCCTGCTCAGTGGAAGGAACAGATGGACCAGGATATGACTCGGTGGGGATGGGAAAGGAGAGGACACTTACTTGGACTTATAGAAAGTTGGTTGACCTGTGGAATGGTTATGGGAGTTCACAGGGCAAGGATGACCTCCCCTGTGGTCCATATTTTGGATTACTCTTTCATCTCTCTGGTGGACTAATACTATTTGGGAGCTTATTGCAATTGTGTAATTATGTAGACCCCTTAAAGTGGCACTACAGCCTGTTCCCTGGTGGTAAGTGTTTCACTTTCAACCATAAAGAGTAACCCTGCCTAACTCCCAATAGTTATCTCCACAAATAGTAGCTGTTGAAGTAGTCATGTGTCATCCTTTGACAGGAATTAGCAGTGGTGCAATGGTAATTACTGCCAAAAGGAGTCAATTGGCTTGAAGTGACACTGCACACAAGCAATGTTTTAACGTATTGTGTGTGCTTTAGGCAGCTGCCTTCCTACTTGACTAACACAAAAACAGTGACCTTGAGGAGTAAAGTGTGCATTCCTTTCTTTGTCACTTTGGAAACTTTAGAGTTTACAAACTCTGTGAATGTCACTTTTTCTAAAGTATTGAAGTTTCAGAGCTGTCACTAATACAAGAAAAAAAAATGCCATTAGGCAGGTACAAAAAGCAGGCTTTTCATATTATTCATGTAGATAATACTTGAAAGTTGCATGAACTGCTGTCTACTTGAAATCTGTCAATCATACCAGTCATAAAAATCCCACGGCACTTAGGGCCTGTCAGTCTCTTCCAAAGATAGACGTGATAGAGGAGCATTTGCTATTCCTGTGCTTACATTATGAAAAAAAGTGTAATGAGGAAAGTGCACATCAAAACACACATTCAGGCTGATTAAAATACTAGCAGGACCTCCAGATGACTGTAAGCATTTGCCATGGAAACCCCAAACAGAAAGGGGGAGGGCTCTCAGTTTGTGTCAGAAGTGTGTGGTTGTCTGGCTCTATGTCATTCACTGCAAAGAAGAATTTTCCCATTTTCACTGGAGGAAACTGTCTTCAGCTATATGAAAAAAACATGGGAAGGAATATGGCATAGAGAGCATGGAATAATTATTTTACCAGCCCTAGCCCAGGACTGGAAAGCCAAAGATGTTTTTGGATGGATCTTATAATCCGCTGTAAAGTTTTGTATGCAGAAGAGCAGTGCTTCTGGTTATGGGTTTTCACTACACTACTAGCAATGTTCTGAAACAGAAATTCAGCATGGAAAGAATTAGATGCCATCTGACCTATCCTGATGATGACTGCCTTTGTCCTGGCATGATACAAATTTATAGAAGCAAGAAAGTAGAGGGAATCACATTTTCGATTGCTAGACAATTAGTCACATGCTCCCTATTGTAACACAAAAGCAATAAAGGATGTTTGAATGGTTACTAGAGTACTAGCCACATGGTCCTATTGCCTGACCTGTTTATACATGCATATACATGGTGCTGGGTGCATATCAGATGAACATGACCCAGGCCAGTTTTGGGTTGATTTTTGGGTCGGATGGCCAGGATGCATCAGGTCCCACAGGTCTTTGGATGAAAGGCCAAACTTTGGTTGTTGAAGCAACTCCCACTACTCACTGTCTGGCCTGTGAGAAGCCTTACCTTGGAAAATTCCATTGAAAGCCATAATGGCCTGCTCTGCCAATTGGCAGCCCAATCCTGAGCTGCCCATTGTGCCAGGATTGCCGCGGTGCCAAAACAGCTGCCACAATACCCTGCGTGCAACAGTGACTCCCTGTGGGTCACCAGTGACTCCTTGGGGGAAGGGAAATAGCCCCGCAATGGGGCTACTTGATTCTGCATAATTTTGGGGCTGCATAGAATCATAAAATAAAGAGCCTACATGTTGGGCCGGTGGCCCGACACAGAGGCTCTGGATGCAGAGGAGCAGAGCTCCTCCACTCCCACCTCCTTCTCGCCCCACTTCCCCCATCCACTCCCCACCCTCTCCTAGCCTCAGAACACCTCCTCCCACCTCACCCCATGCCCCTACCTACCTCTCAGCTGCCAGCAGTTCAGGTGGCCATGGAGCGGTGCAGCAGCGGCAGTCCACCAGTGCTAGTCCAGTGCCAGCCGGCACTGAGCTAGCACCAGGACTGGACCGGTGCTGGACCGGCACAGAGGGTTCCAGATGTGCCTTAGGGCACTTTTGTGACATTCAGCGCTGGCAGTGGACCAGCGCTAAGAGCTCAGGATTGGGCTCTAAGACTTGTAAACAATGCCATTTCCTGCTAGCTTTGTGACTTTGAGGTAAACAAGACTCAAGGTCACAAAAGAAGTGCCTTCAACATTCCATGCTGAATTTCTGTTTCAGAATTCACATGAAATGGTTTCTTAAAGGCATTAGGACATGTGACGAATGATGGAGGAAACCTTCAGAGCCTATGCTTGGTGCTGAGTGCTCTGCTCATGTTGTGCATATTCTTACACTATATGAACAAGATGAGGCCTCTTGGGTTAAAAATGCTCACACAGATGCACTATCTGTAAAATGCTGGTGTATTCTCAGTCCCTCCCCTATCCTTGGTTACTGTGTGGTGGTGATAGCTTAATGTGCAACAGACATACTAAGGCTACAAAGTAGCACTCACGTGTGAGCTTATCAAGAAAGAATCCTATGCTTGTCACATCTCAAATAAGAGTTAGCTATTAACATTCTTGACATACAAATACAGTTAAAAGGAAAGATCTCAATTTTCTAATAATGGGAGCTTAAATTAAATAGCTTTAAAAAAATGAACAGGATATTGTTGTACTTTGAAACAGAAGACAAATCAAACATCTAACCTTAGAATAAAGAAGCTGATGACTAAGAAAAGTGCTAGGTAAATTTGCACACACCTTCTAACAACCTTTAAACGATTACAGCACTGTTTCTGGTGAACTGTGAAAGAGGTCAGAAAATGACATCTGGACCATTTTTCTGAAGCAATGAGCCCTTCATAATGTAGAAATTTGCTTATAATAATGGTTAATTTAATACCAAAAATGAGATGTGCTAGAGATAAGACATGTCATGCATGATTTGAAGTCACATCATCTGATGTGTGGTTTCCCTCTTTTCCCCTTACTAAATGTGTGAAGGCCCACTCCGTATGGGGCTACATTTGAAAAAAGAATGGGATGCAACATATGCAGTGAGATGCAATATGAGCTGAAATATGTTATCTGGGTGTAATTTGCACAGTAGTGAGGAAAGTACATTTCAAACTGCTCAGTGCAATTCCTTCATTTCACATGCTCTAGGATTTGAGCCAGACATTTAAAGTCGGTTCTGACCTTTGGCCTTTGCTCATATTCAGCTTAGAGAAGAGCACTTTGTACATGTTAATGGCATTCATTATTATGAACTGGGGTGAAGCTATCTCCCTTTGAGTCTGAAGAATGCATGGATAGGGACACCTCTGGGTGCCAACTCTGTGTACCACCTGTTGAAGAAAAGGTGGGTTATAAATGTCATAAAAGAGATGCACATTATTTTTCATGTTCAAGATTAAATCTTGGCATTGAACACTTTTGGGGCTAAGCACTAGTCTCACGTTAAACCCACTCTATAATGTTTGAAGTATCCATAATTGCTCGACCCTCTAAAGGTCTGATTCTACTTGATAAGTAGACAGCTACTCAGTAAGGTCACAATCCTTTACACACTTTCCTGGAAGTAAGCCCCCCTGAACACAATAGGACTTGCATAGAATTGTGCTGCAGATTTGTTATGAAAATACAGTAATGGAGTTTTTCCTTTTTGTAAAAAATGCCTTTACCCTAGGTATGCCACCTTCATCATCACTGCAGAGGAGGGGAAGTCTTTACTAATCCACTGGGACAGAAAGGGGAAGGTAGTGATCAAGGCATGATCTACTGAAGTGGGTCAGGCATGTAACTGACTTGCCCCAGTCTGAGTCCCGCCTTAGCAAAGAGATCATGCACTTGCTTCTATACAAATAACAATCCTCCTGCTAAATGCTGTGTTAAATTATTTTGATATTTGAATATAATTTTTGCCAAAAAAGCTAATCTTTTTAAATACCTTCTAATCTGTGTAAAATGCAGCTTCATCACAGTGACCCAAATGCCATCTGGTGATGGAGTTGGGAAGGGTGAAATGCAGGCAAATTGCCCCATGCAGATGGCATTCTATTAATATGCATGAGTGATCCCAAAGAGGCGTCCTATTTTAAAAAGAAGATGTTGCATCTTGCTGCTAGATCAGAGGTCTCTTGTTATTTGAGCTCTTGGAAGATCCAAGTTGTTAATTAGCCATTCCAGATGCCAATTATATCTCACGGCATATTGTTGCGTTCTTCAGTTCTAGAATCCCTTGGTTACGTACAAGCTTAGCCAATAAAGTTTGGAATAGTCTTAATGTATAAGGATTGAAGAATTGCTTTTTGGCATATTTTTTATGCCTTGATTTAGCAAAGGCATGAGAGAAGCTTGGGTTTTGGCGGTGACTTGTTCTGTAGGTTGTGACATGCCTCAGTAGGGGAAAAATGTGCGACATGACTAACTTTTTTGAGAGGCATGCCACATGTCTCCAAATGCTGTAGTTTAATCTCACATTTTGATAAATTCTGTTTTCATTCTGTTGCATGTGTGGCTTCACACATTGTCTCCTGAATAAGTTAACAAGAAAGTACATTTCATTGTAATCTTGTTTTGTTTTACTTCTTGTCACGTACACCATGAGAAAAAATAGAGAAAAAGTAGAGAAAATTCACCCAGAGGAAACACTTTTGTATGGCTTCAAGAAATGCCTCTCCTTTTTGTCAACTTGTATACTGAGTTCCAGATTAATCCATAGCAGCTTCTTGACTCTCATAGTAGTACAGTAGTATTTGCAAATTCTTAGCTAAAGTTGAGCCAAGTATGACATTCTTTATGAAGGTTATCCATTCATTGTTCTTATGTCACCTAGGAAACACTTTTGACCACAAGTAAAACCTGTGATGTTCTTCTCTCAAAAAGAACACATTATGGGGTGTTCAGTTCTTCAAAGTAAAAGGACAAAGCCTGTGTTTTTCAGATCAGAATGGGTGTAGAGGATCTTGGGAAGTAGGGAAGTGGAGGTTGTAGCAGCCCCGATGGTGATGAGGGCGCAAAAAAAGAGGGAACCGTGAAATTTGAGCACTTTTTCAGGTGCTTTCACTGTTTCATATGTTTCAGCTGGGACTATACTTAGCATCCTCCATAGGCATAAGGATAATGCAGAAGTAAAGTGTATTTTTCTCAGGGATATTTCCTCAGAGTTACTGTTGATAAAGGAAACATGATGCCCAAATAGAATGAACAGTGCTCAGTGCTGCTGTTAAAGGCAAAAGATCTGTATGACCAAGACATCACATAATGGTTTGTGGTTCTTTTGAATGCTAGATACAAAGAGCTGGCTAGCTGTTGCACAGTCCTCTTTTTCAAAAGCCACATACCTGTTTCCTGGAGAAGGCCTCTGATGCTACTAATACATTACAGTTTGTCTGTTCCATCCATCATTTAGCAGGACTGTATTGCTAGCAAAGTGCATGAGACTGGCAATCTTTCAGACAGAAATCTTCTGAAAGTGCAGTGTGTGATGAAGGCTTATTGATCAACATGCATGGGGTGAATTTTAAATGAATACTCTCACAAAGGCCATTAATTGTCTTCAGAGACAGCCACTCATTAAGTTGGTATTCTGATCACCTGCATTCCATAAATATATTTCTAATAATAAGACATTGCTTCTTCTAGTGCAAGCTGCCCAAACATCTGTGGCAATGCGAAAGAAAACATGGGAATAAGAAGTGGGAAAAACCTAGAGATGAATATTTCAGCAGATATGTGGGAAGAAATGCAGTGCAACTCACTCTCAGCCTTCTGTACTGCATTCCATAAATTAACACAATATAAACTTGTATATGTTTACACCACGTAGACTTATACTAAATAAATCTTCAGAGCTTATCCTGGTATCATAGGTAGACAGTAGCATACCTAGCACCACTGGTACCTAGGGTAGACTGCTCCCACTGCTCCATCCTTGGCTGATCAAAGCCATAAGGAGACCTGGCCTCTGCCTTGAGATTCCCCCACCCCCAGGGAAGACCAGGTGCACCTGGAATTTGAAGCAGTTGGTAGATTTGGCTTCTGCCTGAGGACCTGGTCTATCTGACATTTGAATGCCAGATAGACCAGGTCTCTGCCTCAAGATTCCCCACAGAGAGGGCCAGTTCTACCCAGCATTTGAAGGGACATGCATGCTTACAGTATGCACCTGGGGCAGGCGGTCCCCCACTCCATCCTTAGTACACTGGTAAATGTAGACAAGCAATATGTATGTATATTAAAGTTTAGTTGATTACTTGAGAATAAAGTACCCTTTTTATGAAATAATGAGTACAAATCACGGCTTGGAGTACATCAGCTTTTCTTAGCCCAACACTGTTGTGACTGGGTTAAAATGCAACTCTGAGGCCTTCAAGGATGGATGGGATACAAATAACAAACAGATAATATAAATCACTAAAGGAGATTTTAAATTTACTGAAAGACAGAAATTGCTACAAGACCTAATTGCAGAGTAACTGGTGAGATCTCATGATATCAAGACATTTGTGAGACTCCCTGGAAGGTGCAGGGAGTCTCACAGACGGGGAAATATATGGAAAGAAAGATGGGCAGCCCAATCCTATCCTCCCTGTCAGCACCAGGTACAGTGGTGCTGAAATGGCTACCGCTGTATCCAACAGGACCAGGGAGGCTGCCAGAGGTCTCCTTGGGAGGAAGGGGACTTTTGTCCCCTTACTCCAAGTAAAGACACAGCCCCTGCAATGGGGCTACTTAAGATTGTGCCAGCTATTTTGCCAGAGCTTGAGCTACCACCAGCGCTCAAGCACATAAGATTGGGCTCACAAACAGAATATTTAAGGTCATGTGGTTCAGGTTAGAAAGGCTTAGGAGTGCTCTCGCTGTCCCTCTGATGCAGTTCACCTGAGAAGCTAGTCAGAAAGTAATCAGTACAAGTACAGTACACAGTACACAGTACACTGTACAGTACAGTACACACTGATCTGTGTGTTGTGCAACAATTGTGGAGTTTGCTGTGTCTCTCCCCTTTTTTTTGTCAAGCCCAAGGGCCAAGCAAAGTATAGATAATACCTTCAGCATGATTTTCTACTGATTATTAATATTAAAATTACTTATGTTCCAATATTTTGGGATTAAACATTGAGATTACTCCATTTGCTTCATCTATTACCTCTGTGCTGTTAGCATATGGCACATAAACACAACTATTGTAGAGAAATGAATATTTTTACAAATTATTTTGAACTTCAAAATTGTCTTCCTCAACTGAAACCATATTTGCTTTCAGTTCCTTCGTCCTTGCGGAACTCATTCTACCAGAGCTCAAGATGCACTAGTAAGTTGCACTAGTACAAGAACTCCCTTTACTGTTTCAGAGATCATTATTTTTTCAGAAACCTATCTGGATGTAACAGTAATCTTGTGAGAGTAAGAGTGAGGCCATGATGGGCATTGACCAGGGATGGGCTCAAGGCACAGAACCTGAGTCATGTCGAGTCCCGAGTCAGTGACCCTGCAACTTAACTCAACTCATGAGTCATAGCACACGACTGTTGCGACTCCGCCCGCGAGAAATTGAGAGTCATTTGCAGTAGATCACAAGTCATTTTCAGAAAATAGTAGAGTCGATGGCAAAAAAGGATGGAGAAAAACAAACAAACCTTAAACCTTCCTCCTTGCCTCAACCCCCTAGCCTCCTGGAACCTACTCTCCCACCACATCTGCTGCCATCCCTCAGAATGCCTGGTTTCAGATCACCCACATGGTCTTCAGTGCAGTGGAGAAGCGTTGGAAAAAAGTAAGCAAGAGAACACACTCACACACAGAAGAGAGTTGGTAGTTGATTCCCAACTCTTTTTTAGAGTCACTGACCCTGCATTGTGAGTTGAATCAGAGTCTGTGAAATCCATGATTCGAGTCACCTTGAGTTGTTAAAAACAGCATCTGTGTGTGACTCTAGTAGAGTCATCCTGAGTCAAGTGCATATCTCTGGTGTAGATTGAGTGGGATTAGTAGCAGAAATTCTACTGTGTACATGTAGCAAGTGGAATCTTTGAGGCACAGAAGAGCCCCAATCAGATCGGAGCATTTTTCTTATCTATATTTAAGCAATGCTTCACATTTTTTTAAAAAGTTTATACTTGACACTGCTCCTAAAAACCATTCCTTGGAACTGAATTCCATTTAATTTACTAGGATTACTTTCAAATAAATGTGCTCCAGTTTGCATCCTTAGAATAATTTATTTTCATTTTAATTACTTTCATGAGCCTAGTAAAGTTGCAGCTAAGCTGGTGTGTGTTTATTTTCATGAAGAGTCACTCATTTAAATTCATCAGATACTTTATCTGGCATTTGCAAAAAACAAGTTGTAGCCATATATATCTAGTAAAAGTTCAGTAGTTCATGTCAGCTCTAATGTTTATTCAATTGCCTTTGGAGTGGAAATTACAGGCATACCAGTTTTCCCGGTGGTGATTCTACTATTTCCTGTCTTGAACTGGGTTTTGAACACTTTATGTCCCTTCTCAAAATTTTCATGTTTTTATTCTACCACATTTTGCCAACTGCTGAAAACCCAGAGATGCATCATGATTTGAAACCCACAAACCAAAGCCTATGGGAATAAAATAGGGCTTCACATCTTTGGGACCATCAAACGTGTCTGCAACAGTACATAAATAAAACATCACTAACAAAATGATACTATTCCCCACCATTTTACGCTATGCAGTTGTTCTGATGGAAGGCCTGCTAAATCGGAAGTGCACTTTAAAAAGTTCTGGCAGTTCTAGCAAGCTTCAGAAGGCCTCCCTCTTGACATGACAGTTCCGGTCACCTCTGGGAGGTACAGGTTGGCCCTCCTGATCCTAATTGGGTCAAATCCGTGGGTTCTGAACGCACAGATAAGGAGGATGGACCTGTACATCTTTTTAGTTTTTAGTCAAACAATAATTACAAGTGTAACCAGTGTTAGAAATGGAGCTACAAACTGATTCACCTTTAAGTAGATCACCTCTTTAAGTAGATTCACCACTGCCATTTGATAGAATAAAAGTTGCCAAATGGAAACCATCAACAAGGTAGACACATCATTTGTGCTTCGAGCATGTAGACTTCAATGTTATAGCAATGTTAAATTGATAGAACTAGTGAAAAAAGCTCAGAAATTAACATCTTACCATGCAATTAACATAATTTCAATGTCTGTTAGGAAAAAAGGGTAAAAAAAATGACTTGTTTTCTGTGCTGGGAGTGATGACTCATGATTTGTTTCATCTTCTGGACTTCTGTAGACCAGCCCATTAAATAGCAGTAATAGTGGAAGATTCAGCAAAATTTTTATTATTGTATATGATTTCAGACCTAATTCACATAAACATTTGCAGACATACAATCATGCCGATTATGTCTAGTATACTGAATTTTAATTAGCATTATGTTACTGTAGTTCAAACCTTTCAGACTTCTTGCCTCTGGGTATACACAATGCATTGGCATTGTGACCATCAGCTTCTTAAGAAACTCCCTGTTTTTTTAGCCCACCTAAAATTGCAAAACCACCTGCCAGCCACAATATTTGAGAAGCATATAGCTCATTCCTGCCAGTTGGACAGCTCTGCTGTTGTAGAACTGATTCATCAACTACAGGCCCAAATACTATACCCCACCAGCAGCACTGATGCATCCTCGTGAAAAAGGCACATGTTGCATCCAGTAGTGGTGGAGGGGCGACCCAAGAGCAAAAGAGAGGTAAGTAAAGATTATTTTTACTTACCTCCATGCCCTGGGGTGCCTATGGGACTTCTCAGTCATATGCCACCTCTTTTGGTGGGGTATGTCCAAGGAAAGAAAAGGGATAGGGAGATATAAAATAGAGGGGATAAGTTCCAGCATGTGCCATTACCTCCAAATTCCCCTTCCACCTTCTCTCCATCCTGTTCCTCTCCCTCCCTGCCCACATACACCCCCAATCCTCCCACTCCCCTCCCTCTTCCTGCCCACAGCCCAATCCCGCCGCCACTCACTTATCAGTGCCAGGGGTTCCAGGTGGACGCCTTCTGCATGGTAAGCACTGCTTGGTGTTTCTGGCAGTGGCCAGGTGGCATGCTATACAGTGTTGCATTCTGTGACTAGTTCCAGCAGCGCAGCTTTATCATAGGATTGGGCTGACAGTGTACTTTCCAGCATGCTGTAGTTACATATGCTGAATAACTCTGGCAGTTCTATGATGACTCTAAATATAGGCTGCAAATGCTTGAATGGAACATGTAACCAGATAGGGAGGAGATACAGCAAGTTATCCAACTAGTTATCAAAGTCGTGGGTTTGGATACATGAGTTAAGGCAAGGCTATTACATGAGATCGTCATTCTAGCAGCTTTCTGGAAAATTCACTACATCCACTTGCCAATATTTGCTATTTGGGAAGTTATTTTTAATAGATCCTGAAAAATATTGAAAGGTGAAGAACTCTCATGAAAGCAAATTGACTGGAATACGCAGACATTTTTAAAGGAAACTGGTCTGCCAGGAGCAGAACTATATTTAGTTCTTCTAATGAAGAAAGCAGCTGTATTTTAAAAAGCAAGGGAATGTGTTGCATGAACAGTCTATACAGCAATATTCACTAGCTCCTGGTGTTTATGCATGCTGGAGAAATAACGTTCTCAAGTTGTTGCAAGCAACGCAGGGAAGTATGTCATATTCAAACCAGTCATTCCAAATATTCACACTGATTAACATAGGGTGCAATCCTACCCTGCCCAAGAGGCTTGTGCTGTATCCAGCGCAGGATAGGGGTCCAAAGTGGCTCAAGCAGAGGCAAGGGGAAACTTTTCCCCTTACCTCCAGGTAAGGCGCCTTTGCCCCCATAGGTCTCCTTGGACTTGCACCACCTCCTGAGGTGGCGCAAGTCCAAGGAGAGTGGAGTGGCTTGAAGCCGCTCCAAACTTCCCGGGAATGGGGAGTTCAGATCCAGCATAGTGCCTTCCACTCCCCACCCGCCTGTCCCAGGGATTGGGCTGCCCAGTTCAATGAGGTTTCAGGTCCATCGGTATGGTTTATGAATATCTGGGCAATTCTATCTGCCCTCTGACCTGGTCAGGTTGGCTTGGATACCTAGTCAGCAAGTAGCCTGGCTAGGGGCTGTCATTCCTGGTGGTCTCAGATGGCACAAGCAATCCACAAACTGCTTGTCCAAATGCACTTTCTGCAATGAAACTGATTTCAATGTGACTCATGGAAGCCTCTATCCTCCTGAACCTTATACTGATGCTTTCCTTAAGGGAGACATATGGATCTAAGGAAGGAAGTGGAGCTCAGTCATCACAACTATATTGCTATACTCTCTTGTTTAAGTTGAATCTATGGTCAATGCACAGCCAGCCCTGGGATTTTCAGAAAAGAGAATGCATTTGAGCAAGTGCAAAGTATCTGATAATTTTCTCAGTTTGTACATCTTTTTGCCAAATTCCCTCTTCAGGCTTGTTGTAGAGAAATTATGCCCACTTTAAGCTAATTAGTTCCCCTGGCTTAAACACAGCTAGCTCTAGCAGCATACAAAACTACCGCTGTATCCCAGTACCAACAGGAAAGTAACTAGTAGGTACATTGCCTATGGGGCTGCAGGCCCTCTTCTCAGTCCTCAAAGCAGCAGCTCTTCTGGGAATAGCAGCACCCTCTCAGCTCTCCACCACTCAGCAGTCTCCATTCAGCTTGTTTTCTAGGCAGTTAGTTCGTTAGTCAGTTAGCTGGTCCATGAGTCCATCCACCAATCCGTTGGTCCATCAGCCAGCCAGTTTTAGTCCGTCAGTCCGTCCATTCATTCATCCTTCCTTCCTTCCTTCCTTCAAGCTCTTCTTCTACTACTCACAACCTTTCCTTCCTCCAGGTGATGCTTTTAACCCTGAGGACCTTGTTGCCTCCAAGTGGCTGGAGCTGTACAGCACACTCACTGTAATCTAAGACCCAGTCTAAGGCCCTGAAATCTAAGGCCATGCTTCCCAGATCTGCCAGAGAAAGGGGCCACTGTTGACACCACACCCCATCTCCTCGAGGGGTCTTGCGTATTTCCATTACAAACATTTGGGACAATAAATGCACATTTTTTCAGGGATATGACATTTTTCCAGTTCTTAGTCATGTTGTTGCTGGGAAAATGTGCTTCTTTCTTTGTTTTGCAATTGCTGTATGCACTGTTGGCTACTTGAGTGTCATCAGCATCATTGTATATAGTAACATTGTCGCCACAAGTGATGAGTGATACAACTCTTACCCCTGCATCTACACCATCATGTGGCCTTTTAAAATTGGCTTAGAGACTGAGGGTCCAATCCTATCTGACTTTCCAGTGCCAATGCAGATGCAATGAAACCCTGCAGTAAGGGAGCAAATGTTTCCTTACCTTGAGGAGGACTCCATGACTGCCCCACCACCACAGAATGCAGTGCATGTCTCATTGGCACAGCTACATCATTGCTGGAAAGTTGGATAGGATTGGGCCCTAAGTACTTTCTTACTGCACCACTCCATTGTAGTAACTTGTTCAGCCTTTTCCCAATGTGCCAAGCTCTGCAATGCAACCACTTCCTCCTGAAGCTGTGCACCACTGTTTCAGCCAGCTTATGCTTCTTTTCAGAGTCTTTTTATAGTTCTTTGGCAGTAGTACACCCCACCTCTCCAGCCCTAGAATGCACGTGTTCTGGTTTTCTTCTGTTTCTTTTTAAAGTGGCAAATGGCTGTCTCCTTGAAGGAAAGCTTTTCTCCTCAACCATTACGTGATCCAGCATGAAACATACTTTTTTAACCATAGAAAATGAATGCTATTTATATTTTCATTTCATCAGTACAAAAACAACAGTATATCTTACTGCTTCATACATCTACCCTAAAGTACATCTGCTGTCCCCTGCCATGTAATCTAGTTTTGTGTGTGTGTTTTTTTCAAAGTGAAAGGCAATTTCTTCCTCAACATGAATCTTTGTGTTTTGTACATTATTAAATGGAACCTGTGCTTTAAAAACATATCCCTAGTATAATTACTATGATTGAGAGTGCTTTTCTAAAAAGAGGCATTTACATCTTCCCCCTTACACTTTACTCTCAGTAGGCTTTCTTAGATATTTATGAAACTTTAAAAGGAAACAGATTTACCTGCTGACTCAGTCAAAAGCAAAAGTGCAAATATCGCAAATATTCTGAACCTGCTAGAGGTTTTTTTTTTACTCTCTATAAAAACCTGCACATTTTAAAGAAGAAAAGTACAAAATTGAAAGTGAGAGAAGGTTCCTCAAGGCCTGTAGAATTCCACAGTTCTTCTAACTGCCATGTTGGGATCCTCAAAGGTGTGAAAATGAACAAACCCAGCCAGAAAAAAAGATAGTACTTTTATTCAGTAGCATCAGTCAAGCAAAATTGAGGGAGGGCGTAGAGACTGTGCGTGTCAAAATGAAGGAAGCTAAGCCCTCCTGAGATGCACCACTTGCCCTATCGTCACTAATTATCATCCAGAAAGTGCACACAGCAGCATGAAGCTCTTTTGGCACTGCTGAAAAGAAACATCTGACTGGCAGCTGGGAAAAATGGCTCATGAATTTCAATGGAAAATGGCAACAATCTGGCCTGAAAGTGCTTCATTTTGGCTGGACTGACAGCCCAATCCTATACATGCCTACTCAGAAGTAATTCCCATTAGAGTCAGTGGGACTATACTTACTCCCAGGTAAATGTGGATAGGATTGCAGCCAAATTCCTTGCTCCTGACCTGTATTTTCTATTGATATGTGATATAACTTTAAATTATTTTTTTAAAAGGTGAATATTGAAACCTTTTTTCTTTATTTTACATCTTGTAGGACTCTTTGTTCATTGTATACCCTTAATACCATTAATTCTTGTGAAATGAATCACCCTCCCTTTAATTCAAGGTGCTTGTAATTAATTTTTCATTATCATTGCAGAAATTCATTCGTTAATCCATCTTTTTCTTATGAGGTGTTTATGTAAGTGGTGTTCATTGCAAGTAGATGAGAGCTTTTGAACTTAAGAACTGTTCTCAGACAGTGGTTAAATTTCTGATGCTCACAGTTCATGACTAATATACAGCAATACGGATATAAAAGCTTCTATTTGTAATGAGAAGTTCACCAATTCTAACAGCACATCTTATGCACGTCTACTTCAGCGTAAGCCTCATTGAATAGTGGTACATTTTACAGGAAACATGCCCTATAGCCACACTCCATTAAGGCTGCAGGAAAACAAAACTTCAGTGTTGTTCAAATGTGTATTGTGACTTCATATTCTCAGAAAAGCATCATGTTTTATGTCAGACTAAATTCCTACCTTGACAGTGGAGCAAATTAGCTACTTTCCACTTAAAGGATTTTTATATCTTCACATAAAAATAATTAAGATTCCTTATCTTAACTGCTGGCAGTAGAGCATACTTTCACATGTCCTTGCTTCAGGTACAAGTTGTTTATTGTTCTGATAAATGTCTGAAAGCGGTGGATTGACAATCCTCCACACCTTTTGTCTTTCCCTATACTCCAAGGGTGAAAGAGACATCACTGCCTCCTCCATAGTCATTTAAAGTGCCTTACTACACCCCATAGAAGGAACTCTGATTCATTCAAAGCTCTGTGCACTTTAGGTGATACTTTATCACCTGAAATGACACCATGCAATAAGATATGTTCATACTTACAGAGCACACATAGTCCTGGCCTCTCCCCTTGCATCTGGGTGAATTTGGGGGTATTTCCTGAAATCATATGGTAGAGCACTTTATAAAGTAGGATCATCTGTGTGTGTGGAGGGGTGGTTCGGTTGAATCTCCATTGATGCAGTTACAAGAAAAGTCTCAAATTCCCCTGGTTATAGGTTGTGATGTATTTGTAGTGAACTTCAACAACATTACATTTTTGAGGTAATGATTGTAGATTTTTTTTAGCAGTATGAACAAAGAAAATACAATGGGTTCGCCCCCCTGTCCAGGGAAATTTGAGCTTCCTCAGACCCACACCACCTCTTTTTCTAGCATGCGCGACATGTGCCAGTATGCTACACCACTCCTTACCTCCTGACAAGCCCACTTCCTTTCCTTGGACTTGCACCAACTCAAGAGCTGATGCAGGTCCAAAGAAAACCATTGGTAAGCAGGAGGCTTACCCAGAGGTAAGGGAAAATATTTTTCCTAACCTCTACCAAGCCTTCCAATCGCCCCACCTCAGGATGCAGTGTAAGCCTTTTTGGCACTGCTGCATCAGTGGGAAGGGGGGGGGTGAGAAACAGTGGGATTTTTCCTTACTGAGTGGTGCCACCAGTGATGATATTTGGGCTGTTGGGCAACCTTTTCTTGTTTAGGTGATTTCTTGTATATGGCTCTAGATGGTGGTTGATGATTGGTCAGTGGGAAAGAATTGTTAAAATATGTCTTTTGTTATTTAGAGCTCTTTCCTGAGTTTGGCTGTCAGACTTTGAGGAGGTAATACCCCAACCCCAGCTAAAAGTATGAAACAGCAGATTGTCCGTTTTTAGAACAGTGAGACAGAAATATAGAGAAAGCTATTGAATTAGATCAGGGGTCTCCAAATCCCAGTCCATGGCCACTTCCGGCCCTCCAGAGGATGTTATCCAACCCTCTCAGGGCTAAAAATAACTCAAAAAGATACACTTCCATTATATACCTCATTCAGCCACTAGAGGTGCTGATTGTAATGTAGTGTAATGGAAAGAAATTATTCCTTTACATTGCATACATTCAGCATCTCTAGTGGCAGAATGAGATAAATATTAATGCTGGAAGACCTGGAATATAAATTAAAGTTTGTTAAACATAAAATGCAGCAGAAACGGAGACAAAAAAAGTTTGTGATCTGTGTTGTAGATACTTAGATACTTACTTTATTAACGGTCATCCGACCAGCTACTCACAAAACAACAAAACAAAATACACAAAATTAAAACCAACATCCCTTTACACATATAAAAAATCATAAAATCATCGATTTATACTCTCAGTTTTCTTTCTTGCCAACTGTGCAGCATGACAGAAACAGGCCACCCTGAGCGATATATCAGAATTTACATCGGATAGCAGAAAAGCAAGCTGCTCCTCCACCTGCATCCCCGTTACAGCACCAAAAATCAAGGAAACAAATTTGGATCGCAAATCGTCATAATTTGGACATTGCAGAATAATGTGGGCAGTTGTCTCCACCACATTATAATGGCAGGGGCACAGTCTCTCTAAATAGGGACGCCTTACATAACGTCCCAAAAGAACTGCTGATAAGACTACATTACACCTGGCTTTAGTGAAGGGTGTTGTAGATTGCTTGACGCTTTTTCAAAATCCATTTCCCCCTTCCTGTGCAAGTCAATTTTGCCCTCTGCTCCCCTCCTTCTTCCACCCCCACCAACTTGTTGCATTCGATCATTGGTTCTCCATGTATTTATTATTATTTTCTGACCCTCGACCCAGATATATGATGTGGCCCTTGTGCTGAAAAGTTTGAAGATCCCTGAATTAGATGAAGCCTGAAAACACCTTTGGGGTTCAGGGCCTCTTTCTGGGGATCTTATGTGGATCTGCTGCCTTGAAGGAGCGCATGCTGTTTGCCTTCCCCTATGCTCTGCTTGTATATTTGTAAATGAGGCAAATATTTTATTACAAAAACGTCATATATCCCCACTGATTATTCCTCCTAAGGGAACCAATCCTGAGGCACACTGCCCCATGACTCCTTGCTACTCAGGAAGCGGGGAGTGTGCAACAGCACATAGCAGTGGTGCAACTCATATGTTAGTACAGTATCAGAGCAATATTGGCTCTGGCAGCAGTAATGCTGCAGCCAACGGACCCTGCCAAGGGAGGTAAGTTGGGGGGGTGTTTCATGGGTGAGGGAGGGCAGAGAAATTTCTGGGTGGATTGAAGGGAGGGCAGGGGGTGGGGAATGGGTTGGAAGGAGTGGATCTCAGAGGCAAATATACATACCAGATCCTATTTCCCCATTTTTCACCCCACTCCTCCCCCTTTCTCTCCTTACATCAGCTATATAGCTGGTGTAGGTTGGTAGAGACCCACAGGCAGCCTGTTGGTTTATGTGGAGGTAAGCTTTTTACTTGCCTCCAGATTTCTTTCCTGTTCCCCCACCCCCACCCCATAGCAGGTACTACATACCTTCATGGCATGTCTATATGCTACAGTGTGGCAAGGGATAGGATTGGGTTGTTAAATCCAAATAATATGGTCCCCTAAGCTAAGGATGCAAATAAACCTGTTTTGGGCAAGGGATCCTATTGACAGTCATTTTGTAATTCCCTGCAAATCCTCACAAATCCATCTGTCATAACTATCAGCACAACCAGGGTGTCACAGTGTGTAAACTGGACTGACCTCAAAATACCTTATTTCTCCAGGCACATGATCTCTGCTTCCCTTGCATTGTGTTGATCATGTGGCACAGAGTGGGATTTGAATAAAGAGGGTTTATATCTGTACTCATGTGGATTTTGGCTGCACCCAATCTAGTGTTCCAAGCACTAGGGTAAAGATCTTTGTTGCTTGCTCCAACACTTCCTCCAGTGACCCCAAGTAGAGCAAACAATTGCTCTGCCAGTTCAGACTCCTTTCTTGTAGCCAATTTCGCCCATCAAGGTTAGGCCCTTTACTCTCACCACCCACACAAGCATATTCTTGTACATTTGGACACATAGATCACTAGTAGGAATACTCTGCTATGGTCTCTACTAGTGTGAAACTGTATCCCTGCAAGGTGGTGAGACTGGGGGCCAATGCTGGAAAAAAGTCTCTTCCTCTGTTTTGTAAGATCTCTTCCATGACTAGAGTGTCACCTGCAGCTCTCATGGGCTTATATAGGTGGTGGTCTGCCATCATCCAGTCTGTACACAGCAAAGTGTCTGTCACTGTAATCTTACTTCCCTTGTGTTGCTCTTCTACTGAATCAGCTTTGCTTGGCTGACTAGCTAAGTATCCCTGTACAAAGCATCCCTGAAAGTATATCTCTGCACTATGTATGTTCTGTGATTATAGGGCCATCAAACTGTCTCAGAATTGACAGGTCTGTTGGTCTTGCAGAGCATACAATGGAAATGGTGCTCAGTCATGTTCTGTAGAGAAGCCTCTTTCTGTCTGTCTCTACCCAGGAAGCACAGCTGTGATGCTGATGCCACCACGAACTCTTTTGCTACCACTCAGTTCAGACGTGACAGGCTGCCATTTCCAAGATTGAAGCAATGCCCTCTGCTGACTTAAAATCGTTCTTTCTTTTCCAGTACAACAGTGTTTCTCAGACTGTGGGTTGTGACCCACTAGGTGGGTCATGAGTCCATTTCAGGTGGGTCCCCATTCATTTCAATATATTATACTTGATGCTTCCATGGTATGTGACTGGATTTTGGGAAATGTTACAGATCTGTACTTTTAACATCTACCAGCCCTGCAGCCATTGCAGTCCTCTTCCCATCCACTCTCCTTTCCACAAGGGAAGAAACACAAATCAGAGGAGGATCATGGCCACAGTACACTGTCTCCTCCACCTTCAGTGCTGCCATTGCAATGCCTCTCCTGCTTACCTCAGGGCCCAATCCTATCCAACTTTCCAGCACCGGTGCAGCTGCAATGCAGCCCCAAGGTAAGGGAACAAATGTTCTCATACCTTGAGGAGGCCTGTGTGACTGCCTCCCCACCACAGAATGCAGCGCACACCCCATTGGCACAGCTGCACTGGCAGTGGAAAATTGGATAGGATTGGGCCCTCGCTCTCCTGTCCATAAGGAAAGAAAATTGAGTCCATTAGGGATTGTGGCATAAATCCTGGAGGAATAGGAGAAGGCAGGCTGCCGCCACCACCTTCATGTCCCTTTCTTGCTCACTGTCCTTTCTTTATGGGAAGGAGAACAAGGTGAGCAGTAGAGGCACACACAGCAGTCTACCTCATCTTCTGCCCTGCTGATACTCTCCCTAGTTCTTTGCTTCCAAGTAGACTGCGCAGGCAGAGCTTGGGGAGAGAATGGCAGAGGAAGACTTCTCCCCAGGTTCTGCCCATCCACTCTACTAGAAAGAAGAGGGCTGGGAAAAGGATCAGAGGGGCACGAGGACCAAGAGGCAGAAGTGGGGAGGAGAGGGTAAAGAGGGGTCAAAAACTTTGGAGCTGTTTCAGACACTTGTTCAGCTCCACCCTAGCCAAGCTCTCCCTCTACAGCAGTGGTAATCAAACTTTTCCGGCCGTGGCTCCCTTGACCCCCGTGGCTGTTGACCATGACTCCCCATCATGTTCCTGAGGGCTGGAAGTGACATCATTAAACAGGAAGTGGTCAGAAATATTAACTATTTTAATATTAATTATATTAATCATATCATTAATTAAATGCAGATCTTAAAATATATTATTAATGCACAGCAATATACATGCTTTATAAATGATCAGCTGCTGATCACTGTTGGAGTCAGGATGCTGGGGTAGGTAGATTTTGTCTGGTCCAGGAGGACTCATTTTTTTAAACTTTGTAAGCATACCAATAGAATTGTTTTATCAAATGAACTTTGTGAACAACCAGTCTGACCAACATTACACACACACACACACACACCCCTGTGGACCCCAGTCCAACTAGTCATTTCTCCCATTCTCCTTGGATAGGATTGAACCCTTTATTAATTTAATTTAATTAAATTTTTCCAGCAACTGGTGGGGAAAACAAAAATAGACCATGAAAATATATCAGAGCTGATAAGGGTTTGGTTAGGAAGCTGATTTGTCTCCTATATTAGGAGATGCACAACTCAAGCCTATGCATATCTACTCAGAAGTAAGTTCCATTACAGTCAATGGGGCTTACTCCCAGGAAAGTGTGGATAGGATTGGGCTGGCAATCACTTCTTCAATGGCTGATAAGTATTCCCTTCAAATAGCAAGATTTATCACTTTAAAAATACAGCCTTTCCTCTTCAGTCAAACAACAAGATTAATTCACTTTAAAAACAGTACCCTTTTTCTGCTCCTGGCCTAGTAAACTGTGTGCTTGTCTCTCCCCTCCCCCTTTGCCAACTGCATGGAGACAACTTTAAGGGGAGGGGGAGGAAAGCGGGAAGGTTTAGAGATTGAAAGGGGGGAGTAGAAGAGGGAGGGGGTTGAAAAGAGAGATTTCACTTTGATGAGAAGCAATCCCAGGCTGGGAACTAGGAACCAATCAGACAAGGATCGAGCTTTGCAAACAACATGCAGCGAACACAGAAGGCGGCAGCCTCGGAGTGGAGAGAGAAGAGGGTGGGGCGGCAGCAGCAGCCACTCTTGCAGCTGAGGGAGAGGGAGAGCTGACGGAGACGGGCTCCTATTCTGCCCAGGGGTGTGACTGTATGCTGTGAGAGGACATCCCATGCCTCCCTTCTGAGTTCCTGGCGCCTCCCTAACAAAGCCGCGTCTCACCGTTTGAATAACAGTGCTCTACAGGCTAGTTTCCTCTGTGTAGGAGCCTTTTCTTCATTAGGAAGCATTCCATTGTGCAAGTCGCTACCTGCAGTCCAGAGTGATACTGTACAGACACAGATTTGCCAGGTTGAACATTTGACAATGCAGCTGCAAGGGAAGACCAAGAACAATACATTGAACATCACTGCCATGTTTTTCTATAGCCTGAATCTCAGATGTCTAAACTGCCCCCAATGGATAAATCAAATGTATTTTTAGAGCCTGTTTGAGATTCTCTAATCGTTCCTCCTGACCTATTTTCTAATTCTGCATTTCTAATTGCAAAACATAGCATGCACAGTTATGCATATTCAAATGATATGCCTGCTTGAGTGAGGCATACTGAGGAGCAAGAATCTAAAAGCCCATAGTCAATTCTTTTTCTTGGAAATTCTATATGTCAGCAATAGCTCTGCTCTGAGTAAAGGTTAGATTTCTCTTTATTCTGTGTTTTCATTAAGGTTAATGTTTAAGCCCTGCTGCTGCTCTGTTCTGAAGAACAGTTGGTCCTTGTACAGCTATAAATGGCAGAGGGAGAGAGAGAGTGAGCGAGCCTGGGTCTGTTAGAGCATGTCTGTCAGCTGTTTGAACAAGGCCAGCACCTTGCTGCTGCTGGCCTTGAAGCGTGTGCAGTTCCACAGCTCTCATGCTATTTATTTCTACCAGCTCTGTGATTGGCTGAGGCTGCCATCCTCCCTGCATCCTCTAGTGAGGGCTGCTGACAGGGTATCTCTCCTCAGCTGAGATTACTGTGCATGACCTACTTTGAAAATGGTGTGAACCAAGGTTCACAAATTACCTTGGAAGGGTGCCATGGAGCTGGTGTGCAAAGTCATCCAGGAGGCTTTTGCCAGAACCAAACAACACATGCACACACAGTATCTTGCTCTGTGTCCTTCCAGATGCAATGTGTACATTCTTTTTCACGGGACCTTGGCTGAGCAGTTTATCTTTGTGTTCTCCATGAGTGCTCTACACTGATTGACTGAGCAGCCTGCAAAGTTAGACAGCCTCTGGCCAATTAGAGGACGGGTCCTGCCTGCTTTTCTGCTCTCAGGAGATACAAAGTAGTAGTGAAAATGAGTACTGTACAGGGTTTCAGGTTGAGCTATCTGTCTGTGGTCAGAGTGGTAGTCTCAAGGATCTGTGCTGTCTTTGCTAGAATCAATATTAGTTACACAGTTCATCTGATTTCTAAATTGTATGCCTTGGTTTTGTTTTTCTGAGGCTTTCCTCTCTATCAGAAAAACAAAACACTTGGAAATCTCAGTCACTCCAAAATACAACTGCAGTTTAAAAAAAAAAAAAAGCAAAAAGCAATTGTCTGTAATTCTACTGGTCAATATTGCATTTTTCCTTTTTTGTGCATTTATTGTGCTGCTACAGAAGGTTTTCATTAAATTCAAGGGCAGACAGCATTTCCTTGGAGCTATAGATCAGCTTTAAAGAAGAGGCTGCTTCTTTTTAGGCTAACAGATTTCATACAGAACAGAGCAACATTTGTGTTGCTATCTGATCAGATAATTAGCATCAGCTACAAGGTAAAGTAGTTGTATTTGTAAAGGGCATGGCTGCTGAACATCAATAGAATTAAAGAGCTTGCTTATCAGGCAGCTTCTCATAGAAAAGGCTTCTTGTCTTTTGGCCAAAAAGCTCTTTAATGAATTAGAAATGCAAATTTGCTTTAATTTATATCCTTTTAATGCAAAAGTATTTAATGGCATTTTGCATCTTTCTGCATATTTTCTTCTAGGAATAAATGAAATGAGATTTTTTAATGCATGCATTTTATACAGTCTAGTATGAGTTTATTTAGTACATCCAGTACATTTATTATTTAGCTAGAATTTATGTTGCATTCTTTAAATATTCAAAGTTCTTCATGTACCAAGCTTAATAATCCTTACAACAACCCTGTAAAGTAGCTTAAGTTTATATTCCCAGTATTATAAACTGGGTTGGGGGGAGCAGTAGCACTGAGGTTGAGAGACAGTGGTAGGTTTATGGCTGATGTGATCTTACCTGTTTACTTATCACATTCTTAGCTACTATACCACACTAGTTAGAGTTGTCAACGGAGGAGGAAAAGAAAATCCCACACAGATTTTTGACCTCTGGGTCAATTGCCAGAATGTTTTGAATAAAAGCCAGAATCTGGATCTGGTTGCTGGTTGTGGAGGAAGTTAGAATTTTTTCAAAAACAAAATTATTTATTTACAGTATTTTTACCTTGCCTATCTTTCTGAAGAGACTCAAAAGTTGGCATTTCTGAATAAAACTCAGCAACTTCTCTTAGTGCACTTGTCTGAGTGGTGTAGGCCCACACATGTGCTTTAAGGAGCTAGGTTGTTGAACTTCACCCCAGAGTACCACTTTACAAATTGCCACATGAGAGACAGCACAGTGTCTGTGCCATTCACACAGGTGCTGTTGAGCTGAGGGAGGCAAGATGGAACGTGGCAGAGCAATGCAGTGATTTGGTAGAGGCAGTGGTGTCACTAGGATTTGTGTCACCTGGTGTGGGAGGCCGGCGTGTCACTCCATGCAGTGGGCGGGGCAATGCCCCAGGTGATGGGCGTTGTGATGTACCATTGTCCCGCCCCCACTGTTTTTTTGGCTGTACCTTTTGATAGAACACAGATATTTCAATGTGGTTTGTTTCACTGCATTCTACATGAAATTACACATTGATTGATATATAACATGATGGTCTTATTCCTCCAAACTCTGATTTTAGTGATTTTGAAAACTTGTAGAGTCACACACACACCCACGTCAACTTACTAACACCTTATTGCAACAGTTCTCAAACTTTTAGCTCTGGGACCCACTTTTTAGAATGACAATTTGTCCAGGACCCATTGGAAGTGATGTCATGGCCAGAAGTGACATCATCAAGCAAATTAAAATAAATAATTATAAATAATTAAAATAAAAGAACCTTCCTTATGAGGAAAGGCTACGGCATTTGGGCCTCTTCAGCCTAGAAAAGAGACGCCTGAGGGGAACATGATTGAGACATACAAAATTATGCATGGGAAGGATAAAGTGGATAGAGAGATGCTCTTTACACTCTCACATGACATCAGAACCAGGCAACATCCACTAAAATTGAGTGTTGGGAGGGTTAGAACAGACAAAAGAAAATATTTCTTTATTCAGCGTGTGGTCGGTCTGTGGAACTCCTTGCCACAGGATGTGGTGACGGCATCTGGGCTGGATGCCTTTAAAAGGGGATTGGACAAGTTTCTGGAGGAAAAATCCATTATGGGTTACAAGCTATGATGTGTATGTGCAACCTCCTGATTTTAGAAATGGGCTATGTCAGATGCAAGGGAGGGCACCAGGATGCAGGTCTCTTGTTACCAGGTGTGCTCCCTGGGGCATCTGGTGGGCCGCTGTGAGATACAGGAAGCTGGACTAGATGGGCCTATGGCCTGATCCAGTAGGTCTGTTCTTATGTTCCACCAAGTGAGTCTACTCTGAAGTAAGTCCTATTGTGGTCAATACAATAGGCTTACTCTCAGGAAAGTGTGGGTAGGATTGCAGCCTGTGAGCCCAATCCTATGCATGTCTACTCAGAGGTGTCCCATAGTGGTTAATGCAGCTTACTCTGTAGACTGCTTGCAATAACACCCCCCCAAAAAAGAATCAGTGAGATTTCCAGCCCTCCCCAGTGCCCAGTTTAAAGTTCTTCTGTTTCAAGCACATCAAGATAAGGACCCACTTGGCTTTGCAAGTGCAAAATAGAAAACTTTCCCCTTACCAGTTGAAGCCTCTTTTCTTTGTCCTTCTTAGTGTTGGGGGCTGCCTTCTGGAGCATTTGTTGTGCTCCAGTTTCATCGGATCGGGACCCTTCTGGTGGCATCACATTCCCCTTTGCCTGGCCTGACCAAAAGGCAAGTCATGTCTGCCTACTCATGAGTAAACACAACCACGTGGCTGAGTTTGCTTTCCATAGAGCTCAATAGATTGCAGGAGGGTCTAATAAACATGCGATACAGCTCACTTTCACTTTCCATAGGGCTCCATGCATTTTAGCTTTCCGGTTTCTTGGCCATAACTTTTGAAGGAAAGGAGCTATTTCAATTCTGATTTTTGCATTGCACTCCACTGGCTATTCTGCATCCAGTGGTGTATGGCATGATGGGCTAGCTCCTAATGCTGCGATTTCAGCACGTCACCTCCCCCCCAGTGCGTCACCCCCTCGGCGCGTCACCTGGTGCGGCCTGCACCCCCCGCACTTTCCTAGCGACGCCAGTGGGTAGAGGCAGCATTGAAGGTTGCTTCACACTTGCACTAGACCACAAGCACAAGCTCAACCCACCGCAACTGCCAGCCCTTGCCAAAGGAGCAAACAGGAGCAAACTTTTGCTTTACTCCCCTGATCTGCCCCAGTCTCCATGTCTTGCTTTCATTCAACTACCAAGTTTTTTAAATCAAAAGTTGGTAACTCAACTAACAGTGTAGCAAAAGAGATAGACTTTGAAAAGAGCAGGACACCCATAATATGAAAGTCAAATGCATCACTTCCATGATATCTAGCGGTATGCCCCACTCTAACATTTTTTGTAATATTAATTTGTAATTAATACACACTTTCATACATCTAAGAAATCATGCTCTCATTACTCTAAAGCCCAAATCCTAACCAACTTTCCCGCACTGACACAGCTGTGCCAATGGAGCATGTGCTGCATCCTACAGTTGAGTGGCAGTCACAGAGGCCTCCTGAAGATAAGGGAATGTTTGGTCCCTTACCTTGGGGCTGAAATGCCCTTACCTCAGTGCTGGAAAGTTGGTTAGGATTGCACCTTATGTTCCCTATGTGCACTGGTCCCCTATGACACATGTCCTCTCTGGCCTTTTCTGGAGGTCTATACTGGAGTCAGAACATACATAGCTCAGAAACAGCTGGCTCTTCCTGTCCCAGCATGACTGTGCTTGCACAAAAGCACCACAAAGGATGTACTGTGCCTCCACAAAACTTAAGAAGCCAGTGTATATGCTTGACCCCTAATCAGGACTGTCGGGTAGATACCAGATCTCCCATCCACTGTTGGGTGAGCACACCAGTATTTGTATATCTTGTTTTTAGCTATTTTAAATTATGTTTGTATTATGTTGTATGCCACTTTGAATTGTGAAAAAGCGGGACAAAAATATTTAAAATAAATAAATCATGAAAATAAAAGTATACATATTCAGTGTGTAGAATATGTACTATACTAAAACTATATTATACATATTCAGTATTTACAAATTTATGAAATCATAAATTTATTATTTTATTTCAGATTTTTTTGTATTTATGATTTTTTCATTTATGATTTTTCAGTGATTTATGATTTTTTGGTATTCACTCCCAGCCACATCAAATCTAAATGTATTTCACACAGACTGGTTTCGGACCTCAATCAGCTATCAGTTGCCCATTCCAGAAAATGATCCCAGTCATTAGCTTCGTTTGAGAAAATATCACCTGATCAACCCTGACCATAAACAAGTAATCAACTTTACCAAAAGATCATAACTCAACAGCCTTAAAATATCATTTGGAGGCCAGTGACAATTGTGATAATCAATGTACTGTAATGATATGTTTGAAGCACATCTATAGTAGTAAGCCAGGGATGCTCACACTTTTTTGGCTCGAGAGCTACTTTGAAACCCAGCAAGGCCCGGAGATCTACCAGAGTTTTTTTTACAATGTTCGCGCCATCATAACATATAACATTTATGTGTACAATGTATGTTGGTGTGCCTTGAGCCCCACTGAGTATAACAGGACTTACTCCTGAGTAGACATGCCTAGGATTAGGCTGTGAGGCTGCAATCCTAGCCACACTTACCTGGGAGTAAGCCCCATTGAGTACAATGGGCCTTACTCCCGGCGTTTCCTCCCAGAGGCACCTGAAGGGGGGGTCGGCACTCCACGATCTACTCATTTTGCCTCGTGATCTACTGGTAGATCGCGATCCACCTATTGAGCACCCCTGTAGTAAGCATTTGAAGACAGGCTATGATGGTTTAAAAATAAGGAAGCTGTAACAGAAGACCTTTAATAATTCTGCAATTGGAAGGTTATCTCTTTCAGACAGTATTGACACTACCATGTCAGGGACAGTGCCTTTGCCAATTGCTAAATAGCTACAAGCCTTGCAGAGGTCATTGGAAAAAAAAGAGGTCTGTGTCAATATGCCACTCAACTTCAGTGTGGTCAGTGCAGTATCAATTTATCTGTGAACATAATGTGATATCAGGACCTGTTAAAAAGACATCTGAAGTATTGAAGCCAGAGAAGGACTTTGGCTGCTTCTCTGTACCAAACCAGAGAAAATAGAGGCAGCCAACATTGGTTCCTGCTTGGCAAGCAAAGAGAAGAGCAGGCATTGATCAATAGGGCAGAGCATTCTAAAGCTGCTCCCTTAAACCTGAGCCCAACACCCAGGTGACCTCCATTTTGCTTAGCTCCTAGTACCTTGAGTCACTTCCAAAGTCATTGGAAGTGACCTGTTACAAGCAGTTTAAAAAGGAAGGTCTCAAGCAAATTATGTGTTCAAACTATGGTGGAAAACATAGGGGGTCTTTCATGAATCCACAGCCCACCCCTGACTCCTCCATCTTTAGCCTCATCACGGCCCCCTTCTGGCACACATCCCAAAAATGAAGGGTATGTCTCTCCCCCCCTCCTGTGTTTCACATACTTTTCTCATCAATAACACCCCACAGAATCATGGGAGAATATCTGAACAGTAGTGTTAGTTTGTAGGCTGTATAATATTTATCCATTTATTTAATAGATATCTTACCTGCCTTTCTCCTTAAAAGTGGAGTGCTCAAGGCAACTTACAATTACTACTACTAATGATAATGATAATCAGTATTAATCAAAACATCAGTATTAAAATATAAAACTACAAACATATAAAATGTACTCATCCCAAAATTAACAGCACAAAACTGTTGCTGAAAATAGAACACAGCCCAAAGACATCCTCCAGAGCACATAAAATCAGTCAACATGGCAACAGCAGAAAAATCCTGAATTACAAGCCAACAATATAAAAAACTGTAATTCATTCACAGTCAGTATAATAAAAAAGGAGGTAACAGCAGCTTAAAAAAAACAATGGCCCTCTGGCCACAGCCAGCACCTGGCGATCCAGAAGTAGTTGAGAATCCACTCCCAAGCTGTGTACCTGAATATATGTCAGCATGTTAACCCCAATCACCCTGGGTGCTAGGGATAAGAATAGGTGTGGCTGTACTTGTTGTAAGAGGCGACTAAATAGCCACCAGGTAGGTGGGACTCAGCCTGGGAACGCAGCTCATCTGAGAGAAGGAAAACTCTGATCCCAAACCTCCACTGCCTTGTGGCTACATCCAGTTATGGAAAAGGCTTCAGGAGTCAACCTCGAGGCAAAATCCGGAGCTGGAGTCCCTGAGGCAGTTCATGGCTGAACAGAGTCATGTTCTGGCAACTCCTGCGACGCCGCTGGAACAAACCGTACTGGCTTCTGCCTTTCCATTGGACCATTTCAGCGACATGGAGAGGGGGGATTTGCTGCATGGGAAACAGTCTATCCTCCATATCTACTTTACCCAGTCTTTGCGCTCTGGAGAGGACATTATGTTCCAGAACCACCATTCGGAGCGCGATACCATAGTCTTCTGAGACTGAAAGATGCCAATGCAATGTTAACCCCAATCCAGCTCCAAATTGCCTCCAGGCTGCACTCCAAGACCTCAGTAGCCTTCTCAGCATTTGATGGAAAGGAAAGATAGAGTTGGGTGTTATCAGAGTATTGATGGTATCTAACTCCAAATTCCTGGATAACCTCTTCCAGCTGTATCATGGAGATCTTAAACAGCATGGGGGATGAAATAGAACTCTGCAGCACCCCACACAGCAATGGCCAGGTTGCTGAATAGCATCACCTTCTGGAACTTGTCAGCCAAGAAGGAGTGGTACCATTGCAAAACTTTGCTTCCAAGTCCCAACTCAGCAAACCTGTCCATTACACCATGTTTGATCGTGCTGAACTGCTGAAAGGTCCAGCAGGACCAATATGGATATATTCTGTCTGTTCAGTCTCTGATGTCACTCACCAAGGCTGTCTCTGTCCCCAAACCCAGCCTGAAGCCACACTGAAAGGGATCCAGGTAATCTTCTGCATCCAGGACCCTTTGGATTTGAGACACCACCACTGACTCAATCACCTTGCCAAGAAACAGAAGGTTTCAGATTGGCCAAATATTCCAATATGGGAGGGGGATCTAGGGAAGGCTTCTTCAGAAGGGGGCAGACCATTGCCACCTTCAATACCACAGGCAGTACCCTCTCCATCAACAATGAATTTTCCACCATCCCCACCCACTTGGCCAACCTTCTCCCATGCAGTTATTAAAAGCTAGACTGGGAAAAACAGGCGGGTAGAAAGACTCACAGCTCAAAGGATCCTGTCCACATCTTCAGGTTGCACAAGCTGGAAAGAATCCAAAACAATAGGACCAACTCATCCAACCAGACACACTGCATGAAAAATACATAGCTAGCTTTCATTAAAAAGAATTTTACCAGTTCAAAGAAGAAGATTGTTTCTACAGCAAAAAGGCTGACAGATTGAGGTCCCCAGAACTTAGCTCATAGCTGGAGGTATGGAATCCTGGGATCCTAAGCAACCAGGGATCTTCCTGTCAGTAGACCGTAAAGCTGTTTTTGTTTTAAGGAAACAAGTAGTCTATATGGAGCAATGCCATTAACAGCTTTATTAGGCCCAGCCTTAATGAAAACGTTGCTTGATTTCCAAGTCACAAAAGTTCACACAAGCTTAAAAAGCAAATATTTTACAGCTGTGAAGCATTCCCCTGTGCTGAGGAAGCAGGATGGGATTTTTTTTATTGAACCTGTCCCTAAGTAAGTAAAAGAGCTTTGTAATCACTGCACTGTTCAAAGCGAGCCAGAGACATTCTTTTAATATTGGAGCTGTATGATTGACAAACGAGGATCCTTTGGGAAATCCTGGCAGTTCAGTTTGGCAGAAAGTTGGCTTCGCGGGGAAACAAGGAGCCATAAGAATTAACTTCGGTGAACAAGACTATCAACATTTTGCCAGAAAAGATGAACATGTGTTCTCTGGATTGCAGCCAAATCTTGGAAGAGAGCTGAGCACAAGAAATAGAGAGGAATGATGAGATCAGAGAGAATAGAAAGAGGAACGTGACAGTGAGAAAAGAGCAACTAAACTGGGGGACTCGGAACCAGGAATGGATTGACAGGGTATCTGGATCCAGGCATGGACTCAGAGGTGCCATGAAGAGAGAATGGGCACAAGGTTGCATTTTAGTATCCAGAAAAATGGACCAGAGCTGAGATTACTATTGAACTGTTCATTGATTTTGACAGGGCAGCCATCTGCCTGATATCTTAAATGTCTGTATTGTCTCTCCAGTTACAACCAAAACACATTATTATTATTAATTATTATTAACTGTAACTGTGTTATTAACTGTAAGAACATTATTGTTCTACACCTGAGAAAATAAACACAGAACCAGGATGGCATGGAGGAAAAAAAGTACTAGATAGGCAAAGAGAGGAAGTTTTGATGGGTCATTGCGCGTTTTTAGAGGTGAAAAGGAAGGAAAACCTGAGGACCCCAGTACCTGGAGGCTACTTTCTTTCCTCCTACAGAATTATATGGATACAGAATGTGGGGATGCTTGGAATTCAGTGTGCTGCCAACGTTCTCTGCAGGACCATTATCATTCTGATGCTTGAAAATGGTATTATATAGAGTTATTCAGTGCTTATATACTTATGCATGAGAGTGATGAGTTCAGCTTTATTACTTATGATTGCAGTGATTTTGTGGCTTCCAAAATCGTTTCTCCATAAATCACATTTCAGTACTGAGCTAACCACAACTGGACACAGACTGTTAGAAAGAAAATGGATAGCTCTACAGTCCAGAAACAGATTACCCATATCAACCTGCCCAAGCTGTGAGATTGATGCCAGAGCCTCTGGACCACATTTAACTGAAATCCAACTGTCAAGTGCCAGGAATGGGGCCTTTTCAACCGAGGCACCACAACTGTGGAATTCCCTTCCCAAGGAGATACATCAGACTCCCTCTCTTGCTATTTTTAAATGGTCATTGAAAATGTTTCTATTATGTAAGCCCTTTCAATATGTGCTTTTAATATGCTTTAGGGCACAAGCCTAACCCCTTATGTCAGTGCTTTCCAGCAAACATTCCCTTACTTTGAGGAGTCTTCCGTGAGTGACACCCAACTGCAGGATGCAGCACATGTCCCATTGGCACCACTGTGCCAATGATGGAAACCCACCAGTTAGTGTAACAATGCCCCATTCCTTTTAAGGGGCGGGGGCAGGGGGCAAAGGCAGCAAAGCGATCCCCAGGATCACGCCCCTGTGGGGGAAGGGGGGGCTATTTTTCAACTAACCTTACGTGCGCCCAAGGTCCAAGGGGTGTGGTGATCCCTGCGGAGTGCTTTCAGGGTTCCCTGCAGCTTCTAAACAGTGAAAGTTCCAAGTGCGATGAAACCGGAAATTCCACTTCAAGTTTAATCGTGCTTGGAACTTTCACTGTTTAGAAGCCGTGGGGAACCCTGAAAGCACTCCGCAGGGCTCCCCACACCCCCTGGACCCTGGGAGCATGTAAGGTTAGTTGAAAAATAGCCCCCCCTTCCCCTGTAGGAGTGCAATCCTGGGGATCACTTTGCTGCCTCTGCCCCCCCCCCCCCACAAAGAAACACTGAGTTAGGCTATGATTTTTTTCTTTTAAATTTTCTTTTAGATTGATTTATTATTGTAATTTATTGTATTTGTGATTTTATTTTTATTTAGATGGCAATATGCTTTTTGGTTTGTTAGCCTTAATGGGTTTGTTTTGAACAGAAAAGGCAGGATATAAATCCTTCAGGTAAGAAAGAAATAGAATGGCAGCTGCTAAGAAGGATAGCTCTTGATGGACAGGTCTTTATCATATGCACAAGTTATATGATAAATCCTGGGAGATACATGCTTTGAACACATGGGGATATGTGGTGAATATGCACAAGAGCCTGAATTGCCTGTGATGCCATGATGACACATATCTACTCAGTGGCGGACCTCCCATTCAGTCGATCGGGCAAATGTCCTGGGCGTGGAGCCTTGTGTGCCTTTAGGACCCTGTGGAAGCCTCTCTGAGGCTCCCAGCAGGATTGAAAACTATGCTTCCGGTTTTCCAGAAACCCAGTTTAAAGCATTCGGGAACCCTGAATGCTTCCCTGACACATCCTGGAGTCATGCGAGGCTCTGTGAGCTCCAGGTAAGTGGGAGGGGGGAGATTTGCATGGGGGGGCGACATCCCATGGGGGGCACCATCATGGGGCTTGGGAGGTCCGCCACTGTATCACTAGGTATTCATAACATGTCTCTGCTTCACGGCTCAACACACAGCAAACACATGACGATGTGTTGGGTCTTATAATTATTATAGTTATAGTGAGGAAAGTCTTTTTTCCCAGAACAAATCTAACTTCAGACATAATTAAAAAGGGTCTCACAGAATTTGGTTATGAAAAACCACTGAAAGATAACCTTGGATTTCCATGTTTTACTAAGGAGAAGTGATCTCCAGGCTTCCAACTTATTTTGTGCCAGCTCTCTAGGGTGTCAGAGGCTGTGGGCCTTCCCCAATTTCATGCAAAACAGTTTTAAAATGTTGAGGGTATTATGGAGTTCATTGTAACTAGATTCCCATTAAGAGGCAGTTTTTATTTTATTTTTTGTGACATTTCAGTTTCTCTGGTCATATTTATCATTAGCCCAGCTGATCGTCTTTCAATTTTAGGGATTTTGCTGGAAATGAAGTCAATGCTATTTAGGTTCTGTCTGTTTTTCTGACAAAGTCTAGTCCATTATTTTGTAAACATAGTTATTTCCTTGACATATTTTCTATGTTCATATTTTTTTCATATTCATGAAAAAAATATGAACATAGGATCTCACCATACTACAGTTGTTTAAAATAAAACCATGCAACATTAAGCTTCCCTCAAAATAGCCTATTTTGGTTTGCTAAATATTCTTTGGAAATGTTGTATGGTGTCTTCAGTATACTTCTGGGACTGTATACCATCAGCTCTAAGACTCTGGGTATCCCATAAGTTTATATGGGATACCCATATAAAGTTTATATGAGGAGGAGGTCTGCGCCATAGGGTAGAGCCTCCGTTAGCCCAAAGATAACATCAGAAGGTCGCCAGTTCGAGGACACTGGCAGCTCCCTGAACGGCTGAGAATGGTGAGACCTTGAAGCAGCTGACAAGCTGTTGGTGTGAGCAAGAAGTGTCTATGCTGCCCTCCATGTGAGAGATGGAGCTGCTTGTCAACCTGCGTGGGAGAACTGGAGGCCAGAACTGAGACCAAACTAGGAAGATCCATTCTGAAACGTTGTTGGTTCTTGAAAGAGAGAACCTCTGTGATTGTAAAAATCCCCTTGAGGGATTTAGAAACGCCTGCCTATGTAAACTGCCTTGAATAAAGTCAGAGGAGTAATCCGATGACCAGAAAGGCGGTATATAAATACCCAGTTATTAATTATTATAAATATTGTCAGAAAAATTGGAAACACCACAGCAAGATATGCTGATTGAACTGGCAGACCAGTTTATGTTACTCAGTTGGAAAGGGAAGCCAGCCTTAATAGACATGTCCATTTAAAGAAATCTGATTTTCTATTCCAAACCCATTTCAGAAGAAATTAAATTGTGCCCTGACTTAATAGATTTTTTTTCTCCACAATGGCTTGCATGAATTTTTAATACCAGAGAAGGCCATTCTGATTTCCTCTAGAGTACTGAAAAAGTTATTTCCTGAAACTCATTCCATATACTTTCCTAATTGTCACTGCTCAGAAACAAGCAAGCTGCGGAGCATTCAAGCACCAAATTGATCTCATAGTTATTTATTTCATTTGATTGATTGATTGATTGATTGATTGATTGATTGATTGATTGATTGATTGATTGATTGATCGATTGATTGAGTTATTTGTATACTGTTTTTCAAGACAAGGCCTCTCGAAGAGATTTACATATAGTTACAACCAAAAATGATAAAATATTCTGGTGGTGGCTCTGAAAGTTGTTGTCACCCTGATATAAATAGCCTGCATTATAAGAGCCACTAGGAAAACCTGGTAGCAGATATTGAAGGAGGGGGAGGGCTTTTCCTCTGCCACCAGGTTTCATATTTATTTATTTATTTATTTATTTAAGAGATTTATATCCCGACTTTCTATCCAATGAAGGACATTCATGGCGGCTCACAATTAAAAACATATTAAAAACATAAAATATACATATATAAAAGACATTCAAACAATAAAACACAATAAAAACATGGATCCCAAATTAAAATGCATTCAAAAAGTGCCATGCCCCCTGGTGTCAGCATAAAAGGCTTCCCTAAATAAAAAGGTCTTAAGCCCCCGCCAAAAGGACTCTAAAGAGGGAGCTCAGTTCCAGGGGGAGGGAGTTCCACAAATGGGGAGCCACCACAGAGAAGGCCCTCTTTCTTGCCGCCACCCCCCTCCCCTCTGCTAGTGGCAGCACAGTCAGAAAGGCCCCCTCTGATGACCCGAGAGGACGGATTATATGGAAAAAGGCAATCCCTCAAATACCCTGGACCGTATAGGGCTTTAAAAGTCAAAACAAGCACTTTGAATGCAGCCCGGAAACGAACTGGCAGCCAGTGTAGCAGCTGAAGCAGCATCCCAACTAAGTCGAACCAACGAGCCCCAGTAACCACACGGGCCGCCGTGTTCTGCACTAGCTGCAGTTTCCGGACTGTCTTCAGAGGCAGCCCCAAGTAGAGCGTGTTGCAGTAATCTAATCTGGATGTCACTAGGGCATGGGTCACCGTGGTCAGGTCTGAGCGACCCAGGTATGGTCGCAGCTGGCAAATCAGCCAAAGCTGAGCAAAGGCTCCCCTGGCCACCACCGCTACCTGGGAATCCAGGAGCAGCGGTGGATCCAGGATCACCCCCAAGCTGCAAACCTGCTCCTTCAGAGGGAGTGCAACCCCATTCAGAGTAGGACGATAGTCCAATACCCGAGTCAGACTTCTGGATCAGGAGAACCTCTGTCTTATCAGGATTCAATTTCAGCTTGTTCGCCCACATCAAGCTCCCAACAGCCTCCAGACAGTTGTCCAGAACTTTGACTGCCTCCTTGGAATCAGGTGGAAAGGAGAGAAAGAGCTGGGTGTCATCAGCATATTGATGGCACCCTGCCCTGAATCTCTGGATGACCTCTCCCAGCGGCTTCATGTAGATGTTAAACAGCACGGGGGACAGAATGGAACCTTGCGGCACCCCAAACCTATGAAGCCAGGATGCTGAACAAGCATTCCCCAGCACCACTTTCTGGGATCTGTCAGCCAGGAAGGAGTGGAACCACTGTAGGACAGTGCCTCCAAGCCCCAACTCAGCCAACTGACCCAGAAGGACACCATGGTCGATGGTGTCGAAGGCCGCTGAGAGGTCCAGCAGGACTAACAGGGACGCACTCCCTCTGTCCATTCCCTGGCGCAGGTCATCTACCAAGGCAGTCTTTGTCCCAGACCCCAGCCTGAAGCCAGACTGAAAAGGATCCAAATAATCAGCTTTGTCCAGGACCTTCTGGAGTTGGGACACCACCACCCGCTCAATCACCTTGCCCAGAAATGGAATATTTGAGACTGGCCGGAAGTTCAAATTAGTAGGATCCAGGGAGGGTTTCTTCAGGAGAGGGCGAACCTGCTTCAAGGTCAGTGGCAGTGCCCCCTCCCTCAGAGAAGAATTCACCACTCTCCCTGTCCACTCGGCAAGCCCCCCTTCGGGCAGATCTAATTAGCCACACCAGGCAAGGGTTGAGCGGGCAAAAAGATGGCCTCACGCTCCAGAGAATCCTGTCCGCATCCTCAGGTTCTACAAGCTGGGAAGAATCCCACAAGAAAGGATAGACAGATGCCCCAGGGATATCACTAGGTACTGCTAATGTGGTGTCCAAGTTGTGCCAGATCTGATCGACTTTGTCCATGAAGTGCTTAGCAAATTCGTCACAGTGAGCCTTCGTGTGCTCCTCCCCATCAGTAGGGGGGGCAAGATGGAGTAGACTACGAACCACATGGAAGAGCTCAGCTCGATGATTCTATGCAGACATGATGGCGGTGGAGAAGTAAGATCTTTTTGCTGCTGCCATTGCCATAGAGTAGGCTCTAAGATGGGCTTTTGCCTCTCTGTGGACAGACTCTGCACAAGTCTTTCGCCACTGTCGCTCTAGATGTCTGCCCTGATCTAAGTGGCAGCTGATATAAAGTTTTTAAAAAAAATCTCAAAGAACCACAGTTGAGAGTTTCTTAAAGTTCTTCTTTTTCACTAGATTCCCATAAGCTTCCTATTCTATTTTTTAAAGTCAGGAGACCTTCTAGAGGAGCATTTCTCAATATTTGTCCCCTGCTATACCATTACTGGAAGTACCAACGGAAGTAACTGACAATGATGTCATTTGTACTTCCGAATTGTAAGGCCAGACACATGACAAGCATCAGTAAGAGACTCAGGGAGACTTTTTCAAGCGTGCAAAAAGCACACACTGAAGCTCTGCCTGCCAAGCCAAGCCTCCTACTGCTGCTTGTCGTGTTGCATTGCTGGTCTCGCCACCAGGTGGCAGGGGTCTGGGGATCCTGCATGCACCAATGGACATGACCTCAAGTACCCCTGGTTGAGAAATGCTGTTCTAGAGTCTACAATTTAGAAAGCATCCCAAGAAAGAGCCAGGGAAGGGGAGGGAAGTGATGGCTGGGCAAACAGGGATAAATATGCATTATTTCATATGCATGCACTTGCACGTAGTTAGCCTTAGGGCCCAATTCTATCCAACTTGCCAGGCACAAACTAGCCACAATGCAGCCCTGGGGTAATGGAACAAACATTACCTTGAGAAGGCCTCCATGGCTGACCCCCCCCATGCAGCCCCCCCTTGTCATGGCTGCATCAGTGCTGGAAAGTTGGATGGGATTGGGCCCTCAGTTACAACAGGTGGTGAGGACTAAGGGTTGTGCCAAAAGCTTCATGGAAAAGGTGAGTTTGGGGAAAGTAATGGGAGGCATCCAGCAGTATTCTGAGAGGCAGGTCAGGGCAAAAAGGGCTGAGTTATGGGGGAAGCAACAGACTTTCAGATCGCTGAGGCTGGAGAAGAGAGGCTTATAGGAGACATTTAACGGGATCAGAGAGAGGAGAAATACGGACAGGGCCTTGGAGAACTCTCAAGATAAGGACAAAGTATTGCATCTGGAAGTGAACAGTGTAGTGTTAAGGATGGATGTGATGTGATTAGAGCTATTATTTTGGCAGAAGAGCACTAGATGCGGGTAAAGAAACCAGAGTGAGACAATGGAAGTCCAGAGATCAGAAAGTTGCAATAGTCAAGGCAAGGGATTATGAGGGCAAGAAATACACCTGAGATTGGCTAAGCAGAGAGAAAAAAGGCTGAAGTTTTGCAGTATTGTAAAGGGAGAAGTGACATGACTTGATAGACTAAGAGCCCAATCCTGGGCTCGACGTGCCAGCTTGCCGCCGGCGTGCACTGTTTTAAACGTGCCATAAGGCACGTTTGTGAGGCTTACCACCCAGCGAACACCTGTGCTAGCCCTGGGCTAGCACTGGGCGAATGCCTGGCCCCCGCTGCTTGGCAGTTGCTTGGACCGCTAAGCCGCAGAGAGGAAAGCGGGGGCGGGGGGAGGCTGGGAGGAGGCGTTCCAGGGAAGGGGGAAGCAGGGAGAGGGTGGGGAGGAGGTGTGACCGGGAGGTGGGAGGTGTGCCAGGGGGAGGGAGGCGGGTCTGGTGGAGCTCCACTCCACCAGATCCAGAGCAATCGTGTGGGGCTCAACACCTGACACGAATGTTCTTACTTCACCGCCGACCTTTTGGTCAGTGGTGAATTGAGTAGCCCCATTGCAGGGCTAGTTCCCTTACATGGGAGAAGGGCACAAAAGTCCCCTTCTCCTGAGGTGCCACCCATGGCTGCCGTTGGTGCACAGGATGTGACGGCAGCCATTTTTGGTGGTGCCACAGCTGCATACCACAGGAGCTCAGGAGTGGGCTCTAAGGTTGCAGTCCTAACCACAGTTTCCTGAGAGTAAGCCCCATTGAACAAAATAGGAATTCTGAGTAGACCTGGTTAGGATTGTGCCCTGAATATGGGAAACGAAGAGCAGGGAAGAGACAAAGCTCAGAAGCAGGTGGAGTTCCCTTGGAGGAACTACAGTACAGTATGCATGTTTAGTGGTGTTACCTATTCCTTTTGTTTTGCATAGCAACAGTTTTCATGGTTTTTGGCCACCATCTCTGTCTTTGTTTGATTCTACAGTATTGGAAACATGGGTACCAGGGTGTGGTACAAAGTCAGCTTTTGGGAAAGAGAAGCAGATGGTGTCGGTGCAAAGTTATTGGATTTTTTTTCCAGCAGCTAATTCTAAAGTACCATATGATATCTGGGCAAGATTTTAAATAATCACTTCATTTCATCTACATTATTGCTTCCCCCCCCCCTCCAAACAAATAGCAAGAGAGCATTTTCTGGGCAAGAACAGGAGGTTGTCCCATTAATGCAAGACTATTTAGTTCTTGGGATGCAAGAGCAGCATTTGCCAGCTCATCACACCCCAGCCCCTAATGACCAGCTGCTACTACCTTAATCGCCAATATTAAAAACCCATCAGTTATCCATGAAAGCATCTAGAAGCCATTACTGCAGCAAGTTGTGGCCACTTACAAACCATACAATGAGAAATGTGTCTCCAATGGAAATCAACCGCATTACTCAGTTTGGTCTCTAGGTGGCAGCAAGCCAAATTGTGTGTTGTGTATGTACAGTTATATATATATTTTTAATACACTGATCTCTCGGTTTCTATTTGAAATCCCTTTGAAGTTACAAAGCTTTGACCTTGGTGGCTCTTATAGTCACCTTGCTATCTTGACTTTAAAGCCAGGAACATACCTTTATGCACTTTTTTCAACAACCGGTTAGTTTTACCTTGCCTGCAAATCGTTCAGTAGGCTAAAATATTTGAATGGATTGAACATCTTAACAAAGTCTAGTGCAGAACCTTGTGGCACAGGTTTACCCTTAAAAATATCACATTGTCTTTTTAACGTTAGATTTCCATTGCCTGGTAGCTGCAAAATTTGTGGTATGTTTTAACCTCTGTTAATTTTTCATCAGCAAAGAAGTGAAAAGAGCTGTTAAAATTTGTTACAGGCACATTTTCTCAGAAATATATCCAACAGCCCAATCCAGTCCTTCCTCCCGCCCCACCACTGGTGCAGCCGTGCAGAAAATACATGTACTGTGTCTAGCGGGGGGCTGGACCAGGAGGCTTCTAAAGGCAAATGGGATTGAAATCCCCTTCCCCCTCCATAAGCCTACCATCCTGCAATGGGTCTCCTTGGACCTACACCAGCTATTTTGCTGTCCGAGGAGAGAAAGGGGGCAGGGAGGCTGCAGGAAAGGGTGATAGGATCCAGCACATGCTATTGCCACTGTATCCACCCTCCCACAGCTTCTCAACTCTTATTCCCCTGTTCAGCCTCCCCATCCCCTCCCCACCACCCTACCACTGTATCTTCCTCAGCAGACAGCTGGCATTCCATTGACACATGTGGGAAGGTTCCAGCCTCCCACTGGCACCCTGGCAGCATGCTGCTCATTGCACTGCTGGAGTGCGCTTTATGGCTGTTTTTTGGCACTTGTCACCAGAGGAACACCAGTTCTGCTGACTACAAGGCCCAATAGGATTGGACCATAAGTGTATTCAACAGGGTGCACTCTTAGATAAGTGTGCATAAGACTACAGCCTTGGTTTATGTTTTGATTTGGTCATTTTGAGAAAAATGCATTCTGGGGCATCCTCTAGTTATCCTCTAGTTCAGTGGTTTTCAACTGCTGTGCCGTGGCACACTAGTGTGCCGCGAGGCAGCCTCAAATGTGCCGTGGGGCCAGAGGAGGCAGGCAGCAGCCACGGGCGGGAAAAGCAGCTGCTTTGACCCTCACGTGGCAGCTGCGGCTGCTATGTATCTCCTGCTGTGAGCGAGAGGAAGGCTGCAACCCGATCCTGCTTTACCTGGGAGTAAGCCCCATTGACTATAATGGGACTTACTTCTGAGTAGACATGCCTAGGATTGGGCAAAGTGTCTACTAGTCATGTTTTTCTGAAATACAGGAGCAGGCAATTGGGGGGGATGTGAGGCAAGTGATTCTGGACCTTTGGAAGGTGTGGACCAGTGAGGGGAGGGATCGTTGGAGAGGTGCTAACTGCAATTATGAGATGAGGGGGGAATGTCCCTGTGTGAGGGGGTGGGTGGGGGAGAGGAGGAAAGAGAAGTGCCAATTGCCTGCTCATGTATTTGAGAAAAAAAAGAGTGCAACCAAAAGCCCAATCCTAGGCATGTCTGCTCAGAAGTAAGTCCCACAGGCACATTCCCCTGCCCCCAAGTCTTTGGCTGCAATCCTAACCACACTTTCCTGAAAGGAAGCCCCATTGAGCAAAATAGGACTTACTTCTGAATAGACCTGGTTAGGATTGTGCCCTTTGTCATGTAATGATTTAATTGTATTAATTATATTAATTAAAAATTAATTGTAATATAGTAATTTAAGGTAAGTAAAAAACTGGGAGTGTGCCTTGACAATTTTAGTGCCTTGACAGTGTGCTGTGAGCTGAAAAAGTTTGAAAATAGCAGCTCTAGTTATTCCGGAATGAATCAAAATTTCCTGGCTAAAAAATTGCAACATTTGTATACCTGTTCAAGAGCTTGCTTGTCACTGCTGCTTTGATTTTATTAGCTGCTTTGAGTTTTCACTGGGAAAAAGCTAATAAATAAATAAATGGGGCAGCTTCCTGAGTAAATTGTTGTCACTGAAATGCTACATGATGCAAAGGTGGGATATTTGAAAACACTTCAGAAGCAAAAGTGTAGATTTTGTTTTCCACCAAGGTTGCCAAGATTTCTCCTCTCCAGTGTTCCTCTTTGTCTTTTTCCTCTCATCTGCTTCCACTACCAAATACTTGGAAAGTAAGTGAGACATCCCTCCTAATAAGGAACAGCTGACACACAGGATCCCATCTGAAGACAGGTCAAATTTGATTTGGGTGTTAAAAATATGCAATTTTAAATACCACAATGTACCTTTTCTTTGGGTCCCTCTTGTGGCAATGAAAGGGCAAAACCAAAGTTTCAGCCTGAGGAACTAAAGCTTGGCTATTGAAGCTTGCAGCAAAATTCAGAAATATCAGCCACCTACACTGAATTTTCAGATTTATGTTTAGTTTATGGACAAAACTTCTTATCAGTATTTCACTGAAAAAGCTTCTGTTTTCTTAAATCATTTCCAAACTGAATTCCTTCAAAGAATGTAAGCATATGTTTGCACATTTGCATTAAATTAAATATTTTAAGTGAGCAGAGTAAAAGAGTAGACCATTTGTGTTCACAAATGCTACCTGTGTTTGGGATGGCCTTAAGTTATCTTAGAACTCAGCTTGTATCCAAGAAGTAGGACGGTGGCTTTTCAGCCTATTCGTGCAGAAGTTGAGTTGTAAGGATAGATACCCATAGGCTAGTAACTCTGCCAGCCAATCAGATCATATCTCTAATCCAAGGCACTTTCCTTCGTTCTAATAATAAATACTGAAATCTGGAGTTAAGGCAACATAGAAAGATACCCTTTAATACATACAATTTGGATTATATTTGGAACTCTGTAGCCAGCCTACAATGACTGTATTGTTTCCTTCCCTCCTTCTCCTCCTCCTGGTTATTTTTAATTCCACAAAAGTATAAAAGAGCATCATGCTAGAGGCAGCAATTTGAAGCAGAACTGCAGAGGATTTCAATGGAAAGTTGATTTATTTCAGGGGATTATGAGAGCCCAGGGATAAAGCTGGCACCCCGCCATAGGGAGAGCCCTTGACCTAGAAGCAAGGAACAGTTACAAAGCTGTTCATGTACATAACTGAACAGAACACTTTTAATTTTGTGCAGAGCGTAACCTGAATTCTTTCTCCAAGGGAAGATGAAAGAAACCAGCTTCACTACTTAGTAGGACATTGGGTACTGTAGCCAAGGCTCCTTGCCTTCTTTACATCTTACTCGGCAGGACTGCAAGGAGCAATTGTTTGCAACAAAGGGCATTTTGTTATTATCTTTCTTTTTCAAAAACTATGGAAAATTAATTAAGATGCCACTCATAAAACCAGGTCTGGATACAGAATTCATTCAGTGTTCCAATGGGCAAAAGAAAACTATCCAGCCATAAAGTCATCCCAGGTAGCTCTGAATTAATTCACGAAACCTAATTTCTCTCTCTCTCTCTCTCTCTCTCTCTCTCTCTCTCTCTCTCTCTTTCTCTGCCTTGAACTGTAATTATAAAGCTTTCACATCTCCCTGGTGACATCAGATGGTTAAAAAATGTGAATCAGGGAAGGAAAGCAACCCATAGCCTCCTTACTGCAGCATTGTTCACACTCCAGAAAAGACAGTCCTTTTTTCATGAGGATATCATTCCAGCACTGCACCCTATTAATTTTCGTGGCTACTTTTCAGTAAGCCTCATGTCAAGATTCCAATCATCAATCTTGCACCACAGACAAAGAACGTACAGCATAATAATACAGTGGCAGGCTGTATTCCTGCAAAATCATATTATGAAACATTTACTAAGGTCACACACTAAATCAAACATGCCATAGTAATCACATTAACCCTCTGAAGATTCTTTAACCATCTTTCAGATTAATGGCAGTAGTTTTTTTCCTTCTCTAAAAAGAGTTTTCAAAGTTTGCATATTATTTCCCTGGCAAATGTTGGCCTATTAAAAAGTCTTTAACTATTTTTGGATCTCATTCTCTGACAATAATATAAACCAGTGCTTCAGCTATCGAATAGTTCCTCCAACAGAGCAGGAAGTCAGGATCAAGTCTTACATGCTCCCTTTTTAGACTTACACTGTCTACATGCTTGGAATTTAAAACAGTTGCATTTTGCTAGGTTTTCATAGAAAGCTGATGTAGCATAGTGGCTTCAAGGCTGAGCTATGAATCAGGAAGCTCCTGATTTTAGGGCGCAATCCTATCCTGCGCTGAAACACGCAAGCCAAGAGGCTTGTGCTGTATCCAGCGCAGGATAGGTGCCAGAATTGGATCAGCCAGAGGCAACGGGAAACTTTCCCCCTTACCCCTGGGTAAGGCACCCTGGCCCTTATGGGTCTCTTTGGACTTGTACCACCTTCTGAGGTGGCACAAGTCCAAGGAGAACAGAGCGGCTTGAAGCCACTCCAAACTTCCCAGGAATGGGGGTTGGGATCCAGCCTAACTGCGGATCCCAGCCCTGCCTCCTGCTCCCTGCCTGCCCGCCCCTGGAGTGCTCACCACCCACCCTCTCCCTGCCCAGGAACGCCTCCCTCCTTCCTGCTTCCTCCCCACCCACCCTAGAGCCTTGCATCGGCCCAGCTGGGCTAATGCAAGGCTCTCTCCCTCTGTTGTCGCGGAGGCTTCTGCTAGCCTCCACAGGCCGGCACGACTCTGCTCACCAGCCTTGCCAACTCTTGAGGAGGTGTACATGTACCTTATGGCACGTTTGCGACCCTCCTGGACTTGTGCCAGCCCATGTGCAGCTCAGGATTGCACTGCATAATGATTTTAGGTAAGCCATACTTTTTCTCTGACTCAGCATCTCCATCTGCAATATGGGGATAATACTAGCTGACTTTATGTGAAGCATTTTGTACATTTTAAATTGCTTTAAAGATCTGTTGAAAATACTACATAAATGATAATTATTTGTATCTCACATTTATATACCAGTCTTCCTCCAGCAAGTTCCAGGGGGTAAACAGAGATGAATTCCTCTCCAGTTTATCCCCACAGCAACCTTCTGAGATAACCTGAGAAGGAGAATAAGTGGCTCAAGGTCATTTGGTGAACTCTGAGGCCTGAACAGGAATTTGAACCCAGCTCTTCCCAATGTAAGAGCCCAATCCTATCCTCCCCCCCTCACTGATGCAGCCATGCCAAAACAGGCACACTGTATCCAGTGAGGTGGTGATGGATTGGGATGTTTCAGAGGCAAAAGGAGATTTAAATCCTCTTGCATCTCTGTAAGGCTCCTGACCTTCAGTGGGTCTCCTCTGACCTGTACTAGCAATTTTGCTAGCACATGTCCAAGGAAAGAAAGGGGCTGGGGAGGGTGGAGGAAATGGGGATAGAATCTGGCATATGCCATCACTCTTACACCCCCTCTTACAGCCTTCCTGCTCCTATGCACCCTCCCCACCCAGTTTCACCTTCTCCACACCCTTGTTATGCCCTCTCCAACACTTCCCACCTCTCCTGCTGACTTACCTGTTCCAGTGGGTGGCAGGATTGCTGATGATGCAGGTGGGCATGTGCCAGCCTTTTTGCTGGCACCTAGGTGCACTGCCGGAGTTCTTTTATGATGGCACCAACTGCTTTACGACAGTCAGCGCTAGTGGAAGAGGTGCTCAGACATCCGTCAGTAAGTATAGGATTGGGCCATGGGTCTAACACATGAACTATTACACAGTACTGACCATTATTCCTTATTACCATAATGCACTATTACAATCATCATGAGAACTGCTCAACTGGGCTTGTGATTTATGCTAGAACTGTTGCAAATGTGCATTCAATATCTTTGAGACAGAGTAGCTGGTTGCCCACTATCTAAGCACAGGACCGTTCTGTGACTCTAAATAGTAATTAATATTTTATTCATATTAGAAAGTGCTTAAATATCTGCAGGATATGAGCTCCAGGGAGGGGGGAAATGAGCATTTTTGTGCTTAGGGTGGGAACTGATGCTGCAACCAGCACCTACTCTTCTGCTCAGACAGTAATTTGTTTTCCTTGGTTTGATTTACAGACATTCCTGGCTAAAGAGGCTCCCATTCTGTGCATTCATTTTCAATTTAGAGGAGTATTTGTAATTTACAGTTTAAGTTGGCGTTATTTTATACTGTCAAAAAGCATCTGTTGCAATAGCTGTCTCTTTCATGTACAGACTGGAAAAAAATCCAACTGGCAACATTAGTAGCCCAATTGATCAGCACCAAAGCTTGCTCAAAAGGTAATAACAGCCCAATCCTACCCCCCCCCCCATGTTGTAGCATGCAGCCATACCAACTGAGCTGTAGGCTATGGACCATATGTGACCCACAGAAACTCTTTATCCAGCCCACGAGATAAGTGGGCTCTCCCAGCATCACCATTAGCTCAGCTGCAAAGTGGTGCATTTGTGAAAATGGTGTTGCTGAAAGGGTGGCAAGGGCATATGGGCCACCCTTTTAGCGGCACCGCAGCTGCTGAGGCTCTGCGAGGGAGAGACACAAGGAGGCCTCAGAAGGCAAGGATTGGTATAGAGGAAGGGACAGACCAAGAAGGTTGAGAAAGGGAAAAGGGAGACAATGCCAAGGCACACGGAGAACTCAGTTTTCACACAGGCCACCCTGTCAGCAGCACTGATGCTCCCGAGGTGTCACTGCAGCTCAGCAGCTGAGAGGTGCTCTGCAAAGTGACTCCTCTGTGGAAGTGGTGCTGCTGAAAGGGTGGCATAATAATTTGACTTGCCCATGCTGCTGTTTTAGCTGCTTTGCCAATGCATCACTTTGCTGCTGAGCAGCTGATGGGAATGCTGGGAAAGTCCAATTATTGTATTGGAATCGCGGAAGATCTTCAAGGAGATAGTGTGGTGCTAGCAATGGCCCCTTAGTCCAGATCCGCCAGGAAACCTAGGGTTAACCCCAGGGCTCTAATTAGCAGTTGGTGTGCTGCACAGCTGCAGCCATTAGAGGCAGCCAGGTCATTTTAGGGATAAAAGCAGCACCTGAAGCAGTGGGAGCTTGTGGGTTGTAGTTGGAGAGATAGTGGAGACTTGCTAGCTTATTGGACTGACTTTCTGGCTTACTGACCTACTACTAACTGATTGACTCATGGAGCTGTTAATGAACTGGCTAACTGTTTAATGAACCTGTAGATTGATTGACTGGCGACCTGACCAATGGGCTGGCAGACATACAACAAACCAAGGAACTGACTCACAGACTAGCTGACTACCCAACTGAATAACGAACTGACAGCCTGGCAAGCTAGCTAAATAGAGAGTGCCAGGTAGTGAAGAACTGAGGGGGTGCTGCTGCCATAGGAACTGGGAGGAGGGACCCTGCAGCCCCACAGCAAGCTACCTTTTTTACTGCTGCTGGGGTACAGTGGTAGTTTCGGCATACTGCTAGAGCTAGCTGTGGTTAAGCTGGGGGAACTAATTAGCTCTAAAGTGGGCATAAGTTCTCTAGGCCAAGTTTAGAACAGGAATTTGGCGATACAATTATCTTGTTGGCTAGATTAAGAGTTTCCGTGAGTTGGATCTGGTCCATGGGCCGTTTAGCCCACAGGCCTTATGTTTGACACCCCTGCTCTATATGGTTGGGGAAACATGGAAGGCAACTTCTGAATAGTGCAGCCAACTTGGAGCCACTGCCATCCAGATGAATTTCCAACAGCTTGTCATATAATAGCAGTAACATAAGAATCTACCCCAAAAGAAGCATTTTCAGCACTAATATGGTATTACGATTGTGGGTTCAGTACTCTAAAAATTAATCACTGTAGGCTGCAGTCCATATCACTCAAACCATTGTTGTTTATTTAAGTATTTAAGAACTATTAATCCAGAATGCAGGTGGAGATTAAATGCTTATGGCAAAAACCATCAATCATGTAGTCCCTATTTGCATTTTGGTGCCAAGTTTACCCCATAATTCTTCTGACCATGCTACTTGGTTCTTAGTCCTTTGTGTTAAGAGCTGTACTTAAGATGGAATGTCTTTGAATGACATCTTGCTAGCTTCCACATGAGTATGAAATAAAAGAAGTAGCTTACACAGAAGATGTAGCTTAGAGAGTATTTCTTGTTTCAGAGAAACCACCTTCTCTCCCAGTTTTAGCTTCAGTCAATGTGGATGAGCTGGGGAAAAAAAAGGCAGGTAACACCAGCAAGTAAATGAAAGAGTAGATGAGAAGAATGTAGGACTGAAACATTTGTTTATGATTTATTGAAGTTTTTGTTAGAACTGATGGAAAAGGGATGGGAGCTCTCAGTTGCTGTGTGAAAAAAATGAGGTGCAGGAGATTTCTGGGACAGTTGTAAGCAAGCATTGTTTCTGTCAAGATCTTACATTTCTCTCAAGGAGGATGAGGATATTTGAAGATCTGGTTTACAGGTTGCATGGCTACCATCTCAACATTCCTGCAGACTCCAAAGAAAATAACTCCATAATGGAAGCACATCTCCACTAAATCAGATTCAGACCAGCTTGACTACTAAGCACATGCCTGATAACCATAGTAGTGAGTAATAACTGATCAGATAGGTGTACCCCAAAAGTGATATTTCTACTGTTGGAATTTCATCATGCTTATAAATAAATAGGATCTACTGTATAAGCACAGAAATATTCTGTTTACAGCAATTAAAATTAACATTCTGCATCCATTTATTACAAAGAGTTGATCTAACAAAAATGATTCAAAGACATGTTGTTTTTAAGCATCCTGCCTAAATATTTAATAGAATGGTCTTAAATTGATTTAGAGCAGTGGTTCCCAACCTTTTTAACACCAGGATCCACTTTTTAAAATAACACTTTATCAGGACCCACCTAGCTTTCTGAAACTAAAAAAAAGTGTCACTTTAGCAGCTCTCAAGCTTCTGTTTTTATCCTTTTACCATTGTGGGAGGGAACCTTCTGGAGCATTTGTTGAGCTCCACATTCATTGAATTGGGACCATTCTGGTGGCCTTGCGTTCCCCTTCATTTGGCCTTTGATAAGAGCAGAGGCACAGTTACCTTCTCATGAGTAAATGCTCACATGTGGCTCTGTTTTGATTTCCATCTCTTCCTTATTAGTTATTAGCTATCAGCTTGTCAGTTTTGCAACCCACCAAAAATCAGGTCATGACCCACTAGTGGATCCTAACCCACAGTTTGGGAACCACTGATTTAGAGTGTTGATCTTAGGCTGTTGGATTTTCTACTTTGCATTCCATCTTGTGTCTGCCCAGTTTTAGAAAGGACTGCCGTTTGTTTTCCACGCACATTCTGGTGTGCTGCTGTTGTGTAACAACATATAGTATGTAGAAGAAAACACCCGTCTTATTATAGCTCAGCTGAAAGGCCTGCCAGTGTTTCCATTTGAAATTCTTATTTTCAGGGACTTGCTACTGAGCTCTAGCAAATTGCAGGCAGGAAATCTGGCACTCCCTGTGTTCAGCCTAGGAGCAAATTCCTTTACCAACTTGCAGTAAATAAAATTAATTAGTATTAATGGCATGTCCTTTCAGCAGCCAAAGCAGGGTCATTTTTTTTTTCCTGTAACAGTGAAAGAATAAGAAAAGTGAGTGTGGGAAATAGGCCAGGAGTAGTATTACTGAATGAGGAAGGTTATTATTTATCCAGTGGCTATTACTGAGAGAGGATGAACTGCTTCTGTAACAGGGGTTTTAATATCTATGAACACATTAATTGATAGGAGATAGTCAAGTGAAGAAGAAGAGGAAGAAGAGGAAGAGGAAGAGGAAGAGGAAGAAGAAGAAGAAGAGAGGTCTGTGTAGCAGAAGCATTTCTACTGCCAGCAAGCAGCATTGTGACATGGAACTAGGAAAGGTGAAAATCCTTTGTGTATGATTTGGAGAACTGGAGACTAGAAGAAGCATCTGTTATGAATTAGTGTGGAAGAGAAAGTGTTGGATCCTGGTACCCCGATCACAGGATGTTTGTGCAGAGAGGATTTTAGACATCTGCATATAGAGATCCAACTCAAGATACAAAACTGTTATGCACTCCCTTCCCCCAAATGCCAGTGACTTTCCCCATTCTAAACATTCCAGAGAGCTCTCTGTACCCAGAGACCATATTCTACGTATCAAGGCTCCCATTTTAGAAACATCAGCTGGCTATGAAGGGCCACCAGCATTCTTTCATTAAGTCTCAGGCTCTGAGCAGGCATAGCATACAAGTTTAAGGCAAGTCTGTAACAGGACCTACAGGGCAATCCTAGGCATGCCTGCTCAGAAGTAAGCTCCAGTGAAATTTAATGGGACTTTCTTCCAAGCATGTGTGTAACAGTACTGCAGCCTTAGAGAGAATCTAAACTGAATCTGTTTCTGAGATCAAGAGAGTACATCCTTGAGGGGCATTTGGGTATGGCTTAGAACCGAGCCTTTCAGCAAATATGAAGCAGTATGCATATTCATCCACAACCTAGTGACCATCTTGTCACATATGTTCATCACACTGATGCCCCAATTCTGTCCCCCCCAGCACTGATGCACAGGCACCCTGTGGGGAGGCTCACAGAGGGGACTGCAAGCTTCCCAGACCCTCCTGGAGGCTAGTGCAACCCCCCCCCCGGTACGTTAGGGTTGCCCTGATGGTGTTGCAGCAATCTTGGTGCTGTGGAGACCCAGGGGCTTTTTACATACCTGGGGGGTCATGCTGGCCTCCAGGAGGGTTTAAGAGGCTTGCAGCCTCCTCTGCCAATCGCCAATTGGAGCCCTGTGGAGTTGCAGGGTAGCTCACAGAGGTGGCCAGTGCAACCCCCCAGGTATGTAAAAAACCCCTAGGTCTCTGCAGCGCTGAGAGCACTATGGCGGCATTGGGGCACCCATTCCTGGGCCAATCCCCTTAAGGGGGAATGGCCCATTTCTGGTTCCTCTGGTGGGTCGTGACCCACCAATTTGGGAACCACAGTGTTAGGCCGTTCTGTGGAAGCCTGATATTAGGTGTGGCTGGTAGTACTTTGATCTGCTTGGCCCTGCTCTTTGACCCCCTCTTTCTCCACTCCTTGTCCATTTGATTGCACCTAAGGTTGTCAGCTCTGACTGTAGTGATTCCTGGAGATTGTTTTTTACAACACGGTATAAACAGGGCTGACTTATCCATTAGGCACAGTAGGCACAGTGCGTAGGTCTCACAATACTTTTGAAATTTCTTTTAAAAGTTTAATACTTTTCAACAAAATGTCTTTTAAGAGTTAAGGTAAACAGCAATGACCTTGAGGAGGGAGAGGAATCAGGATTTAAAAAAAAAAACAGTGATGGCTTTGTTTTGCATTTTCATTAGTGATCATGGAAAGATCTTGGTTGGACAAATGAATTGTGGAGATGATGCCAGGTGGCCAGGATTTGAAAGGCCAATGAGTATTCAAAGGACATTCAAGTGCAGAAAAAAACATTCACAGTGTAGAATGACTCTGCATTGTCAACCTCTATACAATAAAAAGCTCAGTTACCCAATCAGTTCTTGGAGTCTACCATTGGCAACCTTCAGTCTCGAAAGACTATGGTATCGCGCTCTGAAAGGTGGTTCTGGCACAGCGTCTAGTGTGGCTGAAAAGGCCAATCCGGGAGTGACAATCCCTTCCACACCGGGAGCAAGTGCAGTCTGTCCCTGGTCTGTCTCCCTGGCTATGGGCCTTCCTTCTTTGCCTCTTAGCCTCAGACTGTTGGCAAAGTGTCTCTTCAAACTGGGAAAGGCCATGCTGCACAGCCTGCCTCCAAGCGGGCCGCTCAGAGGCCAGGGTTTCCCACTTGTTGAGGTCCATCCCTAAGGCCTTCAGATCCCTCTTGCAGATGTCCTTGTATCGCAGCTGTGGTCTACCTGTAGGGCGCTTTCCTTGCATGAGTTCTCCATAGAGGAGATCCTTTGGGATCCGGCCATCATCCATTCTCACGACATGACCAAGCCAACGCAGGCGTCTCTGTTTCAGCAGTGAATACATGCTAGGGATTCCAGCACGTTCCAGGACTGTGTTGTTTGGAACTTTGTCCTGCCAGGTGATGCCGAGGATGCGTCGGAGGCAGCGCATGTGGAAAGCGCTCAGTTTCCTCTCCTGTTGTGGGCGAAGAGTCCATGACTCGCTGCAGTACAGAAGTGTACTCAGGACGCAAGCTCTGTAGACCTGGATCTTGGTATGTTCCGTCAGCTTCTTGTTGGACCAGACTCTCTTTGTGAGTCTGGAAAACGTGGTAGCTGCTTTACCGATGCGCCTGTTTAGCTCGGCATCGAGAGAATGAGTGTCGGAGATCGTTGAGCCAAGGTACACAAAGTCATGGACAACCTCCAGTTCATGCTCAGAGATTGTAATGCAGGGAGGTGAGTCCACATCCTGAACCATGACCTGTGTTTTCTTCAGGCTGATTGTCAGTCCAAAATCTTGGCAGGCCTTGCTAAAACGATCCATGAGCTGCTGGAGATCTTTGGCAGAGTGGGTAGTGACAGCTGCATCGTCGGCAAAGAGGAAGTCACGCAGACATTTCAGCTGGACTTTGGATTTTGCTCTCAGTCTGGAGAGGTTGAAGAGCTTTCCGTCTGATCTGGTCCGGAGATAGATGCCTTCTGTTGCAGTTCCAAAGGCCTGCTTCAGCAGGACAGCGAAGAAAATCCCAAACAAGGTTGGTGCAAGAACACAGCCCTGCTTCACTCCGCTTCGGATGTCAAAAGGGTCTGATGTGGAGCCATCGAAGACAACAGTGCCCTTCATGTCCTTGTGGAAGGATCTGATGATGCTGAGGAGCCTGGGTGGACATCCAATCTTGGGGAGAATCTTGAAGAGGCCGTCTCTGCTGACCAGGTCGAAAGCCTTTGTGAGATCTATGAAGGCTATAAAGAGTGGCTGTCGTTGTTCCCTGCATTTCTCCTGCAGTTGTCTAAGGGAGAATACCATATCAGTGGTGGACCTGTTGGCTCGGAATCCACACTGCGATTCTGGATAGACGCTCTCTGCAAGTACCTGGAGCCTCTTTAGTACAACTCGGGCAAACAGCTTTCCTACAACGCTAAGGAGAGAGATGCCGCGGTAGTTGTTGCAGTCACCCCTGTCACCTTTGTTCTTGTACAGCGTGATGATGTTTGCATCCCTCATGTCTTGAGGTACTCCACCTTCTCTCCAGCAGAGACAGAGGATTTCATGCAGCTCAGTGACGATGATCTCTTTGCAGCATTTTAGGACTTCAGCAGGGATGCTGTCTTTTCCAGGTGCCTTGCCAAAGGCAAGGGAGTCCAGGGCCACGTGAAGTTCTTCTAGGGTTGGTTCACTGTCAAGCTCTTCCAGCACAGGCAGGCACTCAATGTTGTTCAGTGCTTCTTCGGTGACTACATTTTCTCTGGAATATAGCTCAGAGTAGTGCTGCACCCAGCGTTCCATTTGCTGCGCCCGATCCTGGATGACCTCGCCTGTGGCAGACTTCAGAGGGGCAATTTTCTTCTGTGTTGGACCTAGGGCCTGCTTGATACCATCATACATCCCCTTGATGTTGCCCGTGTCAGCTGCTATCTGTATCTCGGAACAGAGCTGGAGCCAGTAGTCGTTAGCACATCTCCTGGCAGTCTGTTGGACTTTGCTGCGAGCAGTTCGGAGGACCTGCAGGTTGCGCTCACTGGGACAGACCTTGTATGCTGCTTGAGCTCTCCTCTTTTCCTCAATGACTGGTGTCAACTCCTCAGAGTGGGCTTCAAACCAGTCTGCCGCCTTGTTGGTCTTCTTGCCGAATATGGACAAGGCGGTGTTGTAAACGGTATTCTTGAAATGTTCCCATCTGCTGGATGCGTTTGCGTCGGCCGGGCCTGGAAGAGATTCCTCAAGCGCTTGTGCAAATTCCTCCACTTTTCTCTGATCCCGGGTCTTGCTGGTATCAATGCGAGGTCTTCCTTCCTTTTTCGTGTGATACAGTCGCTTTGTTTGCAGTTTCACTCTGCTGCACACCAGGGAGTGGTCAGTGTCGCAGGCAGCACCATGATAACTGCGTGTGATCTTGATGCTGGGAAGGCTGGAGCGTCTGGTGAGGATCAGGTCGAGCTGGTGCCAGTGCTTTGATCTTGGATGTCTCCAAGAGACTCTATGTTGGGGCTTTGTGTTGAAGAATGTGTTGCTGACACAGAGACCGTGATGACAGCAAAACTCTAGCAGGCGTTGGCCATTTTTGTTCATCCTCCCAGTGCCAAACTGACCTAAGCAAGTGGGCCATGAACTGTTATCAGCACCAACTCTAGCATTGAAATCGCCGAGGATGAACAATGGCTCTTTTACAGGGATTTTCTTGACAGTGGTGGCCAGGTCATCATAGAATTTGTCTTTGGCTTCTGCTGGAGACGACAGAGTCGGTGCATAAGCACTGATGAGAGTGATAGGTCCTGCTGATGACTGGAGCTGCAGGGACAAAATTCTTTCACTTCCCACAGTAGGTGGGATGATGGATTTCAGCAGGGTATTTCTGACCGCAAAGCCAACGCCATGTTCCCTGGTTTCGTTTGGTGGTTTTCCCTGCCAGAAAAATGAGAAATTTCTCTCCTTGACAGATCCGGAATCTGGCAGCCTAGTCTCTTGAAGGGCGACGATGTCCATCTGCAGTCTGCTCAGCTCCATGTCGATGACAACTGTTTTGCGTGCGTCGTCTATTTCTTGCAGGTCATCAGAGAAGCCAGGTGTCATTGTCCTAACGTTCCAGGTGCCCAGCTTTAGGGCAGTAGTTTTCTGTTTTCTGTTGCATGGTGCAGAGTTGTCGATCCGCTTGTCGGTTTTCACCCTAAACCCCACGCACCCCATGAGGTTAACGGACCGTGGCGAGGCAACACCTTACTGGCTGGGGACTGCCCAGCTTAAGGCGGGCGGTAGCTGCCCAATGAGATGCAATGATCTCTCCCACCGTCGGAAGCAGCCCCTGGCGTCATGCTCTACGCCAATCGAGCAAAGACTTATAACCGGTAAACTGCTGCTTCCCGTGTTGTGCCGACGCCGTATGGCGAAGTTGGAGTGGAAGTTGGAGTTGAAGTTAGTCTTGGAGTCTAAACCTCCTGGAATTTCATCAGTTCAGTCACTTCTTCAAACTGAATTCAAGCTGTAGAATTTATTTGGACTTGAATATGATTGTAGTCATTATGAGTATGCTGAGGAAATTCTCCATTAAGATTGTTCTAGTGCAGTCTGAGTGGGCCACATTGACCCTGTCAAGCATGGTCCTCTCTGCGCCTGTACCTGGCCCACAAGCATTGCACACAGCCTGCCATCCTCTCTGCATTTGCTAGCCTGGGGAAAAGGCAAGACACATTACCATATCCTGAACAACTTTAATCTCAATAGATGGGGGACTGTTATGTGATGGATCCCACTTTATTTGCTTGCTTATTCTTGCAGTACTGGTGCCAAGTTGCTGGGGTCTCTGGGACTGATGATGATGATGAAGAATATTTATATACTGCTTTTTGACAAAAATGTTGACAAAGCCGTTTCTACAGAGAAATCAAATAACATGACAATTTGTGGAGCTTTAAAATGCTTTTGCAGCAGAGATCCTCTGTCTACTGATGCTGAAGCATGTGACTTTCCCTTCCTGTCACAGATAATAATGTAGCAACTCTAGTGTGCCACTTGTGTAATGAGGGCCTCTTCTTGTAATGTAGAATCATCATCAAATTTGACTGCAATGACTGGAGACAGAACTTGTATCTTTGCCATCTAAGCCAGTTGCAGCTTCATCATTCTCCCAGTCTGCCTTAAAAACATCCACTTATTTAACCTATCACCTGTTGTGTCTATAACAATATGTGCATTATCCAGAATCAGCAGCAGCAGTAGCAGGAAGATGGAGCATGAAAGTGGGGAAAAGACAGAGGGAGGACTTTTGGTATGGCAGGGGGGAAAAGTACATTAAAAGGGGGCTGCAGGAGTTCTATAAACTGCTACACAAAGAAACGGCACTGTTAATGTTAACCCATTTCTGCCCAGCCCACAGGTGTACACATTTGGTCCCTGTTGCATATATGCAACCTTGGGCAGAAATGGGTTGCCAAGAGTTTTTCTTGACTGCACAACTAGTATACAGTGGGCCTTCAGTATCTGTGGGGGATCTGTTCCCAGATACTAATTTCCAATGATAATTAAATCCGTGGCAAAACCCTCCAAAGAACCTTCCGGATACGACTGGAAGCGCCTTCCAGTTACATCCAGGAGGTGTTCTGAGCCCCTTGGAGGCAGCACACCACCTCCCTAGGCCCCAGAAGGTTTTCTGGAGGTGTCTGGAAGGTACTTGAAGGTAGTGCCTTTTGGAGGCTTTTGGAGAACTGGGGAAGCCACACACAGCCTCACTGGGCCTCAGAATGCCTTCTGGTCATGTTTGGGAGGTCCTTGAGAACCTTCCAATATGGGGTTGGCATCTGCACTGAGTGAAAGCCATGGGTACTGAACCCACAGATTAGTGTGGTTCACTGTCACTTGAAGCAATCTACAGAAATGGAAAATGGAAATGGAAGCTGTCTGGCTGCCATTGTCAAAATTTCTTCTGGATCCAGTGATATTTTTCAGCTACTTAAGTGAATCCAATGATACGGCATCAATATCTTGTGCCGCAACTCTGACTCCTCCCTGTGCTATTACTCAGAGAGGGTATTACCCAGAGGAAGCATCCACAACTGCCCTTCCACTGAATGCTGTGGTACCCGTTTTGGCATTCTGCATTTGCTGGTACAAGTCTACATGGACCCGTGCTGTGGGATCAGGTCTGGAAAGAGAGCTAAGATTTGGTGGCCGCTGCTGTACCCGCCCCCTTCCTGGACCTGATCCGCCTTAACCCTGTCCCACTGATGCCCTGTTCTACCCTCTCCCACCCCTGTTGCCACCTCATTCCACCCTCCCCTGCCTGTTCTGCCCACTCCTCACCCTGCCCTGCCCCCCCATCCTACATGCTTCAGTGGTTGCTGGCGATCCTCTGGTGGGCACAGGAAGACTCTGGTCTTCCCACTTGTGCCATTGCAGTGCACAACTCAACATGCTGCCAGAGTGTGTTTCATGACTGCCATAAGGCAGTCATCACCAGCAGAATGTGGATCCCACTGCTACTAGGCCAGATAGGATTGGTGTATTCATTTCTTTTATTCACTCAGTTCAACTGTAATTATATTTGTTTAAATTTAAGTTTATCATGAGCAGTGGTGCTAACAGCAAATGACTTGAGTGTTGTTGCTGTGAAGATTGGACAGTTTCCAGAGAATGTGAGAAAAATTTTGCAAGAGTGGTCTGTGCTTTTTGGTATTTATGTCACCGTGCTGTATGCTGTAGCCTGAAATTGAAGAAGTTCCTCAGATTGGTATTTAAATAAAAGATTTTATGGCTTACATAAGTAAAGCAAAATAAACCACTTCTGGAGTGAGATACATTGTACTAACAATTGGCTTTTATGAAAAGACATCATTTAAGCCTATGTGAAGTTGGAAATGAAGCTCTGTACCTGAGGCAGGCCATGTTCTATAGTGTGAGTATTTGGGTGTGTATTTGGTGTTGGTGTAAATACCCAACTGGAAAAAGAGAACTAGAGGCACTGAAGTTTTACCAATCAGAAGGCCCTAGTATCAGTGGCGTTGCTAGGGAGTGCACTGGGTGAAACGCTCAGGGGGACACACACACCACTACTGGCCAAAATTTTGGTATTTCTGAATTCCATCATGTTGTATTTCATTGCTGCATAATTTACTGTATAAAGCAATGAAACAAACTGCATTTAAATATCTGTATTCTATCAAATGTTATAGCCAAATAACCAGAAAAGGAAAACACAACAGCCTTCTGTATAGAGATGGGGTTTTCTGTGATAACAAAATAAAAACGCATAACATTGCTTTCTGCACTTCTAACTTTTGTAAAACAAACCACAGAAAACCAAAATCTGAAAAAGAACCTCATTCTTTAACACTTCTACATGCGTGTGGCTGCATCTGCTGACACTATACCACATACCTAGTACACTTTAAAAGTGATTATAATTTATAAAAATACACCCTTGGAATAAAAACACACAACACACTTTCTGCACTTCTAACTTTGAAAAATACCAAAACCCACAAAAAATAGTTTTCACCCACCTCTACTTATGCAACAAAAAGTGGATTTCCTTAATTCAAATCTGATCAATGAGACTGATTGTTCCAAGAGCTAATGAGCTGTTATTATGACACAGCAGAGAACCAATACCATGTTAGTATGAATCAGCTCTCATTTCCATGTATCAGATCTAATACTAGAACTCTTAGAGCCCAATCCTGAGCTCTGTGCGCCAGCTTACCGCTTACCGCTGACAGCTTACCCCTAACGTTGGGCAAGTACCCATGTGGCAGAAAGGAAAGTGGGGGCGGGGAGAGGGTGGGGAAGAGGCGTGATGGGGAGGCGGGGGCAGGGAGAGTGTGGGGGAAGGCAATGCTCCACTGGATCCTGAGCCTTCGCATCAGGCTCGGCGCCTGACATGAAGGCTCTTACCTCACCACCGACCTTTTGGTCGGTGGTGAATCAAGTAGCCCCATTGCGGGGATACTCCCTTTACCCGGATTAAGGGGACGAAAGTCTGCGGCTGTCTTGGGCATATAGGATGCGCCCTGGGATCTCAGGATTGGGCTCTTATTCAGCAGTATGAATGTCATCATGTTGGTCACTGGTTTTTTGTTGGTTACTGGTTTGTTGAGTGACCTGTGCTGTTATATATTAAAATAAATAAAGGAGTGATACCCTAGTGATACCACTAAATTTAGGCTGTGTGTATGATATTGTAATTTATTCTGTATGATCTGGTATGGGAGGAGGTCCATCACGGGGTTGACACAGTGAGCTCTTGTACCAGGTGACATAAATCCTAGTGATGCTTCTGAGTATACTAGCAGCCCAATCCTACCCAAATCCCCCTGCCAATGCAGCTGTGTCAGCAGAGTACATGATGTATTCACAGGAGGGAGGCAGTTAGAAAGGTCTCTTTGGTGTAAGTGAACTTTTGTTTGCTTTCCCTGGGAAAAGTCACTGTGATCATGAGTCTCCTTGGAGCTACACTTGCTGTTTAGCACCAAAACTGCCCCTGATCCACTCCCTCTCCCCTTCCCCCTCCTCTGCCCTACCTAGGATGACCTCCTAGGACCTACCTAGGATGACATAGTGGAAATGAAAAAGGTGCAGAAGAGAGCGACTAAGATGATTACGGGGCTGGGGCACCTTCCTTATGAGGAAAGGCTACGGTGTTTGGGCCTCTTCAGCCTAGAAAAGAGACGCCTGAGGGGGGATATGATTGAGACATACAAAATTATGCAGGGGATGGACAGAGTGGATAGGGAGATGCTCTTTACACTCTCACATAATACCAGAACCAGGGGACATCCACTAAAATTGAGTGTTGGGCGGGTTAGGACAGACAAAAGAAAATATTTCTTTACTCAGCGTGTGGTCGGTCTGTGGAACTCCTTGCCACAGGATGTGGTGATGGTGACTGGCCTGGACACCTTTAAAAGGGGATTGGACAAGTTTCTGGAGGAAAAATCCATTACGGGATACAAGCCATGATGTGTATGCGCAACCTCCTGATTTTAGAAATGGGTTATGTCAGAATGCCAGATGCAAGGGAGGGCACCAGGATGCAGGTCTCTTGTTATCTGGTATGCTCCTTGGGGCATTTGGTGGGCTGCTGTGAGATACAGGAAGCTGGACTAGATGGGCCTATGGCCTGATCCAGTGGGGCTGTTCTTATGTTCTCCCTCCCTGGTCCCATTCTGGTTTCTCCTCCATTGCATTTACCTGTGCTGGTCCTGTGGCTGGCCTTCCATGTTGCTGCTGATTGTTGCAGTGGACTCAAAATGGCCATCGGAGATACACTGTGCGCACTGCCAACAGCCATTTTACACAGTGGAACAGAGTTCCACTGTCATAAACTGCTGCTCATGTTAGGAAAGGGCCAAACTAAACATCTGGAGCAAGTATGTATTTATTAATCTTGTACTTGCCTTGTTCACCCATGAAATAGGGGTGTGTGAGGTTCTACTTTTATATCAAAAGAAACTTGCGCACAGCCTTCCTGGGCCTCAGAAGGCCTGTTGGAAGCTTTAGAAGTGGTTTTGGATGCAACCTGGTGCAATTACATCTGAATCTGTCTCTGACTGTAAAACTCATACATTCCATTTTGTCTCCTCTGCCTCTTTTAAGCCCTTACAAGATCTTAATTATTTAGACCCTGATCAGTTCTCTGCTTTCCTTTTCCCTAAACCATTTTTCATTCCTGCAGGCAAAGGCCCTGAACTTTGCAGTTGCCTCTTTTTGTTCTGTTTTCCCAATCCCAGTGCTCTGCAGCCTTGGTTGTCTCTTTTCTTACACTATTTTCATTCGTCCATCAGAGCCACTGAACTTCTCTTTTAGAAATCCTGTGCTCTGATTTGATAATATAGTCATGCTTCTTTCATATTCATCTGCTCTGATTTCTCTCAAGCAAACTTAGTTCTTACCTTATCCTATTGATTCATCTTTTACAATGACCTTAATGTTAAATGTGTTACTTTCCATTCTCTTTTTCAGCTACCTCTGCCCATCTCTTCATACATTTCTTCTGAAAACTTTGCTTTTTCCAATCTACCAGATTCCCTTGTGTACTCTTTATTTCTTCATTTTCTCCATGCCTCTGGTGATGCTTCTCTTCAGCTAAATCCACCATTTGTCCTCTTCATCAAGTTTCCTTTTGCTTTTTGGTAACTATTGCCCTGTTCTCTCCTTTCTTCCTCTTATCTTTAATCTCTTTCACTTGGTACTGTCCCTTCTTGCTCAAAACATGCTATTGTTTCACCAGTCCTTTTCATCTCCAAACAACTGAACTGGTCTATTCTCAGTGCCTTTTTCTGTTGACTCCTTTCAGTCTGGCTTTTGACCTCAACATTCTACTGAGATTGCTCTTTGAACAATCTGTAATAATCTTGTGTATGCTAAACCACAAAGCAATGTTTTCCATTCTTATTCTCTTTTATCTTCCTTCAGCTTTTGACAGAGGTGATCTTTGTCTTCTTTCTTCTCTTCATTCCTTAGGATTTGATGGCACAGCCTTGTTTTAGTATCAAACATATCTCAAAGATAATTGTCATGAAGTCACAGTTGGTGGCTTCAAAAGAGCTGGCATAGTTGGGAAATATAGATTTGGGGGGGGGGAATATAGATTTTTATTTAAAAAGTTTCATACATAGTTGGGGACCATGGGGAAGGTAAGTAAGGTTTTTCATGCCTTGCCTCTCCTGACCAGCCTGGTCCTTGATTAGTGTGCTGGATACAACAGTTGCTGTGTTGGTGGCCCTGCAGAGTGTGTGCTGGCCTTGAATAGGATTGGGCCATAAATTACTTATGGCATGAGATCTAGATTCAATCCCCACTGCCTCTGATTAAGTGATGAGCAATTTAAGAGCTGATGATACCAGCCTTCTTAGCATTGCACTTGTGATTCTTGATCCACCTCTGAGAACCATGCATAGTCCCAGATGGTGGGTGCAACCAGGAGCTATACATGGTTGGAGCATGCATTGGTGTGTGCAATTTCTTACTCAACAGGATGTTTGTGTGCATGAGCATGCATGTGTGTGATGAGTAAAATCTGCTTTCAGACACATGTCAGTCATGTCTTTCCAGCTTGAATTGTGGCAAGTTATTGTCACAGCCAAGCCTTCTGCAGTTGTGCTTGACTTCAGAAGCATGTGCAGCGGTTTGCGTTTAAGTAAGAAAGTTTAAATTTAAGCCCAGACTTTGAACTCTTTCAAAAATATTTTTGATTTTTTTAACTTCAATAAGGGCACAGTCCTAACTAGTGCTGGAAGCAGGCAGGCCAGTGAGCCTGCGCTGCATCTTATGCAAGTTTGGGGCCAAAAGCAGCACAGCCTGAGGCAATGGGAAGCCTTTCCCCTTACTCTGTGTCACACTGCAGTGGCTCCACTGGGTCTACTCAGATCTGCACCACCAGACGAGGTGGCGCAGATCTGAGCAGCCCGGAACTGTGCCATGCTGCCTGGAAACGGGGTCAGGATCCAGCATAACCGCTGGATCCTGGCCCCACCTCCTGCTCTCCACTCATCCACTCACTCCCAGGAACACCCACCGCCTGCCCTCCCCCCACCCCATTATGGCACTTTTGCGACACTTTCAGGCCAGCACAAGGGACTTCTGTCGGCCCAAGTGACGTTTAGGATTGCGCCCTAAATGTCATAACAAAAAGACAATACAACCACCAAGCGTGACCTGTTGAGTTTGAGCCACTTTCAAGTTTACAGTAAGTGTTTTCTTTTTGTTATTGTCTTTCCAGTCAGAATAGTCAGAATAACATTCATGATTGTTAGTAAAACAGATCATAAATATTCAAGAAATGTATAGATCCAGACTAAATATCCTTTCCTCTAATGAAAGTTCAGATTAAGAAAAATATGGAACACATTTAATTTTATTTGTTTTTGCTGTGAGTGGAATCTTCTGAAGGTGGTTAAATTATGAGCACAAAAGAACTCTGGAATGACCAGTACTTTGAGAGAAGGCCTGTTCTGGCTGAAGATGGAAAGAGAAATGTTGTTTCCCCACAGCAAAGTAAGAGCTCGTTTGCTGGCTGTGTGGCCTGCCCTCCCTAAATCTCAAGGTGGGGGCCTGGAACACAGTAATGGCTGTCTGAATTACTACAAGTAGAACCATTCCATAGGTAATTGGCTGGCTTCCAAAGGGACTGATTTGAGCTTCCTGTACACAAAGACAGAATCATGTGTGGTTGCTTTGAGAAATGGGTGACTCTTGTCCACTAGAGGCTGTAGTGAGACCAACAATTCTATTTTTATGACAGACCTGAAATTGAGACTGTCATCAGTTACTCTTCAGTAAAATTGTTGAAGGCTGTGGATAGAGGTTGGCCAAATATTCCTTTTCAATGACCTGATGTTTTGTTTATGCAGCATATTTGAATTTAAAAAGCTCTCTTATGACTTTTCTTTGTCACAGAAATGGTGCAATCCATATATAGTGGATGACACGTAACAACCCTATGTGTCACTCCAGAGCCTCTTCTGGACTCTGTGTGTGTGTGTGTGTGTGTGTGTGTGTGTGTGTGTGTTCCCACAATGTCAAACTGAGTCATATCTTATGCTGAGAATTAATGCAGAAGGGAATAGTATGCACTACATCTCCAACAGCAAATGAACTAACCAAAGTGGATGTGTCTTTTAAAGTCACAGTTCCTCTCCTAACACTTTCATTTTGCACTCTGTCAGCATCCTGCAAAAAGTAAGAATTTTGCTAGAATGAAGGCTCTTGAAGTTAGTAGGGCCTTTGTTAAAAGATTTGTGGGCCCTGTGCTATGGAACTTGCAGTCTCAGACACAGAAGCTACATATTTTCCTTTGCTGGTACTCTCACAAGACTTGCAATCCCAGGGCAACTTCGAGCACTACTAAACTTTTCCGTGGAACACATATAGCCATTCTACTCTTGTTTACACTTCTATTATTTTACATTTCCCCACAGTTTCAGGTGGGTATCTGTAATCCTCGGGCACGTTCACAAAGAATTTCTTTCAGGGCGAGTGTGGTAAGTTCCGGCAGGCCAGCACAGTACCTGAGTGGTCCTAGCTGGCAGTGGGTCAGTGTGCTAGGCCAAACCATTATTGGCCACTATGTGGAAAATCCCTACCCTCACCTTTTGGCACCAGGAAGCTGTGACAGAAGCAGGGGGCACTGCAGCCAGTAGTGTGCAAGGGTATGTTTGTTGATCAGAGGCACTCCTATTGACGTCAGCCGTCTGCGCCTATGTCAGGGCACCTTAGCCAGTCTCCAGCTGTGCTCTTGCACACTGCTGCTTTGCTCCTCTGCATCTCTGCTGCCACCTCCTGGTTCCAAAAGGTATTCCCTGTCTCCCCCATTTACCATGCAGTGGTCACTGGCAGTTTTGCCTAGCTCATTGGCTGATACTGCAGTGACCCATACACAAGAACCGAGGGGTCACAACCGGTGGGTTACTGGTTCTAAATGCATTAGCCTTTCTGAGCTCTTGAATTGTGTAGGTTAATCAATTAATATAGAGGTCACTTTATGTGCCTCACTTATACCCCTCCAGCTGCAGCAGAGGCTCCAAAATACACAGTATTCCTTAAGGGCTCTGGGCAACTACTGAAATACCCTGGAAAGTGATTGGCTTCATTTGGGACATAAAGAGAACAAAAGCCCAGGTGGGTGTGTAAGTTTGCACTCAAAGCAGAAAGAGGGACTAGCCTCAAGTGTTTTTTGCTTTGAGAAACATGATTTATTTTCATTTTTGTATTGCAAATATTTGCTTGAGAACAGGAATGCAGCATAATATTCAACACATTTAATTCTTTCAGTGGATTATATAATTTTAGTGGTTCGATACATATATTTGCAATACCGCAGCAGATGGATCACACTAGTTTGCTAACTCTATGGTGCTTGGATAGTAGATTCCAGCAAAATATAATCCTTGCTTGGATCAAATAGTCAATTTCAGATAAAATCATTGTTTTATGACACCCCTTTCCCCATCCCAGTGAGGAAGAAGACTTTTCTTTTCACCTGTTTCCCAGAAAAAGATAGTAGCTTTGAGATTACTTTGATTATCGGGGGGGGGGGGGAATAGGCAATTCCCTCCCAGAAATATTAAGAAATTTGCTCCTTGATCTATCACATACACATATGATTACTTATAACAATTAAAAATTTCATGTCACTTAATGCTTATCTTTTAAAACTAACCTAAACCTATGGTACAGGCCATGGAAAAAGCATATATACACACACATTAGGGCTGCAATTTTTAAGTGACTTAGGGCCCAATCCTATCCATTTTTCCAACACCAGTGCAGCCACAATGCAGTCCCAAGGTAAGGCAACAAATGTTCCCGTACCTTAATGAGACCTCTGTGATGGCCTCTCCACCACAGGATGCAATGCATGCCCCATTGGCATGGCTGCACCAGCACTGGAAAATTGGATAGGCGCTGGGCTGGGCTAGCACTGGTGGATCACCAGTGCTCTGCTGCTTGGCAGTCGTGCAGACTGCTGGGCAGTGGAAAGATGGGTGGAGGTGTGGGGGGAGGCAGGGATGAGGTGTTCCCGGGTGGGGGAGGCGGGGAGAGGGTGGAGAGGAGGCATGCTAGGGGAGAGAGTAGGGTGGAGGGAGGCAGGACTGGTGGAGCTGAGCTCCACCACATCTAGAGCCTCTGTGATGGGCCACGGGCCTGATATGGAGGCTCTTGATTCTATGGCAGCCCAAGAGTTGCCACAGAATTGAGTAGCCCCATTGTGGGGCTACTTGCCTTACCTGGGGGAATGGAATGAAAGTCCCCTTCTCCCAAGGTGCCACCAGCGCTGCCCTGTTAGCACTCAGGATGCCACAGCTGTCATTTTTGGCACAGAGGCACCCCCGTGCTCTGGGCAACATAGGATTGGGCTGTTAAGCTGCACTCCTATTCACACTTTCCTGAGGGTAAGTCAATACGCAATGGGACTTATTTCTGAGTAGACATGGCTAGATTGTGGTGTTAATTAGAAGATCAATAAAGGTTATGTTGATTAGTCAATAAAGGCTAATTTTAACTGGTGGTTTATCTTTATCTTGTGGTTTACATTTTTTTGGTTGAGACTATTTTTGTTGTTGCTTCCATAACAGAGAATGAAAAAGAAAACAAGGAAATGGTCCTGCCTTCTAATAAGTGGTAAATTCTAATAAATTCTATTTCCTTCAAAACATTAAAAAAATAAATCATCTATATCGAGAATGTGATTATAAGCAGGTTACTACGTGATGTTATACAATTTCTTGCTTAAATAAGTTGCAAGTCAAGTTACGGGCAGTCCAATTTTATCTGGGTGTTGGATTAACGGTGGTGGATTTTGCAATCTGCCAGCGTAAATCCTGGACCAACGGTTTGAAAGTTATATGGTTGTCATGCATGCTTGGGCCACCAGCACAAATGTCCAGAAGTCCTGTACATGTGACAGCCAGGTGCCCTGCCAGAGCAGATAGGTTGGCAGCAAGGGTGATTTGGGGAAAGATTAGGGGGCAGGGAGTGGACCAAGCCAGGGAAAGGAGTGGGAGAATCTCAGTGGCAGCCACACTCACCAAGATCTTATCCCCCTTTCCTTGCCCCAAACTTCTTGGACCTATGCCAGCTAAATAGGTGGTGTAGGTCCAAGGAGACCCATTACTTACCTTCCCTGGGCTGTCTGGTCACCCCCATAGCATGATGTGTGCACTTTGTCAGCAACACTGCATGCTATGGTCTGCTGCGGGATAGGATTGGGCTCTCAGGGCCAAATCCTATCCAATTTTCCAGTGCTGGTGCAGCCATGCCAACAAGGCATGCGTTACATCCTGCAGTAGGGGAACTGTCACGGAGGCCTCCTCCAGGGAAGGGAACATTTTTTCCTTTTCTTCAGGACTGCACTGTGTTGCACCAGCACTGGAAAGTTGGACAGGATTGGGCCGTTGGTCATTTAATATATACATCAGTTAAGAACCCAACAATATAGTAGGCTGCAATGATACTGATTCCTGTAAATTTTTTATGAATGATTTTGTACTCTCTCCTTGTTTTGTTCTTATAATCTTCTGTGCCTGGAACTCCATTGCTCTTCCTCCTCTTCTACCAGATAAACTATCAGTGATGGTGAGTGGATTACTAAATTGTGAACCCCTTGGTTGTGATGACAGTGGTGCCTCTTTGATATCCAGTTCACAACTTACAGCTCAGGGATTTGGCTGTGGAGTTCTTCAGTTGCTGGCCTTGTTGTAGGATCCCTATTCAATGCCTCTGTGGTCTGTGCTTCTGGACCCTCCGCCAATGAGTCAGAAGTGTCCAGGTCATGTCAGATAGTCCAAGCCATGCCACTGGATGCAATAGCCACCATGCCTGTCGTCCTGAATCCAACATGCCATCCCCAGATAGTAACATAATACTTAAGCACCTGTTATCCAGGGCCAGCCCATCGATGAGGCCAACTGAAGCAGTTGCTTCAGGCTGTAGATTGCTGGGGAGGCACCCTTCTCTTTCTACCTACATGCTTCCACTGATCTTCCTCCTTTTTCTACTCCCTGGATTGGAAAAGGAGGAAAGAAACATAGAGGAAGAAGAAATGTGAATGGGAGGAGTGTGCTGGGCTAGAATGTTGGAGTGTGGGCCCCCAAATCTTCATGCCCAGGGAAAATTGCGCTCCTGCCCATGCTTGGACTTGCTCAAACAAATATTTTGTTGAGAAAATCTGATTCTTCTCCTTGTGAAGTATGTCAGTCATAGTGTAAAATACAGTTTGTATATGTATTTTACACAGTGTAAAATAAGGTTGGGTGCATGCACAGTGTGGGCATGGATTGGGTGACAGTGGCGTACCAAGTCATTTGGCACCTGGGGCCCATAAATTATTGGCACCCCACTTAACAAAATTATTTTCTGTAATAGTCATGACATGAAATGAATAATAGTAAAGAAGCACAGACAGTGAACATTTTCTTAATTGAACTTTGAACGTACTTATGAATTTTGTACTAACTTTTAAAGTTTGTCTATATTTGTATAATTATATGTAACTTTATATATATGATCATACCAATAAACCAGGGGTTCTCAAGTGGTGGTACACACACCACCGGTGGTATGCTGGGTGGTATTGTTATACTGTTATACTGTTTTTATATTATGATGCATGTCATATAGAATGTGTGGATGAGTGTGTAGAGTGTGATTGTTGGAATTGTAGTATATATTTATGCTTGTATCTCAAAGGTGCATAAATTTCGTTGTGCAGTAGCACAATGACAATAAAGTTACTACTACTACTACTATTACTACTACTACTACTGGGTGGTACATGCAGCACCCACCACCTGACAATAAGACTGCAATGGGAGCTTCTAACGGTGATAGGAAGTTCGAGCTGGCGGGTAGAGCTCTAGTGTGTAGTTTTTGAGCTCTTTCTTGAGCTACCCTCTGGCCCTGAGCCTCTTATTGACCTTGGAAGCTTTCATTATGGTCTCAAAATCTGGAAGTAACTGGTGATTATGTCATCACCAGTTATTTCCGGTGGTACCTCTGAGGACAGTGTGGCAGCAAGTGATATGCTGGGGGAGAAGTACTGAGAAAGGCTACAATGAACAATTAAAAATAAGTTTAAAAGAAATGTTTTCTTCTTGAAAAAGTTGAAGCATCTTGGGGTGGCCTCTCAGACACATCCCTGCAGGCTGGCACCCGGGACAGGGGAGCCCTTCAGCCACTCTCTTTGTATGCCACTGCTGGGTGACTTTGATCTTCCTAATAATGTAACAAACATTCTCCCAAGCCTTGCTATTGTATGAGTTTTTAAGAAGTGTTCTGTTTTACTGCTTGAAGAGGGTGAATAGAGAGTGTGCCTGGAGTAAAACACTCATGAGTGTTTTATGGGTCGCCCTCTGAGACAATGGGTCGCCCTCTGAGAGCCCAATCCTTTGCATTTCTACTCAGAATTAAGTCTCATGATAGTCAGTGGGGCTTACTCCTGCAAAACCGGCTAGGATTGTAGTTTTCTGCTTTTAGAGGGTGCAAGGTGACTCCAGAGTAAATGTGCATGGGGTCAGGCTGTCAGATAAAACCCAGTTTCTTTGACATGGAGCAGAACCTGATGTTTTCCTCACATCCAAGGCAGCAGCATTTTCAGAGTGGCTCAACCTCGATTGGGGTGTGGGTCGGTGTTTAATTTGGGATGAGGCAGGATGACAAATGGGAGGACAGAGCCTGGAAGGGGCACATGAAAATAAAGCCCCCCCCCATATGCCTGGCTGCGAGCTGAGAAGAAACCCTAGAAAGGGTTAAGGCTGGTTTGGCCAGGCTCTGTTGTGCGTATGCAATAATCTGTGTGGCTCTCTTGGCCGCCTGACAAAGTGTTGCCTCCTTCTCCTCCTCCTCCCCTCCCCTCTGCATGAAGTAGGCTCCTTGGGCTGATGCAGAGGCAGCCAACTGCTCCATATTTGGCTTCTAGCACCCATTTACACACTGGAGAAGAGAGGAGCGAGCTGGAGCGTCTCTACCGCAGGCATCCTTCCTACTCCAGCGGGTGAGGAGACGTCCAGAGCCCGTTTCACTGCCGGGGGGGGGGGGGGAGAGAAATAAAACCCAAACAAAGCGCCAGCCTGGCGATCAGCTGGCAAGAGCCTGTGTGGGAGTTTCCCCCCCGCCCCCCCGTACAGTAAGTGGCTTTCCAGAAAGGCTCCTGCTCCGCTTCTCTTCCTCTGCCCCCCTCCGGTCCAGGCGGAGAAGCTCCAGCTGGCAAAACACATTCAGGAAGGGGGGGGGCAGGGAGGGTCGTGCGAGCCGCGGGCATCTCAAGGCTCGCGAGTGGCCTTGACTAGAAGGTACAGTCGTCGCATCGCTCCTCAGCCGGGGAGGCTGGAGGTGAAGCAGGAAGGGGGAAGAGGCCAGGAAGCTGCGCGCTGCTGCTGGGGAGCTTTGCCCCTTGCACTTTGTGCAGGCAAGAAATGCCCTCCCGGCTGCTGAAAGGAGTGTCCAGTGAAGAGCTGGAGGCCCCGCTGGCTGCTGCGTAGTTACGCGCCCGAGCACAGGAGGGCTGGCTGGAGAGGCGCAGTGCCTTCTTGTCTCTCTCTGTGCGCCCGGGTAGAAAGAGCCCGGGCGAAGGCCGGCTGTCGAGTTTGCACCGCAGCAGCAGCAGGCCCGGGTTTTTGTGTGTCCCGAAGCAACGCCCTCCCCCGGCTGCGCTGCCGTCGTCTGGCTTGCGCCGCGTCCTTCTGGCTGCGACTCCTCCGGAGGGCCGGCTCAGCTGCTGCTGTGGGCGAGCGGAGCAGAGCGGCGCGCGCGCCCTCCCCTCCCTCCTCCAGCTCATAGTAGGGAGGGCCAGTCCTCGCTGCACTGTGTAGTACGGGGCTGGGTGGCTGCCGGAGGGGTGAATGAAGCGGGGAGAAGGCGGCGGCGCAGGAGGAGGAGGAGGCGGCGCTGGGACTGGGACGTGCCCGGCAGCGGCAGCAGCTCCAGCTCTACTATGCTCCCCCAGTCAGGGCCCAGGTCGGCTGGTGACTCCTCGGGCACTTCAGCAAGGAGGCAGTGAGTGAGTGAGTGAAGGCCGGTGCTGGCGCCAGGACAGCAGCGGAGGTAGGGTCCCTTCCAGGGGGTGGCCTGCGCTCCCCCTTCCCTTCACCTTGACACCATCCCCCCCCAGCCAGCTTCTGCTTTGCACCTTCCGCGACAACACCAGCCCGTCTAGGGGCTGCAGGAGCCTTTGGGTGTGCAGGGCTGAGCTCTGCAGACTCCAGGCGGGGGGGGGGGGGAATTCTGACACTGCTCTTAATTTCTGCTGCATGCCTTCACTGCTCTCCTGCCACACCATGGGGTGCAAAATCACCCTCTGTTTTTATGTTTCCAAAGCCTGAACAATTTGGATATAAGAGATAATTGCATAGCTTCCAGGAATACTAGAAGGAACGAAGGTATGCTCTACGTATGCTGGCTTCTGCTGATATGCTATAGCAATAGTAATAATAACACTAAATAATAAGAACAACGTCATCTCTGTAAAAAGGCACTACTGGAAGTGGTTGCAATTCTGTGAAAAGAGCAGAAGAAATGATCAGAAAGCAGTGATAGAAAAGAGAGCAAATTGAAAGCTTGTTACATAATGTCACACTATGTGGATAACAGGAACAAGCTATTTTTATTTTGTTTACCATATGGTATGCAATAGGGACTCCTCTAAAATAATATTTCTCCCCAGTGTTCGAAGACCCTAAATGCAATGAGGGGAGAGGGGGGCAAGGAAACCCACAAGTTGCTCATTATGCATGAGATTGCTTTGAATAATTATCTGTTTGTGTGCACACTCACATAATTGTGCAGATACATGCCTGGAGTTTGTGAGTCCTTTTCTCATCCCTACATATGGATAAGAAATTTTTCCTGATGCAGGTGATTAAATGCTGGATGGTCCCTCATCTATCATAAGCAGTTAATGGTTAGTTACCTGTGTTTGACTATAGCCAATTATTTGCTGATATTATGTCAGTTTCTGATAAAACCCTTCAGTTACCACCAGCAAATTCAGATTTCATTTGTGAATATGGATTTGTTTGTCTGACTGTTGAGGACAGCCTAGTTTTATTGCTCTCAGGAACAGGGTTTATGAATGAGGAAGTCATAATTGAAAGACAAGAGAGAGTCTATTGCTAGAGTTATTCTTAGACTCTAGAGCTTACTTTTTAATATTGGGTTGTAATTCTAAAAGGTTGAGTTTTTTATATACATATGCACGCAATATTTTACAGGACATACCTGTAGTTCTGTTGAATAGATGGCTTGAATTTCATAGCTTGTAATGAAAGGCAAGACACTGATGGGTTGTGCGTCGTTCTGTTTGCATGGTGTGTGTGCGCAAGTGTTCATGTAGAGACATGTCAGTGGTGTAGATTTTCAGTGCACTCACTCTAGCCCTGATCAGTCATGTAATTAGATCGGGCTGCCATGGTAACAGACAGTATTCATCGTCCATTCAGGTGCATTTTTCTTGTGACCGGGATACCTCAAATGGTGCATGTACTGCAAGGATGGGCAACTTGTTAAGCATTATGTATTGTGTGCTGCAGCTTGTTTGCATATGATTAACATAATTTGCATGTAATTTGAAATGGAAAGCACAAGTCCCTGGCTGCTGTATATAATACTGTGTTGTCAGTATTTACAGTTTCCACTTTGAACCTAGAAGTTTCAGTCTTTTAAAGATTTTCTGTAGATACTAGCATTTGTTTGAGATTTCTATTTACACTGCTTTGGCAGTGGACACAGTGCCAGAGAGGAAAATTAGGTTAAGCTTCTTGCTCCTCTTTCCTTATTTTGATTTCTTTTTAAGAGATTGAGAAAATTTCAAGGGAATTGATGTTTTTTCTTTCAGCTTTGTTTGAAGTGTGGGTCCATTGGTTTGCTTTGCCACTATGGATATGTGGCTAAGGAATTTGTAAATAAAATCTATGTTGCCTGTTGTCTTTCTAAATGTGGAGAATCTTCTTTTTAATTCTAGCCACAATTCTACAGTTGCTGTGCAGTTGCATTTGTCATTTTACTTTTAATAAGCCTTCATGGTATCTTTTGAGGTGTTGGGAGCCCTTTTTTGCTAGCATTTTCTTAATGGGGTCGCCTCAGATACTCAAAATGACAACAATTTCATACTATTCAGAATAACAATGTTTAATATTATGAGACCTGAAAACAATAACCAATCCTTTTTTTCCTTTGATTTTTTTAGCATTATTCATGAATCATGCTTTCAAGTTTTTCTTTTTCATCTTGAAGACTACTCTTTCCCTCAAATTAAAACATGAAATTATTTTGATTTTAAGAAGATTGTATACAATAGTGCTCCAGGAGGTTTCTGTGGATATATGTTCCCCACTTGGGTTGTGTGTGTCTATAAAAAGTTACATGCCTTTGTGTTGCAACTGTGTCTAAAATATTGAAAGGATCCACATACCGCAGGAATTTAAGGGTTCCAATCGGCAGAGTTAGGAGCTTGCTGCTTTCCTGAAGGAGTCTTTTGCCTGACTTGTCTTTAATGACTGACTTGTACATCTCTATTTCTCCAGTTTTCATTGAAAGTAGTATAGAGGCTTGTAAGCAACTTGTACCTTTGTTAATGTGCTTCTGCTTTTGATTTCTGATCATTGAAATTTTTAGGAAGTTAATCCTGGACTATGAAATGTCAGATTTTTTTTCTCAAATAGATGTTGTATAGATAGAGAAATCTGCATACAGATAACATGGGTGTGTATTGTTAATGAGCCTGCAAACATCTGTTGCTTTTTAAATCTTCTTCAGAGTTTGTTAGAAAATTTCTTTTCCAATCTGCTGCTTATGGTTGGATTTTAACCATATGAAGCCAAGTATTGTATATGAAACTGCAAAGGACTCAGAACCTTAAATGTCTGATAAATATCAGTTTTAAATTTTACACAAATTTAACCTTAACACTGTCAACCATCATGACTGATAGTGACAGAACTTAATCATCAAGTTTCAAGTTAAATGTTTTGTGGCACTAATGCACTTTTGTTTTATGGTGAATATTGCCATTGTTATCTTGGGAGAAAAAAAGCTTTAAAGAAAATAAAACCAACTGGAACTCCAACAGTTATTTTCTCAGTAATGGTTCAGATAATTAGTCATTAGTTTTACTTCTCATTTGGTTTCACTATTTTTAATCCCAACATTAAGCAGAAAGAACAGCAAAGGCCTTTTACTATTACATTAATGCACTTTTAATGTAAAATAAAAGCAATTTGATATTGCAAATGGCTCATATTTGCATACTATATTGCCATTTCCAGCATATTTTTAACAGTCATTTTATTTATTTGCTGCATTTATATCCTGCCTTCCTCCTCAAAGGGACCCAAGGTGACTTAGGTCAATAGGCTCAAAGGCCAAGTATCTTATTTTCAAACAAATTCTTCAAAACTTTTAAAAAAACCCTCTCACCAACCGTTAACAGAAGTGAGGCTCAAAATGTGTATGGCAGGGTACCTCTTTTAATATTTTGGGTTGTGCACTGCAAGAATGCTCATAGTTCCAGATGCTATGTAACTGAACTGACAGGTTTCTCTATGTCTGCCAAGCCTCAGACCTTCTCTTCTGATGGACTTTGGGAGCAGTTTCTCACACTGAGAAAGCTCAACTTTTTCGTGCCATGAGCCAGCTTGGGCAGTGCTGTTCTGGAAACCTGTTGCTAGTTTCCAGTCTGCACCACATTCATTCAGCTTTTGTTTTGAGCCAAGGTGTCCAAGCTGTAAGTCTGAAAACAGAAGGCAGATAGGAACAGAGAGAAAGTGAAATAGCCATGCATAAGTAAGCATACAGATTGTGAGACTTGGTGTTGCATTATGGTCTTGGTACAGATTGTTGTATGTTGACTTGTTCACAGTGTGAGATTTGTGTGTTCCCAGGAATTCTTCAGATGTGTGATTGAGATGTCTGAAGAACCAATTGCATGTTTCCCTCTGGAGTACATTTTGCAAAACTTAGCAAAAGGGCTTTTTACTTAAAAGAAAATGTTGTAAAACAGCTTTCTAAATTATGATTTTTTTTGTAAAAAAAAAAAATGTTCTTTATTTCAGCATTTTACAGTAGAATAAACTATTTTGTGCAATAAAGCACATGATCCAGTTCTTTGCTCACTGACAGCCCGAGGCATTACTTACTTACATTGATGTCTGTGGAAGCAAAAACAGGCCTTACTTTTCTTTTCTTTTTTGCTGCCATAATAATGAATGTTGTCTGAAATGTTTACTGGTTTTAAGTTTAATTCAGTAAGCGGTGGTTTCTTTTAGACATGTGTTCAAAGAATCCTTGAAAGCTGTAAGTTGACCCTCTAGCTATTGAACAGTTAGCTGTTTAGGTACAATCAAACTGGGCCTATTGTTGGGACTGATGTAGTAATATGAGAGAATTACATCAAGAGTAAATTGTATGCAGGTTCCATCACCAAATTATGACAGTGGCAGTAGGTGGGAAGTATACCTACTGAAGGGGGATGTTTTATGATTTTACAGTCGTGTCCCCCCTCCCAAAAAGGAACTCCAAACCTTTGCCAGTTACTTGGGGCATATTTTTGAGGCTTCTTTAACATATGTGTTTGAACAGTGGTTCTCAAACCTTTTAGCACCGGGATCCACTTTTTAGAATGACAATTAGTCAGTACCCACTGGAAGTGATATCATTATCTTGGAAGTGACATCATGGCCAGAAGTGACATCATCAAGCAGGAAATTTTTAACACCCCTCAGACAACAAAATCAAATCAGATAAATTAAGTAACACAAAAGTTTACAGTAAGTATAAGTTTAAAAATTCATTTAAAATAAAGAACCCTCTGAATCCTCCCAAGCAGTTGCTGATCTGTTTATAAAAAATCCCCAAACATCATAAAGGTGGCAATCCTATCCACACTTACCCAGGAATAAGCCCAATTGACTATCATTGCTAAAAGCGTGTACATAGTAACCTGTTAAAAAGTACAGATATGTCACATTTCCCCAGATGCAATCATATACCATGGTAGCATCAAGTCTAATATATTAAAATAAAATACACACTGACATGAATGGGGACCCACCCGAAATTGGCTCGCGACCCATATAGTGGGTCCTGACCCATAGTTTGAGAAATGCTGTAAATATTTATCTTTAGACATTTTCATTGCAAGAACTTATAAACATACTATATCCACATTAAACTAAATATATGGGACCAGGAAATTATTTATTCATTCGAAATTCAATTTTTTTAAAAAAATCTGAGATATTAAGAACTAGATTTTTTTTTAACTTATACACTTTATAGTTACAGAGTTTGGAGGGAAAACTGTTGATGGAAATATCATGAAATGTAAGGTTTTATACTGTCAGAATCTATCTAAATTAATGCAGTATGGGTAATGTACTTCACTTTTTTGCAGGTGATAGTGCAACCTAATGATCATATTGGATCTTTTTCAGTTCTATTATTATTACTATGAGACAATCAGTAAATATAGGCACAATCCTTCAGGGAGCTTCTCCTGCACAAGCTTCATTTTAGTTTAGTTTGCAGGAGAGAACTTACAGGTGGACTGTGCTCTGTGTGATGAATTCAAATTAAGCAGAAAATTTGAAGATGAATACATATTTCAAAGCAGAAAAATTTAGCTGTTTTTCTTTCAAGCTTATGATATCATGATTGGTGTGGGTGTATTCTAAAATAGTGTGACAGAAAAGAAGGAACAATATAGCATACTCATTTACAGTCTGAGAGTTTTTTTTTATTGCAGGTGTAATGTCAAGAATAACATCGTAAATTGTAACTATGGGAAAAGGGATGATAAAGTTCTTCAGCTTTTCCTTACGCTCATCTTGCAAAATATATTTTCCTGTTGCATTGCTGTTTCAGTTAGAGGGTTTTAACTGAAAAATTAGTAAATAGTATATCCTAAAATAGAAGTACGTGTATTTTAACTTGTTATAGTATCTTATAATTTAAGAATCATTCTGTTATAGGTTGTTTTAATGATATTGTGAGATGAAGGATCTCTCCAGACTGGGAGAATGGGCAGCAAAATAGCAGATGCGTTTCAGTGTAAGTGGAAAGTAATGCGCATTGGGGCAAAGAGTCAAAACTTACATATAGGCTATTGGGTTTTGAGCTGTCTGTGACAGATCAGAAGAGAGATCTTGGGGTCCTTGCAGATAGCTCAATGAAAGTGTTGACCCCATGTGTGGCAGCGGTGAAAAAGGGTAATTCCATGCTTGGGATTATTGAAAAGGTATTGAGAATAAAGCAGCTAAATATTATAATGCTGTTGTTCTGTGCCAATAAAGGGACGACGACAACGACAACTACTACTACTACTACTACTACTACTACTACTACTATTATGCCATTGTACAAATTGATGGTAAGGCCACACCTGGAGTACTGTGTCCAGTTCTGGTTGCTACATCTTAAAAAGGATATAATGGAAAAAGTGCAGAAGAGAGCAACCAAAATGATTACTAGGCTGGGGCACCTCCCTTAAAAGGAAAGGCTACAGTGTTTGAGGGTCTTCAGTCTAGAAAAGAGGCTCCTGAGTGGGGACTGAGACATACAAAATAATGTAGGGGATAGTGCAGTGTTTCTCAAACTGTGGGTCAGGACCCACTTGGTGGGTCACAAGCCAATTTCAGGTGGGTCTCCATTAATTTCAATATTTTATTTTTAATATATTAGACTTGATGCTACCATGGTATGTGACTGCATTTGCAGAAATGTTACAGACCTGTACTTTTAACAGGATACTGTTTATATACTTTTAATGGGGCTTACTCCTAGGTAAGTGTGGATAGGATTGCAGTCTAGGATTGTTCAAAATTTACTTGCTTGATGATGTCACTTCTAGTCATGACCTAACTTCTGGTGGGTCTTGACAGATTCTCGTTCTAAAAAGTGTGTTTTGGTGCTAAATGTGTGAGAACCACTGGGATAAAGTGGATTCCACTGTGTTAGACAACTACCGGCCAGTCTCCAACATCCTGTTTCTGGGCAAGGTAATTGAGCGGGTGGTGGTATCTCAACTCCAGAGGGTTTTGGATGAAGCAGATTATCTGGATCCTTTTCAAGCTGGTTTCAGGCTGGGCTTTGGGACGGAAACTGCCTTGGTTGCCATGGTAGTTGACCTACGCTGGGGACTGGACAGGGGGAGTGTGTCCCTGTTGGTCCTGCTGGACCTCTCAGCGGCTTTCAATACCATCGACCATGTTATCCTTCTGGGCCGATTGGCCGAGTAGGGAGTTGGAGGCAATGTTTTGCCGTGGTTCCGCTCCTACTTGGAGGATCAGTCCCAGATGGTGGTGCTGGGGGATGCCTGTTCAACACCCTGGCCCTTGAGGTGCGGGGTGCCACAGGGTTCAGTTCTGTCCCCCGTGCTATTTAACATCTACATTAAACCGCTGGGAGAGGTCATCCGGTTGTTTGGAGTGGGGTGCCATCAATATGCCGATGACACCCAGCTCTTTCTCTCCTTTCCTCCAGACTCCAGGGTGGCGGTTGAGGTCCTGGAGCGCTGTCTGGAGGCAGTGGCGGCTGTGGCTAGGGGGCCCTTTGGTCAGCTTCGGCTGGTGCACCAGCTGCGGCCGTACTTGGATTGTGCAGACCTGGCCACGTTGATCCATGCCACGGTGACATCGAGGTTAGATTATTGTAACATGCTCTATGTGGGGCTGCCCTTGAAGACAGGCCGGAAACTGCAACTAGTGCAGAATGCCGCGGCCCGTGTAGTTACTGGAGGTAGGTGGTTTGACTCTGTCAGTCCGCTTCTCCAGCAGCTACATTGGCTGCCCATTTGTTTTCGGGCCCAATTCAAGGTGCTGGTTTTGACCTTTAAAACCCTATTCTGCTCTGGGCCAGGGTATCTTAGTGATCACCTACTTCCGTACAATCTGGCTCGTCCTCTTAGGTAATCAGAGAAGGCCTTTTTACAAGTGCCACCGCCTAGGGAGGTACGTGGGGTGGCAACTAGAAATAGGGCCTTCTCAGTAGTGGCACCAACGCTATGGAACTCCCTTCCCCTTGACTTAAGAATGGCTCCCTTTCTTGAGACTTTTCGGCGAATCCTGAAGACCCTTCTGTTTAAACAAGCCTTCTGAGTTCTTGGCCTTTTCAACATCTTTTAATTTTTTACAGGCCTGATTCTTTTATGACTTGCTGCTCTATGCTCTTTTTACCTTTTTATTACTTTTTATCTGACTACTGTTTTTTATTATATGTGTTAATATGCTTTTATCTGTTTTTAAACTATGTTTTTAATCTGTTTTAACCTGTTGTAAGCCGCATTGAGTCCCTTCGGGGAGAAAGGAGGGGTAAAAATAAAGTTGTTGCTGCTGCTGCTGTTATTATTATTATTAAAGAGATGCTCTTTTCCCTCTCACATAACACCATAACCAGGGGACATCTGCTAAAATTGAGTGTTGGGAGAGTTAGGACAGACAAAAGAAAATATTTCTTTACCTAGCATGTAATTAGTCTATGGAACTCCTTGCCACAAGAAGTGGTGATAGCATCTCGCCTGGATGCCTTTAAGAGGGGATTGGACAAATTTCTGGAGGAAAAGTCCATCATGGGTTATGATTAGTATGTGCAATCTCCTGATTTTAGAAGTAGGCTACCTCAAAATGCCAGATGCAGGGCAGGGCTCCAGGATGCAGGTTGTGTCCTGCTGTCTTGTATGCTCCCTGAAGCATTTGGTGGGCCTCTGTGAGATACAGGAAACTGGACTAGATGGGCCTTAGGCCTGATCCAGCAGGGCTCTTCTTATGTTCTTCAGAGGCAGAATATACCTCTGAAAGGTATATTTAAAAACTAATGCTAATTACTTACAGGAGTTTTTTTAATGATGTATGTTATCTGAATAATATGCTACAGCTTTGAAATATATTTTCTGACAATTTATTGTAAAGGGGAAGCTTTCCCAATATTCCTTGTAATGTACTGTAAGGCATGACACTGCCATCCTGATAATACTGTAGCTACGCGTCTTTATAGTATCTTGTAACTGATATAAGTCGTTCCTTTAATGCTTTTTACCACTTGCAAGCCCATCATAAAAAGTCACTTCCCGGTGCTAAGTGGATAGATTTGTATCAATATAGCAAATTTTGTGGTGGCTAAAATCTCTTTTAAAATATTGTGTGTACTGTAGCATTTGCTGAGTTCCTCTCTCTGATTCTTCATTGTTTGTACGTGATGCTGCTCTGTGACATCTGCTAAAGTTGGTTGCTTCTGTGTCATTCGAACATAACTTGGGCTCTTGTGTGGTGATGCACATCTGAAACGTTCACTTTGCAATAGTTCGTAAGATAAGGCGTTACGGCTGGAGTTTGAACTGACTCAGACAATAATAATAACTCGGCATTAATGCTCATATGCAGTTTCCTCAGTACTTTGCTGCATTATTTTCTACAAACACAACGGACAGGTTGTGTGGCTCAGAAGCGGGAAGAGTGTAGGTGCAGTTTGACACTGTATTGTACGTATTTTGACTTACATGTCACTTTGGTTTATGGCGCTACATCATAGAGTGACTGAGTGTCCTTTGTAGTAGTGATCTTTGTAGTAGTCCATTAGTCAGGCTAAAAAAAGTGCAAGAAAGGGTCTGCAGTGCTTACAGAAACAAGTTTGATGTAAAAGTTAGGAAACAAAAAAAATCTACAGTTCTACTTTTCATATATTTTAAGTTTCATTCAGCTTAAGGGGGGTTGAATCATAAAGATTACAGTGCAGTCAGACTTCCAAACTATTTTTCTGCTACTGTCTGCAAAAAATAAAATCTGCTGGGGTTAGTATAATACAGTGTTACTGAACACAGTGAAGTTTATGTGAGGAAAAATACAAGTTCTCCGAAAATATTTTTGGGTTGCTTTTTGTAACTAAAGTTCGCCACAGCCTGATAGATCCTGTCTATTCAAGTTAATCTGTCAAAATAGACTTCATATTTTTGCTAAGAATGCTCTTGCACTGTAGAAGTTAGTGATAAATTAAGAACTTTGTTTTGTTTTGCATTTCTTTTCTTCAGATTTTCAATCAACAGTCACAACCTAAAAGAACATCCAAGCAGTGAGTTTCTTCTTGATCCCTCTAAGATCCCCAAGACCAGTTTTTCTCTTCACCTTTGGGAGGTGCTCTGTAAACAAGGTAAGATTTAAAACTTTCATTCACTCCAGTTAACCTTTTCTACAAGTTACAATATATTATTCTGAGATGCATGTTGTATCTGTTTAATTCACATGTTGATATAGGGTAAAGTGCATTTCTATCCACAAAATAGTTGTTCATGAATCATTTTGTGGCACAGGGATCTTTGGCACCCCCCGTCTTTGTTCCCTCATTTGGTCTTTGTTAGGAAGGGGTCTTTTCTGAGACCAACAGGGCAAAGTAAAGAGGGTGTTCTGTCTCACGTGGTCACAACCCCTGGAGTAGCCCCTCTCCCAGTAATGTCTTGGGCATCCTGAGATGGGAGAACATTGAGTCTCTCTGGTCTTCCTCTGCCTTCCTGAGAGACATCCTCACTGACCCTGGAACTCTCTGCTAGCCACCTCCCTCTCTACTCATTCACACACCGAGGTGTTACACTTTAAAGGAGAGAAGTCTCAACAACGTGCCTGCATGTAAAGAAATGCCATTAATGGTCCACAGTATTTAGTTAGAATGGAGGAGTTGTGTTTTAGTCTGTCATTTAGGAGTATTGCTCTTTCTGAATGATTAATGCCAATACTTTTATACTTGGGCATTTACAACTTTGTTTTGGGAACTAAAAGTTCATAAAGACTCCTAAATCAAGTGGGATAAGTTGTGTTGCAGTTACATTATTTGAAGGCAGCAGCGGTACGTGCATGATGTACACTGCACTTGGATGCAGTGGAAAATGTGTGGTGATCACCTGTTTGCATAGTGCATGTATTACCATATTGTAACTGTGTAGAGGCATATTTGGATCTGTATGATATGACGTTGTCATTGCTTTACACTGGCACAGACTTACGTAGGTTTCTTTGCAAATTTGATGAAACTCTGTGGTACAGCTTAGTGGCTAAGAGTGAGCTTCCTTGTCTTGCCTCTCTCATCAGCTCACTAGGGGGCTCTGGACAAGTCACTCCCCTTTAGCCTCAGCTCTTTAGCTGTAACATGGGGATAATAGTACTTTCCTTATAATGTTGTTGAAAGGGCAGCATCAAGAAAATGCATATGAAAGGCTCTGCACATGCACAAAGCACTATATAAATGGTGTTATGATTAATGGCCCAATCCTATCTAAAGGTAACACAAGCAGAGCATGTGTCTGCCAGTACTGGCTGCTGCAAAAGCACTGTAAAGCTCTTTGTGGTAGCACAAACTGCTGGTGTGCTGACGGGAAGGCCGAAGCCACTTGCGCTGACGGATGTCAGGAGAACCGCCAGAGTGGGTAAGCCCACGCAGGCGTCCTATGCATGCCTACACAGATGTAAACCTCACTGATTTTAATTTACTTCTAGGTAAATGTGTGTAGAATTGCAGTCTGTCTTCTAACTTTTTGTCCATCATGGATACCTTCCCAGTTAAATCTAGGCTTGTATCCAAAGAACATCAAACTCAAGAAAGCTTGCAAAAGGCAGCTTCTCCACTCCTTCCTCCTCACAGCAGCGCCTGAGTCCCTGAAAAGCCTGACCTGAGGGTTGGGCATGAGAGACTGCATCTTGTGCGAGTGATGTTTTTCGGTGGGGACGGGACTGTGTGAGTGATATTTTTCAGTGTGGTGTGGAAGCTCCCTTCCACATGCTTCCCTGCACTTGACATTAATTACAAGTAACACAATCATATGACCTCAACTTGGTGCAATTGTGACCATGTCAGAATGCAGTTCATATGGTCAAGGTACTAGACAAACCCTTGATGGCTCCAGTGTCGTACATGGACCTGAAGAGTGTGGGAGGTAACAACCTGCCCACTTCATCAGAGACTAGTACTCCTATAGGAAATGGCAACGTTGTTTTCCATATGTGTAACTACTTGTCCTGGGGACTATATGCTACAGAACAGCCCTAGAACCTATAGAAAAGCTTCTGTAGTTGGATTCTAAAAGTAGTTAACTTGAATTCCAGGGCAGTAGGAAGTACTCAGAAGGGAAGGCAGAAAGGTAGAATTGCATTCTGCGCTGTGACACCACAACAGAACATATAAAATATATTGGCACGTTGCACTCAATCCAACAAAAACACTTTTAGATCTCACTGATTAAAATGTCAGCCCAGGCCTCCTCAAGCAATGCTTGATGTAAAAGGTAACGCTTTTCAAGTGATGGGGAGGGTAGCAGTGGAAGCAGTAGGCTTGACACTGGAGATAGGTGGAATATGGTGAAACATGGGTATGGTTGCTTTCTGGAATGTGAACCCCTCAGCACGTGCCTGAGTAGGCCTCATCTCTGGCACTGTCCATGTCCACTTTTTAACGCTTCATTATTGTTTCAAACTAAAATGTGTCCAACATTGAACTTCTCATCTTTCCTCCAAAGCCCAATATCACCATCCTTCATGTTGAAAATGCTCAGTTTCTTGGTTTTAACTTGACTCTTCTTGTTCTTTTATTCCCTATACTCAGTCTTTCACCAAGTCATGTTGCTTCTCCCTTTACAACATCACAAAAATATGGCCCCTTTTGCTTTTCCACCTCGGTGAAAACTTTAGTTCATTCTCTGTTTATGTCTTCTTTACTACTGCAATACTACTACTTTTATCTTCTATTATACTGCCTCACCTCAGTCCTCTCACCTTCATCCACATTCTACTGCCAGAATCATTCACCTCTCTCATTACTCTGAACACACTATACTACCTCCATAATCTGTACAATAGCTTCCTCTCAGCTCTCAGATATTACACAAATCCCCCCTCCTGAACAACAACCCACTCCCTTCACTAATAGTCATGCCGGATCCCAACCCCCGTCCCTGGGGAGAACAGAGCGGCTTCAAGCCACTCTGCTCTCCTCGGATTTGTGCCACTTCTGGAGGCGGCTTCTGGCCACAATCCTGCGCTGGATATAGTGCAAGCCTCCTGGCTTGCCTGTTCCAACACAGGTTTGGATTGTGCTCTTTAATGTTTATGCTTTTAACAGTGATAGTCAATGGGGCTTACTCCAGGTAAATATAGATAGGATTGTAGCTCTTGGGATGTTTGGGGAATTTTTTTTTAAACACTTCAGCAAGTGCTTGGGAGGGTTAAGAGGGTGGTTCTTTTTTTTAAATAAATTTTTAAACTTAATTGAAAACTTTTAATTAAATTAACTTAATTTTGTCATGTGGAGGCATTTAAAGTTTCCTGCTTGTCACTTCTGGCCATGGCATCACTTCTAGGTTAATGACATCACTTCCAGTGGGTCCCAACAGATTTTCATTCTAAAACGTGGATCCTGGTGCTAAAATGTTTGAGAACCACTGGGATAGATAGGATTAATAGCGATAATGATAATTAAACTATGCAGAAGTGTTCAAGGCAGTAATTGTCACACTTGTGTGCAAGAATTAACAGAAACATACATGAGTGTGCGTATGAAAGCAATCACTGTTCCACCCACATCTCCCTAGAAAAGTCACACCTTCCATCCTGAACAGTGTTGGGCTGAGGTATTCAATCTGTGAGTCTGGGCTCCCTAGGGACTAGCTCCCAGGGGCATGGTGAGGCATCTCAGGGAGAGAGGTGGCCATAGCTATTCAGCTTAACTCAACTCAGCTGCATGTGCTGCTTTTCTGTGGCTGTGAACGAGGTGGGTGGGGCAGTGTGAGGTGGAGAGGGCGTGTGAAACATGGTGGGGGGAGGTGGGAGAGAAGGCTGGGTGGGCAGCGGCAGAGGTGCTGCATCTCCTTAGTACAGGGCATGTTCCTGGCAGGCTTCAAACTGGGAGGGAAGCCTGACCTAGAGAGAGCAGCTAAGCGCTTTCCTCCACTTGGAAAAGAGGGAGCCCAGTCTGCATCCCTCCATCTTGCCTGGGGGGAATAGGGGTGGCATCTGCATGTTGGGGTGTATGTGTGTGAGAAGCCCCCATCTACTTTGGGGTGAGTTGTAATCTTGCTCTGTGTGGCTGCAATCCTATCCACACTTTCCTGGGAGTAAGCCCCATTGACTCAAATGGAACTTTCTTCTGAGTAGACCTACCTAGGCTTGGGGTCTGTGTCAGCTTAACCAAGGATCCTCACCTTTCTCTTTTAATCCCCCTTCAAAAAAGAAAAAAAGCCACTCTTGATCCGTCAAACTTTGTCTCCAAAAATTGATTAAAAAATAAAAATACCCATTCCTTTTCAGCCATCCCCCTTTTTCCACCTGCCTCCTTTGGGGGGGGGCATACTTCCCAGGTTGACTGCTATTATAAGGCACAATATCCTAGCTAAGTCTACTCAGAAGTAAGTCCTATTGTGTGCTCAATGGGGCTTACTCTCATGTAAGTGTGGTTAGGATTGCAGCCTCAGAGTACAGGCAGCTGTTTTTTTGTTTCTACTGTATAATTATAACACCTTCACCCCCGTTTTGGGGGTAACTGAGGTGGGGTGATGTATTGGGAAGCCATGGCCAATGGCCACAAGGATCAGGGGAGCCGCAGGCCAGAAAGGTTTGAGAACTACTGGTGTTGGGTTTTCCGAATGTGTTAAAACTATTTCTTCAAAACATTTTCTGAATATTGCATCATTAGTTTCAGATGCAGGAAATGAGACATTCATCACATTTTGAGCAATATGCTATAGCAGAGTTTGTCAAGCTGTGGATCAGGATCCATTAGGTGGGTTGCGAGCCAGTTTCAGGTGGGTTCCCATTCATTTCAAGGTGTATTTTATTTTTAATATATTAGACAGATCTGTATTTTTAACAGGCTACTATGTATATACTTTTAACAATGAAAGTTGATGGGTATATGTGAATAGGTTTGCAGCCTTTGGGATGTTTGGGGGATTCTTTTATAACAGATCAGCAACTGCTTAGGAAATGTTCTTTATTTTAAATTTTTTAAGCTTATTGTAAACTTTTAATTAAAATAATTTAATTTGATTTTGTAGTATGGGAGGGCATTAAAAATTTTCTTGCTAGATGATGTCACTTCTGGCCATGACATCACTTCCAAGTTAATGTCATCACTTCTGCTGGGTTCAGATTGTCATTGACTATCTGAATGGTAGATTGTCATTCTAAAACATTGGTCCTGGTGCTAAAATGTTTGAGAACTACTGCGTTAAAGGCTTCAACCTAGGTCTAATTAATGTTATGATGTGTATTTTTTCGTCTATAATTTGATCATGTATACTATTTTCATTAACAAAAAGACTGCTGTGATAGTTCCACAAAATCTGTTATGCTCTAAGACAGGGGTGCTCACGCTTTTTTGACTCGAGAGCTACTTTGAAACCCAGCAAGGCCCGGAGATCTACCGGGGGGGGGGAAGGAAGCGTCTGACAGACACCCCCTTTGATGTATGGAGCCCCTGCTGGACCAGGTCAGAGGAGGCCCACCAAGTCCAGCTTCCTGTGCCCCACAGTGGCCCACCAGATGCTTCAGGAAGCACACAGGAGGCCTCTCCTCTCTCCCCACCCCACATACTGGGGGCAGCCACAGGTCCCCCAAGAGGCACATGCCCAGCCTTGCTGCACTACGGGGGTGGCTGCGCCCCGAGACCAGCAGGGAGAGGGAGGCATCGCAGGTCCTCCTCAGAAGGGGCGGGGGGCTTCCCCGTTTCCATGGAGAGGGGCTGCGTGTGCAGGCGGCAGACGGGGGAGACACTGCTCCCACCGGCCCTCCTCCTAAGCGGCGGGGGTCGGCCAGGGGGGTAGTCTCACCTGTCAGCCCCGACCGAGCGCGGCAGCGGCCGCAGCACTTACCTCTGGGCTCCTACAGGGGTGGCTGGGCCGGGCATGGCTGGGCTGGGTTGGGCCGGGCCGGACCTGACTGGAAGGAAAGGGGAGGGTCACTCGGGGCCTCCCGCGGCAACTGCCATCAGAGCGACTCCATCTCGAACTCCTGCCCCTCCCCCCTTCCGCTACGGAGCCCCAGGAAGCGCCTCAGTCCAGTGCAGCCCAGCTCCCCCTCCCACCACCGCCCACAGGCATGCAGCCGCCAGGAAACTGATGAAACTGACTAGAGTCTAGTCAGTTTCGTCAGTTTTGTTGCTGCATGTCTGAAGAGCAGCTAAAGTGTCAGTTTCAGTGTCAATTTAGTGTCAGCTAAATATGTCAGTTTCGTCTAGTCACTAGACGAAACTGACATATTAACAGTTTGGAGAGACAGGGCTCCGCGATCTACTCATTTTGCCTCGCGATCTACCGGTAGATCGCGATCTACCTATTGAGCACCCCTGCTCTAAGAAGTGATGAATACTATAAAATCCTAGATGGCAGTGCCAGCTGGCGAGGGAGGTAGGCAGTGAGAACCCAAACCTACCTAAATCCTTGTACAGTGGCACTGGTGTGGGGGAGTTTTGGCTGCTGGAAGTTGCCTCAGGGTAAGGGGTCGTTTTGTCCCTTTGTCTTGGGTAAGTCCAAGCAGCAGCAATGGGTCGGTTTGGACCTGTGCCAGTGCTATCTCTGGCGTGCAAGTCTGTTTTGACCCGTGCAGGCAGATCAGGCCCGTGAGGGGAGTTGGGATTCAGTGTGCGCCACCGCCAAACTCACCCCCATTTCAAGCCCAATTAGGTGATTTTCCTGTCACTGCTCTGTTCTGACCACCCCCACACCACCTCCCTTCCTAAGGTGACCTTAGGAAATATGTTCTGTTTCTAGACCTTAGCTGATTGATTTAATTATTCAATTAATTAATGCCACCCTTCTTCCAAGGACCTTGGGGTGGTATACATTGTTCCTCCCCTCTTTTTGTCCTCTCAACAGCACTCTGAGGTAGGTGAGGCTGAGAGATAGTGATTAACCCACAGTCGTCCAGGAAGATTTATGGCCAACCACTACAACATCCTGGCTCTCCTGGTAATATGAAGTTGAGAAACAAAAGAGATCCAATCTTCTATGAAAGAGTAAAAAGAGACAATGACAAATAGTGTACTAATTTATTTGTTTTTCTATCAGTGTGTCACTAGTGGTAAAAAAAAATGCTGTTCTAATTGTATGCAGTGTTTTATTTGCAGATTAGAAGGCTCTAGTTCTGACATATGACTAAGAGGGAACCCCTCCTTTTAGCAGTTGCATGTCATCGGCTTTGGAGAAATAATTACTTGGCAATTCCCATTTGATAATTCCCTCTTTATTTTCTGATGAGTTACTTAACAGTGATGGGATTGTTGAGCAGACTGCATTTAATCTGAGCTTCAGAAGCTTCTGTGTGATATCAGTGTGTGAGTGTGAATGCTGTTTAGTCTTACTGTAAGAACTCAGACTTCAGGAAGGCAAATGGTTGTTAAACCTTTTAAATCAAAGTTGTGTGTTTTAACTTCTTTCTGTTCCATTTGCATTTTAAATATATTGCACAAACTGTAAATTGACTTAAAGCAATATTTATTTTTTAAATGTTTCACAATAGGTAAATTATAAAAGCAGGCATATTACTTGTATTTGTAAAAAAGACTTTATAATTGTAGTTTTATATGCACCTGTGTGTAGTTTTATATGCACCTTTATATGTACTCTGATCCTTCTTACTCCCTCCCCCCCACGATAACTCCTAACCTGGTAAATTTACAGAATTTTGCATCTAGGTCAAAGTAGTGTTTCTTTATTATAATTTTGTGAAAGATTACTTTTGTTTGCCTGTTATTGTTTTATTTTCTCTGCTGTCTCTTGCTACTTTGATAAAATCTTCCTTGGTCATTTTTGTTACACTGGAGCATGTTTGTAATGCGTTCCTGTGACAAAAAAAATAGTGTACTTGTTGAAGGTCTATTTTTATTTGATGTGGTTTTTCCTTTCTTTTGTTTGTAAATGATTATTCAGTTCTTCCAGAATGGAGCATTTTGTTAGCTTATGTTGCATCATCTGACTGTGAAGCTGCCATGATTATTATTGTAGGCACAGTTATGATAAGTGAACATTAAAAATGAAAAGCTCCTTTAACTGTCAACTCCCTGTTGTCTGTGGTTTCCTCCCTTCCTTCTCTGAAAAGTTATGTTGGAGTTGAGTCACAAATTTAATACACACTATTTATTAATGATATTAGTTGAACATTACTCTATCAATCAGAGAAATGCTAATAAACATTTTCCCACATTTTAATGGCAGTTGTGAAATGTGTGTGTTCTCTTTCTATTCAGGAAAATAAACAAACCTTTTACATTTAGGGAGGTCTCTTTTTAAAGCCCGATATTCTCATGGGGGTAGGAAAGTGTCTCACGGTGCTTTCCATTCACCAGTTCGATTTGTCTCTTGAGCAGAGTTGTAGCTGGCATGCTGAAATACTCTGTTTCTTGGCCTGAGACTTCTGTCCCAGGAGTAGACAACTTATTCAGCACTGAAGGTTATGTCAGAAATAGATTATGATGTGGAAGGCCTGCAGTTAATTTGTAGGGTTTAGTTGCATATAGTTAAATATAAATTTGCAAGTAATTAATGGGCATGGCAGATGTCAAAATTCAGGGGTGGACCTTCTACACTTTCTTACAAATTGTTACACTGAATATCAAATAGACTTACGATGGACTTAGAAGTAATGGATTTTGGAAAATATAATACATTTTGGTTATACAGGTCCAACCTTGTTATACATGGATTTTTGTATACACGGATTTGACTTGTCAGGAGTGACCACTGCAAATGAGAAGGAAGGTGCTGATCCCTGGAGAAGGGGAAAAATACATCCCTTTTAAAATCAGCTTAAAAAACTGTTTTTTACTGTTGTAGAGAGACAGTCATGAAAGCAATCTCAGGTATAACCCAATTATTCACAGATTTTTCTATCTCAATGTGTTGCTAGAGAGGGCAGCTGGCTGACACTCCATCAATCATTCTCTCTCTAGGCACAAGGCAAACCCCTCCCTTCACCCTGATCATGTGAAGGAAGGCTAAATGGTAGTGATTATCACCTCCATTCTTTTCCCCTTCACTGTGGCTCCTGGTGAAGGGAGGGATTGTTGCCTCCTAGTGAAGCCTAAGCGCCTGGAGAGAGACCGATTGCCTCGATGTGTATTAGAAAAGTCAGCAAGGCTGTTTTTAAATCACCAGGCCAAAGGGACTTTGTTTTTCAAATTGATTAGCTTTAGTGCATTTTTTGCCATCCACCTGAGTTCTCCAAACAGAACTCTTCGAGAATGAGACTCAACCTGTACTTTTAACTGAAACTTTTATCCTTGAATCCTTTATTTGTATTTTTAGCACAGGAGTCTTGAACTGAGAACTTATGGGATGTACAGTAATCTGTTGTGATCACTATTTTTTCTGAATTTCCTGCCTCTTTCCAGAGCAGAAATGACATGTGAGCCTCTTGCACCTTTTCTGACTGGCAGGTACCCCTTTCTGCACAAAAGAGGGACCTTTCCAGAAGTTTATGGAAGGGTGAACAGGCCTCTGGGATTAATAATACTATATTTATATACTGTTTTTCAACAAAAAGTTCACATAGTGGTTTACGTAAATGGTTCCCTGTCTCCAAGAAACTCACCGTCTAAAAAGAGATGCAGAAGGGACACATGCAGCAGCCAGTGGAAAAAATGCCATGCTAGGGTGAAGAGGGACAGTTCTTCCTTTATGCTGGGAGGCCTGTTGCTGGACCAGCTATCAAACTTTTTGGCCAGCTTTTCATTGGGGCAGTGCTTCTACCTGACAGCCCAATCCTATCAAAATACATCCCCTCCACTTATGCAGCCATGCCATCAGAGCATATGCTGCATCCTGCGGGGGGTGGGGGGTGGGGGTTGTTTCACCAGGTTAAGGGAACATTTGTTCCCTTACCATTGGCTAAATCTCCACTGCCTGATGGGTTTGGTCAGAGCTATGCCAGTTATTTTTCTGGTTCATGACTGAATAGACCCTGGTAGTTGAATTTAGTCTGGAAATAGGGTTTGGATATTTGTGGAATTGCTGCCCTGCCCTGGTCCCTGCCCTGTTCTTCCTCCTCCCTGCCCCATTTCACCCACTTCCTGAACACCTCCCATGCAAACTTACTGGTGCCAGGGCTCCCATGGTGGCCACTGTTGTCTGGCTGTTGCCACTCACCATTCGCAGTGGTGACCAGGCTGTATGGCACGTCACATTTTGTGATGACTGGAAAGTGTGTTTCTGGAATATGTGTTCCAGCAACGGAGCAGCAATATAAGAAACTCAGTTTCAAAACTTCCTTTGACTTGAAGGACTTGCTTTCCTCTAAGGCTGTCAACTCTTAAAATTAAAAGTGTTAGTGCCTCGGTAAGATTTGGGGTTAGCCTTCCGGGTCAGGATGTTTTATCCAACATTTTCTGGCTTGTTTTGGCAGTTTTTCAAAACCTGGCACAAAAGCAGAATATGCATCTAAGATATACAGCTCAAACAAAAAAGCTCATTGGGGGGGGTGGCCTTGCTCTGTGTTTATTTTGGCAAAAGCAAAACCTGTCCCAGCCATTCTTTTTTTAGTCTCTTTGCATCCCTATTGTGGGAGGGCACCTGCCAAATTCCTCAACTGCAGAGGGACAGATATTCTGTAGCCAAGTGGCTCATTTTGTGGCCAGGGACTCTGGCTCCCAAGCCACTTGGCTGAAAAGGCTTGGCCGTCACTGTCTACTTTATTTGCTACTCCGTTTTCTAATTGTAATTACCATTTATATAGCATGTTAGAGTATTCAAAGCACTTCTCATATATTATCATCTTGCAATCAACCAGGGTTTCACCAACGCTGTAAGTCATGTCAGCATTATTATTATCAATAGTAGTAGCACCTTAGGACCTCTTGAGATCAGAAGGCAGGTTATAAATGTTTTTACCAAAACCACAGAATCCCCATATTCCCAGAGAGGCAGGGTGAGACTGAAGCTGAGTGGTTTGCCTGAGGCCCCTATGGCAGAAGCACGATTCAGGCTGCATTTCTATACACATTTTCCTGGAAGTAAACCTCATTAAATATAATAGGAGTTACTTCTAAAGAGAGACACATAGGATTGCGTCAACTGGTGCAGTGGCGTTCCTGGGGGTCCCAGAGCCTGGGGCAACCCCCCATTTTCCACTCCCCCTTTTCCGTCCCCTGTCCTGGAAGGAATTGTGGTGACGTCATTGTCACTGCAGTTACTTCCGTGCAGCTGCCTCCTTTGTTCCCCCCTTTATGGGGGGGGGCAGCTGAGGCTCCGATGGAGCCTTCTGTGCTGCTTGTGAGCGGCACAGAGGTCTCCACTGGAGCTGTTTGGGGCCGCTAGAAGCAGCCCCAGACTGCTGCAGTGGAGATCTCCGTGCTGGTTACAAGCAGTGCAGAAGGCTCAGTCGGGGCCAGGGAAGTGGCATGCTTCCCTCAGAGACGGAGGACGGGCGCCCAGCAGCGCTGTGGAGCAGCAGCAAGAGGCTGCCACTCCGGCAGCTCCTCCGTACTGGACTGGGCTGCCCTCCTCCTTTATAGGAGGAGAAGAGATGAGCGCCCTAGAGCGTCAGCAAAATGGGAATCGCGTCTCCTGTTGTGCTGCGTCTCTGGAGGAGAGGAGATGGGCACCCTAGAGCTGCCACTCTAGGGTGCCCCTTTCCTCTCCTCCTATAAATGAGGAGGGGAGAGGGTGCGGCCAAGTCCGGTGCTGAGGTGCTGGAAAGGCAGCTTCTCGCTGCCTCTTCACAGCACTCCTGGGCGCTCCTCTTTGTTGCAAACTTAGGGAGGTTTGGGGTGCTCAGAGTTCTTGGTTCTCAAACCTTAAAGCCCTCAAGGCCCCCCCCATCCAGTAGTACTGTCACCACCCTGTATGTGCCAGTGCCTCAGTCCAGGGACACTGAGACCCTCTAGACTTAACTCTATCCCTTGCAGGCACTGAGCTCTTTCTCCAATTAAGACTTCAGTCCTCAAGTTACTAGACCTCAATGAGCACTTGGTAGCTTGCTGAACAGCTAGGCTGGATTCTGAACCTTTGCCCCCAACAGACAATGAAACAACTTGGTAAAAGAGATTTTAGTTTATTAAGTACATAAGTTTACATAAAGTTACAGTAATCCAGCAAATGCTAGAGGCATAAACATCTAGGAAACATATCAGCAATAAAATAATAAAGCTAGCTGGCTATCTCTTTTAATCTCTATCTCTCACCTGGGTCAGTTACTCTTGTAGATCTCTTAGCTCCAGGCTACCTCTGAGGCCAGATGCCCATGGTGGACAATGGAGCTCACGGCGTGCAGGATGTTGCACCCAAAAACTCTGCCCAAGAAGAACCGGACACACCTCTGGGGGCACTCATTGTGGCACACTGTTATGCTAATAGTAGTGAGGTGACTTCATATTAGACTGTCCAGTCAGAAACCTTTGAGGACAGAATCTTCTCGGAGTGGGTCTGGTTGCTAGTCTTCCTAGTTCTTATCCCTTCCGACTGGAGATCCATATCTGCATTCCGTTCCGGCGCCCCTCAGTCTACTGAGGTGTTAAACATTCCAATGGGTTGTAATTCTTGTTGTCTGTCCTTTCTGGCCAGCAAAGGAGAGACAACAATCTTTTTGTTTGTTTACTCACATTCTTGCAGCTAGGAACTGCTAGCCACATCTCCGTTACTGACTTAGTTTGGTTCAGGCTTCACATGCTAACCTAGGCCTAAACTGTACATGTTCATGACACACTCCCTTTTGGGACGAGAGGCTCAGAGTTTCAACACCTTCAGCCACTCTTTGCTAACACACAAGTCAGGGCACTTCTTATAATGAGCTTACTCTACAGTTACTAAGCAATACATAGCAGGGTTTACTAACAGGTTATAAAGCAGTGAAAGCTATAAGGCAGTTTGTATTAGCAGCATTAGATACAGTGAGGTTACATGGGGAGTACTTCACAGACTTTTTACTATTACAGTTTGGTTACTACTTATGAACTAGTGCTTTGCTGATTTTCACTATACCACATGGGAGACAAAGCATCAGCTAAAACATTCTTAGAACCTGAGAGATGTTGAATTTCTGTGAGGCGCTTTCTTTGTCCTCGTCGATCCTCCATCTGCATTTCTATGAGGCGCTGCTTCATGGCGATGGTCGCAGCCCAGTCTCCTGCTGAGGGCATTGCAGCTCCTGGGGAAGTTCCGGCAGCATTCCCATCCCCCGCTACTTGTGCTGGCAGTGGGGCTGTTGGTGCAGGAGTGGGTGGAGGAGGTGTGGAAGCCGTTTGCACTGCAGCCGGCAACACTGGGTTCACAAAAGCAGGCTCAGATGTCGGTTGTAAAGGAGGCTGTGCTCTTACTGTGGAGCGCGATGCTGGCTTTTGCACGGCAGTCCACTCATCCTTTTGTCCTTTTACAGCAGTTCCTTGCCATGAGCCTCCGCATGGCAACATCCAAGGATCCTCATCACTTTCTGCATCACTTTCATCCGTCCACTCCAACGCTTGTTGAAATTTGAGAGCAGACCTGCTGGCAGCCGAACTTGGCATGTTGTGCCTCTGCGGATTGCTCTGGTTCTCTGCACTCCATGATGTGCGTGCTTTGAACCTCTCTCTCTCTTCCTCCATGACACTCCTCTGGCTGGGGGGCAAGGTGAGAAGGCTCCTCCGGAGGGTTGGCGCCGGGGCTTTTACCCTGTTTGCCCTCCTCCAGGTATGACAGTGAACTGGTGCAGACCTCTCTAGCGGTACCATACATTGCCAACTGGCGGTGAAGTACCTTATGGCACTTTTGCAACAGCTGTTGCCAGGGCAGCACACAAGCCACTGGTGCTGCCCTGCATAGGATTGGGCTGTTAAAGTTCTGCAGTTTGAACCCTGGGAATCTGAAGAGCTACCTTCCTCTTCATATTTCCTCTTATGCATTCTGAGCTACATGTGGGGGCTTTCTTTGGTTGATGGTTTCAACTGAGTTGAGTTGGGCATCCTCTAGAGGGCGTTTTCTGTGGTGGTCTCCATGCTCTGGAACTCCCTCCCTCTGGAGATCTGGTTGACCCTACTCCACACTTTTTCCAGGGTTTAGTGAAGTCATGGCTCTTCTATAAGGCATTTAGGTTGAGGAGAATATTTCTGGTTTTTGGTTTTAGCTTTTGATTACTTTTGAAAATGCTGGTTTTGAAGCTGCTATGCTGTTTTGTTTTCGTTTTCCAATATATTGCTTTTACAATTTTTTGGTTTTTTCAGATAATGTAAGTTGCTTTATGCTAAAAATTATTGGACAAGAAGGGTATAATATTTTTTTAAATGAATAAAATTAAAATGCCTTGTTGTCCCAGTTCTCTTCAGCTGCTTTTATGAGCAGTTCATATGGTTCACCTCCATGAAGTGTCTGTAGGGTTAAAGATGAACTAGGGTGCCTGTTTTGCTTTTGAATGCATTGTCCTCAAAGTGTATAGTAGAACATTTTATAGAGGTTTCTCTATCAACAGAAAACATAGGATTAAAATGAAGTGATTGTGTTTCATAGAACGTCATTGAATCATGGTGACTTCAGTTCAGTGTTCAGCTGGTGTTTGATTTGGAATATTATTTGGACAGATATAGATTGTGTTTGGGTTTTATTTAATTTGTGTTCTGATGTACAACTTGGCCATGAAACCAGACTAAAGCAGTTGTTATGTTGGTGTCTGTAGGATTAGTAGTAGCATCATGTTAGGATATCTACAACGTTTACAAGTACAACATACCATGCAGCACTTTACTTCATTTCCTGATGCAACCTGTATAGCTGTGGTGCTTGCAGCCAAATTACAATGGGCAAATCAATATCAATCCAGTTCCCTGCTCATAAAAATGGAAATAATACAGGTCTCATAGGATTGTTGTGAGAATGAATGTATTTAAACATTTTGTGTAGTAGAAATGTGGCATTGATAAGGATCATAGGTTAGCGTAATGCATGTGTTTTTCCTAGACTACATTGTTTCTGTTTTACAAGGTTCTATGTATTCTAAATGGAAGCTGGAGTATTTTAAGAGCACAGGGAAAATACAGCCATGTGGCCTCAGGAGCCACGTTCTCTTATCAAGTTCATAAACTGAAACCCAACTAGCTTCCTCTTAAGCTGTCTTCATTTTTTGAGTAATCACTGATATGCCACCAAGTCTGGCTGCATAAGAACATAAAACATTTCATGTTAATTTTTGCTCTGTGCAGCCGTGCTCTCTGAAGAATCTGTTGCTCTGTGTGTGTGTGTGACCAAAGTGGTAATGGAACATAGTTTGTTGTTGCTTTATTTTTCATTCGCTGTATATGTGCTTTTAGTCAAGCAGATTGGTAGATTTCCTACTCTAACACACATTATTTCTCATGAGGCAACTCTAGACTTCAGCCGTTTCCTTAGCATAAGTGCTATATGGACAGTTTGGGACTATGTTGCTTGGTTGTGTGTATCCGCTTGTCAGATGATATGTGTCAGTAACGTTAGATATACTGTCAGAAATCAAGGGTATAAGTAGAGGTGTTTGAAAATGTTGTTTAATTTACACAGAAAGACTTGACTTGTATTCAGTAAGACTTGACTGTAGTACTCACCAGAAACCAACACCTCTAGGTATGAGGCCTGTTTGTTTCAAAAGCTGGTGAGAAATGCTAACCAGAGAGGATTCATTGAAACATAAAGACTATGAATAGAAATTTCATGCATTGATTTGCACAAAAATAATTCCCTAATTTTGAAGGAATGGGGAGGCCACTTAGGGTTCTGTGGAGCCCTGCAGAGGAATTCTGAAGCTTCTTGAATAGAACAAGCACATTTTACTTATTTTGTATTTCTGTTCTCTTGTGGATAAGCTATAAAACTTCAAGTGTGTTTCAGGAAAAAAATGCTGGGTAAGTGAAGCCCAAATAGTTGGCTTATATTACATTTCTCAGCAGATTTTACTATGTATATTAACTCAAAGTTACAAATATGTTTTCAATAACAGAAATAAGACATTGAAAAAAGCACTTTACTTGTATTAAACAGAACCAGACAATGTACTCCCTTGTCAGGAGTTCAACTTGTTTGGAATGTTATTTAGGAGAAAAGGAATGGGAGAAATGCAAACCAAGTGACACTTCACCAATATTTATAACAGCCAGACATACTGGAAAGTGCTTAGTTCTTTTTAAATAGGATACTCTTGCAAAGCAAAAGTTAACAAATAGTTCTGTATTGCATATGTAGTATCTAACAAAACCTTATGTTCCTTATTTACTTTATGTGGGGTACATTTCATATATCACTTAAGATAATAAGCTTATAGACAGCAATTCAAAACCAGAAGATGGGTTTATTGGTGTATGCAGGGCTTTTTTTCTAATGGAACGCAGGGGGATGGAGTTCCGGCACCTTTTTGCAGGGGCCCCTCCCCTTCGGAGGCATTCCGGGGGGGAGAAAAACAGAGGCATTCGCTGGGTGGGTGCTGGGGGGTGCAGGGTGGGCGGGCGCCTGGCCCTTGCCTGACCGCACAACGACCCCCTCCTGCCCCCATCTCCAAGCTCTTGCCTGAGCCCAGCCCGCCTCCCCTCCCCCTGCGCTCTGCTTCCCAGCCAGTGGAGGGCGTGGGGGCACGCGCCGACGCAGAGGAGGAGGACGGATAGCCAGCCAGCCAGGGAGACGGGCTGCGGCACCCACAGAACGCCCAGGTACTGGCTTGGCAGAGGAGGAGGGGAAGGAAGCTGGCTGGTGCAGCCCCCGTGCCAATCTGCAGCACGAGCCTAGGCGTGTCTACTCAGAAGTAAGTCTCATTGTGCTCAATGGGGCTTGCTCCTGGGAAAGGGTGCATAGCCTTGCAGCCTGAGATCCCAAGCCTATGCATGTCTACTCAGAAGTAAGTTCCATTGTGTTCAATGGGGCTTACTCCTGGGAAAGTGTCATAGCCTTGCAGCCTGAGGAGACAGGCAGAGGAAGGGCTCTGAGGCTGCAGTCCTCTCCACACTTTCCTGGGAGGAAGCCCCACTGCCTCTAGTGGGACTGACTTCTGAGTAGACAGGCACAGGAGGGGCTCTGTGGCTGCAGTCCTGTTCACACTTTCCTGGGAGGAAGCCCCACTGCCTCTACTGGGACTTTCTGAGGAGACAGGCAGAGGAAGGGCTCTGAGGCTGCAGTCCTGTCCACACTTTCCTGGGAGGAAGCCCCACTGCCTCTACTGGGACTTTCTGAGGAGACAGGCAGAGGAAGGGCTCTGAGGCTGCAGTTCACTCCACTTTCCTGGGAGGAAGCCCCACTGACTCTAATGGGACTGCTGAATAGACAGGCACAGGATTGGGCCCTGAGGCTGCCATCCTATCCACAGTAAGCCCCATTCACTAAAGTGGACTTCTGAGTAGACATGCATAGGATTGGGCTCTTAGGCTGCAATCCTAGGCACTTTCCTGGGAGTAAGCTCCATTGACTAGAACAAGACTTACTTCAGAGTAGACATACCTAGGATTGGACTCTTAATCTTGGCAGAGATATATATCTGCATCCGTTTTCACATGCTAAGGGCAGGTGAAAAGGGATTCTACGTGTGTACAACGTGCTGTCCAGCCTTGCCAGAGATCCTCCTCCTCCTTCCCCCACAAGCATGCCCTCCGACAGCCAGCGTTTGCAGCTCCTCTCCTGCAATGCACAGCAGCTGCTCAGGGCAGCAGAGAACATACAATTGCATGCCAGTCGCCTCCCCAAAGACACAGAGTATTCTGATACCTGAATTAAACCATATTTAATAGCTTGTTTGCAAACATAGCTGTTTCTATGTGCACCTAAGGACCCCTCTCGTGTAAGAATTCCTTTTTTGTTCTTACTCCCACAGTTGCTTAGAGTAATTTTACTACATGGAACTCATGTAAACCATTTTTCGGAATCCATTCATTGCTTCCTTTCCTCGAAGTAGTGCCACCCTACATACTACCCGCTACAAGTGCACCTGTACAGTATTTTTCCCCATGTGTAGAAAAAGTAGCTAGGGGGAAGGGGATGTGGAGATTGACAGCCCAATCCTATGCATGTCTACTCAGAAGTAAGTTCATCTTTAGGGGGGAAGCACATAAAAAATATTTTATTTCTCCAATAAAAAATGGTTTAAAAATAAATATTTATGCCTAATAAAGGTTTGATTGATTGATTGATTGAATAAATAAATAAATAAAGTATTAAGTTGTGAGTTCCTGCACCTTTTCTTTTACAAAAAAAGCACTGGGTGTATGTGTGTATTATTGTTACAAGACCATGTGCTTGTGAAGAGAAATAGGGTTTTGGAGTGGTGAACCTCTGTTAGAACAAAGATTGGGATTAGAACTAGTTGGGAGTTTAGGCTCTTGAAACTCATAGTGTACTGATTCTCAGGGTCATGCTGAGAGAGGGGAAAACTAGGTCTATGAAGCACTTGACTTTTAAATTGATATTTTATACAATAAAGGATGTATTAGACTCTTTAAAGGTCATTCTGAAAATTGGTTATGACAATAAACTGCACACAATTGGAAATTATTGTAGGAAAAATCCCTTCTCAGTTTGTTTGCATTCTGAATTTGACAGCACTTTGCAGTTAGTTTCACTTATCATCTGCATTATCAATTTCCTCCAGAGAGAAGAAAGAAAAAACATTTTCAACCAGAAATATTGACTTTCAGGAACTCTCAAACAGACTAATGCTGGAAAATGCTTCTACTTAAAAATTCAGTTAGCTATTATGCTGATGATATTGCGCATGTCAGCGTCCTCTTATTAATCAAACAAGTCTTTGTTGTCTTATTAAAATAAAAATTAGAACAAAGTTTTTGAAGAAGGTTTCTGACAAAAGTGTTTGCATTTTTACCTGTGTATGGCTATCAAAGTGCTTCACAATATTTAAATAGCTTTTTAATCCCTTATATGATATTCTGATTATCTGTTTAGTTTGTCTTTCAAAAGTTTCTGGCAAGGATTATAAAGGTTTGAGAAAGTTTGTTACACATTACAGAGCTGGGAGAGACATTTTGTTCATCATGCCGGTCTCCTGCATATTTGTATGTTCTTAGACTCTTAGTTGCTCGTTCATGGACAACTACTGTGTGCCATAGGCAAGCAGAGCAGTAACAAGGTACATACAGGTGGTGCCTCACATCCACGGGGGTTCCGTTCCTGGAACCCCTACAGATGCCTAAACCTGTGAATAATGAAATTCAGGGCACCCAAACTTCCAAATACAACTGGAGCTGTGTCTGGTTGCGTCCAGAGGGTTTTTGAGGCCTGGGGAGGTTGTGCATGGCCTCTGCAGGCCTTCAAAAGGCTCTTGGATGTGGTTTCGGTCATGTGTGGGAGACTTACAGCCCAGTCCAGAGCTGCCTGGAGCACACGGCTGTCACGGCGCTGAAAATGGCTGCTGCAGCATCCATCGTGCAACCAGGCAGCTGCCAGTGGCTCATCCCCTCCAAATAAGGAAAGCAGCCCCCCAATGGGGCTACTTGATTCTGCGGCAACCCTTGGGCTGGTACAGAATCAAAGAGCTCCATGTTTGGCCACGCGGCTTGAGATGGAGATCAGGATCTGGTAGAGCTGAGCTCCACCGATCCCACCCTCCACCTGCTCCACTCCCTGACCTCTGTCTACCTTTCCTTCCCCCGGAACACTTCCTCCTTGCCTCCTCCCACAGCCCCACCTACTTCTCTGCTGCCCAATCGTTCAGGGGACCACCAAGTGGTGGACCACCAAGTTATCTCCCAGCACTAGTCTAGCGTCTGCTGATGCTGGGCTAGCTTCGGTGCTTGGCTGGTGCCATATGACACATTTGCAACAGTGCATGCCAGTGGTGAGCTGGCATATACTGCATAGGATTGGGTCCTCAGTGGGTCCTCAGCCGCTGGTTCGGAATCTGCAGTGGGTCAGATCCACAGGTCCCAAATCCTCAGACAAGGAGGACCTTACCTGTACATGGCTGATTTGAAACTGATGTCCTTTATTTGACTAAGCATATAGCAGGTTGCTGCCACTAATCTAATTTATGTGGTCAACTTTAATGTGCAACAATCAGTTTTTTTTGTTTCCCCCCTCCATGTTGGCTTTGGACAATTTTGGTTTTTTTTGGTAAGAATATAAACTTCTCTCCACATGTGTACTGTTTGTAATTGCATGAATACATGTATTTACATATTTTGCTAGTATGTCATTTTGTTCAGGAGAAAATACAAAAAACTGTGTTTTTTGCAAACCATATATTTTGCAATGTATGGCTGTTAGCTACAGTATTTGTTCAGATGCATTATCAACTAGATCATAGAGAGAAGTGATAAAAAATTCCATAGTCTTGTCTGCAGTTACCTTTTGCTTATAGTCATCTGTTTGCCATTTTTCAGTATATTCTAGGGTGGTATCTTGAATGCAGAATTTCAGAATGCAGAATAGAGTTATAAGCAACCTTGAAGGTCATCTAGTCCAACCCCCCTGGCCGTAGCAGAAAATCCTCCTAGAGCATCTCCAGCAGGTGTTTGTTGAGCTTCTGCTAGAAGATTTCCAGTGAGGGAGAATCTACCCTCTCCCTTGGCAATCTGTTCCACTGCCGAACTGCCCTTAGCATCAAGAAATTCAATTGGAATCTTTTCTCTTGCAGTTTGTACCCATTGGAACTAGTTCTACTTTGAGAGGCAGTTGAGAACAAATTTGTTCCTTCTTCCATATGACAGCCCTTCATATATTTGAAGAGCACTGTCATGTCCCCTCTCAACCTTCTCTTCTCCATGCTGAACCTACTGCGATCCCTCAACCTTTCCTCGTAGAGCTTATTCTCCAGTTCCTCTGATCGTCCTCATCTGATGCTTGTGAGAAAGGTTATACCTGTTTCATGACGAACTATTTCTTAGAGACAAATTTAATGTGAAATGTGCCATTGGCAATAGTTTTTCTGATCTTTTAGCAAATACTTTGCTAAATTGAGGAAAATTTACATTTCTGTTTAAAATGTACAAAATAACTGTTTCTATAAAAGGAAATGTATTTCTGGAGTTCATTTATGCCCATTTGATCTAGCACACCTAATGTATGCTACAGTGCTGGAAGCATGCAGAAATGTTGCTCAGATTTGTAGGAGGATCTATGTTCTCAACTCTAGAATATTAGCACATGTTACTATTAAGACACCCACATGTAATAAAAAAATCTCTGACTAAGCATGAGTTCTTCATTTAAAGAACTACACAGATAATCAGACCTGGTGTGTATTAACAGGATAATGTCAAAATTGAGAGTGGTGTTAATTAAAAAAACTAATACAGAAAATGCAAAGAACCACTTTCCCTTAAAATACATAACATTATATGATTCACAGTATATTTATGGGACTAATGAATATAGTGTGCATATGAAATGTCACATGAAACACTGTAAATTCAATTGCTGTATCAGTTTGCAAAGCACTTCATAAAAAATAAATCTGTATTGTAATTGGAAACTACAGTGCTTCAGGTGAGAACAGCAGCACTATTATAGAGCACAAACAAATGGGTCTGAATTTTTTAAATAGATGTTTTAAGTGCTGTTTTTTTCCAGTCAGTGCTGTTTGAAATTGCAAACTAGTAACAATGTTAATGCTTCACTGAAAATTGCTCCCAGTACCTTAGATAGCATGGGAAATGTGTTTTCACATTCTTGGCATTAAATATTAATATTGATATCAAAACCTTTTGACCACAAAGAAATGCTAGAACTAGCTTTGGAAAGGAGACTTTTTGATTAGGTGAAGTATAAATAGACTTGCTTAAAACTTAAACTGTATGTTTAATCATCTGATCATAGAGAAATCTGTTTCTGTGTTCTATAGATATCCTCCTTTGAGAAAAGTCATAAACAATGGATGTCCCATCCCATGTCTTCCATTTGTTTTAAATCTTTAATGGGCCACTAAAACATTTGTAGACCTCAAATACCTTTCTGAGATTAAAACAGATTGTCTTACAGTGCAACCTTATGCATGTTTACTCAGCAGTAAGTCCCACTGTGTTCAGTGGAACTTACTCCCAGGTGACCGTGTATAGAATTGCAGCTTTACTAATTTATATACAATCCTATCTTCCACTGGTGCACACAATGTAGGGTCACCACTGCAGCATTCACTGAATCTTGCATGGCGATTGGGGACCAGGCTGACTGGCAGAGGTTAGAAAAGAACAACTTTACTTATCTTCGGACTGCTGCATGGTCCCCAATGGGATTCCTCAGTATGCTCCAGTTCTGTAGCTGTCATAGCTCTGAGGAGCTTGTTGGAATTTCTAGGTATGGTGGATGCCAGTGCTGAGATCCACCTCTGGCCTGCCCTGATTCCCAACCTTCCAGTGGCAGAACCCATGCTGGCAGCTGGTCTGTGCTGCTGATGGCAGTGCTGCACAGACTGGTAGAGCAGCTGCCACAGTGGTGATTCTCACAGTATGTTGGCAGACCTTATGGTATGCTTGGCATACTGAGAGGATAGGATTGAGCCATTATTTTAGCATAAGCTTTCATGAGCTAGAGCAGGGGTGTCTAAAGTTTTTGGCAGGAGGGCCACATCATCTCTCTGACACTAAGTTGGGGGGCCGGGGGGGGAATTTATTTACATTTCAAATTTGAATAAATTTACACAAATGAATATATTAGAGATAGAACGTATGAATGAATGAAGGTCTTGCAATAGCTCAAGGCCTATAAAAGGCCTTGTGCAAAGCAAGACTGGCCTTTCCTTTGCTGCCACTACTGCATCACAGACGTGAAACAGCAAGCAGTGAAGGAGCCCTCGTCTCACAGCTCACGCTAGAGGTCAAACTTGGCCTTCACGCTGAGAGCAGTTGTGTCAGGCAAGTGCGGGCTCCAGCAAGTCTCCGGAGGGCCAGAGGTCCATTGGAGACTGGGGGTTCCCTGTGGGCTGGATTGGGAGTCCTTGAGGACCACAAGTGGCCCCAGGGCCGGGGTTTGGGCACCCCTGAGCTAGAGCCTACTTCATCAGATGCAAACTCAGGAAGCAAGGCCATCAAGGAGCCTTTAGTTTCACTGACTACTAGAATATTCTGGGGATATTGCTGAAAGATTTTTCACCCTTTTAAAGTGCATCATAAGTACATTATGGAACCACAACTATTTTCCAATGTGATGTGTGGCAAATTTAAGACTGGGGCACACAGGCTAGTTGTCATTAAGGTGGCACTGAAATGGCCTAGTCTTGGTGAGTGTTCTTTGCTCCAGACATAATGTAAAGAATCATAGAGTTGGAAGGAACTTGCAAGACCATTGAGTTCAAGGCAGGCTATTGCTGTATAGTTTGTACCATCAAGAAGTTCTTCCTAAAGTTTAATTGAAATCTTCCTTCTATAACATGACACCTCACCATCTTAGTTGCCATCCTCTGGACCCACTCCAATTTGTCAATATCTCTCTTAAACTTCAGCACCCAAAACTGGACATAGTAATTCAGGTAGGGTCTGACTAAAGCAGAAGCCAGCAGTACCATAATTATTCACAACCTTGTTACTATACTTCTGTTAAAGGAGCCTACAATTTAATTCCCAAACTATAGAACTATTTACTGCACACATCTCTGCCATAATGTACTGAGTCCAATTTGCATGCTTCTGTTTCACATTTCTGACTGTAGTTGGAACTGGCAACCTGACAGAGGAGATCATAGTTTCATTTGTTATGTCTGAGGCAGTGGACTGTGGTTTTATGGTATTCCTATGTCAGTTGCAATATGTGTTCCACCCATCCTAACACCTTGTTCAGCTTTTCTTTTCCTCTTGGTCTGCTCTTGGGTTAGCATACCTTTCTTTTACTTTTTGGTAATTGAAAATCTACCTAGAGATGCCATTAATTAATAAATACAGGTGCTTACCATAAAGCCAATGGGCAGAGATTGTAACAAGTTGTTGAAAACAACTTGAATTGAACAGAGTAGGATTTATCAAACCATGTTGGAGCCCTCAGGAGTGAGCCCAGTTGTATATGTTATGATGTCTAACTCTGTTCTATCCAGTTAACATTACACATCCTTACTGGAAGGTTTTTTTAAGTGGAAAAGGAAGAATGTATGGTGGAAGGAGTTTTGCTTGCAGCAATACTTCTTGCACTTTTGAGACTTCCCTTCTCTTCTTTAACCCAGTTCTAGACATGATTAATGCTCATTTTTATCTTCAGCATGCAAGTATCTGTATAGTTCTAGTTCAGGTTTATGGTATCTATAACAACATGGCATTTGTCCCTGCAGAAATTGCTTGCTGTGCAAATTACCTTAGCAGTATGTATATTCAATTAACATAAATTTCCTAGAACACCTGTATATGTAGGTTTAGCCATTTTCTTTTTGGGAGTATTCTGTAAGTCACAAGTATTCACCTCTTGAACAGTTAATTTATTTAGTTCAGGAACTGAAACTGGATGTCCTGACAAGGGGATAAAATGTTTATTCCATTAAGATTTCTCTGTTGTGTTCTAATTTAGTGGAATACCTCAGAAGTTCTCCTGAGAAGAATGAGCGAATTCAGGCATAAACATTTTATTTTTCTGGAAATGTGGCGTGAATTGAGACATTTGGCTTTCATTGTGGTATTCCCAACTTCATTTATTCAACTCTACCTCTCCATGGATACCCAACCCCCTTGCCCCAATACTCTCTAGTAGGACATAATAATAATAATAATAATACAGGTTTTTCTATACTGCCTTTCTTGGTCCTCAGATTTCTCCTCAGACTTTATTCAAGGCGTTTTACATAGGCAGGCAATTTAAATCCCCGTAGGGATTTTTACAATTTGAAAGAAGGTTCTATCTTTCAAGAAACCACAACATTCAGATGTTTCTTTCTTGATCTGGTCGCACATTCTGGCCTCCATCCTCCCATGCTCAGAGCAGATGGAATAACTCAGCTCAGCTTGTCAGTTGCTTCAAGGTCGCACGGTGCCGGTGGCCTCGAACTGGCGACCTTCGGATGTTATCTTCAGGCAAATGGAGGCTCAACCCTCTAGACCAGACCTCCTGCCCTCTAGACCAGACCTCCTGCCCTGACATGGGGCAGAATGCCTGACATGGGATTCTTGTGTGTTTAGGACAAAGCATTGGTAGTGCACATTGAGGCAAGTGGTAGTTTCTTATTTGTTAAGAATTAAAATATGATTCATTTATTGGATTATAAGTAATTATTCTGATTAAAAGCAACTTCAAGCCCTTGGTCTTGAGTAAAAAATTACACTTGTATTTCTTCCTTGTACTTAGTCAAATGATGAACAGATGTAATTTGACAAGGAGTCTTCTTTCCATATGAAATGCTAGATATTGCTCGATGGTGTTATTTCACGAATATGGTTCTTTCTACTGTCCTAATGTCTTGATAAAAATATTTATGGAATTTTAACTTGTTGAAGCAATTCTATTCCACTGGCACTCTGAAAATTTCTGTTGGACACAGATTTGATTCTTCATTATTGTCCTATGCTTGGAGAAATGTAGGTGCAAATTGTTACGAAAGATGTGAGTTGCTAGACAGTCTAATTCGTTAGCATTTATGCAGTTACTTTTAGTAATTAGCACTTTTGTGAATTCCAGTGCACTAATAACCCTTGGTCATAAGGTAGTTAACTGCTAGCTTATTCTAGATCAGGGCTTCTCAAACTGTGGGTTGTGAACCACTTGGTGGGTCCCGACCTGATTGTGAGGGGGTCATGAAGCTGCAACTGACAAGTTGATAGCAGATGAACAAAATGCATTGAACCCAGTTGTGGACCTACCATTAGGTAGGGTAATAGGGCAAATGCCCCTGGTGCGAGCCTCTCTGACCCCGCGGAAGCCTCTCTGAGGCTCCCGACGGGGGTGGAAACTGTGCTTCCAGTTTCCCGGAAGAACAGTTTATAGCATCAGAGAACCTCATAGAGACTTCTCCGACGCAGTCCTGGGTCATGCGAGGCTCTGTGAGCCTCAGGTGAGGGGGGTGGACTTTTGCATGGGGGGTGGCAGCGATAGTGCCAGTGGGAGGGCACCATCACAGACCTTTGCCCCGGTAAGGGGTTGGGGAGGTCTGCGGCTGATTGAACCATATGGAAAGTGAAAGTGAGCGATACTGCATGTTTACTCATAAGTAGATGAATGTGCCTTGGTCCATTGTGAAGGGCAGACTGAGAGGAATCCAGCACCACCAGAATGATCCTGTTCCAATGAACGCAGTCCCCCCTAAACACCTGAGAAGGAAGTCCCTCCCTCCAAGCTGACAAATGTATCGAGCCCTATGGGAAGCAAAACTAAGCCACACATTCTCATTTACTCATGAGTAAGCAAACGTGCCTTGGCTCCTGTGGAGTCCTGATTCTATGGAGAATCTGTGCGCCAGAAGGCAGCCCCCCCCCCCACCGTGGTACTGTAAAAAGAGGCTTGAGCTGGTAAGACTTTTTTCTTTTTTGGTTTTGTAAAGCTAGGTGAATCTTGATGGTGTTTAATTTTAAAATGTGGGTTGCAGTTCTAATAGGTTTGGAACCACTTCTTGATTGGAAACAGTTGTTGTCTTTTACAGCCCTCCTCCCCCCATGGAATCTCATTTCCTCTCCTCATCATTCTGGGGTTTTAATGGTGTTAAGAGGGAAGCTTTGAATCTCAATCCAGCCCATACAGAAAATATGTTGAATTTAAAATTGATTTTGTCCCAAATCACACTAAACTGGCTTAAATATAAGAATTTAAATTGGATAGGGCTGAAAATCTTATGGTGTCCTTTTGGGGGGGGGAGGGGGAGGTTTGAGGTTTTTGGAGGCAGGCTACAGAGAGAATGGTGGAACAGGGCTGGCTTCCCCATCTCATCTCCCCTTTCTTTAATTAAATTATTTCTAATTATACACTTTAATTATTTTTTGCCTACCTTTACAGGGAAAATCGCACACTTCCGGTGGATTCCAGATAGATTGTCATTCTAGAAAGTGGGTCTCGGTGCTAAATATGTGAGAACCACTGATACAAACTAAGCTTTGCTAGTAATGCTTATATTGTGCTCGTAACTTCTGTTAAGTGAAAGTATATGTTCCAGTACTATACTTGATTTGAAGGTTTTGAGTAATGGATTATCCATTGTCTATCTAGGATAGGCAATTGTTCCTATGACTAAATGCTGTTGGTGCAGAGTATTGTAGTCCATAGCCTCAAAGTAATATGCAGTCCTACTGAAAATTTTGGAAATTGGCACATTAAACAGGATTTGCATAAAGTATTATGGAATTCTACTGGTTAAGAATGGTGAATGAATTCATCCACCAGTTTGCAAAACACTGTGTTGGTTCCATTAGAGCATGCAGGGTACTCTCTGCACAAAACAGAAAATCCACTTTTATGCCAAAGATGATCAAATTAAGAGAAAACGTGAATGGGGCCTGTGACATTGCTCTGACTCACAGATGGTAGCTATAATGAATGAAAATGGATGTAGGAGAGCCATCAGCCTGTTTAGCTTATAGGTCACTGACACTGGTTGTCATAACAGTTACAATACATGCACAAACAAAATGTTTTAAACTTTGAATTACTACTTTAGCTACAGTCTAGTGTAGTAGACATTTATATGATTTTTTAAAATGCATGTCCAAGTGTGTATTTTTTTCAATGCTCTCATTTAAAGAACATGTTGTAGATTTTTTCTGTGTCTCCGTGAGCATGTGCATGTGCCCACACACCTCTGTTATTACTTGTTTCAAGTCAGCAGTACTTTACCAGCATTTTCTGTCCCCATCTTGTCTATTTTTACAACCTATAATTCAAACTTGCAGAGTATAAGACTTTCATTGCCTCAGCTTGTCTCAAAATGTTGCTATGGTAGGTATTGTTTTCCTAAGTGTTCAAATCTGTTGACTTGGGATCTAATCAATTTTATTCTTGGGAATATTTTTTTTCTTTTGCCCTGGGCAGAAAATTGCTACTGCATTTTGGTAACACATGTTTAGAGCTTTGCAAAATTATTAAATAAAGATTTTTCAGTGGTTATGTTTTTTCCCCCCACATGGGGATTACATTTATAAGACCAAGTATCCTTGGAAGAATTTCAAGAATTTGTCACATCATGGTGACATTTCTCTGTAAAAATTACTGTGCAATCTCAGACTAAATTACTTTTGGAGGCTCTAGCTATAGTCTTCTGTATCCTAGGGTAAACACCATTAAAGGCTTGTAGCTTTCTAGTTGTTTAGGGTGTCTTTATAAAAGCATCATTTCCTACGCGCTGTTCTCATGCATTGCAAAGGAGTATCATTTTTCTCAACGCACAGCAAGCATTGAGGTCAAATTGGTGCAAAAACAGGGGTGGTTGAATGTTAGCTGAAGTGTGTAAATGTTAACGGAACTAAAGTCATACTGAAACTGTGGTGGGAGTAGAATTGGGAGGGGGAGAAAGATAGCATAAGAGAAGAAACTATTTTATTGGCTGCTAATAAAAAACAATGTGTCTTTCACCTTTGAATAAAAAGTAAGCGCCGAAGCTTTCCATTTTGATGTATTATAGCAAAATATTGCTCAAATGAATGGGAGTAAATTTTCTTGTTTTGCATCTTGTATATGATTTACATTTTCAGTAACATTATAGTGTTCTATCTTTAAAGGTGTTCAGTAGAAAACTGCCTTCATACGTTATGATATAAAGTACCTTATTCTGTGTAATTTTGAAAATATTCTGCTGCTGTGTGTTAACTTTATTCTGCATTTATTATGCCATTATGTATCATATGTAGTTAAGACACTGAAACATTGGGTTTGCAATGCTAGTTATAGTTATTTTCAAGCACAGTAGTTTTTCTGAGCAAGTCAGCAATTGTACAGTTTCCAGCATTCAAGGACACTTACAGCCCAATCCTGAGCTACCTGGTGTCCAGGGCTGCAGCAATGCCAAGATGGATGCTGCAGTATCCTATTGACACTGGTCAACCACCTGTGGCTCCCAGTGGCTCCTTGGGGGAAGGGGACATTTGTCCCCATCCCCTGGACAAGGTAGGAAGCCCCATAGTGGGCTACTTGACATTAAGCCAGCTGTTTAGCTGGTGCAGAGTAAAGCAGCCCTGTGTCCGGTCGGGAGGTCTGATCCGGGATTATGCATGCAGCAGAGCTGAGCTCCACCAGTCCCGGGATATTCAAATGCATAACCATATCTCTATTTGTCATATTAAGGGGTAAAAATAAAAAATGTATAGATTCCTATTGTTGCATTCTAGCATTTGTTAAAACATCTCCATGATAGCTTTAAGCCATTTCTGCCCAATGTTGCATATACACATCGGGATCAAATGTGTACACCTGTGGGATGGGCAGAAATGGGTTAAACCCAGTTATTCTCAAACTTACCAGGGTCATAGCACCCCTGCAGCCTCGTTTGCCCGGCTCAGCTGTGGGTATTGAGTCCCAAGGGTCACTTACAGGTGTGCCACGGGATGTCGCCGGTGGCCCCTCCTATTGGCTGTCCTGGGTGCTGCCCTCTTGGATTGTGTGATACAAGGTGGTGCCTCCCAAGTCGCATGAGATCTTGTGTGATCCAAGATGGCGGTGACTAAATTTTACAATATTTGGGCACTGCCACCTTGGATCATGCAATTGAAGATGGCAGCACCCAGGAGAGCTGGGGGTCCTGAGACATCCTGTGGTGCCCCTGGGAGTGTGCTGTGGCTCTGTAGGGGCTGTGATGCACACTTTTGGAAACTGTTGTCATCCACCGGAAACACCGGCCCATAAGTCGACCCCACAGATAAGTCGAGGGCAGGTTTAAAGCCAAAATCATGGAATTTTCTATGACCCTCGGATAAGGTGGGGTTTAAACCTAGAGGGGTGTCTGACTATAGTTTTGTCTGATTTTACCTGAGGCCAGATCCTGAAAAATAACTTGCCAGTAATTGTTATCTAAGAACTGTACAGTCTCTATTAAAAATATAGTAAAAGATCCTAAGATACATTTTTATTCATTTACTTTTAAAATTCTGGTCTTCACCACCTTTTTGTAAACACCATCAGAGTAAGTGCACTGTAAACAATATGCCAGGAGAACCATTAATCAAATGCTTCTTTAAAGTCCCTGGTGTGTTAAGCCAGAGGTTCAACATGTAACATACAATTTATAACACATAACTGGGAGTGTGCACAGTCAAGAGGCAAGCAACAAGGACTGAGCATGAGTGCAGCTGCACATAGTTGCAACCCTATTTACTCAGAAGTAGACCCCATTGCTTTCCATGGGTGTTATTCTTAAGTAATGGTGCATTGAATTGCCACCTGGGACTGTTCCAAATGGAAATGAGGATTGCATCCTGGTGTTTTAAAAACCAGACTCCTAAACCGAGGGGTGTGTGAAATATTTTGAAAATGACTTGCCAGGAATGTTCTGAGGCAGCAGCAGAAAGAACACCAAGGAGGCATTTTCCCTTCTTCTCCAATCTGGAAGGGGGATGAAGGGGTTTATGGGAGTTGTGAAGAGACTTTGTGAGGAGTAAGTGCTGCACTTCCATAGCAGCAGCCCCTTACAGACTACAATTCCCATAAGCACCTTCACTTTCCTTCCAGTTTGGAGAAGAAGCTTAAATGGCTGCCTCTGAATACGGTAATTACTAGCAAAATTTCTCCTTTTTCTCTACCCCCTGTGTGGAGAAAAAACTTCTCAGCCCAGTCTCACCCCCCACTTCACCAGACAGCTGCTAAGCCCCCCAGAGGCTCCTGCTTTATTTGCTGTGTTGACTGGGGTATAAGTCGACCCAGGGTTTCAGGCTCAATTTTTAGGCATGAATTTTTTTGACTTATAGGTGAGTATATATGGTATTTTAATGGTATTAAGTCTCATTGAAAAGAGTGAGACTTACTTCTGGGTAGGCATGCACAGTTTTATGCTGTAAAATTCACTGGGAAAAATCAACCTATGTAACTTCAGTGGTTGTACAAATACATTTTAACCCCAGGAATTACAGCTATGCTTCAGTCCTGGACATCAACATTGTTGCCTTCATAGTTTTCAAGAACCAGTCCAGTGTCGTGGGTTCCTAGGACTACAGTTGTGCCCCAGAATTTGCGGGGGCTCTGTTCTGGAACCCACATGTACTACAAACCATGGATACATGGGACAGCCACCCACCCCTGTGCCCTGGTCCGTTAAAGGTTTTTCTGAGCTCTGCAGAGGCCACACGTGTTTGCCCACAGTATTTGTGGGGTTCAGAAGCCAGGGCTTCCCCAGCCCTTATAATGCTTTCTAAAGGCATAAAAATGTCACTTCTGGTTTTGCTGAAAAACTGGAAGTTGTATTTTTTTCTTCTAACAGTCATTCTGAGCCCTGCAGGCTCAGAAGAGCTTCCAGCAGGTGCATGGAGGGTGTGTGGGGGCTCCTGCATCTGCAGAATCACTAATATGTGAAACTGCGGGTATGGGATCCATGGATAGGGCCCCCCCCCGTAGTTTCATGACTGTAAAAGCAGTAATTATAAGACAGATATCAAATGGCTTGGTCAAGATTTTGCTGTGCTCAGAACACAGATGTCACCCAACCATCTCTCATATACATCTGTCTTTGTACTTATTGTGTGTCTTGCCTTGCTAAAGTGAATTGAAAAAGTAATGCATGACAGTTAGGTATGGCAACTCGCATAACAGATGAGACTTTGCTACCCCTTGTTGTTTAGGCTATGTATATTTCAGAGTCATTGTTGTGTCCAGGTGGCCTGGTGTCAGTGGTCAGCATTGTGTTCATTCATGGACACTAATATTCATGCTAAAAATAATTGGAAGTCCATGGTGTCAACAAGGGGAGCACTCTAGTCCCCCCTACCACTCTAGCTATCTCTTCCTCTATCCTGCTTGCTGGAAAGGCCACAGCTAGTCTCAGGGCAGAAGAAGAAAATGGGGAGAGCGAGCACTAGAGACTAGTTTAGTTTCTACTGTTCTACATCATTTCCTTCTCCATTCCCATGCCTATTTGCCTTGCTTTTTCAAAATCATGGGAAGGAGAAAGAGCCAAGCAGAAGAAAATATAGCAGTTGCAGATGTTACCAGCACCCAGTAAGAAAGAGCCAACCCAGAAGGGAAGGGAGGAAAAAGCCAGTCAGCCATTGCCCAAAGACACCTAAGTGAAGAAGCAGTGGGTGGGGGGGGGGAGGAAGGAGCATGCTAACCCAGGGAGAATAACATGTGCAAAGAGCTGTGAAAGCTTGGAAGTGTTATAGCAGTTCTAGTGCGCAGATGAAGTTGTCATCTGTGGAGTCAGACAATTGTATTGTCTATGCTGACTGGCAACTTCTCCCAGTCTTCCTTCTTCTTTGCAGATAGATGTGGACAATACTCTAACCAAAAATTCTTTTTTGCAAGGAAAATATAATTCCTAGTTGTATAGTGTAGTGAGTACATTGTAGAATGTGATTATGCAAATGTCATGTACACTGTTAGCTAGTGCCTGATGACTGTAGCAAATTATTGATGAATTATGCAATTCCCATCACATTTCCACATCATTTCATCAGCTTTTAAAATGTGTTTTTAAAGAAGTTATTCAGAGATTAAACTATTGACCAGTGTCTGTCACTAAGTCCAGTAATTTTACCAAGGATTTATTGTGCAACATGATGATGCCTGCTCCTGCCAGGTGTGCATTTAATAATAGTGTATTGTCTATTAAGAAGGATGTGGCTTAGTTGTTCAGTTTCAGACCTAGCAACCAACATTCATACCTTCATAAAACTGAGGCTAGGTTACTGCTTTGTATTTTGCATGACAATGGCCTTAATCTTGTTTCTGAATTATGCTTTTATTCATCCCTTCAAGGGGCTCAGGAGACCTACATCAATGATTTTCAGTCACTGTGCCATGTAATAACCCAGCAACAGGGTGGTGGGGCCAACAGGATCAACTGACTCAAAGGTCTTCCTAAAAGCTAGATTTTAACTGGACACCTGACAGCATATACAGGTTGTTTTCAAACCCTCTCGCATAAGGACCATTTCCAGCTTGTGCTAAAGAGAGGGAGGGTTGCATTATTCTGCAATTCCCACTTCGTGGTTCAGCCACATGTGCTACATGTCGTTTTGTTCCTGAAAATGCTCCAGCTCCCAGGAGTGATTTTTCAGGGAGGTAGGGGGTTGCAGGGGGAAATTGCTTCACATTGTGCCCCTCTTCTTTTGTACCAGACAGTGCAAGAGGGTTTGGATACAGTGCAATATTGAGTTTAATTCAGTGGTTGTCACACATTTAGCACTGGGACCCACTTTTTAGAATAAGAATCTGTCAGGACCCTCCGGAAGTGATGTCATGACCAGAAGTGACATCATCAAGCAAGAAAATTTTAATAATCCAAGGCTGCAATCCTACCCACACTTACCCAGGAGTAAGTCCCATTGACTATCATTGTTAAAAGAATATGCAAATTAGCTTGTTAAAAGTTCTGTAACATTTCCCCAAATGCAGTCACATATCAAGGTAGCATCAAGATTAATATATTAAAAATAAAATATTGAAATGAATGGGGACCCACTTGAAATACTAAGGCCGTGCACAATGAGGGACATATGGAAGAAGGTGGTCTTTAAAACATCCAGATCCCAAGCCATTTAGGACCTTAAAGGTAAGTAATAGCATCTTGAATTAAACTCGGAAACAAACAGTGCAGATTACATAACACCTGGTAGTGCCATTTTTCACTTGCTGAAGTTTCTGGGTGCTTTGCAAGGGCAGCCCCACACAGACATGTTCATTAAGTCTGGTGGATACTGAGCATGACCATGAAATGCTAACCATGCCCAGGTTTGGCATTTTCAGGTAAGGAAGCAGCCTGTATACCAGCCAAGGTGCACCTAGTCACTTCGAACATAAGAAAAGCCCTGTTGGATCAGACAAAGGGCCCATCTAGTTCAGCTTCCTCTGTCTCACAGTGGCTCACCAGATGGCTCAGAGAGCACTCAAGACAACATGATACCTATATCTTATTGTCACTCCACTGCATTCAGCATTCAGATATAACTCTAAAACCTGGAGGTTGCATACAGGTCTAACCTATACACGGATTTGACTCAATACGAATGGCCACTGCAAATGAGAGGGAATGTGCTGATCCCTGGAGAAGGGGAAAAATGCATCCCTTTAAAAGCAGTTTAAAAAACTGCTTTTTACTTTGTAGAGAGACAGTCATGCAAATGATTACAGGTATAACCTAATTATCCACAGATTTTTCTATCTCATCATGATGAGAAGTACCCTTTAAATTAAAGGAAAACAGTCCTTTAACAGTAGCCTCATTAATGTGAGAGAGGGCAGCTGGCTGACACTCCATCAATCATTCTCTCTCTACAGGCAGAAGGCAAACCCCTCTCTTCCCCCTGAGCATGTGAAGGAAAGCTAAATGGCAGTGATTAGCGCCTTCTCCATTCTTTCCCCCTTGATGGAGCTCTTGGTGAAGGGAGGGATTGCTGCCTCCTTGTGAAGCCTAAGTGCCTGGAGAGAGACTGAGTGCCTCTTGTGTGCATTTCAAAAGCTCAGCAAGGCTGATTTTTAATCACTGGAGCAAAGGGACTTTGTTTTTTAAATTGATTTGCTTTAGTGTGTGTTTTGCCATCCAAGTGAGTCCTGGGAACAGAACCCTTGTGAATAATGAGATTCAATCTGTATCTTTATTTATTTAAAAGATTTATATCCTGCTTTTCCCACGTTGAAGCAAATGCCCAAAGGTTGTAACCTGTGATGGACTTTTCCTCTGTAAATGTGTCCAGTCACCTTTTAAAGGCATCAGGGCCAGGTGCCACTGCAACATTAGATGACAATGAGTTCCACAGATTATGTGCTGGTAGAACTGTATTTCTTTTTATCTGTTCTAACTCTCCCACCAGTCACTGCTGCTACCTGAGATTTTCAAAGCAGCACTTGATCTAGGAGTATCCTGAAGCTGTTAATTTGATTCATGTATGCCTACTCCTAGTTCAGGCAATCAGCTAGAGAACAGTACTTCTGTGTTAATTGGATTGAGAGCCAATCCTATGGACTGTAAGTGTCAGTGCTGCAGTCGGAGTGCCAGCACTAGGTGTTATAAAAGCACTGTAAGGTGCTTTTTAACACCCAGAGAGTAAGTGGCACTGGCAGGAAGGCCTGCGCCACCATGAATGCACCATATCCCACCCTCTGGCCAAAAGGGCAGGTGAGTATTTTGGGGAGGAGGGGTGTTTCAGTGTGGAGGGGGAGTGGAAGGAAAGGTGAGTTGGGCCTGGAAGGGGGTGGAGATTGCGGAGCAGGTCTGTGCCGCATCCTAACTTCCATCCCAGGCCTTACTAGCCTTACACAGGGCGACTCGCTTCTGCACCAGCTAAATAGCTAGTCTGGATCCAAGGAGGCAAATTGGGCAGGCTGGAGCTTGACATGAGGTAAGGGAATAAAGGAGGAGACCTCCTGACTGCTCAGTTGCAGCACTGGTTACAGCATGGGCCTGGTGACCTTGGTGTACTAGTGCTGCATAGGATTGGGCTGTAAGTTTCAGTTTTCCTCCATCCAATCCCTACATACCATAGGGTCCAATCCCCACTCCAGCATTCTGCCAGAAACTAGAAAATCTCTTAAATATACTGTTTATGCAGTGAGTTAGGACAACAGCATGCAGGGAGGTGTTCAGTGGTTGCTCTGTAGCTTTGGAATTTTTTTCCTCTTGAGGCTTGCCAAAGGCTAAGCCTGAGTGCCTTTTGAAGGCACTGTGAGACCTTTCTGTGTTTTGGCAACTGGGGACAAGTAAGGAGGAGATGTGTTTTAAATTGCCTGATGTTTTCAAAATTACTCATTATCTGGTTTATATAAGGTGGCCTGTTCTCTGTGAAAAGAATGGATTATAAGTCTAAGTTAATAAAATAATTAAATAATGTTTACATTTTTACACATTTAGCTATAATACTATTTTGAATCCAGGCATTAGTCCAATGTGCCTTTTTGCAGACAAAATAAATGGATTCGCTGGGGGATTTTCTTTATGTGGAGCAAAAAAAAATGTTTTGTAGAGATGCAAATGGAAACAAATGACAATACATAAATATAGTGCATGAAAAGATCCACAGAACTGTTCTTTCATAATAGAGTGCAGCTTGTTTACTAGGTTCTTATTTGATGTGCACACATTTTCAATCTGTGGAATTTGGGCCAGAGTGTACCAGCATTATGCAAAGGGAAGATTAACAGCACTCAGTATGAAACTATGATCCACTTTACTCTTGATTCCCAGGCACTATCAACCAAATCAACAAAGAACAAAACTGGTGAAGAGGTCATGTTCATTTGCATCATTATAAAGGAAAAGTCTATCAGAGTAGTAAATCTCACCACATCTAGTGCATTATCTCTTAATCATCATAGTATGTGTAGAAAGATTATGAGTAGAGGAAACACAACCAGGAGAGTAGTGTGTTCAATGAAAGACCCAGCTCTTTTTCTTCTGCCCTTAAGGGGCCAGTAGCACTTAAACCAGATGGGTCAGATTCATACACTTGGTTTGACTTGACAACCTTGTGAATCTGAGAGCCTATGAGATGAGAGGCAATGGAAGTTGGTCCTTGTGCTCATCTTTACAGTTATGCCAGCAGAATGGTAATATGCAGATTGGTGCTGTTGCTTTTCTTGAGTTCCTCAGTTCAAGTAAAGTAGCAGCAAATATAACACATTACTAATGACAGTTCTGGCTCCTCTCCCTGTCCTCTGGTGTTAAGAGAAGAAGGTAACAGAGGAGGGGAGGGAAGGGCAGAGTTCAGGCATTTGAGCAGAAGCCAAAATAATACTGAAATAATTTTAAAGATGTAATAAGTACAACATTTTTGGTGTGTGCTTTCTTCAAGTATACCAGGAGAAACAACAAAAACTATGTTAAGAAAACTGAATAGAGAAATAAATCCTACATAAAAATGTACACATTACATCAAATATATAAACAAATACATATACATCAAATATATAAATATATTACTGTATATAGCTTTCAGGATATCGTTAGTGTTGGAAGGCATGATGATAAAAATAATTTTGAATAGAAGGAATGAGTGGCCACTCCCTGAATCTTTTTAAATTGCATGGCAGTTATTCAATGGTGGTTGGACATGTCATTTTGGAACTTCCTTATTTTATTAAGATGTCTGTTATTTCTCAGCAGAAAACCATAGCATGCTGGGTGGATATTTCAAGACTCAGGATTTTTACATTAAAGCAAGTAGGAAAAGGCCTTTGGACTTGAGTCTTTTTACAGTAAGTAAAACTTTTTATTCAGGCTTCTGTTTTTGCAGCTCTGTGTGCTGTTAATGCCTTACACTGCAATTCTATGCACATTTACCTGGAAGTAAGTAGCATTTATTTAAATTAGACTTACTTCTGAGTAGACATGCATAGAATTGCACTACTGGTGAATTGTACATACGACTAAGAAGGAACAAAAGATTGCATCTGATGTGTGCAGTACATAATTGAGTATTTTTCCTCCCAAGTATATCGAAAAGCTGCACTTCAAGGCTCAATAGATCAATGTGAGTAACTGCCTTGAATTGTATGAAGTTACTTATATACAGGTGCAGGAATCTGCTCCATCTGTCTTTTATCACAGTCTTGAGATAATTAGTTGGAGGTAGTCTTGTAACCATTTAGTTAGCTTGATACTGCATCACTGTAGATTTCTTTGAACTATCTTCTTTTATGGAAAGAAAAGAAAATCTTCCAATGATTACTGTTCACTGCATTTTCCTATGTGTAACCTTTCTTTGGAAGAAACATTCATGAATCAGACTCCAAATAGTGTTTAGATATAAAACTTTAGTGTACATGGGTTCCTGCCCAAGAAAGCTTTGTCACAGGAGGTTGATAGGGGCAAGACACAATGTGGTGACTTGTTTCTGTCAAAAATGTGTGGAAACTTGCCCTTAGATCAAAGAGGAGAAATTTGTTTGATTTGCTTTATACACTTCATGTTGTTCCTTGTTATGATAAAAGAGAGCTGTTTATTCACACATGAACTTCAGCAGTCTGAAAAATGTTTGATATAGCAGACAAAAGCTTTGGATTTTCAAGGCTAGCTAGGTTATTAGCCCTTCTGACAAAGTAAGTGACTAGTTGTAAGCAGTGGTGTTGCTAGGGTTCGCGTCACCTGGTGCGGGATGCCAGCGCATCACCCGCCCCCCATGCAGTGAACAACGCAACACCCCCGGTGGTGGGCATGGTGATGTACCATCACTCCACCCCGCTGGTTTTTTGGCTATACCTTTTGATAGAACAAAGACAGAACACATTCTGCATGAAATTACGCATTAATTGATATATAACATGATGGTATTATTCCTCCAAACTATGATTTTGTTCACTAGTGGTGTCACACACACCCCAGGGTGTCAACTTACTAACAGCTTATTGCAGCAGTTCTCAAACCTTTAGCACTGGGACCCACTTTTTAGAATGAAAATCTGTCCAAGACCCACCAGAAGTGATGTCATGATGAAAGTGACATCAGGCAAATCAAAATAAATAAGTATAAATAAGTAAAACAAATAATTAAATAAGCAGAAACCAGCCTGGTCCTCCAAGTGAATTTCCTCTGTAGCTTTCCTGCAATAACACCCCTCCTCCACAATCAGGAAGCTTTGCAGCCCTGTCCAGTGCAATTTAAGAACTTCTGTTTAAACCAGATCACTGTCAGGATCCACCTGGCTTTGCAAGTCTCAAAAAAGTTCACCTTAACAGCTGAAGCCTCTGTTTTGATCCTTTGGGGGGGGGGGGAGAGGCTGCCTTCTGGAGCATTTGTTGAGCTCCAGTTCCATCAGATCAGGACCATTCTGGTGGCTTCACATTCCCCTTTGCCTGGCCTGACCACCAGCCAAGGCACGTTTGCTTACTCACAAGTAAATGCGATGGTGAGGCTTAGTTTCGCTTTCCATAGGGCTCAATACATTCGTTGGCTTGGAGAGAGGGATTTCCTTCTCAGGTGTTTTTGGAGACTGCATTCATTGGATCAGGACCATTCTGGTGTTGTTGGATTCTTCTCAGCCTGGATGAAGGCAAGGTCGCTTACTTGCGAGTAAAAGTGTGATACAGCTCAGTTTCACTTTTCATAGGGCTCCTTACATTTTTTGTTCTCTGTTTTTTTGGCCATAACATTTGATAGAAAGGCACCTTGTGGGACAAGAAACCATCTTCTTTTTTCTATGTAAACCACTTTTGTGAACATTTTTGTTGAAAAGCAGCATATAAATATTCTTAATAATAGCTCAAACTTGCACATTTTTAGCATATAGAGAATGTGGGTTTTCTCACCAAAGCTCTTTGAATTATTTTATTAACCTACATTTTAATTTTAATGCACCCATCAATAATATCTTCACAATTATTGACAGAAATTTCTAGCCTACTGCTGTTTATCGTGGATGAAGAATATGATATTTTATTGACCCAGTAAAAATTAGGGCATAAATCACTATCTCTCTGCTTTTCCTCTATATGCAGTTGTACTACCCCTGTGGGGTTTTTCCATTATGGAAACACTGATGAGGCAAAATGTATCGCAGAAATGTGATAAATTCACTGAAGCCCTGGTTCAGCGTAATGGTCTACATTTTCCAGAAGATGCAAAATAAGGGTGATTATTCCTTTTTGGAACTCTTTTTACTTGTTAGGCAAACTGAGATATGGACTTTGGAACAGCATGAATAAGGAAAAACACTGTTAATCTATTATTTTGGCGCCTTTACCCCGTTTACCTCCTCTTTCTTACTTTAGGTCACATTAAATTAGCATAATGAGGCTGTGGCAGTAATGTGAGGAGGAGGAAAGCTAGTGACACTTAAAACTTTTATTTATGTCTGTATAAACATATGATTGGGGTTTGCTGCTTCTGCCAAGTGATCATAGATAATCTAAATCAGCCATTCTCAACCTTTTTCAGCTCATGGCACACTGACAAGGCACTAAATTTGTCAAGGCACACTACTGGTTTTTAATTACATTATTATGTTACAATTAATGTAATTAATATTTAAATTATTAAATATTAAATTAATAATATAACTAATACATTGAGGGTACAAGCCTAACCAGGTCTACTCAGAAGTAAGTCCTATTTTGTTCAGTGGGGCTTACTCTCAGGAAAGTGTGGTTAGGATTGCAGCCTTAGATCATTACATGACAATGAAAGAAATTCCCAAGAAGCTTGGAGAGGGAGGTGTATGTGTTTTCTGGAAAGGTATTGAAGTAGGTCTGTTCAAACTGTTATTAATTGATATGCTCTGATATGCCAGGAGGGGCTGGTAAAGAGAGATGAGACTGAGCATACTGAAGAAATGGGGGGGGTGAGGGGCAGTGAGGAGGTGTGGCTAAAACAAGTGCAAGATTCACTGGGGTGGGGGGGAGAGAGAATGCAGGCACCTGATTCTGGACTTTGGACGGTGGGGAAGAGGGAGGGGCGGGGCAGAAAGAGAGGGGTTAACTGCAGTTATGATGGGGGGATGTGTGTGCAGGAGGGGAGGAGGTGGGTGGGGGGGAAGAAAAGCATCACTTCTGCTCATGTATTCAAGAAAGAGTGCGACCAAGCCTCTGTGCGTCTACTCAGAAGTAAGCCGCATTATAGTCAATGGGGCTTACTCCTAGGTAAGTGTGGATAGGATTGTGGCCCAGCGATCTTGATGGCAAAGGCAAAGCCTTGCCAGTGGGGGCAACGCAGGGAGGGTCACTTTGGGGCTTTGCAGGTAAGGAAAAGGGTCTCTTAAGGATCCTTTCTAGCCAGCTGCTTCTGGCTCCGTACCTGCTTCCCATGTTCTGGCTCGCTCTCACTCCCTCCACGCTCTTGCTGCTGGCAGCTCTTCCAGGCTTCTCTGGCTGCCTGGCTGGCTGTCCAATCAGTGCTTGGGGCAGGCACCAGCAACAGCAGGTACTTTGCGGCTGCCCCTTTTTCTCCTGCTGCAGCGCGAGGCTCTGAGCGGCCACTTCTCGCGCACGCAGCTGCTACTGCTGCTGCCGCCGCTACCTGACTCCTTGGCCCCGCAGCATACCTGAGGCAGCCTCGCTGCGGCACAGTGGTTGAAAATCGCTGATCTAAATTGTGATGGGACAGAAAGGTGAAGTAATTTGTGTAGAGGGCACATAAGGTAATCTAACCCATAAATAATTATCCTGAATTTGGAGTGATAATGATATGAGAGCCTGTGGCATAGTAGCTAAGAGACTGATCTGTAAATCAGGTCTTCCCTGGTTCAAATTTCACCTCTGTCATGAGTTCACTAGGTAGCTTAACCACTCCCTTTGAGGGAGTGGCCTTGGCTTCCCAGCTCCATTATGGTGTTAATGATGCTTTACTACCTTAGAGTAGTAAACTAAATAACCATGGTTATTATGGTTAACCATAATAGTAGTAAACTATTTAGTAGTAAACTAAATAACCATGGTTATTATTATGGTAATAAATAAATGGTTATTTAGTAGTTAACTAAATAACCATTTAGTTATTTGATTTTTCTCTGTAAACCGCTTTGTGAACTTTTAGTTGAAAAGCAGTATATAAATACTGTTAATAATAATAATAGAGGATTATTGTAAGGACAACATCAGGATAATGTTTAGATGTAAAGAGCTTTGCACATTCAGAAAATACTATACATTTTATCCCACAGCTTTGTTTCTCAATTTTTTAAATTTATCTATTATATTTATACCCAACTTTTATTCCTTGGAATAAAACTTAAGGCAGTGTAAACAGGGCACCCATCTGCTCAGGACTGGCCTGTCTATGAGGCTAAGTGATGCTCAGGCAGGAGATCGGTGGGGGTGAGGAGCTACCTCTGTTGTTCACTCATCTATCTCCAGTGTTGGTTTGACTCCTCCTAGTCCCTGAATTGGAGAAGGAAGTGGGGGACAAAGTGGAAGAAGTGTGGGCAAGTGGAGAGTGGTAGTTAGATCATCTGCTCCTCTTCTTTTGCTGTAATTCTCCCTTCCCGCATATGTTTATCTACAACATAGTATAGTTGTATAGTTATTCCTGTATAGTTATTTCTTCCATCTGTTTCTAACTTCATTTTGGCGCATTTTAAAATCTTAGACTGGTCTCAGGATTAATTTTGGAAAAGTTCAGAGTGGTAATAGACTTACAGTTTGTTCCACAGAAACTGGCGTAGCTCTCTGGCCTGCATTGCAAACTGTTCTAGGAAACAGCCAAGGCACTGCAACACCACCTGCTGCAGATCTTTTTTGTGTCACTCCCTGGAGGCAAGAATTTGGCACGCAGTTTCCATGTGACTAGGCAGCAAGGAGGAGATGAGGAAGAACCAATATTGTTAGGTTGGACTATTGTATTCCTGCTTTTTATGTCTGATGAATTGTACTAAAAATGTTCTCAAGTTGATCTGCGAACTGTAACTCGGTTGGAATATTTCAACGGAAGCACCAGTTGAGCTCCAGTGTTTTTAACCTGAGTTAATTGCAAATAATTTTTGACTAATTCCACCCAGCCGGGTGGGGGGGGGGTTTGGTTAGCAGACGTTCAGAGTATTTAAAATAGCCATGGGCTCTTGCAATACAGCACTGAATGTGAGTGATACTGATACCTCAGCTATGTTCTTTGTCATTGGCAACATAAGTAGCTGACTTGTGCACAAATGATATCCTTTCCTTTGTTATGCCTTTGATTAATTTCAGTAGCAATCAATCTTACTGGAATAGTTCAGAAACACAATGGCTATAAATAAAGTATTAAATAGAAATGTTGATCACATGTGTTTGCTGAAATTATGTACTTGCTGATTTCTAAGTAAGCCCACATATGCAAAATTAAGTAATTTTGCAGAATACTATAGTCTGGTTTGTTGCAATATCTTGTGTATTTGCCTGTAAGGAGTTGAAAAGCTTGGTATATCGTATATCGTATCTACCAGTGCTAGCCATTTTCTAAAGTGGGTGGATCTGAGCAAACATCAAAACCAGATGCTTAGTAAGATCATAGTGTACACTTTTTCATTCCTGTATAAACCATTTTCTAATAGGAAAATCTTGAAGAAACTGTAAAATACTGACTCTGTTTCTATCCCATTGCCTTTGGGCAGTCAGTTGTATTCGGTAACCAGTTGTTAGTCAGCTGTTTGATGGATTGTTATATTTGGTGTTTATTACAGAGGTTTTTATCTTGTCCTCCTTCAAGAAAAGCACAATAGTTATATCTTGTAGAACTCTGTCAGATATTTGCCATAGTTGATAAGAACTGTTAGTGTTCAACTTTATAGTTTTTCTTTTTTTTGTAATTGTTTGACATTCTATATATCCATGAAATGACAAAATAAAAGTATTAAAAATAAGTGCACTCACTGTGGCTTACAAATACAAGTAAAAACAATATGAAACCCTCTAATGTCGTGGATAGTTTTTCTCTTAGTTGTTTCTTTTGTTGTACAGTACTTGCTGTGGAAGTAACTTGACCTCATAAATGTTTCTGGAGGGGTACATGATGTTTCCCTGGGTAGGTTGCAATTATATTCCAGTTTATATATTCCTCACAGAAAAGGGAGACTTTTGCACATTACAGAAAAAGATGGGTTACTGCAGGGTGACAATTTGCTTCCTGTAAGACTGAAAGTCTTTCATGTGTTTGAAAACGTCCAATTGTGGCAATGTCTTTGAAAGGTACTGGCTTGACCTTTTATCAACAACTCATTGCTATTGTAGTTCTTATTTTCCTAGACTGAACTTGATCAAGTATGGAAATTACTGCTTTAAATTAAGTCTGGTATTTGAATACAGTAGTTTGTCTCTTTTCACCTCTGTTCTATCAAATATTTTGTCACTTTGATCATGTTTGTTGTTTAATCTGTAATCTCTAACCATTAGAGTGTGATGGTAAGCATATAGCAGGATCTGTATACGTTATTTTACATAGGCTAGGATTGGCTACCAGTAGCCCAACAGTCAGTCTTTCAGTTGCCAGTCCAAAGTAGAGTGTATTGTAAATGTGGCTATGGGCCTGGTTGATAGTGTGCTTTGCGTATGAGGACTTCTGCAATGTTCCAGTAAAATTTGTTGTTGATGAGAGCCATATGCTGGACATAAGAATCAGGTTTGCCTCTCTTTTGATACTGTTTTCCCTCTGAATGTGGAGTTACCCCAGGTCATTTCTGTCATGCATGAAAGCAACAACAACAACAACAACAACAACAACAACAACAGTATTTATATACCGCTTTTCAAGCAAATATTCCTTGATAAACATGGAGGGATGCTTCATTTATAATCCCTAAGTAGTCACTCCAGTGTATCCTTTTCTTCTGATGAATATCAATAAATATTTAAACTAAAGGCAGAATGGCTGTCAATGGGCCTTTTATTTTTGTGATCTTATTGGTATACGCCATCATCATCCTGTTGGCATTCACATGTTATATTTCTTGAGAGACCAACTGCCACACCTAGCTTTTCATACAGGTGTAAACAGCTCAAATTGTTGTTTTGTGCCACTTGGGCCACCATATGCAAACATTTTTGACACTGTCTATCGCACATTGTTTGTGGGGGATGCATAATAGTGTGGTTTGAGTTTTTAAGAAGGGAGGGAGCAGGAGGGAGCATCAGGTGAAATGAGCTGAAAATATTAAGACTTGGATTACAACGCCAGTATCTTCACATGCTGATGATGATGTGTGGATAGATTGAGAAATCATATTCCCTGAATTGAGCAGAAAAGGGGTGGATACATATAGTACATATGACTAGCTCCAGATACTAAAAGAGTGGGTTGCATAGTGGTTTGTGGCCGCTGCTACTGATTCTGTAAAATGCATCCTTCTGTGCTGTGGGGTAGGGTGAGGTGTAGCAGGAGTTTGAACCCAATACATTTTGCTAAAGAAGCATCATTCAAAATTTCAGAAGAAATTTCCCCACTATTAAGACAGAAAGAGGAAGCTATCAGACTAGAGTCAAGACTAAAAGAAATAGGAAGTCAGAAATGTCTTTGCTTCCGTAAACTCTGGCATCTTTCTATCCTAATGTAAAGTCTTTAGAAAAGCATTCGTTTCTTCTTGAGATATTTTATTTGGACTTTTGTGGGATTCTAAGACTCAGTATCATTTGTAACCTTAGCCTACTGCTTTTAGCAGATTAACTTGGTTTTTGTTTTATGCACTTCGTTGTTGTCACTGCATTTTGACAAACAAGAACCATAAGTAAGGAAGGAAAGTACAACTTTCTGCCTGTTAATCTGTTAGAACAAATCTGTTGCTTTATTGCAGTGTGTTAAGCCCCGCAGCTTCTCTTCCCAGGCACACCTGCCAACATTTTAATCTATAAATAAAGAGGTTTTGGAAGAAAAATAAGACACACCTCCTAATGCTGTTGAAATATTTTGAACAGTTAGCTTATTTTGGCAATAATGATGAGGAAAATGAAAAAAATAAAATAGCTGAAGTTTAGTGGTTGCCTCTTCTCAATAGGAAAAGTTGACATAAGTATGGGCCAAGCAGTTTTGCTTACACTCAGATACTGATTGTACATCAGTATCTTAAAAGGACCTGGAAGAACTTGGGACCTGAATTTAAAAAGGACCAGAAAGAACATTGTACAAATTGACCCTTTTCCAAGTGAACTTCTTGCTTCTGTGACTACCACTGAAATCTTAAAATAGGAGTTGGCTGCGTTGGTCTATTAGAACAAGAACAAAAACAAAAAATCCTACTGAAAATTACTGAAGTCTTAAAGAATGCTAAATCCAGCCGCCTTCTTTTTCACACTCCCATTTCAATTAAGTTATTTCATGATCAAATTATTTTAAAACAATTTGTCTCATCTTAGCTGCCATAGTTTAGCACAGATGTAATTTTTGTTTGTTTTTAAAATACTTACATTCTACCTTTTGGTTCCAGTTAAGGATCCCCTAAAGCAGTTTACAAAACAAATTCTGAAACTCAGTCCCAACAAAAAATCAAATAAATGTCAAATGAGGCAGCCAATCTAATTATAAAACAGTATCAGTACTGTCAACTGAAAAAACCTAAAAAAACAAGCAGAACAGATATGTTTTTACCATCTACCTGAACACCAGCAATGAGGGGGCCAACCTGGCCTTGTGAAGAGGAAATTTCATAATCTCAGTACTGCTTCTGACAAATGTGTTTTCAGTGTCCCAATATCCAACAGCAGTAGGATACAAAGCAAGGCCTTGGATGAAAATAGCAATGGGCAGGCAGCTCATTCAGGAGAAGGTGATCTTCAGACATCATTCGACAGAGCTGTAATATTACCAACTGTGACTATCAGATTGGGAATGGATAACAGACTTGGTTGTCCCCTTGTCCCTTCTTCTCCTTCCTTCCCTTAACCATGGTGTTGTCTTATGGGGCTGAGCCAGAAGGAACAGAAGGTTCTTCTCATGCTTGTCATGGGGTTCTATCAGAGGTCCAAAAGCTACTGTAAACTTTCAGAGCTGGGAGGAGCAATATGTACAAAAGCAGTAAGTTGTACTGCACCTAGTATTGAGGCTCACTGCGTTTGTGTACCAACAGCAGTACTTGGACAAAACTGTTATTGGAATAAAATCTTATAAAATAACCTATATGTCAGCAATAAATATAGGATTCTATTGTAAGAATTGGGAATTTCAAGTTCCATGTGGCTAGATAACATGCACTGCAGTCTTACAGATTCCTGAACAGAATTCATTTCTCTGAATTGCTGAGACTTCCCTCACTTGTTATATGGATCACTGAACATAAGAACATAAGAACAGCCCCACTGGATCAGGCCATAGGCCCATCTAGTCCAGCTTCCTGTATCTCACAGCGGCCCACCAAATGCCCCAGGGAGCACACCAGATAACAAGAGACCTCATCCTGGTGCTCTCCCCTACATCTGGCATTCTGACTTAACCCATTCCTAAAATCAGGAGGTTGCGCATACACATCATGGCTTGTACCCCATAATGGATTTTTCCTCCAGAAACTCGTCCAATCCCCTTTTAAAGGCGTCTAGGGTAGACGCCAGCACCACATCCTGTGGCAAGGAGTTCCACAGACTGACCACGCGCTGAGTAAAGAAATATTTTCTTTTGTCTGTCCTAACCCGCCCAACACTCAATTTTAGTGGATGTCCCCTGGTTCTGGTATTATGTGAGAGTGTAAAGAGCATCTCCCTATCCACTCTGTCCATCCCCTGCATAATTTTGTATGTCTCAATCATGTCCCCCCTCAGGCGTCTCTTTTCTAGGCTGAAGAGGCCCAAACGCCGTAGCCTTTCCTCATAAGGAAGGTGCCCCAGCCCCGTAATCAGCTTAGTCGCTCTCTTTTGCACCTTTTCCATTTCCACTATGTCTTTTTTGAGATGCGGCGACCAGAACTGGACACAATACTCCAGGTGTGGCCTTACCATCGATTTGTACAACGGCATTATAATATTAGCCGTTTTGTTCTCAATACCCTTCCTAATGATCCCAAGCATAGAATTGGCCTTCTTCACTGCCGCCGCACATTGGGTCGACACTTTCATCGACCTGTCCACCACCACCCCAAGATCTCTCTCCTGATCTGTCACAGACAGCTCAGAACCCATCAGCCTATATCTAAAGTTTTGATTTTTTGCCCCAATGTGCATGACTTTACACTTACTGACATTGAAGCGCATCTGCCATTTTGCTGCCCATTCTGCCAGTCTGGAGAGATCCTTCTGGAGCTCCTCACAATCACTTCTGGTCTTTACCACTCGGAAAAGTTTGGTGTCGTCTGCAAACTTAGCCACTTCACTGCTCAACCCTGTCTCCAGGTCATTTATGAAGAGGTTGAAAAGCACCGGTCCCAGGACAGATCCTTGGGGCACACCGCTTTTCACCTCTCTCCATTGTGAAAATTGCCCATTGACACCCACTCTGTGCTTCCTGGCCTCCAACCAGTTCTCAATCCACGAGAGGATCTGTCCTCTAATTCCCTGACTGTGGAGTTTTTTCAGTAGCCTTTGCTGAGGGACCGTGTCAAATGCCTTCTGAAAGTCCAGATATATAATGTCCACGGGTTCTCCTGCATCCACATGCCTGCTGACCTTTTCAAAGAATTCTATAAGGTTTGTGAGGCAAGACTTACCCGTACAGAAGCCATGCTGACTCTCCCTCAGCAAGGCCTGTTCGTCTATGTGTTTTGAGATCCTATCTTTGATGAGGCAGTCCACCATCTTACCCGGTATGGATGTTAGGCTGACCGGCCTATAGTTTCCCGGGTCCCCCCTCTTTCCCTTTTTAAAAATAGGCGTGACATTTGCTATCCTCCAATCTTCTGGTACCGTGGCCGTTTTGAGGGACAAGTTGCATACCTTAGTCAAGAGATCTGCAACTTCATTCTTCAATTCCTTAATAACCCTTGGGTGTATGCCATCAGGGCCCGGTGACTTATTGATCTTTAATTTATCAATGAGGTCTGAAACATCTTCTCTTTTAACCTCTATCTGACTTAACTCCTTGGTTAGAAAAATGTTGGCTCTGTCTTGCAGAAAGTCTTTATTGCAGACAAGTTTCTTTGACTGAAGGAAATTGAAGCAATGTTAACATGAAAGTAATTTGAGTTTTTGTTCTTTTGTTTATTTCTCCTGTCTCATTTTGTAAACCTTACCATGCAATGAACAAAATAAATTTAAAATCTTAGCCTTTTTATGAGTGTCCAGGTCTTAGGAACTACATTTGTGGTAGAGTGCATTCAAGGAAAAATTGCTGTTCAGTTGGCTGTTAGCCAATTTGAGGCATTTCTCTGTAAAGTGATGGGCCATGAATTTGTCTGTAGAATTTCCCCCCCCCCCCCAGAATTTAAAGAATGTGACATTTGCAGTCCAGTATTTCTTCTTTCTCATGTCCACATTGAATTGTACAAATCTTTGAATGAATTTTTGTGACTTTTGCTTTCCCCCTACCAATTTTTCAAAGAAACTGAAAATTTGTTGGTGAGATTTTTTTAAAAAAATTGTCTTTTTACAATACCACAGACAGGCCCATACTGTATGCAAGAGCTCTGGGGCATCTACTGTAGCATATTATGTTGATTACTCCTACATGGAATTGGTCCTCTCTAATATCTTCATTGCATTTCAGATTATAGCCATGACTCATGCTATCATTTGGCCAACCAAAACAGGTCTTGGTTTTCTTTTGGGAACTTTTTAGGTCTTCAGTCATGACTTTTTTCCTTGAGAATTTTGCTTATGATGCAGAGCTCTCAACAGAGAGGTTCTGATTTTTAAAAATCCTTTTATTTACTGGCGTTGCATTCCATGTGAAGAAAATGGAGACGTGGTGGTAGATGACAGAGAGAAGGCAGAACTGCTTAATACTAATTTTGCACCCAAGGCCTGCCTTACGACAATATAGCCAAATTGGGTCCCACACCGGGAGTGCCCACGCTCTGGGGTGGTAAGAGTGGAGCATCTGCAGCCAGCACTTTGCTCTGTAGGTGACTTTCATGCTAAGACGTCACGAGGAGAGTGTGGCAAATTGAGCAGTACCACTGGACAGCTCTCTTTCTCCCCCAGGTCTAATTGGCTTCAAATTACCCTTCCTCCCAAAGCAGTTAGTTGTGATGCCACTAGTGGGTGCCTCACCACTGTCTCTCATCATGGTGAATAGGGAGAACACGCACGGGTGGGGGCTCCCACAAAAATGTGTTGCGTTTGGCCTTGCAGCTCCTAAGGCTGGCCTTGTTTGCACTTGCCTCCCACAAGAGAAAAGTGACCTGACAGTTGTGTTAACAAGGAACTTAGGAGCATCATGCCTCAAGACAGATAAAGAGATGGTATGGGAACATCTAGGTACTTTAAATGAGTTTAAGTTTCCAGAGCCAGATGAGTTTCTTAATGACCATGCAGATGTTATTTCGGAGCCACTGACTGTAAGCTTTGAGATCTTTTGGAGAGTGAGTAGGTGCTGGATGACCAGGTGGCTTCTATCTTTAAAAAAAGGGAAAATGAATATCTGGGAAACTACAGCTTGACATCAATACCTGGAAAGATCTTGGAACTGATTATTAAGAAGAATAACTGTGAGCACTTAGAAAATAATGGGGTGATTTGTAGGAGCCAGTATGGGTTTGTCAGGGACCAAGCTGTGCCAGACTAATCTCATCTCCTTTTTTTAACAGTGTGATTAGTTTGAAACTGTGGGACCACTGTGGACATGGTGTACCTAGATTTGAGCAAAGCATTTGCCAAAGTCTTATGTGAAATCTTTATGGATAAAATGGTTAAATGTGGACTAGATGGTACTACTGTCTGGTGGATTCAGACTAGTTGAACCATCATTCTATTGAGTGGTATTAAAGGGCACTACATCAAACTAGAGGGAGATATTGGGTAGAGTGCCACAGGGCTGCTTCTTGGACTCTGTGCTGTTCAGTATTTTTATGAGTAACCCGGATGAGGGGTAGAGGGGATGAATATCAAATTTGCAGTTGACCTGAAGCTGAGGATGGGAGGAAATAGTTAACATTCTGGAAGACCAAATCAGGATTAAAAATGGGTGTGACAGGCTAATTCCCAATCCTGTTGGCTCTGGACACTGTCATGCAGAAGAAGCGGAGGACTTGATCTCTCTTACGCTTGAGGACAAGGCTAGAATCAATGGGTTGAAACCAGGGGCAGCCCATCCATTAGGTGAGGTGATGTCAGATGGATCAGTGGTGGATTTGGGGGGGGGGAGTGAAAGGTCAGCAGATTTGGAGTGCCCAGCATAGGCACAGTCCACACAATCAATTTTCTGCCCACTAAAAGCAAACAGAAGTTGGATCATCTGCCTCCTTGATCCTAGTGCAGTTTCTGTACACAGAAGTGCAGGACTCCTGGTTTGATTTGCAGGGGCCATGAAAATGAAGAAGCTCTTCCTTCATTTGTGTGATCTCTTTAAATCAGACTGGAAAGTCTTTTTCCTCATTTGAAGAATCAGTGCCAGGTGCATGGTAAGATTTGAGGCAACACTGAATGGTTTTCCAGGTTGTGCCACCCATGGTTGAAACTACAGGGAAGTAGATATAGGCTAGACAAGAGGAAGAAACTGTAAGATTTTGTAAGTACTGGAACAGTCTGTTTTGTACAATTGTGGGTTCCCTGAAGGTTTTCAAACAGAGGCTAGATGGCTAACTGTCAGAGATGCTATAGTCACTCATACCGAGCAGGAGGTTGGACTACATGACTCTAGTCCCTCCCAACTCTAATTTTCTGTGATTTTAACCACACCTAAACTGGAGCAGATGGAGTGTTACATGGGTTCTTAAGCTGCATGGTGACAGAACTGAAAATGATTATTTCTTTAGATATTCAAGAGAGAGCAAATCTGTTAATTATTAAATTAGATATTCAGATCCATGCTGGAATCACACATTTCTTTTTAATTTTCAAGTTGGGCTGCTATCTTAAGACTTGAACCAACAGAATATCAGGGTATCAGACTATATATTTTTAGCTCCCATGTTGGAGGAGACCCATGGAAAATATAACAGCAGCAGACCTTAAAAGGTCAAGAAACCAAAAGAAAAAGATGTAAAAAAAAAATCTTTAATGTGATGTGCAACTTCTGCACTGTTCTACTGTGATGTGTTAGATATGGTTTATCTTGCCCAACATTTTTGCCAGGAACCAGACCTACAATATTTTGCTAGTTCAAGCTGTCCCTGGATCTTTGATTTTAAAGGAGATCATAGTGATTTACATTATGTGTACACTGCACAACTACATGGTATATGAGTATTTTGTGTATTTGTGCCTGAATACTTTGGTAGTTATGTGAGACCATGCCAAGAGAACGGTCAGGTTTGGCTGTATCCTGGAATTGTGGCAAGACAGCTCTGACACCCAAGTATCCACTCAGTCTTTTCCTAAACATTGCAACCAGGGATGAAGTGAATGACATGGAATGACATGGAGCAGGTCATTATCAGCCGTTGTGTTCCATCCTATTTCACACACCATAAATGCCATAAATGAATGGAGAGGTTCATAGTCATTTTCAGATGCAGTATCTAAGTAGGGACTCGCATAATGTCATAATGCTGATGCTGTCAGATGAATCATAATGCTTGCACTTTTCTCCACTGCACCTTACCCCATCTGCCTCACTTTTATTAATATCAGTATGCATTTAAGAAGTATTATTTCCTTATCTCACGTTTGAGATAAATGCATTCATGTTATTTTAGTCTTTGTGACGGGAGAAGGGAAACATGCATGAAGGCTACAAGCTTTTGATGCTATAGGTAGTATTGGGAACAAGGACAGAGTATGATTATTTTCTAGACAAATGGAAAAGATGACCTCTTAGCATTTGTTGAAGTCATAAACATAACCCAGCCTTTAATTTCTGTGCATGAATGCTAGTTCAGCTATCTGAGTGGAGAGATGTAACAGATGTCTTGATAAGATCAGATGCAAGAAGGCCGAATATCTCTTTGGTCCAGTCTGTAATATGGTATTTGCATGGTTTCACAAATTTATTGTTCCGCATAGTAAATAGTATTTTCTACTATTTCCCACTCCCCTTCACTCAAAGGGTAAAGCCAGTCTGTTTTCTTAAGTCTGTTGTACTACCCCATCACTCATGGCTAGCAGTTTGAGAATCCAACCACAGATTGCTTGTGAAATACTATTTAGAAAACATTTTCATTAAAATGATTATGTATCAAATTGTGTTACTTCCTCAAGGAAGCTTAGTTTTAAGCAGTGGTTTTCAAACCTTTTAGCATTGGGACCCACTTGTAAGGATGTCAGTCTGTCCTGAACCCACTGGAATTGATGTCAATAACCTGGAAGTGATGTCATGGCTGGAAATGACATGATCAAGCAGGAAATCAATTAAATCAATCAAAAGTTTACACTAAGTATAAGTTCAAAAATTTAATTGAAGAAGAATGCTCCTAACCTTCCCAAGCAGTTGATCTGTTAAAATAATTTTTTCCCAAACATCCCAAAGACTGAACTCCTATCCACTCTTACCCAGGAGTAAGCCCTGTTGACTATCATTGTTAAAAGCATATACATAGTAACCTGTTAAAAGTACTGATCTGTAACATTCCCCACATGCTATCACATACCATGGTAGCACCATGTGTAATATATTAAAAATAAAATTGACATATAAATGAATGGGGACTCACCTGAAATTGGCTTGTAACCCATCTAGTGGGTCCTGACCCACAGTTTGAGAAACTGTTTTAAGGGATTCTGTAGCTGTGCACCATAGTGTTTTCATTTGAGAAGATATTTCCCTTTGTCCACTAATGCCTGTAAGTAAGGAAGATAGATTAGATAGTCAGTCAGTGCTCAGGGTTCTTGCCAGCTATTTTTCACAGTGCCATTTCCTTTGCTAAAGGTCATGTGCTTGTGTAAGCATACAAAGCAGTAACACAGAGGTAAAAGTAAAAATGTGAAAGAACATTTTTTAAACTCATCATCATCATACATGAAAAATGTTTGTATCCAGACTGCGTTGGGATGGAAGAGAATCTATTTAGAAGATCTTTCTGCCACCTCCCAATTCTCACTTGGATGCCTAGTTTTATGTCAGCATTCAGACTCGTGGAAGGGGACCATAAACTGTGTATGTGAAGGGCCTTGCTAGTAAGTTGGAAAGAGAAGCCTCTGTGAGAAGTGAATGTGTCCAGAGATGTTTAGTTTAATGTGATTAATGATGGAAGACAACATTTAATAGTGATTGTTTTTCATAAGATGAAAGTTCAAATGAATATAATCTGTGTGCAAATTCCAGCATTTGTAGGCTGATCTCATATGTAACAAATTTGTATGTATCTGATGGCTCTATCATATCCCGCTCTGCCAATGCAGCAGTGCTAAAATGGAAATCTCTGCATCCTATGGCGGTTGTGGAGGTCTCCACTGGGTAAGGGAACATTTGTTCCCTTACTTGGTACTTAAACCTCCAGGCTGTGGAAGGGTCTACTCGGACCTGTGCTAGCTAAATAGTTGGCAAGGGTCTGTGTGGACCTGCATCTGCTGTGGGATCAGGTCCAGGAAGGGGGATAGGATTGATGCACACTGAATTTTCCTTGCAGTTTCTTCCCTGATAAATGTACAGGCCCTTATGAGTCCCCAGCTGGGGAACAATGAAAAATACTGTGACTAAAACCACTGTTAGTGATGAACCTTTATTTCTCTATTACTCTGGATTAGTTTAAATCTGTGTAGTTTGTCTCAATTGTGTGACTTGTGTCATGTGTTAAAGTACTGAAACTGTGTGAGCCTGTGTGTTCTAGTTTCTACAACTATATACTTGAGAAACCTTTTCTAAACATACTTTATAGATTCAGCAGGCAATTATAGCGGTCATGTTGACATTGATCATTTGTGAGGTGTTTTGTCCAGTTAAAATGCACTACATAAATTCTCCTCCTCCTCTCAAGGGAATATAACCTGTTGCCTATCAGTTACATAGTGATGAATGCAACAGGTAACTCTTGGAACAGCAACCAAGGCATAAAACAACAGAAACTGACTGCCCAAGCCCCAGCTTTGTTGGTTTTCTGCATCAGAGTTTGCACAGAAACGGCTTACCATTACCTGTAGAATGCAATACTGTATACAAATACAGTTGTACTGGCACTCCTTAGGCCAATATTTTGAATGGACAGGTCCTTTCCTGTCAAAAGCAGTTATATACTCTTTCATTGTTGAAAATAGTGAGGTAAGATGCACAGGCTAACAAGGGCAAGGTACTGGCATTTTTTCAGCTATTCCACACTGTTTTTGTAGGCTCTTCTAATTTCATTTGTATTTCTACATCTTACAACTTGATCCTCTGTATGTTTGCTTGGAAGCAAGTCCCACTGAAGTTGATGGGTCTTATGTCCAAATAAGTACTGGTAGGATTGTGGCCAAAATAAATGTTTTTGATGTTCTCATGTAATGTTCATAGCGGGAGGAGGCCCCTTCCCTGGGGTTGCCACCAAATGCGAGGGGCTTACCCGGTCGATGAACAGAGGTTGGCGGTGGATTAAGGGACGGGAGGCAGGTATAGTTGCTCGACACAGGCGGTTTAATTGCGCCAGCCGTTTTACATTCATGTGGACTGTTACGTTACAGCCCACCGTACATCACGCTGACATGTGCTGTCATTGGCTGGTAGGCTCCGGACCCAACCCTGCCCATTCTGTGACGGTCTTAGCCCGAGCTTTTAGCCCAGCCTCTCTGGGCCAGGGGTCAGGGTTCTTGAGGGCTGCAACCCTGCTGGTCAGGGTCAGGCTAGCTGGCCTTAGGGGGACTCCCCGATACCTCCGTGCTTGTCCCTCGGGCAGCTGGCCACCACAGGGTATAGTTGGCTGCGGGCCTTTGTCCTGATTACCCTGGCTCTCCAGGGGTTGCCCTCTGGGTCCAGGCTGGTCCGGGGTCAGGGAGATCTCTGCCCCAGCCTCCTCTCTCCAGTGTGAACCTCAGTCCTCTCCCTATGGAGGCCTCTCTCTTTCCCCTTAGGCAGGGGTGGGTTTCCCTCTCTCTGGAGAAGAGCCTCCTCTCTCTTCCCTCTCCAGGCTTCTTATGAGGCCAACCCCTGGGTTCAGCCAGCCCCACCCCTTCTGACCACTGTCTGCTTGTTGTTCCCAGGTGGTCCTTGCCCCTACTCCCAGGTAGGTGTTCTGCCAGGGACCCCAGTCCTGATGGCACTTGGGTCTTACCCCCGAGGAGGCCTCTACCCTAGAGGAGATCCCTGCTCCTGGGGAGCTTTTGGCCTCCCGGGCTGGGCCCAGGTGACATCTCATTTTATTTTTCTCTTGATCCCCATACGGGGTTTCCAGAGTACTATGAGTTTACTCCAGAATTGTGTTTATGTGAAAGAAAATGTCTTATGGCTCTGCTGCACATCAGTTTCTATTTTTCTGTATGATTTACTCTTGGGAGTAAGTCCAGTGTCTGACTACTCTTGCTAATAGGTTTCCTTAGCAGCATTCCAGTGAAGTTTGAAAGACTCTTCAGATAAAGAGCTGTCTTTAGGGTTTTTTGCTAGTGGAAACTTATTTGTTTTACTCTTAGCTGTAATTCAGCAACAAAAGCAGTACTATAGAACCTAATAAGCATCTCTACTCTTGTTTTTTAATTTGAAGTAATCCCATTAATTTCAATTCAGTTAAGGAACCCAAACTGAAAGAGAGATTAAATTCTCTTTCACAACTTTAGGCAGCATACATTTGAAGTAGTCACATGTATATATTAGTCAAAGACTGTTGTTCATTTGAAATGTTTCTGTCTACCTTTTGACTTTTTAGTGCGTGAATCAGCTGTATACTTAGGATTCATTTTCTCTCTCTGTTAGAGATCATGGCTTTTATGTATTGTAAAAAAGCTTCTGAAAGATTTTTTTGTTTTATGCTTTTTTAAATCATGAAGCAATATTTATAGTAACCTGGTAATTTAATATTTACTACCTGCAGATCCATAATGTATATCATACTCCTGAATGTCAGATAAATAACTGAGGACCTAGTCCTATCCAGCTTACTTGTACCGGTGCAGCTGCAATACAGCTCTGAGGAAAGGAAACAAATTTTCCCTTAACTGGAGGATGTCTTTGATGGCTGCCCCCCCACCACAGAATGCAGAGCCTGCCTCATTAGCATAGCTGTACCAGTGCTGGAAAGTTGGATAAGATTTGGCCCTGAATCTGTTCTGTGATGTTCTGCTATGGAAATGAAGAGTGATAAAGCAATGATGTTTTTAATGTCTTTTATATATTTCAATTTGCTTTTAATTGTGAGCTGCCTTGAGTGTCCTTCATTGGATAGAAAGGTGGGATATAAATTTCTTAAATAAATAAAAATAAAATGATAATTTTTTCCCCTTAACGTTCCATGTTTCTCTATTCAGTACAAGCTACCATTGTTTTTTTCTGGCAATAAAAATTACCCAGTAGTAATGTGTAGAGATTGAGTCACCTTGCCTCCTGGCACATGGTGTTTCAATGAAACATTTTACTAATTGCTATTACTTGGCATGTTTTAACCCCTATTTCTAAGCGGAGAGTAACATGCCCAATGGGGTTTAGGCTGTTGACCAGATGTTAACCCCTCCAACAAAGTGAAATAAGAAAAAGTGTACCCTCAATTGGTTTGAGACACTGCTGGGGTGAAGAGGAATGGCTGTTCTCACCCTGCTAAATATAAGAGGGGCACCACTTGAAAAAGTGCCTTTTACTCAGTTAGCAGGGGTAACTGTATTATAATACATGGAAAGAGAGCTGAATCATATTAATACCTTATTGGTTTGATGCTGTATATCATGATAACATGTCATTGCAACATGTCAATATTATAACAACATGTCATTGGCTCTTAGAACATCAGTCCCATAGGTCAGTTTTGAGTTAAGAAAAAAGCACTTTTTGTTCCATAAGGCATTTGTGTTCTCATTTTCTGGTTAATTGGCCTTAACTTTTGATAGAGTACAGATATTCCAAAACAGTTGTTACATCCCATTCTTCATTAAATTACCTTTCCAGTGATATATAACGTGATGGTATTACTCATACATACCAAGATTTTTACAATTTTGGTCACTAGTGTCAAGCTCAGCTTGTTGCCCTCCCCAAGCTTGATGCCCAGTGCAACTGCTACCCTCTGAACCCCCTTAGCTATGCCACTGCTCTGACCATCCCACCTCTCCCTGTGTAACTGATAAATTAGCTTCTTCATCAGTTTTAGTACAGTAATTAATGCATGATTTCTTATGCTTCACTTGGATGGGCTGATTTTTTTAAAAAGTTGCAAATAGAGGCGGGCCCCATATCCATGGATTTAGTTAGGTCCGGGGTGTGTGTGCACATTAACCTTGTTGAAAGGCTTACCAGGAGCGAAAATGTTCTTGCTTTTACAGGTAAAAACATTCAAGCTTATAGCGATGTATGGTCAGGCTGCCGGCAGCCCGAATGCTTGAAAAGACTAGATCAACTAGATCAGGAGTGTCAAACATAAGACCCAGGGTCCAGATGTGGCCCACAGAACCTCTTTATCCGGCCCTCAGGCTCTCCTAGCACCACCATTAGCTGCTATCAGCTGCCAAGCTGTGCTGAGGCGTCACTGCTGAAAGGACAGCCCACACAATAATTGGACTCTCCCTTATCTTGAAAATACGATCAAGATTTGTGTATTTTCTCTTCTGTCATTTGCAGCCGAGTTTCTAAGTGAGATAAAAGTGACCTGCTTTATGACATCACTTCCTGCTTAATGACATTACTTCTGGCCCGCAGCAGGCATCATGAATACTGTTTGGCCCTCTGTATGAACCTAAGAACATAAGAAATGTGTTTGACACCCTTGAACTAAATCGACACTAACAGGAAGTTAACTGCTTTCTGTTAGTGTAGAACTTCAAGCATTCAGGCTGCCAGTAACCTGCTTGTGGGTTGCTGTAACCTTGAATGCTTGTAGTGACCTGTAAAAGCAAGAACCTTTTTGCACCCTAAGTAGTTATGTTGGCATTCAGTTTATGCTAACAGTACTAGTCTCCTATGGCCTTCAAACTTTATAATAAAAATTTTAAAAAATAAATTGTGGATTCAGACATGCTTATTCTACATAACTTGTGCAGAACAGGAACTAACTGTTTTGTTATGGGCAGCCCAGTCCTAAACTGCACTGGCTCAGCAGAGCTGCATGGCTTCCACTGCATCCAACACAGCTTGGGGCAGGTTGCAGGTTGTCTCAGGGTAAGGGGATATTTTTCCCTTCCCCAAGTATTACCCCAGCCTGCCCTGTGGAGCTACTTGGATCTCCACCAGCTATTTAGCTGGCAGCAGTCCAAGCAACCCAGTGTAATGCCAGCTGGCCTAGAAAGGAATTTAGGATATGGCGAAGGCCCATTCTGCCTATCCTGCTATCCCCCTGTTCCACCATCACCCCGTCCCCAAACACTGCCTCCCCGCAGTGGTTGAGCTAGATGTAGTGTTGATGGGGTGGTGCATGCCTGTCTGCTCGTGCTGCCTACTCTTATGGCACATTTTTGACACCCTCCGCTTGTGCAGGGACTGCTGTGTCTGGCAGATTGTCAACTTAAGGTTGGGCTATCAGCAGATATGGGTACTTGAGTCGGGTGACTCAAGTCTGAATTGCAAAAACGTGTTTTTTGCTGACTCATTTACACTTGAGTTACCTATGTAAATGACCTGGGCATTGACTCAAGTCAGAGATCGCTGACTTGTCACTCGATTCCCAGGCATCTGTCTGGGTGTGCTTGCTTACTTTTTTCATGGTGTGAAAGACCTCGTGGGGCCATTCAGACCAGGCAAGCAGACCAGGAAGTTCAAGCCAGGAGGCAGGGAAGAGTTAATGTTTTGCTTTTGCATCGAGGGGGAGGCAGGAACAGGCTCTCTTGTCCATCTCTGAAGGAACTGGTGATCTTTGGATGAAAGATGGGCAGTCTAATTTGTTTCTTTGGATGAGGTAGGGCAGAAGGAGGAGTCCAAGGGGGTTCTTGCCTTAGAATTGGCTGGAGAAACCCAGGGAGGGGGAGGCAGGTCATAGGGATCACCCTTTCCAACCTCATGGCTCCTCATGGCTCCATTGTTACTTGGGAGGAGGAAGTCTCATTGAATGACGTGTGCAAATCGGAGTATTTCTGACTACAGCTGCAAAGTATTGGGTCATACTGGTAAGTCTCCCAGCTGCAGCATGCGTTCCTCCTCCCTCTTGCTGCTTCTGTCCTTGCTCTTGTGCAGTCTGTCCCATCTCCTCCCACATTGTTTAGAGATGGAATGGGGACAGCAGGGGAGTGTTCTAGAGAACTCCTGCCCCCCCCCCCAAACCCCAGAAGCAGCCCTGTTTTTTCCCCACAGAGCCACAGCTGGCTTTTTAAAGGGAAAGACTGGTGACTTGAGTCCTTTTGAGTTGCGAAAATGCTCTGGGCGACTCAGACAGTCCCCCATTAGGACTCTTTTTCAAGTTGAGTCATGGGGGCAGAGACTCATCACTCAGGCTCTCAGCCTGTGTTTATTGCGTGCATGTTGATTTGCATTGTTCCATCAATCAGTGAACAAGCTCTCTTTGCCTTGCTAATAAAATATGCTTTGTATATGCTTCAGAAGAAGTGTGCATAAGTTGTACTAAAGAGAATACTCTTCCAAACCTAATTTTATTCTTGCTGTGACAACTGTGTTTACAAGTTAACTAACTTTATGCTGTGTGTTTATCAGATTGCTTGGGGTTATCTGTTCTTTCTTAACCGTAAATTCTCTCTGCTCTAATGCAGATAGAATTTCTATAACCATTAGTCATGTGATCCACAACTCCGTTGCAGACATTGATAATAGCTGATAAAATGTCTAAGGGCTGCTTCATATTTCTGACAGCAGCCAGATTTCACTCCGTCTGCTGTTAGCAAAGCACTGGTGAGCCATGATTGGAACTTGGCAGATCAGTTTCCAAACAGCCTTTATACAGTCCATTGTTGTTATCTGCTGGGGTTAGGTTCCTGGAAACCCCAGCAGATAGGGAGTGAGTCATTCTATGGGATCAATAGTATTGGGGGAGGGGTAGTTAATCTGCCAGTAGCCTAGACCCTCAGGATGCCAGCAAAGAGCTTAAAACTGGTGCCTCGGATAGCGCAGAAAGCCTTAAAATAGCTGTGGGAAGCTTCTGAAGGTCTCCACTGGCATTCTGAAGCTATCCATTCCATTTTGAAGGTCTCTGCTGTGTTCTGAGAGTCTAGCATTCTGGGTGTTCTGAGAGTCTCCGCTCGCTGCCTTCCCCCATATATTCCAGCACATCCCCTGCAGTCATCAGAGAGGGCCCTTCCTGGGGTACTTCTGCCATCTGAAGCCAGGAGGATGGCAGTGAGGTGTAGGGCCTTGGTTGTGGCACCACACCTCTGGAATCAGCTGCCAGAAGATCTGAGGGCAGCTTCTTCAGTATATGGTTTCCAGCAGGGTTTGAAGACCCATCTGTTTTGCCTGGTTTTTTGGGAAGGGAGGCACTCCTTAACTTTTATGCTGCTGTACACTTTTATGCTGTTGCATTTTAATCTGCTCTTTTATTGTCATCTTCTAAATTGTTTTAATGTTTTTTATGATTTTTATTTTTTACAGTTGATTCTCATGTTTTATATTTATGTGTTTATGGTACACTGCTTTGAGTTTTTAGAAAAGTGGTAAAGAAATCTAATAATAATAATTCTGAATCAGCAGCGGCCTTCACAATGCCGCAGATAACTGAGAACACACCACAAATACAGCAAGGTAAGGGGAAATCCTGCTCCCCTCCAGATAAGCGAATTTGTGGGTCTCAAATCTGTGGGTAGCAAGGATTGACTGTCTCTTTCTTTTGTGTACCATTCAGCTGCAATACCATGGTTTAATCTTCAATCAGGTTCTGATAAATTTATGTGATTTTTACTAACAAATGACAGAAAGAGTATCACTTTGGAATGTATGACAACTTTGTATTCAAATGTGATTGTTTTCTGTTAGGTTACTATAAACACTCTTCAAAACTGCACTCCTATTCATAATTACTTGGGAGTGAGTCCCATTGAACTTAATTAGATTGAACTTGGTGGGGCTTACTTTTGCATATTATTGCACTGTAAAAGTAGGAATAGCTGAAATCCTGCTTTTACCTGTGTGCATTAATTTAGCAATGAACTTAACAGTTCATTACTTTCTGTCTCTCTACAGTGTATCCCAGTTCATAATAAGTCTGAAATTTCAACCAGGGTGTTTGGTATCATCATAGACTGAAGATGAAATTGCAACTTTAATTTAGGTAATTTAATTCAAGTGTCTTTCTTACTGCTAGAATTCCTAGAAGTAGTGATGACAGTTGTGGGTATATTGAAATGCTTTTATTTTTGAATCCATGGTATCCCCATTCTTTAGAAACGGAAGGTATTCCGTTTACTATCCAGGTAAAAAATGCTTTCTGTAGCAGCCTTATACTGAGTCAACATCTTAAACCAGAGATTTTCAACCTTTTTCATCTCATGGCACACTGAAAAGGCACAAAAATTGTCAAGGCACACCATCAGATTTTTGGAAATTGACAAGGCACACCATGCTGCCAGTGGAGGGCTCACATCCCCCATTGACCCTACTAATAAATGACCTTCTCCCACATTCCTGTGGCACACCTGTGGACCACTTGTGGCACACCAGTGTGCCATGGCACAGTGGTTGAAAATGGCTGTCTTAAGCGAAAATCTGCTTAATTCACTGAAGTTTAAGAATATACTTTAGACATATCTACAATTTTGTTTGAGTTTGAGGTCTTGGGTTTCTAAAGTACAGCCAGCCACTCAGCCAACATCTTAGGCACACTTGCGTGAACTTAACTGTGTGCACTTGGTCCTCGCCCCCCCCCCCCCGAAAAAACAATAGTTTAAATAGTGCAGACGTTTCCATCTGCCATTCCACATAATAAGTAAATACCTACTAAATATTTCTCCAGTGTAAGGGATTTTCAAGGTGATTTTAGCTTTAGGAACATAACTTGCATAAGACAAGGGACGACAGTACCATCAATATTTAGATATTTTATTATTATTATTTAGTCTTTTGCTGCTGTTAATACTGTGTATTGTTTTCTGATCCTTTGTTATCTGATTGTTCTTATTGCTGCTGTTTTTACTGATGCTATGTTTTTCTGTTTTTTACATTTGTATATTGTTTTAAGATTGCCTTCTGCTCCTTAATTGGCTGTTTTTTGTATAATTGTCCTATTACGTATATTTCATGTTAGCCATCTTGAGCTCCTAGGACAGTAGGGGAAAAGCAGAATAATAACACTATAAATAAAATATTGCAGAATGTATTTCTCCTGTTTTAAAACCAGCAAACACCGAGGAAATGCCAAATCCATCACTGAGAACATACAGATGTGGATAAAATCCACACAATCCCTTCTCTTGTTGGTATTTTGATTTTTTTTTTTTAAATCAGAACTATAGGTTGCCTTGGGGGCTGCCCAAGTACTTATTATTCCATATGGTACTGTTATATGAATTGGGAAGCTATTTTCACTAACTTAATTTTAATCATGTTGACCTCTAAATTCTACAGATTTCAATTAGATTTACAAATAGTCTTAGCAATCCTTGCCTAAAGTTGCAATCCTAAAAACAGTTACTTAGGGTTAAATCCCGCTGAACTCCATGAAACATACCATACTGTTGAGTAACAAGCACAGGATCAAACTGCAGATGATAGACAGATATAGAGAAATGAGACAGCAACCAAAATTGAATTTTATATTTTAACTGATAAATATGTACAGAATGATAATGATCAACAAATAAAAAAGCAGGCTTTACTGAATAAATCTGAAAAAAACACTGCCAGGTTTTCTAGTGTCAGGAAAGCTCATAAAACTTATCAGAACTGTACACTCAGCAATGAGCAAAGAAGAATGAAGATTTTTAATGATCTTCAATAATACACATTTGCATATGACTAATGAATGGCTGAAAGGAGAACAAAAATAGGAGTGCAGTACAGTTGCCCATATCTTATGCAAAGGTTACATTCTAGAGTCAGCACTTAAAGCTAAAATTGCATATAATCAAAATCATCTTGGAAAAACTCCTAGATCTGAAAAATACATACTCTCTCTTTAAAAATTACAAGAGGCAAATAGGAACTGAGACCGACTGAGGAAATAGCAGCTTCAATAATCTAGGGCTCACTTTTAGATGTGTATTTAGTAAGTGAAATGGTGGGTGGAATTTACCTGACTATTTAAACTGCAATTTTTTTCTCCCTTTTTTTTGAAATGGGGGGTGGTGGTGGTGGTGGTGGTTTCCAGGCATGCGTAGTTGAATTCATGCCAGTTAACTGTGCCTAAGATGAGATGTGATATATATTGTTTTTAAATTGTATTGTAAACCACCTTTGGGACTGGAAAGGTCAAGTATTTTCAATAACTAAATTGTTTCATGCCTAATTAATTAAAAATGTTTCACATACCTGTACAGTATATTGCATTTTACTTGTCCTGTGATTTGACTCACCTGCTTTGGTCAACTGGAATTACCTGCTTTGCATGCATTCTTCTTATTTCATGCTTTCTGTTTGTGACAGATTTATAAGGTGGATTGTATCCCTCCTGCTTCCTGCTCATTATAATATTGTCACTATAGTAGAGTCACTATTTTTAGAGAGTATGTATGCATTAGGTGTGCAAATGTTGCTGCTGAGAATGGGACATATCGAGCCTACAAAACTGTCATCCTGAACCACGCAATGTCCAGGCATCTTTTAGTTTGTTCTCAACCAGCTGTTGGCACTGTCACCAGAAACAGTTGTGGGAGGTAGAGAGACAGGGAAGAAAGTCTTCTTCCTTACAACAATTAGTAGGTAGTCTGCTACTATGTGTGAATTATTTAGGACAGTGTTTCTCAAACCGTGGGTTGTGAGCCAATTTCAGGTGGGTCCCCATTCATTTAAAGATGTATTTTATTTTGAATATATTAGACTTGATGCTACCATGGTATGTGACTGCATTTGAGGTAATGGTACAGATCTGTACTTTTAACACACTACTATGTATATGCTTTTAACAATGATAGTAAATGGGACTTACTACCAGGTGTAAATAGGATTTCGGCCTTGGAATGTTTGGGGAATTTTTTTAAACAGATCAGCAACTGCTTGGGAGGGTTAGGAGTATTATTTTTTTAAAATAAATGTTGAACCCAGCATTTTTCAAACTCTCAGGGAGTTTGAGCCGCTCTTAGTCCTTGCGGGGGCAGGGGCAAGGGAGTGATGCAATCCCCAGGATTGCATCGCTTCCTCCTCACTGCCCCTGCCCTTTAAGGGGGCAGAGACCAGGGCCCTTAGGCTGGGGTGTTGCAACGCCCCAGTTTGTAAACCCCTGGTTTAACCCATTTCTGCTTAGCCCACAGTTGTACTCATTTGATCCCTGTTGTGAATATGCAACGTTGGACAGAAATGGCTTAAACTTAGTGTAAACGTTTACTTTACTTACTTAATTGATTTGATTTTGTCAAATGGGGAAGTTAAAAATTTTCCTGCTTGATGATGCCACTTCCCGCCATGATATCCCTTCCAGGTAAATGACATCACCTCCGGTGGGTCCCAACAGATTATAATTCTAAAAAAGTGTGTCCCAGTGTAAAAAGTTTGAGAACCACTGACATGATCATGGATTTGTACTTGAACATTTGTGGTTGTATTCATTATGCCTTGATTTAATTTTTTAAAAAGGTCTCAGTTGTTTTTGCATGTGTTTATTATGACAGAACCAATCCATTTAAAAAAAACACAATTTCTTAAAGTAGTGTTTTAAATTTCCTGTCAGTAAAATGGGTACAGAAAATATCTTACTTGTGCCATATTTGTGATTTTAATGTTTACTTTTTTGAAAGCCATACAAATTATTCTTTATGCAATAAGACTGGTTAACCCATTTCTGCCCAGCCCACAGGTGTATGCATATGATCCCTGTTGCATATATGCAACGTTGGGCAGAAATTTAAGCTTCAAGACCATTTTTTGCGGATGACAAGACTACTTTGAGGAAAGGATAATGTTTCTGACCAAAAAATTGTATTATGACTGATTTGGATAAGAAAACATTGATTCTCAAGTTTTCTGATCTAGCAAATCGCCTTAAATGTGTGTTCATTATTTAACTAGAAAAAAATGTGTTCATTAAAGATCAAGCAGATAAATGTTTGAGAGTTCAACTGTGGTTGCAAAATGAATGTTTTGTATTGATATAACACCTTTTGTAAATCATAAGACATTACTGTCATTTCCAAACCACACAAAGTATCAGATTTTACCAGCAGTGCGATACAGTCAGTAAATTATATTTGGAAGTGATATCACTTAACATAGGTAGTTTTGTAAAGGTTTTTGAAACAAAACTGAACATTACAAAATAGCTGAATATAGTAGGTAATGTGGTTTAGAATAGAATTCAGTGGACAAGGATATAATGATATGGCTTTAGAATCCACAGATAACATTGGTCTTTTCATCCACAGTTTCAGCACCCGCAGATTTAACTCTCCGCAGATGCCAACCTCTCATCTGAAGAGCCTCAGAACACCTCCCTGATGAAACTGGAAGGTGTTTCCAGTCACATCTGGGTGGTCCTTTGAGGGCTTTCCAGTATCAGTAGAAATTGGTGTCCTCCAGAGGTCATGGAATGGATCCCCTGTGGAGACCAAAGGCCCACTGTGTTAAACTATTACACAGGCAGGCCTGTTCAGGATAAATAGGGTATTTTCTTTATGATTCCATAATATGTGGTGCCAAGTTGCTGGGGACCTGGGATGAAGTCCTGCATTTGATCCCCAGTGACATCCCGTCTGCTCCATAATGGCGCATTGAGTGCTGCCACTCGTACTGAAGGTTCAGGGGTTCACCCAGCCAGGTTGGGTCCCTGATAGGTGTAGGCCCTCAGTTAGACCTGGCCATTTCTGACACAATTCCAGATTCCACAGGGTTTAGACGAATTACTTGACAACTGTGCTTCATTGACTATGAAACTTTGAAAGTGAAACTAAGGCCAGAATTATTTGTGTCATTCATGTGGCTATTAAACATGTGGCCGTCGGCAGGAGACATTTTACTGCCTAAGGCCTCCATTAGTTCCTTAGGTTAAGAGTAGTGGTGGCAGACCAAGGCAACGAAGTGACAAGTGGCAACAACTTGTTTGCCTTCCGCTACTGAAAAAAAAATGTACAAAATTTCCTGAATAGGCAGACAACCTCTTAGGTACAAAATAATTTTTTTCTAATGTATGTCACCATCCCAGGCATACTGTAGATCTGACCAGTGCACAAAAGTGCACTGCAAAAATGTCAAGCCCTGTGGTTTCTTTGAGAAAAAGAAGGATGAGCGAAAGACATGTGCAGTCTAATCCTATGCTGCCCTGGCTCTTAGAGGAGCAGTGGCACCAAAATGTCTGCCACTGTATCCTGTGGGTCCAGGACAGTCACTGGGGTCTCCTTCGGATAAGGGAACATTTGCTCCTTATAGTAATGTATAGTTCCTTATAGTTAACAACAACAACAACAACAACAACAGTATTTATATACAGATGGAGACTCTTTATTCGTGAAATTTTTATTTGCAAATTTGACTGAACTTGGGTCCCCAGGACCTGCGTGGAACCAGACTTGGTCCCACCTGAGCCCTCCGGAGGCGACTGTAGCTGTGCTTCAGTCACCTCCAGAGGCACTTCTGATGACTGTGGAGGCCAAGCGCAGTCTCCACGAGCATCACAATGGCCTCCAGAGGTCCTAGAGTGGCATTTCCGGTTTTTGAAGTGCCCTTCTAGTTCCTCTGTAGGCCTTTCTCATGCCCGTGGAGGCTGTGATTGGCCTCCACAGGCCTCAGAATAGCTCCAGACGTGACCAGAGCAAGGCTCCGGTCATGTTTGGAGCTTGGTGGAGCCCGAATTTCGCATCACTTGGTTTCGCGCAAAATTTGGTATTTGTGTGGGTTCCATGAATGGAACCCTCGTGAATAACAAGGCTCCACCTGTACCACTTTTCAACAAAAAGTTCACAAAGTGGTTCTATATAGTTCCTGTAAAGTTCTTTATAGTTATGTATAGTTTCTCAAACTGTGGGTCATGATCTGATTGTGGAAGGATTGCAAAGCTGAAACTGACAAGCAGATAGCTGAGAAGGAAAATACATGGAAGGTGAAACTGAGCCACATTAAGTGTTTAGTCATGAGTAGGTGAACATGCTTTAGTCCATTCCAAGGGGTAGGCCGAGAGGAATCCAATGCCACCAGAATGGTTCCAATCCGATAAATGCAGTCCCCAAAAAACATTTGAGAAGTAAGTCCCACCTTTCAAGCTCACAAAGGTATTGAGTCCTGTGGAAAGCAAAACTACCCTACACATTTGCATTTACTCATGAGTAAGCAAGTGTGTCTTGGCTTGTGTTGAAGGTCAGGCATAGGGGAATACATGACCACTAGAATGGTCCCCATCTGATCAAAGTGGAGCTCAACAAATGCTCCAGAAGGCAACCTCCCACCATAAAAAGAATAAAAACAGAGGCTTGAGCCAGTAAAGTGAATTTTTATTCCTTTTTGGACTTGTAAAGCTAGATGGGTCCTGATAGTGATATGGTTTAAATATAAGAACTTAATTTGAACTGGGTATTGAATAGAGCTGAAAATCTTACTGATTCTTTTTTGGGGGTGGGATGGGTTAAGGTTATTGCAGGAAGGCTACAGAGAAAATTCACTTAGTGGAAGAGGGCTGGCTTCACCATCTCATCTCCCCTTATTTATTTGTTTACTTTAATTACTTATTTATTTTAGTTTGCTTGATGATGTCACTTCCAGCCAAGATATCACTTCTGGTGAGTCCCAGACAGATTGCATTGTAAAAAGTGGGTCCAGTTGCTAAAAAGTTTGAGAACCACTGATATTGATCATTCTGCCAAGAGACTTGAGTTCTGGGGAAGGGAACATTTGTTCCCTTATCACAAATAAAGCTCTGGTGGCCCATGGGTCTCCTCAGAGCTGTGCCAGCTATTTTGCTGGCACAGAACTGAGAAGGCCCGTGTAGGGTCTTCAGGATCAGGAGAGGACATAGGATATGGTGGGAGAGTCTGCCGTCCTCCTCCAGCCCTGAAAAGCCCCTCCACTAGCTGGAGGAGAACATAAGAACAGCCCCACTGGATCAGGCCATAGGCCCATCTAGTCCAGCTTCCTGCATCTCACAGTGGCCCACCAAATACCCCAGGGAGCACACCAGATAACAAGAGACCTCATCCTGGTGCCCTCCCTTGCATCTGGCATTCTGACATAGCCCATTTCTAAAATTAGGAGGTTGCACATACACATCATGGCTTGTAACCAGTAATGGATTTTTCATCCAGAAACTTGTCCAATCCCCTTTTAAAGGCTTCTAGGCCAGATGCCATCACCACATCCTGTGGCAAGGAGTTCCACAGACCAACCAAACGCTGAGTAAAGAAATATTTTCTTTTGTCTGTTCTAACTCTCCCAACACTCAATTTTAGTGGATGTCCCCTGGTTCTGGTGTTATGTGAGAGTGTAAAGAGCATCTCTCTATCCACTCTGTCCATCCCCTGCATACCGGCTCCCACAGTGCATCCTACCAGTGCTGACTGGCACTGGCCTCAGCACTGGCACTGTGTGTTGGGTTCTGGCAGTAAAATGTTTTATGACATTTTTGCAATGACTGGCGCTGGCAGTATGAGCATACTACTGACACTGGGCTCCATAGGATTGGGCCTCAAAGTTCCTTATAGTGATGTAGATGTAGTGGGTGTCAGTGGGCAATTTTCACAATGGAGAGAGGTGAAAAGTGGTGTGCCCCAAGGATCTATCCTGGGACCGGTGCTTTTCAACCTCTTCATAAAAGACCTGGAGACAGGGTTGAGCAGTGAAGTGGCTAAGTTTGCAGACGACACCAAACTTTTCCGAGTGGTGAAGACCAGAAGTGATTGTGAGGAGCTCCAGAAGGATCTCTCCAGACTGGCAGAATGGGCAGCAAAATGGCAGATGCGCTTCAATGTCAGTAAGTGTAAAGTCATGCACATTGGGGCAAAAAATCAAAACTTTAGATATAGGCTGATGGATTCTGAGCTGTCTGTGACAGATCAGGAGAGAGATCTTGGGGTGGTGGTGGACAGGTCGATGAAAGTGTCGACCCAATGTGCGGCAGCAGTGAAGAAGGCCAATTCTATGCTTGGGATCATTAGGAAGGGTATTGAGAACAAAACGGTTAGTATTATAATGCCGTTGTACAAATCGATGGTAAGGCCACACCTGGAGTATTGTGTCCAGTTCTGGTCGCCGCATCTCAAAAAAGACATAGTGGAAATGGAAAAGGTGCAAAAGAGAGCGACTAAGATGATTACGTGGCTGGGGCACCTTCCTTATGAGGAAAGGCTACGGCGTTTGGGCCTCTTCAGCCTAGAAAAGAGACGCTTGAGGGGGGACATGATTGAGACATACAAAATTATGCAGGGAATGGACAGAGTGGATAGGGAGATGCTCTTTACACTCTCACATAATACCAGAACCAGGGGACATCCACTAAAATTGAGTGTTGGGCGGGTTAGGACAGACAGAAGAAAATATTTATTTACTCAGCGTGTGGTCGGTCTGTGGAACTCCTTGCCACAGGATGTGGTGCTGGCGTCTACCCTAGACGCCTTTAAAAGGGGATTGGACAAGTTTCTGGAGGAAAAATCCATTACGGGTTACAAGCCTTGATGTGTATGCGCAACCTCCTGATTTTAGAAATGGGTTATGTCAGAATGCCAGATGCAAGGGAGGGCACCAGGATGAGGTCTCTTGTTATCTGGTGTGCTCCCTGGGGCATTTGGTGGGCCGCTGTGAGATACAGGAAGCTGGACTAGATGGGCCTGTGGCCTGATCCAGTGGGGCTGTTCTTATGTTCTTATGTTTGTTTATGTTAGATAATTCTTCCCAAGATACTTAAGTTCTGGGAAAGAATGTCAAACAGAAATGAGAGCTGAATGGAAAAGTAAAAACCAATCTTCATTTTACATCATTCCTGGAGGTTTTAAAGGAAAACAGATAATCTTATAGCTTGTAATAAGCCATGGGGGGAGGGTTAGGGAAAGAAATGGATGCTTAATTTACAGCGAGGTTTTAATTAACTAGATGATGTAGGGAGAACACTCTAGTTTTCTTTTTATCTGTCAGTGTTTCACTACTGGATTAATCGTCTCTTAATTCCAAATCAAACACTGCAGTCCTTTGCACGTGTAACTCAGAGTAAGCCTCGGAATACAGTAGGACTTTGAGAAAACCTGCATAATCAAACTAAAAAGAGGGAGGAAAGCTATGTGAAGTTGGAAGGGTGAAATATTCTTGGAACAAATTCCATTCAACTCAGTGGAACTTAAGTAACTGTATTTAAAATCAGTCTGCATCTGCACTTGTTCCTAGAATCTATATTTGGGTGAACTAAGCCTGGTCTCATTGTGTTTCCTGCAGTTGATAGATCCTAAGCAATAACTGTGCATTGACATTTTCTCTGGGCATCTTTGTTCTGTTAGGCACAATAGCTTTCTGGTTTCTGTGACTGCTCCAGAAACCATGCCAGTTTGCAGCCACAAATGTTGAGCAGGTTATGGGATTTCCCCCACCTCTACAGGTTTCTGACAGTCATGCAGTCTTGTGCTCAGTAGAGAGCTTTTGCTACATGAACTGTAGAGCGTTTGGAGGTGGGGAAAATCCCTTAATTCCAATTTCTATGTTGGTGGCCAAACAAAATGTGCTGGTTGCTATAGTGTCAAGGTTTCAGAAATGATGTTTAACACTGGATGAAATACATTGTGGTCAAAGGTGATGGCACAAGGAATCCATGTAAATTGCAGCTTAATTGGGATTTGAGTAATATTCATAGGATTTCTCTTGCCTATCTTTCTGAAGACAAATTGATGACTTTGGTGTGTTTAATCCTTTTTTCTTTTTTTGTAAAGTAAGAAATAGAGGTAGACATCAGTATCCACTGATTTGACTCACCACTGTTACTGGGGTCCCCTTTTTATCTTGCTCCTCTGTTGTTGCCCCAGAATGCAATGGTATACTATAAACAATATTCTGCATTCAGCCACTAGATGAGTTGAATAATGGAATCCAATGGAATGAAATTATTTCATTTCTGAAATAAAGAATGCAGTTTAGTGCCTCTACCAATGCATTCTGGGGTGACAATTGAGGAGCAAGAAACCTGGAAGTAGATCTTTATTTTTCCTCTGATAACAAGGCATGACTAGTAGTGTAGTCACATTAACAAAGAAAAATAACAAGGGAGTCTCATTGGTGACTGCAAGGAATTTCAGACACAATTCATCCTTACTTATTTTGAAATATTGTACGCTGATCTTATGGCCAACAGTCCCCAGAAGGTAGTACTAGCAGTACCAACTATATAAGTACATACATAGGAAATAGGGTTCATAGATTTTAACTGGGCTTGGTAACCAGTCAAAATTTGTAGTTGCACCCATCTTGCCTCTCCCTTGAAGGTTAAGGAGTGGGGTCTTGCCTGTGTACTGAGCACACACCTCCAAGGTCTACCAGAACTCCAGAGGTGAATCCTTACCTTTTCCCAAACTGGGGATTTTACCTTGAGTATACCTGGTGTAGAAAGACAGGATATAAGTTGTTTCTGCTGCTGCAGCTGAGCCCTTTAGGGGCTTGCAGTGCAGCAAGACATTCCTCTGCTTTCCAGGTCTCTCTGAAGTCCAGTGCAAGTCAAAGAGAGTCTCCCTGTCATTCTCCTGGCTGAGAATATAGGTAGGGAGATTTCCCACAGGTTGCATTAAGTCATGGGGAGGCTTGCAAAGCAGCAGAATTGCACACCATTGGTCTTACTGCTGTGCACTTCTCTCCATAAGTCAGGATGATTAAAATTCTCTCTGTCGTTTTTTAGAACTTGGAGAATCTCTCTTAAGTCCTCACACTGAGCCTCTTTTCCAAGTCTCTTTGAAGCTCAGCATGCACTCTAGAAGATCCCTGGGGAAATGCACTCACCAGTAGTGAGCTGGCAGGCGCATTTCTGGAAATTATATTTGTGCAAAAGTATACATAAATGTTCTTTATGCATAAACACAACCCTTGGTTACATCCTTTTCCTTCCTCTTTGGTAACTGTGATAATTACCTTGCAACTGCTTGTTTCATAATTTGGGAAAATTATGGTGGCTCAGCTGCATGGAATGGCAGGTTGCAATTTTTGACCGCCATGAAGCATGCAGGAACATGAGTTCTGACCATGCAGTGGGCCCATAGGCAGGGCCCGTGAGCAGCTAAAGGGCGTAATTTTTACCCAGGCCCAGGAGCTAAAGAAGGGAGCCCAGAAATTTCCTGGGATCCCCATGAATTCAGAAAGTCACTAGCTTTCTTTCTTTTCTTTCACCCCAAGAAAAAGAGAAGTTAGTGGGTAAGAAAGCCACTGATTTTCTTTCTCTTCTAAATAATTACCATTGGATAAACTCAGTTGTGCAAGTGTTAGTTGTTCAGCTGTGTTTGCCTCAAGTATATGGAGTGAACATAAGAAGTTATGTAATTGCAGTTTACTGTCACATAAAAATGACTAATGGCATAATTTGTATTTCCAAAATACATAAACAACTCAGCATGAGATGGTGATCCAGTAAGCTACTTCCAGGAGACAAGAATGAAGTGTTAGGGGAGAAGGTGGAGATGGCTGATTTGCCTCTTCAATGAGGTAGAGCGTTCAAATCCCTTTCAATAATGTATATTGTTTGCTTATATAAGCTGTTTCACATCAAGATCTAGCAGTAATTGGGAGCTACTGTAGCCTCACTTAACAAAAAGTTACATGTGTTTTAAACAGTTAAAAAGAAGTGACTGTTGAACTTCAGGGTATCATTGGGATTTTAGGGCAGTTTCTCTGCAGGAATGCTTTCAGAATAATTCTTATGTACAAATTTGTGTAAGTAATAAATATTCATGTTTTCAGTTCCAGAATATTTTTCATAAGTCCTTCCTATGGGAAGATGAGAGGTATTTGGCCAACATTCAGCTCTTCAGAGGGCAGAGATAACCATGATGGTTCTGATGTTTGCTTAGACTGTACTTTACATACAGACTGTACTTTATATAAGTCTATATCTTACATTAAGGCTTATTTGTGGATATAGAGCAATATCCCAGTATTGCAATTATATTGCAAATATTTATATGTAATCTGTTCTAAGTTCACGGCATCCTTTCTGTGAGTTATGGATTGTGTTTTTACCTCTTGATAGTGCATATGGTATTGTTAAAATGTCAAATATGATAGGCAAGTCAAGAGCAACAGATGCCTGATGTAAGATGCATCTTCCCCCTTCCCCTTGCCATTTTGAGAGCCTGTAAAAGAGGTGGATCTGTCTTACTGCTTCTCATGCTTTAAAAATGTTCCAAGAGAAATTATCCCTCTTTTTCCTTTGAACTTATTTCAATCTTTGTGTGTAGCCCTTGATCATGTCGTCAAATTTGAGGTTAAAGAAATGTCAGAGTTATTTATTTTATTTTAAAATAATTTAATCCTGCCGTTCCCTTTTACAATAGCAGTCTAATACTATAGGCTTTCTGTGTCTGTGGATCTTGTGATTCACTGATGTCAAAGGCCTAGTGACAACAGAAATGCTGTGTCACTGATGCCTGTGACTGAACCGCGGGCGGAAACGTTCAGTGGCTCCATGCACGTGCCAGACCTGGCTGTGCACTTCACTGGTGCTGCAAGGTGGTGGAAGGGGTGATCCATTGGCAGGGAGGGAGAGAATCAGGGCATATTGGGAGTTGAACCAGGGGTGTGTCAGGGGAGGAAAAGGGTGAATCCATCAGCACACCTGACTGCATCCCTGTTACTGTACCTTGCAATGCCTCCTGGCTCTCCTTGTAGTTATGCCAGCTCCATAGGCACCGGAAGACCTTCCTGAACGTAAGTTTACTTTACTGCCTTCTGGTGCCTGTCCCCCCCATAGCTTGGAGTACAGCCTCTGTTGGTGCACCTGCAGGCTGTGGATAGAATTCATCTGTAGAAGACCCATGGTGGCTTACAACAGTAAACTACATTAAAACTGCAGCTACAGACTAATATAATACATTGAACATAAGTGTAGTAGTGACCATCATAACTAATCATAATTTGAGTTAGGTAATAGTGTGAACAGGTTGGGTGTATTTTTAAAAACATCTTCAGCATTCCTAAAAAAAATGCTAAAAGTGATTCACACATTTATATTGGGCTTGTTTGACATAACCAGCTATCATCTTACACAAATCTGATATATCACAGTTTATGAACTCTTCAGAGACTGAGTTTATGTAGGCCCTTCCTCTTCTAAACTGTCATATACCCGTGTTTAATTTCTCCTTTCAGTGTGGCATTGCATTTTGTGGCCTTTTTAATAGAGATGTTGCAAAGTTGCTTTGCTAGTATGCAGCTTGGTATACTTTCACCAATGTTTAGGAATGACGTGTTTCTGTTTAAATTAGGGCTAGTTCCAGTGTAGTTTTTCCTTGGTTGAAGTATTTTTGGAATACCTACTTCACGCAAATTCATCCCCCCTTCCGCCATTGATGTATTCAGGTCGCCGCCATTGATGTATTCAGGTCGTGTATAATAATTTCCAATTAATAATCTAATTCAAGATTGTAATCTTTTCTGTACTTATATATGTACCCTTTCCCAGCACCTTAGAAAGTTTGAAGGCCTAGGTGATATTCGAAGGATTGAGGGAAAGGACAAAATAGATTCAGACCACCTTTGTGTGCATGCCTAAGTTCGGTAGATTCATTGGTCTTGTGGGGGTGGGGGCAGGTGTTTGGAAAAGAGATGTTTTGGAACTGCCATAATTTCCGTAGAACAAGTTTCTAGCCTCACCAAGGTCAAGGCCTCCACAGAAATATCTGCTCATGGTGTCAGCAATTTGGTATTTGCTGGATCATTGAATTTATGTCTTCCTATATGACAGGGGTGCCCAAATCCTGGTCCAGGGGCCATTTGTGGCCCTTGGGAACCCCCAATGTGACCTGCGGGGAGCCCTCAGTCTCCAATGAGCCTCTGGCCCGCTGAAGTCTGTGCTGGCCTGATGCAACTACTCTCAGCACAAGGGCTGGTTGTTTGACCTCCTGCGCGAGGTGCGGGTCAAGTGCTCCCTCCACCGCTTGCTGTTTCTTGCCTGTGAAGCAGCAGCGGCATCAAATGAAAGGTTGGCTTTGCTTTGTGCAAGGTCTTTTATAGGCCTTGAGCTATCACGAGACCTTCATTCATTCATATAAATTTCATCTCTAATATATTCATTTATGTAAATTCAAATTTTAATTTAATTTAATTATTTTTCCCCAGCCCCCAACAGAGTGTCAGAGAGATTATGTGACCCTCCTGCAAAAAGTTTGGACACCCCTGCTATACAGGGACGATCTGTATACAGCAAAAAGTCACATGCAAAGTACTCCTTAGAAAAATCATTTGTTCAAGTTTAGCATGCAAAACCATAATAATAACCTTAATTAAAATATGAAGTATTTGGTCAGTCAACCGTGGTTTTCAAATTCAAGTAAGGAAGTATTTTCTGTTGGGTTTTGTGCATTTAAGTATACTACTGCTTATATATTTTATTTAGCCACAAGGCACTGAAACATTTTTAAACTGTGGAACTATTTTTCTCAAATGGATTTCTTAAAACTTTTTTTTATTTATGCCAATAAAAGTTCTGTACCATATCAACTTTTTTTTTTACTTTGGAAACTAGTATTAAGCCACTCGGAGATTATTCCAATTTGTAATACCTTTTGTTTTATACTGGTAATCTTTCTTCCCTCTTTTGAAGAGAAGTTAATAATTTTTGTGCACATGCTGTCCTCACAAAATTTCCTTACCATTGAAGGGACAAGTTCATATTTAGTAAGTGGTAATGAAAAGTCTACAGACCAGTGAATGCTACTGAAAACAACAATTCCACACATTTTTCAATTTTTGGAAAGCCTAAATATCCATTTATATTTCTGTTTTTTGAAGTTGGAAATTCCTGCTATTAAATTTGGTAAAACTTGGGGCCTAACCCTAGCCAGCTGTCCATCACCAATTCAGCCTTGAGTAAGGGAACACCTTGAGGAGGATTCTGTGACTGCCCACTGCCAGATGCAGTGCACACCCTATTGGTACAACTGCATTGGCTCTGAAAAGTTGGATAGGGCTGGACCCCATATTGGAGATCATTGTTCCAAAAATGATGGGGGTAGGTGAGCTAAGGGTATATAGATCAACAATAAATGTAACAAACAATAAAACACTTGTACAATGACCCTGGCAGCTATGCCCCCACCCACAAATCATAGCATTGTGGACTGATGATGTGCACTGATAATAACCATGCATGTATGGTACCAATCAACACATTGTGAAGGATAATCAGCTCCATAACATCACTCAACTCAGCACATGTATCCCCCATCCACAATGCGCAAGCAGGTAACCAGAAGCAACATTTGACGCATGTCTTATATCACAGTGAAAACCTTTTTGTTTTTCTAAGGGTACATTTTACTAGAATTATAATTCTTACAGATGTACTAGTTTCAGTTTTTAGTTCTTTGTGTGTACTACAGCTATTTAAGTCTTCACAAAACCACCTCTAGTGATTTTTTCCCTACCAGGTGACACATATTTATTCCATTGACTGAGTCACTGGACTGGAAACGCTGTATATATTGTTTTGTAAAACTACACTGTAGTAAATAATACTGCTGATGGGGAAGCAGAAGTTCTTACTAAAAGGAGAAAGGGTAACTCATACAATATCGGCTGTAGCAACTGACAAGGAAATTCACTTACAGCGCTCTCTATGGTTGATAGCCCTTCTCTGTTGTTTAGACCGTATTCAAGGCAGTTTACACGGGTTGTTTACATGTTGGCTATTGGAGCAAAGAAGGCTGCAAATAGTTGTGTACTCATGCCCAGATTGTGAGTGATCACAAACAAGATGACACCTTCTAGGATGAAAGTGTAGAATTTGGAATGTCATTTTCTTCTTCATAGTTATAAAAAGATCTGGAAAGACAGGATTTGAGATATGGAATGTTTTGGGGAACACCGACTTTCATGTATGAATTATTAGAATTGGACTGTGTCAGGAGTTAATTTTTCAGGTGATATTGGACAAGATATAGAGATATTTAATCCTCTGACTGGAGAGGCTATGTTTTATTCTGGTGTTTCAGTTCCAATATATAATTTGACTTTTTTGTTTTACTTTCTGTCTCTTGATAACGCTGGAAAAAGAATATGTAAATCAATATTGGTTGTGTCTGGAATGAGAATGAAATCTTGGTTAATGTGCTGCTGTTCTGTAACTAGAAAGATCTTTCAAGTAGATTAAAAGACAAACCTTTTTTAAGTCCTGTTTAGAAAAGTAATGTCATCCTGCAAAAACATAGTGTCTCAGTTCTTTTGTTGGAAATCTTATGTCTTGATGCTACTGAAAAATCTTGCAACTGCAACAAACTTTCAGGGTATTCAGTAGCAGCAGAATGGAAACAGGAGTTTGATGTAATATTATGAGAGGAATACACCCTCTCCCAGACCTGATCCACCTCCTGAACCACCCTACTTTCAACCAAAGGCTCCCTCCCTACCCCTGTTCCACTCTCCTATGCCCTCTTCCACCCTCCTGCACTGGCCTGTCCTGGGCTGATATAAACTTACCCCTTTGGGCCGGTGTAGATCTGGTGGGAACAGGTCAGTGCTGTCCTTGCACCAGTGTGGCCTGCCCTTGAGTCACTGCAAACATGCTTTGCAGCATGTCTGTGATGCTTGGAAGCTGGTGCAGGGGCCTGTGCCAGCCTGTCTCACTCTTAGGATTGTGCTTTCAATCAGTTAACCCAGGACCACATTGTAGGGTGAAGAAATATTGATCAACCCAAATGAAGAAATAAAAAATTAAGCTTCTTACTGATATCCTGCTTTTCATAGCATGTAAAATAGTATACGCAAGTGTTGAAGGTAGTAAGCTTAGGGCCTGATCCTATCCACCTTCCTGACCTCAGTCTACCTTCTGTGGTGCACTTGGACATGCATCAGCTAAATTGCTGGTGCAGGTCTGATTAAACCCATTCGGACAGTGGAGGCTTACCCCCAGGCAAGGGAACAAAGAAAATGTTCTTTGCCTGGAGGAGACTTTTGGAATTCCTTCCTCCTACAGGTGTGGTGTGGCTGCATGGGGGGGGGGATGTTTGGTAGGTTTGAGCTTGTGTAAGCAGTAGGGTAATGTAACTGAGCCTGAATAAAGCCATGTGGTCTCATGCTAACATTTATTAAGGTTATGTGCAGCAACTAGCATTTGTTTGAGTTCTGAGTGGTTGGTATGTCAACAGGATCTGGTGTGAAGGCATGTGAAGCAGCAACTTTGCAGAAGCAAGACAACAGGCCTGCATCTGGTCTGTTCATGAATGGGAGACCACCTTGGTTATACATCTTTGAGTTGCAGCGTGGGGAAAAAATGGGTTATAAATGTGTTAAATAGAGAGAGTCATTTAAATTGACGCGTGATTGCAAAACTATATATAAATAAGCAGAGGACAGTACTAACTGTCAAATTACTTCTCTAAGTGGTTGAAGCTATCATATGAAAGAAAATGAAACTGCGTGCCTTCACAATATGAAGTGTCAGGCACTATACCACAGAAAGGCAGCACACTGAAAAGCAAAGACTTGTATAACTAAGCCAAAAATAGAAAAAAGGAAAAAAAGGCTTAGTGCAGTCAGATAAAGATAAAAAAAAAAGACTCGAATATTCTTAACTGAAAAATCCAGCATGATTGCAGTGGTTCCTGAGCTGGACAGGCACTGCTTTCTTAACCCAATAAGTAAATCTTGACCATATATGATGCAAAAATGTTTTGGTTTCCCCTTTCTCTAAAAGAATGCCAGTCATCCTAGTCTTAATGCAGTGACATTCACAATTGGACCCTATGGCAAGAATTTATATGGACAATCTATAAAAGTGTGCTCTACTAGTATTTTCACTTTCCTGGGCTCAAGAGCAGTGGTGTCACTAGGGGGGTGCAGACCGCACCAGTGACGTGCACTGGAGGGGGTGACACCACTATGGACCAAAATTGCTAAAATCATGGTTTGCAGGAATAATATCATCATGTTATATACCATTCGATGTGTAATTTACAGCAGAATGCAATGAAAAACTGTGTTGAAATATCCGTGTTCTATTAAAAGGTATAGCCAAAAAACTGTGGGGACAGGGCAATAGCACATCACCATGCCCACTGTCTGGGTTGTTGCCCCGCCCACTGCATGGCAGGATGCATAATGGGGGGGTGCGCTGGCCTCCCCCACTGGGTGATGAAAATCACAGTGATGGCACTCCTCAAGAGGAAGTAGCAATAAATAATCCGCCACCTTAAAAGAGTAAGAAGAAATGTTACAACTACAAACTTTGATCAGTAGGTTTAATCAAATGAAAAGTTTTGTTTATTAGCTGGTGAGGATCACTTTTAAGCCGCAGGGGGACAAAGTGTTAAGGACACCTTTGGTTTTGAGAACATTTTGGCCCTGATATGTGGATATAGTATATTGGAAAATAAGAAAATAGCTTTTTCTTACTTTCCACCATTTTCTATAAGCATCCATATTCATATTGTAGTATTAGCCACATTTGTTTAATCATTAATCAATTTCAGATTAATTATTAACAGGCTAGTGAGCAACTATTTTTTGATTGGCTGACAACCCTAAAATATTAGTACAAGGAAGCCTGAAAGACAGTGCACTGATGGTGGTTAGTGTAATTAGGAATTAGGTTAGTGTAATTAGGTGAGGAAGTGGGATGTGTCTGGAGCAAGAGCAGAATATAACCCTGCTGGACAATCTCCAAACCATATGGTTACTTTATTTTCTGACTTCCTAAATCATTCTTTCCCAGTTCTTTTTTTGGATTATGATCAACAATGTTAAATAATGATTCAGCCCTGATTCAGGTAAGAAATGGTATGTGGATAAGAGAGAAAGGACCAGGAATTGTAAATGGATAAAATTGAATGATTTGTGTGTGTTTGGATGGGAAGAAGCAGTGGTGTACCTGGAGGGGGCAAGCGGGGCAAAAGCCTCGGGCACCGACCCTTTGGGGGTGCCTCCTCGAGTCTCGCCCCCCACTGCCTGTTTGGCTTTTTTCTTTAAAGGGAGAGAAGCCAGCAGCTCCTCCAGCTTCTGTCCCTTTTAAAAAAAAAAGCCTCCTCCCGACGGAGGAGGTGCACCCAGGATCGCTGCTGGAGTGGCAGTGAGAAGCTGCCTCTCCAGCAGCGACTCAGCGCCAGACTGGGCCACCCAATCTCCCCTCCTCCTTTATAGGAAGAGAGGAAAGGGGCGCCCTGGAGAGACAGCGTGTCGAGAGATGCAACTCCCAGCGCACAGACGCTCTAGGGCACCCCTTTCCTCTCCTCCGGAGGAGGGGAGTGGGCACCTAGAGAGGCAGCATCGCAGCTCCTAGCACGCTGCCTCTAGGACGCCCTCTTGTCTCCTGTGGAGGATAGGAAACAGGCGCCCTAGATCAGGGGTGTCAAACTCGTTTCATACCCAGGGCTGAATGGCATTCATGATGCCTGCTGAGGGCCGGAAGTGATGTCATTAGGCAGGAAGTGATGTCATTAAACAACTCATAACCAAAAATTAGCACGTTTTCTCACTTAGGAATTCATTAACTTCAATGACAGAAGAGAAAACATGCAAATCTTTTTCATATTTCAAGATATGGGAAAGCCCAATTTTTGTGGGGGCTGCCCTTTTAGCAGTAACACCTCGGCACTGCTCAGCAGCTGAGAGCCTGAGGGCTGGATAAAAAGCTTCCGCGGGCTGCATCCGACCCCTGGGCCTTATGTTTGACACCCCTGCCCTAGAGCATCAGTGCACCCAGAGTTGCATCTCCCAACATGCTGCCTCTCTAGGGTGCCCTCCTATAAAGGAGGAGGAGAGAAGGGGTGGCCCAGTTCAGCGTTCTATCGCTGCCTCTCCACAGCAATCCTGGGCGCACCTTCTTCACATCTGAGGACGTCCCTCAGAGGCGGAGGGGAAATGGTGTGCACCTTCTCCAATTTCGGAGTAGATGCATTCCGCTTTGAAGGCCCTGATGGAGCCTTCTGCGCCGCTTGTAAGTGATGCGGAGGTCTCCATTGCAGTGGTCTGGGGCTGCTGGAAGCAGCACCCAGCAGGGGAGTGCCTCCTTTGGCCGCTGCTTCCAGTGGCCCCAAACCGCTCCATTAGAGACCTCATCCCCACCTACAAGCGGCAAAGAAGGTTGTGTTGGGGCCTCAGCTGCCTCCTCTGTTCCCCCTTTGTTTCAGGGGGAATGGAGGAGGTAGCCGCTCAGAAGTAATTGTGGTGACGATGACGTCACCAATCACTTCTGGGTCATGGTTGGGGGGTTGTGGGAGGGCAGAAAATGGTGGTTTGCATCGGGTGCTGGGACCCCCAGGGATGAAGTTGTAAAGATGGCAAATAACTTAGGTGAGCAAGATAGGGAAATACAGGCATCCCACTATATCTGTGGGGAATGTGTTCCTGGCCTCCTGTGGATACAGGAAACCACTGATATGGGGACTCCTGTCTTTGGAGCCCCCATCCTGTTAACTTTGTTTATGCTGTTTACAGTCATGCAAAGGTCTGAATATCTTGCTTTACCCAGACACCATAAGCAGAAAGCTTATAACAAGACAAGCAGGCAGAAAGCCTGCACGCTAGAGAAGATGACTTGGTGAATGTTAACAGGAAGTAGGAAGCTTCCTTTTAATGTTCCCTGAGTTGTCCCTTCTAACTGGAGCTATACAATATTGGATTGTATTGTATGTCTGCTACATAAGGACTGTCTTCAACTGTATGGACATACCAGATTCCTAAGATTGGTTTCAGAACCTCTGTCCCATCTTTATTGGATGATCAGCTCATGCTCACCAGAGCCTTTTTGGTGGTAGCACCACAGTTGTGAAATTCCTTCTTTGGAGAAATTTGAGAAGCTTCATTTCTTCTCTTCCTTAGACAAGCTTTGAGCACTTAAAAAAATCCAACAGTCATTTGATGTTTAATGCCCGCTCTTTGTTTTAATTTTTAATCTTAAAAATTTGTACCCCACACTTCCTCTTCTTATCCCGTGTTTTAAAATTATTTGATGTTGCTGTTTGATGTATGCATTTCATTATTCTTATTCAGGTAATTGTATGATTGTGATTTATTTATGTATTTGCTATTCCTTAATTGTGCACTGCTTCTATCATGTTTGCAGAAAGGATAAAAATAATTGGAGTAATATACTTTTTGAACTATTGAACAAATTATGAACATTTTAATAGAACAGTAATAATATGTGGAAAATAAAAAACATGTGGATCACTGAAATACTTATGAAGTGCTATCAGTTTCTTATAAGCAACATGAATGCTATTGTAGAGCCACAGTGTTCCCCCCCCCCCACATCCTTAGACAGCTCATATAATTCAGGGCGCAGTCCTAACTTGTGCTGGAAACAGGCAGACCAGTGGGCCTGTGCTGGAACCAGCACAATTTTGGGGCCAAAAGCAGCACAGCCCGAGACAAGGGGAAACCTTTCCTGTTTACCCTGTGTTGCGCTGCAGCAGCCTCAATAAATCTACTTGGATCTATGCTAACTGACACAGTGGCGCAAATCCAGGCAGCCTGGGTTGCTCAGGAGTGGGGTCAGGATCCGGCATAACCATCTCCCACTCCCTATCTGCCCGCCCACAGTTCTGCCTACTGCCTACCCTCCCCCGCCCTGGAATGCCTTCCTCCTGCCTCTTCCCTGCCCTCCCCACTCCCCCCCCCCGACCCTGCGTTGGCTGAACTTGACTGACACAACTCACCTCCCCAGGGCCCATGCTGGTGCAGGGAGGCCAACATGGGCTATATCCCAGAAGAGTGGTGTAAAAGTGCTTTATGGCACTTTTGAAACACTCCCAGGTCAGCACAAAGGACTTGCGTTGGCCCAACTGAGCATCAGGTTTGCACCCTCAGTTAGTTATCTCTTCAAAAAGTAAGGAAATCCTGGCATCACCACTGTTTTAGTTAAGAGGAGAGTTCACTGATACATTAAAAAAAAAATGAAAATTGTCTGCTAAGACAATTTAAGCTTTTTAAAAAGAGTTTCTTTGTGGCTATTTGCTGCCATTGCTTCTCCTCTCTGCTACTTTAGTATTATTCCCTCCCCCCTTTCTCTTTCCTGGAGTGATTGCAGCTAATCAGAGATTGTGTAGTAAACATGATAATGTCATTATGCTACATAGCTACAAGCTATGATTGGCATAGCCATTGGCATAGCAAAAACTATTTGGCCGCATTATGACAGCATTGAGTACATTATAAACAAAGCCAATTAAGATTAAGGGCAATTCTTCCTGCATTGCATTGCTCTTAGTCCGAATGAGCAAACACTTCTTCTGCCCTGCTTTGATGTGATTCTCCAAAATAGTTGTCAAAGGAGGGGTGCTTTTGGTGCAGCTGAAAACATTCACGCAAAGCACACAGCCCCATGTCACAAACATCCGATATCTATGATATCCATACTCCAGTAACTTACACTGCACTTAATAGTACAATGAATATTTACAGGAAGGAAAAATCACATTTTCCAAACAGTGGGTTGCATTTTAAGCTCTGGGAAAAGGGTATTTCCTTGCAGTAGTATTTCCTTGTTGGACTTTATTGGGATTCACCACAACACCTAAGAAAACACTGTGCGTTCAAAACACACACAAAATTGCCTAAGTAGACTGCAAAACAGATTGAGCACAGTGAGGACGTTCACCCTCATAAAGGGAGCATTAAAATGCCTTAAGCATGCAGTGTCCATTGATTTCTTTAGCATGCCATAGATCAGTGATAGGTAGTGCTAAATTAGCAGCACAGGAAGAGTCCTTAAATAAGTTTCCTCTTTTCCCAGCCTTGATAGCACAAAGAAGGTCATGTAAATAAAATAAAATAAAATCCAGGTTGATACGAAGCGGGCTGTCTTTTGCCATGAAGCAGGTGTCTGGTACAGCCAAAGTTAGGATGTATTTCTTTAGATTAGGCAATGAAAACGTTGTAACTCATTTGATTTTGCTATCCACAACATTCCTCCTGCTTATCTCAGTGATATTATTCCTTTTATTTCTCTGTGGTACATCGTTTCACTCTCTCTGTGTTCATATTCTATTAATCAGCAGCTAATTTCAAGTTAATGATCAGAGAGCATGAACAGCCAGTGTAACAGCCATCACATGCATTTTAAAAAAAACAAACCAGTTTGGGTTACAGAGGTAACAAAAAAGTACAACCCACAGAAATGACCACTTAATTACTCTTCTTTCAAGTTGCTAAACCAACTTACCTAAAGTTATCAGAAATACATTACAGACAGGTTTGGGATTTCCCCACCAACCACTTGAAGTGACACTTCCGCTCTGAATATTTCCTGTTTTGTTTGTAATTGTAGCATCCTGGAGCACAATGAAAGGATTTTAATGCACAGTCTTCAGAAAAACGTGCTGCAGCAATTGGTGCAAGGACGAAAAAAACAAAGAGGTCTTATGGTGGCACCTTGGAACACTCCTGTCATTTGAAGTAAGTCATAGGAGCTGTTTTGGTATAAGAGAACTTGCAATTCATCTGCATTTGCATTTGTGTTCCAAGAAATGCATTGATATATCTATACAATGAATGCAGAGGGCTAGCTTAAGTAATAAGGGCCAAAGCAGATGTGTGTGTTTTTAAATCTGCCACATTCACTGAAAACTTGAGTGTGGGGTGGGAATCTGATTTTAAAAGCAGAAGAAATATGTAGGCAATGGGTATAAAGACCTTTTCTGCCTACAGCTTATTTCCTCATGGTCTGTCCCCATTGGGGTTGTGTCTCCTAAGTTAACCTTCAATATAGAACATAAGCTCAACTGGTTTTAAAGCACCTGGGGAGAGCATCTGTTGGGAGATAAATAGTGGGGGAAAGGTTTTCGACCCCTGTTTTTGTGCTCCTTTTGCTGTTATCATTGGAATCCACCCTCCTTTTCTGTGTAGTTGGGATAGATTGGGGGTCTTAACGCATAGATTTGCCAGCATCATGTGCTGATTTGAGTTCTGATTCTTATGTAAGTGGCAGACCCGTGGGGGAGAGAGTCCACCTTGTGTCTGTCAATACTTTGTTTGTGCCTGCAATTTATGAGCTCTTTTTCTGTCATGCCTTCTTTCTGTCACAACTTGGATACGTTGATCTCTACAAACAGTAAATGTGTCTGGTGCTTCCTACTAATTAATACAGGAGATGGGGATGAGAGTGGAAGTGGAACACAACCTGGATGGCATATTCATGCAAAAGCATCTCATGCAAAAACAGAGCCAATTTCCGGTTTGGTGTTGCCAAAGAAAGAGCCCACTCGCAGCCTCCCCTTAACAACAAGGGGGCAAGATTCCCTCGCTGTTTAAGGTCTCCTATTCTGCAATTTCCAGAGTAGTTTAATCTTTGGAGAGACCTCTGGGCAGCAGCGTCTTTTTACTTTGCGTTAGGCAGCCAGGAAGTTTAGAGTAGGCCACTTTGAGGGACAGTGCAATTATTGTAGGTTGCAATGCTACCTCTTTAGGCAGATTGCCCTACAGCCCCCTACCCCATCACACCCCAAATACCTGAGAACATCAAAATCTACCACTTTTGCAGACCTGCCAAGTCCACTGAAAGCACCAGTCTTTGTGGATTAGGAATCGTGTTCAGGCTTTGTGTGGGACCCCTCATACCGTCTCATATTCTTGGGCTCTGACTCTGGGTTTCTGCAAAACCCTATGTAGCATACTACCAGTTTAGCACTAGAATCCCACTTCACCAACCACAGGAGCCTCATTGTTAGCACAGTTATTACAGTAGTAAATGTGTATGTGAATAAGGGCCCAAGAAGGGCATGCGCTGCATCCTGTGGTTGGGAGGGCCAGTCACAGAGGCCTCCTCAAGGTAAGGGAATGTTGTACCCTTACCTCAGGGCTGTATTGTGGTTGCATTGGCCCTGGAAAGATGCATAGGTGTAAAAACTGGTAGAGTTTTCAACACACATTGAGTGGATTAAAATGTATATTCTCTTGTGATTATATTCCTCCTTAAATCATTTTATTGAAATATTAAAATTATTGTGGAATTTTGAGTTTTTGTTGATTTTCATTTTTTGGTTGCTGTAGTGCTAATCTCTTTGTTAGATAGGTTTTTAACTGCCATGATTAAAACAAAAGAAAGTCTTCTTTAAGCCATTTCTGCCCAACATTGCATTTACACAACAGGGACCAAATGTATACACCTGTGGGCTGCCTGGCTCACATTTGATCCTTGTTGTGTATATGCAGTGTTGGGCAGAAATGGCTTGTACCATCGCTGTGAATGATACCAATATGTTTGAAGAGTACTATGTTTGCATTATGCTATTATGGTTTTGTAATTAAAAAGAAAAGATAAAAGACAATTCGCCATGAATTGTAGAGAAGGTCTGCATTTGTTTCACCCTGCTTTTCAGTTTCTATTCAGTTTTATCTTATGCACATTTTAAAACTAGGGCCTTTGGGCCTTTCTTTTGATATGTGTTCTGGAAGGAAACTGAGTTGTAACTTGCAGTAGGAAATAATGAATATAGAAACAAATAATACCAGTGGATGTTGCAGAAATAGAGCCTTGTTATTTCCATTCAGTGTAAAGTGATAAAAATTATTGCAAAGAACCTTGCCCTTGTGCTATTTGCTACTTTTTTCCATTGGAGAGAAGAAAAGCCATAGAACAAAGTTGGTTTTTGGTTTCACCATAGCTGAAAATCATGTGTATTGCTAGGAAATCCCAGAATCAACCTCGCAGTGCTCGGGACATTCCAGTGCTGCTTGCCGTATGAAAATTTTCTGCCTCGAAAGAGTGTAGACTAGCTCAGTCTGTTTATAGCTCATATTGTTTATCTCAGTCTCTGTGCTGTTAAAGAAAAGTTAGAAAAACCTTAAGGCATTGCCTTGTGGGTATTAATTCAGCTGACTGTAGCAAGCTCTTCCTGAGCAGAACATCCACTGTTGTTATCCCTGGTCCTTTGGCTCATGTTATCAGATGAAAATGCACTTTTATATTTAACATATGAAGGATGCAATGGAACTGTGGTGCCTGCAGCTACTTGTAATTCACTTTTCAGCATTTGTGCCCAAAAGTCATGCTGCAAGACTGATGTGGAGGTAAAGAAAATGGCTGAAGAAAGATATTTTGCTTCCCAAACGTTTTAGCACCAGGACCCACTTCATAGAATGAGAGTCTGTCAGGGCCCACCTAGGATGAGGGTGACCAGATGTCATAACTGCAAAAGAGGATAAGGCATCCTAAAATGTAGGACTTGACAAACTAAAAGCTAAAAACACTCATATATTGATTTCATGTTATCATTGGCATCGTTCAGTCTCGGGAGACTATGGTATCACACTCTGAAAAGTGGATCTGGAACAGCGTCTAGTGTGGCTGAAGAGGCCAATTCGGGAGTGACAGTTTCTTCCACACAATTTCATGTGGTTAAACACTATATTACTTATTATTAAATTTAAAACTGTATTACATATAATTTATTAATTACAAGAGGGCTATGTGCTGCCCACTCACAGGGAAAAGGAGAACATCTGAGTCCTTTTCTAGGACACGAGACTAGAGAAGAGGACATCTAGTCTTCCTGTTTAGGACTGGAAGTGATGCCACAGGAAGTGATATTGTGATATCATGGCCAGAAGTGATATCATCAAGCAGGAAGTAACATCATTGTGATGTCAGGGCTAGAATTGATGTCATCAAGCAGGACGTTAATGTCACTGTTCACATCTAGGAGCTTAATAAGCCCTGCATTGTGCCTCCATGGTGCCCTTGCTTGCCACTTAATGGGGTTGGGCACAACCACCAGCATTGTGAGGGTTCAAGGGATTCTCAGGCAGATGGGCCCTCTGATTGATGTGAATCCTCATCCAGTACATTTTGGCCAATCTCTGTGGAACAGGGGTCAATAAAAAAGGGATCAGTAAAAAGGTTGGCAACCCTAATGAACTGTTCCTGCTGGGTTATGCTCAAAGCCGCCCACTGCTCTTGCCTGGTTTAAGTATAGCAGACACACCCTTGTTTACAAGCCCTTTTTGCTTCCTACTGTGCACACACCTTCCTTCTCTCCCTCCTGGAGCAGTTTCAGTAACATAAAAAGGTACACAAAGAAACGGCTTGTAGCATGGGACAACATAATACTCCTTACTGGACACTTTGCAGCTTACGCAACAATATAAAAGATTCCCCACATCCCCCTTCATATCATTCCCAGCAAATCCTTCTCATCCAGTTCCAGCCAGAAACACCTGAAGATAGGTCAGGGAACCCCCCCCCCCTTTAAAAAAAAAAATCTCTTTCAGGCATCATATGGAGGAGCTGGATTTACATGCACAGACACCAAGACTGCACCCCTCTATCAGGGCAGGATGCACAGTCAACATTTCAAGAAGCCAAAACATCCCATGTATTTGAGAGAGAAGCAGGATTATTTGCTATCCAATTTTAGAATGGGAACAAAACTTGCCCTATCAAGTTCTGCAGAGTCACCACTGAGCATCCCTGGGCCCCTTCACCCCTCTGTGCAGGAGAGTGTTTTCTCTCTCTCTCGCTCCCTCTCTTGCCTTATCACTGCCCTGCCTTGGTGATGGCCTCCCACAGCCTCACACTGGGGCTTGCAGGACAGGTGGGTGCTACTGCGGGACTCTTACCCCTTCCCGCACCAGGACTCCTGCAGAACTCACTCTTACCCCTAACTTGACACTCGGCCTTGGCAGCGGCCACCGACAGCCTTCCTACTTGTCATATTTTTACAATTACATAAAAATATCTAATTTGTATCATAGCGGAAAAGGTATAGTGGGCATATGAAAACGGTCTTTAAAAATGAAGAAATGTTGTAGATCATTTCAAATCAACGGGTATACAGTAGTTCCCAATCAGTGTTTTCCTGGCTTTTTAAAAATTGTCTAGAAGTGATTCTGTTTAATCAGACCACTTTTACTGCTAGGTTATGTTGTGAATGCCTTAAAGTTATTCTAATTGATAAAATTATGTTTGATGAGAACCCTTTGCATTCAGATGAAGGCACTTGTGTTTTCCATCATTCCATTGTAGTGATGTTGTTATTTTACCTCCAAGATCAGAGGCAATATCCCTCTAAAGACTTGTTCATTTGTATAAAGCAGTGGTTCTCACACATTTAGCACCGTGACCCACTTTTTAGAATGAGAATCTATCAAGACCCACCAGAAGTGATGTAATGACCGAAAGTGACATCATCAAGCTGGAAATTTTTCACAATCCTAGGCTGCAATCCTACCCACACATACCCAGGAGTAAGTCCCATTTACTATCATCGTTAAAGGAATATACATAGTAGCCTGCTGAAAGTACAAATCTGTCTTGTTTCCCCTAGTGCAGTCACATACCATGGTAACATCAAGTCTAATATATTAAAAACAAAATATTGAAATGAATGGGGACCCACCTGAAATTGGCCCATGACCCACCTAGTGAGTCCCAACCTACAGTTTGAGAAACACTGGTAAAGACTTATATCCAGCCTTTTCCCCTAAATATAGGACAAGGAGTCTGAGTAACAATGGCAAGATAGGGCTTTTTGCCTGTTTGTGTGCTTCCTAGAGGCATTTGGTTGGCCATTGTAGGAATCAATATAGTGGATTCTTTGGTCTGATCCAGTGGGGGGGTTCTTAAGTATTTATTGGATTTCATAATTCAGGTCAGTCTGATCTCTCTCTTTTGTGTGCTTTGTAAGGCCTAATGAATCAATAAAAGACCTCTGTAGAGTTTCCTTCTCTACTACCCTTTTTGTTTCTGTCTTGCAAACTAGGGTGTGTACAAATGAATTGATTGTACCAGATAACTGCTACATTTAAGAGACTATTAATTTGAATAGCATTTTTCAGTTTTGGGAAATATATCCTTTTTAACCTTCTCTAATGCAAATAGGGCAAAATGCTTTGGGAGTAGTATGAAAAACAAGAAGAAAAAACTGTGGCAGCAAAGGATAACAAAATACTGCCTTCGTAACATTGGGCAGTATTTCTAGATTCTCATTACAGGGTTTTGGTTTGTTTGTTTTTTAATTCTTGTGTGTGAGAAATATTCTGGATGAATGAATATTTGAAGATCACACAAGTTGTGTTTCTGTTATGTGTAATTTTCTACATGACAAGATGAGGGGAAAATTTTTGACCTTTTGAGAATTAATAATCGGTTTCTTGTTCTTCCAAGACGTCATAATGCACTTCCACCTCGTAGTTCCTAGTTCTTCTAAACTATTTCATATAGCTCGTGGAGGAGCCTGATTTTTCTCAACAATTGGCAAAGGAGGCCATAAGAACATAAGAACAGCCCCACTGGATCAGGCCATAGGCCCATCTAGTCCAGCTTCCTGTATCTCACAGCGACCCACCAAATGCCCCAGGGAGCATACCAGATAACAAGAGACCTCATCCTGGTGCCCTCCCTTGCATCTGGCATTCTGACATAACCCATTTCTAAAATCAGGAGGTTGCGCATACACATCATGGCTTGTACCCCGTAATGGATTTTTCCTCCAGAAACTTGTCCAATCCCCTTTTAAAGGCGTCTAGGGTAGACGCCAGCACCACATCCTGTGGCAAGGAGTTCCACAGACCGACCACACGCTGAGTAAATAAATATTTTCTTTTGTCTGTCCTAACCCGCCCAACACTCAATTTTAGTGGATGTCCCCTGGTTCTGGTATTATGTGAGAGTGTAAAGAGCATCTCCCTATCCACTCTGTCCATTCCCTGCATAATTTTGTATGTCTCAATCATGTCCCCCCTCAAGCGTCTCTTTTCTAGGCTGAAGAGGCCCAAACGCCGTAGCCTGTCCTCATAAGGAAGGTGCCCCAGCCCCGTAATCATCTTAGTCGCTCTCTTTTGCACCTTTTCCATTTCCACTATGTCTTTTTTGAGATGCGGCGACCAGAACTGGACACAATACTCCAGGTGTGGCCTTACCATCGATTTGTACAACGGCATTATAATACTAGCCGTTTTGTTCTCAATACCCTTCCTAATGATCCCAAGCATAGAATTGGCCTTCTTCACTGCCGCCGCACATTGGGTCGACACTTTCATCGACCTGTCCACCACCACCCCAAGATCTCTCTCCTGATCTGTCACAGACAGCTCAGAACCCATCAGCCTAAATCTAAAGTTTTGTTTTTTTGCCCCAATGTGCATGACTTTACACTTACTGACATTGAAGCGTATCTGTCATTTTGCTGCCCATTCTGCCAGTCTGGAGAGATCCTTCTGGAGGCCATGTCTCCATAAGCATTCTGGTTCCCAAATAAATGTAAGGGGAAATGAGGCCTTGATAATAGGCAGAAGAGATTTGTTGTGTGCAAAACTATGCTAGTTTTGTTGTATGCTCATGATGCCAGTTTTGTGAATAAGAGAATAACCAGACTTCCAAACATGTAATAATTGTTCATTTGTTTACATAACTGTGTGTGTTGAGCTGCTGCTTAAAAAGAATCTGGTTGGTGAGGAAACGGAATAGGGACTTGGTGTTGCAGCATGTTGCTCCAGTGAGCTAAGTTTCATATTTACAGTCACTTTGGAAAGTACAGGTTGACTCTATGTATCCATGTGTTTTGGGACCTGCAGATTTGAACCAACATGGGTCAGGAGGGCCTCGCTGTACCTACAGATGCAACTGGAAGAGTTTTCCCGTTGCCTTGGAAAGGAGGTGTTCTGAAGTGCAGGGAAGCCACGTGTGACCTCCCTGCACCTCGGATTGCTCTGGCAGGCCTTTTGAGGAGCGGGTAGGCCATGTGCAGGGCCCTCCCCCCACACCTCAGAACACTTCTGGGCATAAGATTAGCTTATCTGCAAGTTTTGGTATCTGCAGATACCAAACAGATCCGGGAACGGATCCCCACGGATAACACCAGCCAACTGTAGTTATAACTTCTTTGAATATGCTGCAGTGGTGTTAGTAGTGTCTCCAGTGTACATGTATGACTCCTAGGTGGTGGGGAAATGTGTATGTGGAAGTCAAACATGCATTCTTTATCGAGCATGGTACGTCCCCTCCCCAAAACAGCTTGCTCTTTGTGTCTCATTCTCTGGACTCCTCTGAGAATTTTCAAAGTCTACAAGTGCATCTACTCATATTTTCATTTACTATATTCCATGTCATCATTGATACATCAAGTACACTGACTATAAAGTAAGCTCAGTTACGTGTGTGTTGTCACATAATTATGATGTGATGTTGTATAGTTCCTGCAGCTGCAAGGTTGCTCTTGTTACCCTTGAAGTTGGGAAATAACTGTTCTGCAAACCACTAGCATAAACATAGTTTTTGTTTTTGTTTGTCTGTATCTGATTATGTGTCGGTCTGTATTTGATTATGTGCAACAGAGGTCACAAAAGCTGCCTGTATTTTTTTGCTTAGGATATGTCATTGAATAAGGCGTAACTCTGTGTTTTACTTAGTATTCAGCTTACATTGTAGTTGACTTGGAATTTGAAGTAACGTTTGTCTGCTTTACTTGAAACTGCAAAACGTGAAGTGTTTTGACATACGTTCTTCCAAAAACTCTGGAAGGTTTCCAAACATTTATTCAAACTGCATGTATAGTTCATCAGAGAGAATGGTGTGTATGAGACCAAAGTCAACAGATACCTTTCTTTCTCTTAGTAAAGGCTACTGATTATAGTAGGGAACTTGGGCAAGAGTGGCTCAGTGTCACTGTAGGACAGGTGCAGTCTTTTGGAACTGAATCTTTCTTTTACAGCATTGGAAACAAAATAGGTAGAGCTTCTACTGGATGGAGTTTTTCTGTCAGGCAGGCACCTACTCAAGATACTCTAGTGGAGGCGCAAGCAATAGTACTAGCCAAAATGGAGCTCTGTGCTCTCTTAATAACATATGTGCAATTTAAGCCTTCTGTTAGATTTGTATTCTGACTACATTCTGCGCCTTAAGTTGTACCTTAACCATTGGCACAGGTTCCCTCTGCGGCCACCAGCTTCCTTCATGAATGGAAGGAGAGTTCCACTTGTACAAAGACCCTTGCTGCTCACATGACTCCTGTTTGAGCTTTGGGGACCCTGTAAATGTTTGCAGGGGATGGGGCAGGGAAGGGGAGGGGGCAACCTCTTCTGCAGCCCATCCTGGTAGCTCCAAACTACTGTGAAAAAGGAAAAAAAACTTTCTGTTTTCGTTGCAAAACAGAAAGTGTTCCCCCCCCCCGTTTTACGGCAGTTTGGAGTTGCCAGGAGGTCTGCAGAGAAGATCACAGGCTCCCCAGACCCTCCGGAGAGCCATAAGTTTAAAAAATCCTTCCCTCCCTGGCAGCAGCACAATCGTCCTGATTGTGTTGCTACTGATTTTTGGGCCATTCCCCTTAGGAAAATGACATTTTTCTGGTTCCCTTGGTGAGTCGCTATCCACCAGTTTGGGAACCGCTGCTGTATTCAAAGACAGGTATATTAGCAGTCTACACATACAGTAAATAATCTTGCTATGAGGAAGATTGTGATACAGTTCTTTGTCACTTTCAGAATAAAATCTGCATAGGTGTGCATTCTGCTCTTGTAAGGTTGTTTTAGATTTTAACAAGCCCTCAAGGAAGCCTCAGGGTTATGTGTTCCCTCTTTCCTAGCACAGTGACTACCTCTCGCTTTTCCTGGTTTGAGGTTAGCCATAATTTGTTAGTTAAACAAAATGACAATGTGTGTTGGAGGAGGAGGAAGGAAACACGCAAGCCAGAGGCTCTCTCAAACCGTGGTTTGCCATTATGTCTAATGCAGTCCACAGAAAACAAAAGAACTTGAAAGCAAAAGGTGTGTACAATGTTGAGGCATTACCGTTGCTCTCCACTTAGCCAAACAAACAAAACAAAACAAGCAGAGAAAAACTTAGCCTCTAAAGCATTTTTTAAAAAATTGCCATATTGAAGATGTAAAATCGTTAGGTTTCTTAAAATGACGGACACCAATGACATGGAAAGTGTGTTGATTGTCAGCACGTGTGTCACAGGTAGTATCCTTTGGGTATCTTTGATGCTAGCAAGTAGAGTAGCAATGGATCAGCTGTATAGAGGAAGTGTTGGCATTTTCCTAACTCTAAATTATGTAACAATGAAAATGTGACATTCCTACAACAGAAATGTAATATTGATGGAGCAAATCTAAACTGCATATGACAAATAGATAATTGAAATTTCATTGTGTTAAAAACTGATAGTGTGTAGTGTAACCCTTGAGTTGAGTCTGTGAGCTGAGTTCAGTGTCCGGAGGTTACCTTCCTTCCGTTACTCTTTTTTGGCTTGAGTACCACACATGAGATCAGGTAAAACCATATTTATTCAAAGATAACAGTGCTATAAAAAAACCCACAAAGATATCATCTAAATTCAAAAGTCTTCCCTTCCAAGGTCTAGGTATGTTAAAGCAAGTCTGTGTGCTCTGGCTCTTACTGACACAGGTGATCTGAGGTGCAATCTGTTGGTCAGTTTCTCTGTGCTTGCTCAGCTACAACAAAGCAATTAAGAGTGTTGCAACAGAAGACAAGTTCAACAGCAAGCAAATCCCAGTAGTTTCTGTTCTTTGTTGAGTTGGCTAATAAGGGTGAACTATGTATCAGGAGCTCAGTTCCTAAGGTTGGTCTGGACCTTCCTTTCTCTACAGTGATGCCAGTGAGGAAGACGAAATGGTCTACCCACCACTTCAGCCAAACAAAATTACAGATTGGATTCGAGCAACAAAACTTTAAAACCCTAGTTCAGTAGTTCAGCTCTGGTAGACATTGTAACAAGTTTCCAAAGCTACCAATTATTCAATTAACTGTAGGAAAATCAATTGCCAACTTCTTGCCCCAAGACCTGGATCCCTTAACTGGAGAGGCCCTTTCAAAGCCAAGTGACCCAAACCCAGAAGCTGAGCAAAGTAACTGATGAAGAAATAGCTATAAAAAACTCAAGCACCCATTTGTTGTTTAATCATGGATTGTAGATTTGTACATTTGCAGTGAAATGCTATTCATTTTTACTGGGAAGCACATGCCATTGAGTTTCAGTAGGACTTACTTCCAGATTAAGTGTGTGTAGAATTGTAATCCTAGATATGTAATGCATCTCTATCCCATATGCAAATAATATTCCTTTTCCACGAAGGCATCATGGTTTCCCTTACCGCATTGGTGCAGTACTGGCTTTTGCCATTAGATGATGGTAGCTTGCATTTTCCTAAAGCATTCATTTCAGTAGAAAAATCCCTAAGAATTCCTCAGTGTGGGCAGAACAAGCCAACTTGGGACAAACAACACTATGTTGTTGTTGTTGCTGATCTTCCTGCACTTATCCCCAATTTTTTTTTTGCTCTTCAAAGAGGGAAGGAGGGGGCATACTGCCGCCCATCATTGCTGAATATTTTCCTGTTTGCTGACCTTAAGGGGCTAAAGCATTGGTTCTCAAACTGTGAGCCATGGTCCCCTGGGGAGCCGTAGAAAGCAGCCTGGGAGCCATGGGATCCTTGCAGAAAATCCTCCGCTCTATACAATTTATAGAGCCCTAATGTATTGTCGCCCTAATGGGGAGCCGCAGCCAATGGCCAGTAGTTAAAGGAGCTGCCAGTTGAAAAAGTGTGTGTGTGTGTGTGTGTGTGTGTGTGTGAGAGAGAGAGAGAGAGCGCACATGAGCACAAAACAGTGTTAAGAACATAAGAACAGCTCCACTGGATCAGGCCATAGGCCCATCTAGTCCAGTTTCCTGTATCTCACAGCGGCCCACCAAATGCCCTAGGGAGCACACCAGATAACAAGAGACCTGCATCCTCATGCCCTCCCTTGCATTTGACATAGCCCATTTCGAAAATCAGGAGGTTGCACATACACATCATGTCTTGTAACCCGTAATGGATTTTTACTCCAGAAACTTGTTCAATCCCTTTTAAAGGCATTCAGGCCAGATGCCGTCACCACATCCTGTGGCAAGGAGTTCCACAGACCGACCACATGCTGAGTAAAGAAATATTTTCTTTTGTCTGTCCTGATTCTCCCAATACTCAATTTTTGTGTATGTCCCCTGGTTCTGGTGTTATGTGAGAGTGTAAAGAGCATCTCTTTATCCACTTTATCCTTCCCATGCATAATTTTGCATGTCTCAATCATGTCCCCCCTCAGGCACCTCTTTTCTAGGCTGAAGAGACCTAAACACCATAGCCTTTACTCATAAGGAAGGTGCCCCAGCCCAGCAATCATCTTAGTTGCCCTCTTTTGCACCTTTTCCATTTCCACTATGTCCTTTTTGAGATGCGGCTACCAGAACTGGACACAATACTCCAGGTGTGGCCTTACCATAGATTTGTACAACGGCATTATAATATTAGCCGTTTTGTTCTCAATAGCTTTTCTAATGATCCCATGCATAGAATTGACCTTCTTCACTCCCGCCGCACATTGGGTCGACACTTTCATCGACCTGTCTACCACCACCCCAAGATCTCTCTCCTGATCTGTCACAGACAGCTCAGAACCCATTAGCCTATGTGAAGTTTTGATTTTTTGCCCCAATGTGCATGACTTTACACTTACTTACATTGAAATGCATCTGCCATTTTGCTGCCCATTCTGCCAGTCTGGAGAGATTCTTCTGGAGCTTCTCACAATCACTTCTGGTCTTCACCACTTGGAGAAGTTTGGTGTCATCTGCAAACTTAGTCACCTCACTGCTCAACCCTGTCTCCAGGTCATTTATGAAGAGGTTGAAGAGCACCGGTCCCAGGATAGGTCCTTGGGGCACACCACTTTTCACTTCTCTCAACTGTGAAAATTGCCCATTGACACCCGCTCTCTGTTTTCTGATCTTCAACCAGTTCTCAATCCATGAGAGGACCTGCCCTCTAATTCCCTGACTGTGGAGTTTTTTCAGTAGCCTTTGGTGAGGAACCGTGTTGAACGCCTGCTGAAAGTCCAGATATATAATGTATTTCTAGAGTATATTTCTAGAGTGCAGCCATGGGGGGTGGGTGGGAGATAATGGGTGCACTTTGCCACTTGGCAGCTCACCAAGAGGTAATTGCTACCCAACATAAGTGAGTGACAGTGGCTTCTCTAGTTTGATTACTTAACATCCAAGTGTTTTCCCCTCTGTTGTTCAATACTTAATGTCACAGAGCTGCAGCACCAGATTGTGCAATTTAAAATTACCTTAGACCTGCATCAAGATAGAGCTTTAAAAAAATGGTGTTGTAGAATTAGTTAACTTAGCATTAGTAGGAGATTGTTCTTTCTACCAATTTCATCTATTGCAAATTGTCACCATACTTATGCATACTTGGTGTCAAAACTAGGCCTTCTGCATTTTTATACCTGTGTATGCACCTTCCCACTGAGAATTATGCTTCATGCATCTGGTGACATAGATTGTAGTCCATGAAAAGTTATGCTTTGGTAAATTTGTTCGTCTTTTTGGTGCCAAAAAACTCTTCGTTGTTTGCCTCAGTTTAAAAACTTGAGAATGTGGGGATTTGTAAGTGCATTTTTCTCTGGGAATTTAAAAAGAAAACTTTAAAAGGGCAATGGTTGAGTTTGGCAAAAGAGAAAACTCTTCCCAGTGACTTGGTGGGAGAACTGCTTCCAGTAAAACTTGGAGACAGTGTTCTGCTGCATAACACAGTCTTTATTCATTGTTTGGAATTAGTTCTAGCATTAAGAACTACTACAGATAGAGCTTATACTATTGGAAGACTAGTCTACATAGTATAAGCATGGGTTTAAACATTGGTTTACTTTTGAGAATGTCATGAGACTTAAACATTGATTTACTTTTGAGAATGTCATGAGAAAAATGAATACAACCTTTTCTTGTTTTTAATTTTGGCTCATAATCATAATTCACTAACTATATACATCTGAAAAAAATTAGGAAGCCCTGCAGACAAATATGTTTGAAAGCAAAATATTGTTAAACTATTCCTTTAGCTGACTCTCTGCCAAAGTGTTATGTATCCTTTTCTAGCTTTGATAATATGACAAATACCTAAAGGGCTACAAAAAGCTGTTGAGATCCATTTATTATTTTGGGTGCATATCATGATAAGTGATGGCAGCAGAAAAACAAAACCTTGAGCTTGAGTGCTGCAAGAGAAAGACCCCTTTCCTGAAAAAAAAAGCTTTTCTCACTTAACAGAAATCTAAAAACACAATTTTAACTTTCATTTACTAACCGTGCTAAGGGCAAGAAAGATGTTTTCATGAGACTGTATTTTCTGGGCCATTTAGGATTTTGTACCCTTTTTTTAAAACTTTGTTTAGGTGAGGTTTGAGAAAGGGATTTAAGAATTGTTCAAGCCAGGCTACCTTGTATCTTACTGATAAGATCATCTGTCACTTCTAGGTTGTGCCGTTTTATGATGAGATTAATGACTTGTATGTATACAGCCTTTGTGTTTTGTTATATGTTCGTTATTCTGCTGCCACAAAGTCTGTTTCAAACCTACTAACTGTGGTGTATTGCTCGGCTATGATTTATGGAGTATTTAGAAGCCTTTTATGCATATGCTATAAGCCTTTTGAATAACTTTAAAGGGGGCTGAGCAGGAGAATATTGACAGACTGGTCCTGCTGTGCCCGTACTTGTGTGGCAGTATACCAAAGACATGCCCCTATGCTCTTCCAGCAGTGTTGAAAGCACAAGCTTAGCACCAGAAAGAAAGGTGAGCATAGTTACATGGATGTTTCCACAAGGTCCCTGATGACTCTGTTACTTTGTCAGTCACAATGTCCTTCACTAGTACTGCCCCACCATTAGCCGTGGCACAAACCAATATGCAGTATGATCAGGAAGCCTTCATGGAACTTGATCCACACTTCACCCACACAAGTGATTCTCCGAGAAGTAACCACCCATAGCTACTGGGGGAGCAGGTAGTGACTGAAACCTGCTGCAGTAAGCCACAGTTGAAACACAGGCCAGCAACACAAGGAAGGATAGGTACTTGCATCTCTTGCAGTAGGGGAAGGGTTGGTGTCTTTATCGATTGTAAGAACAGATGCACAGTTGCAATATTCATGGCCTTTTTTGAACTGTATCAGTTGTGGAGTGATTTCTGACAGCATCACATAAATGCAAAACATTCCTTTTTATTCTTGCAGGGCTCCTGTAGCTTTGAAGGTATATCAGACAGAGGAGTAGTAGGTACATTTTCCCCTAAAGCTGGATCTCTGCTGAGCACTGCTGCATCTGTAATGCTTTTGGCTGTCATGCACTTTTGAATGGCACAGGAGCCTTGGAAGAGAAATGGTGCCAACCCCACAGATGAACAGCTGATTTCCCACAGCCCACTGTTGCTGTTTTAGACCTCATTTGTGGCCTGCATGGTTTTAAGTTAAACAAGGGTGTTCTGTGTGTCTGTTGCTTGGCTTGTTGAGAGACAACTGAAACATCAAGATACAAATAGAGATGTATAACGGGTAGCATCTGCAACAGATGTGATCTCTGATTAGGTGTTTCTTGAGAGTGAGTGACTGAGGGTGAGTGACTGAGGACCCACTCCAGTGGCATACCCAGGGGAGGCAAGGGATGCAAATGCCCTGGGCATTGTGCATTTAGGCGCTTGGGAGACAGCAGTGCAATCCACGTCCCCTGCAACTGGTTCCTTCCAGCTGCTGGGAACTGCGCCAGCAGTGAATTTTCCCTTCTCTGTGTATCAGCCAGGCTCCTCAGTGGCTGTGCTCTAACTTAATAGTCTTCCTGGCTGTCTGCATTTGGGAATTCACCTGTTGGAGACAATAATTTGGTTAATTAGGCAGTATTTATCTATCCACTGCAAGGAGCTACATTGGAATTCTGTCTTCAGTTGTTATTTGTTCTATTGCCCTGATTCTAATCCTAGAAAGAACAATTAGTTGGGTTATTTACTCCATTATCTACCTTAGGTTATAGTGACAACTTATTTGGGTGCAGGATTTGTAGCTGACAGAGTATCCCTTAATGCAGTAGCGTAACTAGTGAGGGGCGGGGGCGGTTCATCCCAGGTACCAGCCTTCGGGGGTGACACCACAAGCAACCTAACACCACGATTTATAGGAATAACACCATCATGCTATATATCGTTGGATGCAGAATTTCCAGTGGAATGCAATGGGAAAAAACAGAATGAAATAATCTCCTTTCCATCAAAAGTTATGGCCAAAACACTGGGAAACAAAAAATGCACGGAGCCCTATGGAAAGTGAAACTGAGCCATGTTACATGTCTACTCGTGAGTAGGCGAACGTGCCTTAGTCCGTTGGAAAGGGCGGGCCAAGAGGAATCCAGTGACATCAGAATGGTTCCTATCCAGTGAAAGCAGCCCCCAAAAAACACCCAAGAAAGAAGTCCTTCCCTCCAAGATGAACTCTATGGAAAGTGAAACTATGCCACATGGTCGCATTTACTCACGAGTAAGCAAACGTGCCTTGGTTCCTGGTCAAGTCAGGCAAAGGGGAATGCAAAGCTAGCTGCATGGTCCCAGTCTGATGGAACTGGAGCTCAACAAATGCTCCAGAAGGCAGCACGTCCTTCCCCCCCAAAGAATAAAGCTTGAACTGGTAAGATGAATTTTTATTGGTTTTTAGACTTGCCTTAGTGAGGCAAGCTAGTTGAGTCCTGATAGTGATATGCTTGAAATATAAGAACTTACATTGAACTGGGCACTGGGGAGGGCTGAAAATCTCATTGATTTTTTTGTGGGGAGGGGGTATTATTGCAGGCAGGCTACAGAAAAAATACACTTGGTGAAACAGGCCTGGCTTCCCCTTATTTATTTGTTTTTTTAAATTTAATTATTTATAATTATTTATTTTAATTTGCTTAATGATGTCTCTTCCAGCTGTGGCATCACTTCTAGTGTGTCCCAGACAGATTGTCATTCTTTTGGGTTCCAGTGCTAAAAGTTTGAGAACCACTGCCTTAACTCAAAACAGGCCAATGAGATATCCTTGGTGGGGGGATGACACCCTAGTGACCAAACTTCTGGAAATCATGGCTTTTAGGAATAATACCATAATGTTATGTACCATTTGATGCAGAATTTCATCCAATGCTTGTGGGGAAATATTCACTGCATTTATTTTCTGGCCATTATTATTATTCGTTTCATGTCATGACTATTACTATCTGTCTCACCTACCTCACAGGATTGTTGTGAGGACAAAATAAGGGGTGGAACCATGTATACCACCTGAAGCTGCTTAGAGAAAGGTGGTATAAAAATGTGAATTAATTGTTGTATGGGGTGGCAAAAATTTTTGGGTCCCGGGTGTCAAATGACCTGGCTACGCCACGGCCTTAATGCCAAATGTTTCTTATCCTGTGTCTGATTTGTAGGAGACATTACTGCAATCTGTTGATTGAGGGAGAAATTTTAGGCCACTTTGTAGTTTTATTAGATTGTGTGTGTCTGTGGTAGGGGAGAGAGACACCAAGTGGCCCAATAGGAGGGAGGAGCAAGGAATGGCAGTAGTGAGTCAGTCATGGGGAGGAGAGGCATGGATTCTGCTGTCAAGGGTTCCTTGCTTGATGACATTATCATTGCCCCACCAGCACTAGAGGTGGCCAACCCAGCATGGCTTCACTACCCCACTGGTGCTAATCGCAGCTTGTCCAATTTGAAAGCCATGGCAAATTCTGGTTATTGTAAGGGGGAATCTGGCCATGGAAGGGGGAATTAAGTCCATGATTTGGAGATCATGTTTTGTCTTCTCTGAAATGAGCCAGTGATTAAAGAACTGTGATATGATAGATTTTCTGAATTATGGAGTGGGGGTTCTAATCTGCATTAAAGTTTGTGAGTACAGAACTTGTGCACTGATGTACTGGTTTAGTTGTACCCACTGCTATGGGGTCAAAAGTGTGAACTTATACAGCAGTGTGTTTTCAGATCTTAAAATTCATCTTTATTATCAAATTGCTGTGATATCTTTGAATTATGTTTAATGGCTCATATATGAATTGAAAAAATTAGCTTAACTTTTAAGACAAGAATTTGATTTGATCATAATTAAACAAAGTGCTTTATAGTGAGCTTTGCTTCCATGGATGGTGATGTCAGCTGAAATTCTCCTGAGTTTTCATTAACCTGAGGCCCTGACTTTTCCCTGCAGATTTCTTGGGATGTGTTGCTCTCAAGTGCCCTAGAATCTCTGAGGAGCAGTCGCTTTCCTTGTTTTGCTACATTGCTTTTGTAAGTGGCTGCTCTGAACCTTCCAGTCTCTTTACTTTGATGTTTTTCCTTTTGCTGGCAGGTAATCAAACAATTGTAATTTACTACAGTTCTGCTTCACCAAGTTTTAGAAGGCTAGAAAGCAGTAAATATAGTCTAAATTGCCAGGCTCTAACGTATATTCCCTTGATATATTTGTGTCTTCTACAGCCCATCACAATCATCCAGTTTTCCTTTTGTAGGTTTTTGCAGCTAAGTGAGCAGGCACGACTGCCTAGTATTCTGTAATTCAAAAAGCAAGGGTGGAGCAGAGATTACAGACTGTTTCTGCATTAGTCACGTGGAATAAGAAGTGCAAGTAAATCCCTGCCTGGAAAGTATTGCATTTTCCTTTGTGCATTTGGAAATTGTATGGAGGTAGAGGGCCAGGAAATGGCTAAAGACAAGGATTGGAAAAATTCCCAAGTGCTTTGTTGTCCGTCCATCCCCACCAAAAACGTGGCTAGGAAAATGAGGAATTTAAATAATTGTTCAGCTGTCTATATGCTTAGTAGGGTTTTATTTTATTTTTTTATAATGTTTGTATAAAGATTAAAATAACCAGCTGCCAGGATCAAATATTTTTTAGTCCTGTCAAAGGCATTTATTTTTTTGTAATATTTGGATGCGACTGTAGGGTTTATAAATTTTAAAACATTCCCAAAAGCATTTCAAGTCAGACCACTAAAAGATAGAATTACAACCCAATCTTGTAGGGGCCATAGGTCACCAGATCTGTGGTATTGAAAGCAGCAGTGCCACCAATATCCTTCCTGGGTCCACTTGGACTTCCCCCAGCTAAATTGCTAGTGCAGGTCCTGCTAGACTTGTTCTGGTGCCAGAGGTTTACCTCTGGGTAAAGGAATAAATATTCCCTTTCACAATCAATATTTACACAATTATTCTGAAATGCAGACACCTTCCCATCCCAAGTGGTCCGGATAAAGGATACTCAACCTGTAGTTATATTATCTTGATGATAACTGACTAGGAGCCCAATCCTGAGTTCATACCACTGCTAGTGCGCGTTGCAGATGTGCTGTAAAGCATGTTTATGGCCCTCAATGCCAGCCCAGCGCAGGAGGTAGCTCAGCGCCACCCAATAGTTAGGTGGACCACTAGGTGGCAGAGAAGTGTGGCGTGAAGGGAGACGGGAAGGAGGCGTTCCCGGTCAGGGGGAGGGTGGGGAGAAGATGCGATGGGGGAGAGAGTGAGGCAGGAGGGAGGTGCGACCGGCGGAACCCTGCTCCGCCACTTCCAGAGCCTCCATATTGGACCATGGGAGCTCTATTGCAGGGCTACCTCCCTTCTCCTGAGGAGCCGCCGCCGGCTGCCCTTTTGCACATAGGGTGCAGCAGCCATTTCGGTGCCTTGGCAGTCCCAGCACAATGGGCAACTCAGGATTGGGCTGCCCATTATTTGTGGATTGCTGTTTTTTATGAAATGTATAATTTCACAATTGCATATATTACATCTATCCACTTTTTTAAAAGATGTGCATTACTCCTTTGGTTAATATACACAGTTGATTTTTAATTGATCAGTGTGATAGTATTGCATGTGAAAGTTATCTTCCTTATGATTTGGATTCCATTTAATCTTGTTCCTAGACACAGTTTTTCTTCTCAGTGGCTCTTTGGCATCTCAATTCAAAATTGTGTGTGAATTGGCAGCAAATTGCATTTATACTAAAATGAGGGCTTTGCATGGAATTCTCAGTACTCATCTGAATTATGCTGCTTAAAGTTATAATTGAGGCTGTCATGCTATGGCATAATTGCATAGCAGTAGTGCTGAATGCCATTTTAAGAGCATGTGGACAGAATGTGTAGTGATTTCAGAATAATAGTATGCAGTTCTTTGACAAATGAATATGATTTTTTTTATACCTAGCAGCATTTAATTTGCATAGTAAAAGCTTTTCCCTACCTTTACTTGAGGAGTTAATGCACAGCCCACTCTTATGCATGTCTACTGAGAAGTAAGTGCCAATATGTTGAATGAGACTTACTTCCAGGAATGTGTGTATAGCATTGTAGCCACGATGTCTTGGGGCCCAATCCCATCCAACTTTCCAGCACCAGTGCAGCCACAGTGCAGCCCCTGAGGTAAGGGAACAAATGTTCCCGCACCTGGAGGAGGCCTCTGTGACTGCCTCCCCACCACAGGATGCAGGGCATGCTTCTTTTGCACAGCTACACCGGCACTGGAAAATTGGATGTGATATGGCCTTTAATGAGAAATTACAAATATTTATGTATGATATATCAGTCTCTGCATTAGCTGAGGTCTGATTATCTGAAAGCATATTGCATGAGCACACACTTGCAGGTGAATATAATCCTGATTTATCTGAGCCTCTGGTATTCCAATGTTTTGAATATCCCATGAGCATTGGGGAGAATGAAATATGTTGAACACTGAAACAGGTCACCATCCAGACATAGCTAAGCATATTTAAATCCCATAGATTTTCATGGATGGGTTGAGCATGTGGTGAAAACACTCCAGTTGATATCAGTGGGACCTTGATTGAATTGTGTCCATTTTAATTCAGTTCTACAGCCATAAAAAAAAAAAAATTAGAAAACCTCTTAAACTGTCATTTGCTATTGAATACTGTGCATGGCAAGATTCTTTGCAAAGGAAGGAAAGTTCTAACTGCACATTATCTTTTTTATATTAATAAAACCTTGTTATACTTTGCAAGCTATAGCCTGGTTTTGGTTTGCATTATTTACAGCTCAAGTCTGTCCTTGCGATATGATAGTGGATCTCGCAATGTTCCATTGTAATGTGCAGACTGCTATTGTCCAAATCACTGCCAACAGAACAGAAGCTAGTAAGTCCCATCATGGCTGTGGTGGGCAGCAGGTATATCAGGCAGATGAGGTCACAGCCAGGTAGGTCAGGCCAGATTGGGGGCAGAACTCAGTGGGAATGGCCTCCATGAGATCCAGAGATTCCATCTTGGGCTAAACATGCTCCCTTGGGCCCAACCGTTTTCAGTATGGTTTGTTTCATTGCATTCTGCATTAAATTACTTATCGAATGATATATAACATGATGGTATTCTTCAAAATTACAAGATTTCACAATTTTGGCCAGTAGTGGTGTAACTCCCTCCCCACTCTATACATTAGCCAGTGCGGTTCGCACCCCCCTACCCGCAGCCCCCTTTAGTTATCGACAATCTTCAGGTTGCTGAGCCCCACAACAACACTGTATCCTAAAGTCATATATTTTGTAAACTGGAAAACCTCTATGGGGGGGGGGGGTTGGAATGATTTTTATTGAACTTTCCTTCCCTTTGCATCCCCCTGCATCCCTGAACTTTTTTTCCTTATGGTTGCAAGGGCAGTCCTTGGGCTCAGGGAAGAAGACCATAGGATACAGCCTTTAAGCCTTGAAAAATACTGTAGGTAATCACCTATGTCAATCTCACAGATAATTCAAGGGCAGATTTTGAGCCAAAAATCATGGAATTTTCTATGACCCTCAGTAAGTTGGGGGTTAAACTTAGGAGGGTGTCTGGCTATATTTTTATCTGATTTTACCCAAAGCCAGATCTGGAAAAATAACCTACCAGTAATTGTTATCTAAGAAATGTACAACTCTAATTAGAAATATAGTAAAAGATCATAAGATGCATTTTTATTCTTTAACTTTTAAAATTCTGATCTTCACAACCTTTTGGTAAACACTTTCAGAATAAGTGCATTGTAAACAACATACCAGTAGAACAGTGGTTCCCAACCTGGAGTACATGTACCCTCAGGGGCACTTGACAGGATTTTTAAGGGTTCTTGAAAAAGAATTGATAAAAATACAAAAAGTATTTGCAAAATTGAACAAGGCTTGATTTCAATAGAAGCCTTTAGCCCTTTTCTCAGGAGAAGAAGAAAAGGTTAACTTTTTCTGGAGCTTTGCCCTAGAGGGGATGCTTTGGAGATTAATAGCCCTTTATATCTGCATTGCTTCTACTGCCAGTTGCTTGAAAAGCCCTGATCCCTGAGCAACTTCAGAGGTAAGGTGAGGTGACGATCTAAGCTTGATTTATTGGCAGAAATTTCTCACCCTAGAGGTGAATATCTATGGTAGGTGATTTTGTGACATAGAAGACTATTGGGAAGAAAATAGACTTCTAATAACTTATTATTTATTATTATTATTAACAGTATTTATATACCGCTTTTCAACTAAAAGTTCACAAAGCGGTTTACAGAGAAAAATCAAATAACTAAATGGCTCCCTGTCCCAAAAGGGCTCACAATCTAAAAGATGCAAATGAATACCAGCAGACAGCCACTAGAACAGACAGTGCTGGGGTGAGGTGGGCCAGTTACTCTCCCCCTGCTAAAAAAAGGAGCACCCACTTGAAAAAGTGCCTCTTACCCAATTAGCAGGGGTTAATTATGTCATTATATCATTATGATTCTCTTGGGGTGGGGCAGATGAGGAGGGGGCGGATCTGGTTGCTATGGTGTATGCTGGGATTTTATCCCCTTCTTTTTGAGGCTTCCTACCCCTTTCCTCAGACTTGCACCAGCAAAAGGACTGGCACAGATCAGAGGAGACCCATTAGTTTGCAGAAAGATTACAGGGAGATAAGGAGAAATATGTTCTCTTACCTTTCCCTATCTGCCCCCACCCCCTGCAGGATGCAGCACAAACCTTTTTGGCACAGCTGCCTTGGTTTGGGGGGTAGAGGTTACGATTGGGCCCACAGTATATGCACATTTATTTTTGCAGCGTCCACGCTTACAATAGGTAGCAGGTTATACTGGACGTTACTGAATGGAAATGCTTATTTGATACAACTAGTGACAACTAAGATTACTTTATACCAGTTAAGATGAGGTAAGTAGGTGGGTTTGTGTGTGTGTGTTATATATCTTAAGTAAGTGGAGTTTAAGTTGGCTTTTGGCTCTGCGGTCATTTTTTCTGAGAAGAAAAGAAACAGTTAAGTCATGAAATGTATCAATGGAAAAAGGCAAATAAATAAGAACGCAGTTGACCACAAGTATTAATAAACTACTACGGTGGGTGTCAGATGCATGCTTTCTTAAGCTTGTCGTTTATTAGCCAACACATTTCTCCACTCTCTTCTTTTTTCCTTTTTTGTTTTTGCTCTTTTCAATATTTTTAGATATAGTCCATTAATACCTTTAGTCACATTTCCCCTCCCATCATTCTTCCCACACAGGAAATTTATATTTTAAGATACTAGAATGCACTTTCCTTACAAGCAGCAGAATAAGCCATTACTGCCACATAGTTTCAGGTTTGAATTTTTCTCCCCCTATTTTTCAGTTGTAGCTGAAAAAATGATAATGCTTCACACTATAATAAGCAACAATTTTTTTCATGTAATATCCTTGTCTTACCCTCAGACAGCATAAGCATAAGAGCAACAGTGCAACAAGCTTGCAACTGTGAAGGCAATAGACTGATGACTGAAAATGATTTATACACAGTCCTCTAGGTTATCTTAGGTGCACGTGTCATGATGCCATTCCTAATGGTATCTAATGACCTTGTGCTCTGTACATTCTCTGCTTTGTCATCTGAATTCATTTGTCATTTTATAGGCTACTGAATTTACATAAATGTCATAGACAACAAAAATAACAAATATTGTGGATGCCTGGGATGCTTCTGCTTTATATTTTCCCTTTTACATTTTCGAAAGATGAAGCTGATTTTGCTGTAATATTGGTGAAGAGCATTTGGGCATTTGTTCTGTCATGGAAAAGGTGGGAGACAAATTTATTTAAATAAACAAACAAATAAAAGAGGCATGTATTCTAAGGGTGTGTGTTTGGATGTAGGGAACAATTTCTCAAAGCAACAAATGATTTCAGAGGATGTTTATCAAGTGCTAACCCTGTTGTGGTAGCAAATATTAGATGCCTGGGTGAGAGAGAGGAGTACTGACTGACACTGCAGTGAAGCAAACAGCCAGATTTCATTGGTTTTTTCAGCAACAGCAGTTTCCATTCATGTTGTAGGCAGATACGTGGGAGCAAATATTTAAGGCTAGGATGTCAGTTCTGAAACCTCATTGTTATAAGCAATTTTCGCAAGTGTGACTAAGCCAGAGGTGACCAACTGCTGGATGCTAGTGCCAACAGAGTAGTATGAGGGCTGGAACTTTAGCTGCTTATTTGGACGTCCTTATTTCTGAATCTTGAATGACTTACTTCCATTATAACTCAAGCTGATTTTACAACCAGCTTTAAGAAGTCTTTGGCTTATACCCAAAATCATTCAAGTAGAGGTGTCTTGTGGAATAAGAATACTCAAATGTTTGTGGAGAGATGTCCTTATGTTATCCTGATTGGCAATCGGAATGGTTCACAGGAACCATTCTGTGGTTCACATTCAGTATATAGCAACAACATATAAAGCATTGTAACATGAAATATAATTCTTCATGATACGTGAAGTGCAGCCTATCAGTGTCATAGTTAAGAGACCAGGAATTGGTGACTTCTAAGCCAAATAGAGTTCAAGGAAGGCCGCAAATGTGGCCTATGGAGAACTCTGGAACCGCAAGCCATCCCCCTTCTCTCTTATATGCACTGTTCCATTGGCAGAAGGCCTGTCCCAGGAATGAAAGAGTTATTAGGACATGGGTGAACACTAAACAATCCAATAAAATTTCCTTTATCATATTTTGAGAACCAAGAATTATAACCATTTGAGAACCAAGAAATGATAGGGATGCATGAGTAATTACAATAGTCCTCTTTAAAACCTCGTGGTTGTCCTGAGTCAACCAGTGTTTCCCAAACCAGTGGTTATAATGGTTGTTATATATAGTGGTTTGGGAAACACTCAATGGTTGTTATATATGTATACTCATATGTGGACTCACCTCCCTGCATTACAATCTCTTCGCATGAACTGGAGTTTGTCCATGACTTTGTGTACTTTGGCTCAACAATCTCCGACACTCTTTCTCTCGATACCGAGCTAAACAAACACATCGGTAAAGCAGCTACCACGTTTTCCAGACTCACAAAGAGAGTCTGGTCCAACAAGAAGCTGACGGAACATACCAAGATCCAGGTCTACAGAGCTTGCGTCCTGAGTACACTTCTGTACTGCAGCGAGTCATGGACTCTTCACTCATAGCAGGAGAAGAAACTGAATGCTTTCCACATGCGCTGCCTCCGACGTATTCTCGGCATCACCTGGCAGGACAAAGTTCCAAACAACAGTCCTGGAACGAGCTGGAATCCCTAGCATGTATGCACTGCTGAAACAGAGACACCTGCGTTGGCTTGGTCATGTTGTGAGAATGGATTATGGGCGGATCCCAAAGGATCTCCTCTATGGAGAACTCGTGCAAGGAAAGCGCTCTACAGGTAGACCACAGCTGCAATACAAGGACATCTGCAAGAGGGATCTGAAGGCCTTAGGAGTGGACCTCAACAAGTGGGAAACCCTGGCCTCTGCGCAGCCCGCTTGGAGGCAGGCTGTGCAACATGGCCTTTCCCAGTTTGAAGAGACACTTGGCCAACAGTCTGAGGCAAAGAGGCAAAGAAGGAAGGCCCATAGCCAGGGAGACAGGCCAGGGACAGACTGCACTTGCTCCCAGTGTGGAAGGGATTGTCACTTCCGAATCGGCCTTTTCAGCCACACTAGACGCTGTGCCAGAACCACCATCCAGAGAGCGATACCATAGTCTTCCGAGACTGAAGGTTGCCAACAGACTAGTGTCACACATGGGTCAAGTATTTACTTTTTTTGTATCTTTCATTCATTTATTATGTACATGGGCAGCCCAATCCATTTGGGCAGAACGTGTGTTCCGCCAGTGCTGGCTACTGAAAAGTAACCATATAGCACGCTCTGGCAGCATGCTGAATGGTATGCTGCCTGAACACCAGTGGCGAAGGCAAGTGTTTTTTCCCCCATGCATTGCTGGACCACTGGCCACCAACCAGAACAGATAAGCCAGTGGGGGTGCGGAAAGCAGAATGGGAGCAGGGAGGTTGTAAGAGTGAGTGGATCCAGAGGTTATCTCCTCTAGCGGCAGCCGTGTCTGTCCCTTGGACTTGCACAAGTGAGATCACGGGCAGCAGGAGATGCATTGCAGGATGGGAGGCTTACAGAGGGGAAAGGGGATTTAAATCCCCTTATACCTTGGAAGCCTCTCAGTGTCTTCCCTCCCCAATGCAGTGCATGCCTGAAAGGATGTGGTTGCACCAGCATGTGGGGGGGGGGTGTGTGGACTGGGCTGTAAGTTGCATTCAAATACATTTCAGGCATCTGCTACTGAATGTTTAATATTTTGTATACCAGCAACAGTGCCAAAATGGCTGATCATCTGTATCCTTGTAGAGGGAGAGCTGCATGGGGTTTCCCCCACACCAGGTGTCATGGCTGTTCCTACACAAAATAGAAAGCATCTGAAACTTCTACAGTCATAGCCCAGTTAGCGGTATACCTGGGAGCAGCGATGTTGAATGCAACCCTCCTGTTTCACTTGAAAGTAATTGCGATTACGTGATGACATCATCACCAATTACTTCTGGGTTTATGGCTCGCTTGGTTGTGAGCTGCTCTCAGTGAGTCTTGTTTTACCTTTTTCCCCCCAGTGGAAAAAAGTGGAAAAAAACTGGCTGCTGCTCACAACTACTGCAAATGGTCAATAGCAAGGGGAGGCCTCCTCGCTGCCGCAGTGTCTTCACCGCCCCCTTCGTGGGCACTAGGCTAAGTGGCTAGTGGCTTTTTCCACTTTTTTCACCAAAAGAATGAATGACTAAGCAATCACCTGTTATCTATAGGTGAGGGATCAGAAAGCTGCTCATCTTATGAATGCTTCTTCTATACCTGCTACTTAATCTTTGGGGTGCCTCTCTATCCATTCAGGTTTTGTTCTCCAGCCTTATAGCTCAAAATATTTCTATTTTGCTTCTTGTTCCTTGTATTTAGTCTGGAACCAGAGGTGTGCTTGGGCCAGTGACATCATACAATGTCGTGACATCACTTCCGGGTTCTCCTGGAGGAGGTTGGGTGCCACACATGCAGCAGAAGGAGGTGACAGAATAGGCTGCATCACTTTGAGCTTACGGGGGAATTCTTTTTTTGAATACTTCCCTTGTGTTAAGAAACTTCCTTCAAGCAAACAATTTGAGAACAATGTTTCTATTTTCAGTGTTTTATTTTGACACCACTTTATGGTAGAAGTGCTTAGGCTGCCAAGAACAGTGAGGAGAGCACACCACCTTTCACCTGCCAGATGGCATGCCTTCCCTTGGCCTCTGCACCCATAATGACCCTGTCCGCGCATACCAGTTTTGTCTCATAGTTTCACCTTCTCCAGCCACACTCTCATACTCTCATTTTCTTTTTAAATCACCTGTGCATTCGTGGGCCACTTGATGCAGTCGCCAGCTGATTTGGAGTAGGCAGGGAGAATGTGGGTCTCTTCAGGGCTGTGCTTCCTGTCTGCTGCACTGGAACTCATTGGCTGTGGCAAGAGTTGAGCTTGTGCCTTCGGGCACTACCCAGCTTGGTTCACATGGTAGTGAGAAGAGACCAATCCTTCTAGCTGGACCCTCAACAGGGAGCCAGCTGCTGGGGTCCTTCCTGTTCCTCCTCTGTGAGGGGGTGCCACACTGTTGCGAGTCTGTGCCTTTAAGTAAGTGGGAAGGCTCACATTCACCAGCAGTCCAACCTGGTTGCTGTGGCCTGTATGCTGGCATGAAGCTCTGGAGGGAGTGGAGTTTGGAATCCAGTGCACTGAGGTAGCTCTGGGCTTGGCAGCTACAAGTGCCTGGCTTTTTTTCTTTACTTTTTAAACATTTTTAAAGTGTGAAATTGTGTTCCCTCTTTGATGTAACGTGAAGGGCAGGTACCCCTTAGGTGCCCCAGTTACACCTCTGCCTGGAACTAAAATGCCCTTTTGGTCTAGTACTTGTTGAAATGCTGCACCTATGTCTGGACTGTACCATTTAAGATTGCAAGTGAGGGCTCATATAACTGAAACTTCCTTCATTTACAACATTTCTTCCACGTAGAAAACTAGGTGGTCAGGGAGAAGGGGAATGTCTCTCTCGGATATGCTAGTTTTCTGCTTGTAGGAAATTTTGAATATGGAAGAGCGTTCAATCATGTCAGTCCTCCCCTTCGGTCTGAAGTGGTATAGCCAAACATAAGATTGTTGCCTGAGTGGAAACTAAGCCTAAGAAATGGACTTGAAATGGTCTGTCTCTGAAATAAATTACCCACACTCCTAAATAAATGACTCCTAAATAATGTCAGCTGTTTCCCCTCCCTGTAATGCCACATTACTCCCTGAACTGTGTCTGCAGGTCATATGTGTCCTTTGAACCTAAGAGAGTGTGTAGAAAAAGAAACCACCTCCCTGCTTCTGATCTCTTTACAGAGCAGTTTCTAAATAATTACCATCCTTGTGCTGGGGGCAAGTACAACAATGAAACATGGGTAACTTTGCATAACTGTCCTTTTATCTTGTGGGACATTTACAAAGTTGCGCTCTACTGATTTTGCTTTCTTTCTTTTTGCCTGGCAGAATTCTTTTAGTGAGTTAGCTATTAAGGAATTTTTCCTGCTGTTGGAGGTGTTCATAACCTCTAATTTGCTTGCCACACCTTTTTCAAAGAACAGCAAGAACTCAAGCAGATGGCGAGAAGCCACAGAACTGTCAGGCACTTTGTTGCCGGAGAATGTCAAGCGTTGCCTCCCCTGTCTTGCTGCATTTGATGGAAATAAGACAGGGAGTAAGTTGTTTTGCGAGTAAGTCGTGCACTTTACAGGCATCCTTTCAAGTAGTACTCTGAAAAGCAGACTTGTCAACAAGCCCCAAAGTCTCATCAAAATGGAAGTCTTTGAAAGGAAAGGAGATATTCACAGGCTGTCTAGATGGGAACCACTTAGGACCTGAGCCTTCAGTTTCTGCTCTGCAGTGTGTTAATTGCAGCATTCACTTCACTTCCTTTTCACCTGCCAGCATGGAATGGCACCTTCAGATTTATTCTTGCATGGGCCATGCATTACTTCTCATAAACTTTCCTTTTTCAAACAGAATTAATAGTACACACAACACTTGAATACCTTTCCCCCAAAACCTCAGAGGGGTGCATCACAGGTACCTGACCTTATTTCTCAAAGGAATTTTAAATGGGGGAAAAATAGAAGTACTAATTAGTGCCTCATTAAATACTTTTAGTCAAGTATGGTAATTTTCTTGAAAGGATAATGCAGTCAGTGAATAAAAGTGCACTCCATTAAATACTGAATGCAAACTCTTTTTTAACCATAGAGGTGCTTTTTTTAAAAAAAAAACCCAGTTAATACGATTATAGCAGTACAAACTTAATTTAGAACAACACTTCCAATCTGTCTATATTTTCATTTATCTGATAGGAAGCAAATGAGTCTAGGGGTTCAGTTGCTTATTCTGAATGCTGATCCCATGTTTTCTGCAGTACTATAGATTTACACACTGTTGAGAATGGAGCACTTCAGTCCTTATGAGAGTAGAAGTGCTCGGCACTGCAACCGGTATGGAGACTGCATGATACAAACTTCTAAATAGCTTTTTAAAAAGTAGACAACGTAAGTATATGCGCTGTGTACTATTTTCTCTGTACATCTTAATGGCAGATGCACAACTGTAAATGTTTTGTGCAGTTAATCCTGGGCATTGCCAGTTACTTTACTTTTATATTTGTGTTCCACCCTATATCCAAAGAACTCAGGACTGTATGTAGGCCTGTCTCATTTATACGAGACATCTTTGCAGGAACCTGTGAGGTAGGTGTGGTGAAAGTGTCCAAGCCCACCCAATGAACTTTATGACTCAATTTTCCTCTTTAGTCACTTCATCACACTGATTCTCAAGCAGTTCTAGATGGACAGAGGCTTTATCTGTTGGATCATGAGGAATAACTATTGTGGGCAATTGTGAATTTTGTCATGTTTTCTTTATTGAAATGTAATTATGGTGGCAAAAACCCTTTGGGCAATGCAGTTGCTTCAGGTTAGTTTCACTAGTTATTGCCAGTCACTGTACATTCCCATCTATCTTGTACCCATCTGTAAGTCAAAATATTAGAGCTTAAATTTGATCCTGGAAACCTGGGTCAGCTTATCCATGAGTATCTACAGAAATTAAGTCCCATTCACTTCAGTGGGATTTAGGGATAAGGATGTCAGAGTCCTGACTTTCGGAGCAAAGTGTTGGATCTCACAGCCCCTCCCAGAAGCATTCTGGCCCCCAACATCACGTTGGAGCCTTGGCAGAACACAGAGACTGCTGCTGTTGAGTCAGCACTGAACTGGCCTGGTGCAGGGTCTTCTGTGGTGCTACCCAGCCACCATTGCAGCTGCCGCTTCTGGGTGTGCAGAGATGCTGCGGGCAGAACCAGGAGGGCCACTTGGCAGCTGACCTGGCATGAGGCTTTCTGGGGTGCTATCTGGCAGGTGCTGCAGCTGCCACTTCTGGGTGTGGTGAGGCGCAGCCGTTGCGGGAAAGTTGCATTCTTCCATTGGGGAGTTAAGTGAACAGTAAAAAGAAACTGAAGCTGAAGCAATGAGCCAACAGCAACTACCACTGTAAATATGATAAATCCCTATGTTTTACACTAGCTTATCCATGGGTCATGGCAAATTCTCTGATTTTTGACTCAAACTATCCTTGACTTATCTATGAGATGGCCTTATAGGCAATTGTCTGTGGCAAGTCCAGGCAAGGCCTTGTCTTTATTGTAATAATGGTTTTAAACCCTTTGATTGTGGATACATTATCAAGATTTGGGGGGGGGGTTGTGTATGTGTATTGGTTCCATTATATCTGAAACATAAACTGTAATCCTAACTATATTTACCTATCCACACTTACCTAGGAGTAAGCCCCATTGACTATAGTGGGACTTTTGATTAGACTTGCTTAGGATTCATGTCCTATTCATGTTCATAGTGGATCTGTGCCATTCCCTGTGTCATGGTCTCTAGCAGTCCAAATAGCAGGTGGGATAACAGCACAGCTGGTATAGTCCAACTCAGGCTATGCATCATGCACAATAGTACCTGCTTTTTCCCTTCATTTTTGTATGTGCTATTCCCTGCATTCCCAGCTTAGTGCTGACATATGAAACCAGTAAGCTCTTACCACGTTTACTGTTTAATTGAATCAGAGAAAAGCATTCTTTTTGAAAAATAAACACTAAATTTAAACTTGCACAGATTATAAGGGAATTTGGAGGGGTGTTCTAACACAGTATCTGATGAACTCAAACTGGCAAGTTCTCTTTTTAAAAAATGCTCTTGTTGTGCAGAGCAGTGTGTAAACTGGGGGATAATTGTGGTAACTGAGTAGGATCATACTGTAGAATAGAAAGCCATTTCATATTCTGATAAAGTCATTTTAGGTCATGCTCTTTGTTGAGTGAGGCTTTTTATTTCCTGCACTAAAATATCTTTCACAGTAACAGTGAACAAACCAGGGTCAGCCTTCTGTTGTTCTATAGGGTACCCAGCTGGATATCCCTCCCTCTTGTCTTCACTGATAAAGCTTCAAAAAGGGGGATCTAGAACAGAGTAGACAAAGGAAATAGAACAAACTACAACCTTGTACCTAAATGGCAAAAAGAATTAACAAAGAAATATTGCCTCAGTTCAGACATCACACCAAACTAAGGTAAGGAAGTTTACCTATGGTGTGATGCAATGTTGGAATGGATAAAACCTGACTTGAGGTAAGTTAGGCTAACCAGAATCAGAGACTGTGATTTGATGTGTGTTTGTCAGCAGTGGTTTGTGAGAAGTGTGGTGTGGCATGATGTTCACGTAGTGACTGAGAGACTGAGATCATAGGACTTCTCTACTTTGAATTTCCTCTCGGCCATGAATTTTCTCTAGGTGTCCTTAGACATTTATCTCCCAGTAGCTCAAGAGTTATAGTAAGGGCAAACAGGAGTATAATTGATATAAGAGCTATTCACTTCTTTTTTAATTTAAAGCAAGGTTCTTAGCAGTCTCACTGTTCGTCTTCCTCAGACAATATGGATGTAGTAATAAGGATCACTAGTTGATAAATATTTTTGGAAGAACCCAAAGCATCCTGAATAATTCTTGAAAAACAGTTTTAGGAAAAACAAAATAGAACATATGAATTCAGGCATACAAGAAAATAAATAAACTATGATTTATGTGGAGATAAAAATGCTAGAAGTTAGGGCAAGGTATTTCATTATAAGAGTCTTAAATAATGTAACCAACCCATTTGCAGGTTCTCACAGAATAAAATAAAACACTTTCTCCATAACATTTGGCAAAATCATTCTAAATAATTATTCCCTAGCTTACTAGATAGAAAGCACACTCCCTTACAGGAGGAAATTTCTGGGTTGTATCCTAAAGGGTGTGTGTGTGGGTGGGTGTGTGTGGGTGTGTGTGTGTGGAAATGAACTTCTCCACATCCTCTCAACCTGAGAGGAGCTTCCAGAGTGAGATTTGTTAAGTGCATGGAAGGCTCTGGGCTGCTCCTTCCAGTTGCATACCAAGGTTGGGGGGAGTCTATACCCTGTGTGCACACTATAAGGGGGTGCCTATAAGCACGCCTGACCCTTCGAATGCAAGGTAGACCTGGCCTCTTCTGTTGGGAATCTTGAGGGGGAGGCCTTATCTAACCAGCATTCGAATGCCAGGTAGACCTGGGCCTGCTCGGGGGGGGGGGGGAGGGAATCTAAAGGCAGAAACCAAATCAGCCTCTAGCTGCTCAAAGCTGAAGCTGGAACGGCTTGGCAGGGAGATTGAAAAGCTACTGAAGCAGGAGGAGGCAGTGGGTGGTGGCTGTGGGTGGGACTTTTGAAGGCCACCAAAAAGGGCCTTGCAGTTCACATGTGGCCCACCAGCTGTGTGTTGGACCACCCTGCTCTAGTTGTTAATTCAGTTCTTGCTTCATATTCCCTTGTCCTCAGAGGCACGAGGGATATCCACTTGGAGTAAAGGTTTTTCAGTGGTAGCACTTGTTTGGTTGGCCCCTCCCCTGCATTCCTTCAGGAGATTGGTTAAAATCTGGCTTTTTGCACAGTGTGGGTAGGGTGGGGCTTGAGGATTATGATGATGGGTTGTTGCAGAGATGGTCCGTTTTGGATTTTTTTTGTTGTTTACGTCTGTGGACGCAATCCTACCCAACTTTCCAGCGCCAATGCTGCTCCAATGCACCCCCAAGGTAAAGGAGCAAGCATTCTTTTACCTTGAGGAGGCCTCAGTGACAGCCCCCCCATTCCTTGTTGGCCTGGTTTAATCAGCGATGGAAAGTTGAATAGGATTGGGCACTTTGTTTCAAAATAATGATAGGTTTAAACAGTTTCATATCTCTGAACAAAGGGAATTCCACAGTCAGAGAGCAGACAGTGAGAATTCTTCTCTGTATGCTATCACTGTTATTTCTGGATAGAAGCACTATTTGGTTGACCATATAATTCATGGTGGATGCAGAGAAAGAGGTAGTTTGTTTGACTCACAGGTTTAAAAAAGCAGCTTAAATTGACCCTGAAAGGCAGATGCTGGAGATCTGTAATGCAGTGTGTGTCTGGGAAAATCACCTTCCTACCCCAAAATTAAGAAGCTGTCTACTATATTCTGTACCAACTGAAACTTCCATGTGTTGCACCCAGTAGCACACAGCTTGCAACTTCAGAAAACTTCACCTCCGTTACCTGCAGTGATTAAAGAAAAACAGACAAAAGCTAGGAGGATCCAATTATGTTGAAGAGCTTGAAAGTGTTCTGTTCATCTTGAGAATTAGCATTTTGGGGCAGAAATATTAAAATCACAACCAGGGAAGGGGAGAGAGAGATGTTTGCTTTTTCACAAAATGATTTCCAGGCAGCTATTTTTATATTTATTTTAAAAATATTTATGTCCTTCCTTTCCCTTCTATATTAGGATGCAGCCTGTGGTATGTAATTTTTCTACATGTTAGTAGTCTTGTCCCCAAGGGGCTCACAATCTTTTTTTTTAAAGCCAATTGGTGTTAATAGAGCCACTATGATGGGGCACAGTCCTCTCTGAGGGAGCCAACAATAACTGGAGGTGGTAAGGTTGGGCCTTAGCCTGCTGCCTTCTTTTTCTCCTTTGCCTCATTCGCTGTTGGTCTTAATAAATGAAATGACATAAAATTAAGTTTTCAAACTTATTGCATTTGGCTGTTTCCAAAGACTGTTAGTATAAATGCAGATTTTTAAAAAAAGAATTTGATAAGTTCATAGGACAACCACTGCTTAGGTCAGGAGTCCGAAACAAAAGTTGTCAGGGTACATTCAGCCCACTAACTGGTCTTGCTGAGCTGACTGAGCCCTTTGCATTATACTTCTATGCAACCCCCACTCCTCTCCCCCCCCCCATTACCGCACACCTTCTTCCTCCTGTTGGATGAAGTACCTTCTGGACTGGGTTGCTCTTGTAGCTGAGAAAGGCAAACAGACAAAAATTGGGCCTACAACTGCAAATATTTTGATACTTGTCTACTATTATAAACATTTGAACAGCCCAGTTCTATGTTGCTCTGGTGTCATGAGGTCCAGCAGTGCTGAATTGGCTGCTGCTGTATCCTGTGAGGCCAGAGCAGCCACCAAGTCGTCTTGGGGAAAGGGAACATTTGTTCTTTCTCCCCAAGTAAAAGTTCACTGCTGCCAATGGGTCTCCTTGGAGCTGCGCCTGTTTTTTAGTGGGTGTAGAACCAAGGAGGCCTGTGTCAGATGGCTCAGCTCACAAGAGGGCATAGGATTTGGTGGCAGACACTGCTGCCATCCCCATCTCCCACCTGGGCCCGATCCTCCCCTTGGTCTGCCCTGCCCTCTCTCCACCTTCCCCCAAAAGCCTTGCTGCCAGCCTGTGGGAGCACTAACCGCTAGCTGCTCTGGTTCAGTGTCTTTCCAGTGCTGAGGCCCAGCCCTGACTGGCTCTGGTCTCTCCACTATTGCTGCGGCCTTGCTGACAGCAGTGTGCCTCATGGCACAGTGTTGGTTGCCAGGGCAACATGCCAGCTGCCAGTGCTACCCCAGAAAAGGAATGGGCCCTTAGTTTTGTACAAAAGATATATATTTTTAGGTTGACCCACTCCAGCCCATCATAAGAGCAAAACTGAGCTGAAGCTGGCAGCTGAAAGATTGGCTGAGGTCCCAAACTTTGTGGTTGTTGTACCAATAACTTGTGTCCCTGAAACTCCTTTGTTGAGAAATCTCTGTGTTTAAAATGTGGTTAATAAATCATGTGGTTAACTCTTCTATAACATTTAAGGCATCTGGTACCTAGACAGAAACAAGATCCCAGACTAGATGAGTCATTGGTCTGATGTAGTATATCTAGGCTTGTGGTAGTCGGCACCAAAAAATTAAAATAAAAAAATTTTTTGAATCTAATTTAAATCTGTGGGTAAAAGAAATGGTAGAAATGACACCTGCATCCAAAATCTAGTTTTTTTCAAAGCATTTGGTACATGTTTGTCAAAGACTATTCTGACAAAAGTTAAGGGAAGGAGAAAAGTGCTTGGAGAATGAGGGCAGCTAGAAGTGTTGAGAGGACTGCGTTACCATAACCATGTGAGAATTTTAAAGTGTTATAGGAATGCTTATTCATTTAGGTCAGGAGCCTTTGATTACTGAACACCTCAACAATTTGCTCTCTGGTTTCAGAGCTTTTCTTTGCAACTGTAAGTTCTAGACATCTGATTTAAAAGAAAAAGCAATGGTTCTGTAAAATGAAAAATGCAGAATGGTTATTTATCTGATTTACTATTCAAAGAGTAATATTGTGTGTGTGTGTGTGTGTGTGTGTGTGTGTGTGTGTATTCATAGTACTTCCACATTCCTTTTTAATGCTGATTACAATTATGATGGAACTAAAAGGGAAGCACTTTATAAAAAAAATGTTTAGCAGCTACAGAAAAGCAGAAAAGTTCCCCCTCATTCTATAGCTCAAGGCAGTATAGAAATACCTTGTTGTTGTTGTTGATATTTGAGAACTTCTTTGAAACAAAGTGCAAGAGTTCACCCATGAGGAATTAGCTCGTTGGTATCACTCAGAACTGACTTCAGTTACCCTCAGATCTAGCTATGTTGACAGTGTTACTGATTGATTACATAACATTGTGACATCATTGCTTTCACTACAATGACTGGGATTATTATCCCAAGAAGAAGACAACCAAATTAAAAAATAAAGTGCCAAAGGAGCAGTAAGACAGGTAGTCAATGGAGGGTGGGAAGGGTATTCATAAATCATTTTGGCCCCTTGCAAACTCACTTTTTGCCCTGGAAAACTCAGTGGATGAACATTCCACTTAGCTATCATTACAATATATGTTTAAATATTCTAATGCAGTGTTTCTCAAACTGTGGGTCAGGACTCACTAGGTGGGTCGTGAGCCAATTTCAGGTGGGTCCCCATTCATTGCAATATTTTATTTTTAATATATTAGACTTGATGCTCCCATGGTATGTGCCTGCATTTGGGGAAATGTTACAGATCTGTCCTTTTAACAGACTGCTATGTATGTTCTTTCAACAATGATAGTAAATGGAACTTACTCCTGGGTAAGTGTGGGTAGGATTGCAGCCTAGGATTGTTAAACTCTCCCTGCTTGATGAGGTCACATCTGGCAATGACATCACTTCTGGTGGGCCCTGACAGATTCTCATTCTAAAAAGTGGGTCCTGGTGCTAAATGTGTGAGAACCACTGTTCTAATGCGTACATCTCCCAACTCTGAAAAGTTGTGCCCTCATAGTCTGACTCTAACCACACTCACTTTCTTCTCTCTGTCCTCTCTCTTACTTTATGGAGATTGATAATAAGAAGATGGGGGAGGTAGCCTAGGAAGGAAGCCTGGTTTAGTTTGGCAAAAGAATAATCTTGGTTTAGCATTATGGCTGTGTTGGCCAAGAGAATGAGAGGCAGAAAATGAATAAAATTTTTATTTTTATGTTTATAATTTTATGTTTGGGAGGGATACTGCAAGTTTTAGAGTTGCATAGTTCTCTAAGTGAAACAGAATAGTAGCTAAATGATGTAGCTATGGAATGAGTGAATGCTTTTATTACAGGATGAATTCCCTGAGCTAGACCACAGCAAAGCGAAGCTTTCATGTCTTGGGAATAAGGAAGCTATGCAACCTTTGTCCGAACAAGCTTCTGGAAGTTCCCTAATCAAATAAACCAGCGGTTTTCAACCGCTGTGACACGAGGCTGTCTCAGGTGTGCCGCAGGATCAGAGGAGGCAGGCAGCAGCTGCGCGCCCACTTGCAGGAGAAGTGGCTGCTTTGAGCCTCCCTCGGCAGGGAGAACAAGCAAGGGAGCAGCCAGGGAAAGGGGTGGTCGCGGCTGCTTTGCATCCCACATAGCAGCTGAATAGTCTGCTTGGAGCTTGCTCCTGCTACTGAGCACGACTCAAGCTGCAACCTGATCCTCACTTTCCTGGGAGTAAGCCCCTTTGGCTACTATGGGCTCACTTCTGAGTAGACATGAATAGGGTTGGGCATGAAGGTGGTTGTTGCCTGCCTGCATGCTGATTGCCCAACCAGAGAAACCTGGAGGAGCCAGGAGGTGGGAGCTGTGGAGTGAGTGAGAAGAGGGAACCAGAAGTGGGCACGAAGGTACATAGTGAGCGAGTCTGCTGAGGCCCCCAACCTAAGGACTAGCTGGCAGTCAGGCTGCCTTAGGCTGGCAGTGAAAAGGGTTCCTGAAAGTCCCTTTTCCTTGCCAGTTTGCCTGCAATTCCCCAAAGCGACCCTCCCTGCACTTTGGGGCTTTTAGAGGAAGGGTGCTGGGCCACAATCCTATCCACACTTACCTGGGAGTAAGCCCCATTGACTATAATGGTACTTTCTTCTGAGCAGGCATGGATATGATTGGGCTCTGGGGTGCTATCCCATCCACACTTTCCTGGGAGTAAGCCCCATTGACTACTACTACTACTACTACTACTACTACTACTACTACTACTACTACTACTATTATTATTATTATTATTATTATTATTATTAACAGTATTTATATACTGCTTTTCAACTAAAAGTTCACAAAGCGGTTTACAGAAAAAAATCAAATAACTAATGGCTCCCTGTCCCAAAAGGGCTCACAATCTAAAAAGATGCCAGGGAATACCAGCAGACAGCCACTAGAACAGACAGTGCTAGGGTGAGGTGGGCCAATTACTCTCCCCCTGCTAAAAAAAGGAGCACCCACTTGAAAAAGTGCCTCTTACCCAATTAGCAGGCGTTCTTACCCAATTAGCAGGGGTTACCCAATTAGCAGACTATAATGGGGCTTACTTCTGAGCAGGCATGCATAGAATTGGGCTTTTGGTTGCACTTTTTTTTCTCAAATACACAAGCAGGCAATTGGCACTTCTCTCTTCTCTTCTCCCCCACCCCCTTCTCCAGGCATATTCCCCCCCCCCCAAATCTCACAATCACAGTTAGCAACTCTCTTACTGTCCCTCCCCTCACTTGTCCACACCTTCCAAAGATACAGAATCATTGCCTCACATTCTCTCTCTCTCCCCCACCCCCAGTTTAATCCTGCACTTGTTTCAATCATTTCTCCTCACTACCCCTCACCCACTATGTGATCAACTTGCCTTGCCCTTGCCAACACTTTCTGGCACTTTTGATAAGAATTTGAACATAGGATTTTTCTTCCTTTTCAGAAACCACATATACTTCCCTCTCCATGCTTCTTGTCAATTTTTTTTGTCATGTAATGGTTTAATTGTATTAATTTTATTAATTCCAGATTAACTGTAATGTAGTAATTTAATGTAAATAAAAAACTGGTAGTGTGCCTTGACAATTTTCATGCCGTGAGCTGAAAAAGGTTGAAAATGGCTGAAATAAACTAAAACATAGGTTAGACAGTCCCCTTTTCTAAACTCCCTATAAGACTTCTAACTGGTCTCATGTGATAAGAAGAGCTATACCCTCAGCCTCCCCTTCAGCCCTGCTTTTCTCACATGGAATGAGGAGAGACATTGCATAGAGCGGTGGTCTTCAGCTTGCCAAGTGGTGGAACTTACTTCAAAACTCAACCTGAAATAAGGAACCCAGTTTTAAGAGCCCAGAAGGTGAGGGGTGGGCAGGTGAGTGGCCACAGTTGTTGTTTCTATTCCACCTGGTAGAATCGACTTGCAGTGTTGTTCTGTATTGCTTTGCCCCTTCTTTCCTTCAAGGACAATTGAAAGAGAGGTGAACAGAGAGTGGCATGACAACCATGTCCACTGAGTATTGAAAGACAGAGGGAGAGAGAGGTTATGCAGAGGAGTACTGCAATGGACAGAGGAAATAAGTGGGTAAAAGACGGAAGGGTTTTACTAAGGATTTGAGGATTTGCCCCAAACAGCTCCTTTAAAGTCTCCAATTCATCTAGGAATCCAGGCCTGGCTAATGTTGAAACTGTGCAGACATGAACCTTAGATTCCCAAAGAGGTGGTGAAGGCATTGCTGCTAACACCTGAGGTTGGTTTGAAATCTATATCTCGGTCCTATCTCACCTGTTGAAGACCTCTGTCTATAAAATGATTGTCTATGCTTTACTTCAGTTGGATCTATGAAATCAAAGACTGCATAGTTTCCAAGACATGGAGGTTATCCGAGCTGTGTCCTGTGAACTGGCTGAATGCACAGTTCTTTGAAACCTTAAACATTAGTCTGAGGGGCCTTTAGCACAGTTTTCTCTGGGCTGTACAGTCATGCCTCAGCATCCATGGGGATTTTATTCCAGGAACCCCATAGGTGCTAAAACCTGCGGAAAATCAAATCAGGGCATGCTAACTCTCTGAATGGAGCTGTGCTCCAGTCATGTTTGGAGGGCCTTCTGAGGGCTGGGGAGGATGTGTGTGGCCTTTTGGAGGCACTGCCTCCCCAGCCATCGGAAGGGCATCTGAACATGACCAGAGCACACCTTTGGAGGATTACAGACACCTTTGGAGGATTACAGGTTGGGCAAATCCATGGGTTCCAAACCCACAGTGAAGTAAAACTGTGAGTCCCAAAGCCACAGTCATGCAGGTATGATCTGTACTTAGTGACCATAACTTGGACAAAATGTTGAGGAACATGTTTAATTTTCTTGCCAGTTGCTTAGATCAGTTAGCTGTTCAGAAGGTGGTCCTTCATCGAACATGCAAAACTGGAACTTGGAAATTTGTCTCAGTTTTAGTTCTGAGTTTTTAATTTATATTGCTTAATTAGGATGTGTGATTTGGGTTTCTCACATATACAGAATCTGTCAGTTTGGCATTTCAACAGAAGGAAAATATCAGCAATACCACAAACCTGCTGTTTTACATAATTTTGATATTTTATTCTGTATCTTAGTGAAATGTCCATTGAATGGTGGAAATATATATACAGAAAAAAGACCTCAAGATGGGTGACTCATTGCATAATGAGTTAGTTTTTCATTTGGAACACATCTTGGAGGATATGCCCTTCTTTAATTTCTACACACTCTCTTGCAGAGCAGCCCTGTGCAGTTTCCTTTTGAAATAAGCCCCACACAGTCCAATGATACTTATGTCCACGTAAGAGTGTATAGGTGTGCAGACTTCACTATCTTTCCAGACATTAACTCTGCTGCCTCTTAAATCAAGTCCTGTATGTCTACATTCTTGACGCTTTGCTACCAGGCCTGGATGATCGTCTTGGCCCGTTTCCTGATTGCAAAGTGTATTGGTTGCTAGGCATTCAAAGATCTGGGATGAGTGTGGAAATTGGTGTAACAGCTATAGATGTCACAATTCTGATGTGGTTCCTTAAAATGGAAGAAAGCACTGATAGTCCCATATGCAATTCATAGAGGGAAGAGATGGGAGGGTGATGATAGGCTCCTTCTCAGGTTAAAGGTTGCAAGTTTACCTAGCAGTATCAGTTACCTGTCTCCCTCAGCTCTTTGATGGCAACTCGCATTCATTCTGCAAAAAGATTCAGGAAGAAAAGGCAGGCAAACTTGCAAACACGTGGGGCAGTATTGTAGTTGATTCATTGGTATATTTAAAAAGTACAAGCCAAACTCAGTCAGTGACTGATTTTAATCTGTAACTGAACTCACTGTGATTTGATAAGGTGTCTTGATGTAAACCCCCCCCCCCCCGCAAAAGGAAAAGTTATAGCAAGTACAGAGAGCAGGAGGGGGAGAGGTGTTTAAAAATGCTTCTTCCTGGAAGGAAGGAGGTGTTCACTTTACAAACGGAAAAGAAAATGGAAGTAGAACCCTAATTAGGGACACTACAGAAGTGAGTGTGGACTGCACCAGCCATTCCCTGGTCATAAGCTAGAAAAAATAACTGACACAAACATACACTTAAAGAGTAGTTCCGTGTTCTTTAGCAGTCATTAATATGTACTAAATTTTATTTCTTATGGTACTCCTTCTGACAACCAAGCAGCATGACCAGCTATTGAACAGGTAGAACATATATTTCAGTACTGATTTAAAATGCATTCCTACTGTGTTAAAAGGCCCAGAAGCAATGGAATCTGCTTATGTGATCCATATTTTCAGAAGCTGCCATATAGGAGAATATAAAGCTAAACCTGTAGTACATACCTTTTGCCTACATCTCATTTCTTTTTACATTTATTCCCTTCAGATTTAGTTTCTTCCAGTAGTAGTAACAGGAGAAATTTTGGCCAACAAGTTTCTGTTAGCTCAGTAATGTTTTCAAAGGTATGCATTTATAACAGGTTTGCTGAAATGATTGTGGCAAGTGAAAATTGTCTACAAATAACCAGGTAGGAAAACTTTTCAAAATGTGGTCATTATTTTCTTTTAGGCCACAAATGACAGGCTCATACAGGCTAGTGAGAATTTTTGTGGTCTAGTAATGTTTGTAGACTTATTTGCAAAGGTCGGGCCGTATTCTTGTATAGCATGTTCTAGAAAATGGAAATGTTGATAGGCTACATTTCATTCACATAACTCTTACTAAGACATTATATTATTATCCATGACAAGAATCCATGCCTTTTTGAACTGTTGTTCTCAGTGTTCTATCTACAGTCTGAAAAGCAGAAGGATAGGTTTAAAAAATATTTTTCTCAAGGTGAATTTACAAATTGGTAACCTTGCAATAGGTTTTGGTTCAGTTATTTGTTTTTCCTCAGTGATTAAACTTAGATGTGTCACAGCCATCACCCTTGGGGTGATGGTTGTGAAAAGATGCACTTGATATCTTTTCATTTGGTACTCTGATAGAGCTAATGCCAGGATACCTTGCATAGACTTAAACTGTAGCTATTTTCATTCTAAAGAGCCACAAAGAGCTTTACTGGCTTTGGCCATGAGCCTACAGTGAGCTGTGTTAGAGTTTCAATGGAAGAGGGATTAAACTCCTTCCTGCAGGTTCTGGCCCTTAACTGATTTAAAACTCAGTTAAGGAATTGCTTTAGCTATCTATTTTAACCAAGGAAGCTTTGGGAAGGTGAAACATTCAATATGTATAAAAAAGAAACTAGGTTATGATGTTACAGGAATATGGCTGGAATCCAAAAAGACTTTTTTTAGTCATTTGCACCAGGGTTTCTCCCTTTCTTTCCCCCACGCAAGTCGTTTCTTACTGTGAATTGAAAGTCACACTACTGGGGTTACCTTTGGTTTTGTGGGTGTGTTGTTGGGTGGCTGATTCCTGAAGAAAGAGACTTTTGAGTGCGTGGAACCTGTTTGGATTTCCGGATTGGGGAAAATATGTAGAAGGCTTATTCTCATCTATGTGTGTATTACATTGGGTATATGCGTGCTCATTAAGAATAGGAAATGATCATTTCAACATTTGTCATCCTTCTGCAAGGAGATGGTAGCATGTGTTAAATTAGTGTGTGTGCTAGTTACGTGTTCGCATGAACTGTCAAAAATCCAGCCACTAGCTCAGCCATATTCAACCACTGTGCCATGGCACACTGGCATGCTGCGAGTGGTCTACAGGTGTGCCACAGGCGTTTGGGGAAGGGTCATTTATTAGTAGTGCCATTGGGGGATGTAAATTGTAAAAAAAAACCTGGTGGTGTGCCTTGACAATTTAGTACCTCATCAGTGTGCCATGAGACAAAAAGATTGAAATCACTGCACTACCTATTTACGAAGTTGTAATGTGTGCGTATACTCTCATCTGCAAGAGGGATCTGATGACCTTAGGAGTGGACCTCAACAAGTGGGAAACCCTGGCCTCTGAGCGGCCCGCTTGGAGGCAGGCTGTGCAGCATGGCCTTTCCCAGTTTGAAGAGACACTTGGCCAATAGTCTGAGGCTAAGAGGCAAAGAAGGAAGGCCCATAGCCAGGGAGACAGACCAGGGACAGACTGCACTTGCTCCCAGTGTGGAAGGGATTGTCACTCCCGAATTGGCCTTTTCAGCCACACTAGACGCTGTTCCAGAACCACCTTTCAGAGAGTGATACCATAGTCTTTCGAGACTGAAGGTTGCCAACGAACTCTCACATTCCTTTGATTTATATTTGAAGAACTTGGTAACAATGTTTAAAATATTCAAAAGCTTTGTCAGTGTTACTCAATGTGTCTGGCCTTGAACTGGTGAGTAGTTTGCCAGGGCGATCTTCTTTATATGTTGTTTTATGGTATGAGAATCTGGCTGATAAGTTGTCTTGTGGTTCCATCTGACTCATCCATTTTGTCTGGGAAATGAAGCTAGGGAGTTGGCTGTTTCATCATCTACTGATTGAGTATGAAAGAATTATTCTCACACTGCCTTCCCCCCTCCCTGTATTGACGTAAATCCATATCTGTTCCATGAAGGTGGCATCCAGGAAAAGAGAGGATTATCATCGATAAATTATTGGGAGGAGGGATACTGCAGCTTGCCAGCACTTCTTTCTGTTAGTCATGCGGCATTTCTTTTGCTCAAAATATGTATCCTTTATTCCTGAACCCCTCAAATACTCCATCAAATTTCCCTTCTCTTAAAAATTGTTGATCTGTACTTAGATTCTTTTTAATTCAGGTATGTGCAATTTATTTCACCCTGAAGTTTGCATGAAAAGTATATCATGAGCAAAATTCATAATTGCATATTGTTTAAATTGGATAGATTGACAAGTACAAAACTACAGTGGATCATAAGTTACTCTAACACTGCAAAGTTTTCATTGAGAAATTATCTCAGAAGGAAAATTCTTAGTTTGGTGGAAGTTCTGAAATGTGACTTCAGAATGAAGTGGGGTTTTGTTTTCATTTGTCATTTCTAAAATTATTGAATATTTTTGCTGTCAGGCAGCCAAATCCTGAGCTCCCAGTACGTGGGACTGCAGTGGCACAAAAAATGGCTGCCACTGCACCCTGAGCACTACCCGGGCAGCACTGGCAGCTCCTCGGGAGGAGGGGACTTTTGTTCTCTTCTCCCGGGTAAGGCAAGTAGCTGCGCAGTGGGGCTACTTGATTCTGTGGTGACCCAAGGGCCAGTTGCCTGTCATGGAGGCTCAGGATCCAGTGGAGTGTAGCTCTACCGGTCCTGCATTCCTCCCGCTCCACTCCCTCCCCAGCATGCTTCCTCCCCGACCTTTCACCGCCCTCCCTCACCCCAGAACACCTCCTCCCTGCCTCCCCCACACCCCCATTTACCTCTTTGCTGCCCATTGGTTTGGGCGACCGCCGAGTGGCAGAGCAGCAGCGATCCATCGACGTTAGCCCAGCACTGGCTGGCACTGAGCTAGCACCGGCACTGAGGGCTGCAGATGTGCCTTATGACATGTTTGCAACAGTATGCGCTGGTGGTAAGCTGGCACGCACTGTTTAGAATTGGGCCCATAGTTTCAAATCTTATTCCTTCAACAGTGAGGGTTGGGAACAATGGAAGCTAAAATATCTCAGAATTTGACAAGGTGCAAGGAATGTTCTTGGATGTTCATCTGTATATCATTTACTCCTATTAAAATGAAAAAATGTGTCCATGTTTCCATTTTCAGTGAATTTGTTACTGTGATCCTTAGCTCAACATATTTGTATATTTTTGCATAGTTGAATATTGCCCTGAATTTTTCATCTGGACTGAAAAGAGAAAGGAGCGATTGAGTCAATTACATGTCAGTTCTTGATTACTCTTGGGTGCCACTGCTTAATTTGCAACTGGATGGCAGACAGAAATAACCTCATAAGGGATTCTTCTATAGTTAGCTCTGAAATTAAGCAATCTTGATTAATTGTGAAAAGACAGAAATTGTGAAGAATGAAACGAGCTGGAGGGAGAGACTCTTGGTTTTGCTTTTAGTTTTCAGTTGCAACTGATGTCCACTTAACAAAGGGCACAATCCTTTTTTTTCTTCCAAAAACAAATATATAAGAACAAAACACAACAAACAAAATATAATACAATCGACATTACAAACATTACACATACATTTGGGGGTGCAGGATATCATATGTCACTAAATAATAAATCATTACATATCTCCTAATCCAATTTCTCTTCTAACAAAGGGCACAGCACTGGTGTAGCTGTGCCAATGGGACATGTGCTGCATCATGCTGTTCATGGAGTCCGCCTCAAGATAAGGCAATGTTTGTTCCCTTACCTCGGAGTTGCATTGTCCTTATGTCCGTGCTGGAAAATTGGTTAGGATTGTGGCCAAAGCATGATTTTATATGACTGCAGATATTTCAAGCTGATACTCTGTAGATGGAAAGTGATAATGGTTTATATTGTCTGTTAAGTGTTCTTTGCCAAGGAAGTGAAACATATAACCCAGATGCAGTTTATAACATATATAACAGGTTAAACATATAACCTATTGCAGTTTAGTGCCCTTTTTGAAATAAAAATAATAATGCAAATAAAGGTACTAACCTTAATCATTGTTGAGAAAATTACTGCACAAATATGAATGAGTCCAAGGCTTAGGAATGAGAAGGAACATAAAAAAGATGTAATGGTACTGTAATCTTTAAAAGACCACAGAAAGGTTCTAAATGTCCACTCATAATTCATGTCCCTTTCCTTCTGCCCAATAGTTTTTTGAAAGATTTGAATGCTAAGATGGAAGTTGCTGCATTGTTCGTGCCTTGCAGTTTAGTAAGGTATTGTATTGTATATTATATTGTATACATAGAGCCTTTGTATACGGTGTTCATGGAGAGAAACATCATACACAGTATGTTATGCTTATTTTACTATCCAGAGGTTTCTGAATATGCAGTGTCAAAGATTTTGGAAGTACCAAAAGAAATTAACTTTCTTGATGTGTACCTTAGTGTTGTAATAATTAGTGTAGTAGTGTACAGTAACACATTAGCTGTTGATGTGCATCTGCAGATGGTCACAGTGCTAACTCAATCGCCCATGACTGCCTTTATGTTTCCCAGGGTTTTTTTTTATCATTATAGTGCACTTTTGGAAGCATGTGCAAGAGTTTAAGAATCTCTTGCCACTTGCCAAGCAGTTCACTTATGTCTGCAGATGTACTTGAAGCATTTTGTTCAAACATTTTGAATAAGTGTACCTTCATCTCAAATAAGGAGTGCTTTCATTTGTCCATTTTTAAAATTGCAAAGCAAAAAAAAATTAAGTTATCCACAATGGGCTCTACAAATCATTATCAACACGTCTCCCAGTTGGCATCTTGGAAACAGTTTTTGAGGAGTAAAACTGAGAAAGCATTGCCCAGGTGGAAGGAAAATGAATGAGTCAACTTTAGGGAATTCCTGCCAATAGTCGTCTTCTGCCAGGTCATTAATTTCTCAGACCTAATGACTAAATTTGTACATTCCCCCATTCCAAATAAAACTGTGCTCACCTTTCTGAGGAGGACACACAGCAGGAGTATCGTGGATAATAGAATTAAGCCCAAGTTCATTACTGCAAGTATAGTAGGATTTTCTTTGTTATCTGGGAAGGAAGGCTGGCTTTCCTACTGCTGGGATGCCCCTCCTCCTGGGAGGTAGGATTGGAACCTCTATGAACAAATACTCCTCCCACGTTGGGGGCGTCCCATGGTATTCCCCAGTTCCGGTTCTAACTTCTAGGAATGAGTACGGACCTCTGTCATGCTCTGGTACGACATCAGTATTTTTTCCTTTTTCCTTTTATTTTTTAAATTTTTTCTTCCTTGGAAGGGGGGGGATGAACTCCCCCCCACCTCCCAGGCTCTGAACAGCAACCAGAGCCTGTCTGCTGGTGGGACTTAGTGCTGCCTCACTGCAAGCGGGCAGGAACGGCGGGTTGAGGCAGTGTGGGAGGTTTCTGACCCGCTCCCCGGCGCAGAGCTGGCAGCGGACCCACGCCAACTCCAGCAGCAAGGAGCACCGGAGCCACGTGGTGGGCACCATCTTGGCCCCCCCTTCCCTGCGGGAGGGACTCAGGCCGGTGGCAGCCCAGTGGTGGTGCGCTCCACAGAGGCTTGCCGGGACGGCGAAGCACCCACTGGTCGCTGCTCCCCCCCAAGTGGGAGCAGTGGCAAGGAGGCGGCAGGGTCCCCCCTTAACCGGTGTGCGCCCCCCGCAGACCTCCGGTAATGGCAGCTCTGCAGGCCCCAGCGTCGCTGTGCCCTGCAGGAGGCCCACTGGGGCTGCAAAGCACCCATCGGTCGCCACTCCCCCCCAAGCGGCAGCGGTGTGGCAGTGGTGGCGAGGAGGCGGCAGGTGGCAGGGTCCTCCCCTCAACCGGCGTGGCCTCCCGCAGACCTCCGGCAACGGCAGCAGCAGTGGCGGACCCAGTAAGCCCCCAGACAGCGCGGCCACCCCTTCTCTGAAGCGGTGGGCGAGCGCGGGGGGGGGGAGCAGGAATACCAACGGGTAGTGCGCCAGGTGGGCGGCACTACCGTACCCCTCACAGTACGATTACCACAGGGCAGGCACCCCTCCCAGGTGGGTCATGGCGAAGGCCCCCCCAGGCAGCACCTCCCACGCAGGCTACCTGCCCTACCCCACAGGACAGGCCCGCTATGCAAAGGGGGTAAGTACAGCGGAGGGAAGGGTGAGCACCCAGGCAGGCTGAGCTGATCCCCCCACACCTTTTCCAGTTTTACAGCTTCTCAGGCCCGCCCTTGGAGGACGGGAACCTGCAGCGCCTGGGGCCACAGCCGCAAGGTGGACAGAAAGAGTTCCAGGACCCACCTGGCACCTCAGTTACCCCAGGGGGACATGGGCCTACCATAAACCAGTATGGGCCAGTCCAAGGGGGGGATGTCTGTGTTGCCCCAGGTCCAAATTGAGGCCATGGTGTGACGGATCCTGGGGGAAGCCAGCAGCCCTGGGCCCACGGGGGGCAAGAGGAAGTTTTACCCCCCCATCATCATCCAGCTCTGATTCCAGCTGCCCCGAGAGGGAGCCCCCCCACACAAGCGGCATAAGGCCAAGGGTGCAAAGGGCGAGTCAGACAAGCCCAACTGCCACAAGCGGACCAAGGAACCCAGTAGGGCAGCCTCCTCAGACCTCTGGGAGTCAGTCACCCCTGACCTGTCTGAGGATTCCAGGAAGGAGGGGGAGCTTACTGTCACCAGTAAGGGACAACAAAGGGCCTCCAGAGGAAAGTGGGGGCAAGCTTTTCCCTTTGGACTTGTACCCATGCCTACTGGCCAAGGCAGCAGGCATCCTGGACTTAGGTAACGAAGGGGAAATTGAAGCAAGTGAAGCTTCAGAACCTCGCAGACCCAGCTCCAAGTTCCTCCGTCCCCAGAAGGCCACCACCAAGGCTGTGGTTCCCTTCCCAGACCCCTTCAGGCAGGCCCTAGAGGCTGAATGGGGGGCACCCACCAGGTCGAGACGTACCCCACGCTCTGCGATAAACTCTATTGTCTGCCAGCTGATATTATGGAGCAGCTGAAGGTCCCGGGCATAGACTCCCCTGTTGCAGCACTATCTTTCTCAGCCATGCTGCCCTCAGAGGGGGAGAGGGGCCCCAGGTATCCTTGCTTTGGGGGATACCTTTGAGGACTCTGCTTTAGCCTTAAGGGCATCAGCCGCCACCTCCATTATGACAAGGGCTCTTATTGTCTGGGTGGAGGACCTGATGGCCTCAGACAAGTCCCTGTCTAGGCCCACACGTAACACCCTCAAGAAGTTGTTGCTAGCAGCAGCCTTCTCAGCAGATGCATCCCTGGAGGCCATGTAGTTCAGCGCTGGAGCGGTGGCTGCAAATGTAGTGGCTAGGAGGAACATCTGGCTCTGACACTGGGATGCAGACCAGGCCTCCCAGGCACATCTGGTAGCTTTCCCCTTCACAGGGTCCAAACTGTTTGGTCAGGCCCTTGACCCCTTGCTGGTCAAGAAAGCAGGGACAAGCGTGAGGTGCTGACCTTGGCACACAAGGAGGCAGGCAAGTTAACAAGGCCAGGCCGGCCCTTTTGTTCACAACGCCCCACATTCAGACCTAGAGGCTCATTCAGGGACTCCGCCCCCCACAAATCCCGATGGGCCAAGTCTAAATTTTTCCCTAAGTCTTGCCCTCCTGTGGGAGGAGATTTTTCTTCCTCTTCCCACAGGGCCGCCAAGCCCACCCACTCCACACGATGCCAGACCACGGACGGAGGGCCCCCAAATCGGAGAATGCCTCCTGCACTTCGCAGCGTGCAAGAGGGTACGTGCAAGAGGGCACGTGGGCCTGCTCCTGGACACTACCGAGTACAGGGTCTCTGTTCCCGGAGAGGCGAGAGAAGATGTGGCAACTTCTGGAGACACTGCTCGCGACACAGCAACAGGATGTGTTGATGCTAGTCAGGTTGTTGGGCATGATGGTGTCTTGCCAGGACGTTATACCATGCCTGGCACGCTTCCATGCCAGGGGGTTTCAGAGATTCCTCCTGCGCTTTCAGCAAGAGATAGAGAACAACATCCACTACAAGACCTCCGTCCCTCCCAAGGTCAGGAAGGAGCTGGCGTGGTGAAGGAGCCGCTCCAAACTGGCAGAGGGTTTACTGCTCTGCAACCCGAAGTGGACAGTTATCACCACGGACGTCGGCCTTCTGGGGTGGGGAACCCACACAAGGGGGGGCGGTCGCCCAGGGAACCTGGTTCAGAGAGGAGTCCAGCATGCACATCAACCTGCTGGAACTCAGAACCATCCATCTAGCGCTGGGCAAATTCACCCACCTGATCCAAGACCAGCAAGTTCTAGTGAGGGCAGACAACGTAACCGCCAAGGCTTACGTGAACAAACAAGGAGACCTATGAACCACGGCCCTCCACAAAGAGACGGCAGCCATCATCACTTGGGCCAAAGCCCATCTCGTAGCCATAAAGGCGGAGCATGTGGCCAGAGTGGATAATACCGCAGTGGATTGGCTAAGCAGGCGGCGGGTCCTGGAGACAGAGTGGCAGCTAAACCCACGGGTCTTCAGCCTGGTGAGAGGTTTGGGACCCCACTCATAGACCTCTTTGCCACGAGAGAACACGCAAATCCAAAGATTCTTCACAAGGGTCCCACAAGAGGGGGCGGAGGCCATAGACGCTCTAAGCAACCCCTGGCCTCAGGGTCTTCTGTACGCCTTTCCACCAGTTCCGCTACTCCAGTGTCTTCTCAACAGAATCAAGCAGCTCCGGGCCGAAGTCATTCTGATCGCTCCCAAGTGGCCCAGACGTGCGTGGTTCCCAGAGTTCCTACGCCTGTCAACACAGAACCATTGGACATTCCCGCTACAGCAGGACCTCCTGCTCCAGGGCCCGATGGCACATCCTCAGCCACACTTCTTCAATCTGACAGCATGGAGGTTGAGCGGAGCATGCTAGTCAGGCTGGGGTGTTCTGACAGGGTCACAGCTACCTTGCTGGCCTCACGTAAGTCCTCCACTAGGAAGGTGCCAGTCCACCTGGCGCACCTTTATTAGGTGGGCAGAGGCTAGGGGGTTCAGGGCAGTCATGGCTAGGGTAAAGCACGTCTTGGCCTTCCTGCAGGAGGGCCTGGACAAGGGTCTGTCTACCAACACACTCAAGAGGCAGGTGACGGCCCTCGGCAGCATGCTGGGAGCGGGCTCAGGGATTTCCTGTCATCCCATCCTCACGTCCGCAGGTTCCTGAGGGGGGTGGCACTGCTGAACCTTCTGACGGTACGCAGGTTCCCTAGCTGGGACCTGAACAAGGTTCTGGAGGCCCTCACTCAGGCACCCTTTGAGCCTCTGGCCTCATGTTCAAGGTTCTCTTCCTGGTGGCGATTACCTCAGCCAGGAGGATCTCGGAGCTTGGGGCCTTGTCCATCAACACCAAGCTGCGCATTTTTCATAAGGACCAGGTGGTACTCCGCCTGGATCCGACTTCTGTCCCAAAGGTCAACTCCCTATTTCACAGGGCCCAGGAACTGATTCTCCCATCCTTCTGCCCCAAGCTGGTGCACCCCAGGGAGAAGGCATGGCACACTCTGGACATGCGTAGGGCCTTACGTCATTACACCAGGCGCACTAGAGACTTTAGGAAGTCAGAGTCCCTGTTTGTAACCTACAAGGGCTCCAACCAAGACCACAAGGCCTCAGCCAGCTCACTAGCATGCTGGTTAAAGGCGCACATACGACTGGAGGCCAGAGGGGAAGTTTCCCCAGAAGGGATCACGGCCCACTCCCTCAGGAGCGCTGCCACCTTGGCGGCGTTCGACAGGTATGCATCCCTCATTGAAATCTGTAGGGCGGCGACGTGGTCTTCGGTCCACACTTTCGCCAAGCACTACTGGATAACCACAACTGCTTCATCAGACGCCGCTATGGGGCATAAGGTGTTGCAACAGGTGGTGAGGCCATGAGCGACCCCTCGCTGGTCCACCCTTCTGGTTGGCTCTGGTATATCCCAGCAGTAGGAATGCCAGCCTTCCTTCCCAGAGAAAATAGGAATTTCTTACCTGAGAATTCCAGTTCTGGGAAAGGAAGGACGGCATTCCACCCGCCGCTTCTCTAGCTCGCAGGGTGCACTGCTACTTCGGGCCTCCCCAAGGGGGGCAGGAAACCCTAGCGGGTATTCTTTGTGCGGTTGTTGGGGTTGGTTGGATGTTGTGGTTTGTTTGTAGTTACTCCTACAGTTGGCTAGGTATCGCCATAGTCAACCCTCGTGGCAGACATGCCACAAATCAAGGGCCAGGCCACTGTGGAGGAGCAGGGGAGCATCGGGTCTTTTCCTGCTTGTCGACTGGGGAATACCATGGGACGCCCCCAACATGGGAGGAGTATTTGTTCATAGAGATTCCAATCCTACCTTCCAGGAGGAGGGGCATCCCAGCAGTAGGAATGCCATCCTTCCTTTCCCAGAACTGGAATTCTCAGGTAAGAAATTCCTACTTTTTCTCTCAAAACAGTTACTTATGCTTCTGTGTTCCACAAACAGGCTAATGAATCGAGATCTGATGGCCATATTAATTCTAGCATGCAGGTTCCAGCCCCTAGTGTTTTCTTTAGGCATTGTCCGAATTTCCATGACAGCTGGGTGGGGAGACAGTAGTCTGGAGTCCTTCCAACCCCAAGATTCCAGCCCTTGGTGGGAGAGGGTAAACAGAAAGTGGATGGATTTGTCATGAACCTAGTCTTCTCCCATGTCAGATGCATTCCTGGAGTCTCTCAAGGAGAAGAGGGAACATTCAGAAGAGGAGCTAAACAGTTTTTTTAAGACCAGCCCTTCCCAGCATAATTTATTCCTAGATTACTGGCCAAGGCTTGTGTTGAGAGGACCGGACAGGATTGGGATTCTGTTGGTGTACCGCCCGCCCTGCTGCCCAACAGTCTCCCTGCCTGAGCTGACTGGAGTGATCTCAGGGGTGGCATTGAAGGCCCCCCGCCTGTTAGTGCTGGGGGACTTCAATGTTCATGCCGAGGCCCCTGTGGCAGGTGCAGCTCAGGATTTCATGGCTGCCATGACAACCATGGGCCTGTCCCAGAAGATCTGGGCCCCGACACATACAGCAGGACACGTGTTGGACCTGGTGTTTACAGCTGGGCATGGGGGCAATGATCTGGAGGTAGAGGAGATCAACATCACTCCGTTGTCATGGACAGATCATTTCCTGGTAGGGTTTAGGCTTGTTGCGACTTCCTACCTCCGCAGAGGCGGGGGACCGTTTTCTATGGTCCGCCCCCGGAGGCTAATGGATCCTGAAGGCTTCCTGAGGGCCCTGGGGGATTTTCCCACTGCCAAGACTGGTGCCTCATCTGTGTCCCTGGTCGACCTCTGGAATGGGGAAATGTCCAGGGCTGTGGATGAGATTGCTCCGGAGCGACCTCTGCCACGCCGCAGACTCAGAGCAGCTCCTTGGTTCACTGAGGAGCTGCGAACGATGAAGCGGCAGGGCAGGCGTCTAGAGCGACGGTGGCAGAAAACTCATGATGAATCCGATCGGACACGGAGTAGAGCTCATTATAGAGCCTACTCCGTGGCGGTGGTAGCAGCGAAGAGATCGTTCTTCTCTGCTACCATTGCGTCTGCTGATAGCCGTCCGGCAGAGCTGTTCCGTGTGGTGCGGGGCCTCCTCCATCAGGCCCCGCCAGTGGACCAGGAGGAATACACGGTCAGCCGCTGTGACGTGCTTGCCCAACACTTTGCAGATAAAATTGATCGTATTCGTCGCGACTTGGATGCCACATTGACAATGTCTGTTGATGTCCCCTTGGCAACTGCTTGTCCAGTATTGTGGGATTCTTTTCAGCTTGTGCAGCCTGAGGATGTGGACAGACTCCTTTGGAGTGTGAGGCCGTCTGCCTGCCTGCTTGACCCTTGCCCAGCTTGGCTGATTAGAGCGGCCCGGGGGGGACTGGCTGAGTGGACGGGGAGGGTGGTCAACTCTTCTTTGATGGAGGGGACATTGCCGCTCGCCTTGAAGCAGGCGGTGGTTCGCCCCCTCCTGAAGAAGCCCTCCCTGGATTCCACTGTGTTGGATAACTATCGGCCAGTCTCCAACATTCCGTTTCTGGGCAAGGTAATTGAGCGGGTAGTGGCGTCCCAACTCCAGAGGGTCTTGGATGAAGCGGATTATCTGGATCCTTTTCAATCTGGTTTCAGGCCGGGCTTTGGGACGGAAACTGCCTTGGTTGCCTTGGTGGATGACCTACGCCGGGGACTGGACAGGGGGAGTGCGTCCCTGTTGGTCCTGCTGGACCTCTCGGCGGCTTTCGATACCATCGACCATGGTATCCTTCTGGGCCGATTGGCCGAGTTGGGAGTTGGAGGCACTGTTTTGCGGTGGTTCCGCTCCTACTTGGAGGGTCGGTCCCAGATGGTGGTGCTGGGGGATGCCTGTTCGACACCCTGGCCCTTGAGGTGCGGGGTGCCGCAGGGTTCAATTCTGTCCCCCATGCTATTTAATATCTACATGAAACCGCTGGGAGAGGTCATCCGGGGGTTTGGAGTGAGGTGTCATCAATATGCTGATGACACCCAGCTCTATCTCTCCTTTCCTCCAGACTCCAAGGTGGCGGTTGAGGGCCTGGAGCGCTGTCTGGAAGCAGTGAGGATCTGGATGGGGGCTAACAAGCTGAAATTAAATCCGGATAAGACAGAGGCTCTCCTGGTTCGGAAATCCTCGATGCAGGTGCTGGATTATCAACTTGCTCTGAATGGGGTTGCACTCCCTCTGAAGGAGCAGGTTCGCAGCTTGGGGGTCCTCCTGGATTCGCAGCTGCTCCTGGATTCCCAGGTGGCGGCTGTGGCTAGGGGGGCCTTTGCTCAGCTTCGGCTGGTGCACCAGCTGCGACCGTACTTGGATCGTGCAGACCTGGCCACGGTGATCCATGCCACGGTGACATCGAGGTTAGATTACTGTAACGCGCTCTATGTGGGGCTGCCCCTGAAGACGGTTCGGAAACTACAATTAGTACAGAATGCGGCGGCCCGTGTGGTCACCGGAGCCAGGCGGTTTGACTCTGTCAGCCCGCTTCTCCGGGGGCTGCATTGGCTGCCCATTCGTTTCCGGGCCCAATTCAAGGTGCTGGTTTTGACCTTTAAAGCCCTATACTGCTCTGGGCCAGGATATCTTAGAGACCACCTACTCCCGCACAATCCGGCTCGCCATCTCAGGTCATCAGAGAAGGCCTTTTTGCAAGTGCCGCCACCCAAGGAGGTCCGGGGGGTGGCTGCAAGAAATAGGGCCTTCTCGGTAGTGGCACCAACATTATGGAACTCCCTTCCCCTTGACTTGAGAATGGCTCCCTCTCTTGAGAGCTTTCGGCGAGGCCTGAAAACACTGTTGTTTAAACAAGCCTTCTGATTTCTGGCCTTCTTAACTTTTTATACATCTTTTAGTTTTACAGGCTTGATTCCTCGGTGATCTGCTCTTTTACTCTTTTAATCTGACTACTGTTTTTATGGCCCTGTAGTGTGTTTTTAAATGTTTTTATCTGTTTGTATTAATGTTTTTTAAATTCTATTGTTTTTAATATGTTGTTAGCCGCCCTGGGTCCCGTTAGGGAGAAGGGCGGGATAAAAATAAAGTTTTATTATTATTATTATTAAGGCGCTGCATGCCTGGCAAATTGCATCAAAATAAAAAGCAGCACCAACATTTCATCAGCATCCGTAAGCATCCATGGTGTTTCCCAAAGGCGTGCAAAACTTAGGCAAAATTTGTAAACCAGTGCTTCCAAACTTTTTAGCACCAGAATCCACTTTTTAAAACAACAATCTACAGTGACCCACATAGCTTTATTAGACAAGGATCTAGAGAAAATTATTTGTATTTATTAATAATAATAATCGGGGCCTTGTGCTCTCAAGATTGCTGGAGACCTTTCATATAGTATGTGTGTGTAGGCATTTGCTAGACTGTCTGTCAAAATGGAGTTCAGGTGCTGTTCCCCCAAACCTTTACAGTCATTCCAGGTTACCCAGAAGGCTGAATGTGCCTTCTGAATGTTACCCAGAAGGAAAGCAAAATGTGCAGTTAGGGACTTCAGACAAAAGGCTGAAACTGGGTTCACAGGTGATCTGTGGCATGCCAATTACTAGAGAAAATTGAAAAATGTGACATTTTAATTGGGGGAGGGTGTATGAAGATGACCTCATATCACAGTTTAGCATTCTAGCCACGAGAGCAGTGTTTCCATCCAGATTGCCTGCTGCTGCAATTTTCTTCTGCAAACTGGGCAAGGGTGCTTGCAAAGTTTTTTTAAAAATATATTTCAGAAACATTTCACAACCCACCAAAAATCAGCTCGCAACCTACTGTTTGGGAAGCACTGTTGTAAATTCTTACATTATAGTTTTAGAGTTCACAGAAGAAATGTTACCAAACGTAGTAGTATTCAGTGCCAGTATCTAACTGTTGCTTTTTCCCTTCTATGAAGGCCCTATAGGTCAGGGTCTTCTTGATACTTATAGCTACTGTCTCCTGCACAGCAGTTGCAATGTAGCTTTTGCCCTTTTCCAAAGTTGGATGGCTAGTGCAGAGATTCAGCTGTGCTGAGTGGGCTGACCAAAAAATGTTACTACAGGATTATATGAGTAAGTGTAAGCAGTCTCAGAAAGGTAAAATCATATCATTATTCCTCCAAAAAGCCATAAAATGAATGAGGATTCATGCATTTCCTAATTTAGTATGTACAGCAGTGGGTAAAACAGCTTCAATTTTTAGCAACACTATGGAACATTTTGCCAAAATACCCTAGTGTAGACAAGGCCACACATATTTGCAACATGTACTGTTCACAGAAGACAGATTGATGTTAATTAGAAGTGGGTGGCATGAGAGTATAAAAATAAAATTTTTCTCTACAGTACTATTAGGAATGGAATGCTCAGTGCGGTATGTGAATATGTATGTGAAGAAAAGTGTGTGCCTTTCGATTTTGAAAAGGTATCAGGTATTTATGTAACTTCTTTAATCATATAAATGCAGGAATGCAAGTTCTTTTGAGAAACAGCTCACTATAAAATTGTTGAATGTATGAAACTGCCTTTTACTGAGTCAGCATTGGCTCTTTCGGCTCAGTGTTGCCTTCACTGACAACGTTCTCCAAGATTTCAGCCAGGTCTTTCCTAGCCCTACTTGGCAGGGCCAGGGAGAGGGGAATAAAGTAACTTTGCCCGATCTCTTCTGATCTTGGAAGCTAAGCAGGGTCGGGCTTGGTTAGTACTTGGATGGGAGACTGCCTGGGAATACTGGGTGCTGTAGGCTTATTCCATAGTCTTTCAAGACTGAAGGTTGCCAAGCAGAACCAGACCAGGGCCCAGGGTCAGAAAGGGGGCCCAGGAGCCACAGGAGGAGGCCCACAAATTTCTTGGGATCTTACATTTTCCAATCTCACCCAGAGATTCGCTGCCCATGCGGAATGCTGGGAGTGTTACCTTGGGCACATGGCAGCAACTACTGCCACAAGCCGTACACACCAGGCACAGGATTGCTTTCATTCCTTAACACATTTGGAAGGAAACTGACCTACTACAGTAGTTCTTTGGCTTGTGGATCAGCTTATCATGAAGGAGTATAGAGAGCTCAGTGACAAAACTGTGGGACTGCATGCAGCTGCTGCAGAAGTCAGTTCTGGTGTACACAGGACACTCTTCATTCCGGTGTGAGCCTAAATACAATGATACTAATCTCCTGCAATGATTTTCTATATTTGAAAGATTTTAGAGAGACTTAGGAGTGTGTTTGGTTTTCCATATCACTATATCTTACTGACATTGCCGGGCAGTCAGGTAGACCTGAGCTTAGCATTGGGAAGACTGGTAGACCTGGGCTCCAAAGACTGTTCTGGCTGTTGCCACTTTACCCCTGTCTGTTTTGCCTCCATTCTGCCCCCCCTCCCGCATTGCCACCCCCCACTTCTGTTTCACCCCCCTCACTTTTTGGAAAAAGGACCCAAAAGAAACTTTGCACCCCCTGATAAAACTCCTCACAGAGGCCTGCTACCTGGGGATGCCAGAAATTGTGCCTGAAACCTCTTCATGCAAACCAGGTCCTCAGCCACTGAATTATGGCCCCTCCTTCATTGCTCCTTCTTTTAAATGCAGGTGTACTGTGTGGCTGAAAAAATTCTTCAGAATTCAGTAGGTGACAGGACAACTATTTGGAGCACTATGCATTTACCAGTAATTTCAGGCCTATTATTAGAAGAAAGGACAAAGTTTATTTGCAAATTTTGATCAATATAATACATTAACTGAAACAGGTTAATTGGCCAATGAGAAACTGTGATAGCTGAAATTCACTTTTTCTAACCTTGGAAATGAGGCGCATTTAGTTAATTCTGTACTGTTTAGAGTGCAATCCTAGGTGCTTTTTGAGCTGCTGCAAGTCCCTTGCGCTGGCCCAGAAGTGTTGCAAACATGCTGTAAGGCGCGTTTGTGCCTCCTTGTGAGTTGGCTGCACTGTGCAAGTGGCTTCTCCCCTGGGGAGCCATTTGCCTCCGTTTAGCCTCACCAAAGTGTGCAAGTGGCTCCTCCCCTCCCTTGGAGCCATCTGGGTGGGGAGAACGGAGGCGAATGGCTCCCGAGGGGAGGGGGTAGAGCCGCTTGCACGCTTCAGGGAGGCTGTCTGCAAAACTTAGTGTGCCGCCCCCCTCTAGCGTGTCTATCACACAGGTCTTCTGCTTCAATTGAATGAAAAGCAAGATATGGGAAGCAAAAGTAACAGGGAATACACACAGGTGGGGGATGAATGCCAAGATTATGACATATTTGCTTACCTATATGTGCTTTGTACATATAGTCTGTATTGTTTTTCATAATAGAGGTAACCTCCAAACTGTCAATCTTCGTCAAAACCCAATTTTTGTTCTGCTTCTGCTGAGAGCTTCTTACGTGTCTCTCACAAAACTTCTACTTTCCAGAGTTTTAGCAATACAAAAAACTTTTCACAATTTGTTTTATTCTGTTTATTTTGAAACATTTTAACCCCACCTTTCTTGTCAACTTTAAAACTTTGTCATCAAACATATTTCTTGAATGGTTCACCTTTAACTTTGAAATTTATTGTAGTAGACATAGTAGTCATTATGGAGGGATAGTTATGAATGTCCATGTCATAACCAACTCTTCTTCCTCAGCAGTTAAGCCATTTCTGCCCAATATTGCATATATGCAACAGGGTTCAAATGTGTACACCTGTGGACAAGTGGGCAGAAATGGGTACTGACACTGGTACTTATTAATATTTGTAAGGGAATCTGCTGGGAATAATGCTTGTTCCACTGAATTATTTTAATACCTGAAATTTAATTCTATCATTGTGTATTTCTTTTTTTATGATCTCATTCAGATCCTTCCAAATTTGAACAGCATCGGCAATAAAAATGGCATTTTTGTGCACTTCGTTCGAGGCTATGGAAAGGCTTTAGGATAGTCAGTCAGTGTTCCACATTTCTCCTGAGCCCAATTGTACTGAGACATTTGGCTGTGATAGTGCCTTGTATTTTTTCATGATTTTTTTTTTCCACAAACTATCATCAAATTACGCCAAATTCTGATGTAGGGCTCAGAGCAATTCACTACTAAGTTCCATTGCACATATTGTGGGAGAGTTAAATTGTTTCCTCCCACTTCAGAGTAGCTGCTGCCACGCGTGTGGTTGAAGTACTGCAATTTCAACAGTAGCCTTTATTTTTGGAGCACTGAAGTCTTCGGCTAAAAGGTACATCCAATGAACCTTATAGCCATATGTTGCTAGCTTGGGATTCTCTTCACTTACTTCTAGGTTTATTATCTTGGTTATGTTTTGCAGTTTTACCTGTGACCAAGCTACGTATTAGACCAACCATTTTCAACCACTGTGCCGTGGCACACTGGTGTGCCGTGAATGGTCCCCAGGTGTGCTACAGGAATTTGGGAGTGGGTCATTTATTAGTAGGGTCATTGGGAGATGTTTGCCCCCCATTGACAGCACAGTGTGCCTAGTCAATTGTCAAAAAACGGATGGTGTGCCTTGACCATTTTAGTGCCTTGCCAGTGTGCCATGTGAAGAAAAAGGTTGAAAATCACTGTATTAGACATTAAAATCTTTACTCACAGTTATGTGAGTAATCTCACACATACTACTCACTTGTCTACTCATAAAGTGATAGCTTTATCACTACTTCTTGTAAGTAGAGTGGACCCTCTTTATCTGAGGATGTTTTGTTCTAGACTTCCAAGGGTCATGGAATAAGGAATTCCATGCATGCTGGTGTCCACTCCCAAAGCTCAAACAATTACTGTAGATACTCAACTATAAGGTGAGACATTTATGCCAATAAATCAAGCTTAGATAATCTCCTCACCTTTTCTTCGAGGTCACTCAGTCAGGGCTGTTCAGGCAAGTTGTCCCATCTGGAGAAGCAAGAGGACAAGGCAGAGATAATTGGAGAGTATTTGTCTCCACGGCAACCCCTCCAGAGCAAGCTGTAGCCAAAGTTAACCTTTTATTCGTCTCCTGAGAAAAAAAAGTAAGCCGGGGCTCAAGTCTTCCATATAAATCAAGCAAGCCTCATTTTCTTTAGCAGACCCTTCTGCACCTTGTTCCATTTTGCAAATGTTTGGCAGAGGTCTGGTTTTTTTAAACATCAGGATGTAATCCTCATTTCCTTTTGAAACAAAGTCCAAGGCTACAATTCAGTGCACCATTACTTAAGAATAAAATTCATGGAAAGCAATGGGGTCTATTTCTTGAGTAAGTAGAGTTGCACTTATTTGTAACTGTGCTTGCTCATGCTTAGTCCTTGTTGCTTGTCTCTCCACTATGAATTGCACATGCCCAGTTATGCATTATATGGTGTTTGTTATATGTAGAACCTTTGGCATAACACACCAAGCACCTTAAAGAAGGATTTGTTTAATGGTTCTACTGGTATGTTGTATACAGTGCACTTACTCTGAAAATGTTTACAAAAAAAGGTGTGAAGACCAGAATTTACAAAGTTAATAAAAATGTATTTTCTATTATATTTTAAAAAGTTAATAAAATGTATCTTCTATTATATTTTTAATAAATTAGACACTGTATAGTTCTTAGGTAACAATTACTGGTAAGTTATTTTTCTGGATATGGTCTTGGGTAAAATCAGACAAAACTATAGTCAGACATCCCAATAAGTTTAACTCTCCAACTTACCCATCTATTGATGAGAGTGAGCAGCTAAACAATGTACACAATTTTCCTAGTGGCAAATTTTTGTTCTCTACCGATAGTCATTAGCATAATATATTGTTACATACCTTTGTTACCAGTTTAATAAAGATTTAAAACATCTTTCAGAAGCTGTTCTTATTTCTTCTTTCCAGGTTTTATATTTCAGCATTGCTTTCTCTCTAAGCAGCTAGAAGCATCTGTTATGTACTGAACCAGGCTAGTCATCCATCTCTACTTCATCCTTATTCAGTGTGGTTCCTTCGCAAAATGAACCTTAAGAGCTCGTAGCAATAGTTAACTTTTGAATTCTGAAATTGTTCGGTGGTCTTTTCTTTGTAAATTTGAAGTTGAGCAAAGTAAGAACATTATAAGCTAAATCCCAAACCTGCTATTAGTTTGGGCATAATGGTTGGAATGTGACATTTCCTACGTAGGTAAAAGTATAAGTGCTTTCAGCTCAGGTGGAAATATCCGGTAGCTGAGGTTTTTGGCAGAATTTATGTAACTTGCTGCATCAGTGGGTAAGTGATGTATGTGCATAAGTTTGGCAGGTTGACCAAATTAACTCTGTTGCACAGCCATTAAAAATCTGTCTGCATAGCTAATAGCTCTGAAAATGTTTCATAAGTGGGATTTTTTGAAGACTCAATAACTGATGACATTTTTATGTTTATTTAGTAAATGTAATAGGCTCTGGAAGGTAAATGTATGTGAGATTTATAGTATGTGAAATCAGAAACCAAAAGGGCATGTTCCCTTCATGCTGTTGTAGATGGAGAAGAGGATGTTGCAGATCAGCTCATGGTGTTGGGTAATATCAGCCCTTCTATAAAAATTTTTTTCCATGGCCCCATGGCTTACACTAGGCTTACATGGCTTACACTAGGTATCATGACAGGCATGGGTAAGGTGCTAGGATTGATATGTTTGGAATTCATGACTGATCCTGGCATTTTCTAAACAGTGATCAGAAGTAGAATTATTCCTTCCTTGTGCTCAGGAGGGAGGGAGGGAGGAGCACAATTTTCTTAGGCTAAGGAACATCACATGAAGCCAGAGTTAATTTGTAGTTTGGTATGATGGCGGAACCATCCATAGAAATTTCATGATTAATAACTATGCGTGCTGGTCCCTTAGTGAAGAGAATATCTTAGCCTAGTTTAGGAATCCAGTAGGAAGATTCCAGTGTAAACTTGCAGCAGTGACTGCTGAATCCAAGTGTCCTTCCTGGGTAGATCATGTGGACCTGCAACAGCAGTTTAACTGGTACAGGGATGAGTAGATCCCTCTGTGCCACACAGACTAACCCCCAGGTAAGGAAACAAATGTTCCCTTAACCAGAGGGGTCCTCCAGGACTACCCTCAGCAGGATGCAGTGCAAACTGTTTTGGTGCAGCTGCATCAACGGGGGGGGGGGAAGGGGGCATATGATGGACCTGCTAGCAAGAAAAAATATAGGAAAAATATAATATAATTTCAGTTTTTTTAGGCAGTTTTGCTTGCATATACACATGCTAAGGAATGGGGAAGTTGTCCTTATTATCTTCTGCATTAGGTACACAGTAAAGGAGTAACCTAATTATCCATGGATTTTTCACCCACAGTTTTATCTCAGCACGATGAGAAAGGCCGTTTAAATTAAGGGAGAAAGATTGTTTAACAGTAGCCTTGTTAATGCGGGAGAGGGCAGCTGGCAGACGATCCATCAATCATTCTGTCTCCAGGCACTTAAAACAGCTTCAGTCCAAGTGACCTCTCCCTTCGCCCTGAGCGCATGAAAGAATGCAAAGGAAGTGATCATCACCTCATGTTTGCATTCCTGGTGGAGGGAGGGGTTCTTCGGAGTGAAGCCTTTCTAAGCATCTGGAGAGAGAATGATTGATTGTCTGCCTGATTCCTCTGTCCTGCATTACAAAGGTCAGCAAGGCTGTTTTTAAATCACTGAGCAAAGTGACATTGTTTTTTAAATGGATTTCCTTTAACACGATTTTTGGCATCCACATGGGTTCTGGGAACAGAAACCTTGTGCATACCGAGACTCAACCTATATTTATTGTTGTGAGAATAACTTCTCCTTATTTGTGTGCTGAGAGTTTATTTATTGTTGTGAGAATAACTTCTCCTTATTTCTCCAGTAACTTCTGTTGTGAGAATAACTTCTCCTAGGTGCTGAGAGTTCTGAAACCTATTTGTAATGCTGTAGTGCTCTGACCTTCCTTTATTTTATTTCATTTTTTAAAAGAAATTATATCTACATTTTCCTCTCCCATTAGGGAAGTGTTCAAAGCAACCAACAGCATCATGTTTAGAAACAATAATCTGACCAAAAATACAGTCAAGTAAGTAAGGGTCAGCCCAATCCTGATCTTCCCAGTGTGCGGGGCTCCCGTGGTGCCAAAATGGCTGTTGTGGGATCCTGAGCGTGCTGGGCAGACACCAACACAGTGTGTGTGTTGTACTAGCTCAGTGTATCTATATAGTTTTATTAATTGTAGATGGGCTCACTATACATTAAACAAGATGGGGTAGGGTAGGATGGCTGCAAGTCTGTTAGCAGCTTCTGTTAGTGTTTGTTGCCAGGGGATGGTCCATGTGTCAGTAGTAGAGCATCTGTTTTGCATGTGGAAGATCCTAGGTTCAGTTCTTAGCACTTGCAGGTTGGGTGAAGAAAATTGCCTGTCTAAAACTCTGGAAAGTTGCTGCCAGTCTGTGTTGGCAATACGGACCTAGCTGGACCAGTGGTCTAATAAGGCAGCTTCTTCTGTTCTTTGATGTGCAAGTATGTGAGCATATGTTTCAGGATCACTAGGCATGTAGCATGTTGGAGGAGTTATGCAGAAAAGCAGGTTTTAAGTATTTCAAAACTTCTTCCTATGGACTGTTTTCATGAGAAGCACTTCATTTCCTTGAGGAAATTGTTCAAAGCTTATTCCATATTGATGAGAGGTGAACTGTTCATACGCAAAAGACACACTTCTTTATTACTCTGCATCCTCCTGGGCTAAAAGCATCAAGGTTAAGCCATAGTAAACCCTGCATGAAATGGTTATCTGAAAGCTGGTTCTTATAAATCTCCTCTGAAGATAAATCTCCAGCAGAAGAAAATATCTTAGAATTGTGTTCTATACATGGAAAATAGCATATGCTTCATGGTGTAATCATATGCTTATCTGTTCAGAAGTAAGTCTCATTGTGGGTTGTTCCCAGGAAAGTATGTATAGGATTGCAACCTTAGAAACATAGGCCACAGATAATTATCAGAGTGCATCTGGATTGATAACTGAGCAAAGCCTAATGGTTTAATCCTAAATGTATTGGTTTTGAAGCAAAAGCCAATTCAAACCAGTTCTTTAGCAAAATAGATAAAGTCACAATGTGACTGCTCTGTAAGTTTCACTTGTAGTATATCAGAATGTGCCAAGCAAACCCACTTTTTTTTGAAAGGCCTAATCCTATCCAACTTTCCAGCACCAATGCAGCTGCAATGCAATCCCGAAGTAAGGGAATAAATGTTTCCTTACCTTGAAGAGGCCTCTGTGAGTGCTCCCCCACCTCAGAATGCAGCGTATGCTCCATTGGCATGGCTGCATCATCACTGGAAAATTGGGTAGGATTGGGCCCTATGTGTAATTAGTGTCTGTGGAATGTGAACCTGTTTGGAATTGTAAAACAACTTTTGGTAGCAAATCAAACAGTTCTTTTCTCCATGATGTTTGGGTTACCAACTTTTGCTTAAGATAAAGACTTCTTCCTGGTGATTCCTAGAGATTCCTGGAATTTTTTTTCCTCTATGATAAAAATGTTGGGTATTCCTGGAGGCTATGTTAAAAACTCTAGCACTGCTTTTAATAGTCACCTGAATTGATGCTGGTTCCAGGAGACTTGATATGCATATGATTAGCATTTTCAGATTTCACCAAGCCATGAAATCTTGAGATACCTGAAACAGGTAATGGCCTACTTATTTGAAAGCATGAAACCTATGTATGTGTTACATTTTTAAAGCCCCCTTTTTTTCTTTGCAATACCAGTTCTGCTTCTCACATACAATGTATTTCATTAATCTCACTTGTCTGTGAAACACTTGTCACCCTCAAAAATGTAAAAGCTAATTCTTGGCCTGAATATTTCATTAGCAACATTAAAATCACCTTTTTGTTCAAAGTCTGATAAAATGCTTTCTGAATGAATCCTGCCTCTCATTAATTTGAGTCTTAGGAAGCAGAATAAAGGCGTGCAAATAAGAGTGCTTTCAAATCACTCATAATTATATGCACATAAAAATGCCGTTGACAAACTTTTAACATGCTTTATAGCTCATACTGAGCACTCCTTATTCAAGTGGGACTAAAGATAAGCTCACCTCCAGTGGTGGTTGAACTATTTCAAATCTAGTTCTTTCTCAAATGGTTGCAAATCAGGTGGGGGTGGGAAATTTGAAGGCTAGAATGGATGCATGTACAATTTTGTGGGAAGGACCTAGACCAGGGGTGCTCACACTTTTTTGGCTCGAGAGCTACTTTGAAACCCAGCAAGGCCCGGAGATCTACCAGAGTTTTTTTTACAATGTTCTCGCCATCATAACATATAACATTTATGTGTACAATGTATGTTGGTGTACCTTGAGCCCCACTGAGTATAACAGGACTTACTCCTGAGTAGACATGCCTAGGATTAGGCTGTGAGGCTGCAATCCTAGCCATACTTACCTGGGAGTAAGCCCCATTGAGTACAATGGGCCTTACTCCTGGCGTTTCCTCCCAGAGGCACCTGAAAGGGGGGGGGATCGGCACTCCGCGATCTACTCATTCTACCTATTGAGCACCCCTGACCTAGACGGTGGTATGAGTTTTGGTCAGATTATTCAGAATATATCATGAGTTGGAGTGGGGGCACAACTGTATTTCAAATGGTAGTTGTACATAATTGATGCAATTTACATATCATTTTCATGAACATGGTGGATGCCAAACTGCAAACTCTATGATTTGTGTGTGTTGCATTCATTCTACAATATTTGTGTTTTAAAATGGGTGCTCCAGTAAACTTTTATCTCTTGGATAAAAGTAACACTGAGCTTCTTGGGTTTTTAACAAGAACCCATGCAGCAATAAATTGAGAATTATATGTTATACACCTTCTATGGTAAATGTGGATGCTTGATTCTCAGTTAAATGCTATGTAGTTTGGGGGGGGGGAGAGAAAAATGATTGGACATTAAAAAATGCTCTTCAAAATATAGTCAAAGGGACTTTTCAGTATACCTTGCAGCCATAGGGCTCACATATACTATATATTGTAATGACCAGGGGTATGCTTTGAGCAACACCATGCAATAGGGAATAAAATGTTTCATAAAGAAATCAGCATTCTGGTTATTTATTTTCATGGGTTTGTCTGAGAGGGAAATTAATTTCACAAGCAGCTGACTTACAACATTTGTAGTGAAATGCATTAGAAATCTGAATAGGTGGCACCATACACCATTGCTTTGCTTTGAAGAGGAGTTATAGGTACCCAAATAAATCATAATAATGTTCAATAATATGAGAAGTTTGAAATCCAGATTAAACCCATGATTGACTATTATAGGTTCAGGATGTTAATATGAGTAAATATATCCCTTACTGTCTCCCTGCTACCTTGGTCGAGTCTGCTGAGCACAGAAAGTCTTGGGATATTCATCAAGCCTACATGAGTCATTGTTCCTTTGGATGAGTTTAGACATGCACATTCATCATTTCTTGACTGCAATGTCTTGTGATGACTTGCATGTGTGAAATAGCCATTACAGACCAAACACCACAGATACAACTTTCAGATCATCTGACATTACCTCAGACAATACTTTTCAGTGTTCAGCTGCAAGGCATTGAGTTTCTTTAATGGGCTCAGAATTGTATAATTCTCTGAGAGACTCTTGAAAATGAAACACAATGAGCTCGGAGGACAGACAAGTAAGTGTCTTCCAGAGGAATAGAGATCAGAAACATCCCTGCAAAATTCTGGGAATAGCCTTTTTGGCATGGAAGAACAAAAAACAAACAAAAAAACTTTCCTGTTGCTTTATTTTGTGTCCTAAGTCCTAGCACCTTGATGTTTTAGCACTACCTCTCTGATATAGATGCAGATTTTGACTTATTGTTATTACACTATTCCCTTTCCATAAATATAGGGGGGAAAATACAACTAGACCTTAAAAGGCAGTGCTTTAAGAGGATGATATCAATTTACTTTTCAGAGGCAGGAACAATAAATTACTTTGTATGAAAGTTAAAATGTGCTGTGCTGACATGTTTCCTCCTCCACAGACTACTGCTGGGTTCTGAGACAGTGATCAAGAGTTTGTAGGCATGAAATGGAGGTAGCACTTAACTTATTTAGCTTCACTTGGCTGCTTTTATGAAATATATGGCATGTTGCACAGACAGATAGGAGCAAATTGCATTATAATATGTTATAACGTATAAGGAATTTGCTTTTCACTTTGATATAGTTCTTAAGAGAACAAGTGTAGTGGGAAAAAATAAAATTCTGAAGGAGACATCTCACATTTAATTTTTCTGGTATGAACATTAATCTTCATTTCTAAAATCCACTTTTGTTATTTCAGTAGAACTAGTGCACACAAAATGCTTTCCACCTTGAAGGTCTAATAGTTCAAGAGCATGGGACACCCACTTGAAATTTTCTGATCGTTTTCTGACAAATTCTCAGGATACACCTTCTGAAAGTCAAGGACCCCACCATGGCTCCTCTTAAAACTTGCCATTTTTTGTGTTAAAAAGCTTGTTCTTTGTATATGACCCACAGGCTGGACCTACAGATGATGGCTGTTTTGGGCAATACTAGAGAAGATGTGAGGGGATGAGTAGATTGTCGGAATACATAGCAGTCATGACCAGCCACTACTGAGGACTGATCTTAGTATGCAGAAGCAACTTGTGGTTTGGTCCTTCCTGAACTCCTATGGTTTCAGACTACATGTGAGGGAATTCCCCGTACTTGGAAATTTGCTGTGTCAAGACCAACTGTTGTAGAGACGTAGAAACAGCCATCAGGATCAGTTGTTCACCTAGTTCCCAACAGCACCCAGTTCTCGCTGCCTTCACTGTCACTGTGGCTTGCTTTGGGGCAGAGGTAAGGCAGTGGTGGTGGTGCAGGCAACAAGGGGCAGTTACTTCAAGCCATGTCCACTGCCTCCATCTCTCCCTGTCCCAAGGGATTTCCAAGCTTAGTTTGGCAGCTGAAACTTGGGAGTGTGTCTATGGTAAAACTGACACAGGAAGCTTCATTTTTTTCTGTCAGGTCTCAGTTGCTGCTGCAGGTGGAAGATGTTTTGTATACCTTTCCTTAGAAGGATAAATTCTAGCAGAGATAGGCATACAGAATGTTTTTTTTTCCTTATGGGACTGCTGGGAGCTATAGTTCCTGTCCAACCTCAGCAAAGATGCTTCATCAGGACCTGGAGCACCCCATACTGGAGCACCCCATCATGGACATCTTCCTGGTGTCCCAGCATAAGTTTTGGAGTACCTTGAAGAAGGGTAGACCTTTATGAGCAAGCCTAGATTGCTCGTGCTCATTTGCTTGCATTTACTTTTGAGAAATTATTAGAGGATTTTGATATTTCAAACTCCCCGATCAATTTGTGTCACCCCTAATCTTTTTTAACTTGGCCTTCTCCTTGATGTGTTAAAACAAGTCTTCACTTGCATTTATTCAGCCCAGAAAAAAGAATTTGTCTGCAGTGTCTGTACATGTGTAAAGAAAGGGTCAGATGTAGGGAAAGATGTAAGAGATGCCAATAAGAGTTATAGGCCAGTGTCTGGGAGAGGTTGAAGAAAATCCTGGTTGAGTTTGAGAACTGTATGCTATGTTGGGAATGGGAGAACACCACCCCCAAAATATTTTTCTTATAAAATTAAGAAAGACCTTTCTAACACTATCATTAGAGAATCAATAAGAATCAATCAAAATGTTGTCTGGGAAGAATTAGCCTAATTTTAGTCATTGTCCAAGTATAGCTTAATTGCTAAGGTCACAGTTCTCAAGCTGCTTGATTTAAATGGCTCTAGCAAATGGTTTGAAGATAACTACCCATGGTTCTGAGCAAGTGCTGGATTACACAAAAAAGCACACCAATAAACTGCCTAGTCATTTGGTATTCCTCATAGTTAAGCCTGGTTCACACACAGTTGCCTACTTAGGTTAGACTGCCTAACAACATATACTGCAGACACAGCATCATTTCGTAGCAGTTCTTGTACGAATAGGGTTAGAATCAGTGATTCCCAAACTGTGGGTTGGTACCCACCAGTGGGTTGCAACCTAATTTCTGGTGGGTCGCGAAACTGCCGGGCTTATAGCTGCCAAGGAAAATGTACTGAGCCCTAAGAAACGTGAGACTGAGGGCACAATCCTAACCCACTTTCCTGCACCGACGTAAGAGCAATGCAGCTCCGAAGTAAGGGAATAAAAATCCCTTTATTTTGAGGAGGCCTCTGTGACTACCACCCAACTGCAGGATGCAGCACATGTCCCATTGGCACAGATATGCCAGTGCTTGCAAGTTGATTGGGATTTGAGCCTGAACCACACATGTCCATTACTTGCGAGTAGGCAACTGTGCCTTCACTCTTACTGAAAGTAAGGCAAAGGGAAACACAAGGCCAGCAGAATGGTCCTAATCTAATGAACGCGGAGCTCAACAAATGCTCCAGAATGTGTAAAAAAAGATAAAAACAAAGTCCTCAGAGGCTGGTAAAGTGAAACTTTTTCTTAGTCTTGTAAAGCTAGGCAGGTCCTGATAGAGTGTCGTTTGAAAAAGTGGGTCTTGGGAACCGCTGGGTTAGATACTTGCTCTATAATTCACAATAAACTTTGATAGTAATCAGAAGAACAGAATAAGAGGCTGCAACTACAAGACTGAGATTTAAACAAATCTGTTCTAAGGTTGTTGAGTTTGGTTAATAGACCCAAATAAACAACCTTCATAATTTTTGGGATCATTTAAGCAAGCCCTTAAGCAATTTATGCTCTGCATGAGCTGTACTCTATTTGGCATTAGCACCTATATCTTTACAGATTGTAAAATAAATTTTACCTTGCGATAAAATAAATTAAAAAGAGAGAAAGAAATGGCTTCATTAGTGAACCAGACATGTTGCTTTTAGTGGATGAAGTAGCTGGGTTTTTATGTGTTCTGTTGTTAATATGAATATGGTAATAGATATGAAAATGGTAAAAGAGAAGTGTGCACTCCGTAAAGCCAGAGCTGCAAATGCTGCAACAGTGGTGCCTACACATGTCTGCCCGACATGTGGCAGAACATTCCATGCTTGTATCGGCCTCATTAGTCACGTGTGGACAGTCCACAACCCGTTAGATGTCAAGGTCTTCTTCAAAAATGATGGACGAATATCATGGTAATAGTAGGCACAGACCACTATTATTGATCAATGATGTAATTGTCCTGCAGATGGATAGAGGGGAATGATATAATCCTTATCAAGTTACTGAAGATGTTGACCTTGAGAGAGATCAGATGACTGAACATCATGGCTGATCACTAGGAACAAAACATTCTTCTTCAGTGCTGAAATGTCCTTGCAGTGATAACAATTAATAGAATAATGAATGTCAGGCAATTCATTAGCATTTCATTAGAAAATTATGTAACAGAATACTTGGGTTTTTGGAGAGATCTTCAGGATTGTACTTCTAGTATTTCCAAAATCATAAAATGTCACTGCAGACAAAAACTGATTTGGGAGTGAAGGAGTTAATGTGTGTATCATTTCCCCCACCCCCACCCTGTTATCCCCCTGGGGAGCTCTACATCCAAGAAACTTTGGAAGGACCCAGTTTTAGCACCTGAAGCCAGCCCCACCTCTTGCCCCCAATTTACTGTTTGTCAGCTGTTCCTTACCACCACTGGGGGAAGCTGATCAGGGGTTCTCTATCCAGTATATTGGGCGTCATGGAGCACCAGCCACTATAATACATTTCAGTGAATTATCTCAGATGTTCATTTCTCATGGGAGAATGAATGCCTGAACAGGCTATTGTCTTGGTTCATGCGCTATCAAAGGAATGAATCAAGGAAATTATAATTCCATCTGATGATATGTCACTGATAGTATACCACTAATGAACTCTGAGGCATTGGTTTTGACGAACACTGTATTTTGCAGGAGAGCATATTTAGGGTGGTGTAACACCAATGCTATTTGATTGTGTAATTGATGCTATAACTTACTGCTTGTGTCTACATCTTCTGTGCATGACAGTAGTTTACAACTGTAGCTAACTACTGTAGTGCTTAGTGATGTATACATTACTGCCAGAACTTAGAAGTCCTTTGGAATACCACCACTTACAGCTATGGTTTAAAAGTTTAAGCATCCATTAAAATATCACTGCATATCACTCTGTGTGTAAGAGAGAGAGAGAGAGAGAGAGAGAGATGGTCTCTTCCATGCACCACAGTATAACTGTTTCAGAAAAAAAGAGAAAAGGCAAATATTGTGGTTGGGTAGCTGATGTCACAGTTTTTTCCAAAGGTGGTTGTGTGTATGCTTTTAATGCATTTAAACTATGCTGCTGTTAATGCTGCCAAGTTTACTTGCCATTTTATCTGCTGTTTGACTGTTTACAGCATAAACAATAAAAGCTGCAGTCATGTTTGAGTTTATTTCACTATTTTATAATTTTTCCTACTGTGGCCCATCTTGGAAATTCAATAAAGAATTATAAAGTGGAATATGCATTGTTTAAATAAATGCTTTATGAAGCTCTAGAGATTCCATAAGTGTACACTTGATGAGATGAGGTTCTGCTTTGTAACTGATAACCTACAGAGAACTTGAAGAATATTGTCTTCTTTCTGCAGGTCAGGAAAGCAGATGTTGTATTCTTGCAAACCAAGTAGAAGATTCTAAAGAAGATTGTTCAGGCTGACATGGTGAGTAAATTCATTTTTTTTCCTCTGAGTGACAAGTGTTTAGATCTTGTAGAGAAGATTACAAATATTCCAGAAAGAGAAAATACTAAAAATCATGTCAAAGATAAATTCTTTATCCCAATCCAGCAATTAAATCCTAAGGGTGCTCAGATTACCCTGCCTGCTGCAGTTCTGTGTTTTGCCAGATTCCTGGTCCAAGCTTCCCTTAGAGAACTTTTTAAACTAATTAGCTCCCCTTCATTCCCCAACAATGGCCCTAGTTCTGCACTGCTGTACCCGCACCACCAGGGTAGCTCACCTGTTCAAACTGCAGAGGTCCTCCTTCCTCCCCTCTCCTGCCAGCAGCTTCTCCAGCCACCTTGATCCTCAGCAGGTCTTGAGCATGGCAGCCACACATGAATCTCCAGTGTTTCCAGCAGTCTCCAAAGTCCATTCACCCATCTAGTCAGTGAGTTCATCAGCCATTAGTTCCTCAGTTCATTAATCCCTCAGTTCAGTTTCTCCCTTCAAGTTTTCCTACTACTACTACCCACACCCCTTCCCTTCCTGCAGGTGCTGCTTTTAACCTTGAGGACCTTGTTACCTCTACTGGTTGCAGCTGTGCAGCGCATAGCTGTAATCTAAGACCCTGATGCTATCCCCATGCTTGCCTACCAGAGCAATGGGCCACTGTTGACACCACACATCCATTTCCATTACATCCTGTGTGTACAAAATGGTGCTGCGTGGAAAAACAAAAACTGAATAGCACTGTGGGAAGATATGGTAGGAGGGAGCATTACTAAATGAATTGTGCTGTTAACAGCTGCAGTGCTGATCACCTGTTTAATAGAAATGGTTGGAGGAGAATGAGGTAGACATGCTCTTTCCTTCTCCTTTCATCACCAAGAAGTGACCAAGACTTAAAACTGAGAAATCCAGTAACCAACACCTTGATGCAATAGAAAGATGTTCTGGACTAGATCCTTGTTATCTTTAGGTGCTGCTATTGTATGCTTACTGGGGCACCACCCTTAGGAGGATAGGCTATAGTTTTTGGAGCTCTTCAGTCTAGAAGAAAGATGTCTGAGGGGGACATGATCGAGACATACAACATTACATAGGGAGTGGATAGTGTTGTTAGAGTTATGTTCTTTTCCCTCTCACACTGCACCAGAACCAGGGGACATCCATTAAAATTGAGTGTTGGGAGAGTTAGGACAGACAAAAGAAAAGATTTCTTTATCCAGCATGTGATGTGGAACTCCTTGCCACAGGATATGGTAATGGTGTCTGGACTACATGCCTTCAAAGGGGATTTGACATTTCTGGAGGAAACGTCCATCGCACGTTGTAAGCCATGATGGGTATAAGCAGGTGCAGTGGAGTGGCACCTGGATGCTGGTAGCTGGTTTTCTTCTGTGCTCCCTGAGGCATCTGGTGGACCACAGTGATATACAGAAAGCTGAACTAGATGGGCCTTTGTCCTGATTAAGCAGGGCTCTTCTCATGTTATTCGCGTTATTCCAGGAAGGGAACCCTTGTGAATACCGAATTACATCTGAAACAAAGTCACACAAAATTCAGGGTCCACCCAGCTCCAAGCAAGACTGGAGCCTTCCTCCAGTCACATCTGGAGCTGTTCTGAGACCCTTGGAGGCCACACACAGCCTCCATGGGCCTCAAAATGGCCTCTGCAGGTCCTAGAGAGGTACTTCCAGTTTTCCCCCGAAAACCAGAAGTGCATTTCTAGGACCTCAGGAGGCCTTTCTGAGACTTGTGGAGACTGCGCATGGCCTCCATGGGCTTCCGGAGGCAACTGGAGCAGAGCAGAGCTCCAGTTACCTGTGGAGGGCTCAGGTGGGGCCAGGACTGGCTCCACATAGGTCCTGGGGATCCACGTTGAGCCAGATTCGTGGATAGAAATTCTGTGAATAAACAGGATCCATCTGTGTAAACTAACTGTAAGTGGAATAGTCAAAATGCTATGCTTTCAAAAGTCCTTTCTACTAGTTCAGTGGTTTGGAATGAAAAGATGCATAGGTTTTCTATGAATATTCTAGAGGACAGGTCCCTTCAGTGAATTGGAATAATGTACTACTTACTACTAGCAAAGAAATGTATTTGTATGCTACGGGGAATTTTTAAAAAGTTCTCTCTCTGTTAATACTAAAGAAATAATAGCATTTTAACAACATTCCCCCATGTCATGTTCTGAACAGGTTGACGTGAAGATCTGAAAAAAGTGTCACAACCTATCAGTTTATTTCTTTGAGATCCATTAGCAATCATGTTCTTTTATGTGAAGATGGGTTGTGCCATTCAGTTAAACAGAGAAAAATTAATCATAGTAATGGTATTTTGGAAAAGGCTGCCACACTAGAACAAATCTCAACTTCTGGTATGTTTAGGAAGTTTCCTGATACTAACTGAGACCGCTGGTTGATCTAGCTTAGTATTGTTGATGCTGACTGGCAGCACCTCTCCAGGGTATCAGGTAGGGTCCTCTTCCCAGTCCTACTTGGAGATACTCCAAGATACTTGGGAAGATACCTCTTCCCAAACCCTGCTTCGGAATTGAAACCTAGACCATCTGCATTCAAAGTAACTGCTCTGCCACAGTGTAATGACCTTGTTTCTTTCAGTCAGTTTGCTTAATTATTCTTGGGCATATTTATACCAACGATGCTGTGAAAGTACCATATGGCCACCTTGCAGTGATTCCCATGATTGCAACAGTCATTTTTGTGTTTGTGGAAATTTCTGTAAAGTATACCTTTATACTGCTGGCTTACATATCTTCTGTTTGATTATGTAAACTGGGAGTGGCAAAAAATGGTTGAAAATGACTGTTTCCCAATCCTAACCTGCGCTGGACCAGAGTGGAGTGCGGCAGACAGACGCTGGGGTGTGGCAGGCAGGCAAGGAGCAACACAGAGACAGGCAAGCCTAATCCATCAGTGGCTGAAGTAGAGTTAACTCAGGTATTTCAGCCTCTAGACACGCTTGTCTATGTTTACAGTTTTTCTGAAGAGGCGTATTGCTTGAACTTTATAAGTACCTATTCATGCCTCTATACGAGTTCATAGCTTTCATGTAAGGTCTACTGCAGTAAACCATAGCCAACCCTAAGAATATATATAAAGATCTTTTTTTCTGCAATTATATAACACTGTGCAAAACTACCAGTTTTCTGAATCGGATCAAATAAAATTTTGGTTCCAGGACCATGATGGAAAACCAAGCATCTGATCCCAATATATATTTGTGTTTGCAGAAAGCAATCAACACTTCCTAATAATCTTCTTAAGCAAGCCACGACGGATGTTAAGTGCAGTCTTTATTTTCTGAGTAAAGTAATCTCTAAACAATTAATGTTTCTTGTTCTGTATTAAACTGCAGTCACTGAAGCATTAATTGACATAATTTTTCCTGTCTCTTGCACTCTTGAATCTGAAGCGCAATTGACGTTGGTGCAATTCTTCTTCTATCATTGTGTATTAACCTTTGTTATTGCTTAACTTTGAAGTTATGAACATAAAGATAGTCGTCTGACCCAACAGGTCATTAAATCCAGAACTCTGTTTCCAATAGCAGCCAACCAGATGCCTCTGGAAAGCTCACAAGCAGGACATGAATTCAACAGTTGTCTTCTGCTGTTTGTTCCGAGCAACGGGTACCTAATGGTATGCTGTCTTTGAACAAAGAGATTCCACATAGCGTTTGTGACTTACAGCAGTTGATAAGTCTCAACACTGAGAATGTCTAACCCTTATTGAAAAATCATCTAAGCTAGTGATCAGCTCCATATTTTGTGGCAGTAAATTATATGGGTGAAGATGTGCTGCCTTTTGATCCTCCTGATTCTACTGCTAATCAATTTAATATTGTGATCCAAAGTTCTTATACAGTATTATGAAAGAGAAAGAAACTACATCATCATGAATGGATAGTGCGTGTATGTAAGACAACCCTATGAGGTAGGTGAGGCTGATACTGGCTGGCCTGAGGTCAACCTGGAAGTTTCATGGCTAAGCGGGGATTTAAATCTTGCTCTTCCAGGTTTTAACTGGAAGCCCAGCTCCCAAACCACTACACCATCCTGGCATCTAGTGGATTAGTTTTAGATTCAGGACAGAGAAAAAGAAGTACTCACTCAATTTATGGATTTGGTACTATACAAAGTAACACTTAACCTAGCTAGCTAAGATGACTTTGTAAAGGGATTAGCCAAATGCATGGACAACCAGTCTATTGGTTATTACCCACCCCAGTTAAAACAAGTCAATCTGAAAGCAGGTATTTTTGGTCACTATTTCCACCAGGTTTTGGGAGGGTGAGGACAGGGGAAGGTGCTAGTTCAGATTTGAGCGATTCTTTTAGGAAACCAAATATACCCCACAAAACAATGCCTCTAAGCCCCATCCTGGTCAAAGCAATCCAGAAGGATCCCATAGTCTGTGATATCAAAAACCTCTGAGAGATCCATCAGAACCCCCATCCAGTTTCTAGAATAGGTCATCCACCACAACAACCAGGGCTATTTCTGTCCCAGGGCTATATCTGGTTGGAAGCCAGATTCAGAAAGGTCCAGATAATCAGTTTCATCCAGGAACTACTGAAGCTGAGTCGCCACCATGATGGATAGATAATTTGACAGGACGTCTTGCATCTTTCTTGCGCTTCCTTTCCTACTCTTGATATAGTGATGACATGATAAATCATATTCCTTGAGTATGTAAGTGCTACTTTTCTCCTAGAGCAGTAGCCACCAAACCACAGCCTGCAGGCCGAATCCAGCATTAGGAAAAAGTAATCTGGGCGCAGCACTTTCCAGTCTGTGCCACAGCCTCCTATCTTTCCAGTCAGTCTTGTCAGACACTCATGCTGGGCAGCCACTTCCACCTGGAAATTGTTGTATAGCGCTTGCTGGAGCAATGGGCAGCAGAAGCGGCTGCCTGGCACGAGTTTCTGATAAAATCAACTAGAAAGATAGGAGGCTGCTGCACGGAACAGAAAACCTGTGCCACCTGAAATTGGCTCGCGACCCACCTAGTGAGTCCCAACCCATAGTTTGAGAAACACTGATATGGAGCATAATTTTTTTTCCTTTACTTTCAGGAGTGGGGGCATAATACATATATGCATATTTGGCATACTTGTGAAGATAGCAATCAAATGTATATCCTTATCTGTGTCATAATTCTTTGCTATGTTAGGCTTTTAGTTTGGCATTCAGGCACATTTTAAACAAAAATAAATCAAATTCATGCAAACAATTTTATATTCGAAAAAGTAAAAAAATTGTTCTATTTCAATTGTAATAATCTCCTGTACTACTGGAGAAAAAAAATACTGGAGCATGTACTACTTGGAAAAAAATTATCAGCAGAAAGTCCAAAATTAATTAGAAATTCTTCATGCAATTCCTTTGTCTAAAATTAGGAGAATGTGGGGTAGAGTTAATTTGCAGTAGAATAATGGAGCAGAGTTGGGGACATTCACTCATCTCTAACTAATGCCTGGCCATGAATGCAGCATGGTGTTGTAAGGCTTATGAAGATACTATATTTTAACTGTACAATCATCTTGTAAACTAGAACAACATCATGGTCCCCATATTGCTGTTGAGGGTGGGAGTGGGAGGCTGTGTAATAAATTCATGACCTGAGGTGACATTTGAATCCAGAATTTTTCAGCTCACATACTTTACTACTATTCATCACCAGGTCTATAAGAACTGCTGGTATTGTTAACACAGCAACAGTAGGAAGTTGAAGCTCTGGAAGCACCATTTCTGATTTGTAGTATAGAGCAGGGGTGTCCTAACTTTTTGGCAGGAGGGCCACATCATCTATCTGACACTGTGTCAGGGGCCAAGGAAAAAAAAGTTAATTAACATTTTAAATTTGAATAAATTTACATAAATGAATACATTACAGATGGAACTTATATGAATGAATGAAGGTTCTTACAATAGCTCATGGCCCATAAAATGCCTTGCACAAAGTAGGATCGGCCTTTCCTTTGCTGCCACTGCTGCATTACAGACTGAAACAGCAAGCGGTGGAGGGAGCCCTCATTCCACAGCTCACATGAGAGGTCAAACAGTTGGCTGTCACACTGAGAGCAGTTGCATCAGGCCAGCGTGAGCTCCAGCAAGTCTCCAGAGGGCCAGAGATCACTGGGGACTCTCAGAGGGCTGAATTGGGAGTCCTCGAGGGCCGCAAGTGGCCCCAGTGCCGGGGTTTGGGCACTGGTATAGAGAATGGTATAGAGAATGGTATTGGGCACTGGTATAGAGAAATACCTGGTATAGAGAATGGATGCTGAAAAGAGCAATATACTATAATTACTCTGTGTATGTGTGTGTTTCTAAGCAACTAGAACAATGGATGTACTACAGACAGGCTGGTTAGTGAGTCAGTGTCCAAAGCACAGCAAAGGTTTACCAAGTGCAGCTATGACTCATTTTGTTCATCTGCTGAATTGACTAACAGAGTACAACCTTTGTTTCTTAAGAATCATCCTAACATTTGACTCTGCTGAATGTGCAGTTAGCATTGGCTCCCTCGGGCACATTGGCCCTCACAGTCACATAGACAGTCAGCTTTTTCAGAGCATGAATACAAAAAGTTAAGAGCGCCAAGTATTTTATGCACAACTAAAATTCAGTTTTAAAACTGTGAAGAGTTTTACATGTTGACAAATACTTTCTTTTGTTACAGCAAAAGAGAAAATGAACTTCGCATTGCCTTATTTATTTTGGTACTTCGCCAATTGACTTTACTCTTGCATCAAACAGGTTACAGTAAGATTGTTTCCCTGTTAACTCTTTGTTGCTTGTTAATAGGAATGCCTTGCGTTTGGAAAGAGCTTATGCAAATGCTAGCAAAATGTCAGGATTTGCTTCCTTTTAATTAGTACATTAGGGTTGCATTCCTAAGCACTTTCCAGCAGGTGTGTGCCAGATCCTATCCCCCCTCTCCCAGCGTGGACCTGCCCCCAGGAGTCTCCTTGGACTTATGCCAACTAAAGAGCTGGCATAGGTCTGAGAAAACCGATTGTCAGCCAGGCAGCTTATGGGGAGGTAAGTAAAAATGATGTTCACTTACCTCTCCTGGGCCATCTTGCTGACTCAGTCACCATAGCATGCACAGAACACATGCTCTATTGGTGGCACTGCATGATATGGACTGGCGGGTAATAGGATTGGGCCCTTAGTCATGGAAAGTTAATACTGTACTAGTCTCTTTTAGCTGTACAAGCTGTATTCATTGATAGCAGCAGTAGAAAAACAAATACTCTTGAAATACAAAACATCTCCTCTGAAAAAGTGGGATTGAAGAGCTTTCTCTGTTATCATTTGTTTACCATTTTTTCTTGGCATAAAGAAGCAAGACAAATCCACCAAGAAAATAATAATGCAACAGTAAAGTTAGCCATGGAATGTGAAATGAAGATTGTTTCCTTACTACAGTCTTTCCCAAATAGTGTACAGCAGCGCCCAAGGGTGCTGTGGCAAACTCACAGAAGTGCACTATGTCCCCAGCAGCCTCTTCTTATTGGTTCACACAGGTGTCTGGGAGAGCCAGATGATGGTGCCACCCTGACAGGGCACCATGACCATGATATGTTTGGCAACTACTGCCTTACTAGTTTGCATACTTAGCAAGAATACTAGTGAATCACAGTAGGGAAAGAAAATATTGTTACAATGTCTGAAAACTGCATCAAATGCATAGCAGAGGTCATGGCATTGTCCTTTCTAGTCCGAAAACAATCTGAATGTAAGAGAGAATATAGGTGAAATTCATACTGTGAGACCATCCTGTTACTGGACTTTGGTTTGCTATAATATTGCAGATGGTTCCCTAACTTATTTCACTTTTTAAAAAACTGAGATAAACGAGTATGATTTTTCATTTACAACAAAGAAAAATGCATTTTCCCATAAATGCCTGGATATCAAGTAATTTGAACTAAATTTCAGCAGAAATCATTTCCGAGAGATTGGCTGTCAAGTGTAATAAGAAAAAGAGGCAGCACTTTTGTAGAGACTGATGAGACTTTGTAGAGTTGGGGTTTATTCTGAGCTTGAAATGTGGTTGAAGATGTCAGTTTTTAAACAGTGCTTTGAAAAGTAGTTAGCTTTTAAAGTGCATCAGTTCACAGCACATAGAGAATGATTTTGAAGTGAAAAGTCGTGAAGAGAAAGTTGACAGGTTCCCTATACTATACTTAAGTATATAGCAGGCACGCACCACAGCACAGACACTTTCCTGTCCAACAACTTTTGTGCAGATATGTAAGAAAATTTTTGAATGGAATTACTTGGTAACATTACATAATTGTAATGCCCTGTATGAACAGATGTGAACAGGAGTCCAATCCTGAACTGTATGCGCCTGGCTCACTGCCGACACACACTGTGTGTCACACTGCTGCAGGAATTAGCGCTGGTCCAGCGCAGGAGCTGGCCCAGCACAAGCCCGCACTGGGACAGCGCCAGTCAGAGGCTGGTGATCGGCCACCAGGCACTTCTTGCGAAGTGCCTAGCGGCAGAAAGGTAGGTTGGGGCTTGGGGGAAGGTGGGGAGGAGGCATTCTGGGGTGGGTGGAGGACAGGGAAGGTGTGGCGGGAGGAGACATGACCAGCAGACCATGCAGCCCCACACAGGACTCCTTGTTTCTGTGCCAGCTAAAGAGCCGCTGCAGAATCGAGTAGCTCCATTGTGGACCTATTTTCTTTATCCAGGAGAAGGGGATGAATGTCCTCTTCCCCCGAGAAGCTGCTGTGGCTGCCCAATTGTGCTCAGGATGCCGCAGCAGCCATTTTTGCAGCCACGGCAGCCCCATGCCAGGCAGCTCAAGATTGGGATCTGTCTGCCTCCTTAAGAGTAGTCCTTCATGGGGATCTTTGAAATTACCCAAAATATAAGGTTACAAAGAAAGCTGCATTTTGTAAAAGAAAAAAAGTCTTGGTTTTTTCCTCAAGGCCAGTTCTGTTAGGAAGCCACTCCCTTCTGCTTGTGTTGTTCAGACTGTGTTGTTCAGACTGCTAATTGCTTCCTGGTTGATGACATTTTCCATACATTGCCATATTGTGCTGGGATTGTTACAGTTTAATACCATCAATTGTTTGCAGAGCTTTGGCCTGCAACTCTTGCCAGTGGTGGCAGAGTGGTAAATGAAGAGCACTCTGTCATTTAAAAGCCTGTATGCTTTTCTAATTAAAAATGCCTGAAATCTGTAGATCAGAATATTTTAAGTTATTAACCTTCTTGGAAATGTTAAATTATTGGATCACTGCTTCTTCCCACACAGTGTTTATGTGACATGATAAAGTGATCCCTCCAAGTCTCATTATGCTACAGTTGTAAAACATGGCAATTTTTTAAACACTAGAGGCCTAATCTATTGGACCTTGTGCCTTTCTTCATGCAGATCACTGATGTTTAGTGCTGGGATTCCATTTGTATTTTATTTGGAAAGGTAACCATGTCTGCTAATGGCAAGTCCACTGCTCGCTTTCTGTCTGATCTGCTTATTTAGTTCATACTGCCAGTAGATTCTGAGAGTGAAAATTTCAGAGTTTGTCATCACATCTAAACTGAACGAAAAGCAAATTTAAGGCCCTTTTACAAGTAACGTGAAGAAGGTTTCTAAACTTCTCATGGAACTGTGAATACCTGTAATGTTGTATGTGGTGTACTAACTAGAGATTTTATACTAACTAGATGCATTAACTGGAACTAAGCTTACATTTACATATAATTCCTGGTATGCTATTTTGATCACCATGAATGGATGTGGGTTTGAACCGATGCATTAGCACATGATTATTGAAGATGAGATGGTTGGCAACCTTCAGTCTCGAGAGACTATGGTATAAGCCTACAGCACCCAGTATTCCCAGGCGGTCTCCCATCCAAGTACTAACCAGGCCTGACCCTGCTTAGCTTCCAAGATCAGACGAGATTGGGCATGTGAAGCTTTCTGGCTTTCTCCCTGGGGACATGGTCCCTCCCAGTCTTGAAGATAAAAGTGGTGGGGAATTGGAAGCAGGAAAGTGTGGTGGTTCCTAATGCAGGTGTGTTTTTTGTCATCGTGGAGATACCTAAAGTGTAAAGAGTAATTTCACTCCCTTTGTGAAAACAGTCTCATTTTAGGTCAAATATGTCCTATCAAATGTATGCCAAGCTACAAGTTGAGCAGACTCGCACTGTGTGGGCTGTTCCACCTTAAGCTTCAGCTCAGGACTAAGTGTTTGATTTCCTTACTCTCTCGCCTCCTTTAGTAAACAACCTACACATTCAAAACTGCATATTAGTGATAAGGCCTAGCCTGGAGCATTCTCTCTGACATACCAGTGTGTATGTGCAGGGAGAACTTTTTTATACGGGGAAGCATTTAAACATTTGGTCTTCCATCTGAAACAATTACAGCCCAGCCAGATTACAGGGGGCCTCCATATCCATGGATCCCGTATCCACGGATTCACTTATCCATGGATCAGTTTGTGCCCAACCCCAGCATGCACATCACTGCGCACACCACTTCAAGAGCTGAGGGGAGCTGGAGTTCACTACCGGTTGCTTCCTCAACGCATTCTGAGATTCGCGGAGGCCAGTGGAGTAGGTCACAGGAGTACCTGGCATGACCTGGAAGTAGCTTCCGGGGGCTTCCCAGAATGCTGTGTTGCACAACATTAAGCATTGTGTTGCAACCCACCATACATCTGGACATGACCCACAGTTTGGGAAACACTGAGCTAATGGATAGAGTTGGGATAGGTGGGGAAAGTGACAGATCTAAGCAGATCTAAGCAGACTGTGTGAGGTAGGACCAGTCATTGAAGTCCGTCTGTGTTAGGGTTCCTTGAAATGATGATAAGTGCCTTATCACTTGGCAGGAGGTCTGGTCTAGAGGGTAGAGCCTCCGTCTGCCTGAAGATAACATCCACAAGGTCGCCAGTTCAAGGCCACCGGCACTGTGCGACCTTGAAGCAGCTGACAAGCTGAAGCCGAGCTATTCCATCTACTCTGAGTGTGGGAGGATGGAGGCCAGAATGTGAAGCCAGATCGGAATGAAACACCTTGAATGTAGTGGTTCTTGAAAGAAAGAACCTTCTTTCAAATTGTAAAAATCCCTATTTAATAAGGGATTTAAATAAAGCCTGCCTATGTAAACCGCCTTGAATAAAGTCTTGAATAAAGACCAAGAAAGGCGGTATATAAATACCTGTTGTTGTTGTTGTTGTTATTAATTCTTTAATCAATTTGGCAAGGAACTAGGGGATTTTCTGTTGCGGAGTCTATTCTAACCATATTGTGACCAAAATTTAGACTGAGTTTCCTGCTTTCAGATGTATCATGCATTTTATCATGTCAAACAGTAAATGAATAATAAAAGTGCATGGAGCATAATGAAATACATGATACATCTATTAATGGATTGCAAACTAGCAGTAAGTACAGGAGTAGAATGAGCTCTCGAAATAGGAGCTGGGCCTTAGGAATTTCCCCTGTCTCTTCTGTTGCTCCAGACATTGGTTCTATCTCCACCCTTCTACCATATATTAATGGTACTATGGATGCTGCAGACATTTACTGCTTTTAAAAAGTATTTTAAAATAAAATATAGAATGGCATTAGGCAGGAAGCTCCAGGGTTCCAAATTACCCAACTGCCAGTGTTAATACAATTGTTTTTATCTCAGTATAAGGGTAGGGAGTGAATATGAGAGCATTTCAGAGACAAATATACACAACATGCTATAACATGTATTTTCAAGATGTTCCTAGTTTCTCATTCTTTTCTCACACAAGCCCTTTCCCCTAATTTGCAGGCAGATTCTAACAAGTGAAAGTGCTGCTCACTGGATTTATATTCAGATAACTTGATTTCAATGCCACCATACAAGAGTGAGTATGTTGCAAATTGCTTCCTTAAGAAGAAAAATCTTAATAAGAAAAATTCAGAATCAATGCTTGTCTTTGACATTTGAATTTCTCAAGGGATGATGCCTTAAATGTTCATTAGCATAAATGACATACTAAGAGCCCAATCCTAACTAAGCCATCCTGCTGATGTAGCTGCTCCAGTGGTGCGTGCGCTCTGTCCCATGCCGGGGGGGGGGCAGTTATGGATGTTTCCTATGGGAGAAGAACTTTCATTCCCTTAACCTGGGGTAAGCCTCCGCCACTCGAATGGGTTTCCTCAGATTTGCAACAGCCATTTTGTTGTCACTGAACTGAGGATAGTAAGGGGGGGGGAAAGGAGAGGGGATAGGATCCTGGTACACGCCAGTTCCTCTAGGATCTACTCCCTTCTTCCCCTGTTCCCCCCCCACTCAGATACTCCCCCATTCTTCTCCCTCTCTGCTTTGTTCCTCTCACCATCCACCCGCACACCAGCCTACCTAAGTATACCTGTAGGTGGCTGGCAGCTGTGGTGGGCTGCTGCCATTTGCAGTGGCAATTCCAAAATGGTGTCCAGCTGTGTGCAGCACCATATGGCTATTTATGTCAGCAGAACCCTCAAGTTTAGATTGGGCTATAAGACTCAAACCTGGAGTTCCATGTTTTTCTTCTGTGTGTGTGATTTAGAGCAAAGTCAGCCTAGGCAGACTGAGGGAGTGAGTTTGCTTTCACCTTTTCCATTCAAAATTACTACCCCCAGTAGCTTTTTCACAATTTATAGATTCTAGAACATGTAATTAAACAGTGAATCATTATAATCATGAATTACTAGAATGCCTTTGTCATCTCTCTCAGAAGTTACCCACAGCAGTTGACCAAAGAATCTTTGCATGATTTTGCAATCTTTTTTTTTAAATCAAAGTCTCACACAAAAAATAATTTGATAACTCTGCATTTTAATTTTTTTAATATCATTTTAGTTATCTGTAGATTGTATCCTAAGGCTGAAATCCTATACTCACTTACCTGGGAGTAAGTCCCACTGAATTCAATACAAATTTTGTTTGAGTAGACATGAAATTTAGGGCCCAATCTTACACAGCGCATGCTGGCGCACTGCCGGCATGCACTGTTGCAAATGTGCCATAAGGCGGCATGTTTGTGGGCCCTAGCACCGGTGCTAGCCCAGCGCTGGGCTAGTGCTGGTGGAGCACTGAAGCTTGGCGGTTGCGCAGAGCGCCAAGCAGCAGAGAGGGAGGTGAGGGAAGGCAGGGAGGAGGTGTTCCGGGCGGGGGAGGTGGAGGAAGGACAGGGAGGTGGCATGCCGGGGAGGAGGGAGTGGGGCAGGAGGGAGGCGGGACTAGTGGAGCTTCACTTCACTGGATCCATAGCCTCTGTGTCGGGCTGGAAATCCAACATGGAGGGTCTTCATTCTACACCGACGGTTGGGTTATCATAGAATTGAGTAGCCCCATTGTAGGGCTACTCGCTTTACCCAGGGGAAGGGGATGAAAGTCCCCTTCTCCCAAGGAGGAGGTGCTGGCTGCCTGGAGTGTATTGGATGCAGCGGTCGCCATTTTTGGCGCCGCTGCAGCCCCGCACGCCGGGCAGCTCAGGTTTGGGCTGTTAGTTATTCATGATTATGTTCCATTGAAGTCAGTGGGACTGAGGCTGCAATCCTATCCTCACTTATGAGGGAGGAAGTCCCTTTAATTATAATGGGACTAACTTCTGAGTAGACATGTTTAGGATTGAGCTCTTAGTCATGAATAACTATATTTAGTATACAACCCTATGCATTTATTTATTTGCATGCTTAATTGTTCCCTGTAAAGTAATTGCAGCATTTTCTGATGAACTCTGTATTGACTATTCTTACTTTCAGCCAAAATGTCAGGGTGTTTTTTTTTAAACTGAGTGCTATGAATCAGAAACAGCATTTGACAATAAATCCCAAGATTACCTGTTGAAGCACTGCAGGCAAACACTGTTTGATGTGGGTTTGTTAAGTACGGAAGCCAATTGTGCAGTTATTACATCTTCCTTTTTTCTGTGAACCTACTATTTAAATTTGAGACATTGACTGTTGGGTGGGGTGTTCAGCAGGAAATACTCTGCACAGAGTAATTGTTTGACTCATGTTGTTGCATGTAGGAAATTGGCACCAGAATCTTTTAGTTTACATTTTGCTTTGAAGTAGAACTAAAACACTTGTTACATATCCCACCACTTTCTGTGTAAACTGTTTTGACCATGATACAAACATGATCATGATGTCACATTTGGGATTTACATTAAATAGAATTAAGCATTACATTTCCTGTAGAGCTAAGGTTCCCAACCCGTGGTCCTCGAACCACTGGTGGTTCACAGCACCCCCCCCCCCCGGTGGTCCGTGACGTCTCTGGTGAAAAAAGGAAAAAAAATGTCCTTCCAGGAAGAAAAAAAGCCTCTGCAGCGCCAGCAGCCAATCAGAGCAGCTCAGAGCCAATCAGAGCATAGCCTTCTCTGTCTCCTGCCTCCCCCTCCACCTCCCTTCCCTCCTTGTCCTTTAGTGCCCAGACAAGCAAAAAAGTGAAGCGCAGGCGCCTTGTAAGGAGCGCGCGCATTTGTGCAGCCTCGTGGCTCAGCTGCATGCAGAGGAGAGGTGCCCTGCCACCCGCTGCCTCCAGCCTGCTGCCTCCATTCCTTGACCCTGAGCCTTCAGGTGAGCCCTGGCAGCCTGGTTTCTCAGGAGTCAGATCAGGACTCCAGCCAGCCTGGGAAGTCGCTTTTGCGGGCGGACAGGCGGGCGGGGGGGCATTGGAGGGGGGGCTGGAGGAGGGGGGAGAAGGAGGAGGGGGGCCTGAGGGGGGAGAAGGAGGAGGGGGGCCTGAGAAGGGGGAGGAATGAAGAGGAGGAGCAGGAGAAGGAGGAGGAGGAGCAGGCTCCCAAAGGCATCAATGGCTGCCTGGCTGGGGGGGGGGTTTCCCTGGGAGTGGGTTTCTCTGGATGTGACTTCCCTGGGAGTCCAGACTCCAGCTGGCCAGGGAACCCAGAGGAAGAGAGTTGGAGGCAGTGTGGCAGCAGGAGAGGGGAGAAACAGTATGCTCAACCCCCAGCCCTGGTACCCCCTCCCCAGTTGGCAGGATTGGGCCACCTGAATGTGCTCTTCTAACGCCCTGGGGTGGAGCAAGGGGTCCAGGCAACCAGGTTTTTGCACCCCTTTTGGAGAGGGAAACAGGCAGCATCTCTGCTGTCTTACTGCAAGCTGCCCACCTGGGGAGAAGCAATTCCAGAAGTTGCAGAACAGGCACCACCGTAGCCAAGTACAGCAGGTGCAACCCTTGACTTTTCAGCCTCAGAGAGCAGCAGCAGCAGCTTTGTCCATGGGGAGCCCTCCCCCATCCCAACTTGGCCAGTTCCCCTATCTCCTCAGATTGCAATCCTATGCGTGCTTACCTTGGAGTAAGCCCCATTGACTATAATGGGACTTACTTCTGAGTAGACTTGCCTAGAATGGGACTGTTAGTCACACTGTGGCTGTGATGGACTTCTCCAGAAATTTCTCCAATCCCCTTTTAAAGGTGTCTGGTCTAGACACCATCATCACATCTTGGGGAAAGGAGTTCCACAGACTAATGGCAGAGTAGGCAGCTGTTGTTTTGTGGCTGCAGCCTACCTATAGGCTTGCTCACACTCTCTTAGTTCCAACCAAAGTAGTCCACAGTTAGAGCATGCCAGCAATTAGAACAGGAAGTGAACAGAGGCTTTTTTCCCCCTAAAAACCTTGCAGTGCACCCAAAAAGGACTTTTTTTCCTGAGACATGCAGCAGCCATTCTGAGATCTTGCTCTGAGCTGGTCTCAGGAAAGTGTTCAACACAATTTAGGCAGGTTGGTCCTGAAGGAGAAGAGACGTGTGAAGCACCACGTCTAAATTGTGTTGAACACTTTCCTCAGGACTCTGGACTCACAAGTGTGGGAAGCAGGGCCAGGGCTGTGTAACAAAAGGAACTGTGGAGGGATGTGTGCACTTTCTGTTGGCTTATTTAACTACCTTGCATGACTTGTCTATAATCCCCTTGTGCTTACCCTCTCCCTTTTTGAGGTGTTTTTCCACACTTAAAAGAGGCAAGGGTTGTGCGTAATGTGGTCTGGTGTGGGGGGAAAGAGACTGGATTGAATTGGGTGGGTGTGAAAACCTCTGAGTTGGGGGGAATTATTATATGTTCCATGTATACCCAAGACTTTCACAGCTAATGAAGCAAATGCAAGCAGAACCATCACATTAATTATTAAATAATCTTCTTATGTATTACAAATTTAATTGTATTTTTTGTGTGCGGGGGGGGGGTTTGTATGTGGTCCCCACCATCTCAAAATTTTGCCTTAGTGGTCCCTGAGCTCCTAAAGGTTGGGAACCACTGCTGTAGAGCCTTTCGAGTTTCTAGTGCAGGGGTGCTCAAAGTTTTTGGCAGGAGGGCACATCATCTCTCTGACACTGTGTCAGGGGCTGGAAAAAAAACATTAATTTACATTTAAAATTTGAATAAATTCACATAAATGAATATATTAGAGACCAAAAATGAATGAATGAATTCAAGCCAGTTTATGATTCCATTCATGCTAATAAGGGGGGGGGATCTTCAAGCCAGTTTATGATTTCATTCACCCTAACAAGGGGGGAGATCTTCATGCCGGTTTATGATTCTGTTCACCCTAATTGGGGGGGGGGATCTTCATGCCAGTTTATCATTCACCCTAATAAGGGGGGGGGGAGATCTTCATGCCAGTTTATGATTCTGTTCACCCTAATGGGGGGGAGATCTTCATGCCAGTTTATGATCTCATTCATACACACAAACGGAATGGGGCATCTTCCACACTTTCACACACTTACACCCGCCTGCTTGCCTGCCCCTTCACCCTCCCTCCTTCCCTCCCTCATTTGCTTGGGTGGTATGTGCTCCTGCCTGGTCGCCCGCTTGGCTGCCTGCCTGGCCGCTTGGCTGCCTGCCTGCCTGCCCACCCACCTAACTTCCTCGCTAGCTAGGGCAGCATGTGCTGCTGCCGCCTGCCTGCCTGCCTTCCTGGCTGGCCGACCGGCCAACCAGCCCTCCCTGAGATCCCTAGGAAGCATGTGCTAGCTGGGCTGGGCTCTGCTCCCCTCCCTTGCGCCGGATCTCTCTTACTCTCCTGGCTCAGGTTGCAGGAGGGGAGGGGAGCTGAGCCCAGCTGAGCGGAGCCCAGCCCAGCCCAGCCCATGGACAAGGCAGGGAGGGACCAACCAGCAAGCGTGCAGGGTCTTTTATAGTGGGAAGTAACTTGAGACCTGCAAGTCTCACGTTACCTTCCCACTATAAAAGGCCCTGCGCACATGCTGGGCTTGTCTTTCCTTCGCTGCCACTGAGCTCAGCGGCAGTGAGGGAAAGCAAGGCGTGGAGCTCGCACGGCGGGCCAGCACGGGCTGGGGTGAGGGCTGCGTGCCCATTGGAGATGGGGGGGACACCCTGGGGGCCAGATGGAGACCCACAGTGGGCTGCAAGTGGCCCGCAGGCTGGGGTTTGGGCACCCCTGCTCTAGTGGATTCATATGATGTATGACAAAAGCCACCTGGGCTTATTAAAATGGCATTGTGGTCAATAATACTGATATTGTGTTGAAATACAATGAGATTTGCTCCCAAGTAAATTTGTTTAGAAACTGGAATCAAAATTATTTTTATTTTTCTGTATTTGGAAAAGCCATCGTTACAACTGCATTTTATTTTTTAAACAAGTAGGAATGACCTGTTTTAGGCAACCTTTATTATGACAGTTAATTCCTATCAAACATGCAAGTTATATCTTACTGGGGAGGAAGTGTGTGTTTCTCTAAGGAAAAAAGAATTTTGGTTGTTAAAGTTCTCTGGTATTCTTAATCTCTCAGTTACATAACCAAATTGAATTTGTTTGATGTTAAAGGTTGGGGAAAATTGAGGGTTTGGGGATTCAGAGGAATGAGGGTAAGGCTTCACATTCCACTACAGCACTTGTATGAAGTGATGTCCCCCCCCCTCCCCCAAGTCCTCACTACAGAGACTTTGGAAGACGACCAGGTTTTTGTGTAGCATTCAGCATGGGGAGAAAAATGGACTCCACTCTGAGTCTTTTGTGATGAGAGAGAGAAGTTCTCTCCTTCTCACCCTTTCCAAAACTTGACATAAATAAAAGACCACCCAGTGCAGAGCAAGTTGAGTATGGGTGTGGACTTTTTATTTTGGAAAAGACTGGAAAGAATGAGAGACCCTCTTGTTCTTACCCTGTATCTCAGTTTCTAAGGGATCAAACTGAATGCTTCTTGCTCAAGGGCCCTTTGGAACCTGTAGTGTTTTGTGTGTTCTGTGCATTGTGTTATACATGGACATTTGTGAAATATTCTCCTGGTTTGGCAGATGTAGGCCGGGTGGGTTCACAAGCACACAAATGAGCCAATTGGTTCAGAGCAGTAGGGAATGTTCCCTATACATTGATGGGACACTTGAAGCAGAGGAGAACATGAATCAGGGTGAGAGATGAAACTGAGACATTTCTGCGCATAGTTGACCCGGGCTACCAATCCCCTTCTGTCTTCCTCCTTGCTGTTCGGAGCCCAGTGAACTCTGTGTGTGTTCTCTGCAGTTGTGGTTGCAGCAGTTGATAAAATCTTGTCACGGGCCAGATGCTATCCACAGAGCACTAGTGGACGCTCCAAGTCATTCAGAAAGCAAACTGTTAATCCTATTTACTTCAAAAGGAAGAGCCTTTCTTTTCCTAACTTTTTTTTGTAGAATTTGCACTTAAAAGTTCATTTTTCTTTCATATTTAGGTAAAATAAGAGGTCTTTAAAAAAATTATATTGCTAAAACAATGACGTGCCCTTGGGAATGTGCACATTATGGAACTAAAGTGACAGCTTCTATTATCTAACCTAGCAGAAAGTCTGCATTTATAAAAGGTACTAAGTACTGTGAGTAGGAGGATGCAAAAATGGCCTATTTCTAATTCAGATTTTAGAATTTTTCCCAAATGGGACTTCTCATATTATAATATCAGCAGCTAGTTGTGTCAACAAAGCAGCTGACCGCAGCATTCAGAGAAGGAGCCATTAAGGCTGTAGTTTCTCACATACTTAAGATCCCACAGAAGTCTTTTCAGTGGATTTAAGCAGCCTAGTGGTGAGCAGAATTTCAATCTTAGGGCATGATTCTGTCAGTCTTCTTGCACACACACACTTCTGTGTCTCATGCATTCTGGTCCGTGCATGGCACATCTTAAAAGAATGCAATGTTGGGCTCATCAGAACTCTTGTATGTTAAGTTCTAGTGCTGCCATGCCACAGCTTAGAAAGCTGTGCTCCTTTTAGTTTAGTAGCAATCCCACACTCTGAATTAGAAGAGCAGTGTGTCGAAGAGCAGCCTTTTCTAGGTAATTTCAACACACCTTGCCTTCTCATATCATGCCATTTATGTGCTGACTGTGCTGCTTGTCATGCTGAGTGCCTGTTTTCACAGCCCATTCCTTCAAGTAGAAGACACTCTGTGTGTTACATTAGGTTAGGGCAATGGTTCTTGAACTCTTAGCACTGGGACCACTTTTTAGATTGCGAATCTCTCAGGACCCACCAGAAGTGATGTCTTGACCAAAAGTTAGATCATCAAGCAGGAAAATTTTTAACAATCCTAGGCTGCAGTCCTACCCACACTTACCCCAGGAGTAAGTCCCATTTATTATCATTGTAAAAGCATATACATATGCTGTTAAATGTAAGAGCATATGTAAAAGCATATACATAGCCTGTTAAAAGTACAGGTCTGTAACGTTTCCCCAAATGCAGTCAACATACAATGGTAGTATCAACTTTAAAATATTAAAAATAAAATATTGAAATGAATAGGGACCCACCTGACATTTTCTCGCAACCCACTTAGTGGGTCCTAGCCCACAGTTTGAGAAACACTAGGTTAGAGTATTCAACAGCCTGCTCTTGTCCAGATTCCTGCATACAGCTGTTCCTTCTGTTAGGAATAACCATGTAGTAGGGCTTTGTGGAGGAGGGGGTTTGAATGTCCTAAAGATGAAGTACTGCGAGTCTTTGATTTGGAAGGATGGACTTGTTAACATGCATATATTTAACATGATGGCAACACACTGAGCATAGGGACAGCCTGGTTAGGGAGGTTACATATGAATACTATGATTTCATATGTGAGGCAGCACCATGTGAGTTTCAGGATTGTAGCCTTTATTTCTCAGACTGTTGAAAGCCAAACATCTGCTGTAGTGTTACAGAAGGAAATGTTTTGATTCTATGCGTTGGGTGATCATTGTCTGGCAATGCAAAGAGCTGGAGAATAGGACTGCTTGGGCACAGCAGAACACAATGTTCAGGATATTTAAACCCATTGAAATACAGTCGTGTGCCTCTTAATGACAGGGATGCAGACCATTGGCATCAAAACAGAGGAGCTGAGGGGGCCACGGGCCCCAGGTACCAAGCTGCAGGGGGGTGACACATCTAGTGACCAAAATCGCAGTTATTAGGAATAATACATCATGTTATATACCATTCAGTGTGTAATTTATAGCAGAATGCAATTTTTAAAATGGAGTGAAATATCTCCATTCTGTCAAAAGTTATGACCAAAAAACCAGAAAACAAAACTACAACTGTCTTATGTAACCAAATGTAGATTTCCTTAACTCAAAACTGACCAATGAGACTGATTATTCAAATCAGAACCAAAGAAATGTTGTTATGACACAGAATGGAACCAATAAGGTTACACCCTATTAATAAGGTGACACCCTGGGGAGGGGTGACACCACTAGTGACCAAAATTGTGGTTTTTAGAATAATACCATAATACTATCATGTTATATACCATTAGATGTGCAATGAAACAAACCGCATTGAAATATGTGTTCTATCAAAAGCTATAACCAAATAACCAGAAAAGGAAACACAATTTCCTTATGTCAAAAAAGAGGATTTTATTAACTCAAAACTGACCAATGAGCTTGAGTGTATGAGAGCTAACAAGGTGTTGTTATGACACAGCATGGAACCAATAAGATGTTATCATGAGTCAGCTCCCTTTTGCATGTATCAGAGCTAATACTCAAACTCTTGATCAGTTGTGTGAGTGTCATCAAGTTGGCCACTTTTTTTGTTGGTTATGATTGGTTTGGTATCCTGTACTGTTCTATAGTACAGGTCCTGCCTTGTTATATACTGATTTTTTATACACAGATTTGACTCAACATGAATTGCCACTGCAAATGAAAAGGGATGTAAAAATCCCTGGAGAAGGGGAAAAATGCATCTCTTTAAAATCACAGTTTTTAAAAACTGCTTTTCTTACTGTTGTAGAGAGACATTCATGCAAGCGATCATTCCATTCTTCAACTGAGCCAGGCAAAGGCAGGGAGTCCTTTGCGTTTCTAATTGCTGACTTCAGGCGCAATCCTAACCAATTTTCCAGCACTGGCATAGCTGTGCCAGTGGGGCATGTGCTGCGTCCTGCAGTTGGGGGGCAGTCATGGAGACCTCCTCAAGGTAAGGCAATGTTTGTTCCCTTACCTCGGCATTGCATTGCCCTTATGTCAGTGCTGGAAATTTGGTTAAGATTGCGGCCTTCCTCTCTCAACAGTAAGAAAAGCTGTTTTTAAACCAGCTTTTAGGGATGCACTTTTTAATTTTTTTAAACTGCTTTTATTTAACACATTTTATGCTATCAGCAGGGAGTCCCAAAATTAAACCCTTGTGATGTCAAGGCACAGTATATTCCATTAGGAGCAATGGAGGGGCAAGAAACCTGGAACTGGGTCTTTAAATCTATTCTTCCCCTGTTTTTTATCCACATTTTTTTATTCGCTAGGGGTTCTGGAACCCCGGTGGATAACAAGGTATAACCTGTAAAATAAATAAATGGGGATGACACCAACCCTAGTGATGCCACTGGTAGGAAGGTTGGATGTTGGTCACTGGCTTAGATGACTTTTAAAGTGGATTCTAAACATTCATCGTGGACTATAGTCTATCAGTGGTTATTAACCATGATTGCTACATTGAACCTCCAGATGCAGGGGCAATATGTCACTGAGCCAGGGATGAATCCAGTGTTGTGGCTGTGTGTGGGGGGGGGGAGCATGAGCACTTTTAACTCCAGAGCCCAGGTCCACCAGGCAGGTGGACCTGGGCTCCCAGGTGAACTTCGACCTGTGTAGCTGAGGTTTGCTGGGAAGGTACACTGGCCTCCCATTCTGACTGCCCTCTGGAGCCATCTCTTCCAGATGGGCACCTGGTTGAACTTTGGCCTCTGTGACAGAGGTTTGCTGGGTGGGTAGACCTGGGCTCCCACCTGGTCTTAAAGCCCAGATTAATTAATTTTGTTGAATGGGGGGTGTCAAAAATTGTTGAGCCATGGGTGGAAAATGATCTGGCTATACCAATGATGTGGACTGGCATCCCTGTCATCAAGCAGGGCTTGATACTATGTGAAGCCTCTGAAGGCATGGGGAAGCTCCACTTCCCTTGCCTCTGGAGGCTTTTCTGAGTCTCCCAGAGGCAGCATGCATGTGTGCGCTGCCTCTGCAAGGCTCAGAATGCCGTAATCACACGAGAGATGCGGCTTCAGTTTTTCTCCAGGAAACTAGAAATCGCAACTCTTGTGCGATTGGGGCATTCTGAGCCTCTGGAAGGCTCAGAAAAGCTTCCGGAGGCTAGGAGAGTGCAGCTTCCCTCAGCTTCAGAGGCTTGGGTTGTGCAACCTCCTGACCAGTGGTGGCCGTCGCATGTGCATCCTGTTGCTGGCCAGAAGGTTGTTAAGCGGCATACACCTGTACATGAAATTGAGTTTAACACAGTATTGAATTGTGGCTCTTATGTGACCTTGCCTTTTCAACAGTGATTTGTGTTTTACTACAAACATGTTTACAATCTTTAGGTGAAGTCCAAACCCATTGAAATTCATGGGAACTTTGCCATTGCCATCAATGGACTATTGCGTGAAACTTAGGCCTTTTATACAAGTTTAGTGCAGCTTAAGACATTAATGGTAAGCAGCGTATGCATTTGTAGTGGAATAGAAATGGGTGATAAACAGAAGATGTTTAAATGAAAAAGTAAATTCCCAACTTCTATGTCATGTTCTTTTATAAACCTGTTGAAAACTGTTTAAAATGGCACTTAATATGCATGCATGTTAAGTGATTGAATGGCATGCACTTAAAAAAAAAAGTCTAGCAACATCTCTTTGCCATTTAAGTGGAACATGAATGAACCTGTTCAAGACTGTTGTATGTGGCAGAGAACAGGAAGTGAACTACTGCTTAAACAGGAGCAAAATGGAATGAAGAATGAAAAAGGAATATTGTTGTGGGCATTTATAACGTTTTTATTAGTGATGACTAATTTTGAATTGAAACACCCAAATTACAGAGCAGTTGACAAGAAAGCAAGAGGAATATTGTGAACATTGAACGCTAAGAGAGTACAGAGTATTACATGACACTGACTTCCAGGGATGTATGCATTTATCTGTCCAAACCCAATGTGTTTTGAACAGCTACTGTGCTAATTTTGTAAAGGTAAATGCTCCAGACCCCAAGGACACTCAGTTAAGAGTTTCAAGGGAGCTCCAGAAGCAGGATATGAGACAGGTGAACTGCCAACTTGAACGCTAGATTCAACTACTCATTTATTAACTGTAGCAACTTTAATGTATGCTATTGGATCTGGATTTACTGCATCTGTTAGCACTGTCTGACTTTCAGATAAAACTTGGAACTTCCTTCTTCTTTTGGTAGAATTATTGTGAAATATATCACTTGCAAAAGGACTACAGACTGTATATTTTTAACTGCCTGGTACATCCTCATCAGTTTCCCATGCTATGATTTGCACCACTGACTTATGTAGCTATGCTGAAAACCTGTCATTTATGTTTAAAAAACAAACCAAAAGTTGCAGTCCCATTGGTATTTTGTTTGCATTTTTAGTTGTATGACTTTGCTTTTGTTGCAATATAGGAAATTGCTAAGGCTCATGATAGTCAGCAACTAATAGGGCTGGTTTCAATTCTCATCTCTAAAATGTTTGTCAGCAAGTTGTTTTCACATAAACTACTTTGCAATACTTTTACCTTTATAATGAAAACGAACATTGGGGGGAGGGATAGAGGTGGCACCTTGCAAGGACACAAATTTGGCCGAAGGGCCTCTAGTTGCTCACTTGTTTGCTAAAACTCCATCATGTTCCTTGCAATAAAGATTTATAATAATATATTGTTGACAGATTCTATTACTAGAAATTCTTGACTTCTGTGTTAAAAAAATACATCAACTGATGTAAAAATAGTCAAATTTTGAAATGAGACGTATGCATGAAAACTTACAAATTTTTCCATTTGGACAACTGTTGATTTATTCTGAGTTAGAATATAAAACGTTCATTTTTCCCAGTTGGCACCTAAAATGGGAGAATGGGGATACTTGACAGTAGGTTGTACTGTAAGATTTAGTTACATCCACTAAATCCAGGAGGGTGCCCGCATGGCTAACCAGCCAAGTTAGAGAGGCTGTGAAGGGCAAGGAAGCTTCCTTCCGTAAATGGAAGTCTTGCCCTAATGAGGAGAATAAAAAGGAACATAAACTGTGGCAAAAGAAATGTAAGAAGGTGATACGGGAGGCCAAGCGAGACTATGAGGAACGCATGGCCAGCAACATTAAGGGGAATAATAAAAGCTTCTTCAAATATGTTAGAAGCAGGAAACCCGCCAGAGAAGCAGTTGGCCCTCTGGATGGTGAGGGAGGGAAAGGGGAGATAAAAGGAGACTTAGAGATGGCAGAGAAATTAAATGAGTTCTTTGCATCTGTCTTCATGGCAGAAGACCTCGGGCAGCTACCGCTGCCCGAACGGCCCCTCCTGACCGAGGACTTAAGTCAGATAGAGGTTAAAAGAGAAGATGTTTCAGACCCCATTGATGATTAAAGATCAATAAGTCACCGAGCCCTGATGGCATCCACCCAAGAGTTATTAAGGAATTGAAGAATGAAGTTGCAGATCTCTTGACTAAGATATGCAACTTGTCCCTCAAAATGGCCATGGTGCCAGAAGATTGGAGGATAGCAAATGTCACGCCTATTTTTAAAAAGGGAAAGAGGGGGGACCCGGGAAACTATAGGCCGGTCAGCCTAACATCCATACCGGGTAAGATGGTGGAATGCCTCATCAAAGATAGGATCTCAAAACACATAGACGAACAGGCCTTGCTGAGGGAGAGTCAGCATGGCTTCTGTAAGGGTAAGTCTTGCCTCACAAACCTTATAGAATTCTTTGAAAAGGTCAACAGGCATGTGGATGCGGGAGAACCCATGGACATTATATATCTGGACTTTCAGAAGGCATTTGACACGGTCCCTCACCAAAGGCTACTGAAAAAACTCCACAGTCAGGGAATTAGAGGACAGGTCCTCTCGTGGATTGAGAACTGGTTGGAGGCCAGGAAGCAGAGAGTGGGTGTCAATGGGCAATTTTCACAATGGAGAGAGGTGAAAAGCGGTGTGCCCCAAGGATCTCTCCTGGGACCGGTGCTTTTCAACCTCTTCATAAATGACCTGGAGACAGGGTTGAGCAGTGAAGTGGCTAAGTTTGCAGACGACACCAAACTTTTCCGAGTGGTGAAGACCAGAAGTGATTGTGAGGAGCTCCAGAAGGATCTCTCCAGACTGGCAGAATGGGCAGCAAAATGGCAGATGCACTTCAATGTCAGTAAGTGTAAAGTCATGCACATTGGGGCAAAAAACCAAAACTTTAGATATAGGCTGATGGGTTCTGAGCTGTCTGTGACAGATCAGGAGAGAGATCTTGGGGTGGTGGTGGACAGGTTGATGAAAGTATCGACCCAATGTGCGGTGGCAGTGAAGAAGGCCAATTCTATGCTTGGGATCATTAGGAAGGGTATTGAGAACAAAACGGCTAGTATTATAATGCCGTTGTACAAATCTATGGTAAGGCCACACCTGGAGTATTGTGTCCAGTTCTGGTCGCTGCATCTCAAAAAAGACATAGTGGAAATGGAAAAGGTGCAAAAGAGAGCAACTAAGATGATTACGGGGCTGGGGCACCTTCCTTATGAGGAAAGGCTACGGCGTTTGGGCCTCTTCAGCCTAGAAAAGAGATGCCTGAGGGGGGACATGATTGAGACATACAAAATTATGCAGGGGATGGACAGAGTGGATAGAGAGATGCTCTTTACACTCTCACAGAATACCAGAACCAGGGGACATCCACTAAAATTGAGTGTTGGGCGGGTTAGGACAGACAAAAGGAAATATTTCTTTACTCAGTGTGTGGTCGGTCTGTGGAACTCCTTGCCACAGGATGTGGTGCTGGCGTCTAGCCTAGACGCCTTTAAAAGGGGATTGGACAAGTTTCTGGAGGAAAAATCCATTATGGGGTACAAGCCATGATGTGTATGCGCAACCTCCTGATTTTAGAAATGGGTTATGTCAGAATGCCAGATGCAAGGGAGGGCACCAGGATGAGGTCTCTTGTTATCTGGTGTGCTCCCTGGGGCATTTGGTGGGCCGCTGTGAGATACAGGAAGCTGGACTAGATGGGCCTATGGCCTGATCCAGTGGGGCTGTTCTTACGTTCTTATGTTCTTATGTTGAGTGTTCCATAGACTGGTCCTCTGGCCTCGGTTGCTCTACCTTAGGTACTTTATAGTCAATCGTTTCTAGTTTCAGAAACTACCATAACATTTTCAGATAGTTCTCTATGACCATGAAGATGTGTTCTCAGTGTAAAGTAAAAGGATCCACATTAGTGGTCATCTTAATACTCTGCGGAATTATCATGGCTGTGCTTCTTTGAGTATTTTCTTATGAGAAACCCATATGTTTCTCATATGAGAAACCCATATGAGATACCCACTGATTATGTTCTCTGTGCTGCACCAAAATTGGGTTCTGCCACCTGCACAGAGGTTTTGCAAAACTTTTTAGCATTTTAGTCAAGAAGCCAACAGTGTTGTTCCCTCCCTTACATAAAGACCTAGCAACTAAAAGGAGCAATAGAACCTGTTTCTGCATCTCGACACCATCAGAGGTTCTGTTCACGTTACTTTATCACCCTGTAGAAAGATGGTAAACTAATATCTCTCTTCCAGCACTAGAGCATACCTCTTATGTCAGTTCTTTGCCTTGCAAAATGCGTCCTTTTTATGTTTGCTGTTTTTCGTGGTTTGGTCTTGTCACATTCAGTGTCTGCTTCTTTAGAATCTACCATCGGGAGTACGCTTGATCTCTTCACTGCATATTTTGTAATAACTATCAATTGTTCTGCTGCAAGATGAGGATCACTGTTGTTGTTTTTCACTTTCTTTAATAAGACTTTTCTGGATGGGCCTCCTTAATCTTTATCCTGCCACTAAAGCTCCTACACCAGGGTGAAGCATCACATTAGTCCTTGCATAGTTCATGGCCAGTCCTTTGAATTGATGGTTACCTATGATCTTACAGCCCAATCCTCTGTGTGTCTACTCAGAAGTAAGCCCCATTGAGTTTATGGAACTTACTTCCAGGTAAATGTGTATTGCAGCCAAAGTTTGTTCTTGGCTAAAATGGCTTTTCTATCACTGTGCTGATGGCACCCAGCTGTACCTCTCAGCACTACACCTAGCTGAAGAGGCTGTGGATACCTTGAACCCAGTGACCTTGGTCAGTGAGGGGCTGAATGTAGATGAATAAGTTGCAGTTAAATCCAGACAAAAGGCTTCTTAGCTGGGAAACCTGCTTGTCTGGTAACAGTGTATACACCTGCAGTAGAGGGACTAGCACTTCTCTTAAAGATTCAGGTTCACAGCTTTGGATTCTCTTGGACCTGCCCTTTCACCCAGGTGTCTACCGTGGCTCAGGGAGGCCATGCCCTGCTTTCGCTAGTGCACCAGCTGTGCCCGTTCCTGGCAGAGTCCAACCTTATATTGGTTACCCCTGCCTTTGTTATCTCCTGTCTTGATTACTGCAGCGAACTCTACATGGGACTGCCACTGAAGGCTACATAGAAGTTACTACTGGCAAAAAATGCAGCAGCTATGTTGCTGACAGGGAGCAAGATATTGTGATGATGTTACACTAATTCTGGCTGTATTAGCTGCCAGTTTATTTGCAGGTGAAATTCAAGGTGCTGGTTATGATATTTAAAAACCTAAGTGGTTTGGGACCATTTACAGTATATGCCTTCTCCCATATGAATCTACCTTACATGCTGAGGTCATGGGTGCACCCTCTTGCATGTCAGATCAGAAGGGACACCTAGGAAGGCTTTCTCTTACGTACCCTGCCCTGTGGAATACGCTTCCTTGCTGTACGTCAACTGTATGTTTTCCTTCTTTATGTTCCATCATACACTGAAAACTCATTTACTTTCTTTGGCTTTCCAGAGGTATGTTTAGGATCTTTAATTGCTTGTTTGGTTATTTGCTGTCTCTCTGTTCAGTACATGTTTTTATGCAATGTCGTATTGTTTTTTAATTTTTTTATTGTTCATTTATGATACTTTATATCATTGTTGACCTAATTGATCCTATCACATGTTCAGAACTTGAACCACTTATGTGAAGAATTCAGGCTTCTCTTTAGTTTTGACCTTTTACTGTGTTTTGTAGTTTTAAGCGAAGATGTTGGGAATTGGTCTAGGAACTACCATTGTTGACAGCTCAGTCCTGAGCTGCCCAGCGAACAGGGCTGCAGCAGTGCCAAAATGGCTGCCACGGTATCCTGAATGCACCAGGCAGCTGCCAGCGGCTCCTTGGGGGGAAGGGGACATTCATCCCCCTGGGCAAAATGTTCCGCAGAGGGGCTACTCGACTCTGTGGCGCAGAATAAAGCAGACTCATGTCAGGTGGGGAGGCCTGACACAGGGCTATGGATCCAGCAGAGCTGCTAGTTCCATTCTCCCTGCCCTGCCTTCTCTCCACCCTCCCCCCATCCCGGAACTCCTCCCCCCATGTCCCCATTTACCTCTCTGCTGCCCAGTGTGTGCCCAGTGCTCCGGGCAGTGGCCACCCATCCTCAACCCAGTACTGACTCAACATGGCCTCATGCTGATCCACAGTGGCCCAGCAGAACGTGTTATAAGCATGCCTTATGGCACGTTTGCGACACTGCTTACTGGCACTGAGCTGCCGCGCACAGTTCTGGATCAGGCCGCAAGCCCATAGAGAGCCAATCTGAGTAGATTGCATTGAATTTGATTGGTCAGTGACCTGACAGTAGAAGATCATTTATCAATCTGACTCCATTGTGGTGGGGGAGCACAAAGGGAGAGGTTCCTCTGACTTTATGGCAAATTGCTATGTCCAGTTGTAAACTTGTGTGTTCCGAAACTTTTGCAAATGCAAAGCTTTCTGTTTTACACCTTTCCTCACACATCATATACGTCACAAAGGTCACAAAGAATTTGGAATTACCTGAGGGTGAAACTAGTGTGGCATTTGGAACTGCACATGGTGCATGTCCTCACACCTACTAACACAAGTTTCTGAACCTCCCATTCTGTGTCTTAGATTCAAGGGAGTTTCATGCATGCATGGTGTTATCTCAGACCTTATATAAAAATGCTCTGTAGAGAAGATTCTCTTTACTAGAGGCTGAAGCTGAGAATCTGTTTATGAACATATTGAATGCTCCTTAACTGCTGTTGCACTTTATACTATGTGTAAGTGTTTTTCTTAGTGGGTGGGTCTTAATAATAGCCAAGTGGAAATTTTCACAGCACTGCAAAATTGTACAGTACACTTTTTGCTTCAAAATGTACAAGATGTCACAATACATCTTGTGACGTATTCCAAATAACAGCTGTGACTATGCACAGGTTTATGTGTGGGTGGACCCTTAACCACTGTGGACTCAATGAAAAACTGATACAGAGAGGGTATAAAACCCCACCCTTGTGGATTCCTTTATGCACACATGTCTTTTCCAAGCCTTTCTAAACAGAGTGGATTGATTTAAATGAAGACAATTTCAGTAAGTGATTTGAGTCACAGTTTAAATTAGCTAGAAAAAGAGAACTGATTTAAATACAAAATATCAATCTTATGTAGCTATAACCTTAAAAATATAACAATTTAATGTTGATTCACTCTGGAAACCAGCATTGCTTTTATTGCACTGTTTATATTTTGTCACTTTTTTCATTTTTTGCCATTGAAGGAATTTCTTCAAAATATTCCCAAATAGGCAATTCTGTTAGAACTTTCACTCATAGCAAGATTTTTTTGATAGGTGCTGGTTGGAATGAACACTGAAAGATCATCCTTTTCTCAGTATTCCTTTCTGTTTTACTCTATGTCTCCTTATCCTATAGCTGCCCACTCTACCGCGCCATACCCCTAAAAAGTATTAGATTACAAAGAACTCATTTAAAATCTCTTTATATGCGATGATGTAGTGCTAATTTGGGTAAACCCAGTGAAATCTATCAAAGTAACTACATAGTAGTTACATGACTTTTGAAGCATTTTCACCAGTGTTCCTGGTATAAGGTAAATTCAAAGAAATCTGTTTGGCTCAGTTTGAATGTATCCACAGCCAATAATTAAGTTGAGGAAGAGGACTCAATGTACATTTTGAATTAGAATTCCTAATTATTGTTAAGTTGGGTCCACTGGGATACACAAATCTATTTTCACTTTGGTAACTATAATGTGGATTTTTTTTCTACACCATTCCGCTCATTAATTTTTTAAAAAGATTTTTTCGTTTTATTCGAAAGAAAACACCACTGAGGGTCTGTGAGCAATCCAACAACATCTGCATATTCTCCAGGGTGAAGAATAATCTGAAACTCCCAAGAGAAGACAGTGAATGTTGTGAGTATACCACACAATCATATTTATTGAATATGTTCTCTGAAAATGTCTTGTCTTTGAGTAATCACAATTAGAAGGAAGGTTGACTGATATGCAAAATTTGTTCTGTGCTGCATTTCATTTACTTATAGAGTAGTCACGATGCCTATTGAATGCCAAGAACTTGACTATGTAAAGGGATAAAATCCTTTGGTGTTCATTATTTTATATATAGAAATGATTTTTCTATCTATGTTTGGCCAATGTTGTGACACTACCAAGTTATGGAGGCGAGAGGACACTTTTTCCCCATTACTGAATGAATTCTCAGAGGTTGAACTCTTTAAAAATTAAAAACTGCAGAATGGGTAACTGGAAGTGGCTTTATATTTTTGCTCATCTGTTCACATCTCATGATCCCCTTAAGAACAGAATAATGGAAGCACAGCTGAAACTTTGTTCAAATGATATATGTCATTTGAGTTGAAGAATACTGCAGTACATTTCAGCGGTAAAAACTGCAGAGTAAGGTGGTGGCCAAATAGTTATCTTATTGGTTGTATATATCTTAGTGCAGTGGTTCCCAAACTCCTACAGGGGAGTTAGGAACCAGATAAGTATTTGTGTGTGTGTGTGGGGGGGGGGGGTTAGCAACAGTGTTGCAGCAATCACAGCGCTGCCGCTGCCAAGGGACTTATTTCTTACCTTGGGGGCAGAGCTGACTTCCTGCAAGGTCTTGGAGGCTTACAGCCCCTGCTGATGTTCCCCAAGGCTTCTGTAAAGAGTCCTTATCTCCGATCAGCAGCTACTTCTATTTTTGCCATTGGTTGAGGTCCTTCTATCACTGGATTGACAGGCCACACATATGTGGAAATGGAAAAGCTCCCGAGCTTCTCTGAAAGCTGTGGGTCATTGGTCCTGCTACTGCTGTGGGCAAGTCAGTGAAAAGGGACTGCAGCAGAAGTGTGTATGTGCATGGATGTCGCTCCAGCATTTGGGTGGGCTGGCATTAAGTCAGCAGAGACCGAGTGCACTGTGGACTGTTGTTGGATGTTGGCTCCTGCTGCTGCCCCAGGTATTGCAGCAGCCCCAAAACTTGAAGAGCAGCCCAAAAGTTGCCTGCAGTGAGAAGTGCAAGCAACTTGTAGCATGGCAGCAAGGTTAGGTGGTGAAAGGAAGGGATGCAGGTGAATGAGAGAGATTTTATCTGTAGCTTCTTTTTCGTTAGGTGATGGCACTTTTCAGGATCATGGTTATCAGGCTTTAAGCGTTATTATCGCTGACCAAACTCTACCTGTTTCAAATTGTGCATCTCAGTAATTTAAAACTGGGAAAGAAAACACAATTGGCTGAAATTTATTCAGTATCTGCTTTTTTGGTTTAGAAATATATGTTTATATTATGCTTAATTCAGTTTTAATTATTTTACATAACTTATGGAAAATATGTTGGGAAGTCATAGCAGTTTGGATAATTGCTGTCCATTGTTTATTTTTATTTATCTGTTAACAAATAGGTATTTTGAAGTAGACAGTGGTCTCTAGTTGCTTTTAGGGATACTTTGATAGTGACTCCTGACTTTCCCAATGGCCAGTATAGTACCATGGCTTTGAAGAGGAAGGTATAAGCTTTTTTCGTCCTTCCTAAGCTAGTTTTCTGTCGGAATTAGACCAAGAGATAAAACTTTGTTTAACTGTAATGTAGTCTATTTTCCAGACACTTGTCTCCAAAGCTGAAATTGTAATCCAAGGCCAGAATAATTCATTCCTACTCATGAGCTATTAGTTCTTGCTAAAGTTGGAAGAGTGTGGCACTATCCATCCCTTCCCTAGTTTTCTGTATACACCACCATGAGAGTGACTATATTCTCTCTGCAAAGCAAAATCGTAGAGAATTCTGGGAGTCTCACACAAACATACAATATTTTTCTCAAATGTAAGATAGGTATCCGCACAAAGATATAAGGTACTTTGTCCTAGAATAAGCTTTACAAAAACAGCTAGCAAGGGTTGTCAGGTATTGGGCATTTATGATGGCGGAACTTGTGAAGGAGGAGAATCTCTGTGGCAGTTGTGAATGCTGGACCCTATCCCCCTTTCCCATCCTGGATCCAGTGCCTTCCTGTCCTTGGACGTATGCCAGGAAAATAGATGGCATGGATCCAAGGAGAACCATTGGTGATTAGGCAGGCTATCAGGAGGAAAGCAAAAGAAAGTTATTTTTACTTACCTTTCACTGGCTGTCTAATCTCCACCATAGCATACAGCTCCATGTTGTGGACTGGCAGGGAATAGGATTAGTCTGTAAATAAAATAATGCATGAAATAACAGAAGTGGTTAAGAATAAGAAACATCCACCCAGAAGCCAACACATTATATATAAATATTAAGGCAGGGTGACCAGATTTCAAAACCACAAAAGAGGACAAGGTACCCCAAAATGTAGGGCATCCAAGAAAAATGTATGGCATGGCAAAATAAAAGCTGAAAATACTTGTGTATTGATTTCATGTGTTTAAACACCTTTTTACTTACCATTAAATTTAAAACTATATTACATATAATTTATTAATTACAGGAAGGCTATGTGCTGCCTTCAAGGGTCCACTCACAGGGTAAAGGAGGACATTTAAGTTCTTTTCCAGGACACAAGGCTAAAAAGTCATTAGTTATTTGATTTTTCTCTGTAAACCGCTTTGTGAACTTTTAGTTGAAAAGCGGTATATAAATACTGTTAATAAGAATAAGAATAATAATGAGGACATGTCCTGGAAAAAGAGGACGTCATCCTGTATTATGGTAAAAGTGCTTCAGATGTTGCTTTGTGGTGCTGGCATGGGAGCCTTGTCTGCATGGTCTGGTATGGTCACTGTGTCCGTAACGTATATGAGCAAGATATTTACATTACAGAACTAAACCACTATGGCTAGTGTAGCCTCCTTTGAAAACAAGTGGGAGGGAGTTTATGATTTTGTAAGGTATTAGAGGAGAGGGGATAGAAAGAAGGAGGTGGAAAGAAAGAAGTTAGTCTAGGAGAGAATGCCCAGGGCATATGCACAAGTTCCCAACTCCTCTCTTTCCTCAGGCCAATCTGGAAGTGGCTCTGCTGAGCCATGTTTCAACCACATAATGTAAGTTCGGCTAAAAAATGTGACTTGTCCAAGGTTATCCAGTGAACAGTTGAATGGGGATTTAAATGCAGGTTTCCCAAATCCAAACCCAACACCCCATGGCCTGTTCCACTGGCTTCTTTTGTGAGTAGTATAGAGTAGTATAGAAAATATTTCACACATCATGTGGGAATTAAAAATAGATTTCACTACTGTGTTTGGGACAGTAAATTTAACATTCTGGGATTGTTTCCATAAGCAGTGTACAGTGTGCTAAAAGAGAGGAATTCCTTCTGTTTGGCAGAATAGCTATTACGATTAAAGGTATTTTTAACGCTCCAGAATTTGGTTTAGAATGAATGAGGTACAGTGTGAAATTGAATCTGTTGCTCTCTCAGGACAAGAATTTAATGACAGTTTGTTTTTTTAAATGACATTCAGCATTTCCATTCTTGCTCTTTGTTTCTTCCTCATTGGTGCTTATTCTTTATAGCCTGATACTGTTTTCAGTTTGATGCATGTCCCCATTGTAGATTTAAAGTGGTTTAACAGTTATCTTCCCAGGGAGCCACACAAATGGTAGTCTAGGTGGGCTTGGGATCTCTTACAAAATTTCAGCACCTCAGCTGAAATCTAGAATACCCAGAATTCTTTGGGGGAAGCTATAATATGTAAAGTGGGATAGAATTATACAGGTGGGCCTGTTTATCCACTGATCCTGCATCTGTAGATTCAGTTATCCTCAATCGCCCATGCCCATTAACATTGTTAAAAAGCTTACCAAAGACTAGTGTTCTTGTTTAAACAGATCACTGTAAGTATTCAAGCTTATAGCTGTACAGAGCAGGCTGCCAAAAGCATGAATGCTAAATGAAATTAACTTTAATGCTAAACAGAAACCACTTCCAGCATTCAGACTTTTGGCAGCCTGCTCTATAGTGCTATAAGCTTAAATACTTATAGCAACCTATTTGAGCCATTTCTGCCCAATGTTGCATATACGCAACAGGGACCAAATGTGTACACCTGTGGGCCAGGCAAAAAGGGTTAAACAAGAACACTTAAACCCGGTAAACTTTTTAACAATGCACAGGGGCTTCTATTTTTATAGCGTCCCCTGTATCCACAGTTTTCTTATCCGCTGGGGGGCATGGATCTGATCCCCACAAATATGGGGACATGCCTGTATAAATTGGTAGCATAGATATGAACCTAATCTTTGGCAGACCAGGTCACTGAGTGATTCATTGTGGTATGTTGCTCCTTCCTCGACTGACTTGTACAGTACTGCATGCGCATTCCCGCTTCTTCATATGCCCAGCATTTCATTGGTGCTACGGTGTAACAACAATAGATCCCCATAGTGAGTATGGCAAAAATCTTTATGCAGCAACAAGTCATGAAAAGAATGTGTTAATTAGCATTTTACAGAAGCATTCTGAATGTAGGCAGCACTCCTGTCTTGGTCCTTGAGAGTGGCATGTTGTAGGTCTCTTGGGAGATCTGTTGACTCCTTACAGCAGCAAGCTGTAGGATGAATGGAAAGTTTTGACACAGTTTTAAAGTTCTGAATTAGTCTGTTTCTAAAGTTGTTTGCATCTGTTTACAGCTCCCTTCATGGCTTTCTTTTTTTTAAACAGAAACTGCAGGCTGCTGACAGGGAGAGACATCCATATGTCTCTTCAGGCAAGCAACTCCTTCTGTGTACCACCTCTTATTTTTAGGGATGGGGCAGAAAGAGCAAGAATTGCAGTTATTTGAAAAACGCAGTCTCTGAAAAGGCAATGATTTATTCCCAGGCATTATTTTTGATTAAGAGCCACAGACAGCTGCTGCTTTCCTTTAAATAGGCATAACTCTGTAGGCATGCTGTACATCAGGGTTCAAGGGACTAATATATATCTGCCAAAATAATAAGTATTTAGCACCAAATGAATGATTACTCTGAATGTCTTGTTTCCTGATTGTTGCTTTCTCTTGTGTGCTTCCAGTATAGAGCAGAAATTCTCATGTTTTTGTGATAGTGAGTCTCCGTAAGATAATGTTCTGAGCCTTACCAAAGCTATAACCTAAGACCCAACAAAGATGATGTAGCTTGCAAAGAATTCTTTTTCCTCTCAGGTGTAGATATGGGGCAAAGTGAATGCACGAACAAGGGAAGGATAGAAGATTGCTTGTTTTGCTCCGTTTGCTCCAACACCACCAATCAACACAACAGACAAGAAGGGACACACACAGCTGTTCATATTACACAGATCTGGGATATGAGTGAGGTGGTAGCAACATACTTTGCCTCTTGGCCAATATGAAATTGTAAACTTTATAGGGAGATTAGCAGAAGGAACTTTTGGGTCCCCAAGCAACAGTTCACCCCACCATAGAAGTAACTAGAAAAAGACTGTGAATCAAGGTTAATTTCCTGGTTTTCTAAACATCAGTAAAACAGGCCACAGTCTTAAGGTCGTTGTCTTGCAGTAAGTGCCATGGAAGGTAATGAAACTTGTGGTTTGATCATAATAATGATTACTTGGAAGTAAATATCCTGATAGTATCCGACTTATCCTTTCATCAGAGGGTTATGCTGAGGGGGTGTTGAATCAATCAGTGGTCTCGGTGATGGGCTGGATGAGGGCCAGTAAGTTGAAATTCAGTCCAGATAAGATGAAAGTTCTCTTGGTGGATGCTTTCTCTTCTCTGAGTTGTGGTGTTGCCCTCCACCTAAAGGATGGAGTGTTCACTCTGGGCTTACTACTAGATTTGGCCTCTGAAGGCCCAAGTGGCTTCTGTGGCACAAAATACCTTTCACTAATTGAGACTGGCACACCAGCTGGAGTGCCTTTGGGACAGAGGGAGCTTGGCCATGTTATCCAGGCTAAGGTAGCATCTCATTGGAAATATTGCAATGTCTGGAAACTGCAGTTAGTTCAGAATTCAAAGCCAGTTTCCTGACGAGGACTGGATGAATAGGATACTTCCCACCAGGTTTAAAACAACTTTGCACACTCCTGGATCTTGCCTAAGCATAATTAAAAGTGCTGGTTTTAACATTTAAAGCCCTAAATGTCTTGGGAGCCTTGGGTACCTTGAAGACTGCCTTCTTTCACAGATGCTGTGTCCTAAGATAACTGCTGGAGTTTCTTTTCTGGAATTCCTTCCAGTGTCAGAGGGAATGTGAATGGTGACAGGAGATAGAGCCTTTTCAGCTGTGGTGTTCCTGCTCTGTAATCTTTCCCTAGGGATGCTAACTTGGTGCCAAATTAAGTATCCTTTGGGTGCCAGGTGAAGACCCCTTTTATTTGCCCAGCACTTAGTTTTGTTAGTTTTTATATTTGTTTTATGGTGTTTCTGCTGTTTGCTCTGCTGCTAGGTGATAGGTTATTTTTTATAGTTTCATTGTTTATGGATTTTAGAACATTTTTCTCTTGTTAACTGCTTTGAGGAGAGCAGGATACAAAACGTTTAAAAGAAATGCAGAAATAAAAGTGAAACTGGACTCTAATCTGCTTCTGATTTATATGTGGTGATCTGCTAGGGAAAATGTGGGTGCTCATGAGTTCTGTATTTCCATGAAGCCGTAGGGGTTAGCACAGGGGATTTGAAATGGAAACAACAGGAAAATATTCAGGTAGAATGCAACATCAGCTAAACACCCTAATTTCTTAGCTTGCTATGCTGACCATCTATCCAAAAGGGGTTAATGCTATTGATGTGCTAGTGAGAAGGATTTATAGTCCATGAAGTCCTACTTGTAGTAATGCCAGTCTGTAGCAAATAATTTGCTTGCTACAATAAATTTCAGGCCTATTTCTTCCCTTTAGACTAACTGACTGCATACTATATGCTTTGGGTAAGTAGTTAGATCAGGAGTGCACAAACCCCACTTGTGGCCCTCGGGGACCCCCAATCTGGCCCTTAGGGAGCCTCCAGTCTCCAGTGAGCCTCTGGCCCTCCAGAGACTTGCTGGAGCCCATGCTGGCCCAATGTGACTATTCTCAGCGTAAGGGTGACTGTTTGACCTCTCACATGAGCTATGGGACAAGGGCTCCCTCTGCTGCTTGCTGTTTCACATCTGTGATACAGCAGTGGCAGTGAAGGAAAGGCCAGCCTTGCTTTGTGCAAGGCCTTCTGTAGGCCTTAAGCTATTGCAAAACCTTCATTAATTCATATAAGTTCCATCTCTAATATATTTATTTATGTAAATTCATTCAAATTTTATATGTAAATTAATTCTTTTTCCCCCTGCCCCCTGACACAGTGTCAGAGAGATGATGTGGCCCTCTGCCAAAAAGTTTGGACACCCCTGTGTTAGATGATGCCATTCACATTTGATGGTGTTGGTGCTTTCTGTATTTCTTCAGAATGAGGGTTATATTTCTGGTTGTGTCAGGTATGGTGCTCAGAATTACAGGTGCTGATAATGTTTCAGAAGGATCTGATTGCACAGAGGTCAGGAGGTAGGCAGAGAAGGAGGAAAACAGTAACCTTGATTGCTCTTGGTTCCTTTCTCGGTTAATGTGTAGAAAAAGAGAGACAAGCTGGAGTAATTTAAGGAGATGCCTTTATTCCTTGGTTTTCTAGAATCGATTCTTCAAGCTACTTTTAAGTAATAAAGCAACTTCTTCCCCTATTGCAAGCAAGGTTTATTTTAATCAGTCATATTTCACAAGTTTCTGGGGTTAAAACCATATTTTGTATTCAGTTGACAATTCTGCTTCTTAGCAAACTAAATTTTGTTTTTAATATCAAAAAACTTGCACAGACCAGGTGGTATTCCAAAGTTTTTTTCTAACACTTTATTCTGTTTCATGAACATAGATACTTTATGATATGCTACTTGGGATCTTAGGGCCCAATCCTATCCAACTTTCCAGCGCTGATGCAGCCATGCCCATTGGGCATGCGTCACACCCTTTGACAGTGAGAGCAGTCTCGTAGCCCTCTTCAAGGTAAGGGAACATTTTGTTACCTTTCTTTGGAGCTACATTGTGACTGCATAGATGCTGGAAATTTGGATATGATTGGGCCCTAAGGTTTCAATCCTATACATATTTACCTGGGTGTAAGCCTGCTTGAAACCAATGGAACTTCTGAGTAGACATGCCTAGGCTTGGGCTGCAATTTTTTCTGTATTCTTTCACTGAAGCCTCTTGTCTCCGTAGGGCTGGTGGTGCTGTGTCTCAAAACGGGGAGCCAACAGACAGGAATGGGTCTTAAACAGCCACTTATGATTCTCTTGGTTTAATCTGGCATCAATCTTGCTAATATGACAGCTGTTAAGCCATACTGGAGTACAGTATTCTGCTGCAGAGTAGATCAATCCTAATGCTGATGTTCTGAGAGTGGAGGCTGAAGCTTCTCATCTTGTTCCTGTTAATTCCTGGAGTATGTTGTTCCTGTTGGAGGAAATTAAAAATAGTTTCCTCTTTGGGGGGGAAGCAGAGTAGCTTAAGCAGTGGACCCCCCCTTTGGGTATCACCCAAGGGAACCTCCCTCACCCGGCTGACTGCTATTCAATATAAAAGACAAAAAGGCAATGGCTTGTTAAAGTTGCAAAAAAGAAGTTATTTACTTACAGTTCCATTTATATTTACAGCATCTGATTAGGATCAGAGGTTCAGCTAACACTTAGATAGCAAGGCCCTGGAGCTGCCTCGCCCTGCATGCCTTGTGCTCAAGATGGCCTGGGTATCAGAGCCCTGGTGTGCACCATCTTAACAGGTCAGCGGTCAGAGGACAAGAGGAAGTGCTCAGAGGAGAAGGGAAGGATAAAGGCCACACCACATAGATCACAGAGAGAACAGGTAGAAAGGTCAGAGTCACTGGGCCATAGCTTGACCCCTCCTGAACAGCATCCTGCCCCCTCTGGACAGCAGACAGAGTTGCATCAACTCCAACAGTTCCTGGTATTGATTTTTGCGGACGTGTTCTCAAGGTGTGGCTTATAAGAGAGAGTCCGGTCCAAAGTTACTCCAAGATATTTTGGATGGGGATTGTAAGGGAGTAGGTTGTTATTTAGACAGACCTTCAGGGCTGCATTAGCTAGTTTATTATTAAGGTGGAAGCATGTAGTCACTGTTTTGCTGATACTGGGTGTTAACCTCCAGTCAGCAAATATTTTCCAAGAATCTTTCCTGAGAGGAGGCCATCCAACACCTCCATGTTGGAGGCACACCCAACACCTCCATCCAACACAGAAAAATCACCAACAACCCACTTTTACCAGTGCATACCGATCTTCCTCACCTATCAATCGGCAGGCTCAAATCCAGGAAGCCTTCTCTGGCACTCGCACAACATCTGCACAACAATTTTAACATCAATGCCCATTGGAAAGCTAAATGGGCAGATGAACGCCGAGAAGCGGGTAGATATATAGACGATCCTACACTTAAGGTGCCAGGTTTTGACTTACCTCGCCAGCATTGGAAAACTTTGAATAGGATCCGTACCCTACATGGTGTTTGTCAGGACTCAGTGTTTAAATGGGGGCTAGTATTTACCCCTCAGTGTGGCTGCGGGTTCTCCCACCAAACCATGTACCACATTGTGTCTGGCTGCAAACTGGGAGCGTATACTGGCCCATGGTCTGACTTTTTCTTTGAAGGTAACTGTCCTTGAATGGCTGCATGAACTGGACATTGACATTTGATCTAGTCTAACTGATATATAAGTCCATACGCTTATATTATAGCCATACGCTAAATAAATTGGGCTGCAATCCTATACATACTTTCCTGGGAGTAAGCAGCCTTAAAAACAATGGGACTTCATGCATAGGCTTGTGCTGTAATATTACTTGCTGTGAGTATTAAGTTTGTTGTAATTCTGCTGTTGTAAACACAACTCAGTGCTCTGTCACATTGTTGATTACTGTAAATTTCTTGGTTCTGTCCTCCCACTTCTCAGCAGCGTCCAGTCAAATCAAAATAAAATAATCTTTATTTTTTGCTACCTGAAATCATCTCCTTTTTTCAGTTTGCTCTTACTTATGATTTGAGAAGGTAAATGGTGGGAATTTTTCCATCTAAAAGTACAAAGTTTAGAAATTATAAGAAGCTCAGGTTTCCTGTAACAAATGATGTTACTTAGAGTAGTGTAACTTGAAATTTTAGGAATTTGTGCAAGATTGGGGCATGTGGAATTGATAACTATTGGTTTTTCTCAAGGCTCAAGTTTCTTTCCATCATGACATGTATGTGTGTCTCTATTTTCATTCTCAGTCTTGGGGCTCAATTCTATCCCACTTTCCAGCACTGATATAGCCATGGCAATGGAGCATGTGCTGTATCCTGCAGTGGAGGGGGCAGTCATGGAGGCCTCCTCAAGGTAAGTGACTGTTTGTTCCCTTACCTGAAGACTGCATTGCAGCTACATCGGTGCTGGAAAGTGGGATAGGATTTGGTGTTTTATCAGAGAAATAATTTTTTCTTATTTCTTCTACCCACTTTTGTCTTTAAGCTACCTTCCTACACTTCCAGCACACAGGATTTAACCTTTCAATGGACATACCTAAAGTTGCTTGATTCTCTTTCCTACATCCACATATTGTGAGGCATTCCAATTATAACCACCACCCACAACTCTATTTCTGTACTGTATTGTTCTGCACTGTGTGAGCTTGTTCCATTGTATCGTTAGCCTTTTGGTTCAGAATAAACTGGTTTAGCACAATTTTCCTGCTCTTTAGGGCTGCAACATTCAGTTGACAACAGAACAATAACAATGCTATTTGTGGCAATAGTATTATCTCAAGATTTGTAATATAGTTTAAGGAACCTTGGAAGCTATAACTACGTAGTACTGAAAGCCAACTTAAATTGGATGAACAAAGAGAGTAATGTGATAAGAGATTGATGGTCCAATTCTTTGAGGGCCTTGTTCTGCCAGAACTAGTTTTTCGGCAGCCAGGTTTCTTTATGGCTGTTGCAAAATGCAACACTGCAGACAGTGAGCAGCCATGCACCAGCAGGCTGGAAAGGAGCCCTGGTGCAAGTAAGTCAGTGTGGGGGTGGGTGGATGAAACGAGACATGACGGAGGAAGAATGGGGCGGAGATCAGGGAGGTTAAGAGGGTGGATCGAGGCCAGGAAGGGGGTGATATGAGCAGCTGCGGAGCTGCCAGTATCAGTCTGCCTTCCCAGGTCCACTTGGATTTGTACCAGCTAAATCACTGACACAGGTCAAGTAGACCTATTCAGGCAGCAGAAGCTTATCCCTAGGCAAGGGAACAAGTGTTCCCTTACCCGGAGGGATGCAGCATGTACTCCAGTAGCGCTTCTGTATTGATGATAGGATTGGGCTATGAGATGGGTATAAGAAAAGGACTTCATTCAAAAGAGAGAGAAAAAAACTTGCTTAATTTTTATGCAATTATGTTTTCTTAACGAAGTTACTATTATGCTTGCCAACAAGGGAGCCACAATGTCTCTCACTATGTTGTAATTAATTCTACCTGTTTTTCAAAGAGTCTCTAGGTGCTACCCCACATAGCTCTGTCTTCTCCAATCCCTTAACCAGGGTTAACTTGATTGGGGGGGAGGCACAGCCAGGTAACCTGAACCTGGATTAGAACATTTCTTGGATTTAGAGTCCACTTACAATACGGGTTCTCAGATTAAGTTTGTAGCCAAACATTGTTCTGGGCAGCATTAGTCAAGTGTAATACTTAGCATGGTTCATGCCAGAAAAACTGTGCTTCAGCCTTTGCCACTGAATTGAGCTGGTTAGCATAAAACATGTGTGAGGGGCATCTTGATTTTTCAAGTCCTTCTTATCTCGAACTCACTAATCCTTATTACTTTCATTCTTAGGCATTTGTTCTGACTACTTTATGGGAGAGACTGTAGTATAGTTATGCAATAACTGGTTAAAAAAGCACTCATTCAGAGTGAAGTTTGAGCTGTAGTCTAAAAAGAAAATGTTAGTAAAAGGGAACATCTTTTTGCAACTAGCTTACATGTTTTAGTTAGATGGCATGACTATACCTTTGTTTCCTTTGCATGAGCTTACAGGATGCCAAATCACAGCTGGTGCACATGTTTCACTGCAATACTCTGGAATTGTTAACTGCAGCAAGAAATCCCAGCAGAGAAGCTGGTAGCTAGCAGAATAGGTCTTGGAACAGAGAGTGATGGCAAATGGTATGTTGGACATAGCAGGTGTAGTTATAGATGATAAATTGCTGAGAGATTAGAGCCTGACTTAGCTCAAGCACTAATACAACCGGAAGAGCTGTTGTGGCTCAGCCCCCAATTGCATATTTATTCTTTTTCAAAACAACTGGGCTCCTGGAGATTCTTTGGAAATGTAGTTAATGTGCAGGTTTCAAAGGTAGGAGGGTAGATGCCAGTGGTGTAGCTAGTGAGGGGCAGGGGGACGGTCCACCCCGGTACCAGCCTGGGGGGGTGACACCACAAATGACCCAACATCGCTAACATTGCAGAGGTTACAAATAATCCCAGCATGCTGTATACCGTTGGATGTGGAATTTCCAGCTGAATGCAGTGCAAAAAAAACGGAGTAAAATATCTCCTTTCCATCAAACATTACGGCCAAAAATCCAGAAATCAAAAAATGCATGGAACCCTATGGAAAGTGAAACCAAGCCATTTCACATGTTTACTTGCAAGTAGGTGAACTTGCCTTAGTCCGTTAGAAAGGGCAGGCTGAGAGGAATCCAATGACACCTGAGTGGTTCCTATCCAATGAAAGCAGCCCCCAAAAAACACCCAAAAAGGAAGTCTCCCTCTTCAAGCAGACAAATGTATTGAGCTCTATGGAAAGCGAAAGTAAACCACATGGTCATGTTTACTTGTGAGTAAGCAAACGTAACTTGGCTCCTGGTCAAGTCAGGCAAAAGGGAATGCAAGGCTAGCTGCATGGTTCCAATCTGATGAAAGTGGAGCTCAGCAAATGCTCCAGAAGGCAGCACTCCCCCCCCCCCCAAAGAATAAAACAGAGGCTTCAACTGGTAAGGTCAATTTTTATTTGTTTTTAGACTTGCAAAGCCAGGTGGGTCCTGACAGTGATATACTTGAAATATAAGAACTTACACTGAACAGAGCACTGGGGAGGGCTGAAAATCTCACTGATTGTTATTCTTTTTTGGGGGGGGAGTGTTATTGCAGGCAGGCTGCAGAGAAATTCACTTGGTGAAACAGGCTGGCTTCCCCTTATTTAAATATTTGTTTTTCTTTAATTTAATTGTTTTAATTACTTATTTTATTTTGCTTAATGATGTCACTTCCAGCCATGACATCACTTCTGGTGGGTCACGGACAGATTGTCATTCTAAAAAGTGGGTCCCACTGTTAAAAGTTTGAGAACCACTGCCTTAACTCAAAAGGCAAATGAGACATCCTGGGGGGGGGGGGTGTGACACCCTAGTGATCAAAATTCTGGAAATCATGACTTTTAGGAATAATACTGTCATGTTATATATCGAGGTGCCCAAACATTTTGGCAGGAGGGCCACATCATCTCTCTGACACAGTGTCGGGGGCTGGGGGAAAAAAATTAATTTACATTTAAAATTTGAATAACTTTACATAAATGAATTTATTAGAGATGGAACTTATATGAATGAGTGAAGGTCTTGCAGTAGCTCAAGGCCTAAAAAGGCCTTGCACAAAGCAAGACCAGCCTTTCCTTTGCTGCCAGTACTGCATCACAGATGTGAAACAGCAAGTAGTGGAGGGAGCCCTCATCCCATGGTTCTTTTGAGAGGTAGAACAGTCATCCTCATGCTGAGAGCAGTTGCGTCAGGCCAGCACAGGCTGCAGCAAGGCTTCAGAGGATCAGAGGCTCATTGGAGACTAGGGGCTCCCCGAGGGCCAGATTGGGAGCCCCCAAGGGTTGCATGTGGCCCCCGGGCTAGGGTTTGGGCACCCCTGTTATATACCATTTGATGCAGAATTTCATCCATTGCTTGTGGGGAAATACTTACTGCATTTATTTTCTGGCCATTGTTATTATTCATTTCATGTCATGACTATTATAATCTCTGTCTCACCTACCTCACAGGGTTGTTGTGAGGACAAAAGAAGAGGAAGAACCATGTACACTACCCTGAGCTGCTTAGAGGAGGGGTGGTATAAAAATTTGAATGAATTAATAATTAATTAATAATTAAATAATTATGTTGTCTGGGGTGACAAAAATTTATTGACCCCGGGTGTCAAATGACCTAGCTACACCACTGGTGGATGCCTCTAGTTTTTAACAGGGGCCTGAAAGTTCTGATTGCCATTGTCTGCAGGGAGTGGAGGTTCTGCAAATACTGCTGACCTATTATGTTTTCCATCTCCCAGTCTTCAGTCTAACTGAAGTCTGTTGATTCCTAATCACTATGAATCACTGCCACCTTATCAGTGGCTAATTGTTTAGAATTCGTTTTGTCATTGGGAAACTGGATTCTGACATGTTACCTTTTCTTTTATCAGTTCTTTTAGAATATCTTAACAACTATTTTATCTGATATAACCCCTCAAATAATCCCTCTTTATTTTGAAAACTAGTGCTCTATCCTTTACCTTGTTGTGTCGGTAACCAAATGAGAGAATAGAGACTGAATGCTACCCAATGCCAACCCACCTATTTGTCCATTATTAGTGACTTGACTGAAATGATATTTGGAATCTCAACGAAAGCTATTTTCTTGAGATGTAGTAGCATAGGTGTTTGATCAAACATGAAAGAATTGCTAGACTTCATGAAAACATATTGTCATTTCATGCTTATCGTATTTTTGCTCACTGTCAATTGAAATAGTACTTCAAAGATGTCTTCATATATGAAACCTTGTATTGCAGTGTTTCTCAAACTGTGGATCAGGACCCACTAGGTGGGTCGTGAGCCAATTTCAGGTGGGTCCTCATTCGTTTAATATTTTACTTTTAATATGTGACTGCATTTGGGGAAATGTTACAGACCTGTACTTTTAGCAAGCTACTATGTATATTCTTTTAACTATGATAGTAAATGGGACTTACTCCTGGGTAAGTGCAGGTAGGATTGCAGCCTAGGATTGTTAAAAAATTTTCCTGCTTGATGATGTCACTTCCAGTCTTGACATCACTTCTGGTGGGTCCTGACAGATTCTCATTCTAAAAAGTGGGTCCTGGTGCTAAATATGTGAGAACCACTGTTGTATTGCATTTGATATTTGTTCTAGAACTCCTCCCCCATCTTTCCTTGGTTATCTTAACATTGTCTTGTTGCATGTTGCTCCACCCTTTTGAGCAGCTATAACTATCCTGAGTTATATTTCTTGTTGACAATAATCTCTAATCTGTGGACTGGACAAGTTAATCTTCCTACTAATAAAATAATCAGCCATCTTATCCCTGGAGGATTTCCAGTTTCTCAGAGTTCAGTCATTTCTTACTAAAACACTGACTTTACTTTCAATCTGCACCTCAGCCTTAGGCACACAGGATGTTTTGAAAATTACGTTGCCTGTTAGTCATGTGAACGTTCAGCGTTCAGCTCTGAGTGGCATTTATGTAAATATGTACGTATTGTTGCAAACCAAGATGTTATGTTGCTATGATAATTATTATTTCTAACTAAAGATGCTACAAAATTCTACTTTGGATCCCTCAGAAATCTTTGCAGTATAGGCAATCCTGCAGGTCTGGTCTTGTCAAAACTCCAGGCAAGACTCTCTCACATTTCTGAGATATTCAGATCTAGTCTTTTGGGCAGTACATAGTAATGAGGCATCTTTGATGGTGCTATTTAGTGTGTATTCTCCCAGAGTATCTTTTTCATCAGTTCTAGTTTTACTTCACATCACTAACAAATCTGTAAATGGGATGGGCTTTGTCTCTTGATTTAATTTAAACAGTCACATCCCTTGTGAGCTCAGTCAAAGAAAAAGTACAGATGTTTTTAATCTCCTGAAGTCACTCTCCCTCCTCTCAAGCCCTGCCTGACCCCAGGCAGTAAATGGTGAGCCCTGAGATGCATTCCTGGATTCTTCCCTTTAAGGAAGCTTGCAGCAAGATAGCATATTAATGTTTTGATATCTGGGATGACCCACCTGATGTACCAATGGACACACCAGCATTCACTAACTTTGTTTGTCCTGGAGCAGCTAGGATGGAAGATATCCAGGCCAAGTAAAAGCAGCAGCAAAACTGTGGAAAATCCCCAGATTTTTGAATGGGAGTATAAGAATGATTTCAAGAGATACAGTCTGAGAGCAGGAAGAAAAGACTGTGAAAGTATGGCTAACAAGCCAGAAAGCTAATGACTGCACTGAAAGTTAAGGTTAGCCAGAGAACCATGTAATGCCCTACTTGGCTCATGCAACTTTGGCAGGACCAAGAAACTGACAACTCTGCAGAAGACAGAAGAATACCTTTGGTTGTTAGGACCCAGGACTCTTAGCTTTTAATGTAAAAACCTCGATGACGAGCTTTTATAAAGTAATCCTAGATAAGACAGCACTGAAATAGGTCTCCAAGAGTGGCTTTGGGTGTTATAGTCCTCGGCTATGCAAGTGCACTCTGCTTTCAGTGGTTGTGAAGTTGCTGTAATGTCCAGAGGGAGAACTTGCATGTGAAAGATCCTCAGATTTGGGCTGCACATCCAGCTTGCAAATCTTTTCTTTGGACATTACAGTGATGGCTCAACATCCACAAGACACTTGCACATCTGGGCAGCTGCAGTTATAACACCAATAACACAGAGCAGGTTATAGCTGTGAAGGTATTAGGTAGAGATAGTGCTCTGACTGGGCTTTATTCTTAGTATAGTATAGGAGAGTGTGTGGAATGTTCATATTTATTTCTGTTGTTGAGTTCTGTTGTTGAGGATATCCTGTGGCAGAGTTCTGCAGTGGCTCCCCCATGCAGTCCTCACCAGCTGCCTTCTGGTATTGCATTCAGTGCTGCCACAGGTGCTGAAAATTCAGGGACCGTCTACCAAGCTCCTGACACCCTGAAAATCAGATGTCCCCTGATGCCACCTCTGTTCGTGTTAAAAATATATGGTGGAACAAGCTTCATGGCAATGTTCAACAGGATTTGTCTTCAACAATTTGTTTTTAGGCCATATGGCCTAAAAGTAGAAGTCTGTAGGCTGAAGTCTGCTGCAAAAATTTCGCTCTAAAGATAACTGACAAATCTAGTTGTTCCCATGGGAAGAATATCCCCTCTTGTATTTCTCTATCACAGTAGCTGTTTCCATAATGTTTTGAGAACTGTTCTTTGAGCATCAGCAAACCCCCAGGAAATAACTTCCTTGTTTGTTTGGTCTTATAAGTTAGAATCAATGCCTTTTCTGAAGTTCTGACTACAATGCAGAGACATCTAGTGGCCACTCTGCATGGTTACAAGTGAATCTCAAAAATTCTGTAAGTTTGCTGCTCTATATACAGTGGTGCCTCGCATAACGAAATTAATTCGTTCCGCGAGTCCTTTCGTTATGCGAGTTTTTTGTTTTGCAAAGCGCGTTTTCCCATAGGAATGCACTGAAATTTAATTAATGCGTTCCTATGGGCAAGAAAAGTCAGAACAAAATCAAATTTGGTTTACAAAGTGTTTATTAAGTGCTCTTTAAAGACATACATACTGTACAGAGGATTTCAAAAACGGGGGGATGCTGAGTGGGGAGCTTGAAGGCTGTAATCCTGTGCACACTTTCCTGGGAGCAAGCACAATGGGACTTACTTCTGAGGAGACACGCACAGGATTGTGCTCTAAGCTGGGGAGGAGGACAGAGCAGCTGCACTCAATTGATTGCTTTTGCTGTGATCATGGGGGGAAACGTGAAGGAAATGGGGCAGTAAGAGGGTGAATGAGTGATGGGGGGGATGCTGAGTGGGGAGTTTGAAGGCTGTAATCCTGTGCACACTTTCCTGGGAGCAAGCACAATGGGACTTACGTACTTACATAAACTGACATGAAGATCCTCCCCTTACTAGGGTGGACGGGATCATAAACTGACATGAAGATCCTCCCCTTACTAGGGTGGTCGGGATCATAAACCGACATGAAGATCCCCCCCTTAAAACAAACCAAAACAAAACAAAACAAAAAATTCGTCTTGCGAAGCACGGGTCATAAAAATTTGTTGTGCGAGTCACCAAAAATCGCAAAACGCTTTTGTTCTGTGAGTTTTTCGGTGCGCGAGGCATTCGTTATGCAAGATACCACTGTAATAAGCTTGTGCAGTGAAAAACTTGGCAGGGAAGGGGGGTGGGAGGGAGAAAGACATGATTGTGATTGCTAGCTCTGTCCCCTCTATGTGTCCATATTTTGTGTTGATTATAACAACATAGGGGCTTGTGTAAATGTACAGATTGTGTGATCAGACCTCACATGGCTGGGTAGTTATCCCACATTAATTATGTATGTTAAACATCACAAGACATTTTGGAAGATAGGCGTGACCTGTGAGAGTTCTCTTGCTTTGTAAAATTGAAATGTGGAATGCTATCTACAGTACTTCTAGAGGGGCATTAGAGCAGTATATTTGTTGAAAAGCTTTTTAAATATGTGAGTCTTGTCACATACGGAAAGGGAAACTAACCTATTAATTTATTCTTTTACATCCTCTTTAATCCTATTATTTGCAGAAGATGCCTCTTGACAGAGAGCATTGGCAGTTATTTCTTCTAGGGCTTTTCTTTCTTCTTAAACTGGCTTCCAAATTGATTATTCTATGTAATGTGCAACAGAATTCTCAGACGTGTATAGCTACATCAGGAGTATCTTGTTGAGACATGATGCAGCAGTACATTTAAGCTGCTACCTGGCCAAGGGTATACGTTATGCTAAACTTGTCCCCTAATCTAATGTTGGGGAAGTTTAGAAGGGAGATGTGTCTCTTAACACCTTTTTGCTCCTGGATGTTTCTTTCTCAGCATTTTGTACTGGATGCCTATCTAGATGAAGCACTCGTCTGAAGTAACAAAAATGTTCCTGACTTACGTTAATTAAGATTAATAACAAAGCTAGATGATTTGGGTCAGTCTGGAAGTGGGTTCCAACAGATTGTCATTCTAAAAAGTAGGTCCCAGTGCTAAATGTGTGAGAACCACTGGGCTGAATAGTTGTGATTAGTCAGTACAATGGCAATGAATGCATGAAAAATATTCTTCTCCAGATGACCATCTAAGGTTACTTCTAGACCATGTTTTCATTTTACCGGCTAAAATTATGGGAATGCAAGTTAGAAACTTATAGAAACTAAAAGTTATAGAAGTTAGAAACTTAACCTTTTATTTATTTTAAAACTTGATTAAGCGGCTCTTATTAGTAAAGGGACCAAAAAATGAGTACAGAGAAAATGTATCTTAGGTTTCATGTATGTTAATAACATTGTTCACCATTTCTGTAGAACCATTTCCAGAGCAAATGTACACTGTATTGTTTGTTGTATGGGAGAATTTCCATCTCCTCCCTCTTCCCCATTCAATAAAATGAATTTTAAGGAGAAATGTATGTAACTAGCAGAAGAATTGAGAAGTATCGCTTTTTTCTTGAACTCAGCAATTTCAGACTGGGGATGGAATGCATAATTTTCAAAGCATTGTGTCCGAATAATCAGTGCATTTATGGCCAGAGCTGACTGCATATGTGACAGAATGAAGCATTTATAGTTATGGAGTGCATATAGTTTATTAAAAATATTATACAAAGACATTGTATACTATGCTGTAAAATGGCTCTAAAAGAACATGAATTAACTTTCCAGATAGTTTTATCTTGCAAGATCTGTTTTTCCTGATGGCAAATGTGCAAATTATGCACACAATGGCAAGCTTCTTTTAATTATGTTGTCAGCAATGAGATAGCTGGGGGTAGTGGAACTTTAAGGACCTTTTGGCTTGGGTTTAATGGGATGAATTTTACTAGCCTGTATTCTGAGATTGAAAGCTTTATGTGAAAGATACAGCAACCCTATTTCACTTTATATAGCAGTGGAATCAGGTTCTATGATTTAAAACACTTTTTAAAAAAGTAACAAGTTAAAACGTTTTCTGGTTGGAGCCATACATGGGAAAACAGCTTGGCTGAAAAAAAATGCAATATTCTCACTGTATTGCAGGTAAAGGCAAATCCAAGGTAAAATCTGCAGGTAAAAACAAATTCCAGGACTTTCCTTTTTTTTGTATAGCTTCAAACTATTTGCATACATTTCTACTTTGATTCTGAGCTTACAGAGAAGGTACCCAGCCTCTCACAGAAGTGATTTTGAGAGGAATTTTTTTTGGTTTTTTTGGGTTGGGAACTCAGAAACTAAAGAGCTCAACAATCAGCATACTTGAATGCCAGCCAAGACACTAAACTGGCAGCCTTCCACTCCCCTATCGATGTGAGTAAAATGTACACACACTGACTTGAATCAAGGCATGCAGCATTTATAAGCAAAGGCTTCAACTTTTTCAAGTTATATGGAATCTGGGGAAAGGGATGTATGTGTGCCTGTATGCACAATGAAAACAGAAGGAATTATTCATGTTTAGTTCCCCACCACATACCAGGTGAAGTTCCACACTTAAAATAATGTTGCAAAGCTATGCTCCCATTTTCAGAGAGCAGTTAGTCATGCCTTCTGTGATTTTAACTATGAAATTCACTTTATTTAAAGAGCCATCTTATTTTGTAGTGGTGGTAGATTCCTGGAAAGTAATACACTTTTTGTACAGGACTGCATGCAGTGAACTAAAAACTGTACAGAATATGGCGCAACAAAATTTTTGTTAGTTTGTGGGCTTAGGATTACAGTGGTGCCTCGCATAACGAATGCCTCGCGCACCGAAAAACTCGCAGAACGAAAGCGTTTTGCGATTTTTGGTGACTCGCACAACGAATTTTTATGACCCGTGCTTTGCAAGATGAATTTTTTTTTTGGTTTTGGTTTGTTTTAAGGGGGGATCTTCATGCCAGTTTATGATCCCGTCCACCCTAGTAAGGGGAGGATCTTCATGTCAGTTTATGTAAGTACGTAAGTCCCATTGTGCTTGCTCCCAGGAAAGTGTGCACAGGATTACAGCCTTCAAACTCCCCACTCAGCATCCCCCCCATCGCTCATTCACCCTCTCACTGCCCCATTTCCTTCACGTTTTCCTCCATGATCACGGCAAAAGCAAGCAATTGAGTGCAGCTGCTCTGTCCTCCTCCCCAGCTTAGAGCACAATCCTGTGCGTGTCTCCTCAGAAGTAAGTCCCATTGTGCTTGCTCCCAGGAAAGTGTGCACAGGATTACAGCCTTCAAGCTCCCCACTCAGCACCCCCCCCTTTTTGAAATCCTCTGTACAGTATGTATGCCTTTAAAGAGCACTTAATAAACACTTTGTAAACCAAATTTGACTTTGTTCTGACTTTTCTTGCCCATAGGAACGCATTAATTAAATTTCAGTGCATTCCTATGGGAAAACGCGCTTCGCAAAACGAAAAACTCGCATAACGAAAGGACTCGCAGAACGAATTAATTTCGTTATGCGAGGCACCACTGTATATGGAGAACATGGGTTTTGGCAGAACTACCTCTTGAAATTGTTTATCTTCTGGTAACCTCAACTCACAGGGTCAATTTGACAAGTATAATACTGTGATTTTCCAAGCAGCTTCTCAGAATTACTGCACAGCACACAGCAATAAGTAGTGACAGAGGAAATCAATTTCTAAAATATATTCAGTACCCAAGGAAATATTATTCAGATCTCTCATGCTGTCAGAGGTGAATAACTTTGGGCGCAATCCCAACCATCTCTATATTTTTAGGCTTTCAAATTATTGATGATATGAACAGACAATCAGTTACTTTATTTCATTAGTCCAATATAGCTTGCAGGGTGTTGAATTGTTGTTGCTCTCATAGTTTCATTTCTGTTACACATCTGGCAGCCCAATCCTACGCGTTGAGTGCCACTGGCAGCACATTTGTTCCACCAGTGGAGTTGGCAGGATCCAGGTGGAAGTGCTTGGATCTTGGCAGCTCCTTGACCCAGCCTAACATGGCACAGGCCATAACTGAGTTGGCAGCCAAGGCGTGAAGGGCCATCAAGGATGCTTCAAAGTCCCTCTTTGCCATAAGTCTTTGTGGGTTAGGATTGGAAACAATAGGGCAGCATCTTGGGAGAACGTATGTAATTTGATTCAGATATTGTATGTATTCAAGATCTTACTATCTGTACTTCTGTGATAGTACAAACCTTCTAAAAACCAGAATATTTTCTTCCAAAGGAGACTTCCAAAATTCTCCTTTCTTCACTCCTTTCTGGTGTGAAAGTTTATGGAGCTAGTTGTATGCATGTTTTTGCATCAGTATTTTTTGATCCTCTGGTAAACTATCCTTTTTAATCCTAGGTTAAAATGTTTGAGTCAAATTTAATTAACATTTGTAAGTGTGGGTGGAATACATTTGCTTTGGTGAGATTATGGGTTTGAGAAGATATATATGTAGTTGCCACAGACTTAAGTGATGATCCTCTACATTCATCTTGAGAGTAAAACTATGCTCTTAATTTAACTGGATCACTGGGTGAGATATTGGAAGTGTTTCCCTGTTACAATTACCCACACAGAAAATCACAGCATTCTTGAAATGAATACTCCTATTGCCTAGTCATTTGTCAGACAAGCTTCTTACTAACAACTTGTAATTATACAAGCTAATCTGTTGGCATGAGGCAACACCCTTGTTTCAGAAGTCTGCCCAGAAAGGACATGTTTTGTGTATTTAGAAATATACTTTGCTTGAATTGCGCCTAATGGCTGTTGATTTCACATTCAATGGGATCAGTAAAATAATACCTTTATTACAACTAAGCAGTGTTCACAATGCACTATGTGAGCTTCCAAGCTGTACTAATTCTTCCTCAGATTGGAAGTTCAAAAAAAATTAAAATTAAAAAGAAAGAACTTCAAGAACAATAAAAAGGGCTGCAGAGAATAGAAATGTTTGAATGAGAGCATGTTGTTGAACCCGTCAGTATGTTGTTGGCATCCTTCAGTCTTGGAAGACTATGGTATCGCACTCTGAATGGTGGTTCTGGAACAGTGTCCTCTGCAGTGCGTGAAGCCTGGGTAAAGTAGGTATGGAGGATAGACTGTTTCCCATGCAGCAAATCCCCCCTCTCCACATCTCTGAAATGGTCCAATGGAAAGGCAGAAGCCAATACAGTTGGTTCCAATGGCTTCGCAGGAGTTGCCAGAACATGACTGTGTTCAGCCGTGAACTGCCTCAGGGACTCCGGCTCTGTAATATATTGTCACCCATCAGTATATTGTTCACTTTTAACATGAAATTGCACTAACTGGTCCGTCCGTCCCCCCCAAAAAGTGAAATGTATTTTGACAATGTTGTTGACTACTCCCAGGACACAACCTGGTCCCTAGACACGCAGCCAAACAGCAGCAGCTTTGCTCATGGCATCCGCAGAAAGCCTTCTGCCCTTACTTTATCCTCTATATCTGCAGTACTACGATCCTCTGGCTCACACCCAATTTTTTAATCTCTATAGTGAGACAGCTGGGCCTATCACCTGTGGTGGCAGTTTCTAGAGCAAGAGAAATGTTGAGTCTTGTACCTGAGGCTTGGTTGTCTAGAGCAGCTATTTTCAACCACTGTGCTGTGGCACACTGGTGTGCTGCAAGTGGTCCACAGGTGTGCCACAGGAATTTGGGGGAAGGTCATTTATTAAAAGGGCCAATGGGAGATGTGAGCCCCCACTGGCAGCATGGTGTGCCTTGTCAATTGTCAAAAACCTGGTGATGTGCCTTGACCATTTTAGTGCCTTGTCAGTGTGCCGTGAGATGAAAAGGGTTGAAAATTACTGGTCTTAGAGCAATAAAATTGCTGAGCCTTGTACCCAAGGCCACGATTTCTAGAGCAAGAGAATTGCTGGGCCTTGTACCTGAGGCTTTGCTATCTATAGCAACAGAATTGCTTAACCTTGTACCTGAGGCCTGTATTTCAGTAACAAGAGACCTTCTTGGCCATCTTCTCACTTTGGAGACCTCTGCCTCCTCCGCCAATCTCCTTGAACCCCAAGGCTTCTGCATCTGCAAAGACTCCATCCCCTGCTAGTCTCCTTGCACTCTAGTCCACTGCATTGTCCACTCCTGGGTCTACACAGGTTCCCACTGTATGCTTTCCAGAAGTAGGCAATATGAGGCAAGAATATTTAGAGGGGCTAATCTCTGGAATTGCACTTATACTGCTGCTTCTGTGCCTGTATTTGGAAAGTTTGCAAAACAGCCAGTAGGAGGGCCTGGGAACTTCTCCCTTTTGACCATGCAGTCAACAACTTTAAAACCGGCTTTAAGGCCTTCAGGAGGCAACATTTTAAAGAAATGGGTGGAGAAAACTTCCAATTGACTGTGTGTCTTTTGTTCTGAACTTCCATGTTTTTGAATTTATCCAGAGGTTTTCTTTCCTCCTCCTGAGGTACAGTTGTGGCATCTTATAAAACCCTTCTCTCTCTAGCTACATAAGAACATAAGAAAAGCACCACTGGGTTAGGCCAAAGGCCCATCTGGTCCAACTTCCTGTATCTCACAGTGGCCTACTAGATGCCTCAGGGAGCACACAAGACAACAAGAGACTTGCACCCTGTTGCCCTCCCTTGCTTCTGGCGATCTGAAGTAGCCTAATTCTAAAATCAGGAGGTTGCACATATCCATCACAGCTTGTAATCCATGATGGACTTTTCCTCCAGAAATTTGCCCAATCCCCTTTAATAGGCATCCAGGCCAGATACCATCACCGCATCCCGTGGCAAGGAGTTCCACAGACTAATTACATGCTGGGTAAAGAAATATTTTCTTTTGTCTGTCCTAACTCTCCCAACACTCAATTTTAGCAGATGTCCCCTGGTTGTGGTGTTTGAGAGGGAAAAGAACATCCCCCTATTCACTTTATCCATCCCCTGCATAATTTTCTACGTCTCAATCATGTGCCCCCTTCAGGCACAACTGCAGCAACTGCTCTTCTGCTCTCACAGGAGATCCCAGTAACATGAACAGATGGTGATTCTAGTGCACTGCCTGATGATTTGCATTGGCATCATCAACCAGAACCCCCAAACCTTCTGGCTTCTGGAAAAAGGGAATGGGTTAGGGTGCTGAGCCACATACCATCTCCAGTATCCACCCAGGTTGTCCTGCTTAAATGGCACTACAGTGGGGGCGAAGAGAGACCCCAGCATACTCATCCTTTGCTGTCCTCTGCAGGGGGTTTCCTGACTGGTTTTGATTGGTTCCTAGTGCAATTTTTATGGCATACACTTTGGAGACTTGATTAGGTTATCTCCTTGTTGCTTTACTATGAGTTTGTGTTCCCAGTTGTTCATGCATCTTTGTGCTCCTTGGGGTCTCTCTCTTTCTGAAGTAACCATAAATTTATAATTAGATAAGGATGTTGTTTTAGATGTGGTGTTAAGAGTTGTGCAGGGGCATATGGGTCATTACCAAAAATATTGTAGTTGGCTGAGTAGCATCTCAGTAGTGACTGGATAAGAAGGCTTTGTTACTCTCAAAGTAATCTCTTAAAGCGGCATCTGCTAGCTTCATGAGACAGAACCAAAAATATTCTCCACCCCAATCCCAAGATCTCAACTGTATCTTTCTGTAACTTTTTCACACTCGTTCAGGTAACTGATAAGACGTTATGACTGATTTTGCACCTCCCCATTTCTAATTCAGAATATGTCCAATTTAAATGAATTATTTTGAAATAATTCTTAAAGAACTTGTTTTTAATTCAACCCTCATTCCAGATTGAGTCTCATCACGTTCCTGATAATGCAGTCAGAAGCATGCCAGGAGGCTTAGCAGACTTCCTACCATCCTTTCCCTCACCCTGTTTACTAAAGATAAGGAAAATTATTTGGCCTAGAGTTAGAGTGCCTATATGTTTTAATTCCACTTTTTTCAAGCCCTGCACCCTCACTACTGATAAATGCAGCCTTCAGCCCAATCCTACCTAACTCCACGTGCAGTGATGCAGTGGTGCCAGCATGGTGTCTGCTGTATCCTGTGGGGAAGTTTTGGCATGTTGAGACCTTCTTGGGGCAAGGGAACATTTATTCTCTTGCACCGGGATAAGTGTCAGCTGTTGCCATGGATCAGCTCTATAGCTGGCACAAGTCCACATTGACCTGTGAAAGTAAATCAAGCCTGGGAAGAGGGTTTAGGATTCAGTGGACACCACTGCTACTGAACCCTGGTCTGATCAGCTCTCCTTCCCACCCCATCTCCTGCCCTTCTGCCCCAAACTCATCTTTGCCTGAATCAGATGGCAATAGTGGAGCTAAATTTAATTGCCCTGTCCTGGTGAGCTACTTTTGGTCCTGACTCTGGATGTGCATGCACATGATATGATATGACTGACTTTCATGAAAGGGATTGTATGATTTTGGGAAAGGAGGGAGGGGAGCTACCCAAGGCCTGAGAAACCCCTCCCTTCCCTAAGTCCCCTGACATATGCAGAAGGCTTGGAGAAGTTTTTCTGTCTTGTTGGCTGCACTATGGAGAAGAAAGAGTAGGAAAGACTTTCCTGTTTCTTATCTTCTCTGAACCATAACCCATAAGCCAGGAGAGTGGCAGATTTGCTCCTGGCAGCAGGGCCTAGGAGAGGGGGGTAAAGGGGGTAATTTGTACCCTGGTCCAAAGTCAGAAAGGGGGCCCAGGAGCCAAAGGAGAGGGCCCAGGAATTTCCCGGAATCATACATTTTCCAGTCTCACCCATACTCACTGCCCACGTGGGATGCTGGGGGAATTACCATGGACACATGGCAATGACTACTGCCACAAGCCATACATACCAGGCCCAGGAATGCATACATTCCTTAACAGTATCACATCTGGAAAGAAACTGACCTCCTAAAATAGCTCTTTGGTTTGTGGATCTGTTTACTATGAAGGAGTGTAGAGAAATTCAGCGACACAGCTGTGGGACTACTGCAGTCAGTTTGGTGTACACGTACATTCTAGTGCAGGGGTCTCCAAACCCTGGCCTGGGGGCCAGATGCGGCCCACGGCAAGCCTCTATTCAGTCCGCAGTCAGCTTATTGTCTCCTGAAAGCCTCTGGCCCACTCAACTGAACATGACCAGTGCTGTGCTCTGGTTGTGTCTGGATGGTGTTCTGAGGGCCTAGTCATTCATTCAGTCACTCATCTAAGTTTCATCTCTAATTTATTTATTTAAACTTTATATTTACATTTTTTTTATGGCCCCCAACACCATACCAGATATTTGATGCGGCCCTCTGGCCGAGAAGTTTGGAGACCCCTGTTCTAGTGTGAGCTTAAATACAATGATACTACTCTCCTGCAATGATTTTCTATATTTGAAAGATTTTAGAGAGACTTAGGAGTATGTGTCTGTAACTAGCTGCCAACGCCAGGCAGGCAGGTAGACCTGAGCTCTGCATTGGGAAGTTTGGTAGACCTGGGCTCCAAAGACTATTTCGGCTGTTGCCACTTTCCCCCAACCTGCTTTGCCCCCATTCTGCCCACCCTCATTGCCACCCCCACTCTGTTTCACCCCCTCCCTCTTTGGGATGGGGCCCAAAAGAAACTTTGTACCCCCTGATAAATTTCCTCTCAGAGGCCTTGCCTGGCAGACTGGACTGTGGATTTGTGGGCACCTCTCTGGGAGGTGGGGGGGGCCATAGGAGAGGGCCCAGAAATTTCCTGGAATTTTACATTTTCAAGAATGTACATTCTTGAATCTTACATTTTCAAGAAGCCTGCCTGTTGTATAAAAGCAGCTGGTCATGGCATAAACTAACATCACCTGCCACACAGAATTATTGTGGGACTAAAAGCTGAGGTTCAAATACTGATCTTAGTTTATTGTTATATGAGCAACAGACATATGAAACAAGTAAATATCCAGAATTATGTCTGAATCATAACTAGCCTTAGTCCATTGGAAAGGGTAAGCTGAGAGGAATCCAATGACACCAGAATGGTCCCGATCTGATGAACGCAGCCCCCCAAAACGCCCAAGAAGGAAGTCCCTCCCTCTAAGCTGATGAATGTGTTGAGCCCTATAGAAATCGAAACTAAGCTACACGTTGCGTTTACTTGCGAGTAAGCAAACGTGCCTTGGCTGGTGGTCAGAATAAGAGGCCACCAGAATAGTTCCAATCTGATTAAAGTGGATGCTCGAGAAGACAGCCCCCCCCCCCCCAAAAAAGAACAAAACAGAGTCTTCAGCTGGTAAGGTAAATTTTTTCTATTTTAGACTTGTAAAACCAGGTTGGTCCTGACAATAATCTGGTTTAAATATAAGAACTTAAATTGGACTGGGCACTGGGTAGAGCTGAAAATCTTACTGATTTTTTTTGTGCCGGGGGTGTTATAGGCTACAGAGAAAATTCACTTGGTGGAACAGAACTGGCTTCCCCTTATTTGTTTTTCTTTAATTATTTATGATTATTATTTTAATTTGCTTGATGATGTAACTTTTGGCCATGACATCACTTCTGGTGGGTCCCGGACAGATTGTCATTCTAAAAAGTGGGTCCTGGTGCTAAAAATTTGAGAACCACTGCCTTAACTCAAAATGGACCAATGAGACATCCTCGTGGGGGGGGGGGCTCTAGTGACCAGGTAATTGTAACTTTTAGAATCAATACCATCATGTTATATACCATTTGATGCAGAATTTCCTCCATTGCTTGTTGGGAAATATTCACTGCATTTGTTTTCTGGCCATTATTATTATTCATTTCATGATATGACTATTACTATCTCAGTCTCACCTACCTCACAGGGTTGTTGTGAAGACAGAATAAGGGTAGGAACCATGCACATCAGCCTGAGCTTCTTAGAGGAAAGATGGTATAAAAATGTGAATAATTAATTATGTTGTATGGGATGACAAAAATTAATGGGCCCCAGGTGTCAGATAACCTACTGGCGAAGACAAAGAGCAAATGTAGAATAGAGGCACAAGGTATTCAAGATGCCTTGGATCATGAATAGTATTTGTAGAATGAGTGCATAGTATACAAATAGCAGTAGCATCCCCAGCAGCAGCATATGCCTAGTTAGAACGCTGTTGCCTCTGTGGTGCAATGGTGCGTTCTTTGCTTTCACAGGAGTGGCCTCCTTCATTTCTTCCTGCTATTGTGTTTGCTTTTTAGGAATGTTGAATGAAAATAAACAGGTTAATCTGGGCTGGCCAGACTACCTCACTACCTCATTGCATAAAAGTCATGCCATGACATTGTCCAGCCAGTAAGGAATAGAATAGGCCTGTCATTCCGTGGGCATGGCTGTCTCTGCAGCAGTAAAATCACACAAAGCTATAAAGCCTGAAATAAATGTTAATGTAATGTACTTGAGAAGTCGCTGCCACTCCCTGGTATCTTTGCAGTTGTGTTGCCTGTCAGTGCTGGAAAGTTCTATATGATTCGGCCTTTAGTCCCATTAAACTCATTGGGGCTGATTTCTGAGTAGGCATGCCTAGGATTTTACTTTTTTAACAGTAAAAAATGAAAGAGGACCAAAAGTGGGACTGCAAATATTAGCCTCTTCGTGCCTTTGAAAGACCATGTGCATTATCTGATAAGGGCTTTGGGGGTAGGGATACAGAGAAAGATCCTGCAGGAACAGGTGAGAGATATGCTTTACTATATATGGTAAATAGCCACATTATGTAAGCAATGCCTTTTAGTACCATTAGAACCACCAAGGCCTTTGGTAAGTAGGAACAGAAGGAACATTAGTTTGGTATGTTGTTGTACTTTCTGATGTTTCATGAGATAGTTTCCCTCCCACTGTCTGGGTGAATTGTGAAATCTTCCTAACAGTACTGCCTAACAAAAATCACTAAGAAGGAAATAACACAAGCCTATGCATGTCTACTCAGAGGTAAGTATCTCTGAGTTTAATGGAACGTACTCCCACGTAAGCCTGTATAGGATTGCAGCCTTAAGCATTTCTGCATTTTCTTGACATGAAACAAATATTGTCACTTTTGTGATTAGCACATTGTGGGACTTTCAGATGAAGACGCTTTTTTCTTTAGAGCGCTTGCTTATTTTTCTGATGTTATAAGGGCTCATGGGAACGGCTTGGTTGCACACTGTTTTCCTAATCCTGAACTTTACTGAGGTTTCAGTGTTAGCAGCTGACTGCAATTCCCATAGTGCATTGACAGGATAATCTCATGTGATTGAGAAGGGATTCAATGGGTATAGTTTTACCCTCTTACTTGAGGTAAGAACATAAGAACATAAGAACAGCCCCACTGGATCAGGCCATAGGCCCATCTAGTCCAGCTTCCTGTATCTCACAGCGGCCTACCAAATGCACCAGGGAGCACACCAGATAACAAGAGACCTCATCCTGGTGCTCTCCCCTACATCTGGCATTCTGACTTAACCCATTCCTAAAATCAGGAGGTTGCGCATACACATCATGGCTTGTACCCCATAATGGATTTTTCCTCCAGAAACTCGTCCAATCCCCTTTTAAAGGCGTCTAGGCTAGACGCCAGCACCACATCCTGTGGCAAGGAGTTCCACAGACTGACCACGCGCTGAGTAAAGAAATATTTTCTTTTGTCTGTCCTAACCCGCCCAACACTCAATTTTAGTGGATGTCCCCTGGTTCTGGTATTATGTGAGAGTGTAAAGAGCATCTCCCTATCCACTCTGTCCATCCCCTGCATAATTTTGTATGTCTCAATCATGTCCCCCCTCAAGCGTCTCTTTTCTAGGCTGAAGAGGCCCAAACGCCGTAGCCTTTCCTCATAAGGAAGGTGCCCCAGCCCCGTAATCATCTTAGTCGCTCTCTTTTGCACCTTTTCCATTTCCGCTATGTCTTTTTTGAGATGCGGCGACCAGAACTGGACACAATACTCCAGGTGTGGCCTTACCATCGATTTGTACAACGGCATTATAATACTAGCCGTTTTGTTCTCAATACCCTTCCTAATGATCCCAAGCATAGAATTGGCCTTCTTCACTGCCGCCGCACATTGGGTCGACACTTTCATCGACCTGTCCACCACCACCCCAAGATCTCTCTCCTGATCTGTCACAGACAGCTCAGAACCCATCAGCCTATATCTAAAGTTTTGATTTTTTGCCCCAATGTGCATGACTTTATACTTACTGACATTGAAGCGCATCTGCCATTTTGCTGCCCATTCTGCCAGTCTGGAGAGATCCTTCTGGAGCTCCTCACAATCACTTCTGGTCTTTACCACTCGGAAAAGTTTGGTGTCGTCTGCAAACTTAGCCACTTCACTGCTCAACCCTGTCTCCAGGTCATTTCTCCAGGTAGAACAATTCCCATCATGCCTTGACCTTTCCCATTAAAAGGTCACCACAAAAACTTGGCTTACTGCAAAAAGTATGCCCCCCCCCCCCAAGTGCTGTGCCTCTTCTTGTGAAATGTTACAGCAAAATGTCAGGGCTTCAAAATTTTGAGAGATTTGAAGTAGAAAAAAATTTCAAATACCTGAATCAAATTGCTGAATATTTCAGAAAATGAAATGAATTCACCCCAAGAATTTCAGGTTTAAAAAAGGGAAAAGAAAAAGAGACATTTCAGTTCACCCCAGCTGCATTTACAAGATGCTGCTGAACTGTTGGGGAGTCTGGAACAGCATTTGAAGGAATGACTCTTTTGTAATAATTCATTTGAAGATATAATAACTCTAACTGGTTGAATATGTTGAATTACTGGCAACAAAGATTATTACATAGGGGCCGTAGCTGTGGATCCCATATCCACAAATCCAGGTATCATCTCTGGGGGCGCTTCCCTGGGTCTTCTAATGCCTTATAAGGCATTAAAAATCTCACTTCTGGTTTCTCCGTGAAACCAGAAGTTGCGTTTTTTCAACCTCTTAGCTAAGTCTGAGCCCAGCAGAGGCCACAATGGACATCCGCGGCCTCTGCTGAGCTCAGGAAGCCGGGCTCCCTCTCCTCCGGAGGGTCCAGGTCACAGGGACAATTGTTTGCCCATATCCGTGGTTTTGGCTATATGGGGGGTTCCGGAACAGAACCCCCGTAGGTAAGGGGGCACACTTGTCCAAAATGGTTATTATAATGATAATTTTGAACATTTAGTTCATTTGTCCTCTCCACTGTAATGTTCAAAACCTGCCATGTATCACTTAGTTTTTGTGTAAGAATCAAAAGGGACAAGCTCTTATTTTGTAAAGCATCTCCCTCATTATTAGTCAATCAAGCATAGCCTATTTTGCAAAAGCTGCATCCAAAGTAGACATTTTGATATGTGGCAATTAAATGAAATAGAAATTGTTTTAAAAGAATGAGGTCACATGTGTTCAGGATTTTGCCCTTTTCATGGCATTAAATTTTAAAATACTGTAAACAGACATAATCTGCAATGATTCTCATTTATTCAAGTGCATGCCTGCCAATTCACTTTTATGGATCACTTTTTTCCCTGTTGCTCTTGCAACAAGGAATATAAAGCCATCATGCAGCTTGTGACACCTGCTTTCAAACTAATTAATAATTTCTTCAGGTCTGACAGCCAGACCTGTACAGACCTTGCTGCAGTGCGTTCAAATCTTGACAAGCTTCAGGGTAATAAATAATGTCATAATAGCTTTCCTGTAATGCTCAGGAAGTGTGTGAGGTACTACAAGTGAGATTAATACTGTAGAGGAAAATGTTTGTGGTTGTGCTGTATTGAAATTAAATATACTTTACTATATCCAGATTAATATCTACTGTATTAATGTAGCATTACATAGTCATAACACCATAATAATATTATTGTAGTGTTCAGGATGTGTGTGGTAGTATTGTAAAAAGGTTTAGTTCTGCATTCTTGAAGAAAGTTACAAGGAATGCAAAACGACGCTATTTGGGTACATCAGCCTGTGCAGAAAGGGTTGTTTCTCTGCTCTGCATAATCAAGAACATGTTTTATAAAATGCTGTATTGGCAGGAAGGCAGTGATACCACATTGCCTGAATTACCTTTGTAGAGGAGTGTTGATCAGTGCCACATGCATATTCTGTCCTCTGCTTGGCATAGCATTGCGCTCACCAGAGACTGAAGGAGTAGCTCGTTTGCAGCTCGTAATTGACAGCATTGTTAATATTCATTGTTTGGTGGTTTCACACAGCACTTTACATGAGTTTGTGTTTAAACTGGTATGTAAAGCAAATTTAAAATACACACTGCCTGTAACACACACTCTATTTTCTGTTTGCATTCTACCCCACATTAATAATAGTTGCACTTGGTACCCTTAGTTCTTGATATATTCAGAGGCACTTCGAACAGGATCACAAAATTCATTATCAAGACTTCCCCTCTCCTACCTACAAGCCACTTGTATAGTTTATGTAGATTGACAAAGTCAGCAGCAGGTAAATTCAGTACAGAGCAGAGCAGGGGGAGAAGCCTGCTCAAGACTCACTGAGTCATTTCTAAAGATTTTTTTTCTGATAATACAAGTCTCTTCTGGGAATTTGTAACTTTCACATTTATTTCATTAACTGCAAGGGTAACCAGTGCTATTAAGTATACAGTACTGTATTCAGTACTCTTTAGAGATCAACTGTGTAGTCAAAGGAAGCATTTGCAGGAATAGGTAATCTGATTTCAGATTTTGCAGTTCTCTATGTATGAATCTGTGTTGGGAGCTTTCTGGCTGTGTTCCTTATGCATATCAAGGAAGGTTTTAGCAAGCATCTGCTATGTTTTCTGTACATATAGATTTCAAGCAGTCTGTCTTTGCCTCTTCTGAAACCTATATCACTGTGCTTTATAAAGTTCATCAATAACAAATGAGAGCTGCTAGTCTTCTATTTTAGTCATGTTTGACTTTGAAAGTAGAGTCCATTGATTTCTGTAGAGCCTACTTTTGAAAAGCAAATTAAGTTTCCAGCCTTAATTAACAGCATAGTTTATTCTTAAGATTGGTTAAACCCCACATCTTTGATTTCCCTAATCTTGCCATGGCATTTGTGAAGTAATCATACTGCTGTGAAGTAATTATATGTGCATTTACAACTGGAAGTAGAGCAGAGCTCTGTGTTACAAGTGAGCATGTTCAGCAATTAACATAGTTTCTCATGCATTTTCTGGGAAAGATAATTGCTTTTCAACAGAACTGTAACTGCTGTGCTATTGTTTTTGGTAAATTCCTGTGTTTTTACTTATTATCCCTTAGAAATTTAACTTTTGATTTCCATGAAAGTGAGAATATGGGCCATTGAAGTTTTTGATAGATATTACTGACTCTCCCATCTCCATTTATATTTTCAACTATTGATTCCACTTGTCCATAGTTTATGACAATTCTGGTAAAAATTGCACATGTAGCAATGCCCCAATGCTATCCCCCCACCATTGGTGCCAATGCAGCCACGTCATTGAGGTGCATGCTGCATCCAATGGTGGGAAAGCAATCAGGAGGGTAGGCCCCTTGATGGCCCATGGGTCTCTTCAGAGAGAGTCTGAAGAGGAGGTAGTGTGGGTCAAAACAAGGGGGATATGATCTGGTATGTGCATTTGCTGCTGAGATTCACCCCCTCTGGCCCACTCCCTGCCTCCTGTCCTCATAACATGACAACTTACCAAGGGAACAGAGTCTGTAAAAGCCATTGCCACATGCATCTCGTCACTCTTCATTTGTGGCAGTGGCCTGGCAGTATGTAACAGCAGCTCAGGTTTTGTGCTCTCATAAAGTGCCTGCACTGCTGGATCATTAGTTCTGACAGCACAGGGCAGTCATTGGATTGGGCTGTAAAACACTGTAATGAACCCTTGAGAATCTTTCTCCAGCTATTGACAAAGAACTGACCCTGTTCACAGGTGTCATGAAGAGCAAGGGTGGCTTCCAGTGACCACCTGCTGATCTAGGGCAGTACAGTAACAGGCACGCACTCCCTTCCCATTCCCCACTTTTCCACTGGGTTTGGACGTGCAGCTTAGCGAGACAGGACTCGGTAGTTTTAGTCCTCTGCCACCAGCCCAAGATATCTGGTTCTCAGAGGGGTTTCCTGGGCAAAACCCCTCCCCAATAATAGTTTTCCAGGTTTTTATTGCACCCACTGTGACAGTAGTGCCTGCAGAACAGGGACGCTGACAAATCCACTGAGCCTAGAACATGGCAAGGGTTTTAAGCTAAGAGGTTTTATTAACAGATGAGTTGAGAAAAAACAATATAATCAGGCTTGGTTGCTCACATATAAATGTCCACTAAAAGGTGCTGGCCCTGCAGAAAAGTCTCCTACATGCAGGCCCTGCTGAACTCGAGGCCAAGAACCTGGATCACAACACAGCCTAGCCTGAGCTGAGGTAACCAAGAGCTCCTAACATTTGGAAGGGGAGGACAGACTAACATAAATGTAACCTAATGGTCTCTGGCTATTACTTAGTCTCTGTCTATGTGACTGGGACCTCTGCCCGGCGGTCTTCCACTCTAATCCCCAGAGAGCAGGTTCTCTCTGTCTTTCTCAGTCAGAAGTGCACAGGAAAGAGAAAGAGAGCATCTCTTCAGACCGGGTGACCTTTTTCCTTATCACCATCCACTGGCTCTCTGCTTGGCTAGCTCCCTTGGAATCTGAAGCACCTCAGAATTAGAGGGAAAATCCTCCACATTGAACCACAACTGCTTTATCATGATAGGTTATTTTTTTCCTGGTTTAAATGTCTTGTCCCCCCTTCTCCCACAAAGTGGGTTTTTATAGATGATCCTCTTTCACTTGCTTATGCCAAATGATGACCCAGTATACCTTGTGAGTAGATTCAGGCATAGTCCCATAATATGATGTATAGCCCTACCTTTCTGCCTTCTTGCTTGCCCACCCATTCAGTTCTCTGCCTTCAGAAGCAAAGAAATTGCCTTGTATACAAGCCAAGTATTCTTATCAATTTCACTTCTAGAGTGTCTTGTTGGTTTTTTTAAAAAGAAGTGCTCTCCAACCCTGGTATAAACACACAGTCTTTCAAATGAACAAGAAAACTATTTAAAGTGCTTGATGGCTGGGAATGTTGGAGGGACATATCCAGGGGAGTAGCATAATTATAGTCCTGCTGTACTCTTTTTTCCTCCGCTGAACGTTTTCCCCGCTTTTTCCCATTCCCTCTTACTTAAGCATAAAAATCATTGTATTTGGAGTAGGGGCTTTTTCCTTCTTCCACCCTCTCTTTTGATAATTGCCAAAGAGACAATTCCATGCAGTGAGAAGAGGTCACAATATTAAAAACAACAACAACAACCAAACATCTTTTTGGAAAGTCGTTCCCAGATGTCTGTAGCTCATGGCACACTGTGACAAGGCGCTGAAGTTATCAAGGCACACCATCAGTTTCTTGACAATTGACAAAGTGGACAGTGCTGTTGGTGGGGGGCTCACATCCCCCAATGGTGCTATGAATAAATGACCCTCCTCCAAACTCCCATGGAACACCTGTGGACCATTCATGGCGAGGCAGTATGCTGCTGGCTTAGGCTTTGATTACCAAGGCATTTAATTCAGGCGATTGTCTTTCAGTGCTAAGATGACAGCATCCCAGAGGAACAAAGAAAGTCATAGTTTTGTAGGAAAAGTGTTTAGAGTGCTTCCTTACAAACCATGCTGTGAAATTAGTTCTTTGGCACATTTACTTGGGTGTGAGAGAAATGAAATTAATGCTGGGAGTTGCCTGGGCTTACTATAAGAATCTGCTTGCAGACTTTGCTCAGAGCAGAGCAAATGAGCAGCAGAATGTGTGTGATATATGGACAGCAGGGCAGTGAGTAGTGGTTTGAACTGCAAATGTCATACTGATAAAATGCAAGGTGGCACTGGATTTGTGAGGCGTTATCTCCCTGTTCAGCCTTATGTAGCATCTTTCAAGGCTGGCCAGTTGGAGACAAATGTTAGAGAATATGTATTGATAATGCCTTCATTTGAGTATAAAGGCTAGGAGCATGCCTTATTACTCTTACAGAGAAGTGCTTTTGCTCCATTGGTCTCAAGCCTCCCTACATAGCAGGCCATGCATCCCAGTACACTTCCCTTTGGTTTGTCCTCAACACCTTGACTTTTTCAGAATATATGGCAGTTGTGGCCAGTTGCTTTCATCAACATGGAATTTTTTACATCGACGACAACTGCTCTAGTCTTCACCAACATCTCTATCAAGGCTCTTCATTTGCTCAAAAACTTCATACTTGTCAAGGCATAATCTCATTTTCTTCCCTATCAGTGCACTCAGTTAATTGAGGCAGTTTGGGACTCCTCTCGAATGTGTGCCTTCCTGCCCTGAGACCATGCAAGGTGTTTCTGCATCTTGCCGCCTGTGTGGCATGCTCTTCTCATTGCCATAGTAATGCTTACAGTACTTTTAATTTCTGTCCTTCCAAAGTGGCTTTTCTTTTGTTTTCCAATGTGCTGGTTAGGAAGGAAGGTACACATGGGTCCTATTTTATTTCTCTCAGCACAGAACTATTGACACATTAGAAGCAAAAGAAAAACAGCAGCATAGGATCTATTTAAATCTGAGAAGAGGGTGTCATTCTGACTCACAGTATGCCTGAAATCACCATAGACACTTGCCTATAAGTCAATCTCACAGATAAGACAAAGGCAGGTTTTGAGCCAAAAATCATGAAATTTTATATGACCCTCGGAGAAGTTGGGAGGAGGTTAAACTTAGGGGAGTGTCTGACTATAATTTTGTCTGATTTTATCCGAGGCCAGATCCTGAAAAATAACTTACCAGTGATTGTTACCTAAAAACTGAATAGTCTCTAATTTTTAAAAAAATATGGTAAAAGTTCATAAGATATGTTTTTATTTATTAACTTTTTTTCTGGTATTCACAACCTTTTTGTAAACACTATCAGAGAAAGTACACTGAAAACAACATACTAGTAGAACCATGAATCAAATCCTCTTTAAGGTGCCTGGTGTGTTAAGCCAGAAGCTCTGCATATAACATACAACACATAACTGGGAGTGTGCACAGTGAAGAGACAAGCAACAAGGAATGACTGTGAGCAAGTAAGTGCAGCTACGCATAGCTGCAACCTGTTTTATTCAGAAGTAAACCCATTGCTTTCCATGGGTGTCATTGTTAAGTAATGGTACACTGAATGTAGTGTGGCACTCGTTTCAGATGAAAATGAGGATTACGTCCTGATCTCTGCCAAACATTTAAAAAAACCAGTCCTCTGCCAAACAATTGCAAATGGAACGAGGGTGCAGAAGGGTCTGCTAAAGAGGCTTTTCTTAAATGGAAGCCCTGGCTTCCTTTTTTTCCCCAGGAGGATAATGAAAGGTTAACTTTGGCTGGAACTGCCTTGAAGCCTGGTTGCCATGGAGATTGATTGCCCTGTCATTATCTCTGCTGCATGATGTGCCTGAAACAGCCCTGATCCCCCAGTAACCTCACAGATAAGGCAAGGAGGTGATTCACACTTCATTTGTTGGCAGAAATTTCTCGCCTTATAGGTAAATATCTAAGGTATTTCTTCTGCATATTGTGTCAGGCACAGAATCAGTATTGTGAACCTTTAATCCAGAAGCAGGGAGATGTATCTACAGGTTCTTTCAGTGCTCAAAACTAAAATGATTCGTGTTTTATTTCAAAAATGCTGTATCCAGTTATCAAGATAGATTTCATGAATAGCATTGTGAGCCATTTTAGAAATCTGATTATAAGTTCATCTTTCCAAAACATAAATACATGCATGCTTAAGTCAGAGAGGGAAGTTCTTTCCAAGGAAACAAAAATATAGGCTAGGAAGCAGACACCATATAAAACACATCACCTTACAGATACCAAGAGAGCGAAAATTACATGGTCTGTCCCTACACCAATGCTAATGGTAATCATCACCTTGTTTGGTATAAGTTTTTTCCCACCTTGCAACCACTGCAGTTAATTTGTGATGCAGGAATACTGAATTGGGTTTCCATATCAAGGTGTTTTGTTGGTAACCCAAAAATCCTAACAAGGTAGCTCAGTGAGCTTTGTGGTTTCATCTTCTTGGTTAATACATTTCATAAAAGGTCAGAAGGTCTTCAACACTAGCTTCAGATGCAAGGCCAAATTGTGTTTCATAGACTAGTGCCTTATACGCTTTAGAGCTTGGAGCCCTTGCACAGAATCTGTTAACTTGGAGGTTAAGTCAAAGGGAATTTATATCAAAACACTGGTTCTCAGTCTTGAGCTTAAATAAATGTACTTGGCATTGAACAGCCTCCATTGAATCCTGCAACTAATAAGCCATGTTGTGTTTTCACTAGGAAAGCATATTTCTAGACAAGCATTCTTCACATTTTTCCCAGGATTTAGTCATAAAAATCTTGCTGGATGTACTGCAAGTATGAAATGTGTACTTGTCTGATGAAAGGCAGCAATTCTGTTTTGCTGCAGAACTCTCTGTGGAAGCATTTCTTTGCCACAGTCAAATACAATATCTCAAGAACCCAATCTCTTCACCTGCTATTTCAATTTGAATGAATAAAAAGAGTAAGCTGAGCTATATGGATTCTCAAATTGGCTTCCTGGGAACAATTTGGCTTTACAGCAAGTAACTTCATGTGTTCTTAAGAGAGGTCAAGGTATATCATAATTTGCTATTTTGTATAGTAGGACATTTGTACATAAGTTCATATTCCCAAATAACATAACTACTATTGATTTGAAGTTCTTTTTAATGTAGTTTAAGTCAGCGGTGCTGGGAAATTGAAAGAGGGAATAGGTTTGAAGGATAAGAACATAAGAACAGCCCCACTGGATATAGGGCCATCTAGCCCAACTGCCAGTATCTCACAGTGGCCCACCAAATGCCCCAGGGAGCACACAAGATAGCAAGACACCTGCATCCTGGTGCCCTCTGATACGGATCAGTATATTTTGTAACTGGTTATTAGGTGATATTAGATCTCTTTTTTTAAAGTGTGTATTCACAATACACCCTGTGAAATCAAAGGTACTTATTTTTAGCACAAGAGGAAGATAAAGTATACACAACTTTTTTTTAAGTGGCAGAGGCAGTAAAAGTCTTCACTTTTTCGCCAGTCCACCAAATTACAAAATTAAGAAGTATGTATTTTTATCTTTGTATCTGAATACATAGTTGTAGGTTAAGTCATAAATTTCTTCTGCATTTACTGGTAGTGACTAGGGAGAGTGTTGGGGACAGCAACATTGAGCAGGTGCCAAGGGCTTTCAGAAGGGCCCATTGTGAAGTCCTCAGACCACATCCATTTCCGTAGTCCAGGTGTGGCCTACCCATCGATTTGTACAGCAGCATTACAATATTAGCTGTCTTATTCTCCATGCCTTTCCTAATGATCCCAAGCATGGAATTAGCCTTCTTCACTGCCGCGCACATTGGGTCGACATTTTCATCAAGCTGTCCACAAGGACCCCAAGATCTCTCTCCTGATCTGTCTCAGACAGCTCAGAACCCATTAGCCTATATGTAAAGTTTTGAGTCTTTACCCCAATGTGCATGACTTTACGCTTACTTACATTGAAACACATCTGCAATTTTGCTGCCCAGTCTCCCAATTTGGAGAGATCCTTCTGGAGCTCTTCAGAATCTCTTCTGGTCTTCACCATTCGGAAAAGTTTGTCAAACAAGTTTGACATCCCTGCTCTAGGGCTTCTAAAAAGTTTGGGACACTGTAGATAGTATACACTGTGTTTACCACTTTAGATGGTGTATAGTATACTATCACATGATAGTGTACATGGGGCCATGCAAATTATATACATCTGGGAAATTAGTTATGTATGAAGCAGTTTTGAGCAGTTGAAAGAAAATGTCTCTGCACATCTAAGATCCAGAGAGCATGAGTAGGCAGGTTGCAAGAAATGCCAACTGAATCCAGCCTAAAGCACTATTAAATGTCACTGGAGGCTTATAATAATGAAGCAAACTGGATCTGTCTTTGTGAGTACTTGCAAGACAGATTAACTGGGTGTGCAAGATACTCATCTTTGTTTACACTGAGCATCAGATTACATTCAGGATGGAATGAGCTAGTGCCTGTTACTAAATAGCTCTGCGAATCTTTCAAGTTTAGCATTTTGAAATGTTTAACTACTGTTCTTTTTTTGGCAAAGTGATTTTATTTTTGCTTGCATACACTTCAGCACCTATCATAGGAATAACTCTGAGCAGTTGTCTTTCTAAATTCATTTTCACTTGGTATTGACTCAGTCTTGATAAGATACCGGAGCACCGTTTTATTATCAGTTTGAATACTGGGAAATTTTGCATAAATCAAGCCACAGAACTGCCTTTCTCCTCTTCCTTGACGTTCCTTCACAAATTAAATGTGTGTGTTAAGTACTCTTGTTTCAGTAATGAATCAGTTGTGGGGTTTTATAGAAACTGAGCAGGAGTAGAGTAAAAAAGGTGAGGACATAGTGACAGCGTTTTTTTTTAACAGTATTGTAGATTCTGACTTCTGTCTAGCTCCTGCCCTCCTGACCTTGCCACCCCCCCCCCCAAGAGAACAAACTAAGGTTAAATGAGATTATAAATAGAAGCAAGAAAACTGGACAGAAATAATGTGCATGAGTAGTTTCTCTTGTACAATTCCCTACCCAATTTCTGAAGAGTCTCTCTTCCCATCGTCAGTGCCACACTGCATGGCATTCTTAGTCCAAAGGATCCCCCAACACTCCAAGTGACCTTTCAGGGTCTGCAGTAGAGAGGAGGGAATGGGACACTCCATTTCTTCAAGCTTCCTTCCATTTCTGTTAGTTTGGCTACAGTTCATTTTCTGAACATATTTAACAGCACAATCCTAAGTTCTTCTTGAGCTAGCGCAGCTGTCACTCAGAGTGTCGCAAACATTCCATAAGGCGCATTTGTGGCTACTCTGGAACCAGCAGCACTAGCACAAAGGCTTGTACTGGCCTGACACCACCACATCCCAGACCATGCTGGCCCAAGTAGGTAAGATTGTGCTGGGCAGCACAGAGGCATGGGATTGCAGGAGGACATGTTGGAGGCAGAGAGGGGGTTGGGACAAGGGTACATACAATTTGTTGTTATATGGAGCAAAATAGGCCACTTAAAAATTAACCCAAAAACCTTATTTAAAATAATGTATTTGCTTCATTTGCCTGTCAGCATTTTCTTTCTAAAATACTCAAAAGTACTGTTTTAATGAAGTATTAAAATTGATAGTTTATTGCCTGCAGGGATCTTTGTCAGCCCTCAGATTATTAAAGATTTCATGAAAACTGCAAGAGTATCTTCTTGAATCATTTACATTTTTTCTTTTTACGGGCTTATGTAACCATGCAGAAAATCTAATAATAAGGGTGCTATTAGTACACACTGCAGTGCCTTTGCACAAGCTGAGGTGTCATGTTATTGCAAATTACAGTGCAGAAATGCTGTTCAATGAGTTTCAGTACATTACTTATTTGAGTAACCTTTGTCTAAAGATCTTAGGCTAAGTGAGCCGTCTTTCTTTCCTATTCTTCTGCTTCATAGCCACTGAAAGGAACAACATTACTGACTGCCTTTGTTCAGTTCTCTAGGAATAGCTTTGATTTGCAAAAATCTTCACTGGTGTGAGCTGGGCAGTAGAGCCCATTTTACATTGGCTCACTCCATTCACTAGCAATAAGGAACTTTTCTGTTTTAGTGAGGGTTGAACTTGCCTTGTATCAAAGCAAGATAAACTCCATTTTCTGCAAATGCAAATGCAGTTCCCTACATTAGTTTTGCTAAATAGCTTAACTTCCCATTACATGCTTCACCCCATTCTTGACATAAATTTGAGGCAATGAGGGGAAAAATAGACATTGGAAGGCCTTATTACCATATTGTTCTTTTTCTGAAGAGAGGAGCTTTTTATGTAAGCTTATGTAAACTTTGCTTCAATTCTCGTAGAGGACATTTCCATTTACCTGCTCCTGTGATTCTTAGGATCTTGCACAATAAATAGGATAGTGATTCCCCCGCCTTCCTGCTAATCTCCTCTTCTACTTTTCCATCAACACAGAGAGAGGTACAGTTTTGTTTCTATCTCAGATGATGTGCTAGTAAAGATTGGTGAAGTGAGAAACTGAGAAAGGTGGCAGCACCTAGTCCCATGCTTCCCAAACTTGCCAGCTCCACAAAGACCTGCACGCTCCAGCATCAGAGTGCAGTTCTTATAAGTGACTGGTGGTGATGTCATCGCACACTGCTTCAAACAGCATTAAGGGCAGACAGGAGGGCTTTTCCTTTTGTACAGTTTTTGAGTGCTGGTTCTCTGCCCACTACCCCAAGCCTCCTGCCACTGTTTGAAGCTTTGTGGCATGGTCTCCCTGCCTTGCAGTGGGCATCTTGCATCACTCCTACACATTTGTCACTCTGCCCTTGGGAGCCATTCCTCACAGATTGGGTACCACTGCCCTAGCCTTTTATTCAGCATCCTGCGAATTTGAAGACCTTGTGTGGGGAAGGAAAGATAATCCCCTCTTCAGTCTTTGCTTTATTTCGCCATCAGAAAGAAAAGTTGATATGCTTCTATTCAGGTTGGGAGAAGGGTGAGGATAGTGGTGATCACATTAACAGAGGAACTGGCTGTCTTCATTTACTTCATTTCCACCTCCATAAACAGCAGAAGAAGCTTCCTCTTTAGCCTCCAGTGTTGGGGATATGGACTTCGGCAATTTTCTGACTGGGAGCAGCTTGGAGGGGGCTTTTCCCACTGGACAAAGTGCTGAGAACACCAAGAGGCAGGTCATTATCTCTCTCATCTTGGCAACTTCCACTGTAAAGCAGTTGCGACAGTATTGAAATAGAATCTAGCACCCCTAACAATGCTAGACTATGTTCACTATACCTTTCCTGGTAAGCTTTTTTGCTTTAGGATAGACTAGAGCAGGGGTGCCCAAACCCCAGCCCTGGGGCCACTTGCGGCCCTTGAGGCCTCTCAGTGCAGCCCTCAGGGAGCCCCCAGTCTCCAATGAGCATCTGGCACTCCAGACATTTGCTGGAGCCCACACTGGCCTGATGCTACAGCTCTCAGCATGAGGATAACTGTTTGAGCTCTTGCGTGAGCAATGGGATGAAGGCTCCCTCCACTGCTTGTTGTTTCACATCTCTGATGCAGTAGTGGCAGCAAAGGAAAAGCCAGCCTTGCTTTGTGCAAGGCCTTTTATAGGCCTTGAGCTTTTGCAAGACCTTCATTCATTCATACAAGTTCATCTTTAATATATTCATTTATGTAAACTTATGTAAATTTATTCAAATTTTAAATGTAAATTAATTCAGTCAGTTAATCAGTCAGTCAGTCAACAAAACCTTTATTTGGCATAAACATTTGATAGGTGAGAACTCTGTAAATTAATTCTTTTTTTTTTTCCCCTGGCCCCCGACACAGTGTCAGAGAGACAATGTGGCCCTTCTGCCAAAAACTTTGGACACCCCTGGACTAGAGTATTGGAATGAAGCTATATCCAGTTATCTGTGGCAAAAGGGGGGGGCCATGCTCGCCAAATATACAAGGCTAGAAACTTGCTGGCTTTGTGTTTGTGGTTTAAACTGCAAACTAATTCTCAAGGACTTGTTGAGTGTACTGAATATCACACTAAAGTCTTCTGTTAGGTTCGTTATTTAAACTGTTTCCATTAACAATGAGTCCAGACTCACCAGGAATCTAGATTTCTAAGAGGAAAAGTGGTGCAAGGATCCCACCACACTTTTAAGGTAGTTCCCAACTGAAGAGAATTGCCAGATCATGTGGTTACTGAGTCTTGGTGGTTTGACTTCATTGGGCTGCTGCTGTGGCAACTGCCCTGGCTGCCAATTTGTTTCCAGGCCCAGTTCAAGGTGCTGGTGTTGACCTTTGAAACTTTATATAGCTAAGGACCAAGATAACTAAGGGATAGTCTTCTCCCCTACATCTTCATACAGCAGCAGGCGGCTTGGAGTAGGGGCCCCCTAAAGTGTGCTACACTTGACAGAAGTCAGGGTGGTGGCAAGATGTAGGGCCGTCTCCGTGGCAACTTTATTTCTTTAGTAGCTTGTTAAAAGTACAGGTCTGTAACACTTCCCCAAATGCAGTCACATACCATGGTAGCATCAAAGTCTATATTAAAAATAAAATATTGAAATGAATGGGGACCCACCTGAAATTGGGTCACGACCCACCTAGTGGGTCCCGACCCACAGTTCGAGAAACACTGCTCTGGGCTATTCTCATTGTTTTTGGCACCTCAACAGCTAACAAAGAAGATCAGAGAATTGAACATAACATTTATTTTAATGCTTTTCCAGTCCACTGAACCAGGAGGCCTGCACTATCATTTTTTTGAAATAACAGTATATAATTTTGTAAGACCAGGTAGATGTACCGTTTGGATGCGCTATGCAGAGCATTCTCCGTAAGAGAGCAAACAAATGATATCTTCACACAGAAGCATCACGCACAGGAAAATCTTCACATCTACACTTCCTTATAATTATGTGATGCTATATTTAATTATTTTGTCTTTGTATTTTGGTGTTTAGCTTTCTAATAAAATTACTCTTACCTGGTTTCTAGTATTCCCCATTTATTTTCTCTTTGGTTTCTTTTCTTAGTTTTGGTGACTGTTTTCCTTTTTATTTTATGTATAAAATAAATGGAAAATAAAATTTCAGGAAGTCATGCAACTCGGATGATACAGTACAGAATTGTGAAATAAACTTGTGCTAGTTCTGTTTTAAGATAATGCCAGTTAGATTCCTAATGCCTCATTTAAAAAAAACTAATCAATATAATTTCCTGTTATAATACAAAGAGACATATTAATTACCTTTTCTTTTTTGAAACTAATAATAAGGAATTAGGGATTCTGCAGCATTGGGCACAGGGCAAAGAATGCCATTTTTCCCTGTCATGCCCCGGTCTGCTAGCAGCAAGTGCCCCGGCTGGCAGGGTATTCAAATACCTGTAGAGCTTGGTGGGTTCAGAGTGGGGTTGTCTTTGTGGTTCCCCTCCTGGGGCAGGTCCAGCAGAGTAGGGCCGACTGCCACTGGGGGAGGGGATTCACATCACCCTGTTCCTCCTCAGTGTTGGGATAGAGCTTCCAGCTCTCAGGTGGTTTCCCCCTTTTGCCAGCACACCTCTCCTCCCCGTCATCATGAGCCCTCTCCCTTTTGAGGAAGCCTGGCTGCCCCACCCTGCTCCACTCCTTCCTCCCTGGCAGGCTCAAGAGGGGTGGGGCCTCCAGCCCTTTCTCCCATTCCCTTGTAACTCTAGAGGTCCTGTGCCTCCAGCCAGTCTGTCTCAAATACATTTTCAGGAACAGTACTTGTCAATTATTCCTTTGATTATCCAATCCCCCTTCCTATATTTCACAAGTAATATAAATAACCAAGGGACCCGTTATTATGTTGGGTCCCTTGACCCTTATTTTACACCTCCCTGAGCTCTGTAGAGGAAGGGCGGTATAAAAATGTGAAAATAAATAAATAATACCGTTGTCTTTTGTTAATATCCAACATTTCCTAAATGGAAAATGGCTGAGTGTTATCTGAACATAACAATACTTTGTTTCAAGTTCTGAAAGCAGTGTGTCTCTGTAGTCTTCCTCCCCATCTAACCAGAACTGTTTGAAAAGTTCCTAAAGTAATTGAAATGATAGAAATGTGTGCCTTTTCATATTTAATAATGATGTAATGTCTTTGTCACAAAGAGGAAGGAGGGCTTCCAGCAACCATCCACTGATCTAGGACACTACCACCTAGCGCCAGGCACTCACTCTCTTCCCATTCCCTACTCTTCCACTGGCACTGGATGTGCAACATAGGGCGCAATCCTGACTTGCCACTTGGGTCGGTGCAAGTCCCTTGTGCAGACCCAGGAGGGTTGCAAACATGCTGTAAGTCACGTTTGCACCTCCTCAAGAATTGACTGGGCTGGCACATGGAGGTGCACCAGCCTGCAGAGGTTGAATTCAGCCTCCGCACCAGTGGAGGGAGCATGCCTTGCATTGGCTGAGCTCATCCAATGTAAGGCTCTATGGAGGGCAGGAAGTTGTTCCAAGTTGGGTGGAGGGCGATCCTGGGGGCAGGCAGGCAGGGAGCGGGAGGCGGGGAGACAGCTATTATGCCAGATCCTAGCCCCATACCCTAGCAGCGTAGAGCTGCTTCACCTCAGAAAGTAACTGTTTTTGCATTGTGAAAAACCTTGTGGAGCCATCATTCAGACTGGATGAGGAGCAGAAAAGTTCTAGCTGGGAGGCAGGGATGGGTTAATGTTTTCCTCTTGCAATGAACAAGAGCGGGCTTGTCTGTGATAGGAAGAAAGGAAGGGATGATCATTGGACACAGGAGGAGGAGCCCGAGGGGGTTCTAGCCTTACAATTGGCTGCAGAACCTCAGGGAGGGAGAAAAAGAAGGCAGGGAAGTTGGGGGGAGGGAGGCAGTTTGTAGCAATCACGCTTGCCTCTGCATGGCTGTTGCTTGGGTGGAGGAAGCTTCACTGAATGACTGGCTAAAGTGGGACGACTACTGAGTAGAGCTGCAAAGGATCAGGTCATCGTGGTGAGCCTTGTAGCTACTACACGTGACCCTCCTTCCTCTTACTGCTTCTGCTTCTGCCCCGCTCTCACGCTGTCCCTCCTGTCCTCTTTTCAGATGGGACAGGGCAGCAGGGGAGTTTCTAAAGTGAACTCACACACACAGAGAGAGAAAGCCTGGCAGCTTTCAGTGACTCAGAAAGTGCCACCATTATGACTCTTTTGTGAGTTGAGGCGGGGCGATGACTCGTCTAGAGTCAAACCCCGCTGAATTTTCCCATCCCTGGTCTTTTTCAAAGTACTATGTTCACCTTTCATGTTTTCCACTGTATACGTAATGCCAACATGTCACATTTCCTGGTGACAAACAATACAGTTGAAGGGTGATCTACAGTCTAAATTGCATTCCTCTCCCATCCCAGTGCATTCCCTGTACATCATCTAAAGTCCTGCTCAAAGTCCTCCTGCTGTCAGAAGTATGGAAGGTGCAAAAGAAACAAGGCCTTTTCTGCTGTTGCACTCAGAATTTGGAATACACTTCCAAGGGGAGGTGTACCTGGCCTCAAGAGTCTTCTGTTTCAGCAGGCTGTTTCTTAAATAAGATCAATTTGCTGCAGGTCTTGAATTTTTGATACATTCTCAGATGATTATTTTGGCATTTTTTATTAGAATGTTGTTTTCTGCCTTGATAATTGTGATAGAATGGTGGTGTATAAATGCTGGAAGTAAAGAGAGAAATTGAACAATAAATACTGGAGACACAAGTTAGTAGAACCAATAAACAACTCAGTGCAGTGGTTTAACCTGAGTCACAATCAACCTGTGGAGTAAATTAGCTTGTGAAACAAGCAAGTCACTGTTAGTAAGCTTCATAAATGAGCAGAGATTTAAACCTCTGTTTCTTGTATCCCAGTCCAACACTGCACCACACTAGCTTTTGAAACTTTCAGAAGAGAGCCTCTTCATTTACAGAGATTGCTATAACAATGATCACATCTTGATAAGGGCCATTGCCTTTCTGAGCCAAAGTTTTCACAATATTTAAGATTTTTGTCCTTTGATAAAGAGTCTTGTTTTGCCTGAATATTTTGTCATAGCTGCAAGGGATGATTGCTGTAAACCTAGTAACTCTGTAATTTATGCTCCTTGAAAACAAATGCTCTCTCACACATACACATGCATGCTGTTCACACTTACACTTTATTAATAGAGAAAAAGAAGTGTGTGTTCTCCACAGCAGTAATCCACCTGTCAAGGTCATTTGAGGTTAGCAGAACGGCTGATGATTGTGATGGTTTGGTGTTGGTGTGATGTTCTGTTTCTCAAAACAAGCAAGATTTGAGATTTTTTAGCAGGTTTTTTTTTTACTATTTTGTTTGATTTTAAATAGTACATGTAGAAATGTGTATAAATTCATTAATTTGTTTCTGTGTGTGTTCAGGCGTGGCCCAGCAATGAGACAAATTCATCTCAGGTGGTGTGTTGGGGAAGGTGTTAAACTGGTGGGACATATTTTCGTTGGTAATTCTTGAAGTACAACTATATTATTGATTATGTATGAAAGGTTTATGAATGATTTTTACAATTGGATATTCAATACATTTTTTAAAAGAAATATGAATGGGCTTTTTGATGAAGAAGGTTTCTGAAATAACTCTAGAACTGGTTGTTCATGTTGTAATAGCCGCTAAAATGGAATAGATAAAAATTGAATCTGTTAAACATATCAGTGATCTACTAGATCAGTGTTCCTCAAAGTTTGCTCCTAGGAAACCTGGGGCTCCCTGAAACCCCTTCAGGGCTCCTTGAGTACATCATAAGTGGTAACCATCTGCTCAGCACTGTGCTGGTCTGGGCATGCACTGAGACTCTACCTGTGTGCCATTGGGGCTCCCCAAGACTCTGTTACTATAGGGCTCCTGAGAAAGAAAAATTTGAGAACCACTGTATTAGATTATCAGGATATGGCAAGTCATGGAAATTGCAAACTTATAGTTCAAAGATTGATCTACCTGTATACCTGAAATACCTGTATAAATCTAGTAAAACATTTTTTATCAGAACTAATTATCCTTCATTGGAGTTTTTGGGAAGAAAAACGACACACATCTTGTACACACTATGACACAAATCCATTTAACAATTGCAAGCTTCATTTTTATACCGATAATTTAAAACACCTTTTGAGGAATATCCAAACCAACAGAGATTGATGTAGAATTTTAAAAATCCAATTTGTTTTCATTTCTGTTCTTTACATATCTAAATGAAGCCATGGCTGTCATTTAAAAGCTATGTCAAAATTACACTTCAATCCTAAATACAGTTATTCATGAGCAAGTCCCATTGAGCACAGTGGAACTTTCTTCCAAGTAAATATACGAACATGGAATATACATACATGGAATTGTATTATTAATCTCCTAAATTCTACCGAACATATTTGTTGAGCGTGTGTTGAGAAGGCACAGTCAAATACATTTAAGGTGTTTCCATGTGGTTTGGGATGCTTCCTCTCCAAGGGCAAGCTTCAACTATACCTGGGGTAGGCAACCTGCGGCTCTAGAGCCGCAAGCGGCTCTTTCAGCCATCTGCTGCGGCTCTAGAGTCCGGGTGAAAGTGGCGGCACTCGCTGTTCCTGGGGCTCGGCCATTTGCTGGAGGCGGAGAGCCCCTGCAGCGAAGGAGAAGGCGCCTCCCAACAGAAGAGACTGCAGGTGGGGAGGGACGGGCGGAGAGCCCAGCTGGAGGGTGGTTCATCACTCCCCGCCCCAGGAGGACTTGCCCAGTCCAGCAGAACTCCTCTCTCAGGAGAAGGAGGGCACAAGCCTGTGCGGGTCTACTCAGAAGGAAGTCCCACTGTGTTCCAAAGGGCCTACTCCCAGGAAAGTGTGCAGGATCGCAGCCTGAGGCGGAGAGGCTGGCTGTGATCTGGGCTGCTGGGGTTGCAATCCTGTCTGCATTTTCCTGGGAGTAAGTTCCATTGATTACAACGGGACATACTTCTGACTCCCAGTCCCGTGCCTGTCTACTCAGAAGTAAGTCCCATTGTAATCAATGGAACTTACTCCCAGGAAAATGCAGATAGGATTGCAACCCCAGCAGCCCGGATCGCGGCCAGCCTCTCCTCCTCAGGCGGATCGCTGTGGCGGAGGGTTGGGGGGTGCAGCAGGTTGGAGCTGTGTGGGGCAGCCTAAAAGGGGGGGCTTGGGCAGCCGCTGTGGGTCCTTCCTCAGATCATCCCCCCCCCCGCACACGCAAGGGTGCGGGGGCAGGGGAGCCTCTTCTGCGGGGGGGGGCTGCGACGTCACTGTCCCCTGCTGGTGGGTTTGCTAGCAACCGAGCGCCCAGCCCCATGCCTGTCTACACAGAAGTGTAGACTTTCCTGGGAGTAAGCCCCATTGACTCCAATGGAAGTAAGTTCCATTGGAGTCAATGGGGCTTACTCCCAGGAAAGTGCGTATAAGATTGGGCTGTGAGAGCCCAGTCCCATGCCTGTCTACTCAGAAGTAAGTCCCATTGTAATCAATGGAACTTACATCACCTGTGATGGGGCGGCGCCGGGCAGTGTGAGGAGCGCCAGGAGGCAGAGGGGCAGTGGCAGGACTCCCTCCGGGACCCCCATCCTCCGCTCCACTGGGCTGCAGACCAGAGATGCGCGTCCAGCAGAGCTGCCCCCTTCACTGGCCAAGGAATGCTGCCCCACCCGGGTTGCAGCCAGAGGCAGCAGGAGAGAGGCAGAGAGCTGCGGGACGAGGGCAAGAAGAGCCTCTCCTCTCCTTCCAGCCCGGCACCCGCTGAGCGCTCAAGCCCCTTCGGGCGGGATCCTCGAAGGGACGTTCGAGGTATGCCTGCAACAGCTCGCCCACCTCCCCTCCAGGCTGAATGCTGCGCCCTCCTCCAGCTACGCCACTGCATGTGAGTGCCCTTGGCAGGGGTGTCTGTGTGCCTGGGTGGCCCAAAGGCTGTGCTTTCTGAGGCACCAAGTCGTGATCAGCACATGCAGCCTTCCTGGGTTTCTCCACCAGTATACCCAGTGGTACCACCAGTGGTGCTTGAGGGGTGTCTGGTGGGATTAAAAAAATGCAACACACTATAGTTTTTTTTTATACATAGCATAAAGGTAAAAAAAAAAAAACTATATATGTAGTGTTATCTTCATTTTAGATGTCAAAAGCGTTTTGTGGCTCCCAAGTTTTTATTTTCTCTGGAAAATGGGTCCAAATGGCTCTTTGAATGTTTAAGATTGTCGACCCCTGAACTATACCATGATAATACCAGCCCCCTCCCCCTTTTGCTTCACCTGGCTGGGGGAAGGAAAGGAGTGGAATATTGCTGGCAACAGACAATAGGGTTAATTGCAGCAGCAGGTGGATCTTGCATTTGCCTAGCGGCAGAGACCTGCCCCAGTGAATTACATCTGGGGTAGTAGCATTTCCTCTGGGCAAGTTTGTGGAGGTGGGTGAGGGTGCATCCTCATGCTCCTTACAGCACTAGTGAGAGCAGGGGTGAGGGAAGCAGGTGAAGGGGGTCTTAGTCCCCTATATTAGCTAAAAACATAAGAACAGTCCCAATGGATCAGGCCATAGGCCGATCTAGTCCAGCTTCCTGTATCTCACAGCGGCCCACCAAATGCCCCAGGGAGCACACCTGATAACAAGAGACCTGCATCCTAGTGCCCTCCCTTGCATTGGTATTCTGACATAGCCCATTTCTAAAATCAGGAGGTTGCACATACACACCATGACTTGTAACCCATAATGAATTTTTCCTCCAGAAACTTTCCAATCCCCTTTTAAAGGCATCCAGGCCAGATTCCGTCACCACATCCTGTAGCAAGGAGTTCCACAGACCGACCACACGCTGAGTAAAGAAATATTTTCTTTTGTCTGTCCTAACCCTCCCACTGCTCAATTTTAGTGGATGTTGCCTGGTTCTGGTGTTATGTGAGTGTAAAGAGCATCTCCCTATCCACTCTGTACATCCCCTGGATAATTTTGTATGTCTCAATCATGCCCCCCCCTCAGGCGTCTCTTTTCTAGGCTGAAGAGGCCCAAATGCCTTTCCTCATAAGGAAGGTGCCCCAGCCCAGTAATCATCTTAGTCGCTTTCTTTTGCACCTTTTCCATTTCCACTATGTCTTTTTTGAGATGTGGCAACCAGAACTGGACACAATACTCCAGGTGTGGCCTCACCATAGATTTGTACAACGGCATTATAATATTAGCTGTTTTGTTCTCAATACCTTTTCTAATGATCCCAAGCACAGAATTGGCCTTCTTTACTGCCGCCGCACACTGGGTCGACACTTTCATCGACTTGTCCACCACCACCCCAAGATCTCTCTCCTGATCTGTCACAGACAGCTCAGAACCCATTAGCCTATATGTGAAGTTTTGGTTTTTGTGCCCCAATGTGCATGACTTTACACTTACTTACATTGAAACACATCTGCCATTTTGCTACCTATTCTGCCAGTTTGGAGAGATCCTTCTGGAGCTCCTCACAATCACTTCTTCACCACTCGGAAAAGTTTGGTGTCGTCTGCAAACCTAACCACCTCACTGCTCAACCCTGTGTCCAGGTCGTTTATGAAGAGGTTGAAAAGCACCGGTCCCAGGACAGATCCTTGGGGCACACCCTTGTGAAAATTGCCCATTGACACCTACTCTCTGTTTCCTGGTCTTCAACCAGGTCTCAATCCAGGAGAGAACCTGCCCTCTCATTCCCTGACTGCAGAGTTTTTTCAGTAGCCTTTGGTGAGTGACCGTGTCGAACGCCTTCTGAAAGTCCAGATATGTAATGTCCACGGGTTCTCCTGCATCCTCATGCCTGTTGACCTTTTCAAAGAATTCTAAAAGGTTTGTGAGGCAAGACTTACCCTTACAGAAGCCATGCTGATTCTCCCTCAGCAAGGCCTGTTCATCTATGTGTTTTGAGATTCTATCTTTGATGAGGCATTCCACCATCTTACCTGGTATAGATGTTAGGCTGACCGGCCTATAGTTTCCCAGGTCCCCCCTCTTTCCCTTTTTAAAGATCGGCGTGACATTTGCTATCCTCCAATCCTCTGGCACTGCAGCTGTTTTGAGGGACAAGTTGCATACCTTAGTCAAGAGATTAGCAACTTCATTCTTCAATTCCTTAATAAGTCTTGGGTGGATGCCATCAGGGCCAAGTGACTTATTGAGCTTTCATTTATCAATGAGGTCTGAAGCATCTTCTCTTTTAACCTCTATCTGACTTAATTCCTTGGTCAGGAGGGGCCGTTCGGGAAGCGGTAGGTCTTCTGCCGTGAAGACAGATGCAAAGAACTCATTCAATTTCTCTGCCATCTCTAAGTCTCCTTTTATCTCCCCTTTCCCTCCCTCACCATCCAGAGGGCCAACCGCTTCTCTGGTGGGTTTCCTGCTTCTAACATATTTGAAGAAGCTTTTATTATTCCCCTTAATGCTGCTGGCCATGTGTTCCTCATAGTCTCTCTTGGCCTCCCGTATCACTGGCTTACATTTCTTTTGCCAAAGTTTATGTTCCTTTTTATTCTCCTCATTAGGGCAAGACTTCCATTTATGGAAGGAAGCTTCCTTGCCCTTTTTGGCCTCTCTAACGGTTAGCCATGCGGGCACCCTCCTTCCTTTGCGGTATACACTTCCGCTGGGCCTCTATTACTGTTGCTTTGAGCAACCTCTATGCACTCTGTAGAGATTGGAGTCTTTTTACCTTCCCTTTCAACCTCCTTCTAACCAGCCTCCTCATCTGAGGGAAGTCTGCTCGTCGAAAGTCAAGGATTTTTGTGAGAGATTTGCCCAGTATTCTTCCCCCAACGTGCATGTCGAAACGGATCGCAGCATGATCACTGTCCCCCAACGGCTCAGTAACATTGACATCTCTAACCAGGTCCTGAGTACTGCACAATATTAAATCCAGAGTCACCTGTCCTCTGGTGGGCTCCATGACTAGCTGCTCTAAGGCACAGTCATTGAGCATGTCAAGGAATCTGGTTTCCTTTTCGTTACCAGAACACAAATTGATCCAGTCAATATGAGGATAATTGAAGTCCCCCATGATTACAACCCTGTCCCTCCTTGTCACCTCCCTGATCTGTTTCCTCATTTCAAGGTCCCCTTCCGATTTCTGGTCTGGAGGATGATAATATGCCCCTAGTATTACATCACTCCTCAGGCCTGGTAATTTAACCCATACAGATTCTATGGAGTCGGACCCACCTTCAATCTCTGCTGAATTCTATCCCTTCCTTAACATAAATGGCCACCCCACCTCCAACATGCCCCTCCCTGTCCCTCCTGTAGAGTTTATAGCCCGGGATTGCAGTATCCCACTGATTCTCCGCATTCCATCAGGTTTCTGTTATGCCCACTATGTCAATGTTTTCCCTTGTCACCAGACATTCCAGTTCTCCCATCTTTGCTTGGAGACTTTGGGCATTTGCATAAAAGCATTTGTATATGGAATGCCCCAGGATGGGCTGCTTCGCTCCTTTATCCCTGAATCCTCTCATTGTGCCAAACCGTCTGTCACATCCCATCATGCTACCATTCCCAGTTTCTTCTCCTACTCTGTCTTTGCCTTGTTGTTCTCTAACCTTCCCATCCTCATCCCATAGGGATGAGGAGTCCCGAACCAGATGCCCCTCGGCTCCTGTCGGCCTTCCCCCAAGCATCAGTTTAAAAGCTGCTCTGCTACTTTTTTAATGTTATGCGCCAGCAGTCTGGTTCCATTCTGGTTCAAGTGAAGCCCCTCCCTCTTGTACAGGCCCCACTTCTCCCAAAGTGTTCCCCAGTGCCTAACGAATCTAAACCCCTCCTCCCTACACCACCGTCTCATCCACGCATTGAGACCGCTGATCTCCACCTGCCTAGCTGGCCCTACGTGTGGAACAGGTAGCACTTTGGAGAACGCTACCTTTGAGGTCCTGGCTTTCAACTTCCTACCTAATAGCCTAAATTTGACCTCCAGGACCTCCTGGCTGCACTTGCCCACGTCGTTGGTGCCGACATGCACCACAACCACTACCTCCTCCCCAGCACTATCTACCAGCCTGTCTAGATGAGAAGTGATGTCCGCAACCTTCGCACCAAGCAGGCAAGTCGCCATGCGGTCCTCACATCCATCGCAATCCCCCCTCTCTATGTTTCTAATAATCAAACCCCCCACTACAAGAAGCCCTCGACCCCCCTCCCACCAAGGAGTATCCTGAGTGCGTTCGGATGTGGGCCCATCCCCTGGAAAAAGGGTCCCCCCCCCTAGGGGATTGCTTCCCTCCTCTCCAGGATGACGTCCTCCAGCCCTGAGACTTCCCACCCGGGCAGCTGAGGAGCTGCACACCTGAGGTTGGATGAAGCCTGATCGTCCCCGGAGGTTTCCCCATGGTCCTTCTCTGCCTGCCTCTGCTTCTCCAGGTCGGCCACCAAGGCTTCAAGGGAGCGGACGCGTTTCCCGAGTTCCTGGAGCTCCTTGCACTGTGGACACACCCATGAATACCCCAGAGGCATATAGTCATACATGTTGCACTCGTTGCAAAACACTGGATAGCCCCCACCCTGCTGCTGGCTGTCTGACTGCATAGCTTTTTTATTTTGTTTGTTTTTGTTTAGGGGTACTTAAAAACCCTACACTGGTTAGCAGCCCTCTTCTCAAGGGAAGAGATATGGTGTTATCTGGGGCCCTGGCTTCCTCGCCCTGCTGCTGAACTCGCACAGATGCTAAACTCGTGGTGCCTTACCTGGCACTTTGTTCCTGAGACACTGGGTTCCCAGAGGCCACGTGCGCTTCTGCAGAGAGGCTCACAAGGTGGCAGGCACTAGCTTTATACTCCTAGCTAGCTCCTCCTCCCTCCGTCCTTGCTGATTGAAAAGGGGCTGGTCTTCCCAGGTGAGATTTACCTGAATGGGGTGCTTGGATTTGCCTAATGGGGCTCTTATCAACTCCTAAAGGTCAATTGCTATGACCTAAAGGGCAATGACTATGCTAAATTGCCCTGGCTGGGTGGGAACTGGCCCTTCCTAGGTTCTTACCCTCCTACTTCAGTTTTCTGAGGCTGGACTGTTTTTTAACCTCAAGCTGGTTTTTTACTTGAGTTTAAACTGCACTGGTTTAAGAGTTTTTTGACTTGGCAGAACTTACACACTAAGGTTTAAATCCTGTTTAGCCCTACTAAAATCCTCCTTTTATTGTGTGCACCTTTATTTGATTGATTGATTGCTTTCACCTAAATCCTGTGTCCTAATTTACTGAACCTTTAGATTATGTTCTAACTTAGATTAAGTTTAAATTGGGTTAAGTATAGGGTTAATTTAAACCAAGTAGAAAAACTTGCTTTCCACTTTATCCTCCTCTGTTTTATTTATTTTTCCAAGTGCCTGTACCTTGGGCTCTTACTCACAAGTAGGACTCTGCTCCTGCTCAGAGTAGACCTCTGTACGCACTTACGTATTTATTTTTATTACCCTCACCTAGCTCCTGTGCCCCAACTTGCTGGACCTTAGAATCCCTCCCTCAGGTTAGATTAGGTGCTAACTTAGGTAAAGCTAAGCTAAAGGTAAAGCTAAATTTCAATGTTGATCTAAGGTTGATTTAAGGTTAGAAGACAAAGAGTTAGAAAGAGTTAACTTACCTTCTCCTTCTCTTCCTCCTCTCCTCTTCACAACTCATGGAGTCTTCCCTCTCCTTCTCCAAAACTCAGAAGTCCACTTGCCTTCTCCTTCTCACACAGATGCTAAACTTACGGTGCCTTACCTGGCACTTCGTTCCCAAGGCACTTGGTTTCCCAGAGGCCACGCACGCTTCTGCAGAGAGACCCACCAGTGGGTCCCACCAGTGGGTCATGACCCAATTTTTGATAGTTTGCGAAACTGACAAGGCAGATTAGGCTATTTGCATCAAGGGTTGAACAAGCTGCTACTGGAGGGGGAGCACCGCTGCCCAATCACCGTTATAGCTTGTCATTGTAAATCAGGCAGCAGCCTAGGGCCTCGAAAATGTTTGAGAACCACTGCCCTATATCATATTTGGCAGTTGGACAGGTGAGAGCTGTCTCAGGGTTGAGGGTGTATTGGAAGCTGTGCTGAGATTTGTCGGACTGGGAAAGGGGATGTAACGTCAGCTTTCCGTTCCTGAACACAAGAAGTTCATTTTATCAAGTTAAAGTGACAAATTAAACATTGATTCTGAATGATGTGCCCTCGTGATGTACAGTGTTAACTGAACTGAAAAAAATTAACTTATTTCAGCATGTAAAATTTAGTCCTCTACGCCAGTGCTTCTCAAGCTATCAGATTTGGCAGATCAGCATTTTTCCCCCCAATGTATCTGTCAACTGGTCCCATATACAGTGGGCCCTCAGTATCCATGGGGGATCCATTCCAGGATGCCTCGCAGATACCAAATTCTGTGGATACTGAAATCCATATAGGTGGGGGCGCTGGCAACCCAGAAGTGCCTTTTAGAAGCGGTACAAATTTGTAAAGCACTTTGCGGAGAAAATTTGATCGTATTCGTCACGAATTGGACTCCGACTTGGCTATTGCGACAGCTGCCCCTACAACATCTGTGAATGCCACCATTAGGGACTCTTTTCAACTTATTCAGTCTGAGAATGTGGATAGGATCCTCAGGAGTTTGCGACCACCTTCTTGCCGGCTTGACCCTTGCCCTGCTTGGCTAATACAAGATGCACAGGCAGGGCTAGCCAATTGGATAGAACCCACTAGAAATTCATCCTTGTGGGAGGGAGTGATGCCCAACATCCTGAAGACTGCAACTGTGTGCCCCCTCCTTAAAAACCATCTCTGGACTCCAATTAGAAAACCATCAACCAGTTTCCAATCTTCCTTTCTTGGGGAAGGTGATTGAGCGAGTGGTGGCATCCAGCTCCAGGGCCTCCTAGGTGAGAAGGACCCCTTCCAATCCAGTTTCAGACTGGGTTTAAGAACAGAGACAGCCATCTATCACTCTGATAGATGACCTTGACTAAGGATTAGATGCGGTAGTGCTTCCCTGCTGGACTTTTCATAAGCTTTCATCACCATTGATCCCTGTATCCTCCTGGATCAACTGGCCAAAATGGGGCTTGGGGGCACTATTCTGCAATTGTTCCACTTCTCCCAGTCTAACAGGTCCCAGATGGTGATGCTGGAAGACACATGTTCAGCACCCTGGCCTTTACAGTATGGGGTGCCTCAAGGGTGTATCCTATCCCCCGTGCTTTTTAACATCTACATGAAACTTCCAGGGTAAATATTCTGGGGATTTGAAGTGGGGTGCCACCAATATGCGAATGACACCCAACTCTATCTCTCCTTGCCATCCTGCTGTGGAAGCTGTGAAAGTCCTGGGTCACTGTCTGGATGCCATTAGGGACTGGATGAAAGCCAATAAGCTGAAACTAAATCCAGAAAAGAGGTTTTCCTGGTCAAGAAATCTTCAATGCAGGTATTGAAACATCTACCCACGTTCAACAGGCTTGCACTCCCCTTACAAGAACAGATGCACACGTCGGGAATTCTCCTGGACTCTCAGCTCTTTCTGGAGAGCCAGGTGGCAACAGTTGCAAGAAGACCCATCTTAGGCTGGTGTGCCCACTGAGACCATACTTAAGCCATTTGGACCTGGCTACATTGACCCATGCTTCAGTAACTTCAAGACTGGACTATTGCAATGTGCTCTACATGGGGCTACCCTTTAAAACAGTTTGGAAACTGCAATTAGTGCAGAATGCAGTGGCTCGGGTGGTTACGGGGGTCAGACAATTTGACTTGACTGGACCACTGCTTCAGCAGCTATACTGCCTTCCCATTCGCTTCCAGTCCCAATTCAAGGTGCTATTTCTAACCTTCAAGGCCCTCCATGATATGGATCTAGGGTATCTGAAAGATCGTCTTCTTCCATACATTCTAGCCTGCCCTCTTAGATGATCTGAGAGGGTTCTTCTGCAAGTGCCACCTTTGTCTCAAGTGAGAGGGATGGCAGCTCAGGCGCAAGCCTTCTCTGTAGTTGTGCCACAACTCTGGAATTCCCTCCTTCTCTCATGGCTTTCCAGCGAGGGCTCAAAACATACCTGTTTTGTCTGGCATTTGGTTGTTGAGTGGATATTGGCCCTCTGTGCCTCTGAAATACTGTTGTGATGTGACTGCTCCCTGTACATATTTGTTTCCATTTTGGCCCAATGATATATTTAGATTTTGCTCTGTTTTGGTTTACATTAAACTATATAATATTAACATTTAATGTTTTAATGCCTTATTTGATGTTTTTACCTGATGTGATACTTCGTACTTGATTTTAAAGCTGTGTAAGCTGCCTTGGGCATTTGCTTTGGCATGGAAAAGGTGGGATATAAATTTCTTAAATAAATAAAATTAAATAAATAGAAGCACAAAGAGGCCTTCTGAGGTGTGGTGAGACTGCATGTGACCTTCCCACGCCTCAGAAGACACTTCTGGTCATATCCAGGAGCTCTTTTGAGACCTTCCAGGCTGGACTCTCAGCATCTGCATGTATTCAAATCCACTGATGCAGAACCCACATAAACCCTGGGCACATATCATATCAGCTCTCCCGTTCTGGCCAGCCTTGTCATATTCCTGCCTTCTGCTCCTTCTTCCTGTAAGTCCTCCCCTTCTTGTCTGTCTGTTCCCTACACCCCTGTTGCTCTTAAGCCTCCCGCTTCCCCTTCTTTTCCTGTTTTTCAAGCCTCACTCTCTCATAGCTTCTTGCGAGGCTTGGTTCTCCAACCCCAAGAGGCAATATACAAGTCCTGTGGCAAGACTTGGGAGACTTCACACCTCCAGTTTTCTCATATGCTAACCTGCCAGTGAAGCCAGAAGCCACATGAGCTACACCGCAGACCAGCAGCCAATTACTCACGGACCAGCACTGGTCCACAGACCACACTTTGAGAAGCACTGTTACAATTCCACCGCTACAATTCTACCTATAGTAGTGAGTTGTTTGTTTCTGAGCAATTATAAACTTGGAAAGTGTGTGTACCCATGCATACATGTATGGGTACCCCAGCAGACAATCCAAGCTTCAGAAGAGAAAAGCTGCTACTGTATTAAGCAAGTTACTTAAAAAAAAAAAAGTTAGGCAAAGTATTGGTATTCCAGGTCAGTTTGAAGCTCTGGTTCTTGCTTGGTTTGAAGCACAGGGCATGGCCAGATGGTAAGTGAGGTGGGCAGCTGAAGGAAGAAAACCCATTTCTTTTTTTCTAGCAGTTAGTGCAGACCAAAAGGTCCTTGCATACACATGAATACGGAAGAGTTGCTGTTATCTTTTATATGTGGTAATGCTGGGGGTCATCAGTTCTTGAGAGCTACTGTGTAGGGATGGGGTAGTAAGCAGCACTATGCTTGGGCGTGTGCCAAATATGTTCAGAGCATAGAGTTGAAAGCTTAAGTACTGTTGACAATGTGCTTAGCATATGTATCTGTGTATTACTGTATGCCGTGTCTATCCTGTGGGGCTACTTGATTGTTCAGTGCTTCACATAGCATATTGCTTTCTAGAATTTAAAGTATTGGAAAAAACTATTAAAGCAGATAGTCTTTCAAGTCTGTTCTCCTCCCATTCAGTGAGTTGACATTTTTTATGTAAACGCATCAATTTTTTTCAGTTCAGATTTTTACAGATTGGCAAGACTGTCCACAAAGGCAATGCAATTAGTCTTGCTAATTCATGCTTCTTCGACAAGAGTCAAAAAGTCATGAATACACTCAGTAACCTTTTATACACACAGAGTGCTTGTTTTGTTTAAAAAAAAAAAAAAAGGTGCAGGAACTCACAACTTGTTAATCTTTTATTTATTTATTTATTTTTAAACTGAACTTTGAGAAGTTTTGCAGCCTCAACTGGCCCCCCTTTTGGCAACTGGCAACCAACCTTTATATTTTGCAGCCATGGAGCACCTCCCCTCCTTAAAAAAAATAAAAAATTTATTCCTCATAGGGATTTGAACCCCTGGCCTCTGGCTCCACAGACCAGCACTTTAACAATTGAGCCATAGGAACTCTTAGACTCAAAGTGTTTGGAACTAATACTTGAGGCGCTGATGGCCACCAGTTGGGCTCAAGACCTTATATATTAGTTCTGAGCACTTTGACTATAGGCTTTCCTATAGCCCAATGGAGAGAGTGCTGGACTGTGGAGCATGAGGTCAGAGGTTTGAATCTCTCCCTAGCCCTCAATTTTAAAAAAAAGGTGGAGCACAAGGTCAGAGCCAGGGGTGCCAAAAAAAAAAAAGGTGGAGCACGAGGTCAGAGGTTTGAATCCCTCCCTCAGTGAAAGGGAGGAAAAAAAGGTGCCGGAACGCTGTTCCAGTGCGTTCTATTACAAAAAAGCCCTGTATATATATAGAGAGAGAATTGCAACTGGAATAATGATGTTGCGTGAAGTGGTGCTGAATAAGTAATGTTGGAACTATTCGCTTGAAGAAAACCTGTAGTTCTATTCCCAGAAGGTTTACTAGTATATATCAAGCAGGCCTTCAGCTGTTTCCCAGGAAACAGTTAGATCATCTTGCTTTTATACTAATGTAAAGTGCTCATTATAGCCTGGGTCTAGCTCTTTGCTAATACATCAGTGTTCCATCTTCCAATGGCATGTTGAAAGAGCTCAGTATTTTATCAGATTAACTCTGGCAGGAGATGATGTGATCTCCTAAAAATATATACAGTCCTTCTTGAAAACTCCATTCGTGTTCTAATCAGTGTGTTCATGCACTAAGGTTGGCAGCCATTCTGGGGTGGTTAGGGGAACACTGCTGTTCTCCATTTGCCAGTACGTTCACTGGTAAACGTAAAATTGTAGCTTGTGTGTTAACAATTGAGGTTGAGTTTTTGAAAAGCTACTGAGATGGGAAAAGATCATTGAGTCAGGCCAGCTTTAATTTCTTCAGATGATACTCCTGAATATATTTATGTATTTAAAAGATTTCTACCCCACCTTTCCCCAGTGGCATTCAAGGTGGCTAACAATATTTGTAATAAATATAGAAATACAATAATAAATATACAAAATTTGACATATAAAGAAAAAAAACACAAAATGCCTCCAGTAAAACAACCCTCCACACACATTTCAGTTTTTTCTCTAGCTTGTTTTTTATTATTAAAATATGTATATACCACTTTTAAACAAAAGGTTTACATATGGGGCCCACCGCACTGCTGAAACTCATGTTCTGGTGGCACAGTGCTTTAGGGCAATCACAAAATGCAACCTCTGTTCTGTGCAGCTGGGTCATCACTGCAAGCAGCCGCACACTAGGGTCTCAAGAAAAGCCTCTGTGCCAGTAAATTGGTTTGTAGGGAAGTGGGAAGCAGAATGGGGGAGGGGTGGAGGCTGAGGCAAGGGTGTTGAGGCTGGGAAGGGAGCAGTGTTGGTGACAGCAGGACTGTGGGTATCTATCCTCCTTCCTGGCCTTGATCCACCTTCCTGGGTCCTTTTGGACTTGGGCCACAAAAATTGCTGGTTGAGGTTCAAGTAAACCCATTATGGCAGTGGAGACTTACCCTGGGGCAAAGGAACAAATGTTGCCTTATCAGGAAGGAGACCTCTAGGGACCCTCCCTTCCATGCAGTGCCCACTTTGGTGGCAGAGCTTCATGGGGGGTGATTAGATAGAATTGGGCTGAAAGTACTTTACACAAAGAAGAAATAAGAAGGTGGTTCCATTTCTCTAAGGGAGGAGGAGTCCTGAGTCTTAAACATCCTAATACAAAGGCAGAAAGTAGACAGAAGCAGATAGCCATTGGGAAGATGCTATGCATGAATGGAGACAGTTTTCTCCCTACTAAATACAAGAGAATATCGTTTTTAAAAGGTCCCTCTTTAAACAAACAATGCATAGTTTTGGGGGGACAAGCATGTGATTGAAATTATGTACTGTTTAATTACCTTGATTTCAGAATGTTTATTAAGTTCATAGTTTTTTTAAAATAAGTAAAATCTTTTCTATGATAAAAAGGTACTCTGTCTGAAAACATCTCTTATATTGATTTAGCAAAAGATTAGCCCATTTGCTTTGAGAGCTAAATCTTTAATGATTTAGCTTCAATAAGGCAATTCATAGATTTAATCTTCTATGTATACACAGAATACAGCTCAAGCATTTATAAGTATTTACTATGTTTGGGCTTTCACTAACATTTTACTGCCGTGCAGTTCTGAATAGTGGTGTCTTAACTGACAGATTTCTCAGTGGCATTGAGCATGAGGCAACCTAACAACACTTACTTGCTACTAAATAATGCTTCACCTTTTCCTTTGCTTTGAATATTCACTACCTCTGTGTCAATGGGCAGAAGAAACTTAGAATTCAACATTCATCAGTATCTGCTCTAGAAATTACCTCCATCATATTTCTCTCTCTTCATTATTGTCTCACAGCCCACTGCCAGTCCATGAACTGCACTTTCCATGTATGTATCAAGGGTTTTCTAAAATCTTACCCTGGCAGGAGCCCCAAACAGGACCCAGAGCCCAGTTCTATCCTCCCTGTGCCAAAAACAGACTGTATCCTCCAGCTGTGCCAAAAACAGACACACTGTATCCAGTGGGGGAGGGGTGGATCACGAGGTTTCAGCAGGGAAAGGGAATTTTAATCCCCTTACCCTCGCGTAAGCCTCCCACTCCATAATGGGTCTTCTCAAACCTAGCACAAGTTCAAGGAGAGAAAGGGGACAGGGAGGCTGCAGAAAAGGAGGATAGGATCTTCACCTGTCATCACCACCACATCTCTTCTCTCCCACAGCCTTCCTGCCCTGAAGGCCCCCTACCCCACCTACTGTGCCACCTTGCCTCCTTTGGCAGGCAGCAAGGGATCCACTAGAGCACACAGAAAGACTTAAACCTTCCTGACAGCACGCTACTCGGTGTGCTGCCAGAGTGTACATTACGGGCACTTCACAACAGTATCTAGCAGCAGAATGCGTGTTCCACTGCCTGCTGACTGACTGACTGGCCTTCAGTCATGTGCATTGTTGACAAACTTATTAATTGTCTAACTGTTGTTGACTAATGGACTAACTATTGACTAACTGACAAAAACCTAAATTTTTTAGAGTGTAAAGTGGAAGTTAAAAGTGGACTGTTGTTCAAGCAATAGATATTAGGAGTATAATATATACTAGAGAGCTTATAACGTGCATGGATATTTTCTACATTTGGACTCATTTGTATCTCAAAACCAGATGGAAAAAAAGTTTCATCTCAACAAACCAGATGGACAGCCTTATTTGACCTGTAGGTCTAAGGTTATGCTGTTTAGATGTAAAGTCATCTTTTGCAATTAAAATTATTGGGTAGTTATACTAAGGGCACAATCCTAACCAGCTTTCCAGCACTGGCATAACTGTACCAGTGGGGCATGTGCTATATGCTGCAGTTGGGGGGCACTCATGGAGGCTACTATAGGAAGCCTAGTGGTTGTTTTATCCACTCTGCTTGTACCATAATGACTGTACTGCAGGTGTCCTTATATGTTTCTGTTGTGCCAAAGAAATAGCATACTGTACATCCCAGTTAATCCCTTGCTTTACTATAAAAGTATGGTATGCACAAATCTAAAAAAGAAGAGCAATGATGTTACTTTCCCTAATGGTTAAAAACTCTACCAACTAAAACCATCCAATTAAAAAAAATAGATTTAGAAGATAAAACCTTGGCAGAAATCAAAATGAACACAGCTGAGTGAATAGTGAAGGAAAACAATCTAAATAGTTGGTGATGTGCAGAAAAATAGTAGCTCCAGACTTCCTGTCAGCCCCTTTCAGGAAAATAGTGGTGCTTGCTTTGTAAATTTTAGTCAGGACTTCCCAAAAATAATAACCAATATGTTAAACATGCACATTGCTAAAAGCTCTATTTAGGTGCCTTTTTCAGAAGGTGAAGGAAATGAGAGAACTTTGATAAACAAAAGTTGACATTTATTTTGATTTCTATTGCACTGACATTCCAGAACCAAGACAGCCTCAAAAATAGTTGTTGATTTTCAGAGTCACCAATTAAAATTGGTTCCCACCAACCAAGTTTTAGTTAGCAGTAGTTTAGTTAAAATTACAAGCTTTAATCTTCATCTTATTCATTGTTACATGGAAGCAAGACCCACTGAATTCAATTGGGCTTGCTGCCAAATATGTGAAGTACTGCAGCCTTAAAATAATTCTCTCTCTCTCTCTCTCTCTCTCTCCCTCCATTTTCTTCTTGTATTGCCATCTTGTGGCAGACTAGTGGTGGGGCTTTTACATCAATAAATCCTTTAAAATGAAATGCTAATGCTAATGCTAATGTTCTGTTCCAACTTTCAGTCCCTATCCTGCTGCTGCAATTGAGCTGGATAGCAAACTCTTGTCTGCTGACCTTTTCAATAAGAAAAGAAAAACCTCCTTTCCATCAGCCTGTACAACAGGCCATGACTGGAAGTGCACAAGCAAAATAAACTCCTTGCAAATCTGGATTCATACTCAAGAACCTCAGAAGTTCTGCTCAGCAGCTTCATCTTTTGGCCTCAAGTTGGTGTATGTAAGGTTGGCATGCTCCCTGCTTGTGCATTTTCCCTGGCTAGCAGCCAGTACGAGTATTTTTAAAAGTCTTTTTTTTTTCAATGAATGACTGAATGAATGAACACCTGATTAATTTAATGAAGCTAGGCCACTGGTGGGAGGAATGACTTCACTGCTGAGAGCTCTGGGAGATTTGGCAGCTGATGAGATTTGCCTCATGCTTTACAAATCCACACTGTGCTGCTTATGAGCCAGAGGTGAAGGCTGTAGTAAATCATTCAGTGATTCAGCTGAAAGTGAATAGTCATTCCTTTGCCCATTTTATTAATATCTGGAAGCAATTTGACTAGGTTTGCAAGATCGTTCTCCAAGATGGTATCAAGAGGTGTTCTTTTTCCCTCCCTCATCTGAGACTTCCCCATACCCCTAGTGCCTGTACAACAGGCTGAATCAAGCCCTGAACAGGAACATTCCACATAGTGACAGAGGATACTCACTCATGTATTTTGCAGGTTATGCAGGTTCCACTAGTTAAAGACATTTATATACATTGTTTCATTATATGCTTGCTGGGTTGCTTACTGTTTCCCACACACCCCGTGAGAAGGTCGCTATATCCTTTTCACATCTTAGTTTTACACTAACTCTGTGAAGTAGATTAGACTGAGCCGATATAGGGCTCATGGGTCAGAGTGCTGCTGCACGTAAAAAGATTTCTGACTAACTTGTCTGAGGACTTAAGTATTTTGAATTGTATTAAGAGATTTCCAGCCCCACCCAGAGGTCCCTGTGTATACAAGAGGAGGAGGAGGAGGAGGAGGTGGTGGTGGTGGTGGTGGTGGTGGTGGTAGTAGTAGTAGTATACAAGAGCTTTGATGTGCTCATTGAGCCCCTAGATATACAATGGCTTTCTATCAGTTTAATCCTAGTCTTGATGTCCCTGGCAGGGGGAGCCTGTTCTGTAGGAATTCTGTGTGCACGCTGAAGTTAATGTGGAACTTTCAGCTCAATCCCAATTAAATCCCCCCCATGCTGATGTAGTCGTGCCAACGGTGTGTGTGCTACATCCAGGGGTGGGGCAGTCTGAAGGTCTCCTCAAGGTCAGGAAACTTTTGTTACCTTACTTTGGGGTAAAGCTGCATTACCCCATTAGGAATTCTTGAATCTGTGCCAGCTATTTTGCTGAACTATGGAGAGTAAGGGAGAAGGAACAAGGTTAGAATTCTGGCACGTACCAGTGCTGCCAGGATCCACCCTCCCTCCACCATTCAGTCTCCCACCTGCCCTCCTTCCCCACCCAGATACTCCCCCATTCTTCTGGCCTCTGACACTGCCATTTGTTTGCGGTGGCAGTTCTGGAATGGAAGCACACTTCACTTGCCACTGTATAAACATTTACAATAGCAGAACTGCTGTTTCATTGTCATTAGGTCCACTTAGGATTGGGCTGTTTGTATCAGACACTTCCAGGTGGCTGCTCAGTCAGCAGGTTTCTTAGGTGCAAGAGTGTGCACTTGATTCTACCCTGTGCAGCTGCCATTCTGGCAGACGATTACTCTTGGCCTGTGTATTTTGAGTCATGTGTTTCAAAACAGTTTCGTGCACTGAATGTTAATGCATTTATTAGCATTTTCCGGGTAAGAGTGACTCATATACCAGGTAATCTCAATACTAACATTTAATTTCCAGTGACACATACTATGAGGTAGTGTGCCATTAGCCCACGTTCTCTATTTCAGTCTCTCTTGCCACCCCGCCCCCAATCTTCTCTCTCGTATCTGTCAGACAGGAGTTTTCCATTTCTAAGGGAAGTGAAAGCAGAACTATGCTAGGCTTTACTGGAGGACTTATAAATATCTTGTTATACAGATTAGCAGATTCTTGTGATTTTTTTATTTGAAATTTGTCATTGTATACAAGAGTTGTGTCAAGGCTAAAGCTATAGTATCGTGATTTTGAGAGAGGCCAACAGATAACTTTCAGAACACACTCAAATGGAACTATGACCATCTGTTTTGTGTCTGCTTTTTTGAAGTGTGTGGGGAGGGAGGAGGGATCATCTTCTGCGTGCAGAAAAAAAAGAGTTTGTGCACCAAGATCAGAGTTGGCGCAGACATGAAAATGTTTAATGAAATAATTCTTTTGAGCATTTTTTACATGCAATTTATGGAATTATGTTACCATTAGCAGAGAGCAACAACATGAAAAAAAATTACCCATGCACATTGCACTTATTCTATGATATTTGAATTCACCCTAAATAAGTTTTTTTAAGCAATCGGCATAACAGAGAACTGTAATGACTTTGAGCTGAATTCTCCATTTTTAATTCCTTTAGGCATGCTGTCATATTTTCAAGTACATCTTCATAGTTAGGTGGAGCCTGGAAAATGTACTCTCTAATGGTGGAAGTATTTTCAGATACATATATCTGAGTGTTCAAGACACCTCTCTGTTCCTTGCCAAACTGTCATGTTCCCCTTTGGCCTGCTCAGTGCTCTTCCTCTCCTCCATCAACACCTGTGCAGTCTGCTCATTGACACATGAGGCCATTGTTTTCCGTACCTCTGTTTAATCCCTCCTTACTGGGGCCACATTCCCCTTGACCCTCCAGGACTACATTCCTACACTCCAGGTTCAGGCGCTTCTGCTTCTCTTAAGTAGCATTGCTTCTTCTTTTCCCCCCAAGTCTTACTAGAGCCAGTGAAATCCTCTCATCTCTTTCCTCCTGCCTTGTACTAGGGTTTTGGCGTTGTCTGCACTAGCATACCTGAAGGGCAGTGGCATACTTGACGGGTCCAGGGAATCAAAGATCCTGGGTGGCACATCTTGGGAGTGCTGCCCCCCAGCCATGCCACCCCCCACTCGCGCCCATGTCCTCCTGTAGGGAGGCCTGAAAAATGGCACTTCCAGTTTCTTGGGAAAGGGAGAGTGATTTTTTATGCCCTCAGTAGCCCCGCTGGGGGGGTGACAATTTGCAGTCGTGGCCCCAGACAGCATCAGGGCCAGGATCACTGGGGGGGCCCAAGGGGTATAGGGCCCCAGGCAATACACCTGCGGGGACGGCATCATCTGCCCCCTCGTGGGCACTTGGAACAGCCAGTGAAACCGCCAACCTGCTTCTTTCACTTTAAAAAAAAAAGCAAAAGAAGTGGGTGGGAGCTCAGAATGGTGTGCAACCACTCTGAGTTGCTGCGGGGGAGGCAGAAGAACTTGGACCTGCACTAGCAAATTCAGTGGTGCAGAATGTGAGCTCATGCCACAGGATCAGGTCTGGGAAGGGGATAGCTCGCCCCCTTCCTAGAGCCAATCTGCTCATCCCTGCCCCATTGCAACCTCATTCCGCCTTCCACTCACTCCATCCTGCCTCCCCCACCAACTCATCTGCCTCAACGGATCCAAGTGTGTCCAGTGTGTGCAGTAAGGTTCCAGCCTTTCCACTGCTGGAGTGATTTTTATGACTGCTGTAAGGCAATTGGCACAGGCAGAACACTTGTTCTGCCAGCAAGGCAGCCCAGTAGGACATGTGTGCTAACAACCATGCTTAGTGGGCTGTACAGAATACCCATTTTTAACCTTCAGGAAATATGTCTATTTCATGCCTTGAAATGTGGACATTCTCACACACTTCAAAGGTTTCAGAAACAATCACACTGCCAAAGTTTCCTAACATGATCTAATGCTCTTCACCTGGGCAAAAAATAAATTAAAAATTGGAAACATTGCAAACAAATTGCATCAGTCTGTTCTGGAGGAGAGGAAAGAGGAAGCTCTCAGAGGTATACTAAGAACAGGCAAGCTTCAGTGGGTATCTGTTTCATCCACATAGTGATCATTAGGAATCCTTTAGTGCTGGAAAGACATGCAGAAATGCATTTGTTTTTATGTCGTGTGACCTTGTAGTTGGCCCTACTGGGAAGGTTGCCAGAAAACTATGAAATCATGGTAGCGTTGGACCACAGCCTATGAGATATTGTTGGCTGGAATTCAATTGCATGCATAGCAAATCTAATGTAATCAGTAGCAATTAAAACAATTACTATGTCATTGGCAGACTCAGCGTGTTAAAAGGGTGGCAAGAAACTGGCAAACTCTTGAAGATACAGAGGTTTTTTTTTAAGCAAATACACTTATTCCTTTTTATCAACTACTCGGCATCTCCCAAGGTCATATCTTAATAAAACTTTATGTGTTATAAAGCTTAATATTGGCATTAAGATTTGTAGAGTCTTTCATATCTAGGTTCAAGTGCAAGCCAGTTTAAGAGCACCTGCAGATGTTTAATTCTTCTGGTGATTGCTTCTATCCCAGCCCAGCTCTGAAATTGCAGTGTAATTTTCATTAGCTTTCGGTAGGAAAAGATGCAAGTCTTCTACATGGCACTCCTGTGCACGGTCACTTGCAAGTAAGTTCCATTGAGCATGAGTCAGTTAAATCCAGTGCTGGATTTGTATAGGTGGGAGGTCTCTTCAGAGCAAGGGAATATTTGTTTCCTTACTCCATGTTGAACCCAGTCTGTGCAGTGGGGCTGCTTGGATCCATGCCAGCTAGATCACTGGCACAACTGAGTAGCCCTGTGTAGGGCTTTCAGGCCAAGTTAGAATATGGCGGAGGCCTGATCCACCAGTCCAACTCCCCTCCTGGGCCTGAACCACCCACTCGCTCACCTCCCTTACCCCAAAATACTATGAAATTTACAGCCCAATCCTAACCGAAAAGCCACCACCGCCAATTCAACCATGCCTGTGGAGCACACGTATTGGGGGGGGGGGGATCAGAAAGGTCTTCTCGGGCTTTGTAATAAAGCATATCTAATAAAAGTAAAAAAATGGAGGCATAAATAATCCAGGCGTGGTAATGTTCAATTCTGTGTATCTGAGGAAGGATATTCCGTATAACCCTAGTTCCCTTGTCCTAAAGGTTTGCAGAGCATATTTGCCTGCAAAACTCGCATAGAATCTCTGAACTGCCGCTCATAGGATATAACACTGTGAGGGATTGTCAGTTCCATCTGAACCACTTATCTGCTGATGCAGAAAATTGTGTCTCAGTCTGTAAGAGTCGGGTAATGCTGATAAGACTTTTGTAGCATTATACAACAGTAAAACCATTCACAAGATTGTATAGTGTAACTGCAGATGATTACGATAATCTACCAGGAAGAAAAGAGACAACTGGAAGGAGAAAAAACAGTTGTAATCAACGGTATAGAAAGTTGATAAAAGTGGAATAGGGTGACAAAATGAATGTGAACAGTTAGAAGACGAAAACAAACTAAAAATAAATTTTGGAACTTGCTTTTCAGACCATTTTTTGCTTACTTCATCAAGTTGGTGTTCTGCTCTAGAAAAGATAGTTTTGGTAGGCAAGGGGAATCTATTATGATTGCCTCCTCAGTTGAACTTTATTTTATTTAAAAAAAGTACAACGACAGAGGTGTCAGAAGAGCACTTCCCCATGGTTTCTATTTTTGGGTATCATCATCACCAGGACTAGACTATTCAGTCTTGAATTGCATTTGATTGTTTTTGTTTTTGTTTTCTGCTAAAAATAAAAGCCACTGAACTAAATATGTACAATTAGTGAACTTTAGACCACCATAAGCGTTGTATCCTTAGCATCAGATTTTGGCACAGAAAGCAAGATGCCTTTCTGTCTTGTACTTTCACATGAAGCCAGCAGAATAGCATAAGTTTTACAAGTTGACTTTTACACGCCAGGTGTTGCACTGCCATGAATAATCTCGTCTGATCTGTCAGAGGAATGAACAAGTATATTCAAAAAAACCTCAATTTTAAGAGGCAAAATAGATTTAAATACCAAGATTTATGATGCAGTTATGGTCATGCAGTGTCCCCAACTGTGAGTTTTGAATAACAGATTTTGGTAATAAGCATTCCTCTGCATACCCGTAGAACATTCCTCTTAAAGCCTTATCATATATTTTGGCCATAGCTGTGTGAAAATAGCATAGGTCCCTTGTGCTGGTAAAATAAAACCTGTCCCATTATAACTGCAGAACTCAAACATCTGATGACAAAGTCCTTTGTGCACCTTGTCCAGTATTGTGACAACCTGGTTGGAGGCCAGGAAGCAGAGAGTGGGTGTCAATGGGCAATTTTCACAATGGAGAGAGGTGAAAAGTGGTGTGCCCCAGGGATCTGTCCTGGGACCGGTGCTTTTCAACCTCTTCATAAATGACCTGGAGACAGGGTTAAGCAGTGAAGTGGCTAAGTTTGCAGATGACACCAAACTTTTCCGAGTGGTAAAGACCAGAAGTGATTGTGAGGAGCTCCAGAAGGATCTCTCCAGACTGGCAGAATGGGCAGCAAAATGGCAGATGCGCTTCAATGTCAGTAAGTGTAAAGTCATGCACATTGGGGCAAAAAATCAAAACTTTAGATATAGGCTGATGGGTTCTGAGCTGTCTGTGACAGATCAGGAGAGAGATCTTGGGGTGGTGGTGGACAGGTCGATGAAAGTGTCGACCCAATGTGCGGCAGCAGTGAAGAAGGCCAATTCTATGCTTGGGATCATTAGGAAGGGTATTGAGAACAAAACGGCTAGTATTATAATGCCGTTGTACAAATCGATGGTAAGGCCACACCTGGAGTATTGTGTCCAGTTCTGGTCGCCGCATCTCAAAAAAGACATAGTGGAAATGGAAAAGGTGCAAAAGAGAGCAACTAAGATGATTACGGGGCTGGGGCACCTTCCTTATGAGGAAAGGCTACGGCGTTTGGGCCTCTTCAGCCTAGAAAAGAGACGCTTGAGGGGGGACATGATTGAGACATACAAAATTATGCAGGGGATGGACAGAGTGGATAGGGAGATGCTCTTTACACTCTCACAGAATACCAGAACCAGGGGACATCCACTAAAATTGAGTGTTGGGCGGGTTAGGACAGACAGAAGAAAATATTTCTTTACTCAGCGTGTGGTCGGTCTGTGGAACTCTTTGCCACAGGATGTGGTGCTAGCGTCTAGCCTAGACGCCTTTAAAAGGGGATTGGACAAGTTTCTGGAGGAAAAATCCATTATGGGGTACAAGCCATGATGTGTATGCGCAACCTCCTGATTTTAGAAATGGGTTATGTCAGAATGCCAGATGCAGGGGAGGGCACCAGAATGAGGTCTCTTGTTATCTGGTGTGCTCCCTGGGGCATTTGGTGGGCCGCTGTGAGATAAAGGAAGCTGGACTAGATGGGCTTATGGCCTGATCCAGTGGGGCTGTTCTTATGTTATGTTCTTATGTGACTGGTGGAAACTCTCCAGTGCCTCAAACAGTGTTCCACCCCAACCACCTGGGATCATTTAACTAAAGATTGTTCAAGCAGGAGGGTTGGACTAGATGGCCTTGAGGTGATTTAAGGCCAAGAAGGATAAGGAGGGTAAGATTGACAACAATGCTATGCCAATTCTACTCTCTTCTCAGCCTTGATCCACAGCCCTCCCCACCCGTCTCTGCCATGTTACTCCCTGCTCCCCTCCTGCCAACTCCTTCCTCCCCCCCCCGCACTGGTTTACCAGTACCAGGATTCATTGGAAGACGACTGGCACATGACCACACTCACCTTGTGGTGGTGGCCCAGCTGCACAGAATAGTGTGTTGAAATCTGTGACAGCCCTAAAGCACACTACACTACCCAAATTCAAGTTCTGGTGGTGCAGCATGCCCAGAAGATTGGGCTGTAGGTTCATTTTTACCAGCTATCGATTTAATAGGTGGGTTGCAAACCAATTTCAGATGGGTCCCCATTCATTTCAATATCTTATTTTTAATAGCTGATGCTGCCATGGTACGTGACTGCATTTGGGGAAATGTTACAGATCTGTACTTTTAACAGGCTACTATGTATATGCTTTTAACAATTACAGTCAATGGGACTTACTCCTGGGTAAGTGTGGGTAGGATTGCAGCCTAGCATTGTTAAAAAAATTTCTACTTGATGATGTCACTTCTGGTCATGACATCACTTCCAGTGGGTCCTGACAGATTCTCATTTAAAAAGTGGTGCTAAAATTTTGAGAACCACTGATCTATTACATAGATTGTACATTCATTGAATGACACATGTAACTAACTGTAGCATATGCAGAGTAACAATGATTGTATCTGGGTACACAGAAGTACCTAACCCAGGTACAGGTTATCATGAGAACAACCCCCATGTGGAATCTGTCTTCTGACCCTAGATATGGATGTCATAGGACCAGAATATATTTTACTGAAAGAAAATTAGTGAAGCTTGTATTCTTAAAGCATATACCACAGACATAATCATCTAAATAATTTTTTAAAGTACATCTAAAATTATTTTTATCTTTTATAAGAACATTAACCTATTTTCATTTTTGGTCTGGATTCTAGACAGAGCTTCTTCACATTTGCCAAAGCTACTACTGGAATGCAACCTTTGTGTGTTGTTGTCCCCTTTTTGTGTGCTCTTGTCCCCTTTTTGAGGTCTGGGACAAATCTTGCTTTCCAAACAGAGAGAGAGACTTTTTAAGAAAGGGGTACTTGTGCTGTGGCATGTTGGAATCTTTGACCCATATATCACTGTGGGACCCAGGGCACTCCCACAGGCACACCGATATTGATGCTGTCATGGATGCTCTTTCTCTGCTGGTCTGCACTTGAAATCTGTATTCTGCTGTAGAATAATAGAAAGCAGCACCTATAAGGGAGGATGCTAGGATAACAGTGGGTATTCTAATCTAAATTTTACAAGTGCTGCTTAGATCTGATCAAGTCATAAACTGAATTTTCCCTCTGAAGTTTTTTGAACCTGGTTCCTGATACTGAACAGCTTCCAGTCATTTGTAAGTGCTCTGCTCTTGCACAGGGAGAAAGCATTCAGGAGCTGCAGCTCACATTGGTTACTAAGAAACAAGGAAACATGATATGATTGGTGCTACATATGGGGATATCACAGTTGTAATTTTAACCATGCAGGTAGAGTTTAACCTGTGCATACAGATATAGGTTGCTCGGATCAGAATGTCAATTCTATATGGATACTTCTACAGTGAATAGATCGTCATTGCTGAGGAGGGGAATGGGGAAGAGATATTCTTAACAGCATACAGTATAAGATTCACAGTACCTGTAAAGGCATTAGAAATCCTAACTGAGAGACAGCCTTGTGTGACTTTGTGCTCCTGGCCAAGATGTTTGCAAACGGTAACAAGGATGAGTGAATATTCTCCATTTTGTTTTTGTTCTATAGCAGCAAATTTCAACCACTGAGCCACAACACATTATTGTGCTACGAATGATCTAAAGGTGTGTCATGGGTGTTTGGGGAAGAGTAATTTATTATAGTAGGGCCATTTGGAATGTGAGCCTCCTGATAACAGTGTGGTGTGCCTTGTCCATTGTCAGAATACCAATGGTGTGTCTTGACAATTTTAATGCCTTCTCAGTGTGCTGTGAGATGAAAGGTTGAAAATTGCTGTTCTATAGGCTGGTTATGTCCTAGAGTTATTGCCTCCTGATTTAATTTTGTGAATGTATAAAATTGGTCCTGGCTATCCCAAGGTTTTGGTCTGAAATCATATGACACATCCCAGCTGTAACTAAACAGATCTAGTTTTGGTCAGTGCCTGGAAGGGACCCAGCCTGAAAACCCATGTATGCTGGCTTGAATTGCATGATGGTAGAAAGGCAAGCAATAAGTGAAATGAATTAACAAAACAAAATTAAGTTTGAAATTGGTACGTAGGCAATTTGCCTCAGTACACCATGCACAAAAGAATTTTGCTTCTGTCAAATGATTACACTACGTTTCCTCATGTTCAGTATTTTCATCCATGCACATATGCAGTTCTGTGAATTAATTAATTAATTAATTAACAGTATTTATATACTGCTTTTCAACTAAAAGTTCACAAAGCGGTTTACAGAGAAAAATCAAATAACTAAATGGCTCCCTGTCCCAAAAGGGCTCACAATCTAAAAAGGTGCAAATGAATACCAGCAGACAGCCACTAGAACAGACAGTGCTGGGGTGAGGTGGGCCAGTTACTCTCCCCCTGCTAAAAAAAGGAGCACCCACTTGAAAAAGTGCCTCTTACCCAATTAGCAGGGGTAAATTGATTATCAAGGGAATTGATAACTTGTTAGGAAAAATGAGACATAAATTGAAAACTCCAGCAGCTTGTACTTACTTACACAGGCATCTGAACAAAGTCTGGAACACAAAATGTACAACTCAGTTTTCAGTTTCAAAAACCTTTATTAGGTGTTGGTAAAATGTACAACTCCACAAACAAGATATAGGAATTCAGAACTCCCAAATCCCAGAATAAATTTGGGGGATCCTTAGCTGATAGCTAAAAGACATTTTCAGTTACCTGCATAATGTAAGGAAAGGGAGAAGACAAGTTCTGACACTGAGGCCGCAATCCTAACCCACTGTCCAGCACTGACATAAGGGCAATGCAACTCTGAGGTAAGGGAACAAACATTGTCTTACCTTGAGGAGGCCTCCATGACTGTCCCCCAACTGCAGGGTGCAGCACATGTCCCACTGGTATAGCTATGCCAGTGCTGGAAAGTGGGTTAGGATTGGGCCCTGAGTCAAACACAATTCACAATGAGTCTTAATCATTGATTAAGACCTAGGCTTAGTTTTAGCTTTTGAAAGCATGCAACCTTTCTGTGTTGGTTATGAATCCCTTTCATCAGTTTAGGGGTGAGTGTTCTGATTCATATTAAAAACAAAGTATTAATTTATCTTCTTGCCCTGATCTATTCTTACTACTATATTGTCTTCATCATATCTTTAGCGCAATATAAAGTTGTGCCAAATCAGCCTGACTATATGTCTTATACCACTGACAGCTACAGAGGCTGATGTACTGTGTGCATATTCACCAGAAGTACCTGTTAGGTAGTATGAGTAATGCTATAATAATCCAAAGATCTGGGATATATACTTTGCTGGGAACTATATATAAGTATCCTGTGGGTAAACATGGAAAAGATAACTCTGGTATTGATTACTTAGAAGAAATGATTACTTAGAAGAAAGCCCCACTGTGTGCATTAAGATTATAGTTTTCATGTGATGTGCATGGAATTGTAGCCTGAGGAATGCACTTTGTTGAGGGCAGAATTATTTTTGATTAGCCTATATACCTCTTGTTTATGGCACAGCTATAGGCCTAACACTTGGCATTCTGATCTAAAGGTTTGTTCTTGATTTTATAGTTGTTTTCTTTTTCCTCACTGCTAGTATTTTGATTTCCTCTTCTCTCTTTTTTTCTTTCCTTCTTTCTCTCTCTCTCTCTCTCTCTCTCTCTCTCTAGAACAGCTTGTGGAGGATTGTGCTCAAAGGGAGATGATTCCTCATGAAGTCTCTGGAGCCCCTTCAGAAATCAAATGTGACTTTCCACTTAGCAGACTGAAATCAGAGCCAGCCAGGCAGTGAAGCCACAGAAGTGGAGGGCAGGAGCCAGTGAAAAATGAAATCCAACCAGGAGAGAAGCAATGAATGCCTGCCACCCAAAAAACGAGAGATACCTGCCACCAGCCTGCCTTCTGAGGTGAAGCCATTAGTTCTGGCCAATGAAAATCACCGTGCAGATAATTTAACATGGCTCTCAAGTACAACCAGCAACCAGAGCAGCCGGAACAGGCCTGGAGGAACCTCGGTGGAGGCTAGTTCACAACAAGGAATGGGTTTACATAAATCACTATCTACAGGAATAGATTATTCCCCACCTAGTGCTCCTAGATCTGCTCCAGCCACTACCACTCTTCCCACAGTGTACCCGCCTGCACTCTCACAGGCAGGGACACCTGTATCCCCAGTGCAGTACACACACCTGCAACACACTTTCCAGTTCGTTGGGCCTCAGTATAGTGGACCATACGCCGGATTCATCCCTTCCCCATTAATTTCCCCAACAGCCAATTCTGCAACTGGCACAGCAGCATCTGCCACTTCTGTTGCAACCAGTCCATCCCAGCGTTCCCAGCTGGAGGCTTATTCCACTTTGCTGGCCAGCATGAGCAACATAAACCAGCAGGGGCACAAAGTCGAGCAGCATTTAGTCAGGACACCTGGATTGATCACAGCAGGCTCTCCTCCACCTAACCAGCAAAACCAGTATGTCCACATTTCTAGCTCTCCTCAGAGTGCTGTCAGAAATGTCTCTCCTCCGGCCATCCCAGTCCATTTGCATCCCCACCAAACAGTGATTCCTCACACATTCACTCTTGGTCCCTCCTCCCAAGTGGTGGTGCAATATACAGATTCTGGAGGCCATTTTGTCACTAGGGAATCCACCAAGAAGTCTGAGAGCAGCAGGCTGCAGGCTATGCAAGCAAAAGAAATACTGAATGGTGAGATAGAGAAGAGCAGGCGGTATGGCATCTCACCATCCTCAGATGTGAGTTTAGTCAAATCAGGCAATAAACCATCTCCTCATCATTATGAGGCCAGGCATGTGGTGGTCCACTCGGGTCCTGCTGATTATGTTGCACGGGATTCTTCCAGTGCCCGGTCTTCTGTTATGGTTGTCCCCAACAGCAACACACCTACTACAGATCTGGAAGTACAGCAGACCACACACAGAGAAACACCTCCTTCAGCCCTCAACGAAAAGGGAAGCTTGCATTTAGGAAAGTCAGCTCACCGATCCTATGCTCTATCTCCGCAACAGACTATGGCTCACGAAGGGGTGAAAGCAGTTGCCGCTTTGTCTCCTCACAGTGTCATTCAGACTACCCACAGCGCCTCAGAGCAGCTCTCTGTTGGGTTGTCTGCTGCAGCCTTCTATACTGGGACTCAGCCACCAGTCATTGGCTATCTGAGCAGTCAACAGCAAGCATTTGGCTACCCTGGAAGCCTACCACAGCACCTAGTGATCCCTGGCACTCAACCCCTACTAATACCAGTTGGTAGTGCAGACATCGACTCATCAGGGGTTCCACCTGCTATAGCCACTTCATCTCCCCAGTTGGCTGCAGTGCCTCATACGTTTGTCACAACCACCATTCCGAAGAGTGAGAATTTCAATGCAGAGTCACTAGCAAGCCAGCCAGCTTACCAGGCAGCAGTGGTGCAGGCCCAGATCCACCTCCCCCTGGTCCAGTCCATACCTTCTTCAGCAGCAGCTCCTCCTACACTGCCTCCTTACTTTATGAAAGGGTCGATTATTCAATTGGCCAATGGAGAGCTAAAGAAGGTAGAAGATTTAAAAACAGAAGACTTTATTCAGAGTGCAGAAATTAGCAGCGACCTAAAAATAGACTCCAGCACAGTGGAAAGGATTGATGACAGCCATAACCCAGGCATTGCCATGATACAGTTTGCAGTTGGAGAGCACCGAGCACAGGTAATGAATGTAAGAATTTATGGGAAGGGGACCTTAGATGCACAGAAGGGCTAATGGACAGAAAGGAATGTGGGTATATCAGTAGCTTAGTGGTAGAGCAAGGTTATTTTGATGAAATCATTACTCTCCTACAATCCTCATCCTTACGTCATAAGCCAAAGGTAGGTTAACATATACAGTGGTACAGAAATGTGTGTGTGTGTGTGTGTGTGTGTGACTTAAATGTGCTTAACAAGTATTACCTTGGACAAAATTTAAAAGTATCATAAGGGTGATATCTTTATTGGCACCAGCTAAAATGGCACAAAATAGTGAGCAAACTTTTGCATTCTTCAAAGCAATCTTCTTCAGGCTGAATGTTAGGCAAAAAAAAACAACTGCTGGGCACAATGGAAAACCTCTGCAGTGTGTAGTTTGGAGAACTCAAAACTTCCTCAGTACTTTCTAACATTATAGTTTATTCTAATAAAAGTATTATCCTAGTATAACCTTCCGATTTTTTCCCCTAATAAACCTAATAATGCAGTTCCTGTTAGGACTATTTTCCATTATAGAATCCATGCAAAGCCAGTCGTACATGAACTGCCAAGGGAGAGGGACAAACCCATAAAGCTGTACTTGACTTGAACTCCTAGGCTGCTCTTAAGGACCAGTATTGGACATCCATGCATGTGTATGTACTGGTGGGGGCGGGGTTTGCCCAATCCCCTATTGATAATAGTATTAGGAGGTGGAATAGCCAATGCCAGCAGTTCCCAAACCATTGAGACCCATACGTGGTTCCCAGAAGTGACTGGCGATGACACTTTTTCCAAGTTTGGAGGCCCAAAATGCTGCTTCAGACAGTGGTGAGGCGGATAGGACAGAAGTAAGGGCATTACTCTGCATGCTAAAACTGCATGCTGGAGATTTTCCCACCATGCTGAGCCTCCAGCCGCTATTTGGAGCAGCACAGTCTGGTCTCCCTGCCAGCTGGCAAGAGCCCCACAGCATCCCAGCAAGTGCCTTGCAATGTCCCAGGGTATTGCGACACACAGTTTGGGAAGTGCTGGCCTATGCGGTCTTCTGTGGTTTGTCATCCTTTGTTTTTGTTTAGCCTCTCCATTTTTCGATTCCTTATAAAAAGATACAGACCTTGCCACAGTTGGTCTCGATAGACAGGTAATGCTGTTTTTCTTTCCAACTATTCTTCCTCTTTCCCCATTTGAGCTTTTTCTCCCTCTGTTCTTTAATGTTGAATTTGTACTATTGCACCTGTGCATTATGGGCACCTTGCTAATTTGTTCTGCTAATTTTGTTTTAGCAGAAGCAAAATACTAACCACTTCATGATTCTGAAACCTGGTGATCCTTCCTTGGGGTTCCCTCTACTCTCTTCCAGGGTCATCACATTAAATCTATTAAAGTGTACCTGGATTAAATTTCACAAATTCAGCTCTAATTGAAGATTATAAAACATTAAAATCCTAATTCTGCATGTCTGAAGGATGCTATGTATACAGGAAACATGAAAAATAGTACTGAAACAGAAGCAAAACTGAACCTGAGCAAACTGTGACAAAAATGCTGGTCCATATACAATTAGAATGCTTCTCCTTGTGTATGCATGTCATTGAATTTGTTTCAGTTTTCAGCAAAACAGCAGCACCCAGTTGCATTTCAAGAAATTTAAGCAAAATCATTCCTGTGTTTTAATGTGCCCATGCTTAATTTTTTAGTTGTTCCTATTATACATGAAGAAGGGATTACCTTTCTGTCTTTTTATGACTGGTATATTAAATACATGAGTTGCAAACACTTTGCTTGACACTATCTGTTCGTTTGGGCTCGGTTTTATGTGGGCCACCAATGAAACATGGTAAATATCTGTTTCATTCCAGCTTTGCTAATGCCTGTATTGCATGCCTTAAGATGAATTTAGCAGTCATGCTTCACAGGTGTCAGGTGCAATTACTGTGGAATAACCTGACCATCTGAAATCTTTCTTTCTGCACAAGCATCATCATCGTGAATACTAAGTATGCTTATATGCCACTCTTCAGAATGTTTATATGCCACAGTTCACAAAGCAGTTCACAGAGAAAATTAAATAAGTGCGCAATCCTGAGGCGCCCTTGGGCATGTTTGTGCCTCCTCGTGAGTTGGTTAGGCTGGCCCGCAGAGGGACTGAGTCAAGCTCGGCCAACACAAGGCTCTGGGGTGGGCAGGGAGGAAGCAGGAGGGAAGCATTCTGGGGCGGAGGAAGGCAGGCAGGCAGGCAGGGCTGAGACCCGGCTGTTCCCGGATCCCAACCCCGTTCCCCAAGCAGCATGGAGCATCTTCAAGCCATTCCACTTTTCTCAGATTTGTGCCACCTCAGGAGGTGGCGCAAGTCCAAGGAGACCCATAGGGGCTGCAGTGGCATACCAGGGGGGGTAAGAGGAAGAGTTTCCTCTTATCGCTGGCTGAGCCACTGTGGTGCCCTATCACATGCTGGATACAGTGCAAGCCTCCTGGCTTGCCTGTTCCAGCGCAAGATAGGATTGTGCCCTAAATGGCTCATTGTCCTAAAAGGGCTCACAATCTAAAAGAAGGCAGACTTCTATCACTTAAACCACTTCTACCACTTAAATTTCTACCACTTAAACAACCACTTAAAAAGACACTGTCTTTTATACCCCTTTTGCATTTATAAATCAATCGGCAGCCTGGGTGCGATCTGTAAAAAGTTTGAGAACCACTGCTCTAGATGCATGGACCCTCCCTACTTTCTTTATACCCACTCTTGTTGATGTCTATAACATTTCAGAACTGTCAGGCACATGGAATGTTTTGAACTTGTAGTATTACTCAGTCTAGAACACTTGGAAATTAGGAGACAGGGAGAGGGGCAGGATAGAAAAGCATCAAAGAGAACAATCAACTTATAAAAGTCCCAACAAGGAAAAAAGTTCTGCTTACTTTTCTAACTTCACAACAGTGATACTATTTTGAACTGGTTCTAAGATTTCAGAGTTTTCTCAGCTAAAGGGAAATGGTAAGTTGGAAGATAGCAGTTCCACAACGGACTGGGCAAAGTCTGACCTTCCTCACTAGCAAAATACTCCAATTATCATCCAGATTTTTGTCTTTTTTTCTCCAGGGAAGTTGGGGCTGTCTTCTGTAGCTCTGACCAAATCAGCTATTGAGAGCTGGTCTACTTTCATGTGCCAGTTTAGGATCAGCAAATGTTAACAAGGCTCTTGCAGTTAGGTGGGCATTGATAGTACCTTCTTTGACCCTGTAATCCACTTATTTATACTAATAATTCAAGTTTAAGTAAGTAGAACTTTCTCAGTTTTGGCACTTTGTATTAGGGATGTACTTTGCAGAGAAGCTTGCTTGGCACCAACTCTGATGTCTTTTTGGCACCAGACAGAAGCTTTATTATTCGTCAACAATCCAAGTAGAGCAATGCCTTTATTAGGACCAACCAGAAGCAATAAGGTGTCAACAGCTCAATCCTATCTTCTCCCCCACCAATACAACCACTCCAAAAAGGCATTCTCTGTATCCAGCGGGGGAAGGGGGGGAGAATAGGAGACTTGGGAGGTGAAAAGGAAATTATTTATAATTATTTCCTCTTACCCCTCCAGCTTGTTAGTGGGTCTCTGTAGCTGATGCATGTCAGAGAAGAAAGAGGTGGGGAGCCCCCAAATGGAGAGGATTGGATCCAGCATGTGCCATTGCCATTGGATTCACACCCTTCCACTGCCTCCCCACCCCCATTCCTCACCCCTTCCCACCTGTTTCACCACCTGTTCACTCCCTCCCTATGCACTCCCTGTCCCCACTTGGTCTGGCAGGCGCAGTGGACTCTGGCTACTGTGTTGGAGAACCGCTGCAGCGTGCAAAAAATGGCCACTGACAAAGCACTGTGCGCTCCATTGGTGGCCATATTACAAGAGTGGAAGTCACTTCTGCTGTCATAATGACCTCCTCATGACAGCCCAATCTTCAATAGGATTGGGTTGTTAGGGTGTGAAAGTAGGCTGAAAGTTGAAGCCAAATTGGGAGTATACCTAGTACTGGAGGGCTTTTCAGCCCACAGAAGCAAAAGTTCATTGTCTGGTAGTAACAACATCCACCACTTCAGTTCAAAAGTCTTTTTTGCAGTGGCAATTGCAGTATTTACTAGAGTGTAACATCTTGTGGATTTTTCTTCTAATGGAACCGACACAGCCACCTACGATTTTGTGCCTTGGCCAGGCATTCCAGCATGTTGTACATAGCTGGTTTTGACTGTTGTTTTATGGTTCAGCTGGATTTTATTAGATAATGATGGCTGGTGCTTCTGTGATTATATTGTTTTGTTCTGAATTTTATAGCATTTGGTTTTGTATTATTTCAACTTGTACCCCACCATAGAAACATTTGGTAAAGGAAAGCTGATATATTCACTAAACAAATGAACAAGTCCAATGAAATTCTTGAGTTAAGTTCTGTATACTGTATAATGTTTTAAAATCTAGACTTGCAGAGTTTGCCACTTCAGTGGTATGAATAAGCCATTAAGATAAGGGTTGTGTAAATGTTTTCTCAAAGGATGTTCCTTTGCATTTGACTAACAGCTCAAACAAGTAATTTCCATGCTGAAGGAGGAGTTATGATAGTACTTTCTGCATTTCCTAGGATTGAGCAGAACATATTTACAAGTCACTGCATGCATGCATTGTATCCGTTTGCCCTTATTGGATGCAGATTCAATTTATAAATTCCTTACAGTATTTAAAACAAATATTGTTGTTATTCTTAGAAACTGCCACCCAGAGATCTCATTTCCACTTGTTAGTACTGTTACATAGCAAGGGTGTAGCATCTGATTCCTGTACACTGGGAATTTCTTTTATAGTAGACCGCCATTGCTTTAGGCCTAGCAAGCTTGACCTGTAGGGTCCCTTCCGGCCCTCTGCAACACTCTTTGATTCAACAAAACTTTTTCACTGCAGACACTAAAGCAGATCAGCTAGTGATAGGATAGAAAGGGAAGAGAAGAATGAAGAAAAGGATTAGTAACACTCTCAGCCCACTTTAATCAAAGAAACTTTTTGCTTATCAATACTGTGTAGCTCTTAACTGTAAACTTGAAATACTTCGTTTCAGTTATTCCTATATTCAGTGGGAACAGGTTATGAGAAGCTTCACTGTACCAATGAACACTGAGGCTGAGATTTGTGGCTTACTTAAGGGTTCCCACACTCACAAATCCAATTTGACATGTTGTTTGAGTACAACAGATTGCAACAGGAAGACAAGTGGAAATGCTGAAGAACTAAGAACCAGCATTTTTTAAACAATACAGTTCCTGTTCCATCTGTGTACATTTCATGGACAAATGATTCTTCATGCATCGCATTTTTTAAATTAGTAATGTCACTTGTGTGAATCCCTTATGTTGACTGTGTTGAAACAGATCCATGTTGCATGCATATGGTAGACAGAAGGATCTGTGTGTGTTCATATATGAAGATCATATATGTTTCTTTGTAGGAAAATCACCTTGTGCAAAGTTGTCCTAAGAATACAAATGAAATGTGCAATTGGTCTTGGAATAAGATTTATTCTTCAAACTGTATTTGTAAGATCACCTTCCCCCCTCAACATTGTTTTATTAAAGAAATACGTTTGCATCTCTAATATAGTATTCAAAAGCTTCTAATACTATATTCTAATATAGTATTGAATACTAATATAGTATTCAAAAGATGTAATAAACTCACAAGTTACCATCAGATAGTTTTTCCTGGTTATTAGTGGATCAATGAAGAAGCTATCAGTAACAGTTATAAAATGTAAAATAGTACATCTCTGTGAATTTTTTCCTGGCATGAAACTTTTTTCTGTTAGTTAAAGTCATCTCCTGAAGAGCAGTTTCAGGCTACTGTTAAAGGCTAGGAAAAAGGTAGCAACCTAATAGAGTCATCTGGAAGACCAACTGAGGTGACTTACTAAGGGGCCAAGATAATTGCAGTCCAAAGGTAGGTAGTAGTTAGTTCAAGGAGTTCAGTCTGTTTGGTTAACTGAGGGAGCCACAAAAGCAGGACAGGGGAGGAAACTCAGTTGAGTCCAAGAGGGGAGGCTTGGTAAGGCATGAGCTGGTACAAGATCAGGAAGCAAATGCAAAGTGTGGCTGTTTCCAGACAGTGACTGCAAGCAGAAAGAAGATATATAGTGGCAGAGTGGTCAGTCACACAGGGGAGGACAGACCAAAAAGAAGAGATCATTCTGAGAGTACTTTGACCAGTAAGGACACATGCTGCAAAGAGGAGGTTGTTGCTGAGTCAGTATGTCTCCTGCCTAGCTCCCTTAAGGACCCAGGTTCAAGATTCCCAAATGCCTGAAAGGTCTAATGTAGACCAGGGTTGCCAGGATTTCCCCCCCCCCGCCTCCTGATGGGTTCCCTGGTCTTTTAGGACAGGGGTCAGCAACCTTAAACACTCAAAGAGCCATTTGGACCCGTTTTCCAGAGGAAAAAAACCTCGGGAGCCACAAAACACTTTTGACATCTAAAATGAAGATAACACTGCATATATAGGTGTTTTTTTTTACCTTTATGCTCTTATAGGTCCCATTTTTATAATGTAGCCCCCCTCTTGTAGCTTTTAGTTAGTTTTGTCACACATTCTTGTCCTGTGTTTTCAGACGCCTGGTCCTCTATGGTGTTTTGCCTGATTCCAAGGCCATTCTCTGCCTGGAGAATTATGCCCACTTTCAGCAAATTAGCTCCCCTTCTTTCCCCCAACAAATGACCCTGGTTCTGCCCTGTAGTCCTGCTGGACCCCACCTCCAGGGTAGCTCGCCTGTTCAACCTGCAGAGGTCCTCTCTCCTGCCAGCAGCCTCCCACCACTACAGCAGCCCCTTGGTGCTGTGCAGGTCTTGGGCACAGCAGCCACACTTCAAACTCCAGTGTCTCCAGCAGTCCCTTAGTCACAAAGTCAGTCAGAGTATCCAGGGCAGAGTCCAAAGTTAATAAGCCAAGTCACAGTCCAAGGTCAGATTCCAAAGTAAGTCAGTCAAATCAGAGTATCCAAGTCAATAAGCCCAGTCTCCAGCCTGCACTCCTTCTACAGGTGCTCCTTATATCCCTGAGGGCCCTATTGCCTTCAAGTGGCTGCAGCTGTGCAGCACACTGTGCTGGATGCCCAGGCATTACCCTTAAAGGGGCCCCTGCTGACACCACATCTACCTCCTCACCAGATCTTCCAGGATTCCAATACATATGGTGGTTATGACATCTGCTTATCTTACATGGATACTAAAGAACTCCCCCCACCTTCCAGAGGCACCCTGCTGGAAGGAAAAAACACAGACTCCAGAGGTGGGGAAGAGAAGAAGCCAGAGCTGGGGGGGGGCAGCCACAGGCCAGCTTCTGCCCTGCCTGCCTGCCTGCCCTCCCTCAGGCTGCAACCCTCTCCACACTATCCTGGGAGTAAGCCCCATTGACTACAATGGGACTTCTGAGCAGACAAGTTGGTTGGAGCTCTCAGGTTGCAGTCCTCTCCACACTTTCCTGGGAGGAAGCCTCACTGACTACTTGTGAGTAGACCTGCATAGGAGGGGGCTGAGGCTGCAGCCCTCCACACCTTGCTGGGAGGAAGCCCCACTGACTACAGCAGGGCTTACTTGTGAGTAGACCTGCACAGGAGGGGGCTGAGGCTACAGCCCTCCACACCTTCCTGGGAGTAGCCCAGGGACTACAGCAGGGCTTGCTTGTGAACAGACCTGCTGGGCTCGGGCTCCCACTCACCCGTCCTTGCGCTTGGCCTTGACAGGCTCCAAGGCTGTCATCCCAGGCACCCTTTCCTGGGGGTAAGCTTCATCCGCTGTAATGGGGCTTACAACTGAGTAGAAATGCATAGGCGCAGGCTCCAAGGCTGCCATCCCAGGCACCCTTTCCTGGGAGTAAGCTTCATCCGATGTAATGGGGCTTACAACTGAGTAGACACGCATAGGAGCAGGCTCCAAGGCTGCCATCCCAGGCACCCTTTCCTGGGAGTAAGCTTCATCTGCTGTAATGGGGCTTACTACTGAGTAGACACACAGGATGTCTCTGCTGTGGAGGAAAAGCCTCTCCTTGCACTGAGTGGGGACCTGCTCAGGGAAAGGCGGGCTGCAAGGGCTCACAGTGGCTGAGGAGGAGGGCGTCCTGCTGGAGAGTTGGGGAAGGGAAAAACAGGGAGCTGAAGCCTGCAGAGCGGGCAAAATTGAAAAGGGAAACCAATGCGGGGCAGGTGGGGGTGAAGGGAGAGGAGGGCAGTGAGCTCAGGGGGCGGATGGAAGCAGCCTGCCCTCCCAACACAGGTGCCTCCTGTCACCCCCTTTGCCACTTTCACCGGAGGAGCCGCAGCAGACAGCTGAAAGAGCCGCATGCGGCTCCAGAGCCGCGGGTTGCCGACCCCTGTTTTAGGAGGTACAGAACTTGATAGCTCATGAGGATTCAGTTATAGAAAACTTCTTCTGGCCATGCAGTTTTAAAATAATGGGATGCCTAGAAGGGGGGCAACCCCTCTCAACATGGATAGCAGATTAAATTTTTTGGCTATTTCTTACGAGTGGGAATATTTAATGTAAAGTATGTTTTCATCTGCAGAGAAAATATAAAAACTGAAATCCTATTTGTCAGTTGCTACAGTAGAACTCATTTTAAAGTACACACACACACACCCCTGTCTTTCAGTGTGGCCTTCCTAACATCATCAGCAAAAGAAAGAGGTGATGAACTCCAAGATACAGGAAAATAGAATTTAATTAAAAAATTAGGCTGAATCAATTTCTGTGTCTGCTTCTTCTGGGGTGCACATCCCAATAGGTTGGAACTGCCTGGCAAGTCTGCTCAGCAGTCTGCTGCAAATTCACATGCTGTTTCCTTTGGGGGGGAGGGGCTTTCTACCCTCATAATTGTCTGCTGCACCAGTAGCAAAGGTCTAAATAGAAGCAGGTGGCTCTTGTGTTTTGTTGTTTTGTTCATGGATACCAGTAGTATAGCTAAAAGTGACATAGTCAGAAAGTTTCCCTTGCAGAGGTAGAGAGTGCCATCGTCTGGTGAAAAGCACCTTATGCAGAAGCCTATCAAAATCTAGCTGACATCATCGCTCTTAAAATACTCCACCAGCTGTGTTTCTCACAAGGGACGCTTCCAGAATTCAGAGAGAGAGAGAGAGAGAGAGAGAGAGAGAGTCACATAGAGTTATGATTAAAATGTGGGTTTAATTTAGGTTTCCTGTAGATTCCAGGACTTGGGTCCCTTCCCAGATCAGTCATGTTCTCCTGTAGTAGCAGCTACTCTGCTGCTAAGGATTTTTTTAAATCTTGTCTAGCTAGATGACTATTTTTGTCTCTCACATCTTAAAAAGTGCACTGTGAATTCATGGACAAACACAACCACTTCAGGGTTTAAGGTAGGAATGTTTGCTCTAGCTGGACGTGCTGGGGAGTGAACCTAGGATCTTCTATATGCAAAGCACATGGACTGCCACTTAGCTACTGCTCTTCCCAGCCACAGACTCATTAGTGGCCTTTGGCAGGTCACTGTTGCTTCAGTCTTCCCCCACTACCTGCAATTTGGGGAAGGTAATACAGACCAGCTTCATAAGGCTGTTGTAAGGATTACTGAGACAAAGTATTTTAATTACTTTGTACACTTAAAATGGGCTTAGTATTAAGATAATTAGGTAGTATTTGTACTGTGAAAACTAAAATTAGACTTCTGTGCAGAATAGTAACAGACCTTACAGGCAATGCAAATATGTTTGCACCTCAGAGTTTATGATACTAACTAGCACTCCAGCCAACACCTGTGATACGGACTGTTATCCTTCAAGCACCAGCTCCTGGAGTCAAGAGAAAGTTGTTTTTGTTTTGTTTACCAATGAAGCTTTTAAGTATCTTATGGTCCAATCCTATCCAACTTTCCAGTGCTGATGCAGCCATGCCAACAGGGTGTGCACTGCCTCCTGAGGTGGGGGGGCAGTCATGAACGGGACTGTTTGTTCCCTTACCTCAGGACTGCATTGCAGTTGCATTGGCAGTGAAATGTTGGGTAAGATTGGGCTCTTAGCCTCTGTTTTGCAAAACCTTGCATGCTTGCTTTACTTTTTTATTAATTTCTGTCCTAATTGCTCCCATAGATTTTTTTTTCAAACTCACATAGTTTTGGGAGGGGGGGGAAAGGCCTTGGAAGCTCGTATGTTAGAAAACAATCTTCCCTCTTCAGTTGGGAAGGGAAAGCACATTAATAAGAACTCATTTATATCACAGTAGCTCTTTATGTACCTAAAATAAGAGGGCTTCCTGCCCTGGGGTATATTCAGCTCAAAAATGAACCGAAAGAGATGACAAAGTAGATAGTAGAAGAGCACATAAAGGTGGTCAGGAAGTCCACTTCATGTGCACTGAACTGCTTAAGGTCATTGGGGTAGGAGTAATAATCTGATATCTATTAGATTATGCATTGTCCATGCCAGGGCAAGGTTGGAACGGGAGTAATGCTGCCACCACCAAGCTCAAGGAGAGACAGGAGGCATGTTGAGCTGGAAAAACAGAGATAGCATCTTAGTACATCCACCCCCTCCAGTCCCCAAACTTCCCCTGCCCACCCCCCTCTGAACCTTCCTCAGATTGCCCTCAACCCACCCCCACCAGCACCTTACCTGCTTTGAAACGAACTGGGCTCATATGCAGCAGGCACACAGGTCTTCCGGCTTTTTTCACTGGTGGCCCCTATGCACAAGACAGTGCGTGACAGTTCTGCTGCCATTAGAAGATTGACATTAGGATTTGGAGTTCCGCTGCCTTAGGCACTCTGTAGGATTGGACCATTAGTTATGCAGGACTTACCTGAGCCCAGGTGAAAAAAAGAAATTCAAATCGTGGAATTTGGATTCTGATTTTTACTTGTCTTCGCCTTTCTTGCTTGGAACAACCTTAAAAGCAGAAAGAAGATTAAAGTAATTTGTTTGTGCAGCACTTAAATGAAATCAGTACATATAGTAGAAGAAACATAACTCTGTTAAAGGACTATGTTTAACAATTTCTTAAATGTCTTTGTTTTAGTTTTTCCAGTAGAAATAATACTCTGCAATTTTAAAAGTGAAAAGAAGAGTCATGGTTTAGTCTCCATGAGCTTTAGCAATACGTGATCAGACAACGATGGGAAAGATCTTTCAGTTTATCCAGTTTAGTATCGCTCCCTCTAATAGTTCATCCAGTCTGATTTTCTGTCTCTTGCTCAGCATATCAACACTTTGCATTTTATAGTGGCTTAGCTTTTTGCTCTTCATTATTTGACACTTGTCTCTGCAGCAGAGTCAAAAATTACTTATAATTATTTTTAAAAAAAATCAACTTCCTTTACCCAGAAAGGGCTCTCCCCACTGCCTACTTGAGTTCCATACTTCACTATTTCCTGGTCAAAAAGTAATTTTCTATTATAGTGAATAACATTGAACTGGGATCATATCAAATGGATTGTACTATACCATTGTCTGAAATTGCGAGCTTTTAGGGAGTGTCTTGTTATACACAATTTTAACTGTGAGCACATTATGAAAGCACATTCACCAGATCAAACTGGGTGGTGTGTTCAAACAGACCCATTTTTCCTCTTTTCAGTAGAACATGCTGTACTGATTGGCTGAGAACCAATGAGGTTGTTGGCCCCCTTTATACCCCCTGTCTGAAGTACGTTTTCGACAGTGAAAACTTTTGTGCAGTTTTGTTTTTCAAAAAATTAAAAAGATGGAAGGTAATAAACATACATGCAGAGTTTTACAAAACAAAAACTCTCACAGCCCACCTAAGGCATGGGAGAACAGAAAGGCTATTGAATCAGCATTTGTTGCATTCACCAGTGCATCTGTCAAATGTTTTGTAATGGTTTGTAGGAGAAAAAACTGTTGACTGAACATACCCAAAGTATCATTTGGTGTCATAGTTAGCCAGCGGATAGATGTTGGGAATCACTTCATTATACAGTGAAGTGAAATACATTATAATTTTTCAGCACTTCTCTTGTTTTAAATTCTCAGTGTACAGGAGACAATACATTTAATTCATCAAGCAGCAGGCTTGCTAATATTGTAGCAGTTTGGGAAAGACGGCTTATAAATATCCCATCGGCATTATAAAGGCTGTCATTAGAGGCTGTAATTTTTCCCTAAGAGCCCTTGGATCACCTCTGGAAAAAGAATTTACAACTTGATCCTCCTGCTGGGCAGCACCAGCAGCCTGCACACTGCCCTGGCAATGGCTGTCACAAACATGCCATAATCACATTGTGGCAGCCTGGAGAGGAAGGGCACTGGTGGGCAGGCCAGTGCCAGCTGGCACTGGACCTCTGAGCTTTTCAGCAGCCCACCTGCACCCAGGAGCAGTAAATTTCTCGCTGAACAGTGGGGAGTGTTGCTGGATGGAGGGAAGGAGACAGGAAGGTGCAGAACTGGCTAGAGGGAGGGCAAACCAGTGGTGGCTTAGGCCTGGGACTGCAGCCATGGCTGCCACCAATCCTGTCCTCACCCATCTGAGCCTCAGAGACCCACTCTGGTCTCCTTGATTCTGCGCCAGCTAAATAGCTGGTGCAACTCCAGGTAGACCCATGGTGTTGTCAGGGCTCAACATGGAGTAAGGGAACCAAAGTTCCCTTACCCTCAGGAGACTTCTAGCTGTTTCCCTGGCCCCACAGGATACATAAGAACAGCCCCACTGGATCAGGCCATAGGCCCATCTAGTCCAGCTTCCTGTATCTCACAGCGGCCCACCAAATGCCCCAGGGAGCACACCAGATAACAAGAGACCTCATCCTGGTGCCCTCCCTTGCATCTGGCATTCTGACATAACCCATTTCTAAAATCAGGAGGTTGCGCATACACATCATGGCTTGTACCCCGTAATGGATTTTTCCTCCAGAAACTTGTCCAATTGCCTTTTAAAGGCATCCAGGCTAGACGCATCACCACATCCTGTGGCAAGGAGTTCCACAGACCGACCACACGCTGAGTAAAGAAATATTTTCTTTTGTCTGTTCTAACTCTCCCAACACTCAATTTTGTGATACAGCAGCAGTCAGTTCAGTGCTGCTGTACTGCAGGGCAGGGGCCTGGATAGGATTGGGCTTTTAGCCAATTCTATGACTATTACCAATATACAGACTAGAAACACTGGCCTGCATCACTCAAATTTCTTCACAGATCACATACTACTTGCAAAATGAAAGGACAACTTAAATGTCTAAATCCCTGCATTTCTGATTCAGCCATCCACCAAAATAGGATGTTGTGCAAACTCAGGTCATTTCAGTGATACCTTTATGAGAGCTCAATTGAAATGAATAGAGGCTGATCCACAGCAGTGCTTAGACAAAAGTTTATTGTATCTGACCACCAGTATGCTAAATAATTAACAAGGTAGAAATAGCCCAGTCTGTATAAAAGAGAATAAACAGAATCCATTAAAGAGAAGCAAATACTACATTAGTAAACCATTGATATATCCCCTTTCCCAGTTTTCATTTAGTTTGGAAACATTTTGATCTTCTGAATTTTAAAAGTATATATAAACATATTCACATTTTCTGCCACTGGATTAATAAATCATATGGTAGACTGTCGTGGTGTTTAGCACCACTTGAGGCAGAACATCTGACTTTGCTTTGATCAATTTTTTCCCCAGCAACCTGGCTCTTTGATATTTTCATTTCAGGTGTTGACTGTCCTTCATGTGCTAATATGACCATGCACAGTTTTCCTAGTCTTACCTTGTGTGTGTGTGGTGGGAATGGGGTACAGTATTTGATCACAATGGAATGATGTTCACACAAAGGCAAGTATTTGGACAGAAACTCCAGGTGATAAAATGACTTTGGTCAGTTTGATCAGAGCATTCCTAGAGGATGAAAAAGAGATGTTTTCATGATAAATGTGAAAATATTTACGCCTTTGTTACAGACATAGATCCTAGGTATCTCACAAGTCAAATTGTAGGTTATATATTAAAATTACATACATGAGCTAGCAGGAAGCAATCAATTTGTATTTATATTAGTAATTATAAATAGAAGCATGCTCTTTGAGCAAGAAGCCTAAACAATGCTGTGAATGTTGATATTCATCAATTAAGTCAAAGATGAATGTTGTGAATATTAACATTCATTGGTGTACATCTCATTTAAGTGATTGTCAACATTCACTTTGTATGTCAGCGTTTATGTTCAGAGCATTCATCTGGCACTGTCAACATTTTCATATAAATTTTGACGTTACCAAATTTCGGAACATAAAATCCACACTTATGTACACAAACATTGCATATCAAGTAGAGGAGTCGTCTACTGCCTTTTCATTAGTATACAGCCCTTGTTCTCACACATTTAGCACCAGGACCCACTTTTTAGAATGAGAATCTGTCAGGACCCACCAGAAGTGATGTCATGACTGGAAGTTATATCTTCAGGCAAGAAAATTTTTCACACTCCAAGGCTGCAATCCTACCCACACTTACCTAGGAGTAAGTTCCATTGACTAACATTGTTAAAAGAATATACATAGTAGCTTGTTTAAAGTACAGGTCTGTAACATTTCCCCAAACGCAGTCACATGCATAGTAGCATCAAGTCTAATATATTAAAAATAAAATATTGAAATGAATGGGGACCCACTTGAAATTAGCTTACGACCCACCTAGTAGGTCCCGACCCACAGTTTGAGAAACAATAGCTCCTACTACAGCTATTCCTGGAGATTTTTTCCCAGAATGATGTAATGTCATTAAACATAGGAGACCCTCTCCCTTGGAGGTCATGGTTAGTTCCTAGACCAATCCCTGGATGGGTGGCATCCCTCGTATACTGTTTGGAAGCTTCATACACAAACAAAAGCCAGTCCTGATGAATCTCATTAGCAGTACCCTTTATTTTAGGCAGTCTTTCCAGGATATATAGGTGGTATCTGTTTATCCACGGATTTTTCATCTGCTGATCTGGCTCAACACAGGTCCCCCGGACTCACATTGAGCCAGATTCAACTCCACTTGAGCCCTCCAAAGGGGCCCAGGGCGCTGCTCTGGTCCTCTCTGGAGGACTTTCTGAAGCCAGCAGAGGCAGCGTGTGTCCACTTTGGAGGGAGAAAGGGGCCAAAAATTGCATATTTGATTATCCGCTAAGTTCAGCATCCGTGGGGGGGAGGGGTCTGAGAATTGATCCCCTGTGGATACCGAGGCCCCACCTGTATTTTGTTTTCACAAACAGTAATTATACTATCAAGAGAAATTATACTATCATAGAGAAAGTAGCTTTTCGAGTAGAGTTAGACTGGAGAAAGAGATGGGAGTGTTTGGGACACGTTTAGTGGTATGATCTGATCTTGGAAAACAGTAGCCCCTTAATTTGCAGTAGTCTCAACTATTTACACAATCAAGGAAGTAACTAATATGATAAAAGAATTCCTGTAAATAGGGCTTCCTGGGTCACTTCTGTTTGTCTTCAACGCAAATTATTGCATAAGTAATAACGCTTCTTTTATATCCCATATGCAGAAGTAGAAATAGCTTAATAAATATACAGCATCCTAAGATGGCAAACAGGTGAGTGTGTGTGTGTGTGTGTGTGTGTGTGTGTGAGAGAGAGAGAGAGAGAGAGAGAAACTATGTATGGGTGGCTAAAACAGCCATTCTGTACCTGTAGTCTGTAGCAGACCCCCTCCCATAAGGTTTTCTCAGTTTGGGGTATTATTTCTGAAGCAGGTCACATGATCATATAAGCAAGTCTAGTAATAACCTTGTTGGCATTTTTTTTTCACCCTGTGTGTTTCAATATAATGCACTTTACAGTTTGAACATGCTAGATTACTGGTTGGCAAAATAAAGATCACATAGAACAGAAAGATCATATTAAAGTGAGCAGAATCTAGTGAGGTCTTGCAGAGCTCCCAAAACTATTGCCCCACAGTTACTTTGAGACAAGACAAAATGCTGCAGTTTCCACGACAACGCAAAAAATTGGGCTTTCTTTTCAACCTAACCCCAGCTATTATTAATTAACTAATAGAGAAGAATTCTTGGGGTTAATCACTGTGGGGAGAAAAGGCTTATGAAGTCACTCGTCTAGCTCTTCATGAATGCACACTGGAAAAATACAGAAGCAGCCGTATGTGTATAACTTGTGTAACTATCTCTTGTGGGATGAAGTGGTCCACTTGTCCAGAGGATGGCTGGTTTTCAACTTAAATGGGCTGAGTTTTCATGATGCTGCACTTGGTTAGATGTGACCCTGTTCTGCTAAGGCAAATGAGAGGGATGAAGTGTTTTAAGATTCCAAAAGAAAGCTTACAAGTCTCATCAGAAGCAAAATGAAACAGTCAAAAACCTGGCCATGCTCACATGGCACTTTCTACATGCCAAATGTCACACAGCCCATACAGAGTGAGAGAGAGAGTTGTTTATTGACACTTTGGACATTTAGAAGAGACGTGGGAGAGCAGAACTTGCACAGGAAAACACACCAGGTGCTTACGCATGTACATGTATTCAGCATATCCTGCATATATTGGAAAAGAAATTAAAACAGAAGTGAGGCTGTTTTGGAGGTGGCGAGGTACTTGGAAGCTTACATAGTTGGAGGCTGGGGGCGAGGTGGTCTAGCAAGGAACAGAGAGCCTTTGGCTACTCTCCACTCCTTGTTCTGCAGCAGGGGCTGGGGGGTTGAGCTGGAGGGTGTGAGCTGCAGTCCATATCAGCCACTTGCAGCCTGGGAGGGGGAGAGAAATCGATCAACCCCTGGGGACGGGTCAGGCTGCATCAGGGAGGAGGTGGAGAGGCTGCTTGGCTTGTGGAGATGCACCTCCCATCCTGCCTGGGAGTTGCAGGATCCAGACTTGGATCCTTTGCAAAGAGTCCTTCCTCGAAACTGGCAGGCACTCCAAGAATTAAAAAAGCAGCTCCAGATTCTTAGAGGAGCAAATGGGGATGGGTAGGAGAGGGACGAGTAGGGAAACCACTTCTTGCTCCACCTCTTCCTTCATCTCCAGCCTCTCTGTTGAGTGCACAGCCTGCTTGGGGGTGGGGGGTGGGGGAAGGTAAAGTACATCCTGAGGGTGCAAAGGGTAGAAAATAATTCAGGGGTGTGGGAAAGGAGCTCCTATGTGTTGATGAAAGACCAGGCTCACAGCCCAGCCAGTGAAGGGGGCTGAGAAGGCAAACTGTAATTGCCCCCTCCCCACATTCTAAATTGGTGTGTCTGCTGCTTATCTCCCGGAAAGGCTCTTAAAGGGCCAGTAGCCACAGAAGGCAAGCAGAGCAACTTCCTGCTTGCTCAACCAGAGAGGACTGAATGTGGGCAGCCTGGTCAACCCCTGCAACAGCTGCGCTCCACCCCATACCCCTCCTGACTGCCAATGGTCTGTTCTGTTGCTGCTGCCGCCACCACCACTTCTGCTCTTAAGAACATAAGAAGAGCCCCACAAGATCAGGCCAAAGGGCCGTCTGGTCCAGCTTCCTGCATCTCACAATGGCCCACCAGATGCTTCCAGGAGCAATCAAGAAACCTATATCCTGGTGTCCTTCCTTACCTCTGGCCTTCTGAGGTAGCCTAGTTTGAAATCAGGAGGGTGCACATGCTCATCACAGCTTGGGACCTGTGATGAATTTTTCCTCCAGAAATTTCTCCAATCCCCTTTTAAAGGCATCTAGGGCAGACACCATCACCATATCCTGTGGCAAGGGGTTACACAGACTAATGGCAGAGGGGATGGCTTGGAATAGGTTGGACACCAGGGACAACATGCACATAGTTTTGAGCAGCAGTATAGATGCAAGAATCTCACAGCTAGTGAAGCAAATGCAAGCACAACCATTAATTCTTAAATTATCTTCTCTACATATTATGAATTTAATTATATTTTTTGTGTGCGACAGTAGTGGGTTGCATGTGGTCCTCAGCATCTCCATATTTTACCTTAGAGGTCCCTGAGCTCCTAAAGGTTGGGAACCACTGATTTAAACTATCCTTTTACTTTTTTGGAAGTCCAGGGTTATTCACAATGTCAGAGAAATGCGAGTTTGCCTCTCTCCCAGTAGCTACCAGCATATTCTCTTAGGTTTGAGAGCCACGGATTTAAACTTTTGCTAGAGGGGTGACCTCTGGGAAGTAAACAGTATTCAGCAGGCTTTTGCAATTCTGTAATAGAATGGACACGCTAACAGACATTTTCAAATTTATGTCCTCTCTCTCTCTCTCTCTCTCTCGTCTCTTCTCCCTTTGCAGGTCAGTGTTGAAGTCTTGGTAGAGTATCCATTTTTTGTATTTGGACAAGGTTGGTCATCCTGCTGCCCTGAGAGAACAAGCCAGCTCTTTGATTTGCCATGTTCCAAACTCTCAGTCGGGGATGTCTGCATATCACTCACACTCAAGAATCTGAAGAATGGCTCAATTAAAAAGGGCCAGCCCATGGATTCAGCTAGCATCTTGCTGAAGCACTCTAAGAATGACAGCCTCACTGGGAGTAGACATAGGTATGCAGAGCAGGAAAATGGGATTGATCAGGGAAGCGCAAAGATGTCATCTGAGAATGGCGAACTGAAGTTTCCAGACAAAATAGGATTGCCTGCAGCATCCCTGCTCACCAAAACAGAACCCAGCAAGCCCACAGCAACGAGGAAGAGGAGGTGGTCAGCCCCTGAAACACGGAAACTAGAGAAGTCAGAAGAGGAGCCACCGTTGACTCTTCCCAAACCTTCTTTTATTCCTCAGGAGGTTAAGATTTGCATCGAAGGGCGGTCTAATGTAGGCAAGTGAAGTCTGTTTAGGGAAAGGAAATTAGGCTATCCCTTGTCATTTTTATCCAGATTACTGTACTGTAGGCGAAAATAACCCAGTATTTACATGTTATCATCTTATTTTAGGTTTATGTTATAACCTTGTTGTTATAGTTGCAGCTGGTATTATGCAGGAGACTGGTGCATACTTCCCCCCCAGGTGTTTGTCAGAGATTACTTTTGAGTGCTACAGAAAGGGGCAGTATCAGCTTCATCCCCACCCTTCGTGGAAGCAAATGTTTCATGGCTACTGTTTCCCAGCACTTCAAGCAGAACAAGCCTTGGCTGTCTCTGGTGAGGTGACGGGAATGAAACTGTAGCAGAGACTAACACTATTGCCTCATGCAGCAAGAGGGGGTGGGAATGGAAGCTCCATGGTAGTGTGGTCTGATGGTTCTCTCAATAAGCATCTGCCGGGAGTCCAAAGCAGATGCAGTTGCAGAGGACGGAGCAGTCTCTGGGGCTTTGCACAATATAGCCACTTGATTTTTTTTCTGGAGTTTGCCAGATATTCCACTTCCCCTTGACTCCCTGCCCCTCATTGGGGGTCTGACTGCACTATTTTTTTAAAATTGTTGTTATTCTTAGAAACTGCCACCCAGAGATTTCATTTCCGCTTGCTAGTACTGTTATGTAGCAAGGGAGTAGCATCTGATTCCTGCTTGGCTAACACTGGGAATTTCTTTTATAGCAGGCCGCCATTGCTTTAGGCCTAGCAAGCTTGACCTGTGGGGTCCCTTCCTGCCCCTGAATTCTTTGATTCCTTCCATGCAGAAATATAGAGATCCATTGAGTTTTGCCACTGACATTTGCTTCCATGAGGTAAAAAAGCACTGCCCCTTTGGGAGAGTGAATGCCAGGTTGTTTGCATTTACGTTGCAAACCTTTGTCTTTAACTCTAGTACTGTTTTTAGTTCCTAACAATGGACAACTAGTGCCACTTTTTCTGATTTCAGTGTGACCCAAGGAAGTGGATGTTGCAAATGAACATAGAATGTCTTTAAGCACTTAAAATGCTGTTCACATTTTCATTGCCGAGCATCCTGGCCTAACACTCAGCAAGTACTGTATCTCACTTTAATCTCTTTGATGAGAAAGAAACAAAACAAAAAAAAGAAAAGAATTTTCTTCAACACTGTTAACTACATGCAAACCATGTAGAGTTTTTCACAAGTAAGATGTTGAAAGTTTTTCATGTGGTTTCAAAGGGATGAATGTGAATTATGAACTGATATGTGACAGTCATTGTCCACTAGGACTACTTAATAGGAGGCACTTTCAAAACTTTAATGCTTGAGAAAGAGTTAAAGGCATATGTGAGCTGACAGATAAAGAATAAGAGAGTGAGGATAAAGAGAAGAAAAAAAATCATTCTTGTCCAGTGTTTTTGAAAAAAAATGGACTTTAAAAAATCTTGCAATTTGCACATCTTGAGTTTATCATTTGTGTGGTATTCCTGCAGTTTTTACCTAATAATTTTTGGGGAAGGGAGAGGGATTGAAAAAGCTTAAACAAATGTAGCAATTACTTACTAACCTGCCTAAACTCTAGGCCATTTTTATAGGGTTAGGTTTTCTTTCAACCTTTTTATTTTCTTTCTACCATATCTGTCACCCTGAACCAGGACAGATTCTGAGAATTTCTCTTCAGATTCGCTGAGTTTTCCATAAGAGACATTTTGACACAGAGGCAAGAGACTTTTTTTAAAAAAATTAATCCATTGTTATTGTATTATTGTGAATATTACTATTTGTTACTTTGAATAACTTCTTTTCCATTAGTTACACAATTTAGATGTCAACGTTTGGTACAAAACAGGACAATGGGTAGAAGGTTTACCCTGTTGAACTCTTTCTTCTTGTTGTTGTTACTGTTCCCAGAAATCTGAAACAAATTTAAGAGCAGATCTAGAGATCCCAACTCCTACTGATTCTGTGGCTTCCATCTTGAAACTAGTTCCTGACAAGCAGCCACATTAAATTCCTAGTGGCTACTCACAGGTGCATGGTTTAGGAATGCCAACCTGTGAAAAATTCATGTTAATAAATGGACAGCCTAGTTCAGGGCCCAGGTAATTAAAATACTGAATAATTTTATGGCCTTTTAGATTTGAACCTCCTAGTGAAATACTACAGACATTTTCACACCTGAGACTTAATTTGGGTTCTCCTTGAACTGATCTGTAATGTGAATCTAAAATTACAGGCGTGCCCCCATATCTGCGGAGGTTCCATTTCAGAACCCCCCGCAGTTAAGTGAAACTGGATACAGGTGAACGCCCTCCCTGGCTTCCCCAGGCTTCCCAATGCCTTATAAGGCATTAAAAATGTCACTTCAGTTTTTAGAAAAAAACGGAAGTCACATGTCTTTGACTCTAAGAGTCAGTCTGAACCCGGCAGAGGCCATGGACGGACGCCTCTGGAGGTGGCACATGCGGGGGGGCCCGTGGACCCGATCCACAGATAAGTGAATCCACAGATAATGGATCCCTGGATACAGGTCCCCTCCTGAATTGTTAATGGGTTCTATCCCACATTAACAGTGTTCACGTATAGTACACAAGAGATGCTCTAAGATGCTTTATGGTGTCTCATGTGAAAATAGCATAAGGCTTGTTAACAACAGTGCTTGCTCCTACTTATCAGGGTGAGTGGGGATGGTTTCTTTCCTTTCCCCACATGCAGTTGCATTTGGATGCAAACAGGGCAAGTCAGGCAGAGGGCAGGGCATATTGCCTGTGTGGAGAGGTGATGTACCCTGATTTCTGTTCCAAGAGCATTCTATATGCCTTACTGTCGCCACTGTCCACAAAGTGGCCTTGTCCAGGAAATGAATGAAGCCAAAATGGACACATCCGCACACCCCTACTACTCAAGTGAAGGGCGAGCTACTATTGTGACACTGACCTTAGTCTTGGTTCAAGTAATGTTCAGCTGAGGGACTTTTATGCAACAGGAGTTCATCTCTCTTGATCAAGACTTTGATCCTGAATGTGGCTCTCTATGGTTGCATTGGGACTCTGAATGTGAGGCCCTTTTCAGATCAAAACATTTAAAATCTGAACTGGACCTAAAATGAACAAATTCCTCCAAATGTTCATTTTCCCCTCCCCTTGTCTAAATACAATACATTTGGAAAAAAATAACTCCCACCCTTATCCTCCCCTCCCCAACTTTTATGTCTCTTCCTTTGTTACTTGAACCTTAGCTCACACCAGAACTAATCATTTTTGTACCATTTTCTGGGGTGCACCAAAAATGTTTTAAGTTTTAAAATAGCTTGAAATCTGTCTTGAATTTTTATTATAACCTCTCAGTAATTTACCAAATAGCTGAGCAGGTTCCTCCTCACAATCACACTGCTTATTTAGTGCTGTAATTTTTTTTCAACAATTCTGCTTGGAGAACTTGCTTAATCTTCCATAAACTCTGCTCAGGGCACTTTCAATTTATTGTTTATTGGAGTTTTATTTTTGCTTTCTGTTTTGTTTTGTTTTGATTTTAACCTCTAAAGGCAAGAGGAATAGAAAGACGTGGGGCAGAATGACTTGTTTCGTTCTCATTAGTACCACTAGTCTCATCATACACATGTACTCAGAGAGCATCACACATGTAAGGAAGCGGGGATTATAAAACTGACCGTATCTATAGAACTAACACTAACATGTTAAAATAATAATAATAGAAAAGGTTGGAGCAATAGGAATGTATTTGTTCCCTACTTGTGTTGCAGACGTAGACTCCTGCAATTGTTTCTTCCTTCCAAGCATTGTTCCCTTCTGTTGTGCTTTTGCTTTGTAGCATGTGCAATATTTTATGTGCCAATTTGAACTCGCCCACAAGGTGAAAGCTAGACCTTTTGCCACTCCCTCACCTTTTTTTGTTAAATCTAGGGCTTTATATCTCGCTCAGCCCATGGGAGGGGCAAAACCTCTCTGGATGCCAACATCTATGGCACATGGGGAGCGAAGGCTCTATAAAGCTCCTGTTCTACCCCCCCCTTGGCCTCTACAATTAAATAACAAAAACCACACACACAACACACACAGAGAAAAAAAGATTACATAATATTCCTCTGTTCAATTTTAAAGGTAGAAAGGATTGCTGGGGAGAAGAGATTCTGTGAATCTGTGTCAATGCTGATCACCCATATATAAGTGCAGGTGGTTTTATGCAGCGTGTCCAGCATCATATTGTCTCATGCCTGTGTTACAGAATTTCAACTTCTTTGGGAAATGTGGATTAAGTTCAATCCTGTGCAGATTAGCACAGCACCCACACTCTTTGTCCCTTAACTGCCTGTGACTGATCTTTTCTCGAGAGGCGGATGGTTCCCTCCATGAAAGGAAAGGTCACTTCTGGGTACTGTCCAGGGGGTGAGTCCTGTTTGGCCTCTGGAGCATCCTGAGTTGTACTGACAACTTGTGGTCCACTTCTGTGACCTCTTAAATCTTCCACATTATCCATTTCCCAAAATTCCATTTCCCAAGGCAAATTCTGGTCCTGTTGATGGCCTCAGTGGGAGGTGGGTCCTTTGTCCTCATCAATTGGATTTGGATTCAATCCTTGGGCTCCTAAGTGCCTTAGGCTGCAATTCTATGCACACTTAGCTGGGAGTGTAAGCCCCACTGTGTACAGTGGGACTGGCTTCTAAGTAAACATGCATTTGATTGCACTGTTAATTTCTTTTGAAAAAGGCACCTAATTTCAAGCAAAGTAGTTTAACTCCATTCATGTTTCTGGGATTGCTCCTGTAAACTCTGGTTCACAGAATCACTCCCTCCACACTTCTTTCTCATGGATTAAATAGTAATAGACAGATGCAGATAACATTTTAAGATTATTTTCATTAGAGGCCTCTGTACAGTGTCCACATGGCAATATTAACTGACACCAGTCTTTTTTTCTTTTTCCTTTGTTTTTGTACTAGTCCTGTTTAGTTTACAATGAAACTCATACACTCACCAATAAAATTAGTCAGGGCAAAGAAAAAAAATACCAGAACCTCTTTATAGGAATTTCTAAATAAATATATCTATATATCTATATTATATATATAAAATGACTGTTCCTTATAGTGTTTAACTTAGGCATCATTTCAGTTTGTCTGGGCCACATCACAGGGGTTTCAGGGTGTGATGTCACTTACCTCATATCCTGCAAGTTAAACCTGGACTATTTTCTTGTGTTTATTCCCTTCCATGCATCCTTCTCCTTCCTTCCTTTGCATGTTTCCTTTCTCTGTTTTAAATCTGGTGTCACTGTTGAAATTTGTGGGGGTGGGGGGTGGATTTGAGCCAGGACGTGACATCACTGCTCTTATTTCCCTAAATCAAGGAACGTTTAGAAACCTTTCACACCTCTTACTCAGGGATGGGGCTGGCGTATGTGTGGTACACTAATGTGACCAGAAGGAGCACTTTTACTGCTCTGGAGTAGGGATGTTCAATTCCAAGGAGATGTTTGGATTTCCTGTATGGTCATGGATTAACTTCCCGGATTTATCAGATAGATTGCAATACAAAAGAGCAGATCCAGCATGAACAGTAGCTTTTGGTTGTGGTGAAATTTGCTCTGTGCACAGTGGCTTGTTTTTCTTTGATATGTTGCCAAGCAATGGAAAACAAAACCAAACCATGATATTGTTGGAATAGGAAATTTTCATGTTTCTTCTTATTTTCAGAGATGGGTTCCTAAACAATTTTTTTAAAGATGCCATATACATCCAGGCCACAGTGTTGCAAAGCTTTACACCCTCAGGGCTCAGTCCTACAGGGGAATAGTCATGATTTCCCAGATCATTTATTTTTTCTTCATGATTTCTTTATCCCTTTTGAAATCATGGGGTATAGCTGTGCTTAAAAATGTGTGCATTGCCAGATCAGAGCTACACATTGACCAGCCCCTTCAAAAACTATGCTTAAATATATGACCAGGGCCGTTGAAGGCCTTATATCTAGTGTGTGTTTCTCTTTGCAGCATTGGGGTTATAATCACTTGGGGTGCTTTCATGCAATTGCTGTTTAAGGCGTTGCCATGAACAGTAAAGTTGGCATTGGGTGTCTGTGGCTTCTAACATTCTCATGGACACATTATTTCAGCTTTAATGGCAATGCTCTGAACAGCAGCAGCATCGCTGGAGTTTCAGAACACATCAAGGGAAGTGTTGCTTATGGGCTATGTGAGACTACCCCACGTATTCCAGTGGCTGAGAGTGCAACCAAAGCAGCACTTATGGTGCCAGCATGCAGAGGATATCAAATGCAGCAAGGAATACACCAATAGCAGAAGAATTAAAGCAGCACTATATTATCAGATTTGAGTTCCACACTAGTATCTATCTGGATGAACACTGTTGGCTCAGAGGCATTGATTCATGGGTTGGAATTCCAAAGTGCCCTTCCACATGTGGACAGTGTCATCTGCTCACAGAAGGGTTCTCTTACAAATCTTCAAGCAGAAGCATGAGAACTAGTATTTGACCTCCTAATTACAACCCCATGCATCCTCTTCTGCCAACGCTGGCCCAAGTGTTTGCTGAACACCACTAGTGGCTGTTTTTCTTCTGCTCTTTGGATTCAACCCTGTATTTTTATCCACAAAAACGTTGGGCCCTTTTGTGTTACATCTCCTATGAAATGAACTCTGTTAATGGCAATATGTGACCTACATTCTCTTTCCCCCATCACCACAGATAATAGTGTTGTCCAACCAAAGGACAGGTAACTGCGGTGGTGTGAAAAAAGGGAAATAGTTCTAAATGTATGTTTTAAGAATGTGGTTAGCGCTTTGCTTTTTTTATGTGTTTTGTAACCTGAAAAATAAGAGAACTGAGTAGTGTTCCAAATTGTGACTGTTGTTTGTGGAGAGCACAGGAACGTTCTCTATGGATTTCCTTTGTAGTTCCCAAAATCAGTATTGTGTTTTTTTTTTTGTTGATAGGGAAATTCCAAACAAGTTGCACACTTCTACTCCAGAGTTCAATTTCTTTTACATAGACGACCTCGCTTCAGACGTGTTACCTTACTGATAGGATCTTTACTTGTAGCACTATAACTTGTGGGAATATTTTTTTATGTGAACCTAATTTGATGAGAAGCTTAAAAAAAACTTTTTTGAAGCACTCACATTGAAAGGAGTACAGGTAATGTTTTTTAAAAAATTGCACAAAAGAAACATGAATGTTGGAATGATTCATTCAGTGTTTGAAAAGAGATGGATATGTTGAAATGGAGTGTTGTTTGTAAAAATGAAATAAAAGTACAAAAGCTGAGAAAGGGTGAAAGTTACATGTTTTTTGTATATAGAAAACTCTCATGTCTAGATGATCTGATTGTATTGGCTCTGGCTGGAAAGAATGGCTAAAGAACAGGTTTTTCAAGTACAACTATGCTTACATTTATATTCGTATTCCATCAATCCCACAGATGGGTTGGGGAGAATGATTCACCATGATACTGCTATTTGTCCCTGTCTAATTTAGGTTCTAAACTTGATTGGAATGTCTTTGCCCCTTCTAGAGAAGATGCTTTACATTTCCTGCACTTCCTGTTCTTTGAAAAAAAAAAGTACCCAAAGAATTTAAAACTGAACAAGAAGTGTTTGTTACAAGGGATCTCAAGGCCCAGCCCTATGCATGTCTACTTGGGTAACAGTGCATAGGATTGCAGTCTGAGTGACCAATGAAGGAGAAAAAGGAAAAAATATAGATTGTCTCATACAGTCTGCATCTTCCTTCCCTCACAGAACACATACACACAAACCTCTCATTTTTGTGCAGAGGTATTATGTGTAACATAATTTCTAGTGGTAGTCCATAGAGTCTGAGAAAGTGACTTTTCATTTGTTTCGGAAATGTATATTACTGGCACACCAAAAATGAAGGGAATTTAGGAATACACGTATTTCTGAGGGTCCAAAATCAATTAGGCAATAGGAAGCCTTTAAAGTGAGGGTGGGGATCTGGGTGATTATTGTTTGAATCCTTCTCCCCTTCAGCCTATAGTAATAATACACATTTCAGTTCTGGTATTTAATATGGAGGGGATGCAATTTCTGTTATAATGACTCTTTCAGGGGCAGACAGAAGGCATCTCGTACAATAAAATGATGTGCATTTGGTCAATGCATAATGCTTTTATAGTAGTGATTGCAAGAATTCTGTGGTTTTTCTCATTGGAAAGGACTCGAATCTACCACTGAGAATTAATCAGAGGTTTTTTCCAAGGTTGCTTTTCTTTCTGTTTGTTCATTTTCTTTCATTTGATTAAAGCTCTTGTTCCCTTTTCTTAGCCATACAATAGGCAACCATTGGAGGTGTTATCTGCAATAAACTGGCTGGTGCTGGAACAGCTGTAAGAGTTAGTTCTACAGAGGCCTGTGACTAGTGACACTAGAAGTGACACTAGAAGACACTAGTGACACTAGTGACACTAGAAGTCCAGATCATAGGCATGTGCCACTTTCTGAAGTGCCACTTTGCCAACAAAATTGTGTGTGGTGTGATTAGTAAATTGTTGTAAAGCCACTAAAAGTCTGGCGCATTAAATGCTTGATTGGATTCCTCAACACCAGATTGCGTAAAAACATTCTTTATACATTATGATTTTGTTTTGTTATAAAGATGTATTGGAGTTGAGGTAGACAGATTTATACTAGTTGGAGCTGTCCACTAAGAAAGTTCTATGGCAATTAGAGGCTTTTCAGTGTACATTGTACATTTCAGCTCCTCTTGCGATTGTTATCTCTGTAATTAAGGGAGCAATTCAATTTCAAAATGGCTGCCAATTCATCTCCCAGAACTAAAGCCAAAGGAGAAGCACAGTAGGTGCAAAGATTTATTGCCCAGACAAATGATACAGTTCCACCACATGTTGAGCACTTAATTGACAATAATGATGGGTATGAGAAGATATGGATAATCTAGAAGATTTGGGCCCACATACTAATAGAATGGATTGTTGAATCTAGTTTGGATTAACTTGCAAGTTGGCATGTGTCTATCCCTTGGAGATAGGTCCTTAAGGATGCAATCCTAACCCCTTATGTCAGTGCTTTCCAGCACTGACATAAGGACAATGCAGCACAGAGGTAAGGGAACAAACATTCCCTTACTTTGAGGAGGCCTCCATGAGTGACACCCAACTGCGGGATGCACCACACGGCCCACTGGCACCGCTATGCCAGTACAGGAAAGTAACCACATAAGTGGTTAGGATTGCACCCTAAGTGCTTGAAATGCCTCTGAATATTTTTTGTCTGCATTATAAATATCTGCATTTATTATGCAGGTCAGTAGTTCTATTCATGTATTAATTCATTTATATTTGTCTTTCAGAACTCTTGGCTATATACATTATTACTCCATTAAGATATAAAGCTTAATTTGGGACAATCTACCAGCTAGAACTAAAAAAAGTCTATTCATTTTTTAAAATAACACTGCAGAATACATGTTGCATTTAAATAGGAACCTTCCAACCAGTTTGTACCAGTTTTGTCAACAGCAAGTTCTTGAGGAAAGAAAATTCACAAAGGGCACAATCCTAACGAATTCTTTCCAGCGGTGAGTTAAGAACAATGCAGCTCCAAGGTAATGGAACAAACATTTCCTTACCTTGAGGCCTCTGTGACTGCCACCCAACTGCTGGATGCAACACATGCCCCATTGGCACAGCTATGTCCATGCTGGAAAGTTGGTTAGGATTTGGTCCTAAGTCAGTAAATAGCTTTTACTGGGCTCCCCCACCCTTGTTCCAATTCAGACAGTTTAAATTACACTTTCAATGTTTTGCCTGGTGTTGGCCTAGGAAAAGGGGTATTATAGCTTTATGCTGAGGCCAATTAGGCTGTCATGGCCAGTACAAAGGAGAAATAGGGAGGGAATAATGTTTTGCACCTTATAGAAAAGCGGAGAAATTTTAAGTGCATACAGACATAGGTAAGAGCTTTTATTGTGACAGGAGAACTTTTTCCATATGCGTGCATACTCTCTGTAATTCCAGTGTAAAATATTGTACTTGCACTAGCTTTTTTAAAACAAATATTAAAAAAAATGGAAGAATTCATATTCTATTTTCTAATCGTGGTGTGTCTATTTGTAGGATACACTCGCGTCTGTTTATTGAATTTTATGGTCCCTTTCTTTGATGGTGCTTGCAGGTTTTCTAGGTAGAAATTATTTCATTATTATAATAAAACAATGTTTGATTCAAAATTTGAACAAAATTGTTTTAAAGAAATTGTCTGTATACCAGTACAAGTTTATTGTTTCAGTATACTCGTACTAATAAAATAACAGTGCCAATTGCAAATCAGTGTTCTTTGTTGTGTATGAATTAAAGAAGAGATGGGAAGGAGTTTTTCTTTGAAAGAGTATTTGTCCATATGAATGTTTCCCTTTAAGGTTTGTCTTCATGATATGGAGGGATTGTTTACAGAATTTAAAATATTTTATTTTTCTCTGTAATAAAAATATACTCAGAAGTCAATGTATTCATGTTTGTGGCTTATAACTGTAGCCCAGCCATTTTCAGCTACTGTGCTGTGGCATATTGGTGTGCTGCGAGTGATTCACAGGTGTGCCACAAGAGTTTGGGGGAAGATCATTTATTAGTAGGGCCAATGGGTGATGTGAGCCCCCCACCACCACTGACAGCATGGTGTGCCTTGTCAGTTGTCAAATACCCAGTAGTGTGCCTTGACAATTTTAGTGCCTTGTCAGTGTGCCATGAGATGAAAAAGGTTGAAAATGGTTGCTCTAGCCACTCTGATACAGTACATATAGTTTCAGTCTTCTTCCCCTGCATGCAGTTAAAAGGAAGACATGTAGGTGGTTGTATTATCCCTGCAAGATTCATGCATGACTATGTGTTTTGAAATTACTTATAACTCATTGCTTTCCATAGTCAGGGTGGTACTTCCATAATTCAGTACAGATCATTTTTAAACCTTGCAGTGAGTTGCTATAATACCTGAATGTTCTGTGTGGCTTTAGTTGCTATAACCAAACTTTACCGTGGGTATTTCATAAAATAAAGGAAGTTTGAATATCAGAATAGAAATAGGAAGGAGATACAAAGATTGTTGTTAGGAGGTATTGTTTAATTTCCTTGAGAATTTATAGCTCAGACAGCACCGCTATAGTGGCAATGCCAGAACCTGGAGCATCATAGCAGGATAAAAACTGACCCATTTTGTGCTGTCAAGAAGCCCAATCCTGAGCTGTCCGTTGCGCTGGGACTGCCACAGCACTGGAACGGCTGCCACGGCATCCTGCACACAACAGGGCAGCTACCGGCAGCTCCTTGGGAGAAAGGGACTTTTATCTCCTTCCACTGGGTAAGGCAAGTACCCCCACAATGGGGCTATTCAATTCTGCTGCAACCCTTGGGCTCCCATAGAATCAAGAGCCTCTGTGTCGGGTCCAAGACCTGACATGGAGGCTCTAGAAGTGGAGGAGCAGAGCTCTTCCCCACCTCTTCCCTGTCCTTACCCTCCCCTCAGAACACCTCCTCGCCACCTCCCCCTATGCCCCCACCTACCTCTCTACCGCCTGGAGGTTTGGGCGGCTGCAGAGCAGCGGCTGTCCACCCATCGCCAGCTGGCACCAAGGGCTGAAGATTTGCCTTACGGCACATTTGTGACAGTCAGTACTGGTGGTGGACTGGCAGCAAGAGCTTAGGATTGGGCTCCAAGGGCCCTTGGAGCCCAATCCTATGCAATTTTTCAGTGCCAGTGGGGCATGCACTGCATCCTGTGGTGGGGAGGCAGTCACAGAGATCTCCCCAAGGTATGGTAACATTTGTTCCTTTACCTCAGGGTTGCATTGCAGCTGCACCGGTGCTGAAAAGTTGGATAGGATTGGGACTGCTGTAAGGAGAGGGTGTGTGGTCCTCCTTAGGAACCAGACAGAGTTCAGGAGGGAAAAAAAAAGTGCATAATTGGTCCCATCCACACAACTCCTCCACTTATATGCTTTGGTGACTTAGCTGGTGACTGAACTGCTGTTTCCCAAACAGTCATCCTAAGGAAAATGCAGATAGAAAAGATACACAATGGTTCAAATAACCTGTGCAGGGACAACTGCAGGTTTAGCTGTCTCAGCCCAATCTTATCCCCCACTACACTGCAGGATGGAAGTGCATCTTACATGCTGTGGTGGGATGGGGGAGAGATCAGGAAGCCAGCAAGCAGTAAGGAAATATATTCTCCTCTTACCTCTCTGTAGGCTTCCTGATGGCCTAGGGTTCTCCCCTGACCTACACCAGCAGCTGGTGTAAGTTCAATAAAAAAGGGGAGGGACTGGGTGAAGGGAAGGCAATAGGATTCTGGTGCTGCTGGGATCCACCCCCTCCTTCACCTGAATCCTCCCCTCCCTATCCACAGCACACACACCCTGCTAACCTATAATAGGGTTGACACAGCCTGGGTTTGTGGCAGCAGGGCTCCTATACCGCAGTGGCTAGCACTGGCCCAAGTAGGATTGGGCCACTGGCTTCTTTTGGAACTGGGAAGGGAAAGAAGGAATGGCTAAATAAATAAATTAAATCCCCAACCCCTATAGCAGCTGCTGCTTCCAATCTATATTCATGGAGTGGTATGAGAAGCGGTTAAGGAAAGTGGCTCCCACAGTGCTGCAAGTAACGCATGAATTGGCCATAAAAATCAACATGGGGCAGAAAATGGGTATTTTTATTCATAAGTATTTTGATCAGATCCAGAGGCAGAGATCCTTCACACATCCTGTACTTGGATGGACATCCAGGACATTAACACATCATCAAGTTAGAGGGTTTCTTTTTTGTTTTTAAATAAAGCAGATTCATGCTGCTGCTGTTGCCTCCCCCTCTGTGGAAACAGAAGATAGGAGATTCTCAAGCAGGTACACTAGTTTTAAAACTGTACAGCCACAGCCATGAAGGATTATTGGGTGGGTGCGCCTAACTTGCACTGCTACATCAGGTACTTCTACAGTCTTTCAGGCTTATGCCTATAGCAAGGTGGCATAAACAACGAGTCAGAATGGCACAAGTGTTCAATGGCATGGCCATGCAATAGCAAGCAGAAAATTCAGCTCTGAATGGCCTAAGGGATCTTATAATGGTGGATTTCACAAACTAACACTGTAAAGTCTGTGATGTTGATGTAAAAGCTGTTCCTCTGCCGTGCACTTCAGGGCTGTTAGCACAAACTGCTAGAGGTCCTGCACACACAACAGCAGCTCCCAGACTCCCCGCCAGAGCAGGTAAGTTGGCAGTGGTGTCAGTTTGGGGAAGGGAGTGGGCCAGGGAGGTGTAGGAGGATCTCTGCAGCAGTCACGTACGCTGAGATCCTATCCACTTTTCTCTACCCCAAAACACCCTCTGAGTCTCCTTGGCATAGAGTCAAGGAGATCCACTGGAGGTCAGGTGTCCTATGGGGAGAGGCCAATAAGAAAAAGTTTTACTTACCCCCCTAGGGCTGTCTGGTTGAATCCCCCATAGCATGCAGTGTGCACTCTCACAGTGGCATTTCATGCTATGGGCTGGCAAGGGATAGGAATGGGCTGTTAATTGGTTTTCTATTAACCAATCAACAAATTTTAAATTATGTGTTATTTAAATTAAACACATTTTAACTTTTAAATAAACTATTTTAAAACATTTGTAAATGTTCACATTTTATATTTCAACCCGACGAAAGAAAATGATTCTTTAATATATTATTCATTTTAAAATTATTTAATTTCTACTTAGCCCAAACATTAGGTAAAATCAGTTGTGGTTCAACATGTAGGTGCCAGGTGGTTTAAAAGACAAGTAGCTTGCCTTGTACCAAAACATCACAGGAGGCCAGTCGCTAGCTTTGGGAACTCAGCAGTAGTGAGCTTCTGGTGTCCACACACATCAAAAGGTGTCCATCATCATGTTCCATATTAACACAGAGCCCCTGAAACATTCTCAGAGATGTTCTCATATACAGTGGGCTTGCTGTATCTGTGGATTCAGGACCAGCACATGTCAATATCCATGGCCCCTGAACACATTGAGTCAGCCTGACATGGGCCCTCCAGAGCTGTGCTGTGCTCCTGTTGCCTCCAGAGGATTAGAGGGCCTGAGACCCACAGCTTTCATCAGCCAGAGGTTTCAGTATCCATATAATGCATTACAATAAACTCATCTCAAGACTTGTGTCCTCCAGATTACAGTTCACAGAACATCAGATGGGCTGCATGACCAACAAATATCCAAGAAAGTGACTTTTATATGACTGGTGTTCAGTCTAATAACATTTCTCAAAAAGAAATCATCACTATATTTTTAAGTTATTGCCACAGTTCTGTTCCTTCCTTCTTGGGAGGAGCCACAATGGTAGTTGAATGTCTCAGCACATGCTTTCAGTAGACGCTACAGTAGATTGTGGCAGCAAAAAAACAACCAAAAAAAACACACACATAAAACCTGTAACAGTAAATTAAAGACAGAAAGCCAACAGCTCCTTATCTGGGAGGCCTTGGTTGTAAAGGCCCTGGAGTGCAAAACTGGTGCTCCTGGTTTGTGGCTCAACATGTTTCTTTGCAGCTAAGCTGGAGTTTTGATTCTTACACAAGTTTTTAAAATAAAGCTTGTGGACAGGAGGGGCAGAAATCAGGAGGGTAACTGTGGTATGCAGGAAGGATTTATGCCATGTCATAGCCCTGATGAAAATTGCCTCTCAAAGCTGCTTTTTGTCTCTGGAAGAAGCCATCCTTGCTGCCATCAGCAGCTTCCTACTCTGAGCACAAAACTTGGGGAGGGATTATTGTCATAACCACGCACAGGGGCAAAAGGTTTCTCCCCTCTTTCTCCATGCACCACAGTCCCAACTGTGACCCCCATGCCTGCTATTTTAAAAGACGTATGAACAAAGACAAGAGCAAATATTGAATTTAAAGTAATGAGCAAATTTGCTGTCAATTTGGACTTTTATAGTAGGTGCTGAAAAAATACAAAGCAGCTGCATGTTTCTATCCTTACCAAAAGGGATTCAAGAAACATAGCAACCATTATTTTCTTACATATTTCCTGTTGAAAATATTCTGTATGAACATGAAGGGCATGGTCATTTGCTATGGTGGAATGTCTCCCCCAGCAAAGCATTACAATAAAGGGAATATAACTATTTAATCAACAATTTTGAGTATATATCATCACAGGGATGAGCACTTAACATTGCAGTGAAAATAAAGTACCAGCTTTCTGTTTCAGAAGTTCATGCCTAGCATGCTGGGGAAACACCTCTGCAAGGTCTGGCTCAGTTGGTAGAGCTGCCGCCTTGAGGCTGCCAGTTCGAAACAACCGGAAGTACCCGAGAACTGACAACACGCAGATATACTGATGAGCTGACCCTCGGTGGCAGAGAGGAGTTGCCGTGAAGTGGAGCATGGGAAGCGAAGGGCCAGAGAGAGGCCAGACCGGGAAGGAATCCAGCTGGAACGAGGATTTCTATGAAAGACTAGAACTATCCAATTGTAAAAATCCCTACGGGGTTTAGAACAGCCTGCCTATGTAAACCACCTTGGATTAAAGTCTGAGGAGAAATCTGATGACCAAGAAAGGTGGTATATAAATACCTGTATAAATAAATGAATAAATTATGTTTCCAAGTTGTTCTCCCATTTTCCTGATTTCCACACCATGTTGCAGGGGCCGTGGAAAATGACCATTTGATTGTAAAAGTTTGGGTGAATTTGCTTATGATAATAGTAACAGCAATGGTTTCAACAGACTAATGTTCTATGAATCTGGGTGACTCACACATTATCATTAAAAGATTAAAATGGAACTTGAATTTAAATAGGCAAGGCAATAAAAAGGCAGTGCTATTGTATATTGAACAAAATAATAATAATAACCATGGAAATTATGGCTTGTCCTCCGTAGGCTTAACCCCACCAGTACAAAAAATACTGGGTGGCAATTTTCTTTCTTGGTTTGGAGTATGCCAGCAGGAAGTTGCATTGCAAAGAAAAGGAGAAGGAACCAACCAAATTTCACAGCTGCAAGATTTTTCCTCTTTGACTAAGAAAAGACTTGGCTGTGTTGCTGAGTTACCCGAATAAATGTTGTCCTTCTACTAAGCTCTTTAAGTTTGGCAGCTCCCACGTAGGTGCAGGTGGATCGCAGACCTCCCAGGATGTCACGGATGGTATCTTCAACATCTCCTCTGTAAGGCACTTCTACCGTTTTGCCCTCTGAAGCTCTGAAAATGATGTGATGGATTTATTTGCATTGCTAGAGGTTGTTCAATACATTCAAATATATATTCTCTAGCTTTTAATCAAGAATGCCATCCTCAAAATGCATTGAAGGTGGCTCCTGAGTAGCACAACCTCTCTCCAATTTCAGTTAATTTTGCCTGTACTCATAGCTGGAACCCATCTATTGACTCAGTGTTTGAAAGACAGGCTTTGATAATAGTTCAGATGAGATTGATAGGCCAAGTGGAACTTCGTAAGTTGTTGGCCCTTACTTTTCCATTTTCATCTGGAAACCAGGGAAGGGGATCTACTGTTTTAACTTTGTTTTTTTTAATCACTCCTGAATACGGATCTGCCTTCTTCAGCCCATTTCTGACCAACTCACATGTGTACACATTTGATCCCTGTTGCGTATAGGCAACGCTGGGCAGAAATTAATAAATCTCTTCCCATATGAGATGCAAATCTGGGTTCATGGCCCCATTAGCACTTGTTAATTTGAAAAGACTATGCTACTACTTTGCTAATGACATCTTTGCATATAACAAGAGAGGAAAGGGTCCCAACATATAGTAGGATATACCTTTGGCCTCTAAGAAGTTAGCAAGTCAGGAGCCACAATCCTACTTCAAGAAAGGTGCATTTAAACCCCCTGAAAGCAATTGGTTTAAGAACTCCTTGTTCTATGTTGGATTGTGGCCTCTGTGCATTCATCATATTTCCCAAATGCCTGTTTATTTATACTTGTACTTTAATATACTCATACTCTACTATACTCGTACTTGTACTATACTCAAAAATTATTCTCGTACTCTGGATATTCTGTTTTGAATTCCAGAGTGACTATCCATGAGGATCCATGATATTTGTACTTACTGGGGAAAGTAGGGACAGTCATGACATCCGTTGACAATAACAGGTTGCACTCATATCTATACCATTTGCTGCCATCAACAACATTAAAACTAAGAAGTTTGGAGGAATGGAACTGAGTTCTATGCCAAAGACTAAATATAGCTGTTACCTGTATTCAGCAACACCTCCTGCATGCTTCTTCATAGCTGTGTCAGAGCTCATCCCATAGAAAAGTTTCACTTTCTTGCCATTTTTTTCTATGACCTCTCCAGCACACTGATCATGTCCGGCAAACATTCCCCCAAGCATCACAAAATCAGCACCAGCTCCTATCATTGGCCCAGAGGAAGACAGAAAATATTAGAGTAAGCGTGCAGCAAAGGAATCCTATGCTAAGGAACATTCTGTGCTACGGATCAGAGATGCCTTCCATGTTCAGAATCAATAGGAAAGGGATTGAAAATGAAACTGCTAAAAGATACTGCAGAGCTGGGAAAGGGTGCAGAAACGGGCACCCAAAATGATGAGGGCTTGCAGACCTTCCTATGAGGAAACACTGCAACATTTGGGGCTTTTTAGTTTAGAAAAAAGGCAGCTAAGAAGAAAGAGGAGTCAGGTTTATAAAATTATGCCTAATGTGGAGAAAAATGGATAGAAATTTTTCTCCCTCTTTCAGAACAAAGAACCAGGGAGTTAGCCAATGAAACTTGCAGGTGAGTCACGACAAAAAAAAGAATGTCTTCTTTACTCAGTGCATCATTAAGGAATTTTCCTACCACAAAGTGTGGTGATGGCCACCTTAGGTATTGTCAACCTTCAGTCTCGAAAGACTATGGTATCGCGCTCTGAAAGGTGGTTCTGGCACAGCGTCTAGTGTGGCTGAAAAGGCCAATCCGGGAGTGACAATCCCTTCCACACCGGGAGCAGTGCAGTCTGTCCCCAGTCTGTCTCCCTGTCTATGGGCCTTCCTTCTTTGCCTCAGACTGTTGGCAAAGTGTCTCTTCAAACTGGGAAAGGCCATGCTGCACAGCCTGCCTCCAAGCAGGCCACTCAGAGGCCAGGGTTTCCCACTTGTTGAGGTCCATTCCTAAGGCCTTCAGATCCCTTGCAGATGTCCTTGCATTGCAGCGGTAGTCTACCTGTAGGGCGCTTTCCTTGCACAAGTTCTCCATAGAGGAGATCCTTTGGGATCCGCCCATCATCCATTCTCACGACATGAACGAGCCAATGCAGGCGTCTCTGTTTCAGCAGTGCATACATGCTAGGGATTCCAGCACGTTCCAGGACTGTGTTGTTAGGAACTTTGTCCTGCCAGGTGATGCCGAGAATGCGTCGGAGGCAGCGCATGTGGAAAGCGTTCAGTTTCCTCTCCTGTTGTGAGCGGAGAGTCCATGACTTGCTGCAGTACAGAAGTGTACTCAGGACGCAAGCTCTGTAGACCTGGATCTTGGTATGTTCCGTCAGCTTCTTGTTGGACCAGACTCTTTTTGTGAGTCTGGAAAACGTGGTAGCTGCTTTACCGATGCATTTGTTTAGCTCAGTATCAAGAGAAAGAGTGTCGGAGATAGTTGAGCCAAGGTACACAAGGTCATGGACAACCTCCAGTTCATGCGCAGAGATTGTAATGCAGGGAGGTGAGTCCACATCCTGAACCATGTCCTGTGTTTTCTTCAGGCTGATCGTCAGTCCAAAATCTTGGCAGGCCTTGCTAAAACGATCCATGAGCTGCTGGAGATCTTTGGCAGAGTGGGTAGTGATAGCTGCATCGTCGGCAAAGAGGAAGTCACGCAGACATTTCAGCTGGACTTTGGACTTTGCTCTCAGTCTGGAGAGGTTGAAGAGCTTTCCGTCTGATCTGGTCCGGAGATAGATGCCTTCTGTTGCAGTTCCAAAGGCATGCTTCAGCAGGACAGCAAAGAAAATCCCAAACAAGGTTGGTGCAAGAACACAGCCCTGCTTCACGCCGCTTTGGATGTCAAAGGGGTCTGATGTGGAGCCATCGAAGACAACAGTGCCCTTCATGTCCTTGTGGAAGGATCTGATGATGCTGAGGAGCCTGGGTGGACATCTGATCTTGGGGAGAATCTTGAAGAGGCTGTCCCTGCTGACCAGGTCGAAAGCCTTCGTGAGATCTATGAAGGCTATAAAGAGTGATGGCCACCAGATAACATGGAAAGCAATGGGTCTACTTCTAAGTACGAAAGGGTTGCAACTATATGCAGCTGCACTTTCTTATCTCTCTGCTGTGAATTGATTTGCACACTTCCAGTTATGTGTTATAGGTAGAGCTTTAGGCTTAACACGCCAGGCACCTTAAAGAAGAATTTGATTCATGGTTCTCCTGCAGTGGTTTCTCAACCTTTTTCACTTGCGTATGCCTTGGCAGCCCATTTCCATAAATTGTACCCTTCATATTAGCAAAATATTTGTAATTAATAATACAAGCCCTCATCTCCTTTATATGAAAACCCATACTTCGTGTATTCATCACAGTATTTTCTCTTTTTATCTGTTTGAAGAACAGAAGACTCTGCCTTTGCACTGTTTTGCACCAGAAGTGTCCTGAGAAATTCTGGGTGCTTGATCACTTTCCATATTACATTTCAGCTTTTGTACTGTGCTGGTTTTCAACCATGAATCGATGACCAAAAACTAGCTATTGGTGGGGCTTTCACTGCCAACTAGCTACCTCTCTTCCTGCCTTGCTGGCCCTGTAAGGCATTCTGGAGCACTACCTGCCTTTTTCTGCCATTATTCCATTCTTTTTTAAGTGCCTGTCAACTGTCCCTGGGAGTACATGAACCCCAGGTTGGGAACCACTGTTTTACTGGTATGTTGTTTACAGTGCACTTACTCTGATAGTGTTTACAAAAAGGTGGTGAAGACCAGAATTTAAATAGTAAAAAATCATAAGATACATTTTTATTCTATGTTTTAAATACATTAGAGACTGTACAGTTCTTAGGTTACAATTATTGGTAGGTTATTTTTCAGGATCTGACCTCAGGTAAAATTAGACAAAACTATTGTCGGATACCCCCACTAAGTTTAACCCCCAACTTATCTGAGGGTCATAGGAAATTCAATTCAATTTTGGCTCAAAACCTGCCCGACTTAACTGTGAGATCAACTTATAGCTGAGCGTCTGCGGTGCATCAAAGTGAAAGGGAGAGATAATAGATAAGGATGATAATAAGATATAGGATACTGCACTTTTGACCCCACTAGTCACTACATATCAACACACATACTATAATTTAAGCAAGTATGTTACATTACAGACAGGAGGAGACATAAGAGATGCCTGTGGAAATGAGGTCTGAAAGAACTTGTGTGCCCTCTACCAACTGTCCACATCGTCTTAAGGAAAGTCTTCCGCACACTCTGAAAACACACAGTGCTAGAAGAAGTGACATGATGGGAAAGTACACATAACCCCATGAAAGCAAGAAAAGGAGACAACTGGGCTTCTCCAGATCCAAAGGATAAATCAGGGGTGTCTCCTATCTTGCAAGCTATTTGGTGTGCGTTCCTGCTTAGAAAGCACTTTCATATCATCATCACAAAGAAGGTATTAAGGTTAGGAAAAAAGCTCCTTTGTTAAACTAGAGTTCTTCTGCCAATGGAAGACACTGGCTGTCATTTAAATTCTGGCATTTCTCCTCTCATATTTTGCAGCCAGACTTCTTCAAGGGCAAACTTTGATCTTAGATGAAAGATTTTTCTAAAATATCCAAATCCTGACTCGTTGGGTGCCAAGATCTCTGAAGTGTGTGGAAATACAGATATGAGGACTGCACCATTTCACTGCATGTAGACCAAAGGAGATTAAAGAGATCCTCCAGGCAAGCAAAGCATTAGAAAGAACAACAGTGGAACCCTTTGAAGTAGTTTCCTGTTTGTCTAATTCCTGGAAAAAGGCTCCTGTTGCAAAAAAAAGCCTTTTCCTAGTAGCCACATATCATCCTCGCTTGCTTAGAATGCAGTCGGAGGCTGGAACAGTTGCTTAGCTTTGGCTTAGCAACTAGCTGCCCTAGCCCTTCCCCCCCCCCCGCAAGAACTTACTGAGGGAGTAAAGCTCCCTCAAAGTTTGAGAACCACTGCCACAGGCAACACAAAGGAAATGCAAAGTGGAGTATTTTAACCAAGTGAGGTTGGGTAGAAAATCAGTACTCAGTGGCCCACATTCGCGAGATCCAAAGCTGAGCAATCTGTGTGCCATCATTCCATTTTCACAAAAATCCATGCAGGTTCTATCCATTGTCATCAGCCTTGGGAGGATGGTTTGGTTTCAAATGCTGCTTAAGGAAAAAAGTATTTGACTTTGTGCCAGTCAACTGAATACCTGCTACCCTGAAAACCACTTTGCTCCTGATTCTAAACGTCTCTTAGAGTTTGGGTTGAATGGTGGCACAGTCATTATTTTATCAGTCTTCTGCTGCATCCCCCAAGCACTTCTGCACATTGCAGTGCTCTTGTGCACACCATTCATTGTAATGGGATTTTCACAGGAGTATTTCTTGGCAAGTTATAGCAACAATATTCAGACTCCTTTCTCAAAGTGTGCAGCTTATGTAGAACTTATTTTGCACTACATGAGCTGAACAGTATACTACAGACATGAAGACTAAATTGGCCCTTGTTCCGTGGTGATGGAAATTTCCAGTCCTTCAGTGCTGTGATATGTCTGCCATTGCAAGAAGCAATACTGGGGACAGGTTTTCTCAGAAGGTTTTAACCAAAGGGAATAAAATATTACCTAGTAAATGGTCACTAGTTGGGAAATTTATCACTGCTGACTGAATTATTATTCAGAGAGGGACTGGGCAGCTGAAAAGTGAACCACAACTTTTAGAGCTATAAAAGTCCTAGTAATAACCAAGTACTACCAAAGTTGAGATCCAAATGCCAGTCTATTGTGGCAAAAGGTCCATAGGGTATGAAGCCTTACCAGGTTCTCATCTGCAACCATACATTTGTTTACTGAGCTAGGAAGCACACCATGTCTACCAGCTACAGCTCTCAGCTAGGACTGGGAGGCATTGCCAGCACCAGCTGGAAAGCACAAAAAGGCATGCGCTGGAGACGATTCCTGCCCATGGGTCTGGAATACACCAGTTCTCACTCCCTTCCCCAGGTAATCATAGTAACCTAGGGGAGAACAACCTTGGCCAGAGGACATCCATATCCTTGAGGCTTCAGGCCCACAGGGACTTCTCCATCCTAGCTAATTGGTTCTCTGGGATACACATCCTATGGTCCAATCTTCTTCCCCTCAAGGTATGGCACAGGGCCAGAAGCATCTGCAGGATAGATGTCACCAGGCATAGGGTCAACACTTACCTGAGGAGAGTCATTGCTAACTTGGGCAGGGCAGTGATCCTTCATCCAGAGATTTGCTGGGGTTGCCCTGCCCTGTTTCATAACAATGGCGTGCAGCTTTCACCAAGAGACTACAAACTGTTTTGGCTGATCTGCAGCAGAGTTTAAGTAATTTTGTGTTTGATGGGGATAGGAAGGACAAGCAATAGGCTGTCCTTCCTTGTGGCGTGAAGCGCGCGAGTATGGTTAGGTAGGTACATCTCAGTATGCATCCAAGGCAGCAAGGTCCGGAGGTTAAGAAGAACTGCTCATGCAATTACTAGCCAGCTTGAAGAGGCAGGCTGGCTAGCCCCCTGGCTGGACCCATAAGGCTTGACAAGGTACATCCTGTGAGCTGAGCCATTCAGCTGCCTTGACCCTTTGGGGCAATGCTAACAGGCTGTCTCAGTCTGACAACTAAAGGCAGCCTCGAGTCTGGTGGTTTGCCCTTCAGAAACTCAGGAGGAGGTAGACAACCAGGATTGTTTACCCCTTCATAGGTCCCTGCCTGTTTGGAGGTGGGGTTAATTATATGCTTACTCCATTTTCCATGCTGAAGTTCAAATTAAGTGTCCCAGTTATCCCCCAATGCTCTAGTCTGTCGTTTTATTTGGTGGGTGCGTGGGTTGTGGTCAGACCCTGAGAACCTGCCTGGGTTTGATTTACAGTTGCCTATGGAAGCTCAGTGGTACATACCCAGAAGAGTTAACCACACCACAACGGAAACATCTGGTGACAGAGGGTTCTGTGAGTTCCTCTCACAGAACAAATATTGTAAAAACCAAATTGAAAAATTGTGGTTTAAGCTTTGCCTGCTTATGTAAACTGCCTTGAACGCCTTGTAACAACAGAGAAAGGTGGCATATAAATAAATAAATAAATAAATAAATATTAGGTATTAGATACCTAATTAGATTAGTGGACCTCAACAAGTGGGAAACCCTGGCCTCTGAGCAGCCCGCTTGGAGGCAGGCTGTGCAGCATGGCCTTTCCCAGTTTGAAGAGACACTTGGCCAACAGTCTGAGGCTAAGAGGCAAAGAAGCAAGGCCCATAGCCAGGGAGACAGACCAGGGACAGACTGCACTTGCTCCGAGTGTGGAAGGGATTGTCACTCCTGAATTGGCCTTTTCAGCCACACCAGACGCTGTTCCAGAACCACCTTTCAGAGCGCGATACCATAGTCTTTCGAGACTGAAGGTTGCCACCAAACAAAGGTATTAGAGTAAGGCTTTTCCCAGAAACAAACTGCTTAACAAACTAATGCAAACTAATTTGTGACCTGTTTCTTATTGGAAGTTTATTAATTTGGAGTCAACATTTTATGCTAGAAAGTCAATATTGTAAGACTGTAAGTAAGTGTATTGTAAGATCCAGTTCTGGTCAGATTCAAGCAGTACACAGTACTCACCAAAAGCTTTGGCAACATCTCCTGGGCAGCTACATCCCCCATCCTACTCAAAGGAGAACAAAGTAAGTCAGTGACTATATTCATATTTGTTGCTGCCTCAGTTAAAAATTTTATCCAGACGTCACAAGCACTTCAATATCCACGGCAAGCCCATACAGAATAACAATGCATTATGAGCCTGTGCCAATTAAGCAGTCTTGTTATTTTAGTGAAACAGGTTTTTTTTCTGTTTTGAGTATAGCATTTATAAATAAATTTCTGAAATGTTATTGAAGGTATTGTTTATGGTACAAATATACAGAGAATAACAACAGGATCGAATATCCGCATCCTATTTCTGCACATGAACACAGCTGTCAAATGCTCTGTCGAATGATAAGTCAACCCTGCAGTTGAATTTCATTAAAAAGGCAACCAGGAAAGTGATCACTCAGCTTTTGGTGTCTCATCTACTTTGGTCCTATGTCTTACAGTATAAATCTGGCTTTATTAGGGTTCAGTGGGCTGAGTTACTAAAGAAGAATAAAGAGGGCTTAGTTAAATGGCCTGAGTTACTAAAGAGGATCCCTGGAATCCTTTTACATCCCACACTGAAACCATTCTTGTCAAAACACAGCACATTATATTCCACACCATGAAACTTTGGAGAAAAACTGTGGTTTTTCATTCTGCTAGCATAGAAAACCTTGTACAGTAGTCCCTTTGCTGGAATAAACACTGCAGTTTTCTGGTGGTGCTTTGTCAGGCAAGAGACTCTTGAAGCACCTGTTTTCCCCAAGCAGAACCTACTGCAAGGGATTCTCTGGTGTTTAATCACGAATGACAGGCAATGCTTTGTTCCTGTCCAGGTGACATATCTTACCCAGGGACAGCTGTTGGCCTCTAAGTCCAGTTATTAACATTTCCTTATTAGACAGGTACAAGTTGGGCCTGCAACAAAATGTTGCAGTGTATCAGCAGCCCCTGAAATGATTTCGCCTGTTTATTAATAGGACATGCAGGCAAATGTTTCCTGCTTTGCTATGTTTTTGTTCCCTTTTATTGTGCAATATTTTTCCTCTCTTCTGTATTTTTCACTTTTTCCTCCACCTTCTTTCATACTTTATATTTATCTTGCCAATATTTCCCTTTTCACCCTCTATGTTCTTCTGCAATCCTTCCTCTATGCAAACCTTTTTCACACCTGCTTCTTTGGCCACGTCTCCCATCCTATTTCTTACCTTCTATGACATGAGCCATCCTTCCTGCTAGATGCTTCCCTTTGACATGATTTGCAGTTGATTTTGGCCTCCTTTTTGTAGTGTGTTTGTTGACCGGCCATTCTTAAAGAAGCTAGCAGACAGGTTAAGGTCAAGGCCAGCCCAAAGCCTCCTGATATGGCATGCTAAATGTTGCCCCATGCTGTGCCAGCCTCTCCTTGTCCCACCCCCCAATGTTCTCACTCAACACTCTCCTCCCCCCCCCACATTTCCGGTTCCTCTCTGCCCCTCCTTCCTTTCCCAACCCAGGGATTGGGAGGAGAAGGAAAGGCAGTGGAGGCAGGTCAGTGGTCAGAGAGTGGTGCCCCCCCACCAATCTCCTGCCTGAGGTGACTGCTTCAGTTGGCCTCATGGATGGGGTGGCCTGGTGAAGGTAACCTATTACTGCAGTTTCTTCTCTTCTTTTTCTTGGCAGTAACTTTGAGGGAAGTGGGAGTACAGGATTTGCCACAGCAGAGGTAGTATGGAATTGTGCTTTTCCAACAATGCAGGGGGATTATCTAGTGGTAGAAGCATAACAGAGGTTGTCACCTCTCAAAAAAGGCAGGCTGGTCTCTCTCTAACCTTTGTGTTCCTGAGGCAGCCAATGGAACAGAGTGAGGCATGCATGAGCAACTGTTTTGTGTTGGGGAGATTGTCCCCGATTTTTTATTTTTTGAGAAGTTTTGAAATTCTGCAAAGCTCTTACTAATGACCAGCATCGAGGAACCATCTGTCTGTGAGTGGTCCTATCTTTGCTAAGGATCTACCAGCACCAAGGCCCAAGTTCAGTATTGTAAGAATAGATTATATAGTGAGCACTTGCCTATTGCAATGTGATGTACCTGAGACTGCTCTTCAGACTGTGCTAAAGCAGTCAGGAGCTGCTGCAAACCAGTATTCTAGGATAAACCAATATTCTAGGTGTTCTAAATCAGTATTCTAAGGCAGCTGCCTATAGCTTCTCCCAGGTACAATTCAAGGGGCTATTTCCAAGTCACCAAAGTCAGGTGGAAGATTTTGATTTATGCATGAAAATCTTCTGAGTCTTTACGAACTGCAACCAGAACCCAGAGATGATCACAGAGAAGTTTTACTTGACTTCTGCTTGTTGGGATTTTCATTTCGTTACTGTGCTCGATTGTATAGTTTACAGGAGAACATACTTACTGAAATGATATGTCCCTTCAGCCCATGGGCGGAATCTGCACACTCAATCACTGCACTCAGCTGTGGATAGCCCACACCAGTTTTTATCCGAGTGGTACACACAGATCCTAGACATTAAAAGCGAACAAGATTAAACTTGAGCGACCACATCTGTGGATAAAAACAAGTGAGATGACTGAATCACACTAACAGCTCCATGCAAAGCACGTCTCCAGATTGTGATTCCACAAACCTGAGGGTTGCATGTGAATTTTAAAGCCATATTCATGGGAAAGATTGTGCAGATCTTTCTGATATTATGGGCAAATTTTCTCCAACAGGAAAAGCATCCAACATCAAATGGCACCTCATATGGCCCACAAAGATGGGAGGAGATGAGCAGCAAAACTGTGAGCCTTTCAACAATTCTGTCCAATGCTCCACTATCATTTCTTTCTGAACATAAGAACAGCCCCGCTGGATCAGGCTATAGGCCCATCTAGTCCAGGTTCCTGTATCTCACAGTGGCCCACCAAAAGCCCCAGGAAGCACACCTGATAACAAGAGACCTGCATCCTGGTGCCCTCCCTTGCATCCGACATAGCCAATTTCTAAAATCAGGAGGTTGCACATACACATCATGTCTTGTAACCCGTAATGGATTTTTCCTCCAGAAATTTGTCCAATTCCCTTTTAAAGGCATCTAGGCCAGATGCCATCACCACATCCTGTGGCAAGGAGTTCCACAGACCAACCACACACTGATTGGTGTTCCACAGACCAACCACATGCTGAACTGCTGAGGAAACAATTCAGGATCTCTGCTTGACACTTGTTTTCCTTACAGTAGATCAGTGTTTCAGTCTCCAATAGTTCCACGCTCCCTCCCCACTCTTTTCCTGTGCCAAATACCCAGGACTGGCCCAAGATCTCCTGCAGTCTGAGACAGCCCGCCAAATACCACCCCCCCTTACCCAGTGGTGCACCAGTGGCCGCTTCCACTGCTTCTCTTCATCCTGTTCTCTGGATTCAGAAAGCATCCAATGCTCCAGCCCAGCCCTCTCCTCCACACTTTCTCTTCCATTCCCTTCCCTTCTTTGTTTCTGAATCCAAGGAGCAGGAAGGGGAGGCAGGGAGGGAGGCACCTCTCACCAATCCGCTGCCTGAAGCAAACCCCCATGGTTTGGCCAGCACTACAAATACCTCAGTCCTTCCCCTGCCAGCCTTTACCACAGCTGAGCAATTACATCAGCACCAATGCTAAGCGTGGTTAATGCCAACCAGAATTACCTCTTAACCTGATTTTGAAACCAGGGTCACCACATCTGGGTGAGGAGGAACTATGAACTGCACTGAACATCAGTGCTTGCATTTCACATCCATCAACCTGCTCCTGATAGCTTAATCATAGTTAATGGGTTAGAAATACTAAGCCTACATCAACCCAAGGTGTATTTGCTTTACTGACTTCAGAGCTTGTTTCTTGGCTCAAGGAATTGGGATAATTACAGTAAAAGCTGTGTTATGCAGTACTCACAGGGAATGGGGATTGCTGGTTAAACAAATGTGCTGGTTAATTGACTGAACACCACAAAAGAAATGCACAGGACATGAAAAAAGGACAAAATAAAAAGCGGTGAAAAAGCATGAATGGCAGGAACAAGCTCAACACACGAAACAACTTTCGCACACACCAGAAAATGATGTCAGATGGCTATTTGAAATTTTCTGCTTAGATGAAGGAAGAATCGTATTGCCATCCATGTCACCTGCCAGTTAAGTAAGTTTTCTGGTTTCTTAAAGTGCTGGTTAATACAGCTTTTACTGTAATTATTTTGCCAGGCAAGCAGGCAAGTCGTTATAATAGCTTGTCAACGGCTTTTTTGACTGAAAGAGCATGAAGGTGGGAGCTGCCAATTTCCATCTAAAAATGAAAGGGCAGCAAGAAAAAGACCTGCACTGACTAGTGAGGACCATGGGGTCTGTTAACTATGGGTTCAACGGCCAACAGACTCCTCCTTTCTAAAAACTATCTGTAAAAGCTATTCCACCTAACTGCAGCAGAGGGAGAAGTCAGACAGTAATTTCATTCTATGTGATTTCTTTGTAAGCTGCCTTGAAGCCCTTTACAGTTGAAAGGCTGAGTTAAAATAACCCTGAAAGGTAACTAAAATAAGACTGAGCTATCATTCTGTTTCCACTGATTAATCTCAGTACATCTTTAAAGTGTTTTCATTTTAAATGAGGGGTAGTTCCTTTCATGATTTTAGAGTGTGAGCCCTTTTGGGACAGGGAACCATTTATCAGTTTTTTTTCCATGTAAACCACCACTTTGTGAACTACTTTGTTGAAAAGCAATATATAAATATTCTTAATATAATGCATTTTCTATACAATTCGAAAGCAGCTATAACACAGGTTGATTCATTCCTTCAAAAAGCACTTTCAGTGTTCACAGTACTTGACACTACTGATTCTGTTCATCCTGCAGGATAGGACCCTGTTATTCCCATTTCACATACAGAGAATGGAGAATTGAACCAGAGGATGTGATTTGGACACAGACATTTAGCAAATTTCTGAATCCTGGTGGTTGACAACAGAGATAACTTAACAGAGACACCATCTTTGCTTTGCACCCCATATCTGATTGGAAAAGAAACCCCCCCCCCCACCTTACATTATAGTTCAGGATGCAACATATTTTACCACCCTAGCCTGACCTGGATTGGAACCATAGTGGGGCAGAGGGTTGGGGACTAGGGACTCCTGCTTGTGCTGTTTGACCTGGGAAGAAAAGCTCCCATTTCTTCCATTGACCTGGGAAGAAAAGCTCCCACAAGGGACCAAGCAGATCAGGCTCACAGCAGGGACAACAAGTTTAATCCACCTTCCCCACTGCAGTAGGCTCAGTCCAGATCAAGCCCTCATGCATACACTGTTTTACACAGAAGAAACAAGCTGCAAAGTACATGTTTAAAGTACAGTAGTTTGAGCCCAAAGCTGCAATCTTATACTTATTTTCCTGGGAGTAAGCCTCATTGAACACAATTAAACACTAATGTAAACATTGCATTTTCAGGGGTGTAAATATAGAACTAAGAGCTTACCCTCACAATTCACCCCAAATCAGCTTACCTGGCCCAATTCCCACTTTGATAATGTCTGCTCCAGACAGAAGAAGTTCTTCTACCATCTCTCCTGTTACCACATTACCTGCCTAAAACACAGGCAGGAACATCACAGATCAGAACATCCAAAATGTTAATAACTGGGTTTGTTTTCTATCATCATCATCATCATCATCATCATCATCACATTCTTCCATATATGATGTATTGTTCTCAAAGCACTGTATGAACAACAGGATCTGTTTCCAAAGTTATGACATTCATTGAAAGTGGGAGTGTAACTTCCTTGAATCTGGATCTTTCTTAAGTAGCATGGAAGGGAGGCACGCAAATTGTCCTTAAACTGTGGTAGGGAATACAGAGGCTTTAGCGCTAAGCCCTGCAATAGATTCTGGCCCAACTGCATTCTAACCCACCCACCCCATTATTTATTTTTTTAAGATTATATTGAAAACCAAGAGAAGCTTCTATTCTAGCCTGCAGTGTTGGACATTTTAAAAGCTCCCCCTTCACAACAGTGCTAAATAAAAAAAAAATCAATGATCATAAGGAAGCACACACATTTGCATGCCTATCTCTATGCTGCATTGTGGCCTACATCTCTAGCTAAACCAATTTCACATGCTTGTTGTGAGCCTAAAATGCTCTTCTGATTCATATTTAAAAGGCTGCAAACAAATACTGTATGGCCAATAAAGAAGTATAGTAACTGCTATACAAGACTCAGCCCTCTTTGTGTTTGTGTGTACCCTGAAGAAAGCAGGGTAAACGGGGATTCATAACTGCTTACTGTTCTGCTTCCAGGGTGGCTGCGCAGAAACTGAAAAGATACTACAAATTGTGATTTTTGTTTTCATGGGAACAGAGAGAGTCGCAATCTTGCACAACTTTGCATGTTACAGCTCATACAAGTGGACCACTCACATGAACAATTTTTTTTTTAGTGCAGTGTTTCTGAAATTGTGGGTTGGGATTCACTAGGTGGGTTGTGAGCCAATTTCAGATGGGTCCCCATTCATTTTAATGTGTATTTTATTTTTAATGTATTAGACTTTTTTTAATGTATTAGACTATTTTTAATGTATTAGACTTGATGCTACCATGATATAGGACTGCATATGGGGAAATGTTACAGATCTGTACTTTTAACAGGCTACTATGTATATACTTTTAATAATGATAGTAAATGGGGCTTACTTCCAGGTAAGTGTGGATAGGCTTGCCTTTAGGATATTTGGGGAATTCTTTTTTAACAAATCAGCTGCTTGGTAGGGGTTAGGAAGGTTCTTCTTTATTTTAAATATTTTTTTAACTTATACTTACTGTAAACTTTTAGTTTACTTAATTGGTTGATTTGATTTTGTTGTATGGGGGGCGGGTGTTAAAAATTTTCCTGTTTGACGATGTCACTTATCACTTTCAGGTTAATGACATCACTTCCAGGGTCCCAACAGATTGTCATTCTAAAAAGTGGGTCCCGGTGCTAAAAAGTTTGCAAACCACTATTTTATTGTATCACTGGAACCCACTCTCTGTTTTGCAATAAAAAGGAAAAATTTGCAGAAAAAAACAGAGAGTTTAAATATGAGAGTTGAGTGACTTACAGCACAATCCGTGCCTACTCAGAAGTAAGTCCTACTGACTTTAATGTAATCAAGCTTAAAATAGGGTTCAATCCTATTCACACTTATCTTGGAGTAAGCCCCACTGAACACAAATGGGTATGACTTCCAAGTAAGCATGTACAGGATTGTGATATAAGGCTGAAATTCTATGCAGTTATCCAGGAGTAGTTTCAGTTTAAATAAGTGGGACTCCTGAACAAACACGAATAGGACTGGGATGTTCTAGGATTGTTGAAGACGTCCCTCTCTTCATACAACAAAGTTATAATGTTGTATTACATCCCCCTACATTTTCCTTTTTTCCAAAGAGAAATGTGGAAAATACTTTAGCCTCTACTCATTAGGAAGGTTCTGATAAGAAGTTCCTAGGCTCCTTTTTTCAGAGCTCCTTTTTTCATTTGAAAGCATAAAGAACAATTATTTATCATATTCACATTCATTAGGCGTTATGCTTCAGACTGGCACCTAAGCACCAGAACTTTGACCTCTCCAGTCTAGGAGCCCTGTGCTGTTGTGTGTATAAATTGCAGCTTCTTTCCACAGACCCAGAGGTGAGGACAGTACATGATCTAAGGAAGTAAACACTGCCCAAGGCTCCAGATCAAGTTGCAGTTTTGCACTGGGTTTCTGATCTCCACTGACTACAGAAAGAAAGGTCAGTTTGGAAAACCACAACAGGGCAGCCTACTAAGTGCAGAAGATGATCTGTTGTTATTAAAGGAACTCATTGATCTTTCTTTTTCCTCTTTTTTTTCTGTAGAATCAACAGCTCAGGAGAAAAGATCTCATTTGTTCTGTATCACACACCTGCATGTATCAAACCAGCCCTTTCTTCTACCACAAAGTATGCAGCTACGTGCTTGTTTTTCCTATGTAAAGTAATGCATGTGGAGAAGGGCTGATCAGGACTATGGGAGGGAGGTTAAACCTCTGGCCCCTGCGTAGTCATGATCTGGGTCATCGTCGTCATCCCCCCCACTTGTTGATATAGGAAAAAAGCTCTCACTGTCTCCAATAAAATAAATGCACAGGAACTACCCTTGTGAATTAAATATGACGACACTGAAACAAAAGAAAGCAGAACTACAATTACAGACAGGCATAGATCAAATGGCCTCCAATACAGGAAAATTAAATTGTGTGCATTTGTGCCTGATTTTGAATGCTTCTGTTGCAAACAATGAAGTTTGAGATTACTGATCACACTGAAGTAGACAGATTTTTTTCAAAATTAAACACAAACTCGGCCACAAAACTGTTAGCTGACCTTGGTTAAATCACTGTTCTTGATTCATAGTGCATATTTTGGCGTCTGTGCCATTTTTTTCTTCAATTATTTCTTCTGCCAAACCTTGAAACTATTTTCAAACCCCCTTGCATTTAAAAAGTCTTTGCAATACAAACAGAGGGGGGGATTGCTAAATAGAAAACAGCTCAAGATCCACCTTGCTGGATCCTGACTACTGGCAAACTGGGTTGCCATCTATAAAATGGGAATGACAATAATGAACTCGATGCAAGGATGAATCAAGAACTCATAGAACTGCAGAAATAAAAAAAAAACCAGCTGATGTGGCATCATGAAACCCACTTGTTAGAGTCAAAAAATTATATCACCAAATTACAAGTCCATCCATCTCTCCATTTCCTGTCATTCTACTTACCATGATAGTGTGATTTGGGAATCTGGCACGAACTGCTTTCACAAATGCCACAAAATGTTCTGAATAACCATTTGCCACATCCAAACAGATGTACTTGATAAGTGGAATAGCCTCTATGATATTTGTCAGCTTCTCAAAGTCTGCCATTCCGCTGCCTGAGCTCACCGCTACATGCTGGAAAGAGGATGAGAACGATCTGTGATTTTTATTGCAATGAAGTCAAAAGCAAACTCTTGGCATCTGTTAAGGTAAAAAACCAACTGGAGTTGTCTAAGACAGGAAAACGTGGGAATATGCCTCCACCCCAAAAAAAATTATAGAGCCTATTTTCCATATTTGAAGATGAAGTACAGTGGGAGACAAGCTGGGAACTTGTGGCTGTGTCTTGGAACTTTGACTTGAGAATGAGTGCACATTCATCCATTCTCAGCTATGCAGTCTGGTAACTTATGCCTGAATTATTTCCCCTAGTGAAATATTATAATTATAATACTGGTGGTCTACATAATACTCTGTCAATCAATTATTCAAAAGTGCATATCGACTGCTATTTAGGACTTTAAAAAATAAACTACAGTACTCCCATTTCTTTCAATTATATTTGCAAAGAAACAATTCCTTTTCAAACTTTTCCAGGTTTAGAATTTAAATTCCCATTTTTTTTCCTGCACTGTGTTGCATAACAGTGTAAAGGCACCAGGTGCAAGGGAGGGCACCAGGATGCAGGTCTCTTGTTGTCTTGTGTGCTCCCCGAGGCATCTGGTGGGCCACTGTGAGATACAGGAAGCTGGGTTAGATGGGCTTTTGGCCTGATCCAGCGGGGCTCTTTTTATTTTCTGAATAAACAGGTTAATGTTGGATCCTGTGTGCTCTGTTATGCATCTCCATTTCTGCTTTTGTAAAATCTTATAAGCTATTCAAGCCTTTAATATTTTGTCTATAACAAATATACTTACTTTCTATAAATTGCTCTTATGCTAATTTACTTTTATGTACGGTACTATCTTTGATAACACTGTTTTCTTTAGCACTGTTTTGCCAAAGTGCTCTTCATCCTAGGATGATTGACAACTATTGCTGACTGGGAATTGGAGACAGTGTTTCATTGCTCCCATTCTTACCTCAAGTAGCAATGCAAGGGCATTACTGCTTGACCCCATTAGCTTTTATGTTAAAAAAATTCCCACTGGATTCCATCTAGTCTCCCATGCTTTTTAACATCACATACAACTGCTGAGTGAAGTCATCCAGGATGCTAGAACTCTGTCAGCCCAATCCTATCCTGCGCTGCCACATAGTATGAGCCAGCTGGGGACCAGACAACAACAGAGAGATAAAGAAAAAGCTTACTTTTTGCTAAAAAAGGAAAAGGAAAAAAACTAAATGTGAGGCCTCCCTGTGGGGTGGGGGGTCCGCCCAGCCTTTCTGAGGGGGACCCCCTGGTGGAGGCCTCAGAACAGTTCACCAGAAGAAGAGGGGGTTGTGTCACCCGGTTCCTCCTCTTTGGGTTGGCAGCATTTGCCAGTCAGGAGCAGGGGCTGCTAGCAGCAGATCCTCCCTGCTCTTCTAGCTCCCAACTGCCTTGTCATCCCTGGCCTCCAGGTTTATGCAGGGCAGGCCCCTCCCCTTCCCTCACAGGGATGGTACAAAAAGGGCCTGTCTCTGGGACTGCCCTCCCCTGGGGTTACCACAACTCCTCTCCTTCCTCTCTCTGTTTCCCTGCCACCTGCTCCTGAGAGGGCTGGGAAGGCTGCTGCCTCTGCTCTGGTCTCTGCCTTTCGGGCGTGGGCTGGCCCTACCCCTCTGGGTCCTGTAGCTCTGCAGACGACTCAGGGAGGTCCAGCTGTGGGCTCCTGATGTCACAGGCAGGTGCCCTGCCCGGCAAGGCAGGCCCCAGCTGGTTGGGTGAGGGAGTGTTACCCTTCCCCCCAAGGCGGGGGAGGGGTGGTTGCCCAGCAGCCGAATGGCCTGTGTCCTGTCTCCCCCTCCCTCCTCCAAGGCAGAGGGTGAAGCGGGGGGGTTTGGCACGCAGGGTTCCTCTGCTGTGCCTTGCCGCCCACAGGAGTGCCCAGGCAGCCTATGGGGAGGTGGCCCCATGTTCCACCGGCTTCCTTCCTGATCCTCTGGCCCAGAAGCCTTCTCCCTGGGTAAGTTGGGGACTTGTGGGAGGAGGGGAACCCCAACACTAAACTTTTTAACTTACCTATTCCATGGTTCCCAATTGGCCTACTCGGATCTGAGCTAGTTCTTTGGCAAGTATAAATCCAAGTGGGTCCAAGGAGATGTGTCTAGGCTGGGCTGGGGGCATAGGATATTGGCAGTGCTTCTGCTGCTGATATCCACCCTCAGCCCACCCTTGACACACCACTCTGCTCCACTGAATACTGAACTCCATGTCAGATCTTCTGGTCCAGCAAGGAGTCTCTCAAGACTGCGCTGGCAAAATAACCAGCACAGACTTGAGAAGTGTCATTCCAGGGCTTGGGGCTTTCCCCAGGGGAAGGGGATGAAAGCCCCCTTCCCCCAAAGAGATCTCTGGCTGCTTTCCAGTGCTTTGGATGGGCTGTCAGTCACTAACATGTGGTCTTTTAAATTCTGAGCTTAAATTCTGACAGGTCTATCTGTCAACGCCACTGTGATGAATGTTAAGAAACAGTCAGCCAGCATCTCAACCAGCTTCGACCTGTCATACAAGCACCCCACACCCAGGGCTACTGGAGAGCCAGTCCTTAGGTTCACTGAAATTAACAGGAGTTTAGCACATCATATGTGAATTTACAAGAAATCAGGCTTGCTCAGTGCTACCCTAACTTCTTTGCCAGCACTTCCTGGGAGGGCTGTTCAGTGATAGGGGTGATCTGTTATGCAGTTCCAGTTGTGTATCTCCTCCTGCTAGCAACACTTTGTGGGTGAAAGAGAGGGTTCCCAAAGCTGACAGGAAAAAGATGAAGTTTTTTGTAAGAGAACTGGGGAGAGAACCTTAATTCCTGTAAAACAGGTTAGGTGTGGGGAATATGCCTGGGAATGGATCTCTGCTGCTAGAGGGGAGATAACACAAATGTGGCAGCCATGCTTCTCCAAGGCACTTCCTTGAAGGGAACTAGCTTAATGGCTTATGTGGTTTATAGCCAGAGTTAGGTAAGAACCTAAAACTGGGTCATAGCCTAACCTCAGGTGGGTTATAGCAGTCCCACTACAGTCAGTTTGATTTGAGTCTCAGATCTGCATAGTTTGAACACGAGTCAGGGCTCGCAGTCCCAAATTAGGTAAATCCCAGAGACTTTCACTCTGCAATTTGGTCAAGTCGCCCAATCTTCTTGATCTCCACCACCTCCCCCACTCTCCACTGCTACAACACTCCCTCTGCTCCATGCCTCACCTCACTTCCTCCTTTCAGAATTTCTTGCATGCTGTTGCCATGCCACTCTTTGCCTCTTCTTTTCTTCCAACTATCTGGGAAGGAAAGAAGGAGCAGAGCAACACAGAAGCACACACTAACTGGCTACCTCCAGCAAGAAAGCAAGAGGAACTGTGGCAGTGTCGCTATTCGCTCACATCTGCTGGCTAGCTGGGCTTTTGGATCTCATGCTGCAGTTTGAGATTTCAGATGCATCCCAGCTCACTGAAGCGGGAGTCTTTACGGTGTTGATGTGGGAGAAATATGAGGAAGTGCAGGAAGAGACAGGCAGTTGAGTTTTCTTTTGCACCTGTTCCTTTGGGAATGTTGAGGATTCTGAACAGATAATCTAGAAAAACCGCTTATGGCTGTGAATAGATTCTGTAGCTTTTCTTTCTTGGAATTATCATATTCCATGGGGGAGAGATTTGTGTTTTATTGCAGAATGCTTTGTTAACATTCATCTTTTCTTCCTGACCTCTATCAACATCTTCTACAGCTAAGCTTTCTTGCTAATGTTCTATTATAAATATTACATTCCTCATAGGTACGCTATTCAGGGTGGAATAAACCACTGAGCACAATCCTTTCAAAAACGTTTTCCCCTTACAAAACTCTCTCTTGTAACCAATAGATTGGGGGGGGGGGGGTTTCCACCACTTGCCCTAAATTATAAAGAAAGCACAGTTTAGAAAGCAGTAATTACATTTAATAATTAACTATACAAAAATATACCTCAAGGCATTCTGGGTGATTGCTTGCAAACAGCTTCCACTCTTCCAGAGAGTAATGCTTATGTATGGCAGTGAACATGGCATGCTAGAAAACAAATAAACCAACATTATTTTATGCTGTAGCACAGAAGAAGGACCTATTACAACAATATAATAACAACTGTTCCTTGTAAATAATTTAAATAAATAAAGCAAAGCATGCAGATTCAGTGAGAGGCAATCTGCATATAGGAACAGGTCTCCATACATACATGTCCTCCACTACACATGCAAGAAAGTGCAGTAGGGAAAAGGAAATTTTTGTATTTCCTTTTCCCTATTTGTATTTTTACTATTTTTTTACAATATATTGTACAATATATTACAATAAAAAATATTTATAGTATTTTTACAAATTCTATTTGTATTTCCAGACATGATTTTTAATTTTTAATTCAGTAGTTCCCTCAGCAAAACCTCTACAGAGGCTATACTTTTAGGGGTTTGAAGGGAACTGCTGAACAAGGAACCAACCAAAAACATGAATCCTGTGCACAAGTGATGTGACTGGCACATGTGGATACCAGAACCCTGAATTTTTGGCACTGTACAAAGAAGTCATCAGTTTCAATAAAATTTACTTTCCTTCAAGATTGGGGAGTAAGGCTGCAATCCTCCACAACATGTAATTCAAAATAGTATGCTTTCTAAATTTACACTCTGTTTTTCATTTAAAGTCACAAACAGTTTACAAAGATCGAATAAACCAATATAAATTATTCACATTGGAATAGGAACCTACTTTTGGGAATATGCAAATGTTATAATCTACAATTTCAAAAATCTGTTTCCAAAAAGTCACAATAAGAAGATATATCTGAAGTAAATGGTAGAAATTAGCATTTTATAAGAATCACAGATAACTGTTATTGGGGGGGGGGAAGAGAGAGAAAGAGAGAGTTTTGCTCTTAGAAAATTCAACTACAAATACTATTGTATTTAGTAAAATTTTTATTTGCCTATAATATTAATCAGATTTCTAGCTGCATTTTGACATATCTGTGACCATTTTTCTGATGAAGTAGTAGAAACTTAAGCCAATTGTTTTAACTGGCATAGCTTCACTAAAAGATCTTGGGAATTATCAGCTGGATTGTAACAACCATCAACAGAAGTTTCCATGCACAGACTTCCTTCCACCAATGGTTCTTGGGATCCAGTCCTATATATTTATCAAGGAAATCACATACAGATTCTTATCCTCATAGAGCTACTCTTCTCTGTATTATCTGAGAAGAATACAGGCAAAGAGAAGCATTTTAAAACCATACTAATTTCAATGTGTAGGTTAAGAATATGTTTAGATCTGTCACAGATCAGGGTAATTAACTTTAACTGAATTATACCTATATATTTGAGCTGTAGACAACCCAGAAAACTGCAAACCAGATTTGTTTTATCAAAGACAATGAACAGTTCAGAATAATTGGATTATGCTTTAAACCACACAGATGATTTCTTTTTTGCAGGAACAGAATAATTAAAAAACTTACTTTAGTCATAACCTTTGCCATTTCAAAAGTGCCCACAGTGTCCATGTTTGCTACTATAATGGGGATCCCTGTGTAGGTTTGCTTAGAGTTACGGAATGTGAAGGTGCGCATAAGATCTACCTGCAAAAGGCCCAAAACAAACAAAGTCATACTTCAATAGCTACTTTGTACTAGAAAGGAATAACAGCTTTAATGTTCTAGTCAAAGGCAAATAACATTTCATTAAATGAAGTCATAGGGTTAGGAAAATGCAGAGGCTAAAAAGGAATGTAATACAAATTTAGTTGTTCTTTCCACATAGAGATCTCCATAGCCAATCCCATAAACAATCTATGCTGACACTGTAAGAAATAAATCCTTAAGATTGCAGGAAGGTGTGTGTGTGTGTGTGTGTGTGTGTGTGTGCGCGCGTCTGTGTGTTAGCAAACAGCTATTTCAAATCAACCACTCTTTTTTTTCAAATAGCTCTTATACTGTCTAGGGCAGTGGTTCTCATACATTTAGCACCAGGACCCAACAGGACAGAATGAGAATCTGTTGGGACACACTGGAAGTGATGTCATGACTGGAAGTGACATCATCAAGCAGGAAATTTTTAATTATCCTAGGCTGCAATCCTACCCACACTTACCCAGGAGTAAGTCCCATTTACTATCATTGTTAAAAGCTTATACAGAGTAGCCTGTTCAATGAACAGGTCTATAACATTTCCCCAAATGCAGTCACATATCATGGTAGCATCGTCTAATATATTAAAAATAAAATATTGAAAAGAATGGGGACCCACCTGAAATTGTCTCGCGACCCACCTAGTGGGTCCTGACCCGCAGTTTGAGAAACACTGGTCTAGGGCCTAGCCCTAGGCTGATCTAAAAGCATGTTAAAAACCAATGTTTTGGCTTTAAAAATATAGGCCATGGGGGGGTGTGATCAGGGCTGTAGCTGAGGCATAATTCCCAATCTGAATTGGGTCTCCTCGCAGCTACTATTTAGGGGAAGAAAAGAAACCCACCAAGTATGCCTAGCATTAGTAGCCAAGGCTCTGCCCCAACAGCCAGCTGCCCAGAAACTGTCAATAAAGAGGGAAACACCCTCAGGACTCTACCACTGGCCAAGGGGCTTCAGAGTTGTCCTTGTGTATATGAGCCACATATTGAAAGCCACTTTGAGGACCATTTGGCTAAATGATGGGATATAAATTCTTCAGGTAAATAAAGTAACAGTCATACCAAAATATGTGTGCTTAAAAGGCTGGCTATTTAATTATATAAAAGCCGGCTCTTCAGTTCCATGGTATTCTATGGGCTGCCTTAAAATGTATCTTTGGGTTCACCTGTTCCATTATGTCAAGTAGAACAAGGGTGCCCTTCTTGTCTCCACCGGTTCAGCCTGATTGCCCCACAAGTCCTTACGGGGACAGCATATCCAAAGATGGTCTGCATATGTAAAATTCAATGTTCATGGGTCTCAATCATATGATCAATTTCCTGGAAAACACACACAGAATTGACCCCATGTTTAAGGTCTGTGTGTGTTGGATTTTATACTCATAGGCTGACTTTCAATTTGCCAGCCTCACATGGACGCCAGATTAGTCCAAAAATATAAAAAACTGACCCACTGTAACCAAGCTGCAAGGGTATTTCTCTGTAGTTTCCATTGCGTTACCAGGAGGAAGTAAACAGGTAGCAGTCTTGGACACAGCTGAAAATAACTTGACCTAAAGGACAAATTCACACCCTGTACATCTCTAAATCCCAACTAAGAGTCAGCATTGTTGACAGGCTAGCATCACACTAATATTCTATAGCTACTGTTCATTTTCCCCTAAAAGAGGCAGAACACTCACCCTAAGAGAGGTAGGACACTCATGGAATATTTTCCATGACACATTGGCCAAATTCCTATGCTCACTTCACTTCTTAACTTCACTCGGTATTTTGGGGTGTTTTTTTTCTTTTGAGAAAAGCAATCTGTGTCTAACTATGTATTCACAAAGGAGGCAGCCAGGTTTTCGTAAGATTCTCCCTTATTCCAGAACAGGACATGAAAAGACCAAAAAAAGAAAGGATTTAAAATTGATCCTAAACACACATACATGATTACTCAGAAATAAGTTGTATAGAGCACTTATAACAGCTAACTAGGTATAAATGCCTGTCTGACTTGGGTGTCATCACTGTTGCACCACAACAATCAAGTGTTTGTTATCATTTCACAGAGAGTCTCTGCTAAACTTGGTTTCTAAACTAACAAGCTTGTATGGTAGATCCAGCGGAAACTATGGGCACACACTGCATTTAGGCATGGGGAAAACATTTAAGGTACACCTTAAAACAAAGCATGCAAGGCAGCTGTCAGAGCCACTGAAATGTATGTAAATTATGCCCAAACAAAGCTTTTCAGGATCAAGGTTTAAACTAAAGCAAATCTTACAATAAAACACTTGACTGATGATAAAAATGCTGTAGCCCTTACAGTTCACCTCCAGGCACTGAAATTCTAACATGGTCCTTATCTTTAGAATGCTATGCCCAAGGTGGTAGGTTGGCATACCAGCAGCTACACTAAGCCTGTTGGCTTAATGGGTATTAAAAAACAACATTCCAGAAAGATTTCCAACAACAGTATTCCTGTTAGTGACATAATCCTGTAGTGCTTACTTGTAAGAGGTTTTTACCAGTAATCAGAGCGGCTGGCCAATTAGGGGATAAATGTCCATATAGCCTGCAATCATTGAGCAAGAATTAATGATATGCAAATCATTCAAGCCAGACTGAAGGAATTGAAGGAATTTACAAAAGTAAGGGACATTTCTGTTGGCAGCCAAAAGAGTCTACTTGTGACAAGCATGGAACACTTATGTCAGTTAAGAGCCCAATCCTATGCATGTCTACTCAAAAGTACATCCTATTACAGTCAACAGGACTTACTCTCAGGTAAATGTGGCTAGGATTGTTGACTCAATGTAATATTATTTATTTATTTATTTATTTAGCGTATGGCATATAATATGTGGACATGTATATCCATTAGATTAGATCAAATGTCATTGTCCAGTTCATCCAGCCATTCAAGACAGAGTTACCTTCATTGAAAAAGTCAGACCATGGGCCAGTATATGCCCTCAGTTTGCAGCCAGACACAGTGTGGTATATAGTTTAGCGGGAGAACCCGCAATCATACTGTGGGGTAGATACTAGCCCCCATTTAAACATTGAGTCCTGACTAACAGCATGTAGGGTACGGATCCTGTTCAAAGTTTTCCAGTGCTGGCAAGTCAAAACCTGGCACCTTAAGTGTAGGATCGTCTATACATCTACCTGTTTCTGGGTGCAACTGCCCATTTAGCTTTCCATTGGGCACTGATGTTAAAACTGTTATGCAGATGTTGTACGAGCACCAGAGAAGGTCCTGGATTTAAGCCTACCAATTGATAGATGAGGAAGATGGGCATGTACTGGTAAAAGTGGGTTACTGGTGATTTTTCTATATTCTTTGGATCTTGGAGTAACTTACTCATACTGGTCCATGGTCTGACTCTCTCTTATAAGTCACACCTCAAGAACATGCCCACAAAAATCAATACCAGGAACAATATACTTCAGAAATTAATAGGAACAAAATGGGGAGCTTCAGCCACTACTCTCAGAACATCAGCATTAGGATTGATCTACTCTGTAGCAGAATGCTGTGCTCCAGTATGGCTTAACAGTTGTCATACTAGCAAGATTGATGCCAGATTAAATGAAACCAAGAGGATCATAAGCGGCTGTATAAGACCCATTCCTGTCTGTTGACTCTCCGTTTGGAGCCACATAGCACCGCCAGCCCTAAGGAGGCTTTAGTGAAAGAATATAGTGTAATGTAAGAAAAGCCCTGATGGATTAGACCAAAGGCTTAAGGAAGTCCAGCATCCTGGCTGTTTACATAGTGGACCGAGGAAGGACCATGCTTTGGGGAATCTTTTGGGAAGCCCACAGCAGAACATGAAGATAACTGCCCACCCCTGCTGCTGCTCTGCAGCAAGCAGTATTCAGATATACTACATCTGAACATGAAGGTTCCATTCAGCTACCATTGCTAACAGTCCTTAAGAGGTCTAGCCTGGCAGAATGTCCCGAAGCACCTTTTAAAGCTGGTATTTGTATAATTCATATGGAATTCTCAAAATTTGTGTGTGTGTGAGAGAGAGGGGGGGGGATTTTAAAGCTTCCACATGAATTCTAAAAATGAAGGTTCTGCAACCATATACGCAAAACACAAGGCATAATTTTCTGCTAGTCCTGGTCTTCATTGGCTTGCCAGTCATTAAGAGCAGAGGCAGTATTTTGTGTGTGTGTGTCAGGATTTTAAAGATTCCACATGCATTCTAGAACTGAAGGTTTTGCAAGGTGTATGCAACACACCAGTCATGATTTTCTGTGGCCTGCCAATCAATCAAAGGAGACTATTTGGTGTGTGTCCACCTGCCCTGCCCTGTCCTCAGAAGACCGCTTCTTTCTGGGATCACTTTCCCTGCTGGCACCAGAACACAGCAGGCCTGCTCTGCATGGTTTGTAATGGGAGTCGCGGGCCGCCTGCAGGGCCCCCTCCCCCCTGCCACTGGTGCGTCACGCCGTGTGTTGACGCGCGCTCCTCACTTCACGGGCAGCCTCGAACAATGGCTGTGAGCGGCTCCGGGTCACCTTCTCCCCCTATCTCTTCCCGGTCCTTGCACAATGAAAGGAGGAGGCGGCAGCTGCACCTGCCAGCACAGGAGAGCAGGCGCTTGAGGCAGAGGGAAGCGAGAGAGCAAGCCAGCTTGGAGCCGGAATTCTGCAGGGTTCTCCTGGCAAAGAGGCAAAGTCACGGTGCAGAAAGAAAGCGGGCGGGCGGGCGCGCGCGCGCACAGACATGCACATTTGGCTTGCAGTGGGCTGCACCCAGGGCCAGTCCCACCTGTGAGTCCATCAATGGAAAGCTTTGTGGGCAGGAAGGAAAACACACAAGAGGCGGGAAGGAGAGGATTCCCCAAGCCCCATCGGTCAGGCTGCAATCCCAGCCCCACTTTCCTGGGAGTAAGCCCCACTGACCAGAATGGGACTTGCCTCTGAGTAGACAGGGTCAGGATTGGGCTGTAAGGCTGCAATCCTAGCCCCACTTTCCTGGGAGTAAGCACCATTGACTGTCATGGGACTGACTTCTGAGTAGACATGCACAGGCTTGGGCTGTCGGTCCGCTGCAGGGGAAACAGAGGTGACCCACTCCCGGCGAAGGAGGAGGGGAGGACGCATGCTGGGTTGGAAAGGCCCCACCTGTGCTCTGCTCTTAAGGCTGCTTCGCTTGGGTCTAACCAAGACATCTTTAAAGTCCAGCTTGAGATCCGCATCTACGCGGGGCATCGCGCTGGGCTGGAGAGGAGAGGAGAGGCGCGCTGTCGGGTGGCGTTTCCCGGCTCGCTCGCTCGCCGTCTGCTGCTGCTGTGCCGTGCCGTGCCGGGCAGGCGCGGCCAAAGCTGGCTGTCGTTGCAGGACGAGTATTTATAGGGAGAGGAGCGGCGGGATTCGGTGTCGGAGCCCCAGAGCTTTATTAGGAACGGGGCTGGCTTTGGAACGCGCGCGCTCGGCTGCAGCGGGCCGGCCGGGCAGCCTCTGCTGTGGCTGCCTGCGCCCTGCTACAGCAATCCAGCCCAGCCCAGCAGTACTGCAGCACGGGAGGCGCCAGCGTGATGGACTGCGCTCGAGCCGAGCCGGCCTGGGGAGCGGAGGCGAGGAGCTGGCAGAGCCCTTGCTGGGCCAGCCCAAGGGCAAAAGGAAGGGGACAGCCGTGCCTGCGTCACCCCCTGGAAGGCCTCCTTTGCGCACAGCCTGCCCCGTGCGAGCTCTCCAGGGGCCCCTTTCCTCGTGCCCTCCTGCTCCGCCTCCCGGTCAGTGGGGAGATGCAGGGCCCCATCCTAGCCAGCTTGCCAGCACCAGTGCAGCCCTGAGGCAAGGGCACAAGTGTTCCCTTATCTTGAGGAGGCCTCCCCACTGGCACAGCTGCACCAGCCTGGAAAATGGGAGAGGCCTGGGCCCTGTGGCTGCCTCCCCACCACAGGGTGCAGTACATGCCCCACTGGCCACCCCACTACTTCTGCTGGCCTCAGCAGGCCTTGCCACCTCCTACTCTCACGATTACTACTCCCACCACTGATCATGACTACAGAGGCAGGGCTTAAACTTGCCCAGCTCCCCCTCCCCCCTCAGTATTTAAAAATGTTATGTATGCTGAATATACCTTAATTTTTTTAAACGGCTTACATTTTGGTGTAATTTTTTTTAACAAGGGGCCTCCAAGCTTTATACAGCTTAGGGCTTCACCAAGTCTAAATCCAACTTTGCTAGCTGGTCATCCTTTTTTTTTGGGGGGGGGGGGGAGAGGACAGGTAGGAATTATTTTGCTCTGCTCCACATTGGCATAAAGAGTACAGTTTGCTTGCCTACGTCAGTCTTGGTGAAGGGTAGGGTAGTGCTAGGTAGGCCATGCCTGGTGGGATAATAGGGGCAGGAAGGAGAGATAGGGAAATGGTTCTCTCCTTAGGCAAGCAAGAGTTGTGAGGTAACAGTATCCAGACGAGGGCAGTCCAGCACAGGAACACAGGTAGGTAAACCCTCAATCTTGGGTTGTAATGCTGGCCTTAGTGACCCTCTGGTGCTGGGGCCAGGCAGGCAGGCAGAGCAATTCAGCTGTCTTGACCTCCTTTCACAGGGGCTGGCGTTGAGGAAGCTGGGAGAGCCGCTTCGTAGCCAGGGTAGCTACACCTGAAGGAGCTAAAATTCTATACACACCTGGGAGTGTTATTGAACCCAATGAAACTTACTTTTGAGTAGATACACCTAGGATTGCACTGTAAGATGTAAATATAGATAAATGCAAGAGACACTAGCGCTGCAGTGGTACTATGCAATCAACGTTCATTTGTGGTGAAATCTGTCAAATGATGGATTAATCTACAACAGTTTATAGCGGCCCTAGTAGCCTCTCTACACAGATGCCAGTGCTTTGCCCTTGCATGGTTATATCTGTTCTCCTGGATATACTGACTGAATTGTCTAAGACTCAGTTGGGCTTTTGGTACTAGGAAGATACCCTGCCTCCTTGGAGGAGCTTCGGTCTCAGAGAGGGAGGACATGTTTCACCTGAGCTCCGTCTAAAAAATTTATTCTCTCCTGTTTATGTGTGCCTTATTATGACATATCCTGTTCTGTGGCACCTTTGAATGTAGGTCTGCAAGCCAAGTGTTTTGGTTTGCAAATGTCCTTGGTGGGGATAAGAAATCAGTGTTTATATGTTGGTATGAAGAAACGAAGCAAGCGACAGAGAACCAGCCCAGCTGCCTCCGGGGAAACCGTCCTGAAAAAGAAACGCAGTCTCAAGGTTTCTAAACAGCTGCTGCTATCTGAATGCCCACTTAATCATGTAAAAGTGAGTAAGACTGTGGAATTAACTTCAGAGGGGGTAGAGGAGAGAGAAGAAGGGAGTCAAACATCGAGTCATCCTGGAGAAAGGAGTGAGACGCCATTATCCCCCTGTGTACTTAAAGGGGCAGTGAAACCCAATTCAGCGTGCAATGCAGCTACTAATACAGACAATTTGGAACTGATAGGTCTCAAGGAACTGAAAGCCTTGTTTGGTAAACAATGTGCTCTCTTTTCACAAACTCTGCATACTATCTTTAGAGGCCAGCAGTCTATGGCCTGCAAGTTAGAGGCTTTGAGTAGGCAGATGAAAGCACTCACAGTGAGGGACAGGTCTCCCTGTGGGGGTGACATTCCTGCTGTTTCCTCAACATCTGAAGTAAGGATGAGAAGAAGACTGCAACCTTGCAAGATCTCCCTCTCCATTTTTCAAAGCCAGTTAAATTATGGCAGGTGGCATACAAAATTCAGAGCAAAATCCTCTCTGAGCAGTCTTCTACGCTGTGATTTGCATGAAGTGGACCTGCTGAATGTGACTAGGTTAAGTTCTCCTCCCAACTGGCAAAATATTCTGCTGTCTTTTCGCCAGGATATAATACCTCAAATGCTTTTTAAGTTATCTTCTCTTTTATATCGTTTTGGAATACGACCTAAGAAAGTCTATTATGAACCTCCCATTATTGATTTTACCCAATCTTGGGGAGTTGGACATCCCGATACAGTTAGGGCAGAGGCTTCCCTTACCAGGCCTAGAACCTCTGAGCATATGGACTCTCAACTTTTGGACCCCACATTCGAACTTCAGCTGAAAGAGTCATTTTCAGAGCTAGCTCTGTTAGAACAGGAGCGTTTGATCTCAGCTTTGAAGGAACTGGTGCAAGACTTTGAAAACATACAAGATACATCAGTTTCTACTCTACTCCAGAAGCAGGCTGCCCCTACAGATTTGATGGAAATGGATGTAGCTGTGAAACAAATACCTGCTTCTAAGATCATTCATCCAGATCTACAGTGTCTAATAGACTTTAAAGAACAGTCAGTGGCACCTTCTCTTTCTTCAACCTCTCTGCTGCTTCCTTCTCAGGTTGGAAAGAGTACTTTGGAAGAAGTAAAGTCTGCTTCTGTTGCCCATGGTCGGGCGCTCTTGTCTGCACAAAGTGGATGTAAAACCCCTGGAATAACAGTAACTGATGTTTCACAACAAAGTTATCTTTCTAGTGAACTGACCATTATGGAGGCTGTTGAATCTTCGTCTGGTAATGACCAGACAATTTTGGATTGCCCAGCGCTGTGTACTCATTCTTCTCCAAATACTACAAATTTGTATCCAGCTGTGAAGTTGGGCTCAAGCCCAGTTGGGATTCAAAGAGTCTCCAAGGGGGTTCCATACAGAAATGTGGGGGCTGAGTCCCCTGTACTGAATCCCTGTGTGGCAGATGATATAAGTTTTACCATCTCTCCTTTTGCAAATAGTCAGGTCCCTTCAGTGGGTATTTGACTCGAGTGCAGCTAATGTATTTCATCTTGTTTCATGGAACGTGGCGGGTTGGGCGGGGAAATTAGGGCAGTCTGATTTTTTGGATTTTGTCAAGAAATGGGATATTTTATGTTTTCAGGAAGTCTGGCTCTCCTCTCCCCCCCAAGTAGATGGCTTTAGAGCCTTTTTAACTCCAGCGGTCCCTGGTTTGGGAAGGGGTAGTCTTAAGGGGGGATTACTCTCATTGATCTCTACGAATTTGTCTATTGCAGTGGAATCCCTGCCTGCTTTTGACCGTTATACTCTGGTGGTAAAACTTAATTTACAGCCAAGTCCCCTAATTTTGGTTAATGTGTACTTCCCGCCACTTGTGGGTTTAGTCACTATAAGGCAAATATGGACCAACTTTGAGAAGCATCTTGGAGAGATTCAAGAGGTACATCCTTCTGCTCAGCTGGTCATTTGGGGGGATTTTAATGCAAAAATGGGCAGAAATGATTTTGAACTCTTTACAAAATTTGGAGCTTTTCCTCCACCTTTTTCTGACCCTTCTCCATTGTGCAAACGGGTATCAAATGACTGCAGGTGTAATCGTCAGGGCTTAATTTTGGCCCAATGCTGCATAAAGCAAGATCTAATAATTCTTAATGGCTCATGGCCTGAGGATCACCCAGCTGTGTGCTCCTTTTGGAGTGGGGCTAAACCGTCACTTCTAGATTATGTGGCCATTTCTAGGTCATTGCTCCCAGATTTGCTGGATTTCAGGGTACTTAGTAGACCAGAGAGTGATCACCTCCCTTTATCGCTCAAATTTTCAACAGCTGGGCAGTTTAAGTCTAAAGAGATCCATCACCCTACTGATCATTCAGGTCCTGTGACAAGATGCGTGAAATGGACCAGTCATGTCAGTGTTAAAATTCAGGGGCTTCTGAGTTGTGAGCGGGTAATGGGCTTTAGCAATGCGATTATAGCTAAGGAGGGTGACCCTTTATCGCATTATAATAATGTTGTTGCTGCCTTAAAACCTTTTTTAATTAGTTACACGCGCAACAATATCAGTCTGAGACGCAGATCTTATGATTGGTACGATTTTGAATGTAGGATCCTGAAGAAGCAGGTTACTGCTGCTTTGATTATGGCAAGAGAATCTCAATTGGAGGCTCATTATGTGCATCTAAAAAATTTAAAAAAGCAATTTAAGGAAACCATCAAACTTAAGAAGGAAATCTTCATAAAGAAAAATTGGGAAGTTTTAATTAGTGCGGCCATTTAGAAAAATACTTCTCTTTTCTGGCATACAATTAATCCACTACTGAAAGTGTCTCCCTCGGGAGCTTCTAATCATATTACAGCATCAGAATGGGTGGAACACTTTCAGGGGATCTATGCATCGGAGGAACCCCCCTGTCCAGATTTAAGATCAAAATTATTAGCTGAAGATCTTCCATCCTGGGAACCTGTAACCAGTGAGGAGGTTGTCTCTCTTATTAGGAGAGTAAAAAGTGGGAAAGCTCCAGGGGAAGATTTTATTAGGAGTGATTTGCTTAAAGAACACCAGGATTGGTGGGCTCCAACTTTGGCTGCTTTATTTTCATATATCGATGAAACTGCTAATATGCCTTCAAATTGGGGTTGGGCAATTATAGTTCCCATTTATAAGAAAGGAGGTCATGAAATTCCCTCAAATTACAGGCCTATTAGCCTGCTAAATGTTATTAGCAAACTCTATGCTTTACATCTAAGAGATAAGCTATTAGCCTGGATGGAATCTCAAGACATTATAGCTGATATTCAGGCAGCCTTTTGCCCTGGAAGATCACCCCTTGATCAGACTTTGGTGCTGCAATTCCTTGTCGAGAAACATCTGGCCACTAGGGTCTCTAGACTTTTTGCAGCCTTTGTTGATTTTAAGGCTGCTTTTGACCTAATCCCTAGATCAAGGCTATGGGATAAGTTTGCAGCTTCATCTATTGATCGTCGTTTATTGTTGCTTATGGTTAGCTTATATAGCAACTCGGGCATAAGGATTAGGTGTTCATCTAGAGGTCATTTAACGAAACCAATTTTTGTTAATAAAGGGGTCAGACAGGGCTGTGTTCTTGCCCCCCTTTTATTTAATTTTTATATAAATTCACTGATTACCTCCTTTGATGATCTGGCTTTACATCCTCCAAAGCTTGCTGATCATCACGTCCCTGTTCTGGCATATGCTGACGATGTACTTATATTATCGAGAACACAGGTCGGCATGAGGAGGGCCCTTCGCCATTTAGCCCTGGTTAGCTCACAGGAGAAATTGATAATTAATTCTGATAAAACAAAGGTGTTGGTTTTTGCCAGACGCTATAAGGCCCATCGATGGCTCCTAAATGGGAAACCCATCGAGCAGGTTAAATTAATAAAATACCTGGGGGTGATTTTTCACTATCAAGGTGGCCGTTTGGCCCATAAAAACTATGTCGGTCAATCAGCACAGAAAACATCTGGTGCCATTTATCGTTTTTATTCATCTAAAGGCGCCAAATTTCTCCCTGCGGCTCTAAGGCTGCATAATGCTAAAACTAGGGCTCAATTGCTTTATGGTTCTGAGATCGCCCCATATTTAAACACCAGGTCTTTAGAGGTGATCCAGACCAAATTTTTGCGTCAACTGATGTATGTCCCCCGATGTGTGCCAAATACTGTGGTTAGGCTGGAATCTGGTACCCCAAGTATAGAGATGTCGATGTGGCTAAATGCCTTGCATTATTTTTTGAAGATTCTCTCGAGACAGGGTAATTTTACTCATTTGATCTTTTTGGATCCCTTTATAGGCTCCTGGGAAAAGAGGTGCCTGGATTACTTTAATTTTTGCAATCTTTCCCCTGAGTCTTTAACGATGATGAGCCTGGGAGACGCAAAAGAAATTTTGCGTCAGAGGTTGGTGGATCTTGAAATGAGATCTGCGAGAGCCAGACTTTCTACATATGTTTTTCTTGGGGATCAAGCTCTTACGCTTTCTCCTGCCAGGTATTTTTATAACATCGTTATTCCAAAATTCAGGATTGCTTTTACTAAAGCCAGGTGCAATGCACTCCTATCAGCAGTTCTTTTGGGGCGTTACGCAAAGCATCCTTATTCAGAGAGACTGTGCCCCTGCCATAATAATGTGGTGGAGACAACTGCCCACATTATTCTGCAGTGTCCAAAGTATGATGATTTGCGATCTAAATTTATTTTCCCAATCTTTGGCGCTGTAACGGGGATGCAGGTGGAGGAGCAGCTTGCCTTTCTGCTGTCTGAAGTAAATCCTGATATATCGCTCAGGGTGGCCCGTTTCTGTCATGCTGCACAGTTGATAAGAAAGAAAATTGAGAGTATAAATTGATGATTTTATTATTTTATATATGTGTAAAGGGATGTTGGTTTTAATTTTGTGTATTTTGTTGTGTTGTTTTGTGACTAGCTGGTCGGATGACCGTTAATAAAGTATCTATCTATCTACCCTGCCTCCTTTATTATGAATAGGAAAACAAACCTCTTACAAGAAAGAGTTTCACTGTGAGAGGGCCTACCACTGAGAAATTATCTCACACATTTCCAGAAGCCACGCTTCAGATAATAATGAAACATGCAAGAGAGCTGCCACCGCCACCCAAGATCTTAGTATGGGCATGTGGAAGACTGCTAGATGTCTGCATTGAAATACAGTTCCCCTTTTCTAAAAGTCTCTAGGAAATTCAGCTTATAGTTTTATTTTTCCAGGCAGAGTGTCCATTGTTTGATAATAGATTACAGGTCCAGCCTTGTTATACATGGATTTGACTCAACATGAATGGCCCCTGCAAATGAGAAGGAATGTGTTGATCCCTGGAGAAGGGGAAAAATGCATCCCTTTAAAATCACAGTTTAAAAAACTGCTTTTTACTGTTGCAGAGAGACAGTCATGCAAGTGGTTACAGGTATAACCTAAGTATCTACAGATTTTTCTATCTCAAAGCTAATGAGAAGGGCCCTTCAAATTAAAGAAAAACAGTTGTTTAATAATGCCAGAGAGGGCAGCCAGCTGATAGTCCATCAATCATTCTCTCTGCAGGCTTCACTCCTCCCTTCCCCTGAGTACCTGAAAGAAGGCTAAATGGCAGTGATTATCACCTTCTCCATTCTTTCCCCCTTGCTGGTTCTCCTGGTGAAGGGAGGGATTACTGCCTCTAGTGAAGCCTAAGCTCCTGAAGAGAGACTGATTGACTCTGTGTGCATTGCAAAGGTCAGCAAGTCTGTTTTTAAATCACCAGAGCAAAGAAACTTTGTTTTTTAAATTGATTTGCTATGGTGCATTTTGCCATCCACTGAGTTCTTGGAAGGGAACCCTCCTGAATAATGAGACTCAACCTGTATTCCCCCATTGTGGAATGTTTACTTCTTCCAAACGAAAGTATTCTGACATTAAACTAGTTCCATATCTCACCCCACAGGTGGCCACATTTAAATGAAATCTGAAGTAACATGTGCAAACCATATATAGAAAGTTCACTGGGACTTTTAGGGATGAAAATCATGATAGCAGTCTGAGCTATTAGTCATTTGCTTTTCTCAGCACACACAGTACTAATAAGCTCTGCTTTCATCTTGCATTCCCCAGATTATAAATCTCCATAATAAAATGAATCTTTGCTCAAGGCAGTTTAATAATCACTGCTATATTAGTTCAGTCTTATAAAGAGAAAGGCTGTTCAGCATATGCAATTAACTCTTTATTCTATGAAATGCCTCTTTATTCTCCTCATCCTTACTTGCAGCCCAATCCTGAGCTGCCCAGGGCACCCTAGTGAAGTGCCAAGCACAGGATTGGGCTCTTAGTTGCTTAAGTGCAAATATTTGCCTCGCATGTTATGTATGAAGTCTGAGGGCCAAATTAGAATAGGGGGGGAGCCATAATTTAAATTCTTCCCATCTTTTTCAGAAAGTAGCTGCTTGGGGGAATTTTTTGATCAAGGCCATAACACAGAATTTATCAGTGTTCTTCAAACTGCGGGTCAGGACCCACTAGGTGGATCCCTATTCTTTTCAATATTTTATTTTTAATCTATTGAACTTGATGCTACCATGGTATGTGACTGCATTTGGGGAAATGTTACAGATCTGGACTATTAACAGACTACTATGTACATGCTTTTAACAATTATATTAAATGGGACTTATTCCTGGGTAAACATGGGTAGGATTACGGTCTAAGATTGTTAGAAAATTTTCTTCCTTGATGATATTACTTCTGGTACAACATCAAGATGGTCTGTGCATTGGCATTGATACTTTTAGCATATGACTTAGGGTATCTCTCTTAGGGCAGGTGTTCTCAGCTAGACCATGAACCTTGTTTGATTAATATGGTGACATAATCGGTACTGTTCAAAGCCAAGCTAATGAATGAATTGAGAATCCCACATCTGTAAGGTACAAATCTGGAATATTGATTATGGATGGTAGTGTTGTGCTGTGGCATGTTAATTGCTCAGAGAGTACAACTGCATAGTCCTCTTAAGAACATTAGGGGAGCTATCATGAAGAATATGCAGAAAATAAAAACTATTGAGAGCGACTTCAGCTACACTATGTGAAAAGTGATAAGGAGATGGCAACAGAATGGACATACTAGTCAAATTGACATATTGACAGTATCCTCCAGAAAGGTGCAGTTGACAGCCATATGCAAGTGCTTGTTAAGCAGCCCTTAACCAGCTACACTACCCTAGTTAGTATTTTTGTGGCCTAATATTATGAGTATCAAAAAAGGCACATCCTGTTTCTGACACATGGGTATTGTGCAGTCTCTGCTTTGCAAAGAAGGTGACACCAGGTCCAGCTTATCGGTGAGACCAGCTGATGCTGGGTTACATCGGCTGCAGATAGCCAGGGGGCAGAAGATTCAGGGTGCTTTTACCCCAAGTTTTTCACTACCCCTCCAGAGTGTGCACTCTGTCCCTTTAAATAAAATTGGAAGTCCAACACTTCCAAGTCTGACTGAAGAAAACACTATTCACATGCTCAGATACAGCAGAGAAAGCAGAGCACCTTTATTGACTTTCAGTTGAAAAGAGAGTCCAAAAAAGGATCTCTGCCTTTGGGCTGAAGTACACAACTTGTATACCATGCAGGTTTAAGCAAAACCTCAAGCATTTCACCATTAATTAACAGCACTTCTTTAACAACCTTATCTGAAAATTCAGAACACCCTGGAATATTGCATTGTTTTAGTTTCTCCAATACCAAGATCAGGCAGCAGATTTGCTATTTTGGAACAGTAAACACAGCAAGTAGACATCCTGTCAACATTTTTATCCTTTTCTATCTTTCTCCCCAACTTTTGAACCAGAGATTGCTGTCACTTGGCAAACCAATCCCCACAGTCTTTGCAGCAACACAAGCCTCATCTTAGCACATGTTCATACCAAAAAGAGAAACCACTGTTTCAATAATTTGTCACAGCTTAGTTATTGTTTGTTTATAGGATTTATATATTGCCTTTCTGTTGCTCAATAGGTAGTTCAGCATTCCTAGTCCAACCTTTCTGATAATGATGAAGTGGATGACATAGATCAGGGTGGGCAAACAATGGCCCAGGAGCCATTTGCAGCCCTTAGGGATCCCCAAACTGAACCACAGGGAGCACCCAGTCACCAATGAGTATCTGGCCCATTGGAGACTGTTGGAACCTGCACTGGCCCGCAACCACCGTTTGTGACCACCAGATGTAAGCTGTGAACCGAGTTAGAGCAAGGCCTTTTATAGTCTCCATGTGCTTTCTGCTTTTCCCTGGGCTTTATTTTAACCTCCCCCCCATTGCCTCTGAACAACTTATGTCTCCATGTGTTTCTGGCTTGCTTGGTATGTTTTCACTGTGCAAGAGGTGCATGGCAAACAGTTCATAGTTCTTATGTGGTTCTACATGCTTGTATTACAGTTCTCATGTGCATTATAAAAAAGCTCAGTAAAATTCATTCATTCATATAAGTTGGTTAATATGTTCATTTATGCAAATTTATTCAAATTTGAAATGTAATTTTTTCCCCGGCCCTCTCCACACTGTCAGAGAGATTATGTGGCCCTCCTGCCAAAATGTGTGCCCACCCCTGATTTAAAGGTTCTACATTATTTTGAGGGGCCTTAATGATGCCTAAAGTCTATTACTAGCACATATAACTCTGACCCTACAATTACATTTTTCTTTGTTTCTGCATGTTTATGCACTTTGTGTCCATTGTTAAATAACAAACAATGTTAGTAGCCTGTGCCCAGAAGAGATAATTATAGTCAAGAAATACATACATAGCAACACAGCTTGGCCATATTGACCATCTGTTAATAGATGAAGGTGCTCAAGGGTTGTGTGCTGATACTTGATTCTGATGGCACACATCAAAAATGTATAGAACATTTGTATGTTCTATATGTATGTTGTTGTATGTTGTATATGTATAGAACAACAACAAATGCTTGCTTGTACCAATTTTCCAGCTTCACATCAAAAAGTTGGTTTTAAACTCTATTGTATCTAAATCTTGAACACGAATCACAGAAGTATATGTGATTAAAATACAAGCATAAAGCATCAGCCAGCAAATACACTTATCCTGAGATTTGAAATCTCATTTTTCCTGAATTAGAATCACCAAGATACATTGGCAAAAAGCAAGAATGGCAAGTAACAGTCTTCTTCAGGCTGCCCAGGAAACGATTCTTTCCCTTTGTAAACCAATAGTAGCTAAGGCAAATTTGTTCAGTGACCCATATCCTGTGAGAAAGAGAATAATTAAGCTGGCAACACGGAAACTTCATTTCTTCCCTTCAGTCTCTTTTTCTTAACCTCACTTTATTGTAAATACCGTTTACCGTAACACAGCTGAAGGGAAGGAGGCAAGCCATATGCCTTATGGGCCCCTAGGCAAGCTAATGTAGAAGATCCATTCTGAAGGTGTGAACAGAACACAGAAATGTGGTTAGGGAACACTGATTAAGTGTCACAACTTAAGACTGATTTTCAGCCTTTTTCATCTCACGGCACACTGACAAGGCACTTAAAATGATCAAGGCACACCACCAGGTTTTTGACAATTGACAAGGCACACCATGCTGCCAGTGGGGGCTCCCATTGGCCCTATTAATAAATGACCTTCCCCCAAATTCCTGTGGCACACCTGTGGACCACTCGCGGCACACCATTGTGCCACGGCACAGTGTTTGAAAATGGCTGCCTTAAGAGATAAGTTTAAAGGTTAGCTGTAAGCTTTATGAAACGGTAGAGATGCTTTTATTAGTACACAGAAACCAATAAATGCAGAGTGTTGCCATTACCTCTGAAACTGTGATGACTCCAGCTGGTGCAGAAATAGTCAACCTTCTCCAAGAACGGAACAAAGGTATCTGTTACATGCTGCTGAATAAATAATTAAGGACGTAAGTCCAATTAAGCTCAGTGAAAAAAAATTCAATTTAATAGAGTAGAGCAGGGTTTCTCAAACTATGGGTCAGGACCCACTAGATGGGTTGCGAGCCAATTTCAGATGGGTTCCCATTCATTTCAATATTTTATTTTTAATATGTCAGACTTAATATGATATGTGACTGCATTTGGGGAAATGTGACAGACCTGTGCTTTTAACAAGTATATTCTTTTAACAATGAGAGTCAATGGGACTTACTCCTGGATAAGTGTGGGTAGGATTGTAGCCTAGGATTGCTAAAAATTTTCCTGCTTGATGATGTCATTTCTGGTCATGACATCACTTCTGGTGGGTCTGTTACGTGAAAATCCCCCTTTTAGTTGTGATTTTCTCTCTCTATATATCTGGTTATGCTATTATGGACTATAATATAATGCAAGCTAAACTGTTCTCCCAGCATACAGGCCACATTTCCAGGACTTGGGTCAAGCCACAAGCTCATGGTTACACAACCACCACCACCACCCATAGTCACACATTATGGGAGGAAGTCTTATGTCTTAATCCAATCACTGTTTAATCATCTCTTACATTACTGCATGCAAATGATTTTGGTGTTACTGATTCATTGTATTGTACCTACACAGAAGCTCATGGTTACCCAACCACTCCCCCCCCCCCCAGTCACACATTATAGGAAGAAGTCTTGTGTTTTAATCTAATTGCTGTTTAAGCATGTCCTACATTACTGTATGCAAACTTGAACTGCCTTGTGTTGCTGATTCATTGTATTGTTTTCACTCAGTCTTTGTTAAGCTCCCCCTTCTAGGAAACCAGCCATTGACCCCACTGAATTTTGCTGATAACTGATACATACATCCTGATCCCCATTCAAATGTATGCATACTCCAAGCAGCCAGCTTTGTGTTAGCAATTAAGCTACTTCCCAGCTCAGTCTGTCTCCCAACCCCTTATAAGAGAACGCTTCCTTTCACACTCTCTCTTTCTCTCTCTCTCCAAGACCCAACACATTTGTGTTGTGTCAGAGGGTCCTCTCCACAGGACTCTTCCCCCCCCCCAACTGGCTCTACAGGAAAAGTAACTATCTTGCACCTGGAACTCTTTCCCTTCTACCTCCCCCTTTTTTCTCCCCTTCTCTCCCCATCTTTAGTTAGCAGCTGGGGTTGGCAGAGCAGGAACCCCTAAAATCCTTCCCTACAATCCCCCTTCCTTATCTGTTTTCCTCGGTTGCACCACGTACTATTCACACGCAACCACCATGAAAACTAGGTACCAAGAAATATTTCTCCATGTGCATTATTTTTACCTTTGACCTTTTGTAATAAACCATAATCTTTTATTGAAAGTTATCTTTCTCTCAGTCTCCTCTTTAAGCAAAAGGGAATTTCTCTGCATTACGCGGTTTTGTTATCCAGCCTACGATCCTAATGTTCCAATAAGGGCAGCGTAATAATTCCCCTCAACACAACAGCCCTTTTGGTAACAGGTCCTGACAGATTTTCATTCTGAAAAGTGGGTCCCGGTGCCAAGTGTGTGAGAAAAGGTATGAACTCCCCTTGAATCACTTATCTGCTCCATTCCCTGGATTTGGTTGGTGTGAAAGGGGTCTTTCTGGGAGGCCTTTCACTTTGCCTCATTGGTGAGATCATGATAGCTGGCACCATCACTGATAGTGACACAGGAGGAGGACAACTTCTGTCAGCAATCCAGCATTAACCTCCAGAGTAAAACATCAACACATGAAGGGAGTGAGTGTTGTTTTGATTCAGCCTGCAATCCTGTGTACCAGGGGTGGCCAATCTTTCAACTTGAGAAATAGAATTGTTAAAGGACCAGGAGCTCTAATATTGAAAGGTGGATCACCCCTGCTATACACACCAGGAATGGAACTTACTTCTGAGTAGACATGCAGGGGAGTATGCTGGTAGGGTGGAAGATCTACATGAGCAAGTTCACTTATGATGAAACTAAACTCTTTATTCAGTAATGGTATGCTGCCATAAAGATGGTTAAAAGTGGGGTATAGATCTGTTAAATCCATACGTAAAGAGATAACTGGCTGGCTGTGTATAAACATATGCAAATACATTTGCCCATAAATGAACTTAATTAAGAAAACATTATTTAATTTTGCAGGATTTAACTCCATTGCTCCATAATAGGTCCTTCCATTGCAAATAACTTGTAATAATCTTCCTAACCCCCAATATTCCACATAGGATTTCAGCCCAAGATACATCCAATGTGCATGATGATATGGCTAGTGTTGAGACCTATGCCAGGAGTAAATATAAGAAAAGAGGGAAAATTGGGAGGGCTTAAATTAATTCTAAAGCAAAGAAAACTTTGGACAAAACTTTGCCAAAAACTTTGGACACCCCTGAACTAGATTAATCAGCCACTGCAGAGATATATGATAGATAAAGCAGTACAATATTCTCTTTTGAGCAAACATGGCAAAGATCTCAACTATACTAAGGAACAATAAAATAGTGTTGTGCTACTTTTCTCAAGTCCTAGGTTGATGCAAGATGCTCACTACAGAGCAAGCAACACCTTCTGCAGATTGTGTAAACAAAAATGATGTTTTTTAGTATTTATTTTAAATATTGGCTGCAAGGGTCTAAAAGGGGGTGGAACCATGATGGGGTGTTGGGGAAGGTTTAGGTCTTTTCCTTGACCTTTTCTGATGTTTCACATGCATAATATGTGGGGGGGGGGGAAGTTGTTTCATTGCCTGTCAAATGTGTGTAACAGTGCACAGGATGCTCTAATCGGGATAGGAAACGTGACAGGGCAACATTCTATAGTCCCCCATTCTATAGGGGGTCTGTCCCATTTCTTTAAATGTTCCAGGTAACAATTACCTTCAGAGGTAATCCCTGACTCCTTGCCCCCACTCAGTCCTGAAAACTTCTCAGTATGGCACAGCTGCCCATGGAACCAGGGTCAAATGAAAGGATGAACATCAGGATAAATAATAATAATAAACTTTATTTATATCCCGGCCTTCTCCCTAAAGGGACCCAGGGCGGCCTAAAGGGACCCAGGATGAATTGTTCCACTTACAAAAAAGTGAGAAGGCAAGTCTTGTTTCTTTAGAAACAAGGACAGAAAGGTTATCAGTTAAAAATCAGTTTTGGAGTTTTGCTTTTTAGAGCTAGGGAAGCCCACTGAGTTGTGTACATATGCTTTATGCACACTGAACTGTGTACCCACACTGTCTGAAAAGCCTGTTCTCATTTGGAGCCTTCAATGTCTGAAAAGCCTCCAAAACATTTGGAGCTGTTGGAAAGCATTAAGTCACAATCTGAGGATTAGGTTTAGCCAAGATCTTGCCAGGAATTCACAACCAGCTTTTTAAAAGAAAATAAAGTGTAAGAAAGCTCTGGGACCTAGATAATATGCCTGACAAGAGACAACCTAACAGTGAATTCTTTAGCAGTTTTAAGAATTAAATGAGTTTCAGGTGTCAGGATTCCTATGATACTCCAACCACAATCAGGTTGAGGTATGATACCTCTTTGCACAATTAGGAGTGTAATCATACCCTACTGCTGCTCCTGGCATACATTCGCCTTCTCCTAATCGCAGGATAGTGGGGATAGCTTTTGTCTGAACCATTTCCCACACGCAGGAGAAAGGGGGAAAGCATGTTGGAAAGAGGAGCAAGACTTGCATGAAGGGCCCTTTTACAGGTGCTGCCACTGATGGAGGTGAGAGGGGTGGTGGCAAGGAGTAGGGCCTTCTCCATAGTGGCACTGGTTTTATGGAATTCCCTTTCCCTTAGCTTACAAACTGCTCCTTCCTTAGAGGCTTTCCGGTGGGGCCTAAAGACACCTCTTTTTTTTTACATTTGCCTTCTGGAGTTTAGGGCTTTTAATATGAGGGTTTTATGTTGTTTTATGCTGTTTAGTGTGCAGCTTTTTCATCATTTTATCGTTTGCTGCTAGTTTTTTAATTTTACTCTGGGCTTTTATGAGTTTTTTAGATCGTTTATTCTTTTATTGTATTTTAACATTTATATATGTTTATTTTTGGAAGCCACTTTGAGTGCCTGGTAGGGAGAGAAGGTGGGGTATAAATCTTGTATAAGTGAATGAATGAATGAGCACGTCATCTGCTCAGATTGCTAAGCCGATTGCTAAGCTTGCTAAATTCTTCCCTTTATCCTCCACTATACAGTGCTAGCCATTCTAATCCAATCAGTAACAACTTCCAAAATATTGTGCATTACAAGAAAGAATATGGAGTGTGACGCTGAGTTATAGGAGTACAAAAGAGCGTAATTAATTTATATTCAGTAACAATACAATAATAATATAAGCGTACACATTCCTTTATGTTTGAGTCCATGCCTAGCTTATAATCTTACAAGCTTGATGTAAATCAGATACAGACCTATTAGTTTGGAAGAGTTTCTTGTGTCACACAAGTGAGGCAATATACATGTGCTCTGGAACTATAATCCAGGAGTAGGCGGCTTTGTACATTTCAGGAACTGACAGCTTCTGATCTTCACCAATAGTCAAACAAGTAGCTCATGAAGTTGTGCCTTTTCCTCTTTTTCCAATCTTTCTCAGAAAAGTAGTCGCCACTCCTCAGCTTCCATTGGCATTGAATTCTTATATTGCAAACACTCTCTTCAAAATCTCTTTATGTGAATTGAGGGGATTGTATAAATATGGTATATTAACTACCTTTTGTGTACAGGGGGAAAAATGAACTGTTGAGAGCTCTTAAAGCAGGCAAAGGAAGGGCAATTAGGTTTAGGCCTAGAAGTTAATGAAGGGTATGTTTGAATGAGCTGGTCCCATCAAAACCATGTTTTGAATTCTACTCATATATAAATATGCCAACTAGCATAGGAAACCACTTCTTGAATCTGCCAGTAGATCTCATTAAAAAGATATTATTCTTTAAGGTTTCACAAGATTCTTTGTAGCTTTAGACAAGATGCTCCCAGATCTTTGTTGTTAAAATATTACGGTTAATCTTGCTAGGTATTAGAAATATGAGTCAAATTGTTGTCATAGGCAAGGCAAACAGGACTGATTTAAACCAGTTCAGAACCTGCCCTGGTTAAAGCATAAGACTAGAGAAATTCACGGGGCTCGTGGTCACCAGGGCTAGTGGTCACCATGGTCACTGTGGTGTGAGGGTGGAAAGTGAGGCAGGACTGCCCTGTTGTAATCCATGGAAAAGCACTGCAGCTACCCTGCCTCTTACTCCTGAAGAGGCTCTCCTTACACCTGCTTTCTTGAGAGTAAGGAGAGCCTCCTCAACTGTCACCCCTGCAACACACATCCCTGGTGGTCAGTACATCTTGGCCTAAACTCACAGGACTGGAGACAAGGTGGGGAGAAACCATATATGCTGCCCTAAGCTCCTTGGAGGAAGTATGGAATAAAAATAAATACATAAATTATAGTGCTCTTGAGCCAAAAAGCAGCTAATAGCAGACAAAAGACATTTAAACAACATCTTTGGCTTTGAACTGCTCTTGGCAGGTAATATTAAGTTAGCCTGTTCCATCATTCTTACCACCTACCAGAAAGCCTTGCCAATATTTATTAGTACTGTTGACTGGTATCACTTCTCTTCACACCTCCTTCAGTTGCAAAATTATATGCCTCCTACACATCCTTCATCTTTGCACAATATGAAGTGTGGATGTGTTAATTAGTGATACAATGTCCTGGACTTCATGCAGCAGATTTTACTGAGTAGGAAATTATCAGGCTATGGCCCCACAGAACTGTTGAACTTTTTAATCTCACCCAATTTTTAAGAGCAGCTTGTGTCTCTTAGCAATGAGAACTGTTTAAAGGCCTAATGGGGGCAGAGGGGAATGTCTTTAGAAAGTGTCATAGCCCAATTCTATGGGCAGGATGAAATTACAATCTCATGATCCATTATCATACCTCGTGTGCTGCTGGTGTGGCAGCAACTCTGGAAAACTGGTGCCAGTGCCAACACCCAGAGGACTTGCTTAGGTACCAGTGGACTCAGATTGTCCTCTGCACTGGTAAGTTGGTGAGGGAGGATCAAGGATGGAATAGGGCAGGCAGCAGGCTGGGCCAGGGCCAGTTTGAATGTAGGAGGGAGAGGATCTCAGTGGCAGCAGTGGCCACCAAGATCCTATGCTCTTGGCCCAGCATGACATGCTCCCTTAGACCTACCAATTTACACCAGCAAAAGAGCCGATGTAGATCTGTGCAGGTTTATAAGGGAGCAGGAGAGTAGATAAGTTAAAAAAAAATCTTTACTTACCTCTCAGCTACCACTGGCCCACAGGATGCAGCGGAGGCTGCATTGGCACTGCTGTATCTTGCAGGGCAGGGCAAACCAGCATCAGATTGGATGCTGAAACTGGAATCTTATACACATCTGGGAGCAAGTTTCATTAAACTCGGTGAGGCTTATTTCCAAGTAGACCTACATAGGATTACACTGCCAGTAGACAATAGCCCAACTTATCCTTATCATAATAGCACACTAAACTTTATCATAATAGCATACCAGGTGCTCAGCTCCCTTTCAATACCCTTCCAGTTACTAATATTTCTTACAAAATCCTGAGTGACTTCAGACAAAATCCTGAAGAAGACTTCTTGATGCAACACTGTTGCAATCTCTAATCTGTGTACCAATTTTAAATAATGAGGGGGTGTGAAAAAGTGTTCTCAATAGCAATGTTCATAGTTCTTCCCTCACTCACATCATTCACCAGAGCCCAAACCAGGGAACCTTTGAATACCATAGGAAATTTTTCCATTTGGGTGGGTAGTTAGACTGCCAAACAGTGTTTTTTTATGTATATTTCATATTTATAATGGCTTTTCCCTGTCTGTTAGGAATATGCAGAATATAAATTCAAATAAACAAGAACTGTCATTTTTCTCCCTTACCTAATACACTCTTGGGAGTTCTTCTACAAGACCGGTGGTATTACAATAGTCATGCCAGCAGAGGGCAGTTTTACATCTGCTGTTGAATCCACTGTGTTGAGCATAACCACATTTAAGATAGTAGAATTATCACTGTTCAGCATTTATGGAACATTTCTTATCCAAAGAGTCTAACAGCCCAATCCTATGCACGTCTACTCAGAAGTAAGATCCATTAGATTCAATGGGGCTTACTCCCAGGAAAGTGTGGATAGGATTGGGCTGTCAGTTTTGTGTGTGTCTTCATGGATGATTATTTGTCTTCAAATGTCAAATTAGTGTTGTACCATCAGTTAAAACTTCATAATAATGTTCCATGATATTAACAGATAGGAACATATATTCCAAAAATATACTGCAGAGAGTTTAACTGGCCTAATCATGTCTTCCCATCTTAATATATGCCAATTTCTTATCCAGTAAATAGTTCTATGATGCATATATGAGTGATATGGTCTTTATTGGTTCTTCTCGCAATGTGACCCGCCCATCAGTGCTTCATCACGACAACACTGGAGTGGTATCTGAGACATTGGAAGAGACCACTTGGACGACCACCGACATGATGGGCGGACACATTTGCACTCGAGCACAACAAGAGGGACACAAGAGATCAGGTCACCCAACATTGGTTGACAAAAGCATGATGCCGCGAAGAAAGGAAGAAATGTTGGAACCTGCGCAGAGGAAGTTAATGCTGACATCACAAGGAACAGGTCATCTAAGTATCTAAGTAAGTAAGTGTGGTCTTTATATTTTTAGTGATCGTCATCAGTTCTTCAAATGAGGTAGTACACTTTAAGTTCCTGATGAAAATCTGTTTTAAAAGTATTTTAATGTGATGTTATTGTATTATTTGAAATAAATTGCCTTGAGAGTTAAGTGGCAATAATTATGCTATGTTATTTGCCATAGTGTAAATGGTAAAACTAAAAAATCATATTGTGAATATAAATGCATTTTCAGATGCATTTGCTAACTGCAGAGTAATAAATTTACAACAATCTGCTCACACAGATCAGTAGCAAGATGGAGTCTGAATATTTCCAGTTAAGAACATAAGAAGAGCCCTGCTGGATCAGGCCAAAGGCCCATCTAGTCCAACTTCCTGTATCTCACAGCAGCCCACCAAATGCCCCAGGGAGCACACAAGACAACAGACACATCCAGTTCCCAGATAACTATGAGCTATAGAAGATTCCAGTATTCCAAGTGCACATCCTCAGTTCCTATGTCCAAGTCTCTTGGCCTCACTGTTGTTCTGTGAGAATTCACCATGTGGCCTAGAACATACCAATACACTTTGGTGGCTGTGCACATTAAATGATTAATGTGGAACCCACTATGTTTCAGAGAAGTTTCTCTACTATTACTGATCTTTGCACTAAGGAACCCCTGATAAGATTCTGCAAAACTCCAGGGTTCCCTGGGACACAACTGAAAACTTCAATTATAAGGGGATCCTATATATTGTGCAACCATCCAGGGGGAAAAAATATCTGTGGCATGCAAGATAAAAATCTACAAAATACAGGGAAATAACTAGGTGAAATAACATGAACAAGGGTTTGAGTGACTAGCATGGTAAACAGCCCCCACACTAAACGAGACCACATTCTTCCCATGTCAAGACTGTAACTGATGGCAAAGATACTTTTAACTATTGTGTACCATTTTTTGGAAGAGTGTTGGAGAACTGGAGACAAATCTTACACTGTTAAGAAATAAACTGGAAACCTTTTTCTGTGTATTTTAAAAACACCTTTTGTCACACTGTTTATTCAAAAAAAAGAGCTCTCTTTGACAGCTCATCTGCATTTGAAGCCTTCCAAGAAATGTGTAAGCTGGCACTGATATTAAATAGCATTTGAATAGTTGTTTTTTTAATCACACAATAGAGGCTTAAACTTCAAACTGAGCTACTGAAAAATTCTCAAAGCCTGTCTGAATTCAGTATGCTACTCTAAGTATCAGTTGCCTAAGCAGGGAATATTTGATACCAGATGCTAGAAAGGTAAGACACCATTCATAACACACCAAAGCTGGAACACAAACCATTACTAATGAGGCTTGTGGATAGGGTCCAATACACAACACAATTCACTGAAGTGTTCCATTGAGAAAGCTTCTTGAAAATAAGGCTGAATGGGCTTGAGAATAAGCTCAACAGAATGGCTTTAGTGAGTCAAACGGCACAGTTTCAACTCACTTCAGGCATACTGGGATTTAGCAGCTCACCCCCTTTCTCCAAGGAAAAAAAAAAGAAATCACTGTTTGAGACAAACTTCAAAATGAAAGAACACTAATGTTGAGAGCCCCGAGCCCACCCATGCTGCAAATGGCTTGATAGCCCTACATCACAGAGAGGAGGAACATTATTTTTCCAAACTAACCACGTTTTGCTGTTACACCCCAAAAGGTTTCCTTTGGAATGCAAGAGAATAGTACATGGTTAGTTCTATTTGCAAGATATTGAATTGCTAATTGCCATGGGGCATTATTCTAAAAAAGCAATAGAGAAATAAGAAAAAGTAGTAGTATGTGGAACTGCTGCCTTAAAGAGATGATGTACCAAAAACGGGCCTTATTGAGTGGAGGTGCAAAGATTAGGGGGAAAAGGCTTATGTGTTGCTTGCCCCCTGAACCACATGAGATTACCACAAGCAAAAATGTGGTCATGATTCTAATCAAAAACATACACATTCAGTTCAATATGCATTTATGAGAGATGAATAGTTTTAATTTCTACAAATGCAACCTGTGACCAAACATGAAGAAAGAAATGAGTTAATTTCTTTACTGAAAATCCCATATCATTCTAAGGCTTGTAAATTTTAGCATTGTGCATTGTTATATGGAGATTGTGGTGGTGATAAACTGGATAGAGAAGAGACGATAATTAAGAGAACATAGGAAACTGCTTTTTCCTGAGCCAGTCAAACCATTGGATCCACCTAGCTCAGTACTGTCTGCACTCAGTAGCAGACAATAGACTCTCTAGGATTTCAGAAGAGGCTTTTTTCAGCGCTACCTGGTGATGCTGGGGGTTGAAGATGGCATGCAGGCAAAACAGGTGTTTTGCCACTGAACCGTGGCCCTTTCTCATACTGTGTGGCCCTGAGACACACTCCACAATGTCTCTGTTGCTACAATGCCCATGCTAGGATATGATGAATGCGTACCACACTGTTGACTAGGGGCTCACATCCCCCAATGGCCCTAATAATTGACCCTTCCCCAAACTCCTGCAGCACACCTGCAGACAATTCACAGTACACCAGTGTGCCTCGGCACAATGGTATAAAAATAGCTGCTTTAAAGTATGAGGCAATGTAGAATTCAGTTTTGGGGCCACAGAATATTTTTTTGTGCAAAGCATGAACAATCCTATTTTCAGAGGCCCAGCAAAGGAAAGGTGTGCCCCTTCCACCTCTCAGATGCCACACTCACATGTAGTTCTTGAACATTATAGTAAGGAAAGGTTTTACTTACTGACAGTTTGAATAATATGCTATCACAACACACTTTGATTATCCTCAGGCAAACAAGATATTGCCTAGGAAAAAGTCCAAATGATTCATTCAGGCAAATCGAATCACATAAACTGATTGCACCAATTCCATTGTCAGAAAGAATTCAATTAAGCTAAACAGTAACAACAAGAATTAGATTCCCTTCCCAGCATTTTTATTAGTTTCTTTCTTTACAAGCACTCTGCTTCCATGCCATTCTCCAAAGAATAAAACCACACCGTTTCTCTCTTGCATAATAGGCATTACAATTAAAGTGCCAGGATCAGGCACTAATATAGACATTCTTACTTTCTGATATGTTGGCAACATTAATCGTGTTTGAAATATGTTTTCAATGACAGGTGATCCAATCCTAACCTGTGTTGGAACAGGCAAGTCGACCTACTGCCAGTGTAAATTCACCTCTACAGCGTCTTGCTCCAGTGCAGGGAGGCCAGCGCACCTATTTGCACCAGGCTCCCTGATTTGAGTGGCGGTGCAGATGTGTCTTATGGCACATTTGCGACACTCCCATGCTGGCATAAGGGACTTTCATCGGACCAGCGTGATCTTTGGATTGCGCTCCCAGAGAATATTAATGCAGACAATGTTGCAGAAAATCCAGCATAAATAAAATAAAAGCCTCTTCATTGTGCTAATATTTAAGAGCCATTAATGCCCTAATGCTCTAGAAAGGTGACAGATGGTCATGTGTCATATATGTTTAAAACTTTGTATTTGCAGAATAAAAACAAAAGTACTGGTAGAATTATTAGGGGGAATTGGGGGGCAGGGAGATGGGATTACAGTGCATTTTGGAACTCATCTACTGTCTGTGACATATTGTCCAGAACTCAAAGAAATTGGCCTTGTTTCCGAAAGAAAATGCCAAGGATTGTGCTGCTGGAGATAGAAAAACAAGATAAACTAGGTGCTTCTGCCAGATCACTTAACAATTGATTCAATATCAGTAGTAAAAGCCTTTAAGCAGCCTCTCCAAATGATAGGATCTTCACAGCCTCTCTCCTTTTTAACTGGCCTGCCTGATTCAGCTGTAACAAAGTAACTTCCGGTTGTGTACTGCCTCTTGAAGAGGTATCCCTGGAAAGCTTTGGAATGCTATTTCAGACCATGTGAGAGAACAGGGAAAACAGGTACAGTTTTGCAGAAGTGATTGAACCTGCTGGGTCAGTCCTAGGTTAGACTATAATTTCTGAAATTTATTTTTTTAGCCAATCTAAGTTTCATGCCCTGAATTTTGCTAACAATTGTTTGAAAGCAAACCATTGTTTGACTTATTAGGCGAAGTCTATTGTATGCTGTTGTCCCACATATACAATACTCTCCTCTCAGAAACCGGAAGGCGGAGGGTTATAAAGGCCAAAGGACACAGCTGGTGATGTAGATCAGGGGTGTCCATAGTTTTTGGCAGGAGGGCCACATTGACACTGTGTCGGGGGCTGGGGAAAAAAAAGAATTAATTTACATTTAAAATTTGAATAAATTTACATAAGTTTACATAAATGAATATATTAAAGATGGAACTTATATGGATGACTGAAGGTCTTGAATTGCTCAAGGCCTATAAAAGGCCGTGCACAAAGCAAGGCTGGCTTTTCCTTTGCTGCCGCTACTGCATCACAGACGAGAAACAACAAGCAATGGAGGGAGCCCCCATCCACAGCTCACGGGAGACGTCAAACAGTTGCCATCACACTGAGACCAGTTGCGTCAGGCCAGTGTGGGCTCCAACAAATCTCCAGAGTGCCAGAGACTCATTTGAGACTGGGGGCTCCCTGAGGGCCGCATTGAGAGGCCTCGAGGGCCGCAAGTGGCCCCAGGGCCGGGGTTTGGGCACCCCTGATGTAGATGAATGAAGGATGGGCAATAGGCCCTAAATAACCAACTCTAAATGAATGTTTCATGAAAGGGGAACCCACCATCCTGGGATCTAGCCCCCAGTTCCTTCCATTTTCAACTGAAAGAAGAAGACTACGTAGCCGCACCTGATTGATCAGGGGTCACAGATCGTATTTCAAGACCTTATGAAAGACTAATCAGTGTAGATTTTCAGAAGTTTATATGTGGTTTAAATGTTCAAAAACTACATTAACTACAGAAGATATGTACAAATCCATCCTTTGTCTAGGCCAGTGTTTCTCAGTGTGTGCTCTTAGGAGCCCTGGGGCTCCCCAAGACCCCTTCAGGGTCCATGAGCACAACCTAAGTAGCCACCAGATGCTCAGTACTGTGCCACTCCATACATGCCAGTGCTCTGGAGCTCCCCGAGGCAGCCTGCGTCCAAGGGGCTCCCCATGACTGTTAGGAGTGTAAAGGGCTCCAGAGACCAAAAAGTTTGAAAATCACTGCTCTAGTCCAGTGGTTCCCAAACTTTTTAGCAAAGGGACCCACTTTTCTTAAATGACACTCTATTGGGACCCACCTAGGTTTATCAGACTTTTAAAAAGGGAAATCTAGTAAGAAATGTTTTATTTATTTATAATTAAAAACAACTAGAAAAAGGACCTTCACACATTCATCTCTCTATATTTACACCTGCTTGCAAACTGCAGGAGCACCCTGCAACCTGTCTTTGCAGGGTGATTAGCAGCAACAGTATCAGATTTTTATCTGAACTTTCCATTGCCCTCTGGCAACTCACCAAAAATCTTGTCAAGACCCACCAATGGGTCTCAATCCACAGTTTGGGAACAACTGCTCTAGGCGGTGTTCATCTAGCATAGCATTTTTTCTAGTTACTTTTTGCCAGCGGTTGTTTTGCCCCCCCCACCCCCGTAACTTTTTTTTTTTTCATTGTGAGCTCTTTGGAGAAGGAAAACATTTACCTGTACAGTGTTTATTTAGCTGTGTAAATTGCTTCATGGACTATTTTGTTGTAAAGCCAAATATGGTAAGTATATTATACTACTATTAAAAATTCTTAATAGTAATAATGAGATCAGTCATTGTCAGAAAGAACTACCTAACAGTTAACTATAGGATAATTATAGATATTTATGTTGCTACAAATTCCTTCTTGTAAGATAAGAAAAATATATCAGAAGAGCCAATCTCAAATCTTCAGAATAAGGAGTCATACAGTCATGAGCTTGCAAATAAAGCTTGCAAGCAAGGCCATCTGACAGGAAGCATAGGAGTTTCACAGGGCAGTGTGTGGGAGAGTCTCACACATCAGAGATTGCTGCTGCTGGTGTGTCTGTAATTACAAGCAACAATGGAAAATGTGAACCACGGTGGCAACCTGCATTGTATGTGCCATGTTTGTTTTCCTGCCTGCAGAGGAGATGATTTACACCTGTTTCAAAATCAAGTTAGACTCTTTGCTGGAGAAGAAGATCCTGCTTGACATATGCCTTTCAACACTACTTTCAAAAGCACTTTGTGATATGGTACAGCAGGCAGTTAATCAACAAAAGCAAAAAATATCATTGGGCACTTGTTGGTCCCTGGGGAAACCTAAGAAGCTCATGATCTGTCTGTATTTACTTTTCAAGAGTTCTAGGATCCTTGCATAATTATTTTGGGGATATACGGTAAATACAATGTTGAGAGACCTTCAGCTGCCAGTAAACCACATAAATGGGTATGGGGAACTTCCCATAACTTGGGTAAGGGGAAGCCAATTACGTGCAGGGGTAGGGTTCAAGTCTGAACCCCAAAAAAAAGAAAAAAAAGAGACCATGTTAATTGAGCAGGAACTTCTAGAATTAAATTGAGGGCCAAGAGAAGAGCACTTTATCCTGTACAATCCTTTTACCCATAGAAGGTGGCTTAGAGAAGTGACAGTGCATGGTTCTTGTACACAGTAATCCTAATGGAATTGTGACTTGGCTTTACACCTGCTCAATAGTTTACAACACCTTGTACAAGATGTCACTCATAACATTGTCAGTGCCTTATTGTTGGAGAATTTCTTTCTGCATGCACTTGTGTAGCAGTACAACATGCCACCATATTTCCACATGTGCAGAATACAACACACACTGTTACTCCCTTGCAAGGGAGTGCACCAGGATGCAGGTCTCTTGTTGTCTTGTGTGCTCCCTGGAGCATTTGGTGGGCCACTGTGAGATACAGGAAGCTGGACTAGATGGGCCTATGGCCTGATCCAGCAGGGCTGTTCTAGGTCAGGAGGTTTAAATTCTAGATTGAGAGGAATCCCAGAATCAGTAAGAAACAAAGATTAATGATCACTCCTGGTGACCTGGCTGAACCAAAGACAAGCTGTGCTGGAGTCAGATGACATGCCAAGAGGTTACAAATAACCAAAATCCAAAAAAAAATTTCCCTGAAAGGGTTCACCACCACTGGGATCTAATATTTAAACTCCTTCCATTTTAAGTTGAAAGAAGAGATCCTAAGATAACTAGACAATTGGGAATGACTGATCAGAGGTCCAGAAGATCATATTTCAAGATATCATGAAAGACTGTTCCTAAATAGTGTGGTAAAGTAGCATTTTTACATGTGGTTTAAATTATCACCCACACAAGAGATAAACAAATTTGCCCATTTTCTAGATGTCATCAAGAACAACCATTGACATCAAGGTCTAGATCAGGGATCATGAAAAAGAGCTAGTGCTGATTAGTCTGAATGTGGGCATGGTTGAGATTAACATTTGTTACAATGAATACTTTCCTTGCTTTTAATGCCTAAACTTTGTTCCCATTTTAGTCCAAAAGAACCAATAGAAAAAAATGAATGTTCCCCCAAAAAACTCAACCAAAAAACCAGACAGTCCCTCAACTGCCGTATTTGTATAGAGACTTATTTGTCAGCACTCTGCCAATGTTTCAGCTATTAATTGCCTGGAGAGATCAAAACAATATTTAACTTGCTGTCATGTGAAGGTGAGTGTTGCCAGCTTAAGTTTCCCACATTTGTGCATGAAGTGTATGGTACCACATGACAATATTCAAGATTAAAAAAACAAACATGCAGCTGGTTTAACAGGCCATCTGTCCTTAGCTCTGTGTTGCTTGCTTATGTATGGTAACAAGCAGCTTGCAGGCAGGAGCAATTCTACAGCTGTAGCACTTTGTGTTGCAGAAGATTGTGTTCTGAATGGTTCCTCACCCTCCCCCCACTCTCTGCACATAGAAAGATAGCACCTTTGAGAGAAGACTTGACAAGACTCTTCCTCTCTGACACGCTAGTTCTTCTCAAGCAGATAATTTTTGCTTGGGAGGGGGGAGCAGTCAGTCATGGAAGTACCACCTGCATTCTAAAGTGTACAGTCTTTGGAGGATTTTGCACGTGCCTTTTCTGAATCTGTAAGACTATCAGGACTATTTTCTGTCCAGAGGTCAGTCTTCCTTTTTAACACAGAAATATGTCAACTTCAACATAATGTCAGCACAAGTGGGAAAAAAACAAGGGAATGTTTGAACTTGGAACTGACTGAGCTTCAGCTTTGCACCACTGCCCAGTTGCCCTGGAGAACCTTGTGATCAGCTGGTTTGGCCTCCTGATGGTGGGAGGGGCATTCCCAAAGGGTGAGGAATGCTTCCTTTCTTTTTCCAGAGAATATACTTTTACTGCTTGTTCAGAATGAGCAGCAGTAAAGTTTCATCTCAGATATTCATAATTTCCTGGCCATCATTTACATGTTTTGGCTTCTAGTTGAATTGCTCTCTTGGGTGTGGTAAGACAGTAGAGGGAACATATTTGGCTACCATCAGCACATTCATTACACTTCATTGTGCAGTTGGCTCAGCTGACAACAAATTTCTCAAAGCATTGCTCAGAACTATGATGACTGAAAACTGATCTCTTGAGGAAAAAAAGCTTTTTCAACCAAACACTTACAAAGGACCCAACACTATTTCAGGATAAATATCTTATGAAATATCATGAAGCTTATTCACTTTAAAATGCTCTTAATTCTTGACACTGCTAAATGCAACACTAGGGAAAGCAAAACTGTAATTACTAACTTACATGGTTCTTTTCTATCTACAAGAGATTAAACTGTCAAGTAATACTACAAGAACTTCAGCAAATGAGACTTTTGGAACTCAACATCACAAAGAGTGACAAAAGTCCAGCTTCTATTCCACTATATAGGTTAAATACCCAAAATGCTACGAACAACAGGCAGAAAACAGTACATTGTTCACAGACTAATGAAGAGGTGTCAAAAGGAAATTCCCTTGGAATGGTTCTAGTTCAGCATCCCAACTGTAACTTGGAAAGCAAGTTTGCCATCTTTTGTAGAGTGACTTAAAGATATGCAGAATTGAAATCTTTTCCATGGCAAGATGCAAGAGCTGCACCCACACATTGCTTCACTGTATCAGTTCCCCCTTTGCCAGAAGTGCGGAACATGAAACACGAGTCACTTTGCATTCTCTTCCTGCTTCTGTGCTTGGTAGAAAAATGTCATAACTACAGCATGATTTCAGGGATTTCAAATGTTTGTTGCATTTCCACTTTTATGTAACTAATGAAACAGGTAAGTCATGCTTCTGGACAGCATGGATAATTAGAAAGAGCACACTGCACACATTTAACACATTTAGCACACATTTAACATTGAACCAAGCTAACTCTAGTCTCCTACTGTGTTAGCACCAAGTAGCTAGCATCCTGTGGTATGCAACCTGACACTGGCTTTACCAACCTTGTGCTTCTGCCTCACTATCCTGTGTGCCACCCCTCTTTCAGGTCTATAGACGTGGAAATCAGTGAGGTGTTTACGACAGTGTCACATGTATGGCTGCTCTGCACACATATGCTAGATACATGTTGGACTATACGATCTACTTTTAGATCAATACCTGTTTAAACAATTTCTGCCCAACACTGCATATACGCAACAGGGACCGTGGGTTGGGCAAAAATGGGTTAAAAAGAGGTGCTTGAATTTGATCAAAAGGCGCATTATACTAATCTTAGCTAGATTTGTTGACAACTGAAGGTATTCAAAATAGTCATGACAGAACCAAATACAGGAAAATGAACTGTGGCAAATTCAATGCGTTACCTACATTAATATGATGAACCATCGAGATTAAAAACACGAATGACCCCATAAAATAAGACGATTTGAAATATCAGATTTGTAAGGTTAAGAACATAAGAACATAAGAACAGCCCCACTGGATCAGGCCATAGGCCCATCTAGTCCAGCTTCCTGTATCTCACAGCGGCCCACCAAATGCCCCAGGGAGCACAACAGATAACAAGAGACCTCATCCTGGTGCCCTCCCCTACATCTGGCATTCTGACTTAACCCATTCCTAAAATCAGGAGGTTGCGCATACACATCATGGCTTGTACCCCATAATGGATTTTTCCTCCAGAAACTTGTCCAATCCCCTTTTAAAGGCGTCTAGGCTAGACGCCAGCACCACATCCTGTGGCAAGGAGTTCCACAGACCGACCACGCGCTGAGTAAAGAAATATTTTCTTTTGTCTGTCCTAACCTACCCAACACTCAATTTTAGTGGATGTCCCCTGGTTCTGGTATTATGTGAGAGTGTAAAGAGCATCTCCCTATCCACTCTGTCCATCCCCTGCATAATTTTGTATGTCTCAATCATGTCCCCCCTCAGGCGTCTCTTTTCTAGGCTGAAGAGGCCCAAACGCAGTAGCCTTTCCTCATAAGGAAGGTGCCCCAGCCCCGTAATCATCTTAGTCGCTCTCTTTTGCACCTTTTCCATTTCCACTATGTCTTTTTTAAGATGCGGCGACCAGAACTGGACACAATACTCCAGGTGTGGCCTTACCATCGATTTGTACAACGGCATTATAATACTAGCCGTTTTGTTCTCAATACCCTTCCTAATGATCCCAAGCATAGAATTGGCCTTCTTCACTGCCGCCGCACATTGGGTCGACACTTTCATCGACCTGTCCACCACCACCCCAAGATCTCTCTCCTGATCTGTCACAGACAGCTCAGAACCCATCAGCCTATATCTAAAGTGTTGATTTTTTGCCCCAATGTGCATGACTTTACACTTACTGACATTGAAGTGCATCTGCCATTTTGCTGCCCATTCTGCCAGTCTGGAGAGATCCTTCTGGAGCTCCTCACAATCACTTCTGGTCGTTACCACTCGGAAAAGTTTGGTGTCATCTGCAAACTTAGCCACTAAAACTAAAAATTAAGGTTTTTAGGTGGGTTTTTTTTAAAAACTGGGGAAGTTACTTTTTTCTAAAAATACTTCTTCACGTTCTTTGCTCTATTTTCTTGACACTGATTTATTTAAACATTTATAGAAGGTAAATAATGTTTGCCACTGAGCACGAATGCCAGGTTCTTTAAAACTGGCAATGAATTATAGTTCTTACTAATTTACTTGTGCACCAAAAAGTATGGAAATTATGTTTGTGCCTTAATTTTTGTACCATGTAAACTAAAAGCACATTCTACACTTTCACAATTTATACTTGCTTACAGTTTATGTTTCCTGACCCACTTTCTAATTTAGTTGTTTAGCCCCAATCATCTTCCTGTGCAAATTGAGGGCAACACTGAAACTGACAGCACAGTGGACTGCCTAGTTGCGCAGTTGTGCCCTTGCTTTCCCTGTATCCAACTTGTTTTGGAGAGAAAGGTCAACATTAACAACATCAGGCTGTCTGGAGGATACAAGGGGAAGTCAAGACCATAACTGTCAGTCATTAGGAAAGTACCTCTGTATAATCAGTGGTCATGAGATTACAGGTTAGCAAGAAAGGAGACCTGCATTTGTAAGTAAATATGACTAAATTTGGACTTTTTGTAAGGGATTAGTTTTTTTTTAGCATTTACAACCAGCATGGAGCAAATCTGATGTTCTGATAATGCCCAAATAGTTACTTTACTGCTGTGTTATTCAAACAGTGAGGCGTGGCTCTTTAGGGCAGCACCAGGAACTCAAAGGGGAGGTGCGGGATGTCCTCTCACAGAGATATAGTCACACCCCTGGGCAGAATACGAGCCCATCTTCTGCCCATTGTCTGTGCTTTTTTTTAAAGCAGAAGAAACGGGAGTTGCTCAGCTTTGAGAGTGGCTGCTGGCACCCCACCCTCTTCTCCCTTCACTCCGAGGCTGCCGCCTTCTGTGTTAGTTGCATGTTGTTTCCAAAGCTCTTGGACTCCAACCCCCATCTGGCAAGTACCAAGCATGCTCAGCTTGCAGTCCTTAACCCTCGCTGATCCTTGTCTGGTTGGTTCCTAGTCCCCAGCCTGGGATCGCTTCTCATCAAAGTGAAATATCTCTTTTCAACCCCCACCCTCTTCCACGCCCCCTTTCGATCTCCAAACCTTCCCACTTTCCTCGCCCTCCCCAAATAAACACGCTTCCTATTTTACCAGTCATCAGGACTCTTAAAGTTGCTTCCATGCGGTTGGCAAAGGGGGAGGGGAGAGACAAGCACACACTTTACTTGGCCAGGAGCAGAAAAAGGGTACTGTTTTTAAAGTGATTTATTAATCTTGTTGTTTGACTGAAGAGGAAAGGCTGTATTTTTAAAGTGATGAATCTTGCTATTTGAAGGGAATACTTATCAGCCATTGATGAAGTGATTGCCAGCCCAGTCCTATCCACACTTTCCTGGGAGTAAGCCCCGTTGACTGTAATGGGACTTACTTCTGAGTAGACATGCATCGGCTTGAGCTGTGCATCTCCTAGTATAGGAGACAAATCAGCTTCCTAACCAAACCCTTATCAGCTCTGATATATTTTCATGGTCTATTTTTGTTTTCCCCACCAGCTGCTGGAAAAATTTAATTTCATTAAATTAATAAAGGGTTCAATCCTATCCAAGGAGAATGGGAGAAATGACTAGTTGGATTGGGGCCCACAGGGGTGTGTATATGTGTAATGTTGGTCAGACTGGTTGTTCACCAAGTTCATTTGATAAAACAATTCTATTGGTGTGCTTACAAAGTTTTAAAAAATGAGTCCTCCTGGACCAGACAAAATCTACCTACCCCAACATCCTGTCTCCAACAGTGATCAGCAGCTGATCATTTATAAAGCATGTATATTGCTGCGTATTAATATATTTTTAAGATCTGCATTTAATTAATGATATGATTAATATAATTAATATTAATATAGTTAATATATATTTAATAATTAATATTTATTATATTATAATAAATATATTATATTTAATATAGTTAATATTTCTGGCCACTTCCTGTTTAAAGATGTCACTTCCAGCCCTCCGGAACATGATGGGGAGTCATGGCCAACAGCCACAGGGGTCAAGGGAGCCACTGGCTGGAAAAGTTTGAGTACCACTGCTTTACTGGTTTGACTTTCAGTTAAATACAGTATGCATAACTGAAGATAAGATTTGCAGGAAATTGGCTATCAGATTCAAAATGTATAAGCATATCCGTGTTAACCATTCATGTTGATTAAACTCAGCTTCAGTATTACTTCCAACTTGGCAGAGGCAGATCACCAGAGCTGAAAGACAAAGTGTAGCTGTAAGAGAACAACATGAAACAGTATGATGCTCTTTGCTGCTTATGTATAATTAAACATAAGGCAGGCATCTTATTTTCCATGCCTTTTAGTGCAGGTGAGTGAGAATGTGCTAAAGCCCCCGGTTCTTGATACTAGAATTTAAAAAAAAAATTTTTTTTTTTAAAAGAAAATCCCCTAAATTTCCCTCTGTGGAGAGACACAGTAAACTGTTCCCTATTAGCAGCTGACATTATCACTTCCTTGATGCTATGTCCATTTCTTATTAATGGTAACCAGGAAATCTCTCAAAAATTGGAACTGGTACTTTAGTGCTTCTTATACCTATGGTGGAGAGGGGCAACTTTTGAATTTGTTACTCTGACTTTGAGTACCATGTCAGAATCCCGAGTTCTGATTTCTATTTAAACACTAGTTGCATATATATCTAATATTGGATCCCTACCTGGAGGCTGTGGAGAACTGGATGCAGTTTAGTAGACTGAAATTAAACCTGGACAAAACACACAGTCCTCTTGGTCCGGTAATCCAAACTACAGGTTCTAGTGAATCTAGACCATCAACCTGAATGGGGTAGCACTCCCTCTGTAGGGGCAGATGCAGTATAGGAGTCCTTCTGAATTGCCAAGTGGCAGCTGAGGCCAGGGAGGCTTTTACTCAGATTTAGCTGGTGCATCAGCTGCAACAGAACCTGCAGTCAGTTCTGACCGTAGTGGCCCACACCTTGGTGACATCACATTTAGATCCCTGCCATGAACTCTACATGAGGCAGCGCTTTAAGTGAACCTCACTTAGTGCAGAAACCAGCAACTTGATTGTTGGACCACACTCCAGTGACTCTACTAGCTGCCAGTTCACTTCTGGGCCCAATTCAAGTTGCTAGGACCTTAGAGAACACCTTCTCCTATACATTCTGGCCTGCTCCAAAATAATTAGCGGAAACTCTTTTGCATGTGCCACTCCAACAAAAGTGAAGGGGTGGCAGTAAGGGATAGGGCCTTCTCAGCTGTGGCATCAGTTATGGAACTTTCTCATGAGTTACAAACTGACCCCTCCCTTGGAACATTCCAACAGAGGCTAAAACTTTATTTAGATTACCATTTATGTAGTGTTGGTTTGTGGTGCAGATTTTTTGTATCGTTTTTGGTTTAATGTTTTGTGACTTTTTTGCAATCTTTGATGGCTTTCACCATTTTATCATTTATTACTTTTATTTTTCCTGTGCTGTTACATTTTTATGTTCCTATATTGTGTTAACTATTGATGTTATGACTTTTGGATTGCTGCATCTGGCTGCTTTATTGCTGCATTATTTTTATGTTGTTGGTTTTTGTGAAAGCCACCTTTGATGCCCATGGCAGTAGGAGAAAGGGAGCATAAATATTAAATAGTAGGCTCTAACAATTAGCGACAAGTAATACAGCTCCTGCATTTATGGAAGGTTTCATTCTGTTCAGAGACAACTTCATTAGTGCAAGGAAGCATGCACTGTATAAGCTACCTATACCCAGTTCTCTTAATTGAGAGAATGGAACCATTTTAACTTCATAGGTTATTTTCAAACCTACAAGAACACCATCAGTGACATTTGAATTTTGGAAATCCCATTACTCTGCAAAAAGAGAATTTGGTCTACTATTAACCAACCAAAAAAAAATTACTCCAACAGCCAAATATTTTAAACTGCTGCAATCTGTATTTGTCATCTATCAGAAATGTGGACAGTTTGTACATCTTAACAAGGCCATTAATGCTTTGTAAGTGGTCACATTAAAAGTCAAGTATCCCTACTCTGCAGACGTACAGTATTCTGTTCCTTAGAAAGATGCATACCAAAAGGTTAAACAACGTCATCAGCAAATTCTAATCAAACTTTTGGAAGTATAGAACAAAGTTCGCCTTTAGTACCAGGGCCTCTGAGAGGAATTTTATCAGGGGGTACAAAGTTTCTTTTGGGCCTCTTTGCGAAGGGGAAGGGGTGAAACAGTGGGGGAGGGTGTTGAGGGGTGAACAGAATAGGGGTAGGGAGGGGTGAAACAGGATGAGGTGAAGGTAAAGACAGCTAGAAAAGTCTGGAGCCCAGGTCTACTAACCCATGTGGCATCAGTAGGGCCCCCAGTATCCCCAGTCATTGTAGTGTCCCCAGCGTCCCGTGCGGGCAACAAGTCTGAGTAGATTGGAAAACAAGATCTCAGGAAATTTCTGGGCCTCCTCCTTTGGCTCCTGGGCCCCCCCTTTTGACCCTAGGCCTGGATACAAATTACCCCCTTTACCCCCCACTCCTAGGCCCTGTTTAGTACTATACAGTGCACCATATAACCAGCTTGCTATTCTTGGACTTAGGCTGATAGTCACACTGTAGGGTAAAAAGGCAAAATTCACATATCAGTATACCCTCTAAACTGGATTATGATCAGACTTATACAATGAATATAGGTTTCCTTTTGTATGAAAGATCAACTTATCACTTACAGTATTTTAAACATTAATGAATAGACCAGTTATTTTGCAAGATAAATATTTAGTTCTTAAAAGAAAACCAATTTAGAGTTAACTGATCCAAGTTCATTAGTTGCTTTATTCAGGTCTTTGAGATAGCTAACAAAAGTGCTGGTCTAACATTTCTCAGAACTGTGACTGATTTTTCTATAAAAATTCTCAGTACTTTACAGTTCATGATTTTTAACTTTGCATTTACAAAGGCTAACTGAATCATCTCTGATATGGAATACAGCAGGCTTCTGCAGTACCTTCTATATCAGATCAGATCCACAGATATACACATCATAAATGGAGAAACTTGATCAAATATGCAGAACTCCTGCACGCATAAACTAAAACAGGATGAGGCTACAAAAATGTAATCTGAAAAAAGGAATACAGGTGGAGTTGGTTTATCTGCAGAATTTCCATTTGCAGATCTAGCTGTGCTCTGGTTGCCTACGGAGGCTCTTCTGAGGGCAGTCTCCACAGACCTCAGAAAGGTCCTAGAAGGGAACTTCCAGTTTTTGCCTGAAAACCTAAAGTACCCTTCCAAGACTTCCAGAGGCCATTCTGAGACCCATGGAGGCTGCATGTGGCCTCCTTGGGCCTCACAACAGCTCTGGACAGGACCAGAGCAAGGCTCTGGTTGCATTCAGAGCTTGGCGGTGCTCAAAATTTGCATGACTTTGTTTCACACGAAATTCGGTATCTACAAACGGAACCCTCACAGATGAGAGTCAACCTGTACACTGAGATTCAGAAGCTTTAAAGTAGCATCCAGAGTTACATTTCTATGAAGTGAAGCACACCTCAAACCTAAGCATTCATTCTGTAAGAGTTCTTGTGAGTGGCCTTACACAAAAGTGAATGTCCCTTTCATTCTTCAAGGAAGCACTATTCTTAATGCTGCCAATTTGCAGGATCTGATTAGCCTTGATCAATAGTTACAAAGGTTTCCTAAAAATTGTTGCTTTAATTGTACAATAATGAACTTTGAAGGCAATATGGAGGACTTTACTTGCAAATAAAGAGAAACTGTCGAATTGTATTGAAAAAGTCCTTTATTGACCCAAATATAAAAAAAGACAATGTTGTCTACCATATAGAACAGTTCTTGCTTCATGTGGAAACAAAACTTTTTACAAAGTGAAAAAATAAATACCTCTTGGAGTAAGGTTTATATGCTAATGTGCCATAAAAAAGTAGAGTTTTAATATTTTGACAAAATGTCTGTGCAAAGAAACAAATGCATACACATATTACTGCTACATTAAGGCAATATGAAAAGTATATTCAGAAAGTCTCAGTAAAGTGACTTTTCTAGCTTTTATTTTAGCTAGTATTGCACCCAAACATGGTCATCTAGTTTTCTATGTTCTGGAGTATTTGCTAGTTAACTCAAGTCCAAAATGTCCAAGGTCAGGGCATTTGGTAGAAAGTAAGACAGTTCAAGAATAATTTAACACAACTGTATTCTAGAAAACCATATTAAGATTGTACTGTCTTAAGGTAAGTCTCTCTCAAGACAAGGCAGATAACTGTAAGCCAACAGCGAAATCTTAAAAGCAAAAAATGTTTCTACAGATGTTCAAAGTTAATTTTTAACATGTACATATGTCCAACAGTCTCTTAAAAGCAGTCCAATAGGTTGCAAGTTTACTCGAAAGTTGAAGACAATTTTGAGAGCTACTGGATATCTATTTTGCTGAAACAAATATTTGCTTAAAGCTTTGCAATCTTAGGTTCTTACATATACTGACAAAAATAAAAAGTTCTTTACTTCAGTTACACTAAAAGCAAAAACTAGCTTGTCATACTAAAAACAGATACAAGATATTAAAACTAGTTTTGCTAAAAAGGTAAATGGAGTGATCGTGCAAAATAAACTTTAAACACAACCATCATAAAATGCATAACAAGCCAAGTTGCCCCTGCTGGATACCAAGTAATTTTCCACCTCTCCCCTTCAGAATTTTTAAAAATATTGCCATTTTATAAAAATTTCAGGTAATATGAGGTTGTCTAATCAAGTCATTCACAGTACACCCCTAAAACATTCTCGAACACTCTGAACATACCTGTTTCCATTCTCGCACACACACACACACACACACACACACACCCCAAAGTTTTGTAGCGGCCATTCTCACTGTAAATTGCTGGCAGATGCTGAAGTGACGGCTTTCCTTCACCATCAGTGGAGCTGAACATTAGTGCATTATTGTGGAAGTACACGACGGTTTAGAAGCTTATACGGTGTATAACTTTCAGCAACATGGAGGTCATATTACTGTCAGATTAAGCAAACTGGTGTGGGTAGGTAAATATACATGCTGGACATGCTCTACTCGAGATCTGCAAACTGGGCAACACTAGAAAGGAAAAGACAGAGGTTGGAACACTTCTTTACCAGCATTAATGCATATAGCAAACTCAGGTGTTAAAAGAGTTTACAGAACCCAAAAATATTCAATTTATGCTACTAAAGTATGCTTTATTTTTAAAATACTCAAACCTTGACAACTTTATAAAGTGTATTTATTACTTATCTATGAAACTATGCATCTGCTATGTTCCAGAACCTAAGGGTCACAATCAATATGTGTAACAGTATGTGTACTTTATTTGGATTTTCTTTTAGGAATGCCACAAAATAAAACCGACCTGAAATATAAAATTCCAAACAAATACAAAATTTCAAAATCTCAAATTTACACAGAAGTTTTAATACTTCCCTGAAATGTGTTTTTGTACCATTATTTTCTCTAACTGATTATTTATCCAGCTAGGCATGAGTCCAGCCATTGTCATCGGGCACATGATTTTAGCAGGTAGTGTGTTGATCATGGCTAGGTTGACAGACCCCCTTTTCCTCCACAGTGTCCCTAAAACAGTACATAGCATGCGCTATGTGCAAATACAATGAACTTATTTTTCCCTACAGCCTTGAAGCTACTCTATTTTGTCAATAGTTCTGCAAATTTTACATATGGAGAACCTTAGTTTTTGGAAAGGTAATAAATATTTCAATTAGTGTTTGCTATGTTATCCCGATTGAGTTTGTATTTACCTGTAACTGGGCAGCACAAGACTCACAGCATACAGTGTGACCACATGGACAAAAAGTTGAATTTATTTCTTCTTCACAGCATACCATACACAGCAGAGACTCTTTAAGCTTCCGTAATTTTTCTTGAAGAGCTTTTGTTTGCTGGCAGCTGAGACCTTCACAGCTGTCACAGTTCATACTACTTTCTGAAGACTTTAGGGGAGAACTGGGTGGACTCTGGTCACTTCTTGAAACGAGATCCACAATACCAGCATTGTAAAGAGCCCGCCTTGCATGATCATAAGCCTCCTTTGATGTCCGCTTAATATCAAACACATACTTTTTGCCAAGATTTATATTCTCATTTAGAAACAAGGATGCTAAGTGGCCCTTTAGGTCTCGACTGTACTGCATCATAACAGCACTAGTAACAGTATCGCATCTACAGGGGGGGGAAAAAGTACAAATTCAGTCAAGTGAGCAAAAAGCTTAAAGAATTCTACTACCATAGCCACAATGGGAACATACAGCATTCTGAAAACGTGCCATTGCTTAACTGGAATTTTTCCCCTTGAAGAACATCACTTCAACTGGATGATTGCTATCAGCTTAGTTTCACTTTTTAAGCTTGTTTTCAGGCTTATTCAAGCAGTAATTCTTTCAGAGTTGCATGACAAACAGAATTAATGATATTTTTAGATAGCATTATCATTCTGTGCTTTGCTACAATAATATCCTTCAGCATTCCTTCCCATCTCAAATAAAATTAGAATCAGCCAGGTAGACACTGAAGCAGAATAAAACTAAGTTTAACATTACAAGGTAATGCATCAGGGGTGCTCACACTTTTTTGGCTGGAGAGCTACTTTGAAACCCAGCAAGGCCCGGAGATCTACCAGTTTTTTTACAATGTTTGCGCCATCATAACATATAACATTTATGTGTACAATGTATGTTGGTGTACCTTGCATAACCGCATGAGCCAATACTGCACAACAAAACATAATTAACTATAAACATTTTTTTGTAATTACTTGAGTTTACTTTGATGACTTTCACTGAAGTGAATCAGCCAAGGATGCATAGTCTGGTCAGTAGCTGCTGACAGCCAGCCTCAAGCACACTTCCAAATGTTCATCAGTCATGGTGGAACGGTACTTGGACTTAATGATCTTCATGTAGGAAAAGGCTGACTCACGTAAATAAGTGGAGCCCTTCCTGCCTCAGGTGCTCTTATATCCCTGAGGGCCCTATTGCCTTCAAGTGGCTGCAGCTGTGCAGCACACTCTGCTGGATGCCCAGGCCTTACCCTTAAAGGGGCCACTGCTGACACCACACCTACCTCCTCACAAGATCTTCCTCGATTCCAATACAAGTGGGGAGGGGGGGAGCAGATCTCTATACAGACCAGTGCAAAAACAGGGGAATGGTGTGGGGGAGGGAAGATCTCTATATAGACATCACAGCAAGACCAGTGCAAAACCCCTTGCACACAGAACCAACAGATGGAAGTGGGGGGGAGGGGAAGATCTCCAAACATACCAGTGCAAAAACAGGGGAAAGGTAAGTCAGCCCCAGTAGAGTCAATGGGGCTCACTCCCAGGGATGCGTGGACAGGAGAAAAGCCTGCCAGCGGCTCCTCTCCCAGGGAGGAGCCTGCCAGGTGCTCACTCCCTGGGCTCCCTCCCTAGGCTCCCTGGGCTCCCTCCCTAGGCTCACAAGCCTGCCAGGGGCTCACTCCTAGGGATGCATGGACAGGAGAGAAGCCTGTGATCGACTCATTTCGCCTCGAAATCAACTGGTAGCTCGCGATCGATATAATGAGCACCCCTGTACTACATTAATATATACATCACAGAGTCCTAACAATTCCAAGTAGGAAACAAAGACAAACATTACTCAAGCATTCCATTCCCATTTTTTCATATTTCAGCAATACAAACCTGTAAAATGCATGTGTTTCTGTTATTGCTCTGTACAGTCCACTAGCTGCTCTAGTGCTGATCATTTTGAAAAGGTGAACTATACTGTTACCAGACTCCTTAGTAACAGTCAAGTACACATTCTTCCCAGACTGTGTTGCCATTTGAACAACTGGGTATGCAATCCTAAAATAAAAGCAAAGAGGCTAAGAAATAATACCTATAATGAACTAGTAAATTAGATGCTACTGCAAAATGGAAGTTAATACTGAAACAGATCTGATGCCACATGATGCAGTACAAGAAGCAAACAAAACTAGCTACACCATTGACAATTCTATAACATAAAATTCCATTAATAGTTTGGAGTGAAAAAAATTTCCTTAACATTCCAAAGTTACAGTTCATGCTTCATAAGTCTACAGCTAAGTGCAAAATTCCTTTGTTCATCATTCTTACATGGGCCAGAAATGCAACTCAAAACCCTTTTGGCAGTTTTTAACTGACTTGTACATATATGCTTTTCATGCATATATGCTTTACATGCATATTTTTCTAATAATTACCTGTTGATAGGAATGAGGTCATCTTTACATATGGAAATACCATCAGGACCAACACCAATAAAAAGTTTTTGCCCTTCACTGTCTCTTACAGAATGCCACTCCACTCCATAGTTTTCCAGAGTGGACACAATCTGTAAAACTTGATACTCTGCTGAAGCTTGGTTGAGGCCTTCAAGTTCTTTATGCTTTGCAATTATACTGTAGATAGCAAGACATTGAGAGTAGGTCAGAATTTAGACAATGCAGCAAGATCTAGTTCTTTTAAGAAATCTTAAAAAGGTACATTAAAATTACATGAACATATGTGAAACAAGCTATTTAGGCTTTTTAAAAACAGATGATGCAGAGTTCAATAATTTCTTGCCTTAATTTTAATATAACCAGTTTTATGCATTGATTTAGTTAATTTTGTAGGCTGTCAGATAACTGAAACTAATCAGATTATTAATCAGATTTGATCACTAATCAGATCATTAGATTCCATTTCAGAAAATTGAAACAAAGCGATCTTACATGTGTGGCACAGTTCAGTAAAAGTTCAGCACTTCTAAGTCCTACTGATTTCAACTGGAGAGATTGTGATGTATCCCAAGGAGTGCACACAGGGGAAAAAACGACATTTTGCATTGTTGTGCTTGTGGCTGAACAACAGTTTTCAATGTAACATGTTGCACAAAGCCAAGTCAAGATTCTATTTAAATTTCTGTGCATAAGAACTTAAGTGATTGACTTCCACAATCACAAGCAAAAGGATAACACAGGATATTACCCCAAAGTGCATGCTAATTCTCCCATTAAAGTCCACTACATTTTGAATGAGTTTTACACACTGTTCAGTCTGGAATAATTTAATCACACACCAGAACCAAATGGCTTCAAAGAAGAACAAGCTCAAATGAGTACTATGACAGAAAGAAATATTAGATCTGGGACTATCTAGTATAGTCTGCAAATACAAATAGTATAATTTGCAATTGCATATTGGTAGCAAAATCACTGCATTTGAACAAGTGTTCCTACCTTGATTTGATATTAAGAAATAAGCTCCCTTACCTGTCCAAAACAGCAGTGGTAGGCTCCTTTGCACAGAACTCTTCATAGTGATATTTGGCAGTATTCTGATTATAATCACCATACTTCAACTGGGCAAGGAGTGCACCAAGTTCAATTGCATGCTCAGAGGAACACTGAAGATTACCAGCCAAAAGGTCCTCCTCTATGTGCAAGAAAAACATATGCCTAAAAGGGAAATTAGGAAAATTTAGAACTTGCTTAATCTGTGACAGGAATAGTTTCATTTCTACTTACTAATTTTTGTGTTACTAAAGATTATTCTATTTTCCTACTTGAAAGAACTAAAAAATGACACAACACCAGGGGGAATTAAAATGCATGGCTTAATTTTTCATAATGAATCAAATGCAACATTGAAAGGTAACAGCCTAATTCAAACTGCCATGTGAGCCGGCACAGGCCCCCTGCACTGGCTCTTGAGTGTCATGTTTACACCATAAGGCATGTTTGCAATGAGGGTCTGCCATGCTGGCACAACAATGTGTGCTGGCCCGTTAGTGCCAGATCCTAACCCTGCACTGGCCAGAAAAGGCAAGTTTGCACTGGGAAGCACACAGGGTGGGATAGAGTGGCAGGAGGGTGTTCTAGAGCGTGGAGGGGGCATTTCTGGGTGGGGAAGGCCAAATGGGGGAGGATTGGGCCTGGGAGGGGGCAGGATTGTGGTGGCAGTGCATGCCATATCCTAACCCCCACTCTTAGGCCTCAGAGCACTGCACAGGCAGCTCAGATTTACGCCAACTAAATATCTGGCACAGATCTGAGTAGTCCCATAGAGCAGGCTGGGGTGTTGCACAGGGTAAGGGGAAAAATATTCCCTTACCCCAAGGTGACCTCCAGCCTGCTCCTAACCTGCGCAGGAAATGGTGCAGGCCACTGTGTCAAGGCTTTACCAGCGCAGACTAGGATTACACCCAAGTTAAGCTGAACAAGGCCAATTCCTTCAATATTTGGCTTCTCTGATTTAAGAGCCCAAGGATTAGTGAAGACAAAGGGAAGGGTGACTAGTAATGGTAACTGGAAAATGACAATTTTTGCCTTCAACTTTACTTGCATCACAGTGCAGCTTTCATTTTTCTTCAACAGCACCTACATTGAGAGTTCTTAGCTCTTTTGCATATACCGAATCGCCCCACATTCTCTCTCTCTCATGATCTAGCAGTGTCATATTAGTCGGTACTAATGAAACAGAAGAACTAATGTTGGAAGTAGGGGAAAGGGACAATAGATCTCCTCACCTTTCCAAAGGCAGTTCAGAGGGACAGCAGCCTTAGGTGGTGATGATCATCTAGGCACCCTGCTTGGGGTTAGATCTGTTAGGCACTAAACAATGCTATAGGTCAGGGTGTTTAAAAAAAAAGTTTTTTTGCAGCTTTTGTCATTTGAAAGGCAGAAAGCAGTGTTGTGTGTTTTTATTCCAAGTTCTCAGTTTTATTAATTTTGAATAGTGTACTAAGTAGGTGAGAGTGTCATCAGATGCAGCCACAGTATTATTTCTTATTGGAAAAATAATCTCTTAAATACAAAAACATGGTGTTTTGTGTTTATGTGTTTAACAAAAAACCATCTCTAGTTATAGGACAAGCCAAACCTGCACAAGAGAACAAGCTTCACTGAACAGAGAGGAACCAGACTGCTGGTGCATAACATTAAAAGAGTAGCAAAGCAGCTTTTACAATGACCCTGGAAGAAAGCCAACAGGAACCAAGTGGCATCCATTTGGGACCATTCACCCCAAGGGATGAGAATAGAGATGTATTAGAGCAACAAGGTAAGGACACTGTAAAATTTAGGAGTGGAAGCCAGTCCAGCAGCATGAGAGGCTGCAGGGATATAGGTGAAAACAAGCAACGCTTCTCATGCTCTATCACCTCTGCTCCACAGTATCTTGTAACCTGTAAGAGGATACAGTGACAAGGGGATAAGTCGCCTGTTTCCTACTGTATACACAATAGTGCTTTCCACTTCTGCACATGATTCTTTTGCCACACAACCACCAGCACAAACTTGGTCTACACATGTAGCAGAATGAGGTGACAGAATGAACTGTATCACTTTTAGACTATAGGTGGATGATCACATTTTTGAACCCTCTCCTATGTTAAAACTCCTTGCAAAAAGAAAAACAGCACAGCTGGTTAGAATTTCCATCGTGACACTCTACTCAATAGAGGACTTTTTATATGGAAGAGCATTCTGTGACGAGGAGATAAATTCAGTTCAGAAGTGGAACCTATTTTATTACCTAATTTTGCTATATCTCTGAGACCCAGCCAAACTTGCAACATGTCAATCTCCAGTTAGCTTAGCAAAACCTCAGTTCCAAGGAAACAGCTTGGTCCCTACAAATTTGTATTTTTACATATAATGATCACTTATCTCTTCTTACTTAATGTTATAGGATTATACCTTTCTATTAGTTGCTATTGGCTGATTTAATCTAATACTTACCATAGTTGTTACATTAGCAAGAATCCCTGCTCGGGCATTTAGCCTGAACCTGGAGAGAGGAGGAACACGATCACTTCCATTCAATCATGCTCCTCTCCCACATACATTCCAGTGCTACTTAACTACCATGTAGTAAAATGCACATACTGTAAAGTACTTTGACACTCTGCATTTAATACTTAAGCAGTGAAGCAACTCAGCCCTTTGTATTTGAGCAGTAGCCTGCATAAGCCGTATAAGGAAAAGGAGAAAATAATAATTGTGTACAAAAGCAATAAAAAGCAACCCTGATTTACCCAGGTGAGTGTGCAAAATTCTGAGCTGATAGTGGTTTATAATACAATGCTACGTAGCAAACACTACATCAGCAGAGGATACAAGATTCCCAGTCATAATTCTAGCACACTGTTAATTAGGTGAAAGGTTACTGCTGGCTATTCAACTTTGCTTCATGCAGTCAGATGCATTCAGCACTTTTCCCAGCAACAGTCACCAGATTTTCCTACAGTAGGATAAAAACATGTCATCTCTCTCAGTGCTGATAAAACTGGCCTGCTAGTTAAAGATGAACAGTTCATATGGCACAATTCAGATATTAATATAAAAACAAGAAAAAATTATTAATAAATGGTATGATACAAAATTGGAATGTAATAGTTTTTTGTCATCTTAATCGTGGTAGAGATTTAGGGCACAATCCTAACCAGGTCTGCTCAGAATTAAGTCCTATTTTGTTCAATGGGGCTTACTCTCAGGAAAGTGTGGTTAGGATTGCAGCCTTAATTCTAAAATCAGATATACAAAAAGATAATTACTTTTGCTTCTGAAACAAAAGTATCTATACTTAATTTTAATATGGAGTTTCAATGCTACTTCCAGGACAAAGTTTAAATACAAGGGTTTGAGCTTGTTTACTCAATGTCAACACTGCTCACTATTCCAAAGCAGACAAAAGTTTAAATATGTTACATGCTTCACAAAAGCAGAATTTTATGCCCCTGAGTCAACTGTTGCAGACCAATTCAATTTCTTCAGAAACTCGGCTCTCTTCCAAAGCAGCAGTTGCTGATTTGGTAGAACAGCGCAGCAGCAATTAACAAGGGTTACTTTCAGTCAATGACCTATAGTTACATTGTTGTTGCTTCTCTGGAGCAGCAGCCAGACATCCTTCACTGGAGACAGAGAATGCCAGCTAGTTCAAAGAGTGACAACTAGAACAACTTTTGAGATTTAGCTTTCTAGTTACAACTCATTTCTGAACTACGGGATTCTGGGGTTATTCATCTAAAATCCAATACAAATGTGGCCCTGAATTCCTTAGAGGAAAGACAAGATGCATTATTTGTAATTTAACACTTTACAGGGCACTGCTCTCTCTTCAGAAGTTCCTCCACAAGGTCCTTGTGTGAGCTTCTGACAGAGCAGTGCAAAATCCTAGGATATTATCCAGTGTCAAATAATTGCTCATTTTTCCCCAATTCCAGATAGGAAACCATTAACCATATATCATCTAAGGGGAAAGAAATTATGGGATCACAAAAAAGTTTGCTTAAAAATTGAATAAAATATAGAGTGACATGCTGAACTACCTAGGTTTGCATCCTTGGGCCTTGGCGCCATATCTACCAGCCCTTGAAATCTTAACACATATACACTGTTTATAAGACATGTTTCCATAGCAGATGATCCCTCAAAAACGTGATGATCCCTCAAAAAGGTGAGGAGTATCAAACCATCCTGGATCATTGCTCTGCCTGCAAAGAGAAACAATCAGCTTATCCAAGTGCAAGAGAAATGTCTCTTCACCTGGAGGAGCATTGGGACTACCCTAGCATTCACAGCAGGCCAGACAGTTTAGCAATACACTAAGCAAGACATAACTCTTAACCTACGTTGTACAATTATAGAATGCAAAACACAAAAATTAACATGTTGTATCAATGAAAGGATTTAGCAGGCCCTGCCAGCTATTAAAAATCTTGCAGAACTACAGTAGCATCAAACACATTTGAATCCACATCTTTCACTCCAGAAGATGCCAGCAGCCCTTCCATGGTAAGAACCTACATGCCACAGGGCAACACACAGCTAGTGGGTCATACAAGCAACTTGCCTGGCAAATTAACTGCAAGGCTGATTAATGCACTGTATGATAATGTATTAAGTACAAAGCACTAAAGCAGCAATGCCTTCAGAATACAATTATCAAGTAGGCTACAATTTTGAAACCAGCATTTTTCCATAAAATGCAAAGCTGCTTTTAAGTTCTCACCAGCCTTGATTTCAGCCAGTTTCATTTCAAGTATTCCACTACAATACTACCTAGTCACTGCAATGAAGAAGTGTTTAATTTTTCAACTATCTTTTCATTGGGGGGGGGGGGGAGAGAAGAGACTGCTTGATTTCAAGCTTAGGATGTAGGAAAAACAAGGCCAATCAGATACCTGTGATTAAACTCAATGGGGTTTACTTTTGAGTAGATGTGCATAGGATTGCAGTGTAAGTATATTAGGAAAATACATAATTGAAGGAAGGAAAGAGAGTTGAGGCTCTTTGTGGCTTGAAATAGGAACTACAGTTAGAAGCACTGCTGTAATACGATATCAGAAAAAAGGAGTTCAAGAAGTTGAAACACTGGAGGAGCAGTTTCCTGCTATGAACATTTTAGAATGACCTGCAGTAACACTGCTAAGAGGTTACTATCGGGCATCAGTCAATACTCCCAGGTTTCTTCTACTTGTAGAAAGTCTTCCTTAATTAGATGAGCCTTTGATTCTTTGTGAGTTGTCAATTACAGTTGTTTGCTTTCTATAATTACTATTTCACAAAGAGACTGGCACTTTATATTCAACTCAATAGGCAAGTTGGTGTCACAAGCCAAAGTTCTACTGTGCCATTTCAAAGTACAGTACTATGCAAAGGAAACAAGTTTCACTCCCCCCCATACCTTGTCTGTTCTTGCAAGATGAGATGAGGTTCAACAAAGAACTTGACACGAAGTTTCAGTCTGTAAGGAGGCAGACCATCCATCTGCTGGGATATTCTGTTTCTCAAATTCAGCCATAAATTTTCTCCTTTGCTGCCTGTGAACTGGAGTCCAAAGTAATCAACTTCTATAATCCCCAATCGTCTGCAAACCTGATTAGAAATGGAAGCACAATAAAAAAAATTAGTGTATATAAAATAATAATAATAACTTATTAGTATATGACTATCAGAGTACAAGTTAGTAACTAAGAAGCCTACTTAATTTTTCACTGGATATGGGAAGCATAATGATTTTCATCAACATTCTAAAAATGCACCCAAAAATGAACAAGTAGCCCTGAAAAACACCTCATGATAAAAGGTACAGCAGATCAGATTGCTGTTAGGGTGGCTAGTACTCCAGTGCTTCAGCCGCTTGGTATGAATAACCTAGGTATTGAACAAAGTTCATCCCATCTTGCCATCACTAAAAAAATTCATGGGATACCTGTCTCCTCCCACCCACACTGGCCAGGATTTTAGCATTTGGCCCCAGCACACTGGGCTATAAATGAGTGCAAACAACGGATACAGCTATGCCATAACTTAAGAACAGCAGCTTTGCCATCCAAGCATCTAAGGCAGTGGTTCCCAACATTTTTTCACTTGGGTACCCCTTGGCAGCCCATTTCCATAAATTGTACCCCTCATATTAAGTCTGTAAGACATTCTAATGCCAGACCCACAAGGCACTCTAAGGCAGACCTGTCCTTTCCCACCATTATTCAATTCTATTTCAAGCACCCTAAAGGTCCTGACAAGTACCCCTGGGGGGTACAAGTACCCCAGGCTGGGAACCTCTGATCCAAGGCAACAATCCTTGTCACAATAGCACTCACTTCTGAGTAGACATGCACAGGCTTGGGCTCCAAGGCAGATAGTTCCACACGCCTCAGGTACATGACACCATATGGTGCAGCAATGTGTTTCATCGCCACTCTCGCCCAGAGAGGATCCACCGTGCGCCTGGCTGAGCACCCATCCCCACACGGTGCGGACGTCTTAGGGGCTGCGGGCGAGCTGTACAGAGCCAGGAGGCTGAGGCTGCTGGAACTGGGTTGGGGGAGTCTCCACGGGGGTGGTGGCTGGGGGGGAGCTCAGCAGCCACGCGTGGGAGGCGGGAAGAGCAGCCACCGTGCTGCGGGCTTGGGTGGAGGCCGTGACAGCCCCTCCCCCGAGGGCGCCTTCCATTTAACACGGGGGGAGGAGAAGGCTCCCCCCACACACACACACACCCTGCGCCAAACGAGCCTTCCCTGCGGTGCCTGAGTGAACGGCGCGCGAGCAGGAGGAGGGGGAGGCTGTCATCTGGCTGCGAGTGGAGTCTCTCGAGCCAGCGCGCGCCACCAGCCTGGCCGCGGCGCGAGCCGCCTCAACGGCAGTTGAGGGAGCCGGAGGGGGAGGGGCGCACGTCTCTTCACCTGGTTGAGGCAGTCCTCGCCGTTGGCTTTGGCCTCCACCTCCACCTCCATCACCACCGCGTCCGGCCTGGTCACATAGCACAGCATGGCCTCTGCCTCGTCGCCAAAGCGCACCCCGAAGCGTCCCGGTTGTACCGCCACCACTGGCTGGCTGCTTTCCCGACCACCCTCCCCTGCTCGCGCCAACCTCCCGCCCCCCCCGCAACGCTCGTGCTCTGAGACTAACGGGCTCTGGGGCTCTTATAACCCCTCGGCCTGTCCCCTCCCCCTCCTCAGCCCCCGCCCCAAGGCGAGGCCCAGCCAATCAACGCACGCGGCTCTGTTTACATGCAGCCCTCTAAGCCAATCGGAAGCATGCTCTCGCGAGGGCTAAGGCGGTTTGTTATTGTCCACGGGGCTGCTGGCACACAGAGCAGAACTTCCGGTTCCCAAGCACATGCCATTCCCCATCGGAGGGACAAGGGTGGAAGCCCACTGCTGGAGTGCCCTGCCCCCCCCCACAGGGAAGACACATTCACACACCTAGTATAGTATTGGCAACCTTCAGTCTCGAAAGACTATGGTATCGCACTCTGAAAGGTGGTTCTGGCACAGCGTCTAGTGTGGCTGAAAAGGCCAATCCGGGAGTGACAATCCCTTCCACACCGGGAGCAAGTGCAGTCTGTCCTTGGTCTGTCTCCCTGGCTATGGGCCTTCCTTCTTTGCCTCTTAGCCTCAGACTGTTGGCAAAGTGTCTCTTCAAACTGGGAAAGGCCATGCTGCACAGCCTGCCTCCAAGCGGGCCGCTCAGAGGCCAGGGTTTCCCACTTGTTGAGGTCCATCCCTAAGGCCTTCAGATCCCTCTTGCAGATGTCCTTGTATCGCAGCTGTGGTCTACCTGTAGGGCGCTTTCCTTGCACGAGTTCTCCATAGAGGAGATCCTTTGGGATCCGGCCATCATCCATTCTCACGACATGACCAAGCCAACGCAGGCGTCTCTGTTTCAGCAGTGAATACATGCTAGGGATTCCAGCACGTTCCAGGACTGTGTTGTTTGGAACTTTGTCCTGCCAGGTGATGCCGAGGATGCGTCGGAGGCAGCGCATGTGGAAAGCGCTCAATTTCCTCTCCTGTTGTGAGCGAAGAGTCCATGACTCGCTGCAGTACAGAAGTGTACTCAGGACGCAAGCTCTGTAGACCTGGATCTTGGTATGTTCCGTCAGCTTCTTGTTGGACCAGACTCTCTTTGTGAGTCTGGAAAACGTGGTAGCTGCTTTACCGATGCGCTTGTTTACACACCAGGAAGACACATTCAACATATGTGCAAGACTGACTACAGCTACAGTCTTACCCACACTTACCTGGGAGTAAGCCTCATTGGCTATAATGGGGTTTACTTCTGAGTAGACATGCATAGGCTTGGGCTGTAAGCAGATGATGAGGGACAGGGACACCAGTGAACATGCACTAGTCAGGCATCTGTGTGTTCTCATCCTCAAAGTGTAACATACAAGGAACAATACAAACATTGTTTCTCAAACGATGGGTGGGGACCCACTAGGTGGATCATGAGCCAATTTCGTGTGGGTCCCCATTCATTTCAATATTTTATTTTTAATATATCAGACTTGATGCCACCATGGTGTGCAAATGCATTTGGGAAAATGTTACAGACCTGTACTTTTAACAGGCTACTATGTATATGCTTTTAACCATGATAGTAAATGGGACTTGTTCTGAAAAAAGATGTCAGGTCACCCTGCCCCCAAACCCACTTGATGTGGACTGATCATGCTCAGTGAACTTCCCAGGAACCATGAATATTGAGGCATCAGTTGGAGGAGGGAAACCTGCAACAGAACTGGGGGAGGCGGCTGAGAGAGGGAATTGGTCTGCCCGAGTCAACTGGGATATTACCATTGAGGAGATGCAACATTTTGTTTCAGGTCCCTCTTTTTTAATGCACAGATTTGGAATATCCATTGAAATACTTGCCCTGGTTGGCAACCTTCAGTCTCGAAAGACTATGGTGCAAGTCTACAGCACCCAGTATTCCCAGGCGGTCTCCCATCTAAGTACTAACCAGGCCTAACCCTGCTTAGCTTCCAAGATCAGACGAGATTGGGCATGTGCAGGGTAAGGTTGCTGCAATAATACTTGCCCTATATCATTTCTATCCCCAAATTTTAAGAGGAGACTACACAAATTTTCCCATTAGACCTTGTGCGTGCACCTCAGTCCTATGTGTGGCCCTCTCAATGAGCTCCACTGCATTTGGTTAGTCTTACTCTCAACTCTTAGGATGGCAGGTAGCACTAACTGGTGGAGGAATGCCTCATTGGCTGGGATGGACTCTCTTCAACCTGTATCACATCTTGGAGGACGTGGGAGTTGCCCCATTGCCTGGGCAGAATGGCACCTTGAGGCAACACTGCAGCCTGCTCTGGCAAACATCCTATGGTTCAAAGGGTACTGTATGTGCTACCTGCTGGCAGCACCAATTACCCATTGAACCTATCGCCCACACCCTATCGCTTTATCCCCGGTCCTAATAAATGTACTATCAGCCTATCCCATGCATATCCCCTTTCATTGCGACATTTACAGTAAAATACAGGTCCTCTTGGCTTTCACTTAAAGTTCTATCATTATTTAGAATATTCATCTGGGTAGCATCCTGCTGGACCTGATCATACCCAAGGTACAATCTGAGGTGGAGAGGCAATTAGGGGGTTCAGGTGTGGGAGGGGACTAGAGCATGTGGGTTGTGACAGGGCTGTCTGCATGGGGTATTAGGTCCAGTCCCCATCTCCAGGTTCTCAGGGGGCATCCCATTTCAGGGCCAGTCACTACGATGCCTAGTGCATTCCCTAAAGAGGAAGCACTACAGCAAGCCCCCACTTAAGTTGTCAATAGATTCTCAGAAACTGCAATTTTAACCAAAACAGCTTAAAACGAAACCAATTTTACAATAGACTAATGGATATACAGTATGTTAACAAGATTTAAGTTCTTAAAGCATATTGCTGCTCACAAAAAAAAAATCACCAAACTTCTTAATCCACTTCCCAAAACACTGTCATCTATGCAAGTTGCTTACATCATGCGCCCTGACAACATGCCCAAAACAGATGCACAGTTATTCCATTTTTCCCCAGCACACATGACCCAGTAGTCCAGAGGTACCATGTAGCAACATGAAGGGCATCAGAGCAGCAAGCATCAGCTAGTTACAAACAACATGCATAGGATTGCACCTTATTTAGGATTGGCCTATCCAAATACTGTCCTGCAAACTCATGACCAACCTTGCCATGAAGCAATGTGTTAACAGACTAGGAGTACAATCCTAACCAGGTCTACTCAGAAGTCCTATTTTGTTCAATGCGGCTTACTCTCAGGAAAGTGTGATTAGGATTACAGCCTAGGTGTTTACCACAGAGTGCATCATTTTCCTGCCTCCCACTTTTACCTCTAAGAGTTTTCTCTTTTTCAGCTATTTTATTGCCAGTTTCCAATATACACATATAAGACACCAATATCAGCTCTGTTGGCTTTTGAGCTTCATATTTTTATCTACCTAAAAGTATTTTGTCTAAAAGTATTTTCTTTTCTTCTAATTTATTTGCATAGGTAATGTTGCATTTAGAGAACAGATGGTCAAAAGTAGAACTGGGTAGGAGAGGGATCATTTAAATTTGAGTGCTATACTGTATAGTTAATTTGTTTCTCAACCAAAAGACTAGCATGATGCACACATTTGTCTTTAGCAACAATACTATTTTTGATTTTCTCTGTTTCTGTTGCTAACGCAATTTCTTCCTCATGCTGATTCTAGACATCAACCAACAAAAGATTATTACTATACAAGCCAGTGCCATTAAGTGTGACCTAGGATGGTTTCCAAAGTTATTTTTTAATTACATGCTTCTTAGAAACACAAGAACTTGGCAAAATTCCAAATTTGGCTACAAACGAATTATGTTGCAATGACACACACTGAAACCTCATGGGCTAAGCCCTTTCTAGGATTATGGAGTACATCAGCAGTAGAAATGAGACTTGCTAACACCCAATATCCACATTTACAGAATATCTGAAAAAAATAATGCTTACATTGTCAGACTAGGATCAAGAAGATCTGAGCTCAAGTGTCCATTCAGCCATGAGGTACACTGGGTGACCTTGGACCTGCCATAATCTACCTCACATGTGTTGTCATGCATCTGTTATTCCTTTTATTTACTAAAGGAATGTATTCCTTTAGTCCCATTCAAGGGACTATCAAAGGTGGCTTACAAACTGAAGTCAACAGTTATACAATTACAAAGTATAAAACCAGCAGAGCAGGTAAAAAGTGACTATCATAAAGCTTAAGAAAAAGCCAGACTAAACAGAAACATTTTCACTGCCTGACTAAAGACAAACAATATTGGAGCATGTCACAAGCATCTGCTCTCTATCTGCACCACCAATTGGGGGCTCCAACCCAAAACCAGGCCCTTTCAAGGCCCAGTAGGACCACCCAGGTTCAACTTGAAATAAGGACCACAACAGGGCTGAAACCAACCTTACACAGTGGAGCTACCACCTCTCTTTTATTGCCAGTCCTCAGTTCATGAGAAACCAGAGGCTTACAGGCTTACCAGCAGCTCAGTGGGGAGATAAAGTTCCAAACCCAAGATTTTCCTTTCCTCCTGAGCACTGGCAAAAAACAATAGAACAATTTCATAGTCAATACAGGACTTAGTTGAACCCAGTTACCCCACTTAGCAACCACACATCATGGAAAACTTATATATTTATTTAGCCTTAGAAGAAAAGTTTCAAGATCCCTGAATACTTTTTGGGAACTAAACAGAAATAGGCAACAAATAACAAGCAAACCCCTAGCATACAGAACTTAATCTCACCATTTCTGGGTATTGTTAGAGCACAAATAAAAAACCTACCATCAACATAGCCAACTACCAGACCATCAGACAACCAAAAGAGAATTTGATCCCTCCCCAGCCAAATCAGTAGAAAGGCATTTTCTCAAAGATTATCACCAATCAGAGCCCAAAGCTCATCAAAAGGTCCAGAAGGATGATGCAAGCTGTCCCAGAGTAGCCCTCCCATCAGGTAACTCACAGCTGATGCAAATTTCTAATTAAGAAGGCCTAGCAATTTGGTGCAGTCAGTCTGATAGGCCTATCAATGCTTACAGCCAGCCTTCCAACCTGAAACAACTACTAATCAATAGGCCACATGACAGTGACATAAACAGACCAAACCCTGCAACAAACCTAGATGCCAAATCTGTTCCCATACCCAATCAGGCAACATCTTCACATGACCAAACAGCATCAACCATACCATTAGGGGTTCATTTGCTTGCTGACCCTGCAATGTGATACATGTCAACTTGTCAACAATTCCCCTCTGCTGTCTACATATCCATAGGACAAACAGGTCCTGCGCAATACAATAATTAGACACAGTTCTGATAGAAAAAATGGCAACATTCAGAAACCAGTGGGTGAACATGTTGGTCCCCCTGGAGACTGCACAGCTGACCATCATTTTACAATAAAAAAATTACTAAAGGAGATTCCAGTAAGAAACTGCTGAACCTGAATTTTTTTCAGGAAATGTGAACATATTTGACTTGGTTTGAATAATGAAGAAGGCTTCCTGTCTCATTACATGGTTAAATAACTTAGCCAAGTCAGATCTGATACATCTGGCTTCACATTGAACAATCAGCTCAGCACCCACTGCTTTTGACTGAACCTTCCTTCATAGGTTTTGGCTCTAAAAAGTCATCATTGTTCTTCCAACTCAATCTCGGTGCAGCCAGATGATTTCGTCAAACTGCCATGAATTGTGGTATTTTACATAATAATAACAACAATAACAATAACAACAAATGACATTTCCACTTTCACTCCACCTTCCACAATGTTTTTTCCTTGATGCACCTTCCACAATGTGCATCTTTTTAACATCTTTTAATATTTTTACAGGCCTGTTTCTTTTATGACTTGCTGCTGCTCTATGCTCTTTTTACCTATTTTTTACTCTGACTGCTGTTTTTTATGATGTGTTAATATGTTTTTTATTTGTTTTTAAATTCTGTTTTTATATGTTGTAAGCTGCCTTGAGTCCCTTTGGGGAGAAAGGCGGGATAAAAATAAAGTTATTATTATTATTATTTTCCTATTTTTCCATGCTCTTCTCTCTCTCTCTGTGTGTGCATGCATACCTTCTAAGAATTTCACTTCATGAATCTGATGGAGTGGGCTGTAGCAAAAGCTTATGCTGAAATAAATTAGTCTCTAAGGTAGGGGTGGCCAACCTTTCACCTTTAGGCTCCTGGACCTTTAACAATTGTGTAGAGGAGGGAATTTCAGCAGGTACAGCTTGTCATCTGTGAGGTGATAAGCTGACCCTGCTGACATTTCCTCTTCTACACAATTGTTAAAGGTCCAGAAGCCCTAAAGTTGAAAAGTTAGCCAACGCTGCTCTAAGGTGATACAGGACTCTTACAGCATAATCCTATGCATGTCTACTTAAAAGTAAGCCCATTGAGTTCCATGGGACTAACTGACAAGTAAATGTGTATAGGATTGAAGCCTTAGGGCACAAGCCTAACCAAGTCTACTCAGAAGTAAGTCCTATGTTCTTCAATGGGGCTTACTCTCAGGAAAGTGTGGTTAGGATTGCAGCCTTAATTAAGGAGGGGGATTGGTTATATGGTTCAAAGGAAAAATTATTCTGAGGATAGTGTGTATAGGATGGCAAACAGTGCACAACAGTAACTTTGCTATAATGCCTTTTCCAGTTCTCCACCTCTTTATCACACCTTGTGCTCCAATGTGCCAAAAACATTGCAGACAGTTGGATTTAACTACCTGTATAGGCACTGTCATTTAATACCCCATAAGATTTCTAGTTCCATGCCCATGCAATATGATGCAAGTGGCAATGCACAAGTCTTGCACCAGAATAAATACAAGAAGAAGCTAATAATCTGCATAATCTGTGTTATATGCTTTTACCTGTCTTTTAATTTATGTTTTTAATCTGTTTTAACCTCTTGTAAGCCGCCTTGAGTCCCTTAGGGGAGAAAGGCGGGGTAAAAATAAAGTTGTTATTATTATTAGTATTATTATAACAAATAACTGAAAATAAAGATGTGATTTTTCAAAGAGTAAATTTGCACCATTCTTGCACAAAGAGGGACATATGCAGCACATTTCCCTCTTTGTGCAAACATGGCACAAATTCACTCTTTGAAAAAAAAATCATGTCTTTATGATCAGTTATTTGTTGATGTGCTTCCTATGCGTAGCCAATACTTTTGATGCATATATCAGTTATTTCATCTTGTAGTAGTTTGTTGCTTTGTCACATTTGTCTGCCAGACCAAGGCAAGGCCAGCAAATACAGAACCATTCTTAATCTTCATGAAGATTAATCCTGCATTAAGAGGTAGTTAATCTTATATCTCTCATTGTTTCTACATCTCTTGATGTACATCTCTGATATCTCTCATATCTCTCTGATATCTCTGTATATCTCATTGTTTCTATATCTCTTGCACACATGACACAATGTCTTATTCTTACTCAACTGCACAAAACCACAAGACATATTGTGCAACATGTTTTTACTTGACTTCCCAATTAAGTCACAGGATACTGAGCTTTGTTCTGGAGGCTAGAGATAAATGCTAATTACCCACAGTTATAATGCTTCCTGCTTTGTTTTACGATTTTTGTGCTCTTTATCACTTTTGTCTTGTTCTGTATGTCTATAAGTCACACACAGAACTAGAGCCACTATAACAATATATTATTTAGACAATCAGCTGATCTATAAGGAGAGGTTATTTATTTTAATACAACACAGAGATATCTGATTTACTTAAAACAGCCTTCAACTGTAGTTCATGCTCATTCATTACAAGTCCTAATGACTTGTAGCCCTGCTGTGCATATCACTCTTATATCAGTTGTCAAATTAATGACCTACAAGTGCTAACCAACAGCCCAATCCTATGCATGTATACTCAGAAGTCCCATTAGAGTCAATGTGGCTTACTCCCAGGAAAGTGTGGATAGGATTGGGCTGCAAGTCAGTTTCTCCATTCCCCTTCCATACTGCCTACATGTTATGCAAAGACCACAAGGTGGAAAGGTAGCATACAACTAGTGCTGGTCCATCCATGAGGCCGACTGAAGCAGTCACCTCAGGCAGTGGCTTGGTGGGGGACACCCACCTCTTTTCATCTATTCACCTTCACTGCTTCTCCTCCTCCTCCCACTCCCTGGATTGGAAAAGGAAAGGGGGCAGAGAAGAAGAGGAAATGTGGAGGGGAAGAGAACACAGAGCTAGAACTTTGAAGAGTGGGAGGAATAGAGGCCGGCACACCATCGGGTAAATGGGGACTGCAATTGGCATGCCTCCTTAGGCATCAGGAGCTTTTGGGCTGGCCCTGCATGCAACAAGATCTTCTAACAACCAAGCCACCATGGAAGCAGCATATTCATGAGCTGGGTGTTAAACACACAGCTACCTGATTTCATTATGAGTCTGGGCATCTCCAAGAGATCTTGGTGCTGTATTTTAATTACTAAAATCTCATCCTGGCTCTTAATATAAAATGGCTGACAAAATGGTGGAATTTCAAGGTCTGCTACAGGCTCTTGAAACCTATTGCCAGCCCTCTCTTTCAGCAGTAGAGCTAAGGTGGGGCCGAGAGGGTACAGGCCCCGGGTACCATACCTTGAGGATATTAAACAGAGTACCTTTATGGGCACTCAGAGTGGTTGTACACCACTCTGAGTGGACAGCAGTTTTTTTCCTTTCCCCCTCCTTTTCAAGGGTGTGTGTGCAGGAAAAGGTACTGCAGCTGAAAGCGCCTGTAAATTTAAACAAGTCTTACCAGATGTACAGCATGTCCAGATTAATCCTGGAGCTTGAATAGGAAGATTTAAGATTTGCCTCCTCATCCTTTATGTTGCATCAAAAGGAGTAATCTACAGTTTAACCCATTTTTGCCCACAGTTGTACACATTTGGTCTCAGTTGTGTATATGCAACCTTAGGCAGAAATGGTTTAAGCCTAGGCATGTCTACTCAGAAGTAAGTCCCATTGTGCTCAAGGAAAGTGTAGGATTGCAGCCCTAGTTTCCTTAGTACTGTTCTGTTCAAGAAAACAGTAAGTTTCAAAGCACAGTACACCATATCATAGAGAATGTAATGGACTGTGCATTGATGGAACATGGCACAATGTTACCCCAAGCAATAGGTCAAAAAGAAAACATTTTGAATCCAATATTCTGTCTTAACTGGAGTCAGGAGCGATTACTGTCTGTGAAATGCTCACCAGGCTCAATAGAATAGATCTTCTCATAAAGAAGTCAAAACCATTCCAGACTCTCCAGCTTTTGTGTGCCACATTTAAATCTGTCATGTGGTGTGTATTCTACAAGATTTGCTGCTGAATCAGAGGAACAATTGAAGAGGAAGAAGAGGGAAAAATAGAAGAGGAAAGTGAGAAAAGGTGGATGGCTGTTTGGTGCCTAATAATGACTGAGCCATCCTGTCTCCCTGGCAAAAAGGCCAAATATCAGATAGTGGAAGTGCAAAACGAGAGAGGAACAGGAGTATCAAGCTGCCTATAAGGATCGACTGACTTCTCAGAAATAAACTATAACATGCAGAGAGGCAGTGATTTGGCATATTAAACAAGGAAGGGGCCAGGTGAGAACCAGCAGGCAGTACAAGTAAAAGTAAGATGGGTTGCTCCACCTCTGCTCTGCCTCTTCCCCACTTAAGCCTAGGTCAGTGTTTCTCAAACTGTGGGTCGGGACCCACTATGTGGGTCGCGAGCCAATTTCAGGTAGTTCCCCATTCATTTCAATATTTTATTTTTAATATACATTTAAAAATATACATTAGACTTGTTGCTACCATAGTATGTGACTGCATTTGGGGAAATGTTGCATTTGGGGAAATGTTACAGACCTGTACTTTTAATAAGCTACTATGTATATTCTTTTCACAAGGCTAGTAAATGGGACTTACTCCTGGGTAAGTGTGGGTAGGATTGCATCCTAGGATTGTGAAAAATTTCCCTGCTTGATGATGTTACCTCCAGTCATGACATCACTTCCTGTGGGTCCTGACAGATTCTCATTCTAAAAAGTGGGTCACAGTGCTAAATGTGTGAGAACCACTGGCCTAGGTGATAGGGGAGTGATCAGAGCGTGATTGCTGCAAGCCCCTGCTGCTTCTTTCTCTAGTACCATCACCATGTGGCAGCAGTGCTGAAAAAGGTGGGCCTTGATCCTCCTCTCATTCACCCTCAGTGAGCAAGAAGAGGATTGGAACACATATTGAAGCAGCTGTGTGGATGGCAGGCATGGGTGGAGGCACCCCTTGGCAGTTTGCTGCCTCCCCTAGCCCACCACTCAAAGCAGCCACTTTGGTCTGCCACATGACTGGGCTGGCCCTGGTTAAGTATACATAACTGTACACAGGATTGCAGCCCCACATTTTCCCACACAGGCTCACAGTCTCATTTTGAAGTAGAGCATTTATCATTTTATGTCAATGCAAACAAACTGCAACCTACTTAGATGGTTCATACTGGACTACACATGCAAATTCCGGCCGTGCACAAGCGGTTTCTGCCAATGGTTCCCAATCTGTTCTGTGAACTTCAGAGCCACATCTGCACAGCTGCTATTCACAGCTTTGTCCAGGAGGCAGTTACATGTATTATTCATTCAGAAAAGTTGTTGGTGTACATATTCAGATGCAAGTATGGTTCTCCAGAGCTAAGTAATTACCTTTACTCAATAACGTGAGAGAATATGGAGCAGCAGAAGTGTTACCCGATTTGTCCAAGTAATCTGAACTTGGAACAGGCGCTACATATTATGGAGTCAAATAGGGAATGAGATGTAGGTAATCTTGGCAAGATCCTACAGCTGGAAAGACGTAACAGCAGTCCAGGTAAAGCATTCATATTTCTGAGAACATTTAGCATCAGTGGCAAGATAGTCAGCCCTAGAAGTTGGAGGAAACAGATAAAAGTAACATCTTGCCTTGATTTTTGCTGCCCCTTGTCTGAAGTTCTGGGACAGGGTTGTTGGGAAGTCCAAACAATGGGGCGGTGGCTTCTAAGGTCAGTATCATGTTATGACCCAAATCCTATCCAGTTTTCCAGTGCCGGTGCAGCTGAGCCAATGGGGCTTGCACTGCATCCCATGGTGGGAAGGCAGTCACAGAGGCCTCCTCAAGGTATGGGAACATTTGTTCCCATGCCTTGGGGCTGCAGTATGGCTACACCGGAGTTGGAAAATTGGATAGGATTGGGCCCTAGCATTCACTCATAGGTGCAGGTATCTAGTATTTGGGCTTGTATACCAGACTGAAAATTCTCATTAGTTGTGGCTCTGCTTTCCCCTTATTAGCTTGTTATGGCATCAGATAGATAGGATTAAATTTGCCAATTCTTCTAGCTCAGCCAGGGCGTTCTTCTCCAACACAAACCCACCTGTAACAGCTCTTGTTCCAGAGGGAAAATAGAACCTCATATGTAAGCAAACTTCAATCAAATCCATAGGCTGACAGAAGCCTTGTGGCTACTCCGAGGGGGGGGGGTTGCCTTGCCATATGCATTTTAAATATCTATTTTTGGCTTGACTCTCTAAAACTAGGGGTCAAAGGAATATCCATAATTTTAATTGAATTTTAATTGAATTTTAATGTTCATGATTTCATTTTAAATCTGTGTTTTTGGTTTCTGATCTATACTGTATTTTATTCTGGTTGTTTTACTGAAATTGCCCGGCCCACCCCCAGGAGCGCACACTCCCTCTGGGCACCCACCTGGGTGGCACTGGCTCCCCAGCTGAGGTGCACATATAACTGAGGTGCACATCCCCACTGCAGACACACCCACTGCGCCATGCGCCACCCCCAAAGACAGGCTACTCCTTGAGGAGCCCCAGGCTGTGGCGCCACAAGGTTCTCCTGATGTCACTGCTGCACAGCTCCAGCCCCACCCTCCGCCAGGTGCAGCTGCCTGGGCTGGCCTGACCTGGCCCTGTGACATCAGTGGAGGGGTCCCCCACCTACCCCCCTCCATTCAGCCCCTCATCACAGGCAGACAGGAGAGGAGGGGGATGCTCCTTTGCCCCCTACCTCGAGAGTGCTGCTGCAGAATCCCCACCTAGACCCCTTTCCCCTTCCTGACCCCTCTCCTGCTGGGTGACTCTCCTGCTCCTGGGAGAGGAGCCCCCCAGAGCAGTGATTTTCAACCTTTTTCATCTCATGACACACTGACAAGGCACTAAAATGGTCAAGGCACACCACTAGGTATTTGACAATTGACAAGGCACACCATGCTGCCAGTGGGGGGCTCACATCTCCCATTGGCCCTATTAATAAATGACCTTCCCCCAAATTCCTGTGGCACACCTGTGGACCACTCGCAGTACACCAGTGTGCCACAGCACAGTGGTGGAAAATGGGTGCCCCAGAGGGAGAGAGCCAAGAGGCCCATCTCTCTCAACCCACCCACCCCCGCCTGCCATGCAAGCAGAACTGGTCTGACCTGTGCCTGCTGGTGTAAGTAGGCCCCCAGGGAGGCGTCCAGCAGGGCAAGCGGGGCTCTGAACTCTTTGCAATAAGTTCCATTCTGTTCAATGGGGCTTACTCCCAGGAAAGTGTATACCTGGAGTGCAGCCCAACTCAACATACAAGAAGGCCCACCTGCTCACAGAACCTGTGCAACATCACTGAAATGCCCCCGCCTCCCGCCCAGGCCCTGAGCTCCAAGGGTGAAGAGAGAGAGAGTCCACCAACCAGCCTGTGTCCAGCCATTCCTGTCCAGCACCCCTTTCTGTTCCCAATCCCCCCCCCCTTTGAAAGGCATCTAGGTCTTCAGGAACCATCATCACTACATCCTGTGGCAAGGTGCTCCACAGACCAATCAGAGCCAGACAACCCCATCCAGCCTTCCTGTTCAGCACCCTGTCTGTCCAACCCACTTTAAAATAGGCCTTCAGATGTCATCATCACCACATCCTGTGGCAAGGAGTTCCACAGACTAATAATAGCCAGTCCCTGTCCACCCATTCCCTTCCAGAGCCCCTGTCTGTCCAACCCCCTTCAAAAGGCATCTAGGCCTTCAGGGGCCATCATCACTACATCCTGTGGCAAGGATTTGCACAGACCAATCAGAGCCAGCCAGTCCAGCTTCTCCACCATTAGAAGGAGGCTCCTCACTCATAAGAACATAAGAACAGCCCCACTGGATCAGGCCATAGGCCCATCTAGTCCAGCTTCCTGTATCTCACAGCGGCCCACCAAATCCCCCGGGGAGCACACCAGATAACAAGAGACCTCATCCTGGTGCCCTCCCTTGCATCTGGCATTCTGACATAACCCATTTCTAAAATCAGGAGGTTGCGCATACACATCATGGCATGGCTCCAGGGCACAGTGGGGCTGATGAGCTCTTTTTTCTTTACAGGGTCAGTTCAGTTGGCCATTTTGAATTCTCCCCCCCACACACACTTTTTGGGGGGTGAGCCCCCTCGGAAACAGGTCTGTCATCAGCCACTCAGTGCAGAAAAATACTGTTGCACTGAGCCAGGGATAAGACAGGGCAGAATGGAACCTGGCAGGACAATAATATTGCTTCACAGTTTTTTTACATTAAAAAAATTGTTAAAAGGTTCTAAATTCTGTTCCAAGCTGCCTCAGTCACCTCCCAATCAGGCAAAGTCAGATTTCCTCTGACTTTCAAGACTGTAACAAGTCTGGGTCCCTTTCAGGGAGAAGGGCGGGATACAAATAAAGTTTATTATTATTATTATTATTAACAATAAAGAATGAAAAAGAATATGGACATGGAAAAGCAGCATATGGGGCAGCAACCCCAGAACAGAAATGAGGCCTTGGTCTTCTACAGCCCCCACCACACTCCTTTGTCAAGCTGACCCTCTGGCAAAACTAATTTTGAACCAAGACTAAAATAAAATGCAAAATAGTCTCGACTTGATCACATTTGCACATGCAGCAGAATTTCCTGGACTTTGGATTGCTTGTGCCTGGGGTGGGGTGCAGGGCCTCTGAGAGGAATTTTATTAGGGGGTACAAAGTTTCTTTTCCTCCCTTTGCAAAAGGGGAGGGGTGAAACAGAGCGGGGGAAGGGTGGTGACGAGCAAGCAGAATGGGGGCAGGGAGGGGCAAAACAGGGTGGGAGAGGGTGTAGACAGCTGGAAAAGTCTTTGGAGCCCAAGTCTATCCACCCATGTGGCACTGGCAGCTAGATATAGTAATAAGGAAAAGCAAACACACTCCTAAGTATCTCTAAAATCTTTTAAATACAGGTGTGCTGTACTTACTGACGGGGATACATTCTCCTATTCCCGTTGTTATGCAATTAGGTCATTAAGTGAATATTCAGTCAATCTATTGCCTTGGTTGTGTAAACAGAGACTCCCTGCCAGACACTAGCTGGCCACACAGGCAGGTTACTAGAGATAGATGCCTCTTTGCATTAAGAGCCTCTCTGTTGTGTAACATATACTCTGCTGCAGGCTATGGTTGATGTGATTGCCTCATTAAGAGCATCTTTGTTATGCTTTGACCACCAACATAAGTGCAGTCTGTCGTTAAACAAACGGTTGTTAAGTGGCACACATCTTTATAGGAAATCATGCAGAATATTAGCATCATATTTAGGCTCACATTAGAATGGAAAGTATCCTGTGCGTGCCAAAACTTGCTCCTGCAGCAGCTGTAGTCTTGCAGCTGTGTCCCTGAGCTCCTATACACTCCTTCATGGTAAGCAGATCCACAAGCCAAAGACCTACTGTAGCAGGCCAGTTTCCTCCCAGATTTGGTACTGTGTTAAGGAGTGTCATGTATGCATTCCTTGGCCCAGCATATATGGCTTGCCAATATATGCAGCCACACGCTCGTGGCAGTGTTCCCAGCATCCCCTGCAGGCAGAGACCTAGCTAAGTCATTTGACACCCGGGGCCCATAAAATTTTGTCACCCCATATGATGTAATCAAGTAATTAATTATATTTTATTATATCATATTATATTATTTATTAATTATTTAATTAATTCACATTTTTATACCACCCTTTCTCTAAGCAGCTCAGGGTGGTGTACATGGTTCCTCCCCTTATTTTGTCCTCACAACAACCCTGTGAGGTAGGTGAGACAGAGATAATAATAGTCATGACATGAAATGAATAATAATAATGGCCAGAAAATAAATGTAGTGTATATTTCCCCACAAGCAATGGATGAAATTCTGCATAAAATGGTATATAACATGATGGTATTATTGCAAAAAGCCACAATTTCCAGAATTTTGGTCACTAGGAAGATTGTGGGAGAACCAGGCTTGGAAGGGAGGAGAAAGGGAGATTGTGGGGAATCCAGGCTTGGAGGGGGGGACAGATTGTGGGGGATCCAGGCTTGAAGGGGGGGAGAAAGGGAGATTGTGGGGCATCCAGGCTTGGAGGGGGGGGAAGGATTGTGGGGGATCCAGGCTTGAAAGGGGGGAGAAAGGGAGATTGTGGGGAATCCAGGCTTGGAGGGGGGGAAAGATTGTGGGGGATCCAGGCTTGAAGGGGGGGGAGAAAGGGAGATTGTGGGGAATCCAGGCTTGAAAGGGGGGAGAAAGGGAGATTGTGGGGCATCCAGGCTTGGAGGGGGGGGAAAGATTGTGGGGGATCCAGGCTTGAAGGGGGGGGAGAAAGGGAGTTTGTGGGGGATCCAGGCTTGAAGGGGAGAGAAAGGGAGTTTGTGGGGAATCCAGGCTTGGAGGGGGGAAGAAAGGGAGATTGTGGGGAATCCAGGCTTGGAGGGGGGAGATCCAGGCTTGGAAGGGGGGAGAAAGGGAGATTGTGGTGCATCCAGGCTTGGAGGGGGGGGGGGAAGTAAGCATATCACTATCAGAACTCACCCAGCTTTGCAAGTCTAAAAACAAGTAAAAGTTCAGCTGAATTTTTCAGCTTACAGCTGAAGCCTCTGTTTTATTATTTGGGGGGGGGGGCAGCCTGCCTTCTGGAACATTTATTCAGCTCCACTTTCATCAGATTGGGACCATGAAGCTAGCCTTGCACTCCCCTGTGCCCAACTTGACCAGGAACTAAGGCACGTTTGCCTACTCGCGAGTAAATGCGACCATGTGGCTTCCTTTCGCTTTCCATAGGGCTCAATACATTCCTCAGCTTGGAGGGAGGGACTTCCTTCTTGGGTGTTTTTTGGGGGCTGCATTCATTGGACAGGAACCATTCTGGTGTTGTTGGATTCCTCTCAGCCTGCCCTTTTCTGACACACTAAAGCAAGTCTGCCTACTCGCGAGTAAACACACAATATGGCTTGGTTTCACCATCCATAGGGCTCCATGCATTTTTGGGTTTCTGTTTTTTTGGCCATAACGTTTGATAGAAAGGAGATATTTAACTCTGGCTTTTTGCATTGCATTCTGCTGGACATTCCACATCCAACAGTATATAGCATGATGGGGTTACTCCTAACCTTCACAATGTTAGCGATGTTGGGGCATTTGTGGTGTCTCCCCCCTAGGGTGGTACCTGGGGTGGACCGCCCCCCGCCAGCTACGCCACTGCCTGCAGGCAACAACTCTGAGTAGATAGGAAAACATAAGATCCCAGGAAATTTCTGGGCCCCCTCCTTGGCTCCTGGGTCCCCTTTTTGACCCTGGGTCTGGGTACAAATTTCCTCTCCTAGGCCCTGTTCCCCACCATCGCAGTTGCTTTCAGTTAAAAAGACAGCTCTTCTGGGAATAAGCATGCCTCTTTAAAACTCAATTATTGTACCTACTACACTTAGTTTGCTCTCCAGGGAAGCTTTAAGTACTCTAAGACTTGGAGTGAGCTGTGAAACTATCTAGGTTGTATCTCAGATAGCTTGCTGTTCTTTCTCTGTGTGTCCCTTGTGGCTTGCAGTCAAATGGGAGTCTATTTGTTGCCTGGGGATAGCTAATGTGAGTGAATCTGAACCCCCATGTGTAGGGAGGCCTCAGCCTGAGATATTCTGTGGTCTTCAAGTCTACATGACAGAGGTTGCCACGGCTGAGGATGCTCTGAGTGGGGGTGAGTTGTGCGGGTAGGATGACATCATGTGGGCATATCTCCAATGGCATGCGCAGATTGGCTTCTCCTATGCATGACTGAAGTGGGGAGATCATTGGCATGCTGCTGTATGATTGATGGGAGTCAGCAGTGTTGCCATGGATTCGGGGGCTGTCAGAAACGCTACCTTTGTGCTGCTGTCATTTCCTTCCGTACTCTTCTGCAGGATAGGATGCAAGGAAGCTATGCTTATGCAGGCATAGCCTGGCACAGGGGGATTGCACTGTCCATAAAAGATCACTTTCTGTGTCATCTGACTATTTTAGGCAATACACAGCCAATTTGTTTTACTGCAAGAGAAGCAAAAGGACTTGCTGCTGCTGATACCCCCACTTGTAAAGGCAGGACAACACAAAGAGATGTAGGGAGGTCAGTTACATGGTTGCCTCCAGGCCAGGCTGAAGCCTTCAGGAAGGTGCCTGCTTTGCTGCACAGTGGATATTACACCAATGTCCACCAGCAAGTTTGCAGCGGAGCAGATATAAAACAACATCTCCCTTCAAAAGGATAATATGTCAAGAACAGTCCTTGTAGAAAGAGGCTTTATTAGTCACAGCAGTTCAAATGTTTTCCATGCAATTCAGACACAGGAAGGGAAAAACAGCACAGCACAGCGCAGCTCAGAAGATAACTGTCAATTTTCCCGAGGCTCATCATAGCCCTTCATGCAATTAATCATTTTCCAGTAGACTGGCTGCCTTGTCTACTTTGCATATTTAATAAATGAAGATGAGTTAACTTTGTTATCTGTATGGGATATTAGACAGTGCTGTATTCTCAGTGTTCAGCAAGAACTACCTCGCCACTCTGGCTGGGACAGAGCAATTTGCTCATCCTTGAAAAGAACATTAGACAAAACTAAGTAAAATGCCACCTCCAAGGGTGAGAACAAAGTGAGGTTACCAGGTTGCAACTTGCAACCGAGAGAACCTCGCAGCCAGGGGTAATGTGTAGGTCCATGGAGATCTGGACTATTATAATACAGGTCCAGCCTTGTTATACATGGGTTTTTTATACACAGATTTGACTCAACACAAATGACCACTGCAAATGAGAAGGAATGTGCTGATCCCTGGAGAAGGGGAAAAATGCATCTCTTTAAAATCAGTTTTAAAAACTGAACAGTCCTTTAGCAATAGCCTCCTTAATGGGGGGGGGTGGCAGCTGGCTGACAACCCATCAATCCTTCTCTCTCCAGGCAACCCCTCACTTCCCCTTGAGCACGTGAAAGAAAGGCGATAACTTTGCATTGGTGAAGGGAGGGACTGAGTGAAGCACCTTTGTAAGGGCTTGGAGGAGGACTGATGGATTGTCTTCTTAATGACTCTTATCGTACACCACAAAGGTCAGCAAGGCTGTTTTTAAATCAACAGAGCAAAGAAACTTTGTTTTTTAAATTGATTTGCTATAGTTTGTTTTTTGCCATCCACAAAGTGGATGCTGAGTACTTGGAATGGAACCCACATGAATAATGAGGCTCAACCTGTACCAATATTGTGTGTTTAGGTCAGCCATTTTCAACCTTTTTCAGCTCAGGGCACACTGACAAGGCACTAAAATTGTCAAGGCACACTATAGTTTTTTACTTACATTAAATTACTACATTAATTAATCTTAAATTAATAAAATTAATACAATTAAATCATTACATGACAAAAAAATTCACAAGAAGCTAGGAAAGGGAAGAATATGTGATTTCTGAAAAGGAGGAAAAAATGTTTTGAAGTCATTGAAAACACTGAAAAATGTTGAGGAGAGAATTGCCTGCCAATTGCCTGCTTGTGTATTTGAGAAAAAAAGAGTGCAACCAAAAGCCCAATCCTATGCATGCCTACTCAGAAGTAAGCCCCATTATAGTCAATGAGGCTTACTCCTAGGAAAGTGTGGATAGGATTGTGGCCCAGCACCCTTCCTCTAAAAGCCCCAAAGTGCAGGAAGGGTCGCTTTGGGGAGTTGCAGGCAAACTGGCAAGGAAAAGGGACTTTCAAGGACCCTTTTCAGTCAGCTAGTCCTTAGGTTCAGGGCCTCAGCAGACTTGCTCACCATGTACCTGCTTGCCCGCTTCTGGCTCCCTCTTCTCACTTCTCACAGGAGGTACAGCAGCTCCTCCTCCAGTCGGTTTCCCAATCAGCACGCAGGCAGGTAGGCAGGCAACAACCGCCTTCTGCCCAACCCTATGCATCTCTACTCAGAAGTAAGCCCCATAATAGCCAATGGGGCTTACTCCCAGGAAAGTGAGGATAAGGTTGCAGCCTGAGTCATGCACAGTAGCAGGAGCAAGCTCCAAGCGGAATCCTCAGCTGCTGTGTGGGATGCAAAGTAGCCTTCGCTGGCTGCTCCCTTCCTTGTGCTGCCTGCCACGTGAGGCTCAGGCGCTGCTGCTGCCTCCCTCCTCTAATCCCGCAGCACACCTGAGGCAGCCTCCCGGCACACCACTGTTGCACTGAGGCACAGCGGTTGAAAACTGCTGGTTTAGGGGCTCCCTTCTCAGAACAGCCTTCATTATGTGGTATGTCTCTATTCCACTGTTAATTGTTTCAACCAAACAGAACCTTATGATGGCACTGGGACAAACCACACATGATACATGTGACAAGTCAATACACATGGTTCAGTAGGTGCTTAATCATGACCTACAGACATTCTAGTTTCTTCTGACCTACAGAAACTTTAAAGGCAAGAATCTTATCTTCTGTTTTGCTGAAGAAGAACAAACACCAGTAACCAGCCCAGTGAGCTAATGAGTACTTTAATGTGCAGAGTTAAAGACAACAAATGCTGTCCAAGAAGTGTTTTGATGTTGATGAGAAAGTTGCTATTATGTTCCAGCAAATGTTAGAGATATTTGCAGAATTAATTATTGTACTTTAGGCATAGCTATGATTACCTTTACCTTGTAATGTCATAGATGAAGGGATTTCACATATAGAACCTCAATTTGAGTTCCCAAGTTAATGTGCACCTCTCTCCCCTAAGCACTTCAGCAGTCAGCGCCAAAACTGCCCAGACCATCTGTAACAGAGCGATGAAGTCAGTGACATTAACAGCCCAACCCTATTCTTCCTCCTTAGTAGTAGTAGGAAGTACATACCTTATGTCAAACTATTTTGACAGCTGAAAGTCCCGCCCCTTTTTACCAGAAATCCCGCCCCCTAAGGGGTTCAAGTGACCCCTCAAACAACTCCCCTCAAGACCGTCGACCACTAGGGAGGGGTTTTGTAGCACCCCGACATTTGGTTTGGTGGGAAAAGGAGCCCCCCAAAAAGTGTTGGAAAGGGGTTCATGTGACCCCTCAAACAACTCTCCCATTACCATCGACCACTAGAGAGGGGTTTTGTAGCACCCCGACAAGTTGATGAAAGTGTCAACCCAATGTGCGGCAGCAGTGAAGAAGGCCAATTCTATGCTTGGGATCATTAGAAAAGGTATTGAGAACAAAACGGCTAATATTATAATGCCGTTGTATAAATCAATGGTAAGGCCACACCTGGAGTATTGCGTCCAGTTCTGGTTGCCACATCTCAAAAAGAACATAGTGGAAATGGAAAAGGTGCAAAAGAGAGTGACTAAAATGATTACTGGGCTGGAGCACCTTCCTTATGAGAAAAGGCTGCAGCATTTGGGCCTCTTTGGCCTAGAAAAGAGGTGCCTGAGGGGGGAGAATATTGAGAATATTGAGACATACAAAAATATGCATGAGAAGGATAGAGTGGATATAGAGATGCTCTTTCCCCTCTCACACAACAACAGAACCAGGGGACATCCACTAAAATTGAGTGTTGGGAGAGTTAGGACAGGCAAAAGAAAATATTTCTTTACTCAGCGTGTAGTTGGTCTGTGGAACTCCTTGCCACAGGATGTGGTGATGGCATATGGCCTAGATGCCTTTAAGAGGAGATTAGACAAATTTCTGGAGGAAAAATCCATCACAGGTTACAAGCCATGATGTGTATGTGCAACCTCCTGATTTTAGAAATGGGCTATGTTGGAATGCCAGAAGCAAGGGAGGGCACCAGGATGCAGGTCTCTTGTTATCAGGTGTGCTCCCTGGGGCATTTGGTGGGTCACTGTGAGATATAAGAAGCTGAACTAGAGGGGCCTATGGCCTGATCCAGCTGGGCCATTCTTAGTTCTCCACCAGATAAATGGAAATGTGGGTTGGCAGCCACATGCTGTTAAGAAGATGAATGAGATGAGGAAATAGAGTGCTCTACTGCTGAGAATTGAAGAATATAAATATATTAATACAGAATATACTTCAGCAGTGCACCTGAAGGTATAATAATAGGTGATCCAACTGCTGAGCATGTGAAACAGAAAATAGTTGTTCATGTTTACCTAGATTCTGCGGTTGTGGTGAGGGATAATTAAATCATATGGTAGTTTGTTGGGAGCCCATGACTCAAAGCACTTTCAATGCGCTTTAAATTACATGTTTGGATTCTGCTGCATTGATATGTTACAAAACACTGCCACTTTTATGTTAAAACCTTGGAAGAACTGACTGCTTACTTCCTTGTGAGTAATGATGGCTCACTAGACTTCAAGACCCAGATTCTCTTGCTTTGTAATTCTGAAATGAAAGACTTGAGGGTAGGGTGGGATGTTGGATTCTAGTAGTTTGGGGACAAATTACACACAAGAGAAGTGATTGAATCTTCTCATGTTTTTGCTTTTTGGTTTTAAAGTGGCCCTGGGGTGAGCAGCTCCAATTTTGATGGGAATCATGGCACTGTGGGAGGGTAAACAACCTGAAGATTTTTTCCTATGGACCAAACAGTTTCAGGGTGGGAGGGTGATTGTAACATGTATCGGAAATAGCATGTAGGGGATTTTAACAGGGAAATAGCGCGTAAGGAGGGAAAGGGTTAACCTGTATTTACCTGAGAAAAAGTCACACTGAACTTCGGTGTTCACTTCCTTCTGAGGATATTAAGAATGCCTCCCTACATTCAGGTGTTACTCTTTGCTGGGTAACAAATCTTTGTGCTATGATCACAAAGTGTTTGCTGCACTAAGAAACAAATGGTGCACACTGTTGCAAACATACCATACAGCACATTGTGACAGTGCAGAAGATAGGGGCACCAGTAGGAAGGCTTGTGCTATTCTGCCAATGCAAGGAGGAATATGCACCTTCCTATTCCTATTCCTATTCACCTTCCTAGGAGCAGGATGGACCTCAACAAGTGGGAAACCCTGGCCTCTGAGCGGCCCGCTTGGAGGCAGGCTGTGCAGCATGGCCTTTCCCAGTTTGAAGAGACACTTTGCCAACAGTCTGAGGCAAAGAGGCAAAGAGGGAAGGCCCATAGCCAGGGAGACAGACCAGCGACAGACTGCACTTGCTCCCGGTGTGGAAGGGATTGTCACTCCCGGATTGGCCTTTTCAGCCACACTAGACGCTGTGTCAGAACCACCTTTCAGAGCGCGATACCATAGTCTTTCAAGACTGAAGGTTGCCAATACTCAGGAGCAGGAGGTGGGGAGTGGTGGCAGCCACAAACACTATCCTATCCCCCTCCCTGGACCTGAAATCTTGACATGGCTCAACTTGGATTTGCACCAACTATTTAGCAGATGCAGGTCCAAGTAAACCCATTGTGCAGGCTGGGATTTTCCCCAGGGCAAGAAGAAAAATGACCCCTTACCTCAAGGAGACCTCCAGTCTGCTCATAGGATGCAGCATGGCCACACTGGCCCTGCTGCATTGGGACTGATTAGGATTGGGTTGTAGGTCAAGATCCTCATGGAAAAGATGAAGGTTGTTGATGGATACAAAGGAAACAAGAAAGCCAGCACCACAGAGGTGCTCTGGGAGACAGTTCCAGGCATGCAAGCCAACAAGAGAATGAGTGGGGCTGTTTAAAGAGCAGGAGGCATGGTGCTGCCACTGTTGATGACTGTGCGGCAGGCAGAGGCTATCTTCCTATGAAAGTGCCCTGTGTCCCATTGCACTCAGGGTCTTTTAGGAGGCATTTAGCTAAAGGTCTAATACTCTTCCTGATAGCCGCTTCTTTAAAGGCACCCTCTGAAGCAGCACATACTCCCCAAATAAACGACTAGAGATGAAGTGTGTAAACTTCATTTTTGTGTGTTTTTGAAGAGGAGGCTCTCAAGTCATTTTAGACCCTCAGCTTTAATCTCCTTTTAATGTTGGTTGCAGCAAGTAATGTGACTACTGTGTTTATTTACCGTAGTACTGTTCACTCTCTGTCCACTCCCATTCTATTGAATTTTATTCACACAGCTAATGTAGAGAAAGCCACAACAAAAGCAATGGACAATTTAAACACCTACTGCCCAACCCTACCTAACTCAGTGAGCAGCAATGTGGCAGCACCACTGAATCACACAGGGGAGTTTTGGCCTCTGGAGGCCTCCTTGGGGCAAGGGAACATTTGTTCGCTTCCCCTGGGGTAAGCCCCTGCAAGCCCAGTGGGTCAACTTGGACCTGTGCCAGCGATATCGCTGGTGCAAGTCTGCAGCAACCTGTGAAGGTGTATCAAGCCCAAGAAGGGGGTTAGGATTCAGCAGCCATCACTGCTGCCAAACCCACCCCCTTCACAGACCCAATTTACCCACCCCTGCCCCATCACCTTCCATTCTGCCACGCCGTCCCTATTCTGCTCTTCCCATTCCACCATCCTACCTGTGTTGGCGGGCCTTCTCCAGTCCACCAGCACACACAAGAAGGTTCTGGCCTTCTCCCTGGTGCTCTAGCAGCACTGCCGGAGTCACCTTTTGCATGTGCTGTAGCAGGGCAGCCCAATAGGATTGGGCTGTTGTATTGTAACACACAATTTAAAATGAGCAACATTTTTCATTCCGGCCCAGAGCAGGATGAGTTTCCCAATGCACGCATGGTGCTTCTGCATGTATGTACTTTCCATTCATTTCAATCAAGAATATGCCCACACATTTTTGTGTGTGCCCAGAACTTTCACTCCACTGAAGTGAGGGGAAACACTTATAGGAGATTAAGCTCCATGCATACTTTGGCTTGCAGCAAACCACTGGATGGAATTATTTGTCCATTAAAGTATTGGTACCTGTTCTGCTGCTTGTAGGACAATGTAAATAAAGTTCTGTAATGTTGCAGAACAATCTAGTTTTAAAATAGTGAGCCACAATGAGCATACTACCAGTATTAAAAAAAAAAAGATACAGGAAAAACAACCTACCAGTAATCATGTAATTTATGATGTAATTTAGTGATGCCTGGAGTCTTTCTCTTCCCTTTTTTCCCATCAGCTGGTTTAATATAAAAAGTGTTGACATTCTAGACTTGCGTAGTCATCCTTATTCTGCCAGAAATGCCAGCGGCAGTTAATATGGATGGTTGTCCAGGCAAAAATTGTGATGATGTTCCATCCATCTATGCAGATTGTGAAGACATTCCCTGAGAAATAGGACCATTCTGAAGTCAAAAATTGCATTTTTTTTCTAATCTGTTTGCATTTTGGATTACAACATTCTGCTGCAATGTGTCTGAATTGCAGACTGCAGCAAATGAACAAGCATTTGTCCTCATAAAATGAAAAATTTGCCCTCTTTGTAAAGTTTTTGGGAAAACTTGCAAACTCCTTCCTGAATAAAGACCTACAAATAAGTTGGAGGGTTGGGATCTTCAGTTTGATATGGTGTTCCTTTATGTGTAAGGATTTTCTTTCTCAGGGAGTATTGAGAAAGGATGCTGAACATATGAATCCTGAAGAAGAATCCAGGAAGAGCTTCATATGTTCAGCAGAATCAAGTGGTAAACTGACACTGACAAACCAGAACCTGGGTGTCTTCTCTGTCTGCCTCTGGCCCTCCAAAAGTTCAAGGTTGTGTTCCAGAGTGTGGTCTGAGGGTATGTGATGTAGCCACCTTCCTGAAGCAAAGCCAATCTAGAGTTGGTCAGTGCCTGGATAAGAAACCACCTTGGAATCCTATGCATACCACCTTGAGTTCTGTAATGAGACAAAAGGAGGACACACATGTAATAAATAAAAGGTAAGCCTTCTGCAGCAATTCTTTACTTCAACTGTGCCATCAATGCAAATCTTGTTTAATCTCAGGCTGCAATCCTAACCACACTTTCCTGAGAGTAAGCCCCATTGAACAAAATAGGACTTACTTCTGAGTAGACTTGATCAGTATTGTGCCCTCATAGTCTAAAGCAGGGATAGTACATTCCCGATGTAGCTTGTGTGTCCTGTGAATACTGAATCAGGGCCAAATCCTATTCAATTTTCCAATGCTGGTGCAGCTATGCCACAGAGGCCTCCAAAAGGTATGGGAACATTTGTTCCCTTACCTCAGGGCTACATTGTGGATGCACCAGTGCTGGAAAGTTGGATAGGATTGGGCTGTCAGTGCCTAGATATCTGTTTATGACTCAGTCCTATGTCTGGTTTATGTATTTAAGACTGCCTTATGGCTTTTTATAAGCACACCAGCAGCATGCACAGTGATGCACTGGTGGAGCACTGGTGCAAAGGCCAAAGCCTTCCCTATGCACCAGAGGATCACCAGCCACCTGTCAAGGCAGGTAAGGTGGCAGGGAAAGCGGGACAGGCAGTAGCAGCCACCAAAGCCAAACCCCCTTCCCAAACGTGATCCCACAGCACGGGCCCATGCAGACCTGTGCCAACAAATTCACACACACATGTCCAAGTAGACACCTCCGCACTGTGGAGGCTTACCCCTAATAAAGGAACAAATGTTCTCTTATCTAGAGCAGGGGTGCCCAAACCCTGGTCCTCAAGGACTCCCAATGCAGCCCTCAGGGAGCCCCCAGTCTGACTCTCTGGAGATTTGCTGGAGCCCACACTGGCCCAATGTAACTGCTCTCAGCTTGAGGGCGACTGTTTGACCTCTTGTATGAGCTGTGGGGTGAGGGCTCCCTCCACTGCTTGCTGTTTCACATCTGTCATGCAGTAGTGGCAGCAAAGGAAAGACCAGCCTTTCTTTGCGAAAGACCTTTTATAGGCCTCAGCTATTGGAAGACCTTCATTCATTCATATAGGTTCATCTTTAATATATTCATTTATGTAAATGTATGTAAATTTATTCAAATTTGAAATGTAAATTAATTCTTTTTTCCCCAGCCCCTGACACAGTGTCAGAGAGATGATGTGGCCCTCCTGCCAAAAACTTTGGACACCCCTGATCTAGAGGAAACCTCTGTAACTACCCCCACCACAAGATGCAGTGGTAGCCATTTTGGCATTGCTGCATCAGAGAGAAGGAGAGTAGTAGGAAGTACATACCTTATGTCAAACTATTTTGACATCTGAAAGTCCCGCCCCTTTTTACCAGAAATCCTGCCCCCTAAGGGGTTCAAGTGACCCCTCAAACAACTCCCCTCAAGACCGTCGACCACTAGGGAGAGGTTTTGTAGCACCCCGACATTTGGTTTGGTGGGAAAAGGAGCCCCCCAAAAAGTGTTGGAAAGGGGTTCATGTGACCCCTCAAACAACTCTCCCATTACCATCGACCACTAGAGAGCGGTTTTGTAGCACCCCGACGTTTGGTTTGGCGGGAAAAGGAGCCCCCCCAAGGAAGTGTGGGAAAGGGGTTCATGTGACCCCTCAAACAACTTTCCCCGTTCCCCTCGACCACTAGAGAGGGGTTTTGTAGCACCCCGACATTTGGTTTGGTGGGAAAAGGAGCCCCCCAATAAAGTGTTGGAAAGGGGTTCATGTGACCCCTCAAACAACTCGCCCCATTACCGCCGACCACTAGAGAGGGGTTTTGTAGCACCCCGACATTTGGTTTGGTGGGAAAAGGAGCCCCCCAATAAAGCGTTGGAAAGGGGTTCATGTGACCCCCTCAAACAGCTCGTCCCATCACTGTTGACCAATAGGAATGGAATTTGTAGTTCTCGGACCACCGCAGGGACCAATAGGGAATGGGAACAGGCCTGGGCATGTCCTCTGTATTTTAAGGCCCTGGCCTTCGGGGGGAGGGAGAAAGCCGATCAGCCTGATGCAGCCATGGCCTCCCCTCTGAAAAGCTCACCCGCTTCGCCTTCTGGGACCGAGACTCCCCAGTTGGAGTGCGAATTCCCTGCTAGGGAATTGACCAAGATGGAGAGCCCCGAAGAAGAGAAGGAGAAGGTGCTGCCTTCTGAGGGGGGGGGGGGGAGACCCCGGTCAGACCCGCGGATTCTCAAAACTACGTTCGCAAGCTGTTCAAGATGGAGAGCTGCGATGAGCCGGAGACCCCAGACAGACCCACTGATTCTCAAAGCCTACCACAGGCACCTATGAAGAAGAAGCAAAAATGTAGGCGTTATGAGGATGACGTGTTACCGTTTCCATCTTTGAACCTGGTTTACCAATTTGCAATGGAAGAACCACCTGTACCTAGAGAACCTGAAGGAGAGGTAAATTATTGTGCTTGAGTGCATACGTGAGTGTGTTGCCTGAAATGTAAAAATCAAAAAAATACTTATTTGTGTTTTTTTTTTCTGTAGGCTATTCCAAAGAAGGACGCTTTCAAAACGTTACGAAACCTATGTCTGAAAGTAAACCACAGAATGTGGAACACCTTCTAAATGTCATCAATTGCCATGACCCAACTGAAATCTAACCATAAAGGTGTTCTCATGATTACATCATCTTATTCACTGACAGGTGAAGACAGCTCTGAAGTTCAAAGCAGCATTAAGTATAACTGGAAAATGGGTGTATAATATTCTGTTAAAATACTAAATGGCAAGGTGTTGTAAAGTAATAGCAGCAGCTAATAAATAATGTGTCCCCATCCAACATATTAAACTGTCTTATACTCAGTCAGACCATTAGTCCAGTATTGTCCACTGTGGCTTGCTTTGGCTTTCTAGGGTTTCAGTCCTCAGGGTTCTCAGTCCTGACTGGTATGGACAGGGATGAACCTTGTACTGTACTGCTGAGCTGTGGCCCCTCCTCCCATCATCACAACACTTCAGATTTATCCAGGCAAATGAAATAATTGCAATGTATGTTGATCAGGTTTACCTGAATATTTTATTATTACTTGTAAGGGGCAGATATTGTGGTAGTCTCAACCTTATAAATATTATTTTAGTATGCATAATGTTTTCTTCAGCTTTGAAACTAATGGAAATTGTGGCAGTAGTTACAGGTTAGAATTTGACCCCCGGGTGGGAAAAAATAATGTTCTAAAGCAAGGGTGGCCAACCTGCAGCACAAATGCTACTAGTGGCACACTGACTCTTTCTGATTGGCATGCATGAAGTTGCCATATATTTTTGAAAAACTTTTAAATGATAACAAAGAATTATTACAAAAAATGGCAAAGAAAGAAAACTGCAGTTTACAGTTTGCTTGCTTTCTTTGCTACTTCTTACACAACAAACCTTCAAGTTTCTAATGCTGCAGTGTGCACACTAAGGGTGGCCACACCTACTGTGCTTGACTTGCTTTGACTGAAAAACAGGCAGTAAGGTAAGAAAAGAATTTTGAATAGGAGAGAAAGTCCATAGGGCAAATGCTAGAGAGCTGCATTTCACTAACAGGCATGTCACTTGCTTACCCAAGAAGTCTTGGGGTGGGCTGTGGAAGGCAGCAGGGGACAAGCGGGACAGCGCAGAGATGACCAATGAGATCAGCAAAGGCCAGATGGCCCAGCTGTGTGGAGATACTATCTTTGAGAAAATCAGTCACAAAGAGGTCCTGGCTAAGTTATCATCTTTGATAACAAGAAAGTGAGCAAGCAGAGGGGGGCTGGGCTGTGCAGAAGGGGAGTGAATACATGTTATATAGACTTTGGAATGGGTTCCACAAGGCCAGACTAAAGGTCCATGCAAGCTGTCTTTCTGGCCTCATCAGCAGTCAGCCAGGTGTCTTTGGAAAGCCACAAATAAGCAACAGCATTCTCATGTTTTTTGCTCCGTACCATCTGGTACTTGGAGACATACTGCTCTTGAACTTGGAGGCTCTATTTAGCTAGCTTGATAATCACTAAAAAAAAAAAAAGACATTAAAGTGGAGTGACATGTTCAAGATTTTCTACATAAAAAGTGGCACATCTTGTGCTGCGGGTTGGCCACCCTGTACTTAAGATTACAGTGTGGGTTCTTTGTTTCCTCACAAAATGTTAATTTCCACCTACTGATTAAATCTCTGCCTACTAGTTTCCTTGTATCTAGAGTTCCTCTTTTTAAATTTCTGTTGCTGCTTTTATATTATGAAATAGCTGTTTTATATTTGAATCTACTCTTATATTTTTAATTTTAAGTGTTTAATTGTTAAATATTTTTATTCAGATGTTTTATCTTCTACATGTTTTACTTTGATGTTGAGTACGAGAACAGTGGTATATAAATCTTTTAAATAAATATCTGTCATTGTATTTTTAATTATTTGTATCTTTTTTTGGAAAGCAATCCCAAACTGACTTGAACTAAGTATTTGCTGAAGTTCACCTGTGGCTCACTATTCTCTTTGTATCTCTCCGTATCTAATGAGAGCATAAATATGAAACAAAGCAATAACTTCCCCTCGCCTGAACTTGTCTCCCATGCCATGACACACATGTTGATTACATGTGATTTGACTGTGTCTTCTGACAAATTAATAGCAGGGCTTCATATTACAAAATGTGACACAGATTCGGATGCAACACAGAAGCCCATAAATAGAACGCGCAATGCTAAAACATGGTTATATGCTTGATTAGATGCAAACCTTGGACTCAGAGGCTCCCTCTTCCCTTCTGCTTGGCTAGCAGGGAGGTTTAAAGCTTCTGATTTGATATAGAAACATGATCAGACATGATTATTTATTCATCTACATGATTAAATATTTGTGGTTATCTTCTAGTTTATGTTCATATCTATATTTGTATAAACAAATACTGATGTATATAAAGCTGACACTAGAATGGCTGGGAACTTGTTTTGTTCCTCTAATACAGTGATTTTCATCCTTTTTCATCTCATGGCATTAAAATTGTCAAGCCACACCCACCAGATTTTTGACCATTTAGAAGGTACACCATGTTACCAGAGGGGGGCTCACATCCCCCATTGGCCCTACTAATAAATGACCTTCCCACAAATTTCTGTGGCACACCTGTGGACCACTCGCAGCACACCAATGTGCCATGGCACAGTGGTTGAAAATGGCTGCTCTAATATTAATATACTAAAAGTAATATATTTACTATATAATAATAAATAATATTGTGGAAATATTTGTTCCAGTATATTATTTGTTGACATTTAATTCATAAAATAGGCAACGGAGTCCATGTACCTTTATTTGTTTGATTTCATACCGGATCATTTTGTGAGTGTCAAGTGGATCATCACTTGCTGGAACCACCTTTTCACTTGAAATTTTTTTGCTCTAATCACTGTAAGAAAATGAAAAAGAAATGTTAATGGCAACAAAACGGATGTTTTCTTATTCCCTTGCTTTTTATTTAGTGTTATACAATACTAGGATTATAAAGTACAGCTACTGTGCTAACATATTCAGTACTATTTATGTTTTTCCCCCAAAGCAAATAACAGAATCTTCAACACCAGAGTTTGAATGGATTGCTTATCTGAATTTCTTCATGTTTCTGGAAATGCAGTCTTCTCTCAGCCAGACACAGGTCAAAAACTGGGGTTAATCCTGAAGGACTGCATTCCAATAACTTGGAAATTTTCAAACTTTTTGACATGGGAACAGAATCTGTATCTGGTTTTTTTCACGTGCAAAAATCAGACACAGGTCAAAAACTGGGGTTAATCCAGGACTATTGCAGAATTTGGGGTCTGTTTTTCACGTGTCTTCTTTTAAGATTTATGGTGTGAAAATAAAAACATACTAACTTACCAACATTTTTGTTTATTGTATGGGCCTGGGAAGAAAAAACTAATTGGAATGTCCAGTTGTGAGGGGTACTGAGATTTTTCCTATAAAAGGGGACACCTTATTGTGTGTGTCAGAACATCTCTCAAAAAAGGTTGCAGTTCTTTTTGGTAAGCATATTGCTCTCTCTCCTTTGCTTTTGGAATTTGTATGTGTTGGGGCGTGTATGTGAATCTGATAGAATTAAATATTGCTTCTCTCTATCAGAATCTGTATGTCAGACTGCTTTTATTCAAGGTTTGTATTTTTCACTCTGCAAGTGCTCTGGGGCATTCTTGGTCTGAGAAAATCTTACACCTGTATCGCTGGCTGCATAATTTTGTATGATTGTACTATGCCAACCAGCATGTCTGTGTGAAACTTGCCTCTGTGTGTGTGTGTGTGTGTGTGTGTGTGTGTGTGTGTGTGTGTGTGTGTGTGTGTGTGTCAGAGGCCTAATAGGCTGTCTTTAATTCAGGGTCTGTTTTGTTTACTCTGCATGCGCTCTGGAGCATTCATGGTCTGAGTAAAACTTCCATATGCTGGCTTATTCAGGAAATATGCTTTTTCGTGTGTTCTGTGTTCCTGTGTGAATCTGTTAGAAATAAAAAAAAAATGCTGCCTTTATTCATGAGGGGGAGATGGTCAGGCTGCACAGTTTTTTTTTGTTTTTTTTTTGGAATGTTCCTTTTCACCTGTATGACTTGAATTTTGGTCCAAAAAATCTACTAAATGCAATGTGAGCTTGAGTTTCTTACTCTAGAGTCACTCTAGTGACTCACTTCTCAAAATTGAAGAGTGGAAAGCGGATGCTGTTCTTAATGAAGAGGGTGAAGTTTTCTGCCTCCAGCATGACGGGTCTGTTGGGAAAAAAATGGTTGGAATCAACCTCTTGGAGCAGTGGATTTGGGGAGTTCTGGTGATGGGGGGAACATACGAAACAAACTAGTACTGAATCACATCCCCCACACCCTCAGAGGAACTGCCCTCTGTTCCTTAGCCTTGGGAAGCCACAGGATTCACACAGGATCACAGAACACGCGAAAAAACATCCCCAACCCCTCCCAAAATCACAGAGCATGGTCCCTGAATTAAAGACAACCTAATAGGACTCTGAGACAGACAGACAATCTGACATACAGATTCTGTTAGAGAGAAGCAAAATTTAATTCTAACAGATTCACACAGGCCCTTGCAGTGTTGGAAAATGCTCAAAACATTCCACCCCCTCCCAAAAAAATCAGAGATTTCAAACAATTTGCACTGGCCACTTGTAAAGGCACACAGGCCCACATTGAATAAGAGAGGCCTCTGCTGACAGCCCCACCCCACCCACCCACACACATACACACAGCCATTGTCCTAGCTGGATAATGACCAAAATTCAAGTCATACAGGTGAAAAGGAACATTCCAAAAAAAAAACAAAAAAAAACTGTGCAGCCTGACCATCTCCCCCTCATGAATAAAGGCAGCATTTTTTTTTTATTTCTAACAGATTCACACAGGAACACAGAACACACGAAAAAGCATATTTCCTGAATAAGCCAGCATATGGAAGTTTTACTCAGACCATGAATGCTCCAGAGCGCATGCAGAGTAAACAAAACAGACCCTGAATTAAAGACAGCCTATTAGGCCTCTGACACACACACACACACACACACACACACACACACACACACACACACAGGCAAGTTTCACACAGACATGCTGGTTGGCATAGTACAATCATACAAAATTATGCAGCCAGCGATACAGGTGTAAGATTTTCTCAGACCAAGAATGCCCCAGAGCACTTGCAGAGTGAAAAATACAAACCTTGAATAAAAGCAGTCTGACATACAGATTCTGATAGAGAGAAGCAATATTTAATTCTATCAGATTCACATACACGCCCCAACACATACAAATTCCAAAAGCAAAGGAGAGAGAGCAATATGCTTACCAAAAAGAACTGCAACCTTTTTTGAGAGATGTTCTGACACACACAATAAGGTGTCCCCTTTTATAGGAAAAATCTCAGTACCCCTCACAACTGGACATTCCAATTAGTTTTTTCTTCCCAGGCCCATACAATAAACAAAAATGTTGGTAAGTTAGTATGTTTTTATTTTCACACCATAAATCTTAAAAGAAGACACGTGAAAAACAGACCCCAAATTCTGCAATAGTCCTGGATTAACCCCAGTTTTTGACCTGTGTCTGATTTTTGCACGTGAAAAAAACCAGATACAGATTCTGTTCCCATGTCAAAAAGTTTGAAAATTTCCAAGTTATTGGAATGCAGTCCTTCAGGATTAACCCCAGTTTTTGACCTGTGTCTGGCTGAGAGAAGACTGCATTTCCAGAAACATGAAGAAATTCAGATAAGCAATCCATTCAAACTCTGGTGTTGAAGATTCTGTTATTTGCTTTGGGGGAAAAACATAAATAGTACTGAATATGTTAGCACAGTAGCTGTACTTTATAATCCTAGTATTGTATAACACTAAATAAAAAGCAAGGGAATAAGAAAACATCCGTTTTGTTGCCATTAACATTTCTTTTTCATTTTCTTACAGTGATTAGAGCAAAAAAATTTCAAGTGAAAAGGTGGTTCCAGCAAGTGATGATCCACTTGACACTCACAAAATGATCCGGTATGAAATCAAACAAATAAAGGTACATGGACTCCGTTGCCTATTTTATGAATTAAATGTCAACAAATAATATACTGGAACAAATATTTCCACAATATTATTTATTATTATATAGTAAATATATTACTTTTAGTATATTAATATTAGAGCAGCCATTTTCAACCACTGTGCCATGGCACATTGGTGTGCTGCGAGTGGTCCACAGGTGTGCCACAGAAATTTGTGGGAAGGTCATTTATTAGTAGGGCCAATGGGGGATGTGAGCCCCCCTCTGGTAACATGGTGTACCTTCTAAATGGTCAAAAATCTGGTGGGTGTGGCTTGACAATTTTAATGCCATGAGATGAAAAAGGATGAAAATCACTGTATTAGAGGAACAAAACAAGTTCCCAGCCATTCTAGTGTCAGCTTTATATACATCAGTATTTGTTTATACAAATATAGATATGAACATAAACTAGAAGATAACCACAAATATTTAATCATGTAGATGAATAAATAATCATGTCTGATCATGTTTCTATATCAAATCAGAAGCTTTAAACCTCCCTGCTAGCCAAGCAGAAGGGAAGAGGGAGCCTCTGAGTCCAAGGTTTGCATCTAATCAAGCATATAACCATGTTTTAGCATTGCGCGTTCTATTTATGGGCTTCTGTGTTGCATCCGAATCTGTGTCACATTTTGTAATATGAAGCCCTGCTATTAATTTGTCAGAAGACACAGTCAAATCACATGTAATCAACATGTGTGTCATGGCATGGGAGACAAGTTCAGGCGAGGGGAAGTTATTGCTTTGTTTCATATTTATGCTCTCATTAGATACGGAGAGATACAAAGAGAATAGTGAGCCACAGGTGAACTTCAGCAAATACTTAGTTCAAGTCAGTTTGGGATTGCTTTCCAAAAAAAGATACAAATAATTAAAAATACAATGACAGATATTTATTTAAAAGATTTATATACCACTGTTCTCGTACTCAACATCAAAGTAAAACATGTAGAAGATAAAACATCTGAATAAAAATATTTAACAATTAAACACTTAAAATTAAAAATATAAGAGTAGATTCAAATATAAAACAGCTATTTCATAATATAAAAGCAGCAACAGAAATTTAAAAAGAGGAACTCTAGATACAAGGAAACTAGTAGGCAGAGATTTAATCAGTAGGTGGAAATTAACATTTTGTGAGGAAACAAAGAACCCACACTGTAATCTTAAGTACAGGGTGGCCAACCTGCAGCACAAGATGTGCCACTTTTTATGTAGAAAATCTTGAACATGTCACTCCACTTTAATGTCTTTTTTTTTTTTTAGTGATTATCAAGCTAGCTAAATAGAGCCTCCAAGTTCAAGAGCAGTATGTCTCCAAGTACCAGATGGTACGGAGCAAAAAACATGAGAATGCTGTTGCTTATTTGTGGCTTTCCAAAGACACCTGGCTGACTGCTGATGAGGCCAGAAAGACAGCTTGCATGGACCTTTAGTCTGGCCTTGTGGAACCCATTCCAAAGTCTATATAACATGTATTCACTCCCCTTCTGCACAGCCCAGCCCCCCTCTGCTTGCTCACTTTCTTGTTATCAAAGATGATAACTTAGCCAGGACCTCTTTGTGACTGATTTTCTCAAAGATAGTATCTCCACACAGCTGGGCCATCTGGCCTTTGCTGATCTCATTGGTCATCTCTGCGCTGTCCCGCTTGTCCCCTGCTGCCTTCCACAGCCCACCCCAAGACTTCTTGGGTAAGCAAGTGACATGCCTGTTAGTGAAATGCAGCTCTCTAGCATTTGCCCTATGGACTTTCTCTCCTATTCAAAATTCTTTTCTTACCTTACTGCCTGTTTTTCAGTCAAAGCAAGTCAAGCACAGTAGGTGTGGCCACCCTTAGTGTGCACACTGCAGCATTAGAAACTTGAAGGTTTGTTGTGTAAGAAGTAGCAAAGAAAGCAAGCAAACTGTAAACTGCAGTTTTCTTTCTTTGCCATTTTTTGTAATAATTCTTTGTTATCATTTAAAAGTTTTTCAAAAATATATGGCAACTTCATGCATGCCAATCAGAAAGAGTCAGTGTGCCACTAGTAGCATTTGTGCTGCAGGTTGGCCACCCTTGCTTTAGAACATTATTTTTTCCCACCCGGGGGTCAAATTCTAACCTGTAACTACTGCCACAATTTCCATTAGTTTCAAAGCTGAAGAAAACATTATGCATACTAAAATAATATTTATAAGGTTGAGACTACCACAATATCTGCCCCTTACAAGTAATAATAAAATATTCAGGTAAACCTGATCAACATACATTGCAATTATTTCATTTGCCTGGATAAATCTGAAGTGTTGTGATGATGGGAGGAGGGGCCACAGCTCAGCAGTACAGTACAAGGTTCATCCCTGTCCATACCAGTCAGGACTGAGAACCCTGAGGACTGAAACCCTAGAAAGCCAAAGCAAGCCACAGTGGACAATACTGGACTAATGGTCTGACTGAGTATAAGACAGTTTAATATGTTGGATGGGGACACATTATTTATTAGCTGCTGCTATTACTTTACAACACCTTGCCATTTAGTATTTTAACAGAATATTATACACCCATTTTCCAGTTATACTTAATGCTGCTTTGAACTTCAGAGCTGTCTTCACCTGTCAGTGAATAAGATGATGTAATCATGAGAACACCTTTATGGTTAGATTTCAGTTGGGTCATGGCAATTGATGACATTTAGAAGGTGTTCCACATTCTGTGGTTTACTTTCAGACATAGGTTTCGTAACGTTTTGAAAGCGTCCTTCTTTGGAATAGCCTACAGAAAAAAAAAACACAAATAAGTATTTTTTTGATTTTTACATTTCAGGCAACACACTCACGTATGCACTCAAGCACAATAATTTACCTCTCCTTCAGGTTCTCTAGGTACAGGTGGTTCTTCCATTGCAAATTGGTAAACCAGGTTCAAAGATGGAAACGGTAACACGTCATCCTCATAACGCCTACATTTTTGCTTCTTCTTCATAGGTGCCTGTGGTAGGCTTTGAGAATCAGTGGGTCTGTCTGGGGTCTCCGGCTCATCGCAGCTCTCCATCTTGAACAGCTTGCGAACGTAGTTTTGAGAATCCGCGGGTCTGACCGGGGTCTCCCCCCCCCCCCTCAGAAGGCAGCACCTTCTCCTTCTCTTCTTCGGGGCTCTCCATCTTGGTCAATTCCCTAGCAGGGAATTCGCACTCCAACTGGGGAGTCTCGGTCCCAGAAGGCGAAGCGGGTGAGCTTTTCAGAGGGGAGGCCATGGCTGCATCAGGCTGATCGGCTTTCTCCCTCCCCCCGAAGGCCAGGGCCTTAAAATACAGAGGACATGCCCAGGCCTGTTCCCATTCCCTATTGGTCCCTGCGGTGGTCCGAGAACTACAAATTCCATTCCTATTGGTCAACAGTGATGGGACGAGCTGTTTGAGGGGGTCACATGAACCCCTTTCCAACGCTTTATTGGGGGGCTCCTTTTCCCACCAAACCAAATGTCGGGGTGCTACAAAACCCCTCTCTAGTGGTCGGCGGTAATGGGGCGAGTTGTTTGAGGGGTCACATGAACCCCTTTCCAACACTTTATTGGGGGGCTCCTTTTCCCACCAAACCAAATGTCGGGGTGCTACAAAACCCCTCTCTAGTGGTCGAGGGGAACGGGGAAAGTTGTTTGAGGGGTCACATGAACCCCTTTCCCACACTTCCTTGGGGGGGCTCCTTTTCCCGCCAAACCAAACGTCGGGGTGCTACAAAACCGCTCTCTAGTGGTCGATGGTAATGGGAGAGTTGTTTGAGGGGTCACATGAACCCCTTTCCAACACTTTTTGGGGGGCTCCTTTTCCCACCAAACCAAATGTCGGGGTGCTACAAAACCTCTCCCTAGTGGTCGACGGTCTTGAGGGGAGTTGTTTGAGGGGTCACTTGAACCCCTTAGGGGGCAGGATTTCTGGTAAAAAGGGGCGGGACTTTCAGATGTCAAAATAGTTTGACATAAGGTATGTACTTCCTACTACTCTCCTTCTCTCTGATGCAGCAATGCCAAAATGGCTACCACTGCATCTTGTGGTGGGGGTAGTTACAGAGGTTTCCTCTAGATCAGGGGTGTCCAAAGTTTTTGGCAGGAGGGCCACATCATCTCTCTGACACTGTGTCAGGGGCTGGGGAAAAAAGAATTAATTTACATTTCAAATTTGAATAAATTTACATACATTTACATAAATGAATATATTAAAGATGAACCTATATGAATGAATGAAGGTCTTCCAATAGCTGAGGCCTATAAAAGGTCTTTCGCAAAGAAAGGCTGGTCTTTCCTTTGCTGCCACTACTGCATGACAGATGTGAAACAGCAAGCAGTGGAGGGAGCCCTCACCCCACAGCTCATACAAGAGGTCAAACAGTCGCCCTCAAGCTGAGAGCAGTTACATTGGGCCAGTGTGGGCTCCAGCAAATCTCCAGAGAGTCAGACTGGGGGCTCCCTGAGGGCTGCATTGGGAGTCCTTGAGGACCAGGGTTTGGGCACCCCTGCTCTAGATAAGAGAACATTTGTTCCTTTATTAGGGGTAAGCCTCCACAGTGCGGAGGTGTCTACTTGGACATGTGTGTGTGAATTTGTTGGCACAGGTCTGCATGGGCCCGTGCTGTGGGATCACGTTTGGGAAGGGGGTTTGGCTTTGGTGGCTGCTACTGCCTGTCCCGCTTTCCCTGCCACCTTACCTGCCTTGACAGGTGGCTGGTGATCCTCTGGTGCATAGGGAAGGCTTTGGCCTTTGCACCAGTGCTCCACCAGTGCATCACTGTGCATGCTGCTGGTGTGCTTATAAAAAGCCATAAGGCAGTCTTAAATACATAAACCAGACATAGGACTGAGTCATAAACAGATATCTAGGCACTGACAGCCCAATCCTATCCAACTTTCCAGCACTGGTGCATCCACAATGTAGCCCTGAGGTAAGGGAACAAATGTTCCCATACCTTTTGGAGGCCTCTGTGGCATAGCTGCACCAGCATTGGAAAATTGAATAGGATTTGGCCCTGATTCAGTATTCACAGGACACACAAGCTACATCGGGAATGTACTATCCCTGCTTTAGACTATGAGGGCACAATACTGATCAAGTCTACTCAGAAGTAAGTCCTATTTTGTTCAATGGGGCTTACTCTCAGGAAAGTGTGGTTAGGATTGCAGCCTGAGATTAAACAAGATTTGCATTGATGGCACAGTTGAAGTAAAGAATTGCTGCAGAAGGCTTACCTTTTATTTATTACATGTGTGTCCTCCTTTTGTCTCATTACAGAACTCAAGGTGGTATGCATAGGATTCCAAGGTGGTTTCTTATCCAGGCACTGACCAACTCTAGATTGGCTTTGCTTCAGGAAGGTGGCTACATCACATACCCTCAGACCACACTCTGGAACACAACCTTGAACTTTTGGAGGGCCAGAGGCAGACAGAGAAGACACCCAGGTTCTGGTTTGTCAGTGTCAGTTTACCACTTGATTCTGCTGAACATATGAAGCTCTTCCTGGATTCTTCTTCAGGATTCATATGTTCAGCATCCTTTCTCAATACTCCCTGAGAAAGAAAATCCTTACACATAAAGGAACACCATATCAAACTGAAGATCCCAACCCTCCAACTTATTTGTAGGTCTTTATTCAGGAAGGAGTTTGCAAGTTTTCCCAAAAACTTTACAAAGAGGGCAAATTTTTCATTTTATGAGGACAAATGCTTGTTCATTTGCTGCAGTCTGCAATTCAGACACATTGCAGCAGAATGTTGTAATCCAAAATGCAAACAGATTAGAAAAAAAATGCAATTTTTGACTTCAGAATGGTCCTATTTCTCAGGGAATGTCTTCACAATCTGCATAGATGGATGGAACATCATCACAATTTTTGCCTGGACAACCATCCATATTAACTGCCGCTGGCATTTCTGGCAGAATAAGGATGACTACGCAAGTCTAGAATGTCAACACTTTTTATATTAAACCAGCTGATGGGAAAAAAGGGAAGAGAAAGACTCCAGGCATCACTAAATTACATCATAAATTACATGATTACTGGTAGGTTGTTTTTCCTGTATCTTTTTTTTTTTAATACTGGTAGTATGCTCATTGTGGCTCACTATTTTAAAACTAGATTGTTCTGCAACATTACAGAACTTTATTTACATTGTCCTACAAGCAGCAGAACAGGTACCAATACTTTAATGGACAAATAATTCCATCCAGTGGTTTGCTGCAAGCCAAAGTATGCATGGAGCTTAATCTCCTATAAGTGTTTCCCCTCACTTCAGTGGAGTGAAAGTTCTGGGCACACACAAAAATGTGTGGGCATATTCTTGATTGAAATGAATGGAAAGTACATACATGCAGAAGCACCATGCGTGCATTGGGAAACTCATCCTGCTCTGGGCCGGAATGAAAAATGTTGCTCATTTTAAATTGTGTGTTACAATACAACAGCCCAATCCTATTGGGCTGCCCTGCTACAGCACATGCAAAAGGTGACTCCGGCAGTGCTGCTAGAGCACCAGGGAGAAGGCCAGAACCTTCTTGTGTGTGCTGGTGGACTGGAGAAGGCCCGCCAACACAGGTAGGATGGTGGAATGGGAAGAGCAGAATAGGGACGGCGTGGCAGAATGGAAGGTGATGGGGCAGGGGTGGGTAAATTGGGTCTGTGAAGGGGGTGGGTTTGGCAGCAGTGATGGCTGCTGAATCCTAACCCCCTTCTTGGGCTTGATACACCTTCACAGGTTGCTGCAGACTTGCACCAGCGATATCGCTGGCACAGGTCCAAGTTGACCCACTGGGCTTGCAGGGGCTTACCCCAGGGGAAGCGAACAAATGTTCCCTTGCCCCAAGGAGGCCTCCAGAGGCCAAAACTCCCCTGTGTGATTCAGTGGTGCTGCCACATTGCTGCTCACTGAGTTAGGTAGGGTTGGGCAGTAGGTGTTTAAATTGTCCATTGCTTTTGTTGTGGCTTTCTCTACATTAGCTGTGTGAATAAAATTCAATAGAATGGGAGTGGACAGAGAGTGAACAGTACTACGGTAAATAAACACAGTAGTCACATTACTTGCTGCAACCAACATTAAAAGGAGATTAAAGCTGAGGGTCTAAAATGACTTGAGAGCCTCCTCTTCAAAAACACACAAAAATGAAGTTTACACACTTCATCTCTAGTCGTTTATTTGGGGAGTATGTGCTGCTTCAGAGGGTGCCTTTAAAGAAGCGGCTATCAGGAAGAGTATTAGACCTTTAGCTAAATGCCTCCTAAAAGACCCTGAGTGCAATGGGACACAGGGCACTTTCATAGGAAGATAGCCTCTGCCTGCCGCACAGTCATCAACAGTGGCAGCACCATGCCTCCTGCTCTTTAAACAGCCCCACTCATTCTCTTGTTGGCTTGCATGCCTGGAACTGTCTCCCAGAGCACCTCTGTGGTGCTGGCTTTCTTGTTTCCTTTGTATCCATCAACAACCTTCATCTTTTCCATGAGGATCTTGACCTACAACCCAATCCTAATCAGTCCCAATGCAGCAGGGCCAGTGTGGCCATGCTGCATCCTATGAGCAGACTGGAGGTCTCCTTGAGGTAAGGGGTCATTTTTCTTCTTGCCCTGGGGAAAATCCCAGCCTGCACAATGGGTTTACTTGGACCTGCATCTGCTAAATAGTTGGTGCAAATCCAAGTTGAGCCATGTCAAGATTTCAGGTCCAGGGAGGGGGATAGGATAGTGTTTGTGGCTGCCACCACTCCCCACCTCCTGCTCCTGAGTATTGGCAACCTTCAGTCTTGAAAGACTATGGTATCGCGCTCTGAAAGGTGGTTCTGACACAGCGTCTAGTGTGGCTGAAAAGGCCAATCCGGGAGTGACAATCCCTTCCACACCGGGAGCAAGTGCAGTCTGTCGCTGGTCTGTCTCCCTGGCTATGGGCCTTCCCTCTTTGCCTCTTTGCCTCAGACTGTTGGCAAAGTGTCTCTTCAAACTGGGAAAGGCCATGCTGCACAGCCTGCCTCCAAGCGGGCCGCTCAGAGGCCAGGGTTTCCCACTTGTTGAGGTCCATCCTGCTCCTAGGAAGGTGAATAGGAATAGGAATAGGAAGGTGCATATTCCTCCTTGCATTGGCAGAATAGCACAAGCCTTCCTACTGGTGCCCCTATCTTCTGCACTGTCACAATGTGCTGTATGGTATGTTTGCAACAGTGTGCACCATTTGTTTCTTAGTGCAGCAAACACTTTGTGATCATAGCACAAAGATTTGTTACCCAGCAAAGAGTAACACCTGAATGTAGGGAGGCATTCTTAATATCCTCAGAAGGAAGTGAACACCGAAGTTCAGTGTGACTTTTTCTCAGGTAAATACAGGTTAACCCTTTCCCTCCTTACGCGCTATTTCCCTGTTAAAATCCCCTACATGCTATTTCCGATACATGTTACAATCACCCTCCCACCCTGAAACTGTTTGGTCCATAGGAAAAAATCTTCAGGTTGTTTACCCTCCCACAGTGCCATGATTCCCATCAAAATTGGAGCTGCTCACCCCAGGGCCACTTTAAAACCAAAAAGCAAAAACATGAGAAGATTCAATCACTTCTCTTGTGTGTAATTTGTCCCCAAACTACTAGAATCCAACATCCCACCCTACCCTCAAGTCTTTCATTTCAGAATTACAAAGCAAGAGAATCTGGGTCTTGAAGTCTAGTGAGCCATCATTACTCACAAGGAAGTAAGCAGTCAGTTCTTCCAAGGTTTTAACATAAAAGTGGCAGTGTTTTGTAACATATCAATGCAGCAGAATCCAAACATGTAATTTAAAGCGCATTGAAAGTGCTTTGAGTCATGGGCTCCCAACAAACTACCATATGATTTAATTATCCCTCACCACAACCGCAGAATCTAGGTAAACATGAACAACTATTTTCTGTTTCACATGCTCAGCAGTTGGATCACCTATTATTATACCTTCAGGTGCACTGCTGAAGTATATTCTGTATTAATATATTTATATTCTTCAATTCTCAGCAGTAGAGCACTCTATTTCCTCATCTCATTCATCTTCTTAACAGCATGTGGCTGCCAACCCACATTTCCATTTATCTGGTGGAGAACTAAGAATGGCCCAGCTGGATCAGGCCATAGGCCCCTCTAGTTCAGCTTCTTATATCTCACAGTGACCCACCAAATGCCCCAGGGAGCACACCTGATAACAAGAGACCTGCATCCTGGTGCCCTCCCTTGCTTCTGGCATTCCAACATAGCCCATTTCTAAAATCAGGAGGTTGCACATACACATCATGGCTTGTAACCTGTGATGGATTTTTCCTCCAGAAATTTGTCTAATCTCCTCTTAAAGGCATCTAGGCCATATGCCATCACCACATCCTGTGGCAAGGAGTTCCACAGACCAACTACACGCTGAGTAAAGAAATATTTTCTTTTGCCTGTCCTAACTCTCCCAACACTCAATTTTAGTGGATGTCCCCTGGTTCTGTTGTTGTGTGAGAGGGGAAAGAGCATCTCTATATCCACTCTATCCTTCTCATGCATATTTTTGTATGTCTCAATATTCTCAATATTCTCCCCCCTCAGGCACCTCTTTTCTAGGCCAAAGAGGCCCAAATGCTGCAGCCTTTTCTCATAAGGAAGGTGCTCCAGCCCAGTAATCATTTTAGTCACTCTCTTTTGCACCTTTTCCATTTCCACTATGTTCTTTTTGAGATGTGGCAACCAGAACTGGACGCAATACTCCAGGTGTGGCCTTACCATTGATTTATACAACGGCATTATAATATTAGCCGTTTTGTTCTCAATACCTTTTCTAATGATCCCAAGCATAGAATTGGCCTTCTTCACTGCTGCCGCACATTGGGTTGACACTTTCATCAACTTGTCCACCACCACCCCAAGATCTCTCTCCTGATCTGTCAGACAGCTCAGAACCCTTTAGCCTATATGTGAAGTTTTGATTTTTTGCCCCAATGTGCATGATTTTACACTTACTTACTTTACACTTACTTACATTGAAATGCATCTGCCATTTTGCTGCCCATTCTGCCAGTTTGGAGAGATTCTTCTGGAGCTCCTTAGACATAGTGGATACGGAAAAAGACATAGTGGAAATGGAAAAGGTGCAAAAGAGAGCGACTAAGATGATTATGGGGCTGGGGCACCTTCCTTATGAGGAAAGGCTACGGCGTTTGGGCCTCTTCAGCCTAGAAAAGAGACGCTTGAGGGGGGACATGATTGAGACATACAAAATTATGCAGGGAATGGACAGAGTGGATAGGGAGATGCTCTTTACACTCTCACATAATACCAGAACCAGGGGACATCCACTAAAATTGAGTGTTGGGCAGGTTAGGACAGGCAAAAGAAAATATTTCTTTACTCAGCGTGTGGTCGGTCTGTGGAACTCCTTGCCACAGGATGTGGTGCTGGCGTCTAGCCTAGACGCCTTTAAAAAGGGATTGGACAAGTTTCTGGAGGAAAAATCCATTATGGGGTACAAGCCATGATGTGTATGCGCAACCTCCTGATTTTAGAAATGGGTTATGCCAGATGCAGGGGAGGGCACCAGGATGAGGTCTCTTGTTATCTGGTGTGCTCCCTGGGGCATTTGGTGGGCCACTGTGAGATACAGGAAGCTGGACTAGATGGGCCTATGGCCTGATCCAGTGGGGCTGTTCTTATGTTCTTATGTTCTCCTTACAATTGCTTCTGGTCTTCACCACTTGGAAAAGTTTGGTGTTGTCTGCAAACTTAGCCACCTCGCTGCTCAACCCTGTATCCAGGTTATTTATGAGAGATATGTTGAGAGATAGAGTGCAGCCAAAGAATTAAAGTCTAAACTATACATCTCTGTGGTGATTGCTGGGAAAGAAACCTTGGTGCTGGTGCCTCTTTCCTTTCCACTGATCTATGTCTGGGTGAAAATCAGTAGACTCCACTACCAGCATGAGGACTAAGCCATGCAGAAATAAAAATGTCCTCAGATGGCTCCCTCCCAGTCACATGGGGAATTCTTCCAAAACCTGGCCAACAGTGTGTAGCCCAGTGGTTCTCAAACTGTGGGTCCATGGCCCACCAGTGGGTCACTACACAATTTTTGGTGGTTCATGAAACTGACAGGGCAGATTAGGCTATGTGCATCAATGGTAAACAACCTGCCTCTTGTAGGGGGGAGCACTGCTGCCCAATCACCATTATAGTTAGAGGCTTGAGGGACTGCTATAGATAAACTTTTTTTTAGGTGGGTCCAGATGCTGAAAAGTTTGAGAATCATTGGTGTAGCATAGCCCATGGTCAAGACGACCTGCACAAGGCTCTATTCAATCAACCACAAACAGGTAAAGAGTTAAAATGTAGATAGCATTTATTAAAAATACAAAGAAGAAGCTGAATAATACAAAGTGGAAAGAATAAAACAAACATGCTTGGGCCATGGCTTTGACATTAGTGGTGCCCAGGGTGTGGATCATAGCAAAAATACAGTCAATTCTTGTTGACCATTAGGGTTAGGTTCCTGGAAAACCTTGTGGTTACTGAAACCACAGTAACCACACTCATTACTCCTACGGGGAAGATGGAATTAGATTCCTGTGGACCCTCTTCACTGTATCAGTGGTTCTCAGACATTCATCACTGGAACTAATCTGCTGCTTTCCAGGCAAACCTGGAAGTCACCCAAAGACTCAGGAGGGCATGGATCAACAACAGCTCTATATGTTTAAGTGCCTGCTGGCTCAAAGCTGTGGGACTGCATTTGGACATTCAGGAAGTCAGTTCCTACTTTCTGATTTCCCTGACTTTTTTGTCACTATTTCCTAGTGTTTGGTCTATTGATTGTTCATGCTAGGGAAATGGCAAATGTTTCCTACTCATCAAAAGAACTTGGTTAATGACCTTGGTTAGAACTTACAGTTGGTGGAGGACCCCAAAGGTAAGAGCCTACTCTACTGCACAGGGTTGCTGTGAGGGCAAGAGGAGGGAAGGAACCATGTACATAATACACAACCCTGAGCTCCTTGGAGATTGTATGAAAATGTGAAAAATAAAACATTTCAATGTCATCAGATGTAGCTGTGGCTCAGACGCAGGGTGTATGTGTGGAAGTTGCTGCTAGCCTTATGTGATGAGACTTCTTGACATTGGATTAACTTCTGGTCAGCATCTAGGCAGTGTTAGTAGTCTCTCTACTGAGCATATGCCCTGAGTTTTGTGCAGGATTGTGCATGTTTGTTGCAGAGTGGAGTTTTTTGTTGCAGAGTGGGGTGTTTATGGTGGAGGGAAGCACTTCACACATAGTTATGCCTGGTCTGTGGCTAGTAATTTGCTGCAGAAAGGGGTTTGTCTACCCTGTGGTGTGGGCAGAGGTGCATCTAATGCCGCCAGAGCCTTGGACATTGACATTGCATGACATAGTGACATCACTTCTGAGTTCTCCCAGAGAAGGAGGAGACACTGGTGGCAGTTGTTTCACAATCTGGCTGCTGATCTGTTCCTTCTCCTATGGGGGCTTCCCCTGGAAGAGGCACCCCCATTAAGTGGGAGCCTCCACAGGAGAAGGAATGGGGGTGGCAGCCAGATTGCAAAGTGGCCACCACCAGTTGCTGCCTCCTCCTCCAGAGAATCCAGACATCATGGCACTGGTAGAAGTATAGCAGGTGCCCCCTCAGACTCTGCCCTTCTTATGCCTCTGGGTCGTGGGGATAGGATTTGGCACTATTGCACCCGTGGCGCTCTGCCTGTGTCACATCAACATAATGCCCAAGAAACCCCCACAGAATGCCTCCCAGTGCCAATGGAGTTTCACTAGTGGCTGGCCTGTGTCAGGCTTGTGTTGGTGCAGGTTTTTAGGCACACTGCATGGTGTTAGGGTTGTGTTCATCAGCAGAAGCTGTCTTCCACTGGCAGAGCTCTTGTGTTGGTGGGTCATGTTTTGTGCCATGAATAGGATTGGGCCCTATGTTATGTAAATATTACTGTCCTCTCTCACAAAGTTAGTCTCTCCACTAAGCATGTCATCCTAGCATATGGCTCAAGAAGAAGAGGACCTTTGTTAGGCAGTCACAATCATCAGTCCAGACAGGCCCCTGAAGGCCATCTGGCCATCTCTGTTATGTGTCAGTGCAAACAACTGCTGGAGGGTGAGGAGGGCCTTTCTATTCCTGGAGCTGTCTCCAAGCAGATCAAGGTCTCCGTTTACCTTTCATTGGTGCCTCAGAGCAGAAGGCAAACACTTGATTGCTTTGCATGAAGCTGAGTTGTTTTGACAAGTTGGGGCTGAAAAGGGTCTTGGCTACTCCCAAAGAGGAAAAAGGCTAAGTGTAAACTGGCAGAATGAATTGGCAGCAGTAGCAGTGGTGGCCCCATTTATGCTGACACCCATTTAAACTGCACAGCCCTTTGAATATTTGCTTTACAGTTTACACTAACAGGTTTGAGCCTCAGTCCTTGCCAAGCCAATCAACTGGACTAACAGCATAAACTGTCAAAGTTTCTTTGTGTTCCTGAAACCCTGACAGCATTTGCCATTACTTGGTCTAATTGTTTGTTTAATCATGAGAGACTGAGGTTTGTAAAACCTCCACAGAACCTGATACAGATTATTCAGGAAGGAGCACAAGGTTTCTTTGTGTTCCTCCAAAAAGAAACAGGGAAATAAAAACTATATCCCTTCAAGTATTTCAGGAGCCTGCATTTAAGAGAGACGGGTCTGGAAAGTCTTAAAAGGCTTGGCGGCAGGCAACTGTGCTTCTTGCACAAGTGGAAGAACTGGTCTCATTTGTGCTGCCCAGTTAACACTCACAGTTTCTACAAGAGAGCAATAGAGGTCAGCAAACACAGCTAAAAAAAAAAAAAAAAAGAGATTACCTCCTTTCCCACATAGATATTGATATTGGAATAGTGTCATCCAGGACCAGTGTGCTATGACACGGGTGTCCAAACATTTTGGCAGGAGGGCTACATCATCTCTCTGACACTGTGTTGGGGGCCGGGGGAAAAAAGAATTAATTTACATTTAAAATTTGAATCAATTTACATAAATGAATATATTAGGGGTGGTACTTATATGAATGAATGAAGGTCTCACAATAGCTCAAGGCCTATAAAAGACCTTGCACAAAGCAAGACCAGCCTTTCCTTCATTGCCACTTCTGCATCACAGACATGAAACAGCAAGTAGTGGAGGGAGCCCATGTCCCATCGCTCAGGTGAGAGGTCGAACAGTCGTCCTCATGCTGAGAGTAGTTGCGTCGGGCCAGCACGGGCTCCAGTAAGTCTCTGGAGGACCAGAGGCTCACTGGACACTGGGGGCTCCCCGAGAGCTGGATTGGGAGCCCCCAAGGGCCGCAACTGGCCCCCAGGCTGGGGTTTGGGCACCCCTGTGCTATGAGAACAGCCAAGAAATTCTTCATGTGCTAATTCCATATAAAACTTTGTTTCTGGCACAAAATTTGGACTTCTGACAATGTAAACTTTAACAGCAAAGTTTCTGGCTCTCATGGTTTGGAATTAATTTGAAAATGGATTCTTTACAGTGATCTCCAGTCTTTTTCTTGGGCTTCCAAATATGTACCCTCCCTATTGCCTCCCTGCCCCAATTCTCCTTTCCAGCCATCAGGCCAAGCACATCAGATGCTCCCCACCAATGTTCAAAACCTGAAAGTCTGAACTAGTGCTGCACTTGATATTTTTGGGCACAATGTAAGAACTGTCGCGCTCATAACTAGATGTGTACATTAAAAAGAAATGCACACATCTATGTATCCAATAGCACAAGTGCTCACAGCTCCTCAGTGGAATAAACACAATTCAAATGAATATTCCTGCTTCTAGCAAAGATGCTTAAAGGGATGGGTGTGCCATCATATGTTCAGCACCGAGAGCAATACTGGAGTGGCATCATACTGTTTTCAAACAAGGTCAAGCAAAGTCTGACTGTGGCCTCCTTTTCCTCCCCTCAAGGGGAGTATCTCAACATCAAAAGGATTTGTGTAGGCCATACTAGGAGATGAGAGCTGACAGAGGAGTGCTTTTTGATGCAGAGGTTTATTTTGCCAGTGTCTCACAGTGGGAACATAAAAGTAGCAGGGAAGGGGTTGTTCTATCACCACTGCTGTCTCCATTAGTCCAAAATCCATTCTGTTAAGTAGCGGTTTGCCTTCTGATCCCTGAGAATGGGTGGCTGGGGAATCTTAAGGCCCAGCCCATCTGTCACTACAGGAGGAAACTGGGGTTCTGGGCTAAGTCCACCAAGCCTCAGAGAAGAGTCAGCCTTCTGGCTCATCCTAGTGCTAACCAGAGTTCTGTGGGTCCATGGACCCTTGGTTGCCTGTGGGACTCTGCCCAAATTCTTCTTCCTCCTTTTGTACTGCCCAACATCACCTCTGTCCTTGGCTGGCTTGTGCCCTTTATCTTCATTTCCCTCGCATTTTTTTCTCTTGCATGCTCTCACCCCTATCAAGTTGCCCTGCCCCTCCCCATGCCCCCTTTCTCTTCCCCTTTGTCTTTCATGTTGTTCCCTCTTGACACATACTCCTGCCTCTTCCCTTGCTTCTGGTTTTCACCTCTTGTTTGCTAGTCTCCCTTCTCCTGCTTCTTGTTCCCTCATTTCCTTTCTCTGCTCCTTATCTTCTGCTCCATCTCTCTCTGCTCCTCTCCCCCTCCAATCCTTTACTTTATCCAGCTCTTCCTGTAAGCTAGTACCAGGGCATCCACCCTAATTCCAATGGACTGCTATCATCTATGCTGCTTCCCACAACTGAGACAGTGTCTTACTTGGCAATGTTATCATTAAGTGCCATTGTGCTCTACCATCTGCTGTTACTCCGCATCCACAGAGCCACAGTCTGCCATGGGGTCAACAGCTGACAATGACCAACAGTCTTGAAGCACTGATGTACTCAAGCTGGCCCTTTTCTTCAGTTCTATTTACTGTTTCTATTACCAACTGCTACAAACTACATTATGTGTGCTTAGATATTCTTTCAGTTCATTTTTGCTCACTGTGAACGCAGTGAGCACAGAGGGGGTTTGCCTAGATAACTTCTTGGTGTCTGGTTTGCAGATAGGCTCAATCTGTGAATATGTTTTGTTGATTTACTTTGCATTTCCTTTCAGATGTAACAAGGAATCAATTAGAGGTGTTTTATTATCTCAAAAACTCATATTTCATTTATTGTTCTGGATAGAGAGGTTAGCGTTGATGATCCACCAATCCTTGTGTGCAGCAGAGTGCATGAAGCTCACCAGTCACTGCTCTCAGCTGGAAGTCACTTATTGGCACAGAGCAAGTTTGCCTAGATTCAGTTTCTTACCTCCGCAAGCAGAAGATAGGAACAGATCATTTCTATCCAATCAAGTAAAGGTCACCACTTTAGTATCTCTGGGTGCTGGATCCTCCTTCCCAGTATTACCTTTAATGATTGCCTACATGGATAATGATAGCCCTGTGACTCTGTGAAGCAAATGTGAAATTGTGATAAAATACTTAAAGAGAATCCAGTCTCAGTGAGAAGTAATTTGATACCAAAGCTCTAGGGAAAATGCTTTCTCTACGGCTGATGGGATGATTTGCTATCAGGATACACTGTGTCTGTCTTAGGAAGCTGCCTGATACAGAATTAGACCATTGTCCCATTTAGGTCATTACTGTCAACACAGACTGGAAGCAGCTCTCCAGCGTTTCAGGTAAGAGTTTTTCTCTGCCCCACCCGGAGATGCCAGGGACTGAACATAGGACACTTGCAAAGTGCTCTATCACCAAGCTGCAGCCCTCTTGCTATGATTCATACTAGCCTGGGTTTCTCATGCGCTTGAAAGTATGAGTAAAACATACACATATGTTTGTGAGAGGCCCAGGCAGGCACATAGCTCGCTTAGCTAATGACTTTCAGCTACCAATTTCACAAGAAAAATGTATTATGGAAATATTTGTCCCGCAGCATGCAAGTTGGCTTGTGCCCAAAAGAGAAATGCAGCCCTGAGCCAAAGGAACATTTGTTCCCTCACTCTGAGGAGACCTTCATGATTGCCCACCCCCCTGCAGGAATGGTCCTTCTGCAGAGTAGTGCTCTGTTAAGGACAGCTCCCTCCATTCTTGGAAGGACCATTCCACTCACATGAAGACCTCTAGCACATGCCACAAAATGGTAGGGGACAAGCCTTTACTTGTAATCAAGAATTTCTCTCTTGGGCACAGGCCAACTTGCTTGTGCAGGCATGAAGAGAGTCTGTGCAGAATTCCAATTTAAGCACCATATTTGTAACCTAGCATCTGACACCCCCCCCCCCCAATACTATTGTAATGGAACACTAGCCAGCTGGGATTTATTATTTTATGTATTTTTTCCATTTTCTAATAGAACATTGAAACTGAAAATCAATTTTGGGTTGACAGCAATGAATAGCTGCAATTCTTGAAGTGTCTGTACCATGATGCAATTCCTACCATAGGCAGTGGTACTACTTCACTGCTAACAGTTCAGGTTCTGCATAGTGATGTGGCTGAGTGATGAGAATTTGGGCGATATCATTTTATACCAAATTCTATAGCCATGAGTATGAAAACATCAGCAAAGCAATTACAAACATCGGCAAACAATGTGCCTGGATTTTTGAGTTTGCACTGCAGGATTGCTGTTAATTAGCAGACAGCTAAGCAGCACTCCAAGTGTTATTTTAGATAATATTTTCACATCAAGATGTTGACTTATGATCAAGTGTGTGTGAGTGGGTTGGGTGGCATCACTAAATATTAGCTCTTAGTACATCACTCTGGTTGAATACATGATAAGGCAAATCAATTGTGACAGAAGAAACTAGAAAATTAATCCAATCCTATATGAATTTAAAAGAGACAAGCTCTAGTTAATTTGACAACATGAAAAGAACCAGATTAGATTTCAAATTAATTTTAACCATATAATTGCCTCCATATCCAACAATGAATATGTATGAGAATTATTGACAAGTATCATGTTAAAAAGCTATGTTCAAAGGCTAAAGTTGGAGTGAAAAGTCTGAAGTGCAAGTGCAGCTAACATGGTATGATCATGTTATGATCTTTGCTGATGCAGTGACTCTTTCTTTGGAAGCAGTGACTGTCCTAGACCCAAGCATAAGTGCTTCTGTTTTTTGGTCTGTGACTCCTGCTCAGCTCAGATCTCAGTCTCTGGCCTAGCCCTACTATTGTGAAAATCCCCTTTAGTTATTTTATATCTGGTTATGTTACTAAAACATCACGTGGGCCACACTTCTCCCAGCACACTTTTCCAAAAAACTCTGGTCAAGTCACAAGCTCATGGTTACAAAATTCACCTCCCTAGGAAGAAGTCTGGCATAGTAAATCATTGTTTAAGTGTCTCCTATTCATTGTATATATTGTATTGTTTTAAGTAATCAATGTTTAAAACATTGTTTAAACATGCTAGGAAGCCAGCCATTAGACCCCACTGAATTTTGCTGATAAGGGACATCCTGACTCCAAACACCCTGCTGGTGGTAGTAAGCAAGCTGCCCTTTGGCTCAGACAGCCAGCAAACCCCTTTTTAAAAGAGGGCTTCTGCCACATGCTTGCTCTCTCTGGCTCCCCCTCCAAGGACACCACACATCTGTGTTGTGTCAGAGGGTCCTCCACACAGGACTCCCCCCCCCCCCATCCAACTGCTCTACAGGACAGGTAACTATCTGGTGCCTGAAACTTTCCCTTCTCCCCCCCCCTTTTTCTCCCCTTCTCTCCCCATCTTTAGTTAGCAACTGGGTTTGGCAGATCAGGGACCCCTAAAATCCTTCCCTACAACCTTTCCCTTTTCTAATTTCCTCGGATGCACCAAATACTCTTTACATGCAACCACCATAAAAGCTAGGTACACTAGATTCAAGTACTAGGACTAAGAAACATATACTCATGTGCATTATGTTTACCTTTGTGCTTTTGTAATAAAACCATAATTTTCTATTAAAAGTTCTCTTTCTCCCAGTCTCCTCTTTAAGCTAAAGGGAATTTCTCTGCATTACACCGTCTTGTTATCCAGCCTGCGATCCTGAGGTTACAATAAGGGTAGTGTAATAATTCCCCTATACAAAACAGCCCTTTTGGTAACACTGTTGAGCTTCTAGGGACCATCCCGTCCCGTCCCGTCCCATCCCCCCTGTTTTTCCACATCAGGAGACTGAGGAGCAGGTCTCTTCATAGGTATCACAGTTCCCTTTCCTGGATGTTTACTTATAATTAACAGAAAGGTAAGATATAAGAAAAAGCATACAGGCAGTTTTCTACCCCACTCTGCCTTCACCAAAAAGTTAGCCTGCTCCTACCTTCCTTGTAGAACCAAGACACTGGGATAACTGATAAGTTTGAAAATGGTGTTATTTATCTTAGTCAAAAGCCAATTGAGTTCAGTAAGCCTTAGGGTGCAATCCTAACCAACCTTCCAGCACTGGCAAAGCTGTGCCAGTGGAACATGTGCTGCATCCTGCAGTCAGGGGCAGTCATCGAGGCCTCCAAGGTAAGGCAATGTTTGTTCCCTTACCTCAGAGTTGCATTGCCCTTATGTCAGTGCAGCCTTAGGGCCCAATCCTATCCAATTTCCCAGTGCTGGTGCAGCCATGACAGTGGGGTGTGCACTGCATCCTGTGATGGGAAGGCAGTCACAGATGCCTCCTCAAGGTCTGGGAACATTTGTTCCCTTGCATTGTGACTGCACTGGTGCTGGAAAGTTGGACAGAATTGTGCCCTCAGTCAGTAATCCTATCTTACTCACCAGAAACAAACATCTCTACTGATGTGCACTAAACACACTTTATTATAATATTAAATTTCTGTTTTATCATCATTTAATGCAATTAACAGCCTAATCTTACCTAACTCCCACAGCAATGAAGCAGCCATACCAACAGAGTGTGTGCTGCATCCTGTGGAGGAGTTTAAGCCAGTGGCGTAGCTAGTGATCGTGTAGCCCGGTACCGAGCTCAAAATGATGCCCCAGAAGTGATGTCACAACTGCAATTGTTGTCATGCCCAGGCTTTTAAAAAAGTAAAAATCGGGAGAAAACCTGTCTCCTCCACCCAAAAGCTCCCCCACCCACTTAGTCTGCCACTGCTACCTCCCCTCCAGCCAGTGGCATAACTAAGGCATCTATCTGCTACCTGGATAGAAGATTTTGAAGTCATAGAAGATTTTGTAGCCTCCTGTCGGGGTTTCCCCCTTCCCACGGGGCCCCGACTTACCTGGGTGAGAGGCTTCAGAGTTGGAGGTCCAGGGAGGAAGCCAGTGGGACACAAGTTCCCCCTCTCCCATGCTGCCTGGGTGTTCCTGCGGGCAGCAGAGCACAGCGGAGGAACACTGCACACTGGCCACTCCGCTCTCCTGTCGCAGGGGACAGGTGAGGGGTCAGAGTGCTAGCCTTTCAGCCACAGGGCAGCTGACCTCCCCTTACCACCAGGGAGGTTGGAGGGCTCGCCCACTCTGCCTGCCAAGGCATAACGCACTGGGAGAGGTGAATGGCTTTGATGTTGGGAGCCCACAACAGGGCCTTCTAACGTCAGCTGCAGACCCGCAGGACCCAGGTGGGCAGGACCAGCCTGGCCAATGGGAGCAGTCACCAAGGCTGAGGTGACAGCCTCCCAAACTGGGGTGGGAGTGGTCCTCGTGGCTCCAGGTGAAAAGTGGCCAGGAGGGTAACAGAGGGAGGAGGACGCAGGGAGATGGTAGCCCCAAGGATGGGCAGCACACCCTTTTTGTACCTCCCCTGGGGTGAAGGGGAGGAGTCAACAGGGAGGAGCCCGCCCTATATAAACCAGGAGGCTAGGGATGACAGGGCAGAGAGCAGGAGGCCATGCTGACAATAGCCCCTGCCTCAGGCAAAGGCTGCCAGCCCCAAGAGGGGGACCCAGGTGCCACAATCCCCCCTTTCTCTTGGTAGTTTGAGGCCTCCCCAGCAGTCCCCTCAAGGAGAACTGGGTGGGCAGGACATCTCCCCTCCCCCACAGGGAGGCCTCACACCAAAATCAAATTTAATTAAGTAAATAAATAAAAAGTGTGCCCCTTATTGGTTAAAGACACTGTGATGGTCTTTAGGAACAGAAGAGGAACAGTTATTCTCCTCTTGCTAAATATAAGAGGAGCACAGCTTGAAAAAGTGCCTATTTACCCAGTTAGCAGGGGTAACTGTTTTATGATACATGGAAATGAGAGCTGACTCATATTAACACCTTATTGGTTCCATGCTGTATCATAATAATATTGGCATTCAGAACTATCAGTCTCATAGGTTAGTTTTGAGTTTTAAAAATTCACTTTTTGTTCCTTAAGGCAATTGTGTTTTCATTTTCTGGTTAATTAGCCATAATTTTTGTTAGAATACAGCTATTCCAAAAATGTTTGTTTCATTGCATTCTGCATTAAATTGCCTTTACAATTATATGTAACATGATGGTATTATTCATAAATACCAATTTTTTCACAATTTTGGCCACTTGTGTCAAGCTCAGCTTGTTGCCCAGTGCAACTGCTACCCCCTGCACCCCCTTAGCTATGCCACCGGTTTCAGCTCCTATAGGCCTCTTTGAGGAAAATTTGTTCCCTTGCCCTGGGGCAAGCTTCTGCTGCCCCAATGGGTCTTCTTTGCACCAGCAGAGTATTATTATTATTATTATTAACATGATTTAATACCACTTTTCAAAGAGAAGTTCACAAAGTGGTTTACAGAAAAAATCAAATAACTAATGACTCCCTGTCCCAAAAGGGCTCACAATCTATATAGATGCAAAAGAACACCAGCAGACAGCCACTGGAAAAGACACTGCTGGGGTGAAATCCCATGATGAAAGTCCAAGTGGACCCAGATAGGTGGGTTGAGGCTGGGAAGGCAAATAGGATGTTGGTGACACTGCTGGCACTAGTACCCTTGTTCTGGCCTCAAGCCCTCCCTCCCCCCCTCCTGCTTACCACCCACTCCTTATGCCGGGTCTCCCATGATGGCTACTTCAGCATGGGTACAGCCACTCACCACTTGTGGGAGTGGCCAAGCTGTGCTCTATGGTACATCACTTTTTGTGACAGCCATAAAGTGTGCTATGTTGCCAGAACATGTGTTCTAGCAATGCAGGAGCCCAATAGGATTCAGCCTTGATAACTGAAAACATATTGGCCAAGCTGAATGGAGGTTCTCTACTAATTCTCCCACTCCCACCATGTGGCCTTACACAATTTTTGATTACAGTCCTGGAGATAATATTAATGGATACGCATGTTTTTTGAAATTGAAGCATATTCCTAAGAAAGAGCAAGGAGGCCAGAAACCTGTTAGGGAAATAGCTTGCCAGCCTCTTTGCAGTTAAAATTCCTCTGAAGATAAATGAGATTGAAAAATGTGACAAGTGATTTAAAAGTTGACAACTAGCTAGCTGGCATATAATACAAAGAAAACCAATACAAATATAATATAATACAAAGAAAACCAAAGGCCTGCATTGGTGGAGACTATTTGCCTTGTGCTTCGTTCCTCAGAGTGCTGCTATCTTCCTACTGATGTTCATTGACTTTGGCACAAAATGGATCTCAGTAGCTTGCTCTTACCACACAATTAGGATCATCTAAACTTGAAATGCCTTGTGCAATTTGGTCTGTGTACATAGGGAGAAGTTAATCTGTCATTACTCTTTTGTTCAAGATAAAAATGTCTCCCCAAGTGGATGGCCTACAGGCACTGCTCAGGTCCCATTGCTGCTGTTTAGCTGTAAAGCAAATCCTTTTGTTACATAAGATCTGAATGAATTTCTTCCCTCTGGGAAGTATTTCAGTTATAGGGTGTACCATGTATGACAGAGTTATTCCATGATCCTGGCTGGCATTCCGGATTATTCTGTGCAATGTTGTTTTGTCAGATTCCAAGGCCAAGCTCCACCTAGAGAACCTATGCCCACTTTAAGTTAATTAGCTCTACTTCTTGTTAATGCATTGAGTAAATGCTCAGCTCTCTCACTCCCACTGCCCAAGGTCGTTTGGCACAGTTCCCGGGGAAAACATGTATCAGATGGGCTGCAAAAACTCACGTTGCAAGGAGGAATACACAGCAGACCTCCTTTTAAAGCTTATATTTACAAGTAGATAGCAGGCAAGAAAGAATAACAAGCATGGGTTCCAGCAAGGGTTACCCTACCCTCACAAAGTATTGAACATACAAACAAGGTGCTCTGCCAGCAGCCTTCCAAGGATTCCCCCCCCCCTTTTGGCCAGTGGTGGCTGCTTGTTTTTATTCCCCTGCTGGCCAATGGGATGCTAAGGGAGGCTAGCCTTGGGCTAACTAGCCCCACCCCAATTCAGCTGGGTGTGTAGTCATTCAGCACACCTGCTGAATGACTCAGCATAGCCTTTGGTAACCTCTGCTGGGGCCTGTCTTTGGTAGGCCTTCTGTGGCACAAAACAAGTGGTTTTGTGGTTCTTCTCCAAGAACTCATCTCCAGGGGATAGAGCACATCCCTTGACACTTCTTTCCCCAACAATAGCCCTATTACTGGCCCTGCAGCACTGCTGGACCCCACCATCAGGGTAGCTCACCTGTTCAACCTGCAGAGGTTCTCCTTCCTCCTCTCCTGCCAGCAGCTCCTCTCACCACTACAGCAGCACCTTGGTCCTCAGCAGGTCTTGGGCATAGCAGCCACACACCAGTCTCCAAAGTCCATTCACCCATCAGTCCATCCACAGTTCCAGTAGTCCATTAATCTTTTAATCCAGCCTCCAGCTTTCCTTCTTCTACTACCCGAAACAAATTTCATCAGGTGCTTTTATCCCTGAGGGCCCTATTGCCTTCAAGTGGCTGCAGCTGTGCAGCACCTCTGCTGAATGCCCAGGCCTTAACCCTTAAAGGGGCTACTGCTGATGTCACATCCTACCTCCTTGCCAGATCTTCTGTATTCCAATACAAATGTATAATAGGTTGATCCTTCCCTGTTTTACAGCAGACAAGAAAGTGATACTCTGGGAATAGCTTTGCTTTGTGTATGCAAGGTCTGAGACACTGAGGCTGCAATCCTATCCACACTTGCTGGGAGGAAGCCCTATTAACTACAATGGAACTTAATTCTGAGTAGACATGCTTAGGATTGGGCTCTTAAGCATTTCAGTCTTGGTTTATGTTTTCAAAGCATCAAGACTCTGTGTCTTCTTTCTCTAAGGCCCAGCCCATGTGTGCAAAAACCAACTGGAAACAAGCATTTCCCACAAAATAACTTCATGTTTGGATGCAAAACTGACATGGGATTCCTTCTCCAATAGTCATATGTAAAACATATTTACATACGTAGCAACTGAATAATCAAGTACCTCTTTCCCACTTTTTCACCTTTTCATTTGTCAATTTGGAATCCTCCACAGGGTTTAAGAACATATGATCATTAAACGCATGTGGTTTTCAATATCATGAGTTTTGAGTCCTTGGAGACTGTACCTCCTCAATTTACTTATACTTTTTTACTGTTTATTTTTTTCCTGGTTTTCAGTTTAAAGGGCAGCTACCTAACCCCTTTGCTGGGGGTGAGTAGGAGAGACAGCAGCAAAGGAGGCTTGTACTTGATTTTTTTCTGCTTGGACTTGGCAGGGGAAGGGGAATGGAAGGAAGGGGAAGCCAACAGCACTTCTTTTCCCACTGGATTGGGGGGGGGAGGTGCCATCTATTTATGTTAACCTGTGTATGCCTATTCAGAAATAAGTCTCATTGTGTTCAGTGGGGCTTAATCCCAGGAAAGTGTGTACAGGATTGCAGCCCAAATTGCTGGGAAGGAGGCTCAGAATTCGCTTCACAAACTACTGCTTCTCCATTTGTATCAGTTGTATTGCTAAAAGTGCCTGCATGAAACAAATGGCCTCATCCATAAGAACAACTGAAGTGGTTGCTTCAGGGAGGATGCCTCTTCCCCCCCCCCCCCCCCCCCGCTGGAGGATAAGTTTTTGCAGGAACCTAAGCAGGCTATGCAAGGGGCCCCTCCTCCTCCTCTTGGAGCCATTTCAGGTGATGAGAGACCATCTTTTGTTTAACTAAGAACAAGAACAAAAAGAGAGGTACATTTTCCGCAATGGAAACATTTTCTTATGTTCTTATGTTCTTATGATGTCCTAGATAACAGATGAGAGCAACATTTTCTTATGTTCTTATGTTCTTATGATGTCCTAGATAACAGATGAGAGCAACATTACAATCAAAGCTTCTGACAGCCTGATTACATTCCAAACTAAATAAAACCACCAATGTTTTCAAAGAAGATGAGCTAATCATGATTAAAGAAATCAAATTAGGTGTATTGCAATAATGCCTGGTACACTAGCAAACAAAATAAATACTGTACCATTCATTTCAAGCACCATCAAGATTCTGCCAGTGAATTAAGGCATACATCCAAACTGAGACTCAGCCTGGAAATATTGGCAATTGTTACAGAAAAAGGTTGTGCCAGTGTTTGTCCAATGTTGCAATTTGGCAGATGTCCTTAGGGAAGAAAATCTAGAGATTTCCAACTTGGAAGTAAACAAATGTTAAAGCAATTTACAGATAAAAAGGTCTCAGGGTCAAACCAGATAGGAGGGCAAGAGTCTCCCACAGGTTTTTTAAAGGCTAAATGCAGTCAGTCACTGAGGTGTGTGGGTGGTGGTGGTGAACACGCTGCTTAAGTCTGAATTCCCTCCAAGCTGCCCTTTGCCTCGCTGGACAGAACACATAGAAATCTGTATGGTATCCAGAATCATGGTCCCAGCAGTTGCATCTAACCTTTTAGAAATCAGGGTGAGATCTTTTACTGCTTCATCTATTTTGGCTGGGAGGCTCAAACTTATTCATTTTGTTCCATAAGAGGGATTAGCATGAATTGAGCAAATTTTTGCCAAAGGCTTTGCAATCCAGAAGCATTTCCCAGGACTTTGACCCATATACATCAAAAGAAAACCAAAAGTAGTCTGAAGGTATTCCCAGAATGTTTGTTCATTCATGTTTTTGTTGGGGTTCTGCCTATACTGATGAGCATGCAGGGCACTCCAATAAGATCCATGCCTGTTAACCCAGGACAAATTCCCAACCCCATTTTGGAAATCTGCAAACCACATTGCAGTATTTGGCTAATACATATTGAAGTAAAGATCTGAAGTTTGTGAGTGTAAAACAGCCCAGTCCTATGGGCCTCTGGCTATCCATCTGCCTCCTGCTTCCATACACAATGATGATAATATGACTTAGACAAGCAGGCAGGTTGAGGGGAGAAGCTGCAAGAGGGCAGGGGAAACTATAGGGGGAGGGGGAAGATGCAGGAGAGCCCCTTGCATGCACACTTTCAAGAAAATGTGCCCGAGAACCTAGTGCAAGCTTGCCCCTACCCTAGTCTCAAACATGGCAGAATGTATGTGCAAAGATGACTTGCTTCATTATATTGTGTGGTCTTATCACAGAAATTTGAACTGAAAACAATAGCTTTTTCAGAGGCAAGGTAATGCTATGGTAGAGCCAGCAGCCAGAACCTTATCTGCCAAGCCTCAGCCACTGTAAACCCACCTTAAATGAAGACATTTTTCCAGGATTTGCTTGCAAAATTCAGCCAGCTAAGCTCACAAAGAGTTAGTTGGCAATTTCCTGTGTTTTACACAGGCCCGTAACCAACCCTCTCTTTCTGACTTTTGTCTTTTTTACATTTTTTTTTGCAGCTTTATGCTGTGTCAAAACGTGTCTAAGATTTGTTGCATGCTGTTTTATGTAACACTTTCTCTGTGAAATGCTCCCAAAGGTTCTTCTTTGTTTTGTATATACAAACCATTGCTTATTCGGTTGTAAGCATGCAGTCAGCATTAATATCATGCTTGGCACAAAGCAGCTCAGTGTGCTGCTTATGCCAGACTCTAATTGATCACCGATTGTACTTGTCACTGCAAAGAAAGTCTTTTAGTAAGCTCAGAACATATCCTTGTTCGCAAAATGACTCTGGTGGAATAAGTAGCACTTGCAAGAAACTGTGGAGCGAGAGAGAGAGAGAAAAAATCGAAACCATACATTCAGTCAAGGCACTCCAGCTCAGGTACTTCATCAAAGCACTAGTCATTAATAGAAGCGCCAATGGACTGGCAAAATTATGAAAGAGCTATTTATACATTCCCAGCATCAACATGAATTGTTGATACAGACTTCTTCGAAACATACTAGTGGAGCATATTCAACAAGAAGCCTCATCCTATGGACAGGATTTAGTGGCTGTAGCACAAGTCTTCTTTGGTGCCATGAAAGCTCAATCTACATCTTAACTCCAACAAAAGCATCCTGTGTAGATATCCTGCTTTCTTGTTACACTATTTATTTATGCCTCAAAGATCTGAAATAAAGAATGGGCTCCATTTTATTATTTCACCTACAAATCCCCTAAACTGGCCCTGAGCAAGGCCTTGAGTCTTTTATGGCCTAATGTGCAGTTATCAGATGTTGCCAAACCTTCAAATTTCACTGAGATGCTAAAAGAAATGTAGAGCTCATTAAGAGATACTCTCAGGGCCAGTGTCAAGGTTTGGCCTAGTCAAACACTGACCAAGAGCCACACCCATTGGAGGGCCCACCCAGCCAGGAGGACATTTGCAATGTTTCTGGCATGGGCATTAAAAATGCATGTACTCCTTTGCCTCTCTTATCCATTCCCAATAAAATGCTTCACACATCTGTCAAAGCATTGTATTTCCTCACACCTTCCATATTTGTCAAATAACTGTTACAACTTACTGCCTCTTGAGAGGGCAAGAATGGGTTTAAAAAATCAATTTAACAATTTGATTACATAAATGGTGCATGAAGGAAAATGTGGCCAGCTTGTTAAGCATGAAGGGGAAAATGATGCATTCAAAAAGGAAGGAAAAGCCATTGGGAGAGCACCATGGTTGATTTGTTTCAAAGATGTAAACATTGACTTGAAAAAATGCTTTAAATTCCAGGTAAATCTGGGACAGCAATTTTTCCTGACTGACAGCCCAATCCTATCCAACTTTCCTGCACCGGTGCAGCTGCAATGCAGCCCCGAGGTAAAGGAACAAATGATCCCATACCTTGATGAGGCCTCTGTGACTGCCTCCCCAACAAAAGAAGCAGTGTATACCTCATTGGCACAGTAGCACCAGCACTGGAAAATTGGATAGGATTGGACCCTGAGTGAAAAACAAAATACTGCCTGACGAACAAACTGTAATAGTAATGCCAGCTTTTTCTTCTGACAGGACCAGAAAGGTCAACAGATGACCCATCATTTCACCTCTTCTGTTGCTGTTCTACTCCATCTTGCCTTTCTGCTGTCTCTATATTCTGGGTATTATTCTGTGCCTCTTCCCTTCTAATTGTTCAGAGATCTCCCTTACCATTTGATCATTTTCCTGTATTATCTCTGTATAATGGAAGCATCTGAGATCTTAAAAAATAAAACAAGGACTTGCTCTGGCTATGAAGAAGAAATTGAATTGAAAAAAAAGTGTGTGGGGTGTGAGTGGAGGTTACCTAATGAAACTGATTGGTAACAGAGGAAAAAGAGGAGAAAGAAAATACTTTTTCAGATAACACATTTTCAGCTTGTGGAAGACACTGCCATAGGATGTGAAGACACTGCTATAGGATAGCCACTAGTTTAGGAATAAACGACATGTTATGTGGAACATATACATTGGTTTTTAGCACTTTACCCTTGGCTTCCGTCCCAATTGTGCCCCCTTCAATATTTTAAATTAGAAAGAAAAATTCCTGTAGGCTTTCAACAAAAGCTTTTTTCCTGATTCAAACAACATGGGTGGGCACAATTGGGATTGGAGCAGGAACAAAATCAAAGCACTAGACCCTTCCTTCCCCACACTGTGGTTTCATAGACCCTATGCATTCTGTTTAAAAAACAATGACAAAAAAAACAAAGCCCAGGGACTGCCCTGGGCCGCCTGGGAACAGTAGCTGCCAGGTCCTGGCCCCGCCTCCTGCTCCCCGCCCATCTGCCCACAGTCCTGCCTACCACCCGTCGTCCCCGCCCCGAAATGCCCTTCCCCCCCTCCCTGTCCTCCCCACGCCCCCCCAGAACTTGCAGCAGCCTAGCTCAGCCAACACAACTCACGCTCTCCCTGGGACACACAGGGAGATTTCTATTTCCCTTCTATTTCCAAGAAGAGAGGTGCAAAAGTGGTTTATGGCACTTTTGCGACACTCCCAGGCCGGTGTGTGGGACTTGCGTCAGCCCAAGTGAAGGTCAGGATTGCGCCCTAATGCTTATGGCACTTTACAGTGTAATGCAGTGGTTCTTGAACTTTTCCAGCCCGAGGCTCCCCTGATCCTTGTGGCCATTGGCCACGGCTCCCCATTACATCACCTCACCTCCTTTACCCCCAAAATGGGGATGAAGGTGTTCCAATTATACACTAGAAACCAAAAAACAGCTGCCAGCACTCCGAGGCTGCAATCCTAACCACACTTACCTGAGAGTAAGCTCCATTGAACAAAATAGGACTTACTTCTGAGTAGACCTGGTTAGGCTTATGCCCTGAGTTTGTTAGCAGCACACCTGGAGGTTTTCGAAAGGGAGGGGGGAGTGATGAATTTGCTGGGGGAGTGAAGACTGTTTTGTGTGTATCTGCTAATTGCAATCTAATGCAAACTGGGACCTAGAGATTGTTTGGCTGCAATCCTAACCTCACTTTTCTGGGAGTAAGTCCCATTGAACGCAATAGGACTTACTTCTGAGTAGACTTAGCTAGGATTGGGCCTTTGTATGTTATAAATTCCCATGTTAGCAGCTAACATGGGAATTAACCCCCCCCCCCCCAGCAGGAGGAAAAAGGGGTATGGCTGAAAAGGAATGGGTTTTTTTTATTTTTTAATCAATTTTTTGAGACAAAACCATCAAGAGTGGCTTTTTTTTCTTTTTTGAAGGGGGAGGAAAAAGAGAAAGGTGAGGATCCTTGGTCAACCTGACACAGACCCCAAACCTATGTAGGTCTACTCAGAAGTAAGTCCCATTTGAGTCAACAGGGCTTACTCCCAGGAAAGTGTAGATAGGATTGCAGTCACACTGAGCAAGATTACAACTCACCCCCAAAGTAGATGGGGGCTGCTCACACACATACACCCCAACATGCAGATGCCACCACTATTCCCCCCAGGCAAGACAGAGGGATGCAGGCTGGGCATTTGGACACCCCTCCAAGAGCAGGCTGGGCTCCCTCTTTCCCAAGTGGAGGAAAGCGCTTCGCTGCTCTCTCTAGGTCAGGCTTCCCTCCCAGTTTGAAGCCTGCCAGGATCGAGTCCTGTGCCGATGAGATGCAGCACCTCTGAGATGCCCAGCCAGTCTTCTCTCCCACCACCATGTTTCACACGCCATCCCCACCTCACACTGCCCCACCCACCTCAGCCTCAGGAAAAGCAGCAAGTCAGGAGGCAGCACCTGCAGCTGAGCTGAGCAGAGCAGCTTCGGCCACCTCTCTCCCTGAGATGCCTGGCAAGGCCCCTGGAGGCTAGCCATGTCTCAATAGGTAGGCGGGATGCACAGATTGAATACCTCAGGTGTAATGGAAGCAAACAGATCCCTTCTCCAGGGAGACTGCAATCTAAATTTTATTACTGAGGAGATGAAATGGATTTTTCTTTTCTGATAATGGACACATAGCTGGGTGATGGCGCTTAATCCCTGCACATCTCTAACGTTGCTAGTTCAAGATATGCTTGAATCCTGGCAAACACCTTAGGGAGATGGGCTGTAGCTTTTGTAGTAGTACCCATGCTTTGTAAGCAGAAAGTACCAGGATCAAGCCCCAGTATCTCCAAGTAGGGCTGGAAAAGACCCCTGTCCAAAACCCTGGAGAGATGCTACCAGGCAGTGTAGACAACATAGTTCAGTGGTCCGACTCTTTATAAAGCAGTTTCATGTGACAATGAATTTCTATTTACTTTGCAATGAACATCTCATTTGTACTCGCGACAATATTATTCTTGTTATTAACAAAGAGGACTCCTGGTGTAAAATAAAGTGCTGCCAAGGACTGCCACAGAAGGTCATCTCTGTCCACATCCCACACCATCCTCTTCCCTCCTGAATTGTTTTTAATGCAAGGGGAAGAAATCTATGAACTGGAAAATGTTCATTGAGCTTAATGTTTCCTGTCAGACTTGTGCACATCTGCCTCTCTAGATAATACAAAATAAAAATCAAACTGGAAAATAATAAATAAAACAGAGGCTGCAGAGGAACATCTATAATCTCTGAGGGAAGAAGAGGCCAGGGAATGACACATGGAAGCATGTCTCAAATGTAAATGATTCTACTGTGGCATGTGGGGGGAAAAAACACATAAAACAAAACCACCAATGCTCAGTTCATTCTGTGAAGGTTTCTTCTAACCATTATCTAGTGGACAGAGAGTTGGACTTGGATCTGGGAGGAGGAGGCCCAGGGAGATCCAGGTCTTGTGGGTTGTGCTCATAGTACCTTATGTTGTTGGGAAGGTTTCCTAAGTCTGACAAGTTATCACGACTACCATGTGATGCAGCAGTAAGTTCCACTGGCTGTGGGTGGATAAGCATCTAATTTTGTAGACTAGCACCTGTCCCCACTGGAACAGCCATTTGACAGCAACTGGTCAACTGAAGAACAGCTGGGAGTTGTATCTGAAAGCAGGTAAAAACATAATCAGTAAATAATGAATTAATAACTACTTCTTAGGAATAGGAACATTGCCACATTTTGTGTTGCATATCTTAACAAATGAAGTTTGAGTGTTTCAACTGAAGCCTAAGAATACTCACGAATACTCAAGAATAATATAGAATACTAAATAATAAATGAATTAATAACTACTTCTTAGGAATAGGAACATTGCCACATTTTGTGTTGCATAACAAATGAAGTTTGAGTGTTTCAACTGAAGCCTAAGAATACTCACGATGCATTCTTGTTGACACTTCACGTGGTCAACAAATAGTTCTAAAAACTGGCTATAGTTGAATCTATAGCCCAACATCCAGTCCAAGTGTTACTAAGGTATCCTCCTGAAACAAAAGGCTAAATGTCGTATGAATAGATCATGAAGCTATAGATATTAAGGTCAGGGCCACAGGAGCTGCAGGACACCATTTGTTACATGGCCCGAACCCCTGCACATCTTCCTACTCATTGGGAAGAGCCAATGGTACCTGCCATGAAGTGGAAGTAAGTGGCAGTGAAGTTATGACATCACCACCAACTGTTTCAGGCCAAACAGATATGGGACCGGTGGGCAGGGCCAATTTCCAGCAACGCTTCGCTCACTACACCAGCTTTGCGAGTGTCAGCTGATAAGTGAGATGCCAGCTGTGGCAACGGGCAATCTGCTTGCCACCCTAGTGTGGGGCCCCCTCATGCACAGGGTCCAACTGGGTCAAATTGCTGCAATTGCCCTAGAGCTGGCCCTGCTCCTTAGACCTATGCCAGTTATTTAGTTGGAGTAAGTCTGAGGAGCCTCAGGGGTCATATCAGGCCAGGAAAAAATGCAAATTGGATCTTGGCATCCTGCCCTTGAAGGGCCCTCTGGCCATTTGTGCCAGCTGCCTCAGAATGCACAACAGCAACACAGCTTTTGTGCAGCCAAACTGGGACTTACTCCAGCAGATTGCAAGAGTTTGCCCCAGTTTAGATTAGAAATTTTTTTTCTAATATTTGACACTATTTCAAGAGCTTTCAGCAAATACTTCCAGACGACAACAGTATGCCCTAAGGTACTCTTCACCTCAGAAACAACTCACATGGATACGGACACAAATGCACTCCACAGACTGCATCTTGCTATTGAATTAACCAAAGAGCCAAAGATACCCAGGTTCAGTTTGGTTTGAGAACATCATAATCTTGATCCCACGGCCATTCCTTTTCTCTAGCAGTTCCAAATTTAGCCCCTCAAAAACCTCATTCACTATTAAATGTTGTCCATACGGAGCTGGCTTTTTGTTTGATTATGTTATCTCAAAAGTCTCACCACAGATAGGATGCACTTTGTTCTCTAATAGTACAATCCAGTGCAAGTTTACTTGACTTATTCCCATATAAACATACATAGAATTGCAGCCTAAGACTGAGTACCTCAGTACTGTACCATTTATATATTACATCAGGGATTGTTACCATGGCCACAACTTGTGCATGTTTTGAGCAATAGTAAGGATTCAACTAGATGCTACTTCATGCATGTGCTAACTAGTTACATGTTTAATTTTTCTATCAAAAATAGGGTGCGTGGGGAAAATCTGAATTGGAACAATGGTGTGGGGTTCTTAAACCTTTTGTCCTGCTGCAATACTACTCCAGATTAGCCACCACCCCAGCTTTGGCTGACCTGTCAGCAAAAGTTCCCACTGACGCCAATGAGAGCATTTCACCCCCCCCCCCAAGTCAAATAGCAGCTGTGGGAGGGCTCCAGATCAAAACTATTGTGGAGACACAAGGTTTAAGCCCTCTCACCCACCACCATGGTCCCAGTAGGGACTGGGCCCCTGCGCAGTCCACTTTGGGTAGTTTGGGTTTAACAAGACTGAAATCATTGGGTTTAACAAGACTGAAAACTATTGTGACTGACTGAGAGATCTTTCAACCACCAGCAAAAATTACCCGTACTTTTTACTAAAGGGGAAGAGATAGAGCCCACAAACCACAGCTGCTATTTGACTTGGGGGGTGTGTGGGAGGGCTCCAGATCAAAACTCCAGATCACAAACCTTATAGAATTCTTTGAAAAGGTCAACAGGCATGTGGATGCGGGAGAACCCATGGACATTATATATCTGGACTTTCAGAAGGCGTTTGACACAGTCCCTCACCAAAGGCTACTGAAAAAACTCCACAGTCAGGGAATTAGAGGACAGGTCCTCTCATGGATTGAGAACTGGTTGGAGGCCAAGAAGCAGAGAGTGGGTGTCAATGGGCAATTTTCACAATGGAGAGAGGTGAAAAGCGGTGTGCCCCAAGGATCTGTCCTGGGACCGGTGCTTTTCAACCTCTTCATAAATGACCTGGAGACAGGGTTGAGCAGTGAAGTGGCTAAGTTTGCAGATGACACCAAACTTTTCCGAGTGGTAAAGACCAGAAGTGATTGTGAGGAGCTCCAGAAGGATCTCTTCAGACTGGCAGAATGGGCAGCAAAATGGCAGATGCGTTTCAATGTAAGTAAGTGTAAAGTCATGCACATTGGGGCAAAAAATCAGAACTTTAGATATAGGCTGATGGGTTCTGAGCTGTCTGTGACAGATCAGGAGAGAGATCTTGGGGTGGTGGTGGACAGGTCGATGAAAGTGTCGACCCAATGTGTGGCGGCAGTGAAGAAGGCCAATTCTATGCTTGGGATCATTAGGAAGGGTATTGAGAACAAAACGGCTAGTATTATAATGCCATTGTACAAATCTATGGTAAGGCCACACCTGGAGTACTGTGTCCAGTTCTGGTCGCCGCATCTCAAAAAAGACATAAGGTGCAAAAGGAAAAGGTGCAAAAGAGAGCGACCAAGATGATTACGGGGCTGGGGCACCTTCCTTATGAGGAAAGGCTACGGCGTTTGGGCCTCTTCAGCCTAGAAAAGAGACGCTTGAGGGGGGACAGAATTGAGACATACAAAATTATGCAGGGAATGGACAGAGTGGATAGGGAGATGCTCTTTACACTCTCACATAATACCAGAACCAGGGGACATCCACTAAAATTGAGTGTTGGGCAGGTTAGGACAGACAAAAGAAAATATTTCTTTACTCAGCGTGTGGTCGGTCTGTGGAACTCCTTGCCACAGGATGTGGTGCTGGCGTCTAGCCTAGACGCCTTTAAAAGGGGATTGGACAAGTTTCTGGAGGAAAAATCCATTATGGGGTACAAGCCATGATGTGTATGCGCAACCTCCTGATTTTAGAAATGGGTTATGTCAGAATGCCAGATGCAGGGGAGGGCACCAGGATGAGGTCTCTTGTTATCTGATGTGCTTCCTGGGGCATTTGGTGGGCCGCTGTGAGATACAGGAAGCTGGACTAGATGGGCCTATGGCCTGATCCAGTAGGGCTGTTCTTATGTTTTTATGTTCTTATATAGGTGGCTGATGTAAATAGGATTAATTTGAGCAAAGGAAAACAAACAAGATAATGGGGAAAATGTCTGCTTTGTTTGCAAATTAGTCCTGTTAGAGAAGCTTCATTACCTCATACTGACAATGAGTGATGAAACCATGAGGCCAAATCTTGCCTCTTTGTCAGCAGCTGAGGAAGGTTATAAATTCCTTAGAATTTTTTTTAAACAAAATATAGCAACTGCAGCATCTAAAATTGACTTTCAAAAACACCATGTACGGTATGTGCAGGAGGTTTTAGGGATATACAACTAGAGGCTTGCGAAACATGGTTATTTGGCTGGGAGACATGGGACAGAGAGGGTTTTCAAGCCTTGATTTTTCTTTTCCAAAAAGAAAAATGACACAGCACTAAGATGTTTGAGGTTATGAATATAAACAGAGGACTGTGAAGGAGTGATGGCCTGTGTCATTCCTTCATATGGCAGTTAGTGACTCGTGTGATTGTCAACTGTGTGTCTCAAAATGCTTCCAGCAGTCTCTGGGGTATGATGATGATACTGTTGTGGGATACTGTATTCTTACCATTCCCTTATTTCCGAATGGCTGAAAGCATAACTTAAGCCTGAATGGCTTTTTCCTACGTATCCTGTTGTTCAGTTACTGAATCTCACCCAAGAGGGCTCATTTTCACTGGTTATCAATAAACAATTGCCTTACCAAGCTGAACAAAGATGTAATGAATGAATGTCAGATCAGAATACCATGTAAGGCTGTACAACCTAATCTTCCCCCAGGATCGGCCTTCTTAAAGCAAGTAAAGCAATCATTCTTCCAAGGAAGCCTCTAACTCCTTTGCCAATTTGTAGATGATGAACTTTGGTCAGTAATTAAAACACAGTACCCTCCACGTTAGTCATTTCATGGCCAGAGAACATCTATCTATTCTCTTCCAAGACTCCAATCTTCTAGCAAATACCTCCTTGGCAGCAACACATATCCCCTTGTTTTTCACAATTATCTAGGGTATCACGCTTTCACTGTTACACAACTACTCTCATTCAGTCCAGCAGGTGAGAACAAAACATGAATAGCAACAGAATTGCATACACAAGGAGAGTCTCCTGAGATTTCTTGAGAAGCCATTGCATGAAGTACTGTGGAATGCTCATTCAAAAGCCTATGGAACAACACAGCATCCTTTGATTCTCCCCCACCCCATGGTAGAAAAATGTTTATACCGTGTCATCTTACAAAACTTGCCTATAAAGTATGCCATATGGTTTTAAAAAATCATGTCAGACAAATGACTAGAAAAGAAAGCAAAAGAATAATTCTCAATGCAGTCATGAAGGGTCAGTGGTTAAGACAAGGGGTGCCCAAACCCCGGTGCTGGGGCCACATGCGGCCCTCGAGGCCTCTCAATGCGGCCCTCAGGGAGCCTCCAGTCTCCAATGAGCCGCTGGCCCTCTGGAAATTTGTTGGAGCCCTCACTGGCCCAATGCAACTGCTCTCAGCGTGAGGGCGACTGTTTGACCTCTTGCGTGAGCTGTGGGATGAGGGCTTCCTGCACTGCTTGCTGTTTCAGGTATGTGATGCAGTAGTGGCAGCAAAGGAAAGGCCAGCCTTGCGTTGTACAAGGCCTTTATAGGCCTTGAGCTATTGGAAGACCTTCATTCATTCATATAATCTTTAATATATTCATTTATGTAAACTTACGTAAATTTATTCAAATTTTAAATTTAAATTAATTCTTTTTTTCTCTGGCTCCCAACACAGTGTCAGAGAGATGATGTGGCCCTCCTGCCAAAAACTTTGGACACCCCTGGTTAAGACAAATGAAATTGGCACTGAACTACATATAAATGTATTTTTAAAAAATTTAAATGTGCATGGAATCCATCTTTGGCGTTGCACCATTGCCTGACAAAGCTATCAGGACTGCCAGCTAGGTCCAAACAGGAAAGTGCCTTGGCTGTGTTGGCACCAGGCTGCACTGAGCCTTTGGGCACCTTGCTTTGGAAGGCCCCATGCATGCCTGTGTGGTGGAGAGTAGAGTTGTGTTGTTCCTATCTCCTTCCTCCATGCCAAAAGCAATGCATGCAAGCAGAAGGTAGGAGAAGGCGAAACTGCCTGCACAAAAATCCTGCTTCTTTCCTCCACTCCTCAGCCAATCACATGCAAGCTCATTCTTGAGGGAGGAGAAACTGCCTGCATAAACATGTTTCTACTACCTTCCATCTGCCCAGCCAATTGCAGTTATTATACAGGGATCTTGATCTCAGAGGAGTAATGTGTTCCGAAGGGCCAGGGGTGGATTTGTTCTGTTTGCTCTCAATGAACCCAGAAAGAAGAAGAAGGACTTTGGAAGAAAGAAGTGAGGGCCCTGGGTGCTGCAACTCTCACCCCTCTGCACCTGAAGGCCCTGGAGAAGGCATAAGCCAGGGCTGGACCTGTTTCTCTGGCTTGCCACAAACATCAAGATACAGTACTTTTTAAGAAAAGAAGGGGGGAGAGCAGATACAAGAAATGATCCAGATAATAAAGTGCCCTCTTTCTGTTTGACTGAGTATAAAAACTTGGTGCTCTCTGTGCAACTGTTCCCAGTTTTGTGGACATATAAAACACAGAAAAATTCCAAATCATTGCATATATATATCAGGACAAGTTCTAGATATCATTTTAGGAGGACAGGGGAGGACATCTGCATGCTTGTAGGAGAGCAAACAGAGAGAGACAGTGCAGATGGAATGCTGCCAATCACTTACTATGGTTAAGCAATCACTTTCTCCTTCCCTTGCAGATTTGTTGTGGAGCACAAAATCTCCTCACTGAGCATAACCATGGTTAAATGTTATAGCATGAATTAATCATTAAACGATTAAATACATCAGAAGCAGCAGTCTACAGCTAGGGTTAACCAGCTTTAGTCCATATCTTCAGAACTTGGGCTGAACTGGAATGCAGGTTAGCCCTCACTATGTTTTGCTGCCAATATAATACCACTCAATGGGAGAAATCCATACTCTAAAAGAGTATGGTCAAGCAACCTGCAGTTTTACATCTGTACCAACCTCATACATCTGACATATCAGTCCAAAAATTAAAGTTCCAGGACATGGGTCTTTTCATCTAAGTCTGGTTGACAGCACAGCTGGAACATAAACAAAGATGAAAGAGGTTTGCAATTTCATTTTAAAAATACAGTGGCCTAAACTATATATGACCAGTCCAGTTTCATCTGAAGCAAAATAAAATGAAAACAAAACAAAAAAGCTAAAGCTAACTTTATGATTCACAGGAGAGAATGTAGCCAGTAGTCTTCTTTAAAAGCAATCTGATATCAAAGAGGTTGAGTAGGCTTTTGAATTAGTGTGTAATTTAATAGCATTCTTGCAAAACTACAAAGGCTCTATTGCAGCTGAAAGGGGCTTCCTTTGTACTTCACTTTCCTTGTTGAAAACACATCTGTTTCTATTATGTTCATACTCCAGTAGTATCATTAGCACTATTGCAGATAGTGTGATAGAGATAGCTATTACTGTGGGGTAAAGGAGTTGTGTTTGGGCCCTAATAGAAAATCCATTAAGCTAAAACTTGGCACCTTGTTCTTTATTATGGTGGTTATTTCTCAACCCAAAAGAGTTCATAATGTTGTGGGTTCTTTCTCAAGCTGCCAAAAAAGAAGGAAGCAATCCACACCCCAATGAAATCAACCGCAGAAGTACAGCAGAGTAGATTATACTGTACTAGAATGGGAATTTGTCCGAATGCTTTGAATGTGGGCATATTGGTAGAGTTATAGGTGTTGTGCTTTGGCCCAATAAACTCTGTACAAATTTGCCTCGATCTTTCTTCCAATGCGATACTTTCTTCCATGGAACTGCTTTTAAAATCAGTACTGCAGTGATGATTGGCAGGAACAGACAGGTACAGACTACCAGCAAAACATTTCACTTAGATTTTTTTTTTTTTACTAAACTACCCACTGTGTCACCTCAGTTGCATGTAAGTGTTTCTTGTTCTAGGGAGGATTTAGCAGTTTATTTTCCTCTAGCAGAGGTTGACTAGAGAGCCTTGAAGGCCCCTTCCAATTCTGTGATTCAATGATTCTGCCTTGTGACTTCATGGTTTGCTGTAACTTTTTGCACAGTGTCTCAGAAATATGTGAAGAGCTTCTATGGTGGCACTGAATTTTGCTTGAGGCCTTCAACTTGCAGCTCTCATTGCTTCACCTCTGGCACAGCAACTGTAATACTAAACAATATGCTGCCAGATACAAAATGTTCCCAACAGGGTGTCCCCACCTTAGAGACTGAAACCAATTTCTTCCCAGGAAAAATAATAATTTACAGGATTCTTTGTGGGGAAGACTTGACAATTAAAGTAAGTCTGCAGAACAGAGAGGGCTTGTGAGTGCCCAGAAATGCAATAACCCAACCACAGAAGCACCACATTGAAGGGCAGCGTGTGAACTGTATGCAAACAAGGGGAAAACAGCCATTCAGAGAGGGGAAACTAGTCCTTGGTTGAATTTCACAGGGAAAATGAAAGACTGTTGATGCTTTTATCTTGGGGAAGTTGGAGGACTTTGTGTTGAGAAAAGAAAACACTGTTCAAAAACGCAGAAAAAAGAAAATCTTAAGCCTCTGTGGTTTGGATGTTATTTACACAGAAATGAACAAAAACACACACCCGCACTCAATGGGACAAATTCACTGCTTCTCATCTTGGTGCAGACTCTGAAGAGGCCTGGCAATGTGATTTAATCACTCTCTTCCACTTTGCAGCTTGTCACAAGAGGCAGTACTTGTTCTGAATGACTAAGCACAGGCATTAGATGCAATCAAGAGTGATGGGTTCATGCATATGTTTGGCTTACATGCCTTTGTTGGAGAGGAAAAATGCTCCCCAAGGTACACCATGATACAAGACTGGGCTGATGCCAGCTAATTAGAGGTTCAGTGAGCAAAGAAAGTGCACAAAATAGCCATTTTAAACTCTGTTATGGGCATGTTTCTGAAACATGGCTATACAATAGCAGTTCAAGAACAGCAGGGTTAATGTTGGTTGGTGTAACCTTAGCCCTGTGTTATCTACCTGAATGCTACGGGGGGGGGGGGGGAGTGAAAGGACAAAATAAATATGCATGAGTTGAAGTTGAACAGATGGGGCTGACATTTGAGAGAGAGAGAGAGAGAATGGGACCATGTTTAATACAGCTTATAGTGGTCTCTACAAATGTGCCAATGACATCTGCCTAAGTATGTAGTCAAACATGGGCAAATTATCAAATCTTATTGGCATATTGAAAAAGGGGAACTGCTGATTGTCCTAACAAAATGATGACTGCTGCAATCCCATGTGTAACTTGATTTATGAATCTTGTGAAACTTGCTAGCCTGCACAGGAATTGACTGCCAGTCCATATTGCTAGGACCAAGCAAGCAACGGGTTGTGTCTCTTCCTCCCCCTGGATATCTTTTTTGCTTAGGCAGAAGCAATTATTTGAATTCCCAGATTAACAACCTTTGTTAAGTGCTATGCTTTGGATATTCTAAAGCAGCAATTTTCAGTCTTTTCCATCTTGCAAAACACTGACAAGGTGCTAAAATTGACTGTAAAATTGAAATACTGTATACAAGGGTAGTAGCTCTAATGCAGAGTTCTGCATGTTCAAGGGCAACCCACTCTACTCATCTGTGTACACAGGAATAATAATTGGTTTGGACTCCTTTCAAGAGTGCAACTCTTCTTCCATTCCCAGAAGGAGCTCACAACCACAGAGCACTGCAGTGTGAAAGGCTGGACTCCAACCCAAAGTATGAAATGAGAAATCTCCTTGTGTATATGGAGTAGAACAAAACTGGAAGCCCCTTCATACGTCACTATAGTTCATAAGGAGACTGTCATACAGTGGACTTTAGAATAGCAATATAAACAGGTAGTTTTGAATTATCTACTGAAAAAAAAAGCAAATTCTATGACCAGAAAAATACCATTTGGTGACTGAAATATAAAATGGAATTCATTTCAGTGGGAATCAAATATGCCCAATTGTTTTGCTTAATTGAACAGTCATATTTGTATATGACTTCTGGCTGAGAAGTACAAGTATTTAGAGTAACTAATTCTGTTTTATATAACTGTAGTGAGAATTATGTTGGCACCAATTCAAAACATTAAATGTGATTCTTTATTACAGGACAGCAAATGAATTTGCCTTTGGGCTGGACCATCTGCACTAGCCAGTAGCTATGCTACAGTATAATTTCTCTTCAATTGTCCCTTTTTTCCATGGAAATAAAGCATTGCATTTTTAAACAACATGTTGTTAAAATCCTACCCAAAATATATCTGAGCACTCCTATTGGATTGGGTTGGGTTGGCTGCATCTATACTAGTACTATACAGAATCATTCATGGTCAACTTTAAGTTCTATCAAATATGCTCTAGATCAGGGGTGCTCAACACATCGATCCCGAGCTACTGGTCGATCGCGAGGCAAAATGAGTCGATCGCGGAGCCCTTAGTCTACTCTAGTCTATAGACTAAGGGCTCCGCGATCGACTCATTTTGCCTTTAGCTGCTAAAGGGTTGGGCTTGACTTTGCAGGACAGCCCTCACTAATCGATTGCGGAGCTCTAGCTAGACCGCTCCCAACCGGGCCACGTGGGAGCGGAGAGGTTGCTTTGGGAGCAGCAGGCAGGCTGCGGATTTCTGCCCCGAGGTACGTGTGGGAAGGAGCCTGGCTGGGGCTGCAGTGCTAGCCACTTGCACAGGAGTAAGCCCTGTTGGCTCTAATGGGGCTTTCTTCTGAGTAGACATGCCTAGGATGGGGCTCTGAGGGTGCAAGCTTTCCGCACTTTCCTGGGAGGAAGCCCCACTGGCTCTAACGGGGCTTACTTCTGAGTAGACATGCATAGGATGGGGCTCTGGCTTCGTGGAACTAAAACTGAGCCACATATTCAATTCAGTCCCAATGGAACTGTGAGGTTGTTTTGTACCATCACTTCACACTTCCCTGGAGGTGAATCCTTTGAACACAGATTTACTTCTGAGTAAACATGCAGAAAACTGTACTGTTAATCGCTTTTTCCTCCCTATAACTTTTTCTTTGTATCCCCCTCTGCATCTGTTTGCTAAATGCAGACACTTTATGCATCTGATAAAATGGGCTTCGGAGCCCAATCCCATGCATGTCTACTCAAAAGTACATCTAATTATAATCAATGGGACTTGCTCCCAGGAAAGTATGGATAGGATTGCAGCCCTACAACACAGTCCTATGCTTGTTCTACCCTGAATTAAATTCCATTATAGGCGATGGTGCTTACTCCCAGGTAAATGTGCATAGGATCAATCCTATGCCTGTCTACTCAGAAGTAAGTCCCATTATAGTCCATGGTTCTTACACCCAGGTAACTGCAGTGGAGCTAAACAAGGGTTGGGCTTGACTTTGCAGGGAAGGCTCGGAGCAGAACTTCGGTTGTGCCTTGGAGAATCTGAGGAGCATCTCCAGAAGGGCTCGGGAGCAGCCCAGGACTGTCTGGGGGAGTTGCTTGGGGCCACTCAGAAGTGCCGCTGATGCAGGGTGGTGGCAGCCTCCGGATGGGGAAGTTCAGCAGCAATTGAGAGATGCAGGTGCCCAAGGCTGCGGTCCTCTCCTCACTTACCCAGGAGTAAGCCCCATTGACTACCATGGGACTTACTTCTGAGGAGACAGGCTTAGGCTTGGGCACACAAGCTGCAATCCTCTCCACACTTACCTGGGAGTAAGCCCCATTGACTAGCATGGAGCTTGCTTCTGAGGGGACATGCAAAAGATTGGGCTCTAAAGCAGGGGTGCTCAAACTTTCAACTTTAGGGATGCTGGACCTTTAACAAGTGTATAGAAGAGAGAATTTCAGCAGTTGCAACTTGTCATCCCACAGATGACAAGCTGCACCTGCTGAAATTCTCTCCTACACAACTTTAAAGGTCCAGGATCCCTAAAGTTTGAAAGTTTGAGCACCCCTGCTCTAAAGCTCCTATCCACACTTACCGGAGAGTAGTGCCCATTGACTAGCATGGGACTTACTTCTGAGTAGACACCATAGGGTTGGGCTCTGAGGTTGCAATTCTGTCCACATTTACACAGGAGTAAGCCCCAATGACTATAATGGGATTTTAAAAAAACTCTGGTAGGTCTCTGGGCCTTGCTGGGTTTCACAGTAGCTCTCAAGCCCAAAAAGTGTGAGCACCCCTGCTCTAGATGCACTGTCTGTGTGTAAAACCATGCTATACACCAGGGGTGGCCAACCTGCAGCATGTATGTCACTAGTAACATGCAGACACTTTCTAAGTGATACACACCAAGTCACTATAACTTTGTGAAAAACATTTAAATAATAACAAAGAAAGCACCTCACCAGTTTATGGTTTGCTTGATTTCTTTTCTACCCACTGCACAGTATGCCCCCAAGTTTCTAATGCTGCAGTGCACTCAGAGCAGCCATGACTACTCTGCTTGATTTGCCCTGGTTAGAAAGTGGGGAAAAAGCCAGGAAAAGAAAGATGGACAGGAGAGAAAGCCAACAGGGTGGGTGCCAGTGAGCTGCATTCCACTTACTGCTGAAGAGGCAAGGGGCAGGCTGTATTAGGCAGCAAGGGCAGAGTGGGACAGTGCAGAGATGGCCAATGAGATCAGCAAAGCCCAGAAGGCCCAACCAGATAGAGGTACTCTCTTCAGGAAAATCATCCACAAAGAGATCCCAGCTAAGAATATCTTTGAGGATGAGAAGTTGGGCAGGCAGAGGGGGGCTGAGCTGTACAGAACACACATTATATGGACCTTGGAACAAGATCTGCTGGGCTGGACTAAAGGTCCATGCAGGCTGCATCAGCAGTCAGCCAGGTGTCTTTGCATTAAAGGGCATTCACTCTCATGGCATACACACATCCTACCCCCTCCCCCCACATAACAAGATTGGGCAGGATTTCTGCACAGATGCTGAAAGAGCAAAAAGAGAAATCTACACACACACACACTTCGTCCCCTAGCCAGCTTCTCCCCTCCTTTACAAATAAAGCCTCCGCAGCTCAGTCAATGCATCATTTTCCAACACACACACACACACACAGGTCCATCTTTGCAGCCAACTCCCAACCTTAGGCAATCTAGCCACAGGCAGGTGGGTGGGCTTCTCCTCACAAATGGACCCAGACTGGCATGGAAGCTCCCCACCTCCACAAGAGCAGAAATGCAGGCAGATAAATCTGAGGCAAAAACAGAAAAGCCAGGCACTTCTAAGTTGCTTCCAAACAGGGCCACAGCTCATCAGACACTATGCTGGCACTACGTGTGCTTAAGATTGGGCTAACATAGCATTATACATTTGTACCTAAAAACAGTAGTCATTAACAAAGAAGGAAAAGGGCACATACAGTCTTTAGGCAGGAATCAAACATGCATGAATAAGAATGGTTTGATTTTAATTACTTTAAATACTGGCAGCTGTAAAAACTGAATCTAATTTTATGGTAAAAATTGTTTTCTAGTGTCTCTGCATTAGTTTTGTCAGTTTGAAGACTGAAAGGAAGAGAATAAAATCAACTTTCACACAGTCTAATTCTATGGTTAATGATTTGGTCCTCATTACAGTCAGCTCTGTTAGATACCAATGAAGATGGGTAGAGAAACAGGTCGTGTGAAAGTTAATGGAAAACAATGAATGGAATACATTATGTCACAATGCATAAACTCAATTAAATGATCATTTTGCTGATTGTTTTTGTTTATTAATATAGACAGATATTCCTTATTTGTCTCAAGATATGAGATTCTTATGAGTAAACATATTTATATATCACTTTTGTTGAAAAGTGAATCACCCTTTCTACTTGGGACAGGGAATCACCCTTTTTCATTTAGTTTGCTACATAAACTGCTTTGTTAATGTCTTGTTGAAATTCACAAAACAATTTATATTGCAAACTAAATGAAAAGGGGTGATTCCCTGTCCCAAACTAAACAAAAAAACCCAAAAGGGACACCAGCAAACACCTATTGGAAGTTAGAGTTAGAGGGGGTGTTAGTTCATTTTTATACAGAACACTTTTTGTTCTTTTCATTCAGTTTCTGCACTTTGGCTTCAATTCAGCATTTCTGCCTGCTTGAAAAACAGGCAAAACAGGTTTATTGCTTCCCTTGTATTGTAGTGGAATTAAACAGTGTTTGAATGTTTTGGAGTCAGCAAGAAGGATGGTTAGCTATTGAAGATATTCTGGTGGAGGGTCATCTTCTTTCCAGATAGTGGAAGAAACAAAGAGGACCAAAGAAGTCAATAATAAACCTGATTCTAGATGCTGTTCCAGAACCACCATTCAGAGCACGATACCATAGTCTTCCGAGACTGAAGGTTGCCAACAAGATCAAAGAGAAGGATGCAAACTCCCCTTTGGACTTGGAATGTTGCTGAGAAATATTTTAATTTTGCCAACTCTTGAAAAGTATTTGGATAAATGTAGATTGTGAGTTCTCAGTGGCAAGGTTAGAATGAGACCAACCACCCAGGCTTTTAGGGGAAATTGAGTGGGGAGGGGGGAGGAACAGGGGCAGGGAGACTACAGAAGGGGATGGATCCTGTAGCAATGGTGTGTGCCAGATCCTATCCCCTCTGGCAGCAGCCCTCCTGTCCTCTTTCTCTCTTCAGACTTGCACTAGCTAAAAAGCACAAGGAAATTTAAATCCACTTTCTTTTCTGTAAGCCTCCCACCTCCCACTTCCCCTCCAGCTGGATACAGTGCATGATTTTCAGCATGGCTGCTCTGGGGTTGAGGGAAAGGAAGGATAGAATTGGGCCATTATTATGTGAAATGCTATTTTTATAATGCTTTTTACAATAACAACATTCAATAAATAATAAATAATCTATAATGTACATATATACTGACATTACATCTTGTTACAATACGTTATGTATTATATTATCTTACATTACTTTATATATAGTCCATTGCTTTTGTTCTGCAAATAGATGGAACACCCAGTTTTCACTTCCCACCATTAAATTACCCATCAACTTAAATAAAAAATAATACAGCTGGAGCCTGTTTATCCACGGATTTTACATCCATGAATCTGGCTCAATGCGGGTCCTCTGGACACATGTTGAGCCAGACTTGGATCAGCCTGAACCCTCCCAAGCTCTAGTAGCCTCCGGAGGGCTTTCTGAAGCCCCCAGGGGCCATGTGCATCCGCTTGCAGCCTCTGAGGGCTTCAGAAAGCCCTTTGGAGGGTTTAAGGGACCAATACAGTGGATTTCATTATTATATATCAAAGCCCCACCTGTAGTTATTATAATAATGGTAAACTACCAGTACTTCTGGCAAAAGTGCAAGGTTTGGGTTTTAAAAAATTCATTTATGGTTCACTCTTTTCCTATTTTGCAAAATGCATCTGTAGCTATAAATTGAAATAAAATATGGTAAGCATAACAGTGATCCATAAAAGATGGTACCCAGTGACTGCTGTTACTTGATTGTGGTGAGAGGTCAGGTGCTGGCTTTCATCAATGACATAATCAGTTACTCGGAGAACATGAGGCTATGATCTGCATCTATGCAACACAAAGAAATATCTATCACCACTTCTGCATTAACTGTAGCTTGTGTTGAGGCTCTGTACTTGTTTATAAATTCCTCGTATAAACTTGACAGACTTCTTTTGCCAGTAACTAGGGAAAGATTGTATGAAATGCCCATCTGAAGTGTCTCCGAATGGATTTTCAAGACTGTTAATATTTAAGTACCCTCCACAATACACATCATTAAATGTGTGCACTTTATAAAGTCACAAATATGAGTGAGCACATTTCCATGTACTTTGAATTAAAAGTAATTGAATTTTCACATAAATATAGTACTGTGTTATTTGAAGCAGCTACTATCTGAGATAGATGCATAAGCATATATCTGACAGCCTAATCCTATGCATGCCTATTCAGAAATAGGTCCTGCTGTGGTCTTTCCTGGTTCAGGCCGATCCTTCCAGAGTTCAGTTTTATATATTGCGTTACTGAAATATGGAATATATATGGAATATAATGCCACCTTAGAGAGATTCAAGATATAGAGTATACTCATCCAAGCCCAGTGCCTGCTCCTATTCACTGGATGCCTCTGGCCTGATGGTTCTACACATGCTCATGGATATGAGTTGATCAAGACTCCCAAGGTAGTTGACTGGAATGTGCCACTTTAGGCTGCAAACTGTTTTGCAAGTTTTGCAAGGGTGTGTACCATGTCTTATCCTCCCATATAAACATGTCTCTGAATTGTCAACTTTCTCGCTTTGGGCTGCATCCTTTGTATCCATGGTCTAGAGGGTAGAGCCTCCGTTTGCCTGAAGATAACATCTGCAGGTCACCAGTTCGAGGCCACCAGCACCGTGAATGGTGAGACCTTGAAGCTGTGCCAGTTAAAGGGGCTCACTCCCAGGGATGCGTGGACAGGAGCTCACTCCCAGGGATGCGTCACTCCCAGGGAGCTCACTCCCAGGACGGAGCTCACTCCCAGGGATGCGTGGACGGGAGAGAAGCCTGCGATCGACTCATTTTGCCTTGCTATCGACTGGTAGATCACGATCGACGTATTGAGTATCCCTGCTTTACATTAGACATCTCATTACAACATAAATGCTCATTTTCCTAGGGCTGTGCTATACATCTTGGCACACTTAAAATCTAGTTGAACCACTCTCACTGATGGCTGTCAGTCCAATCCTATCCTCACTTTCATGGGAGTAAGCTCCTTTGACTCTAATGGGACTTTCTGAGTAGACATGTGTCAGATTGGGCTGTGTATTTATTAGTAGTGGGCCATTAAAGTTGATCTTGTAGTTCCAGAATCTGTTATTTATAATGCCTTAAACTGTGATTTATAAATTTCTCATTAACAGCCCAATCCTATATCCCTGGTGACTCCAAAGAGGGCAGCAGCTCCAAAATGGCTACTGCTACATCCAGTGGCACCACTGGGACCCCAGGGGTGGTCTTGGGGCAAGGTGACTTTTGCTCCTTCTCCAGGGAAAGCCCCAGACCCTCAGTGCTGGCACTATAGGATTGGACCCTAAATATATTTGTAAAGGGTGTTTATATCAGAGAGAGGAAGACAAGTTCATGATTAATCCATATGCAGATTTACTCCATTTTTCTCTTGGTACTTGTTTAAGACACCATCTGATAATTCTCATCTTTCAGGCAGATACCCAGGATCTCCAGTTAGTTATACCTTATATTCAGCCACCCTATTGTATTCTTAACCAGAAAAATGATAGGTCTTCCCACCCTTTCAATGTATACCTATGGGTGAAGTGAGATCTCTAATCTGTATAAATGATTGTGAATATGACACCAGTGGGTATCCATTATTCATCCTTATGTATGTTATGTTTAAAAGGATTGGAGGAAGCCACTCTTTTTATAAGCAGAGACTATGTTCAGTTTTTTATGACATCATGTGACCCTTGCAGTGGGTTGGTTCCATGACAACTTAAGATCTCATGGTAGAAGATAAACATATTTCTCATAATCTCAGGAGTACAATTCATTCTACAAGCTTTCACCTCATTGAGCTGCCTAATGTTTGTACAGGAAGGAAAGAGTTTTTACTCTCATCATGCTATCCTTTGTTGAAATCAGTCATGTATCACCTATTAAGCATTAACTATGAAACATTCTGGAGAATGGTTGGGGAATATTGCCTGTGCTGGTGTTCTACTTTTTAAAATTTCCTTCTAAGGCATATATTTCAGTTTGATACAATCTATTGCAACTTCTTTGTGTCTTCTCATTATGTATTTACATAAGTAACATTATATGGATGTTGAAATCAGATTTACAGATGATCTGTGTGGTGTATTATTATTATTATAGAGTGCAGAAGCATCATTTCATCATAAGGAAAAGCAGGCTGTAAAACATTAACATAACTAAATAAGAAGATGCAGTTGATAATCACTTACCTGATTGGAACTCTGCCTTCTAGAAGTTCAGAGGTAAGGTGGTGATATAATCACATTACCCTTGATCCTCCAGGCTTTTGCATTGCATAAATGAGATAAGCTGCCTCCAGAGCACCTCCCTTTGATTATCTTTGGCCACAGTCACATTGTGTTCTCCCCAGGAAGCAGAGAAAACATGATCGTCAGCAAGAGCATGAGGTGGCTGGAACAGGAGCTGGCTGGAGATAATCAAAGGGTGATGTTGTGTATTGCTCCCCTCTATGGGCATCCCTGGGTGTGCCCCTCCGTGATGCCATTGTTGATAATTGTACCTGTCTGTTGGAGGGGGGTATCTCAATAGGGCACCTAAGTGCAAAAGTTTATCACAAAGGATATGATCAGTTACAGCTGTATTCCATCAGTTACAGCAGTATCCCAATATGCAAAGGCATATTGTATTGGCAACCTTCAGTCTCGAAAGACTATGGTATCGCGCTCTGAAAGGTGGTTCTGGCACAGCGTCTAGTGTGGCTGAAAAGGCCAATCCGGGAGTGACAATCCCTTCCACACTGGGAGCAAGTGCAGTCTGTCCCTGGTCTGTCTCCCTGGCTATGGGCCTTCCTTCTTTGCCTCTTAGCCTCAGACTGTTGGCAAAGTGTCTCTTCAAATTGGGAAAGGCCATGCTGCACAGCCTGCCTCCAAGCGGGCCGCTCAGAGGCCAAGGTTTCCCACTTGTTGAGGTCCATCCCTAAGGCCTTCTGACAGAGACAATAATAAGCTTATTGGATGCAATACATGTCCCACTGGAATAAATGGGAAGTAGCATTGTATTATTGAGTACATTGAATCTGAATTGTATTCAACATATATTTTCTTGAAAATCTTGAAATAAGGGTTGGTGTTCTAGTAATGGGCCTGTGAAATAATTTTCTTAATGTAGTGGAATGTACAAAGGAAGCCCTGGTGAGTGCAGTTTCATCGATCATGTGTTAAACATAAATTGGAGAAAGAAGGAGAGCACATATGAATATTAAAATACACTGTTGTGTTGTTTAGATTAGCCATTCTCAACCTTTTTTGTGGCTATGGCCTCCTAGGAGCTCTTCTCAGATTCCAGGGGCCTCCCTGTCAAACAAAGATACAACACGAAGAGATAAACATAAAATCATTTATTATTGAACACCAAGAAAACATGAACATTCTGATAAACTGGACAAAACTTTTAAAAAGGCTGTTTGAAATTAAACATCTATCTCTTAGGCTTAACACAATCCTTGGTATCTTTCTGCAAGTTTCACAATATCAGGGTCCAAATCTGACAATGACATTTAGAGGTCACCTCTGGTCACAAAACCAATTCTGTTCTTGGATTTTGTCAAGGAAACTACCTTGCTGAATCCACACTCAACCAAATGTGTTGAGAAAAAGGTAATAAAGCAATTTTGGGATTTTTCCCACAGCATTGGAAATTTATTTGGCAGATCACTCTTGATCTGAAACTGACAGAACTGACAAAGTGCAGTTATATCACTCTGAAGATCAATCAGACTCCCTTGAATTTCTGCCTCAATCTCAAATGCATCCTTGGCATTTATACAACAGGCAATAGCCTCTAGTGTTGCAAGGTGCAAAAACCAAGATGTTACAAGGGATCCTAGATGTTACAAGAGATCTCAGATGTTGCATGGTAATCCCAGGTTCCAAAGCAAACTCAATAGACAGTGGTGATCAAATCCAGGCCTTTATTGTAAATCTATCAGCAAAAGGTGGTAAATCCATCCACGTCTCCAAAGGACACTGCAAGCATCAGAAGTGGGAAGGAAAAAGCCCCAAAGGAGACTGCTTGCACCAGAAGTGGGGAGAAGAGAAGCCTGTAACGCCTGTTACAGCTGACTTTTATTACAATCTGGGTTTCCCTCCTTGAAACACATATGGAGACAATTCATTGTTCAAAACATCCGTTGTTCCATCTTACACCACATACAATTCATATACCCCCAGCAGTTAGCCAATGGCACTGCACGCACAAGTTACCTCACCTCATAACCATCGTATGACTTACTGTGGCCTTCGAAATGCGACATACTTCGCCATTGATGTCACGGTGTAACATCTAAAAACTGCTGCGAAATGATTTTCTTTGGGAATCTGACCTGTGAACCTGAAAATGACTTTGCTGTGTTATCTTAAACCTTTAATGCTGTTAGACCACTATAACTCATTTAGGCTAATGTTAGTTACATGTGTTAATGCACCAAAATGGTTTTAAAATGAACAAGAAATATAAGGAAACTAAGCTGACTAGTATCCTTCTATGAAAGCTGGTGTGAATATTTGCTTTCTAGCATTTGTGTGCAAGTGGTGCTCTGAAAGTCTTCAAACTGGACGTTTCTGAACTTAAAGCCATGATGCTGAGCCTGTGTGTTAAAAAGAGAAACAGACCGAATTCTAAAAGTACGTACACAGAAAAGATTTTTTTTCCTGTGGAGTGAAAACAAAGGAACATTCACTGTGCTTGCATTCTTATCTGTTGTGAGAGAACAATTGTCATACTGCCAAGTCCAGCCACTAGTTAGACTTTCGTTTTCCGCTTGACTTTCAAAATGAAACCATTTGAACCATTTTTTTTTACTCAAGTTGAACATTCAGAGATGGACCATGCTGTTTACATTTCAGGTAAGCATCCCTTACCTTGTTACCAGGCTTACCTTCCAACACTAGGACCTCTAAAAAGTTTGAAAACCACTGCACTAGATGAAAGCTAGCATGATCACAGGCCATTTAAAAATATTTCACTTTGTCTATTTGCCTCTTGATAGAAAAGTATTACTGGATTAAATTTAATGCTACTTGGTAAAATTAAGGTGTGGAAATTACTGTGTGTTATTACTGTGTGTTATTACTGGATTAAATTTAATGCTATTTGGTAAAATTAAGTTTGGGAAATCTCCTTCTTCTGCAATGCATAGTCATTTGAAAAAATGCTATTCTCTCATAAGAAAATTGATACAGTTTTGTGTTTAAATTTTTCTCTGAATAAGATCATCACTAGGCTGTTATCACTAGGATAATTCTGTACTGTTGCACTGACAACTTTCTTTGAAAGATTTCACAATGGGCTGGATAATAGCTTTACATTTCTATTTGGTAGCCACAAGCGTAACAATGCACCAGGCCAACAGAGGCCACAATTACTCAGGTATCAATCTGCAAAGCATCTCTTTTAAGAAAAGAAAATCAATGGAAAAAGATAACTGTAGGTGGATGAGTGGAATAGCTGTAGGATGCAAAGTATACTGGTATAAAGTATACCAACTGAATGTGAACATTGTATTTAAAAGCACGCACTTGCTTTCCTGGAAAGTTACAGCAGCTGAATGGACTGGGCGTTCTTGCTCCATGTAGCCTTCAAAAGGCAAAATAGGAACACCTGTGTGCGCACAGCTAACAGTCAAACTAAAAGTTACATGAAATGCATAATGTGCCCCAGTGGTTTTCTTTTTGTTTTTCAAAATATTGCATGGGGGGGGGGCATAAAATGGGAAGAAACTGCAGTGGGGAGATAAGTTTTTTTTTAGCACTTTGCCACTGCATTGGTTCTGATCTCAATTACACCGTGGCCCAAACTATTTTAATTAGGGGAAAAGCTTCCATTAGCATTCATTCTGATAATTAATGTTGCAATAACTTGATTTCAAATGGGAGACAGAAGTAAGAATCTTTTTAATACAGTTCAACAACAGAAGATAGCACAGCCTATCCCATGTCATTGGAGGCAACTATCCCCTTAAATTCCACCTCTGAATGCAAATCAAGAATATCCAGAATTTTAATAGAATTGTGTATAGTCCCCTGCATCTTATAAGAAGGTTGTGTTCTAAGGTCAATGCTTAAAAACCAAAATCATGTATAGTCAAAACTTCCTTAAACAAATTCTGTTCCTTTAAGAACTAAAAGCACAGTGCCAGAGACCCAAGAGAACTGAGAGAACAGCCCCACTTCATTCTATTCTATTGTTTCCCTTTGGGGCAGATAAGTGGAATGGCAAGTGGAGTCACCTGCATTATTAAAACTTTCCCCCCCCCATAGTCTTGTAGGAGGGAGGTGCATATACAGTACTTGAATTCATGTAAGTTGGTTGTGTGTAAGATGTGACCCGACTGTATATAGTTACTTTTTAAACATATTTATTTAAATTGTTCAGCATGACTAGAATAACATTTTGTTCCCCATCTAGATGGAAACAATTCCATGCCATGAGAATTGTTTAAGTAAAATGCAAAGGCTCTGTTCAGCATGTTTCAACAGTACCATAAGTAAGTGCACAAGTGACATATGTAAGCTGACAGAAATGAAGATCCCTGTGAATCCGTTTGGCAACTGAGAAGAGTGTGTCCTCACTGACCTCATTCCTGTTGCATGTTGCATTTCATATTGACTAATCATTAATGGACAAAAGCTGAGTCCTGTCAAGAATTTCAAACGAATCACTCTCAAAAACAGCATCCATGCTTTAAATGAGGATTCAGCATGTGCTGCTATTTATGCTACAGTAAGCAAGGCAATTAGATACATTCCTGAACTTGACTCGTTTTTAAAAAGTTTCAAACACTTGTTTTGAAACTGCCTCCACTGAGTGCCGATGATTTACATAATCTTGTGTCTGAGATCCCACCCCCTTTGAATGAATGCTGCATTGTACTAGCACTTTATCATACCTGTGACTTTTTTATATTACTGCTGCCATATGGATTGACATTATGTGGCTCCATGCTTTGTTATTGTCCTGAACTAGCTGTACAACAGCTGGTAGTAGCACACTTCTGTGTAGATCAGGGGTGCTCAATAGGTGGATCGCGATCTACCGGTAGATTGCGAAGCAAAATGAGTAGATCGTGGAGTGCCGACCCCCCCCTTTCAGGTGCCTCTGGGAGGAAACGCCGGGAGTAAGGCCCATTGTACTCAATGGGGCTTACTCCCAGTTAAGTGTGGCTAGGATTGCAGCCTCACAGCCTAATCCTAGGCATGTCTACTCAGGAGTAAGTCCTGTTATACTCAGTGGGGCTCAAGGTACACCAACATACATTGTACACATAAATGTTATATGTTATGATGGCGCGAACACTGTAAAAACAACTCTGGTAGATCTCCGGGCCTTACTGGGTTTCAAAGTAGCTCTTGAGCCAAAAAAGTGTGAGCACCCCTGGTGTAGATACACTATCACAAGTCTTTTCAGGGCTAGGAGGGGAGTGGGAAGAGTAGTGAAACCTGAGCTGGTTCAAGTCAGAGACTTTGAACAAGTCCAGGGGTGTCAAAACTTTTTGGTAGGAGGGCCACATTATCTCTCTGATCCTGTGTCGGGGGCTGGGAAATAGGAATTAATTTACATTTAAAATTTGAATAAATTTACATAAATGAATATATTGGGGTGGAATTTATATGAATGAATGAAAGTCTCGCAATAGCTCAAGGCCTCTCCTTTCCTGCCACAGATGTGAAACAGTAAGCAGTGGAGGAAGCTCTTGACCCGCAGCTCATGCAAGAGGTCAAACAGTCACCCTCATGCTGAGAGTAGTTGTGTTGGGTCAGCAGGGGCTCCAGCAAGTCTCCGGAGGACCAGAGGCTCATTGGAGACTGGGGGCTCCCCAAGGGCCGCAAATGGCTCCCGGGCTGGAGTTTGGGCACCCCTGAAGTAGTCACTATCTCTCTGCATAATCACAGGATTGTTGTGAGGACAAAAGTAGTGACAGAGGTGGAGAGAACCTGTAGCTACCTTGAGCTCCTTGGAGAAAAGATTTGATATAAATATAGTAAATAAAAGGCAATAATTCAAACACTTTCTACAAATGGATCCAGTGACCATTTTTTACCTGTAAACTTCATTGATATTTTATATCTCCAGTAAATATATAATGTATTTTTCCATACTCAAAATAGCATGTTCAAAAATTTTAAATTTTAGTAGGTTTTGGTAAATACAGTACTGGATGACTCCCTTCTCTCAACCATTTCCACCAAGTTACATCCTATTATGGTACTACTCTGTGTGCAGACCCACTCCTGACTTGTTGTCAGAATTGTACAATGAAGCAAGAGTGCTGGCCTATACATGTCTGCTCAGAAAGACTTCAGTAGGATTTACTTCCAGGTAAATTTTTATAGCACTGTAGCCAAAGAGCATTCTGTGAGGATATAAAATATGAAAGACAGAAACATATACCAATGTGAGCATATTCTGCAGTTGTCATTATACTAGGCAACACAAGCACATGACATCCATGGGAGCTTAGACTGCTGATTAAAATAACTAAGGGCCCAATCCTGTCTAACTTTCCTGCTCTGGTGAGGCCGCAGTGCAGCCCTGAGGTAAGGGAACAAATGTTCCCATACTTTGAGGAGGCCTATGTGACTGCCACCCCTACTGCAGGATGCAGCACACTCCCCATTAGTACAGCTGCATAGGCCCTGGAAAATGGGATAGGATTGGATCCTAATGCCCCAATCCTATTGGGACCTTGAGCTGCCAGAAGTAGTGTTCTGAAGCTTAAGGTCCTTTACAGTGCCACGAAAGCTGGGGCATTGCGCACAGCTGGGCTGCTGCTGCAAACATCAAGAGGTGCAGCACATGTAGTAGCAGCTCCAGGAGGATCCACTTGCACTGGTACGTTTTTGGCAGGGGCAGCCATTGGTGAGGAGGAAAAGTAATAGGGCATGTTGGGGAGGAACCTGGAGTGTGTTGGGGGAGGGAGGGTGGATCTGGTGGCATTTATGCATCCATATCTTATCCCCCTGGGGGCTGGGGGTTTGGCTGTACTTGTTGTAAGAGGCGACTGAACAGCCACCGCGTAGATGGGACTTGTTAGCCTGGGAAGCCAGCTCATCTGAGAGAAGGAAAACTCTGATCCCAAACCTCCACTGCCTTGTGGCTACATCCAGTTATGGAAGAGGCTTCAGGAGTCAACCTCGAGGCAAAATCTGGAGCTGGAGTCCCTGAGGCAGTTCATGACTGAACGCAGTCATGTTCTGGTAACTCCTGCAACGCCGCTGGAACCAACCATACTGGCTTCTGCCTTTCCACTGGACCATTTCAGCGACGTGGAAAGGGGGGATTTGCTGCATGGGTAACAGTCTATCCGCCATATCTACTTTACCCAGGCTTTGCGCACTGGAGAGGACACTCTATTCCAGAGCCACTGTTCAGAGCGCGATACCATAGTCTTCCGAGACTGAAGGATGTCAACATTTTATCCCCCATTTTTATGCCTGTCTCACTCCCAGGCTCTCCTTGAACTTGCTACATCAAAATGGCTGCTGTACATCCAAAGAGATCAATAGGTGATTGGGCAGTCTTCCAGAGGGTAAGTAAAAATACGTCCTGTAGGCTGTCCGATTGCCCCCCACCACCACGGAGCATATGCTCTGTTGGCACAGCTGCATGCTATACCATGGCAGGGGATAGGATTGGGCAGTGACTGTAACAAGATTATTCCATGAAATGGTGTCTAGCAGAAAAAAATCTCATGTACATGGATGAAATAATGTTATACCCATGTACCAATTCACAAGAGAATCACTAGAGATGAAAACACAGATCTCCAGAAGAATTATAACCCTAGTTTTACGTTCCAACAGATTACTTCATGTACCTTTGACATGATGGCATTAATGAGATGAAAATGAAAATTATCCCACTATCCTATCAATTACTGTAGGTTTCTGCGGTCTATTAAATGCCCTTTACCTTCTTCACAGCATGATTAGGTGATAAAGACTTTTTGAAAAATCACATTAGGAGAAAATGAGCTGCATTATTAACTGTAAAACAGACCCCTGAATACCTAGTCCATTATTTTAACAAAAGAATTAATTATAGAGGTTCCAACTCACCATGAAGGCAGCATGGTATAGTTTTCAAAATAAATTTGTATTGGTCAGACACCGCCCCCGTCACCACACATGACATATATGAAGAACTGGGCTTGAGTCCACAAAAATGTATGACAGAATGAACCCGCTAGTCTTTAAGGAGCTGTATGACCCTTTCTTGTGATCACAGCAGAAATGAATTCATTTTATCTCAGGATCAAACTACTTGGATTTCCTGATGTGGGTGTGTCCTGAGGTTGGTCAGGAAGTAACCCTTTCCACTGCATGTTGATTCTCCAATGTCAGTTGCTCCGTCTCATAAGGGAAAATAGACAAAACCATGCTTGTGGAGGGGATTTACATCAGGAAATCATCATGGGAGGGAAGCCCTCCCTCTCCCAGAATCATGGCCCCAACCATGTTCCCATGACTGCTTTTAGGTAGCTAAAGGAGCATGGAGAGATATGATCCAACCAATGCAGAGATCTACAGCTACATGCAAATGATCTGTGCCACCTATTCCCCATTATTCCCAACTCCTCCTAAAAGTCCATGTGTGCTAGCCTCATCTACCAGACTCTTGATGATGAAGACTAGCACAAATCCGCTAGAAATGTGTTGGTTGAGGAAGTAGGGTTACACACCATACTGGGAGAACAGGCTCTCACACTTAGGCAATCTGTTACTCAGGGTGAGGTTCAAGAAAGCCACTCTACAACCACCACACAAAGGCTATGGACACAGGCTCAGTTTCAGGGATCAGCAGTAGACCTTTGTGGCAGCAGGTAGAATCACTTAAGTGGGAATGGAATGGTGGGACAAGCTGGCCAGTTCATCATTTTCTTGGCAAGCAGAAAGGACTGCTATATCCTCCATGGATTTTTCTATTGTTTCTCATATGTCTGCTGTGAAACTTTCTCAGTCTGGAAAGGGAACCTTACCTCATATAAAGAGGGACAGCTGATCTTCTTCTCTAGGCTACCCACCCCTTGTCAGAAGGAATACATATCTGCTATAGAGGAATACATCTCTACAGCTTTTATATAACTGATTGGCTCTGGGAAATTAAGCACCAGGCATTTTATAAGCACACACATCTCACTTACATGCACCCTACATAAATACACTTACCCAGAATCCAGGAACAGTCTGAGCAGAAATGCCACCTGATTTGGGATGAAGCTGCTGCTCCTGCTAACATATACCTCCTCCACAAAATTAAAAATAACAAACCTCACACATGTATTAGTGCATGTGCCCCACCTACACCACTGCTGCCTCCTCATTCTCCCAGCTGCTTAGGAAAGTAGCCATGTGGGCAAAGACTGCAGAGGGAGACAGGCTGGCACTCTCACTACACAATCTAGGTAAAGCCTAGCTCTGTTACATGCAGCAGAATGTTGGTGGAATGGTGATAGGCTGATTCAACTAATACCAGCATCTGTACAGTGACTAGATTGTCATGGTGCCAGTCCAGTCTTTGTAGTAGTTACTTTATTGACAATATACAGGTCTACATCATATAGACCTGTATACATACCCAGGTCTACAATATACATCAGCTACATCTGAGCATGTCTGAAGTTGCTAGCTGCTAGTTCTTCCTCTTGACTTCCACTGCAGCCTCTCCCAGACAAATCCTAACTTTCTGACTCTTCCAGGATCTACCAGCTTGTGCTGGCCTTTGTCTTACTCAGTAAACACACAAGGAAAAAGTAATCCTTCTCTCAGGGGATGTACAGAAGTACTGTCCTGCTTCCATAAAGGCTTTTTTCTTGTTTTGGAAGCAGGCTCTGCTGACTTCCTTCTTTCAGCCCATTTGCAACTGTATTTAAAAACAGGGCAGCAGTGTGAAAATCATGGAGGAGATGGGCAGAGGCATAATTAGCAGCCTCAGCACCCAGGACAGTGATGTCACAACATCACAAGACATTGTGACATCACTTCTGGGTTCTCCCCAGAGGAGTAGGTGTTGACTGATTTGTACCCCAGTTCCTTTGCCTGTGGAGGCTCCCTTTTGAAGGGGGAGCCTCCACACGAGAAGGAACAGGATTGTGAAGTTGCCAGTGCCTCCTCCTCCAGGCAGAACCCAGAAGTGACTGCCTTGCAGTTCCCCTCTTGGGAACTGGGCAGGTGCCCCTTAAGTTCTGCCCTAGTTACATCTCTGGTGATGAATAAGAAGGAACAGTGGGTGGGTTGGGCGGCTGCCTTCAGTGTTGCTGTTAAAAACTACAACAGTGGGACTGGAGGAGGTCACAGCAGGTTCCCATCATGATCCTGCTCCTACCTCCTCTCCTCCTAGCTGGGGAGGGGCTCAAAGTAGGTGACAACAGTGGCAGCAGAAGGCATGCACTAATTCACATGTCATTTTATTATTATTTTTAAACTGGAGACAAATTTTGTAAGTGTGGTGCCTGGTGTTAGCATATGGGTAGGGTGCTGATGTGTTTGCATGCTGACAGGACGGTCCAATTGGGGAGGGCACACCATTTCAAGTGATGGAACAGCAAAGGCTGTCCCTGACTCATTTGTTTGCCTGAGTTCTGCCTACTGGATAGACAGCTTAACACAAAGAACTGCCCACCTAGAATTCCATCATGTAAGAACAGTCAATCCAAAACTGAACGTAACTTATTTCCCGAGCTCATTTCCTGTAACACTGTTATGTTTTTGCATCATGAAAGATAGAGATGCTGGTGTCAGGGGTTTAGAGAGGTTTTGTTTGCAAAATGTGCGTTTCCACTGGTGTAGCCCACAGCACAAATCTTTTCAGAAAGATCTAACACCTGTGCTTTAAAAGTACAGCTGCTGCTGCTAGGTATAGCCAAGCGGAGTGCATCTGTTACATCACTGAATGAACTGCATTGATCTCCTGCTGATTAATGTGCAGTTGATATAGGTCCAACATTATGGTGAATGAGTAAAAACTTTACAGCAAGTATGGCAAAGAACCAGGCTTTTTTTTCGAGATCAGTGTGGTTAAACTGATGGCCCCTGAGCCAGGTGCAGCTTGCAGGGGTTTTCCATCTGCTCAGCTTGTTTGCCTTTTCTTTCCCCACTGCTTCAGTGCAAACAGGCCAGAACTGGAATGGGGTTGAGAAGGCAAGAAACAGCATAAGACACAGGAATCCTTTGACTGAGGGTCCCACAAGCTGGGGAAAAGAACACAAGGCAACGAAAAGTGAGCATGGGCTTCAATGAGAAGTGGAACTGGTGTGAAAAAGAGAAGAAGTGGAGCTTCAGCCTTGTGGAAAGACTAAGGACCAGACTGTGGGTGTGCAATGGAAGATCAGAAGATCATCAGGTGGATGATGTGGTGTTGACAGCGATTCCGTGTTTTGACAGCTGGTTGACAGCTCGAGGAAGGGCAGGGCTGGCTCCACAGCTGTAATCAATCCAGGCCAATGGAGACCTGGTTGGACACCTGAGCTTCATTTGACCTTGATGAGACTTTGAATGAACTAAGGGGTAGCTCACAGCTGAGCTGCATTTGCACTTAATGGGACACAAAGGATAAAAAGTGGGCATTAGAAGGAAGTTGAGATATTTGGACGGGACAAATTGGCGTAGTTGGCAGGAGTCGAAAATTGGGATAGGACAGGGTGGAAGTCGCTTCAGCCCACCAAACTAGTATATAGATTGTCCCAAGTATCCCACTTGGCATATATGGTATTTGCCTCTCAGATTTAGTCCTGGCTCAAACTTTAACTTTTTGGTATGGTTACTATTCCCTTGGGGTTGATTTTCATCAAAACTGGTGGAAGCTAATGGCCTGCCCCAATTAAGTTTATTTAGCTCCTTTTTCTGTGCAGACTCTTGATTCAAAGCAGCAAATGTGAAGCCTTCTGGGATCACTCCTAGATTACCTAGTTGCCCATATGGAGGAAAGAGCGATCTTGTTCATTTCCTCCTTGGGCACTTTTGAAACGCCCAGTAGAGGAAGGTGACGGAGCCAGATCCTTGTATTCTGAGGATCGGAAATGCAGTGATCTCATTCCCTCCTCTGTGTGAACTTTTTACCCAAAGCAGGCAATTCAATGTGTGCTGAGAACAAGTCCTGCATTCCCTGCTTTGATTAAAGAACTGCACAGAGGAAGGGGCTGGTAAGGAGGCCAGTTCTGTTCATCACAGTGCAGTGGGAAGGAGATGGCAAATGTATGTTTACTGCCCTTCCACTTAGGCCCCAATCTACCACCCATGCAAATGGGCTCGTTCAAATCATGGATTGGCTGGCCCTGGTTACCAGATTGATTTCAAAATAACTACTGAACAATGACAAATTGAAAGTCAAGCTTTCTGTCAGTACCTCATCTCTCCGCTTGGTCTCCATGTTTAATTTGTATCATCCAAGCATGGCGTAAGCTTGTCTCCCGAAATGTCTGCTTATAAACTCTCTCTGATTTTTTTTCAAGAAGGTGAAGGACAGATTAAATATCAAAGGAAAAAAAAATGTTGCACAGTCTGAGAGGCTGAATGACACAATATTTCTGAGGCAGGAGGGAGAATAGAAGGAACAGGGTTGGCCTTACCGTAAAGGAAGGTTGTAGCAACTGCTTCAGAAGGCAGATTCCAAAGCATTTGTTATCTTTCTGCCTTTAAATTGTCTTTTTTTCTGCCTTTTTACTTTTCAATTCAGGTATTCAGGCATGAAAATCTTTAAGGCTAGCCCTGGAGAGAAATGAAGGAAGGATATTGCAGAATAACCTAGGACCAAATCAGTTTTCTTTCCTTCCAGGCAGCCAGAGGATACTGGAATGATGACTACAATTCGAGCTGGCTCCTGCATATCTTTTGGTTCCTCTTATCAACATGTGATGGTGTCTCTTTTCCCTGAAAGGGAATCCAAAAACAAGGCCTGGGAGTGAGAAATAACATATGAAGTTGTTCTGCATTGAGGGTCATAAGAACATAAGAAGAGCCGTGCTGGATCAGACCTAGGGGCCACCTAGCACCTGTATCGCATAGTGGCCCACCAGCTGCCTCAGGGAACACACAAGACATGATACTTGCAAGATGTCCCTTGCATCTGACATTCTATTTACCCTCGCACCCCCCCCCCCAAAGAAGACACCAGCCTGTCACTTTATTAAACACAAGTGACCAATTTTTAAATCATGAAACCTACAGAACTACAACATCCCTCCCTCAACAGTCTGCAGCAGGTGAGAAGACTGCCATCCATGGCCAATTTGAATTAAAAGAGACTTTTCTGAGTGAGGGCATGAGCTAAGCTTTTGGCTGAAGATTACTTATATCTTAAGATGGCAGCAGAGTGCTTGCAGCCTCAATAGGGTCAAAACTTTGTCACCTGCTAAGGTCTGAGGGCATGCTGAGACAGGAAGATGGGGAGGTGGGACAGGGTGGGGGATGGTGGAACTGGGGTGGCGGAGCATTACTGTCATTAAAACCCATCTGCAAAAGAGAAGCCAATGGCTTTTATAATGTGTGAACATGACAGACACTCTGCCGCACACTTAGGCTGCAAATTAATATTGAATCACAAACTGAAGTACAGTACATGCCCCCAGTTTAACTTAACTGCAAATGTCCACTGAAGTGTTGGTGAATGCTGGCTAAACAGCCAACTAATTATTACCTTGTTAATAGTTTGCAAACTATTAACCATCAGAAGAGATTACACCAGTGGTTCCCAAAGTGGTGGGTCATGACCCATCATTGGAAACCAAAACTGGGCCATCCTCCTGTAAGGAAAGTCCTGGGGGGGGTCCTGCTGGCCTTGGGGAAGATCGAGGAGACCCACAGCCCCCTCTGTGGGCCTCCCTGATTTTGAAAGCTACTATGTAATTTTGTCCAGCATTTTTGTTTAACTAGTAGACGCAAGGGACCTGACCATGAGGGTAGAAGGTTTTTAAAATTCTTTCCATCCATGACTCTGTCCCAATAAATATGCCCCTCCCCCAAACATTAAACTTCATTTGCACTGAGAGGAAGCTGCCATTCCTGTTACAAATATAGCAGATTTTGGTGAGGATGATTTTCAGTGGGATGGAGTGTGGATGGAAAGAGTTAAACCAGGGGTGCTCAATAGGTGGATCGCAATCTACCGGTAGATCGCGAGGCAAAATGAGTAGATCGCAGAGTGCCGACCCCCCCCCTTCAGGTGCCTCTGGGAGGAAACGCTGGGAGTAAGGCCCATTGTACTCAATGGGGCTTACTCCCAGGTAAGTGTGGCTAGGATTGCAGCCTCACAGCCTAATCCTAGGCATGTCTAGTCAGGAGTAAGTCCTGTTATACTCAGTGGAGCTCAAGGTACACCAACATACATTGTAAATGTTATATGTTATGATGGTGCGAACATTGTAAAAAAAAACTCTGGTAGATCTCCGGGCCTTGCTGGGTTTCAAAGTAGCTCTCGAGCCAAAAAAGTGTGAGCAACCCTGAGTTAAACAAACCTGATGCAAGGCCAGATTTTATTGTAATGCATAGTTTGGCCCTCAGTCTGACCATTTGGCCATTGACTCTTTGGCCTTTGACTCTAGTATTGTCCTGACAGCAGTCAGTCAGGCGTGTCAGATAGAGATTCTTGCCCAGCCCTGCCACCCAACTTCCTTTTGTCTAGAAGTGACACAAAGGCAGGAGGATTTTGCAATCAAAGGAAATAGCGGTTGAAACCATAAACAGTCTCAATATAATAGTTGCTAAAGTGAGAGGCAGGCTGTCTCCGATAAGTGGTGAGATAGACTGGATTGACATTTCATGTCTGGCCTGGGTCGTCCAGTGAGCATCACAGGAAATCAGAAGTTTGAATCAGGTTTCTAAATCCAACACTCAACCCACTAAATCAGACTCCTTGAATGCTCGGTTCTGGTATGGATGAAGTTGAGAGTTTAAGGCTGAATTATAATAGATTAACTAAAGCAGGAGTGTCAAACATAAGGCCCGGGGGCCGGCTGCGGCCCCCAGAAGCTTTTTATCCGGCTTTCAGGCTCTCAGCTGCTGAGGTGTTACCCTAAAGTGAGAGGCAGGCTGTCTCTGATAAGTGGTGAGATAGACTGGATTGACATTTCATGTCTGGCCTGGGTCGTCCAGTGAGCATCACAGGAAATCAGAGGTTTGAATCAGGTTTCTAAATCCAACACTCAACCCACTAAATCAGACTCCTTGAATGCTCGGTTCTGGTATGGATGAAGTTGAGAGTTTAAGGCTGAATTATAATAGATTAACTAAAGCAGGAGTGTCAAACATAAGGCCCGGGGGCCGGCTGCGGCCCCCAGAAGCTTTTTATCCGGCTTTCAGGCTCTCAGCTGCTGAGGTGTTACCGCTGAAATGGCAGCCCACATGAAAATTGGGCTTTCCCAAATCTTGAAATATGATCAAGATTTGTGTATTTTCTCTTCTGACATTTGCAGTTAATGAGTTTCTATATGAGTTCTGGCTTCTGGCCATTAGCTGCTTAATGATGTCACTTTCTGCTTAATGACATCACTTCCGGCCCTTAGGAAGAGCCCTGAATGCTAACTTTGGCCCTCTGTATGAAACGAGTTTGACACCCCTGAACTAAAGCCACCCAGTAGGTTTGTGGCTGAGGTATGATCTGAAATGGAGACATTCACACTTACAGCTACTATATTATACCACTGTTTTAATCTTTAATGTAGGGGAAATTCCTTCATCTTATCTCATCATCTTTGCTAAATTTGGAATGTAGCAAATAATGACTGAGTGTGATTCAAAAGGCACATAACTTCTCTGTCAGCATCGTTCCCATCCCCCTCTATTGCAAATTCCTGGTTTAGATCTCAAACATTACAATGCAATCCTAATCCTATGAATGTTTGCTTCAGTTATATGGGCTTATTCCCAAGAACGTGCATAGGGTTGCAGTCTTTGACTTCAGACCACACCAAATCACACATATAATCCAGCCAGGCTGGGGAGGTTTATTTACACAACATTCAGGGATATCAGCTGAGGGAGCAGCAAAAAATGCTTAAAAATAAATTGTAGTCCCATGAATGCTTGCCCAGCCACTGCAGCAATATTTTTTTATTTATGAATGTGTCCTTTTCCTCTTCTGTAGTATGCAAGGTGGTTTACCAGGGAAAAAAGTACCTAAAAACCTGATAAACTAAGCATGCATGGTACAGTAAAATAAAAAGTAATATGCAACTGACTAATAATAGAGAGATAATAAAACAATATGATAATAAAACAGTGATAAAACCAGCAGCCACAGCAATTTCAAAAGGCTGCCTGAAACAAGTCTTACTCTCCCACCCCTTTCCATACAAGCTAACTGGGAGGAAGGTACCATATATTTGCATACCTCAGCAGAGAGCTCATTCCATAGCCTTCAGGTTAAGGTCTTGCTCGGTCCTACTCTGGCTGATTTTCCTTCATAAAGGAGTCCTGAACAGGGCCTTATTCATGTTTCCACAAGTTCTACATACTGTATTTGACACTTTGAATTCTAAGGAATCACTCACTATGGTCTACCACACCCCCCTGCCTTTTAAGGTCTCCAAAAGGCAGGGTGGGGAATGACCATAGTGATCCCTAAGAGCTGCAAAAGAAAGGGGGTGCAAGAAAAAAATATGGCAATCTGAATACCTGACAAGGGCCCTGATAAGCTTTCTGTTCTGATAGTATTCCTTTTTAGTTGTAGTGAATTTCAAACTGTGTCCCAAGGAAGCTTTTAAGGAGCTTCTTGGTGGAATAATACTCAATGCCATTACTAGCCTTGATCCTTGCTTCCCTCATTTCATGCCATTCCATGACAATTGCACTTTCCCTGCACAGACTTCCCCTTTGTGCATGTTACACACATCTTAAAAGCATGCCCAGTAGGAAAGACAAGATTCTGAATAGGGTTTAGGTTTTAAGGAGTAAGCTTGCTCCATGAAGACAGTGGGACTTCTCAATAAATATGCACTGGATTGGACTGCATGTCAAACAACAAGAGCTTTTACTAGAATCTGCAAGTAATTCTTGAGGTCAAAGGCATCCTTCTGCAAACTAACTCAGGTACTCAAACTCAAACTCAGGTACAATCCTGAGTGCTTTGTGTGTTGGTGAAGTTACCACTGTGCTGTTGTGCACTGTTACATGCTGTTGCAAACATGTTAAAATGCACATTGCAGCGCAGAAGATAGGGGTGCTGGCAGGAAGGCCTGCATCATCACGCAGGTGCCAGTGGAAGCCACAATGCGCGCTGAAGCAGGTAAACTCTTTGCTGGGCACTGGAGGGGTGGGGGGGAAGGCAGGAAGGGCCATAACAGGGTGAGGGAAGGCAGTGCACAGTTTTGCCCCAGGATCTCCACTGACCTGGTACCAGTACTGCATATAATGTATGTACATTACTATGAAGCTATAGACCGTCTTCTTAACAAGATGAAGCATGGTTGAAATGTTGATGAGGCTTTTGTTTATAAAGTTAAAATTCATGAGCTGGCCACCAAAGGAAAAAGGACACCGAGGAATTAAGAACCTAAAATCAAAGTAATTGACTTGCATAAGCAGCTGTTATAAAGTCTGTGTAACCATTCACATAAATAAAAAAAGTGTGAATTGGGCTCAGAGATTGCAGTTTAAAAAAATAAGTCAGAAGTGCTTCTAATTAACTGAGAATCCAGAACAAACTCTTCAGGCAAAGATTAAGGTGAACCATAGCAAAGAGCAGCAACAGAACATTGAGAAGTATTTTGAGTTAATCAACTACTCACTTAAATGTCATTCTTTTAAAAATGCAATACTGCTTAAAAATAGATTTTATGCTTAAAAATAGGATATTTTAAAAATAGATTTTATGTTTACAAATCAGATATTTTAAGGAATAAAAAAAGAAAAAACCCTAACCCAACATCATTTGGCTATGCTGTATGAATTATTTTATCACCCAATCTTTTTAGGCCTTCTTGCTTATTACTCAGATCTTATTAGCAGAGATAAGCTTGACTTAAAAAGTTTACAAAACTGCCCAGTTTCCAAAATGAAATGAAATATTTTTAACTTAAAAGCATGGGAAAATGGGGTATCATTGCATCCAGTCATTATTATCATTCTTAGATTAATGAGTGTTACATGTTTATGAATTACTGACCTCCTTAGCATCTCAAATGACTTTGCAAAATAGAAGGATTCATGAAGATCATGTAGATCTGCTGGTTGAAAAAAGAAAAATAAAACTTCTGTTAAATCCAAACAAATTAGTAAACATAAAGATACATGCATTATGTAATTTCATAATTCATAATTATTTTTAAAAGGGCCAGTAATCATAATCTAATGCTTGCTGGAAACCTGAAGTACGGCACCTTTTTCATGAGCAGACTTATTTATAAGCATCTCTTGAAATTAAATTTACACCTATAAAATGTGAAAAGGGTTTTCTGAGGATAGATTTATATGCACAGGAATTCAAAATAGAAGTGTAGATGTTAGCAACATACTAGAAAGATAAAATAAATTAAACTGGAAAAAAAACCTACTGTGATAAGAAAAAGCGGTGCTATATAAGAACCACCAACTATTTCACTTCATTCCAACTCCATTATGCGGAATAAATAAAATATGATTATAAAAAATAGAAACATCCAAGTTTCTTACACTATAAATGGATTATATTCTTGGCATAATGGACAAAGTAAGCAGAAGTATACTGCAAGAAAAATTATTCTACTTCTTGACTACAGACACAACATGAAGTTGCCTGGTGCCCATATGAGGCTAATCCTCTCTCTGATTTTAACCAAATACTTAACAGTCAGGCAGAAAGGTTCTGAAGAAACTTCCAAATGAGAACAACAAAGCAAGGGAATGGGGCTAATGCTGATTAAATGAAAACAAAGCACTAGCAGAGCTAAGGGGGGTGGATTTCAGGGACCTGGGTACCACGCCTGAACAGTGGTGTAGCTAAGGGGGTGCTGGGGGTAGCAGTTGCACTGGGCATCAAGCTTTAGGGGGCAACAAGCTGAGCTTGACACTAGTGACCAAAATTGTGAAAATCTTGGTATGTATGATTAATACCATCATGTTATATATCATTGGAAAAGTAATTTAATGCGGAATGCAATGGAACAAACTGCATTGGAATATCTGTATTCTATCAAAAGTTATGGTCAATTAACCAGAAAATGAAAACACAATTGCTTTATGGAACAAAAAGTGGATTTTCTGAACTCAAAACTGACCTATGAGACTGATTGTTCTGAGAGCCAGTGACATATTATTATGTTATTGACATGTCATTTTGATACAGCATGAAACCAAACAAAAAGTGGATTTTTAAAATTCAAAACTGACCTATGAGACTGAATGTTCTGAAAGCCAATATTATTATGATACAGCATGGAACCAATAAGGTGTTAATATGAGTCAGCTCTCATTTCTATGTATCATAAAACAGTTACCCCTGCTAACTGGGTAAAAGGCACTTTTTCAAGAGGTGCCCCTCTTATATTTAGCAAGGGGAGAATAACCATCCCTCTTTACCCCAGCAGTGTCTCGAACCTATCGGGGCATACTTTTTAGTTACTTACTTTATTAATTTGATTTTGTCTGGAGGGGGCTACAAATCTTCTTTGACTCCAGCCTTAGCTATGTTACTGACTGGGGGGAGGCAGCAGAACAAGTAGGCGGCAAGCTGCTGGGGGGAGGAGGTGGGTTCCTCCCAATTTTCACTTTTTAAAAAGCCCAGACGTGACCTCACTTCCAGTAGTGACATCACTTCCGTGGCAACATTTTGAGCTTGGAACCGGGCTACATGATCATTAGCTACGCCACTGTGCCTGAGGGGGTGTCAGTTGTGCCACCATGACCTGAACTGAACCAGTTTCATGCAATTCAAGCCACTATCTTGTTCACTAGGGCATGGTGGGGGCCCTGCACTGCTCTTCCGCCCACCGCAGCTTCCACTTGGTCCAAAATTGGGTCACTTCAGAAGCAGCTCCCGACTGCTGCTTCCGATTGGCCCCAAATTGGGTCACTTAGGAAGCAGCTCCTGCCCACCACTGCTTCCAGTTGGTTCAAAACTGGTGCCATGCAGGCAGCAGCATGTGAACCTTGCTCTTTCCCCTCCCTCGCAGCTCCCAGCGCTATCCTCTTTCCTATCTCGCTGCAGAGCAGGCTGTTGCGACAGAGCAGTGACAGGCGAAAACTGGGGAGTGCTGCAGGCTGGGCACAAGCTCCTTCCTCTCGCCGGTTCTGCACAACCACTAAAGGTACATGAGTCCTATCCATTTGCACAGAAGTAACAGATTTTTTTTTCTTGGTTTGGTTCCATTCAAGCTAAGAGCTAAAAAAAATTAGTAGAAGGAGCCCCACAAAATTAGAGGGGGCCCTGCAAAACCGTTTCCAATTGTGCCCCGCAGCTCCTAAGGGCAGCCCTGGGGTTAGTGAGTGTATAGGAAAATGCTGGGTGGGGTGTGGGAAAGGACTGGAATTCTACTTCCTCCTCCTGACTTGACAGTTCTTAAACTAGCAATAAGTATTGGACAGCATGTACAGTATTCATTTTCATGCTACTACTTTCTTCTAGCGTAATGCTTATTACTTCAATCAGAAGGAAAAAAAAAACACTTCCAAATAGTTCTAATTCTTTGCAAATACACCTTGGGTAAAACCTCACATACTGTAGAAATTAAATGAATGCTCTCAATTATCATATGACACATCATGTTTTTCAGCAAAGACAGTATAACTGCTTGCTTACATAACCATATTGCCTTCACTAAACCACCCACAATGCTATCTTCACAAATAGCACCCAAAAGAAAGAAAGAAAAAAGGCGTAAATTCTTAAAATAGCATTAGACTATGATGCTATGAGCTAGGCTGGAGACGGTGGCAGGAACTTCAGCATCTCTTCTGCTAAACCCTTTCTCACATAAATAGTACATTTTCACTGGTGACACTGGGATTGAGCACACTCTTTAGTCTGGGATAGGTCGCAAGTGAATATTGATAATGAAGAACAGACAATTGAGGCGAGATTTTCAGTGGTGGTGTTAGGGGTGTGTGGGCCACAGTGGGTTATGCGCCCAGGCAAGTGGCACCACTACTCACCAAAAATTTGTTAATCTTGGTCTTTTTGAATAATAACACATTATACATCAATCGATGTGTAATTTCATGCAGAATTCAATGAAACAAACCACACTGAAATATCTCTATTCTATCAAAAGTTATAGACAAAAAACCAGCAGGGATGGGGCGATGGTACATCACCATACACGCTGCACAGGGCATTGCCCAGCCCACTGCATGGGGCAATAAAACAAATGTATGTTGAATCGAGCCAATGCAGTTTTTGTATTTTTAACCTTGCTTGAGAGAACAAATTCCATTTCGTTAAAGCTGTGAGGACCAAACGCACAGGCAATGCTATGCAAGTGCTATATGAACTTTTGTAGTACATCAGTAGCCCAGCAATCTCACTGTACAGGGTCAAAACTCTACACCATCAGCAGAATCTTAATATCCATTATGGCTACAGTGATAGGCTTGAGACCATGAGGCAGTATTTGGTATAACAATGCCAAAACACAATGAGCAGAAGTTCTTGGGTTCATTGACTGAAGATTCAGTGTTCATCCTTCACAGTCACAGAAACTGAACAAATAAGCCTAAACGGGCTTAAGTTGAATAATGTGCTTTGAGTGCATAATTTGGCAGAAAAATTTGGGGCAGGAGATTTTGCAAAGCACACAAGGCTATTGAGAGCAGCTTTTATTGTTGACAATTTTTGAAAATCTAGTATTGTTGTTTTAAAAGACCATGAAAATTATGGATTTCACTCTGTTTTTGGATAGTCAGGGCATATTTTCATTCCAACTAGTTAAAAAAGCAATGTGTTTGGAAGAAAAAAAACACCTTTTCCTCCTTGATTGCAGTTACACTGAACTTGAAGAGCAGGTGATTTTCTGACTCAGCTCTGCCTTCTAGCGACCATAATGATTAAAGATGGGTTTATTTCCAGACCTCTGGCCTGTAAGTGTAAAAGTGTAGCCCAACTAGCACTTTAATTATATTTTGTATGATAAGCCTGCATGCCATCATCCAGCACAACTATTACTAGTTCATTATCCTGTCCCCATGTAATAGATGTTGTTCTACATGACATTTAGTAGAACATTAAATTTCTCTAAGCAATTCCACAATGCCTGTCACACTTAAGATCCCAAGTGTGTTTATTCAGAAGCATATCCCATAGAAAGTAGAGAAGTAGAAAGTAGAGAAGGAGTGGGAGATGTTAGAAATAGGAAGGATAGACAGATGTACCAATCAGTTCTAGAAGGAAGAAGATGATTGATAGACAAAATATTTTTAGAACCTGCTGTTTGGCACAATCATTTGTGATGGAGTGGATGGAGCTGCATTAATACAGAAAAGCAAAACTCTAGCAGCTCAATCTTATTATTTTTATATTTGAGAAACTTATATCCTGCCTTTCCCATGCAAAGCAAAAGTACAAAGTATCAAAACAAGTAAGAAAAAAAGTCAAAGCACTGAAAACATTAATTTTAACATTAAACAATGAATTTTTAAAACAAAAACAATGCAAGATGTAACACATATTGTTGAGCCATTGGGGGAACAAATAAGTCCAGGGAGGCAGTCAAGTCACAGCAGTATTTCAAAGGTGCAGAGGGCCAATATCTACTCAGCAACCAAGTGCCAGACTAAACAGATATGTTTTGAACCGTTGCTGCAAAGGATGTTATGCTGCCAGAACTAGAGTTCCAGCAGAGCAAAGTAATTTATGGCTGTTGCAAAATGCTATATGCCACTCAGTGTGGCCAGGACGCTGCTGCAAGTGTTGAGCAGCCACAGCTTTGCAATAGCAGACTGGAAAGGAGCCCTGGTACCAGTAAGTCAGTGGGGGAAGGGCAGGAAAGGTGGGATGGGTGAGTGGAATGGAGGGGGAGGAACTGGCCCAGAACAAGGCCAGAAGGGGCAGTATTAGTAGCAGCTGTGCCACCAATATCAATTTCTCTTCCTGGCCTCTTTGCCTTACCAGGTCAACTTAGACTTTTCCAGCTAAATTGCTAGCACCGATCAATGTAGACTCATTCAGGCAGAGCAGATTTACTACTGGGTAAGGAAACAAATATCCCCCCCTTTTTTGTAGTGCTTGCCTATAAACACCATCCATGGTAATTAGGTTATGGGTAGGTTTGCTTTGGCTGCATACCTGAAGATTTCACAGAATGTAGCAAACCCATTGCAGCTGGAGGACATAGAGGCAGAAGGACATAAATTATGGGATGAAACGTGACCATTCTGAACAGAGAAGTATGTGGTTATGCTAGGGTTAGAAAAATAGGAATACTGATGATAGCAATGTCATCATTAAACAGTCATGATAGCACTGTCATTTTAAACAGTGTCAAAAAAAAAACTCAACCCAGTTGTCTACTATGAAATTATCCCTGAAGAAAGGAAATGAAAACATAGTTGAAGAGCCTTAGAAATTCCTCATTTCCTTTAAAAATGAGAGAAAGATGTGGATTTGATTGAGAAGCACTGGCTGGCAGCTGCTCCCGGAAAAGATGCATGGGAGAGCTGAGGCTCCCTGAAGGATTTTTTTCAGACTGACTTTCACAAAGTTACACAAGTGTATGCATGCACATATGTTTATCTCCTTTCCATCATGCCTTCTAACAATGGCTCACTATTCTTATCAATTAAAACAATATACATTATGAAGAAAAGAAAAATGTGGCTTTTGATTGTGTCACACCCACATATAAACAGTCTAAGGGAATGTTTTTAAAAACAGGAACAGTAGCACTGAAGAACTGGTTTAGAAAAGACATATTTTTCTGACATATGTACAAAATTAGGAAACCACTACATATTCCAGTTCCTTAGGCCTTAATAAAATTTGTGAGCGCTGACCACATTCCAGTCTTGCAGGGGACACTGCTTGCTTAATGGGAGAACAGCTAAGAGTTGCCATTCTCCATGATATCTGCACCTCAGAGGCTAGGCCTCAGTACTGCCCTTTAGCACTTTTCATACTCCAACCATACAACTTATGAGGAGAAGTGGGGAGCTGCTTGCTCAGGAGAGAGAAAGAAGATTTGGAGATGCCATCCTTCTGCAATGTACCTGCTCTGCCTCTGTGAGGAGCTGAAGGAAAAAGGCAGGCAGGCAGGCAGGATCCACCATATTTCTAACAAGAGCGCTGAGGTTTAAAAAAAGGTAGGAAATGGGAGAGGGGCATTCCTTACAATACCTTTTGCCAGAACCAGAAGCTGATGCATCAGGAGAAGAGTGCTGGCCACCAAATGGTGACTGGGGAGAGCGATGTTATCTACCTTTCATGAGCTGCTGAGGATGTCATTGGTTTGACTGATCAGTGGGCCATCATCATCAGGCACTTTCCCGCCAACATTTTGCTTTGTTTAACATCCAGCCTGATGGAGTGTTCTGGAGAATTCAAAAGTGAGCTTTATATTTTTTGTCTTTTTAGTTGGTCCTAATAAAGGTATTAGAGGGTGGCTTTTGGATCTTTTCTTATTGACCATCATGGTTACCTACAACTGTTATGGCTTAACACTGTGATTCAAGTTTCTCTCTGCCAGCCTCCATATTATCTGATGTGTACTGGGGCAGGGTGACCAGAAACATTAGAGGACAGAGTGCCTATACCTTTAACCATTGTATAGAAGAGGGAATTTTGGCAGGTGTAGCTCAGCATGGAAGGGTTTAAAAACTGCACCTGCCAAAATTCCCTCTTCTATACAATGGTTAAAGGTATAGGCACTCTGTCCTCCATTGTATCTGGTTACCCTGTACTGGGCTTTTGTTAATTTTTTTCAGTATCATTTGGAGAGCTTTCTTTCTTCTTGTGTTTTCTGTTGTCTGGGGCAGATGCCTTTTCCCAGCTCCTGCTATCTTTCCAGACAAAAAGTACCCAGGGGAACCAAAAGTAATAAAAAAAAATCAGACCTTATGTATGGAAATGCCCCCCTAAGCACTTTTATGAGAAAAATAATTGCAATACTAATAAGTTACCTGGATTGCTAAATAATTTGCCACCTCAGCTGGCTTCTGTCAGTTTTTTGGATTTATGTGCCGTACATCTAAACACTGGAATGGTTGTATGCCCCAAATAGCTTTTCTTGTTTGATGGCATTTGATTTATTACATTGGATTATTTGCACTGGAGGCATTCTGCTGGGTTTTTAAAGGAATTGATGTATATAATTATTTGTGAAAGCCAGAACTAGACGGAGGGAGCAGGAAAGAAAGGTAGTCAAGAAAGAATGAGCAGGAGGACTATGAACCTGGAGAGCTTGGTTGTAGGGCCTCCAAGAGGAATTTTATCAAGGGGTACAAAGTTTCTTTTGGGCCCCTTCCCAAAGGGGGAGGGGAGGGGATGAAGCAGAGCAGGGGAGGGTGGTGACAAGGGGGACAAAACAGAGTAAGGGAGGGTGGCAACATCTGGAAAAGTCTTTGGAGTCCAGGTCTACTGAGCTTCCAAATGAAAAGCCCAAGTATACCTACCTGTATGGCATTGGCAGCTAGATACTGTAATATGAAAAACCAAACACACTCCAAAGTCTCTCTAAAATCTTTTAAATATAGCAAATCATTGCAGAAAATTAGCATCTTTGTATTTAGGCTCACACTAGAATGGAGTATCCTGTGTGCACCAAGCATATTTCTGCAGTGGCTGTAGCTCCGCAGCTGTGCCCCAAAACTCCTATACACATGGGAAGTGGAACTATTAGCCAAAGAGTGACTGTAGCAGGCCAGTTTCCTCCCAAATTTGACACTGTTAAAGAGTGTCATGTATGCATTCCTTGGCCCACCACATATGGCTTTCAGTAGCAGCAGCAGCTGCGTACCCAGCACCCCACATATCCAGATGAGATAGGAAAATATAAGTTCCCAGGAAATTTCTGGGCCCCCTCCTTTGGTTTCTGGGCCCCTTTTTTGACCCTGCGCCCAGGTACAAATTACCCCCTTTACCCCCCTCTCCTAAGCCCTGCTTGGTTGGTTCAAGGTGCCTAAACCATGAACCTTTCAGGAACAATTCCCTATCTGTAGTGTGTGTAAGTAGCACTGGTGGGCAGGGCATTCATCTCAGCCACCTTATTCTCATCTTCCCAAAGCATGAGGATATGCAAGTTTGGAAATGTCTTCCTCTGGTTTTCTTTGGATGCCACTGTCCACTGCCTCCTCTGTTGCTGATGGACCTGCACTAGCCAGTGCTCTAATCCTTTTCCTGCCTGCTCTCAGTCTGAATCTAGACTGCATCCTATGGTGGTTACAGAGGTTTCCTTAAGGTGGAGGAACCTTTACTCCCTTACCCTGGGGCTGCATTGGGCCTGGAATGTTGGTAAGAAATGGGCTGTAATTGAATTTAAAAAATAGATAAGCAGTGGGATGGGGTCTGGTACTTGCAGAATTTTGAAAGAAGAAGGCAAACACCACCACCACCACCACCACAATCTGCAGGAGTACTTGTGTCAGATCATAAGAGACCTCCAAAGGGGAAAGGGGCAACAATGGCGCTGTCACAGGGGTGAAGCCAGATTTCTGTGAGAACAAGCAGCTGAAGGGACTGAAGGAAGTAAAGAAGATCGTGGACAGTTACTGTTTTCTGCATGAGGGAGTGGTAATTCTGAAGGGAACAGGAGAAGAGAAGCATGGAGGGGGGAGTTTTGGAGAATGGGAGGAATCATGCTGGATCATAGGAAAGCACTGAAAAGCCAAGAAAAAAACTAATGTCCAAGGTAGTGTTTTTCAACCTTTTTTGTCTCAGGGCACACTGACAAGGTCCTAAAATGGTCAAGGCGCATCATCAGTTTTTTTACCATGGACAAGGCACACCGTGTTGTTGGTGGGGGGCTCACATCCCCCAGTGGCCCTATTAATAAATGACCTTCCCCCAAACTCCTGCGGCACACCTGCAGCCATCTGGTGACCCGGCAGTGTGCCAGGGCACAGTGCTGAGGCAGTCCCAAAGAGAAATACCTCCCTCCCCCCCCCCCATTCCTTGGTGGGTTCAGCTACTTTTGCCAGAGCTGGATATTCCAGGTGATGAGCGGGGGGGGGGGGGGCGACCTTTCAACTTGAGGGCTCCTGGACCTTTAACAACTGTGTAGACTAGGGGAGAATTTCACCTCACAGGTGACAAGCTGCACCTGCTGAAACTTTCCCTTCTGCACAACTGTTAAAGGCCCAGGAGCCCTCAAGCTGAAAGGTCGGCCACCCCCTGGGCTGCAGCTGGGACTAGAGAGAGCCAAATGTCCAATTGTGATGCATGGAAGTGCTTCCGTCGTGGAGGCAGCAGTTTGGGTGGTATAGTCAGCACGGAAACTGTCACTCTGGCGTTTTCGTATCTCTACAGTAGAGAGGGGACAGTCTCTCGTCTCTATGGTCCGAGCCTTCGCTTCCTCTCCGTCTCTATGGTGGCGAGAGGTATCGATGGGGAGGTTCGGCGGGCGGGGCTTCTGTTGACAGGCGTCGCGCGTGAAGCAACAGCCGCCGCGGAGGCGCTTGGCTCAGAGCTCCGCCCCTCCCCCGTCCTGTGTCCCGTGCTTCCCGGGTGCCGCAGTGAACTTGAGTCTTGCTGCTTGTTGTGGCGAGGTGGGAGTGAGTGGCAGCGCCCCCCTCCTTCTCCCCCCCGCGCGCTCAGGATGTTCGAGAGCTTGCGCGAGCGGCTCCTGAGCGTCCAGCAGGACTTGACCTCGGGGTGAGTGACGGCCGCCGCTGAGAGAAACTAGCGGTGTTGGGTCCCTTCAAGGGGGGGGGGGAGGAGTGAGCGGCGCGTCTCGAGATTCCCTCGAAGGAAGGGGCGCATCGCGGGGCACGAAGCCTTCCTGGGCGCGGTTGGGCTCTTGTTGGGCGCTGGAGGCGCTCTGAAGACCCCGGCACGCCCCTTCGGGTGCCTTGCCCGCCAGCACCTTAGATCGGATTCCGTGGGGGCGGCTGGCTCCCGAGGAAGCGGGGAGGGCTGGCCTCTGGGTGGCTGCTTCCTTCCTGACCCGTAGTCACCTGCTGGTACAGGTGAGGCTGCAGTCCTGTTGTCCACACTTTCCTGGGAGGAAGCCCCGTTGACTGTCATGGGACTGACTTCTGAGTAGACAGGCATAGGATTGGGTTCTCAGGCTGCAGTCCTGTCCACACTTTCCTGGGGGGAAGCTCCGTTGTCTCTTTCCTGGGGGGAAGCTCCGAAGCCTGTAGGGCAGTCTTTCCTCTTTCACTGGTTGCCACAAGCGACAGTATAGGTAGGGTGGTCTGTCTGTGGGGAAAAGAGCCTGCCTACCTCTGGAAATTTTTAGGGATGAGCACCCACAAAAATTACATTTCCTTCTTTGTTCTGGATTCAATGAGTCCTGCGCAATGGTCGTCCCCTGACTGTGTCTTCACAAATTGCTGATTCTAATTTAGATTTGTCAGTTTGTGATCAAAAGTGTTGAAATGAGCTGACAAAAGAAAAAAAAACAACTCCATCCTGTTTTAGCACCTAATTGCGCATCCTAAAATAAATATCTGAAGTTTTTGCTAAAGGGTACCTAACTGAAAACTAGAGTATGTTACTTATAATGTAGTTTCATTTCTTTTTGAAAAAGTGGTTCATTTACAACAAGACCTAACTAAAGCTGCTGTCCCCCGGTCCCTTTTTTCATAATTTTAAAGCTTTAGGCTACCATCCTTTGCATACTTGAGGTCCACTAGGAGCACTCCTAGGGCAAATATCCACTGGGCCACATGATCCAGTTAGGGACCACTGTGAATGCAAAGTATTAAAGCCCATAAAGGCTGTGGTCCTGGATCATAACATATGAGCTGCTTTTTATATGTAAAAAATAAACGTGAAGGCCCCAGCCACTCAACAGATGTCTAGTTTGCTCTAGCTTGATCTTGAAGTGTAAATCCCATTGAACTTGGTGATACTTTTGAGCAAACATGCCTGGGATTGCACTATTAAAGTCATAGTTCCTGATGTTGTTCGGAGATTCCAGCAAAAGATAATGAGAAATTTGAAGCCTCTCAGCATACCCAAACCCAAGTCACAAGTAGACCTGGATTTACCCCATTTTATGTATGACAATATATTACATACCAGTAGCTAGCATAAGTACTCTCAGAAACAAAAATGTGAAATTATTCTGACAGGGTCTGCCTGTGGTGTTTCTTCATGAACCTTATTTAAAGAATGAAGATTTCAGAATGCTACAGCTCAAGAGCCTAATTTTTTTAGATTTAATAGGGCTATCCTGTCCTTCATATGCATAGTGGCATGGACTTGCTGTACTAAGTTGTAAAGGAGACATACCATTTTCCAATCTAGAATTATAAACAGAGTAGAGCAGCACAGCTCAAATTCTTGTGTAATTTTGTATCAGTATTTGCAGTATGGTAGGTATTTTGCAAAGTATTTGTATATGTTTCATGATAGTTACACTAGCGTGTGAGAGCACAGATATTATTTTATGCCTAAGAAGATGAACTATATCACTCTGCAATACCTGAGGTTCTGTTCGACCTCAGAGGAAGGTGGGATGAAATTGTTCTATAAAACTATTCTGAGCTTTTGTGATTATTTATTATAAACTTATTTAGATGTAAATAAAAATCACACCATTGACCCCGATACTCTCAATAACTTGAAATACTTAAGAAATGATTTACAAAATTAATGGGACTGACACTTTCTGACACATAAATATGAATGTGAGTAGTGAGTTATATACCCTGTTTTTGTACTGAAAATTATTTTGTACTGTACTGTACTGTTTTGTACTGTACTGTACTGTTTTTGTACTGAAAAAATTTTTCAGTTGCAAAAGACAGAATGTAGTAAATAAAATGACCCCAATGCTAGAGTAGAATAATAATGTGATGGTAGTGAAGGAAACAGAGTTCCTATAGTTCCTGTCTAATATTTACATAAAATCATATGTGGGTGCCTGTGAGGGAAGGTTGTATGAGGGAAGGCTAAAAAAGTAACGTTTAGGACTTCTCCCTTCCATTTAGGAATGTGAACAGATGTTAAAAAGTTGTGTCCTGTCTTATTTTACCTCACAGAATGAGATGGGGAATTCCAGCACAAGTTTTTTGTCTTGGAATTTTAATAACGGTGGAGCTTCCCATGGGCCTTATCCTTACTTCACAGAGCTGGTATTCTGCCAAAACTATAGCTTTAGAATGCTTTACTGTTCTCTGTGGACTCTTCTTAAATTAACAAGATGCTCAGTAGCTGCCAGTTGTCATGAACTGCTAGTTAGATCGTTTCAGGTTGTTTCTTGTTTCCTAATTTGCGTATTCTAACAACCTCTATTAACAGTGACTGATAACAATACTGGTTTACCTCAGGCATCAAATTTGAATGCCAAAGGTTAGCCTAATTAAACTGCAATCTTAATGGCTGAACTTAGATGTCACATTTTCTTGTCTCCAAATAATAACTTGAAGTCAGTAAAAGTGATGTCCTGTTTGAGCCACTGAGGTCATGTGAGGGTGGCTCACATGACCCTCCCCATGCCCCTGCACTGTTCAGCACTTATCTGCTCTCCACCAGGATGGGGGCTCCCACTGCAGCATCAATGGGGTGGCGCAGGCCTTCTCACCAGCACCGCATACTCTCTGGGTGGTGCAGGCATGCGTTACTATACATTTATGACACCCAGCGGGTGCAGCGCCAGTGGTAGTGCAGCATTGGATCAGGCTTCCTGTCAAACTGGAAGAGTATGTGGTTTGTACAGTGGATTGAGGTGGTTGAGTCCTGAACTGGTTGAAGAGGGTGGAAATAACTTTTTTTAGCACTCTCATATATACTTGCAAAATACTTTGCAAATAGAAAATTTACCTGACAATGAGAAGGCTAATGTAAAACCTCTCTCTCTCTCTGATATTTTAGATTTTGTTTTTTAATGTGATGAAGAATTTTCAAGTGCCAGCTGTAATCTGAACCAGTACAGCCCACATTTACTACCTTATTCTACTGCTGTGTATTTTATTGTGTTCTGCTTAAGTGGCATGGGAAGGGGATATGTGGTGTGAGTAGGAAAAAGTATCAGATGTGTGCTGGAGCTGGTTAGTTGTGTAGGTGATGAGGCAAATGCTAAAAAGGTAGTCAATTGAAAAGGAGCAGACTACTTGCATTTTGAGAAACTTTCTTACTATAAGTCTTAATGTGTTTTTGTTTGTTTGTTTGTATATTACTCTAGCCTGAAGACTTTGGGTGACAAATCAAGAGAAGCCAAAATAAGCAAGCAGAGGTGCTGTTGAAAAACTATGGTTGCTTCATAAGTATATTTATTCAATGAGAATAATTCTGTGATATTTGCATGATTAACATCTAGAAATGCATATTAGCAGAACACAGTTTCTGTTTTTCTATTCCCCACAATATACTGGAGTTGGTCTTAATTACTTTGTTGTGCAGTGGTAGCAAAGCACAGTTTCAGGTGCTGTGCTCCAGTCGGCATTATAAAGGGGCACTGTGTCCCTTTGCAGCACCACTGGGAGCTTCCTATACCCTCAGCTGTGGTGGTGACAGCATGGTGGTTGCAGAATCACAATTATGGAAGTGCAACATCAGAAGGTTTTGAATGGTTGTATTGGGGTTTAGAAGATGTCTGAGGGCGTCCTGCAGAGGCAAAGGGGAAGTGTCGCGTGCCCCCTCTGATCTCAGAGGAGACGCGTGCTGCTTTCCAGGCCCCCACAGAGTCTTCTGCGCCGCTTAGAAGCGGCGTGGAGGTCTCCATTGCAGCGGTCTGGGGCTGCTTCCAGCCACCCCAAATTGCTCCAATGGAGACCTCCGCACTGCTTATAAGCGACACGGAAGGCTCTATCGGGGTCTCATCTGCCTCCTCCGTTCCCCCTTGTTTTCAAAGGGGGAACAGAGGAGGTAGCTGTGCAGAAGTAATTACAGTGACGGCACTGCAATTACTTCCGGGTCAGGTGCAGGGGGGGTGGAGAAGAGAGCGGGGGGGCGGAAAACAGGGGGTTGCCCTGCGTGCAGGGACGCCCAGGAATGCCACTGCTCTGTAATATGACTGTAGAAAAAGTGACTTGGTCATTGTAAAGATGGGTTTTGAGAGGCCCTATAGGACTTCAGCACTACACTAATACAGACCTATGATCTTTATTATAGGACTGTCCGATGTTTGCCAGAGTTCTCTGCTGGATTAGACCTGCTGAGCAGGTAAGTTCCTTCTTGTAAAGGAACTATACTATACTTTATTTTTCCAGAGGCATGGGTATAATGCAAAAGGGATCCTAGAACCCCCCATTTTCTGCTTGGTAACATTACCGTGGCCAATTTCTTTAGCAACCGGACTTGGTAGGTTAGTGCTTGATCCCCATCAAGCAACACTGACACAGTAGAATTTTTTCTAAAGGATTTTGCTATAAACTTTACAACAATGTGGTACATATTGTATATTCTACAGAAGGTTTGCTCCTTGGTGGGAGATTTACAGATGGTCTTCAGGGAATGCTTTACCTGTATGCCAGCCCTTCCCAACTATCTGCTCAGCTTCTTTTTTGCAGCTTTTCCTTAGAGCCACTCTCTCAACATTCTTTCCAACTGCCCCTCCAATTGCCTTTTCCCAACTGCCATTCCACTATACAAAGTTCTTCTTTCCTAGAATAACTCCCTGCTTCTCCCATCCCTTTCCTGCTTATGTGCACAACATCAGTGCTTTTCCCCACTGTCCCCTGGCGCCATAGTGGACAATACAGAACAAACCCAATTTCTCCACCCCAAAATTTATTCTCTCAACACGCCCCTCTCTCTTCAAAAAGGTTTGTTATATACCAACTTTTTGCCCAACTTACTTGTATCTAAAACTAATTAGCTTTAATATCATAAAACCCGGTACTTCTGCAATATCTTATCTGCATAGCTAATGCCAAGCTCACAATAACCCAATGAACATCAAATCTTACAGTTGTTTCTAAATTAGAGATACAGCAAATCCAGATAAACCTAGAACCCTACAAAAGTTATTGAGAAATCTATTCTCTAGGATGGTACGTGGATCTTAAATCCATATCGGGGTACAATAATGTTACTTTTTACTTTCAGTAGGAAATACAAACTTTCCCTTCCCCAGTGCAGTAGAAGCAATCTTAACTCCAGGGCAGGGGTGTCAAATATAAGGCCCGCAAAGTGAATGTGGCCCCCAGAAGCAATTTATCTGGCCCTCTTTATAATTAGGCTCTCCCAGCTTGATAATTGGGTTCTCTCATATCTTGAAAATATGAACAAAATGTGCACATTTTTCTCTTCTGTCATTTGCTGTTATTTAGTTTCTATGTGAGAACAAAGTGCTTATTTCTGACCATCATCTGCTTAATGATGTAACTTCCTGTTTAATGATGTTGCTTCTGGCCCTCAGCAGGCACCATGAATGCTCTTTGGCCCCCTGAATGAAATGAGTTTGACATCCCTGATCTAGGGAATACCCATCCTATAAAATTCATAGTACACTTCCTCACCATCTCCCAACTCTAAATGATCCATTTGATTCACTTCAACACTACATAGATCCTACAGATTTCCCAGAAAGAAATAAAAATCCCCCCAACATCTTCCTTAGGAAGATACAGCCAGTTTTTAAATTTTCTGTAATAGAAACTTGTTGTATGATGTAATTCTCTTCCCTCTTCAATATTCCACTATCAGCAAAGTTATTAGTTCTAGACATCCTCCATCAAATCAGAATCACTGCATGCAAAAGACTCAGCAAAACTCATAATCCTGTTGGAGTAAGAACATCAATACACAGCTCCCAGGGGACGCATTAACTGGAACCAAACTTAAAATGTACATAGATAACTTTGTAGCTGTAAACTTTGCCCAGGTAACTGCAAAAGATCTTTTAGAGAGCCACTGCTTCACCGTTCATAACCTCTTGATGGTACTTCAAATTAAATGACATCTCACCCATCCCTTCTCCATCTTCAATTCCTGGAAAGGTGTTTTTAGGTCTTTCGATACCAACTTACAGTGCTCAACTGTGAGTTTTGGAGACTGCTTTCCCACCTGTAATGAGAACTGGAATTTCCAGATCTCCTGTATCTAAGTGGTTCAGCTCTTGCCCTGGTAAAGCAATGTCCGGAGCTTTATCTTGCAAAACTTCACACCCAATTGTACCCTCTGGACATGAAGAAATTACATTGTCGAATCTTTCAACTACCTCCTGGGTTGGTTCAGTAGATCTCACTTCTTCTAGCAATGGAAGAGGTTCAGTCCTTTCATAACCAGAAGGAAACAATTCACTTAAAAGGTTTTTTTACTTTAGTTTGCTGTGCAAAAGACTAATGGGTCATCCATGTCAGGCAACAATTCTTCTGGGGCATCCTTTACTTCAGATTGTACTAAGAAAAATCCAGACAAATCATAAACGTTCCAAAATGAATCTTCTTCCCCAACCTGCTTTTCTATAGGCAAATAAGAAATTGGGTACACTTTGCTTCCTTTGACTTACTAAGCCTTTGAGGGGTACTTCTGTGCCTAGCAGAATTAGAAGAGAGTGCTAACGGCCCACCAGCTGCAGCTTCCTGTGCTTTCTCCTTCTCTCCAGCACCTAGCAAAGCAGTCAGTGTCTGTTTAATCCCGTCTTTTCCAGAAACCTCCTTTTCAATTTCACTCATGTTTTCCTTGGCAACAACTTGGGTCTTAGAAACAACAGTTCTGTTCCAGGAAAAGTTCTCATAAGCAAATTCAGGTTGCATCTCAGTTATACCTGCTTTCTTTTCCTTAGGGATTCTACCCACTTGCCACCATTTGATGAATTCTCTACCAGGCTTACACATCCTCTCCTTTACCAACTCCCTATTCATTGAAACTTATTCACTGTTTCCAGTTCTGGTTGACTTTTTCTCACCTGCAACTGACCTGTTGGACAGCTGTTGCCTTTGCTTCTAGCAATATTGTTCTGGTTGGCAACCTTCAGTCTCGAAAGGCTATGGTATAAGCCTACAGCACCCGGTATTCCCAGGCGGTCTCCCATCCAAGTACTAACCAGGCTTGACACTGATTAGCTTCCAAGATCAGACAAGATCAGGCATGTGCAGTATTGTTCTGGGGAAATTTGTTAAGTCTCTTACTGGCATTCTAGAAAGCTGACATACATAACACACCTTCTTTGGGAGAATTAATTTAGTTCCATTTTCCTTTCCAAAATATTTAGCTCCAACTTGGGGAATAGAGTTCTTATCCACCATCTTACTACTTCCCACATTTCCTTCTGCTCTACTATATCCCATCCTTACATGTGGGACAGGTTTAGAGCTTACCAGTTTGCCTTCCCAAATCATCAATCCCTGGTTGCTCAAATTCTCTCCTCATTGGGTACATCTATTCTGAAGATGCCGGGGCTGCCATCTTTGGTAAACATCTCAAGTCCACTCTTCCCCCTTTGTAATCACAGGGTACATTTCTAAATCCATATTCCTCATCTAGGGTTCTCTGTAAGCCAGTAAAATCCTCTCTCTCTCTCTCTCTCTCCTCGAGTTCTAAATCTTATTTCCTCTCTTCTTCTTGGAACTTCAGAGTTTTCTCCATAGTCTTGTTTCTTTACCTGCATCAGCTTTGCCTTTCTTCTCTCTCTCCCCAACTCATCAATTTGTTGCTGCATTACATGATGTTCACAACATAAGGTACTCTACTCTCTCACCTCTCTCCCAACCTCTATCATCATTCCAATCGTCTTCTTCCTGCTTGGCTTCCCATTCTTTCTTCAGAGACGCCACCTGTTTACAAAGCTCCTGCAACTCTCTTCACAACAGGTCTGCCCTCTCCTCTGAATAAAATTGTTCAGTGTCTCCACTTCCTTCTTGTCCCTACCTTTTAGTCTATCCCATCTTCCATCCATAACTTCTACCTGTGGACCTGTACTGTTGGCTGCTTCCGTCGCACCACTGGCATTTGCTTTATTCCTGTTCCCTGTCCTTTTTTGCACTTGGAAAACTCATCACAGCCTCCATCTCTGATAACATCTGTTCCTTTTTCTTCACTTCAACCTCCTTTCACCACCTTTTTATAATCTCCCAATAGCAATGCTGTATTTCTTCATAAAAAGGTGATGTAATAATACCATCCATGCCCCCCACAGCACTCTCTACTCCATCTCTTACATCTTCAGGTGTCGCTGTTGCATCCTAAGCCAGCACATTCAATAATATAGGAGCATCCATATCCGCTACTGTAGCCCTCACTAATTATACTGTTTACTAGACTTCAACACCAACTGTGCCCATGAAACTGATGGGAAAAAGCACCCTCCACAATACCGATACTGCCACCATGTCATGTGAAAACTGCCTTTTTGCACTTGGTAACATTACTGTGGCCAATTTCTTTAGCAACTGGACTTGGCAGGTTAGCACTTGGTCTCAGCCCTTCTCAGCTGTCTGCTCAGTCTTTTTCACAGCTTTTTTTCTCTCCTCCCACATTCTTTTCCAACTGCCCCTCCAACTGTTTTTCCCAACTGACATTTCACCACACAAAGTGCTTCTTTCCTAGAATGACTCCCTGCTTCTCCCATCATTTTCCTGCTTCTTGGGTGCACAATGTTCCTTACTGTCCCCTGGCACCATAGTGGACAATGCGGAGCAGACCCGAATTCTCCACCCCAAAATCCATTCTCTTGACAATGGGTGTGACCATTGAAGTGTTCTTCGCCTTGACAAGAACTGCGACCCACCTCAAATCCTAGTCTTCACCTTGGAACCCACCTGCAATAGTCTGTGTACCATTGGCAAAGTCTAGTGGTAAAGGGTTCTTCTTCCTCATTTTTCCCTCCTTCCTGTTGACGGCCAATCAGCACACACTGCTACTATGACATTCTGCCCTTTTTTCTAGGCCTTTTAGATAGTGCAACAGTGTGCACTCAACTTTGTGAGGTGGAGGAAGAGAAAGAGAAAGAGGGGCAGAGGTGTATTGTTATGGGGAGAGCAGGCGGGTGGGAGTCTGAGGGGGCTCATGGAGGCTTTGGAACTTGGCCAAAGCAACTCCTCCAAAACCAAAGGCTTAGGACTTACATCCTCTAGAATCTGAAGGTAAGTTGTAATCCACTTCTGCGTTTTGACTCACATGTTGAAGACTACTGCTAAAGTAAATCACCTTGATTACATTTTTTCCTTCATTCATTTACTGCTATTAGTACCTGATCTCTCTGGCCTCTGCCCTGCCTTCTGCTATGGGGGTATGTTCACACTAAAGGGCTTGGTGAATGTCGTCTTGGCCTTTTTTTCTTAATAAGACTCCCAACTCTTACATCTTCACTGCCTTTACAATTTAATGTCTGTACACATAATACATATCAGATAATTCCAGTGTGATCCTTGCTTTCCCTACATGCCTTGTTTCCTTTCCTCTCCTTGTCTCAGTCATGCTGAAGCCCACCTCTCCGTCCTCCACCTGTCCATGGAGCCAACTGGGCTTGCTGCAGGATCTCAGGCTGTCGTCAGGGTTGGCAGTCAATTCTTACCCTTTTCCCTCCTGTGGGCTCCCTTTCTGTTATGCTGGCCCCCAATCACCCTGTGCCGCAGTGTGCCCCTTCTTCAGTGGCATTCCTTTGCCTCTATACCTGTCCTTTCTGCTATGGTGACTGGATGTCATAACCACAAAGGAGGACAAGGTATCCCAAAATGTAAGCCATTAAAAAAGTAGGATATTACAAAATGTCCTTCCTGAGGGGTGGGGGAGGGAGAACAGAAAGGGTCCAGGGAGAAACCCTGTCAGGCGGCAACAACTTCACTCTGGGCTACAAGGCAAAGTGGGCCGAGAGCCAAGATGAGGTATGCCTTAGTGGTGTTCCATTCACAGTCTCTGGTGTGTGGGACTTCAAGGTTAGGCATGCTTAACCTCACTGGTGTCAGTGTACTTAAAGCACACTTGGTTGTGTTGGCTTGTGGTTATCTGAAAGTATATGCAATTTCTGACTTTATCATTTCCTTGTTTGAAGATATGAAGATACTTGGGCAGCTCTTCATAGGGGAGCAAAAGAATGCGCAAAAACTGGAGAGGTAAAATATTTACAGAACTAAATATGCAAACATTTTGATAAAAACTGCTTATTTAGTATTGAGGTATTTTGCATTTGGGGAGCTGCATACTTCATTTGTCAAAATGAGAACCCAACACATATTATGCGTTTGACAGAATCATGAATATTAATAACTTTGACTTTCATATTTTAAAAAAAATTTTTTTAGTTTTGACAGGTAACTTAGAAATTAAGTGCCAAGTCACATTACAGCTTTTTTTTTTAATCACAGGGTGGTTTTTTTGTAGCCTTCTAATGGCATTAATTTAGTGAAATCCAGAAGTTTATTCATGGAGAAAGTTCAGCTGCCTAAAAACTGTGAAGAAGTACAGAGTGTAGAAGTGCATTTAGTGGAAATGTTTGGTTTAGAACATAAGAACATAAGAACATAAGAACAGCCCCACTGGATCAGGCCATAGGCCCATCTAGTCCAGCTTCCTGTATCTCACAGCGGCCCACCAAATGCCCCAGGGAGCACACCAGATAACAAGAGACCTCATCCTGGTGCTCTCCCCTACATCTGGCATTCTGACTTAACCCATTCCTAAAATCAGGAGGTTGCGCATACACATCATGGCTTGTACCCCATAATGGATTTTTCCTCCAGAAACTCGTCCAATCCCCTTTTAAAGGCGTCTAGGCTAGACGCCAGCACCACATCCTGTGGCAAGGAGTTCCACAGACCGACCACGCGCTGAGTAAAGAAATATTTTCTTTTGTCTGTCCTAACCCGCCCAACAATCAATTTTAGTGGATGTCCCCTGGTTCTGGTATTATGTGAGAGTGTAAAGAGCATCTCCCTATCCACTCTGTCCATCCCCTGCATAATTTTGTATGTCTCAATCATGTCCCCCCTCAAGCGTCTCTTTTCTAGGCTGAAGAGGCCCAAACGCCGTAGCCTTTCCTCATAAGGAAGGTGCCCCAGCCCCGTAATCATCTTAGTCGCTCTCTTTTGCACCTTTTCCATTTCCACTATGTCTTTTTTGAGATGCGGCGACCAGAACTGGACACAATACTCCAGGTGTGGCCTTACCATAGATTTGTACAACGGCATTATAATACTAACCGTTTTGTTCTCAATACCCTTCCTAATGATCCCAAGCATAGAATTGGTTTCCTTGTAAGGTGTGAAACGGAATCATTTACTCTAATTTGTGGTGCATTCCATGAGGTCCAGAAATATTTTAGTTATCAGAGATTTGTTATAGGTGATACCTGCATACCTCTTTGTCTCATTTTCTTTTTCAAAGGGCTTAGAGAGACATATATGCAACCAACTGTCTTTTTGGCCCTTCCAGCTTTTTATTGCCAGGGGTTAATTCCTGTTTGTCACTAGTAACCGAGTAACTGCCTGTTTGCAGAACTGTATTTGAAGCATGTTTATTAAGTGAAAATAACTGGCCATGTTCACACAAACATTCATAGCAGGCAAATGGCTATGTTATCACAGAATGGGCTTGCTTCTGCAAATGAATATTTGCAGATTTTCTTCAGAGAGCAGATTTTCTCTGTAAACTACTTTGTGAACTTTTTGTTGCAAAGCAGTATATAAATATTATTAATATTCTTAGGGGATACTTACATTGCATGGCTATATATTTTCAGTACATAGAATTTACATAATTAATACCTTCAGTCTCGAACGACTATGGTATAAGCCTTACAGCACCTGGTATTCCCTGGCGGTCTCCCATCCAAGTATTAACCAGGCCTGACCCTACTTAGCTTCTGACATAGCCCATTTCTAAAATCAGGAGGTTGCACATACACATCATGACTTGTAACTTGTAATGGATTATTAATGGCCTCCTGGGTCAACTGGCATTATATTTGCTGCTTGAACTTCCACCGGCTATATTGCTGATGGCATTCTGAGTAGTCTCATAGGGCAGTCTGGGGCATTACTCAGGATAAGGGGGAGAATATCCCCTTACCCCGAAGGGACCTCCAGTTGCTTTCTAACCTGTGCTGGATACAGGTGCAGGTCATGCAGCCTGGCTGTGCTAGTGCAGGTTAGGATTGGGCTGCCTGTTTTGTTTGAAGAGCTCTGTTAAGTCTGCTTTCATTTCTGCCTTTAGTTCTGGCAGAACACCAAGTTACCAGAGGGTGAGCCAGACCAAGTGTTATGAATCTGGAACGGAAGTGTCCTTACTTCCTCAAGGCCTCATGGAGAGCTGAGCCCTAGTAAGGTAGGGAGTAGTGGCAGTGGAAGAGCAACCGAATGGTCAATGCTATCTCAAATCCCAGATCAAGAACCTTGAGAGTACCACAGTAGCAAACAGAAGCACAGAAAGCTGGATGTGCTTAGTTAGGTGCTATATCTGTAAGTACGATGCATAAAACATGATTATTTTAAAGAAATATATATTACATATCAAATGCATGTTTCACAGCTCAGTCCTGCTCAGAAGTAAGTTCTGTTGAGTTCAATGGGACTTACTCCCTGGTAAGTTTGTATAGGATTGCAGACTTACTTGCAGAATGGCAGGATGGAAAACAAATTGATTACTTCCACGTAGAAGTGTGAATTTCAAAGTGAGTTAGTAGAAGAAATGCTTGATTGACACAAGTTATGATTTGGTAATTTTCTTTAAGAACCTTGAATTGAATATTCTATTGTGAATTACAAGCTTATTGGTTTCAGAACAGTTAAGTACTGTCAAAGTCCTGCGGAAAGCAGTGGGTCATAAATTGGTCACAACTAACTGGTTCAATTGATTTTCAGTGTAAGTTGGGTCATAACAAACTTTAGCTGGTTATTGCGAGCAGAAATCTACAGGTATAAAATTATATTATTATTGATTATATTTAAGACTGTGGTATCTGGCGTGTCAGCTTGTTTAAAGGCTTATAATGTAAGTTGTCACAAACTATAAAACTTGACCTTCGTTGAAAGTCAAGTTTCATCCTTGACTTTGAATATTACAGTTGGTGGATAGCGAAGTTGTGATGCTTTCTGCACATTGGGAGAAGAAGAGAAGTAGTCTCCTAGACCTACAGGAACAGCTCCAGCAAATTCCAGGGTTTTTATCAGATTTGGAATCCACAACAGCTAACCTGGGTAAGAATGTGCATTAGCTTGAATCACCTTCAACAGATATTGTAATAACTTCCATACTGAGACTACAGAGAATGCCTTATGGATCATTGATTTGAAAACAGCATTTTTGTTTCTGTGACAATTCTAGAGTGACCATTTCTTTCAGACTGTTAATATCTTGGCTGTAAATCTTCTTATTGTCTTTGTATTTGTACCCCAGCCTCGTTCAAGTTGGTCAGGGTGATTCCCCCCTCCCCAAATTGTGAAATAGTTGACATTAAGAGATAGCTAGTGATTGGCCCAGGGTCAGTAGGCGTTTTCATGTCTAAGGTGGGATTTGACCTCCTATCCTTGCTCCTAGTTCAAAACTATATGTTTCTGTGCATTGACTGTCTCTTAAACGGTCGAGTGATATCTATTTTGTTTATCAAATTTATATGAGGCAGCCATCCTAGTCCCATTTGTTGGAAGTAAATATAGGTGAATGTTGCTTTGCAAAGTTCTGACCAGTGATGGGCTGTATATGTGATGGTCCATGCAGCCCAGCACTGATCACTGTTCCCCCTCCCCCCCGCTGCCTCTGGAACTGACCTCCCCTTACCTCTGGGAGCTTTTCTGAGACCCGCAGAGTCTGCACTCCCCAGGAGGGCTTCCCCAGGCCTTGGAATGCCTTGTAAGGCTAAAAAACTTCCGGTTTCCTAAGGAAACTGAAAGTTGTGATTTTTTTGGCCATTCTGAGCCTCACAGAGGCAGCATGCAGCCTCTGTGGGGGTCAGAAAAACCTCTGGAGACAAGCGGAGCATAGCTCCCCTTGGCTTTGTGGGCTTAGACAGGTGACATTGTTTAACATCTGGCATCATTTGACGATGGAGGTGCAGCTGCATCATTAAGCAGCATACACCTGTACCATTGAACAAAAAAGGACTTCTGGACAGGCACATGTAAGACAGTGCTACATGTTGTCTTGCTGCCCCATGCCTGTTGTTGTCCTGCCTTGATCATGTGTACAGCATAATATTAATCCTCTCTTACTAGTCTAAATACATTTTGTTCCTTTAGTTGCCAGTCAGGATCAAACTATACATTGTATCAGGAGATCCATGCCTGATCTCCTGGTTATTGTTAACTAAATACATCTGCAGTATAGGCTTATATAAGCAGTTATAAAACTTTAATAAATAAACAGTAGTAGTGTGAAAAATAGGACTGTTTAACTCTACCCTCCCTTTTCTTCTTGTTCTAAATCATTTTCCCCAACCTGCTATAGTCTCTGTGGGAAGAAAAATTATTAGTGGAGGGGTTAGATTGGGAAAATACTGATAGAAGAACATTCCCCTCTTCTGTTTCTTTGATCAAATTAGCAGTCTTTCCCCATCCAAGCAGCTGCAATAAGCTGCAATATTGGCTCAAAGAAAAATCAGCAGTCTGACTATCCTGCATCTTGGTCCTTATTCAGGGAACATAAACTCATAAGAATATAAGAAGAGCCCTGCTGGATCAGACCAAGGGCTCATCTAATCCAGCTTCCTGTGTCTCATAGTGGCCCACCAGATGCCTCAGGGAGCACTCAAGACAACAAAATACCAAACTCCAATTGCATCATTTGTCAGAAATTCAGTATAACTTATACCGGTCTCACACTTTTAGCACTAGCACCCACTTCTTTAAAATGAGAATTTGTCAGGACCCACTGGAAGTGATGTCATGACTGGAAGTGACATCATCAAGCAGGAAAATTTTTAACAATCCTAGGCTGCAATCCTATCCACACTTACCCAGGAGTAAGTCCCATCTACTCACACATTGTTAAAAGAATATACATAGTAGTTTGTTAAAAGTACAGATCTGTAACATTTCCCCAAATGCAGTCACATACCATGTTAGCATCAAGTCTAATATATTTAAAATAAAATATTGAAATGAATGGGGACCCACTTGAAATTGGCTCGTTACCCACCTGGTGGGTCCCAACCCACAGTTTGAGAAACACTGGCTTATACGATGATGCCAATATCATCATTCATTGTAAAAACCAAACCTGTAACCAGTGCCTGCATCATTTCAGAGACTTCTAGTAACATCACGTTGATGTGCGCTGCTCATCTAGCAAATTATACCTAGCAGATTTCTTAATGTTTGACACATAAAGTCATCACCTTAATTCTAGCAACTGGGAAGTGTTCCAAAGTTCGTTCACCCCCCCCCCCCCGGTGTGTATTTGTAATTACAGTAAATAAATAAGTGATAGTTATAAATTAATGTAATGCTGTGATCTGTAAATTAACCAACCCATAATACTTGGAATTTGTAAAGTTCATTGCAGATAATAAGTAAATGGATTCCCAGTTGTGCAAAGTGACTGAGGTTTTATGAGTTCCCACTAGAGGGTGGTCTAGTACCACTTTTTCAGAAATTCCTGTTTGGTAGCCTTATGTAGGAGGAGATCCCTTTTTGTTATCTCAGTTTATTATAGTCTTTCTATTGGAACAGTAGCACCTCTCAATGCAGAAGTAATTTGATATTTATTTTTATAAATTTTTATTATAGCTTAATATTATGGCACCTTGCTAATGTGTTCATTGCCAGATCTTTTTCATGTTTAAAGATCTCAGATTAGGAATGGGCATATTTAGAAAAGAAATCTACTGCATCACTGTAATCTTTAAGCATTCTAAACAGACTAGCTGTACACTAAGTCCCCTGTGTATTTATTGGTTAGGTTCCAGGGACCTGTACATCTGCTGAAATGCACGTTGGTCTAAACATCCAACTTTTGCTGGCCCAGTGTTACACTTGTGTGAAAGCAAAACCAAAGGATGTCTTGTGCCTTCATGAACTGAAAGTGACGCAGCTATGTGTAATTCAGATGTCCATAACTCAGGCAGCTAGTGAATACAGTTAGCACTCAGGATCAGTGGGGGATCCTTTCCTGGACCTACCTCCCCACAAATATCAAAATCTGCTGATAATTAAATCTGTGAGGGGGCGGGGAGACTTCAGAGGATCCCCAGATGGAACTGGAAGCACTTTCTGGTCATGTATGGAGGTGTTCTGATGTGCAGGGAGACCTCCCTGAGCCTCAGAACATCTCTTGAACATGACTGGAACACACTTCCAGTTGTGTTTGGGAGATTGGGTGAGACCCTCCAGTGTGGGTCTGGCATCTGCGCTGAGTCAAATTCGTGGGTGCTGAACTTGTGAATAAGAAGGGCCCACTATATATGCTAAGCATTATTAATGTTAAGGTTGTGGTGTAAAAGTACTGGGGAGGGGGGAGGAGGATTTTCTTCCACTGGTTCACTGAATGGCCAAATGTAGTTAATGTCTTTAAGTGAATTTTGTATGTGATGGATTACCATGCTAAACGAGCGCAAATCGGTTATCTATGTATGCATCAGATTTCCTTCAATGCTTTCAAGAGACTAGAGGTTTTCATTTTAGATTAAGTGTTTCAAAATCATGACATTTCTCAGTGGCTTACTTTTTTTTTTTTTTTTTTAAAGAAAGGGACTAGGGAAAAATGGTCTAGAAATATGATGCCAGCTAAACTTCATTGTTGGCATTTGCATGTGATTCACAGAAATGATAAATGAAAGCTTGTGGTACCTATACTTTGGTTTGAAATTTTTCCAGTATTGGGGTAGCACTCAGTCTTAATGAAGGGATTACCTTGAGTTTGCCTGAAAGGGCGACTTACATTACAGATTCTCATGACTTCTGAAAAACTGTATGTTAGGTCAACTCAGTCCCTATCTAGTGCACATTAAAGTTTTGTGGGATATGTTGGGCTGAAGGAGAAATATTTCCCTCTCTCCCACATATGTCATCTTCTGCCTTTTGTCTCTCTGAACAGGAGGGTAGGGACATGCCAGAATCCTTCTGCAAGTGGAGTAGTGTAGTGGCTCATGGCACCATGGCATTCCAGAGAGCAGGGAATGCTCTGGAGAGGCAGCTGCTGCAGCCCATGGTTCTTGGCTGTGGTTTCTTCACTGAGTGTGGCAGAATAAGAGCTGCTTGATAGCTGTAGCAGTTGGGAGGGTTGGAGTCTTGGGGAGCAGAAGATGTAAAAGGGAGGGCTAACAGACTAACAGACAGGGAGTGGAGAGGGAGACAAAGCAAGTGAGAGAGGAGCAGAGGAGAATCTGAGGGAATGATGGAGAAGGGCAAGGAAAGAAGATGGAGGGGTCAGGAACTAGGGCCCAAAGAAGGGGGTAACAGGAGAGAAAGAGGAAGAAGAGTAAAAAGACCAACTCGGAAGGAAGATGGTCCTCCTGAACTAGAATGGTGGGGCTAGACATCATAGTCCCTTTTGCTTGGCTACAGTTGTATTAGTAGTCTAGCAGTCAAACCATCTCCCATCTACTGTGACAAGGCACTGCCAGAAGGAAGCAGTGGAAGGACCCAGGAAGTAATCCCTGGTAGAGAAGACTTGTGGGGCGAAGAGGATCCTGGTGAAGAGGGCAGGCAGGAGAACAGAGCAGGAGCCAGGGGAAGCATCCATCCAGGATAGGGGATGCTACTCCCAATGCTACCAAACTGTATACAAAAATTATTAAAGGCTGATGCATGATCCACTGCTTCCCGTTCATCTGTTGACCCACTGACATCTGGTATGTTCAGGGCTGTGTTGTTCCCATCTCCATATGACACCTAACTCCCCTCCTGGGAGAAGGGTGAGAGGACTGGAACCCATACAGGTTGTATCTATATTTTCTGTAGCTGCATGTAAGTGTTGGCTAGAAGAAATGGTTGCTGCTGTGAGACTGTTGCTGAGCCCAAGGGTATCTCTGGAGTTAGGTCTTGTGACAGGAATTTTAAAACCACTAGATCCTTCTGCATGGATCTCCTCATGTTAGAGTGATTATAGGATTGTTGCATGAAGCCAATATGGGTTGGGAGAGTGTGTAGGAGAGAGCAAAAGAAGGGAAGGAGAGTCTCCATTTGTTTTGGGTCTCCATCAACTGGGAATAGTTAATGGTTGCTTGTTGCCTTAAACATTTTTTAAAATTTATTAAGAGGGATTTTTACCATATTTGCCCTATTCTGATATTTGACTATTTTGTTATACAGTCCAGTTAGAAGCAAGTTTTAAGGAAATGGAGAACCATTTACTTTATCTTGAGGATCTCTGTGGACAGTGTGAATTGGAAAGATACAAGCATATGCAGGTGCTACAACTCGAAAATTACAAGAAGACAAAACGGTAAGTTTGATTATTGAGAGTTTTGTATTTGATTTATCTTGTTAATTCTTTGTGGTGCTCATGTAAAAAAACTTATCTTTCCTTTTTTCCTGAGTGTAGAAACCTAAGAGTCTGCAGGATTAATCAAGAAAAGGAATTAATTCACTTTGTTGTAACCCTGTGTTGATCTCTTCTGTTGTATAGGAGATTCACAGCCCAATCCAGAACAGTGTGCGCTGGCTCACTGCCGGCATGCACTGTCGCAAACATACTATAAGTCATGTTTGCGGAACTTAGTGCTGGAGCTAGCCCAGTGCGAGCCCGCACTGGGCAGGCACCAGTTGGAGGCTGGTGGTCCGCTGCCCTGTGTTCCATGCAAAGCGCCAGGCAGCGGAGAGGTAAGACGGGGTGTTCTATGTTGGAGGAGGGCGGAGAGAAGGTGTAGTGTGGGGAGGCAGGGGGTGGAGATGGTGGCAGGCCCTACTTCCATATCCTGACCACCCTCCCACCCCGGGAGTTCTGACACAGGCCTCCTCGAATCTGCGCCCGCTCAAGTGCGGGTGCAGATTTGAAGAGACCCTTCGGGGCTGCCTGGGATTTACATGGGGTAAGGGCGCATAAACCCTTACCCCGAATAGACCCCGCGCTGCTTCCCAGTCTCATTAGATGTAGCAGTAGCCATTTTGGTGCCATTGCAGTCCTGATCACTGGGAAGCATAGGATTGGGGCCTCAGGTATGTTTTTTGCATTCGGCTATCTTATTTTGTCATGGGAGCAAACCTGAGAAATGGAGAAGCTGGATGCAGGTTAGCAAGGAAGGAACAGCTGCAAGAGTCACTGGGCTTATTTATTTCTGAAGCAATAGTAAAGTTTGCCATTTAAGGGAGCTCTTCATCATATAACCCATTTCTATTCTTTTCTCCCTTTCCTTAGCTGGGGGTAAGCATCCACACTATGGAGGGTGTACTTGGACCTTTGCTACTGAATTTGCTAGTACAGGCTATGTGCTGCAGGATCAGAACCAAGAAGGGGGCTAGAATTTGGTGGCATATGCTGCTGTTGAACCCATCTCCTTCTCAAATCCATTCTGCTCTGCCACTGCTTCCTTGTCCCACCTTTCCCCGCCCACATTCCGCACACCCCATCCAGCAAGTCCAGTGCAGTCTTCTGGTGTGCACTGGAAGGCTCTGTTCTTCTCACTGGTGCTCCAGCAGCAAGTGAGTTCAGCTCTAGCAGAACTTGAGCACCTTTTATGACTGCTATACTAAGATTGCTGAAATTTTGGTTTAGGATTTTACTTAACCCTGCCTCCTCTGGTCTAATGCACCAATTTTTGTCAGATTCAGTCCTGCCATTAGAGATCACCGATCTTCTAACCATATTTAAGTCAGTAGAGCTGGACACTGCAGAGTTAGGCATGATTGGCTGTGACGCTGCTTACAGAATAGTAAAAGAAAGAATTCTTGATATTGAACAACAAGAGCTGTTTAGTGCCACCAGAACCACATGCTCTCCACTCTATCTCCATGTTCCAGTCAGTTTTGGGAAACCAGCCTCCTTCTTTTATCACCTGGAGTGCCCGCAGGCTTGGAGAGCATTCACACTTGCAAGATGTAATGCTCTTCCATCAGCCTTGTTATCAGGCAGGTTCAGTGGTATTCTGTACTCGGAGAGGAAATGCAAGTGTGGTAGGGATTGTATTGAGACTATAACACATACCTTTTTCTACTGCCCACTACATGATGCTTCATGCAAGAAATATCTAGGCCCATTGTTAACTAGGATGCAGGGCTGGGAGGACTCAATCATGCTTCAGTCTTTCCTTTCCACACCTGACTCTGAGACCCTTGATAAGGTCGCTTCCTTTTATCTGGGGTAATTGCCAGGCAGAGCTCTGGGACTCTGGGCAGTGTGTGAAGAAAAGACCGATGTCTATGTTGTGTTGTCTTTGTATATTTTTGTTTTGTTTTGTTCTTCCTCTGTATTTTATGCCAATAAAAGGTCTTACTGAACTGAACTGACTGCTATAAGACAATTACTGCCAGTGAAACACCCGTTCCATTGTCCAACGTCAGTGTTGTAATGATGGGTTTGTAGTTCAGTTTAGAAGTGTTTATTTATTTCCCACCTTTCTGTCCCAGTAAAGGGCACTCAAGGGCACTTTTCTTACAAAAGAAATCATATAAAAACATAAAATATATAAATATGTATAAAAATAAAACATTTAAAAAACAATAAAACAAAATTTGGAACCCAAAATTAAAATAAATAAAAATTTAAAAAAATCCACTCACTCTATTAATGGTGGCTGCACTCCACCCACCAACTCCCTCGAGATGTCAGACACATTACCCTTCGACAGGGTTGACCCATAAACCACACAACCTCGACCACACACTTCACTCGGCATTCAGTCACTCTCACTTCACTATTAAATTACTACTACATACAACACCCCCTCTCACTGAACTCTCTCGCCCCTGTCCCCCTCTCACGGAGTCAGAGGTCCCAACCTTCTCCCCTGTCCCCCTCTCACAGAGCCAGAGGTCCCAACCTTCTCTGCTGTCCCCCTCTCACGGAGCCAGAGGTTTCCACCTTCTCCCCTGTCTCTCTCTCACCAAGACAGAGGACACCAGCTTCTCCTTGAGTTCCTTAATCCAAGACCAAAGATTAACACTCCTCAATCACAACTAAAACACACTCACATGACACCTCCTCAACTACCCACTCACAATCCTGCATTCAGTCTCACACAAACCCTAATGCTGACACAATGTCTCCTAACCCCTCCCAATCATTAAACAGCACTGCACTGCATAAAAGGGGAGGGTATAGTGCTGTTGATCAGGGATCCAAAGATGAGCCACTTAGCAACAAGAGCCATAACAAAGAGTCATACAGCCTCCTAATCCACTGTCTTGATCCACTGGTGAGGAGCCACGGGCAAAGAGCCCTTTGGCTTGTGCCAAAGGCTGATGTACCTGAAGACGTGGGGAGGAGGAGGAGAAAAGGCAGTTGGAGTCCAGCAGCCGGCCCCCACAGGTATTCCACTCCTTCTCCTTGTCCTTCTGCAGCCTTCTCTCCCAGCTGTTCCACTGAGTGGAGGCTGTTCCCTCTCCACTCACTCCTCCCTCCACTGCCCAGGCTGATGTACCTGAAGATGTGGGGAGGAGGAGGAGAAAAGGCAGTTGGAGTCCAGCAGCCGGCCCCCACAGGTATTCCACTCCTTCTCCTTGTCCTTTTGCAGCCTTCTCTCCCAGCTGTTCCACTGAGTGGAGGCTGTTCCCTCTCCACTCACTCCTCCCTCCACTGCCCAGGCTGATGTACCTGAAGATGTGGGGAGGAGGAGGAGAAAAGGCAGTTGGAGTCCAGCAGCAAGCTCCACAGGTTTAATAGTTTATATACAGTTGTTTTGCAATATATATAAATTTAGTGAATATTCATGATAAGTATAGGGTTAGAATCTTCCCCAAAACGTATTTTGCTAAAACCAATCTGAATTTCAATTGAATCGCATATCTGATCTCTTACCACTATTAATATGTAGTACAAAATTTGCTTCATTTTATTAGACTTTCAGTAATAACAGTATCATGATTTGTCATATTAGTCATATTCTGTCAACATTACTCTGATTCATAGTAAAGGGCATTGCCTAATTATGGTGGACTTGATTTCTTTGGCACAGATGAGAAAATAAATACTGCTAACAACAGCAAGGCTGAGCTATTTCTGGATAAACTGAATGATAAATTTGTTCATCAAGTTGTCACTCAGCCCTCAGGAGAAATTGCAGTGTTTGGTTTGCTGCTGGCATCTAGTGAGGATAAGATGAATGGCTGTTGGGAATTAACTTGGATCAGGTGATCATGAGTTATTCCAGAACTAGAATTGCATCTAAGTTGATTGTTTAAAAGCATCTTTTAAGATGCTCTAGAGATGAATTAGTGAAATAAGTTGGATTAGAGGGTTCATGATCTTGAAAAACACTGAAAGTGTTCAGATTGAGAGCATATGTTATGTATCTTATTCTCACAATGCAACAAGGCAAAATGTATGCAGAAAAGCGATTTAAGATTCAGCTGGAAAAAGTAAAATCCAGGGATATGAGGGTGAAAAACAACCTAAAAGAGAATGGTCAAGGGTTTTTGTTATTGACCTGTCAACATGCCAATAAATCTCTGTACTTACGGGGTGATGATTGTGCTCATATATAATTGCCAAACAGGCAAATGTCAAGTATAACAGCACAGAATAGTACAGGCCACCCATGTTAACCGTGAATTTCATCATCTGCGGGTCCTGAACCCACAGGATTGTCCTGACAAGGACCCTCTTCCCACAGCACTTTTGCTACAGTGGTTGCTGGGGCAGTGTGCTGGCTGTCGGTGCTGCCCCAGCTCAGGATGAGCAAAGGTGGGAGAACTGGAATGTCTGGTGACAAGGGAAAATATTGACATAGTGGGCATAACGGAAACCTGGTGGAATGCGGAGAATCAGTGGGATACCGCAATCCCGGGCTATAAACTCTACAGGAGGGACAGGCAGGGGCGTGTTGGAGGTGGGGTGGCCCTTTATGTTAAGGAAGGGATAGAATCCAGCAAAGTAGAGATTGAAGGTGGGTCCGACTCCACCGTAGAATCTCTGTGGGTTAAATTACCAGGCTTGTGCAGCGATGTAATACTGGGGGCGTGCTATCGTCCTCCAGACCAGAAATCTGATGGGGACCTTGAAATGAGGAAACAGATCAGGGAGGTGACAAGGAAGGACAGGGTTGTAATCATGGGGGACTTCAATTATCCTCATATTGACTGGGTCAATTTGTGTTCTGGTCACAATAAGGAAACCGGATTTCTTGACGTGCTGAATGACTGTGGCTTAGATCAGCTAGTCACGGAGCCCACCAGAGGACAGGTGACTCTGGATTTAATTTTGTGCGGTACGCAGGACCTGGTTAGAGATGTAAACGTTACTGAGCCATTGGGGAACAGTGATCATGCTGCGATCCGTTTTGACGTGCACGTTGGGGGAAGAATACCAGGCAAATCTCTAACAAAAACCCTTGACTTCCGACGGGCGGACTTCCCTCAAATGAGGAGGCTGGTTAGAAAGAGGTTGAAAGGGAGGGTAAAAAGAGTCCAGTCTCTCCAGAATGCATGGAGGCTGCTTAAAACAACAGTAATAGAGGCCCAGCAGAGGTGTATACCGCAAAGAAAGAAGGGTTCCACTAAATCCAGGAGAGTGCCCGCATGGCTAACCAGCCAAGTTAGAGAGGCTGTGAAGGGCAAGGAAGCTTCCTTCCGTAAATGGAAGTCTTGCCCTAATGAAGAGAATAAAAAGGAACATAAACTGTGGCAAAAGAAATGTAAGAAGGTGATAGGGGAGGCCAAGCGAGACTATGAGGAACGCATGGCCAGCAACATTAAGGGGAATAATAAAAGCTTCTTCAAATATGTTAGAAGCAGGAAATCCGCCAGAGAAGCGGTTGGCCCTCTGGATGGTGAGGGAGGGAAAGGGGAGATAAAAGGAGACGTAGAGATGGCAGAGAAATTAAATGAGTTCTTTGCATCTGTCTTCACGGCAGAAGACCTCGGGCAGATACCGCTACCCGAACGGCCCCTCCTAACCGAGGAGTTAAGTCAGATAGAGGTTAAAAGAGAAGATGTTTCAGACCTCATTGATAAATTAAAGATCAATAAGTCACCGGGCCCTGATGGCATCCACCTAAGGGTTATTAAGGAATTGAAGAATGAAGTTGCAGATCTCTTGACTAAGGTATGCAACTTGTCCCTCAAAACGGCCACAGTGCCAGAAGATTGGAGGATAGCAAATGTCACACCTATTTTTAAATAGGGAAAGAGGGGGGACCCGGGAAACTATAGGCCGGTCAGCCTAACATCCATACCGGGTAAGATGGTGGAATGCCTCATCAAAGATAGGATCTCAAAACACATAGACGAACAGGCCTTGCTGAGGGAGAGTCAGCATGGCTTCTGTAAGGGTAAGTCTTGCCTCACGAACCTTATAGAATTCTTTGAAAAGGTCAACAGGCATGTGGATACGGGAGAACCCGTGGACATTATATATCTGGACTTTCAGAAGGCGTTTGACACGGTCCCTCACCAAAGGCTACTGAAAAAACTCCACAGTCAGGGAATTAGAGGACAGGTCCTCTCGTGGATTGAGAACTGGTTGGAGGCCAGGAAGCAGAGAGTGGGTGTCAATGGGCAATTTTCACAATGGAGAGAGGTGAAAAGCGGTGTGCCCCAAGGATCTGTCCTGGGACCGGTGCTTTTCAACCTCTTCATAAATGACCTGGAGACAGGGTTGAGCAGTGAAGTGGCTAAGTTTGCAGACGACACCAAACTTTTCCGAGTGGTAAAGACCAGAAGTGATTGTGAGGAGCTCCAGAAGGATCTCTCCAGACTGGCAGAATGGGCAGCAAAATGGCAGATGCGCTTCAATGTCAGTAAGTGTAAAGTCATGCACATTGGGGCAAAAAATCAAAACTTTAGATATAGGCTGATGGGTTCTGAGCTGTCTGTGACAGATCAGGAGAGAGATCTTGGGGTGGTGGTGGACAGGTCGATGAAAGTGTCGACCCAATGTGCGGTGGCAGTGAAGAAGGCCAATTCTATGCTTGGGATCATTAGGAAGGGTATTGAGAACAAAACGGCTAGTATTATAATGCCATTGTACAAATCTATGGTAAGGCCACACCTGGAGTATTGTGTCCAGTTCTGGTCGCCGCATCTCAAAAAAGACATAGTGGAAATGGAAAAGGTGCAAAAGAGAGCGACTAAGATGATTACGGGGCTGGGGCACCTTCCTTATGAGGAAAGGCTACGGCGTTTGGGCCTCTTCAGCCTAGAAAAGAGACGCTTGAGGGGGGACATGATTGAGACATACAAAATTATGCAGGGGATGGACAGAGTGGATAGGGAGATGCTCTTTACACTCTCACATAATACCAGAACCAGGGGACATCCACTAAAATTGAGTGTTGGGCGGGTTAGGACAGACAAAAGAAAATATTTCTTTACTCAGCGCGTGGTCAGTCTGTGGAACTCCTTGCCACAGGATGTGGTGCTGGCGTCTAGCCTAGACGCCTTTAAAAGGGGATTGGACGAGTTTCTGGAGGAAAAATCCATTATGGGGTACAAGCCATGATGTGTATGCGCAACCTCCTGATTTTAGGAATGGGTTAAGTCAGAATGCCAGATGTAGGGGAGAGCACCAGGATGAGGTCTCTTGTTATCTGGTGTGCTCCCTGGGGCATTTGGTGGGCCGCTGTGAGATACAGGAAGCTGGACTAGATGGGCCTATGGCCTGATCCAGTGGGGCTGTTCTTATGTTCTTATGTTCTTATGTTCTTAGGATTGGGCCCTTAAGTCAATCTAGTGAGTGCTGTGAATGCAGGGAATGCAGGGATTTGAACTTGGGTTTCTGTGACCAAACGCTTCACCCCCTATAGCAAGGGAGGCCAAACCGTGGCTCGGGAACCACACATGGCTCTTGGAAATATAATGTGCAGCTCTTGAAAATATGTTGGCTGAGCTTCTTTTTGCATCACAATCAATATGAAAGGTAAATAAGGCATTTTCAAGCTGTATAATTTACCAGGTATAAGCTGCAAGTCCACTGAATTAAGACAGAAGTTTAATGTTCATGGTGAGTAAATACATTTATGAATTTAAATACTTTTTCAGTACTGTTACTCTCAAACATCTCTTGCAGCTTTCAAACACTAGAAGTGTATCATATGTAGCTCTTGTGTTAATTGGCTACCCCTGCACTATGGTATTCTATGTTGTTAGCTGTGCTTCTGGAATGAAAATGATTAATTTATGCACACCATGAACTCTTTCAATTTCTGACTTGAGCTTTTTTCCCCATTGTCCAGCCAGTGTTCCCTTTTCTTGAAGATAACACTTTATAATGCCAGTTATGCCTGTTGGCAGCATTGAAGACTTCATGTTGCTGTATATACGAAATGTTATTCTTAGACTTTTTCAGTTTTGCACTAAATATAGGAAACTCAGCCTGTTGAATGCTGCTGTATTTGTTTTCATAATCTAAGAACCAAAATCTCTTTGAGTTTTTACTTTTCACTCCTTAACTGTCTTTGCTGGAGAGAATGTCATACATTCAAACTTTGGCCTGAAGCATGCCACTAGTAGTACACAGTGCACAGGAAACTTGTGTTTCAACTTTAGCTTTTATGTAGGCATGAAAACTGTGCAACTGTAGCCTTGGTTAAGCAGTGCTAATATGAATCTCACCTTGATGAAAAATGTTTCCTTGGGCAGTATTTTTAGAAATTGGCATTATGGACTTTTTTTGTCTCACAATCTGTCTGATTGAGGTTCTTAAGATACTTTTGGCTCCAAAGTGCTGTGCACAAGAAATTGTTTTTGAATCTGTTTTTACCCCTTTGGGGAGGTATTTCTACCATTTTTAGTTTCGTATATTTTCCAATAAGTAACAAATATGCAAGTAACAGTGCAATCCAAACTAACTTCTCACTCTGCAATGCAGCGGTGCCAGAATGGTCTTTGCTGTATCTGGTGAGGAGTAAGGCTGTTGGAGGACTCCCTGAGGTAAGGGGAAATTTGCTCCCTTGCCCAGGGTTAACCCCCAGCAGCTGCAACTCGGGCAAAATTGCTGGCAGAAGTCTGAGCAGCCTTGTGTCGAGAAATCAGGCCCCGAAGGGGGGATAGGATACAGTGAGAGTCAGCCCTGCTGATCCAGTCCCCTTCCCGAGCCTGATCCACCCTCCTCCCCTGCCTGATTACACCCCTTTCCTGCCCTTGTTCTGCCCTCCACTGGCCCAGGCAGAGTTTGCCTGCTGTGGCATGAGCTGATTGTCCGTGGGTGCTGGCAGGCCAGCACTGGCCTTCCCACCTGCACCACAATCATCCATGCTGCCGTAACTTGCTTTATGCCACTTTGGGGGGAGGGCAGACTGGCAGGCAGATTGGGCCCGGGACGGGGCGGGGATGGCAGCAGAAGCTGCTACCGAATCCTATGTCCCCTCTGGAGCCTATGTCCCTACATGTGCCTCTTTGGCTCTGTGCCAGCTCAGGATCTGCTATAGTCTTGGTGTATCTTTGTACTGATTTTATTACTATGACTGAAGATAAGACTTACAGGTGCAGCCTATTTATCCACAGATTTTTTTATCTGTGGATTTGTCTCTACGAGAATGGGGTGGGGGAACTGAAAGTCACACACTCCTTTGCCCGGCACTGGCCTCTCTATCCATTTTCAGGCAGCCCAAAACACTGCAAAAAGGCTCTGCCTCACCCAGTCAGGGAAATAACCCTGGAGCCCTGGAAGAGTTTCCCCTTGCAAAGGAACAGTAACACTCCTGGAGCCCCTGAGCCAGCAAAGAGGCTGAAGAGGGGAAGGGGGAGCTGAAAATCTCTGTAGCCAGAGCATGTGCAGCAAGATGGAGCTCTCTTTCACTCACTCACTCACTCACTCTCACTCACACAGGGGCAGGTGTGGTAGCAACAGAGGGGACTGCTTTAAAAAAACCCAGGGAGTGTTTGCCAAATTCCCCCCCCCCCATTGAGATGGTGCAGGCAATCACCGACACAAGCAATCCCCCCCATGGTGCAGGCAATCACCGACACAAGCAAGCCTTCCCACCAAGCAAAGCATGAGATATAGCCTATAATCCTCTCCACACTTTCCTGGGAGTAAGCCCCATTGACTGGAATGGGGCTTACTTCTGAGTAGAAACTCATAGGGTTGGACTCTTAAAAGGTCAGCATCCCAACTGTGAAAGAAGCTAGCAACAGGGAGGGCTGAGTACAGAGCAGAGGGGAGGGGATTGATAACAGCTGCCTTAGTTTCCTTCCATCCGGAAGTGTCAGGCTGCAGTGTATTTGTGTAACTATGGAATTTAGCACAACGTGTTTTTTGTTAATCGCGCTGAGGAATGGAACTAATGCAGATAAATAGGCTCCACCTGTATTATGTTTGAATCTTTATGTAAAATATTTATTTTAAATGTTGGTATAATGATCTTCCCTGAGCAGTAGCCTGTTGACAAAGCAAGAGGCAAATCTGTAAACAAAGTGTCTGCTTATTCAGTAGAAGTGAAGAGGGTTCAGGCAGTGTTGCTGAAACCCAATATATTGCAAAAGGAGCAAAAGGGAATTTGGGGAATGAGTACTATTGAAAGCAGCAAAGTGGTGGAGAGGGGGAATTCAATGAAGTAGATTTCTAACATGGAATAGATCTTAGAGACACAATCTGGAGCATGCCTGTGGCAAGATACATGAAAATCAGGCCAAAGGAGAAGGTTAGGGACAGAAGGATCAATTAGACTATTGCTGTGAATATTGAAGTCCCAAAGGTGTATTGTGAGACTGTTGTCGGAGAGAAGGCAAAATACAGGTCCAACCTTGTTATACACTAATTTTTTATAAACGGATTTGACTCAACACAAATGGCCACTGCAAATGAGGAGGAATGTGCTGATCCCTGGAGAAGGGCAAAAATGCATCCCTTTAAAATAGCAGTTTATAAAACTGCTTTTTACTTTTGTAGAGGGACAGTCATGCAAATGATTACAGGTATAACATAATTATCCACAGATTTTTCTATCTCAAGACAATGAGAAGGGCCCTTTAAATTAAAGGAAAACAGTCCTTTAACAATAGCCTCATTCATGTGAGAGAGGGCAGCCAGCTGACAATTCATAAATCATTCTGTCTCTATAGGCACTCACTCAAAGAAACCCCTCCCTTCCCCCTGAGCAGGTGAAAGAAAGATACTCTCTGCTCTGAGGGACTCACTCAGATGGCCTTTCTAAGTGCCTGGAGAGAGACTGATTGAAGGATTGTCTGCTTAATTACTCTGTCAACATCGCAAAGGTCAGCAAGGCTGTTTTTGAATAGCAGGAGGGAAGGGACTTTGTTTTTTAAATTGATTTGCTTTAGTTTGTTTTTTGCCATCTTGGAAAGGAATAATGAGACTCAACCTGTACCACTGTGGCAGTTAATTGGGAGGCTGTGCCCCCCCCCCCCCCAAAGTGCAGCAGCAGCCCTGTTAAGAGGTGAGCTGGAGAGCCAGACTTTGGTGAGGTTAGGAAGAGATGGTAGAGGTTTCTGAGTGGCAAAGAAAAGGGAAGGAGGCTGGGGGAAGGGAATGATAGCTAATGGATATAAAATTTGGAGAAGACTGGATGCTACAATCCTAGAAACAAACATCAAAAAGTTGAGAGAAAGGGTGAATCACTGGATAGATCAGAATGGAGGAATTGAGCAGAAGGGTGATATCATAAGCTACAGCTTGCTAGTTGGAGCAGTAGGGCCACTGGTCACTGTCCTACAGCAACTGCCTTGATTGGCAAAGGGCTGATGAGGCCGGAGTGGTAACCAATTCTTGACAGAGTGTAGATACTGTTCCACAGCTTTATATTAATACTAGCACTTTCTCTATTGGACAGAGTCTGTGTCTTTTTATAACTTATATATGTTTGGGGGATCCAGCATATTTATGGTTCTTCCTCAGCGGTTCTGTACAATTGCAAGGCTGCAGAAGCAGTTTTCTTTCAACATTCATGAGCTATAACTTGAAGAAGGTGCCTAAGGGCACAATCCTAACCCCTTATGTCAGTGCTTTCCAGCACTGGCATAGAGGTACCAATGGGACATGTGCTGCAGTTGGGTTTCACTCACAGAGGAATGTTTGTTCCCTTACCTCAGAGCTTCATTGCCCCTATGTCAGTGCTGGACAGCACTGACATAAGGGGTTAGGATTGCATCCTAAGTTGCAGACTTTCTTATATGTTGTGTTTTGATCCAAAGTGATAGCGGAAGTTTTGTTGCTGTGTTTGATTTTACTTTCATGGGAAAACGTTGGGCAGAGGCTACTCCCACATCCTGAGAGTCCCCACAAAGGTCCCATTCTGGAATAAATCCTCTCCCTCGTTTGGGAGAAAAGTTCCAACTCCTAAACCAAATAGTTGCCAAGGGGTGGGAAAGATCTGAATTGAGACTGTGGGGAACAAAAGGTTAAAATCCTCCTTCCCCCACAGCAGTCTCAGTCAGGATTGGGATTCTCCATGCATTCTGTCTACACTGGTTTTTCTAATTGCACATCCTCCAGTCATGCAGCAGGCATATAATCTACTTTGGCCCTTCATAGGTTGACTTTATTCACTTGGACAGGTAAATTGGTTATATGCTATACATTCATATCTATTTTTGCAGTCAGTGGGGATAGAAGCTCAGACCTTGAAAAAGAGCTATATATTCCTCTTAAGCCAATCTATAGCTGATACACTGATTATGTAAATAGAAGTTTTCCTTAATAACCTACTTTAAATAGATTGCCACATCTTACATTCTTACTACCTTCAAAATATTTTGCACAGTGAAAATCTGATAATACATTTTATGTTTTGCTTTTCTCTTTTACAGAAAAGAACTTGAGATCTTCAAAGGTAATTAAAGTGTATAAAATTTTGCAATTAATAGTTGTTTGATATTTTAAACATAATCAATACAAAACTTCTGTTTCAATTCTCATATAATTAATATTGTTCCAATGTCAAACTGCTTGCCTGTAGGCTGTGCAAATCAACCTTAGCTATCATCATTCAAAAAAAGTTACTTACTCTGCCTCCCTTGCTACATATTCTTATCACAGTAGAACAGTAGTGCCTGTTATGCTATTTCCTAAAGCAACAAATGAACTTGGAAGTTGCGTTCCAACCATTTGGTGGCATTTGGGGCATTTGATGGGCAGCTGTGAGATACAGGAAGCTGGACTAGATGGGCCTATGGCCTGATCCAGTGGGGCTGTTCTTATGTTCCATGAGCAGGTGGATAGAGGAAGTGGGCCAAGGGGATATGGGAAGCTTGCACAGCCACCTTTCTCCATAATAGTCTGGGGTGTGTGTGTGTGTGTGTGTGTGTGTGTGTGTGTGCCTGTAAATGCCAAAAGGTGTGGACAAACAGCATTCTGTTAAGTTTGTGGAGAGCATTCAGTGTGTGGGCACTGTACCTGTGGTGAACTTTATCCATATTCTTAGATGTCATTAGGAATTTCTTAAGGACCAAACTAAATACATAATTGCGTAGTTTGGGTGTTGTGTTTACTTTGAAATTGCAACTGTGTGGAGGCTCAATATGGACCTACACTACGATGTGAAAACGGGGTTTGTGACGCTTTACCTCTGCCAAAAATACTTCCTGAGGGCCCAGTCCTATCCATCTTCAGGAGGCCTCTGTGACTGCCTCCCTACCACAGGATGCAGCGCATACCCCATTGGCACAACTGCACCAGGATTGGAAAACTGGATAGGATTGGGCCCGAAATTTCTTATTCTTGAGTAACTAACAACCCAATCTGAGCCTGGTGGTACCCAGAGGAGCAGCAGTGCCAAAACAGTGCCGCTGCATCCTGTGGGCACTGAGGCTACCTCTGGAATCTTGTCAGGGTAAGGGAGCGATTGCTGAGTCTCCTAGGATCTGTGCCTACTTTTGAACAGGCGCAGACCCAAGGAGGCCTGTGTTGGGCTGCCTAGGCCAGGAGAGAGTTTAGATATAGCAGCAGACTCTGCTGCTTTCTCCATCCCTCCCCTCCTGGGCCCAATCCTCCCCTCCCTCCCATTCCCCGCCTCTCAGAAAATACTCACCACTGGCTGGTGCTGGAGGAATGCCAGCCTTCTGGCCATCCGCATAGTGCTGAAGCCCAGTGCTGGCGGCCCCTCCTCTCCAGGTGATGCGAATGTGCCTTACAGCACATTAGCAATACCCAGCACCAGCACTTGGCCCATTTAGGTTTGGGCCCAAAGTTTAACTTCAGCGCATAAATAGTAATGTTGATCAGTACTTCTTGGGCTATCTGATGTGGTGGACCAGCAAATTTTTTTCCAGTTTGCCAGGGATCGGTACCATATTTGAGCCATGTTATCATATTCACATACGCACATCAGATCAGAAAAACATACTGTTGCACTTTGGCATCATTACCAGTATAATAACATGCACTGTGTGTACTCACCTATAAGTTTGAACAATGTATGCCTAAAAATTGAGCCTGAAACCCTAGGTTGACTTATACCGGATCAATACAGTGAATGAAGCTGAAGCCTCTGGGAGCTTCTGGGAAGCGTAGAAGCTGCCGGGTGAAGTGGGACTGGGCTGAGAAACAGGACACGGGTTGGAGGAAAAAGGAGAATTTTTACTAATAATTATGGTATTCAGAGGCAACCATTTTAGCTTCTTCTCCAAACAGGAAGCAAAGTGAAGGCGCTTATGGGAATTGTAGTCTGTATGAGGGCTGCTGCTATGGAAGTGCAGCACTAGATCCCTCACGAAGCCCTTTCTCAATTCCCATAAGCTCCCTTCCAGTTTAGAGAAGGTAAAATGCCTCCTTTTTCCTTTTTGCTGCTGCCTCAGAACAATTCCTGATAAGTCATTTTCAAAGAATTTCACACTGCCCTCAGTTTAGGGGTCTGGCTTTTAAACACCTGTATACAATCCTCATTTCCATCTGAAACAAAGTCCCAGGCTACAAATTCAGTGCACCATTACTTAAGAATAACACCCATGGAGAGCAGTGGATCTACTTCTAAGTAAATAGGGTTGCAACTATGTGCAGCTGCACTTGCTGACACTAATTCCTTGTTGCTTGTCTCTCCACTGTGCACACTCCTGGTTATGTGTTATAAATTGTATGTTGCATGTTGAGCCCCTGGCTTATCACATGAAGCACCTTAAAGAAAGATTTGATTAATGGTTCTACTGGTTTGTTTACAGGCACTTACTCTGATAGTTTTTACAAAAAAGTTGTGAAGGCCAGAATTTAAAAAGGTAATGAATAAAATGTATCTTAGGATCTTTCACTATATTTTTAATAAGATAAGAGACTGTACAACTCTTTGGTAGCAATTACTGGTAGGTTATTTTTCAGGATCTGACCTCTGGTAAAATCAGACAAAATTATAGTCAGGTACCCCCTAAGTTTAGCCCCCATCTTATCCAAGGGTCATAGAAAATTCCATGATTTTTGGCTCAGACCCTGCCTTGACCTACCTGCGAGATCGACTTATAGGCAAGTATCTATGGTGCTTCTGAAAAAAGTATTTAATATTGTCTACTATTTTGACTGATAATTATTCTTGGTGGAATTCTGGTGTGTTATTTAAATTATATAGTTGTCATCATACCCACCCTTAGCACTGCTTCCCCAAAGGAAAAATCAATATTATAGGGGTTAGCGTGTGACATCACAATAAAGAGACTCCCAGAGCAAGTAAGCACACCTGTCTTCAGCGGTCTGAGTGGTGCTTGGTTTATTTTCACTTACAGTGAGTTCCAGTCTGTCACTCCTGCTTACTTTGTTTACTCTAGGGCAGTAGTTCCCAAACTTGTAGGTCATGACCCACCAGGCGAACTGGAAGCAGGGCATTCCTCTTCAAGGGGAGTGGCCCTGTAGAAATGGTAGCAGTGGTGCTGCAGCAATCTTGGAGGAGTGACCAAGGGGCTTTTTTTACATACCTGGGGGTTAGTGTTGGCCTTTGGCAGTGTGCAGGGGCTAACAGTCCCCTTTGCGGGCCTCCCTACTGCTCCAAATAGCTCTTATCTTTGATCATGACCCACTTCCAGGTTGCAATTGCAAAACCATAAGTGAGTCGCAATGGGAGTTAAGAGGTATTTGGAGCAGTGGGGAGGCCTACAGAGGGGGCTGTGAGCCCCCCACACTCTGCCAAAGGCCAGCACTACCCCCCAGGTATGTAAAAAGAAGCCCTTTGGTTGCTGCACAACTGTGATCTCTACAGCTCCGTTGCCACCCCTCCAAGACTTACAAGGTTCCCAACTTCCCTGTATGAGATTTGGAACCAATGCTTTAGGCTACTCCTACCCACTAGACCAGGGGTGCTCAAAGTTTTTGGCAGGAGGGCCACATAATCTCTCTGACACTGTGTCGGGCGGCTGGGAAAAAAAGAATTAATTTACATTTCAAATTTGAATAAATTTACATAAATGAATATATTAGAGATGAAAAATGAATGAATGAATTCAAGCCAGTTTATGATTGCATTCACACTCATAAGGGGGTGGGAGATATTCCAGCCAGTTTATGATCTCATTCATACACAAAAATGGGGGGGGGGGAATCTTCCACACTTTCACACACATGCACCTGCCTGCTTGCCTGCTCCCTTGTCTTCCTTCCCTCAATCGCTTGGGCAGTATGTGCTCCTGCCTGGCCACCCACTCGACCGCTTGGCTGCCTGCCTGCTCGCCCAGCTGCATGTCTGCCTGCCCACCTAACCACCCTTCCTCACTCGCTAGGGTGGCATGTGCTGCTGCCTGCCTGGCCAATCAGCCAACCAGCCCTCCCTCCCTCATGATCCCTAGGAAGCATGTGCTGCAGGCTGGGCTGGGCTCCCCTCCCCTCCCCTCCCCTCCCATGCGCAGGATCTCTCTCTCTCCTGTCTCAGGTTGCGGGAGGGGAGGGGAGCCCAGCCCATGGGCAAGGCAGGGAGAGACTAGCCGGCATGCGCGCAGGGTCTTTTATAGTAGGAAGTATAGTGGGAAGTATACCTTCCCACTATAAAAGGCCCTGTGCACCCTCTGGGCTTGTCTTTCCTTCTCTGCCCCTGAACTAAGCGGCAGTGAGGGAAAGCAAGATGCGAAGCTTGCGTGGCGGGCCAGCGCGGGCTGGGGTGAGGGCTGAGTGCCCATTGGAGATGGGGGAACCCTCTGGGGGCTGGATGGGGACCTGCAGTGGGCGACAAGTGGCCCGAGGGCCGGGGTTTGGGCACCCCTGCACTAGACTGAATGGTGTTGGAATTGCATTGATATTACTCTCTGGTCATGGTTTCATAGCTCTTCCCCAGTTATTTTTGTTGGATCTTGCCTACTTTCCGTTTGCCTCAACTCTGCCCCTTCTCTCAGATCTGCCCCCCCATTCCTTGGCTTTTATTTTATCTACCCATTTCCCCAGTGTCTATAGCTTTCATCTACGCAATAGGGCCTTCCTTTCTCTATACGCCTTGCCTTCTTTCAGTCTTCTGGGGTGCTTCCATTTTTGCCCGTCTTGTCCCAGCGGCTTCCCTCTCTCTTTCCTGTTGTCGTCTTGTTTTATCCCTAGCTTCTGTCAAGCTCTCTCCTTCTGGCCAGCCTTGTCTTATTCTATTTTATCCTCCTTCTCCTCATAGGCTGCCATTATCCATTCCCTTGTATGCCTCCCGGCACAGGCAATACATGACTACAATTACCCAGTTATTTTTGACCTGATTAGTTATGTCCTAAGTGTATAAATGCATATTGCCAGCGCACCTTTCCAAGCATAGTCCACAGAATTGCCCATTAAAATTTTCTGACATTTGATTGTGTGCTGAATTATGCTTGGGTAGTATGTTAGGGAGCCTCCAAATGTTAAAAACATAGGCGTGTATGACTTTGTCTCAGTAGTGGCACCAATGTTGTGGAACTCCCTTCCCCTTGACTTGAGAATGGCTCCCTCTCTTGAGTTTTTTCGGCGAGGCCTGAAGACCCTGCTCCTTAAACAAGCCTTCTGATTCCATGGCCTTTTTAACACTTTTATACATCTTTTAGTTTCTTTTTGACAGGCTGGATTCCTCTATGATTTGCTGTTTTATGCTCTTTTTATTCTGACTTTATTCTGACTACTGTTTTTATAGCCTCTGTTAATGTGTTTTTAATATGTTTTTATCTGTGCTAAATCATGCTTTTAAAAATTGTTTTTACATGTTGTAAGCCGCCCTGGGTCCCTTTCAGGGAGAAGGATGGGATACAAATAAATTTTATGATGATGATGATGATGATGTTCCTTTGGACTTGTAAAGGCTTTGTACTTCTGGAATGACCAGTTTTGGCCTATGGTGCATTCCTAAATGTCAGATAGGTAGTATATACAAGTGAAGTTGCACATTGGAACCACCCATCCCCATCAATATGGTGATATGAGTGGTGCTGTTTGGGTAGGGGAAATAATATATTTGAAAATGTTTTATCTGAACCTGCCTTTCTGTCTTTTTTTTGTATACAGTTGGGTTAAAAAAAAAACTTGATCCATTTAGTATTTCTTTAATCCAATCAATATTTCTTTGACTGAATGGCATAAGTTTCACCTTTAGATTCATTTCTTGGGCTGCTGTTCTGAAGATAATAATAATAATAATAATACAGATATTTATATACCGCCTTTCTTGGTCTTTATTCAAGACTTTATTCAAGGCGGTTTACATAGGCAGACTGATTAAATCCCCATAGGGATTTTTACAATTGAAAGAAGGTTCTGTCTTTCAAGAACCACAACAGTCCAGGTGTTTCACTCTGATTTGGTTTCACATTCTGGCCTCCATCCTCCCACGCTCAGAGCAGATGGAATAGCTGGGCTTCAGCTTGTCAGCTGCTTCAAGGTCGCACGGTGCCGGTGGCCTCGAACTGGCGACCTTGTGGATGTTATCTTCAGGCAAATGGAGGCTCTACCCTCTAGAGCAGACCTCCTGCCCAGATATATCTGAAAACTCTTGACTTTGCTGTTCCTACATCATTACTTGCTTGTTGTCCTTGTGAGTTATTATTGAGAGTTCAGTAGCACTATGAAGAATGTATTTATCCTATCAGTTGTAACCATTTTTGAGAATGTACATTTGTGTACTTCTTTTTTTGTTTTTCTTCCCATTGTACTTCTGAAGGTGGCTTCTTATTGAAAATAATGGCAGTGGGGAAGGGGGAGAGTAATGAAAATAACCACTGCTTTGGATGGTAAAATTTCCTTGTGTTGTGCTTAATGGCTTTTTGCCTCATTTAGCAGTGCTTAAACCTAGTATTCATTGACTGGATCTTGGCAGTAGAAGGTAATAAATAGGTGATGTGCAATAATCTCTAAGAGGCTTTAATTAAACATCCACACCCCTTTGTACAATAGTGATCATCATCATCTTTTTGTGCCTCTCCTTTCTGGGGGCACTTCTGATCAATTTGTGTTGGAAAGTGTGCCCAGACCATCAGCACTGACAGTCTGACCTGATTGGAACCTAGATAGGCAAAATCCTAGCAATCCCCTTCCATTGAACTGAATGGAAGTTCTTTTCCTTTTGTTGAATAGTGCAGGAGGAGGGCATTCTTCTAATCAGACCCACAGTATGGACAAAGTATTAACCCCCCCCCATGGTTTTACTATGCCCTGAATGCTATAAGTGCAAAATTGAAGTGACCAAACCTATAGTACAGGTGTACATCGCCTAACAGGGATGCATGCTCACATCCCATCGTTAAGTGATGTTGTCTTTAAACAATGTCGCCTGTGCAAAGCTTCCAGAGGCTTTCCTGAGCCATGCATAGGCCACAGGCATCTGCCTACAGCCTCTGTGGGCTCACAATGACTGAAAATGCCGAAAAATCGCAACCTCTGGTTTCCAGAGGGAAACCGGAGGCAGCTTTTTTTACCTTATAAGGCAGTGGTTCTCGAACTTTCCCAGCCCACGGCTCCCCTGATCCTTGTGACCAGTGGCCACGGCTCCCCATTACATCACCTCACCTCAGTTACCCCCAAATGGGGATGAAGGTGTTATAATTATACATTAGAAACAAAAAAACAGCTGCCAGCACTCTAAGGCTGCAGGAGTAGGGGAAGACTTTGTTTTGTGTGTATCTGCTAATTGCAAACTGACATGGCACTGAGACCCAGAGACTGTTTCGCTGCAATCCTAACCTCACTTTCCTGGGAGTAAGTGCCACTGAACACAATAGGACTTACTTCTGAGTAGACCCAGCGAGGATTGTGCCCTTTGTCTTACAATAGCATCCAACATGGGAAGTATCCCCCCCCCCAAAAGGAGGCAGGAGGAAAAAGGGGGATGACTGAAAAGGAATGGGTATTTTTATTTTTTAAATCATATTTGGAGACAAAGCTTGACTGCTCAAGAGTGGCTTTTTTTCTTTTTTGAAGGGGGAAGAAAAAGAGAAAGGTGAAGATCCTTGGTTAAGCTGACATAGACCCCAAGCCTATATAGGTCTACTCAGAAGTAAGTCCCATTTGAGTCAATGGGGCTTACTCCCAGGAAAGTGTGGATAGGATTGCAACCACACAGAGCAAGATTACAACCCGCCCCCAAAGTAGTTGGGAGCATGCTCACACACACATACACCCCAACATGCAGATGCCACCCCTATTCCCCCCAGGCAAGATGGAGGAATGCAGGCTATGGCATCTGGACACCCCCCCTCACTAAGAGCATGCTGGGCTCCCTCCTTCCCAGGCAGAGGAAAGCACTGCGCTGCCTGTACTTCCTTCCCAGATTGAAACCTGCCAGGAGCGTGCCCTGTGCTGATGAGATGCAACACCTCCGCCACTGCCCAGCCAGCCTTCTCTCGGTTTGGCGGGGAGGCTCCCCCACCTTCCCCCACCATGTTTCTTATGCCCTCCCCACCTCACACTGCCCCACCCACCTCGTTCAGAGCCACACAAAAGCAGCAAGTAGGGAGGCAGCATGTGGAGCTGAGCTGAACAGCTGTGGTCACCTCTCTCCCCAAGATGCCTCATGACGCCTCTGGGGGCAAGCCCGGATGTACAGATTGAATACCTCAGTTATTAGGCATTCTGAAACTTGGGGAAGCCCCAGGGGCTCAGAATGCCTTATAAGGTGAAAAAGTGATCTCTGGTTTCCGGAGGGAAACGGAAAGTTGCGATTTTTCGGCTATTCTGAGCCCCATAGAATCCGCTGGTAGACACCTGCAGCCTCTGTGGGGCTCAGAAAAACCTCCAGATATGAGGGAGACACAGCTTCCCTTGGCTTCAGAGCCTTGGGGGGAACAGGGATAGTCCATCACATATGGCGTCTGTTGCTGATTGGAATGTCACTAAGCTGCATTTACCTTCACATGTAATGTGTGGTTTGGTCCTAAGCTCTTTGTCTTTGTAGGGAGGGTGGGATACAAAATATTTTTTAAAAACTGCCAAATTCACTACACTCTCCTACTTCATTATATTCATTTAATAGCCAGAAAAATTAATCCATACAACTTTTGCTCAGATGCCTATAGCTTTTTCCTTTAAGGAAAAATAACGGATGTGGGAAAATCCTATTCATATTCTTCTCTTGTGCAGAAAAGCACCTGGTATTGTGTCATTTCAGACAGCATGTGGTACAATACTGTTCAAATGATGTCTCACAAGTCTCAGCACCCCCCTAAAACAACCCTTCCCTGCATATGGAAACCTAGAGGGTTGGGTCGAAGAGTTTAGCCTAGTCTTTTTTGCTAGTGCAGATCCAAATAGCCTCATTGAGGTGGCTACCGTGCTACACAGGGTAAGGGGAAATAAATCTCCTTACTCTGAGTTGCGCAGCAGCTCCTACCCTGCGCTGGACACAGCGCAGACCAGGCAGCCTGCCTCCTCCAGAGCAGGATAGAATTTGGATGGCCATTAAGAACTGTTTGAGATGCTGTGACCACTGACTAATCTAATGGAAGTAGCTGAATGGGAATTCAGTATCCAATGTTTTCACCTTTGACTCCCAGTTGTGATTCTGCAAAGAAAGATGTGTGACATTAGTGCAGGCCGACATTTTACAGTCTTGAATAGAGAAATTTCACCCACGACTTAGGATATTCTTGCAGTTATCCTTCCAGAAGTATGGTTTGTCTTTCCTTCAGTCATTCATTTATTTAACAACTGTGTATCCCACTTTATCGTACAAGACTTCATGATTTTATATATAATGAATGCTATATGTAGTCATCTCTGTGTGGGTTTTAAATGTTTATATTATCGGAAAGATACATACAAAACATAGACAACAAAGCATGTAAAGTGTTTTTCTTAATAGAGGCGCCCCCCCATGTCCGCAATTCCTGTATCAATGTATATGCTGTTTCACTTATCCATGGTTTCCAGTAGCTACAGTAGCAGCAGGAACCTGTCCCCCTTGGATACAGGGGAGTGCCTGTTTTAGAAATAGAAGTGTGCTTTTAAAGTGTGATTCCATGCTCTGCTGTGCAGTGATGACAGATTCTTTTTTTGGGGGGGGAGGGAATCGGGACAGAGCTTTCAGCACTGGTGCAAAGGATACTTTGTGCCCCCTTTTTTTTGGCCGTGGGCACTGACACCATTATTTGCCTTATATGGGGTGCTTCTTCAGATGTTGCACTGTTGTTCGCTGAAGTTATGGAAGTCTGCTACCTAACTGCCCAGATATGAAATAGCTGTGTGTCACTTAATGACATGCGGACCGGCACCCTCATTGTCAAGCAAGGCTTGACATTATATGAAGCCTCCGAAGACAAGGGAAGCTGTGGTCCTCTCACCTCCCCTTTTCTGAGTCCTACGGAGGCGGTTTAGGGCAAAAAGTGATTTTCTTGGCCTTATAAGACATTTGGAGACCTGGGGAAGGTCTCCAGAAGCTTCACCGGGCCTCCAAATGCCTTTTAAGGTGGAAAAATGTCACTTCCAGTTTTCCAAGGAAACTGGAAGTTGTATCTTTTTTGGCTGTTTCAGTCATTCTGAGCCTCACATGGGCAGCATGTGAATTTCTTCGGAGGCAAGGAGAGTATAGCTCCCCTTGGCTTTGGAGGCTTGGGGATGAGGGGAGCAGGGACCAGTTGCCATGGTTGCATATGTTGGACGTCCCTGTTTGGAACACTGCTAAGCAACGTTCACCTGTACTAGAACTGTCCTCAGAATTGACCTTTCTAGGATAGTGTTTCTCAAACTGTGGGTTGGGACCCACTAGGTGGGTCGTGAGCCAATTTCAGGTGGGTCCCCATTCATTTCAGTATTTTATTTTTAATATATTAGGCTTGATGCGACATAGTGTGCGACTGCATTTGGAGAACTGTTACAGACCTGTACACTGAACAGGCTACTCTCTATATGCTTTTAACAATGATAGTAAATGAACTTACTCCTGGGTAAATGTGGATAGGATTGCAGCCTAGGATTGTTAAAAATTTCCCTGCTTGTTGATGTCACTTTGGTCCTGACATAACTTCTGGTGGGTCCTGACAGATTCTCATTCTAAACAAGTGGGTCCTGGTGCTAAAAGTGTGAGAACCACTGTTCTAGGAGATAACTTTTTGTTACCGAACAGAAAAATACTTGTATGGTTATATATTATCATTTTCACTAACAAATAAGGTTTTGTTAATGAATGCCTTACAGAAGGCATTAAAAAAAGAAGCCTAAAAGCTCACATTGCTGAAAGATTATCAGAAATAGGTATGTTTATGAGTATTGGTTACAGTGAGTAGTACAAATCTTGGATTTTTATTATAGTACAGTTATTATTGATTATACATCACCCTTTAGCACAGTGTTGTGGAGTACAGGCTCATTTGCTCTGTGTATATTTTGCAAAAGGAGAAGAAATGCATGTTTAGTCAGACTAGTACATAGTCTAGTTTGCAGGGATATTAAGCAGAGCCATAGTAATCAGCAATTCAGTGGAGAGATGTGTCAAATAAACACTAGCTAACAGAACTGAAATCTCTTCAGCAGTTTTTAGACAGCATTTTGTTAGACTGTTAAGTATTTGCTGTTTGTACAGTCTTTTAGGACCACATTATTTTTTCTCCCCTTTCTTAAGCAGCATGTGGTATGCTCCCAGATACAGGCATGCATTCTGGTACGCCACATCTCCTGACAGCTTACATTCGGCTTATGGAACGGCAGGAGAAGGAATTGTCAATGTGTGTCTAAATTTTATGTGAATGACCAATTGACAAGTAGCATATCCTGTGTTTTTCAAAGGGGGGACGGACAATTAATGCCTAGCATCACTCTTCCTTTCTATGTCGGGGAAGATGCACATTACTGGAGCTGCCTGGTAACTGGAGGTTTCACTCGATTGGCACTGTGCTTCTGTTTACTTGCCTGTCTCTGCCATGTCCTCTCCAGGAACCACCGAGAATAGTCAGAAGAATTCTTGTAGGTGAAAGTTTATTCTGTTATTATTCTGTCCAGCTCCTGTTTAAAGACCAGTTAGAATGTTCAGTATATTTCAGTACTGGAATGTTTAGATTCCAGTAGTGGAATGGCTAGATTCAGGCTTTTGTGGCTAAGCAATAAAAAAGGAAAAATGCATATTTGTATTGGTAATGATTGTTTCTTTACCTGATGACAAAGTAAAATCTGCTAATAGAGCAGAAATAAATCTAAGCTAATGATTATCTGAATCTGTAATTACGTAAGCATGTTCTTTCATGGTCAATTTGTATTGCCAGGCGTTGGATAAAATTCATCCAATAGGCTGTTTTCCAAGAACTCATTAATATCAAAGACATCTAATTTATTACAGAACAGAGTGCCAGACACTGTAGTCAGGAATCCATTACTGTTGAATTGCTTCTGTAATATTGACTGTTGGCATCCTAGTTCAAGCATGTTTTTAATATGAAGCATGTAATTTTGCATTTAGAACACTTAAACTAGGTATTGTACAAATGTTGTTGAAATCTAGAGCCTTTATGCTTTTAAGAGGTTCAGATGAGATTCGCTTCTGTTATGTTGCTTTTTGCTTTTAAAGCAGCCATTGGCAATCGTTTCATAAATAGACATTTCCTCACACGTTCTCAGGATGAAAACAGAGTCAAAAACAGCCTTTTGAAAGCATCTGTTGAATAAAAGGCTGTCTTTAAAAATCAAACTTGAATCATTTATGTTGGGCTTAATTTAGTCTGAGAGACTGTAATAAAACTTGGTGTAGAATCCTTCTGTAGTGTTTTAATACAGTTGACATTGTGGTGGGCAATGTCTTCGTGTTACTATTCTGAAGACAAATATACTTCTGTTTTCCTCTAATTTTAAAGATAGCATCTGACAATGTACTCATTTCAGATGGCAACAATTATTACCCTGTCCATTTAATGAGTTATAACACTTAAAGCATATATTATTTTAGTCCATTTTACTGTCTTGCCTCAATTTTACTAATTTACTTTTTGTGGCTTGTAAATTTGGATATTTCTTTATAGTCTTCACTCCTTTCGATTTTTATATGCTTCGTTATGCTATGGTATCTTATCTATATGTGTGTAGGTTAAGCCAAAAAGAAACTAAAACTTCTCTAAAGTCGAGTGTAGAATTGAAACATGTGAAAAGACAGTTATTAGTCTGGTAGAGTAGTGTCTCCACATTTTTGCATCTTGTCCGTAGTATTGGAATGGTCTACTTTTATGGCAGGGTTGTTTTAGTTCTGATAACAAACTGCTTGCTTAGTTTATACCATCATCACTGTTTGGTTTATATTCTTATAGTCTGTTTAATTTTTGTTTAATGTTTTGTTATCTTTATTCTTGATAGCATTTTCTGATTTTAAAAAAATACCACCAGTCAGTAAAATAGTGTGCCTCATTTGGAGTTGATCCAGTAGCCCCTAGTTGAAAGAAAACATTACATTGGAAGGTATATTGAAAGCTTTCCTGACAAGAAGACCTGACCAAAAAGAACTAATGAAGAACATTATTTATAAATATTGCAATTAAAATCACTTGTTCAGTAGATGGAATGTATTATGGATTTCAATAATGCTGAAAATATGCCATTTGTTCATGAATAATCCACCAAATCCAAATACCTATTGCTGGTGTTGAGAAATATCTAAATAATTTTTGACAAATTATCCATAGAGAGAGCAAATGTAAAATGACACTGGTAATGAACATGTCACGTTTGTCTCAAAAAAAGCAAAAACTGTTGATTTGTGGAGATCCTAGTTCGGGTTTTGCTTTAGCATGTCCTGGAATTATTGTGGGTCTGTTCACAACCATGTGGATATTGCATAAGATGTCATCTATAATCCTTGTAAACCAGATGATCTTCAGAACAATTGTGTGAACTGGTATAAGTAATAGTCATCCATGGTCTTGGGAGGGCTCAAATGAAAAACTATAAATGACACATAGTGCCCAAATACAGGGATATAAATGGCAAGCCGTGCCCACATGTGGGAATATAGTTATACATTCACTATATGAATTTTTTTAAAAATTAAATGAGCAGGCATGTCTGCTTGTCTGAATTTTTCTAAATGAACCATACCAGTGAGTTGAGAAGGGAATGTAAGATTTTTTTTTTCCTGCCCAGATTGAATCTGATTGATAAAGAAATGGTGAATTAGCTTGAGATGCTAAGCAGGAAAGTCTAGTTTACATAATTTCATTTTGTAGTGGTTTTCCTAAAGAGAGAGGTGCATCCTTAGTGGTTGACATAAAACTATGCCAATTTCTAAAAATGAAATCAAGATTTCTTGCTTCTTTTTCATTACCTAGTTCTAGAGGAATGCATATCACTCACTTTTTGGCCAAGCAATTGCAGAAGCTAGCTTCTATCACATCCAAACCAAAATAATTAGAAAAACAATTGTATTACTTGGTTTGATCATTGATGGCACTAACTGGCTACAGCAGCAGTTGTCACCCTTTTTCATTTCGCATCATGCTGATGAGGTGTGCAAATTGTCAAGGAACACCAACAATTTTTTTAAGGATATAAATATCATTAAATGAGTGTTATGATTGTGTTTAAAGTTCAATAACTAAAATTTAGGGATGTTTATAATTATGCATTTGGTTAAAATTGGCAGAAGGCCACATATGGGACTGACAAAGTATAGGTGATAAATGTAAGGGCTACTTTACACAATCATGTCTGAAGAAGGTACACATTTCAACTTAATCATGTACACATGCACCTGGAAGCTTTGATTTGTCTCTTATAGCAAAATTCATCAGCTAATAGACAAAATCGGTGATGGCCAGGGTGATGGTCATGAATACAACACTCTGACACGCTGATCAAGAGGCACTGCTGGTTTTAGGCAGCCTAGTGTGTGCACCCTGCCAGTGGCTTCCCCACCTCCAGTGCACCACCATCTTGGCAGGGTAGTAACCAATTCAAAAGGAAGCACCTTCCCCCATGGGTGAGTCCTTATTGTCACCTATCTGTGATGCAATTATGTGGGATGCACAACTGCAGAGAGGAAGATGGAACCAAGCAAAGAGATCAGGATGAATTACTTATGTCTCCTAATTTCTGGGAATGTTTAGGACTTCCTTTGCTCTCCATTGGACTGGATAAGAACTGAAAGTCTGTGCTCACACAATTCTATAAGCAGTGTGTCTGCCTTCAGGGAGAGGTGCTGAGAAAGCTGTGGAGGTGGTGGCAGAATTACATGTATTCTGACTGCATTACAAACATGTAAGCTATTTTGTCCTTCTGCCACTCCTGTCACAGGCAGGAGTTGTGAAGATTGAACTTTACATGACTTTCAGCCACTGTGCTGTGAACTCCTGCAGCACACCTGCAGCTCATTAGTGGCACAACACTTGAAAATTGCTGGGCTACAGTAATGGTTTCTGGGTCTAGTCAACTTATTGACTAGTGTTATTTGGTATACATTTTAAATACTACTTTTCAGCTTACTATTCCTACTTCTGCTCTTTTCAACTAGAAATGGATAGTTTATGTCTAGGCTTCAAACATAGCAAAGTGAAGTATTCTGATTTAAAAGGGTCTCAAATGACATCATCTGCACATTGCAAAGATCTCGCTTGTTGAGGGCACCAATATGCCCTCAGTGTGGTTCTTTGTAATAGAGGGCAGGTCCCTATCCCTAGGGACCCTTTCATCAACTTCACTACAGCACAAATAAGGAGAAAGTGGAGTGGCAAGTGGCCCTGAGCTTTCTTGTTGGAACTGGATTTCAGCATACGTGATCTCTATACTTACTCTTGTATCCTATTTTTTTTCATTATGGATTTCAACACAACAGACATGGCTTTCCCTGTCAGTGATCCATCCAAACACTGACCAGATGTAGACCCATTTAACTTCATCAAGAGGGCCATTTCGTGTGTCTGCAGTCTATGCCCAAGCGTCAATTGTTTTGATGGTAGTAGTCTTTGATTACTTAAGGAGTAAACATGTTCTCTTATTACCTTTAGCATAATGCTATTTATGTTGTACTTTGTGGGTGTTTCACCAAATGTTCTTTATTACAACCATGTTAAATTGGTACTCTCATCCCCATACCTTGGTAAAGATAATTTTGTAAGAATGAACCTAGAAGCTATTGAATAAGGAATATTTCATGAATAACTTTGAATTCTTCATTTACTCTTGAAGTGCTTCTTGGATAACTAGTTCACTTGATATCTGTATACAAGAAATTGGGTGGGGGGAGGTAAGAGAACCAATTTTCTTTGGCCATTTAACCCAAAACGCTTACGTAGGCACTGGTCTCTATAGGTTTAGAGGTTGCAAAATGGGATGATTAGATAGATATAAGGTAACATAAGAGGTGTGTGCACACTTGTGAGAGTGATCTCATTAGAGCTTTGATCTTAGTTCTGTGCTGGGACAGAGAATTGCTTCTGGGGAATTTGCCTCTAAATCATCAATTCTCAGTGGGAGCCATGTGATCCTCTGATGACCCTTGCACTTGCTCATTTGAATGTTCAGGTTTTCTTGTTGTTCAATAATACATGATTTTATGTCTATCCATTTGTGTGGTATTCTTGTTTGACAGGGAGGCCCCTAGAACCTGAGAAAAGCTTCTAACGGGCTGCTCTAAATGGATACTGAAAGCTTTCTAAACTTGCTGCATGATTTAGCACTGTGGGTTGTGTTTCCCACAGTGCTTCTCTGTTAGGAAGTTGATGCAAATGGTTTTGAAGTGGAAACAAATTAGTTGCAGAAGTTCTGGTAGTACACTACAAGGAAATATCGCATGCAAACTGCACAGAACCAAACAAATTAGCGTGTATATAGAGTGAGTGCCAAATAATGCAGGAAAAGGTATGTATAAATCTATTTATTCAATTCAGACCTTAGTCAGATATCCATCTTTGTTGCCAATATTTCAGGGGAGTAAGATCTAGTCTGTGAATTGGAATATGGTAGTACAGTGGACACTGCAGGTCCAACCTTGTTATACACGGATTTTTTATACACGGATTTGCCTCAACACGAATGGCCACTGCAAATGAGAAGGAATGTGCTGATCCCTGAAGAAGGGGAAAATGCATCCCTTTAAAATCAGTTTAAAAAACTACTTTTCTTACTATTCTAAAGAGACAGTAATGCAAGCAGTTATCGGCATAACCTAATTATCCATGGATTTTTCACCTGTGGAAAAATCTGCACATTTTTCTATCTCAGCACAATGAGAAGGGCCCTTTACATTAAAGGAAAAACTTGTTTAACAATAGCCTCGTTAATGCAAGAGAGAGCAGCTGGCTGACAGTCCATTAATCATTCTTGTTCCAGGCACTTAGAATGACTTTACTCAGAGCTAGTGACCCTTCCCTTCCCCCTGAGCACATGAAAGAAAGATAACACAGGCCTACAAAACTGAGGGTCAGAAAAGTTTTTCCCAAACTTTATGGTGGTTTGATATGAATTTGGGGTGCCGATTCAAAAAATGGCATCTGTTTTGCCCTGTCACATCTAGTTTTGGGGATATAGTATAGCCTCATTAGTGAATGGTTCAAGCAGCTTCCTCATGAGGAAACCATGGTGTAGGCTTCCTCATAAGAACAGCCCCACTGGATCAGGCCATAGGCCCATCTAGTCCAGCTTCCTGTATCTCACAGCGGCCACCAAATGCCCCAGGGAGCACACCAGATAACAAGAGACCTCATCCTGGTGCCCTCCCTTGCATCTGTCATTCTGTCATAGCCCATTTCTAAAATCAGGAGGTTGCACATACACATCATGGCTTGTAACCCGTAATGGATTTTTCCTCCAGAAAATTGTCTAATCCCCTTTTAAAGGCGTCCAGGCCAGACGCCATCACCACATCCTGTGGCAAGGAGTTCCATAGACCAACCACACGCTGAGTAAAGAAATATTTTCTTTTGTCTGTCCTAACTCTCCCAACACTCAGTTTTAGTGGAAGTCCACTGGTTCTGGTGTTGTGTGAAGAGGGTAAAGAGCATCTCCCTATCCACTCTGTCCATCCCCTGCATAATTTTGTATGTCTTAATCATGTCCCCCCTCAGGCACCTCTTTTCTAGGCTGAAGAGGACCAAACGCTGTAGCCCAGGGGTGCTCAATAGGTGGATCGCGATCTACTGGTAGATCGCGAGGCAAAATGAGTAGATCGCGGAGCCCTGTCTCTCCAAACTGTTAATATGTCAGTTTCATCTAGTGACTAGACGAAACTGACATATTTAACTGACACTAAACTGACACTGAAACTGACACTTTAGCTGCTCTTCAGGCATGTAGCAACAAAACTGACGAAACCAACTAGACTCCAGCAGGGGCTCCATACATTAAAGGGGGTGTCTGTCAGACGCTTCCTTCCCCCCTGGTAGATCTCCGGGCCTTGCTGGATTTCAAAGTAGCTCTCGAGCCAAAAAAGTGTGAGCACCCCTGCTGTAGCCTTTCCTCATAAGGAAGGTTCCCCAGCCCAGTAATCTTAGTCGCTCTCTTTTGCACCTTTTCCATTTCCATTATGTCTTTTTTGAGATGTGGCAACCAGAACTGGACACAGTACTCCAGGTGTGGCCTTACCATCGATTTGTACAACGGCATTATAATATTAGCCGTTTTGTTCTCAATACCTTTCCTAATGATCCCAAGCATAGAATTGGCCTTCTTCACTGTCGCTGCACATTGGGTCGACACTTTCATTGACTTGTCCACCACCACCCCAAGATCTCTCTCCTGATCTGTCACAGACAGCTCAGAACCCATCAGCCTATATCTAAAGTTTTGATTTTTTGCCCCAATGTGCATGACCTTACACTTACTTACATTGAAGCGCATCTGCCATTTTGCTACCCATTCTGCCAGTCTGGAGAGATCTTTCTGGAGCTCCTCACAATCACTTCTGGACTTCACCACTTGGAAAAGTTTGGTGTTGTCTGCAAACTTAGCCACCTCACTGCTCATCCCTGTCTCCAGGTCATTTATGAAGAGGTTGAAAAGCACCGGTCCCAGGACAGATCCTTGGGGCACACCACTTTTCACCTCTCTCCATTGTGAAAATTGCCCATTGACACCCACTCTCTGTTTCCTAGTCTTCAACCAGTTCTCAATCCATGAGAGAACCTGTCCTCTAATTCTCTGACTGTGGAGATTTTTTAGTAACCTTTGGTGAGGGACCGTGTCGAACATCTTCTGAAAGTCCAGATATATAATGTCCACGGGTTCTCCTGCATTCACATGCCTGTTGACCTTTTCAAAGAATTGTATTTGTGAGGCAAGACTTACCCTTACAGAAGCCATGCTGATTCTCCCTCAGCAAGGCCTGTTCAGCTATGTGTTTTGAGATTCTATCTTTGATGAGGCATTCCACCATCTTACCCAGTATCGATGTTAGGCTGACCGGCCTATAGTTTCCCGCCCCCCCTTTCCATTTTTAAAGATAGGCATGACATTTGCTATCCTCCAATCTTCTGGCACCGTGGCCATTTTGAGGGACAAGTTGCATATTTTAGTCAAGAGATCAGCAACTTCATTCTTCAATTCCTTAATAACTCTTGGGTGGATGCCACCCGGGCTCGGTGACTTATTGATCTTTAATTTATCAATGAGATCTGACACATCTTTCAACCTCTATCTGACTTAATTCCTTGGTCAAGAGGGGCCGTTCGGGCAGCGGTATTTGCTGGGGTCTTCTGCCGTGAAGACAAATGCAAAGAACTCATTTAATTTTTCTGCCATCTCCAAGTGTCCTTTTATCTCCCTTTCCCTCCCTCACCATCCAGAGGGCCAACCGCTTCTCTGGCGGGTTTCTTGCTTCTAACATATTGACTCATTAACAATGATTTTAACAATGACTCATGAGGAAGCTGCTTGAACCATTCACTAATGAGGCGATACTATTTCTCCAAAACTAGACATGATAGGGCAAAACAGATGCCATTTTTGGAATCAGCACCCCAAACGTACCCAGGAATTGGTGTAATGTTTAAGGAAGCAAAAGGTGTGTTGGCCTGTGTAATCACTGTGCATTTTTTCCCAGCTCTGGGTGAAGGGTCACTGGCTCAGAGTAAAACCTTTGTAAGCGACTAGAGAGATTTATTGATGTATTGTCTGCCTAATGACTCTGTGTTACATCACAAAGGCTGTTTTTAAATCACCTAGCAAAGGAACATTGTTTTTTAAATGGATTTGCTTTAAATCGATTTTTGCCATCCACTGAGTTCTGGGAACAAAACCCTCCTGAATAATGAGACTCAACCTGTTTGCCTGTAAGTGTAAAATTAAACAAACACACTCACAGCCTCTTTGCATGAAAGCTAGCACAATAGGGAGTGTGTTGAACTAAACCTTCCTCCCTGATTATGTTGAATTTTGTGGGTATTTTTTTTAATTTACTTGGGAGATTTTTACATATGGAAGCATTCAAAAATGGTATTCTCCATCTGCACCCTGAAGTGATAAGGTTCACTCTTACATTTCATTTTACTGCATGTGCAAACCAGGGCTGAATCTTGAGCTTGTGTTTACTTATTTCCTGTTCTTTTCCTCCTTTGTGCCTGCTACAAAAGGAGAAACCATTTTTTTTCAGTTGCAACCAGTCTGTGGAACCTGACTAGACTTCCATTTTTACATCCAATATAAGAAGACAATAATTTTGACATAAAATCCTGCTTTCTCTAGCTATGGCTGGTTCAGGTGTTGTAACAAACTATGGTTTGTTGTGATAAGAATGAGTAGATGTAGCCGTGAACTTTTACATCCATTCAGCCCCATTTTTGGTATGTAATTGCAGTGGATTGAAAACTTTCATTTGTGGTTTGTTACAAGCAGCAGTTTCCTGTTACATCCAAATATGGACATATGTTGAAAGATGTTAACAGGAAACTGAATAGTTTGTATTTAGCCGCAGTGTGCAAACTGTGGATTTTGCAAACATAAAATTCCAATTCCAATCTCGTGTTCCAAGGAAGAGAAACGAGAAGGGGCCTTGTCACAGCAAACCATATTTTTTTTTTTTGTAACATCTGAACCAGGCTGCTATCTTACCGAGGCTAATATCTTGATCTTCCTGAAACACCCCCCCCACCTTTCGCTGGTGATATTCACTGACAAAAGTATGGGCAAATTGGGTTTGCACCAGCATGTTAAATGAAAATGTAATAAACTGTGTTCAGAATGAGTAATTGTAAACATTGCCCAGAGTACATTCACATCGAGTCTACTTACACCTTACAGGCTCCAGTAAAAAAATTTTTTTTGCTCTCTATATTTTAAGCCTTAATATTCTTATTATTCTACTTGATGGTATTACTTAAAATAGGTTAGATCAGCGTTTCACAAACAGTGGTACATGTACGACTAGTAGTACTTGAGGCGGTGTCCAGTGGTACACGTGGAACCCCCAGACCCCCACTGTCCAGCAGCAAGACCAGCAATGCAACGTGACAAGCAGCAGTAGGAGGCTTGGCAAGCAGAGCTCTAGCATGCACTTTTTGCACTTTAAAAAGACTTCCTAACCCCCTGAGCCTCTTACCAGTGTTTGTCACATTACATCTTTTCTCCTAATCCAGAAATAACTGCTGATGACATCATCACCAGTTGCTTCTGGTAGTAATACCAATAGGTGGACCATGGAAAGTAGTATGGCGGAACATAAACGTTGAGAAATGCTGGTTTAGATTTTATAAAGATCATAACCAAACGTTTGTAATTTTAATGTGTTAATACTAGTCTTCTGAATAGAGAATGGGACACTTAAAAATGCACGAAGAGAGGAAGGGGAGCTACTATCAAAAAATTGGTTTGCTTCCCACAATATAATTTTGAAAATGTAAGTGTCTTTTCTGTCCTAAGAGGAAGCAGTTAATTATAGATGCTTTTGAGTTTCGTATATATAAAAACCTCTTGAAGTATGGGAACTAGCATTCATCTTTAGTTCCACGGATGAATTATTCAAATAATTATGGTCATAATTGATCATATATATATATATACTCTGAAACTACTCTTCTCTTAATTTATATCTGAAGAACTAGTGTTTCCTTCTGTCCACAAATTATTTGGATGATTTTCTGCTCACAGATGGTTTTCTATTTTTTAGAATCAGTGTGTCTAGCAGTGAGGTTTACTGAAATGGCCGCTTTGATCTGTGGGTTGAAGGAGGCGGCAAACTGTCAGGGAGTGCCCAGTCAAGCAATGCAGCAAACAGCACTACAGTTGGTGCTCCTGCCCTGGCACAAGAAGCTGTGGAGGGGGATGGGATGGTGGTGAATAAGCATGACATGTACTGGTATGGGCTGTGTGCTCTGTGGGTGGCTGGGTGGGTGACTTTGAAGATCCCTTCCAGGACAGTGATTCTACCAGCAAATCCTAATCTGCCTGCTCCTACTTTACAGTGGTGCTACCAAGCACTAGAGATATGTGGCACTAGTGAATAAATTTTCCAAGTAACTGGGTAGACATTAGTCCTATTTGAGCTTTTGGCTCCTCACAATGCATAAGGTAGTGTTTCTCAAACTGTGGGTCGGGACCCACCAGGTGGGTTGCAGAGCAATTTCAGGTGGGTCCCCATTCATTTCAATATTTTATTTTTAATATATTAGACAATGCTACCGTGATATATGACTGTATTTGGGGAAATGTTATAGATACGTACTTTTAACAGGCTACTCTGCATATGCTTTTAACAATGATAGTAAATGGAACTTACTCTTGGTTACATGTAGATAGGGTTGGATTGCATTGTTAAAAATTTTCCATGCTTGATGATGTCACTTATGGCATGACATCACTTCCGGTGGGTCCTGACAGATTCTCATTCTAAAAAGTGGATCCTGGTGCTAAAAGTTTGAAAACCACTGGTGTAAGGGGCTTCCCCTGAGCATGTCTAGGGACTTGCCCTCACTGATGACATGTACAGTAACCCTGCCCTCCTGTAATCAGCATTTGTCTGCAGTGTTGATCATAGAGAAAATTTCCCCTGCACTCAGTATTTGTTGCTACAGACAGACAAATGCAGTCAAATGAGGAAAAAGAGAAAGGTGAGGATCCTTGGTTAAGCTGACACAGACCTCAAGCCTATGTAGGTCTACTCAGAAGGAAATCCCATTTGAGTCAATGGGACTTACTCCCAGGAAAGTGTGGAAAGGATTGCAGCCACACCGAGCAAGATTACAACTCACTCCAAAGTATCTATGTATTTTATTTTGTTTTAATTGTTTTTAACTGGTTTGTATTTTTAATGCTTATCTGTTGTTTTTTAACCTGATTGTTAGCCGCCTTGGGTGCCCTTTGGGGAAAAAAGCGGCATATAAATTGAATGAATGAATGAATAAATAAATAAATAAAGTTGGTGGGGGCTGCTCACACACATACACCCCAACATGCAGATGCCACCCCTGTTCCCCCCAGGCAAGACGGAGGCTGGGGCATTTGGACACCCCCCCCACTAAGAGCAGGCTGGCTCCTTCCTTCCCAAGCAAAGGAAAGTGCTGAGCTACTTGTACTTACTCTTCCCTCCCAGTTTGATGCCTGCCAGGAGCATACCCTGTGCTGATGAGATGCAGCACCCCTGCCGCTGCCCAGCCAGCCTTCTCTCCCACCTCTCCCCACCATGTTTCATACACCCTCCCCACCTCATGCTGCCCCACCCACCTCCTTCACAGCTGCAGAAAAGCAGCAAGTCAGCAGGTAGCATATGCAGCAGAGCAGCGCAGCTACGGCCACCTGTCTCCCCAGATGCCTCATGATGCCCCTGGAGGCTAGCCACGCCTCACTAGGGAGGCAGGACGCACAGATTGAATACCTCAGTCCTATACTGATGAGTTATAAGGCAGTTAATGTTTTTCATCTTTTTTCAAGGGTACGTAATGTTTTCCACTCTTATGTCTGCTTCTTTTGCTGTTGCTCTGATTGTTGGAATAATGAAAACAGTGCTGTTTAGTCATCTTTGTTCATCACCTCTGTTGCAGTGACATTATGATTTTCCTGTTGTCATTTCCAGTGTCTTCATAATGATTTGCATACCCTTCCCTGATTTTCTCTGAAACTGTTGAAAGCCGTCCACTGTTGGAAAAGCTTCTGGATCAAAGTTTCATAGATAAGGGAACTTGTGAAGTCTGTGAGATTTCTTAGAATATGAGCCTGTCCTTCAAAATAAGGGCATGTTTTTAAAGTTGGCTAAATATTGACTCTTAAGAGAGTGTAAATTGTACAATCTAAAGTGTACTATGGCTTCCTTTTGATTTAAGTCATGACATGACAGTAACATCCATAAATATAGACATGTCAAAGCCAGTCTCCACATTGAGATGTTTCCCTGCAAAGAGTTCATGTAAGGATGAGCTATCTATGGCAGCAAATAGATGAAGAAATGCATAGGCATAGTAATGTATTTACAGTAAACTGTAAATATTTGAGAACCTGAAAAAAATGAAAGGTAGATGTTACTTACAAGTTCACATTCTTAGGTTCCAGAATCTCCCATCTTGATTTTTGAATTGCAATAGGTTTCATGCCTCTAAAGGGGAAACTGATAGTACCTGTATTATAACCATCAGTTGTCAGTTCCTTTCACAGCAAAGTACCCTCATTACTAGACATTCAATATGTCCTATCCTTATTCCCCCCTTATCTTCCTCTCACAGCCTAGCTTTATGGTAGCTTCCACAGCTCCTTGTGTGCCTTCTCCATCACAATGTTTTTAGAAGTATTGTAGTTTTCTAGTTGGTTTCCAAACCTATCTATAGTAACAAAGTTGTTAGCAACATCCAAGGTGTTTCTTCAATGTAATTTCAATATATATTTTATTCTAGTGGTTTCTTTCCAAAGGCTGAGAGTCAGCCAGTGCCTCTAGTAACACATTACTGTAACTTTAGACAGGTGTGATCTTTGCATAGCCATGCTCTAAGCTAATCAGGCTATCTTGCTCAGAGCTTTAATCTTTTGACTGGTGAAATCCAGCATAATAAGGGTATATTTAATTCACTAGTTAACTTCTTTTCAGTAATTGATATAAGTAGTTGGTGGCCTTCTCTCCTTCCTCCTGCACAAGCTGGAGAGATGGGGGAAGGGCTATATCGTGCTGTGCTATTTGTTTCAGTGATTGGTATGTTCTCTATGTGCTGCATTCTCTGAAATTTTATGAGAAATTAACTACCATTCACAACTTTTATATAATTGCTGAAATATAGGTAGTGATACTTCTGTCCTTGCTGGTTATTTGTGTGTATTTTTGTATTGACTGTGTTTAGAACTTCCAAATTTATAGGGGAAACATTATTTCAAGGGGGAAAGCAATTGGTTTTTGTTGAACTATTCAGGAAATGGGACACATTACCCTAAGCTTGTCTTGAAGAGCTTTCGATTTGATGCATTGAGTAATTCTGTTTTGCATTTCTCTAGGCCCCTTATTTTTATGTTCATAAAAATTATATTCTTAGACACGAGCTAACATTCAGAAACTCTCAACATTCCTTGTGCTTCATCTTTGAAAAGTGCTGTCGGTCAAAGACAATAAATGAAGCTCTAACAGAAACAACAAAACGACCCTTTATTTTAATCTACTCCTAAAACCCAATTAGTTCTCATGACCCCATGAAAAGCCTGGCAAAACAGATGCCGTATGCTGCCTGCTCTGTAGGTCACCTCATTTGGACTGGGAAGGCACAAATGAGTTCTGTACTTGAGTACCCTTGCTAGGATTGCTTTTATGAGGAAGTTAATTATAGAGACAAATGAAGTTGTGCACATTTTATTGGTATAAAGAATAGAGGTGCCACTTTTACTATCAGTGAACTGAATGCAGATAACCAGGTGTGCTATAATTAAAACAGCAAGTAGGCTTTTCCTATAAGAGAATGTAGGCACTTAAAAGTGAAAAATAATGACCTTGACACCTTACAAGTATCTTTGTATCTGGTTTCTCTAGAAAGCTTCTGTCAGGTTATGTCCATTTAAATCATATTCTTGTCAATAAGTGCTTACTTTTGTTCTTTTAGCAATGTGTATAATTAAAAAAAGGTGTCTTTTGCTAGTGGAACCTTAAGTTCTGCTTGAGTAGTGGTATTTTGTTTTTCTCAACAGCCTTATGGAGTGGCATTAAGTAGAAATAGTTAAACATAGAGGGCCACATTGAAAATACACCATAACCCAAGGTTTCTCAAACTAGGGCGTCGTGACGCCTCGTCCTGAAGGCCCTGGCCTCTGCCCCCTTAAGGATTTTGTGGAGGCAGAGTATAATCGCTCCACTTTCACTTTCTAAGCTTCGGGGAGCCCTGTGGAGGGTCACGCCCCACACCCCTGGGAGGCTGCTGAAGGGGCTGGTAAGTGCATGCCAGTCCCTGCGCCACCCCCTTAGCAATGCAATCCTGGGGATCATGTCGCTGCCTTCCCCTGCCCCTGCAACAACTTAGAACAACTCAAACTGTCCCAGAGAGTTTGAGAATCGCTGCCATAACCCAAGGGGCTGCAACCAACAGTGATCCTTTTGCATGCAACTTAAATCTCACATGTGTAACTAGGGTAGATAGCATTCTGTGAAAAATATTTAACATCCCAAGGAGCACATGCCGACAAAGGTAAGTCAGTGGGGAGAGCAGAACAGGGAGGGGGCAGATGGTGGAATGGGGGAGAGTGGGAGATGTGACGGAGATGGGGGTGGCACCCAGCATGGGTGCCTTGCGCTGGATGTTATCCCTTCCAGGAGCAACCAGCATGCCCCCTTTGTCAGATTTGTGCTGGCTGAAGAGCTGGTACAGGTCCAAGGAGACCCACTGACAATTGGGAGGCTGACAGAGAAGTAAGAAAAATTTTCACTTTTTCCTCCCAAGTTGCCCTTCATAGAATAAAGTGCAGCCCATTTTGGCCCGGCTGCATGCTATGGCAAGGTAAAGGATAAGATTTGGCTCTTAGAATTGTAAGCCCTGTTCACATCCTTGCAAATAGTGAAAATCGTCTCAAATAATAGGCTGGTGAAAAATGAGTAAATCTGATAGTCCTGAATGTATATGAAATCATGCCATCTTGAGGACATATTTGAGCTTCTCTCTGGAAAAAGAGTGTCTAGAAATTATTCTGAATGGCAGCAATAATTCTCAGACACAAATTTATTTAACTGCTAAATTTTAAAACATTTATATTTTGCCGGTTCTACTAGACAGCATAGAAGGCTAAAATGCAATAGACAATCAAATGAGCTTGCTGGTGATCCAGTGTGTATCTCTTCTGTCCTTTCTTTATGGAATGATGTGCTGGTGGTGTTCAGTGGTTTAAACTGAGCCATGGCAGTATCAGTAAAGGGCATTATTGTTGACCTTTATGACAGCAACTGTAGGAAAATGTGTGAGAAAATAACTGTTCCTTGATTTAACTATATATGAATAGTAATTTACTATAGATACCTGAATACAGTAAGGAATTCAGGCTGAAGGTGACAGCCTGGCACTTCGGCAAGGAAAAAAGATGTGGATGAGAGGTAAAAATGATAATACCAACTCTTACACTCTTGTCAAAATGTTCTTAAATGGCATTGGATAAGTGTTACTGTGAAAAAGACAGCCTTTCCATATGAACACAAAGTGCATACTGTCATTCTTTGTTGACTTTAATGACTAGTCTAGGCAGATTTTACAGTTCAGTTGTCTTCTCAGATGGATTGAGGCGAAAGCCTTCTCTTAACAAGATTGCTGGGCTTGTTTATAATGATTCGGGAAGAATGTGCAGCTCTTGGACCAAACTAACTGCTGCTGTACAGTGGGTGGATAAATGCATTTGTTTATGAATCAGTAAGTAAATCTGCATCTCACGTGTGGCTAAGGCTTGTGTGAGATGCTGCCTTTCTTGGGAGAGCACCCAGGATTCATGTAGCTTATTTGCTTTTTCTCAGTTTTCCTTTTGGATTAGGAAAGTGTAACTTCAGTCTGAATTTTTGCTTCTTGTTTTCACTGCCATGGCTAGTGATCTCTAAACCCATCGAGTTTATAATGTCAATTGGTTCAGGCCATAACTGTTTAACATAAGGTAATTGGACTATATCTTTTTCACCAGAGCTTACTTCTGAAGAACTGATAACTATTTTTTCCTTTCTTCTTGCCATTAATGCTTTGACCAAAATGAATTGGTCACCACTACTGGTAATTCCTGACTACATATAAAATAAACACTTGTTTAACCTATTTTTGCCTTGTCTACAGGTATATACATTTGCTACCTGTTGCATATATGCAACGCTGGGCAAAAATGGCTTTAAACGGATGTTAAGTGGCTTAATATCTCTCTAAGAATCTATAGTGCTTAAATCAGACTGGTACTTAATTTTTGTGCCTATTTTTATTTATTTACTGCAATTTTATCCTCCTTCCCCCCCCCCTGTATTTTTAGAACGTTAATGGTTTAAAGCATGGGGTTAAAGTATCGATGCTTCAAATTGTGAATGCTGCCATGGCAGAGACACTTCTAAATATTGTAGTAGAATGCCACAGTGTGAATGAGGTCAGAATCTGTAGTCTGCGTAAGTGGTTCCCAGGGGATTCCAGGACAAAGAGGTCATATGTGGGAAGTGCAAGTGGGATAACTGCATGGAGCTTGGCTTGGGACTCTAGGCCTAGCTCAGTGGGAAAAGGGCCACTGCTGAGCAGCAGCTGTGATCATGTCTGTCTTGTGTATGGACATATGGTGTGCTGTGCACCCTAAGGCAAAACAGGTGCACAGATACAGCTGGGAGTGCGAACAACTTCAGTGTGTGGCTTCTAGTTCAAAAGCACAATTCATGTATTACAGTGTATGTATACTGCTTTGCTTATAGACTTAAGGTGGATTATATAGGCAGGCTGCACATAAACCCCATTTTTCAATGAAGTTTTTATAAGAATAGTTCCATGGGAAATTCCATAGAACCCTCCATTTCTCCAGATGTTTCCTTTCATAGTCATCATCCTGGCTGACTCATGCAGCCTCCAAGCATCTGCAGGTCGTTGCAAATCAAGCCTCAGACTGGTTCTCAAGACGTTGTCCATTTTTTGCCATCTGACTCCCCATAGATATATGCCAGCGGCTTCTCAATGTCTTTCGGTCTTCCATCCAAGCAGCCAATCCTGCTTAGCTTTTTCAGGCAAGGCAATAGCTCAATCTCCAGACCACACCTCCTGCCCAGTTCCAGATTAGCACCTCCTGCCCAGTTCCAGATTAGCAATACGTTGGCAAACAGAAAATCCCTCTCCTTCCATAACCAATGTAGTTGGATAGTACAAACTTACTCCAAGTTTTGATGTCTTCAGGTTTGATTTGGACAAGAGTATTCTTGTTTTCTTTTTTTTCAAAAAGGATCTTTCAAGACTTGGAGCCCAGTCATATCTTTTCCTCTGCCGTAGCATAGCAAAATGGGCTGCAATGTATGCTGTGATGGGGGCGAGGGGGGGGGAACAGATCAGGAGACTTGGGAGTGGAAAGAGAAAATATTTTCTTTTACCCCTCTGTAAGTCTCCTGACCGTCAATGGAACTTCTTAGACCTGCACCAACTCTTAGCTGGCGTGAGTCTGAGGAGTCAAAGGGGGCCTGTCAGGAGCCTAGGAAGAGGATAGCATCCAGCACAAGTCGCCTACACTGGATTCCATTCCCTTCCTCCTCCAACATGCCTCACACTCACTCCTGTTCTGCCTTCCTGCTAACCTGCCTTCATCAGCATATCTTGCTAGCCGTAGTTCCTCACACTGGGCTGTGCCAACCTCGCCAGCAGTGTTCTGGAAGCACCCAGTTTCATACACTGTTGGAGGGCTGTTTGTGACAGTGTAAAGCACCTACTGCCTCTGGGACGCAAGTCCCGGCAGCAGTAGAACCCAGTAGGATTGGGCTGTTAGGCTCTTCTAAATTATATTATCGGCAGCAGTTATCGTGGAGTTCTGATGGATTTTCTAAACATACAGAAAATAATATTGAACATTTTGGAGGCCTTGGTGCACCTCACTAATGACATTTGTTCCCTACAGTAAGAGCTGGGAGAGAGGAAAGTCGGGATGAAAAACAGGCTGCAGTAAAGTCAGAACAGTGGCAAATAAATGGCAGGGACTAGAGAGAGATAGCACCCAGCTTGGTTCCCATCTAAGCTGGTATGCCCTGTATGAACCAATAAAAGCACCAGTTGCAACAGCATGATATAGACATTGAACACCACATCAAATTCCCTCAGAAGAGTTAATGACAAAGACCAAAAAACCAAGTTTCTCAAGGTCAGTTGGTATTCTCAGGAAAAATGTGCTCCCAGACCTGTTGACAAGAGACGAACCTTAGCCCATTGTATTCCCATACAGGTCTGCAACCAGCTGAAAAAAAAAAAGGGAGAGCCTGTGGGTCGTACGTTAAATTGTGTGTAGTCCCACAGGTGGTCCTGACTGAAGCTGTGCACTTGCACATATTCCCCTCATGTTTTATCCATAGGCAGAGTGTTCCTGTGGAGGAGCGTAGTGGATGTTGAAGACCTAGCATTGTAGGGGCTGCTGCACACCTTTCGCAAAGCTCTTTAATGCATCTCTTCTCACAAAACAATGTTCCACCTTAAGGCAGGAGCAGCTCTTTCCGTTCTTTTCAAAACTGGATTTGTTAGCTTCAATCTCAGCTGAATAAGACTTTAATTTGGTGGAAGGAAGTCTCAAATCCTGCAGGCCTGTTTAGTATTACAGAATCTCTTTGGGCATTTGGTGTTTAACAATAAAAATATCTGTGAGGTCATACGGGGCAGGTAGCAGCTGCTGAAACATGCATTTGTAGACCAGCTGTATCCTTAACACAGACTCTAAAGTTAGGTGCTTTTTTGTTGCTATTCTTCCAACACTGAGTAGAATTCATGGAAACAGCTCTGATTTAAATATAGCACTGGATCATTAATTTATTACTGGTATAGATTAAATAATGTTCATGTAGTCTTATATTGTTTTGAATTTATGAGGACAATTATTGCATATTATACACTAGTTTTTTAATCTTTGCTGTTCTTACATGCATGCTCTAAGCATTTCTAACCTTTTGAAAAGTTAAGCAAAACAGTTTTTACTCAACTTCATCGTAACATTTTCGGAAGTGAGTTTGGAACATTGTGTTTCCTTCAGCTATTTTCCCCCCAGATTAAATGCTTGGAGCAGAATGGCTCCTGGCATGCACTCTGGTGTTAATAATTCTGATGGTTTGCAGGCTGCAGCGACCTCAAAAATGTATTGAAGTTGCTGATTTTAGGTAAGTAAAAGGGAAGTGGGGCAAGGCACGAGTTCCCATGGAGCTGATATAGTTACTATGAAGAGACTTTTTGGTAGCTGTATGTGAAACAAAAACAACTGAGCAATAATATGGTAGGATGCTAGGTGTACTGCTGTCAGTAAGAAATGGTGCTTTTTATTGGTTGTTACAGCTAAGTTCAAGGGAAAGCTGTGTTAAAGCTGTGTCATATTTAAATTTCTGTTTATATTCTTTGTGGGTATTGACTTCAAGAAACAAGGGTAATATAAACAGTTTATTTATTATAGTATTTATATGCCACCTTACTCATAGAGTTGGCACTCGTAGACTCAGGGTGGTTTACATAGGCAGGTTTACTGACCGTAACCACCCTGTTTTAAACAGGTTTTTTTTACAGTTGATTCTATGAAAGAATATTGGAAAGCATGTTTAGCACATCCTTTTTTGTTTTAAAAAGTGGGAGCAGTTCAGTTCTACAGTTGTATAATTATTTGGAATGATGCAACCCTAAGCAATATCCCTGATTGATAAAATCATTAAGATCTGAAGCAGATACAATTCATCTAGTCTTACTTCTCAGCATTTTTCTAGGACTCTTGATGCTTGAACATGTATGCTTAGACACATCCAGAATAGCAAAGTTAGGAAGGTACCAGTATTGAATTTTACAATCTTTGTGGGCAGGGTGATAAATTTGAGGTACTCTCATATATGTACCACTAACATAAAAACATTTATAACTTGAAACAAATACTTTTGAACGATTTCCAGAGGTTATTGTGACCTGTAAAGAAATGTTGCTGTTTGATAGATATGATTGGGTAGAGCTGGTTGGTTGGAGAATTAGGTGAGTCAACTATTTGCATGAAGTCATCCCAATGAGATTGTTTTGTTAGGGATTGAAATTATTGTTGTTGAGTTTCCTTTCCATGTATGTTTTTTTTTTAAAGTGTGAATGTTTAGAGAGTAAGAGAGCCAGCAGCCTGGACACAGTTTCCCCAAGGTCACTGTTACCAGGATGGCAACATGAACGTACTGTACTTCAACAAACTGCCTAAAACCTAGTCACTAGGCAGTGCTGAAACCAGGACATTAGGTCATTAACCCCTCACCAACAGACAGATCTTATAAGCACCTGTAACCGAGTTCTCCAAGAGTGCTCCAAACACTGCAGCAGTTGTCAAATAATGCTGTTCAGTGTGTGATATGGCCAAACCGAGCCATAAAGATCCCATATCTGTTTGCCTGTCTATGCAGAGGAGGGAATGGACGAGAAAGTGCCAGGCTTCTCACTCCTATTTTTCCACTCTGTTCTGATGCTCCTTTCTTCTGCTGTGGGATTAAATTGATGATCTTGTTACAACAGATAAACAGAAAGGTGGTCAGAGGGACTCGCAGAGTGTCTGGGCAGCATGTATAGCCCCTTCCAGTGCCTTGAAAGGTGTAGGCCGAATTTCTGGATTGTGCTCAGACAATCTAAGATAAGAGGAAGTGGAAGTATTCCATTGAAAGGATTCTTGCAACCTTTTCAGTACTGGAGTCACTAGGTTTGCGTCACCTGAAGCAAGAGCTCGTTGCGTCATCCCCATGATGGACCTCCTCCTGTACCAGTCTGTACAGAATAAATTACACTATCATATGCACAGCCCAAGTGCAGTGGCATCACTAGGGTTGGGGTTGTCCCCATCAACTTTATATACTTATTTACTTACTTTTAAAATACATAACAGCACAGGTAACCCAATAAATCAGTAACACCCAACAAATAAACCAGTGGCCAACTTAATGACACTCACACAACTGAATAAGAGTTCTAGTATTTGTGCTATGCATGAAATGAGAGATAACACCTTATTGGTTCCTTGCTGCTATGTCATAAGAACACCTCATTGGCTCTTGGAAGAATCAATCTCGTTGGTAAGTTTTGAGTTAAGAGAATTCACATTTTATTACATGATGCAGTTGTGTTTTCCTTTTCTGGTTATTTGGCTATAACTTTTGATAGAATATAGAAATTATAATTATAATTTATAATTTTATATAATTATATATATATATTATTTTTAATAAAAATATTTTATTTTTAATATATTAGACTTGATGCTACCATGGTATGTGACTACATTTGGGGAAATGTTATAGACCTGTTCATTGAACAGGATACTCTGTATATGCTTTTAACAATGATAGTAAATGGGGCTTACTCCTATGTAAGTTTGGGTAGGATTGCAGCCTAGGATTGCTAAAAATTTTCCTACCTGATGATGTTCTGCTGCATGATGATGATGTCCTGCTTGATGATGTCACTTCCGGTGGGTCCTGACAGATTTTCATTCTTAAAAGTGGGTCCTGGTGCTAAGTGTGTGAGAATTCAAAAATCCCAAGACTCTCACAATTTGACCACTAGTGGTGTCAACCCCTGACGGTCTCACCTGCTGTAGTCTGCACCCCCTAGCGATGCCACTGATTGAAGGAAAAGTCCAGTGTATTTAATAAGTTGCACAAATTACAGAGCAACTCTATGCAAGTCTGTTTGGAAGTCAGTCTCATTGTGTTCAATGAGGAAAGTGAATATAGCAGTGGTTCCCAAACTGTGTGCTGTGGTGCCCAATGCACTCACAGAAGTACTGCAGGATGCCCTGGTCGTCTCTCCTACCAGCTCTTCCAGGTGCCACCATCTTGGATCTCACAAACCCTTATGAAAACCATGGTGGCAGCACCCAAATCTTGGCACTGCCATCTTGGATCTCGCAATATCTCGTGAGATTTCTGTGCCCAGCTGAGCTGAGAAGAGGAGGATACAGGGGCACTGTGACCCCAGTAAGTTTGGGAACCACTGGTATATAAAATTGCATCATTGGCTATGTCCTATCTTAGGCATAACAATGCTCTTCCACTATAATATTTGCAGGCCCAGCAACTGTGTGTGTATTTGGCTAGTCACTAGAGTTGTTTTTCCAAAGTGAGTTCCCTGGGCAGATTTGAACAGCTTCTTTATGTTTATTAAAGAAAAATGCTTCCAGGGATTGGAAAGTTGCCTAGTGCAATGTTATGGCAGCAGCTCAAAAAAAAAAAAATGGAATTTATCAACTTGTCCTGTTCCTTGTCTGCATAGTGAAAATAATTTGATGGTGAGTTTCTATTTTAAAGACCAGAGTTGAACATTGTCCCAGTTTGCCAGTTGATAACCAATTTTTATTCAGATCATATAATCTTCATTACAATTTTGGTTTTCTACAAATGAGCATAATACACACATGCTGTTTTGAAAGGTTTTTAGATAATAAAAAGTCTTAGTGAATTGCTTTTTCATGTGTGCAACAATATTTTGAAAGCATTTTTACTTTTTTTTCTTTATGCTGCTTTGGCTATAAAATGCAGTGCACCAGAAACTAAGGAAGGAAATGCAGTTAAGTAGTTTGTCTTCACAAACCCTCGTGAGAAAGGCATGAATGAAGGGTGTTTCCTGTCCAGTCCTCAACCCCCGTTGGCGACACTGCAGGCTTCTTACATGAGAGCCATGCTCGTGTAGTCTCTGGTAGTTGTGCCACCAATAGCTATTCATGTAATAACAGAGGAAGTGTAGCTGTGCCTTCTGATCCTTTACACCAGCGGTGTCCAAACGTTTTGGCAGGAGGGCCACACAATGCAAGGTTGGCCTTTCCTTCACTGCCGTTGCTACTTCTCATAGGAGAAACAGCAAGCAGCAGAGGGAGCCCTTGGCCTGTAGCTCATGTGAGAGGTCGAACAGTCAGCACTCGTGCTGAGAGGAGTTGTAGTGGGCCAGAGACTCATTGGAGACTGAAGGCTCCCTGAGGGCCAGAACGGGAGTCCCCGAGGGCCATAAATGGCCCCTAGGTCAGGGTTTGGGCACCCCTGCTTTACACAGTAATAGTTGAAGCACAAAATGCTACCTGGGAGTTGGGGATATTTTGGTAAAACATTACATAAACTCCATTTGTTGTTTAGCTGCTTAGTCTATTTGGGGTTGAAAGAAACCTGAATATAAAACTCAAAAGCGTCAGGCAATCTTGGAGACAAAAGATGTTTGCAGGCAGTCATAGCTGCTGGCCTTTTATCATGAAAAGGTGGAATTGTATTTCTGTCTCTTGCAGAGTGGAGCAAACAATTGCTCACTCTGTGGGACATGCATCAATTGCCTGCTTGGTTGGTTTTGGTGGTAGTGAATGCTAGAGCACATTCAGCAAAGAGTAAGTACTTACGTTGGCTTCTCAGCTTCATTTTCACAAACAAAATGGGGACTTCCTAATTTCTGATACACCTCTAAATCCAGCCATTGACAGGATGCATATGCTCTCATTTCCTATGAGGCTGTATGTGAAGAGCTGGATCACAGTGTTTCATGCTACAGCACTCCATGAATGGAAGGAGAGAGTTGTGTCCTTGGAAGGAGTCCTTCCTCTCCAAGAGTGCACCTCTTCCATTCAGATAAGGAGCTGTGAGTTGCTGCGTGACCCAAATGGAGCCTTGCGCCAGAAAAGGTTAGGATCCAGCCCTGAGCACCTATAGTTCATAGTTCTGCTTCATGGACAAAACTTATTGGTCTTAGATGCTGGAGGAACTTGCTTTGTAAAATGTAACTGCTATGGATTGATTCTTTACTTTGTGGTATTAACCTGGTAATGATTTTTCATTAACTTCTTCAAGAGATTACTTTATTAGAAGGGGGGAACATTTCATGTAAACAATTCTGAAAGCACTGAAACTAATGTTTCCAGCTTAAAGAAGGCCTCATGCTTTCTTTCCTGTCTGTAGCTGAACTAGATGCAGAGCATGCACAGAAGGTATTGGAGATGGAGCACACACAGCAGTTGAAGCTAAAGGAGCGGCAGAAATTCTTTGAAGAAGCTTTCCAGCAGGATATGGAGCAATACCTCTCCACAGGTTATCTGCAAATAGCTGAAAGGCGCGGCAAGTATCGTCGATACTAGTCTATACAGCGAGAAATTTGGGCCCCGAAATCCCAGGTGAATTACCCCCTCACCTTACCTCCGCAGTCACCCAGGCAGACGGAGGGGGTGAGAGTGCTATCTACACCTGGGTCGGGGGGGGACGACTTTCTGTAGCAGGAAGGGCAGCTGCACCTCCTCTGAGCCTTGGGGGGGGGGGTTGCTGGCAGCTGTGCCTTCTATCCACCTGCGCCTGGCCGGTCCTCCATTGCACTGGGAGCCGGAGGAGGCAGGGAGTGCAGGGCAGTTGGTCGGCTGGTGCTCTGCCGCACCCCCTTGGAGCCTCCCCTAGGCACTCCCCGCCATAATCCTGCCACCCGCGGGGGAGGCAGCGGAACGGGGCCATCCTGGCTGCTGCTGCTGCCGCCAAATCAACGGAGAGCAGGGAGTGCCCTGCGCTGCCCACTCCCAAGCATGCAGCTGCAGCGGGCAGGGATGGAGGCTTGCTGCCCTGCGCCAGGGAGCACCTGGCAGGGAGTGGGCAGCATAGGGCACTCTCTGCACTCTCCCTGCCCTCCATTGGTCTGGTGGTAGCAGTGTCAGCCCCCACTCTCTGCCCTCGCGGGCAGCAGGACTGCAGTGGGTAGTGCATGCGGCGGGCTCCTCAAGGGTGTGGGGGCATGCGGGGCCAGCTGACGGCCCCACCACCACCCTGCCTCCTCAAGTGCTCCTCCAGTTCCCAGTGCAATGGGGGGACCGACTGGGCACAGGTGGGCAGGAGGTGCAGCTGCTGGGAACCCCACAAGAGGCACTGCTACCTGTCCTCCTGCAAGGGTCTACTTCTGAGTAAATCGGGCTATGTGCAGCTGCAGTTGGTCAGTGATTCCTTGTTGCTTGTCTCTCTGCTGTGAATTTGCACACTCCCAGTTATGTGTTATATGGTATGTATCCTGTGTACAGCCTCTGGCTTAAGGCACCAGGCACCTTAAAGGAGAATTTGATTAATGGTTCTCCAGTGCACTTAGACCCCAATCCTAGGCTTGTCTACTCAGAAGCAAGTCCCATTAAAGTCAGTGGTGCTTACTCTCAGGAAAGTGTGGATGGGATTGTGGCCTTACTCTGATAGTGTTTCCAAAAAGGTTGTGAAGAATACAATTTTAAAAGTTAATGAATAAAAATGTATCTTATGATCTATGAGAGAGCAGTTTTTAATAAATTAGGGACTGTACATTTCTTAGGCAACACTTAGGTTACGACTTATCTGTGAGATTGACTTATAGGCGAGTGCCTGCGGTACTTTCATCTTCCTGCCATAGTCTGGTGGCACATCACTTTCTCTTAATGGATGACGAGAGCAGAGTTTTGTATTTGCTGTTTCCCGAGCTGGATTTGGCAATACTTTAATTTCTTCAATATATTTGTCCTGCTCTCTCTTCAGGAAGCTCAGAGTGGCATTACATGCCCAGGAGCAAGCCACCCAAGCTATGAGCATTGAAACCTTCCTAGCTTTAACAGTGTAGTTGAATATTCTGTGTCCAGGCTGCTGGAATGACAGTGAAGCAGTACAGCTGGGAATAGAATGGCTGCAGCAGCAATAAAAATGTCATTAATTTTAAATAATTTTAAGGGGGAAGGGCTGTTGCATTTTGCAGCTGCTGCTCACTCCATACGAATAGGCACCTCATATGTCGCCATGTTCCTCAATTAATTGAAATTTATGGATCAGGAGGAAAATGCAGCCTTATCCTAAGACTTGCTTGTTAGCTGTTGAGAGATGCAAAAACTTCATTTCACTCTGGAATAAATTTGGTTTAAGGTTCTAGATTCTGTTGACTTCAGGAATCCAAGAGCCCTGATTCCAGTAGCAAATTTATTGGAATAGGTAGTGTCACTGTGATAATAGTGCTTGCCCTGCATGTACAAAGGCCTTCTGCAATCTTTGGAACTTTAGTAGAACCTGCCAGCTTCACTTGGGGAATGGGACGATAGCGTCTTCTAAAAGTTTCATGAAATAAAAAAAACTCATCAGGAAAGATGGGGAGGAGATGCTCTTATAGATATGGTTTAAACTGAAGGTTGCCAATACAATACAATACTAAAGTCTCTAGTAGATCCGTTAATAACACCCTCAAGTTGAGCCAAGCTTTTGGGTACTGATATATTAAGGACTAAAAATATTAGCTTTTTGCAGAAAATCAAAGGCTGCTTATTCACAAAGTGCATAATACTATATTCTCTTACACTCCATTCATAATCGGTTTAGCAACCATGAGTGCAGTCTGGAATGTGATCATGAAGGTAAAATTGAAAGTCTTTTACCTTGATGGGAGTTCACTCATTTATCTTTTTCTGATTGCAGAGCCGATAGGAAGCATGTCCTCTATGGAAGTGAATGTAGACATGTTGGAACAAATGGACCTTGTGGATATGTCTGACCAAGAAGCCTTAGATGTCTTTCTTAATTCAGGAGGAGAGGACAGTACTATGCCATCTCCCATGACAGGTAGAAAATGAGTTGTGATATTCCTGGTCTAGTTGTGCCAGTACAAAAATAGGACAGCAGTGATCTTAAATCACCAAGAACAAAGATTGACCTAAATTATCTATTTAAATCACAATATACCACATACCATGAAAGTAGTCTCAGCAGATTAGTGTAATGAGATTCAGAATGGAATCTCATGGACTTTGGTATTGGGTCCAGTAGAAAGCTTACAAGAATAAATATAAAGAAATATCTCAATCTCAGAAGTCAGATGATTGCTCTTTTTTTTCTTCTCAGAAAAGCAACATTCAAGCCATGTCTGTTATAAGAAAAATAGAGGTTCTGCTTGCTTGCAATTCAGGTGGCATAAGCAGCTGAATGGGTAAAAAAAAATGCAGACACTATAATTGATTTTTTTTCTTAGTGTTTTACTTGAAATAATTGTTTTTTAATCCACTGGCTGATTGGGTATAGATTGACTCATCTGTTTTCATGAAATTCTGAAAATACCAAGCTATAATGCAGACAGAAATGGCAATGGTTACTTGTATTCTTTTTCAAGTCTCTAATAGAAGTGAGTCTGCAACTATTTCACCTAGCAGTGAGAAACAGACAAAACTATTTCTTGTTCTTAATTTTGCACTTTAGTTAGGTACAGATGATGCAGCCTTGTACCAAGCAAGATCATTGGTCCTTTTAGGCCAGTATGGTCCACAGTGACTGGTAGTGGTTCTTTGGGTTTTCAGAATGTGGTCAGCCATCCTGCTTTCTGCTGCCCTTAATCACCAATAGTTTCCTGTGATTGCTGAAAAGACGAGGCCTGTCCGTTTTATTACAGGATGACTTAGCTTCTTTAATCATTTCCAGCTCTTTTATCATAGCCTCCTCTGTCCAAATTCTGTCATTGGTGCATGCAGGGAATTTGAGTACTTAATAATAAGTCCCTCTGAGGCACTATCATTCTCTATACCAATTTTTTTTGGGGGGGGGGGTGTTAACTGTTCTATGTGAAGAATGTCTTTATAAGCAGTTGGGCTGGGAGATGAAAGGCTTCTTGTGTTCTTGATCATTTATTTCTGGTTGCTCTTGCACTATTTGGGCAGCCCAATCCTATGCTTCCCAGTGCCCAGGTTTGTTGTGGTGCCGAAATGGCTATTACTGTGTCCCATGGAGCTGGGAAGCAGTGTGGGGTCTGTTTGGGATAAGGGAGCTTATTTTATCTTGCAAAACATTGCCCCTTCTGGAGCATGCAGTCAAATGCTTGAATGTTCTTATGTCATCCTTTGTTTTTAAAAGAAATGCAAGAGAATGTTAGCAGATTTTGCCAGTAAAATAGGATCCCATATATTAGGATTTGGTTTTATAACAAATACCTATACTGCCAACATAGAGATTTGTTTGCTAGGAAGCCTGTTGTGGGAGAATAAAAGTAAACACTTTTTTTCTTGCAATATTTTGAAGGTCCAGACTCTAGCACCTGTCAAAATGAAATCAGTCTTCAAGTTCCCACACAGTCAGAGTTACGAGAGAAACTTTCTTCAACATCAGCCTGGACTGATTCTGCCAACCAGGATGTCAGTGAAGGAGAGTCACCTGTGATCCAATCAGATGAGGAAGATGTGCAAGTGGACACTGCCCTTGTTGCTGTAGCTACAGAAATGAAGGGCCCTTCTGATGTTAGTGATGAGAGTGATTCACAAACCATCTGAATCTTATTACTGTGCTCTAGAGGAATTGGGACACTAGAATGAATGAGTAAAGAAATGATTGAATGAGCTTGCCTGTGTTGCTATGATCATCTATCATGGAAAAATTACCATATATAAATTTTGAGTTTGACACATATGAAATACTGATTTTTATAAAATTTATTGAAGCACACCATTTAGCAATAAAGTCTTGAAGGTTTATTTTGAAGCTCTCCATTGGAATGTAGAAATACAGGAGCCATGGTTGTTCTTACAATGTGCCTGTCGGTTGCTATGGCTAAAGACTGCCACGTCTGCTACTTTATACTCCCAATGGAACACCCCTTATTGCCTCCAGTGTCCTGACCAAATGATAGGCAAAAAGTGAGGGGTTGCACTGAACTATATAGAGAGGGGTGCAGCACCTGTGCTAGGAAATGAATTGCAATACCACATTAATTCCATAATTAGATGTCCCTGCATTTCTGGTTTAGCTTTTACTGAAAGAATAAACTGATTTCCATGTTTTTTATTCTTTTGTCCTATTTATGGGGGCAGTTTCCATTTAAAGAGTTAACAAAAAGATACAGTGACTTGTTATTCTTCCAGTATTAGCTTGGTGCCTTTCACAGTTTGAAAATTAACACATCATCCTTCAACATCTTGACCATAAATAGATACCAGTGGCACTTTTAAGAATTATACATGTACAGGTTATACATGGATTTTTTATACATGAATAGCCACTGCAAATGAGAAGGAACGTGCTGATCCCTGGAGAAGGGGAAAAATGCATCCCTTTAAATGCTTTTCTTACTGTTGAGATTTTTCTCAACACAATGAGAGGGCCCTTTAAGTTAAAGGAACACAGTCCTTTACAATAGAGCAGGGGTGTCCAAAGTTTTTGGCAGGAGGGCCACATCAGCACTCTGATGGGGGCTGGGGGGGGAAAGAATTAATTTACATTTAAAATTTGAATAAATTTACATAAGTTTACATAAATGAATATATTAAAGATGAACTTGAAAGAATGAATGAAGGTCTTGCAATAGCTCAGTGCCTATAAAAGGCCTTGCACAAAGCAAGGCTGGCCTTTCCTTTGCTGCTGCCACTGCATCACAGATGTGAAACAGCAAGCAGAGGGAGCTCTCAGATCACATGAGAGGTCAAACAGTCACCCTCAAGCTGAGAGAAGTTGCATTGGGCCAGTGCGGGCTTCAACAAATCTCCGGAGGGCCAGAGGCTCATTGGAGACTGGGGGCTTTCTGAGGGCTGCATTGAGGGGCCGCAAGTGGCCCCCGGGCTGGGGTTTGGGCGCCCCTGCAATAGAGAGAAGGCAGCCTGCTGACAAGCCATCAATCATTCTCCAATTTCCCCCCCTTCCCCCTGAACACAAGAAAGATAATCCTTTCTTAAGTGCCTGGAGAGATACAGATTGTTGTCTTAATATCACAAAGGCCAGCAGGGTTGTTTTGAAATCCAATGAGCAAAGGGCCTTTGTTTTTTTAATTTGTGATAGTGAGTCCATATGAGTTCTGGGAACAGAACCTACACAAATAATGAGACTTCACCTGCACTAACTTTAGAACTATAGCAAGGGTGTCCAAACTTTTCAGCAGGAGGGCCACATCATCTCTGACACTGTGTCAGGGGCCAGGAAAAAAAAGGGGGTCTTGGGACCCCCCTGGACTACAGCATTGTTCATACATTTAGTCCACATATAAAAAATGTGCTACCCTTGCTCATTCATGAATTTGACTGCAGTGACAGGGCAGAGCTTAGTGTGGTACAATTCTCCACCCATCTCTTCATTTGTGGACTGAAGGGGTGCCCAAACCCTGGACCGTGGGCCACTTGCAGCCCTCAGGGACTTCCAATCCAGCCCGCAGGGAGCCCCCAGTCTCCAATGAGCCTCTGGCCCTCTGGAGACTTGCTGGAGTCAATGCTGGCCCAACACAACTGCTCTCAGCATGAGGACGACTGTTGGACCACTTACATGAGCTGTGGGACAGGGCTCCCTCCACTACTTGCTGTTTCACATCTGTGACACAGCAGCAGCAAAGGAATGGCTGAGCTTGCTTTGTGCAAGGCCTCTTATGTGCCTTGAACTACTGCACCACCTTCATTCATTCATATAAGTTTCATATCTAATATATACATTTATGTAAATTTATTCAAATTTTAAATGCAAATTAATTTTTTTCCCTGACCCCCAACACAGTGTTAGGGAGATGATGTGGCCCTCCTGCCAAAATGTTTGGACACCCCTGGTATAGAATAAGGTCAAACATACTTCTTGCCCCACTGTTGTCCAGGTGGGTTGTTGGATTACTTGTTCCTGTATAGTTCTCAAACTAAAGGTAACCATATTTTCCATCTCTTACCACTGAATCTAGCGGTCTATTAAGCATATTCTGACTAGGAGCTTCTTTACCTGGAAGAAGAAGGGCAGGGAGAAGAACACTATCAATTTTCAACCAATCATAATTCAGACTAGCTGTCTAGACTCAGTCTCTGAAATCTATCTCCATAATAGATTGGACCTGGAGAACAGCAATCTGTGTTTGCTCACAGAACAGTTTTCCTGCCCCTTCTACCACACTGAAGCTACTGCTGAAGAGGGGTGTTGGCAGTAATTCACATATACCTGAGCAGAAGTGCCTGTCTGCTCCCATATGAGATATCTAGAGCCAACTTAATGGACTGGTTCAAGGCTTTATTTTTCCTCTGCTGGGCTAATGAAGATATATAAAATGAAAGTTTACACTACTACATAAGTTGCAACTTTCAGTAGCCTCTATGGTCCTAATTTAATCCTACTTACTCTCTACTCTCTTAGAAGAAAGACAAAGCATCAAAAAAGTGTTTTTTTATTAAACCTTGTATTACAAACCTGAAAAGTAAACAAAAACTGGCAATAAACATGAAGTCTTTCCTTACAAGGAAAGAGAGCAGAGCAGCGCTAATAAATTAAATGTCAAACTGTAAGCCATAGTCAGAAGTTTACTGTCAAGAAGGAAAAAGTACACAGCAAGGCCATAAAAACTGGACAACCACATTGGAAAACACTTGACTCTGTATGTTATTGTTAAATATTCCAAAACAGTTCAGTCTTCTGCAACAACCAACAATATGTATTTTATAAGACTTTCCTGACAGTCACCACTGGCAAGCTCAGTGCAATATGGGTAGCTCTACGGTCTGGTTGAATTCAATTATGAAACCAAAGAGTTTGTGAAAACATTTTCCCTTTTTTATTCCACACATACTGTACACACAACTGGAAAAGGGCAACAACTACTCCATTATTATTTTGTTGTTGTTCAGTGATGTAAGCAGCACTTATAAATGTTACAAGAAAAACCCTGTAAGCATCCAATCCAACCGATGAAGAAAGTGAAACGTAAGGCTTTTCTTCATCTTGTCTTTTTTTCACCCTTCCCCACCCTCCCAAGAAAAGGCTCAAGTATTTAAAACAATTTACAGGCTTATGTACAAAAAAGGTTCTTTTTTTGTTTTGTTACAACATGAAGAAGAAAAAAAGTAGACAAGATGAGAGCAAATACATTTTCACATTCAAAAGAAATATGCAAACCTGCTAGTGGCTCTAAATGTGATCATATAACAAAACAAAATTAATGCTGACTGTGAAAAAGGTATGAAAAACAGCAGTGGAATGGAAATGGAATGTTAAAGATTGCACGTCTATGACAAGAAGCACTTATGGCTTCAATCATTTTTTAAAGGATGCTATTGAAGGGTTTTTGATAAAGTAGCCAACAGCACCAAAAAATAACAGAATGGATTTCCTAATGAAATCAGGCACAGTTTTTCGCTCACATGACTCCTCAAGGCAGACAGTCTTTTTCTTCTCTTTCTTCTCCTCCTCGAACAGATGCATAGTGAAGTGCTGGTAACAGAGAACATTTTCTCCAAATCTCCCATTTTGCCTATAGTTAGAAAACTAAGTCCATCTTCAGCTGCCATAACCTCTCAAAGAAAAGTGTGTATTATTCTCCAATTTAAAAAGGTACAAAACTCATCCTGCCTGTTACAGAATACAAGTATAGCAATTTCTTTCAAGTTTTGTCTCCTATCCCTTTTCTCTCTAGAAAAAAATCTGCTGACATGACTGGAGAAAAAATTATAAAACACGCAAAACTTCAACCTATCCAAAAAAGGGTTTAAAAGCCTCTTTCACAGTTACCGAAAAAGCAAAAAAGGCTTTTTGTTTTCGGCCAGTGGGACAAATACAAAACGAATTTCATCAGTCCCTTGCCGGTTTTAAAATAGTGAATGTACAGCAGTTTAAAAAAATAAACCTGACTGCTGTATCTAACTATCCAAGAAAAAAAAAATTCAACAGTTTAATGCTAAAACAAAATTAGTTCTCTAAAACCAGAAGAAAATCTTCTTTAGAGCTAGTGCAAAGACAGCTTGTATTCTACAGCAAGTACTCCAAACTATGATATAATAATTACAAAATATATATATAAAATTGACAAGGAGGAGAGTGTGTTGGCATCTTCAGGATTAACTTGAAGCACTTTTGGATGAACTGGAGGATGAAAGTCTTGACGACGGCACATCGACTGTTGCTCTCTTCCGAGGTCCTCTTTTTGGTGTAGGCTTGCTGATACAGTTCTCAATGGTGCCATTTTTACCAGATACTTTTCCACAGATTTGATTGACTAAACTGATTATTTGTTCCTGTTTGAGAAGGAGAAAGATAAGTAAAATTATTATTTTTTCTGCTCTTTAAAGAACAAACCTCAGATACCAGGCAACTTAATGGAGAAGGGCAATTCAGGGCCAGGTTACAATGGCCATGGGTATCACCTAGAATTTAACATTTGTTTTCTAGATTTATATTTTTAAAAGGGAATACATATATACATATACGTATACACGTAACATATACAAATCACAGGCAATATTACTGAAACATCTACACACTTTTCATAGTAAAGTGACATCAAGGTACATCATTTTGTTGGCAGATTAATGAGGCCACTTCATGCAAGAACAAAGGGATATAAAGTGCCTATAGGCACTTAGGTTGCATCCTAAGTTTAACTGATCCTGATTAAGGGAATTAAGGCAAGATATCTAACTAAACTTAGGATATAAAATTGTTAGAAATAAAATATACATGAAATTCCAATAGAGCTGGAAAAAAAATTAAGTAGTGTCCAATTCTGTCATCACTAAACTACAAGCTATCTGGCATTAATAACTAAGATCAAAAACGACTATGCAGACCTCATCATAACGATACATTAATTTCAGTCCCCGACAAGACTTCTGTTTTTCTACATGCCGCAGGGCACATTCCAGGCAGAAGACAACATTTTCATTCTCCTGTACAACCTGCCAAAATTAAAAAAACATACAAGTTAAGAAAATGTAGAGAGCAGGGACTGGTTTTTCTTAAAAATCAGCACACCTAAGCAAAGTCACTTTTAAGTCACAGAATACAGGTAACATTGGTGTTACTTTGGTAACATCATTGGTGTTACTTTGTTTTGTGAATGCTTGATTCTAATTATTATTAAGGTAATAATGACTGTGAGACAGTTGGCATATTCATTATGTCAACAGTATACTTTAATGGTCTAACATCTTTAGAATCAAGTCTTAACAAATGTTAATTTTCAAGCTCTTTCATCTAAAGCTCAGCCCAAGTCAATCTTTCAACTGAAGCTGAGGACTGTTACAAATATTAAGGCAACACTGTCATGTGGTAGATGTTGGTTGCCATATGATGTGCTGCTAATGTCTAGTGGCTCACCACTGAGGAAATTTTCTCCATGTGACTACCTTAAAAAAAAACCCCTATAAAATAGCAGTCTGGTGTGGAAAAATGTGCATGATTTGTAAATGATATGCTTATCAGATGTTTACAGCTACTGCAGCGATTTTCAACCAGTGTCCATAGCACATTGGTGTGCTGCAAATGGTCTGCAGGATGGTACTGTAGGATTTTGGGGAGGGTCATTTATTAATATGGCCACTGAGAGATGTGAGCCCCCCACCAGCATCATGGTATGCCTTGTCAATTGTCAAAAAACTGATGGTGTACCTTGACAATTTTAGTGCCTTGTCAATGCATTGTGGGATGAAAAAGATGTAAAACTGCTGAGCTACTATGTGAAACCATTTAAAGTGGGCTCCATTTATGACTGAATCTAATTTCTACCCAATTGTGTAAAAAAAAACAACACCAACTTTGGGGTACCTGGGAAAAACTTCCAGATATTAATAATTTATGAACTTTAGAATATAGTACCAAATCACAAATAGCTTATAGCAGTGGTTCCACAAAACTGTGTCGCGAAGCCCTGGGGCTTCGTGAGGCACCTGCTGGGGCATCATGGGCTGCCCGCTTGCCTGGCAGGGAGACCATGCTTCAGCACTCCAAACAGCAGTTAAAGGCTCTACAGCGCAGGAAGAGCTCAGTGTACAAAAAGCCCATGCTGGGGAAAGCCTTCCCACCAACCCTGACCTCATTACTGCTGTTTGAAGCAGCATGTGTGATGTCTCTGAACTTGGAAGTAACTGGCAATGATGTCACCAATAACTCCTGGGAGCTATGCACTGCATCATGTGTCCCAACACTTTAGGAAATGCTGGTTTGTAGGATTAGTGAAAGTAACCTACCTATACTCTTTTAGGACCTACAGCTGAATTGCTTTAGGGAACTCCTTTCGAGTCACTAGGAGATGCTTGGTCCAATATGTCTGTGACTGTGCTCATAAATGCTTTTCTATTTAAACTATAAGTTTCTTTTCCATAGTTCTCAAGAAATCATGCCTTGAAACTAGAACACTGTGGCCATATTAAAAATGAAATGAAATATCATTTCATTGTTTCAAATGAAACAACTCGCTTGGCCATCTTCATGAAAAGAGAGGTGAGCAGCAGTTGCCAGATTCAAAAGCTCTAGATGCTTCTGAACGTGCTTTGAGAAGGCAAAGATCCTATTAATGTAGCAGCACAAGGTCTGCTTTACCACTGATACCACATGCTACCATAATGGTGTTCAAACTGTTCCAGGTAATTCTGGATTTCCTCACAGACAAGATCAGCAATGGAAGACAAGCTTCCCTGGAAATGTGAAGTTGCAGCAGTTTGCTGGGCATGTTTTAGTTGATACTGTTGGTCATTTCAAACAGGGCAATATCTAATACCCAACTGGCCTGACCAGTATTCCACAGAACTGAATATACACCCTCAGTATACCCCAATTAACTGCATTTACAATTGGGGTTGTTTGGCAGAGTGGGTTCCCTCAAACTCTAAAGTTGGAAAACAGCTATCATAAACAACTTGAGAAGCATGTTCTTTTATTTGGTTTCACATCCCAGCACTGGCCTAAAAAGCATCCTAATCTAAACATTATTCAGTGATTATAGTGGCACTCCTAAGCAACCCATTCACCAATGCTTTTTAACCTATACTTAACTAAAACACATGTGATGTTCTGATAAGATGTTACCATGCAGCTATGGAACAAACATAATATAGCAAAAATCAAACAATTAGGTGTTATTCAGAGAGTGCTCAGCAGACCCCAGGGTAGAGATTTCCCTCACCATGGACAAATAACACAGGTGCTGACAAATCTGACACCTCCTCTCAGATGTCTCCAACTGCCACTTTCGAGGCTTTTTCTTCCCATCCACTGAGGAGCTGCTGCTATCATGACTCCCATAGCGGGCTGAAGAATGGAGGCCTGCCTCGTATAGCTGCCGCCGCTGCCTTAGTTCTGTATCCCTGTGAACATTAGAAAGAGTTAGAAAACAGCAACCTGTGATGATGCATGTCAAGAAGCTGCACCCAGCAGGCCTTTTTCTACATGCACTTGAAATCTTAAATACAACTGCTGACTGCGTTAGTGTCAATACCTGAATACATTACAACATAGGTCATCCAACTGGGGTGCCACCAGAGAAGCTATGTCTGTGCCCTTTTAAGGAACGTAGAGGGGGGAATGCAGTTACGTGATCAGGACAATTATGCCGCTGCCTGGGCTTTCTTGGGCATTTTTACACTTACTTGAGCTTGTGCTGGACTCTGGGGGGAGGGGTGCTGGGAGCTCTGCAATGCCACTGCAGGGTTCTCCAAGCCTTGAAAAATCTAAAAATAAAGATTGCGACCCACTTTTGGTTTCATGATTGAAAACCAGAAGTGAGTCGTGATCTTTAATTTTAGATTTTACGAGGCTTGGGGAGCCCTGTGGAGGCATCCACAGGGCTCCCTGCACACCCCCTCGGAGGCCAGCACAAACTCAGGTATGTGTACAAATGCTCAAGAAAGCCCTGGCAGTGCACGATAATCAATATATTCCCCCCTCCCCTGCAAAGACTTACAGCAATTCTTGAACTCCCAGAGAGTTTGGGAACTGCTGCATTACAAGACAGTGACGCCATGATATTGGTAGCTAGCTGCAAGACTTTGACAATGCGCACTATAGCCAAAATCTAGTTTCAGAACTAGAGAGAGCAGAGTTCTCCCTGTAAGAGGTCTCCATGATGTCGCTGGATCAGCCCATAGGGCCAGATGTTGAAGCAAACATGGTTGCCAATTGGAAACTGCAGGGAGGAGGGGTAGAGAAACAAGAGCCATTTTTATCAGAGGATAAGCAAACCCTCTGAATACAGCAGGAGGATTCAGGCAGAACTGGAACAAAGTCCATGTCCCATAGTAGCCTCTCCCTCCACACATGAACAAGACTGACTTTCTACAGAACTTAAAAGAAAAAGCTGAAATAAACAAAATGGAGGAAACACCGAACAGAGAGGAGGGAGAGGTAAATAAACATGAGGTCCACTTGCAGGAAAGGTGTCAGCACCCAGCAAGTGATGAATGTTGACATTAGTACTTTCAAAATGAAGTATGCCAAGCAACAAAGGTCAAGTTTCAGTGAGAGAAAGATCCTCCCAATGTTTTCTCTGAGGATCTCCTTCTCTCAGGGGAAACAATCTGCATTTGAACAAGTCTGAGAATCACTCAGATGGATGAATAGAAAAATTACTAGCCCTGTCTGCATTTGCAAAATTTTCTCCTTTCCAGGAAAAAGAGGACATGTGGATGCAACAATTGCCCATTAAGGAAGAGGCTCCACGTGGAGGTCTCCAATGTGTCACACAAATCTTCCACTCTGAGTGCAAACCCACAGTGGAAGAAAAGTTTAACCATTCTTTAAAAATCAACATATTAATTTGTTAAATACAATTTGTAGATTCCAGTCCTCAGATTTTCTATGGATCTGTTGATCTACTCGATGTTTTACCGACCAGCACTACCCGGCTGTCTCACACTTGAACTGTACGCAGTAATGCTACAAGGTAAGAGAACAAAAGAGAAGAGCATTGCGTTACAAATAATGGCACCTTCCCCCTCCTTTCAAATCTGCCTTCAGTGGGGGGGAAGCATTAAAAACCTTCAATGCCTCTAGTAAGAGAAAGCTGTGTGGTTCTCTTCATACTACAGAAGGAGAGACATTAAAGCGTAGAAGTGCCTTGCTACAACCAACAAAACATTTCAAAAGCACACTGGAGAATAAGAGATGGTGCTTTAAGTAGTTTTAAGATCTGAGGATCATCAAGTGTAAGGAGAAATATCAGCTCTCACTGCTGAAAAAAGGAAAAAGTAGTACGATGCTAGAAGGGTTCTTTGCACTGGTCACAGGCACAGACAGCATGTCAGTCACAGGAGTTTCTTGTCCCAAGGGTGGCAATGTTCAAGCAGGTTGGCTGGCTCAGCAGCTGCAGCCCACTGGTCTTGGATTTCTCATAACACTCCTGTAAATTTGATCCTAAAGCTTTGTGAGGAAAAAGAGTTAAAACATAGTGAACCTCCGCTAGTTACCTGAGCTCGCCTAGAAGTGCCGATATTGTACTCAGAGCAGACCCATTTTCTTTTTTCGCTTCTGCTGTTGCAATCTGATAAAGCAGCTTTTCCATTGAAAATGGCTTAGGTATATGTCGCCGTTTCATTTCCTGAATCAACAAATTCCAAAATGTTAGTCCTCTGCTGACATATTATGAGAGAAGTCATTTGGAAAGAAAAGTTTGACACTATAAACGCAGCGGCCTTGGGATAAGATTTCCTGTCCAAAAGTTTATATGAGAAACACAAACAAACGAAGACTTCTCAAGCATGTTTTAGGTTAAATGGGGACACCAGACACAGCTTGAAAACTCAAAGCAAGCTATGCAAAGCACACTGTAGTGGAAGTGATGATGTTCTAGTATTCCTTTCTTTCAGTAGGCTAAGAATAAAGAACTATCTTGCTGGAACAGACCAAACGTCCAGCTAGTCCAGCGCTCCATTCCCAAAAGCAGCCAGTCAGATGTTCTGGGAAATTCTTAAGATGGGCATAAAGGTGATAACTACTCCTTTTTCTTCCCCCCGTATTAATAACCACAAGTGGACTGTCCCAAAAGATGGAGGCTCCTAATAAGTCCTAGTCTCTGTGGATTTTGCTAATCTTTGTAAAAAGCTAACCAAATTAATAGACTCGCTGCATCTTGTTGTGAATTCTTCAGGGTTGTAGTGAAAAAGTATTTCCTTTTGGGTGTTTTGGTCTTACTGCGAATTAGCTTCCTTGGGTTACACCAAGTCCTTGAATTGATACGGAGGGAGGTACAGAATCGTATCTACTCTCTCTGTATTCTCTCGCATTAACTCTAATAGACACTGTCACCTCTTCATCACTCCTCCTTTACCAAGCCCTTCCTTTATGTGTTTTCTTGTCATTAAGCTTAATACAATGAACAGGGACCATTAACACTTTCATATTAGGTTATACAGCCCAATCATACCCCCGGCGGCGCTGCCGGGTGCAGTGGCGCCAAAATGGGTAGTGCTGTATCCAGTGGCACTGCTGAGGCTGCCGAGGGTCTCCTTCGGGGGAAGGGGACTTTTGTCTCCTTCCACTGGAGAAAGCCCCAGGCCCCACAATGGTACTTCACCATGTTGGCCTTTTCAGTCTGATATGGAGGATAGGATACAGCAGAGCAAGAGGTTCTGTGAATCCCCCCCTCCCACCCCAACTCCTCCCCCGCCCCAAAATGCCCCCCCCCCCGCTCTGAAAGATCTTACCTCCGCCCGGAGCTCTTCTTGCTCTGGGCGGCATCCGTCTGGCACTGGGCTCAGCGCTGAGTAGCACAGGGCTGGCCTCATTACACTCTGGGTACTGCAAACATGCTTCACAGCACATTTATGACACCCGACGCCAGCACCTAGAGCCCATAGGATTGGGCTCATAGTCCCTAGCACAATGTTGGTGCTAAATAAAAGGTAACTTGGTGGTAATGGTGAAGTGGGCCAGTATTACTTATATTTTATTTCGTTATTCATAGCATATTTTGCCTTTCTCCCCAATATTTGGGGTCTTCAAAGGGCTTACAAAGATACATGACATGCATTAAAACAACGGAACAATACACATTATAATAACACAGAATATCAAACAAAAACAATACAACAGCAATAAAATGTTTACTAAACTCTTAAAAGTAAAATCAGCAGCAGCTGAAAAAACATAAGCGGAATTGAAAATTGAAGCGCAGCAGACACCAGCAGGACTACAATGGAAAAGCTAAGCAAAAATCCCCTAGTTAGACAAGTTTTGACTTAGTAGTTTGGAAGATAAGGCATAATTTGGATTCCCTTCCTATGAAACAGACATTTTTTAATACTACAAAAAGTTAATTATACTTACCCCACTGACCACAATACTCTGCGTTTCCATTTCTGAATTATTATTATTATTTCATAAAAATATTCCTACCTTGGCAGTTTTAAAACCCATGCTTGTCCACTGGGTGGTAGCAAAGTGCACAGTTTCAGAGACGTTGTAGCCGCAGCACACTTTAGACACAAAAGATCCTGGAAAGCAGACAACAAACTGCCCACTCTGTTGTACAGTACGATGCACCTTGATCCCCTCTTTGCACAACACCTCTGGGGAGATCTAAGGAGAGACAAAGGAGGGAGAAATGTGAAAATGCTTCTAACCAATCCCATGCACTCTATCTTCACCACTGGCTGAAGAGAAAATGCAACAGACACTGTATCAAAGTATTTCACAGCAAGAAGAAACTGAAATCCACCACGTCAGGTTTACTACTTCTGCTAAGTACACTAACAGCCCCATCCTATCCAACTCTCTGGCACCGATGCAGCTGCAGTGCAGCCCCTGAGGTAAGGGAACAAACATTACCTTACCTTGAAGAGGACCCCATGACTGCCCCTCCACCGCAGGATACAGTGCACATCCTGTTGGTATGGCTGCATCAGCCCTGAAAAGTTGGATACGATTGTGTCCCAAGTCCCCTACTTAAGGAGAGTTTAGATTCCAGGGGTCCAGTTGTAACTTGAAACTGACACAGGTCAGAACAGCCAGTTTTTGCCAGCCCAGGGCTATTGGCACCTTCATGGAAGCACCAGCAAAGGACATACTGTACCTGTGTGAAAGTGCTGATACAGCTGTCTGTAACACGGACGACCATAAGTCAGATGTCTGTAAGGTGGGGAGCGTGTGTACCTAAAATGATTTCTCTTAAATGTCTGATTTAAAAGCTAAGATATAGCAGCTCTACTAGAGGTTTAGGATCTTAGGGAAGAAGACAACTTGAATGGGCTGGCATGAAGAAGGGCAACTTGAATGGGCTGGCATGTCTCCATACAGCACATATGTTGCCTCGGGGCATGTAGGACTCCTGTGTTGCAGTCTGGACAACCAGCAGAGTGAGGAGGAATAGCCTAGTTCCCTCAATTCCACTAACACTTATCAGAGCTAAGTTTGGCTTCCCCTAATATGGGTGTGTGGCAGAGGCAAGTGCAGAAAATAGAACTAATGTCTGGCTTACTGGTTCAGGTGGCAGCAGCTACCCAGAGAGAAAGTTTGCCAATTTCCAAATCATGTATGTATATTTTTTAAAGGCTGAAGACATGGATGCGAAAAATCAAGTTTGCAAGACATGGATGCAAAAAATCAAGTTTGCATAGTAATTATAAACACTGAAAATCATTTTTCCCTTTCCCCTTCAAATAAGGGAATTGCCACACTATAATGTTCCCATTTATTTAAACAGCTGCAGTCTTTATGTGTGTGCACACTACAGCAGTTTGCTAATTTTGGCATCTCCACCTTAATAGCTGCCATGTTATTTGCTTACACAATATAATGTGCTGCTGTTCATGAAATCACAAAAGAAAGTGCCTGAGATTCCCCTGGACACAAACCATAAAGCAACTCACCATGACGTTACTTTCAAGCATTTCCAGCCCTGGAGTGCCATTGGCTTGCAGCAGGGTATGTACCACTTTGTCAAGTTTTTTCTCCTCTGCAGCAGGAATGCAATACCTGTTTATTTTGGTAACAAAAAGAATATTTATTACTTACTGAATCGCACGCAATGTACAGCACTGTGGCGGCTGTCCAAAGCTGAAAGCAAATATCAGATGTTAAAACTCATTCACGGTATTGTTTGAGAAAGAGTACTTAGGCTTGCAAAGAGCAATTTGCTTAGATTAAGACAAAGAGTTTGCAAAAGAATCTTTAAGATATCACCATTATTGCATTCAAAATACCACAGTGAAAATTCATTCACAGTACATGTGAAACACAGCAGAGAGACTGACTAGCATTCACCAAGTATTTGATCGATAAAGATTTTGCCATCTAGGCAGCATAGAGAGCATTACTGTAAAATATACTTGTGTTTGAATTGAGTATGTTCTGGAGCTGGCCCCTTCTGAAACGATAATCAGTGTGATTTTTTTTTTTATCCTCTTTTGCTGGTACCCAAAATGCCTTATAGATCTGCAACCTTTCCTACATCCCACAACCATAATTAAGGGTAATTCCACACATTATAAGCAAACCTGGGTTTGGCACTGAGCTCATATCCAATCGGTTATTGGCTATTGTGCCAGTATTATGAGGGTGGGTTGGGGGGTGTTTTATGCTTGTGGTTATGTGTGCTGACAGTATACAACCTATATTACTGTGATTAGAATTGATAAAAAAGGATTAAAATGTAATTTTTGAATAAAAACACATACCACTTTCAGCAATTTTTATTTTTGGATAACACCAAAAAATAAAACAATTTTCACACATCTCTACCAAAAGCATAAAGAGTGCAGCAGTCAGTCCAGGCTCTTTGATCAGTGTGCCTGCATGACCCATGTCTTCAAACACATATTTGCCTCATTTGCATGTTACACTTCAGATGTATATTTTAAACTCTGGAGCTGAACTTACATATGACAAAGAAGAAACATATGAAATGGCCATAAGATCAACCTAAAGCAATTCTTTAACAGATATCATCTGTACATCGCGTCTGAACGGCAAAGACACATACAGAACATTTTCTCAGTCTGCCCACAACTACGGATCCCTGCTCCATGGAGTTTAACAACAGTAGAAGTCTTTCTATATGCTGTTTAAGACTCTTTGCTTGAAATTGCATGCAAATATGAGGCTTACAGTATTTTTTTTTTACAGTTTTTACCATTTATGAAGTCAACAAAAAACAGTAGTTTTTTGTTGTAATTGTGTAGAGGCACTGGACAGCATTCTGGGCAAAGCTGAAACTTACTTACCAAATGCAATCAGCACCAGTGTGTAAGTAGTCAATATACGGAAGGTGATTTTGGTCTCGAGACCAGCATGAGGTAGAAAAGACCATGCCAATATTTAGCCAAGGAATTGTCACTCCTAGAGCAGCAAGGTTGGAAACAAGCATTATTAATAAAATGTACTTTGTGTTAAAAAGAAAACAAAGATAATTTTCTTTTTTAAAAAGAAAAAGTTGTCATTTGGTCTGGCAACTGAAACTTCAAATCTTTTGTTTTCCATCAGAAGTAAATAAAATAAGAATAATGTATTTCACTGAAATTTGCCTGTTTTTAAATAGTAAATATCTTGATCCTTGTTTCTATTCTTTCATGGCATCAGTGTGTCAACAAACCAGCACAAAGAGCTCCAGGTCTCAAATTAAGTTTAACTTTCTGCAGCCATTGTGTGTATTCATAATAAATGAGCACCAAATGTTTAGACAAGGGCTACGTGTGGTTGGAAGACATCCCCCCCAAAACAAAAAACAAGTAGTATATAAGAGATATGGTTGCCTGAAGTATACTCTTCCCAGTAGCCTCTCTACTCACAAGGCTTTTATAAAGCTCCAAAAACCTGCAAAACCAGTTGGACCAGAAATGATAGTGGGCACCCAAAAATGAGTGCAAACACCCTGGGTAACTAGTATAGCTCAATCATACCACCTTGAACTCAAACCTCAGAAGCAATTGTCTGTCTCCACCAGTCATTGTCAAGTGAAAATTACCAAAGAGCCTTAATGAAGAACGCAGAAAATCCTGCTCATTTATTGACACACTATTGCTCCTGAGAGTTTACAAATAATGAAGTTACACGCACTGATCATTCACCATACTGACATTAAGCATTAACATGAACATAATGAATAATGATGAATAAACATTGTACAATTGGGAGAAATAAGTGCCCTGGAGTACATGATCTGGACTGCAGTTCCCCTCTGCCGTGGTCTCACCTTTCATTGTTTGTATCTTAGGACTGCTGAGCTATCTTTCCACATTAGGAGTGTAACATAGAAAACACACCTTTCTCAGCGTCTCTAGGAAAGAACAATGTCCATCTGTTCTGAACAGATTGTGGGCTCAATGGGCAGCAGAGTCACCAACAAGATTATAAATACTGCCATGATATGAACCTTACTGAATATTAATTCATTTTTAAACAGCAGGTATATATGCTGGCTCCTGGGAAGCAGCAAAAACATGATTTATTCAACACCGTATGGATTCCACAATGGAGGTGTCTGTTAAAACATGGAGAAAATAGTCTTACCTGGCACAGCACCAAGATGTCGCAGGATGGATCCTGTATTATTAGGAAGGACTGTTAGGTTCCACCCGTGCCTGCTCAAATCAAGTGAAACAAATGATGAACAAACAAAGACCAAATTACCTGTTGTTTTTTTACCTGCTTGCTACATATTTTGCACTGTAAGGAAGAACTGTAGCCAAGTGGGAAGGGAGTCATTGGTCTACCTCCCTCTAGGCCCCTTCCCTACATTCTCAGCTTCCTTTAAACAAAGTAAATCTTCAACTTCTGGAGACAATGGACAGTACACGTAGTACTCTACCCAGAAAGTTGTTCCTTAAACCTGTTCCTTGCCTTATTTATATATATAAATAAGCACTGAAGTTCCTGTGGCTGGATAGTTAAGTAGGAAGGAAAGGTTTGGCAGGAACAGATTACTGCCTTCTCCTACAGTCACAGCTACCATGCTTTCAGTTTTTATGCACCTATTGTGTGGTTCCTAGCCATCTGTTTCCACCCAAGCTAAGTTAGGGTTAAGACATATATTCTGATAGCTTTATTGGAGCTCAGCTGTGCTGTTAAAGCACTAGGTCACTCATATTCTCAAACTAAGGAAGAGGCAGGATTAGCAAAAAGGGAAAAGTGCATTTGGGCACATAGCATGAGAAACAGATTTCAAAAAACCCTTGGTTTACCAAATGACCCATTATCCCATTCATTTTCAGCACTGTCATCAGTTCTTAGCGCAGCAGCTGAGAGGTGCTCTGCAAAGTGACATCTTGGCAGAAGCAGTGCTGCTGAAAGGGTGGACTGTGTGAAAATTGGGCTCTCTCAGTACATCAGCAGTGACTACCTTTCTCACCCCTCTTGGTCTGCCTCTTCCTCCACACTGTTTCTCACCTTCCGAGACCTCTTTCTGTCTTTCCCTCCCAGGGCCTCAGCAGAAGCTATGCTTCTGAAAGGGTGCTGCTGGGAGAACCCAATTATCAGGCAGCAGCCCTTTCAGCAGTGACACCTCAGTAGAAGTAGGCCTGCTGAAAGGGTAACCTGCATGATAATTGCAGTGCCGCTTTTGCAAACTGACACTGTTAAGCTCAGCAGTTGAAAGTGGCTGATGGTGGCATTGGGAGAGCCATTACCGGGGGGGGGGGGAGCTTCCGTGGATCATATCTGGCCCAGAGGTCTTATGTTTGATACCACTGGACTAGGATGTCCTAATATGGGGGTCCTGAAAGTGCAGACAGCAACTACAAATGCACTGCCCACAATGTGAACCAACACTACACTGGATAGCAAAGGCATCTGAATCAAGCAATTCAAACCCATTGCTTTACTGACCAGAGTAAATGCAAAATTCCAACATAACTCCAGATTAAATTACCAAACGTTACCTTGAAAACGGTTCTGATTTCCCCACAGGAAAGCCACTCCCATGGGTGTTGGTATCCACTTTCCCACAGTGCACTGCTACATGGCAATCCTTCTGTTCCACAAGCCTCCAGTACTCTTGCTATAGCAGTAGAAGGTTTTAACAGATTTTTATTAGAACCAAAAGCTCTCTTTCAAGTATTCCTCACCAACAAAATATAATTTCCATAAAACAGTTTAAACAAGTTCCCTTTCTTTAGACTCTGGACTTTACACATGTCAAAATATACCAATACGTTAATTAAGCAAAATGTAATAATGTTTATTTCCTATTTACCTTTCTCTTATCTAGCTCCAAGACAAATAATAATTCTCCATATTCCCCAGCAGAGATAGTAAATAATAAGGCTTTCTAAGAAAGTAACAGCACAGCTTCTGCAAAGAGAGGCCCTGCCTTAACAACTTTTTTTTTTTAAAGAATTTATTGAGAATATGTTGATCCCTGTAAATGAGTAGATCCAAGGGTCTCCAACCTCTATGGCCAGAGGGCCACATCAAATATCTGACATGGTGTTGAGGGCCAGAAAAAAAAATTTTAAATATAAAATTTAAATAAATACATTAGAGATGGTATTTAGATGAATGAATACATGAATGAACGGGCTCAAATTTCAAGGATTTCTCCAAGCACCAACACACACCACAAAAATAAAGCACCCCATTCTCCCACCTCCCAAGCAGCTTACTTAAATATACAGGAGTAAAAGCCTCACAACCAGGACAACACAGGAAATACCCGGAGTGAGTTCTGAAGGCCAGGGAGGCCTCCTTATCTCTCAGAAAGCCTAAGGCCTAGAGAGGGCACAAAAAACTACTCCCAGTTTTTCAGGAAAAACAGGAAGTGCTGTTTTTAGGTCTTTAGAAGGTGTACTGAGGGTTGGGGAGGCTGCAAGCAGCCTCCCCAGCCCTCAGAACATGCTCTGGATACAACTGGAGCACAGCTTTGGTCATGCTTGATCAAGTGGGCTGGAGGCTCACAGAGGACCAGAGGCTGCCCACAGGCTGGATAAAGGTTTGCCACGGGTCGCATCTGCTTGCAGCCTCCCCAGCCCTCAGAACACAGTCTGGATACAACTGGAGCACAGCTTCAGCTGTGTTTGGTCAAGTGGGCCAGAGGCTCACAGGGGGCCAGAGGCTGCCCACAGGCTGGACAGAGGCTTGCCGCAGGCTGAATCTGGCCCCCAGACTGGAATTTGGGGGTCTCTTGAAATAGACATTAGTGACTTTGAATTCCAAAATGCTTTTGATAAACTATTTTACAAAAGGCTGTTGAAGTGGCATATCTCATGGCTGCATTCACTTACTCCAAGACATCAAGCATTCAGAATGGTGAAAACCCAATCAGATTGAAGAGCTCTAAAAGGATCTCTCCAAGGGAATGGGCAACAAAATGTCAAATGAGAATCCCTATAAGTATTCACACCAGGGCAAAACTCCCTTTATTTCACATATATAGGCTGTACCTCGTTATCCGTGAGGGATCTGTTACTGGAAGCCCCAATGGATACCAAATCAGTGAATATTGAGATCTGTAAGGGGGCCCCACAGAGGCCCCCGGGACATGACCAGAAGTGCAGAGAAGCCTCATGCAACCTCCCTGCCCCTCAGAAGCCTCTGAAAGGCACTTCCAGTTTTTTGTCAGTGTCTCTTAAAAGCCTCTGGGAGGCAAGCAGCCTTCTTGCACCTCAGAACACCTCCAAAGTATGACCGGAAGGCACCTAAGGTTGCATCTGGGAGCTATGGTGAGGCCCTCCACACACGGGTCAGGACCCGCAGTAAATCAAATCCACAGGTCCTGAACCTGTGGATAAGGAGGACCAACATCTACACCAACAGAGTTGGAGCCAACTGTGACTATCCAGGAAAGACATCTTGGGGTTGTGCTGGATAATTCAATAAAAACTTCAACTGCAGCAGCACTAAAAAGGAGGTATTATCTGGTTGAAAATAAAATGGCCAACAAAATAATGCCTTAAAATAAAATCTGTGGTGCAGCCATAATACCATGTAAAGTTCTAGCTGTTCAATCTCTAAAAAGGATATTGTAGAGCTAGAAAAAGTGCAGAAAAGAGAAACCAAAATTATCAGAGGTTGAAGCACTTTTCCTACAAGGAAAAACATGTTCATTCATTTGCAATTTTTAAATGGATACATGTAAGAGATTTGTGAACTTATGGATAGTTTTGAAAAAGTGGGTGGAAAATTTCTTGCTCTGTGTAACAGGAATTTGCAGCTGTTCAACAAAAGTGATGACCATTGGATTCAGGACAGATAAAGGAAAGTACTTTTTCATGCAATGTATAAACCATCTGACATAATTCGCTGCTACACAATTTAGCAGGCCTTGCTGACGAACAGGCCTTGCTGAGGGAGAGTCAGCATGGCTTCTGTAAGGGTAAGTCTTGCCTCACAAACCTTACAGAATTCTTTGAAAAGGTCAACAGGCATGTGGATGCGGGAGAACCCGTGGACATTATATATCTGGACTTTCAGAAGGCGTTTGACACGGTCCCTCACCAAAGGCTACTGAAAAAGCTCCACAGTCAGGGAATTAGAGGACAGGTCCTCTCCTGGATTGAGAACTGGTTGGAGGCCAGGAAGCAGAGAGTGGGTGTCAATGGGCAATTTTCACAATGGAGAGAGGTGAAAAGTGGTGTGCCCCAAGGATCTGTCCTGGGACCGGTGCTTTTCAACCTCTTCATAAATGACCTGGAGACAGGGTTGAGCAGTGAAGTGGCTAAGTTTGCAGACGACACCAAACTTTTCCGAGTGGTAAAGACCAGAAGTGATTGTGAGGAGCTCCAGAAGAATCTCTCCAGACTGGCAGAATGGGCAGCAAAATGGCAGATGCGCTTCAATGTCAGTAAGTGTAAAGTCATGCACATTGGGGCAAAAAATCAAAACTTCACATATAGGCTGATGGGTTCTGAGCTGTCTGTGACAGATCAGGAGAGAGATCTTAGGGTGGTGGTGGACAGGTCGATGAAAGTGTCGACCCAATGTGCGGCGGCAGTGAAGAAGGCCAATTCTATGCTTGGGATCATTAGGAAGGGTATTGAGAACAAAACGGCTAGTATTATAATGCCGTTGTACAAATCGATGGTAAGGCCACACCTGGAGTATTGTGTCCAGTTCTGGTCGCCGCATCTCCAAAAAGACATAGTGGAAATGGAAAAGGTGCAAAAGAGAGCGACTAAGATGATTACGGGGCTGGGGTACCTTCCTTATGAGGAAAGGCTACGGCGTTTGGGCCTCTTCAGCCTAGAAAAGAGACGCTTGAGGGGGGACATGATTGAGACATACAAAATTATGCAGGGGATGGACAGAGTGGATAGGGAGATGCTCTTTACACTCTCACATAATACCAGAACCAGGGGACATCCACTAAAATTGAGTGTTGGGCAGGTTAGGACAGACAAAAGAAAATATTTCTTTACTCAGCGTGTTGTCGGTCTGTGGAACTCCTTGCCACAGGATGTGGTGCTGGCGTCTAGCCTAGACGCATTTAAAAGAGGATGGGACGAGTTTCTGGAGGAAAAATCCATTATGGGGTACAAGCCATGATGTGTATGTGCAACCTCCTGATTTTAGTAATGGGTTAAGTCAGAATGCCAGATGTAGGGGAGGGCACCAGGATGAGGTCTCTTGTTATCTGGTGTGCTCCCTGGGGCATTTGGTGGGCCGCTGTGAGATACAGGAAGCTGGACTAGATGGGCCTATGGCCTGATCCAGTGGGGCTGTTCTTATGTTCTTAGTAGTGGCCACTGCTTAAGCGGCTTTAAAAGGGGGTTAGACAAATTCATGAGAGGTCTATCCACAGCTATCAGCCATGGCAAGTGAATGGAACCTCCATGTTCAGAAACAGTCTACCTCAGAATATGAATATCAGATGCCAGGAGGCAAACAACAGAAAAGGGCTGCTGCCTTTATGCATTGCCTGAGATAGAGCAATTATAGTAAAAACATACAGAGCAACACAGAAGTGCCTCTTTCTAACAAACTGTTTCACAACAACTGTTAAAATATCCACATCTTGTCCCACTACTTGCTTGCTTTCCTTCCTTTTTCCAGACTTCCGTGATCACAGGGGCATTTTTTCCTTAGCAGCTGCAGTTATGGGAACTGCTGAAGGTTGCATCCGTAACTGCCCAAATCACGTATTACCTTACCCAGGCAAGTGTGTGTCTGGTGGTGGTTAGGACTACTCATGTGTAGAAAAACACCATTTCTATTAGCCAGATTTGTCTTCTGGCCTTAGAGGAATACTCACCTCTATTTCTGTTGCTGCCGGCTCCTTGCTGAAGCACATGTTCATGATATTTCTTGCTGTTCGATAAAAGGTTGTTAAAGAAACAGACCTTCCCTGTGAAGAAAAGGAACACAAGGAGGGGAACAACCCGTAACTGTTATTGCCCCACATTTCTTTCATATAATGCAGCATGTTCGAAGTGCAAAAATGAACAACTGGAAAAAACATGTAGATTGCGGCACAAGAAATTTATGCTCACAGCATTCATTCCCCACCACAGTCTGTACCACCTCTGCAGAGCCTGTGATTTCTCTCACCTACAGTCAGTGTATTTGTGCAGACCATAGAATAAGTGCCCCTGGGACTTCTGGAAACTGGGTGCTCCAAATGACAGTACCACAGACTCAAATCCACACCCACTGGAATACCACAGACTTAAACCCACTGTGCAAACATGCTCTACATGAGCTCACTCAAGTACATTTTGGTTTGCCTACATTTAGCATGGAAAGGTAATTCCCACTGCGGGGAGACTATTGCAAGGCTGAGGATAGGGAAAGCATAAGATCTCATAGCATGTTTTGGAAATGTTCAGTAGACAATTAAAATGTTAAGTTTACACTTGTTTTTAAACAGCAGTGACTATGTTGGCTCACAGGTAGTTGTCAACAATCAGTTTCAGGAAACACTATAAAGTCAGAAGTGCTTCTCTGACCAAACCTTATCAAGATGATAAAAACCTCGTTTTCCCAAACCCAAAGGTCCAAAAATTAAATTTTAATAAATTGACTCACTATTTTATCATAAGCCATTACACAGTACTTTGTAACACTAATAAAAGATAAATATTTCCATTAGTTATCAAAAAACAAAAATGATGATAAAATATTTCCATTTCATGAAATGGGAAAACATCAAGATTAGTCAGCTTTGCTTTTCTCATTTCTTCAGCTGTTATTCCAAAGTTTGCTACTCATTGGATTGCAGTTCATTGCCAAGTAGATTGCCCATTGCTACAGTCATCATGTATAGTCTGCAGGTTGATAAAGCAAGTATCTACCGTGCCCTCATGGCAGAATAAAAATCCACTCCCACAAATGTTTTCTTGATGGCGTCTGAAAGCACATGAATATGGGCTATTCATGCATTTATTTTCAACTTCTTCTACATGTAAAGTTTTTTCTCTGAAATATTTAGGATTCTCATGAATCCACAAATGAAATCTTCGAATTAAGGCTGCAATCCTAAACATATTGACTTGGGAGAATGACCCAAGCACATGTTATGTAGAATGTTATAACATTATAAGCACACGCTATGTAGAATGTGCATTTGGCTCTTTTTGAGACAAAAGAAGTGATGAAAGGAAATGCAAAATGGCCTGAAATTGCAGTGATGGATGTGGAATATCAGGGAAAGAGACTCACAGGAGAAAGCAGGCTGACCAAGGGGAGCAGTGCCTAGTGGTTAGCGTGCACACACTCCTTCCTGCTTCCCTACTTTCCCTTTAGGGGAACAAACCTTGGTAGTCGGTTTCCACTGCCAGCATCCCAGGCTCCAGAGACAAGGCAGAAGATCATTTGGGAAAAAAACCCTCCTAGGAGAACAGTGAATGCCAGGAATTCTTATTAATAAACAAACCCACAGTAGCATCTGCAGGGTGAAGAGATATGCTAATCCACTAAATTACCTGTGAAAATGGACCAGGCAGGTAAAGGGTTAAAAAGTAATTAAATGAAAGAGAAATTTTTTTAAAAAAATTAGTTTCTGAACCTACATGGAAGTTTCTGGGAAGTTTCCAAAAAAACCAGAAAAATACGATGATAAAATATCACATTTATCACAGGGAGGCTTTAGTAATCCCCCCAGTATTTAGCACCAACTGTGGGCTATTTAGAGCAAGAAAACCAATTTCAGTTAGCAGCCAATTTTAGTTCTTATAATCCTCTCCATAGTGTGAAGTGCATGCATGATCAGGAGTCAAACCAAACTGGGGACAAAGCGAGAAGGCCCCACTCCCATATCTCAGTTTCAGGTCATTCTGCACCCCTTCTGGGCTACTATTTTTAACAACAAAAGAGAAAAAGAAGGGCCATACACACTCTATATAACATGGAGACCTGTCTCACATTCCACAAAAAACAGCAGAACTTGGTAACTAGAGATGCACAGGATTGTGCTGTAAGTCAGGGCCGGCCTTAGGAGTTGTGGGGCCCAACTGGAAACACTTTTGCCGGGCCTCTCTGTCAAAATTTATATTTAAATATGCGCTTAAGAAGTACATGTGAGTTAATGAAGCAAATGGAAAATCGCTGTTCCACTTTCTTCTCTAGACAGTGATCCTGGGCCAAAAATATAGCTTGAAGCCAAAAAAGACTGAACTCTTCACAAGCTATTGAGCCCCATCCCAATGCAGCTGTTTTGATTTCTTACACACTGCAAACATTTTATTACACCTTGATTAAGACAAAGCTTCCACAAGTCAAGAAAACTGTTTTGAGGACCAGATACAGCCCAGTATTGGTTTAGATCATGTCCTAATTCTAGCTAGACATATGTATGAAGTCTATTTTAGCATTAAGTCTAGCATGTCAGCATTAAGTCTAGTTTTTTGTTCCTGCACAGAACTTTCAAAAGGGGGGGGGGGAATTTGGATTACCCTGAGCAAACAGAGCAGAGAGGACCTTGAACCAGAAGTTTGACCTGACTTTTTCAGGTGAAGACTTTTTCAAGTGGAATGTTTATTTTGAATTTCATAACTTCTTGCTTCCTTATAAAACAAACTGAAGCAATTTAATTGCTTTACCTCAAGCAGTTAGCAAACAATGTCAATTTAAGCTTGAACAAGTAGCCAGGCACTTTGGATGCTACCTACCCATAACTTAAAAAGCATTAATTAAAAGGAGTGAAATTCTCAAATTTTCTTCCCTGAAACTAGAGGACAAAGAGGCTGAAGGACAAGCCTCAGGGAGGGGGAGAAGACCAAAAATGCTTGGAGAGAGAGGAAAACAGGCTTGGTATTTGAAGACAGAAATTAAACCAAACAGCCCTTGTCTTGCAGGCAAGCAAAGCAGTAACAAAGATCATACACAAGTTTGCCAAGGACGGGAACGAAAAGAAAGATTAAGAACTGGTTTTAGGAAAGGTAGTCTTAAGACTAGCCATAAACCTATGGGGGGGGGGGTCCAGCGTCACATTCTTGAGCACCCCAGAGATAGAAGTCAGAGAGATACATGGGGAGGTGAAAAACTGGCAGGCATTAACTATCCAGGGAACAGGAAGGGGGGAATGGATCTTAAGTTACTGCCCCTTGTAGACCTCCTCTGCAGGCTGTTTCCCGGTAGCAACAGGAAGGGGACAAGAGGGAGCATTTGCTCTCAAGGAAAAAGCACAAGTTTCACTAGGGGGTGCTCACTTCACCTGAACCCCTAACTGCCCAAAGCAGCTCCTCTAGAGATGACTTTCCAGGAAACCAGGTGCTTTATTTGTCTTTAAAGACAGTGAAAATTCCCATCAGCCAGAGCTCCTTCTTCAGCACTGGCTGCTGCTGGAGTCCTTGCCACAAACACGCAAACCACAGCTCCTCTTCTCTTATTTTGAGAATGAAGAAGACGGAGTGGAGAAGCTGAGCAAACCAGCCAATAGTAAAGTACTTAATTTGAATTTTGCTCAAAGTATGACTTTTGGGAACAAAAGTTGTGTTTTTGTTGCACAAGAATCTCTTCTGTTTCTGTTAGATGAGATGCTTCTCTTTTTTGTAAGAAATTAGGGGCCATTTAGTCAGAAACCTCACTCACCTAGTATCACCTAACTTATAAGCAACAGCATACAGCGAGGGTTATATACCATTTGGCATACACTTTCTTTGTGTATGAGGGAACTGTAGCAAAAAGCTAGAGCTTTTAGTCAAGAGAGTGTCACCCCTTCCCTTTTAGGGAAGTGTCACCCCTTCCCTTCCCTTTTATGCCTTGGGGTCCCACCTCCAAGTCAAACAAAAAGAAGTAATTAAAAGTTGATACCTCTTCCCTGTTTAAGTAACAGCCAATCGCCTTCTGATGGTGGTGTTGACTTTCAGCACGCCCCACACCCATGGAGGTCCCCAAAAAGCAGGGCCCAATTCAGCCAAAACAGACAAAATGCCCAAAGGCCCGCCCTGCTGTAAGCAATATACAGGCGTCCCCCCATATCCACGGGATCTGTTCCAGGTCCCCCCATGACTATGGAAACCACAGATATGCACAGAAGGCTCTCTCTGCAGCCCCTTGCATCCATTAACATTTAGATGCATACCGCAGTGAAAATGTTTTCATTTTACAGGACTATAAGCATGCAAGCTCATAGTGACATGCAGGCAGCCTGAATGCTTGAAGAGACTAGACTGAACATTAACAGGAAGCAGGTGGTTAACTGCTTCCTGCTAATGTTTGTTCTAGTCTCTTCAAGTATTCAGGATGCATGCACATCGCTGTAAGCTTGCATGCTTATAGAGTCCTGTAAAAGGAAGAAATGTTTTGCTGTGGTAAGCATCTAAATGTTAATGGCTGTGGGGGGGGGGCACAATCCACAGATAATTGAATCCACAGATACTGGACTTGTGGATACAGGAGGATGCCTGTACCTCTGCAGTAAGGGTTCCTGATTTCCATCACCTGACTAGGTTCTCTAGACCCAACATGTTGCCAGTACACAATGCAGATGAAAAATAAAGCCTTTGAAACTAAGAGGTTTGCATGTTACCAAAGGTTTCAAATTAATTAGTTCAAGCTGCAGAGTAGACAATTGTTAATATTTTCCTGCTTATTTTAAGAAAAAACATACCAAAAACAAAACCAGACATGACTGAGTACTTCACATGACCCACTAACAGAAGTATGGCACAGTCACTTTAAAACACACACACAGAGCAATTAAGGTATTACAAAACATTCCCGTTGAGGGAGAAGAGCTTAGACACTATCAAATGTAAAAGCTGCATGCTCATAAATAAAATGAGTAATTTCCTTCATCTTTTATCATCCATGTTAATCATTTATTGGGGCAGTCCAACAAAAAAAAATCCTTGAAAAGTGCTATTTAACAGCCATCGAACAAGCATCTACAATTCTGTGTTTAGAGACTATTATCAAACAATTAGAGACAACTGTCTGGATTTTAAGCACTTGCTTAACATCTTTTGGCCAGGCAAGTCAAAAGATAAAATGACTGTCAAAAACCACTGACTCTGGGAGAGAAGTAGCAACCCTACCTCAGGCAAAAACCTTTACAATATTTTAAATGATTATGAGCCACAATTGATTTGATTTATTAGAAATTGGTTCTTAGATTTTTCCCTGGGCATCAAGCTGTCTTCTTCTCTCTCTGACTTGAAACACACAAGTGTTGATGAGGAAAGCTTTTCTCAATGTTAAAATTTATCTAATTGGTAGAGAACCACAAACCACTTCTGGTTTGCTTCCGCAAGGCATTCTGGTGCCTACAGAGGCCAATGGAGTGGGTTGCAGGCCTGGGGTGACCCAGAAGAGGCCTAAAGTGACTCCCCCTTTTCAGTGAGACAAGGGCACGGCACAAACTCTGACAACAGCTGAGATAGACCATATGCTGGTATGGTTCAGTGACTCAAGCACCACGTTTCAATTTGAAAAAAAACTAAGCTGAAATCTTCAATCAGGCAGGAAACTTGCTGGGTGGCCATGGGTCTCTCAGACCCATGTCATAGGGCAAAAAGAAATATAAGATGTTAACCCATGTACACTGCCAGAATCTTCTCGAAAGAAAGGCAGGATACAAATGTGACTAACACATAAGTAAATACAATTTGGCATGGGTGTGTATACATATGGGTCTTAATTCTTAAAGATGGACAGTCTCTGCATATGTTCAACAATTCATCAATTTTAAACAGAACAATCTTTCAACCAGCCTTTGATATTCATTTTACAGCAGTGGGAGAAAGAGGAGATGGAAAAGCAGCGCGTGCTAGATGCAGAGACCAGTGTACTAAAGACTGTATTTCTTTCTCAGCATTGCAGCCTCGCTCACTAAAATTCAACCTCACTAACAATTACACAGCAAGCAGCAGTGCCAGTTCCTGCTCAATAGTGGGGAGGCTGCCAAATCAAATTGAGTGGAGGAGTCAACATTCCTTTGCAAATGGATGTGCTCGGTGTCAGGAGGAATAAATGTTCCAAACCACTGTTTGTACTAAATGGAAGCTGGCACTGTGACTGAAAACACTGTTTGCATTTCAAGTTGCACATTCCAAACAGGGCCCCAGGCTGGGCTCCCACTTACCTTATATACACACTTGTGGAGGTCACTAAGAACACCTTTATCCTCCTCCTCTTCCTTCATGATCTCTTTTTCCTGAGAGAAGAGTCGCCGCCTGCCTGTTTTCTGGGGGATTTCAACTTCTTTTGCCTTGTTCCGGAAGCCATTTTTATGAACCAGGCCATTGATGAGTCCGTTTTTGGGCTCATACCGGGGCAGAGACTGGAATTCATAGTTGTTATCTGAATGTACTTCCAGAGGGCCTTTCCGCTTTTCTAGGATCTCTTTTTCAAAGAGGACTTCCTTTTCCAGTCTCTTGTGCTCCTCAGCAGAGAGGGAGTCATAGGAGAGCAAGTACTGGCAGTAGGCTTCCTGCAGCTTTGCTAACCTGTCCTGTGCAGTTTTGGGGATGCGCAGCATGTCTGCCAGCTTATTCCATTTCTTGAGGTCAGTCACTTGCTGCATGCCCCCCATTTCATTGATCAGTTGGAAAAAGCAGGCCAAATCTAGCTCGCAGCCTCCTAGATGCCCATGACATGAAAGGGCAGGAAAGAAAGGGAAGGAAAACAGAAAACAGTTAGAAAAACCCATGATGGGCCACATTCACTCAGGTCTGTCACAGAGGTGGTAAAACTGCATCTGGACTGTACCATTCAGATAGCAAGTGGGAGCTCTCAGGACTGAGTGCTCACTCTTACACCCACAGCCACACCCCCAAACAACTTCATATTGAAAATGAGATGTTGGGGAGAAGGATTCTAGGCTCGCTTTGCCCCTGACACGCTAATTGTTCAAGTGCAGTCTGAAGTGGTGCAGCCAGATATAGGTTTACCACTTCAGTCAGAGCTAGATCCCTATCATCAGTACTTAAAAGGCGTGAGTACTGATCAGATGTTACTCCTGTGCCATCTCCTTAAAACAAGGCAATCTGAAGCAAACAAAGCAGCCTCAAAGTTTCTATGCTTTCTTGGTGGCCTCTATGCTGACTCTGCAATTTGCCACTTCCTGCCTGGATCAAGTTGCAATTGCTTTCAGGCAACAATTCAAACAGTGAACTGAACTTGCTCCAAATGGGATGCTTTCCTTCTCTAGTGCGCTGTACAAACCAACTCCTTTCTCATGGGTTGCTCCTTTCTCATAAACATCCAACTACATGCATTTTAGGGATACCCTTCCTTGGGGATCTGCTAGCAAGCGTGTGTGGATGCTGCATTAAATTGGGAAGTCCTGTGCTGCCATGTGGTGTGCTGGAACAGGGAAGGATTTCCAGTGGTGCTTGTGTGGGGACAGTAACATCTGTTGTTGTTCAGTCGTTAAGTCATGTCCGACTCTTCCTGACCCCATGGACCACAGCACACCAGGCCCCCCTGTCTACCACTAACTTCCGGAGGGTGTCCAAATTCATGTTCATTGCCTCAGTGACATTATCTAACCATCTCATCCTCTGCCGTCCCCTTCTTTTGCCTTCAATTTTTCCCAGCATCAAGGTCTTTTCTAAAGTGTCCTCCCTTTGCATGAGACAGTAACATCTGCACATGGCTTAAATGGATCATTAAACATCTGCATATGGCTTAAGTGGACATGGTTTAAGTGGTTTAAGATTACAGTGCCTATGGTAGCCTCTTTCTGTTCTTGTTTTCAGGCTATCCCTTCACTCTGAACACTACACCAACCTCTTTTCTTTGCGTGTACCTTTTCTAAACAGTCTCAGCAACAACTGTGTTACCTCCCTTTTTCCACATAACTAGCCAGCAACCTTTCAAAATTACATTACAGAATGTGACTGGTTTAGAATTAAGTATTCCAAATTATTTTTAAGACACATGGCTAGCTTTTGCTAGCTTTAAGTCACTACCATTACTGGTGTCAGGAGCCAAAGTAGCTCCCCCACTGCACATTACAGATATGCGTTAAACTGGTTTTCTTGTCATCATTAACCACTGATAACATTTGACACGCTGCACAGAACATACTTGCCACTTATTTCCTATATAAAGCAGTGGTTTCTTGCATAAACAGAGAAAATCCTTGATTGATTTTTATGCCATTGCACCCCCCCCCCCACCACCCCATGTTTTTTCTGGGGACAACCACTCAGGACCAATCTGTAGTTACATTATTGACAACTGCAGTACATAATACAAAAAACACATGTTGAGAAAGAGAATAACTAACTGAGGCTGATGATCCGACACTGAAGTACCTTTATGGAGTGGATACCATAGATAGCTTGAGTGTACAACTACTGCTTAGACCTTAGCCCAGGGGCTTCCAAACTACAGCCAGAGATGAGCCAGCATAATGATCTCAGGTGCAGCACAGTGGTGGAGAAGTCTTAGCATTCTGCCCCACAGTCTCCTTCCTTTGCACCTGATTGGCACAGAGTCTCATGCCAGGCAGCCATTTCCACTTTACAGTGCCCTGGAAGGCCCTGTGCCCTGATTTCCCAAGGAAAGTGGCTGCTCAATGCGAGAAGGAGGCTGTGGGGCAGAACACTAAGGCTTCACCATCACCACACCCGAAATCATTATGCTGGTGTACTTGACCTGGCCCAGGGGCCAGAGTTTGAAGTCCTAAGCTTTAGCCAGTCAGAAAAATAGTACAATGCCTGTAGTAAAAATAATCATTCCAGGTTTTGTCAAGGAAGAAGTGTGTTCAGACCACACAAAAACTGGTCCAAGTTGCACCTCTGTGTTGAACGAGGTTTGGTAGCTTTCTTGAGCAATTTGTTGATGTCTGCCCCTTAAATAAAAAGGGGGCACTGCTACCTATTTTGTGTTGGCTGCAAACTGTATAAGATCAGCAAAATTGTACTTCCTGGAGGAAAGAGCCAAGGGGAAAAACAAATACATGAACTTATTACCTCCTAGTAAGAGGAAGACAAATCCAAATCTTTTACCTACCATAAGCTTTAAGAAAACCTGTTTAGTACATCCCAGGACGACATCATAAAAGGCTGCTGAAGGTAACAATTATCTATACTTAATTAGAACATTTCCAAAGGACTGTAAACAGTAGCATAGGTCTAACAGACATTACTGCAACTGGTTAAGTAATCAAATTATTGTCAGGACCTTAAAACTTTTACCAGAACTACATAGAGCTCTTCCTTCTTTCTTGGGATTGATAATTCAAGAAAAAGAATTAAGAACATAAGAAAAGCCCTGCTGGATCAGGCTCAGGGCCCATCTAGTCCAGTTTCCTGTATCACACAGCAGCCCACCAGATGTCTCAGGGAGCACACAAGACAAGATATTTGCATCTGGCAGCCATCCCCCTGCATCTGGCACTCCATTTACCCTCACACTCTCCAATGAAGACACCAGCCTGTGGATTGGGTTTAACTGGGGCCACTTTATTAAACACAAGTGACCAATATTTAAATCATGAAACCTATAGAACTACACCATCCCTTCCTCACCACGCTTGGATAGGCAAAAAAACTGCTATCCACAGCCAATTTGGATTAAAAGAGACTTTTTTGAGTGAGGGCATGAGCCATGCTTTTGTCTGAAGATTACTTATATCTCAAGATGGCAGCAGAGCGCTTGCAGCCTCAATATGGTCAACACTTTGTCACCTGCTAATGTCTGAGGGCATGCTGAGACAGTTAGGATGGTAGGAAGTGGGATATGGTGGGGGAAGGGTAGAACTGGGGTGGCATTACTGTAGTTAAAACCCATTTGCTAAAGAGAAGCCAGCAGCTTTTATCATGTGTGAACATGACAGATACTCTGCCACACACTCACCGCAGATATGCGCCTGTAAGTCGACCCCACAGATAAGTTGAGGGCAGGTTTTGAGCCAACAATCATGGAATTTTCTATGACCCTCGGATAAGTCAGGGGTTAAACTTAGGGGGGTGCCTGACTATAGTTTTATCTGATTTTACCCAAGGCCAGATCCTGAAAAATAACCTACCACTAATTGTTACCTAAGAACTGTAGTCTCTAATTTATTAAAAACATAGTAAAAGATCATAAGTTACATTTTTATTCTTTTTTAAATTCTGGTCTTCACCACCTTTTTGTAAACACTATCACAGTAAGTGCACTGCAAACTACATACCAGTAAAACAGTGATTCCCAACCTGATATTCACGTACTCCCAGAGACACTCAACAGGACCTTTAGGGGTAATTGAAAAAGAATGAAATAATGGCAGAAAAAGGCAGGCCGTGCTCCAGAATGCCTTGCAAGGACCAGCAAGGCAGGAAGGGAGGTAGCTAGTAGGTTGTGAAAGCCCCACCAATAGCTAGTTTTTGTTCATCAATTCATCTATGAACCAGTGATTGAAAACCATCACAGTAAAAAAGCTGAAACATAATATGAAAAGTGATCAATCACCCAGAATTTTTCAGCACGCTTCTGGTGCAAAACAGTGCAAATGCAGAGTCTTTCGTTCTTCAAACAGATGAAAAGAGAAAACACTGGATAAATACATGAAGTCTGGGCTTTCATATGGAGGAGATGAGAGATTGTATTATTAATTACAAACATTTTGCTAATATGAAGGGTACAATTTATGCAAATAGGCTGCCAAGGGATATGCAAGTGAAAAAGGTTGGGAACCACTGCAGGAGATCTATGAATCAAATCCACCTTTAAGGTGGACATGAGGAGAACCATGAATCAAAGAAACCTTTAAGGTGTTTGGCGTGTTAAGCCAGAAGCTCTACATACAATATACAAAACACATAGCTGAGAGTGTGCAATTCAATTCACAGCAGAGAGATGAGATATTTGCAACCCATTTTACTCAGAAGTAGATCCACTGCTTTCCATGGGTGTTATTCTTAAGTAAGGGTGCACTGAATTGTAGCCTGGGAAGGAGGATCCCATCTTGGTGTTTCAAAAAACAGACCTGCTTTGGAACCATTTGCAAAGCAGAACCAGGAGGCAGCAGAAGGAAGGAGAATAAAAGGTTAACTTTGGCTGGAATGTCCCTGCAAAGTAACTATAGCAACTAAGAAGGTGCCTGTCTGAGCTGAGCAACAGCTCAGCTGAGAAAGAAACTGTTCAGAGTGGAAAGGCTCTGCCCTCTGATTGACCCAGAGATCAGGGGAAGTGAGAATTGGAGCTTGATTACTTGGCAAAAATTTCACGTGAGTATTAATGGTAAGCTGGAAATTAATATTGAATCACCAACTGAAGCACACTACATGGCCCCAGTACATGCAAATGTCCACTGAAGTGTTGGTGAATACTGGCTAAGCAGCCAATTATTACTTTGTCAGTAGTTTGCAAAGTATTAACAGCATGGTTCCCAAAGTGGTGGCTCATGACATCCTTAAGGTGCTAGTGAATGGGTATCCTGATGGCACTGGGAACAAGGGGCTTTTCTACTTTCCTGGGGAGGTCCTGCTGGCCTTGGGGAGGGTCTGGGAGGCCAATAGCCCCCTCTATGGGCCTCCCCGATGCTGAAAAATCTGTTTGGGAATTGGAGTGCACTTCCATTTTCACACTCCCAAAGGCCAGCAAGACCTCCCCCCAGGTAAGGGGGAAGGCCCCTGGGTTCCTACGGCACTGTGATCGCTGTGGTGCCATCGGGACACCCCCCCCCGCCCCAGATCCCATACACTCTGCAAACACTCAAATCCAAGCAGGACTTTGGGAACTGCCGTATTACACTGCACGCAAGCATTGCATGCAACTTCCCATCAAGCAATTCTCTAAACTAGTGTTTCCCAAACTGTGGGCCAGGACCCACTAGGTGGGTCGTGAGTCAACTTCAGGTGGGTTCCCATTCACTTCAATATTTTATTTTTAATATATTAGACTTGATGCTACCGTGGTATATGACTGCATTTGGGGAAATGCTACAGATCTGTAGCATATATATATGCTAAACAAACGCATCGGTAAAGCAGCTACCACGTTTTCCAGACTCACAAAGAGAGTCTGGTCCAACAAGAAGCTGACGGAACATACCAAGATCCAGGTCTACAGAGCTTGCGTCCTGAGTACACTTCTGTACTGCAGTGAGTCATGGACTCTCCACTCACAACAGGAGAGGAAACTGAATGCTTTCCACATGCGCTGCCTCCGACGTATTCTCGGCATCACCTGGCAGGACAAAGTTCCAAACAACACAGTCCTGGAACGTGCTGGAATCCCTAGCATGTATGCACTACTGAAACAGAGACGCCTGCGTCGGCTCGGTCATGTCGTGAGAATGGATGATGGCCGGATCCCAAAGGATCTCCTCTATGGAGAACTCGTGCAAGGAAAGCACCCTACAGGTAGACCACAGCTGCGATACAAGGACATCTGCAAGAGGGATCTGAAGGCCTTAGGAGTGGACCTCAACAAGTGGGAAACCCTGGCCTCTGCGCGGCCCGCTTGGAGGCAGGCTGTGCAACATGGCCTTTCCCAGTTTGAAGAGACACTTGGTCAACAGTCTGAGGCTAAGAGGCAAAGAAGGAAGGCCCATAGCCAGGGAGACAGACCAGGGACAGACTGCACTTGCTCCCAGTGTGGAAGGGATTGTCACTCCCGAATCGGCCTTTTCAGCCACACTAGACGCTGTTCCAGAACCACCTTTCAGAGCGCGATACCATAGTCTTTCGAGACTGAAGGTTGCCAACTACTATATATGCTTTTAACAATGTTAGTCAATGGGACTTACACCTTCGGAGGCATGGGTAGGATTGCAGCCTAGGATTGCTAAAAATTTTCCTGCTTGATGATGTCACTTCCAGTCATGACATCACATCCTGTGGGTCCTGACAGATTAGAGAACCACTGCTCTAAATACAATACAGCATGAGGATCATGTGCACAATTCCACTGCAATTAAAATATTATGGGCATCCTGAGGGTATTTGATTTATATTGTGATCTACCACTAGATCTGGATATAGTAGCTTACAGCAGTTTTTCGAAATGTTATTAACTTCCGGTCCCTTTGGGCTCACCATGTAAAAAATTAATGGCTTGAGAGAGGAAAAGAAGACAAACGAAATCAAACTGACACTGCAAAACTAACATCCATTTCAAAGACAAAAGAGCTCAGGTCCAAGAGTGGTGGTTGACTGTATCTATACAGACCTGCCCCAAAGGCAAGGAAGGAGATGTCGGCTCACAGGCCTGAAGTTTCCAAGTCTAAACCACCACCAGTTTGGTAAATGTACAAACCAGCAATAAATGTTGTACATTAATAAGCAGGCATAGTAGAGCAGCTTCTAGTTTAGCTGAAGAATGAGCTCAATAAATCCCTGAATTTTCAGAGGTCTTAAAATACTTGACTTTGTGCCTGAAATACACAAGTAGGTCCCTGGCCAATTTTGGTGTCTTTGTTTATTTTCCATTTAAAAAATCTAAAACCTATCCATCCAATCAGAACTCAGTAAAGATGCTTGTGTTGGGAGGGTGAATGTTCTAGGCACTTTGAACCTGGGGTTATTTACTGATGATTCACTGTGATCCATATCAACATTTCCATTGATTTCATGGGGTTCTTGCCATGAAGCAGGGTGAAACTTAAATAGGGTCTGGCTGTTCATAATATTAAAACAAAAGCTATGAAGATCGCCCCATAAATCCCATATGCCTTTGGCACATATTGTAATTGTCTGACACATCATTAATAGAGCTGTGCTTCAGAAGACTTCTTTAGAAGGTTTCTTTAACGTGCATGTATGAACCATAAGAGCTTACAGTTCTTTTGAGTACCACTTAAAAATAATAATAATAATAAACTTTATTTGTATCCCGCCCTTCTCCCTAAAAGGGACCCAGAGCACTTTGATTGCAGGGTGGAGGAGTAAGAAAAATGGCATTGGCTTTTTAAACTACCTTAGAACTTTTGATATAATCTTGTTGCTGGAGATATGGGTCCAGGATCCATTGTATATAAATGTGTATAAAGCTTTTGTGGTACTTGCTGTTTAATTCTAAAGGGTATCACTCGGTATTGGAGCCCCTCAAGTCGTGCCCCTTAGATACCACCTTAGGGTGCTGTAAGGTGCAAGCACAGAAGGTTTCCCTTGAAGGCATTGACTTAATCTGTACCAACATCTATGTCCTTCCCTCACTTAGAAGTTTCCAGAGGGCCCAGCTCTGGAGCAATCTCTTATTCTGTACAGATGACCTCAAGAGAGCCCACCCTCTTGCTGAAGTCACCTTCTGAGTGATTTGAACTTCAGGATTGGAAATTCCAACCAAATTTTTTAATAGAACTTGGAAAGTGGATGACCAATGTTTCCTCTCCCCTTTTTGTGCCTTCTGTAGGTGGTCTAAGAGCTGCAATACTAATGGTGTGGCTCTTGCCAAGTTTTCCATTAGCTCTAATATGCTATGGCTCAATGGTCTAAAGCAGGGGCGCCCAAACCCCGGCCCGGGGACCACTTGCAGCCCTCGGGGACTTCCAATTCGGTCCTCAGGGAGCCCGCAATCTCCAATGAGCATCTGGCCCTCTGGAGATTTGCTGGAGCCCGTGCTGGCCTGATGCAATGGCTCTCAGCTTGAGGGTGACTGTTCAACCTCTTGGGTGAGCTGTGGGAAGAAGGCTCCCGCCACTACTTGCTGTTTCACCTCTGCGATGCAACATCGGCAGCAAAGGAAAGGTCAGCCTTGCTTTGTGCAAGGCCTTGAGCTACTGCAAGACCTTCATTCATTCATATAAGTTCCAGTTCTAATATATCCATTTATGTAAATTTATTCAAATTTTAAATGTAAATTAATTCTTTTTTTCCCAGCCGCTGACACAGTGTTGGGGAGATGATGTGGCCCTCCTGCCAAAATGTTTGGACACCCCTGGTCTAAAGGAGTTCCCTACTGCTGAGAAATTCACATTTAGTTTCTTTTGTGCTTCAAGTGTTGTGGATTATGCTTTAGTTCTGACAACAATGAAACAGTATGTGAAGGATTTTGCCATTGGAGACCTGACTTTCAGTGACCATTTTCCTTTAAACTTGGTTCTTGATCTCTTCTTGGGGAAAGTTCCATCACAAGTGGGGGGGGGGGGGAATTTAGACCGTGGGTGCAAAGTTTGGGTGAAAAGTGCCCTCTCCTCAAATTTTTATCATTTAATCATGGAACCAGTAAGTAGAGACCTTCTACGGTCACTTCAAAAGGCTCAGACCCCCTTGCCCAAATCCTTTGAAGGATTTATTAGTTATATGCTCAAGGTCCTGGGTTCCAGGTCTAAGCTGGTTAAAACACACAATATGTCTGATAAAAAGACCTGGTTTGATAGAGAGTGTAGAGATCTTAAGGTACTTATTAGAGTGTCTTATCTAGATTTTAGAAAGTACAATAATTGAGGTTATTTAGTCAAATATTTTATCTATAAAAACAATTTAGAGCTTTATTAGCAGAGAAATAGCAAATGTTCATCCAAGGCCAATGGAATAATAGCAAAATAATATAGCAAAAAACCAAACAATTTTAGGCTGCTATTATGGGTTCCTTCAGAACTGAAGCACATGATCCATTTGTGGATTCATTGTCTAATTGGGTGCAACATTTTTCTGAACTTTTAAAAATAAGAGTAAATCATCAGATATTTGTCCTGACCTCACCTCCTCTGATTTGCCTATTTGGCCATGAGTAACGCCCTCAGAGATCAAACAGTTAATAATTCAGTTGAAATCAGGGAAGGCTGTGGGTCTGGATGAAATGCCTTCGGAACTTTTAAAACATGATCCGGACTGATGGGCTCAATTACTTGCCCCCCTCTTTACATGGATTGACAGAACTAGCTTAATGTCTAAAGACTGGGTTACTGCAACAGCTGTTCCTATTTACAAAAAGGTTGATCCCAACTTACCAGCGAACTTTAGATCAATTTGCTTGCTCTCTGTAATAGGTAAGATCTATGCCGGGTAGATGGGACTCGTCAGCCTGGGAAGGCAGCTCATCTGAGAGAAGGAAAACTCTGATCCCAAACCTCCACTGCCTTGTGGCTACATCCAGTTATGGAAAAGGCTTCAGAAGTCAACCTCGAGGCAAAATCCGGAGCCGGAGTCCCTGAGACAGTTCATGGCTGAACACAGTCATGTTCTGGCAACTCCTGCGACGCTGCTGGAACCAACCGTATTGGCCTCTGCCTTTCCATTGGACCATTTCAGCGACGTGGAGAGGGGGGATTTGCTGCATGGGTAACAGCCTATCCTCCATACCTACTTTACCCAGGCTTCGCGCACTGGAGAGGACACTCTGTTCCAGAACCACCATTCAGAGCATGACACCATAGTCTTCCAAGACTGAAGGATGCTAAATAATATATTAAATATCTAAGTAATAAGCTTATTTCTTGGATTAACTCTCATGATATCTTAGGCCCTGAGCAAACAGGTTTTTGTCAAGGCAAATCAACATTGGACAACTGTCTGATTTTGTCACATTTAGTCCATAAGCAGGTCCGGAAATACAAAGCAAGACTCTATGTAGCCTTCCGTGACTTGAAGGGTGCCTTTGATTCTGTTGACAGAGAGCTTCTTTGGATCAAACTTGCTAATATGGGAATCGACAGACTGTTACTGTTAATTAAGACTCTGCATTTTAATGCGTCATGCAAGGTCAAATGCTCTTGGAGTGGGAAATTAACACACCCTATTGCTATTAATAAAGGAATTAAGCAGGGTTGTGTTATGGCTCCCATGTTGTTTAACTTGTTCTTAAATGATTTAGCCCTGAACCTGAAGGTGGTGAATAGCCATTGCCTGAAACTTGGTGCAAGTCAAATCAAGTTATTACTGTACACTGATGATGCAGCTCTTCTTTCCTGCTCCCAGATTGGTTTAAAATGTTTACTCAATAGCTCTATAGAGTACGTCACAACCAAGAAGTTACAGATTAACTATTCCAAACCTAAGATCATGGTTTTTGTCAACAAGTGGCAAGTTTTTAAGTGGTTGTGTAAGGGCAATGAAATGGAACAGGACAATGAAATGGAACTGGTAAACCATTTCAGGTGCCTGGGTATTAAGTTCCATGACAGGCATACAGGGGCTTTCCATCATAATGCAGTTCAAAATTCATCCGAAATTACATCTTTAGCAATCACTCATTTTTTTTCTTCAACCAAGGAAATAACGTTCCAGCTGCCTTGGAGGCATTAAAGGCTAAGGTTCTCTCACAAATTCTTTACAGCTTCCCTATATGGTATAAGGTCCTGGATCAATCAATTGAATGTATACAAGCTTCCTTCCTGTGGAGGATACTGGGTTTACCTAGATGCGTTCCCTACTCTGTTTTGTGCCTTGAAGTGGGGTTTAATGATTTGAAAACACTGGTATAGTTGAGATCATTAAAATTCTGGCTTAGGATCTCTTTCAATCCTGTTCCTTCTGGACTAATGTACCAATTCCTGCTTGATTCAATCCTGCCTTTGGAGACTGCTAATGTATTGACAAAGCTCTCATTGACAGGGCTGGATACTGAGGGTTTACGTATGATTGGCCTAGCTGAGCGTACAAGACTATCAAAGTAAGAATTATTGATATTGAACAACAGAACTTTTCAGAGTGGCTAACCCCACAAGTTCTCCACTTTATTTACATATTCCAGCCAGCTTTGGAATGTCGGCCTTTTTCTTTTACCATCTATGGTGCCCACAAGTTCATAGAGCATTCTTACTTCTGAGATGCAATGCTTTTCCTTCAGCCTTATTAGCTAGAAGGTTTAGTGATGTGCCTTACTCAGAGAGAAAATGCTCTTGTGGAATAGACTGTGTGGAGTCTTTGGAAAACATTTTTTTTTTATCGTCCACTACATGATACCCTTTGTAAGAAATATCTGGTCTATTGCTAGTTAGGATGCAGGGCTGGGAGGACTCCATTGTGCTTTGGTCTCTTTTATCCACACTAGAGGCCAAGGCCTTAGAAAAGGTTGCCACCTTTGCATATGAGGTTTTGGTAGGTCTGGATCTTCTGCCATCTTACTGTGAAATAATGGGTGGTTGATGATTGCAATTTTCTTTGTACTTTTACTTGACATTTATGATAATAAAGGTTTTGATAGGCTCAAAAGAACAGTTACCAGTGAAAAGAGTTGCTCTTCTACCCAAGCTGCTTGCAAGTAATAAGCGCCCTGGGTCCCTTTCAGAGAGAAGGGCGGGATACAAATAAAGTTTATTATTAAGGCACAAGAAAACTTGAGGCAAAAAGCTTCAAAGTTAAAAAAAAAGGACGTTTACTTCTAATTGAATGCAAAATTCATATAAACAGTTATATCTGAAGTTAGTTATATTGGAAGACCAGGGGCTTGAGACAGCTGCTCCTAGATGCAAATACAATAAAAGTGACAATTAAAAGCAGAGACTGAGAAACACACGTCTACACACAATGGAGTCAGAAAAGAAGAGAATATATACTCTAAAACAACGGTTCTCAAACTTGCAGGGAGTTTGCAGCAGAGTGTGGAAGGCAGCGGGGCGGGGGAAAGTCAGCGATGCGATCCCTAGGATCGCGTCACTAAGGGGGCTGCAGGGACTGGCATTCACTTACCAGTCCCTGCTGCAGCCTCCCAGGGTGCAGGGAGTCCTGCATGACCCTCTGCAGGGCTCCCCAACCTTCAGAAAGTGAAAGGGGAGCGATCACACTCTGCTTCCAGTTGGCAATTGCAAACCTGAAGTAGAGCGCAATTCCTTCGCTTTCACATTCTAAGATATGGGCAGCCCTGCGGAGGGTCAAGCAGGGCTCCCCGCACCCCCAGGAGACTGCAGTAGGGACTGGTAAGTGCATGCCAAGTTCCTGCAGTCCCCAAGATCACACCACTGCCTTCCCCCTGCCCCCACCCCTTAAGAGGGCAGAGTCCAGGACCTTCAAGCTGGGGTGTTACAATGGCCCAGTTTGAGAAGCCCTGCACTAAAAGGAAGAGGAAATCAAAGGACACACCCTTTACAACAACTACTAAAGGGAATAGGTGCAATATTACTTCAGAGGATCATGTGCTGCCCTCTGCTGGTGCATGAAATTAATGCAATGAGTACAATTTTGCAAGAATACCACATGCCTTTTAAGTCTAAATTTGCAAATCAAAATTTCCTAGAAGGAATGATACCAACACAGCAATTCAGATATTGTTGCTCTACGACTGCTTAACCTGTCTCCTGGAGATATGTGAGGTACAAAAAGTTAAGAACTTCTGCTATAGAAACCCCTGTGCTAACTCAGCGCAGTTATATGCACACATGTTTAAACAACAGCTGTCTACCAAATAAAAATAGTGCAAGTTTATTATCACCTGCCATTTAAACATTCAGTTAAGTTTAAATAGGTTTCATAACACCAAACCTCATTACAAACGGCATTTAAGATATCAAAAAGAAGTATGAGATCAGGAACGATGGCAAGACTCCTATGGATCAAGAAGCTACTTCAAACCTACTGAAGCCAAAGACAGCCACTTTTGCTTTTTTTTTGCAAACTTTTTTGCAGTTTGCTTTTTAAGACCACCACCTTAAGGTGGTGAAGGAAAGAATATCTTTAATATTAATTTCTTCCTTTCCCATAACAAAATTAACTTCCAAAAATATAAGGAACATAGCAAAAAAAAATGTTCTTAAAGCACAGCTCTACTGATAAAAATTTGACTTCACCAATTAAAACCAAATAAAGCTTGCAGCTTTAATAGTGGCTCATACAAATGTGTTAGTTTTTTTAGAATAACAGATAAGACTAAATGGCCCTTTAATGCAATTGTTATTTCAAAAAGCAGCATGCTGCTGGGGAAAATATTCTGCCACATGTCATATCTGATGGCAGACACAACCTACCAATTCGCTTAAGTAATCAAACACAACACAGGTAACAGCCTTTGTGGCCACCTACTGAGAAAGATAATGAAACCTCCATTTTACAACAAACCGCATTTTGCTGTTCATTATTCAAAAGTTGTTACATCACTGTGGATCGTTCAAAATTTGTGATTTCAGCGACAGTCTTATTCAAATGGAAATAACTTCAACGATACAACCAGCGCGTGTTGGGGTAGGGAGGAGGAGAAGAAAAATTAAATGGTTGATTTGTCTGCACAGCTATAAACATGAGTACAGTACAGATCCTTGGAAAGACCCTAAAAAGCCTAGAGTATGGAGAGTCTAGTTTAAGATGCATGGATCTGATCATAATACATAACATGAGATAGTCTCGAAATCTGAGTACAAATGCCACTTTTGCTCTGGGGGAAATTGCTCTATAACTAATAAGGAAGGATTAATGTCAAAGTGAATCATACTGGGGAAATATTCCTGCATCCACCTGCACTGTACCTGGTCTATGAATCAACAGAGAAGTCTAGTGTCCTGCAGTCTTCACAAGGGATCAGGCAATCAGAAAAGAAATTTAAGTAGCATGCTAAAAAATGGCCATCTGTTATGAACTGCCAGAAAAGACAAGGGGAAAGACAAAGCACTCACCTATGAGTGGAAGCTCTTCCATAGTAATGCCCTGAGATTTGAGGTGCTTCTTGATACAGGCCAGCCGCTGCACATTGGGCCCCCAGCGCCTGCCCAGCTTGTGAATGTGCTGAATCTGGGTCACAAACCGCATTTCTTCATTGAGCTTGCACTCAGGTCTCCAGTCAGGAGGAGGGATCACCCTGCACATCCCATACTTCTCTACCTGAGCACGGATTGACTCTATGTATATCAATGGGTCATGGAACTCCTTTGTGGAAGGCCTGAGGATAGGAATCTCCTCCATCGTGGCCCACCCAGACTTGATGCTCCCCTTCTCGTGCTTCCCCGTTGAGTCATGTGGCTTGTGCAAGGACTCCGTTTGAGAGGTAGAATGATTTTCACAGGAGGCATTTTCAGTTTTGCTATGTGCTTGTTTCCCTGGTGTGTTCTTTCCAGCAGCGGCTCTCTTCGGCCTATTCCTTTCCAGACTTTTCTGTGGCACTTCCTGACTTCCAGGCTTTTTCACGTGGCCATTCAGCAAAGGCTTCTCCACCTTTTTGTTTGGCGTTTCAGTCATATTGGCTGCACCCTTAATCTTCTTGGTCGGTGACTGCGTTTTGTCTACATGGTTTGCCTCCTCTAGCCTTCTTTTTGAATTGCGAAGCCCCTCCCTCAACTGCCTCCCTACCTCCTTAGTGCATGCCTTTTGGTTCAACTTGCCATTGACCTTGACACCGTTAACAGCGGTATTGTTGGGCTTGGCAGCTCCAAGGGATAGCACCTGTTTGCGGGTTTTTGCATTGCTACTCTCCATTTTCCCTGAGATTGTGTGGTTGACAGGTGAACTGGGTTTGTGGTGATTTAGTTTGGTTTCCTTGACCAGTTCTTTCTTGGCTTTGGTGTATGTGACAGTTCCCTTTGTCACTGTTGCAGTGTACTTCACAGTTTTGGATGGTGAAGGTCTGACTTCTCTCATCTTTTTGGCACTGGCTGTGTTTGCGCTCGGAGATGACATTCGAGTGACACCGTTGACCTTTGAAACCTGGGAAAGGCAGGATTGTGTCAGAGCAGGAGGAAGACGAGAGAACAAAGAAAACTCAATTAAGTAAAATGTCAGAATAGGTGTTGGAAGACCTCTGTTCTCTAATCATCACTTCAAAAAAATTACAACTTTCAGCACTTTGGCCACCATATATGGTACCAAATGCAATCTCTAGGTCACACACTTCATTCAGTGGAGAGCAGGATGCAACATTTTTTAAGGAGAGTGTATGTACCAAACATAAATAAAAACAAAACTGCTCTTAGAGTATGAAGTGTGTGCATTTGCTTTACACTACCAACATCTATCCCGAGTGCAAGTGTATCTATTCACATCTTTGCTCTACAGTGCGACTATACATGGAGGCTGTACTCGGAGTTGGCTCTGGAAGGAACTTGGCATTCTTTGCCTGTGATCCTAGACCCATGAACAGTTCAGCAACTACACAACTCTGACTTCTATAATTGCCACAATTTCTTAACATCTAGCCTTACAAGCATATTCCAGGTGTGTGTAGAGGTATCCGAAAATGGCTACAACACAACATACAGAGTGGTATCTTGGCAGTTCTAGAATAGCAGTAGTAGCAAAAGTGAGGCTGTGGAGAAAGCAGTAAGAGGGAAAGCAACTGGGAGAAGATAAATTTACAAATTGGTTCAAAGATAAAAATGTTGTATGGAAGACTGGAATTGGCCCAATCACCATCTATTTCAGTTTTGCCTAAAAGCCACATGCATAGCCCAACTGCACAGCATCAAGGAAACTGCATATCTAAACACAAATTCAAACAAAAGCAGGGAGGACAGCCACTAGTGGAGCATGTCTCTATTAGAAATTCACAGTTTTCATTGTACTTATTCCCGCCTTTCACTGTAGCTCCACTACTCCACATCTCATGCCACTGCCAAGGTTTACTTTACCTTCAGCAAAGGCTTTTCAGGAGTGGAAGTGAAAAGACCCCTGAAGGAAGTGGTGGGGAGGTGGCTTACCACATCACTTTGTATGTCACCCCCTAAGCAAAGTCGCCTTATATTAGAAAAGGGGGCTTTATAAACTCTCCTCACTCCAGTTCCATAACTTCACGTATTTTGGGCATGTATATGGAGATGCCCCTATCAGAAAAGGAAACTTTCTCTATAAGAAATATATCTGGAAATTCAAGGGTGAAAATAAATGTTGAACAATGCTTTGACACCACAACCAACACAAGCTTTAAAAACTTGACTTCTCAGAAGTTCCACCACTGTGCTATGAAGACCACATCTACTTCCTCTGCTTTATCTGTCATATATTGCCTCCTTATTAAATAGCAATGCCTTCCACTCTCTGTTCTGAGAAAAACAAAAGCAAACCCAAATCTGCAAATATGATGAAAAACCTAAGCATCCAAAAAAGAACGCTTGCTATGTTGCAAATGAATGTGCTTATGATTCAAACATATGCCCACAAAAATGGTTTAGCAGGTTATCTGCAGCAAATCTTGGAACCAAGCACTTGCACATTTGCTTTTGTTTCCCGCTGTTTCCCACTTTTGTTTCCCACTGTTTCCCACCCAAAAAGACCGTTTGGGTTTTTTCTTTGTTTTGACTTGCACAAACTTCTCTGGCTTCTCTGTGCTAGATTTCCCACCCTCGACCTTCCAGGAGACATATCATCCACACGGAGCATATAAAGTATTTCTGTGCTAATCATGTGGTGAAAGTTGAGATTCAGTGCCTTTTCAGTAAAATTCTGGGATTGCAGGAAATCTTCATCTTCATATTCTCCTCAGTCTATCTGTTCACATGAGCACACAACAGAAGGACATAGTCGTATGAACACTGTAAACAGAAATGAGCCACATGTGTTAGACTTTGTGGTTCTGCTTACGAGCTCTAAGCACAGCTATGCTGATTTAAATTTATAAAGACCTAAAATGACAAGATGCATATAGGCTACTGACAGTTTGGGATTCCTGACCTCAATGCTAAACACACATAAGAACAGCCCCACTGGATCAGGCCATAGGCCCATCTAGTTCAGCTTCCTGTATCTCACAGCAGCCCACCAAATGCCCCAGGGAGCACACCAGATAACAAGAGACCTCATCCTGGTGCCCTCCCTTGCACTGGCATTCTGACATAGTCCATTTCTAAAATCAGGAGGTTGTACATACATATCATGGCTTGTAACCCATAATGGATTTTTCCTCCAGAAACTTGTCCAATCCCCTTTTAAAGGCATCCAGGCCAGATGCCATCACCACATCCTGTGGCAAGGAGTTCCACAGACCAACTACACGCTGAGTAAAGAAATATTTTCTTTTGTCTGTCCTAACCCTCCCAACACTCAATTTTAGTGGATGTCCCCTGGTTCTGGTGCCATGTGAGAGTGTAAAGAGCATCTCTCTATCCACTTTATCCTTCCCATGCATAATTTTGTATGTCTTAATCATGTCCCCCTTCAGGCATCTCTTTTCTAGGTTGAAGACGCCCAAACACCGTAGCCTTTCCTCATAAGGAAGGTGCCCCAGCCCCGTAATCATCTTATTCGCTCTCTTTTGCACCTTTTCCATTTCCACTATGTCCTTTTTGGGATGTGGTGACCAGAACTGGACACAATACTCCAGGTGTGGCCTTACCATCGATTTGTTCAAGGGCATTATAATATTAGCCGTTTTGTTCTCAAGACCTTTTCTAATGATCCCAAGCATAGAAATGGTCTTCTTTACTGCCGCCGCACACTGGGTCGACACTTTCATCGACCTGTCCACCACCACCCCAAGATCTCTTTCCTGATCTGTCACAGACAGCTCAGAACCCATCAGCCTATATGTGAAGTTTTGATTTTTTGCCCCAATGTGCATGACTTTACACTTACTTACATTGAAACACATCTGCCATTTTGCTGCCCATTTTACCAGTTTGGAGAGATCCTTCTGGAGCTCCTCACAATCACATCTGGTCTTCACCACTTGGAAAAGCTTGGTGTCGTCTGCAAACTTAGCCACTTCACTGCTCAACCCTGTCTCCAGGTCATTTATGAAGAGGTTGAAAAGCACCAGGACAGATCCTTGGGGCACACCGCTTTTCACCTCTCTCCATTGTGAAAATTGCCCATTGACACCCACTCTCTGTTTCCCGGTCTTCAACCAGGTCTCAATCCACGAGAGGACCTGCCCTCTAATTCCCTGACTGTGGAGTTTTCTCAGTAGCCTTTGGTGAGGGACCGTGTTGAATGCCATCTGAAAGTCCAGATATATAACGTCCACGGGTTCTCCCGCATCCACATGCCTGTTGACCTTTTCAAAGAATTCTAAAAGGTTTGTGAGGCAAGACTTACCCTTACAGAAGCCATGCTGATTCTCCATCAGCAAGGCTTGTTCAGCTATGTGTTTTGAGATTCTATCTTTGATGAGGCATTCCACCATCTTACCCGGTATAGATGTTAGGCTGACCGGCCTATAGTCTCCCAGGTCCCCCCCTCTTTCCCTTTTTAAAGATTGGTATGACATTTGCTATCCTCCAATTCTCTGGCACCGTGGCCATTTTGAGGGACAAGTTGCATATTTTAGTCAAGAGATCAGCTACTTCATTCTTCAATTCCTTAATAACTCTAGGGTGGATGCCATCCGGGCCTGGTGACTTATTGACCTTTAATTTATCAATGAGATTGGACACATCTTCTCTTTTAACCTCTATCTGACTTAATTCCTTGGCCAGGAGGGGCCGTTCAGGCAGCGGTATCTGCCCGAGGTCTTCTGCTGTGAAGACAGATGCAAACTCATCTAATTTCTCTGCCATCTCTAAGTCTCCTTTTATCTCCCCTTTCCCTCCCTGATCATCCAGAGGGCCAATCGCTTCTCTGGCGGGTTTCCTGCTTCTAACATATTTGAAGAAGCTTTTATTATTCCCCTTAATGTTGCTGACCATGCATTCCACACAGTCTTACTTGGCCTCCCTTATCACCTTCTTACATTTCTTTTGCCACAGTTTATGTTCCTTTTTATTCTCCTCATTAGGGCAAGACTTCCATTTACGGAAGGAAGCTTCCTTGCCCTTTACAGCCTCTCTAACTTGGCTGGTTAGCCATGCGGGCACCCTCCTGGACTTAGTGGAGCCCTCTTCCTTTGCGGTATACACTTCCCCTGGGCCTCTATTACTGCTGTTTTAACATAGTGAAGTTACCTCAAGGACCGCCAGCTGGCAAACAGCCAGAAGCATTCAGGTCTTTCCAAGCCTTCTCCAGCTGAACAAACATCAGCCAAACAAAGCCTTGTTTGAGGCTCTATTGGTTCATGGAGGTACTAGAGATAACTGGCACTAAACTGAAGAATCATTACTACAGAGAAAAGAATATTAGTTGATGACAGATTAGAATAAAGGGTATCGGAAGACATTATCAAGATGCAGACCTCAGAACTCCAAGGTGCTCATCAGACAGTGGAATTTAGCACATTGGCAGCAAAAATAGCAGCCTTTCTAATATAGAGCCTTTCAGTCAATTTGAATTATTAAAGTGAGGAAGGATGCAAGTTAACTACAGTCCTTCAATCTCTTGTGCCATCAACTAGAGATGTAATTCATGTAAGAAGTTTATCCCTTTCCTCCCAGTAAAAAAACAGCTTACATGTAAGCTCTCACCAAAGAGAACCAATATGTGATGAAAATTCTCAAGGATCGGGAGAGCACGCAACCCTGCAGAAACATACGATCATGTGAGTCCATCCTTATTACCAATTAGTCATGCAAATAACTGCTAGAGATAAATATCAATATGTGCAATATTTCTCTCTCTTGTTCATCTGGCCATGGAAATTCATCCTTACTTCCTTCATGCCACACTTTTAAAAGCCTATCAGTTTTCTCTTCAGCATAGAGAAAAAGTATCTTAACATAGACATTCCCACCTGCCCCAAGTGGTGTACCGCTCATTACCTGTTTCCTTAAGTCCTGAGCCGATCGATGAAGGGTGTGGTGGTTGTTAGTGAGCCCTTTTGTAGAGAAGCTCGTGTTTGTTGTAGAATGGTGATTAGCAGCAGCCTGGTCTCTTCGACTCTCGGACCTGTGTTCGCTGTTTCTCTCCTTTGCTGGCGTTGCCTCTTTGACTCTGTGTTTCTGAAGAGGTTCTTTCTCTTTCGTTGACTTGCTGGAACCATTGAAGACTAGAGAGGGAGAAGAAAAATTCATTCGATAGTAAAGGGCAAAAAAAAAGGAAACGACAAAAATTCTTGTTCAGCTCCCTCTTAAAAAAAAAAAACACCAGAGACAAAGTAGTAGATACTAGTTCATAAATTTGTATGTCTGTCTTGATATCAAGATATTGAAACAGCTAATCTGTAACAACAACATTATGACACAAGTTACTACAGCAGATTATGAGACTAAAGGCACAATCCAGGTTAGAGCATGGACCGGCACAACCTACCGGTGTTTTGAAAGTGCTGTTTTGCACTTTCATGCCACTGGGAGAGCAAAGAAGTTGGTGTGAGCCCCACGTGGCCGGAACAACAGGTAAGCTCTGTGGGGTGGGGAAGATGGGAAGGTACAGTTTCTTTTTCTTCCCTGAAGCTTTTGGATGTACAAAAAAAAAAAAACCAACAAAAAAAAACCAAACACCAGCATATCTCCAGAAAGAAAAATTCTTTCACAGAACAGAGCTAGGAACTCTGGGAAGATATGTTGCCTACATCTATTAGTTTCATTATTTCAGTCAAGGAAAGTGGGTCTAAGAAACAGAGAACCCAGAGGCAAGGAAACAACAACAAAAGGTGTCTTCTTCTCAATGCAAAATGAGTTGTGAAAATAAATGTTTCCCTCTGCCAAGAGGAGCTGACCAGGCAACCCCTTCAGGACACAGCAAAGAAAGAAGAGGGCATGAAAGGCAAGAGTATTTATCATAGAGACCAGGGAAAGAACACAAAATTGATTTACTGTGAAGGTGCTGCCAATGTCAATAGAATATGTATGACTTTAGTGGGGGTATGGTAGACCCAGGTATTTTTTCATCCTGGCTCTTGGAGCTTAGCGCTTCAAGCTGCTCAGTGCCGAAAACATTTTTCAAGCTCTAGCGACTAGGCACTGACCAATTTATATGGATATGACATGAAGGCCACATGAAGGAAATATGTTGTGACTAAAGCAGCTCTGCTGATTTGTGAGAAAGTAATTGATGTGATCCTACAGGAACAAAAATGTTGCATTAGTGACAGTGCTAACATATTAACCTACAACTAGGAAAACTGGATCCCAAATTCAGAGATGAAGATAATAGTGCTTACAGTGCATACATCATGATAATGATGCTCGCATATATTTATTTTTCTTTGCAACAGAAAAGATGACATGTATAAAGACAAAAAAAGTGTGCTGATGCAGTTAGAATAATTTAAGAGATAAAAGACAGAAAATAATAAATTAAAGTTTTAAACTGACTATTGCTTTGTTCTCCTGTGACAGACAAAACTATTCTTTAGAAAGATCCTTACCCCAAAACCCAAAATAGATGCTCACATTTCCATCTTGTGAGCACTAGTATGATTTCCACAAATATAAAGCAACTGACGATTCCATTAAGCCTTCAGATGGTTGCCTAAGTTCAAATCACCAATGTCTCCCCCCTGTCTCATCTCACACAGGATGGTTAAATGTCTAAGGACCTACCATGCCCGTTTGGAACTTGCTTCTGTGTTTTTCCTTTCCTGGGGGTTGACTGGCATGAAGATGAAGCATTGTTTGTGGTCACTTTTGTGTCCTCAGTCTCCTCCTCATCTTCTTCTTCATCCTCCTCATCCTGAGAGCTTCCAAAATATACCATGTTGCTGGGCAGGGCAGGAGAGCCTAATAACAAATCAAGGGCATAAAAATAATCCATTCACATACATGTTTCGAAACTTAATTAAAACAAGAACGCTCTTGAGCGATTCAGGGCAAGGGCCCAGGGGAACTAATAAGCATATCTTATTGATATGACAATATCATTAGAGTTGTCATCTTTTTCTAGTTTCTACTCCTATGTCTTTAACAGGAGCATCACACACAGAATTTTAGCATGTGAAGCTTTTCTTGGCTTGGAGGTTAGTAAAGCTTTTTAATTCCTGTTTGCTGAAAGTGTATTAAAAGGCACAAGCACAGAAAAAAGGTAGTAACCATATTTAGGGTGGAAAACCCTTTTCCCACATAATATTAACCAGAGTTTGCTCTCCTAAAGCTACTCCTAAAACATTTGTTGCTGTTATTATTCATGTGTCACTTTTTAACAGTTCGTTTATACAGCAAATGAACTGAGATACAAATGAGATACCATCAAACAGACTTTGGGAGGAACAATACGCCAGAATGAACAGGGTCAGTTGCTCTCCCCCTGCTAAATATGAAACAGCAGTGGCCACTTTAAAAGGTGTCTCTTCATCCAGTTAGCAGAAATTAAAATAGGTTATTACAGCTATTTCTGAGTGGCAGACAGATAAATATAAAACATACAAAAAGGGAAACAGAGCAGAAGTGTGGATAACTGATGCTCTTTCAAGGCAATGAAAATTAAAATACTGATCATTAAATCTGGGAGCCAGATTTCTTTCTGCAATGATACAAATTTGTTTGTTACAGGTAGTTAAAACAAAAACCATAATCATTCAAACCAGTCAAATCAAGAGTAGAGACAACATCTCTTTTGTGAAAAGCAGCGTTTCATATGTCTTCAGGATTAGCTGGCAGACTTTCTGCAATATTTTCTGAAGTTCAAGCGAAATGTTTTTATCTGGGCTAAAATCAAACTGGTACATTATAACTATGTCAGAGATCTTTTCTAGCTAGTAGCCTTCTGTGTAGGTTGGGCTGTGGTTTCTGAAAAATTCGATTCTTCTCTGTGAATTATTTTTCCAGTCTCCCCCTTTCCCTTACCTGAACCTTTCTTTCTTTTCACAATTAAACATAGCCCAGCTGGGCTCTTGAGAAACACTAAAACAATTTAAGCTGTCACAGTGATTTAAGGATGAAGTCAGGTCAAGCTATGTGGGCCTTAATCTTGGCCCAGTAAGCACATGGCATGCCAAATGCTACATTTCTGAAGGATTAGGGTTTTTTTTTTTTCCTCCTCTGCGCCTTTGACAGGAGGCCCCATTTCAGGATTACATATAGGTGGAAAATCCTGGATCTGCTGCCTTGCTTGCACTGCAGTGCTAATAGAAGGCCTGACTTCTATTTACACACAGGCCTCTGTGCCAACGTAAATGAAATTTAACCCATTTAAAAGCTGCTTTTATACTTGCCAGTATAATGTAAAGAATCCATAGAGTAAATGAGAATCAGGACTGTAGGAAAAGAGCAACTGTACATACAGTGTTGCTCTCTGAGGAGCAATCACACAGGACAGAGTTCACTGGTGCCTCAATAACCTGGTGCTTGGTTGGGTCAATTTAAAGTCTGCATGCAAGGTGAGGAGCAGAAAGACAGACCAAGCTTCAAAGCATGTGCCTTCCATCACTATTGGACTGCAAATAGCCTGGTATTATGGCTATGACATACAGCCCAATTTCCCCCCCCCCCCTTAAAGCAGTGGAGCATGGGACAATTGTTTATTCTCTGTGGGAGAGAAATGGAAGGAGGCAAGACTTATAGGCTATTTATTCTTTGTGAAAGAGGAATAGGCAGGAAAAGGGGAAAGTTAAAGATTAGTGAGAATCTTTCACCAAATTATGTTTTTCCCCTTTCAAACTGGAGAGAAAGATAAAGAGCGGAGAGAGTGATATAAATCTTAAGAAAAGTTAGAGACTCTGTTCTGACTAAAAAAATGTTTTTAAAAAATTTGTATTGATCAGATGGACTGGAATTGGGATCACACACTGACCTTGGAAGATCTCAAAGCAACTAACTGCTGAAGAATGATTTGAAAACACACACAGCCAATCTAATTGTTCTTTCATTTTTTGAATTTCAGAGTAATCAGCAATATAAAAATTAATCAAGAAGTAGGTGGAAGAAAAAGACTGCTTCCAATACCACCCTTCTCTCTATGCAAAGTGGGCAATATGCTTAATCTCGATCACATTTGGCTTCCATGTTAAGCAGGAGCCCACAGTGTCACAGAAAAAATCAGATCTGGTACCTGCAATTAGTAAACTTCATACTCTCCAACACTTCAGACAACATAGGAACAATAACTGAATAGGTCCAGGGGGTAAAACACTATATCCAGGGGTGGAGGCTAGCAGATCAGTAATCCATGCTTCAAATGTGCCACAAGCAGAAGTTCATGCTGAACACATAAACCCAGATGATAAAAGTAAGTGAGCCAAACCACGGACAAACCTCTTTTTCTCAGACACAACACTGGGGGGGGGGAGCGGGACTCTGTGTGTGAGCGCAAGTGTGCAGAAAATCATGCATGGAGGGCAAAAGAGGTACTGAAAGAAATACATACACAGAAGGCATGGGGTGCACAAAGACACACAAAAGTAGCTCACCCCTGCTGAGGTGGCTATACCACCACTTCTGTCTAGCTCACTGGAATAGCTCACCTGCTGCTGCCTGACACCACTACTATTCCAACCTGAGAAGCAAAATAGGTGGAAAACTCTTGACTACCTTCCAAGTTCAACCTACCTTGACTTCTCTCTAGCTCAACAGTGGCAATAGTGAGTCATGGTATCTGAGGCCAGCCTAGGGTTTGCTGAGAGAGGAGGGAGGTAGTGATGGGAGCCTGAGTTTGAACCCCCTTCTACCCCCCCCCCGCCCCAATTACCAAGAAGCAAGAGCACAGAGGGATTATGAGTACCATAAAGGGCATCACCCTGAGCTCAGGTTTCCATCAGTAGAATCTCACTATTAGGAATGGGAAAGAAACAAGGAGGCAGGAGAAAAGTCATATGTTCAATTGCAAGTGCTCAGAAGCCAAGTCAGAAGAGAAGCCTTGTTCTCCACCCTCACACAGGTAAAGTGAGTGTGTCTGCTCTGTGCCCTGTACAGTACAGAGTAGTATCCTGACTAGTGTTGGTGCCATTGGGAGCTCCATCCATGAAAGTAAAGCTTCCAGTTTCCATGGGACTCCTGACAGTGGACGTACTAGTCAAGATGCTACTCCAGAACTTTCATTTTTCCCCCCTGTAAGTGCGAAGAACACAGACATTCTTTTGGAATGAAAGAAAATCGGGCCTGTTGAGGCAAATAGACATAGCCAATGTACAAAACATTTTATCACTCTTTCTGCAGAGGCTTCACAGAGTGTGGAAAACACTGACATAGTGAAAGAAAGAAAAAACTGAAGAGAGAACGGAAGAAAACTGACCATATAATCTATCCTTAAGTTTGGTGTGGGCAATACTTTGGGTTGGTCTGCAATCAACATAGTTCACAACCTATAGTTCCAAGTACCAAGTTTCTAGGTCCTCTTATACAGATCTGAAGAACTTCCTTATCCCCCCCCCACACTGATGTACGACATTTAACTTTAAGGAACAGACTCCTTTTTAAAAAAAAAACAAAAGGAGGAAGTAGCCTTGGCCAATCATATTCTCCGCAGCCTAGTTCTCACTGAAGTACCATTTCAGACCATGAGTGAAGGCTGATGTGGTTCTCCCCCTAACTTAAATTTAGAAACATTATCCACATAAGAAACAGAAGCCTGGGAGAAGTCAAGGTTAGACATTTTTCCCTGACACAATAATGTACGACCCACATGAAGGGATTTTTTTTTCCAATGGAGAAATGTAGAAGACCCAGCTCTGCGCAGTCTGGATTGGTGCAACTCAGGCAAAGGCATACTGTCTCAGAGAGAACAAGGTCTGTGTGTAAATCCAAACGCAGGAAAGAGTGACAGACTACTGCAGTTAAAAGTGAGACAATGCCATTCTAGAGTTTGTGAGGTAGGTACACAACATATTAGCCCAGGAGACCTACTGAAGTTTAAACATATATTTAAAATATGTTGTTCTGAGAAGAATGCATTCTGCTTACCATTTTGATTTAAAAAATGAACAAATGGAACCATTCTACATTTACTGATAAAATCAACAGTGACTAGGAAGTTCATTCCCTACTCCCATAAATGCAGGAATTGGCAGTGATTACTACTCAAAGAAAAATCACTTTGCCTATGTTCAGAGATAGTTTGATTACTATTGCATTTGCAAAGCTTCTGGCTTCAATTAAATCTGACAGCTATTTAGTGTTTCAAGTATGTTGAGTCAATGAACAGTCCTGTTTAAATGAGTAGTCAATTATTACAGTATTTGTATTTTAATACAGATTATATGAGTATACAGATTATCTGTATACAGATAATACAAAGTACTCGTAGTTTGGGGTTATTTAATGAATAGCAGCCTTTCTCCACTACCTACCACAGGCTGATAATTTATTATAGTAAAAATAATCAAATGCAAATCCTGAATCAAAGAAGTATAGACAGATTGCTTATTTGCAGGTTCTGTGAGTTGAGAGGTGGTGGGTTCAACTTTTAGATATGCTACTATTAATGAGAAGAGGACACATCCTGCTGTTAAAAGGAATAAATTATCTTATGTGGAAATGGTAAAACTGGAGGTATTTAGAGTTGCACATTACTTGGATTCCAGTTGGAATGAGATAGTATTCTAATGGGGGGGGGGAAGAGTTTCACTTTTAGAATCATGCAGACAAAATGAAGCCAAGAAGCAAATAAAAAGCTAGTCCTCTCCCCCCACGCCTGCATTTTCAAAAGCCCTTTCATAACTGCATTAGTAAACTTGTAGTTTGCTTTTGAATGTGTTTATACAGCTTTGTTTGACCTGAGCCTAATATGAATACAGCTCTGAGAGACCCTGTAGTTACTAAGGAGGCTATTATGGCTTTTTCTGGACTGGAGCTGGGGAGCTTGAGGAGTTCTTTGTGTAAAGATCTCTGAACACAATGGTTTAAGCTCCAAGACCTTTCAGAGGTTAAGCAAGGTAGGGGGCCATCAAATGTTAAGGCACTGGGCTTGTCAAATAAGAACAGAATTAAACAACTCATATCCTTGGAAATCAAAATGTTGGCTATAGCTACAGCATACGATTGCCCAATACCTAGAAAATCAGACTCAGCTCAACTAATCTAGAACACTGTGAGTACTCAATGCTATCCATAAATGTTGATGCATTTACATTTCTTATTTTCCATTAGACTACTGCAGGGGTGTCCAAACTTTTTGGCAGGAGGGCCACACCATCTCTCTGACACTGTATTAGGGGCCATGGAAAAAAGAATTAATTTACATTTCAAATTTCAATAAATTTACATAAATTAATATATTAGAGATGGAACTTCTATGAATGAATGAAGGTCTTGCAATAGCTCAAGGCCTATAAAAGGCCTTGGACAAAGCAAGGCTGGTCTTTCCTTTGCTGCCACTGCTGCATCACAAATATGAAACAGCAAGTAGTGGAGGGAGCCCTCATCCCACAGCTCATGTGAGAGGTTGAACAGTCACCCTCATGCTGTAAGCACTCGCATTGGGCAAGCATGGGCTCCAGCAAGTCTCTGGAGGGCCAGAGTCTCATTGGAGACTGCTGGATATCTGCGGGCCGCATTGGGAGTCCCCAAGGGCCGCAAGTGGCCCCCGGGCCAGGGTTTGGGCACCCTGGACTACTGCATAGCCAATTTATATGTAGTGATTGCTCCTCTAGGGATTGGCTCATAACATACAACATACAACAAACCTTTATTAGGCATATATTTTTACAACTAGTATCTCCAAACTAGTTGTAAAAGTTTGTATGTTGTATGTTTTACAAACTAGTTGTAAAAATATGTATGAAGGTATATATTAAAAGAGAGATAGGAAATAAGAGTTAAAACACACCAGTTTGCTTACACAGTTACTCCAAGTTGCTTAGAACCAGCAACTTAGCCCGCTTCAAGTTGCTCACATGTAGAAATTTAGCAACTAGAAGGGTCACAGATTCAAATTCACCTGCCAGCAAAAGTTGTAAAGAGGTGATCTCAGAGAGACCTTTTTTGTTTCCAGATAATGAGGGGAGATACTGGTCTCTGAGCACCTGATTAAAAGCACAATGCAGAACAATGTGTGGAAGAGAGTCTACCTCTCTGAGGCCACAATTGCAAAATCGTTCTTCCTTCGGGGCATTTCTAAACCTACCAAGTAGGTCATTAGAAGGCAACAGGTTGCATCCGGCTAATGTAAAAGCCCTCCTTTCAAAGGGGCACTCTAAGAAGGACAGGTATTTTGGTTGTAGACCAAAGGTATTGTTAAGATGGAAATTTAGGGGTGAACATTTTTTTTGTGCTGCAGCCAAAATCTCTTGCCTTTCTATGTCTATTAGTCTTGTTATCAAGAGCCTGATAGAAGTCTCAAGTGTAGCAGCTCCTTGTAGATCTTCCTCGAGACCCATTTGTCTAATTTTCTTATTGAATAGAGCTAAGCAAGGAGACAACAGCGAGTCAGTCAATAACCCCTTTAACAATGGATTTTGGTCAGCCCTGAAGCACACTTTGGCCCAGTATTTTAAGAAACTGGACCAAGCTAGAAACTCCAGCCTATATTGGCCTGTCTCCAGGCAAAGTGCCGCAAAGGGAACGCAATGCAGTTCACCCAAGATCTTGTATAGAAAATTAGAATGTATCTTTTCAATTGAATCATTTAATGCTGGCATCCAAACAGGAATGCCATACAAAATTTGAGGTGTAACTTTGGCATTAAAAGCCTGGAGAGCAGCTGGAAAGAATGAATTACCCCAAGAGAAGAAAAAGCGAGTAATAGCCTGAACAGCTAGTTTGGATGAATTAATTACTGTAAGAGGATGGGAAGACCAGAAATGCCGGTAGTGAAACCGGAGACCAAGATACTGAAATTCCTTTACTTGTTGTATTGTTTTACTATTGAAAAGCCAAGACTGTGATTTCCAAGAGTGCCCAAACACCACAATCTTGGACTTTTCATAGTTTAGCTGAAGGGCATTGTTGGTAAAATATTCTATGCAGGCATTAACCAGTCTCCTTAATCCTATTTTAGTTTGAGATATCAGGGCCATGTCATCAGCATACAAAAGGAGAGGGATATCCACTGAACCTGATTTGGGGGAATGCGTATCAAAGTTTGCTAAATAGGGAGCCAGATCATTAATGAAGAGATTGAACAGGGTGGGAGCAAGAACACACCCCTGCTTGACCCCTTTGTTGATTGGAATTGGGGCTGAGAGGCCGCCCCTCGGAGATAATTTCACTTGGCATGAGGTGTTTAAATGAAGCGCACGAATTAATATTAATAGCCTTTTGTCCACTCCCATCTTCTCAAGTTTATCCCAGAGTCTCTCTCTATCAATGGAATCAAAGGTCAACTTTAAATCTAAAAAGGCCACATATAGTCGGGCTTTATTTTGAGTCCTTTGTTTGAAGATTAGGTGTGATAATACCACACACTGATCAATTGCAGACTTATTTGGCCTAAAACCCGCTTGCTCTGGGCCAATGATGTTATGGTCCGAGATCCAGGCAGAAAGTTTCTTAAGTAGATGGGAAGCATACATTTTCCCTGCCAGGTCTAAAAGGCTGATTGGCCTGTAGCTGGGGGGAAGTTTTTTATCCCCTTTTTTAAAGATGGGAACCAAGATAGATCTAGTCCAAGTGTCCGGAAGTACCCCAAATTTATCAATTCTAGTGAAAAGTTATGCAATTATTGGGGCCCACCACTCTGGTGCTTCTTTATAAATATCAGGAGGAATTGAGTCTGGTCCCGCTGCTTTACCCAGCTTTAACTGCTTAATGAGTGAAAGAACTTCATCCACTGAGACTGCAGGCCAATCAGGGAGATCTAACGGGAGTGGCATATTAACAATGGAGACAGGTTTAGATTCATCAAAGAAGATTGATTTAAAATGTGCTTCCCACATTTTAGCTGGAATTGCTGTGAAACCAAATGAGTTTTTATAGAAACAGCCTGATATAATTTGCCAAAAAATCTTGGCGTTTTTAGATCTCACAGATTTAATTAAACGTGACCATCTCGCTGTTGCATTGTGGTGTAACGAAGTTTTAATAGCTTCCTTGAGTTGGGCAGACAGCTTAAAATATTGTAGTAAATTTAATCTACTATTAGTTACTCGAAATTTATTGTAAGCACTGCGTACAGCGAACTTCAGTGTCAAGCAAGTCTGCTCAAGCTTGGCAGAGTTCTTTCTCCCACCTTCTGTTCTTTGAGGTGGAGGTATCCAGCCCAGTTTGTTCTGGAGAGTTGATATTAAAACCTCAAATATGGTCACAATCCCTAGTTGGTTATCTGGAGGCTTGGCTCATATTGGACTGGATCAGAGTTAACTCATTAAATCTTGAACTCAATTTGAATTAGGTCCCTACCTGCAACCTAAGGCCTCCCCATTACCATAACCCCTTTTCCAAGGTTAATAAGTGAGGTCAATGATAGGAAAAGATGGCAACAGGGAAACCTTCTGGTAACAGAAGCCTCAAGCGACGGCTTGGATGACTCTGTGAATGTGTTTGGAAGCGCCCATTGCCTCAAGGAAGAATGAGAAATGTAAATAATTCCCAGTTCAATGTATGAGGCAAAAAAAAGATTAGGAGTCACATTTCCCTTGCTTCCTAGAAGCAATGGACCTCCCAAGCAAGAGCACAGAAGTCTTGGAGCCTCTATCACCTAGGCAGTCTTCATTCTGCTATTCTCTCCACACAAACAGGCTTGGAAAAAGTGGGGTGGGTGGTTCAAGGCAAGGGAAGGAGTGTGTGTCTGATGGTGCCAAACATTAACACCTAAATCAGAGCTGAATTTCAGGAAGGTCTGAATCCGACCTGGAAGGGACTTAGGGCACAATCCTAACCCCTTAGGTCAGTGCTTTTCAGCTTTCCAGCACTGACATAAGGGCAATGCAGCTCTGAGGTAAGGGAACAAACATTCCCTTACTTTGAGGAGGCCTCCATGAGTGACACCCAACTGCAGGATGCAGCACATGTCCCATTGGCACTGCTATGCAAGTGCTGGAAAGCACTGACATAAGGGGTTAGGATTGCACCCTTAGTGAGACAGAACCCCTTCCGTTTGCCTTTCTGAATCCATCATGTCAAGATTTAATACTGTATTTCCTCACATCTCTCTTTTTAAAAAATAAAAATTCACATCAATAATTTAAAAGTATCAATTCTCCAAGATATGTTAAGCTGAAGATAATGGAATAAAAGTGAACACACAAAGTAAGTTTTCCAAAAACAAGAATTGCATTTGTATTGGTTTGGTTTGAAATTCTTTTCATATTACATATTCTAAGTGCTTAAACAGCAGAAGCTATTTGTCATGAATCTATGATTCAACAGTGCTTTCATGTAACTGACAAGTGAGTTTGGACATAATGACAAATTCTCAAATATTATCCATCCAGTCCCTGTAAGCAGGGACCTAATCTTGTTTCTACTTGTCAACACCATTTTTGCCACAAGTATTAAACTGAGTAGTAATCTAATCGCGCTCAACTATTTGGAGAAATACTAATTTTGGACATTTTCTGACAATGCAGTTTATTAGTTCACCACAGTTTTTTCACTATTATGTTTCAGATGCCCTGTATCTTCAGCATGATAATATAAGCTAATTAACCTGCATTCAGTTCAGTTCGGTGAAACCTTTATTGGCATCAATTAACCTGCATTCCTACCGATTTTTAGAGAAGAATGTTATATTCATAAGAACATAAGAACAGCCCCACTGGATCAGGCCATAGGCCCATCTAGTCCAGCTCCCTGCATCTCACAGCAGCCCACCAAATGCCCCAGGGAGCACACCAGATAACAGGAGACCTCATCCTGGTGCCCTCCCCTGCATCTGGCATTCTGATATAGCCCATTTCTAAAATCAAGAGGTTGCACATACACATCATGGCTTGTAACCCGTAATGGACTTCTCCTCCAGAAACTTGTCCAATCCCCTTTTAAAGACAGCCAGGCCAGACGCCATCACCACATCCTATGGCAAGGAGTTCCACAGACCAACCACACGCTGAGTAAAGAAATATTTTCTTTTGTCTGTCCTAACCCTCCCAACACTCAATTTTAGTGGATGCCCCTTGGTTCTGGTGTTATGTGAGAATGTAAAGAGCATCTCTCTATCCACTCTGTCCTTCCCGTGCATAATTTTGTATGTCTCAATCATGTCCCCCCTCAGGCGCCTCTTTTCTAGGCTGAAGAGGCCCAAATGCCGTAGCCTTTCCTCATAAGGAAGGTGCCCCAGCCAAGTAATCATGTTAGTCTCCCACTTTTGCACCTTTTCCATTTCCACTATGTCTTTTTTGAGATGTGGCGACCAGAACTGGACACAATACTCCAGGTGTGGCCTTACCATCTTACAATCTCCAGGTGTGGCCATTTGTAAAACAACATTATAATATTAGCCGTTTTGTTCTCAATACCTTTTCTAATGATCCCAAGCATAGAATTGGCCTTCTTCACTGCCACCGCACATTGGGTCGACACTTTCATCGACCTGTCCACCACCACCCCAAGATCTCTCTCCTGATCTGTCACAGACGGCTCAGAACCCATTAGCCTATATGTGAAGTTTTGATTTTTTGCCCCAATGTGCATGACCTTACACTTACTTACATTGAAACACATCTGCCATTTTGCTGCCCATTCTGCCAGTTTGGAGAGATCCTTCTGGAGCTGCTCACAATAGCTTCTGGCCTTCACCACCCGGAAAAGTTTGGTGTTGTCTGCAAACTTTGCCACCTCACTGCTCAACCCTGTCTCCAGGTCATTTATGAAGAGGTTGAAGAGCACCGGTCCCAGGACAGATCCTTGGGGCACACCACTTTTCACCTCTCTCCATTGTGAAAATTGCCCATTGACACCCACGCTCTGTTTCCTGGTCTTCAACCAGTTCTCAATCCACGTGAGGACCTGCCCTCTAATTTCCTGACTGTGGAGTTTTTTAAGTAGCCTTTGGTGAGGGGCCGTGTCAAACACCTTCTGAAAGTTCAGATACATAATGTCTACAGGTTCTCCTGCATCCACATGCCTGTTGACCTTTTCAAAGAATTCTATAAGGTTCATGAAGCAAGACTTACCCTTACAGAAACCATACTGATTCTCCCTCAGCAAGGCCTGTTTGTCTATGTGTTTTGAGATTCTATCTTTGATGATGATAACATTTAGTTAAGTCTCACTGGTGTATTGTACCACCTCACCTTCAATTTAAATGGCATCTTCTGAGAGTTGCTCTGCTTCTATTTCTACCTAGACCCAAGAGTCTAGTACAGTGGTTTTCAACCTTTATTCATCTCATGGCACATTGACAAGGCACTAAAATTGTCAAGGCAAACCATCAGATGTTTTACAATTGACAAGACACACTGTGCTGCCTGTGGAGGGCTTACATCCCCCATTGGCTCTACTAATAAATGACCCCTATCCCAAATTCCCGTAGCACACCCATAGATCATTTGTGGCACACTGATTGAAAATTACTGGCCTAGTAGCTATCATTATCCAAGTAGGAATCTAGCTCTACACTGGTCTGTATGCTCCTACTGCATAATGGCAAAAACCAGGAAGGGGCAGTATGCCTATTTTATGCTGAGTAAAGCTGTTGGCACAGATGCTGCATAGTTTCTGTTTTTTTAGGCACCTCTCCTATGGCGCATTGTCAAGTTGTATGCTGGTGAGTATTTTATAACAATTCTTATAAATTTAAGAACAAAATGCTCTAATGAAGCATGCTAGAATACTGTTTCTTAGAACTCACTATCTAAGATAATAGTGGTTCCCAACCTTTGGTCGGGTCCTACCCCCTTAAGGAGGATAGCAATCCAACCGGGGACCTGTAGGTGTGGATGGTACAGCACTTTTCAGATTCTTGCCACCACTGAACACGGGTAAGTAAAAAAAAAAAATCCTTTTTAATTTACATGCATTTGTTGGCAATGGCGGCGGCAGCAAAAACCTGGAAGTGCTGAACTAAGGTCCTGAACTAGGTCCCTAGTCAGGTTGCTACTCTCCTTAAGGGGGAAGTATTCCAAACAAAAATGTGAACAACTGCCCTAAGGGGTTGTGACCCCCAGATTGGGAAACACTGCTCTACGAAGTGTAGGCAAGAATAGCTAGAGGTGATTCATCCCACAAAACATAAGGAGAAGTAGAAGGTACTGTAATAGTATATAAAATACAGATCATCAAAAGATGGGGGTCCAAGTTGTTAGGATATTCTCTATCAAAGTTTTAACATTAAAAATAGAATAGGAAGAATCGTCACATCATGTTTTTTTTTTCCTTAAACAGCTACTGATTCAAGACTTATTATGATCACACTACCCATGTCACACTTTTTGAAGAGTTCCAGGCCTTGGGCTCAAAACTCAAGAATTTTACTTTACAAAAACACACAACGCACAAAAAAGGTAAGATTAAAAACCAGCAAAGGTAGCCAAGAACACTACAAGGTCTATACCCTAACTTAGAACAGAAATTCAAGGGGCCAGGGTCTTCTGGGTATTCAGAAAGTTTGCTTTCCATGGCATTACCTGCTCCATAGCCACTCTGGTCTGCCCTTCAGCATTAATAGTCTGATTTCAATTTAAATCTAGTTATAGCATTCAAACAATTTCAAAGTTCAGAAAGTTGCTTCATCCAGAGACAGAAGCTGAAATCCAAAACCTAGTTAGAGTAGGTTTGATTAGAACAGGAATTTTCATCACTGTGCCTCAACACACTGGCATGCCACAAATGGTCTGCAGGTGCGCAGCAGGAGGTCGGAGGAGTCAATTATTAGATGGCCACTGGGGGATGGGAGCCCCCCACCGACAGTGCGGAGTGCCTTGTCAACTGTCAAAAAACTGATGGTGTGCCTTGACAATTTTTGCGTCTTCTCAGAGTGCCGTGATATGAAAAAGGTTGAAAAGTACTGAATTAGACTATCCAGTGGTTTCCAAACTTACTGGGGTCATGGCACCCTTCTTTCACAGCGGCGTTCCTGGCTCTCCCAGGCGCCACCATCTTGGATCACGAGAGATCTCGGAAGATGAAACCACCAGGGACATCCCGCTGTGTTCCTGTAGGTTTGCTGCAGTACCCTCAGGCACAGAGGTGCACTGGGCTATCCCACTGGACTATGCTTTATTTGGGAGTAAGCCAGATAAAATCGAACTATTTCAAGTTTAAACTAGTTTATGGAACAAATCAGAAATTCTGTCACATGTGCAGGAGCTTAAAATGAGAACTGACTGGGGCAACTGTGACTACAATCCTTGCCTGAGAGTAGATCCCACTGACTATAATGGAATTTACATTTAAGTAGACATGCCTAGGATTGGGCTCTGAAAGCATAAACCATCACTGAAATTAATGGTTTTTAAGATGATAATGAAAGCATTCCTTCATCTGTCACTGCTGAAAGACACATTAAAAACTATTGAATACGATGTTGGCAAAACACTTATGTTCCACCTTTTGTTTCAAATGGAATAGTTTTCAGTACATACATGTGTCGATATCGGGTGAATAAAACAACTTATTCCTGAATGATTCCTACAGCTGTTCCACTATGCAAATACAAAAAGTTCCTGCCCCATTTGAACTACAAATTTGTACAGAAGTATGAGAATTTAGCTGTAATCAAGGCAGTCTATGTGGAAAGAAAGGACAGTCTTATCCAGCACAACAAGGCAAGCTCTGATCTAAGTGATACACACATCTTGTGGTGAGTTGATAATTCACATGATATTTGGAATCATTTAACTAAGTTATCACATTAGATTTCCTCCCATCTCAGGAATCGACCTCATTTGCCCATGACTCATTCCTGTGATTAAAATCATTGCATGGCATTTGCATTGTTAAGACTGGGTCTTAAAGGTAGCCCGCAATGCAGGTGAAACCCATAAAGTTACGCACAGGAAGAAAAACAAACCCAGCCTCACTTCCTCAAGGGAAAAAGTGCAAATGACATTTAAGTCTGTGATATATTAGGCAGGAAAATAATCTATTTTGGGTAAGTGGAAGTTATTTCCTATTCTATTACGAAAAAGACAGATGCTATTTAGCTAATGTGGTGAGGGCATGCACAACTGGGCCAGGACTGAATTAGAGAATCTGTATTGAAGAGTATATATTGTGCCAATTTCTAAATTTTTAAAAATTTCCTGCATTTCAATATACAAGAACTACTTTACCATCATATGATACAACAGTAGAGACCATGTTCCCAGCTGTGGTGAAATTTAATAAATAGTGAGATCTGTTTTCTTTCCTAGGTTTGAAACACAGATGCAGCTTACATAGGAGACACGGTGAAGAACAGAACAACAGAGAAGTTACAGCCTTTTTTCAGTGATCAAGAGCTAGAAAAATGAGAATTGTATTTATATCTGTTTTTTGGGAAACAACCCTTGAAATGACAGTGTTTTATTATTACATATAACCTTAAATTGCAGAGATGGTATGTAATAGCAAGGAAAGGGCATCTGGAATACAGCTCTTGGAATTTCAGGTTTGTTTCCCTAGATTGGTGTGGTAGGGAAGAAAACCCCCAATACATTCTTACCTCGAAGGCAGAGAAACGTAAGGAAATCTTCTGTCTTCGGCTTCCTTTTGGAGAGGTCAGAAATCTGTGTAGCTGGAGGGGGCAATAATGGCTCCACTATCTTTACTGGAGTTGTGCTGGGACTGTTTGGCTGAGACTGAGCAAACTTTCGTTGTGCTTGCAGCCTTGGCCTAAGAAAAACAGATGATAAACAAATGTAGTTAGGCAACTGGGAGCAAAGCAGAAAACGGAGAAAATTAGCAATGAGGCAGGATGAAGGGCAACATCTCAAAATTAGTGCCAGTATAGTTTCATAAACCTGCCACCTATTCAAGATCTTCCTGATTTGGGAATTGGTGGTTCACTCTTACAGAAGTATTGACTTTTTTAAAAATACAAAATATATAAAATTAATTGTACAACAATCAAGAAAAGTTTAATTAGCACACACACTCACAAAATTAAGACTGCAAATAAATTTCAACTTTTTAGTCTTCATGAATATCGCTTTTATAGATATACAACTTCATAACAGTACTTAACATTTATATAGTGCTTTCTACATGTGCAAAGTGCTTCATGTGTTATTAACCTGATATTGTCCTTACAACCACTCTGGAAATAATACATATAGTAAGTGGGGAGGCTTAGGCAGAGAGGGAGTTGAGCTTGCCTAATTTATTGAAGGAATGGAACAAAATTAAATTGAGAAGGCAGGGGAGAAGGTGGGAAATGTTAGGCACATAAAAATAAGTAATTAACTACATTCAAAAATAAACTTTCCTTTAATTATAAAGATGATAATAATGAATGAATAGCAAGAGAGTGCCTGGGCCTGTCGTATTTCCTACAGGACTAGTTTGAATAATACGTTCTGAAAAGATCCCTCTTCAAGTGAGAGAGCAGGATTCCATGTGTCCCACTCCTCCTCTTCCTTGTGCAGCTTTCACCATCACATGTGCTCTTTACTGAGTGAGGAGGTGCCAGTTCACCAACTATCATTCATACCTGCCCACAATAATAATGCTTTCTTGCGCTGCATGCTGATTTATTTTTAATCATTTTTGGAACTCACTTCAAACCAGTTTTTTTCTTCTTATTCTGATACAATGCCCAAGTACAAAATACATGTGGTCCATACATATGATATTTTAGTGTTGCTCATGTGTAAATTTTAGGCTCTTGTCTCTTTCAGATATATCTGAGCAGCTACAGGGGAAAAAATCAGCTCCATGTAAAAGCCAAGTTTTTAAAAAAACATAGTTTCGATGATATGGTTGCATCTAATACCATGAATAACGATATTATCCAACTCTTCAGTGTGGTCTCCCTATTTGAATGTTTCCAGAGCAGCAAGAATAGGGGCCACATGAACATATCAGTTCAGGTAACATAGGAATTGACCCCTGACAAAATCAACAAGACACAAAAGCCCTGCAGTGGTGCAAACCTGGTTAAAATTCTCAGAAAGACAATGACAGATAAGTACTATCATGCACTTGAACTTGGTCATGAGCCAAACTATAGCATTATAATCATAGGAGAAATTAAAATAATGAGGCGATGTCCTCTGTGCCACCTCTGGCTCACAAAAGACCTTCCTTTCAAATTAGGTTTCTTCCAACTCAATCTGATTATGCATTATCTATAGGAATTCTTGTATAACTCCAGGATAATAACTAGAAAGCCTACAAAACCTGACTGGCTCATGTCTTTGATTGTGTAAGCGTTGCAGTCGTTCTGAAGCCAGTGCCAGGTTCATGTCATATCACCAGCTGAAAATGAATACATAGCTGGTTTCTCTCCAAACTTCTGTCATTTGCATAAACACTCACAGATTGTCCCTTCACACTTAGCAAGAATTACCACATGTTATTCACATTCTTTTTCCTTCCCACAAAATGCAGTCCTGTATTATAACAAGCTTCAACTATGCTTATCCATAGCAGCCAATTATTCTCACAAGTATGCAAGGTTCCCCTGGTGTAAAAGGAGAAAGTGTGGGGAAGGAAAGCAGAGGATGCACCAAATACATATCTAGATGTGCCTCACAGATAGGTCTTTTGAGTCATGTCATTTTTTTTCAGCCAGAGGGGAAACAGATGATGAGTCAGGGAAGTATTAGCTGCATTTGTGCTTTCTTCTTGGCATGAGCAGAGAGATCTCTAGCCAGGAGCCAGGGACACGGACAAGAAGTGACATGCTGGCTGAACAATGCAACTGATAAGAAAGAATAGGGAAGATGTAGGTACACAAAACTTACTAGGGATGCAGCAGAATCACAGTCCACTCCTGAGCTGCCTGGTGCCCAGAGGTGCAATGGCATCAAAATGGCTGCTGCTGCATCCTATGCAAACCGGGCAGCCGCCAGCATCTCCTTGGGGGAAGAGGACATTTGTCCTCTTCCCCTGGTAAGGGCACAGGCCCCGCAATGAGGTGCTGGCTATTTTATCAGTTCAGAATTGAGAGGACCTGTGTCAGGCCAGAAGACCCAACATGGGGTTCTGGATCCATGCCCCTCTCCCTCCTGATTCCTTCCCCCGCCCCACCTAACCTCTCTGCTGCCCAGAGCTCAGCTCTTGCTCTGGGCAGCGTGCCATGTGCTTCTGGTTGGTGCTGGCTCAGCGTGGACTGGGGCTGAGCCGTGCCAATGCTGACCTGATGATTAGAGTCACGGGCGCCTTACAGCACCTTTGCAACACTCAGCACCAGCATAGGGCCAGCACACAGAGTTCAGGATTGGGTTCTCAGACCTCAACTCCTCCATGCTCCTTCCATGTGGGACACCTTAGGCGACTTAAGCACCAGACAGAAAAGTGGCACTGGAGTAGAGCACACCATTTATTGTAGCTATCTAGCTGAAGAACCTATAGTTAGGTGTGAGTACATTTGTGTAGGTATATACATGTGCATAGAGGTTACACTTGTAAAAATCTTTCAATTTTGTGCAAGTCTGTCCTATATAGCATGAAAAAGTATTTCTCTCTCTCTCTCTCTCTCTCTCTCACACACACACACACACACACACACACACACACAAAATCTCTCTCTCTCTCAATACACATTTACAATCCTCAGAAAGTCTGCATAACTCATTTTGTTTTGATTTTTCACTAAAAATGACTAATAAACGTTTAACAGTTTCTAATGTTTGCAGTTTGCCATTGTTATCTTTTGTGTGGCTTCAGAAGTGTGCATGTTTAGTGGTTTTTATATTATAAAGAACACTAAGTGCTAAAGTTAATGATGGAGAGAGGCCTGGGAACAGAGGAAAGTAAGAAACACAGAAATTTTTTGAGACACATAGAACATATAAAGGGGAGATGAAGAATTGATTTTCAAAGAGAGAAAGGGATGGCTCTAACCCCCATTGTCTACATGTGGCATGGCAGCAAATCCCATTACTACAGCTGCCATTCACTTCATACTCTTCTTTGCCTTTAGGCTGGTAGTTGCAGGGCTAGGTATCAGATTTTCCTCAAAGGCACCAAATTTAACCCAAAGGCTTCTAGTTACTAATCATTAATGTACTGCCACCAAGCAGTGATGTAATAAATAACTATGCTACAGAAGATAATTGCACCAGCATGACATCAAATGTCAACTAGTTACCCCTTCCCTCTTCATAGGCCTATCCTTATATACAAGGTAAACTAGGTACAACCTACTTGTTCCACAATTTTCTGCATCTAGAACACAGGCAAAATGATTGAAAGAGAAACTGACTTTGTTCAACCCACAAGCAACATGCTTACATCTCAGCCACTGACCACTAATAAGCATAACCAATTATGTCTTTTGTTGTATTGCTTAAAAGAAAAATAAGCTTTTAGGGAGTTGTCAGAGTAGAGGTTGCAAGGATGGAAGAGTACAATATACAGGTCCAGCCTATTTATACACGGATTTTTTATACACGGATTAGACTCAACACGAATGGCCCCTGCAAATGAGAAGGAATCTGCTGATCCCTGGAGAAGGGAAAAATGCAACCCTTTAAAATCAGTTTAAAAAACTGAACAGTCCTTTAACAATAGCCTCCTTAATATGAGAGAGAGAGAGAGAGAGAGAGAGAGAGAGAGAGAGAGAGAGAGCGCACAGCTGGCTGAAAATCCATCAATCCTTCTCTCTCCAGCAGACCCCTCCCTTCCCCCTGAGCACTGAAAGAAAGGTGATCACTTTGCATTGGTGAAGGGAGGAGCTGAGTGAAGGAGGAGGACTGATTGGAGGAGGACTGATTGATGGATTGTCTTCTTAATGACTCTTATCTTAGAGTGAAAAGGTCAGCAAGGCTGTTTTTAAATCACTGGAACAAAGAAACTTTGTTTTTTGAATTGATTTGCTATAGTTCGTTTTTTGCCATCCACATGAGTGCTTGGAACAGAACCCACACAAATAATTAGTCTCAACCTGTAACTTGATTTAACAGTTCACAATTTAACAGTTAACAATTTAACAATATGTGAACATTTAATATGATAAATATTTCCACTAACATACAAACAGTGGTGTTCCCAGAGGGAGATCACAGAACTATATTCTGAAGGGTGCCTCAATGCAACATGTAAACTGCCTCTCCCTCTTGCTGTTGGAGCCATTCAGGGAAGCTAGAGTAACACAAAGGTAATTCCACCACTTTGCTCTCACCGCCTGAAATGGTTCTGATGGCGAGGGGGAGGGGCAGCTTACATGGCAGGTTCAGGCACCCTGCAAGATGTAGCACTGTGACCCTCCCTCTGGGAACACTACTGCAAACACATGTTCTGCTGAACAGACTGTCAACCATTGCTTGAAGAAAAAGCAATAACGCTACCACAAACAGGAGGTAGCCATTTTTCATTTGCTTGTATGACTGATTAATTAGCTTAAATAGAAGAGCACTGAAGAGTTTGGTCAGTGAACAAACTGTTTTTATTTAGGTAGTGAGAGGAATTAAGGAATAAATCAAGAAGTCTGAGTCTTTCTGAGTACTAAAAAAGATTACTGAAGTGATAATTCAAAATTAATTCAAGTATATATATAAAATATGATTTCAGCAATCTAACACAAAATAGTTCATGCAAATTAACATTTCCCAATTAACAAGTCTCACTGTATTCAATAGCAGTTGCTCATCGGTAAGCATACACAGGATTGTGCCTTAAGCATTTTGCTACAGTTCTACCTGAAAAGTGAAAAGTGGTCAATGAATAAGAAAAAATTCCAATAATCTGCAATATTTCATATTTCTTAGCCAATACTACTGCACAACTGTTTATATTATGCATAGCAAACCATATTATACTAAAAAGGGATAATAGCCAAGCAGCCCCCCCCCCATCTATCTAATCTTACAAGGACTGCTTGGAAGGTCTTGTACTACATGAATTCTGATATGCCAGCAAAAAGTGGTCAAAGATAAGAAAAGCAAAAAAAAAAAAAAAAAAAATACTTACAAAACACACAAAATTCAGCCTTTACCCCTTGAAATAGAAACATTTCCCGAAGTGTATATAATGTTACTGTCACACTTTTAATGAGGTGCCACATCAGTGTGTTTTTTCCCCCCCAAACATACAGAATTATTTCCAGTAGTATTTCAGCAGTCTCTCTCTGTAGTTTTTCTGAATTCTATAACCCACATCCAGGAAACTACTGTGGACATGGCTGGAGTAAAACATGGCTGGAGAAACAGTGCTTTTGAATGACCCTTGAAAATTTCAGCAATTTGTGACCTAGACACTACAAAGAGATTCCCCAAAGCCCCCAAAGACTGGTTTTTAAAACTCCAGAGAACCATTCAGTCCCTGAGCTAGCCTACAGCAGCTCCAGCATATGGAAGAATGGGTGTTGCGCAACCTCTGACCTTCTCTTACCAAGTTTGGACAAGTTCTCTGACAAGATGGTTAAAACTTTGCCCATGTCCCTTTAAGACCTCTTTCCCATGTTCATGCAACTGGTAACAGGCGTAGTCCTACTCACTGACCAAGGGATGTGGCTTTCTGAGAACCTGCAAACCAATGCCGCTAAAGCTTTAGTTCAGTCAAGTCAGGGAGCTTCCTCGAGTTGTGTCCCTATTAGCTAGCTTAGGAGCTGAACAGTTTCTTGGAGCCTTAACCCATTTCTGTCCAGCCCACAAGTGTACACATTGCAATGCTGGGCAGAAATGGCCAAAATGTAATCCTTTGAGGGTTTTTGTACAGCCCATCCTGAGCCATTTATTAGCTGCCTTGGATGCCCTTTGGGCAGAATGGTGGGTTACAAATCAAATCAAATAATGATTTGTGGTTCAGGATGGACTGGATATATAGTTATTTTAGCTCAGGTGTTCTTTTAAAGGTTCTCTCTCATTTGGTATAAAACTCAAAAAATGCATCTCAGCTCTAGATTAATTAGGCAAGCTAGGGGACAGGCTATGGGCACACAGAGCACATGTGTTGCATGCAGAGGGTTCCTGCTTCAATTCTTGGCATCTCCAGGTAGTGGCAGCCAATGCTGAGTTAGGTAGACTAATGGGCTAACTCAGTAAAGAGAGCTCCCTAGGCAGGCAAGGAAGAAAAAGGAAAAGGTTGTGAATGGAATGGGCAGAAACATTACAAGTAATGAGAATGGACATGGAACGATACAGCTCTGATTGTGGAAAGCCCATTCCAAAGCCTTTGTATGTTCTGAATGATTGACAAGTACTGCTTAGTGTTTTCAAATATATCTTTGTTCCAATGAGGGCTAGAACCATGCTAAATATTTTCAGGAAACCAAATTCAATGCAAAAGTCAAGATGCTGTGTAGAGAGGAAACCAAATCAGTTTTTGCAAAAGCTTAGAATCATCACGAAAATACAATTTAAGACAGATGATCTAATTCAGACAAAATACAGTGCAGAAGGTTAACTTAGATGATTAAAATGGCCTTTTTGGTGGCCTTCAGACTATGAAATTATATCAGCCTGCAGGATCAGCTCTGCTCTCAAAGTGTAGAGATATTTATAGCACATAACAGCATAAATACTTTAGTCACTAATGGTCACCCATCAACTTGAGTAACATACAGCTTTTGCAGACTACAGTCCAGTCCCACCCCCCACCCCCCGCAATGGAGACAGACAATGTTCATTTAAGTAATGCAGTGCAAGAGGTCAGGAAATAAGTGGTTAGTAACTCAGCTCTAGCAATGAGACACAACAGTTTAATTTGACATCTCCCAGTAAGGTACCCAGGAACTGCTTAGTCATTTAACAGGCTATATTCTAAAGGCCATGTTAAAACTGGACTAGTTTGAGCTGGGTAACTGAAGCTATATGATAACTTAAAATAAATTTCTAAAATAGCCATGAACAATTTTACCAGACTCCACAACCTAAGAGTGGCTCGAACAGCAAATTACTTATCAAGAAGGAACTGATACTCACAATGAGCTATATAGCTCAGAAGTAGGCAAACTTTCAACATTAGGGATCCTGGACCTTTAACAATTGTGTAGGAGAGAGAATTTTAGTAGCTGCACCTGAAATTCCCTCTCCTACACAATTGTTAAAGGTCCAGGATCCTAAAGTTGAAAGTTTGCCCACCCCTGAGCTATAGGATGAAATGCAGCTGAAGCGATCAATATGCAGAACACTGCCATGTTGTCTAGCACTTGCTAATGACAACTAGGCTGGCATTGTCAGTTCTTGTCACTTTTGCTCCATTGTAACAATAATCCCTTTCTCCTTTATTACAATGTTGCTACATTTCCCGCCCCCCCATGTGAGATACACTTTATGAATGCTTCCATATTTTGTCTCAAGTCAGTGATGTCACTGCATGAGAATGAAAATGTATGCTGAGGTGGACCCTCAGAACCTCAATTTGAGAACATCTGTTCTCCCTCTCCCCCTGGTTAAGGAAATGGCCATGAGGCCTATGGTTTAAGGAAACATGTTTCCAAAAGAGGGAGGAAACTGATAATTTGATTTACTTTTATGAGCAAGACACTAGTAAAATGTCTGTCACTGTGATGGTTAGAGTGCATGCGAAGGGTTTTTGCACTGCAAGGACTGCTGGTCATACAGTGCATTTCTGTCTGCTCTGTGCACAGAGAGCACTGCACCCCCTGCAGAAGCCTTGTGTGCAGGAACTGGGTCACTCAGTATCAGCAATGGAGGCCACAGATTTCCACTCAGTGGCAGCAGTGGCAGCACAGAGTTTTGTATGAGGGTGTGTGGGGGGGGGGGTTAACCCCTACCCCTTAAAACTCCAGCCACTGAAAATTAAGTCTGCCCAAGTATAGGGCCATTTGGGTTCTGTTCTTAGGTCACACTACTAAGGGATTGTGGAACCCTGGGAACTATAATCCACTCCAGTCACAATAGGTGAGGACAAGTAGCAACATTAGTTTATAAAACAACTTGAGAATGTAATAAAACTACAGTAATTCTGATTTATTTCAATTATGTCTAGCTTCCCCAGGTTTTTCAGTTCTCCAGGTTAACTGAGGACTTTACAGAGGAATGAGGTGCTTTCCCTACTAGTGGAATAATAGAACTTCAGTTTACTGTATCTGTTTAAGAAGAATAAATTCTTACACTTGATGATAAAAGCCTGAAATCTTCTAGACTGTTGAAGGAGGTACTGTGAAACATGTGCATGATTTGAGCATCAGTAAAAAGGGGGAAAAAAACCTGCTGTGAAAAACAGCTATATTGAATTTTATTTCACTTAATTACTCTAAAACCAATTGTAGCGCAGCATCAGGTCTTAACTGAGCTACCCACAGATGTCTCAAAAGCCTGCCTACTTAAAACAGCTCCATCTTAACCTGGGGAAGCTAAACATAATTGAAATGAATCAGAATCACTGTTGTTGGCATCCTTCAGTCTCGGAAGACTATGGTATTGCGCTCTGAATGGTGGTTCTGGAACAGTGTCCTCTCCAGTGCGCAAAGCCTGGGTAAAGTAGATATGGAGGATAGACTGTTTCCCATGCAGCAAATTCCCCCTCTCCACATCGCTGAAATGGTCCAATGGAAAGGCAGAGGGCAATACGGTCGGTTCCAGCGGCGTCGCAGGAGTTGCCAGAACGTGACTGTGTTCAGCCATGAACTGCATTAGCGATTCCGGCTCCGGATTTTGCCTTGTGGTTGACTCCTGAAGCCTTTTCCATAACTGGATGTAGCCACAAGGCAGTGGAGGTTTGGGATCAGAATTTTCCTTCTCTCAGATGAGCTGTCTTCCCAGGCTAACAAGTCCCATCTACCTGGTGGCTGTTTAGTCACCTCTTACGACAAGTACAGCCAAACAGAGGGCCTATTCTTATCCCCAGCCCCCCAGGGCAAGGGTCAGCAGCCTTAAATACTCAAAGAGCCATTTGGACCCATTTTCCGGAAGAAAAAAAACCTTTCTTCCGGAAAAGGGAAGCCACAAAACCCTTTTGACATCTACAATGAAGATAACACTGCATATATAGTTTTTTTTAATCTTTATGCTCTTATAGGTCCCATTTTTATAATGTAGCCCCCTCTTGTAGCTTTTAGTTAGTTTTGTCATACATTCTTGTCCTGTGTTTTCAGATGCCTGGTCCTCTATGGTGTTTTGCCTGATTCCAAGGCCATTCTCTGCCTGGAGAATTAGGCCCACTTTCAGCAAATTAGCTCCCCTTCTTTCCCCCAACAAATGACCCTGGCTCTGCTGGACCCCACCTCCAGGGTAGCTCGCCTGTTCAACCTGCAGAGGTCCTCTCTCCTGCCAGCCGCCTCCCGCCACTACAGCAGATCCTGGGTCGTCAGCAGATCTTGGGCACAGCAGCCACACTTCAGACTCCAGTGTCTCCAGCAGTCCATTAGTCACAAAGTCAGTCAGAGTATCCAGGGCAGAGTCCAAAGTCAATAAGCCAAGTCACAGTCCAAGGTCAGATTCCAAAGTAAGTTAGTCAAATCAGTTAGAGTATCCAAGTCAATAAGCCAAGTCAGTCTCCTCTCCTCTCCTCTCCAACCTGCACTTCTTCTACAACCCACACCCCCTTCCTGCCTCAGGTGCTTGTTATATCCCTGAGGGCCCTATTGCCTTCAAGTGGCTGCAGCTGTGCAGCACACTCTGCTGGATGCCCAGGCCTTATGCTTAAAGGGGCCACTGCTGACACCACATCGACCTCCTCACCAGATTGTGAGGAGCTCCAGAAGGATCTCTCCAGACTGGCAGAATGGGCAGCAAAATGGCAGATGCGCTTCAATGTCAGTAAGTGTAAAGTCATGCACATTGGGGCAAAAAATCAAAACTTCACATATAGGCTGATGGGTTCTGAGCTGTCTGTGACAGATCAGGAGAGAGATCTTGGGGTGGTGGTGGACAGGTCGATGAAAGTGTCGACCCAATGTGCGGTGGCAGTGAAGAAGGCCAATTCTATGCTTGGGATCATTAGAAAGGGTATTGAGAACAAAACGGTTAGTATTATAATGCCGTTGTACAAATCGATGGTAAGGCCATACCTGGAGTATTGTGTCCAGTTCTGGTTGCCGCATCTCAAAAAAGACATAGTGGAAATGGAAAAGGTGCAAAAGAGAGCGACTAAGATGATTACGGGGCTGGGGCACCTTCCTTATGAGGAAAGGCTACGGCGTTTGGGCCTCTTCAGCCTAGAAAAGAGACGCTTGAGGGGGGACATGATTGAGACATACAAAATTATGCAGGGGATGGACAGAGTGGATAGGGAGATGCTCTTTACGCTCTCACATAATACCAGAACCAGGGGACATCCACTAAAATTGAGTGTTGGGCGGGTTAGGACAGACAAAAGAAAATATTTCTTTACTCAGTGTGTGGTCGGTCTGTGGAACTCCTTGCCACAGGATGTGGTGCTGGCGTCTAGCCTAGACGCCTTTAAAAGGGGATTGGACGAGTTTCTGGAGGAAAAATCCATTATGGGGTACAAGCCATGATGTGTATGCGCAACCTCCTGATTTTAGGAATGGGTTAAGTCAGAATGCCAGATGTAGGGGAGAGCACCAGGATGAGGTCTCTTGTTATCTGGTGTGCTCCCTGGGGCATTTGGTGGGCCGCTGTGAGATACAGGAAGCTGGACTAGATGGGCCTATGGCCTGATCCAGTGGGGCTGTTCTTATGTTCTTATGTTCTTAGATCTTCCAATACATATGGCGGTTATGACATCTGCTTATCTTACATGGATTCTAAAGAACTCCCCCCACCTTCCAGAGGCACTCTGCTGGAAGGAAAAAAGGACACAGACTCCAGAGGTGGGGGGTGGGGAAGAGAAGAAGCCGGGGGGGGGGGCAGCCACAGGCCAGCTTCTGCCCTGCCTGCCTGCCCGCCCGCCCTCACTCAGGCTGCAACCCTCTTCACACTATCCTGGGAGAAAGCCCCATTGACTACAATGGGACTTCTGAGCAGACAAGTTGGTTGGAGCTCTCAGGTTGCAGTCCTCTCCATGCTTTCCTGGGAGGAAGCCTCACTAACTAATCATGAGTAGACCTGCACAGAAGGGGGCTGAGGCTGCAGCCCTCCACACCTTCCTGGGAGTAGCCCAGGGACTACAGTGGGGCTTGCTCGCTAACAGACCTGCCAAGCGCAGACTCCCACTCACCCGTCCTCACGCTTGGCCTTGAGCAGGCTCCAAGGCTGCCATCCCAGGCACCCTTTCCTGGGAGTAAGCCTCATCTGCTGTAACTGGGCTTACAACTGAGTAGACACGCATAGGAGCAGGCTCCAAGGCTGCAATCCCAGGCACCCTTTCCTGGGAGTCAGCTTCATCTGCTGTAATGGGGCTTACTACTGAGTAGACACACAGGATGTCTCCTCTGCTGTGGAGGAAAAGCCTCTCCTTGCACTGAGTGGGGACCTGCTCAGGGAAAGGCGGGCTGCAAGGGCTCACAATGGCTGAGGAGGAGGGCGTCCTGCTGGAGAGTTGGGGTAGGGAAAAACAGGGAGCTTAAGCCTACAGAGCGGGCAAAATTGAAAAGGGAAACTAATGCGGGGCAGGTGGGGGTGAAGGGAGAGGAGGGCAGTGAGCTCAGGGAGCGGAGGGAAGCAGCCTGCCCTCCCAACACAGGTTCCTCCTGTCACCCCCTTTGCTGCTTTCACGGGAGGAGCCACAGCAGACAGCTGAAAGAGCCGCATGCGGCTCCAGAGCCGCGGGTTGCTGACCCCTGCCCCAGGGGAAACTGGAAAGTGCAGCAACCGTTACCCTGCACATGCCCGATCTTGTCTGATCTCGGAAGCTAAGCAGGCTCAGGCCTGGTTAGTACTCGGATGGGAGACTGCCTGGGAATACCGGGTGCTGTAGGCTTATAATATAGTCTTTCGAGACTGAAGGTTGCCAACCAGAATCACTGTAGTTTTATTACATTCCCAAGACTTCTCTATTTAAAGTGCCAACATTCTAAATTAGCACATAAACATACTTAGGGTTTATCTAAGCATACTCCCAGGGTACTTTGTCATAAACTTTGCAAAGATAACCCTGCATGCCCTGGTCAAAAAGACAGTAATAAGAAATACAGGCTGTAAAGGATGGAGAATACATATGTAAAGGATGGAGAAAGGGGTACAACAACTCTACCTGAATAAGGTGGAAAGGAGGCTTCATGTGCATATGGAATATGCACGGGAGATTAAACTGATTAAACCTACCTTTTAATATACTGTAAAACCCAGTCTCTGGGCTGGTTCAGACGTGGGAAGGAGGGACAATTTTTATTGAGAAAATGGTAATATGAGAAGGGTGAATCCCCTTCTCCCAAAGTCAAGTTCTGATTAGAATCCTTCATCTGGTGGCTGCTATTTATTAAAACTTAAAGAGACAAGAGATTCAATCACAGATCCCCGTCATCTTATCTAGTTTGGCCTTTATTCCTAGCTCTCAGCAGTTCAAAACCAGTTGTTTATGCTATACATAAGCTAGGAGCAAAAAGTAATCCTATACCTGCCAAAGCACTAGAGATGTGCCTCATTCTCTAGTCTTCTGGTTCAACCTAGCAACAAATCTGAAGCCTTAATTATCTACATGCAAGATCCAACAATGATACAAGGACCCTGATGTGCGAACAAGTGTCTGCCATTCTCAAAAAAGATTTTCCCCAGTGTTAACAGCATCACAAAAAGCACAACCCAGAAGATGTCAGGACTATGTAAGAGGTTTTTAACACCATCCTCTAATTGTGCTTGCTTTCAACTTCAACAATCCTACCTACACCCTTGCCATTCACCAGCTCCCCCAGGAGCAACATATACAAACCAGGCCAGCTCAAGATAAATAGCAGCGATACTGCTTCGGTTGACTATTTCATCCACTCTCTCCAGGGATAAAAAAAACTTCCTGTTCAATTAATTCCTTCATTAATCCCTATCGTTTGAGTAAATTTTCCCTGTCTCCCTACAGGAAGTGATACAAGTCACAAGGTCAGTTTGCTTCAGGGCAGCTTAACCTCCGATGAAGGTTACTGTCTGCAGTCTCAGCGTACTAGAAACCAGATATCTGTAGCAGCTCACTGGGCCTTTTAATAGGTTTTTCCCATCTGGGTCCCAGTAAGTCTCTCCACATTGCAACAGAATGAATGAAAATGAGTTTAAGTTACCACAGCACAAAAACAACATGTAGGGGACTGTAGTGAGTTAATGGCTGCATCTCTTGTTCATCTCTATACTGGGCAAAAATTAACAGGAGTACTACACACCTGACAAAGAGAGAGCAGAAAGTTGGACACACAGAAAGGTTAATCTGCATCACGCAAAGATGTGAAGTCACTTTTACAACCCCCATCAATGAGGTAGTTACTTTAGCCATGCCCAAAAGGCTGCTGGTATCACCAACTATTACCTTAAAAAAGGGGTGCCCAAACCCCAGCCCTGGGGCCACTTGCAGCCCTCGAGGACTCCTAATCAGGCCCGTGAGAAGCCCCCGGTCTCCAATGAGCCTCCGGCCCTCCGAAGACTTGCTGGTGTCCGTGCTGGCCTGCCGCAACTGCTCTCAGCGTGATGGCCAACTTTTTGGCCTCTTGCGTGAGCTGTGGGACGAGGGCTCCCTCTACGGCTTGCTATTTTATATCTGTTTCATGTCTGCTGCAGCAGCAGATGCAAAGGAAAGGCTGGCCTTGCTTTGCACAAGGCCTTTTATAGGCCTTGAGTTATATGAATGAATGAAGGTCTTGCAATAAGTTCCATCTCTAATATATTCATTTATGTAAATTTATTCAAATTTGAAATGTAACTTAACCCCCTGCCCCCGCCCCAACACAGTGTCAGAGAGATGTCATGGTCTTCCTGCCAAAAAGTTTGGATACCCCTGCCTTAAAACATGAACAATGTACACACTCCCACCCCTTTTTGCTACCATTGGTAAGTTTTTTGGTGAGTGTTAGGTAAAAGCTTGTGTCTATTTTCTCAGTGTTGGTGAAAATGTTTCAGGGGACTTTCAAACCAGCACACAAGCCCACCACTCTGCTCCTGTGTGCTTTCCTTAGTATCAGAAATGTGGATGCCTTTCCCTCCTTTTTCTTTGGTTAGTATGCAAAAGCTGTACTGTAATGTTTGTTTTTCATCACTGGAGTTTCTGCACAGTGTTTTCTGCACAGCTGATACTATAGACCAGTGATTTTGAACCTATTTCATCTCATGGCACACTGACAAAGTACTAAAATTGTCAAAGCACACCATCAGTTTTCGGACAATTGACAAGGCACACCTAGCTGTTGGTGGGGGGCTCATATCCCCAATGGTCCTATTAATAAATGACCCTCCACCAAACTCCCACGGCACACTTGGGGACCATTCTTGGCACACCAGTGTGCCACGGCACAGTGGTTGAAAATGGCTGCTATAGACTCTCAGTCTATCATGATGACAAAATACAAAGGAAAGTCCCTTGAAACAGCAATCATTTGTTCATTTACTCTGATAGGGTGGGATAAGGCTCTTCAGTCCCCTATGACACTAGTATTAATTTACGTACGTATAATTATGGTGGGGGAAAGGGTAGCCAGCACGCAACTAACCACATAAAGACACCTATATTAAAAAGAATTTCTAAAAGTTATTTTGTACCGCAAACTCTGTTTGGGTAAACTTGCTCTTTCCTAAACAAATTAGGTAGCAATTTCTTGAGACATTACAAAGTTTAAACATAACTCAAATTTGGAAATTCAAGACATTTCCTTATCCTGAAATGACTAGTTTGCTATTCAGGATAGGATAATTAACTATTTATCCTTTGTGATAAAACAAAACAACTGGCAACAAGAGTAATAAATTAATGATCAAAATAGCTTCACTACGGGGGGGGGGGTACTAAAAGACAGAGAGTGAGCAAAACCAGCAAGAATCAGCTTGCAATACAATAGTAGTGTGGATATGTGGAGGTAAGGAGGCTGCTACCAGTGTATATTGATCTACTATGTTACAGCCAATTGTAAACACGTGGTCACAAGATCAATGAGTCACAAAGTCTCACCTTCTTTAATCAGTGGAAAGAACAAGTGGGAAAGGTGCAAGTTAATTAAGTAAAAATATACCAAGACCAAGCAATGTAAGTCATTAGTCACTGAAGAGAAGTACACTAGGACATATTGGCAAAACAATTAATAGAGGAAATACAGGAGTACACAAGGAGAAAAAACAGACTACAAGTACTTCATTGAAAATTGCAACTCAAAAACCAACTCATATTTTTATTCCATCAGCAGTACAGATTCTTTTGACAAATCTGTAACTGATGTATTATTATAACTGCTGAGGTTCAGTCATTCATCTGAAATGTTCACATGATTATTCTACAGATAACAGAAACATGGAATTGTAAAACATGGTATTTATGTTGTAATTCTGGTTTAAGAACATTTTTGAAACTATTTCAAAAGTTATTAGTAATGTTTAATCCAAAGCCTCCAATCTGGGCAACAAAATTTCCCGCCTCTTGTATTATACCACTCCATGGGTACAATACTGTACATTTTTTATTAAAAGCTACTACATTGTTGTTGTTCAAATGCTTTTAGATATACAATAGGCACAAACACATTACTGAAGAGTTTTTCTTTCATGACTCAGCTTAGTTCATGCCCTCTCTTTTCAATGTGAAAGCACACGCTAGCCATATGACTGCTTGCTGAAGGAGCTTCTAAACAATCATGAACAAAAACAAGTTCAAAAAGCATTCCTAACATTCCATCATCCAATCTACACTGGACAGTTATTAATAGCCACTTTAGCACTACATGTCCAACATAAATGTTTTGCCACTTTAGAAAATTACATTTATAATTAATTTGTGATAGTAACTCTGCTGTAGAGGAAACCAAGACTAAGATTCTAGTGCCTTTTTTGTTTGTTTGACCTTTGGTTAAACATTATGTTCTAGCAGTCAAGTGTCATTTTAGTGCTTCCTTGAAAAACATAACAGTGACTTTCAACTGGTAATAAAATCACATTTATTGCTCCTTCCATTTTCTTTTAAAATATGATGACATTTTCCAGTATGGTTTTTTTATTTTAGGTAGGAGAACTCCTCTTCTCTACAAAGCCTAATTCCAGATTCATAACTGGCCAAAATATGGCCAAATTAAGGCCACAATCCAACAAATCTGCTGTGCATGTGTGACTTTGAAAAGCATTTTGCATGGAAAAATTCACAAATTTATAAAATGTAAGTAAGGAAAACATTGGTGATTGCTAATCTGTTCTGTAATCTCAGGAAATATTAAGAATACTGCATTTAAATTTATCTTTATGCAATTTAGGTGGATTGCAGAACTAAGGTGAACTAAAATTTAGGTACAGTTCTGAGCTACCCTTAAAGTAAGTTTCTTGAAGAGTTCAGAAAACAGCACTCAAGTGCAGATTACTGCTTGTGATTTTTGTGTTTAATAATCACTGTACTGCTATATAAAATCCTATCCCTCAGGACATTAAACCACAGCCAGTCAACCAAGGATTTCCAACATTCAGGCCTGGAGCAACCATCAATGCTACACAATCTCTTAAGTATGGTTTGATAAATGAAAATGCCCTCCTGGCTCATATGCTCCTTCACATTCTTTTGAATGAGGATTCCGTCCTGCCTTTAATATTAGCGATGATATAACTAGCTCTGAATTTAAACGCTAATCATACCAGAGTTCGCACAAACAAGAGTTTGAACAACCAAACTGAGATGATGTGGGGGGGGGGGGGGAGTGCTCTACTGAGAAGGAATATGGAGGAAACTATGAAGTGCTTCAATCACCTAACCACCATTAAGAGCTTGATAATGTTACATCTGCACCAGGTGATGGTGAGATTGTGCATCTATACTGTATATGCATCTAAAAATCCACATGCAGCCTTCACACTTTTTCCCCACACTGATGAGTTTTCCTTTTAAGAGATGTGATGCAGCTCTAATAAACTCATCTATATACACTCAACCTATGTCAAAGTGAAAAAAATTGGATTACTAACAAAGCTTCAAACTCTCTGTGAAGTATATACAGAATAGTATATAACAGTGGTTTTCAAACTGGGGCGACGTGATGCCCCAGCCTGAAGGCCCTGGCCTCTGCCACCTTAAGGGGTGGAGACAGGGAGGAGGCAGTAACGCGATCCCCAGGATCGTATTGCTAATGGGGCTGCAGGGACTAGGATGCACTCACCAGTCCCTGCAGCAGCCATTCTGGGGTACAGAGAGTCCTGCGCGAGTATCTGCAGAGCTCCCCAGCTCATCAGAAGTGAAAGCGGAGCGACTGCACTCCACTTTCAGTTTTGCAGAAGTGGAGCACAATCGCTCCACTTTCACTTTTGACGACCTGGAAAGCCCTGCAGACGCTCGCGCAGGGCTCCCCACACCCCGGCAAGGCTGCTGCAGGAACTGGTGAGCGCTTCCCAGTCCCTACAGCCCCCCTTAGCAATGCGATTCTGGGGATCACGTTACTGCCTTCCCCCCGCCCCCACCAAGACTTACTGCGGTTCAAACTCTCCCCAAGAGTTTGAAAACTGCTGGTATATAACATAAAACAAAAATGCTTCAATCCTCTTTCATATATAAAACATCTAATATTACTAACCAATGTGCAATATATTTTAAGAAGATACCTTGCTCACTAGATCAAAGTCTCAAATGGAGTGACACAATAGGAAATGCAGAACAACAAAAAGGGAGGGAGGGAGGGAGGGAGGGAAAGAAACCAAAGGAAAAAGAGATTCTTCACAGAACCTATGAAAGTCTGAGGGAAAATGCAATACAGAACTAGTAGGGTTTTGAAAGTTTTAAATGAAGAAAGAGAAGAGGAAACATGTCTAAGATGTAGAGGATCCTAAGTACAGGGGGAGTTACCCAAATGCAATTTCATGACCATTTACATTTTTTCTCTTAGCATGAGTACATGTAAAGGTAGACCCTAAGTGAGATTTACATTTCATGCACCTGAATAAATGAGTTCTAAGTTTATGAAAGTGTGTGCTACAACCAATTTCAGCCTCTAAATGCCAAAAGACTTTGTGAAGCTATCACTACACATCTTAATGGGATTTTCTCTTTAATCACAATGAGTTAAAAAGAAATCCCCAATTGGCAAACATTCGTTCTTACCTCATTTGTTACCTGGCTTCCCCCTTACTTATAAATCTACCTGATGCGAACAACATCTAAAGCAGGGGTCTCCAAACTATGGCCCGAGGACTACATGCAGCCCACCACAAGATTTTATCAGGCCAGCAGCAACTTAAAATATTTTTTCCCCCAGCAACATGGTCAGAAAGTTAACGTGCAGTTCTGTCCGCCACACTCCTTTCCATATGGACAGTGTGGTGTTAATTTGTAAGCAGAGATGAGTTGGGGCTTAAACCTGTCTGGAAGCTGCACTTCATGACCTAGAGGCTGTTTGCGCCAGGTTAGAAGTATGGAGGCTGGCTTGGTACGCTCTGCTGTGACTGAATGGTGCTATTGCTCAGATCCACTCTGCTTCCCTACTGCCTTGCAAGTATGAAGAAAGCAGCATTGCATATCAGCAGTTCAAAGTTCAAGATGTTGTACTAGCTCCCCAAAAGAAGATCAACCATAGTGAGAAGCTTTGAGTCAAATCTTGTTCCTCTGTGCCACTCTCTTCTTTTTGGAATGTTGTGGCTTGGATTAAGCAAACTAAATGACTCGAAGGTGGGAAAGGTTGGATTTAGGTATCAGTTTGCTATCTTCCAGAGCTATCATTAATTGTGCAAGCTTCACTTAATGTCATAAGGTGAGATATGCCAAATACAGTCCTTGAAACACTCCTTTGTGCAGTCCTTGACAGACACCCAAAACAAAAGGTTTATCAAGCCCCTGGCTGGTTGTTACACATAGGCTTTCCATATTACTCAGCTGGCTGGGTTTGATATGAAATCTGATCATTTCATTTGGTGCTCCATTTCACCCATTGCTGGCCCAAATGACTTACCACCTTTCATTAAAACACACATACAAGCAGCTTTTTGTTGGAGCTGTAGCCTTGCTGAGGCTGTTACTCATTAATGGCCCTATTCCATTGAGCAGTTCAGGAATCCTTCACGAAAGGAGGAAGAGAGATGAGGGAGGGGAGGGAGATAAAGCAGTAATCAAAGCAGTTATTGGTTGAGTTCATCCTTCCCTTCCTGTGACATGGTATGATAAAAATTGTGCTAAAACTTAAGAAGCTGTGTGTGTGTGTGTGTGTGTGTGTGTGTGTGTGTGTGTGTGTGTGTGTGTGAGAGAGAGAGAGAGAGAGAGAGAGAGGGGGGGGGCTTATAATTTAACTTTGGGAAAGTCTTTGCATCTGACTATTTTTAAGTGCCATACCTGTACTGCTAAAGAAATTGACATCTAAAGATTTGATAGAACAATTCCTTTGAATCCTTACAGGGTGAAATATGGTTTAAGAGCTCATAATGTACTTTGATAACCAGAGAAGAAAGGTGTTTTACTAGTGGACAACATCATGCTACAAGGAAATGAAGGAAATCAAACTGTGAGTGACTTGCCCCTACCATTACACCTGATGGAGCCATTTACCCTCAGTTCATTCCTTCTATGAAAGCAGATAGAGGATAAATAGAAACATGTAAGTACGAGCATAAAATACATATATAATTTTAGCTCTGATCTGCAAGGCTATCCGGTCCTTATCACTTAACAAGCCTGCTTTGCAGTTTGAATAGACATTCTAAGAGAAACCTAAATAATCAATGCAAGGCAATTATGTCACCTGCTAATATTTCATCCATCCATTGGAGGCCCTACTGGGCAGGATTTTTTCTGAACATTACCCCTTATGCTCCTCCACTGGGAATAGATTACGAGACTGAAAAGAATTTTCAGGGAAATTCATTTTATTTTAGGAAGCAGGGTGAGAATGTAGGCCTCTGTGAAGGAGGAACTTCTTTTGGTTGAATGGGAGCTTGGTGCTTAAACATATAGTGGCAAAAAGGGCTTCTTACAATTCCCATCTTGTGTTCTTATTCTGCTCCAGGACTGCTCCACTTCCTGGTAAGTCAGAATGCAACAAGTACTAATGTTCTGATCTATCCTAAAAGCAACGGCTATCCAGTTCCATCTGGCCCAAACCCTTCGGTTTTCTATATAACTGCTCTGCAGAAGGAGTGGGCATTGTAAACATCTAAGGGCCAATCCTATCCAACTTTCCAGCACCGACGCAGCTGCAATGCAGACCCCAGGTAAGGAAACAACAGTCCTTTAACTTGAGACGGCCTGTGTGACTGCCCCCCTCCCCCAGCATGGTTGCATCAGCGCTGGAAAGTTGGATAGGACTGGGCCCTAAGAGACATTAAAAATGGCATTTGTGGTACCTCAGTATAGAAAGCAAATAGAATACTGAAGGTGTTCAATGTCTCAGTATCATTTGTCTCAGCATCATTTTCAGAGCTGTACTTACACTCTGCTTTTCCTAAGTGCTTAAAGCACCTCATGATCTAAGTTAGGGATGGGCAAACGACAGTTTAGGCCTTACTGGTAGATCTGCACATAAGATCTGCAAGGGTTTCTTGTCCCCCTTTTTTTTTGCAAAAGCAAAAAAGACCAACTGCTATTATCCTTGTCTCTAGTAACTCAAGAGGTAGATCTGTACTTGTACTTACAGTCATGGCTACACATGACTCATGAGATAAAGGACATAATTGGCTTTGCCCTCTCAACCACCATCATGGTTCAGCTGACAACCCCAAGAAAAGTAGACCCTGCAAGTCTGTTCATGCCTGATCTAAGTCATCCTTATAACCATCTTGTATGGCAGGCCAGTATTATTATCTCCACAAAAAAAAAGCAACTGACCTAAACAAACACTCCTGGGTTTTTGTTATAGCAATATGGAAAAAATGTATAACCTTCAGTGACCTAAGAGTTCAATCTGCATCCATGACTTAAGCTTACACTCATGCCAATCATGGGTGTAACGCTTTTCAATATTATTATTTTCATCAAGGGACTGAATTTGCAGGGGAACTTCTGCATGCAAGCACTGTAGCATCTCAAATGGCGTTCAGAGTGAGAAGTTAGATGCTGATCTAATTAGGAGCAAGATTCCATCGTCTCCCAAGCCTGATTTACTACTCAGTACAGACCCCAAAGGTCTTTGCTTCATTATCTGTGCAAAGCATATGATTTGTTCCAGTGTCCACAGCAACAAGACGGATAGCACATATGGCATTACTAGAAAACAAAAACCAATGCATACTCTAGTTATAGCAGTGAGAGAATCATAGATAGCCTAGGTTTGGCATGCTTCTTGATTAAATGCACATTTCTGCTGGCATGAGGCCATCAGCCTTGCTCAAAGCTGCATGGAATATTTTAGCCCACTAGGGGGCAAAACTTTCTAAAATGAAGATAAAGAACAGAAATCTTGTTTTTCTTGTATATTTTACATTACCAAATCTATACACCATTTTCTACACAGATATAGGTACAACAGAAACAGAAGAGAAAAGATACTCAAAAGGAGGAAGCACATTTGAAGGCAAATTTGGTAAGCTCAGGAATGAAAGCTGCTGGTAATTAAGGGGCCAGGCTTTCCAGAGGATTTTAGGCACATACTCTTGCTCATCATCTCAATACACTGAACTTGTCACAAGTTCTGAATTCTGTAGTTGCGGATTTATCCCTTGGTGGTGTTCATTACATTTTGCTAAACACATCAAGTCATGCAATATCCGTGAGTCAATTTTATAAACTATAGCGAGATTAGTATTTGCATGGCGAGCAATACTAAAAAGATTTGACTAGTTGAAGGAACCATGAGTTATGATTAAATTAATTAACAGCCTATTTAAGAACACATGATGTGTTTCAAAAGGCCTGTAACACTTGGAGATCAGTCCTTAGTTATACCTTTAAAACTCCTGGCAATCCATCTGTGAACTGCAATATTTAATATTGTAATCTTATATGTCCTTGTCTAATACACTGAAATCTGCAACTGTGTCTTTATGCGTGTGTTTTATTTTTCTATATCTTTTTGGCAAAAAATTTTTTAAAGAAAGTTCTGAACCCTTTATCCCTTAAATGAGGGATAGCCAGTGTTTTGTCATTTCAAGCTCTTTCATTCTCTCGACTGGCGGTTCCCAACTTGGGGTACATGCACCCCAGGGGTACTTGCCATGACCTTTAGGGGTACTTGAAAAAGAATTGAATAATGGCGGAGAAAGACAGGTCTGTTTTACAATGCCTTATGGGGCTGACAGCCTTGCGGGGCTAATATGAGGGGTACAAGTTCTGGAAATGGGCTAACAAGGGGTACATAAGTGACAAAATGCTGGGAACCACTGCTCTAGAGTGTGATCTAGGGGCTAAAGTGCCAAATCCCTTTATGATGACAGTTCCACAGCCCCCTGCAGATACTGAAACCCACGGGGGGGGAGGATTGCGGCACCACAGGCATCACCTGGAGGCCACACTGGGCCCTCTAGAGCTTGCACCAGTTCCCAGTGTCTTCAGAAGGCCTGACAAACCGATCTGCAAACTTCTGGTTTGCACTGTGCAGAGCTTGGCAGGGAGGTGTGCGGCTGCTCCGTCACACACATTAGAGGAAACACTGTTGCTGAGAAAAATTGCTTAGCAGTCACACCAAGCCTATGGGCTGTTAGTTGAACACCCTTTGCCTTAAATAATACCCATGCTGTTGTTCACATAATCAGGTAATTTTTTTTATAGGAAACAAAGGCAAATCCACAGCCCCTAATTAAAGTGGGCCTCTTTTCCTTGCTTTTAACTTGCTTCAGCTTTTACTTGTATCTTAAGGAATTATTCAATAGGAGAGGGAAACTGACAACAGTAATTTATCTCAGCAACAGATAGTCTCAACACACCCCGAGGAAAGGAAAGCGCATAATAGAACTGCAGGAAGAGTAGTCAAAAAATGGAACTCACATGGAAATAGAAAGAAAAAGATGTACAGAAGACAGATGCCAGAATCAGAGGATACCATATACACAGCTACATCATCATTTTTTAAAAACATTTTAAGGGCTTTTTTGTTGTTCTTGTTTGCTACGAAATATTAAAATGCAAAACATCTTGTTTTGTTCTCAGAGGTTTCTACGGACATCTTTCAGTGATTTCTCTCACACACATACATACACATTTAAAATATGCATAATTATGGGTGGATTTTGCTCCCCATAACTAGAATAAACTCTCTTTACTCTTTTTCTCTCGAACTACCTAGAAAAACAGATGAAAATCCTCCAGGAAACTGTGCTACACATTTCAAGTAATCTTTAGAGTTCATGTGCTTTGGGCCTGTAGTGTAGTCTTTTCACTAAGCCCCTTTTTCCTAGGCAGCCAATTTTCCTTCTTAACTTGATACCACAGACAAAACCATAGCTCACTCTACTTACAGCATATTTTCTGCAAGAAATCGGCTGGGCCCCCTCAATTTTAGTTCACCATTTTGCACATTTAGGAAGTGGTCCAGGTTGCAGCATAACGAGAGTTCAACAAGGATTTCATTACTGACTTCAAGAAGACGGGAGCAAGATTGTTACAGCATTATCTCAGAGCAGCCCCCCTACTGACAATAACCAACATCTTTATAATGAGCTCCCCTATACAGGCAGCACTCTCCCATTATCTATGCCTTTTAAACTATTGTCCTTTAGTTCTACTCCAAGCAAATCAAATGTGATGACACTAACGGTTCTCTCTTATGAAATTACATTATTTGTATGTAAACTATACAGTGACAAGGACAATTACCTTCAGAGATTTGAATAAACAGTGCAACTACATGTTCCATTTAACAAATCAACCACTACAAAAATGAAAGTGAACCCTATAGAAGACCCAGAAAAAGCTGTAGAAAAAGACATTAGTTTCAAATGGATCTAAGATAATAAGATCAGGACATGGAAGTAGCTTCATATTGAAATAATAATAAATAATAAACTTTATTTATATCCCGGCCTTCTCCCTAAAGGGACCCAGGGTGGCTAATGAAATGAAATGTTAACATAAGAGATACGGCATCTTTGCCATTGTAAAAAAATATTAGTGTTAATAATCACACATATAAAAATTTTAATAAATGATCCGCTTTTTGTTTCTCTCTAGTCTGTTGTCCAAAGAATCCTTTCAGACAAATGTCTCTTTTTACATCTAGGAAAGTAAGGCTGGTAACCTTACCAAGACCATAAAGAGAACTCATGGCAAGGATCTGAACCCATGTCAATTCTTTAAGACCAGTCAGCTCGCATGCTAGCAACTGTACTACAGTGGCCTACTCAGCTCCTACTACATGGATTGCACCATTAGATCCTACAGATTATTAGAATTTAGGAGAATCTAACCTTTTCCTTGATGGGCCTTCTTCAAAATCTGATGAACTAATATCATTGCTAGTTGAGGACACCTGTGATGCATCATCCTTCTCATTCTCTAGCTGTTCAGATCCTGGTCGTAGTCCTTTAGACTGGCCACTGCTAAGGAGTCCTGTAAATTAAGACAGACAAAAACGGTTGAAGGTGAACACCCAGCCTGCAAACAACTACAGGACTAGCAGTAAATTCATTGCAATAACATTAAAAATTCTTTCCTTTTGCTGCTGAAGTCATAATTGTAGGAAATTATCCTATCCTAGCAGTTCAAGTAATACTGATTGGTGAATAACTGTATTACTAAGGTATACTACTGCATACTTATATATCACTTTTCTTAGATGCTTACTACATTTCACATATTTTATCTCAGTAATCCTTTCAGCAACTCTTCCAACAACTGTTCCCTAATAGAATACAGGCTGAGACAAAGTGGTTTGCTGATGGGTAGAAAAGAGGTGGCAAAGCCTCAGATATGTGCTCAGAACAAAGGGTGTTTATTGTCAATAGGCATTCATGCAATGTGTTTTGCCCTCACCTTTCCTCAGGGTCACTAAGAGACCAGCCCTTACCTGAGCTGGGTGATGCAGGCGCACCACTTCCACTGGCTCTGACTCCTGTAAAGCAGTCAGCGCCAGTCGTAAAAGGCACTTCCAACAGCTTGCTCAGTAGTGTGCTACTGTGGACACTGCTGGGAAGGCAAGAGCCTTCCATCTGGCATCAGCAGATCCAGAGCTGCCTGCTGCCAAAGGTAAGTTGGAAAGGGAGAAAAGAGGGGTGGAAGAAGGCAGAATGGGAACAGGAGAGGGTGAAATAGCGAGTGATGGAGTGGGGGACAGCAGAACAGGGAAGCAACAGGGTGGGGGGTGGTCAGATTGTGTCTGGGAAAGGGGTAGTTTCAGCAACAACTATCAAATCCTAACTCCCTACCTAGATCTAATCCTGCAGCGTGGGTCCATGCAGACCTGCACAAGCTATTTTGCTAGCGCAGGTCTGAGCAGACCCATCCCCCAGGCCACAGAGGCTTACCCCCAGGTAAGAGAACAATTGGTTCCTTACCAAGAGGAGACCTCTGCAAATGCCCTGTGCAGGATGCAGCAGTAGCCATTTTGGCACCACTGCATCAGTGGGGGGGGGGGATAGAAGAGAATACTCTTAGAGCCCAATTTGTTAATACTAAAACATTGATTCCACCACTGTGGAGTCCTTAAAAAGACACACTACCTCCTGAAGGCTACTAGCATCTAATAAGTTCATGACAGAGATTTGGAGTCTCTCTTGTTCATGGTTTGTCCTCTAAGAGTCAAACTAGATGTGACAACTTATATTTCTTTTTTAATTAGCCCCCAAATAACAGGGTACAAAAATTACATAGGCCCCAAGTACAATGAAGCATACTGTAGATTTGTTAGGTGACAACAGTCATGACTTGAATTAAACATTACAGAACAAGGTTAAAATCTGCACTTTTTTCCTACTTTCTCATACAGAAGAAACAAATTAAGATTTGACCCAAGACTTGAATGAAATGCTTAATATTTAACAAAGAATGTTTAAAGATAAAATTTCCATATGAATTTCAGTCGCATCTTGGAGATTTCTCTGTTCTCCATGGCTTCAAAGTATTCTTCAATATAATTTTAAAGATTGGTGACTGTATATACAAACATATACCAGAGATTATCCCTACACATTGTAATTATTAATTGTTCTGCCTTCTTCCATTCCCTGCCTCTAGGCTTAGGACGCCACAGTATCTGAAGTAACAATGGAAAACAACTGCCATCAGCTCATACATGGTTGAGCTAGCTTTGCATAGTTCAATCATCTTTATCATCTTGTCAGAAGGTGAGGAGGATTTTACCTCACACTCCCTGCTGTAGGAACCGGGGAGGCAAGAAACAGCAGGCAAGATAGTCTGCTGAAACTGGGAGGGGGGGGGATGAGAAAAGGTCCTTCCCTGAGTTCTCGGTGGGGGGTTTAGCAGAGCTGAACCGACTCCGTCCGGCTTGGCCAAAAGGCTAGGCCAGTCTGGGGAGTCCATGCAGCCCCTCCCCTCAGGAGGAACAAAAGACTCTGGCCTGCCTACCTGAGAGGGAGGAGCTACCCACTTGTAAGGACTAAGACGGACATGAAAATCCCACTGGAGAAGATATAATAAAAAGTGGTAGAATTGGTGAAAAAAAAAATTATTGAGCCAATGTCAATGCTCTAAATGGTGCAATTTAGATTACCTCACAACTACATGTAGTCATAATGGTATCAGGCACTCAAACCTTAGCAGCCCCAAGTGAGACTGGGGATTACCTTAACTCTGAGGTGCACATACTAGAGTTCTCCGATAGTACATGGCATCTACCAAGCAAAATCCTCAATATACTTTGTCACCTACCCATGTTTCACAAAATGATACTAGCTTCCTTGGGGAAGAGGCAACATTGCAACACTGAAAGTTCTTCTTGCCCATGCTGAACTGTGATGTCATCCTGTTGAGCAACATGGTTAAGTTCCTTTGAAAGTGAGCGAGACAACACCAAAATATAGTCTTGCTCACTTCAGGAAGCCAAAGAAAGCCCAGTTCATCAGGTGAATGAATGGGATAACCACAAAGAGAAATCATTTACAGCTAGACTACCATAAACCAACTGTCTGTAGCACTTCCTTCACAGGCAACCTTCCTTCTGTTTTCAGCACAAGCATTTGTTATTTTTCAGGGTTTTGCCAAGTAGCATTTAACCACAAATCACAAACAACCCTGACGGTAAGCAGGCCTGAAAGCTAAACCACTATCCACTGAGGAAGATGGGGGAAGGATGAATGCTTCCCACTTTGCCACTTCCAATCAACTCAATGCTAAATTTTCAATTCTGAGAAAGCAGTGTTTCTTATTTTGCTCAGATATTTTAGAACTTTGGACTGCAGTCTAGCAGACAACCTGAATCAAGGGCTCCATCCCACCACTTCCCTGTCCCTCAAAGTCTATACTTAAGTCATTCATTTTAGACGCCAGTACACTACAGTTCTTTTTGAGTCAAAAGCTTGTACATATTGGCTACAACATCTGTGCTGGGTTTTTTTTAAAACATTTTTTTAAAAGTCTAAAAACAGAAGCATACATTTCCCCTTTTAATAAAAATAAAAAAGATTATATTCTAGGTTAGTTCTCTTTTCCACCAGAGCTGCAAAGCAAAAATAAAAAACCAAACAGAAACCACTGTTTTGATTTGTTCCTACTAATCAGACTATGAGGTAGATTTAAAGCACAAAACAAATTATCATGAAGACTCCCCCCTTTCATTTAAACTCCTCTTGCTAAACCTTTTTTTTTAAAAAAAAAAGATAATCACAGCCACAAACGCTTTCACTGCAACCCATTATACCAATTCTCTTTTCATGGAACTGAAAACTATTCACAATTATCTCAGTGATTCTGAAAAGTCATTCTATCTTGCGGAAAATATTCCACACAAACTTTAGGTTAAATCCTTATTATTTCCTTATGCATTTGTTTAAAGGCTGTTGATTAAATTTACAGTTTGCAACTCCAGGGAACTCAAAATTAAGCATATAATTGAGGCCCTCTAGTTAGTTAGGTAACCATTATGACAGAACTATGCTTATTTTTTTCAAAAGTAATATTTGTTCTGGAGAACTGCCACACTGAAAACCCAGTTATGGGAAGTGTGCCCTTTTGGTTGTCAGCTCACTTGTATTTGGAAAACAAGTTCTCTCCCTGCTCCAAATCCCTAGCCTCACTAAGCTAAACAATTTATCTCTTTGAAACAGAAGAGAATATATACAGTATTCCTCTCGAAAAAGTAAATTAGTGTCTTTACTATGCTTTGCTCTATGTCTTCCAAGGTTTCAGTGGAACCAAAATGATACTGGAGGTTTTACTTGTAAAATGAAAACGCCTTGCTCTGGGGTTATTATACTGTATTGCCAAAGGCAACACAGATATCTCATTTACTCTGTCTCTAGATGAATTTTGTAACTTGAATGCCTCAGCATTACCTAACCATAATCTAATTAACATGGTGCCTGAAGGGCAGGGCTGAGCAGCAAGCAGGGCTGGACCCAGATCTTGCAAAAGCTGAGACACTGAGCAAGCACATCTACATGCTTTGCTGTAGAGTACCTGCACTGCAAGACAAACATGCCGCAGGTTCATGCCTACCATCTCCAGATTGGGCTGAGAATTGCTGTCTCTGAAACTTCCAAGAGCTACTGTTAGTCCGTATTGACAATACTAAGCTAAAAGAATCAAAGGTCTGACTTGGTATAAGGGAGCTTCTGATGTTCCACAGTAGGTCCTTGCACTCCTGAAAAGTTGCCCCTGAGAAAATGTAGATGAGGTGGTGGGAATATGGCAAGAAAAAAAAACACAGGTAAAAAAAAAAGAACAGGGGAAAAAAAGAACTTCCTTACCCTACAGCAGCCATTTTCAACCACTGTGCTGTGGCACACTGGTGTGCCACGAGTGGTCCACAGGTGTGCCACCGGAATTTGAGGGAAGGTCATTTATTATTAGGGCCAATAGGGATGTGAGGTCACCACTGGCAGCATGGTGTGCCTTGTCAATTGTCAAAAACCTGATGGTGTGCCTTGAAAATTTTGGTTCCTTGTCAGTGTGCCATGAGATGAAAAAGGTTGAAAATTGCTGCCCTACAGTCTGCCACACCCCATCCCATGCTGTTTCCAAGAGTCATCAATAAGCAAGAAAAGGTTTTTCAGTGGCACAAGTGGCTGCTGTACTAAGTAGATGCCTCACACAAGATTTGGATCCAAATACATGCATTTTTATCATTTCCTTTGAACATCAAGCCTGAAGAAGACTTTTTGTGATGAAAACAGTAGTGACATATATGTTGCATATATGCAACAGGGATCAAATGGGTACACCAGTGGGCTGGGCAGAAATGGGTAAAAGAACATTTTTTCCCTTTCCTGCTATCCAGAGCCCCCTTCCCTCTGATTAATAGAAATAAAGCACTCAGGTTTGGAGTTGTTTTTCAGGTCCAAAACTGAGCCCATTAGCTCTATATAGCACAGTAGAGGAAACTACAAGGGAAAGCTTTATTTTGTATTATCTGTTTAAATCTATGCTTCTTTTGCTAAAATATGGATGCATAAAGGAATTGATAAAGGTTTCAGGAGGGGAGAAGAAAAAAGGTGCCCGTTTTCTTTCCCCTGGAACATTCTGCCTCCCAAGAACTTCAAACTGGGCTCCTGTTCAAGGCTGGTTGAACACTAGCCTGTTGGACCCAGTGCCCAAGTTACTAAGCTTAAGTCACAAGTCAAGTTGCACGTCACAGCACACGTTTGTTACGACCTGACTTGAAAACATTTCAAGCAGTGATGTGTAGTCAGGGGTGGAAGAAGAGGCACAGCCTCACCTAGCCCAGCAAAGGGGGAAAAGAGGAAAGGACCCAACAAGTTTAAAAAAACAACAAAAAAAACCTTTCCCTCTTCCAAAGCTGCTCTGTTTTGCTCCACCTTCAGCTCAGTCCATTTAAAGGAACACACACACACAAAATATGGAGGGGAGCTGCCAATCAATCTCTTCAGTCCCTATGGTGACTGGCAAGGGACAAAACAGACAGGGACTCCAGTCCAAGTAAAGCCAGCAGGGAAAGCTACTTGTGTTGTCATCAGAGGCAACAGGCAGAGCTGTGTCTCAGCTCACAGTCGAAGAAAATGAAGAAAGACAGCATGCCTGCACAAAAGCACCCAGTTTCAGTAAAGCCAGTACAGGAGGCATGCTTTCCTTCTACAGCACTGAGACTGTGCCAGTGCCACTCTGTCACCATGTGCTTAATACAAATGGGGGGGGGGGACACATGATCCTGCAGGGAGAGCTCTGTAATAGGTTGAAAGGGGTAAGTCATACTTTGGTTTTGCTTCCCAATGCCTTCAGTCTGAGACAGAAGGCATTTCAATGGATGACACCTGGCTGGCAACACTGAGACAGAGAGGCTGATAACACCCAGAGAGAAAGAGAGAGAGAGAGAGAGAGAGAGATAATTTTAAAAGGGAGATAAAAATCTGTAGAAAGCAGTAAGATGGAGCATGTGCAGACTAAGGGAGGGAGGAGGAGAGAGAGCAAACATGCTGTGTTTTACTGGGCACTGGCAATTGGTAAAGAGACTCTGTGCACATCTCTGATTGTGCATTGCCTGGCTGGCAAAGAGAGCCTGACCTCTTTGGTGGGGGGAGTGGAGAGAGAGAGAGAATTTGAAAAAGGAGGTAGGATCTGTAGAAAGGAGTAAGATAGAGAACAAGCAGAGTGCAGACCGAGGGGGGGGACATGTTGATGGTGGCACCATTACATCTCTTCCGGGTCACTAGACTCATGTGCTATGCCTGACTAGTCCAGAACATACCGCAGATCTCTGATTTCAAGTTCTTCAAGTTGTGAGTCTCAGTCATTTTGAGTCACGAGTTCTTGAACAAAAATGTACAGAAAAGGGGAAGATGCTGGTAGGGTGTGTAAGTATGAAAGAACAGTCACACACTGAAGAGAGTCAGGACTTGAATCATTACAAGTTCTGACATTTTTTCAAGTCACTGGCCCTGAGTTGCAAGCTGAGTCAGGGTTTTTGTGTGACTCAAGTTGAGTCAACACAAGTTGAATGCCCATCCCTGGTTAAACTTTTTTTTTTTAAAGTTGTGTTTTTTTAAAGAACAACAACAACAAAAAGAAACAACTGAAAAAGGAAGGAAACTTTCCTCATATTCACAGACACAGCAGAGAATGCTGGACTTGTTACAAAGCACAAGCAACAGAAACAACCATTTCATCCAAAAAGGGGGAAAAATAGTGTCTCACCCTTCAAAGAAAGGATGGTCCAAAATAGCACACTGCTATACAGTTGTGAGGTGAAAAGTATCCTGCCATATATTCTTTTTCTTCTCATTTTCCCCTCATATACATCTGCAATTTTTAAAAAATGTTCTCGCGTCTAGTTGCCAAACCCTACTGAGAGTAGATGATGTCCTCTTATCTTGGGTTTACTTTCTTTTAAAAGTCTATCCTACATTTTTCTCTAAAAGGAGACATTCCTCACGGCTACCATAAATATCAAAGTACAGCCTAAATTACTAAAAACCATTATCAAATCAAGCAGAAAATAGAGCTTTCATCATCCCTCCTGAAATGATACAGAGTGGGGCTCTCTAGGAAATTTAATTGGGAGTTGACAGCTCAGTTATGACAAGAGGACACCTAAGACTTTTAACAGCTGCATGGAGAAATCATGTCCGCATCTCCTGACCTGTCTGTCACACAGTTGCAAAGAAAGAAGACTGTGATGAAATTATCCAATTCCTACTTTTGCAGCCTAAAGTGGTAAGATCTAGGAAGAGCTCTATCACTCAGTTCTACCAAATGAATTGGACTAAGTGCAACTATTTAATTAAATAATTTAAATTTGTCTTTTCCAATTAGAAATAATCTAATCTCTCTCTCTCTCTCTCCCTCTCTCTCTCTCTCACACACACACACACACACACACACAAAGACTAGTAAGGCTCTATTACAAATATATGTAAAGAGCAGTTTTCACAATTTTAATTAAAAATGGCCCTCTTTTCAATAGACAAAAGGACAAGATTTATGCAGTAAGCACTGAGATATTTTGAATCGTAAGAGATAATGGTATGGCATGAGACGAGAGGGATTTTGAAACAAGTAAGGGGGGAGAATGAGCTCTACTGCTAACAGTAGGCCTTTGGGCCCTTCATCAGTGGAACAATCTGACAAAGGAACACAATGAGATAGCGTTCAAAATAATAGCTAAAAGAAGTTCCCTTGAGAAAGGCATTGCTTTCCCCTCTAGAAAAGGCTTACAGAAAATCACTTTTTATATCCATCAGATGGCACTGAGAATGCAGGGTTTCTATTCTCTCTTAGAGAAAGAAACATGGTGATGATTTCTGCACACTTCAATCCATCACACTAGATGGGATAGGAAGAGGAAAATAGATGCAACAATATTTTCAGCTCAGTTCTCTAGCACAAACAGGCAAGACCTACTGCTATGTAGTATTTATACTGACCAGCACATATGACAACCAAATACTGTTAAACAACTTAAATGATTGTATCCCAGAGAAAAATCTTGTCCTTCACTGGCTAGACAAACTACAGCTCTTCTGCAGAGTTTAACTGCAGTAATATATTAACATGGCAATACTTTGCCAGGCTGTTCAGTCCTACTGAGTTCAATAGGACTTATTCCCAGGTAAATGTATGTAGGATTACAGCGTAAACATTTTATTGTTTTTCCAAAGTGTACATTTTCAGATCATAGCCAAACGTGGTTTTAAGTAATGGTTTTTGCACACATTCCAACCAGATCCCTCAACTTTAAGAGGTTGTATTTGGAAAATATTTTTTAGTACAGGCTACACTTGTAGAAAGAAATTAGTTTAACCTAGCTATAATGTTAACAAATACCTGCTACAACATTGGTCAGTAGCTAGGTTTGCCAGAAGGGTTAGAACCAAGGTCCTAATTATCATTACCATCACAAAATTGTAGTGCTACCAAAGCAGGTGTTTTTCCCATCACCCTCCAGGTTGGCAACAACAGAGGGGAAGCCACTCCTTTAGGAAATGGGTTGATCCAGGGCCTGCTAGCTGCTGTCATCTGTCAACTCTAACACCATGAATTAAACTCCAACTAATTACTTAAGCTAGGGGTCATGTTATACTTTTTATGAATACAAAAGTGTACAATATTTTTTTCGTAAAGTGATAATAAAATCCTTTGGAAAACACAAAACATTACAGAGTTCTTAAACTTTTCTACCCCTTCTCAATTATAGCCATGTTTTCCTATTTTCCAGTCACGTGACCTTTATCTCTTTTCATCTCCCAGTCTAACCTACCTCACAGGCTTGCTGTGAGAATAAAATGGGGGCAGGGAGGGGGAAGAATCAATGCCTACCCTAAATTCTTGTAAAAAGGGGAAGATACAAATGCAATACGTAAAAAAAAGTAACTTGGTATAAATATCTGCATCTATTTGGAAAAATATTCAACATTTTTAAAAATCTCAAATAACAAGCATGGAAAACCAGATATAGGGTTTCAGCTTTCTATATATACTTCTGGGTATGAGAACATGTGCACACATATAAATCACAGATGAATTTCCAGAAAGGTAGAAGAGCATCTTTCCAAATTACAACTGCCAGGATCTGCTGGAGAATCACAAGTATTTCAGAACTTTGATACCTCCTTTTTTGTTAGGCATTAGACAGTAAGTCATTGGTATTTAAGAGGTGAACTCATGTGATGCACTGGAAAACTTATGTCAAAGATCTCACTGAATGCTCTTCAGTGTGATCTGGTACATTCTGTGTGCACCCTTTATCTCCTTTATATAATGAATTGCACGAATGAACTCAGCTGACAACACCACATTGGGCTGCTCCTTGTAACCACCACAAGTAACCATTGGCCTTATCATATGACAAGCCACTGGACATTAAACTGATACTCCTAGCATGCATATGCTCTTCTGCTGTTGTCAAGCCAAAAAGTGTTAGGCCTCAGCTTTTACAGTCTCTGTGAATGAACAGAAGAGATTTTAAATATGTAGATACACATCGTTACTATGGAAGTTAAGCATGCATGACATTACAGCGCAAGCTGATTTTGTCAAACTGTCAAAAGAAAGAAGTCACCAAAATGGAATTGGTTTAATCATGTGGTTTAAGGAAAGCAGCTTTGTCCCTCTGATTACATACATCCTGGTCCAAAATTGTTACACAGTCAAGCAACCAAATATGTTATTCCATTTTATGTTACTTTGGTATATTGAATACTGATAGATAAATCTGATAAAACTATTGCTATTTTGTCTCAGTAAAACAGATCAAACATTTGTTTAATTGTTTAAGGCCCACTTCACTTGAAATGACCACCACTTATTGGCTTCTCCCCTCAGCAGTTGTTTCTCCAGATCCAAACAACAACTCTGAGAGGTAGGCTAGGCCAAGTGCATGCAACTGTCCCAAGGTGACCCAGTGAATGGGTCTGAGAGGGCAATGAACTTTGACATTCACAGCCAAAGCCCAAGTGCAACATCACACTGACAATCAATCAAATAAAATATGAGGTCAAGAGGAAGGGAGAAAATGGACTACAGGCATCAGCAGATCAAGAGATGTCACTTTTGCATAATATTTTTTATTTTATTTTTATTTTTCACATTTTTATACCACCTTTCCTCCAAGGAGCTCAGGGCGGTGTACACATCTGCTCCCCTCCTTTTGCCCTCACAACAACCCTGTGAGGTAGGTGAGGCTGAGAGAAAGTGACTGGCCCAAGGTCACCCAGGAAGCTTTGTGGTTGAGGTGGGATTCAAACCTGGATCTTCCAGGTCTAAGTTCACCTCCCAAACCATTGCCTGGAGCTGTTCAAGCATTGCAGCTAGGGCAGCAACTCTAGCCTTGGAATAAAATTAGAACTTGTAGCACCTGCACACACAAATTAAAAAATATACACATCACTTTGGGGCTAGAAAGGGTTTTTGATTGCCTTGAGTAATTCTAAAAACTTCAGAAGGTCTCTATGGTATCCGTACTGTTCACCTTCTGACTAGCAGCTACAATGCAGCTTCTAAAGGAACTGTTTGGTCCAAATTATTTTTTGTTTGCTGCATCAGAATTTTCTTGGCTGTTTAAAATTTGTGTGAGAGTGGCAGTTTTATATTCAAGTAAGCAGTTTTAAAACGTTGATATTTTGTACTGTTAAGTACTCAAGGGTCTCTGGTGGAAAGTGAGGATATACAATGTTCTAAAAAAAAAAAAAGAGATAAGACACAAAGGAATTCAAACTTGATAAGCTAACCTAATGTCTTAGCCATGGTTCTCTGTATATGAAGAATGCCTATGAAAATATACTCCACTGCTCAAGTTTCTCATACATTTCCACAATGGCAGAAGAGTTTCCCTATAGCTTCTTTCCATGTCAATGAAAGAATTGCATAACTGACCTTGTCCACATGTCTCCTTTAAGTACCTATTGCTTGTGCAGTATGAAGAGAAACCAAAAGAAAGCAGCTTCTACACCACTGTGGTAATGTTTTGATTCTCCCTCCCACTCACATGAAGAAGAATGGAAGAGGTAAGGAAATACTGTTTCTAATACTAGGTAAAATAACCTGAAACAAAACAAAGGCAATTCTTTCTATCCAGCTACAGTGCACAAATGCAGAGCTTGGTTAGACTACATTTGTACTGGAATAGTTAGGAAGTGTTTAAAAGTTCAGCCCCTCCCCTATAATCCGCTGTAGAGTAATGACATTCTAAAACATAATTTGTGGTGCACACTGCAAGATAAAGTAACACAAACATCTTAGAAAGCTTTGAAAGCATCCTAGGCAGCCAGGACGGTGTAGTGGTTCAGAAGTTGGCCTTAGACCTGGAAGATCCACATTGAAATCCTTGATCAGCTATGAAACTTCCTAGGTGACCTCACTCCCTCACTGCCTCACCTACCTTACAGGGTCATTGTGAGGTCAAAAGGAGGGAAGGAACTAGGCACACCATCCTGAGCTCCTTGGAGGAAGGGTGGTATAAAAAATGTAAAAAATAAATTTAAGAAGTCACAGCCAACAGGGGTGCTGCACTTATTCCCCTAAAGAGGAAGCAGAAATCCACTTTGGGAGGCATTTTCAAATAAAACTGTGTTTCTTCAGAGCCCAACATGTTACCTCCTCAGCACCCCTGAAGACCACAGTGATCAGCTAAAAGACCTCCTGCAACAGAAATTGAGATCTTCTGCAAAAGATCTCAGTAGGGATTAAATTTATAGTGCTGTATACAATTCTTTGCCAAGGCTGTGCAGAATGCTGGAAAGTACTAAGTAGTGTCAATTTAGCCCAGCAGGCATAGCATGCAGTACCAGTTCAAGGAAAGGCATGTGGGCATCAAATGAATGAGGCCAATCTCATGCACTCAAAAAAGGACGCACAGTTCAATTTCACACACTAAAGAATCAAAACAGTAAGATGATCGTGTTTGCATTTCACATCTTGACAGTACTCTTTGGCCCATCTAATCTGAAGTCATCTCATTGAAAGTGGCTATCCTGGAATTAGTGACAAAGAGCCAGAGAGGAAAAATGTGAACACAAAACTAGCCAATTCCAGTTTTAAAACGAACAAAGATGTGCAGGGAAAACTGAGAAGCCTGAAATTCTCTAAACACACAAGCATGGCTACATGAATGTTGGTGCATACTCAGAGAGCTCAAAAATCCAACTATGAAAAGCAAAAGTAGTGGCATATTTCCAGTTGTGCAACCTCATTTGCTATTCTAATGCATGTCATTCAGAATAGCCCTTCATGGCTTTTGCCTGAAGCACGGGCACCCCTCCAGACAGACTCAAGAAATATTTTTTTTCCAATGTGACACATGCTCTGAAGAGCCCTCTTACAGCAGTAACACATGACCCAGTAATGGGGTGCTGACCCTTCAGTAGAAGCATTATCTGACAACAGATTTAATCCTCTGCTAAGCACAGCAATTCAAAACAAAACCTCCAAACTCCCTCCACCCATAAAGCCTTATCCACATAAATTCTACATCCATGGAGGCTCTGTTTAGCTTCTTAGGAGAGTACCTTAGTAAGTGCCTGTGGAACTGGGATTTTTTTACCTGTATAAACCATTAAATAATCTGCTAACAAAATGCATAAACCACAAATTCAATGGGAAATTCAGCAGTTGGTGGATCAAACAAAAGCTTAATGAAAAACATATGCACACCCTATAGCTTTTAAAAGGAAAACTTTGTGTTTCCTTGATGAATCCATTTATTTTCTCTATATATCTTAAGAAGATTTTCACATTTTAACTCCTGTTTTTCTTAATTCCAGAAGAAAGGGATAATCTTTACACCTGAAATTGATATTTCCCCATAGCAATAAGATTTTGTTTCCCTATCAGAGTTTATTATTTCATCAAGGTATTCAGGCAGTCTAGTCTGTACATCTTGGGCTTGGCTGAGTTCTGGTCAGGCAGAGTACACTTGTTAGTCATCATTTGTTCAATAAGCCCTAGCATCGGGTTCAGACACACTGTGAGGGCCAGAAGAACAAGGCATCAACATGGAAAATAAACAGCATACATCAAGCAGAAAAAAAAGACTATTGCTTTATAGTGAGACTATCCAGGAAAACAAATTTCTCATGGACACAATCCAATGCGGGAGGGGGGGGAATGCACAACTCAGGCTTTACCCCTCCCTCCAGTACTGCTGGAAGAAGAGTGGGCTGCCACTGCCCTAGTCCTCTTCCTGAAGAGGATCAGCATCTTCAGGGCAGGCTGGCCCTGATCCGTACTAAACATCTAGGTGTATCTGCTGTCTAACCAAAGTGATAGCAACATGTTTTTAAGAACAGCACCTTTTTTATACGGTAAGATATGAAATATGACCTCATGAATATAATCCAGAGATACTGATGTTCTATGTTTTCAATTTCACAGCTGTGTTCTTTGCCTATAGCAACATTAAATAGAAAGCTATTTCCCATGAGAATGGAATTCTCTTTTACAAAGAGACTTCTGAAAAACTGATTATCATGATCCCAAATCCTAGACTTACTAAAATTTTCGCTGGAATAGTAACATTCAAAATTATAGTGCAGGTTTCCTTTGGGTCTGCTGATGTGTTATCCTGTTTCCCAGAGTTAGAAAGGCCCCCACTGAATGCTACAAAGGGTTTCCTGACAGCGCACAGAAATATCCTCTTTTGATTTTAATGTTCCCACATGGCAGAAGAGAAACAAAATGAACAAAGGCACATTGAAGTAACAGGATATCGGTCATTCTATACCCTGTGAATATCCAGAAGCAATATAGCAAATATCTACTAGAACAAATATATAGCTCAGCTAACTCATCTGCTTACTAACAGCCCAATCCTGTGCTGCCTGGTGTACAAGGATGCAGCAGCGCTGAAATGGCTGCCTTTGCATCCTATGGTTGTTTAGGTAGCCATAGGTGGCTTCCGATGCTTCCTTAGGGGAACATTCGCCCCCCCCTTCCTAAGGGATGTAAGGGAAGTGGTCCCGCAATGGGTCCACCCAATGGTGCGACAGCTAAACAAAGAAACCCCATGTCAGACTAGGAGGCCCGATGTGGGGTTTTGGATCTGGCAGAGCTAAGCTCTACCAGTCCTGCCCTCCTCCCGCCCCACTCCTTCACCCGCCCTCCTGCGAAACGCCTCCCTCCACACCTCCACTCACCACTCTACTGCCTGATATTTTGCACAGAGCACCAGGTGGCAGCCAGCTGGCCTCTAACCAGTGCCAGCCAATCCAAGCCTTCTCTGGCACTGGACCGGCGCTAACTGCTGCAAGCATGCCTTATGGCATGTTTGCGACAGTGCACGCTGGCATTGAGCCAGCACATGGTGTTCAGGATTGGACCCTAAATCCTATCCTTTCTAACAACTAGAGCTGGCAAAAGTGCATTGGCTTGGTTCAGACATAATGTCAAACCATGGTCTGTGCAAACAAGCATCATAGCAACAATCTCTCTCAGTGCTCAAATTATGGGGGCAGAGCAGACAGCCCCTTTATCTTTTGCAATGGGCTCTTTAACTGCTGTTTCCAGAACACTACAGTGGGGATTATTTGCTTATTTGCAAATAATTTGCAAATTTGATTATTTGCCGCCTTGGGTGCCCTTCGGGGAGAAAGGCGGAATACAAATCAAATAAATATTTGGTGACAAATGGGGCAGTAAGACTGGGGTGTGTGGGTTTTATTAAGAGCCCCTAGCTTCCACCTCAAAGTCCAAGCACTACTGTCACCTCCCCTTGCACCCTCTGATTCAAAAGTTACTTTCTTTGTCACTTAAACTGCACTTTGCCATTCAAAAGTGAACCAACCCAGTGGCAATTCCATGGGAACTACTGTCCGTACAAACTTATTTAAACAAAACATACAAATGTGTAATCTGTTTCTACTACTCATCTTAAAAGCAGAAATTACTTCTTAGTAAATAGGTCTATAAAAGTGCTTTTAAAGTGACTCATCAAACTCACCCTAGAAACAGCTGTTCAGACTATGAACTACCTAGAAATCATCATGCTGACCCATCATATCATGTACCATTAACTTTAAAAGTTACAGCTTAACTTTTGAGGACTACAAGTTAGGCTGAATACATTTGGCAAAGCACTAAATTTGGTAATGGCGCATAATTCCGTTTCCTGCATTTCTTAAGCTAGGTAACACTCTCTGCCCCCCGCCCCCCACACACAATCTCTACTGAAATCTCATAAACCAAAAGGGATGGTCATGGAAAGGGGAACTACAATTGCAGAGCAAGTCCTTTACGTGACTACAATTGTGCAAAACTAGCAAATCTAAATATACTTTATTTGCATAGTTTGTATGCGCTGGACAGTTGAGCTTTCTTTGGCACAAAACTTAGGTTTCTAAGATATAGGAGTCAGACTTTATCACAATGCAGAATATGCACCCCCTTGCTGCCAGTTATAATTTAAATTTCTGGAGTTTGTCCAAATTGGCACACTGATTATGCCAATGCAGGGGAGGGCACCAGGATGCAGGTCTCTTGTTACCTGGTGTGCTCCCTGGGGCATTTGGTGGGCTGCTGTGAGATAAAGGAAGCAGGACTACATGGGCCTATGGCCTGATCCAGCGGGGCTGTTCTCATGTTCTTAATCAATAGATTTTACCAACCCATTACACTTCTCTGCAAAAAACAAACACGTGAAAGAAATAAAAATATTTAAATAGGCCGGTTTACATTTTTTATTGCTCATTTCTTCCAAGGTAGAATAGAAAACCTCAGTAGCAGAGCGGGGGGAGGGGGGGATAGAGCTTTAAGTGCTGCAAGGCTCCAAAGCTTTGCTGTGTAGAGTTGCTCCCTCTTGGAGCCTGGCCAGAGGCAAAATCAATGCGCAGGACAAGTCTCCACATTGCTTTTGTTCCTTGGAATGGCCCAGAGAGCAAAGGGGAGGGGCAACTTACATGGCAAGTTTCTGAGCTGTGTAGCACTTACAAATCTGCCCCCCTCTGGTTTCGCTACTGGAGGAACCCCCCCCCCACACACACAAAATTATAATTTACTCATCAGACTAAACCATGCAAAACTAACCAAGTTATGCAAAATAAGTAAATCTGCACAGATTTTGATAGCTTGTGAAATCTGGAGAAAAAATAGATTTTTTGTTTCAAGTCAAGTCAAGTGCTCGCTTCAGCAGCACATATACTAAAAAATTTTGTTTCACTGGTGGCAGAATTTAGAGTTTTGGATGTACTTCCTTTTGTGCTAGCTGTTCCAAGAATGAAAACTGGATTAACTCGTTTTCCCACTGAAACTACTTTGAGATTTTATAGTGCCCAAGTTTCTCTCAGTCATGCTGTGTAAACTGGCACTCTCTCAAAGCTTTCCAGTGCAGAGTTGGACATTCAGTGCACATCATGTCTTCAAGATCATTCCTCCTCCCTTTAGTTTATCGAAAACCTCCACAACAGAATAAAAAACTTTCCTAAAGAAGCAATTCGACAGATCAACTGAGCACAGATGTGATAGAAAACAGAACGCCAAAGCTTTTCTGTGTACTTGTACTAGAGTGGCTTGCTACTGAAAGAGGAATACATTTCAGATTGGCATTTCATTTTAATACAGGATTCAGAAATCATAAGGAATGTCTTTATCAGATGGGAGATTCTGTAAATTGACTGCATAACGCAGTACGGTAGGCAGCCTGTGGCTGCATAACCCACACACTTGTACTTTTATTAATAAACACTGAGCTTCTCGATGAGCAAGTGGTGACATACAATTTGCTAAAAACTGATGTCACATACAGGTACAGACAGTCTATGCAAGTTGCCAGCTACTGTTTTAATATATTAGTAAAGAAGCAGTTAGGGCAATCTTTAGGAACATTTCAGACATGTCCAAATTAACCATTATGGTTGTCAAAGAAAAGCTAAACAAGATAATCCAGAATCCGGAGTAACATATAGTGGCAGGGTGGACAGTAGCTCAGTAATACAGCACGTATTTTTGATGCAGAAGGTCCCAATCCCTGGTAGAGCTGAGAAAGTCCCCTGTCTCTCTGGAGAGCCACTGCCAGGTAGTGTAGATCAGTGCTTCTCAAAATACGGTCAGCAGAGCTGTTAGCTGCTGGTCCTTGGCAAGTCTAAGGCACTTGGGAAAGGAGCTTCTCCCTTTCTCCTGGCTGGTTCCAACATGAGAGTGCTGCTGGTTCTACTCAGTCTGAGAGACCAGAGAAGAGTGGCCACTGTGTAAGGAGAGAAGGAGGTAGCAACTGAGAAAGAGGCAGAAGACTGAGTTCCACCTGACTCTCAACCTGATGACAGAAAAGACTTGATGAGTCAGAAAAGAGGGAGGCTGCCCATGTGGAGGGGTGCAACTTTAACCAAGCAAAGATTCTGCACTGTCAGACTAAGTTAGAGAGGAAAAAAAGAGGCCAGACTGCTTGAACGTATTTCTTATTGCTTTCTCTCTCTCAATCCTATTGGTTGGTCGGGCCTCAGTCACAACCCAAAACTATATATTGTCCACAGAAAAACAAAGAAACAAAAATATTCTCCTACATTCTTCTGAGCTATTATAAGCAGGAACAAGTTTTATTTCTAATTGTTTAAAATCTTTGGCCTTTCTACAGATCTTCTTATGATGGGCTGCAGTGCTCAGTTTTCATGTGTTACGATGACTACACAGTATAGTCACCAGGGTTTATGCTGAAGAGACCTTACTTCTTGCTTTAGCACTGAACCACACTTGGCAGTTTGGGTTTCGATGCTAACCGTGTCATATGTTGCAGCTGGAAATCTCTGGGACACTATGCACCTGAAGGTGAGCCACAGGTGCTCAAATTCTGACTGTATCCTACGTATATGTACTCAGAAGTAAATTCTACTGTATTCAATGGGAAAAATGGGTATAGAATTTCAACCTTAGCTGACAAACTTACTGGCTGGTCTACTATCACCATTTGTATGTGAAAGCAGATTCTGTACAGACTTTAATCTTATTAACATACTTGTATGGAACCTTTATTGGCCTAAAAAGCAATAACAACAACCCTAACCAGTAATACATACAGAGGCAGAAACATTCAGCAGCTTTAAACACAATACAGCAGCAAATAGTTGGATCAGGCATATAAACATTCTTAGGTTACTCAACTACAATGCATTCATCAGAATTATAATTTGAGCCTGTTTCTCTGGAGCTCAGCACATCAACAGAACAGCATGGAGAATGGCCGCATCAGCCCATCCCCTGAGGTTAGCAAGCATAGAGGCAAGAAACTTCTGGTGTGCGGCTTGATGTAGAGGGCAGGATAACATCACATGTTCAAGCGTTGCCACGTTTCCATCCAGAGGGGCAGAGTCTGTCTGGTTTAGGTACCAAGCTGTTAACAAGGCTGAAGGGATGATATTGCACCTTGATAGCATAAAGGCCCTCCTAGACTGGGTTTGTATAGTTGGTGTAAATAGACTGTCATCACCGGAAAGTTGATAGGTAGGTGAAAAAACAAAAGGGAGCATGTAATATGTGAATGGAGGGCTAGCCAAGATCCTGGGTTGGGGCTGGATTACAGCATATACAAATGGGGTGTGGTAAAGCTAACAATATTAAATTATATTGTTTTCAGAAGTACATATTGATATTTATACCACGACACTATAATACATACTTAACTATGTACAAACATACTATTAGGTGGACATCTGGTCACTCAAATTGAAATGTAGCTCACTGGCTGAATCACGTATAAATTCAAGAGGTTACATAGTACTACTTCACAAGAAAAGCACAAGTGCATGTGCATTCCACTGTTTCAGATATAAGACCCTGAACCCACAGATCTGAGAATGTAAGCATTATTTTCTTACATTTTAATAATGTAAGATAATTCAAACATTTTAATAATTTTCTGTCCTATTCCTCAGCATCCCTTAAGAGATAAAGACAACTGAGTTGCACACACTTATCCTCCCATATTCCATATTCGTAATAATATATAAATACTATAATAATCTCAGGCATACCCCACATCAGATAGTTTGAGAAGCACTAGTGTAGACAACACTGAGCTAAGATGGACCAATAATCTGACTCAGGAAAAGGAAGCTTCCTATGTTCTATGAAATGCTCCACTGCATAGAGAGAAAAATTTCAGAAAAAGCTCACTTCAAAATATGCTACCTGATCTTTATGTGGTTTGAGGGCGACAACTTTATTGCACACGCAACAGATAGTGTGGATAAATACAGACAGCCATTTAAGAAGCAACTTACTATGGTGGTAATACAGCTGCAAGGGTAGTCAACATTCTCATCCATGAGGAGACCGCTGCTATTCTACTGCTTCCCGGGATTTCCAACTGCATGCGTGTACAATAAAAATCCTCCTCACCAAGCATTCCATAACACATGCTGCAGTTTCCCTTAAACCAAGGGAAAGACCTCCCCATTCAGCTTTTGATCATCGCAAGTGCTGGCCATACTAAGCTAAACTCATTAGATTTTCAGAAAGTTCTCAAATACATAGAAAGCATGTTCGGGGGGGGGGGGGAACACCCAGATAGCTCAAGCATCTGGGCTGTGCTGTACACAACAGAAAATCAGAGGGAAAAAGCAGGTACCAAAGAACTTCCATTGAGACTCAAATGCTGCACTCGGACCTTTTTTGGAGGTAGGGGGCTGAAAAGAGACTTACCATTCACACCTTTGAGACTCCCATTAATACCATCACCATGTTGCCTCTTCTGTGCATTCTTGAATTCCTTTAGTGATAAGTAAAGGACTTTCCGGACCACCCTTTCTTCTGACCAGGGAATCCCATCACTATCGTCCTGTTAGGGCAAGAGAAATAAAAGATTAAACATTTTTAAAGACGTTTATTTTCAGTAAAGGACCTACCACAGCAGATCTCAAGTTTAAAGAGCAGATACACTTTCAGGGTTCCTTTAAAGCTAACATAGCATTGCAAGATTTCTTGGAGGAAAGGCAGATAAAACCAAACAAAGAAATAAAGTGAAGCGCACAAAACTGAGAACACATTTTCTTGAACCAAAGTTGTGAAGTAATTATCAAGTCACCGGACACAAAATCTACGTGGCTTCCAGTTTCTAGCACATGTGTTTCAAGCACATTCTACGAGATTCTTTTTACATGCCCTTTTCACTTTATTTTAAAGCCTGTACCTGTACAGGCTTTTACATGCCCTTTTCACTTTATTTTAAAGCCTTTGCTTTCCCTTCTCATCTTCTCCTACTGTCACCTTCATATCTTCTTTCAAGTTCCTCTTTCTTTCTAAAATAGTTTCCCTCTTTCTATTAGTAAAGTTTTCCACCTGCCCCTCCTAAAACTGCCTTCTTCAGTGGTTTCTTTCTAATTGCCATGATAAAGGTTTCTGGTACTGCCTGCCATTCTCAAAAATATGATTGGCACTTGCTTCTCAAAGTGCACACATGTGGCAAAATAGACACGGTCACATGACACCTCACCTGTGTAAATGATAATATCATGTCTGAAGCACCTCTGGATCCAAGAGACTGTGGCTAGATAGCCAACATACCACTATTTTATATCTTGCTTTTTATGTTCCAGATCTTGCTCATTTTTGTTCCCCCAACCAATTCCTTGCCTCAAAGTTTCTCAGTGGCCACATGACTGCCAAGTGAAAAGATCAGAGTTTTTTGGATGACTTTCATTTTGGAAAGCATAACCCAACTCACTGCTACAGTTCAATGAAAAACCAAAACACCAGTATCAGTGATCCATTCCAGAGGCCAAGAACATTTATACACTGCATTACAGGTACGGTCAATGAGATTAGTATTTTTTTTAAAGTAAATTTATTTGGGTAACCCAGAGACACTGCGGATGCTTGGAGCTGAAAACATGCTGCTGAATACCAAGTACAAATGTTTGCTTTCAGATCATGACAGATTACATGACTAGGGCAAAAGGAAAATAGTAGAGATAGCAAAGCAAAGTTAGCTATTTGGAAGAATATCATCTTTACACACCGGGGGGGGGGGGCACTACCACACTGCAACAACAGAAAATTTTGCCTAGATTGCTTTGAACATGAAGCATATGCTCACTGAAGTCCTCTTATATCCTCTGAAGCCCACAGATATCCTCTTCACCTCCCAAACTCCTCACCATCCACATGCACAAAACTATCAAAGCAGCACCTTTGACATGCACATATTACAGGTCCAGTAATTTGTGACTCATTCCAGTACGGATATGCCAACAATGCCTCTGAACACACCACGGGTGTCATTCCCTTTCTGCTGAGCAAGTGAAGTATCTCTCTCCCCACATGGAATTCAGAAGGGCTTACAACAGAGTAACATGGCAGTGCTCCTCCTTAAGCCTGAATCCCTATACAAAAAACCCAAGTTCTGATTTTTCCTCAACACTCATTCAAATGGAAACAAACCACTATTTAAATGGATCTGGTGCTCTGGTTTAAATTCCCCCAATACTCTACAGCAGTGTTTCTCAAACTGTGGGTCAGGACCTACTAGGTGGGTCACGAGCCAATTTCAGGTGGGTCCCCATTCATTTCAATATTTTATTTTTAATATATTAGACTTGATACTACCATGGCATGTGACTGCATTTGGGGAAATGTTATAGATCTGTTCTTTTAACCGGCTGTATATGCTTTTAAAAATGATAGTAAATGAGACTTACTCCTGGGTAAGAGTGGGTAGGATTGCAGCCTATTATTGTTAAAAATTTTCCTGCTTGATGCACTTCCAAGTCATGGCATCACTTCTGGTGGGTCCTGACAGATACTCATTCTAAAAAGTGGGTCCCAGTGCTAAAGGTTTGAGAACCACTGCTCTACAGAAAGAACATCTAAAATAACAACTACTCCAAATAGTTCTCGGCTGTTGCAGTGTGATAATGTTCCTGGGAAAAGGTCCTCTCTAATATCACATAGTTTCCTTATTAAAACTGTGTAATGCTTGAAAACTACTAGATATTTCTCAGTAAGTTAAAATAAAACAACAAGCCTCTGCTGAAATGCCCAAAGTCTAAATTTAGACAAGATACAAGAGGGATGGGGGAAGAAGGATCAGGAGATCAGGGTGTTGATTGCTCCAAGGACAGTGTCTTCATAAAAGTTTGCAAATCAATGAAAGCTGCTTTTTTCCCTAGGCCTGAAAGGAAATAAAAGCATAAGAATACTAGAATATTCAAGATCTGATGCATTTAGAATTTCACTTGAAAACAAAAACACTACAATCTAATTAACTGACCTAAAATCTAATTAATTAGGATGTGAAGGGGGGGAAATCTACCATTTGTATTATTTCACTGGCAAAGTGAAACATTCACATGGGATTAATCTTTCCATTATTCCTGACAGACACTGATCAGACAAGTTAGTGACCTATGAAAAGTAAGAACACCTTGTGGGACATCACTGTCAACAATCTAATGCAGGGGTGTCCAAACTTTTCCACATCATCTCTTTGACACTGCATCTGGGGCCAGGAAAAGAAAGTTAATTTACATTTCAAATTTGAATAAATTTACATAAATGAATACATTAAAGGTCAAACTTATATGAATGAACAACGGACTTGCCATAGCTCATGGCCTATAAAAGGCCTAGCACAAAGCAAGGCCGGCCTTTCCTTTGCTGCCACTGCTGCATCACAGATGTGAAACAACCAGTGGAGGGACCCCTCGACCCACAACTCACGAGAGATCGAGCAGTTGGCCGTCATGCTGACAGCAGGTGCGTCGGGTCAGTGTGGGCTCCAGCAAGTCTCTGGAGTGCCAGAGCTCACTGGAGACTGAGGGCTCCCAGAGGGCCAGACTGGGAATCCTCGAGGGCCGCAAGTGGCCCCAGGGCCAGGGTTTGGGCATCCCTGATCTAATGCAACAATTTTCAACCTGTAAGCAATGGCACACTGATGTGCCATGAATGATCTGCAGGTGTGCTGTGGGAATTTTTGGGGGGGGTGTCATTTATTAATAGGGCATTGGGGAATGTAAGCTCCTCACTGTCAAGGTAGTGTGCCTTTGGCAATTGTCCCCCCCAAAAAGAGGGTGGTGTGCCCTGATAATTTTAGTGCCTTATCAGTGTGTTGTGAGATGAAAAAGACTGAAAATCACTGATAACACAAATGACCCTAAAAAGGAGAATACTGTGACATACTGTTGCTTTGGTTTTGGACAACCTACAGTTGTCATAAAATCTATTTCAAAAAGCTGAAATAGGAGGAGAAAATGTTAGGCCTTCTTTCCTTCTGTAGACAATGGAAGATGCAATTGCTGAGCTTGGTGGATTTTAAAAGATAAAGACTATTCATTATACACATGGAGTTAATCTCATCTAGCACAATCTCCCTCCAAAAATTAATGAATTTCATAATCATTTTATATCTTCATACTCACAGTTCTAATACTCTGTTTTCCCACTTGGGTAGTGTTAAATATACTTCATTTGTGTATTGCTGGCTTCATGAAGCCAAATAAAAAGGTTAGGATCTCGGCAACATGGCAGTATGCTGCTATGATAAAAGGTTTGGACACCCCTGGTATGTCAGGAGGACCACATCATCTCTCTTACATTGTGTCAGGGCCAGGAAAAAAAATGATTTAATTTACATTTAAAATTGGAATAAATTTACATAAATGAACATATTAGAGATGGAACTTATATGAATGAAGGTGTCATGACAGCTCCAGGCCTATAAAAGGTCTTGCATAAAGCAAGATCAGCCTTTCCTTTGCTGCCACTGCTGCTTCACAGATATGAAACACCAAGCAGTGGAGGGAGCCCTTATCCCGTAGCTTGCACAAGAGATCGACCAGTCGGCCCTTGCTCTGAGAGCAGTCACATCAGACCAATGCAGGCTCCAGCAGGACAGAGGCTCACTGGAGACTGGGGGCTCCCTGTGGGCCAGACTGGGGGTCCAAGAGGGCCGAAAAAGGCCCCCTGGGCAGGGGTTTGGGCAACCCTGTGCTGAAGTACTAAAAAGAGCCACAGGTTCTATATTCACATTTATACAGCATACAGACAAGTCAGAAAGCACGTTATCTCTGTAATACTTACAACTATCCTGTAATGTAAGCAAGTGTAACTATCCTAACGTTCCAGATGTGGACAGGTGAAATTGAGAGACAAGCGGATGGTGTTAGAGTAACTACAGAGTACAGGACAGAAGAAAGATTTCAACTGAGAATATCTTGGCTTGCCATTCAGTCACGGAGCTACAGCAGATTTCCAGGTTCTCAAGTCTAGCCTTTGACAAACAAAAGTCAGAGTTCAATGTAACAAAGAGCCTCTAGAAAAGATGGGAGGCTATTTGTTTTACTGGATGTAAACAGCTTGACAGTAGCGATTATTTTATTTGAAGAGAGTTCATAAGGATGGCAATACTTAGAGGATGTATGACTCAGTTGGTCTGGCAGTTTTCCAGGTCTGCTCCTGGAGATCTCCCAGGAAAGCACCTTCTGACCCCATTTCTTGTGCCAGGTCTTAAGAGGGCAGAACTACTCCCAACAACATTAAAGCAATGTTCAAATCACCTCTCTCAAAAAAGTTTGTCACGGCACACACTGAATAAACGGGTTGAGCATGCCCAGTGGGAACATTTTTTAGCTTCTTTGTTTGGAGCAGCATAGCTTCATGTCATATTACTAACAATACTGCTTAGAATGTTTATAGCTCTTCAGAATATTCAAAGTGTTTGTTATCTTGTACTATCACAGTCAAGAAAGCACTAGATCTATAGAGTCAGAGGCTCCCAAACAGTGCCCTGGGGTGTTATGAAGCACTCACTGGGGCATTGTGGGATGCCCCCCACATGGTAGTGAGACTGCAGCACAACCCTCCCAATGGTGTCAGGAGGCTCAGCGTGGCAGGCAGCTCTCCCACTCTCAATTTATGTGTGCTTAGGAAGGCACACCCTCCCATTCAGAGCATCTTACCACCATTTGTAGGGTAGCTGCAGACCTCTGAACCCAGAAGTTAGTAGCAGTGACATCATTATGTGACATGAAACATGTCATTTACTTCCAGGTTTTGAGTTCTGGGGAACGGAGTCTCTGGCCAGGTAAGTTTGGGAAGTGCTATATAAAGCCAATCAATACCATCTTCTCTGTATTGCAGATAGAGAGGAAGGATGACTAAGACACCTGGAATCTGATTATTCTGTGGTTGATATTTGAATATCACACATTCTGGTCAGAGGTCAGCACAATCCTACACAGGTTTACTCAGAAGTAAGTCCCACTGTGTTCAATTGGATTTACTCCCAGGAAAATGTGTACAGGATTTCAGCCTTAGACACTACAACACATTAGAGCACAGTTTCACAAGTAGTTTGTCAAGGAGTTGGGGGCACAGTAAAAATGTCAACAGAGGAACAAAACTCTTATGTCAACTCAATTTAACCTAGTAAGATAAATATTCCAAAAATGCCTGTAAAAAAAGAAGTCTCATATGAGTGAATGGCTATAGTAAGGGGGAGGAGACTGCAACTAGAAAATTCTATGACCTGGAGGCCACACCTGAAAAGGCCCTTTCCTATGTTCCCACTATCAAGCTTCCAATAATGGGAGAACACAGAGCAGTATGAACAGTTTCAGGCTCCAATCCTATCCACACTTTTCTGAGAGTAAGCCCTGTCAGACACAATGGGACTTACTTCTGAGTAGATATAAGACTGCACTGTCAGACAATTGTGTCTGGAGGCAGAGGGCAATCTGTCTTTTCCTAAAGAAGCTGCTAAAGTAGAATGAGTGTGTAGTACTTTTTAATTAATTAAGTGAGCAACAATGTCAAAAGTTTTCCTGTTTTCATTTGCATTGGTTTTAAAAAAAACAACAACCCTTAATTCAAACAACAAATCTAAACTGAAGGTAGTGTGGATCCATTTCATCATGCAATAGTAAGGATTTAAATTGGAAGATTTCTTCTCTGGAGGTAGTAGCTTGAGGACAAAAACTTCTTAGTGCCCCTTCCAATTTAACTCTTCTTTGAAAATTGGTTGGAGAATCATCTAGGAAGTAAGCAATTTCATTTATGTGTGCCAGACAGTCAAGGGGGGGGGGGGTGATAGAATGACAGAGAGGTGCACACTTGCAGGGTCTTTCCTATTTTTTGGCTTACTGTGGCTAATATCTGTGCAACAAGGAAATCTCCCCCCACCCCCACACACATGCAGTACATCATTTTATTTTATTTTATACAAGATGGCATTCTTTTGCATCTTTTTAGATTGTGAGCCCTTTTGGGACAGGGAGCCATTCAGTTATTTGATTTTTCTTTGTAAATCGCTTTGTGAACTTTTAGTTGAAAAGCGGTATATAAATACTGTTAATAATACTAATACTAATACTACTACTAATAATAATAATAAGAGAAAAAGGAAATCCATACACATGTAAAATTTGGTAACTTCACTAACAGGCTGCATTTAAAGCATATAATTGTAGGAGTTCTACCAAACAACTTTTCTCACAGGTATAGGCCAAGCTAAATATTCATGGGAAAGCATTTTAAAGAGGTGTGCTTCCAAGAAGAAGCACTATGTTTTTCATTAGAAGGCAGCTGTTGGGGGGGTAGGTCAGGCCTGGTGGGCCCCCACCCTGGTCAATCTTCAACACTACCCCTGCAATCAGCAACTTATGACTGTTTTGGTGCTTATTCTAAGAAGCTTTTATGTGTCAGCTGTACTGATTCAGCACACATTACATCCATGATTGTCAACCTTTTTCATCTCACAGCCCACTGCCAAGGTGGTAAAATTGTCAAGGCACACCATCATTTTGTTTTTGTTTTTTTTTGTTATAAATTGTCAGTGCACACAGTGCTGCTCACATCCCCCAATGGCCCTGCTACTAAATGACTCTCCCCCAAACTCTCACAGCACACCTGCAGACCATTTGCAGCATACAGGTTGCAAATTGCTACATTACATTAACAAACGCTTCCATTTCAAAGCATCCTAAGAGGATATGTGCACAATGTTTTGTTTTTTTTAAAATACTTGCCCTGATTTGTTCTTGCAGCCCTGAGACAGACTTTCACTTTCTCAATTTTGGAAATATCAAAAGGTAAACTTTCCCCAAAGCCATCCAATGGCTTTGCAACAAAGCCAAGCTTTAAACCTAGGTTGAAGATCCTATCTGAAAATCATCAAGTAGGCCTAGTCATACATACTATGTAATTCTATATTGCAAGTTTAAATAATGCTAACTCAAATCTAACAGCAGCCTTTGCTCTGTTTTCTCTCTTTTCCCCCTAAACTATGGCTGCAATTGGATTAGGGACTTTGGCTGAAAAACAATTATTGCACCAACTGAGCCACCAACTGAGCCTTTATAAAAATCTACTGGACAGCTGCCAAGTCAGTTTTCTGAGTATGGGCATGTCAGACATCTGAGATGGTAGTCAACACAGCCACATGTGCTGTATGACATCCATTTCTATGGTTAAATGCAGCACTGTAAGACCTGTTAAACACAGGGGGAAAGCCTATTCAGCTGTCAATTCAAGAATTTTCATTATACTAAAGGAGGGAGGAAGACCAAGTTTCTCCATACCATTTCCTTTCTATGCAAACAGAGTGAATCAGAATATTACTAATTTTAAAACGCTACAATAATGCTATCACTACACTGTTCCATGAATTACCACACTAAACAAGAAAACATTGTTCAAACATTCCTTTCAACTCCGTTTCAGATTTTCTGAAGCTCTCTCTGTGGCACTGATGAACTTGATCCACAATGACAGCTTCTGAAAATACCACATGCAAGAAGGCCACTGCTAATTGTATTTACACACAATTAACATATGCAACGTAACATTTTCTTGACTTGAAAATGGTGCTTGCCAAGCTGCAGCTGGTTTGGTATGATGCAATTATTCCACTATTTTTGTTCTCCAATTACTAAATACTAGCTTAGAAACCTCATACAAGCCTTAACTTGGAAAGCACAAGAGCAGACATGTCATAGTGTCTATATTACTACCTCCTTGTTTCTGATCATTACACAGAATGCATACATAAAACATGAAAGTCCACATATACACACTACACACATTGGCATTTGCTGATCAAGGTTAACTCAAACTGCCATTTACAACCATGCCGCGGCTTGCAAAAACGTCAGCAGAGACATGAACGCCAAGTACATTAAAGTTGCAGAATGGCAGACAAGTCTTTGGCTTCCAGGCTCTTAAATTTTGGGTCACAACTAGTCCATTCAGAACTGGGTGCGGAGGGAGCAGGGCCAGAGGAAACTGAATGGCTGTGTTTTTCTGAGCTCTTGAAAGCTCTTGGGAAAGCATGCTATTTCCTCCCAAAAAACCGTGGGTCTGAGGAGATCCGAAGATCTGTGATCAGGAGAGATTCGATCCTACAGATGGTGTACGGTTTCAGAGAAGAAGGGTCCAGCCAGGGGCTGTTTTTTTCTCCAAGGGAACCCAGCCATCAACGTCAGTGTTGGTGAGGATTCATGTTGAAACTAAGCTGAAGGTCCAAAGCAGGGAAGGACATTGGAAGAACTAAGTGAGTGTTATTCTGCTGTGTGTGTCTGGCATTGATTGATTAATTGACTGCCTGATTAAGCTTTTGCCTGAGGGAAGAAGGAGGGGCAGATTTTCCCCCTCTGGGAAGAGGAAAGAGGGGGGAAGCTTTCTCCCTTGTTTCACTTGTTTTCACTTTCAAGGCTTAGGCTTTCACTTGTTTGCTCCTGTGAGAAGAAGCTTTGGAGGAGACCTGCTGAGCTTGTTATGGAAATATGAGAGTATAACTCTAATATAAATCTAACATTAGATTTACAAATCTAAAACTCGTTGGATTACAAATTAATTGTTTTGGAATATAAACTCTGCTTTGAACTCTGCTATGAACTCTGCTCAGTTTCGTTTTCCTGTGGAGATCCTGCAGTGCCTGTGGAGAGGGCTGGAGATCTGCATTTCTTTGTTTTGCAAATGTGGTTTATTGTTTTGAATTCCTCTCACTATCTCCTGGAACAGAATGCGGTTGATACAGCAACAAACATAAGCAATAGAATCAAAACAGAATAAGAAGAATAGAACATCGGGGACATCTAGAGGAGTTAAAAAGACATTGCAAGGACAAGAACAGGACAAGTGAAGTAAGGAGGACAATACGCTGAGGACATCTAGTGGCGATAAAAAATATTGCAAGGCAAAGGTTTATTTGACTTAAAATTTCCTTGTGTTGGTTTTTATGGGTGAACAGTTGATTTCTTGATGATGTGATGTGATATAAGGGTAACTGATAGCGATATATGTGATAACAGATATTTGAGTTTTACAGGAAAGAAGACATAAGAAGGAAGAAAAACGATGACAGGAAAAGGAGCGAAAGTTAGGGGCTCTCCTGCCCTGGAGTCAAGCTTGGGAAAACTAACACAAGAGGAACCGAAAGGGAAAGATTGGAAGCAGACAATACAAGATAATATAGAAAAATTAGTGGCGATGGGACAGCAGCACACAAATCAATTTCTGCAGGTTCAAGCTAGTCTGGGTGTTTTAACTACACAACTAAATGATCTCAGTGTGCAACTGAAAGCTGTTAAAGCCCAAGCAGATGAGAATACACAAAAGATAAGAAAATTAGAAGAAAAGACAACAAAAGATCAGTCTAGAATACTGGAGATAGAACAGAACCAATATGATAGAGAGGCAAATTTAATGGAAATTCAGATGGAGAGTGCAGGTCGAGTGGTGAGAATACAAAATGTACCAGAACAGAAAGGGGAAGATACACAACATCTGACTGGTAATTTAATATCAGAGCAGATCGACACGCCAACAGAGGACATACTGATGGATCTGGATTCAGCGAGAAGAGTGAACACTTTTTATCTAAGAAAACATGAACTACCAAGAGAAATCCATGTGAAATTCATCAGAACCTTTTACAGAGATAAAATATTGAAGATCTCACAGGAAAAGGAATGGATGGTGGAGGGTAGCAAAGTGAAAATTCTGAGACATGTCCCATGGAGAGTGAGAAAGAAGATAAAAGAATATGAAGAGCTAGCAAAATTCTTAAGAAGAAAGCAAATACCATATAGACGGCTTCTCCTGGAAGGTATGTTTTTTTCAATTCCAGTCACAGAGATATAATATAAATTCAACAATGAAAGCAGAAATTTTTTTGAGTACAGTGATGAAAGATGAGACGAGAAATGAAGAAACTGAGGAAGAGGAACTGAGAAAAGAACTAGAAATTGTAGAAATGGGGCTGGAAGAGAAGAAACCAGAAGATTCAGAGATAACTGAGGAATCGGAAAAGGAAGAAACTAGAGGGGCAAGGAGGCATTCACCAATAGCAACAAGAAGACAAAAAGAGAAGGTGAATAGTAAAAAAGAATATGATGGTTAAGGGAGGATGGAGTATTTACTCTGTCAACATAAATGGCTTAAATTCACCTCAAAAACGAAAGAAAGTCTTCCTTCAATTGTAAAAGTTAAATATGGATAGGTCATAATATTATATTAGAACAATGGGAATAGATTTGGAAATATAATATAAAATTTATTAGAGTGACAAATTTTAAAGAAAATGTATATAAATGTTTTATAGATGGTACATGACACTAGTAAAACTGGTAAAAATGAATCAAAACATATCAAAAAATTGTTGAAAGTGTAAATGTGTAGAAGGAACATTTTATCATATGCAGTGGACATGTAAAAAAATGCAAGTATATTGGAAAATGGTAAGGAATCCAATACAAGAGATCGTTGAATTTACGATATCGCTGAAACCAGAGTTAATTTTGCTTAATATTACCTTAGATATTTTAGATAAAGAAAAAGATGTGTATTTAGTTACTATGATAAGAACATAAGAACAGCCCCACTGGATCAGGCCATAGGCCCATCTAGTCCAGTTTCCTGTATTTCACAGTGGCCCCACCAAATGCCCCAGGGAGCACAACTGATAACAGGAGACCTGCATCCTGGTGCCCTCCCTTGCATCTGACATAGCCCATTTCTAAAATCAGGAGGTTTGAGATATTAACTGCTGCAATGATTTTATATGTTAGATACTGGAAAGATAATAAAATTCCAATGAAAGATAATACAGAAAATAATGAATGTGGCGGAAATTTATAGGCTTACAGAGTTTTTGGATCAATAGCGCAAACCAACACAGATAGAGCCATGGAAACCATTTTATGCTTGGTAGAAAATGAAGTTGTAGATATATAAGATAGGGCATTTAGATGAATATATTGTATACATGATATACAGGATATGATAGATAAATGATATTAAGAGGCTAAACTAGAAGAGGAACAAGATCAGAAGATATGTATTGATTGATTAGATATATTGATATAGGATTGCTTGTATCCTCCAATGGTGTGTTTCTGTGTTTGTTTTTTGTGTTGTATATTGAGTTTGTGTTTGTTATGTGTTTGTTTGTATTTGTTGTTTGTTTTTATTTTGGAAAATAATAAAAAATTTAAAAAAGAAAAAAAGAACTGGATGCACCTTTGCAAACAAGACCTGCAAGATGGTTGCAGTATTAAAAGTATAGCCAAGAAAATATAGTCATATCAGCACTGCTTGGAGGCACTCCAGGTTGCATGACAACATTCTGCCAAGCTGCCAAAGCACAGTGAACTGCTAATAATAACCTGAGGAGGAGGAAATGCTGGTGCTCTTAAAGGAGACACCTGATCTCAGAGCTTGGCAATTGTAACCCCACAGAGTTCCACTAGCTGCTTCTCTACTATCTTGGTCCTATCCCAAGTTTTTCAGAACAGAAGCTGCAACTTGGTGGATCCTTTGGAACTGAAGTTCAGCACTGTGATGGTGAACATACCCTGGGACTTCTGGAGAATACCACTGAGCTAGGCAAGGGACAGGATGAACTGGGGAAAGGGAGAAGGCCAAAGAAAAGAGAAAATGTTTGTATTCAGGGTCTGGTCTGCATGCAGAATTTTGTCTGAGAATAAGAAATGTACCACATTACAATGTAAACAGTTGAGTCAGCCAAATTTGTTTGCACAAAACATACATGTTATTCAAGTACTCGTTGAATACCTGGAAGTTTACAGTGCAAATACTGCCTCAAAGTGTTTAGTGTTGGACAATCAACTCATCCATTATTTTAAAAATAAACATTTAGCTTCCAGATCATTGATGCCTTTGTTATTTCAAATTAAACTCAAGAAGAGTCAATTTGCCTTGCGGATCAAACAGATTTTCATAACCCTTTTCCTGACCAAACCCTTTCCCTGACCAAATGATTGTTCCTGCATAGCAATGCAAACATGATCACTTAAACATGGACTAGCTGCACATTAGCATATTTTTAAAAAGGCTTTGTTTAAATCAGACAGTATGAAATAGCTTGTGTCTCATTTACTGTTAATGGAATACTTATTAGCAGAATGGTAATTCTAACACACTTTTCGGATTGTAGAGACAGTACTGAGAGGTCACAGTTATTTCTGAACAAGCTGCATCAGAGCATGAAAGGATGAGACCCTAGCACATCTATTTTCAACCACTGTGCCTTGGCACATTGGTGTGCCGCGAATGGTCTCCAGTTGTGCTGTGGGAGTTTGGGGGAGGGTCCTTTATTAGTAGGGCCAACGGGGGTGTGAGCCCCCCACCAGTAGCATGCCTTGTCAATTGTCAAAAAACTGGTGGTGTGCCTTGACAATTTTAGCATCTTGTCAGTTTGCCATGAGATGACAAAGATTGAAAATCACTGCCCTAGTATATTCCCAGGAATATGCCTCAATTCCAACATATTAAAAAGGGCAACAAAGGCACACATTCCCAGCAAGTCTTTGAGATAAACATGTGTACACCATTTGGGAGGATATGGCAGAAGACACAAATGAATTTGCCAGACACTGTTTATATAACAGTTAGACACACATCTGGTTTACCAACTTCTTCAAATGTGGGCCAACTTCGATATTACATTTTCAAAGATGCAATAATTGCTTGTGCCTCTGCACCTTCCAATACTCTCCAGAGTCATATTCACGCACAAAGCACAGGGATTTGACGGCAGGTGAAATTGCTGCAAGTGCCTACAAATTTGGACACTGCCATCAGGTCACCATGGTATCCTCACCAATCACCCCTGATTACTGTATCGTTCCCTCTCTCTGGCTTCACAGTGTGCTTCAGAGAAACTTAGAACTTCTCAAAGGCAGTGCAAAGTCAGGTGAGGTTGTCCCTCATCCAATCTGCAACGTGAAGAAGACACAGAGTTGATCTCCATTGTGCCACACTTCATATGCACAGAACGTCTTTCTTGCAGCAAGAAATCGGAGGCAAGACCCTTCCCTCTCCACATCCCCATTGCACAAGGACAGTGCCAACCAAAAATAATGGCTGGTTACCAACGTTAACTAGCCTTGTCTTGGCTGGTTATCAAAATTGCTTATCCCTGATGTGATCAAGTCAAGAGTTAGTTATGTGCCTCTGAGTTTCATCTAGACAACACATCATAACAGGTAAAATAATGTAGAAGACATCCCTCAATAGCTATCAAAAGGCCTCAAGAATAATTTACTGAGGCATAAACCACATGACAGAAACAAATGAACTCCCAGACAGCTAAGTGCCAACACCTTGCAGCTGATCAGTTCTGCTTTGAGGATCTTTGTCTGCTGAGACCTCAGCAAATAATTATTTAAAGAGATACTGCAGAAGGCTACACATTATTCACAGAATTCCTCTTGCTAGCTTGCTCTGCATTCTGTATAGCACAGGCATATTTACTTTCCAATGAATCTAGGCAGACTTGCACAACCATGTTTGAAAAGAATGGAGCCCAAGGTGTACGCTACCTTTCAAGAGGCCTGCCAGCTGGAAACATGCCATCAGTAGTCTGCTCCATACATGAGGAGAGAGCAGATGTAAGCCAATGCCTCGGAATTCACTGAACCTCCTGTTTATAGCAGGGTGGTTTGTTGGTTGTTTTTTTGTAAAATATGATATTGTATTAAGATGGTTTATACGCTTTCCTGCATATTAAAGAACTGTGAAAATTCATACAAATTTAGAGCTCTACTAATTTCTGAGTGTTCAGGAGAACTGCCAGAATTTCCTTCATATTCCAGATCTGACATTGAATCTGGAAACAAGAAACGCCTTCAGTTTGCACAACCTACTGGGAAGATATAATTTGCCCTCAACTACTACTACTTGGGAGGGGGAGAAGTTTAATCGGAGAGCTTCTGGAAAAACTGCATCTCTCTGTCATTTTAGCGTGCATATACAACTGGGAGAAATGCATGATGTAAGGATCATTTCCTTTATATGTATGAATTCAGACAACTTCCGCAAACCAAGAAAGGTCTAGCAAAAATGTCATACAGGTACAGACAAATCATTTAAAAAAACCCAATATCACTCTAGCATTTCCGAATCTACTTCTACCTTTTGACAACAAAGTCACCTATTTTATCACTGTCATTAGATATAGCTCCTGACTTTAAACGTTTACGATTTCTACCTTGTTTAAACCCACCATGGCCTGGTTCAGACATAAACACCAAAAGCATGAGCTGGCATTAGTTTTGGCTTGAACACAAGGGACGAAAAGTTAAAGCTTCAATTTCCTGATTTAGAATAATCCTAGCTTGTTAAACTGTGGTATGAACAAACCACAGAGTGCACAGTTTGGATGGGATGACAAGCTGTGCTTTGTTATAATAAGGAAAGAGAAGTGTCAAGTCTCTTCCCATTGCACACAAAGAGAAGCAGGGAGGGTGTAAGCAAAAAGTTCATACTGGTTTGTACCCATAATAGTAAGACTTGGTTTCAGATTATAATATGTTTGAACCAAAACAATAGCCTTCAGAGGCATAACTCCTGCTGCACCTTATACAACCTGAGAACTAAAGTTGAATGATGACAATTCACCCAGAATCATCCCTTGAAGAGGACCTAGTAAAAACTTACACCTTGCTCTCTCATATCCAGACCTGGAAGTCTTACCCAGTGGGATCACATTCATTTGTGCCTATTTCACAATGGCAGACATCACATTGCAGACATCATTTCTCACATGATGTCTGCAATACCTGCTAGATAACAATGAGGTCACATGATAGAAGATGATAAACCCAGATGTCAACTAGGTAACTTTTTTTTTTTTAAATTAACCTTGCTAGGCCATAACCCTTGGACTGCAACTTTGTCTACAGCTGCATACAATTAAATACCACTGAAAAGAACAATTTTAAATATATCCCCACAGATGAAGAGATTAACCTGCCACAAAAGATTACTCCAAAGATTCAACCACGTAGCACTTCATATCCCAATATTGGCCAGACAGCCAGGTGCCCCAGAGAAGTTCACAAGCAGGCAAATAAGTAGACAGTCATCTCCTCTTAGTACCAACAATCTCCCAGAATAATCTGTGGAAGCATCTAAAACAGCACAGGAGGCAAGAGACATTTGTTTTAAATGTGCAATTAAAAAAAACACACATTTGTAGGTTGAGAATTGCTATGCCATCAAGTCTTCTGTGAAACAGAGACAGCACTTTGCAGTAGGAGCTTAAGATCTTGAACTAGGTTCAACTAAATTCACACAAAGTAACATGGACCCATTTTATCTATGTGGCAATTTGCTGAAGAAACACGGTCAAGACAAAGAACTTCTGTATCTGAACGCTCCTGCAATACAACTAGACCACAGCATGTGAAATCCTCCTGGCTGTCTTCTGATTCTATTTTGGACAGAAGGCTAGTTGTTTTTTTTGTTTTTTTTGTTTGTAAACTGGAAAAAAATTACATAGCAAGAAATCCCAAAAGGGGGAAATTGTTGCCTGAATATGCTGAAGACCAAACAAATCTTGGTAAGCACAGAGCCCAGATTTTTTTTTTCCAGACAAAAGAACATTCACATGCAGCATACATTTTAAGTGTAAAGAAATGAAGGAGTTCCCCCCCCCCCAAAAGCTGATCCTGATATACACTTTCATTACTCAATAATAGGGGAACTCTTGCCTTATTTCAATGAAATACTGTATGTAGCTTCTTGTCCTAAGATAGACTTATCAACACAGTTAAAGCCCCCCCCCCTTCTTTTTAGTCTTTCTGGTCTATTTCCTGTTAATATACTAACTAGTTTGCCACTCTACACACAGAAAATCACCCATAGCTCTTAAACAATATTATAAGAGAAAGGATAAAGCCAGCCCCAATCCTTTAAACCAGTAGTTCTCAAACTTTTAGCACCGGGACACACTTCTTAGAATGAGAATCTGTCAGGACCCACCGGGAGTGATGTCATGACTGGAAGTCACATCATCGAACAGGAAAATTTTTAACAATTGTAGGCTGCAATCCTACCCACACTTACCTAGGAGGATGTCCCATTTACTTTCATTGGTAAAAACATATACATAGTAGCTTGTTAAGAGTGCAGAGCTGTAACATTTCCCCAGATGCAATCATATATCATGGTAGCAATCAACTCTAACATATTAAAAATAAAATATTGAAATGAATGGGGACCGACCAAAAATTGGCTCACCAGGACCCAGTTAGTAGATCCCGACCCACAGTTTGAGAAACACTGCTTTCAACTATTCAAGCTGTTGTCATACACATCCAACTAATTATTCTTATTCTCTGCCCTAATAAACTTTGGACATTCACTCTCAAATTGTGAAGTATTTGCACATTCATTTTTTCCCCCCAGTTAGGGCACAATCCTGAACATCTTTCCAGCACTGGCATAGCTGTGCCAGTGGGGCATGTGCTGCATCCTGCAGTTGGGGGGCAGTCACGGAGGCAATGTTTGTTCCCTTACCTTGAAGTTGCATTACCCTTATGTTGGTGCTGGAAAGTGGGTTAGGATTGCGCCCTTAGTGTTCAACTATGGCTTTTTCCACATTTGTTTGCCCTTTATACAGTGTGCCTCCTCACAATGTACACACTTTCATACATACTTCATTGTAGAAAATCTGCAACACTCAAACATCTACGTGAAGCAAGTCAAGAGATATGTGGAACCATCCCACCCTTGATGCATACATTTTCTTGGAACACCCTGTACCAATGTCTTTCATCAGAACAGCAAGTAAATTATTTTCACACAAATACACACACACATCCAACCATTGTACTATGGCTCAATACTCCTTTTGGCCTGAATCGCCATAACCATCTCAGAGTTAAATGCAATCCGATTTCCACTGTTATTGATTTATGTATAGGACTTCCGCCCTACCTTTTCAATTGAAAGTTGACCCTCCCCAGGTTGAAACCGAATACAGAAGTTCAACCATAAAACCATTAAGACAGGAAGTTAGATTAAAAAAAACATAACTGTACAAAGCTCAAGACACTCAAACTAAGCGCCAAGCAAAAATCAAACCACAGTCAGGTCAATTGCTGAAAAAGAACAGTTTTCAATTTACAACTGAATGCCATCAGTGAAGGGCCAGAGAATTCCACTGGGTACTGCAATGGAAAAAGCCTCTTTCTGCATTCTTACCAGCTGGGCTTCAGATGAGAGCAGAACACACAAGACCTAACCCAGGTGAACAAATGGAATTATGAGATGGTCATCTAGGCAGCCTGGTCCCAAGTCCTTTAGGGTCTAAAGGCAGGACCAGCACCACTGCTATAGACATAGAAAAAGAATTATATGCTATAAGAGACTGGTCCCTTTTCAAAATTCCAGCAGCTACATTTTTATTAGCTGAAATTTCCAGACAGTCCCATACAATTTTCATGCAAAAGATTATACTAAGAGTAGAGGCAGGTTCCCTGTTGGACATTACTCCAGAGGACAAAATAACAATCTAACAAAATCAGAAATGGTTAGGCTGAAATGCATATTTGCATACTGGCAAAAGAGTCTTGTCAACTAGGCAGTGACCATTTTGCCTTGCAAAACGAGTGGTTTAAATATAAAAGTCAATATTAAAATTGAATCACAGAAGATAAAAGAGCTATTGAAACTATTTTAATGAAGTTCATAATGCAAAGGTAGAACTTTTATTAGATCCTTGATGCTTTAGAAGCATTTTAAACACAAACATTATTAAGGTATGAGCTTGATCCTTTATTCATAAGATGATTTACTAGCTTGAGGACAGGTGACAATTTTTAAAACATTCCTGATCTTTAGCAAACAAAATGGCCACCGAAGTGGCACCCATTTCCTAAGTATGTGCTATATTTGACAATTTGAACAGGGGACCAGCATTTCAGCACGTTTCTTAAGCCAGGAGTCGCTGCATAATTATGTACTTGTGATAACTGTGCGATTACTCAGTACCTATGATAGTTAATATTCATGTATCATAACCTCCATATAAATCCACTTAAGCAAACGCTAGAACAGGGGTGTCAAACATAAGGCCTGGGGGCTGGATGCGGCCTGTGAAAGCTTTTTATCCAGCCCTCAGGCTCTCAGCTGCTGAGTGGTGCTGAGGTGTTACTGCTAAAAGGGCAGTCCCCACAAAAATTGGGCTCTCCCATATCTTGAAATATGATAAAGATTTGCATGTTTTCTCTTCTGTCATTTGTAGTTAATGAATTCCTAAGTGAGAAAAAGTGCTTATTTTTGGTTATGACCTGTTTAATGACATCACTTCCTGCCTAACGACATCTCTTCCAGCCCTCAGCAGGCATCATGAATGTCATTCGTCCCTCAATATGAAACGAGATTGACACCCCTGCCCTAGAAGTTCTCTATGCCAGAGGTTTTTGATGCAAATAGATTTCCTAGTTCTCTTATAAAGTATATTTGTGAATGGAAAGAACATTTTATTGCTATAATACTAGAGATGGCTGTATCTACTTTAGCACACATTATAAAACGTGAAGCTGTTGAAAGATGCAGGGATTGGATAGGGGAGAAAAACATAGATTAAGAGCAGAGTGGAAACTGAACATTGTACTTAAGGAGTATGATTTGTTTTGTTCCTCTGTATATCTGCTGAGGGGAAAAGTTCAACTTCCCTTCATAGTATCCTTCCCCTCATTTAATTTGTCTCCAGAAAGAAAAAAAACTCCTATATCAGGAGGGGTGCCAAAAGCAATGCACAAACCTTTGGCAAAATTGTAGTGCTGACAGTGCCAAATCCTAGAATTGCTTACTTTGCTAGAAATAGAAAGGAACTCTTTCCCTATCAGTAAACCAAAATATTGCTGCTTTAAATGTCCCAAGCGTACAATTGCGCCGCGAGAAAGACACACACCAGATCTGCCATGTATGAGAAGATTTAAAAGCAAGCTCTAGAACCTCCTGGTTTCCTTTCTTTGCAATGTCACAAAGGAGTTGGGCAAGGCTCTCATTTCAAGACTTTGACCCTTCCACACAAAGGATCTCTAGTGCTGGCTAAGGCAATGTTGTTCTGCAGTGAGCAGGAAAGTGAATATATTACAGTACTGTGGTCTACATCATTCACAGCACTATATCTCCCACTTATTTTTAAATATTGCAGGCCATTTTTCAGCAAGTCCATAAAGCAGCATACAGACATAATTATACTAAAAGTAACAAATCTTCTAAGGGCTGTTCACATGTTAAGATGTACTAAGGAACATATTTCATGTGAATGACTGTACCTGGGCTCATTTTTTACAGAACAATCCATGCCTACTGTATACTAATTGCACCTGCACTGAACGCAACATGTGAATAAACTACCCAAGTCCAGATTAACATATACCCAGGTGCAATTGAACAGGTGAACAGTCCTACACACATTAGCAAAACCAAAAACACAGCATGACAACAGCCAGATAAGAGCCATCATTCAGGTGGAACAAAACAAATCCAAACAGAAGGCCCATCTGGACAAGGCAGTCTTTATAAACCTGCAAAACATTTACAGGGAAGGGATTAAATAGACCTTCTTGTCAAGGAAATTCCAGTGTTTATATGCCACACACAAGAAGGCCCTATCCTATATACCGGGGTGGGCAAACATTTTGGCAGGAGGGCCACATCATCTCTCTGACACTGACTGCTAGCCCAGGGGTGGCAACCTTAAACACTCCATTTGGACCCATTTTCCGGAGGAAAAAAAACCTCAGGAGCCACAAAACCCTTTTGACGTCTAAAATGAAGATAATACTGCATATATAGTTTTTTTCACCTTTATGATCTTATAGGTCCCATTTTTATAATGTAGCCCCCTCTTGTAGCTTTTAGTTAGTTTTGTCATACATTCTTGTCCTGTGTTTTCAGACGCCTGGTCCTCTATGGTGTTTTGCCTGATTCCAAGGCCATTCTCTGCCTGGAGAATTAGGCCCACTTTCAGCAAATTAGCTCCCCTTCTTTCCCCCAACAAATGACCCTGGTTCTGCCCTGCAGTCCTGCTGGACCCCACCTCCAGTGTAGCTCGCCTGTTCAACCTGCAGAGGTCCTCTCTCTTGCCAGCAGCCTCCCACCACTACAGCAGACCCTGGGTCCTCAGCAGGTCTTGGGCACAGCAGCCACACACCAAACTCCAGTGTCTCCAGCAGTCCATTAGTCACAAAGTCAGTCAGAGCATCCAGGGCAGAGTCCAAAGTCAATAAGCCAAGTCATAGTCCAAGATCAGATTCCAAAGTAAGTCACAGTCAAATCAGTCAGAGTATCCAAGTCAAAGTCAATAAGCCCAGCCAGTTTCCTCTCCAACCTGCACTCCTTCTCCAACCCACACCCCCTTCCTCAGGAGCTCCTTATATCCCTGAGGGCCCTATTGCCTTCAAGTGGCTGCAGCTGTGCGTGGCTGCAGCTGTGCAGCACACTCTGCTAGATGCCCAGGCCTTACACTTAAAGGGGCCACTGCTGACACCACATCTACCTCCTCACCAGATCTTCCAGGATTCCAATACATATGACATCTGCTTATCTTACATGGATACTAAAGAACTCCCCCCACCTTCCAGAGGCACCCTGCTGGAAGGAAAAAAGGACACAGACTCCAGAGGTGGGGAAGAGAAGAATCCAGAGGGGGGGGGCAGCCACAGGCCAGCTTCTGCCCTGCCTGCCTGCCCTCCCTCAGGTTGCAACCCTCTCCACACTATCCTGGGAGTAAGCCCCATTGGCTTAAAGGTCAAACAGACCTGCAGGGGGGGAGAAGGGGGGAACCACAGGCCAGCTTCTGCCCTGCCTGCCTGCCTGCCTGCCCTCACTCAGGCTGCAACCTTCTCCACACTATCCTGGGAGTAAGCCCCATTGACTACAATGGGACTTCTGAGCAGACAAGTTGGTTGGAGCTCTCAGGCTGCAGTCCTCTCCACACTTTCCTGGGAGGAAGCCTAACTGACTACTTGTGAGTAGACCTGCATAGGAGGGGGCTGAGGCTGCAGCCCTCCACACCTTCCTGGGAGGAAGCCCCACTGACTACAGTGGGGCTTACTTGTGAGTAGACCTGCACAGGAGGAGGCTGAGGATACAGCCCTCCACACCTTCCTGGGAGTAGCCCAGGGACTACATCAGGGCTTACTCTGGAACAGACCCAGAACAGAGGGCTCCCACTCACCCGTCCTTGCGCTTGGCCTTGAGCAGGCTTCAAGGCTGCCATCCCAGGCACCCTTTCCTGGGAGTAAGCTTCATCCTCTCTAATGGGGCTTACAACTGAGTAGACAGGCATAGGAGCAGGCTCCACGGCTGCAATCCCAGGCACCCTTTCCTGGGAGTAAGCTTCATCCACTGTAATGGGGCTTACTACTGAGTAGACACACAGGATGTCTCCTCTGCTGTGGAGGAAAAGCCTCTCCTTGCACTGAGTTGGGGACCTGCTCAGGGAAAGTCCGGCTGCAAGGGCTCCAAATGGCTGAGAAGGACGGCGGCTCAGGATTGGCTGGTGGTCAGCCAGTGAAGGGCCCTGAGCCATTCCAACAGAAAAAGCCAGGAGCCTGCTGGATGCTGATTGGCTGAGCCTGCTGGAGAGTTGGGGAAGGGAAAAACAGGGAGCTTAAGCCTGCAGAGCGGGCAAAATTGAAAAGGGAAACCAATGCGGGGCAGGTGGGGGTGAAGGGAGAGGAGGGCAGTGAGAGCTCAGGGGGTGGAGGGAAGCAGCCCGCCCTCCCAACACAGGTGCCTCCTGTCACACTCTTTGCCACTTTCACCTGGAGGAGCCGCAGCAGACAGCTGAAAGAGCCACATGCTGCTCTAGAAACGCAGGTTGCCGACCCCTGTGCTAGCCCAATCCTATCCACACTTCCATGGGAGTAAGCCCCACTGACCCATGGGACTCACTTCTTAGTAGGCATGCATAGGATTGGGCTGTGAGTTCACAAGACAATCCTCAACCCTCTCCTACAATACAGCTGGCATGAACAAGGACCAATCACTGTCACAGCCTGCTTTGCAACTTCCAACATAAACCACGGCAAACTAAGAGGCAGAGGAGATTAAGACATTGGGAGGTGAACCACCTGCAAAACCCATGTTTGCAAAGCTGGTACAAAAAGCATTCTTGATGTGCATGGGGGTGTGCGTGGGGGAAGGCACAGCAACTTGGCTGTCTCAAAACACTCAAAAGACAAGGCAAAATATCTCTGAAATAAACACATAATGGAAGGGGGAAGATTATACAATAAAAAGGAGATAATATGGAAGTGAGCATTTCTGAACACAAAGATCATTTTTCCAAAGATTGGAATAGGAAGGGAGGGGTAATGGTCAGTGCCTGCTCCCTTGTGGCAACCCATTAATAGATCAATCCCAGACCGTTCCCACCCGCAATCAAGGAGAAAGAGGTGGACCAGGAAGACTGTGTAACACAAATCTGAATACAATGGATCACTGCCAAATTAGTCTCTAGATTGCCATACAGAAAATCTTAAACAGTTGTTGCAGATCTACATCAATTCTCCCACTGTAATACATTCCAGTGTTCTCTTCTAGTTTCCATGCAGCACTCTGCAACACAAACACACACCCGATTGCTTACCATCTGGTCCCCACCTTAGAATGTGATCCTGAGGACACGCACACCCTCATTAGGTATCTTAGCAGCTATCTTTGCCTGGTTTGGCAAGCAGCAATTTAAAGCATTTAATAAGAGAAGGCAAAAGTCTTTATTGCCAATGCACACTAGGAAGGGGGGATGTTACAGTCCTTTGTCTGTGCCTTATGAGTTAACTGAGCCAACATTGCTGATTCTTGCACAATTCAAAGTGAGGCCCCTGTTGGAATCTATTGCTGGGTGGGGACATAATGATTTGGTGCATTCAGCTTCTCTCTCTCTCCCTCTCTCCTGTTACATTAGGGACCATTCTAATTTCCAATAGAAATTGGCCAAGTCAGGACTAACTGTAAAGTTACACAGAGCAGAAGAGCAGCAAGCTAAAAGGAGGTCACCTTCTTTCTTCTAACTCTCAGACATATCAACAAGCAGGGTGGGGTGCCCTTCTGACTTTTCACTTGAGGTTCAATGCTGGCAACCAGCAAGGTTTCCTCTGGAAAGTGCATGCGGACAGAGAACTACTCACAAACATGCCCAGCCTGAGAATGGTTCACAGGTTTGTCTCAAAGGACGTTGGATGAAAGGCAATTGCTGTAAGTGCAGTTTTCTTTTCATAACCAAACTATTTATTTAAAAAAAACTGTTACATTTTGTTTGGTGAGAGTTGTGCTTTTGAAGTTATCTCCAGTGTTGGAGCCAACGTTGATTTTTATCACATTCATATGACTATACTTAACCTGAAATTGGGGGGGGGGGGAGAGCACTGGAGGGTAATTTCCTGAAAGCTGAAATTCAAATATGGAAAGCAATCTGATTAACTAGTTTAGACTTTCAAGTCTGTTTTTTCCCCTCCCATCAACAGCTGCTTCTCATCTTTATGCAGCTGCAATTTCTTCAGACTCTCAAAGGATTTAAAGACCTCAAGAATTTATTTCTATCAATAGATATATTAAAATAAAAGGATTTTTAAAAAAAATCTTTAAATTTGCCTTAGGCTGCAACTTAGGCCACAGAATTTCAATCAAATAATTTTCTTTAGCCACTCTTAATAAGACATGGCTTAGCACCATTATATCTTCCTAAATTTTAGTTTAGGAACTTTCCCCTCCCCCCCCCCCCAAAAGGAAGACGGAATATGTAATGTATACTTTATTGAGCTATCAATATATAGGTAGCTAGGATAAATTGGTTAGGTCCAATACAGAGAAGCTAAAAATAGCTCCTTGAAAACAACTGTGTGTAAGGTTATAGAAACATGAGATCATTCAGTACATAGCAGAAGACAAAAACATTTCAGGAATCTCGTACATAATAGAAGCAATCTGCCTTGTGACAAAGGATACAAGTAATACCCTGTACAGAGGCAAAATAGAGAAATAATTACATCAACAGTTATTAGAGCCCCTTGGGGAAAGAATACTTTAATGTATTCCTAGCTATTTCTTTCCACTTCTGGAATGAAACAAATATGCAGTACACATATCTGAACAGTACATAAAATTGTTCAATAAATGGCAATGTTGTGGAAACTTCACAGATGCTCACACTCGCTCAAATGAAGTCAAAGGAAAAAGGAGACCTCCCCAAAGCAGAAAAGAAATCTTTCCAAACACACAACTTGTTATGCTGCACACAATGGAACAAATGGAACACTAAGAAACACACAATAAATGCTGAACAATAAGCTCAAGAAATACCTTGACAAAACAGAAGTAGTTCTGGAAATATACAGGCATCACAACTGCAGTGGCAATCTGAAATACTGCAGTGGCAATCTGAAATACTGCAACATTAAGAAAGAAGCACACTTTGGTATGCCAGATATGCACAGAAATAGCAATTTTTCCCTACAAAACTGAAGAATTAGAAAGCATTAGTCTGTACTCTTGGCAATACAGAGTTAATACCACAGACAGATTAGGGATGCGAGGAGCACACTGGGCTTCCCACCAAGGTGTGTCCAAATTCATAAGTTATCCATGCTATCCTCACTTTCAAGTTGGATTACTTAACAGTATGCACAGCTGTTCATGAAAAACATTTGGAAACTTCAGCTGGTACAAAACATGGCAACCAGGCCTTTAGCCAGGACCACAATGCTGTGTAGTCCTGTTTCCAAGCTCAATTCAAGACTCTAGTGATAATCTTAGAAGCCCTAAACCACAATCACCTTCACCCATGTGTGTCCTCCTGTGTGCTCTAGTTATCATCTGAGGCCTTGCTTCAGGGTGCCTGTGTGATATGAAGCAAGACAGGCTGAGCATAGCCTTTTCAGGGGTAACACTTTTCAGGGGTAATACTATCTTCAATAAAGAACACCCTTGGTCCCAAACCTACAGTTCTTCAGATGTGTTGTTAAAATGTGGCTCTTGCATTTTGGGGAGTGGCAGGTGAAATGACTGATGGGTAGCTGTTGTGTCCTAGGTTTTAAGTATAGGTTATGAATTTGTTGCCTGTTTTTTGTTTTAGCTTCGTTAAAGATAAAAATTATTACTGGAGGGGCAGTAAATCCAAACTGCCCCTTAAAGTACCGATTAATTACTACTTGGAAATTGTAGTTAATTTATTGGTGGTGGACCTGCACTATTAGGCCACAACATTCCTAATGAAGGAGGAGAAATGTGCACAGGAGCAAATTAGGAAGGCAAACTGGAGTTGTCCAAACCAGCCCAATCTCAGTGTTCATTTAAATCTGTGGTTTATAAAAAGGTATGATTTTCTCTGTACTGAACACTTCACATAGTGCTACAGTTAAGAGAAATATCATTAGCCCTCTAAAATGTCCCTGAACCAAACCAAGTCTAGATGGTGAAAACAGAATGCAAGACTGAAGATGTATTTCATGTCAAATCTGATTTGAAGAAATTAGTTTCAAACATTGGTATTCCAAAAGTCCATTATATGGATTATACATAATCATCTTATTGCTGCAGTGATTAACATTTTAATGATGATGGAAGGATACAACTGTAACTACCAGACAAGAGGAAATGTCTGGTTTATTACTGAGAAGGGAGGGGGCTGGAATCCAAGGAACCATTTGCATGAGGTAAGTTCAATGCAACATGGGGACCTTGTAAAAACGAGTCAACAATCTCTGCAAAAAGAAAAAATATTGACAGGATTCATCTATCTTGTACACAGATAGAGCAACAGAAAATTAAAAAGACATCACAGGTTACAGAATAAAATTAAAATTTCAGACCACCTGAAGTTATCTATTTGCCATGCCAGCTCCTGTGGTTGGTGAACTGACACTGGGTTCAGGACAAATCTAAGTCACTTTATCCCACATAAAACGCAATAGGCTGAGCCTGGCTTGTCCAAAGTCCCCTGGCGGAGTTCATAGCTAAACCTGAGCTTCCCACAACCAAACTCAACAGCCTAGCTACATTATAAAAGTAGCCCTCACTGACATTTTATCTTTCAAATTATTCCCACTAATTGTGTTAGCAATGGGAGATGGAGAGTTAGAATGATGATCCATAAGGGGGGAGCAGATAGGTGGCATCTAGACACACAAGCTGGCCCCATAAGAAGTGGATTGGAATTGGGGACATGAGAAGACATTCACTAGCAAAAAAAAAAAAAAGTACATCACTTACATCACAGTAATAAAAATTACTTCCAACACAACTACTGTCTTCCTGGCACCATGTGCTACAAGAAAGTGTTTACAATAAAAACACTAATATGACATCAACGGGCAATACCATTTACTTCAGAAAATGAAGATAAAGAGAGACGGGGTCAAATAAAAATGCATATTGATATTAGGTTCTTTTATTGGTTTGTTATTGGGCTAAATGTTGGCCAATGGTAAATGGAAATGTTTAGATTAAGAGATGGTCTTGTACTATACGCAGAAGGATGAATTGTAGTGCATATTCATTAACCAGAAGAAGAAGGGCACAGGATTTCAGAACTCATTCCTCTGCTGGTCTGATTTCTATCGCAAAGTTTCAGGTTGTTTATTGAGGGGTGGGGCGAAGCAGACCACTGTCACAACTGCAAAGCACAAGCACAGTGAAGTCAAAACAATCTCTCCCCCCTCCCCAAAAAGGAAAATCTTTGGTCTGTTAAGCCTCTTTGTGTACATCAGATTTTATTTGTGAGGGCCTCACTTAGCATTAATCTAGAATACTTAAAAGCAGGTCTTTGCCTCCCCCCTCCCCCAAATATATGGAGCTACATACACTTATGTGCTCTATAAATAAAAGGAGTGCATTTATCTCCAATTAAAATCTTGTGTAAATTTATATGCAAATGCCATGAAAGCCTGCGGCTCCTGGCACATTGCCAACGGAGCCCTTTAGAGCTGGGAAAGCTATGCATGCAGTGCTGCCATAAGAATTAGCATGTTGGAATTTGAACTGGAAACAAATAGAGAATTTTTGGCAAATTAAGTGATAATATTATTCATATCAGTAATGGTTTTCAAAGAGGCAGAGTGAGACAGACACGCTTCCATCCCACACCTCCAGTAAACTAACAGCAGAAATTGGAGTTTCTGTGACGTAGGCGTGAGAGATCAAGTTTGTTTTCTCCGAACAGCAACAATTCTTAGTTTAACACTAGCGGGCATCACCAAGTTAAAACAGTCAGATAAATTCGAATTCATTTCCATCTTCTAAAAATGTGAGTGTTCAATTCAGACAGATGACCTCCAGAGCAAAACACAAATCAGTCCATAGCAGTTTAAATTTTTTCCCCTGTGCATCAGTGGTGTTGCTAGGGTTGGTGTCACCCTGTGCAGTCATGGTGTCATCCCCATGGAACTCTGGCAACGTGGGGAGGGGCACAAGCGGCGCAAAATTCCAACATGGAGGTGAAGTGCTAAAGCACTCTGAGAGTTACCTGCAAATACATGGCAAAAATACAAAGAGAGCCCAGTCAAAAGCCAAGTGTCATTGGCCGAGGCCTGCAAAGGGCTGCCCCATAGTCACTCAAATGGCAGTGCTGAGTGGATTCAGTACCACTTGAATGGCGACAGTATGCTGGTCCCAAGCTGGCAAAGATACAGAGGCTGAAAGTTATTTTGGCGTTCCCCCCTCTCCCACAGTGTGAGCCCATGAGATGATGCCATTGCCATGCACTTACCACTTATGCGGCAGTCTTATGAGTCAAATTGCAATAACTATGTGGCAACGTGCATTATCAAAATCATTCCACGCTAAAGGCCTTTCAAGAATGCCAACCAAAAATGAAACTCCATAAGCCAAATAAAGTGGAGTCCACAGAACATGATGTGTATATGTGGACTTTGGAGAGGCAACACAAACGTTGATTTCTGAGAATCTCTATCTGGATACAATCTACATTAATTCTTCTGTAAGTTGTGGGCAAGATTTTGTTAACCCATGAAAGTAAGAGAGCCTAATCGCAATCAGTGGGTGCAGGTGCATACAAGCAAAACCAGTGGAAAACATGGTCTTCTAAAGAGGCATCAGGCGTGCTTGAACAGTGATTTATTCAACTCTACCTTTACAAGTCCTTGCATCTTATCATAACCTAAATTTTAACTCATGTGATTACAGTATAAATGATATTAATTTTGCACTTTAATCATTTAAGGCATTTCATGTATACCAGACAAAATCCAAAAAGTCCCTTGAATGAACAGAAACCACCACCACTTGTGAAAGAGAGACCCAATTTCTACCAGCATTCCCCCCCCCTTCCATATCACATCCCAAATCATTCCAGGGTTGTATATCCCAACTCTAGGAGAGGCTTTTCAGAGCTCTGATGGCATGCATAAGGGAGAGACAGGAACACCCAATGCATGAGCAGAATGCCACTTATGCTTCTTTGGATCCAAGCCATTATGTCAGTAATCCTTCAACAGCCATATAAGATAACACTGTAGGACAGAGGCTGGGACAGAAGGATAGCAGCTTCCATTAGGCTACTACAGAGTATGCAACATGGCTAAGCTGAGATCTAAACCAGAGATTTCATCATTCCCAGTTCACACTTTCTGGTCATTTCTTTGAATTAAAGGAAGCTTTAATTCCTTCTTTGCTTGCATGAAACAAAACAAGTTAAAATCAGGGGACAAGTATACCACCTTGAAGTGCAGTGTGCACTGCTGTTCTTGAACGATTTAATTTTAAAATTCTCTGGATTATTATTATTATTATTATACTTTATTTTTATCCCGCCTTTCTCCCCGAAGGGACTCGGGGATTATCCCTACATGAATACACCAAGGTTGCTCCTCATTGTAGGAAAAAGACTGCTAATATTAATACAGAATGCAGTATCAAAGATACTGTTATGTTAGGTACCAAAAACAACAACAGGTGAAAAAAGGTGTAGTACATACTCCTCTACATAACTGACATGAACAATGCAACTCCAAAGAGATTAGCACAATTCATCTTTGTTAATAAGAATGTATTTCAGACTGACAACCCAATCCTAAACTGCACTGGTGCAGCAGGGTCACATGGCTTCCACTGTACCCAGCACTGAATAGAGAGGGGGCGGAGATCTCCATGGGGTAAGGGAACATTTGGGGAAGGGGGGGAACATTTGTTCCCTTACCACATGTAAACACTTCAGCCCACCCAATGAAGCTAATCAGATCTGCACCAGTGAAATCTGAGTAGCCCCATGTTGGGCTTTCAGGCCCAGGACAAGGGTTAGGATACAGTGGAGGCCTGCTCCGTCATTCCCCTCCCAGGCCTGAACCACCCCTTCCCCCCCCCTCCATCCCACCCTTCCTAAGCCCCTACACTGCTTGGTAGAGTATTCACCTCGGCAGAAGATCTGGATACAGTGGCGCAGGCCTTCCCATTGCCACTGCCTACTCCCGAGTCATCAAAAAGCGCATTATGGCGCTTTTACGACAGATAGTGCCAGTGCAGATGCTGCTGCACTGGTGCTTACAAAGAATAGAACTGCACTGTGAATTGGACTCATTTTCTTCCTTCCCATCTTCCATTTTTCATCACTCTAAATCAGGGGTACCCAAAGTTTTTGGCAGGAGGGCCACATCAGCTCTCTGACAAAAAAGAATTAATTTACATTTAAAATTTGAATAAATTTACATAAGTTTACATAAATGAATATATTAAAGATGAACTTATATGAATGCATGAAGGTCTTGCAATAGCTCAAGGCCTATAAAAGGCCTTGCACAAAGCAAGGCTGGCCTTTCCTTTGCTGCCGCTACTGCATCAGAGACGTGAAACAACAAGCAGTGGAGGGAGCCCTCATCCCACAGCTCACGCAAGAGATCAAACAGTCACCCTCACGCTGAGAGCAGTTGTGTCGGGCCAGTGTGGGCTCCAACAAAGCTCCGGAGGGCCAGAGGCTCACTGGAGACTGGGGGCTCCCTGAGGGCCACATTGAGAGGCCTCAAGGGCCACATGTGGCCCCAGGGCCAGGGTTTGGGCACCCCTGCTCGAAATCAAGACTGCAAAGCAGGGATTTAGAGCCTTTTCACATCATGCTCTATACAGGTGCAGCAGTGACTCTCTCTCTCTCTCTCTCTCTCTCTCTCTCACACACACACACACACACACACACACACACACACACACACACACGAGATGCAATGGAGAGAGAACAAGGAAAACAAATACAATCAAAAGCATGTTAATCTGTTTGCCAAGCCATGAACCGCATCAACACTCTAATTGGAATCAGATTCTGAAGGTTACAAAGGGAAAAAAAAGATGCAAGTATTGTACTTATAATAAAACACCGCCAAAAATGATTTAATGATCTTCCACTACTCATTTGAAAAATAATGGAGCAAAATTAGAATAAACTATTTTTAATGTACAAGTCAAATATTACAGTACTCAGCTGCTTATCCGTTGATTTAGTTCCTAGAGCCACAGTGTATTTAGTTGCTATTTGTTCATATCCATTCATATTAGAATGTATTTATGGATATTAAAAATTTTTATTCATGATGTTTAAGCTAATATATTTGAATCAGAATCATTTATTGTTTTCTTGTATTTTCCCATTAGAACAGAACATCTTCAATTAACTTCAAAAACCCAAACATATCCTATTGGGATATTCTTATCCTTATTCTCACCTTATTCTCAACTTAACCACACTGCCCACAACTTCATGTTCTTATTTTTTGGTATCTCAAAATATATACAGTGGACAGCAAACATTAAAGTTTCCAAAATAGTCAAAAGGCACCATCAAATCATGGCTTAATAATTGCAAGACCTTTAAAATATTCTAAATACGATAGTTTTGTGCACATTTTCTCTTTGAGCCTTGAATGTATTTTGGTCACATTAGGATAGTCTCTCAAAAAGCATAACATGAGAAGAGGCTCATTCATGGAACACTAAACCACAATTAAGAATTATGTCTGAATCAAACCCAAGTCTTGGCAATTCTGTTTTCAGTAGCCTTAACACATAACTGCAAATGTCCACTAGTGATTTACAACTACAGATGGGGCCTCAGTATCCGCGGGGATATGTTCTTGGTCCTCCCCCGTGGATACCAAAAATCACAGGTAATCAAATCTGCAATTTTCAGCCCCATAAGCCCTCCAAAGGAGACCAGAGCTATGCTCTGGTCCCCTCTGGAGGGCTTTCTGTAGTCTGCAGGGGAAGCGGGCAGACATGCACTAGAAAAGTTTTGACCTCCAAAATCATGTTTTGGAGAATAAAAAATGATGTCTGTATGAACAAAGAATATATCTATCACTCAGATGGAACAGGGGTTCCCAAAGTTTCTTCACTTGCGTACCCTTCGAAGTCCATAAACTGTATACCTCATAATAGCAAAATGTTTGTAATTAATATTGTTGCCGTCATTTCAAATTTATAGGTTTTCAACTACTAATCCATGAATTGATGACCAGAAACTAGCAGCTGCTGGGGCTTTTGCAGTCAGTTAGCTGCCTGCCTTGCCAGCCCCGCAAGAGATCCTAATACAGACCTGCCTTTTTCCGCCCTTATTCAATTCTTTCTGGAGTACCATTATAGATCCTGGCAAGTACTCCTGGGGGTACACATACCCCAGGTTGGGACCACTGAGATACAATGATAAGCCATAGTGTGTTATTATGTGCACAGGTAGTCTTGCAATTTAGACTTGAATGCTCACTGCTCCTTTGGATGGGAGCAAGTTTAAAGCTTCAGTTTGCAGTTTGTAATAAAGAGCAGTTTCTTGTTACATCCAAACAAGGACAACTGTGGCTCCTACAAACCACAGTTAACAAAACCAGGATAACAACCTAGTTTGCTATCCTGATTTGTTAACTAAATGTTCAACAATCCAAAGTTCCTTATATTCAGAAAGAAAAAGAAATTGAGATAAGTTTCTACCTGTGATTGTAACTTCTCTCATACCCTTGCATGTAGATGAAAAGTGCACACAGCTGAAGCTCACTATTGTTTTCAAAGGCCAGTACATCTAAATGATTCTCAGTAGCTGTACATTTGCCCTAAATGAGTGGTTCCCAAACTGTGGGTAGGGACCCACTGGTGATTTGCAACCTGATTTTTTGTGAGTCAACAAAAGAGTGATGGAAAGATCAGATAACTAATTCCCTCAAGCCTGAGGCTATTCAAAAATCAGATACTGTAGCTGCTAACTACCCTGCAAAGAGCTGAGCTCCTGCAGTTTGCAAGACAGCTGCTAACTGTCCTGGAAGCAGCTCAGCTCCTGCAGTTTGCAAGTATGTATAAATGGAGAGAGATAAATGTTTGAGGGTCTTTTTCTTTTTATTGCTTATAATAAAATATTTCTTTCTAGATCTCCTTTTTTAAAAGTCTGGTAAACCTAGGTGGGTCTCAATAGAGTGTCATTTTAAAAACTGGGTGCCAGTGCTAAAAAGGTTGGAAACTACTGCCCTAAATAGATGAATTACTGTGGGTGGGATGAGATTTAAAGTTTAGACTGATGTTTTGAAAACCTAAACCAATCCATGGCCTGAAAATATACCACAACTGGTCCAATGTAGGAATTGGGCAGAGAGGCAAAAGACAGGGATATAAGCCAATAGTTCTGCTATTGGGAGCTAACAGGCCCAGACAATATGTTGAGAAATATCTCCTAGTTAACTTCTGTTTTCTAGTCTTAAAAAAAAGAAATGCAAATTCACAAGTTTACCATCGTTCTCCTATCTTACTCCAACACCGAAAACAAATGCAATCCTGTTTCAAGCCCTCTGTGCTCCCTTCTGCTAATCCATATCTCAAGATATCAGAAAGGTCTGCTGTAAAAAGATATACCAATACAGCAAGAATGAAAACTAACTCAGGATAAATGCAGAAGCAAGGAAGTAACTGAGAAGCTATCAGAAAACAGTTAGAGCCCCCATCCCCAACACAATGAGCAAGGTCAAAACACAACATCTCTTAAACAATGACCACATGACCCTGGTTGTTCAAAAGCAAGACACAGAGAATGAAAAGCTTGCAATTCCTCTTGCTCTGCAATCCATCCACTTCTAACAAAGTTACCCAAGAACACACTCAGAGCATATTAGAGATCAGCTGTTACACTACCATTTTTTTTTAAAGGCAGCAGAAATGCATAACAATTCAGAACTATATCTATTCTAATGAAATGCAATTTTCCTGCAACTTCAGCTATCAGCAATACAAGCTTCAGTTTACATTACTTGGTTTATTTGCTTTGGCTCTTGTATCTGACTCACTTTTTTTTTTTAAACATTTGCAGTATCTGCATATTTTAGAATTATGCTAGGGCACTCAGGCAGTCCTGGGGACTCTAAATGAGGTAGAAATTGACTTATCCTGGTACATGTGCTATCTATTATAGCAAGGAGAATGGAGATGAACAGGCAAATGAAAGTACAGTACCAGGCCTCTTTAGCTTGACCCAAATTCAAGAATTATTATGTTAGGGGTTAATGGATTTCTGGCATTTTACATCACATGCATTTTTGCAACACAATATGCTGTTGCAAGAAAGCTGCCCTTCAAAATGGTATATTCATGGCATACCTGTGCCAATTCATTCTCAGATGCCAGGGCCAAGTATTCAGGGCAGATACACAACAGTATAAAATTTTACACTAGCCTGCCATGGTCCTCAAGTGCAAGTGCAAAGAAGCCCTCTTAAATCACTCTTGAAAATCCTGCAGAGGTGATGGCAAATCAGATCAAGTGAATGAAAATGAAATAAATGGACAATTCTAAATAGTCTGTGGATAAGTTCTGTCAGAGATGAAAAGCAGCCTTTGTTTCTTGTGCATGCGACTACAGTATTGCTGTAAACTGCCTCGGGGTTACACTGATTTCTGGCTTATTAATTAATTGCTTTGTTAATACAACAATTTGCAGTTCTGTTATTGCATTAGTAAGCACAAGGACTATGTTGCTCCTGCCAAGATCAATGCACGTTTATCTAAACCTCTTGATGTTGAGCAGAGTCTGCTCCTGTCAAAGATAGCAAAAAGCAACAGTAACACTGGAAAACATCTGCTACCTAATGGACAAACAAGACCAAAAAAAAAAAATCTGAAGCTGTAACTCTAAAATTTTGTTTGTGGTTCTCCTTAAACTTCACTTATTGCTTAAGATGAACAGGCTAATAACCCTACTTTGCCTCCTAAGGCTGCACAGAGCAATAAATGCCATTATAGGGGATCTCACAAGCTTTTAAATTACACAACCTTAAAACCATCACTATCTCCCTACTACATCTGGGCCATTACACAACATGAGATCTACACAATGCAAGCGTAACAGTCAACTCTTGCTCACTACAATGTCCACATACACAACAGATCATCCTGGAGATCTTTCTTCTACAATTGAGGGTTTGTTCTTTTATCAGCATTTTACATTGTTTCAATTAGCTTGCTTTTCTGAGTTTGCATTTCCCCTCACTTACAACTTACATGAGTTGTACAACTCAAATGAGTAACACTTACAACTCACTAGTAAATTTAATTACCCTCTGGACACTGTTAATCTTTTTTTTTGTTTCCTCTCCACCCAGCAGGCTTTATAACTGCTTGTGTAATGAAGGGCAGGGGGAGAGCAGAGTTATATTTTAAACACAGTAAGTACAACCTGAATTTTGGAGGTTAGGTACATCCAAAATCTCCCCAGAAAAATCCCCTAAATTATACTATATACCAGTGTTTCTCAAACTGTGGGTCGGGACCCACTAGGTGGGTCGCGAGCCAATTTCAGGTGGATCCCCATTCATTTCAGTATTTTATTTTTAATATATTAGACTTGATGCTCCCATGGTGTGTGAATGCATTTGGGGAAATTTTACAGACCTGTACTTTTAAAAAGCTACTATGTATATTCTTTTAACAATGATAGTCAATGGGACTTACTCCTGGGTAAGTGTGGGTAGGATTGTGGCCTAGGATTGCTAAAACATTTTCTGCTTGATGTCACTTCCAGTCATGACATCACTTCCAGTGGGTCCTGACAGATTCTCATTCTAAAAAGTGAGTCCCGGTGCTAAATGTGTGAGAACCACTGCTAAATAGGGTTCTGGACAGGGGAGAAAGAATTTTAAAACCTAGACAAAGGCACTAAGATTTCAGGAATCAAGATCTCATCCAGTCTAAATCTCACCCCAATGCTGAACTTACTACTAAAAACAATTATGGGAGACCCAGTCATAGCTCTACCAATGTCACATCCAGTTTGGCCTTCAGAAGCAGCTCTCATATGAACTCACCCTTCCAGTGCACACACAATGACTGTTCATACATTAAACTATACCCAGGTACATTTATTCACATGTTCCATTCCATGCAGGTAGGGTATTGTTGATCTATAAAAATGAGTCCAGGTACACTTATTTATAAAGAAATGGATACCTGGTTACAGACATTCTCTATCTAGATACAGCATACCCTGTGAACAACCTTCGTGCGGCTCTCTTTTCCACCAGCCTCCAATGAGGTTGTCAAAGCCCCGTTGGGGGTAGTTGGCTAACAGACTGAAATTAAACCCAGACAAGACAGAGGTCCTCCTTGTTCAGAAGAATGCAGTGCAGGTACTAGATTTACAACTTGCTCTAGGTAGGATAGCATTCCCTCTGAAAGAGCAGGTCCGCAGCCTGGGAGCCCTACTGGATCCACAGCTGACCTTGGATGACCAGGTGGCATCTGTATTCAGACAGGCTTTTTCTCAGCTTCAGTTGGTGCATCAGCTGAGACCGTATTCAAGTCAGACGGATCTGGACACAATGGTCCAAGCCCTTGTGACATCTCACCTAGACTACTACCTTTTAGTAGTGGGGATACCCTTTAAGACAGGTTGAAAGCTGCAGTTAGTGCAGAATGTGGCAGCTTGACTGGTCACCAGGGCTCAGTGGGCTGACTCTGCCATGTTGTTGCTCTGGTGACTACACTGCCTACTCATTCCATTCCAAGCCCAATTCAAGGTGTTGGTGATGACCTTTAAAGCCCTGCATGGTATAGGACCAAGACACCTCAGACCACCATCCTCCTACACTCCTCTACAATCATCAGCTTAGGATCCTGCTGTCTGAAGCCAAGGGGATGGTAGCAAGATGCAGGGCCTTTTCTGTTGTCACACCATGTCCTGAGAACCAACTTCCAGAGAACCTGAGGACCCCTCTCTACCTGGCTTCCAGTAGGATTTAAAAACAGTTTTATTTCACTTGGCTTTTGAAGAGAGAGGAACCTTATACAACATACTATCCTCCTGCACTATATGGAATTTTTTAATATCATTTACTTCCATACCTTTGTTAGATGCATTCATCAAATCATGAAACTTCAGTTGAGATGCATCACCGCATAACGATAACATCATATTTAAGTATCATGTATTTTAAGTTTACAAAGAACTTCATCTGCAACTCAGTAATTTGCATAATGACTACAGGCTACAGAACAGGGGTCTTCAAACTTTTCGGCATGAGTATTGCATCGTGCTCAAGGCCGGAAAATAAATACAAAATACATGAAGAACCAATGTGCTGATAGTTTGACTGAATACAATAAGTGGGTAGGGGTAGAAGGAGGACGGGAGCAGAGGGCAAAATTGACTTGCACAGGAAGAGGTGAGGAATGTATTTTGAAGGATTGAAAAAGCATGGGTATATACCTCATTCAGTCAAAGTGGTTCTTTTGAGCTATTTTTAGCCTTGAAAGGTTGGGGAACCACGTGGGCTGGATAAAATCCCCCAGAGGGCTCTATGGGGCCTGTGGGCTAGGGTTGGAGACCCCTGCTATCAAACAAGAAGGAAGATGAGACAAAGCAGAAATTGATGGAAGAGCTCCAAGCCTGCAGTTTGTACTACATTATGTCCCACTTTGTTGACCTCCCTGCTGCCGCCTTTGTTTTGCTCAGCCAGTCTGAAGAAGAGTCCTGGAGAACTCAAAGGCTTGCTCACTAATTTGTGATATTTCAGTTGGTCCTAAAAGGCAATCCACCAAAGAAATCCTTTTAGGACATGTGTTAAATACTACATAAGGCACAAAGCATTCTGAAAGCCTGACACACAATATAAGCCTTCTACAGATACCGTAGCAGGACAGCCTGAATTCCAGTCTTGGTGCCTTACCAAGAGATGGCCACACAAGTGGATCAATGAACCATTCTAGTCCTCATGCCCATTCTGCACAGAGTGGCATTAAGGAAAGGCAACACTTCAAAAACTATGCCCCTTGCTAGACCAAATTACCTCCTGACCACACAAGTGGAAAATAATTGAAAAAAGCTCCAATCTAAATTGGGTTCAAAACCAGATGGTGAACTGCAGAAAAAAAGAAACACACACAAAAACACATAGCACTAGAACAGCAACCAAGCAAATGGTTCAATTTTGAGTAGGGGAGTAGCATTACTTGCCTGATTTAAGAGATGAAAAAAGAAGGGGAGAGAGAAATTACATTCTTGTAATACAGTCAGTTCAATACTTGAGAGGACCACAGTACTTGATAAAAATTCTCCTCTGCAGTACAGGTCCTGGGGTAAGACAGCATGGAGATTAAATTTCATTGCATCCCATTTCACTAAGGTCTGACAGGAGAAGGGTTTTATTGCCCATTTAAGTCGCTCCATGGTATCTTAACTGGGAACAGAGAGTGCACATATCCTCCTTCCCTTCCACATTGCAAACTTGAATATTTAATGAGGTGCATAAAAGCGCTAATATCATCAAATGGAAGGTGGGCGGTCTGGTGAGGAGGAGGGAGGCAGGCTCCAACTACAATGCTGAATGCCGCACAATAAGCCTCAGAGGAGAAAAGAATAATAGGGAGCCAACCTCGACTCTCTGCAAAGATGATCTCAGCCACTCTGCCACCACACAAGGTCAGACAGACTCTCCGAATGCAGGAGGCAAGTTAAAATTATATAGGCTGACCTTCACAGAATATAGACAGATTAAATTCAGTTTAGTCCTGGTATTTAGAAGGATGAAAAGCTTGTGGCTCGGGAAAGGCAGCCATTAACTAATCTGCTTATACAAGAACAGGGAGAAGATGCATTTGCACAACTTTACTTTGCAGCGGATCCACCACAGATGTACCACCATAACCATTCATTTTAGCACATCATGCTTAGGTACCCCTCCACCACTGAAACAAGAATACCGTCCAGTATCCCTCTGAAGTCCAAAGCACAGCTACTAACGTCACTAGCCATCAGACAGCTGCACTGTACATGGTCACTGCGAACAAATGTGCCCTGCAGGGATTTCCTGGTCCTGCCAGCACGGGATGTGCCCTCCAAGGTTGGCAAGTAGCCTGGCATAGAAATCAGACGTCAGAGCCACATACAACAAGAAACCAGACATGAGGAAGTCAAAGACCAACATGAAACAAGTACAGGTAAGTCCCCATACTTGTGGATTCACATCCACAGATCAGGTCTGCACCCCCCCACCACATACGCCCCTCCCCGGAGGTGAGGAGAGTCCAGCAGAGGCTGTGGACATCCATCTGCGGCCTCTGCCAAGCTCAGACCAAGTCTTTCAGTGAAAAAAATGCAACTCCCAGTTTCTCCCTGAAGAGAATCCTGAGGGCTTACCCAGGCCTCCTAATTCCTTATAAGGCATTAAAAATGTCACTTCCAGTTTCACAGAGAAACCAGAAGTTGCAAGTTTTTTCCCCCCTCACTGAAGATGTTCATGGTCTCTGCTAGACTCAGAGAATCCTGTGGAGGCAAGGGGTGCAGAGCTCCCATTAGCTCCAGAGGGTGGGGGGAAGCAATCGCCCATATCCATGGTTTCACATAACTGCAGGGAGGTTCTGGAACAGAACCCTCGTGGATACAGGGGACACTGACGTACCTGGGGGGCAAGCGGGGCAAAAGCGCCGGCTGCCAACCCTCCAGGGGCACCTCAGAGCCTCACCCCGCCCCCACCAGGAGGAGCAACCAGGAGTGCCGACTGAGCCACCCCGCCCCTCCTCCTTTACAAGAGGATAGGAGACAGGCGCCCTAGAGAGGCACTCAAGCTCTAGGGCGCACATCTCGTCTCCTCCTATAAAGGAGGGGGGCGGTCCAGTCGGCGCCGAGATGCTGCCTGGGAGGCAGCGTCCGGCTGCCTCCCAGGAGCACTCCTGGGTGCCCCTGCTCCACCTCTGAGGGTGTCCCTCAGGAGCGGAGCGGAAGCGGCACGCACCCCGTCCAACTTTGGAGGGGGCACGCGCCACTTCCAAGCCGGGTCACCCTGCTCCACCGCTGAGGGCGTCCCTCAGGAGCGGAGTAGAAGCGGCGCGCGCCCCCTCTGACATTGGAGGGGATGCGTGCCATCTCCCAGCCCCCATGGAGCTTTCGCGCAGCTTACAAGCTGCGCGGAGGTCTCCACTGCAGCAGTCTGGGGCTGTTGGAAGCAGCCCCAGAACGCTGCCATGGAGACCCCCGCGACACGGAAGGCTCCGTGGCGGCCTTGGCTGCCTCCTCCGTTCTCCCTTGTTTTCAAAGGGGGAATGGAGGAGGCAGCTGCGTGGACGTAATTGCGATGACGATGACATTTACCGTCATTACTTTCGGGTCACGTGCGCGGGGGGCAGAGAAGGGGGCGAAACAGGGCGTGGGGGGCAGAATTCTGGGGGTTGCCCCAGGTGCGGGGACCCCAAGGAACGCCACTGACAGGGGTACACCTGTATTTGCTTCACTGCCTGCATTCTGCAGCTCACAGGAAGCTAACACAGGAAGCCCATCAGACTAGATGGGCCTATGGCCTGATCCAGTGGGGCTGTTCTTATGTTCTTACTTACACCCAAACAAACACTCACTTTCGTAGAGTACATTACTTTTGCACTTAAGGTCTACACTCAAAACACATTAACCATTAGGACTCCTATTCAAACAAAACAAAAAAAAGATAGAACTCACATGGCTAATTGCCAGAGAGATACATTTTCAGTAGCTGTTTTCAACATTTTCTTCTGAGGGGGATTTATTCCAGAAACTTAAGATGGAATTCTGATTAGATCACAGAAGAAACATTAGCTATATGATTGTATCTTGTTTAGCAACCATAATGCATGTCAGATGGAAGAAATTCAGCAGTTTAACAGAGACTATCTCAAAAATCCATTATATATCTTCTAGTTTAATAGTATGTTCTCTCACTTTTGCCAAATTTCTGACATATGCCCAATTTAAAAGTCTGCACTAATATCTTCCATCTTTACAAGTTTCAAAAATTTTTTCATGCAAAAAAATGAGAGGGTACACACTGTGTTCAAACCGATGCTTTTCATCAACTTCTATAAGTACTACTACATTATTTTGAAGCAGAATTGTTACAGCTGCTATGAAGTTATCAAGATCTAGAGTCTTCAATGAGATCCTGTTGAAATGAAGGCCCATACACACATACACAAACACCATTTTCACACTACTTTTTTAAAAAAAAAGTTTAGCTGGAATTGATGAAATGCCATGTTGGGTTGAAAATGCTGATTACTAGTTTGAACTAGCAATGAATATTTCTGTTTGAGATGGGAAGGAGCATTCAGTAACTTCACCTATTCCTCCCCAATGACCAGTTAAGGGCCACAAAGCATGACATGTGCAATCTAACTTCTAGATTCCTATTCAGCAACTAATTATGGCCAGTTCACTTTGCATGGATGACAGGTGACAGAGGAACACTTGACTGCGAACAAAGTGCACAAAAGTGGAGTGCATCCCACACACCTTTGCAGAGGACTCCAGGGCTGGGCACATACTCTGCACACAGGATAGCAAGTAGGATCAGAAGCAGCATATAAGATTCTACTGTTAGCTTGCCTGGGACTGCTGTCTTACACGAAGCTGGTGCACACTGAGAACATGCCACATAATTGGCACTCTCCTTCCTTGCAGATGCTTTTTCTGCAGTTAGCTAGAGCTTACTACTCCTTAAGGAGCGCAGGGAGAGTACTGGAGGCCAGAGGTTGGATTTGGGCCTTAGAAACCTGTTCCCACACCTCACTGTCAAGCCTGGCCCCCAACCAGACCTGGTAAGACCCAGAAGTTCAGGGATGGCCATCTAGGTGGCTGCAGACCCCAGAAACATCAAAAGATTGCTGTCATCACCATCTTGTCTTACCCTCTTAATTGCCTTTAATTAAAATTAATTAAAATTGCCTTTAAGATTAATTAAAAGATTAATCTGCAATGGCAGAGAGTGTCAAAAAATTATCAAAAATCTTCTTCAGCAGAGCAGTTGCTCTCTCTCCTCCGGCTCTAAACTGGAAAGTTCCTCAGCACCAGAATCAGCCACAGAAAACTCTTCTGCAGGCGAGATTGTTAGAGAGGGTGGGGAAAACACCCGCAGAAACGAATATAGTATACTGTAAATTTAACTAATCTTTCATAACTTAAAAAGATTGTGATGTGTGTGCACACATGTATTCTAAGGTCTGGGGTTCTGAGGGGCAGGGAAGACCGCTGGGGTGCGAGGCAGGAAGGCGCAACTGCTTTTCACGAAGTGGGCTGGATGACCACCAGGCTGTCGCCTCCTCTGCTTTCTCCGTATCTCTGTCTATCCACCTGCTTCCTCTTTCTGTTTCTGTCCCACTTTTGTTGTCTCTCTCACTTGCTCTCTTCCTGCATGCTTCAGCTGGCAGACACCATGACTGCACAACTTCAGTTCACAGTTTAGAGCATGTGAGCGAGTGTGCTCTGAAAGTTCCAGTTCCAATCAGGTCACCATACTCAAGAGACAGTAAGAGGAGAAGAAGAGGGAACATGAAAAAAGGTAGTGGTAGGAGAAGCACGACTGTGACCCCCACAAGTAACCAGTGGGGATGGGTGGAGAGACAAGTAGAAGAAAGCTGACAGTTGCAGGAAAGAGATATGTGATGGATAAGCAGAGGATAGGGAGGGGGAAAGGGGCAGCAGCAGCAGAAGCAGCATGTGTGAGAATGAATGGAAAGGGAAAAGAGGGATGAAGGTGCGTGTGAGAAAGCATGTGCAGATGTAGGTATTGGAGGTCGAAGCAGGGAAAATGAGGGGTAAAATTTGTGCAGTGTGCTTTGTGCACTGTGGAAGGCTGTACATGGCCTTGAAGCATCTCTGTTCCTGATCACTGTGAAAATACCCTATGTAAACAGTTTGTGCCTGTTAACATATGGGACCCAGTTACACATACCAGCCTTTGATATATATATGCATTTGCTTCATAAATTTAAATTGATTAGAGTGGTTGATGCATATTGCTGTATACTGATAATACATACTAGTTATGTTAATGTTATAAAAAAAGACATACAGGCGTGCTCCTGTATCCATGGGGGTTCTCTTGGGTCACGAGCCAATTTCAGGTGGGTCCCCATTCATTTTAATATTTTATTTTTAATACATTGGACTTGATGCTACCATGGTATGTGACTGCATTTGGGGAAATGTTGCAGACCTGTACTTTTAACAGGAGCTACTATGTATATTCTTTTAACAAAAATAGTAAATGGGACTTACTCCTAGGTAAGTGTGGTCAGGACAGGGAAAAAAATTCTGCTTGATGATGTCACGTCCGGTCATGACATCACTTCCGGTGGGTCCTGACAGATTCTCACTCTAAAAAGTGGGTCCCGCTGCCAAATGTGTGAGAACCACTGGCTTAGTTTAGGCAAGTTTAAAGCAAGAAATACCATGCTTCCAGCATGATTACACAAAAAAAGGTACTATAAAGGGGCTGCGGGGAGGATGGATCAGTGGATAACTGAATCCACAGGAAATTGGATCTGCGGAGAGAGGAGTCCTCCTGTATTAAAAAATATTGTATTAACTGTTCAAAATCATATGAACAGAAAAAAGCATAATATTTACCTCACAAACTTCACTTAAGTGCTCACAATTGCAGCTATTTAGGATTGTGGTGTAGGCTCCACTGATTCCAACAGAGCTTCCTTCTAAGTTAAGAATTGTTTGAAGATTGGTGCCTTCACAATTTTAATGAAGACACAAGCTAAAATATAGGATCAGAATCTTATTTGTACATTTCTTCTCAGGCAAATAGACCTACTCTCTTAAAGAATAAAGTGGCTTTACACAAGGTCATGTGACAAACCAAGTTTCAAAAAGAATTTAAAAGCAACAAACGTTTTCTCTAGTTAGCCAATAAAAGCCAAAAGGGAAACCCTGTCTAGGTTGCTTCCTTACACCTTCTTAATGAGAGCAGCTCCAGGCAAAAAAGTGGAAGCAGGAGTCTGGAGGTGGAGGGAAACAGGGCTGGGGAGTGGAGGAGGCTTGGTGATTTTAGCTACTTGCCTCCAACATCCTCTGGTCAGATTGTTGCAGCACTCACTCCCATAACCCAGCACAAGATCAAACAAAGGCACTTGTGTTTACAACATCCTGAGCAATTTAAGAATCCCAGCAGACACTGCTTCCTCCTTGTCTCCCCTTTTAAAGGGTATTGTTTCTAATGAAGTTACTACAAGTTTATGAGTTTATAATCACCATGAGTCAGACTTGCTGCAGAGGGGATTTAAAAGCAAGACAAGGACCAAGACCTTCCACCTTTTCCATTCTATAAGTATTTCTACAAAATGCCTGTGCTTTGAAAAGAAAGCTTTGTTTTTAAACTGCAACTTCAGTAAATGTACGAGACTATAGTTTCTGCACCCAGTCTCCACTTCTCAGCAGAACAATATATCCAAAGTCAGAAACTCTCATTTCAAGTCACTGTGGAAGAAGAGAACAAAAAAATAAGTATTTGCGGAGTGAGGAAAATGTTCAAAGAACATGTGTAGTTTCCCTCTCGGTATTATGCCCAAGTCATCTGTCTCCACATTCATTTACACCACAAATTCACAGCTTTTATTTTGCATTAATGGCAGGAAATGCAATTATACCAAACAGTTTCCAAGAATGTAAAAATATTATAACTGTGTTTGTGGCACAGATTTTGGAAGCTTTGGATTCATATGTGACAGAGGTGGATTTTTTTAAATCAGCGCTTGTTTTTGTATGAAGTGATCTTGAGAACATGCCACAAAGAATAGACCAGCCATTCTGATCTACAGCAGATCAAAACAATTATTGTAGCAAATCCATATTTTTTTTAAAAACTGTTCTTTTGAATGACCTGAGAAAACAACAGAGAGAAGGAATGCTAATCAAAATCTTAGCAACCCTGCATAAGAAAAAACAAAGTAGCAAAGTGACACTTTGATTTGATTAACTAATGTTAAAATAGTTCATGTGCAAATTTTAGACTCTACATAGAACTCTTCATCATAATAGTTACGCCCTGTTTCATATACATATATGCACATTTATTTACAGTCACATGTATGCTTATGGTTTTATTTCCTCTTTTGACATTTAAAACTCTAAGCCATTACCCAAGCAGCAGGGCTGCATATACAAAAAGCAAATTCAAATACAATATACTAAAGGTTTGATCCTCACACCTGCTGTGCCAGTAAATAAATGGCTCGGACAGGACATACCAACCACTAGGCTAGCACAGCATCACAAAACATGAAATTACACTGTCATTGCAAGGGTGCTAATGGTGGCACTGCAAACAGAGATGCTGGAGTGCCAAACTGATATCTTTATATTCTTGGGATTCCTCTGGGGAAAACATTATCAAAAAGAAAACCAGCCCCTCCAAGACATGCTTATTTCAAACACATACTTTCAAACTACAGACTTGTATTGTTTAAACTGAATACAGTACAGACTTCTGCAAAAACAAATGGTCTGCGTGTCTTTCCTATTCTAGTTTGTGCTTGTATTGTGAACACACACTTCATTTCTGACTAATTCAGACACACTTTCAATCAGCAGAAAACTATGCAGGTATTTTAATGTACACATGGACCGAATCGCAAACATAGCTTATTCTGCATAAATCAAGATCTATTTTATACATGTAAAATTGCTTCTCAATGGCTGCTGTTTTTGGGATCATCTGCTATATTTGATTAGTTAAGACAATGTACTTACAGAAAACATGTAGCATTTTATCACCTTCTGAAGCGTGTAACCTGTTTGAGTGTATCAAGCATTTTGCTCAAAGCATATACTGTACATAAAAATTTATTCTAATACTGACAAAAAATGCCTTTTTTCATACTGAAGTTTACTGACAGCAGTCCAGAATTCTATTCTCTTGTTAAGTAGGACACAAACATAGATAAAAGATTAGGAGAAGCTGCTTCCGAGTGGGCTGATGGGGAGCAAAAAAGGGGTGAGAAAAGACGGTGCTCAACCCTCCTCTGCTGCCCACCATAAGTTAGGCATGTTCACCCTAGCTTAGTTTCAAAGAATCACAGAGTAATGGATGCTCCTAGACCAGTCATTTTCAACCACTGTGCCATTGCACACTGGTGTGCCGCAAGTGGCCTGCAGGTGTGCCGCGGGAATTTGGGAGAGGGTCATTTATTAGCAGGGCCATTGGTGAATGGCAGAATGTGCCATTCATATGTGCCATTCTGCCAGCAGAATGTGAGCCCCCCACCAACAGCATGGTGTGCCTTGTCAAAACACCGATGGTGTGCCTTGACAATTTCAGTACCTTGTCTGTGCTGTGGGACAAAGAAGGTTGAAAATCACTGTCCTAGACACTCCTTGGACTATGACTTTTTTATTATAGAACCTCCATTATAATTTAGTTCGATTCCCGCAACTCAGTTCCTGCTAACAGGGACTCAAATTCATTTCTGAAAAATGGAAGAAGGTCTATGATGCTATCTCTACTCATTTAATATATTTTTCATCAGTCTGCTTGTACTGTCAAGTCAGCCAACTGCTTAAGTATATATTTTTATATCATACACAATATTCAGAAATACCTGCCTTGCAGACTTCAAAGCAGCCCTATTGGGCACGGCTAAATCAGCAATCACCACAAATTGTAGGTTTGGTTTGCAATTATTATGATATGAGTCACAATAATCTAGGCCTTTTGTTGCCACAGGAAGTGTCACCATTATACTCCCCCCCCCCCAATTATGGCTGGAACTGTAGGCCTTTCACAAAAAGTTGCTTTTCTGATTCACCAGCATAAACAGCAAGCAGATCAAGAAATTAAAAAAACACAAATTACTCTCCAAGCTCACCCAAGCCAAAGATAAACATTTTCTTATTTAGAAGGCATCAACAGTACCATTTGTCAAGTCACAACTGCTCCCCGCCATCCCCAGCAAGAAGGTTTTAGACTATCGCTGTGAAACTTTTCTGTCCTTGCTTTCACTGCCAACACCGCTGTAGGTTTCCAACTCCAAATACCACAGAATAGCCCTGTAACTTTAAGCTTCCCAAAGCGATGAGAGAAAAAGCACCTGCAGCAGCTTCTAGCCTTTGCAGCTGTACTGTACATCCCAGTCCCAACCTGCTCTAAGACCACTAGCCATTGTACAGTGATGGGGCGAGGAGTGGAATCCCTGCCTGGACCCCAAGCTGCACAGAGCTGGTAGCAGAGATAAAGATTGCAGCAGTAAGCACAATGCCAGTGTTCGTGGGGGGGGGCAGGCTGTTTGAATGTGTTTGGAGTCTGGGGGTACAGGGAGAAATTCTGGAGAGGATGTTGGGTACACGTATGCAGTGGCATCACTAGGCTTTGCATCAGCTGGTGTGGGAGATCAGCACATGATGGACCTCCTCCCATGTAGTGGGCTGAGCCATGTCCTAGGTGGTAGGTGTGGTGATGCACCATTGCCCAGACCCCTACTGGTTTTTGTGGGTATAACTTTTGATAGGACATCTATATTCCAATGCGGTTCCTTTGCATTCTGCATGAAAATATGCATCGAATGATTTAACACAATGATATTATTCAAAAAATACCAAGTTTTAAAATTTTTTGGCCAGTAGTGGTGTCACCCCCCACAATGTGTGTCACCCAGTGCAACCTGCATCCGCTACTGACACCACCACATGTATATTTGTGGTAGGGAACTGTCAAAGGAAAAGATGGATGCTTGATTACTAACCCAAGTGGCATGGCTAGCAGCTGATATTTGTGATCCTTTACTCCGAAGTCCAACTTCTGCCTGCGTAGTGAAGAGGAGGAGAGGGAAGAAGAATGCACTGTGCTGCAAAACCAAGTATAAGTAGTCTTGAAGGTCTCTTAGAAGGTGGAAAGGTGACATACAAATGCCTAGCTAAGTAAATACTGTAAGTATCAATGACATCAATGGGAGAGTTAAGTGCACAATTAAATGTGCCCCACTGAAATCAATGGAACTCCGAAGCACTTAACTTGGCTGGATCATGACATTTTATACCACTATAGTTTGCACAGAATGTATTTTGCATTACAAAATACAGATCATCTCTAGTTCTTCATTTCTCAACATCTGCCTTCTGCCATACCACTTCACATGGTTCACCTATTCAAAATACCACCAGAAGTAACTGGCAAAGACATCATCAGCAGTTATTTCTGGGTTAGGAAGCCAGATGTTACAAACACCAGAAAGAGGATCAGGGTGGACAGGATGGCTTTTTTGAGCCCAAAAAAACATTCCACTGAGCTTTGCCCACCAGTCTCTGACTGCTGTTTGTTGCATTGCATACCTAGTCTCACCGCTGGGCAGCATGTAACCCAGGGGGCCTGTGAGTACCACCACACAACACCTCAAGTACCACTGGTGATACCTGTAACACTGGTTGAGAAACGCTGCTCTAGATCATTGCTGTTGACACTTAAACCCACTTTTAAGTTTTATTCAAATTCAGCCTGGTGAAGCAGCACCAAATTTTTCCACAAGTAGACTGCTACACATTTTTAAACAGCCAAGTTTTTATACAGATTGTTTTGATGGGCACAGGCAATCTTACTATGAGGTAATGTGAAGTGAGGCTGTGACGCCACAGAAGCCAATGGAGGGAGAGAGACATCAGGTCTCTAGGGCTGAAATTCATTATGAACATTATGAGTTTACATTATGAGTTTTGTATGAGTTTTTTCCATGGTTTGTGATGTGTGTTTTGGAGGGGAATTTGCCCCCCCAAATGTCTGACATCATTAGGGCGCAATCCTAACCTGTACTGGAACAGGCAAGCCAAGAGGCTTGCACTGTATCAAGTGCAAGATAGGGGCCAGAACTGGCTCAGCCAGAGGCAAGGGGAAACTTTTCCCCTTACCCCTGGGTAAGATCACCTGGCCCCTATGGGTCTCCTCGGACCTGTTCCACCTCCGGCCGTGTCCCAGCCCTGCCTCCCACTCCCCCCTCCCCCATCCCGGAACGCATCCCTCCCACCTCTTCCCTGCCCACCCCAGAGCCTTGTATCAGCCCAGCTGTGCTAACACAAGGCTCGATCCCTCTGTTGGCGCAGAGGCTTGTGTCAGCCTTGCAGGCCGGCACACCTCTATGCGCCAGCCTTGCCAACTCCTGAGGAGGCGCAAATGTGGTTACGGCACATTTGCGACCCTCCTGGGCTGGAGGCACCAGGCCAAGGGCACCTCTGGATTGCACCCTCAGTGAGGCTTGTGACCTCTCGTCACAACCACCAAGTTTCAAACGGCTACATTTCTAAATACAAAGCTGAAAAGAACACCCATAGCTTCATAATCTCCTAGCTTTTGTTAATTCTAACCTGACAAGCCTCCCATTTCTGGTAGAAACGTATAAAGTGATAAAAGAGCTGGCAAACTGACCAGGTTATTAGGATAGTAAAGTTCTGTATTACTATAATGTTGTTATATAACAACGATTGTATTGGGCATGTACCTCTTTGAATTAACTTAGAATTAGATAAAGCTGATAGGCCAGACCTGGTGTTGGCTCAGTAAAGCATGCCCACTTTACATCATATAGCTGAAGGGTGAAATGGGAAAGCAGAGTAATAGCTATATAGATTGCTTTACATTTACAGACATTCCCTTCTGCTTAGAAAGGGGACAAATACTTCATTGATGACGTGAAAAAAATCTAGTTAGCACACAATTGCTAAAGGACTAATCGGTTTGGAAGAAGAGGGTTTACTAAAAATGCTAAAATTGTTCTGTAAACAATCTTTGCATTCCTTAAGTAAAAATTAGACTAAGCAACCATTTTAACATACAGATAATTTAAAGTATTCCATAAAGCTGACAGAATATTCAGTATTGAAAGCAGGGCGATCAGGAGAACATACTAATGTAATTCTGGTTTTCACATGGGCCACGTTATTTCCTAACGTGGAAATAAATGGATGCGAAGAGCTTGAAAAAAGTACATCTCTTGCCACTGTAATGGCCCGGAAGAAAAATACTACAGCAAGTCTGCCAAAACAGAAGACACCTCAAGGCTTAAAACAAGGTTTTGTTAAGAGCTTGTAAAACCCAGGTAAGGCTCTCATGGCCTGGTGGCTGCAAGGTTATTCCTGTAAAACTGCTTCAGAAGTTAAACCAGCACAGTATGTTTGACCTGTACCAATAACACTGCTGTGTGGAGGTATTGTTAGCCATTTTATGCTAGAAAAGTGACATTAAAACATCTAATAAAACATCTAATGAACAAATAGTTACGGTTTTACGAATGCAAATATCAAAAATAGTTTCTGTGGCTGTCCACCTATGAAAGAAAAACATATTGAAGAGAACTAATGCCTTGCTAGCCACATCATCAAAATTATGTATTATGTATGTGCTGAGTGCACACTGCTCAAGTTAGACCAATACAGCTAGTCCCTAATTAAACAAAAAATGTATTTGTAGTGCCAACGTAAAGATCCAACTCCTAATCTGTGTAACCATTGATCAGGTTTAGAAAAAAGCAGTATTAGCTGCTCTCTGTCTTGCCATTATTAGGATTTGCCAAACAGAAATGACAAGCCACAACCACAGAGAGAGAAAAATGAAGTCTATTTGGTACAATACAAACTGCGGAATAAACAGTCTGTCAGTTTGCTTCCAATTGTCTTTCAACAGAGCATTTTTTAAAGGGTGCTCCGCAGGCATGTAGCAGAAGTTAAACAAAAGCTGCCGTAACTCCAGAGACCACACACTGAGGGCAACTTATATTGGTCATTGTTGCTTAAATGGTTTTGCAGCAGGGATGGAGTCTGAATGGTATTTTTCATTTGGCTTTTGACAGGGTGGTAGGTTTTTTCACTTCTTTAAAACCAGAAAAAGAGTATGTTGCTCTCTGTAAACCACGTCATAGTTTCATGAAAAACTGTGGAAAACAATATTTCCCATTGCTTTTGTAACATCAGCAGATTGGTCTATTCTTTTCATTCAGTGCTGATTCACACAGCCTGGAGATGTATTGGCAACCTTCAGTCTCGAAAGACTATGGTATCGCGCTCTGAAAGGTGATTCTGGCACAGCGTCTAGCGTGGCTGAAAAGGCCAATCCGGGAGTGACAATCCCTTCCACACCGGGAGCAAGTGCAGTCTGTCCCTGGTCTGTCTCCCTGGCTATGGGCCTTCCTTCTTTGCCTCTTTGCCTCAGACTGTTGGCAAAGTGTCTCTTCAAACTGGGAAAGGCCATGTTGCACAGCCTGCCTCCAAGCTCAGAGGCCAGGGTTTCCCACTTGTTGAGGTCCATCAGATCCCTTCAGATCCCTCTTGCAGATGTCCTTGTATCGCAGCTGTGGTCTACCTGTAGGGCGCTTTCCTTGCACGAGTTCTCCATAGAGGAGATCCTTTGGGATCCGGCCATCATCCATTCTCACGACATGACCAAGCCAATGCAGGCGTCTCTGTTTCAGCAGTGCATACATGCTAGGGATTCCAGCACGTTCCAGGACTGTGTTGTTAGGAACTTTGTCCTGCCAGGTGATGCCAAGAATGCGCCGGAGGCAGCGCATGTGGAAAGCGTTCAGTTTCCTCTCCTGTTGTGAGCGGAGAGTCCATGACTCGCTGCAGTACAGAAGTGTACTCAGGACGCAAGCTCTGTAGACCTGGATCTTGGTATGTTCTGTCAGCTTCTTGTTGGACCAGACTCTCTTTGTGAGCCTGGAGATACGTAATCCATTTTGGAAGACGTGGAGAAAGACTACTTTTCTAAGACTACCTTTCTAAGCTACCAGTGTCACACAAGCATCTGCGTAACATGCAAGACAATGGAATACGTATGGGAAACATAATTTCAACTGCCTTTTATGTACACACAGCAGGAAAGAAACAGATTTATTGACAGTGGTGCTCATTTTCTTATCTGAATTGCTGCCTGCCAAGAGTCTTATGAAATGCATGTGATTGACAAACGATATGCAACTTATGTACCACACGTGAAGGGGGAACGAAGGAATGAGTTCTGCCCTTCCAAAGCACACAGCAAGTTTCTCCTTTCCAAAATTCACTTTTCCATCAAGAAAGCGATGATGGAACAGAAAGAAAGTAGTCTTCTATTACCTGAAAATGAAACTGAAGAGAAAGGGCTCCATGCTCTTCAACCACTAGATTATACTACCTTATTTGGTGTATTAACCAAATAAACCATCTAACATTTCGGTTTTCCCAATATTAAGACCACACCCTGCTTCACAAAAGGATCTGTGTGTTCCCCCATTATTTGAAAATTATTAAATCATGCAGTAACTCAGTTCAGTCTCCTGCACTATGGGAAACAGCCACTATGGTTTCTTTGATCCAGCAATCCTGAATATAGCTTAAACCTGTTAGTATCTAGTGAAACTAATCAGTTATATCTACACATACCATCTATCTTAAGGCCGCTATAAACTAGAGACTTGGGGACTTTGGGGGGCTTTTTCACCAAGCCCAGTTTTTCTTCTCCCTGTTCCTGTTTTGCATACTATCAAGTTTGATTAAGAGTTCTGGAAACTCAAAGGCTTGCTCACAGCTTTTTGACATATAGGCTGGTCTCAAATAGAGATATTAACATATTTTGAGTTTGGAATTTTTTTTTCCTAATACACCAACACAGATGTCTATAATTTTCCTTAGAAACACAGACTGTACCGCCTGATCAGGTGAAAGCAAAGTATTTAAGTCTTAATTCAATATACCTTCTTTTTCTGGGAACTCAAAAGCCTGCTCATTGCTTTGACATGTTAGTTCATACTAGTAAAGATGTTACCATGCTGCTATTTTGGGATTTTTATCTTGCTTACACTTGGATAACTTAGGGGAAGAGGGTTTAATCCTACTACTTCCCCTTCCCCCATTACTTTGTTTATTTAAGATACTTCATAATATGTGAAAATCATAAAAACTTTCTTATATAACCCCCAAAACAGCAGCCAATGCTTTTGTCATTTAGCAAAATGAAGTTGTTAACTCTCCCCATCCCCTGCCACGTGCTTGACCATTAGGGTTAAGCTTTCCAATTAGCCCTGTTCTTGTGGTTTTTATTTATATATTTCACATTTTTACATCACCTTTCCTCCAAAGAACTCAGGGTGGCATACATGATTCCTTGCCCCCTTTTGTCCTCCCAACAACCTTTGAAGGTAGGTTAGTTACTGGCCCAAGCTTCATGGTTGAGCAGGGATTTGAACCTGGATCTTCCAGGTTCAAGGTTAGTGACTGGTTCAAATTTCATGGCTGAGCAGGGATTTGAACCTGGATCTTCCAGGTCTAAGTCGAGCATCAGAACCATTACTACACCACTAGAAACCTGCTTACATTTCTTTGCATTAGACTGCTATTAAAGGCATAGGAGCAGAACCATTTAAAAACACTAACAACTCTATCTGACCTGCAAAGTTAGAAATTCAAACCTGTATCTTGTACTTCTGGTCCAAGGAATACGTTCATAGAAACAAGTGGCAGCTACTTCCAAGTAAAGAGGGTTTACAACTGCAGTCATATTTTCTTCTGCCATCTCTTACTACTGGTCTTCTTGCATGCATTGCTTATTATCCTGTGTTCCTATAAACAACCCAGTGAAATATAAAGGCCTGAAGCACACTCTCACATGACCAGTCTCTATGCCCTATTTCCTCACTACTTAGTAATATCTTTTTTAGAAAGAGATTAATGTTAGACTCCTGAGAAGATCACAAGTAAGGCAGGGACAAAATGTTTTAGGTTCTTTTGATGGTAGGCAATTCATGATTTCAGAAGCATCTATTTATTTTGTTTAAGAGATAGTCATGTACAATCAAAAGAAAGAGGATTAAGAGGAACTCTTCAGAGTATCTGCCAAATTGCAATGAAAAGAGCTCAGTTTATTGTTCCTCGAGTCCAACCACAATACATTTTTAAGAAGAAAGAAATTCCTCAGCTCCTAGTGTTAAATACTTAATGACATTTTTAAAAGTTTACATAGAGAAAGAAATTTGCTCAAGAGGTCCTATGACTTTTATCCAGAACAGCATCAAAGAATGCCTTCTACAAAAGAAACATGCTTCAGTTGAGTAATTTCAGCAAAAAGAGTACAGCACAACCATGCATTCTATTCTACTGACATTGGAGTGCTTTTTAAAGACACATAACATGTGCACACAGAGGAAAACAAATTTGTGCGCAAGGATCCTGTGCAGTGGCCAATGAGGCAGCTATGCAGTTCAGCAGCGAAGGATGAGAGAGGTAAGGGTAAAGGTGCAACACCAGAAATTTATTATAGGCACAGTTAACAAAGATGGGGAAGGGGAGATCGAAAAAGACAACAGCACCTATCTAAGTTCACCAACTCATCCACTGCAAACTAGACAAGCCAATATATCTGAACAATTTCTAACCATTCATTCATAGCTAGACTGTAAACAGTTGTTAGGTGAGAGAGAGAGAAAGGAGACACACAGCAGCAACAGCGTGGGGGTTTCCCAGAGGAAACTTGGGGAACGGGGTGCCAAGGAGTATGGAAGAAGGGAAGGGAAGTTTGGGCATCTGTGCAAAAGAAAAAGAGAAGGGTGCCTGTGGTTCACACCCTGGCTGTGGGTGGACGGTAGCTCCCTGCAGTCTGAACCAGGGGCAACAGGCAAGGGGTGAGCCTAGAGGCAGGCAGTGAAATCATCTAATCCACTGGGTAGCTAGTCTCTCCCACCTCCTCTTACTAGTGTTTCAAGTCTCTAAAAAGAAAGTCAATTAGAAGAGGGAATCTCAGAGTTCTCGGTAGATCAGTTCAGGGTATTTGTCTGATGGAGGCTTGATTGCACAGGAACTCCCCTAAAGCAGTTTAAAAACTGCTAAAAAAATGCTTTAAAAAAGCATTTACAAAACACACACAAAAAGGAGGAAAGTTACAAGCATTAAGGATGCTGTCAATCTGATTGCACACAAGACAGTGAGAGACAGCATTTCTCAACATGTATTCCTGGCAGGCCTGTCAAAATGGTTCCAGAGACTAAAAAGTTTGAGGACTGCTGCTCTAAGCTATTGTGAAGAAAGAAAGGAGCAGTGCTATTACCACAGAACCCCATTTTACAGAAGAACGCTCCTATTAAAGTCAGCTTTAATGCGAGCAGCAAGGATTAACCTAAGCTCTGCACATCCCAAGGGAGTCTTTGGGTGTGTGTTTCTCCAGCACCAGACTCTACCTTCCCTGCCCCCATTCCACACCACACTCAAGCCACTGTTGAAACAGAGGGAGTAACGTGTATGCACAAGGGATGTGTATGCGTACACAAGTAATGTGTATGCACAAGGGATGCACAAGAGTAATGTAATGCACAAGGGTATGGTGATGAACCAAGAAGTCCTACATGCCTGCTGAGGTTGTTGGACACAACTAAAGTAGCTCTTTGAATCCCAATCTACATTTGTTAATAATGACTAACAAAAACTGAATCAGACCATGTTTCAGATCCATTCAGATGACATATACCAAATTTAAACCAGCACCGTGGTGCTGGGCCTTCCATTATTTGAAAGACAGCTCCGCTTAAATAAAGCCTGTAGAAAGGGGGTACTTGTCACCTCAAAACCTTTTTGTACAGGATTAGATGGAAAGCATTTAGCAATGCTACCAAATCCTGACTGCAGAGATCCTAAAACTATGGTGAGGAATACCTTGGTCAATTTACACAAATGCACTGAATATATGAGCTCAGGGAAACTGGAGGGAGACATGTCGAAAAGGGCCCAGGAGAGGTTGCACAACTTGCATATCCCACTGGGCAGCAGTGTATTGTTTGGTTTGTTACATTTGATCTTTCATGACTAATTCTGCAGTTTAAAAAAAAACCACACACACACAAACAGAACAAATAGCTACTTTACTTTGCATTAATCTTATCAAACGGCTATTAATGATTGCAAGCAACAACAACTTTGCTTCCTTGGGCCTGCGATGCTGGATAAACTTGGGCTCCCCTTTCAAAGAAAGGATCCAGACTCCTCACAGGTCAGAGGCAGTGGGAGCTCAATTAGGATCAACACTAAAAAGGTGACTTTTTGGCCTGAAAATGATGAGGAATACTAGTGTGATCAAACTTCTAGATCAGCCATTTTCAACTTTTTATCATCTTATGGCACACTAACAAGGTGCTAAAATTGTCAGGGCACACCATCAGTTTTTTGACAGTTGACAAGGCATATCACATTGCAGGCGAGGGGTTCACATTCCCAAGTGGCCTTATTAATAAATGACACTACTCCAAACTCCCTTGACACACCAGCAGATCATTTGCAGCACACTAGTTGGAAGTCACTGTTCTAGAAGTTTGAGAAAGGGAAGAAAAGAATTTCAAGCCATTTGAGATCTGATTTTTTTTTTAGTATCGGCAATACCAAAATTCCTTATTGCTTCAAGTAGCTGAAAGGCAACAGTCAAGTTTTGGCCAAACTATTTCTTAGAATTTCTACAAACTCAGAAAAAATTAGTTTCATCACAAGGTATTTGTCATCTGTCAACACATTCTGCAGAAGATAGCTACAATGACTCACCTCCATCAGTAATGTTTTATTTTAATCTCTACAATTAGAGGTGCAGGGTTCAACTACAAACCATATTCCTTGATCTAGAAGCCCCCTCCCCATCAGGCCTTGGCCCATTTCTGAGACAGGACACACCAGTTCTGGTGTGAGCAATCAAGAAGCTGAGGGCCAGAGACGAAGGCCTGGACTGAACAGAGTCATATACTGGTTTGCACTTTTTAGAAATTTATTTAATGCTTTACGATTGATGGTTTTTTATACTGCTGCTTGTCACTGGCTGGCTTTTAATGTGCAATTTTTTAATGCATTTTAATTGGTTGTTAGGCACCTTGGATGCCCTTTAGGGAGAAAAGTAGGATAAAAATTGAATAAATAAATTAAAAATAAATACCAGGTCAGGGAAAGGCAGGGCAGGGCAAGTCTGTACAGCTACTCTAAGCAAGCAAGTTGTTCAGACTGGAAAGTTGGCCAAATGATGTAGGTTTATTTTGGATCTGGTGCATCCCCATTGGCTTGTGGCATCAACTAACCAGGTGCAGGTTATTTCACATGACCATACTCAGGCTAAGGCCAACTGACAGCTTCTAACCCAGCACTGTAACCTGGTGGGCACCCCTAGACACAGAAAATAAGGTTTTCCTTGTTATCTGAGCATCCAAGTTCCAGTAAGTAGTAAGAAGCTGGAAGATGGCTGCTGAAAGAACATCACACACACACACACACACACACACACACACACGGGGTTAACCTTGTAATCCCTTAACCTCCAGCTATGTGCTGGTTGTAACAAGGGACAGCACACAACTCACACATTTGATAAAGTGGGTTCTAACCTACAAAAAGAATACAATAGGCCTCTGCTGTTAAAAGCCATCATTCAACTTTACAGACAAGCCTATACTGATTGAGGTAAATATAAAAGGAACCTCCGTGTTCTTAACCAAGAACATTTCAATCCAATATCCATTAAAAAAAAAAAAAGACAACTTCAACAATGATAATTTGGCAACCAAGGATATTTTGGCAACCATATTCTGGTTCTCAATCACATAGGAAAACCTGCATTTTATTTAAACTGTAATTCTCAGAAAGGAATGCAGGGTATAGAAATCAGTGAAAGTTGAAGATCCCATCCTGGGTAGAATGTAATTACAGTTTGCCAATATTGTTCATTTAAATTCCTGAGATGACCGGCTAATTCCATGGTTAACACTGTGCTTTTTCAGTAGCTGGGTTAAAAGGGCACAATAGTTCGCTAGGCAAATCTCCAAGGAATTGCAAAACCAGTATGGAAATAACTGCTATAAAACAAGGAAACATGTTGTACAGGTTTACAGCAATCAGTAGAAGAACAGTAGAGATAATGAAACCGCATCCTATGCCTACTCTTTTGATCTTTCATCAAACAATAGAGTGAAACTCTACAGATAGCTATCCAGAAGCACACATATCTGAAAACAGTGGTCCATGCCTGCATGAAGTATGTGTACAAGGTTGCAAACACCAACAGCACAAACCTGGCCCGACTACTTGGAAGTCCCACAATGTTCAGTGGGGCCTAGTCCCAGGTAAGTGCACATACAAATGCAGCCAAAACTGAGATACAATGTGGTGTACTAAACAGGACTGAATTTGAATTGAGTACAGGAATCATTACAACAAAATTACTATTACAAATATGTATACACTACTTTTCAATGGAAATGTTGGTAAAGTGGTTTACACAGGTAAAGGGGAGTTCTCTGCCCCAATAGGGCTCACCATCTTTAAAAAACAACACACCAGGGGAGACACCAGCAAACAGCCATGAATAAAATGCTATGCTGAGATGAATAAGCACAGCTGCTCTCCTCCCAAGCATAACCTGCTAACTGGGCAAAGAGGCAGCTCTCATATATTTAGCAGGGGGAGAGCAACTGTCCCGATATATCCCAGCTCAGTGTCTCTTCTAGTGGCTGTTGCTGATGTTTCTTCAGCATTGTTTTAGTTTGTGCACCCTTTCAGGACAGGGAACCATTTCTTTATGCTATGTATATAAACCACTTTGAGTTTCTTTTTGCTGAAAAGCAGTATATAAATATTTGTTGTTGCAGTAATAATATAAAGAGAATTTAAAAGGTAACCCTTTGCCCAGTTAGTTAGAACAATTCCTACTTTGTGACTTTTCAAGTCTCTCTTTCATCCTAAGCAATTTTACAGAGCTATTGCAAGAAGGGGGGGGGAGTAATTAATCCAGTTTCAAGAAGGGTGGTTGGGATGCTGATGAAAGACTGACAAGCCCCCAACAAACACATGAAATCCTATGTTATGCCACATATAACCCCACATATTTGCCTCAAATAACCCCAGCAAAACAAGCTTTGTCAGTTTGGCATTCACTTTCAGCCATCCTGGGGTAGCTTACAAGAGAATTCAGGTGAAATGAGCCCATGTCCTTTAAAATTGTAGAACCATTTTTCAAAGTGTGTGGTGGGGAATGAGTGGAGAGAGACAATAGGACACTAAAAAACACTGTATACCTTGATGCTCAACCCCTCGTGTATCAACCAAAAAGTGCTGCACAAGTGTGGTACGTTACCCACAATGGGCTCACTGAAGAGAAGGAAGAGGAGGAAGAGGAGGTCCCGACTGCTGCTGTTACTTTAGGATGGAAAATTACTTGAGAAAAGGGGCACCAGGGCCAGTTTTGCCATGAAGTGACCTGAAACGGTCATGTGGAACAGCACCCTTAGAGGGGTGGCAGACAGACAAGCCCCCAGCCTGTTCCATTCACCATCCTATCCAGCATGCCACCTTATTTGAGGCTCTGATCCTCATCCAACTTTCTGACAGCACGTCAGATGAGGATCACATCAGCAGCTGGAGAGGAAAAAAAAACTGCTGCAACTCCAAAGTCTCTCCCTGCCTATTCAGTGCTTACAAAGCACCAGGTCGGCTAGGAGAAAGGGTTGGAGTCCTTCAGCTTCCCTTTACTTACGAAGGGCATGGCATGCAGCCTCCCTGCTCAGTGCTGCTTCTTCTGCAATAAGCATGAGCATGAATTCCCAGCATACACAGCTTCCATTCATTTCAAAACAAGTGGCACAAAGCAGGGAGGCTGCATGCTGTACTCACCTGTACACTGTATTCACAAAGTACGCTGTACTTTACTTGTACTCAAGTAAAGGGAAGGGGACAGGGTACACCCACTCATTCTCCTGCCTACCAACCCCACCCATGGATGTGGGTGTGAGTGTGGGTGTGAGTATGTACACAGAGACAGCATTTGGGGGCTTCAGGCAGCATGGGGACATGTGCTACTGCTGGGGGCACACTCAGGGTAGGCCAGGGAAGGAGAATGAAGAGTGGTGCTTTAGACAAAATTGTAGTGGGTTGTAATCCCAGGTTACAGCTATTTCAACTGTTCTGTCCAAAACAAAGCTAATATCTTTACTATCCCCCTGATGCAAACAGCTGGTTAAAATATATGTAAGCACACACATTTCAACAGATGGTGGCAAAAATTCAGCCAAGATCATGCAGGTGTTTGATTGCAAATCTTGTTCAAATGGGGAACACAATGTTTATCTTATACTGAGGTAGCAGTAATACTATTTGCATTTCAAAGTTCATAGCAAAATTGCCTCTTAAGCAAGCTTTAATTACCTTGCATTCTCTACCACCTATCCCCACATCTTGGAGTCATCTGTACATTCTTGATCTCATCTGAACAGTATTTACCCTCCAACAAATGCAATGCTCTCTCAAAGACTTACATGCCAAAACATCACCTGGTATGAATGTTTTAATAAATAATTTCAAAAGCAGCCCCTCATTTATTCCTCCCTCATTACACAAAGAACTTTGTTTGCATCCTAAGGAACTGGCTTCGTGTTACTGATGTGAAGTTCTTATCACAGCTAACCTCACCTTCTTTCCATTTATACTGGCAGGGAATTTCCAAGATCCAGTTCACTGACTTTTGAATCCTGGATTCACTCAATTTTTATGGAAACTGGGGCTTGCGTAAACGCCTACACAAGTAACTGTGTAATCCTATGTGTGTCTACTAAGTTACTCCCTCAGTTTGGCTGTACTTGTCGTAAGAGGCGACTAAACAGCCACCAGGTAGATAGGACTTGTTAGCCTGGGAAGGCAGCTCATCTGAGAGAAGGAAAACTCTGATCCCAAACCTCCACTGCCTTGTGGCTACACCCAGTTATGGAAAAGGCTTGTGAGTCCTTTAGTACAGAATATCTCCTAGGGGCTGGGGATAAGAGTAGGCCCTCAGTTTGGCTGTACTTGTCCTAAGAGGCGACTAAACAGCCACCAGGTAGATGGGACTCGTCAGCCTGGGAAGGCAGCTCATCTGAGAGAAGGAAAACTCTGATCCCAAACCTCCACTGCCTTGTGGCTACATCCAGTTATGGAAAAGGCTTCAGGAGTCAACCTCGAGGCAAAATCCGGAGCCGGAGTCCCTGAGGCAGTTCATGGCTGAACACAGTCATGTTCTGGCAACTCCTGCGACGCTGCTGGAACCAACCGTATTGGCCTCTGCCTCCATTGGACCATTTCAGCGACGTGGAGAGGGGGGATTTGCTGCATGGGTAACAGCCTATCCTCCATACCTACTTTACCCAGGCTTCGCGCACTGGAGAGGACACTCTGTTCCAGAACCACCATTCAGAGTGTGACACCATAGTCTTCCGAGACTGAAGGATGCCAACAACACTACTACTTAGTGTCAGATTCTTTGAGCTGAATGGAATTTGCTCATATTAAGTGTGCATAGGATTGCAGCCTAAGTCCCACCTACTAAGCCATCCATCCATTTTTCCATGGTGGATAGATATCATGAGCAGAGCTTATATGCATAGGACAATCACACATACATACATGTTCTGGTTTTCAAAGAAGAGAGTGAGAAAGAGGAAAGAAAAAGGAAAGGAAGTGCATGTGACAAAAGTGAACCTGAAGCTCACTTCTGCAGTCTAGTAAGTATATAACCTGCTGTACACAAAATCACATTGGGACTGGCACTTAAGCGTACAACAGTTAGAGGGTATTACGGAGTAGTTAATCAGTATTAAGTAGTCTCAAAAGTGCAGCCACATGGCAGACAATGGTATATTTGCTGTGGACTGTGAATTCTGTTCAGTTCTTTCTGCCTAAGGCATTTACTGTCATATTAGCAAATAATCATCAGCCTTATGGAAGAAATTTGGAAACAGTCCCTGATTATAAAGTTAAATGCCTCTCCTTGACTATTTTCAACTTCTAAATGTACCCCTTGATCATGTATTCTATATAATATATGCAAAAGCAAAGTTGAATTTCCCTCAGGGTTCCCTCTGGATAACTGTTCCTATAAACAAGGCCTAACAGTGCATCAAAGGCCACATGAAATCAATTTATTCTCAGTCAACAGTAGCATCTGATTATATACTTACACCAAAATGCATGCCAGGAAAATAATCTAGAACCACAGTTCTCAAAACAGTGAGGCAGGCATCACTGTTCATTCAATAATTTATTCCAAAAACTCTCACGTCAGCTAACAATAATAAACCCTGATAACACATCATATAAACTATATCCCCTCTCAACAGTTGAGAATAGGAAAAAGATCACTTTTAAAGACATAAAACATCCATGCCTACTTATCTAACCAACAGTCTCAGACCCACGAAGTCCTGCTGAACAAAACACTCTTCAGTCACCATCTCAAGGTTAAAAAAAGAGCTTGGTGGGCCTCTTTGGGGAGGGAGGTCCACAAGGAAGGTAACCTCTCAGAGCAAAGAACAAGGAACACTTAACACTAACACTAACACAATGTCAGAGTAGATTTTAAACACGCACACACAAAAGGCCTGACTGAATAAATAAAGTCTTCCTAAAAGCGATTCCAAAAAGATATCAGAGGCAGCACCAGACAAGTTTCCCTCAGGAACGAATTAGTACCACAGGTCCAGATCCACCTTACCTCAACTGGTATAGGGGCCGAAAGGATGGCCTCAGGTGCAGATCCCAATACCTAAGCAGATTCATACAGCAGTCCTTGAGAAGTCCTAACTCAAGGAGGAATCCTCTAAGTTTTCAGAACTACTACTGAATTGGGACCAGAAACTATTCAGAAGTCAGTGAAGCTCAAGAGCAAATCGACAAAATATGTTCAATACACCTGGTCCCAGTTAGTAACCTTGTTCCCTTATTTTGTAACTGAAGTTTCCAAGCCATTTCAGTGGCAGCCCACGTACAATGTACTGCAATCGTCCAGAAGGTGAGGAGTGATTGTGATTGTGAGGAGCTCCAGAAGGATCTCTCCAGACTGGCAGAATGGGCAGCAAAATGGCAGATGCACTTCAATGTCAGTAAGTGTAAAGTCATGCACATTGGGGCAAAAAATCAAAACTTCACATATAGGCTGATGGGTTCTGAGCTGTCCGTGACAGATCAGGAGAGAGATCTTGGGGTGGTGGTGGACAGGTCGATGAAAGTATCGACCCAATGTGCGGCGGCCGTGAAGAAGGCCAATTCTATGCTTGAGATCATTAGAAAAGGTACTGAGAACAAAACGGCTAGTATTATAATGCCGTTGTACAAATCGATGGTAAGGCCACACCTGGAGTACTGTGTCCAGTTCTGGTCGCCGCATCTCAAAAAAGACATAGTGGAAATGGAAAAGGTGCAAAAGAGAGCGACTAAGATGATTACTGGGCTGGGGCACCTTCCTTATGAGGAAAGGCTACGGCGTTTGGGCCTCTTCAGCCTAGAAAAGAGACGCTTGAGGGGGGACATGATTGAGACATACAAAATTATGCAGGGGATGGACAGAGTGGATAGGGAGATGCTTTTTACACTCTCACATAATACCAGAACCAGGGGACATCCACTAAAGTTGAGTGTTGGGTGGGTTAGGACAGACAAAAGAAAATATTTCTTTACTCAGCGTGTGGTCGGTCTGTGGAACTCCTTGCCACAGGATGTGGTGCTGGCATCTATCCTAGACGCCTTTAAAAGGGGATTGGACAAGTTTCTGGAGGAAAAATCCATTATGGGGTACAAGCCACGATGTGTATGTGCAACCTCCTGATTTTAGAAATGGGTTATGTCAGAATGCCAGATGCAAGGGAGGGCACCAGGATGAGGTCTCTTGTTATCTGGTGTGCTCCCTGGGGCATTTGGTGGGCTGCTGTGAGATACAGGAAGCTGGACTAGATGGGCCTATGGCCTGATCCAGTGGGGCTGTTCTTATGTTCTAAGGGGCAATGAGCTAAAAGGGAAAAGGGTTCAGCAAACAATGCTCATTCACATTCCACCTAAGCACTGGTCCACATTGTTGGGCCTCAGTAACAGAAAATTATTACAGAGTCAGATGATGCTCTGGTGCCCAGACTGCTACAGGTGCAAGTGATTATAATCAAAGCATTAAGGAGATAAGTCATCAGAGGTGGACTGGGCCCTACCATGCCATTTTGTTGGCCATGCTGGAGAAGCCCATGAACCACTTGGAAAATGTCCAGCCAGTGACACTTTGAGGATGCAGTGAAGGCAGAGAATCACTGTACCTTTTGCCACCATCAGCACCTTAAATTAAAATAAACAGATCTAAGCTGGATAATATCTCACAGGAGTTGAGAAAATTAAATTCGACACTGCTAAAGCAATTTTAAGTCTGCCCTTATGAACCTCATTGACCTGTACAATACAGAGTATTTTAAGACAAATATCACGGCTCTACAACTCGGATTACTATTAAAAGCATGGCACAAGACAGACACACAGACACAGACACAAGGTTTTGATCAAACTTCCCTGGTCCTTCAACAAGTGAATAGCAGCAATCTAGGGTTGCATTTGTTTAAGTGGCTGGAGGTGATGATTTCCTCTCCATATTAAAGCTCATTTTGAAAGGTGATAGCCTTGAAGTAGAAACTGGAGTGAGACTATTAAAAATACTTCCTCTGAGAACCAAAAGGGACATATCTGCAATACCAGCATCACATAAACGTTTCTGTTCTTGTTTCTTGCAATTAGAGCTCTGTGTGTTCCAAGTGTAGACAAGGAGGTTTGGGTGGGGGTGCAAGAAAGACAGCATTCAAAATGCAACCTATTTTTATAGGCTTTAATCCAATTTCACACCCTATTCGCCCTCCCCCTTCCTCATCCTGAAAACTCAATTCTTATTACTGCTAGAGCTCATAAACCAAGTCAGTCTCAACTCTATAGGATTGGTTATGCACTGCATACAAATACTAGTTGTATAAATCACCCCTGTTTTGTTTGTTACAGCTACACATTTCTGCCCTTTGTCAAATATTTTATTAAGCGATATGTTCCTAGTAGGCCTGGGCAGCATTAACCTTTAGTTAAAACAGTCTCCAGGCTGAGAATGTGGACCTTGTGCTGTTAATTACAGGAGGCATTGCTAGACTCCCATGTGGTTATATGATCCTACATAACCTTTGAACAAGGGGACTATAAGAAGGTCTGCTTTCTACAGTTTAAAGGGGTGGGGGGAGAAGCTGCAACCAGAAGAACATGTGGCTGATTAGCCTTTCAAGCAGACTCCACCATCCTATAATTGGCTCATAAATTTCATTCAGAACTTGAAATGGAATGGGGTCAAAATGAGCTATCTGTATTTTTAAATGTTTGCCATTACTCTCCTGCTGGCAAATGGTTTAAAAAGAACCTTGTACAGTGTCCGAATCACTGGTGCATTTATTTTATAGCTCTGCAAGCTTCAAGTGCAGCCAGGACGTGGTCGTACTCTCCAAAAGAAGCTGCTGAATCCGGAATTCTACAACCAAGGGTCACATCCCAAAAAGCTATCCACTACAGGCAATCTACTTTTCAAGTCACCACTCTGTCCCTGCCGTCTGCCCCTGCCAGACCATTCTGCCCTCTCCCCATCCTTCTCGCTTAGTGAGCTGGGATTAAAACTATCCTACAGGCAACAGCATTGTTGTTAAAAGGAATTCTAGGCATGACTCTCCTTTAGCTCATTTAAGCATTTTTGCAGAACTTGAAAAAGCCTTTCATTATTAGAAAGCAAATGAGTGAAAGGCAAAATAAGGGGGGGGGGGTAGGAGAAAGAGAGGAATGGAAGAGAAGATGGGGAATGCATGCACAAAACAGTAATTGAAATATAAATTAACCTGCGATTTAAAAACCACTTTTAGCTACAAGCACAAACCAAAAATATATTCTGTAATCATTTATATTCATACCCTTCCTTTATGTTGTTATGCATTAATAACCAATTACAATGGTTTCTGGACTCTCTTGTCAAATTCTTCTGGGACCAAAATAAGAGGAAAAGTATGGTAATTAAACTACAAGGTCTTTAATTCATGGTTTTAGCTATTGTGGAGAACATTCATAAGTTTGTGAAAGCCTAAACAATTTTTTTTTTAAAGTCACATTTGCTACCACATTTATAAATGGAAACTAGAATGTGTCATGGAAACAACGTAGAGGAGGGCTTTTATCATGAACTACAGACGCATGGGAGGAAACGCAGATCGGGAGTGTACCATTGATCTTAGCCAAAAGGCTAAGAAGCCTTTTAAATCCACTTTTGGATGGCCTGTCTTGGGCACGGGATGTTGAAATCTTACACTAGCTTCTTGCCTCTACTGATGTGTTAGTTACAAGCCAAATGGCAAATTTTTTGCTTGATATTTTAACAAGAGGCAGGATTAATTCTGCCATTTACCTTAACGATTCTACTTTTTAGACAGAGAGTTTGTTTATATTGCCTTTTCCCTGTATGTTTGGGTGTTTTGTTTGTTGTTAATGCCTAATAAAAGTTTCTGAATTCTACTGAAAACAAAGTTAAGACCTTAACAGCTTAATAACTGCCACTGCTGACCACACATCATGCTGGCCAGCATTCTATGTCAGGAAATCAGATGCACAAGGGGGGTCATTGCTTACCCCCTTACCTGTACATCTCCAGTGTACTGCAACATTTAACCTTCCCAATGCAACTATCTGACTCAGAAACCTGGACTTTTGACATTCCCATGGAATGAGAGCAAGAAGATTTTACCCACCATTAAAGATTGGCAGATTTTAAAAAATAAAACCTTCCTCATGGCAGTGCCAAAGGGGGAAATTCTTTTTTTCATGAGGACTGAACAGTTAATGAGGTCTTCAGTATCCATTCAACTGCTTTCCTGTCAAGAGAGCTGAGAAAAATAAGAGTGTGCTCCTCACGTTTAGACCAAGCAGCCCAAAGCAAGAAACAGACTGAGAGGTGAGATGCAGAACTGAAAACCAAGTGAGGCAAGATTTGGGAACAGGAAGAAAAAAGTGAGAAACCTACAACAGAGAGGGGCAAGTCACTGGAAGCAGTGAGGCAAAACACTGGAGAGGAATTGGGGAAAATAGAGAGAAAAAATCCAAAACTTCACCAGGTTTACAGAGTCACTCTCACTGCTTGCTGTTAACCCCTACAGGAAAATGGCTGAACATCCCATCACACCAACTGCTTAACTTCAAAAGAGAGGCCCCACAACTCAATCCTGTCTAAGAGCAACACCGTCTGTGCTAAATGCCCTGCCTGTTTCCATGTAGTGAATTGCTGGGGCTATTAATGGAAAGAGGCACTCTGAATATGCTCAGAGGTGCTTTTATTATTCTCATATTCAGAGCGGAGCCCTGACGTAAATTCAATCCTGGTAAATACCTTGTCCTGCCAATTATGCAGTGCTGCATACTGAGGAAATCATCCAAGAAAAAAAAAGCTCTGCACTTTTAAATGAACTATCCTATATATTTAGGGAAAATTGTTTCTAACTTAAAAAAAATATATATAAACATCGCTGTCACAGTTCATGCAGCAGAAGCCCCCCCCCCCTTCATGATAACATATCATAACAGTTGCTAATGAGCTCAGACACAGCATAGAGGACAAACGTATCAATTTTTATAAATCTAGGATATCTAACTACATCACTGTTCCATATTCACCATCACTAGTGCAAAACTGAATCCCAACTTCAACCATAAGCACACATCAAATGAGAGAGGGATCCATAATATTCTTAGCTTTAACGGTGTTTATTCCTAAAGTTGTGGCTGCCAACTAAATCAATTTCAGTGCTACTTGGGTCTGAGCATTTGTCTTTGTAACCTTTCAGCAACCAGGTAAATATAACTGATTTCACTCATATGCTAACAAAAATAGATTACGTAGTTTCTGTAGTAAATTTGCATTGGATACGCACATAACTAGAGCCGATGGTTGCAATGCAGGTAAAATCAACGTTTAACTTAATGTTAATAGCTAACATTGCAATCCTTGCACTGCATCATGGTATGTTTTTTTTTTTTTGTCCCCGTGTAAATCATTAATCTCGATTGCAGTAAGCTAGCCCTGCTCCTCATCTGGATTTACATTGTAATGTCGTAGAAAGCATGCAGTAAAGCACCATTGCTAACACAGCACTGTGCAGAAAAAGCTGGTGTAGTGACTTGCAGGAAAATATCTAGAAACTGATCAGCAGAGATAATGGTTTGATGCAATCCTGGTGAAGAACATCTGAATAGTTACCCTTCCACTGAAATACTTATAGGCTTTGTCTTTTTTACCCACTACTTAAGCCACTATTATGCCAGGAGGTAAACATCTGGTTAGCCCCTGGCCAGCATCTGAAAGCAGTCTAAAAAAACTGTCTAGAAAGTTTTCCAGGAAATCCATTAGGCCTTGCTTCAGGTACCATATGGACAGAGGTCAATAGTATAAAGTGCAGATGGTTTGAGCAACAGGTTCTCCTTTACAGATATCTTTAGAAATCTCCCAGAATGCACAGCTGCTAAGAACTGCAGCATTTGGGTGGCCGCCTGAACCAATATCTAGAGCTTCTATTTTGTAAATGCTGATCAAACACTTCAATTCAGAACAAAAGCAAATATTTAAACAGTTTCAGCCACTGAAGCCATCAAATACTACATTGCCTGACAGTTGGCGTCTCATATTCACCTAAGATGAACAAGTTTTACTCTTGTTAGCCCCTTTTCAAAATTATTCTTGCTTTTCATTTCACTCCCTCTGAGGCATTCAGTTCCTTAGAGAAAAAGAGCCTTATGAGGACCTTATCGAAAGTATATTACTTAATTAGGGAGGATTAGGATTCTATGAATAGCCGGTCTGCCAGACAGACCAGCTTACAGTTTGTTTATTTGCTTAAGCTGCTAATGGCTTTCTCCCGCAAAACTTACTTTTTCTTTTTTTTTAAAGAGCTTTTAACAGTGTAACTCTGTATGGTTTGAGCTGTGTATCCTCAAGTTAGAGGGCATAAGAATGCTTGCCAAACATCTAATACAATAAAGGAGTTTGTAATTCAAGAGGGACAAATGAGGGAACAAAGTAGAACGACAAATGAGAACGACAGTCACACATTATTCACTACCAGTAGATAAACAAAGCCCATATTTTTCCCTACTCATTTAGCAGCTCCAGTCCAGTGGATTTTGAGATTTTCTTCCTTCACACAATCCTTCCCATGATGCCTCATCTACTGAGGTATCTGTCGCATAGAAGATTCTGTGGCATGTTCTAATCTAGATCATTCATATGGCACAGTGACAAAGCCAGGAGTACACCACACTTTGCTGTTTTCTATGGTTGCAATGGCAAGGGAAGATCTGTGGGGGTATGTCAGTGGCTCCCAATCTTTAGTGGCCCATGGACCACTGAGGCAAAAGTTGGAATCATCGTGGACCACATGCACTCCCCAGTCCTGTGCACATAAAAAATACAATTAAATTTATAGTAATTAGAGATTAGAAATTTATCAGATTTATTATTTATAGAGAAGATTTGTGGGTTGCTGCTTTTGTTGCTAGCGCCATCTGAGGTGGTCTGTTCTCGGCCCTTTATGGTGGTCCATAGGGGAGTGCTTGCTTGGCAAGATGTTGGAAGTGATCGAAGGTGATGTTTCTTTTCCCGAGACCCTGTGGACCACTTCTCAGGGTCTCACAGGCCTCAGGTTGGGTGCCAACCTGCAGAAGGGAGGCTATTCTGACTGAATGCTATGGGCGACTCTACCTTCCTTATTCTCGTCGTCACTTAGTACTTTAATGCCCAGTAGCATATTCAATTCTAAAAGTTATCCTCAATGATTTTAGCATGGGTTAAGATTAAGATTCGGCTATGAGTTTCCAGATAAACTGCTTAGGAACAAAAGGGGAATCTGGGAGAAGTACGTGTCATGAAAACAACCCCTTCATGTGTTTGCTGCTGCCGCTGCTACCCTTCTTGTGGTCCTGGCACCAGCAGCAATTGGTACCCAGCAGCAACACTAACAACTCCCCCTTTTTCTTTACCCACAAGGCTCACGAGCAAAGGCAGGAAGTGTTGCCCTCACTCAGATCTGACTTCTGATGTCAAAATATAACCAGTGAGATCCGACTACAATGATATTTGGCTGTAATGGCGGTCCTGATCTTCATACTGCCTGGGGCAAGCTTCCAATGCCTCCCCCCCCACACACACACTGGAAGTACTTGCAGTGACTTGATATCTTCACTGTAATTTGTTCAGTGGGGTGCCCCCCTTTTTTTAGTGGCAGGGAAAAGTTCAGGCCAGCCTGGCATTGGTAGCATGTGGGGGAGGCATACCTCAGGAGTACAGCTCAACATGTTCTCCATGCACAAGGTTCAGTCCCCAGCTCTGTGTGTGTGTGTGGGGGGGGGTATTTAAACACTCATGCTGCTCAAATGTGGTGGCGATCTCTCAACTCCAGGGCCTCCTGGTTGATGACAGTGAAGGGAAAAGCCCCCCTTTTGTGAAGATATTGGGGGGAAAGCAATGCAACGCACCATCAGCCCCAAACTGGCTTGCCCTCACCTGCCTCCTAGCTATTCCATTGCTCTGCGGAGGGATCCATGTGGAGGCAGCAGCCGAGCAGGGCACAGGGCTGCATGGTGAAAGAGGAGACAGGATGGGCACTTAGGAGAGGCACACCAGGCTTGTGGAGGTGCCCAGGCGCAATAGGTGAGAGGGGAGCAGCAGTGCTGCAACCTTCAATGAGAGAAATTCTCTCAGGGAATCAATGTGCACCCCTGCACAGCAATGGAGCAGCCAGGACACAGGTGAAGGCAAGCAGATCACTTGGGCCCAAATCCTAACCAAATTTCCAGCACTGGCTGTGCCAATGGGATGCATGCTGCATCCTGCAACTGGGTGGCACTTCCGGAAGCCTCCTCAAAGTAAGGGAATATTTGTTCCTTTACCTTGGAGCTGCATTGCCCTTATGTCAGTACAGGAAAGTGGGTTAGGAATGCACCCTGAGTTGATGAGAGCAAACGGATCAGGCCAGAGCTGGGGGGCGGGGCATTCTGGAAGGTGCACATTTGTGGCAGCATTCATTAGTTGAATTCACCACCCTAAATCAGAGCCCTTCACTTCCCCCTATGAGTGGTTACATAAGAGTAGCCTGCTTGAGTAGTCCGACAGCCTGCTTGCAACAGGGGCCCACTACCAGCCACCTCTGGGAGGTCTGCAAGTGGGGGAGAAAAGCCTGCCCCTCCCTCTGTTGCTCTCCTGCACCTGGCTCTCAGAAGTAGCATGCTGTCATTGTGGCTAGCCCATATTCAGTGAGCTAAAGGGGGCTTTCAGGGGAAAGCAAATTTGTCACACACCCCCAACACGCTGTGGCTTGGGGAAAAATCTGCGAAGATTAGCACAATGCTGTGCTGACCCAACCAAATTAAAAAAAAAAAAATCCAGATCCATCCTGGGAGTAGATCGCAGCGGTGGCCCCTCCAGCCAGCCTGGCCTCACAGCTGGGGCTTTTGCCCTCCTTGCCACCCCCAGATCCGCCACTGTTGGGCCGAAAGTCAAATCAAGGAAAAAAAAACTACACCAAAAAGAAGCGACGAGTACGATAATCAGTGGTAGCAAGTGAGGTGAAGACGTTGCCTTGGTTTGTAGGCTCCCCCACAAAAATACCAAATTCTGCCCTACCCTAGCTTTACAGCCTGAGCATATGATAGTGGAGTTGGGGTGGACATTTTAGGCCAGCCCTAAATAAAATAGTACATGAAATTGAACATTTTACAGACATTGGCTGGGAGAATAAGATATGACCTTACATAAACATATGGTGCTTTCAGAACAGCACCTGCTTTTTGCAAATAATCAGCATCTTGGTCATCTTATATCAGACATTTATCGGTTCTTGCCAAGATGAACCTTACTCAACTGAATAACCCTTGTCAGCACCGCCCATTTCAAAGCTCAGAAGCCATAGTAATGAGGTAAGTGGACTGTAATAACACACCCAACTTGTTCAAAGTGTGAATTAAATCCTCAAAAGAACAAAGCCAAGGATGCCCCATGCATTCTGGGTAATAAGGCAAAAGTAATGATTAGCTGGCCACCTCACATTTTTTCATCACCATTCTGATTGAAGAACACAGAATAGACTTTTTAAAAAGGGAGCTTTTAATGATAATAAAAATATACCTTTGCCTTTAATTAAAATGCAGGCTCCAACTAAGTGCACTGAATTAGCCAAAAATAGCAATACAGCTGGGTCACCTTTGGCAGATTCTCACCCACCACCATGAGCAATTTTCCTGCAGTCACTTCCTCTTGGGTGCACCACCTTCATTTAACTGCCAGATTTGAAAGAGATGCTTAAACTTTGCTTCTTGACAGGGAGAGCGCAAGGGGAGAAAAATCCTGTCCAATGTGTAGCAAAGTACACTATCTTATGCCAGAAGGTTCGCAGGATTTCAGATTCATTGTTTAATGAAAGGCAGCTTCTTTCTCAACAGGATTTATGGGCCAGGATCTAAGAAGGCTAAAATGTACACCCACACAGCTTTCTCACCAGATCTTGTTTAGATTTAATTGTAAAGCAGTCACAATGCATATAACTGTACTCGCTGGCACTCTTACTTCTCTTCTCTCCACCCCATATGTATATCCTATACATGTGTGCACCTCTTTCTCTCTCTCAATGAGTTTCACTGAGTAGCTAGAGGGAAAAACTCAAATTTAACTAAGGGGTGAATTCATTAGTCAGTTTTCACATTCCAAGGTTTCTTAAAAAACTTAGCAGCAAATCTTTCTCTCACTGATCTTCACCAGCAGCATGCAAGCACATGAGAGCATTGGGCATGTCCTAGGGATATACTCGGCTTTCTCAAGTTACTAATAAGGCCCATCAGATCTAGCAGGTGCTGTGTGAACAGCAGCTAAGATTCACTGGCCCAACATACTCTAGCGCTTGGCATTGCCAACAATGACATCTAACACCCGCACAAGTCTGCAAGTTCCTCTTGTGATTTTCATCAAAGAGACAGTACTGCCTGAACAGGAAAGGTTTCGTGTAACCAATTTCTCCCTTTCTGCATGACTAACCAACACCACTCTGCCATTTCAAAGTACATAATGTAAAAGGTTGTTTCTACTGCACATCACATGTGCCTCAACCAATGAACTAATGGCAGAGTGCATGAGATTGTCCCATTTTACCTTCACAACAGCCCTATGAGGTACGTTAGACACAGAAGAGAGTTGTCTAAGGCCATGAGCTTCATGGCTGAAGATCTGAACCCACATTTCTGTTTTATGTTCAACACCTGCACTCACTCTTGGTCAGTTTCCAGGCTCTATTCAAAGTGCTGGTGTTAAAGTGCCATAAAGCGCTTGGGATCAATGTGCTTTAAAGAATTACTTCTCCTGCATGCACCTGCTTTGGTGTCAAAATCTGCCTCCAAGATGCTTCTTCAGGCCCCCGCCTACAGAAGTGAGGCAAAGCAGTGACCTGAATTTCACTCTGTTCAACTATGGACTCCTGACTTTGAAATGCTCTGCCCAGGGAGGTTCACTTGGCTCGAGAAGTCTTTTCAGCACTAAGCAAAAACCATTTTTTGTCCAAATGATGGAAGGTTTTCACAATATTTTGTCTGAATTTTATTGATGGATGCTATTGTTTTTCATACACAGTAATCCAGTGGTTCTCAAACTTTTTAGCACCGGGACCCACTTTTTAGAAAGACAATCTGTTAGGACCCACTGGAAGTGATGTCATTAATCTGGAAGTGATGTCATGGTCTGAGGTGACATCATCTATTTAGGCTTCAAACCTAAGCTGCAATTAGCCCAAGATCCCATTATAGAGCATGCTTGCGCTTTTACAGGTTGAGCCTATTTATTCATGGATTTTGCATCCACTGATCTGGCTCAATGCGGGTCCCTGGACTTGTGTTGGTCAGAACTGGCCCAACCTGAACCCTCCAAAGGCGACCACAGCTGTGCTCCAGTCACCTCAGGAAGGTTCTCAGAAGCCTGCAGAGGCCACATGTGTCCACTTGTGGCATCTGCAGGCTTCAGAATGGCCCCAGAGTATGAAAAAAATGCGACTTCCGGGTCTCAGAAGGACTTAGAAGGGCAAAAAGGTCGTGGAAACCAGATGTCATTTTTCTGTGCTCTGGGGCCATTCTGAAGTCCACAGAGGCCATGGGCAGACACGCATGGCCTCTGTGGGCTTCAGAAAACCCTCCAAAGGTGATGGGAGTGCAGGCTTAAAGGTGCCGAAATGGCGGATTTCATTATCCACAGTTTTAGGTATCCACAGGCAGAGGCAGTCCAAGAATGGATCCCTCACGGATACATAGGTACCATCTGTATTTTATATAGCTCGGAATTCAAACGTTCCAGGCCAGAATTCAAGCAGAATGCAGACTTGAACCCTTCTCAAACCACACAGACATTCCCCCTTTGGGAAGGGAGGGGGCTTCTTGCTTATCATGGGATTTTTGCAGAATGAGCAAGAAGTGCCTCACTGCTGCAGGCTTCTGCTTAAACCTGTGGGAAGAGGAAGAAACCACTCCTCTCACAGGAGAGACTCACACAAGGAGTTTTTCTCTAGGGAGCACTTCGGGGGGGGGGAATAAGGGAGTTTCTTCTTGCAGTTTCCATGGAGCTTCTGAAGCAGCAATGAGGTGGGCTTTTTCAGGGAAGGAAATGAAAGAAGTCACCCTTCCCTCTCCACATATCGCTCTCCCAGAAACAAACAAAGAGGGGTAGTTTTTCATCTACTGGAAGGGCTTTTCTTCGAAGCACAAGGGCACTCACCAGATGAGGAGGATCTTTGCCACTGGCAAGGAAATAAGTTAACACATTGAATCCTGCATGCAATATGTAGTTTGCCCCTGACTCTCCACAACACTTGGATACTAAGATACACACATGCTGCATAGGAATAAGGACTATCCAGTCTGACCCCAATGTGAGATATCCGAGAGGATTTTCCTGCAGAGAGCACCATAACGGAGATTATGTTGTCATACAACTCAGGAAGAGCATCCCTATTATTTAAGTCCTCTGTGAGATTTAAAAAGATATACCTGAGTAACAAGGCTATGCAAACATTTCCAGGCTCTGAAGTGATTGAGCAGCTCTTGATGGTGGCACACAAGCGACAAGGGAGAAAAGACTGACTGGCTTGATGTTTATAGAGCCTTACAGCTCAAACATATTTCATATGCCTGATATAAAACAGTGCACATTTTTATAAATCACCAGTGGCTATTTCTGCTTCTCAAGACAGAGGGTTTAGAGACTTGTCTCCCATCCAGGATACTTTAAGAAGAAACAAGAGGCCAAATGAACCAAACAGAACAGGTACAGTGAGTGTACAGAATTGAAAAGGCATGCGTAGTAATCAACACTACGACAGAGTTATCAGCTACTACTGCATGCCTATTTTATGACACGATATATCAAGAGGAGAGAATGGGAAGGGCTCTTTTAAAAGCAGAAACAGATCTTGTTCCCCAGAAATATTACAGTTGCTTGTTTACTTGGGGACATGCCACCCTACCCCCTCCTCAAACATATACTTTCATCTATATGTACTATCATAAGTACAAGAAATTCCTCCTTCCCATATGACACAAGCCATTATAAATGTCTGTATTTACAATTATAATGCAGCAGGGTCCGAGACACCAATCTGATACATTCCAAGATCATGTCTACCAATCCTGAAACAAATCCAGATGTCAAGACAGAAGAGACTTAACCAGCCACAGATGGCAGGCCATACTCTTCTTATCAAAAAGTCTCAAGCTACTTGCCTCTCTCTGCATTACTACTCAAACCACTGTACAATTTCTGGTCAAATCACTCCCAGGCTTTGCCACCACTACCACCACCTCAGGTGACTCAGAAGGATGCAAAACTTGTGACTAACCACCCCTGAAGGGCACCTCACTGAGCCGTGGCTATTTTCACCAGACCAGGTTCTCCCACTCTTTGAACTTAATGCATTATTAAAATAGCATGAGGGGAAGTGAAACATTTCTTTACACAGCATGTGGTTGGTCTGTGGAACTCCTTGCCACAGGATGTGGTGCTGGCGTCTAGCCTAGACGCCTTTAAAAGGGGATTTGACAAGTTTCTGGAGGAAAAATCCATTATGGGGTACAAGCCACGATGTGTATGCGCAACCTCCTGATTTTAGAAATGGGCTATGTCAGAAGGCCAGATGCAAGGGACGGCACCAGGATGAGGTCTCTTGTTATCTGGTGTGCTCCCAGGGGCATTTGGTGGGCCGCTGTGAGATACAGGAAGCTGGACTAGATGGGCCTATGGCCTGATCCAGTGGGGCTGTTCTTATGTTCTTATTGTGGAACCGGAATCAGGAGCAATGAGAAATCAATATCTCAGGTTGGCCAAGGTTTAGTTTAAATGTAAACAAATCTAGGAAACAGCTACATTATCACTGGGGATACGATGCTAATATTAATTTTGGCAGTTCATACCCAATTTATTGATTTTTTTTTCTTTTTTAAATAAACATTACTGTTGTAATGCAAACAGGAACAGCAGCATATTATGCCATTATCTTTTAAAATAAAACAGAAAAAAGTATCTGGGTGGTTTTTTTTATTTGGGGAGCAGGCAACGGCTGCATTTTTACAAGATCACAACAAGGCAGCCTTCCACTACCCTAGGCAGTGTCAGGAATTTGGAGAACCACTTTGGGGAGCAATATGATTAGCAGATCACCACCCCTCCCAGACTGGGCTAGCAGCTAAAGACTCCTTCTCAGGTGTTACTTTCATTTTAATGATTTCTAAAAACCCATATTAAGGATGACTCAAGTTTCTCTTGAGAGAGACAGTGCATCAGCTGATGTCATTGACACATATACGTAACATGCCCAGCAGAGTTAGCATAAGTTAATGAAGTCAACAAAACTACAATCATTAGCTGCACCCATAATATGCAAGTTAACTGCGGCCCTCTCTACCATGTGTATGTGCACCGGTAACAGGCAAGTATCCAATGAGATCTACTGCACCAAACAAGCTGTCAATGCCTGTTAAGGTGTGTTTGTGAGAGGGGAGTACATAGAACTAGAAGGTGCTAAACAGGGTTGGGTAAATTTAAAAGCTGAAGTGAAAATCATCTCCTCACTAAGTTCTCCTCCAAGTCATTGAACTGGCCTTATTCTTAGAAACAGGACAAACATTCCTTATACAATTGTGAGGATAGAAGATATCTATCCTCACAAAGGATATCTATCCTCACATCCTATTCACAAAGGGAGGGGACACACTGTGAAAATACAAAAGCTGACTATGAAAAATGTTTGCTGCCAAAAGAAATAATTCACACTCTGTCTGAATAGCACTGTCATTATAGTGATACACCTTCTTAATGCATAATCTTAAATGATTATGCAGCAAACTTACATGTGCATGAACACACAGACCTACATGTACAGAGTACTTTCACATTTTCAAAACCCCAATTAAAATGTAACCACACAAGTGAGCAGGGTGCGGACAATTACATCTTCTTGATAGAGCCATACACAAAAAATCCTTAGATGTGTTCTGTGGACATGATGACACTGAAAACTTAAGGCACAGCCATGTCAGATCAGAAATTGTTCTTACACAGGAGTAAGCCCCACTGAACTCAACTGGACTTACTTCTGAGTAGACATGTCTATGGTTGTGCTTGGATAGGGTGTACAATTCAATTACTACTCATTAGCTTAAATAGCATTCAGTTCCACTGAGAATACACCAGGCCAACAGTTCCTGAATCAACCCCAAAAGTCACCAATAGAATTGTACTCTGAAAAGTCCCATTAGCACTAAAGGAAACTGGCCTCTTTGGGAGTACAAGAGTTTCAACAGCAACAAATAATAGTTCAGCATTATACTTTTATCTTTTCGTGGAGAGAATAAGGTGAGACACTGAGCGTTTTTCCTTCTAGGGAAATGGCATTCTACATAAATACCATTTCCCTAAGGAAATGTGGCAGCACTACTTATGAAGTATTTCATGTTACCATGGAAAGAAAGGAAAAGAAAAAAAATTAAATCCCTAAGGCTCTCTTTTAATCAACCCATTTCCTCCCTCCATGCAGTTGTCAACATCCTACAATACTGAAGGGTAGAGATACAAAAGAAATTTATTTGCGCACAAACTATTTCAAAATTGTTTCTTAAATGTTATTAGAAATGCCTCCTCCATTCAGTGTTTTTATTTGTGAGCGACATTAAGTAAAGCGATGTCAGAAAGATGGCATACCACCGTCTCATGCTAAATCACTGCAGCTGTGACACAAAATTCATACAATTTCACAGATGCAGCACAATGGACCTCTGCGAGAGAGGGAGAGAACAAATAAATATAGGAATTGATTGTATCATGTTTTGGATTTCCAGAGTATCAGTGCATAAAAAGATAGTAATTCAAACTACGCCTATGGGCCACAGTTCTACAATGATCACTGTCAAATGAAAGAGACATTGCAGTAGAGGCATAACTAGATTTATACAGCAGCGAAATCTTGACTCAAAGTGAATGGAATATATGGGAATCCTGCCATTGTCTCACAATAGTGGAATCTCAAAATCAAGGCACATCCTTACAGTATCCCTTAATCTAAAAATTGTATGTCTGTTGTAGCTATTTCAAGTTAAAAATTTGAAGACTGGCCTATTAACCATTAATGAGCAATATAAAAATGATTTTTCTTAATGTTCATGTGCTGACCCTTTTCCAACTACAGATAAATATTTGATTTTTGCTACCTTTTTGAACTACCAACTCAGGGCCCAATCCTATACAACTTTCCAGTGCAGATGCAGCCCAAGGTAAGAGAACAAACATTCCTTTACCTTGAGGAGTTCTCCGTGACTGCCCTTCCCAACTCAGAGTGCAGCACATGCCCCACTGACACGGCTGTATCAGTGATGGAAAGGTGGACAGAACTGGGCCATCAATCTTTCTAAAAAAGTGAGTAGGTCAGAGACCAACAGAGATGATCAAGCTTAGAGTCTAGGTGCCCAAACCCCAGCCCTGGGACCACTTGCGGCCCTAGAGGCCTCTCAATGCGGCCCTCAGGGAGCCCCCAGTTTCCAACGAGCCCTTGGCCCTCCTGAGATTTGTTGGAGCCCACACTGGCCCAATGCAACTGCTCTCAGCATGACAGCCAACTGTTCGACCTTTCGCATGAGCTGTGGGACGAGGGCTCCCTCCATTGCTTGCTGTTTCACATCTGTGATGCAGCAGTGGCAGCAAAGGAAAAGCCAGCCTTGCTTTGTCCAAGGCCTTTGATAGGCCTTGAGCTATTGCAAGACCTTTATTCATTCATATAAGTTCATCTTTAATATATTTATTCATGCAAACATATGTAAATTTATTCAAATTTTAAATGTAAATTAATTCTTTTTTTCCCCCGGCCCCCGGCACAGTGTCAGAGAGACTATGTGGCCCTCCTGCCAAAAACTTTGGACACCCCTGGTCTAGAATGCCAAAGACCTAACCAATGGGTTTTCCTGTTTGTTGGAAAGATCAAGCTTTGTTTTAAGCATGAGCTTCTAAATTACGATTAGTGCAAGCTATGATTTGGCATGATTTGTGAACTGAGCTATAATCTTTTGGAAATGACTGCACTTTAAAACTATTGAACAGAAAATATCAGTCCCATATATAATTGCATAATGAAACTGACCATGCAAAACACAGTATTTACTTCAGCCTATACAAGCCAACTGTCAAAAATAAACGGAAGACGTTATTGCTTAAGAAAGTACATTTTTAGTCTTTTGTATCACTTTGTATCACATAGTGGGAAAAGTGCAGTTGACGTGACAGTTTAGAAAAATCAGAAGGTGAACAGGAGTACACAGTGAAATTCTACGTTTGGACAATTTTAGCAGAGGCAATCCTTTTGAAACACGTGCACTTAATGCCTTCTTAAATTGGTTTAATAGTCCTACTTAAGCACAGTCTCCAGAGATATTTTATTTTGTCAGAAATATAACACTAATAATTAAAACAACACTTATGGATTTAAAATGATGGAATGAATATTTTATACATTAGCTAAAGATTTGTCAGCCTAGTAGTTTGCATTTTCATTCTCCCATTAAAAATTTTCTAGCTCCATGACCTTTCAATTCTTGCACTATATTCCTTGTCTTAGTCTCTTCTGGTGACCCATCTGTCTTAAAGCCACAGGCTGATTTTCTCCAATGTCATAAAGGAGTTTTTTTAAGGCAGAAGTGGCATGGTACCTTTGGCTGCCATTGGCTAACTTGGGCCCCATTATGACACTGGAACAAGGAGCCTTTTGACCAGCAGATCCATGCTAAGGGGGACGTGGGCAACCCAAGAATTTTCAGATTTTTATTAAGCTATTTCTGCCCAATGTTGCATATTCACAACAGGAACCAAATGTGTACACCTGTGGGTTGGGCAAAAATGGATTAAACTTAAGGAACTCCAACCACTGTTATAGCTCCCATAGGGTCAGGGGTATTCTGTGATACCAATGCCGCCCCCATAGCATCAACAGAGCCATGCCATCTCTTATCTTGTCCATTTTGCTTTACTCTGTTCTTGCTCTGTTGCCATAAATCAGCTAAATGCTCCAAGAGCTGCTGAAGCTCTCCTAAGTTTTAAACAAAGCTATGGAAGCCCTTAAGGGTCATTAAGAGTGATTAAAAGTCCAAGTTCCTATGCTTTGCTGATCACTCTGTCTTTAACTCCTTAACCCTTCTCCTGCTTGTCTCCTCCTGCACTGTGCAGAGTAATTAAACCTGAAATCAATTGCAGGTAATTGTCATGTTTACAGCTGCTCTTTTTGCTGGGTTAAACTTATCAGTTTATTGCCTTTCTGTTTCACTGCATACATGCTCCATTATTTCTACAGGTACAGTTATGATATTCAGCTACAGGTGTTCCCCACTCATTTGACTGGTTAGGGCAGCAGTTTTCAAACTCTCTTGGAGAGTTTGAGCCTCTCTAAATTCTTGCGGGGGCAGGGGGAGGCAGCAGGGGGGAGGGGAAGGTAACAGCACGATCCCCAGGATCAGGCTGCTCAGAGTGGCTGCAGAGGCTTCGCTGCATGTACCTGAGCCTCCTGCAGCCTCCTGAGGGTGCGGGGAGCCCTGTGTAACCTTCTGCAGGGCTCCCCGCAGCTTCAGAAGTGGAAGCGGAACAAACACACACCACTTCTACTTGAGCGGAGGCTGGGCGCTATCGTTTCGCTTTCAAAGCAGAGATCGCACCGCTGCCTCCTCCCTGCCTCCAGGCTGCCCCCGCCCCTTAAGGTGAAAGCGGCCAGGGCCCACAGGCTGGGACATTACAACACCCCAGTCTGGTCTCTGCTAGGGACCAGAGCAGTGCTGAAAAGCAAGAATGGTTGAAAAGCAGAACCCAGTTTTTTCAGCTTACAAATGTTGCTTCCAATGCTTTTCTAGCTATCAAACAACAAATACCTTCATGTTGCATATTTCTGCTGTCACAAAAAGATTTCTGCAAATGGACTCTCATTAATGCCTTTGGGAATGGGAATAGCCACAGAGCTCAAGCTGGCACACATGCTCGCTCTCTCTCTCTCTCTCTCTCACACACACACACACACACACACACACACACACACACACACACACCCAAAACAGTTTGAATCACCATGTCATAAGAACAGCCCCACTGGATCAGGCCATAGGGCCATCTAGTCCAGCTTCCTGTATCTCACAGCGGCACACCAAATGCCCCAGGGAGCACACCAGATAACAAGAGACCTCATCCTGGTGCCCTCCCCTGCATCTGGCATTCCGACATAGCCCATTTCTAAAATCAGGAGGTTGCACATACACTTAATGGCTTGTAACCAATAATGGATTTTTCCTCCAGAAACTTGTCCAATCCCCTTTTAAAGGCATCCAGGCCAGACGCCATCACCACATCCTGTGGCAAGGAGTTCCACAGACCAACCACATTTGGTTGATTGCATGTCATATGCAATCAACATGGGAGAGGGCAATTTTAGCCTTTAAAACAGCAGAGAGAGATTGAAAGAATGGAACATGCATTACATGAATGAGTTCCAGGCATAACGGAAATGTGTTGAAAGAGAAATCATAGGAGAACGAACCATCAGAAAGTGGGGGTTACCTGTACATGCGCAAAAGTTTGAATATGACATAAAATTAAAAGGGATAGGCAAATGAACAGTTTTTCTAATTTATTCACTGGTTTCCTTAAAAAATGCTGGATTTACATTTTCTTCCACTTTTCCTTTTATGAAACCCTTTTGTGCCCCAGAGTAATACATTCCCACTGTCCAATAACTGGAATGAAGGCAGCATTAAAATTATAGGAAAGCTGACACAGAAAATAACTGTGTCAAGGTAATTTATGTGAACCAAACAAAAATAGTCAGTGAACTAGTTTTATCGCTGCAAAGCAAAACTGGGGTTGGCTTTTCACAACACAAAATCATGACACCGGGTACAACTGTGGTAAATAACATTGTTAATATTATTTGAATTGAGGCTTAATCTGTGTTTAAAAGAAGGGCAGGTAGTATTATCCCTTCTTATATAGCCAGTGTGCCCGCTAATGTAATCCCAAATGACATTTGATGTTTTCACATCAGCATTGCATTGGTAACTCATATTTGATTTGGTAATGCTAAAACTCTTTCCAGTGTAGCTAGAGTCTAGCAATTTTCACCAGTTTTTATACTTTTTCCACTCCATTGTTTAATATTTGTCATTGTTGATTTTACTGCTTACAACACACTGCTCAAATTTATTCAGTTATGTTTGGAAATGTTTATGAAAAAAGATGTCTAATTTACTAGTTTTAATCATTTGTTCATTCATTCATCTCCCTGCCAACTTTCATAGTTCAGTTTTATTTTTCATGTTGATATTATTTCACTTCTTCCCTCAAGTGTTTAAATTATGAGGTCAGAGCATGCTGAATTTCATAGCAGGAAAATGATAATGTATTACTGCTAATATAATATACTTGAATTAAGATATATTAATTAAATATAAAATTTTATTTTGTTGTGGGGGGTGCCAAATTTTCTATGAACCCGAATAGCAGATGCTTCAGTTCTGCCAGTGTTTCTCAAACTGTGGGTCGGGGCACACTAGGTGGATCGCAAGCCAATTTCAGGTGGGTCCCATTCATTTCAATGTTTTATTTTTAATATACAAGACTTGATGCTACCATAGTAGGTGACTGCATTTGGGGAAATGTTACAGACCTTACTTTTAACAAACTACTGCGTATTTTCTTTTAACAGATAGTAAATGGGACTTGCTCCCGGGCAAGTGTGTGTAGGACTGCAGCCTAGGATTGTTAAAAATTTTCCTGCTTGGTGATGTCAATTCTGGCCATGACATCACTTCTGGTGGGTCCTGACAGATTCTCATTCTCAAAAGTGGATCCTGGTGCTAAATGTGTGAGAACCACTGAGCTACGCCATTGACTCCTAAATTAAACCACATCTACAGAGCCTGGATATCTTGTGCTTCAAATTACATCTTGTTGATACAAACTGCTTGAGCAGCTTGGAGGTTCTTCAATGAAATGGGACAGAAGTTGCTGCTTAAGTACATCAGGAGCAGATTAAAGGAATGAGATCCCAGGAGAAAATGGCAAGTAGCAGGCACTTCTTGGGTTCACAAGTCCACCCACTTGCTTTCGAGCAGACACTGTCAAACATCTTCATACTACACTGCCTTTCAGTTTCTGAGCAAGCCGCAAGCAAGGAACAGAAGCAAACTAGCACATCCCAGAGCAATTTAACAGACTTCTTCATCTTTTTAACCAGTCTTTTAACATACCCGCAATATTCAGCTTTTTAAATGTAAGCACTGTTTTACATGATCTTTTCCTATATGTGGATAGCACTACTACTACAGTAGAAAGGGTGGAAATTTGGGGGGGGGCTGTACAGACTCACTTGTACACAGAAAGGGTGAAAGGGTTGGAACAATTCTTTATTACCTTGAGGAACTGTGATGTGTATGGCGACCCAACCAGGAGGCAGATGCTGTCCTGTGAAAAACTATGGCTAGCTGTTGGAAGGATTGCCTCTACACCAAAGAACTGCCAAGATAAACAAAGCTGCCTTATACAGCTAGACCAGCAGCCAATTTACTTCAGTACTGCCAATATGTTTTGCAACTGGCTCTTTCAGGGGTTCCGGCACAATCTATTACAAAAGATCCCTTCTTTCGAGATGCTAAGGCTGGGACATATAGTGTACCATACAGTGCCAGGTTTTGGCTTTCAATTATCCTTAAGGTAGCAGGGATATAAGAGGACCAAATGCGTGGCATCTGAGGACTGTCCCCTAACTGGCAGGATATCAAATGTCTGAAAAAGAATTTTAATATATATATATTTTATGTCGTTCTCTTTATACCATCTTTATCTGGTTTATGTCTTTATCTGGGTTGATCCTACAAATGTTTGTGCTTAGATCTAAAGCTGATTGGATATATATATCCAAGCACAAACATTTGTAGGATCAACCCAGATAAAGACACTCCAGTAGAATTCTTGAGGCCTTGGGCACTCTCTCAGAACAAGGGCTGTGAAGGCTTTCAGAACCAAGACACTCCCCTTCTTGTTTGCTCGAATTCTACAAAAACAGATCAATCATTCAGTCTCATTAGCTTCAGGTTTTGCAGCTATTCCTACGCAATACTGCTGAAATAGAAACTTTGCTGAGCATAAAGCTGTAGAACATATCCAAAAGACAATTTTTAAAGGAAATTGTTGGTTTATTTCACGATAACCCTTGTCACATATAAAGTATGAATGGATCACTCAATTTCTATTAGACGGTGAAGAAAACAGTTTCTGACACTTTAAAACTGTAGACAACATTTACAAATCTTTCCTTATTTTTCTGCTTGAGCAAAGTGCTATAGGTTCATTTATGGCACATTCAAGCAAAAAAAAGAGCAAAGTCATACACGACATTTAGTAAATAGAGAATACAGCAAGTATATGATGACCTGATTGTGTGAAGGTGTGATCATAGCTTGCCGCACATTTTATCAACTAATTACACAAAGAGGAGGTTCATTGTCTAGGTGCATTCTCTCTCTCCCTTTCTATTTGCAAGCATCACTTTTCCAAATATCACCTTTGTCGATACCACCACCATCATCAGAGATGGCAGCTGTACACAGGAGTGGGTCATTTGCCAAATCATGGCTTGGCCAAACCATGACTCATCTGATAGGCCAGATGATGGCACACACCTGGCACACCACTGTCCTAGCCACCTCACTACCAGCCTAGTTGGGCCATTAAAGTCATTATCATGTGCTCACCACAGCAGTGGGGTCAAGTGCTACCTGTGAAGCATCAGTAGTGGTACCAGTATAGCTGAAGAGCAGGAGTTTAAACTAACTGAACACAACCAAAGTAGGCAAATAAAGGTAGATTGGGCACCTTCATGTGTTTTAAAGGTCTACCATCCACCCCTTTGCCTTACACTAGTGCAAGGCTAAACTCCAATGCATACCACCTTTTTCTGAAGAACAATGAAGTTGACTTCCTGGTCAACACACATAGGATCAGGATGCAAGGGGGTTAACTCAGAGACAACAGTTAACTAATGCCCAGTAACCTTGCAACTGATGTGTGCTGTTGCACAGGCTTGTCGTACTGATGCAACAGTCCTGCATTTGTGCAAGAGCTCCTTGTACTAGGGCAATACCATCCCTCCTTAGCAAATCAATAAGGCACATGTACACTCCAGAAAGGAACAAAGTGTGCACATCAACATACACCAATCTGTTTTCACATTACAGTTACTGTTGATGCAATGTACTTTGGATAACTGTGTTGAGCATGGCTGGTTAAGCCAAGAATACAAACTTGCTTGCACAAGACATTAGTGGGGGTCATGTGGCCCACACAAACACTTTCAATTCTGATTATACTGGGACCACCAGGTTCAGTTTAGTTAACTAAACAAGCCAGTTTCAAGATTACAGACCAAAGAATGTATGGGCCAAAGAGAGAATCTGTCATTTCTCTGAGTGAAATGACACAAGTAAATTGATTATATGGGGTGTGTGTGTGGGGGGGGGTGTTTATGATGTCAGTCTGGCAAAGTGTTTACTCTTTGTGCCACTCTGAACTTTTGGGTGTTTAATATGGTTGTCACTCCATTTGTCATGCTATGACATGAGGAGACAATTACACAAACCAAGTTAAGGAAGCCTTTCCATCACAGCAGGCCATCTTTCTGACAGTCAGCCAAGGACATTAGCACATGCCCCAGAGCTTGGTCTGTAGATTTACTCACCAAAAATAATGTAAATGAAGTACCATAATTAAAGTTTTCTTAATACAGGTACACATAAAGCTTGCATTTTTCATCTCCTTAACTAGCTAAATTGCATGTTTGAGAAGGACGTTTCAAATGGGGCAGGTGGGGAAAGTATCCTTAAACAGAAATTCCTTGGCTTTTAATTACACTTGGCTCCAAGTTCTGAAAGTCTCTGCATTCCCATTTCAGTGTTGTGGTTCTATTAATGTATTTAAAAGATAAGGAAAAAAGCTATAAAATGGGAGTGCAGGTTTTGCAGCTGCATACAAATGAGAATTCTGCCAACTAAGACACTGCAGAAGATTCCCAATTTTAATTTGGAAGGGGGTGGGGGAAGAAAGGCAAGATATGCACAGAAGACACAAGTCATCCACTAAATGCCTGAACAAACCAAAACTCCTTTTCAGGGTCCAGAGCCAGCTCTCTCCTTACACTTGTAAAATGAGAAAAGTTAGCCCATTTTTTGCCTGCCACAACTCGTATGGCTGTATGGATTGGTCTTATTTTTAGCTCAAGCTGAATGTTAGGCAGTTGTTTAAAACAACATTAAATATAAGTAAATCAACAGCTGCAGTGTAGAGAAGTGGCATGTAGAGAAGCGCAGTATACTTGACCAAATATCACAGGAGTCAACAGTGTCATTCTTTGAGATTTGGGCAGTCTCTCTCAACATTCATGGCTTTTCCCAGTTCTTGTATATCCCCATACTACCCTTTTGTCCCACCACAACTTCCCCCCCAAATAACTTTGCTTGAATCCTGACCAAGCTATTTTTGTGGATAGCAGGAACACAATAAGTGTGAAATGCTCCTTTACTGGAGTAGCAACAGTCACATGAACTTACAGTTTAGTGGCAGGGACAGATCTCTCACTTGTCTATTTAATAAGCAGTGTTACAGGAATATAACACAAATTGCCTTCTCTTTCTCATGCCCATCTAAAATACTCAGAGACCAACCACAAGCAGATGTAAAGTCCAGTTTAGCAATAAAGTATCTTAGAATTTTGAAACAAAATAGCTATGAAACTATTCTTGCCATCAATTAAAAAAAAGTTTATCGGGATCACAAAGGAACAAAAAAACAAAACACAAATAAATATTGAAGACATGGTATAAAAATAAATCAGAAACAGTAGAAATATAAAAGATTATTTCCAAATATGCTGCCTTAATGGCCTCTCTAATTAAATAAAAAGGTATTTGTTTTCTTAACAGGAAGGTTTCCCACTTTTTCATCCCAATTTGGAACTAACATTGCTAGAGGTCCTTAATGCCACATGAAACAATTAAAGCAGTTTTCCATCCACAGTTTTAAAAACCTATAATCTGAGAAAAACTCAGTTGAGAAAAGCTACTGCAGAGGTTGATTAAATTAGTTATTTCACTCAGTTGTGGTTTATTAGAAGCAGGCATAAAAAATGCAAAACTTGTGCTTTGGTTGCAACACAGAGCACAGTCCGTGTAGGTCTAGAAGCTACAACACACTGAAGAAGTACAGCAACAAGCCCATGAAATAAATATCATAATTTTTCAAATGCACTACATTCAGCTCATGGAACTTCACACCAAATACTAAGATAGATCTCTCTCTATCTGTATTTATATATCTTAGTATTTGGGCATGAACAAAGCTGGTTTTGCCAAGCACGGCCTTTCCCCTCCTATTTACCTTTCACTTCTTGCACATCACCTGTTCAAAAAACAGCACACCCAGGTTATCTGCTGACACACCTTCATGCATGCAAGTTCAAGGTAGTCCACACCCTTCTTACTCTTCAAGGCAATCAGAGGTTTTACCTTTTTCCTCCACTGAAAGATCTTCCCCTACACAAGCAAAAGAATTGAGGAAGACCACTGGTATAGCAGTATTGTTAACCCTGACTGGCAGTGACTCTCTTTCCCAGTCTTACCTAGAAATGTCAGAAATTTGCAAAACACACCTCTGCTATTGTGACCCAGCACTTTCTCAGGCAGTGAGACAAGGAAAAGGAAGCAGCAAATGTTGGGTCTCATCAGGATAAAACTCAGATCTGACCTGATCCGTGGGGTTTAATGCATCAGAAGGTTCAGATAAGCCCTGTTGATTTCAACCAGGCTTGCAAAGGAAAGATATCTGATGGACTGTGCTCCAAGGTATTCAAATGAAGGAGGGGTTCTGGCATTCCCTGCCTTGGGAACTAAATGGATCTTTGGACGGCTCAACAGCACCCAATAAGCCTCAAGTGCATACTGTTTGCTGGGCAGGACACAGTTTGCCCAATTTAATAGATAAGGATAGAAATATTAATGCATTACTGAAACAAAGATTTTTAGAAAAGCATAGGGATTATTTAAACAAAAAAATAAAAAAGCAAACCAGTCATTTAATTATAGCTACCAGCTGCTCTAAAACAAATATCCTTGTAGTCTAGCAATTGTCATACACGAATGTTACCAGATGTCCAGCCTTGCTGTCCAGACATATAAAACCTATGTTTAATTATATCACAGTTCTGAGGGGCTGCCCCAAAGGCCACCATTTTAAATAGAACTTTGAAAATGGGCTCCATCTGCCCACATGGTCTAAGTGGGTAATCTTGCTTTCCAATTAATTGAGTGACAGCACTCTAGCAAAACAGAAAGATCTCTTCAATTCACAGTCATTTAAGATGTGACTTTAGATACAGCTGCATGATCACCGCAGAAAGGATTTGGGTTTCAAAACAAAACACCAACACACTACCACCTTAGACCTTACAAGAGTGAATTAAAGATTTGGGGTCCATGGTACAGAAGTCTGAAAAATCACCAGTGACGAAAAGGAAAAATAAAAAGAGAGCTAAGCTGCTGGTTTAAAACATATCTTTAAACTACTGTAATCAAAAGAAGAAATGCAAAATTTAGTGGCTAGCATACTTGCCCCAACACTGCACCTCTGGATGACCTGGAAATGCTTCCAGATTCAGCCTCTTCCAAGGTTAAGTTCTTGCAGCTATGGTGCAAGAACCAGAAGCAACTGATAGTTATACCCACCTACCTTCTCACCCAGAAGGGATTGCCAGATTATCCCTCTCTCACTCACGGAGTGGCACGTTTTCAGGGTGGGGGAAACTCCCTATATAAGCCAACGCCCACTGGAGAAACCAGACCTTTCCATAAACCTCTGCATCCCTTCAAATACCTTCCACATCTGTCATCAACTCCTGATTTCACAAAGCACTTCACACTCCTTCAACACATTAATATCAATCAACAAAAAGCACGTACTAGGGCAAACCCAGAAGCAGCCAGGGCAGAAAGACTACAGGAACTAAAGGCTCAAGTCAGAGAGGGTACCCCTTTTGGCATACTGCTTGGGACCGTCTCCCCTCTGCAGACTGCAGGATTACCAAGCAGGTACATACATATTACCCAGTTGCGGCACCCCTGAACACCAACCAATTATGCCCTTGCTGAACTGCCTTGTTTTCCCACTGTTCTTGTGTGGTGGTGCATGGATTTTGTTTGTTTTAATCTTTATTGACAATTGTTTTGTTTCAGTTTACTGGTTTAATATGCTTTATGCTTTTGCTGCAAGTTCCTTTCGCACGTTCCTTTTGAGGGTCAAAAGAAAGGATGCAAATTCCTACATTAACAACAAAACATTGTGTCAAGTTAGCACTTGATAAGTGGATGCCTGTATTCATATAAGAAATGAACTCTGTCTCTTCTCCCAATTTTAGAAAATACAGATTGAGTATCTCTTATCTGAACTGCTTGGGATGGGAAGGTGTTTGGATTCCGGATGTGTCCAGATTTTGAAATAAATACATCATGAGAAATGCATCTTTTTGCTTTTACCTATATGGATATTGGATAGCCTCTTTGACATTTTTCAATAATGTCTATTCAGGCACACACCACAGAGTAGAGAATAGAACTTACAGCCTGTACATGCACTGTATGTGCGAATGAGCACAAGATCTTCTACTGTTAACAATATGCAGTTTAAAAAAAGATGTTGGACAAAAAATGTTGGGATTTCAGAATTAGTCTGGATTTTGGATGTCCAGATAAGGGGTAATCTACTTGTACTTCTAAAATATTTTAGAACAGCAAAAAAAGAAAATCAGTACCTGGCACTATAAGTTGTACAGACCAATTTGGTTTTTATTTTTTGCTGTCTTTTATGTATGCTGAGTGTTGATGTTAAAAAGGGGGGGGAAGAGAAGACAGAATCCTCATAAATCAAAAGAAAAAATAAATTCCCAATCTTCACTTGCACCTTGTTCAATACTAATGTAAAAGATATTAGAGACAAGTCACATTCCAAGTCTTTTAATTTTCCCAGTTTCCACTGGAGGGACTATCATGGATGATGCTCTGGGCATCCAAGATTGTATCAGTGATCAATTTGCAAGGTGTAGCATTTATTATTAGCCTGAGATTACAATGAGCTGCAAATGTGATACTTGCACCCTTGCAGAAATTCAAAGTGAGGTAACCTTTCCTTGTATAACTGAGAAACTGAAAAAAAAAAAATTCCCTTAATCACAAACCCAAACTATGTAATTTTCAGCTCAAATTAAAGATTACGTTCTCCCAGAATGTAAACATGACTGATTTACTGGCTTGTGAACAAGCATAAGTAGCTGAGATTGGAGGAATAACCCAGAGAAATAGACTACACAGTTAAGCTCCACTGATTCTAAGGCTGAAATCCTACACACAGAATTAGGTTGCTTAAATCCCACTGAACTCAGTGGGATTTAAGCAGCCCAAGTGTATCCAGGACTGCAGATTTAGATATACCTTGCTTTCCCTGGACTGCACCCTGGGGCCATAATTTTCAACATCTGGAGGCTTATTTCCCACTTATAACCTACACACTATATCAAAATTACTATTCAGTTTTAAAGACAGGCTTATAGGCAATGAAATCCAAAACAGTAATAAACTCTGGATTTGGGGGGAAAAAAATATATCCAGGGATGGCCCACACCTGGCCTTGTAATGCAGCTACCAGTTTAGATGCAAACTAAAAATAAAAGTTGCTGTATTAATAGCCAAGGGAAGACCAGAAAACTGGAAAATGGACAAGGAATGATATTGTAAATATATGACACAGTAGCCTGGCACATGGTGCAGAGGACTCCAGGCAATAGTCCCAGTATTTCTGGAGCAAAAAAGACTGGGAGTCATGCAGAGGCAAAAATCTCAGCCCCAAGTGAAATGCTATGACTTGCATTGTTAAGCAGCAACCTGTGAAATGAATCAGTGTTATTCCTTAATTGGCTGGAAGGAGCTCTATTTAGTCTTTGGCAAGCAGAAGGGAAAAGTAGAGAAAGAAACTGGTCAAATTGATTTCTAAAGGAAAATCCAAAGCCACCAATGTTACTGGTAAAGCGTTTCTGTCCAGCAGACACTGGAACAAATTGCATGCAGTTTTTTTATGTACAAAACGACCCCAATACACACACACAAAACTAACAGCATCAATACAGAACTCTTACTTGCTTCCATGTGTCTTCAGAAACATCTGGAAGATAGCCCACTCGCTGTATATTGTGCCAGCACAGCTTCTTTCATTATAATATTTTGATGGAGCTGATAATGTTATTCAATGTAGCTTGCCCTACAGAACTATAATTCTCAGAATTCTTTGGAAAAATGACAAGGAAGGCTTTTAGGTCAGTAATCTACATTTATGCTCAAGGCTAACTTGGGTAGAAAAAGGATTAATAAAAACAAGCAAGGCAATATATGATTATTAAAGACAGTTTTTCCTTTGGTGACATGCACTAATTTCAATCTCTTCCAAGATCATTTTATGCCAGTTTACAACCATTAACATAACTGTGGTACGTGAAAACTGAGCAGAAATAGGGACATCTTAAACTGATATTCAAGGAAGCCATCGGCAGGACAGAAGTTGTTATTAAAGATGTCTTATTCCTTCCCCAAGATTGCCCCCCCCCCAGTTCAAGGCACACTGGTGTGTCAAGTTATTTTAAAGTTCAAAATTAAAAAAGTCACGCTATTAAAAAAACAGCAACAACAACATTTACAGCATATACACTGCAAGTTGGAATGGATTCCTCAACTTGGCTTCATCGCTTATGCATCGGATAAAACAAACACTGACAGCTTTTTTACATTTGTAAAGGCCCCCATAGCAGCTGTGGTGATCCCATAGAGCAATGATTAAGCCTGAAATCCAGCTGGGTCTGAACAGAAGCCTTCTTTTTTTCTCCACAATTCAGCAAGACTATCATTGTTAACCTAGGCATTATTGCAGAATATTCCACGTGACATCAAGAGAGAGTGCTACACCCTGTAAAATTAGCTCCCATAAGCATTTTTAATACATTTTCTTTACAGTACTGCCTGGGTTAACAAATTGCACATTTTAGGCATCAAATACAGAAAATGCGAGGCAGGACACCTCAATCAAGTGAAAAGGATTTCAAAAAGCAAAGAAACTCTGACCCCATTTCACTGACATTCTAGTTCATAAAGAGAAGCTTGTGTAGAAGGAACTTTTAATGTTACCAACACAAAAACAAAGACCAGAAAAGGGGTTGTTGCAAAAGGTCACATCTATACAACACTGATTTTCTGGAATTGTTTTGGCAAGAAAAGCCATGGAGCAGTGAGCCGCCTCCAACAAGATCAGCTCATTTTATGTATTCTGCAAGAGAAGAATTTCAGGCCCCTGTGCACAGTGGAAAGGAAAGAGCTGGCAGTTACATTGAAGGGGATCCTTTTTGCAAGGTTTAGCCATTATATTCTCTATACTCCTTTCCTTCTGCTAGTGTAGATTCTCTAAAACTAAAAGATAAACAGTACACTGTACATGCATTGTGCACAGGCACGCAGGGTGGCATGAACGAATAAGCAAATATTTTCCTTCTCATAAGAGATGGTGTAACAAGCTATTTAATGCAGAGGTGCATCTAGAAAATTGCTATGCACGTGGAAGAAAAGAACAATATTTTCCTGCTCCCCTATAGCCTCTTCTCCATTCCAAAATGCCTCCCTGCTTAACTGCATTTCCCTAAGAAGCCGCTATCAGAGTTTTGTCACACTGCACACACACCAGCAATATGTAGTTCTGCCTGTGATCCTCAAAGGAGTAAAGCTGTTGCACCCTAACCTGGTACTGTTCTCACCAATCATTTCACATGTTTCCTTGGAAGTACTTGGAGCTACAGCCAGACGTTCCAGCTTCAGCTTTAATATGAAACAACCATCAGGAAAACAGTAACCCTCCAGAGGCAGAAAGCATGTTGCTATTTTATTCCATTTGATTAACTTCCAGTCTATGGTACTTAAAGTTACCAAAAAGAAAGTTAGCAAAAAGAAAATACACGCATACACGCACGCGGGCGCACAGCCCTTCATCAAGATGGACTAAATACAGGAAACCTGAATGCACTGGTTCCTTGCATGTACATCCATACCGATGTACTGGTTGTCATGTACTGGTTCCACCCTCCCTTTGCTCCTAGAGATAAACAAGATCTTCCCTAGTATGTTCCTGGGAGTGAAGGGCAAGGAAGAACATCTGCTTCAAGTTCTAGCTGCAGCTGGGCAACCATCTCCACATCAACAGTGATACATCACCTCGATCTTGAACTCTCTGGCAACCAGAGACAAATTATAAGCAGTGATGCAAATGTTCGGCTGAGCACCTTAAGTAGAAAGAACATGGGTGATAATTTATGACTGCTATAAATATAGATCAATGTAAGTCAATCTGTGACAAGTCAAGAACCATCTGCATTGGGATGTACAACAGGTCATAAGAATAAAAGCCCAGCAAGATCATACCAAGGGTCCAATTAGTCCCATATAATACCAAAACATAATCTAAGCAGTCGTATATAGTATCTAAACAAGTGTCTCCAAAAAGCTCACAAGCCGAGTTTGGCTTGTACTCCTCTAGGGCTTTGGACTGATAGTCTGAGGGGCCTCCATTTTTATTAGCAGGATTTGAGGCATGTTTGAAACATGTACATACAGCAAAATTATGACTGAAGATTTTAATACTGGATCTATTAGGCTTCCCAAAATGGCTAATCTTTCCAAGCTTTTTCAACAAGGTTTTTCTTCTATGCAGGGGGTGGGAAAGGAGCAAAAAGCCACAAACCAGGAGGCCCGAGGTAAAAGGAAGGAAGCACAAATCCACATCTAAGGAATCTTTCCAATTGAACTGTAACTATAAAGGCACAGAGTAAACCAGGGATTGTGGTTAAGATTTTCGTTGTCTGCCAAACTCTTAAGGGAAACACAAAGAAGAGTCAGTCCTATGAAGAGAGGAAATCTAGTTAATTCTAGATACAGGAATACAGAACTGTCTCGGCTGTTCGCTAATCAAAATATTTTTGCCTCTGCAAAGAAGAATTCAGGAAAGACATGTCTTCTCCATCCCCCAGAAACATTACTAAAAATGTTGGTTTATTTTTTTAAATTTATATTCAAGAAAAGTTCACAAAACAGCTTACGTAATAAAATGAAAATGTGACATGAGAATCAGGCTACTGTTGCTTCTTTCAAATCAAATGTTGAATTGAGCTTTCCTAAATGTTGGACTAGCTCTGCATTTTTACAGAACTCCAAGTAAAAGATGAAACTCAGTCACCCTTGGGCACAAGATTTGTCCTACAGCACCCTGCTAACTAACCCTTAACTCATCTCAATAGTCTTCAAAGCATCCAGGAGACTGCAGGAAAATTTGGAGCACTGTTCCCCCTCTGGTGCATTTTTTCGCCACCCTTCTCAGTTAAGCTTTCGGCCTGCAGGTTTTAGTCGACTCCCCGTGTGAAAGTGCTATCATTTTGGATTATCAGTAATCTAACTTTTTTATATTGCTTCACTTTAATTCATTCTAAAATTTAATAAGTCTAGTACTGCAAGCAGGATATAAATATCTTCATAAATAATAAAATGAGCCACAATAAAGCTCAGTGTTGAAGGTGGCACAGGACTCTGTTGTTTTAGAAACCGATCAGGTCACCGGATGCATCCCTGTCTTTTTGCTGTTCCTTTCATTTGCAATTTTTGTCAATGTAGACAGCAAGCACTGAAGAGCAAGAGCTGACTCACTAACTGCATTTTTCAGCAGGATGCAAAATCTTAATGCGATATTTCACATATTAAAAGTGAGTCACTTCTCAAACGTGTGAAAGCGCTCCGCTATCTACAAATATAAATGAAAAAGCAAAAAAAAATCCATTCATGTGCTGCCCTGTACAGACTGCTGAAATTTGAGGCAAGGAAGTAAAACAGAAACCAAACCACACCTCTTACAAATCCTTTATTCCAGAAAAAACAAAGACGCTTGGAGCGACGCGTTAAGACAGCTGCAAAAATACTTGCTAACTTGCATTTTGCTTCTATGGTACTTTATTAAAGAGTAGGAGTTCTTCAAAAATTTAAATGCCGGAATGGTTATAAACTACTTTTATAAGAAACACATTTGCTTGTATGATGGCATACCAGTACAAATGGATAAGATCAAGAAAGGGCTGTCTGGGAGTGCCACCAGACCAGGGGAAAACCCCATGTCTAGTCAGCCCCAGACAGGGCCTGACTGCACTTTCTTCAGCACTAACATGACCAAGGACCACAAGAAGCCACTCAATGCCAGCCGCCCAAGTGGCTCAGCGCTATCTAATTAGTGCCACCATTGTCTTGGAAGGAGGGAGAGTGAAGAGAGCCTGCATTCTGGGTGGCCGGATGTAACAGCCCTGCTGCCAGCACATAATGATGCAGCACAGGTTGACCAAAGGTTGACCATCTGGCCTCCTGATGGAAGGAGAATCACCAGGTAATCCCAGGAAGCTACCCAAAAAGGAAGTAGAGGAGCACATGGGCATCTCTCCACCCCTTCATGTTCTAAAGCTGGACCCCCCCCCATGCTTGCTCTTTCCTAGGACAGCAGGCTCCTTCTGCATTTCTAAGCCATGGTCACGACCTTATTCCCCTGGCAACCGAGCTCGTGATAAGTTAGTAGTGAACAGCATAGCAGTTTTTGGACCCCGTGCAAAGAAATATTGCAGCAATATGAGAAATTAAGATGAAGCCAACACCATCATTTAAAAGAGATCAGTTGCTGCTGGCTCATTTTGTAGCACTCCACACTAGCATCACCCCTCAACAGCTTCACTTAACAGGACTCAGTCTTGCATGAAAACACCTAAATAAATTTCATTCATCTCTTTGACGAATGAAATACACTTACACCTTGCTAATTCAATACACTTACATGCAAGTAAAACTTGTTTCGCTCAAGACCCTGGTTCTGCAATTGCTTCTAAAGAGGTAGTGAAACTTTACCTTGCAAATATTTAAGGAAGCAGTTTACCTGTCACCAACACATCATTATAGGTCTTCTACTATATAGAATACCATTCATCCTCAAACACCACCACCTTCAGCTTCACAAATACCAACAGAAACTTTCAGATAAGAATTCATAAACTTGCAGTCATTCAGCCAAAAGAAAAGGACACTTGAAAGTTACAGGTCTAGCTGTTAAACCATTTAAAAACCAATCTCAGACTACACTGTTTTAATTTGAGTAGGACTCTTGCAAGCTAAAACTTGGCTTGAGCTCCATGTCGCAGACACAGAAATATGAGCAGTCCTAAATTTTCTGCATTGCTCCAGTTCAACAAAGTTAATTGCCTTGGCACGTACAAGAGACTCAAAAGTCATACTTACTGCTCTCCATAGCTGTAAGCTTTGGCTTTCAATGCCAAACACAATATATGATGTAGCTCAGGACTAAATATAAGGATCTCCTGATCATCCAGTGGCTATAGATTGCTTAAATCAAGTTCAACTTCACCTCCAAAACATGTCAACTATAGCTGTTTCTTTGAAATCTAATTAGATTTGCAAGAGACACTGGGAGATAAGGCAATTAAAATTAAGAGCATAGACATACAATCCCTAGAGTTCAGAAGCACATGATAAATGCCTTCTCAAGGTAAGAAAGAAGGAGCTGGCTACAAGGGCCTTCTCTCTTCAGGCAGTTTTGTATCACCAGGGGCAAAATGAAATTAAATGGCAGGCCTCTCACTGATTTAAAAACAACTGATCTAACAAAGTACTGTAACTCTCTCTTCCTCTCTGATACAAAGGGATGGTTTTTCACAAAAGCCTTTTGGGTAGAGAGAACCATTTACTGATTTATTTTGCTACGTAAACTGCTCTGTGAACTCCTTTTTGTTGAAAAGCTTTGTATAATGTTAGATTCTATCAAGTTTACTGTTGGGTGCCATAAAACTATCGGTTTGCTGCAAAAGATCAACATGGCTACCCCTCTGGAAGTTGTCACCATCAAGTTTTAAGAGCACAAATTGCACCTATTTATGTAAACAGTAAGGAAGGATCGAATATGTCGATTTGTTGTGTTTACCATCACTTGCCAAAAAAAACGTGCCTGGTGCAAGAACACCTATAACATTCTACGTGCATTCTACAATACATTTTACATAAACCTGCCCAGTTCAAACATGACACCCGCAGTCCAACAAACAATAATTTAATAAGAATGGGAACAAGCTGGAGAAAAGCCTCCTCTCCTCATGCTCAGCTTCACAGAAGAAGATCTGCCTTGCCAAGCCACTGTTAATTGTTATATCTGAACCAGAAAACTGTCGTTTGTGGTGCTCCCTACAAACTAGGATCAAATGATGGTGTGCAATCCTGGTTTATAGAAAGCCAGCAGACTACAGTTGCCCAGTTTTAACATCATAATAAACGGAGGTTCAACAAACCAGAGAGTCTTCTAAGAAGCCAGACACAGGAAGGGGTAGAACTCATCCCTAATCCAAAAAACCATGATTTCAGACTGGAACAGGGTAACTAAACTCAGCCACTTTATCGTAAGAAAGCAAGGAAGTGTATACAATATATGTAGCAGATCAATACACTGAAATCTGCTAAGGGAAAGCAGACTGGAAGCAGTTTATGTTAGGAGGTGGGCGAAAGGAATGCATTTCAAGAGTAAGACGTGCTTAAGTCCATTGATTTCAATGGGTTTAAACACATCCAATCTGGATTGTAGCCAACTGAAGCAGCAAAATAACCCCAAACACAGTAAAATTATGATGCATTTGCAGCAGCCTTGATGTGCTGCTATTAACTGCAAAACTCATTTTTTAAAGTGTACTGCAAATATGTGGAATGCTCAAAGCCTAGAAAACACTACATCCCTTATTGGCAGCCTCAATCAAGCTGTTATCCAAAGGCAAAAGAAAATGGTCAATATACTAGAGTAACACAAGCTTTCAAACATTCTAGCTAAGACTGTTCATAGTGAACTCTCTGTTAAGGAACCTCTGCTTGTTAATGTTGGAGGTGGAGGGGAGTGGAGAACAGAAACAGCTGAAAAACAACACCACTTGTTTTGCTTGCAGAATGTTCCAAGTTCCAACCCCTAACAATTTCTGTGTAGGGCTGGGAGAGACCCTATCTTAAAAGTTAGGGACATGCTGCCAGTTGGACCAATGGCAGCTTCACAATGATGATGATTTTTTTTTTAATCCATCCACCCATTCAGAGGGAGCTAGAAAGAGTTCTCACATGCACCCTCAATTCACATAGGCCATCTTACAACATCCATACCGGGTAAGATGGTGAAATGCCTCATCAAAGATAGGATCTCAAAACACATAGACAAACAGGCCTTGCTGAGGGAGAGTCAGCATGGCTTCTGTAAGGGTAAGTCTTGCCTCACGAACCTTATAGAATTCTTTGAAAAGGTCAACAGGCATGTGGATGCGGGAGAACCCGTGGACATCATATATCTGGACTTTCAGAAGGCATTTGACACGGTCCCTCACCAAAGACTACTGAAAAAACTCCACAGTCAGGGAATTAGAGGACAGGTCCTCTCGTGGATTGAGAACTGGTTGGAGGCCAGGAAGCAGAGAGTGGGTGTCAATGGGCAATTTTCACAATGGAGAGAGGTGAAAAGCGGTGTGCCCCAAGGATCTGTCCTGGGACCGGTGCTTTTCAACCTCTTCATAAATGACCTGGAGACAGGGTTGAGCAGTGAAGTGGCTAAGTTTGCAGACGACACCAAACTTTTCCGAGTGGTGAAGACCAGAAGTGATTGTGAGGAGCTCCAGAAGGATCTCTCCAGACTGGCAGAATGGGCAGCAAAATGGCAGATGCGCTTCAGTGTCAGTAAGTGTAAAGTCATGCACATTGGGGCAAAAAATCAAAACTTTAGATATAGGTTGATGGGTTCTGAGCTGTCTGTGACAGATCAGGAGAGAGATCTTGGGGTGGTGGTGGACAGGTCGATGAAAGTGTCGACCCAATGTGCGGCGGCAGTGAAGAAGGCCAATTCTATGGTTGGGATCATTAGGAAGGGTATTGAGAACAAAACGGTTAGTATTATAATGCCGTTGTACAAATCGATGGTAAGGCCACACCTGGAGTATTGTGTCCAGTTCTGGTCGCCGCATCTCAAAAAAGACATAGTGGAAATGGAAAAGGTGCAAAAGAGAGCAACTAAGATGATTACGGGGCTGGGGCACCTTCCTTACGAGGAAAGGCTGCGGTGTTTGGGCCTCTTCAGCCTAGAAAAGAGACGCCTGAGGGGGGACATGATTGAGACATACAAAATTATGCAGGGGGTGGACAGAGTGGATAGGGAGATGCTCTTTACACTCTCACATAATACCAGAACCAGGGGACATCCACTAAAATTGAGTGTTGGGCGGGTTAGGACAGACAAAAGAAAATATTTCTTTACTCAGCGTGTGGTCGGTCTGTGGAACTCCTTGCCACAGGATGTGGTGCTGGCGTCTAGCCTAGACGCCTTTAAAAGGGGATTGGACAAGTTTCTGGAGGAAAAATCCATTATGGGGTACAAGCCATGATGTGTATGTGCAACCTCCTAATTTTAGTAATGGGTTAAGTCAGAATGCCAGATGTAGGGGAGGGCACCAGGATGAGGTCTCTTGTTATCTGGTGTGCTCCCTGGGGCATTTGGTGGGCCGCTGTGAGATACAGGAAGCTGGACTAGATGGGCCTATGGCCTGATCCAGTGGGGCTGTTCTTATGTACAAGCCTAATGGACTTCACTACTTTATTGCAACAATTGTGAGTTTGACCTACGATACGCAACACTGACCCTGGGACTGCACATTGCAAGGGTAAGTGCAATAATGGAGACAAGCTGCGTTTCAGTGAAGTACGTTTGCCTTTACTTATTTTCTATGCAAATGTTTCACCATCCTCTTGCCTTAACCACCAATAGCAGATTAAAAAAAAAAAAAGTATTTCCACGATTCAGAAAAGTAACAGAAGCTGAGAAAAGGCGACTTTTCTGAAAGCTCCACAATGAATCAATAACTAGGATTCAAAGCAATTCCCCGGGTATGTTCTATAGGTCTACATAAGCATCTATACAGACACGTACATGTTGCTCTTGTAGGAGCTGTAAGGAGGAAAATGTCAGGACATTATTTGCTGCCTCTCTTCCGTCCAGAATTGCAAGTGAAATAACTTGTTTCTTATCTCTAGAAAAGCTGAGATAAGGGACACTAGGGGATTAAGGTCATCCTTTATATAAAAAGTGTTTCTCATCCTGGACACCGCTGCTCTTATTAGACTTGCATTATGGGAACATGAGGCATCAGCAATTCCAAAAGCATCGTTCTCTCTCCAAAGTGGTGCTGGGACTTCTCCCTGGTGTAGTATAAAAAGTGAAGGTCCTGACCTCTTGGGAAAATTAGGAATCCCAACCAAGGATGCAACCCTGGGGTCTTTGCAACCAGCCTCAGTCCTAGTACAGTACTTCCCAATAGCTAGAGCTGTATGCCACTGCAGACTGCATGAACTAGAAAGGTTTAGGCATGAACTCAAAACCACCACCAGACTTTTCCAGTAGATAACCAGTATACAGATGTTAGAGACCTTCCCTAGACATTGTTTATGAAGCCTCCTGCAGAAGTAAATAGGAAACATCACTTCATGGGACTGCAGGAGCTCATGACTGCAGGGTTCAATAAATACTGGTTTCCTGGCTATTCACAGTCAACTGAGATGAGCTCCTGGAATGGTGAGTTAGCCAATTAGTGACCAGGGGAATATGTTTGCGCTATGTTTCGGTTCACCCTGTTTATATATTGTACTCCTTTTATTCCAGTTTGCTTATTTTCTGCTTTGTTTTTTAATCTGGTGCTGAGGAAGATTACAGTAGTTGAAATGTTTCACTTAGTTTATGCAGTGATACCTCACCTTTGAGATAAAATCTTTACAAGGCAGCTTCCAATTAAGAGCAGTAAAGTCACAAACAACAACAAAATACTGCAAGAAAGCACTGGGTGTTCAAAATCTGATGAATGTCGTCATTCAGGGCGGGAACACTGGGATTACAAAACCTTGTCTGACAAACATCCAAAAAGAAATACCTGTACCAGTGCATGCTAACTGGGTTAGAATAGTGCCAGAATCCACAGGTGTATGTCCAACAACTGGGGAAATTGATACCTGTAGGATTTGTCTGAGAATGTTAACATTTACCAAAGTTTCGGAGTTTCAGACGAGTTGTCTCCAAAACTACATGGAGTCGCCAGGGATTGGCAAACCTGGGATGTTCTGCAAACAAAGCAGATGCTGGATGACCTGGATTTCAGGTTTCATTTCCTACTTACTGTGTTGCTGTAAAAGGAACGTCTCTCTTTTCTGTAGCCAAGGTAGGTATGCTTTCCTATAGGTTGTGAAATGACCCCACCTTGCTGTGTAGCTATTATAGAAGTTCCTCCCATTGATGAGCATTGAGAATTTAAACAGCCGATCTGCCCTCACCAATTACGACCAATGAAGTCCAAAATTCACCATTGCAAGACCAGTTATGTTTGCTGTGGAGGATTCTCTAATGTCTTCGGGCTCAAAAGGGGGAACAAGCCAACTGGAGGGCTGGGAAAGTAGGAAGAAAAATCTCTAGGCCTGAGAGATTCTCTCTGTCTCTCTTCTGCTACATGCTTGAGACTGGGCAGGACAGGGAGAGCCTCTCTGGCAGAGTAAAGGCTGCTGGGGAAATAGAGCAGGGACCAAAAATAAGCTAGTCACATTGTGTTAGTTTGTTCTTCTCCATCCAGAAGCTGGGAATTCTTTGTTGCCTTAGCTTACCCTAGCCCAAGTAGAGATCCAAACTCAGCCTGCATGGAGGTTTTCCTGCAGAGCCAGCCCCATTTAGAGGCTTTTTTATTGGTAAGGACTCAAGCCTGTTTTTTTTCCCCTCACCTGTTAAATAAACCTTTTTGCCTGTTCTGGAATCAGTGGACTTGTCAGAGTGTATTACTGGGAGAGTGAGAACATTCTGCAATCCTGCATAGCATTCTTGGAGAAGGGTTTGCCCAAGGAACACCTCTGAGAACCAGATCTCTTGGGCTAGGGGCAGCAGACTAGATCTACCAGGTCTGGTCACACCAAGCTACACGTTAAACCGATTGAAAGAGGAGGGGATGGGAAGGGGGTGATTGCTTGGCACTAACAATCTTGCATGACACGTTTACTCTACTTTTAGCTACTTGGCAGAAGAGCAGGACATAGATGTAAGCCACCATACCAAATGGTCAGTTACTACAGAATAAATTTTTTTTATAATATATTAAACCACGCCAGTGTAACTTTTAAAGTTTAAGCTCAACTCTGACCCTTGCCTCTCATGGAAAAGCCTACTGCACTGTGGTGAACACAGAGGTGCCTGCTTACCCACTCAAACCCCCCCCCTTTTACTTACAATACGTAAAAAAAAAAAGTTACATATGGTAAACTCCTTTGGGAATTTGCAATAGGGAGGGAGTGGTGGAACATAAATGTTTTAAATAAATATTCCAGCCCATCACGGAGACACAGTGCTGACGACAACTTATTCAAATTACTTTTATTTTTCATATTTGTATCATGCCCTTCCTCCAAGGAAATCATCCCATTTTATTCTCAACAGCCCTATGAAAGAGGGTGGAGTGCAGAGAGAGCATATGCCCAAAGGCCAACTAATAAACTCCAAACCTGTGTGGGAATTTGGATCCAGGTCTTCTTAGTCCAACTCCACTAAATTTTGTCCACTGAACAAATAAAAAGATCCTCCATCATGTCCAGCAAAAGGCTTGAACAGAAAGATCTCCTACTGATCCTGAAATCCATCAAGGCTAGAGACCCAGGGAAGTACCAGGGACATTTCTTAACTACAGCATACTTTGTGAGTTTGCCTCTTTGAAATTCAAATCCAATATTGTACAGCAATGGTATTATCAAAGAGGTACAGTACTTTGAGACAAACTTAGGAATTATGATAGGATATAGACACTATGTATGGCCCAAACTGTTGAGAGTTTTGCAGACTACAGAGCATAGCTAAAGGGTGTTCCCAGATTAGCTCTTTCAAGAGGCAAACCACTGCTTTCAGCACCAGCCACAGCTTCCAAACAGTCTCCAAAACAAAACCTAGCTCAGTCCTCAAAATTATATAATCACATTCAAAAGCCAAGACTGAACCCAATTACACAATTTATTTTCCCAGCCTATGCCATCATGATAAGAACAGGCTGAATCTCACTTAGCAGACACAGGCCAAGTGAAGATAAAAACCAGACTTTGGTCATAGTTGTTATATGGTTGATGGATCTGGGCTAATTTCAAAACACATTCCCATGCATTTATTTTGTACTTAACATGCTGCATGCAAGATGGGCTTCCTGACTTTTCCAAGAACAAGAACAATAGTGTACACTTCAATTAAAAACTGACAGATCAAGACTTTGTTCCAGCATTTAAGTGAATAAGCAGAGTTGGGGCTTTCAGGTGCTTAAGCCAAGTGTGCAACACTTGCACAGTACAATCCTAGGCTTGTCTTCCAGGAAGCAAGGTCCATTAAGTTCAACATAACTTACTGTCGGGTATGTACATGGAAAGCCACAGTCTTAGTTGTCCTGTCTAACTTCCATGAGTTCATTCCACCTACATTACATTTTCCTTTGGAGTTTACATAAGGTAGGACACGTTCAAATTATTATTTTTCTACACCTGAAGGCTGCAGTCTAGTCTGAAGGAACTGTCTTCAGGCAATCATTTTAAATTTAATATTTGCTATCCTGCCCTATCCCAACAGATCACTGTAGATTACAATGCAGCCCATTAAGCATCACAAAATTTCTAAAGCATTATAAAAACTCTATTTAACCTTAGCAAATTCATAAGTCCCAGCTACAAAGGACCTGGCTACCAGTACACATGATTTTTTTTCCCCTGCTCCATAGACTGAAGAGATGCAAAAAATACCAAATCATAAGAACCAGCTTCACCAAATGGACCATGTCAGGCCTGGATCTGGGTTCAGTTTCTGCCACAGTCGTATTTTGCCACATGGCCTTCAGCCATTGTATCCTACACTGAAAGTGTAGGAGCACCTGCAAAAGCCATTACAACAAGTGGCACCATAAAGTATTTTGCTGAGGGGCCAGGTATCCAGTCCTGAACAACAATTCCAGCATTACATATTTGCCAACACAGCAGTTCACATGTTCAGGAGATTATATACAAACCCAGCCTTTTTAGGCAGGGTGACCAGATGTCATAACTGCAAAAGAAGACAGAACCCCAAAATGTAGGACACCCAAGAAAAATGTAGGACACGGCAAAATAAAAGCTAAAAGCACTGGTGTATTGATTTCGTGTGTTAAATTTACAACTATATTACTTATTACTAAATGTAAATATTTTAAAGTAATTTATTACATTTAACTTATTGATTACACGACAGCTATGTGTTGTCTGCAGGGGCCCACTCACAGGGAGACATTTAAGGTCTTTCCCCAGACATAAGACTGAGAAAGAGGACATGTCCTAGAAAAAGAGGACATCTGGTCATCCTGTTTTTAGGTCCTCTTTAAACTCACCACTAACTATAAACCTGACATTCACAGACCTCTATCCCCAACAATCAAAGAGATAAATGATTCAGTATAGCCACTTACATATCTTTTTTGAACTATATTCCTCTTGGGTCTCTCTTTGTTCATACTGATCACACAGTATGGAATCCTTCCTTGTTGCAGTTTCTTGCAATCCAATTGTCTCTGTACACAATGCAATTCTCCTTGCAATAAATCAAAAAATGTTGAGGGGCAGGATTAAAAAAGACAAATGTAAAGCTAACCAAAAAAATCACTATAGTGAAACATTCACAGGGAAAAATTTTATGATCCAAACGCATTTATACAACACTCCTGATGTCCCATTTTTTTCTTTTCCAAGTCACTAAAGCAATCTGTCGGTCCATTACATCCAAGGAGCAGTTTGCACTTTGGAAAGGGGTTAAAAAACAGGTTTTTATTTAAAAAATGTTACATTTCTACAGTAGACAACTCCAGCAGCAGTGCAGTTTGCATACACTGCAAGCATCTCTGCAGTCCTTAGGGCAGGAGACTCCAAACCCTGACCCAGGGGCTAGATGCGGTCCATGACACACCTCTGTCCAGCCTGCAGCAAGCCTGTGGTCCCCTGCAAGCCTCTAGCCCATTCAACCAAATATAACCAGACCAGTGCTCCAGTTGCATCTGGAGGGTGTTCTGAGGGCCAGGGAGGCCATCCGCTCCTCCTCAGAATGCCTTGTGAAGGCCTAAAAATATCACTTCCTGGTTTTCCTGAAAAACCAGAAGTGACTTTTTGGGCCATCTGAAGGCCTTAGGCTTTCTAAGGCTCTCTCATGTATTTATTTAAATGTTATATTTAAAATTTATTTATTTTTCTGGCCCTCGATACCATGCCAGATATTTTGATGTGGCCCTCTGGCCTAAACGTTAGAGAGACCCCTGCCTTAGGGGGTTGGCCATGCACAGAAATGGCAGTTGTCATCCCTAGATGAAGCAGGGTCTCCAGACAGCAGCAGTGCCTGGAAGGTTTATCTGCTTCCAAGGGGCATTTGTTTCTACAGTTCCTAGGAGACTGGCCATCCACTAAAATGGAGACCTGAATAGCAGACCTTCTACATGCAAATGATGCTTGGCCTAAGATTATGCAGGCTGAGCTGGCATCTGAACTCAAGTCTCCCTAAAAGAGTTCCAATACATCACACCAGCTTTCAGATAAGTTCAGATTCAGTGAGAGGCGTTTTCTTAAACTACAGATGGAAAGCTGGTTTTTTTTTAAATTGCAGCTAAGTTTTCTTGTAATACTATATTGGGGAAAGTACCTACAAAAGTGAGGTTAGACTTTCAGGGACACTTGAATTCAGTCATTCTCAGACACTAAAGAAAAGTTTGGCTTCTAAAATGATGTTTCTTCAGTAATGTCAGTTCTCAAGTCTGAGCCAAAATGCTGCTACTTCAATATGGGGAAATGCGAGCAACATACTGTCACTAGTCTTAGGGCCCAATCCTATTCAATTTTCCAGCACTAGTGAAGCCACAATGCAGCCCTGGGGTAAGGGAACACATGTTCCCATACCTTAAGGGGGCCCCTGTGACTGCTGCCCCACTACAAGACACAGTGCATGCCCCACTGACACAGCTGCAACAGCACTGGAAAATTTGATAGGGTTGGGCCCTTAATTAGCTGCCTTTAAATCAAGAAAGAAGAAATATATGCAGGTACTGCATTTATGGTTTATTCCTTTCAACTCGAATTCCTTACACTACAAATTGAAACAAACTTTGCCATTTGTAAAACAGCAAATTTGTAAGCCAGACATTAAGGAACCATTCACACCTATCATCATAATGACATTTCCTTTTAAAATGAATGCTAATATTTAACCCCAAAATGCCTTATAGCAGAAGGCTCTGGATTACTTGTGCAACCTCTACACAACTGTGTTTCTAATTTCTGCATCAGCAGGAAACATCACAGTTTTCATTTCCCCCAATACAGGTAAGTGCACTCCATCATCCATAGCATCCTGTAACTAGTCACTGATAGCTTTCAACTTCAAAAAGAACACTTACTGTAAAAAGTATAATGAACAAGTTGGTTAAAGGAAGCAATACAGAACATCAGGTGGATCAAGCTGCAATAAAGGAACATTTCATCAGTACATTTTGCCAGGGAGTAAGTAGATAATTGCTTAGGCCCAATCCACAAACTAGTTACACAGGAATACCAAGATATTCTAGATAGCGAGGCACGAGTTCAGAAGCATGTCTTATCAGAACTGTACGTTCAGCCACAACTGTAGACAAAATGTTCTGCTCAAACTGTAATATTTCTTGGGTGTCCTTTCCTTCGCATTTTCTCATTAATGGATATACACATACATCCAACTACGCTTACTGTTGTGGGGTGAACTGTGGGTGTAATCACCCACTAAACCTGCAATCCTATAACCAGTGATTCCCAAACTTTGACTGATGGCTCCCTTGACCTACTGGGCCTTTGGCCACAGCTCCCCATTAGGGCTACAATCCTATATATTGTAATGGTGTTTTTCATGAGGATTCTATGGCTCCTCAGGCTGGTTGCTGCGGCTCCCAGGGGGAGCCACAGCTCACAGTTTGGGAACCACTGCTATACACCCTTTCCTGGGAGAAAGCCCCATTAAACACAGTGGGACTTAGATATACATAGGCTTGTGCTGTTGATCTGGCAATCATGAGGAAATTTCCCACTTTTACTTATATCAGAGAGGCCTTCAAAGCACCTACAGTCTAGTAATTTTTACTAAACATTATTTTGGGAAATGAACGGAAAGGAAATAGAAGATGTGGAGGAGTGAAGAATCCAATTTACCATGCACTGCAAACATGAGGACAGAAGATTTCAGAAAGCTGTAACTGGAACCTACCTATGATTACACTTGGGGCCAACACACAGCAGCACCAACTCTGGTTGGACGCACAAGCCCCAAAGACAATTCTTTGCTATCCTACTGCACTATTCATGGGAGGCGAACAGAAAGATCACCTTTCTGATGGTGAACATCCGTTAAGGCCATAAGGGAGGATGTAGGGCTAAAAGCTTTTCCTCAAAGGATCAGTGCATAGCAACATGTCATCAGCCTTCTTCCCTTTAAGCCATTCCTGCCTAACATGCATGTACGCAACAAATGTGTACACCTGTAGGCTGGGCAGAAATGGGTTTGAACCAGAAAGTTACACTGGTAAGGGCAGTGTCTGTTAAGAGGGATACTTAACCTAAACCAGGTCACACCTTTCCTGATGAGTAAGGCCAGGGCACAAAGGGCTGGTGAGAAGCATCAGAGTTATGCCCATACTGGCTACACCTGCTTAGCCAGCCAGAGACGCTTGATCGGTGCCAGGATCCTTACCTTGCAGCAGCAAGTCCCCCTTAACAGTCCTTTTTCCTTTCTCACACACACACAGGCACTCAAACCCCCCCTCCCACGTCTGTACAGCCCGCCTCGTGCTTGACGTCAGAGCAGTGGGAGGGGGATTTGGAACGTTGAGGAGAGGAAGATTCCAGCCAGCCCAGGCCCTTCCCTTTGTGACGTCACAAGCACAACAAGAACCTGGCCCCGACTGGGCTGACTGGCCGGGAACCCGGGGCCTGGCTGGCTGGCACGTCGCTTAACCTGTTGCTGCCACCGTGCAGAGAGGATGTATCCGAAGCAAAAGGGCCCACAGCAGCAGCCATGCTTGCTCTCTGCAATAGCAAAGCAGTCCACCTCTTTCCCCGCCACCCACCCACCCCTTGCAACCTGCCCTACCCCTTTCCAGCATGATGAGCCCAACTTGTGTGAACACAGGACCTGGTGGTCCCCCCTTCCCAAAGGGCAGGAGGGACACTACTTCCTATTTCTCTTCAAGCAAGCTGCGTGGGCAAGAGTTGCATTGTTCAATGGTGCAGAAGTGGAAGAGCAGCTGAACACAGATTGGGGCGATTTTTGTTCTGCTCTTCACGTCCCCCAACCTCCCCCCACCCAGCCACCCCCCTCTGTGCTTTGTTTCACTGCACGGGAAACATGCATATCCCCTCCTGCTTCATGGACAGAAGACTTCCTACACAACATTCCTCTTCTGAGCCAAACACTTTAAAGTAGGCTGCTTTACATTCGGAGTTTCCTCTGCAATGCGGATGTCTTTTTAACTCGTAAGTTCATTACACAGAAAGGCAGAAAGTTTCCCCATCCCCCCCACCTCAAACATATGGAGCAAAAACAGTTCAAAGAGTCCGTCAAAGTATTGTGGATTTTTAACAAAATATTTATTTTAAAAGGACAGGATCTGAAAGCTGACCCACCACTACAGGCGCCCCACAGGAACGTCCCCCACGAGACAGACAGACCGTATTTGCGTATACACAACTTTGTGGGTCACCCCACCTTCACAGCTTCCAAATGGTTTTCTTGCCAGCATCAAAGCCCCTTCTCGCTTCGTGTTTTCAGAGCGGGGGCTGGTTTAGTTTCTAAGTCACCACTACGTAGGTCTATTGGGCTAAGACGCCCCCGTGGCTGCAAACTTAAAATAGCTTCTCTCCCCCCCCCCCCCCGCACATCCCAACCAAAACGAAGCTACAGCCAGAGAAAGAGGCACGATCCCAGCCATTTCTATTCAAGTGGCAAGAGATACACAGCCCAATTCCAGGCATGTCTACTCAGAAGCAAGCCCCGCCGAGTTCAATGGAGCTTGCTCCCTGGAAAGCATGCACAGGATTGCAGCCCAAGTGGCTGGCTGGAAGAGAAATAGGTGCACAGCAGTACCCAGAACTGGTTTGGTCTTCTCGTTTCAAAAGCACGGCCTGTATGCTAAAGCTATTCCTCGATGGGGGGGGGGGATAGCAGAACCCCAAGCAGCCCACAGTCTCCCCCGCAAATGTTAAAGTCAGGCCCTGCAAATGCCTTCTTTGTAACACGATCACTCAACTGGTTCGGTGCCATTGAAAGCCAGATAAGCAAATGATCAGATATACACGAGATCTGATGGGGGGGGGGGAGATAGAAGGGAGTCGAACCAGCAGCCAGCTCGCCATAAGCAGGCATGAAGATTTCAAGTTCACATTTGCACGAAACCACCAGGCTACCTTCGCCACCAGCCCCCACCCCCCTTAAATATACGTTCTAATAATGTGGCCATTTGCAGGCGAAGTGAAACATTAGGAAACGCGCTCCAGAAAGCAGTTTGGCTGCATTATCGCAGCAGCCCCCCCGAGCTGCCTGCCTTTCATCTCCTAAAACTAGATTACGATTGTGTCATTTGAGGTCAATACATTTATTCACTTGGAGGTATAGCTGCACCAAGCTCCTTTTTCCAACCAGGCTTTGCCATTTAAAACGGCTTGGGAGATCTCACCCCCCCCCCCCATTCCAAGGGGAGGGAGAGTGGGGAAAAAAAACACCCCAACATTTTTAAGGCATTCTTTTAACACACTGTGAGCTTTAAACTTGACATTTATGCAAAATAATGGTAATAACAACAACATTAGAGATAAAGGATTTGGTGTACAACCACTTACGTATTTTTTTTGAATTATATTCCTCTTGGGTCTTTCTTTGCTCATTCTGATATCCAGATTCTGATTGCAAATGGGGACAACTGCTTCATGAATTAAAAGCCGCAACCAATTGGGGAAGAAGAAGAAAAAGAAAATCCTTTTTGTGTGTGTGTGTTTCTTTTTTGTTGTTGTGGTTTCTTGTAATCCGATTTTCTTCGCACACAATGCAAAATTCTCCTTGCAATAAATCCAAAATATTTGGGAGGTGGTGGTGGGGGTCAAAAAAGGGGGGGAAGCGAATGCAAAGCAAACAAAAAAATCACTTTAGAGAAACACTCATAATGGAAACTGAACGCCCTTAAACACACATACACACAAAACGACGCCCTTGATGTCCCCTTTTTTTTGCCAAGCCACCAAAAAGCGATCTGCAGGCCCTTAGTGTCCGAGGTGTAGTTTACATCTTGGAGGAGAAGGGAACAAAAAAGAATTCATAAGGGGGGAGATGGATTTTCAAAGGGAAAAAGGTTCGAAGTCACGTTTCTCCAGCTGCAGCCCAGACAACTCCAGCCAGCCAGCCAGCCAGCAAGCAGTGAAGGCTGCAGGCACTGTGGGAGTCTCTCTGCTTCTCCAGTTCTGCCCCCTCCCCAACCAATGAGAGGAGCAGCTCCTCCAGCAGCAACTTTAAATGGCCTGATTCTCTTTAATGTTATATTATGTATACATATAGAGATATATATATAGATAGAGGGGGCGGGGAGAGAAGGGAGGGCAGAAAGGGCTTAGGGCTGAGCCTAGTGCTCAACGTGGTGCCAGCCAGCCGCAGGAAGCCCGCTCCGGCTCCATCCACGCTGCAAGCGCCTGCCTTCGGGTGCGCTGTCCTCGCCTGGAGGCTTCTCCTACCGCAGGCGCAGCTGCTGCCGCCCCAGCGCGGAGTCCCGGGGAAGAACCGGAGGACGATCCCTGCAGCCCGCGACGCCGCCAGCGCCGTCTCCTCCCCGCGCCTGCAAAGCTCTTTAATTGTCCTCCTCCTCCTCCTCCTCCCGGCCCTCCCCCCTCGCCTGGCGAGCCCAGCGCAGCCCGGTCCTGCTGCTACATCTCCCCGCTGCACAAGGGCCGGCCAGCCCCCCGGACGCGCGCCGCAGCAGCAGGAGTTGAAGGAAGAAGCAGGCTCCGCGCGGTGCTCGTACTGCTGCTGCTACCGCCGCCTTCAGAATCGCCCTCGGTCTCTGCAAAAGTTGTAGTTTTCCCCACCACAAAATGGCTACAAGAATGAAAGGAGAAACTACATATCCCAGGCGGCGCGGCGCGCGCAGCTGCGGCAGCGGCTCTGTGATTGGGTGCCGGGAGAGGGATTGTCCTCGAGGCACCTTTCTTTCACCTCTGGCCCCGCCCCCTTTTTGGGTGCCCGTCCCGGGGGCGCAGGCACGAGCGTGCTGCGTGCGGGGGGGGGGGGCGCTGCTGCTGCTGCTATTATTATTATCTTTCCTATTTCTTTCCTCTGATTGCATTTTGGAAAGGAAGCCCTTTGGGGTGGAAAGTGTGGGGTTCTGAGGCTGCAATCCTGTGCACACTTTCCTGGGAGTAAGCCCCATGGACTTACCTCTGAGTAGGCATGCATAGGATTGGACTCTTAGGCTGCAATCCTAATCACACTTTTCTGGGGGTCAAACCAATTGACTGTAATGGGACTTACATCTGAGTAGACATGCAAAGGACTGGGAGGCTGCAATCCTATGCACACTTCCCTGGGAGTACAGGACATGATGGGACTAACTTCTTTATAGACGTGCTTAGGATTGGGAGAAAGGCGTAAGTAAGTAAGAGTCCAATCCTATCCAACTTTCCAGCAGTAGTGCAGCCGCAATGCAGCCTTGAGGCAAGGGAACAATGTTTCCATACCTTGAAGAGACTTCTGTGACTGCCTCACCAACATACAATGCATGGCTATGATGGCATGGCTGCATCAGCACTGAAAGATTGGATAGGATTGGGCCCTAAGTAAGCAAACAAAGTGGCAAATTCAGAGATGAATTTGTTGAAGGGTGATGTAATATTTTGAAGGATACTTGATTGGATGACTGTGGGACGGCCAGGGTTGGGGTGGATGTGGAGAAAGCCATTATTTGTGGCTGTGAATGATGAGGAAGAAATCAAGGGCAAAAAATAGACTCAATGCAAACGTAAGAGATACCTAATATTTGTTTGGAGAGGACAGCACGCCAAAGGACTACGCTTCTCAACAGAGAAGCCGGTTTTAATAAGTTCTTACTAAGACTTGGAATGGCTCATGGCCACCTGTGCAGCCTGAGCCTACTGAGCCTACAGGCCTTTCCTAAATCCATCTGTTTCCCCACAGGCAGCACAAAGCACATGCTGCATCTTCCTGTACCCTTTCACATCTTTCCTGGGCCCAGTTCCTTCTCTGATCTTCCCTGCTCTCTCTTATCAGGACCAGCCAATCCATGTGGCCAGTTGAGACAGTTACCTTGGGCTGCAAAATTGGTGGGGGGTGCCATCTCTATCTGCCTGATCACTTCTGCTGCTGCCCCTTCTCTTCCTCCTTGTACTGGAAAAGGAAGAGGATGAATTGTGGAGGAGATAGGAAAGGAGAGCATTAGAGAGTCTAACCCACAATGCCTCTCTCCATAACTTCTTTTCTACCTCATCCCCTCTTTCTTTTCCAGTCTAGAGACTGGGAGGAGCAGAGGCTGGCACATTGCCAGGTAAGGGTGACATTCCACTTCAGGTGCCAGGAAGTCTTGGACTGACCCTCCCTCCCTCATGCTGCTGCTTTCACTTCTCTATCACCTTTTTCTTCCTGCAGCTGCTGGCTACTTTCTCTCCCAGCTGCCTCCTCACACTGATGCTTTTAAGTTTGACAGTATGTAGGCCTGGCTGAAGCCAAACTGGCACCTAAGGGTGCAATCCTAACCCCTTATGTCAGTGCTTTCCAGCACTGGCATAACGGTGCCAATGGGACATGTGCTACATCCTGCAGTTGGGTGGCACTCAAGGAGGCCTCCTCAAAGTAAGGAAATGTTTGCCCCTTACCTCAGAGCTTTCCCCTGGTGGCTGGGGATAAGAATAGGCCCTCAGTTTGGCTGTACTTGTCATAAGAGGCGACTAAACAGCCACCAGGTAGATGGGACTCGTCAGCCTGGGAAGCCTTCATCTGAGAGAAGGAAAACTCTGATCCCAAACCTCCACTGCCTTGTGGCTACATCCAGTTATGGAAAAGGCTTCAGGAGTCAACCTTGAGGCAAAATCCGGAGCCGGAGTCCCTGAGGCAGTTCATGGCTGAATACAGTCATGTTCTGGCAACTCCTACGACGCCGCTGGAACCAACCATACTGGCTTCTGCCTTTCCAGCGACATGGAGAGGGGGGATTTGCTGCATGGGTAACAGTCTATCCTCCATATCTACCTTACCCAGGCTTCGCGCACTGGAGAGGACACTGTTCCGGAACCACTATTCAGAGCGCAATACCATAGTCTTCCGAGACTGAAGGATGCCAACTGTACCTCAGAGCTGCATTGTCCTTATGTCTGTGCTGGAAAGCTGGAAAGCACTGACATAAGGGGTTAGGATTGCACCCTAATTCATTATTCCTTTCCCCATTATCAATTAATTCTAGCTTTTCACCCATTATTCACAAAGTGCACACCCCATAAACACATTTCTTTTTTAAAAATTGAAAATATACTATTGATCCATCCATGTCGGTTTCCTTCTGGCAAGCCCCCCCCAACCATATTTTTTTCCCTTCCACTGTTAAAGAACATAGAAAAAAAACACATTAAATTTCACACAACCTGACATCTTAGGGGACATACTCAAGTACACATGCAAAACCGTATTCATTGTTGGGGAGGTAGGGCACCCTAGTTCCTCTGACTATCTGAGGGTCAAACTAAAGTTGAAAGAGTTAATGCCTTGGCAGGCTGGTCTTAACCCCTGCTAACTGGTTAGGAGGTGCTTTTTCAAGTGGGTGCTCCTCTTTTATTTAGCAGGGGGAGAGTAACTGGCCCACCTCACCCCAGCACTGTCTTTTCTAGTGGCCGTCTGCTGGTGTTGCATCTTTTTAGATTGTGAGCCCTTTTGGGACAGGGAGCCATTAGATATTTGATTTTCTCTGTAAATCGCTTTGTGAACTTTCTGTTGAAAAGCGGTATATAAATACTGTTGTTGTCATCGTTTATTTGGGTATTTCTTTTTTGAAGGTGGAGAGCTCAAGAGTGTCAGGGTGGCACAGCCGATACTGCTTCAGATCCACCTCTGCTGCCTCTGCACAAATACTGTATAATTTGTTTGTGCAGTCCCTTTAAATCAAGTGGAAAATCATGCACTTCTGTGTTTGAAGAATCCACACCAGGAGTAAGGTAAGGAGGCAAGGCCTGGCGGAAGCCAAACTGGTACTTGAGGCAGTGCCCAAGTTCCATCCACTTTCTTTTTGCTCTTAGTGGGTGGAAAGCAGATCAATGTAGCAGGCTGGAGGTGAGGCACAAGCAGACTTGGGGTGAAGGGCCCCCTGAATCTGCTACCCTGTTGCCCCCCTCACACAGTCTGTCACTGCTGTAACATGCATTGCCCTAGCCTCATAGACGGTCTGCCCCTGGGGAGAGGTCAGAGTCGAGGGTGGGTGGATTATATGGGAAGAAAGAAGAGGAGCCATCATAGAAGCTCCTTGTAGCAGCAGCAGCAGGCACATTTGTGGGTACACCTTCAGTGTGCAATACTGCCATTGCTTCCTCCACATATTCTGATAAACATGTGCAGCCTGCTGCCAGCAGTGCGCATGTGTGGATAGGAACTCTGAGCAATGCTGACCTGATTGACTTGGAGGGCCTGATTGGAGGCGATGTGGTGGCAAATTGGAGCACCAGATTAGAGAGACTCTTGCTTGCTGTAGTTTGTCTGGCCTAGAGAAATCCCATATGGCCATCCTGGACCTGGAGTGCCACCAGGTTCCAATAGCAGGTCAGCCCTGAAGGCACCACTCCTAGGACTACATAGGATCTCACAAAGGCTAAAAATAGAGGTTATTTGACAGAAGGGGAGGGGAAAACCTGGAGGTGCTTCATTAAGCAATGTCAGAAGGGGTAGAAAGTCCTCTTCCTGAAGCAAGCCTTTTATTGGGAAAGCATGGATTAAATGCCGGCTGGGGGAAGGGTGTGTGTTCTGTTGTGTTTAACATAAAAAAACCATTTATCTAAATTACAAGCTAAACACAAAATACCCCTTGCTGGTTGCTAAGAAGTTATTGGGAGTCTATGACTTTGTCTTCCAGCCAGTGTCACCTCAGGACAGTGAGGCTGGTTTGCAGAAAACTTGCTCGACATGTCTCCAAGGTATTCTAAGGTCATTCCCCTCCTGCTTTCTCTGATGCTGGAGAAAACCCCTGCTGTACCAGATTATTTTTAAGCCGGGCTGGTGGAAAAGTGCATTTTAAAATTAGTCTGTTTGCTTCTAACCTCATTTTTTTTTTTTTTTGCTTCTACTTTTAATACATTACATAGTGGCAGTTGCCAAATGGAAGAGAAAAAAAAAGCTTCTTGAAAGCAAAATGACCTTTAATGAACACAACATATGTTAGCAAATGAACAAATATAGACTCTTCCTGAACTAGAATGTTCACCTTGTTCACCAGCTAGAATGTTCACATCTCACCTTGTTCTCCTGCAAGCTCAATTTCTGGGCTTGTCTATACAGGACATGTTCTGTATAGAGATGGAGTTGACAATTTTGGTGCTATCTCCAAAATGTCTTGTTCCATGTTGCTGCCCACCACACATTAGATAATGGGAACAAGGAAAGCACAGTCTTCAAGGAAGAACTCAATACATTGGTAGGTTCATAGAACAAGCTTCATTTAAAGAGCCTGCACAGAGTTAGGGGCAACTGCATTTTGAATAATTCAATTTCCAGACACTTTTGAAAGGCTGCTTCATATGGAGACCATTACAGTTGTCTAATCAAGGTGTGATACTGGCAATAGAGAGGGTTCTTAACAGTATATTAGTATAACAGTATAACAGTATATAGTTAGTATAACAGTATATAGTTCTTAACAGAGGGTTCTTGCCCAGCTTGGTTGATAAGAGCTGCCCGGGGTGGGCTGGCTGAGTGGACAGGGAGGGTGGTCAACTCTTCCTTGATGGAGGGGACGTTACCACTCGCTTTGAAACGGGCGGTGGTTCGCCCCCTCCTGAAGAAGCCCTCCCTGGATTCCACTGTGTTGGATAACTACCGGCCAGTCTCCAACATCCCGTTTCTGGGCAAGGTAATTGAGCGGGTGGTGGCATCCCAACTCCAGAGGGTCTTGGATGAAGCGGATTATCTGGATCCTTTTCAATCTGGCTTCAGGCCGGGCTTTGGGACGGAAACCGCCTTGGTCGCCTTGGTGGATGACCTACGCCGGGGACTGGACAGGGGGAGTGCGTCCCTGTTGGTCCTGCTGGACCTCTCAGCGGCTTTCGATACCATCGACCATGGTATCCTTCTGGGCCGATTGGCCGAGTTGGGAGCTGGAGGCACTGTTTTGCGGTGGTTCCGCTCCTACTTGGAGGGTCGGTCCCAGATGGTGGTGCTGGGGGATGCCTGTTCGACACCCTGGCCCTTGAGATGCGGGGTGCCACAGGGCTCAATTCTGTCCCCCATGCTATTTAACATCTACATGAAACCACTGGGAGAGGTCATCCGGGGGTTTGGAGTGGGGTGCCATCAATATGCTGATGACACCCAGCTCTATCTCTCCTTTCCTCCAGACTCCAGGGTGGTGGTTGAAGACCTGGAGCGCTGTCTGGAGGCAGTGAGGATCTGGATGGGGGCTAACAAGCTGAAATTAAATCCGGATAAGACAGAGGCTCTCCTGGTTAGGAAATCCTCGATGCAGGTGCTGGACTATCGGCTTGCCCTGAATGGGGTTGCACTCCCTCTGAAGGAGCAGGTCCGCAGCTTGGGGGTCCACCTGGACTCGCAGCTGCTCCTGGATTCCCAGGTGGCGGCTGTGGCTAGGGGGGCCTTCGCTCAGCTTCGGCCGTACTTGGATCGTGCAGACCTGGCCACGGTGATCCATGCCTCGGTGACATCCAGATTAGATTACTGTAACGCACTCTATGTGGGGCTGCCCTTGAAGACGGTTCGGAAACTGCAACTAGTGCAGAATGCGGCGGCCCGTGTGGTTACTGGAGGTAGGCGGTTCGACCCTGTCAGTCCGCTTCTCCAGCGGCTGCACTGGCTGCCCATTCGTTTCCGGGCCCAATTCAAGATGCTGGTATTGACCTTTAAAGCCCTATACTGCTCTGGACCAGGGTATCTTAGAGATCGCCTGCTCCCGTACAATCCGGCTCGCCCTCTCAGGTCATCAGAGAAGGCCTTTTTACAAGTGCCGCCGCCTAGGGAGGTACGTGGGGCGGCTGCAAGAAATAGGGCCTTCTCAGTAGTGGCACCAACGCTATGGAACTCCCTTCCCCTTGACTTAAGAATGGCTCCCTCTCTTGAGACCTTTCGGCAAGGCCTGAAGACCCTTCTGTTTAAACAGGCCTTCTGAGTTCTTGGCCTTTTAACATTTTTTAACATCTTTTAATATTTTTTTTACAGGCCTGATTCTTTTATGACTTGCTGCTGCTCTATGCTCTTTTTACCTATTTTTACTCTGACTGCTGTTTTTAGTATGTGTTAATATGTTTTTATTTGCTTTTAAATTGTTTTTAATATGTTGTAAGCCGCCTTGAGTCCCTTCGGGGAGAAAGGCGGGGTAGAAATAAAGTTATTATTATTATTATTATTATTATATATTCACTAGATAATTCTTGGCAGAATGTGTAAATCTTGTTATTGTGCTTGTTGTGCCCAGAGTGTAAGAAAGACAAAGAAAGAAAGGTATCATTTATTCATTCACTTATGCAAGTACGTTTTAATTCTTATGGCTGTAGAAAGGATGTCTGAGTTAGTGAAACCCTGGTTAAAGTGAGTATGGAAAAATGAAACACTGCCAAACATTTTAATTGCAGTTTTAGATCTGTTGTCTAATTGTATTGTCTATGCCATTTAATTATGAAGTATTGAATTGTTTTAAAATCTGTTGGCTTCTTTGAGGACTGAGGTCCTGAAAAGTGGGATAGAAATACATAAATAAGAAATAAACATGACGATACCTGACACTTCACCTGAATGATGTAACTAGAGTCTTTTCTTCCTAACACGGAGTCTTTGTAGATGTCCAGATACCCTATTTGTATAATTGGTTGCCCTGTAATATTTACTAATGAATCCTTTATAAACAGACAAACCAACCATCCCAAAATTGGTAGTTTTTATGTTAAATTTGAATAGTTCTCAACAGTCATTGCTTTTAAGCTGCAACAAGATCTATCAGGTTTATGATTAATGCTGCATTCCTATGCTTACCCAGAAGTGAGTCCCACTATATTCAGTGAGGTTTGCTAAGTGTATAGAATTTGCAGCCTTGCAGCCCAAACCTAACCAGCCCAACACCAGTGGAACAAGCAGATTGGGCCCAGGAGGCAGGTAGGAAAGGCGACACCGGCTACCGCTGTATCCTATCCCCTTTCCTGGGCCTGATTTCACAACACAGGGCTGGCCGGACTTGCACCAGCAATTTTACTGGCACAAGCCCGAGTATCCCCATAGTGGCTGCTGGAGCTTACCCTGGGAGATGGGGGCAAATATCCCATTCCCTTGGGAAGTCCTCCAGCAGCCTCTATTCCCATGCTGGATATTCAGTGCCATTGCATCACAGTGCAGGAATCTCAATAGGATTGTGTTGTAAGTGCCTCTTCCAAGTGGAAGAGAATTAAATTTGACCTATTGCATATTGCAGAGTTTGGTATGTACCCCTTGATCCTGGCTTTACAGTGCAGAAAGGGCAGATCACTAGGCCTCTGTTCTAGAATGATCTGATCAGTATTCTACACTTCTCTCTTCCTAATAAGCAGACCTGGAAAAACACGTTTCTCTTGTGACCAGTCATCCATATGAAGACTTTAATAAAACAAACAATTTAAGTAAAAAGCCTGATACACTCATGCAGCACTCTCCATAAGCCAATTAGAAAGACTAATTGTGGCTGGCCTCAAAAGTGAGTTAGCAAGTTTGTTCTAATGAGCAAAGTATAGAGGAGGAATAGAACATGTACTTGCTGCTGGGAAGGCGACCCATTCATACGGTCTTGAAAGGAGGCAAATGGTTCTGTTTGAGAGGTGACTTATTCATTCCTTTGTGGGGACAGCAAAAGGCATTGCGCAAGCTGGCTAGCATCCTGTTCCAAGGTGCTGAGTTCATTGCCTGCCTGGTGCATTATCTACTTGTGCAACATTTCTGGCTTTATGTCCATATAGAAGGGCTGTTTCCTTATTTATCCTTACTTTATATGATATATAAAGCTATATGATAAGATCTTGTGGTATGGTTCTTCCTGGATTGTATCACTTAATACTGAGGGTATCGAATCACAGTTTTGCATTTTTCTCCACTTAAAAATAATACCCAGAGAAAGAACCCAGAGTATTCACAAATATTATCCTGTATCTGCAGGCTGAGATCATTCAGGTGAGGAAGGACTATATTATCTGAAACTTTTGCAGGCATGGAAGAGTCACTGCCAGCCAACTTCGATAATACTGGATTGGACAAATCTGGATTGGACAATGGTGTGATTCAGTGTAAGACAATTTATGGCCCAGTCCTATCCAACTTTCCAGTGCTGATGTGGCAATGCCAATGGGTTGAGTACTGTGGGGGTGGGGCAGTCATGGAGATCTCAGGACTGCATTGCGGCTGCGTCAATGCTGGAATGCTGGATAGGATTGGGCCCTCAATGTGTTCACTGTGCCATGTTAGTGTTGTTAAAACCAAACATTTCCAGGTGTGTGAACAAAAATATTCACAGTTCCCAGTTTTTTTATAACAGGAATTAAATTAGAGCTTTGAGCAGGGCAGGCAGTAAGCAACACAAGAGACAGCTGTTTGAAGATTAAAAAAAAAACAAAAAACAAAGTTAAATTATACCAATGAGACTATTACTGATTTTAAGATAGAAAAGTAGAAAAATACTGCACGGTAAAAATGTTTTAAATTTTTAATCTGTTATCTTATTTGGATCATATTGTTTCCTTTCCCACAATCATGCAAACACACTCCTGAGCATAAATTCTCATTGGACTGTTGCAGATAAGTTTTCACTTCTTGCAGGCTTAGGGTACAATCTTAACCAACTTTCCAGCACCAAGGAAAGGGCAACGCAGCTCTGAGGTAAGGGATCAAACCTTGAGGAGGCCTCCTTGACTGCCCCCCAACTGCAGGACACAGCAAATGCCCCATCACAGCACATTGGCACATCTGTGTCAGGGCTGGGAAGTTGGTTAAGATTTGGGCCTTAGGTAGCTACATCAGTCATATTAAGTACAGACCAGATTTCAAGTCCAATCCTTAGCCATGCCATCAGATTCTAATCATGTTTTACTTGGAAGTAGGTATTTGTATACAGTACTGCTTGTCAACAAAAATGACTGTCTTGTAGGTTTCCATGGGTGCTTATTTTAATGCTGTTACAGTAGTCCTCTGAGTTAGCCATCTGGGACAGTCAGAATCCCTAGATTTAGGATAGTAGCATACAAGGCTTTAAGAATGTGTGGCCACAGCAGACACACTTGATTATATAAATATAGACTTGGGCTTCTTACTTGAGTCAGATTAGGGGCATTTGGCCTATCTACTTTGGATACAGTACAAACATGAATCTGCATTGTGTGCTTTTTTATAGTCACTTTTCAAAACATTATGAGAAAGAACAGGTCATTTTATGGATTAGTACTGGTTTAAAGAAAAACAGGAAGCAGAGAATGGGAATAAATGGACAATTTTTACAGTGGAGGGCTCACTGACAGCCCAATCCTATGCATGTCTACTCAGAAGAAAGTTCCATTGAATTCAATGGGACTTACTCCCAGGAAAGTGTGGCTAGGATTGGGGTGTCAAGGAGCTGTACTGGGACCTGTGTTTTTTCACTTGTACATAAACTGGAGTTGGGATAAATGAGGTGGTCAAATTTCAAATGACATCAAATTATTCAGGGTGGTAAAAGCCAACACAGATTGTGAAAAATTCCAAAAGGAATTCTTTAAATTGGACAAATGGGCAACAAAACTGCAAATGCACTTCAGTGTAAAGTGATGTACATTGGGGTAAATCTTGCCAACATCCATATACACTGATGGAAACTGAGATGGTGACATACCAGGAAAGTGTTGATGGGTGTGTTGTGGCAGATAGCTCAATGAAAGCATTGACCTAGTGTTAATGTTTGACAAAGACAAACTCCATGCTAGGGGTCATTAGGAAAATATTAAAACATAATGCTTCTAATATTATACTGCCTCTATAAAGATCTGTGGTGCAGCCACATTTAGAATACTGTGTACAGTTTTGGCCTCATCTCACAAAGGTATTATAAAGCTGGAAAAAGTGCAAAAAATAGGCAACCAACCTGACTAGAGGGCTGGAGACAATATTCCCTGTAAGTGATCTGTGCCAGAGGCTGCTGTGGGGAACTGGGTACCAGACTGTATAGGTCTTTGGCCTGATCCAGCAGGATTTTTCTTGTTTATATGTACCCGTATATGTTAATTGTACTGAAACATGACTTCATTTTTTTTAAAGCTGTGATTCTGTATGCTCCTTGTTTGAAAAGTGAGATCAGAACAATGCAAATAAGTTTAAAGTTTCTGGTTTCTGTTCCCCCCACCCTGCTCCAGTTTTTGAGGTGTCAGCACTAGAAAGATGAATCATTTATCAGTAGGAGGCCTGATAAATGATGAAATCACCAACTGAAACCTCAATGACTTTTAATGTTGTTTTGTGTAACACATCACGAAGAGGGATGTTGTGGGATTTTGACTGTTCCACCAGGCATGGATGATATGATGTTGCAATTCTGTGGGTAGTCTTTTTCTTTTTTTTCCATACTGATGAAATGCTTTGTCATCACAGAAAATGTGAGAATTTGCCTTTGGGGGTATGACTAGCCTATGGCTATTTTTAAATGAATCACAATTAATAATGCTTTAAAAAAAACTCTGAAATTTACTGAGAAAAGCCTTTTAAGGCTATTATTTTTGAGAATCAATGGGAAGAGGGCAAGAAGCCTGAAAAAAGAGCTGTAGCTTCTTCAAATTTCAGATTTGCATTGTACATCTTATCCATGAATGTTATAAAGCGGTGGTTCTCAAACATCTTAGCACTGGGATCCACTTTTTAGAATGACAATCTTCGGGCCCCACCAGAAGTGATGTCATCAGTTTAGGCTTCAAACTTAAGCCGTGATCAACCAAAGGTCCCATTACACAGCATGTCGTACTGTTATTTTGCATAGCTTGGAATTCCAGTTTGGAAGTCAAAGCAGACTTGGATCCTTCTCCCCCATTTACCGCATTCTATCCTCCCGCCTATTCAGAGCAAAGCACTATGCCTCTAACCCACCAGGAGCCTGTCCTGCCCAGCAGCTCTGTACCCTGTATTTTCAGTGTTGTATTTTCAATGGCTAGGTGAGCTAGGTGTTATGCAACCCACCTAGTAGATTGTGACCTACAATTTGAGAAACGCTGTTATAGAGTCTAGACCTGTGATTTTCAACCAGTGTGCCAAGAATTGTCCTCAAGTGTGCCATGGGAGTTTGTGGAAGGGTCATTTATTAGTAGGGCCACTGGGCGATGTGAGCTCCTCACTGATGAGAGTGTAGTGTGCCTTGTCAATTGACCAAAAATTGATGGTGTATTGTGAAAATGTTAGCATCTTGTCAGTGTGCCATGAGATGAAAAAGGTTGAAAATCACTTTGAATGATACATGTGACATATAATTTATGCCTGTATTGTAAAGGAAACACATGGAAGTGATCCTGTGGTGCTAAACCAGTGGTGCCCAAACGGTTTAGCACTGGGACCCACTTTTAAAAACAACACTCTGTGGGGGCTCTCCTCACTTTATGAGACTTGTAAAAATTGTTTCTTTTACCAGCTGTCCAAGCTTCTATTTTTATTCTTTTTACTATGGGAGGGGACCATACGTGGAGCATTTGTTGAGCTCCACGTACATCAGGCCATTCTGGTGGCCTTACATTCCCTTCTCTTGGCCTTTGATAAGAGTCAAGACACATTTGCCTACTTATGAGTAAATGTGCACGTGGCAGCTCAGTTTCACTTTCCATAGGGCTCAATACATTTTCCTTGTTTATCTATCAGTTTGTCAGTTTCAGTTTCATGGTCCACCAACAATCAGGTTGCCACCCATAGTTTGGGAAACACAGTGCTAGTCAGTAACAATGCTGAGTATTGTTTGGAGTAGACATTATAGCAGATAACACATTGGAACTCGTCAGTAGTGAGCTGGTTCATATGTGCATGTTCATCACTTGATTAAAGTATTGTGATTCCTAGTAGGTGTGAATGCATAATCATGGATCTAATATCACTCTTTCAGACGATACAGTGTAACCCAGGGGCGTCAAACATAAGGCCCAGGGGCCAGATGCGGCCCACAGAAGCTTTTTATCCAGCCCTCATGCTCTCAGCTGCTGAGCAATGCTGAGGTGTTACTGTTGTAAGGGCAGCCCACTTGAAAATGGGGCTCTCTTATCTTGGAAGATTATCAAGATTTGTTTATTTTCTCTTCTGTCATTTGCAGCTAATAAATTCCTAAGTGAGAAAAAGTGCTTATTTTTGGTTATGAACTGTTTAATGACATCACTTCCTGCCTAATGACATCACTTCGGGCCCTCAGCAGGTATCATGAATGCTATTTGGCCCTCAGTATGAAACAAGTTTGACACCCCTCGTGTAACCTATCACACAGTGCTTTTCTGTAGAGTCAGTTCATACATTTTGTGGCCAGTCATCAAGTGTTGAGGACTGAATTACACATGACAGCTCAAATAGTAGTGAGATGGAAGTGGGATTCCCAATGAAGAAACAGCAGAAAGGAGTGCTGAGACATTCTGTTCATGATTCCTTCCCCTTCCCCTTCCAACATCTTTACTAGCTGGGTAAAAATGACTTGGGGAGATGAGTTGTGGTAGGGGAGTAGTAGCAGAGAAAGGAAGGATTCAGCACCCCTTCCCATCTGCTATTTATCTGTTGAAAATTGCTCACTTCCTGCTTTATTGCTGTCCTGGTGACCCATTTTCAAAAACACATGTCTTACCACCTTCACCTGTAGTTCCATTGCATAGTTCCATTAGATGTGGAGTCAATTAAGGAGAACGTAAGTTCATTATTGTGTGTGAATGGATTCAGTGGGGTGGTGTAGCACAGAAGGACGTTCTGTCCTTCTATGTGGAATATTTCAATTTCAATATTGGAAATGGAAGTACTACAGTGTAGCAATATTTATCACATTCTCGGGAAGTAATAATAATAATTTTACACAGTACAAGTAAGAGAATGATAACCTAGTGGATTCAGAGGAGAACTGCAGAGAGTAAATGAGGTCTAGAAGAAAGTCATGTGAATAAATGCTGAAGAACTCCAAATGTTTAGCCTTTGGAAAAGAATCACAAACAGGAAATATTGGTAGTTCAAACAGGTCAAACAGAAGACATTTAAGACAAATAACTGTCTTTCCTATCCAATGATGACAGGAGAAGGTTTAAATTACAAGAAAAAGATATAGGAGGATTTTCCTACCCATTTCCCAAACAATAAGATCAGTTCAGCAATGACGCCAATTTTTTAGGGAGGTTGTAGACTGCAAGAGAGGTAGGAAAGTGTATTGGTTTGGGAGTCAGACTTAGACCTGGAAGATCCAGATTTAAATCTCTGTCCAGCAATGAAGCTTCCTGGATGACCTTTGGGCAGTCACTGTCTCTCAGCCTCACCCACCTATCAGTAGGGTTGATATGAGGACAAAAGGAAGAGAGGAACCATGTATACCACCTTGGAGGAAGGGTAGTGTTAAAATGTGAAAAATAAAAATATTTTTTTTTATTGTACATACTCAACATGGTTTAAACATTTCTTCAAAGGTGTATTTAACATATTCCAAAGGGACACATTTTCATTTGATCTCTGAAGCAGGACAGCATTTGGCAGATGCAGTTTTTGACCCCAGGACGCCACTTAGATGATGAGGGAGGCTGAACATGTGGAACTTCTACCTTCCTCAGTGTTTTTCATCAACATTTGTTAATGTATCGTTCAAACAATATAGAAGGCTAGTGCCAGACCACAGGAAGTTCAAGAGATGAAAATATTCATGTGCAAATTCCAGAAGTAGTTTGGGAGAGGGGATAGAAGGGTAATCTCTACTTTGCTAGTATAGGTTGCTTCTGCGCTTGCTGCTTTCTCTGGAAAGAACACTTGTCTACCTAATTTTTTATGGCAAATACATACAAGTTGTTGCACTCCTGTGTTTTCATCCTGTCTTTTTTCATATGTGCTTTGTAGCAATTTTGCTGAACTGAGACATACTTGCAGTGCCAGCCTGTCCAGTGTGGCTTGGAAAAACACTATTAAGGATTCTCTGGCCTGCCAGTCTCCTGGCTACCCATAATTACTTGTTTCCTCCTAGTTTTTATGGGCTACCCATAATTACCTGTTCCTCCTCCCCCTTTCTTTTCAAGTGATTTGTGTTTTTCAGCTACTAGCTCTTTTAATAAGTTGCTTCCTTTCACTCACAAGCACAGCCCTCCTAAATTGTCCCTTTAATTACTTAGTTCTTGTTCTTTACTTGAATGACTTGTTTGCAGCCAGTGTAATTGCTCATTATTGCACAATTGTGCAAAGTAATAGGGATGAGCCACATCAGTCCCTGTGATAGGCAGGCAGTATAAAGTTGCCCAATTGGCTAGGCCTGGTATAAATGTTGGGAGCCTGTCCATCTGCCTGGCCTTGGTTGAGAGAGGACTCTTGAGTGGCAGTGTAAACCAGTGACTTTGGTGAACCTGGTCTAAGGAATGTACATTCAAGGTCTACATATGAGAAAGGCTACCCTTGGTGCTAATATTTGATGTATTCCACATCATGGAGGCTTCTTCTTTTCATCCATGTTTTTCACACACTGTTTCATCCAAGGCGGTTCTGTGCAGGTTTCAGTCAGGAAGATGTGACGGCACAAATGAGTTCAGAATGGCACTGTGCCTTTAACTCCTTTTTCTTCAGTGAACCCTCTTTTCCAAGATACTATTGTGCTATTTCAGCTACCATAAAGCATCTGAAGTCCTAGTAATACATCTCTGGCTGTTGCCCAGACAATCCTGCTATACTATGTCAGTGTGAGGAGCTTTTGGTTTAGACTTGACAAATTCCATGGCTGGTGGCAGTAGAAGGGTTCCTTGTCACCACTGATACCAGTGAGCTCCCTGCGGATAGTGTCAGGATGGTCCGTTTGCCACAACAAGGAGCAAAGGGGAAGCATAATCTCTTGATAAGCCGTCTATGTGTAGCACAACTCTCAGAGCATAATAATTGAAAATGTAATTTACTTATGCTGATTGGCACTGTTTCACGCAGCAATTTAATTTGTCATAGGGAAGATGCTTAACAGTTATAATGAAACAATTATAGTTCAAAAGAAAAGCTGTCAGTCTTTGTTGGCTCCCCCCCCCCCCAAGCCAGCACAATGATACTCTTTTATCACAGAGACCAGGAGGGTCATGACATTTTTGGGCATCTGGCCAGGCAATAGTTGATCTGATAAGCTGCAGCTTTCCTGGTTATTAGGGCAGCTTGTATGATTCTCAATTGAGTTCAGGCATGTCCTCATTTTACCTATGAAAACTAAGCCAGGATCTGTCTGGTGGTGACCTACACTGATGGATATCCAGTTAGCCTCTCTTTTATTAATCCTGTAGCTTCTATCTAGCTGAGTTAAAAGTATTGCTGCATAAAACAATCTATTGCTGAAGTACAGTAATGTGAGGTTAATTTATATATATCTTCATTTTTTTTTCCCAAAGGGAGAATCTTATCACACCTGTGCTTGATGAGAAATCCAAGCATGCAGAGAAGGCATGAGTTTTTTCCCACCAGTTGGCAGGACAGGACAGATGACTAGCTTACCAAATTATGTCCATACTGTAGTAAGCTACCACTTGATAGAAGGTCAACTGTGTTCACCAGACTCATTGGATGGTGTGCTGGATTTTGCACGAGAGATTCAGAATAAGATCCAGATTCAGCCATGAATTTCACTGCCTGGCTTTGGGTGCTGCATCTTAGTTTACCTTGTGGGATTGTTGTGAAAATAAAGGAGAAGAATTTTAAAGAACTTTTGCACCCAAACAAGTGGTAGAGAAATTGTAAACCACATATTGACTTCATCTGATCATGCACTCCTCCTGAGGTTTTGTATTCAGAGCATGGCCTATACCTACAGGCAGTTCATATTATCTGGGACTAACTCACAGCGCACTTATGGTATCACTTTTCATACTCCGCATACTGCTCCACCTTTTAAAAATACTGGTTTTTTGACCCCATATGGAAACTGCTGGGGCTGATGTGGGCATTTAAGAACGTAAGAACAGCCCTGGGGTGAATGTTATATTTAAAACCACAGGAGAGGGAGCTGGGCAGTCAGAAGATATCCAGAGTTGCAGTTTCTACCCATGTACCATTTTTTCCACTGCAGAACGTTGGTGTGGGAAAATTTGCCCCTTTTCAACCAGATAACATTGTAATATTCAGAAAGTTGATGCTGTACCACAATAGCCCTATGATGGTTGCCCTGTATTACTTCAGATCATGTGTGGGAACGATGTATAGTGCTTCTGCTTTGACTGTACTGAGGTAGTAATTTAGAGAAGCACTAAGCAGGATAAGCATGTGACCAGATAGCAAAAAGCTAAGAGATTGCAACTGAAAAGGAGTATTGTGGACACAGTCAAGATTTTGCTAAGGGGTTTCCTTAGTGAAATACCTGGGAACCATTGTGTTATATATTGTCTTGTACTGCAGGGATGACAGTAGACATTTTTGTTTTCCTTTTAACATGCCTCCACCTCTGATTTCTTGTGTAAAAAACTCTGAGAATGAAGTGGTTATGGCAGTGGTTCTCACACATTTAGCATCGGGACCCACTTTTTAGAATAAGAATCTCTTGGGAGCCACCTGAAGTGATGTCATGACCGGAAGTGACATCATCAAGCAGGGAAATTTTTAACAAACCTAGGTTGCAATCCTACCCACACTTACCCAGGAGGCAGTCCCATTGCCTATCATTGTTAAAAGTATATAGAGTAGCCTGTTAAAAGTACAGAGCTGTAACATTTCCCAAATGCAGTCACATACCATGGCAGCATCAAGTCTAGTATATTAAAAATAAAATATTGAAATAGATGGGGAACCACCTGAAATTGGCTCGTGACCCACCTAGTGGGTCCCAACCCACAATTTGAGAAACACTGGGTTATGGAGATGGTATTTCAGACTGAGCAAACAAAGCATGATGGGAGTTACACTGGAATTAGCATCAGGCAACACAGGGCACCAGGCTTGGGTGGTACTAAACATTATGGTTGCTCTTAAAATTAAAACTGTGTAAGACTAGAGGAAACAAATAACTTTTCATTTGCTTATATAGGCATCCCCAAATACCCACAGATCTGATTATCCTTGATTCCATGCAACCCATTACCTTTGTTTATGTTGATTAATACCACCACACTGATAAGGTGTCTTGCTTGAACAACCACGAAGCACAAAGGCTTATAGCAAGAGAAGCAGGCAAGTAGCCTACAGCCGAGAAGGGAGACGTAGGGCCCAATCCTATCCAATTTTCCAGTGTCTATGCTACTGTGCCTATGGGGTATGCACTGATTCCTGTGTTAGGGATGCAGTCACAGAGGAAACATTTGTTCCCTTACCTCAGGGCTGCATTGTGGCTGCGCCAGTGCTGGAAGGTTGGATAGGACTGGGCCCTAAGAATTAACAGGAAGCAGGAAGTCAACGTTCACTCTTAGGCTCCCTCTAGGCTGCGGGCTGCTTGCCTGCCTGTCTTGCGATAAGCTTTTTGCTTATAGTGTTTGTTCAAGCAAGACACCTTATCACTTTGGAGGAACATAATCAACGTAAACATAAATCAAGGTAAGGGCTGCAGGGGCTGCAGAGGTAGGGTTCTCCCTTATCCACAGTTTCCAGTATGGGGGGGGGATGGAAAATATGCAGGGATGCCTGTTTGGTTGGTTTGTACCCCACTTTATCTCCCTCCTAGGCATTCAAAGCCGCTGTATATGGTACAAATGAATACATATTTACAGATCCATGATTGCCAACAAATTGTCTTAAATGGCAGATATAAATCATGCATGGTAACGAAGCATGAAGGGGTCTATAAATACAATAAAGAACAATGGCCTAAATCCTATATGGCCGTTATGACACTGGAATACGTGTTCCGGTGGCATAACACACTTTCCAGATGTGTAAAATACAACAGTGCCAGAGAGTGCAGCCTGGCCTCTGTTGGAAGTGGTAAGTGGCCAGGTCTGCATAGCAACAGACAGGTACCTTGCAGCCTTAGGTTATGACCACAGAGGGGGCTGGAAAGTGGCGGGGAGGTAGTGGTTAGGTGCGGGAGGTGGGTGGAACAGGGTAGCGATGGGATGGTGAGGAGGGTAGATTAGGTCCAGGAAGGGGGTGGGTTCAGTGGCAGCAGTGTCTGCTGAACCCTAGCCCTGTTTCTGGATCCAATCTGCCTTCGCAGATCCACTCAGACTTGTGCCAGCTATATAACTGGTGCAGTTTCAAGTAGACCCACCAGGCCAGCAGGGGCATTACCCCTGACAAGGGAGCAAAACTCCCATGGGATATAGTGGGTGCCACATTGGCGCCACTGCATCACTGTGCAGGGAATTAGTTAGAATTGGGCTGTAAGTTTTAATCAAGTGTGGTAAAATGCTTAATCGAAATTTAACTTGTAAGGAATGGATAAATGTTCATGTTGCATTTCTCTTGGATTTGTATTTAATGCATCAGCTACAGATTGAGCATGCCTTCTCTGTAAACAGTGAAACCCTTATTGCTAGACAGGGCCATCATTATTATGGAGTCCTTTTATTTCTATATAGAGCTATCTAAGTGCATGGCACTTTGCAAAAATTAAACAGACAGCTCCTTGTTTCAAAGACTCATGATCTAAAAAAGACACAACAGAGGAAGGGGAGTAAAGTGAATGCAGGGAAAAACTGGGGAAGAATATGTTATTATAATGTATGCTTACTTAGGCTTAAGGCAGTAGTTAGCCATGGTTTCCTGGGGAGCCATGGAAACCAGCCAGGGGATCCATGGAATCCTCACAAAATCCTCCACCCTATACAATGTATAGGATTGTAGCCCTAATGTTGAGCCATGGCCAGTGGCTCAGTAGGTCAAGGGAGCCACCAGTCAATAAGGCTTGGCTTAGGGTCAAACCCTATGGGCCTACTGTGCTTCCTGAACTCACATTCCGGCAGCACAGCGTACTTTACAGCAGTCACAAAGGGCAGTCCACCATTCTATATAGCCAGACTGCCACATGCCAACAGGCTGCAAAAAAGACCCAGTGCCATAAATCTGCATAAGGGGGCTAGTGGTGGATAGTTGGAATGGGTCGGAAACTAGAATGGGATAGGGGTGTGCTGAAGCTGGGAAGGGTGGTGGTGGCTGAAGCACCGCTGTTATCCTAACCCCCCACCCCCTTCACAGCCTCAATCTATCTTCCTAGGTCCACTCATATTTGCACCAGCAAAATCACTGGTGCAGCTCTGAGTAGATCTATTGCAATATCAGAAGCTTACCCTTGGGCAAGGGAACAAATGTCCCCTTTCCTGGAGGAGACCTTCAGGACTGCCCCCCCATCCCTGTAGGATGCAGCGCATGTTCTGGTGGTGAAGCTGCATCAGCGGGGGAAGGGGGAGTTAGATCGGATTGGGCTGTTTGTTTAAGAGTGGTGCAGGGATTTGAAGCTGGGCCAAAGGCTTCACAAACAAGATCAGTTTTGAGAAAGGATTTGAAGGAAAGGAAGGAAGAGGTATAATGGAGGCATTATGGGAGGCTTTACTGGGCCAGGTATTGTATTGTATTGGCAACCTTCAGTCTCGAAAGACTATGGTATCGCGCTCTGAAAGGTGGTTCTGGCACAGCGTCTAGTGTGGCTGAAAAGGCCAATCTGGGAGTGACAATCCCTTCCACACCGGGAGCAAGTGCAGTCTGTCCCTGGTCTGTCTCCCTGGCTATGGGCCTTCCTTCTTTGCCTCTTAGCCTCAGACTGTTGGCAAAGTGTCTCTTCAAACTGGGAAAGGCCATGCTGCACAGCCTGCCTCCAAGCGGGCCGCTCAGAGGCCAGGGTTTCCCACTGGTTGAGGTCCATCCCTAAGGCCTTCAGATCCCTCTTGCAGATGTCCTTGTATCGCAGCTGTGGTCTACCTGTAGGGCGCTTTCCTTGCACGAGTTCTCCATAGAGGAGATCCTTTGGGATCCGGCCATCATCCATTCTCACGACATGACCAAGCCAACGCAGGCGTCTCTGTTTCAGCAGTGAATACATGCTAGGGATTCCAGCACGTTCCAGGACTGTGTTGTTTGGAACTTTGTCCTGCCAGGTGATGCCGAGGATGCGTCGGAGGCAGCGCATGTGGAAAGCGCTCAGTTTCCTCTCCTGTTGTGAGCGAAGAGTCCATGACTCGCTGCAGTACAGAAGTGTACTCAGGACGCAAGCTCTGTAGACCTGGATCTTGGTATGTTCCGTCAGCTTCTTGTTGGACCAGACTCTCTTTGTGAGAGATATGAAAATCTTTGTGAGAAAATGAAGATAATACTGCATGTATAGTTTTTTTTCTTCACCTTTATGCTCTTATAGGTCCCATTTTTATAATGTAGCCCCCTCTTGTAGCTTTTAGTTAGTTTTGTCATACATTCTTGTCCTGTGTTTTCAGATGCCTGGTCCTCTATGGTGTTTTGCCTGATTCCAAGGCCATTCTCTGCCTGGAGAATTAGGCCCACTTTAAACAAATTAGCTCCCCTTCTTTCCCCCAACAAATGATCCTGGTTCTGCCCTGCAGTCCTGCTGGACCCCACCTCCAGGGTAGCTCACCTGTTCAACCTGCAGAGGTCCTCTCTCCTGCCAGCAGCCTCCCACCACTACAGCAGACCCTGGATCCTCAGCAGGTCTTAGGCACAGCAGCCACACTTCAAACTCCAGTGTCTCCAGCAGTCCATTAGTCACAAAGTCAGTCAGAGTATCCAGGGCAGAGTCCAAAGTCAATAAGCCAAGTCACAGTCCAAGATCAGATTCCGAAGTAAGTCAGAGTATCCAAATCAAAGTCAATAAGACTAGCCTAGCCTCCTCTCCTCCCTCCAACCTGCACTCCTTCTACAACCCACACCCCCTTCCTCAGGTGCTCCTTATATCCTTGAGGACCCTATTGCCTTCAAGTGGCTGCAGCTGTGCAGCACACTCTGCTGGATGCCCAGGCCTTACCCTTAAAGGGGCCACTGCTGACACCACATGCTACCTCCTCACCAGATCTTCCAGGATTCCAATACATATGGTGGTTATGACATCTGCTTATCTTACATGGATACTAAAGAACTCCCCCCACCTTCCAGAGGCACCCTGCTGGAAGGAAAAAAGGACACAGACTCCAGAGGTGGGGAAGAGAAGAAGCCAGAGCTGGGGGGGGGAAGGTGGGGGGGCAGCCACAGGCCAGCTTCAGCCCACCCGCCCTCCCTCACTCAGGCTGCAACCCTCTCCACACTATCCTGGGAGTAAGCCCCATTGGCTACAATGGGACTTCTGAGCAGACAAGTTGGTTGGAGCTCTCAGGCTGCAGTCCTCTCCACACTTTCCTGGGAGGAAGTCTCACTGACTACTTGTGAGTAGACCTGCATAGGAGGGGGCTGAGGCTGCAGCCCTCCACACCTTCCTGGGAGGAAGCCCCACTGACTACAGCGGGGCTTACTTGTGAGTAGACCTGCACAGGAGGAGGCTGAGGATACAGCCCTCCACACCTTCCTGGGAGTAGCCCAGGGACTACATCTGGGCTTACTCTCAAACAGACCTGCGCGGGCTCCCACTCACCCGTCCTTTTGCTTGGCCTTGAGCAGGCTTCAAGGCTGCCATCCCAGGCACCCTTTCCTGGGAGTAAGCTTCATCCTCTGTAATGGGGCTTACAACTGAGTAGACAGGCATAGGAGCAGGCTCCACGGCTGCAATCCCAGGCACCCTTTCCTGGGAGTAAGCTTTATCTGCTGTAATGGGGCTTACTACTGAGTAGACACACAGGATGTCTCCTCTGCTGTGGAGGAAAAGCCTCTCCTTGCACTGAGTTGGGGACCTGCTCAGGGAAAGTCCGGCTGCAAGGGCTTGCAATGGCTGAGGAGGAAGGCGACTCAGGATTGGCTGGTGATCAGCCAGTGAAGGGCCCTAAGCCATTCCAACAGAAAAAGCCAGGAGCCTGCTGGATGCTGATTGGCTGAGCCTGCTGGAGAGTTGGGGAAGGGAAAAACAGGGAGCTTAAGCCTGCAGAGCGGGCAAAATTGAAAAGGGAAACCAATGCGGGGCAGGTGGGGGTGAAGGGAGAGGAGGGAAGCAGCCTGCACTCCCGACACAGGTGCCACCTGTCACCCTCTTTGCCACTTTCACCTGGAGGAGCCGCAGCAGACAGCTGAAAGAGCCGCATGCTGCTCTAGAGCTGCAGGTTACCGACCCCTGCCCTATTCTGTAGCAATGCCACAGAGGGCTCACTTTTTGCCAGTCTCCTTGCCTTGCCACTCTTTTCAAACTGAAGGAATGGAGGTGGCTAAATCATCAAGGAGATGGCAATGGCAAATGAAGCACAGCTGCCAAAGATGGGAGGAGGTGAGAGGACTGTGAGGCCAGGTGCTTTGCAAAAGGAGGAGGGAGGCATGGGGCAGCTTTGACCAGTCCCAGATGGCCAAAGGGCTTGGACCATGTCCAAGGATAGTGTTTCAGTTGAAAAATACTGGATTGATGGAAGGATTAAGAAACTGAATGTGGAGCAGGAAGACTTGTGAGCAATTTCAAAGAAGATACAGTGATGATCTGTCAGATGGAATTCCATAGATAGAAACGAAGATTGTGGTGAGGACAAGATCAAGAGAGTGTTCAAGGCAGTGCGTGGGGCGGGGGGGATCTGAGGAATCAGGAATCAGAAGGGTCAGAGGAATTATTAACATGAATGTACTTGTAGAAATTATCAAGGAGTAAATTGGAGGTGTTGACTGAGAGGAAAAGGTGGTGTCAATTATCAGGGCTGGAAATGAAGGTTGAGAGAGAGGCACTGCGATATGTTGTCTTCAGGACTTTTAAAACCAGCAGATCTATTGTTTTGTTGTGTTTTGCCATGACTGTAACTTACAACGAAACAAGACATCTTATTAAAATTGATATGATTCTTGTAAACTAACCATTTGTGCCTAGGGCAGTGTATGGGGGGGTCTATGTTTTTAAATGATCTTGCATTCCTTATGCAGGGGCCTTATGGATTGCAGATATGAAGTGGGTGATTTACTGTTTGACCTTACTGCTTCACTCCTTTATTTTTGATCACTTAGCCTAGCCATTGACATACCATTATTTTATTAGCCTAATGAGAGTGATTGAAGACAATGTTACTTGGACGCTGGTTAGAATCCAAAAGCATAAATATGTCAAACCACTCAAAAACAGGCGTCCTAGTTTTTACAGGGCTCATCGGTATTTATTTTTGGAAAGAGGCATGAGGTATTGCATTTTATTGACCAGAGTATTAAAGTGTAGTCTTTCTTTGCCTGTTCCTTGCATAAGCGTGTCTATGACATGTGTTTTTATTTTCATGCATTGCTAATTGATTTGTGACATCTAAGTAAGTGCTCTAGCCCCCAAGGAATGTTAGAAATTAGTATGAGATATTTTGATCATGCTTAATCTTATGAAGGTGTATATAAGGTTTGGTGGCTTTTCAAACTGTCATGGTTCAGTAAAGGGTAGTAGAGCTCATCCTCCCAGAAAGCATTCCAATTGTCCAATAGAAATACACATAAGTGACTTGACTGCTACAATAATCAACCTCAGAAACAGTCACATTCCCAAGCCTATACTAAATCTTCTCTTTTCTTCCAAGTATGCTGTGTGTCATGTGCAACCGTGATTGTGGAAATTACTGCTAGATTTCTGTAACTTTGACAGTCCAGATCATGCATTGCATCCTATACATCAGTGGCATCACTAGGGAGGGTGAGCTTCACTGAGTGATGCACATGGGGGGGGGATGATACTACTACTGGCCAAAATTTTTAAAATCTTATTATTTTTGAATCATACTGTCATATATCAATTGATGTGTAATTTCATTCAGAACGCAATGAAAGAAACTGTGTTGAAATATCTCTGAGCCCAGTCCTGGGCTCGGCGCTGCAGCTTCGTGCCGCTGCGCACTGTATGTTTGTGAGCCTCACTGCTGGGCTACTGCCCGTGTTAGCCCAGCGCTGGCCGGTTCTGGGCTAGCACAGGGCGGGCACCCAGCCTCCATCGCTCAGTGGTCTCATGGACTGCTGAGCAGTGGCACAGTAAGCAGGGGCGGGGAGGAGGCATTCCAGGGAGGGGGAGGCATGGGGAGGGTGGAGAGAGGCAGATGGGAGGTGTGATGGGGAGGCGGGGGTGGGGAGAGGGTGGGTGGGAGGCATGCCAGGGTAGGGAGTGGGGAAGCAGGAGGCGGGTCCAGTGGAGCAGAGCTCCACTGGATCCTGTCCATTCGTGGAGGGCTCAGTGCCTTTTGGTCAGTGGTAAAGGGAGTTGCCCCATTGCGGGGCTGCTTCCCTTACCTGGTAGAAGGGGATGAAAGGAGCCACCTGCAGCCGGCTGGGCGCCCCAGGCAGCTCAGGATTGGGCTGTCTATCAAAAGTTATGGCCAAAAATCCAATGGGGGCAGGGCAATGGTAGATCACCACACCCACTTCCTGGGATATTGCTTCCTTTACCGGGTGATGCAAACCCTAGTGACTCCAATGCTATACATGATCACAGGGGGTGTAGTACGCAGGAATGTTGTGGACTGCTTTGGCATTGTTTCTTAATCTATATTAAACTTTTAAAACAATGTAAACCAGATCATTATAAGTTCTTTTATGTTGGTTTTAAAGGACTGAACTTTTATTAAAACCAATATGATTTCAGGTGAGTACACAGGGAATACAGGTGAGGTGGCGTTAAGGGACTTGTAATGCCATTGCAAGTTTCCATGTGTTTGAATTAATTAGCATGCATAAAAGAGCAATGGCTGTTTCTCTTCCCCCTTTTGGGAAAAGCAGCAATCCTGCAGGAGTTATATTAAAAGAGTAACAGTGGGAGTTACATACATATAAATGTATGTTTAACTTTCAACTATGTTTTATTGCTGAAACCTACAAGATTTTTTTTAACCCAATGCATTAAATTCCAGCATTAATGAAGTTTTAATATCTCATAGTTACATATGTCTTTTCCCCCTACTTCTAGTCCTCAACTTTAGCAGAAAGAGATAAAATGTAATGGTGGGGGTGGAAACTTGCAGAACCATGGCTCCTAGAGTATCCCACAAATTTATATCTGACAGATGTTAGTGTTTATTTGGCCTGATTTCATTTCTTGGAATGCAAAGGTTGTGTTAATTCATGGCTGTCAGTTGTTTTTAGGTGTCTTCCTTGCTGGGAAAAATAATTCAGCTTATGATCAATTAACTGAATTTCTAAGGTGCCAAATACCTTAAAAACAGAATTTGGCTCACACAGTGCCATGAAGAATATTCCACACATTTGCTCTGTGTAAGTTGCTGTTCATTGGTATATCTTCATAAAAATTAAAAAAAAAACTTTTTTTGGTAGTTAACAGAAAGTGAAAAACAATGCCAGCTCCTACCTTAGGAGATTTTTCAGGAATCTAATTTCTCTATTGACAGAAAAGGCCTTTGTCTAAGCATATTCCTGCAAGTATTTATTTATGAGCATCATCATTATGCCCATAAACCTGAGTACTGCCATTTTCTTTCTTTTAGAAAAAAAATCTCTGTTTTACACACAGTTTAAAGACTGTATTAGCTGAATTATGTCTAAATTAGCTTTCAATTGATTTACATGCAGTGCATCAAAGGATGACAGTCCCTTTAAATGCTGCCATTGATTTGCACTCAAAAGCCCCCACTGATTTCTGTAGCAGTTGCTCGCTATCATCAATGAAAGTATCAGCTTAATAAATAATTCACCTAAAACTGCATTAAAACAATATTAAGGGCCTGACTTTTGCCCAAGTTAGAATGATTCTGTATTTTCACAACTAAGTTTTATGGATCAAATTTGGCTAAGCTCACAAGATTGTTGAAATCAGGTGCCAAATTTTTCAGGATTAATAATACACTGTGCAAATTAAAATACGTTCCTAATTAATTCCAGACTTAAAATGTGTTTCTTTGCAAATGTATAACTTTTGACAGGGATTGGAATGGTGACATGAGCTTGATGAAGGGTTGGAAGCTATAGCAAAAGTTGGAGGGACATGCAGAATGCAGTAGTCCTACCACAAATTAATTTTGGGTTTCTGAATTTCCATGTTCAAACTAATCCCTATGTTAAACTGATTCTCTATGAAAAAGACAAATTCTTAATTAAACTGACTGATTGTCAAGATGAAGATTTTCTAGGTTAGGTAGCTTTGCATTGTATAGCCAGCTTTGTACTGAAAAGCATTTATAAAACGGGATCTTATACTGAATTCTGTTTTCTTTCAAGGCATTTCCACAGGTTATTTATGTTGAAGAAATGCTTAGGTAGTGAAGGTTTTATTCACAGTACAGCTGTGGTCAGCAACTACATAGGCCAAGAAGCCAAATGCAGTGTTGTATTTAAGGTGGTGGCAAATGCGGTGATCATATTGCGTGGGCATCTATGTGTTACCTGCCAGTTGTCTCTTTGTTTCTTCTTCCTTAAAGAACTTTCTCCCAGCTAAGCTCATTTCCAATATTGGAAAAGCACCAGAATGGGGATAGACTGGATCACATAGAGGAGGTATAATGGACTGTGAGACTTTCAGCTGCAGGTGGGAGATCACATTTTTAATGCTTCCTCAGTTAAAAACTACACACACACACACACACACACACACACACACACACACACACACACACACACACAGTGTTCAAAAGTGTAGTGTCTTTCACCTTTCTCTAAAGTGTTCCTATCCACTCTTACCACCACAGCATTCTGCATGTGTAGATTGAGCTTCATTTCCTGTTCCTTGCATTGTTTACTCCAAGTACAGACTGAAGTAGTGATGTTTTTTGTGTGGAATTTATATTTATCTTTATGTGAGGTTGGAAACTCAGAGTACACATAACTCTTTCAGTATTGAGATGAAGGCATAAAACCTTTTCAGCATATTTCTTCCACTTGGGATATTTAGCTGTGAAAACTTTTTTCAGTCTTTTTCTTTTTCTTTTTTTTTTCCTTTTTGGTCTTCTAAAGATTCCTTCATAGACAGTTTTATAAATGAGATTTTGGTAAACTCTTTAGAAGAGAGAGTTTGTGTGCGTACTAGGGAAAAGATTAAATCTCTCTAACTCATCAAGCAGATTTACCAGCTGTTCTGCCTTCAGTTAAACCATTTTAATCCTGAACAATAATCCAACCAACATTTAGGAGAACTCTGCTTCCAATGTCTTTTCAGTAACTTCTTGGATTCTAAAATTATGAGGTTGGCTCTCTCTCTCTCACACACACACAAAATTTAACTTTGCTTTACTTATGATGTAGCAGCATGAAATTAGATCAAAATGAATATAGTACAGATCAACAAAATCAAGAGTTGACACAGAAAGCCCTTTGGGAACTGTGATTTCGAACAATGTTTATTTTGATGAAAATACAATGATCTTTAGGATTTCCCTATTTCTCTTGCTTTATTGATAATTTATTTACTGAATTTGTGTCCTGCACTTCATCACATCAGTGCTTCCAGGCAACTCAACAAAATTAAGATTTAAAAACAACGTACAGAACAACTAAAGCCACAAAATAGAATAAACCATTAAAATGCAACAGTTATAAGAGCCTCAAATAAATTCATATTTTAATTTACAAAAACTTGGAGGATATGAACCAGCTTCAGACAACAGCTAATGTTAACGTTAAAGTAGTATCAACAGTTTGTGTAGTGGGGTGGACTGATGAATTGCTTCCAACCCAGTTAATAAGTCCCAACATACTGAAAGTGGGCAGGAAAAAGGCAGGGAGTGCAGGCTCATGGACAAATATATGAGGTGGGGCTGGTGGACAAAGTATCAAAGTAGTGTCTGATCCAGATCAATAAAGTTCTTTTCCTTGCACTAGAATGACTTCAAAATAAACACTAGGCAAGGCTTCCTGGGGAGAGTGTTCTACACACTCTTGGAACAGCCCCCAAGCTTTGAAACTTCCTTCCTCTGGAAGTCTTTTTGGTGTGTGTGTGTGTGTGTGTGTATGTGTGTCCCACTGATGACTTTTCACAGTTTCTTTGTTGTTGTCTTTGAAGGAGGCATTTCAGTTAAATTAATACCTCACCTAAATGAGTACATCACACATGCTTGGTTCCCCCCCTCCCCTGCTTTTCAGTTGGTTTCTCAGTTCAGTTGGTTTTTTTTTTTATTTCAGGGCGGTGTCATAGTCTTTTTTATTGTGATATTTTTGATAATTTTTTATTGTTCTTTTATTTTTAAAGTGATGTAAGCCACCTTAGGGGTCATTTTGGGAGCAGAAAGGCAAGATAGAAATGACCAAATCAAATAAGTAAATAAATAAATGGGGCACCACAGACAGGAAGGCTCTCTCTGCAGTTGCCATCACCCTACAGAAGGCAAAAAGCCTCCTAGCTCAGAAGGAAAGCCTCCAAAAAGAGCTCTGTGTACAGGCAAGGTATAGCAGTACGGCCCTGGCAATGATGGTGATATTTACGGTGGCATTTCTTTTTCACCAGTAGAGCTACTCCTGTGCTTTCATTGATGTACAAGAAACTAGTGTAAATTAATGGAACTGAGCTTATTCTGGTGGACTTTCCTTTGTATCTGTAATCAGGCTAACTAGCTTCTCTGTTGGAGCTGTTAATATTTCCGGCTGATTAAGGATAATCAGTAAGGTACGTAGTCCCCATGGTTTCCCAGTTTCCCTAGAGATAGGTGTTCTGAGTAACTCTTCAAGCAACATGATAACTGGTAGTAAGCAAAGTGAGGGAAAATATTTGCAAATAGGAACATTTCAGAACTGGATGATGGAAAGCAACAGGTAGTGGGGTGAAAAGCAAGAAGCTGAGGTAAGGATCTGTGGAGAGATTTTTGGCGTAGTAATTCCTGGATTGCCCAACCGACAAAGAGTGATCAGCCCCAACACCGAAGAGGACAGTAAATTCATTTTTGAGTATGCATTCACAGCAGTAGACATGTAGGTGATGTTCTGGAACTGTGTCACTGCTCACAAATGGAAGGGACATTATGGCAAAGTGGGGTGCAAAAGGCCCTCTGGTGGAAGGAGGGACAATCCAAGAGCATTAAAATGAGACCATAACTATTGCCCAGGATAGGAGGACACCTGAAGTTCCAGGAAGAGGCTGCCTTATAATACAGAACTGCTGCATTACTGATCTAGGGGGAATTGCTCAGAGCAAACCCATTTGCCTTGTCAACATTAATGTCTAGACTCACCTTCAGGTATGTAGCTTACTGTGTACACCAAAGTGTGCACAGGGGGAGAAAATGTGAATGAGCCTGCTAGCCATACCCCCAGCACTAACATGCTCACTGGTCCTCATTGTTTGGTGCTCAAATATGGAAGAACCCTCCACACGCTTGGTGGAACTCTTCAGTGGTTCCCAAACTGTGGGTTGGGACTCACAGATGGGTTGCGACCTGATTTTTTGGTAGATTGTGAAGGGTTGGGCAGAACCTCTAATGTAAACACAGGTCATAGCAAGATCAGATAACTAATTGCCTCAAAAGCTAAGGATATTCAAAAATCAGATAAGCTTCAAACACTGCAAACAGTTCACCTCCTGGAGTGTGCAAGACAGCTGCTAATTGCCCTGCAAAGAGCTGAGCTCCTGGGGTTTGCAAGAAGTTGAGCTCCAGCAGTTTGCAGGCATGTGTAAATGTAGGGAGATAAATGTGTCCGTGATAAAGAATTCCCAAAAAATCAAAAGATTTAAAAAAAAAAAAATTTTCTGGGGAGAAATGTTGGAAAGGAAGGAGAACATTCATGGAATGTTCATTAGAGCTGCTTCATGATGAGAAATAGATCAAGATTTTTGTAAATAAACCAGTGAAATATTGCTAATATATTAGTAAATAAATAGTAAAATAATCAATAAATAAATATATTATTTATTTCTATATCTTTTTAAAAAGTCTCTTAAACTCAATAAGAGTGTCATTTTAAAAAGTGGGTCCCGATGCTCAAACGTTTGGGAACCACTGCTCTATATACAAGCAACAAACCTGCAGACACATGGGTACATGGTCAGTCTGTCATCAGTTCAGGGGGCATTACAAGCCAGCATGCTCCCATTTACCTTCCTTGTGCACTGACTATACACAGCAGGTATAATTCCAGAAGACAGGTCAAAGGCCAGGTAGCCATAGACAAATGTACAGCAAAATATGATGTGCAAGTGATGCAATTCTATTTTTGGGGGGAAGGGTGTTTGTTTTTTTTAAAACCCACTTCTGTCATAGAGCCTTTTTCATGAGCAAAGACAGGGGGTTGAATGAGCCTTTCTTCAGAGAGAGAGCAGAAAAATCCAGGATTGAAAGCAGATGTGGTAGTTTTGGAGTTTAAACTCCTAAGGCTGTTTTGCTTCCTTGGGCTCCTTTCTGAATAGACCCACCTGATGGGTCTTTAAAAGACCTGCATAATATATCATTTAGTCCTGCTGGCTACATTTTCTGAGCAATCAAGCTCTCCAGTGGGAGTAAGTGATCTAACGGTAAACATGCCATCTATTACATGTCACCTTGTGATGGCAAAGTCCGGCTGATCAGCTGTGTAGATTCTTGATCTGTGATAGGTTTTCTCAAATTTATTTATTCATTTTTCCAAAGCATATCTCTTAGTGCAGGCAGGCCCTAGAAATAATTTTTTTTTTCAAACTGCTCTCACAAAGACTGTGTTGGAGGGAGATGGTACACTATGCAGGAATAATGTGGATACTGGAGCTGACCCAACTTATACCTGGCCCATGTGTTGTTTCTTAATTCCTTGAGTCTATACCAATACAGAAATAGCCTCACTTAGAGAGTGCCTTACTTTCTTGTTCAGTGAGAGCAAAGCCATGTGAAGTGGAGATGTACCAGAGATGACAAGACTGATCCATGATCTCCTGGTGCCTGAGGCAGGATGCCAAATGCTGCCCTTATCTGGTGACGTAGCAGCCTCTGCTACTCCTACCATTCTGCTGCCTGAGTTGACTGCGCCATTCAGCCGTATGGATGGGCCAGTCCCAGAATAGGATTGGCTGCTGGACATGGATTGAGGGAGGGACACAAATATAGTCAAGGAAACTCTTAAACCAGTTAACCACCAAAAGATTATATGGGGAGAGAAAATAAGGATAAATGCACCCAGCTGAATAGAACTAGATTTGTTCTCTATACTTACCAGGTTCTAGTTTAAATCTTTATTCATATACAATTCCACTTTTCAGATTCTTTCTAGTCCTCTGGTTCTCCCTTTTCCCTCCCACAACACAGCATGTATAACATAGTGCAAATACAAAATGGACGAAACAGGTACATTTCTTCACAGCAGTACAAACTGCCATTTATCTAGGCTGACCTACGTGTACTACTTGATTAATGCTTTTAATTTAATATTAGACTTCCCATGTTTGCTGTTTAAAATGTCTCAATACCCTGCTTACCAGAACAGTCATCAAGATCTTCAGAAGTCTGATTACAATGTATGAGTTCTTAGATGTGTTGTGGTATAGCTGAAGCAACAAGGCTAGGGCTGCAATCCTAACCACACTTTCCTGAGAGTAAGCCCCACTGAACAAAATATGACTTACTTCTGAGTAGACCTGGTTAGGATTGTGCACAAGGTCACACAAACACTAATTGAGGTAATTACAGCTTCCAGAATCTGATTTGCATTGACAGAGGGTCATTAATCTGTTGTCGTTTTGAGTTTCTTAAGTACAAATAAGTGGTGTATATCTGACATAGTTAGGATTCTGACCTGGAATTACACCATATCAAAATGACCTGTCTTAGATATGTTTGCATTTTTCTTGTATATGTTGGCTATCATGTATTCATTTCCTTATCATTATACCTGACAAATGACAAATCCACCACCATTGGATAGTGACAGAGATTTTTTACGGATTTCAGGAATGAAGGCACTATATTTGAAATCAAGAGATAGTTCATGATAAAAATTATGTAACCCTTGGCCTGTGATTGAAGCAGAGAGTAAATCAAAAACTAACCTCATACAAATTACTGTGATTATAATGCCATGGAATCACAGGTCATGGTTTAGGATGTGGACTCACCTCCCTGCATTACAATCTCTGCGCATGAACTGGAGGTTGTCCATGACTGTGTACCTTGGCTCAATGATCTCCAACACACTTTCTCTCAATACCGAGCTAAACAAACACATTGGTAAAGCAGCTACCACGTTTTCCAGACTCACAAAGAGAGTCTGGTCCAACAAGAAGCTGACGGAACACACAAAGATCCAGGTCTACAGAGCTTGAGACTTGAGTACACTTCTGTACTGTAGTAAGTCATGAACTCTTTGCTCACAACAGGAGAGGAAACTGAACGCTTTCCACATGCGCTGCCTCCGACGCATCCTTGGTGTCACCTGGCAGGACAAAGTTCCAAACAACACAGTCCTGGAACGAGCTGGAATCCCTAGCATGTTTGCACTGCTGAAACAGATGCCTGCGTTGATTTGGTCATGTCGTGAGAATGGGCGATGGCCGGATCCCAAAGGATCTCCTCTATGGAGAACTCGTGCAGGAAAAGCGCCCTACAGGTAGACCACAGCTGCGATACAAGGACATCTGCAAGAGGGATCTGAAAGCCTTAGGAATGGACCTCAACAGATGGGAAACCTTGGCCTCTGAGCGTCCCGCTTGGAGGCAGGCTGTGCAGCATGGCCTCTCCCAGTTTGAAGAGACACTTGCCCAACAGACTGAGGCAAAGAGGCAAAGAAGGAAGGCCTGTAGCCAGGGAGACACACCAGGGACAGACTACATTTGCTCCCAGTGTGGAAGGGATTGTCACTCCCGAATTGGCCTTTTCAGCCACACTAGACGCTGTTCCAGAACCACTTTTCAGAGCGCAATACCATAGTCTTTCGAGACTGAAGGATGCCAATTGATAATGCCATGGAAACTACATACCAAGGGAGACTAAAATCCATTCTAGTGCATTTTCTTTATCAATTTGTTGCCTCCATTTGACAAAGAAGCGAATGGCAAGAATACTCTGTGGGTGCAATCCTAACCCCTTATGTCAGTGCTTTCCATATTTCCATTGGCATAGAGGTGGCAATGGGGCATGTACTGCATCCTGCAGTTGGGTGGCACTCACGGAGGTATCCTCAAAGTAAGGGAATGTTTGTTCCCTTACCTCAGAGCTGCATTGCCCTTATGTCAGTGCTGGAAAGCACTGACACAAGGGGTTAGGATTGTGCCCTGTATTGGTTGTTTTCTTGTATATTGTGTCTCCCATTCTCTCTCCTACTTTAGCAAATCTGAGGAAATTCAAGAATAGGAGGAGCTACAAGATAGGTTGGCTGCACTTGTGATGCAGGGAAGTGCCATTTCAGATTAGAGTAAGGATACAGGCCCAAACTGGAAAAATTAATCTGGGATCCATCCATTTTCCACAATTCATAACAGGTTAAAAATGTGACTATTTGGTTAAGAGCAAGACTTTTGATTTGACTGAAAACATGCAGTTTGTTGTCAGCCCTAACTTCCTGTTTAAAGATTTGGTAACTCATCAACTCCTAAATCACAAGAATTTTCATTTCTGCAGTCCATTCCTAACCATATCTGTTGATTTGATTAGGGCTTGCTTTCTCACAAGTGTGCTTAGGATCACATTCTTAACCCATTTCTGCTCAGCCCACAGGAATACACATTTGATCCCTGTTGCATATATGCAACATAGGGCAGAAATGGCTTATTAACATCACAGTTATCAAATGCTACTTTTCTTTTTTTACTGGAAGACTCATTTAGGGCTAAGTGCTCTTTCAAACACCAACCCAAAAGTAAGCTGATGAAGTAATGCCCCTGATTTGGGGTGTAATTAATAGCACCACAGACAGAGAATTCTAACCCATAGTGCACAATCCACTGGGGTGTTTTGTTGAACAACTCTAGTTAAATACAACAGGAACGTGTTTATTTAAAATAACCTTCAAGTGACTTATGTTCAGATGACCCTAATATTAACTAGTGGTGGTGGTGAGGCTGGGGAAAGTACCCTTTGAATTTTCTATCTCAGATGCCAACATAGATCAGGCCTGATCCTGTCAGCATAGCTTTTACACAGTACTGCAGGCAAGATAGGTTGGCTTCTCTGTCACTTTCTCATGTTGGTATTGGTAGACAAGGAGCATTAAACAAGTCTAAGCAAGACTTTCATGGCATAGTATGGTTAATGCAGGCCAAGAAAATCATCTCCTCATGGGATAGCTGTAAAATGCACCACAGAGCCACAAATCTAAACATGCAAATTACAACAGCTATTTTATCCAGCATCTCTTCATTCTCCAGACATTGCAATTTTATTTTATTGCAATGAAGTCTTAATTTGGGCACCATATGTGCATGGCAACATTTATATCAACAGCCAACACAATAGAAAACACTGGAAAACTAAACCTCAGGAAAAAAATGGTCTTGCTAGCAAGAACTATTAAACTGTAGAATAATCACCCAAGGGAAGAGTAGAGCATCAGCATCTGAATCACTGAAAGCTAGACAGGACAAATCTCAGAAAATTTACTTCGAGGAGTAATCTTCCATTTGCAGGCAGGAGGACAAGCAATTTACTTCCTTTTTCCAGGCTCTTATTACTATAATTCTGTGATACTTTACAAAATAACTAGTATGGTAGCTAGCAATCCAACTGCAAATTGTTACAGAATGAGGAAAGAAGAGATGCACCTTTGTCCCAAATTGCACTGAGTAATGATGACTACTATAATTTTAAAGGTTTGGGGGTACCCTCTACTATGCATAACGCTCTTTTATTTAACTTGGCATGGCTTGAGGCAGCATATCCAGATGTTGATGAATAATGAGTATGAACAGGCATTTTAAAGGGGATTTCATTTAATTAGAGTTTTTATTTTTGTTTCTGAAGTCCATGATTTACCTCAGAGTCCTGACTTGGTTTTTTTTTTTTTTAAAGCACAGTTGCTTCTTCAAATTTACCTCAGATATTAATGCTTGATACGCTCTTGCTTGCATGTAAGAAATTAGAAATAAACTTCCAACAGGGTAAAATAAAATTCTAAACAAGTCAAAGCCTCTATAAATAGCAAGAGATATATTTTTGGTGATATAGTGTTATGGGGAATGTGTGAGAAAAAGTCTGTAACTGAGTGATAGAGATTAAGATGAATGGTTTTTATTTGTATATACAGTGGAAATGCCAACCCAATCATCCTCAAATGGTACCAAAATAAGTTAGAAGATGAGGACTTAGGGCCCAATATCACTCAAACTGGTTTGTTATATGATCCAAGTCAGGTGTTGGGCTGCTCAGTCCTGAGTTGCCCACTGCGTGGGGCTGCTGTGGTGCCAAAAATGGCTGCCGAGGTATCCTGCGCATACTGGGCAGCTGCCGGCAGCTCCTCAGGAGAAGGGAACATTTGCCCCCTTCCCCCAAGTAAGGGAAGTAGCCCTGCAATGGGGCTACTTGACTCTGCTGCGGCTCTTTACCCAGTGCAGAATCAAGAAGACTTGTGTCAGGCCCACAGTTCCACCCTGCTCTCTTCTCTGCCTCGCCTTCCCCCATCCTCTGCCCGCCCTGGAACACCTCCTCCCTACCTCCCACATGCCCTGACTTACCTCTCCACCACCAGCCACTTTGCATGGAGCACCTGGTGGTGGATCACCAGCTTCTGACTGGCTCTGTCCCAGCATGGGCTCACACTGGACCAGCGGTAAAGCCCACAGATGTGCCTTACAGCATGTTTGCGACAGTGCATGCCAGCGGTGAGCTGTCACACTCTCAATAGGATTGGGTCTTAAATTGGCTGGATTAAACCAGTAATTAAGTTACAAACAAATACACTGAAGCTGATTTGAACACTCTCTAGACATTTGAAACACTATTGTTTTCTCACTTGTGTTTCTTCTAGTATGGGACTAATAGAACAATTAATTCCTTCTGGATGTAATATTACTGTCATCCATATGTGCTTTATACCTTGGATAACCAGAAGGAATGATACTCTGGTATCCATTTGACTTCACTTTCTGTTGCACTTTTATGTTTACAGTCTTGGGTTTTCTCCATTCTTGCAGTGCTAACTGAATAATCTACCATGACTTGTCTTGAAATAATTTATCTAAGTAAAATAGAATAACTGATTGAAAGCATTTGTGTAAAAAATCCAAAATGCTTCTGTTCATACTTTGCCTGAGAAGCTCCCTCAATCTTATGCCTGCTTGCTTGAAAAGAAGCGCACTTGCTTATTCTGTAAGCCCCACTAAGTTTAATGGGACTTCTTCTCAGGTGAGTGTGTATTATTAATTATTATTATTAACAGTATTTATATACCGCTTTTCCACAGAAAGTTCACAAAGAGGTTGACAGAGAAAATTAAACCATTGGCTCCCTGTCCCAAAAGGGCTCACAATCTAAAAAGATGCTAAAGAACACCAGCAGACAGCCACTAGAAAAGACAGTGCTGGGGGTGAGGGGGGCCAGTTACTCTCCCCCTGCTAAATAAAAGAAGAGCACCCATTAAAAAGTGCCTCTTACCCAGTTAGCAGGGGTGATAGGTCATATACACAGAGCAGTGTGTACATAGCGATTGCAGCCCAAGTAACTCATAGAACCAAGAGTAAGCTATGATAGAGATTTTCACCTTCCTGTCTGAACTTAAACTTTGTTTCCTTTTTTAGAGTAAGAAGATCCCTGCTAGTATTCTGAATGACTTGTTCCATAGTTGACCAGATTATTTTGTTCATTAACGCCTTTTCTATATGAATAACAGCCCAATCCTATTAGGGTCTTACCAGTGTTCTGGTGGCATAAAGTCCTTTACAACTATTACAAATAGCAACATACCATTCAGCACAGCCTGGCTACCATGGCATGCAGCCAGGTCTGTGCACCAGAGGGAGGCAGGGAAGGGGCAGAACAGAACTGAAAGGGGGAGGAATGGGGAAGATATAGGAGTGGGGAAGAGAATGGATCAAGGGTGAGAAGGGGGCAGTATCAGCAGCTGCTGTGCACACCAATATCTTATCCTTCTGCCTAGCTCCAGTCCCCCAACCCAGGTCCACAGAGACTTGCACTAGTGATATATCTGGTGCAGGACCAAGGGGATCCATCAGGCTGGCATAGGCTTACCCTGGGACAAGGGAATAAATGTTGCCTTACTCTGAGGAGGCATCCAAGCCTACGAACTCCCCCATGGGATACAGCATGTACCACTTTGGCATGGCTGCATTGCCACATGGGTAGTTGTGTTGGATTGGGCTGTTAGGGTTTTCTGGCCCACATCCTGATGCAGTGCTTATTCTTGTAAATGTTTCAATGCACTAAATACAGTTCCTACTCTGTTTGTGCATTGGTCATCTCATCCAGCCTCCTTCTCTCCTGCAATGGGGCAAACGTAGACTTCTGCTAGTCACTGTTGGGAAAGGAAGAGGGATGGTGCCAAGACTGATGCTGGAGTAAGATCAGTGGCCTGGGCTTTTATGCCTCTGCGCCAGTCGTTCTCACACATTTAGCCCTGGGACCCACTTTTTTGAATGAAAATCTGTCAGAACCCACCAAAAGTGGTCATGACCGGAAGTGACATCATCAAGCAGGAAAATTCTTAGCAATCCTAGGCTTCAATCCTACCCACACTTACCCAGGAGTAAGTCCCATTGACTATCATTGTTAAAAGAATATACATAGTAGCTTTTTAAAAGTACAGGTCTGTAATATTTCCCCAAATGCAGTCACATACAAAGTAGCATCAAGTCTAATAAAAATAGAATATTGAAATGAATGGAGAACCACCTGAAACTGGCTCAGGACCCAAGATACTCGCCTATAAGTCGACCCCACAGATAAGTCAAGGGCAGGTTTTGAGCCAACAATCATGGAATTTTCTATGCCCTTGGATAAGTCGGGGGTTAAACTTAGGGGGGTGTCTGACTATAGTTTTGTCTGATTTTACCCAAGGCCAGATCCTGAAAAATAACCTACCACTAATTGTTACCTAAGAACTGTAGTCTCTAATTTATTATAAACATAGTAAAAGATCATAAGATACATTTTTATTCTTTTAAAAATTCTCTTCTTCACCACCTTTTTGTAAACACTATCACAGTAAGTGCACTGTAAACTACATACCAGTAAAACAGTGGTTCCCAACATGATATTCATGTACTCCCAGGGACACTCAACAGGACCTTTAGGGGTACTTGAAAAAGAATGGAATAAGGCAGAAAAAGGCAGGCTGTGCTCCAGAATGCCTTGCAAGGCAGGAACCAGCAAGACAGGAAGGGAGGTATCTAGTTGGCTGTGAAAGCCCCACCAATAGCTAGTTTTTGGTCATCAATTCATCTATGAACCAGTGATTGAAAACCAGCACAGTAAAAAAGCTGAAACATAATATGGAAAGTGATCAATCATCCAGAATTTCTCAGCCCACTTCTGGTGCAAAACAGTGCAAAGGCAGAGTCTTCTGTTCTTCAAACAGATAAAAAGAGAAGACACTGTGATAAATACATGAAGTCTGGGTATTCATAGAGAGGAGATGAGGGCTTGTATTATTACAAACATTTTGCTAATATGAAGGCTACAATTTATGGAAATAGGCTGCCAAGGGATATGCAAGTGAAAAAGGTTGGGAACCACTGCAGGAGATCCATGAATCAAATCCACCTTTAAGGTGGACATGAGGAGAACCATGAATCAAAGACACCTTTAAGGTGTCTGGTGTGTTAAACTAGGAGCTCTACATACAACATACAACTTATAACTGAGAGTGTGCAATTCAATTCACAGCAGAGAGATGAGATATTTGCAAGAGTTGAAAGGTTCTGCCCTCTGATTGACCCAGAGATCAGGCGAAGTGAGAATTGGAGCTTGATTACTTGGCAGAAATTTCACGTACTATACGTGAGTATCTACGGTAATTAATATTTTGCCTCATGAACCTAAGATGCGATCCTATACACACTATTCTGGGAGTAAGCCCCAATGGACACTGTGCAACTTCTGAGCAGAGATGAATAGGATTCTGCTACTAGTTTACTAAGAATACAAGCATAAGAAAGCCAACTAGAGTTGAGTGGCTTTTAAAATGTTATCTATTTAAGGGTCCAATCCCATCCAGTTTTGCAGTGCCGGTGCAACTGTGCCAGTTGGGCATGCACTGCATCCTGTGGTGGGGAGGCACTCACAGAGATCTCCTCAAGGTATTGGAACATTTGTTCCCTTACCTCAGGGCTGCATTGCGGCTGCACCGGTGCTGAAAAGTTGGATAGGATTGGGCCCTAAGACGGCTACGTTTATGGCATATTTTGCAGTTGGAGATGGAATATGAAAACATTTACAAAGCATGGAGATCAGTGCTAAATTTTTTTTTGTTGTGAGCCAAGTATTAATGACAAGATTGACTTGAGAGATAATTACAATAATTTAATTTCAAAAAGGTCCAGGATTCAAAAGTCAGTGAATGAATATCTGATACACAATGGTTGAATAGTAGAGTAATTTTTTAATTGAGGATAATAATTTTGTAACAACGAATTAACTATATAACATTTGTGAAAATCTAATAATTTGTAAAACAAAAAGCAGCATAGCTAGGCTACATGTGGAGTAAATCTAATATTGCTGCTTCAGGTCACAAGGTGGAAGATTTGGAAGAGATGCAAATTTAATTGAACAAGATGACCTGTCCTTGGTTTATATTATAAAAATTTAATAACTTGAACTGCAATTCAATAAACATAAGAACATAAGAACATAAGAACAGCCCCACTGGATCAGGCCACAGGCCCATCTAGTCCAGCTTCCTGTATCTCACAGCGGCCCACCAAATGCCCCAGGGAGCACACCAGATAACAAGAGACCTCATCCTGGTGTTCTCCCCTACATCTGGCATTCTGACATAACCCATTCCTAAAATCAGGAGGTTGCGCATACACATCATGGCTTGTACCCCATAATGGATTTTTCCTCCAGAAACTCATCCAATCCCCTTTTAAAGGCGTCTAGGCTAGACGCCAGCACCACATCCTGTGGCAAGGAGTTCCACAGACCGACCACGCGCTGAGTAAAGAAATATTTTCTTTTGTCTGTCCTAACCCGCCCAACACTCAATTTTAGTGGATGTCCCCTGGTTCTGGTATTATGTGAGAGTGTAAAGAGCATCTCCCTATCCACTCTGTCCATCCCCTGCATAATTTTGTATGTCTCAATCATGTCCCCCCTCAAGCGTCTCTTTTCTAGGCTGAAAAGGCCCAGACGCCGTAGCCTTTCCTCATAAGGAAGGTGCCCCAGCCCCGTAATCATCTTAGTTGCTCTCTTTTGCACCTTTTCCATTTCCAACACTCACCTGGGAGTAAGTCCCATTGAAATAGACATGCATAGGGTTGTGCTGTTGGAGACTGATATGAGTTTTTGGCTCATATCACATGTCTACTAGGGTTTGCAGTCTTGGCTTGAAGCACAAGCATTAGGTTTTGGTTCAAATGTAATGGCAAGCCTTGGTTTGCAGTCAACATCAAGTACATGCAGTCAACATGACTAGATCTGCTAGTTTTATGCTTTCCACAGTTGAAAGTGAAATGTTGGCACTAGATCCTATACAGTAATGTGTTTTAAAATACTCAAGCAACACATTCAATTATGTTTTAAAGTTTTCTCATTGTCTTTTAGTGTGATATTTCAATGCTGCCTTTTTAAAAAGTAGATTTTAATATTTATGACTTTTATTGTGATTTTATGTTGGATGCCGCTTTGGGGAGATAAAGCGGGGTAGAAATTTAGTATAAAAAAAATCGGAGCATACAAGAGGAGGGGAGAGAGCGCTGAGAGCACTGTGATTTAGAGTAGTGTTATGTCCAATCTGACCCACTGTGTTACTCTTTAACCATGACAGAATAATTCTCGGGAAACCTCTTGTGCTTGAGCCTCATTGAAATGAATAGCTGTGGTCAGACACAACTCTCACTCGTTTCCATGTGGTTCTGGGGGCATGCCCTGCTACAAGGCTTGTAGATTACCTGCTACTTCACTGAACAGCTTCAAACTTTATTTTGTTTTTAATAGATACTCATGAAATGTTTTGTTTGTGTAATACAAAAGAAAATGTAATATGTTTGTAATGCAAATGTAATACTGGGTGAACTGCAAACCTGTGCATCACAAGGGCACTGTCTTCCCCAGTCAGAAAGTTGAGATTGTCTATGGCTCATTGTCTTGTGTACATGTAGTGGAAAATATGGACTTGTCATTTCATAATGCATTATTAGAAAGTCCCCAGTTCCCTGAGAGATGAAAAGTTCCAGAGACGAGATTTCAGGATTAGGTTTCCTTTTGGATGAAGGCCAGACTAGATGAGATGTCGAAGTTCTGTAACTGGATCTTCCATCTCTTTAAGTGTTTTTAAAAAGCAGCTCGGCCTCGCTCATTCGGGTAAACATGCGCATATGCGTGTACATATGGTTTCCCTAGTGGAAAAGACAGCAGCTTGAAGGATAGATTTACAGGAAAACTGGGTAAATCGCTAGACTTATTTGCCCCTGTTTTTGCCTTTTTAAGGAGGAGGTATTTTAAGCATTTAATCTTGTGTGAATTGCTATAGTGGTTGTTCTTCAGAGTTCAGTTCCCCTCTGTCCCACACTCTGACTGGGTTTGTGTGTGTGAGTGTGCATCTTATCTCTAGTACAGATGCAGAGGTGGCCTGCAACTTCTGATACCTGAATCAGGGCACCAAATGTCATCCCTCCTTACCAGGTGGTGGATAGCACCAAATATTGCCCCCTACTGGTGGGTCAGAAGGCATCCAACCAGCATGTGAAGCGCCACTACTTTCCTTTCTCCTCTAGCATTTGCTGATTTTAAAAAGGAGAAAGGGGATGGAGCTGAAAAGAAGGTGCCACTTCTGCTGAGCCATCACTTTGCAGCTCAGCAGCTGAGAGCAGCTGATAGTGTTGCTGGGAAAGCCCAAGTATCACATGGGCCAGATAAAGAGCTTCCATAGGCCATATCCAGCCCATGGTTGTTTTGTTTAACACCCCTGCTCAAGCTCATCATTTTCCTGTTTCATGCTCCCCCCCCCCCGTCCTTTTCAGATCCAGTGAGCACCGGAGGAAGAGCTTGAATAGCAGGCAGCAGTCTTAGAGAAATTTGATCAATTTGGCCAAACTGGGCCCCCTGCCTGGAGGGGCCCCAAACTGGGGTGGTGAGTGAAGTGCCTGCAGACGCAGCTGGATCTGCAGCCGCAGCTGGAACCTCACTCTATAGCTGATGCTTCAGCATGGAAACTTCCATTCCAAGGCATCACAAGGAGAGCATGGCAAGCAGAACTGGACAGTCCTTTCTCCCTACCACACCTGGGTCTGATTGGCTTAAAATCAGCCAGCCTGGAAGAAGTTGGCAGTGAGGCTGCTGCCGGGTGCCTCCCTGCTGCTGCTCATCCTGATGAGTAGGGGGGACAAAAATACAAATTCATGTAGCACACATTTCACACTCTGGAGCTGGGAAGGTTGACTTTAATCTGTCAATAATGCAGTATCGGGTGATGTTTTTGGCTTTTTTTTTAGGTATTGTAAATCTTTAACACAATTAATAAACACCCCTTTAGCTTATAAATCAGTAGAAGACAATTATGAAGTAAATGAATAGAGCATGCAGCTGACAGAGTAGACATTTCAGCAACGTACAGAGGTGAAGCGGGGAGACCTTGAACAGTCAACCTTGGTATAAAAACAGGGATGCTACAAGAGTAGTTCTGTGTTCTTTTGTGAAGTAAGGGTTTAAAGGGGCTTGCAGTCTCAGCTGGTTTCTTGTACAAGACAGAGAACATCTTCAGGGGGATGATTTACATTGAGAAGGGTACGGGGGAGGTTTAATCGGTCGTTCCCAGCACTGTTGTCTTTTGATCCAAAATCCTGCTAACTGCTCTTACAACACAATCCTATGCACAACTACACAAAAATTAAGTCCCACTGTATTCAATGGGGTTTATTCCCAGAAAAGTGTATAGGATTGCAGCCTTAAATTTTAATGCAGGTGATTCTGTTCATGCATCTTCTGCATCACATCTGGTTTGGCCCTGAAACTTGCTGAACATTGCTCTTACTCAGGGGTGGGCAAACATTTTGGCAGGAGGGTCACATAATCTCTCTGACATTGTGTCAGGGGTTGGGAAAAACCAATTAATTTACATTTCAAATTTGAATAAATTTACATAAATGAAAACATTAGAGACTAAACTTATATGAATGAATGAATTTTACTGAGTTATTTATAATATACATGAGAACTATAATACAGGCATGTTGAACCACATGAAAACTATGAAGTGCTTGCCATGCACCTCTTGCACAAACCAGACCAAGCCAGAAACACATGGGGACATAAATTGTTTAAAGGCAATGGAGAGAGTTTAAAATAATGCCCATGGAAAAGCATCTGAGAGTATAAAAGGCCTTGCTGTAACTTGGCCCGCAGCTTGCATCTAGCAGTTACGACCAGCAGTTGTGGGTCAGTGCAAGCTCCAACATTCCCTGATGGGCCAGAGGCTCATTGGAGACCAGGGGTCCCTGAGGGCCAGATTAGGGATCACCAAGGGCAGCAAATTGTCCCTGGGCCAGTGCTTGCCTACCCCTGCTCTTACTGATAGGTAGTGCAACTGCCTTCCCTATCAAGATTAAGAACTATGTGGATTCTGAGGCTCTCACCAATCTGTGACTGAGAAGCAGCAGAAGCAATGAGCACCCTCCACCTCTCCCTTTCTGTATAAAGAGCCACAGTTGCAACTAAGACTACTACCCTTTTATCTTTACAGACTTTGTGCAATTAACAGTGGAATGACAGTCATAAATTCAGCAGGTGCAGCGTATCATGGCATGGATTTGCAATGATGGGGAAAGATGCTCTGATTGAATTTCTCCCTGCATAGGAATGGGTTGCATGAGTGCTTATCATACTGTCTCTTAGGCTGGCAAATATATGTGGGGAATCAATCATGCTTTAAAAAGAAAGCACTAACTTATGAAACCCAGCACACATCAGTTCTTGGATGAAGTATGCACTAAAATAGAAGGTAGGCAGGAGCACAGGAAGGGGTGTCATTTGAAAGTAGATTTCTGGTGCCACAAATAATATGAAAGATAATTATCTTAACCCCTTTGTTTCTTCAATCTATATTGTAGCAGTAAAGAAATTCTCTAAATGCCGTTTATTTTTCTTTGAGCAGAATAGTTAGAAGTAGGCAATAGAACCCTTAAAATATTTGCAAGTAGCAGAAGGTAATAATCACAAGAGGCTGGATTCCACCTCTGCTAATGAGAGAGCCTCTGCACAAAACTGGTGTTGGTTAAGAACCCAGGCTTTGGCATTCCTGAAATTAAAGAAGTGAACGTGTTCAGAAACAGCAACTGTAAAACACTGGTTTTGAAAGAACAAAACTGCCAGCCTGTAGGTTTCCAAGCACAGTTAGGTTAGTTTTAACCTAAATGGTCTGGGGTCAGGATATCAGAAGAAGTGCTTGCTCCATATGTTCCTCCTCCATATCTTGTCAGAAGAGGCCCTGCTGGTGGTTATAGCATTTATGAAGACTTAGATGAGGGCAGTAAAATCTCAGATTGTCTCTGTGGCAGCCTGTCATTTTGTAACTGACTCCCCAGGGAGATGTGCTTAGCCAATTTCCTAACTAGCTTCCATTGATTAGCAAAGGTCTTCCTTTTTTTTAAGAGTATTATAATGGTTTATGATATCTGCTTTGTTTACTCCTTCAACTGTTATTTGCTCTGCAGTCAATTTTCAAGGGTTTCATGATCCAGAGATCACCACCATTTCATTTCATGAAATCTCTGGATCATGGAACCTTTGAAAAAGCCCTCCATAGATAGGGGCGAAATGTCAGGTGAAAGACACTTTATTGAACCATGGACTTCAAGCCCTTTTAATTGTACGTTCTAGCCATGAAAGCATCAGTATGTATGTTACTTTGCTGCTTGTCATTTGTTATCTGATGCTGCTTTTGGCTCTATGTCTGAGTCCTTAGTTAGACTGAGCATTATGGGATAGAACTACTGTACAAAAATAAATACAATAGGGATGCAGTTCTCATTACTTATTCCATCTTGCTGAGGCTTTCCCCCCAATGGTCTGTTTTACAAAACCAAGAGCCCAATCCAGTGGCGTAGTTAATGATGGTATAGCCTGGTGCCAAGCTGAAAATGAGCCCTGGAAGTGATGTCACAGCCAGAAGTGATGTCACGGCTGGGCTTTTTAAAAAGTGAAAATCAGAGGAAAACCTGCCTACTCCCCCCAGGAGCTCACCACCCACTTGCTCTGCCGCCTCCCACCAGCCAGTGGCATAGCTATCTGGGGTCAAAGAAGATTTTGTAGCCTGCCCCCACAACAAAATAAAATTTAATTTAGTAAAGAAAAAGTGTGCCCCTTATTGGTTAGAGACACTGTACTGGGATGAAGTGGGACAGTTATTCTCCCCCTGCTAAATATAAGAGGAGCACCACTTGAAAAAGTGCCTCTTTACCCATTTAGAAGGGGTAACTGTATTATGATACATGGAAATGAGAACTGACACATATTAACACCTTATTGGTTCCATGCTGTATCATAATAACCTCTCATTGGCTCTCAGAACAATCAGTCTCACAGGTCAGTTTTGAGTTAAGAAAATCCACTTTTTGTTCCAAAGCAGTTGTATTGTCATTTTCTGGTTAATTGGCTATAACATTTGATAGAATAAAGGTATTCAAATGAGATTTATTTCATGGCATTCTGCATTAAATTTCCTTTCCAGTGATATATAACGTGATGGTATTAGTTGTACATATCAATTTTTTCTCAATTTTGGCCACTAGTGTTAAGTTCAGCTTGTTGCCCCCCTAAAGCTTGTTGCCTGGTGCAACTGCTACCTCCTGCACCTCCTTAGCTACGCCACTGGCCCAATCCTATAAGCTGTGAGTGCTGGCACTGAGTGTCGTAAAAATGCTATAATGTGTTTTTCAGCACCCAGCAAGAAAATGGAGCCAACAGGAAGGTCTACACTGTCCTGCGGGCACCACGTTCCACCCAGCAGCTGCCAGCAAAGGTAAGGTTTGCATTGGTTGGTGGAGAGTGGCAGGGAGGAGATGTTTCTGGAAGGGGGGAGGACAGAATGGGAGCAGATTGGGACTGGGAGAGGGTGGGGATGGTAAAGCAGGCTTTCGCCACATCCTAGTCCCTTTCTTGGGCCTACCAGCATTACATAGGACTAGTTGGTTCAGTGCCAGCTAAATAGCTGACACAGATCTGAGTAGCCCCATTGAGCAGGCTGGGGCACTACATGGGATGCTATTGAGGAGACTTCTTGCCTGCTCAGTTGCAGCACTGGGTACAGTACAATGTGCATGCCTGGTGGCTCCTTTGCACCAGCGCTGCATAGGATTGTTTTGTAAATCTGCCCTGTGTGCTGCACAGTCAGAATGTTAACATATGCTTAAAAGTTAGTGTAGCCATCTTTATTCTATAAGGGCTTTTGTGCCTTTAACAACTGCATAAGAGGCAAAATTCAACCACTAGACATTTTCCTTGCTTGGATATGCAAGTTTCACTTGCTGAATTTTAGCCTTATCATGCAGGTATTACAGGCATGAATACTTTGGATAAAAATGCTAAAGTTTTAAAGTTACAGAGAAAACTTCTGGTTTTCGAGAGCTGCCTGGCAGCTTTACTTTTGTGAATTTCATATGGCTCAGTCCTTACTTTAAGAAGTATCGTAACATAGGGATTTTTTTTACAGAGTCCAATCCTGAGCTCAGCGAGCCAACACGCACTGTTGCAAATGTACCATAAGGCACATTTGTGGGCCCTAGCGCCATGCTCTGGTGGTGCTAGCCTGATGCTGGGCTAGCGCTGGGCAAGCAGCAGAGAGGTAGGTGGAGGCGTTCTGGGGAGGGGGAAGCGGGGGTGGGTGGGAGAGGCTGGAGAGGAGGCATTCCGGGGAGAGGAAGTGGGATGGGAGAGAGGCAGGACAGGTGAAGCTTTGCTCCACCAGATTCAGAGCCTCTATGTCAGGCTGGCCACCCAACATGGAGACTCTTGAGTCTACAGCAACCTTTGGATCACCATAGAATCAAGTAGCCCCATTGCAGGGCTACTTGCTTTATCTGGGGGAAGGGAACAAAAGTCCCCTTCTTCCGAGGAGCCACCGGTGGCTGTTTGGAGCACGTAGGATGTGGTGGCAGCCATTTTTGGCACCACTGCAGCCCCACGTACCGCTCAGGATTGGGCTGTAAGTAATTGCAGTTGCAAGGCAAGTGAGAGCCAAGATGGTGTAGCGATGCTACACACGTTAGTCTTAGACCTGGAAGAACCAGGTCAAATTGCTGCTCAACCATGTAGCTTCCATGCCAGCTTTGACCTGCCACTATCTCTCAGCTGATCTGCACACAGGGTTGTTATAGGAGAGATCATGTGTACTCAACTGAGCTCCTTGGAAGGACAGTATAAAAATATGAAAGATGAATGAATAATTGTGTGGCAGTTTCATGTAGTGAAATTAGCATCTAGCAGCTCCTTAGTCATGTGCTGTGTTTCATATCCTTGCTGACTGGTATTGGTATGTAGATTTTGCGCAGGACTGGGCATACTTTACACACATGGCAAAGGGACTTTCAGCGGTTCCCATGGAACATTCACATGGAGACCTGCCATGTAGAAGCAATTTTGGTGGTCTCCACATGGAACAAATAACATTGGCCCTAATCAGATGCCATATTAGTTTGCGATTATGCAACTCAGCTCAGTTGTGCAATTAGCTCTCATGTGTATTCAGTTAGTATCAGCTCTGATTCTCTCTCTTGTATAAGTGCTGCATTTTAATGTTTTAGTATCCCTTGTTTTTATTGTATTATATTTTACTTACTGTATTGTGTTTTATTGCTTGTGAGCCGCCTGGGTCATCTTAGTTTTTAAGAGGAAAGGAGGCATATAAATCTCTTAAGTGAATGTTGATAATTTTGAGAGGCTGAAATTGGGAAGAATATTTTGTGAAAAGCATAGGGAACATCTTTAAATGAATGGCTCCTTTAGCATCGTGTGAGCTATAAAGTTCAGAGGAATGCAAAATAAATCAGGGTTAGGTGGTAATTATGGATATCCAGGCACAGAAATCAAACATTGTATATTTTGTTGCATAATTACAGGTTTAAAAAAAAAATTGGATACAGAAGCCCACAAACATACATTATCTGTGAATACAGCCACAATAGCTGATTTTTTTTATATATTGTTATATAACCACAACTTTGCATTTATATTGTGCTTTCAGTATTCAAAGTGCTTCACAAACATTATCTTAAGGAAAAAATCTTTTAATATTAGGAAGCCTCAGAATTTCAGTCTTTATTTGGCTCTCAGGCAATCCGTGCATATTTATAACATTTGATGACATGGTGAGAAACTAATAATGTTGTCTTTGTAACATCTCATAACTGATGCTTAACATTAAATTTCTTGTGATGTTCATGATGCAACATATCTTGCGAAGTACACTGTGTCTGATGTGATAAAGATAATCTACATAATATATGAACAACCTGAGCTTTATTGCTTTTTATTGTCTTAACATTTGCAATAGTTAATTGCAAAGCAAGAAGAACTGTGGCTTCTGTTTCAGGATGTTTCTGTTTCAGGATGGTGCAAGGGTACATTCTGAAGGTTTTGTACTTACCAGTTTATCACTCGATGACTGTATGTCAAGTGATGACTTGCATGTGAAAAACTGCTATCATAAGTCAGATTCCATAGACAGAGCTTTTCATGTTGTTTGACATCACTTTAAACATAGTACTTTTCAATGCAGTTTATATGTTCATTTGAGTCACTGAGTGATGCAAATATATGTGGAATATATTCTAAAGCTGCATATAAAGCTGCATATAATTAGTTCTGTTCTGCTGTTGTAAGGCACTGCCATTATTTCTGGAGACGTTAAGAAAGATATTGACTCATACCAGACAATAATAGCAATATTTATGAGTATTATTATTTTTAGCAATATTATCAATATTTATTTTATGTGTTAGGAGTGACCAAAGGCTTAACTGACATTATAGGCTGAAAGAATAGTCTATTTACAGCACAGTATTCATGTATACTCGAAAGTAAATCTCACTGTGTTCAGTGGTACTTGCTCCCAGGTAGTTATGCTTAGGATGTAGCCAGGTAGAATATCCTGAGCTGCCTGGTGTGTGGGGCTGCAGCGGCGCCGAAAATGGCTGCCGATTCATCCCGCACTCACCAGGCAGCTGCTGCTGCCTCCTCAAAAGTCCCCCTTCCCTGGGTAAACTGAGTAGCCCTGCAATGGGGCTACTTGATTCTACGGTGACCCGAAGGTCCGCATAGAATCAGGAGCCTTAGTATCAGGGCATAGAATCAAGAGCCTCAGGGCAGCCTGACACAGAGGCTCTGGATCCTGTGGAGTGAAGCTCCACTCCCTTCCTCCCTCCCCTGGCATGTCTCCTCCCCACCCTCTCCCCACCCTCCTTCCGCCTCTCCACACCTCAGAATGCCTCCTCCCCATCTCCCCACATCCCCCCACCTACCTCTCTGCTGCCTGGCAGTCCATGCAACTGCCAAGTGGCAGAGCTTCGGTGCTCCACCAGCGCTAGCTCAGCGCTGGCCAGTGCTGGGCTAGCACCAGTGGAGCACTGGCATTAGGGCCTACAAACATGCCTTATGGCACGTTTGTGACAGTATGTGCCACGGTGAGCTGGCATGCAAAGCTTAGGATTGGGCCCTGAAAATGCAGTCCTATACATACCTAACTGGGAGTAAATACCACTGAACATAGTGGGATTTACTTCTGAGTAAACATGGTAGGATTGCTTTGTTAATGGAATAACTTATCTCCTGAACTTAGCTGCTACATCAGTTTCTTAGCAGGATTACAACTGGTGAAAACTATATTGGTTGCCAATTTGTTTCTTAGCCCAGTTCAAAGTAGCACTCTTGGTCTTTAAAGGCTTGTTTGAGACCAACAAGTTACCAAAGTTACCAGAAGCACCACATTCTCCCATAGCAACCTGTCTGGACCTTGAGAACTTCATTGAAGGCCCTGCTCTGTGGTCTGCCACTAACAGAAATCTGTTGGTGGGCATGAGGCAGGGCCTTCTTGATGGTGGTTCCCACTGTTGTGGAATGCCGTCCCCAAAGAGATCTTGCAGAGAGAGACCTAAAAACATGTAGTTTTTAAGAAGAAGCTGAAATGTTTTTATCTGACAAGGCTTGGCTCGGTAATTGTAGGCTTTCACTCACGCACACATACACATACGCTTTTTGTGAACCTAAAGCATTTTTTTTCTCCCTTTCTCTTGCTACTAGAATCATGAACTTACATGATGTGGTGATGACTGTAAGCTTAGATAGCTTGAAGAAAGGAATAGACAAACTAATGGTCTTTCATTTGGCTGCTAGCCATTACCGCTACATATAAGCACTATCTTCAAAGACCATCTCTGTCTGAGTATCAGATGCTGAGGATAAGCAACAAGCAGAGGCTCTCACCTTCCTGCCCTGTTTGAAAGCCTCCCAAGGCATCTGTCTGGCTGTTGTTAGAATGTTGGATTAGATGTACCTTGGTCTGACCCAGCAAGGTAATTCTGTTCATAATCCCCTCTATTTGGGATGTAGACTTTTCTTATAATTGTTACTAAAGTAGATGTGATTTTAATAATTCTCTATGTAATAACTTTCATATTTTCTTCCATCCCCTGCATTTAATTTTTTTTTTCCATACTGGACTAATGTACAGTTATCCCAAGGGAAGTATATTTAGAGCTGTTAATATTTTAGTGTGCCTTTCTGAAAAACCCCAGATCAGATGGATGACTTGAGTACAGACTTAATTTCTTCATATCCATAAATCACATAGATTGTAAGAGTTAATATTTCTTTATTTTTTGGCTAGGACAAGTGGTAGCAATTTATGCCTTCCATTATGATATGGCTTTCTATTTCTAGGCTTAAGAATATATTGCTCTGCATTGTTAAGGACTGATATTTTAGAACATAGCAAAAAATTCATGTCTTCCAGTCTCCAGGAACATATCCATGATTGCTTATCGTGTTTCTTGAGTCTCAATCTTCCTAGCTTTTCACATGAAAATTAAACAGAAATTATTTTTTTAAAAAATTTGGAAGCTCAAGAAAGGCTCTGTAGTTAGCTATCCCAGAGGAAAACAGTTTCCACATGACTTATGGGCCATTTGGGCTCAATTGAACTTAATGGGTTTCAGCTGTACCTTCACAATGGCTTCAAATAGCATGTGGAAAAGGAATCTAATATAGGTCTGAGTGTCTCCATTTTATCCTCTTTTGAGAGAAAGAAGAACTTGCAGAGACTAGCCGAATGTTAAAAGAATGTTTTGCAACTTTTAATATTCATTAATTTTGGGGGGTTGTGATTTTATTACTTTTTTCCTCTGTGAAGTATTCTGAAAACAGAATAGAGAAGTGAAAAAATCTACTAAATAAATGCAATGTAAAATGTATGACATTTGAGTACCTGAAAGCCTGGAGAAACCAATATGAGAAAAAAAAATTGGGGTCTAAGGACCCAATCCTGTGTGCCTTCCGCGCCAGCACTGAGCTCCAGCACCTGCACTAGGTGTTGTAAATGTGCTATAAGTCATGCTTATGGCACCACGGAAGGAGCCATAAGTGAAGGCACTGGACCAGTGCCAGTTGGCACTGCGCCTCAGCACCGTGTGGATGGCTGGCCGGTGCTCTTCCAGCACAGGGTGGCGGTATTTTTCGGGTGGGGGAAGACAAGAAGTGGGCAGCGGGAGGGAGGAGGGAGGGCGGGAGGAGGGGAGGAACCGACATGGGAGGGAGGTGGGACCAGCGAAGTCCTGCTATGCTGTATCCTATCCTCTGTATACGGCTTTTCAACCCGACATGGAGATACTCAAGTCTGTGCCAGCAAAATACCCAGTGCAGGCTTGAGAATCCCCCTTGCGGGGCCTGGGGCTTTCTCCAGGGGAGGGGGACAAAAGTCCCCTTCCTCCGAGGAGAGCTCCAGTGGCCATAGCAGTGCCGCTGGATACAGCAGTAGTCATTTCGGTGGTGCTGCACCCGGTGCCGCCGCCAGGGATAGGATTGAATTATGAGTCTGCAGTCCTATGAACACTTACCTGGAACACACTATCACTACCTCAGTGATAGTTACTTCTGAGTAGTCACGCAAATGATTGAACAATAAGCAAAATGTCCTGTCACTAAAAGCATTCATCTGCACTTAAAGATAATTTTTTTTAGATATTCAATTTATTAATTTGGAATGTGCAACTAATCTGTCCTTTGATATTTGTCCAGAGAGGAAGAAAGAAGTTAATTTTAAGGTGGCAGATTAAGCTCTGATTAAATCACTGTTTGTCACACAAAGGTTCTTTTATGTGTCTCTCTGCTCTTAAAGTGGAAGTTCAGCTATTTCTGAAAATGTCTGTTGAGTATTGCTTCTCAGTACATTTATGTGATAGTGAGTTTTTCCATCTGTGAGTGGGAGCGATTCATTGAGACACCAGTGGGAGAAAGAGAGCAGAGGCAGGGCCCAGCCACAGCAATGTAACCCTGACTACCAGAGACATACCCTGCTCCCAAACTGGGGTACTGAATGTTATGCCCAGGATGAGATTGTTGCAGCCAGTGGCCATTTGTTGCCTTTCCCATTGGGCAGGGCAGCAGTAGAGCCAACAGCTTGTCAAATATAACCTTGTTTCTTGGCTTGATCTCTCTTTTTTCAGATGCAAAGGCAGCAAAGATAAACTCAGACCATTTTTGGGCCATGACCAGTCTGCCCTGCCTTTTAGGGGGCCTCACTCTGTTTTCCTGTCCCCTGTTTAAGGATTGACTGCCTTGTGATGTCATCAAACCCCCACCTTAGAAGTCTCATCTGACCTGACCAAAATGCATCTGATCTGGCAACCCTCAGCAGCAGCCATGTCTCACTTAAAGAGTGAAGAGCAGAAGGAAAGGCTCAGAAACAAAGGCCAGAAGCTGAAACAGGGAAATATGTCAAATCTGTGGGCAATTTGCTTTTTAGGAGCGTATAGACTCGGGTTGCAGTCCTGGGAAGGGAATGGGCCAGCGCAAGTCTGTTGCACCTACCTGCTGGTGTTGCGAAAGTGCTGTGAAGCACTTTCACAGTACTGGGAGAGGAGGGAAACCGGCACAAATGGTAAGCCCACATTGGCTGAGCTAAGCTGGCGCAGGGGTCTGGGGAGGGGGCATAAGGAAGGTGTAGAGGAGGTGTTCCAGGATGGGGCGGAGGGTGGGTGGCAGGCGGGCCCATAGGCAGCAGTGGGCGAGTTGGCAGAGCCAGGATCTGGCACTTACACTGGATCCTTTCCCCAATCCCATGCAGCCTGGGGCAGGTCCAGGCTGCTCAGATCTGTGTCACCTCCTGAGGGAGGCTGTCGCCTCCATTGGGGCTGCTGCAGCTTTACCCGGGGTAAGGGAAAGCGATTCCCCTTGCCCTGGTCTGAGCTGCAACTGGCTTCAACCCTGCCTCGGATGCGGGGCAGGCCCACTGGTCTGCCTGCTCCAGGGCAGGTTAGGATTGGGCTGTCAGGCTCCAAGCACAGACGATCAACTGTGGGGCGGAAAACAGGTAAGGAGAAGTAGCAGTGAAAGCAAGTATCCTTATAACCTGAACCTAAAATAAGAGACTTTTCTTGCAACCCACCTCATATTCCTCATTTACTTCTTGCTGAACAGTTCTGAGAAAGGGAATGAAAGCTGATCCTCCAGCTCTGTATTCATGTGTCCTCATTCAACCTTGTATTCATGTGTCCCATTGCCAAAGTCTAAAAATGTCAGTTTCTTCCTGAATTCTGTGCAGATTAATGCAGCTATTTTTAGATCCATTTAAATTTAATTTTAAATTTGGGGTTAGCTACCTTTAATTTGCATTTTTTTTCCTCCCTTGGGGCATTGTGGTGGTTGTGTGAGTGCTTTTCCCATATACTCATATTCAGATTTACTACAGGAGACAGCCACTCTTTTGGAATGAGCTTCTTCTGCATGTGAAAGAAATTCATTCAGTAGAGTCTTGAGGACAGGATTGCAATCTATTTGAATTCCTGAGGAAAATTAAAGGCCTCCTTGTTTGGCAGCAGAAGAAGGGTTGAACATGACCTTCAACCATTTTGACATGTTTGATCACCATCAAAGCTCTTTGACTGTGCTTTGCTAGTTTTATTCATATTGTAGCTTTAAATGCATTGGCTACACATTTGACTAATAAGCTGGTTTTATCCCAGCTTATCCCAGTGCTTAAGAAGAATGCATATGCTTTACACATATTCTTTTAGAATTAGGCTTTGTTGAGAGACTGTAATAAGCAATTTGTTCTTTATTTAAACACAGGTTAGCTTCACACAGGAACACAGGCATGTCCTCTTTGGTAGCTGTTCCTTGAATTTCCTCTCAAGTCCAAATAGCTTCCAGCCTTGCTTACTGAACTGTGAAAAAGCTCCCTTCCCCCTGTTTTCAGAAGCAGGCAAGGGCAGTGGAGTTTTTGTTCACTACATTTCACTGACTTCAGAATGATTGCACACTTCTCTCTTGTGTGCTGGCTTTGCTGAGCCTTGCTCCCTTTTCCCTCTCAAAATGAGGTGAGTGGGGCAGCATCACTGCCCTTTGAATGCTTTCTTTCTACATGCAGTCCAGCCTCTTCAGGTTAAACCTTATAATTCAACAAAGAGTCATGGCTTTAACACTTGAAACTGAAAGTCGGGTAGATTGATATAACCTAGAGGAGCAACTAAAATGAATTCTCTCATTCATCTTATTGTGTTTTTTCTTTGGGTACTGTAGAACTAACATTCTGTATCCTTTTATCAAAGAGCTTTGAAAAAGTGTGTGTGCGTGTGCGTGTGCGCGCGCGCGTGCACATATTGAAGCAGAAACAGCTTATGTGAAATTCCAGGTCATATGAGTGCAGGGAGTTAGTATATAGATTTCCCCTCTAGTAACCTTGTAAATCCAGATTTTCAAACACAGTGTGTCAGCAGCTACTCTCACATTCAATCAGGGGTAATTGCTTGTCTGTGTGTAGGTGCTTATAGACTTCTCATCTACTGCTGCAAAAAACATTAATGGGTTTATCTCTCATAGACAGTGAAAACAGCATGACTGTCTTGATGCATGTCCTCCCTGGTCATGTGGTAGGAAAGTACTGTTGAAGAATTAAATATATTTTACCCTAAGTGACTTTTTCCAAACTTATGTGAATGTTGAGAGAGAGAGAGAGAGAGAGAGAGACTTGTGAAGAGCCTGGGTCTGATAAAAATGAGACCCAAGAACTGCATGCATCTGGTTCAGCACTGACCTAGTTGGGTAACAGTTTTATGAGATTGTATCTAATCTTTATTCCATTTCAGCATTACTGACATGAACTCAATAAACAGAAGGTTTGATATACATCAAATCCCTGTGGCATCTCAGTTCAGGAGTGAGAGATGCTTTCCTTCCCCCATATTTTTCCCTACCCTTTCCTTCTCTGCCTGCTGAGCCCCTAGTGTTTCCCCCCTTTTCCTTCCCTCCTCCAGCTATCACTTGTCCCTTCTCCCAACCTCGCACTCTCAGCTCTGAAGAGATAGAGGCTGGGACCTGAGGACAGGTGGAGTGGAGGTGTGGTTGGCTAGAACAACTGTTCACACCTCATTCTGGTCTTGCTCTCTGTTTTCAGCAGAGTGTCCTGGATGGGAGGAAGGATCGGCTGCTTCTGATCTGTACTGTACTGTACTGTACTGTAGCTATGTTTGTCACCAATGATAAGTGTGAGACAGCAGAGGCAGTGGCAACCTCTGTCAATATACCGCTGGAACCCCAAGGTTTTCTGGGGCTCATTAGCAGGCCAGCTCTATGCATCAGCCAGTAGATGATTGTAGGCTATGCTGGATGGCATTTTTATTAATCTTAAACTGATTGTGGTCCTATCCACAGTAACCCTTGAAATTCAATGTAACATGAATTCAGAGAATGTACTTTGAATCAACTGCTTAGCCCTACAGCACTTACTTAGTTCTATCAAATCCTTTTAAAATGCAAAGTGCTTTACAATGCTGTATAATTTTTATTGTGCCTTCATCACTATTTTGTGAGTCTGGTCATTATTATTCCTGTTTTAAAGGTGAGGAACGTAAGTGAAGATATTAATTGCCGAAGGCCACATAATTAATCCATACATTCTAGTGGGATCCAGACAGCATTGTAGTTGGTCTTCCTGTAGGTAGGGCAGCCTTGTTTCTGGGTGCATTTCTTAAAATGTACAAATAGGAAATCAGTCTGCCACTTCAGATCATACTTCAATCAGCCCCACATGAGTAAGAGCATTTACCTGGATGCAAGAGGGAGGTATCAAGATGTGCTCATGCTGTGAGCATGTGCATCCTTAATCGCACGGGGCCCGGTTGGGCTATTAAAGTATCATACAAACTGACAGCCAAATCCTATGCCTGCCTACTCGGAACTAAGCCCCGTTAGAGTCAATAGGGCTTACTCCCAGGTAAGTGGGGATAGGATTGGGCTGTGACTCGCTGATTTTCTCTGAAGCAGCACAAACTTTTATAATGAACTAATGACAAGTCAATGGTAGGGCTAGTGGTGCAACTCAAAAGGCTTGACTTCTTGGTCTGAAGAAAATTGGGATGTCTAGTTAATTGGAATGTACACAGAGTTCCTGTTCTTCTCCTGGGGGTCTCCAGTTTCTCCCTCCGTTTTCTTGGTTAAAAGGGTGAAAAGGGAACAGTACAATTTTCTTGTTGGCATCCTTCAGTCTCGGAAGACGATGGTGTCACGCTCTGAATGGTGGTTCTGGAACAGAGTGTCCTCTCCAGTGCGCGAAGCCTGGGTAAAGCAGGTATGGAGGATAGACTGTTTCCCATGCAGCAAATCCCCCCTCTCCACATTGCTGAAATGGTCCAATGGAAAGGCAGAGGCCAATACGGTTGGTTCCAGCGGTGGTGCAGGAGTTGCCAGAACGTGACTGTGTTCAGCCATGAACTGCCTCAGGGACTCCGGCTCCGGATTTTGCCTCGAGGTTGACTCTTGAAGCCTTTTCCATAATTGGATGTAGCCACAAGGCAGTGGAGGTTTGGGATCAGAGTCTTCCTTCTCTCAGATGAGCTGCCTTCCCAGGCTGACGAGTCCCATCTACCCGGTAGAATACAATTTTAATTGTATTTAATTGTATTTAATTTTAATACAATTTTACAGGTTTGAAAAAAAGGGAAAGAACTCCTCCTCACTTTATTGGTCTACAGCAGGGGTGTCCAAAGTTTTTGGCAGGAGGGCCACATCATCTCTCTGACACTGTGTTGGGGGCTGGGAAAAAATTAATTTACATTTAAAATTTGAATAAATTTACATAAGTTTACATAAATGAATATATTAAAGATGAACTTATATGAATGAATGAAGGTCTTGCAATAGCTGAAGGCTGATAAATGGCCTTGCACAAAGCAAGGCCGGCCTTTCCTTTGCTGCCGCTACTGCATTGCAGATGTGAAACAGCAAGCAGTGGAGGGAGCCCTCATCCCACAGCTCATGCGAGAGGTCAAACAGTCACCCTCACGCTGAGAGCAGTTGTGTCAGGCCAGTGCAGGCTCCAACAAATCTCTGAAGGGCCAGAGGCTCATTGGAGACTGGGGGCTGAGGGCCACATTGAGAGGCCTCAAGGGCCGCAAGTGGCCCCAGGGCCGGGGTCTGGGCACCCCTGGTCTACAGCAAGGCAGGTATGTTTCTGTGATGAAAAGTGGTGCCTACAATTTTGTGGGGCAGGACTTGTGTGTGTTTGGAAGTCCCCCCCCCCCCAATATGTGTGAATTTTTATCCTTTACCATCCTTAAGTGCTCCTGGAAAACAAATAAACCCTTTTAGCCACTATCATTGTGAATATGGCAAGTCATCTTCAGCTGAAGAAGGAATCTCAGGGAGCCCCAGGGCTCCTAGGAGTACACTTTGAGACACACAGAGCTAGACTGTGTGTTCCGTACCTTGTTTTAAGGTCCCTTCTGTGACTCTGAACTTTGCATCTTTTCTCATTTTTGCATCTGACTTGCTCCAGGAGCAATAACTTCTACAGAGCAGATAATTTTCTGGCTTTCAAGTACTGTAGTGTGAACTGAAGTCTGGGAGATACTGCTCAAGTTTGTCTAATTAACTTCCTGTCACTGGCCGCCAAAGCATACTGCTCAGGTACGGTAACTAACTCATTTCTGCAGTCACTCTGGCTGGCACTGAATATAGATTGGGAAAATTCTTTGCTTGAGCAAGATGTGTGGTAATGTTGTTATGCTGCGTTAAAGTGCTCTTTTAAAATACATTAGGTTCTCTTGAGAGTGAGAGCGACTGTTATCAGCTACTACAGCTAGACATTGCATAGGTGGTGGTAGTCTCCCCTGCAGGGATATGCTGTGATCTTAAGGCAGACAAATGTGTTAAAAGGAGTCTGATGATGGCAACGCCACACTAATTTTCACTGGATGCCCAAGCAGGATTTAACCTCATACCTCCAGAATACTAAGAGCAGGAAGGATTGGATGAGAGTCATCTTCAGCTGAAACAGCCTCTGCTTGTGTTCACCAAACAAGAAAAGGACCTCATGCAGTGAGGCTGAAAAGTCCCACCCACAGTCTGTTAGGCATGCTTATGATGAGTACAGTGTTTTTAGTTTGTTTCTACTCTGGGAGGAATAATTTATAACATTGCAGTTGCTTCTTTGGTGCTTTCAGACATTCTGAATAGCACCCAGGACAAAGTGGTGTGAGCTGACCCAGTTTTCAACCTATCATACGAACACAAGCATGAAGGCGTTTATTCATAGTGTTACTTCATCATGTCAACTGGAGTGCATTGCCTACAGGTACGTGGGGTGTAACCAGAGTCAGCTGTAGTCTGTAGAAAAAAGTAGGCTAGGGCTAACCAATTTCACCCACCTCCAACCTCCTTTCTTCCCTATGAGCTTGTGTCAGCCTGTAGTGCTGGCTCCAGATTTTGTAGGGCCTTCGACAAAAGACTTCTCCAGCAAGGATTTCAAATCCAGAGTTAATTATCCAAGACGTTTTGAGTAATGGTGCCAGGCATGTTAGGCTGTGACCTGGATTTAGCCTGTCATTGGTGTTTTGTGGAATATGTGAATGCACCCTCAAAATTACATGGGCTGCACCCTGGCATAATAATGGAATAGCTGGGCATTTGAGTGCAGTTAAACATCTACCTGAAAAACATGTGTTGAAAACTGACAGCATGTTATCATGTCTTCAGAAGCAAGAATGCCCAGCTACTGAAACACCAAGCCTGTCAGAGGGAGTGTCAACAATAATCAACCTGAAGCCTTGGCACTGACGTCGCACGAGGTGATATCTTGCTTGTCATACTGAACAATAGACATATGATAGCTAGCTAGTTCTGTTTATCTAGTGCTGTTGGCAACCAGCACAGGCTGTATGTGACTTCTGAACAAAATTATAATCCTTTTGTTACTACTTCACATCAGACAGCATGTCACTAAAAATATCCATGGATTCTCACCATTTTGCCTCTGTCCAGTAGTTACCCCAGGCAGCAGACAGGGATGAATTTTTGACATACCTCCATTTGACCTTGGAAACAGTCTAGAACGATTTGCATTGTGTTCTGTGCAGTCCTTGGGAGTGAGCTGGGTATTTAGTTATTCAGTGTACAGTGCTGCCTTGACACCCACAGGGTTTCCATTCCCAGAACCCCCTCGAATTATCCATGAAACTCATGGATAAAGAAATCTGCAGGTCTTGGCATTTTTAATCCTTCATATGTGACCAGAGCTGAACTCTGGTTGCCTTAGAACAGGGGTGCCCAAACCCTGGCCCTGGGGCCACTTGTGGCCCTCGAGGCCTCTCAATGTGGTCCTCAGGGAGCCCCTAGTCTCCAATGAGCATCTGGCCCTCCAGAGATTTGTTGGAGCCTGCACTGGCCCAACGCAACTGCTCAGCATGAGGGTGACTGTTTGACCTCTCACGTGAGCTGTGGGGGTGAGGGCTTCCTCCACTGCTTGCTGTTTCACGTCTGTGATGCAGTGGCAGCAGCAAAGGAAAGGCTGGCCTGGCTTTGTGCAAGACCTTTTATCGGCCTTCAGCTATTGCAAGACCTTCATTCATTCATACAAGTTCATCCTTAATATATTCATTTATGTAAACTTATGTAAATTTATTCAAATTTGAAATGTAAATGAATTCTTCCCCCCCCCCCGGCCCCCAACATAGTATCAGAGAGATGATGTGGCCCTCCTGCCAAAAACGTTGGACACCCCTGCCTTAGAACGTCCTCCGGAGGCAACCAGAGTGCAGGTCTGGTTGCTTCTGGAGGGTCTGGGTCAGGGCGACTTCGGGGGTTTGGGACTTGCAGATCATCAAATCCACAGGTCCTAAATCTGTGGATAAAGAGGCTCGACTATTTATATTCTACTTTTAAACAGAGTTGAGTTATGAAAGCAGTTTTAAAAGAAAGGAATGAGATGGTTCCCTGTCCCTAAAGGCTCACAATCTAAAAGAGGAACAGGGAATCAGCACAGGACCCTCAGTGGATTAAAAAAAATCAGTGAATACCAAATCAATTGAAAAATAGCTTTAAAAACCCACTTCCAGGTTTGTTGCTCCATTGTCACCCCAGAATGGATTGGTATAGACCAGTGGTGGCTAACCTATGGCACGCGTGCCAGAGAGGGCACACAGAACCCTCTCTGTGGGCACATGCGCCATCGCCCCAGCTGCCAGGTACAAGCCTCTAGGCTCGCCGCCCCCGGGAGGCGCCAGCAACTGCGGCACATCTGCCTGAGGAGACCGAGCAGCCGCAAAGCCTGCCTCCTCCTGCTCTGCAGCAACTGGGGCAAAGGAGGGAGGGGCAGGGCCAAGGGGGGAAGGAATGGACAGCAGGGGGAAGAGGGAGATAGGGAGGGCTGACACCAAAGACCCAGGCGTGCTTCCAAGGCGCCCCATCTAGCCAGGCCACCCGGGGAGGAGGAAGGCTGAGAGGCTCTGTGAGGGGACGTTTCTCACATCACCTGCCCCTCTGCCCAGCAGCCCAATGGGAGTGCTTCCTCCCTCCCCTGTCTGGGGTAAGGCGGGCAGCTCACATGCGGCGTGTGGGCAGGCACAGTGAAGCTGTTGCTGTAGGCTTTGGGACACCAGCCCTGCACGTGGTGCTGGTCCTTACTTACTAAGAAGTAAGTCTCATTAAAGTCATTGGGGCTTGCTCCCAGGACAGCGTGGCTAGGATGGCAGCCTGAGAGCCCAATCCTATGCATGCCTACTCAGGAGTCAGTCCCATTATAGTCAATGGGGCTTGCTCCCAGGAAAGCATGGCTAGGATGATGGCCTTCGAGCCCACTCCTGTGCATATCTACTCAGAAGTAAGCGCCATTACAGTGTGCGTGTCTACTCAGAAGTAAACCCTATTACAGTGGATGAGGCTTACTCCCAGGAAAGGGTGGCTGGCATTGCAGCCTTGGAGCCCACTCCTGTGCATGTCTACTCAGAAGTAAGCCCCATTAGAGTCAATGAGGCTTACTCCTAGGAAAGAGTGACTGGGATTGCAGCCTTAGAGCCCACTTCTGTGGGTGGGGCTTTTAAAAAAAAAATTTCTTGTTTGAGAAAATGAGCAGTGGCAAGGTCTTGCAGCCACCCCCTCCCTGCCAATATTTCTTTACCCAGCATGTAATTAGTCTGTGGAACTCTTTGCCACAGGAAGCAGTGATGATAACTTGCCTAGATGCCTTTAAGAAGGGATTGGACAAAGTTCTAGAGGAAAAGTTCATTACGGGTTACAAGTAATAATAGGTAAAAGATGTTAATGTATGAGTTATTTTTCTAAACTAAAACCTCAGTATTCAGGTTAAATTGCCGTGTTGGCACTTTGCAATAAATAAGTGGGTTTTGGGTTGCAGTTTGGGCACTCGGTCTCTAAAAGGTTCGCCATCACTGGTATAGACGCTATACCTCATTCAGCACCTAGAGGGGGAAATAATTGAGTCTAATGGAATGAAATTATGAAATTATTCCATTATTCACTCCATCTAGTGGCTGAATATGGTATAATGTCTATACCAATGCATTCTGGAGGAGCAACAAATGTGGAGGTGGGTCTTTAAAGCTATCTTTAACTCCAAGAAGCTTGCAACCAGTGAAGTTTAACAGAGTGAAGGTAGGAAATTGGATTTTGGTGCTTTTTTCCCCTTGTTACTAGGTATTTAAAGGTGGACCCTGGTATCAGTGGTGAGTCAAATCAGTGGATGCCAAAACAATGGATAATGAAGCATAACCTGTATCATGGTGTATACTACTGACCTAAACAAACACCTGAACCCCAAGGAAGTGAATGATAGTTTGTGAATTGTGCATGGGAAAAACATGACTCCTCTCAGTGCTGCTTCCAAAAACAGTTGTCAGAAATTTACTTATAACAGCTCCATTTTCTTCATATAGCCTTTACAATAGGAGGAGTCCATAAATGTAGCTTGTGATGGTGGATATTTAGGGCACAATCCTAACCGGCAGTTGTGCCGGCATAGGAGGCCCTGGCGGGTCACAAACATGCCATAAAGCATGTTTGCACCTCTGTGGGTGGGAGCCGTGTAGGTGCATTCAGATGCGCCGATGCGTGAAGGCAGGCAGAAGCCTCTGCGGCTGCTTCCGCGCCACCGCTTGTGTCAGTACTCTCACGCCAATGCAAGCAGCAAAGGTAGGCATGGGGGGTGGGGGGGCGGGGGGGCGGGAGGGGGCTTTTCTGGGTGGTGGAGGGTGGACAATGGGTGGCCCCGGGGGCGGGTGCGCGGGGAGCCGGGGGCACCCATTGCCCGCACCCATTGCCTGTAACCCAGCAGTTATGCCAGATCCCAACCCCTGTCCCCGGAGAGAACGGAGTGGCTTCCAGCCGCTCTGCTCTCCTTGGACTTGCGCTTGCTCCAGAGGTGGCACAGGTCCGAGGAGACCCATAGGGGCGCATGGCCCTTACCCAGGGGTAAGGGGGAAGAGCTTCCCCTTGCCCGTGGCTGAGCTGCTGCACCCAAAGAACCTGTGTTGGATGCAGCGCAAGCCTCCTGGCTTGCCTACTCCAGCACAGGTTTGGATTGCGCCTTAGGCAGTTTCATATTCTATCCCAGGAAATGGAAGTTCATACTTTCATGGCATGCATGCTTATGTTGGGTCACACCTCCCCCCCCCCCCCACTTCATTTCAGTAACTGGTTCTTCTTGATTTATGTACAACTTTAATATTTTGTCTCAGTACCTTGTTAGTCTCGAATGTAAAGTGGAGAAGGGAGTTGATGCCTCTTGCAGAGAGTTAATGGCTGAGAGCAAGCTAATTCCCCCCCCCCCATATTTGAATTCCTTTGGCACCATTAACTGCTTTGATGAGACAAGATCATTGTTAAGAGCAGAGGATTAAAATATAGTCACAATCCTTACAAATATTGTTACAGTTCCACTTTCTAAAGAGACATAGGAGAAATGAAAGAGAGCTAGAAAAGATCTGCTCCTTCCCAGGTTGCTGAAGGAGAAGGATGGACCATCCAGAGGAACCCCTTAGTTCTACCGCATCCCATGCCAGCAGCACTCCTCTGGAAAGTGGAATGCAGGCGCTGCAGTGTAGGCTTTTGCTGTGTGGTTCAAGGGCTTCTCATATTACCCAACAGTCGGGAAGATGTTATGCTCAGATATAGCAACTTCCTCACTACACTAAAAAGTGGGTCTTAGCTGCTTAAACCAGAATAAGTACATAAGTATAAGTGCCTTATTTATGCTGTGCTTGAAGCAGACATGCAGTTTTTGTTGCATGAAATGATAACTTAGTAGCAATTTACCAGGGACACTACTTGCTAAAATGTCTTCTGATTCTATCTCATTCCTATATGGGTTCGAAGAGTTACATCCCAATCCAGCGCAAATCCCTGCGCAGCAATGCAGCAGGGCCAGCACAGGCTGCCCTGTATCCTGCATGGGAATTTTGGCTACTGGTGCTCTCCTCAGAGGAAATTTGTCCCCTAGCCCAGGGTAAGCCCCAGCAGCTTCAATGGGGCAATCAGACCTGCATGAGCTCAATTACTGGTGCAAGTTCACATTGCCCCATGACAGTGGATCAGGCCTGGGGCGGGAAATAGGATACAATGTGTGCCTGTGCTGCTAATCAAGCCTTCCTTCCACTCACCCTGCCCCATCATCACCTCGCCCCCATTGCCATTTTCCCCTGCTGTTTACCTCCTCACTACCCTCCCTCCACGCTGTTCCACCTCTGCACCTCTGCACTGCTCAGCGCAGATCTTACATGGTGCATGCTAGTCCTTCTGATAGTGCATGCAGGCCAGCATGAGTTTTTTGCCAGCACCAGCTACTATGATGCCTTTGCAAAGTACTTTATGGCTCCTTTACTATGGCAAGCACCGGTGCAGCGCATGCTATGCTGCTATGTGCACACTCTCAAGGATTGGGCCATTAGCGCCCCATTTTGCAACCTGAGCGACCCACTTCCTGCTGCTGGGATTCAGCTCAACTGAACAGGTGCTGTCTCAGAGCAGGGTCTGTCTCACTTGTGGATAGTAAGTGCTGTGTTGCACGCTAGCAGTTATTCATGCTTGTTTGTAACTAGTCTTTTATAGAAGATTACACAGCAATGTCTGACATTTGTGCACAATGGAATGGTGATGCATGAATGCAACATTCATCATTTATTAAGGTTGGTGGTAACATGTTGACATCAATAGATGAATAGTCTGATTTCAGAAGACCATTTGATTTCATGGACAGCCAGTCACACTAGAGGCCCTGTGTGAACCCGTGAATGGTGTACCGTTCTTGTTGGACCAGGGAGAGCTGGTTTCAGTTCTCATTTCTTGGTGGACAGCCTCTCAATTGTTCTACTGTAAAATGAGAATTTATAACAGTGAATATTGTGAAAATGAACACATTGATTATAAAACCCTGTGCTCATTAAGTACTATATATCCTTGATAATAATTGCTGTTATTAGGGAGCTCCAAAAGATGAGCTTCTTGACTAGTATACTTGCCATTATAGCCTTGCTGTTCTTATAATATCATGTTACTATAGCCAGATATAGTATAAATCCAAAAGTAACAGCCATGCAATGCCTTTTAGTAGTGGTGTAGCTAATGAAAGTGTAGCCTGTTGCTGAGTGCAAAATGATGCCCTGAAAGTGATGTCACACCCAGACTTTTAAAAATTGAAAGATGGGGCAGTGGCATAGCTAAGGCATCTGCTACCCTGGGTCACAGAAGATTTTGTAGCCCCCCCTATAATAAAATTAAATTTAATTTCTTAAGTAAATAAATAAAAAGTTTTCTGGTTAATTGGTCATAACTTTTGATAGAATACAGATATTTCAGTGTGATATGTTTCACTGCATTCAACATTAATTACCTTTCCAATGATATATAACATGATGGTATTATTCATACATACCAAGATTTTCACAGTTTTGGCCACTAGTGCCAAGCTCAGCTTGTTGCCTCCCAAAGTTTGTTACACAGTATAATTGCCACCCCCTGCACCCCCTTAGCTACTCCACTGCATTTGAGTGGAACCAACAAAGATCATACAAGTCATGACCAGGCTTTCAAGTTTGTGACTATTGTTTTAAGTGACATTACATTAATCAAGGTATTGCATGACTGTTGGTTTTGGATTGTTCTGTAACAGGTACCAGTAATTTTCACCTAATATATTGGTTTAGACAAGGGCAACACAATCCAGAACTCTGCGTAATGCCATCTCAGAACTGCCACCTCTGTGCTACAGAAAGGTCCCAACCTTTACCGTGCTCCTCACTTGCTGTTGTCAGGCCCAGAAGTACAGGACTTCCGGATCTGATGACAGCACCTGAGGAACACAGTATGGAGGGAGATTATCTGCTTCTTGTTTGAGCAAGTGGGAAGCAGATCATTGTACCTTGCATCGGTGACTTGCATTGGTGGTGGGTTGGAAGGAATGGCATACTGGGGGTGAAGGCACCCTGAATCCACCTCCTTGGACCCCTTGCAATTTGCTACAGATGCAACCTGCATCAGCTGGTCTCATGGATGGGCCAACCCTGGGTTTAGAGAAGGAGTTGCAAACCAAGAAGTTCCTGGTTCAAATTCTTCCTCAGTTACAGACTCCAGATTCCATCTGCCATCTGTAACATGAGATAATACTGATCTACCTTGCAGGATTATTGTAAGGAATTATAAAAATTATTAAATTTTTTTGCATTTATATCCCATCCTTCCTCTAAGGAGTTTAGGAAAATATACATGAGTTCTCCACCCAACCACTCTCCAGTTTATATTTACAATAACCATGTGAAGTGGATTAGGTGTGCATGAAGTATACTAAATGCTTAGGAAGCATTGTATAAATCAGTGGTGTCCAAAGTTTTTGGCAGGAGGGCCTCATCATCTCTCTGACACTGTCAGGGGCCGGGGAAAAAAGAATTAATTTACATTTAAAATTTGAATAAATTTACATAAGTTTACATAAATTAATATACAAGAGGTGGAACTTATATGAATGAATGAAGGTCTTGCAATAGGTCAAGGTCTATAAAAGGCCTTGCAGAAAGCAAGGCTGGCCTTTTCTTTGCTGCCCCTACTGCCTCACAGACACGAAACAGCAAGCAGTGGAGGGAGCCCTCATCCCACAGCTAAAGCGAGAGGTCTGACAGTTGCTCTCATGCTGAGAGCAGTTGTGTCGGGCCAGTGCGGGCTCCAGCAAGTTTCTGGAGGGCCACAGGCTCATTGGAGGCTAGGGTCTCCCTGAGGGCCGCATTGGGAGTCTTCAAGGGCTGCAAGTGGCCCCAGCGTTGGGCTTTGGGCACCCCTGGTATAAATGATGATGATGATTACATAATGGAATTCCATGTACCAAGTGGATCTTGAATGCCTGCAGTCTTCTCCCAGTGAATTGTGTAATATAACAACAATTAGGAGTGATTCACATGTTATCCTTTTATTGAGACCATACACGTACAGGCACCTCTGTGTGTCTACCTTCAAATCCACATTGCAGTTTGTTGCCCGCTAATGTAACCCTAAAAAAAAATACATGATATTACCAGGTTTAATTATACAGTCTAGATATTAAGAGCTTTACCCCTTGCTGTTCTCCATCCTGCTCTCAAGCTGCTTTCCTTTCTCCTTTCATCTTATCCTCACCACATGAAACAAGCTAGGTGTTCTCTTCCTTTGGCTCAGGGCTGTGGGCACATGATTGCCCAAACTTAATTTAATCAGTTCAGAGAATCAAAAAACTACTAGAGGCCTTTTATCAGATCTACTGCTCATCCTCACTCAAAGCATAAAAAGCTGGAAAAATATTAATATTCATACACTGCAAGCACTTTGAGAGTATCTGTTTTAAAAGGCCACATGAAAGGAACACCTGTGTCTTAGGTGACTTTCTTACCATTCATTGGGGCAATATCACCCTGACAGTATTTTCAGTGTGATTCAGTTTCACAAATAGAGGAACTTTGTAGATGTAGATGTTTGCTGTTGGGCTATTACAGCTATTCGTCTGACTGGAAGCACACCATTAAATTAATGACATTTTAGTTAGTTTGGGATCATGTTGAATGGCTGCATTTTAACAAAAAAAACCTTTCAAAGAGATTATGTGACATGCTTCTCTTAGATCCATTTATGAATTTATGTATAAAGTCTGCTTCTTGAATTATGCTTCTCAGGATCACCACTTCAAATTTCAGTGGGAGGGCCCTGTCTAGCCACATTGCATATCAAATCAAAGCCTTAGGGCGCAATCCTAACCAACTTTCCAGCATTGACATAGCTGTACCAATGTGGCATGCACTGCATTCTGCAGTGAGGAGACAATCAAGGTAAGGGCATGTTTGTTACCTTAACTTGGGGCTGTGTTGCAGCTAAGTCAGTGCTGGAAAGTTGATTCAGATTGCGCCCTTAGTCAGTTGGATCTGGCCATGGTGCTCTGTGTCTTGGTGACAGAACGCTTCAATTTCTATAATGCACTCTATGTGGGGCTGCCTTTGAGGATGGTTCAGAGGTTGCAATTGGTGCAGAATGCGGCATCTCATACGGTTGCTGCTGGACCTCAGCAACTTGTCTGTGATTCTGCGCTCAGTTTAAGGTGCTAGTTTTGACCTTTAAAGTACTGTAGATACTTGCCTATTAAGGCAAAAAAATTCATGCCTTGAAATCCAGCGTGGATTGCTTCTTCATCTTATCTCCGGTTCACTAATGAGCTTGGGTGGTTTAAGGGTATCGCGGCAGCTATCAGGCCCAGAGGAGTTTCCTTCTGGCTTGCAGTGCCTCTTCGTTTGCTGCTGTGCTTCTTTGGCTGCTAGAGACTGCAGCCTGTACTTGCAGGCGTGACAAGAGCAAGTCATGGAGCCCAGAGCTCTGTGTTCTGCAAAAGAAACAGGCTGCAGCCTCGGCATGGAGTGCGGGACTGGGAGCACCACGTGGACAGGCTTGCCAAAGGAGAAAGTGAGGAGCTATGCATGGTAGCAGTGGCGGCTGCATTAGAAATGTCTCCAATTTGTGCTTTCAGCTTGGAAGGCAGGGTATGGCAATCCCTTTTCCTTCCACTCAGTGTTCCTCCTTTGTGCTTTTGTTCTGGTTATTTGCACTGTAAAGTTAAGATAAAGTCTATCTGCATTTTAAAGAGGTACATACCTACACTTTCCTGGGAGTAAGCCCCATTGACTATAATGGGACTTACTACTTAGTAGACATGCATAGGATTAGGCTCCAAGGGCTTTTGCACTGGTGTTGCTGTGATGTCTATAAAGAGATCTTCCCTCCCTCACACCTTCTTCCTGTTTTTGCACTGGTCTGTATGGAGATCTGCCTCCCCCCACTTCCATTTGTTGGTTCTGAGTGTGCAAGGGGTTTTGCACTGGTGTTGCTGTGATGTCTATATAGAGATCTTCCCTCCCCCACACCTTCTCCCTGTTTTTGCACTGGTCTGTATAGATATCTCTCCCCCCCCCCCACTTCCATGTACACAACTGTATTTCATGATCTTTAACTTTATTTTTAATTAATTAGATGGTACAGTTCTTAGATAACAATTACTGGGACATTTTTCAGGATCTGGCCTCCGGTAGAATCAGACAAAATTATAGTCAGACACCTCCCTAAGTTAAACCCCCGACTTATCTGAGGGTCATAGCATTTCCATGATTTTGGGCTCAAAATTTGCCCTCGTCTTATCTGTGAGATCGGTTTATGGGCGGGTGTCTGCGGTATGTAACCTGTAAAGTTAGATAAGGGAGTTGGGTTTTCCTTTCTCAGTTATTTGGCTATATCTTCTGATAGATTAGAGATATTTCAATGCAGTTTGCTTAATTGCTTTCTGCGTTAAATTACACATCAAATGATATATAGCATAATGACTTTATCCAAAAACTACCAAGATTTTCACAGTTTTGGCCAGTAGTGGTGTCACTCCACTGAGCGTGTCGCCCAGTGTGTTCTGCACCCCCCTAGTGCAACCACCACACACTGCTGTCACCCAGAGAGTTTTATGAATGATACTGTTTGCAGGCCTGTAGAAGAGCTAATTTGTATGCAGCTGAATCAGTGGCAGCCCAAAGGGATATGCATGCATGTGACAAGGGGGAGAGATTTGCAAGAGTTATCCATTGTGTTAAAACAAACAAGAACAGTACCATTAAAGTACTTATATGAAAGAATGGAGGATTTTTTCATTCAACCAGAGCCAATTTCAAAAGCTGATGAAGACAAAAATAGACAAAATAAAATATTAGAAATAAAGACAAGCTGATACTGGCCCCTGTGCACTAGACTAGATTGAGGCTGTAATCCTATGCACTCTTTCCTGGCAGTAAGCCCCACTAAACACAATGGGACTTACTTCTGAGTCAAGAAGTATAGGTTTGTGCTGTAAGGCTTCTAGCAAACTTTATATTCTGACTGTCCTGTAGAACTATTTGGGCACTAATGAATGCTTTAATAGGCAAGCAGAGTCCAATTTTAATGTAGCCTATGTATATGTAACTAACATATATGTAATTACCAGTCATATAGTCTGATATATGAGCCTGATATAGTCATGAGGAAATAAGCCTGATATAGTCATGAGGAAATAAGCGTCATATGTGACTAGTCCTGTTCATGGAAAAACCACTTGTAGTGGCATATTAATTTACGGGTTTATATATATTCCAAGTTTATATACTTCCAAGAAGAATGGAAGTGCACATCCATGTATCTGGATGCTGAAGACCACATTGTACTGGTTGCCTGTGCCTCAGTGGGTTCCCCCCTGCATTTAAGTATGTTATTTGGTTTACACACATCTATTGGAATGTCACTAAGAAGTGCAGAAAACATGTTTTTGGATCTCTCACTTTTGTTCCAGTGCATCTAGTCTGGGTACATACAGAATTACTATTCTGCAACCCCAGGGCTGCCTACCAGTTGGTAAAAAATAACGTGTGGCTTACAACCAAGAGGAAACTGTCTAAACAGGGATTTTCTTTCTTTACCAAATTAAAATAAATAATATGTTCAAACAAAATAAACATAAAAGCTGCTTAAAAGAACCAAAATAGACAATTCTTGCATTTCATGTAAAATATTATTATTATTAATGATATTTATATAGTGCTTTTCAATGAAAAGTTCTCAATATACACAATGTATAATGCTTGGTCGAAAATACAATCTGCTATGAGCTATAGGAGAAGGGCTACCCAATCCCTTAAAAAAAAGTGGTGCTCTTTTTATTTAACACATTGTTTTCTTTAAAAGACTGAAATTGTTGGGGGAAAAATGGATTCTGGAAAGAAAATGTAATGTGTCAGACGATAGATACTAAAACAGAATGGTACTAAAGTCAGAAAATATGTACTACAGAGTGCTTAAAGAGACCATTTAAAAATTATAATTAGAGACAGATCAGTGAACATAGATCATAGCAGGACATCAATTTCCTTTGTCCTTCCATACCTAGTTGCGTTAATTAACTCTCTCTTTGGCCTTCATCCTAATGTATAGTTATATTCATGATTTTAACAGGTTTTCTGTCATGTAGATCACAGTACTGTAGTAGGAGGAGAATTTTGCTTCTGCTTTCATACAAAGGTTCCCATAGATTCATTAGCACATTAGGTGAGTTGATACTCAAAACCAACTTTTTTGAGAAACTAATGTCTTTTTTGTGTAGTTTTAGGGAAATCCTTTTAGGATGTTATCCTCAATTTAGAAGTGAGGTAAAGTGAAGGAGTTGTTTTTAATTTTCAACTGATGTTTTATGCTAAATGAAAGTCTGCTTTGCAACTTCAAGTTAACCAAGATGATACTGGGTTTCTTGATACATGCTAGAGAACTCTGTGTAACTTGCAGTTTCTGCCCAACTTGCAAGACAACCTATGTATGACACTGAGGCTTGCACATTTTGCGTTTGATTAATAGTCTGTGTATGAAATTTCTGAGCTTAAGCTGAGCTTAAGCAATCAACTTTTTGTCTCAGACTGTTGCCTGTGTGATGGTATTGATATAACTTTGAGATTTGGGGTCACAATTGAAAGCATTCTTTACTGGGCCTTGTTTTTCCTATGATATTCTACAAAATGATGAGGGGAAAAGAACAGGAGAGTGTCACTGACAAGATAGATGGTCTCACAAAGACCATCTCTCTCTGTGTGTGCACGCATGTGCATATTTCAGAGCCCCTTGAGAAAAAGGGGAAGAATTTTGTGTGCAGTTTAAAATGATGCATTCATCCATTCATTAACTGAAAAGGACACTTGCAAAGTTTATTCTGAGAATACGAGTTGCCTCATTTCCAAGTTATTGCAGATACTGTTAATTCTCTCGATAGCTGCCAGGTTGAATGTTAAGTAAAAGCCTGGAGATTAACAACTAGGCAGCAATATCTCACTTGTATGTATCAGAAGTATCCATTATATGACTTGGAAGGGCCAGAGAACATAGTGGATAAGGTTTCCTAGATCTGAACTAGTGAAAAATCTTAGGGGATTTCGAATTTCTAGATCACATGCAGTTTTCCACTTAGAAATGATTATGGATATTCTAGTCTGGTTTTTCACATACCCAGCTGCATGTTGCTGCTCCCATTTAAAGTGGGAGACGCTCCATAGACACTCCCCTTATGATGTTGGCCAAACCATGATTAGCATGCTATCTAAGGGCAAATAAAGTTAAAGCCTCCTGTGACCATGGGCACAGCTGCCAGTTCAAATCCTTACTTTAGGTTGTCTTGACATAACTGGACTCGCACGATCCAGCAACCATACTTTGTTGATTGGGAATGCAACTACAATGAGCTCCAAGTCTGCATGCTGCCTGCTTCCCCCTCTCCTTTCATACTTAGCTTCAGTGTGGAGCTGTAATGCAGCAATCCTGGCTTGTTAAACTATGGCTCTGCATGTTGTCTGGATGAGGAAGCCATGGTTTACCTATGGTTTACAAAGCAGAATATGAAACTTTCAAACTAGTTTATAATATAAACCATAGTTAAACCTCTGCTGCCAAGTTCAAATAACCTACGGAGCTGAAGAACTTCTGGGTGCATGAGGAGTGAAGAGAAAAGAAAGTGGAAGTGTGCAGGTTTGTAGCTGACAACCCAAGTCATCTGAACAGGCCTTTGTGACTAAGTACATTGTTGTTGCTCTGAGGAGGGCACAAAGCATGAAGAAGTCCTCCTGCAAACGCTTGACAAGAGCATATCAGTCCTGAAGATATGCCTCTGTTGTCCCTTTACAGTGTGGCTGAGATTTCTGCCTATTTTTTCTAGTACATGCCCTGCTATCTTCTGCACACACAGGCTGCTTTGAGCAAGACATGTTTTGTCCATCCTGTCTTGGACAATTTTTCTTTGGCTGGTGTAGCTGTCGTAATCAGGCCTTGATAAGAACTGCTGCCAGACACAGCCAATCAGTCCCATGTTATCATCTGGAAATGATCAGAGCCCCTCAGGTTAGATTGAAGCCATTTTTATAGGATTGATTAGTTCCTTATTTCTGAGTTGTGCTGCCTTCCCCCCCTCTCCTGCTGCTCACTGTCCCTGCCTAATTCACTGGGGTTGTCTGTTTTACATTGTAAATAGCAAAACTTAGTTTGTTGTGTGAACCCAAAGCCTTGAGCATGCTTTGAAGTCTGCGGCTTTGTAATTCAACAGTCATCTGGATAGTGTCTGCTCTTTTGCCAGCTTTAATCAATGCACAATAATCAATTATCATATCAAAGTGTTCAGTGGCTTCTCCGTGATGTAGTACTGTAGCTGTTTGGCCTCATTTCCTGAGATGGCTCTAAGCCCTCTCACCCGTCTGCAGCAAACTTTGTGTTACCCAGTTTATTATTTAAAGATGTCAACTCTGTTTCTTTTCTTCCCCTTCATTTTTGAACACCAGCAGATATTGTTATGATCTAGTTTGATCTAAAGTGGGGATGTAATCATTAATGAACATATGAGTGAGGTAATCCTATTGAAACAACTACTTTTGAAAAAAAAACATAATTCATGCAACTTGTTCTTCTTCAAGTTTACTTGGAAGTAAGCTCTATTGACTTCAGTGGGTTTTGTTTCCAAGTGCATGGGCATTGGAGTACAACCTTATTATTATTATTATTATTATTATTATTATTATTATTATTATTATTATTATTATTATTATTAACAGTATTTATATACTGCTTTTCAACTAAAAGTTTCACAAAGCGGTTTACAGAGAAAAATCAAATAACTAAATGGCTCCCTGTCCCAAAAGGGCTCACAACCTAAAAAGATGCAAAAGAACACCTGCAGACAGCCACTAGAACAGACACTGCTGGGGTGAGGTGGGCCAGTTACTTTCCACCTGCTAAAAAAAGGAGCACCCACTTGAAAAAGTGCCTCTTACCAATTAGCAGGGGTTAATTGGGTAACCATAGAGCTCTTTCTGACATTACTGTGCTTAGGGCCCAATCCTATCCAACTTTCTAGCTCCGGTGTAGCCACAATGCACCCCTGTGGTAAGGGAACACATGCTCCCCTACCTTAAGGAAGCCCAAGTGACTTTCCTTCCACTACATGATGCAGCGCACACCCCATTGGCACAACTGGACCAGCACTGGAAAATTGGATTGGGCCCTTACTCAACTTGGGAGCAACTGTACTGTGGCTTTATTCTGCACCATCAGGTGCTCTGGCTTTCATAGGAGGAAGTCATGCTGCAGTTCTTCTACATACCAGCAACTTCCCTGCAGGGATTTGGAGAAATGGGAAAGAACATCAGCATGGAATCCTGCCATGTTACCCAAAGCTTCTAATGTTATCTCTGGAGTGCTGGGTAATGCTCCCACACTTGTGGGGAGGCTCCTATGCCTATGCCATGAAGAAAAAGGGAGAAACTCTCTCTCTCTCTCTCTCTCTCTCTCTCTCTCTCTCTCTCTCTCTGTGTGTGTGTGTGTGTGTGTGTGTGTGAGAGAGAGAGAGAGAGAGAGCATCCTAGAAAAAGATAATTTCCAAAACTGATATTGCAGCCATACAATTGATTTAGTAAAAGATTTATGTCTCACCTTTCTTTTGATTTAAGGTAACAGAAACAACTGTCATTGCTCAGCATTAATTTAAGGCACAGACACATTTCAGCGGAACTGTCAAAATAATATGGAAGCTGTACTGAATATTGCAATGCTCAATGAAACAAAGAAGCGCTCCAGAAAATGTCAAGCTTTAAAGTTACTTTACACTCTGTGAAGTATTTTTAAAAATGTTACAAGAACTGCACTTGGACAGAAGCCCAGGTTTGCCTTAACTCTTTTGTCATTGCCTGTCACTGTATCAAACCAAGGCGGTCTCTGTCCCAAACAATTTGTATGGAAAGGAACTTTCCAGGACTCTCTTGCCCAGAACTGCGGTTGACTCTGGAGACGTGGAAGTGGAGAGTTGTAGGAAGTGGGTATGTTGAGGTGTTCTCTCTCTCTGGGTTCTTTTGCCTAGGGGTGAAGAATCTTTTATTGAATGAGTGTGTCAGGGTCAGGTCCCAAGTGCTCGGGTTTCTGTGTCTGGAGGAAGTCACCTCTCCATCCAGACAGACTCTGAGATGAGTAGTGTTATCCAGGGCAAGCATAGGTCAAGTTCCAGACACAGCAGCCAAAGGTCAGAAGGGCCAGAAGAAGGCAGCATAATTCAAGGCAGGCAGGAGGTCAAGTTGCAAAGCCAGTGGCACAGGAGAGGGGAGCAGACTTTTAGCTTGATAGGACCCCCCTCTCAACAAAATAAGTTGCTCAGCCCGAAAGTCCGAGACACGAAGCTTGCCCTTGTTGGGCCTGGTGGAGCTGGGCTGTTCCATAGATCCACTGACTAAATGCCAGGGCTTCCATTACACTCCAGATGGTGCCCTTAAACTCAGTTCAGGTGGCAAAGCTTGTGGCAGGAGCATAGCTGTGGTTTTGCAAGAGGTAAGGCAGCAGAAGTTTGCCTGCTAAGGGTCCCAGTTGAAGATACACAGACCCCAAAGTGCAGGTGCCAGAGATGATGTCACGAGTTGGCCAGATCAGGCACTGGCCTATGGTGCACACTCATCAGGGAGCCATGTTCATCAGGGGGCCCACCGGTCCAGGCCAACCCTTGAACTTTTAGTACTGGTAGCATTGGTAACTCCCCATGCATCACGGGGCATGATCGGGGACCAATGCAAGATTTTGTTCAGGGTCCCAGTACCCTGTCACAAGCTGGGTGAGCCCTGCAATAATTTTGTTCAAAGGAAAATTGTTCGAAGTGCAGGTGTTCCAAGGTAGCCATACAATTCCAAGGTAACAGCTGTGCAAATACTTTATAAGGTTTGTCCAGGTACTTTCTTGGCAAAGTGTTTGGAAGCAATCTTGTGATTCAATAGCGAGGCTAGTGTGATCTGTTCTCATTCAAAGTGATGCAGGTCAGTTCCATGTAGAGCTGCATTTAAGTCACAACTGTCAAACCACCAGGGACAAAAATAAATCACATTATGCTTGCTTTGTTAGATCAATGTATTGAAACGCCTCATGTTGCTTCTTTAAACCAGATTTTCCTTATGTGAGTACAGCCATTGGGTTAGACAAGGAAAAATGGATTTTTAATCCGAAGAGGTTTGTTCTCTTGGAGCTTCACATAGCATTGAGAAAGCACTGCCGGGAGAGGATTCATTGTGCTCCATGATCTTTTCCCCTGCCAGGAGGCCTGTTACAGATGGTCTTCTGGAATGGATTACAAGAGAATTCAATTTCTTTTCTTAAAAAAAAAAAAAGTATAAAACAAAACGAGACCCAACATGTGAATAGGTCAGCCCTGTGACTTTACAATAAATCTGTTTGAGAAGAAACCGTGCTCCTCTCAATGACATCCTTGTGCACAAACAAATAAGACAATTATCTTGTTGCTAATTGATAATTCTATCTTTCACACATCTGCCTAAATATAGATGCTGCATGGGTCAGTTTTGATAAGTGTGTGAGGACAATCAACAAAGGGCAAACTGAAGTTGGTGGATGCCTGCAAGCTTTGTAGTTAACCAATTATTGGTAAGTAAACTCAGTTGTCCTCCTTCCACGATTGGATAGCCTCTCATTAAATCTGTAAAAAAGAGCTCCCTGTTTTAGGCCAAGCCAAGATCAAGACCTTGAAAAAAGATCCCTTACCAGTCTTCCATATTATCTGTGTGATGGCCTTATATTGAAGATAATCCCATTGATTGCAGTGCATCTTAGGCCGCAATTTCCATCAGTCCTCACCTAGGAGCAAGGCTGTCCCTAATATGTGTGTGTGGGGGGGGCGGGGGGGTGGACATGTTTTGGGTGCCTGAAGAAGGTCCCAATTTTCCTCCACCTCTTTTTTAAAGCACATGCATGTGAGCCTTAACCCTTCCTTACCACCTCCTCTTGTTTCCTCCTGTATTGCCTTGGCTACTTCTTCTAAACCAATGGGCATAGAAGTGTGCTGGGTATAGAAGAAGATTCTGGTTCTAGCATTCATCTGACCAGGGTGGTGGATAAGGAAGAAGGAGGTGGCAACAAGGGTTGGAATGTGAATCATGTTGGAACAGTATTACAGTGATCTCCGTACCAGCTTCTCTAGCACTGCTGCTGCAATTGCCATAGCAGGCCTGGAAGATTTTCCAGGCTGATAAGCAGCCGCTGCTGAACCAAGTAGAGCCTCCTAGGGTGAACATTTATTGAATTCTAGGAATGGCTCTTCCTAGGCATAAGTTCTATGATAGCCAGCAGGATCTACTTGCTAGTAGACATGCATTGAATTGGAATATCAGTTATGTAAGTACTGTATAGTTAGATCAGAGCCCAACATCAAAATCCTATCAACACCACCAGAACTAGCATTTTGGCGGCAGAATGGCTTTCAGCTATCGTGAAAGGTGCTCCAGAAGTGCGTGGAGCCACAAGCTTCCAGACCACGATTGAAGAGACTGTGGAGGTCCAGCACATGATGGCAGGAAGAGGAATGTCTGCCGACAATGTGAGTCAGCGGTGAAGATGGAATTGGGTGGAGGGGAGGGCAGGGGATGTGTGTGGCTGTGGGTTTCTGAGGGTTTAGGTCAGTGTTCAATTGTTTAAACAATGTCAGGATGTGTTGGAGATGGGAGGGGGTGGCTCTAAGCCCTCTCACCTGTCTGCAGCAAACTTTGTGTTACCCAGTTTATTATTTAAAGATGTCAACTCTGTTTCTTTTCTTCCCCTTCATTTTTGAACACCAGCAGATATTGTTATGATCTAGTTTGATCTAAAATGGGGAGTTAACAGAGCAGGCAGGAGGATCTGCTGCTAGCAGCCCCTGCTCCTGACTAGCTAATGCTGCCAACCCAAATAGGGGGAACCGGGTGACGCAACCCTCCCTTCTTGTGGGGGAACTAGTCTGAGGGTAGGAGAAGAAATTGGGAAAGGTAGGGTGATGGGATGTGATAGACGGTTTGGCACAATGAGAGGATGCGGGGACAAAGGAGCGAATAAGCAGCCCATCCTGGGGCATTCCGTGTATAAATGCTTTTATGCGAATGCCCGAAGTCTACGAGCAAAGGTGAAAATATTGACATAGTGGGCATAACGGAAACCTGGTGGAATGCGGAGAATCAGTGGGATACTGCAATCCCGGGCTATAAACTCTCCAGGAGGGACAGGCAGGGGCGTGTTGGAGGTGGGGTGGCCCTTTATGTTAAGGAAGGGATAGAATCCAGCAAAGTAGAGATTGAAGGTGGGTCCGACTCCACTGTAGAATCTCTGTGGGTTAAATTACCAGGCTTGTGCAGCAATGTAATACTGGGGGCGTGCTATCGTCCTCCAGACCAGAAATCTGATGGGGACCTTGAAATGAGGAAACAGATCAGGGAGGTGACAAGGAGGGACAGGGTTGTAATCATGGGGGACTTCAATTATCCTCATATTGACTGGGTCAATTTGTGTTCTGGTCACGATAAGGAAACCGGATTTCTTGACGTGCTAAATGACTGTGGCTTAGATCAGCTAGTCACGGAGCCCACCAGAGGACAGGTGACTCTGGATTTAATTTTGTGCGGTACACAGGACCTGGTTAGAGATGTAAACGTTACTGAGCCATTGGGGAACAGTGATCATGCTGCGATCCGTTTTGATGTGCACGTTGGGGGAAGAATACCAGGCAAATCTCTAACAAAAACCCTTGACTTCCGACGGGCGGACTTCCCTCAAATGAGGAGGCTGGTTAGAATGAGGTTGAAAGCGAGGGTAAAAAGAGTCCAATCTCTCCAGAGTGCATGGAGGCTGCTTAAAACAACAGTAATAGAGGCCCAGCAGAGGTGTATACCGCAAAGAAAGAAGGGTTCCACTAAATCCAGGAGGGTGCCCGCATGGCTAACCAGCCAAGTTAGAGAGGCTGTGAAGGGCAAGGAAGCTTCCTTCCGTAAATGGAAGTCTTGCCCTAATGAGGAGAATAAAAAGGAACATAAACTGTGGCAAAAGAAATGTAAGAAGGTGATATGGGAGGCCAAGCAAGACTATGAGGAACGCATGGCCGGCAACATTAAGGGGAATAATAAAAGCTTCTTCAAATATGTTAGAAGCAGGAAACCCGCCAGAGAAGCAGTTGGCCCTCTGGATGGTGAGGGAGGGAAAGGGGAGATAAAAGGAGACTTAGAGATGGCAGAGAAATTAAATGAGTTCTTTGCATCTGTCTTCACGGCAGAAGACCTCGGGCAGATACCGCTGCCCGAACGGCCCCTCCTAACCGAGGAGTTAAGTCAGATAGAGGTTAAAAGAGAAGATGTTTCAGACCTCATTGATAAATTAAAGATCAATAAGTCACTGGGCCCTGATGGCATCCACCCAAGGGTTATTAAGGAATTGAAGAATGAAGTTGCAGATCTCTTGACTAAGGTATGCAACTTGTCCCTCAAAACGGCCATGGTGCCAGAAGATTGGAGGATAGCAAATGTCACGCCGATCTTTAAAAAGGGAAAGAGGGGGGACCCGGGAAACTATAGGCCGGTCAGCCTAACATCCATACCGGGTAAGATGGTGGAATGCCTCATCAAAGATAGGATCTCAAAACACATAGACGAACAGGCCTTGCTGAGGGAGAGTCAGCATGGCTTCTGTAAGGGTAAGTCTTGCCTCACGAACTTTATAGAATTCTTTGAAAAGGTCAACAGGCATGTGGATGCGGGAGAACCCGTGGACATTATATATCTGGACTTTCAGAAGGCGTTTGACACGGTCCCTCACCAAAGGCTACTGAAAAAACTCCACAGTCAGGGAATTAGAGGACAGGTCCTCTTGTGGATTGAGAACTGGTTGGAGGCCAGGAAGCAGAGAGTGGGTGTCAATGGGCAATTTTCACAATGGAGAGAGGTGAAAAGCGGTGTGCCCCAAGGATCTGTCCTGGGACCGGTGCTTTTCAACCTCTTCATAAATGACCTGGAGACAGGGTTGAGCAGTGAAGTGGCTAAGTTTGCAGACGACACCAAACTTTTCCGAGTGGTAAAGACCAGAAGTGATTGTGAGGAGCTCCAGAAGGATCTCTCCAGACTGGCAGAATGGGCAGCAAAATGGCAGATGCGCTTCAATGTCAGTAAGTGTAAAGTCATGCACATTGGGGCAAAAAATCAAAACTTTAGATATAGGCTGATGGGTTCTGAGCTGTCTGTGACAGATCAGGAGAGAGATCTTGGGGTGGTGGTGGACAGGTCGATGAAAGTGTCGACCCAATGTGCGGCGGCAGTGAAGAAGGCCAATTCTATGCTTGGGATCATTAGGAAGGGTATTGAGAACAAAACGGCTAGTATTATAATGCTGTTGTACAAATCGATGGTAAGGCCACACCTGGAGTATTGTGTCCAGTTCTGGTCGCCGCATCTCAAAAAAGACATAGTGGAAATGGAAAAGGTGCAAAAGAGAGCGACTAAGATGATTACGGGGCACCTTCCTTATGAGGAAAGGCTACGGCGTTTGGGCCTCTTCAGCCTAGAAAAGAGACGCTTGAGGGGGGACATGATTGAGACATACAAAATTATGCAGGGGATGGACAGAGTGGATAGGGAGATGCTCTTTACACTCTCACATAATACCAGAACCAGGGGACATCCACTAAAATTGAGTGTTGGGCGGGTTAGGACAGACAAAAGAAAATATTTCTTTACTCAGCGTGTGGTCGGTCTGTGGAACTCCTTGCCACAGGATGTGGTGCTGGCGTCTAGCCTAGACGCCTTTAAAAGGGGATTGGACGAGTTTCTGGAGGAAAAATCCATTATGGGGTACAAGCCATGATGTGTATGCGCAACCTCCTGATTTTAGGAATGGGTTAAGTCAGAATGCCAGATGCAAGGGAGGGCACCAGGATGAGGTCTCTTGTTATCTGGTGTGCTCCCTGGGGCATTTGGTGGGCCGCTGTGAGATACAGGAAGCTGGACTAGATGGGTCTATGGCCTGATTCAGTGGGGCTGTTCTTATGTTCTTATGTTCACTGGTGCTGCTGTAATGCAGTCCGAAGGTAAGGGAACAAATGTTTCCTTAAGGAGGCCTCTGTGACTGTCCCTCCACTTCAGGTTGCAGTGCATGCCCCATTGGCACGGCTGCACTGGCACTGGAAAATTGGATAGGATTGGGCCCTTAATTGTCAACAAACTGATGGTGAGCCCTGAAAATTTTACCATCTTCTCGGTGTGCCTTGAGATGGAAAAGGTTGAAAATCACTAGGATAGATTGTGGAATTCCAAAGATGGGAATGGGTAAAATATTCCAACAATTTGCATGATCATTTACTATAAACAGATGAAAAAAAATTTTTTGAGGCAACATTTAAGGCAGGGATGTCCAAACTTTTTGGCAAGAGGGCCACATCATCTCTCTGTCACTGTGTTGGGGGCTGGGAAAAAAATTTACATTTCAAATTTGAATAAGTTTACATAAATGAATATATTAGAGATGGAACTTATATGAATGAATGAAGGTCTTGCAATAGCTCAAGGCCTATAAAAGGCCTTGCACAAAGCAAGGCCGGCCTTTCTTTCGCTGCAGCTGCTGCATCACACATGTGAAACAGCAAGCAGTGGAGGGAGCCCACAGCTCATGCAAGAGGTTGAACAGTCACCCTCACACTGAGAGCAGTTGTGTCAGGCCAGCATAGGCTCCAGCAAGCACCTCGAGAGCCAGAAGCTCATTGAAGGCTGGGAGCTCCCCACGGTCCGGATTGGGAGTCCCTAAGGGCTGCAAGTAGCCCTGGGCTGGGGTTTGGGCACCCCTTATCTAAGGGTAGGAAAACGGTAGCAGGAGAATGTAAAGGATGCTGGAATAGATAAACAAGAGGTAAAGAGGAAACTCAAAATATTCACTCTGGAGGTTAAGAAATTGGTTGTAAAAACTCACTTGCACTCACTGTGATGCAGCAATAGAAAGCCTTGGTCTAGAGGGTTGAGCCTCCATTTGCCTGAATATAACATCCGAAGGTCGCCAGTTTGAGGCCACCAGTTTGAGGCCATTCATTCTTGTGAATGGCGAGACCTTGAAGCAGCTGACAAACCCAGCTGAGTTATTCCACCTGCTCTTGGAGAGATGAAGGAGCTGCTTGTCAGCCTGCGTGGGAGGAATCTGGAAGCCAGAAAGTGATAAGAGACCATAAAAGATCCATCTGAAATGTTGTGCATTTCTTGAAAGATAGAACCTTTCTTTAATTGTAAAAATCCCTACAGGGATTTAGAACAGCCTGCCTATGTAAACCGCCTTGAATTAAAGTCTGAGGAGAAATCTCACGACCCAGACAGGCGGTATATAAATGCCATCATCGCCATCATCATCATCATCATTATGATGATGATGATGATGATGATGATGATGATGATGATGATGTGCTTGCTAGCCTACCAGGTTACAAACAGTGGAAGGGGAGGAGTTAACTAGTAACTTCTTAGGATCCTTGAGACGGGCTTCTGCAGTATTCTGATGAATATTTTTAAATTTAAAGATGTGTCTGATAACACCTGCCCCTGTTTGCTATCAGATATTGGCTGTTTTATCTTAACTTTTTAAAACTGCATTAAATTTTTCCAAGGAAAGCTATTGTCTTCATTGGATTGCTGTTTCTCAAAGCTACGTAATGTTTCTTAATTCTGTATATTGCTTCTCTGTTTGTTCCATATACCTCTCCCTGCTTGGCTGAATTTACTTATTCAAAGGAGGAAAAAATGACAAAGTGCCCTTTGAAGTCCTAGTCAGCCTCAGCCCCTCAATTTCCTGTGAAGTATTCCTGCTGTGCAAGTGAAGCTGAAACCTGGGCATGAGCTGACAAGATGCCATTGCAAACATGACATGTCTTAAAAAAATTAACACGGAAAATGGAACTGAAAACACCAAGATTGTTTCTCAAGGTGTGGAATGTTCAGATTCAGGGCATTAAATATTTCACTGTATGGTTTTCCCCAGGAGTCCTTCTTTGAAGTCTGTGAACGCAGCAAAAAGCCAAGATCCGTGCTCTCTCCTGGATCTGAAAGGCAGTGTCCATCTTCATGAGTGCCAGATGACCACGGCAGTTTGAATCAAGGTTGATAGCAGATTTGACATTGTTTGCTGCTCATTTCTTTAGAACTGCAAAATTGATAGCATAAGGTCAGTTCAGGGGTACAATTTTGGGTTTCAATGTGAGGGAGGAACCAGTTTCAAGTGCAAGGTCCACAGGCCCATTCTGGGATATGATCAATTTCTAATGTGAAAAAGCATTTGTTTTAGTTGTTTTCTTTTTTTTTATGATCTGTGTAAGGGCCAGTTTAGATGACACTTTTAAAATCCGAAGAAATACTTTGTGTTTAACGACATGCATGCTCATGATGTGCTCTCATCCTGCTCCCCCATATCCAGGCAACTTTCTTTAATCAAGGAGGGGCAGTTTGTCCAAACCACTGCTGTATCTGCACTGCACATACAGATGGACAGTTTGGACAAACTCCCCCATAAAGACAACCCAAACCAGGCTGGGGGGGGGGGGGTTGGAGCCAAGATGCATGCATGTTGTCAGTGCACACATCCTAAAACGTATGTGCCCAGTTCTGACAGTAAAGTATCATCTGAATTGTCTCACCGTCACAATATTATCAATGTAGGTCAAGCCTTCACTGTGAAGTTGAAGAATTTGTGCCTTTGGAATATACAATATATCTAATGCATGGACAATATATATGGATTATATAGTCATTTAGGGCACAATCCTAACCAAGTCTACTCAGAAGTAAGTCTTATTTTGTTCAATGGGGCTTACGCTCAAGAAAGTGTGGTTAGGATTGCAGTGTATAGAACACAAAGAGCAGTGGAGATACATGGTGTCCTCGTAGTTATCTGTTTATTCACAGGTTGTGCTGGCCTTTGAAAGGATGAAGGCCATTTCTCATGAAAAGGCTGCTATGTAGAGGCTACATGGAATTGTAGCTGTGTAGTGGCTACACGAGCATGTATGGACCGAATCAACCCTCATGGTATGATTTTCATCTGCGCTTCAATAAAGTCGATAAAGTGCAGTGGTGAAGCAGAAACAGATGACAGGTTGGGGGCTAATCACTGAGGGAATCACTCATGAAAGATCTGCTTGTGAAAGAGATGTGCGACCTCTGCATGACTTCTATTCACTTAGAAGTGGTCTCTTAGTCAAGACCATGAGCTTTTGAAGTTAAAGGCAGTAGTTGGACAATAAAAATAAGAATGTTTAGAAGGGATTAGAGCCTAATGCACACTGTGAAGATTTGGTTTCTGTATGAATTACACTTGTGAATATTGCAGAGCTTCTACACAATGTGCATGCTATATGTGGACTTATTTTCAGCATCACAAGTCAATTATTTTTGGTGATGTTCATTCTTTCCTTTTGTTATAGTCTGTGAACTTAAAACTTTGTTAATGATGGTGGGCAGAGAAATGTTAGATGCAAAATCCTGAGACAGTCTTGCTCTTGGAGCAAAAGTAGCTCCTGCACTTTTTCATTAATCATCAAAAGAAAATTGTTGACGTGTGAGGCATCCATTTGCCATTTAGTCATTGCTCTTCTCCAGACTCCCTCGACGCTCTGTTCCTATTCTATAGGTAATCAGGTTGTAACTCCAGAGTCAATCTGAGGTCATTGTTCACTTGGTTCAAATATATTCTTATTGGCAAGCTCTTTTCTTTTTTATTCAGGCCCAAGTATCATGTTGTACATACAGCTGTTTTGTATTTTATGTTCTCATATAAATGTTATGCCTCAATTATTATAGAAAACTGGATGTTGGTTTTATTATTGTTATTTTTATTATAAGAGATTGTTACTTGTACTTTTTTCTGATACAATCTTGGTATATTAATTTAAAAACCGACTGTTTTCTGTGTCATTTCTTTGTAGTTCAAATGCAAATTTTCTTTTCCAAAAGTAAGGGAAAAAAAGTAATTGAAGGCTGCATTCTGATACACCTGATTTGGATGGTGAAACTTCTGTGGAATCATCAAGTCTTGTTCAAATACATTGTCTTGTCACCTAGACCAAGTTCAGGGTAAAGCTTTTTTTCCACTTTTGAAGCCAACACTATACAATGCCAATTGTCTGGAAAGGGTGATGTCACAAACCACTACCCAGCTTGTCTTTGGAACACTTTTTTAATGTTTTAAAAACTGAGTCTGCTTTAAAAAAAAAAAAAAAAGTAGGTTGACAGTACATTTAATTGAATAAATGTCCATGCAGTACAATTATTCAAATGTATATTTGAATAAATGTACTACATATTCAAACGTAGTACGTTTTTTAAAAAGTTGAACACCTCTCCTGAAGTATGGGGACGGTGTGCAAGACCAATTGCTGAGTCAGCGTTTCATCTGCTGACCTATATATCCATCAAACATGTTGTAAAAGGGAGAGGAAATGTAACCTTGCAGAAGGAAAAAAAAATGCAAGGAGTTCTGATTGTATGCACCCAAATATTCCCCCCTGCCTGCTTGAGGCAATTCTGCTTTGAACATTACTAGGGTAAAAAGACTTGACATTTTTGAACAGGTCAAGTAGTCCCTTGCAAAATAGTCTTCCAGATGAATGCTTCAGGATGAGCAAGCATGGCATACATAGTAAAGAAACGATCTTGTATTCAGTGAAGTTGCTTAAAAATGTTCTGGAACTTTTAAATGTTCTTACAGCCCAATTTTATTTGGATGCTGTACTGATGTTGCACAGACACTGGCATGATGTCCATCATACTCTAAGTCTGTCCTGGCAACCCCACACCAGCACAGCTGTCCCAGTAATGTTGGTGTAGCCCTCCCAGAAATGGCTGCACAGCTGTTCCCAGCAAAGCTGACAGCATCCGTGGGTGACAGCTCCTCCCCCATAGAGCAAAGCCTGGCATAGGCACATCAGCAGCATTATGTCAGCCTAATGTCTGCCCAATGTTGGTATGTCCAAAGAGCCAATCATTGTAGCCACCCAGTCCCAACACCAGTAGCCAGAGAAGCACCACTACTGCGAATGGAGCAGGGGGTGGGGACAGGTGCAGGGCTGATGAGTGGCCAACAGTGGGGGACCAACTTACCCTAGTGGCATCGCTAGGGGGCACGGTGTGTGTTGACAGCACTGGGTGATGCACTCGGTGAGGGGGGTGACACCACTACTAGCCAGAATTGTGAAATCTTGGTATTTTCAAATAATACCATCATGTTATATATCAACAGTCTCCAAACTGGAGACCACTGTGTGCTAGGAAAGGCATCCCCAGCAGAAATGGCGCTTACCATTCCGCCGGGGCGCCCCCTTTCCCTGCTGCCAAGTCTCTGCTATCGCAGTCCAGCAATTTTTTTTCCAACATGCCACCGACAGCCAGTGGCTCCTGGACCTGTACCAGTCTGCAGATCACTGTTTGGAGTACTTGTATAGATAGCATAGCAGTAATGTGAAGGACAGTACAATCCTAACTTGCACTGGAACAGTCAAGCCAGCTGGCCCGCACTGTATCCAGCGCGGGTTTTGAGCTGCAAGTGGCTTGGCCTGGGGCAAGGGGAAATTTCCCTTACCCTGGGAAGAGCTGCTGCAGGCCCAATGGGTCTATTTGGATCTGTGCCATCCAAAGAGGTGGCGCAGATCTGAGCAGCCTGGAGCCACACTGCGCTGCCTGGGAATAGGATCAGGATCTGGCACTTGTGGCTGTGGCTTCACCTCCCACTCTCCCGCTGCCTACCTGCCACCCGCCTTTTCCCTGCCCTGAAATGTCTCCTCCCTGCCCTCCCCACACACCCCTGACCCCTGCACTGGCCAATCTCAGTCGGCAGGAACTTACCCTTCATTGGCACAGTGAAGGTTGGATGCGGCCTCCGCTGGTCAGTGAGTGTCTTTGCGCCTGCCCAGCAGACTCCTAAAGAGATGCAAACATACTTTATGGCACATTTATGACCCTCCCAGGCCGACGCAAGGGACTTGCATCAGCCAAGCACTCTTGTTTGGATTGCGCTCTTAGTGGTTTAAATATTTAGATTTATTAACTGTTGCACAGTGATGTTCTTGAGAAATTTGGCCACCATTGCAATCGTCAGTGCGGTTAGTCTACTGTTCCTCTAGGTGCAAGAGAGAGCCTGGATTTGCAATGTATTTAATAAACATTTTGAAAAGAGCTGCAATATTTAAAAGAAAGTAGATTAATGTGCTTCACCACAGCAAGCGAAGCAAAGCGCCTCAGCTCACTTCACACCGAATATTTAAAAGGCTGTTGCATTGTTGTTTCATTGCGGTCGCTGTTCAGCAACACAGTAGCTTGCCAATGTTTTATTATTTGCCAATAAATTGCATGGCACATCTGGCTCAGTGTTGCAAACTTAGGGGGGTTTGGGGTGCTCAGAGTTCTTGGCTCTCGAACCCTAAAGCCCTCAAGGCCCCCCCCCCCGTTCATTAGTACTGCCACTACCCTGTATGTGCTAGTGCCTCAGTCCAGGGACATTGAGACCCTCTAGGCTTAATTCTATCCCTTGCAGGCACTGAGTGCTTTCTCCAATTAAAGCTTCAGTCCTCAAGTTACTAGACCTCAATGAGCACGTGGTAGCTTGCTGAATGGCTAGGCAGGATTCTGAACCTTTGTCCCCAACAATGAAACAACTTGGTAGAAGAGATTTTAGTACATAAGGTTACATAAAGTTACAGTAAGGCAACAAATGCTAGAGGCATAAACATCTAGGAAACATACCAGCAATAAAATAATAAAGCTAGCTGGCTATCTCTATTAATCCCTATCTCTCACCTGGATCAGTTACTCTTGTAGATCTTTTAGCTCCAGGCTACCTGTGAGGCCAGATGCCCATGGTGGACAATAGAGCTCACAGCATGCAGGATATTGCACCCAAAAACTCTGCCCAAGAAGAACTCGACACACCCCTTGGGGCACTCATTAGTACACTTCTTAGGCTAATAGTACTGAGGTGACTTCATACTTATTTAGACTGTCCAATCAGAAATTTTTGAGGACAGAACCTTCCCAGAGTTGGCTTGGTTGCCAGCCCTCCTAGTTCTTACCGTTCCCAACTGGAGATCCATAGCCGCATTCCATTCTAGCGCCCCTCAGTCTACTGAGGTGTTAAACATTCCAGTGGGTTGTAATTCTTGTTGTCTGTCCTTTCTGACCAGCAAAGGAGAGACAACAATCTTTTTGTTTGTTTACTCACATTCTTGCAGCTAGGAACTGCTAGCCACTTCTCCATTACTGACTTAGTTTGGTTCAGGCTTCACATGCTAACCAAGGCCTAACATGTACATATCCATGACACTCAGAAAGGAGCTCAATACTTAACATTGATTGTAAGTTTCCATGTCTCTTGGATTTCAACAGTTGGGCTGCAGCACAATCAGGGAGGGGAGGACAGAAATTCAACTTCAGGGGATTCTTTGGCAGCCTGCTGGCAGGAATAGAACTTAAAGAAGAATGTCAAGCCAAATGACAAGCCACATATAATGCATCCCAATGATAATGCATGTCCCTCCTAGCTTTCTGACTTGATACATACTTTAAGACAATTGGGATATTGAAATACCAAATGACCACCTGACAATTGGCCTTTCTCCTTTCTTGCTTATCCTCACCTGTAAATAGTCCAGAGAGGCTCATTTATGTTCACTTTAATGTCACTTAACAGCCAACCATTTGGTTGCATGTTAAGAATAGTTGCTTTCCATATTTATTCCTTGTTCCCTCAAAGGCAAATCAAGGTGGAATCTGTGTAGATAAAAATGGGAGTTTATAAAGTTAAGAGTTTTCAGGTTTGGCTTAACTCATTGTTACCAGGCTCACAGATGTACACATTTGGTCCCTGTTGCATATATGCAATGTTGGGCAGAGATGCCAGGCAGCCCAGTCTTGAGCTGCCCAGTGCACGGGGCTGCAGCGGTGCAAAAAATGGCTGCCTCTGCATCCAGCACACCCCAGGTAGCTGCCACCTCCTCCTCTGGAGAAGGGGATTTTTGTCCCCTTCCCCCGGGTAAAGTGAGTAGCTCTGCAATGGGGCTACTCAATTCTACGACAACCCGGGGGTTGGCATAGAAATTAGACCCTCCATGTTGGGCAGATGGCCTAATGGAGGCTCAGGATCCGGTGGAGCAAAGCACCACCGGTCCCGCCTCCTTCCTGTCCTGCTCCCTCCTCAGGCACACCTCCTCCCTGCTCACTTCCCGCCCTCTGCCTGCCTTCCCCTGCCCCAGAATGCCTCCTCCCTGCCTCCCCCCATGCCCCATGCCTCCACGGCCTGGTGGTCTGGGCTAGCACTGGCACTCCACCGGTGCTAGGACCTGCAGACGTGCTGTGCTGTACGATTGCAACAGTGCGCGCTGGCAATGAGCTGGTGCACACTCTTTAGGATTGGGCCCTTAATCTCACCCTCTTTGTTTTTCTGCAGCTGCTGTGTTTGGTTATTCCTTTAACTATGATTCTGTGATTCTTGCCCTGTGGAATCTTTTTACAGTTAAGTAGTTATCTCATGACATGGAAGTAACCAAGACTGCCAAAGTAATAAACCACAATCTAATTCTATTCACCCCATGCAAAATAAGAAACATCTCGAATGACACACAAAAAAATCATAGGCAGTTCAACTTTAATTTCAGTTGCAATGTTACAATTGTTGGTATAGGCCCAAGTTTATTTGTTAGGTGGTTTTGCATTGGTAGAGTGTTCATTTGTGGGTTGTTTGCTGCTTTTTGATGGTTGAATTTGACGGATGTTTTTGATCTCGCCTTTATTGTAGTTTATTCTTCTGTGCATGAGTCATCTTGGGTGCCTTCCATCGGAGAAGAGAAAGGTGGGCTATAAATACTTGTAAGAAAGAAGGAAAGACAGAGAGAATTCAAATCACTTTACAGAACAGTAAGCTGTTTCTTGGAGTTAAAATGTGTCCTACCTTTCAAAAAAATCTGTCAGTGCTCAGATAAGGGTCAGTACATATAACCATGTTGCTTGTGGCCACTTGGAGGTAGCTGCCTGGCTTCTGGCACAAACAAGATAGTACAATTTGTGTGGTGCAGCAAATGCCTCCATGTGCGGTGGGGGCAGCATGCAAAATCAGTTTGTAAGTAACGGCAAGCACCTCAGATAAAACAAGCAGGAACTGGTAGCATCCCAAAGGTAAATCTCCAAAACAGGATACTCTTTGTTCATCAGCCTGAGTCTTTCCATGTTGGTCTTTCCATGTTGGGTCCCTTCGGAGAGAAAAGCAGGGTAGATATATTGTAAGTAAATAAATAAATATTCTCCATATGCTTAGAAGGCAAAGACTAGCCAATGAGCACAAAAATTTAGATCTCTGACTTCAAGCAAAATTGGGTTTAACCACTGTTCTAAGTGGTGAATATCTTTTCTCCTCATCTTACAGATGAATCTGGTTGCAAAACTAATTGCATGCTGTCCAATTTTCTCCATTAAGAGGATCAAAGGAATTGTTGCCTTCACTGGGAAATCTCAAGGATGAATCATGGCAGCTAGTCAAATGAACTGTAGCCCTCCAGAATGATCAGCAGTAATTACAGACTGGGTCAGACTTTGTGAAGTGGCAGTTTAATATAACCACCACCAGTACCAAACAGGATTCTGCTTCTTTCAACTTCATGCAAAATCATGCCTAAGACCACATCCTAGTGACTAGCAATGCTGTCCATTCATTATATAATTTGCTCCTTTCAGAGAAAATAAGTATAAAAGGACCAGGGGGACCAATGTGATGTTATCCCCATTCTGTCTACAAGAGGACAGAAAAGGTTGGACCGCTGGTCTAATATAAACTTTTGGAATATTTACATGGAAAGAAAACCTTATTTCACCTTAAAATAAGAGCATCTTCAGTTTCTCCTTTCATTTATTTGCCTGCTTCATGTATGGATCCGTTCCAGGGAGGCAGCAGAACTCTTGAATTAATGGACTGGAGAAGGGCTCCCTAGTAAGGTGCCTGCTGAGTGCCAGGAAGGCATTTCAGGGCAGGGGGAAGGTGGGGAGGGGCTGAAACTTGGTGGGGGAGAGCAGGCTGGAAGGTGGTTAGGCAGGGAGCAGGGATGGCGGCAGAGGCTGCCACTGGATCCTATCCCTCCTCTCATGCCTGAAAGTCTGACATGGGCTACTCGAATCTACACCAGCGATATCGCCGGTGCAGATCTGAGTAGTCCCGCAGGGGCACTACACAGGCTAAGGGAACCAATGTTTCCTTACCCTGAGGAGACTTCTGGCTGCTGCTCTGGCCCCGCAAGATACAGGGGAGCATAGGATTGGGCCCCTAGGTTAGCTGCTGCAACGTGTTCTTTTTGGGGCTGTTTTTCAAAAGTGTCCAAGAACTACAGCTGATGCAGAAAGCTTTGGTACTGATAGGAGCATATGATATGAAGTATGTTTGGGAGTAGGATATTGAAAGGAATGCCTGCTTCCACATGTTCCTGCCCATCTGTTGTGATCTCTGGGTGAGTTTTGGATCTGCATCTTAGCACCATCTGTGGTGCAGTTGCTGTGAATCCAAGACAGGACTGTCTTCCTTACAGGACCCAGTTTCTGAAACTCCCTCCCTTGGGAGACTTGTTGAGCCACATCCTGGGTAAGATACTGAAGGCCTTTTTCTTTGAATGAACCTTCAGTGTTGGTTTGACAATCCATTTGCCTTTGGGTTTACTAACTGTTGGGGTGCTGCCAAAAAGGGTCCTAAGCGAGGGTGAACGTTGGCCTTTGAGGCAATGACCAGTTGGCTGTGCAACCAACTCTCCTTCCTGTAATACAGACTGACTTCTCTTCTCCTTTTTTCCGACAGAATTAATGTAAACGAACCAGAAGCAGGAACACTCATCCTGTCAAGATCTTTTAACCTCCTGCAGTTGGCTGGCAAAGCTTTCAGGTTTCATATTCATTGCAATTATTTTGAACCATGTCCAACCTCATTTCATTTTATTGTGTTTTAAAAAAAGAAAGTAACATTTCCACACAGGAAAGCTGCAGTAAGGTGATATGCCCTTTTGTTTTTGTACAGGTCTTATGGCAAGGGAACATGCACAGTTTGGAGCTGTAATGAAGGGCAGTTTTTTATTTTATACATACCTCTTAAAACAAAAACAAAAACAGTGACAGTGCAGGTCAGACAAACCAAAGCTTCAGACCAGCGTTTGGAATGCTGGGAGGAACCCCCTATTAGTCCTTTACTGGGCACAGCTGAATCTGATTACAGATATAATAAATTTAGCCTTGATTGTTCAGCATGGTTGGTGAAGTCAGCCAGCAGAGAACTTGTAAAGTGGTGTATCTGGGTAGTGGCACATGAACACCTCTCCTAGTGTTTCACATGTAGACTTTGGGCTGGTTCTCATATGTAGCAGATGAGGTGATAAACTTGTTTCTGGATGCACAGCCCCATCCTATCCACACTTTCCTGGGAGTAAGCCCCATTGACTCTAATGGGACTTACTTCTGAGTAGACATGCATAGGATTGGGCTCTGAGTCACTTCAGATTACAAGTAGGGACTTTCATGATTGAATGGTCTTCCACATGAAAAAAAGTTCCCTACTGCTATCCAGAGAAGGTTAATTTAGAAGAACTAGCATGACATGCTCGTTTTCTGTGTGCACGGAACTTGTTTGTTCTGTTTGTATGGAGTGTCATGCACTCATGTGAGCCTCTGCATGTAGCCTCTGCATGGACTGCATGCAGTCCAGAACCAGGTTTATTCCCTTATTTTTGTTTGTGAGGACTAGGCTGATATTCATCAATCTAGGTTGCCCTTGTTTGTCTCTAGAGAAGAGACATCCATTCTTGGCTGCAGAGCAAATGGACGTAGATAGTTGAATGGGGCAGATTTTACCAACTGAGCTTGTTTGAAATAGCATGGAATGGACACTGCCTGTACAACTTCACCAGTATAAGAATGTGTCTTCAAACAATTGTTGTTCCATTTCTTGGCTGAATCTCTCTCAGCTGTATCTGCATTTTTGGAGATTTTTGGCTGAACTTCTAATTAAGCACTAGAGAAGGCCCCATGCAGAGGTTTCCTAAATGTTCTTAGTCTTACTAAACTCAGGCCAAAAAGCTTTTTTAAAATTGCCTCAGTGGATGCTATAAATATCTGTATATGTTGTAATAGTAATCTCTGGGCTGTCTTTGATATTAAAAAAGACACAAAACGCTGGAAGCAACTATTTAGCTCATGCTATATATGCATAAATGGCTATTATGCTTGAAACTGATTTACAAAGATTAAGTGGTGTTTTTTTTCCAGAATAGTAATGAAAGAGTGACATTTTCCAAAAGAGCTGAAAGCTTTAACATGTGACTTCCCCCCTCCCTTCTGTTGTTAATGGGAAGCACATGATAAAAGCTGGAGCCAAGACTTTGAAGATCTGGAAATAAATGTTAGAAACTTCTTCCATGTAATATGCAAGCTGGAGCAATAACACACATAAACACACCCTAACACCTTTGCAAACAAATTGCTGCTTTGCTGCACTGAACCATAACCAAATGCAACAGCTGTGGTGGAAAGCCAGTCAGCCAAAGCATTGTTCCTTAAATCCTGTATGGTGCCATTTTACCTCCAGTTAACTTATCCGTAAAATCTTCAGAGCTAGTCCATTCTAACCTTGCATTGTATGGAAGACTAGCCAGTAAGGAAGACTAGCCATACCTGCACATTTTTCATTTCTACCACAGCCTTTTAGAGATGAGCAGACACAACCTGCACAACAGACTCATGGCATGAATACGCCATTAGATTCTCACAGGGTGCATCCCGATTTATCTGAAAATGAGAGTTGATCCCAAGCAGAGTCCAGCTTCCCTTCCACATCAGAATGCAAATGAAAAATGTACTTGTCAACATTTCAAACATCTGTAAGTAGGTACGGTATGTCTGCCCTCCCTGCCTTTTAGGCAGGGATTATGCCTCCAGCATAATGTTTTAGGCAGGCTATCTGCTTTTTTAAAAAATTAATTTATTTATTTATGAAGGTGCAGCATGAACATTCATTTAGCCAAACATTTTTTGATTGCCTCATTAAAAAAAAAGTCATTAACTTTTTCAAAGTTGAAACACTGCTTCTGGGAAGGGGGAAAGTGACCTCAGGTTTGTGATCAACCAATTGGCATTATGTTCAGCTGGCCTTGGTTGCTTCCAGGAAGAAACAGTTTTCCTGTTGCACAAAAGAAGTTTGTATATCTGTACAAAATGGCGTAAATGTGCTTCTGCCACCAATAAAACAGCTTCTGCAGTTGCTACAGCTTACTTGATGAAGGAAGATGGTTAACCTAGGGTGCAATCCTAACTTGTGCTGGAAACAGGCAGACCAGCAGGTCTGCACTGCATCCAGAGAGGCTTAGGCAAGGGGGTAAAGGGGGTAATTTGTACCTAGGCCCAGAGTCAGAAAGGGGGCCCAGGAGTCAAAGGAAGGGGCCCAGAAAGTTCTTGGGATCTGACATTTTCATATCTCACCTGTATTCACTGCCTGCACATGATGCTGGGGGCACAATCATGGATATGCAGTGACAACTGCTGCTGCAAGACATACACACCGGGCCCAGGAATGCATCCATGACCCTCCTTAACACAGTGTCAAATCTGGAAGGAAACTGGCCTGATGCAGTAGGTCTTCAGCGTGTGGATCCAGTAACTATGAAGAAGTGGAAAGGAGCTCAGGGACCCAGTTGTGGGGCAACAAGTGCTGCAGAAGTTCATTTTGGTGCACACAGGACACTTTTCATCTTAGTGTGAACCTAAATACAAAGATGCTAATTTCTGCAATGGATTTTCTATTTTTCAAAGATTTTAGAGAGACTTGGGAGTGTGCTTGGTTTTCCATATTACTTTATTTAAATGCCAGTGCTGCAAAGTGGGTGGACCTGAGCTCCGCATCAAGAAGACTGGAACACCTGGACTCCAAAGACTATTCTGGCTATCGGCACCCTTCCCCTGCCTTATTTTCCCTCTGTTCTGCCTGCCTCTATTGCGCCCCTCCTCCTTGGGGAAGGGGCCCAAAAGAAACTTTGTAGCTCCTGATAAAATTCCTCTCAGAGGCCCTGGCATACAGCACAAGTTTGGGACTGTCTAAGGCTGAGCCCGAGGCAAGGGAAACTTTTCCCCTTACCCTGTGTCATGCTGCAGCAGCCCCAATGGGACTACTCAGATCTGCGCCACCTGACAAGGTGACACAAATCTAAGCAGCCCGAGACTGTCCTGGGCTGCCTGGGAACGGGGTCAGGATCTGGCGTAACTGTTGGATTCTGGCCCCGCCTCCTGTTCCCCACCCATGGACCCACCTGCGGCCCGACCTCCCCCTGCCCTGAAACACCTGCCTCCTCCCCGCCCCCCCCCACGCTCCCCCCAGACCTCTGCACTGGCCAAGCTCGGCCGACACAACTCACCTTTTCCCCAGGGCCCGTGTTTCCACAGGGAGGTTGGCACACATGTGTGTGCCATCCTATCTCTCCTCAGAGTGGCACAAAAGTGCTTTATGACACTTTTGTTACACTCTGAGGCCGGTGCAAAGGATTTGCATCAGCCCAAGGGCTGGCTAGGATTGAGCCCTTAGATATTTGAGATGCAGATGAAGAGCCCAATCCTATCCAACTGATGCAGCCATGGCAATGGGGTGAGCACTGCATTCTATGATGGGGAGGGGGGAAGTCACAGAGGCCTTCTCAAGGGAAGGAGTAAATGTTCCCCTACCTTGGGGCTGCATTGCAGAAGCACTGATGCTGGAAAATTGGTTAGAATTGGGCCCAAAGTGTGCTACTCATACAACCCAACAGTTGATTTCTGGAGCGCATTTAAAAAAAATACTTTCAATGAGGTCTTCATTTTGTGATGGTGTCAAGATATAATAAATCTCCCTTAGGGAACATGATTTATTTTGAAGAATGATTTTATCCTAGTGGCCCCTGCTCTGTAGAGAGCCTTAGAAACGTTCCAAGTCAGAAGCACATAACATACCTTCTGGGGGGTGGATTGTTTGGCAGCTCCATTTAAAGCAGCTATTGGCATAACATCGGAATTGGGTATAATGCTGATGATATATATTGCATATCAGTGGCCATTTGAGGCAATGAAATACATGCAACTTATGTGCCCTGAGGACATGGCAGGGAGGGTGTAGATAAGAAGGAAAGAATGAGGATTGAGTGCACATAAGAAAGGGGGATTGTTTCATCTTGTAGACTAGTCTTACACTGTTCATGCTAACAGAAAAAAAAACTTCATTAAAGTTTAAATAAAACTCTGTATGTTAAATCCAAGAAATAATCATAGCTTCAGGTCATTAATGTTCCCTCTTATCTTGTGATGTCTTCTGCTTATCTCTACAATCTATTATATTACAATACTGTATACAAAGCTTTTCTGTTGTGTAAGTGGATGAAACCCCCTGATTCAGATTCCCACACCTTTTGTTTACCTTCTTAATCAGTGGATTGTCATGTCTCTGTGGATGGTACTGGAAGAAACCAATTTTCTCAGTCCATTTCATTCTGACTTTTGGTCCAGTTTTCGAACTGAGATGGCCTTGGTAACCTACACCAGGAACTGGGCGGGTGTGTGCATGCGTGTATTTGTGTGTGTGTGTGCATCACTGTTGGTTCTGCGGACCTTACAGTATTGTTTGATACCTTTAGCTGTGGTATTCTTCTGGACTGCCCTGGCAGGTTGGGGCTCTGGGGTATTGTTTTTGCAGTGATTTAGCTCCTTCCTAGAGGGTAGGTTTCAGACGGTGGTACTGGGAGACCCCTTTCAACACTAACATAAGAACATAAGAACAGCCCTACTGGATCAGGCCATAGGCCCATCTAGTCCAGCTTCCTGTATCTCACAGCGACCCACCAAATGCCCTAGGGAGCACACCAGATAACAAGAGACCTCATCTGGGTGCCCTCCCTTGCACCTGGCATTCTGACATAGCCCATTTCTAAAATCAGGAGGTTGCACATACACATCATGGCTTGTAACCCGTAATTGATTTTTCCTCCAGAAACTTGTCCAATCCCTTTTTAAAGGCATCCAGGCCAGATGCCATCACCACATCCTGTGGCTAGGAGTTCCACAGACCAACCACACGCTGAGTAAAGAAATATTTTCTTTTGTCTGTTCTAACTCTCCCAACACTGTTTGTGTCTCCCAGGGATCTGTTCTGTCCCCGTTTTTAGCATTTATGTGAATCACGTGTGGAAGATCATCAGGAGGTTTGGGGTTTGGTGCCGCCTGTACATAGATGATACCAGTCCAATCCCTATCTTTCTTCTTCATCAAAGGAGGCAGTGGAGGTCTTGAACCAGTGCCTGATGTCAGTAATAGACTTTAGTTAGGAGACCAACAACCTGGGATGTGGATTGTCAACTCTCCTTGGAGTAGGGCCATGGTGTGGGTATGCTCCAGCCTTGACTCTGGATTGTCAAGTGTTGATGGTGGTTAGGAGCACCTTTAAGCAACTTTGGCTGGTTTGTCAGCTGTGTGCTTTCCTAGATCAGATGAACCTGGATACAGTTTTCCCCCAGGGAAATGCCCCAGGGAGCACACCAGATAACAAGAGACCTAACAAGGGGCACCAGGATGAGGTCTCTTGTTATCTGGTGTGCTCCCTGGGGCATTTGGTGGGCCGCTGTGAGATACAGGAAGCTGGACTAGATGGGCCTATGGCCTGATCCAGTGGGGCTGTTCTTATGTTCTTATGTACAGTTACTGATGCACAGGTAACATCTAGACTGGATTATTTGTATGTGCTGTACACGGGGCTGTTTCTGAAGACTGTCTGGAAATGACAACTAGCACAAAATGCAACTGTGTGGTTCCTTACTAGAGCAAGGGGATGTGATCGCCTCACACCTTTGCTATTTCATCTTCACTGGCTGCTTATACACTTCCAAGCACAATTCAAAGTGCTGGTAATGATATATAAAACCTTAAATAGTTAGGGCCTAGATACTTTAAGGATCATCTTCTCCTATCTCATGAGGTCATCACAGGTCATTTTGTTGGAGGCACCATCATCTTTTAACATTTGTCTCAAGATGACGTGCAGCACAACCTTTCTGTTACGATGCTTGGCCTCTGGAACTCTCTCTCCCAGTTTTAGGATTACCTCCTCCTTGCTGGCCTTCCACAGAGCTCTGAAGACCTATTTATTCTGCAGTGCTTTTAATGAGGGTGTGACTGTTTTTATTGTAATGTGTTTAATTCATTGTTTTTATTGTCTTTTATTTTGCATGCTGACTTGAGCTGGTGGAAAGGTGGAGTATAAATCTTTTAAATAAAAAGTAAATAACTCTTGCTTTCCCTTCCTTTAGATATGGAATGGCCAAATTGTCCAAGGTAATTCTCTCTTTTGATGATATCTGCTTTCTGGTGAGCTGCAGCTCTGCAACTGTTTCTGGAACCTGAAATTTTTGACTGTGATCTTTTCCCCCCTTAAATGATGGCGCTTGGGATGCTTGTTGAACAATGAAACCTGCTTGTTGTGCTGAGTCTGCAGCAGGTACAGGTTTCAGAAGCCCATGTTGCAAAGAGAGAGGAGATTTTGCATCATTTGCCATATCTCTGGAGAATAACTGAAGTATAAGTTTGAAAGTAATTAACTGCATGAGAACAAAACAAGATTGTTAATTTTGAAAGGATCTGTCGAGATGTTTTGTTCGAAAAGGAATCAGACTCTACGATTGGGGGTTTTCAGTTCTGTGGTTCCTAGTCTCTTGGTTTACACTTTACAGTAATTGTACTGTACCAGTTTTAGCTGAAACACAAATAATTTAGGGTGAAAGCAGGCACAATACAGGAGATTCACAATGAAGATCTCCTACAGTTTTTGTTTTGATAATTAGCAGCCACAGGAGCCTGCCTTGAGGGCCGCTTGAGGAAGTGGTGCTGAGGAAGAATTTTTAAAATCTTTCCTCCTCAAAGTAAAAGCCCCCCCCCCGCCATGAATCTGCTATTAGCTCTGGGGGACAGAAGTGGGGAATGAAAAGAACAACACCTACATGTAAATTAAAACCTGATGAAGAGTTGGAACTTCATATGCTTTATGGTTTCTGTTTCACGAGTCCACTGGCTTTTTAAAAAATACTGGATGTGTATTGTTGGGCACTATTTAGTGGGAGGTTTAGTGGGAAGTTCTTAGTGGGAAGCCACTTGATCAGAATCATGGGAGCTGCATAAGAACAGAACAGAACAAATTTCCATGCAACTATGTTCACACCATCCATTTAAGTGGGATTTGTGCAAGAGAACTTCTTGCTGGATTAGTCCATAGATTTGCTGGAATGGTATCTTCTCTACATCTGCTTTTCAACCAATGCAAATAGCAATTAAAATGCAATACAAAGTGCTCCTGGGTGGGGCAAGTGGTGGTTTCTCAGGTGGGTCGAGATCCATTCATGATATAAGGACACCTTCGTGGCCTCAGTGATGCCAATTGCTAGCTGGGCTTTGGGTCAGATACTTCCTAGCGCTGGCAATTGTGGACACTGCTATCCAGGGCCAGGACCACAGAATGCCATCCCCATGAGTAGAATGCCCCCCACTGGGGACCTTCTGAGGCCATGCGTGGCTCCTCCGGCCCTCTGAAGGCCTTCTGAGGCACACAGAAGGTCTTAAACATCACTTCCAGTTTCCCCGCGAAAACTGAAAGTGCACTTTAAAGGCCCTCCAGAGGCCTTCAGAGAGCCAGGAGGCTGCACACACTCTCAAAAGGCCTGTTAAGGGCCTTAAAATGTCGCTTCTGATTTTCAGGCACGTGGCCTCTCTGGCCTTCCAAAGTCCTCTGGGCTGGGTGAGGAAGGTGGGGGTGTGTGTGTGTGTGAGTCAGCTGGAACCGCCTTCACAGGAATGGCACCCCATGGCACTTTTCCTTTTTGGCCCTCCCTCCAGGTACACTGGTGCTTTCTAGATTTTAGAGCAGGGACCTCCAAACTTTTCAGTACAAGGGCCACATGGTATATTTTACACATTTTCACAGACTGATAAAAAAAATAAGTTTTATAAATGAATGAATGAATTTTAAATGAGTGATGTGCAGCGCAATCCGAACCAGGAGGCCTGCACTGTATCCTGCACAAGATAGGGGCCAGAAGTAGCTCAGTCGGAAAACTCTCCCCCTTACCACTGGGTAAGCCACCACAGCCCCAATGGATCTCCTTGGACTTGTGCCACCTCCAGAGGTGACATAAGTCTGAGGAGAGCGGAGTGGCTTCCAGCCACTCCACGCTGCTCGGGAGTGGGGGCTAGGGTCTGGCATATCTGCTGGGTCCCAGCCCAGTCTTTCACTCCCTGCCCACCCCCAGGACCACCCTTCGCCCACTCCGTAATGCGTTAAACAACCTGCTACGGGGGGGGGGGGGAGCTGCTGCCCAATCACCATTATGATCACAGATGCTTGAGCATCTGATAAAGTGTAACTTTTTTTAGGTGGATTCTGATGCTAAAAAGTTTGAGAATTACTGCCCTAAAACATTATAGGATTCTGGCTCTTTCTGGAGATACGTGGTCTTTTATCATGCAGTGTTGTTTATACTACTGTTGTATGCTCATGTGAGGTATAACCCTTTGGGGCGCAATCCTAACCCACTTTCCAGCACCAACATAAGGGCAATGCAGCTCCTAGGTAAGGAAACAAACATTCCCTTACTTTGAGGCAGCCTCTGTGAGTGCCCCCCAACTACAGGATGCAGCATATGTCCCATTGGCACAGCCTTGCCAGTGCTGGAAAGTGGGTTAGGATTTGGGCCTTAGGTGTCTGTGACCATTTTTCTGATTATGTAGGCTGCTTTTTCCCTAGGAATACTATGTGTGGGTTATGTTATTATTAATCCTATAGCTAATCAGGAGAAAAATCAAAATTTGTAGCCTTATATGGTTCAAGGTGCACCATACGTATTTAACCTGCTGAGGTCATGAACATATGTAACAAATATAGAATTTAATTCTAAGTTCATTGTAAAAGAAAAAAACCCTGTAGGATGGGTGTTGTGATGGAGGGCAGGTTGGATTTTTCAGATTTCTACCATGCATATCCTCTGGTTACAGTTTTTTTTTTTTTTTAATGAACTCTGAAAATAATCACATTTTAAAGCACAACCAGATGAAGGGGAAACTTCTCATGATGTCATTATTTTGATACCTCCATCCATCCCTTTCATGGTAGCCCCAAATGGTGTTCAATCTGTCTTTGATGCATCCCGTGTGTTCATCTTGCCCAAAATGGCAGAAAAATCTGATGTCATCTGCAGCTGTTGCACTGTATTTCAAAGGAAAAGTTTATTAACCCTTCCAAGTAAGATCAGCTGTGCAGGGGAAGGGAAAGATTTATTAAGGTAGTTTCTGCCACCAAATTATGTATGTACATTACTATAAAGGATCTATATAATGCCCAAACCATCCTGGAAATATATTGGTTGGGAGACATCTAAAAATGCCATGTGGGTATAAATGTGCTCCATTCTGCTGAAATGAACTGAATGTTGTCACTTAACACAATTAGAAAAAGCTTCAGTTCTCCAGACTGGGTCAGACATCTGGATTATTGCAAACATTTCTCCACGGGGGTAGAGAATCCTGAAAGTGCATGTCTTCCATAGACAGAACATTAATCATTAACGCAGGAATCAAAGGGGATTCTGATAGTGCAAGGGTTAATTACTTATATTGCTTTTAAGTACAAAGCACTGGAAGCCAATGCTTTGTTAGAAGGAAATTTTGCCCTTCTCTTTTGTTTTGGTGTAAATTAGGAATGGAGGAAAGACACACTTTTTTTGTTGAAAATGCAGGTTTCTGGTCCTCATAGTTGTAGAGGGAGGGTTAAAAACACATTATACAAACTTAATTTGGGGGGTAGTGCTTCCTCCCTCTTTTCTTTCCCTTCCCTTACCCATCTTTATCTCCTCCTTTCTTTTTTTCTCCATTCTGAACTGCTCTTCTTTCTTGGGTCGGGGAAATTGGTAGGAGAGATTTCAAACTTCAGGCCAGTATGAGCATTCAAATGCTGTGTGAGAATTTACTCTGGATTTCTTCTGTGATGGTTTTCTGCTTGAAAATCTATTCAGAAGTTAGGAGAATGGAATTGTTCATCAATGGGGCATCTCAGTCAAATCTCATGCCTGCTGGAGTCAGTGGCTCTCTGGAAGTATTCTGGTCTACATCAGAATACACACGTAAAATGTAACCATGTGAATTATCTATCAATAGTTGGATGAGGCCAAGTATTGATAGATAATTCACATGGTTACATTTTACGTGTGTATTCTGACGTGTGTAGACCAGAATACTTCTCTCTCTCTCTTTCTTCACAGCCTGAAGAAAACACAGGTCATGGTTCAGGATGTGGACTCACCTCCCTGCATTACAATATCTGCACATGAACTGGAGGTTGTCCATGACTTTGTGCACCTTGGCTCAACGATCTCCGACACTCTTTCTCTCGATACCGAGCTAAACAAGCGCATCGGTAAAGCAGCTACCACGTTTTCCAGACTCACAAAGAGAGTCTGGTCCAACGAGAAGCTGACGGAACATACCAAGATCCAGGTCTACAGAGTTTGCGTCCTGAGTACACTTCTGTACTGCAGCGAGTCATGGACTCTTCGCTCACAACAGGAGAGGAAACTGAGCGCTTTCCACATGCGCTGCCTCCGACGCATCCTCGGCATCACCTGGCAGGACAAAGTTCCAAACAACACAGTCCTGGAATGTGCTGGAATCCCTAGCATGTATTCACTGCTGAAACAGAGACGCCTGCGTTGGCTTGGTCATGTCGTGAGAATGGATGATGGCCGGATCCCAAAGGATCTCCTCTATGGAGAACTCGTGCAAGGAAAGCGCCCTACAGGTAGACCACAGCTGCGATACAAGGACATCTGCAAGAGGGATCTGAAGGCCTTAGGGATGGACCTCAACAAGTGGGAAACCCTGGCCTCTGAGCGGCCCGCTTGGAGGCAGGCTGTGCAGCATGGCCTTTCCCAGTTTGAAGAGACACTTTGCCAACAGTCTGAGGCTAAGTGGCAAAGAAGGAAGGCCCATAGCCAGGGAGACAGACCAGGGACAGACTGCACTTGCTCCCGGTGTGGAAGGGATTGTCACTCCCGGATTGGCATTTTCAGCCACACTAGACGCTGTGCCAGAACCACCTTTCAGAGCGTGAGACCATAGTCTTTCGAGACTGAAGGTTGCCAATACAAAGTTGGATGAGGCCAAGTAGAAAAGACTTCAATTGTCATCTGGAAGGGGGAAAAGGAACTCAGTCAACTGCATGGAAAAGAACAAACCATGGGGGGAAATAACCGCATGAAATTGCATTCAGACAACCATCAAAACAGTGTGGAAAACAAAAATCACAAAGCCATATGGTTCTGGTTCAAAGATAGATTGTCGTATGGATGGCATTTTATGCAAAGGGTCCAGCATGATGTAGTGGTTAAGAAGCTGGACCTAGACCTGGAAGATCCAAGTTCAAATCCCCACACAGCCATGAAGCTTCCTGGATGACCTTCAGCCAGTCACTATCTCTCAGCCTCACCTACCTCACAGGACCTTTGTTGTGAGGACAAAAGGAGGAAAGACACCATGTACACCACTCTGAGCTCCGTGAAGGAAGCGCCATATAAAAATGTGAAAAATAAAAATAATGGGGAGGGCTAACTAGAGTGAGAGCTATGGGTGGTGGTAATAATAATAATAATAATAATAATAATAATAACTCGGTATTTATATACCGCCTTTCTGATCATCAGATTACTCCTCTGACTTTATTCAAGGCGGTTTACATAAGCAGGCGTTTCTAAATCCCTCAAGGGAAATTTTTACAGTCATAAACGGTTCTCTCTTTCAAGAACCACACAACATTTCAGATGGATCTTCCGGGTCTGATCTCACTTCCGGCCTCCAGTGCCTCCCACGCAGGCTGACAGCAGCTCCCACATGGAGGGCAGCCAAGACACTTCTTCGCTCAGAGCAGATGGAATAACTCGGCTCATTCATAATGTTGTCAGCTTGTCTGTTTAACAAATATGCTTGTTTCATAATCAAAGAAAATTAGTTGAGAACCTTAATTCAAAAACCTGATACCCAGAATAGTGTAGTAGATAAACTGTTGCACCATGACTAGGGTATCAGAGGATAAAGTGAGAAAATTATTTGCATGGTACCCTGGCTTGAACTCCATTGTTGAAGGTTGGAATATAAATACAGTCATGTAAGGGCACTGGGACTTTATCTCCTGATATCTCAAAAGTAGGAAAGGCTGGCTTAAGTTTCCAGTGGTTGAATGGTGGAAATCATGTACTATTTCCATTCAATGACCCCTTTCTTAGGACATCCATCACTGTTGGCCTTAAATCCTCCTAAATTATGTGAAGACCCAAACCTTGCAATTGAAATGGATTATAAAAGCCAGGCACAGTCAGTGGCCTTGTTCGGGTTTGCTTCACTCAGGTATGGGAGGCCAACACATCATGATGGATGCATGGGGTGGGTAGCGGGTACCCTCTCATGCAGTGGGTAGGGCAACACCCTGACCAGCGAGTGTGGTGATATACCATCGTCCCACCCTGATGGTTTTTTGGCTATAACTTTTGATAGAATAGAGATATTTCAACACAGTTTCTTTCATTGCATTCTGCACGAAATTACAAATGATATGTAACATGATGGTATTACTCAAAAATACCAAGATTAAAAATTTTTTGGCCAGTTGTGGTGTCACATCCCTGTGTGCGTCTCCCAGTGTGGCCTGCACCCCCCTAGCAACACCACTGGGCACAGTAATGCTGACTTTATGCATTGAAAAGTTTGGGGTTCTGTCAAAGTAGTCAATTTTCCATTTAAAAAAAAATGGAAATGGCAGCATTTCTGCTGCCTGTATAGAGGACTCCAAAATGGCCGTGGATAAAGGGGCCATAGTGCTGCGAGAACTGCAACACAGGCTTCTGGCACCATATGCAGATATGATTTTCAGAATTTCACTAGTTCCAAGTTGGTCCTGAATAAACAGAAAAGTTTTGGCTTGATAGTTCTGATGTGGAAACTGAACCAAATGAGGGGTAGGAAAGAGGAGAATCCTGTAGTCCTGTTTATAAACCATGGGGGAAGTGTAAAGCATAAATACATTGTTCTATGTTGCTTGATGTTCAGCAATAAAAGTACAGTTTTGTTAGCCAACAGCTGGTCTTCTTTTAGAAAATACACCATCCAGTGAAAGACATAGGCATGTGATTCTAAAGTTGTTATATGAATCAGTTCAAAGCACCAACAAAGCTGCCTGTTCATTTTACTGAGATTACTGTACATGTGTGAAAAGTTAGCCAAACTCTTAAGGATCTTGTTTGCCTTCAGGGAAAAATATAGTTAAGATATCCAGTGGCTGAACTTTGAGATTCTGATACTATATTGGCTAAGGATATATCTCTCAGTCTTCGGCATGTTCTGATTTAACTTTGTTTTTTGTTTTCAGAGGTTTTTCTTCTAATCGCTAGTAACTAGTAAATAATTTTGGAGAATTCAGTTAGCTTACTGTCCAGTCCTAACCACCACCAGTGATGCTAATATAGCTGTGTTGGTGGTGCTCCTGCTGCATCCAGTGATTGGTTGGGGAGCTGGGTCAATCAGGAGGCCTGTCAGAGGTAAGTAAAATTCTTTTAAATTCATCTCTGCATAGGCCTCCTGGTGGACTATGGGTCTCCTCAGACCTACACAAGCTATATAGCTGGCATAAGTACAAGGAGAGAAAGGGGGCAGAGTATGCTGAAAAAATGAGGGGTAGGATCTGGTACATGCATTTACCACTGAGATCCTCTTCCTCCAACCCACTCCCTGCCCCCTTTCCTCCCCCCAAACCTCCCTGCCCCCCTCCACCTTACTGGTACCTGGAGTTTACTCAGTGGTGTAAGTGGAAATCCCTGTGAGACTCCCTGAGGTAAGCTGCCCTCTGACCTGGTAGCATCCAAAAGGTTTTCTGCCGCTTTCCAGAAAAACTGTTTTAAGGCCTTAGAAGGCCTTCTGAAACCTGGGGAAGCACAACTCTGGTCACGTTTGAGGGGGCACAGGCGAGCGGGGGGAGGGGTAGCACAGAGGCTGAACTATGATCTACTAAGCCTTGTTTCATGTTTATATTTTAAGGTAAATTTTCTGTTTTGGACAAAAAAGATCAGGTCATATCTGTATACCTAATGTAACATAGAATTAACTTGGATGCAAAGCCCCCATCTTTCCAGTTGTCTCCTGTTAAAGAAATAGGAAGTGGGAAGAGCTATGAGTGGCAGAGTTTGGGCCTTGGGTCTTCAGTCTGCCTCTTTGACCTCCTGAATAAGTACAGAACCAGCTGCTTGGGCAAGAGTGAGAAGGTATCATTAGTAAAGAGGTTGACTTGGAAATCTAGTGGTTAATCAGAAAGTTCTGACCCCATACTTGCAAGGCAAAGCATTGACTGAGAATCCTACTGTGATGCCAGAAAGTATGCTCTGGGTCTATGGATAGCTTCAAGTCAATCCCCCAAACCAGTGCCTGCCTCCTGCAACACAGACTTTAAGCTATTTCTGCCCAACATTGCATATACACAACAGGGACCAAATGTGTACACCTGTGGACTGGGCAAAAATGGGTTAATAATCTTTGTAAGCCATTATTGTAAAGGTAAGTTTGTTTGACTCGTGTCTGCGGTGCATTGGCTCTTACAGAGCACAAATGACAGACAATTGCAATGGGAAAGACCACTTGCAATATGTGTGCACCATATCAGTGGCGTAGTTAGAGGGGGTGCAAAGCACTAGGTCTTCAGGAAGCCTCGCTGCAGTGTGCAAGGGGCCCCTCCTACCTTTCGGAGCCATTCCAGGCAGGGAGAGCAAAACAGGAGCATATGAAGGGAAGGGGGAGGAGCCCCTTGCTCGCAGTAGTGAAGCTCCCTGGAAGACATTGCTTTGCATCCCCTCTAGTTACACCACTGCACTATATGTTTAACTTTAATACCCCAGACATCTGTGGTGCTTCAGTTTAAGCAGTGAATCTGAACTACTCTTCTCAAGTATAGGCAATGTTTTTGTAGAAATGCTATTAACATCCTACTTAAGAGTTTAAGAGTATGCTTAACTTTTAGGAAACTGCTCAAATAATTAAAGACCTGGATTGTTAAATAACTATTATTTATCAGGTTCTCAGTTATTTAAGAGACTCTGGTTAAATATTTAAATATCTATATTTGAGAACAGCATCAACTAACATAGTGGTAATAGACACCATTTCATTCGTGTACTGGCTGCATTCAACTGTATGAACGTGGTTTGCTACATGTATCCAACTATATTTTATTTAATTTGACACTGAAGAATATATTCAATGCTTCAAATAACCAAATTCTTTTAGCTGTCAGGAATTTCTGCTTGGAGACTTTCTTTATTATTAGTCTCAAGTGAATAGCAGCTCAAAAAGATTTGGGTTTGAAAAGTTTCCTTGTCCGTAATACCAACAGACTGGCTGGCTTGCACATCACAGCAGGGCTGGGTAAAATAAACAAAATCATCATCCTTAGAAAGTAGGATATACCACATGAAAAGCAACATTAGGTTCTGTGAAGCAAAATTTATGCAGCATTCAAGAAAGAGATTCTAAAATTAGGTGAAGAGTGTTATAGCTTGAGAACTTGCTGTAGAACTTGGAGCAGAGCGAAGAACTGGCTACTCCAAGCTCAATGTTAAAAAAAAAACCCAAAAACCTGGGCAGGAACATGAAGAGGACAAGGTGAGAACCCAGAAGTGACATGATGACATCACACATGATGTCATTTTCACCCTGGGGGTGCTGCCTCTGACAACATCCCTGAGACCCAGACCAGAAATTTGAATTGGGCTCAGAAGCACATTGGTAATCATTGTAGATAATGCCAAATAGGTATGTTTTGAGCTATTTACCTCTGCTGGTAACCTGGCAATGGCATTCGGGCCAGTTGTATCGTCCAAACTATTTTTGTTGTTGTTCCACAGGAAGTGCATGTCACTCATACTTCCACTCTTCCCACTGTAACATCTTCAGCCTCATGTGGTACAGGTAACATGCCATTGGTGTATTCCCTTTAAGACTAGACAACTGTCTCCTGTGTTTCAGCTGTAGGCATATGCTATATGTAGAAGGAATAGCTATATCCTCAAAATGTATCAGGTGGAGCTATTCAAGAGAGACCTCGAATAAGTTCTCTGTTGAAACATAAATTTTATTATCATTTTTCTATTGACTGTCCACACTGGAAAATCAACAGTGTGCTGCCTGTTTACCAACAATTAGCATTCTAACCTTGTTCATTTAAATGCTTTGAGTAGGTATATTTGAAGCATAGTCCTTAAAGATGGTGTTTTCCAGCTCCTTGTTGTTGTGATATTGCCAGAAGATATACAAAATGGGAAAAGTGTCATGTTGAATTAAACCATCATAATTTGGTGTAGGAATAGGCAAGCTTGTGAATTATACAGCATCCAACATCAGGCTAAACAATTTGGTGTAACTCACAAACGTGAATATTCCCACATAAATGTAGTGTAATTTTAATCTCCCACCCTTCTTATTTTATATTTCAAATGTCTTCTGGGAACAGTCTCCTGCATTTTGCCTTTTTTCTTTTCCTTTCCTCTAGTCTTTTTGCCACCCCCCTTTCAAACTTAACCTTTCCCCCCTCCCACCTTCCATCCTTTGCAAGGGCACAATATCTCCTTCCCAGTAGGCTTTACACTGCTTGTGTGAGCAGCTGACAAAGAGAACAAGTAATTTCTTAGCATTTCAATGTTGGCCTGCTTCTGGTTTTGTGAGTGGCCTGTGCACCTGTTGTGATAAGCAGAGCTCCCTTCACAACCCAACTGAAAGGAGACCACTCCCCCCACTTTTTGTGAATGCTCATAATTAAGAGAAAGGCTTGAGGCTGCCATGGATTCTTTAGCTTCACACAACGTCATGTTTCGAACATAAAGGCCAAAAAACAAAGCATCTTCCTCAACTATTTTGTGAGTAGCTGGTGGAAAAAGTTCATAACACAATGAAAAGAGAACAACTAGTTAATTGAAGTGAGTGTTTTGCTTTTTCTTCCACCGTCTAGTTGGGCCTGATCTTGGGATCGCTCTTTGGTTTGCGTTCCCTTGATCTGAACTTATGTTCAAGCTTGCGCAAACCTCCTTGCTGCCAATATAAGTGAATGATTAAAACCAGGAGAGTCGCCCTCCCCAACTGTGCCTCTCCTATTTACATATTTAGGTTTCTCCTCCTTGCACTGTCTTGACAAGTGAGCCAAGATTTCATGGCTTTGGCATTTTGTTAGGAATTAGTGTGGCATTTGTATAAAGAGTGTGCAAACTTCAGCAGTCAGGGCAGCCCTCCAATTCACCTGTGTTGTCAGTCAGTTGGTGTGTCAGCTTGAAGACAAGGCAAGGCTTAAAACCCTGGAAGTGTGACAAGTGCATTCAGTTGTCTGAAAAAAAAGCATGGTAGATGACGAAGGAGAGGGAGAGAGGGGGGAAAAAAAATAAAAGACTGAGAAGCCGACCCAGCTGCCAACACAATACAAGCAGAGGCTTTGGCTGCTGTTCAAAGCCACTCAAAATGAGTGTTTCAATTTAATACCAAATTAAAAGCAGGCAGTGTTGTATAGCACAGGGAAAAGATTATGCATTAATACTTCCCACCCCACCCCACCCCACCATAATCCAAATGATCACCCTAAAATAAATAAAAGTTAAGCCTCCCATCTCTTTTCCCCCATTAGCTCCCTTTCCCTTTTTCTTTTCTGTAACCCAATCAGATTTTTTTTTTTTAATTATTGTAGGGGAAAAGAGGAGGAATATTTAATTTACAGATTCATTCATGCATTTTTTGCTTGTGCTTTCAAAGTTATTTTTCTTTATTTATTGATTTTTGTCCTTTTAGTGCTCTACCTCTGAATCCCAGTTAAAACTACATTATAATGAAAAGATCTGCTTTGATGTCTCTAGCATGCCCATAACATCTAGTGGGCTAGCCTGAAGTCCCTGCAGATGATGAAAGATTGCCTTGCTTGATGTTTCCATGTTTTGAAGGGTCACAACTTATGTTAGAACAGTGGATCTCAAACTGTAACGCTGGGATTCACTTTTTAGATTGACAATCTGTCCAGTACCCACCAGAAGTGAAGTCATTAGCCTGATGTCATGGCCAGAAGTGGCATCATCAAATAGAAAGTGCGTTTCTGAGAATGCAGCAAGCACTGAAATTGCCCATGGCAAGCCCTGAAACTGTACCATTTTCCCTAGATAGGCACAAGATAGCTTCCCTCTAAACCAGTGTTTCTCAGCGTTTGTCCTCCACCGTACCACTTCACATGGTCCACCACTTCGAAGTATCACCAGAAGTAACTGGTGATGACATTGTTTCCAGTTACTTCTGGGGTGGGAGACTAGATGCGATGTAACAAGCACCAGTAAGAGGCTCAGGATGGATGGAAGGGCTTTTCAAGCACAGAAAAGCATGCTTTGGAGCTTCTTTCTGCTGCTTGTTGTGTCATGTTCCTGGTCCTGCTGCCAGGCGGCAGGTGTGCAGAGGTCCCTCAAGTACCACAGACACCATTTCAGTTACCACTGGTGGTACCCATACCACTGGTTGAGAAACAATGCCCTAAACAGCATTAAAACCCCAAAGTGATGAGGAGAGGAAATGAGGCTCCACTGTTGGGTGGGGGGAGAGAAGTCTGTAAAATACAACGACCCTTTCCAATAAAGCAGTGATTCCCAAACCTTTTACCATTGGAAACTACTTTTTAAAATTACACTCCATGAGGACCCACCTAGCTTTACAAGACTAAAAAAGAAAAAAAAGGATCACCAGCTTAAGCCTCTTTTAAGTACTCTTAAGTAATATTGTGAGAGGGGCTGCCTTCTTGTGCACTTGTTGAGCTCCATATTCATCAGATTGGGACCATTCTGATAGTCTTGCACTCCCCTTTGCCTGACCTTCCATACCAGCCAAGGAACGTTTGCTTACTCGAAATAAACGCAAATGTGTGGCTTAGTTTCGCTTTCCATAGGGTTCAATAAACTTGTCAGCTTGGGGGGAGGGGCTTCCTTCTAGGGTGTTTTGGGGGGGCTGTGTTCATCAAATTGGAACCATCCTGGTGGTGTTAGATTCTCCTTGGCCTGCCCTTTGCAATGGACCAAGGTATGGTCATCTACTCATGAGTAAACACTTGGTGTGGGTTTCACTTTCCATAGGGCTCCATGCATTTTGCTCTGTAATCCATTTGTCAGTTTCAGCTTTGCGACCCAACAACAATCAGGTCACAACCCACCAACTGGGTCACAACCTACACTTGGAAAATCTTTGTGTTAGAACACGGGTGTCCAAACATTTTGGCAGGAGGGCCACATCATATCTCTGACACTGTATCAGGAGCCGGGAAAGAAAAAATTAATTTACAGTTTGAAATTTGAATAAATTTACATAAATGAATATATTACAGATGGAACTTATATGAATGAATGAAGGTCTTGGAATAGCTCAAGGCCTATAAAAGGCCTTGCACAAAGCAAGGTCAGCCTTTCCTTCGCTACCACTGCTGCATCACAGACATGAAACAGCAAGTAGTGGAGGGAGCCCTCATCACACAGCTCAGAGAGGTCGAACAGTTGTCCTCATGCTGAGAGCAGTTGCGTCAAGCTAGCATGGTTCCAGCAAGTCTCTGGAGGGTCAAAGGCTCATTGGAGACTGGGGTCTCCCCGAGGGCCTGATTGGGAGCCTCCGAGGGCCACAAGTGGCCCCCGGGCTGGGTTTGGGCACCCCTGTGTTAGAACATCCAATCTCCATCAGATATCATGAATGCCCTTCACTTCATTGCTTCACAGAATGTAAAGCTGGCCCTTTATTATTTCTCAGTTCCTGAGTAAAATGTTGCTTTGACAATATGGGGATATGTTTGGGCAGAGATGCAGATGTTCACATGGTGGTTATTGCAAGTATTTAGGTAGGCAGAGAAAACTAATGTTAGTAGTGACAAGTCAAGCCTTTCAGCAACAGATGATACACAATACCAGAAAAATCCACAGAAGGGTGCAGGGACCAATTCAGTCATTAATAAACAAAACCCTATGCATTTTTTTTTTTGGAGTTTATTTATTTATTACAGATACAGGTAAGGAAAATCGGTTAGACTTAGGGCTGGGACTACACAGGTTACACATGAGGGTATTGGCCATCGATTACAACATACATTAGTCCAAAATGGCAAGGACTTGGCATTTGGCATTTGGCAAGGCACCTGGAAAAGACAGCATCCCTGCTGAAGTGCTAAAGTGCTGCAAAGAGATCATCGTCACTGAGCTGCATGAAATCCTCTGTCTTTGCTGGAGAGAAGGTGGGGTACCTCAAGACATGAGGGATGCAAACATCATCACGCTGTACAAGAACAAAGGTGACAGGGGTGACTGCAACAACTACCGCGGCATCTCTCTCCTTAGCATTGTAGGAAAGCTGTTTGCCCGAGTTGCACTAAAGAGGCTCCAGGTACTTGCAGAGAGCGTCTATCCAGAATTGCAGTGTGGATTCCGAGCCAACAGGTCCACCACTGATATGGTATTCTCCCTTAGACAACTGCAGGAGAAATGCAGGGAGCAACGACAGCCACTCTTTATAGCCTTCATAGATCTCACAAAGGCTTTCGACCTGGTCAGCAGAGACGGCCTCTTCAAGATTCTCCCCAAGATCGGATGTCCACCCAGGCTCCTCAGCATCATCAGATCTTTCCACAAGGACATGAAGGGCACTGTTGTCTTTGATGGCTTCACATCAGACCCCTTTGACATCCGAAGCGGAGTGAAGCAGGGCTGTGTTCTTGCACCAACCTTGTTTGGGATTTTCTTTGCTGTCCTGCTGAAGCAGGCCTTTGGAACTGCAACAGAAGGCATCTATCTCCGGACCAGATCAGACGGAAAGCTCTTCAACCTCTCCAGACTGAGAGCAAAGTCCAAAGTCCAGCTGAAATGTCTGCGTGACTTCCTCTTTGCCGACGATGCAGCTGTCACTACCCACTCTGCCAAAGATCTCCAACAGCTCATGGATCGTTTTAGCAAGGCCTGCCAAGATTTTGGACTGACAATCAGCCAGAAGAAAACACAGGTCATGGTTCAGGATGTGGACTCACCTCCCTGCATTACAATCTCTTTGCATGAACTGGAGGTTGTCCATGACTTTGCGTACCTTGGCTCAACGATCTCCGACACTCTTTCTCTCGATACCGAGCTAAACAAGCGCATCGGTAAAGCAGCTACCACGTTTTCCAGACTCACAAAGAGAGTCTGGTCCAACAAGAAGCTGACGGAACATACCAAGATCCAGGTCTACAGAGCTTGCGTCCTGAGTACACTTCTGTACTGCAGCGAGTCATGGACTCTTCGCTCACAACAGGAGAGGAAACTGAGCGCTTTCCACATGCGCTGCCTCCGACGCATCCTCAGCATCACCTGGCAGGACAAAGTTCCAAACAACACAGTCCTGGAATGTGCTGGAATCCCTAGCATGTATTCACTGCTGAAACAGAGACGCCTGCGTTGGCTCGGTCATGTCGTGAGAATGGATGATGGCCGGATCCCAAAGGATCTCCTCTATGGTGAACTCGTGCAAGGAAAGCGCCCTACAGGTAGACCACAGCTGCGATACAAGGACATCTGCAAGAGGGATCTGAAAGCCTTAGGAATGGACCTCAACAAATGGGAAACCCTGGCCTCTGAGCGTCCTGCTTGGAGGCAGGCTGTGCAGCATGGCCTTTCCCAGTTTGAAGAGACACTTTGCCAACAGACTGAGGCAAAGAGGCAAAGAAGGAAGGCCCATAGCCAGGGAGACAGACCAGGGACAGACTGCACTTGCTCTTGGTGTGGAAGGGACTGTCACTCCCGAAACGGCCTTTTCAGGCACACTAGACGCTGTTCCAGAACCACCTTTCAGAGCGCAATACCATAGTCTTTCAAGACTGAAGGTTGCCAACATGGTAGTCCAAAAAAAAATTGATAATGTCTAAAAACAAAATTATTCATCAATACAAAAATTATCATATTTGTTAATCTACTGATTAATAATTTAACTAAACAATCAATATTTTTTATCTAAAATTATCTATCCAATCATAAAAAGGCTTCAAATTTTTACTTATACGCTCCTCTTGCCACTAAACTAATATTTAGAATAAAATCGGATTCTTAATTTCTGATGTTGCATTTAAGAGGAATGTTTCCAGTTTAAATGGTAATACACACTTCCATATCTCTTTTAACAGTTTATATATCATTTTCCAATATTTCTTTGCTTTTTCGCATATCCACCACACATAATAAAAAAATTCCCTCAATTCTTTACTTATCCAACATTTGTTTGATGACCCAGAGTACATTTTTACTATTTTCTCTGAAATTAAATACCATCTATAAAATATTTTATATAATTTCTCTTTTAAAGAATAACCCTTTTAGTTCTCCTAATACCACTTTAATTTTTGCAATATTTGTGTTCCAAGTTTTCATTTACATCTACTTTGACAAAACCCTATGCATTTTAAACCATGATGGGCCCTTTATCAGGGGAACTGTGTGTCTGTTATTGAAGGTGAGCTTAAGTTGAAAGAGGAGGGTAGTAAAGCACATTCTTCTTATGCTGGCAGCTATGAGAATCAGATGGGAAAGGACGCTAGTGTTTTCCATTGCTAGTGAAAGCAGACACTACTCAGCCAACGTCTCAGTAGTGAAGCAAACGTCTTGCTCAGTACAGAGCAGCTTCACATGAGTAAAACAATGCATTGTTGTGGGACCTGAGAATTTGCAAGATATTCTTTTGGTGAGGAAGGAAGTGGCATGAGTAACTTGCAGGATGGGGCCCTGGCCAGATGACAGACAGCTGTATCCTGAAATGGGAGTGTATGCAACCTTCTCATGGAAAGCAATATCTAGCGCAGTGCTGTATTTGTATGCCCAGAGGGTGAGGCATAGTAGAACTAGCCCTCTGTCATGCAGAAGAATAGCCTGTGAGCCTGTGAAAAGGTTGAGTGGCTATTGGGAATGGTGGGAATGACTCTTGTGGCAGCTGAGAGGAGCAGAGGCACGCAAGACATTCCTGTATTACAGTAGTAAGCATTTTATGATGGTTCTGCTACATTTGTATATATGTAAATTGTTTTGCCGGCTGGGAAGTTTCTAGAATTTCTGGATTATCTGGTTTCATTGATTTAGAATCCAGGAAGATTACAGGTTGTTGTCAATGCATCTCCCATGCATGCTGCTACATGTTTTGGGAAAAGGGATAGTTGGTGCCCATGGAGATTTGGGGAGGGGAGGATGAAACTTTTGCAGTATTTACCTGAGCATCAGTACTAAACTTGGCAATATCTTTTCGGTTCAGAAATAATATTAAGATGGCAGTTGTCTTGGAAATACAAAAGACCTTCTTGTTTCAAAGAGCTTGGAGATCAATGGATTCTATCCAAATGTTTTCGTCTTCTGCAGATGCCTTTGTTTGGAGGAAGCACCTTCTTGGAAGGAAACGTCTAGTTACTGTATAGATTTTGTTGGTGGCACTGAACCACTGAAACATATGCAGGTTCTTTCAAAAGTTTTATTTGAATAAGGGTCCCATGCATTTCAAGCATTTGATGGTGCTCATGTAACCCTCTTGTGCCACATATACACTTGCACAGGTGTTCTCAAACATCCCTCTGCCGCGACCCACCTGATCTGCAGCGGATGGCACTGCAACCCACCTCCTTCTCTGGCACCAAGCCTCCGCAAGCCACTGGAAGCAACCGGAAGTCACTTTCACTAACCTGGAAGTAAACCAGAAATGAGTTTCTGGCCGCTTCTGGAAGCCTGCAGAGGCCTTTGAAGGCCTGCTGAGGCCTGGTGCGGCTTCCAATTGCATCTGGAGGACTCCAATTTGGAGCCAACTGGATGCAAGGACAGGTGGGAGGGTCTAGTCCAGGACCCACTGGACATCGGGCCTACGGTTTGGAGAAACCTTGCACTAGCATACATTTGACTGCCGTTGTTTGGAAAAATAGGAAGACTAAATCCAAGTGTGCTGTTGCCCCATCTTGTCGCTGAGGACCAGGTTTATCAGATCTAACCATACTGATCACTGGTTTGACTGGGGGGGCGGAGAATCTTGTACATGGCGGTTGAGTTATCTGGATTGGGACCAAAGTTTGAAAATGTTGTCTAACAGCAAGTTTTCAGTATTAAAAGTGCCTAAATTAATTGCTTAATTAACGAAGTACACCAGTAAAGCACTCTGATTCCAATGAGTCAGGAGTTAAAGTTAAAAAGTTTCCTTTTCTGTTTATGTGAAGTTGGTTAGAATTCAAACTACTGGTTTCCTTCCAAAACCGTTTACGTTTTTAAAAATGTGGGAAGGACAGTATGGTTTGAAATTTCCACCCAAATGGCCAACTGCCAGTTGCCAACAGGCGGAGCTAAGCAGCCCCAAAGTGTATATGAGGGCATTCAGTGGGGATGTTCAAGCTGAATCATAGAGCTGAAATTGCTACAGTGTGTCACTGCTGAATTGAGTTGTTGAACTGTTTGAGAAAAAGATTGCTACTGTAGTGTCCATTGTAAATAAACCCAGTTTTGTAAGAAGAGCTGCATGGTCTCTACTTCAGTCCTGCCCAAATATTTAGCAGAGCACCAGATTACCAGAGGGTAAACTGGAGTCAGAGGTGGAGAACCCAGAAGAGAGTGTCTCTAGTCCCTCAAGGCCTTGTGGACAGAGAGGTCCTGGCAAACTAGGGTCTACTGGCAGCATAAGAATGACCTGATAGGCTGGCATCATGCAGCTCAGGGTCCCAGGTCAGTTACGAAGAGAGCACCACACAGTGGGATGCACTTCCACGTAAGTATGCATACAATTGATCCCTTACATTGTAATCCTATGCATGTTTGTTCAGAAGTAAGTCCCACTATATTCAGTGGGGTCACTCCCAGGCAGGACCAAGGAGAGCGGGGTAAGGGGGTAATTTGTACCTGGGCCCAGGGTCAGGAGGGGGGCCCAGGAGCCAAAGAAGGGGGCCCAGAAATTTCCTGGGATCTTACATTTTCCACTCTCACCCACACTCACTTCCCATGTGGAGGCATTACCATGGGCACATGGCGGCGACTAGTGCCACAAGCCATACCCACCAGGCCAGGAATGCATACGTTCCTTAACAGTGTCACATCTGGCCTGCTACAGTAGCTCTTTGGCTTGTGGATCTGCTAACCATGAAGGAGTGTAAAGGAGCCCAGGAACCCAGCTATGGGACTGCAGCTGTTGCAGAAGTCAGTTTTGGTGTACATAGGACACTCTCCATTCTAGCATGAGCCTAAATATGATGATACTAATCTCCTGCAATGATTTTCTATATCTGAAAGATTTAGAGACTTAGGAGTGTGTTTGGTTTTCCATATCTAGCTGCCAACGCTGGGCAGGCAGGTAGACCTGCCTGCTCTGCATTGGGAAGACTGGTAGACCTGGGCTCCAGGGACTATTCAGGCTGTTGCCACTTTCCCCCTGCCTGTTTTGCCTTCATTCTGCCACTGCCACCCACCCCCTTTCAGAAGGGGCCCAAAAGAAAATTTGACCCCCTGATAAAATTCCTCTCAGAGGCCCTGCTCCCAGGTAGATGTGTACAGGATTGCAGCCATTGCCATTCAGCATTTTAAAGCTTCTGAAACAAAGGAAAATCCAAGGGTCCATAAATTCTCAATGAGTAATACAGCAGCTCAAGTGACATAACTATAGGAAATAGCTTTATTTAGATATATGCATGAATATTTTTACCCATAGCTCATGGCCATGGCTTTGTTTGAACAAGCCAATTAAAGTCATTCAAACACATCTTGCATTTCTTTAGAAAAGAGCAGAGGAAGGACACATGCAAAGAACTTTGTGTAGGACCTCTCACATCAAATCAAAAACAATGAGAACAAAAGAAAAACATTCCAGCTGTAAAATAGAGGAAGAAGTTAAATAGCAAGGCTATAAAAAGCAAGAGCAGGGGGTCACCAAGTACATTAATAAATTCAATCAAGCATTAATATAAATGAACATTATATTTGGTCACATGATTCCTAAGTGAGGTACGTCATTATCCCAATTTTATAGATGGGAGATGGGTAGCCCAATCCTGAGTTGTCCTGTGCCCAGAGAAGCAGTGGTGCCAAAATAGCTGCCGCTGCACCCAATGGCCACTGGGCAGCTGCTGGCAGCTTCTCAGGGGAAGGGGACATTAAGGATAAGGGAGAAGGCCCTGCAATGGGGCTACTCAAGTTTGCACTGGCTATTTAACTGGCAGAGAGCAGAGTGACCCTGTGTCAGACCGGGAGGTCTGACGCAGGGCTTTGGATCTGGTGGAGCATAACGTTTCTGGTTGTCCCCCCTCTCACCCCCTCCCACTCCCTACTCTGGAATGCTTTTCCCTGCCCCCACTCACCTCTCTGCCACCTGGAGCAAGGGGCTAGCTCTGGGCAGTGTGTGATGGGCCTCCAGCTGGTGCTGGCTCAGCTTGAACTGGTGCTGAGCCGGTGCCAGCACTGACCTGGTGGTGAGTCTTGCAGGCATGCCTTATGGCATGCTTGCGACACTCAGCGCTGGTGGAGGGCTGGTGCTGGATCATTAGGTTTGAAACCACACAATCTGTTTGACAGAATAGATTTGGAACGTAGATATAAGTCTTTCTTGGCTATTTTCAACTCTCTGTCCAATAGACCAGGGGTGTCTAAACTTTTTAGCCAAAGGGCTGCATCAAATATCTGCTACAGGGTCAAGGGCTAGAAAAAGAAATTAAATAATAAAATTTAAATTAATGCATTAGAGATGCAACTTAGATGAATGAATAAATGAATGGGCTCAAATGCTCAGGATTTCTCCAAGCACCAACACAGCCCAAGAAATAAAGCACACACTTAAATGGACCCCCATTCCCCCACCCCACAAGCACAACTCTGGTTGTGTTTGGTCAACTGGGCCAGAGGCTCTCAGGGGATCAGAGGCTGGTCACGGGTCGCATCTGGCCCCCGGGCTGGAGTTTGGAGACCCCTGCAATAGACCATACTGGCTCTCAAACTTTAGAATCAGAAACAGGGACAAGTCACTTGAATATTCTAATATGGCAAAGTCAGCATAAGCAAACTTTATAGGTGAATTCTGACATGCTGAATTGGTATTGTGAGCAATCTGTTCACATTGTTGCAAACTTGGATATAGCATCCCAATATGGTTTTGTTGGACTGATTCACATGGAGAAGTGAAGGTCCTGGGCAGGAGTGTGGTAGAATATGAGTGCATGGAGAGCTCTGAATGTAAGGCCTGGAGTTTGTGCAGGACTTGGGGTGGACTGGATCTGACTTTCAACGAGCATTTGAAAAGATCTTTGCTGAATGGTTCTTATGGGTAGACACTATAGAAGGATCTTGGATATGGCAAAGGGCATTTCTGGATAATGCCACACAAAGTCAAGTGTGATGTGGAACCTCAGTTTTAATTCTACCTCCAGCTAGTTGCAGAAAAGCAGTACTTCAGCAGCAGCAAAAGGCCCTTGCGTATAAGCAATCCAACAGGGTTGCCTGGGTTTTGTGTTAGGAGTTATCTGGGAAGCAGAATTGTCAACAAGCAGTAATCTTTCCTGGGAAAAAAATGCTGGCAATCTTAGTGCCCACTGAGGCAATTGCTAATGTTGCCATTGGTGAGGTGTGTGAAGGCAAGCAATTAATTTGAAAAAGGTTGTCAGATGCTAATGGAAAATAGTACTAAAATGTGTACATGCAAACAGATTTACTTTTAACAGAGGTTTTTGAAGAAGCCATACAGTCTGGTTCTTTTCCTTCCTGTCCACCCTGTGCAATGGTGGTGATGGATTGATTTCCATTGTGGCACTTATTTGTTATTGTAAGTCCATATGTGTACAGATCCAAGGATAAGATTAGGTTCCCCCTCCATTGTTAAGGGCAAGTCACTCAGTTCATTAAACCTCCCTGATCTGCTCCACCACCTGCTCCTCTCTTCTCCTGACCCTGAAGACCCTGAACATTTATTTACCTCTCTCTCTCCCCTCACCCCAGTTTCTCCTTGCTTCCTTTTCAATTATGTAGCTCTTTACCTTCAAACCAAAGATCAGTGATTACTAAGTCTTTATTAAATTAAATTCAGGGTGTTTTTCTTAAAAGTATATTTTTAAGGTCATTTTATTATTTTTCTAATGAACATCTATACTCATGCAAAGTCTAAATCTAAATCTTGCTACATTCCAGAGAGTATAAATTCGTAGTGCTTGTTACGCTACCTTGCTCACATATCTGAAGACATGTGAATGTCTCCAGACATGTAAACAAAGTACCATAACAAGCACTACAAGTTTGCTCACTGGAATGTAGTAAGATTTAGATTTAGACTTGTATGAGGAGAGATGTTCATTAGAAAAATGATAAAATGATCTTAAAGCTGGGAAGGGTAAGCGTATGATGCAGGGGCGTCATAAGAGTATGATGCAGGAGCTGTGTCTGTGGTTCTGAGTTCACTTTTGTTTTGTGAAGCTAAGTGTATATTTGTTACACAATGTAACAGGAATGGCACTGTGCCCAACTCTGTTCTGTGAAAGACCACTGGTGCCGTGTGAGACCACTGATGGATGCAAGTAGTGGCTAATTTCTAAAAAAGAGGTGCTGGGGCTAAAGCCTCCGTATCCCTAGTAGGGATGTCCTATGACCTATTAAGGCCAGCATCAAGGGTCAACATCACTGGGCAGCTTCCAAGGTTCAGGATTCTTAGAAAGTACCTGAGGCCCAAAGACTTTGTGTGGGCTCACCCAGGTAGGAAAGGGCCCATAGAGGGCAGTTTGCTGAGGGCCTCTGAAGTCTGGATCTGGTCCTACCTGAAGTCATTAGGTCAGGCAAGATGTCATATCCAACCAAATAATGGCCTCACATCACATAAATGTGCTCTATGCTCACATCATCCCATTCCTCTCACATGCTCTGCTTATCTTGATTAGCAGTGTTCAGCAAACCATAGTTTGCCAGTCCATCCAAACGGGCAAACTGCAGTTTGTATGGCCCTGCAAACCAGACTGGAAATCATTCCTGCTAACTGGATAGGGTGGCACCTTTAAAGCAGTGGCTGTCTTACCTTTTGCAGAGTCAGATCAGTTTTCCCCATGTATCCCAGCATGGTGACAGGGACGTGTGGTGTGCAGGCGGCAGATGAGGAAGAACTGTCCTGTCATCTGTGGCAAAGCACTGCAGCTGCCCAGCCTGCTTACTCCTGAGGAGGCTCTCCTTACTCCCAAGGAAGCTTTCCTTACACCCGCTTTCTTGGGTGTAAGGAGACCCTCCTCAGGTGTAAGTGGGTGGCACGCCTTCCTTGCATTTGTGAATTCATTTAAAAGCAAATATAAAAATTTTCTGCTGCTTAACATAATAGGCCCAACCACCAACAGGCCAGAGAGGTCATGTTCCTGGTTTGATGACTGCCAGATCAGGGGGGTGGGTGAAAGTGGTTGGCAAAAAAATAGAGCCATAGGCACATTTAGCAATTTGCTGCACACTCCTTGGGAGGTTCTGAGAGACCTGAGCATTCTTTGAAGCATCACTCCGATCTGAGAATCAAATGTACCCTTCGCACCAAACTTTAATTTTTATGGAATCTCTAATCCTTCAAAGGGAGGGCTGGGAGTCTCTGCACTAGTACACTTTTGTGGAAATTTGCTGAGACTGAAGGTGGAAGAGAAGCCCATGCGCACAGGCAAAGGACGTGTCAGGAAGTAAAAGAATCACTCGGCCTGGGGTCAGCAGGAGTATTTGGGCAGCATGAGATTTATGAGGGGCAATCACTATTCATTTCCTGGCTTTAAAAGCTTGAGCATATAATGAACATAAGATAGATAGCTAAGTTGCTCTCACTGAGAACACTCTACTTAAAGCAGATCTTATTAGCATCCAGATATTATATGTTTCTTTGGCAAGATATCCAAAATACACAGTGGGACAGGCCCTTCCAGTCTTCAAAACCAGAGCTAGCAAGCTCACGGCTGTCATCTGTTTTTTATTACTGCTCCTGCTCCTGTGCTTTCATTCTGACATTCAGAAATGGAGCAGGTTTTTTCCCCCCCTCCTAGTACGGAGATATGATGGGAGGTGCTTCATGTACTAAATGCTTGTAACGGTGGAGGAGTAAGGCCAGTAAAAACTGTAGGTCTACTCTAATATCTGCTGCCTCGTGTGAAATCTGCCACCCAAGCATCCCTGAAGTACCCTCAGAACAATGGAAGCAACTTGGTGGGTGTTGGGTTTAATTAGAGAAAGAAACCCTCTATTTACACATATTTCCTTTTAGACTACAAACACCCTATTAAGTCAACAGGTAAAGCAGCTTTTTTCAACCACATGCCATGACACATTGATGTGCCACAGATGGTCTGCAGGTGTGCCATGGGAGTTTGGGGAAGGTCATTTATCAGTGGAGCCATTGGGAGATATGAGCCTCCTGCCAGCAGCATGGTGTGCCTTGTCAATGGTCAAAAAACTGATGGTGTGCCTTGACAATTTTAGTGCCTTGTCAGTGTGCTGTGAGATGAAAAAGGCTGGAAATTGCTGAGGTAAAGAATGCAGCCCAAAAGGTCGCAAGCGCAAAAGGGGAGTTTTACATTAGAGGTGAGTATGTGACTGGATGCAAAGGAGGGCAGGGTTCCCTCCTTTAACTTTACAAGTTTTGCAATAGCCATTTCAGCAGGATCAACTTTATCGTCCTTCATTGAAGCTGTCCCAGCCCAAATCTCCTCTTCTATGCCATTTTTAAGATACTAGAGCCCAGGCACCTTTTGCATCTAGCTATCCTATTGGGGGATGTCATGTAAAAAAATCGGTGGGTAAGGAGGTGAGCAAATGCCAGACTACTCATATAGGTGTCTTACAATTTCAAACTGGATGCCTGGCAAATATTTCAGAGTAATATTAAAAACTTGCTCTACTTTCAAAATCTGCATCCAACCCTACCGTGACACCCCTTATGTGAGCTTAATGTGAAGCAGCAGTGATATTTTTCTAACTGACAGGTTACCGTGCCTCATTCATTAAAGTCTTTTATATCGCACTGCTAGACTATGACATAATCAAGATAAGCTTTATTCAAATTTATTGAAGCTGAACATGAAATGATTTCAATTTATGTTTACCCTTGAAATGTTGTCTTAATGTATTGCTGTTCGTGTATCTTTTAGAAATGTAAACCAAGTACAGTATTACGTTTCCACTGGTAATCCTGGCTCCTGGCGTCGTGTTGTACATAAGTGCTTGGGCTTCAGCAAGTAGGTTAAAGGGGTAGTTGAGGACAAAAGGATGCCCTTGCCAAGAGGCTCTGGGTTCTTATCCTTAAAATAAATATAAATATTTCATACAAAATGACAGTGTGAAATGTTTCAGAGCAGCATAGCAGGTGCTCTTTCCATTTTATCCTCACCACAGCCCTGTCGGGTGAATTAGGATGAAAGAGAGTGGATGGCTCAATATCCCACAGTGGCCCTCACAGCTAACCACCTGTTACCACAGAAGTCAGTCAAAACTCTATGTTCTTCCAATGAGGCCTGCCTTCAGGTAAAATAGCTGGTGCAGAAACGAGGAGACCCACAGGAAAGCAGAGGCTTTCTCCAGAGGAAGGAAGCAAAAGTTCCCTTAACTCTGTGGTTTTCAAACTCTCAGGGAGTTTGAAACCTGCAGTAAGTCTTTGCGGGGGTGGGGGGGAAGGCAGCAGGGGCAGGGAGGATTTTCTGCCTCCATAAAACCGGAAGTGGAGCGCAATCTCTCCACTCTCACTTTCCCTGACCTGGGGAGCCCTGCAGGTGCTTCCCGCAACCAGGGACGGCTGCTGCAGGGACTGGAGGGTGCACCCCAGTCCCTGCAGCCCCATCAGAAGGGAAAGTGGAGTGATCGTGCTCCACTTCTGGTTTAGCGGAGCAGGGTGCGATCGCCCCACTCTCACTTTCCCTGACCTGGGGAGCCCTGCTGAAGGTCGCGCAGGGCTCCCCGCACCCCGGGGAGGCTGCAGGAGGCTTGGGCAAGTGTACCCAAGCCCTGCAGCCCCTGAGTGGTGCGGTCCTGGGGATCATACCGCTGCCTCCTTCCTGCCTCCTGGCTGCCCCCACCCCTTAAGGGGAAAAGGACCAGGACCCTCAGGCTGGGGCGTCGCAACACCTCAGTTTGAATACCACTGCCTTAACTTGAGGAGACCTCTGCAATTGCCTCCCACCATAGGATGCAATGAGCATCTCCCTGGTGTGTGCACATTGGTAGGGGGAATTTGGATAGGACTGGGCCTTAGTTTGTACTCAATCCTGCTTGGCCATTTTCATGAGTGAAATTTAACATGAAAGACCATCTTCTCCTACATAATCACTCTACCTTCATCATTGGAGGTCCTGCTTTGTGTGCCACTGCCAACTGAAGTATGATTAGTGGGGTGTGGAACAGCACCTCCTTGGTGGCAGCATTCCAACAATGGAATTCAATCTACCAGGAGGCCAACTGGCCCTTACTGTGCCAGCTTTCAAGCAGGCAGTTAAGACTTTCAGTTAGTCTTTTTGAAAAGTTTTTTTTGGAAGTTTTATTGGTTCTTTGACTGACTATGTTTTGGTTGGCTTGATCCTGTTTAGAACATTCAGGAGTTTTGATTGCAGGTTTTGAATTTTTTTTTAATGTTATTCTATTAAATGATTGTAAGCTGCCTGGTATTGCCTTTTAGAAGTCCTGAAAGATGGCTTAAAAGTATTTTAAATAAGTAAATAACACCCCCATTTCCTGCTTCTGGAATTCACACAAAAATCTACCTCGACTAGGCTGAACATTTAAGTTCAAGATGGCTGCCTTCTGCATCCGGTCTTGAATTATCAACATGAGTAAGTGGCGCTTCTCAAATAAAAACGGGTACTTATCATTGCTTGTGAAAATGACCTCTGCTTTTCTTTGCATGGCAGATGGTAGGATAAGGCTATAAATCGACCCCATTTTGGGCTTTTCACATGTTGGCAGATATGTGTAAGACTGCTTCAGATTTTTGGTTTGGTGCTAGTTAGCTGAAGCAAAGCATATTCCGTGCTGTTCTGTTACCTCAAGGCCTCAGAAGGAATTGAGACTGTTTGGCTCAGAGGACAAATGAAATGAATCCATCTTCTATCAGCAACTTGGCTTTCCCCCATTTTGGGATGTGTGACACAAACTGGGTTCTCTGCCAAGTCCAGAGTTTAAATTTGGGTTTAACTTGTTTTAAAACAACCCCACTGCTGTGTGATAGCAAATCACTGTGAATGGTGTAGCAGCTGAAACTTAATGGGATTACCCAGAGTTTCAGCCCCCACTGAATAAACAAGACAAGGAGAAGACTGACAAGGGCACCGAAATGGGTTTCTACGTTGTCAGCTGTACAATTTCAGAGAGCGTTTTGGCTTCAAAGACTATTTTGGCTGTTTGGAGATTGGTGACATTATTAGCTTACTAGAATTCCTTAAAAAGTGGATCCATCTCTTGTCTTCTCCTTTCAGTCGTGGAATCCAATTAAACTGATTTCATGTTGCACAATTTTGCAACATGGGTTAGGTATGTTCTTGTATTGCTTGACTTTTCATTAAATTGATCATCAGCTCTGCATGTTTTAATTTCAAAGGCCATTTAATTTTCTAGGTGCTAGCTGGTCCACGGGCAGCCCAATCCTGAGCTGCCCGGAGCGCCCAGGCTCGGCAGCACTGAAAAGGGCTGCTGCCAGATCCTGCACCTCCCGCGCTACTGCGAGAGGCTCCTTGGGAGAAGAGGACGTTCGTCCCCTTCCTCCGAATAAGGTAAGCAGCCCCGCAATGTGGCTAATCACCTTACCGGCGACCTAAATGTCAGCGGTAAGAAAAAGGCGCTCGGGTAGGGCACGCAGCCCTCCAAGAGTGCCCTGGATCCTGCGGAGCTCAGCTCTGCAGATCCTCCTCCCGCCTGCCCCTCCTCCCCGCCCCCACTGGCCTCCCCCCTCCCTGAAAAGCCTCCACGCCCCCGTCCACGCCCCACCTCCCGTTCTGCTGCTCTGCAGTCCAGGAGACCGCTGAGCTGCGGAACCTGGGCGACCGCCCCGTGCTAGCCCAGCACCGGCTGGAGCTGGGCTAGCGCCGGCAGGAACCCAGCAGTGAGCCCTGCGAACATGCCTTATGGCATGTTTGCAGCTGTGGTCGGCGGCACGGAGCCGTGCCGCCGACCACAGGATTGGGCTCTTAAATGGCAATTAATTAGGCTCACAGGCTTGGCATCAAGGTTCACTGACCATGTGGAGAGTGTCCTTTGTTGCCATAATATGATGTGTGTGAGTGAGTGCATGTGTGTTGGCTGAGGGAATGTTAGTGTTTAGCTGAAGGGAACTTTGTGGGCTGTGCATGGAATTTCACAGAGTGGGTCAAAGAAATTCTGCAGGGCCAGGAAAGAATAGTTGCATTATGTATGAGAGATAAGAGAGATGGGCAACTCTTGAGGTTGCCTCTCTGATGCACTGCATAGTTGTGAAAAGACCTTTAGAGAGGGTATGGAGTATGTCCAAAGGCCAAATTCTGTGTTTACCAATGCTGGAACTTGAAACCTCCAACAATGCCAGTAAATTGTGGGCAGAAGTATGCCACGGGCAGGGGGAGTTTCAGGGCAGATTGGGGAGATGCAGGAAGCAGGACGGGAGAGGATGGGTGGAGCATGGCATGTGCTAGATCCTATCTCATCTTTCCCAGGCTGTCTCACACCTTTTCTCCCCTCAGAACTATGCCAGCAAATGGTTGGTGTATGTTTTCTTTCCTCTGCTAAACCAGAATATAACTACCATACCAATCTGCTTCCATTCTCGTAATGAGATGTAGGTTGATGGGATGAGAGTATGGAAAACTATTAAGAATAGAGAACTGGTTTCATAAGACCTGGTAATAAAAATAATCATATGATAGCATATCAGATGTGTGGGGAAGGTGAGAAGGTGGGAATTATTTTGGGTCAAAAAAACTAATAGAGTATGAGATGACCTGTAATTATCCAATTCTGTATTAATTGTATCCAATTAATTATCCAAATAATACCCAATAATTATCCAAAAATTATCCAATCCCATTTTGCAACTTATTGAGAAGCGTGAGAACAGACATGAGCAAGCTCATTAAGTTTCAAAATGGGACTGGATAATTTTACAAAGTAATTTTATTATTATTTGCTGTGTCTGTTGGGATGTGTTGATTCCAGAAAGTGTGTTCTACATTCTTCCTCTGAACCACTTCCAATTGGAAAGAGAACATTGGATGGGGCTTGGGTAAACTCTGTGAAGTTAATCTGATGTTCAGAGCCCCCAAATTGAATTGCATAGGCTAGGCCTTGTCGATGCAATTCAATTTGGGGGCTCTGAACATCAGATTAACTTCACAGAGTTTCATGGTGAAACTTGAAATGTATAAAAAGTGAAATGGTAAACACTGGCTTTCTTTTGTTTTAAGTTCACAATTTTGAAAACAACAATTAAGTGGAGCATAGGAGGCGAAGGGCCAGAGAAAGGCCAGACCGGGAAGGAATCCAGCTGGAAGGAGGAGTTCGATGAACTATTCAATTGTAAAAATCAGAGAATGGAATTCAAATGTGACTCTTCGAACTGTAAAAAGTGCTCTCAAATTGTGCCATTTTAAATTTCAGTCTTAGTTCTTTTCTTCTTTCTCCCAACAGGAACATATTCTAGTTGACTGAAAAATTTGAATTGTTCTTTCAAACAATCCCTTGGCCCTGATTATGATTTCATGGTTTTTACAGGTTCTTCTTAAAAGCCTCCAAAGCTATAATTTACTATAAACATAGTAAGTTTGGTGAATGTCTTGTTTGTGTGGGATGGAGTGTCTCAAAAAAATAAGGTCAGTAAGATCTAGCACTTGTTGTTACTCTGTGTCATTGCATCCTATTAAAAACCGTATCAGCTTTAGAAAGGATACGCTCTGAAAGACAGAGATGTGAAATGTGTTATCAGGCTCTTTCAGCCACCAAACTGATTTAGATTGCTGATGCTTTTGTGAATGTTTTATGAGTGTACCAGTCTGCTAATCTCTGATGGTAATTTGGGAAAGATCTACACCAGTATTATTCCACACATTTAGGCAAATGACTGTGCATATTTTGCCAATTAGCACGCAAGTGGTGCTGTAATTGACATTATTTTGTGTTTCTGAATGCAAGCCTACATATGATGAGCAACAGGAAGCACTAACCTTTTTGGGAGCTTGGGAGACACTGAGAGGAGGCTTAGCTTGTGGTTTTGCTTTGCAGCTGAGCACAGGGATGTACGGTAACAAGCCAGCATTGCTACATATCCCTAAGCTCTGTGGGAGTAATTTTGAGTCTCAGAGGATTTGAATTGGCACTCTACAATATTTTCACAAAGTTGCATCACTTCTAGCAACTTTTCCATGCTTTTCTCTGTGGTAACTTGGGTATTAATAAGCCATTGGGGAGCATTGGGGTAACCGGCCCTGAAATCAGAGAGCCAATCCAAACAGTATGGAAGTAGAGTCATTAATGGGGAGAGATGATGCAATGTGCAATGAAAGGATTACATTTCCCAGTTCCATCTTGGAACTTTTTCTGTCTTTGCTTGTGTCTGTGTAAGAAAGAAGGGTAAAGAACTGTGTATGCTCCAGGGACAATTCCAAATTTTGCATCAAGAACTGCTGACCTGAATGGAAAATGCAAATTAAGAAAATGTTATTATTTTGTTATCATTTAACACATTTGCATTTCGCCTTTCCTCTTGGGAGCTCAGGGTGACACACTTATGGTTATCCCATTTCACTCTTGTAACAATTGTGTGAGGTAGGAGAGACTGATCGCCCAGTCCTATTCTTTCCCCACCCACTTATGCAGAGGTGCTGAAATGGCTACTGCTGCATCGGGGTTGTGTGTGTGTGTTGCAGAGGTCTCATCTGGGTGGGGGAACAATAGTTTCCATACCTGGGAGTAAGCCTTCATGGGACAGGGGTGACCTGTGCTAGCGAAATTGGTGACGCAGGTCTGCAATGTGGGGGGCACAGGTCTGCAGGAGCAGATCTGCATGTGGGGGGGGGAGAGGAAACCAACCCACATACATGTATATCTGTATATATGTTTAAAATTTGTCTGCTTTTCTTTACTTTTATAGGCCAATCTAAGTTATATTTGCTATTTAGATTTGCAGAGAATACTTTTATTTTTCCCCAAAGAAACCTTGCACTTATCATTTCTTTATTTTACTTGTAACCACTGAGGAAGCAGCCCCCTCTCCAATTTTAACACAGCAATTCTGTGAACTAGGTTGGGTTGAGAGATAGTGATTGGCCCAAGAATGGGCTTGTTAAAGAGCCTTTCATTGTGTGACGCAGGTGCAGGATACAGATGGATGCTTAACAGGCATTTTCTTTAAAGTATAGATGTGTACAGAGCCTCAGGGACATTTTATGTACCCTCTCTGCGATGACTCCTGTTAAACATTTCTTTGTAAAGAATAGGTCTTTTAATGGGGAATCTCTCTACTGATCCATTTAATGCAATTGTATGTTTGCTTTATTGTCCAGACCGAGAACTAGACTGTTTTGTTTGTCTTTTCTGATAAGGTTTCTCCACAGACAACAGGTGCTCCCTAAAAATCAGGCCTCACAATATTTCTTTCATTCTTTCTGCAATATTTATTCAGGCCAAGTAAACCTTGCTAGTCCTCCACACACAGTGTCTGTTCTGGATCTCTAGCCAGGACTGAGATGCACAGATGGTAAAGCAGACCCAGAGTTCCAGGTGACAAGGGCTTCCTGCAACAACAGCACCCAAAGAATGATAGGGCAAAAACAAAAGCCAGCTATCTTGTGCTTTTGTCCTTCTTGACACTACCAATTCACTGCCATTTTATGATTGCAGTCCTTGGCTTACACATTACCAGCAATTCCATTGTTACAGCACTAGTAATGTTTGTAAAACTGTTCCAGTGATTTGAGAATAAATCAGTTAAAACTTCCTGGTCTATACCTACCTCCTCCCTCCTAGTGCCACGTCCTCATTGATTCTCTTACTAGTGAGAAACATACTGCTGGATCTGAAGTGCAATTTATTTAGTCACGTTCAAGCAAAATGAAACAAGTTCGAGCCACATGTTGACTTGGAAAATCTTCATTTTGCAAAGCATGACTGGCTGTGCCTTGAAGTGCCTGATTCTGCATTGGACGTCCAATGAAACAGACAGGCTGCTCTCTTTTTGTGAATCAATGCGAGTTGATTGCATGGCTTTGACAGGTGACTCTACCAACAGAAAAAAAACTGCAGCACCCGCTCCTTCACCCTTCAGGATATCCTGTCTTGGCTGAGTTTTTTTAGCTCTAATAAAGGGGACGCTTCAATGGTCAGGTCACCATGGAGAGAAACCACAGTGTCATCAGCTGCATCCCTCTTTTATGACATTTAGTCTTTGTCATGTTCTCTCTGCCCTGGCTTCATCCTGGGGAGGGGGGTAATTTGGCATTCTTGGGATTGGCTCACAATATTTTTTACCCTCTGGGTACTTGAGTGAAGAAGAACTGGACATGTCTTCTGCTAGATGCTCCCAAGTTCATTCTGCAAACAGTCTTACAACTGTGCCACTCTTGTCTTGTCCCGTCACACCTCTTGATTAGATTGACTGTCACCCCCTCTTTAATTTGTTTAGGGTCTGGCTCCAACTCCTACCACTTGTTTCTCACCTTAGACTCCTTGACTCTTATGGTTCTCTACTTTTCTTCCCCCCTCTCTTTCACTGCTCCTTGCTTCTCTGCATTCCATTTCCCAGGCTTCTCATGCCTCCTCCTCTGTATCTTCCCCTTGTGGAGCTTTGGTTCCTTCATCCCAAGCTCTTCCTCCTTCCCATTAGGGTTTTTTGTACTAGTATCCTCTGTGCTCTTCTTCCAGGCACTTCTGTATCAACAACCACCTCCCCAAACTTAGTTTTGGCCCTCCTTCTGCAACCATCTTCTGTCTCAGGGCCAAATCCTATACAACTTTCCAGCACAGACGCAGCTGCAAAGCAACTCTTACCTTGTGGAGGCCTCCCTGACTGCACCTCCAGCACAGAATGCAGTGCATGCCCCATTGGCACAGTTGCATCAGTACTGGAAAGTTGGATAGGATTGGGCCCTCAGTTCCCTTATTTCCATGTTTAGTCTCACCATTCCTCTCTACTGTTTCTTCTCTCCTTCTGGCTTCCACATTCTGCTTGTCTCTTGCTCTCTGCATCCTTTGCTTCTCCTAAATGCCTTCTCCCACCTCTTCTTTCTCCCTCCACCCTGTGTTCCTCTTCATCCTCCTCCTGCCCCTGAGCTTGTTTGTTCCCTCCCCAACCCCCATCATCTGTGAGTCATCCAGCTTCTACCCAGCCCACATGCTCACACCAATCAGTTGTTTTGCTGAAGTGCTATTAGGAGCACAGGGGCAAGCCACCTTGCTGCTTTCTTGGCTGCTTCAAGCCTCAGCATGGCAGTGACTGCAACGTGTTTTACGTAATGGGAAACATCTTCTTACTGATTCCAGTGGAAGAAAGTCAACTAGTCTCCTGCAGTTCTGTCTAGGCCTCATTCCCCCTGACCAGAGCTGGCCTGCACATAAGGTCAATTGAAGTAGTTGCTTCAGGTAGTAGGTTGGTGGGCGGGTGCCTATCTCTGTTTGCCAATTTTCTTCTGCTGCTTCTCCTTCTCCTTTCATTCCCTGGATTGGAAAAGAAAGAGGGGGTCAAAGTGGAAGAAGAATATGGAGGGGAGGAGTGGGCTGAGCTAAGACCTTGGAAAGTGGGAAGAGCAGAGGTTGGCACGTAACTGGGTAATGGGACAGCACTGTAGTGGTTTGGGAGTTGGCCTTAGACCTGGAAGAACCAGGTTCAAATCCATGCTTAGCCATGAAGCTTTTCAAAGTCTGAAAGAAGTTGAGTTGGACTACTGTTGAATAATTGATCTGGGTATCACAATCATTTTAATAGCAACTTTGATACTGGTGATGTTCTTTCTTGTAGGCTTGTCTAACCAGATCAGTTTCTTAGACCTGGAAGAACCAGGTTCAAATCCCTGCTTAGCCATGAAGCTTTTCAAAGTCTGAAAGAAGTTGAGTTGGACTACTGTTGAATAATAGATCTGGGTATCACAATCATTTTAATAGCAACTTTGATACTGGTGATGTTCTTTCTTGTAGGCTTGTCTAACCAGATCAGTTTCATAACCCTGAAGAATGCCTGTTTAAGTTCACAGAACTACACAACAGATTAGCACTGATTACTGATCATGTTGGCATTAAAGTTTGTGAGTCAGTATATCCCAGCGAAAGACTCTTGCCCTGAGAAGGATTCAATTGTCTGCTATTCTTTGGTGGTACAAAATTAGTACTATTCATTAATGCAATGTTGTTCATGGCCCTTGCAATTCAAATTCTAAGAGTTGCCCCATTTCTGCCACATTTGTACTGTGACATCATAGCAGATCTGTCAATGGCACCAAAAGAGGTCAGAGGTCAAGGAGAACACAGTAAGTATAGAAAAGGAAAGAAATAGACAAGAGGGTGGAAAGAGGAATGCAAGACCATCAAAGCGGTGCAAAGAGTGCTTGATCATGTGCTTCTATAATTTATCATTGTGAGAAATCATATGCATGGTCACATGTAGGAATGTCTGAACTGTTCCTACAAAATAGAGGTGAGCAACACTAGCAGCTTGGGGCTGCAAATGAACACACTGGCTATATATCTCAAATCCTCTTCCTGAAGAGTTACTCAAAGGGACAGTCAGTGAATATTTTTTCAGGGTAGCAGATCTTTTATGTTCACATCAATGGAAGTAGCTTTGTCTGATGATTATGAAAAGAAATCTTATACTTTTTGTGGCTCATGGTGAGTTTAAAAAAGCATTTCAGATCTGGTGTTCTGTTATTTTTGAAAGAATGTGCTGTCTGCAATAAATGAATACAGCAAACTCTGTTGATGAAGGAAAGTGTGTGGGTGGATGTCATTGATTCAGATTGTTTTAGACTAGTAATTGAGAACCAAACTAGATGTGAAGGCATGACAGCAGAGCCATCTGTTGAATTGTGGATCTGTCCCAATCACATATAAGGCATGGGAAGCTGTTGTCTACTGAGTCAAATCACTGGTCCATCTCATTTAACCCATTTCTGTCCAGCCCACAGGTGTATGATCCCTGTTGCGTATATAACAATGATCCGTGTTGCGTATATAACAATGATCCCTGTTGCGTATATGCAATGTTAGGCAAAAATGGCTTAAGATTGTCTACCCTGCCTAGCAGTGGCATTTCAGAGTTTCAAATAGGGAGCTTTTCCCAGCCTTACCTAAAGATGCCAGGGATTGAATCTGGGACCTTCTGCATCCAAAGCAGGAGTTCTACCCTTCCCTAATATCTGTGTGCTTTATTTTAACAGCAAAATGTGTGCACAGATGAGGGTCTGGATTCCTCCCTATGCCCATGGTTTATTTCCCTGCAGCATGTTGTTATCCAGCTGAACTCCAATACTGGATGTTTGTATGTTTGAGACATACAAAATTATGCAGGGGATGGACAGAGTGGATAGGGAGATGCTCTTTACACTCTCACATAATACCAGAACCAGGGGACATCCACTAAAATTGAGTGTTGGGCGGGTTAGGACAGACAAAAGAAAATATTTCTTTACTCAGCGTGTGGTCGGTCTGTGGAACTCCTTGCCACAGGATGTGGTGCTGGCTTCTAGCCTAGACGCCTTTAAAAGGGGATTGGACAAGTTTCTGGAGGAAAAATCCATTATGGGGTACAAGCCATGATGTGTATGCGCAACCTCCTGATTTTAGAAATGGGTTATGTCAGAATGCCAGATGCAAGGGAGGGCACCAGGATGAGGTCTCTTGTTATCTGGTGTGCTCCCTGGGGCATTTGGTGGGCCGCTGTGAGATACAGGAAGCTGGACTAGATGGGCCTATGGCCTGATCCAGTGGGGCTGTTCTTATGTTCTTATGTTCCCTGGTTTGGAGAAAATTGCCCAGGGGGGAGGCTATACAGAGGTAAGTGGTAGATGTCTTCAAGATTCAACTCTTTTAATGTATATACTCCTTTTGTGCTAATGTAAGATACAAGATAATGGGTCTCTTAAGGGAGAAAGGCGGGGTATAAATAAAGTAAATAATAACAATAACAGCAACAACATAGGATATTTGTTGTTGTTGTTGTTATTGTTATTTCTTATTGTTATTGTAAGATTTCTTTTCATAATCATCAGACAAAGCTACTTCCATTGATGTGAACAGAAAAGAACTGCTACCCTCTGGCATTAAAGCAAGCAGTGGTTCGCCCCCTCCTGAAAAAGCCCTCTCTGGACCCCTCTATATTGGATAACTATCGGCCAGTCTTGAACCTCCCATTTCTGGGCAAAGTGATCGAGCAGGTGGTGGCTTCTCAGCTCCAGAGGATCCTGGATGAAGTGGATTATCTGGATCCCTTTCAATCTGGCTTCAGGCCTGGCTTCAGGACGGAGACGGTCTTGGTCGCCTTGGTGGATGACCTACGCCGAGGGCTGGACGGAGGGAGTGCATCCTTGCTAGTCCTCTTGGACCTCTCAGCAGCTTTCGACACCATTGACCATGGTGTCCTTCTGGGACGGTTGGCCGGGGTGGGGATCGGGGGCACTGTTTTGCAGTGGTTCTGGTCCTTCTTGGCCGACAGGTCCCAGATGGTGTTATTGGGGGACTCCTGTTTGGCACCCTGGCCCTTGAGGTGTGGGGTATCACAGGGTTCTATGTTGTCCCCCATGTTGTTTAACAGCTACATGAAACCGCTGGGAGAGGTCATCCAGGGATTTGGAGTTGGGTGCTATCAGTATGCTGATGACACTCAGCTCTATCTCTCCTTTCCACCTGACTCCAGGGTGGCTGTCTCTGTCCTGTAGTGTTGCCTGGAGGCAGTTGGGATCTGGATGCGGGCGAACAAGCCGAGATTAAATCCGGACAAGACAGAGGTCCTCCTGGTGCAGAAATCCACAATGCGGGTGCTGGACTATCGCCCTGCTCTGAATGGGGTTGCACTCCCCCTGAAAGAGCAGGTTCACAGCTTGGGGGTTCTCCTGGACTCGCAGCTCCTCTGGATGTCCAGGTGTCAGCTGTGGCCAGGGGTGCCTTTGCCCAGCTTCGGTTGGTGCACCAGCTGCGGCTGTACCTGTCTCGAGTGAATCTGGCCACGGTGGTCCATGCCATAGTGACATCAAGATTAGATTATTGTAATGCGATCTACGTGGGGCTGCCCCGAAGATGGTCTGGAAGCTACAACTGGTGCAGAATGTGGCGGCTCGGGTAGTTGCTGGGGGCCGGCGGTTTGACTCCATTCACGCCGCTACTCCGGCGGCTGCACTGGCTGCCCATTCGTTTCCAGGCTGAATTCAAGGTGCTGGTTATGACCTTTAAAGCCCTAAACGGCTTGGGACCAGCGTATTTGAGAGACCGCCTTCTTCCATATAATCTGGTCCGTTCTCTAAGGTCATCAGAAGGGGCCCTGTTGGTTGTGCCGTCATTGAGAGTGGTGAAGGGAATGGCGGCCAGAAACAGGGCCTTTTCGGTGGTGGCACCTACACTATGGAATTCCCTCCCCTTTGAATTGAGAGCAGCTTCCTCATTATTAACATTCCGGCGGGGCCTGAAGACTTTTTTATACAGGAAAGCCTTTGAGGCACTATAAGGGCTGTTTTTATAAATTTATAACTTACGTCTTTTACAGCGTGCTTTCAGTCTGCTGCTATGTATTTTATCTTGTTTTAATTGTTTTTAAGTGTTTTGTGTTTTTAATGTTTATCTGCTTTGTATTTTTTAACTTGATTGTTAGCTGCCTTGGGTGCCCTTCGGGGAGGAAGGCGGAATACAAATCCAATAAATAAATAAATATTTGAGGTATATCCTAGGTGTTTCAAGTGTACACCTAAAAACTTAAAAGTGTTAGGACTCAGTCCTATCCAACCAGCACTGATGAAGCCACAAATGGCCCTGGGTGCAAATGTTCCCTTACCTTGAGGAGGCCTCTATTACTGACTCCCCCCCCCCCCCCCGGATGTAGTGCACACACCACTGCTGGAAGACTGAATAGATTGAGCCTTTAATGAAGCAAAAGCATGTTTCGAAATATGTGTGTCATGCAAGAACTCTCATCATAGGCCCAGGATTGGCTACAGCTTCCTGTTGAGTCTATAGGTAACTTGGGTTTGCTGCCAAGTCATATATAAAACAGCCCACAAAGGAACGCAAGTTAACTGAGTTCAGGGTTTATGCTGTTCACAGGATAATTGTAGCGACATGTGAAACTTGTCATCAGCTATGAATCATGCAGTATGCCTCACCCAACCCAGAATATTTTGTATCAAGCAATTGTCCAGGTGTGAGAACCATCCTGGGAGGTGATAACTTCTAAGATATTCACCTGTCCCAGGCTGATCAGCATTTACACTAAACTTGTGAATTTGTTCTTTGAATTTGAAAGCTGTTTGAGCTTTGTGTCCAGCTTTGCTTGCTCTGTTTTCTGAGAAGGTGATGCAAGTTGTTTGTTCAGTGACGAGAGGATTCTTGTGGGGCTCCCTTTCTCTTAATCAGCTGTAGTCTGTTTCTTTGGGGAATGTACTAATGTTTGCATCAGCCAGGTGCTGCGAGGCCAGTGCTGTCCCTCTATGGAAACCTTCACATTATCTGTGCAGCTTGACTGCTGCCTGTGGCTGCCTGCTTAAGATCCATAGAAAGGAATGGCTCAGAGGTGTGAGAGGCAGGTGGGATGCCAAGGAGATAAAAAACCCAGTGTTAGCCAATCTTTCTGATGTTGGATGCAGAGGAAGTGTTCAAGTTTATATCTTGCTTGCAGTGCCCTTTCTCCCTGTTTGCTTGTCCTTCATCCGAGATTAAGGTCTCATAGAGTTAGTCCGTGCTCCTTCAGTGATGCTGACAGAATGGATATGGGAGGATTGCAAACCTCCAAACAGGTGCCTTGAACAGCTGCATAATGGACAGAAATGCAGTAGAGGAAGCTCCCCTCATTTCTGTAGCTTTATGCTATGCTATGCAAAACCTTCAACCAGTTCATTTCTGCCTGTCATCTAGCTGTCAGAGGCACATGAGCCCCATTAGATGCATGGCGCAGTCTTCCTTTTTCAAACGTCATTGTATCTGGGTGTGTATGTGAGATAACATTGTTTCAGATGTGTTGCTAAAACACACCACTTCACTTGTACTACTTTGTTATCGAGCTATTGGCTTTCCAGATAGGAAATGGAAAATCTTTTAAGAGGTCAGGAGGTGCTGCCCCTCTTAACCCATGCTGGGGAGCCCACTACTACTCTTTGCCCCCCCCTCCTCCTACTGTGATTACTAGCTTAGGTTGAGAGCCCAAGATTGATTGGCATGGAATCATTATGGAAGGGAAGGAAAGTTTTGGAGAAGTACATTGCTTGTCTGCTTCTCTGCCCTCTACAACTGGCTTTGCTCTCTGGTACACTACAAGGTGATCCAGAGCCTGCTGTGAAATGTGTCCCAGCAAAAGAGTGCACTCTTTGCTATTACTTTCAGCTGGCTTGGAATCTGTGGGGAAGCAACATGAATATCTGCCTCACACTTTACCCTGAACTTCAGCCCATTTCTACAGAAGCAATACCATGTTAGCAGTAGGGATGTTAGCAGTAGTTCTGTTTAGAGAGAAGATATCCTTGAGGAAGAAGAGAACGAGGGAACGACTGGTGCTGCAGACCATAGTCAATCTTGGAACTCCCGTCTAGGCCTGGAATACCCAGGTACTGCACCTGAATGGAAAATCTGTACCTATGTCCAAGTGAAGTTTTTAAAAGGCATGAGGATATGTGATGGGATATCACCCGCTAAATCCCTGTATGTTGGGCTACCTTTCAGGACAGAACGCCAGTAAAAAAGGTGGCAACCCCAGAGAGAATTCTGGTATTCCTTGCAAGCAACAGGCTTTGTTTGTGCGTTTGGTATGTGAAGGTGTATAAGCTACTTATGAGCCCTGGGCAGAAAGAACAAGAAGAGAAAGTCAGGAGTATGCATGTTGCACCTTGTTTTTAAGTTTTCCTGTTATCTCTGAAGATTATGAGCAGTTTTGGGTGCCACCACCTTGTCGCAGATTGAGGGAAGCTTCACGTTTGTATAAGTTGCACCAAAAGACTTTGTGAAAAAGGGCACTGGATAAAATATACTTCATTTGACTGATTCTGCCTGGTATTTGGGCAGGGCTTGACTCTCCCTGTGGTTTGTTCTTTAGCTTTTGTCTTGGGCTGCACCCAATATTGCTCAATGGAGGCTTGCCAGTTGAAGGCTCCATCTTGCAAACCCAATTGCTCAGGTGTGAGTCAGCCTTCCTAATGAGGATCAGGAAAGAGATTTGAAAACAATGCAAATCAAGACACACAGGTGTCCTGTAAGGGTATTAGTACAGCCATTCAGCTTCAAATGAACGTTTTAAATGGAGACCTGTAAAAAGCATACTGAGATTTGTTTTTCATTTTTTTCCAAGAATTGGAACAATTAGTACACCTAAGATCATATGGATTGTGAGAGCTATGTGGACCTGTAATGGTTCTTGCACAGAAGGAATTCTTGGTGGATCATGCTTGCCATTCTATCACCCCAGATTTGTGAAAACACAAGGGTGAAGGAGGCACACTTATTCATGTGAATCCATGCTTAATTACAGTTTACCTACATCTATAACAACAGTCCCCAAAGCTCCAACTCAGTTTTAGAAATGGTTCATGTATCTGCACTGGCAGCAGAAATTTTTCTAATTTGTTCCCTTGTGGATTTACTGAAATGGACAGCTCATCAGTAGAAAAAGATGTACCTTTTTGCATCCTGATTTCACTCCCAGGAACATTTGTGCTGAGGTGGGAGAAAACAGAACTAACTCCCTCCGCCTAGAAACAAAAACAAACAAAACAGATAACAAAAGCAAACAGTGCAACATCCTGAGGACCAGGGACCACAGAAAGATTTTCTCCCCATGTGCATAGAATGCCACTTTCATAGCTGACGTGTGTCTTTGACCATTTAAAGGGGTGAAATGTTATCTGTTCAGGACAAAGAAGTCATGTTGTCTGGCCCTCCTTTCTTCTCAGTGTTCTGAAGTTCTTGGCACTCTAGCACAAATAAAATTGTGGGGCATTAGATCTTTTGATTTTCAACCACAAGATTTTTAAGACTGAGAGTAACATGCCAGGATTGCATGCCAGGATACCGTGCTGCCTAGCTATTCAAGTATATGCAGAAGCACGACCACACTACAATTTCCCAAGGTGCAATGCAAGCATGCAACATGCATGTGTCAGAATTTTAGACAGGAAATATGTTCTGAAGTTACAAATTGACTCCAGAAAGCCATATAATTAGCCCACTGTGTACAGGTCAATTACGAATCAGACTCGGATGAACCTGTCCATCTACATCTGTTTAGTCACAGACATGCCAAAATATGAGAATTGCTTAAATTTGTTTTCCCCAAAAAATTTATCCTAAGTCTCTACTGTTTACAAGTTTGACCTTATTTCAGGGTTACCAAAACTACATTCCATGTACTTGTGTAGACTCATGTTTGTCAAAGTTGTTATATTTCAAGATCTCATACGTGGAAACCTGTCTTCCTCTCTAGTCCAGATGTGTAGACTAAAATATGACAGATGGGTTTCTCAAAAGTATGCTAGCAAGCCCATACCAGATGTGAATAATTATTTTCAGCAGTGCATACCAGCTTAATCTTAACAGTCTTCTTAAGCCCAAAAATTATCCTCTGCCATTGCAAGCACAGGAAAATAGGATGGCATATTTTCAAAAAGCTCTCTGTCCGAACATCCTAAATCAATGCTTCTCAAACTTTTTAGCACCAGGATCCGCTTTTTAGAATGACCGTCTGTTGGAACCTACTGGAAGTGATGTCATCACTAACCTGGAAGTGATGCCGTGGCTAGAAGTAGCATCAATTTAGGCTTCAAACCTAAGCCGCAATCAGCCAAAAATTCCATTCCACGGTGCGCTTGTGCTGTAATTTTGCATAGCATGGAATTCAAACATCCAGCTCCGAAGTCAAAGCGCAATGCAGGCTTGGGTCCTTCTCCGACCACATGGCCCTTCCCCCTTTCCAGTGTGTCCCATCTTCCCTTCTGTTCAAGGCAAAGCACCATGCCTCTCTCCCACTGGGAGACCGCCCTGCCCAGCAGCTCTGTATCCTGTATTTTCAGCTCTGTATTTTTGATGGCAGCTGAGCTACACAAGCAACATGAAATGGGCTTGCAACCCACCAAGTGGGTCCTGACCCCACAGTTTGAGAAATGCTTCCTAAATGTATGCAAGTCTGGTGCTCTCAATAGGCCAAGTGGGCAGCCACCTAAGGCACAGATCTCAGAGGGGCACAGTACTATCCTTTGAGAGGCACAGTTTTATACAGATTAGATTTTTTAATCAATGTAAAAAATACAACTGAAAATTTATATTTTTCAATTCTAAGATCAATACCACAACAATTGTATGGGCTATCATTAACCATAAAGTTTTATGAAAAAAATATGGAGTAGATGCAAGTAGTTAATCTTGCCTAGGAAACAAAATAGCCTGCCCCTAGCCCTGCTTGTACACAAGTTTGTTCTGCACATCAGGATAGGAAAATAACAGTGTACATAGGTTGCTATAGTGCCTCATGTGTTGTTAGAGTGTGTTGTACTCTGTACACCAGTAGGGAGAAGGGAAGGGTGTGGGGGTAGAAGAACACATAGTCTCACTCCACAGGCAGGGTGAGAAGGGGACACGGCTCTCTCCCTCCAAAATTAAACCAGTTCAATATGGCTCAAGCAGGACTCCCACAGAGAGCACCTCCTGCTTCACTACAAACAAACATGTTATTCCCCTCTACCATGATGCTGGCTGGAGACCATGGTCTCTTTTTAGACTGTCACGCAAAGATATTGGTGTTTGGTCACGATTTCATCCCTGTTTACCTTCTATCCTGGTGTAGCAAAATATATATTTTTAAAAATATACAAAGCCTGACTTATACCTTTCTATTTCTTCATCAAAATGATATCAGTTGTGCTTGTGTCATTCTCGTGGGAAGCCAGAAATTACTCCATGTGAGGACCTCACACCTGGAACAGTATCTGCCTCTCTGGTATATATGCTAAAATGTGACAGCTGGGGTTGTTAAACAATCTGATGTGGCTAGCCTTAGCCCTGTAGGGTAATTTTTATTGCTGAAAATCACTGCAAGCCCAACAGCTAGCTGAATGTACATAGGCAACTGGGTGGTCCTGTTATTTTCTTTTCCTTAAGTTGCACAAGAGCAGTCATCTGGCAGACCTAGAGTGAGGGGAAAAGGGGAGATCAGTTTATTTTGAGAAAACCTATTTGAAAACTAATTTGTCATTTCCTGGCAGAGTGATTTAATGGCAAAGCACCAGTAGTAGCATAGAACATGTTTGAACGGCTATAGGAGTTCAAATGTGTAAATTTCTGGGCTGATCTTTTCCATCATATCAAGGTGAAACCCACAGGGCCTTGCAGGATTTGTCTCTGGAGCTCAGTCATGTTATCTGGTAGGGCAGCAATTTTCAACCTTTTTCATTTCATGGCACACTGACAAGGCACTAAAATTGTCTCGGCACACCATCAGGTTTTTGACAATTGACAAGGCACACCGTGCTGGTACTAATAAATGACCTTCCCCCAAATTCCTGTGGCACACCTGTGAACCACTCATGGCATACCGATGTGCCATGGCACAGTGTTTGAAAATGGCTGTGGTAGGGGTTGGGTCGGGAAGAGAAAGAAGGCAGTACAAAGGGGTGAAGAGCCACAGTGGCATGTAGTGGCATTCTCACTTTATTACCCATGTTCCAGGGATTCAGCAGGTAGCTTCAGAATAGATGATCCACAGTCCTGTTGCCAGTGAGAGAGGGAGAGAGTTCACTACCTCTTTTTTCAATATAGTACCAATGTGTTGAGGTAATCACATGGCCTGCCCCATAATCCTCCATGGCTGATGCTGTCTGGGTTATAGTGGTCTGCTGAAGCTTCAGAGTTGCTGGGATTGTTGCCTCACGTGTAGAGTGGCACACATGTTTACAGGAATGCTGAGAGACTGGGTAGGGCTGCCTTGAAGGTAGACCAGTTTGAATGTTTCCTAGGACTAGCAAACATTTCCTTTCTCCTTTAGGGCTCCCAAAAACCTGCCACTACCACCAGGGTGAATGGCCTTGTGGCCAAGAGATGGCCACTGCCAGACTTGCCCATAATGTATTTGGTAGTGCAAATGTTGCCTCTTTGTTCATGCTGCTCCCTTCCTAGCTTGTCTCCTCCAACCTGTATATTTATAAATGTCAGTTGAGGTACATGTTCTTTGCCATTTGCAAAGCCTGCTGTCATTTTGTTCTCCCAGACAAAACATGTTAGCAGTCACATTTTCTAGGACTGTGATGGCTATACATACCCAAGCTCTTCACATGGCTGGCTCACGTTATTTCCAAGCCCTTAATCATGCACATGTCTGGCTAAAATTGCCTTTAACTGTGAGGAGGTAGAAATTGGAGTGGGGTAGGGAAAGTAGTGGGAAAGGAAGAGCACATATTTTCACTCTCTACCCAGTCAGGGTGAGAAGAGGACACGGCTTTTTCCCTTCAGAATTAAATCACTGCAATATGGCTCAAGCAGGACTCCCACAGACAGCACCTGTTGCTTCACCACAAACAAGCAAGTATGTTATTCCCCTCAACCATGATGCTGGCTAGATGCCTCTCTCTCTCTCTCTCTCTCTCTCTCCAGGCTGTCACATGAGTTTGGGCATTTGGCATAAATGGGAGGAAGCCTGGAAGGTGCAGAGTTGTTCTTCAGGCAATGCGTGCAAAGGTTCTATACCAGCAGTCATCAGGCCTTTTACAGTTGACTCACAGATTCCAGAGATAGATTCTGGCTTCTTAAGCCACTCAAGGTTTTCATTGCAAACCAAGGTAACAATGCATGCAGCCAGCCAGGGCTTGGGTTCTGATTTTTTTTTTTTTTTACAATAAAAAGACAACATTTGTAAACTTACAAGATCTCTAGAGAACATAATCTAGGCACAAATTAAGTAGAGTTCATGAACGCTATTATTCCCCCCCCCCCCCACACACACACATACACAAAGGTTCACATTTGGACTTCAAATGTTCAGAGAACCAATTTGTGAGGTTTTCAGACTGCAAATGTATACAAGCCTACACATAAAACTATAAAAAGAATGTGGAATATATTAAGGGTACTTGCAGCTTAGGAAGGTTTTTAACTGTGACATACATACAGGATTACTCTGTTCTCTGGAGTATGGATTTGCATTGTTTTCTGGACAGCTTAACTATTTTGTAGAAGCTTTAACTAAAATCTTTCCCTGTAAGAGCACTTTAGGCTCAAGCACTTAATAAAAGAGTACAAACAGAGAGTGTCATTCATTTGTAGGTCACTATTTGCACTCCCAGCTAGGTCAGTGATAGCTTAAAGCCAGTGATGGGATCCACATGACATCAGCTGTTGGCCTCCATCCATTTCCTAATAAATAGAGAGCAGCTTTCACAACTACGTCACAGTACACAATCAACATATTTCTTTTCTTATCCGTCAGCAAGAATAAAGATTAATGTTATTTGGAAACTGAGGCCCCATTCAGGCTAAATGAAGATATTTTAAGTTCTTCATGATGTACCACTGAGTATCTACCAAGTATTCACACAAACAGTAGGAGATTATTTTTTATAGAATTTGTTACAAACTGTGGTCATGCCTAAGCATGCTTTTTTGTTGTAACTCAGACTGTCAAAATATTGTACTTATGACCACTCTGTCATAAAGCCTAGTTTTAACCAGGCCCCTTATCTACATCTGCACCCAATTTGTTTCATACTTTCATACATTTCCATACTTAAGAAACTTAGAACAGTAGGATAGAGTACAATCACATTTGATTATGGGCTTCCAACATCAGCTGCCAGCTTCTTTCCACTCATGCAATCTCTCCTTCTCATCTTGTTCCTTAAGGGCACAATCCAGAGGCGCCTTGGGCTGACGCAAGTCCCTTGCACCAGCCCAGGAGTGTCGCAAATGCACTATAAGGCACATTTGCACCTCCTTGAGAGGAAGCCAGGCTGGCGCTCCTAGAAGCACTGGCCTGTGAACACTGATGCAAGCCTCTGTGCCAGCTTCCTCTTTTGGACTTGGGTCAGCCCAGGTGGGCCGACGCAAGAAGATAAGGTAGGTGGGGAGGAGGTGGGAGGGAGGCGTTCCTGGGTGGGGGAGGGCAGGTGGGGAGTGGAAGGCGGGGCTGGGATCCAGCAGTTGTGCCGGATCTCCCCCCCCCCGTTCCCGGGGAGAACGGAGCTGCTCCAAGCTGCTCTGCTCCCCTTGGACTTGCGCCACCACAGGAGGTGGCACAAGTCCGAGGAGACCCATAGGGGCCAGCGGCCCTTACCCAGGGGTAAGGGGAAAAGTTTTCCCTTGCCTCTGGCTGAGCCGCTTCTGGCCCCTATCCTGCACTGGATGCAGCACAAGCCTCTTGGCTTGCCTTTTCCAATGCAGGATAGGATTGTGCCCTTAGTTTATCATCTTAACCAGAGAAAACCATGATTCATTTATGACAAAAAAGAGAGGGCCTGTTGACTTTTTAATGTCACTTCCCTGCTACATATCAAAAGCTTCTTCTGAAACATTCTGTGTTTGTGTGTGTGCATGCACATGTATGTGTGTGTCTGAAGTAGCTTCCAGTGTTGCATGGGGAGAAATATTATTTAAAAAAAGAAAGCTGAACTTCCCCACTAGGCTTGATCATGTACACAGCAATGGTCTGCATGTCCCTACTCATCTGTGGCAAGATCAGTGTGTTGTCAAATTGATGATGTTAGTCATCTTTGGAGGGGAGGCATGGAGCTGAATCTGATGCCTCCCCCTTGGGTCTCTTCGTATCTGCGCTCACTTTTGAGTGGGCACAAATCTGAGGATGCCCATGTTGGGCTGCCCGGGCCAGGAGGGAGGTTAGGTTATGGCAGCATTGCCTGCTTCTGTCTATGCCCCCTCCCAGGCCTGACCCTCCCCTCCACCCTGTTCTGCCCACTCCCCACACTGAGAAGACTTACTATCAGCCAGTGCTTGAGGAGTACCAGCTGGGCATCCATATAGCACTGAGGCCCAGCATCATTGGCCTCTCCTCCCTGGATGCTGTGGACGTGCCTTATGGCATGTTTGTGACACCCAGCACCGGTGTTGAGGGGTTAGGATTAGGCCATGTGTCCTTTCCCAAATCAAATGATGATCACTGTCAATGCTGATATCAATGACTGGTCAGGGATCATTTCTACTTAACCCGTTTCTGCCCAGTGTTGCATATACGCAACAGGGACCAAATGGGTCCTGTGGGCTGGTCCTGTGTATACGCAACAGGGACCAAATGGGTCCTGTGGGCTGGACCGAAATGGGGTAAATTGTTCTCTGTGCTGTACATAGTTATTGTAGGCACTGGATAAATATTAATTATTGCTCTGAGAATTGTGCATTGCTCAAGCCCAAACTACCATTTGTTGTGAGGAGAAGCTGTGAAAGTTAGCCATGACAAACCACCATTGTAACCAATGAGGCAGGTTAGTTGTGAATCACTTAAGGTCCATCAGTTTCAGTGAGTCATGACTACCTTTCTTTGAATACAACTCATTGTGTTGGCATTCTCCTACCCCTTTTAAGTAAAGACCAATGAAACTGAGAGGGCATAAGGAAAACACTAAGGCAATGATGTCACATCGCACATTTTTTCTACTAATTTTACTGGGGAGACGTGGAGAAAGGGGAGATGGATCTGCTTCACTCACATCTCTGCCTGTAATATGCTGTTTGGAGCACATAAACCTATGTGGGCAATGGGCAGATATCTGCCCGTTGTTTCCATAGGTTTAACTTGAGTATGGTACACACAAATTCATTAACAGAGTTTCACGCTTTGTATTGAGAGTTTTTCCTTTTCAGTGTTACGTTTCTTCCTTTATAGGATCTAAGCAAATTAACAGAAGAAGAGACTGGGAAAAAAGGTCTTTTGGTTTTGGTACAATTATTATCCCTATAAAAGCAGAAGCTGTGTTCCCAGAACTGTCAGTTCAACACCACTAATGAATAATTCTTAAAATCCCCACTCATCAGTAACAGACTGACAGATGGATTCCTTGCATTTCAGGTCATTTTTGCATTCCCAGTACTTAAAGGTCCACGTCAGTGTTGCAGGATTTAATTAGCAGTAGTGCCTCAACATCACTGAACTAATTACTAGTTTCCCAAAAGAAAGTAAAGGGAGAGAGGGAAAAAAAACCTCCCTCAGGCAGATGAAACTCTGTAATAACAAACATCTCAAACAGTTCTACAGAGTGGCTTCTTGGCAGAGAAATAATGGATCTAATGAAAAGCTACAGCGTTCATCTGTGGAAGTCTCTACATAGACACAGTTTCACCATTTAGTCTTCATTTTAATCTGCCTTTACAGTCTAAATTGGTGAGGGAAGGTTCTTGTCTTCTCAAGTCCTCTGTGACAGGGGACTTCAGTAATCCAATTTACTGCCACCTCAATTTTCAAAAAAGGTTATTACTATTAATGGGTTTTCATTATTAATGGGGCAACATTTTCACAAGCAGATCTAAGTACAATACTGTATGCCTTTTTTCTTCCCCCAGTTAAAATTATTACTCAGTCTTAAAGAGATGTTTCATGATTAGACAATTTTGCTGTAAATCCCCTTCTCTTCCCCAGTATAAGTCTTGAAAAAATAAACTGATAAAAGAGGGAGAGTTGAGATCCAGAATGTGATAAAAGATAAAGTTGGAGAAAGATCTAGATAAACTCCATGGGGATTTTGTTTTCTTATTCAAAACAGCTGACTCCTTCCCAGCATTGCATTGCAAGGTGCTTTTTAATTACTGCTGCTTAGGAAAGGCTCCAAAAGTCCCACTGTGCACTATGGAATCTCTTGTTGCTGTGGTCTTTGGTTACATAGGAACATACCTTCCATAACCCAGCCAATGGCATTTAATCTCAACTGCTTTTAAAATAGCCAAATGTGTATATGGAATTGGGAGATCTCACTCCCTCTGCACACTGGGAGGGCTGAAATGCAAGCCTGGCTGTGCTGCTGCTTTGCTGCCCAAGGGGGGAAATTAATTTTCCCACAAACCTTGTTTCAGACAAATGAATAGATTGAAGGGAGGGGGGTGCGAGTGGGAAAATCATGGGGCAGGACACATATCTACTCCAGTCTCAGGCCCTGAAGGCAACAGACTCTGGGATGGAGAATAAATTGCATGCCCCTCTCCTTGTGGGTTTCCTAGTTGCAGCCTTTTCCCCTGTTCCATACCAGTGAATGGCAGGGATGGGAAAATTCAGTGGGGCTTGACTCGAGTCCAGTCTAGCGTCACTGCCCCCCATGACTCAACTTGAAAACGAATCAAAACAGGGGCACTCTCTGAGTCTCCAAGTCACCCCTTCGCGACTTGATAGGACTTGAGTCAAGTCTCCCCCCCCCCTTTAAAAAGCCTGCTGCGGAAAAATGGGTCTGCTGCTGGGCTCTGTGTGTGTGCGTGTTCACTTTAAAACTCCCCTGTTGCCTTGTCCAATTTGTAATGAGAGCCATGGGAACCTAGAAGGGAAGTCTCAGTGTTTTGGGGCAAGAAGAAGGGGAACTGTCTTGCCTGGAGTCCCTTGAATTCTACCACCCACTCAACCCCTTGTACTCCCTGTTAGGTTGGGCCAGCCCTGCTGAAATTGTGCATTTTTGTCCTGATGAACAGTGCATTTTGAAACCTAGCTATTGTATTTGGCTAGGCTTGGCGGTTAGGAAAACTTTGGGAGGATAGGATAATGTTTAGCAGTGCATCCCCTCTGCCTCATCTCACATTGCAGTCCCTTTCCATTTAAACCTCATTATTTAACTGTCACTGTGTTCTTGGCAACACTGTCGCTTGTGTTCCACTGTTCTTCAGCAGAGCTCAGAGCACCATCCATGTGGTTTCTAGTACTCTCCCAGTCAAACATGTAACAGGACCTGCTGAGCTTCAAGAGTGTCATGCACTTGCACATCTCTAGCCCACATCTTTGCTTCCAATTTCTTTGGTATCTTTTTCCAGCTCCCACTGCCTGTTCCCTACAGTCATTTCATTTCCACCTCCTCACCCTAGGGGAAGTGATGTACATCGTCCAGTCTCTTATCACTTGTTGACTTCTAGCAGAGGCTTGCTAATGTGTCATGTTTATAATGTGGGAACTGACTCTATATGATGATTACACCATCACAATGGAGCTGAAACAAATAATACTGGTTTCCACTTTCCTATTTTTTTCTTCATGTATGAAGTATCTGTAATGCTGAGAGATTCACTTCATGCTATCAGCCGAAGTGAAAATCATTCTAAACAGTTCTGACATGCCAGTATCTGGGGTACATCCAACCCAGACCTTATGGAAGAAGGGTAGAAATAGAGGTTGGGTTTGTCAGCAGTGAAAAATAGGCCCCACTATTTTCCTACTCACTTGGTTGCAAATAAAGTGAATATGTTTAGCATGAATACTCTTCCTTTTCTTCTGGAATCTCTGAAGGAATCCTACACTAACCATGTCAGTCTAGTCATGTAGCAAGGGTCAGGCTCGAGCCTGTCCAAGGGCCTGGGAAGCTGGCTGTCCACCTGAGTGGACTAGAAGTGAGTGCAAAACAAGCAGGTATGAAGTATCAGAGCAGTGAACAAGGATATGAAGAGCCAGAGATGGGTGCATAGGCAGAGGTCAAGATCCAAGGCAAAATCCTCATGCTAGAGACAATTGCTCAGACTCATGAGTTAGCTCTCAGTCTAGAACTTTATATGATCCGCTCTGGTGGAATTAGTTTTTGGATTCAGCTGACTAGATGCTTTGATGGGCTGGCATCAGGATCAGCCTAGCCTGAAGAGGCTGACTGAAGTACTTGCTTTGAATGGTTTGGGGGGGGGGAGAGGAAAATGAATGGGGGTGCCCCGCATCTGCCTGTTGCCCCCAGCCTGCTGCCCACCAAGCTACTTCAGTTGGCTCTCTTATCCACTTCCTGCTCAGTGAGAGCCAACTAGAAGAGAACTGGAGCAGTGGCAGCCCACCTCTTCCTCCAGCACCAGCACCACCTCCTCATCCACCCAACTGCTTAGGAAAGTAATTGAATTGGCTTGTGAAGCATGGCAATCTGGAGCCCTTCCTACCTCTTGTCTTCAGCTACAGTGCTGCCACCTGCCTCTTGAAATAAACAGGATGAGTGGAACACTCCCTGTGTGCTTCACACACCCTACTTATTTCAAAAAGGATCATGTAGAGCAGGGGTGTCAAACTTGTTTCATACAGAGGGCCGAAAGCATTCAGGGCTCCAGCTGAGGGCTGGAAGTGATGTCATTAAGCAGAAAGTGACATTATTAAGCAGGTAATGGCCAGAAATCAGACCCTGTTCTCATATAGAAACTCATTAACCTCAAATGACAGAAGGGAAAGTACACAAATCTTGATTATATTTCAAGATTTGGGAAAGCCCAATTTTGAGGTGGGCTGCCATTTCAGCTGTAACACCTCAGCAGGTGAGAGCCTGAGGACCGGATAAAAAGCTTCCGGGGGCCGCATCTGGCCCCCGGGCCTTATGTTTGACACCCCTGATGTAGAGCAAGAAGCAGACAGTGCTGGAGCTGAAGGTAAGGGGGCAGGCAGGCTCTGGATTGTCATGCCCAATTCACCTTATCTTACATGTGAGTGAATGAGGAGGGTGCAGGAAGAGGTGGTAGCTGCAGCAGTGGTGGTGGAGTGTGAGATGTTTTAAAACGACTGTGAATATGCTACAGTTCAGGTGACAGATCCACTCAGGCCAGTACTGGCTGGTATTGCTACCTAGGTGGTGCCCCTAGTCTAAACGTTTTCTGCAAGAATAGAACACTGGGAGGGTTGCCAACCTTACAGGATTGGCCGAGAGTCTCCAGGAATCAGCAGCCGTCTCCAAGTGACTAACGAAAACAATACTGGAGAATATTAAAGTGCCTCCCTTGGCTTAATGACATAATGTGTGGAGAGAGAGAGAGAGAGAGAGAGAATTATCCAGGAATAGTCATCCTTGGCAACCTTAAGCTAAGCGCTGGTGGTGGAGGAAGTAAGGCACCAGAACCTCAATAAAGGGTGACCTGGTTTGAGACTTTAGCCCCCACCTGCCCACTCCATGTCTTGCAGTGATTGGATCAAGTCTCACATGTCCAACTGTTTACACAGTCTTTTAATAAAATCTCTCCAGAGCCTGGCTGAAGAAACATACTTGCTTGCTACAAAAGTAGCACAAGACCTCTGTTTTCAGCCATCTGCTGTTGAGGAGGGAGCTTGCTTGCTGGGGCCTCCTTTTCAGACAGCATCTGCTTCTTCCTCCTGAATTTCCTCAGAAAATGTGTGTAGGCTGAATTGACTGACTGCTAGCTATCCCAGGTAGCTATTAGAAAGTTGAGAAGAGCGAGCTGGCTATATATTGAACTCAGTGGTGCATTAAAGCAACAATTTTCTGCTTTCAGACTTCATACCTAAATCTCCAGTAGTGGCACAAAGCATGAAGAAAATAATGGGTTGAACTAGTATAAAGGATCCTAGAAAATTCAGGGTAGTGTTGTATGATTGAGACCCCAGTGCAAAGAATGAAATTCTTAAACTCTTGTATCAGACAAACACAATAGCTTATACCACATTATATGTGTAAGTCTTTATAATGTCACTGGATTCTGTATGGTTTTTTCCCCCTCCACAGACTAACAGGGTTACCCCCTCTGGAATTTGTGCCTGAAATCATAGGATAGCCAAAGAAAGTACCCTAGATTTTTTTTTTTTTTTAAGCAGAGATAAGTATCAGCTTTTAAAGCTCTCCTTTTTCCACTGAAGAAATTTGAAGTAGGAAAAATCTATCTTTTTCCACCCATGAACAAAGCAATGAGCCCCTTGGTCTGATTGTTCAAGATAGTGTTTTTTTTCAAGTGAAACCAATACCCACACAGAAAAGATACTAAACTAGATTAGAGGAATGGTACAAGTAGAACTCCTGTAAGGGAATGAAATTGAGCCGTTAATAACTATTCACTCACGTCCCTACTTTGCTACTGAGTTCAGACTGTACAAGGAACTTTTCTCATTTTTTCCTGTTTCTTGTTCATGTTCTGTATGTGTCTTGTCAGGGTAATCTGTACTTGAGTGCAAATTACATGTATCACAAAACCATCTCAAAATGTCTAGGATAGATTTTTTAAAAATATTACTGCATAACTTTATTTCTAAATTCGTAGAAGTACAAAATAATGCTAATGTCTAGACTTACAGTCCAGTCCTGAGCTACCTGGGGCGCCCAGGCTCGCCGGCACTGAGAATGGCTGCCACCAGATCCTGCACGTCCCGGGCTACCGAAGGAGGCACCTCAGGAGAAGGGGACTTTCATCCCCTTCCCCCAGGTAAGGTAAGCAGCCCCACAATGGGGCTACTCACTTTACTACTGAACAAAAGGTTGGCGGTAAGGTAAAGGCGCTCATGTAGGGTGCTGAGCCCTCTACAAGCGCCTTGGATCCTGAGGACCAGAGCTCTGCAGACCCACCTCCCTCCCCCCGGCATGTCTCCAGCCTGCCCCCCTCCCTGCATCACGCTTCCCCCGCCCTCTTTCCACTCCCCTGCCAGCCTCCCCCCTTCCCAGAACGCCTCCTCCCTGCCCCCACCCCTGCTTAGCATGCCATGGCTCAGTGGTCCATAAGACCGCCGAGCCCCGGAGGCTGGGCAACTGCCCCGCACTAGTCCAGCACCGGCTGGTGCTGAGCTAGCATGGGCGGGAACCTGGTGGGAAGGCTCGCAAACGTGCCTTATGGCACGTTTGCGACAGTGCTCGGTGGCACAAAGCTGTGCCGCTGAGCACAGGATTGGGGTCTTAAAGAGAGAGAGAAAGAGGAAAATGTAGATTCTTAACTATGATGTTCACCATCCCTCCTCAACTCATTATTTATCTCATTGTCATATTCCTAAATGGATGTTATTGGGTCTTATGTATCTGATATTGTATCTTTCAGGCCACTTCAATCCAGGTGTTCGGAGGGTTGGATTATCTTGGACATACGTGCCTTCTGTTATCACAGGAGTTTTGGTTTTTTCTGCACTATATGATGTGCTCTTGGTTTGCTAGAGTGGATTTTATTCAGAGATGAATTTGAAACTGCTTTGCACAGTACACCTTACAAAGACAAGTGTACACAGGACTCCAACTTCTGAGCAAGGAATTTAGAGGTTCAGATGTAGAGGTTCCCTTTTTGAAGGGAGGCACCAGGGAGGCATAAGGGAGGCACCAGGATGCAGATCTCTTGTTATCTGGTCTGCTCCCTGGGGCATTTGGTGGGCCGCTGTGAGATACAGGAAGCTGGACTAGATGGGCTTATGGTCTGATCCAGTGGGGCTGTTCTTATGTTCTAACCTTAAGAAGAAAGGTCATGCTTGATCAGACCAAAGGCCCATGTTATTCTCATTCTCATTCTTATATTCTTATTCTCATTCTCAAAGGCATCTCATTCTCTTCAGTGGCCAGTTTGATCCCTCTAGGAAGCCCAAAAGCAGAACATGGAGAGAAATAGCTCTTTCCTGCTGTTGTTTCCCAGCAGCTGGTATTCAGAGGCATGCTGACTCTAAACCTGGAGATAGCATGACTGGCGGTCCAATACTATCCTGTCTGGTGCCCAGGGAGGCATTTGCTCCCTTATCCCAGGTAATGCCCTCACAGTGCTAATGGGTCTCCTTGGATCTGTGGAGGAGACCCATGTCGAGCTGCCTGGCCAAAGAGGGAGCACAGGATATGGTGGCAGAGCCTGCCGCCTTCTCTGCACCCCCTCCTGGGCTCAATTCTCATTCCCCCTGCCCAGTTCCTCCTTCCCCCCCACCCTGCCCAGTGGTGCTACCTACCACCTGGCACTCCCATGGCAACTCTTTTGGCGCTGAGACCCAGCATTGACTGGTACTGGCCTGGTACCCGGTGCTCTCTCCTTGGCATGTTTTGTGACACTTGGAACCAGAGGTAGCAGCTTACTATTGGTGCAAGGGAGAATAGGATCGGATCCTGGTAGCCCCTGATAGACTTGTCTTCTCCAAATTGTCTAATCCTCCTTTAAAGGCATTTACACTAGAGGCCACCCACATTCTTCTGATAGTGAAATACATCACTTTAATTACACACTGTGCAGAAAAGTTTTGTTGGTCTTCAAGTTTTCTCCAATTGGTTTAATTTGATGATTCTGGGATCCATTTCTAGCATTGTGAGAAGGGAGGAAAACTTCACTTTAACCACTTTAACCCATGAATATTTGTACAAACCACTAAGCATGTTCCTGCTTAGTGTAGTCACCTTTTTTCCCTAAATGTTGTAACCTTTCCTTAGGGCAGGTGCTCCAATGTTCTGATCATTTTGATTGTCCATTTGTTCCAGCAATGCTGGGACCAGTGTCACATCTTCTTGCTCCCACAAGTTGGGAAGTATAAAGTAGCTTCAGCTTTGCAGCCCTGTGTATCCAAATGGCTGTCCCATGGCATTCAGGGTGACCCAATCCAATTAATGAGCAGCCTACCCAGTGGGTGTTCTTGAGAGGAGAAATTTAATTGTGTGTCAACATGATTCCATTCATGGTAGGGAGATGGTTAAAACCCTCTCCCTCAAGTACAGAAATACTGCAGCTGCTCACTCTCTGTGCCAAACTGAAAGAGGACCTGGCCTGAGGGGAAATGTGTCTGGAATTTCTTAATCCCAAAAGTATTATAAAATGAGAGCACTCTAGGGAGCCTCTCAAAGCCTCTGCTGTATGGAGAGAATGGACAATGGAAGAAGTGCTTTTGAGCTACAGGCGTCCCTGAGCTGACATTGAAAAAGGCTCACAAGGTAAATTTGGCCAAACTCTAATTGAGACTCAGAGGAAACATGTTTAAACAAAGACATCAGAGCCCTAGAAGGTGCAGTCTTCATTCCAGTACTGTAAGCTGTCCTGTATGTGGGTAGAGGCATTTGTAACCACTGTGTTGTCTAAGGAGTCTTGTTTCTCAGAACTGATGCTGAGAGCCATCAGATTATTGACTGTGGAATAGTTTACTCTCTGAGTGCTCCTATTACTTTATTTTTCTGCTTAGCTCTCAGGAACAGTTCTGATTAATGACACTGGGGAGTATGTGAGCAGTATCTACTATTTCAAAGGAGAAAAAGAAAAAAGCCAAAATCTTGTGGGTGCTCAGCACCTCATTCTGGAAAAATCTCTTGTTGACTGTCAAAGTAGGGCTACTGCATACATGCAAGTGGAAAACTTTTTTCCCCTCTGGTGTGTTACCCATCCCCAACTACCGCCTTAGGTGTGCTCCAAAATTGTCAGTACCATAGAACCAGGCTATACACAGATATGGCAAGCAAAGCCTGGCAGCGATTTCCATAGCCCTGACAGTATTTTTTCCCCAATTTCATCTGCCACAGGAGTCACTACTAGCTGCTCCAAACCATTTCTGTATACTCCCCAATTCATACCGACAATTTCCCATGGGAACCTGTACCCCAAGACAGGAGAGAGTGTATAGAATGAGCAAGCCCCTCGCTTCCTCATGTTCATTAATGAAGTTAAATATCTACCAGTTTAATCGCTGGATTCTGAAATCAATGACAATTTGTTGCTGGCAAGAAAGAATAGTTAGGCAATTCTTCCATTCATTTCTTCAGCCTACTCTCATGATCCAGTTGTTAGAACAGGCATAAGGTACTGTTAAATCAAGGTTCAGTTAAATCAAGCAGCGATTTGCATGTTAACCATTTATCTCTGACAGCTGCAATTAATCTATGCGATTCTTTAATTTTGCATTCTGCTTGCTGATTCATAGCCTTTATGCTTTGGCATGCCGGAGATCCGTAGTGACTACCCAGATTCCTGTTGACTGCCTCTTTCCTCCTTCAACATCCTGAAGTACGTACTTGTGAATACACCTCAAGACAGTCTATTGCATTTAATACATTCAGCAATCTCAGTGTTGAATTCATTTTCTTTAGACTTATAATTTTCTCTCACTGCTGCCTTCCACATTGTGGTTGGTCTCATTTTCTTTGTGGTCTTGGGCCACCAGTGAGAAGCGGCAGCATCTTGTGTTTTGGGGTTTTGGGTTTTTTGCTTTTCCAGGGCAGGCAAGGGGGAAGTAGCTGGTGATTTATTAACATATAAGAAGCCATTAATGTGTTCTTTGGGGACCCAATGAATTCTGTTGCCTCTTCATAACCTCTGCCCTATTTATTAGTCAGTAATTCACAGTTAAAAATAAGTAATCAAATGAACTGATACTTGTAAAAGGCAACATATTCCTTGGTCATCCCAATCCTACTCAATGGGACTTACTCCCAAAGTAGCTTGTGTAGGATTCTATACATTAATGAATAATATAAAAGCAACATTCTATTCCAGGGTAAGAAGGGGAGTTACTATACTATTTTCTTAAGAGCAAACAGTAATATATTTCTATTTAATCAAATATTTAGAGACAGGCAGTAACTTTAGTGGAAGCTACGAGGCCAGTAGTTCCCAAACATTTTAGGACTAGGACCCACTTTTTAAAATGTTACTCTGTTGGGACTTTAAGAGATGTAAAAAAAAAGTTTCACCTTATCAGTTGCTCAATCCTGTTTTTATTCTTTTTATTATATGGAGGCACCTTCTGGAGCACTTGTTGAGCTCCACGTTCATCAGATCAGGACCATTCTGGTGGCATTGTGTTTCTCTCAGCCTACCCTTCAAAATGGACCAAGAGTGCAATCCTGAAGTTCAGATGGGCTGGCACAAGTCCCTTACGCTGACCCAGGAGTGTTGTGAAAGTGCCATAAAGCACATTTGTGCCTCCTTGAGAGACAGCTGAGCCGTTGCACAGACATGCGTTGCTTCATGGAGGCTGAATCCAGTCTCTGCAGGACCAAGGAAAGGTAACTGGCTGAGGGCAGCTGGCACAGGGATTGGGGAGGGTGGCAGGAGGGCAGAACTGGAGTGTTCTTTGGTGAGGGAAGGTGGGAGCAACATGGGGAGGGTGAGCTGGTGGGCGAACTGGGTCAAGAAGGTGGGTGGGATCAACCTGAGCAACTTAGGCCTGATCATATCCCACTTCCTAGCCAGCCTGGAATCACACTGTGCTGCTTGGATCTGTGCCAGTGATTTTGCTGGTGCAGATCTGAGTAGCCCCATAGGGGTGGCTGCTACACCACATGGGGTAAGGGGAAATAAATTCCATTACTCAAAGTTGTGTCTCAGCCACCTTCTAACCTGCGCTGGATGTGGCACAGGCCAGTTGGCCTGCTGTTCCAGTGCAGATTAGGATTGATGTGTGAGGCATGTTTGCCTACTCATGAGTAAACACACATGTGTGGCTCAGTTTCACTTTCCATAGGACTCAATCCATTTTGCTAGTCAGGTTCAAGATCAGGTCATGACCCTCTGGTGGGTTGTGACCCACAGTTTGGGAAAGACTGTAGTAGGCCATACCACTGTAGTGGTTTTTGCTTCAGTGGCTATGTATTATATGTATTCAGAGGAGTTTTGACCCTTTTACTTCTTTTCTTACACCAGTAAGAGAAATAATTTATTTCTATACTGTGATACCAAGAGTATTCCATGTGAATTCAAAAGTTTGAATGGTACTAATTAAGATAAATAGGGTTTAATAAACTGTGTTTCAACAGGATGTCTACAGCAATGTTTAAATAAAAGTCAAGATGTTAGAATACTAGTAAGATTTAGTACATCAGATTAGTAAAGATTAGTACATAACAGTGCCTTCCAGTGTTTGACAGATGAACTCAGACACTCACATGCTGCTTTAATGATTGTGGGCACACAAATTGCAGTCCTAATTTCTGTTTTTATGTGAGAGATTTGGGGTTTGATATGTCTAACTTATTCTGAACCAGAAAATACCTATCCTCAATACATAATCACCATCTTTAATTCTATATAAATCTGCACTATAGAGTGCAATCCTAACCAAATTTTCAGCACTGAGGTAAGGGCAATGCAATTCCAAGGTAAGGGAACAAACATTGCCTTACTTTGTGGAGGCCTCCATGACTGCCCCCCAACTGCAGGATGCAGCACATGCCCCACTGGCACAGCTATGCCAGTGCTGGAAAGTTGGTTAGGACTGCTCCCATAGTTAAATAATTCTGCACGGCTCAGAAGCTTGTAGACTCTGGCAGCAATGGGAGCTTCTCTGACCCAGATCCTCTCTTAGGCTGCAGTCTGATATACACCAGAGAGTAAGCACCACTGAACACAGTGGGACTTACTTCTGAGTAAACATGTATAGGATCGTGCTGTTAATGTTTGGCTTCATCAACTCCCACTTGCTGTGGGGAAAAATAAGGATCTAATTAAACATGACATATAGTTATGTGTACAATTATGCCATCACTTTTTTTCTTTAGAACAAAAGGCAACTACAGTTTTTAACAGAAGACCCACACAGTTTGGGAGGGCAAATTTGAAGAGAAAAATTGCCTGCTAGGAAACAGGTAAGCCAGTGGTTCTCAAATTGATGGGTCATGACCCACCAGTTTGTTAAAGGGTCTCCATCCCTTTAAGGGGTGGGGAAGGGGTGAGGGCAGCGATGCAATCCCCAGATTGCATTGTTAACAGGGGTGGGAAGGGGGGGTGCTTTTACTTACAGGTGACTGCAGGACATTGCAGGAGGTGCAGGGAGCCCTCTGCAGAGCTCTCCAATGCTTAGAATGTTGAAAAAAGTGGACGCAAAGCACTACCTAGTTGCGAACGCAAAGAGGAAGTGCTTTGTGCTGCTTTGTTTCAATGTTCTAAGCATCAGGGAGCCCTGTGGGCTCCCCACTACTCCCACAAAGTCCTGCAGCCACCTGTAAGTAAAAAAAACTCATCTTCCCACCCCCATTAGTGATGTGATCCTGGGGATCATGTTGCTGCCCTCACTTCCTTCCCCGCAAAGACTTACCCCAGGAGTAAAACTCCCAGGAAGTTTGAGAACCACTGGTTAAGCAGTCTGTCACCACCGTCTCTCCCTCACTCCGACTCTGCTGTGGACGCAACCTTCAATGTCTGCTTTTCATTTTTAAAAAAAGCCGGGAGAAAGTTACACACAAATGTGTGTAGCCCTAAGACTCTGGTTTGTTTCTGTTGGAAGGGAAGATGAGGGAAGGAACTGGGGAGGCAGATTGTGGTGGGTGAAACTGTAGCTGCATCCTTTTTTTTCCTGTGGGGCTGTTAGCCATGATTCTGGGGCTGTGAGCTGGCAACCCTAAGTCATAATGCTGTTTCCTTGACTGTCAAGATCAAGGCGAGACTCCAACATAGACTCCGGCATGCTTTTGACGTATTAAAATAAGCATTTTGTAAGTTTTTATTACTTGTAAAAATAAGTGCACTTATTTCAGCATTGAACTCTGGCCTGAGTGCACACACTGGCAATGCAACACATAAATGTGTAGTTCTGTGTCTGCCTTAGAACGGTGATTGTGCAACAGTCATCATGACATCTGTAATGCACAGTACTCATCATGCAAACAAGCTGGTGGCTCAGCTTGACTCTTCATGCTTTTGTGGGGTTGAGTTTATTTAAAAAAAAATAACAGATACAGGAATGTTAATAAATGAATGATATCATGTGTAGCAAACCCACAGAAGTGTTTCACACCCTGAGCTGCACCAGCAGAGAAATTGTTCAGCAAGAAATACCAGATGGCTTAGCTAACAGGAAATGGATCATTCTCATTACACTCACTGACTGAATATTAAAATGTAGGTTCATTCTTTAAGATTTTCGTTCTCATAAGAATCTTCATTGTGGAAACAGCTTGAATGGGTCAACGTGTGTTGACGGTTGGTTCAGTTCAGCATCTGCTGTGCTAGAGGCTTTTAAAGTCATTAATATATATTCTGACCATTCAGTGAACTTTTACAGGCTTCTTTTGAATCGGTCATAGATTAGGTACCCCTATGTTGAATGTATCAGCGCCATAACTTTGAGCATTAAATGGCACTATGGATGAAGAATTAAAGGTACTTGGAGCTTTTCTTTGCATGATTGCTGATTCTGCCATCTGAGAATTGTTTCAGTCTTGGGGCCAAAAATCCTGGACTCTATAATAGATCAACAACAAAATATTTAGAGACAGACCTCACTGCATGGGATTCATCCCACTTCCATAAATAAAAATCAGTGTGACATTGTTTATTTTTTCCAGTGGTAGTCTTTCAACAGTGTATTACATGGGACAATGTGGGAACAAGGAACCTTGTGGCCTTTTCCAGCATAAATCTCTCTACCATTCCTACCCTCTTGCCTATTGCTGTCTGTTGCAGCGTGGTATCCTGTGTAATACAGTTTGTAAATGCTTAATGGACCAGGACTGGAAACCTGCTTCGCCTCTGTTACATCAGTTTTATGACTTTAGAGCAGGGGTGCTCACACTTTTTTGGCTCGAGAGCTACTTTGAAACCCAGCAAGGCCCGGAGATCTACCAGAGTTTTTTTTACAATGTTCACGCCATCATAACATATAACATTTATGTGTACAATGTATGTTGGTGTACCTTGAGCCCCAATGAGTATAACAGGACTTACTCCTGAGTAGACATGCCTAGGATTAGGCTGTGAGGCTGCAATCCTAGCCACACTTACCTGGGAGTAAGCCCCATTGAGTACATTATTTACGTACATTGAGTACGTTTCCTCCCAGAGGCACCTGAAGGGGGGGTCAGCACTCCGTGATCTACTCATTTTGCCTCGCGATCTACCGGTAGATCGCGATCCACCTATTGAGCACCCCTGCTTTAGAGCAACTCAACTTTGCTGGACTTATATCAAAGCTGTGAAATATCTGCTCCACTGAAATCAGGGGTTCAACTAAAGAGTTTTCTTCTTTCCCCTTAAATATTTGAATGATTGTATGCCTGGACTAAATAGGGTGAGATAATATTTTGTCTTGAGCATTTCATTAACTTCCTTCCGTTTGCATTCAACACGATGGGAAAGATGGGATAAAAATAAATTACCAGCAATAATAATCATAATAGAGGTTGACCTGTATCAGCTTTGTCCAATAGAAATCCTTAAACTACTGCTGGTAGGGTAATACCATGTAAACACACCTCTTGCGGTAACAGGATGTTGTTTAGATCCGTTTCTTTTTGTAATGAGTACTTGTGAAAATGCTCTTTGAAAATGACATAGGATTATAAATTAAATGAATCTTTTTCCTAGAGGATGTACTGATGGGATAAATCACAAGTAAAATATGCTTGATTGACAATACTGTATACTAAAGATATCATTTCCCCAAAATTACATCTCTTATTTTTCTCGACTGTGGGGCCATTTTCTGTTGAAAGATTAATATGCATTTAAGAAGCAAGCTAATTGCAGAAAACAAGATGATGTAACTGAGCACTAATTAAATGAAAATGGTGGTGCTAATGCAATTGTGGTGTTAATTAAATAACAATGATGACAAGTGCCTAAACACAGGAAGGATAAAATTCTTCATTTTCATGGTCCACTTGACTAGTAAGCTGAATTTAAAGCAAAGGGCTACAATAAATATCCAGGTTATACAAAATAAATGCAACCATATTGATTCTTTCTCATTCCAAATATCTATGTACAGGCACCTCTTGATAAATGCTGTCCTGATTTACATACTTTTGAAATAGCACAGTTTGCAAATTAATACCAGAAGTCTAATTTACGCTGGCAGTTTTTGAAATAACTCTGTCAATTAGCTGTAGCAGCAAATGAGGAGAAGGGCCTCTAAAAGCAGAAGATTATAAAGAGAGAAAGAAAATGCACTCATTGAGGTGCTGTCTGCCACTTTCTCAATTTCCTAACCTGCATATTTGTTTTTATTGTTTGCTTCCACACCCACTCCCAGTAGCCTCCGTCCTCACTTGCCACCTTGGGCAAGCAGAAGTCACCAGTCATCTATGTGACTGTTTGATGAGTTTCTCCCTAACCCGTTGGTTTCCAAACTTTTCCGACTGGTAGCTCCTTGACCTACTGGGCCATTGGCCATGGCCACTCATTAGGGCTACAATCGTATACTTTGTATAGGGTGATAGGTTTTGCCCAATGTTTCTGCTGCTCCCGTGGCTGATTTCCGTGGCTGCCCGGGGTGCCGTGGTCACTGCCTTAACTGTTACATTGGTTCCTAGGGGAAAAATATTTTTAGTTCAGCCATTTTAAAATATACATGCAGGCTTCTAGGAATGCAATCCCTGCGTAAATCAAGAGCTGCCTGTGTATCCATGTAGCCTTCCTTTACAAAACCTTTATGAAGACCTCAGATGTTCTGTAAGGTGAATACAGGATGAGGCTACTTATCCACGGGTTTTCAGTCTTGGCCCAGCCTAAAGCCTCTGAAGGTGACCGGAGCTGTGCTCTGCAGGGCTTTCTGAAGCAAGCATCCACCCTTAACTTCTGCATGCTTCAGAAAGCCTCATAGAGGCAAAAAACAGCTTCCTGTTTTCTGAGGAAGTGACATTTTTATGCCTTTAAAAGACATTCTGAGGGCTAGGAAAGCCCAGGCTGTGCTCTGGTTGCTTCTGGAGTGCTTTCTGAAGACCGCAGAGGCTACGTGCATCTGCCCGCAGCCTCTGCAAGCACAACTTGAGGTTCCCCAACCCTCAGAATGCCTTTTTAAAAAACCAACAAAAAATTGAGGGTTTAAGGGGCCAAAAACTGCAAATTTGCTTATCTGTGGTGTCACTCCCTCTGAGCGCAGTCGCCGCCCACAGCCGCCAGGCCTGGAGAAGTTGCCACAGGTGTGACTTACTAGTAAACTCCCTCGGGGTCAGGAGTAGGTATGGGCAGCTTGGGGTGGCCTCAGACAGTTCTCCAAGGGGGGGGGGTTTAAGTCACCCAGATCCCTTGCCTTGGTCTTGAGGCACGTTAAAGGCTCCTAGTCAGACAGCCTTCTCTCATGATGCCTGCCTCACCACTCCTCAGACTGCCTGTAAACACTGGCCTCCTCGGCCTTATGGAGCTCCTCAGCTCCAGCCGGCTCCTCCTTCCTGCTTGCTGGCCTGAAAGCGATACCAGTCCCTTCTCTCCCAACACATTCCCTGTTATCTAAGGGAGTGGCAGACAGCTGCCTGCCAAGTTGGGGGCATTTTAGCCCCTCCGCCTGCCTGTCCTGCAGAACAGGATGCCCTCTCCCCTGCTGGGGAGCGTGGCGGTCTCACTGATGGGGCAAGGCCTGCTGTGGGCGTCTCCAGCCGTGACATCCTCACCCCTTCCCTAAGGCAGGGCTTTTCAAACTTGTTATGCCCCAGCCTGTAGGCCCTGGACTGTTTCTCCTTAAGGGGTGGGGGCAGCCAGGAGGCATGGAGGAGACAGCGGCATGATCCTGGGGATTGCGCCGCTCAGGAGGGCTGCAGGGGCCTTGGTACACTTACCAGAGCCTCCTGCGGCCTCCCAGAGGTGTGGGGAGTCCTGCATGGCTGTCTGCAAGGCTCCCCAATGCTTCACAAGTGAAAGTGGAGTGATTGTGCTCCACTTCTGGTTTAGTGGAAGCAGAACGCAATAACTTCACTTTCACTTGTGAAGCTTTGGGGAGCCCTGTTGGAGAGCTGCACAGAGCTCCCTGCACCTCCGGGAGGCTGCAGGAAGCTCTGGTAAGTGTACGCAAGTCCCTGCAGCCTCCCTGAGCGGCACGGTTCTGGGGATTGCACTGCTGCCTCCCCCCTGCCTCTGCTGCCTCTTCCCCTGCAAAAACGTACTGCAGCTGTCAAACTCCCTGGGAGTTTGAAAACCACAGCCCTAATGGGAAGCCACCTGACTTTCCTGTATAGTGGGGACTTCTCCTCCTCCCTTTGTCTGCCCTGGTTGAGGGTGGGAAGTGGCTAGTTGCGGGAGGTGGTTGGGTGGTTTGTGTCCCATCCGACCGCCCCGTTGGGGTGGTGGCTGCAGCCCCTGCCCTCGCCGGGGTCTGTTGCCTCCTGCTGCCCCCTCTGGAGCAGTGAAAGTGCTGTGGGTGGAGGTGCTGTAAGGGTAAGTCTTGCCTCACAAACCTTATAGAATTCTTTGAAAAGGTCAACAGGCATGTGGATGTGGGAGAACCCATGGACATTATATATCTGGACTTTCAGAAGGCGTTTGACACGGTCCCTCACCAAAGGCTACTGAAAAAACTCCACAGTCAGGGAATTAAGAGGACAGGTCCTCTCATGGATTGAGAACTGGTTGGAGGCCAGGAAGCAGAGAGTGGGTGTCAATGGGCAATTTTCACAATGGAGAGAGGTGAAAAGCGGTGTGCCCCAAGGATCTGTCCTGGGACCGGTGCTTTTCAACCTCTTCATAAATGACCTGGAGACAGGGTTGAGCAGTGAGGTGGCTAAGTTTGCAGACGACACCAAACTTTTCCGAGTGGTGAAGACCAGAAGTGATTGTGAGGAGCTCCAGAAGGATCTCTCCAGACTGGCAGAATGGGCAGCAAAATGGCAGATGCGCTTCAATGTCAGTAAGTGTAAGGTCATGCACATTGGGGCAAAAAATCAAAACTTCACATATAGGCTGATGGGTTCTGAGCTGCCTGTGACAGATCAGGAGAGAGATCTTGGGGTGGTGGTGGACAGGTCGATGAAAGTGTCGACCCAATGTGCGGCGGTAGTGAAGAAGGCCAATTCTATGCTTGGGATCATTAGAAAAGGTATTGAGAACAAAACAGCTAATATTATAATGCTGTTGTACAAATCTATGGTAAGGCCACACCTGGAGTATTGTGTCCAGTTCTGGTCACCACATCTCAAAAAAGACACAGTGGAAATGGAAAAGGTGCAAAAGAGAGCGACTAAGATGATTATGGGGCTGGGGCACTTTCCTTATGAGGAAAGGCTACGGCGTTTGGACCTCTTCAGCCTAGAAAAGAGACGCCTGAGGGGGGACATGATTGAGACATACAAAATTATGCAGGGGATGGACAGAGTGGATAGGGAGATGCTCTTTACACTCTCACATAATACCAGAACCAGGGGACATCCACTAAAATTGAATGTTGGGCGGGTTAAGACAGACAAAAGGAAATATTTCTTTACTCAGCGTGTGGTCGGTCTGTGGAACTCCTTGCCACAGGATGTGGTGCTGGCGTCTAGCCTAGACACCTTTAAAAGGGGATTGGACAAGTTTCTGGAGGAAAAATCCATTACGGGGTACAAGCCATGATGTGTATGCGCAACCTCCTGATTTTAGAAATGGGTTATGTCAGAATGCCAGATGCAAGGGAGGGCACCAGGATGAGGTCTCTTGTTATCTGGTGTGCTCCCTGGGGCATTTGGTGGGCCACTGTGAGATACAGGAAGCTGGACTAGATGGGCCTATGGCCTGATCCAGTGGGGCTGTTCTTATGTTCTTATGACCCTTTGGGTTTGAGCGCTGCCAAATCACCCGCCTCAGGTAAGTCAGGGGCATGCGGGTGGGGTGGTCCCTGACATGTAGTTTTCAGTATCTGCAAGGGATCTAATAATGGATCTGCCGTAGATAACGAGGCCCCACCTGTAGTTTCTTACCTTAAAAAGAACTTGCCATACTTTAGCTCATGAAGTCCATGCAGCCTAATTTGCATGTTAGGCAAATAATTTGCTTATTTTGGACAATGAGTAGCAGAATAGAGAGTTAAGCATCACTGCAGGAACATTGAAGCAAATTGCACTCATGAAACTATTGTGAGAGTTGTCATAGAAAATCTGACAAATCTAGAGCTTTTCTATAGCTGTGATAGAACAGCAGTATCTCCCTCGCCCCACCTCTCAAGGGTGCAGCAAAGACAGAAGCACATGCTCTTTCCAATTCAGGTCTTATTTTATCTTTTCAATTTTTTTTTCTTTTTTAACCATTGAAAAATTGCCATTGCAGTGCCGATATCAATACAGTTTTTGCCCACATTACAGGTTGGGGAGCCTGTGCTTAAATGACAGGGGCTTACCAGTTGTTGGCATCCTTCAGTCTCGGAAGACTATGGTATTGCGCTCTGAATGGTGGTTCTGGAACAGTGTCCTCTCCAGTGCGTGAAGCCTGGGTAAAGTAGATATGGAGGATAGACTGTTTCCCATGCAGCAAATCCCCCCTCTCCACGTCGCTGAAATGGTCCAATGGAAAGGCAGAGGCCAATACGGTTGGTTCCAGCGGCGTTGCAGGAGTTGCCAGAACGTGACTGTGTTCAGCCATGAACTGCCTCAGGGACTCCGGCTCCGGATTTTGCCTCAAGGTTGACTCCTGAAGCCTTTTCCATAACTGGATGTAGCCACAAGGTAGTGGAGGTTTGGGATCAGAATTTTCCTTCTCTCAGATGAGCTGCCTTCCCAGGCTAAGGAGTTCCATCTACCCGGTTGCTGTTTAGTCGCCTCTTACGACAAGTACAGCCAAACTGAGGGCCTATTCTTTGGAGCTTACCACAGCCCTACAAATGGGTACATTGTTAATATTGTACGTCGGAGTTAAGCCATTTGCTGCCCAATATTGCGTAGGCGCAACAGGGACCAAATATATACACTTGTGGGCCAGGCAAAAATGGGTTAAGGCCAAAACTCATCCCTATGGATGACCCTTTAGGTTGCAACACCCATCTTTCTGCTTAAATTGCCCCCTCCACACTTCTTAGTCCAAATCTCACTTGCATGCAAAAACCTTGTGCTCCACCTACTCACATGAACATATATCATATTTTTAAATGTTTAAGAGTGAAAAACTAAAATAAATCACATTTTAAAACATAAAATAAAATTCCTGTGTTTGCTGCTTGTTTTAAGAGAAGCAGAGAGATCCTGCTGCCCAATCACAGCTATATTTTGCTGCACAACTTCTGCTAACTGAGTTAGAGGCACTTTTTCAAGTGGGTGCTCCTCTTTTTAGCAGGGGGAGAGTAACTGGACCTCCTCACCCCATCAGTGTCTGTTCGAGTGGCTACCTGCTGGTGTTCTTTTGCATCTTTTTAGATTGTGAGCCCTATTGGGACAGGGAGCCATTAGTTATTTGATTTTTCTCTGTAAACCGCTTTGTGAACTTTTTGTTGAAAAGCAGTATATAAATACTGTTGTAATAATAATAATAATAATAATAATAATACTAAAATTCTCCATTGTAGTCTATGACCAGCTCTCACTTTTTCCCCAGAAGAGAGAATGAACCCAACCACTTCATAAAGGAACCAGTAAATTTAACCGAATTGTAACAGTAGTCTTTCCCTGGCTCTATGGCCTATATTTGTGAGAGGGAAAGAAAGCTCATGGATCACTGCTTCCCTGATTTATCAATCCCAGTTCTTTCCCTCATGGCTGGATAGAAGCATGGAAGGTAGGAAGAGGTTTTTCTTTCTGAACTGCATTGATGACCACTTTTTGGTTAATGGCTTCCTGAGCAGCTAGAAACTTAAAAAAAAAAAAATGAAAGCTGGTAACCTGGGCCTGCTAATAGACAAACAGATATTGGGGCAGGAGCCTAAAATCTGTGGAAAACCCAATTATTCCGGTAATATGGCAACGCTGCTTAAGTGATTTTTTTTTCTCTGAAGAATAGTTTTAAAATTAAATACTCACTTGACTTCTTAGATCCTTTTACAAAAATCTGAATGGATAATTCAGTTGCCTCTATAAAAAAAGGCCAAAACATGTTGATTAATGTGTTTCTCTCTATTTCTTTTAAGTATCCCTCTTTTTCTGATGCTCATGAATTTTTTTGCTCTTCTGCTCTCAGAACCCCTGCAATACAGCATCTCATCTAGAAGAGAGATTTTCCCAAGGATTGATTTCTATTTCTGGCAACAGGTAAGGACAATTTCTCTGTTTGTTTGTTGGCAGCCATATTAAGCAGACAGAACAAAGTTCTTCAATGTTCTCTTTACTTTGTCAGATTATCTGCTGAGCATCTGTTGAGCCTTGGGTGTATTAGGATATTTTCACATTTGTGAAAATGCAGTGGTATCTTACTAGGGCTCTGAAAGGATAGTACAATAGGAATTTAAATTCTGGGCTGGAAAAAGGGAGATATGAAGGTCTTCCTTCCAGAATCTACAAATCCTTCCTATTCTTGTTAGGTTTTTTCCCCCCTCAAACCTTTCTACCATAAGGGCTAGAAACTAGTTTTTGAGAGCAAGAGGGGAATAAAGCTGGAAGCTAAAATGCTAAGAAAGTTCTGTGCCAGATTCTGGATGTTTCATGCCTTTGCAAAGAGTTCCATGAAAAATTGGTAAAAAAGAGTGCCTTTTGTAAAATGGCAGCAGCAGTGACGGAGAGGTTGTGAAGTACTCTTCTCTTTTGACATTGCACACTCTAAATGTATGATTAGGGAAGGGCCTTGTGCTGGGTGGTCCATACTTGCACGAACAAAGTACTTTATTCTTTTGTGTAAAAAATGCACTTGGGGCAACTGGAATTGTTTTATGTCTGACTCACCCAACCATATGGATTTTGGCATGGCAACCACAAGGGATTCTTGAATGCATAAACACACACTGTGGCTTGGGATGTATGCCTGAGCCTGTTTGCAATTTGATTGCTGGAGGTATATAGCTAGGTCAAAGCACTGTACAAAGGGGCATGATTGTGTCTTGGAGAGAGCATGTCCTGTGCTGCTAGTATCTACTCTCTTGGCAAGTTTTGTCTAGAGTTGTTTCCCATGTGTCTAGTCCCCTTTCCTCAGAAGAAAACAAAACCTCAAAACTGTTATGAAACTGTTTCACCTAATTCAGAGGTGGTCTTGGACTTTCTCGTGCCCAGGGCCGCCTTTGCCGTCTCCCTGCCCCTGACCGAGAAGTAATTACGGTGACATCATTGTCACCACAATTACTTTTGTGCGTTGCCTCCTCTGTTCCCCTTTGAAGAAAAGGGGGAACAAAGGAGGCAGCGCAGACTCCGACAGAGCCTTTCGTGCCGCTTCTCTATCTGAGCATTTTGGGGCTACTGGAAGCGGTGCCCAGGACAGGCAAGTGCCACTTCCAGGAGGTGGGCAGTGCTCTCCTCCTGGGCACCACTTTCAGCGGTCCCAAAGTGCTCCAATGGAGCCTTTTGCGCCTCTTAGAAGTGGTATGAAAGGCCCCATTGTAGCCGGAGAAGCAGTGAACGTTTCCTCCAAAATCAAAGGAGGTGTGCACCACTTCCTGCCACTTGGAGGGTTGCCCCCTCCCCTCCCCTTCTCTTTTGTTAAAGGGAAGGAGAGGGGGGTGGCACTCAGATCAGCAGGGAACTGGAGCTGACAGTGGCTGTGCTCCTATTAAATAGGAGGTGACCATTTGTCAACTGAAGTGTGATTGCCAGCCGCTGTACTTTAAAGAGCTTCAGGAGCACTCTCCAGAAAAGGTTTCTTTCTGTGGGGTCATTCCTGGCAACCAATAAACAACTGTCCTGAAATTCTTTAAGAATTCTATCTCTGTCACTGGTCCACAGGTGGCTCCCCTAAACTGAACTCATCAAACAAAATCTTACATAAGTCTGCCATATGGTAGGGAAGTAGTAAGAGTGTCTTGTAGTGATGCGTGGCTCAGAGAAGAGAGTATTTGGACCAGATTTCCTCTCCACCCTGAGCTGTACTTTCACTACTTTTCCCTTTATTCAAAAGTTCATGCCTGTTCAATTTGCTGCAACATGGTACGGAATTAATAATGCCACAAGTTATTTTATAGCTTGATTGTGCTTGCTTAATTCTGTATGCCCCTCTCTACTGGCATTCAAAGGAAGACGGAAGGTGGATGGGCAACAAATCACACAGTGTGGCAGGAGAAAGACCTTCTCCTTTATATTGGAGCCTCCTTTACACATAGCTATAAAAAATTACCATCTGGACCAGGCTTTAGCAATCAGAAAAAGGGGTGGGTATGATAGTTCTTTTGTGCTGTGGGTACATGAACCTAAATCCAGGAAGAAACCAAAATCTTCCTCCTCTCTCTGCACCATCAAGAAGGAAAAGATTATTCAGGAACAATCACAACTGTGCCTGGGTGCCTGTTCTTGTGGACAAATACGTGAGTGAACGCTGGACGACTATAGTCAGTTCAGCAGCAATTTCCATGATTTATTTTCATGGAAGGACATTTTCAACCTTCAGAACAAAACAGACTTCATTTTCAGCCATCTTCCAATACCTTGAATAATGCCTTCAAGGCAGAGGGGCAGCCTCTGCAGATGTGGGCCAGAAGAGTCTGTCTTGGGGATCTCCTATCCCCCAAACTAAGCTCCCTTTCAGGGGCCTTGAACCATTTACTCTTAGGCATGCCACAGGGGAAAAAATTCAACCATATGTTAGCAGCAGCAGGAGTCTATTGTTTCAAACATTCACATATGCTTGCTGGATGCCTGAATTCTGCAAATCAAAATCAGTCAGAGCTCAGTAAGAGTAGTTGATGATTGAAAAATCGTGCTATTCCACATCAATGAGTAGGCTCAGCATGGTAGGAAGTCTATCATTGAGCCTGAGCTACTCAAAATATTTTCAACAGAAAGACCTTTTTCAGTGAAATAATTGGCGGGGAGAGGCTAGGGGGGCTGCCTTCCCACTACTGTGGTTCCTTGCAGTAAAGTCTGATAGTGACGTAGTTGTAAGTTAGTTGTGCCTTGCATGTTTGTAAATGACATCACACCCTTGCTCTGTCCCTTTTTAAAATAATGGAAACCAAGGCACAGCTAGCTGGCTGCAGGTGATGTTTGTGAAAGATTCAGAGTGGGAACATCAGCATCTGTGTTCTTAAGGCTGCTGCTAGACAATCAACACTGTGTACTCTATTCACTCTTCTTTCAATACCAAGCTAAACACTGTTCTTGGATTCAGCATGAGGCTCTGCATGTATTCCCCAGATCCACAAGCCAATATTGTCTCTGTTAAAAGGCGCTTGTTTGCTATATTTAAGAGTTGCGTAAATACAACCTAGCCAGCAGCTTTATTTTCAGTCTTCTGGCCAAAAGCAGACAGTGCTGCTTTATGAACCCGCTTTCTTTGAGTATCGGGAAAGAGGTTGCAGTCTGCACTGTTTTATTCTGCTGAACCATGGGGCATATGGGAGACACGTGCTAAGCATGTGTGCTCCCGTGATACAGGAGACTGATCTGCTTGAAGGTGATACACTTTCAAGGGGCCTTTATTTTTGGCCAGCTGGAGAGTTGATTTAAGGAAAAATAATCTGTCATTCAGTCCTGTTTATATAAAAAAAAGGGGGTTATAACTGTCTTGGGTGTCTACATCGTTAAATGTAGATGAAGGCTTTTCTCGCTCTCATATCAGACTTGTGGATCAGTTCTGGCAATCAGTTAAGGTGGGTTGCAAAAATATCTCTGCATGGTACTTGTTAATTTTTAGTGATTTGGTGAAGTCCGTTTTAAAAAGCAACACAATTAGGGTAAGTCCACCCTTTTAAAAGAAAACAACAATATTAAAACAACTTCTGTCCTTCCACATCTTCCCAACAACAACGCTGTATTAAAGAGGACTCATGACTGAACAGAACTGGCTATAGAAAGATTATAAGTAAGTTGACTTACTCTATTTACCTCTGTGCAATTAGATATTTCAAAAAGCAAGTATGATCAAACTGGGTTAATGCTATCTTTTTTTTAAATTTACCCTTTAAACCTGTTATTTGGTGTTCAGTATACATTCATTCTAATAGTATCAAGAAAAGCTGTAAAAATATGTTTCATACAAGATCATTTTGTTCTTATCAGCATAATGATGTTGTCTACACAGAATAGGGTGTTTCTCAGTATGTTTTGAAAATAGCAGCCATCATTCTAGGTCCTTGCCTTTCTCTGCCAACCTTTTGTTCTGGATCTGAGGAGTGATATCTTCAGTTAAAGCAATACCCCTAATTTCAGAATGCCCCAATGAGATTCCAGTTGATTCCATGTAGATACAACAGAAGTCCTGGCTGCAGCTAAAGATCAGTGTTTTGTGCTGAGTATGGTGCTGATCTTTTCTCCCTATAAAGTTTAGCAGAACTGTTGTAAGCTGATTTACTTATAGCAGTGTTTCTCAAACTGTGGTTGGTACCCACTAGCTGGGTTGTGAACCAATTTCAGATGGGTCCCATTTATTTCAGTGTTTTATTTTTAATATATTAAACACTTGATGCTACTATGGTATGTGACTGCATTTGGGGAAATATTGCAGACCTGTACTTTTAATAAGCTACTAAGTATAAACTTCTAACAATGATAGTCAATGGGATTTACTCCTGGATAAGTGTGGGTAGGATTGCAGCCTTGGCTTGTTAAAAATTTTCCTGCTTGATGATGCCACTTCCGATCATAACATCACTTCTAGTGGTTCCTGGCAGATTCTCATTTTAAAAAGTGGGTCCCGGTGCTAAATGTGTGAGAACTGCTCTAAAGCAGTGGTTCTCACACATTTAGCATGAAGACCCACTTTTTAAAATGAGAATCTGTTCGGACCCACCAGAAGTGATGTCATGACTGGAAGTACAGGAAAATTTTTAACAATCCTAGGCTGCAATCCTACCCACACTTACCCAGGACTAAGTCCCATTGACTATCAGTGTTAAAAGAATATACATAGTAGCTTGTTAAAAGTACAGGTCTGTCACATTTCCCCAAATGCAGTCACGTACCATGGTAGCATCAAGACTATTAAAAATAAAATATTGAAATGAATGGGGACACACCTGAAATTGGCTCGCGACCCACCTAGTGGGTCCCAACCCACAGTTTGAGAAACACTGCTCTAAAGCAATAAAGGCATAACAAATTTTTAGAAAACAAATACCGGCAGAAATGAAATTTTAAAAGACCTATAAAATTGTTTTAAATGTTTTCTTAAATAAACAAAAATATACTTACCAGCCACCTAAACGTGAGTGGGCTTCCCTGGAAAAAGCATTCCAAAACTGGTGCAATGCCCTGATTGACCTGCCCTGTGCAGTAACACTGTGTCCCAGCCCAAACAAGGAGGCTCTGGTTATGCATCTTTAGGGGCTAGCACTGGGATGCTGACAGTGGTGGTGGCCAACAGATGTGGCCTTGTATAAAGATGCTTATGGCACAGAATTGTCTGGAAAAATCCTTGGAAATGGCATCAAAAAAGCTTCTGGACCTGTCCTTCACTATAGCTTGTGGCCCAACCCCACTGACAGAAGAAAAAAGGGCAGCCCCATTACAACAAGGAAGCAAATATGAAAAGGTGCTAAGTAAAATTGTATTATTTCTTTGCAAAACAGCACATCACATACCTTTCACCAGAGGCAGCAGCTCCTTTTTGCCTACTGTATAAATATTTTCATTATCTTTGGGCACATTTAGTATTTCTAGAATGTGTTAGGCATTGGACAGTGTTTGCAAAAAAAAAATAAATTTTTGTTTGCGCTTTTGGAATTCTGCCTCTTTTGTTATTTTTTTAAGTACCACATGCCAATATTTGGTAGTCAGCTTTAGAACATGATTTCAATTGATAGACAAAATAGTTCAACATTGGATAATAGTGGCCAGGGATCTGTCAGGTCCCCCTACACACCATTAGGGCTGGGCAACCATATTCTCTGGCTCCACAATTGTTATACCACAGTATTGCATTCCCCTTGTGATAAGATCACGCATGGGAATTATACTGAGGCTTTGGAATTGGGAATTTCTGTGGGATTGTATTTTGGCCAGAGCTGTTCCCATCATGTCTACAATGAGGGTTTGCCTTTTGCCCAGTATTGGAAACTGAATACTGGAATAGATGGACATTTGGTGGTCTTATGTACTTAACTGTTTCAGATTGGTGCAGTGTTGGCCAACCTTGCTAGTCATCTTTGTTTCTGATTCTCTTCTCCTCATTATTGCTATAAGTGCATCTGTAACATGCACGTTTGCATTGTTCTGGGAAAAATAATCTCTTCCTGGGGATATGTGGGCATGGTGCGGTTTCATCTTCCCTTTAGGTCCTCCCTCTAATCCCTTTTAATCTCCTGGAGGCTCTGCATATTTGCTTGTCACAATCTTGCCTACTATTTTATTTTCTGTGGGTTTTTTTTTATCATGAAGCCTGTAGAGTTGAATGTTCACAATTGTGCAAGGTATGATTTAAAAAAATAATCCTAGTAACCCTTACCTTTGGGCCATGGAGTAATGAAGAGTGTTGACAGCTGGGATGTCTGATATGAAGGAAGCTTAGACCAATAACTATTTTGTTGCAATACATTCATTCTTTCATTCATAAAAACCAGCTGGAATTCTGAAAAGACTAAACTCCCCCACCCCTGGTGCTTTCTTTCTCTCCTCTGTGTTCTGCTCTGCTGTTTCATCCATGACCACAACTGTAATGTAGTAGCATCATGTTAAAAGTGATATACCTGTATTATTACAAATCCCACCAAATTGCAGTGATCTACTTTGGGGCTTCTGTATTCCAAGAGGAGTGCCATTTACCTTAAATCAAATGGAAATCCATGTTGTGTGGAAAGCTTGAACATTACACTTGAGTAAGCACATTTGCTGCATCTTAACTGAGGGGAAGCAGTTATACTAAGCAATCGCATCAGTTTGCTGAAGTCTTTGCCATCACCTTTTTTGTTATTGCTTCTGACTGGGAAGAGAAGAAAGGGTTAATTCTTTAAACCACTTTCTCGGATTACTGTGCTTTCCCATGACATCAATCCTCCCAAGATCCCATCATTCTTTGAAGAACAGCACTACTAATAACTTTCCTCATGTCTTTAATATAATCCTGAATTCTGCTTTGAGCCGTCTAGGAAAAAAAAAATCACAATTTCCCCTGTGTTAAGCTTCACGTTAGATTTGAAATCTGAAATTTTATGAGTAGGATGTTGGAAGGGAGGCTTGGGAGATCAAAAGATTTAAGCTTTCCATGTTTGCAAAATACTAGGCTTTATTTGTAGGACAGCGTTTTAATTTCTGTCAGTAGCACACTGCATCTCTGCATATAAAACAGGCCAACATCCCTAATGTGTAGATTACGTGTAATTTAGTGATGCAGTCATGTGTTGTATGGAAGGTTTGAATACCATGGAGACAGAGGCTCCAAAACAAAGCTCCATGTATGCTTTAGTGATCACATGATGAAGCTCCTATATGTGCAAAGTTTCCTGTTTAGGGAAGTTTGACTCATGCATTCATCTACATGCAGAGTTAACTGAAATAGATGAAAGAAGAACACACAGGAGACCCTTGATTGCTGGGTATATATTCAGGCATCTTTTAGAAGTTAAGCAGTAGCAACAAAATAATTATTGGTTTCTCTTGCTTTTCTGTGAAATTCACTAGCAAAGCTGAATGTCTGTTCCAAACAAAATCATAACTTTTCAAACATTCATATTCTTTTAAAATCATGATATATTGATTCCAAGCAAACACTGACCCAGACTTTTCCTTACTCCTTGGTGATGGTTCCTCCTCTGTAACCTTGACACGAACAACAGGGCCTGGCCAGGGAGAGGGTGTCAAGCACTTGGCCAGTGATCCATAGCCCATAGAACCTTCAGTATTGGTGTCATCATTTGCACTCAGGTTGCAATCAGGGAGGGTCCCAGTGCAGCCTGTGCTCCAAGGGAGTCCTCAGCAACTTGGCACCAGCACTGGGACCAAATATGTGGTCCTGGTAAACCCTCTTCGCTCTTGAGATCACAGACAATAAGTTCAACACAGACAATAAGTTCAACACTGTGCAACACAGAAGCATGGCCTGCAGCAGCCATAAGTAGGCAAGGTAAAGGGAGAGGAGGTAAGATTTCACCTCATTTAACCAAGCAATCAAAGTGTACTGAAACAAAATAGACTGAACTGAGGGCATTTTCATGCATGAGGACTAAAGTCATTATTGCATTTGTGATGCAAATGTAAACCTTAGTTGGCCAGGATACTCATTTGCATTGGAAAGGTTTCTCTGCTTTTCTCTGTTTTCTCTTCTTTCATTAAGATCAGGAGCACACTCATCTGGTAAGTGAGACAAAAAGGTGATTTAAGCCTCATGTATTAAAATGTTGATAGGAATCTGTCTGCATGAGGACATTTTAAAAGTTGTGGCTCATGTCCTGTCCCCTAATATTTCTTGATAAGCATGACTCATTCCCAGGGCCAAGGAAGTTTGAGGAACTGTTCAGATTTGGACCTTGACTCTTTTCTGTATTACCAAAGTCCTCCAGCTACTTTGACTTGTGTTGCTCTGAGGACTTTTTAAAAGATGTATGTTTTATCTTTTGCTCTATGATTAATTTTTTTATTCCCCCCCCCCCCCGACTGATATTGCCCAGTGTACTGCTTTGGGCTCTCTGTACAGAAAGGCTGTATAAAACATTTTACAATAAAGAATAACTAAAAGTCTGGGATAGCGTGATTACTGTATCTCCATGGCTGGATTGAACATAGCGCTAGTAATATCTGGATAACAGAAGACATGGACTATCTTCTTATCAATACCAAAGCTCTCTGGAGACGATGCTGGCATGGGGAATCAGCAGTGAATAATCAGCCAGGTGGGGCTTTGGATCATCTAGTGCCAAAGGTCAGTTTGAGTGAGTCCTGAAAAATAGGAGCTAGTAGTAGGGAAGAGAATGTTATCTGAGCATAAACATTCCCCTCTCCATTTGATAAATATGTGCTAGCCCAGTGTTCTTCAACCTTGGAGTTGTGATCCCAATGGGGTCGTGAAGCCTCAGTTATGAAATCTTGGCATCTTATAGGAATGAAAAAGGTTGAAGACCACTGGACTAGAGCACCATCTAGTAAAGGGGGAGGCATCTAGTGTACCCCTTCAGGTACCAAAAGACTGTTTCTCAGTCTTGCTCAGGTTCTTAGCAATGGTTCTAAAATAGCTTTCACTAGCACTGGGCTTTATGGTAACTTTTTCTGCTCCCTCTAATAAGAATATTTGCTTACAGTGAACAGTGGTAGGATGGTGTAATGGTGGGTGGTGGTGGGTGGATAGGGTCTTGGGAGGGGGGGATTTGACTGCGAGTCCCCAGTATTTATTAATTTATTAGGGTTGTAGTATGAAAAAAGTTGAAGACCATTGTGTTAGCTCAGGGGTGTCAAACTCATTTCATACAAAGGGCTGGATAGCATTCATGATGCCTGCTGAGGGCTGAAAGTGATGTCGTTAGGCAGGAAGTAATGTCATTAAACAGGTCATGACCAAAAATAAGAACTTTTTTCTCACTTGGGAACTCATTAGCTGCAAATGATAGAAAATATACAAATCTTGATCATATTTCAAGATATGGGAGAGCTCGATTTGCAAGTGGGCTGCCTTTCTAGCAGTAACACCTCAGCATGGCTCAGCAGCTGATAAAAAGCTTCCGTGGGTCGCATCCAGCACCCCCCCCCCAGGGCCTTATGTTTGACACCCCTGTGCTAGCTAATAAAACACCTAGCCTGGGTTAAGCCAAATCTTTGTTTTTTTTGGAAGAATACTGGTGCTCCTCTCACAGAAAATCAAGCTTAGTTCTGCATCCTAATGCAGTTCTATGAAACAACAGAATTTGCCTGCATAATGTGAACCATTTTTCACCATCTTCTGTTCCATCAGAACCAGCTCTCAGCTGCATCACCATCTTTCTTTCTTAGGCAGCAATCCTACATGCACTTCCCTAGGGGTAAGCCCCATTGAACACAATGGGATTTACCTCTGAGTCCTCATGCATAGGATTGTATTGTTAATCTCTTTCTTCAGTACTACTAAATAATACCTGTATATCAGTAACAATAGTATAAGAAAGGGAAATATTATTGTTGCAAAACAGTGCTAATTAACTGAGACTCTCAGGATGACACTGCCCTAATTCTTATTGTTAGGCTCTTGTTTTCTTGTTTTTTTTGTTTTTTTTTTTTTACATCAGCTCCTTTCAGTTTAACTCTGCCTCACAGAGCAAACAAAAGGAGTAAATATGCTTGTTTATGTCACCCATTTCACAACCTGTTGATACCTTTGCTTTTCCCCTCCTCACCAGAACCTTCATTTGAAAATGGAAAGAAAGTCCTTTGTCAGCTAAGATTGGACTATTCATTCTTTAACTAACAAATTACAGTGAAAACATCAGCTTCCTGTCCTTTCATTTAAGCCCATTGATCAGTCCTCCTAGTAAACAAGGCAGTTGTGGGCTTTTGTTGAACTTGTGCTCCTATTTCCTATGGAGTGTTTAAAGCCCCCCCCCCCCAAGTTACTCTTGGGTCATTCTGCTCAAATAAAACAGGAAGAATAGCAGTGGGACAATTGTTGAGGAATCTGGCTGGGGTGGCTGAGGAGGATTCACTTGAGCTAAAACAGGCATCTGGCAATAAATATTCCAAAATACAATAAATGAAGAGGAAAAAAGACACAGGTAATACTGCATGTTGAACACAAACTTGGCCTTAGTTCATTTTAGCAGGTGCTGTGCTCAGTATGGAGACCATAAAAGTGACCCTTTTCGCAACTTGTTTCCTTATGTCTGCAGTTGATGGGTGGTCAGACCCTCCTGTGGTGAGGGTTGTAGTTGTGCATAACTCCTCAGCATGTATACAATATTTAGTGTGAACCAATGCCTATGCCTGATGTCTGTGCACTCCCGTTTGTGGCAAATTTATCACAAGGTTGGGTTTATCACAAATTCAGCACCAAAAAACAAGAAGGGGAACTCTACTCAGGATGACTCAACTCAAGTTCCCCAAATACGCATTTCTGGGTGACTCATGTCAAACTTGAGTCATGGATGTGGCTGACCCTTTGACTTGGGGTCAATGAGTCTGAATTCGAAATGACTGGAGTCCTACCATGAGTCCCTATCTTGTGTTTGTTTGTTCCACCTTATGTTTCTCCCCACTGCTTCCTCATAATGCCAAAGACCTCATGAGCAATCTGGAAGGAAGTCAGGCATTATGAAGGAGGGCACAGCAGCAGATGTGGTGGGAGGGTAGATTCCAGGAGGCAGAGGCTGGGGGGGGGGGTTGAGGGGAGGAGAAAGAATTGAGGTGGTTTTTTTGACCTGATGAGGCTGGGAAGAAGGGCAGCCAGGACATGGGAGGGAGGGGCTCTTTTGCCATCAAAACTAAGCCCTTGACTTGCAACCTGACTCTACATTTCTTGTGGGTCTAGTTGCAATGGCCGTGCACCATGACTTGAGTTGAGTTGTGGGGACATTGACTTGACTTGTGACTCGGGCTCAGTGACTTTAGCACATCCCTGCCAAAAAAAGTGTTGCCACCTTTTGCATGAACCAAGAACCTGTGCTTCTCCTGAGCTGGAAATAAGTGATGGGTAAAGCAACACTTGCTTGAAAGTTGCATGTTAGGTTGCTGTTGATGGTACAGGAGCAAAGCCAAAAAGTGAGCAAATAATCTTAAATAACAATAACATATGCAGGGAAGAGGTGGTAAACTTTAGGCTTGCTCCTCTGCTTTGCTGTGGGTAGCACCCAGATGTCAGGACTGTGGGTGTTAATGCTTAACATTTCTCTACAGCTTTCTAAGCATATATATATTATCTTGATGACATATATCAATATATGCATATATTATCTTGAAGTTGTTCTTGCTATAAACCTATATACTCACCTGGGAATAGGTTCCACTGAACTCATTAGGACTTAACTTTGGGGTAAACATGCATAGGCTCACACTGTAAGTATCATTATCTTCACATTGCACTGAGGCTAAGAGGGAATCACTTGCCTAAGGCAAAGAAGTTCATGGCAGAGGCAAGATTCAAACCCGGGGACCTCCTGATTGACAGCTTAATCCCGCACATTAGCTCTCCCTGTACAGTGGCCTTTAATACACAGACAGTGGAGTAAAGTTCTAAAAATTGTCTATACTTCAATTTCAGACTAAAACAGATGCAATCAAGGACTGGGCTAGTGCACTTTTAATGCAAGGATGTTTCCTTTAAAAAAATGTGGTTATGTGAAGGCATGAAGGAAGCAGCACAAATCTTTTAACCAGTCAACCCTCCTCCACTAACCCCCCCCATCATTAATGCAACAGATTGGTACAATCGGCCCATAGAGTCAAGTCTTTAGGTGTCACATGTTCGTTTTCTCACTCTCAGCAGGGGAAAACTTGTTCACGGTTCTGCTGATAACATAATATCCCTGATGTGCCTAATGATTAATAATGTATTCATAAGGCTCCTTGTGGTTTCTGAACGTATTTCTTCTTGCATATGGTGTAAAATTCTGCCTAAGCAAAGCCCCTCAACTGAAATGAGTAAAAGAAAATGAAATGGCCACCTGGTCAGTTATTTTCCCCCTCCCCACTTCCTGGCTAGGGTATGTGTATGTTTTTAACAACCCTGTCTCAATACCAGGCAATGAGCATACAGATATATACCAATGAATTAACATGCAGAAATCTCCTCTGCACTGCCCGTCTTCCCAAAGCGATGACAATCTGAAATGGAAGGGCAGGGGTGGACATGTTTCTCTGTTTAGGGAAATGCAGGTGGTTTTGATCTCAGGCTGTGGCTCCTTCATCACTTGCTGAACACTGTTTAAACTGTTCTCAGCCTGGTCCATAGGAGGGGTGTACACACTTTTCCCCTGGGGGCTGGGGATAAGAATAGGCCCTCAGTTTGGCTCTACTTGTCGTAAGAGGCGACTAAACAGCCACTGCATAGATGGGACTCGTCAGCCTGGGAAGGCAGCTCATCTGAGAGAAGGAAAACTCTGATCCCAAACCTCCACTGCCAAGTTATGGAAAAGGCTTCAGGAGTCAATCTCGAGGCAAAATCTGGAGCCGGAGTCCCTGAGGCAGTTCATGGCTGAACACAGTCACGTTCTGGCAACTCCTGCGACGCAGCTGGAACCAACCGTATTGGCCTCTGCCTTTCCATTGGACCATTTCAGTAACGTGGAGAGGGGGATTTGCTGCATGGGTAACAGCCTATCCTCCATACCTACTTGTGCACTGGAGAGGACACTGTGTTCCAGAACCACCATTCAGAGTATGACACCATAGTCTTCCGAGACTGAAGGATGCCAACAACATGTACACACTTCCAAGAGGCTATAGAAATCTTGGAAAGAGAATGTCTGGTTTGTTTGATGCAGTTGACAATCATAGTACGTATTATCAGCAGAACCAAAGCTGTTTTATATGGATAGTTTGATCCCACGGCTACTACAACAATTGTTTTGCAAAGTTCTGAAAATCATAGTCTTTAGTTACCTAGCTTGACCTGTGCAATGTTTGTCTTTGATTGTTCCCACTCGAATTGGCTTTGGTTGGAAATTGGGTTATTTCAGATTATTCTCACTGTGGGCCAGTTCAGATGATACTCTGACCAGCTCTCTTAAACCCATGAGAAAGGAATGTGGGCACACACATCTCCTTCCTGTCTGGCACACCAACACCTAATTGTGCATGTGTGAACACACAATTAGGCAGTATTGTAATGTGCCAGATGATGTGTGTGTGTGGGGGGGGGGGAGGCACCTTTCTCATCTTCCACATCATCAATAATAGCTGGCAACCTTCAGTCTCGAAAGACTATGGTATCGCGCTCTGAAAGGTGGTTCTGGAACAGCGTCTAGTGTGGCTGAAAAGGCCGATTCAGGAGTGACAATCCCTTCCACACTGGGAGCAAGTGCAGTCTGTGTCTGGCCTGTCTCCCTGGCTATGGACCTTCCTTCTTTGCCTCTTAGCCTCAGACTGTTGGCCAAGTGTCTCTTCAAACTGGGAAAGGCCATGTTGCACAGCCTGCCTCCAAGCGGGCCACTCAGAGGCCAGGGTTTCCCACTTGTTGAGATCCACTCCTAAGGCCTTCAGATCCCTCTTGCAGATGTCCTTGTATCACAGCTGTGGTCTACCTGTAGGGCACTTTCCTTGCACGAGTTCTCCATAGAGGAGATCCTTTGGGATCCGGCCATCATCCATTCTCACGACATGACCGAGCCAACGCAGGCATCTCTGTTTCAGTAGTGCATACATGCTAGGGATTCCAGCACGTTCCAGGACTGTGTTGTTTGGAACTTTGTCCTGCCAGGTGATGCCGAGAATACGTCGGAGGCAGCGCATGTGGAAAGCATTCAGTTTCCTCTCCTGTTGTGAGTGAAGAGTCCATGACTCGCTGCAGTACAGAAGTGTACTCAGGACGCAAGCTCTGTAGACCTGGATCTTGGTATGTTCCATCAGCTTCTTGTTGGACCAGACTCTCTTTGTGAGTCTGGAAAACGTGTTAGCTGCTTTACCGATGCGTTTGTTTAGCTTGGTATCGAGAGAAAGAGTGTCGGAGATCGTTGAGCCAAGGTACACAAAGTCATGGACAACCTCCAGTTCATGTGCAGAGATTGTAATGCAGGGAGGTGAGTCCACATCCTGAACCATGACCTGTGTTTTCTTCAGGCTGATTGTCAGTCCAAAATCTTGGCAGGCCTTGCTAAAACGATCCATGAGCTGCTGGAGATCTTTGGCAGAGTGGGTAGTGATAGCTGCATCGTCGGCAAAGAGGAAGTCACGCAGACATTTCAGCTGGACTTTGGACTTTGCTCTCAGTCTGGAGAGGTTGAAGAGCTTTCCATCTGATCTGGTCCGGAGATAGATGCCTTCTGTTGTAGTTCCAAAGGCCTGCTTCAGCAGGACAGCAAAGAAGATCCCAAACAAGGTTGGTGCAAGAACACAGCCCTGCTTCACGCCGCTTCGGATGTCAAAGGGGTCTGATGTGGAGCCATCAAAGACAACAGTGCCCTTCATGTCCTTGTGGAAGGATCTGATGATGCTGAGGAGCCTGGGTGGACATCCAATCTTGGGGAGAATCTTGAAGAGGCCATCCTTGCTGACCAGGTCGAAAGCCTTCGTGAGATCTATGAAGGCTATAAAGCAAATCAATTGTAATAGTACATTTGCATCAATTGCAATAGTACCTTTCAAATATTTAAAAGGGTTGGCCAGAGCATTATTGAAACTGACCCACTGCTTTTGTATTCGTTGTATAATGCGTCTAGATATCCATTTTGGGAAGTAGGTGCTTTATTAGGGCTGCAATATTTAGACAATTCATCTGCTAGGTTAGAAGATTAGAATTGTTTTATCAATTATACTTAACCAAGAAGCAGACCCCCCCCCCCATATTGTTAATTATTTTAAATACAAATACTGACAAATAACCTAAGTGACAGACATCATATTAGAAGAAGCATTCCTCCCATTCATGGGAGGAGACACCTCTTCCACTGTGGCGCCTGTTGTAACACCCCCCTGTATCATCTAAAAACTAAGAAATAATTATTGTTTTATTCAGAACTTTGTTTTGTCTGTATGCTGATTTATGTAGACAGAACTCAATAATTAATTAAAATTCATACAATTAAGATTTCTTTAATCATGTAGTAATCTATATGTTTTTGTATGCTTGAAACTTTCAAGATACATGAATGCTCATATCGTCTCCTGTTTATTTTTAGAAAGAGTTCATGTTTCCTAATCACAGTTCTTGTTATTTTAATTGTCTTGCCAAAGTAGTAGCAATTTCAGTAATGAAACTACTACTATCTCAACTGTTTTGCCAAAAGGGCATAAATTGTGAACCTGATTGATGCAATGACTCCACCGTAAGATATCCTGAGAAACCACAAGTGCAAAAGGAGTGATCAGCAACTAGCAGCTCTGGGGCCACCTGTGCCCTAAGAGAAACTGCCAGCTGGTGCACTGGCTGTTAATGGAAGCCAAAACCAAGCCAAATGGGCAGCTGTTGTGTCAATTGGTAGGAACACATTATGGGGAGGCATGACTGGACGAATGTGGGTGGGATGTTTTGTGATCTCAGGTCTTGGCTCTAGAGTGATATTTTAGAGAAGTGGGTGGATCGTGAGCCACAGGGTTCAATTTGGCTAGCTCTCTGAAATCCCCTGCCTTGTTTTTCTGACCCTCCCAGCCTCAGCGGGGTGATGAGCTTCCTTTGCATCCTTCCATCAGGGTCTCTTTTATCTGTGCCTTTTCCTCCACTATGGCAACTTCCCTTCCTCATGTCCTCCTGTGCCTAGTAATGTTTACAGATTCTCAGCTGGCAACCCCTGAGTCATGTGCCAGGCATTTTGTGTTTGTTTTCTGCAGGGTGAGCCTGTGTACTTTACAATAGTTCCACATTCACTCTCGGCTCCATTCATATGCAAGCAGCCCAGAGTCCTTTTTGCTCTCACTCACTCACTGTCTATATTCCCCAGTCTGATGCATGAACAAAAATTGGCACCCTTTTCTGGGGACTCATTAAAACCTGACTGCTGCTATCATTGGAAGGCTGGCAGCAGAACTGGGGAAGGATTTTTTTTTTTAACCAGTGGAAATGGAGAGACGGATGACAGGTGGTCTAAATCCAGCCCTGAATTCCCCTTCCTTTCAAAAATTATTTCTTTTCTAGACACTTACATTCTCCTACAGAATATGGAAAAGGAAATTAGCACAAACTGTAGCCTAATAAGACAATAATGCCTTTCATGTTGCTTTTCCCCTCTTGGACAGCTTCCACTGTAGCCCTTAGGTATGCTCCAGGCAAAAATATTGTCGGGTGGAACAGAGGATTGGAGATGGTAATAGAGAAGAGAATCCCGACTTGCCTTTTATTGTATTCCCACCCATTATGCCAAATCCCACACAGAATTCTCTCCTGCATGTAGTTGGGGTGTCTGTGCCTGGACTCCTATATTTTTGTTTTTTGTGCTGCCTGTATGTTTTAGAAAGTAGTCCACTTCAAGAACAAAACAGACAGATAGTTACTATCAAACATCCAAGCACTGATTGACAGAAGGCCACCTAAAGCCCTCCATGTTTTGTGCAGATGATAAGCTAAATCTACAACAGTTCAGCAGTTTTATCTTTCTCATGTGTGCATATTTTCAGGAGGACTGGGGATCTGTAAAGAGAACACAGTATGTTGGACCTGTTCACATCATTGTAATCATCATAGGCATCAACTGCATTTATAGAGCACATTTCAAATATTTAAAGAGCTTCACTGTGACAGTAGTAATCTTTATGACAGATTTGTTAATGTGTGGTGATTTTTAATTGATTTTTTGGGTAAGATTAAATATAATGTTGACCTAAGTATTTATAACTTGTTTGGTTTTGTGGTACTAACTTCCACCTATTTAAGTGTTCTCAGTTAAAAAAAAAGTTTATTCTGATTTTGATTTGTAGCTGCAATGAGAACATTATGAAATTGTAATGGAAAACATGACAAAAAGACATTTTTAGAAGGGAGGAATGAAAAGGATGAAAGATTTTAAAAGAAATTTCAGAGAAAAAAGTTTTTAAGAAGATTTTTAAAGAAGAAAAGAGAAGAAGAAAGGTAATTCAGAAGGGCTAGTATGCTTGTGGGAAGGAAACCTAGAAATGATGTTAGGAATATTTAACAAGTAAGGTCGCATTACATGATAATATGATATATTAGATCATATTAGAGAATGTTAGATGATGATGATAATGAGTGAAGAGTATGAGGAAAGAGAGAGAGCGCATAACAAGGATAAGAAAGACTGACAGTACAATCCTAACCCTCCCGCCAGAACAGCAATGGCTTGTGCTGTATGCAATGCAGGGTTGGAGCAGGCTGGAGGGTAAGGGGATTTTCCCCCTTACCCCATGTAATTCCCCAGCCATTCCTATGGGGCTTTTCAGATCCACACCAGCTATTTAGCTGGCGTCAATCCAAGAAGCCCATGTAGGGCTCCAAGGCCTGGGAGCAGGGATTAGGATACAGTGTGCACGGTTGCCACTGATCGCACCCCCTCTCTGGCCCAATCTGCCCCCAGACCACCTTGCCCAACTCAGAAATGCCCCCTCCTTTCTCCGCACTGCCTTCCTGCCACCCTCTCTAACCCCCCTTATGGCACGTTTGTGACACTTGAGAGGTGGCTCCATTTGATGATTAGGCTGTGAAAGGATTTAAAGGGAAGAAATAGGAGATGGTGGAGGAAGCCAGTGAGGAAGAAACAGTAATATGATAAAGTGGCAAGCTAAGGGCTCACCATGTGAACAGCCCAGTTTGCATTTGTCCATACAGTTGTGTACCAGCTGCATGATTGCACTGAAACATTTAGCAGGATGAACCAACTTTCAGTCAGGTATACGATCTTCACAGATGCTGGCTTTTTGTATGTTTAAAATGAACATTGGTGTCAGCTTTTCCTCACCCCTTGGCAAAGGGAAGTGAGGATAACATGTAGAAAAGGCTGTGGTTATATTTAGTAGCAGCAAGTAGGCAGGGCATGGGCGGAGGGACCTGAGTGGCAGCCAGCTGTAGCAGTGAACATCTCAGGGAGTTAACCACAAGTTCTGTGTGCAGCTGCTGCAGCTCAATGCCCAGCATTCATGTTAGAGCTTTACCAAACTGCCTTGTGACATTTTTATTCATGTCAGTGACAGAGTTGCATTGTTGGAGGGGAGAAAAATGCCCTCTGGATGCCAGACTAGGGAAGGAGTTCTGTGCCCTGCCACGAGTATTAATTGAGATAATTCCTGGCCATTGAAGTGGCGTTGCTAGGGGGGTGCGGGGGGTGCGAGCCACACCGGATGACGTGCACAGGGGGAGTGACGTGCTAAAATCGTGGGGGTTAGGAGTAACCCCATCATATTATATACCATTGGATGCAGAATTTTGAGCAGAATGCAATGCAAAAAACCCAAGTGAAATATCTCCTTTCTGTCAAACGTTAAGGCCAAAAAACAGGAGAACAAAAAAATGCATCGAGCCCTATGGAAAGTGAAAGTGAGCCATATTGCGCATTTACTCATGAGTAGGTGAACATGCCTTAGTCTGTTGGAAAGGGCAGGCGGAGAGGAATCCAACAACACCAGAATGGTCCTGACCCAATGAATGCAGCCCCCAGAAACACCTGAGAAGGAAATCCCTCCCTCTAAGCAGTCAAATGTATTGAGCCTTATGGAAAGCAAAACTAAGCCTCATGGTCATGTTTACTCACAAGTAAGCAAACGTGCCTTGGCTGGTGGTCAGGCCAGGCAAAGGGAAATGTGAAGCCATGTCGTACACTCCCAGGGTTTTGGGGTGCTCAGAGTTCTTGGTTCTTTAACCCTAGAGCCCTCAAGGACCCCTGTTCGGTAGTACTGCCACCACCCTGTACGTGCCAGTGTCTCAGTCCAGGGACACTGAGACCCTCTAGGCTTAATTCTATCCCTTGCAGGCACTGAGCACTTTCTTTAATTAAAGCCTCAGTCCTCAAGTTACTAGTCCTCAATGAGTATTTGGTAGCTTGCTGAACTGCTAGGCAGGATTCTGAACCTTTGTCCCTAACAGGCAATGAAACAACTTAGTAAAAGGATTTTTACTTTATTAAATACATAGGGTTACATAAAGTTACAAAAGGCAGCAAGCGCTAGAGGCATAAAACTTCTATGAAACATATCAGCATTAAAATAACAAAGCTAACTGGCTATCTCTATTATTCCCTAACTCTCACCTGGGTCAGCTTTCTTTTGTAGATCTTTCAGCTCCCAGTTACCTAAGAGGCCTCCTGGCCCTGGTGGATCAGGCTCTTCCTGCAGGATCTTGCACCCACAACCTTTTCCACCAAAAGAACTCCAAAAAAGACTCCGACATACCCCTTGGGTTTTGTTCTTATACTTCTCAGGCTAACAGGACTGAGGTGACTCTGTTCTCATTTAAACGGCCCATCAGAACTCTTGGGGACAGAATCTTCCTGACATGGGGCTGGATGCTAGCCCTCTCAGCCCTCCCCTCCCCACTGGAGATCCACAGCTACATTCCCCCTTGATAGGCGCCTTTCTGTCTGCTTAGGTGCTACATTATCTCCTCCCATTGAGTTGTAAATTTTGTTGGCTGTTGTTACTCACATCCTTGCAGCTAGGAACTGCAAGCCACTTCTCTGTTACTGGTTTACCTTGGTTCAGGCTCCACATGCTACTAGGCCTAAACTGTACATATTCATGACAAGCCACCAGAATGGTCCTGATCTGATGGAACTGGAGCTCAGCAAATGCTCCAGAGGGCAGCCCCCCCACTAAAAAGGATCAGACAGAGGCTTCAGCTGATAAGGTAAACTTTTTTGAGACTTGCAAAGCCAGGTGGATCCTGGTTTAAATAGAAGTTCTTAAATTGAACTGGGCACTGGGTAGGGCTGAAAACCTTACTGATTTTGGAGGGGGAGTGTTATTGCAGGCAGGCTACAGAGGAGATTCACTTGGTGGACCAAGGCTGGCTTGTGCTTATTTAATTATTTGTTTTACTTATTTATACTTATTTATTTTAATTTAATTTAATTTTAATTTAATTTAATTTGTTTTACTTATTTATACTTATTTATTTTAATTTGCTTATTTATTTTAATTTATTTTAATTTATTTATACTAATTTATTTTAATTTTTAATTAAATTAAATTTATTTTAATTTATTTATTTTAAATTATACTTATTTAATTTAATTCACTTCCACCATGACATCACTTCTGGTGGGTCTTGGACAGATTGTCATTCTAAAAAGTGGATCCCAGTGCTAAAAGTTTGAGAACTGCTGCAATATGTTAGTAAGTTGACACCCTGGGGGTGTGTGTGACACCACTAGTGACTAAAATAACTAAAATCACAGTTTGGAAGAATAATACCATCATGTTGTATATCAATCAATGCGTAATTTTATGCAGAATGTGTTCTATCTTTGTTCTATCAAAAGGTACAGCCAAAAATCCAGTGGGGGTGGAGTGATGGTACATCACCATGCCCACCACCTGGGGTGTTGCCCTGCCCGCTGCATGAGGGGTGACACACTGGCATCCCGCACCGAGTGACGCGAACCCTAGTGATGCCACTGGGCCATTGCTTTGTTTGTTTATTTATTTATTTGTAACCACTCTTCCTTCCAAAAACTCAAAGTGGTTTGCATGCTTCTCTAAGTACTGTCCATCCAGGAGCTGAACAGGTGCTGGGGGTAGTATAGTAGCAGCAATTATTATTATTGTTATTTTTATTGTTGTACTACAAATACTGACAACTAAGCATTTGTATAATGCTTCTGAGTATGCAAAGCACTTCACATACTTTATTTTGGTTCACTGTTTAAAAAAAAAAAGCCACACTGAACATACTGAGACTTACTTCTGAGTAGACCTGCATAGGCTTGTGCTGTAAGATTAGCATTGTGAGGAGTCATAGTTCAGTGGTCATAGTTCAGTGGTAAAGCACATAGCTTGCACATATACAGCTCTTAGGTTTGTTCCTGAGACCTTGGTTCCAGGGTCTGGGATCCCTGAGAGCTTCTGCCAATCAGGGAGGTGGTACAGAGCCACTGATATAAAGCAGCTACTCATATGTTATAGGCACTGGTGGCAGTACCCTTACTGTCTGACTTGGGCAATTATAGTTCTACTCATTTTGTTCTGCTGATTTACAGCTCTAGAAATGCATACATGACTGATGAAGTAAAAAAATAAATAAATCACAGCTATTCCTTCATCACCAGTTGTGTCTGGTTACATATATGGGGCCTGAGAGAGATTTCTACCAATAGAATCTTATTGTCACCTGATGATCAGTTTGATTGCAAGGACAAAGAGAACTGGCAGGACTTGAAACTCCTCTTCCTTCCTCAGCCAGCTTTGTAGCCTTTGTAATTATGTAATGAAACAGTTTGAGACTATGAAGGATTTGGTCTTTCCCCATTGTCATCCCTCAGAGAGGTGCTATAGAACAATCTCGCTGCATTTTTACAGAATTAACAGCTCATTTACTTTGAACAACTGTAATCTTTGCAATCTTTGCAATGTTTAAGAACATATTCAGTTACTGATTTTTCTGTTACTACGTCCCTCCTCCCCAAATGTCATTTTAAAGATGCTATTATTCAATATGTGTCATTGCAAATGCTTAGAAAGTGACCTTTTTTGGATAGAAAAATGACTAGGAGCCTGATGCTAGGAGCTATAAAGCACTTTCTGACACCCACTGAGTAAGTGGCACCTGCGGGAAGGCTGGTGATGGCGGGAAGGCCTGTACCACCCTGCTGGTGCTGAATTTTTCCTAACAGCCACTGATGGAGGTAAGGTTTGCACCGGGTATCGAAGTTGCATGGGGAGGGTGGCAGGAAGGTGTTCAGGAGACAAGGAAGGGGTGTTTTGGGGTTCAACCCAGAGAGGGAAGCAAGGATGGTGGAACAGGCCTCTACCACATCTTAACCCCCTTCCATGCCTGCTGGTATTACACGGGGCTACTCAGTTCTGTGCCACTAAATGGCTGGTTCAGATCTGAGTAGCCCCCTTAAACAGGCTGGGGCACTACATTGGGTAACAGAAACAAATGTTCCTGAGGAAACCTCCTTCCTTCTCTAATTCAATGCTAGATATAGCATGGACCCAGCAGATTGGATAGGATTGAGCTGCCTTTCTGTAATGGAGCACCAGGGGGAAATACTGGCACTTGTTCCCACCCCTCTCCCCAAGAAAAGAGGATGACATAGTAAATCTGACTCATCCTAGAAGCATGTGGCAAAAAAACAAGCAAAAAAACCAGCATGTATCTAAAATCTCCAGATTTTCTGCATTGCATAAAGACTGGATTTGAGCTCCTCAAATGTGTGAGTTTGGCTCATACATCTTGGTAGCCTCATTGCAGTCAAATGCAAGTACAAATATCCACAGCTGAAAAGAACCTATAAGTTTTTGCAATGCGCATATCTCAGATCCATGTCTGAATATTCTGCCATTATGAAAATGCCTGTCATTTGAGCTCCTTTCAGATGCTTAGAGGGAAATCACAAAGGTCTAAATGTATGCATTTATTTAAGAAATTAAAATATGTTTATCCTTCTTTAACACTAAAAGAGCCTTTAAAGTGATTTACACCACTAATTAAAACAGTACACAACAACAATAAATTATTTTCTTTAAATTGACAGATTAAGGTTTTGGGCTAGAGTAGGGATATATGAAAACATACTATTGTAGGAACAAAATAGAAGCTTTCTTTGCTAAATGGTAAATTAACATTTGATTTGCAGAGTATTAGTTGCAAGTGGAAGATATTAATAGTCATGACATTCTGTTTGTTGATCATATGTCTTATTTGCTGTATTTTGCCTTTTCTCCCCTTTATTGTGAATGCCTTCCATTCCTCTGAAGCGATATGATCTCGATGATAGCTTGCAAGATCCTAATCTGCTGATATCAAAGGCCAGAATTTATTCCCTGTTGTTTGCAGAATTATTTAACAAGGAATCTTTGTAAGTGTGAACATCATACATAAAATGAGATAACACTTGGGGGAAAATAAGAACTAAGCCAATATTTCCACATCAGCTTCAAAGCTAAACATACTTCCATATACAGATGCTTTTTATTTCTCATCTGTGGCTTCTGTCCCTCCTAATTGAATCTGACACCGGAACATAAGTTCTCCTCCTCCTGATTATGTTTTGACTGGAATGTTAAATACAGCAATCCCTCATTACAAAACTCTGTTAACTCTCTTCTAAAATTGCTCATGGTTTGCAAGCATTATGCCTTGAGTTATACTCTTACAGTACAAGAGTATAGCTATATTTTTATTCATTTCTAAAGCATATTTTAGTAAACAATGTGATTTGCAATTCTTAGCCAAACCCTCAGCACTAACCCTGAGAAGCAGACAAGACCCAAGGCCACTAACCATGTTATATGGTTTCAGACACATGCTTGACACAGTGTGTCTATGTGTCAGGAGTACCAATCAAGCCCCGCTCTTTGGAAATAGTTTTATGGTTTTATGGAAACATACATGGTTTGTGTGCACCCATGAACAATGAAGGAATGAGGTAGTCCTGAGAGACAGAACAAAAGAAGGAGTAATTATAGTGATCTATCTCTTCCCACTCCCTTCTAGAATAGAATTCTGCATTTTTGGATTCTCAAACATTGCTCTGAATTCTGCTTTAGGTGAAACTTGGAAGCAACCCTAGTACTTGCTATTATTTGGAAACCTGGATAGTATTTCTTCAGCACACTCCTATTTAACTTGAGGGCACACTCATATTCAGCTTGACAGTGAGGGCCCAAGGGGCAGCAGCTTCCTATCAGAGGGTCTTTTCTTAGATTTATGCAAGGGGGCATAAATCTTTTTGATAAGATTTATCATAAATCTAAAGAAAGATTTATGCAACTTTCTTTTCTTAGATTTATGCAAGGGGGGCAGTGATAATCAGTTACCTCTCCATAACCCACAATTGTCCGCATTCCACAGAATCCCACTTAAGGGTGTAGAGACCTGTTGCATCAAGGTGGGGGACAGAGAAGTTAATTTCTGTGTAGGCTTATTTGTATGCCCCACCCCCTTTAGGATTCAACCCCTAAATAGCCAATTGTGAACTTTAGTAAATCTTGTAATTTGACCTGTGTAACTTGTATGTTAGTTCTCAGTGAGCTTGTTCATACAGGAAAAATGCTTGTGGAATTTTCTTACATTGGAGACAACTGCGGTACAGAACTAGTGGTACATTGTGGTACAGAACTAGTGTAGTATCTGAGTTGTGAACCACAAAGAGTACAGTTTGCCATCCTGTGTGAGGGAACCAGCACAAAGGCCTTCTGTTTTTGTTCCCTTGGGGCTGCATTGTGGCTGCATCAATGCAGGAAAGGCTTTACTGAGTTACGATGAGATTCCTCGGAACTCAGTCTTATCCCGCTTTCTAGTGCCGATGCAGCTGCAATGAAGTAAGTGAACAAGCATTCCTCTACCTTGAGGAGGCCTCTGTGACTACCCCTCCCACAGCAGGATGCAGTGTATGTCCTGTTGGCACAGCTGCATCAGCCTTGGAAGTTGGAATAGGATTGGGCCCTTAGATAATGTATGTAACGCACTTTGAACAGTCTAAAGCTCAGTAAAATGATTGTATGATTATTTACCAGTGAGTCATTTGATTGCGCCTTGTTTGTACAACACTCTCTTTATCAGTGCAAGATAGCATCATGGAAAGATTCCAAGGGGTCTTTGCAGACCCTTCATTACATTCAGCCCTGTTGGGATGGTTGTTTAACATGTTTCCTAATGAAACCTTCCTTATCTTTTTGCTAATTCTTAAACCACATAATAGGATTTGTTCTGTAAATTCTGCCAGTTCTGACCAACTCACCTTGTAGAACTGTGCAGTGGATGTGAGGGCTGCATGAAATCCTTGTCTTGTTCTGAGCAACATTTATAACAGAGCGGTTGGAACACACTTTTAGTCCCAAACTTCTGAAACTCCTGTAATATATTAATCAGCACGTCAGCGGGCTATTTTCCTGGATAAAGACAAGGTTGGTGAAATGGATTAGACATAGACATTCACTTAGCATTGTATAATTCAGAGAGCAGCCCTGGTGCACATGATTTGCATTTATAGCTTGCACAGAGGCAGCTCCTTACAAGTCCCTCTCATTAAACTCCATGTGGAGGATTGCAGACTGTCAATCAATTACAGCAATTTCCTTTTTCCATATTTATTCCATCACTATCACTGACAGTTAACATTAAGTGACATTAATACAATACAATAACATCTTGCAGTTCTGCAGTGCTGTCTTCATGCAGAGCATCTTGGGATATTTTATGTTCTAAGAAGGTTAAGAGACTCTGCTAAAATGAGGGTTGGGGGAGTTGTCCAAGTTTTTGTAATGCTTATCCTTCTTTAACACTAAAAGAGCCTTTAAAGTGGTTTACACCACTAATTAAAACAGTACACAACAACAATAAATTATTTTCTTTAAATAGACAGATTAAGGTTTTGGGCTAGAGTAGGGATGTATGAAAACATGTGTACAGACATGCAAGGGAGAAAGGAAGCAAGTCTTCCAAGCTTGGGTAGTGCCAGCACCTGGGCTTTGCCTGGCTTGCAGCGCTGCAGCATTTTGGCCCCATTGTGTTAGTAATCCTTGACCGAAAAATGATACACTCCTATCTGGGATGGTCATCCTCTTCTACTGAGTGCACAGCTTTGGGAGGGATACACATGGAGTAGTGAGGAAGGAAGGGGGCACCGCCTAGCCAACCAGATCAGCTGAATCAATCCTGGCGATCAATGGGGTGACAGATGTTGCAGCCAGAGCGCATTCAGATCTCGCTAGTAATCCAGTTTGTCGGCAAAGGCTGTTCTTTGCTGGTAGGGATGTCATTGTACTGGTGGAGCTCTCTTTATGTTAGTGTTTCTTATGGATAGGATTGGGCCATTTGTTAGCTTCCTATGTACATATGCAGGTGTGTGCCACTTAGCGAACTACTGGCTTATGCCGGGATCGCTTAACCAATGACCATGTGTAGTCACATGATCGTTGGGAGTGCTCCCCTCCTCTCCATAGGGTTGTCTGAGTCTCCCAGAGGCAATGCACATCTGAGCACTGCCTCTGCAAGTCTCAGCCTGAGGGAAATTGCATCTCTCACGCGATTTCCGGCTTCCTCCATGAAACCAGAAGTTGCACAAGGGTTGTGATTTCCCTTAGTCTGAGCCTTGCAGAGACAGAGCACGGACATGTGCTGCCTCTGGGAGGTTCAGACAACCCTCTGGAGGGGAGCGGAGCATCCCCTTCCCTGCAGAGGGTTTGCATTGTGTCAAGCACCGCATGACAACAAGGATTGTGGTCCCGATCCCTATCATTAAGTGGCACACAATTGTATATATATTTGTAAGTGTCAGATCATACTTGGCAACCATGGGTAGGCCTAAGGCTATTGGGTTGCAGACAAAATGGACCTTTCTCTTGACACTTCTCTTTTGTCTGGTGCTAGTATTGGCAACCTTCAGTCTCGAAAGACTATGGTATCGCGCTCTGAAAGGTGGTTCTGGCACAGCGTCTAGTGTGGCTAAAAAGGCCAATCCGGGAGTGACAATCCCTTCCACACCAGGAGCAAGTGCAGTCTGTCCCTGGTCTGTCTCCCTGGCTATGGGCCTTCCTTCTTTGCCTCTTAGCCTCTGACTGTTGGCAAAGTGTCTCTTCAAACTGGGAAAGGCCATGCTGCACAGCCTGCCTCCAAGTGGGCCGCTCAGAGGCCAGGGTTTCCCACTTGTTGAGGTCCATCCCTAGGGCCTTCAGATCCCTCTTGCAGATGTCCTTGTATCGCAGCTGTGGTCTACCTGTAGGGCGCTTTCCTTGCACGAGTTCTCCATAGAGGAGATCCTTTGGGATCCGGCCATCATCCATTCTCACGACATGACCAAGCCAACGCAGGCGTCTCTGTTTCAGCAGTGAATACATGCTAGGGATTCCAGCACGTTCCAGGACTGTGTTGTTTGGAACTTTGTCCTGCCAGGTGATGCCGGGGATGCGTCGGAGGCAGCGCATGTGGAAAGCGCTCAGTTTCCTCTCCTGTTGTGAGCGAAGAGTCCATGACTCGCTGCAGTACAGAAGTGTACTCAGGACGCAAGCTCTGTAGACCTGGATCTTGGTATGTTCCATCAGCTTCTTGTTGGACCAGACTCTCTTTGTGAGTCTGGAAAACGTGGTAGCTGCTTTACCGATGCGTTTGTTTAGCTCGGTATTGAGAGAAAGAGTGTCGGAGATCGTTGAGCCAAGGTACACAAAGTCATGGACAACCTCCAGTTCATGCTCAGAGATTGTAATGCAGGGAGGTGAGTCCACATCCTGAACCATGACCTGTGTTTTCTTCAGGCTGATTGTCAGTCCAAAATCTTGGCAGGCCTTGCTAAAACGATCCATGAGCTGCTGGAGATCTTTGGCAGAGTGGGTAGTGACAGCTGCATCGTCGGCAAAGAGGAAGTCACGCAGACATTTCAGCTGGACTTTGGATTTTGCTCTCAGTCTGGAGAGGTTGAAGAGCTTTCCGTCTGATCTGGTCCGGAGATAGATGCCTTCTGCTGCAGTTCCAAAGGCCTGCTTCAGCAGGACAGCGAAGAAGATCCCAAACAAGGTTGGTGCAAGAACACAGCCCTGCTTCACTCCGCTTCGGATGTCAAAAGGGTCTGATGTGGAGCCATCGAAGACAACAGTGCCCTTCATGTCCTTGTGGAAAGATCTGATGATGCTGAGGAGCCTGGGTGGACATCCAATCTTGGGGAGAATCTTGAAGAGGCCGTCTCTGCTGACCAGGTCGAAAGCCTTTGTGAGATCTATGAAGGCTATAAAGAGTGGCTGTCGTTGTTCCCTGCATTTCTCCTGCAGTTGTCTAAGGGAGAATACCATATCAGTGGTGGACCTGTTGGCTCGGAATCCACACTGCGATTCTGGATAGACGCTCTCTGCAAGTACCTGGAGCCTCTTTAGTACAACTCGGGCAAACAGCTTTCCTACAACGCTGAGAGAGATGCCGCGGTAGTTGTTGCAGTCACCCCTGTCACCTTTGTTCTTGTACAGCATGATGATGTTTGCATCCCTCATGTCTTGAGGTACTCCACCTTCTCTCCAGCAGAGACAGAGGATTTCATGCAGCTCAGTGACGATGATCTCTTTGCAGCATTTTAGGACTTCAGCAGGGATGCTGTCTTTTCCAGGTGCCTTGCCAAAGGCAAGGGAGTCCAGGGCCATGTGAAGTTCTTCTAGGGTTGGTTCACTGTCAAGCTCTTCCAGCACAGACAGGCACTCAGTGTTGTTCAGTGCTTCTTCGGTGACTACATTTTCTCTGGAATATAGCTCAGAGTAGTGCTGCACCCAGCGTTCCATCTGCTGCGCCCGATCCTGGATGACCTCACCTGTGGCAGACTTCAGAGGGGCAATTTTCCTCTGTGTTGGACCTAGGGCCTGCTTGATACCGTCATACATCCCCTTGATGTTGCCCGTGTCAGCTGCTATCTGTATCTCGGAACAGAGCTGGAGCCAGTAGTCGTTAGCACATCTCCTGGCAGTCTGTTGGACTTTGCTGCGAGCAGTTCGGAGGACCTGCAGGTTGCGCTCACTGGGACAGGCCTTGTATGCTGCTTGAGCTCTCCTCTTTTCCTCAATGACTGGTGTCAACTCCTCAGAGTGGGCTTCAAACCAGTCTGCCGCCTTGTTGGTCTTCTTGCCGAATATGGACAAGGCGGTGTTGTAAACGGTATTCTTGAAATGTTCCCATCTGTTGGATGCGTTTGCATCGACCGGGCCTGGAAGAGATTCCTCAAGCGCTTGTGCAAATTCCTCCACTTTTCTCTGATCCCGGGTCTTGCTGGTATCAATGCGAGGTATTCCTTCCTTTTTCGTGTGATACAGTCGCTTTGTTTGCAGTTTCACTCTGCTGCACACCAGGGAGTGGTCAGTGTCGCAGGCAGCACCATGATAACTGCGTGTGATCTTGATGCTGGGAAGGCTTGAGCATCTGGTGAAGATCAGGTCGAGCTGGTGCCAGTGCTTTGATCTTGGATGTCTCCAAGAGACTCTATGTTGGGGCTTTGTGTTGAAGAACGTGTTGCTGACACAGAGATCATGATGACAGCAAAACTCTAGCAGGCGTTGGCCATTTTCGTTCATCTTCCCAGTGCCGAACTGACCTAAGCAAGTGGGCCATGAACTGTTATCAGCACCAACTCTAGCAATGAAATCGCCGAGGATGAACAATGGCTCTTTTACAGGGATTTTCTTGACAGTGGTGGCCAGGTCATCATAGAATTTGTCTTTGGCTTCTGCTGGAGACGACAGAGTCGGTGCATAAGTACTGATGAGAGTGACAGGTCCTGCTGATGACTGGAGCTGCAGGGACAAAATTCTTTCACTTCCCACAGTAGGTGGGATGATGGATTTCAGCAGGGTATTTCTGACCGCAAAGCCAACGCCATGTTCCCTGGTTTCGTTTGGTGGTTTTCCCTGCCAGAAAAATGAGAAATTTCTCTCCTTGACAGATCCGGAATCTGGCAGCCTAGTCTCTTGAAGGGCGACGATGTCCATCTGCAGTCTGCTCAGCTCCATGTCGATGACAGCTGTTTTGTGTGCGTCATCTATTTCTTGCAGGTCATCAGAGAAGCCAGGTGTCATTGTCCTAACGTTCCAGGTGCCCAGCTTTAGGGCAGTAGTTTTCTGTCTTCTTTTGCATGGTGCAGAGTTGTCGATCCGCTTGTCGGTTTTCACCCTAAACCCCACGCACCCCATGAGGTTAACGGACCGTGGCGAGGCAACACCTTACTGGCTGGGGACTGCCCAGCTTAAGGCGGGTGGTAGCTGCCCAATGAGATGCAATGATCTCTCCCACCGTCGGAAGCAGCCCCTGGCGTCATGCTCTACGCCAATCGAGCAAAGACTTATAACCGGTAAACTGCTGCTTCCCGTGTTGTGCCGACGCCGTATGGTGAAGTTGGAGTGTCCTCTCCAGTGCGCGAAGCCTGGGTAAAGAAGGTATGGAGGATAGGCTGTTACCCATGCAGCAAATCCCCCCTCTCCACGTCGCTGGAATGGTCCAATGGAAAGGCAGAAGCCAATGCGGTTGGTTCCAGTGGCGTCGCAGGAGTTGCCAGAACGTGACTGTGTTCAGCCATGAACTGCCTAAGGGACTCCGGCTCCTGATTTTGCCTCGAGGTTGACTCCTGAAGCCCTTTCCATAACTGGATGTAGCCACAAGGCAGTGGAGGTTTGAGGTCAGAGTTTCCTTCTCTTAGATGAGCTGCCTTCCTAGGCTGACGAGTCCCATCTACCCGGTAACCAGGATATCTGGTGCTAGATATCCTGATTAATGTGTAGTGGTTACTCCTAACTCCAGGAATATGTCACACTCACTAGGGTGGAAGCTGAAGAGAATTGCTACATCTCATCAGGAGAATTGTTTATGCAACTTCAGTTTTGCCAGTGATGGATGCTGCAACATTTTGGAGGTATCTGGAAGAGGTTGGTAAGAGGGTTCTCTTTGGCAGAAGTAATTTTTTAGAATGTCAGGGTACTGGATCCACTGTGTATTTGCAGCTGAAACAATAAATAAGAGTTGTTCATTTCTGGTGCTATTTCTTCCAAAGGGTAATGATGATATGAAGCTCTCTTGAAAATGTTTGGGAAAATAGGGAGTGTGAAACAATGTTTTCAATTTTCACATTATACTCCCCCCCCCCCAATGTAGAACCATGAATAACTCCTATATCTACCATGTTTTTTTTCTTTAAAAAAAAAAGAGTAACTACATGCTGCTGTGTAGTTATGGAGCTCATTCCCTGGAAGGTTTGCTGATGTTTGAACGATTTCTGGAAATGTCATCGGATTTTTGTGTTTGGGATAGCTCTTGTGGCTGGGATAATGCTGATATATTAGTTTATAATGGAGTACACATTGTTTTATATTTTAAAATGCTTAAATTCATTTGACTCTATTTGGTATTAAGCAGCAATTTCAGAGGAACATTCTGATATAAATGTACATTCAGATGATTTTTTAAAAATGCATTCTGATTGTCCATAAAGCTCATAGCTGAGGTCCCTTTTCTCCTCCCTTCGAAAATTGAATAAAAAGAGTCAATTTTAAAATACATAGTGTGAACCAAATCCTTTAAAACCAATCTTCAAGTACTGGTCTCTGTGGAGATATCTGCTTGTACCAGGGCTCAATTTTCACGGTCACAATTCAGTTACTAACTAATTCTAGAAAATCTTTGCCTTAATAATCTTTTATAGAGTTGAAAGAAAGAATGGATTTATAGGAACATCAGCTGGACAGATATCCTGAATAGTTTTGCCACTTTCTCCTCCAAGAACTTCATTTCCACACATGTCAGCTACATAGGGTAGCCATCTACATTCAAGCGTGTACATCTTCAGCATGAACAATTTAACTTGTTATTCATTATGTTTAGTTTTGCAAATGTTGTAATGTTGTATGCTATTTTGAAATGATTTTCTTGTAAATTGTTAGAGATGGTCAAATTTCTTTTATTTACTTATTTAAAAGATTTATAAACTGCTTTTCCAATGCTCAAAGCAGTGTATGGTTAATGTAATAAAACAAATAACAGTAATAAAATAAAAGCAGTGAATGACTTGCTGGCCCTAGTAGCAGGAAAATCCCCCAAGGCCCCAGGAAGCTATTGGAATGCATCAGCCTTTGGGGCCAGACCATACCATTAGGTCCCCCACCCTTGCAGAGGTTAGGCACTGCCATCACTCTACACCCTCTCTCCCATTGTCCATCACTCTTTGAATTGTGGCACCACAATGTATTGGCAGATACCAGCTGTTCAACTCCTCATCGCTGAGAGTGTTGATAGCTGACACATCACCGACCTCTCTACCCCTGCTCGGCGTATCCAACCAATTTTTGCTCAGTAGTGACATCACTGTAAAGCGCTATGATGTTTGGTCCAAGGCCATATCTCGCTGCTCCCATTGTAGCATCTGGAGCACAGGATGGGGATCACACATGGTAATGTAGGAAAAGTATCTCAGCTTTTGGAAGAACCATAGGGTCGATAGTTGTTTAACAGCAATGTTTGGGGTTTAAAAATGAGACGAGCCTGCTCTATCATGGACACCGCCTAAATGCTAACTCCAGACTGGAGGCAATGTGCTAAGTGCTAGTAGAATATTAGTTGCTGGGAAACTACAGAGGGAGATGCCAATTTGTCCTTTTCAGTGGGAAGTGGCTGTCCACTGCGGGTGGGAAACTGGATTTGGGGCTGGGTGAACTTTTAGTTTCATGCAGGAAGGCAATTTCTGTGTTCCTATGTAACTGAGGAAAATATTCTCCATAAAGTCATATCATAAGGTAATATACCGTCTACATTCTGAAATTGCACCTTTTAATGGTAGAGGTATTTTTTTTAAATGAAATGTTTGCTGAAAGTCTTACTTCCATGTTTATATCTGTTTTTGCAGATATAAACATGGAAGTAAATGAATGAATGAATAAATCATATGATTTATTCTCTCTGTTCTGCCTTCTGTGCATTGGATTCAGTGTTCAGTCCCTCTCCCTTTCCTCACAGTTCCTCAGTAGGCATTACTTCCTAGTATGTGATGGACCAAGGGCAGCCCTGGAGACGGCACCAAGGAGACGGCATCATATTATTTCCGTTAAGTTTTTTTTTCTGTTCTGGGTACTAGTCTTACAGTTGAGTCCTATCATGTGTTTCTCAAACTGTGGGTTGGGATCCACTAGGTGGGTCACGAGCCAATTTCAGGTGGGTCCCCATTCATTTCAATACTTTATTTTTAATACATTAGACTTGATGCTACCATGGTATGTGACTAAATTTGAGGAAATGTGACAGATCTGTACTTATAACAGGTTACTATGTATATACACTGCTCAAAACAATAAAGGGAACACTTAACACAATGTCACTCCAAGTCAATCACACTTCTGTGAAATCAAACTGTCCACCTAGGAAGCCACACCGATTGACAATCAAGTTCACATGCTGTTGCACACATGGAGTAGACAACAGGTGGAAATCATAGGCAAGTAACAAGACACCCCCAATAAAGGAGTGGTTCTGTAGGTGGTGACCACAGACCACTTCGCAGTCCCTGTGCTTTCTGGCTGATGTTTGGGTGACCTTTGAATGCTGGCGGTGCTGTCACTCTAGTGGCAGCATGAGGCAGAGTCTGCAACCCGTACAAGTGGCTCAGGTAGTGCAGCTCATCCAGAATGGCACATCAATGCGTGCTGTGGCAAGAAGGTTTGCTGTGTCTGTCAGTGTAGTGTCCAGAGCATGGAGGCACTACCAGGAGACAGGCCAGTACACCAGGAGACGTGGAAGAGGCCGTAGGAGGGCAACAACCCAGCATCAGGACCGCTACCTCTGCCTTTGTGCCAGGAGGAACAGGAGGAGCACTGCCAGAGCCCTGCAAAATGACCAAAATGGCCACAAATGTGCATGTGTCTGCTCAAACGGTCAGAAACAGACTCCATGAGGGTGGTATGAGGGCCCGACGTCCACAGGTGGGGGTTGTGCTGACAGCCCGACACCGTGCAGGATGTTTGGCATTTGCCAGAGAACACCAAGATTGGCAACCTTGCCACTGGCGCCCTGTGCTCTTCACAGATGAAAGCAGGTTCACACTGAGCACATGTGACAGACGTGACAGAGTCTGGAGACGGCAGGGAGAACGTTCTGCTGCCTGCAACATCCTCCAGCATGACCGGTTTGGCAGTGGGTCAGTAATGGTGTGGGGTGGCATTTCTTTGGGGGGCCGCACAGCCCTCCATGTGCTCGCCAGAGGTAGCCTGACTGCCATTAGGTACCGAGATGAGATCCTCAGACCCCTTGTGAGACCATATGCTGGCGCGGTTGGCCCTGGGTTCCTCCTAATGCAGGACAATGCTAGAACTCATGTGGCTGGAGTGTGTCAGCAGTTTCTGCAAGATGAAGGCATTGATGCTATGGACTGGCCCGCCCGTTCCCCAGACCTGAATCCAATTGAGCACATCTGGGACATCATGTCTCGCTCCATCCACCAGAGCCACATTGCACCACAGACTGTCCAGGAGTTGGCGGATGCTTTAGACCAGGTCTGGGAGGCGATCCCTCAGGAGACTATCCGCCACCTCATCAGGAGCATGCCCAGGCGTTGTAGGGAGGTCATACAGGCACGTGGAGGCCACACACACTACTGAGCCTCATTTTGACTTGCTTTATGGACTTTACATCGAAGTTGGATCAGCCTTTAGTGTGTTTTTCCACTTCAATTTTGCGTATGACACTAAACCCAGACCTCCATGGGTTAATAAATGTGATTTCCATTGATGATTGTTGTGTGATTTTGTTGTCAGCACATTCAACTATGTCAGGAACAAAGTATTTAATAGGAATATTTCGTTCATTCAGATCTCGGATGTGTTGTTTAAGTGTTCCCTTTATTGTTTTGAGCAGTGTACTTTTAACAATGATAGTCAATGAGACTTACTCCTGAGTAAGTGTGGGTAGGATTGCAGCCTAGGATTGCAAAAATTTTTCCTGCTTGATGATGTCACTTCTGGTCATGACATCACTTCCAGTGAGTCCTGACAGATTCTCATTCTCAAAAGTGGATCCTGGTGCTAAATGTGTGAGAACCACTGCTGTAGGCCTTTCTCTAGAACAGAACCTCACAGCACTCCATTTAAATGATCTTTAAAGCTAAAACGTTATCCTTTGTGGAACCATGGTACTAACTTGCTGTACTACTACATGCCACACCATCAGCCTTTTCTTCCCTATTTCCTTCAAATTGTCGGTGCAGGTGCTGAGTGTAGCGAAGATATGAGAGTTCTGTAAATGAGTAAGAGCAGATCATGTTCCAGTGCTGCAGGAAACTGAATTCTCATTTGCTGATCTGAAGTTTAATGCAAGTAGAAGTGAGATGTGGAGCTAAGTGCAAATCAAATATAATACATGAATTACATGGGGGGTAGAGGATGGCCTGGCCCGCTATTTTGTGACACTTCCCTAAGTTTAGAGCAGGGGTGCTTAAAGTTTTTGGCAGGAGGGCACATCATCTCTCTGACATTGTGTGGGCGCTGGAAAAAAAAGAATGAATTTACATTCATTTATAATAAATTGAATAAATTTACATAAATGAATATATTAGAGATGGAAAATGAGTGAATGAATTCTAACCAGTTTATGATCACACACATAAAGGGGTGGTGGGGGGAAGATATTCCAGCCAGTTCATAAGTGATCTTCCAGCCAGTTTATGATTCCATTCACACTCATGGGGGAGGGGAAGATATTCCAGCCAGTTTATGATCTCATTCGCACACACAAATGGGGGGGGGATCTCTCAGGCTTTCACACACATATACCTACCTGCTCACCTGGCCCCTCGCCCTCCCTCCCTCCCTCCTTCGCTTGGCTGGCATGTGCTCCTGCCTGGTTGCCCACCTGCCCACTTGGCTACCTGCCTGCTCACCCAGCTGCATGCCTGTCTGCCCACCTAACCACCCTCCCTCGCTAGGGCGGCATGTGCTGCTACTGCCTGGCTGACCCGGCCAGCCAGCCCTCCCTTGCGATCTCTTTGATGGCATCTGCTGCTGCCTGGATCAGCACAGGCTGGGGTGAGGGCCGAGTGCCCATTGGAGATGGGGGAACCCCCTGGGGGCCAGATGGGGACCACAAGTGGCCTGCGGGCCAGGGTTTGACCAGCCCTGGCTAGGCAACCTATGGCCCGCAGATTGGATCTGACCTGCTACCCAAAATCATCCTGCCCATAATCTCAGAAAGATGTATCCACTCAGCCCATGGTGGCCCTAAAAAAGATTTAAAGTTTGTAATTCTATGTCTGTAAGGCTTACAGTGTAAGCAGACCAAGGGCAGAAGCTCCCTTAAGCGTCTTTCTCTGAATGGGAATGTATCTCCCTGCCCCATGTCCATCTCTCTTTTTTTTAGGTCTATGGCTTAATTGGGAGGTTTGCACATACATATCAAATATGCATGTTTTCATACTGTTCCTGATGTCTGGCCCTTGTGTGGAAGAAGGTTGCCTTATCACCCCTGCTTTAGCTGCTGTTAAGGGAGAGGAGAGTAAATTTGCGGGGAATCCTCGATAGGAATTTGGGATTTCATCAGGCCCCCTACCTTTCGCTCCCAATTCGAGTGCTGATAGAATTGACATTTGTGGTGCAAAATTATAGTTGCAGGCCCTGGCTATCTGCTCAATAGATTTTCTTTATTTGTTGGGCTTTTCCTTCCTATCCAAACTGTTGAGCTGATATGAGGAGTGCTTTTCACCACTTTATCATTAATTGCTTCATCAGCAGCTTCTGCTATTGCCCACAAGCTCATCTCTGCTGGCCTCACCAATTTCTCTGGTGCTCCTTGTATCTTCATCTTTTTCCCTGGGTCAGGCACTTTTTCAGTCATCCTTCCTCTTTCTTGATATCTTTTTTTTATTTTTATAATGCTTTATTTATTACAGATACAGGTAAGGAAAATTGGATAGACTTAGGGCTAGGACTACATAGGTTACACACGAGGGTGGTGGCCATCGATTACAACAAACATTAATCCAAACGAAATTAATAATCAATACAAAAATTATCATATTCATTAACCCAACTGGTTAATACTTTAACATTCCATATTTTTCCTCTAACCTTATCTATCCCATCATAAAAAAAACACTTCAGACTTTTACTTATACACTCTTCTTACCACTAAACTAGTCTCTAAAATAAAATCTTTCTTATCTAATTCTTAATTTCTAATATGACATCTAAAAAAGAAGTCTCCGATTACAATGGTATTACCTCCTTCAGTATCTCTTATAACATTATACATCATTTTCCATAACTATCCAATCAAAAAAGGCTTCAAATTTTTACTTATAGACTCTTCTTACCACTAAACTAACCTCCAAAATACAATCTCTTATCCGATTCTTAATTTCTAATATCACATCTAAAAACAAATATCTCCAATTACAATAGTATTATACTTCGCTTATCCACCACATATTTATTAACCCAAAATGCAGGTTTAATATTTTCTCCAAAATAAATTGACATCTATAATTTATTTTATTTACCTTCTTTTTTATAAAATAACCCTTTTATTTGTCTTAATACCACTATAATTTACACAATACTTATATTCCAAAATTGCAGTTCCATCTAATTTATTTCATATATTCACCACTTTAATTTTCACAATACTTATATTCCAAATTTCCTTTTCATCCACTTTAATTTAGTCTAATTAATAAAATATTTATGTTAATACCACTTAATTTCCACAATATTTATATTTCAAATTTTCATTTGCATCTATTTTAATTTAATATGTTAAAAAAAAATTCTATTTATTATTCAACCATTTTGCCCTTCTTCTTATTGTTTACTTTGTACTCTAGCTCACTGGTGTTCCCTCTTAGTCCTCCTACTGGTTCTTCCACTTCTTCTTTTCCTTCTTTTTCTTCTTAAGTCCCCCCCTCTGTTTTTCTTTCTTCTTTTTCATTCTGTTATTCTTGAATTCAATCCATAAATTCTTCCTCTTCTTGAGACAGCTTGCTCTCTGGACATTTCGTCTTTTTTCTTCCTTAAGATTCTCAGTTATTATGACAATTGCTTCTTCCATCTCGTGTCCCATTTCAAAATACTCCACTTCTTTAACTTCACCCGACATCTGATCCATTCTTTTTTCTTCTCTATTGTTTATAATCTGTTCCCGCGAGTTTACAAGGGAGGAGCTTATTTGCCCAATTTGTTCAGAGAGTTCTCTGACTTGTTGCTCCATTTCTCTTCTAAAATCCATCAGAAAGTCCACCAACAAGGCCTGGCTTTCACGATCATCTTTTAGATTTTCAAAAGCCATTTTTATCAACACCAACTCGAGCCACTTCCTGCAGGGCTACTTTCTAATTTTATATCCAGGGCTACTTTCCAAATTTTTATATCCAAAAAAAGTCAATCAAATCCACACAGTCAAATTAGGTTAGTATGCCTTTAAATGACCAAAAGAAGAAAAAAAATTCAAGCCTCTTGCTGAGAAACTGAAACTGAAAGTAGCAGTGTCCAGGCTTAAATAAAGGCTTTTTGCTGGGAAAATGAAGGTAGACTTTATTTCCTTTGTTGAAGATTACTTATTTATTTCTCTTTGGTACATACCATTAAAAAAATAATAATCTTGTACTTACTCCAGCAGGGGAAATACCAATTCACCTATTCCCCCCCTGGGTGGCTAATGGCCAGCGTGAATAATCTTGAATTATCTCCTCTTCCTCCTCCAGACTGCTTACTTACAGTTCTCAATAAAACCTTTTAACGAGGCAAGTTCACTCACTCTTAATAGCTTTTTTCGCTGCGATGTTGTTGTATCTAGGCCATGAGAGGATGGATTTTCAGCTTTCCGAGCTTCTCAAAGATGGCGCCCGGGATAGATATGCTTCAGCACAGAGCAAAACAGAGAGAAATCCTTGAAATTGCCTGTTTCTAAGGACCCCCCCGTTCAAGCTCTCAGCTCTTCGTACTGTCTTCCTGGCACCGAAGCGTGCCTTAGTTGTTTAGGCACATGAAAACATATCTATTTCGCAGTCTCTTCGGGAACCCCCAAAGTTCACTGCAACTTCGCTGAAGGTTAGCTCCGCCCCCCCTTTCTTGATATCTGGCATAGTTCGAGAAGCATTGGTTGCCACAATGTCCTTCTTCAGGACTCTCCTGAAGTTATTACTGCCAGTTGGAACAGAAGTCTTCTTTTTTTCTTTTAATGCCCTGCTTTTGCCCTTGTCATTTATGGGCAACAGTTCAACGATCTCTCTCCCCCCCCACCCCCCCACTGAAGGCATTTAAAATCCAAACCATTTTGGCTGTCAAATTTACTGTTTGTGACCATTCTTCTGTTTACTCAGCATTTTTGCCCTGGAACTCTTCCTTGTCATTGCTCATCATCTGAGTTGTCAGTGTTCTTCCTTGAATTTCTAGGTTTTAAGATGTATAATAACTGTCGTTCACTTTTTAAAGCATGCGTTGAAAGGTATACAGGTAGAGAAATTTTCTCTATAGATTACAGTGGTACCTCGCATAACGAATGCCCCGTGCAGCGAAAAACTTGCAGAACAAAAGCGTTTTGCGAAGTTTGGTAACTTGCACAACGAATTTTTATGACCCGTGCTTCGCAAGACGAATTTTGTTTTGTTTTGTTTTGGTTTGACTTAAGGGGGGGGGGATCTTCATGCCAGTTTATGATCCCGTTCACCCTAGTAAGGGGTGGATCTTCATGTCAGTTTATGATCCCGTTCACCCTAGTAAGTGGCGGATCTTCATGTCAGTTTATGATCCCGTTCACCCTAGTAAGGGGCGGATCTTCATGTCAGTTTATGATCCTGTCCACCCTAGTAAGGGGAGGATCTTTATGTAAGTAAGTCCCATTGTGCTTGCTCCCAGGAAAGTTTGCACAGGATTACAGCCTTCAAACTCCCCACTCAGCATCCCCCCCATCGCTCATTCACCCTCTCACTGCCCCATTTCCTTCACGTTTCCCCCCATGATCACAGCAAAAGCAAGCAATTGAGTGCAGCTGCTCTGTCCTCCCCAGCTTAGAGCACAATCCTGTGCGTGTCTCCTCAGAAGTAAGTCCCATTGTGCTTACTCCCAGGAAAGTGTGCACAGGATTACAGCCTTCAAGCTCCCTACTCAGCATCCCCCCTTTTTGAAATCCTCTGTACAGTATGTATGCCTTTAAAGAGCACTTAATAAACACTTTGTAAACCAAATTTGACTTTGTTCTGACTTTTCTTGCCCATAGGAACGCATTAAATAAATTTCAATGCATTCCTATGGGAAAATGCGCTTCGCAAAACGAAAAACTCGCATAACGAAAGGACTCGCGGAACGGATTAATTTCGTTATGCGAGGCACCACTGTACTATCCTTTCTGGGCTATCTTGTGCTTAATTTCTACTTTCAGCAATTGCCAGCATAATCCTATATATGTCTACTCAGAAGTAAACCTCACTGAGTTTAATGGGACATACTCCCAGCTAAGTGTGTACAGTATAGGACTGCAGCTTAAATCTTCATCAAATCACATTATGCCACCTGATCTTTAATACCAAGAATGGATGTACTGTTTTAATGCCATATAATTTGCCTTTTATCTGGCTGTCTGAAGGTCTTCCTTCCTTGGAATTGACTGTGTTAAGATTTACTATAGTAACAGACATAAATAAATGAATTAGTAACTAGAAATACACCTGAGATCTGAACTTGGAGATTTTGCTGACCTTTGTACTTGGGTATGGTCATTCATCTTCTGAGGAACAGGTAAGGTGCCCCATCATTTTCTAACCTCCTATGCATAGGTGGCCTTAGGGTTCTTTCACACATTACAGTTTCCCTCAGTAAAGAAAACTGCATAAGAAAATGCGTTTACCATAATGTGTGAAGTGTGGCATAATTGGTTTTTATGGGTGAACACACGGATAAGACATTCACTGCAGGCATTGGCTACAGGATCCATTTACTCACAGCGCAAGAAACACACCATTCTTCACACATGTACGCTAAGCACATTTTCCCTTGTGAAGATTATCTTTGTGTAGGAAAATTGTAATCTGTGAAACAGCTCTGAGCATATTATGTCACCGTGACTGCCCTGACAGTTTAGGAACTTGAATCTGTAAAATGCTTATCACCTTCTTTACAAATTTGCAAACCACAGCCTATTTACTCCTATTGAAGGGGAAAGTGAGGTGGGGAATGCACTTTGGTTTCTAAAGAGGAAACTGCCTACAAATATCGTATTCAGCCCCCACTAAAAAGAACAGAGGCGATTCCCTATTGAATGCAATTACAACTATAAAGGGTAAGAGCAGAAGGTGCTCAAATGCATGAATGGTTAGCAAAGAATGGCGTTTCTGAATGGTAACAGTAGGGAGAGCTTCCAAATATAATTAACCTTGTTGAAAACCCAGTACTGCTTTTTGCACCCACCATCTTTCCCTGTAGCTTTCATCATTTTTGGAAGACCTTATTTGGTACATGTCAAAATCTATTGCAAGTTAAGCTATCAGAGCTGGATAAGATTACAGTGGCTTGTTCCTGTCTGCAAAAGAGATGCTTATGGTATGGTTAAATGAGCTTTGGACTTCAGGTTGTGGGTCAGATATTTAAATAGCAGGAAGTTAACTATGGAAAGGAATTCTTTCAGTTACATTTTAGATAATGAGATTATTACATATAATCTAACAATGCAGAAGCAACGTCTTCACATAACAGAAGCATTCTAGGCAGAGTTTGATAGACTATCATAAGGACTGAAGAGAGGTCCCTGCCCTGAAGAGCTTGCAATTTAAATAAAGAACTGTTTTGAAGACATTTTCAGGTGCTACTCAGCATAAGCTTCCTCTCCCTTTTTCAGCTTCCGTTTTCTTTCCTGTTCTCCAGCCTTTGCCCACTGCTCTTCTCTTTTTTTATGCTGGAGGTTAGATGTTGACTGGTCTGCCAGCAGTAGGCCTCATCCATCCCTCAGATGAAAGAACAAATCAAAAAGTACCCATTACACGTCCGCAAGGGATGAAACAAAGGCCCAGGATGCTGACACCCTCCCACTAACTTTGGATTTTAATGGTGGGTTTAATTTCCTCATGAAAGCAGAATGAAAGGGGAAAACAAAACGGAAACAGCCGGGTTGTGGATAGTGGGGGCAGTGGGGAAACAGCAGCTGTTGTATTCATGGTTAATCAGGTGTGTCTGGCTTTATGTAGCATCTGTCTGCTACTGTTACGGAGCCACATGTGAAAGGGGAAGTAAGGCAGAGAGGCATTCATGTTCAAAGCCTTCAGCACTGACCTCTGTCCCTGTCTCCTCAGGGTTCGAGCACTTGTCTATTCATCTTGCCCTATTAATGTAAGATTGCAATTCTGTTCCCTCAAACTGTCCTAGCCCATCTTGATTGGATGTTGTTTGGATTGCCGTAAAAGCTGGTCCTTGCATGCCAGTTTCCATTTTGTTTCACAAAAGACCTTTCAAAATATGTTTCAATAAAATAGGTTGCAAATATTCTTGCATAAGAACTGGGTTAAGGAAAGGTTTTCAGGGAAGTAATCCATTCCACTTGCAGTTGTTTTTAGACTCTTGAAGGAATATCCCTGGAGATTGATAAGCAGGACCCATATATGTACATTTGTGGCAATTTAAATGACTGCCTAGTTTACTGCCCTGTTCTCCAGGCCATGCCTAAACCAATATCTCAGGCAAATTTCTATTTGATACTGTGTTGAAAGATTAGATTGTTACTAATTTTATAAAATGACATTGTCTTTCCTTGCAGGACCAATTCAGGTCCCAATCCTAAAGCTTCTCAGTGCCAGTGCTGGGTGTTGCAAATGTGCTGTAAGGCATGTCTGTGGCACCCGGAGAGGAGGGGCCACTGAAGTCGGGCCAGTGCCAGTTAGTGCTGAGCATCAGCGCTGCATGGAGGGCTGGCTTGCAGTGCTGGCTGGTGGTAAGTAGTTTTGGGATTTTGGGGAGGCGGGGGGTGGGCTGAATGGAGTGGGGGAGGGCAAGATTGGGGGAGGAACCAGGGTGGGAAGGGGATGTGATTGGCGGGCCCTGAACCGGCAAAATAGCCGGTGCAGACTTGAGACACCCCATTGAGGGACTTGGAGCTTTCCTTGTGGGCTTTTGTCCCCTTCCCCCTAGGGAACTCCCAGCAGCTTTCCAGTGCCTGCTGGATACAGTGGTAGTCACTTTGGCGTCGCTGCTCCAGCAGGCACCAGGAATCTTATGACTGGGCTGTTAAACCATTATGCTGAGCTTCCAACGGCACCACCCCTAGTGAAGCTGAGTCTTTTCCATTGTTTAGATCAGGGGTCTCCAAACCCTGGCCCAGGGGCCAGATGTGACCTGCGGCCAACCTCTATCTGGCCCGCTGCCAGCTTTTGTCCCCTCTGGCCCACTTGACCAAACATGATTGGAGCTGTGCTCTGGTTGTATCTGGAGGGTGTTCTCAGGGCCAGAGAGATTGAATGAATGAGCCCCTTCATTCATTTATTCACTCATCTAAGTTTCATCTCTAATTTATTTATGTAAATTTTATATTTAAATTTTTTTCTGCCTCTCTACACCGTGTCAGATATTTGATGCGGCCCTCTGGCCAAAATGTTTGGAGACCCCTGGTTTAGATGATCTGATAATGTTCCTTCACAAGGTGAGTGCCCCTGTTCACCCCACTGGAATGCTTTCAGTTTCTCTGCAGTTAAGGGCTACTTCATCTTCACAAGACAGCAGAGCAGTAACACACTCATCCGGAGGAAAATGTAGGATCTCAACCAAGAAGAGAAGGTCAGTACTGAAGCATTTTCAGTACAACTCATAGTCCTTTCCCAGGTCAGTATTGGTGGAAGAGAAAGCGTGGCTTTATGGGTCAGAGCGATATAGCCCTTGAGAGAGACATGGTTCAACCTAAAGAGTCCGCAGGTGCATTCAACTTGTCTTGAGCCTGTCTGTTTCACTGGGATTTGTGAAATTTCATATTTCAGCAATATATGGGATATTAGCAGTAAAAGGATTTCAGTAGGGTGGGGAAAATTCAGTAAAGTTCAAAGGCACACGGATGCATTCCAAGTTATACTGCAAAGAGAAAACAGCAATATTGCAGTGCCTTTCAAGAGCATTTGTTATGGTCTTTTTCTTTTAATGCCTCACAGTAACTATAGCCACATTATCAATACCAGACAATCTTGCCTCCATTTTTTTTTTTCTCAATAAAAGGGTCATCAAAATACATTTCTGTTACATGGTTCCACTGAATTATTAACAACAACAATCATGCAGTGTGTCTTAACCTGGCCAGTATGAACTGGCACAACTGGTTTAGGTGATCCCCAAAACTAATCACTTGTGTCCTGAAATATGGAGAGTGATAGGTGCCCTAATTTGTAGCATGAATTCCACACATGAATTCAGAAAGTACTGGGGAATAGCAAGCGTTTTTAGCTTTGTGAACCAATCTTTGTTGATGGGGTACTTTTCCTTTTTGGGGACCCTAGGGGCTGTTGCCTCCTCGTGTTGAGTACTTTAAAAATATGCATGATAGCTCTCCCCACCCCATTGAATGGAAGGAGCTGCACCCTTGTTCCTTTTCCTTCCTATAAAACCCTTCTATGCCACGTGCTAAATATAGTAGATGATCAATGCTAACCCTGATGCTTGGTTGGCTTAGTTAGAAGAGAAACAGTGCCAGGATGATGCATTTGGCTAGGATGACGAACAGTTTCTACCTCCACAGCCCTTGGAGAACTTCCTTTGCAGCTTAATCCTGTAATTAAAATGAATGTTAGAATAAACATATGGGAAAGGGTAGGAGGTTACCACAGCGACCTCTGTGTGTGACTGAAATTTGGAACAGCTCTGGATAGATGCAGGATTGGATCCAGAAAATGGAAATATACACAGCCTTGTCGAAATACCTTGTGACCTGCAAAATCCAGTGCTGTTCTGAGTCTTTGCTGTATTGCAGTGTGGTATGCCAGTATGGCAAACTCATATTAGATAGCAACACAAGGAGAAGTCCAAACTAATTTGATATGGTCCGGAGACAAAAATGAACATAGGCCATAAGAGGGAAAGAAGGCTGCATTAGTCTTCATTGCATTAGCATCAGAATTTGTGGAGGCACACATGATGCATTCAGATGGGTTGTGGTGTCACCACCTACTGACTGCCTTTCCTGGTGGCTAACACTCCTAAAGGCAGGCATAGCCAGGAGCTATTTTTGTGATGTTCTTCCTGGAATCTAGTGTTAACCTAGTAGCATTCTGGGAAATTCTTGTCTTATATTCTGTGTTTAATTTCTAAAATGAAAGGTGTTGGGGCTGAAGCCTGCCTGGAAACCTCATCCTCTCACTTGGCAATTCTTCCTACTGACCAAAGATGCATGGGAACCAACTGTGTTTACCGAGCAGTGAAATAAAGGCATTCCATGAACATTCAAATGTGTGCTCTTTCTTCCCAATAGGCTGAAACCAACTCTTGGCCCCAGTGAGTTCAAATTAAGTTTGTACAGGCTTGCACAATTTGTGATCACCAGTCTGCCCACTGGACAACAGGGACAAACATTGTGGTCTACCAGGTCCTTCCTCCCTTGGGTTTGCAGTCTTAAGCAGGCAGCAAAACCAGAAGGTTTTTCATCAAACATTAGACAGCTTGGAAGATCACAAACCACACGGGCCTGATAGCATGTAGATTTTCTTAGAACTTGAATGGAGCACCAGCTTGCTGCCCATAAATTATTTTTGGAAATAATTATGGGAACAAAGACCAATAAACACCTAGGTTCCAAATGTGAAATCATGCAATGTTGTTTTTGGAAACAGCCCTGAAATGGGATCTCTTGAGAAGCTTGATAATTATGCCATCTAGTCATCAAACTTAGCAATGCTGCTGGAGTTGTCTGGCATTTGGAATAATGCTCTTCTTTTCCCACATTCTGTTTCATCTGAGCTTTTAGATGTTTCTCTGATATGGCCGTGGGAGGCACATTCAACAGCGAGGCATTCATAAGGTAGTGGTTGCTGATGACATTCGTTGTTCAGGAAGACATTTTTCTGTCATGAACACTATTACTTGAGGGTTTATGTTTTACTGTCATACAGTGAGAAATCAAGGATATGATTTTACTGTTTGCTGGTTTGGACATAAGCATTTCATCTCTTCCTATTTTTCACTTCCTTTTTGTCTCATGTTGGAGACCCTCTCTGACTGTAGTCAGTTTTTTAGGATTTTCTTTTTTATTGCAGTTGACTGGATGAGTTGGGAAAACCAAGGTAATTTCAGAATGCCTGGCCAGATGTATTTATTTATTTTTAAAACGCATGCCTTTTTGTGAAGGTATTGTTAATTCAAAGCAGATGCCTTAAGATAAGGGTAATTCTGTGCTGTCAGGTCCTTTTTGACAATTCCATATGCATAGTCGCAGAATGACTCAAGGAGACAACGTTGAACCAATCCAAATTCCATTACGGAAGGCCCAGTTGTGAAAATGATAGTCCTGTGTAGCACCTTAAAGACTAGCCAGTTTATTTCAGCACAAGATTTCATGGACTACAGTATAATTCCTCAGATGCATGAAGAATCATTCACAGGGCCTGTACAAAGACACATACAGGAGCAGAGAAAAGGGGGGGAAATTGTAAAAGGTGAGGTCAAAGGCCCTGAGATGGAAGAGGTTCAGACAGTTATAATTGTGTAAAGTACAGTAATGATTCACCACAATGGTAATAGCAGGTCAAGCTGTCCTCCTGGCTATGCTGAGTTTTCATGATAGCATTGAGGCAGGAACAATGCTTTCTGTTAGAGCTGTTAAGGAGCTACAGGGCTCCCTGTTGTTTTTGCTGCAACAGGCTAACACGGTTCCCCCTCTGGAAGTTGTAGAAATAAGTACATGGTCTCAGGGCCAAACTGGCAGGCAGGAGAAGCAGGACTTGTTTATGAGATGAGTACAGGAGTTGGGGCTGTTTAACACATGCTGTCCCTCACTTGGTGACCATGGCATCTAATAGTGACTTTCATCTGTAAATGGGTCTCCAGAGAACAATTGCCTTAAATGCAGTGCAGTTCTGGAGAGGCAGTTCACACATTCATCTAACAGTCGTTGCCTTGTAAGTTGTGTTACATACAGGTTTCCTACAGTCCAAGAAATGAAGTAATAGTGTGTTGAGTAATCATTTGATGAGAAATCAAGCAATGTTCTTAAGTTGTGTCAACTGTTTCTGGCACTTTGGCTCAGAGAAGACACAACAGAGGGCTCAGTGCTGAGTGTCTCCAAACACTTGCTATACATGATGCAGTGACAAAGTTCTGCACATGAAGTTCAAATTCTCACAGGGTAACAGCTACAGTGTATGGGCTCAAACAAGTTGCAGAGAGATCTGTGCAATGGGCTCATGATGGTCACCCTCCACTTAAGTTGAATGAGGGCCCAATCCTATACAGCTTTCCAGTGCCGATGCAGCCACAAAGTGGCCCTGAGGTAAGGGAATCAATGTTCCTTTACCTTGTGAAGGCTTCTGTAACTAACTGCCCCTTCACTGCAGGATGCAGCATATACCTTGTTGGCACAGCTGCATCAGCACTGGAAAGTTGGAAAGGATTGGACCCTGAGTCATAGGACTCATTTGCCACAAGCAAAAAAAGCTAGAATATTGTGTTCCCCCACCCCACCCATGTTTATAGAAGGCTTGTAGAGGCATGTGAGCTGTAGTGGCACATAAGCTGGTAGTGAATGTCATGCATGCAATTCCATTCCCAAGGAAGCTGAGTTCTGTGCCCCTGAATCATATGGAACTCAAGTAGGTCATGACTTTTCACTGTGCCGCCATTGATGGAGATGAGGGGTACGATGGTGAGAAACAAGACCTTCTTGGTGATGATGTCCTGATAGAGGAATTATCTCTCCTTAGAATTAAGAATGGCTCACTTCTTGGAGACCGTTTGGTGGGACCCTAAAACCTTTTGTGTATCTCTTCCCATGCAGTTACCTCCTTCACTACTGATGGGAGAGGGAGGGTCGTCCCTACTGCATACAAGTGGGACTGAAATCTGTTTCCCTTATGCATTTGACATTATGGATTCGCATCCGTATTTTGATAAGGGATGTATTTAACTCAGGGGTTTCTATATATATAATGCTATACAGTTTTAAATTGTGAGTGGTTACTTCTCTGTAACTTAAAAGGCACAGTGTCCTAAAATGAAATGCTTTAATATGTTTGGTAATGTGAAAAAAACAGACTTGTGGCACTGATTGGATTTCATGGAGACCCATGGGTCTGCTTAACCGTTAGCTTGACTTAGCAGTGGTGTCTTCTGCTATGGAAAATCAGCTGCTTAATTTGAAAAGCATGAGCTTGTGCATTTTTCCATCTCATTTGGCAAATTTCTGTTGTTCCCATCAGAAATCTCGGTCGGAGAAGTCAAAATAAATTTGCTAGTAAACAACTGTCCAGATAATGTAAAGATTGAAATATGTTCCCTCTCTTGGTTTTTCTGGCACTGAGGCACAGAACCAGAATGCCAAAGAACCACAAGGGAGGTTGCTCTCATGCTATTTCTTGCCAAGCCCTAAGTGGGAAGGCTGGAAGTTTTATGAGAAAGGGGTCTCTCAGGGTTGGAGTTCCGGCCAAAGCTGCAGGCCGTGCAGCAGTTCTCATGTTTTCCAAATAGCCCCACATTCACAGGATGCTTTTAAGTACAGCTAAAAGGTTTACAAGTACATTATCAGTACCTTGCCTTGTGTCTCATGTTTGTGTGTTAAGCCCCGTTCCAGTTATTCTTTGCAGGTTTGTCACACGACTGTATGTATAGCATTTGCCTTTCACTTCATTGGAGGATGGGCAGCTGTGCACTATTTCCCTTTGGACACACTGAGTTGCTCCCGCCATTGAAGTAAATGGGGAAGCCCATACATTAAGGAGCTCTGTGTACTCTAAATAGAGGCCTTAGGGCTAGAATTCTGCACACTGGTGTTTGTGCTTAAGCCAATTGACTGCTGCTTTTTCAGCTTGTGGATGTTTCAAGACTGGATAACTGTAACATGTTCTGTGTGGGTCTACCCTCTGAAACAGCTCAGAAACTGCCATTAGTGCAGAATGCGGCAGCTCAGGTGGTTACAGGAGCAGAGTCTGATCCCCGTATGACTCTGCTGGACCATTGCTTCAGCAGCTACACTGGTTGCTCATTCACTCTTCTAATTCACAAGAGTGTAAAACTTGTAAATTTGAAGAAATGAGAAGGCTAAAAAAGATATAGGAAGAAATCCTAAGCGTTGAATGGCAATGGAAGCTTATCTTATGGACTAAATAGCAGTTGGTGGGGGGGATTATCATTGGACTGTGTTGTGGGGAGCAAATGATTAGCCACCCTCCCTTTGTCTACACACTCACATGCCCACACACACATGCAACATGTATATTTTTTTCTCATAATGTGTAGTTTGATCACAAGACATCACTTTCAAAGTGCATTTGAGCAACTCTGCTCCATTGATTGGTAAGGCAAGTTCCCTTGAGAAAGAGATGAAACATGGTAGAAACCATGGTTGTAAAACCCATTTAAGTCTATAGGTGTGGGTGTGACCTATGGCTGCAAGCCAGGAAGCCCCACTGAGGACAGTGTGATTTACTTCTGCATGAACATGCATAGGCTTGGGCTGCTGGAGAAACAGAAACAAACAGCATAGTGTTTATTGAAAATTATATACATTGTACAAAGACACTTTTGACTATGTCAAATGTATTTATCAGCTGAGCCTAATGGAAGACTGAGAATATGATCCCCCTTTAGACAGAGTGCTTATGTTTCTTGCTGTGTGAATGCATTATTCAGTCTCTTGACTATCACTGTCATGGTTGATCCATCCATATGGAAAAGGCTGTAGTTCAGTAGCAGATCTCCTGCTTTGCAATAAGAAGATCCCAAGTGGAACCCTAGCAGCTGCATGTAGGACTAGATATACTCCTGTCTGAAACCCTAACAATCTGTTGCCAGTCAGCATACATGATACTGAGGTAAATAACCAGTGACCAGAACAGGTATAAGGCATCTTGATCCAATCATTATTAGAGCAGCCCCAGAAACAGTTCTTCAAGGCTTGTCCCTGTTACATTGCAGCCCAAGTTCCTGTAAAACCAGACATCATAAATTTCCGACTTGTTTCGTTTCCTTTAGCACATAACGTTGTCTAGTTTTGAAGGGAGAGATTTGTCAGTAAAGAAGAAGAACAGATGCTTTCAGGATAGCAGTTGTTTTAATGATCATACAGTATATTAAATCTAATTATAATGTGTTATTCCCTGCGGACTCATGTGTTTTTCTCAAGAGACTCATTCATATGCGGTGGCCATGCTTACTTCTGCTGTCATTCTGTTTCTTGAAGCCACATTGAGGCACCCTTTTAGTTTTAGAAAACTACACATCACTCGTAGTTTGCTCTAGCCCTATTCAGTCCCCCCCCTTTTCTCCCATTGCAGCTTATGATGAGACCTGCTTACCACTGTGACACATGAGAATCTTTGTTGTTAGGGTCTTCAGAGGCCCTTCTCCAAGTGCTTGTGTTTTGGGAGGTCAGGTAAAGAGGAATTGGGGAGATTTGCTGGGGCCTTACCTGTCATCACACTCTCTCGAAATCGTCCACTGACATTGATCTACCCTGTTATATGTTCAGCACCAGGTCAAAGCAGAATTTTAATGGACACTATTATTAATTTTAGTGCTGTTTTGACATTCTAACTAGTGTCTTTGAAAAATTTGAGACTCCCTTCTGCTATCTTGTGCATTTTATTGATTTTGTATTTTATTGGGTTTTAAATGTTGTTTCTTCAGTTTTGCAAAGTTTACCTTGTAAGTGTCTTTGAAATTAAAAGGTGGGATATAAATATCTTAAGTATATAAATTAAAATGCTATAAAAATAGAGTCTCATTCTTCCCACATTTTCTCAGTGGTTCTCAAACATTTTAGAAGCCCTAGTGACTGCTGGAAAGTTGGTTAGGATTGTACCCATAGCCTAATCTGCCTTGTCTGTTTTTCGAACCACCAAAAACTGAGTCACAACTCACTGGTGGGTCCAGGACCCACAGTTTGAGAGCTGCTGCACCAGAATATCCACAATGAAGGTGCTAACTCTGCCTTAAGTTCCTTGTTTAGTATTCCTCTGAATGCAGAATGTGTCTTTTTCAAAAGTGTTGTTACAGTGAACAGTTTTTCCCTCTCATTTTCTGAGGGAACTTTTGTGCTCATTGTAGGATTGTGTTTGTTTTCTTGGGGAGGACCTATTGCTTGGTGGCAAAACATTCCAGGTTCTATCACTGGCAGTTCCAGGTTGGGCAGAGAAACGCTGGATTGCTGCTGCCAGTCAGTGTTAACAATTCTGTCCTAAATGAACCAATGGTCTGGCTCAGTATACAGCAGCTTCCCACACTCCTAGAGGACCAGATTACTCTCATACTTACCCAGTATCTATGAGAGTTGGATCAAGTCAGTGAGAAGCCAATTGGGTCTGTGTTGTTTAACATTCCTGCTTTGCTCGAGTCCCCTTTATGCTCTTATGGTTACCAAAGGGTTGAGCACACTAATAGGATACAGGACACAAGGTCAAGAAAAAGAGAAGACTTCAACAGTGTTATTGGAAGTTCGATTTGGTGCTTGAGGCTAGTGGCAGGTTGCAATAGTTCCCATTTATTTGTGAACATGGCACCAAAGTGGAAGGTGCTAGAGAAGGTGGGCACCTTCAGTTCTTGTCCTTCCCTCCCAAATGCCAAGGACAAATTCATACATTTCTGATTTAGACCTGCTATATTTACATACAGCCCAATCCTAACTAACTTTCCAGAGCTGATGAGCTGCATCCTGCAGAGTATGTGTGTGTGTGGGGGGGGGGGGCAGTCACAGAGCCCTCCTCAAGGTAAAGGAATGTTTGTTCCCTAACTTGGAGGCTGCATTGCAGCTGCATCAGTGCTAAAAAGTTGGCTAGGGTTGGGTTGCTAGTCATTTATGCAGAAAATTCAACTTTTAAAGTGATAAATTACCTATACAGTATTGCCTCATTTTATTATTGGGTCAAAATTGAATTGTGCTTTTTTTGATAAATTTAATTGGATGGCAGTTAGTATATACATTATATTCTGTTTAATGAGTTGTAGAAAAACAGTAGAAAAACAAAACAACCCTCCCCCCTAGGCCCCCAGCAACTTGATGTTCCAAATAAAATGATCACATTTAATGAAATATGAATGGTGTGACTGAGCTCATACAAAGAAACACTGGGCAGTGTGAAGGGTGCAAGGAATCAGGTGTGGACCCAAACTATTGTGCCAAGGGGGAAGAGCACCCACCAGAATGGGGAGCAGCCCAAGCATGACCAGGAGCCCAGGTCTACCCACTTGGAAGTGGCGGTTCCAAAGGGCAGAGTAGGCATGGGAGCCCAGGTCTACCCTGCAGGTGTATCTGGGTTCCAAGTCTGGGTGAGAGGCCTGGTCTACCCATCCAGCACACCTCATCCACAAAGACCAAAATTCAGCTGGGAGCCCAGGTCTACCCACATGGTTGACCTGGGCTCTGGAGTTATGATAGTGCACATGGCCCCCCACCCCTCAACACAAACACTGGATCTGCCTCTCAAGGAATGGACAAACTCCATAAATGTTAGTGCAATTTGGGGAAAAATGCTTCTTCCACAGAGGCTGCCAGAAGGTCAAATTCTTTTGAATTAATTCTTCTGAAACCTCTTTAGAGTTTGGGAAACTAACAATTAGCACTAGGCTGATGACATTGGGGCTGTGGGAAACTGAAGTGGATTTCTGGCTCTGCCTTTGATGAAGTAGTATAAGGATAAGAGGCAGTGGAGCCTGATTCCAAACAAATCATTGTGCACATCTGTGAAACAGATCAGGATGACTAAAAAATAGTTTAGATGTGTAGGACAGTCAGAGTTTGCCATTAAATTATTATTAACTCCTTGCTATTTGAACATATGAAACCGTCTTCATCCATCTAGGTCCTTGTCTACACTTAGCTGGCAACACTTCTTCAAGGTTTCAAATGCCAGGTTGGGGGAGCTTCCACACTATCTGGAGTTTTTGTGCAAAGTGCTCCCCCACTAAAGTTCCTTGTTACGAAATCCCCCACTTTCTTTCTCATAGATCTAAAGACATGGGGCCTCATCTTGTCCAACTTTCCAGCATTGATGCAGCCCCAAGGTAAGGGAAAAAATATTCCTTTACCTTGAAGAGGCTTTTGTGACTGCTTCCCCACTGCAGGATGCAGCACACACATATGCGCACTGGATAGGATTGGACCCAAAGTTATGTAGCCTCATTCTGCACATCTTGATATTGGTGTTCCCTGCTTGGGTCTTATATACTTCTGGTGCTGTGCAGGGATTGACACTTGAGTTAATCAAAATCTGTCCACCTTTGTGGCTGTATGGAGGCATAGTGGAGGCAGTTACCTGGGACTCGCTGTTACCCACTGTTGTGCAGTGAGTTAAAATGACCCCTTTTGCAGGCATATCATAGCTGGTGATGTGGCCGACTCTTGAGTGATCATAGGATTCAACGTTAATGCCACTCATCACCACCACCACTCTTCAGCCTCATCCTATTTTCCCCCTTAAGCTGGTGGATCCCCAGTGGTACAGTGTTACCCTGGAGTTAACTTTTTTCCTGGCATATTTCTATGAATATTGGTCATGCAAGTGATTTTTTTTTTTCCAGGCATACAACAGAAGGGGATTAGGAACAATCCTGCCCTGCTCAGGTAAGCAAAGACCCCTCCCTCCCCTTAAGTTAAGCCTTAAAATGCTTAAACAGCATTTGCAAATTCTACTAAGATATAAAGGCTTCTGATCAGGCCTTTTAAATGCAGACAGATGCTTAAGATACATTCTCTGAAATGTGTCCTTTGTCATCTGAGATGGTGTGCTGGTTCTCAGCCATATCTCCTGATCAAAACAAAATTTACATTTTAACATACAGTGACTTCACTCTTTAACAAAGATACCATTGTCCATGCTTTCAAAGCTTTCTTTGGCATTGCCAAATGGAAGAGCCCCCCATCTCTCATACTGCACTCAAGGGTATTGCTTGATGTGTAGGAATGAATGCCAGTCAAAGATTTTCAGGTGATTAAGAGAGCAACCCAATTCACCTGGGAGCACTGAGCCTTGCAATCAGGCAGAAAAGGGACCATTTAGCCAAGGACATGATGAAGTACAGGGGATGGATTGTGTTTGTATGTGGTTTGAGAATGTGCAGCTCCAGGAATTGATTCCATGTAATTCCTATTCACTTCAGAGTGGCAGGAGGAATATGTTATAGTTTGTGTATGTTTCTTTGTCAATTTTTTTTCTGTGCTTCAGGAAATCTGTAATGTTTTTCAGGATGTTGAACAGCAAAGGCATATTATCCTCTGGCTGTGGTAGCATCTATTTTTTTCAACATGTGGAGAGGTTGTGGTGTGCCCTGGGTTTAAACAATAAAATCTCCATAGAACTTGAGTTTACTTGCCAACTTTACCTGCTTCATGTGGTATGTCGCTTCCTGTCTCACTTGGGAACTGGATCTGACAACTGTATTAGCATCCATAGATTTTTTAAATGTTCAGAATACTGGCATTTGGGAAATGCTGCATGATAGTTAAAGAATGATGATTTGTGACATGCTATGGTGTACTCTCTTTTCTTCAAAGCACACTCTGAAGTTCGTTTTTCAAAACATTTTTTGATGGGGCATTCTACCAGATGCCAAGCACAGTTAACCCCTAGATTCCAGCCAGATAGTCACATTCTGCATGGTTTTGGGGGATGTGCAGTGGTGGCGGCAGGGGTACTCTGGGCACCAGATAGAGGTTTAAAGAGAAGACATTACAGACCTAATTGACAAATTAAAGATAAATAAGTCATTGGGCCCAGATGGCATTCACACAAGAGTCATTAAGGAACTGAAGAATGAAGTAGCCAATCTCTTGACTAAAATATACAACTTGTCCCTTAAAATGGCCATGGTTCCAGTGGATTGGAGGATAGCATATGTCACACCAATCTTTATAAAGGGAAGGAGAGGGGACTCGGGAAACTATAGGCCGGTCAGCCTAATGTCTGTTCCAGGTAAGATGGTGGGATGCCTCATCAAAGATAGAATCTTAAGACATAGGCTGCAATCCTAACCACACTTTCCTGAGAGTAAGCCCCATCGAACAAAATAGGACTTACTTCTGAGTAGACCTGGTTAGGATTGTGCCCATAGACAAAAAAGCCTTGCTGAGGGAGAATCAGCATGGCTTCTGTAAGGGTAAGTCTTGCCTCACAAACCTTTTAGAATTCTTTGAAAAGATCAGGAGGCATGTGGATGCAGGAGAACCTGTGGATATTATATATCTGGACTTTCAGAAGGCATTGATTATTATTATTATTATTATTATTATTATTATTATTATTATTATTATCATCATCATCATCACTGAGCTGCATGAAATCCTCTGTCTCTGCTGGAGAGAAGGTGGAGTACCTCAAGACATGAGGGATGCAAACATCATCACGCTGTACAAGAACAAAGGTGACAGGGGTGACTGCAACAACTACCGCGGCATCTCTCTCAGCGTTGTAGGAAAGCTGTTTGCCCGAGTTGTACTAAAGAGGCTCCAGGTACTTGCAGAGAGCGTCTATCCAGAATCGCAGTGTGGATTCCGAGCCAACAGGTCCACCACTGATATGGTATTCTCCCTTAGACAACTGCAGGAGAAATGCAGGGAACAACGACAGCCACTCTTTATAGCCTTCATAGATCTCACAAAGGCTTTCGACCTGGTCAGCAGAGACGGCCTCTTCAAGATTCTCCCCAAGATTGGATGTCCACCCAGGCTCCTCAGCATCATCAGATCTTTCCACAAGGACATGAAGGGCACTGTTGTCTTCGATGGCTCCACATCAGACCCTTTTGACATCCGAAGCGGAGTGAAGCAGGGCTGTGTTCTTGCACCAACCTTGTTTGGGATTTTCTTCGCTGTCCTGCTGAAGCAGGCCTTTGGAACTGCAACAGAAGGCATCTATCTCCGGACCAGATCAGACGGAAAGCTCTTCAACCTCTCCAGACTGAGAGCAAAATCCAAAGTCCAGCTGAAATGTCTGCATGACTTCCTCTTTGCCGACGATGCAGCTGTCACTACCCACTCTGCCAAAGATCTCCAGCAGCTCATGGATCGTTTTAGCAAGGCCTGCCAAGATTTTGGACTGACAATCAGCCTGAAGAAAACACAGGTCATGGTTCAGGATGTGGACTCACCTCCCTGCATTACAATCTCTGAGCATCAACTGGAGGTTGTCCATGACTTTGTGTACCTTGGCTCAATGATCTCCGACACTCATTCTCTCGATACCGAGCTAAACAAACGCATCGGTAAAGCAGCTACCACGTTTTCCAGACTCAGAAAGAGAGTCTGGTCCAACAAGAAGCTGATGGAACATACCAAGATCCAGGTCTACAGAGCTTGCGTCCTGAGTACACTTCTGTACTGCAGCGAGTCATGGACTCTTCGCTCACAACAGGAGAGGAAACTGAGCGCTTTCCACATGCGCTGCCTCCGACGCATCCTCGGCATCACCTGGCAGGACAAAGTTCCAAACAACACAGTCCTGGAACGTGCTGGAATCCCTAGCATGTATTCACTGCTGAAACAGAGACGCCTGCGTTGGCTTGGTCATGTCGTGAGAATGGATGATGGCCGGATCCCAAAGGATCTCCTCTATGGAGAACTTGTGCAAGGAAAGCGCCCTACAGGTAGACCACAGCTGCGATACAAGGACATCTGCAAGAGGGATCTGAAGGCCCTAGGGATGGACCTCAACAAGTGGGAAACCCTGGCCTCTGAGCGGCCCACTTGGAGGCAGGCTGTGCAGCATGGCCTTTCCCAGTTTGAAGAGACACTTTGCCAACAGTCTGAGGCTAAGAGGCAAAGAAGGAAGGCCCATAGCCAGGGAGACAGACCAGGGACAGACTGCACTTGCTCCCGGTGTGGAAGGGATTGTCACTCCCGGATTGGCCTTTTCAGCCACACTAGACGCTGTTCCAGAACCACCTTTCAGAGCGCGATACCATAGTCTTTCGAGACTGAAGGTTGCCAATACAATTATTATTATTATTATTATTATTATTATTATTATTATTATTATTATTATTATTATTATTATTATTATTAACAACAGTATTTATATACTGCTTTTCAACTAAAAGTTCACAAAGCGGTTTACAGAAAAAAATCAAAATAACTAAATGGCTACCTCAAAATGCCAGATGCAGGGGAGGGCTCCAGGACGCAGGTTGTGTCTTGTCTTGTGTGCTCCCTGAAGCGTTTCGTAGACCACTGTGAGATACAGGAAGTTGGACTAGATAGACCTTTGGCTTGATCCAGCGGGACTCTTTATATTCTTATGTTACTGGGAGTGGTCTGTCACCAAGTGACATCTTAAACCCTTCTTGGCTCCACCCCCTACTGTGGGGTACTGCAGTTTTCTTGAAGGAAAAGATCTGCATTATCAGTGAAGTCTTTCAAGATAGTAGAATGACCTAATATGGGATTTGGCCCATTCTTTACAATTCTTTATTTTTTCTTCTCAAAAATGGGCAGGGTGAATTGCAGGAACTGCATGTATGTGGGTACAAATGTATACTCCTGTATCCACATTACATGGTGTGGAAATGTTTGTGTGTGTGTGCTTGTACAGATGTGCATGTGTACACACACATGTAAGTGTGCATGTATGTAGGATTTCAAATCTGTTGAGTTTGCAACCTGCTTTGAGAATGGAAAGAGACAGGACAAACAAAGAATGTTGACTTTTCCAAAAAGTTTAGGAAAGGGCCATGAAGTCCACTCTGTTAGGATGCAACAGATGGAATTAATAAAGATCCTGTCAGAATTAGGGTGCAATCTTAAGGTGCTCTTGGGTTGGCGCAAGTCTCTTGCACCGGCCCAGGATGGTCGTAAATGTGCCATAAGGCACATTTACGTCTCCTCGTGAGTTGGTTAGGCCAGCCCATGGAGGCTGGATTCAGCCTCCACACTGACGCAGGGACTGAGTCTTGTGTTGGCTGAGCTCAGCCGATGCAAGGCTCTGGAGGTGGGCAGGGAGGAGATGAGAGAGAGGCGTCCTGGGGTGGGGGAAGGGTGGGTGGTGGGCAGCCCCGGTGGCAGGCGGAAACCCTGTTCCCTGAGCAGCGCGGAGCGGCTTCAAGTTGCTCCACTGTCGTCGAACTTGTGCCAACTCAGAAGGTGGCGCAAGTCCAAAAAGACCCATAGGGGCTGCAATAGCTTACCCGGAGATAAGGGAAAGAGTTTCCCCTTATCTTCAGCTCAGCCACTGTGGTCCCCTATCTCAAGCTGGATACAGCGCAAGCCTCCTGGCTTGCCCGTTCCAGCACAAGATAGGATAATGTCCTGAGGAGATTAAAGCACAAGTGTAAGCACCATATGATAGAAGGAGCTGCCCAGCAACCAACAAGGACTCAGAGCAAGTGCCACCATCTGCCATCTTTAGTGCATCTCTCCAGATTAGGAAGTGGCTACCACAAGCAAGGGGATGGAAGCTGGTAGACTGCCTTGTCTGAGTATAATAATATATAATATAATATACAGTATTTATATACCACCTTTCTTGGTCTTTATTCAAGACTTTATTCAAGGCGGTTTACACAGGCAGGCTTATTAAATCCACGCAGGGATTTTTACAAATTGAAAGAAGGTTCTCTTTTTCAAGAACCATCACATTCAAGCTGTTACACTCCGATCTGGTTTAACATTCTGGCCTCCATCCTCCCATGCTCCGAGCAGATGGAACAGCTCAGCTGCAGCTTGCCAGCTGCTTCAAGGTCGCACGGTGCCGGTGGCCTCGAACTGGCGACCTTGTGGGTGTTAATCTTCAGGCAAATGGAGGCTCTACCCTCTAGACCAGACCTCCTGCCCAGTCTGAGGGCTGCCTTATTATCTGCATGATTGTGTGACATTCTTAGCACCAATCTAGGCCTTAAGGATGCTTTCCTAATGCATCATTCTGCCGTCTTTTGGCTGTCCTTCTGTCCATGTTTAAGACCCACAGTCCATCCCAAGATTCTGAACACCTAATCCAAGTTGCCCATGTTTGGCTTAGAGTGGGTACATACAACGAAGGTGAGGTGGGAATCAAACTAGATTTGACATGGAAGAGACACAAAGTGTCTCTTGGCTTTTTAAATAACTGTTCTGGAGATGCAGGAGCTATAAATAGAGTAGTAGCAAGGTGGAGGAAGTGCTTAATGTTTTCCCTGTAGGTCATTGGTCTGCTAAAAACATTGAGTCCATGTATCTTTTCTCAGGGAGAAAAGCAGCATGGGACGCACCGCAGACACCCACCTATAAGTCGATCTCACAGATAAGTTGAGGGCAGATTTTGAACAGAATTTTCTATGACCCTCGGATAAGTTGGGGTCATAAACTTGGGGGGGGAGTGTCTGATTATAGTTTTGTCTGATTTTATCCTAGGCCAGATCTTGAAAAATAACCTACCAGTAATTGTTACCTAAGAACTGAAAGTCTCTAATTTATTAAAAATATAGTAAAAGATCATAAGATTCATTTTTATTCATAAACTTTTAAATTCTGGTCTTCACCATCTTTTTGTAAACACTACCAAAGAGTAACTGCACTGTAAACAATATACTAATAGAACAGTGGTTCCCAAACTGGGGTTCATGTACCCCCAGGGGCACTCAACAGAACCTTTAGGGGTACTTGAAAGAGAATGGAATAATGGCAGTGCTCCAGAATGCCTTGCAGGGCCAGCATGGCAGGAAGGAAGGTAGCTAGTTGACTGTGAAAGCCTCACCAATAGCTAGTTTTTGGTGATCAATTCATGTATGAACCAGTGATTGAAGACCAGCATAGGAAAAAAACTAAAACATAAAATGTGATCTATCACTCAGAATTTCTCAGGACACTTCTGATGCAAAACAGTGCAAAACCAGAGTCTTCTGCTCTTAAGCCAGAAGCTCTACATATAACATACAACTTATAACACAACTGGGAGTGTGCAATTCAATTCACAGCAGAGACAAGCAACAGCAAATGGCTGTGACCAAGTGCAACTGCACATAACTGAATGCCTATTTACTCAGAAGCAGACCCATTGCTTTCCCTGGGTGTTATTCCTAAGTAATGGTGCTCTGAATTGTAGTTTGTGAGACATTTGATGGGAGTGTTTCCACTTTCAGGGAAGGTGCATCCTGCAGCTGCAACAAGCCCACCCTCACCTGGTCTGAGGGCTGTTTCCTCCTCTTGATTTACAGCAGGATCAAGGCTGTCAGGGGGTTTCCTGGTCAGTTTCCCTGATTGCATGGCTTGTAAATGGGGGGGGGGGGCAGAGAAAGAGCGACAGTGGGGAAGGGAGAAGAGAAGGGGAAAAAACAGTACAACAGGGTGAAGGCTGGTGGAGGGAGCTGGGGCTGAAGGGCAGAAAGAAGCAGGTAGTGCAGGAGTGGGGGGTGGGAGGGAAGGAGGCTGTGTGAGGGGCTCCCCTCCTTCCTCTTGCTCAAAAGAAGCAGATGCAGAGCTGTAGACTCTGCATGAAGAAGCAGCCTTCCCGTTTCTCTCCCCATCTTCAAGCTACAATCTTTTCCTGGGAGTAAGCCCCATTGACAATAATGGAACTTACTTCTGAGTAGGCATGTAGTGGCTTGGGCTCAAAAGCTGCCATCCTATGATGCGCACTTTCCTGGGAGTAAGCCCCACTGAGGACACGCATGGGATGCGCTCCAGGCTCCTGCCCCCCTTTCCTGTCCTTGCGAAGATAAGCAGGGGCGGAGGAGGAGGAGGAAGTCAGAGCCAAGGAGACCAGGCTCGGGGAGCCTGAGTGGGCGGGACTGCAATGCCCAGGAGCAGCAATGAGGAGGGAGGCAGGCGTCGGGCTCTCTGCTCCAGGTGGGAAGGAGGGAGCAGCAGGCGAGCCAAGCAGCTCCATCAGGCTCCCCGCGTACAGTGGGGGAGCGGGTGGTACGCCACCCTCCCCAGCAGCATCACTGCTGCTCCGCAGTGTGCCTGAAACAGCCCTGACCCTGAGTGGCCCCGCAGATAAGGCGAAGGGTAGATTCAGGAGCTATCTGTTGGGACAAATTTGTCGCCCTATAGGCGAGTATCTAAGGTAGTTTTTAGTTGGCCAAAGCCCGTGGAGAAAGAGTCCAGCAGTCCTTCCCCCACTGCTGCTTTGAGCAGATCTGGTGTCTCCGCAGCTATAAAATTAAGGTGGTGGCTCTCTTCTGTTTTCTAGTCGGAGTGTAACTTTTCTTGTTCAGGCCAGCATAGTGTCCCTCTCAGTGGCTGTTTGTTGGCACCTCCCTTGTATTTTTTTGCACACCTTTGGGCTAGACAGAGAACCATCTTCTCATTCCTTTTGCTCTGTAAAAGGAAGTTGAGAGTTAGTTTGAGAAGTATAGAAATAGTTGAAATAACAGTCATAATTAGTTTTAAAAAAACTAATTAAAAGACACTTTGCATGACCCCCAGAGGGTTCTGTCTTGCTGTACATATTGGTTTTCACAGCTTGGTTGCTCCAGGAAAGGGTATGCCCTTCCCTAACCCCTTGCAATTGCTGTAAGCCTAGATCCACCTGGGGAATCTGATGGGCCTTCTCTCTGCCACCCAGTGGATGGATGCACTGAGCCTCAACTGAAAGGGATTGTACAGGAAAGAATGAGATACAAACTGTCCAGCGTTTTTCACATTAAAGGTGCTATAGAAATGATTAATAAAGCAATAAAGATGTTTTCCTCTCCGAGCCTCTAGGATAATCAGTGTGATTGTTTGTGTGTGAGTTTATAAGACAGGTCCATTTTTAAACCAGAGAATCTGATCTGATCTTCCCCAGGGTACAGTCCATTTGTTATGAAACATGCAGAGCATCTGCTGACAAATTGAAAAGCTGTTTTGATGACCCATTTTGCACAGAAAAAATCAGAGTGCTCAGCATTGCCCCGTAAAACATGTCTGCAGACAAACAACATGAAAGGGGTTGGAATAATCTGTTCCAGTGAAGGTTTTTTCTGTGTGTGTGTGGGGGGGGGGGGTATAAGCACTGAGAAAATGATTGGACACGAATGCACTTCAATTCAAATTTTCATGAGCTCAGGGAGAAATAAAAGTTTTAGTAGACTAACACCTGAAGAAACAATCTCAGACCATTTGATCACTTAAAAAAGGTGAACGGAAACACACATGTACAAAATATTAGTATATCAATAGATTCTTATGCCTGTATATGCATCACAGATACCTTTATAGCTGCTGAGGTATTATCTGACAACTTGAACAAAAACATTTTTATCTTGCAAAGCAGCCTGACAGCACAACCCTATGCAAAGGGGCTTACACCCAGGAAAGTGTATATAGGATTGTAGCTGAAGAAGAATTGGAGCCCAGTATAGAAAAATCCCTTTGTCATGTACAATAGCAAGATTTGTCTTGCTCTATAAAAAGTCAGTTCCCAATATTCTGTAATTCTTTCATAAGGAACTAGAATAACTTTAGTTCCTTTTAACTAACTAGTCATCTACGGGGCTATGTAGAAATTTTAGCTTTTCACCTGATTGGCTACTGGTGGTTTTTGTTTGTTTGTTTTTGCCTACAGAATAATACCTGTTAGAGTGGGTGTGATGCATTAGCCAGATTGGTCAAAATTGACAGGTATAGTTTGGGATAGAGATTAAGAACTGGGAATGTATGTGCATCCTAAGAAAGTGGATTAGTCAATGTGGATCCAGAATGCATCTCCAGAAGCTGGCTGAGAAAACCCTGTCCAAAGATTGTAAAGTCAGACTTAAATGCTGTTTGGCTTAAATGCTGCTCACAGGCAGGTTTTCTAGGGCAGCCCCACATACAGCAGCAATCAAGATCAACTAAGGCTTGAATCACTGTAGTTAGGTCTGATAGTCAGAGCTGAGAATACTCAGAATTGAGTGTCTCATTAAAGGAGTACCTGTTTACCCTGCCCTGTTTCTCATAAGGGCTGGAATGTTACTCTCAGCAAGTAGGCGAAGGTGCCAGCCCCTTCGTAGAGCTGCTAAGCCTGCGGAATCAAGCAGCAAGCTGGAGCCTTCTATGCCTGTGGCTCTGGTCCTGTTTGAAGAGAGGCTCCAGTCTGGAAAGTTTCCTCACAAACTGATTTGGGCAAAATTCCCTGATCTAGTCACTTTCGCTCCTTAGGGAGTCAAAGCTCTTCTCTTTTGTTGTGTCTGTGGGAATGCTGTGTTTTTGTATACAGCTCAATGGCTTTGGCCACTATATCTTCTGTTTCAGCAATTTCTGTAATCACTTTACATCTCTCTGTACATTTGTTCACCTACAGACCGTGAGAGCAAAGTTATGGAAATTAAGGATAGTTGGCATTGCAAGAAACTCAGGCCCTTAAACGCCCATAAGCATTTAATTATATTCAAGAACGAGATTTTTAAAGCCCTAGATTTTGAGTTTGATTATGGATGCTTCAGTTAACACACAGAACTCAAAATACAGGGAGAAATACCAGGAGGTATGATTTGTTTTTCAGGTGAAAAGCACTCATGGAAAGATAAGTTTCTTGCTTCTACACCTTCCCTGTTTTTGTTTTAACCCAGCTCTGTGATTCTTGTCATTTGAAATAAATAATGCAAGATCATTATTTTCATTTGCGTTGTATTTCATTCACCCAGGAATCACAAACAGCTCAATCCAATGTAAATTCCCATGCCGAGATGCAGTGATGCTGATGTGGGCTATGGTACATCCCACAGGGGGATTTTGGCTGCTGGAGGTCTCCTCAAGATAAGGGGACTTCTGTCCCCTTGCCCCAGATTCCACTTTTTAAGGTTTTATTTACCATTCTGATTAGTTTTTTTCACATATTTGTGGCAGCTAAATTATAGGAATACAGCAGAGTCAGGTTTGTCACTCATGTGGGATTTCAGCTGGAGTTTCCTCTGTCCTTAAACCCCACATTCTAGCCCATGAACTGAGTCCCTGCCTCTTTAACCGACACTGATAGGTGGCCTGCCTGTGTGCTGGTTCTCTCTCATTTCCTCCCACTCGCTGTGTCTTAGTGGTAGGCGAGATGAAGTGCTTGCAGCTCCAAATGGATCGTGACTGCAATGAATTAATTATAGAATATTCTCATAATCATTTACATGAATTGGAGATGAATCTTTCTGCTCTGTTCATGCTACCCACTCCTTTGTAATCAGATGAAAATGCAGTCAAGATCTAAGGAATTGGTGATGATGTAAATGATGATTTTGTGAAATTCTCTAAGTTAGTCAATGAGTCAACATGCAATAGCAGTGGGAGGAAATTCTGTATCCAAATATAGAAACTGAAGGAGGAATTTAGGCCAGCAAATTATAATTATCTACAATGGAATTAGTCCCAAAAGTTCTGGCACTAGCTTATTTCTACAAAAAATAGTCCTCTTGTATTATATTTGTATCCTGTACTGTAACCGAGATTCTGTTTTTTTCATATCACAAATAAGTTATGCAAACTTTGCCATTTACTCATGACCTCCTCCTATGACTAGTGTGCCAATCAGAGATATAGTGGAATCCACAGTGACCACAATGCTGTTCAAAACAGGTTTTGCACCAGCATTGTTAACAGACCTAGGGCCTGGTCCTAGCCACCTTTCCAGCATCGATGTAGCCATGCCAATGGGGCGTTTTGTTGCATCTTGTGGACAGGCAGTCATAGAGGCCTCCTTAAGATAAGGGAGTTTTTGTTCCCTTACTTTGGCTCTGTATTGCAGCTGCATCAGTGTAGGAAAGTTGGATAGCATTGGACCCTTAGAGCTCAATCCTATCTATTTCCCCTGCTGATGAAATGGCACAAAAAAGGCTACTACTCCATCCTGTCATGGGGGCAGTCACAGAGGTCTCATCTGGGTAAGGGAACATTTGTTCCTGCAGCACAGAAGGGGTCTACTTGGAATTGCACTATCTAGTTCATTGGTGCAGGTCTGTGTGGACCCGTACCAGAGGGTAGGGTCTGGGAAGAGAGCTAGGATTCCCCTGGCTGCTGCTGCTACCAAACGTACCCCCTTTCCAGACCCAATCCATGCATATCCACCCCATTGCCCCCCATTCTACCTTCCCCACCCCTGTTGCCATCTTGTTTCACCTTTACCCACCCCTGTTCTGCCCTTCCCCCACCCAGTCCTGCCTCCTCCACCAATGAACCTGCCTTAGCGGGTCCATGGGAGTCTGCTCGCATACATGAGAAGGCTCTGACCTTCCTGCTGGTGCTCTGGCATTGCACGTTTTTACATGCTGTTGGAGGGCTGTTTGCAACTGCGTAAGGCAGTCAGCACTGGTAGAACACTTGTTCCTCCAGCGGGGCAATCCAGTAGGCTTAAGCTGTTGGAACTAGGAGTTGGTGCAGCAGGTTGGTTGGCAACCTTCAGTCTCGAAAGACTATGGTGTAAGCCTACAGCACCCAGTATTCCCAGGCGGTCTCCCTTCCAAGTACTAACCAGGCCTGACCCTGCTTAGCTTCCAAGATCAGACAAGATCAGGCATGTGCAGGGCAACAGTTGCAGTAGGATGAGTTATCATATTACTCTGGGAATAGCTACCATTGCTAGATGTATCATGGTGGTGTAATAAAGCGTTCTGAGCTTCCAGGCAAGGACGAAGTGGGGAAAGCTTGTCAACACACCATTCAATAGATATTTTAGCCACCATGGAATTCTGTGGCTAAATGAGATGCAGAATGTATCATGGGGAAAGGCCGATACCCTCTGTCTTGGGATCAGTTGAGGGAACACATTGTGCAGATTGTACAACCTGCACTAGCGCCTTGGCATTGGGAGTGGAATTCAGCTGGCAACAGATCTGAGATGTGGCACCATATCTCAGTGCAGTGCAGGCTCTGCAAATTAATTAAATGAGGTGTATTCTATTTGCAAAGGCCATAAACTTCTCACACATATGACATATCATGGCCAACCTCAGGTTCTTACCTGCAATCTGCACAGTTCAAAGTGAACTGAGTAATCAGGATATAATCAGCAACAATATCCAAGATCATCTGAAGAAAAATTGTTGGCCACCCAGTTCTTAGATTGTTTGCCCAGTTGCAAACCTACCATTAGGTGCAATGGGGCAAATGTCCCAGGTGTGAGCCACTAGGACCCTGCAGAAGCTTCTCTGAGGCTCCCGATAGGGTCGGAAACTATGCTTCTGGTTTTCCGGAAGCACAGTTTATAGTGTCGGGGAACTTCAGAGAGGCTTCCCTGATGCAGGCTAGGGTTGTGCGAGGCTCTGTGAGCCTCAGCTGAGTGGGGGGGGGGAACGGGACAGATTTTCACACAGGGGCACCGACAGCCCTCAGGGGGCAGCATCACAGACTTTTGCCCCAGTCGTGGGGCTGGGGAGGTCCGCCCACCATGTTTGCCCAAGCAAAAGTGAATCCTGGAGAAAACCAACTCTTGCTTGTGTGGTTGAGAAATATATTGCATTAATTGTCCCTAAGACGCTACACCTAAGCCTCAACAATCACCTAATGCTTCCAAACTGGCAATCGCTAAGACTGAGACACAAATAGCCTTGCCCACCAATTTGTGTTAAATGGTACTTTCTAACTGTTTGGGTTTGTCTGGATGCTCTTGCTAAGTGCATAATAGGATCAGCTTGCTAAAATCATTTTTTCTGTAAGTGCCATGTGATGCCCGGATTATCAAAGGAACTCTATAAAACCAAATTCCAATTTATTCAAGTGACTGTCATATGGTTAGACAAGCTGCTGTAGTAATTTACACGATCTGCAGCCCAGTGAGTTTTATGACTATGTATGTCCCTTGTTTGTGCTTGCACGTGCTAGAAATTACAAGTGCTGTTTCAGGAATTGCCTATGCCATCCTTTCCTTCTCTACTGTCTTTTACTGGCTCCTGAAATTTCAAATAGTTCACAACCAGATCTTTTCGTATTTGTCTATTTTTTAAAAAAGGCTGTCATTTTAGCTAACCTATATAGCCCGTCTTACTACTTCCCTATTTGCATCCTCTAAGCATTTGCAACTGTCCTATAAAATGTTGATTTCAATGGACTTTCATGCAACAGTGCCCAACAGTAACTATAATTAAGGTAAGCTTGTAGGCTAGTTTGTCATACATCCAGTTTTCAATTAAGGTAGACTGACTGTGGTAAACATATAAACTTCAGCATAACAGAGTAAAAAAAAAAAAAAGGCAGCTGAGTGTCCACTATCCTTTTTATCCACAGATATCCACAGAAAACTTGGAATGGACCATTCTGAAACTCAAATAGTTGACATTTCAGTATTGTTATTAATACCAGTATTTATATACCGCTTTTCAACAAAAAAGTTCACAATGTGGTTTATGGACAAAATGAAATAATCTCATGGATCACTGAACCAAAGGGGCTCACAATCTAAAAACTTGCAGAAGAACACCAGCAAACAGCAACTACAAAAGACACTGTGCTGGGGTGACAGTTACTCTCCCCCTACTTAAAATAAGAGGAGGACTAACTGAAAAAGTGCCCCTTGTTACAACTGCATCACAAAAATTCTCCCAAATAATTTAGCCGGAAACTCAGATGTAGTGCATTCACCATATATTGCTATTATCTGATAACGTTGCATACCTTAGTTAAGTGTGGTTTGGAATATCAAAATGGAATACTGTAACCTTTTTTCTCCAGGTTTGTGTATGTGTGTGGCATGAGTTTGTATGTCTTACACAAAGGCTCCACTAATGAACCAAGCGCCGGTGTCGGATTGTTGTGGAATTACTGCATTGGACAAAGGACAAGTACGTTTCTATAGAATTTTAAGCCAACCTATGTTTGTATTCAACCCAGAATTCTATAGGGAGCTATTTAAGAATTCTTTACTAAGGGTCCTACTCATTATAAGTTGGTATAGGAATTTCTATAGGCAGCTTATTTCTTTACAACATTATTGGCTTAATAGGTTAGAATTCTGTAGGTTTTTCTTAGAGAAAAGAAAGTGATATATTCTTCAGATGGTTATGATGCTAAAATGAGGATCTCTCAAAGGTGTCAAATGTGTGATGTTAGGTGGCAATAGTCTGAAAAGGAGAAACCTTCATGTTGCGTGTCTTGCAGAGATCGAGATGACAGAAAAGGCATGGCTGAAAGGGCAGCTCATGTGACAACTGAGCTTCCCCAGCACCTAGCTGCATCTCTCTCTTACCTCTCTCTCTTCCCCCACTTGGTCTAACCCTTCTCATGTAGCATTCCTTGATGTCTGAGGCCTCCTTCCCTCTTTCTCTTTCAGAGCCTCAGCAGAAACAGCACTGCTGAAAAGGCGACACTGTGAGAGCCCAATTATCACATGGGCTGGATCAAGAGCTTCTGTGCAGTCCATAGGCCTTCTGTTTGACACCCCTGGGCTAGATCATTCCTTGGTCTGACTCCATGGCCATATCAGAAGATAAGAGGGTAAATAAAACAAATATTTTTCTCCTGCTTATGCTACTTAGATTTGGAATAGTAAGTGAGGCTGAGCCATGCTGTGGAAACAAAAATGAAAAGATTACCATTTTAAAACTCCAGAATATTGCGGTTTTGTTCAAGATACCCACTGGGGGCTTTTGATGGGAGCAAATGCAGGCTAAAAATCTAACTTGGCGACGTAAGTGAAAATGAGAGTTATGAAAATTTCAACACCTTGTCTGTTGACAGGAGTGAAACAGATTGGTGTGGAGGAAGCACAGTGCCACTTTTGTGTATCTGTGATCCCAGACATAATTCATCTTCTGTTCACATACCTGCAGGGTCACCCCTGAAACAGCAGTGGGGAAAAAATGTTAATGCTCCTCTGTGATAGAACACAATTCAACAGACCACAGGCTTTGGCAGAATAGCATGGATGTAATTCAAACTGACGCTGTCCACGGAGCCATGGATGCCGTGTGCTCGTATTTCTACCTCCAAGCTGGTCTTAGAACTAGGGAATTTATTTCACCATGGGCACAATCCGCTGGGACCTCTCCTGTCTGAGGCTCATTGGAATTGTGCCATTGGCATAATCCATTCATTTCCCAGACATTTCGGGTGGACTGTACCTTACAAACTTTTACTTTATAAAAAATTCTTTGACTATTTGGTGTCCACCCACCCCCTCCCAGCCCAGGACAGTTCCACATTTGACATGTTTGCTGAGTGGAGCACCATAGAAAATGTCACGCCATGTAATAAAGTGATAACTGCGCTTTAGGATGTTGTTTTTCTTTCACGCAGGAAAACAGTGGCGAAGGTACTAAAGTGGCGAAGGTAATACTAAAGTGCTAACAATTATTAAGGGAAAATGCTTTGAGTGTAATAAATTAATATAATTCAAGGTGTACAAAGGAATTTCTCCCTACAACAAATTATTTTAACAGATGTATTAAACAACAAAGCCTTTTCCTTTTCCACTAGTTCGCTCATTACATGAATTACAATTGTTCATTGCCATGAACAATAACCCATGGGAAGGACCCTTGAAAAGGGAATTATTTAACATTTCTATTTGGCCTTAGGTGATTGTTGCCGTTTATTGGAAAATGAAAAGGTAATTACATTTTTAAAAGAGTATTATTGTCTTGGAATTGCAGGTTAACTTTAATTGTGTAATAGCAATGATTTAAGCTTGGAAACTAATTCTGCAACAAAAGACATGTATTTTGCTAGCAATTTATGACTAGAAGTATCCCTCACCCCCTCACCCCCCCTGCATTAAATGGACATTGGAAGGGTTTCTGGATTCAGAGTTGTTATTGTTGTCCTCCATAAACACAAAAGAGCTGAGTAGAGTGTCTTTTTGAAATGCAGAAATGTCCACAGCACAGGATTTATTCACTAGCTTGTATTGTTATAATTTTGTCTCACAAACAAGCTCAATGTAAAGCACATAACCCCTCTGCTCCCTTTTATCCTCCCAATAACCCTATGAGGTTAGTTTGAGAGTGAGGACACTCTTAAGGACACCCATGGGACTGCATGAGTTGGGTGAGAACTATTCTGCCCAGTCCAAGTTGAACACCCTGGTTACTCCACCATGCTGACGCCCTAATTTGGCATCCCTCATTCCTTTACATTTAACACATTGTGCATCATTTTCAAGACATGGTATGATATCTTGCTTCCATTTACACCAAAACACAATGAAGGATTTCATTGTTTATTGACCCAAGAGATTGACTGTCAAATGTCTGGTGAACACACAAACCACCAATGCACAGGGCACATGAGTTTAGAGGTCCAATGTCTTTCATGCAGCCACATGACTCTACATATATAATGATAGCACACTTGGCATGCTGGTTAAACAGACAAGGCTTGATGCATCTTCATGCTTTGAGGTCTTGTTTGGTTGTATAGGGTTGTGTGGTATGGTTCTCTGACTCACTGTTTGTGCATTACATTTAGCAAGTTCTTGGTTACATGAATCACCAGTCTCTTGTAGGTTTTTGGGCAGGCTTGACTTCAAACCACCATGAATGGAAGAAGAAAATGTTTTTGTGCTGTTCTGTAAATGTTTGTGCAAGAGTTCTCTTTAAGAAGAAGAACTTCTCATACTGCCATGCTATTGTGTCACAGGATGAATAAAGAACACACTGACTGTAGCATATATGAAGTCTGATGGGCAAATAAAAGTCTGGGAGTTTGCACAAATGGAAGAGTATCTGTGGATCTGGCAGTTCTTATCTCATGCAACACTCTTCTGCCACTTGGTAAACTGGAAGAGGCTTTCTTTTGATTGGCATGTTAGGATCCAAGTCCTAGGAATAGGAATGACCCAGGAAAGGTACAGTTGCTACTTTTTAGCTGAGGGGAACATCTTCAAAGTGATACAAGCATTTTCAAAACCTGTGTTCTGATCTATCTTGAGGCTGTGGAGAGCCACCTGCTATTCAGGGAGGTAGTATCACAATGGCCTCATTGTCAACAGTATACACATTCATTTTGTGTGACCTGCTATAGTCTCTGGTTCAAGTGGGGTTCTCAGGGTTTTGCAGTGCTTCAGGGCCAAACTAAATGTGAAGACAGGAATGTGTTACTACATCTCCATTGCTGCAAACTTCAGATAGACGCTGCAGGGTCCCTAATCTGGATTGGAACTTGCCACACTCTCAGGGGAGTTCACCCTTTCTTTTTGTAGCATTTTTTTTAAAGATGAAAATATTCAGTTTGCCCAAATGGGGAAGAAATATGTGTGAATCTATATTTTTCCTGTCTGAGCAAATAGTGGCTTTGAGGACAGAGGGGAATTTTCACTGGGAAAATGGTACAAGGGAAAACGGTTACACTCCCCTCATGTTAGGCCTAATTTTGACTGGGGCCTCCTGCTGTTGTTATTTACAAAATAGTATGGTGAGAGATGTATTCACACATCTTTCAGCATGTCTATTTTGACCCTGAAATTGTGCCCTTAAAAAACAGAAATAAGACCTCAGTAGTGGTAGTAGTGCTGCAGTAAACATTTGTGCATTTGGGGGTGACTGTCTCAGATATCTGTTGGATAGCGCCTATAATGTAGCATAGCATATTTTCTCCATTGTCACAATAGCCGCTATACTTTTGGCATTGTTTTCAATTATTTTTAAAATTAATTTTGAAGTGTAGGTGCATATAAAGACATGTGCTGATGAACTCCTTTAAAAAGAAAAGAGAGCAAATTGTTATTTGCACCCTTTACATGTTTTCTCAACAATAAGGTGTACTGAGTTCAGGTAAGGCAGCCCTAGCAGTGAAATTGATTGAACCAAGAGCTGTATCACATGATTGAGGGCAGAATCCTAACTTGCGCTGGAAGTAGGCATCCAGCACAAGTTTGGGGCCAAAAGCAGCACACCCCGAGGCAAGAGGAAGCCTTTCCTGTTACCCTGTGTTGCGCTGCAGCAGCCTCAATGGGTCTACTCAGATCTGCACCACCTGACATAACTGCTGGTTCCTGACCCCGTGCGCCCATGGGAATGCTTCCTCCCTGCCCTTCCTCCAGCCCCCAGACCCCTGCATCAGCCAAGCTCGGCTAACTCAACTCACCCTCTCTCCGGGGCCCACATTGGCTGTGCGCCGGCCTACCTCCCTAGCGAGTGGCGCAAAAGTGCTTTATGGCACTTTTGTGACACTCCTAGGCTGACACAAGGGACTTGTGTTGGCCCAAGTGACTTCTAGGATTGCACCCTTAGTCAAGTTTCACCATTTCATTGAGCTTTAAGGGATGCAGAAACGTGGGTTGCTGCCCAAATTTAGGAAAACAGAACACGCATTTCCTGCTTCTGTGAGTTTCCCATTCTTCTCCACCCACTTTAAGTCTGTGTGGTTTTTAACCTAACCTACTGGTGCTAGATCAGGACCAGAGTGTGCTAAGAAGAAGTTGCTCCCATTGCTCAAGAAAAATAATAGTTTTGACAAAGCCTGAACCTGAACTGGACAATGTTGGTCAGAAGAGGACAATTAAAACCAGCAAATTGACACTTGCGGTAGCGTAGAACATCTGGGGATCTCAGACACTACTGTCAATAATACAAAAAGAGTATTCAGCCTGTTGGCAAGATGCACTGTTGTGCTTTTAAATGTTAATTTGGGAACAAAAAACTTGCCATGATTCATGGAATTATAACAGAGCACGCCCTGCAGCCACTAACTTTGTGATTGGATAAGCATGGAGTTAATTCGAGTTGAGACTTACTGAAGAACAGTCTCAAACCCCTTTTTGAAATATAAGGCTCATGCGTGGAACTTGTGAAGCAATGATCCAGGATACAGTTTCTTAGAACTTGTGCAGAGTGTCACTTCCCTGAACATGGCCCTTCCCTACATGTGAAAGGGCTTCCGGGCGAGCTTGAATTCACTTCTGGATAAAACTACTGTCCACTGAATTGGTTGTTGCTGCTTGCTTTGTTAATTTTTAACACTAGCTATGTCAGTGGGTGGTTTCATGTGCTCTTTGTCTTAGCTGCCACAGGGATTTCTTTTCACTAAAACAGAAAACACGCTTAGAAACTAGCTGACACAACTAGATTGAATGTGACCTCATATGAAGATCCTCATAAAGAAGGCACCTGGCTCAGCACAATTCTCTCTAACTTACTTAACACTGTGTTTTTCTAAACCTGACACATGGCATTTTAAAAAGCAAAGCACTGAGCATTTTGAGTGACCCCCCCCCCTCAGCCTGGCGTTTACACTGAGAATAGTTGGACAAGGAATGCTCCATACCTGGAAGGCCATGTCTGTCTCTGCGTGGTGGAATTTTAAAGCTCCCGCTCTGTTTTTCCAAGTACTAAAAACAGCAGATATGATTTATATATGTTTCTGTTGTAAATCACAGAATGCATGAAAAAGGGGCAACTTTCTGGGTGGATGTTAAAAGCCACATGAAAACTGATTGCCAGGAAAATACCACCAGCAGCCACAAAGAGTAGAGCAAAACAGCAAGAAGGGAGGATTCACTGGGTTATGATCCCTCTTTATGGCTGTTTGGCCAAGACAGCCTGGAGCTTAACCTCTGTCTTGTGCAAAGATGTAGGACAAAAGTTTACACTCATTTGGCTTCTGCTTTTTCCTCTCCCAGAGAATTATACATAGGCAAATAATTTTAAAAGTCTTCCCTTGCTAACTGCTCTTTAGAACTTGCCAGATCTATCTTGGCTTCAGGCAGTAAAAAGAAAGCAAGAAAAATGGCTTATTAAAGGAGCTAACATATAATTTTTTTTTTTACAGACACATGTGACAGGTCAGACCAGATATTTCCACAGCAGTAGTAAGCATTGGGCTGCTGATCTGGTCGTATGGCCAAAAGACAAAAACCAAGGAAGGGTGCATTGGAAATCTATGCCATTCGAGGAGATGATTTGATCTGTGCTTGTTTTGCTTGCTTTTTTAAAGCACTCAGCTTATTTTTTTAGGAGTGCTTGAGAAGGCTGCACTCAGTTATGAAAACTGAGCAATAGTCTGAATAGAAAAAAGGATATTTTACCATAGAATAATACCTAGTATTTTTATAGTGCTTCACATGTTTTATCTTGAAGTGATCCTTACACATCACCTGGAAAGTATTATCATCTTCCTGTTGAAGCTGAGGTTGAGAGGGAGTGTCATGCCTAAGACTAGTGAGTTCATGGCAGAAGCAAGATTCAAACTGGGGTGATCCTAATTTATGTCTCAGTCTCTTAGGCTGAAATCCTATACACGCTTACATATGAATAAACCCTGTTGAACTCAATAGGACTTACTTTTTGGCAAGCATAGGATTGCACCCTTAGCCACTGTACTACATCAGTTCTTAATTTCTGGGTTTTAATTTCTAGGGCAGGAGGTCTGGTCTAGAGGGTAGAGCCTCCATTTGCCTGAAGATTAACATCCACAAGGTCGCCAGTTCGAGGCCACCGGCACCGTGCGACCTTGAAGCAGCCGGCAAGCTGCAGCTGAGCTGTTCCATCTGCTCGGAGCGTGGGAGGATGGAGGCCAGAATGTTAAACCAGATCGGAGTGTAACATCTTGAATGTGGTGGTTCTTGAAAGAGAGAACCTTCTTTCAATTTGTAAAAATCCCTGCGTGGATTTAATAAGCCTGCCTGTGTAAACCGCCTTGAATAAAGTCTTGAATAAAGACCAAGAAAGGCGGTATATAAATACTGTATATTATATTATTATATATATTTTTCCAGGGTGTTTTTTTTTTGGGGGGGGGGATCAATGTCCAGCTGTTATTATGAGGAATCCAGATATCATCCCTTAATATACCACAGTGGTTGTGATGCTACAGTATTTCATCAGAATTCTAAACACAATGTTTTTTTTTCCCCTACAGGGAAAAAAATGCCTTTGTTTTCACTGCTGTTGTAAATGCTGAATGGAATGTGGCTGCACGAATATCTTGATCTCTGTGGGATTGTTTTAAGGTTTTAATATTAGCAGTGTTTAAGTCATTACAAGGGAACCAATTGAAATACATTTAGTTGGACTGCCTTTCGACCTTTTTCAGTTGAGATTTTGAGAATATGTATTACTTCAATAGCACCCCAGTATCTACTTGTTGTTTATGGATTTTCACCAGATACAAAGAGTTTAGAGGAGTCTCAAATGTTATTTTCTACCCATAGTGTTGTGTGGTGTCTGCTCAAAGTAAGCTTTGGATATTTACTAGTTGCAAATACTTCTGGGAAGTGAGAGCACCAGCAAAGTAGAATGGATGAAGAGATTGTGTTTCGCTTATCAAGAAGGAGTTTTAGGACTTTTAGGATTTCATTAGGATCTTAAGGAATACACAGTACTCATGAATCTTGTTTGTGTTCTTTTTTGCATTTTGTATCGCTTCAGCAGGAGACTTCAGTATCTTCAGTACAATACAGAGCATATGAGTTCACGTCTGTGTGTTCAGTGTTTTTCGAGATGTACTTTGGGGTGGGTTTTTGTCGTTTGTTGGATAATGCCTGTATCATCATTCATTACCAATAACACAATTCTCCTTATCCCCATCTGTTGCCTGATGCTGCTGTCTGACAGCACAATCCTATCCACACTTTCCTGGGAGTAAGCCCCATTGACTCTAATGGGACTTACTTCTGAGTAGACAAGCATAGGCTTGGGCTGCCAATCTCTACTGTGGTGCACTGTAAGGGGGAAAAAGTCCCTTACAGTGCTACTTGTATGGTTTCCTCAAACCTCCATTCATGCAGTCCCTGTAAAGATAACTACATGAGGAACCCAGTAAGGAGGCAAATGACTTGCTTTAGTCCTTGCTGCCTTTGCAATCCACTGCTTGATGCAAGCTGCTTCAGGTCATCCCTGATCAAATATATCAGAGGTAGCCAAACTTGCTTAATGTAATGCAGATACCATAAACGTCAGATGTTTAAGAGTCACAATTTTTAAGAAGCATTTAAATTCTTAAATATATTTACAGTACTCATCATAAACATTAAACTTACATTTTAATCTAATGGGCTCTGAGTATGTACCCTGTAAATAATTAGAAAGTATGAAAAATTGTTGTTGTTAATTATGATGCAAAAAGGAGCTCGCCAACACATTTCCGCAAGCTGCACGTTATATTCAAACAGCCGCATGTGGCTCCCTAGCCATGGTTTGGCAACTCCTGATATACATAGTCTCCACCTGAAGCCCTAACAGCCCAATCCTAACCTGCTCTGGCAGCGGCAGGCTGGTGTGCCTACCCCGCATCCATGGCAGAGTTGGGACTGAAAGCAGCTCAGCCCGGGGCAAGGGGAATCACTTCCCCTTACCCTGGGTAGCACCAAAGCAGCCCCAATGGGTCTGCTCAGATCTGTACCACCTAAAGAGTGGCGCAGATCTGAGAAGACCAGGCTGCCCGTGAATGGAGTTAGGATCCAGCATAAGTGCTGTATCCTGGCCTCTCTGCCCACATACTCACCCCCACCCATGGGCCCATCTGCCCTCCCCCCACCCCGAAATGCTGTCCTTCCCACACTCCATCAGACCCCTGTGTCAGCTGAGCTCAGCCAGTACGGGCTTACAGTTTAGGCCAGTCGAGTGGGTCCCACATCGGCCTCTCTCCTCCAGATGTCTATGCTTGCCCTGTGGGCTTCAGAGATGAAGAAACTGCCTGAATAAAATAAACTTTGATTTCATAAACTGAATCCTGTCTCCTTGTGTCCATATCGAATATGCTGGGACAGAACTGGTTAATAGCTGTGGAAGTAACAACCAGACACTTAATTCTTTTTTAAATACTGTATGTGCAATCCAAATGTCTTTCCCTGATAGTCAAATATGAAAGTGTAAGAGAGATAAATGTGATACCAACAGGTGAGCAGAAGGGAAAAGTGATTGGACTATGGCCAATATCAATCAAACATGTTCCTTAGAACCAGCAATTTCTCATTTTTGTTTGTTTGTTTCTCTTCTTTATTGAATTAAAACCTAGATTCAGGTAGCCATTTTGCATCCTCTCTTTCAGAATTTTGGTACATGTCACGATATTAAATTTTACAATCATGCACCTCCTTTGCTCTCCAAAATGTTTTCTCTCAAACCAGTCAGACCTGACAGAATTTTTTTAATACTCTGTTTTTATTGAAAAAGAAACATGTTCATGTATTTTTTTTTAAAGAAAAGAAATGGACAATACAGGAAAAAATATAAGAAACATGATAGGAAAGATATAGCATCAGTAAATCACAACACACATACTTGGTTTGGAGGATCTGAAGATCTACCTAAAAAATGCTTTCTTTCCAGTAGCAATAGGAAACTAAATACTGGCATTTGTTGCATGCTGCCAGCTGAATGGATCTATGCTTAATCAGAAGTACCCACCCCCAACTTGTAGCGTGGCACAACCCGTTATCTTTTACCAGTTACCAGTTATCTATTGCCAGTTGCAAACCTACTCGGAACTAAGCCCACTGATCTTGGCAGGACTTGCTGCCAAGTAAACATGCACAGGATCAAGTTGTGAAATATCCATAAATCTACCCATCCGTCACTATCTGAGAGGAAGGTATTCTTGAGCATGGCACTGCCCTTTGAGGTTTGGTTGGCAGTGATGGACAAGACGACCTTCTCAGTGGCAACCCCCCAGAATATGAAATTTCCTGCTTTCTAATGTATGACTATCCTTGCCAGCATTCCAGCTTAAAGAGCTGACTCTTTAAGCAAGCGTTTTCTTGAATTTTCTCGATTTGTCTCTTGATTTCATTTAGTTTGCTCCTGCTTTTTATTGTATTTTTTGTGTGTTTGGAAATGACTGTGTTTTGAATTAACATTGCAAACTGCCTTAAGTATCCCAAACAGAGAAAAGTGAGGTACATGTTTCTATTATTATTGCTAACAATAAAATAAATAAAATTAATTCAATCTTATTTGGTATAGAAGAAGCAAATACAATCAATGATGATTGATGCAGAATGGGTTTTATTTTTTTCCTTTGCCAATAAAGTTGTTCTGAAATCCATGCTGTCTTTAACACACATACACGCGCACACACAAATGGCTTCGAATGTAGCAACTGTCTTAAAAGGTCCCTGCTTTTTCAGTGTTTTCTCTTTGACCTGCTCCTGATTTCATCTTAGTGTCAGCCATCAGGCTTCCAATCTCTTTCTCCTTCCCCCCTCTCTTTTCAGTTTCTTAGGACAAGCTGAAAATGAGATTTTATAGATCTCCAACTGCTGTTGCTCTTTTGAGATTAGTGGGATTGGATCTTCTCCTCTTGAGATATAGATCAAAAAGAAGAGGGAAAACACCAGCTGACTGAAGGATGACACTGGCAGAAAGCAAGAAAAAGCAGTGTGAAAAACACACATATCCTGGAGTAGGTTGGAGATAACTTTGGCCAAACTGGGTCAAGGTTTACAAATATTTCTGTGTTAATCTACAAGAAGAGCTTAGCAATTACACCAGTGAGCCCTTTAGTGAATATTTTGACCACTGGGACATGCATCAGAATTTTTAACAATTTCCTTCTCTTCCTAATAAATTTTAACAGCCTTAAGGTGCAGTCCTAACCCCTTTTGTCAGTGCTTTCCAGCACTGACATAAGGGCAATGCAGCTCTGTGGTAAGGGAACAAACATTCCCTTACTTTGAGGAGGCCTCCGTGAGTGACACCCAGCTGCAGGATGCAGCACATGTCCCATTGGCACTGTTATGCCAGTGCTGGAAAGCACTGACATAAGGGGTTAGGATTGTGCCCTTAATGTGCTACTTGGAAGCCTAGCTTCTCTGTCCTCATGTTTTCAGCAAAAGTCATGAGTAATAGTTGAATTACACCTGTGAGAAAGAATATAGCTGACCTACTTTTGTAATACCATCAGATTGTAGATAATGCTCTACTTAAATCTCTTGTTTTAAAATGGGAATGGGGTGGGGTGGTGGCCAGCGCCTCTGCGACGAATTTTATCGGGCTACAAAGTTTCTTTTGGGCACCTTCCCAAAGGGGAAAAGGGCAATGGGGGAAGGCAGAATGGGGGGGGGGCAAAATCAGGCAGGGGGAGAGTGCAGACAGCCAGAATAGTCTTTGGAGCCCAGGTCTACCAGGCTTCTGGATGTGGAGCCCAGGTCTACCCAACCATGCAGCGTTGACAGCTAGATAAAGTAATATGGAAAACCAAACACACTCCTAAGTCTCTCTAAAATCTTTAAAATATAGAAAATCATTGCTGAAAATTAGCATCAGTGTATTTAGGCTCACACTGTAGCAGCTGTGCCCCTGAGTCCCTATACACTCCTTCATGATTATCAGATCCACAAGCCAAAGAGCTACTATACTAGGCCAGTGTACTCCCAGATTTGACACTGCGTTAAGGAGGATCATCATCACCATCATCATCATCATCATCATCACAACAAAAACAACAACTCAGTATTTATATACCGCCTTTCTGGTCATCGGATTACTCCTCTGACTTTATTCAGGGCGGTTTACATAGGCAGGCGTTTCTGAATCCCTCAAGGGGATTTTTACAGTCATAGAGGTTCTCTCTTTCAAGAACCAACAACATTTCAGAATGGATCTTCCTGGTTTGGTCTCACTTCTGGCCTCCAGTTCTCCCAGGCAGGCTGACAAGCAGCTCCATCTCTCACATGGAAGGCAGCCAAGATGCTACTTGCTCACACCAAGAGTAGGTGGAATCACTCAGCTCGGCTTGTCAGCTGCTTCAAGGTCTCGCCATTCTCAGCCGTTCAGGGAGCTGCTGGTGTCCTTGGCGACCTTCTGATGGTATCAATCGGCTTACGGAGGCTCTACCCTCTAGACCAGACCTCCTGCACGGTCATGGATGCATTTCTGGGCCCAGTGTGTATGGTCTGCAGCAGCAATTGCCACTGCATGTCCACGGTTGTGCCCCCAGTATCATGCATAGGCAATGAGTTTGGGTGAGATCGGAAAATGTAAGATTCCAGGAACTTTTTGGACCCCCCCCCCTTGGGCCCCCTTTCTGACCCTGGGCCTGGGTACAAATTATCCCCTTTACCCCCCTCTCCTAGGCCATGGTGGTGGCAGCCATTTGTTCCTATTTGCCCTCTTTCCAGGGAAAGGTTAGTAGGAACACTCTTTAGAATATGAATAGATTGTCCTGATTTCAAAATACTCTTTCAAAAGATTTTTTTTTTTTAAATCTGTGTTTCCATGTAGCATTGGTCTGTTTGCTGCGCATGCTCAAACAATGGCATCCCTAGGGTATTTTAAACCCGGAGCATGCCACTCAAAGCCATGGGTAGGCCTGGCCTCCACCTGTTGCTGTGCATGCCAGCACCGTTTCACGTCTGTTTTACAGAAGTGCCCAGAGAGGTATAAATTTGGTATAAATTTCCCTTGGCAATGAATCATTTCCAGGAAACACGGCACATCTTTTTTTTGCACTGGGGCAATGGTATCATTTCAATAGCCTTGACTTTTCTCTGGTCAGGTTTCCCTCCCCTCTGTAGCCATCACATCTGCCAGGAATGTCAGCTCAGTCACCCTGAAAACACATTTATTTAAATTTGGAATTTGCGACTCTTGCTGTTTCTAGGATTTCACAGAGCCTTACATCACAGTCAGCTTCGATCGAGCCCTAGATAGTGATATTGTTCATCGAGGAGTCACCACCATCAGCGTGCTCATGTATTTTAGGAATCGTTTTGTAGTACATCTCAGAAGCTGAGGCTACGCCAGACTGGATCTGCTGCAAGTGATACCTCCCAAAGTGGACATTAACTACAAAATTTGGAGTAGTCTGGTGGCTGTAACTACCAAAAGCTGGAGGAGACATCTAATTCACTGAAACAACAAGCATTTGCAAATTGTGTCTTGATTTCTCAGTGGGACACTGAGTGCTCCTTCTTGATATCTGAGTTAAGGCCTCGGGAATCCAACCATTCTGGATTCTTCTACAGTGTGAGTCTGTGGGTCATGGCCCAATTTCTGGTGGGTCACGAGAAGCTGGTGGCCGCCATCTTGGAAGATGGGCGGCGCCATTTTGGAAGTAAACTAAGAGCAGCTTGCACATGCGTAAAGAAAGCAGCATGCCACTTTTCCCCAGGAAGTGTGCTGCTGCCTTCCAGCCAGAGCTCCCTCTGCATTTGGAGGCTTCCCACAGGGGGCCAATTGCGGAGCGCAGGCTCAGATTGCAGGCAAAGAAGGACCAGGAGAGACTTGCCAAGAAGAGCCAGGCAGGCTTCTTCCCACCAACTTCTGTCAGCTCAGCTGCCCTGATGGAATGGGCTGCCTCTCTCAGAAGTCTGCTTGAATTCACAAGACAGAGCAGCTCCCCCCACCCCGCAGCTGGACTGGGCTAGAGAGCACAGGCAGAGACCTGAATACGGGGCTTGGGTGAGTAGAGGCAGACCTGCACTTGATCTGTGCCTGCTGGTGTCCAAAACCCCCGCACTTGATGGTGCAACACACTTGGCTGAGCCCGAGGACTGACCGTGGTCGCCCCTCATGTGAGCCTGCCTTGAAAGCCACCCCCCCCCACTGCCATCCTCACCCCTCAGGATGCTGCTGTCCCATTTCTCCCAGCACTTCTTCCAGGGCTCTTTGCAAGGGTCTTGTGCTCTGCATCACGACCTCTCTCTTCCTCTCTGGAATCACCTGGACATGGCGATCCTTTCCTGCCCTGGCTCTAGCATGTCCTCTCTTCACATCTTTGCCAGGGTGAGAGGGTCTCCATGGTCACCTGGCTGCCATGAGAGGGAGGAGAGAGAGTAACAACAACAACTAGGTATTTATATACCGACTTTCTGGTCATAGGATTACTCCTCTGACTTTATTCAAGGTGGTTTACATAGGCATCTAATGTTCCAGATGTTCTTTTATTTTTATTCTTTTTGCTTGATAGCAATGGTAATGGGGGGAGGAGAACTTCTGAGCCGGAATATTTCCTCTTGTCATTTACACTGAGTTCCTGGTAAGAACAGTGTTGTCACTTCCTGCTTGATGACATCACTTCTGGCCATGGCACCACAGTGATGTAACTTCCTGTTTGATGATGTCACTTCTGGCCATGACATCACTTCCAGGTTGATGACATCACTTCCAGTGGGTCCCAAACAGATTGTCATTCTCAGAAGTGGGCCCCAGGCTAAAAAGGATGAGAACCTTTTACTGGTCTACAGTGACCAGTAAACTCACCCATTTTGTTGCCTAAATATTCTGTGTGATCTGTAATGCTTCCATTCTTGCCAGCTCCTCCCTGAATTTGTCACAGAGTGCAAGTGGCACCTTTCTACATGGATAGATCACTGAATAGATCACTTAGTTAGGGCATGTTTTCCTAGTAAGCAGCCCAGACCTTCAATCTTCAATCAATCTCTATGTTAAAATCAGCATCTAATATTTGTGAACCCTGTTATTTTGCATAGCAAGCACTCTTGATCAGATTAAGGCTGTAATCCTAACCACACTTTCCTGAGAGTAAGCCCCATTGAGCAAAATAGGACTTACTTCTGAGTAGACCTGGCTAGGATTGTGCCCTAAGTGTCTCACATGCCATCAAACCCAAACCTAGAGTCACCCGTTTAGGTAATATAATAAATTCCAGTTTATACAAGGTGTCTTAGCAATGCTCTGTCCCTTCACTAGTATGCTGGCCCTGGACTTTCCCATTAGTATTATGCATGTTGAATATAGTTTGGGCATAATTTTGAGTTGTTGTAATCTTGTTCTGGCAATGCATTGACCTGTGTTCAGGTTAAAGGGCACCTGGCTTCCTTGTCCTTCCTGTGACAGACTTTAATCCTTCTAATTACTATTGCCTGATTTGACCATGTCCACACAAAAGTTATCCGACTCAAATGCATGGAAATGTGTCTCTACAAACCAGTATTGCTTTAATTGTCTGTTACGAAACTGGGCTCAGTGCTATTTATACAACTCTGTCTGGCCTCAGGCAGAGAGATTACAGTGTTCTTTTCTGAGGAAGCAGTTAGTAAAAGTTCAGCACGCAATGCACTTCATTTGTCCCGAGACGCTCTCATCTGTACATGGAAGGTGGCCCAGGGGCTTTCCTCTTGGCTGCTAGCTTTCCAATCCATGCTCTGTGTGCCTTCCAAAATCAGGCCAGAATTTAATGTGCATGTCTGACCTCACACTGGGAAGTTCATTTAAGGGAGTATGAACAGTTAGTATGTGAGAAGGGGGTGAATTCTTTCCTAGCACATTCCCAACTATCTTTTATGGACATCTGGCAAAGCAGTGACCTGTTCTCATAATATTTCCCTCCTCTGCATGTTACAAAGAGCCTGTATTTTGCAGGTGGTGAGCCATGATGTAGTGGAAGAGGGGAATAAAGAAGACTTAAAGAATTAAAATAAAGAGCTTTCTCTTTACCAATCAAGCCTTGAAAAATGGGATCAGGAATGTCTCCAGGCTGCTTCACGCAGGAAGAAATACTGTACTCATAGTGGGGCCACAACTGATTGCCTATCATGCATGTGAGACATGTTGAACCTGCAGTTTGCCTGTGCAACTGCATGTGTGAAGTCCCAATATCCACAATACTTCCACCCGCTTTTTGACAGGAAGATCACAGGAATTGGGTTTAGCAATATATGGCCTGCACCATACATTATCATAGTTAAAAAGTGTCAGCCAGGTACACCTGAGCACATTGTCCCAACTCACAGGAGTAGTTCTGGAGGACAAACTCAGTGAGCTAGCCCTCAGATGATGTGCTATTTTATGATGTAGCCTGAATGTATTGTGGTAGGGTTTCCCAGCACTGAGTTCTCTGGACAGTATTCCCCAAACATAATGGCAAAGGCTTTGGAAAAGCACAATTTATAATACTCCCTTCATAAAATAACACAGAGAAGAGGCATGTTCACATCAACTATTTTTGGCAAGATGCTCTGATTTCTCTCAGTGATGGCCATTTATTGGCCAACTGGCCTGGCATGAACTAATTTGGTAGTCATTAAAATGCAAACAGTTCCCTCAATTAACATTGCAAGAAAGGAAAGCAGAGGTATCTGCTGAATGTGACATCTGCTTCCCAAACATGATCATGCTTACAATATGAAGTATATCACCCTTTTATTAATATTAGCTAGGATTTTCTAAACTGTGCAGCTGCTTTGTGTTTATCTTGAATTTGTGTGATTCTTTGTTTTTGCTACGCTTATATTGCAGTGCTGTGTCTCCTTATACAGTTTCATGAAATCAATGGCTCTTACCCATGTGCAGCTGGGTGAGGGATTGCTGCTCAGCTCTGCCTATATGCCATCAGTATTCTTTTAATGCCTTATGAGAATTGTATAGCAAACACATTACTACCAGTTTTTCTGGCTTAGAGCCTAAAATACACCAGGTGAGTGTGTTTTGCATCCAGGGCTAACCCTAGTTTTAGCCCTGTGAAATGATCACTGACCAGAAAAATGATCTAAACCCCAACATTTCGTATCTGTTCCCAGTCATTCAAAATATGACAGCTGGTTTTCAAATAGATTTTGAGATCTCCTGTATGTGCATCATCTCAAAATCCACTGAGGGCCCAATCCTATCCAATTTTCCAGTGCCACTGCAACTGTGCTAATGGGGCATGCATTGCATCTTCTAGTGGGGCAGCAGTCACAGAGAGCTCCTTAGGGTATGGGAACTTTTGTTCCCTTGCCATGGGGCTGCATTGTAGTTGCACCAGGGCTGGAAAATTGGATAGGATTGGGCCCTTAGGCTGCAATCCTAACCATGCGTTCCTGAGAGTAAGTCCCATTGAAAAAAATAAGACTTACTTCGGAGTAGACCTGGTTAGGATTGTGCCTTTAGGGCTGCAGTTTTCAAACTCTCCCGGAGTTTGAAATCCACAGTAAGTCTTTGCGGGGGTGGGGGGAGGCAGCAGGGGAAGGGGCAGGGCGTGATCGCCCCACTCTCCCTTTCCCTGACCTGGGGAGCCCTGCAGGCGCTTGTGCAAGTCTCCCTGCACACAGGGATGGCTGCTATAGGAACTGGAGGGTGCACCCCAGTCCCTGCAGCCCCGTCAGGAGGGAAAGCGGAGTGATCGTGCTCTGCTTCCGGTTTTGCGGAGTGGGGCGCGATCGCTCTGCTTTCGCTTTTCCTGTCCTGGGGAGCCCTGCTGAAGGTTGCGCAGGGCTCCCCGCACCCCCGGGAGGCTGCAGGAGGCTTGGGCAAGTGCACCCAAGCCCCTGTAGCCCCCCTGTGCTGCCTTCCCCCTGTCTCCTGACTTCCCCCGCCCCTTAAGGGGGCAGAGGCCAGGACCCACAGACTGGGGCGTTGCAACACCCAGTTTGAATACCACTGCCTTAGAGGAACAAAACAATATACAGGTAGTGTGTATGTCCACCACTCTTGTGGGTAGTAGGAAAATGCTACATGTCACAGTCTGATCCCTAGAATGCTATTTTTCCACCTGCTTCTTGTCACTCTCTTCTTGAACTGGAGCTGATAGTGCTGCTTGACTTCTGCAGTTCAGGGCCTACTCTGGTTTTGAGATCTTATTCTTTCCTGTGTGAAAAAGCATTTCTGGATAGGCAAAAGCAAGGATTGTTTGCATTTTGGCACAGAGTAACCACACTCACATATTCAGGTTGCAAATTCAGTTGTGTTCAAGTGACCATCTGCATGATAATTTTACATTATGTGATGTTCCTGTCCTTGTAAGAATTTTGAACATGTGAAGTAGCCTTCAGTTGTACTTGTATCTTCAGTTGTACTTGTATTCAGTTTCTTAGGCATTGGTAATGGTGAGTCTTTTTTCATAGTGCCTTCTGTGTCTGCAGTATCTGGGACATCTTTTGTGTGTCAATCACTTTTCTTCTTCTCCTTTAATCTCCCTTCTTTCACTAATCCTTCCTATGCTGGTCTTCTCAGCATTTTTCCCCTTTTCACCCTCTTAGTTCAGATTTACGTCCCAGTGTGCTTTTGTTCTCACTCCAATTTTTCTTAAGGCAGTGGTGCCTTTATTATACTCTCTCTTGTGAAATTATTGACACAGCAAATGATTTTGTGATAGTTAACTACTTTCCACAATTGTTAAAGCAACATTTGAAAAAGTGCAAAGTATTCTACAACATTTCTCCAAATTGCCCTCACAACACTCAAGTCTTTCCCTGTTTGTTATTCCCATTTTACAGTTGGGAGATGCAAAGGTTGAAATTTCAACCTGATCAGTCCTAACAAACCTATTCACTGACACCCCCAATACTTAAAGGTACTGGTTTGAACTTAAGAACCTATTTCTTGTAAGATCACAGAGTGACTTACATTTGCGAATGGTGATCACAGCTACGCTACCACGGAGAGAATGTTAATATTCCCTCAACTGCAACGTTTTTCAGTGAAGTCATATCAGAAGTTCAGCTGTTAGCTAGATATCAAGTATAACAGTAATCATGTTGAAAGAGGAGTACATATGCAAGATTGGACATGACCTTAGTCTAAGGTCAGTGCTGTTCACTGGATCATATTAGCACACATTAAAAATCTCGGTCATTCATGCATGTTCATCACTTGATGACTGCCCCATTCAGGATCACCTGAAGAAAAGTGGGACAGTTGCTCTCCCCTTGCAAAATATAAAAATACATCACTTTAAAAAGTGCTTCTTTGTGAGAATAAAAATGGGGAAGGGGGAAGATTATGTTTGCCATCTGGAGTTTCATGAAGAAAGGGTGGGGAAAAAATAGATATTTAAAGCAACATAATAGCACAATCCTATGCATGACTACTCAAAAGTGAGCCCCATTTAGTTCAAGAAAGCTCCACGGAATGTGCCTAGGATTGCAGCCGAAGAGACTTTACGCATGTATACTGATATCTAAAATAAGATTCTATACATCTGTCTCAAATCTGCTGTCCTGAGATTATTTTAATACTGCACTGAACATAATGTGTTACTTAAGTATGGCTTTTCAAAATTTTCTCTTGAGACATTGTTTCATTTTTAGAATAAATTACTATTTAATAGTGCAGTAGCTTTTCTCTGTGGTGAATTCATTCCCTAAACTCATTTTTTTCTCTTTCACTCCCCCCCCCACCTTCCATTGCATGTTTTTAAGGGGAATGTAGGAAATTGACAACATTTATTAGGCCTTAATTTGTAAAATTAGCTCTAGCCACCTTGTTCACTGTAATTTAATGCTCCTGATGATTTTTCTGACACATATATTCTGGTGGCACGATCTAGTTCCTGTTCATTTTTCATTTTGCTACAGCCAAGTACCAGGCCCAACAGATAATGTAATGATGATGTCTATTGTGTTGGTAGATGATGCCTATTGAGGGAAGGCCCTCAAGCAGTTCACATAGCTGCCATCTGAGCATAGGCTGCTTGTTGAGCAGTTTCCTCTCAAAAGGCGGGAAGGCAGAATGTTTCCTTAGAAAGGTTTAGTAAAGAGGCTGTGGACATTCTGTACATATGCTGACCATAAGTGTCGTAACAAGGAACGCTAGCACCATAGGCAAAGGAAAAAAGAGCATTCCTTGCTCCCATAGTTGGCGGAATTAGGATCCCAGAGAGTGGGTACAACAGTATAGTAACATGTGTCAGTCATTGTCTTGGTCCGTGCCTGAATGGAACACCATTGGAAACTCAACATAATTGACTTGGATATGTCTGAGGACAACTGGGATATGAATATAATAACAACTAAACATTCACCTTAAACTTCCAGAAAGGAAGTTCTCCTTCCTCCTCAGGGAAGAAGGCATAAAGCATATTTTTATTCTCTCTTTTGGACCTTCAGAGACACTCCTGAGTCATCTGGGTGATATAATGATTCAGTTTGTTCTCTTTTTATGAGAATTTGCTATTTGCCAGAGACAAAATTGCCACCTACCTTTTGTTATCTGTGACTCTTTCTCATTATCCACTAATATTGTGCTGGTGCCATATCAAATGGGCATTGGTATTGGCCCGTACAGAACTGTCGGACACATTTGTGTCTTCTTCCAGACTTGCCCAACCATCTTGGGCACCATCTTGGGGACTCCAGTGGAATGTTCACAATCCTGAAAATGATGAAAGGTCTCTGGAAGGCAACCTGAGGGCTGCTCTGTGGCTGGGGCAAGCCAAAAGAAGGAGTCAAGAGGGGGGAGGAGGAGGAGGACAGGTGAAACAACCCCCCTCCCCATTGCTGATCTCTGAGGCTTCATTGTTGGGCCAGCAACCTTCAACACGTTGAGGGATAACTAGCACGGAGAAATCACTACAACATTTATTGGATCAATGATACTCTACAACTGCCTTATCCTGCCTTATCCCATTCTCATGTGTGTGAGAGCACATGCATACACACAGAACAAGGAAATGGGGACAATAGATGCCAACTGCTTTGATGGGCAGAAATACACTGGCCTGTGAAATAGAGATCGAGAAAACTGTTCTTATGGATTTGTGCTTGTGAAGATACTAGCAGAGACAAGCAGCAAAACAAAATCTGTAACCACAATCCAAAGAGGGCATTTTATTATTTTATGTGTGTACTTTCTAACTGTGGACAGCAGCCAATATATTCCCTTTTCATTTTTATTTCCAGGGTCTTTTTATGTTTCTGGGCTTGGTGATACTTTCTCCCTCTCTCCACCCTGTCTAGTGAGAGCATCGTGTGAGTAATATTCCCTTCACAAATGTCTGTTCTTCAGGAAACATACCAGGCATTTCTCTCCTCCCCCCACTCCCACAGCTTGTCTCTTGTTGTGTCTTTCTTCAAAAACTCGGCTCTATCTCTTTTGCCCAGCTGCAAGCAAGCCAGAGCATCTCCTACCTGACAAAAGAAGATACCTTTGATAGCCAGGCACAGCTGAAAAGTTGAAACACATGCTTGGTTCAGATACCAATGAACTTGAATTTGCATCAATTCATTAGCAATGCTTTCAAACCACTGCAAAAGGCGAGCAAAACTATAAAAATAATTGGACGTAAAACACCCTAGCAGAAAGGGGGGGGGGAGGAAAATTGAGAGGAGGAATGAAGAGCAAAACAGCTTGCACAGGGAGAACTGAGCAAGGCTTTCATCTTTAGGCCAGTCCTCAGCTGAACCCTGGTGGGAAAGGGCATACATTTTATAAAATGGGTCTTGTAGCAGGCAGCTCTAATCATGCAGCTTGGGCTATCTGCTGTGCATGTCTGACCATGTGAAATTCACAACCAACCAAAAAGAGAAACTGGGCTTTGTGAACACGACAATTGTACTAAAAGTCAGGGGGAGGGGATTAGGGGGGTCCTAAGCAGAACCTGTGATAATTTGCTTTATTTGCTCTCAAATGTGTCTAGAATCTAGGGTTCCCAACCCATGGTCCTCAGACCACTGGTAGTCCGCAGCATCCCCCCAAGTGGTCCATGACGTCTCTGATGAAAAAAGAAAAAAAAATGCCCTTCCAGGCAGAAAAAAAGCCTCTGCAGTGCCAGCAGCCTGCATGCAGAGGAGAGGTGCCCTGCCGTCTACTGCCTCTATTCCTTGACCCTGTGCCTTCAGGTGAGCCGTGGCAACCTGGTTTCTCAGGAGTGAGATCAGGACTCAGGAGATCAGCCTGGGAAGTCCCTTTTGTGGGCGGGTGGGTGGGTGGGGGATTGAGGAGGGGGGCCAGAGGAGGAGGGGGGCCAGAGGGGGATCCAGGCAACCAGGTTTTTGCACCTCTTTTGGAGAGGGAAACAGGCAGCACCTCTGCTGTCTTACTGCAAGCTGCCCACCTGGGGAGAAGCAATCCCGGAAGTTGTAGAACAGGCACCACCGTAGCCAAGTACAGCAGGTGTAACCCTTGTCTTTTCAGCCTCAGAGAGCAGCAGCAGCTTTATCCATGGGGAGCCCTCCCCCACCCCACACTTGGTCAGTTCCCTATCCTCTCAGATTGCAATCCTATGCATGCTTACCTTGGAGTAAGCCGCATTGACTATAATGGGACTTACTTCTGAGTAGACATGCCTAGAATGGGGCTGTTAGTCACACTGTGGCTGTGATGGACTTCTCCAGAAATTTCTCCAATCCCCTTTTAAAGGCATCTAGTCTAGACACCATCATCACATCTTGGGGCAAGGAGTTCCGCAGACTAATGGCAGAGTAGGCAGCTGTTGTTTTGTGGCTGCAGCCTACCTATAGGCTTGCTCACACTCTCTTAGCTCCAACCAAAGTAGTCCACAGCTAGAGCATGACAGCAATTAGAACAGGAAGTGAAGAGAGGCTTTCCCCCCCTAAAGACCTTGCAGTGCACACCAAAAGGAGTTTTCTTCCTGAGACATGCAGCAGCCATTCTGAGATGTCGCTCTGAGCTGGTGCTTCCTTCACACGTCTCTTCTCCTTCAGGACCAACCTGCCTAAATTGTGTTGAACACTTTCCTCAGGACTCTGGACTCAGAAGTGGGGGGAGCAGGGCCAGGGCTGTGTAACAAAAGGAACTGTGGAGGGATGTGTGTGCTTTTTGCTGGCTCATTTAACTACCTTGCATGGCTTGTCTGTAAACCCCTTGTGCTTACCCTCTCCCTTTTTGAGGTGTTTTTTCACACTTAAAAGAGGCAAGGGCTGTGTGTAATGTGGACTGGTGTGGGGGAAAAGAGAATGGATTGAATTGGGTGGGTATGAAAACCTCTGAGTTGGGGGGAATTATTTTGTGTTCCATGTATTCCATGTAAACCCAGGACTTCCACAGCTAGTGAAGCAAATGCAAGAATAACCATCACATTAATTATTAAATAATCTTCTTATGTATTACAAATTTAATTGTATTTTTTGTGTGCAAGGGTGGGGGGGGGTTGTATGTGGTCCCCGCCGTCTCCAAATTTTGCCTTAGTGGTCCCTGAGCTCCTAAAGGTTGGGAACCACTGGTCTAGATATTCCACTAGTGAGCAAAATGTTCTAAGTAGGATCCCATCATGAGCAATGTTCCCTTTAATTTTTGAGGAGCACACGTGTAACCATATGGTGGCTGTGTAGGGGTTGCTCCAGAACGCTCGGCGATGATGTGCTAGAGTGCTCGGGAGGGAAGTTGCACAGGGCTTGAATTCCAATTGCACAGCCATGCAGTATACAGGGAAGGCTGATCAGGTGTCCTGGGAGATGGATTGGCTGAAGCCAGTGACTTACAACTTGCAGATTCCAGGGTTTTATTTGCACCAGGATGCATCAGCAGTGAGCCAGCTGTCAACTATCATTCTGAACTCTGAATGGCAAAACTGCAATATCCTCACTTCTTCAAGTGGTGAGAGGTTCCAGGGGATGTGCTGACTGCATTCAGGCTTCCTTTGGAAGAGAGATCATTGGCAGCTTACAATGTCTTTGTAATATTTGCTTTATTTACAGACAGTTTGAGCATTGGGTGGCAGTAGATCGCAGGATTATGCTTACAAGAAACAAGAGATTGCTTCAGATTCCCAGAGAACAGCCTGTGCTCAAAGATGCTTCAGCTTTTACTTGCTCTCTCCCAGCTGCTCCCCTCCAATTTGTCTGTCTCACACTCTCATCAGCTTTCTGTCCATCTTAATCAAATGCTGCTAGAAAACATCTTGTTATATTATCATATTGTCCTTCTGGGGAGGAGGGCGTGTAAGCAGGGATGGAAACTCGAGTCAGGTGACTAGAGTCCAAGTTGTGAAAATCAGTGTTTTTGCTGACTCCTGGAGACCTGCGCTGATGACTAAGGCATCGACTTGAGTCTGAGTCCACTTTGACTCGGCACTGATCTCCACGCATGTGCACTGGAGTCTGTCTGTGTCTAGTGTGCTTGCTTACTTTTTTGTGGCATGAAAGACCTTGTGAAGCTATCATTCAGACCAGCTGAGCAGCAGGGGGAGGGCAAGGAGAAGGCAAAGAGGAGGTGGGCCCGACACGGAGGTTCTTGATTCTATGGCATCCCAAGGGTTGCTGTAGAATCTAGTAGTCCCATTGCTGGGCTACTTGCCTTACGCAGGGAAAGAGGACGAAAGTCCCCGAGGAGCTTCCAGCAGTGCCCTGTTGCGTGCAGGATGCTGCAGTAACTGTTTCGGCGCCGCAGCAGTCTCAGTGCAACAGGCAGCTCAGGATTGGGCTCCTGTCCTTCAAAGGCTTTCCATCTATGGGTTGAACAAATGGCACAAGGTAGGAAGAATAAATGTGCAAGGAAGGAAAGGATGGACAATGTGGGAACCTGTGGGGTGCTTATGATTGCAAATTGTGATTTGGCTATAGCATCTGAGCCAGGTCAGTGTAACATACATGATTTCTGAGTTAGCAGGAGGGACTGACAAGCGGATTCTGAAGAGAGGCAGTTTTGGGCTCTTTTGGATTTCTGTAGCAGAGGAGAATCAAGACAGAACTTGATAAATGCAAACCAACAGTTGTAACTTCGTTCCAAAAGTGAGTTCACATGACTACTTGGGGGAGTTATGACCAATGCTGATTTTATGCTAGAATAGATTGGAGGGGTGTGTGCGTATGTAATTAATTTGTAATGTGGCTGTCTGCATGTTCCACCATGCGCAGATCATGGCACATGGCTGCAACACAATAGTGTTCAGTGCTGCGATGCAGTGGGATCAGCCCCAAGAGGAAATAATCTTCTGGGGATATCCATGGTTGAATATCAAGAAATACCAGTGTTGTATGAATTGCTTCAAACAGGTATATAATCATTCACTGAATTTCAATCAGTTTTGTGATCTTTCCCCAAAACTCCCAAGAAATACATGGGACAGGAAGAAGCGGGTTTGCAAATCATTTTTCCCTGTTTCAGCCTCTTTTGTCTTCTTCCACTAGCTTATCAATGGTGAGAGCTGTTTGGAAAGTTCTTTGAACAAGGGCTTTCAAAGGGCTGAGCAGCTCTGTTCTTCAAAGAGCTTCATAAAGTTGAAGCTTGCCCCAACTCCCCAGTGTGGCTCATACTGTTGTTCCAATGTTTGAGGTTTGATCTGCCCACCAAAAGGTCTGCTACTAAACAGCTTTTTCACCAGCTGTGGGTTGAGAGAGACATAACTGAAAAAGTTCAAGGTTTGATTTTCTGATTCCGATTTGCCTTCTGTCTTCCCCTCTCCTTCATCCCTTTGGCAACATGCAAAGAAGTCAATGCTGTTTTCTGACTTCTGGTGACCATGGATTGCTTTTATTTGTACTTAAGGTGTTTTATTGCAGGTTTTTATGACAGACTTTATCAGGGCCAGCCAATCCATGAAACTTACTGCTGCAGTTGCCTCAGGCAGCTGATTAGCCCGGGATGCCCACATCCATTCATCCACCCACTGTCCTCTTCCTTCTTCTATTCCCTGAATTGGAAAAGGAAGAACAAAGCAGAAGAGAAAATGTGGAGGGAAGGAGAGTTGTGGGTTAGAGCATCTCTGACACTCTAACCCAGGGGTTCTCAACTGGTGGTATGCATATCATTGGTGGTACACCGGGCAGTGTTGGGTGGTATACGCAGCACCCCCTGCCCAGCAGTGAAACTGCGACAGGAGATTCCAATGGCAGTAGGAGGCTCAGCCCAGTAAGCAGACCTCCAGTGTAGAGTTTTCGCACACTTGAAAAAACCCTCCTGCCTGCTCTAAGCCTGTTCCCAACATTGGAAACTCCCATTGCAGTTTCTAAACCCAGAAGTAACTGGCGATGACACCATCACCAGTTATGTCTGGTGGTACTTCCACAGGTGGTACTCTTCATCAGGTAAGAGAGGACAGCATTTGAGATGCTGCCTCAGGTGCCAGAAAATCTTGGGCCAGTTATGGATTTTGTATGATTGCCCCATGAGAATAGGAGATAGAAAATTACCTGTAAACATCCTCCTCACCCATTGGCAAATGCATTGTTTCTCTCTCTCTCTCTCTCTCTCTCTGTCCCCTTCTTTGGAATATTCCACAGGAATTCTTTGATAGATTCAACTCACTTCCTTGGAAGTTTGATCACAAAGCAGTTCCAGATTAATTGTTTTCCCACACAAAAATTATCCTTACCATTTGGTAGGACAATACGCTTGACAAAAACGGCCTGGGGAGAGAGAGCTCCATCTCAGCTCATGAACATTTTCCAAAGAAAACTTCCTTGTACTGGTTGTCACTTATATACAAGTATCCAATAATTGTATCACTGTTGTGCACATACTTAAATGTTAAAGAAAATTTCTAGCAGAACCAAACTGACATCACCCCTAGATCTGTAGCTTTTCAGGGACTTTGCTAAGGGACCAAAAGCATCTTCCTCAACAAGAGAGCTGTTGGTTTTTCATTGCAAGATACTGTGCTTTATTCCATATTTTCAGTAGAAGTGTTCTGTTCCTGTGATTTAAATATATTTGAGGTATTTACCTTTTTATTTTTGTGGTTTTTCAGCACTTTTTCTTTCAATAACTTGGATTCTTCATTGTGTGAGTCCTAGAATCTCCCTCCCTTCCCAGTTTATTTTGATGGGTCTCTGCAGGAGATCTGTCTTTTCTAATTTAATAAATCAATATGTTTGTTCAGTAGAAGAACTGCATGTTTTCTCCCCTCTTTCAGATGAGGGGTTAAGTGTCTATTCAGAATTGTTCTTGTTAAGGAAATTTCCTCTAGACCTGGATGCTTTAGTTACAAAGCACATTTGAAAGCCTCCTGAGGCTATTGAGTTTCTATATACATGCTGCAGATATAATAATCATAAAAAAAACTTTTTGAGTTAAATCACTCACCTCTCAGATGGGCCATTTTTATTCCCATCCGCTAGTAGGACTCCTTTGATTATGTAATGACAGCTGGGTAGATATATGGACTATGGCAATGGGCTGGCAGCCACTTCATTGTCAATTTCGCTTTGTTCTGCTTAGAAAGGCAAAGCACAATGGAGAGGGTTTGATCCACATGTCAGACATATGAGACACAAAAGGATGATGGGAGCTGACTGCACTGCACAATCAAAGTGTCACCAGGAATTGCTGTATTTCAGCCATACGTAACAATGGCCGGGTGGCCAGTGGTTGTGTCAGTCATAATTAGACGTTAGCACTTAAAATCACAGTGAAGTCCCATTGCTACCTCGATCGATGGACAGAGAAACAACTGTAGCAGAAGGGATTGTCTCATTATCACCTTCTGGAAGTCCCATGGATTAACCAAAATATTAACCCTTCTGCTGTTGGCAGCTGCCCAATGCTTAGGTCTGTCTTCCCTCCAAATGAACTGCTCTGTCCCATTTTAAATCACACTGTACTATTTTAGGCGATCTTTCATTTGCTATTATTTATTATAGGGCAATCTGGCTCCCAAACATGGGAGGAGATTTGGAGTGCTCCTTTTACATACAAAACACATCACTTCAACACGTATTTGAACCATAGTTTGAAACTGCATGATTTTTGGCCCGTTTTGTATACTCGGGGCCAGCCCAATGAAGATGCTTAGTGAAGGAGCTGTTTCAAGTGGTGAGTTGGGGGAAGCTGCAAAGAGACAAAGGGTGTCCTGCACCCTGTGCCTGCCTGCCCTTTCCCTTGGCCTGCGACCTACTGAACCACTTCAGTTGGCTCTTCTATTCTCTTCTTGCTTGCTGCGAGAGAGCTAGAATAAGATTGGAACAGTGACACTGCTTTTCCTCCAGCACTTTTGGAGGGAAAAAAGAAAAGGAAGCGCATGCTATGTTGCTATCTCCTCACCCTCCCAACCACCTAAGAAAGCAGCTGGGGAGAGAGGTAGAGCCAGCCCCTTACCTTCAACTCCAGTACCACCTCCTTATTCTTCTTGCCCATGATCCTATTTAAAATAAAGAGGAAGAGCAGAAGCATCCCACCACGCTCCATTCTTACTCTTCATTTCAAACAGGACCATGCAAAGGAAGGTTGAGTAGGCAGTAGTGGAGTTGAAGGTAAGGGAGCTGGAGCTGGGGCTGGCTTCACCTTGCCTTGACTCCCCTGGCTGCTTTCTTAAGAGGTGGCATGGAGATAGGCTGCACACACGCACATGAGTACATACAAGGTTTCTTTTATTTTGTAGAAAGGAGTGCACACAGAAAAGGCAGATCTGCCCCCATTCAGGTGACAGATCAGCACTGGCTAGTCTTATGTATACAAAGCTGTATGAAGAAGAAAATCATGAACTGCTGCCATTTTTGGACATCCATTCTGACTGCTGTTATCTTACAGCCTAAAGGCGGCGCTGCCACCGGGTGCAGCAGCACCAAAGTGGCTACCACTGCATCTGGCGGTAGCTGCCGGAGGCCTCCTCAGGGGAAGTACACTTTTGTCCCTTTCTCCCAGGGAAAGCCCCAAGTCCTGCAATGAGCCAGCACAGACTTGAGAAATGTTGTGTTGAGCCGGAAGGTCTGACACGGAGTTCAGGATCTGGCAGAGCAGAGCTTCACCAGTCTTATTCCCTCCTGCCCCAGTTCCACCCCACTTTTATCCTGCTTCATAACGCCTTTCCCCCACCCATGAGGCCTTCACCACCACCCAAAGCTCTTACCTAGCTCTGGGTGGCATCCAGCCAGTACTGGGCTCAGTGCTAACTGGTGCTGGGCCAACACCAGTGCTGACTTGGCGCAGGGTGTCATGGGTGTGCCTTATAGCATGTTTGCAACACCCAGCACCAGCAGTACAAGCATACTGCTGGAAGTGAAGAGCTCAGGTTTGGGCTCCTAGCCAGGAAAACCTGTTTTTTCCATCTTGATGGCACAGTGTGTGAAAGAGTGGTGGTAATTTTCAGAGCGATTTCTTTATGTGTGAGATTTCATCATCAGTTCTGCAGGATTATCCCTTGAGACTTTATAAAAATACCTTAAAAGTTTAGAAGAGCTTAGGCCACAATCTTAAGCATGTTTACTAAACAGTAGGGCCCATTGAACACACTGGAATTTACTTTTGAGTAAACATGTATGAGGTGCATTGTTTATCTGGAAAGGATCAGTAAACTCCCTGCTAACCAACAGGGGAGGGGGGATGGCAGTCCAGTTGTCATGGAACTGCCCGTTTGTGCATAAGCATAACTATTGGCTATCATTCAGAAACATTATGAGTAACTAGTCAGAAAGGTGCTGCAAAACCTGAAAGCTTGCAGACATCTTATAGATTGGAGTTGTGATCAGTTGCTATGTAGATAAACTCTGAGAGGATTCATATGAAGGAAAAGAAGTTCTGATGCCCCATTCCACCTGGTGCCCTGTTCTGATGCCCTGTTCTCCATTCCACATGGGCAGGGGCTTTTCCCTGGGTCGACCTCTGGCACCCCTTTGAATCAGCAGTTCTCCTCCTCCACTTGTGCTCTTGTCAACTGCGGTGGGGAGGCAGTTGGAAGGCAAGAACAAGGGATCACATCAGCTGCGAGAGTGAGCGAGAGGAGATAGCACACTTGTCAAGGGACACAGAGTGAATAATCAAGCAGTGGAAACAGAAGGAGCAGCACATCAGCATTGGATTCAGGCCCTGTGAGGGCATTGGATTCAGGCCCCGTCCCTTGTTCCACCTGTTTTAGGGCAGGGGCTTTTCACCCCTTTTCCACTCCTGGGCCCACCTGAAAGGGTGGGTCACCACTGAAGGTTGAGGTGACCAGGGCAGATGTCTCAAGCGACTGTGACTGAAAGCTCACTGACTGAGCCTGACTGAACATGGCTAAAGTTCATTTAGAGCCTAATCTGTGGTTGTGTGTGTGTGGTGGGGGGAAGGCTGACTGAATGAACAAGGAAGGTCAGTGGCATCGCTAGTGGGGTGCGGACCGCACCGGGTGACGCGCAAAGGGGGGGTGACGCGTACTGGGAGGGTGACACCTAAAATTGTGGTGGTTAGGAGTAACACCATCATGTTATATACCGTTGAATGAGGAATTTCCAGCAGAATGCAATGCAAAAAACAGGAATGAAATATCTCCTTTCTATCAAAAGTTATTGACAAACAACCGGAAAACAAAAAATGTATGGAACCCAATGGAAAGTGAAACCGAGCCATATTGTGCGTTTACTGGTGAGTAGGTGAACATGCCTTAGTCCGTCTGAAAGGGGAGGCTGAGAGGAATCCAACAACACCAGAATGGTCCTGATCCAATGAATGTAGCCCCCCAAAACACCCGAGAAGTAGGTCCCTCCCTCCAAACTGGCAAATGTATTGAGCCCTATGGAAAGCGAAACTAAGCCATATGGTCGCGTTTACTCGCAAGTAAGCAAACGTGCCTTGGCTCCTGGGCAGTTCAGGCAAAGGGAAATGTGAGGCCACCAGAATGGTCCATTTGATGCAAATGGAGCGCAACAAATGCTCCAGAAGGCAACCCCCCCCCCAATAAAAAGAATGAAACAGAGGCTTGACAGGGTAAGGTGAATTTTTTTGTTTTAAGCTGCAGTCCTGTCCACACTTTCCTGGGAGTAAGCCCCACTGACTATAATGGGACTTACTTCTGAGTAGACAGGCATAGGATTGGACTCTCCTTGTAAAGGAGTAAATTAGACTTGTAAAGCCAGGTGGGTCCTGATAGTGATATGCTTGAAATATAAGAACTTAAATTGAACGGGATACTGGGTAGAGGTACAAATCTTACTGATTCTTTTTTTTGGGGGGGGGTGTTATTGCAGGCAGGCTACAGAGAAAATTCACTTGGTGGAATAGGGCTGGCTTTCCCTTATTTATTTATTTATTTTACTTTAATTTATTTATAATTATTTATTTTAATTTGCTTTATGATGGGTCCTGGACAGATTGTCATTCTAAAAAGTGGGTCCCAGTGCTAAAAGTTTGAGAACTGCTCCAATAAGGTGTTAGTAAGTTGACACCCTGGGGGGAGGTGACACCACTAGTGACCAAAATCACAGTTTGCAAAAATAATACCATCATGTTATCTATCAATTAATGTGTAATTTCATGCAGAATGTGATGAAACAAACTGTTGAAATATCTTTATTCTATCAAGGGGTACAGCCAAAAATACCAGTGGGGGCGGGATGATGGTAGATCACCACACCCACCACCTGGGGCATTGCCCTGCCCACTGCATGGGGGTGACACGCTGGCATCCTGCACTGGGTGACGCGAACCCTAGTGATGCCACTGAGGAAGGTGATGTATTCCTCTCAAAGAGATGGGGCAATGTTGCTATCATTGAAGCAGGTGGCTGTTTGTTCCCTTCTGAATAAACCTTCTTTGAACTGGATAATTGGATAATTTCTAACCAGTATCCCATTTTTGGGCAAGGTGATTGAGAGGGTGGTGGTGTCTCAGCTCCAGAGAGTTCTGGTGGAAGCTGCTTATCTAGATCCATTTTGGTCTGACTTCAGAAGAGTGTTTGAAACTGAGACAGCTTTGGTTGCCTTGGTGGATGACCTGCACCAGGTACTAGACAGGAGGAGTGACTCTCTCTTCATCTTGCTGGACCTATCTGCAGATTTTAACACCAATAACCATGGTGTCTTTCTGGGTCAGTTGGGCTGAGTTTGGGCTTGGAAGCACCATTTTGAAGTGGTTCCACCCCTCCTTCGGGAACAGATTCCAGAAGGTGGTTTCAGGGATATCTGCTCAACACTCTGGCAGGGTGCTGCAAGGTTTGATTCTATCCCCCATGCCTTTTCACATCTATCTGGTATTTGGGGTGGAGTGTCACCAGTATGCTGATGACAGCCAGCTCTTTCTCTCCTTCCACATGATTGGAAGGGATCAGTTGAGGTCTGGAGACAGTTGAGAGCTAGATTTCAAGTTGAGAGCTAGATAAACAAGCTAAAATTAAATCCAGATAAGACGGAGGTTCTCCTCGTCTGGAAGTCCTCAGTGTAAGGTACTAGAGACTATTGTCCTGCTCTGAATGGAGATGCACTGCCTCTGAAGGAGCAGGTCTACTGCCTGGGGGTTCTCCTGGATGCGTAGCTCTCCTGGATTCCCAGCTGGTGGTTGTGGCTAGAGGAGCCTTCGCTCAGCTTTGGCACATTCGACAGCTGCAACTGTACCTAAAGCGTTTGGACTTGGGCACAATGACCCATGTTTTAGTGACATCAAGATTAGATTATGGTAATGGTTGTACAGATTTAGGGCCCAATCCTATCCAATTTCCAGTGCTGGTACAGGCATGGCAAAGGGGCATGCACTGCAACCTGAGGTGGGGAGGCAGTCACATTTGTTCCCGTTCCTTGGGACTGCATTGTGGATGCACTGGTGCTGGAAAATTGGATAGGATTGGGCTCTTAGTCAGGTAATAATTGAAATAATAATTTATTTTTTTTAGCAGATTAATATCCTGCCACAAGGGTGGGTACACAGGGTGACTTACAATGTGACGACATTTGTGAGCTGAAGCCTGCTTCAGTGAACCTCTCTGGATCAGGGTAGTTGTGTGTAAGTGTATTGAGATTCCATGTTTGTCTCTCTTCAATTACCATTTCAGAATCATTCAGTCTATAATTCAAATAAATTTAGCAGCTCTGACCTTCATCCTGGGATATGCAGCCCAGTTGTGTTACTTGGGATGGATTTCATGCAATGAGGAATGGTTCTGAAAGCCAGATATTTCAGCTGGGCTGCACAGGCCTGGCCAAGTGGCCATATGGGATTTATTACTGCATGTAGTTCTGCTATTGGGATAGGTGGAATACAATCCAGCAGTATGCTTTTTACTGTTTCTTTACTGGGGGAAAGAAATCCAATGTGGTTTGGCTAACAAAATAAGCAGATGAAATCTCTGCATGCACAGGTCTTGTTCAATAGAAAAATGCTATTTTCATTTTGTTGCTTTTTAGGTACCTCAAATGGCATTTTTTATATATGATTGGCTATTATTCTGGAATAACAACCGTTAATTAGCTGCAGCTTCTGTTTTGTTTATGCATTCAAAGGGCGAATCAGAGACCAACGTGAGTTGAAAGGAGAAAAAAGAGCCCCTGATAAAACAAGGGCTCTTGACTGACCTCTCTTTCGTCTTGAGGAGAGTAACCACTATAAACAGTAGGTGAGTTGTTTTCTCTGGTAGATACAGGTGGAAGGAGTGAAGAGTTCACTGAAAGCAAAGGTGGCTTGAGAATTACTCAGAAAGCAACAACAGTAGGTGCAGGAAACACCTTTGTTTATGCTCATTGATGCCTTGTTGAATCAGGCAACAATCCTGAATTAATACCTGAATTTAGCTTTGTTCATGTGAAGAAAGGGTTTATCTGCAGATGTTTCTTAGAACCCCATTATAACACCCTTAACTTGTATTCTAAGGCTTTGGTTTGTTTAGCTCTGTTCACAGCTTCATATAGACTGGCAGCATTGGAGGGCAGGTTTGCCAGCACATGGGCTGAAGGACCACAACCTCCCATGCCCAACCCTATGATAATCATCCCCGTCGTTAGCTGTCATGCCACGTGGAGTAGCCTGTTTCCAGACCTCATGCAAATACTGATTTTCCAAACGTGCCTTCCAGTTGCATGCAGGAATTGTTCTGAGATGCAGGGAAGCCTTCAGGGGGAAGCAGGCCAGGGAATGTATTCGTGACATTTGGATGTGCTGATATCCTAACCCAGGGGTCTCCAAACCCCGACCTGGGGGCCACATGCAGCCCATGGCGAGCCTCTATCCGGCCCGTGGCAAACCTCTGGTCCCCTGCAAGCCTCTGGCCAGCTCATCCAAATGTGTCTGGAGGGTGTTCTGAGGGCCGGCCACATGCCCCCCCCCCAGAATGCCTTCTAAAGGCCTAAAAGCATCACTTCCTGAGTTTCCTGAAAAACCAGAAGCGACAGTTTTGAGTGGTCTGAAGGCCTTATGCTTTCTCAGGCTTTTTAATGTATTTATTTAAATGTTATATTTAAAATTTATTTATTTTTCTGGCCCTCAATACCATGCCAGATATTTAATGTGGCCCTCTGGCTGAAAAGTTTAGAGACCCTGTCCTAACCCCACCTGTCTCCCTTACTGCCACTGTTTACTGAGTAAACGTTCACTTGAGTAAAAACGAGAACTTTCCAATCACTGCTCCTCTGTGCTCTGTAGGCATGGCTGCATCAGTAGAAGCAGGATTTGGGTAGGATTGGGCTGCCCATCAGTTGTCACTTTGATATAAGTTTACCTTAGAAAACTAAAAAAAAAGACAAGACATTACAGCCACAATCCATGTGTTAATTCCACTGTAATTAATTGACTGCACTGAGCTGTGAAAATTAGAGGTTATACAAAGTTAGAGATTAAAGCCGCAATCCAACACATACTTAGCCCATTGAAATTAATTGACTCTGTGCTGGGTTGTGGCATACATGTAAAAACAATTAAATGTATAATATGAATTTGATTTTGCACAGGCAAAGTTAAATTTCTAATTATAGCATAACCCATCATGTTGGCATCCTTCAGACTCGGAAGACTATGGTATCACGTTCTGAATGGCGGTTCTGGAACACAGTGTCCTCTCCAGTGCCGAAGCCTGGGTAAAGTAAATATGGAGGATAGACTGTTACCCATGCAGCAAATCCCCCCTTTCCACGTCGCTGAAATGGTCCAATGGAAAGGCAGAAGCCAATACGGTTGGTTCCAGTGGCGTCTCAGGAGTTGCCAGAACGTGACTGTGTTCAGCCATGAACTGCCTCAGGGACTCCGGCTCCGGATTTTGCCTCGAGGTTGACTCCTGAAGCCTTTTCCATAACTGGATGTAGCCACAAGGCAGTGGAGGTTTGGGATCAGAGTTTTCCTTCTCTCAGATGAGCTGCCTTCCCAGGCTGACGAGTCCCATCTACCCGGTGGTTGTTTAGTCGCCTCTTATGACAAGTACAGCCAAACTGAGGGCCTATTCTTATCCCCCAGCCCCCAGGGGCATAACCCATATTCATTTCTAAAGCTAGTCTATCTCAAGTATGAGGCATCTGAGGAATCTGCTCAAAGTGTTAAAATATCTGATCTGATAACAGGTTACTTAGGAATTATGGCATAAATAAATAACATATAAATAAACAAGTGGTTCCCAAACTGGTGGATTGCCACCCATCAGCCTGGGAAGCACTTGCCAATGCTCCTTTAAGGGGCAGGGAGGGAGGGAAGGCAGACATGCAGTCCCTAGGATCATACCAAGGATGAGAGGGGTGTTTCCTCCTTACCTGCAGCCAGCACTGCAGTCCTGGGTGGTCAGGAGATGCAGGGACCCCTCTGCAGGGCTCCCCATTCCTGCAAAAGTCCCAAAAAAGAAAAAGAAAAAGGCACTTCTGATTTTTGTAAGGAAACTGGAAGTGCCCTTTTTTCCTTCTTTTCTTTTTTTTTAGTTTTGCAGATACGCGGAGCCCTGTGTAGGGCTCCCTGCATGCCCCTGGACCCCCCAGGACTGCAGTGTTGGCTGCAAGTGAGTAGAAAACCCCCTCCCATTTCCGGCAGTGCAATCCTGGGGATTGTGTGGCTGCCTTTTCCCTTCCCCCTCAAAAACTTACAGTGCTCCCAATTCCCTTGTAAGAGTTCAAGAAGCACTGAAATAAACATAGACTCTGCTGTGGGAGTTGTCATTTCAAGTTTCAAGGGGAGCCAGATTGGGATATCAAAACAAACAATGATGAATTTTTTTCCATGCCTGCTTTGGCTGATTATTTGCAGATATATTATTTGATTAATGTCTAAAAGTTCTAATTAGCAATGGCTAATCTGCCCACAGATGTTTAATATTGATTTTGCTTCCTGTAAACTAATCTAATTGCCCTCCTTATCATGAGATAGGGTGGTTCCATGCACCTATGTGAATGATTACAATGTTAGCTATCATGTAGTTAGATGGCCTTATTTGTCGACCATATGGGACCACGAAGCTGAATAAAAGGTAATAATTGTCTTCCATAATGACTTGGGTCTGAGCCTAAGTAAGTATGTGATGCAAGTAGCCCTGTCCACACCTGCAGCAGAATCAGAGAGTAGAATGGATTGTACCACTTCATCTTGCAGGTGGGGAATCTCATGGTTGAATAATTGCCTTGTCTAAAAACAAAAAAAAACACAAAACAAACAAACCCTCCCTGCAAGTAGAAAGTAACACAGAAGGAAGCAGGCTGGACCAGAATCTTTCTCTCTGTTTTTATCATTTCTAATGTGGGGGAGCATGAAAAATACCCTTGCAGTCCAAAGTGGTAGTTCATTCCGCTGCCTCTGGATTTTGGTGAGCCATTCTAGACTCCACTCTAGTGGAGGGACTGAGGAACAGTACTAAATCTCCAGGATAGTTCCATCCCCAGACAACATATTGGCTCTCCTGACCAGGCTATGAATGTTTCCAGGTGAGGGCTGGATTTTTTTTTCCTAGGTAAAAGTCTAGTTTAGGCCCCAGAAAGAACAGTTCCAATCCTGTTCTTATTAGCATTTCCAACATAAAACAAAACTGTTTTTTCCATTGTTTTCCAGTTCTGGAAGTTTAAGTAGAGTGTGTGAGTGTTCAGACCTCACACTCTGGTTCTCCACCTTCTTTGACTCCTCCACCATTTTGCTTGTTTCCCTGCCTGTCTGCCACCTCCCAGTAACCTACTGGCTCTACTTTGATTTCAGTCTGTGAGCAACTCTGTTGGACTGCTGTTTTCTGAGCAATGCTTTTTATCTTGGGTCAATGGCTGTAGAGCAAGGGTTGGCAACCTTTTTGTTTAAAGACGCTGTATGTAATCCCCACCGAATTTCTGGGTTGCTGAGCACCTGGAAGCAGCCTGCGCAGAGCTCGGCTTTGGAAGTGAAACCTCCTGCCCAGTGCACTGTATGGGGAATGTCAGAGCTGCCTACCCCAGCTTGTGGAGTCGCTGTGCTGCCCTGTGCTTCTGGAGCTTCCCCATCTGGTGCGTGGCAACTTGGGTAAGAACATAAGAACAGCCCCACTGGATCAGGCCATAGGCCCATCTAGTCCAGCTTCCTGTATCTCACAGCGGCCCACCAAATGCCCCAGGGAGCACACCAGATAACAAGAGACCTGCATTCTGGTGCTCTCCCTTGCATCTGGCATTCTGACATAACCCATTTCTAAAATCAGGAGGTTGCGCATACACATTATGGCTTGTACCCCATAATGGATTTTTCCTCCAGAAACTTGTCCAATCCCCTTTTAAAGGTGTCCAGGCTAGACGCCATCACCACATCCTGTGGCAAGGAGTTCCACAGACCGACCACACGCTGAGTAAAGAAATATTTTCTTTTGTCTGTTCTAACTCTCCCAACACTCAATTTTAGTGGATGTCCCCTGGTTCTGGTGTTATGTGAGAGTGTAAAGAGCATCTCCCTATCCACTCTGTCCATCCCCTGCATAATTTTGTATGTCTCAGTCATGTCCCCCCTCAAGCGTCTCTTTTCTAGGCTGAAGAGGCCCAAATGCCGTAGCCTTTCCTCAGAAGGAAGGTGCCCCAGCCCCGTAGGCTGGGAGACTTTGTGGTGGGAGACTGGGTGGGAGACTGTGGTGGGAGACTGGGTGGGAGACTTTGCCTCCCCAGCTGAGCTCCATGCGGGCTGGACTTCAGCTGGTGGGCTGGATCCAGCTCAAGGGCTGTAGGTTGCTGGCCCCGCTGCAGTGTTTCGTGTAGCATATATTTTATAATTTGATGACACAGTCCAAGCCTAGAACATCAAATTAACACAACCCAAGCTTTGACCATCAAATAAAGCTTACAAAACTTGCAGCCAAAAATTATCCCCAAATATAGATAGTTACCTGAAGACACAGGGCCAAATATGATAACACTTGTCTGCAGAGGCTTTGAAACAGGTTGTTTTTAAAAAATCTGTATTGAGTTGAAACTTTGCCAGGAAAAGTTCTCAGTGTGAAAGTAACCATGCCTTTCCAGTAATGGGCAGACGCCTCATTTTTGCGAGATGCATATTTAAGACTGTCAAAACCAAGTTGCTTGAGGACTTTTTTTTAACCATCCAGAAGATCAAACTTAATTTTGTTGAAATCTACATGATGGAAGCAATTAGTCATTAATGTGATAGTCTTACTTTTTGGTGGTTTAAAAAAAAATTTTTTTTTTTGACGGATGAGGAAGAATGTTGGTAACTGAGTTACAACAGGGCCAATGGAATGTTTTCATTGACAATTTCAGTCAAAGAGTTTCATCCCTTGATTTCATTAAAGATAAACAGGATTGCTGCCAGTCTGAGTTATTTCTTTGCATAAGACCGGAAAGAATGTTAGACATAAAAAAGTAAGACAGCAGAAAAGCAATGATGTAGTAGTTGTTTATGGGAAACATGCTTCCTGATATAAAAGTGGTGTCAAATGGGCTTCTTTGTGTGATCAAGGGCGCAATCCTGATGTGGGCTTGGTCTGGCGCAAGTCTCTTGTGCTGGCCCAGGAAGGCCGTAAGGCACGTTTGCGCCTCCTCAGGAGGAAACTGCATCAGCACACAGAGAATCCAGCCTCCGTGGCAGCTTCCTCGCCAAGTCTTGCATTGGCTCGGCTGGGCCGAAGCAAGCAGCAAAGATAGGCAGGGAGGAGGCGGGAGGGAGGTGTTCCTGGGCGGGGGGCGGCCCCGGGCAGAGGCGTTCCTGGAGGGGGGAAGTGTCTTCAGGCTCCTGAACACCTGTGTAAAGCAGCTCTTCCCCCTCCCCCTCTGAGTCATTTGGGAAGGCAAAAGCAAAGCAGAGGAGATGCCTCTGCTTTGCTTTCATAGGTGTGACTGGCTCAGAAGTGGAGGGGGAGGAGCTGCTTTACACTGGTGCTCAGGAGCCTGAAGACACTTGCTGTTTTGCCCCCCTCCAGGAATGCCTCTGGCCCCGGGGATGGGTAGGCGGAGAGCGGGAGGCGGGTCTGGGATCCGGCCGTTATCTTCAAGCCGCTCCGCTCTCCTCGCTTGTGCCACCTCAAGAGGTGGCACAAGTCTGAGGAGACCCATAGGCACCAGCAGCCCTTACCCGGAGGTAAGGCAAAATGTTTCCTCTTGCCTCTAGCTGAGCTACTTATGGCCACAATCCTGTGCTGGATACAGCGTAAGCCTCTTGGCTTGCCTGTTCTAGCACAGGATAGGACTGAGCCCAAAATCTATTATCCATGTTATAACCTATGGGAAATTTCAGAGGAGCACTGGGTAGGGGACAAACCTGTTCCATTCTCCAGCAGGATATTTTTACACTGGGCCATATTCAGGAGAGGGAGTTGTGAAGGATTTGCTTTCCTCAGGGCTATTTCAGGCCCCTTCTCCTGACCCCCCCCTCATGTTCTTCAGTGGTTACCTCTGTTTCATGATCTGCATGCCTCCCTGAGTTCTCGTGCAAAAATCCAGCCAGCAGGAAGAGAAGTCCTCCTTACACTTCCACATTCTTATTGCATCCTTGCCTCATATTGCTTTCTCCAGTGATACACGCTGTCTTGACCCCTACCAGCTGTACATTTCACTCATGGTTACTGCAGAAATTTTCACCTGACCGTGTTTCGTTATGTCTCACCATTTGGACAGGAGAAGTAGCTTCTCCCCCTAAGAGTAAGGCTTTTGCTGAAAGAGGTGTTTATCAACAGAGGCAGAACCCTCGCTGCTGTCCTGCAACTGAATGAGTTTGTTTTTTTAAATGCCAGGAAATAGGCTTAAAAATATGTTTCTGAGCGTATGCAAAGTGTATTTCCCTTATCAACAAGCAATGTCCCTCCTTTTCTTCTTATCCTCTAAGAGGGCCCTGTCCTGTGCAGGTATCAGTTTCAGGTGGGTGACCCAAAGGAACATTTGGTTCATGTTTTTTAAGCACTCCTCCAATGGACAGTGAAAGATCAACTCAAGTTTCCTGCATGCCGAGTTGAGTGCAGCTTAAATGATTCTGATCCAGTTATGTCTTCATGGCTTTTGGATTTCGAACTGAGCCTCAGTCTTCACTCTGACCTCTACACCATTATCTCTTTGAGTCCTCATTCTTAAGCGGTTCGTAAAGTGAATTAAAATTTTATTTAATTTGAGTACAGTCCCTGACTTGAAAAAAGACAGAAGAAAAGCACACTTCCTTTGTACATAATCCTTTCAAAAAATAATAATAGAGAAGAATGGTTTGCAGAAGCCTGCACAAGGTCATCCCATTTTCCAAGATGCAGTGGGGAATCATTTATCTGTCCACCAAGGGCCCTTAGAGGAGGTACCCATTCTGTCTCATTTCTTCCTCTTCTTCCCCCTCTCCTGGGTCAAACGGAAAAGAGAATCCTCCTTGGGCTTCAGCCCACTGCAAATCTCCCACTGCTGTCATCACCATTTAACACTGTGGCTCTCTAAATAGGGTTTGTTTGTTTAACATATTTGCCACTCCTATTAAAAGGACAATCAAGGTGGCTTACCCAATACTGTCAAACAATTTTCAAACAGATAACCCCACAATGTACAGATTTAATTAACTAAGAGCAGAGCAGCAAAAGAAGCAAGGCAAAACATAACACTGCAGAAAAACAGCGTGATTATTCCTCTGAAGGACCAATGAAACAGAAAGGCCTCAACTAATCTATTGAAAACAGATGCAGTGGAAGCCAGTCAGGTTTGGCTGTTGCATACACACATTGTCCATAGCATTTAGCAGGCCTAGCTCCATATTTGAGGTGGCCTTGGGCGAAGTGTCCTCCAATAGGTTCCATATCCTGGGGTGGACTTACCAGGCAGTGAGGAGTTGTGAGTGGCAGCAGTGATGCACCCCTCAGTGCCACACACCTGGAGCATGCCTTCTTATTTCCTTTGACATAGTATTGCTCTGGCCATTGCAGAGGCACTAAAATGGCAGCTCCAGTGTGCTGGCAGGGAAGCAGTTAAAGACCCTGGTGGCAGTGCAGGTGCCATGGCAGTGGTCCTTCTGAGGCACAGGGCCTGTGTCCTGAAATGTGCCATATACTGATGCCAGCCCTGCTGTTTAGTCCTACCTATCTTATTTTCATTCTCATTTGATGTTTGGTTTGTGACCTGGAACTACTGCTCTAACCTTGCATGCAGATATCAGCCCTGTAGCTGCTGCTACTCTGCTTGGCTGTTCCTCTTCTAGGACCTGGTCCAAATGGCCCTGAAGTCTCCAGCAGTGGCGGTGGCTGCCCTTGTGCACTTTTTTTTGCATCTGTTGAGTCTCCGGCACATCTGCAAGACATGGCTCATGACATCTAATAATATGAAATAATAAAAACACAAGTTTAGACCACTGTCGTGTACCTTTGAACTGCATGTATTTTTAAACAGGCTCCTTTGGCGAATTCAGCCATTTTCTATTGACCTATGTTTGATTTCTTGCTTCCAGAAAGAGCCTACGTGTTCCCTAATGGGATGTTAGGAACTGATCCATTCTGTTAATAGCTAATCTAAGTTTCCTGCTCCCAAAAGACACTCAAACATCTCCCAAGTTAATTAATATTTATAGGACTATTGAGGGGGGGAAAAACCCACTATCTTGTATAATCTCAAGTTCCTGTGGGTCGGTTGCTTTATATATAGTAGGGGGTGGGAAGAACTGGCCTATTTTCCACTGTGTCTAAGTTCAGACTTGTTAGAAGAATGAAAAGCATGAAGGAAAATGGAAAATGGTGTTGGCACTGTATCGGTCTTTCCTATGTTATCTGTGGACCATGATAGGCTTTTAAGAAGAGGCTCTCTGTGATTCAGAGATATGTGCAGCTTCTGGGAACTGTGTTCTGTCTGCATGTCAGGGACTTGTTTGTTTGCCCTCACTGAGGGAGATGCAAGACGTGGCTCAACAGCACAGAAAGCAACAGTGTCCTAGTAATGAAAATAACGAGTCTTGTGCACCTTAAAGGCTCACACATTTATTTCAGCTGAAGCTTTCATGTGTGTTGGACCATTTCATCAAGCTCATGCTGAAATACGTTTGTCAGCCTTTAAGGTGCCACAGGATTCTTTGTTGTTTTGCCTGCTTGTACAGGCTAACATGACCACCTTCTAGGAACTTTTTCAAGTTGCTAATTTGCCATTTTCACAGACAAAAGATGTAGAATTACTTGTATGCTGATAAACGTATTGTTACATTGCTTCCTTCTTCTGTTGTCAACACAGCTCTCATACAACCGCACATGTGTCTACCGCTACATAAATGTACATATGCAGTCTTGGGCCTGAGTTTGCCTGGTCCAGAATTAATCAAACTGCAGGAATTTATACTTGAGAGGATGAAATGCAGCATACGGCTGTTTGGGGGTTGTTGACTGGATAGTAGGGCAAACAACCTCAAAGTACCTCTAATTAGGGTAACTATAAGACAGTGTTTTCCAAAAGAATATAGATTCTTATTAAGAGAAATAAAAAAAGAGGAAAGGACCATGTTTCCTTGTGAGATCAGTTATACAGAGATTTAAGTGGATGAGAAAATAGTTATAAATAGCTCTGCTTGAACAGGTACAAGGTTATGTGAAGAGAGTGAGAGTTGGACTGCCAGCTGGGCTGTTTCCTTTGCCAGGGATGACCCAACAGGATTGAAGGAGAGAATTAGCAGGAAATTAGCGGGGAATATAGAATTTTAGAAGGGAGGAGTTGTTATGGGAGTTGGAGAAATTTCCTGTCCTTAATCTGCTGGGTACACTCAGGTACAGTGTCCTTCTGCAAAGCAAGACCAGACTGCATGGCTTTGGATTTTAGGGAAAAAGGAAAATCACAGCCAAAAAAAGCATCCCTTAGTGCAGGGGTCTCCAAACCCCGGCCCAGGGGCCAGATGCGACCTGCAGTGAGCCTCTATCCAGCCCCCAGCCAGTCTCTTGTCCCTGAAAGCCTCTGGCCCACTTGGCCGAACATGAATGGAACTGTGCTCTGGTTGTTTCTGGAAGGTTGCGTCTGGTCTGAAGGGCCAGAGAGGTTGAATGAATGAGCCCCTTCATTCATTTATTCACTCATCTAAGTTCCATCTCTGATTTATTTATATACATTTTATATTTAATTTTTTTTTCCGGCCACAGATCTACTGGCTGTGTAGATCTAGGCTCCCATCTGGCCTTGAAACCCAGGTCTGCCAACTGCGTAGACCTGGGCTCCCACTTAGCCTTGGAGCCCAGGTCTACCAGCTGGGCTTCCATTCCAGCCAATCTCACTGGCACCCACCCAGTAGACATTTCCCTAGCATTCCCCTCCTATCAGCAGAGAGGTGGGATCCTGAACCCCTGCCCAAGCCCAACTATGCCCTATGCAGCTCCTTAGAGCAGTGTTTCTCAAACTGTGGGTTGGGACCCACTAGGTGGGTCACAAGCCAGTTTCAGGTGGATCCCCATTCATTTCAATATTTTATTTTAAATATATTAGATTTGATGCTATTTTGTATGTGACTGCATTTGGGGAAATGTTTTAAATCTGTACTTTTAACAAGCTACTCTGTATATTCTTTTAACAATGATAATAAATGGGACTTACTCCTTGGTCAGTGTGGCAGTGTGCTTGATGATGTCACTTCTGGTCATGACATCACTTTCGGTGGGTCCTGATGGATTCTCATTCTAAAAAGTGGGTCCCAGTGCTAAATGTATGAGGACCATTGCCGTAGAGTTATGCCACCAACATAGGTGGTACAGATCTGAGGAATCCCTCAGAGGGGACCTCCTTCCCATCCCATTTGACTGGCTTCTCCCCTAGGACAGTGCATTGGATTCAGCAGATAGTGTGCCGGCAGCCCTGCATCCAATGTGCCATCCCTGGATAGGATTGGGCAGTGTGCCCTAGGTGGGCACAATGGCTTAATTATACCACAGTTGAAGATGTTCCTGAAGGACAAAAGGTATGGCAGACTGTGGGCTTCACCCATGCTTGGGTCATTGGTGGGAGAGAAGGAGACTCCTGCCTGGAGAAAGAAACTGAAAAGACTATTCAGGTGGCATGACTACTAGCAGGCTTAATTTATTATACAAGAAGGCTTGTGCTTGTGAGCACAATTATGCCATGGTGCGGAGTCTGGATTTGCAGGACCTTAGGGGAAGGTGACACACATATGCTCACAGTGCTACAGCTTTCCATTCCAATCAATGGCCCTTTATTAGCATGATCCCGATTAGAGGGAGCTGTGCCTCACCCCCTCCAAGGCAAAGTCCTGGCTGGCTCTCAGGACAATCGGCTGAGGAACCAAGATGGAGTTAGGAGAGTCTGTTTTGGAAAGTTAAGTCATTGACAACAACCCTCAAGTAAACATTTTAGTTTAAAGTTTCAGCAGTACTTCCTCAACTTCCTCCTGCAGCCTCCAAAGCTTTTCTCAGATTTTTTTTTTTTTTAATTTTTGTAAGTAAAGTCTACATTGAGGATTCTGGCAACTTCCCGTCTTGGCAAACAGAGCAACGTCCTTAGTGACCTTCTGTAATCCACCTTTGCCCACGCTTGTCCATGCAAAGACTGGGCTGTTGCCAAGACTGTCTCTGCTGCCTGACATTCTGCCTCCCTTGCCCTTGAGCCTGTCCAAATCCATCCCCATCTGCATGCAGGCAAGGACTCTCATTCTTTCCTGCAAAGCCACGCATGACTCAGTCTACTGGATTTCCATGTCCTTGTTTCATTTCTGCTCTGTTAGTCATACCAGCCTCATCTGCCCACTTGTCAGATTCTGGCGCAAATGACTCTGAATTGCCTTTCATGATGACATCTCTGAGAGTTTTCACTACACTTATTTGCAAAGCTAATCCCCTTGCCACATTCATATACGTAATAAAGATTCACTTCATCTGTCATATTTATAAGAAAAGTCTAGACTGACTTTAGCCTAATCTGGGAAATTGAATTCCCCAGAGCAGCCTTCCTTCCATGAAGGTTCGTTTTGTTCTTAAATTCCCAAGGTTACAAAATATGTCTCGTTGTACTCCAGGTTAGTATTGCCAACTGTCTGCTTTGTTAAGCAAAAGAAGTCCCCTTGATTCATTGGACCAAGTTTCATAAGGTCCAATGTTTGTGTTCCAGACATCTCCAGAATCATGCAAGCTGGGGATGATGATGTTAGTTGTCCCCAGCTTGTGATACCAAGATGTATATTGCCTCTGGTCTCAGAGGTTCTGATTAACCTGACATAACAGCCATTGATAGACCTGGCGGAGATGTCTCCTTTTTATTTCACACCTGGCCCCATCCATCAGTAACATGGGTTTAGGTTGGATTTGAATCCATGCCTACTGAAATTACTTTAGAGTGAGACCTATAGACTTCTTCCAAGGGATAGTCTTGGTCCCAACCCCTGGACTGAGTTAAGGGTTGTTTCAGTTTCTCCAGCTTTTCTTCTGCTCTTCCAATGATCATTTTCCTTAGCCCACATTCCTCATCCCTTGTTTCCCTGTTACTGTAGAACATGTCTGTATGGTTCAGAGGGGGTCAAGAACTCTATTCTCAATCAAAAGTGTGAAGAACAACTATAAAAGTATAATTGAGGACTTCTGTGAAACCCACTTGGAACCCTCTTCTAAACATATCAACTTTTTAAACATTATGACAGAAATTTCAAGGGTGCAGAAGCTTAAATTATACTACCTTTTTGATTTCCTTAAGCATAAGAAGAGATTAGTCAACTGCACACTCATGAACCATTCATCGATCATGGAAGTTTTGTGTCCTCACCATGCTGCCAACACTGGGAACTGACAATTGGGCAGCAGAGTTGGCTCACAGCTTTGAGATGAAGTTCTTTACAGGTGCTGAACAGAGACAACATTCTGTTAAAGACTCTGGGAACCACTGTTGGAGACATCTCTCTGATTTAGGATAAATATGCTTTCCTTCTTTAGAACACATTTTGTGGGAAAGAACTGATTAGGACCAGGTAATGTGCTAGGAATGTAGGTTTTAGGGTGGTAGTTTGCTTTCTGACTTGTTTTCTCCCAGACATGCTATATTAATTCCTGCAGAAGAAGGCTGAGGGAATTAGGTTACAGTTATGAAAACTAATGTATCAAGTCCTTCAATCAAAAGGAACATATGAGAGGAAAGAGACAAAACACAGTCCCTTCCGAAAAGTCCATGATTTGAGTAGGCCCCCATAAGAATCTCATGGCAGCTGGAATGTGAATACGTCAGGGGAAACCATTTTACAGCAAACTGGAGGAAGACTAATGATTAATGGAGCTGTCTAAAATATGGAATGGTCTGTTAGGGAAAATAATAGAAAAATGTATAGTTGGACCGAAATGAAAGAAGTTGCTATTATTGTTATACCAAGGAACTGAGCTTTTGGTTTGATTTCCTGTTCTCAGGACAGCAGGAGCTGAGAGAACTGTGTGGGAGGAAGTGTCTTGAATTGCTCATTAATACAAGGAGTAGCTTTGAAGATCACTTGATAGTTCTTTACAGTTATTTCATGTAATGATTTCAGAACACTGCATATGCACCACAGTGATTTGACAAGGCAGGCAATGCAGATGTTGTTATTCTCACTCTGCTGGCAGGTTATGACCCCTCTTCAAAATGTTGTGGACTTGTGAGTGAATCAGTGTTGATGACTGAATCAAGAAGACTGAACTGGGGTTGAAAGATGAGAGCTCAAGCCCCTTTTTGAGACTACCAGAGTCAGGGGTCCCAACCGGACCTCTAGAATCAGGGTGCTCAGTCTTCCAAAGGGTCACTTAATAAGCCACACTGTTGCCAATGAAAATAGATTCCATATTGGGGGGTCCACTAAAGAGTTGTAAATGGTTTTTTTGGAGGACTTGTGGGTGCAGACAATTTTCACATGAGCAGGCTGATCCACCTGGGTAGCCTTGTACAAAAATCCATTTGTGTTCCCCCATCAACAACTAAGCCATGCCAAAAACCTGAAGAGAGAAATACAGTTGTGCTTTGTATTTCATGACAGCAGCCTCCATTTCCAAGCAAGTTGTCTGTTCACATATTAAGGCATTTCACTATTTAGGCAAATCCCCATGGTTCATTAGCACTGAACTTTGCTCTTTGGAAGAAGATTTCAGCCAATGTATCTAGAGCAGTGTTTCTCAAACTGTGGGTTGGGACCCACTAGGTGGGTCATGAGCCAATTTCAGGTGGTTCCCCATTCATTTCAGTCTTTTATTTTTAATATATTAGACTTGATGCTCCCATGGTATGTGACTGCATTTGGGGAAATGTTACAGATCTGTACTTTTAACAAGCTACTATATATATATTTTTTAACAATGATAGTCAATGGGACTTAATCCTGGGTAGGATTTCAGCCTAGGATTGTTAAAAAATTTTCTGCTTGATGATATGACTTCCAGTCATGACATCACTTCCGGTGGGTCCCCACAGATTCTAATTCTAAAAAGTGGGTCCTGATGCTAAATGCGTGAGAACCACTGATCTAGAGCATAATTTTCCCCCTTTAAAACAGTTACAGGGTTACACAGCTCAACGTTTGAAGTATCTTTGAGCTTTCTCCCACAGTGGTGGTGCGCCTTGGAACTTTGAAATTATCCCCATGTACACCAGAAATATTAGAAAGGGTGTGGCAAGTAAAGAAATGATTTGCCCACTTAAAACTTTTTAAGATGTCAGTTGTGGCACTTTGTGGCCCAGTTGTGGCCTGTCAGCATTACACGGGGTTACTTGGTTCTGCAGCAGCTAAACAGCTGGTCAAACAAATGTTCCCTTACCCCAAAGAAACCTCCAACCTGCTCAGTTGCAGCACTGGATACAGCATGGGCATAGTGGCCCCGCTACACCAGAGCTGCATGGGGTTGGGCTATAAGTCTTCACCAACTGTTATCCACTATCCACTCTTTTTTTTTTTTTGCCACATAACTATTTGTTTTGTCCTAAAAAGGGCAGGATTGGGCTGTTACTTCTGTTCTAGGCAAGTACAGCATTGTTGTGCATGGGCCTTATGCCCTTCATGTTCCAATAAATGGAATGGGGGTTCTCACATTGCTGTGATGTGGGCTGGGGTGCTCCCACAACATGGCACAAGTTTCTGAGCCTACCCTCTGTGTTGACTCAGCAGAAGCAAAGGTGTTTATTTCATAGAAGTTCCGACTGAGCAGTATGTTGCTGAAAGAGTGGGATGACACAGTGAAGTGTCCAAAAGTCTCTTCACTTGGCTGTGGATAAGTTGCAGTTTAGTAGCCCCAGCTGCCAAGTGTTAGGATAGCTGCCAAAATGCACGGGGTTGCACACATCTGTCAACTACATCAGCCATCCAAATGTAAAATCAGAGCTCGGAGACATTGAAGGGATTTCTGACACTCCCTCTGGGAGTCAGGACCCATAAACCAATGAATGGATTACAATGACACATAAATACCGTATTTTCATGGGTGACATGTCATCCTACTTCATTACTGTTGCTGTTGTGTAAGGGAAAACAGGTAGCCATTTTTCTCTGACCCATATGCTGATACCAAAGAGTATCTTCTACATCAGTTGTAATAAAAACCAGACATTCCAAGAATATATTTTAAACAAACTGAACAGAACAAACCAGTGCATGTGTTTGACTGACTCCAAAACTGCATGCATGCACAAAACCCATGCATTTAGTATTGAACTTTAAGGCCCTAAGGACCAGTGTATTGGACAAAGTGCTCCTTCCATATAGATGCCTTCATACTATGAGATCTACCAGAGAGGCATTTAAAATTTTTTAATCAATGGTTCATGTCAGGGAGCATTGGGTGTTGTCTGAAGTTGAAGGGACAACAGAGCAGACTTTTGCAGGCTTTGGAAGCTGCATCCTGAGCACCAGTGAGGAGGCTAATTTCAACTGACTGTCAGTGGAGAACAAAGGTGCAATTCTAAGGATGTGGCTGCCTGAAGGGGAGTAGTAACAAGAATGGAGTTGTTAACCCCCACTCTCCCCTCTTCTGTTTGGCAGATCTCAGGTGCACTGTCAGAAGGGAATCTTCTGTTGCCCACTACCAACATTTCTTCTCTCACCCCCTCACAAGGTTGGGGTGCAGACCTACTAAGTGTTACCATTTGCTTCAGTAGTGGACAAAGCATGTGGCTAGAGGGGCATAAGTACCAGGTGGCAGAGGCGTGTCGGGGGCAGTGACGAGCACAGGGGGTGACCAGGGTGATGTGCTGCTCCTCTGCAGCACTGCAGCTGTTTCCCAGGCTCAGGTTGGGGTGCGTGCACAGCACTCATTGCTAGAAGCAGCGAGCGCCATGAATTGGGCCTACCTGCCCTCCCTTGGTTCTGAAATGGAGCTGTTCTGGAAGCAGGGGGCCATGTCTTGCACTGGGTGGAAGTGATGCAATGAAGCGGGGGTGACGTTTCCGGTCACCACGTCGCCCGGCCCCTGGTGGCTCCCATATGCCGCTGGTTTGCTTATATTAGCAAAGGGAGGGAAGAAACTGTTCCTATTCATGTCAACCCAGCATCCCTTCCAGCAATGAGGTGTGGTGTCCATCTGCTGCCTCTGCAGCTCTCTCACCTTGCCTCCTCCACCATGAGTTCCATGTGATGCAAGTTCAAACTAAGATGAAACCATGAGCTATCCATTACATAGAAATTAATGCATTTTGTTTGTGTTCTCAGGGCAGGCCCTACCTGGCTGGTGTCATCATTGTTCTTTGTGTACAGTAGTCATTCTAAGCCATTCTAGAGTCCTTCTGGTATCTTTGGTTGCAGCCAGGGCAAGGCCTGTTGAAGTCCTTAACTGGAGCTGTCAAATCAAACATTTAAAAACCTAGGGCACAAAAAAAATCCACGGTGTCTGTTCTAAAAAGATTTCGTATTGTAACATGAACTAAAGAGGAGAAAAAGAAATCCAGCCCAATAAATAAGCCATGATTTACCTATTTTAATCAAAGTATTTGCCCATTTAAAATTACATTTTGCTTGTTAGGAATGCTAGGCTAGAAATGAAAATGTCTGGGTGTGAAACAAAATGGTCAGACTGGATTAAACCAGTCAGAAGAAGGCAGCTCTCCTTATAGCTGTGGTTTTGTAGAATAAGGAACAGTTCCTTTAAAAAGTAATGGGATTTTCCTTCAGCATTTGTAAAGTATTGTGCTTTGCTTTAAAAAAAAAAATGAACTTGATATATAAACATCAGGCGCTGTCACAAGTGAACCCAGGGGAAATCCTTGCTCTGAAGACCATGAAGAAATGGTTGTATTGCTTGTCTCTCTCAAAAGATTGCCTGAGCATCTAGAGTTTCACACTAGTAAGTTAGAAATGGCAGTATTTATGATTATGTAAAGGCACACTAATGATGTGTTCAACTTAATGCAGTCTGTTGCAGAGAGCTCTAACAGCTGATATGAAACATTCTGACTTGGAGTCCAGCTTTTGTCACCTCAATGAAACAGAATTGCTTTTGTGAAACCAGGCTTTTTTGCTCTCCTCTGCCCCCAAAATTCCACTTCGTGGAAGGTGGAAACCTTTTATTAGAAGGTTAGGAGACCTCCCCTGAAAAGAGTTCTACACAACACAGAGGGCTGCAGTAGGAAAGGGGAGATCAGCCCCCTTTCACAAGCAGAAGTGCCTTCCATTTGTGCAAGAGTAACTTAGGATTCTAACCATAGCATGAAGCATAACAATAGCAACACTTGCCATTTGTATAGCACTTTTTAGTGTTCAAAACTTTTCATGCCTGGACTATGCTGCAGGCAGGCAACTTTCACAGGAGGAAAGTCTCTTTGACATTCGTCCCCTTGCCCAGGGAAAGCCCCAGCTGCCGCAGTGGGTCAACTTGGACGTGCCAGCTATATAGCTGACCAGCTATGTAGCTGGTGTCAGTCCTCATTGATCTATGTTGCCAGACTGGCCAGGGAAGAGATATGGCGCATGCTGCTGCTGCTGACCTCACCCTCTCCTGAACCTGATCTGCCCACCCCACCCCCATTGCTGTCCCCCTGCTGCATTACACCTCCTCCCTGCCCTTCCCTCCACCCCTGCGCCTTTCAGTGCACCCCTGCTCTGGTGGGTGCTGCTCCTGGCTCTGGCAAGAAGGCTCTGGCACACTGGCTCTGGCAAGAAGGAGGCAGCCTTCCCACCACTGCCACTAAGTGGTATGCTGTCACAATGTGCTTTTTGATCCATTTGTGACAGTGTGTGCCAGCAGAGCATACACTCCGCCAATGCACTCCATGGATAGGATTGGGCCATTAGCCACTACATTACACCTGCCACTGATTTCAGGGGCCCTGACTTCCACATAATAGGCATACAACAAATGCATACAGTAGAATGTGGAGGGTGCCTTCCTGTAGGTAGATAGCAAGCTGCTTAGGCATATTTTGGTTCTTTCTGTTGATGTGACTGGAGAATATACAGAAACACTGTGGGGTAGTAGTGATGCTCAGTTTTCCTGTTTGTGAAATGGGAATAACATCAGTGACATACACGGGGCTTTAACTGAAGTTAAATGTTATGAACCTAAGAAGAGCTCTGCTGGATCAGGTCAAAAGGCCATCAGATCCAGTATTCTGCTTCCCAGTGTCTAGCCAAGTGCTTCCAGGAATCTCACAAGCGAGGTAGGAAGGCAGTAGCCCAGCTATTGCCCCTTCCAATAATTGGTACTCAGTTGCAGACTGTCCTGATCATGGGGGTTCCACTCAGCCAATCATGGCTAACAGCCATTCAGAGACCTCTCTTCTTTCATGAATTTGACTGATTTCCTTTCGAAAATGCTTTGCACATTTATGTCAGTGCAAACAATAATGATGTCAACAGACATCTTCATGGAACACTTAAGACCTATTTTGGGAAGTTTTCTCTCTCCCCCCCTCCCCCATTTAGCCAGTCAGACAACAATTTTATGAAAGACCATCACTGCTTTATGAGCATCTGGGCCTATTTCAGGTATGGATCCTGTGACATAGCATTTTGAATAAATGAATGAAAAACAATTAGCAGTTTGCTTTACCTAATAGGAACCATTTTGAAACCATGCCTTTGGATCTATTTGGCGTGTTTGCCTTGTTCCCTGTTCCTTGCACAGCACAGAATGTCTGTTTTCTGCTTTCAAACAGTATGTATCTCAGCTGAGATTTTCAGGTCAAATACCCTCTTCCCCTCCTTCCACAGGGCAACATCTGCCCATCAGTCTCTCTGCCTTCCCACTATGGTGTGACATGGATGAGTGGATGCATCTGACGCCAGGCCCTCCAGGCAGTCTCTTCCTTTGGCTCACAGCGGGATGCCAACGGCTTGTTACCTTTGTTTGTTTCTATCTGGAGCTCTGAAAGTGGGTGAACAAAGACAACAGTAATAAAAGGAGAGTGAAAGAGCATTCTCTATGGTCCTTTCACTCAAGCAGATAAAGCTAAATAAAGGTACCTTCCAAAGGTGTAAAACTACATCAATATAACTATTTTGGGAGTGTTGCTTATTGGTGTTCTGGTGAGTTTAAAATAAATCCAATCGCAGAAAGCACTGGAATCTACAAGTCCCGCTTTCTGTCTCCCCCCAACTTAGCATAACATGGGTCCTCCATATCCTTCCCATATCCTATCATTCCATATGCCCAAAAGGGAACCATTGCAAAAGGTAAGGGAGGCAGACTTCTGCTGTCTGTATTGTAATTCGAGCAGTCCTTGAATGAGTCAATTAAAGTGGATGGCTTTTATATGTTCAAAGGAAGAACAGCTATTGCTTCTTCACCCTACATGTGTTGCCACAAGTGGAGATCATTTTGCACCAGTATGGTAAATGAAGGGACAGCACAATCCTGACCTGAACTGGTGCAGCCAGGTCTCATGGCCTGCACTGTATCCAGTGCAAGTGGTGGCTGGAGGTCTCCTCAGGGTAAGGGGATATGTTTCCCCTTACCCCAAGTTAACACCCCAGCCTGACATGTGGAGAAGACTGAGCAGCCTGGTGTAATGTCAGATTGCCTAGGAGGGCCAGCACCATGATGGAGGAAGCTGATCCCGCCTCTCTCCCAGGCCTGTCTCACCCTGTTCTGTCCTCCTCACCCCAAAACACTCACTTCCTGCCTGTGGAACACCCTCCCACCAGTGGCAGTCCTGGGATTTTTCCCTCCTGGGGCCACCACTCTGTTTGCCATCCCCCCCAACCCCAGACCCAGCAGAAATTGCAGTGACATCATCACACCACCACAACCACGCAGGGAGTTTAAGCCTCTCCTGGCGCAATTCTGCGCCACTCTGGGGCATGTTGTTTGTCTCCTTGAAGGAGATGAAAGACACAACTGAGAATTGCACCCAGAGTGGCTGTGAGTTGTGGCCACTCTGACCACGATTTCAGCAGTGTTCTGGCTGCCCCCTCCTCCCCTCCTTGTATTAGGGGGGGAGGAGGTGGCCTAGAGGGGCAGCGTGCTGGAATTTGCAACTCCCGGTATGCTGCTGCTCTAGGCCGTCAGGAGAAGAATCGTACCTGGAGTGGCTGTGAGTTGCGTCCACTCCAACCACAATTCAGTGGCATTCTGGGCCATCCCTCCTCCTTTATAGGAGGAGAGGAGGGGGCAGCCTAGAGCAGCACTGCACTGGGAGTTGTGACTCACAGTGCACTGCTGCTCTAGGCCGCCACCTTACTCTCCTTCTATAAAGGAGGAGGGGGAAAGCCCAGAACCAGTAGCGGATTTCCCTGCCCCATGCCCAGGGATAAAGGTTTGCGATGGTGTCCCCCACAGGATGCCGCTGCCTCTCCCACATGCCAATCCGGCTCCCCCCCCTTACCTGGAGCGCACTGAGCCTTCTGTGACTCCAGGACATGTGGGGGAAGTCTCCCGGAGCATCCCCAACACTTTGAACTTTGCTTGGGCAGGAGGTCTGGTCTAGAAGGTAGATCCTCCGTCTGCCTGAAGATAACATCCACAAGGTCGCCAGTTCGAGGCCACCGGCACCGTGCGACCTTGGAGCAGCTGACAAGCTGAAGCCGAGCAATTCCATCTGCTCTGAGCGTGGGAGGATGGAGGCCAGAATGTGAAGCCAGATCGGAATGAAACACCTTGAATGTAGTCGTTCTTGAAAGAAAGAACCGTCTTTCAAATTGTAAAAATCCCTATTTAATAAGGGATTTAATAAAAGCCTGCCTATGTAAACCGCCTTGAATAAAGTCTTGAATAAAGACCAAGAAAGGCGGTATATAAATAGCTGTTGTTGTTGTTGTTGTTGTTATTATTATTATTATTATCAGGCACAATTCCTCACTGCCCCCTCCAACAGGAGGAGGGGGATAAATGGGGGCAAGGTGTTGCCTGCCTCCCACCACCCTCTCCCAGCACTTGCAGCATCACTGATACGAGATAACCATAACCATAACCTTAACCATAACACACTCGTAGATGGTGTGTTATGGTTAAGGTTGAGACTTAGATCCTTATGACCTTAAACATTTAATTGTATGAACTGCTGAGCGTCTCAGTGTCTCATTTGTGTCAAGTGACTCATGTGATCAGGTCATTATTATTAGACTATCATTACACCAGAAAAAAAATATTTAGTACTGTGCCTGATACAGCCAGCCTAGCTATGAAGCTTGCATTAATGGAAGATGACAAGAGATGAGAGGGAGGTGAATTTGGGGTGCCCTCCAGCCTACTGCAGACATGAGCCACATTGCTCCACTTCCTGCTCACTTGAGCAGGAAGTGGATCATCCACTTCCTTACTGTGCTCCATTGCATGGTTTTCCCATGAAGTGTGAAAGCTGGTAGTGACACTGCCAGCTGCATGTTTTTGTTTTCCTGCAATGTCTCCTGTACTGCATGACTGGGTGCTGCATTTGAGTAGGTGCATTGTGGGTAAGAAGTTGGTGGCTACTGGAAAGAGTTCTGCTACTGCTGGCACCCCACTGCTGTGCTGGGCCTCCCAAATCCTAGAGGAGCTAATTCAAGGATACCTTGCTGAGGGCCCCCTAAAACCTTATACTGAATTATGTGTATCCAGGATCAGCTGAGTAATCATCATCTTGTTGGCATGCTTCAGTCTCGGAAGACTATGGTATTGCGCTCTGAATAGTGGTTCTGGAACAGAATGTCCTCTCTAGTGTGCAAAGCCTGGGTAAGGTAGATATGGAGGATAGACTTACCCATGCAGCAAATGCCATCGCTGAACTCCACGTCGCTGAAATGATCCAATGGAAAGGCAGAAGCCAATACGGTTGGTTCCAGCCAACCGCAGGAGTTGCCAGAACATGACTGTGTTCAGCCATGAACTGCCTCAGGGACTCCGACTCCGGATTTTGCCTCGAGGTTGACTCCTGAAGCCTTTTCCATAACTGGATGTAGCCACAAGGGGGCAGTGGAAGTTTGGGATCAGAGTTTTCCTTCTCTCAGATGAGCTGCCTTCCCAGGCTATCGAGTCCCATCTACCCAGTGGCTGTTTAGTCGCCTCTTACAACAAGTACAGCCAAACTGAGGGCCTATTCTTATCCCCCAGGGGTTAATCATCATAAGAACATAAGAATAGCCCTGCTGGATCAGGCCAAGGGCCCATCTAGTCCAGCTTCCTGTATCTCACAGACATGATGAAAAATCAATGTATGAATGAAATGACCTTTTATCTTCTTTGCTGCAATAGATTACCATGAATACACTTCTGGAATTAGGCACGTCACCAGTCCAAGCTGAACAATGTAATTTATTATTAGCATAGCATGCGTTTCAAAGTATCATTTTTTTTCACTGCCCAAATAATCCTTCAAGGAAGGCCATCCTTTTTTTCACACTTTTCCCCCCAGAAATTGGTAATTTATTTATTGTACTTATGTCCTGCCTTTCTCCCCCAAAGGGAACTCAAGATGGTAATGGGAGAATGAGAGGTAATGCTTTGACCAAAGCAGTGTTTAGCTGAGCAGCAATTTACAGGACTCCAATTTACTGTTTGTGCAGCATAGTCACCCGATGCCCCACTTTGCTTGCTTCCTCAGTACCAAAGTTGTGCTGTATCTCGCTCTGTGTTTATGATCAGAGACGTGGAGCAACCTTGATCAGGTCTGATCATGACCACAGGAGAAAACACATATAAATTATTATCTCTCCATCAAATGACCTTGATGCCACTTGTACAGGAGGAAAAAGACAACACTGACATTAAGAAATCGTTGTGCTTATGTGTGTTTATTTTTTTAATTGAAATTTTTCAGCAGAAGAGAAGAGGCCCAAACAAAACAACACACTTTTTCTGTGCTCCTGCTGAAAAGAAACTGCAGCCATTAGATTCACTTCAGTTGTCTCACCTGACCTGAAATGAACTCCCTCCCTCAGGCCTGTAAGAAAATTCAATTAAAAGGTCCATCTGTGAGGCAGCAGCTGAAGAGGAATTACTGTGGGGAGGTCCACATTTTTCATAAAGAAAAGAATCCCCCTCTCCTCCCCACTGCTCCCCCCTTATCCCTGATTAGGCTTGCCCCTTACTTCTCAACCATGAGCCCTTTCCAATTAACCAAACCTGAAGCAGTAGCTTTTATCTACTCCATTCAAATGCAGAAACACCATGGATTTGGTACAGCCCGATAAGCATCATGGGGAGAAAGGAGGGCAAGGGGAGGGGAGGTGAGCAGAGGTTGGGAATCAGTGCAGGCAGAGCCCAATTAAGTGGCCTGATGCAATGGGATTAATTGCTACTAATATGCAAAAGACTCTGCTGGCTACACCCCTCCCCCCCAAGTAACCAGAAAAGCATCAGAAGGGCAACAACAATATGTACAGGCTTAGAAAAACACAACAAACCCACCACCAGGGAACTGAAAGATGATGGGTAGGAAAGAGCTAGCGGCAAGGTTGCTGATGTATGAAAGCCTTGTGAAATCTCATGCTCAGATGCATGCTGTGGTATTATGGTTGGATTCTTAGTTTACAGAGTGACCCAGAATCCTGCATCTCTTTGGCATCTGGTATGTAATGTGGTATTAGTATTAAAGGAACGTGAGATTGGAAGCTGCGTGATGCATATACATCATCGGGTATCTGCTAGTCATGAGGGCCATTAGATGGGAAGAAGAATGACTAGGTAGATAGGTAGGTATCTCTGAATGGCTGAAGATCTGTGGCTTTGTATCTGGGACAGGTAAGATGCAAATGTAGCTCAATTCATGCATGAATATTTATCCTTTTATGACTGAGGCATTCAGGGATGACTTACATATGTGACTAGACCATCATAAATATGTCACTGCAGATAGAGCTTAAATGACTTTTCACACAGGGTGCTTTTCAGTGGAGTCAGTTCATACACTCAGCTGCTGGTAATCTCAGCTATAAGAGATGTACATGCATGCTTTCATGAACCATTCTTTGAGGTGCCCATTTTGCAGAATTCCCTGAGACTGCATGCATAACTTACTTGTATCTTGCTATTTTTACTTGCACTTTTACAAAGGCGGTAAACTTGGGTCTGGGTACACCATGTTGTTTAATATTTGTTTTCTATATTTTTGTAGCACCATCAATGTACATGGCACTTTGTGAAAGTGAAAAGACAGGTGCTGGGCTTTCAGCCCAATTCTAACTAAATTCCCCTGCGGCAATGCAGCAGTGCTGGCAAGGACCATAGAGGGAGGTTTCATAGTCAGAATGTCTCCTTAACCCATTCCTGCCCAGCCCACAGGTATACACATTTGATTCCTGTTGAGTATATGCAGTGTTGGGCAGAAATGGCCCTTTAAGGTAAAAGGACATTTTCCCCTTGCCTTGGGGTAAGCCCCAGCCTGCATAATGGGTCAACTTGGAACTGTGCCTGCTATATAGCTGGATCCAGTCCAAGTTGATCAGTGTCAGCAACTGGGCCTGGGAAACAGGAAAGGATATGGCATGCACCAGCATTGTCGATCCCATCCTCCTCCCATGCCTAATCTGCCCACCCCTGCTCCATCACTGCCCTACCCTCACCTCCGTATACCCCCCTCCTCCTGCCCTGCCCTGCCCCTGCACTGCTTAGAGCTGAGCTTACCAGCTCCAGCAGGTGCTGCTCCTTGCACTAGCAATGGTGAGAAGACTCTGGCCTCCTGCTGGCACTGCTAACTCATGTGCTGTTGCAATGTATGTACTTTATGGCACGTTTTCAACAGTCTGTGCCAGCAGAGCATGCGTTTCACTCTGGTGAAGAGCCTAGTTAGGATTGGGCCATGAGGCTCACTGTCTAGACCAGCCATTTTCAACCACAGTGCCATGGCACACTGGTGTGCCGCAAGTGGTTCACAGATGTGCCACAGGAATTTGGGGGAAGGTCATTTATCAGTAGGACCAATAGGGGATGTGAGCCCCCCACTGACAGCATAGCGTGCCTTGTGAATTGTCAAAAATCTGATGGTGTGCCTTGACAATTTTAGTACCTTGTGAGTGTGCCATGAGATGAAAAATATTGAAAATCGCTGGTCTAGACATTGACAAAAAGGAGACAACATTTCAGACTGTATGAGGTGTTAACATAATGAAGTTTCCTTCATACAAGAGAAATCCTGTACCTAGAGACCCAGATGTCAGGGAGAAGGCTGAGCTAGAGTCCTTTCCCCCCAATATTTCACTTTCTATGTGGAGAGATTTCTGTGTTTGCGTGGGGAAGTATTGAGTCATGTGAGTCTCCCCTTGCAATCTGACATAGTACAACCCAGACACAAGCTTACATTGGCAAGAACACGGCCAGAAGCAATTGTCTTTGCTGGGGGGGGGGGGGGATTTGAGCTACAATTGCCATTAATGCATCATAATAGCCTCATGTCTGCAAAACCTAGCTAAGGAATGAACATCTCTTCCTTTCCTCCACCTCATCATATGGTTGGCAGGTCCAAGCATATGTTCACACGTTTCTTTCTGGAAAAAAATGGAACTGTCACTTTAATAATTTCCAGACCATAATGTTCATTTTCAGGACATTCATATTAGTCAGAGAGGAGAGCAGGGGTGGAGTGGGAGGGGGGAGCAGTAATATCAGCAGGAACTCTCAGATGCTGCCTTGGAAACATATTTCAAAGGACCAGAACTTTGAAAATATTTTTTCAGAAAGTTCAAAAAGAAATTTTTGAAAGAAGTTTCAGGCTCAGGCAAACTGAGAAATTTACACTGGGGGCATCTGTTAATGTCTAGGCCATCATCTTTCCTAAGGGCTGCCTAAGAGACTGTATGTATGTAGATCATGTCACATTAAGGGTACAATCCAAACCTGCACTGGAGCAGGCAAGCCAGGAGGCTTGCGCTGCATCCAACGCAGGTTTGTTGGCAGCAGCGGCTCAGCCAGAGGCAAGGGTAAGGGCTGCTGGCCCCAATGGGTCTCTTCGGACCTGCGCCACCTTTGGCGCAGCTCTGGAGGTGGCAAAAGTGCGAGGAGAGCGGAGCGGCTTGAAGCGGAGCGGGGCGGGGTGGGGTGGGGCGGGGACGGGGGTTGGGATCTGGCATAACTGCCGGATCCCAGCCCCGCCCCGGGCTCCCAGCCCCCAGAGCTGCCTATCGCCCACCCTCCCCCTGCCCAGAAACGCCTTCCTCCCGCCCCCACGCCCCCCACGCCTACCTTTGCCATTTTGTCGGCACAGATGCGCTGACACAAGCAGCAGCAAGGAAGCCGCTGTGGAGGCTTCTGCTGGCCTCCGTGTGTCGGCGCATCTAGATGCACTGATGCAGCTTCTTCCCACAGAGGCGCAAACGTGCTTTACGGCATGTTTGCGACCCTCCTGGGGCGCTTATGCCGGCCTAAGTGGCGGTTAGGATTGCGCCCTAAGACTCCAGTCCTGTGCCAGTTTACCAATGGAAGCAAGTGCTATGGAAGAACACAGTGTGACAGGCAGCCCAATCCTAACCAGCTCTGGTGCAGCAGGGTTGCTCGACCCACACTGTATCCAGCCCTGGGAAGGAGAGGCTGGAGGTCTTCTAGGGGACATTTGTCCTCTTATCCTGTATAAAGCCCCAGCCTGCTCAATGGTGCTACTAGGATCTGTGCCTGCTAAGTGGCCAGCACAAGTCCAAGAAGCCCTGTGTCAGGCTTTCAAGTCCAGGAGGGGGAATAGGATTTGGCAAGCACGTGCTGCTGATCCTGCCCCCCTCCTGGGTTCAATCCACCCCTCTGCCTTTCCCCCACCCTGCTGCAGGGGTGTAATGACAATCTCTCGCCCGCTTACCATCACACCACCAGAGAAGGGAGAAAGGAAATGAAACACACATTAACCAGGGTGGCAATATTTTTGCGACCCTCTTTATGGGCATTTAAGGGCTACAAAAAAAAACAAGGAGCAGGCCTGCTGTTTTCTCTTCCTCATTTTCTGTGGCTGTGTCTGTTTTGGACACATTTTTTCACTTCTACAAATATTCAGCTTTACTTCTGTAGATGAAACTACAGTTTTATCTTGCACTAGTTAATATTCTGACCCCAACACATGCAGAATTCATGTGTAGTTTATTGATACTTTCAGAATGGCTAATCAATAACTTTAAAAAATACTTTGCTTACAGTTCTCATCCTACTTGTCTGTCATAATGAGTTGTGATGGACTGTAATGAATCAAAGGGATCTAGTAATGATGAAACAATTTCATACTTTTTATAGGATCCAAAATCTCTTTACAGCCAATAAAGAGCAAATGCATAAAGTCCATGCAAAGTATCTTTTTACAAACTATAAAAGCAAGATGGAGCCTAGCTGAAGAACCCACTTGAATATGGACTACATGAAACACCAAAATAGAAGTGCTGATCAGAGTCCAAATTTCATTACTAGGCAGGGTCAGCTTTAACCTGATTTCACTGATTTGGTGGAATTGGTGTGTTGTGCTGTGGTGGAAAGCAAGCCACCCACAGCTGGCATTTTGCATGGAGACAAGTTGAGCTCTCGCACGGCCAGCCATGGGTCCAAAAGCACTGAAATCAGCCCCCACCACCTACTTCCACCATCTACTTCCAGGTGCCGTGCTTTGTGTGGGGTGCCATCAGCCCTGGGCTTGCCGCTGCCACCATTCTTTCCAGTAAGTGGAGGGGCTGTGGGGCCCCATAAAAATGCCTGCCATAGGGCTCTGCAGCGTGTAAGGCTGGCCCTGCTGGTGTTGCTCTCTACATAGATGCAGAAGCTGATTGTGCGATTCTTTCCCCTTAATAGGGGGTGTGAGAAGATGGTGTAAATGGGGCATTCTAGATGGGCTTTTGGGTAGAGCACCAATACTGTATGTTAGATACATGGGGAGGGTCAATAAGTGGTGCATGGGGGAGCCTGCACTACACAAAGAACACTGCTAGCCTGGTGAATGTCGAAAACAGACCTTAAACAGCAAACAAAAATTTAGAATGTATATGCTGTTCAAACAGCTTAAGTAGTCAGAAGTCAGATTTACCTCATTTTGTTTGTTTTCTCTAAATTGTGGAGAGGAAGGCAAACCTTGGCATCCATTCCAGCAGGGGAGAGTCAAAGGAACAACGTATGAGACTGTTTTCATTTGCAGTGGTCTGAGGACTTTGTCGTCCCTTCTAAACTGCTGAGGAACATATGGTCATCTCACTAGGGGTGAGCACAAGATCCTTCATACCCCCTTCAGAAAGACTGGGGTGTGCTCAAATCTCCCATCACAAGATAAATTAAGGGTGCAATCCTAACCCCTTATATCAGTGCTTTCCAGTACTGGCATAGCGGTGCCAGTGGGGCATGTGCTGCATCCTGCACTTGGGTGTCACTCAAGGAGGCCTCCTCAAAGTAAGGGAATGTTTGTTCCCTTACCTCAGAGCTGCATTGCCCTTGTGTCAGTGCTGGAAAGCTGAAAAACACTGACCTAAGGGGTTAGGATTGTGCCCTAAGTCAGATGACACCTGAATTGGCCTCGTCTTAGAACTGCAGGCATTCCATTTCATTCCCAGTAAGCACTTCTTCATTCTCACTGAAGCAGAAAGCTGCACCCAGGAGTACTACTTAGCATTTAGTAGCACTGCATTTAGGCCTCCGAAGGACTTGGTAGTGTGCTGTCAGACTGAGTCAGCAGAAGATAACTGAGCAAATGGAGGAGGCTGAGGCAGCACCAGGGACTCAATCAAGCAGCTGGGTCAGTTGCTTTCTGGGGTAACCATATCAACACTTCAAAAATACAACACTCTGGAGAGGGCAGCAGTGTGGGTTTTCTTCTTCTTTCCTCTTTTTTCCATGTGGATGATGTGCAGCAGTTAAGAAAAGCATATTCATTTTGCCAGTCACATACAAACAAAGTGAATCTTGGCATATCCTGCACGAAGAGATTGAGAAACACGGGTGGCCCAAGACCTTTGGGCATGTGAGTTCAAATGCCACCCCTGAATCTCCCTGCCTGCCACCTGTCACCCTCTTTCTCTTCTTCATGATGGCCTCTTCTTCATCATGACCTGCTGTGTCCTCCTGCCATGCCCACTGCATTTAGAAAGTGAGAGGAAAGTGCAGAGGAAATGTGGGGAGAGGAGAGAGGTGGCCTAGAACATCTCACTTTCCTTTATACTTCCTCTTCTGCTCCATTCCCCTGTGCTTTTTGAAATCTAGGGAGCATGGCCAGAGAAACAGAAGCAACAGTAATTGCCAAGTCCACCTGCTACCTGGGACCAAGCCCACCTGTTGCCCCCATGGCAAAGAAATGCATTGCCAAAATTTCTACCCTTTCAAAGCCTAATCCTAAAGATGGGGGGCGTCACCAGGTGCAGTGGCGCCAAAGCGGCTACCGTTGCATTCTGTGGCCCCATGGCAGCTGCAAGGGGAAGGGGATTTTTTTCCTCTTCCCCCAGGGAAAGCCCCAAGCCCCGCAATGGGGCTTCGCAAGTCTACACTGGCTATTTTGCTGGCGCAGACTTGAGAGACTGCGTGTTGGGTCTTCTGGCCGAACACCAAGTTCAGGATCCGGCAGAGCAATACTCTGCCAGTCCCAACTCCCCATCCTAGTTCCTCCCCCCTGCCATGCCCCATCCTCCCCCTTCCTCCCCCACATCAGAACACCTCCCCCTGTCCCCCAAATTCCTCACTGCCATGTGGAGCTCTTACCTAGCTTAAGCGACATCCAGCTGGCGCTGAGCTCAGTGCTGACTGGTGCTGGGCCAGAACCAATGCCGACCTGGCTCAGGGTATCACAGGTGTGCCTTACAGCACATTTGCAACACTGAGCGCCAGCGGTACACTCATACCACTGGAACTAAAGAGATCAGGATTGGGCTTTTAATCTCCTTGACTCCTGTCCATCCATATCATTTTTCCCCCATTCTTCATCCAAGGTGGCATCTATGGCTTATCCTCAAAACCTGTGAGGCAGGCTAACATCTCAACACTTGTTCTTCTAAATATGTTGTTGGAAATATCCTACAGTGGTTTGTCGACAGTTCAAAAGAGCCTGTTTGGCATATGAAAGGACTGGCTTAGTGTTCATGAACACACATTCAGGCAAGACATTGCTATTACCTCATTTAGAAATGTATTTTTCATTATTATTTATTATATAAATTTATAATCCCTCCTTTCCACAATACATAATTCTCAAGATAACTTACAAGAGCTTAAGACAAAATTAATACAAAACTAAAACATAAGATAAACCATAGTACAGCATAAAAATAACACAAAAATCAAGAGAGCAAAGCATTAAATCAGAGAGCCAATTTACAAACAGCCCTTAACGTGCACCCACAGTCCCAAACACAACATAAAACACAAATCTAACAAAAGGAAGTTAAAATGCTTGCCTAAACAAATGCTTCAACAGACAATGAAAGAAAAACCAAAGGGACAGTCAGTGAAGTCGCAGCCACTGAAGCTGGAACAAAAGAGGTGTGATATGCTCCACAACACTAGTGCTGGCCAATCATTCAGGAGCAGCACTTTAAACAAGCTGAAGTTTCCAAATACATTCAAAGGGCAGCCTTACAAAAATGACACTGCAATAATCTGATACTGATATAACCAAGGCCAGGGTACTGTAGCTTTACATTCACATTTCAAACCTACGAAAGGCAGAAAAGGTTCAAACGTCTTGTATGAAAATGGCCACGTTGCCTGCTGGGAAGAGCAAGGAAGAGTCAGAGACTTGTGCTTACCCTCTCCCAACCACTTGCTTGGGACTAAGGGAGCATCATAAAAGAAAATGATAGCATATGTGGCAAATGAGTGGAGACAAGGGGAGGAAAGAGGGCAATGCTCGCATGACTGAGAATTTGAGCATGCAAAATTTGAGCAAGAGAACTCCTTTTGTATTGCTTGTTATAATTGTTAACAGACAGTAGTGCTGAGGATCTCCCTCTTGTGGTGCAGAATCTCTCCTATAAGTCTGGATGAGAATTTGAATTCTTTTCTTGAAGTGTCTCTGTCACCTCCTGTAGGCCCTTAGAACAGTCCAGTGCAAAATCAGCTTGCATCCTTGTGCAGTCACATCAGAGAGCATGAACTTCTGTCACTGGCCTTCTCTGCAGTGTTCACATTGTATTAAAAATGCAAATATTCTTCGCTGCCCACGTCTGCTAACATGGGGATAATTAATATTGTGCATATCTCTCACAGTGCAACTGATCTGCTTGCTTTTTTTCCCTTTTGCAAGACTCTCCAGCTGCTTTTAAGCTGTTTCTTTGACTCTGCCACAATGCTGGCATTCCCCTCTCCCCTCGCAGATTTATTTCTCAGGTTGTATACAGGTGATTATGTTTGTGGGGCAACAACTTTTCTCTTATCACTACACCCACACCAACCACAATCCTGTGAAGTGGAAAGGGGGGTAAAGTATCTTGAGCAGCCTCTTCATTCCTTTAAAAAAATTTTTTTTTAATTTCTTGCAAAAGGAAATTTTTTTTTTTAAAGCACCATTTAAGTGTTTGTTCCAGTGGTAGAGTGGTAGAGCTTAGTCTGTCCCTAGAACTAACCACCCAATCCTAACCTGTGCTAGAACAGGAAGGCCAGCTGTCCTGTGCTGTATCCAGTGCAGGGATGGGGGTAACTGGCACAACTTGGAGAACACTGTCCCAGGCACCACATAAGAACATAAGAACAGCCCCACTGGATCAGACCATAGGTCCATCTAGTCCAGCTTCCTGTATCTCACAGTGGCCCACCAAATGCCCCAGGGAGCACATCTGATAACAAGAGACCTGCATCCTGGTGCGCTCCCTTGCATCTGACATAGCCCATTTCTAAAATCAGGAGGTTGCACATACACATCATGGCTTGTACCCCATAATGGATTTTTCCTCCAGAAACTTGTCCAATTCCCTTTTAAAGGCGTCCAGGCCAGTCGCCATCACCACATCCTGTGGCAAGGAGTTCCACAGACCAACCACACGCTGAGTAAAGAAATATTTTCTTTTGTCTGTCCTAACTCTCCCAACACTCAATTTTAGTGGATGTCCTCTGGTTCTGGTGTTATGTGAGAGTGTAAAGAGCATCTCTCTATCCACTTTATCCTTCCCATGCATAATTTTGTTTGTCTCAATCATGTCTCCCCTCAGGTGACTCTTTTCTAGACTGAAGAGGCCCAAACGCCGTAGCCTTTCCTCATAAGGAAGGTGCCCCAGACCAGCAATCATCTTAGTTGCCCTCTATTGCACCTTTTCCATTTCCACTATATCCTTTTTGTGATGTGGCGACCAGAACTGGATACAATGCTCCAGGTGTGGCCTTACCATCGATTTGTATAACAGCATTATAATATTAGCTGTTTTGTTCTCAATACCTTTTCTAATGATCCCAAGCATAGAATTGGCCTTCTTTACTGCCACCGCACATTGGGTCGACACTTTCATCGACTTGTCCACCACCACCCCGAGATCTCTCTCCTGATCTGTCACAGACAGCTCAGAAACCTATATGTTTCTGAAACCATTAGCCTATATGTGAAGTTTTGATTTTTTACCCCAATGACTTTACAAACACATCTGCCATTTTGCTGCCCATTCTGTCAGTTTGGAGAGATCCTTCTGGAGCTTCTCACAATCACTTCTGGTCTTCACCACTCGGAAAAGTTTGGTGTCGTCTACAAACTTAGCCACCTCACTGCTCAACCCTGTCTCCAGGTCATTTATGAAGAGGTTGGAGAGCACTGGTCCCAGGACAGATCACTTTTCACCTCTCTCCATTGTGAAAATTGCCCATTTACACCCACTCTCTGTTTCCTGGTCTTCAACCAGGTCTCAATTCAGGAGAGGACCTGCCCTCTAATTCCCTGACTGTGGAGTTTTTTCAGTAGCCTTTGGTGAGGGACCATGTCGAACGCCTTCTGAAAGTCCAGATGTCCACGGGTTCTCCTGCATCCACATGCCTGTTGACCTTTTTAAAGAATTCTAAGAGGTTTGTGAGGCAAGACTTACCCTTACCGAAGCCATGCTGATTCTCCCTCAGCAAGGCTTGTTCATCTATGTGTTTTGAGATTCTGTCTTTGATGAGGCATTCCACCATCTTACCCGGTATAGATGTTAGGCTGACTGGCCTATAGTTTCCCGGGTCCACCCTCTTTCCCTTTTTAAAGATCGGCATGACATTTGCTATCCTCCAGTCCTCTGGCACTTGGGCCGTTTTGAGGGACAAGTTGCATATTTTAGTCAAGAGATCAGCGACTTCATTCTTCAATTCCTTAATAACTCTTGGGTGGATGCCATCAGGGCCCAGTGACTTATCGATCTTTAATTTATCAATGAGGTCTGAAACGTCTTCTCTTTTAACCTCTATCTGACTTAATTCCTTGGTCAGGAAGGGCCGTTCGGGCAGCCGTATCTGCCCGAGGTCTTCTGCCGTGAAGACAGATGCAAAGAACTCATTCAATTTCTCTGCCATCTCTAAGTCTCCTTTTATTTCCCCTTTCCCTCCCTCACCATCCAGAGGGTCAACCGCTTCTCTGGCGGGTTTCCTGCTTCTAACATATTTGCAGAAGCTTTTATTATTCCTCTTAATGCTGCTGGCCATGTGTTCCTCATAGTCTCTCTTGGCCTCCCGTACCACCTTCTTACATTTCTTTTGCCACAGTTTATGTTCCTTTTTATTCTCTTCATTAGGGCAAGACTTCCATTTATGGAAGGAAGCTTCCTTGCCTTTTATGGCCTCTCTAACTTGGCTGGTTAGCCATGCGGGCACCCTCCTGGACTTAGTGGAGCAGTCTGGTTCCATTCTGGTTCAAGTGAAGCCCGTCCGTCTTGTACAGGCCCCGCTTCTCCCAAAACATTCCCCAGTGCCTAACAAATCTAAACCTTCCTCCCTACACCACCGTCTCATCCATGCATTGAGACCCCTGATCTCCGCCTGCCTAGCTTGCCCTGCACGTGGAACAGGTAGCACTTCCACTTTGAGGTCCTGGCTTTCAGCTTCCTACCTAATAGCCTAAATTTGGCCTCCAGGACCTCCGGCTACACTTGCCCTTGTCGTTGGTGCCAACATGCACCACAACCACTACCTCCTCCCCAGTTCTATCTACCAGTCTGTCTAGATGAGAAGTAATGTCTGTAACCTTCGCACCAAGCAGGCAAGTCACCATGCGATCCTCACATCCGTTGCAAACCCCCCTCTCTATGTTTCTAATAATCGAATCCCCCACTACAAGAAGCCCCTGACTCCCCTCCCGCCGAGGAGTATCCTGAGTGTGTTCGGATACAGGCCTGTCCCTTGGAGAAGGGGTCCCCCCTAAGGGATTGTTTCCCTGCTCTCCAGGATGACGTCCTCAAGCCCCAAGACTTCCTACCTGGGCAGCTAAGGAACTGCATGCCTGAGGTTGGGACGAAGCCTGATTGTCCCTAGAAGTCTCCCAATGGTCCTTCTCTGCCTGCCTCTGCTTCTCCAGGCCAACCACCAAGGCTTCAAGGGAGCGGACACTTTCCCTGAGTCCCTGGAGCTCCTTGCACTGATGACACACCCATGACTTATGCCCCAGAGGCATATAGTCATACATGTGGCGCTCGATGCAAAACACTGGATAGCCCCCACCCTGCTGCTGGCTGTCTGACTGCATAGCTTTTTTAATTTTGTTTTTTTTTTGTTTAGGGGTACTTAAAAACCCTACACTGGTTAGCAGCCCTCTTCTCAAGGGAAGATATATGGCGGTATCTGGGGCCCTGGCTTCCTCGCCCTGCTGCTGAACTCGCACAGATGCTAAACTCGCGGTGCCTTACCTGGCACTTTGTTCCCGAGGCACTGGGTTCCCAGAGGCCATGCGCGCTTCTGCAGAGAGGCTCACGAGGTGGCAGGCACTAGCTTTATACTCCTAGCTGGCTCCTCCTCCCTCCCTCCTTGCTGATTGAGAGGGGGCTGGTCTTCCCAGGTGAGATTTCCCTGAATGGGGTGCTTGGATTTGCCTAATGGGGCTCTTATCAACGCCTAAAGGTCAATTGCTATGACCTAAAGGACAATGACTATGCTAAATTGCCCTGGCTGGGTGAGAACTGGCCCTTCCTAGGTTCTTACCCTCCTACTTCAGTTCTCTGAGGCTGGACTGTTTTTTAACCTCAAGCTGGTTTTTTATTTGAGTTTAAACTGCACTGGTTTAAGAGTTTTTTTGGCTTGGCAGAACTTACACACTAAGGTTTAAATCCTGTTTAGCCCTGCTAAAATCCTGCTTTTATTAACTGTGCACCTTTATTTTATTTATTTATTTATTGCTCTCACCTAGATCCTGTGTCCTAATTTACTGAACCTTTAGATTATGTTCTAATTTAGATTAAGTTTAACTTGGGTTAAGTATAGGGTTAATTTAAATCAAGTAGAAAAACTTACTTTCCACTTTATCCTCTTCTGTTTTATTTATTTTTCCAAGTGCCTGTACCTTGGGCTCTTACTCATAAGTAGGACTCTGCTCCTGCTCAGAGCAGACCTCTGTACGCCCTTACGTATTTATTTTTATTGCCCTCACCTAGCTCCTGTGCCCCAACTTGCTGGACCTTAGAATCCCTCCCTCAGGTTAGATTAGGTGCTAACTTAGGTAAAGCTTAGGTAAAGCTAAGCTAAAGGTAAAGCTAAATTTCAGTGTTGATCTAAGGTTGATTTAAGGTTAGAAGACAAAGAGTTAGAAAGAGTACACTTACCTTCTCCTTCTCTTCCTCCTCTCCTCTTCACAACTCAGGGAGTCTTCCCTCTCCTTCTCCAAAACTCAGAGGTCCACTTGCCTTCCCCTTCTACATATGCTAAACTCACGGTGCCTTACCTGGCACTTTGTTCCCGAGGCACTTGGTGTCCCAGAGGCCATGCGCGCTTCTGCAAAGAGAAGAACCACAATGGGGCTACTTGAATCTGCACCAGCTAAATCGGTGGTGCATATCGAGCAGCTTGGAGTTAGGCTGGGCTGCTCAGGAGGGGGGTTAGGATTCGGCCTAAGTGCCAGAGGCCAGTCCCACCCCCTTCCTGGGGCCAGCCTGCCCAGTGGTCCTCCCATCGCCTACCCTTCCCCTCCCTGAAATACCCTCCCGAAACCTCCATGCCAGTGGCCCAACACTGGCATGAACTTACCTATGCCGCAGCCTCTCTTACTCAATAGGAAATGCAGTCAGTCAGTCAGTCAGTCAAAGTTTAATTGTAGTAACCATAGGTTGTTACAATAAAAGATCAGTAAATTACAATATAACCATAGGCTAAAAAGGGGGAACAATTAGGAACATCATACAAGTAAAATCAACTAATAAAAGAAGAATAAAAACATGGAATAAACCACAGTATCAGAAACCATTTATAAGGGCTTATAGCTTAACTCGAAATTGACCAAAATAGAACCGAAACTAACTTCATAGAAATAAAATAAACCCTGGCAGAATCAGCTCTATACAATAAATTAATTTCCCATTAACACAATTGCTATACTGCACAAGATTTTACATAATTTGCACGGATAGGAAATGCAGATATGATGGAGCAAGGGACCAATCATAGGATTGCACCCTAAGTAAATGAACTTAAAAGAACAGAGGTAGGTAACTTTGTACTGGTTTTTGCTTTGTTTTAAAGGTTGCATGAGGGCTTATGTTCATAAGCAGTTGTCTTTTTATGTACTTTAAAAGAAAGTACATAACTTTAAAAGACCGTTTTTAAACCAAGGTGCCCTTTGGATTGGGCCCATGGGACCATGGTGAGGGTGTAGAGTTGAAGCCCCCCCACCCTCAAATGAGATTGATGCCCAACAGCTGTTATTTTTTAAATAAATTTTAAGACCTTTGTGGTGAACAGAACCCTTCACCTGAGCTGGTAGGTTTTTTGTGTATTCCACAGGGTGCTAACTTGCCTTAGGTTATGATCCTGTCCACACTTACCTGGGAGTATGCCCCATTGAATGAAATGAGAATAAAAAACTTATGTTTTATTTTCACTTTACTGCAGCTTCAGGAAACTCTAAATTATATTACAACAGAGACTCCAGAATCCCACTGACCACAAGTGTTTGCTTCACTAGTGGGCCTACCAGGAGTTTTGAGGGGAATTATTTAGATCAGGAAAACAGTTTAGTTAATATGTATCCTGTCATGCTTAAAAACGTTGACAAGTCTGGTTGCCATAGATAGCATTTTCCTTCAGTGCAACCCTTCCATCGAAAGCATGGAAGCTTTACCACCAAGTACTGTACAAAATACTATTGCATACCAAAATGCTTATGTCCATTTCTTTTGGGAGATAAAGGGAGGGAGCAAATTATTATTATTAAAAAGATTTATACACCACCTTTCCTCTTCTGGAACTCCCAGTGGATAAAAAATCTGTGGATACCAAATCAGTGGGAAAATAGCTTTAAAGACACACTTCAAAGCTTCTTGCTCTTCTATTGTCGCCACAGAATGCTTTGGTATATAACACTATATCGCATTCACCCACTACATGGGGTGAATGCAATCTAATGGCATGAAATTATAATTATTTAACAGCCCAAAAGTTGGAAATTGGGTTTTTATGCACCAGAATTAAAAAAAAATTGAATTTTTATATTGTGTATATAAAACAATAACACAATAAATAAAAACATAATAAGGGCAATACAGTTAAATTGGGGCAACTCTTGGACCAAATTACTGCTGCAGAGGCACAGGGGGCAGACAGACAACACATCGCACACATGCAAATGACTAAAGGGGTGGGATTTGTAAAGGATCCAGTAAGCATTATGGCATGGCTGTAAGCTTCAGAACTAATACATGTCGGATGAAGAACGTTTTTTCCATGACTTCTTCCCATCCAAGGAAGCCTAAACCCGAATATCTTCTGGAGATGAGATGCACTTTTCTGTCTGGATGTGCTTGTTGTCTCTGGCACAGCACACCTTTCTGGGAGTAAGCCCCCCATTGAACTCAATGGGGCTTACTTCTGAATAGACATGCACAGGCTTGTGCTCTTAGTGACTAATCTAAATGAACATATGCAAGCTGGAGCATAGTTACTATAGCAGTACATGGCTTGTGCTAGTACTAATGCTAGCTACTTTCATGGAGCTTAGGATAGCCTTGGGCAAGGCACTATCTGGCCTCATGCACGCAAACCAGCATTCCTGCGGCAATGTTCTCTGCTGAAGAAAGAGGTTGCTCTGAAAACTGAACAGTACAGTAGTTTGATTCTTCAGCAGTGTAAAGAGCTTCACTGAAAAAAGCAAGCAAAAATTTGGCTGTGTGTATGATTTCCCCCTGCATATACTTATTTGGATCCAGGCCATATTGTGTTGGCTTTGGTTTCTGCCATCTCCCTTGAATTGTCAGCATTAAGGTGGGCTAAAACTCGAGAAGAAAAAAAAATTGCATTGCTGTGATTGTTCTGCTTCCCCCCTCTTGACCAAAGTAAAAGAAAAAGAGAAAAGATTGGCTTAAGTAGCAGACTACCTATGCAGGCTATCTCTGGCACTCCAGTTTAGGACCGAAAGAAGCTTCCTGTGGCTCAAAAGAGTGATGTTATTGCACGCAGCTCAAAGAGGAAGTTGAATTAGAACAGACACCAGGCAGTCTCCTGTTACAACTGTCTGCATTCCTATTGATCTGAGGGTTTCGTCTGCAATATGGCTTTATCATCCAGTGGCATCATGATTGCCATCTATTCTCTCTCATCCTCCTAACCTGGAAAGTACTTAGAGGGTTGTTATCAAAAGATTTATGGCCTAAAAAAAGAACAACATGCTTCAGAAGAAACAGTCCCCTCAGTACCTTTGAAGAAAGTTTCTTGTCACTTTTCCTATTTAATTAACACACACACACACACACACACACACACACACACACACACACACACACACACACACACAGAGTCTCCCTACATAAATGATGTTTTCTTTCCATGCTGAGCATTACAGAAACATTTCTGACAGAGGATTATAATGAACCTCTTATCAAGACCCTGCCAACTCAAGACAGACAGATAGTGTGTATGTATGTGTACAGATTCTGGCCTTGTTAACATCAGAACCAAAAGGAGGACTGGCATGGGGGAAGATTTATTGCAGGGAATTATCTCCCCCTTCTATAAAACACCTCCTTATGTGGATTCTTCATTTTCTGATTGTTTTGTAAATGAGAAAGGCTGGCTCCATTGGGCGAAGTTGGTGAAAGGATAACCTCAAGATCTCTACGGGGTTTTCTATGTATTATTTCACACACCCTTTAGATTGTCATGCTGCAGCAATGAACGATGTAATTTTAACAGTGTGATCCTTTGTGAATATAAACTGTTGGCGGGTGCAGCAACAATATTACTGATTCTTAAGGCGGTGTTTATTTTTAACAGTGGAAATGGGTCTTCACTTGATGTTTGCAATGCTGTAACCATATTGATCCAGGCTCTAGAGCAGACAAAGCAAGACATATCTCAAATGTTTGGTGTAGAGAGAAATGTCAAAAAGAGGGAATGCATTTGTGACTTTGTCAAAGGGTGGGTGGGGGGTATAATCACAGGTTTGTAGCCAGAACAGGAATCCAGTGAAAGTTTAAAAGGACGGGGATGTGGTCAGGGCTGGCTGAAGCTATTAGGCTGCCTGACACTGCACATAACTGCACCAACCACCACCCCAGCCATCTCTGCCACCCCCTTACAGTGGCGTTGCTAGGGGGGTGTGGGCCGCACTGGGGGCGTGATGTGCACTGGGGGGGTGACATGCTAAAATTGCGATGGTTAGGAGTAACCCCATCATATTATATACCATTAGATGCGGAATTTCGAGCGGAATGCAATGCAGAAACCCTGAGTGAAATATATCCTTTCTATCAAAAGTTGTGGCCAAAAACCTGGAGAACAAAAAATGCATGGATCCCTATGGAAAGTGAAAGTGAGCCATATTGCACGTTTACTCATGAGAAGCCAAACTTGCTTTAGTCCATCGGAAAGGGCAGGCTGAGAGGAATCCAACAACACCAGTATGGTCCTGATCCAATGAATGCAGCCCCCAAAAATACCTGAGAAGGAAGTCCCTCCCTCCAAGCAGATGAATGTATTGAGCCCTATGGAAAGCGAAACTAAGCCTCAGGATCGAGTTTACTCATGAGTAAGCAAACGTGCCTTGGCTGGTGTGCAAGATCAGGTGAAGGAGAGTGCAAGGCTACCAGAACGGTCCTGATCCTATGCAACTGGAGCTAAACAAGTGCTCCAGAAGGCAGCCTCCCGCCCCCGCCCCCACTAAAAAGGATCAAAACAGGCTTCAGCTGATAAGGTGAACCTTTTTAAGTCTTGCAAAGCCAGGTGGATCCTGACAGTGATCTGGTTTAAACAGAAGTTCTTAAATTGAACTGGGCACTGGGTAGGGCTGAAAACCTTACTGGTTTTGGAGGGGGGGTGTTATTGCAGGCAGGCTACAGAGGAGATTCACTTGGTGGAACAGGGCTGTTTTCTGCTTATTTAATTATTTGTTTTACTTTAATTATTTATACTTATTTATTTTAATTTGCCTGATGATGTCACTATCACCATGACATCATTTCTGGTGGGTCTTGGACAGATTGTCATTCTAAAAAGTGGATCTCAGTGCTAAAAGTTTGAGAACTGCTGCAATAAGGTGTCAGAAAGTTGATACCGGGGTGTGTGTGTGTGACACCACTAGTGACCAAAATAACTAAAATCATAATTTGGAGGAATAACACCATCATGTTATATATCAATCAATGCATAATTTCATGCAGAATGTGTTCTATCTTTGTTCTATCAAATGGTACAGCCAAAAAACCAGAGGGGGCGGAGTGATGGTACATCACCACACCCACCACCTGGGCTGTTGCCCCACCCACTGCATGGGGGGTGACATGCTGGCATCCCGCACCGGGTGACGCGAACCTTAGTGATGCCACTGCCCCCTTATATTGTTCCCAGCATGCTCTGCATTTCCACTCTTGTTTAAAGAGCCTGTGTGGTGGAAAGAAGTGTCTCACTCCTTCTGCATGGCTTCCTGGCAATGCAGGGTGTACTGGGAATTTCCTGCCTGGAATAAAGAGCCATGTGGAGGTAGTGGCTGATAAGCAGCTGTCCACTGCGGCAGAGTACGGAGGTGGCTGGTGTCTGCTTGCTGCTCCTCCACTTGGGTGCTAATCTGCCTCCCAATGCAAATGGATTAATTTGCATTATGGCTAAACTAGCCCAGGATATAGTAAGACCTCTGACAACACTGGGAATCCATTCCTGGGAAGCCACGAGCTGCATGAAACAGCAGTAAAGAATATGCCAGTGGAGGAAATGGATACCGATTGGCCCTACTCCAGAATTTACTGGCCCTACTCTGGAATGTACTGAACTGGTTACAGTAGCTGTCAATCAACCCAGGATGAAGAGCACTATAACAAAAGCTGTTTGTTGTAGCCTCTCACCAAAGGAGGGCTTTCTGAAACCCGCAGAGGAAGCACATGTCCACCCACTGCCTCTGCAGACTTCAGAATGGCAGTTTCGACCAAAAAAAAGTGACTTCCGGTTTCCCAACAGAAACCAGAAATCACATTTTTTTGCTGAAATGGCTATTCTGAAACCCACAGAGGCAGCAGGCAGACATGTGCTGCCTCCAATGGAGGACTTAAGGGGCCAAATATTGCGGATTTACTTAATAATAATAATAATAATAATACAGGTATTTATATACCGCCTTTCTTGGTCTTTATTCAAGACTTTATTCAAGGTGGTTTACATAGGCAGGCTATTTAAATCCCTGTAGGGATTTTTACAATTGAAAGACGCTCCCACGCTCCCATTCCTCCCACGCTCAGAGCAGATGGAATAACTCGGCTCAGCTTGTCAGCTGCTTCAAGGTCGCACGGTGCCGGTGGCCTCGAACTGGTGACCTTGTGGATGTTATCTTCAGGCAAATAGAGACTCTACCCTCTAGACCAGACCTCCTGCCCCACTTATCCATGATTTTCTATATCCATGAGTGGTCCAAGAATGGATCCCCTGCGGATACCAAAGCCCCACCTGTACTAATATCCAAAGCATTTGCATACATGGTCTCAGTAATCCTCACATTAACCCTGTAAGAGAAGGTTAGTGTTATAATTTCCAACTTGCAAATTCCGTGAGCAAAGAGGCCACTTTGTGTACTTATAGGAAGCTGCTTTTTACTGAGAAAGACCATTGGTTCATCCGGTTCAGACCTGTCTACACTGACTGGCAGTGATTTTCCTGGGTTCAGACCTTTCTAGCCTTACGTAAAGATACTAAAGGTTGCACATTCAGCCTTTACTTTCAGCATTAGTCAAAGCCAAGGCAAATCAGTCTGAGGGTGAAGTATTCATCTATTGCAGGAGTGCCCAAACCCCAGCCCGGGGGCCACTTGCGGCCCTTGGGGACTCACAATCCGGCCAGCGGAGAGTCCTCAGTCTCCAGTGACCATCTGGCCCTCTGGAGACTTGCTGGAGCCCATGCTGGCCTGAAGCAACTGCTCTCAGTGTGAAGTTGACTGTTTGACCTCTTGCATGACCTGTGGGATGAGGGCTCCCTCCACTACTTGCTGTTTCATGTCTGTGATGCAGCAATGGCAGTGAAGGAAAGGCTAGCCTTGCTTTGTGCAAGGACGTTTATAGGCCTTGAGCTATTGCAAGACCTTCATTCATTTATACAAGAAATTTATTCTAATTTGAAATGTAAATTAATTCGGCCCCCAACACAGTGTCAGAGAGATGATGTGGCCCTCTTGCCAAAATGTTTGGACACCCCTGATCTATTGTGTTGTATTTTTGAAAGTTGGTAGGTGTGTCATTTCAAAGCCATTTCTGCCCACGTGTTTGCTTGTGTCAGTAGAATTAACCTGGACACACTATGTATGGGGGGCACCATCTCAATATCCACTGTTTACAGGACATTTTTGCCAATATGTGCACTAGTTGGTTCTACAAGCAGCCAAGGAAGAAGAGCTGTGATTTTTTTAACCCTTCCCTCAACTTCATAAAATTTGCTACTTTGAAAAGCTCATTCTAGCATAAATCTGACACCTAGTACTGAAGTTTCTGTTATTAGTTAAATCCATAAAACAGGCTATATTAGCACTGATGGACCAGAAGTAATGGCACACACACACACTGAGGGACCAATCCTATTCAATCTAATTCATCTTAGTGATGCTATCAGGGAAGTGCCATAAGAACAAAGTTTTCAGATGTCAAAGATTGCTTTTGCACAGTTAATTTAGAGGGGAGGGAATTAGATCTGTCTAACAATTTGCTACCATGTTCTCAAAAACTCTACTAGTACTAGTGGTACTAGTATTAGTACTAGTGGTTACCCACCAGTTTGTGTAGAAGTTCCCCCCATTCCTTTAAGGGGCGGGGGAAGGCAGGGAAGCAATCCCCAGAATTGCATCCCTAGGGGGGAGCAAGGGTGTGTGTATGTGTGTGCTTTCCACTAACTTTTAAGTAGGCAGGGCTGCAGCAGGCTGCAGGAGGTGCGGGGAGCCCGGTGCAGCCCTCCGTAACACTCCCCAAGGCTTGGAATGTTCAGTAAAAGTGGGTGCAAAGCACTTCTGTTTTGAAGTGCTTGGCGGCACGGAGCCGTGCAGCCGAGCTCAGGATTGGGCTCTCAGAATTTGGTTCCATAGGTGAACTCAAACTGGGAAAATTGGAAGCAGATTCAGAAGACTTAAAAAGTTTGTAACTGAGGTGAAATGAAATCAATAAGGCAACCTGTATTGTTTTGGGGATGTTTTATTGAGTGATGGGTGAATTACCACCAGCATTCCATCTCTAATTTGAAACAGATTAAGAGAATGGGACAATTTACTGTGCATCTGCCAGACTCTGAAATTAATACATTGGGAGGCCCTAATTGACCCTACTTTGGAGTCTGTTACCTTTGTGTGAACACCCAAACAGAAGTGAACAAATCAGACACTACCCTCCCACCCAGATTCAACCTTTCATTAGTGTTACTAATTGTTTAAATATGTGATATTCACAGCCTAGTGGTATATTCAGGTATACCACTAAATGTGAGGCAAAGAATGGTTAATAGCCCCATAACTGTCCTGGCGATTGGTCTTAACAGCTTACATCAGAGTCCTGCCCTGACCATCTTTTTGAACCACCAACTGTTTATAGACTTCAGCAAGCTGTATCAGGTTTGGGAGAGGGCTCCTCGGGGGAAATGGAAAGAATAAGAAATTCTTTTTCATTACTAGCTGTTGGCTGGCAGATTTTTAAGTTTTACAACCCCAGCTGCTGAAAAAGGAGTATTAAATCATTTCTAGACATTCTTTATTTATGTATGCTGAAAACAGCTGAAGTGCAACAAAACCTAGCAGATTATTAAGGTATTGTTTTGCCTGCTGAGTTGTGGTGTTATATGAAATAACTGTGTGGGACAAAACTGAATTAGGAAACATTATCTTTCATAGAAGGGAGACATGTCTCGACCTTGAAATCTGCCAGGAATATCTGGGTAAACCTAGGTACATAGGTTCTTACTTTATTTGCGTTTGGTATGCCAAATTAATGATTTTATATGCTCAGGATGGTTTGCTTTAAAAACAATCCAAAGAATGCCAGCACGCTTGACAGAAAATAAATTTCTTTCATTACTACTGCTACACATTGATATCTTTTATTTCAGTGCCATAGATTATTTTCATTGCCATAAGTTACTCATGATGTTTTTCATATGCAGTGACTCGATAGGATGACACTGGTGATTTAGAAAATAAAATAAAAGATACATATTTGTGATTATTGCTAGTGTCATGCAAGTTATCACCTGACACTCCGCAAGCAGACTGGGGAAACATCTGTTACACATATTTGAAGAAAAAGCTGAGCCACACATAGGGCCAAACTTTGCTTCCTGTTAATTATATCTTTGGAAGTGATAGGCTTCCTTTCTGTTTGGTAAATAGGAGCCATGGGATTGGAGAGGACAAGATTGGAACTGCAGTATGAGGGAGGTGCTTTAACCCCTTGTCCCTGCCATAGTCGTGAGTCAGGTCGGGCTGCTCATTTGTCCTAGGAGTAAAGCTCCCATTAGCTTTTTGAAGTTTGCAGACACTTTAGAAAAATGGCTTTTGAGCCACTTTGGCTCAGTGCTAATTAAAGTTCTGGTTGCTCATGTGATATACAATGAACATTTATGCTACACAGTGATGGGAGCTTAGCAAGAAAGATGCCTGTAGGTTATATATACTGCTCTGGGCCAGGGTATCTTAGAGATCGCCTACTTAACGTACAATCCGTCTCATCCTCTTAGGTCATCAGAGAAGGCCTTTTTACAAGGCCGCCACCTAGGGAGGTACGTGGGGCGGTGGCAAGAAATAGGGCCTTCTCAGTAGTGGCACCAACGCTATGGAATTCCCTTCCCCTTGACTTAAGAATGACTCCCTCTCTTGAGACTTTTCGGCGAGGGCTGAAGACCTTTCTGTTTAAACAAGCCTTCTGGGTTCTCGGCCTTTTAAACATCTTTTCAACATCTTTTAATATTTTTTACAGGCCTGATTCTTTTATGATTTGCTGCTCTATGCTCTTTTTACCTGACTGCTTTTTATCTGACTGCTGTTTTTATGATATGTGTTAATATGCTTTTATCTGTTTTAAATTATGTTTTTAATCTGTTTTAACCTGTTGTAAGCCGCCTTGAGTCCCTTCGAGGAGAAAGGCGGGGTAAAAATAAGGTTATTATTATTATTTTATTTGCCTCTGTGTGTTTTATGACCTCCTTTAGAGATGACAGTGTGACATGGTAGTAGAGAGAGTGCTGCACTGTAGAGCCTGGCTTCCTATTTCTGCTCAGGCACAGTGCTTGGAAACCAGTCACAATTGCGCCAGCCAACCTATTTCCAAGGTTGCTATGAGGCTAAAATGGGAAAACCCCATGAGCTACTTAGAGGAAGGCTGGGATACAAATGTAATATAAACAATAACAAATGGGTCCAAAATGTCAAAGCTTAGTTTCAGAATAGGGTTTAACATTCAGCCCTATGTTGGCTTATATATTACTGTGGTAGGATTTCACCTCTCGGCAAATCATATACACTTCAGTTGCTAAATGGACACTGCCAAGTCTGGTAGGCCTAAAATTAGATCTGCCAGCTGTGTTTTGGTTTGCAGGCACAAGCATGTCTACAATATCTTGGAAAGACTCTGCTGTTGGAATTTACAAAAAAAAAAACACAACCTGTACTTTGTGCTGTGCAGAGAGAATGCATGATTTTCTTTTTCCAGAGTTGCTTCTTAGCTCAACCCTCTACAACCAGTGATTTTCAAGCTTTTTCGTCTCATGGCACACTGACAAGGTACTAAAATTGACACGGCACACCATGCTGTTGGTGGGATGCTCACATTCCCCATTGGCCTTACTAATAAAAGATCCTTCCTCAAACTCCTGCAGCACACCCGCAGACCATTTGCGGCACACCAGTGTGCCACAGCACAGTGGTTGAAAATGGCTGCTCTACAACAGTGGTTCCCAAACTTTTTAGGGTGAGGAGCACTTTCTAAAAATGAGATCTAAAAAGAATTTATTTATTTATTTATTTATTTATTACAAGAAAAAAGACCCTCAAACATATATCTTGCTATATTTACACATGCTTGCAAACTGCAGGAGTTGAACTCTTTGCAGGGTAATTAGCAGCTACTATATCTGATTTTTGAATAGCCTCAGGCAATTGGCTCAGACTTGAGGCAATTAGTTATCTGATCTTTCCATCATCTTTCGGGAGCCCATAAAAATCAGGTCGCAACCCACCACTGGGTCCTGACCCAGTTTGGGATCCACTGCTCTACAAGTGATTTTTGCCTTTGTTTCTTTTGCCATCACCACCATCATCAATAACATTTTAATTTACCTAACTTCAAGGAAATGAATTCCATTTCATTTATGCTGAAAGCAGGGCATTAATTTTGCCTAATATTTTATAAGGTTACCCTTGTCATTAAACTCCCAAAATCCGTCAGCCTGCAAAAAGACTTTTAAAAAACCCTTTTTTTGTTTCGCTGTGTCCCTGAAGTCAGAGGCAGTGTCATCAGCACATGATTTCCAGTGGGGCTTTATTCTTTTAAGAAACATTTTGTACCATGCCTCTATGTCGAGCAATGGTTTTATTTATTCTTTAAAAATTACATCCCACTTTCTCTCCCCTGGTTAGGGAGGTGTTCCAAGCAGCTAACAACATAATTTAAAAACATAGCAAAATCAAAAATATGAGAACAAAACGGCAGTATCATAGTACCAGCAGGGGAAAACAACAAGCAACAAGAAAAATTAAGAGGGAAAGGCGAAGGGAAAGAAAAAGAGTTTCAGTCATTGCTGAAACTGCAGTGGTGATGGAAGTTTGACAGTTTGGGGCACCAAACTCTCTGAGAAGACCCTTTCACATGTTACTGCCAGCTGTATCTCTGTGAGTGAAGGAACACTAAACACCTATGATCTTTAAGGAGTGGGCAGTTTCATGAGGGGAAGTGTCCTTCAGACACTCTGACCCCAAGCTGCTTAGGACTTTAAAAGTTAAAATCAGCACCTTGAATTGCATTTGAAAAGATACCAGCAACTAGTGCAATGAAATAGCACAGATGTCATGTGTTCTTTATGCTTCATGCCAATCAGCAACTGTACAGCATTCTGCACAAGCTGAGGTTTTTGAATGGTCTTCAAGGTCAGCCCTGTGTAGAGGGCATTGCAGTAGTCCGACTGAGATGTAACGAATGCATAGACAATCATGGTTAGGTCCACTTGACCTAAGAGAGGACACAGCTGGCACACCAACCTAAACTGGAGGAAAGCATCTTGGGCCACAGCCAAACCCGACCAAGGCCGTGGTCAATGGCCAGGAGTACTCCCAAACTGTGAATTTGCTATTTCAGGGGAGTGCAACCCTTTACAGAACACGCCAACAATTTATCACCTGGATAACAGATTTTCTTACCAAGACCTCTGTCTTATCCAGATTTAATGTTCTGTCTTATCTTGGCCATTATCGTTGCAATTATCAACTCAAAATGATGATTCAGAACATCCACATTCTCCCTATTACCAGATGAATATAGAGCTGAGTGTCACACACACATTGACGTCACCCAACTCCATACCCCCAATGACCTTTCCCAACAGTTTCATGTCGGTGTTGAACAGCATGGCGTAGCTAACGATCCTGCTGCCCAGTGCAGAGCTCAAGATGATGCCCTGGAAGTGACGTCACTCCCGGGTTTTTATTTCATACCCACTATTTAAAAATTGCCAAATAAATCTGCCACATCCCCCAAGCTGCTTGCTGCCTCCCCCCCCCAGCACCAGCCCTCTCCTACTCACCCCCAAGCTGCAGACACTTCTCTAAATGAAGCAATCCATCACCTTTGGCACCCGCCCCACCAGACAGGCACGTTGGATACGGGGGCAATGGGTACATTGAGGCCAGCCCTGCACCCATGTGAGGGTAGGTCAGGGCATGCCCCCCCAGCAGGGGCTGTTTTGTTTGGTGGGCAGAACTCGGTCCTCCAGCTGCCTCGAAGAGGCCGTAGAGAAGCCCTCCTGCTCGCTGCCAGTGGCTGAGTGGGAAGGAGAACTCAGGGCAGTGCCTGACTGTCTGCGGCTGCCATCCTATCCACCCTTACTTGGAAGTAAGCCCCATTGACTATAATGGAACTTACTTCTGAGTAGAGGTGCCTAGGGTTGGCTCTGAGTGAAACCTCACTCGCAGAGGCTGTGGGGAGGAGGACTTGGAACAGGCAGGCGGCTGGAAGTCGTGCCTGACTGAGGCTGCAATCCACTCCACACTTTCCTGGGAAAGTGTCCAATGGGGCTTACTTCTGAGTAGACATGCCTAGGCTTGGGCTCCGAGGGAGCCATGCTCTCCACACTTTCCTGGGACTATCATGGGGCTTACTTCTGAGTAGATGTGCCTAGGCTTGGCAGTGAGTGAAAGGCACACAGCGGCTGGAAGGAGGAGGACTGGGGCAGGCAGGCAGGAGGGATCTGTGCCTGACTGATTAAGGCTCCCATCCTCCCCACACTTTCCTGGGAGTAAGCCCCATTGACTATCATGGGGCTTACTTCTGAGTAGACAGGCATAGGTTTAGCTCTGAGTAAGTGAGTGAAAGAAAGGCTTGCTTGCTCACAGCGGCCGGGGGAGGAGGAAGCTGTGCCTGACTGAGGCTCCCATCCTCTCCACATTTTCCTGGGAGCAAGTCCCATTGGACACAATGGGACTTACTTCCGAGTAGACATCCATACAATTGTGCTCTGAGGCTGTGTGGGATGCGGTGGCGGCAACGCACCTCCTCCTCCTTCCCTCCAGCTGCTGCCCCTGATGGGAAGCAGAGGTGCTTGGTAATCCCACTGGGGAAGCTCCCTTGCCCCAGCGCCCACAGATAGTTGTTGGTTCTCGGCAGGGGGGGCTGCAGAGCTGCGCCGCAGCAAGGCACCCCCCCACGAAAGTCTCCCACAGCCCCCTCCAGGTCTCAGGCACAACGGAGCAGAGCTGCGTCTGCTATCGCAGGCTCAACCCCCTTCCGGGCTTCGCCAAGGACAGGGTGCACGTCTCCTCCTCTCCTTTTCACACGCTCAGAAGGCAACGGGCTGTGAGGGAGAGGGGAAGCCCCACCTGAGCTGCCTTTGCTCATGAGCACGCAACTTGTATTCGGCTGCTGGCCAATGTGCCTGGCGGGGCTGCAGCAGCCCAAAGTAACTCATGTGCACCCCTATGTTGCCCCTCCAGCAGCCGTAGCCCCTTACATTTGCTACCCCCTGCACCCCCTAGCTACGCTACTGGCATGGACGACAGAATCGAACCCTGAAGGACCCAATGTGAATGGCCAAAGGGTCTAGCAGGAGTCTCTCAGCACCATTTTCTGGAATCTGCCCTCCAGGAAGGACTTCAGTACCCTTGAGGCCTATCAGAACAGTACCCCTGAGGCCTATCCTGGCACAGCAATCTAGAAGGATACCATAGTCAATAAAATCAAATGCTGCCCAGAGGGCCAACTCAACTAACAAGAACACATTTCCCCTAGCATAGGTGAGAGTGCTACTGCATCTACCAGCCCAGCAGAAATCAGGTGGCACAAGGAGTCAATAGAGAACCACCTCGACAGATAAAGCTGCTCACTTTGGCCTGGCTCCACAATCTCAGTTGCTTATAGATTCCTTGCTTGACTCTAGGTCAACTACCTAATATATTGGTAATATCTAGAGAGCCATAGACTCCTCTCCTGTTGACTCGATTAGGAATAGTGTTGGCATCACCAGATAATGCCCCCCAAAAGGTGTTTAATGGGCCTAGAATAGGTTATAAGTTTTGGTGCATGTGTGTTGGTGCTGCTACATGTACGTGCACCTTATTATATTGTACCATGGAAATGGTGATTTTTCTCCACAAGCAACGGTGGATGACAGCTTGAAAATTCAACTACACCCCCTCTCAAAACAAGCTTATCCAGGAACAAGAGTAGGTTTCAGATCTGGATAAAGGTCAGCAACCATATAAGAGTTGCAAAAAAACAACAACCCAAAAGTGAGAGAATTCACCTAAGCAGAGATGATACCAAACAAAAGGCTCTTTGGTTGGTTGATTTGGTCACACCATACACTACAATTAATTTAAGTCTTAGCATAGCAGCTGGTTTTGTAGTTCATGGAGTTTCACATTAATCAATGGGAATTTCAGCAAAAGTAAGGGCTTTAACATTAAGTTTGTGCATGCACCTGCAATGCAGCTGCCTTTGTAGTTGATGAAATGTTACAGTAGTCGACAAAAGTGTTTCTTTTCTCTTCTCCCCTCCTGAAACTCACACACCTTCTCGTGAAGCCTGAATTTGCCTACAAGGCTTCTGCCCAGATCGATATATCCCTGAGCACATATATGTATCCCTATCCCTTCTGTCAACAGCCTCTCTGCCCCATTTCTCTCCTCAGACTTGCACCAGCTAAAAGAGCTGGCCCAGGTCCGAGGAAAGCCATTGCAGAGCGGGAGGCTTACAGAGAGGGAAGGGGACTTAAATCTCCCTCTGAAGCCTCCTCATCCACACCCCTCCGCTGGATACAGCATGCTCCATTTCAGCACAGCTGCTCTAGTGCGGAGAGGGGAAATAGGATTGGGTCCTTAGAAACTGAAGTGAGAGTAACAGACTCCAAAGACTTTCTACTACAAATCTTGAACGAGCGTGATGAGCCTTGTGAAGAACCTTGAATAAATGACTGAGAGCTGCTTGAAGGGTTTGAGTCCCTAAGTAGAGGAGGAACCCAGGAAAAAGTGTCTGCATTGTAGGTGGGCAGAAGTCAGGCTAGTTGCGACTACTGTTGGTACACTCCTTTTGTAGCAAAGGGTATATAGATTGCTAAAATCCTGTCTCTAAGAAGTGACGTTTTAGTGTCCTAAATGCGAGAATCTGCAAGGAAGAATTGAGGCCTATTCTATGTCTGTCTTTAAGGACTAATTATTAAGAATATCTATCCTGAGGGAAACTCTGAAAAGATTATGAGTCTTGGTTGCTGGGTTGCAAATAGATGATCAAATCTTAGTTCATGGGCATGCTGTCCCTTGCCAAAGTCAGTGTTTGCTGTATAAATTCCGGACCGGAGAGACTAACTACATTTTAATGTATTTATTTTTCTTTGGCAAAGACCAATTTGAGGGTGGCGTTTCACCTATAAATATTCAGTAACCACATAACGAAGTCTTCACTAAGGTGTGGGCCATGGTTTTAGATTTTAGAAAAGCAGTTATCCACCTATAAGGCAACCAACATGGTGGCCATCTTGTTGGGCCTTAGAAGTGGATTGCACGTGACATCCAATCCATGACTCTTCTGCCTGCTTTTGCTGAATGCCAACTGTGGCCATGTAATGCATTCTAGATACATAAACAGGTATCATGTGCAGCTGTGGAGTTTCAGAGCGGGTTTGTAGGAAGATGATGTTTCTAGGAAAATGTGACCACACACTTTTTTTGCTCTGTCTCCTGTGTGTTGCCTAGTTTGCAACTGTGTGTCTTTGCTTTCTCTTATTTACTTGCTTGCTTACATCCCCTCTCTGTAGGCTGGAGCCATGTTGTCAGCTTCCAGCGTTTACCAGCTTAACCAAGTATCTTGTAAGGAAATCATTTCTAATAAAGTTGGTATGGTGAGGTTTATCATTTTATAAGTGCAGGTCAGGATTTAGTTCACCATGTTAAACTCTCCTTGCTGCATGTGATTTTTCAAGCTTTGTCAAGAACAAAAAGTTCCAAGGATGCGCGGAGCATAGCTGCTTGGTTACCATGGCGACATTGCTAGTTAGGCTATGGAAATTCTGAAAAGGCCAGAGGATGACTGACAATACAAGGCCTTAGCGGCTGATCTGAGGAACCAGACTGAATTAATGAGATTTTTCACAGAGAGTTATTAGCGAGACTAGCACGTATGGCACTTAGGCCTGCTTTCGTTTTCTCAGCTGCAGTCTTGGAAAGCAGGCTTGGAAAGATTTAATTGCTGTTTTTAAGCCCTTTAAGATTATTTTAACCTATAACATTTAAAGGATGCAATGAAAAGCAGTTTTGTTTGTTTTTAAAAATAAATAAAATTCTGTTACTATTACTGCTGCCCGGTTTTTGGTTTTTTTTTTCTTCTCTCTTTTTTTTGGGTGGGGGGGGGAGTGACAGTTGCTCTTTATCTATACAGAGATTGGAAATTCACTAGTACTTATTATATTGAGCAGTTAATTCCCACATGCTGAGAACACATTACTGTTCAAAGTAGGTTATCTAGAGTTCCATTTAGAATCAAATGAGAGATACCATGTCAGTGGCTTTAGATTTCCTAAGGCTGTATTAATTTATTACTGACTGCTAATGCAAACTGTTAATTCTGGCCTGAAATCCTTGGCTCATGTATCTATGAGATGCTACTATTTGTTTTCTCATGGCTTTTTTAAATTTCACCACATATTAATTTATGACACTTCCCATATGTTAGTTCTTATTTCTTTTTCAGTCAGAGGACCCCAGCTGAAAAAAAAGAGGAAAAACACCATCCCAATTTTGATGAGTCCACTCTAGAGTATTATTTTTTTAAAAAAATTTTAAATAGAGCAAGCCTATGCATGCCTGCTCAGAGGTAAGCTCCGTTGATCTAAATGAGACTTGCTCCCAGCTAAATGTATATAAGATTTAACCCACAAAAGTTATAATTCATTTGTCTGTGGTCAAGCTAGTTTTTAAACCAGTTCTGGAAGGATCTGCTGTCCAGCAATGGATGATAAACACATGGGGCTGTGCTATCAGGGAAAAACTATTATCCACCACTAGAAACTTCCATGGAAATGGGAAAACCTTCTGACTTCCTTGCCACCAGGATTCTGCTTCTGAACTAAGTAAAAGCTAAAGGGGAAACGATTAGCAAAACTTCTAAATATAGAATGAAATGCTAAATATTGAAATGCATATGAAGCTGTCTTATATAGAATCAAACCTTTGGTTCATCTGGCCTAACCTGCATCAGAGAGCAGTACTTCTCCAAAGACTCATGCCAGCCCAGCTGTTTGAGATCTTGAACTAGACATCTTGGGGAACTGAATCTAGGATCTTGTGTGTGTACATTGTGCTCGACCATCAAATAATGGCCGCTCCCCTAAAGGCTACACTGCTGAAAATGAATGATAAAAAAATATAAATGTTTTAGTTAGTACTTTAAGGACATTATTCATTTTCACATCTTTTTTCCTTTCTCTTTGTCTCACTCTCTCACTTCTTGTTTACCATCACACACCCATCCTGTGAGCTAAGACAGGATGGGGGGGCAGGGACAGGTAGTAACTAGGGAGCTCACCCAGTTAGCATCATGGCTCCCTATCAGTTGGACATTCTATTAGCTGGAAGCTGGGGGGGGGTGTGTGTGTGTGTGTGTTATTATTTATTTATTTGAAATAATTTTATCCTGCTTTATCCAAAACTCAAAGTGGCATACCACATAATAGAAGCATAATTTAGAATATCTAAAAGCAAAATATATAAAATACAATACAAATAGGCAGGTAGCATTAAAACTGACTAGCATTAAATCTGAATACCATAGGAACAGATTAAAACTCCTAAGAGCAGCAGGATAAAAAGCATAAAAGCAGCATTAAGTAAAACAGAGCCTATAAACAATGACTTAGAAAGGGCTAACCAGAGGGATCATCCTGGTTTGTGAGTTATAAGCTTGTTCGTCTCTTGCAGGTTGTGCCTTTGTTGTAAGATAGGAAGGGTAAAGTTAGGAAAATACAAACTTAAAGAAATATCAACCAAACTACATTTAAAAATTGTTGACAGTGGTAGATCCTTGACTGATTGGGGTGAAATGTCCTTTTCATATTGCTTCATTAATTAATATATTTCAAAAATTGTCTGTGACTATACTACTATTTTTACGCACCCAGAGTCCAAATAGCTTTGGATGCTGTGATGTGATGTGTTAGAATGCTGAGAGAGAGGTTTGCTTTCAGCATACAACTCAACTCCATATCTGCTGAATATATATGTATATATAAACTAGCATCCATATGTTTCTGAGAGATGTGAAACCATAACATGGCTTCTGAGTAATCCACAACAAAAGCACATGCAGGCAGCATTCCTCAGATTCCTGTACAGTAGGCTAATCCACTTAATCTCACTGTTAGCTTCTCCCACTGGAATTTCACAGTCACTTTTGATTTGGTAGTTTGTAAAATTTCTGATGTGTATATGTGTGTGTGTTGCTCTGTTATCTTTGTTTTCTAGTTCCCCTCCACCCAGCCAATTTTGTCAAAAGGGATTTTTATTCAAGCTCATACACATGTTTTAAACACAAGCTTGTTGGGTTTTTAAAAAATATTCTATATTCTGCCAGCTTTTCTAATGAATTCTCTTGCCATATGGCTGTATTTCGGTTCCCAGAAATAATGTGTTCTTAAAAAAAAAAAGTCAGTTCCCAATATCTCTAAAAAAAGGAAGACTACCCTGATCAAAATATTTGGAGGTAATTTTCTTTTTCTTCTGTGTTAGCGAATGATAAATATGAGAGAAAAATTATATGGGTAATGGGACAATTGTTTTAATAAATTAAAATGATATGCGGAGCTCTAACTGCAGTGCAAAGGATATAAATGAGTCAGAAGCGCATAGATTAATGAGAACATTTGGACCCTGAATATATTCAACAGGTAAACTTATAGATTTGTGAGGCTCTTGGATTTCTGATTTACTTAAAAAAAATGTTATTCATTTTTGTCATGCTGCTACCTATATACAAAGCCCCATCCTGTTTGACTTGAAACCACAACACTCCTGTGAGGGACCGTGTTGTTAAGTTAAAGGATATCAGCTTGTCCCAGGCTTCTTAGCATGACAGATACATGAACCCAGAATTTTCACACCAAAATGCTTCACTTCTGTTCATTACACTGCACAGTCCTTTCCATTATATGTTACAACTTATATCAGCTTGGCTGTCATCACTCCACTCCCCCTGCCCCCCCAAAATCTGGGAATTGTTGTTTGTTGAGTGAGGTGTTCAAAATGCATTTGGGGTTAACATATCAAATGTCATGCATGGATATATTAACAGGTTTCTGTAGTATTAGTGCCCCAGAAGCAGAGAGTAGAATCTGGGTTGGTGGTGGCTGTAAAATAGGAAAAAAAAATATTGTCATACCTTAAGCCAGCCTACTCAATCCTACTACAGTTTGCAAGGGAAAATTAAAACTTCTAGGTCATCAACAGACTTTTAGCTTCCTGACCCCAAATTTCCTTATCAGTTGCATCTTGAACATGAAAGCCAGCCCAGCCTGCTGAGCCCTTCCAAACAAAACATGTCGATCCATCCTATCTATCTCTGTCAAAGCTGATCACTCTTTACCTTTCAAGCTCAAGCATAAACAATTTCCTGCCTGTAAGGAGGAAAATACATGCATGTAGTATACACCCTGCAATGCCATTTTTTTGTTTAAAAAAATTCCATTTACAGTTGGGCATTGATTGTACCCAAACTTAAAATGTAATATATGCACATTTAATATACCCAAACTTAATGTAATGTATGCACAGCTAGCGCTCAGGTAGTCATAGGCACCCATATATTCAGGTGCCCATTTGTCCTTCATTTGTGCCTGATCTTGCAGATGAAACATGTACATATACCTGTACATGCACACACGCACATGCACAAATGCATGCATACACACACACACACACACAGAGAGAGAGAGAGAGAGAGAGAGAGAGAGAGAGAGAGAGAGAGAGAGAGAGAGAGCTGTCTACTTATTGCCTTGTGGCACACCAAGTTCATTAATATGTATTCCGTATTGACTCACTGGTACACAAAACACAGTGATACCTGCTGCTGCTTTACCCACTGATGGTGCTGCCCAGTTGAAAATCTTAAAGAATGCTTTTCTGTAATCCTGTGTTTCTACACGTATTCATGGTGTAGACCCACAAATACTCAAAGCCAGAGAGTTGTAGCTGAAAGTTATGTCCTTCCATTTCACTTTTCATTGCATGTTGTGGAATTGGATCTCATGAGATGGCAGTACTCATTCGGCTTTTAATTCTAAAAAAATCCTCTGAGATGCTTTGAAAAGTTTACGCCCATATTTATATGTGAAAAGTGGTGAAACATTAACCTGTCACCCATCTACACACATAACCACATGGATACACAATTGCAGACCCCATAAAATAGCTTAAGGGTAACCATTGACAAACGTGCCAGCTGGTAAAAACTGACAATGAGGCCAAGATGGAGACACAGTCAATAAAGTAATCAACAAGCGACTGAAAACACAAGAAAATAAACCAACAAGCAGGCACAGCTGACAGATCAAAAAGTTGTGGGAATAGGCTTGGGTTAATAGGAAGCACCGAATGGTAAACGGAAGGGGCTTTCAGTGATATGATGAGATGTAAAGAAGTTGTGCTTTGAACCAGAACAGTTTTGGACACATTATTCAAAGACAAAAATCAGCCTCCTTGAAGAGTCACCAGTCCACTATATCACTTTTTACACTTGGACATGTACACCTAAAAATCTAACATGTGAAATAATGCTATAGATTCTCATTCCAGGTCATATAAGAGTCAGAGTTTGGAAGGATTTGTTATCAAATCTCGTTTAAAAATATAAACCAAACAAACCCCAAAGAAATTTTTGATCAGGTACTCATGCAAGGTTTTTGAAAAGTATAAGGTACACATCTTGCTGGATGTATGGAGGTGGGTAAATAAGAAATTAGGATTGGTTTAGAGCAAGTATGTACAAATGTTATTTGAAGCTGATCACATTCTGCAGCAGAAAGAACCACCACGGCCCTTGCATTGCAAGCACATCTGTGTGCTCCTGTATATTAGTAATATTGCAGCTGAAAATTATTCCAAGGAAAAAATTAGACTGACAAGAAGTAATGGAAAGTCAGCAGGAAGAATTAAGGTCATTGGGAAATATTTGCACTATGTGTTGATAAGGAGTTGATAAATTAAATGGCATTTGAACTTTGGTTTCAATAAGCAGAGGAGATAGACTACACTTACTCACAGAGCAACCCTAACCTGTGCTGGTACAGCCAGGCCACATAGCCTGCACTGTATCCAATGCAGGTTGGGAGGCTGCTGGCGGTCACCTCAGGGTAAGGGGATATTTTTCCCCTTACCCCATGTTGAACCAGCCTGCCCTATGGGGCTTTTTGGATTTGCAGCAGCTATTTATCTGCCACAAATTCAAGCAGCCCATGTAAGGATGCCCAAATTGGGGCTGGGATTTAGAATACAGTGTGCACTGCCACCGCAGATCCTCCCCCCTTCCAAGCCCAATCCTTCCCAATTTAACCCTGCCCAGATGCACCCACTCCTCACTCCATAACAACTTCCTGTTCTCTTCCATCCCCTGCGCTTCCTGGTGTAAGCCTACCTTGGTCAGACGGTGCAGGGACAGAATCTGGCATTGGTAGGTTAGCACATGTCCATGTACTGGTGCGGCCTGCTCCCGAGTCAGTACAGACATGCTTTACGGCAGATTTCCTGACAATGTTAATGGCTACCCTTGAGGCCTGGGAGGAAACTTGAAAACTACTCTAAAGTAAAGAGCCTATTCAAAGTTGTGATTGAAGTGTGGTGGTCTCCTGATTATAGCAATTTATTAGAAACCAGCATTTAAATTAAACCCAACTCATCCCGGGATTGTGAATCACATGAACCAGCAGAGAAGACAAAATGACCCACCTCAGTGACTCTAAATAACCCCAGTTTCAAATAGATACATTATGAAACAATATTTGCTGTTCCGTGTAAAGCGTAATTAAAATATAGCCAGTCAGAATTCACTGATGTACTGAGGAGCAAAAAAGGGAGAAATATAAAATGGAATATAAGAGCAGAATCCAGCCAATGTTAAGTATTTTAAAATCCCATTATTCTCAATGGAAAGTTAATTTTGTGCTTAACTCTCTCCCATTAAAATCAATGAGACTATTAAAATCGAAACTTATTTGGGTATAAGTCCCGTAAAACTCACTTGGACTTAAAAGTGAGTAAACATGCATGAAATTACACTATGTAGTGCTTGGATGGACTACTGTGAATGTTCATGTCCTTTCAGAAGTTGAATTCAGTGTAGAATAGTAATATACTTTATCAGTCCCCCAGCATTAGATTTTATTTTTCATATTAGACAGAATCAATTGTTTACAATGGGATATATAGGCCAATTTTAGTTTATTATGTAGGAAGTCACTAGGGTTTCCAGATGGCCAGACGAAAGTCCATATTTTACAACAGCAGTTTGTTCTTCACAAATCAGATAATGTTTTTCATGCCATAGGGATGAGCTGCAGTAATAGCTGCAGGTCAAGCTTTTTATTAAAGGCATGGTGCTATCAGGTGCTGTTAAAAATGTTCACAACTCTAGAAGCAATGGTAGGCTGGACCACTTGCCTTTTACCAGGGAACTGGACAGAGATTTTTCCAGATACAGCGCTCAATATCCATTATCACTCCTTTTAAATGACAGTACATTTTCATGGATAATTGATAACGCAAACATACAATCAATGCAAATTCTGATAATTTTTTTTTCATATTCAGCCCCCAATGACACTTTTTTCCCCATTTCCAAGGCAGGCATTTGTAATAGTTAAGAGTGTTCAAAGCAGAAGTGTCCATCATCTTTGCTCTTAAATCTCATGATGACTTGCATTTGCCAAAGATGAGACAAAAAAGGATTCTGCATATTAAAGGCTGTGTATACAGGAGTGCACCACTTAATGACTGGGATATGTTTTCCAATCTCCATTGTCATGCAATTAGGTCATTAAGTGAACATTCAGTCGAATCTAGTGCCTATGTTATGTAAACAGACACTCCCTGCCAGACATTAGCTGGCTGCACAGGCTACTGGAGATAGATTGCTTCTTCTTTGCATTAAGAGCCTCTCTGTTGTGTAAACAGACCCTCTGCTGCAGGCTATGGGAGACGAGATTGCCTCATTCAGAGCATCTTTATTGTGCTTTGGCCACTGTCATATATGTGGTCCGTTGTTAAGCAAATGGTTGTTAAGCGGCACACACCTGTGTAGCGTAATGTTACCAGTGACCACTCTGAGGCAGCTTTTGCTTCTTGGCCTCTACTGGCAGAGCAGAAGTGAAGCTATCTGATGTATGTCACATGACACTGGAATGAAATCTATCTACAATAACACAAGTGTGGAGTGGCTTTGCTCATGGTGTTCTGTGATTGTAGGGGATCTCTTCATCCTTGCCCTGGGGTCAGCTCCACTTCAAAAGGGTCATGGTGGGACATAGCTCCAGGTCCGAGTGGAGTAATTAGATTGGATTCAGGTAATGATGTTCCAAGATTGGCTTTACTGACAAAGAAATAAAGTTTGATCCTCTTAAAGGAAAACAAGGTGGTTCTCCAACTGTGATAGATTTCATCACTTGTACTCATAAATGGCCTTTGGACAACTTTTTATGTTGTGCCTATGTGGAGGCTTGCCTCCTCCCCCAGTGCTGAAATAGTAGTTCCTGTGTCTCTGCCGCTTCACAACACTCTCCTGTAAGGACACTGGATCTCTTTTACCATGCAGCAGACAAAACTGGTAGTCCTCTAGCAAACCATCATGTGAAACTCTGTCTGTCTTTAGCACAATGCTAGAAGAGATTTCAACAAGGTTTGGGAGAGATGCTGTAGAACAGATTGCATGTGTTCCAGCCAAAGCTAAGCATTTTTAAGTCATATTTATTTCAGTGGGAGGGTAATACATGTGCTTAAGACCACAAGCTATTTACATCTTTGAAGAAAATCTCATTGAAGTCAATGGGATGTACTTCCAAGTAAATATTCATAAGACCAGGCAGCTTATATCTCCCACTGAAATCAGTGGGGCTTGATTTGGATTGAGCTGTCACTTTGCCTGAAAAAGCTAAGCAAGATCAGTTGCTTAGATCAGGGATGGGCAAAATTTCAACCTTAAGGATCCTGGACCTTTAACAATTGTGCAGGAGAGAGAATTTGAGCAGGTGCAGCTTATCATCTGTGAGATGACAAGCTGCACCTGCAGAAATTCCTTCTTCTATCTACACAATTGTTACAGGATCCCTAAAGTTGAAAGTTTGCCCACCCCTGGTTTAGATGAGAGAGTGACAGCCCAATCCTATGCATGTCTACTCAGAAGTAAGTCCCATTAGAGTCAATGGGGCTTACTCTCAGGAAAGTGTAGATAGGATTGGGCTGTGAGATTGCTATCTGTGTAGGGGTGTGGAGAAGTCAGCTGGCAAAAAAAAAAAAATGGACATCCTTGAGAAGCCAGTATGAAGCTTGGTTTGCAGCTGCCTATATGAGTTTGAAAAGCACAAGAACTGGCAGCCAGGATGACGAGTGCACTATGAAGGAAGCACCTGGAGAAATGGAGGCTCTACCTATTAGATTGTCTCATGGAATAATGCTTGTAAAAATCTCATTTAAAAAATGGATCTTTGTTCAGTCTGCCTATTTAAACTACCTTGAGTCTTGAGAAAGGTGGGACTGTATATAAAAGTAGAATCATTGTCTGTGTGTGCAAAGTCGGCCACACAGGGACTGAGAAGCAGAAAACACAGCATGGTGTGAGAAGATATAAATTCTGTAATAACAGAGCCTTCCTTCTGGGCTTGGCCATCTATCATGTAAATATTTTAAAACCTGAGTTCATGTGCTGGCTGCCAGAACGATTTTCTGGCTGCTCTCCCAAACTGACGCAATGCTCTCTTCGTGACTGGGACGTTTATTACCCACAGAGAACGATGCTCAGTAATCAGACCCTGAAAAGTTGAAGAATATTTCCTTGCTGCTCTTCGGCTCTGCGCAGCCTATGACATCATTGAGGAAGGCCATTGATATGATGTGGGCATGCATGCAACCGTGTGTCTTCCCTCCCTCCATTCTCTTGCTTTTCTTTCCCCTTCCCTCTCCCCCTTCCTGCTAGCAGTTTGTCAAACTGTCTTGCCTTTATCTCATCTTACACACACTTTGCAAATAAGCACAGGATGATTGATGTACAGCTAACCTCTGTTTTTTTGTTTTTTGTTTAATTCTAAAAAATAAATAGATAAAGCAACCCTCCCAAACCTAGGCATTTTCTGGAGGTGTGGGGTGGGGGAACCCACCCATCCTTGCATGCAGTGTCTTAAAAAGTGTTATCTCAGCAAAGATAGCACAGGCCAGGGGTGAAGGGGAAGCTGAGCCATTTCAAGATAAACAAAAGACCTCCAAAGATTGCCTCTCCCCCACCACTCCCACCTCTTTAACCTGATTGTGGCACCCCAAAGGAATTCACAAAAGCCCCCTGATCCTCTCAGCCCTTTGTAAAAATGCACCTCCCTTTGGAAGACTCCGTCAGCAGAATCCTTGCCAGCTTAATAGTGTCCAAATGCTGCCGTAGTGGCTATTAGAGAAACCTGTTAAAAGTTTACTGCTTGCCTGAGCTGGTGATAATTGTAAATCAGCAGATGAACGTGAAGCATGTCATATTGAGTCATGTGGGAACAGACGAGAAAGGCTGAACTTTGTACGTTATTATTATTACTTTCCTTCAGTAAAGATTAAGGAGAGGCTCCTAATTTGTCATTTACAAGGCAGGCGAAGGGGGAGATAATGAAGGCCGAATTAGAAAGTTAGGCTTGGAATGTTAACTAATGTTGGCAACAAGTCTGAATGGTCAGCAGCAAAGGGAATTTCCCTCTCATCATGTTTTGGCGACATTGCAAAGTTAACAGTTTCTCCCTGAGTTTATCTGTTTAGCCTCTATTCATTAAATCCCTCTGATGCTGTATTAGTAATTTTGCTCCACCAAACTGGAAGGCATTTTAGCCTCTGTGTATCTTCCAGCATTTTTTTTTACATTCCTATTAATGTAGATAAATGGGACAATATTAATTATCACAGGCAGCCAAATTCTGAGCTGCCCGGCATGTGGGGCTGCAGCGGCGCTGAAAATGGTTGCCGCCACATCCTGCACGCTCTTTGTAGCTGCCACCAGCTCCTTGGAGAAGGGGACTTTTGTCCCCCCTGGTTAAAGTGAGTAGCCCCACAATGGGCTACTAACGCCAGTCAGTGCTGGACTAGCACTGGCAAAGCACCAGCACTGGCAGAGCACCAGCGCTAGGGCGACAGTACACACCGGTGGTGAGCTGGTGCACAAAACTTAGGATTGGGCCCTGAGTCTCCAATTCATATCTATTTAATAGGTACACTGCCCATTTTTCACAGTTCTTCATTTGCACAAATTTGTAATACCAGTGCCCACCCACTAAATTTTACTAGATTGATTTTATTGTAAATTTATTGTAAATTTTGTAGATTTATTTTATTGTGGGGGCAGGAGGTCTGGTCTAGAGGGTAGAGCCTCCGTCTGCCTGAAGATAACATCCACAAGGTCGCCAGTTCGAGGCCACCGGCACCGTGCGACCTTGAAGCAGCTGACAAGCTGAAGCCCAGCTATTCCATCTGCTCTGAGCGTGGGAGGATGGAGGCCAGAATGTGAAGCCAGATTGGAATGAAACACCTGAATGTAGTGGTTCTTGAAAGAAAGAACCTTCTTTGAAATTGTAAAAATCCCTATTTCATAAGGGATTTAAATAAAGCCTGCCTATGTAAACCGCCTTGAATAAAGTCTTGAATAAAGACCAAGAAAGGCGGTATATAAATACCTCTTATTATTATTATTGTTATTATTATTGTAGGTGAATAGCTATGATACTGATGTGAACAACTCTTCTACTTTGTAATTACTTTTTCAGTGCTGATGTTTAGTAGTTACATTTACATGTCACTGTGTGCAATGTGTGTTTTTAATGAAGCATGCCAGCAACTAGACTTCATGGAAATAGTATCTTTCTTTGTGCTGCTTTCTCTCCACTACATAGATGTATATCTCACCTTTCTCCAGAAGTCGGGCTAGCAACAAGCTGCTACTCTTATGTTAGTTTATACGTTATCATTAGGTCAATCAGGTTGAGCACTGGTAGGACTCTCAAGTGCCCCAGAGGGCCTATCCAGTCACCTGAGACACCCCAGGACCCTGGAACAGCAGCAAGTTCTCCTTTGCACTACCACTAAGGAGAATCTTTTTCATGTGCCATGCACTTTCTGACCAGATGCCAGAGGAGCTCACTGGTGAGCATGCACATGCATGTATAGGGGGCCTGAGGCTGAAATCTCAACGACTGAGCAATCAGTTAAGGCTACAATCCTATGCACACTTACCTGGGAATAAGTCCTATTGAACACAATGGGATTCACTTCTGTGCAGAAATGGGAAAGTTCAATAAAGTCAAGTATGCCCCGAGGGCATGCAGCATGTAAATGTGACCCTTAAGCAATCCTCGGGTAGGAAATGCAAGTCTGAAAGTGTAACATTGGTATTCCCATGCCAACTAAGGCATGCAGGTGCATCATGTGGTCTGCCAAAATTGCAGAACACACTGTTGTCTGTTATCTCTGGTGTTTTTATAAAAATCCTTTATGATGTACACAGAAGAAAAGGGGGGGGGGAGAGCGAGAGCGAGTGAGCAAGCAAGCAAGTGAGCACTGCATGGCCGCTTTTTCCCCTGACCCTACATTAGTATTCTCAGGCAACGTAGTAAGCATGAGCGTGTGTCTTGGCAGAGAAACACACATGTGCAAACCATTATGAACAGAGGAAGAATTCTGGAAAATAACAACGAATCCAACACTTCAGCCTCTATATGTGTGGCAGAAGCAGGACTCCCTCCTTGCCAAAGGTATGGGGTAAGGTGAGGGGCAAGCTCATGCTCTGAACTGCTACCACCTGTACTGAGAGCCAGTGGTGGATAAAATCAAGCAGGTGAAGGGGAACTTGTGTTTTCTTATAAGACAATGAACATTGAACCAACCTGGTAGACAACGAAGAAATTCCTATTATATAAAAATTATTCTTATTCGTTTTGAGGTGCATATTTCTCTTTTTTTTCAGCTTATTATAATGCAAACGTGAGAAACCACTTGAATTGTGTCACTAAGGCCCAAATCCTAACCCACTTTCCAGCACTAGCATGGCTGTGCCAATGGGACATGTGCTGCATCCTGCAGTTGGGTGTCACTCATGGAGGCCTCCTCAAAGAAAGGGAATGTTTGTTCCCTTCCCTCAGAGTTGCATTGCCCTTACGTCTGTGCTGGAAAGTGGGTTAGGATTGCGCCCTAAATGTCCCTTTCTTTTTCTTTCCTCCCAAAAAATTATTACTATTTTTTTTACAGTTCTGAGTGGCCACTAAGGAGGTGCTGGGGAGGGAGAATGTGAGAAGTGCTTTTATTCTCATAACCCCTAAACTGTGGGATTTGCCAGGAATTTCTAGAGTTCCTGCCAATGGCAAGATTTTTTTTTTCCCCTCAAAGGACATGACTTACTAAAAAAAAAAAAAAAAAAAAAGCCTTTCACATTAACTGAGAATTAGAGAAGATTTGTTAAATTATATGCATAATTTTCCTCTTATGGGCACGCTCTCAGCTGCCTTTTCCTTTTCAGTGGGTGTGGGAGAAAATAGTCCACATAGCTGATGGGATATGTAAGTGTTGGCAAGATCTGGAAAAGGATTGTGCTTAATTTGAGTGAGACACTCACAGCTTTTTCTGCAATCACTGTTATGGTAGAAAGAAATGCATTTTTGTGTAAATACAACACTGCTTCCGGAAATTATTTCAAAGTTGGTGTCATTTCTTTTGGCAACTCTGAGGGCCTTTTGCCCAGTGGAAATTATGGAAAAAGCATCCAATTCCTGCCAGGGATTCTAGGACTGATAGTCCTGATTCCAGTCCCTGGTGGGAAATGTTGCTCACTGGGGCCCTGGGAGTATCTACCACTGTCACCGTATTCTTTACTCCAAATAGCGTCTGGCCTATATGCCTTTAAAAGAGGATTGGACAGATTGCTGGAAGAAGTCCATCACAGGTTACAAGCCATGATGGGCAGTGGCGTAGCTAATGATCCTGCTGCCTGGTGCAGAGTGCAAAATGATGCCCTGGAACTTCCAGGTCACTTCCAGGTTTTGAATTCATACTCACTTTTCAAAAAGTGAGAAATAAAAAATGTGCCTGGGGGCAGGCAGGTGGAAGGAAGCTGCACTGACTGACTGAGGCCCCAATCCTATCTGCATTTACCTGGAATTAAGCCCCATTGACTCTAATGGGACTTACTTCTGACTAGACATGCCTAGGATGGGGCTCTCAGACTGTCATACTGAGGGGTGCGCATGTGAGGGGAGGTCGGGGCATGCCCCCCCCATACCAGGTGACCATTTTGTTTGGCGGGCAGAGCTTGAGTCCTGCAGATGCCTGGGGGAGGGAGAGGAGGCTGTGGCGATGCCGCCACCCGCTTGCTGGCTTGCAGGGCTGGGGGGAAGAGAACTCAGGGGCAGGCAGGTGGGAGGAAGCTGCGCCTGACCTACTGAGGCCCCAATCCTATCCGCACTTCCCTGGGAGTAAGCCCCACTGACTCTAAGGGGAATTACTTCTGCACAGACATGCCTAGGATTGGCTTTCAGTTCATGCAGGAGGTGGCGGCGGCAGCAATGAGCCTCCTTCCCTCCCGCTGCTGCCAGGAGCAAGGTGGAGGCAATTGCAGCCCGGCAGAGGAAGCTCCCTCAACTCAGTTCCCCTTGGTGGGCCGGTTGTTGGTTCTTGAGTGGGGGGGCTGCGGCGCCAGCACTGTGTTACCCCACAAAGATCTCCCCCAGCCCCGCCAAGGTCTGGGGTGAAGCGAAGCTGGCTCTTCTGCCCGGGAACTTTCCCTGCTCAGCTTCTGCCTGCAGTCGCTGCCTCAACCACCTCCCCAGCTCTGCCAAGGGTGGATGGGCGGATGGGTGGGTGGCCTGACCCTCACCCCCTTCCCATCCCATCCAAGTGAGGGCAGCCCAGGTGAGGCTTCCCTGACCCCCCTCTGAGGGGCTTCCCTGCTCCCTCCCAGCTGCTGGAGGCAGTGGGGGTAACAGTGGGGCTAACACTGGGGGGGGTAACAGTGTAGTCCGTGCGCAACTTATACTCAACTGCAGGCGGCGATCACAGCGTAACCTTTGTAGTACAAGTCACGCATGGGAGTTGTTGCCCCCCGCCCCTGATGTTGCCCCTCCAGCAGCTGTAGCCCAGTGCATCTGCTACCCCTTGCACCCCATTAGCTATGCCACTGATGATGGGTATGTGCATCCTGGTTTTAGAAGTACAGATCATGCCTTGTTATCCACTGGGGTTCTGTTCCGGAACTCTCAGTGGATAAAAAAAATCAGTGGATACCAAATCAGTGGAAAAATAGCTTTAAAGACCCACTTCCAGGTTTCTTGCTCCTCCATTGTCACCCCAGAATGCATTAGTATAGATGTTATACCACATCCAGCCACTAGGTGGGGTGAATAATGGAATCAAATGGAATGAAATTATTATTATTATTATCTATCTTTAACTCTGAGAAGCTTGCAACTGGTTCAGTTTAACAACATGAAGGTAGGAAATGGAATTTTGGCACTTTTTTCCCTTGTTACAAGGCATTTAAATGTGGACCCCAGTATCAGTGATGAGTCAAATCAGTGCAGGCCAGTGCTGCCTCTGCAAGGCTCAGACTGAGGAAAATCGCGCCTCTTGCGCAACTTCCAATTTCATGGAGGAACTCTGAAATCGCACAATTTCCCTCAGTTTCCCTCCCTTGCAGAGGCAGCGCTAAGACGTGCACTACCTCTGGGAGGCTCAGACAACCCTCCTCTGGAGACAAGGGGAGCAGAGCTCCCCTCACATTCGGAAGGTTGGGGTGTGCGCCCCTGATGACCACGTGACCATGATCCCAGAACATCGCTAAGGGGCGCACACCTGTATTGGGATACTTGTGCATCCCTATTTTCTGCAAGCTCAGAGTGCATCATACAGCATTATCTCCATAATTCTTACAAAGAACCCTATATGGTAGACCTTATAAGATCTACCTCATAATGTATAAGACAGACCAGTGCAGTTATTTACTTATAACAAATGTAGGGGGAGGATATAGTGGCTTGCCTCAAGCCTCCTTGCTGAGTTCATACCTACATTTGAGATATACTTCCAGTTTATGGCTTGTGCTTTAACCTACAATAGCCTAGTTTTAATAGCAGTATGCTAGCATTTAAGTGCACAACAAACAACATTTTAAAAGTTGCATAGAAAGTACTGAACATTTTTCTGTTAATATTTTATTGAATGTGTAATAAAATTTAGACTTATCACAGGAAAACTCCATTAAAACGAATCAAAACCATTAACACCCTCCATTAAAATGTATTTAAACCAAGTTAGATCCCTGAATGTAAACGCACGGCAATTACCTGCACATAATGTCTGCTTTTCACCATTATTTAATACTGTATATGTCAGTGTGCATAAACCCTGGTGTGACCTTCCACTCTTAATGCATTTACACCTGTGCCTCAGCCGATGATGTTAGCTAGCTCTGTTGTAATACTAACACAACTTCATGTAGAGCATTGTGAAGTAGCTTGCTCAGCAAATCTTAGGTTAAAGCCATGGGTATTTCTTCAGATGGGGATAATATGGTATTTCAAAACATGACAGCTAATGTGTAAAACACAAGTAAGAACACGTGCAGGCAAAGGTGATGTTTTAAAGTGACTGTTATGAGCAGAACAGATGAGTGGAAAACTCAGGCCTTTTTATCAAATCTCTAACCACGGGCAGGCAGCCATTGCTGAAGAGCACCAACCCCCTCACTTCCACACAAAGAGAACAGCTATGGGAGTCTCTGGTCCTTAATGTTTAGAAGTCTCGGGTATTCAGAAGTCGCAAACAATTGTAAAACAGTAATCAAAGTATTTCTTTTTGAAACCTTAACTGTCTCTGCTTCTGTGTGATTCATGATAGCAGCAAACTGGCTGCGTGGTGGAATGTACCATAGGGTAAGGAGTCTTCCTGATCTCATCTGATCCTGGAAGCTAAGCAGGGTCAGGCCTGGTTAGTACTTGGATGGGAGACCACCTGGGAATGCTGGGTGCTGTAGGCTTATACCATAGTCTTTCGAGACTGAAGGTTGCCAACCAATGCTTACTAGAACCCGTTCTTTTTTTCCAGCAGAAGGAGTATTAAAAAATTATTACCCAAGACTGAAGTCTGAAGGGGAACCATTAAGCATTAGCTACATTGGAGGCTGGGGATGGGCTGCTGATTGTCTTTCTGTTTTATTTGTCAGTCAATATTGCATTAAATCTTCTTTTGTAGAACTGGGCTGTTTAGTTCCTACTGTTTAGACAGCCACAATGGTGGTAAACTAATTAAAAAATACAAACGTTTTACTCCTGTCAATTAGTTCCTCTTCTTTATCAGTTTCCGGATAAACATAGGGAAAAAAAATCTGTCACACATTCTTCAATGGAGAATATTTCTGTTGGGCTTGGTTTCACATAATTCAGTTACCAAGTACTATTGCAGTAACCACAATTGCTATAAATAATCTGACCACACATTCTCCTTGATAGTATCTCTCAACACAAGCACACGCTCAGAGAAAAACAGCAACCAGATATTGGTGAAACAAGCTGAGGATATCTGAGTCTTTTGGTCTTCAGATGCATGAGACTAAACGGTCCCTGCCTAGAGCGTATGCTTTTATGGTAGGTGAGCCTCAACACAGTTTCCTGACAGACTGAGGAGGCATGTGCCTCTTTGAAGTGACAAACCCCCTAAATGTCACCCAAAGGAAACAAGCAAAACCGCTTATCCAGGCAAACCTTGAGTGAAAATATTTCAGTCAGCCCAGTTGATCTTTTCATGATAAGCCCAGGACAATCTCGTTGAGACCCAGAACCCAGCATCTTCTGCGGAACCCTTTAACCATGCTTTTTTCCCCATGTCTGTTGCACACAGTAGAGCAACAATAATTCAGTAACACAATTGTCGTGAAATTTTTTTTGCCATGCTTCAGTATTGCAAAACGGATTTTGCTGTAAGCTGTGAGCCGGTGTGGTGCAGCAGACAGCATGTTGGGTTTACACCTATATTGGGTGGACCTATATTCAAATCCCATGTTGGACATGAAGCTCACTGCGTGACTAATCACTGTCTCTCAGCCTACCCTACCTCACAGGGCAAAAGTGAAAATAAAATGAGGTAAACTGTTTGTATGCTGTCCTGAGTTCAGTGGCGCAAGGGTGGACTGCAAATATGGTATCAGCAGCTCATCCTTCCAAGTTAGATGGGCAAAGTGTTACCACTAAATGCTGGGTAAGAGAGGCAAAAACCACCAATTGCTTTGACCCAAGCCAAGTGCGATGGTAAATTGTGCTTTTATAATTGGGGCTCACATGCTCCTTCCTCTCCTGTCATTCCTGGGGTTCCTGAGTTTTTGCTAGCCATAATCAGCATGATGTTTGAATTAACAGTAATTTCCAATATAATGATTTGTCAAGAAAATGTAGCCAGTCACCCATTTTATTTATCTCATAATCAAAGGTCCAACACAGCAACAATGCAAAAACAAATGCAGAAGCATTTCAGGTTTCTGCCGGGCAGGGTCAGTGTGTGTGAGGAAGTTCATTAGGAGCTTGCTCTTTGAAATTAAAGGGCAAAAACCAAGGACTTTTAAGAACTTTGTTGTGCTGACTTTTTAAACCATATAATAGCCAGAGAAGTTGTTGCACCTGAGAAATAATTGAGTGCCATCTGAAAAACAGGGCCTTTCCAGCAGCATCCCATAAATGAGTAAAACCTGAGACATTCTCAGGATGTTATCACTTGTTAGTTTGATCTTGAGACTAGTAAGTATGTGTTAACTGAGGGCAATTCTTGTCAGACCTTTCAGGGTTATTCCCTATTCTGCAATTGCTTTGTTGGCTGGAAAACTTCCCCTCCCTTCTTGAATGAAATTGGTGCAATAAAAAGGATTCCCTTGTCTAATTTATCTTTTCTCACATCTCTGGGACCAAAGATGTCTACAGCCTTCCAAACAATGCAACGTCACAGCAAAGTCCTTCAGGAGATGAATCAAATGTTTTAGTAGGGCTCTCTTGAATGGCAGGCTATGAAAACAACAGCAGCAGCAACAAAAGAAACCAGTCATTTAATCTTTTCCAGACTTCCATCTCCTTTATATCTCCTGCCCAATCTCTGATGTACTCAAAACTTTGAGATTGTGCATTGCTTGTTTTTCCTAACTGTGGTATTTTTTTTGTTTGCATATTTGTTTTTGTTTTGTTTTTCGGTTGTTTTAAAAATAAAGAAGGAGGTGGAGTTGAGAATCAACCAAACCAAAGAGGTGGCCTTTAAAAAAACCTCTTTGTGTAAAAAGAAAGCTCTGCATGCTTTATTGGATGTGGAGGACCATATTTACCCATATGCACTGGCACCCAGAAGGAGCAACCACATGTAGATTTCCTTCCCCCATCACAGTGCCAAGTAAGGCAATTTTCTCCTGCTCCAAGTTGGGCCCTTTTGTGCAGGTTGCTGTGAAAAACCACACTGAAACTCTAGCTAGAGCAAGTCTATGGCTAGAGGAGGTCCTGCCTGGTATGATATAAACCCTTGGCAGGGGCATCACAAAATGAGAGGGGGTGAAATGGTCTTCACTGGGTCGTGTGTCTCAGTCTGTGTTCCAGAAACTAGGAGGGAACTCTGTGTGTGTGTATTAAGGAGAGGTTTAGATGAACAGTCTCCATGTGACTAGAGGGCAGGGGAATGGCGCCTTGGCATCCGCACACACTCCTTCCCCATGTGATAGAAGGGGTTGGTTCAGACTATTATCCAAACTGGCCCAGAATGAAAATCTGATAAATGTAATTTAAGCTTGGGCACTTCGGTCACAAAAAAGGTGAGACTGGATGGACATCTTTTAAATAAAGCAAATAAATAAATAATGTGCGAATAGAGTTGTGAAGAACCTCTGAAAGGGCATTAAGCCTGAAAGAAAACAAGTTCCATCTTCAGCAAAGGTACTTCTGCTTACAGCATCCTGCTGTCATGGCCATCATCTTAGTAAAAGTCACTGAGTAGAAGACAGGCCAGTTCATACTCCCTTCCAAAGCATACCTGATGTCCTAAACACAATCCTCAATGGCTTGGCTTGGATGCATTGTCTAAACTGGCCTCGCTTGCAATTACGGACATTAGCATAAATGTCCCACCCACCTCTGTTCATAAAGGTGTGGTGGCAGCTCAGTTTGAATCATGTACTTGATTTAAACTATGGGAATGTAGTTCAATAACTTGTATGAGTTTGTCAAAATATCAGAGTAGAAAATCAAAAGACTTGTTTATAAAATTTTCAAGCCTCGGCTTTTCATGGGAAATCATCTTTAAACTATACATTGAGCAAGGACATTTGTTTCTTTATCTGGTTTTTCTTTTAGCTGATTTCTGTTAACGAAACCTTCCTGGAATGTTTAAAATGCTCCTCCAACGTGAAATGGGGAAGACTCGTCCTCAGTTTGAAAACACGTAGCTTGGGGAGGTGAAGCGGAAAGTTGCACTGAATTGTTTGAACTTGCAGTACATTCTAACATGCAACAATCATCTATTTTATTATCATCACTTCTTCTGATGTGCTGTGCTGATTTCTGTCAAGATTAATCATTCAATTACAAAATGCCTTTTCATGATGGAGCAGTATGTTCATTCTAAAGGAGAACGTAACAAGACTGAACATCTCAGGCAGCACATGGCGGCATCAGATCATGGATACTTTAACAGGAGGTAACTGTGCTCAATGGGCTCAAACCATGAAACTGCATTTAAAACTGGCCACATGAAAAATGCAGAAGGGAAGAATAGAGGATGTGTTGGATTATGTTATTTTATCAGATTAGAATCCAGCCTTTCCAGAGAAACAGTTTATACTTGGTCTGATGGGAGAGGCAGGAGGGGTAGTGGGAGGATGGAACAGGGGAAGGGGCAAAATGGGGCGGGGGAGGGGTAGGTGGGTTCTGAGCGAGGGCAGGATCAGTGCACTCGCAGTGCCAATATTCTAACCTCCCTTCCTGGGCCCAGTCCTGCAACGTAGGTCAACACAGACCTGCGCCAGCAAAATAGCTGTCATAATCCATGCTGTGGAGGCTTACCTCTGAGGATTGTTCCTTTACCTAGAGGAGACCTCCTGGACTGCCCCCCCCCCATAGGAAGCAGTGGTCACCATTTTGGTGCCACTGCAGCGATGGGTGGCAGAGGGGATAGAATTGGATCCGGTGTCTGTGAATTTCAGGTCATAGAAGCCTGTTGGCAGGGAGTTGTCATTTTAAAATCTATTACACAAAAGGTACAATTTTAAGCACTTCGCAAATACCCACTGATGAGCTAACAATGTAAGCTGAAAAACTCAGATCTTCTTCTGTACAGCATTGGCTTTGCATAGGACTGGTCATTAAGCTATCCAGCTTGGTGCAATGGTGCATTGCGTTCCCTTCTGTAGTGGGGCAGCATATCCAGACATCAGCACCAAGGGCCAGAAAATGGTGAATCCCAATATTTTACTGCAGAGATTAGAATATGGTTTTTTGTTTGTTTTGTTTATTGCTGGAGGCTTCTTATAGCAGCATTCTTGCCTGATAAAAATAGCAGCTTAATCATATTATAATCACTATGTAGGTACTTCAGCCAAGGTACTTCAAAGATTATTGCCTATTTCAGGTGGAGTAGCATTTTGTGTGTGTGTTGGGTGTGCATGGTAACACATGCAATCTTGCTAAACTGGACTGAAATACTTCCACTATTAAGCCAGTAGTTAGAAGTGACTGTAAAGTTTTCTGTTTGACACCCCTTCCCTCTGTGAATAGCTTGATTTACTACACAATGAAGCCATTACAGAAGAGGAGAGGAGGTGTCTGAAGCCAACCAATCTTGTGCACTGCATTTATAGGGACTATAATTATCCAAATTTTTGAGAAGCACAATAGTATCTTCTGAAAAGGAACATCTGGGAGGGGAGCAAGATGTCCCAATTAAAGGATGGATGAGCAGCTCATGTATTGGATAACTTGCTGCATTAGTGGGATTGTGATTTTACAAATGCCACTCAAGTTAACAAATGTGTTTTGAGAGTAGGAATGCAGGAGGGGAGGGAAACACAGGAGACTGAACGACGAAGAAGAAATCTCTTTCTTCACAGTCCGGGAATTAGAGGACAGGTCCTCTCATGGATTGAGAACTGGTTGAAGGCCAGAAAACAGAGAGTGGGTGTCAATGGGCAATTTTCACAATGGAGAGAGATGAAAAGCGGTGTTCCCCAAGGATCTGTCCTGGGACTGGTGCTTTTCAACCTCTTCATAAATGACCTGGAAACAGGGTTGAGCAGTGAGGTTGCAAAGTTTGCGGATGACACCAAACTTTTCCGAGTGGTGAAGACCAGAAGTGATTGTGAGGAGCTCCAGAAGGATCTCTCCAGAATGGCAGAATGGGCAGCAAAATGGCAGATGCGCTTCAATGTCAGTAAGTGTAAAGTCATGCACATTGGGGCAAAAAATCAAAACTTTAGATATAGGCTGATGGGTTCTGAGCTGTCTGTGACAGATCAGGAAAGAGATCTTGGGATGGTGGTGGACAGGTCGATGAAAGTGTCGACCCAATGTGCGGCAGCAGTGAAGAAGGCCAATTCTATGCTTGGGATCATTAGGAAGGGTATTGAGAACAAAACGGCTAATATTATAATGCCGTTGTACAAATCTATGGTAAGGCCACACCTGGAGTATTGTGTCCAGTTCTGGTCGCCGCATCTCAAAAAAGACATAGTGGAAATGGAAAAGGTGCAAAAGAGAGCGACTAAGATGATTACGGGGCTGGGGCACCTTCCTTATGAGGAAAGGCTACGGCGTTTGGGCCTCTTCAGCCTAGAAAAGAGACGTCTGAGGGGGGACATGATTGAGACAAAATTATGCAGGGGATGGACAGAGTGGATAGGGAGATGCTCTTTACACTCTCACATAACACCAGAACCAGGGGACATCCACTAAAATTGAGTGTTGGGCGGGTTAGGACAGACAAAAGGAAATATTTCTTTACTCAGCGTGTGGTCGGTCTGTGGAACTCCTTGCCACAGGATGTGGTACTGGCGTCTAGCCTAGTCGCCTTTAAAAGGGAATTGTACAAGTTTCTGGAGGAAAAATTCATTATGGGGTACAAGCCATGATGTGTATGCACAACCTCCTGATTTTAGAAACGGGCTATGTCAGAATGCCAGATGCAAGGGAGGGCACCAGGATGAGGTCTCTTGTTATCTGGTGTGCTCCCTGGGGCATTTGGCGGGCCGCTGTGAGATACAGGAAGCTGGACTAGATGGGCCTATGGCCTGATCCAGTGGGGCTGTTCTTATGTTCTTATGTTTCTCCAATGGTTGGCAACCTTCAGTCTCGAAAGACTATGGTATAAGCCTACAGCACCCAGTATTCCCAGGCGGTCTCCCATCCAAGTACTAACCAGGCCTGACACTGCTTAGCTTCCAAGATCAGACAAGATCGGGCATGTGCAAGTGATTCTGGTTAACCAAGCAGCAATATAAGATCAGCAACAAACTGATTGCAGAATAGGTCGCAAATGGATGTGCTGAGCAGCAACAGGAAACAGTACTGGCTTTTGTACACTGTAATTTTTGTGAGGATGGCACAGTGTCAGTATACAGGATTTTTCACAGTGATCTTAAGAAGGAGAAAGGTAGGCTGGTGTTTCCCAAGTTTTCAACTGTGCATTGCATTGGCAGCAACAAGGGCATCAGAGTGGTGATACTTGAGGACTTCTCCACTTGAGCGCAGGGTAGACAGCAGGATATGGAAAAGGGTGGATTTGCCCCCTCTCTTCTGCCGCCCACTGCCTCCAGCCTGCTGCCTCCATTCCTTGACCCTGTACCTTCAGGTGAGCCCTGGCAGCCTAGTTTCTTAGGAGTCAGATCAGGACTGCAGCCAGCCTGGGAAGTCCCTTTTGCAGGCAGGCAGGCAGGCAGGCGGGCGGGTGGGGGGGGCTGAGGAGGGGGCCAGAGGAAGAGGGGGCCAGAGGGGGATCCAGGCAACCAGGTTTTAGCACTTCTTTTGGAGAGGGAAACAGGCAGCCCCTCTGCTGTCTTACTGCAAGCTGTCCACCTGGGGAGAAGCAATCCCAGAAGTTGTAGAACAGGCACCACCGTAGCCAAGTACAGCAGGTGCAACCCCTGACTTTTCAGCCTCAGAGACCAGCAGTAACTTTGTCCATGGGGAGCCTTCCCCCACCCCACACTTGGCCAGTTCCCCTATCTCCTCAGATTGCAATCCTATGCATGCTTACCTTGGAGTAAGCCGCATTGACTATAATGGGACTTACTTCTGAGTAGACATGCCTAGAATGAGGCTGTTAGTCATACTGTGGCTATGATGGACTTCTCCAGAAATTTCTCCAATCCCCTTTTAAAGGCATCTAGTCTAGACACCATCATCTCATCTTGGGGCAAGGAGTTCTGCAGACTAATGGCAGAGTAGGCAGCTGTTTTGTGGCTGCAGCCTACCTATAGGCTTGCTCACACTCTCTTAGCTCCAACCAAAGTAGTCCACAGCTAGAGCATGACAGCAATTAGAACAGGAAGTGAAGAGAGACTTTTTTCCCCCTAACGACCTTGCAGTGCACACCAAAAGGACTTTTCTTCCTGTGACATGCAGCAGCCATTCTGAGATCTTGCTCTGAGCTGGTGCTTCCTTCACACGTCTCTTCTCCTTCAGGACCAACCTGCCTAAATTGTGTTGAACACTTTCCTCAGGACTCTGGACTCACAAGTGGAGGGAGCAGGGCCAGGGCTGTGTAACAAAAGGAACTGTGTGTGTTTTTTGTTGGTTCATTTAACTACCTTGCATGACTTGTCTATAAACCCCTTGTGCTTACCCTCTCCCTTTTTGAGGTGTTTTTCCACACTTAAAAGAGGCAAGGGCTGTGCGTAATGTGGACTGGTTTGGGGGAGAAGAGACTGGATTGAATTGGGTGGGTATGAAAACCTCTGAGTTGGGGGGGAATTATTTTGTGTTCCATGTATTCCAAGTAAACCCAAGACTTCCACAGCTAGTGAAGCAAATGCAAGCACAACAATCACATTAATTATTAAATAATCTTCTTATGTATTACAAATTTAATTGTATTTTTTGTGTGCGAGGGGGGGGTTGCATGTGGTCCCCACTGTCTCCAAATTTTGCCTTAGTGGTCCCTGAGCTCCTAAAGGTTGGGAACCACTGGTTTACACTGACAGGTAGCAGCACTCTAGGGGTCTTTCCAGTCTTCACTGGAGATGCCAGGGACTGAATCTGGGACCTTCTGCACACAACACATATGCACTACCACTGTGGAGCAACCCTATCCACCTCGTGGAGAGAACTTTGCAGTGCTTCTGCAACAGTTGGTTCAATTTGACAGACCCAGACAATGAAGTCATTGAAGATGTGGTATTGGACATTTTATGTATTACTATAGAGGTGTTTGTTTCTGGTAAGTAGGATAGGATTACAGCCTAAGGGCACAATCCTATCCAGTTTTCCAGCACCGATGCAGCTGTACCAACTGGCTGTGCACTGCATCCTTTAATGAGAATGCAATCAAGAATGCCTCCTTAATATAAGGGAACATTTGTTCCTGTAGCTCAGGGCTTCATTAAGAACTTAAGAACAGCCCCACTAGATCAGGCCATAGGCCCATCTAGTCCAGCTTCCTATATCTCACAGTGCCCCACCAAATGCCCCAGGGAGCACACCAGATTACAAGAGACCTGCATCCTGGTGCCCTCCCTTGCATCTGGCATTCTGACATAGCCCATTTCTAAAATCAGGAGGTTGCACATACACATCATGGCTTGTAACCCATAATGGATTTTTCCTCCAGAAACTTGTCCAATCCCCTTTTAAAGGCTGAAGAGGCTCAGGCGTCTCTTTTCTGGGCCTCTTCAGCCTAGAAGAGACGCCTCAGGGGGGACATGATTGAGACATACAAAATTATGCATGGGAAGGATAAAGTGGATAGAGAGATGCTCTTTACACTCTCACATGACACCAGAACCAGGGGACATCCACTAAAATTGAGTGTTGGGAGGGTTAGGACAGACAAGAGAAAATATTTCTTTACTCAGCATGTGGTCAGTCTGTGGAACTTCTTGCCGCTGGATGTGGTGATGGCATCTGGTCTGGATTGCAGCAGCAGCAGCAGTGTTTGAAAGTTGGATAGGACTGGATCCACAGTCTTACTGAATACAATGGGTTTACTTCTGAGTAAAATACAACTTTTCAAACATCTCTATTTCTTATACATCATTAAAGGTTAAAATTGCACATTTTTAGAATATTTTAATGAGTAAATTTGATGTACTGAAGGCTGCTGTCCTATCTGCACTTTCCTGAGTGTAAGCCTCATCAAACACTAAAGGACTTACTTCTGAGTAGTCATGCATAGGACTGTGCCCGAAATAGTTTTCTTTTAAAAATAGCACTTTTAGTGCTATTGTATGGCTGGAAGCCAGCTGTGGTGCAGGGATGAGCAGGAGCCTGCAAGAATAGGGCTGAGTGATTGGTATCAGCTTTCAGAAGCAGCCCTGCTGTGGTGGGGAGGGGGAGAAAAAGGAGGAAGAGGAAGGGAGAGAGGCACAGATGAGGACAGAGAATGGAAGGAAGCAAGGATTGGAGCCCAAGTTGGGGGAGCACATACCTTTACAGGCCTAATAAATCTTCTCCTTGAGGACTCCCTCATAAGCTGCCAAGGAACTCCAAAATTCCCTGGGACACAATTTGAGAATCATTGTCCTCAAAGAAAAGCAAAATTACCTTATCCCCACATGGTATATTCTTGTTGGCATCCTTCAGTCTCGGAAGACTATGGTGTCACACTCTGAATGGTGGTTCTGGAACAGAGTTTCCTCTCCAGTGCACAAAGCCTGGGTAAAGTAGGTATGGAGGATAGGCTGTTACCCATGCAGCAAATCCCCCCTCTCCACGTCGCTGAAATGGTCCAATGGAAAGGCAGAGGGCAATACGGTCGGTTCCAGCGGCGTCGCAGGAGTTGCCAGGGCGTGACTGTGTTCAGCCATGAACTGCCTCAGGGACTCCGGCTCCGGATTTTGCCTCGAAGTTGACTCCTGAAGGCTCTTCCATAACTGGATGTAACCACAAGGCAGTGGAGGTTTGGGATCAGAGTTTTCCTTCTCTCAGATGAGCTGCCTTCCCAGGCTAACGAGTCCCATCTACCCGGTGGTTGTTTAGTCACCTCTTACGACAAGTACAGCCAAACTGAGGGCCTATTCTTATCCCCAGCCCCCAGGGGATAAATCTAGTGAGGCACCGCTGGGTATATTAGCACACAGGAAATCAAACAAAAGTGTTTTAAAGCTTTTCCTTCCACTCTTTCTTTTTTAAAGGCCACATAACAGCTTCTGTTGCAGGAAGGTGATTTCTGAACAAAGTTTGAAAATGATTAAAGAAGAGGAGCCCTGAACAGATGCGTTGGTGCCTGGTTTAAGCATTGAAATGTCTCTTAGGGCCCATTTCTACCAACCTTCCAGAGCTGATGCATCCACAATGAAGCCCTGAGGTTAGGAAACAAATGTTCCCTGACCTTGAAGAGGCCTCCGCGACTGCCCCACCACCACAGAATGAAGCCTGTGACTGTTGGCACAGCTGCATCAATGCTAGAAAGTTGGATAGGATTGGGTCATCCGACACACAAGCCTATGCGTGCCAACTCAGAAGTAAGTCCCATTGTAGTTAATAGGGCTTAATCCCAGGTAAGTGTGGATAGGATTGCAGCATCAGGTCTGAAGCACATGCCTTTCCTTGCTTCAAATGCTTGTTTCAGATGCTCTTTCTTCCAAGTACAAAAACTTGTGTTTTATGCTTAAACATTTCCCATTATTGAATGTCTACCACCAGGCCTCTTTTTTCTTTTTCCTGAGCACTTGACAGATGGCACTCAACTCTCCAAGGCTTCATCTTCCTCACAACTTAAGCAGGGCTCCCCCCCCCCCCCCGCCAGTCTACTTCATTGCTTGTTTGCAGTTCCAAGCATAGCAGTCGCACACTTTGGAAGGGCTTGTTGGTAGCAACAGCTTTTACGTTTTAACGCCAACCTACTGGGAGAAACTATATTTGGAACAAGCGCGTGCCTGCCTTTTCATGTTCCTTTTGTGTGCAGGCTGGACAGTTTGGTGCCAGTCTGTGTATCTGGAGCATAATCAGCTTCTTCTCTTCAGGTGCCAAAATTCCACAGCAGTTCAAAGAAGGAGAGCCATTGTAAATAACTGGGGCACTGATTAATTTAGTAAGTCTTTTTTTATAAAGTGCAAATTAGTCACATACTTTGTGTACACGCTTCTCTTTGATGGTTCACTCGTATGCCTGTTGCACTCTGGGAAGTTCTACCAAATTCAGGGCCACACTGCAAGTGATGACAACAGACCTGTATTTTTATATGGATGATGATGATGATGCATAGGGTGTAGAGGGTACAATTTTAAGTGTGTGGAGGGATCCTCCCTCACGCCCCTTGCAGTCTGCCTCAAGATTATCCTCCCCCCTCCTGCAGTTCTAATAGCAGAAGTAAGCCAGGCTGGGAGAAAAGGGACCAGGGTGAAGTCAGGCACAGCCCAAATGTCTCCTTCCTCATCCTCATTCCTGTACTATCTCCTACCACCATAATTTTTAAAAAGAAAGAAATGCCTGGGTCCTTGAGAGTTTTGGAGTCCAGCATATCCATCCTCCAGACATGCAGAGTTTTGAGGGCTGGGCATTTCCCTTCCATTGGCAGAGTGATGCCATTGTTTGCCAGGAGTGGAGCCAGGAGAAATGCCAGCTGCCCTCCAGCTGATGATGAACAGGACAAGGCAGGGAAGGACGAGAGTTGGGGGGGGTTTAAACATGGAAGGGGGGCAGAGAAGGAGGGGCTCAAGAAAGGAGAGCGGCAAGAAGGAAAAGGAGAAAGGAAGCAAGCAGAGAATGACTGAAAGGTGGGGGGGGGGAGTGGAAGGGAGGAAGGAGTGTGTGGAAGCCCGAAGACAGGGAAAGAAAGGGAGAGAGAGGAGAGCAAGGGAAAAGAGGGAGAAGCAGACAAAGCCAAAAAAGGAGGAAGATCGCAGCCAACAAGGCGGAAAGCTGGCGTAAGGCATTCCCCCCCTCTTGTTGGCAGGAGGAATCAGACAGAAGCCCCTGTTCCCAAATGGGTGCAGTATTCGTTGGATGGCGGAGAGGCAAACTACAGACAGGAGAATTCAGAGGGCTTCGGAAAAAGCTTTTACTACGTTTTGCAAAATGGGACCACCATAAAGAGAAGGTGGACAAAGAATGGGCTACCATGATACAGTTTTTTAAGGGTTTTCTGAATAGAGGAGGGGCACAAAAGAACACAAAGAAAGAGGGGTAAACATCCTTGGAAAATTACCAAGTAATCGGGCAGAGAGCAAGATCAGCATTCTTATCATTTTGGAACACTCTGTTAGGAAGCACGGTACAATGTTGATCGACAGTTTATTTCCATACGGGATGTCCATAATTGAAGGTTTGGTAATCAATTACACCACTTTACCCTAGTCCTTTCAGGGTTTCACATCCTTGGTCTATTTGTTTATTGCCACATCTGTCCTTCCTTGGAGGCCCATACTAGGCTTATCTTGTTTAGCCAGCTTGTTTATGAGAAGGATGGTAGATGCTGACTGGTAGCATTCCTGAACAAGGGTAAGAGAGAGGCTTAAGCCAGAGAAGCCTGATCTTTGAAGCCAGGCATTGTGGGTATCTTGGTATTGTGAGCTGGGCATTTTGGGGACACCCCACTAGGCAGGTTTAGGAAGATGGCTGAAACTTTCTTTTGCAGGGGCCCAGGAAGAGAGCCTTGGAGGTTTTTTTGCTCCCAAATAAGACAAACCTAATCAAAATTAAATCAGGCAAAATCCCTTTATTTCCAGCCTCTATCCCACCCACCCCCCAACTTGGGTAGACAGAGATTGATATGCCATGATAACAAGTATTTTCTACCCTGGCCTCTTCGTGATCCTTTTCCCTTTCGCTCGAGCTCCTGTGGGAGCTCCCACAGTCCTACCTCTAGAATCCTCAGACAGGCACCATACATTTGTTCAAATACATTAGCATGATTAACCACCCTGAAGGCCCATTGAGGCAGAGTGGGAGACATACATGGGAATGAGTAAGTAAAGAAAATATGCTAATATGGCCTGAAGAACTGTTCCAACATGGAACTACATGAAAACTAGGAATTGTTCCATGTAAACATTAGTTGTCTCCTGTGAAAGCTCAGACATGATGATTTCTCAAGTGAGATCTTTTCAGATTTAATTTTTGTAGACAAAATTCCTTGCAACACCTTGAAATAAAGATTTCTTTGCATGTCAGTATGACATTTCCTTATTTATTCTGTTTCTGTACCACTTTTCCAAGTTGAAATCCACACAGCGGTTCACAATAATGACATAAAATTTAAAATCAATGAACGACAGAGACAGACAAACCTGCAGTATTCAACCATCTTATCAGTTATATAAAGTTAAGGAGGCTGCTAGGACAAGAAGGCTGATCAGCAATAAAAACCATGTTCACAATAAAACATCTAAGATAAATGCCCTGTTCTGTCACACCCTGCACCCTTTTACCTCCACTCCCTCCTCTTTCTTGCCCACCTGGTGAATGTCCTTATGCAGCCTTATAGACCCAGCTCTGGCTAATCACTTCTCATGGGACAGTTCCCCAGGTGGATCAGCCCTTTTGTTTTGCATTTGCTCCTGCTACACGGAATTTCCTGTACCAATGAGAATGGATGGAAACAGGCAGCAGTGCTTTCTTCAGGCGGCTGCTATTGTGCCTGGGCAACAGCAGAGGAGCACCTTACGTTGCACTGCTGAAGTTGAGCAAATATGAATCTCATCAGTGCCTAAATGGTTGACCATTGGAAGTGACTTGAGCTTTCTAAAGGAAAAGAAGGCTATTAGAAATATAAACATTTTCAAGCAGTGATGGGTGGATGCAGCTGCATTTGATTTCTAACTGATTTGTTATAAGAGGATTAATTAACAGGGTGTCTTTGGACATCTGACATTAATCTGGTTTTTAAACAGATCAGTAATACATTGGCAAGCTTTCTAGGCCCTGTCATGCTCCCAGTGATGTCATTGAGAGCTGCTTGTGAGCTAATCATCTCCTGGCTTCCTTAACTCCAGACCTGTAGGCCTCCCTGCAGCTGCCATACCTTCTGGCCTGGAAGAATTCTTCTTGTTTCCATCCCCAGCTTTGTGCTATTTTTGAACCCGAAGTTACAGTGGAGAGAGTCTCATCTTGACCTGGAGGTACATAAACTACAGGAGAGTCTCAGACACTTCTCTCTATGTACAGCACATCTGTGGTAGCTGGGGATGAATGGGAACTGCAAGATGTATGACCCAAGAAGTACTCCCATGTGTGCAAGAGCAGATGAGGACTTCCTGCAGCTTGTATCCTATATTCCTTCCAGGGCAGCATTTCTTAAACTGTGTGTCAGGACCCACTAGGTGAGTCACAAGCCAATTTCTGGTGGATCGCCTAGCACCTAGCTCAGCCACCACTGAAATTGCAGAGCTAAAAATACAGGGTACAGGGCTGCTGGGCAGGATGGGCTCCCGGTGCTTTGCCCTGAATTGGTGGGAAGATGGGTTGCTGAAAAGGGGGGAGAGCTGTGTAGTTGGAGAAGGATGCAAATCTGCATTCTGCTGTGACATCTGAGCTGGAATGTAATTCTGAGCTATGCAAAGTAACAGCACAAGCTTGTTGTGTAATGGGACCTTTGGCTGAGCTGTAAAGGTTTAGGTTTGAAGCCTAAATTGATGACATTTTCTGCCATGACATCACTTTTAGGTTAATGACATCACTTCTGGTGGGCCACAACAGATTGTCATTCTAAAAAGTGGGTCCCAGTGCTAAAAAATTTGAGAACCCCTGTTCTAAGGGGTTTGCACCAGTTCATGGACCCCTTCTCCTGTCATTGTGATGCCGTCCCCGGATGCTCAGTGATAATGTCATGCATCATCAACATACTTCTGGGTTGCTCAGCTCCATTCTCTGTGGAGCTTGGTTTGGAGCTGCGCAGGCAGGTGGCCAGGCAGCTTACAGGGAATGCTGCTTGTATTCCTGCTGGCCTACTAAAGAATCTCTCTACTGCTATTATCTTTGGTAAGTCAATAAAGCCAGCCCCAACTGGCTGTTTCACAACCACAGAAAACTACTCTGTTGAGTTTCAACAACAGGAGTAAGAGGTTGCAATAAAACCAACCCCAATTGGCTGTTCGTTCACAACCACAGAAATCTACCCTGTTGATTTTCAACAACATAGGAGTAAGAGTAAGTTCAGTCCATTAACACTAACTTTGCAAGCGCAGATTTACAAAGTTGGCCATGACTTTGCTGCTGGGAGGCCTGCCAATAACAGTATTAATTTAAGGGTACTGATGTGGCAGCCCGTAAAGGCCTGAGCTGTCAAAATAAAATCCCAGGTCCACTTCTTTTGACTATAGGAGGAACTAAATTTGACCAGACTGAGGTACATTTGACGCCAAGACAAAGGTTTAGAATGTATCACAGTGTGACCAAATTAACTTCCTGTACAGTCAAAAGAATTAGGTCCAGGGTTTTATTCCAAGGGACAGTTAATTTAATTAAAGCAAAGAAAAAAAGCAATTCTTAAGTGCAGGAAAATAGCTCTGAACAAAATGATCATCCTTCTGCTCTGCAACTGGTTCCTTGAGTGTGGATGTGAAATCACATTCTCCTGTGGAATTCTTTTTCTTCAGAAATGGCTGTACCCTGAAAGAATAGTGAAAGCTTCTCTCCCCCTCCCCTTTATAATAATTAAGCACCTAAGAATGCTATAATCTATATTGGCGCTCACTCACGCTCTCTCTCTCTCTCTCTCTCTCTCTCATTAACTTTGCTTCTTGATGCGTTCTGAACACAGATTCTTCCAGTGCAATGATTTGTATATATTGCCATATGCCAGGAGGGAAAAACGCTATCCCTTCCTTCTATCTCCAAGGGGAAGGAGGCCTAATTCCCAGTTAAGAGATGCTTGCGTTTCTCCATCAGCAGCAGTCACAGTGATGGGTGAGGAGCCAGAGCCTGCCCTTTGTACCCTGCGATCTTACATGTTTAGCCAATCACTTTCATTGCAGATTGAAGCTCGGGGGGTTAGAATGACAGAGGGCAAGGATCTCAAGAAAGATTTCTGTCTAGACCTTATGGTTGGCAGACTCTTTGGGGAATGTTCATTGCAGTGTGGAAGGCAGTTACTTTCTTAAGTGGAAATAGAGTGAATGTGGTTCACTCATTTGTTTCCTCCTGTTCACCTGCCATTTTCTGCCCATCTTCTCTTGCCTGGAAGCAGCTGGAAGCTCCATGCTAATAGGACACTATCTAAAGTGGCTGCAATATTTGTATTGCAAATAATCCTGGCCAGTGAATGAGCCTAGGCTTTCAAAAGTATTTTATTTATTTAAAACATTTATACCCCTCCCTTCCAAAAGCTCAAGGCGGCTTACAAAACAATACTTAAAACATAGCATAAAATACTTAAAAATCTAGATTGTATTTTTTTTTAACCTGTCACCACCTATGGGTTTTTAGAATTATTATATTACTGCTGTGCTGGTTTTAAACAATCAACTAAAAAAAACATGAATACACAATAAAAAGCAGGTTACATAAAAGCCAAACAGGAATATTCCACCCTTACCCACCCCCCTAAAGCTAATGTAAATAAAAAATGTTTTTTGTTTTTAGGCCTCACCGGAAACTTTCTGTTGCAGATGTTCTGGTGGTGAGTTCCATATAAGTGGTGCAACACATGAAAAAGGCATATTTCATGCTGCCACACCCCTCACTTCTCCCAGCTGCAGTGCTCTCAACAGAGCCCTTTCAGATGACCTAAGAGAGCGGGCAAGCTTATATGGGCAGGATTTAAAGCCCAGTTGGACCAATAATATATAAGGAAGCACTTAAGGTAATATATAATGCTATTTGTACTGTGTGGTCATGATCATTGCTTTGGTGGATCCAACTGAAGTCTATCTACTCCAATACTGTGTTTCCTACAGCATTTTTACATTCTCACAAGCTGGATATGCAGGTGATAGCTTTCCCCTGACGTTGAGTTCCAGCATGTGCATGGACATCCTATTAAGCTATGTTAGTAGCCACTGGTGGCCCTGTTGTCCTTTAAAATGTTTGGGTTGCACCACAGTGACACAACCCAGTTACGTCAACTCTCTTGCTCAGGCAAGAGAAATTAGTATCTCTGATTTCTCTCCAGTTTCTCAAAGGAATATTGTGGATCATGTGACTGAAAAGATGCTGGGAAGTGACTGGTGCAGTATTTCCAGTTACCATGCATTCCCCAATAAATACAGCCGACAACAGGTATGGGATTAAATGGGCCACTTTATTAACTTACAACAAGCGCAACAAGGCAAAATAGGAAACAATACCCAAACTAAGTGCGGGGTTCTAAATGGGGGAAACGGCCTAGCCGTCTACGTCCCCCAGTCTCATGGGGCGTCCACCCAACTCCAGGCGCAGCTCAATTGTTATTAAGCCCGCCTTTCACTGTCGCCCAAAGAGGGTAAGCCAGCCAAACTACTCTGCCTTCAGGTCACCCCTGCAAGGCCCCAAAGTTCAGACCAGGGGCTAGCCAGCCTGCCTCCTCGAGCCGGACAAGCATCCAAAGAGCGGTTCTGGCTCACCCCTGCCCTTGCTGGCTTAGATTGGACGCCGGAGAAGGTCTTCTGTCTACCCACCCCGCACTTCTACCGCCACAAGGGAAGGTCAGCCTCGCGCTTGGCCTTCCCTACACCCAAAAAGAGGGCCAAGCCTTGTTGCAACTCTGAAAGAAAGCGCCCATAACCCATAGGAGAAAGGTGAACCCCATCGCCACGGTAAAGAGCAGGCTCCTCCAAGCTCCGTGACGACCCTGCCCAGGTAAGCGTTGACCCTTTTTCGTGCTACCTCAATTCTTTTTACACAACTCGCCCAGTGCCAAATTCTCCTAGGCAGCATGTCAGACCACAGGATAGTAATCCCGGGAAACTGACGGACTAATGAGTCAAAATCCTTGCGGGCCTGGAGCCTCAAGGACATGGACGTCCTCTGACCCAAGTCGTTTTCGCCCAAGTGCACCATGATTACCTGCGGCAGGGGGTTACCAGCAATGTACTCCAAAATGGCTGGGCAAAATTGGCCCCAACACATACCCCTCTTGGCCAACCAATCAATGTGTGCAACATCACCCAGCGCCAGCTGAGAGCTGAAACTGGATGACATGGCATGCTTCCAGGCCCAAAAAACTATGGAGTGTCCGCAGATCAAGACCCTGGCGGGGCAGCTCCTTCGCGGACCTGTGGGAAAAAGAAGCACATCGAGAGATAAGCTCACTGGACAGGCCAAGAGAAAGGAGGAATCCTTCCTCTGCTCTAATACTCACTCCCATGGCCAGTCACGGACAGTGACCTGGTCCACCTTAGCTAACTTACAGGACCCCACCTACCCCCTGCGCCGACACTGGCGCGGCAAACGCCCTCCAAGCGCTGCCAACAGAGCCTACGCGGCTCTGACACATCTCGCCAACACTGGCGCGGCACACGCCCTCTGAGCGCTGCCAACAGAGCCTACCCGGCTCTGACACATCTCGCCAACACTGGCGCGGCACACGCCCGCTGAGCGCTGCCAACAGAGCCTACTCGGCTCTGACACATCTCGCCAACACTGGCGTGGCACACGCTCACTGAGCGCTGCCAACAGGGCCTACATGGCTCTGACACATCGTGCCAACCTGGCAGTGCACACATTGTGCCTGCTGGCGTTGCACACAGAGCCCTGGCGGCACCTTTCCGCACTTAGGATTTAAAGGCACCAGAGCGCCATCTACCGATGCGCCTGATGCCCTGGGGGGAAAAAACCAATGCTGGCCGCAATGGATGCTGCCCCAATCCTAAATGAATGCTGCCCCAATCCTAAATGGATACTGCCCCAATCCAAATGAATGCAGCCCAAACAATTCAGGCCGCAGGCCTAATTGAGACTGCGCTCGTTTAATAAATGGCCCGAAACTGGTAAAGGGGAAGGGGTGGGGCGATCCTCGTGGCGGAATAGCGGGCCCACTCCTGCAGGAGCCATTAAGCAGCACTGTTCCCTGACAGATACTGGACAAAGACACCGGCTCGGAGCCTGTTACAACTGAATCCACTGCCCACGCCCTAACTGGTATATTATGGATAAACTCCCAGACCGTGACACACAGTCCCCCCACTGAAGGACTCTGTCGGGGGGGGCAAACCGTGACCTAACCAAAGCAGCCGTGGGGGCCTGGGATCTGGACACAGCCTGGCCGCAAGGCCAGCAGCCAAAAGCGTTCCCCCTGAAATCGAGAGAGAGCGTCGGCCATGCTATCTTCAAGCCCCGGCTCATGTCTGGCTGATAAAACAGTGGTGACAGCAAGACACTGTTTGACAAAGACTCTAACCAGATTCATAACCCGGGACCCTAGGGCGCTATTCAACATCCCTATCAGCTTATCTAATTTGTCCTCTGGCAGGCGGTTGGTCTGTGTAACCGAGTCCAAATCGATACCTAAAAGGTGAGCTTGCCAAGGCCCTCTGTCTTCTCGTGTGCCAGGGGGACCTCCAGCTGCTCACACAGCACTGTAAAGTCACCCAGGAGCCGAGCACAGACGCCAGACCCAGATGGTCCCATAAAAAGTAGTGGGCAGTGGATCGTAACACGGTTCTGAAACGCACAGTCATTCCAAAATGTACAAAATGCCTCAAATTCCGAACAGGAAATTGAACACCCCATTGGCAATGCCCTATTGTCTGGCAGAAATCCTGGGGGTGCACTAGAAGCGATCAAAAGGCAGACTGAATATCTGCCTTGGCCATCAAGGCCCCAGGGCCACACTTCTTGAGGCAGGCAACCACCTTGTCTAAAGAAGTGTATCTGACTGAACACCGGTGGGTCGGTATCCCGTCATTTATGGAGGAACCCTTTGGAAAGGACAGGTGGTGAATCAGTCTAAATTGGCCCTGGGCTTTTTTAGGCACCACACCCAGGGGGGATACCTGCAATTCCTCCGTGGAGGAACCGCAAACGGTCCAGCTACTCTACCCGCTTCTAACTCCTTGGCTATTTTTACCTCGCACCACCTCCTCCATGTCAGTCACTGACCGGAGGTTGCAAGTGAACGTGGGGCTAACTGGAGGCGGGGCTAGGATCTCGAAACCAAGCTGAAAACCCTCAAATACTCTGGCTGCAGAACGATCTGTATAAAATTGCAGCCAGTAAACCAAGGAGGGAATCTCAATTGGCGTCGGGCCCTTTGCCAACACCAGTTGAGGGTCCACCACCCGGCTTTTTACCACGGAAGGGGCGGAAACCTTGCCGTGGTCCACTGATCCGTGGACATTTTGCCACGGGATGCCCAGCCCCACACATGGGGCAGCCATGGGAAAACGAACATCCTGGCCTGTTGCATTTGCCAGTGGCATTAAATTGGAAGCAAGCGCGAGGGGATTGAACCCACTGCGCACCCTCAGGTGACGCAGGCTGCTCGGGTCTGGAACGAGCAATCAAATGCCCGCTATCCACCCTATCCCCCAACGTTGCCCTAGCCGGCAGGACTAATTGCACCCAGAGTTCCCACTGGGGTATAGTCCAGTCCAAAGATGGGTCCTGCGCGGCTCTGATGCGAAATTGACGGTCATAAGCCATCCAAGCCGCACCAGCATGATCACGCAAAGCACGATGAATAATGTCCAGGTATTTGAACAGTTTCCCCACCTTTTTGGGGTGCAACTGGACAGTGACCCCAGCATAGACAATGAACCCATTCGGCCAATTGGTCCAATTCTTGTCTATCTTCCTCTGCCTGACGGTTTCCTCGTCACGCACAGGGTCTCCCACTTTGGGGGTAGGCTCAGGCTCAATGTGAAGGAGACTGAACATGTCCACAAAGTCACCCCGCCATATCTTCTCCTTGACCGACATGGCGAGGTGAGAGCCCAGAGGGATGGCGATGATGCCATACGAAACCGTAGGCTTCTCCCTCTCCACCACCAATCCCAATGACTCTTCCCCCCAGTCCACATCCTGCTGGTCCAACTCTGTGTCGGCCGTGGCAGGATAATGATCACACGGGGGGGGGGGTGCCCTGCTTGCCCTGGGACCAGATTTGGGACAGGGATACGTCCGACCCAGGGCCCAGGGGTACTGGGGGTAATTGGGCCCCTGCCAGAAGGAAGGAGGCCCCCAAGGAGACCAGGGCTGATCTGGTGCAGCCCGGCTAGGTGCCCAAGGAATGCCTTCCTTGTCTTCCCACACAGACTCTGCACTGTGAACATAGACAGAGGGTTTATGGATTTGTGCTATTATATCTTTGAGCTAGTTTTATCATAACCTATTTTAACACCAAGAATGCAAAGAGGGAAAGGGCCTAACAGATTTCCCTCCGAATGCAATAAAATGACATTTCTGGCTTCAAAACAAGGGCATTTCCTGAGGAAATGTAAATCTGACATCCTGCACAAGTCAGGTGGGCATGAGCATTTGACTACGCAGGAGGTGAAATAGATCGGAAGTATTGAATCTGGGCATTGGGAATAAGCGCCTGGGTTTCCCACTAATCACCCTAAAATGCTTGGCAACTGTAATCTCAAAGTCTGGGGAATAAGCCTACAACACCCAGAACTCCCAGGCATTCTCAATGGTATAAGCCCACAACACCCAGAACTCCCAGGCATTCTCAATGGTATAAGCCTACAACACCCAGAATTCCCAGGCGCTCTCCATGCTATAAGCCTACAACACCCAGACCTCCCGGGCGTTCCCCCTGGTATAAGCCTACAACACCCAGAATTCCCAGGTGTTCTCCCTGTCCAGCAGTAACCAGGCCTGGCCCTTGCCTAGTAACAAAATGGCCCTGGGCCCTTATGGGCCCCCCCGTGCCATGCGGCCACCCTAAAATGCCTCCACTGCCCATAAGGCGTGCGGAGCCTGCGGCCTCCTTGCCGGGTGTGCGACTATGCGGGCGAGCCTCAGCCTCCCCCTGCCTCGCCTTTCGACGGGCCTTTTCTTTTTGTCTCGCGTCGTAGCAAGCCAAGGCCTGCAACTGTGGCATTTACTCCTCATCATACGATAAGGAGGAAGGGAGGGGAGGGGGGGGCCATGCTAGAGCTGTCTTTTTGGTGGCCTTGCCACCCGACTTCTGGGCTTTCTTCCCCATGTCCACCCCCCAAGTGAAGGAATATCCCCAGTGGGGCCCCCCGCCCCCTGTGCTCTAAGTTTTAACTGGATACGATACGCCTCAGCAGTCCGGAATCTTGGCCTTCCGCGCTGTGTCAGCAGACCGCTGTGACTGGAAGTTGCCCAACTCTGAAAATAAGAGACCCTTTTGGCAGTTGGGGCCCACAAAATGGCCGACAGGCTGTATTTAAATAATCAAAATGGCGGAGCACCATGAGGCAGGGCCCAAAATGGCGCCCAGACACGAGGCACCCCCCCAATGGCTGCCAAAATGCGCCCCAACAGGCAGGCCCGCCCCAGGAGGAACGTGGGGCGGCTGCCCACCATGGGCGCCTGCCGCCCCACCGGACCCCCCAAATTGCACCCGCAGCCGCGGGGTGCGCAGATCTGCGAAGCGCTGCAGCCCCGCGGCCGGCAGAGCGCGCAGCGGGCCGCCCCCTACCGCTGCCGCTCGGACAGAGCGCACAGCGGGCCGCCCCCTTCGATAGCACCCTGCAGAGCGTGCAGCGGGTCACCCCCCCTGACGCCGTCTGCAGAGCGCGCAGCGGGATGCCCCCTCAAGCTCTCACGGGGCCGCTCCGACGCTGAGCTCCAGAGCTAAAGTCGCAGAGCGCACAGCTCAAGAGAGGCTACCCACTGCCCGAAGTGACGGGAGCCTGCAAGCACGGATCTCCGCGCCTCAAGCCCTGTCGTGGGGCAGCCTCTCTCCGCTCCTGGATAAGCGACCTGCTCGGTCGCTTCCAGGAACGGAACTGAGCCGGGTCTAGCGCCTGCGCGCTAGATCAGGCTCAGTTGTCCCGCCCCCCAAGGCCAGCCAGCCAATCAGCTGGCAGCAAAGCCCTGCTGCCGGCTGATAGGGGGTTTAGCCTGGCAATCAGCGCTAGCGTGCCCATACGGGCACGCTAGCTGCCTTTATCTTTACCAGTAACAGATTGAGGGGCCAAATCCTATCCAATTTTCCAGTGCCTGTGCAGTTGTGCCAATGGGGCATATGCTGCAATCACAGAGGCCTTCTCATGGTATGGGAACATTTGTTCCTTTATCTCTGGTCTGCATTGTGGCTGCACCAGTGTTGGAAAGCTGGATAGCATTGGGCCCTGAGTCAACTGGCATTGCAGTTGGAAGCATGGTAATAGCTGTGTCAGTCAAGCTATGGTATATCACCTAAACATATCACAACAGCAATGGAATGGTACACTTTGGCAACAACATGGCACCATCATGTTCCTGTCTTTCATGTACCTGTAACTCTGATTTTCCAGTCATTAGAAGTTTGGATAGAAGCCAAGTCTTTAGAGATAATTCCTTGAAGATTTTGGAAACCGCTGAATCCCGCACAAAATTCAGCAGGAATTTTTCCTTCCACCACCACCCCTGCTGAAATTAGTCATTTAGATTGCCCAGAATGTGAAGAACCAGTTCTAAAAGGCAATTATTGCAACAGGGCCATCGGTGCCCTTTTCAGAGTTTCCCTCTGCTGCCACCATGAAACTGCCTGTCTCCAAAGGCCCTGAACAATAAATACAGTTAGCTTCGCATGGGATGCAATAGTCAGTGTGATGTACTGGTGGGACCTTGGTATCCACTGATTTGACTCACCACTGATACTGACGTCCACCTTTAAATGCCTCGTAGCAAGGAAAAAAGGACCAAAATTCAATTTCCCACCTTCATGCTATTAAATAATTTATAATTTTATCCCATTGATTTAGTAACCACTGATTTTTTTTTTTTTAATCCACTGGGGGTTCCAGAACAAACCCCCAGTGGATAACAAGGCACAACCTGAAGTCTTGGATACAGTGTTGGAGTGGCACCCCTTTGGCAGATGTATGAAAAGAGGATGCGTGACTCACTTATGAATCCTCTTGTACTGCTTCCATGGCACATACAGTGTTGCAGAGATCAAAGAGGAGAGTTACTGATTCCAGGGTACATAAGTTTTGGCTGTAGGGAGACCCTGTCAGTCAGGAGCAGGGGGCATCTCTCTTATGTTTTTAAGGAATTCAACCACTGTGTAATTTCCCATTCTGTATATACCTTGCAAATCCGAGAGCTTTCCCTACCCTGAAAGAAGTTACTTTACGATTCAGGTCCTAATAATGGAGATTTTCTTTTTGGATTATCCTGACAAAATCAGGTCAATTGGTAACTCTAATCCGTGCATATCTGAAATGCATAGGAAAGTAACAAAGCTCCCCATCCCTTCCACCCCTTCCCCGAGGTCATTCTTCACCAAATGTGCCAAACAAAGGGCCAGCTGCATGATCTGACCACAGCTTGGTTGCACATGCAAAGCCAGTGGGGGGGGGAGGAAGAGCCGAGGATCATCTATTATTGATAAGTGAATGGTGGAGACTTTATGGCCCACTGAACTTGTATTGTGTAATTGGAACAGAAAGGGAGGGTCTCAGCTTACCTAGTGCCTGGCACCCCTGAGACCAGATCCAAGACACGGCCAAAAAAAAAAAATTAAAAAGGGAGAAACGGTGTAACTGCATCATATTGGTTTTGCCTACCTTGAGGGACCTCCTGCCAGTTTAATACTTCACTGGGAAAATGTGGAAATGGTGATAAATGGAAGAGTCCTGCTTGCAGGAGACAGAACTTTTGCAGAGATTAGGTCAGAACATTAAGCAGGCCTGAAGTGGGTGTAAAGTCTTTTTTTAAAAAAAAACACACTAAAATTCTACTCATGGGGTGCTCAAAAGTGGGGAGCAGGGGAAGAATGGAATGGTAGAGGTTACTCCTGACTCTTTCTTCCCCTGACCACAGATCTGTCTAGATTTTCAGCTTTTACAAAAGGAGTTTGCTCATGCAGGCCCTGTACACTTCTGTACACATGGTCCATTACATCAGTGTCAGTGTATGGCAGTGGTAGGTTCCAGTCTGCCATTCTGAACTGACATACTTTGCTTTGAAACAAGTGAAACATACTTTCAAATCAATGTGTTTCAGACCAGTTATTAGTCCACTAATAACTTTAAAATTTCAGTAGACTTTGAGAAGACCATTAATACTTCTCCAATACATTTTGGAAGACCCGCACAGTAGGCCAGCAAGCTTGAATGGAAAGCTCATAGGCCTCTTGGAAAAGGCAATGTAGGGTGTGCTGCAATTCAAAGAGCAACATATGAAATTGGATGGCTTTAGATTGGTCAGTATACATGCTTGCCATTATGTAAAACATATGCTGCTTATACAGCATTTGCATGTAAGCTCATACATTTTTGTTACACATGGTTTAGCTTGGAGCCCTTAAGGCTTCTACCCCATTTGCAAATATTTGATTTAGATGAGGACAAAGCTATCATGCAAACATAAACAGATGCAGAATGGTGAGGGTAGCAAAAATGCGCGCGCGCGCACACACACACACACTCACACACACAAATTGACTTTCCCTTGTTCACTCACTGCCTGTTTCATATACACATCTATCAGTCTGGAAGTCTGGCTGTATATTTGTGAGCACAAGTCTATGCTTGTCTACTTAGAAGTCAGTTGCATTATAGTCAATTGGGCTTATTCCCAGGTAAGTGTGGAAAGGATTGCTGCCTGTGTGTTTCTGAATAGCCACATCACTGGTTCTTAATGCTATTTGGATACCCTGAATTTGTTTTTATCTCTGTCATTTATGCCTGCAGGAAGAGAGCATGAATGGAGAATCAAAATATTATCCTATCTGAATTGTAATGGACATTAGAAGCTTTTCTCTCATCAGTTTTATGTGTTATTACCATGTTCAGAAATTCAGGTTGCTCATGAAAATACAGGATGAAAGATAACTGTACATTTGGGAAGATGCTGCTGCTCAGTGATACAATGCATATTGTGTATGCCAGTGTTTCTCAAACTGTGAGTCGGGACCCACTAAATGGGTCGCGAGCCAATTTCAGGTAGCTTCCCATTCATTTCAATATTTTATTTTTAATATACTAGACTTGATGCTGCCATAGTATGTGGCTGCATTTGGGGAAATGTTACAGACCTGTACAAGCTACTGTGTATATTCTTTTAATACTTAGTCAATGGGACTTACTCCTGGGTAAGTGTGGGTAGGCTTGCAGCCTAGGATAGTGAAAAATCTTCCTGCTTGATGGTGTCGCTTCCGGTTATGACATCAATTCCGGTGGGTCCTGCCGGGTTCTCATTCTAAAAAGTGTGACAACCACTGGTGTATGCAATCGATTCCAAGGGCAATCTCTAGCATCTCCAGGTAAGGCTGGAAAAGACCCCTATCTGAAACTCCATAAAGATACTGCTAGTCAGTGTTGACTATATTGAGCTAGATGGACCAATGACCTAATATGAGGCTGCTTTGTATTTTCTTACCAAAATAGGCAGAGGGCCATCTGCTAAAACCAGCACAGCAACAACTCCTCACACCAGATGCTGACTGAAAAACGTGTTCAGAAATGATTATACATTAGTTCTATTGTTTGGTTCTATTGGTTCGAGTTCTATTGTTTGGTTCTATTGGTTCGAGTTCTATTGTTTGATTATACATTAGTTCTATTGGTGCTAGAACAGTGGTTCCCAAACCGGTGGATCACGACCCACCAGGGGAACAGGAAGCAGGGCATTCCCCCTTAAGGGGAGTTGCCCTACTACAACAGTGCCACAGAGATCACAGTACTGCTGCAGTGAAGGGGCTTTTTTTTACTTACCTGGGGGCAGTGCTGGCTTTCTGCAGGGTCCTGGAGAACCCCTTCAGCTCCTCCACAGCTTGTTTACAAAGCCCTTATTTCCCATCTAAAGCTACTTCTGGGTTTTTGGGAAAAGCCCAATTATATTATTGAGAATTTTGTCTGCTTGAAATCCTGGAAAACTGTACTTAGCAGGCACTGGGCTTGGACTGATGATAAGATTTCTTCATATAAGGTGGACACAGAAGCGGAAGGCAGCTGCAGCAGAATCAAAGAGGAGCAGGGAACCACTGGGACAGGAGGAGGGACATATCCAGCTCCTTCTCTCCCGTTTTCATTTCCAAAAATGATTCATTTTGTTCATGCGCATAGGCTTTCACTCACATTCTCACACACACATTTACAAACATCATGCTTCTTACGTCATCCATCTAAGCTACTTTTGTAATCCATGAACTTTAATAAATGAGTGAACAAGACAAGCTGTCTCCTCTGTCAGGTGCGAGATACCGTTGCAAGCTGTTATATAGAGTATTTATAGAGTGGAATGACAAGAGTTCCTCTCCTATCCTCAGCCCCAAGTGTAAATCCACTTGAGTATTACTAGTGTATCTTTAATGATGCTTTCCAGTGCCTTTCTCTCTCCTTCCAGATGTGTTTCCTTTTATTTTCCTTTCCTTTTATTTTCATGCAGAGATTGTCACTGTTTCCGTAACACAGTAAATCAGATTATCCTTTTGATTCCGTCTACCAGTGGGGCTGTGCCTCTGAATCCTGCAGTGGCAAGCAAGCCAGGAATCCACTGGAGCTCTCTACATATATTTACTTAGTTTCAGTACAAAAACAATTTTTTTAAGCAGCCAGACATCTGCCTGAGTGGGTAGTCTTTTCCTTGATTGTTGCTACAGGAGCACTGGAGACAGTATTATTATTTTATTATTTTTCATATTTTTATATCGCCCTTCCTCCAAAGAGCTCAGGACGGTGTAAACAGCTGCTCCCTCCTTTGTCCTCACAACAACCCTGTGAGGTAGGTGAGGTTGAGAGAAAGTGACTGAACCAAGGTCACCCAGGAAGCTTCATGGCTGAGGGGGGATTCAAACCTGGATCTTCCAGGTCTAAGTCCACCTCCCAAACCACTACATCACCCTGGCACAGTAGAACTGATGCACATGGAACCATCGTTCCCATAAATCTGCCAGGCTTGAATCCTCCAGTCCAGTGGCATCTCACCCGGCTGCTTAGAGCTTGTTTCCCTACTTTACATCCAAGCCAGCACCAAATTAGCCTAGAAGTTAGCAGTATTTTTGAAACATCAGGACTTAAAACTCCTTGGAAACATGGAAGTCTCTGTTTTGAACAGCACCATCTATAAAAATGGAATCAACACTGAATTTATGGATTCGCTCAAGGTTCCAGAATATATGGACACAGACCTCCCTGCTTTTGGCCCTGCTTTTGGCCAAGAGGTGGGCAGTGTTCCTTGTGTGGCCTGAAGTGTTCAAACTCAGGCAACTTAAAATCTGCACTAGAAGGAACTCAATCATTCTGGACGATACAAAGAACTGCTTCATGTTTCTGTTTCCAGCACAGTACCTTTAAACATTATTATTATTATTATTATTATTATTATTATTATTATTATTATTATTATTATTATTATTATTATTATCACCATCATCATCATCAATAATAATAATAATAATAATAATAATAATAATAATAATAATAATAATAATAATAATACTTTTTTAAGAGTTTATGAAGTGCTTTGCATAGCAAAATAAATATATACAGGATGGCAAAAATATGGTTTCCATCCTGAGCACACCAACTGAGAAACGGTTGTGAGTCTTCCTGGACAGCATGGGTTCCAGAGAAGAAAGGTTCTCAGAGAAGAATGGTTGCCACTTCACTGTGGCTGAGCCCTGTCCTGCATCAGTAATGTTTGACTGGTGAAACACATCAGGTGGACAGATCACATGGGAAGTTTCCGCAGCATCCCACAGAAATGTACTGATGTGAGCACATGAAAGCAGCAACTAATTGGGTGGTCTTAGGAAACCTATTATGTTGTGCCCTCACTTCTAATGCAGAGTGTCTCAAGTAAATGTACACACACTTACAAATCGATGGTAAGGCCACACCTGGAGTATTGTGTCCAGTTCTGGTCGCCACATCTCAAAAAGGACGTAGTGGAAATGGAAAAGGTGCAAAAGAAAGCAACTAAGATGATTACTGGGCTGGAGCATCTTCCTTATGAGGAAAGGCTACAGCGTTTGGACCTCTTCAGCCTAGAAAAGAGGCGCCTGAGGGGGGACATGATTGAGACACACAAAATTATGCATGGGAAGGATAAAGTGGATAGAGAGATGCTCTTTACACTCTCACATGACACCAGAACCAGGGGACATCCACTAAAATTGAGTGTTGGGAGGGTTAGGACAGACAAAAGAAAATATTTCTTTACTCAGCATGTAGTCGGTCTGTAGAACTCCTTGCCGCAGGATGTGGTGACGGCATCTGGCCTGGATGCCTTTAAAAGGGGATTGTTTCTGGAGGAAAAATCCATTACGGGTTACAAGCCATGATGTGTATGTGCAACCTTCTGATTTTAGAAATGGGCTATATCAGAATGCCAATGCAAGCGAGGGCACCAGGATGCGGGTCTCTTGTTATCTGGTGTGCTCCCTGGGGCATTTGGTGCAGGCACCAGCACTCCTGGCCGTTGCACTGTCTTAAAGTATTTTATCACACTTTTGCAACAACACATGCCATTGGATCACGTGTTCCACCAATACTACTAGTAACTAGACCATTGAATTGGGCCACTAGTTTAGTTAGTTAATGAATTGTGCCCCAAACTTGGTCCATTCTATACACTTCTGACATAATTGACTAAGGGATCATTGACATTGTATAGACATGACTGACTAAGGCAGCGGTTTTCAAACTCTCATGGAGAATTTGAGCCACTGTAAGTGCTTGCGGGGGCGGGGGGAGCAGCAGGGGCGGGCAGAAGGCAGCGGCGCGATCCCCAGGATAGCGCTGCTCAGGGGGCTGCAGGGGCTTGGGAGCACTTACTCAAGCCTCCTGCAGACTCCCCAGGGTGCAGGGAGCCCGGTGCAAACCTTTGGCAGGGCTCTCTGCAGCAGTGAATGTAAAAGCGGAGCAATCGCGCCCCTCCTCCGCTAAAGCGGAAGTGGAGCGTGATCACCCCGCTTTCACTTTCACTGCTGCAGGGAGCCCTGCCAAAGGTTCGCACCAGGCTCCCCGCACCCTGGGGAGGCTGCAGGAGGCTTGAGTAAGTGCTCCCAAGCCCCTGCAGCCCCCTGAGTGGCGCGATCCGGGGATCGTGCTGCTGCCTCCTCCCTGTCTCCAGGTTGCCCCCGCCCCTTAAGGGGCAGGGGCCAGGGCCCACAGGCTGGGGCGTCGTGACCCCCAGTTTGAAAAGCCCTGGACTAAGGGATCTGCAGATATCCGCCAATATGTGTGCAAGATGGTTCCACACATCTCTTCAGTTGCATCCCTTAGGTCAGAGGTTCTCAGACTCTCAGGGAGAGTTTGAGCTGCAGTAAGTGTGTGCAGGAGCAGGGGGAAGGCAGCAATGCGGTTTACTGGATTGTGCTGCTTTGGAGGGGCACAGGGGCTTACTGCCACTTACCAGAGCCTGTGGCAGCCTCCCGGGAATGCGGGGAACCTCTGTGCCAGCCTCTGCAGGGCTCCTCATGCTGCGGAGACCCTCAAAATCATGATTGCGATCATTTCCAGTTTTGCATTTGCGAAACCGGAAGTGGTTGCGATTGCAATTTTTACTGACTTCACAGCATGGGGAGCCCTGTGTAGGCTGGCATGGGGGCTTCCTGCATGCCCAAGAGGCTTCTGCAGTCTCTGGTAAGTGGCAGCAAGCTCCTGCGCCCCTCCAGAGTGGTGTGATCCAGTGGATCGCATTGTTGCCTTCCCCCCTCCCCACCCCTTAAGAGGGTAGAGGCCAGGGCTCTCTGACTGGGGCATCACGACACCCCAGTAGGAGAACCACTGCCTTAGATGTTCAAATGTTGCAGGTTTCTACAATGAAGAGCATTATAGGATATTTAAGCTTGCTTACTAAGATGTACTGGTTTTCAAAAATGGAGGATGCCGTGTGCACATAACTGGCTTTGATTTATCAATTGCTGCTTAAAGGGCTTTAATGTAACATGGCTGGTGAAGTGGTTGTCTGGCAGAAACCTTCCCACCATCAATGTGGGATGATTGAGGAGGGAGGGCAGGAGGTAGCAATGGAGCAGGAGATGTCATCTGTACCCCACTAATTCATGGCTTCCAGCTGGCTATCAACATCTGCTGAGGTCAGCAGCCCACACCAGGGAGCTAGTCTGTCAGCAGTGGTCCCGTGCATGTATTGCTTCTAAGAACCCCCTTGTCTCCCTTAACAATGTCTGGGAAGGATGAGCTTTCTCCTTCCCCCTCATGCACCTCACAGTTCCCACCACTGATTGGCCTTACTGCCTGCTACTGTAATTGAATCAAGAATAACACACAAATGAAGTGATGGAAGATACTGGCTTGTGCCCAGCACAAAAACAATCTCATGGCAAGTCTCCCAAATTTTGAAACTTGCTTCCAAATGAGAGTTTGAAGAATGATCAGTGTTGGATCATTTTTAATAGGATTTTTTTTTTTGGGGGGGGGGGAGGAAATGTCCCTTTCCATGTTTACATTTCAAAGTGCATGGTCAAAATGGTTTTTTAAAAATCCCCCAAATACAAAAAAGCAACACAGCTTACATACAGTAGTTAGAAGATTCAAGTTGAAAATGTCACAAAATTTGCTGTTTGAGTGCACCAAGGTTATTAATACTTTCTATTAATGAAACTGTACATGATGTGACCTTTGGGTGACCTTGGCATATTTTCTTCTTGCCTGAGGCAAAGAGCTTCCAAACAATTTTGTTCTACCCTAGAACAGAAGACAAGAGCAGCACTGAAAATCTTGTTCAATGGATGAGTAAGATGAAGTTACCCTTTTGGGATCACACAAGGTTCTTGCTTCCTACCAGTATATCAGAACATATTTAGAAGATTCTGACACCTGTAACATTCCGGAACACTAGATCGTAGTTCATAAATAGAAGCAGGCAAGAGCAATGAAGTGCCAACTCTTCGTTCACAGCTATCCCATCTGTCATGCTTGTCTGTGCCATCAATTATGGACAGTGTCCAGTCATGTTGATGCTGCAGATTGTTCCAGTGGCCGCAATGGACAACATGGATTTGTGGTCACAAAACTAGATGTACAAGAAAGACAAATTTATATAAGGGACCATGTTTTGTATCCATCTTCTAGTGGGAAGAATTTGGGAGAGGAAGCTGAACTGGTCACAAAGATGTGGAAATAGTTTGCCTGTGTTAAAACCCGGCCCACAGGTATACACATTTTGGACGCAATCCTAACCAACTTTCCGGCACTGACATAGCTGTGCCAGTGTGGTGTGCACTGCATCCTGCAGTGGAAAGGTAGTCAAGGGGGACTCCTCAAGCTCATGTTTGTTACCTTACCTTGGGGGCTGCATTGCAGCTAAGTCTGTGCTGGAAAGTTGGTTAGGATTGCGCCTTTAGTCCCTGATGCATATATGCAACGTTGGACAGAAATGGCTTAAAATAGGGAAAGGAGGTGGGGAAAAGGCACTGCTTTAAACCAGAGCATATCCATATGGAATCTTTGAAAGGAAATAGTGTGCATTAAGCCTTGGAGGCTAAATCTTGTTCTCGATCTAGCCATCTTGTTTTAGACCCAGAGGATGTAGAAAATGAAAGATCACTACAGGATTTTTCGCCCACACATTAGCACTGTCACATTGGTACTGCACTATGAACACTATCCCCAGTACTATCCCCCCCCCCCGCTGATGCAGCCAAGTTGCAGGAGGGTGCACTGCATCCCAGGGGGGGGGGCAGTCCCAGAGTTCTCTTTGGTAAGGAAGCATTTCGTTCTCTTACCTGGGAGTAGGGCTCTGAAGCCCAGATGGGTCCACTATTGCCTGCGCAAGCAAGATCATTGGGGCAAGTCTGCATGGACCCGAATTGAAGGATCAGGTCCAGGAAGGGGGTTGGGATTTGGCAGATGGTGCCAAACTCACTCCCCAGGCCTGATCTACCCCATTCCCATAGACACCCCATTCCCCCCAACCCCTGCCCCATGCTTCTTCTTATGACAGAAACTTGGGGTATTCAATATTGATGTGGATCTTCAAGCTGAGAACGCAGCAGGGCTTTCAGTTCTTTCTGATATAATAGTTGGCAATCATGGCTGGACTTCTGTATTGGAATCGTGGAAGATCTGGCGAGGAGATAGAATGTGGTGTCTTTGGTGGTCCCTTTAAGAGTTAAGGCCTGGGCTTTCAGCAAAGGGTGTGCTGCACAGCTGCAGCCACTAGAGGCAATGAGGTCCCTAAGGATATAAGGAGGCAGGAAGGGTTTGTGGGTAGTAGTGGAGGCTTGCTTGCTGACAGACCTACTGGACTGTTGATGTATGACTGCCTTGTGGGCTGGGCTGGCTGTTGACTCAAGGACTGACCCATGACTCTGCCTTGTGGACTGACCTTCTGGCTAATTGACTGACTGGCTATTGACTCACGGACTGACCCATGACTCTGCTGACCAACCAATGGATTGGCTAATGACTCACTGGACTTTTTGGACTGACCTTCTGGCTCACTGACTAATGGACTACTCGAACAGGCTGTGGAATGCTGGAGAGAGGTGTGCTGCTATACCTGGAAGGATTGCTACCTTAGGAACTGTGAGGAGGGGTCTCTGCAGTTTAAACAGGCAAGCTACCCTGGTGGTGGAGTCTAGCAGTACTGCTGTAGAGAACTGCTGGGGAGCAAAAGGGAGCTAATTAGCTTAGAGTGGGCATAAGTTCTCTAAGTGAGGCTTGAATTGGGAGTCTGGCAGAACAACTTCTAAAAGCAAACACATAAGCATCTCCTGTGGCAGCATTGTGTGAACATGAGTTATCCATGCAGTTTCTCTGGAGTTGTACCAATGAATGGGATGACCTGACAAAAATTTAGAATCAGTTCACAGAGAAACCAGGAAAATATTGCTATCCCTCCACTAGGTTTGCACATGGCAAACCTCACATGCTCAGTTTTAAACATCTGCCTAAATCTCTGTATTCCTGCTGAGGCAAAATCCTGCTAAACCTGGTGGCTGAATATCATACTTTAAATTTAAAAGCTTGATGAGAAACAGCAAGAGGGAGGGGGAGAGAGAGCACCCATTCCTATTTAAGGCCCAATACTATCCAATTTTCCAGTGCGGTTGCAGTTGTGTCAGTGGGGTGTGCACTGCATCCTGTGGCAAAAGGGCAGTCATGGGGGCCTTCTTAAGGTATGGGAACATGTCTACCCTTCCCATGGGACTGCATTGTGGCTACACCAGAGCTGGAAAGTTAGGATTGGGCCCCAAGTCTACTTGGAAGTCAACCCCTTTGAGTTATTCCCAGGATCATCTGTACCGGATTGCAATCTAACTGTATATAAACTCCTCATGTAACTAAGCAAGAAAATTGTGTTTCCTTTTTCATGTCTAGTGGTACCTGTTCTTTACTATCTCCTGGAGAATGTTTGTTTCTTATGGCTCTAAAGCTCATGATAAGCTTCACATATTCGTGTAAAAATTGATTTTCAAATTGGGCCCAAGCATAAAGCCAAAATTCCAAGTATGGAATGGATAGCTTATCCTACAGTGACTGCTAGCAATGCTGTTTACAACTTGTTCTCAAGTCATAATTGACTGTCAGTTTAGCATTGAATGAGTCTCCATTACTGCACAGAGATTATGGCTCTAAGAATTCAATATTGTCTTTGCTTTAAGCATTGTTTAAAACTCTCCATTAGAGGTTAACAGCCTGCACAACTGCAGTATAATGAAACAAAAGGAGCATGCACAAGAAGCCAGTCTTCTCCCTGCTTTGGGAAGGAAGGCAACTCAAAAAACCACATGACAACTGGGCTAAGAGTGAACAGGTAGAGTTATAACAATTGCTGAAAAGTTTGGTGGTTCTTAATTTCTGAAAGGAACCAAGTGACTTTTGGAACTCACTCCTTTATCTGACTGATGTACACACCTGTTAGTCCTCTTCCCACATACTCCCCACCTTCATGTTTACTAAATGCAGGACAGAGGAGATGACTGCCCTTGCTGGCCATGCTTTCTGATGCCACTGCCACCCATTGGTCACATGCCTGATGGTTACACCTCCAGCTTTCTTGAAAATGGGGGGGGGGTGACCCTCACACTTTCACAAACAGGAAGCCAGGGAGTCCAGGGGTATGACTCCTTTCTCAAGAAAGTTGAATACAATCATTGGGAGGGGGTACAACCACCAGTTGCATCAGCATCTGGGGTAGAACATGGTCCCCCTCCAGTGAACTTGATGGGAAATGTGTATAAATTGAACACACCATTAGCAAATGGATAGATCTCTGAACTGCGATATGCTTCACATATGTACTGTAATCAGTTTAGTTTATTAATCAAACAAGAACTGATATATTCATTACAAAAGCAGAATAGAAGCTGCTTCTGTGTGGCTGAATTCCATGCTTCTCTACTAGCACCTGTTTGGGGGAACCAGGCAAAGCAGATGACCTCCTCTTCTGAATACTGCTTCCTGAGGACTGGACACCTGACAGGGCTAGGAGTCATGTTCACTTCCCACATGTTGTGCCAAATTTCCTTTCCGAACTTGGTCTAGAGAACTTGTGTCCACTCTTTCCTTGTGAATTCCTCTACTTTATTAACAGTGCAATTGCACACGTGTCTAGTCAAGAGTAAGTTTCACTGAATTCAATGGGACTTACAAGAAAGTATGTATAAGATTGCAGCCCCAGCATATTAATATAAATGTGTCAACTTCTCTTGAAAGCTGCAGCCATTTAGGTCTGTATTTCCATTTGGTAACTTTATACCCTCCAACATTTCAGAGATTAAAAGGACATGCTTGAAATGGTCTATTTTCATTCCAAGAATCACTGCATGATTTCCTGCACCCTGACCCCATACCCATTCCTGTAGGTGGTCCCATCTGCTGTAATTACTCTCCAATTGACTCTGTTTAGAGAGCCAGGAAGGTGACTGTGCTTTATGTCAAAGATACCATAGAGAAACAAAAACAAAAGCAGGCTCTTTCCACACTCTTGGGACCTGGCCTCACTGGCGTGGTTTTGGCATCAGTGGCAGACCTCCCATTATGTTCAATGGGGCAAATACGCCAGGCGTGAGCCTTTAGGGCTCCACGGAAGCCTCTCTGAGGCTCCCAATGGGGTCAGAAACTATGCTTCTGGTTTCCTGGAAGCAGAGTTTATAGCATCAGGCAAGCATCAGCAAGCTTCTCAGATGCAGCCTACAGTTGCATGAGCCTCAGGTGAGTGGGGCATAAGAACATAAGAACAGCCCCACTGGATCAGGCCATAGGCCCATCTAGTCCAGCTTCCTGTATCTCACAGCGGCCCACCAAATGCCCCAGGGAGCACACCAGATAACAAGAGACCTCATCCTGGTGCCCTCCCTTGCATCTGCCATTCTGACATAACCCATTTCTAAAATCAGGAGGTTGCGCATACACATCATGGCTTGTACCCCATAATGGATTTTTCCTCCAGAAACTTGTCCAATCCCCTTTTAAAGGCGTCTAGGCTAGACGCCATCACCACATCCTGTGGCAAGGAGTTCCACAGACCGACCACACACTGAGTAAAGAAATATTTTCTTTTGTCTGTCCTAACCCGCCCAACACTCAATTTTAGTGGATGTCCCCTGGTTCTGGTATTATGTGAGAGTGTAAAGAGCATCTCCCTATCCACTCTGTCCATCCCCTGCATAATTTTGTATGTCTCAATCATGTCCCCCCTCAGGCGTCTCTTTTCTAGGCTGAAGAGGCCCAAACACCACAGCCTTTCCTCATAAGGAAGGTGCCCCAGCCCCGTAATCATCTTAGTTGCTCTCTTTTGCACCTTTTCCATTTCCATTATGTCTTTTTTGAGATGCGGCGACCAGAACTGGACACAATACTCCAGGTGTGGCCTTACCATAGATTTGTACAACGGCATTATAATACTAGCCGTTTTGTTCTCAATACCCTTCCTAATGATCCCAAGCATAGAATTGGCCTTCTTCACTGCCGCCGCACATTGGGTCGACACTTTCATCGACCTGTCCACCACCACCCCAAGATCTCTCTCCTGATCTGTCACAGACAGCTCAGAACCCATCAACCTATATCTAAAGTTTTGATTTTTTGCCCCAACGTGCATGACTTTACACTTACTGACATTGAAGCGCATCTGCCATTTTGCTGCCCATTCTGCCAGTCTGGAGAGATCCTTCTGGAGCTCCTCACAATCACTTCTGGTCTTCACCACTCGGAAAAGTTTGGTGTCGTCTGCAAACTTAGCCACTTCACTGCTCAACTCTGTCTCCAGGTCATTTATGAAGAGGTTGAAAAGCACCGGTCCCGGGACAGATCCTTGGGGCACACCGCTTTTCACCTCTCTCCAGTGTGAAAATTGCCCATTGACACCCACTCTCTGCTTCCTGGCCTCTAACCAGTTCTCAATCCACGAGAGGACCTGTCCTCTAATTCCCTGACTGTGGAGTTTTTTCAGTAGTCTTTGGTGAGGGACCGTGTCAAACGCCTTCTGAAAGTCCAGATATATGATGTCCACGGGTTCTCCCGCATCCACATGCCTGTTGACCTTTTCAAAGAATTCTATAAGATTCGTGAGGCAAGACTTACCCTTACAGAAGCCATGCTGACTCTCCCTCAGCAAGGCCTGTTCGTCTATGTGTTTTGAGATCCTATCTTTGATGAGGGCAACTTTGCACTTAGGGGGCAGCAACAGCCTGCAGGAGGCGCCATCATAGACCTTTGCCCTGGGGCACGGGGCTGGGGTGGTTCGCTACTGTTTGGCATTCCATATTTTGGGGCTCAATCTTTGTGGCCAGTCTTATCAGGTCTGTGGTCAGGTGTGGCAAATATTCCCAAGTTTTCAGATCCTTTACAGTGGGCTGGGTTGATCCTCTGTTATATCTCCCCCTGAGCCTGCTCAGGCAGCTGAAGCATCACAAAAGCCAGTGCAGCATGGAACCTAAGGGGTTCTTATTAAAAAAAATTAAACCCACAGTAGCATCTGCAGGGTGAAAAGACATAGCAATCTGCAGAATTACCCATGAACGTAGACCAGGCAGGCAAGGGGTCAAACTGTAACTAGTTTATTAAAAATCAAAACAAAAACATGAAGATAAGTAAATATGGCAAAAGAAAGGCAAGAAGGAAAAATACAAGCAGTCTGATGGAAAATCCCTGAGCTAGCCTGGAAAACATAAGGAAATGTTTTTAACAAATTGATGCAAAAACCATTAATGCCCAGCAGATGGAGCTGGGATGCTACTCAATCCTACAGGTGCTTACCTCCCTCCCCCATGTTGTGGCTTAAATCTAGGAAAGTTTGTAATGATTGGAATAAATTAGCAAATCAGAAAAATAACATAGTGCCTTAAAGCAATTAAAACCAGACAATCTCCAGCTTAAACTTCTTACACTGCTAAAAGAATCACCAGTCATTTGTCTCCCCAGTATAGGAACCTGCACTAGATGGGGGTGAAGTTGAGGTTTGTAAATTCCCGTTGCATCTTTGATTATTGTAATAAACTGTGGCCCATGTCAGCTAATATCAACATATGACGTCTTTATTGGGGGGTATGTGGGCAATCTGTGTTTTCTTATTAAAACCAGATAAATGAAGTTCTATACCTCTCTCTCTCCCACGCCCCCCCCCCCCTGTCTAGGAAGCACACTGCAAAATGATTCTGAGTCAAAGTTAGGTTCAGTGCTTTAAGCCATTTCTGCCCAACATTGCATATATGCAACAGGGATCAAATGTGTACACCTGTGGGCTGGGTAGAACTGGTCTTTATTAAGATGTGCTAAAGAAACTCAGTGCAGACTTAATGTCAATATAATCCTCCACGTGTGCCTTATCAAAACCCTCCTCTAACAGGTTACCTCACCAACTGGTCTGCTAAGCCATTCTTCAAGATGGCCTTCTGTCTAACTCTAGTCCCTGCAGAGGATCAAAGCCTGAACCAGGTCCTCAGCTGGATGATGCTGGTCTGTAGATGGAGAGCAAATTGTCACTTAAGCAGTGATTTTTTAAATACTTTTTAATTGACAGCTAAAAACTCAAGGTGTTCCAGCTTCCACATCCCTCCTTACTTTTTTCCCAGGACCTGTGCAATCCTGACACTACTTACTGCAATCCTAGGGTCCTTTACTTCTCCTTTTCCCAGTGTCAGCCCAGCCCTGGTCATCCCATTCCTGTCTTTGTTCCCTGTGGTTTCCTGTTTGCACATCTCAGGATGTGGTGCTCTTTACATTAGTTCTTACCAAGGCCTGGTCTAAATCCAGAGCTCTGAAACAAACTCTGGTTAGAAGTCTTCTGCTCTCAGTCCGCACACTAAAACACAAGCCAGGAAGCCCTCAGTTGAATCACATCCTCTCACCACTTTGTTGTGTTGTCCCATTTGCCCACATTCAGACAGGCACGTGTATACCAAGGTCTACATACATGAAATTCATTGTTCCTAACTTCAGGTGAAATCAATGGGACTTAGGGCACAATCCTAACCCATGTACCAGCAACAACATAAGGGCAATGTAGCTCCTAGGTAAGGAAACAAACATTCCGTTGCTTTGAGGTGGCCCCCATGAGTGTCCCCCAACTGCAGGATGCAGCACATGTCCCATTGGCACAGCTATGCCAGTGCTGGAAAGTGGGTTAGGATTTGGGCCTTAAGCTAGGATCTGTTAACTTGCTCCATTGATTTCAACAGGCATAACTAATGTTTTCAGGATTGAGGCTACAGAGATAGTCACCCTGTGATCCACTACATTTTTTCTTACGATCTTCAGCAGTACAGAGCGAATTATGTCGGTAGTCAACTGGTATTTTAAATGTGCACACAAATGGAAAAAGGACCACTGTTCCACTATCTTTTTTATAAGTGGGTTTCTTTTGTTGGAGTTGATGCAACTCTGCTGTCCAGAGGGGGCAGGATGCTGTCCAGAAGGGGTCAGGCTATGGCCCAGTGACTCTACACTTTTTACCTGTTCTTTCTGTGATCCTTGTGGGGGTGTGGCTCTAATGCTTTATCCTTCCCTTCTCCTCTGAGCACTTTTTCTCACCACTGACCTGTTAAGATGGCACACAGTAGGACTCTGATGCCCACGCCATCTTGAGCACATGGCATGCAGGGTGAGGCAGCTCCAGGGCCTTGCTATCTCTAAGTAATAGCTGAACCTCTGATCCTAATCAGATGCTGTAAATATACACTCAATGGAACTGTAAGTAAACAACTTCTTTTTTGCAACTTTAACAAGCCATTGCCTCTTTGTCTTTTTTCATTGAATAGCAGTCAGCTGGGTGAAGGAGGTTCCCTGGGGTGATACCCAAAAGGGGGGGTTGCTGCTTATGCTACTCTGCTTCCCCCCAAAGAGGAAACTACTTTTAATTTCCTCCAACAGCTTTTGTGTGATCAGCTGCAGGATTATGAAAGTAGTGCAAGCTAAGGACCTTATACATTTACGGTACCAGGAAACTGCAAAGATCTGTTCAGCAGGCAGGAGTCTATTTGGACTGGATTCCTGCTTTGTTCAGTGCAGTTGGTGATTCAGCCCTGGCCTCTTACACACTCATACACATACAAACTTAAACCAAATTTTAATTAAACTCAAACCTTGCTGCATAGCCATGCCTGGAAGGCTTTTGCTGTTGCAGCACATTTACTGCCATGCCGCTTGACAGACTGAACAAGTGAGTCCTTGATTCAGACTGTGTTATGCCCTGAAGAAGCATAGCCTTGCTGTTTGGAAGAGTTCCAGTCTCCATTCCTCTTTCATAGGATTATCAAATATTGAATATCAAGTCTCAACTGTCAAAGATTGAATTTCAAATATGTGATGGATAAATGACACCCAAACCTACAGCAGGAGAGTCAAGAATCATTTGTGGGCGCAAATCTGTGTCAGCGCTAACGACTATCTTTCTGGAAGGCCCCAGCTATTTAGTGTCTTTCTTTGTATGCTGCATTGTGACCTCAGCAGTTCCCTATGCTATAAGCAAGCTGGGTCAAGCACAGTGCATATGCGAGAACTGTCAGCAAAATCGAATTCCTTTCACCGCTCAGTAATGAATACACTCTGTTGCTGCCAAAAAAAGAGAGGCTATTATAAGTCCCCAAAAAAAAAAAAAAGAAAGTCCATAGACACTCTCCAAATAGTCCCATCATGTCAGCTTTCTTGTCTTTCCTTGGCACTTGTTTTCTGACTCCATACGTATTTATGTGCAGCTGGGGCTTTTGCTTTAGCACAGGCCAATTAATCTGGCAACATTCCTTTTAAGTGAGTTCCCCACTTACTCTGTATTGTATACATTGTGTATTCATTCTCAGGCTGAATTTACTGGTGTTGGAAATGCTCAATACTGGGAACTCCCAGAGTTACTAGTTAAAATGTTACATTTGCAAGTGACTCCATGTGCTGAAGCAGCAGCAGCAGCAGTAGCTACTGTTGCATGATTTCTTATACTTTCCTGAGGCCACACTTTTTCCTATTTCTTGATATTTCCTCTGGGCAAAGGGCAGGAGTGCTCAGTTAAAACCTGGGGGGGAGGGCATTACTTCAAAACCATCAACACCCTGATTGCCTTGGACTAGATGTTCTCATTTGTAAAATGAGATGAACAACCCACCTGAAAAGGTTGCTAGTGGAAATAACTGAAAAGAATGTTCTACAATAGTTTTGTATGTTAAAAATACAACAGAAATTATTGACAGGTTGCACAGATCAGTAATGTAACAGAAGGAAAGATATTGATAGAGCATAAAGATACAGGGTGCAATCCTAACTGGCACGTATGCCGGCATAGGTGCTCCAGGAGGGTTGCAAATGTGACTTAAAGCAAGTTTGCACCTCCATGGGAGGAAGCTGCGTTGGCGCATCTAGATGCATCGACTTGCGGAGGCCTGCAGAAGCCTCTGCCACGGCTTCCTTGCCACTTGTGCCAGTGCACCCGTGCCGACACAAGCGGCAAAGGTAGGCATGGGGGGGCAGGCAGGAGGCAGGAGGGAGGTGTTTCTGGGCGGAGGGAGGGCAGGCGATGGGTGGCCCCAGGGGCTTGTGCACGGGGAGCAGGGGGCAGGGCTGGGACCCGGCAGTTATGCCGGATCCCAACCCCTGTTCCCGGAGAGAATGGAGCGGCTTCAAGCAACTCCGCTCTCCTCGGACTTGTGCCACCTCCAGAGTTGGCACAGGCCCAAGGGGACCCATTGGGGCAAGTAGCCCTTACCCAGGGGTACGGGAAGAGCTTCCCCTTACCGCTAGCTGAGCCACTGCAGCCAATGAACCTGCATTGGATGCAGTGCAAGCCTCCTGGCTTGCCTGCTCCAGTGCAGGTCTGAATTGCACCCACGGTCATATAGAAAGGCAGGATGGTGTTGTGGTTCAGGAACTGACTTAGATCCAGGTCCAAATCCCAGCTCAGCCATGAAACTTCCTGGGTAACCTTGATCCAGTCACTATCTATCAGACTCATCTACCTCACAGGGTTGTTGAAAGGACGAAAGGAGGGAAGGAATTGTGTACACCAGTGGTTCTCAAATGGATGGGTTGCAACCCACCAATTTGTGTAACACTTCCCCTGTCCCTTTAAGGGGTGGGGGAAGGGGGAAGCAGCAACGTGATCCCCAGGATTGTGTTGCTAAGTGGGGACGAGGGGTGCTTTTACCTAATGTGTTTTAGGGCGAACAGTAGGAGGTGAGGGGAGCCCCGTGCAGCCCTCCACAGGGTTCTCGGAGGCTTGGAATCTTCAGAAATGGCACGCGCAAGCCACTTCCTCGTTTGTGAATGAAGCCTGGAGGTGGCTTGCACTGCAATGATGCACTGATATTTTGTCTGTTGCTTGATTGGGTTTTTGTGTTGTACATAGTGTGTTTTGAATTTTTTAAATTGTGATTTTAATGTTTTTATGTTAGCCGCCTTGGATCTACTGAAAGGTGGGCTACAATTAAATCAGCACATAACCATGACACCTTAAAACTTGATTTTTATTTTTTAAAGAAGCTCGTCATTCTGGGCAATAAACAGTCTTTGCCAGACCCCAGGTGTCATGAATGGTTTTTACTGTGCCTTCTGACAATCAATCTCCATTTCACCTTCAGTTTCCTCTCAGGTACACTAGTAAGCCCAAATGCAATGGTTAGATGTAACATTAGCTGCTGGAAAAGCTTTAGGAAACATTGGCAGTGTCTTTATTTTTAAACATTGCTCGTAGTGTTGTTTCTGCTAATTACATTGGCCATATTAATGGCACAGACTGTTCATTTTCAGGCTTTGCTGGAAGGACTACCTAGAGAGGCGTTATTCTCCCCAGCACGGTGTCAGATGTCACCTGGTAGGATATTAAAACCGAGGCGAGATTGTGTGAAAAAATATTTTCTTTTACTGTACAGTAACTCATAGAGCAGTGTGGTGTTCAAGAGAAATCCCTTTGCTGAAGAAATGTTAATGCAGGCTGCCAAAGGGGAGAGATTTTCCACAGTCCACTGTTAAAATAAGCCTTCACACTTGCCACAAAACAAGCTGTCCTGGAATGAATGGCTCTTTTAATGAGGGCTGAGGACCAGTGTTTCATACCTCTGTGAAAGACAATCAAGTTTGAAAAGGGAAGCTTTTATACTCCAACCTTTGGCTTAATGTCTTTTAATGTAAGCACTAATTGAGTTTAAATAAACCAGGGTGGAGCGTAATAGGTTTACAATCCTTTTTTTCTCTCCTGTGAAACAGGACCAGATCCTGTGCATTCAGAGAGCGTAGGGCTCCCTGCTTTTATGAGGCAATTATGACTTTGTGTTTACTGTCTCCCTGATGAGGTTGTGGGTTGCTTTTAAAGTGGCTTTGGGAAGGATATCAAAAAAAGAGAATTTACAGCCAGGCCTTTTCGATGTGTAAAACACAGCAGGCCCTTATTTATTTATTTTTCCTCAGCAATATTTCTCCTGCATTTCTGCTCCCTTGCTTTTCTTCAAAACAGTGCCGATAAATTATCTTCTTTGGGAGAGCTTTGCTGCCTCATCAGAAAGGATTATTTTTCAGGAACTCGTCGTGAAGGTTCATGTGGAGGAAAATATTTTCCTTAGCAGCAAATACTTGTGTTTTACAAGGGTAAATTCTTGCTGCCATTTAGAAACACCCATCAGCTGATAAAAGTGTGAAGGTTGGGTAGCTTTACGGAATCCTTGCCAGTGCCTTTCATTTCGTCCCAACTTCCTTTGGAATGAAGCCCCTGGTTGGATGCCTCAGATTGCCTTCACATTGACTGAAGCAGTGAAGGTCAGGCTGACCGGTGCTGCAAATTAACAGTAAGAAAGTGCCAGAAAAAAGGTGTGTGTATACAGTCCGAATGAGGACAACACCAAGGATTAAAAAGCAAAGAAAAGACACCAGTGACCTAGTCTGAGAACTGGATGTGAACAGCGCATTGCAGCTGGGAGTAGAGCTGAAGCAAATATGACCATATTCAAAACTGGCCAGCATTTCAAGCATTGCCATTCACGTTTTGAAAGCAACGTCTGAAATATAAATTGCATTTTGTGATGGTGCAATTTTACTTCAAAATGCTTTAGAGATTCAATCGTACCTCTGAACTGGCACCTGCCACAATCAAAGTAAATATATCACAAAAACTGTTAATTTTTAAATATTAAACCCCATGACATGTCAACCATTAAGTACAATCAGATACTAAACACAAATATGGGATTTCATTCAATGTTGCCTATCATATTCATGTCAAATATTGAAATCTCTTCACATGGTTGCCATATATTATACTGTTGGCTCTTCTACCCTGCTGCTGTGTGCTCTGACAACAGCTCAGTCACAGAGATCTTTTTCTCTGGAGATCATTTGGTGAATTGTGCACTATGTCATATATTGCATAAATCAAATATTTGGTGGCTATGTGGCAAATATTCAAAGACCATATGGTGAATAGTGAACATCAAAGGGTTTAGAATTTGGGGGAGCAAATTAACTTAATCACTTATTGTGACATCTTTTTTTCTTTGTGTCGCTTATAGAATCACAGAGTTGGAAAGGACCTATAAGATAATTGAGTCCAACCCCTGCCAATGTAGGCTGTCCACAGCTATAGCACCATATGGAGTGCTTTCATATGCATCACCTGCAATGTTTTGCAAACTGGTAGGCTGTGGTTTTCATTTCAGTTTCTTCTTTTCAGCAGAAGTGGCTGATCAAATCCTTTCTTAATTGTCTAGAGGAGTGCAATAGAGTTATGATTACATCGTACTCAGTGGCATAGCTAGAGGGGGTGTAAAGCACTATTTTTTTGCAGGGACCCTCACCGTAGTGTGCAAGCAGCCTCTCCCCCTCCCCTTTGGAGCCATTCCAGGCGGTAGAACAAAATGGAGGCAAAGGGGAGGGGGAGGGGCCACTTGCATCCTGTGGTGATGCTCCCTGAAAAACAGTGCTTCGTACCTGTCTAGCTACGCCACTGGTTACATTGTTGTCATGCTGGAATGTGTGCACATTAGACAGAATGCAATGAAAATACTGAATGCTATATGGAAATGCACTGTATAGAAATTGTACCCCAATGGTGGCTGCTGAAAGACCACACATGAAAGATGAACTTTGCCAGTTATACCAACCCTGCCGAGGATACATGGGAAAGCATGCTCTGAAGACACACCACAAAAGGCCTGCCACAAGATTTTATCCAGCCCGCAGCAACATTTTTTTGGTCAGAGCATTTGCTAGTGTTTGATGTTTTTACTCATTATATATGATTTTTCTCAGTTTAAACAAGGCATTGTTTCCTTGTAATGATCACATTTCTCTTTTGTTTTGAATCATATCATGCTGATTACATAGGCCAACACACATTTTGCTTCCTTAAACGTTACACCAATTCCTGTGTATATTTGGGATGCTGATTTCAAAAATGACATCCATTTTGCCCTATCACATCTAGTTTTGGAGACACGGCATAGCCTCTTTAGTGAATGGTTCAAGCGGCTTCCTCATGAGGAAGCCTACATCATGGTTTCCTCATGAGGAAGCTGCTTGAACTATTCACTAATGAGGCTGTACTGTATCTCCAAAACTAGACATGATAGGGCAAAATGGATGCCATTTTTGGAATCAGCACCCCAAATTCATATCAAATCACCATAAAGTTTGAGAAAAACTTTTCTGATCCTCAGTTTTGTAGGCCTGTGTTATTTAAAAGATCCAAGTAAAACTTATTCATTCATTTGTAAAACTGATTTTTAAAAAAAACGCACAAAAATGTGTAAAATATATGCAAGTGGCCCTCATGCTGAAAACTTTGGAGACCCTGCTTTAAAGTAACAGGAGCTATGTAGTTTGGTGAGGTAGCTCTTGAAAAAGATAGTGGCCCGTACATTGACATATGCCCCTAGACAAATTTCTCAGTTCACCTACTGCTGCGCACGATGCTTTTCTTAGCTTACGTACTATGAAAAAAGTTTCAAAGGAAGCACTCCAATAATCCTACTAATGACATCACAGCTGCTGCTGTAGGAGCAGTCACAGTGCTCTGCTTCCCCACCCTGACCACAGCCTTGGACAGCATTTCCAGACAGCCATATATTTGATTCCAAATGAAGCACGACTGCTTTGGCAAGCAGGTAATGCTTATGAAATCTGTGCCAGAGAGTGTTGCAATGCATGTCTTAATGTGATCGTATGATAATTTCAGGAACAGGTGTTCAGGCAACCATCACTGCCCACATTTTCCCTGGCAAGCTGCTGTTTTCATGTCAGCACTTCAGGAAGACCATAGATCAGTGGCTCCTAAAGTCCTACTTGGACTTTGGGAACCCTGTAAGTATTTGCGGGGGAGGGAAAGGGGAGGGAAGGGGGCAGCTGACAATCGTGCTGCTGCTGTGGAGGGAGGGGTTTTTTCCACTTACCTGGGGGCCACTAAGGCTCTCTGGCAGTCTGGGGAGCCTGTGACCCTCTCTGCAGCCCTCCCAGCAGCTTCAAACTCCTGTAAAAAAGAAAAAAAAAACCACTTCTTGTTTTCGTTGGAAAACTGGTAGTGGTTTTTTTTAAATAGAGGTTTGAAACTGCTGGGAGGGTTGCATAGGGGGCCACAGGCTCCCCAGACCCCCAGAGAGCCTTAGGGACTCCCCAAGTAAGTGGGGGGAAAACCCTCCCTCCCTCCACAGCACTGAACTCAGCACAACTACTGAAGCCATGTTATCTTCACCAGCACCACTGTCAAGAATTGTAACCACAGAGCTAGAGGAGAAGGTAGTGGCTGCTGTGATCCTATTCCCTGGCCTAAATAGATCAACGGTCTGACTCCACATAAGCTGGGCCGGCCCATCCATGAATGTTGAGTTAGGAAGCAGATTGGTGGGAGATGCCCATTCGCCTACTTACCTCCACTGTTTCTCCTGTACCTTCTACTCCCTAGGTTGGAAAAGAAAGAAGGGGATGGAGAGGAAGAGAAAATGGGGGTGCTGAGCTAAAACACTGGAGAGTTACAGAGGCTGGCACATCATTGAATGAGAGGGGCAGTGTCTGGCATGCCACCTCAGGCATCAGGAGATCTTAGACCAGCCCTGCATATGTAGCAGCTTCATATGTATAGATAATAGCAACTACTGTATAGGATCACAACTACTTTCTCTTTATTCATATACTCAGATAATTCTTAAACATAATCTCATTCACATATCCATTCCTTCCATTAAATGGTTGGCAACCTTCAGTCTCGAAAGACTATGGTATAAGCCTACAGCACCCGGAATTCCCAGGTGGTCTCCCATCCAAGTACTAACCAGGCCTGACCCTGCTTAGCTTCTGAGATCAGACAAGAATTGATTAAATAGTTGATTAAATAGAAGTTGATTAAAATAGAAGTTTTTTAAATAGTTGATTAAATAGAAGGTTGTTATTTTGGCCAGTGCCAAGTTCGAATAATATATTACAAAGTGAAGCACTGGCAGTCCTGGTTACCCTGCCATCCCAGGGCAGTGTGTAAAAATGCTGCCTCTGTGACCAGAATTGTGGTCATGTCATTACATTGAGAAGGGGGAGGCAGTCAGATTGGCACCGATTCACTTTTTTTCAAAGTGAAACAAACCAGTTGTGCCACCATTTGCTTTGGGGGGGGGAAGCAAAAAAGGAGGCTAGCGGGACTGGATCATGGCACACACACCCCTCAGTGTGACACTCTGGGGCATTTGCACCCATTGAGTCCCCCCAGGTATAGCAGTGAAGTGAAGATATGGAGAAGGGAAGATGTTCTAGGATCTAGAGTGATTTGCAATTGACTTAAAAAAAATAAAAAGTACATCCTGTTAGCCATAGTTTAATACCAAGGGAATGCGTGCCTCAAATATTTGACTTGAAGCACAAATATTAGCTCTATTTATATAATCAAATATAACTAGATATTTTCAGCTGTATCCGATGTGTAGAGGTGTTTGTTTCCAGTCAGTAAGACAGGATTACAGCCTCTTTCTGAACCCAGTGGGCTTACTTCTGAGTAAAATAAATAGCACCATTTCCAAACACCTCTAGCGATATGGCTCTGATTTTGCTCTTCATACTGCTGTTGCCACAAAATTGCCTGTCGTTGAATTCTTTTATTTACTTGGTTTTCTCTGATGTGTCTCAACCCCACTGTTCTCAAAGACAACTGGCTAACCAAGAATTTAGGTCCAATTTCTCCAATAGTGTGTGTATGTTTAATCTATATACATTTAAAAAATAATATGGAAGTGGATCCCAGGGTACCTTTTGAAAAGCTGTTGACTATTGAATTTTCTTTTGTACTTATTTTTAAAATTTATATACTGCTACCGATTTGGCCAGTGGTGATGGAACCTCAACTTCTTTTCTCTCCTCGAGAGTTTTAATATGGAAACAAAAGGTTTATCAAGCACCTATCAGGCTACATGACATGAGACAGCTGGCATAAATGATACATGTTTCTCAGATTGGTGGGTTTTAGTTTGGTACACCTCTGTCAGTTTTATCTTTCCCTGTTTTCTTGGAGAAAGAAATCTCTCTCTCTCTCTCTCTCTCTCTCTCTCTCTCTCTCTCTCTCTCTCTCTCTCTCTCTCTCTCTCTCTCTGTAAAGTACTATCTACGTTGACGATACTGAAACAGTAGTTATAGTAGTAATACAGATAACAATGAAGAAGACCTATTTCACATATAGTACACTTTCCATATTCCTTGTAGTGCAAATGGAAAACTTGCAATAGCTAGAATGTAGATTTAAATTAAAAAGGATTCTCTTCCACTTTTTGCATTCACAACATTCACACGTACACACAAATAGCATAAACAAGAGCATCAAAGGTGCTTGGTGTGTGAAAATGTCAGTAGATGTCGAACAGGCAACAGAAGTCCAAGGCATGGCTCAACTGTCATGTCTACTGATTTGCTAGTAGACATGAAGAGACCCGTCTGATAATATTACTGTTCTTCTCCATGGGAATCATTTATGGGTTCATTTCCATAACAAAAAGTGTAACCTCAGAAGTAGAGCAAAGACTCCTATTTGACAATCCCTGCTGTGGCTGAGGGAACTCTATATGCTTGATGAGATTTGGAATTGAGGTTGAAATGAGTGAAATTGTCATGGCTTTGGTTAAACAGTGAAAAGGTATTCCAGAGTGAGAAACGACTAGGGAAAGGAAGAGAGCCAAGGATGAAAAGTTGGAACAGACCAGATGCCAAGATTTAAAATTACCACCAGGCAGGAGAAAAGGTCAGTGAGGCATTGGAGCCTATAACAATGAGGCATCAGGTGCATTAATGTCCAAAAGAATAAGGCTATGCAAGAGTAGCCCATTAACAAAAACGAAATGAACTATGATTGTTATCAATTACGCTATAATGCTTGACCAATGTTCTTATTTCCTAAAATATTTTTAATCTAATAGAAATGGCTCGCAAAAAAGAAAACATTATGCAGATAGACTTTGACAATGTTGTACTTTATTACAAAATGGCAGGTTTTAAGACATTCAACTGACAACCTTCTTTTATTCTAACATAGGTGCCCTTTAGACAACTGTGTGGAAGCTGCTTGCAAAATGGCATCATCTTGCAGTACGGATTGTGGCAGCAGGCTCACATATCACATTCCCTATGCCACTCTGACAAGCTTGGAAGTGGCAGGGACTACAAGTTCAGTCTCAGCTGTGCTGTGCTCAGAATTCAACTCTGCAAATGGCCAGAGAGTGGAACTACAGATTCCAGTTCAGCATAAGTAGCCAATAGGATCCCATCTGACTTTATGAAGCTTCTGGCTCTGGCCCATCTTGTCAATCTGAGCAAATTTGTTGCTTGTGAGTAGCTGGGCATGTGACGTTGTTCATTGGCCTTCACCTGTTTTTGCTGTCTTCCTGACTACCTGCTTCTTTGGTTGGATGTGGAACAAGCTCCTACCTTCCAGCTGCCCAGCCTAACAGTTTCATCACACTTACTAAATAAGACTGCAATGTCCTATGTCCTGTAGGAACAAATTCATGCTTAGGATGGAACGCTGTGCACTGTTCACATCTGGCATCCAATGAGCATATCCTGCAGAATACTTCCTGTGCCTGGAGCCATGCTTTACAGCTCTGAATGACTTCCTTTAAAATATATTTGATTTAAATTATGGCCTTGTAGCACCCACACAGTCTCTTGAGAGGATGGTGACATTTTGCAGCCTAGTCTTGCAACCATCACACTCTCCCCCTTTCTGAGATGCTTGTATGCCAATGTCTGTGACGCATAGATAATTTATGAAAACAGAGTAGACACTTTTTAATAATTAAGTAATAGATAATGGGAGGGTTTTATTCCAATGATGTACAATGGCTTTGAAATAGGCCAGAGCTTGAGAGGGTTAGATGTTCACATATTAGTCAAAGGGGAGGAGGAAGGAACACTGAAGAGAGCTGCTATACTGTATAATTAACTAAATTAAGTCACTGAAAGGTTCTCCATATTTTGCAGCATATGTACTTCACTGCAGTCACATGATAGCAGCAGGCCTGTGGCAAAATGCCAGTTGATTGCCCCAGCTGAAATCAGCCAGCATCAATGCTGCCTATTCTCTCCAAATTACAGGGCAAACAATAACGCAGGTAAAATTAGCCAAGGCACTAATTATACTGCGGGAATGCGTAAAGGCTATAAAATGATAAATGGCAAATGTGAAACATGTTGCATCATATCATGCAATCTCTCCTGCGGCAGAGACGGGAGACAAAAGGCAGAATTGTGTGTCTTGTTTGTCTAACATGCCCTTGATGCAAATTAGAAATCCTTCCAAATTAAGATATCGCCACATTTCCTTTGTTAATAAATTTTTAAACAATGGTAATAAAGAGGTTAGGATGATCATTGTTCATTGAACAAACAATTAACCTGATCTGAACTGGAGTTTGAAGAAACCTAAGAGTGTCCCTTTCCCAAGCCTCCTGCCTTTTTTCTTCTATCCCCCACTCCTCTGGAGCAGGGCATCTGGGAATGGTACTGCGGTACCCTGTGGAGCAAGTCAAAGACAAGGTTGGAAATTCATGCTTGCCTTAACTGCATGAAACAGTTCAGAACAGCTGCAGCTTCACAAGACTAAATACCCAACCCGGTAAAACCTTCAAGGGTGTTCCTGCACTTCTTATGGTTTCATTTGCTACTGAGGTTCTTCCCTTTTTGGAAACAGCAGGGCTGCAAAGCCAAGAAAAAGAAGCTTCTATCTGATCTGTTTGAACAGTTTCTTGGGTTGCCAAATCCTTTGCCATTCCTGTGCCAGTGCTTTTAACGACAGCTTGCTCTACAGACATGAGCTGGTGAAAATACCTTTATGCCGTGACAAGGTCCTTCTGTTGATTTCCACAAATGAGAAGCCTTTTCAGGCCTGCATTCTGGGGAGAATGAATGTAAACATGTGACTCTGGTCTACATTCATTCATTAGAACATCTGACGAAACCCTCATGTGTATAGCTTACGCACAGAGGACTCTTTCCAGGCTATCATAAGAAGCGCTCTGCTGGATCAGGCCAAAGGCCCATCTAGTCCAGCTTCCTGTATCTCACACTGGCCCACCAGATGCATCAAGGAGCACACAGACAATAAGATACCTGCATCCTATTGCTACTCCCTTGCAAATGACATTCAGAGATAGTCTACTTCTAAAACCAGGAGGTTTTGTGTTGTATGTGACACAAAAAATGTTGGACATGGGGATATTGTGAATGTGGTCAGTAACACAACATACCATCTGTCCAGGTGCATTAAGTGTTTTTTCAGGTATGCAACTGAAGAAAACAAATAAATCACCTTCACCTCTACACAAAACTATTTTCCCCTATTGTCTGCTTGGTGGGACTGCACTGGCATGATCCGATTACAACACTTCAGTCATTTGTTTTCTTCTGATTAATCTCCCCTCTTCCTGATTATTATTGACAACATCGGCATGTACAATAACACTAACCTACTTAGCTCTCATGAATATAAATGTGCCTGTCTATCAATCACATTTGCATTTACAACATGTCCTCTGCACAAGGACTTGGGAAAAGGGAAGCAATCAATAAAAACCAAATGGGGGACTATTGATTCAAGGGAAAAAATGACCAGCAGATATTTCAGAATGAATCCCTGCCTCAGGACCTACTCACAGTTTGGGAGTCTAAAAATGTTAATAATACTGAACTGAGTTTACATTGCATTTGTAGCAAAGCAGTCCTCCAAAGTAGTTTGCAATGAGCACAGATGTCTGGAGAGTTCATATTGAGCAAGAAATACTTTGGGCTCAACAACACTTTTGCCAGATTCTCACATGGTTTTTGAAAACTGTTCATGAACGCATGTTATCAGAATATACCTGAGTTTCCCTAACTTTGGAGAGCTGATACACACTTTCTTCCCTTCAAATTAATGCTGGAGACCAAACAGAAAGTACAGATTGTAACAGGACAAATCAGACATGAATCTGAAATGCATCAGTTTGGCCCCTCTTTGTAAATGGCACCAAAGGGGTGAAGCACAGTAAGATTGTGGTCAGTGGAAGAGAGGATTTAGCACAGCAGTTCTCAAACTTTTCACTGCCACTTCATCGGCCACAGTGGTTGCGCATACCCCAGAATGCCCAGTGGCTTCCAGGTAGTGCCCCAGAATGCAAAACTTCAAGGCCTTTTGGGATGTGATACAGTGCAATACAGCCAATAAAGTGGGTTGCATGCCGGTGCTACCCGTAAGCAGCAAGGCTTTTGGGGCACAATGCACCCAATAATACCTTGTGGCTTCTGGGTCATACCAACCCTGCGAGCCACCAAAAATTGGGTTGCAACCCACAATTTGAGAACCACTGCTTTAGCATATAGTCCTTGCCATGGTTCCTATCCTGATCACATGCCCCTTCACACACCGTTTACACTTTCAGTGAATATTTCACTATTTACACAGAAAGTGATGTATCAGTGAAAGGTTCTGGTCATGTCTGGGAGATCTGGGGGGGGGGGGGATCCACAGGTCCAGCATTGTAATAAGGCAAATCTGCAGAAGCTGGATTTGTGGAATCTGCAGATGCCAGATTCTATTATTAATATTATTTTAATTCAAAGTGGACCGAACTCTTGTGTTCTTTGTAGCTTGCAGTTTGGTCCTTAGAAAAGGCACAGAGTGGAGCCTGTGTGACTCACTGATCTGGGTTGAGGTCAGGTCATTGGACTGTTTACCTGCATTGGGAGTGGCTGAATGACCCAATCAAATTCGATGCAAAGGTCTGCAGAATGAACTGCTCTCTGGTGGAGGCTGATTGGGAGGAGACAAAGTCAGGGCAGTGAGTCACATGTAAGGACAGTGGACTGGATCCTTTGGACTCATCACAGGCACCCTTAATTAATTTTATTTTTTATGGCACAGTTTGGGCATCATGCCAAGATACTCCAAAGCATATTCTTCCATGGTCATTCTCAGCAAAGAAATTTTCCACTGGGCATTTTCCAATGCCACATGCTAACTTGGGTGGCTCCAATAAGGACTCACGAAAGCAAGGATATAGACAGTGATTGCTTAGGTTTAGCCTGACATCCTGACCTTCACTGGGACTGCAGTGCCAACAAACAGAAATAAAAAGGTGCAAATTAAGCCCAATTATTGTCAACCTGAAGTGTTACATATAACTGTGAAATTCCTGGCTTTTATCAGCAAGACTCTCTTTGCTTTACTAATAGCAAACTGTTTGGCAGCTGAAGACATTTGTAACATAAATAGTAAAAAGTCTCCTTTGTTTCCTTTTGTGAGGAGGAAAGCAGAGGGGATGGGAGAAGAGGAATTCGCCATTTAATTATTTAAAGAGCATGGGAGAAGGAAAAAAAGGAGTCACTGTTTAAATTAGCAATTAAGAACTTCTTGGGAGGATATATTTTCAATCCAGAATATGCAAGTAAAGTAACGTCTTCTTTAAACTCTTGTTCTTCATTTATTGTCTGATGTGGAGGCTGCATAGAATATGGATTTGCATGATTTTCAGTTTCTGGAAGATAAAGCAGGAAGCATAAAGAAATTTTAAAAAAGTAAACTGAGAAATGCACAAGAAGAAAGACACATAAAATGAGTAAGAAACTGAGTGAAATGGAAGCCTGGACAAGGTGCTGGGAATAACTGAGGTGCAGTGGGACTGGTAGGGGGATATGCTTTCTAATCTGCATCACAAGGTAGATTGCAAAGTGCATCCTCAACTGCACTATGGAGGTGGATGGGTATTGCATTGGTTTGGCTACATTAGGGGTGTCAAACTTGTTTCATTCAGTGGACAGCATTCACAGCACCTACTGAGGACCAGAAGTGATGTCATTAAGCAGGAAGCGATGCCTTTAAGCAGGTGATTACCAGAAATACGCATTTTTCTCACTTAGGAATTCATTAGCTACAAAGGACAGAAGAGAAAATACACAAATCTTGATCATATTTTCAAGATATAGGACAGCCCAATTATCATGCAGGCCGCACTTTCAGCAGTGTTGTTTCTGCCATGGCATCACTTTGCAGCTCACCAGCTGAGAGCACCTGATGGTGGTGCTGGGAGAGCCCAATATTTACAGGGGGCAGATAGAAAACTTCCAGGCCTCACCCCTCACCTAGAGGGGTGCAAGCAGGGCAAAAGCCCTGGGCGCCGCCTCCCTGAGCCTTGCTGCCTCTCCATCATCGCCTCAGCACTGACTGAGTTGCCCCTCTCCCTTCTCCTTTATAGGAGAATAGGAGACGGGCGCCCTAAAGAGGCAGCGCATTGGGAGATGTAACTCCCATCAAGCTGACACTCTAGGGCGCCCATCTCGTATCCTCTGGAGCAGGGGGAGGGTGCCCTAGAGAAGCAGCACGATGGGAGATGCGACTCCTGTTGCGCTGATGCTCTAGGGCACCAGTCTCATATCCTCCGGAGGAGGGAGAAGGCGCCCTAGAGAAACCGCTTCTCGAGGGTGCCCTCCCTCCACCTCTGGAAGATAGGAGACAGGCATCCTAGAGCGTCAGCATGATGGGAGTCGTATCTCCTGTCGAACTGGCGCTCTAGGGGGCCTATCTCCTATCCTCCTATAAAGGAGGAGGGGACGGGGGTGGCCCAGTCTGGCGCTGAGGTGTTGCCTCCCAGGAGTGTTCCTGGGTGCCCCTCCTCCACCTCTGAGGGCATCCCTCAGAGGTGGAGGGGAAGCGATGTGCGCCCCCTCCAATTTCAGAGGAGACGTGTGCCATTTTCCCAGGCCCCCATAGAGCCTTCTGTGCCGCTTGTAAGCAGCGCGGAAGGCTCCATTGCAGTGGTCTGGGGCTGCTTCCAGCCACCCCAAACCTCTGTACCGCTTGGAAGCGGCATGGAAAGCTCCATCAGGGCCTCGGCTGCCTCCTCTGTTCCCCCTTGTTTTCAAAGGGGGAACAGAGGAAGTAGTGCACGGAAGTAATTGCGGTTACAATGACATAACTGCAATTACTTCCGAGTCAGGTGCGGGAGGGGGCAGAGAAGAGGGGGAGCAAAAATGGGGTGTGGGGGGCAAAAATGGGGGGTTGCCCCGGGCACGGGGAACCCCAGGAATGCCACTGAGAGGTCTTTTTCCTCATTTATTGTCTGACTCGGAGGCTGCATAGAACATAGGTCTTATGTTCGTCATGGGCTACATGAACATCCATATTCCCACTGATCTGCATTGCTTTATATCCATTCATTCAAGTCTTTCTCGCACAATGACATTCAAGCCAAGTCAATCATGTATGAAAGGCATTCCTCTGCCTCTAAGCTCAGTGAGATCCTATTCATCTGCTCTGCATGTGCAAATGTACTATTGCACACCTAACATATCTGCTGAATTGGAGCAAGTATTGGAAGTATACTTGCCCCAGTTAACTATTGCAAGTGCTAGGGTTATGATCATAAACATAAGAAGAGCCCCTCTGGATCAGGCCACAAAGGCCCATCTAGTCCAACTTCCTGTATCTCACAGTGGCACAAAGCTTTCAAAGACTTACCAATCCTTTTCTATGGAGGGAACCAATTGAGACACCCTTTACTCTGCACCCAAGCAGAGTGTACACAATTCTGTAGGAGAGGTACTGTCTGATCTCATCTGGATGAATGTTCTTTCATAGCTGATAGAACCCATTACAATCTGATCTTTAACACCCCACTGTTACACCTGTTAACTGTTAATTATTAATCAAATAATACTTTCCAGTAGAGGACCCTGCCATTCCCATGATCCAGATATTTTTCTTCCAACAATGTGATCCCCGCCCCCCCCCCCCCAGCACCTTTGTGCTGATGGGAAGGTATATCCTCTGCTGATGGGAAGGTCTTCCTCATTCAGAGTCACTCATGGGCAACCTGCATTTAAGGTGCCTTGTTATATGATTGCATTTGGCCCATTTTCTCTACCCCCCTTCTATAGTCCTGTAAATCATTTGCACTTATTTGAAGTTCTCCTGGTATATGAGCTCCAGATAATTAGAAACAAGGTGGGAAAATGCCACGGGAGAGATTGATGTCATCTGAGCACAAAGAACTGACTGATGGTGTCATTTTTCTTTTTGGACTTTGAAATTCTTTTGTGCTGCCTGTACTCCAACAGAGCGATGTCTTTTCTTTTTTACCCTTGGCAATTTTATTCCTCTTCTTCCTAGTCAGATGGTCACATAAGCTGCTTTTAAGAAATGGATCAAATGTCAAAGTTTGGAAGATGTTAACAGGGAGCCTGTAACAAGTTGGGGCAAAATGGGAAAGGCCATTAAAAGGAACTGGCAGTCAAGAGCTTGTGTGAGATCTGTTTCCAAGTTCTTAGAAATGAATCTTTCAAGTTAAACATACTTGAACTTTCTTCTGGACAATTTAATAATGATAACAACATTGCAGCAACTTCTGTCTTGGCTTGCTGCCAAGGTCACCCACATGGCATCTGCAAATAAAGCAAACTCTGCCTGACACACCAGCAGCTGAAATTTCTCACTTGCTGTTGAGGAAACTGTAAAGATGTGACAGCATTTCCCCCCCCCACACACACACACACTTGCAGCTCTCTTTAAAAAGATGTTTGCTAACCTGGCAATCTCTTGTGAATTTTGCATTTTGAAGCCACTTCCCCCTCCAAAAAAGCAACCACTGTCTTCTTCCCAGTGATGATCAAAACTCAGTGAAGCTCTTATGTCTGTAATTTGAAGAACAGAGTTTTAGCGCAGCTTGTACATAACCATTTGGCTGTGGAGTGTAAGAATCTCCTCCAGGGGACTCGGCAGGAAAGCATTACAGAAAGGCATTCTTCTGTCTTTAGGCCACAACAAGTCACCCTAGACTAAGTTGATAACTTCAGAATTGTGAAAGGGAGGGCTATAGGTCAGTGGTAGAGCACATCTTCTGAATGTAGTATGCCCCGGGGCCAGATGGGGTTCTATGAAACCCTCTATGAAACCCTAGAGCAGTGGTTCTCAGACCCTAGAGCTCTATGAAACCCTAGAGCAGTGGGACCCGCTTTTTAGAATGACCATCTGTCGGGATCCACCGGAAGTGATGTCATGGCTGGAAGTGACATCATCAAGCCAGAAAATTTTTCGCACCACACCACCTAACAACAAAATCAAATCAAATCAAATAAATTAAAAGTTTACAATAAGTATAAGTTTTAAAATTTATTTAAAATAAAGAACCCTCCTAACCCTCCCAATCAGTTCCTGATCTGTTAAAAAAAAAATTCCCCAAACATCCAAAAAGCTGCAATCCTATCCACACTTACATGGGAGTAAGCCCCATTGACTATCATTGTTAAAAGCACATACATAGTAGCCTGTTAAAAGTACAGATCTGTAACATTTCCTCAAACTTGGTCATATACTATGGTAGAATCAAGTCTAATGTATTAAAAATAAAATACACATTGAAATGAATCCCTCTTGAAATAGGCTCACGACTCACAGTTTGAAAATCACTGTGCTAATCTATCTTCAATTTGAATCATCCAGCAACTTCATTAAACCTCTAATCAATTCTTTGGAAACATGCAGCATTTTAGATTGAAATTTTGGTGGTTATTTGAAGAATCCAGTTTTAAAACCAATGGCCCTTTGAGGAGGAGGAGGAGTAAAGTGTAAAAAGACTGACCACCTTGGGGACAGGACTACTAATAGGTAGAAAAAATAAATGCTGCAAGCTGCCTTGGGCATCTCCCACTAGAGAGGGCAAAGGCAGAATATAAATATTTTAAATAAATGAATAAGCTTCAATTGGTATCAAGTGGTTTGATCTTAAGCATGCTGAAATGCTTCTCTCCCCCAAGTACTACTTGTGTATATCTAGGCAATTTTTAATAGAGGGCCAATCAAACATGCAATCTCCTACCTATAGTCAAAATGAAATAGCACCCCTCACTAAAACCCTTCCATTCCATGGGCTGTCCTAATAATTAGTTTATTACCTGAAGCCGTAGAGGCACCATAAACCAGTTGTTTTTGGCATAGGTCTTTAATATTTTACTCCTCCTGTCATGAAGCAAATCAACAAGGATAACTCAAAGATGATAATAAAGTGAATTCCGAATGCACAGATGCTCAAACAATTTACATAAGCAGAATGGGGGAGGGAAATGCTGAATCCAAGCAAACAAAATACTCATGAGCGGCAGTGTCTCTTTGTGTGTGAGTACACATTTTGCATAGTTCATCTGAAAATATGAATAGGAAACAAAGCTGAAAAAGTAATTAAATATGACCAATTTTGCATGCTGAACAGAAAATGTTGGTTTCTCCTTCTGAAATGAGGATGGGGATGACTTGGGATAGGAAATGGTCAAACATGTGCTGAGGGAGAAGGAGAAGACCAGGAGCGTTTTAATGCTGTAGCCAATATGAGGCCCCAAGACCACCCTGCCAGAGGTAAGGCAAAAAAATACGAGGACACCAAGCAAATGTTAACTGCACAGCTCCAAATTATTTATTACCAGTGTTTTCTGAAATCATGGCCAAAAACACATACCCCAGTCTCTAGTTAGGTGGTCCTGGAGACTCAGCTTCACGCTTGAGGCCTTAATATGAAATAAGAATACAAATCAGGAATTTTGAAGATGCCCCATAATTTTCATGCTTTTCTTCTATGGTGTGTTGTTGCTTTGTTCTGTTCCCTTATGTTCAGAAAGAAACATCTTTGCATTTTGGAAATGGGATTGACTTGAGGCGCAGCATTTGGGTGACCTAGCAGAATTTGCCACCTGGCCTGCTTGCCTTCTCCAGTTCTTGGGAGTCGAGAGGGAGGGGGGAATTCCTTGGTGGAAGTTTTCCTGAGAGCTCTTCTAAGAGCTGAAGTTGTGGCTGTGCCTCGAGTTTGGACCACCACTTAATCCCAGATAAGTCCATAAGAACATAAGAACAGCCCTACTGGATCAGGCCAAAGGCCCATCTAGTCCAGCTTCCTGTATCTCACAGCGGCCCACCAAATGCCCCAGGGAGCACACCAGATAACAAGAGACCTCATCCTGGTGCCCTCCCTTGCATTTGGCATCTGACAAAGCCCATTTCTAAAATCAGGAGGTTGCGCATACACATCATGGCTTGTACCCCGTGATGGATTTTTTCTCCAGAAACTTGTCCAATCCCCTTTTAAAGGTGTCTAGGCTAGACGCCAGCACCACATCCTGTGGCAAGGAGTTCCACAGACCGACCACACGCTGAGTAAAGAAATATTTTCTTTTGTCTGTCCTAACCCGCCCAACACTCCATTTTAGTGGATGAGCTGGGTTTCAGGAAGAAACAAGGAAGCTTTGGTCATGCTTTATCTTTAAATCTGAACCAAATAAGAGGAGCTTATCATTTGCAAGACCGCCTTTCATCATTTATTATTTGCATATTGCTTAACCAGTTAGCCCAAATTTCTACAGGAGCTCTAATGTGCACACGTAGAGCTCATATTTTTTATTTATACAGGTATTTATATACCGCCTTTCTTTGGTCGTCAGATTTCTCCTCAGACTTTAATCCAAGGCGGTTTACATAGGCAGGCTGTTCTAAACCCCCCGTAGGGATTTTTACAATTGAATAGTTCTAGTCTTTCATAGAACTCCTTGTTCCAGCTGGATTCTGGCCTCTCTCTGGCCCCTTCGCCTCCCACGCTCCACTTGATAGCAACTCCCCTCTGCCACCTAGGGTCAGCTCATCAGTATATCAGCGTGTCATCAGTTCCCAGGTACTTCTGGTTGTTTCGAACTGGCAGCCTCAGATCTTCAGGCTTACAAGGCGGCAGCTCTACCAACTGAGCCAAACCTCCTGCCTGCCATATACCAGTAAAAGTGCCCCAGGCACTGCAGATCAGGAGCTGCAAAGTTGTTGCTTATGTGGGAGCTCCATGTGCACTTCAGAGTTTCCATGCACTCATGGGGATTTTCTGTTATCTTGTGTTCTGTTCTGCATGTGAAGCTGCCCATAGGTGACATGCCCAAGACCCACGGGCGACCCAATTCTGTCCCCAGCAGAGTTGCTGGCGGCAGCGGAGCCAAAATGACAACCACTGTATCCTGTGGCCCTGCGGAAACCACCAGAGTTTGTAAGGGTGCAGGCTCCGCAATGAGGCTACTTGAGTCTGCGCCAGCTATTTTGCTGGTGCAGACTAGACAACCTCCGTGTCGGACTTTGAAGCCCAACACAGGATGGGATCCAGTGGAGCTGGGTTCCACAGGTTCCACCCCCTCCTGGACTGGCCACTCCCCCACCCCACCCTCCCCTGCCCCAGAACACCTCTCCCCTGCCCCCAAAACCTGTACTGCCACCCAGTAGTGCAACATACCTTTGGGCACTCTGGTGGCATCTCCACTTGGCACTGAGGTCCAGGACCAAGTGGTATGGGCCCAGTGCCAGAGGCTGCTCTTTCCTGGGTGCCCTTACATGCCTTATGGCATGTTTGCAACACCTATCACCAGTGCTCCAGGAGTTTAGGATTGGGCTCTAAATCTCTGGCTCAGCAGTGGTCTGCATGCAGATCCTCCCCAATCCAAAGACAAGACTGGGCCACACTGGTTTCTATAACCCACAGTGAATTGTTAGAGAACTGATCCAAAGATACTGAAATCTGTGGCTGGAATATAATTGGCCATCCTCATCCCAGGCAAACCGGTGCTTGAACTGCATCCCAACGTAAACATTGGACACCATTCATCTTCTACTCAACTTGTTTCCTGAGGCTCTGCTGGCTCTAAAACAGCCTTTATATGCAAGTGCGGCAACACTCTGCCCTTTAATGGGGTAAGATGTCATTCTGAAGATATAGGCTGCTGCCCCTTCCATATGCATGTCTTTCATAGTAAAGGGATCAGTCCTAGAAGAACCCAGGCCTTTTGTTTAAGGCACTGTTGTGAGGACAAAGTGCTTCTCTTTTTTCCATTCCAATGAGGGGAGGTATCAAGATTTGAGGGATTTTCAAAGGGATTTTAAAGAGGCTACTTGGAGTTTAGAAATGCATTGTTTAGAAAGAGGGAGATGGAGTGGAAGAGGCAGCATTTATAAGCATGTGTATATGCCTAGTGTCTTACAACTTTACAATAATCAAAGTACTAAGATGAAATTTAAATCCAAACTTTGAGAGCTCACTGTATGACCTGGCACAATAGGAGTGTAATAAGCAAGGCAAATTCTTTTGACTTTGGCATCAATGAGATTGCATGAGAAATAAATTAGCGTGAAATTTGGCTCACTCTTGCCATTGTGGGCCTGTGTCATGCGGGTCTTTATAGAATCTTGTGGCGAGCAGAGCATTTCAGTGCATACAGACTTCCGGGTGGATTTAACCAAATACAGAATAACCATTACACATTTGTCGTTATCTCATGAATATATCTCTTTTAAGGAAGAATTGGCAAGCACTACAAACATTAATGAGTTACTTCAAATGTGGCTGATTGCTAACATGGAAAGCCCTAGAAAACAGCATACAACCCACATGTGAATGGTTGTAATTTGTCGCAATCACATGCATATATTTTACTATGTGTGTGCATACTGAGCAGCCGTAACTGAACACTGTGCATGTGTTCTGCATGTGCAATTATCCTTACAACTTTTCCTACAAAAAACAAAACCCAGATGTGGTGATGGCCACTAGCTTAGATGGTTTTTAAAGGATTAGCCAAATTAGCACTGGCTTCTGAAACAAAGAGACCTTCACACTTCTGTTTATTCTGAAATCACTTCTCTTTGTTCACTCACCAAATTTTCCTTTACCTGTTATTTCCTCAGGCTGTTCTTCTTCTGTTCATTTTTGGAACTCTTTTACAACATTATGCATGTTAACTTAGAAGTAAGTCCCCACCACATGCAATAGGACCTGTTTCTTTAATGTGTATTTTGTTACCCCACCCCCCCTCCAGAACAGCAGCACAATCTATGCAGATGTAGATTGCCTTAATGCCACTTTCTGTCTTTCTGAAGAAACCGTTTTGACAAGTCCAGTGACGTATGGGTGCTAGAGTCTTCCTGCTTTGCCTCTTCACTATTACTGAAAAGGAAATGATGAGTGTGTGTTCATGTATGAGAACTTGGGCACACTTTCAGCATTACTAGTCTAAAGACCATGCAAGATCATGCACCATTGTCTCTGTGGTTCTTGTTTTAATCTTTTTTTTCCCCACTTATATTTAGAAAAAATTACTATATTAACTGAAACAAAATAATTAATTGAAAATGGTCTTCTATGAGTTTGTCTTTGTCTTTTCTTTCTTGCTGGATTGCTTTTCTTGAAAAATTCCATCACTTGGGCACTGCAGGAATTTTTCCCTCTTCCAGGTCCACAAAAGCCACTGTGACAGCCTGGCTCAGTGAACACTTCCACACGTTTTTCTTCTTCTTAAAAACAATTGTTTTTTTGTGCTGCATCTATCTGCTGTCTAATTGAGGCACCCCCGGCCAGATCAGAGAAAGTACTGTTGATCCAACCTCTAGGGAAGGGAAAGTGAAGCAGGAATGAGTACCAGCAGCCATTTTAAATGCACACTCAAATGCTCCATTGCTTATCTTCGGTGTAGTGCTTGGTGCCTCTGCCCCTGTCAGACAGGCTAGTGGTCCTAAGGACACTTTGCAGAAAGTAAGTCCTATTGCTCTAAACAGGACTTACTTCAGACTTAACATTCAGGCATATTATTCTCTTCCTCCAAAGCTTTTAAACTGTTCAAGCCATCAGTAATAAGCAATCATTTTCTCTTCATTCCCACTGGTACAGTACAGAGAAAGTACTGCAGTAATAATACTACAATATGGGAAAACCTGCCTACCCTTAACACAGGTTCAAGAGAGTAAGTCCCACTGCCCTGGAGAACTTACTTCTGAGCTTACATTCTTAAGATCCAAGCGCTTTGACTTTATCAAAGGATGTGGGTTATTAAGGCACAGAGTCTTCTCTACTAAAAACAGAAGTGGGAGTTAGCTGTACGGGAGCAGTGAAGTGTAAACATCAGTCCATTATAACCCCTTCAGCTCTAGGCCCAGGGCTAGTGACATGCCATCACACAGAATCCCTTGTCTCTTTAACTTTCTGTAATTGGAATCCTGAATATCCAAGCTCGGTTTTAAACACAGAGCATTATTTCACATTTGTGAGTCATGACAAGAAAGTGGAAAAAAATGGTGCATCGAGGGACACACAAGTAAACCCTGTTGCTTCCACATATGTTCATTTTTCAAGGAAAGGGAAAGGTTTGGTCTGCCAGAACACTGCTTGCTCATGTGGACAGGTTATAATGGAATGTACATAACAAAACATGAATTATTCTCTCTCTCTCTCTCTCTCTCTCTCTCTCTCTCTCTCTCTCTCTCACACACACACACACACACACACACAGTGGAAGCTTTACAGGCAATGTTGTGTGGAGCAAGAAAGCAATGACCAAGCAATGCTAAAAGCTGCCCAGTCTGGAAGCAGCCAAACTGACCACAACCATTCTTTTTGTTTGTTTAAAGTACTTCTGCAACCCCTCGTTAAACATTTTATCTCACAATAGAGCTGGCTTTAATTACTACAGAACAGTTGCAACTCAAACATATTTGGTAACATTACTGTCTAGGTTCTAGAGAGCAGGGAACAAAACAGTGTATTGCATTCTGTGTTCATGTGCGTGCACTTACATGCAAGCATGTCAAGATGAATCCTCTCTGCCAGAAAGATTTAATTTCAAGAAACCTGGGGGCTGAAAGCTTAAGACCTCATGTGCATGTGTAACATTTTTTAAAAAGCCATCTCCAACATCTTCCCAGAAGGCAAGATAGGAACTGTGGCTTTTTCCCAAGAAAATAGGAACTGGCCCTTGAAAATACATTAGGGGCAGCCGAGGCATATGTAATATTAGAGGGGATATTATGTGCCTGCACTTCTGCACAGTAGAACATTTAGCTACTCATTAACTTTATCGTTTTCTTGCTCACACACACACATGCACACACGTTTTCCAATTTTTCACTTATGCTCACAGGATCTCCTTTTTCATCTTTGTTCGAACAAATGATGCCCTTTGGAAATAAGATTAAAATGAGTACCAGCAAGAGGGAAGTCTCCTAATGAAGCCTAATTGTTGTTTAACCAAAAACCTATGTAGAACCTTTTTTTCCCCTTCAGAATATCCTTTAATTTTGCAAAACATTAATTACGTCTTGTCATACAGATGTCTACTATGTACTTGCCACTGCAAAAAGGGATTAAAATAAAAGCCACATTAACACAGTTAAAAAAAAAAAAATCATCATTCTTCCACTCTCTGAAAATTTAAAAATGCAGTTTTTCTCAGACAGGCCCAGGGTACAATTGTATGCTTTAGAGACACCAATCTTGAGGTTTTGTATTTGTGGAGCAGGGCAGATTGAAGATATTGTACATTACCTGCTTCATTGTCAGCTTTATCAAAATCCTAGGGTAAGATTTTTGGAGCCTATTTTGGCTACCCTTCAAGGGGAGAACACACATATGAAATTGTATTGGTTACTTTCCGATTGTGAACCATCGGTCAACTATAGCGTGGCGCTGTTTGCCAAAGCTGCCGGGACTGTTCGTGCCAACTACCTGGGGGAAATAGCAGTAGATTGTAAAGGAGATTCCTTAATATGATGGGTGTAGGTGCCTTTTGTGCTTGATTTTGACCGCATTTTATCATTTTATCATTGTTTGTATCTTGGTGTATACTTGGATTTATACATTTTATCTTATTGTGATGGCTGTTAGCTAATACAATAAACAATTTTTGACTTGTAGAGACACCAGTCTGAGCAGCATAGGAAATGGCACATGTCCTCAGATGCTGGTGCGACAACAGCTACACCAGTTCTGCCACCATAGCCCTAGTTCCACTTGTGGATGTGCCACAAATGCAGTGGCACATCCACAAGGGGTGTAGCAAAGGGGTGCAGAGAGTAGCAACTGCACTGGGCAACAAGCTTTGGGGGGGGGCAACAACCTGAGCTTGACACTAGTGGCCAAAATTGTGAAAACCTTGGTATTTTTGAATAATACTATCATGTTATACCCCATTCAATGTGGAATTTAATGCAGAATGCAATGAAACAAACCACATCAAAATATCTCGATTCTATCAAAAGTTATAGCTAAATAGAAAATAAATACACAACTGCATTATGTAACGAAACTGGATTTTCTTAACTTATAACTGACCAATGATGATGTCACCACAATTAGTTGTGATGCTGTCAAAGAGAAGCTGGCCGCTTCGGAAGAAGCTGCCTTCTTCACACTGACCGCCTACCGCATCAAGAAAGGCTGATGGGACAGGCAGGTTCTTCTGGCTGCCCCTGCAGCTTTTCTCAACAGTCCTTAGAAATGGCCAGGTTTGCTCCGAATGACCGTGGCTTGGCTGTGAGTGAGGGGGACAGGATTGTGGCAACTGGATCAGGTTCTCCTGGCTGCCCCAGTAACCTTTCTCGATGCAGTCAGTTGGTCAGAGCAAAGCCAGCCGCATCTTTGGAAGTGAGGGCTGCAAGAGAGGGGGAGGAGATGGAAGTTACTGCATCGCTGGAGCCTTGCTGTCCTGGAAGAGCGTCGCCTGGAGTCCTGTGATCCCTGTGACTGCCCTCAGCTACACAACTGGTTGGTGAATTCAACCACTGCAGCTACTGGCCAAAAACCCTGACAGCGTTATGTTTTTCAGGACTGCACCATTGGTACATGGGGCAGAAAAGTCATTTCTCACAGAGTTTCAGTGGAAGCCCCATCTGGGGGGAATGACAGTGTTCTGAGCAATAGCACCCTACTCTCCACAGGGCACCAGTCCAATGACACTGATGTCCATGGTGATTTTCATTGTGGGACTTGTTCCTAGGGGCTGCTGGGAATGGCATCATCCCAGCAGGGGTTGGTCATTGGATCTAAGCCTTCCTCCATGTCTGCTTGGTTCAGTCTGGTGGCATTTCTCTGGTCACCAGTTTTGGAGGTGGGTAGGTGCGGTGATTGATTCCTTACGCATTTGGCCAATGTCAGGTTGACATCACTCTGACATCGAGCAGACATCAATCTGACACTGGGCTGACATCAGGCTGTCACACCCCTGCATCACCTGGCACAATCTTACCTGTTCCGGCCAGAGCTGCTGCTGGTTGCCAGTACTGCCAGCTCCCAAATACCTGCAAACATACTTTATGGTAGCTTTGCTACACGAGGAGTTGGCACAGGGCCAGCTGTGTTGTCTCATCACTTGGTTAGGATTGCGCTGGTAATTTTTAAAATGCTTTCACTTCCTTTAATTTTAGAGATTAATAGTCTTCAAATCCATCTTGTTGTCAGACTGGCTGATCTGGGTACCTTTGGGATGGACTTGTTTGCTCTCTCCTCCTCTCTCTTAGAGGTCTCCTCACAACACTCTCTCAAAGGGAGGAATTATGTCCGAGTCTATTTATGCTGGGCAGCACACCTCCCTACTCAAATCCCCTTTGCTTTTAGGGAAACTGCACAGATCTGAACATTAATCATGTTTCTGTGCTAAATATTGACTGGTGGGATTTTCAAGAAAACTCCCAAAGACTCATAACAAAAATATATGATGTGCATACTTGAAAACTGAATAAAGCAGTGAGTTGCAGTAAAGGTGTGAGCTCTGCAAAAATGAGCCAATGTTTATAATTGGCCAAGTTAAACAAGAGACAATTAGAGCTAACTCGGCCCCTTAAGATTCATAAATCCACAGTCAAGGCAATCCAGGAGAGATTGTGGGTGAAGCAGTTGCCTTAATTGTGCCTTGTTTAGTGTGGCAGTTTTAATGGGCAGCGCTATTCGGACTTGGCTCTCTTTGGAACTCTCACACCTCTGAAACCCGCTGACTGGGTTTTCTTTTTTCTTTGTTTGGCCTCTTTGTGTGCATGTGTGTGTGTGGACATGCTGCTTTCTGAATCAGATAACACTTTGCTTTGAGAGCATAATTAAATGGTATAAACTTACCATGAAACTCAGATGAACTCAGTCAGATTCAGGGGTGTGTCCAAGGGATTGGGGTCTTGTGGGGCTTGCACCAGGAATCCCATGTCTATAGAAGGACCCGCACTATGTCTGGCCAGCCCCTGAAGGAGCATAGGGACACTGCTGCTAATTGGCGTTGTGGGCAGTGACACTAAGGACAAATCATGTCCATCAGCTGCCCAGTTCCAAGGCACTATGGGGGACAGATAGCACGGTCACTTTCAAAGGGTCACTTTCAAAATTTGCGCTACACTGTCCAGGTGTCTCAGATGGCATGATTGACATGACACTGCTATAAACTGTGCCAATTACTACTTGCTAGAATTCGGATATTGTAAATATCTGGGCCACATAAAGGTAAATACACCAGAATGTCTGTACATTTTAGAAATTCTTTTGCTAAGTAGACCTCCTTCTGAATTTTTGTTTTGTATATAAATATTTTATTATAATAATTATCACAATAATATGGTAGAAGGCTGGCACTACTTCCTGCTGCTCTTACTTTTCCTTAGTCACATAAGGCTCCACCATTACCCAATAGGACAACTGAACTGCAACACCACCAGTGTTTATGTAGTCAACAGAGATGATGCTGTTGAACACTGGTGTTTCTGGAGGGGGGGGCAAAACGCTAAGTGTTGCAGCCTCCCAAATGCTGGTGTAAGGTGGACTCTCCCCCCTCGCCTGCAGAGCCTGTCGCAGCTGCAAAAGGTTTACACCAGTGTTTGGGAGGTTGCAACACTTAGCATTTTGCAGGAACGCCAGTGCTATTGAATGATAAGGGCCCAAATTACAAGAGGGGGGCAGAGAGCACCAGGCCCCTTTACATTTTGTAACAGGTCTCCTAGCCATTACAGAAAATAGGAGCATGGGGCTTGTGGCTTCCATTAAGGGTCTTCCTAATTTTCCCCTCATAATTTGGACACTGATGATAACTGATGATAGGCTGAGGCAAGAAGAGCAAACTATACCTTTTCATTTACTAATTTAGTATGCAATTTATTGTGGTCTATTATTTGCCCACCTGCCAGGAGCATGCATGTGTCTTCAGGCATGGAGCAGAAGAGACACATTTGGAAGTTGCAAATAGCACAGGGCGGATGAGGCGAAAACACAGAGGGAGGAGGCAGTCCTTGCCCTTGGTTTGGAAGTGAGATTCAAGGATAGAATTTCTGCTTCCACCCACATTCTCCCTGGTTCTTTTACTCAGAGTGCAATCCTAACCAACTTTCCAGCAGTGGCATAGCTGTGCCAGTGGGGCATATGCTGCATCCTGAAGTTGGGGGCAGTCATGGAGGCCTCCTCAAGGTAAGGCAATGTTTGTTCCCTTACCTGGGAGTTGCATTGCCCTTATGTCAGTGCTGGAAAGTTGGTTAGGATTGCAGCCCAATCCTGAGCTGCCCGGAGCGCGCATCCCACGCACCTCAGCCTACCATGAGCGGAATCTCAGGAGAAGGGGACTTTCATCCCCTTCTTCCAGGTAAGGGAAGCAGCCCTGCAATGGGGCTACTCATTTTACCACCAACCAAAAGGTAAAGGTAAGGTAAAGCTGTTCATGTAGGGCGCTACATGAATGGACAGGACTGGGTGGAGCACAGCTCCACCGGACCCATCTCCTGCCTCCCCACTCCCTCCCCCTGGCAAGCTTTCTGCCTGCCCTCTCTTCACCCCCGCCTCCCCATCACGCCTCCCGCCTGCCCTCTCTCCGCCCTCCTCATGCCTCCCCCCTCCACGGAATGCCTCTTCCCCACCCCCACCCCACCCCGCCCCTTCTTACCGTGCCGCTGCTGGGCTAGCACGGGTGCTGGCCCAGCAGTAAACCTTGCAGGTGTGCCTTGCGGCACATTTGCAACATTGCGCTCTTGCGCAAAGCCGGAGCACCGAGCTCAGGATTGGGCTCTCAGTCGCTTCCAGTCCTCCCCACAGCTAGTTATGAACAGGGGAGGGGGCAGCAGAGGTTGGTGCAGTGGCAGCCGTGGCCCTCAATGTATCAGGAAATTTAGAGGTGTATATGTGGCATATGAGTTGCAAAATGGAAACCCAATTGATTTGGAAGGTGAAGAAAGACACAGCAAATTATTTTTGAATTTCTATCCCAGTAAGATACAACTGTCATCCCATTCATTATTCTACCATTGCAGAAGTTCACTTCTTCCAACAGCAGCTTTTATATATTTAAACTGATTTTCTGTTGTTCTATATATATAATTTTGGGAACCTTTGAATCTGGTATCCATGCCAGGGCTCAGCGGTGAAATGTGAGAATGGCCGTCAAAGTGGCTATGCCAAAATCCGTTCCCTTCAGCACTCATCAGAGACAACCCATTGCCATCTGGGATGAGGAAGAAGAAGAGCTTCCGGCCCTGTCACTCCTGTCAGAAATGAAGCACCGAGTCTACAGTAATCCCATTGTTTATTGAACAGCAATTTCTACCTACTTAAAGCCATGAACGGAAGAACTTGGAAGTCTATGGCAAGGAAGATATTACAAGAAGGGAAAATTGCGGAGGGATCAGTTTGGAAAGAGTAAAAATGTTTCTCATGTTTTCTTGACATACAAGTAAAAATGTTTGTATGACATTCCTATGTTGGTCAATAGAAAGACAAGCCTCGTATCATTTCATAAACACAATTTTGTTACACTTATACTGTCAAACCATCAGTCTATCTTGCTCCAAATTGTCGCTAGGCTTAACAACAATGAGAAATACATACGCTTGATTTAGAAATAGGCCTCATGTCAGCTTGCTCCATGCTGTGCTTCAGAACAAGCTGAAAACCTATTATACAATGTAAGAGCCCAGATCACAGTCTTCTAAAGCATTGTTTGGTAGGTTGTGAAGGAAAAAGAATATGTTTGAGAGTTTGGCTTCCAGAACATTATGGCCCAATCCTATCCCCCTCTCCCACTGGCCTAGTGCTGTGCCAGTGGAGGCTGCATTAGGGCTGTCATAAAGCAGCCTCTGCCGACAAGTGTACTGGGTCTGCTGGTGGGGAGGCCACAGCAGCCTCCTCCATGCCAGTGGGCTGACAGACACCTGGAATAGCAGGAAAGTCCACACTGGGGGCTGAAGGGAGGTGGAAAGGGGTTGAACGGGATGAGAGGTGGGTGGAACAGAGGAGAGGTGGGTGGAACGGGGTGGCGATGGGGTGGGGAGGAGGGCAGATCAGGCCCAGGAGGGAAGTGACATCAGTGGCAGCAGTACATGCTCAATCCTGAACTCCTTTCCAGGCCTGATCCACCTGCATGGAGCAATGCGGACGTGCACCAGCAATCAAGCTGGCACAGGTCTGAGTTGCCCCATGTGGTTGCTGTGGCTTACCCTCAGGCAAGGGGACAAGTGTCCCCTTACCCGAAGGAGACCACCAGAAAATCTCCCACGTGATGATGATTTTCCCAGCACCAGTGCCGATGCATTGCTGTGTGGGGATTTAGGTAGGATTGGGCTGCCCATCTTAAACACATTTACATGGAAGTAACTGACACTGCTAGCAGTGTGTAATGGAAGATCAGAAGATCATCAGGTGGATGATGTGGTATTGACAGCGATTCCCTGTTTTGACAGCTGTTTGACAGCTCTGGGAAGGGCAGGGCTGGCTCCACAGCTGTAATCAATCAAGGCCAATGGAGACCTGGATGGACACCTGAGCTTCATTTGCCCTTGATGGGACTTTGAATGGACATGGACTGAAGGGATGGCTCACCTGAGCCTAATTTGGAGCTAATGAGGTAGCTCACAGCTGAGCTGCATTTGGATCATGAGACATCCAAGGATAAAAGGCAGCTTTGGAAGGAGACAGAGCTACCCTGACCCAGGACCAAGAGCGGGACCCTGACCCAGCCGGAAGCTGGACCCTGACCCAGAGTGAGGAGCAGGACGCTGACCAGAGGGAGGACCCTGACCCAGAGCCAGAAGCGGGATGCTGACCCAGAGGGAAACCTGGACGGACCCACACTGGGAGAAGGGGACTGCCAGAACTCTGCTGGAAGACACAGAAGAGAGGACTGCCAGGACCCTGCTGGAGGAGACACTCTGCTGGAGAGAACACTGCTGGAGAGGAGGAAATCTACTGCAGAAGATTGGACTGGGAATACTGGATGGGGAAGACTGGACTGTGCTTTGGAGACTGGATTGGATTTCGACTGGAGGCTTCAGACCTCTACCCACTAAGTTAAGTGGAGTTTTGGGGAGGGAAAGCCTCTGGACAAGAGGACTTGCAGGGAGTATATGTGTTTGTAGCAATAAATTCTTGTTAATTGCTATAGATAAGAAGTTCTGTGTTTATTCCTTTGCACACCACAGCTGTTGTTCTTGGGAAAGGGAAAGGGGGTTGTTAATTAGCCAAAAAGCAGGCATTAGAAGGGAGTTGAGATATTTGGCAGAACACAGTGCTACTTGCTGCTCAATTGATGCTCTTTGCTCTGCTTTTAAATTCTCTGTTTACAGTTTCAATTTTTAAAATATCATTCCTTAAGTCCTTTTTCAGACTGCAACCAAACAAAATCCCATCGCAAAATCTCAGAATGAATACGAGTCAAGCAGCTGTATATTGCTATAGCAGTTCTTTGTTCGAAACTAAGGATTAGAGGCTGTGCCTTCTGAATGACCTGCTATTGCCAGCTCCTGCAGAATTTAGCATGTCCTTTAAAACTTCCAGCTACTGATGCCATTACGTGATTTTCAAAAGCCACTAATATAATGTGAACCAGTTGTGAAAGTGGGCAGGCACAAAGTTAACACAAACAGCCTGATCCTAGGCATAGTTGTTGGAAAGTTAATTCCACTGAATTTGTTGGTTTCAGTTGATTGCCTAGAAGAGCATGTAGAGGATTGCACACTTGCTAAGAAAAACATTTCAAGCACTCATCACTCAGCTTTGAGCTTAAGAAAAATACGTTGCCCGTTTTCATCACTGCAATGTGCTGCTACATACAAATTAAGTGAAATAAAGGACTTGTTCTAACCGGTATGATGTGGTTCTCCAAAAATCCACCACCTGGATGCCCTTAAAACTATTACAAGTTCCTAAAAAGAAAGAGAGCATTCCTAAGGGTGACAGAAAACAGGATAGCAACCTGTATGGTTTCAGGGACGAATGTTCTGCACAGCAAGTTAATTAAACACAGGTACAGATAAACTGCAACAATTTTCCATTACTTGCCTACTCCCAAGCACTTCTAACTAACAGGACTCCCAGGGTACAAACAAATCCACATGTAATAGCTTTCAAATGACTACTTGGTGGAAGAAATGCTATGCTGGGCAAAGGAGCTATTGAGAAAGAAATATTTGTGCCTGTCACCTTCTAAATGCATAGTAAACAACCCTGGGAAACATGATCAGAAGATTGGTGGGACTGAGTTCTTTTGCACTTCCTTCAAAGCCCAGGTCAGATCTGCAAAGAAAACTTTACATGCTGCAATAGTAACTGCATCAAGAATGAAAGGCAACCCAGAGTAGAAGAATTGTCCTGGTAGGTAAGTGGCCTAACAATGCTATGCTTGTAATGCTTGAATTTCGGAAATCACAAAGGAAGTCACAACACTAGTAGATCCTACCATGTGATCTACTAAGTTCAGATGCACCTAGAGCAGTGTTTCTCAAACTGTGGGTTGGGACCCACTAGGTGGGTTGTGAACCAATTTCAGGTGGGTCCCCATTCATTTCAATATTTTTTTAAAAAAATATTAGACTTGATACTATCATGGTATGTGACTGCATTTAGGGAACTGTTACAGACCTGTACTTTTAACAAGCTACTATATATATTCTTTTAACAAAGATAATCAACGGGACTTACTCCTGGGTAAGTATGGGTGGGATTGCAGCCTAGAATTGTAAAAGATTTTCCTGCTTGATGATGTCACTTCCGGTCATGACATCATGTCCGGTGGGTCCTGACAGATTCTCATTCTAAAAAGTGGGTCCCAGTGCTAAATGTGTGAGAACCACTGACCTAGAGGGATGGATCCACAGGGAAGCAGCAAGCCAACCACATCTGCAATGTAACATACTGTCCATTCTGGGCAGCAATGATCCATTTCTTTTCTGTACAGGAAGGAAGATAAAACATCTGGAATTGCATCACTTGGGCCGCTTAGACTTTCTGAAGTACATTTTCATCAGCATGTTATTGTTTTTAGTATCAATATAAATATTTCTTTATTCTGCAACTGCTAATTATATCAACATAAACTTAATTTATAGTGATAATCACAAGCCTAATTTTGTACTGCTGCCAAACCTCACAACTGAGGCTTTGAGGCATCGTGTAAATTTAGCCATTAGCAATCACGTAAATGCTCCCATTACCCATTACTGATATTGGCTAAAGAACTTTTTAATTGACTTCTTGAAATTTATAGCAGATGGTGCAGCCTGTGAGCTGAGATCCTGCGAGCTCTTTCATATTCTCCTTAAGGCTCAATGCAGCACAAGAATCTGGAATATCTAAGATGGCTCTTTAGCATATAAAACAGAAATCTCAGTATATTTAGTGTTTCTGGTTAATACAAGTCAGTTCAAAACATTGATGGATAAAATGCATCTCACAGCTTTTTCATATTGTATAGGAATAAACATGCCTGTTAACTTGGGTTGCAGCTCAGTGGCTGAGTGCCATTGGTATCTCTGGGTGGGACTGGGAAAGACCCCTGTCTGAAACCCTGGAGACAGCTCTGGACAGTGTGTCAGCTCACTCTGGAGGGGATAGTATCTGGTGCAAGTCACCCACTCCAGGTGCCATCCCCTGCCTCTGCCTGGCCCTCCCCTGATCCATCCCTATCCTCCCATCCCTGCCCCATTTCGCCTACCCCACTGACCTACCAATATGACCTGGGTTCCTTTTCACTGATACTGCCATGCACAGCTCCATTCGCCTCTGAAAGACATTGTATGCTGCTGTAAAGTGTGTACTCCTGCCAGAATGCTAGTTCCCATGGCAGTAGCACACAACAGGATTGGGTCATTAATATGTGAACGCTTTGCACGAAGCCTGGTTAAAAACTGGGATGGTATGCTGAGCTGCCCTTCTCCATTTCAACACTGACCCCTAAAATGCTACCTCATGCCCTTACTCCTCACAGCCATACTAACCTTTCTGCATCCAGGAGGAGGAAAAGCAATGAAGGATGCTTTATGCTGCCATAGTTTCCAATAAAAATTGTTACCCTCTTCATCATGCATGCTCTCAGCTGTGCAAGCATGCGTACGTAAAGAGGCCAGGCACTCTGGGATAGACTAGCTGATTCTGGAAAGCAAGGCTGCTCAAGCACCACCTTGTATGTAGCTATATCCCACCTGCTTAGCTTCTGGGGAATGAATTAATGCAATCTTTACTCAGAAATACTTTGAGGTACAGTGTGTGCACATGCATCTTTTGGGCAAAATAGCTCCCTGAGGCATCTGTTGGGCCACTGTGAGATATAGGAAGCTGGACCAGATGGGTCTGTGGCCTGATCCAGTGGAGCTCTTCTTATGTTCAATCTGTATACAACCATCCTTGATGAAGTCACAGGATTCATGAAGATATACACTTCATGTATACACATGATATACACATGAAGATATACACTGAAACATATACACTGAAACAGAGAAGGAGGAGCCAACAGTGGATGAACAGACATGTCTCCAGGGGCTCCTGAGACAGTCTGTTTTCTCCCAAAAAAACTGCAGGTCTGAAGAGGATCTGAAGATCTTTATCAGGAGAGATAAGATCTTTCCAGGGTGCAGGTACCAGAGATTTTGAAAGCCCAACTGCGGGGGGGGGGGGGCTTTCTTCTCAGAAACCTAATTGTCAGGGACAGTATTGGGGGAGGTGCAGTGTCTGCAATCAAGCTGCTGGCTCCGTGCTAAGATACCATATGGAAGAAAAAGCATGAAGCTTTTAAGTTTAAGTTGGAAATTTAAGATAGTATGTGTTATTGTCCCCGGCTTTGATTGACTGATTTGGCTAAAAGCCCTGGATACACTGAAGGCATTAATGAGAAACTTTTTAAGGATGTTGAAAGTGCTCTTTATCTTTGTAGTGGAATAAATCGGTCGTGGATTATAATTATAAATATAATTTGGTGTGTGGACTAAAATCCAGAATTATTTATTAGACTTGAAAGAGTTTTGTCTCCTTGAGACTGTTTCTTTCGTTTTGTTTTTCTCCATTAATCACACTGTTATCTGTAAGAAAAATTCAAAAAATGCCTGACTGAAAAAACATGTGGTGGAAGTAAGGAGAATAATACACTGTGGACATCTTGTGGATTAGAGAGAAATTGCAAGATAGAGCCTGTTCCAGATATTTGGACTCAAATGATCCTCAAAAATTTGGAAAAATTGCTCACAATGAGAAGACAGCAGTTGAGTTGGTCCTTGCAGATTCAAGCCAGTTTAAAGACTCTCTCTCAACAGATAGACATGTGCAAGGAGCAATTGGAAGATGTGAAGAAAACAGAAGATAAACAGAAGGAGAAAACGGAAAAGATGATGGTGAGGGATGAAATCATCATCATAAGAGTGGATACAGAAATTAGAAGAGTGGAAAATCAACAGGATCTAGAGGGGACGCTGATAGAGATTGAAATAGAGAAGATAGACAGAGTAACACAGGTGCACAAAACACAAAATTTGTTGGAACAAGAAGAAGAAAACATATCCAAGTTAATTGGAAGAATGAACATACCTTATACAAGAAAGTGTGGGCTTATTGGATTCTGTTATGGAGATAAATTATTAAAGATATTACAGGAGAAAAATGGAAAGAAAGAAAAAGAAACCTGAGGGTTAAAGAAAATTGGAGGATTTTATTTAGTTAATAACTGGTTTAAATTTACTTAAAAAATAAATATATATGAAATTGATATATATGAATTAGAATGAATTAGGAAAAAATAGCTGGAAATGTTAGCATGTGGATGAATTGTGTTATAGGTGGTTATTATGTTAAAGAAAAAAATGTAATCAGATTGGAGAATTAGATTGGAGAATGGAAAAGAACATATTATAAGAGATAGTTGGTTTTATTATAATTTGGAAATTAGATTATTATTATTTGATATTAATGAGTAATTGAACTAGTTGAGATGATAAAAAGTGAATATTTAGAAAAGATATTATAGGGAATTAGGAAAAATCTATTATATTTGATATAGTATTGGCAACCTTCAGTCTCGAAAGACTATGGTATCGCGCTCTGAAAGGTGGTTCTGGAACAGCGTCTAGTGTGGCTGAAAAGGCCAATCCGGGAGTGACAATCCCTTCCACACCGGGAGCAAGTGCAGTCTGTCCCTGGTCTGTCTCCCTGGCTATGGGCCTTCCTTCTTTGCCTCTTAGCCTCAGACTGTTGGCAAAGTGTCTCTTCAAACTGGGAAAGGCCATGCTGCACAGCCTGCCTCCAAGCGGGCCGCTCAGAGGCCAGGGTTTCCCACTTGTTGAGGTCCATCCCTAAGGCCTTCAGATCCCTCTTGCAGATGTCCTTGTATCGCAGCTGTGGTCTACCTGTAGGGCGCTTTCCTTGCACGAGTTCTCCATAGAGGAGATCCTTTGGGATCCGGCCATCATCCATTCTCACGACATGACCAAGCCAACGCAGGCGTCTCTGTTTCAGCAGTGAATACATGCTAGGGATTCCAGCACGTTCCAGGACTGTGTTGTTTGGAACTTTGTCCTGCCAGGTGATGCCGAGGATGCGTCGGAGGCAGCGCATGTGGAAAGCGCTCAGTTTCCTCTCCTGTTGTGAGCGAAGAGTCCATGACTCGCTGCAGTACAGAAGTGTACTCAGGACGCAAGCTCTGTAGACCTGGATCTTGGTATGTTCCGTCAGCTTCTTGTTGGACCAGACTCTCTTTGTGAGTCTGGAAAACGTGGTAGCTGCTTTACCGATGCGCTTGTTTAGCTCGGTATCGAGAGAATGTGTGTCGGAGATCGTTGAGCCAAGGTACACAAAGTCATGGACAACCTCCAGTTCATGTTCAGAGATTGTAATGCAGGGAGGTGAGGCCACATCCTGAACCATGACCTGTGTTTTCTTCAGGCTGATTGTCAGTCCAAAATCTTGGCAGGCCTTGCTAAAACGATCCATGAGCTGCTGGAGATCTTTGGCAGAGTGGGTAGTGACAGCTGCATCGTCGGCAAAGAGGAAGTCACGCAGACATTTCAGCTGGACTTTGGATTTTGCTCTCAGTCTGGAGAGGTTGAAGAGCTTTCCGTCTGATCTGGTCCGGAGATAGATGCCTTCTGTTGCAGTTCCAAAGGCCTGCTTCAGCAGGACAGCGAAGAAAATTCCAAACAAGGTTGGTGCAAGAACACAGCCCTGCTTCACTCCGCTTTGGATGTCAAAAGGGTCTGATGTGGAGCCATCGAAGACAACAGTGCCCTTCATGTCCTTGTGGAAAGATCTGATGATGCTGAGGAGCCTGGGTGGACATCCAATCTTGGGGAGAATCTTGAAGAGGCCGTCTCTGCTGACCAGGTCGAAAGCCTTTGTGAGATCTATGAAGGCTATAAAGAGTGGCTGTCGTTGTTCCCTGCATTTCTCCTGCAGTTGTCTAAGGGAGAATACCATATCAGTGGTGGACCTGTTGGCTCGGAATCCACACTGCGATTCTGGACAGACGCTCTCTGCAAGTACCTGGAGCCTCTTTAGTACAACTCGGGCAAACAGCTTTCCTACAACGCTAAGGAGAGAGATGCCGCGGTAGTTGTTGCAGTCACCCCTGTCACCTTTGTTCTTGTACAGCGTGATGATGTTTGCATCCCTCATGTCTTGAGGTACTCCACCTTCTCTCCAGCAGAGACAGAGGATTTCATGCAGCTCAGTGACGATGATCTAGCAATTTGATATAGGAAATATATAAATGAGTAGAAGAGTTAGAAGTAGGTGGAAGAATTGTTTTATATGTTATACTTTGGTAATTAGATTATTTTGTTTTAATATTAATGAGTAATTGAAGTAAGTTTATGTTTGATAGAAAGTAAAAATTTAGAAAATATAGTACAGGGCATTAGGGAACATTTAGTATATATTATATAAATAAATGGATAAACTAATAAGAGGCAGAAGTAGATGAGTAGTAGATTAGGAGATATAGTATGATTAATGAGAAATGATATATGGTATTTGGCACTCCTAAATGTATGTTATATGTTTGTATGTCTATGTGTGTTAATTAAAAATAAATAAATAAATAAAAAGATATACACTGGAACAATGCATACACTGAAACATATGTGAAAAGATAATACAAACTTTTTTATCTGGAACGAAATCTGAAAGAGAAAATAATGTTCCGTACATAAAATGTGCCTGATAAGCCTAGCATTGTGGTAGGCACTGCTTTTTAAAAAAAGAAAGAAAAGAAAAAAGTACTCCAAGAAAACAAACAGGAAATGTTTGCCATCTTCATGCTTTCTACAGACTGGAGCCATTGTCTCCAGTCCTATTTAAGCTTAGCCAATATTTGGTTTGGAAAATGTAACAGGCATGGACATCCTGCCTCCAAAGCAACTGTATCAGTGTAATTTGGGCTATAACATTATTCAGTAAAAATCTCAAGGCATATTACTGTTAAACCCAGCACTGAAATGTGAAGCAGAAAATATTTATTTCATTAAAATAAAGACTCCTTTCACCATAACATAACCTTAAAATGGAGAAATTCAGGAGCTACAACTGAACAATCTAAGATCTTTTAGTTCCACAGCATGAGGTACCCTACAGTATTATACTAAAATTATTAGGTTAGAAATGTTGAAGGCGTCCAGCAGTTTTATTTGTGATTTAAATTACTTAGAAATCCTTTTAGAAATAGATTAATGTGTAACTTTTTTTTAAAAGACCCAAAACATTATCACTGCATGAGGTACAGCCTTTACACAAAGGATATGTATTATGGTTTTATATTTTGGCATTGTGTCTAAAAAGTTATGATTAAACATACTTTTTCAGAAGTTCTTTTAACTCTTTTATTACAAGCTTTCCCCTCTTTTTTTCTTGCTTTTTCCCCTCTAATATCTCTAACAGGTAGATATATTAATATAAAATTTGATCAAAAGGAAGATATATTGTAATGGTTAGAAACAAAATTTGCAGAGAATTGTGCAATCTCAGTGCATTCCAAACACTATGATTTATTTAGGTGGACTGAACCATCTAGATTCTGACACCCTCCACTGGGGAAAAAACCACTGTCTGCCAGCACTCAAACCACTAAGCCAAGGTACTGGAAAATTGCAATACTTGCCCAGGAAAGATGACTGTCTCAAATCTTCATTCAGTGAAAGTCAATTGTGCATTGGACTCCATGGATTAATTAAGGCAGGGGAAGTAGTTCCATGGTTCAATGAAAAGTGTGGCTTTCCTGGCATGTGGTTCTGTGGCCTCTTGACAGCAATCCTGTGAACAGCATGCTACTGGTCTAGCTCTGTGCTCTCCAAACTGGTGCCTCAGACCAAGTATACATATATAAATGCGTGTCTCCTGCACATCTTGAATAAAATAGAAATAAAATAATGACCATGTAACAATTCTGAATGAGGCTTCTGCTCTAATTGTTCTAAGGTACAGACCCTTCCTTCCTTCGTACATATAACTGGAAATGCCTTTAGATCAGTGGTCTTCAACCTTTCTTGTGCTACAATTCCAATAAATATATAACTGAAGTATGAGACTAGGGAACCACTGCTAATTCCACCCCTTTCTGGGACCTGATCTTCCCTCATCATTGCCCACTGCCTGCCCCACCTGCTCCGTTTTTGCCTTGCATCTTTACAACAGCTCTTGCATCTTTACAACAACCCTGAGATGTAGCAGCCTAAACAGGGCTAACCTTAGGCGGTACCAGGCATGATAGCAAGAAGAGACTGTGCAGGATTACATTAAGAACTGAGTTTGATAAGGCAATACCATTATTGGATTGGATCCGAGCTCTCTTTCGCACAGGCTTTGAAAGTTTGCCACAACCTCCAAAATGAGACTTGTGACCCCCAAAATTAGGCTTTACAACCCTCAAATGAGGCTTCATGACACCACTGGGGTCCTGACTCACAGACTAAAGAACACTGCTTTAGATTACAGTTCTCAGCAACCTGATATTTAACAATAACATGCATACTTTTCCTTCAGTTTAAATCCAGTTGAAGTTAATAAACGCAACTTAACTGCCCTGGAGGGGGCCATCATGTTTTGTCTTCAAGGAAGGAAGAAGCTGAAATCCTATGCACACTGCCAGGGGAGTAAGCTGTATTGAAAGCAGAGGCGTAGCTAGGTCATTTGACAGCCGGGACCCATATTTTTTGTCACCCCATACAACATAATTAATTAATTAATTCACATTTTTATACCACCCTTCCTCTGAGCAGCTCAGGGTGGTGTACATGGTTCCACCCCTTATTTTGTCCTCACAACAACCCTGTGAGGTAGGTGAGACAGAGATAGTAATAGTCATGACATGAAATTAATAATAATAATGACCAGAAAATAAATGCAGTGAATATTTCCCCACAAGCAATGGATATCAAATGGTATATAACATGATGGCATTATTCCTAAAAGCCACGATTTCCAGAATTTTGGTCATTAGGGTGTCACCCCCCCTTCAGGATGTCTCATTGGCCTGTTTCAAGTTAAGGCAGTGGTTCTCAAACTTTTAACACTGGGACCCACTTTTTAGAATGACAATCTGTCCAGGACCTACCAGAAGTGATGTCATGGTTGGAAGTGACATCATCAAGCAAAATAAAATAATTATAAATAATTAAAGAAAAACAGATAATTATATAAGGCAGGGTGCTCAAAGTTTTTGGCAGGAGGGCCACAACATCTCTCTGACACTGTGTCAGGGGCTGGGGAAAAAAGAATTAATCTACATTTCAAATTTGAATAAATTTACATAAATGAATATGTTAGAGACAGAAAATGAATGAATGGATTCAATCCAGTTTATGATTCCATTCACCCTAATAAGGGGGGATCTTCATGCCAGTTAATGATCCCATTCACCCTAATAAGGGGGGATCCTCATGCCAGTTAATGATCCCATTCACCCTAATAAGAGGAGGATCTTCATGCCAGTTTATGATCCCATTCACCCTAATAAGGGGGGATCCTCATGCCAGTTTATAATCCCATTCACCCTAATAAGAGGAGGATCTTCATGCCAGTTTATGATCCCATTCACCCTAATAAGGGGGGGATCTTCATTGCCAGTTAATGATCCCATTCACCCTAATAAGGGGGGATCCTCATGCCAGTTTATAATCCCATTCACCCTAATAAGAGGAGGATCTTCATGCCAGTTTATGATCCCATTCACCCTAATAAGGGGGGGGATCTTCATTGCCAGTTAATGATTCCATTCACCCTCATAAGGGGGGGATCTTCATGCCAGTTTATGATCTCATTCATACACACAAACAGGGGGGGGATCTTCCACACTTTCAGACGCATACATCCACCTGCTCACCTGCCCCTCGCCCTTCCTCCTTCCCTCCCTCGTTTGCTTGGGCTGCCTGCCTGCTCGCCCAGCTGCATGCCTACCTGGCTGCCCACCTAACCGCCCTTCCTCGCTAGCTAGGGCGGCATGTGCTGCTGCTACTGCCTGTCTTCCTGGCCGGCTGGCCAGTCAACCAGCCCTCCCTCCCTCAGAGACGTGCTGCAGGCTGGGCTGGGCTCCCCTCTCTCCTGCCAGATCTCTCTCTCTCACTCTCTCTCTCCTGCACCCCCCTGGCTCAGGTTGCAAGAGGGGAGGGGAGCCCAGCCCAGCCCATGGGCAAGGCAGGGAGAGACCTCCCCCCCCCCAGGGGAACTCTCTCTCTCTCCTGCAGTCCCCTGGCTCAGGTTGCAGGAGGGGAGGGGAAGGGAGCCGAGCCCAGCGGAGCCCAGCCCAGCCCAGCCCATGGACAAGGCAGGAAGAAACCAGCCGGCGAGCACACAGGGTCTTTTATAAGTAGGAAGTAACGCTGCGCAGGTGCTGGGCTTGTCTTTCCTTTGCTGCCACTGAGCTCAGCAGCAGCGAGGGAAAGCAAGGCGCAGAGCTCGTGCGGCGGGCCAGCGCGTGGTGGGGTGAGGGCTGAGTGCCCACTGGAGGTGGAGGACCCCCTGGGGGCTGGATGGGGACCCGCAGCGGGCCACAAGTGGCCCACGGGCCAGGATTTGGGCACCCCTGATATAAAGGGAAGCTAACCCTGTTTCACCAAGTGAATTTTCTCTGTAGCCTGCCTGCAGTAACACCCCCCCCCCCCGCCACAAAAAATCAGTGAGATTTTAGCCCTCCCCATTGCCCACCTTACCAGCTCAAGCTTCTGTTTTATTCTTGCGGGGAGGGGGGGCTGCCTTCTGAAGCATTTGTTGAGCTCCACTTTCATCAGATTGGGACCATGCAGCCAGCCTTGCATTCCCCTTTGCCTGACTTGACCAGCAGCCAAGGCACATTTGCTTACTCATGAGTAAATGCGACCATGTGGCTTACTTTCGCTTTCCATAGGACTCAATACATTTGTCTGCTTGGAGGGAGGGACTTCCTCCTTAAGTGTTTTTTGGGGGCCGCTTTCATTGGATAGGAACCATTCTGGTGTCGTGGGATTCCTCTCAGCCTGCCCTTTCCAATGGACTAAAGCTTGTTTACCTACTCACGAGTAAGTGCGCGATATGGCTTGGTTTCACTTTCCATAGGGCTCCATGCATTTTTTGTTTCCGGTTTTTTGGCTGTAACTTTTGATGGAAAGGAGGTAATTTCCTCAGGTTTTTTGCATTGCATTTCGCTGGAACATCTGCATCCAACAGTATATAGCATGATGGGGTTACTCGTAACCTCCGCAAAGTTAGTGATGTTGGGTAATTTGCAGTGTCACCCCCCCGGCTGGTACCTGGGGTGGACCGCCCCTCGCTAGCTACGCCACTGATTGAAAGTAAATGTGCATAGGATCAGACTACTAGTAGGTACAAAGTATTTCAGTGGAAAGAGGAAGCTAGAATGGCATTGGTTACAAGGAAGTCTATAGGAAGCATGGGGAAGATGGTCCTCAGAGAATCTGTGTAGTGCAGAAGTGTTTTCAGCAAGTGTTTTGATTTCCAGTAAGGGCCAGCACATCCATGAGACTAGGACACAGGTGGTATCCATGGCAGCCGAGGGTGGGAGTGGATTCAGGGTGTCTTTCACCCCAAGAATGCCTCTGCTGGCTCCCTCCAACCTTCTGCTGATGTAAGCCCCAATCATTGGCTTCCTGCTCAACTGAGTGCTCCTCTTCAAATGCTGTAGTTAAACCCGGAAGTGTGAGACTTTCAATTTTGTTTACACAGGAATAATAATAATAATAATAATAATAATAATAATAACTTTATTTTTACCCCACCTTTCTCCCCGAAGGGACTCAAGGCGGCACCCACAGGAACAGCATGAATTCTGTTCAACGACAGCAAAGAGCACGATAAAGGTTTGGGGGATTTTTGAAGAGCAGAGGCGGCAGACCTGAAGCGGCATCATGCGGTATTCCGGGTCATGCTGCCCCTTCCCCCAGTCATCCATTATCCCGTTTATGCCAAATAATTGGTCCTTAAATGAAATTGTATCACATACATTGTGTTTCGCCTGAGGACATCTGTGTCAGCCTGATTGCCAGGCATAGCTATTGCTAAAACTTGCATAAATTATTTGTCTCTTTCTTACCAGTTTGTGTTTGTTTTTAATATTTTGACAATGTTTTTTTAATGTATCTCCTCTCACTAAACACATTTTTATTTCTGATGTGACATTGCTTAATACCATCTCAACACAGTTTTCTTTTAAAAACAAAAGTTTGCTGTCTTAAATATATATAAGTGTTTGCCCTAATTTAAATTCCTTCATAGTCCCTTTCCCAATTGTCAAAATTCTAAAAGTTGTTGATGGGTGAAGCCTGGAAGTTACCATGACAACTGTCTCGCTGACTAGAAAGACAGTCATCTTATGAGATCCTGAGTGGACGTATTTGTCACCTGAGGAGTCTGTCGGCCCTTTTAAAGTAGATGCACATGTGTAACTTTGTGTGCATAACAAAAAAACCCTCTTACTATAACCAAGCAACATCTGTATATGAGAAAGAAGAAGACATGCAGAATTGCTTATGAAGTTCCTCATTGTGAAAGATGAGAGGCACATGACGAATATGTTAATACCCGCCAATCTGATTTCACTGTTGACCTTTTTATGTGAATAGCTTCAGAATGGCATTAACATCAATCACTTCAACTGTGACAGAATATGAGCTGGGTGACAGAGTCCTGATTCACTTGTGAGCTAACAAGACATGTCTGGGAATAAGTCGCAAATGAACAGAGATGGCTCCCAACCATCCCTGCTTACTCGTTTTGCTTCCTTGTTTGGCTTGCCCCAGACATCAGGGTTATTTAAATAGGCTGCCTGTATGTGGCCTGCCCTTGAAAGGCTCTAAGCACTTGCTGCCTGCCAGCTCTCTAATTATAAAAAGGCCAGAAGGGAGACTTCTTTCTTTCTGTGATGGCCCCCTTACTGCCCAATCCTATCTCTCACATTCCAACAGAGGCTGTGCTGTATGCTATGGTGGGGGAGGGCAGCTTGCAGGAGGTAAGTACCACCTGGTAGGCTGCCCAATCACCTATGGGTCTCCTTGGACCTATATCAGTCATTTTGCTGGCACACATTCAAAGAGACTCAGGGGGCCTGTCAGGTTGGAAAATGGGGGATAGGATCTGGCAAAGTCACTGCTTCTGGATTCACCGTGCTCCTGCCTTTGACACACCTCCCCCAGTTGCTTGAGATGTTGGTTAAGAATAACCAGGCAGTAGAAAAGGTAAAACTTCCCTGCCACAAGAGAGAGTAAATTGTTGCCAACAGGCTCACTCCTTGCCTGTAGCCCTATTTCAGGCTACAGAGAACTTGGGTCTCAACCATGGTCTCGCATCACAGCTGGAATCTTTACTTCTCTCTCTCTCTCTCTCTCTCTCTTTCTACTCCCACACAACCCTTGGTTTTTCAGTTCATATTTCAGTGGGTAATCTTTCTGACTTCCCTAAGATGCTAACGTCATGTCCTGGAATAGCTACAGTCAAATGAGACAACCTTAGCTCCAGCAGCTTGGCATCCACACTGACTAGGGCTATGTTACTAGTCGGCTCATCATTACTGAGTCAATAACATTTGCTGGCTTCCCTGTAATATCTAATTTGTGGACACTTTAAAGGTGTACCTTTGTGTGGAACTAGCAGAGAATTGTTAACCAGCCCTGTTTACAAGCTGCATCTATCACCTCTTTATTCTTGAGGTCAATCTCTCAGCTATTTCCAGTCAGCAAGTCTTTTGAACTCTGCCAGGCAGAGTCTTCTGCAGACATCAACCATGTAGTAAAGTCAGTCACTGCAGTTCTTTATGTCTCATAAATTTCAAGAAGCGAGAGTGATGGATATGGGTCTATATAAAACATATAACACATGGTGACAAGAGTTGGGTCAACCCATCCCATTCACTGGTATGGAAATTAAGCTTTTACCCCCTCCCCCTTTCCAGTTTCAAACATTCAAATACACTGCATGAAAAATAGTTATAGAATTGCAAGTGTTAGGGGAATTAAAATATATAAAAAGAAAATATCAACTACTGGGTTTGTTTTTGCATTTTTGGGGGTACAAAACTCTATTTTGAAAGGGGCTAAATCCTGGTTCACAATGGGTTCCTTTTAGTGGGGGCCTTATTTTGACTGGAGCAAGGGCTGGAGAGTGAGGAACTAAAAACCCTTTAACCCCTTTCCCCCACTCTGAAAAGCAACAGATGCTTGGGCATGCAATCCCTTGTTCACCTCAGCTGTCCACTCCCATTTGACTGTGTTTAGACTCCCACTTAAAAAGAGAAGAGAGTGATGACAGCCTCTGTTAGAGTTTACACCTTGGCTGGAGGCCTCCTAGGGGGATGGAGACTTTCGTCCCCTTGCCCTGACCGATTGAGGGGTTACAATCAGTCTTCTCCAGTCTGTGCCAGCTATTTTGCTGGAGCAGACTGGAAGAGCTCCATGTCAGGCTTTTCAGTCTTGTACAGAGCATTGGATATGGCAGAGCAGGGCTCCGCCAGCCCTACCCCCCTCCTGCCTCTGTTCCTCCCCCGGTCCCGCCCTCCCTCCACCCTGGAATGCCTCCCCTCTCAACCAGAAACCCCACACCGCCACCTGGTGGTGCATCTTACCACAGGGACTCCCCTGGCATCAGCCTCCAGGCGCTGGGTCCAGCATCAGTGCTCCTTGCTCTTCCAGTGATGTAAACATGCTTTATTGCACGTTTATGGCACCCAGTGCTGACTCTGGAGCTCAGCTGGGAGGGGATAGGATTGGGTCCTGAGAACTCTCATAAATTCAGTATAGATCTGAAATTAAATCTTTTCTAACATCACAACCAAAAACATAGCACTCCTGACCATATTGTGTAAACACAAACCCTTAATCAGTCTGTAATTTCAGTTACTTCAGATGTCTGGACATTGTCTGTTTGCTTCTATATGATCCAGTGTAGCATGTCATAATATCTAAGAAAGATGCAAAGAGCAGCTGATGCATTTCACACATAATCACAGGCGCATATAGAAGATACTGGGGGGAAGTGAGAAACTCTGGTATCTTTGGAGCTGGAGTTTTGTTTTATTCTATTAGCTGTGGCCGCAGGCATTATTGGGCTAGAATTCTTGGGTATTACAATCCTGGTACCCCTCTAATTAATCGGCTCTATTGCCACTATATTTTCTTTCGGAAACTAATTTAGATATGTCAAGTTTGCAATTATTTTGAGAATGATGTGCCTTGACAGTTATTCATCTTCTATCCTCCTTGCTGAGAAAATAATACAGTCAGCTTTAAACATCCTTTGAAGTACGCTTTAGATTTTGATTGAAAATTAGAACAAAGTGGCGAAAAGCTTTGCTTGCTTGCTCTCTCGCTCTCATCTCTCTTCTAGATTGTTAAGGGTAATGAACCCTGAGCCCTGACTTCTTTTCAGACACAGCTACCATCATGGTCTGCAACAGTGCTTCTTAAACCATGGTCCATGGACCAGTGCTGATCCACAAGCCATTGGCTGCCATTCTGCAGTGTAACTCTTTCTACTTCTCGAGAGATTGAAGCCATAAAGTCTCCCCAGACTTGCTGCAGGACTGAGATGTGCGTCAAGCCTCGCAAGAGGCTACGAAACAGCAGGTGAGGTGAGAGCTGTCAGAGAGCAGGTCTTCTTTTAAATGTGTATTTTTTTCTTCACTTATTTTGCTGAACAATTTTGGACAAAAAAAAGTGCCAGACCATCACAGTCTCTTTGTCACTTTAAACAAAACAGGAAGCGTAGGACAAGCTAGGAGCACCACCACCACCAGTACATCCCACACTGCCTGATATGTTTAAAGCACTGGTTCCCAACCTGTGGTTCAGGGACCACAGGTGGTCTGCCAGACTCTGAGAAGTGGTCCACAAGATCTCAGGAAAAAAATAGCTTTTGATCACTTCCAGTGGACCCCCATGGACCACCAGAGAGGACGGAGATCAGACCGCCTGCAGCTACAGCTGGCAACAAAAGAAGCAAACTACAAATCTTCTCTATAAATAATAAATTTCTAATAAATATTTTGTAATTACAAATAGTTTCTAATTTGTGAACCCGTGCTGCGGGCAAACCTGGCGGTCCCAGAGATGAAGGGAGCTGTGCTCCTCTTGCTTCCAGAGGCTCTTCTGAAGCCCACAGAGGCTATGCGCATCCACCGATTGCCTCGGTGGGCTTCAGAATGAAGCCCAGAATAATTTAAAGGTGACTTCCGGTTTTTGGTGAAAACCAGACATCACCTTTAATTGACTTTGGGCTTCATTCTGAAGCCTGCAGAGGCTGAAGGTGGATGCACGTGGCCTCTTCAGACTTCAGAAGAGCCTTGGGACCGACCAGAGCTCAGCTCCGGTCAGGTTCGGGGGGGGGGGGCTGAAAACCGCAGGTTTTGAATATCTGCACTTTTAGTTATCTGTGGGTGTTCCAAGAATAGAACCCCTGTGGATAATGAGGGCCGTGTGTATTATACATTTAAATGTATTTTTAGTGTGCAGAGGTTGGGGGGACACATGTGGTCCCTGACAATTCCAACTTTTGCCTCAGTGGTCCGTGGTCTCCTAAACTACTGGCTTAAAGGGACTGCATGAAGAAGGAGAGCTAAAGGTGCAGGGTAGTGAATTACTATGCACTCCCCCGGGGGGGGGGGACATGAAAAACATGGTCCATTTCATTACCTCCTTCCCCCTCTCCTTCCTCATGCTGTCCCTTTAAACAAATCAGAAAGTATGGAACATGCTGGCACCATTGCCAGTGCTTTCTGCACTCTTGATGGAACGAAGGGACTGGAGCAGATGACATCACTGTATCACTGTTGAAAGAAGAAGCAGACCTTCATTCTGGCCTACTCCCCTCCTCTGCACAACTGAATTTCCTTCATTTACCAATAAAATTCATTACAGGAAATGTTTTGGTTTTCTCAGATAATGAAGAGTTTCCAGAAGCTGACAAGGCAATGACAGAAAGCCAACCAACTCTCAACAGAGCTTTAGTCACCTCATATTCATCTTTTGAAATCAAGAGTCCTGGATGTTTTGAGCTAACATTACTCCCAAAGTAAGTACTCCAAGTAAATGGAGTAATAATAAGGGGAAATTCAGGCTGGTTTTGTCTAGACCAGGAGTTGCTAGAGATTAAAATACAAGTCACGAAGAAAAGGTTCCAGAAATGCATTGCATGGAGGAGCTGTCCATGAAAAATTTATACCTATGAAAAGTCCAAATGTTGCTTACAGCCTCCAACTCAAATGTCTGTAAATAACATTAGTGCCATCTTTCAGTTCTCTCTGGGAAACCGGGAAATTGAAAACAAAATCCAGATGCTAAAGTCAGAATTAGCATTTATTCTTCTTTATGGACTTTTTTTTTAAAAAAAAAAAAGAGAGAGAGAGAAATTAACTACAAAGGAATTGTGCTTTTGGTAAGAGGCTGCTTGTTTTTCGTTTTCACACAAACCATGACAGCAAAGACATTGGCAACCTAAATCTATACACCAATGTCTTGAAGCTTCTTATGGCTGACAGGTATTAATATAGGTTGCAAAGTGAGTAACAGCTGATTTCCTGTGATGATGGCAGGCAGGAACCTAGGCGGTAACATTCTTCTCTTTCTCTGGGACACATTACATGCACGCAACTTTAAGTGATGTGTGAGTTCTGGGTGCTCCACAACAGTGATTTTTCTCCACTAACAGAGAACATTCAGGGAGTAAAGGCAACATTTGAGCCCAGTCTTATAACAACAACAACAACAACAACAACAACAGGTATTTATATACCGCCTTTCTTGGTCTTTATTCAAGACTTTATTCAAGGCGGTTTACATAGGCAGGCTTTATTTAAATCCCTTATGAAATAGGGATTTTTACAATTTGAAAGACGGTTCTTTCTTTCAAGAACCACTACATTTAGGTGTTTCATTCCGATCTGGCTTCACATTCTGGCCTCCATCCTCCCACGCTCAGAGCAGATGGAATAGCTGGGCTTCAGCTTGTCAGCTGCTTCAAGGTCGCACGGTGCCGGTGGCCTCGAACTGGCAACCTTGTGGATGTTATCTTCAGGCAGACGGAGGCTCTGCCCTCTAGACCAGACCTCCTGACCTCCTGTCTTCTTATTTGGTAGAAGGATAGCACCATTGAAGAAGTAAGAGAGCAACATTTTTTGCATAAAAAAAACTTGTTGCATCTGACTGTCATGCATGTTTCAATGTACAAGTACAATATGAATGTATGCGCCAGTTATGATTTAGGATTGATTGGACAAAGATGTAATTTCAAAGGAAATTGCATAATTATATAAAAACTTAACTTCCTTCAGACTAATTTATTGTATTATCTCTTTTTAAAATCATACATTTTCAGTGCAAACGCATACATTAATGCAATATTACGGCCATGAATGCCAACATCATACTGGATTGAGTCTCCACAATATTTTTGACAACTGCAATTATAATGTTGTAAAACAAATGCCACAAAATTTAAAGTATGAGCAGTGTGATCAAATAAACATTTAGCATTTATACTTCTTGAATGGCTTTTAAATATAAAAGTTATATGACTTCTGTTACTGGTGCTGACTGGCCTTCCTTTCCCTACCACCGTGCATACGGCCTCTTCAGCCCTTCTGGCTGTGGTCCAGAAGCACACAGCTCCCTGCACTTCCAAAAGGTGTTTTATGATGCCGTAAATTGCGACCTGCTGCCAGAATGCCAGTTCTGATGGTGGATCATATGACTAGGATTAGGCCAAAAGTCATGTGAGCCCCCACCAATGGCCTGTAGTGGGATATCGAAGTCCCAGATTTACCACCTCGCTGAGAACCAGGTCTTAATGTAAACTTTGCTGTCTGTTGAAAGTATGTTTAAAAAAAATAAATTAAAAAGACCCTTATCAGATAGCAACTCATTGTTGCTTGTTGAACTTGTTGAACTTTCATCATATTGTGAATTTAATCTCTTTATAGTCTACATATTGTAATTTTTAAAAAATTCTTACAGCAAATGAATAGTAAAATAATGTTTGCATATTTGCTGGATCTTGGACTCTTAGGGTGCAATCCTAACCCCTTATGTCAGTGCTTTCCATCACTGGCATAGCGGTACCAATGGAACATGTGTTGCATTCTGCAGTTGGGTGTAACTCATGGAGGCCTTCTCAAAGTAAGGGAATGTTTGATCCCTTACCTCAGAGCTGCATTGCCTTTATGTCAGTGCTGGAAAGCACTGACATAAGGGGTTAGGATTGCATCCTTAATTAAGTACTGGGTTTTTGGGGAAACTTAGCAATTACCGAAGTGGTATTGGCATCCTTCAGTCTCAAAAGACTATGGTATCACTCTCTGAAAAGTGGTTCTGGAACAGCGTCAAGTGTGGCTGAAAAGGCCAATTCGGGAGTGACAATCCCTTCCACACTGGGAGCAAATGTAGTCTGTCTCTGGTGTGTCTCCCTGGCTACAGGCCTTCCTTCTTTGTCTCTTTGCCTCAGTCTGTTGGCCAAGTGTCTCTTCAAACTAGAAGAGGCCATGCTGCACAGCCTGCCTCCAAGCGGGACACTCAGAGGCCAGGGTTTCCCACCTGTTGAGGTCCATTCCTAAGGCCTTCAGATCCCTCTTGCAGATGTCCTTGTATCGCAGCTGTGATCTACCTGTAGGGCACTTTCCCTGCACAAGTTCTCCATAGAGGAGATCCTTTGGGATCTGGCCATCGCCCATTCTCATGACATGACCAAGCCAACGTAGGCGTTTCTGTTTCAGCAGTGCATACATGCTAGGGATTCCAGCTCGTTCCAGGACTGTGTTATTTGGAACTTTATCCTGCCAGGTGATACCAAGGATGCGTCAGAGGCAGCGCATGTGGAAAGCTTTCAGTTTCCTCTCCTGTTGTGAGCGAAGAGTCCATGACTCGCTGCAGTACAGAAGTGTACTCAAGAAGCAAGTTCTGTAGACCTGGATCTTGATATGTTCCGTCAGCTTCTTGTTGGACCATACTCTCTTTGTGAGTCTGGAAAACGTGGTAGCTGCTTTACCGATGCGTTTGTTTAGCTCTGTATCAAGAGAAAGAGTGTCAGAGATTGTTGAGCCAAGGTACACAAAGTCATGGACAACCTCCAGTTCATGCACAGAGATTGTAATGCAGGGAGGTGAGTCCACATCCTGAACCATGACCTGTGTTTTCTTCAGGCTGATTGAATTACCAAAGTAAACATTAGTAAACAATGTTATGTGCTTTCTTCCTTGGATTTGTAATACTGTGGAATACATAAAATAAATATATAAAATATATGAAAAATGAACATTTGGATTCTCTCAGTACCATTCACCAAAAGTATTTGTGTTTAAGTTGTTTTTCTCGCAGTTCAAGTTGAATTAAATCTAACTATAGCCTTTTAATTGAGCTGTGGATCAGGTTGTTAAATTAACAATCAGGCCCTCCGGGTTTGTTCTATCTTCAACAGTGTCAGCTTCCACTATGGTTTGTAGTCAGTTACTGTATCTACCATGCATTTCTATTTACTGTACATTCATCTCTACATCATGAACACTGATTGTTATTCTCCTGCATCATTCATTTTCAATCTTAGTGTTCTTCTCCTTAATGCAAAAATAATAAAATGATATTTCTGAAGCAGAATAATACTCAAGCCCAAAATGAGAAAGTAATGTAATTCAATTTGCATTCAACCTTGACCTGTCAGATATTTTATACATATACATATGCACAGACACACCAATACCCACTGCCTGCTGTCCGCACACTGTTTGACATTTTGATTGAACTCATTTCTATATTCCTTTGGGAATTGACTGCTGTTTTTATTGTGTTGCCAAACTATTTTCTCTTTTTTTATAACTTGACTTTTCAGTTTTCTTTCCAAGCCACTTGGACACATTTTATGTGCTCTTGCAATCATGTGATCACCACTAGCAAATCTCTTAGCAATATTAGGTGTTGATGTTCTCAGTGATGCTAACATGTATGTGATAGAGCAGTCAATGGTGTCACTAGAGTCCATGTCATCCAGTGTGAGAGCTCATTGCCTCATCCTCATGATGGGCTTTGTCCTCAAGCAGACCATACGGAAAAAAATTACAATATCATACACACAGCCTAAATGCAGTGGCATCTCTAGGGTTGGTGTCACCCCCCATTAACATTACTATATCGCTGAAAATGGCCGCTGCCGCATCCTGCACACTTTGGGCAGCCACCAGCAGCTCCTCGGGGAAGGGGACTTTCATCCCCTTCCCCTTTGAAAAGAGAGCAGCCCCGCAATAGGGCTACTCGATTCACTGCCAACCAAAAGTGGTGAATCAAGAGCCTCCATGTAAGGCGACGAACCCAACACGAAGGCTCTGGTTTCGGTGGTGTGTCACTCCACCGGTCCCGCCTCCCCGCTCCCTCTCCCGGCAAGCCTCCCCCGCCCTCTCCCCACGTCCCTAGAACACCTCTTCCCTGCCCTCCACTTGCTGCCTCCTCCTCCCCAAAATGCCTCCTCCCCGCCTCCCCCCACACCCCCACTTACCTCTCTGCTGCTTGGCAGTCCACGTGACTGCTGAGCAGTGGAGGTCAGGCACCTGCCCGGCAGTAGGGCCTGCAAACATGCCTTACGGCATGTTTGCGACAGTGCATGCTGGTGGTGAGTCAGCTCGCCGAACCCAGGACTCAACACCCAGCCCAAATCCCTCGACCTAGAAACATGGAATTTGGGGAGTATATGCCTTTCATGACATAAGAACCCACTAAGAAGGGATTTTTAGAAATTTAACCCCTAAGGGGGTGAAAAAGAGTATAGTGTGTTTTCACAGATTCTTCAATATCTCTTAGGCTGGCTAAGATGAAATATCTACTTGGTTCTTGTTTACAAAGGTTATCCATATAAATGCTTAAAAACATAATTAAAGATTTTGCCCTAATCAACCCCCAAAGGGGTGAATCTAAATGCCTATTACTTAGGACTGGCTAGCTTTTCCCCCTATGCTGCTGCCTGAGAGAGGCCTGTGGCCTACATGACAGTTGAGGCTAGGCCAGCCCTTTTAACTTAAGCCTTTTAAGTCCATATGGCAAGGGGTAGTAACATACAATAACAGAAAAAATAACAGTCATTTGAGTGTTTACTCTGAACAGTAAAAAGTATTTCTGCTCCAATGCAAAATTCAGCTACCCCAAGATTCTGACAAGCGTTTCTCCTGAGAACTTGTGCTATCTCCGGCCCTTGCTCTGCCCTTGCTATGTTCCAGTGACAGGAGAGTTAGGAAGGGGTACTGGCCCAAGAGTTGTGTGGTCCAGCTTCTCTCACAGGAGGCATTGCTCGAGTTATCCCTGTTTTCCAGTGAGAGGAGAGTTAGGAAAGGGCACTGGCTCCAGAGTTGTGCCGCACAGTCTAGCTTCCCTCACAGGAGGCATTGCTCTGCTTTTCCCTGTGTTTCAGTAGCGAAGCATGAGTATCACACTAGTTTAATATTGAACAGTACAGGTCACCCAACAAATCAGTAACCAGCAAAAAAACAGTGGACAACCTGATGACACACACAACTGAAAAAGAGTTCTAGTATTAGTTCTGATACATGGAAATGAGAGCACCTTAGACTCATACTAACACCTTATTGGTTCCATGCGATGTCATAATAACACCTCACTGGCTCTCAGAACAATCAGTTCTATGTGTCAGTTTTGAGTCAGGAAAATCCACTTTTTGTTTCATTAGGCAGTTGTATTTTCTTTTCCGGTTGTTTGGCTATAACTTTTGATAGAATATAGATATTTCAATGAGGTTCTTTCATTGCATTCTGCATCAAATTATGCATCAAATGATATATAACATAATGTATTAATCAAAAATACCATCAAATATTTGAAACTTTCACAATTTTGACCAGTAGTAGTGTCACCCCACCCCCTGAGTGTGTACCCGGTATGATCCACACCCCTTGGTCCCCCCACACACTGCCCCAGCGATGCCACTGAGTGCAGTGTGAGAGACCAGAATGAGCTAGGTCTAGGAGGCTAGGCAAACATTTGATCAAGCAGAAGTTCAGAGGAACAGAATTGTTATCTGACATTATCTAATGGCCCAATCTTATCCTTGGGTAACATTGGTGTAACATGAGATCTGCCAGCACAAGAACAGCTGCTCTGGCATCCTCAGACAGGTCTGCAGGCCCATGTGCTCTAGTGGTCACCTGTTACTTACAGTCTCCATATTGGCACCAAACCAGAACTAAACACTGAAAAAGGTATTTAAGGGGGAAAGAAAGATTCAAAATTCCTATTTAAAGCAAAAGTAGTTTATTCCTCACAATCTAACTTGCATTTAAATGGTCTTGTCTCAAATGTACATAATCCCTCAAATGGGTGTTCATACTCTTCACCAACAGCAAGTCATTACCCTCAGTATTGATGCAACTACTCACATTTCATCTTGGAAATGGAGGAGAAAGAGATGCTCTCTGGAATAAGGTTACTTTCAAATATTTAAGTCAGAATAAATGGCACTCAAGGCATTTGCTTATGATTAACGACCAGCTGAGAGAAGTTGATACTCTGAGGTAACCCCATGAAGTCATTAATTCTCTAGCAGATCCCGAAGGAGCAGCCTGGCCCTGTCATTCTCATCTAACTGATTGTCTGGAGGGAGAGAAATCTGAAAGTGATTTTTCTAGCTCTTTGTTTTTTGTTAGATATGCATTACTTGTAATGATTTACAGTGTCATGTGGAGAGAAATTAATGCAGGGTCCACTGACCAGATTGGAAGCCAGCTGAATATTTAAACAATCAATTGAATGTGCAGTTTTGCTTAAAACTTCATTTTGTGCAGTGAAGCAGTGTTTAACCAAGGTGCCTGAAAGCCCCAGCCTGACCTGAAAACCTCAGATTCCTCATTCCATATGCGGTTGTGTTTAAAATACTCAGAACTTGAAAAAATACTGCATGCGGATTCTGTGACACTCTGTTTTTGTTAATGGTGGTGCTGATCTCATTAGTTAGTTAACAACGCACCAGAACTGAACAATTGGCCAGCATTGTTCAAAAACTGAGGAGTCAAGCCAGAATCAGCAGCTTTATAAAACCAGTTCCTAATAAAGACCAGGTCTCCAGAACAGCAGGAGAGGACTGTTTGTCTATATGTTCCTTTTCTGGGTTTCCCAGAGGCATCTAGCTGGCCATTGTGGGAACAAGATGTTGGGCAAATGGACCTTTGGTCAGTTCTAGTAGGACCTTTCTGAAGTTCAGGTGGCAACCTGACAGCCCAAGCCTAACCTGCACTGGTGCAGTGACACAGAGTGGCCTATGCCATACCTGGCATAGGTTAGGAGCAGGCTAGAGGTCTCCTTGGGGTAAGGGAATATTTGTTCTCTCGTCCTGTGTAAAGCCCCAACCTGCTCAATGGGGCTTCTCGGACTTGAGCCAGCGATATTGCTGGCGCAAGTCCGAGAAGCCCAGTGTAAGGCCTCTAGGCTTGGGAGGGAGGATAGGATACTGCTCCTCCACTGATCCTGCCCCCTCCTGGACCTGATTCATCTGGGGAATGCAGGAAGACCATTAAAAGGCCGTTAGAGGAAACAGTGACAGTGGTGCTTGATGCTGAAGGAGAGAGGTAATCCCCAACTTCTCCATCCACCAGCCATTGGTGGAAGAGAAAATGGCAGTGTTGGATGATGAGAAGTTGCGGACCTGGCCCCTGTGCCACCATAGGGCACAGGACCACAACATGCGCCTCCCCTTGAGAGGAGACTTACCTCCATTACAAAGCCTCATGTGACATCTTCAGGCACTCCAAAAGCCTTCTGAGGCCTATAGAAGGCCGTTAAACAGTATATTCGGTTTTTCAAAAACTTTAAGTACTACTGAGTGGCCCTCTGGAGGCGTCAGAAGGCTTTCCAAGCACCCATGGATGCAGTTCAGGGCCTCCCCGGCAGGGCCTCAGAAGGGCTCTGGAGGGTGGGTGGAGACGGGCACGGCAAAGCCGCCCCCCACAGGCCCCACAGGTGTGACACCCCAGGGCTTCTGCCCCCCCTTCCCAGGACTGTCACTGATGCTGAGGGTGAGAGGTTAGCCCACGCAACCTTGCCTTTTAGGTAAACGTTCATTTACCTCTCTCACTCGGCATCCAGTGCCACTGCTGCCACTTCCTGTAACGGCTATGGAAGGAAAGCTGAGCTCCTAGCAGTCACTGGAGGAGGAGGAGGCAGCAGCAGCAAAAGTACACATGCACCACCTCCCCCCCCACCCCGGCCAAGCTCCTTACCTCCTCACCATGCTTCTTCCTTGTCTGGTTCTTTTCCAAAAGGAGGAAATGTGGAATTTCCTATTTTATTTAAAAGGACTGTGCAGCAAAGGCGAAGGAGTAAGGAAGCAGCCTTTCCTTGCATCTCTTAAGTTTAAAGGGACTGCACAAGGAAGGAGCACTTCACTACACGCTCACCTTGATCTTCCCTTATACGGTCTCTTTAAATAAAATAGGAAGTCCTTCACTACTTCCTTCTTGGAAAAGAACCACCAAGCAAGGAGCACAGTGAGGAGACAAGGGTCTTTTTGTTTTGTTTTTGGAGGAGGTGCACGTGTCCTTTGCACCAGGGCTGGCCTTAGGACAATTTGGCCAAATTGGGCCCTGAAGAGGCCCTGCACTGAGGTGTGAGCAGAGTGCCTGCTGCCGGCACCAAGCTCTGTAGCTGACATTCCAGCATGGAATCTTCCATGCCATCACAAGGAGAGTGCAGCAGACAGAGCATTGCCTCTGGATAGCCTTCCCTCTGTCCCGCCCCTGGGTCTGATTAGCTTGAAATCCCCCCAGAAACAATTGGTGGTGATGCCGTTGTCAGGTGCCTCACCACTATCATCCTGGTGGGTACAGGGGGCTCTACTGCTCCTAATGCCAGTCCTGCTTGGCGCTGCCACTGCCTTCTCCTCGAATGACTGATGAAGGGAATACAAGAAGCCCAGAATCTGCTTTCTACTTACTCTTAGCAAGCAGGAAGTGGATTAATGTGGCTCTGTCTATGGCAGGCTAGAGGGTGGCAGAACAGACTCCACCTGGGGCAGAACACCCCTAATCTGCTGTTTTCCCCAACCCCCATCTCTCGATGCAAGCTGTGTCATCTGCTCCATGTATAAGTCAGCCCTGCTTCAGATGAATATTGTCAAATTGTACATCATACCATCCAAACCTCTGTTCAGGTGATCTGTTTTTGAAATTCCCAGTGCCTAAATGGTTGACTTTCTTTGGCTGCACTTGCAGACAGTGACAATAGTACATAAACTACAATCATAATCATTTTTATCATCCTAAAATGATTCCCTAGACTTTAGTGAGACATCATTGAATTGATCCCTGAGAAAGTTGTTTGTGGATGACGTAATGAATGGCTTGATTGGTTTGGCTTCAGATGAGGCAGCTCCCACCATCCCTGGTAGGAGACCAAAATAGAATCCTTCTAAGGATGTGAGTTTGCTCTGCTAATCTAATGTGCTTCCAGCATCCACTGACAGTGTTATAAAAGCAAATGTTCCTGAAGCCACCACTAAATATTTCAGATCCCTGATTCATTATGTGACTTTGCAGCTTGGATGCTTTCATCATTTTGTAATAATTTTCAGGGATCACCTTGACCAGGTCTTTCCAGGCCAGGCTTTCAGTGCTTGGCTATAACTTCACTACTGTTGGCACTATTTAAGGGGGCTGTAACTCATTGACAGCTGTCTGCTGTCAGCACAGTGAAACTATTCAAAGGTTTACTGTGAAAGGAATACAGGTCCTTTGTCTTTAAGTGGACATCTAGGCGGCGGCTATAGCCCATGCTCCTGAGGGGACAATGCAGCTACAAACCAGGAAAGGGGAAAAAAACTAGGCTACTACAATGTTGCTGAGCTGAAGGGAAAAAAATCACAAATTTAGTTACAGAGGGAAAATAATTATACATACAATCTAATAGGTGCACGATCTTGTAGAATCAGCATAGGTGTAATGATGTCTGTGCCATGCTTATCCAAAAATATGAGTGAGTAAATGTACATCAAGTGCTATGTTTCATTGGACTGCAATTGGTTTTAATCCATGCCCTGATTTCAATGACTCTTCGGCCTGCCTGACTTCCTTTTGGTTGTGCCTCTTCTGTGAAACTGTTGATTATTAAATACAATGCAGAAGAAAATGCCAAAAGCCTTCTTGTGAAACCTCACTGTATAAAATGATAAAAGTTGCTGTAAGGATTTTTTTTTTAATATGGGCTAGCTTTTTGAGGGCTCTGTTTGCGCTGGCAGTGGGTTGGAACTTCTTGCAGTTGTGATTTTTTTTCTGCTTTATTACATGTCTAAGAGGCTATTTTTAAAATGTTGATTTTGAATGTATTGCTGCCTGCCCACAAGCTTTCCAGAAGAGCCATGGTATACATTAAAATAAATAAAGACTTTACAGATATTTGTGTATATATGGCTCTGTGCCACTGACAAAAATAATTTGCTGTTTTCACTGTTGCATAATAATGTGTGCAATTTTGTGTGAATCATTCTTGCCTGCTAAGAATAAAGGGATACCTAAAGACAGATGGATCTTTTGACTGTATGCATCATGAACAGAAAGCTCATAGACGCTCTTCAAACCGCCAGTGGGCTGAATTGTCTTTGAAAAAATAACTTTGCAGTCAAAGAAGACGAGATTTGCACCTAGTCAAAGCTTATGAACTCAATATGAAAACATTACAATTGGAGTCAGAAAATCATTGTCAGATGGTTTTATAAATGCGAGAGAGGGGCGTTTCCACCTTCATATGGCCATCATTAAAAATGTATATGTCTGTCTTTTGTGTTTAACTTCGCTTTCAGAATCACGAACACCATAACACCAGAACCAGGGGACATCCACTAAAATTGAGTGTTGGGAGGGTTCGGACAGACAAAAGAAAGTATTTCTTTACTGAGCATATGGTCAGTCTGTGGAACTCCTTGCCGCATCTGGCCTGGATACCTTTAAAAGGGGATTGGACAAGTTTCTGGAGGAAAAATCCATTATGGGTTACAAGCCATGATGTATATGTGCAACCTCCTGATTTTAGAAATGGGCTATGTCAGAATGCCAGATGCAAGGGAGGGCACCAGGATGCAGGTCTCTTGTTATCTGGTGTGGTCCCTGGGGCATTTGGTGAGCTGCTGTGAGATACAGGAAGCTGGACTAGATGGGCCTATGGCCTGATCCAGTGGGGCTGTTCTTATGAAGGCCTCACATTCAACAAGCTGTTCTAATAAAAGGCACAAAAATGTACGTTATCTTAGACGTAGTCATTTTAAACTTGGAATTACCGTAATTATCTCCATATTGTAGTTCTAGGTGCTTTCTTCAAGACCTCAAAAATAAATATCAAACTTGGAGGGCAGAGTGTTGAAGCTTCCCGTAAGGAGTTTGGTAACTAAAGGCAGGCTGAAGCTGAAAGCAAAAGCATTCAACAGAACTTCACTTCACTGACAGTTCTTCACAGACTTGAAGAGTGGTTAAAAAACAGTTGAAAGGGCAAGAAAGAGAAGGTGTTACTATTGTACTGTTACAACCATGAGAACTTGTTGCTCAAGTGCTTTTTTAGGTTTTCAGATTCTAATGAGGCATTGCCCCTTCAAATACAGTAGCAGCTACATAGGGCATTCCTCCCCCTTCTTTAATAAGTGTTCCTCTGCCTGCAGCAGCCTGTGGTGTGGAAGGGGAAAATGCACATTGTCATGATGCAAGGGCATGGATAAGTTGTAGACTGGTAAGTCTTATAAATGGGAAGTGGGCTATTTTTAAAGTGAAGCATTCTCCCAGCAGCTATCCCTGGTGGCCACTATGTTTCCCCCCCCCCCCACACACACACACAATGGCCCAGACATTGTATTGGTCCAGAGCATTATAAGTTGAAAAAAGTTGGCTGTCATATTGCACCTGGAGCAGTGCAATATGTGAGGCATTGCGGGGGGAGGGGGAATGTTTGCTGCTAGGTGACTGCTGCTGGAAGAAGCTTTGATATACAACTGAAAAATAGTTTTTAAGAAAGAAAAAAAGTTTGTTGCTCTGGTTTCCTATACAATAAGCCCCCTGCTCTTCAACACAAAAATGAATGGTGCCCAAATGAACCAAATAACCCATATGCTAATAAGCTCATTCAGGCCCCTTAGCCCTGAGTTTTGTAATTAGTGAACATTGAAATGCATGGCCCCAATTCAGCTCAATTTTTCATTCATTGTGAAAGGAAGGCATATCCCTGCTTATGATAGTTTCTGAGGACCACATACTCTCTTGCTTGCTGAAGATGTACTGTCCATGTTTTATAGGATCTATTCAGATAGGTGTGTGACTAGAAATAAACAGCATAGGCTCTCACCAGCAATGCAGTGGTGAAAGTCTAGAAAGACGCAGATTATGAAACCATGTATGTGGAGGACCGACCACGGCCAGGAGGAGTTGCAGGGCCAGGGGCGCCGCGCACAGCACCTACATCATTCTGAGGGTTGGGGATGCTGCGTGCGGTGTTCCCAGCCCTCAAAATTTTCCACGGCAGAGCTCTGGTCGCGGTCAGAGCAAGCTGGGGTGGGGCAACCCCAAAGCTCCTGCAGCTCATGGGGGCCACCCCAAATGACTCTGCCGGCTGGTTCCAGCCCGCGGGCCATATCTTTGACACCCCTGTTCTAGACAATTTATTCATTTATATGATGAAATATTAATTCAGGATGAAGTTTTATTATTCAGTAAAGATCTGAATGAATCTGAATTTTTTTGACTTTCTCCCAACCAGGGTTTTAACATTTCACCCCAGCGCTTGGGACAGTGATATCACGATATCATGCAATGTCATGACATCATGTCACTCCATGGGGATGGGACGTGGCTGGCTTTGCCATGCCCCATCCTGGCTCCTGTGAAGGCTTCCAGCCTTCACAGAAGTTGGGACAGGGTGCAGCAAAGCCAACCAAGCCTCACCCTAGGGAAGAATGTGAACTGACGTTCGCCCCAAATGTGGGGCTTCGCACCCTTCCTCCCAGCTCCTTTGAAGGCTGGGAGCTTTCACAGGACCTGGAATGGGGCACAGTGAAGCCAGTCAAGCCCCGCCCCCAGGGATACATGAACTGACATTCTCTCCCAGCACGGGGGCTTCGTGTGCCTCCTCCCAGCTCCTGTGAAGGTTAGGAGTCTTCACAGGAGCTGGTACAGGGTGTGGCAAAGCTATCAGCCCCTCCAAACCTGGATGTGATTGGTCGGAACCTGGGAGATGTCATGCAACCGCCTGGCATGGTGCCCAGGGCATGTGCCCCTCAGGCTCCACCCAAGATATGCCTCTGCTCACAACTACTCTAAATTAACACCCTTTAAATAATTTAATTCTTTCAAAGAAACAAAATGCCTTCCATTCCTTTCATGGTTTTTCCTCCCTATTTCTCCTCACTAGGCTATGACGCTAGGCTCCCCAAATAAGGTTGTGGAAAGAAAGGGAAATAATTTCTTTTCATTGAACTCTTTTATTAATCTCAGCTAGACATTATAACTTTCGTTGGTTGACAAGAAAAAAAGAAAGCCTATAGTGTGCTGAAAGCAGCCAGAAAAAAGCCAGAAATGGGTAAGTATATTATCCAGCAGACTGAGAAGTCCAAGCACACCACCATGCTACTGCAGTACAAGGAAAAATTACATTGCTGTATGATTATTGTTAGGTGAGGTTTTGTAGAGAAATAATTTGTCATATATATTTATTTTTACTTAAGGTCTTTTTATCCTGCCTTTCCAAGAGCTCAAGGCAGCTCAAAAACTTCATAATAATCAGTAAAATCATATTTTTACAAATTTTACAAATGTAAAAATATAATTTCAATAACATTTATAAAAATCAATAAAACAAAGAGAAGAAAAAACAACCAATGCATAGACCCAACCCATATACACACAAACCTCTCAGCACAGGGTATCAAACCTTACAAACTGAGGGTACCTGGACCTTAAACAATTGCGTAGAAGAGGGAATTTCAGCTTGTGCAGCTTGTCAGCACGTATATGACAAGCTGCACCTGCTGAAATTCTCTCCTCTACGCAACTTTTAAAGGTCCAGGAGCCCTTAAGTTGACTGGTTGGCCACCTCGTTATGGCAGCATAGACCATAAATCAAGACATCATATTTAGCCAATCCACAAGCATTTAGCTCTTTGTTATATCCACCCCCACCAAATGAAAGTCAAGCAATTTGAGTATATCCAATCTCTTTGTTATATCCATCCCCACCAAATGAAAGTTGAACAATTGCATCCATGTGAATGCAAACTGAAAATCCAGAACCTGGGTGTCATCCCTTTCAGTCTGAACTGCCTTCCCTCCCCATATTTTTGCCTTCTTTATTGAAACTAGTAATTTCTGTATGTCTATAGATACACACACAAACACACAAATCATAAATGACAGAGAAAAAAATTCAGAGTTTTGAAAATCCTCTGAATAGATTATGAATAAACTTATGTTCTCCCCTTTACTCATCACTCCCTGGCAGTTTGAGCTTTCTTCTGTGTATAGCATGAGATGTGGGCAACAAACAGAATCAGCTAAGATAGTAGTTTCCAGGTGACTATCACTTTACATGATGAGTCAGAGGCTCTGCAAGTTCTGATCTTAATGGCTGATGTACAACTTCCTATCCAGTTTTTGATTAAAACAAAGCCTAACATATCTTCTTGCAGTCATCATCATGTTGGCAACCTTCAGTCTCGAAAGACTATGGTATCGCGCTCTGAATGGTGGTTCTGGAACAGCGTCTAGTGTGGCTGAAAAGGCCGATTCAGGAGTGACAATCCCTTCCACACCGGGAGCAAGTGCAGTCTGTCCCTGGTCTGTCTCCCTGGCTATGGGCCTTCCTTCTTTGCCTCTTTGCCTCAGACTGTTGGCCAAGTATCTCATCAAACTGGGAAAGGCCATGCTGCACAGCCTGCCTCCAAGCGGGCCACTCAGAGGCCAGGGTTTCCCACCTATTGAGGTCCACTCCTAAGGCCTTCAGATCCCTCTTGCAGATGTCCTTGTATCGCAGCTGTGGTCTACCTGTAGGGTAGTACAAGACTTCTTACAGTACAAGAGTTTTAAATCCTTGCATTTGAGGTTCAGTTAAATATTGCTATATTTGGGTGTTTTGAGATTGCCCTTCTATTAATGCTTCCACTTTAGTCTAACAGAGCCTTTAACACTGCAATCCTAGGCATGTCTATTTCATCCTAGGCATGTCTATAAAACTCATTGTGTTCTATGAGACTTACTTCCAGGAAAAATGAGGTTTACTTCCAGAAAAGCCTAAGGCTGCAATCCTATACAGACATACTCGGGGATAAGTTTCAATGAAATGACTTGAACTTGCTATATTTTGCTACTCAAAATCATAGGATTGCACTGCAAATCTTTTAAAGTAGCGATTTTCAACCACTGTCTCGTGGCACACTGGTGTGCTGCAGATGGTCCACAGGTGTGCCATGGGACTTTGGGGAGGGTCATTTATTAGTAAGACAATTGGGGTATTTTAGCCCCCTACCAGCAGTATGGTGTGCCTTATCAATGGTCAAAAAACCGATGGTGTGCCTTGACAATGGTTGGCAACCTTCAGTCTCGAAAGACTATGGTATAAGCCTACAGCAGCCGGTATTCCCATGCGGTCTCCCATCCAAGTACTAACCAGGCCTGACCCTGCTTAGCATCTGAGATCAGACAAGATTGGGCATGTGTAGGGTAACTTGACAATTTTAGCACCTTTTCAGCGAGCCATGAGATGAAAAGGGCTGAAAAATCACAGTTTTAAAGGAACACTAGACATAATGCAGAATGTCTGCTACATCCTGTCTACATCCTTGGAGAGCTTTTGCAATTGTGCAGTTCCTCATTCATACATTTATGAGCCTTACACTTGAAAACAGCAACAAAGTGGGTGCATTTATGCCATCAGTTTTCTTATCACATGGGCGTTGAGATTTTTTTTTGCAATCATCTTCTGGTATTATGCCCATGTGAAACTGGAGAATAGTTCAAACTAAGAGGCACTCAGAAAGCTCAAGAAATCAAATCCACTTAATATGTATTATCTTGCAAGGTGAGGATGTGTTGAACTACTCAGAACACAAGTAATGTGCATGGATTACTATCACAAGTTGAATGAGGAAAACTGCCTGGTGGTGAAGGTGATAAGGAAAGGTCACCTTGTCTGAATCTAGCTGAAGGAGATTCAGGGAGGAATGGATGGGTTGAAGGATCCACTATTCAATTGCAAACATGATTAATTCCATATTGGGATGACAGGTTGATGTGACACTCACAACACCTCTGTTGATCAGTCTGGTCACTTTTTGGTGCTAAATGTTCACGGGTGACTATAGTTGCTTATGATTTTGTTTCTATTTTTTTCTGCTGCCATGTAGTGAAAACAAATTTAAAAGTAAAATGATGCATTTCTTGGTGCCACTTACCCTTAGGGGCAGGTTGTTAACATGCTGCGGAGGGAGCAGAGTACACAACTCCTGTTAATTAGAGCAGTGAATGATTCACAACAACTAATTTATGCAGTGAGTTAGCTCTCTGTCTTTGGCACATTGTTCATGAGCAGCTTATGAATGGATTGGATGCACATTTTATTATTTATCCTGACAAGTTCTTGATCAGTTAAAGCTTTGCTATGAATGCAGTTGCACAGCATTTGAAAACTGCATGGTGCTATTTAGATTTGATTGGGCTCAAAACTTTTTTCAGATGGATACCTGAAATATCCAGTTTACATGCTCTGTATCTATCTGTATTATAGCCCATTTCATTCGTTGCTGTGCTCAGAGTGTGTGAGAGAGACATCACACTCAAAATCAGTTTGAAGATTGCATTGCCTCCTTCTCTTAACATTGGGAGAGGATAGCGAGGAGGTGGTGGAGTACCTTTTTCATTTTTCCTATCCTATGAACTAGCTGTAGGAAGCACTAGAGTGAATCCACCCAAACTGAGTTCCTTCAGTGAACTAAAGAGATGAAGTATTCCTCTCTTGACCTGCATCCTGGCCTATGGGTATTGCTTCAGACTTACTTTGTTCTTTCCAATCTGTACCTCTGGCAGCACCATTAGTGATGGGCAAGAGGGTGGGGATGGGGGAAAAAACCTGTCCTTCTTTGTGCGTCCATCACTAATTACCATTCATGTGTCTAACCTGCTTCTAAGACCTGGCCCTACCCTACACCTAAGACATCCTGATACTGAAGTGGAATGCCAAAGGTTGCCCCTCTTACCTGGAAATGGACCAGCATCTGTTCCTCTCACTCCCTGAATTGGAAAAGAAGAGGTTGGAACAGGATAGATGAGTGGTGGCACTCTAGTCCACCACTAGTCTCTCCTCCACACATTTTCTTCTGTACCATTTCCCCCACCCCTTCCTTTTCCAATTCAATAAATAGGAAGAGGAGCAGTGGCGGTGAGTGTGTAGGTAGAGATGGGAGTCTCCTCTGCCAGCCTGCTTACCTGAGGCAACTGCCTCAGTTGGCTTATGGAAGGATTGGTCCTACCTACACTCACCAGAATGGATGAAGGGTGTTATGATGGGTGGTAAGGGTGTAGAAATTGGGATGATGACACAAAGAAAGCCAAAAAGTGGGGGTACTGAGTGGATGGCAGGAAAAAAAGTCGGGGAATGGGATACTGATGCAAGAGTGTGGAAAGCGACAGAGCAGAAGCTCAAGAATGGGAAGAGGAAGAATGGGAGCCCTCTCCTCCAGAATACCCCCCCCCCGCGCACACACACACACACACACACCTGACCTGGGAAATTTCAAAGACATTAATAGCCCAATCCTATTTGAGCCTTATGCTACTGAATCTCACAATCCAATAGCATAAGTCCTGGCCCTCTGGCATAGAAGCCAATCTATCATTTTGCTGGTTGTTGCTGCCAGCGCAAAACCCCAGAAGCCATGTGCAGGAGAGAGCAGCCCACGGAATCTGCATTGTTGCCAACGGGGTGGATCTGGGGAAGATGGAGGTGAATCAGGGCAGGGAGCAGGCTGGGATGGGGCCTGGGATCTCAGCACAGTCACACATGTTGGATCTTATCCCCCTTCCTGGTATGGACCCACCTCCAGAAGCTCCTCAGACGTGCCAGCAAAAAAGCTGGTGTAGGTCTGAGGAGAACTATTGGGGACCAGGAGGCCTGAAAGGAAGTAAATAAAAAAAGTCTTTACGCACCTCTGCTGGACTGTCTGGTCCCCAACTGGCCCACAGCATGCAGTGCAACCTGCAACAGCAATTCTGCATGCTCTGGGCTGACAGGAGATAGGATTGGGCTGTGTGTAACAAATCAGTATGAGTTTGCAAATCCATTTGTAATCCCAATAAATAATAGTTTATTGCTGTTCTAGAGATGGTGACCATGGTGTCTTATCTAAGGCCCTGCTATGTGTTCTACTCACTAATGATGGAATATGCAACAAAGATACCCAAGCAGAAAGGAAATACAATACAACTGTCAGACCACAATGGTTCTCAGAGGCATTGGTAAATCCCACTGCTGATAGCTATTTGACATGCAGTCATGCAACTGTCATGCATAATCCCATAGTCATAAACTATGCTTCAATCCTCAAAGCAGAGCAATTCCATCAAGGTAAGCTGGTGCACATGTAGAGACAATTTGGTTTTATGTGGTTTTAATTCCTGTGAGCTTAACCACATTGATGCATCTGAATCATCATTGGCATCCTTCAGTCTCGGAAGACTATGGTATCGCGCTCTGAAAAGTGGTTCTGGAACATCTTTCAGCATCTAGTGTGGCTGAAAAGGCCGATTCGGGAGTGACAATTCCTTCCAAACTGGGAGCAAATGTTGTCTGTCCCCGGTGTGTCTCCCTGGCTGTGGGCCTTCCTTCTTTGCCTCTTTGCCTCAGTCTGTTGGCCAAGTGTCTCTTCAAACTGGAAGAGGCCATGCTGCACAGCCTGCCTCCAAGCGGGACACTCAGAGGCCAAGGTTTCCCACCTGTTGAGGTCCATTCCTAAGGCCTTCGGATCCCTCTTGCAGATGTCCTTGTATCGCAGCTGTGGTCTACCTGTAGGGCACTTTCCCTGCACGAGTTCTCCATAGAGGAGGTCCTTTGGGATCCGGCCATCACCCATTCTCACGACATGACCAAGCCAATTCAGGCGTCTCTGTTTCAGCAGTGCATACATGCTAGGGATTCCAGCTCGTTCCAGGACTGTGTTATTTGGAACTTTGTCCTGCCAGGTGATACCGAGGATACATCAGAGGCAGCGCATGTGGAAAGCATTCAGTTTCCTCTCCTGTTGTGAGCGAAGAGTCCATGACTCGCTGCAGTACAGAAGTGTACTCAAGACACAAGCTCTGTAGACCTGGATCTTGGTATGTTCCATCAGCTTCTTGTTGGACCAGACTCTCTTTGTGAGTCTGGAAAACGTGGTATCTGAATACTAGCAGGCAAATGAAGCTGGGTCATTAATGTATTATTCACTCTTGCAAACTGAGCTACCTAGAAGAAAGCTCAAGGCTCCTTTGTACTGCTGTTTTACTACATTTCTAAGCTGAAGTTGATTTAATGCATTCCGGGTATCCTCTGTTTTAGAACAGGGGTAAGTAAAATAGAAGGCATTCAAATTGTACTTTTTAGCATCGGGACCCACCTAAAAAATAAAAGCTTTACCAGTGACTCAAGCCTCAGAGGTTATAAAGATTATTTGGCCATAGTACTCACCCCAAGTAGCTGATTGTTTAACCTTGATGCACATAGTCTAATTGTCCAGTCTAGTCATAGTCAAGTCTAATTGTAAGTTTTGTAACCCACCAAAAATTGGGTCATGATCCCTGGTGGGCCACAGACCCACAGTTTGGGAACCAATGGTCTAAAGCATATCCACATTAGATCTTCTTGTACTCCTAGCCTATTACTTCAGCAAGAATGATTGGGAAGCAATCCTAGGAAAGAAAAAAAAGACACAGTACTAAGAAGGCTTTGATCAATTTTCCCATTGTGTTCCCTTGTTGCCCAGGTAAGTTCCTGAATTCTTTTCATCAATCAGGCAGACAGTATGCTGCCCATGTGGCTTGCAGAAGATCAATGCATGGAATGGAGAAAAATACCATGTGAACATACCCATCGCTTACCATAGGCAGACACACCGCAAACAACACAAGCAAGGAAAACACCAGATTCTGTAACACCTTCATGGAGCCTGCAGGCTGCAGCATATTTCTCCCTTCATTTGTGTAAAATGGAGATGGTAGTGTGCAAATCAATGCATAGCTCTGTTTTACAGCAAGGTAAATTATATTTCAGTAATAGGTCTGTGGAGTGTTCATTCACTTGAATGGATTTATTTAACAGGTATTGGACCCAAAGGATTTACCTGCAGGATATACAGAGATTACTGAGCAATGCAAGTGGTCATTTCAGCAAATGCAACCTGTAATAAGCAGAGGCTTATATCTATATCACTAGCAGAATAGATCCAGAGTGGCTCAGTGAATGGAGCGTTAGCCTTGCAACTGGAAAACATGGCTTAAAATCACTGCTCAGCCTTGACTTGTCTGGGAACCCTGGGACAGCCACTCTCTGCCTGTGGTATTTGATCTGCAATTGCTTGTTCACACATAAATGTCATACTTTAATGACGTTGCAGCCACAGAATAATGTGTGTGGGAATCAGCCTTTAGTCACTGGTTACGAAGTATGAATCTGCTTTATACTGAGTCAGACCATCTGGATCAGTATAATTTAAACTGACCAACAGAGATCTCTAGGGTTTCAGACAGGGAACTTGGAAATGCCAGGGACTGAACCTGGGAACTTCAGCATGCAGATAATCTATCACAGATAAGCAAATAATCCACCACAGAGTTATGGTGCGTCCCTCTGAAAATAATGTCCATACATGGGGCATTACAATACAAGTAGGTTGCATTATAATGGAAGTCCCAGGGGCATTTTCCGTAGCCTCACAAAACCAGTCAGCTTTCTAGGAATTCTCTTGGCACCAATTTCGGCAGGCATCAAACTCACACACGTGGCACTATGGGATGTCTCAGGTAAGTGGTGAGAAAACTATGGCCAGTGCACTTTTGATTTTGCACAATCACACTATAGTATGTAATTACCTCAGCCCTAAGGGCACCACATGCCTTAATCTTTGGCTGTTTGGATTTGCCTAGTTTGTTTGACCAGCATAATTTACAACAATCTACCTGCAGGCAGCTATGTTAAGCATTAATATTATATAGCACTCTTAACAATTGACCCATATTAAGGAATGCCATACAGTTTAGTCCTTTTATTTGCAACATACTGGTATGTGCCTGTTATTTGTTTGTTTAAAGGCAGCATAGGCAGGCAGGCAGTATAAGAAGCAACCTTAGGACCAAGCTGCTTGTGGTCAGCCAGTGCTCATAGCAATTCCTGCTCATGATTGAATCATGTGATCTGAACGAGGATTTGTACACAAGCATGGGTTGAGTAATACCATGCAGCATTGTGGATAATGCACATGATCTTTCACTAAAACCACTGTTTTCCATGATACAGGGGGATAATTTGCTGACTGCAAGCTGAGAGGAGTATGACTTGTCCCCTAAACAATGCCCTCCATGGCAAATAATCCATGCTTGCTATTACTGTAAATGCCCGCTACATCTTAGACCATGAGCCTAGTCATGCACAATAAACTAGGGCCTGAAACAGCAGGAATGGAAGCACATTCCCCTTTCCATTGCCAAGATGGATGGGCAGGTGCATTTCCATCTATGCCCTGCAGTGCAAATGAGGATTATCAAGGATTTCACATCACATGTGCATTGTGTTTGTGGGTGCACATCCAATCTGAACATGCAGCACCAGATTCAGCATAACACTGTGCATGCTGCTATCTGCAGATCAGCCTTGCTGGCTTGGCATAGGAACTACTCTTCAGGTGGAAGGACTGCATCAAGCTAACTTGACAGAGTCATTTTTCATGTAATTGATTTGTGATGTTGACTTTTAAATGCTTTTGTCTATTTTCATCTTATCACGTTTGAAAGTTAAACAAAATTACGGGCTTTAATCTTTCACCCTCCTACAATACATTTTTAAATTAATTTCATTTTCACAGTTGGGAAATTATAGTTGAGGTCAGACCATAAGATGCACCTTTAATGAATGCTCTATGTAATTATCTAATACTCCTCTTACTCTGGGAACCAGCTGTTCTAGCAAAGCTTTAAATAAGTACATTGTGCTCATATGTACTCATAATATACTAAGAGCGCAATCCTAAAGATGTGCTAGGCCAGCACAAGTCCCTTGTGCCATATTGGGAGGGTCACAAACATGCCGTAAAGCAAGTTTGTGCCTCCGGGGAAGTAAACTGAGCTGGTGCACAGAGGTGCGTGCCGGCCTACAGAGGCTAAATCCAATCTCTGCAGTAGCAGGATTGGCCAAGCTTGACTGGCATGGAGGTCTGGGAGGGGGGGTGGGCGGAGGTGGGGAGGAGGTGTTTTGGGGTGGGGGAGGGCAGGTGGGCCCATGGATAGGCGGGCAGCAGGAGGCAGGGCCAGGATTCAGCAGTTATGCCAGTTCTTAGTTCCCGTTCCTGGGCAGCATGGAGTGGTTCCTGGCTGTTCTGTTCTGCTCAGATCTGTGCCACCTTGTCAGGTGGTGCAGATCCGAGTAGACCCATTGGGGCCACTGCGGCTCTTCCCGGGGTAAGGGGAAAAGTTTTCCCTTGCCTCGGGTCAAGCCTCAGCCAACCCCAAACTTGCACTGGATAGAGCACAGGCCCGCCAGCCCAAACCTATTCTGGATTGAGCTGTTGCATGGAAGGCTTTACCACAGAACAGAATTCATAAAATGGCTGCCAATAGAGTGATCTGTCAGTGGCCATTTTGTGTGGGCAATTGTGCTAGAGGTGGCAGTGCTGCAACTACACAAATGGATCCTGCTGATTCAGGTAAGGTAGCAATGAGGGTGGGGGGAGGGTGGGGAGAGGATGAAACTGGGAGGGAATGGGGAAGTATGGGGTGGAGAGGTGGCGGGAGTGCATGGATCCAGCGGCAAATGGTCTGCACTGGATCATATCCCCTCTTTTAACAACCTCCAGCTCATTGCTTCTCCTCAGACTTGCACCAACTAAAGAGCTGGTGCAGGTCCAAAGAGACCCACTGACAAATGAGAGGCTTAGAGGGGGTAAGGAGAAATAATTCCCCGTACCCCTCCAAAGCCTTCCAGTCCCGCTCCCTCCCCTGAGGGATATAGCACACTCCTTATGGGGGACTACTTCAGGAGGGGTGCAAAGGTTAGGATTGGGCTCTAAGCATTGATCTGAACATTGGCCCTGAAAATTGGCCCTGCTTGCATGGCTCAGTTGGAGCAAGTGTTGTTGTATGGCCAACTTCATTTTCAGCACATGAGGAAGAGGAGGAAGAGAAGTTGTTGAAAGGGGTTCAGTCTTTTGGGTGGAATAATTAGCCTGGCCACATAACAGAGCAGCCAGACAGCCTGGCCCTGCTGCCTTCCTTAATGAGAAACCGAAATTGCAAGATGCCCAGAAGCCATTTCAGTGATATAAATTGCTTAACCTTCAGTGCTAAGGCTGAGATCTTACAGCAGCAGTAGTTAAGCAGCAATCTCCCAGTTGTTTACTCTGGACTAATACTACTATGACTACTTAGTATTTATGTCAAGCTTTAGAACATTTAAAAAGTGTGTCATACACATCATCTCTATAATCCTCACAACACTGTGTAAAGTCAATCAGTATAATTATATCCATATTGTGGATGGGCAGTAAAGCTAGGGGGCAGTGGCTTAAGAACATGAGAACAGCCCCACTGGATCAGGCCATAAGCTCATCTAGTCCAGCTTCCTGTATCTCACAGCAGCCCATCAAATGCCCCAGGGAGCACACCAGATAACAAGAGACCTCATCCTGGTGCCCTCCCTTGAATCTGGCATTCTGACATAGACATTGTCTGTTGAGTTTGCGGCAGAGGCAAGATTTGAAGTTTTACTCATGGTCTCCCAAGTCCAGACTTAAGTTCACACTTATAGACTAACCCTAACTAACACTTCCTGACCGATTCAGCTGTGCTACTGGAGTGTGCACTGCATTCTGCAGGGGGGCAGGCAGCCACGGATGTCTCTTCCAGGTAAGGGAACATTTATTCTCACATAGGGGGTAAGTTTCCATTAACCCAGTGGGTCATGTTGGATCTGTGCCGATTTGCTGGCTCAGGTTTGAGGTGAGTAAGGGAGAGGGAATGGGGAGGGTGGGGAATAGAATGAGGATATTGGCGCAAGTTGCTGCTGCTGATATTCAATCTGTTCCACCAACCATTCTTCCCCCTCCCAGAAACTCTCTCCCTCCCTGCCCATATTCTGCCCCACTGCTGGCTTACTAAATTTGGCAGGGGCAGTTTGCTCTGGCGGCAAGGGTGTGGTGGTGCTTGCAAAATGGCCAGGGGCAGCACACCATCAGTAACTGTTTTATGACTGCAGAATATTGTCATAAACCCCTCAGTGTGCTGGCCTAATCCTACTTAGGAGTGGGCACTTAGCCATTATGTTACTTTAGAATCTCCCACTAGAATAAATAAGGCCATATAAGTGGATACAGTATTGCAACTAATTCCTTTTAGAATCATAGTAGAGTGAGATCTAGCAGCAAACGCTCTGTTGCCAGCTTCATCTCTTGGGAACCTCACAGGAGCAATTTGCAGTAGCTTACTACACTGGGATGGGACTCTAACTGGTTCTTAACTAGTGTGTTCTGTTTTTGCTATTGATTATCAATAGGATTTATTACCCCATTGGCTCATGTGATGGTGATGGAATTTGTATTTATTGATAGAATCCTGGATGCTGCCAAGGGTAGTTATTCAATTGAAAGTCAATAATTGCAGTTCACTAACAACTTCCAGGATTAATGTGGACAGCCAGTTAAGCCAAACAAGATCTGAAAGCCATTTTCTTCTTTCACGTCGTAACCAGTTTCGCTTTGTGTTACATCAGACAGTAGCAAGTTCCTACCTGGAAAGTTTTCACAAGTACTGAATTACCATAGACTTAGGAAGTGTTTGTCCTTTCTTTTACCATTTCCCAGGTCTACAAGCCCTTCTGCTGCTGTAGGTTCAGGTATGCCCCCTCTTACCCCACCACAATGTACTGGAGCTGGAATAAAGTGAACCTTCCTGTCGGCTTCTTTCCCAGGAAAGCAAATCACTTTGTGTGACTGAAAGTAAGATTTGTCTGCTTCAGACAAGTCTGCTAAGATTTTCTCTGAATTATGGTGCAAGGGCCTTGATGAGAAAGAAGGTATATTTGCCAGGCAAGAAAGGCAGGATTAGAGTGGAGCTTCTATTCCCAGAAGATGACTGGAAAGTGGCAGAGAATATTGACAAGGCTCTTGTACTATCCAAAGTTAAGCAGACACCTAGTTATAGTAGAATAAATAATCCAGGCGACATATAGGAGTTTGTTCTTATTTCTTACAGTGAAATAGCACTATTTTTTTCTATTAAAAAACAAGGGGGATTCCAATGCAAGGAAAGCAGTAATTAAAGCCACTTCCCTGGAAGAGAACCTGCCATTGGGGTAATTAAGTGAGGCTATTCAAGGGCCAATTGTTTGGCTGTTCATCACTAATTCACCAGCTAACATCAACAAGATGCAATAGAATGAGTTGAACCTGAAAACTGGAACAGAGTTTAATTAAAGGCATAGACTCTTGAAAAACCTTAATAGCATGCTGGGTTTTCAATTGTGTGTGTGTGTGTGTGTGTGTGTTTTTTTTAAATCACCACAGATTAGATCTGAAAAACACACAATGTGTCCCAGAAAACACTGGGTTGTGAACATGTGACAGTGATGTCTGGATACCTTGTAAAAAAAAAAGTAACTGACTAAAGGCTGCTGATTTCAAATAAAAGGGCTACTGAGGAAGTTGGAGAACATAACAGTACATCCTGCTAGGTCTAGAGTCGAATACAGCTATCCAGTGTTCTAGCCTAGTTTTGCCAACTCTTGCTGAAATTATTCCTAGTGATATTTTTAAATCTAACATGACATAATGCTGAAAATTCCATGAGTCCTGTTAAAACCCTCGGAATTGCCTTCAATAGACACCTGGAGATCGATGTCCATTCTTGGAGAGTCCAGGCCAGGTTTGGCAACCCTATCTCTGGCTGATATTGGGATTCACATAGTTCTTACTGTGGGTTTTTGGCCCACAGATTCAGGAGGCCCTGCTCAGAATGAGAAAGGAAGGAATGTTGAACTGTGGAGACTGTCTCTGTACTATCCTGTCAGTCGGGTGGGTAGATTGATGTTACATCACATCTGGATTCAGATTTAAGTTCCAAATAAAAAGCTTCCAATGCAGTGCTGAAGGTTGTGCTGTTCTGTGCAGATGGTTCATATCCATCTCTAAACATATTAGAAGGGGGAAAGAGATGACTCAGCCAAAGAGCACTGCAATGTTACTTAGTGCATGTCTGAAGAAAGAAAAAGAGGACATATATCGTAGCTAGGTTTGCAATCCACAAAGGGACTCCAGTGCCATCTTCTGTCCACCTGAGGAACAGCAACTTTCCCATTGTGGACCGTGTAAAAAAGGGTCGGCAAAATCAAGGATTTCTGAATGAGACAAATATCTTTAACTTCTATGAAGTTTGGCTTGGCCGATGATCTTAGAGACTTGCAGGGTAACCAGCCACCTGCAGTCTCCACTCTGGAAGATCTCAGGAGCCACAGAGTGGTCACATGGGTTAGCAACAGGCAGCAGCCAGTTAGAAAGGAGGCTGTCAGGTGATTTGCTCTGACAAGGGCTCACACAGAGCATGCTTGAAGAGATGTCTGGCTGTTGTTCCCCCCTCCCCCTTGAATGGCTCTGGGGTGGAAACATCCCTGCATGGCAAGCCCTCGGCCAAAGGGTCTTAAAAGAAAGAGGCAAGAGTGCAAAATAACACCTTCACTTTCCGTAAAGAATAATTTCCCCCCAAATAAAAGGTCATTGTGATCTGATGGAAGAAGCTACGGCAATAAAGCCTTCAAAAGATGACAACAAACTTCTTCTAATCAGGAGCCAAATTGGCCTAGGAGAAGATTTGCAAGACGGGAAATTAGTGAGGCAACCAGCTGTCGGTGTGCCTCTCTGCAGAAAATGGGAAGATGGTCGTTTGAATCAATACATGATGTTTTGGCTTCTAGCTGACAATAAGAAGAGCTGGAGCCAGGGGGGCGCAGAGATTATTTTAAAGGTTTTTCAAACTGATTCCTGAGATTGCATCTTTATGGGAAAAGGAAGACCTGCAACAATAACCTTGTGGCTAATTTCAGACAGGCCCAAAATGTTCTTCTAGAACTGACCTTTGCTTCCCAGCCTTGGGCCCCTGCACACCAAAACAGAATTTACAGCAGGAGAACGAGACGCTTAGAATAAAATTCACTTCACAGTTGCTCTCAGAAGTCCCTTTGGGTATCTTTGACTGTAATGCCTGTTTAAAAGTGTACATTTATAATGCATTACAATTAATAATGCATCACAAAATGTAATGCCTGTTTATAAAATTTATCAGCAGCAACCTAAGAAAAATGCCCTCCCCACCTGGCCAAAGCAGCCATTCTGGGGCCAAGATTCATATTCCCTGTCCTCGGCTCACACAGGGCGGTGTGTCAGCTCTGACCTCCTGGTGTGGCACGGGAGGGTGGCAAGCTGATCACATTTTGAAGTCTTTGGAGCTGTGGTTTTCAGACATAAGGAGGAATCCTCTGCAATCTGTTATAGTCTCTGAAATATTGTTGAACAAGGATTATGCATTTAAAATTAGGAACATTTGGCAACCCTGTGAGGTAATACTTGACGCTTTACATGTTCAGAGCACTTCACATTCACTAACCATTACAACAGTCTCCTAAAGTAGACCAATATTATTTTCCCCATAGAATAATGGGGAGCCAAGAGAGTTACTTACTTAAGGTCATGTATTGAATTTGTGGCTGTGATGAGATTTGAATCAACTTTCTAGCTCAATTCCTAAGACATTCTACTACCCACAGACATGGCCAGCATATCACACAGCCTGTGAATAGGAAGGGGGCAGGGGTCAAATCTAATGGGCACATTGTCTGGCCACCCCATTCCAGGCCCTCCAGGGCCCACCATGTCAGGGTTTGTTGCTATGCCCAGGGTCTCCTCCTCCTCCTCTTCTTCTGCCATGGTGTCCCTGTGGGCTGCTGCTACCATCCCTGTAGCTCCAGCTCCCCCCTTGAAGCCCTGGATGAGGGATAGGAAAGCATAGTAAGTCCCTGCTGCAGCGTAGCCCCTGGACTGGCACACTGGTGTTATTTAGTGGCCTGTGGGCCTGCCTTGCATTCACTGTCAGTAGCTGAAATGTTATGCCACGATGCAGTCCTAGATGGAGATGGCCCTGGTTTCCTGCCCTGGTCACTGGGCTGGTCCCTCATCAGCAACTGGGATCATCACATCTGTTGTATGTTGGTGGGCATGTGGCTGGGGAACTGGTTGGTTGGCTCCCTCTGTTTCTTTTCCTACCCTTATTTGATTCCCCCTGTCCTTACCCTCTCCCATGAACCCCATGTGCAGCTTGACTGTGCTATGGAAGTGCCAATGCTTAGCAGATTGCTTGGCTGTGCACTGGCATGCACTGAGGCATGGTGTATGCCAGTATGCCAGTGCTGTGTGTGGTTCCCTGGGGTTGTCAGCCAGCTGGCCTACAGTATGCAGCTGATGCACATGATGCATGGGGGGGAGGGTGGCATGTGTGAGCATTGGACTGGTTGCCTGTCTGTGGGCATGGAGTTTGGTGGCAACCCTTCTTCCCTAGTCTCAGCCATGTGTTCTGCTGCTGACTTTGAGCCCAATCCCATGTGTGTCTACTTAGAAGTAAGTCCACTATACTCATTGGGGTATACTCCCAGGTAAGTGTACATAGGATTGCAGCCTCTGCAGGTCTTCTCAGGGTTAGGCTGCATTGCATTCCAGGGGTTCTCAGGCAGGTGTGTTTCAGATTGTGGCCCATGAGAGTTCCTCAGGACGGTGTGGCTTGGCTGGCTTTGTAGGGTTGTGCTTACGCTCTGCCTTCCATGGGGCTGGATCAGGTGCCTAGGTATGGGCTTCACAGGTGTCTTTGTAGTCTGGTGGGAGGGCATTGGGGGTCTTCCGTGCAATATCATTCAGCCACTGGGCAACCACTACTCATACATTCTTGGTTGCGGGGCTTTTGTGACACTGATGCTGCAGCCAGTGAAGGCCAGAGGGCAGCATCATAACTACCTGGGGACGATTGCATTGTTACTAGGCTGCACTGGCAGTCCTGGTTGCCATGCCACCTCAGGGCAGTGCATAAAAATGCTGCCCCCAAACACAAGTAATTGTGACGATGTCATCATATAACTTCATTTACTTCCGGTATTATTGCCACTCTGACTGCCTCTCCCTTCTTTCCCCTTTTTTAAAGGGGAAGAATGGGATGGCCCTCAAATCTCCATGGAATCACAATGATAATGGCTGTGAGATCGCAGCCACTATTGGCACCGTTCCATGCCGATCTGTGGGTTGCCCACTTCTTCCTGTTTTAAAAAAGTAGGGAAAGAGGGAGGCAGTCAGAACAGTGTGGATTCATGTTCTTTTTCCCCAAGCAAAACAAGCCAGCAAAAGTGGGGGCGGGGGGATGGACTGTGGCGCTGCCCCTTGTTGTGGTGCCCTGGTGCATTACACCCATTGACAACCCCACCAGGTATTCTAGTGCTAGGCTGGCTACCCCAGCAGGCCAGCAGGCCCCCAACTACCCCAGGAGTTGCCTCTCTTCCCCTGCCCCTTATGGGCCAGGCTTAGGATATGACAGATGTCACACTGATGCCCATGCAATGTTGATGCAGTATCCAGATAGGATTGAGCCTTTAGATCAGGGGTGCCAAAACCCCGGCCCGGGGACCACTTGTGGCCCTTGAGGACTCCCAATCTGGCCTGCGGGGAGCCCCCAGTCTCCAATGAGTCTCTGACCCGCCAAAGACTTGCTGGAGCCCATGCTGGCCCGACGCAACTGCTCTCAGCATGAAGGTGACTGTTCAACCTCTCACATGAGCTGTGAGACAAGGGCTGCTTGCTGTTTGACATCTGTGATGTAGTAGCAGCAGCAAACAAAACACCAGCCTTGCTTTGTACAAGGTCTTTTATAGGCCTTGAGCTATTGCAAGACCTTCATTCATTCATATAAGTTCCATCTCCAATATATTCATTTATGTAAATTTATTCAGATTTTATTCCCGGCCCCCGCTACAGTGTCAGAGAGATGATGTGGCCCTCCTGCTAAAAAGTTTGGACAGCCCTGCTTTAGATGTTTTCTATCCTGCTTTCCATTTCAATTCCAGGTTGCTGAAAGCAATTAACAAGTTAAAAACAAATAAATACATACTAAAAAAAAAATGCTGCAAGAGGAGCACAAACACACACCATCCAGGAGAGGTAGAGGTTTTGGGAAAGACAGAAGGAATGTTCTTGAATTCTAACCAGTCCTGGGATTGAAGAGGCTTTCATGGCTTCCCCCAAAATGTGTTTCTTGCTGGGTACACGCAGTGGCGTCACTAGGGTTTGCATCACCCGGTGCAGATGCCAGCACATCACCCCCCATGCAGTGGGCGGGGCAACACCCCAGGTGGTGGGTGTGGTGATGTACCATCACTCCACCTTCACTGGTTTTTTGGCTGTACCTTTTGACAGAACAAAGATAGAACACATTCTGCATAAAATTACGCATTGATTGATATACAACATGATGGTATTATTCCTCCAAACTATGATTTTAGTTATTTTGGTCACTAGCGGTGTCACACACACACACACACCCGGGTGTCAAATTACTAACACCTTATTGGAGCAGTTCTCAAACTTTTAGCACTGGGACCCACTTTTTAGAATGACAATCTGTCCAAGACCCACCAGAAGTGATGTCGTGGTGGAAGTGACATCATCAGGCAAACTAAAATAAATAAGTATAAATAATTAAAGTAAAACAAATAATTAAATAAGCAGAAGCCAGCCTTGGTCCACCAAGTGAATTTCCTCTCTAGCCTGCCTGCAATAACACCCCCCTCCAAAACCAGTAAGGTTTTCAGCCCTACCCAGTGCCCAGTTCAATTTAAGAACTTCTGTTTAAACCAGATCACTGTCAGGATCCACCTGGCTTTGCAAGTCTCAGAAAGGTTCACATTATCAGCTGAAGCCTCTGTTTTTATCCTTTTTATTGTGGGGAGAGAAGGCTGCCTTCTGGAGCACTTGTTTAGCTCCAGGTGCATAGGATCAGGACCATTCTGGTAGCCTTGCACTCTCCTTCACCTGATCTTCCACACCAGCCAAGGCATGTTTGCTTACTCGCGAGTAAATGCTACCCTGAGGCTTAGTTTCACTTTCCAAAGGGCTCATCTGCTTAGAGGGAGGAACTTCCTTCTCAGGTGTTTTTGGGGGCTGCATTCATTGGATCAGAACCATTCTGGTGTCCTTGGATTCCTCTCAGCCTGCCGTTTCCGAAGGGCTAAGGCAAGTTCACCTACTCATGAGTAAACACACGATACGGCTCACTTTCACTTTCCATAGGGATCCATGCATTTTTTGTTCTCCAGTTTTTTGGCCATAACTTTTGATAGAAAGGAGATATTTCACTCTGAGTTTTTGTATTGCATTCCGCTCGAAATTGTGCATCCAACGGTATATAATATGATGGGGTTACTCCTAACCACTGCGATTTTAGCGTATCGCCCCCCCAGTGCGCGTTGCCCCCCGTGCGTGTCACTCGGTGCGGCCTGCACCCCCTAACGACACCACTGGGTACACATACATCGCTCTCCACACAGAAGTCAGGATCAGGCTCAAGCAATACATGTAGCTGAACTATTGATCCTGAGAATTAAGACCAAGAGACACCGTCTAAAGCAAATACACTGATGAGATGACTTGGCTATATATTCACAGCTTGATATAGAGGCAAGTCATAGCTAGAACAAAATTCCACTCTGCAGAGAGGTAGTGATGTGCCTTAAAAATCATAGCAAAAGATGAATCATTTCTCAAATTATTCATTAGGCAAGACTGGTTCAGGCTACTAATTCCAGAGAGTTTGGGCAAGTGAGACCTTTCAACTTCTAAACCCTTTTATTTAGTCATCAGCCTAGTGCTGTCTTCTCTGGTGAGAAATGTTCCACTTCGCTGATAGGGAGTTTTCCTTCAATTTCAAATTGCTTGGTCTATCCTCGGCTGACCCCACTCCAGGGTATTTATGCCCTTTTGCAGGAGAAAAAGTGACTTGTATGCAGCATTCCCAGTTGAAAAGTAAGTTTCATTGTGCAGTAATATCATTTCTTCTGATTTATATTCTGTTCTCCTATTCACCTTTTATACAAGAGCCATACATTGTCCTAATGGCTGCAAAGATTTCAGTAAAATAACCCAATGAGCAAATTCCTTTTCTGGTCCACTCACTGTGAATTATTGTTTCACTTAAAATGTACTCTTTCTCTTGGTTCATTGCATCCAGATTTATTATATAACGTTTGCATTATATTTTCTCTTTACCAGTCCCATTTCTTGCTAAGACTGACATCATTCTGGAACCACTCAGATTTTTTTCTCATTATTCTCTCTCTGCCTCTTGAAATCTTGTACCTTCATTACCTTTCAAAAAGGAAGCAGAACTGACCACAACTTTGGTCTACACTGGAGGTCTCCAAACTAGAAACCACTGTGTCCCAATAAAGCCCCCCATACCAAGTGGCATTTACCATTCTACCATGGCACCGCCTTTCCTTCAAGCCGATCTAGGCACAGGGATGCACAATGGTAAGCACCGCTCACAGGAGGGAGGGCTTTTTCCAAACCCTGAACCCAGGGTTTGGAGAGCCCTCTACACAATCAGCTCATTGTGTGATAAAACTGTTTCCAAACTATACCATTTCATGCTGAAGATGGGGGGTTTGGTGACTGAATGCTCCCCATATTAAAATCACATTTAAAAATGGGATGTCAGGAAAATGGTTTCTAACCTACTCTTCTTGATGTGCCAATTTTCTATTTGTAGAGGTATTTCTGTTGGAGAAATGTTCTGAAATGAAATGGATCACGAACTGTTTTACAGCATGATGAGCAGTTTGTTTTGTCTTCATATGTTCTGGAATTTCTTCCTGTTCTAGCAAACAGTGTTAATGTTCATAAAATACTTTCCTGCTGCTGCACTCTTTGCTAATAGCTCCTATTAAAAAATACTTTAGTACACTTCTGAGTCTGTTTCATCTTTTATTAGTATTTAAATCTAAACAAGCAGACTTTACAGCCAATAAAAAATAAAATAAGAATCTGTGATAAGGAGAAAACCTGAAGTAAAGCAACCTCTAATGGCATTTAACAAATGGTAGTTAAAGTGGAAAGTACATACTGGCTAAAGTATGTACATATGAGGAAGACCTGCAAGTAACTATGAAATACTTGCCTTGTGCACTTATTCTTCCAGCCCAACTACATGAAACGAGAAAAGCTATGAGGGTTATTTTTTAATAGTTTGTATGATGACTATAGATGTGCCCAGCCCCACAATCCTATCCTCAAGATGTCCATATTTATTGAGAATGGCAAGCTAAATTATCGTAACATGGAAGGTGACCTGCTCAGAGCTTACAGCAGCTGTGCCTATGATGATATCCTATCAGTTATAACCAGCCAAAATAGATCATTCAAATACCAAGGATGATTATGGGAGTCACACCACTGGTGTGCTTCCATTGTTCATGTGTGCACTTCTGGAAGACTGTCTCCCTTGTGCCAGATGGTCCTTGCTCAAATAAGCACATCAGAAGGGAGTTAAAAGCATTTGCGGTATAACACTGAATATGATCACTGTTACCGAATATGCTCATGTGTGTAAAACAAAAGAAATCTGAAGTGTGGCCTCTAGAGACAGAAGAACAAGAAGACAATGACAGTGGCATATGGAAGATGAAAAGTGACAATTGCTTTTTACTTCATGCTCAATATTTAATTCAGAAGTGTTTTTGTTCAGCAACTTTCATATATCAACAATAGAAATTGTCATATTTCTCTGCACAGATCCTAATATCTGTTCTTGTTGCATCCCTAGGGTCATATTTAGCAATAATTCAACTCTAAAATCTACATAAGGGAATTTTTGCAAATTTATAATTTCCAAAGGACACATCTGCTAACATTCTATTATAATTTTCTTAACTCACTTTTTTTTCATAATGGACCTCATTTTGTGCACAAGTGGATCATTAGCTTTCCACTCATTTTGATTAACTCAATTCATGCTATGTAGAGGTAGCTACAGCTTCCTGAACCGAATGAGAACTTTGGCTCATGTTTTAACCTAGTCTTTCACTATGAAAAGTCTTGTCAAATGTAATTGCATTTAAAGGAATTTAAATTCATTTCCTGTGACATTTTTTTCAAAGGCCGTAAGAAGCAAAGTCTGAACTGCATTCATCACAGTGCGCTCTTCATGAGATATGGGCAGGGCATGTCTCTGGTGTGCAGCTCAGTAGCTCACGCATCCCTGATAGAATGGATGCTAACCTAATGAGCACTCACATGAAAATGAACATCTGAAGCTCTTTTTCAGGCACCCCATTTACTTTATTGCACTAAGTGGTAAAGTACCCCACTAATTTCCAGTGATATCATTGATTTATTCATAGTGATACTTTTGACATGTTTATTATTAATATTATGGACGCTTGCCAGCAAGGGCATTCATGCCCACATTTCAGTTCTTGGATAATATCCCAGAATACGCTTGATTCCTCAGAAGCAAAACTACTGATGTGGCTATACATTTAGATAGGACTACCAGTCCATTTCTCAACAATTACTTGGGGCATCAGAAATTTAAAAGATTGGTAGATGTAAGGCTTAATTTGTACCTGTGTATCATAAGGCATGTATCTATTCATGTTTTCTGAGGAGCATGAGATCCATCCAAGAGGAGGAGAAAAGATGATGACTAAAGATGTTTGTCAATACCCCAAACTAAACCTAACCTTGGAAGCACCCTGAAAAATATGACTGAGAAATAACCAGTGTGATGCCACTCATAACCAGTGTGATGCCATTCCATTTATTTGTGAAATTCCTTAATTGGACTTTCATAACAGATTGTCCTTCCCTTATGTGGCACTTCTGTAAAGTAAATTGGTTGTTGACTACAGCCAGTAATATCCCTTTTCTTTGGAGCATAATAACAGAATTAGGATTTTGTTATTCGCCTCACAACCCAATCCTAACAAGCACTGTTGCAGTGGGGCTGCATGGCCTCAGCTGTACCCAGCACTTGTCAGGAGCAGGCTAAAGTCTCCTCTTTTTCCCCTTACCCCGCGTAATGCCCCAGCCTGCCCAATGGGTCTACTCAGATCTCCACCAGATATTTAGCTGGCAGAAAACCAAGCAGTCCTGTGTAAGGCTGCCAAGCCTGGGAGGGTGGATAAGTTATGGCAGAGAAGGCCTCTGTTGATCCTACCCCCTTCTGGGCCTGCTCTGCCTCTGTTTCACCCTCCTCCTGCCCTGAAACGTCCCTCCTACCTCTGAACCACCTTCCAGTGCCTTTGCAGTTAGTGATAAGGTAAATTTTCATGATGTTAGATTTTTTAATAAAAGAGTGCTTGTATGGGGGAGGGGACAAAAAAGTTTATGGGGGGGGGGAACCATGAATCTCTCATACCTTTTCCAATGTTTTATGCCTGGTCACAGCCATTTTCTTCCTGACCCAATGCATGTTTGGCACCTTTTTTTTTTTTTTTTAAACTGAAAGGGCTTCTTCACTGCATGATCCCAGTCAATCAAGGATCATGAAATAAGCAAGATGGTGATGCTGTCCATCTGCACTGCATTACTTTCAAGGCAATGGGTGCCTGGATCCCCAACTTCTTTCTGTTCCCAACAGTCAACAACCTGCAACTGGTTTATAATGTGGAAGTGTCTGCTCAGCCACCCAACTGTATGTCTTTTTCCCCCAGTATCTGCCCCCTTGAGAACCATTTTGCATCCTTTAAGAAAGGGATGTGGAAGATCTCTGAAAAGGACAAAGTGCATTTTTCATGGGTGTAAAAATGTTCACAAAGAAATTTCCCCATTTCCCCTCAGCATTACATACTTCCAACAGTGCCCAACATGGGAGTGTGACCGAAACATCTTGTTGCAGTTTTGGTAGAAGGAACAGCTATCGGCATTGGGTTCAGCACACTAACTCTAGATTGTAGGTGACTGATTCCCTGATCCACGGGGTTGATTTTCCCAAAACTTTATCTGTGAAAGCTTCCTTCAAGAAACCAAATCAAAGAAGGTGTATATGTTGTGTCAAGTTAAGTGCATTCACTGATGTAATGGGGCTGCTATCACCAGGTGGCTGGCAATTTTGTAATTCCTCTTTTATTCATACTACTTCTAGTTACAGAGGCTTTTGTCTGTTTTCTAGAAGGAGGGTCACTGCAGTGTTCTGGGTTTCAGACACCATTATGATTTCCAGGTCCTATGCCTTGAGTTAGACACACACCAATTAGAAATGCGTATGTGTAGCCTGATTCCGATCTTAATGACCTCCTGTGCATCATCTGCTAAGTAAATTTGATGCTAAACCAGTTAACCTCACTGGCCTATTTATCTTGGCTGGCCATCTGAGTTCATGGCTCCATGAAGGCATTTCATCTGGCAGCCTTGAAAGTTTTGCTTTCATTGAAACCCTGCTTCCCCCACCAGTGTTCACCCCCGCCCTCCAGTGAATCATTACTATAATGAGATAAAGATCTCTAGCCAAGGAATGATTCTTATTATAAGTTCCCAAGTTCTTCTTGGAGACCTCCCCTGGGTATATATTAAAACCAAAATGGTCTCACACAATCGTTTAAATCATTTAAATCTACAAAACTCAATTCATATTGACTCCCTCTAGGCATTTGCCTTACAAGTGACCTAATAAGGATTAGTTGTGACTATCTCCAAAGAGTACATGGGAACACAGTACACCATTCCCAAACATTTTCTGGGAGGTTAAGTTATAGCAACTTTCATGAATTCCATATTGAGAGTGGAAACTTTTCAGATACGTGAAGCTGAGTACTTGTCTCGCTTGGGAAGGAGGTGGGCTGGAGTCTGCTATGAATAAACTAAACGCTCCGGGGTTGATCTCTGAGTGATCAAGAGGCACATTGTGAGTTGTATCCACGGCACTACAAGTGGAGATTTTCTAGTGCACTGGGGCTTTCCTCCTCCTCCTCCTCCTCCTCCCTCACTACTGCTGTTTGTGACTACCAGAAAACTGCTTTTGAGGGTTGACAGATCTCCAGAGCAGTGGTATAGGGGCTGCAGTTGTACCACATGTTGCAGCTATTGCTTGTGAATATTGTATTCATGTGAAAACTCCCAATAGGAATTTTTTTAAAAAGATGGGTATATCCCTAATAATACACCTACTGTAACAAATATAGGATGTATGAGACCTTTTGCTCAGGGTGAGATAGTTCCCTGTTATTAGTAGATATCTCCTTTTTCCTTTTTTCCAGAACTTTCCACATATCTTCTACCTTCAACCTCTTTGTTGAGTCAATGACTTTCCAGGTCAAGACAACCAAAGGCAAAATTTGTTTTTACAAAATACAGTTCATGCAACTAAGTAGCCAATTAATTCCTAATTATTAATTCCATGATAAGTTTCATTCCAGGTTGGTTGGTTGGTGACCTTCAGTCTTGAAAGACTATGGTATAAGCCTACAGCACCCGGTATTCCCAGGTGTGACAGTGCAATCCTATGCATGCTACTCAAAAGTAAATCAAGTGTGTTCAGTAACCCTTACTCTCAGGTAAGTGTGCACTGGATTACAGCCTGAGTAGCTATTCTGTAAAATTCACTGGGGATGTACTGGGTACCGGGGATGTGCAACACAATCCTATACATGTCTACTCTGAAGTAAGTCACACTGTATTTTATATAGAGCTTATTTTCAGATAACTCCATAATACTGCAGCCCAGGTCTCACTGTTCTCAATGGGACTTACTTCTGAAGAGACATCTATGCAGTTGTACCATTAAAAATTGTTTATCAGTCAGCCATGAATTTCTTTTTAACAACTTAATTCTGTCTGTAGCACTGTTTGTTTAGATGCCTTCTCTTAATGCAAAATTGGTCTACAAAGTCTGTTCCATGTACTGTTCAGTTTATAAAGCATTTACACAGCAGTTTCAAAGGTGCACACAAACAAAGGTTGTTAACTGCAACTAAAAAAAGAGGTTTCAGCAACATTTCCCTCCATTCTTTGACTGATCATTCACTTGAAGAAGCACTCCTGTCTGAAAGAACTGTGCTTCAGCAGCTGTTGTGAATGGTTATTGAAGCAGCTGGTTCAATCAATAATTTATTTGCCAAGCTTAAAAGGCCAAACCCATTCTATAACATATTCTTGAATCTTAACACCATTTGGTTACTCTCAGAAGCAAGAGCTTAGAATATATAAACAGGACAATGTGCCAACATTAAGACAGAAAACTTGTATGAACATTTTATTCTCTCTAGTGTATGTTCATATTGTAGTGAATGAAACAGGCAGCCCCATCCAATTGGGCCCCCATAGTGGCAGATCTCGTAATTTGCTGCCATAAGTACTGCTGCAGTGTGGCAAAAGCCATGGTGCCTTTATGCACTTTGGGGGTGCTGGGGCAAACAGCTGGAGCCCACACAAAGTGTGTCAGTGGCTCCCAGGTGTCGCACCAGTGCAAGTAAGGTGGTAGCAGGGCAGTAAGAGGGTGGGGGAGGATCAAGGTTGGGGGGGAGGTGGGGGCATTTCAAGAGTGGGAGGGGTGACTCTTGGTGGCACAAGTGCATGCCAGATCCTATTCCTATTTTCTGAGACTGATATGCCCCTTGCCTCTCTTCAGACTTAAGTCAGCAAAATAGGTGGTGTAGAACACAGGAGACCCATTGATGGCCAGGCAGCCTATGGAGAGGTAAGTTTAAAAAAAAAATTACCTCTCCTGTGCTGACTGGGCACCCCACCCACCAGTGGATGCAATGTGCACTCCAGCAGCTTGGTTGCATCATGTAGGATGATGGGAGATAAGACTGGGCTACAAGTTTTCTAAAGATTTTCCCAAATTAAGGAAGTTGCTGTTAGATTACTGAGACATTCAAAGAGGAAATGTACATTAACTGTCTATCCCATCCATCTGACTTGATGATGTTATGACTATTGATGAGCCTCCAATGGCTAAACAGAATGAACTGGGACAGAACCTTGATTAAGTTTGTCTTTGACTTTGCCAGTGCCATTCCATCCTAAGCACTAGAAATCGTCTTTTCAATAGGTACTGATGAGGTCAGGTCTTCTGACTGTATGGTTCTTTGTGCATTTATGATAATTGGAAGGCCTTTTCTCTGTTAGGCATGTCTGGAGAAGGAAAGAAAGAACCTTGAAATTAGTATTTAAATATTCTGTAAGAAAATTGCTCATTTATTCTTAAGAATTTTTAGAATCTAGACATAAATTATTAGGATACTTTTGCATTTCTCCCTCCCCCCCCCCCCCCAATTATTTCTAAAAAATTAGTTTAACTTTATTTCCACTGAGGACTTGTCCTCAGGATCATAAATACAGTCTTTTGTTGTAAATTCAAAATTGAATGTAATGATTTCAAGTAATCCTGTTTAAGGACTATGGACATAATACCTGCAATATGTTAGTGTGGGTTGTGCTGTATTTGTGATGCTTATGAAATTTATGGTGCAGTGCACATCTGAGTTCTTCATCATGAGTACAAATTGCAAGAGATTTCTAACATCTTTAACATCTGAAAATATTAGGTTTAATACCTACATACAAATGTTGGAACTAAATTTGCCATTTATAGTAAGTAAAACAAATACTGTATTCCAACTTCTTCCTTCCTTCCTACTTCATTTGTTAATTGTTTTCTCAATGCAATTTAAGGCCTAAACGTGCACATGACTAAAAATGTCATACAGACATTTTTGGGCAGCGACGGCAATGTGCAGTTTGTTGCTGTCATTGCCAGAATGACTCCAAGGGTGAGTGGGAGGGGCCGCTTACATGCACGTTGGGGTACCTGCAATACTTACTGTTTCCCCCCTCTAGGAACACTACTACCTTCTTCATAATTTATAAACCGTTAGCTGCCCCTCTTTAGTTTCTTCTTTCTCCCCTATTCTAAAAAGTCTCAAACAGTTCAGTTTTACCTTATAGGGAAAATGCTCTAATCCCTTGAACATGTTGATGTAATTTTGGAAAAAGGTCTAGAACATGACTGAAGATATGCAAGTCCTGAAGGGAGTCTCACTGAGCTATACTAGTTTTAATTCTGAAACAGCATCAGTATCTTAATTTAATAGATCCACATTTTGCCATAAACCAGCAAGCCTTTAAATTCACCATGCCGTCTGAAGACAGACAGAATAACTTACAAGACTGGAATGGAAATTTTAAACAGTAAAAAGTTCTTTTGGTGATTTAGACAATTTTCAAAATTAATGAAAGCTGATTTACTGCCTCTGAGCCTTAATTCCCTTAGAGGAAGTATATCACACATAATTTTTCAATGAGGTGGTCATCTCTAGAATAAAGCTCCCCTTAAACCACAAAGCTTCAACTGCAAGTGAAATTTATAGTTTTTATATGAGGAGAAACAAAAATGCCTCCTACTTTTTCTAAAAAAAAAACACAACAATTTTCAGGTCTCTGAGCAGAAAAGAATGATCTTCCACTTCCTTGTCCTTTCAGTTTAGCATCTTCAGTTTAGCAAATTTATCAAGCCAAACCTTGTGCTGAATGGCACAAATTACTGCCCAAGATTGGCAGACTCAAAAAGACACACGTTTAATTGCTTCCCCAAACCAAGTATGAAAGGCAGCTTTTAGCTGAAGTAAATCAGATGTTCTCTCACCAGAGAGCATTTCATTCATGTCAGTGAACATCATAATAAAGCACGTGTTCCAGTGTTCCATCGACTTGCCTGCTGAAAGCTTTCCTTTTTCAGTAGGCCTTTAATTTGCCTGGTAGCTAAGCTTGTTTCTATAACCTCCCCAGACATTTATCATTTTGTTTCTGCTGCAGACTACTGAATTTTGTGGTTACATTATAACTTTTTAAAATAATTTGTAGTGTTATAGATTTTTAGCAGCTTTGGACATCCCACATTAGGATGCAAAAGGAGGGCAGTTACATTCTACATAAATATCAATAAAATGCATGCAAACACATGTGCACATAAACACAGACAAACAATGTAATATTATTATTAATAGTAGAGTACTACTACTAGTAGTAGTTGTTGTAGTAGTAGTTTCAATGACTCTCGTTCTAATGCAAAATTATTTCTGAAAGGTGGAAAGCCTCAGTGCCAGCACATTGAATGACAGAGTTGTACATTAATAAGCTTAATATCACAGCTGGAGTTCTTAGAAGCTTTATCTTCAAGGCAATAAGCTATACTCTTCCTAATTTCTCTCCTGGGAGACTTTACTTAGGAGTCTTCACCTGGGGTGCATGGATGGGTTTCAGAACTAGGTGTAATGTCCCCTTACCTCCAGCCTGCAAAATTCCCCCACAGGATGCAGTGCAGCCTGAGCTGACCCTGCTGTACTGCTGCACAGTACATTGTGTACTGCACTGGAATTTGTGCTGGATTGGGCTGCCCAAAGTACTATGTCTTTCTGAAACATGAATGGCAAACATAGTATGCACTTCTGCTTGCTACAGAGAGTTGCTTATAGCAGGGATAGGCTGTGTTCTGGCACTTTGAATACATTCATATGGGGTTCCAGTTGCAAAACACAGAACATAACACTCCATGAGTAGATGAGCACTTCCCTATTACTGACAACAAAGGAAGATTATGGATTTATGCCAGCTTCTTGCTGCACCACTGAATTGCAGCCAGAAGCTGGCAGTAACCAAAATGCATGTTCACATGATCAAGTCTTATTCAAGTACGCCCACGTGAAGAGGCTGAGTGTTGCACATAAAATGAGACAGAACATTGAAAACAAGCTAAAACTACTTACGCAGGTGAAACAGATGAGTAGCAAGTAGAATAAAGCAAGAGAGAACAGCAACACTAGCTCTGTTCTGTAGTTGCTAGTTTTGTCTTCTTCTTTCTTCTCCTCCTGTTCCTCGGGACAGTCTGGAAAGCAAAATAGACACATTAACTTTAAAATACCAACAGTGCAATCAAAAACAAAATGCAATCAAACAACTGCACTATACCTGTTACTTTCAATGTAATGGTGCTATTTTGGTTGTAGTTTCCAACTGGTGCCCTTAAGACGCATTTATATGTCCCAGTACTATAACAGGTAACATTTGTAATCTCCAGCGAATCCCAGGTATCATTGGAAATAATGAAAGATTCGTTAAGTCCTCCTGAATAATCACGTTCCTTATTATGCAGCAGCTCCTTCCATTCATCACTGTTTTTATCAATCTGCAAAACATGTTAGCAGGTAGAGTCATGCCAGCAACCAACCAGAAGGTACTTATACCTCAGTCCTGAACAATAACAGGACCCAAATATGTCATGATTTTAACTTTCTAACTGCAGCACTTTCCGCCTATGCTGCAACCCATTCTACACTCTTATTTGCTATTGTATCGGTCATTTGGCATGAACACGTTTTTGCAATTTACAATATATTTGAAGACTGAAAAATGCTTCTCTGATGTATCTCAATAACGATTTAATCTGAACAAGCATTGACCAGCCACTTGTTATGCCCTCAACTGATGCATACTTCATGTTTGATTGCATTTGCTTCTCTATTCCATACTGTTGCCATTTTCTAACACAATTGTTAAAACCTACATTGGCTAGAATGTATAATTGTGTTACCTCCTGAATTGTCTGCACCTTGAACAATGATGCTGCATGACACAAACACTACAGAGAAAGGTCCCCAATGCACATTGTCTGTCCTGTGTGAAAATATCCTTAGGGTGGTTACTTTTGAGTCTGTGCCATTGATCTTTTATTGAATCAAATGAATACAACAGTATATACAGTAATGCAACAGTACATTTTCAATTTGTTCTATTCTTAGACTTATATAAATCAACACTGACAATATTTTGAATACATTTTAACCTTCCCTTAGTAATGCTAGAACTACCGGTAGGTTCTGGCAGGCCAAGCAGGGTAGGGCTATGTTCACACTGCCAAAGAGGTATTTGAAGGGGCAGAGACTCTTACTGGGGGCAAATAGACTGTCTAATTCAGGGGTGTCAAACATAAGGTCCACAGGCCGTTTACATCCCCTAGAAGCAATGTATCCGGTCCCCATGATAATTGGGATCTCTCATATCTTGAAATTATGAACAAGATTTGCACATTTTCTCTCCTGTCATTTGCTGCTAATGAGTTTCTATGTGAGAACAAAGTGCTTATTTCTGGCCATCATCTGCTTAATGATGTCACTTCCTGCTTAATTATATCACTTCTGGACCTCAGCAGGTGCCATGAGTGCTATTCAGTCCACTATATGAAACAAGTTTGACAACCCTGGTCTAATTCATTAATGAGTGAAATAATTTCCTTAGGGTGGACAACATCCTTCCCCTCCCAATAAAGTCTGACCCCATTCTCAATTGTCTGCCTTTGAAGATGGTCAAGGAATGTCTTGTGGTTGCCTAGCAACTGAGCATTCTTGTAAAATGGCAGTCACACAACTGGACATAGCAGAAAGATGAACCGTAGCAGGCATCCAATATCCAACACAGTGGTTCCAAGACAAATATCTCATGTGTTGAAGGGGCAAGCAAGCCTTGGTTCTGAGAAAGCTGATGGTCATGGGGCCTGCTGCACACCTCCTGTGTTATATGCATATATGGCATTGTAAGAGAACAGTAGCACTTGAACTTTGCTGAGAGAGAGACAGATGAGCGGCAATATTTTTTTTCCATTCACCAATGTGAATTGTTCAAGAACTGTACATAAGCATACACAACACATTTAGGAAAAACAAGGCAGGCAGCTCCTTCCCCACACACTCTGTTGGGTCTGTTGAAAAAAATAAAAGATGTGTAGACTCAAGTATAGATATATATGTGAGAGGAATGTTCTTATTCTGAATTCATACAAATGTATCATTTGAATGAACTCTCTTACTGCCCTTTACAGTGACAATTCTTTTTCATCACAGTGCTGTACAGTCATCTCCCTTATTACACATTCCTCCACAGCTGAACAGCCCTGTAATAATATTTTACCTGTAGAGACATCTAGTGGTAAATGGTTAGTTTTGACAGCAAGATCTGCCTTCTCATAGATTGTGCCTGGAAATGCTTTCTTAATTAATCACCTGTAAACAAACAGCCATAGTGAAATGGCATATGAGATTTTAAAATACTCTGGTTCTGGTTTGTGACTATATCAATGTTTCCTTTTACTTTCTCAAGCAATGGATTGTGAACAGATTCAAATCTTCCTAACTTGTGTAATGAGTAGGAAACATGAGAATCCATTTAAACATTTCGAGAATTTGTCTCCTCCTTACCCCAATGTAGTCAATATATAGTTTTGTTTTTTTAAATTACATCCTACCTTTCTCTAAATAGACTCAGAAGAACTCAATCAAAATTTAAAAACATTAAAATTATCAAAACTAAAGTTTAAAAAAACAAGTTCCAGCAAACAATGAAAAAATAATGAGATGGGTAAAAAGAACTAGAGCAAATGGATAGCAATAACAAATCAAAGGAAGCCAGAGAGGGTTGACTGAATTTTTTTTTTTTAAGTCTCAGCCTCCTCTAAAACTTGGTAAGGAGGCTCTAGCCATACCCTGCATAGGAAAGGGTCACCACCCAAAAGGCTGTCTCATGTGGGCACCTCAGACAGCAATGGGACCCGGAAGAGAACTTTCCCAGGCAATAAGGGCACAGGTAGATTTGTATGCAGGAAGCCTTCCTTAATATACCTTGGTGCCAAGCCATTTAGGGCTTCAAGGGTGCACTTCAAAGGCAGTCTTTGGCCGGTGCAAGTTGCAACTCTCTTGTGCCAGCCTAGGGGTATTGCAATTGTGCTATAAAGTATGTTTGTGCTGGCACCTAACTTGTACGGGATAACATGCAGGCCACTCAGCCTGCCTGTTCCAGCATAAGATTGGGCTGCCCAGGTCATAACCAGCACCTTGAAGCCCTTACCTCAAGGAGCCCACGAGCATGTGAACTTCCCCCATAGGATGCAGCAAGAGCCGTGCTGGTGCGGTTGCATCAGCACTAAGGATGTTATGCTATCTTGGACTGCCCTTCCGTCCAAGATACGAAGAAAAAAAGAAACATCCAATTTCAAAAACACTACTGTGACTCATAACCCAGTATTGGCAGTTACCTGCTGGAATGAGCTTCCACCCATCAGCTTTCACTGAAACAACCAATGTTGAGAATAAATGCATGGTAATGCAGGAAAAAAATGCTCCTGATGATGAATGGCAGACAATGAATGAATTTCTAGATACCCGTTTCCATTCTAACACAGTGTAACGGATGAGGACCCACTTTACTTTGTTATAGTTGGGGAAATGGGGCGGAAAGTTTAAAAAAAAAACCCGAACCATTTGGTGGCAAATTGAATGAATATATACATTCAAATAGTGCTCCTGAATGAAATGAAACACTGCCATTCTTCAAAGCCCGCATGAAAATTGCATAGGGTTGTGCTTTTTCAATGTTTTTATTTGCATAGTATGATTTCAGTGCAGCATTCCAAATTCTTGGGCTGCAGAATATGAATGTTTGATTACACACAAATGGAACAGTAAATAAGTACTATTAATTATCTGTGTTTGCTGTATGATGACGTGAAATGAAATCAACTGTTTCATCCTGTTCTGAACCTCTTGTCATTGCAATGGCATATACAGACAGGTTTTTATCACATGTAAGGCAGAAATGGTGGAACATATTGTGATCATTTGGATTTTTGCCCTCCATTGTTATTACAGAGCGACGCTAACACATGTTACAGTATTTTTAAATTCAGTTTCAACACAAGCATCAGAACTGAATTTTAGTATTTGTCAGGGACTTCTTGGGTGATATTTAGCAATATACTGAAATGAACTGAGGGTGCCCAACAATTGTGAAGCAAACCCTGAAAACTTTGTTGGCTTTATGATCATTAATTCTACACAAACAACAGCATACATTACACAGTCTCATCATCATCATCATCATTTTTTTTTAAGTAGTGGAAGTCAAAGGTTAATTGTTCCTATTTATTACGCAGTTCAGAGTGACCCTGTACAAGAGATTTAACCTAAGAGCTATTTGAATTTTATGGTCTGAAATGTCATACTATTTGTTGGAATTACTGTTTAATTGGTCCCTTGGGGGCTTTATACACTGTTTATTGATTAGGCCCTCAATAGATTATTTTTTTTAGTCATTAATTCTACAGTTTGGTTGCCTAGCTGCACTCTGTCATCTTCACTCACCACTACCATCTTCCAGGTTATCAAAGAATAATGATCCATTATGAAAAGAGAGTAAGAGAGGCCTTGTTAAACACTGAAACTTGATGATTTTGAATGACTGCAATTGCTACTAAGTGTTTAACATTTAATTAGTGCCAACTGTGCTGTAGTACAACAGAGAATACAGAAATGGTATGTACTCTGCTCAGAATGTTACAAACCCAAGATCACTTCACATTAAATCCTTTCTTCTACATCCAGTATACATCCAGCCATTCTCACCCATGCACTCATGTGGATAATATGACATGTGAACCAGTCAATCACGGACACAGCCTGCAGCAATTCTTGTTATTGTGACATCACGTTCTCTAGCCTACACAGTTAGTTATGGCTGTATCCACGGTTGTCCAAATTCATATATTATGGTATCCATCCATACAAGTCTTACATGGATGTATACCATGATGTTTGAATCAGGGCAATTGTCATAGCCATTGTGGTTCTTACTTGCACTGAGATGTTCAATAAAATGTCGATATAGGTGGGAAATCAAAGAAAAGTAAATTCTAACAGATTCTTACTTTATACCAGGAGACTGCACTATATGTGACCTCTGGGTCCCGATGAGCTTTGCAAGGGAGCAACACATCTTCACCATATGTTCCCAGGATAAGTTCTAGAGTTACATTAACAGGAACTCCATGACTCACATACCAAACTGCAAGACAGGACCCACAAACAAGGCATTTTTAATTCAGAAACCATTAAAAATTACAGAAAAATCATTAAGAAAAACACGGATTGTAAAGGCAAGAGTGAAGAAGGAAAAATAATGGAAGTTCAAAAATATGTTTAAAAAAAGAAGACTTACCCTGACTTAGGAAGACAAGCTGATACCAATATACTGAAGCCATGAGCATGCTGTAAAAGTGGATGATCATTGCTCTTTTCAGTAGAATGAAAGAATGACAGAAGTGAAAGTAGTGATGCCTAAAGACATTTACAAATAACTCGGGAAACACACAGTTGGGGATTCCCCCACCCCAAGCCTGTGAAGGCCACTGGCTGGTTGTAGGGGAAAGTCCCACTGTCTTTCCTTACTTCTCTCTTTAGTGACATTTAGACATTGTGATAAACAGAAACTCCAGTAGCCAGCAGTGAACATGTTATGTAAGGTCAATCTAAGACTGGCTAAATGTGTCATTGTAAATCCATTTTTAAAAAATAGTAACTGTAGAGGGCCCTGATCCAGATGATTACAGCATCAGGTTTCTCTCGCTTTTTCCTTTTTTCACCCTGTGCCATGGTCCCAAAACAAAAATCAACCCCTGAAGCTACTCTTTGAATTCACAGCAGCCTCCCTTGCAGGACAAACAGCAGCTTTTTGCACACCTCATCATCTATTTCTAGCATGCTCATCATGGCTATCCTATCCCCCCATTTTATCTTCACAGCTAAAGCTGCTTTAAAAAAAAAAAAAAAGAACATAGGAACAAGAAAAGCCAAAAGCCCATCAAGTCCAGCATTTCATTTCCCAATGACTCACATGCAAAAGAGAAAGGCACAATTCATATCGGGAGAATATAATTAGCAATCTTATTCTTGATCCCATCCCTGAATACCTTCAGTATGGAATTGGTTTTTTCATAGCTACTGGTTCACATTTTCATTGAGCTGACATTTTCATTGAGTTATGCACTCTGGCACCAAGATCTATTTCCTGGTTTGTCACAAACAGCTCAGGTCCCAACAGTGCATATGTGCAGTTGTGATTGTTTGCCACAATATGCATCACTTTGGACTTATTGATGTCAGACTGTATTTGCCAAGACAAGAAAATAAAAAAGAAAATTGCTCACTGTTTGCTCACTTTGTGCGGTTTGTCCTTGTATTCACTTACCTTTCGAATGGCATTGATGCTGACACAATTAATGCCAATTGAAAGGCAAGTGAATACAAGGACGAACCACACAAAGTAATATTTCAGAAACTTCATTCATAGAAGTGACTCATTTACAAAAATACATATACCTCCTGCGATCAGCCCAGTGCCTCTGTTCCATCGTGCTCTACCCCTAAATTTATACCAGCGATTAGGATGAATCAGCAATGCTATCCACACACCTGGAGTAACAGTACAACAGCACAAATATGTACCTGCAGGAACTCTCTTTGTTGGCTTCATGTGCTTTTAGTTTAATGCACAAGAACACAGGTAGCCGACGTCTGTTTTCAAAGTGAATTCCAATCTTTCTTTTGACTGAATGCATGTGTATGATTCCAGCACTTGGGGGGGAAAAAAATCAGGATTTTTTTTTCCTGCTAACTGGGCAAAGTCACACCTTTCAAAGTATGGCTCTTATTTTTAGAGCAATAGTCCCGATCCAAACCCAACACGGCATCCTGCCAGTGGCTGCTGCTGGTATCACTCCTGTGCTTCATTTTGTATCTTTGAGGCACGAACCATTTTCTCATTTCTTGGAAACTGCTTTGAGAATTTGTCAAAAAGAGCTACTTAATCTTTGTAATACTGTACTATTAATATTTGATCAATAAGGCTGCAATCCTATCCATATTTTCTTGGGAATAGGTCCCAATAAATAGAGTGATACTTACTTCTAACTAGACACACATAGGCTCAAGCTACGCAACATAAACATGCCACAAAGCTTTATACGACCATCACAAAAGCAGCTACAAAAGCTATCTTGAGGTCATAGATGTCAAATATTATCATGTTAAGAATATTGTTGCAGAGTACTAGATAATGCAAAGTTGCAAAAACACACATAGAATCCTGAGAAGAGATATGTGGATGATGTACAACCAGGACCCATGAGAGGGGGTAAAGGGAGTAATTTGTACCTGGACCCAGGGTCAAAAGAGAGGCCCAGGAGCCAAAAGAGGGGGCCTTGAAATTTCCTGGGATTGTACATTTTCCAATCTCACCCAGACTCACTGCCTGCATGGGATGCCGGGGGTACTACACAGCATAGTAGTGTGTAGTACAGCGTAGTGTGTAGTACAGCACAGCATAGTCCTTAACACAGCATCAAATCTGTGAGGAACCAGGCCTACTATAGTAGCTCTTTGGCTTGTGTATCCGCTTACCATGAAGAAGTGTACAGGAGCTCAGGGACACAGCTGTGGGACTACAGCTGCTGCAGAAGTAGGTTTTGGTGCACACAGACACTTTCCATTCTAGTGTGAATCTATCTATATATGATGATGCTAATTTCTGGCAATGATTTTCTATATTTAAAAGATTTTAGAAAGAAACTTAAAAGTGTGTTCGGTTCTCTGTATTACTGTATCTAATTGCGTGTGGGTGGGTAAGCCCAGAAGACCTAGGCTCCAAAGACTTTTCTGGCTGCTGCCACCCCTCCACTGCCGTATTTTGACATTTCTCCCAGGGCCTCTGAGAGGAATTTTATCAAGGGCTACAAAGTTTCTTTTGGGCCTCTTCCCAAAGAGGGAGGGGTTGAAACAGAGTGGGGGGTGGCAAGGGGGTGGGCAGAATGGGGGCAAAACAGGGGGAAAGTACAAAAGCCAGAATAATCTACCAATCTACCAAGCCAAGGTCTAGCAATCTTCCAATGCATAGCTCAGGTCTACTTGCCTGCCTGGCGTTGTCAGTGAGTCTGGGTGAGATTGGAAAATGGAAGATACCAGGAAATTTATGGGCCTCTTCCTTTGGCTCCTGGGCCCCCTTTCTGATCCTGGGCCTGGGTACAAATTACCCCCTTTACCCCCCTCTCCTAGGCCCTGATCTCTCCACTCTTATTCTGCCCACCCCCATTTCTACTCTTCCCTTGCTCTGTTTTTGCCCCTCTCCCTTTGTGTCAGGGCCCAAAAGAAACTTTGTAACCCTTGATAAAAATTCCTCTCGGTGCCTGTGTGTACAACTGCCATATTTTTACATGGCATATTATGGATTGTCCAACCATTCCCTCTCTCGTAGGGAAAAAATAAGTAGGACATAAGGACTTATTGTAGCCATAGTGTAATCAGGGGCCTCTAGTCACCTCTTTTAAATTATTAAGTATGAAGTTGCAAAGCAAGTCACTAGAGCAGTAACATATTGACAGAGCACATACTGAATTGATTAATTCAGTCCAAGTGGCAAATACATCATTTGAGGTTTATATTCGTGTGAAATTTATTGTTTTATGTTGTGATTTCACTCTTATGAGAAATAACACATGGTAATAAAAAACACCCTTTCTGTAATAAGTTTTCAGCTTATTAGGGACAGGGTTTCTAATGAAATATGAACAATCCATAAAAATGACAAACAGGTGGCAACTCCTTGTGCAAAAAATCAGAAACAAATGCACCCTCTCAGCGCTAAGCATCTTTAAGTCCCCTTGATCTATGGGAGTGAAGTCACCAATGCTTGACTTGCTCATTGAATTCAGGGGGACTTTTTAGATTGTGCCCAGTGTTTAGTTGTTTCTCATTTGCTGTGCAAGGGTCACCTGCCACCTGTCCAGCATTTTTATAGATTCTTTATATTTCAGAAGTGCTGTTTTTAATAAGTAGAAAACTTATTATATTATGGTCAGAGTTGTCATTGTAAGAATGAAACCCATTTTTTTTAACTGTGTGGAAAGGCCCTTGTAAGATATGCATTTCATTACATTACGTCACTTTATTTATATCCTTTCTAGTAATAAGTTTCTAAATCTTTTCTCAAGCTTCTCTCTTAATCTGTTTTCCTTCAGAAACAACTGCAAATAAAATAAAACTGCAAAAATTACTATTCTGACTTTGAATAAATCACAAACTGTCTGAAATATTAACAGGATATCAAAAACAAAACTGATAGAAAATGAAAGCTCATTTGGTTTATATGAATGAGCTCATCTGAAAAGTTCCCATACATGGTTTTTCCCCTTTTGGTAGTATTAGAATCTACAGTACTTTCCAGGTCTAAGCATCTACACACATGACTCCCATAACCTATAGGGTGGCCACAAAGTCTATCACATGATATTGTGTGGATTTGGGATTGAAGCCATTTAAGCCTGCATTGGGAAGTTGTGGCCACCCAACATAGCTACTACTACTTATTTCACAGATTTTAGCCATACAATGCAGCTAAAGCTGCCATGAATACGTCCCGCTGAAAGCAATGGGACTTAACCCATATCTACCCACATGTCCTATAAGCAACCTATATGCTGCATGCGTACAACCAGTTGACAATGGGTCAAAATTAATGGCATTTTAGCTGGGTAGGAGCTATTTAGATTTTATGTTTGTAACAGCCCAATCCTACGGGGCCTTTATGACAGCAGATCTTGCAACCCATGGTCATAAAGGCCCCAGCGGCACTGCACATGGCATTGCCAAGCATTTCAGAGCCACCAGTGCAAATAGCCATTAACTCCACATGCCACCAATGGACCTGGCCGACACCAAAGCAGGTAAGGTAGTAGCAGGGGCCGGTCATTTGGGGAAGGGTCAGGGTATGAAGGGGGAGGGCAGTGAAGATCTCAGCAGCAATCATGCACACTGGATCCTAACACACTTCCCCACCCAGACCCCAACCCACCTCCTTCCTCTCCTTGGACGTATGCTAGTAAAATAGATGGCATGGATGGGTCCAAGCAGTCCCATTGGCAATTAGGCGGCCTAATGGGAAGTGAATAAAAGACATTTTTACTTACCTCTTGCTGGTTGTCTGATTCCCCCCCACACACCATGGCATATAGCAAATGCTCCATTGGTACAGCTGCATGGCGGAAGACGATGGGAGAAAGGATTGGTCCAAAAGAAAGGTGGCTACTCCCTTGTAATCAACTGGAGGTGCCCTCCTGGAGGTGCTGCCACCCCTGAGATTGAAATGGTGGTGAGATAAGGGAGGGTCTTTCCCATCCTGGAATCTCAGATGTACAATTCCTTCTCCTTTAAATTGCTAGCCCCTTCTTTGCAGGTGTGGTGGTGGTACCTGAAGACTCTCCTATTTTGCTCTGTTTTCCCTGACTTTCTCCTATTTCTTTTTCTTTGCTAAATTTGGGTTGATGCAACTGTTTGTTTTAATATTTTGTCTTTATACTGCTTTAATAATTTTTAGCCATCTTGAGTGCTTCATTTAGAAGAGAGAGATTGGAAATAAATATTTTAAGTAAATAAATAATACATCAGCAGTATACTTAGCACAGCTTGATATAACTTTTATCAGATCGTTTGACAATGTGACAGTATCTGATACGTGACGCGTCCTCTTATGACAGAAGCTCCCCCTTCACTCTGAGGGTAAAGAGAGATTCTGGCAGACACCACAACTTCAAGCAAGGGTTGCTAACTGTCAAGAAACCTACAGGAACACAACCACACCAAACCAAAGTTAGCCTTGCTAGGAAACAGAAAATACTCCACCTGAGCAGGCATCCACTTGTCATAGCATTATAGAAGGCTGCAACAACAATGCGTTGGGTTTGGCCTGGATGGTTTAGAAGGTCTCCCTGCTGGGCATATAAGGACAGTGATATCAGGCAAATGAAGACTTTTGTATATGTATGTGAATCAAGGGCAGTTCAAAATCATTCCATCACCCTTTAGTACAGGGGTGCCCAAACTACAGTCCATTTACAGTCCTCGGGAACACACGATCTAGTCCACAGAGAGCTCCCAGTCTCCAATGAGCCTTTGGCCCACCAGACACTTGCTGGAGTCAGTGGCGTCACTAGCGGTCGCATCACCCAGTGCGGGAGGCCAGCGCGTCACCCCCATGCAGTGGGCGGGGCAACGCCCCAGGTGGTGGGGGTGGTGATCTACCATCACCCTGCCCCCACTGGTTTTTTGGCTGTACCTTTTGATAGAATAAAGATATTTCAATGCAGTTTGTTTCATCGCATTCTGCATGAAATTACACATTGATTGATATATAACATGATGGTATTATTTTTGCAAACTGTGATTTTGGTCACTAGTGGTGTCACCTCCCCCCAGGGTGTCAACTTACTAACACCTTATTGGAGCAGTTCTCAGACTTTTTGCACTGGGACCCACTTTTTAGAATGGCAATCTATCCAGGACCCATCATAAAGCAAATTAAAATAAATAATTATAAATAAATTAAAGTAAAATAAATAAATAAGGGAAAGCCAGCCCTGTTCCACAAAGTGAATTTTCTCTGTAGTCTGCCTGCAATAACACCCCCCCCCCAAAAGAATCAGTAAGATTTGTACCTCTACCCAGTACCCAGTTCAATTTAAGTTCTTATATTTCAAGCATATCACTATCAGGACCCATCTGGCTTTACAAGTCTGAGAGCCCAATCCTGTGCCTGTCTACTCAGAAGTAAGTCCCATTATAGTCAGTGGGGCTTACTCCCAGGAAAGTGTGGATAGGATTGCAGCCTAAAACAGAAAAAAAATTCACCTTACCCTGTCAAGCCTCTGTTTCATTCTTTTTATGGGGGGGGGCTGACTTCTGGAGCATTTGTTGAGCTCCAGTTGCATCAAATCAGGACCATTCTGGTGGCCTCACATTTCCCTTTGCCTGAACTGCTCAGGAGCCAAGGCACGTTTGCTTACTTGCGGGTAAACATGACCATATGGCTTAGTTTCACTTTCCATAGGGCTCAATACATTCACTGGCTTGGAGGGAGGGGCCTCCTCCGGTTTTTTGGGGGGGCTACATTCATTGGATCAGGACCATTCTGGTGTTGCTGGATTCCTCTCAGCCTGCCCTTTCAGACAGACTAAGGCACATTTGCCTAGTCACCAGTAAATGCACAATACGGCTCGGTTTCACTTTCCATTGGGCTCCATGCATTTTTTGTTTTCCGGTTGTTTGCCAATAACTTTTGATAGAAAGGAGTTATTTCACTCCCGTTTTTTGCATTGCATTCTGCTGGAAATTCCACATCCAACGGTATACAACATGTTGGTGTTACTCCTAACCACCGCGATTTTAGCGTGTCACCCTCCCAGTGCACGTCACCCCCCCTTTGCACGTCACCTGGTGCGGTGCGCACCCAACGCACCCCACTAGCGATGCCACTGACTGGAGCCCATGCTGGGCTGCTCTCGGCATGACTGCTCTTAGTGACTGCTCTCAGCGCAAGAGCCAACTGCTTGATCTCTTGCACGAGCTGCGGGCCAAGGGTTCCCTTCACTGCTTGCTGTTTCACCTCTGTGAAGCAGCAATGAAGGAAAGACTGGCCTTGCTTTGTGCAAGGCCTTTTATAGGCCTTGAGTTATCGCGCAACCTTCATTCATTCATATAAGTTCCATCTCTAATATATTTGTTTATGTAAATTTATATTCAAATTTTAAATGTAAATTAATTCTTTTTCCCAGACCCATCTTTTTTGACACAGTGTCAAAAAGATGATGTGGCCCTCGTGCCAAAAGGTTTGGACACCTCTGCTTTAGTATGTATCCCTTTGCTGACATTCTGTATTCAGTCTGCCCTGAAGGCAGGAAGATGGAGAGTGGGAATGCAGCCAGGATTAACCCTAATCATGAGGACAAGAATTCAAGTACAAGAGGTGCAAGAATTCAGGCTTGCTTAGTGCATGCTCTAATTTTGGTGCAAACCGTTTTGAAGAGAGCAGCCCTCTAGCAGTTCCTGGATGAGCTGGCAAATCATTTAAAGCACAGAAGAAACAGTTTCAGCTGACTGGAAACACTTCAAGTATTCTGATGTCATGTGTAATAGTCATTCCAGCCAAAAGTGCCTTGCTGTGTTCCCCATCCCCTACAGCAGTGGCAGTATGTGGAGAGACAGGGCTTCCTTGCAGCTCATTTTGTCTAGCTTGGAGTTCTTCTTTTCCCTTCCCCTCTCCCTCATGACCAAGAGTTCTGAATACAAAACAAGAATTTGGAGGTTCTAGTATAGATTTCAGACTTGATAATCTGGCAACACTACAAGAGGAACAGTTCAGAGGCATGTGGAGAGTGCAGAAAGAAAGAACACACCAAGTCCTGAGACTGACGCCTGTGGCTCTCCTTCCTTTATACCTAATCATAACTTAAAGTTATTGAACAGTCAGAAACAAACCTTTCAAGCATTCAAGAGAGTAACTGTAACCCTTAGCACAGACTGGAGTCACATAGGGTTCCCATAAGTCCCATTTAAATGGGAAGAATGAGTTTTGGTATAATGGCAGTGTGATTCCTCCTTTATGGTATCCTATACAGTTAAATAATACACAAGGACAAATAATTATAACCAGAATATATATTTAAAATCAATAACTTTCTTTCTGGAAAATTATGCCAATTTAACAATATTCAGTAAGGAAATCAAATACAGAAAGTGGTTAGGATCACTTAGATCTGGGGATTGTTACCTCAGAAATTGTCTCACAGTTGTCCTGAGGATTTTTAAAAAGTCCTTTCAGGATGGTATAAAGGTTTGGGCTCCTGCTATTCTCCTCTTTATAAATTGTCGTATGCGGAAATAACACATTTGCAGGTTTCAAAATAATCTCGTGAACACTATGCCTTGAACACAGTTTTGCTGTTCAGCAAAGTAGCAGACAGTCCCTTCTAAGTAGCTTCAGCATGTGAAAGACAGGATACAATTTGTTTAAATAAATAAATATAATAGCAGAAATACAAATTAGGAAGTTCTATCTCAAAGTTCACAGCTAATGACATTAACAAAATTCTGAGTAATCTATGTGTAAAGGAGAAGTACTGATGCTTAAGTAGGTGGTTTTGGAAACAGAGAATACATGGTGGGAGGATTTAGATTTGTTTAAAAAGGAGAAGTGAATACTACTGTATAATAAAACCAATCTTAATACAATTTTAATCTTACCAAAACATCATCAGGGCCAGTTTAAAAAAGTTAGGCTACAATCTTATGCACACTTACCTGGGAGTTAGTCCCACTGAACATAGTGGGGCTTAATTCTGAGTAAACATGTATATATTTTCAATGGTATGAAATCTAATCATTTGGAGGTAGGGTTTCTGCTCAGCAGTTCACTGATATAATAATGTTTCTAAAATAGCAAAAGTATTTTATGGTATGCTGCTTCATACTTGATACTAGTAACATGGTTATTTGACAATATATTCTTGCAATTCTTATTAGGCAATAGTCTGCAGAAATTTCCATGTATAATATCTCCATGTTCTGTCTCAAAAATGGAAGAAGTTTAAAAATGTGGGAGTTGTCGTTGAGACACTTTTAAAATATTCTTTTCCCTAAACCAACCCTAGATGGCAACAGTACTCTGTATAGTCCTGCTGCAATTTCATAAAGGAGGTTTGAAGAAAACAAACTGGGATCTGAACTTTTCAATAAACCACTTGCCCTATTCACACATTACATGAAGCATACATGAAACTTGTCTACAGTGTACACATGATTATTGTTGACACATATGCTACATTCAGTGCACACACAGGAATATACGCAGTCTGCATTTTTGAAGGATTCAGTCCTGTGCTGAATTTTAAAATGAACTCAAAAGCCATTCACACAAAATTGTGTACATGCATAGACACCTGCACATGTGTACAGTGTACAGACTTCACAGTTCACTAACTGCAATTCTAGAGGCTTCAGATAGTCACAGCTGATTCTGATGGTTTCTAAATATAGCCAAAGAGAACTAGTGGCAGACCTCCCATTCAGTTGATGGAGCAAATACCCTGGGCGCAGTGGCGTCACTAGGATTCGCGTCACCCCATGCAGTGTGTGTGTGTGTATTGATAAATAAGCCAGCAGCCACGGGGACGAGCAGGAGCAGTGCCAAGGACAACAACCTTCTCCAGGCTTTTGCCACCTGCCAGCCAGGACCAGTCTCGACCTAGCCTGAATGTCACCGTGAAAGCTCTTGATCAGGCCATGACCAGAGCGGAGGGGTGAGTTTAGCTGCCTTCCTACCTCTGCGGTTGGGCAGCCAGGACCGGGCTGGGAGCCCCGCCCATAGCAACCAGGGAGCCAATCAGCGGCGCACGTCGGTTGCTAAGTGCTCCCGGAGAGGACCATGGCGGCCTCCAGGCCCGGGTCTCGCCTCAGGGCCGCGAAGGAGCCGTGGCGCGATGCTGAGAAAGGCAGGGGCTCGTGGGCTGCCTCAGACTGGGGCGGGCGCACTGCGTCCTGCTGAGGGGAAGCGCCTGGCCTCCGAGGCCAGAATGGAGCCTCCTTGGGCAGCAGCAATCTACCTGTGGGGGACTGCATAAAAAAGGTGCTGGAACGCCATTCCGGCGCGTTCCATTAGAAAAAAAGCCCTGTGTGCACACATTTCTACACAATACATTGGCACCATAAATAAAATAAACAATATCCACAGGGCACAATTTTAGCCAAAATCAAACATTTGTACATCCTTCTGATGAAAAAAAAAAGTGAGCACATGCTTAATTTTCTTACTTACAATCAATGAGACTTAAAAATGTGCTTAATGTTGGCTGTGTTGTGCCCATGTTGTCTAGAAACATCTATTTAAATACAATGTGGAGTTGTTTTGTCATAAATCACCTTGTTGGTTTTAACAAGCTGCATGAGTTAAAATATGTATTGATTTGAATCTTCAGTACCAGTTCTGAGAGATGGAAAGGAGAATAAATAGGTGTGAATTTTATTTACCTTACACTGCAATACAGGAAGGTCCCATTCACATCAATACAGTGTGTGTCTCTATGTAGCACTGCAACATTCAATTAAGGTGAACTGAATGGGCACTCAAAGAAAGCAGCAATTATGAATGTGCTGTAAGGAAGGACAGAAACAGGTCTGATGAAAGGGGTAATAAGGGATAGGAAAGGGATGGAGGAAGCAAGCAGCAGAAAGCAGGCACTGTAGAGAAAGGGAACCACTATAAACTAAACACTATAAACACCGTTATAAGCCATACATTGAACCAAGTGTGTCAAACATAAGGCCTGCAGGCCAGATGTGGCCCCCAGAAGCTCTTTATCTGGCACCTGTTATAATTGGGCTCTCCCAGCACCGCCCTTTCAACAGTGTCACTTCTGCTGAGGCTCTGGCAGGGAGAGATGAAAGGAGGGCTCAGAAGGAAAACAACAAGGGAAAGGGCAGACCAAGAGGTGTATGAGAGGGAAATACTGCTGAGTTGCTGCAGAGCTCAATTAATACGCAGGCTGCCCATTCAGCAGTGCCACTTCCGCCGAGGTGTTACTTTGCATTACCTCTCAGCTGCTGAGCTGCAAAGTGACGCCTGAGCAGAAGCAGCCCTGCTGAAATGGTGGCCATGTTCTCCCATATCTTGAAAATATGAACGAGATTTGCACATTCTCTCTTCTGCCATTTGCAGCTGATGAGTTTCTACTTGAGAACAAAGTGCTTATTCTTGACCGTCATCTGCTTTATGACATCACTTCCTGCTTAATGATGTCACCTCTGGCACTCAGCAGGTGCCATGAAAGCTATTTGGACTGCTATATGAAACAAGTTTGATACTCCTGCATGAAACTAATTTTTTTTACTATAATCTCATCTGCAAGATGAGAAAAGCACCTGATATTTCACACTTGTTCCTTCAGAATTCTGTATCTCACTGTTCAGAATAAACATTTTCTGCAAACTTCATAGGCTTCCAGAAATCCTCTGTGTGTGTGTGTGTGTGTGTGTGTGTGTGTGTGTGTGTGTGTGTCTGTCTGTCTGTCTGTCTGTGTGAGAGAGATCACATGTGTGTGAAAATGACAAGACAGAATGGGAGAGGGATGTGTGTGAGAGAGGGAGGAAAAAGAAAGGGTAGCCAGATCTGTTCTGCTTGCCTGTGAGAAGCTGCTTAGCACAGCAGCCTCTTTGTCTGAAGGAGCAAGAAAGGATCAGTAGATGGTTGTGCTGGATCTCTTTCCCTATCCCCTTTTTCCTCGAGTTCTTCCTTGCCTGGTTCTCCTCTCCCTGCCCCTTTTCTTTCTTATGCAGTTTCATGTTTACTTGTAAGCAAAATTCCACAGTTCAGTGGGGTTTACTTTCAAATACGTTGTAGAGGATTGCAGTGTTAAGTTTTCTGTTTCTCTTTTTATAAATCCATCCATCTCCTCAATTTAATCTTACTCATTCCTTTCATACCTATTATCTCTTCTTTCATCTTTTTAATGTTCTGTTCCTCATTCCTCTTGCAATCCCTCCTTCGTGCTACAATGCACAGGATCCACCCATAACAGAAGTCCTTTTGAGTTCAGTGGGTCTTTAAGTAGGCATAGGATTTCTCCTCTTATTTAATGTGTCATACCAGCCACCCCTCCTGCTTCTTTGCCTCCACCTTTAAGGAGGCTACCTCTCAGATTTGTGCTGCCAGGTGTAATGTTTTTCTTTTCCATTGAAAATCCAAACACTGCTGAACTGATTTGTATCATGATTGCTAAAACACTGAAGGAAAGGAATTCTGCGTGTGCTTGGTAAACAAATCACCTCTCCAACAAATCTTTGTTCAAATCTCAGTAAAGCTCGGATGGTATAAATATAACAGAAGATCTGTGCTTGAACCCTTGGCATTAGACAAGGATGACGTTAGTTCCATGCCAAGTTAAACTGCAGCTTGTAATACTATGAAAGCTTTCCATACCACTTTGCTGGGAGAAGGCACATGTAGCTCAATATTCAGTTTACATAAATAATCAAGATTGTGTGATAGCATTTTGGGTTTGCTGTATACAGTTGGCTGTATATCCTTCAGCAAAGGTTTACGATTATCCAGCCTATCTTTTGATCCCAAAGGGTATTAAACTCTTGACAAACAATGCGATGTCCTCTGTAAAGTTTGCCACATTACTTTCCTGAAACCTATTTATATAAAAGAAGAGAAATAAAACCAGCAAGTTATCTGATGCTGCTTGCTGAAGTTGAATTTGACAGTATGTTGGCAACCTTCAGTCTCAAAAGACTATGGTATCGCACTCTGAAAGGTGGTTCTGGAACAGCGTCTAGTGTGGCTGAAAAGGCCAATTCGGGAGTGACAGTCCCTTCCACACGGGAGCAAGTGCAGTCTGTCCCTGGTCTGTCTCCCTGGCTATGGGCCTTCCTTCTTTGCCTCTTTGCCTCAGCCTGTTGGCCAAGTGTCTCTTCAAACTGGGAAAGGCCATGCTGCACAGCCTGCCTCCAAGCGGGCCGCTCAGAGGCCAGGGTTTCCCACCTGTTGAGGGCCACTCCTAAGGCCTTCAGATCCCTCTTGCAGATGTCCTTGTATCACAGCTGTGGTCTACCTGTAGGGCGCTTTCCTTGCACGAGTTCACCATAGAGGAGATCCTTTGGGATCCGGCCATCATCCATTCTCACAACATGACCGAGCCAACACAGGCGTCTCTGTTTCAGCAGTGCATACATGCTAGGGATTCCAGCTCGTTCCAGGACTGTGTTGTTTGGAACTTTGTCCTGCCAGGTGATGCCAAGGATGCATCGGAGGCAGCGCATGTGGAAAGCGTTCGGTTTCCTCTCCTGTTGCGAGCGAAGAGTCCATGACTCGCTGCAGTACAGAAGTGTATTTAGGACACAAGCTCTGTAGACCTGGATCTTGGTATGTTCCGTCAGCTTCTTGTTGGACCAGACTCTCTTTGTGAGTCTGGAAAACGTGGTAGCTGCTTTACCGATGCGCTTGTTTAGCTCGGTATCGAGAGAAAGAGTGTCGGAGATCGTTGAGCCAAGGTACACAAAGTCATGGACAACCTCCAGTTCATGCTCAGAGATTGTAATGCAGGGAGGTGAGTCCACATCCTGAACCATGACCTGTGTTTTCTTCAGGCTCATTGTCAGTCCAAAATCTTGGCAGGCCTTGCTAAAACGATCCATGAGCTGCTGGAGATCTTTGTATATGACAAAGTATATTATTTTAATAAATATGGCAACTACTCCTGCCACTCTCCAGTGTACTTAGCTCAGCACTCTCCTTCCCTCCACCAGTGTTCCGTCACAGCTGCAAGGCTGTCCTCAGGTCACCTCATTGGCTGGCCCTGTGCTGTATTAATATTTTTAGTTAAACTTTATTGCAAGGCAACTGGGGCTCCACTCAACCTGCAGCAGTGCCCATCCTCTTACTATACTCCTTCACCAATACAAAGTTAAAACTGCAATCCTAACAATACTTACCTGGGAGTAAGCCCCATTGACTATAATTGGACTTAACTCTGAGTAGACATACTTAGGATTGGAATATAAGCCTTACTCAAGCCTCCACTGCCCTGAAAAAGTCCCTTGTGTGGCAGGTCCTGAATACTAACTACCCCAAAAGCACTGGCCTCGATACAAGTTGGCAGGGCCAGTTTGCCTGGTGGATTACAGTCGAGGGGCAGCCCAATCCTGAGCTCCCATGCCGCACAGTTTCAGCAGCACCGAAAATGGCTGCTGCCGCATCCTGCATGCCTCAGGCTACTGCCCGTGGCACCTCAGGAGAAGGGGACTTTCGTCCCCTTCTCCCAGCTAAGGGAAGTAGCCCCACAATGGAGCTGCTCAATTCACCACCATCCAAAAGGTTAGCAGTAAGGTAAAAGCATTTGTGTAGGGCTACAAGCCCCACACTAACGCTCTGGATCTGGTGCAGCAGAGCTTCACCGGACCCGCCTCCCTCCCTCCCCGCTTCCTCCCCAGCACGCATCCTGCCCACCTTCTCCCTGCCTCCCGCCCCGTCACACCTCCTTCTTGCCCTCTGCCCTCCCTCCACCCCCCTCCCCCCTCCCCAGAACGCCTCCTCACCACCTTCCCCCCACCCCCGCTTACCTTACCACCTTGGTGTAACTCAGTGGCAGAGCACATGTAGATGGTCCCGGGTTGAATTCCTGACACCCCCCAGAGGTAGGGCAGAGAAAGAGTCCTGTCTGAAACTCTGGAGAAATCAGTGTTGACATTCCTGAGCTAGATGAACCAATGGCCTGATTCAGCTTCCTAGGTCCCTTTCTCCAATGTTAGGGTCTATTACCTGATGCCACATTTCCCTTTTTTTGTAGCTGCAGCTGGTAGGTAACTTACCTGATTGCATTAGAGATGAGTGAGTGTTTGCAAAGCTATGGTTCTAAGGATGATAACCCTGTCCTACACTATTTTACCATGATTTACATTACCATGGTATGTAGGGAGTTATCTTACCTTAGTGTTTTTAGATTAATAAACTGCTTTAAGGAATTTTTTTTCCTACCTTTTCTTGTCATGTAGCCATCATTTAACATCTAAAATGGGCAGCTTAGCCTCTTTCTGTATCCCATCAATTTGATCAGTGCTACTGTCATTTATGGTGTACATTCTGTTCTTTCATCATTTCAAAATATAATCCCGCTCTAGTTTTCTGAGTGTCCCTTTGTTCCTTAGTGTCCAATAAACAGCATAGGCCTATTTTATGCCATATAAATTGCCAGACCATTTTGTCTGGTTCTCTCCTATGTCCCTTCCTATCCATCTATTTTCTTCCTGTGTTTTGATCTCTTCAGTCACTCCTCTTACGTAATTCTCACTTTCTGTCTCAGGTAGCATTCATTTTCTGCCTCTAGGCTGCTTCTGCTTAAGCATTAAAGTACTGTATATATAATACCTATATATATATGACTGTCTTGCCACAAGCTCTTAGCCTGTCCACTCTGTCAAACCGTGTATCCAATCAACCTCAGAAACAGAGGGGAGATTTAGCAAGCACCAAAGTCCTGTTCGTACTGTTCTGGTGCACCACGACACACAGTTTGGGAAACACTGCTATACACCTTCATTTTCCACTACAGTTCTAGTCTCTTAAATTAAAGGTAAGTTAGAACCCAATAAGGTACTTAGGTCAGATTAGTCCTTCAACAGCCAGATTCTCCCAGGTGCCTGGTAGGGGGTACAGAGAAAATGTTATTTACTATTTTATCTCAGTGCAAAATATATAGCCTAAGCAAGCTGTTCTACATAGTATCCTAACACAAATTTAAAAAAAAAAATAATTAACACCCCTTGAATGTCAGACTCACTTCAGATAGTAGAATTTACTTATCAAGAATTCATAGAATTACTGCTATGTTGTGGGAGTGTGGTCGGAAAAACACATCTGAGGTAGAAATATCCCAAACAAGAAAAGGAAGTTGAAACTGGTTCTACTACTCAGTTTGTGATGCACTTCCTGAGACAGGAAAGGGGGCATTTTACACTTCAGTAAAAACACTGCATTTCCCATGTGTATAATCAAAATGTAAAACTGATGTTGTCTAGAATGCATTTCAGATTTAAATTACTCTTCCTGAGGAATTTCATCTGTACATATAAGTACTGTGATAGACACTCAATAGTACAGTACTTATCGTGTCCTGTGTGAAAATCACTTTAATCATGCAGACTCTAAACCACCTTTTCTCTTGGTAGATCTAGCCAGGGGTGTTGAACATAAGGCCTGTGGGCCAGATGCAGCCCATGGAAGCTCTTTACCTGGCCTGCATGATAACTGGGCAATTCCCACATCACCATCAGCTGCTCTCAGCTGCTGAGCTGTGAAATGATGCTTTGAGACATACAAAATTATGCAGGGGATGGACAGAGTGGATAGGGAGATGCTCTTTACACTCTCACATAATACCAGAACCAGGGGACATCCACTAAAATTGAGTGTTGGGCGGGTTAGGACAGACAAAAGAAAATATTTCTTTACTCAGCGTGTGGTCGGTCTGTGGAACTCCTTGCCACAGGATGTGGTGCTGGCGTCTAGCCTAGACACCTTTAAAAGGGGATTGGACAAGTTTCTGGAGGAAAAATCCATTATGGGGTACAAGCCATGATGCGTATGCGCAACCTCCTGATTTTAGAAATGGGTTATGTCAGAATGCCAGATGCAAGGGAGGGCACCAGGATGAGGTCTCTTGTTATCTGGTGTGCTCCCTGGGGCATTTGGTGGGCCGCTGTGAGATACAGGAAGCTGGACTAGATGGGCCTATGGCCTGATCCAGTGGGGCTGTTCTTATGTTCTTATGCTTTGGCAGAAGCAGCACTGCTGAAAGGGCAGTACTGGGAGATCCCAATTTTTATGCAGGCCACCTTTTTCAACCATGCTGAAGTGTCACTGCTGAGTGCTGCAAAGGCGGCCTACGTGATTATTGGGTTTTTCCACCCTTTCAGCTGCACCACTTCTGCCATGGAGCTGGAAGGAGGCCTCAAAAAGCAAGGGACAGTACAGGGGAAGAGGCAGATCAAGACAGGTGAGAAAGGGAGAAGTTGCGGATATGCTGGAAGAGCCCAATTATCATGCTGGCTGTCTTTTAACAGCACTGCTTCTGCCAAGGAGTTACTTTGCAGAGCACCTCTCAACTGCTGAGCTGCAACGTGAAGCTTCAACAGAAGCAGTGCTGTTGAAAGGGCAGCCCACATAATTGGACTCTCCCGTATCTTGAAAATATTATCAAGATTTGTGTATTTTCTCTTCTGTCATTTGCAGATAATGAATTCCTAAGTGAGAAAAGACTGCTTGTTTCTGGTCTTCACCTGCTTTAATGACATCACTTCCTGCTTGCTGACATCACTTCCAGACTCAGCAGCGACCATAAATACTATTCAGCCCACTGTATGAAACACGTTTGGCACCCCTGATAGTCAGTCAATTCCAGTCTCTTTCTTGTGCAGAAGGGCTGGTTGCTCCAAGCTCCCTTGAATGGAATGTATGGAAGTGATCCTCCTACTGAGTTCCCATCTTAGCCTCATTGCCTTACAAATAAATGTCATTTGTGTGTCAGGATAACTGTGTGTGCACAGTAAACTATCTCTCATCTGCCCAAGATATCTATATTTCCTTGCACAAGCCGCCCTATGATCATGTCCACATCAACTATCTTTTTCAGCATATGCCCCAAGATATGCCAGGAACTGTACCTGGTTCTGAGTGGTGTTTGTAATTAGGGCTCAGTTTACTATGGCAAAATCAGCTCTTCACTGAATAGTTGCTTGCTTACCCACAATGTTCCTTGCATCATCTGGAGTCTACATTTACATTGAGGTGACAAACGTGCTTCTACCGAGATGGCTTGCTTGTCTAGCCCCTCTCAGTGGTTTCCCTGAGTGCACCTCTTTACTTTTCCATGACAGTGAATTGCTGCCATTCATTCCCATGGAATGCACTCAGTGCACTCAGGAAAACTATTGTCAAGAGGGCAAAAACTTTCCTCCACCCCAGACACCAGGTTGCTGGAAGCTATCAGGAACCCCTTGGTTAGAGTGACCAGATATCATAACCGCAAAAGAGGACAAGGCACCCTAAAATGTAGGACATCCAATTAAAATGTAGGACATAACAAAATAAAAGCTAAAGACACTTGTATATTGATTTCATGTACTTAATTTAAACACTGTATTACTTGCTATTAAATTGAAAACTATATTATATATAATTTATTAATTATGTAATATGTGCCTTATTAGAAGGCTATATGCTGCCTATAGGGGCCTGCTCACAGAGAAGACATTTAAGTTTTTCCAGGACATGGGGCTGAAAAGGAGGACATTTCCTGGAGAAAGAGGACATCTGGTCACCCTGCCCCTGGCACTAGGCCACCTATGATACATACCACCCATTCACCTCCCCCAATGGTGCACTGAGTGCTACCACTGCCACTGATACTGAGGGGTCTGGGATCAGCCTAGGCAAGGGCCTCTGATGGGCATGGGCTCCTGCCCAGTTCCTAACTTTATTGATCTGAAACCAGTGCTGAAACGAGTCTTTACTAACAGGGATCTCAGAGGTTCTCTCTCCAAGTTTACACCTTCATAATGATGAGCTTTGAGGGAATTAAATAATGAGTTCTACTTTATAGGTGGCTAGCAAGGCACCTATACAGAATAGCAACCAGTTCCTCAGTCCAGCTTCGCATTCTTCCCTGCCCCTACACCCCATGCATGTTTTCCATCCTTCAAGCTACTTTTCTCTGTTTATGATAATCTGCTACCAGTTTTGTTCTGAACCACCGTGTTGCTTTCGTTTGGAGGCATGTGGAAGATTCCTTCATATATGGGCCATGTGCACCAAAGGAATGCATAATCTCTGATCCACAAGCCACTTTTGGCAAGGGCTCAGACACTCTGTGGGGGTGACTTGAAATGCTCCTACTTAACAGTCTCCACCAGTCGCTGAGCACAGTGACAGCAGCAGCTAAAATTTATACTGCAGCTTGTGTTGTGTTGTGTTGTGTGTGTTCATTTCCTTCCCTCTCTGATCTGTACAATGCTGAGAGAGCAGTTCATCAATATAAACAAAGGAAAGAGATGAGAGAAATGTGTATCAATCTTCCAGAAGGATTAGTATCAACTCCCATTTGAGAGGGAGAAGAGTAAGGGAGATGGAAACCAAGCAGAGGTTTTGATACATTACTGCCAACATAAAATTAAACAACATAGCAAGGGAAAACTGAAGGAGAAAAATCATTCCTCTTCCCCTACCCCAACACTAACTGAAGACAGTGAAATGAGGGAAAGAAGATACCTGCTGGAAAAGCAGGTAAGTAGTAAAGGGAAAGCCACTCTAGTTCAGTGATTCCCAAACGTTTTAGCACTGAGATCCACTTTCTAAAATGAAACACTCTCGGGACCCACCTCGCTTTACAAGACTAAAAAAAAGTTTCATTTTATCAGCTGCTCAAGTTTCTCAGTTTATCAGCTTCTTTGCTTCTTCTTTTTACTATGGGGAGTGGAGGAACTGCCTTCTGGAGCATTTGTTGAGCTCCATGTTCATCGGATCGGCACCATTTGGTAGCCTTTCATTTCCCTTCTCCTGGCCTTTGATAAGAGCCAAAGCACTTTTGCCTACTCATGAGTAAATGTACATGGGTGGGTAGGTTTCACTTTCCATAGAGCTCAATACATTTTTTCTTGTGAGCTTGGAGCAGGGGACTTCCTTCTCAAGTGTTTTTAGGGGGCCTGCATTCATTGAACTAGGACCATTGTGGCAATGCATTCCTCTTAGCCTGCCCTTAGAAGTGGGCTGAAACATGGTCACCTACTCATGAGTAAACATGCACATGCAGCTCAGTTTCACTTTCCATAGGGCTCAATACATTTTCCTTGTCAACTATCAGATTGTCAGTTTCACGACCAACCAACAATCAGGTCACGGCACACTGGTGGGTCCTGACCCATAGTTTGGGAAACGCTGCTCTAGTTTGTCATTGAAATGTGCTCTGGGTTATTCAAAATTTCTAGTCTTTAGGAAGGTAGAATAAGATTGGAGAAGTTTGACACAGACTTCACAGCAGTTCCAACTATTTCTATGGTTATGTTAAGCAGGGACCCTTACTTATCTTCAGATAAATCTGCCCAACCCTAACCCTTGCCAAACTATAGCATACAGCCATGCCAAAAAACAGTAGCGAAGCTAAGGAGGTGCAGGGGGTAGCAGTTGCACCGGGCATCAAGCTTTAGGGGGGCAACAAGCTGACCTTGACACTAGTGACCAAAATTGTAAAAATCTTGGTATGTATGAACAATACCATCATGTTATATATAATTGGAAAGGTAATTTAATGCTGAATGCAGTGCAACAAACTGCACCATAATATCTGTATTCTATCAAAAGTTATGGCCAATTAACCAGAAAATGAAAACAACTGCCTTGTGGAACAAAAAGTGGATTTGCTTAACTCCAAACTGATCTGTGAGACTGATTGTTCTGAGTGCCAATGAGATGTTATTATGATACAGTATGGAACCACTAACTTTTTATTAATTTTATTAATTTTGATTTTGCTATGCAGGGGGGGGGGGCTACAAAAGTGGATCCCTAACACCACATTGCAGGTTTTATAAAGATTCTATATATAACAATGTTGTTCTTTATAGAACGATTATTTTAATTTTCTACTGAATTCTTTAAAAGTCTATAGCGTTTGTTTATACTATTTATATTTTGAAGTTGGCCATGAACCTGGGACCCACAAAAAATGTTTTCTGTTGAGCCCTGCAGCTCCTAAGGCTGGCCTTGTTGGTGGTGGTGGTGGGCTGAACTGAAGGCAAATTAGGCAAACTACCTGAAACGTGTGGTTGGTCTGTGGAACTCCTTGCCACAGGATGTGGTGATGGCATCTGGCCTGGATGCCTTTAAAAGGGGATTGGACAAGTTTCTGGAGGAAAAATTCATTACGAGTTATAAGCCATGATGTGTATGTGCAACCTCCTGATATTAGAAATGGGCTATGTCAGAATGCCAATGCAAGGGAGGGCACCAGGATGAGATCTCTTGTTATCTGGTGTGCTCCCTGGGGCATTTGGTGGGCCGCTGTGAGATACAGGAAGCTGGACTAGATGGGCCTATGGCCTGATCCAGTGGGGCTGTTTTTATGTTCTTATGTAAATGGGAGGTAAATAAAAAAAAAACTTTTAAAATTACCTTCATGTAAGCCTACAGGCTACCTATGGGTCTCCTTGGATATGTACCAGCTATTTTGTCCGAGGACAGAAAGGGGGTAAGAGGTTTTGAAAAGAGGGCATAAGATCCAGCATGTGTGACTGCTCCTGGATACACCCCCTCCCTCCCCCCCTGCCTGCCCCCCCCAATTCCTCCCCCAACATATTCCGCTACTACAAATAAATTTGGAAGATCATTGTATTTTGAGGAGGCCAGGTTGATGTGACAGAGACTGCTCTCTCCATGCTGCATCTTTTTGAAATCTTATGCCTTAAAGACCTGGGCAAACTGCAGATGTTTTCCCCACTATGCTGCCTTATCAAATGTAGCTTATCAGCAAGGACAGCAGTGTGGAAGGATTCCCAGATGTTGACCACTGTCCACTCACCTCAGTTTATTGGGAAGCAGCACAAGAGTCATATGACCAGATACGCCACACATTATGAATAAGCATTATTAATCCAGAGACCCTCCCTACTTACATGTAGCTCATAGAGGTCTCAGGTATACAAGTCCCAAGAGTGCCAGGAAGGATGAACCTCGACACTGACTGAACCACAGAGATGCTAAGTGCTGCCTTTTCCTGGGATCTCTGTTACTGTTCCCCGGAAGCTCCCAAAGACAGAAAGAGGAAAGAAGCTCTGCTCAGCCTTGGTATCAAAATGATGGTATCATTTTGCCTGCTCACTCTTCATAACATAACATTTTGCCTTATTAAATAAACAATTTGATCTCTCTCCACTGGCACGCTTTATGGCTTTTGAATACAATCTAAAAAGAACTGCTTGCAATTTGGCAAGACTGTTGCTCCTCCTCCCCACTCACAAACCACTCCCTGCACCAGCTTACCTGCACTGGAGTTTGACACAGTTTGGCACTGGCTGTGCCAATGGTTTGCCTATGCTGTTGTTGCTTTGCTGCTGCAGCTCAAAAATTGCAGCCACCAGCATGCATTGTCCATGCATTGTCAGCAACCAATTAATGACTGGGAACAGTGTCCTGTTGCTTTAAATTGTATGATAAGATTGGGCCATAAATGGTGCAGGGGTGGCAGCAGCCCTAGGTTACAATACATACCAATGTGCCTAATCGTTAGTGCAGTGGTTCTCAAACTTTTAGCACTGTGACCCACTTTTATAGGATGAGAATCTGTCGGGACCCACCAGAAGTGATGTCATGACCAGAAGTGACATCATCAAGCAGGAAAAATTTTCACAATCCTAGGTTGCAATTCTACCCACACTTACCAGGAGTAAGTCCCATGTACTATCATTGTTAAAAGCATATACATAATAGCCTGATAAAAGTATAGATGAATTTTGAGTGTACCTGCTTTTCCTCAAATTTAATAGATGCCCAAATATTAGAGGTTCATTTAAGTGACCATTTAGGTTTGCAAACTTAGGGCCAAATCCTAACCAATTTTCCAGTGCTGGTGCAGCTGTGCCAGTGGGGCATGTATTGCATCTTGTGGTGGGGCAGCAGCCAGAGAGACCTCCTTAAGGTATGGGAACACTTGTTGCTTTACCTCGGGGCTGCATTGTGACTGCACCGGTGCTGGAAGATTGGACAGAATTGGGCCCTTATTCACTAACACAGCTGAATTAGAGTAAATATTCTGCTGAAATTCAGGGTCCAATCCTATCCAATTTTCCAGTGCTGGTGCAGCTGTGCCAATGGGGTGTGCACTGCATCCTGTGGTGGGGAGGCAGTAACAGAAGCCTCCTCAAGGTAAGGGAGCATTTGTTCCCTCACCTCGGAGCCAGACTGTGACTGCACCAGTGCTGGAAAGTTGGATAGGATTTTGCCCTAAGACAGCTACATAATAAATATGCACCAACATAGTCAACACCCATGTCAAACCATTTCTGCATCATTTATACAAGCGTCAAATCATTTCTGCATCATTTATAAAACATCGTACCTTTTGATTTCAGTGTACTGATTCCTGGTTCTGTTCTCACAATGAATAGCATGGATAAGAATTGATAAGCACATCCTGAAAAGGTAGGGGGAAAAAAACTTCTCTTTCTATGGCTGCATATACACATGGCATGTTAAAGCCACATTATGAGATAACTTTTTATAAATATTATTTAATGTGTCCCTCCTGTATTCTCATAAACTCAGACTGATATGTGAGCATGTGAATATGCCTGCTTGAAAAGGCAGAGGCTGTGGGAGGAGGGAAATGATTCATTTGTTTGCTCATGTAAATAAAAGTGCTTACTCATCTGTAGCTGTTGCTAGAAAGTGTTCTGTTGGTTGAAAAGGAGAGGAGGAAAACATTCCTAAATATTATTACAGCACAGGGTTGACTGAATAATTTGCAGTGATGAATGATGAAGAAGTTGCCATTTGGTGCATTGTGGTCAAGTCCACAGGTAAGACATTTTTCCCTCTTAAAGTATCCAAAGTGCATAGTAAGGATTCCTTGATATGTATGAACTAGTTACCCACTATGATCACACTGCTGTACTAGATCATGATAGTATGTTTCTGGGTGAAGTGAATGCACTCAAGTCAGATTAGTGGCTTCGAATATGGAACCAGCGGGGTTATAGTTATCTTGAAGTAAGTGACACAGAGTATGCAAGAAACCATATAAAGAGTTTAACCATATAGTGGTGATGAGCATAAACAATATTATTATTAGCAGTATTTATATACCACTTTTCAAGGGAAAAAGTTCACAAAGCGGTTTACAAAGAAAAATCAAATAATAAAAAATCAAAGAACAATACACTAGGAGGTTTTTTTGGTGAAAACTCAGCTAAGTTACATGCATATATATGGGGTATTGACATTAGTTACTATCTCTACCTCACCCCCTCTGTGTTATATAGATACCTTCTAGGATGGTAGAGGAAAGGAATTATTTATTTATCCACTCAGTGTGGTTCTATGCATATTTATTCAGAGGCAAACCCCACTGGCTGCAGTAGGGTTTACTCTTTAGTAAATGTGTTTAGAAGTTAATGAAAGTGTTTTTCTTTTCCCCATCTGTAACTCTTGCTAAAATTGTGGTGCATGTTGGAAAGGGAGGGAAATTCCTGAATAACTTAACCAACCCAGCAAAAGCATAACCAGATGAAATTGACAAGGGTGGGATTTGAATCTCTGGAGACTCTCCCAGCATCAGCAAATGAAGCTGACTGACAGCAAAGTAAATGAAGGAAGAAATGCATGGAAGAGAAGAGCATGTCCTGAAGTGAGAAGAATGTGCCACGTCTCAAAGTATCACTGTTTAAGCAGAAGGATCTCATTTACATGAGGATGCATTATTTATCATAAGCCGCTCTGAGTCTATGTGAGAAACGGGGTGAATTTTGTCTCAAAATAAATAAAATATAATATGTATAGCTAGGCATTCATCCTTGTTTTCCCATGTTCGGCTGTTGAGATGATAATGAGATATCTGTGGAACACATAGAAAAGTGGCACGTGCATGTGTGTGTTTATGTTAAACCCACACACTTGTATAGATATAAAAAATATGGAGGGGAGAGAGAGAGAGAGAGAGAGAGAGAGAGCCACACACACAAATGATGAAGGGAGTTGGACCAATTTCTGGAGGAAAAGTCCATCACAGGTTCCAAGCCATGATATGTGTGAGCAATCTCCTGATCTTAGAAGTAGGCTACCTCATAATGCCAGATGCAAGGGAGGGCACCAGGATACAGGTCTCCTGTTGTCCTGTGTGCTCCCTGAGAGCCCAATCCTATGCATGTCTACTCAGTCGCATTATAGACAATGGGGCTTACTCCTAGGAAAGTGTGGATCGGATTGTAGCCTGAAGGCCCAATCCTATCCAACTTTCCGGGACCGGTGCAGCCGAAATGCAGCCCCAAGGTAAGGGAACAAATGTTCCCCAACCTGGAGGAGGCCTCTGTGACTGCCTCCCCACAAAAGGATGCAGCACTGGCATGGCTGCACTGGTCCTGGAAAAGTGGCCAGGATTGGACTCTCAGGCATGTGGTGGGCCAGTGTGAGATACAGGGAGCTGGACTAGGTGGGCCTTTGGCCTGATCCAGCAGGGGTTCTTCTTCTGCAAAACCACACTGCCATCGCTGAAGAGGCTGCTGCCTGGATCCTGGGCGGATGCCCCCAATCACAGCAGTTGCTGCTATAATGATCCGGACATGAGCCTGCCTGTAGATTGGGGCCACCCAGGGCAGCGTCTGGAAGGGGGAGGCTTTTCTCCCGCTTCCTCCCGCCAGGGCAGGGGGGGTGAGCGTGTCTGCGGGTGCAGCCGCCAGCCGAGCCGAGCCGAGCCGAGCCGAGCCCCTGCAAGCTGGAGAAGGGGACGGCTCTGCGCGCCAGGCGGGAGCGCACCGCCCGCCTGGCTCTGCCTGGGGGCTGGCGGAGGAGGTGGGCGGCTGGGACGATGGCAGCGCCGAGCTTCCTCAATGAACCAGCCAAGGCCCCTCCTCGGTGTCGCTGGAGGCGGCAGCAGCAGACGCCAGTTTCTATAGCGACTGCAATGATCCGGGGCGCCTCGCCGTAGTAACAAAGCCTGTGCCGAGCGGTGGCTGCTGCTGCTGCTGTGGAGAGAGGAGAGGAGAGGAAGAGCGCGGCGTCTCCAGGAGAACCGGCGCGCCTGCAGCAGCCCAGGCAGGTATGGAGACGCTCGGCAGCACGCCCCGCGCCCTTCACCGCGTCCCCGGCCCGCCGGCCACCCACCCACGCTTCAGGGCGGCGCGCCGAGGGCTGCAGTGGGCACGCGGGCGGCTCTCTTGCCGCACCAGCGTCTCCTCCTGGAGCGGGGGAAGCAGCCCCTCCCCAGGAGGCTCCTTGGAGGGGACCCCTGAGAAACAGCCCCTCCCTTCTCCCCCCAGAACTGAGGGGCAGTGTGGGGTGGCGGGAGGAGGAGGAGTTACAGCCCAGTCCTCTACTCAGAAGTCAGTCCCGTGACAGTCAATGGGGCTTACTCCCAGGAAAGTGGGGCTAGGATTGCAGCCTTACAGCCCAAGCCTCGGCGTGTCTACTCGGAAGTAAGCCCCATTAGAGTCTATAGGGCTTACTCTCGGGAAAGGGTGGCTAGGACTGCAGCCTGAGACCAGGAGGGCTCCTTCCCGCGCAGCCCGCTAGGAAGGAAGGGCTGACAACAAGTGCCGCTGGCTGGAGCGCACGCAGCGGAGTCCACAGCGCCTCGAGGAGCGGGAAAAGTTTCGGTGCCTGCGGGCGGAGGGGCTGAGGGGGGCACACGTCGTCCCTGCACTGTGCGGGGGTCGCATCCCGTTGGAATCTGGGACCAAGCGCGCGCGCCCCCCCCCCCCCCGCTGCCCTGCTGAAAAGTCTGGGAGGGTGTTGCAGGTGCATCACAGGGGCTGTGGGGAGCAGCAGAGGCTGCGTTGGTCTGACTCCCCCCCCCCCCAGTTTGGAAATGAGACCAAGGGCGCCGCTTCAGTGCTCTGCTTCCAGCGCTGCAAGTGCTTGGTTGGGGTCACTTTCCTCCGACAGGCTGACTAACAGGTTGATCGCTGACCTGGCAGTGACTGTAAGGATACCTTGCAGGGAACTGATACAGCAACCTTGTTCCATTTTCGTTTCTCATTAGCACCTACGATGAGCAGCTGGGCCCAGCTTCTGTTTTGATTGTTTTTTGGGGTGGGCTCTGTTAGTGTATTTAGAAATCCTTGTCAGGTTAAGTTGGTTCTATAAAGTAAAACAGTGTTTCTCAAACTGTGGGTTGGGACCCACTAGGTGGTGGGTTCCCATTCATTTCACTATTTTATTTTTAATCATGTCAGGAAAGTTGTACTATTCAGTGTTTCTTAACCTGTGGGTCAGGACCCACTAGATGGGTCGCAAGCCAATTTCAGGTGGGTCCCCATTGATTTCAATATTTTATTTTTAATCTATTGGACTTGATGCTCCCATATGGTATGTGACTCAATTTGGGAAAATGTTACAGTTGTGTACTTTGAACAGGCTACTATGTGTATGCTTTTAACAAGGATAGTCAATGGGACTTACTCTTGGGTAAGTGTGGGTAGGATTGCAGCCCAGGATTGTTAAATTTTCCTGCTTGATGATGTCACTTCTGGTCATGACATCACTTCTGCTGAGTCCTGAGAGATTCTCATTCTAAAAAGTGGATCCTGGGGCTAAAAGTTTGAGAGTAAAAGAAGAAAAAAGCACTCTCGGATTTTCTCTTTTGCATCTGTTTTGACTTTTGAGCTTTCAGACAAGGATCGCCTGAAAGATGCATTGTGGTTAAAATGAACTGCTCATTTGAAACAAGCACATCAGCAATCCCAGAAAGGCCAAAATGTTGTGCATGCCAGGAATTTGTAGTCAGAAGGAACCAAAGACACCTTTAAATCTGTTTCTGAAATTTTACATGAAACATTCTATTTTATTCAAGTTACTTTAAGGGAGTGAGGGCTTATAGGTTAAATTTGGACAAAGGGAAAGGTTTATGCTTACACTGAAAGTGAAATGGCTGAGTTAGCCATTTGGTGACAAAAGGGAGCAAAAGAACAACCATTTGCAAGTTTGTACAAGTTTCCAGTCTGTGTCATGCATGTCATGTTGTTTGTTCTAGCTGTACAGTCATTCTCTACTGTATTTCCAAATAATGAATTTAACACTTCATTGGATCAGATGCCAAGTAGTTTTAACTTTCTTTTCAAATCTATGAGGTGTTTCAGTGCTACTGTATTTCAGGGAAAGTGGAACATCTTATTGAACCAGAGAAAAATTGTACTGGTTGCATGGGAGCCTTGAAAAGTGTTTGTGGTAAATAACACAGGTCAAAAAAGGAATGTTAGTGGCTAAAGTGAAATTAGCTCTAGTGGTTCAGTAGAACACATATATAAGATTGTCAACTTCTTTGACAGGGATTCTTTATGTTTAACAGGTGTGTGACAGGCAGAAATTCAGTAAGTGAAGCTTTTTTGGCTTGGAGGTGCAGTGATGGAAAAACATTTCCTGTGCTGAATTTCTTGCTTGTCAGACAGCTGCTAGAAGGAGTCTCCCTTTTCCCAAAGCTGGCAAACCTACATTTAGAGCTTTCTTCAGAGGGTGCCAGTATAGCCATCATATATAAACTGAGGCTGCAATCCTATAAACACTTTCCTGGAAGTAAGCCCCAATGAACACAATGGGACTTACTACTGAGTAGATATGCATAAGCTTGCACTGTGAGAAAATGATCTAAGCATGCTTACTCATATCCCACTGTTTCATGAAATGTTCTTCCGAGTAAATATGCATGGGATTTCAGTTTTTGTTTTATGTTTTTTGATGGGGGGAGGGTAGAAAGAAAAAAAATGTTGTGCTGAAATACTGGACTATAATAGAACCAAATATTCTTGGCAGGATTCGCTCTATACAGTTACACTCTCTGTGTGTGGTGGTGGTGATGATGAAACGTCAACTGCGTGCATGTTTTTTCCCCCCAAAAGCCATGGATCCCTGTTCTCATTATGTACTTGGGTCAAATTTAGGAAAGAATAGAAATTAATACAAATTCAGATTTAAATGCACAAAATTCAGCTTTAAGAAAACCACTGCTTCATTTTTCATATTACTTTAATAACCCAGTCTCTGCATAATCCATGCAGAGATTTAAGTTCTGCTGACTTCTTTGGGGCTTTTTCCAAGTAAGTTTGCATCAGATTGCAAGCCAATTACAGAGTACTCTATGGGCAGCTCAATCTGATTGAAATTCCCCATGCCAATATAGCCAGGGCAGTGCATCTTGTGGGAAATTTTGCAATCTGGAGGTCTCCTCAAGGTAAGGGGACATTACCCTTACATCTCCCTTTTGCCCCAGGGAAAGCTCCAGCCACGGCAATGGGTCTACTCAGATCTGCACCTGCTAAATCACTGGCGCAAGTCTCAGTGTATCTGTGTCAACTGATCTGGCCTGGGAAGTGGGATAGGATGCACCAACACCACTAATCCCACCCTTCCCAGGTCTGATCCACCCACCCCACCCCATTTCACCTCCTCCACACCCTCCCCACCCTTCCACTGTGCAGCTTACCTGCTCTGGCACCTGCAGCTGGTTGCACTGATGCCAGTTGGAAGGCTTTGGCATTTCTGCTTGTGGGCCTACTTTGTGCACTGTTGCAACCTGCTTACAGCACATTTGCGACAGTCTGTGCTGGTGGAGCAGGCATGATGCAAAGTAAAATAAGAATGAAACTCCTAAAGAAATAATGACGTCCTATTGATATAAATTGTTCTAAAGTAGGAGGGAGTAATGGATGGAAAAAAACAAAATACAGATTCCCCAAGCCATATTTCAGAGATCATCAGTGCGGTCATGATGTAAAGAGGACTACTTGCATGTATGGAATCCAAAACAAAAAGGAAGAGCAAAATATATATCTGAAATATATATAAACTATACAAAAATCAAAAATATGCTTATAGCAATGTATACAGATTTGGTTGAATACCTGTATTAACTGGCGTGCAGTCAAGAAACAGTATGCAGGATTGTACAATAATGTTCTAATCACAGAATGTAATACTGTGCATGTGATAACTATACAGTACATGTGAATTGTACACTATATAGTCTCATTAAGGGCATAAGTAAAATGGCCAACGTATCTGTTGTTGCGCCGTCTTGAGCTCATTCGCTTGACAAACCATTTGGGGTGAAATGAAGCAGGTATGGCTAAATAAGGAAGATAGGAGGCAGCCGGCAGAAATGGGCAGAATCGTATCTCACCTGCATTCTCTCAAAGATTTGGGTGCCTGCCAGAAGCAATTTCAGACACATAAAGACACTTGCCAGTGACCCCCTAGAGACTGTGATTTCATTGTTGCTATGACACTCTGATGGGACCTAGCAGTGTGTGTCTCAGGAAATCCTCCTGTGGCCATTACAGACATTCTGAAGTGTAGTTGCCTTTGCTTATTTATTAAGTTAATGATGTAGAAGTAACAAGCTATTGACATACACCTGCACCATAAGGTACTTTTCAAACACGACTCATAATTAGCCCCAGTTAGATGATGCCTATCTTAAAACACAGGACTGCTCTGATGTGATGCCTGTAATCTCTTGTTCTGCGCTGAAATGTTAATGTACCTTAAGTGCATTAACATATTTTCTTGTGAGGAAATGGCCCCTCTTGCAAATCTCCATTGTTCCAGAAGACTCCCACATTTCAGCAGATTTCATCACTATGGATCCTCAGATCCATAGTGTCCCTTACTTCTGACATTTTGATCTGCTAAATTGGATTAAAAAACAAAATGCTTCAGTAGCTGTGAGCTTGTACTCTCCTTTTTCTTAGGAGCAACCACCCAGAGTCTGTTGATCTGTATTCACCAAAGGACAAATTCCACATTCAGTCTTGGGGAAGGTAACCTGAACTGATTTTCTCATGTATTAAAATAGTGTGTTGTGTCCAGAAATGCTAAGGGAATTTTCAGACATGAGGGAAATAATTTACTCTAAAGCTTCTTTATACCAAAACATTAATTAATTTGGAATTCTACTGTAGTATCAGAAAAAAAATTGGGAGGGGCAAATGAGCAAATTGTATTTAGTGGTGGCCAAGTTTTCTCACACATCAAACACTTGGAAGAAACATTTTTATTGCTCCAATTCTAAACATATTTACATAGTGCATTCTATATATTCAGTACATTCTGCTTGAGATCCAGTTAGTAACCCAGACAGACAGCGTGGTTGAAAAATATACTCTGTCATGGATCTCTTCTAATTGATGTGTTTATGTTGTAAGCCACCTTGGACTTCTGAGAATGAAAATGGCTGCATATAGTCATGTCTACGTTCAGAGAACATTCCAAATTTAAGATCTGTTTACAAGCCATTACATGAGTTATACTGTATAAGGCTATACTGCATTGGCAAATCCAAGTCAATAGACTATACAGGTAGCTGGGCCACCAGAATTCAAGAGGTGCTGGGCGACTCAAAAAACCCTTGGCAGGGGAAGCACAATAAACCCCCAACCCAACCATGGAATAACACTCTGGAGCACAGGCATATGTGTCTCACCTTGCACCATTTTCCCAGTTGCAGCCTGTTGCCTTCCTTCACTTTTGAACAAAGGGGAAATAGCTGCAAGGAACAACCCTTATGGATGAGACACAGTTCCTATCCCTGACATAAAATGAGATGTACAGGGTGGGCTGAAGAATAATTTAGGTCTAGGAAAGCAGTAGAGCCTGAGCTAAGTATGTATGTTTCCCTTTTCTGAGAAATCTTCCTTATAGCACAATGTTAACCTGTGCTGGTACAGACAGACCACATGTATCCACATGCTGTATCCAATGTAAGTTATGTAGATGTAATCCAATGTAGATTAGGATCAAGCTGGGGGTAAGGGAATATTTTCCCCCTTATCCCAAGTAAAGCCCCAACTTCCCCTATAGGGCTACTCCGATCTAATCCAGCTATTTAGATGTGTAACACTGGGCTGGCTGAGTGGGGGATTAGGATATGGCATGCACTGCCACCACTGATCCCACCCCCTCCTGGGCCTGATACCCCCCTATTCTGCCCTCCCTTGCCCAAAAATGCCCTTCCCCACCTCCAGCATGCTTCCATTCTTTCCCACCCCTCTGCCACTCAGCACAATCCTACCTCTGTTGTTCAGTGCTGCTGCTGGATTTTGTGCCGGTGCTGTTGGGAGGCCTGTGCCAGCACAATCAGCAGTTAGGTTTGAGCAGTTAGGTTTGCGTGTCTAATAGAATTATTTTGGTTTTTATTCATATTGCAAAGAGCCAGATCCTATGCTTGTCTTCCCAGAAGTAACTTCCATTATAGTCAATGGTGCTCACTCCTAGGTAAGTGTGGATAGGATTGCAGCCTTGGACTTCTTTCCTGAGTGGGATAATTTCACTGAAATTTGGCAGCATTTCAACCTAATATTAGATCTGTGATGCTACATCTTTCCTGTTGTTTTCAGAGCCCTTTATTTTGTGCAGAAAAAAAGACAAACAAATTGAGCAGCTGAGGGGATCATATTGGTAATGACTTACTAAGCCTATACACTTCACAGTTTCCTTCCAGTGGTTTTACAAAGTGTACTATGCACACTGACTAAGAGTACAAATTGAATCCTGTGAAAATGGGCAAGTAAACCTCCAGGGAAGAAGGGCAGTTGCCTGTTACAGCTCTTCAAATGGGAAGGAGTGAAATCACTGTCTGTATGCCCTTGTGGGCGATGAATAGGAATTTGGGCAATATCTACAAAAGAGACACATTCTGTAAGCTCTAAGTAAAGCACCGCTATGGAGCCGTACTTTGCCCTGTGATCTCCAGTGTTGTGGAGGAATTTGGAATTGTGCCTGATCACTTAGCTGCTGGTTAATAAAGTTGATTTTTCTTACAAAAGTGCTTGGAAACCCTCTTTTTCACAATCTAGCATTTCAAAACCGTAGGTGTGCGAATAATGAAATGCAAGCAGTGCGTTTTGCTTGATGTAAGCCCAAAACCATAGCCTAAAGCTCTTGGTTGCTAGATTTTATAGTAATATTGTCCTCCCCCTGAGCTTGGCACCATGTGGCTGGTTTTACTTTCATGAGTCGTCTAGTAAGCACTTCTTGCAGTGCACTTCTTCCAGCTTGTTGAACTGTCCTCTGGATGGCACACATGGATCAACTGATCAGAGGAGTGATATTTTGATAGTCTTGTTTTGTGGCAATAGTGTTGTCTACTTTTTTTTTTCCTACTAGACTTCTGTGCCTTTAAAGTTGCATATGACACTGAAATTTAGCAGGGAAAGCTTTAGTCATAGCTGCATCGATGTGCTGAGAAAATCTTCAGAAGTTAAATTTGTGACATGATTCCTATAGGCACAGGAGTGCTGCTAGAAAAAAATAGATGACCCTTTAACAACGACTAGCTTTGGAATGTAGATATATAATGTTAACCGAGGATTCAATTTGTGACTTGTGTTAATGCATCTTGTTGTGATGTGATATTGTTCGTAAATATATACACATGGTGCCCAAATTAAATTGGGTTATTTATCCCTTTTTTTGGCTCTAAAATTATGCTCACTTGGTGATACAGTCATACTCATAAAGAAGTTACTGCATTTGGATGTATGTGAGTCACTGCAGTTTTGTTATTAAAAGGCTATCAAGGAGAGACTGCCAAGAGGACTTTTTAGATCTTTTCCCTCATATTATAAATTATGCCTTTTGTGCATTTTTAACGTAGCCAACTTATTTAAAATAGCAACTATCTAGAGTAGGCGCTAATGTAGAATTCCATATACAAATAGCCACAAAAACATGTTCAGGAATTTAGGGGTGGGAGGGAAGCATTCACTCTGAAGAAGGGCAGAGCATTTCTCAAGGTGTTCATAGCAGCTTAGCAGAACATAAATGTTTACTGGAGAGATCAGAGATGTACTTTGAAGGCTGACATTTGCACACAGATCTGCCAGCATTTTTCATGACTCTCAACCCTTGTATGTCTATATAATTTCAGGGCTGACATGTAATTTCATATAGTGTAATAGATTTTACAGTATTTATATTCACATGCCAGCAAGAAACTGCATTATCTTCCTCCAAGATGCAGGATTGAGGGAGATTCCTACTGGAGCCAGTGGAAATTCCTCCTACTGGCTCCTAGTGGGGATCCAGATAGGGAATGAGGGGAAGGTAGTTTAATGCTATTGCTTTCGTCTGGATCTCTCTACCCATACAGGTCTTAACTACATGTTTGATATCACAGCATGTATTTTGGCCCTAAAAGATGTTTGCAGTCTGGTCTAGTCAATTTTACTATTCTGGTCAGTTGTATGAAACTTGAAGAAATTGCTATAATGAATTTAGGAAAATGGATGTGATAGTTCCCCACCCAACGCACGCACGCACGCACACACAGAATCGTTCCCTATCGCCTCATTTTAAGAAGCTATAAAATATGTTATCAGGCCTGTTGCCTCTGTTGTTCAGAGCAAAGGGTGCCTGTTGTTCTACATCAGAGGCTCTCAAACTTTGAGGGAGCTTTACTCCCTCAATAGGTTCTTGTGGGGGAAGGGCTAGGGTAGTGACCCGATCCCCAGGATCCTGCAAAATGAAAGTGCTTTGCACCCGCTTTTAGCGAACGTTCCAAGGCAGGGTTGCACAGGGCTCCCCATACCTCCTGCAGCCCTGCCTACATAATGTGAGTGCAAAGCACCCCCTCGCCCCCCTTAGCTACACGATCCTGGGGACCATGTCGCTGCCTCCCTCTGCTTCCCCCGCCCCTTAAAGGAACGGGGGAAGTGTTACCCGAACTGGTGGGTTGCGACACACCAGTTTGAGAACCACTGCTTCAACATAAATAATATATACGCCATCTCAGAGTCAATTGCTTGAAGAGGAAAGTACTGCATGTCCATACTTTATGTTCAAGACACAATTACATTTCCCTGTTTCATCACGAAAGCCTGTAAAATAGAACCTACTTCCCAAACAGTTGTTGCTGGATTACTAACAACACAAGCCTATGTATGTCTACTCAGAAGTCCCATTGTGTTCAGTGGGGCTTACTTTCAAGAAAGTGTTATCAGATTAGAGCAGGGGTCTCCAAACTACAGCTTGTGGACCACATCCAGCCCTCCACAAGATTTTATCCATCCCGCAGCAACTTATTTTTATAGCTCATTTGACATTTTTACTTGTTATATATCATTTCTCAGTTTAAGCATGGCATTGTTTCTTTGTAATTGTCACATTTCTCTTTTGTTCTGAATCATATCATGCTGATTTCAAAAAAGATCCAAGTAAAACTTATTCATTTATAAAACTTATATTTTGGGGGGGGGGCCTGTAAAAATGTGTAAAATATACAGTGTGGCCCTCATACTGAAAAGTATTGGAGTCTCCTGGATTAGAGCCTAATTTTCTTCCCTTTCAGTGAACCCACTCTTCTTCCTTTTGGGGAAATGAATTGCTAGTTACTTTTTCAAAAATGCTGGTAGGGACTTCACCTAGGATGCTAAGAACAGCTGCCAGTCTTTGAATTTCCTGGGGATTTTCTAGTATAGCTCTAGCATAGTCTTCTAATTATTTATAAATAACTTGTAGTATTCAACTTTCTAAAATAGTAGTTACATTAAACATTACAAAAGAAAGAAACTCATAACCTGCAATTTGCTCTCATGGCTTTCAGATCAATGAAATAATTGTGGGTTTCACACAGTAAATGTGTAGATTAGTGGTAGGATAATGGTTCTTTGGACATGATGCAAAGTCAGTTCAAAAGAATCAAATGCTTCATTTAGATGATACTGAATCTCAGAGTCCTTCAGACTTGATACCCTGCCAGAAGAGCTGCCACAATTCATGATTCATAAAGACTTCTCCAACTTCTTGTCTGTTATGTAGGCTCAATCCGGGCTGTGAAAATGAGCGCTATTTTGTATGGTAAAATGCATCCAACATTACAGAAAGGTGATGGAATAAACAGGGTGTCCTTCCAGTTTTTTATTAATATTGTGAAACATGGTGTGACAAAGCTTTGGCTGCGGCAAACGTTAATGGCATTCTAAATTTGGATTTATGCCCTGCATAGTATTAGGCTGCATCTTCAGGTGTGAGGAATTGACAATGGCCAAAGTGCAAGGTCCTCTTTTCCTGACCCACACGTTCCCACAGTCAGTCAATCATTGATATGCTTAATACCAGAGGTCAGCACAAGATAGTAAAAACTCCAGTCCCAATCCAAATTATCAGCAGAGTGACAAAACAATGTGTGTTTTAATGTTCCATATCATAACTCCATCCTCTATCTGTTGGTGCCACACTGAATGCTAGGTCTCCCATCCTTTTTGTTGTTTGCAGAGAATCAATGTCACTCTCCTTTGGTTTTTGGCAAACATTTTTCTTCCCTTGGGTTCTCTCTTCCAGAAATCAAAAAGCATCGAACATAAGAACATAAGAACAGCCCCACTGTATCAGGCCATAGGCCCATCTAGTCCAGCTTCCTGTATCTCACAGCGGCCCACCAAATGCTCCAGGGAGCACACCAGACAACAAGAGACCTCATCCTGGTGCCCTCCCTTGCATCTGGCATTCTGACATAACCCATTTCTAAAATCAGGAGGTTGCGCATATACATCATGGCTTGTACCCCATAATGGATTTTTCCTTCAGAAACCTGTCCAATCCCCTTTTAAAGGCGTCTAGGCTAGACACCAGCACCACATCCTGTGGCAAGGAGTTCCACAGACCGACCACACGCTGAGTAAAGAAATATTTTCTTTTGTCTGTCCTAACCGCCCAATACTCAATTTTAGTGGATGTCCCCTGGTTCTGGTATTATGTGAGAGTGTAAAGAGCATCTCCCTATCCACTCTGTCCATCCCCTGCATAATTTTGTATGTCTCAATCATGTCCCCCCTCAGGCATCTCTTTTCTAGGCTGAAGAGGCCCAAACGCCGTAGCCTTTTCTCATAAGGAAGGTGCCCCAGCCCCGTAATCATCTTAGTCGCTCTCTTTTGCACCTTTTCCATTTCCACTATGTCTTTTTTGAGATGCAGCGACCAGAACTGGACACAATACTCCAGGTGTGGCCTTACCATAGATTTGTACAACGGCATTATAATACTAGCCGTTTTGTTCTCAATACCCTTCCTAATGATCCCAAGCATAGCATTGGCCTTCTTCACTGCTGCCGCACATTGGGTCGATATTTTCATCGACCTGTCCACCACCACCCCAAGATCTCTCTCCTGATCTGTCACAGACAGCTCAGAACCCATCAGCCTATATCTAAAGTTTTGATTTTTTGCCGCAATGTGCATGACTTTACACTTACTGACACTGAAGCGCATCTGCCATTTTGCTGCCCATTCTGCCAGTCTGGAGAGCTCCTTCTGGAGCTCCTCACAATCACTTCTGGTCTTCACCACTCGGAAAAGTTTGGTGTCGTCTGCAAACTTAGCCACTTCACTGCTCAACCCTGTCTCCAGGTCATTTATGAAGAGGTTGAAAAGCACCGGACCCAGGACAGATCCTTGGGGTACACCGCTTTTCACCTCTCTCCATTGTGAAAATTGCCCATTGACACCCACTCACTGCTTCCTGGCCTCCAACCAGTTCTCAATCCATGAGAGGACCTGTCCTCTAATTCCCTAACTGTGGAGTTTTTTCAGTAGCCTTTGGTGAGGGACTGTGTCAAACGCCTTCTGAAAGTCCAGATATATAATGTCCATGTGTTCTCCCACATCCACATGCCTGTTGACCTTTTCAAAGAATTCTATAAGGTTTGTGAGGCAAGACTTACCCTTACAGAAGCCATGCTGACTCTCCCTCAGCAAGGCCTGTTCGTCTATGTGTTTTGAGATCCTATCTTTGATGAGGCATTCCACCATCTTACCCGGTATGGTAACAAGTGGGAAACCTTGGCCTCTGAGCGGCCCGCCTGGAGGCAGGCTGTGCAGCATGGCCTTTCCCAGTTTGAAGAGACACTTTGCCAACAGTCTGAGGCTAAGAGGCAAAGAAGGAAGGCCCATAGCCAGGGAGACAGACCAGGGACAGACTGCACTTGCTCCCGGTGTGGAAGGGATTGTCACTCCCGGATTGGCCTTTTCAGCCACACTAGACGCTGTGCCAGAACCACCTTTCAGAGCGCGATACCATAGTCTTTCGAGACTGAAGGTTGCCAATACAATACCCGGTATGGATGTTAGGCTGACCGGCCTATAGTTTCCCGGGTCCCCCCTCTTTCCCTTTTTAAAAATAGGCGTGACATTTGCTATCCTCCAATCTTCTGGCACCATGGCCGTTTTGAGGGACAAGTTGCATACCTTAGTCAAGAGATCTGCAACTTCATTCTTCAATTCCTTAATAACTCTTGGGTGGATGCCAACAGGGCCCGGTGACTTATTGATCTTTAATTTATCTATAATTGATCTTTAATTTATCTATATGGTCCTGTTCCTTCTTTAACCTCATTGTTCTCAGAATGAGCTTTTCTTGGAATGCCATCTTTCTTGACATTGTCCTGGGAACCTGACTATCAAAGAAGATTGAGTAAGATAACATAGGTGTGGCTCCACAAGGGCTCACACTCATGCCCAGCCAACCCTTGAGGCAATGGGAGTTCATGCTGCTCCCCACCACTGTTCAATAAGATAGGGCCCATGGACACGCTTACTGTGCAGTTGTGGGAGAGAAACAGTGGAAGTGAACTGTCTTTTTTCCCCTGAGCCATATTACAAATTCTAGCTGTCTTCTCCTCCACCAATACACCATCAGGGGCTGGGGCATCTTGTAATTATAAATGATTGAACCAGCGCCACACATTTATAAGATATGCACACTCATAATGTGCACACATCCTGGCTTTCCCCCGTACTTTCTGATAAGTTTTAGGTGTCTAAACTTCCCTCTATATGCTTTACTAACACTACTTTTGAAGTAGAGTTAGCAGCACATGTAGAGGATGGTTTGAATGAATTGCCTCTCACACAATTAGAGAAAGTCACTAGGAAGGAAAGGGGAGGGGTCAGGAGTCCTGTGCACTGTGACCAGAATGCTGAGTGTTATGAGTGCATATTTCTTTAAATATGTGGGGGTAGGTCGGCAGGGAAAATGTTGTCCAAATCAACTCAGAGTATATACAGATATGTGGTACTTTACAGAGTAAAACCAGGTCTCTGCCTCAAAGCACTTGCTGTAATACTTGCTGCTGCAAACTTGATCAAATGATGCCACAGGAAATTTAAGTGTGGAACAAATCATCTTAACACTGCAGTTGTTGCCACAGCTAAACTCCAGACAGCTGCTGTCCTTGGCTCCCTATTGATGCTATCAGAACCACTTCCTTTCATGCACCCACACATGGATTACTTTGGTTTATAACTTTGCATCTCTTTTTAAATAAAATATTATTTTTATCTAATATGCTTTCTTAACATTCTATTTTTGATACCATCACAGACATTTCCATGTCCAGGACCGTCTCTGAAGTCTGGCTGGCATTTTGTGCTGCAATGGTTTTATTTGTTGTGTCTTGGGAGACTAGCTTGACTGTATCTGATGTAGGTGCATTTGCATTCTTGGCTGTTTCATCCATCATTCATTCAAGACTCTTGGTGCACTACCAATCTCTTTTGTTCATCCTGGTGACAGCAGCATTATCAGCCATAAACAAATATGGTCCAAGGATCATGTGTTGCTCAGTCCATTCAGCTACATGATGTATTTTAGTTGTATCAAATTTTAACCCATTTTCACTATTTTATTTCTGACATGATAAAATTGTTTTTTCCTTTTAGTTTCAGGTTCCCCTCTTTGTACTATAGTCCAGTGGTTCTCAAACATTTTAGCCCAGGGACCCAGTTTTCAGAATGACAATCTGTTGAGACCCTCTGGAAGTGATGTCATGGCCGGAAGTGACATCATCAAGCAGGAAAATTTTTAACAATCCTAGGTTGCAGTCCTGTCCACACTCACCCAGGAGTAACATCAAGTCTAACATATTTAAAATAAAATATTAAAATGAATGGAGACTGACCTGAACTTAGCTCACGACCCACCTACTGGGTCCCGACCCACTCTCTAGTCTATCATTATTTTGTGTACACCAGAATATAATCTATACACCATCTGAAATCCCATCAAACCCCTCAAATGTTTGTTCAGTCACCTATTGATGAGCCTCTATATCTAAAGAGATGTGAAATGACAGTCTTTGACTGTTCCTCCTAATTTGCTGGTGATTTTGTTTATGGCAGGCAATTGAAAATATTCTCAGAATTGCTTTGTTTACTGGATCCAAACATATGCTTATTTGGTCTTTGTTAGGCTTATTAACAATTCTTGGACTGACCCATTCAATAAATTTTTTTATCTTCACTATCACCTCCAGTTTGTTCATATGCTTCAGTTCCTCCTTAACAGCCTTTAGTACTACTGCTTTCTGCCAATTAATTACATTTATTACAGTGCTACTTGTCCATTTATTTTTATGAATTTTGAAACATATATTTTTGTAGTCTGAATCAGCATCCCATTGATTTTCTGGTCCCTTTCTATTCTTTTTGTACCAAATTTAAATTAGTCAAGGCTCTTGCATCCAAGAGAACATGTGATCAAACAATCCATTCCTATGTAACTCCCTGTGTGGTGATGCAGCTGTGCCAACAGAACATGCACTGTATACCATGGGAGAGTTTCAGGCCCCAAAGGTCTCCTCTGGGTAAGGGAGGAGACCTGGTTTATTCCCTTACCTGTGGGTAAGCTGTCACTGCCTGAATGGGTCTACTTGGATTTGTACCAGAAATATAGCTGGCAGAAGTCCAAGTGGAAGGCAGATCTAGTCCTAGGAGGGGGATAGGATATTATCAGCACTGCTGCCACCAATACTGCTCCCTTCCAGGCCTTGCTCCTCCCCCCATGCCACCCAATCAGTGCCCTGTTCCTCCTGCCTCCTTCCGGCCCCCTCCCCCCCACTTACTGGCACCAGGGAATGTGGAGGAACTGCTGCTTGCAGTGGTGGCCTGGCTCTGCGATACCGTTTGTTGCCTTTTGCAACAACCATAAAGGACCTTATGCTGTCATAAGGGTAAGGTCCTTATATGGGCCAGAAATCTATTATCTAGAATTCTAGCTCATAGAATCATAGAGTTGGATGGGGGCTTCAAGGCCGTCTAGTCCCCTCCTGCAGCTTAAGCTGAGGCAAAGCTCAGTTGTCTTGCCTTTCTACCTGCAATTCAGATTATATTTTCCCAGTATTTGCAGTATTTTCCTAGAGTGTGTTACTAAACTGCTAAACTACTGAAGCAGTTGCAGTAATTTGAAAGTTCATAAAGTCTTTGCATTAATGTATGCCCGGTGTTAGTACTTTTTTTCAAGTTCAGTGGATTGTGATCATCTATGAGAAATCCACACTGCTCATTTTTCAGAGCTGAAGAATTCAGAGTACCAGTGAAGAAATCATGTTGGTGTTTATCTCTTTCTATCAGTATAAAGATATCATTGGCTAGACTCTCTCTCTCGCTCTCTCGCTCTCTCTCTCTCTCTCTCTCTCTCTCTCTCTCTCTCATTTTACACATTTTAGAAAACAATTACATTTGTGACAGTTTCAACCTTCCTGGCCAGTTCTGGCCAGGAATTGATATTACGGCTGATGCCACACTATAGCAGAATTTTGCTACTTTTACATGCATTTGTGGAATTTTTTTTTTGTCATGTTGGGGCTCATTATGAATAAAGCCATGTAATTCTATATAATGGCCACTAGATCAGATATCTTGAGTGGTTGATCATTATAACATCATTTGTTGGGGAAGAGAGCAGTAATCCTTTTCTTTTAATTTGCACAGAGAAATGAAAGTGACTGTTTTAAAATGATAGGAAACTTATAGACATTTTAATGGATTCTTAATTATGCTTCTTCTATCAGCTTCTTCCTATTTAGATAAGGCAATGATCTTCTTGCTTAATCTTTTCCATTAAATGTCTCATCTGTGGCACATCAAGTGTCATCAAGTTTGTTTGCAGTTTGTACAATTTGGTGTGTTAGTATATGGGGTGCTAGTATGTACTGAATCTATCTTATACTTGAGCTGCAATCCTATGCACATTTATCTTGGAGTAAGTCCCATTGAACTCAGTGGGGTTGCTTCTGAGTGGACATGTATAGGATTGTTCTGTAAAGGCCCACTCCTATCCAAATTTCCAGCATGGATGCAACCCTAAGGTAGTGGAACAAATGTCCCCTTACCTTGAGGAGGCTTCCGTGACTGCCCCCACCACCACAGGATGAAACACGTACCCCATTGGCATGACTGCTTCAGCACTGGAAAGTTAGAGACCCTTGCACCAGCCCAACGGTGTCTTGAAAGTGCCATCAAGCACTTTTGTACCACCAGGAGAGGAGGGAGGCCAGCCCAAACCCCAATGGGCCAATGCAAAGGTAAGCCCACACCAGCCAAATCAGGCTGGCTCAGGGGTCAGGGGGGGAGCATAAGGAAGGCAGGGAGGGGGCGTTTTGTGGTGGGGGAGAGCGGGAGGCAGGTGGACCTGTTGGTGGGCCACGGGTGAGTGGAAGGTGGGGCCAGGATCCAGCAGTTGTGATGGATCCTAACCCTCTTCCTGGGCAACCCAGAGCGGTTCTGGGCTGCTCGGATCTGCGCCATCTTTTGAGGTAGTGCAGATCTGAGTATCCCCATTGGGGCTGTTGCAGTGCAACACAGGGTAAGGGGAAGCAATTGCCCCAGGCTGAGCCGCTCCCCCCCCCCCGCTCTGGATGCAGGGCAAGCCAGTTAGCCTGCCTTTTCGAGGGCAGGTTAGCATTGGGTTGTTAGTTAACTTACCCGATAAAAATTCTTATTTTGATGGTGTAGTTCGGTCTGCTGCATCCAGTGCTGGAAGGCTATAGTTTATATACATGTAGAACAATGGTACATCCTGAATACATTGTATACAATTTTCAGTCTTCCCTAAACAACATATTTCTTTGTTTTAAAATAATGAATTACTTGTCTTCATTCAAAAACTCCGGCCTAAACATTTGTAAGTTTCAAACAATCTGGTTTTGTGTTACTCAGATCATTGTCTAGAAAACTAGATCTTGCCAACTGAGTAAAAAGGAGTTGATTGGGCATCACAGATGCTAAGCTTCTGTTTGTATTTACCTCCAGGTAGATAAAATATCTGATTAATATATGATTCATTGGTGGTAAGTAAGACCCTTAGTTTAGCTCAGATGTAAAGTTGCCAAACCCTTACCCATAGTTAAAAGATGGGAGCAAGCAGGGCTGGCCACGCAATGCAGCAACTTGAAACAGTCACATAGAGCAGGGGTGCTCAATAGGTGGGTCGCGAGGCAAAATGAGTAGATCGCAGAGTGCCGACCCCCCCCTTCAGGTGCCTCTGGGAGGAAACGCCGGGAGTAAGGCCCATTGTACTCAATGGGGCTTACTCCCAGGTAAATGTGGCTAGGATTGCAGCCTCACAGCCTAATCCTAGGCATGTCTACTCAGGAGTAAGTCCTGTTATACTCAGTGGGGCTCAAGGTACACCAACATACATTGTACTCATAAATGTTATATATTATGATGGCGCGAACATTGTAAAAAAAACTCTGGTAGATCTCCGGGCCTTGCTGGGTTTCAAAGTAGCTCTCGAGCCAAAAAAGTGTGAGCACCCCTGACATAGAGCAACCCTCTTGAAGGTGAGGCAAACAGATGAACCCCAGACCATCTCTCTGCCACCCGTTCCAAACTCGCATTCCTTTGGGGGCTTCAACCTTCTTCCGACTTGCATACAGCAAGTTGGAAGAGGACCGCACCATGACTACCATCTCTTCTCTCCATCATCGCTGGAGGAAGAAAGGGGGAAAAAGCTGCCGTGGCCCCAAATTGCTTCTCCTCATTACTTGGGGCTTATGAGCAGGTAAGTGGACAGGTAAAGACAAATTTGAGCCTCTCCTCTCTTTCCCTTTACTTACAAGTGTGGCATGCAGCCTCCCTGCTCTGCACTGCCTCTGTTTAGAATGAGCACGCACACCCCCTGCTTCCAATCATTTCAAGGAGAAGTGGCATGGAGCAAATGTGGCTGCATGCCACACTTGTCATAGGTAAAGGGAAGGGGAGACTGGGGCACACCTACTCATTTGCACCCCCCTCCTTCCCCCTCATCCATAGGGCTGTGCGTGCACACAAGTGGCATTTGGAATGAGATTCAGGAAGTGTTAATTTGATTCAGGCAGCACAGAGGCACACGCTGCCCCTGGGAGCAGGTAATTGACTCCTGCACTTCATCTCCCTTCCTCCTTCAGTATAAATTCCCCCCTTTCTTTGCCAGCATTCTGCAAAGATGCCAGATATAGTTGCTTCACTCTGTGGTTAATGCTGATAAGGAAAGGAAGGGACATTTATGTAGAAGTGGGAAGAAGAAGGGTCCTATTGCTTACTCTCCATTTATTAACCACAGTTAAGCATTCAGTAGTGTTATGTGTATGCAACACATCCCTGAGGTGACAGGCTAACCAGCAAGCACACTATCATTATTCATGGATATTAAAAGTCACCCTAGTCTGGCCCAATCTTTTCCAGTGTGATAAATCTTTTGGCCTCGCAAGCTCAGTCTCTTGATCCTTGACATCCTAAGTAACAGTTAATCCTGTGGGGAAGCTTTCCTTCAGCAGAATGCAGTCTCCGTTGCATCCCGCAGGCCAGCTGGGGACCAGACCAGTGGGGAGAGGTGGGCAAGTACATTTTTTACTTACTTCTTCCACCACCCCTTGGTCCCCAATGGGCCTACTCAGATCTACGCCAGCTATAAATATTGCTCGCATAAATCTGTTAGCTGAAGGGGGCATGTTGGGCTCAGGCCGGGGGCTCCAAATCTCATGTATACCACTGCTGCCAAAATCGGCCCTCAACTCACCCCTTGTCTGGCCTGGACCCCACCCCACCACCGCTTTACATACTCTCAACAGCTGGTCTGCAGCCCCTCACTGCTGGCACAGGGTTTATAGGCTGTTGTGCCATTGGCAATGAGCTGAAAAATGCAGAGCTGCTACTGCACCAGTACTCCATGAAATACACTAGCTAGCAGATCTCGCAGTCCACCAGCAGATCTCACAATAGGACTGAGCCATAAGGATCCTATTGTGTCCAACAGCAAAACTTTTTTGCTTGACTTGAAAGGATAGCCTGAGCTTGCAATTGCTGTCAGTGTTCCTTTCCTGTGAGGCTACACCATCACATTTCTATGCTGAGATACATGTTAACTGTGAGCAATGCAGCTCAGATCCTCCTGAAGCCTGAAAAATCCCATCCCAGTGTTAATTTGATCTCAGCAACATCTCAGCAATCCTGGGACTAATGGTGCAGCACTCTATTCTACTGTTTTATCTTCATTAACCTTTGTGCTGGCTTATAAACAGTTCCCAGAAAGTCAAACAGTGCATCTGATCTCAGTTTTAAGAAGTCTTTACCAGATCCTATCAATATGCATACGCATTGTAAGAGATTTCTTTGCACATTTGAAGTAAGGGCAGATGATGGTTGCACAAACAAATATAACAAGCTCTAATTAATTTTCATTTTTGGTCTTTTATGCAAGCCAAGTACTGCTTTATCTTATTTCCACACATGATTTTAACCCATAGTTTGTATGCTATAAGTAGCTTCGTTGGCACTTGGTATTCAAATCTGGTTGTAAACATAAGCCACATATATTCCTACTCTGTGTCTGAATTAGCATAAAAAAATTAAAATCAATGGGAGTTTTGCCGTGGGCTTCAAAAGAGTGCAGACTGCACCCTCCTGTGACTCAAACATCTGTTATGATTTCCTATAGTTAGTAATTCAAAATTTTCTTTCTCTTAATTTACAGCCATTTAAACAAATGTCACTCCTGAACTGATATATTGGTATATGTCAGAAAAACAGCACGTGGATTTGGAGTGAGTTGAAGCAAATTTAATTAAAAATTCAAATCTTCATGCAACATATCCTTTTAAAATCTGGAAAATCATTCTGCAATATAAATTGGATTGCTACTGAAAATCTCAGACTTTTGAAATGTTAGCAGTTATTGGCTGATATAATGAATGCTTGAGAAGGCATAATAATGCAAATAATGCTGTTTCTTCTTGTGTCAAGATAATGCTGCTGCTGCTCTTCAGAGGTACAGCAGCATTCATCAGAATAGCACTATCCCTTGAGTGGGCATGACCTGGGAAAGAGACCACACCAGCCTGAAAGCAGATCCTGGAAAAGGGGTGGATACATTAGTTGTTATGCCTATGCCTAGGGAGAGTAATTGGAGCTATAAAATTTATGGCAGCAATATCAGGAAATATTGTATGAAACCAGTTTTGTTGTTTTTTTTGTTTTAATGCTATTTGCAACCTTGAGAGAAAAAAATGTTGTCTTTCTTCATTTCACGCAGAAGCGCGTGTGGCCTCTGGGAACCCAGTGCCTCAGGAACAAAGTGCCAGGTAAGGCACCACGAGTTTAGCATCTGGGCAAGGAAGCCAGGGCCCCAGATACCGCCCTTCTCTTCCCTTGAGAAGAGGGCTGCTAACCAGTGTAGGGTTTTTAAGTACCCCTAAACAAAAACAAACAAAATAAAAAAGCTATGCAGTCAGACAGCCAGCAGCAGGGTGGGGGCTATCCAGTGTTTTGCATCGAGTGCAACATGTATGATTATATGCCTCTGGGACATAAGTCATGGGTGTGTCCTCGGTGCAAGGAGCTCCAGGGACTCGGGGAAATCCGCTCCCTTGAAGCCTTGGTGGCCGACCTGGAGAAGCAGAGGCAGGCAGAGAAGGACCATGGGGAGACTTCCAGGGACAATCAGGCTTCATCCCAACCTCAGGCGTGCAGCTCCTCAGCTGCCTGGGTGGGAAGTCTTGGGGCTGGAGGATGTCATCCTGGAGAGGAGGGAAACAGTCCCCTAGGGGAGACCCCTTCTCCAGGGGACGGGCCTGTATCCAAACACACTCAGGATACTCCTCGGCGGGAGGGGGGTCAGAGGCTTCTTGTAGTGGGAGATTCGATTATTAGAAACATAGAGAGGGGGGTTTGCAACGGATGTGAGGACCGCATGGTGACTTGCCTGCCTGGTGCAAAGGTTGCAGACATCACTTCTCGTCTAGACAGGCTGGTAGATAGTGCTGGGGAGGAGATAGTGGTTGTGGTGCATGTTGGCACCAACGATGTGGGCAAGTGTAGCCGGGAGGTCCTGGAGGCCAAATTTAGGCTATTCGGTAGGAAGCTGAAAGCCAGGACTTCAAAGGTAGCATTCTCTGAAGTGCTACCTGTTCCACGTGCAGTGCCAACTAGGCAGGCGGAGATCAGGGGTCTCAATGTGTGGATTAGACGGTGGTGTAGGGAGGAGGGTTTTAGATTCGTTAGGCACTGGGGAATGTTTTGGGACAAGCGGGGCCTGTACAAGAGGGACGGGCTTCACTTGAACCAGAATTGAACCAGACTGCTGGCACATAACATTAAAAAGGTGGCAGAGCAGCTTTTAAACTAATCCCTGGGGAAAGGCCAACAGGAGCCGGGGGGCATCTGGTTCGGAACTCCTCATCCCTATGGGATGAGGATGGGGAGGTTAGAGAATAACAAGGCAAAGACAGAGTAGGAGAAGAAATTGGGAATGGTAGCCTGATGGAATGTGATAGACGGTTTGGCACAATGAGAGGATTCAGGGACAAAGGAGCTAATCCAAAGGAGCTAATGCCCATCCTGCGGCATTCCATGTACAAATGCTTTTATGCGAATGCCCGAAGTCTCCGAGCAGAGATGGGAGAACTGGAATGTCTGGTGACAAGGGAAAACATTGACATAGTGGGCATAATGGAAACCTGGTGGAATGCGGAAAATCAGTGGGATACCGCAATCCCGGGCTATAAACTCTATAGGAGGGACAGGGAGGGGCAGGTTGGAGGTGGGATGGCCATTTATGTTAAGGAAGGGATAGAATCCAGCAAAGTAGAGATTGAAGGTGGGTCCGACTCCATTTAATCTCTATGGATTAAATTACCAGGCCTGAGGAGTGATGTAATACTGGGGGCGTACTATCATCCTCCAGACCAGAAACTGGAAGGGGACCTTGAAATGAGGAAACAGATCAGGGAGGTCACAAGGAGGGACAGGGTTGTAATCATGGGGGACTTCAATTATCCTCATATTGACTGGGTCAATTTGTGTTCTGGTCACAAAAAGGAGACAGGATTCTTTGACATGCTAAATGACTGTGCCTTGCAGCAGCTAGTCATGGAGCCCACCAAAGGACAGGTGACTCTGGATTTAATATTGTGCGGTACTCAGGACCTGGTTAGAGATGTCAATGTTACTCAGCCATTGGGGAACAGTGATCATGCTGCGATCCGTTTCAACATCCACATCGGGGAAAGAATCTCTCACAAAAACCCTTAACTTCCAACGAGCAAACTTCCCTCAGATGAGGAGGCTGGTTAGAAGGAGGTTGAAAGGGAAGGTAAAAAGAGTCCAATCTCTACAGAGAGCATGGAGGTTGCTCAAATCAACAGTAATAGAGGCCCAGTGGAAGTGTATACCGCAAAGGAAGAAGGGCTCGACTAAGTCCAGGAGGGTGCCCGCATGGCTAACCAGCCAAGTTAGAGAGGCCGTAAAGGGCAAGGAAGCTTCCTTCCATAAATGGAAGTCTTGCCCTAATGAGTAAAATAAAAAGGAACATAAACTTTGGCAAAAGAAATGTAAGAAGGTGATACGGGAGGCCAAGAGAGACTATGAGGAACACATGGCCAGCAGCATTAAGGGGAATAATAAAAGCTTCAAATATGTTAGAAGCAGGAAACCCGTCAGAGAAGCGGTTGGCTTTCTGGATGGTGAGGGAGGGAAAGGGGAAATAAAAGGAGCCTTAGAGATGGCAGAGAAATTGAATGAGTTCTTTGCATCTGTCTTCACGGCAGAAGACCTCAGACAGATACCGCTGCCCGAACGGCCCCTCCTGACCAAGGAATTAAGTCAGATAGAGGTTAAAAGAGAAGATGTTTCAGACCTCATTGATAAATTAAAGATCAATAAGTCAATGGGCCCTGATGACATCTACCCAAGAGTTATTAAGGAACTAAAGAATGAAGTTGCTGATCTCTTGACTAAAATATGCAACTTGTCCCTCAAAACAGCTGCAGTGCCAGAGGATTGGAGGATAGCAAATGTCACGCCGATCTTTAAAAAGGGAAAGAGGGGGGACCCCAGGCTATAGGCCGGTCAACCTAACATCTATACCAGGTAAGATGGTGGAATGCCTCATCAAAGATAGAATCACAAAACACATAGATGAACAGGCCTTGCTGAGGGAGAATCAGCATGGCTTCTGTAAGGGTAAGTCTTGGCTCACCAACCTTATAGAATTCTTTGAAAAGGTCAACAGGCATGTGGATAAGGGAGAACCCATGAATATTATATATTTGGACTCTCAGAAGGCGTTCGACACGGCCCCTCACCAAAGGCTACTGAGAAAACTCCATAGTCAGGGAATTAGAGGGCAGGTCCTCTCCTGGGTTGAGACCTGATTGAAGACCAGGAAACAGAGAGTGGGTGTCAATGGGCAATTTTCACAATGGAGAGAAGTGAAAAGCGGTATGCCCCAAGGATCTGTCCTGGGACCGATGCTTTTCAACCTCTTCATAAATGACTTGGAGACAGGGATGAGCAGTGAGGTGGCTAAGTTTGCAGAATGACTCCAAACTTTTCTGAGTGGTGAAGACCAGAAGTGATTGTGAGGAGCTCCAGAAGGATCTCTCCAAACTGGCAGAATGGGCAGCAAAATGGAAGATGCGTTTCAGTGTCAGTAAGTGTAAAGTCATGCACATTGGGGCAAAAAATCAAAACTTCACATACAGGCTCATGGGTTCTGAGCTGTTTGTGACAGACCAGGAGAGGATCTTGGGGTGGCCGTGGACAGCTCCATGAAAGTGTTGAACCAATGTGCAGCAGCAGTAAAGAAGGCCAATTCTATGCTTGGGATCATTAGAAAAGGTATTGAGAACAAAACAGCTAATATTATAATGCTGTTGTACAAATCGATGGTAAGGCCACACCTGGAGTATTGTGTCCAGTTCTGGTCGCCACATCTCAAAAAGGATATAGTAGAAATGGAAAAGGTGCAAAAGAGAGCAACTATTGAGAGCAAAAGATTGCTGGGCTGGGGGACCTTCCTTATGAGGAAAGGCTACGGCGTTTGGGCCTCTTCAGCCTAGAAAAGAGACGCCTGAGGGGGGACATGATTGAGACATACGAAATTATGCATGGGAAAGTTAAAGTGGATATTGAGATGTTCTTTACCCTCTCATACAACACTAGAACCAGGGGACATCCACTAAAATTGAGTGTTGGGACAGTTAGGACAGGCAAAAGAAAATATTTCTTGATTTGGCGTGTGGTTGGTCTGTGGAACTCCTTGCCACAGGATGTAGTGACGGCATCTGGCCTGGATGCCTTTAAAAGGGGATTGGACAAGTTTCTGGAGGAAAAATCCATTACGGGTTACAAGCCGTACACATACACATGATGTGTATGTGCAACCTCCTGATTTTAGAAATGGGCTATGTCAGATGCAAGGGAGGGCACCAGGATGCAGGTCTCTTGTTACCAGGTGTGCTCCCTGGGGCATTTGGTGCGGCCACTGTGAGATACAGGCAAGTGGACTAGATGGGCCTATGGCCTGATCCAGTGGGGCTGTTCTTATGTTCCTATCTTGAAAGAAACTGGCATCAAGCCATTTCCTAAATATAAGATGAATTGTCTTCACTACTTTTGGATATATCCCTCTTGTTTTTGCCATGGATTGGCATAGCTCTTTTTTTTCCATAGGAGGGCCAGGGTGAAGGGAGAGAGTCCGCTGTACAGCTAGGGAGGAGCTAGGCCTTAGTCAGCCTTACATGACAGCTGTCAACTGGACTGTAGATGCTATATACCCAGCTCTTTTCTAGATAACCTAAGACCAGATGAGAATCCTCAGCAAGGCATGGCCAAGCCTTCATTCCTTCTTGGAATGTGGTAGGGCATCTGCATTACATTATCTTTCTATGAGTATCAAACACCAAAATATAGAATTATAGGTGGACCCGCATTATTCACAAGAGTTTAGTTCCTGGAACCCTCACAAATACCAAATTTAGTGTGAAACAAAGTCACACAAAATTCAGGGTCCACCAAGCAACTGTTACCCTGCACATGCCCGATCTCATCTGATCTCAGAAGCTAAGCAGGTTCAGGCCTGGTTAGTACTTGGATGGGAGACCCCCTGGGAATACTGGGTGCTGTAGGCTTATACCATAGTCTTTCGAGACTGAAGGTTGCCAACCAACCAACCCAACCAAGCTCCAAACACGACCAGAGCTTTTCTCCAGTTGCGTCTGGAGCTGTTCAGAAATCCGTGGAGGCCGCATGCAGCCACAGAGGCCTCAAAATGGCCTCTGGAGGTCCTAGAAGGGCACTTCCAGGGCTAAAACTGGAACAGAGGCCCTTCTAGGACCTTGGGAGGCCTTTCTGAAGCCCATGGATGTTGTACGCAGCCTCTAAGGGGCTCAGAAAGGCCCCCAAAAGCCTCAGAGGCACAGCTCCAGTCACCTCCAGAGGGCTTAGGTGGGGCCAAGTCTGGCTCCAAGCAGGTCCTAGGGACCTATGTAGAGCCAGATTCACAGATAGAAATTCTGCAAATAAACAGGCTCCACCTGGTCTATCTTCTTCCTGTGTTTTGAGCTCTTCAGTCATTCCTCTTATGTAATTCTCACTTTCTGTCTCAGGTAGCATTCATTTTCTGCCTCTAGGCTGCTTCTGCTTAAGCATTAAAGTACTGTATAAATAATACCTAGAAGTAAACACATTTGCCCCAATCCAGCAAGACAGATTGCTATAAGCGGACTTACATATGTATTGTGATGTGGCATGAATGTTCCCTCAGCATGACTGTCTTGCCACAGGCTCCTAGCCTGTCCACTCTGTCAAGCTGTGTATCCAATCAACCTCAGAAACAGAGGGGAGATGTAGCAAGCACCAAAGTCCTGTTTGTACTGCTCTGGTGCACCACGACACACAGTTTGGGAACCACCAGGTCTATGCAGAAGTAAGTCCTATTTTATTAAATGGGGCTTACTCTCAGGAAAGTGTGGTTAGGATTGCAGCCTATGTGCACATTCTGTGCCCTTGTTGAGATTCACATGGGGAAGCTGCTGCCGATGCCCAACCCAAGTTTCACTATGGAGTACAAATACCTCTGCTCTAAGGCCTCCTCTCCTGACCTAAAGCATGAAAATCTTTTAAAACATTGCATTTAAAAAGAATTCCCTTATTGGCAAGTTGTGAAACCTTCATTCTTTGTTCTCATTCTATAAACTTCATTCCTCTTCATGAGTCATCCTTTTATATAAATGGTATACAAAGTAACTTACACTGACAAGAATTCTCTGGAAATACTTGGTTGACTCACAAAAGCTCTTTTGGCAAATTTAGCAAATACTATTATTTGCCACCAAAAGTGCTTGCTTTTACAGCTTATTCTGACTCTGGTCTCATCTTCTCATGCAAAAAGCTCTTCAGTATGCAGTGGTATCAATATCCCAGGAAAACTGAAAAGTTGTCACTTTCAAGGCCAGGAGAGAACTATCCTGGTCCTGATGTGCTGGGATTTCAGAAGCTTCTTGTTCAGAGTGGTGTCTGTTCTAATAAGGGCTCCACAATCTACAGTGCCACACAAGTGAAGCATTGAGTTGTGTGTGCAGGATTCAGGATCTTGAAAATCTCAGACTTCCCTCAAAAGCAAGAAAGAATGTTTCTAACAGTTAAGACTACAAATTTTGTGAAAAGTCTGGGAAATGCTAGTGAAACCTGAGAATTTGGGACCAAGAGAAGGGGCCATAGATTAGCGATACATCATGTGCTTTGCAATTAGTTCCCATGTTCAGCCCCTGGTATCTCTAGGTAAGGCTGGAAAAGACCCCCATTTGGAATAACTATTTGTACCACTGATCTGACTTGATCAAAGGCAGCTTCCTGTATTCAGGTGTGCGCCCCTTAGCAACCTACCAGCTTACACTGGGACCACATATATGTGGAACATATGTGTGGTCATGTGGTCGTTGGGTTCGCACACCCCCACCCTCCGAGCCTCCGGAGAGTTGTCTGAGCCTCCCAGGTGCAGCGCACTTCTGAGCACTACCTCTGCAAGGCTCAGGCTGAGGGAAATTGCGTCTCTCGTGTGATTTCCAGGTTCCTCTGTGAAACTGGAAGTTGTGCTAGAAATGCGATTTCCCTCAGTCTGAGCCTTTCAGAGGCAGTGCTCACACGTGCACTGCCTCTGGGAGGCTCAGACAACCCTCCAGAGGGCAGGGGAGGGGAGGGGAGCAGAGCATCCCCTTCTCTGTGGAGGGACTGGATTACATCAAGCACCACTTGACAACAGGGATCATGGTCCCAATCCCCGTTGTTATGTGGCACACAACTGTATGTTCAAAGGGCTGACCTTGATTTTCCTTGTCAGATTGTGGGGGCCCAATCCTATCCAATTTTCCAGAGCTAGTGCAGCTGTGCCAATGGGGCGTTGCACTGCATCCTGTGGTGGGGAGGCATTCACAGAGGCCTCTTTAAGGTATGGGAACATGTGTTCCCTTGCCGTGGGGCTGCACTGCGGCTGCACCAGTGCCGGAAAATTGGATGGGATTTGGCCCCAAGCTGTATATCCCTTTCTTCTCCCAGAAGTAGCCTAGAAGGAGAAAAAGAAATGAGCCAAAATATTATCTTAAAATGTATAACCCATTAATCAAGTAGTTAATGAATAGCAAATGGATATACATTTGTTTAATTTTCACAATGCACGAACTCCAGAATTCAACTTTTCTTGGCACAGAATGTCAGTTGCCTTGGCACAATTTCTTTAACAGACACAACTCTGATTATAATTTCAAATGTCTTGACACACAAAGGATGTTAACCTGACAAGATGTCAGGAGTGGAGTATTTAAGACAGTAGTTTGTGCCCTGAATAAATTAGCAAAATTAGGCTGCAAAGTACCCAGCACATGATTTAAAGAAGACAAATTCCTGGATGGTAAAAATATTAGTGGTTAGTAACTTAATAGTTCTGGTGGTACATCTTCTTGCTAAGAATTTTACTGGCCATTATAGCACCATATAATGGTAGCTATTGACAGCTGCTAATTACTTGGCTAGTGTTCTGTTTTGTTACGTGCTTCACTGAAGCAATTCAGTTTTGTCAAGCTGTCAGGATACAAAGTACAGTGAGCATTAACTGATCCAGGACAGTTAGGCTGCAATCCCAACCCCCATTCTTGGGGAGATCGGAGCTGCTTCAAGCCGCTCTGCTCTCCTCGGACTTGTGCCACCTCAAGATGCAGCAAAAGTCCAAGGAGACCCATAGGGGAAAGGGCACCTTTCCCAGAGGAAAGGGGAAAAGTTTCCCCTTGCCTCTGGCTGAGCCGCTTTTGGTCTCTATCCTGTGCTGGGTACAGCCCAAGTCTCCTGGCTTGCCTGTTCCAGCGCAGGATAGGATTGTACTCTTTATTTCATACAAACACCGACTTTTAGAAATGACTTATGTTAATACAATAATTTTCAACTTCAACCTTTTAAAAAAAAATTATACTGGGCTTAGTAGTGACCTGACCATGGGAATGTGACATGTAATCTATTTTTTAACAGGAAAAATAAGCATAAAAGAAACTTGCTTCCCCCTTGCCTTTGAGTGTGAAACTCTAGTGGCTTCCTTTATACTATAAGATCTACAGACACATCGAAGCAGATAAAGTGTGCTTGAAAGTCACCACATCTTTGATCATTGTTATTACTTCAATACCTGGATCTTCCACAGTCGTGACTAACTTTCATCTTCCATGTAACTGAAATCATTTTTATATGTTACTGTAAAAGGGAATCTTTCACATTCTCCAGTTGTGATGAAGAAGAAAATATTAACAGTGGACTTTACTTCTAGTAATGAGTGATAGCTTTTGTTTAGTAAATTGTAAATTATATGACATTAAGAGAAACGGGCCCTTTCAAGATAATAAAAAATATGGTAACTTTTTTATGTGTAAAATTTATTTTAATCAATGTAAGTCTGCAATTGTATGCATATTTTCCTGGGAGTAAGCTGCACTGAACACAGTGGAACTTACTTCTAAGTAAACATGCATAGGATTGCTAGGTGAAGCAATCCCATCCAATTCTATTCACAAGAATGTCCGTGTACTTAATATTGCTTAATGGGTGTGTTGATAAGGGAGTCTGAACTTTCCTGGTGGGGAAAACAATTATATCACTGGCTGTATTACCCACTCCTCCATCTGTGGATCATCAGTGGGTTCCTCTAGGACTGGGATCTGCAACCTGTGTTTTTAGAGCCGCATGCGGCTCTTTCAGCCATCTGCTCTGGCTCCTGCAGGCTGGGATTTAAAAGGGCAGGACAGGCAGCTGCTGCTCTGGCTCCTGCAGGCTGGGATTTAAAGGGGCAGGATGGGCAGCTGCTGCTCTGGCTCCTGCAGGCTGGGATTTAAAGGGGCAGGAGATTGTTTTGTGCTGTGGGGGAGGGAAAGGGGGGCTTGGCCACTCCTGCCTGGGAAGATGGTGTGCTGGGGCTTCGCCTGCTCCCGTAATGCGCTGTGCGCCCTCTACGTCCTGTATATGGTGAGTGTTGCTGACAGCAGCCAGGCACCCCTCCTGGCTTCCTGCCACCCTGAGTGTGGCTGGCAAGGGGTGGAGGCGCCAGGCGGGTGGGCTTCCAGTAGGAGGTCGGTGGGGGGCGCAGAGGCAGGAGGGGGAGCCCAGGCAGGGCTGCCTGGGTGGGGGGAGGCAGGGGCAGCTCCCAGGAGAGGGCAGAAGGCGCCTGCAGTCCCCTTGTAGGCATCTCCTGTGCACACAGCTGTGGGGTGGGGCTTGGCACAGTGAGGCAATGGGGATGATCTCACTGTCTTGTAGGGCAATAGGTGAGGCAGAGCAGTGGGAGAGGGGGGAGTGTTGACTTTACAAGGGTGGGTGGGTGGGGAAGAGGGAGGCTGTGGACGGGCTGCCTGTGTAACTCCATCTTTACCTTGCTTTTCTGGGGTGCCATGGGGAGCAGGAAGGCAGAGATGGGGCTGTGGGAGCCTTAGAAAGGGGTGCTCTTTCAGGAGCAAGAAAGATGGGGGTTGACCTGGGGAAAATGAAGAGTGCTAAATTCAAGGGTGCCGTCTTAGCATGCACCGCCCCAGTGTGTGCCCAGGGTGACCAGAGGTCCTCTTTTTCCAGGACATGTCCTATTTTTTAGCCCCATATCCTGGAAAAGAACTTAAATGTCCTGCTTTTCCCTGAGAGCAAGCAACGCATCCCCTCTTGTAATTAATAAATTATATGTAATACAGTTTTAAATTCAATAATAAGTAATTTTAAATTAGGCACATGAGATCAATAATACAATATATAATAAATATATAATCTATATGTTGATCAATATATGATCAATATATAATCAATATAGATGAGTGTTTTTAGCTTTTATTTTGTGGTCCTACATTTTTCTTCAATATCCTACATTTTGGGGTGACTTGTCTTTTATTGTTATGACATCTGGTCACCCTGTGTGTGCCTCAGAGTGCCGTCTCAGGGCCCAATCCTATCCAGTTTTCCAGTGTCGGTGCAGCCATTCTAATGGGGCATGCACTGCATCTTGTAGTGGGGAGTCAGTCACAGAGGCCTCCACAAGGTATGGGAACATTTGTTTCCTTAAGTCTGGGCTGCATCAGTGCTGGAAAGTTAGATAGGATTGGGCCCTCAGTCAAGATATATCTATCTTGACAATAAGTATATTGTCTGGTTAGCACAGGAAGGGGAGCTTGCAGCAGATCATAAAGGTAAAAAAAACTATATATGCAGTGTTATCTGCATTTTAGATGTCAAAAGGGTTTTGTGGCTCCTGAGATTTTCTTTTCTCCGGAAAACGGGTCCAAATGGCTGTTTGAATGTTTAAGGTTGCCGACCCCTGCTCTAGGATAAGCCCTATCCATCTCAATGGTGGAATATTTCAATAACTCTGGCTACATCAGAGGTTCCAAAATTGAGGCATTGTGATGCCCTAGCCAGCGAACCTCTGTCACTGCCCCCTTAAGGGCACATGGAGTGCGGTCCAGAGAGGGAAGTCAAGCAGGAGGGAAGCGGGAGGCGTTCCGGGGCAGGGATTGGGGGAAGGCATGGTGGGGGAGGGGAGAGGTAGGAGGGGAAGGACCAAGGGAGAGAGTGGAGGAGCGCAGGAGGGGAAGGACCCAAGGGAGAGGGGTGGGAAGGGGGAGGGACCTTCTGGTCCAACAAGGGACTCCCTGCACTGGGATTTAGCCAGTGCAATCAAGTAGTTCCATTGCAGGGCTACTTTTCTTACACGGGGGAAGGAGACAAATGTCCCCTTCCCTCAAGGAGGCACCGGAAGCCACCTGCAGCTGCCCAAATGACCATAGGATGCAGCTGCAGCCATTTGAGCGCTGCTGCAGCCTTGGGCGCCAGACGGCTCAGGATTGGGCTATAAGTCCCATTGAGTTCAATCAGACATACTTCTGAGTAGACATGATTAGGATTGTGTTGTTGGTTACCCAACAATGGGTGTTTATGATGTAGCAATAAAACACAACACTTACATTAGACACATTGTTGTTGCTGGGGCTGCGGTCAGCTGTCTTCCCTGTGCCTTATATTTTAGATCTTCTTTTGAAAGAATTTAAAACAAAAGCACAAAAGCTTACTTTTCTGCCAGTAAGAATAAGTTGATCATATAAAGAATGTAGTAAGACTTTCCCCCCTTTCTTATGAACCAAAAGCAAACCGTTATACTATGTCCTGTAAGTCTAATACAGTGTGACACATTTGATTAAAATTGACATGGAAATGTCGAAAGCTGTCCAAAGCCAGCAGAAAATGTGGCATGAAACAGGTTGAGTAACCACTAGCTGCAGGAAAACCAGAATGTGTCTATACAAACACCAGGACAAGTAGAGAGATTTAAATTTTAATAAGCCACCGAACATAAGCTAGAGAAATCCTGTGTGGTGTTCACTTCTGAATGAGACAGCATCTGGAGTCTTTTGAATACAAATACAGCTGTTTTCTGAGTTCGTGCTGGTATTTCACTGATCCTAAGAAAGCAACTATTGACTCAGATAGCCGGAGAGGCTTAAAGAACATCTGTACAATTTCAAAAAGACTTAAGATACCCTTGGTGAGAAATGAGCTTTATAAAACATTACATACCCTTACTTGTTTAAGATTGTATAATTTTAATCTAAGTTGTCCTTTGTGAGACAGCCAGTAAAGTATTAGGAAATATGTTGATAAACAGAACAAACCTATCAGGCTCAAATGCTGGCAGAGTGGGAGAGGCAGATTGAGTCTGGTGCAGGTCCAAGCAGACCCAGCACCATGGAGGCTTACCCCTGGGTAAGGGAAAAAATGTTGCCCTACCCAGAGGAGACCTCTGTGGCTCCTTTCTCCTCGCAGAATGCAGCAGTAGCCATTTTGTCATCATGGTGTCAGCAGGGAAGGAAAGATAGGACTGGGTTGAAAGCTGATGTTGCTAAGATATAGCATGAAAATTCTGTAACATCAACTATCAGTCTTTAACATCTCAAATGAAAGGTGTAGTGTTTCCATTTAGTGTTTACACAGTATTCTTTTGCATACAGATATTGTTCTGGTCAATTCCAAATGTGGAAATCAAGATCCAAGTTGCAATACACGCATTCCTTTCAGGAGGTGGCCTACCAAGCCATACAGCTTTTGATGTTCCAGCATACATTGCTGCTCCTATCCCTTTTTTCTCTATCACTTTTCGGTGGTTTCCAGTTGAAAGCAGAGGTAGCAAATCCCAAAGAAGTCTGATAGAAATATTTTAGCAGTCAAAAGTTTTGAGTGGTGCACTGTTGCTCACAAGGCCCTAAAAATGTAACCATCTGCCACCTTTAACAGTGACCTCTGGTGAGTATAACACCTGACCTGGCTTTCAGATAAAGCAATTCCTTCTGCACCTATTCTGTAGGGGCACTGCTGTTTCAACACATCACAATGTGCTAAAGAGGTCCTTTTGGCTCACTTTTAGCAGTACATTGGATGGAAAATCTAGTTCTCTACTGTCCCATTGTCTCTGCCTGCCTTTATGAGGGGGAGAGGGATATTCTAAATCCTTCCGAGTCAATTTTGTTATGAAAAGAGTACAAAACTTTTCCCTCTCACTAATCCAGTTGGGGGGATGGTGGAAAATGCCACTTTATTATGCAGGTAAGAACATAGTAGAACCACCATCTTCTATGTAAGATGCTTTCCCCCCCCCACCCATTTTTTTCTACCCTAGTGTGCTTTGTTTCATAGCCAAACAGCAGGAATTCTTTTCTCTTTGGAAAGGAGTTTTCCTCTATCTTTTTTAAAGCTTGCAGTCAAAATTTTTGCTATCTAGTTAGTTAGCTGATTAAACAGACCTCGGTTTGCTGGTTCTGTATGTGCCAAAACAAACTAAAATTGAACTAAATTTGATGTAGATTAATTTGTAAAGATTAATGGAAAACTTTGCACTATATAAAATGAGTAATAACATAGTGCCCTGTAGACAGATTGCTTCAGATGTCAAACGGAGAATGATCTATGCTTCTTTTTGTGCTTTTCATGTTTTGCAGTTCATTTTGGTAGAAGCATGCAAATATTGTACTTCATTCCCTTTTGGCTGCCAGGAAAGGAGACAAAATATAATTTGTGAGGAAGCATGTTGAAAGGCATCTGTCTTGTCTGTGAAGCAACATCCATAAAATCCTGAAAAGCAGATGGGTCTAATGAACAGAGCATAAGAAAACATGAATGTTAAATCTGGGACATATCCACATCAGCATGTTGTATTGCTTTTTCATTTCCATTGTTTCCCCATTTTATCCCAGTATTATTAACAGTGTGTCTCCCACAAATGCATATTTATTCGTCTTGGGATTGCAGGGATAACATATGTTTACTTATAAATAACAGAGAATTTGTGCAATTGTAGCTATGTACCTCTGCACACTCAAACTAATTACTTTTGACTTCTTCTGCATTATGGGGGTGGGACCATGAGATGCCCCCTTAGCCTTAAGTAACCAGTTTTGTTTGAGGTTGAAAATAGCTCTGCAGCCCTTCTCCCCAAAAATATTGTCAGTATTTTTGTGGTAAAGGCAGATTCCTGAAAACCAATCCTTAAAACATAACAAAGCTACAATTATGAAGGAAGAGGGCAGAGTAATGGCTAGGATAAGGGACATTGTTAGACATTCTGTATTCAATTTTATCCACTTGACTTTAATCATTTTCCAGTTTTTATCCACGTGCTCTCCTTTTTCGCTATTTTATCCAACCTTCCATGATGGTCATCAACATTCTGTTTATTTTTGTTATATTTCTGTTTATTTATATTTTGCATGCATTTGCATGTGTTATATAGTTTGTTATTTACGTTTTTCGCCAGCCGAAATAAATTTGCAAGCTAAAAACAAGGCTCTGCTTTGACATTCATCCATTTTTTACTTTCTTCCATGCTCTGGTTGCTAACCAGATGAATGTACAAGGTTTTGCTGTGTAGGCACATATACAATGTGTGCAATGTTTATGTGTGTGTGCATGGGCATGTATGTATTAAACCCCTTGCTCTTTCCACCAGTGCAGGCCTTGGTTAGGACTGGGCCATTGCTCTGCCAAGAAGCTAACTGGTTACCTTGGGCCAGGTAACCTTATTACTCCTCTTTCTTGTTGTGAACCTAAAAGGGGAAAAACCCTGGTAGCCTGCCTTGAAAAAAATAATAAAAAACTATACATATGTTGAATGAGACTAGCCTCACAGGTATTGAACATAATTGTAAATAAGGACTTGACCTGAATTCATTTGTCTTTTTGCCCCCTCTTTGTAGAAACTCCATATTGAATCTTCCACATGGATACATGAAAGATACTGAAGGACAAAGCAGATAATGATGTAGAGAAGTTGAAAATGAGTGAAGACCATTGGTGCTTTCGTCCCAACTGATATATGAGATGTGATAACCAGAAACGAAATCTAAAACCTTGGTTAAAAAGACCAGTCTTTGGTTGACATCAGCAGAAGTCTAAAGCGCATTAGAAAGAAATGACCAGCCTATTGCCAGAGGATACAGTGGAGTCCCAGGGCTCAGATGAGCTTGAATGTAAAATCTGTTACAACCGCTATAACCTGAGACAGAGAAAACCTAAAGTACTGGAGTGCTGCCACAGAGTATGTGCCAAATGCCTTTGCAAGATCATAGACTTTGGCGACTCTCCACAAGGAGTTATAGTTTGCCCATTCTGTAGGTTTGAGACATGCCTGCCTGATGATGAGGTCAATAGTCTTCCTGATGACAACAACATCCTCATAAATTTGGCTTATGGAGGAAAGGGCAAGAAGTGCCTACCGGATAATCCTACAGAACTCTTGCTGACTCCGAAAAGATTGGCCTCTCTTGTTAGCCCTTCTCATACTTCCTCCAACTGTCTGGTTATAACCATAATGGAAGTGCAGCGAGAGAGCCCTCCAGCCCTGAACTCAACACCTGTTGTGGAATTCTATAGACCCACAAGCTTTGACTCTGTTGCATCTGTGCCCCAAAACTGGACAGTGTGGAACTGTACATCCTTGCTCTTCCAGACTTCAATTCGAATCCTAGTTTGGTTGCTAGGTTTGCTATATTTTAGTTCCTTGCCTTTAGGGATCTACTTACTGGTATCAAAGAAAGTCACCCTTGGGGTAGTCTTTGTCAGCCTTGTTCCCTCAAGTCTTGTTATTCTCATGGTTTATGGCTTTTGCCAATGTATATGCCACGAGTTTCTGGATTGTATGTCTTCTTAGCAGCAGTTGCAATGAAATAAGCAATTAAATATGTGAAATTGCCATAGATGTAGCATAGTTAACCTAAATGTCTCTTTTCTATTCTTATTTATTACATTTATCCATCAAAGGAATGCTGACCACAATTTTGTGGCCCATTTATTATTTTTTTAAGAATAATTTAATGTTTTGTTTTCTAGTATTCTGTCTTATTCTACTTATAAATTTTTTTAAAAAAGATAAAGCAATAGAAGAGGATGAAGCAAGAACAATTGCCTAACTAGGTGCCTGATCTTACATTGCTGTAGCTTACTAATTTATATAGCAGTACAAAAAGCTTACTAATTCACACAGCAGTACAAAATGAGGTTAACCAGAACCATGTCAGATGCAATGCATATATACTCTTCTAAACTGTCTCTTATTTCTAATGCTGGGGAAAATTGCTCTGGGATATAATCACTGAGAAACTTTTGCTGCATAAGCTCCACTGAAATTGTGGAGGAACAGAGATCTAATAGTGCAATTGGACATAAGCTGGGGTTCCACATGTTTCCCGGTGGATTTTGCACCAAGAAATGCACAATCTTGTGCAATCTTTTAAAATGCACAAAGAAAAGAGGTGCTAGCATCACAGTGCGATTCTTTGGTAGGCCCATAAATGGGAAGAAATGACTGTGGGAACTGGGTGATCATTTTTAACATTCAAGCTAATTAAATAATAATACTTAGCATTTATATAGCATTGACTTTCTGGGTGTGCAGAGCTTGCTATAATCCTTAGAACATCCCTATAAAGCAAATAAGTATTACTATTCCCACTTTGCTGCTGGGAAGTTCAGGCTGAGTTGGTTTCTCAAGGCCAGCTGGTGAATTCATGGCAAAGGTGAGATTCAAACTGGGAGAACCTTGTCTCACAGCCCAGTCTCTTAGCCACGATGCCACTCAGGAATCAGCTATCCAGAGTGTGCTCCACAACACTGAAGGGATGTGTGTTTGCCTGCTCTTCTTCTCTTCAAATGTGTGTATATCTACTTCATTAAAGCATTACAGAACCTTTCCTGTGATAGAGAGATCAGCATGCAGAAACTGCTTCTGCATGAGGCAACTTCTGCTTGAGGAGCAGCTATTTTCATTGTACAAGTCAGGCTGTACCAAAAGGCGGCCTAATGGTATAGTTTCTTGTGCACATAGTTTGCACAAGGACTTGTGGATCCATGCACATTTTTTTTTCTTCCACTCCTGGCAGTTGAGTGGATTGCAGCCTTTGTATTGTAGAATGTCTAGCTAAGCTGAAAACAAAGAATAAGCATAAAAGAGTTGTTATAAAGTGCTTCAGAGGTTTTAAACCGTTTTTCTCCAGAAAATATATTGGGAGAGGACTTATGGACATATTTTTATGGGGCTATACAAACATTACTGATTATAGAACAAAGTTTATGGTTCAAATTTCACCCAGGGAAAAGGTGACTCAAAAGAGAATAATTCTGTATCACTAAAACAATTCAAGACTTTGGTTTTAATTCTGTAGTACAGGAGCAAACTTTTCACATCCCAGAAGAACAATTATTAAAATTGTGTGACAATACATAGGCAGCCCAATCCTAACAAGCACTGGTGCAGCGGGGCCCCAAGTCTTCTGCTGTTTCATCAGGAGCAGGCTGTATCTCTCCTCAAGATACTCTAATGCTCCAGTCTGCTCTTACCCTGAATAATGCCCCAGCCTTCCCAATGGGGCTACTCAGATCTCCGCCACCCATTTAGCTGTCAGAAGTCCAAGTAGCTCCATGTAAGTCTACCAGGCCTAGAAGAGATGCTACTGCAGAAGAGGCATTCACTGATCCTGCCCCCCTCCTGGGCCCAATCCGCCCCACCTTCTACTAGCACAGGGGCCGGTGAGCCAGCTGAAGACACAGTATGAAGACACAGTATGAACTGAGCTCAGAGTTAAACTGTATATTGACATTTGCTCCAATTTATTGACATTCTAAATAAATGAAATATTATTAATGTTTATAACTCTTTAAGGACTTTATAACAAGCATATAATGTTGGGAATCACATGCAATGTGTCATGAAGCAAGAAGACACTCGTGCATAAAAAAACATGTTGCATACTACCAGAAAATAATACAATATATGCCATTTTTTCCCCACAAAATCCCTTATAGTAGTATACATTTACTGAAATCATCATTTTTTACACAAACACACACACACACAGAGTCAGAGAGAGAGATTATTGGCATAACATAATCTGTACAAAAGCTATATACTTCGAGTTTCCATTTATTTCAGTGGAAGAATTTGGGAGATAGTATGAGCTTACCCTTCCATTGAAACCAGTGGATCTTAAAAGGGTTTCACTTTTATTTCAAGGGCTTTCCCCTGCATTTGTGATATTAAGCACCCAACATTCTGAAGAAATGTAAGTTTTGTTCAGTACTCATAACATGCATTTAAAATGTCATATTTTTAGTTTGATATATCACCATCACTTTCAAGTGCTTGTGATAAAATGTGTGTAGTCAGATGAACTGCCATGCCCAGTACCAGTAAACCACAAATTGTATCTAATTCATAACTCAAACGGTCAGATGTGAAAATGTCCACCCAAGAAAAAATGTTTTATAGTGTCTGTAATGTTTGTCGAATTTGTTTTTGTGTGCGCGCACATATATGTTACAAGGATTTATATATTTGTAGGGAATTTGCATTCAATTTGTCCAAGTTGTACTATGTCCTAATAAACATGTTCTTGATGAAGGATGTAGGTAATGTGTGACATTCCTGAAAATACCTGTGCTTTATACTTGTGTTCATAGCTGGTTTGTCTGTGTTTAACCTGTGCTGGATATGGCACCATATTTTATGTGTTTTTAAATGTGTCTGAAAACCAATTCATTTGTTATAGTTTCCACTCCAAAAGATAACACTAATAATACTTTCAGTACTTGAAGTGCACTATAGCAGTATTTCAGGGCCAGACTTAACAAAACGCCTATCGTGTGATTTGTGCCTTGGAGCTACTGCACAAGGCTCCTTTTCCAAATGGAGCATACGGGGCTTTAACCCTTTACACTTCCAGTATATGGGGTGAATGAGATGCCACAGCACAATAATAATAATAATAATAATTAATAATAATAATACAGGTATTTATATACCGCCTTTCTTGGTTGTCAGATTTCTCCTCAGACTTTATTCAAGGCGGTTTACATGGGCAGGCTGTTCTAAATCCCCGTAGGGATTTTTACAATCGAAGAAAGGTTCTGTCTTTCAAGAACCACAACATTTCAGATGGATCTGGTATCACATTCTGGCCTCCGGTTTCCTCCCACCCAAGCTGACAAGCAGCTCCTTCATCTCTCACATGGAGGGCAGCCAAGACGCTTCTTCGCTCATACCAAAGAGCAGGTGGAATAACTCAGCTCAGCTTGTCAGCTGCTTCAAGGTCTCGCCATTCACGGTGCCGGTGGCCTCAAACTGGCGACCTTCAGATGTTATCTTCAGGCAAATGGAGGCTCTACCCTCTAGACCAGACCTCCTGCCCAATCGTAGGCATGTCTACTCAGAAGTAAGTCCCTTGTGTTAAATGGCACTTACTCCCAGGAACATGTGTATAGGAGTTAGCCTTTCCCTATCCCATGATGAGCCTGATCCTAATTGAGACCTCTGTAGCTGCAACTTGTTCTGGGAGAAAAGTTCTCATTGGCATAGAGTGGTTTTTTTTGCTTGTCAGATAGCAACTGTATGGTGAGAATGTGAACCTGCGGACTTTACTAACAAAGCCAGAGATAGGAGAAAGAATCCTATAAGGACTTTAAATACGAATGAATGTTTGGGGGGGGGGGAGAACTCGGAATCCTTGATGCATTCTATAGTTTTAAACATGAAAGGTCCTAATCATGTCCAGCTTTCCACTGCATCCTGCAGTGGGGGGGAGCAGTCAGGGAGGCCTCCTCAAGATAAGGAAACATCTGTTGCCTTACCTTGGAGCTGCATTGGAACTGGAAAGTTGGATAGTATTGGGCCCTAAGTTGCCCATGACATCATGATGTTACCACAGCAACATTGTTACAATGCCAACATAACAACATACTCTATGAAAGTATTCCAGCCAGAGCTTGCCAGAACAAGTTTTAGGATAAGGGGAAAAAAATTCATGTTTTGCATTCCATAACTGCAACTTTCTGTAATGTATTACATGTGGAAAACTACAACTAGAAAGCAAACATCAGAGATGATGCTTTTATTTTACTTTCATCTCCTCAAGCAATTCCTCTTCCTGCATGACCAAAAGAGTGGATTTCTATCATTTCACTTGTGCACCCCTTCATCTAAGTTTACATACACAAGAAATCGGTGTGAGTTTTGGGTGCTGTGAGGGGCATTGGGCTTCCTTATAATATGGCACGCATACCTCCCTCCAAATGCAGCACTGATCTAGGCAAGCTTTCAGCGACAGCATTTTGAGAGTTACCTGGCATGCTTATCCTGTTAAACTTCTGTGCAGTGCCTTGTTATAGGCCAATTTTCTTTTTTCCATTTGAAACACTACTCTAGTAAGTAGCTCCATGAGTATCACAGGGGCCATCCAATTGGTACTTTTGCACAGCTGGCTGGGAAGGGGGAGAAGGAGGCAGCCTTGTCATTTTCACAAGAGCAAGCCAATCAGCACGCTACAGAGATGGCTTTTGCTGGAAACAGACACGGCTGCTCCTGAACTTGATTATCTAAGGAAGGTTGTACATCTGAAGGACCAAAGGCAGCTCCACAGTTGGACTCATCACTTAAATTATGTATATGCATACACACCATTTTTCCATATCCTCATTTCTGTACAACTGTGATTATACCATAACACTGCAGCCTAATCACAGAGTCTTTATATGCCTTTGTGGACCTTGAACCAAAGAGTCTGACAGCCAGATCCATACACCTTACGCTCTGCATCACTGTGTCCACTTGCAAGAAGAAGAAGAACCTGTGTTTGGACTCAAATCATTTCAGATGGCTGGAGAGTGCTTCACCAGCTACTAGCTCAGCAAAGGTCCTGTGAAGTAAGGGGCCAATGAAGTGTCACCTGAACTTATAAAGCCTCTGGCCCAGCTGCCTTCAGAGATTTCCTCTACTTACTTCGCAACTGCTGAATTTCCTGGTTTACCATTCCAATTATTGGCCAGCACATTGGTGTGCCAAGCTCATGTATCTGTCTTGCTTCATCTCCCAGCCCACCAGCCCTTCAGTCTGTTTATGATGAAATCCCATCTCAACAAACTGGTTCAAGTTTATTGGAGAGGTGGGTGGATGGAAATTCTATGCAAGGTCATTCCTTTATTTAAAAAAAATCAATAGCTGAGCAGGCAATTCTGTGACAGGGAGCTGCATGAGCTTGGGACAACAAGGGAAGATTTATTCCAAGTTATTGATGGGCAAAACTGAAATGCAATGAAATGTGACAAGAGTGTTGATCTGGACATAACCTAAAGTCAAACTAAATGACCATCTGGGTCTCTCCTTATTTTATGGTCCTGTAATCTAAAGACTGTACTATACAAAAGAGAATGCTGTCTAGGCAAGTACAGAAAATGGTGCTCATTTATCTAGAAGTTCCAAAAATAAAAGGGAAACACAGATGAGGGGTGGCCCATCCATAAAGGTGAGTGACATGGTCAGTTCCGATTGCAGCCAGATTGGCAGGGCTGCTTACCTCCACCCAACCAGTCACCTCCTCCCATTCCTTGGACTGAAAAAGGGAGATGGCATGAAAGAGGAAGTGTGGAAGAGAACAGAGTAGTACTTCCCAAACTCCTACATGGGAGTTGGGAGCAGTGTAAGTTGTTGGAGGGGAGGAGGAAGGTAGCAACATTATCCCCAGGATTGCGCTGCTGCTAGGGATATAGGTTTTCTACTTACTTCAGCCAGTGGTGCAGTCCTGGGAGGGCCCAGAAGTGCAGAGAGCCCTTTGCAGGGCTCCGCATGCCTGCAAAACTGAAAAAAAAACTGGCACTTACAGTTTCATCATGAAAACCGGAAGTGCCCTTTTTAAAAAACAGTTTTGCAGGCAAAACTGGAGGGCTCACCACACCCCCCAAGAACGCAGCACTGGCTGAACGTAAGTAGAAAACCCCCCTCCTGTCCCTGGCAGCAGCGTGATCCTGGGGAACATGTTGCTGCCTTCCCTCCTCACCGCTCCTTTAAGGAGCATTGGCCTCTGATTCCCAGGCTGGTGGGTCACAATCCACCAGTTTGGGAACCATTGGAATAGTGTGTTAAATTAGGCCCCCTCCAGTGCTCTACTAGTCCACCAATCTCCTCTCTTACACATGCCTACTTCACCCCCTTTTCCCAATCCAGGGGGTGGGAGGAGCAGAGGCTGGCACACCACCAGAAGAGGGCCGCATTTGACATATTGTCTCAGGTTCCAGAGATGGGACATCCCTGGGGGTGGCTACAGCTCAGTTAAGTATATGAATAACCAGCATATCCTGAATCAGAATGATGGTCCACCTAACCCAGCAATAACTGACAGAAGCTCTCAACAAACTGACCTGGCAGACTTTCCAGGCTTACCATGAAATATTTAAAGAAGAGCTTGTGCCTGAATGCTTTTGCCTAGTCTTGTGTTCAATACAATAACTCTGCTGTACAAGCTTTGGTTTTGCTCTGATACAGCAAAGATATATACTATGTCTCTGTGCTGCAGCTGCTTCACTGCTTATGACTGGAACTGTGGACTTTGGAGATAGTGGAGACATTTTCACTGATGCTTCCAGGAGACCTAGGGCTCAATCCTGATGGGCCTATAGCGGCCCAGTGCTGGCGTGCAGTGTAAGGCACTAATGTGACACCTACTGCTGGGCCAGCACCAGCACTGGCTCCGCACGAGCCTGTGCAGGGGCAAACACTGCTCAGAGCTCCAGGCGAGCGCTGGGCGGTAGAATGGTAAGTCGGGGTAGGGGGAAAGCAGGGGGAAGGTGGGGAAGGGAGAGGAGCATCCGATAAGGAAACCAGATTTCTTGACGTGCTAAATGACTGTGGCTTAGAGCAGCTAGTCACGGAGCCCACCAGAGGGCAGGTGACTCTGGATTTAATATTGTGCGGTACGCAGGACCTGGTTAGAGATGTAACTGTTACTGAGCCATTGGGGAACAGTGATCATGCTGCGATCCATTTTGACATGCACGTTGGGGGAAGAATACCAGGCAAATCTCTAACAAAAACCCTTGACTTCCGACGGGTGGACTTCCCTCAAATGAGGAGGCTGGATAGAAGGAGGTTGAAAGGGAGGGTAAAAAGAGTCCAATCTCTCCAGAGTGCATGGAGGCTGCTTAAAACAACAGTAATAGAGGCCCAGCAGAGGTGTATACCGCAAAGAAATAAGGGTTCCACTAAATCCAGGAGGGTGCCCGCATGGCTAACCAGCCAAGTTAGAGAGGCTGTGAAGGGCAAGGAAGCTTCCTTCCATAAATGGAAGTCTTGCCCTAATGAGTAAAATAAAAAGGACTTTGGCAAAAACTTTGGCAAAAGAAATGTAAGAAGGTGATACGGGAGGCCAAGCGAGACTATGAGGAACGCATGGCCAGCAACATTAAGGGGAATAATAAAAGCTTCTTCAAATATGTTAGAAGCAGGAAACCCGCCAGAGAAGCGGTTGGCCCTTTGGATGGTGAGGGAGGGAAAGCGGAGATAAAAGGAGACTTAGAGATGGCAGAGAAATGAGTTCTTTGCATCTGTCTTCACGGCAGAAGACCTCGGGCAGATACCGCTGCCCGAACGGCCCCTCCTAACCGAGGAGTTGTCAGATAGAGGTTAAAAGAGAAGATGTTTCAGACCTCATTGATAAATTAAAGATCAATAAGTCACCAAGCCCTGATGGCATCCACCCAAGAGTTATTAAGGAATTGAAGAATGAAGTTGCAGATTTCTTGACTAAGGTATGCAACTTGTCCCTCAAAACGGCCATGGTGCCAGAAGATTGGAGGATAGCAAATGTCACACCTATGTTTAAAAAGGGAAAGAGGGGGGACCCGGGAAACTATAGGCCGGTCAGCCTAACATCCATACCGGGTAAGATGGTGGAATGCTTCATCAAAGATAGGATCTCAAAACGCATAGACGAACAGGCCTTGCTGAGGGAGAATCAGCATGGCTTCTGTAAGGGTAAGTCTTGCCTCACAAACCTTATAGAATTCTTTGAAAAGGTCAACAGGCATGTGGATGTGGGAGAACCCGTGGACATTATATATCTGGTCTTTCAGAAGGCGTTTGACACGGTCCCTCACCAAAGGCTACTGAAAAAACTCCACAGTCAGGGAATTGGAGGACAGGTCCTCTCATGGATTGAGAACTGGTTGGAGGCCAGGAAGCAAGAGTGGGTGTCAATGGGCAATTTTCACAATGGAGAGAGGTGAAAAGCGGTGTGCCCCAAGGATCTGTCCTGGGACTGGTGCTTTTCAACCTCTTCATAAATGACCTGGAGACAGGGTTGAGCAGTGAGGTGGCTAAGTTTGCAGACGACACCAAACTTTTCCGAGTGGTAAAGACCAGAAGTGATTGTGAGGAGCTCCAGAAGGATCTCTCCAGACTGGCAGAATGGGCAGCAAAATGGCAGATGCGCTTCAATGTCAGTAAGTGTAAAGTCATGCACATTGGGGCAAAAAATCAAAACTTTAGATATAGGCTGATGGGTTCTGAGCTGTCTGTACAGATCAGGAGAGAGATCTTGGGGTGGTGGTGGACAGGTCGATGAATGTGTCGACCCAATGTGCGGCAGCAGTGAAGAAGGCCAATGCTATGCTTGGGATCATTAGGAAGGGTATTGAGAACAAAACAGCTAATATTATAATGCCGTTGTACAAATCTATGGTAAGGCCACACCTGGAGTATTGTGTCCAGTTCTGGTCGCCACATCTCAAAAAAGACATAGTGGAAATGGAAAAGGTGCAAAAGAGGGTGACTAAGATGATTACGGGGCTGGGGCACTTTTCTTATGAGGAAAGGCTACGGCGTTTGGGCCTCTTCAGCCTAGAAAAGAGACGCCTGAGGGGGGACATGATTGAGACATACAAAATTATGCAGGGGATGGATAGAGTGGATAGGGAGATGCTCTTTACAGTCTCACATAATACCAGAACCAGGGGACATCCACTAAAATTGAGTGTTGGGCGGGTTAGGACAGACAAAAGGAAATATGTCTTTACTCAGCGTGTGGTCGGTCTGTGGAACTCCTTGCCACAGGATGTGGTGCTGGCATCTAGCCTAGACGCCTTTAAAAGGGGATTGGACAAGTTTCTGGAGGAAAAATCCATTATGGGGTACAAGCCATGATGTGTATGTGCAACCTCCTGATGTTAGAAATGGGCTATGTCAGAAGGCCAGATGCAAGGGAGGGCACCAGGATGCAGGTCTCCTGTTATCAGTTGTGCTCCCTGGGGCATTTGGTGGGCCGCTGTGGGATACAGGAAGCTGGACTAGATGGGCCTATGGCCTGAACCAGTGGGGCTGTTCTTATGTTATGTTCTTATGTTCTTAGCAAGGCAGGAGGGGGAGGAGATGGCAGCAGTCCCTGCCGCCATATCTTAACCCCCCTCTGTATTGGAATCACAAAAGATCTGGCAAGGAGGTAGGATGTGGTGTCAGCAGTGGCCCCTTTAAGGGTTGCCTGGACATTCAGCAGAGAGTGTGCAGCACAGCTGCAGCCACTTGAAGGCAATAGGGCCCTCAGGCATAAAAGCACCTGATGAAGGGAGAGCTTGGTGTGGGTTGTAGAAGGAGAAAAACTTAAGGACGGACGGACGGACGGACGGACGGACGGACGGACGGACGGACGGACCTACCTACCTACCTACCTACCTACCGCTGGGTGAATGGACTTTGGAGACACTGGTGTGTGGCTGCCATGCCCAAGACGTGCTGAGGACTAAGGAGCTGCTGGCAGGGTAGGAAGGAGGACCTCTGCAGGTTGAACAGGCGAGCTACCCTGGTGGTGGAGTCCAGCAGTGCTGTAGGCTTTAAAAAAAAAGGGGGGGCCCATTGTTGGGGAAAGAAGGGGAGCTAATTAGCTGAAAGTGGGTATAATTCTCTAAGTGAAGTCTGGACTGGGAATCTGGTAGAACACCCTCCTGCCCTGGGAGACCCAACATGGGTCTTTTTGAATCTGCTGCTACTCAATAGCGGATGTAGATCTGAGGAGACACATCAGGGCTGCTCCCTTATCCTTCACAGCCCCATAGGATGTAGCAGTTGCCATTTTGGCACCCCTGAAGCCCTGGGTGTTAGGAAGTACAGGATTGGGCTGCTATGCACGGGAGGGCACCAGGCCACAGGTTGCGTCTGTTGTTTTGTGAGCTCCCTCAGGCATTTGGTGGGCCACTGTGCGATACAGGAAGCTGGACTAGATGGGCCCTTGGCCTGATCCAGCAGGGCTGTTTTTATGTTCTTAATCTTTACATGTTCAGAGAATGTGCCATAGAAACATCAAAACACTGCAAATATGTAAACTACCAAACATCTTCATTGGTCTTCTCTGGGGAAGAGAAAGCACGGGAAGAAAAAGGAGTGCTGCCTCAAGAACAGGAACTAAAAGTCCTGGAACATAAGTTGTTTCATCTTCTTCATTCTGCTGGGCTCTGAGTCAGTAAAAAGCTGATTTTTCTGTTGCTCTTAGACCTATTACAATATTGAGACTTGTGTTTTAGCAGGCAAAGGGTATAAACATTCAATTATTTTGTAGAAATGGCTCTGGGACAGATGGGTAACAAGTGTATATTGTACACCCACTTTATATGTAGATTGCCTCCCAATTCAGAATTTCAGCTTGTTGGAAAGGAAAGTGGCTTTTTCGAGACATAAACAAATTCATCTCTTGTCTGAAGTAACTTATTTTGAAAGCAGATTTATAAAGGAGCAATAGTCCTGTGCTTCTGTTTTTCATTGTACAATGTCATTCAAAACTAGAGGCTGATCGTGGGAAAGAAAAGGGTATTAATTTATTAAAACTGCTTTATTACTTTGCTTGTGTGTCATGTATTTACTGCATTTATACTGATATAATCTGTATCAAATTGAATGGGCAATGGAGGGAAATAGTTGTAGAGAACTTCTTAGATCGAATTCTCATCCATTTTCTCAGCTAGTATAGTTGGCTTCTTCTGTTGTAAAACTGAGTCCTTGTGCCTAGTCTTATGTTAAATAAAATAACGCTACCATTAGACTTTTCTCACTTCAATGGAGAGATTTATGGCACAATTTAATAAAACTGCTTTGCTGATATTCAGTGACCAATATATACTGTTCTTTTATGCTCGATGAGACATACAGTCTAAGCTATATTAGTCTTTCTGTAAAATGAAATAATTACATGAGTGAGTTTTTATGTTGCAGATTTATACAATTTTGCTCCAGAAACTGTATAGTAGTTCAATATTTTATTGTAAAATGATGCTTTTTATATTAATGTATACATGTCTATCTTTCAGAGCAAATGTGGCCTTTTTTGGAACAATGGATTGCTAGAGTAACATAATGGGTTGGAGATGGTGCTGTAGAACAGAACTTCCCTCATTTGAATCTCATCTCTGCCCTGAGCTAAATAGGTGTCCAATCCTATTGGTCAAAGAGGCTACCGCTTTGCAGTTCAGCAGCACCAAAACGGCCACCTCTGTATCCTGTGGAACAAAGGAGGCAGCCTGAGGTCTCCTTAGGGTAAGCAAACATCAGTTCCCTTACCCCATGTTGGGTTCAGGCAGTCTGACACAAGGCTGGTACAGATTCAATTAGTCCATGTAGGACTTTCAGGTGCAGGGGAATAGGATGCTGCAGCAGCCTGAACCGCCCCCAGGCATCAGCTTCCTCACAAGGAAGCTGCTTGAATCAGCATATAAGATGGCTATGCTCACCCCCCCCCCCAAACTAGAGCCAATCAGGCAGGGCAGATGCCATTTTTTGATTCAGCACCCCAAACATACCCAAGTGTAGATCTGACTTTTAAGACAGCAAAATGTATGTAGGCTTATGTACTCCAAGATTTGACCAAAACTTGGGTGACTGTGGCCAGATAGCTTTCTCAAGAAGGAGCTCCAACTGGCACACAAGCCAAAGATGGGCAAAAATGCTCCTTAGCTAGAGGCTGCCACCTGCCTCTCCAGGAGTAGGGTCAGATTCAGGAGCAACCCCTCCTCCCTCCAAGCTGTACACCTGCTCTTTCAGAATGCCTCCCCATCAAGAACAGGCTGAATTCTCATTCCTGAATTGGTTCTCCTAGTGATCATCAGCACCATCATCCTATCTTTCAACTTGACAGCCTGCATCCAACCCATCACTGCCTCCAAGCAATTTTTTGGAGTGTCCACTGGCTCCTTGAGATTAGGTGACATAATGAGATAGGTCTGGGTACCACTTCAGTCCAAATCCCTTGACAACCCCAAGGGATCAAGCCCTTGACAACTCCAGTGGTTCCAAGTAGATGTTAAACACTATAGGGAACAAGATGGAACATTGTAGGACCCAAAGGCTACAGGCTATGCGGCCGAGCAACAGTCGCCTAGCAACACTTTTTTTTGCAGAAAAAGGAACATAGACTGAGGCAAAAGAAATGTAAGAAGGTGATACAGGAGGCCAAGAGAGACTATGAGGAACACATGGCCAGCGACATTAAGGGGTATAATAAAAGCTTCTTCAAATATGTTAGAAGCAGGAAATCCACCAGAGAAGCAGTTGGCCCTCTGGATGGTGAGGGAGGGAAAGGTGAGATAAAAGGAGACTTGGAGATGGCAGAGAAATTGAATGAGTTCTTTGCATCTGTCTTCACAGCAGAAGACCTTGGGCAGATACCGCTGCCTGAACAGCCCCTCCTGACCAAGGAATTAAGTCAGAGGTTAAAAGAGAAGATGTTTCAGACCTCATTGATAAAGATTAATAAGTCACTGGGCCCTGATGGTATCCACCCAAGAGTTATTAAGGAATTGAAGAATGAAGTTGCTGATCTCTTGACTAAAATATGCAACTTGTCCCTCAAAACTGTCACAGTGCCAGAGGATTGGAGGATAGCAAATGTCACACAGCTCTTTAAAAAGGGAAGGAGAGGGGACCCAGGAAACTATAGACCAGTCAGCCTAACATCTATTCCAGGTAAGATGGTGGAATGTCTCATCAAAGATAGAATCTCAAAACACACAGATGAATGAGCCTTGCTGAGGGAGAATCAGCATGGCTTCTGTAAGGGTAAGTCTTGCCTCACAAACCTTTTAGAATTCTTTGAAAGGGTCAACAGGCATGTGGATGTGGGAGAACCCGTGGACATTATATATCTGGACTTTCAGAAGGTGTTCAACACGGTCCCTCACCAAAGGCTGCTGAGAACTCTACAGTCAGGGAATTAGAGGACAGGTCCTCTCCTGGATTGTGACCTGGTTGAAGACCAGGAAACAGAGAGTGGGTGTCAATGGGCAATTTTCACAATGGAGAGAAGTGAAAAGTGATGTGCCCCAAGGCTCTGTCCTGGGACCGGTGCTTTTCAACGTGTTCATAAATGACCTGGAGACAGGGTTGAGCAGCAAGGTGGCTAAGTTTGCAGATAACACCAAGCTTTTCCAGGTGGTGAAGACAGGAAGCTATTATGAGAAGTTCCAGAAGGTTCTCTCCAAACTGGCAGAATGAGCAGCAAAATGGCAGCTGTATTTCAATGTAAGTAAGTGTCATGGGGGCAAAAAATCAAAACTTCACATATAGTCTAATGCAGTGGTATTCAAACTGGGGCATTGCAATGCCCCAGCCTGTGGGTCCTGGCCTCTGCCCCATTAAAGGGCACGGGGGCAACCAGGAGACAGGGGGAAGGCAGCGGCGTGAACCACAGGATCATTCCGCTCAGGGGAGCTGCAGGTGCTTGGGTGCACTTACCCAAGCTTCCTGCAGCCTCCGGGGGGTTCGGGGAGCCCTGTGCAACCTTCGGCAGGGCTCCCCAGGTCAGGAAAAGGGAAAGCGGAGCGATTGTGCCCCGCTCCACAAAACCGGAAGCGGAGTACAATCGCTCCACTTTCCCTTCTGACAGGGCTGCGGGGACATCCACTATAATTGAGTGTTAGAGTTAGGGCAGACAAAAGAAAATATTTCTTTACACAGCGGGTGATTGGTCTGTGGAACTCCATGCCATAGGATGTGGTGACGGCATCTGGCCTAGATGCCATTAAAAGGGGATTGGACAAGTTTCTGGAGGAAAAATCCATTACAGGTTACAAGCCATAATGGTTATGTGCAACCTCTTGATTTTAGAAATGGGCTACGTCAGAAGGCCAGATGCAAGGGAGGGCACCAGGATGCAGGTCTCTTGTTGTCCTGTGTGCTCCCCTGAGGCATTTGGTGGGCCACTGTGAGATACAGGAAGCTGGACTAGATGGGCCTATGGCCTGATCCAGTGGGGCTCTTTGTGTGTTCTTACGTTCTTTCCCCTCCAGGTAGACCCAGAACCAGCATAATACTCATTCCCAACCCCAAGAGGCAGTCCAGAAGGATACTGTAAACTAAAGAATGATACTGAAGGCTGCTGAGAAGTCCACTGAATGAACAGGTATTAATTCCCCTCCCTAGTTTCTCCACACTATACCTGCTGAGTTGCAAGCCACTCTGGATGCCATGTCACTTTTGCAGGTGACAGCATGAAGACCACTCTGAGTGTGAAGCAGGCCCTAGACTCATACGTCACAAATATCATAAAACCATCCTAGAGCAGTCCGGAGGCTGACAAGCATGTGGAGCCCTCTTTAGTCCAAAACAAAGGATTGCTGGAAGGTTAGAATAATATGTTTCCCATTTTTTTTAATGCATCTACAACATGCTGGTAGGCAACTGAGCCATGCAGACAGCATATCATTAGCCTGTGGATCATCAGCCCGACAGCCCCTGCTTTTCAGTAACAGAGTACTTTACCTGACTCCTATTTCCTGCCACGGTAGAGATGCAGAAGCCAATAGTACAGCCTAGTTGTTGCAGAAGAAATTGAGCTCTCAGCAAGGGAAACCAGCAGCAGTTCCAGCTGTGATATCTATAAATGATTCCTCCCCCCCCCCCAAACCTGGCTGATTGACATTTAATCAAACTGAAAAGGAGGGAGGAATTGCCCTTACCCCCTACCTTGGCATACTTGAGGCTTGATTGTACAAAATTGGTGAAATCACTGGGAATGGCAGGTGGTCAATTCCACAGAAAATCAGAATCTGCTCAAGCAGAGGAATCTTTCTAAATGCTCCAGAAAGCATTTAGAGCAGAAATTTAGACTTCTCCCCAAAGTTAAGCTTTGGCCAAGGCCGCATACAGAACCAGTGGAAGCTATTGTCTGTGATAGCCCAATAGTGCCATTCTCCAGGGCCTAGGAGAGGGGGGTAAAGGGGGTAATTTGCACCTGGGCCCAGGGTCAGAAAGGGGGCCCAGGAGCCAAAGGAGGGGGTCCAGAAATTTCCTGGTATCTTATATTTTCCTATCTATTCAGACTTGTTGCCAGCACAGCATGCTGGGGACATGGCCACAAGCGTGCGGCTGCAGTTACTGGCAAACCATATACGCTGGGCTGAGGAATGCATCCATGACACGCCCTCACCACAGTGTTAAATCTGGGAGGAAATTGGTCTGCTACAGTAGCTCTTTGGCTTGTGGATCCACTGATCAAGAAGGTGTGTATAGGAGCTCAGGGACACAGCTGCCAGGCTACAGCTGCTGCAGACACATGTTTTGGCACATACAGGACACTTTCCATTCTTGTTGAGCCTAAATATGATGACGCTAATTTTCTACATCATTTTCTATACTTAAAAGATTTTAAAGAGACTTAAGAGTGTGTTCGGTTTTCCATATTACTGTATCTAGCTGCTGATGCCATATGGGCAGGTAGACCTGGGCTCCAAAGACTTTTCCAGCTATCCCCACCCTTCCCCATATGGCTGGATAGACCTGGGCTCCAAAGACTTTTCCAGCTGACTTTTCCACCCTGTTTTGCCTCTTCCTGCCCCTATTCTGTGTGCCCATCACCACCCTCCCCTGCTGTTTCACTCCTCCCCTTTTGCAAAGGGGCCCCAAAGAAACTTTGTACCCCGTCTCAGAGGCCCTGCCATTTTCTATTCTGCTGGTGCCAATGCTCCCTGAACCTGTGCACCCCTTACCTGGCTCCTTTCTCTGTACAAACTCTTAAATCAAAGCAAGAAAGGCTGAGCATGCTGGGATGGCATCCAGTGTGGTCTGCTTTTCGTTTAAAGAGCACACCTGGAGGGAGCAGTTGTTCTCCTTCCTCCACCAGGCACATTAAACAATGGGAAATGCAGGGCATACTGGGAGTGACCCCCACACACACTCACACCTTTCCTGTTTTGATTCCAGAACCATGAAAGAAGGAGTCATGTAAGTGGACAGGGTCAATGCGTTTTGATCTGTGGAGTGCAGTGATTTATCCTCCTGCCTTCCTCTCACATTGCTCCTTCTACTGGACTTTCTTGAAGAAAGGTGATATCGATGAAGATGTTGATGAGCCTCACTATCACCCAGCCCCATATACCAAGTTAAGATTATAAATTCATAGAGTGTATGGTGAAGAGGCTTCCCTGGAACCTAACCCCATTTTAGGCTCAATGATTCAGTATCCACTAATTTGGTATCAACTAGGTTTTTCTGGAACCTAACCCTGGTGGATAATGAAAACTGTGTGTAGTTCCAGATTCAGGTTCCTTTACCTATTTTTTCAAGAATCTTGAGAAGCAGACTAGGCAAGATCTTTGCCTAAGGCCTTGGAAAATGTTTGTCTGCAAGAGTAGATAACACTGGATTAAATTAATGGACCTATGTCCTGACTCTATATTATCGCCCATAGGTCAACAGCATATTCATCTAAACAAAGATGTGAGAGCAAAAAAAAAACTTCTGGAAGCGGAGCAGCTTCAGTGTAGCATTCAGAGACTGGCCTATTAATATCCATAGGATCACAGCATATGTTCTGGCACACAATGCTCAACATCTACACTCATTTTAGTATCTTCATATTACATTAAGCCTTTTCTATCATGGCAAACCAACAGACTAATTGAACAAAATGTTCAACTGCTGGAAACTAGAAGAAATCAGTGGCTTGGAGCCAGAAGATAGGCCAAACCAAACTGAACACTGTCTTTTATATCCTCTGTGCTGTGCATGCATTAAACAACCATGTGAAGAATCAGTGTTTACACTCTCAATGGTCCATAATAATGAAGGCTAAACTGGGAAGCCTGTTTCATCCTCCATCAGTACGATTGAAAAATCAAAATGTTATTGTATGAAACCTGCATCGATGACTGTTGGGAAGCAGAAAGGCTGAAGCCTGCATGGCTTGTCTGTTGGATTATGAGCACAATCCTGAGCGCTCGTTGGACCAGCCTGGGAATGTCACAAATGTGCCAAAATGCACATGTCTGCCTCCTTAGGAGTTGTGCAGGCCAGTGCAAGGGCATGTGCCAGCCTCTCCAAGCCATATCCCTGTTGGGCAGGGATGAGTTCGCACCAGCCTGGGGAGGCCAGCACAGGAGATTGGGGAGGGTGTAATGAGGGCATTTTGGGATAACAGCCTCACATCCATCCCAGAGTATGCTCTGCATTCTGTATACATTGAAGTTCCAAATGGCTTGCTGCAGATTTTCAACTGTTGCTTTGTTCATGCCTTATATTGGTCAGGTAATTTTTAGGAGCCTTGGGGATTGTGCTGAGTGTAATAAGAGTGGTTGTTGCTTTCTTCGCCCACAAGTGCTGTACTTCAATTTCCAGGTCTTTCTATTTTGTGATCTTTTCCAATGGTTTCTCCTCGAGTTGATTGTCTCTTGGAATGGCCACATCAATAAGCAACACTTGTTTCTTCTCAACCAGTTATACCTGGCGTGTTGTGTTCCAAGTTTTATCTATCTGGATTTTGAGGTCCTACAAGATTTTGACCTGCTCATTTTCTACCACCTTTATTATGTGTTCCCATCATTTCTTTAGTGATTTTATTTCATATTTCTTGCACAAATTTCAGTAGGGCACAGCAGCGAGTTTATTGTGGCATTTTTTAAAATCATTCTGTGCAATTTTGCTGCATCCTCTTACAATGTGATCAATTGTTTCATCTTTTTGTTTACGGAGCCTACATTTGGCATCATTCAAGGTCTGCATTTACCTACAAGTATCTCCAAGTAGCTAAGCAGATGTAAACAAGAATAAGATGGGAGTATAAATGTTTAACACCCATCCATGTGAATTACAATTTTTAAAAAATCAAGATTTTTTATATTAAAACTTCTACGATAATAATATAGTTCAGATTTGAGCTATGGGGTCTTGATTGTTTTCAATCATGGATGGTTAATTACCACTAAGCATAATCTGATTTTCTTAAATAGAACATTTAATATTTCTAAACTCTTCTGGTATTGCATAAGCTTTTCATAAATGCTGTCTGCTGTTGACATCAATTTCAGCAAATATATTTAGCACAATACACTAATGTGCTGGCGGTAAGCTGTTTAATGAGTCTTAAGGGAGCTCTCTACGATTTGTTTTAAACAGCAGCCGCAAAGAAGAGAACAGAATATTAGCTTCCAAAAGATGAGAGCTTATAACATGTGCCTAATGTCTATTCCTCACCACTTTAGCAGAGCAATGCACCACTCACAACTGCATATGCAGACAACTGACAATAAGGAAAGCTACAATAAAAAAAACTAATCCAACCCATTGGTGCAGGGGGAAGGGGCTTGGGTGAGCCCTGCCTATGATGATGTATACCTTCTCCTGTACTGTGTGTACCTCGATTCTTCTGGTTCAGTTATCTGGAGCCATGTGCTCTATAGCCTCTCTTCTGCTATGCACCTGGATCCAGGTGTGTAGCATGCTATGATCTGGAATATTTATAACAATACTGTTCATTGATCCATCTGGCAATCACCACTGCTCTGGTTATGCAACATAGGGCACAATCCTAACCAGGTCTACTCAGAAGTAAGTCCTATTTTGTTCACTGGGGCTTAATCTCAGGAAAGTGTGGTTAGGATTGCAGCCATAGTCATAGATAAAGCATATGAAATGGGGCAAATGGTATTGTCAGGGTCAGCCCTTCCATGAGGCCACCTCATGAAGTAGATTGGGGGGAGAGGTCCACCTCCTTCCACTTGCCTCCACTGCTCCTTCTCCTTCTCCCAATCTCTGAGTTGGAAATAGAAGCAGGAGGATGGATGGGGACAGGAAGTGTGGAAGGGAGTGGTGGTCTAGAAGAGCACTGGAGATGCTCTAGCGCAGGGGTGCTCAATAGGTGGATCGCGATCTACCGGTAGATCGCGAGGCAAAATGAGTAGATCACGGAGCCCTGTCTCTCCAAACTGTTAATATGTCAGTTTCGTCTAGTGACTGGACGAAACTGACATATTTAGCTGACACTAAACTGACACTGAAACTGACACTTTAGCTGCTCTTCAGGCATGCAGCAACAAAACTGACGAAACTGACTAGACTCCAGCAGGGGCTCCATACATTAAAGGGGGTGTCTGTCAGACGCTTCCTTCCCCCCCCCCCGGTAGATCTCCGGGCCTTGCTGGGTTTCAAAGTAGCTCTTAAGCCAAAAAAGTGTGAGCACCCCTGCTCTAGCATATAACACTGCTCTCTTCCACACTTCCTCTTCCCCTACCTCCCTCTTTCTTTTCCATCCCAGGGAGTGGAAAGAGCAGACACTGGCAGTTAAGAAGGGGCAGGACTTGGCATGCCTCCTTGGGTGCCAGATTGTGTTGAGCCAGCCCTGAGTATCATGCTTGCAAGCCCTGCCCCCTGGACTCTGCACTATCTCCCAAAGCTTCAAACAGAGCCTATGTGTGTTTACAAGTGGTAAAAGCAGGGTTCCCAATTGAACAGAGTTTCAATCAGGTGTGTGTGAATTGACCATACTATTGCATTATCTTGTTCCAGCAGCCATGACTTGTGTTGCTGGTTTTTATATCTGTAGAGAACAAGAATTCAAGATCACCACACTGATGTTTTCTGCTTTGCATAACCAAGTTGTTATGTTGAAATGAACAGAAAAGTGCACTCCTGTAACTGAAGGCAGAGCAGTCCCTTTTGTACAAGCAATTTTTCTTTGTCCCTTTTGTACAAGTAATTTTCTGGAACATTTCCAAATGAACAGCAACAATAGCCCTAAAAACAGACCACTTGTGCATACTGAAGATATGCTTATGTGCTGAAATAAATTGTAATTTGCAAGGCATTCAGGTATCTAGAAGCAAGAGCTATAAGACCACTGTGGCTACTAACTTTGTCAAATTTCAACTCAGTTATGGCTATATATCGCCATGCAATTGAGTGCTGCCGATAACAGTCTTGACAGTGGAAGCAGTTCCAGCTGTGAACCTTTTAACAGCTTTTCCTCCTCCTAGGATTCTCTGTTGCTAGAAATTATATTACAAGTCACGTAGTAATAATAAGCAATTTTCCAGGAAATAGTGTTTTACTCCCCCTACCTTGGCATATCTTCCCCATCAAAAATGCAGCTTCTTTCCTACTTGTTTGCCTATTTGAGAAGGAAAGCTCTGCTAGCAGACCAATAAACACAAAAACAGACCAATAAACACAATAAGGACAATTTTTGCTTGAAAGTCTTTCAGGCTCATTAATATGGGGGCATCTCCACCTAGTGGTTTCTCTACCCTCCTTTTAAACGTAAATTATTAAATATGCTCACCAGCTAAACTGGGGTCTTTTCCCTATTTATGTTATGCCTAGTTGAGGTCACCATGAACCTTTAGCTGTTATTACTATTATGTTGGTTATTTCCTGAAAATTATACCATTCTGTCTTTTAAGTAGGACTGCAAGGCTGAATCAGGGGATTGATCCTGTGAAGTTTTTTTTTTAATTAATCAATCATTGGAGGCCTATTTTAATTGGTGAAGCTCAGTTGAGCATTAAAAGCACATATACTTATTTTTGAGGTTATCTTAATGTTAAAGTGTGGCTGTAATAGGGAAAAAAACCTAAACTATTAAACATGTTCTTTGCTTCTAACACTGTGTTCAGACAAGTCCTGAAGAGCCTCAGGCTCATGTGCTCCCTCCTAAATTCCCCCTAATCCAGTGGCAAGCCGGTGATGGGCAGGGGGGCAAGAGCCCCAGGCGCCACACCTGCAGGCCCAATTGGGGCAGCACCGCCAGATCTGCCGCGGCACAGCCTCCGCCCACCACTATGCCACGGCCACCTCTTCCCACCCTCTGGAAGTGTTCTGGGAGCAGGTGAAGCCCCATGCCGTGGCTCCTCAGCACTCCAAAAGCCTTCTGAGACCTTAACAGTACATCCGGTTTCCTGACGGAAACATTCATGTACTGTTAAAGGCGCTCCAGATGTCTCAGAAAGAGTGATGAAGAAAGTCGTGCGAAACTCCACAGCAAAGTAAGTATCCCCCAGGGGGTGGGTGGCGTGTTGCAGACCTGGCCCTAGGGCAGTACAGTGGCCAGGTCCACAACTGTCCTCATCCTCCCCTTAAGTGGCACAGTTAATAACATTTGGCTCTTGTTTGTGGCATACCCCAGCTTTCTGCTTCAATCAAATGAGTAAATCATGATTTGTGCTTGCTTGCAGACCAAGATCACAAACAATGATAAAACCCTGGTTGCAATGCTGGGTTTCAGGCAAGTACGAACCATAGTTTGCCTGTTACATATAGATAAAATGGCAAACTATAGTTTGCCACGAACAAGGATAGGAAATTGAGTAATTTCATCATGATGTATGAGAAGAGAGGAGAACAGAGTGTGCAAGCCTAATTCAGACAAAGTGCGTTGGGGACAAACTTTGTTTTGCATGTTAGATTTTTGGAGTTAAAATGAATGCATATTTCTCATTACTCTTCCAATATATATATATTGATGGATGTGGGATCCTGCCTTGTGGAGGACCTTCTGAATTGCAAGAGGCAGCAGTGGGGCATTAGAGGTTCTGTCACCCGGAGCCTGAGGCCCCAGGGCTCCCAGCAAGTCCTAGCTTGTCCTAGCTCATATTTTATTTATTTATTTAATTTTTCACATTTTTATACCGCCCTTTCTCCAAAGAGCTCAGGGCAGTGTACACAGCTGCTTCCCTCCTTTTGTCCTCACAACAACCCCTGTGAGGCAGATGAGGCTGAGAGAAAGTGACTGGCCCAAGGTCACCCAGGAAGCTTTGTGGCTGACGGGGATTTGAATGTGGATCTTCCAGGCCTAAGGGGCAGGAGGTCTGGTCTAGAGGGTAGAGCCTCTGTCTGCCTGAAGATAACATCTGCAAGGTCGCCAGTTCAAGTCCACCGGCACCGTGCGACCTTGAAGCAGCTGACAAGCTGAAGCCCAGCTATTCCATCTGCTCTGAGCGTGGGAGGATGGAGGCCAGAATGTGAAGCCAGATCCGAAAGAAACACCTGAATGTTGTGGTTCTTGAAAGACAGAACCTTCTTTCATATTGTAAAAATCCCTATTTAATAAGGGATTTAGATAAAGCCTGCCTGTGTAAACCGCCTTGAATAAAGTCTTGAATAAAGACCAAGAAAGGCGGTATATAAATACCTGCTGTTTTTGTTGTTGTTGTTGTTGATGATGATGATAATATTTTTATTTTTATTATTATTATTATTAAGTCCACCTCCCAAACCACTACACCACCCTAGCTCATAGGCAGGCTGCTCCCTCCAGCTGCCTGACCCAGACTGCCTTCATCCTTGGCCCAGCTGGGCTTTATGCTCATGACAGCCCCTCCAGTCCCCGTCCCTTCCTCCATGGGAGGGCTAAAAGGCTGATTGTCCTCTCCAGGCCCTGCCACTTCCTGGTTGGGATGGCTAAAAGGCTGGGCCCTGATACGCATGCCTTTCCTGGTCAGTACGCCTCCTGCAGCTGGCCTCGGGGCCTGTCTCCTCCTTGCCTGGAGGCCCCCTGGAGGCCCTGCAAGCTTGTTCTCCCCCCCCCCCCAGGTAAGTCAGGGAGACCCTGACAATGGATGCTAATGTAAAATATCCTGAGTATGTGATCACTGCCTCAATCTGCCCCCACCCCCACCATGACTGCACCAACAACGGGTCTGTGCGGTGCCACTGCTAGCATGCCTTCGCACCAACTGCACTTCACAAATAGTCAGAGACGCAGCTGTGATGGCAGACCACATAATACCTTGGCAGACCTTGAGATCTGCCAGCGGACTGTGTGGGAGCTTGGGGCACTAATAACTCAGAAAGCTACCTATGTTGAGATTATGTAGATTATGAGATTATGCTCATATGTACATTTATTTCATCCAATAATTAATTAATTAATTTTTACTGCAAAAAATTAATCAACTGAAAATTATTTGATTGAGGGAATAGCCCTTATTTTAACTGATTTCTTTACATTGTTCTCACAGTTCCTTTGTAGAATCCTATCTATAGTATCTTATGTAGTGTGAGCCTTGAAATGTTATTGTTCTAGCCCTTCTGAAATAGAAAGTCTAAACAATGAAATAACTCAAATATGCTTTAAGAAGGCAATAACCATGTAAATATGAGATGTAATCCATCATATCCTCTTACATAGTCTCTAGGGATCAATGGATTTAACAGCAAAATTGGCACAATAGGACTCTGAGTATTTGGGGCCTGTTGCTTGTGTTTGTGTGTGAGCATCTCAAACAGAAGTAGAAAGAAACTAAAGGCTTACCACAAATGTATCTGAAGATTGGGCTATGCTAAAACCTTTTAGTCTGCTGCATGTTGTTTTGAATGCTAATGTAGCGTAGGAAACAGATAAGAAGTATGTCAATGGAGAGATATTTTGGCCCACAGTATGTAGTTGTTAGTTGGCAACCTTCAGTCTCGAAAGACTATGGTATCGTGCTGGGAATGGTGTTTCCGGAACAGAGTCTAGTGTGGCTGAAAAGGCCAATTCGGGAGTGACAACCCCTTCCACACTGGGAACAAGTGCAGTCTGTTCCTGGTCTGTCTCCCTGGCTATGGGAGACATACATACATACAGTACTTCAGGGTTTATTGGGAATCCTAACATCATTGGTGATTATGAGGATAGATTCCAGGTATTATTCTGGGATAATGCAGAATATATTCATAAAGATATGACACGGTGTAATGTAATACTTGTCTGGAAATATAGACTTTATTAAAGATTATCTTATTAAATCTATATTTATCTTGTTCAATAAATCTTATTAAAGACTTGCAAGTTATTTCACAGCACGGGCCTCCAAGCACAGATCTTAACCATTCTGGAAATTTCTCAGATAGAACAACAGCAAAATACAGAACCTTAGTTAAGCACTAAGGATGTGAAACAGCACCACCTATTGGTTGAAGGTGTGCTTTATATGATGATTAGAGTAAGTGGCACAGTATGAAAGAATGTACGTATGATATTATTTTTCAGCAATTCAGGTAAGAACAAGAGTGAACTTCTGGGCTCCCAGGTAATCAGCATTCATAAACTTTCCCTAACCATTTTTTTTGGGGGGTGGGGGGGGTGGGGGTGGAATGTTGCACTAGTGTTATGGGCTTCCAATAGTGTCCCAAGTTATCTGATCAGTAGGAAATTAAGGGCGCAATCCTAACCCACTTTCCAGCACCGACATGAGGGTAATGCAACTTAGAGGTAAGGGAACGAACATTGCCATACCACGAGGAGGCCTCTGTGCGTGCGCCCCAACTGCAGGATGCAGCATATGCCCCACTGGCACAGCTATGCCAGTGCCAGAAAGTGGGTTAGGATTGCACCCCAAGTACATTTAACTTGCAACAAACTTTTATGGAGTTTTATGGAAGAGAAAAAGAAAACTTATATGGAAAAGAAAACCTTCCAGCTTCTCCCATCTGAGCTCCATTTGGAGCTGAGCTAAGGGCTACTATTACAATGTGTCACTGTTCTAACAACAAAACTGGTCAAAATAAATGTTTGCCGTATGAACAGCCTAAATGTGAAGTTCATATTTTCCAGTCATCACCTTCCTGTTCGTTCTTTGCTATGAATATGAAGACCAGATTTGCCATAGTTAGCAGTGAGGACTGAGGGCCAAATTAACAAGACTGTCAACATGTCATTGGCCCTTGAGCAGTGCCGTTGCTAAGGGGGTGCGGGTGGTGTGGGCCGCACTGGGTGACATGTACTGGGGGCTTACGCACTAAAATCATGGTGGTTAGGAGTAACTCCATCATGTTATATACCATTGGATGTGGAATTTCCAGCAGAATGCAATGCAAAAAACAGGAGTGAAATATCTCCTTTCTATCAAAAGTTATTGGCAAAAAAGGAAAACAAAAAATGCATGGAGCCCAATAGAAAGTGAAACCAAGCCGTATCGCATGTTTACTCGTGAGTAGGCAAACTTGCCTTAGTCTGTTGGAAAGGACTGGTTGAGAAGAATCCAACAACACCAGAATGGTCCTGATCCAATGAATGTAGCTCCCATAAAAAACCTAAGAGGTCCCTCCCTCCCAGCTGGTGAATGTATTGAGCCCTATGGAAAGTGAAACTAAGCCACATGGTCACGTTTACTAGCAAGTAAGCAAACGTGCCTTGGATCCTGGGCAGGTCAGCCAAAGGGAAATGTGAGACCGCCAGAATGATCCTGATTTGATGCAACTGGAGCTCAACAAATGCTCCAGAAGGCAGCAGCCCCATAAAAAGAATGAAACAGAGGCTTGACAGGGTAAGGTGAATTTTTTTCTGTTTTAGGCTGCAATCCTATCCACACTTTCCTGGGAGTAAGCCCCACTGACTATAATGGGACTTACTTCTGAATAGACAGGCATAGGATTGGGCTCTCAGGCTTGTAAAGCCAGATGGGTCCTGATAGTGATATGCTTGAAATATAAGAAATTGAACTGGGTACTGGGTAGGGGTGAAAATCTTACAGATTCTTTTTTTTGGGGGGAAGGGGTGTTATTGCAGGCAGGCTACAGAGAAAATTCACTTGGTGGAACAGCGCTGGCTTCCCTTTATTTAATTGTTTTACTTTAATTTATTTATAATTATTTATTTTAATTTGCTTTGTGTTGGGTCCTGGATAGATTGTCATTCTAAAAAGTGGGTCCCAGTGCTAAAAGTTTGAGAATTACTCCAATAAGGTGTTTGTAAGTTGACACCCTGGGGGAAGGTGACACCACTAGTGACAAAAATCACTAAAATCACAGTTTGTAAAAATAATACCATCATGTTATATATCAATCAATGTGTAATTTCATGCATTATGCAATGAAACAAACTGTGTTGAAATATCTTTATTCTATCAAAAGGTACAGCCAAAAAACCATTGGGGGGCAGGGTGATGGTAGATCACCATGCCCACCACCTGGAGTGTTGCCCTGCCCGCTGCATGGGGGTGACACGCTGGCCTCCCGCACCAGGTGACGCGAACCCTAGTGATGCCACTGCCCTCAAGTGCTTGCTTTGCCCTATGAAAGCACAGATGGGAACAAGTCTAGATAACAACCTTTGTAGGGGTAAGGGAGGCTTTAAGCCTACTCCCCCTACCCAGTCACAATCCTGCTCCAGATTGTGGGCCTTGCATGTGCTATTTGTCCTGGTGAAAAAAATAAGCTTCTAAAAGCTTCAGGAAGCATATGTGATTAGAGCTGGATTTGGTCTGTAGGAGGGGCTCAGCTAAAAGCCCCTCTATCGTCCCCAGTCTGGATTGAGGGCCCTGGGTGCTATTTACATTAGGAAAAGCAAGCACACTAGGGCAGGGTTTCTCAAACTGTGGGTTGTGACCCACTTGGTAGGTCGTGACCTGAGGTCAGGTGGATTGTGGAATGGTGGGCACCGCCATCTTGGAAACTGGCAAAGTAGGCAGGCAGCACCATCTTGGAAGCTGGAACTGCATTTGCCTAAGCTTTTTGTGTATGTGCAAAGCCATCTTGGAGGCTGGCAAAGAGGGCAGGCAGCCATCTTGGAAGCTAGAACTGCCTTTGCCCCAGCTTGCGTGAGTGTACTCAAAGCTCCTCCCAGGAGCAAAAGAGCAGCTTGCAAAGGTGCACAGGAGTGTGTGTGGCTGCTGAGTGTCTCAGAGAGCGTTGCTGGATTATCTTGAGGTGGGCTACAGCCTCTCCCTGCAAATGGGGGGCTTGTTTCTTTTTGCATACTCTTTCACCACCTCCTTCCAGCTCAAGCTCTGCCCTGTGATCCAGCTCCCCTCTCGCCCCACTTCCACCCAGCCCAGCTCTGTCCTTCCCTCCCCTCTCCAGGAACTTCAACCTCAGCAGATGCCTGCAAGTAAGGGGGAAATTTTTATTCCCCTCTCTCCCCCCACTTCCATCCAGCCCAAACTCTGCCTTTCCCTCCCCCCTCCAGGAACTTAAACCTCAGCAGATCCCTGAAGTGGGGGAGGTTTAAATAGGTTTAAATATGTGTCAAGGTTTAAATGGTTTTTTTTTTTTCTCCTTATACTTTGCTGTTGGAAAGTGGCTGAGAAATAGCCCAATAAAAGCTAATAAAATACCATGAGACACTCTCCCTTTAATACAGTGAACAGGTGGGATGCTTTGTAGCAATGGAGGGGTGCTGTGAGAATTGAAACAAGCTTCTGAGCTGGACTATTTTCTCTTGTCATTTGCAGTTTATGAACTACTAGGTGAGAACAGTTATGTCACTTCCTGCTTGATGATGTCACTTCCGACCATGACATCACTTCCAGGTTGATGACATCACTTCTGGTGGGTCCTGGACAGATTGTCATTCTACAAAGTGGGTCCCAGACTAAAAGGTGTGAGAGGCACTTTTTCAAGTGGGTGCTCCTTTTTTTAGCAGGGGGAGAGTAACTGGCCCACCTCACCCCAGCACTGTCTGTTCTAGTGACTGTCTGCTGGTATTCATTTGCATCTTTTTAGATTGTGAGCCCTTTTGGAACAGGGAGCCATTTAGTTATTTGATTTTTCTCTGTAAACCATTTTGTGAACTTTTAGTTGAAAAGCGGTATATAAATACTGTTAATAATAATAATAATAATAATAATAATAATAATAATAATAGGGCAATGATGTCCCATCCAATCAGGTCCTGTGACTGCAACCAAGGACATATACAGTATACACTATACTAACCCTATACTGGGTTGGAGTAAGTTTAATTGTCTGTTATGGCTTTCTGCAAAGAATGCTTGCAGCTCCCTAGTTCCCTTGCAATACCACATTTCCTTTGGTGAAGGGAAAAGAGATTTGAAATGGGTGTTTTATTTATTTAGCACATTTATATGTCACCTTTTCTCCACAGCACAGCAGTCTCCTGTCCAGGTACTGTCCAGGTACTGGCTGCCCAAACCTTCTTATCTTTCATGCCTTTAGATCAGGGGTGCTCACACTTTTTTGGCTCAAGAGCTACTTTGAAACCCAGCAAGGCCCGGAGATCTACCAGAGTTTTTTTTACAATGTTTGCGCCATCATAACATATAACATTTATGTCTACAATGTATGTTGGTGTACCTTGAGCCCCACTGAGTATAACAGGACTTACTCCTGAGTAGACATGCCTAGGATTAGGCTGTGAGGCTGCAATCCTAGCCACACTTACCTGGGAGTAAGCCCCATTGAGTACAATGGGCCTTACTCCCGGCGTTTCCTCCCAGAGGCACCTGAAGGGGGGGGTCGGCACTCCGCGATCTACTCATTTTGCCTCGCGATCTACCGGTAGATCGCGATCCACCTATTGAGCACCCCTGCTTTAGATCATACACTGGAAAATAGTTCTTATGTGCTGGTTCCATAGTTTACAGTTTTATTACACATAATGTAGACATACCATTAAATGTTGGTTATTAAAATTGGACTGGTGAACTATTAAATATGAAGGGAATAGGGGTGAGTATGCTTGGCTAACTTTATCATAACTGGTATAATGCAGTCAATTTATTAATTTGTGCAGGGGTTTAGTCTTGTGCAAGCTTTGACTGCTAAAAAACTTAGCCTTTGTTTATACATCTGATAACTCTTTTTTTTTGCTTTTTTTGTTTAAAAAGTACATCAGCAGGAGAGATGCCAACTGCAAAAAGGTGTTGACAGCTGCATGGATCCACTAACAGGACACTTTCAGCTTCTGCAGATTCATCTCATCAGGTGGAAACTCTAACAGCACAAGCCATAAGAACAGCCCCACTGGATCAGGCCATAGGCCCACCTAGTTCAACTTCCTGTATCTCACAGTGGCCCACCAAATGCCCCAGGGAGCACACCAGATAACAAGAGACCTGCATCCTGGTGCCCTCCCTTGCATCTGGCATTCTGACATAGTCCATTTCTAAAATCAGGAGGTTGCACATACACATCATGGCTTGTAACCCATAATGGATTTTTCCTCCAGAAACTTGTCCAATCCCCTTTTAAAGATGCCGTCACCACATGCTGTGGCAAGGAGTTCCACAGACCAACCACACGCCGAATAAAGAAATATTTTCTTTTGTCTGTCCGAACTCTCCCAACACTCAATTTTAGTGGATGTCCCCTGGTTCTGGTGTTATGTGAGAGTGTAAAGAACATCTCTCTATCCACTTTATCGTTCCTATGCATAATTTTGTATGTCTCAATCATGTCCCCCCTCAGGCATCTCCTTTCTAGACTGAAGAGGCTCAAATGCCATAGCCTTTCCTCATAAGGAAGGTGCCCCAGCCCAGTAATCATGTTAGTCGCTCTCTTTTGCACCTTTTCCATTTCCACTATGTCCTTTTTGAGATGTGGTGACCAGAACTGGACACAATACTCCAGGTGTGGCCTTACCATCGATTTGTACAACGGCATTATAATATTAGCCGTTTTGTTCTCAATACCTTTTCTAATGATCCCAAGCATAGAATTGGCCTTCTTCACTGCCGCCACACATTGGGTCAACACTTTCATCAACCTGTTCACCACAACCCCAAGATCTCTCTCCTGATCTGTCACAGACAGCTCAGAACACATCAGCCTATATGTAAAGTTTTGATTTTTTGCCCCAATGTGCATGACTTTACACTTACATTGAAATGCATCTGCCATTTTGCTGCCCATTCTGCTAGTTTGGAGAGATCCTTCTGGAGCTCCTCACAATCCCTTCTGATCTTCACCACTCAGAAAAGTTTGATGTCATCTGCAAACTTAGCCACCTCACTGCTCAACCCTGTCTCCAGGTCATTTATGAAGAGGTTGAAAAACACCGGTCCCAGGACAGATCCTTGGGGCACACCGCTTTTCACCTCTCTCCATTGTGAAAATTGCCCATTGACACCCACTCTCTGTTTCCTGGTCTTCAACCAGGTCTCAATCCAGGAGAGGACCTGCCCTCTAATTCCCTGACTGGAGTTTTTTCAGTAGCCTTTGGTGAGAGACCATGTCGAACGCCTTCTGAAAGTCCAGCCTATGCATGTCTACTCAGAAGTAAGTCCCACTGTGTTCAATCAGACCAGGGGTGCCCAAACCCTAGTCTGGGAGCCATTTGTGGCCCTTGGGGACTTCCAATCAGGCCCACGGGGGTCCCCCAGTCTCCAATGAGCCTCTGGCCCTCCAGAAACTTGCTAGAGCCTCACCCAACACAACTGCTCTCAGCGTGAAGGTGATTGTTCAGCCTCTAGCGTGAGCTGTGGGCTCTCTCCACTTCTTGCTGTTTCTGTCAGAGTATCTAGACCAGCCATTTTCAACCACTGTGCCGCGGCACACTAGTGTGCCACGAATGGTCTGCAGGTGTGCTGCAGGAGTTTGAGGGAAGGTCATTTATTAGTAGGGCCATTGGGGGATGTGAGCCCCCCACCAACAGCATGGTGTGCCTTGTCAATGTCAAAAAACTGATGGTGTGCCTTTAGCATTTTAGTACCTTGTCAATGTGCCATGAGACAAAAAAGATTGAAAATCGCTGATCTAGACAGAGGAACCTGAAATTTGTGGCCTGAATGGAGCAAGGGCATGCGATCCCCTAAACCAGTGGTTCTCAAACGTTTAGCATCAGGACCCACTTTTTAGAATGAGAATCTGTTAGGGCCTGCTGGAAGTGATGTCATGACCCAAAGTGACATCATCAAGCAAGAAATTTTTAACACTCCTAGGCTGCAAACCTACCCACATTTACCCAGGAGCAAGTCTCATTTATTACCATTGTGAAAAGCATATCATAGTAACTTGTTAAAAGTACAGGTCTGTAACATTCCCCAAATACAGTCACATACCATGGTAGCATCAAATCTAATATATTAAAAATAAAATAATGAAATGAGTGGGGACCCACCTGAAATTGGCTTGCGACCCACCTAGTGGTTCCCGACCCACAGTTTGAGAAACACTGCCCTAAACTGTCAGTTATGAGGGGATGAGGTAATCCGCCTTTTTTGATTGGTGCTTACAGCCATAGAGTGGGTGGGGCCAGGAGACAGTTGCTCTCTGTGTGGACCTGTTCTGTTGGAGCTGAGGTGATGAGCTGAGGGTTGTGTCAGAGCTGAGTTTTATGTCTGGGGTGCTGTTGAATTCTCTTCATATCTGCTTGATCCTGTACATATTTAAATACAGATTTGAAACTCAGAATATCTATTCTTTCGCAGGATTGCCTCTGCCTTAAGATAAGCTGCCCACTGCCACTCCGTCTTAGTGAGCAAAGTAAAATTCCCTTATAGCCCTAACAGTTTCACATCCGTGATGCAGCAGTGGCAGCGAAGGAAAGGCTGGCCTTGCTTTGTGCAAGGCCTTTTATAGACCTTTAGCTATTGCAAGACCTTCATTCATTCATATAAGTTCCATCTCTAATATATTCATTTATGTAAATTTGTGTAAATTTATTCATATTTGAAATGTAAATTCTTTTTTTTTCCTGGCCCCCTGACAGTGTCAGAGAGATGATGTGGCCCTTCTGCCAAAAAGTTTGGACACCCCTGAATCAGACTGACTCCCAGGTAAGCATGTATAGGACTACAGTCAAAGCATAGTTTCTTGGAAGTAATTTCACTGGAAATCAATGAGATGTCAGCACAATCCTCTGCATTGTGCAATCCTGTGCAGTGTGTGTCAGCAGTGAGCGGGCACCGAACCCAGGATTGGGCTCTAAAGCCTCCTGGTGAGACTGTAACACAGTGATGAGGTTTGATCCTAAGACTTCATAGGTCACAGTTTACTCAGTCACATCTTTAGTCACTGTCCTAGCTCTTGATACTGCACAGGTATTAGGGAGGCTTTCTCTGGCATGTAGATGCAGTGGTGAGGAAATCTTCACCTCCTGAATTTCTGCCTGTGCGCTTGCTGGCACAGGAGCCCTTTCAGAAGAAAAGCAGCAAGCTTTCGCCCTGTGTCGTTTTTTTTCCATGTTTACCTTTTTAAAAAGAGTCAACAGTGATCATTAGGCAGCCTGAACTCTGTTAGTTTTGCTGAGGGTTGTTCAGATTGTTTTGTTTTGAATGGGGAGGAACTACTGTGGCACCATTTGAGAATTCCTGATACAACTTTTGTGGCAGCAACAATGACTGTAGCAACAACTTTTCTGAGCAGTGTTGCCAATGAAGGAAGCAATGGGTTGAATCTCCCCAGCACTCCAACTGGTGACAAAAAGACTAGTTTGGGGGGGGAGAGGCAGTAGCTCTAGCCCAGGGGTGTCAAATATAAGGCCCGGGGGCCAGATGCGGCCCACAGAAGCTTTATATCTGGCCCTCAGGCTCTCAGCTGCTGAGCAGTGCTAAGGAGTTACTGCTGAAAGCACAGCCCACATGAAAATGGGGCTCTCCCATATCTTGAAATATGATCAAGATTTGCGTATTTGTGTACGTCTGTCATTTGCTGCTAATGAGTTCCTAAGTGAGAAAAAGTGCTTATTTTTTGCTATGACCTGTTTGATGACATCACTTCCTGCCTAATGACATCATTACCGGCCCTCAGCAGGCATCATGAATGCTATTTGGCCCTCTATATGAAATGAGTTTGACACCCCTGCTCTAGCCCATGGCAGCACAGACATTAGTAAGCTACTGGTGATTTCAGCCTCCTACTTGCAACCATCCAAGAAATAGAAAAGCAGCATTTTAATCATCACCCTAGTGAAGCAGCTGAGTGCTAATTAGATTACGGCTTCTGAATTTCAAATTGAATGGTGACTGCCTAAAGCTGTCACTCTCCCTGCGTGACTTTATGCTTGCCTCCTGCGTCTGTCTGTGTACTCACCAGGCCCATTGCTAGGACATTGACATTCAGCGGGGGGGGGGGGGCAGATGGCATGAAGGGTGCATAATTGCATTTCCTTTCAGAAGCACATGCCCTTGGCGAGAAGCAGTCTCCATCAATATCCTTTTTTTCAAAATCAGAAAATTAAGGGAAGACAGCCTCAGTATTTGTTTGAGATGACACATACGTATTTAGCTATTCCGAAGGTTTTATATGAAGTGCGGCATTTCCATTTATTAGTCAAGAAACCAGCCTTTGAGAAGAACACCCAAGTGCTGCAGGGAAAGGGTGGGACAAAAATGTGATAAGGAATAAATCAAAACTGCAGCAGCAATGGCATGCTGACTCTTGCGCACAAGATGAGCCATTCACATGATGAGCTTAGCATGCCATGCGGCAGCATGAATCCTATTTGTATGCTTCCAAGGAATTCGTGGTAGCATGCATGAGATTATCCTATTTTTCATCACAGCAACGCTACAAGGTAGGAAGACTGGAAGTTAATGAATTGCTTAAAGTCACCCAGTGAGCTTCAAGACTGAACAGACTTGGCTGTCCTTGATCCATGTCTGATTCCCACACTCTAATCCAGGGGTGTCCAAAGTTTTTGGCAGGAGGAGGGCCACATCTTCTCTCTGATACTGTGTGGGGGCTGGGGGGAAAAAAATGAATCTACATTTAAAATTTGAATAAATTTACATAAATTTACATAAATGAATATATTAAAGATGAACTTATATGAATGAATGAAGGTCGTGAAATAGCTCAAGGCCTATAGAAAGGCTGGCCTTTCCTTTGCTGCCGCTACTGCATCACAGATGTGAAACAGCAAGCAGTGGAGGAAGCCCTCATCCCACAGCTCACATGAGAGATCAAACAGTCGCCCTCAAGCTGAGAGCAGTTGCATTGGGCCAGTGCGGGCTCCAACAAATCTCCAGAGGGCCATAGGCTCATTGGAGACTGGGGGCTCACTGAGGGCCGCATTGAGAGGCCCCAAGGTCCGCAAGTGGCCCCAGGGCCGGGGTTTGGGCACCCCTGCTCTAATCCATGAGAAGTAGCCCTTGCCGTTTCAGGCGTTAGATCAAGTGAAGCCATGTTTAACTTTCTGTCTCTCCTCCTATCCATAGTCTGGTGACCCACATGGAAAAGGGGATTTAGGTGTCTATGTTAAGTGGAGGATTTGGAGAAAAAGAGAGGAAAGAAACCAGGTAGAGATACACGTCCACAGGTCAAAAAGAGATGAAGTAAAGGTGGCCCTGAGTCTTCTGCCTCCTGGACACTACACTGCTCCCTAGTTTCCTGCAGCCAACATCGTGCCTGCTTTCCAGTACAGAAGACCCAGCATGCCCTGCTTGTAGGCTTGAACTCACCATTAAAGATTTCCTCCTTTAGCAATTATCTCAAGTTTGGAGTTCAGGTAAGAGTGAAACATATCTGTGGGTCTCTGTGAATCATACTATGTTACAGGCTTATACTGGTTTAATTGCCATCACCACATCCTAGGGAATCCTAAGAACTATACTTCTGTAAGGGCTCAATCTTATTCAGCCCTAGCACCAGTGCTGAGCTGGGCCCAGCGATGGAAGGACACCACCTGGAGGAAGGTAAGAGCTCTGAGTGGCAGTGCTGATGGCAGGGGGAGGGCAGGGCAGGGGAAGGAACCTGTCCAGGAGAGGGTGGGACTGATGGAGCCCTGCTCCACTGGCTCCTATCCTCCATGTGAGGCAAAATAGCCAGCACAAACATGAAAAGCCCCATTGTGGGGCATGGGGCTTTCCTTGGGGGAAGGGAATAAATGTCCTCTTCCCCTGAGGAGACCTCCAGTAGCTTTCCAGTGCCCTCAGAATACAGCACTTGCCATGTTGGCACTGCTGTTCCTCTGGGCACTGGTTGTATTGGAGTTGCGGAAGATTGGGCAAGGAGATAGCATGTGGTGTCAGCAGTGGCCCCTTTAAGGGTTAAGGCCTGGGCTTTGAGCAGAGGCTGTGCTGCCCAGCTGCAGCCACTAGTGGCAATCAGGCCATTACAGGATATAAGGAGCACCTGATGCAGAGAGAGTTTGTGGGTTGTAGGTGGAGTGGAAGAGGAGGCTTGCTGGCAAAATGGACTGACTTTATGGCTAAACTGACCTACTGGCTTGTGGACTTACAGATTAACTCACTGCTCTACCTATTGGACTGATTTTCTAGCACACTAATTCACACACTGGCAAGTGAACAATGAACTGGCATCTTGGGCAGATCTGTGAACTGGTGCAGTGACCTACAGACTAACAAATGGACTAATCCAACAGAGATTGCTGAGTAGTGGAGGTGGTGCTGCTGTACCCCAAAAGGATTGCTGTTTGAAGGAGGGATCCTGTAGACCAGGGGTGCCCAAACCCCGGCCCTGGGGCCACATGCGGCCCTCGAGACCTCTCAATGCGGCCCTCAGGGAGCCCCTAGTCTCCAATGAGCCTCTGGCCCTCCAGAGATTTGTTGCAGCCCGCACTGGCCCAACACAACTGCTCTCAGCATGAAGGCAACTGTTTGACCTCTTTGTGTGAGCTATGGGATGAGGGCTTCCTCCACTGCTTGCTGTTTCATGTCTGTGATGTAGTAGTGGCAGCAAAGGAAAGGCCAGCCTTGCTTTGTGCAAGGCCTTTTATAGGCCTTGAGCTATTGCAAGACCTGCATTCATTCATATAAGTTCATCTTTAATTTATTCATTTATGTAAACTTATGTAAATTTATTCAAATTTTAAATGTAAATTAATTATTTTTTCCCCCGGCCCCCGATGCAGTGTCAGAGAGATGATGTGGCCCTCCTGCCAAAAACTTTGGACACCCCTGCTGTAGACCTACAGGCAAGCCAGCCACCTACTAGTCTCCTTACTGCTGGTGCTGGGGTATAGTGGTAATTTCTTGCAGTCTGCTAGATCTAGCTGTGGTCAAGCTAGGGGAACTTATTTGTTTTGGGCATAAGTCCTTTAGGCAAAACTCAGAACAGGGATTTGGTAAGACAGTAGTAAACATAGAATTGAGCTGAAATCAGGTTAAAGGAAACTTTTAGAAAACCAATCTAAGCTCATAGTAGAGATTTACTCATGGTGACTTGAATGTATGCATACATCATGGGAGTGTGTGTCCTGTATGCATAAGTCACTCTTCCATTTAGCTGGAAAGAAACAGGCATGCATATGTGGCTCTCAACACTTGCTACCTGCCACTTCTCTCTACACAGAACTTCTATGGTGATAGATACCATGGGAAATATTTGCAAATGGCTTTGTACAGGACTGAGCCTTCTGTCTGATGTATCATCGTGGGTTACAGGAAGTACATAATTGACTCTCTCCTTACCAGGAATAACTGGGTGCATAGCAGCAAGCCTGCTTGGGGGGGGGGGGGAGGGGGGTGGCTACAATATATTCCAAGGGAGAGTCCTCTACACTCTTCTTTCTGCATATGGAAAAATCTGAATTGTGCCCCATGTTTATAATGGGCCAGATTTGTTCATAATGTATCAGATGCAGGGCACAATCCTATCCAACTTTCCAGTGCCAATGCAGCCAATGCCAGTGCAATGCCAACAGGGTGTGAGCTGCATCCTGCAGTGGGGGGCAGTCACAGAGGCCTCCTCAAGGTAAGGTTGTGTTTGTTCCCTTATCTCAGGGATGCATTGCAGTTGCATCACTGCTGGAAAGTTGGATAGGATCACTGGGGGGCACCCTGGGGGAGGACGCACTAACATCGCGGCATTAGGAGCCACCCCATCATGCCATACACCGTTGGATGTGGAATGTCCAGCGGAACGCAATGGAAAAAACAGAATTGAAATCTCTCCTTTCTTTCAAAAGTTATGGCCAAAAAACCGGAAAGAGAAAACGAATGGAGCCCTAAGGAAAGTGAAAGTGAGCCATATTGCGCGTTTACTCGCGAGTAGGCGAACTTGCCTTAGTCCATTGGAAAGGGCAGGCAGAGAGGACTTCAAGGATGTCAGAATGGTCCTCATCCAATGAATGCAGCCCCCAAAACACCTGAGAAGGAGGTCCCTCCCTCCCTCCTGCAGTCTATTGAGCTATATGGAAAGCAGACTCAGCCACATCGTTGTTTACTCGCGAGTAGGCAGGCGTGCCTTGCCTTTTGGTCAGGACAGGCAAAGGGGAATGTGAGGCCACCAGAAGGGTCCCAATCCGATGGAGCTGGAGTGCAACAAATGCTCCAGAAGGCAGCCCCTCCCCCCAATAAGGACAAAAAAGAGGCTTCCGCTGGTAAGGGGAAAGTTTTCTATTTTGCACTTGCAAAGCCAGGTGGGTCTTTGTATTGATGTGCCTGAAATAGAAGAACTTTAAACTGGGCACTGGGAAGGGCTGAAGATCTCATTGATTCTTTTTTTTTTGGGGGGGGGGGTAGAATAAGCTCCATTGACCACTATGGGACTTACTTCAGAGTAGACATGCATAGGATTGGGTTCACAGGCTGCAATCCTACCCACACTTTCCTGAGAGTAAGCCCCATTGACCACAATAGGACTTACTTCAGAGTAGATTCACTTGGTGGAACAGGACTGGCTCTCCCTTATTTAATTATTTCTTTTATTTTAATTTAATTTATAATTATTAATTTTAATTTGCTTGATAATGTCACTTCTGGCCATGACATCACTTCCAATGGGTCCTGGACAGATTGTCATTCTAAATAGTGGGTTCCAGAGCTGCTGCAATAAGGTGTTAGTAAGTTGACATGGGTGTGTGTGTGACTCTACAAGTTTTCAAAATCACTAAAATCAGAATTTGGAGGAATAATACCATCATGTTATATATCAATCAATGCATAATTTCATGCAGAATGCAATGAAACAACCACATTGAAATATCTGTGTTCTATCAAAAGGTACAGCCAAAAAACCAGTGGGGGCGGGGCAATGGTACATCACCATGCCCACCACCTGGGGTTTTGCCCCACCCACTGCAAGGGGTGATGCACAGTCCCTCCGCACTAGGTGATGCAAATCCTAGGGATGCCACTGGATAGCATTGGGCCCTCAGCCTGATTATATTCAGGGATGTTCTCTTTTTTCCCCCTTTTAAGGAAAAGAACTGCTGGTTTGTGATTGCATTAGTCATGCAAAGATATACCATGCCTGAGGTGCACTGGGGTTCTTTAAGATTACACCATCCCCCTCCCTCCAAAAAATCAAGAGTTCACTCCTTTGTGTGCATGCAAAGCACCTTCAACAAATCATTTTTGTCTTGCACTGGAGTTCGAACTCCAGGAAGAAATGCATTTTGTATATGCAGGGAAAAGGTGTGTCTTTTCAGTGGCTATCTAATATGCTTAAATCCCATCAATTTCTATATGATCTGTGCATATATCTACACTATATTGGGGATTTGGCCAACTGATATGGATATGTTAAAGTAGGAGACATAAGAACATAAGAAGAGCCCTGCCTTGCTGCAGAGGCCCAAGGCCCATCTAGTCCAGCTTCCAGTCACCTTCAGCTAATCACCTGATGTCTCTGGCAGCACCCAAGACAACAAGGTACCTGCATCCTGTTGCCATTCCCTTGCACCTGGCATTCTGAGGTAGGCTACGTCTAGAATGAGGAGGTTGTAAACACATACAGTCATGATGTAACCTGTGATGGGCTTTGTTTTTTTTGCACCATAACTTTGGAAACAAAGCAACTTTGTTTCTTGAGATGAGACAAAAATAAGAGGATGGTTCTATACACAGTACAAGTAAGTAACTGGACACTGCTGGTCCAGATGCCACCCCATGAGGAGTGCGACCTGGCCCCTCAGTTATCAACAAGAAGCTAAAGAGATGCAGAGAAAGTAGCATCTGTGTCAGCAGAAATTTCACATTAGCTGATGGGAGTTGATGTTAATCATGCCTCATTTTTTCAAGTGGTGCTCTAGGAAAAGTGGTTGCTGACTAGAGATAACGCATCATGACGCATCAATCTAGGAATAAGGGCGCAATCCTAACCAAATTTCTAGCACTGGCATAGCTGTTCCACTGGGGCATGTGCTGCATCCTGCAGTTGGGGAGCAGTTGCAAAGGCCTCCTCAAGGTAAGGCAATGTTTGTTCCCTTACCTCAGAATTGCATTGTCTTTACCTTTGGGGCTGGAAAATTGGTTTGGATTGCACCCTAAATCTCTTCTCAGTTATAGACTTCCTGGGTAGATTGGCTATTATTGTCTGTACACCTTAGCTCCCCATCTTTGAAGAGGGAATAAGAGTGATCTCTCTCACTCAACTAGTTATGAGAACAAATGAGATTAATGGTCAGGCCAGAGCCTTTTGGGGTCAAGAGTCATATGAAAGAGGACATATGAACATAAGAAGAGCCCTGCTGGATCAGGCCAAAGGCCACTCTAGTCCAGCTTCGGTATCTCACAGTGGCCCATCAAAGGACTTTTGGGTCCTCTCTGTTGCATGGTCATACTCTTTGACCCTGACTGGTTAAGGAGAGCTACTGATGTTCTTTAGCCTGAAACTCCCCCCCCCCTCCAACTCCTGGAGTTAGCTCTGCAGAACACACTGTATAGACTTTTCTCAATGAAATACACTGCAAAGGTCTTTCTAGGGATATACATATAATTGACGGGCATTCAGCAGGAAAGATTCAATTCCACCAAACTGCTCTGGGACTTTCATGCCTTCTAATCCATTTAACTGGTAGGTTACTAAAAAATATTGTGGGTTTCCCACAGAGTCTTTATGCTGTAATACTTGTGTACACTGTATGCACATCTGAAAAACTGAGATATCACTGATAAGCAAGTACTTATAAAAACTCCATGGCTGAGGGCCAAAGTACAGGGGATTGTTGACTGGATCACCTGGTATTATTCTTTTTTCTTTTGCTGAAATGCATCTAAGCTTTATTTTGTCTGTCATGGGCTTAGCAGCAGCTAAGGAATTTAGACTTGAAGATAGCATGGGGGGGAAAGGCTGAAACTCCATCTTGCCTTGTGTTGCATCTAAGCAAATTGGCAGCTCCCTCCAATGAGTTAAGTAAAAGAATAAAGTGGGGGGGGGGGGAATCCAAGCACAGATCTGCTGAATGAAGTATCATTTGACCATGATAGACAACAATAATTGAAAATGTTTTGAATTACTTATTGGCTTAGGAAGCTCATTTGCCAAGGCTATGAAGCACTCCCAATGTACATTCAACAAAACCCAAGGAAATGTCAGCATTCTTTAGTCCGACTTTAAGTATTGTATGCTGGAATGTTGACCTGACAGTTATTGGAGAAAGATCAGACAGCTGAACACCCAGGCACACCACAATCATGGGTAGTTACGGAAGCCAGATTGCCTTGCCATTCATAATTGAAGGTAGAGGTTGATTGCCTCCACTCTGTGGCTGGATATATTTCTGCAGCAGCATTAGCTAATCAGCATGTGTTTCAAACTGCCTTTTCTAAAGTACATGATGTCTCCAGACCTGTTGGTTGTCAGCACATAAATGTTTACAGCGCATGAAACAGCTTATGAACTTCTGCCAGATGGACTGATTTGCTATTGAGTTTGTGTAGCAAATTTGTATATGGAGGGAGTGACTCCTTAGATGGTTGTTTTCTGAGAATTACGCATAGAGGCTACTGTCCAAAAATTGCCTGTACAGGCTGGTGAAGACCTAGCAAGACATTTGACTTTTCTTCTTTCTGTGAACACCAGGCATGTCTTGGTCTCACCTCCATGAAGCTTGCCAGATCCCAAGCTTTCAGCCTCAGACTCGTGTTTTAGAAGGACTGAGATTTAAGGGCCTGCTTCACTACTTCCCTTCCATACAAAATGTAGTGAGCACTGCTGGTGTGCCACTCCATCTCCTCCCATTGGCCTGAAAGGAGTAGAGGAGGATGTGAAGGGGAGGTGGCAGCAGGAGTTTTGCATTGGTGTGATTGATTGGAACTACTTTAAAAAAATTTACAGCCTAATCCTATTGGGCACTAGCAAAATGACCTTTCTGCCAGTGCTAACTGCTGTAAAAGCATGGGAAAGCACTTTCCGGCAGCACATGCAGTAATCATGTTTAATACCACTCACACAGGTTATTTTTTGGATTGCACTGTAAGACTATGGTTCCCTGAGCAGTCCTAGAGTACTTTTACTCAAAGGCATTTGCAGATCATTGACTTTCTAAATCAGAGCACTAATCACCCCCATACCACAGGTTGGAGGGGTCCAACCTATTCTACTCACTGCTAATCCACTCAGTCTAGCAGAGATGGCAGTGGGGAAATGCTAGTATCATGCTTAATCTATGATGGTAGCAGTTGCGGACCTACCATTAGGTCTGATGGGGCAAAAGCCCCAGGTGCAAGGCACCAGGATCCTGCAGAAGCCTCTCTGAGGCTCCCAATGGGGGCAGAAACTGTGCTTCTGGTCTTCCAGAAGCACAATTTAAAGCATCAGGGAACCTCACAGAGGCTTCTCCGACACAAGTGGAGGTCACACGAGGCTCTGTGAGCCTCAGGTGAGTGGGGGGGCGGCTTTCTGCGCAGGGGGTGGCAGTAGCCTGCGGGCACCACCATCACGGATCTTTGCCCAGAGGAGGCTGGGGAGGTCCGCTGCTGTGTGGTAGGCACTACCACTGCAAGGTTGCTGGGGTGAAGCACCTCCCAATATCACTCTCTGCCAGCTCCCTAAAGGCTCATTGGGTACTGCCACTGGTACTGAGGATTCAGATGGGCCCTCTGATGGCAGGGACCTTAGACCAGTGCCCAACCTGACCATCTCCTGACACCACCACTGATGGTAGTTTTAAACCTCTCTACAATAGGCAATACCTCTTTATGAACTTTCTCATGCAGTTCCTGTCTCCCCACTAATAACACCCCCAGAAGAACCACTCTAGAAGAAAGATTCTGGAATGACAAATGCAAACTAAAGAGACTGATGAATTGATTTTGGAGCACTCCTGGTTAATATCTTTTAAGAAAGTTCGCATTTCAAAAGTAGAGTAAGGCCTTATTACAACTAACCTAAAGGCAACAATATATAACACAGCAAGATGTAACCAAAATCCAGTACACTTCTGTAAAGTTGAGATTTCCCAAGCATTTTTTTTTCCAAGCCATTAAACAAATCAGTGAATATGATGGATCTTGGCCATGTGCCCTGACTAATAACTGCTCTCATTTTTCTTACTGTGACTATTCTAAAATTAGACCAGAGTTTGTGGGAGGGAAGGGTTAGAATGAAAGCTTAAATATTTAAATCATGGCCACTGTCAACAACTCTGTTTGAAAGCAAAGCTTTGAAATTGCTACTGTAAATCTTCCCTTTACAAATTTGGACATTCTTTTCTCCAGTCAAGTGGAAATGTGACGTCTCTCCCTTTCCTTCACATGGCTCCCTGAGGTGTTTCTGTGGATTATAATTTTAAAAATAAATCTCAGCAGTGTATATAAACAGGCACAGCTGGAAGCTGAACAATCATATTCAGACTAATGTTCTCCTCTGAACACAGGACTGTACTTTGCAGAGATGGGTCAGCTCAGGAATTTGGGACCCATGATAAATGCGTTTTGAGTATTATACAATAAAGAGGCAGGTGCTTTGTTTACCATCAAGCAATTATTTTGCACTCTAACCTACAGCAACATAAGCTGTTTTGCCTAGCATCTGATCTGAACAATGAGGTATTTATAATATATGCCTTTTAAGCAGACAGTTATACAGTGGGCCTGCATCTGCAGGTTTGGCACCTGTGGATTTGACTCAGGTGCCAAACTGTGCTGGAAGGCCTCACATGACCTCTTGGACAAGACCCGAAGTGCTTTCTGGTTATGTCCAGGAGGTGTTCTAAAACAGGGGAGGAAGTGCACTGCTTCCCTGGACCTCAGAAAGCCTCCCAGAGGCGTTTGGTTTTTCACCAAACTGGTTGTGCTTTTCAGAAGGATCTGGCAGGCCTTCTGAGGCTGAGGGAGGCCATGCGCCTTGCATTAGAAAGGGTAAATCAACCACCCTATGTGTTAAGCCAAGAGGAAGCTGGAATGCAGGAGGAGGATAGTTTGCTTCCATAGACCCAAGAGATCAAGCATACCTCTCTAAATGGCAGGCCCTCATTGGAAATCTAGTAAAAGTCAAATAGAGACTTGTATGGAGGGGGAGGGGGAGGGCTGAAGAGGAGAGCTGAAGTCTAAGTATCAGCTGACCCACTTCCTTCTCTTAGCAGGGAGAACTAAGGAGAAGCATTCTGACTTGGAGTGGATACTCTGAGAGACACTGACAGGCTAGGATGGAGACGCTGCAGAAAGTCAGCCGAGACCAGGTGGAGGTATAACCTGTCATTGCTTGAAAGGAATTGTGCCAGCTGGTGCCATTTCAAAGGCTTAGGCTGCAATCCTAACCTCACTTTCCTGGGAGTAAGTCCCACTGAACACAAGAGGACTTACTTCTGAGTAGACCTGCTTAGTACTGTGCCCTTAGCCTGTAAGTTTGTAAAGAAAGCAAAAATTACAATGACACCTTGAGTCTCCAGTGACTTCTCCTCCAAAGGACACCAGAGCCCAGCCCCTGGAACCTCTGACCACTCAGGGAATGATGGGGCATAGACAGATATATATACTTTATGTACCAGTGGTTCTTGAAGTGGTTCTTGAGCGGCTCCCCATTACAACACCTCACCTCAGTTACCCCCAAAATGGGGATGAAGGTGTTATAATTATACACTAGAAGTAAAAAAAAACAGCTGCCAGCACTCTGAGGCTGCAATCCTAACCACACTTACCTGAGAGTAAGCCCCATTGAACAAAATAGGACTTACTTCTGAGTAGACCTGGTTAGGATTGTACCCTGAGTTTGATAGCAGCACACCTGGAGGGTTTTGGAAAGTGATGTTTTTTCTTTCTTGTAAGGGGGGGAAAGTGATGAAATTTGCAGGGGGAGGGGAAGACTTTGTTTTGTGTGTATCAGCTAATTGCAAACTGATGTGACACTGAGACCCAGAGACTGTTTGGCTGCAATCCTAACCTCACTTTCCTGGGAGTATGTCCCATTGAACACAACTTACTACTTCTGAGTAGACCTGGTTAGGATTGTGCCTTTTATAATAGCAGCCAACATGGGAAGTAAACCCCCCCCCCCAAAGGAGGCAGGAGGAAAAAGGAGGATGGCTGAAAAGGAATGGGTATTTTTATTTCTTAATCAATTTTTGGACTGATCAAGAGTGGCTTTTTTCTTTTTTGAAGGGGAAGGAAAAAGAGAAAGGTGAAGATCCCTGGTTAAGCTGACACAGACCCCCAAGCCTATGTAATAATAATAAGAATAACTGGGTATTTATACACCGCCTTTCTGGTCAGCGGATTACTCCTCTGACTTTACTCAAGGTGGTTTACATAGGCAGGCTGTTTCTAAATCCCTTGAGGGGATTTTTACAATGATAGAAAGGTTCTGTCTTGCAAGAACCACACAACGTTACAGAGCAGATCTTTCTGGTCTGGTCTCACTTCTGGCCTCCAGTTGCCTCCCACACAGGCTGACAAGCAGCTCCTTCATCTCTCAAATGAAGGGCAGCCAAGACACTTCTTTGCTCACACCAAAGAGCAGATTCAGCTTGGCTTGTCAGCTGCTTCAAGGTCTCTCCGTTCCTGGCCTTGAACTGGCGTCCTTCCAATGTTATCTTCAGGCTAACGGAGGCTCTACTGTCTAGACCAGACCTCCTGCCCTGCCATGCAGGTCTACTCAGCAGTAAGTCCCATTTGAGTCAATGGGGCTTACTCCCAGGAAAGTGTGGATAGAATTGCAGTCACACAGCAAGATTACAACTCACCCCCAAAGTAGATGGGGGCATGCTCACACATACACCCAGATACAATACAGATGCCACCCTATTCCCCCAAGCAAGACGGAGGAATGCAGGCTGTGGCATTTGGACACCCCCCCCCCAACTAGGAGCAGCTGGTCTCTCTCCTTCCCAAGTGGAGGAAAGCTGCCTGTACTTACTCTTCCCTCCCAGTTTGAAGCCTGCCAGGAGCCCACATTGTGCTGATGAGATGCAGCACCCCTGCCGCTGCCCGGCCAGCCTTCTCTCCCACCTCCCCCCACCATGTTTCACATGCCCTTCCCACCTCATTCACAGCAAATTGGGAGGCAGCAAGTGCAGCTGAGCTGAGCAGCTATGGCCACCTCTCTCCCCCAGATGCCTCAGGACGCCCCTAGGGAGGCCCTACGCACAGATTGAATACCTCAGGTATATACCATGAGGAATGTTATTCATTCCACACAATGTCTGAAAAAACTTCTCCCATCTACAGACAAAGAAATACATGCTGTACTTGTATGGCTGAAATCTGTGTCCTTAAATAGCTTTACGGACTCAGAATTATTTTATTATTTGGCTTTTCTTCCTCTGTCAAACATCCTTGCTGTAAAACTAAAAACTAAAGCATGGTTCATTAACAAAAGGCAGCCTGTTAACTTTCCTCCTCCATCCACTGAATCCATTAATAATAATTTAGAAATTGGCTTTGTGCTTTAGGGAATGTTTGTGTAATTTTAAAGGGAGCCAGCTTCTAATGAAAGCCCTTTTCCTGGAGAAAGAAAGGCTGCCAGTTAATTTTGTGTTCCTGTTCTTGCTCTGAATAGATAATACCTGCTTGATTAGAGGTTGGAGACATTTTCTCAGCAGGTTCTTTTGGCTTTGGAAGCATTTGTTTAGTAAGTGATTCTGGAGAGTTTCTAGTCAAATGCAAAGCTGTTTAACACAGTGATTCCGATCGAAATAGTCTTGTGAGTGGGTTCCCCCACTTTGCCTGCGCTTGGTATTTTTAGACAACAGAGCCCCTGAGAGGATGAGCAAATTGCACTCCTAGGTAGCAATGCACAACTGCCAGTCTCAAACAATGTTAGGCTGCATACCCTTGTTCATCTCTTATTTGTGACAAACTTTTAAAAAATATTTTCTGCTCTCTTTTATTTGGTAGAGGGAGAGTAATTACATGTTCATTCCAATCTAGCATCCCTCCTAAGGGCTGTTGCTGGTGTCGCTTGAATCTTTGAGATTGTGAGCTTAGGACAGAGAAGCAGCAGTGTAGCTAAAGCCAGGGGGTAGATTGACCCTGGTGTCATGCCAGAAGTGCCTTACTAAGGGAGAAGTGCCTTACTAAGGGCACTTACTAAGAAGTGCCAGAAGTGCCTTACTAAGGGAGGTGTTTGGGGAGGGGTGCTAATTTTGTGTACCAGGGTGCCAGATGCAGAAAAGCATTTTAATTATTTATTTATTTTTTGCTTCCTTGAATCATTTTATAAACTTCTTGTTGGAAAGTAGTGCATAAATCATCATCTTACATGGACGTCCAATAAGCTCCTAGCAAGGGCTGGCCCAAGACCTGCTGCTCCCCTTACTGGGTAATGTGCCAGCTCCTATCCTTCCCACTTCCTGGATTGGAAAAGGAAAAGGAGGGGATGGAGTGGAGGAGGGTGTGTATCACTGACACTCTAGCCTACCACTCTCCTCTCTGCACACTTCTGCTCCATCTCCCTCTTCCTTTTCTGGTCCAAGAAGTGGGAGGAGGGATACTCAAGGATGTTGAGAAAAGGAGACAGAGCCTGCAGTTCTACACCCTTTCCTGGAAGCAAGCACCCATTTAGCACAGGAGGACCTACTTCAGAGTAAACATGTATAGGATTGTGCTGTGAGAGATGGCGCCATCCCAGAGCAGCATCATTCTACTCACCTTGCCTAACCCACAGCAGACTGGATGGCAACTTCAGTATGCAACAGCCATATTCTGGTCTGGGATGACACATCTGCATCTAAGTTTGAAGGGTTTTGTTTGCCTTCTCCTCTTCAGCATGGTATGCAGATTCCTCTTGAAAACTGTGTATTTATTTGCAATTTTTTGCTCACTTAGTCATTTTTGGTTTCCCTCTCTGCTGAATAAATCCCCATGGTTGTCTTCCCCTTTTAAGTTGCCTACTGGTGTGTGTGCCCCAATATCTTTGCAGGAAGTGGAAGCATCATGTGTTAATTTGGATCCTGGGTAATTTCCTCTGCACCCAGTCCACTGCAGTCTAAGGGGAGCCCAGGTTTCACAGTTCTGTTCCATGTCTGGTTCTGGGTAAAGGCTCTGCTTGAGAACCAGTGGTATAGCTAATATAGCCTGGTGCTGAGCTCAAAATGATGTCCCAGAAGTGATGTTATACCCAGGCTTTTAAAAAAGTGAAAATAGGAGAAAATCCATCTCCTCCCCCCCCCCCAGCAATTTGCCGCCCACTTACTTTGCCCAGGTTCCCCCCATGTTAACACCTTATTGGTTCCCTTAGCATAACAACACCAAATTGGCTCTCAGAACAATCAGTGATATTGGTCAGTTTTGAATTAAGAAAATTCAGTTTTTGTTACATTATGCAGTTGTGTTTTTATTTTATGGTTATTTGGCTATAACTTTTGATAGAATAGAAATGTTTTGAGGTGGTTTGTTTCATTGCATTCTGCATTAAATTCCACATAGAGAGGTGTATAAAACGATGATGTTATTTGAAAATACAAAGGTTTTCACAAATTTGGCCACTAATGTCAAGCTCAGCTTGTTGCCCCCCTAAAGCTTGTTGCCCGGTGCAATTGCTATCCCTTGCATCCCCTTTACGCCACTGTGAAGAACTGTTGCTACTCCAAGGAGATCATACTGAGTTTGACATTTGGGTAGTCTGACTTGGTATAAAGAGCTAAGGCTTCATATATTTGGGGTGCTGAGAGTTGTCATTTGGAGAAGGAACTGAAAATTCTATGTTGGAGATCCTCTGTTCATCTGAAGAAGAATTACAATTCCTAAGGGGGCTCATTGGAGAAAGGGAATTACTTTTGAATCATTTTAAGTATGTACTGTAGATGCTCTGATAAAGTTGTACTAATGTGTCTCATGTTCCCAGCTAATTTGGCAGTGGGTTCCCAGCTCAGCATGCCCAGCTGTGAGTCTCTTTCTCACCACAGACTGTTTGACTTCAAACATCTTTTCTCAGTGGCTTGAACATTTTGCTCTGATGGGCAGCCCCAGAAGAAAACATGAAATGCACACATCATAGAAATTGGGTCCTCTCTTCCTTTTTTTCTCTCCCTTTCAGCTATTTTGCATCATATCTATTGACTTCAGTCAGACCAAGGAATGCATTACTGGAATGACTGTGTGTGAGAAATGACAATCTAGCAAAGCTATCCATTTTCAAGTCTTTGGCAAAAAATAATCTGAGCTTTATTAATCTAAAATGGTGCATCTTGTTAGTATAGGGTTGCCTGGAATGTTGCACTAATCTACATTCTGATATGTAATAAATCACACTAAATGTCTGACTGATCCATTACATTCTTCTTCATAAAACTATTCCTTACTCCCAGACAGCATCAACTTAAATGATAAACTACTGAATGCAGATCAAACACATAATTACACATCAGTTACATATGTACTAAGTTGCTGGCTCATTTAGCTGTTTTAGTTAGGCAGTTTGTACAAGAGGCTTTGGGAAAGGGTTGGGCAATTGGAAGAGATCCCTTACAGAACAGTAGCTCATGCATGCATGTACTGACAACCACCACTTTAATACTGACACACCAAATGGAGAAACAGCTGCTGAACCAAATGGGACTTACTTCTGAGTAAACTTAGAAACTTGAGGGATTGTTGCAGGGGGAATAGCAGTATGTTAAATGCCATGTGGGTTTATGCCTCAGCAGCCCTAAAGTCCCCCAGTATGGAAAGGACCAGAGATTGGACACAGAGATTAGACACAAATTGGGAGATAGACTGGTATCCTAATTTGTTTGATGATCAAGCAGACATCTGAACCTGGATATCCCTAGTCCAAGGACCAAACTATAGATTATATTAAGAATGTGCTTAATGCTGGCCTGCTTGGTTTTTATTGTTAAAACAGTAGCTAGAAGTCATTATTAACTTGTGGCACTGTTTTCCTTTGAGACAACAAGGTCAGGATTAAGCCTGTTACAATTACATTTTTCAAGGAATGATTTTAAGTGATACTCTCTTATCTTACAAGTTGTTCATATGCATGCATACTTTCTGGGAAGTATGCATGATATATCTCCTGAGGTCAGCTTCAAATACCCACCAAGCAGTGAGGAAGCTGCTTGTAAGCAGACCCACATGGCATCCATTCATTGTGACAAGCCTCTTGTGTCCTGCAATTTGCCCAAAATAACAATCTACTGAGAAGAATGCTTTGTAGCAGTCAGCAACACATCTGCAGAGTAAACCACTATGCACCAACCAGTGGCTCCAGTTATTTGATCATTTTTGGGATTCTATGTACAGTTGGTATCCATGGGGGATCTGTTACTGGACCCCCTGCAGCTACCTAAACCCACTGATAAGCAAATCCTCTACTCTGGTCTGGTTACATCTCTCAAAAGTAGCCCACTGCCCTCCTTGTTGTAGCCACATTAAAAGGGGTTTGGGTTGGAAGCCAGAGATTTACAGTTGCTCGTTTGCAAATTCCAAATTCATCCCAAGTTAGAAATCAGAAAGTCTACAACAAACTCAAGAGATGAATTCAGTTTTGATTATATCATCAGCATCTAAAGCAGCAATTTTCAATTGGAGGGCTGTGAATGGACTGCAGGTGTGCCGTGGGAATTTGGGAAGGATCATTTATTAGTAGGGCCATTAGGGAATCAGAACCCCCTGCCAGCAGTATAGTGTGCCTTGTCAGTTGTCCCAAAAAGTAATGCTGTGCCCTGACAATTTTAGCACTCTGTTAGTGTGCCATGAGATGAAAAAGATTGAAAAACACTGATCTAAGGTATGGTTATACTGCTTTTCAACAAAAAGTTCACAAAGTGGTTTACACAGCAAAATGATACAAAATGATGGAGTTGAATAATATTTTAATTGGCCCAACTTAAAGTGACTGTTTTAACTGAACTTGTTTATGACATGTTTCTTATCCTCTGAGGCTAACATCCTGGCCTCAGTCTACTCTATTATTCTTCAGCAAATTGAAGAATAATGTAATCAAATGTAATTGTATGTATTGTAATGTAATACAATGTAAAACTGTAGTGCAAAATTACATCTTAGGGATATGTTGACCTGAGAGTGTACAGTCATTCATCCCACTTGTTTACAAAACTCATCACCAGGGCAAATGAAGGGCTCTGTAACCAACAGGGACTACCTGCTCCTCTTCCTCTTACCCAGGGGCTTCCAAACTACAACCTAGCAGCCACATCCGGTCCACCACCAGATTTTTTCCTACCCACAGTAACTTGGTTTTTGGTCACAGCATTTGCTAATGTTTGACATTTTTACTCATTACATATCATTTCTCAGTTTAAGCACAGCCTTGTTTCTTTGTAATTGTCACATTTCTCTTTTGATCTGAATCATATCCAAGTAAAACTTATTCATTTAAATTTCATTCATTCATTTATAAAACTGATTTCTTTTGGTCCATGAAAATGAGTAAAATATGATGTGGCCCTCGTACAGAAATTTTGGAGAGCCCTACTCTTATCTTATGCATCTTGCAGTCCCTTGAATAGGTCTCCTCTATTGCTACAGCAAGAAAACTCCCAGTTCATTCCATGCATTTTCCATGCCATCACCAGCAAGACAGACACATTCAGGCCTCCAGAACATTCCTTCACCAACCACTCAGGTGTAGGGAAACAGATGTGAAAAGACCAGCAACAAAGACATACATAGCATGTTACTTCTTACTCCAGAGAGCTCCTATGCATCTCCTTGCCACACAGCATGCCTAATTTTACCAGCCACACTGCCAAAAGAGAATGAGAAGGCAGAGGTGGTGATCGGGTGCGTGTGGACAGGTTCACTTCCTCTCTGGAAGCACTGTAGGAAGGTTTGAGGCTCAAGAGTGTGCCTGTTTCTTCGAAGTCCCTCTCTGTGTGGGTGGAACAATGAGGAGAACTGGACCTATATGGGCTACATGCAGGCAGAGGTGGGTGCTCTTGCAGGGAACACCTGCCACATCTTACCTGCCTCCTCAGGAGGTACTGCAGTGGGACTCCCCACTGCTCCATTCAGACTGAGATGAGCAAGAACTCACTCTGGGAGGCCCACCTGGGTCCAATCCCCTCCAGCAAGCTACCCAGATATAGTGAACAAGTAGAACCTTCCCAAAGAAGAGGGCAGGTGAAAGCAGAGGCCTCTACTCCTCTCCAATTAAGTGCCTCTTACTCCAATTAGCAGGGGTAAAGCAGTTTACCCCTGCTAATTGGGTAAGAGGCACTTTTTCAAGTGGGTGCTCCTTTTTTAGCAGGGGGAGAGTAACTGGCCCACCTCACCCCAGCACTGTCTGTTCTAGTGGCTGTCTGCTGGTATTCATTTGCATCTTTTTAGATTGTGAGCCCTTTTGGGACAGGGAGCCATTTAGTTATTTGATTTTTCTCTGTAAAACGCTTTGTGAACTTTTAGTTGAAAAGCGGTATATAAATACTGTTAATAATAATAATAATAATACTCCTGGCCGCTACTGCTTACCCAACCCTCCCTGCTGCAGCTGCAGTGGATCTTAGAAGCAGCCTCTGCATCCTCTTGTTCAACTGTGCTCTCTCTGAGCAAAACAGAATTGTGAGAATTGGCCATGGGTGTTTTCAATTGGCCTGGCCCTTAAGGTTTGCCCATGACACTCAGTGCCCGGTCAGTGCTGGTGCCAGCTCAGTGCCAGTCTGAGCTGAGCCCAGAGGCAATGGGAGGCCTGCCACATGCTGCCTGGAGCAAGGGAAGAACTGATGGCAGAAAGTTCAGTTGAGGTGGGGGGGAGCCATTCCACCATGGGGAGGGTAGAAAAGGGCAGGGAGAGGGAGGAACTTCAGCCGAATTGTTACAATGACAACGTTGTTACAGAGACAATTTCATTTAAATCTGAACACTTTGTTTTATATCTGAATGATAGATATGAAGGACAAAAATGACCATTTATGCATATTCATAAAGTTATATTGTACAGATATAGTAAGGCAATTCTTTCACATGTGTGTTCGGCAGCTAGAATGTTCCCCCTTTGGCTCTCTACTTTTGTTTATGGTACGAATATTACGCTTCAAATTAGATAGTGTAGAGGTACTGGTTGATTTTGGGGGGGGGGGGTGCTAACCAGTCCTTTCTCCACATCATCTTTCTTTCTGCGAGACAAGTAGCGATACATCTGAAAAATAAAGGTGAATACAAGCCTTTAAGGCAGGGGATTTCAAACTCCAGAGTAAAAAATGAAAAAATAAAAGAAATAAAATTAAAATAGGAGTTGAATTCCTATTAAGGAATTGAAGAATGAAGTTACTGATCTCTTGACTAAAATATGCAACTTGTCCCTCAAAATGGCCACGGTACCAGAAGATTGGAGGACAACAAATGTCACGCCTATCTTTAAAAAGGGAAAGAGGGGGGACCTGGGAAACTATAGGCCGGTCAGCCTAACATCTATACTGGGTAAGATGGTGGAATGCCTCATCAAAGATAGAATCTCAAAACACATAAACGAACACGCCTTGCTGAGGGAGAATCAGCATGGCTTCTGTAAGGGAAAGTCTTGCCTCATGAACCTTTTAGAATTCTTTGAAAAGGTCAACAGGCATGTGGATGCGGGAGAACCCGTAGACATTATATATCTGGACTTTCAGAAGGCGTTTGACACGGTCCCTCACCAAAGGCTACTAAAAAAAACTCCAGTCAGGTTATTAGAGGAGAGGTCCTCTCATGGATTGAGAACTGGTTGAAGGCCAGGAAACAGAGTGGGTGGCAATTTTCACAATGGAGAGGGGTGAAAAGTGATGTGCCCCAAGGATCTGTCCTGGGATTGGTGCTCTTCAAACTCTTCTTAAATGACCTGGAGACAGGAGTGAGCAGTGAGGTGGCTAAGTTTGCAGATGACATCAAACTTTTCCAAGTGGTGAAGACCAGAGGTGATTGTGAGGAGCTCCAGAAGGATCTCTCCAGAATGGGCAGCAAAATGGCAGATGCACTTCAATGTCAGTAAGTGTAAGGTCATGCACATTGGGGCAAAAAATCAAAACTTTACATATAGGCTGATGGTTCTGAGCTGTCTGTGACAGATCAGGAGAGAGATCTTGGGGTGGTGGTGGACAGGTCGATGAAAGTGTCGACCCAATGTGCGGCGGCAGTGAAGAAGGCCAATTCTATGCTTGGGATCATTAGGAAGGGTATTGAGAACAAAACGGCTAGTATTATAATGCCGTTGTACAAATCGATGGTAAGGCCACACCTGGAGTATTGTCCCGTTCTGGTTGCCACATCTCAAAAAAGACATAGTGGAAATGGAAAAGGTGCAAAAGAGAGCAACTAACATGATTACTGGGCTGGGGCACCTTCCTTATGAGGAAAGGCTACAGCATTTGGGCCTCTTCAGGCTAGAAAAGGGATGCCTGAGGGGGGACATGATTGAGACATACAAAATTATACAGGGGATGGACAGAGTGGATAGAGAGATGCTCTTTACACTCTCACATGACACCAGAACCAGGGGACATCCACTAAAATTGAGTGTTGAAAGAGTTAGAACAGACAAAAGAAAATATTTCTTTACTCAGCGTGTGGTTGGTCTGTGGAACTCCTTGCCACAGGATGTGGTGATGGCGTCTGGCCTGGATGCCTTTAAAAGGGGATTGGACAAGTTTCTGGAGGAAAAATCCATTATGGGGTACAAGCCATGATGTGTATGCGCAACCTCCTGATTTTAGAAATGGGTTATGTCAGAATGCCAGATGCAGGGGAGGGCACCAGGATGAGGTCTCTTGTTATCTGGTGTGCTCCCTGGGGCATTTGGTGGGCCGCTGTGAGATACAGGAAGCTGGACTAGATGGGCCTATGGCCTGATCCAGTGGGGCTGTTCTTATGAGTTTGAAACCCACAATAAGTCTTTGCGGGGGTGTGGGGGAGACAGCAATGTGATCCCCAGAATCTTGTCATTCAGGAGGCCGCAGGGACTGGGATGCACTCACCAGTTCCTACAGCAGCCGTCCTGGGGTGCGGGGAGCCCTGCGCAATTGCCTGCAGGGCTCCTTAGGTCAGGGAAAGTGAAAGGGGAGCGATCGCACCCCGCTCTGCTAAACCGGAAGTGAGGCACGATCGCTCCACTTTCTCTGGGGGTGGAGAATAGACAGAGAATATGAGAGACAATGGTTGTCTAGACCAGGGGTCTCCAAAGTTTTTGCCCAGAAGGCCACATAAAATATCTGGTGTGGTGTTGAGGGCCAGAAAAAAAATTAAATATAAAATTTAAATAAATAAGAGTTGGAACTTACATGAATGAATAAATGAATGGACTCATTCATTCAACCTCTCCAGCCCTCACAACACCCTAGAGCACAGCCCCGGTCTGTTTGATTGAGTGGGCCAGAGACTTTCACAGGACAAGGGGCTGGCTGTGGGCCAGACAGAGGTTTGCTGCGGGCCACATCTGGCCCACTGGCTGGGGTTTGGAGACCCTGGTCTAGATCACTGGCGTGCCAAGTCCTGGAAAGCCCAAGTCCAACTTACTAGTTTGCTAATCTTCCAAACCAGTATCACGCTGCTGCAAAATGCTGTGAAAATAGAGGCCAGGTTCCATCGATTATACTGTGTGTTCTCAGTTGGCATAACAGATGACATTTCTCTGTATTGTGAGAAAAGTTAAGAAGGAAAACAATTCAGTGTCAGTTCATAAAGGAACCTTCCATAAAGGAAGAAATCTGAGGGACTGATAAATTTTCTAGCACTAATACTGCATTATATTGTTGTTGGGAAATTTTGGTGTTTGGTTTTTTTCCCTCCTCTGCTTCAGTTATTGCGCTTTAGGGTGGTGTGCAGAATGTTATTGTGCAAGTGAGCACGTGTTGGATACTGCCCTTTATATGTGCCGAACTCCCATTGCAATGAGTAAGACCAGTTTGGTCCAGCAACCCAATCCTATACTTCCTGGAGCCTGGAGGAACAGCAGAACCAAAATAGCTACCACTGTATCCTACGGGTGCAGGGAAGCTGCCAGAGGTCTCCTCATAGGAAGTGGACCTTTCGTCCCCTTACTCCAAGGAAAGTCCCAGGCCCTGGAATGGGGCTTCTCAAATCTGTGCCGGCTATTTTGCTGGCGCAGACTTTAGAAGCTCCATGTTGGACTTTGTAGCCTGACACAGAGGATAGGTTACAGCGGAGGAGGGTTCTGCCAGTCCCATCACTCTCCCTGGCCAGTCACACCCCTATCCCGCCCACTCCCCACACTGTGGAAGACTTCCCTCCCCTCCCCATGCCACACTACTGCCTGGGGGGTGTGACCTAACCCTTTGTGCTCTTTCACAGCGTCCTTCTGGCACTGAGTGCCATCTGGTGCTGGCCCAGCGCTGGCACCCTCCTCTTCCTGTGCTACAAATGTGCTTTACAGCATGTTTGTAACACCCAGCACTGGTGGTATTCTTGTACCCCTGATGCTGAGGCCCATAGGATTGAGCTCTAAGAGTACAGGAATATTGAGTGGAAATTCAGCATAATTAACTTTTTTCTGTCTTGGAACACTAAAGGGTAACAGAAGCAACATGCGCATATGTTTTGGTCCTGACACCCATACTGGGAAGACCAGAAACTTACCAGAAAATGAATCTCTCAGTTGATTCTAATGATGCTCTGGCAATGAACTGACTAGCACAGAAAAACTTTTCATGCAACTGATATAATTCTGCGAGCAGTGTAACTTTTAAGCTGAAATTCATTGAAGATCTCAGCTTTATTTCTAGGAAAAGAAAACCCACAATCTCTTTTCATAGAAACAGAACCACAGTCATTATACATCTCATGATTACATTGCTCCTACTAGTAGACTGCTACTCATGTGAGTGGCAAGACTGAGATGAGACTGAGTGGGTAGAATGAGATCCATCAAGGTAATGTAGCCAGATATGGCTGGGACCAGTGTTGCAATGAGCTATTCCAGGGGAACGTAATAATTTATTTCAAGGGGATGGAACAAGATCTAGGAAAGTAACAAAATATGGCAAGAACTTGCAGAGGAGCAAAGTATGACAATGTGATATGGTGAGACATCGCTGGTTGTCCAGCACAGGTGTAGCATGATGTGACAAATGGTGTAGCAAGATAGGACAGAGATGTATCAGAATATTTCCAGGGGCTGTTTCAAGCACTTGGCAAGTTATAGCAATGTCGTAAGACTTTCCATGCAAGATATCACAGATGGATGTAGGAAGATTTATCAAGGGAAGGTCTATAAAGACCTGGCAGGTGCTTTTGCATGGTACAGCAAGGTATTTTCAAGGAGGTCTAGCAAACTATGGCAGGGTACGTAGCAAGATAATTCAGGGGGCCAAAGTAAGATCTCTCAAAGTGGTTCAATGAGATGTGGCTGGATTGCATAGCACTCATTCAAGGGTTGTGGCAAGATGTGGCAGCAGACTATATGGAACAATGTGGCAGGGGGCTGCTTAGTCTGATGAGTGGGTTTTAGTATAATCCTAGCATGATATGACAGGGCTCTGGGAATACAATGCGGAGGGATGTAGCACAATATGGGGGAGGTTATGGAGAGATATGGCACAAAAACTGTTCACATAAGTGAGGAAGTTTTTAATAATCATGCATCACTGTAACACCAGAACTATTTGTGTATAGAATGGAAGTATCTAAAAAAATCAGTCGAGACATGAAAGTGCTGTAAGTAATGTGAGTTGATACACTACCGCTTTGTGGAAAATTAAGGTACAATTTAGAAATTGTCTCTTTCGTTTTTTGGCCCTGACAATTGTTGACCTGAAATAGCCTTATGAGAGAGCTTTGCTAGAAGCTGCTGCCATCTATGGGCAAAATTATTGTAAGGCATTTCAGCCATACATGTTTCAGTGTGTCACTTCATAAAGCACAGATTCTGTTCATTTTATACTACGCATTCTTAAAATTTGTTCCCCATATCATGGGGAAATCTTGATTGTACGACTAATAGGCTTTTTAGGCTTCAGGAATGAAAAAGGAAAACAGAGACAATAAATGTAAACATCCTTTTTGAGGAAGGTGGGAAAAGTTTTTGAACAACTGAATGCTTATACAAGACAGATTAGGACTAAATCCACTCGGATTTGGTTCTCTGCTTTTGTCTCTTCCTTTTTCAAAAAAAATAGTGACCTCAGATCACATGTGGTATATTTCCACAGCAAGGACTCCTCTTGACCCAGATAGAGGCTTCTCTAGTCTATTATATTTCTTAAGGCTGTATAACATGGGGGATCATTTTTGCATCAATTCAGGATTATGTCTCTTCAGAGAGATCATTTCCCATGTCACAAATGGGATTGCCAAAATGAGTCTGAAGTTTCATTAAATAAGAAAATGACTCATTAACAAAGCTAGAGTTTAGTCACAGATGGTGCTTTCTGTTGTTTAAATTACACTTTTAATCAGCTAGGGTTGCTCTTCCATCTGCATGTATTTTTGAGGGAATGTACTCTCTAAGCTTGTTCTTTACCAATGTGTATTCTAACGACCGAAAGCCAAGTAAATTCAAAAGGCCCACTAGCCTGCAACCTGCATTCATGATCAACAGACACTCAGAGACAACTTTCACCAAAAGCTGGGTACAAACAAACAACAGAGTTGAATCAATGTGAGCTTCCAGAGGAATCTGGTTGGCCGCTGTAGGAAACTGAATGCTCAACTCAATGGACCTTGGCCTGATTCAGCAAGGCAATTCTTATGGACATATTATGCTCATTGCTAAAACTAACAGTTCAACATTGCACAAATTCAATGCAAGTTAATCCAAGTGGATAAAAGAAGGGTAGAATTGTGTGCATCTTTATTTAGGATCACTGGAATCTGGGCTTTAAACAAATCAGTTGAGGGCAGGGGGCTGCCACTTTAAAAAAAAAAGAGATTGAGGTAATGCAAAAGGTTATTTGATAGGTAATGTGAAATTTAAAACTAGTGTACATGTATATTACAATTATCAGGGTCAACCTTAGCATCTGTGGGGGGGGATTTAATGTGGGGGGATCTGTGGGGGGAATGCCACCCCCGTTGGGGGGGCCCCTACTTACCAGAATGAGAGCCCAGGCAGATGGCATCCCAGGCAGATGGCACCCCAAGCAAAGCACAGCACCCAGAAGTAGGTGGCAGTTGCATGATGACATCACTGCCAACTGCTTCCAGGGGGCTAATTTCGAGCCAATTGGACCCAAGGGTAGGAGAAGGGCAGTCCAGAAGCAATGCTCCACTCGCCATGCTCTCCTCATGATGCCTCGGCATGGAAGATTCCATGCTGGAGCATCGGCCACAAAATGAGGTGCTGGCTGCGACTGTGGGCACTCCATTTGCTTTCCCAGCATGGGGCCCCTCCAGGCCCAAAGCCTGATTCAGCCAAATTGGTCAAATTGCCCTAAGGCTAGCCCTGGTTCTGGGGCCAGGTAGGACGTATATGCTTATGTTCGGTCCAGGCAGTGTCTCTTCCACTGGTTTGGTACAACACTGCCTAGAAGTGATCTCTCAGGCAAGTGCCACAATCTGCTAGCCTAGTGCGGGGGGCCCTTAAGAGCTGGGCCCAATGTGATCAAATTGGCCTAAAAGCAGCCCTTACACTTGTTGGTTTCAGCACTTTGTAGAACTTGTCAATGTAAAAGGGCTCTTAAAATAGTTTTACATATACACACAACAGCTCTATTAGATACTGACTTACACTCCAAAGGTCACTCAAGGAACATTAGAGCTGAGTAGAGATCACAACCAAGGTGCTGCAGGTTCACACCCAATCATCTCCTCCAAGAATGGGATCAGAAGCTGGCCAAAAGCTGTGTAGATAGACACAGACCCACACCTATCATAGGGCCCATCTGGCTGGACTGACTTTGAGTCCTCATTGTCCATGACAGCGGGGCAACCTACCCATGAAGCAGGCTAAATTTCCCCTTTGACTAGCAGGTTGGGGGAGGTGGCTAATTGGCGGAGGAGGACCCATCCTGTACATCCACCTGCCACCTCCTCTACTTTTGCCAACACTGCTCATTCACATGCACACATGTGTTGTATATGTTGATCAGTTTTATGAACCAGAACTTTTACTAGCAAGTGTTCTCATTTTTTTCCATAATGGACCACAATTCAATTCAACAGCTAGAACTTTCCCCATCCTTCTTTTCAACATTTGGCAAAGTTTTATCTGTTGAATTTTTGCTTGTCCTGCTTGTCAGAAAAGAAGCTGGTCACCCTAGATTTCTGTTGCATTTGTCATCTCTGAGATAATTCCTGCATACATTTTCTTGTGACAAAGCCAGAATAGCTGAGAGCAGGCAGATGACATGAAAGAAGATGCTATAGTTGTTGCAATTTTCCCTTTTTTAGTGACAGTCCTAAGAAAGAATTTTGAAAGCAGCCTTTGAAGACTAAATATCAAAGGAAATCTTGTTACATATAATAAAGGATCCAGGCTATACAGACAACTGTCTGAAAACTCATAAATATCAGAAGTCACTGCCATGACTTTAATAGTATAAAACATGCTTTAATTATTTCAGTGCACTAAAGAGGCAAGTTTCTTTTTCCTTACTTGCAGCTGTGCATATTCTTTTCTATTTGTAATTTGATTTGTCTTGCAAGAAGAAAGTAGGACTAAAATATGAAGCTCTTTTATTCCCACTGTGAGAAAAATTCAGACTGGCATAGAGAGTTAGTAAATTATTGTATTAGTTGTTAAGCTGAAACCTGATCTTGTTAGGTGCCTGACAGGTGCCTCCCCTATTGGGGACCAGCCACCAAGAGTGGGGCAAGGAGAGGAAAGGCAGGAGCGACCCTCCTCCCATGTTGTATCCTGACAACGTGGTGGAGAATGCAGGCAAGCTGAGGCCCTGCCCAAAGACCCAAGCTACCAGAGTATGACTGGAAGGGGAGAGAGGAGAAAAGGGCTGGGTCACCCTGACAAAATCCATGGATTGGATGCAGTTTGGCCAGTGGCTCACTAAATAACAAGATGCTGAAGCAGCAGAGGGAATACCATGCTGTACTAGTGCATTGCTCAAAGGAAATTTTGGCTTGACCTGCCTCCCCAGTTAGTGGAAGTCCTGTGGGAGGTGCCTCCCATCTACCTGATGAAGCTCACCCCTGATGAAAATGTGGAGGCCTTTCTGGTCACCTTTGAAAGGATGGCCAAGATGGCCCATGCTCCAAGCCCCAGTGGACATCTTGGAGTCATATCTGACAGGGTCCAGCCAGATGGTTTCATGGACCCTCTAGTCAAGAGAACTAATAATAATAATAATAATAATAATAATAATAATAATAATAATAATAATAATAATACAGGTATTTATATACCGCCTTTCATGGTCGTCAGATTTCTCTTCAGACTTTATTTCAAGGCGGTTTACACAGGCAGGCTATACTAAATCCCTACAGGGATTTTTACAATTGACAAAGGTTCTGTCTTTCAAGAACTACAACATTTCAGATGGATCCTTTTATGATCTGGTATCACATTCTGGCCTCCAGTTTCCTCCCACGCAAGCTGACAATCCTTCATATCTCACTTGAAGGGCGGCCAAAGAGCAGATGGAAAAACTCGGCTCGGCTTGTCAGCTGCTTCAAGGTCTCACTGTTCACGGTGCCAGTGGCCTTGAACTGGCGACCTTCAGCTGTTATCTTCAGGCAAACAGAGGCTCTACCCTCTAGACCAGACCTCCTGCCCTGAGAAGTCACTGATTACGACAAGGTCAACCCTTGATAGGTATGGGGTCACTAATGATTCCCACCAGATGAAGTTCAGGGCTATTCAGTACTGATAGAGTGACTAGCCCCTGTGATGGTGGTGGAAATCAGAGAAGCTGCTATCTGCTGGCTTCACCCTTTGATGGAGGGAAAGTCAAAGATAGTGGACAATTGTCATTGGCCAGGTGTGTTAGGTAATGCCCCCCCCACCTGGTTATACATGGGGCATCACATGGGCACACACAGTAAGCCAGGATCCACCCCCACCTTTGTGATAGTGCCTCGTGGGAGAGCTCACCCCAGAATTGGAGGAACTCTTGGTTAGAGGAGGGACAGAGGGAGCTGGAGCACAGACTGCCCTCAAAGAGGGTGCTGACAGCCCAAAGATCAGACCCTGCTACATGTGTGGTAAATGGGGCACTACAAGCAGATTGCCCCTTCATAGAGTGTGAGTTATCATTTTGTCTGGAGTAGGAAGACCACAGATGATGACCCACCTGCCATGAATGGCCAAGGTCCGACTGGGGTGACTTATAGCCCTCCCTGACTCAGGGAGAGTGGTTTCCATGATCTGGGCCTACCTGCTGCATAGCTTACAAACAGTTCAGAAGCACTCAAAAATTGCCTTCATGGTACTGAAGACCTTCCCCATGGTACTGATCTGGCTCAGTACTTGGAAGGTGAACACATCATGGAGCTCCCAAGAGTGGAAGAACTCCTTTACCTGATTCTGCTTGACCGCAATGCCCCCAGGTTTAACCAGTTACAAGAGGCTACCCAAGATCCAAATAGCCCTGTTCTGCTGGGAGACACAAAGGACCTGGATGAAAAACCTCGGGTCAAGACCCTCGCATGAAGATTCCCCCATCAACCTTGCACTGGACCATTGATCCTGTGTTCCAGCATTCCCAGGAAAAAGAATCCCAGCCTAAGAGGATTATTTGAGAAGACAAAGGTGAGGGATGAGTGCTGGGCTGCCAGATGATACCCACAACATTGCTCCTCCTTGCCAGTGTGTCAGAAGGCCAATACCTGGGGCCCTGCCTGAGTACCCCTTTGTCCATTGCCTGTAGCAGGAGTTCCATTCCCACAGACAGCCATGGACTTCATTGGGCTATTGCCCCACACTGCTAGGGGCCATTGTTTTGTCCTAGTCATTATGGACTATTACACCATGCAGTACCTGGAAGTGGTCCCACTCCGAACCATGCAGGTTGCAGGAATAACCTGTGCCTTTATGCACTTTTTTGTAAGCATGGGGCCACCCTGGGAGATTTTGTCAGATGGTGGTAAGATATTAATGAGAGAGCTAGAGTTCATAATATGGAACTTACGACTTATGATTTGAAGCAGAACCTGTAGCCTTAAAGTTAGAAAAGCACCTAGCCTGGCCAAAGCTATTAATCTTAGAGGTGTAGTTAGCATTGCAAATATTCCTTATGTAAACAGAGTACTGAGAGACACTGAAAATATAGATAAGGGATAGGGAGTAGAAGGACAAGACTAGATAAAGCTAGATGCTTCAGATGCCTGCCAATTAAACCCAAAAGTAAACAAAGTAGTAGAGAACAGTGAGTGTTCAAGCTTTAAGGCACATGCCTAATGAGCGCATGAATATTAACTTACACGCCCTGCATAGTTAATCACTCTTTTGCATGAACATGGGATGTATGTATAGGATGGGGGAACATATCAAGGAGTAATATGTTGTAGGCAGTTGGAAAGGATGTACCCTGTTAGTAACTCAGCCAATGGTGAAAGGAGGAGGGATTTGCGAACGGGAAAAGGCTATAAATTGTATGCTTTGACGTTGATTCAATGAGCTGGTCCTGACTAGCATTGTGGTCTGGATCAGTCCCTTTACTGCAGTAAAGATTCAAATTACTATTGCCAATAAGCCTTGTGTGGTTTCTATCATTTTGGTCTGAGCTGTTTCTAACATTAATGTCTGCCATTTTACAATGCTCTGCTGTTTCTTTGGAATCCAGCAGGAGTTTACATCAATATATATCACCCCCAAGCAGATGACCTAGTAAAGCGTTTCAACCAGACTTTGAAGACAATGCAATTGGAACTTACCCCAGCTGGAGGTTGCAACTGGAGGTTGAAATCCTGCCCCAGTCATAGCAAACCACCACCTGCCATAGATGTGGAGAGAATTTGGAACTGTGTTTTTTTTTTTTGTTTTTTTTAAATTTGGGCTTCTAAAGATCTGATGAGGGTGGCTTTCCCATTGAAACGAATGAGGTAAGCCTCTAATACAATGTTTCTCAAACTGTGGGTTGGGACCCACTAGATGGGACACGAGCCAATTCACAGCCCAATCCTATCCAACTTTCCAGCTCCAGTGCAACCGCAATACAGCTGCAGGGTAAGGGAACAAAAGTTCCCATAACTTGAGGAGGCTTCTGTGACTGCACCCCCAACACAGGAAGCAGTGCATACCCCAAAGGCACAGCTGTACCAGCACTGGAAAATTGGATAGGATTGGGCCCTCAGGTGGGTCGCGTAGCACCCAGCTCAGGCACCACTGAAAAAATGGGATGCTGGAAAGGGGGAGAGCTGTGGTGCTTTTGCTTGTCAAGTTGTTTTCTTTCCGATTCACTTTGCTGTTGGAAAATTGCTGACAAATAAACCAACTGACTGCTGCGTTCTCAGGAAAGCAGCAGGCTCTGCCATCACAATGACAACACTTCTTGCTTGATGATGTCACCTCTGGCCATGACATCACTTGCAGGTTAATGACATCACTTCCAGCAGGTCCCATCACCCTCAAGGTGGGTCCCGGTGTTCAGAAGCCTGAGAACCACTGCACTGTTCCCCTGAAAGCCCCCCAATGGAGAAGCGCCCATGATAGTGCTTCGCCCTTCCCACAAGGCCTCCCCTTTCTTTGTGACCTGCAAAGCCTGTGCTCCAGAGGCCGCCTTTTCTGGGTGCGCATGCGCAGTGAAGCGGAACGTTTGTGTGCCGGAACCAGGCGAGGCGGCCGGAGGGGAAACGGACCTGCTGCCGTAGAGACGAAGCTGTTGGGTGATGCTGCCCAGCCACGAGCGGTGGTGAAGGGGGGATGCTCACGCGTGGAGCCACAAGCGGCGCCGGGGCAGTGAGCGGGGGGAAGGGGCGGGGGCCGGGCGCCCTCCCCACCCGCGCCTGGCGCAGCGCCGTCTTCTGCTCGCCCCGCTCCCGCCGTTGCCTAGGAGACGGGAAGCTGGCGGCCTCCTTCGCGGCGGTCGGAGCCGGTGGCGCTCGCTGGTCAACTCCCAGCATCGCCGGTGCAGCGGCTCGCGCCTCCTCGTGCCGCGGGAGTGCCCGTTTCCTGAGCCTGGACGTGAGCCGCTGTGGGGCCATCGAAGAGCCAGGTGCGGCGGGACGGCTCTGCGCCCACGCTGTCCAGGGAGCAAGTGGGAGGCGGTGGGGTCTGTGGCTGCAGTCCTGTGCACGCTTTCCTGGGAGTAAGCTCCATTGACTGTAGTGGGACTTGCTTCTGAGTAGTCATGCATAGGATTGGGCTCTCTGGCTGCAATATTGTGCACACTTCCCTGGGAGCCATCCCCATTGACCATAATAGGACTTGCTTCTGAGTAGTCATGCCTATGAGGCTGCAGTCCTGTTCACACTTTCCTGGGAGTAAACCCCATTGACCATGATAGGACTTGCTTCTGAGTAGACATGCCTGTAGGATTGGGCTCCCAATAATGCTGTTTTTAAAGTGCATGTTCTTTAATGTGATGTCTGCTTAGGATGACCAGGAGGATCAAAGTAAAATGTTCATCATGAAAAGCCTTCTACTGGTGTGCACAAGGGAACTTGAATTGCTTTGCAGCTTGATCCAGTGTTTACTCAGAAGCAGGTACCCATGACTCCAGCAGAAGCTACTCTTTAATAAGTGTGCATAGGGTTTTAACTTTGAGGCCAGACCAGAAGTGCATGCAAACATGTGCCATCCAAGCAGAAGCTCCACTTAAAAAAAAAAAAAAAATTTATAATAATAAAAAAACCCAGAAAAAGCACAATGAAAGAGAAAAAAGAAAAGAAAAAAGCACTACAGATACATTAAAAAATACAAAAGATACCTCTAATAATGTAGGACAAGCAAATTGAATGTTATAATTTCTTACAACTTTGTATCTTGATAATCTAGATTCCCACCCACATATACAGTGTATCTCCAGCAGCTGCGTTTATCTTCTCAGTATGTGTTCCATCTCAAATTATTTTAGATTAATGTTCTCTATTCTGAACCCCTTTCAGTCTAATCTAGAAATCTGCAGCTCATTAATTCATTGTTTTCTCTCTCTCATGAAGAAAGTCCATAATTGTTCTCCAGTTCTTCATTAAATTTTCTGTTGATTTCTCTTTAAGTAAGATCATAAGTTTATCCATTTCTGCAAAGTCCATAACTTTTATCACCGTTCTTCAATCGACTGAATATCTGTAGTTTTCCAATATTGCATATACAGTATTCTAACTGCACTTATCATATACACAGTTAGGGCTGGGACACATGGAGAAGTTCACTGCTCCCTTTGCTGTTTTAAAACTGAAAATCCTCCAGAAAGGGCAACTTTTAAAAAATGGTGTTCTCGAGGCTATTTTTACCTTTTAAATGTCATGCGGAAGGAGAAAGAGTGGACCTTCCCATGCATCCTTGTTCTGACCACAGTTTTTCTCCTGTTGGAAGCATTCTAGGATAATGTGTTCACATCTAATTTGGCCTTTAGTCATTGTGGCAATAGGACTTACAAACCCATCCTAGATGTTTTAAGCTGGGTCTGACTATGAACTTTCTTTTCCCTTTTCTGGTGAAAGTGATGGCACTGAGTAGAAAGAGTAATATTATACTGATTTAGGGTTGTAAAATTGGAAGGATTCATCTGTTACATATTTCACAATACCGTTGCTTTATGTTGACATTTATTTCTATATGTTTCCCTTTTTAGATGCATCACCTCTACAGTTTTTAAATGGCAAGGGAAGTTTTTCCCCTTCAGGAAGTAAAAAACTTTATTTTGATACTCATGCCTTTGTGTGTCTTCTGGAAGAAAATGGTAACTTTTTTCCCTATATGTGTTGATATTTGGACATGAGTAAATGTTTTTTGTTCTGTTTGTATTCTTTGCATCTTCAGTGAACCTTTTTATGTATTAGTGCATGAGTTTTTGTGTGTTTGTACAGAATTACTAATTTTTATAATCATAAATACAATAGCTCTACTTCCTTTTAAAACAAATATTGGCTATCATTGAATTAAAGGTCTGCTAAGTTCATTAACACTTTTCCTTTCCAAAGTCCTGATTTTTTTTGCTTTCTAGCCATCTCTGTTCTTTTAACATAAGTAATTTTGTTAAATGTAGCCTGCAGGAAGAATTTCTCTGTAAGACTTCTGCATAATGAAATTTATCTATTGAAATAGACAGATTTGTGCAGCATGTAATATGGGCTTAAAAACCAGAGCTCTATCTAATTGTTTGGAGTTCTGAATACAGCAGTGATGATTTAAATGGAGGAGATGGAACATTTCTTATCTGCAAGCAATTATGTAAAGAATTGCAAAGGCAGGCTTTGTTTCTATGAATATCATATGTTATCTTTTTTATATTCCAGCATTTTTTGTTGCGCCATGTTGTATATGAATCACATATGGCAAGTGTTTTGTCCAAGCATAGAAGTTGCTGAATTTTGTAGTGTTCTGTATTGTTCTAGGATTCACTACTCAGCAATCCGAGATCACAGTGACTGCTTTAATGAACATCACGAACAGTAACATGGATATGATATACAAGGATATGGTCACGAAAGTACAACAGGTTAGATACAGAGTGATTATTTAATATTAAGCAATGAATAATGAATATGTGTTGCAGTACAGATGATGAGAAAAATTGTTTCCTTTGTCAGTTTGGAAGTAATGTAATTGGCTCTGTTGTTTACTAATTGTCCCATGAGTATATAGGATCAGTGCATTCTTAATGATTTACTGATATCTCTCTTCTTAGGCCACATTCTTGCCTTGTGTGTGTGTAATATATATATATACAGGCTGAGGCTCAACGAGGGTCCCCATGACCCTCAGCCCAACCTAAAGCCTCCAGAGGCTCTGCTGAGGCCCATGGAGGCTGTGCACAACCTCAACGGGCCTCAGAATGTCTCTGGTGGTCCTAGAAGGGTGCTTCCAGTTTTCTACCTACAACCAGAAATGCCTTCTAGGATCTCTGGAGATCTTTCTGAGGTTCCAAAAAGTGTCGGAAGGTGATTTCCCATTTCAAGGGGCCTTTCTGAGGCCTCCGAAAGCGTCGGAATGCGAAACAAGAAGTCACCTTTCAATGTTTTTGGAGGCCTCAGAACAGCTCTGGACATGTTTAGAATTCAGTGGACCCTGACATTTGTGTGATTTGATATCATACGGTATTTGGTATCCACAAGGGGTCCAGGAACAGAACCTTTGTGGATAAAGAGGGTCTGTGTGTGGTATCTCTCTCTCTCTCTCTCTGCATGAATGTTGTGAGGAACAAGTAATTAGCAGAGACTGATTACCAGTATTTTTTGGAATCTTGTGTTTGGAATAATGCCATCATCACATGTATGATGCTACCACCTTTTTTCATGCACATAGGTGGGAAAGTATGTTAGATTTTGTAGAAGTGTACAAAGAAGATCCTTTTTTGTAGATATGAGTTGAGTTTTGTACCTTAACCCTAAACATACATACTTGGAAAGAAGTTTTGCTGACAAAGTCTAGTATCTGGTGCAATATGGTCAAGATGCTGCTTGACCATGAAATCTTTTACTTATCAACTGACCAATGTCTCCATCCAGCCCTTTTTGTGCACCATGGAAGTTGGCAGTCGTGGGAGGAGACTTTTTGATCCCAACAGGTTTCCTCTGTGTGCAGGTGCTGCACCCATACTTGAGGAGCAAGCTGTCAATCAGTTTAAAATAATAGGTGTTACTCTCACAGGTACAAAGAATGCTTGAATAAAGCCGGTATTGTTGGACTGAAATAGTTTTTAAAATTTTTTTTAAAGGAAATTGCCCTTCAGCAGATAATGTCGCGTATTGGTGTCGTGAAGAAAGATATGATTATTTTGGAGAAGAGTGAATTTTCAGCTCTCCGGGCAGAAAATGAGGTAGAGGCAATTCTGTTTATGTTCGGGGGGGGGGGGAGGGTGTTATTCATTGGAAACAGCTGTTGCTTATTGTGCCTGTAGAAAATAGTGAATCTGTTCTCTTCTACTTGTATATTTAAGCAGAGCAAAAGATTTTGGCTGCTATGTTAATATTTGGAGTCTGGCTTTGCTGCATGCCTTTTATCAAACATTTTGGCTTGAATTTTTGTATATCTGAAAGAGACAAGGTAACAGTAAAAGCAACCAAAAGCAGTGTATGGAAATGGTTTTTGAATCTAATAGGAATTTTATCTAATACAAAGTGAAATATGCCTTGTTTGAATTCAGTGGAACTTTGGTAGGCCATGTGAACATAAGTATCAGTTTTCACATACTTATGCTCTTCACTTGGACACAGCTGGTACAATTTAAGTGCACTTGCTATCTAGGAAAAACAAACAATAATAGTGAGTTGTTACTGTGATGGGAAGGCTTCTTCCTTTCTCTTCCTCACTGCATATATAAAGTGCAAGTGTTCCCTGTATTGCCTTCAGTTAAGCAGCTTTGGAACTCCTCAATTTTTTGAACCCAGCATAACATTATTCAAAAGTTCTTGGTAAGTAGGCAACATGTATGTACTGGAACAACTCATTGTTGTTAAAATTCCGTTAGTAATGTCTCCAAAGTTTTTCAGCACTCACTTCCTCAGCCCATCTGTGATATCAGATTAACCAAAAAGGGCATCTTGCCAGACCATGACCCTTCTTGCTGAGGCTTAGTGTATCAGTCAGCCCAATCCTAAGCTTCCCAGCACTGCAGGTTGTAGCTGTACCAAAATGGTGGCCACTGTATCCCATGGGGCCAGGGAAGCCGCCAGAGGTATCCTTCGGGGGAGGACATTCACCCTCTTTCCCCGACTACAGCCCCAGCCACTGCTATTGGTTTTCTCATGTCTGCACCAGCTACATTGCTAGCGCAGATTGGAGAAGCCCCATATCAGGCTTCCGAGCCCAGCACAGGGCATAGGCCTCCTCTGTTCGTCCCACCCCATCCCAGGCCGGTGCTTCTTTCCATTCCGTGAATAGCACTTGACTCCCTTGAACATGGGCTTAGATTAAAATATACTAATGTTTGTAGATGTGAGTGTGAGAAATGGTGTGGCTATGTGGCCAATACTTGATATATTTCAAACTTAATATTGGATGGTAGCTTTCTAATAATATTCTGAATGTGTGATGTTTTTATTTTCTCTGAATCTAAAAAAAAAGATGTTCAAGTGAAAGGTACAGTTCTGTTTGCTTATCTGGTGGTTTTAATATATTAAACAATCCATGCTGGTTGTATTACCTAGAGAGGCTATTTATGCACATGTAAGGGTGAAACATGCACAACCAGAGCTCTTCCCTCACCCAACAAATCAAATAGCTGTTGAATTGTCAATTTTGGAAGATGCGGCAGTAAAACTACAGAGAATGTTCTGTAGAGTTCATGTGTAGTTCCCTAATGCAAGCTGGTTAATTGTGGCTTAAATTTGGGATATGTTTATTTATTTTGTCTTCTGTAATTATGTAACATCCTTTTTTTTTATTATTCAAAGAAAATAAAGCTTGAACTTCAGCAGCTAAAAAAGCAAGTAATGGTAAGAATTTGTTTTTCCTGAATAAAATAATACTGGACATAAAATACTAGTTAGCCAGATTGTTTTGTAGACTTTCTGTAAGAAAGTGTTTTAAGAATACAAATGTAGTCTTGTTGGTAATTGCTAATAAAGAAGCACGTAATTAGCAGTGTCAGTGGTGATGGTGCCAACCATCTATCCACGGGCAACCCAATCCTGAGCTTCCCGGGGTGCCGCCGGATCCTGCACGCCCCGGGCTACCGCAGGAGGTGCCTCGGGAGAAGGGAACTTTCATTCCCTTCCCCGGGTAAGGTAAGCAGCCCTGCAAATGGGGCTACTCACTAAGGTCGGCGGTAAAGTAAAGGCGCTCGTGTAGGGTGCTGAGCCTTCCACGAGTGCCTTGGATCCTGCGGAGCAGAGCTCTGAGGACCCATCTCCCTCCCCCACCCTCTCTCCACCCCCTCCCGGCCTCCCCCCCTCCCTGGAATGCCTCCTCTCCGCCCCTGCTTACAGTGCTGTGGTCCAGGAGACCACCGAGCCGTGGAGGTTGGGCAACCGCCCCGCACTAGCCCAGCACTGGCCAGTGTTGGGCTAGCACGAGTGGGAACCCAGCAGTGAGGCTAGCAAACGGCATGTCTGTGACAGTCTGCTGCGGCACGGAGCCGCAGCACAGAGCTCAGGATTGGGCTTTAATCTGGCAAAGAGCACCATCTCACAACAAAAAAGAATCCAGGGTCTAGACACAGGGTTTTTTTCTTCTGCGGCACTCTTGATGCACATGTACAACAATGGTCTGTTGCTGAGGTATTCAACCATTGCCTTTTGCATTTGGTATGCAAAACTTTTTCTTTCTTGTAGTAAAGTTCTTGCTGTATGTATACCTTCATCATTACTTCTGGACAGAATCTGTTGCAGATACTCATATGAGGAAAGAACTTGGCTCCATTTACACGTCTTGATCTGTCTTGGAAGCTCAGGGATGATCCCCCTGTCCCCAAACTCCACATGGAACAGGAGGGCTAGAGCTCATCATGCTTGCTAGAGAAGGGAGAGGTACAAATTTGTGGAACCCTGACAGGAACCATTTAATGAACAGAATACAAGGTTGACCATAGTCATTTGCAAGAGAAAAGTACTCAGTGGCAACAAATACTACAATTGTCTCAAGGGCAACACATATAGGTCATTTAATAAGGCAAACCCAACCTGGAAGACTCCTGCAAGCAAGCCAAAAAAGTCCTCCTTTGAAATTGCCAGGTGTGGGGACAATTTCTTCCCAGTGCCCCAAATATGATGAATTTGAACATAGAAGCAATACTGACCTTCCCCTGTAATCTTTATTACAAAAGTATTGGTGAAAAAATAGTTCAAAGTATAAAGTTATGCTGCTTAAACTTCTAATTGAAACATATAACCTGCTTTGTCCTGTGAGTAGCTTGTATGGTAGTATTGCGAGTTCTCAGAATTTGCGCTGTGGTGTTATGCTAAAATATGATCTCTTACTGAGCTGAAGTATTTATAGCTGCTGTGAGTAAATAGGTGTTTCCACGAAGAATTTAAAATGGTTATTGAAAGTGTGGAATAATTTCATCGTGTGTGTGTTGAGTTTCTCTGAATTACAGCAACTAATCTATGTACAGTAGTTTTAAGTTGCATGACCTTTCTTTGGTTGTGTTTAAAAGTATAGCTTTATGAATAAGGGTAGCTGTATGTAGAGTTGTGCATATGATCTCAGCTTTTGAGAATAGTGTACCTAGGACATGCTTTCACTTGGTTTGGTGTTACTTTTTCAGACTGGAGACACTTCAGTTAAGAAAACATTTGTTGTGACTGAAAGCTTTTCCAGCTTCTGAAATTTATTGTAATCAATGCAGATAGTAGGGGAAGGCATTTAATATAGTATTGCTTCACGTATGAAATGTCAGGGTAGACTACAGAAATTCTGTTTCAGGATTTTGTACAACTTTTCTCCAGGATGAAGTTGCCAAAGTTTCTACAGACAGCAAGCTCGATTTCAACCTGGAGAAGAGCAGAGTAAAAGAATTGGTATGTATGTTTCTCTCTAGAGATTATTTGAAGCATTATCATGCCACAGTGTGTAGTTTGGACAGAAGTGTTCTTTGTGGTATGAGCTTTCTTATTTTGTTTTCAGACATAATCTGTGGCGATGGTTTTGTAGTATTAGGTGGTATTAGTAATAATTAAAGTGCATTCATTTCTTACAAAACATGAAATATGTTTAAAGGCTGCTCACTTCAGAATGCTATGTCCTTTATAGTACTGAATGAAATGGTTGTTTTCTGTCCATATATACACTCATTAAGAAGCAAATTTGTTCTCCAGTATCCTACAGAAACTTCACAGCAAACATAATCAAAAAAGCAATCTCTTGAGATATTGAATGGCCTTCATGGTTCTATTCTGAGTTAGAAGTATTTCATTTTTAAATCTTAGCAAGTTATCAAAAATACCATGCTTAACTCCTGGTTAACACAAAGTAATAGAATATTTAAATCCAGAAATTATTCCACTGACAACTGTGTTAATAAAAAGTGAAAATGCAAGGCTGGAGGTAATAATTCTCTCTATTTTCCAGTATTCACTTAATGAGAGAAAACTGCTGAAAATGAGAACAGAAATAGTGGAGTTGGTAAGAACCTTTCATCTGATTAGGATAATTGTCCTCTCTGTAACAGTTATGCAGAATCACCCACCCTTCATTAATGGGAATGACATTTAAAGTTCAATATCATGAATTATGTGAATATGGTGCCTTTTTAAAGGCTGACCTCTTTGTAACAGTGTCTGTTTTAGAATATCTCATAGCAGGGGGAAAAAGATTTTCCTCTTTTCTTACCTCAAGAAGTTTACTGAAGTGTATGCATGTAAATGTGTATTTTAACTTCCCAGATTGACATGTGTCTGCATTGGCAGTATGAATGATGACTGATAGATTTTTGAGGGCTTTGTCCAGTCTGGTGAAGAGCCTCCAATCAAGGGTAGTACTTTCTATGAGCCCTTACTAGCTGTCCCTTTCTGCTGGACTAGCTGCAGTTTTAATCCATTTTCAACTGCCAGATCTAAACAAGATTCAGAAAAGCAATTCTTTTCAAGACAGAACAACATTTAGAAATACCTGTTGAACAACTGAAATGTGAACAGTGTCTTAAGCCATGTTGTGCTGTAATAATTCATTGTCCTTAGATTATTAAGCAACTTAAGTGTGTTCTTTTATTTCACAGTCCGTCCATCCCCAGTTTCTTTAGGACTTTTGTTTTTTCTTCCAACTGCTTCCTAGTGTTGTCCCTTTTCTTGTAAATGAGTTTTTCTCAGGTCATATTTTAGCTTGCTCATTACTTACTGGAAGAGTAGGTACTTAAGAATATATTAAATGTTTCTTTTGAAATCTGTAGAAGATCCTGGCAGAGTAGCCATGTTTTGAGGCACAAGTGAAGAACGACTTAAGGATTATACTTACGTTCAGTGTTGACAATTCTTACTAATTCTACTGATAATCTGAGGGTCATTCTGTTGTTTACCTGGAAAATGTACTTTCTCTTGAGTCACAGAAGAGGATGCAAAACTGCTATTTAATTCTGCCATGCACCTTTTCTCACTTCCCCAAGTTTGTAATATAAGACTGCTTATGCATGTGGGAACAGTACTTGTGAGAAAAGATGCCCAGTTAGGCTTGTTTTTGGTGATTCCGTTGTTTTGGCTATTCAGAAACAGCTGGATGCAAAGTTGAAGAATTTGCAAGCCCATGTATGTTATAAAACACTAGAAAAACAATTAGCACAGCTAATAGTAATTTGCACTGCTAATTATCAGAAGAAATCTGTACTATATAAGAAATTCCAATATTGCTTTTTAGATTTTATGCCCATGGAAAAGTTTATTGAAATTCTGCTTGCTTCTCCTTTTCAAAGCATGCACAGCAAGATCGAGCTGTAACACAGACAGACAGGAAAATAGACACAGAAGTTGCTGGTCTCAAAACACGGCTTGAATCGCACAAACTTGACAACATTAAGTATTTAGCAGGTAAGGCATTCCATCTCAGTGCAAGTGCTTAGTCAACTGTCTTGTCTGCTATGCATATGTTTAATATTCATTGCATCAAATGCAGTGAATGACTTCTGGTTGGCTGCCAAGAATTACTAATTATGTAATGGATGCATATGCATTGGAATATGAAGACTACTATGATTGGTATCTGAACATTGACACCTTTTGCTGACAGAGTGTCTCCAGAAAAGTGAGTGGAAAACACTGTGAAATACTCTCAATCTCTTGTGGCTCTGCTTGCTTTAAATTATATGGCATCATAAATATCCAGCATTCTTTATTTGTATGTTTACGGTTTAAGTATTTTAATTAGTATGTTTAAGGTACATTATGTGTAAAGCAATTCGAATACAATGAATTTATGTTTTTCACACTTCCGGTAATAACAATCTTGGAATGAGAGACTATGATAATCCATTCATTTTTTTTTAAGCAGTGATAGATTTCCATTTTAATGTGCCTTTCTTCTCCCACTACCATCTCTGCTATAGTTTGGTGGCAGCCCCCTTGCCCAAAATGATTGACTGGAAACGCAGATCATTGGCTGTGATTCCACAAGCATTCAGATTCCCCCCTTGATTTCCATTTTGTCTAATGGTGCATAACTGGAGTCAGAATCGAGGCTGTATTTTGAAACATTTTAATATTTCTCTGTCAACTTGTGTATTTGAATGATTTAAGATCTAACAGAGTGTGTACTTTGTCCCCCTTCCCCCTTATTTTTTTCAGGTTCCGTATTTACATGCCTTACAGTAGTACTGGGATTTTACCGTTTATGGATATAACAAGACATATGTTTTATAAGGACTTCTATTGTCTTGCCTTAGAAAAAAAAAAAAAGAAGCACTATTACCTAGCTGGAATAATGTAATCTTAACAGTGGCATTGTCATTGTATTTATTTATGTCTGTGCAAGATGGGGATGAGTTAAACAGCCAGGTCAGGCAGAATGTGTCCCCTCATACCATTCCTTGAATAACATCAGGAGGAGAATCTAAAATTTCACCTGCTTTTATCATGTATAAGGAAATTTCTTCTTATAAGGGAGACATTTCTACAAATCTTCTCCCATATGGACTTCTTTACAAATTGGTTGACTGCCCCCATATACAGAAGTAAAAACCTTTCATCAGATTGGGCATAGGAGTGATTGTACAACCCAATATTAAATTGCACTAACAAAACAAACTTTATTTATAAAAAATAAAGCAGGTTGCATTTTTTGCTTGCATGTCCTGTTGCTTATAAGGTTATTTTAATACCAACTCTCAAAAATCAGATCTTGTGATAAATTCCCTAAACAATTTAGGTAGGAAGAGATACTTTGCTGTCTCTATTCGTCACATTCCAGCACTGAGAAGCTTCCCTGAAAAGCAGGCTGGCTCCAGATCTCAGGCAGACTCCAGGACTCTGGAATCTCTTCCCTAATCTTGCACCACTCACCTCGGAACACTCATGTTCCTGCTCCGTCACCACCCAAAGATGACACTGAATAGTTGGTGCCTAGCGGATTAGTCCCTTGTTCAGGAATGGCTTCAGGGAAGGCTTCTTTAAGCGTTCTTTCCCAACTTCTTCAGTGATTATCAGTCATAAGTCCCTCTCCGGTCTTTGTATCTTCTGCAGTTTCTGGCAACAGTGCCTCTCAAATCTCAGCAGCAACCACAACCAACAAATACCTTTCACTGGCTTTGCTTCTCCCCTTTATTTTTCTCTCTTGGAAAATGTGCATTCTTAATGCTACTGACCAGTGGTCCTTGGTTAAATCCAGTGAAAGCTCTTACAGGGAACTTTGAATAACCAGTAGACCAACAGATAACCACTTCCAATCAGAACTGCAGGATCTATAACGCTTTCTGGACCATCTAGATTGTCCTGGCATTTTCAGAATTCCACAGTTCTGTCCACAGCTACTTTGGTAGCTAGTGTACATTACTTCTCTCCCTCAGTACAAGATCCATACCATGTATCCATTTTCTGTATCTCCACCAGCTCAGCTTTAACCTGAGGTTCTGTTTACAAAGTTACTGCTGAATCCTGTTGTGTCTTTGTATAAAGCGTGGAATGTAACCAAAGAATATGCCTGAACACAAATGTGTATATATCAAAATAGTGATGGAAAGTTGGCCCAAACTGCAAGCGACCCTATTTTGTTCCGCTCTTCTCATCTTTTGTGTTGTCTGGGCTCTGGGCTGTCAGAATGCTTAAAACAGTGGTTTCTGAACTGGAAATCAGCAGCAAAGCAGTTGGGATAATCATGCTGCTGCTGGGGAGGGAAGGGTTTTTTCCATTTACCTGGGGGCTGCTATGGCTCTCCAGAGGCTCTGGAGAGCCTGTGACCCCCTCTGCAGCCCTCCTGGCAGCTTCAAACTGCTGTTTTTATTATTTTTTTAAACCCACTTCCGTTTCAAAACAAAAACAGCAAGTGGTTCCCCCCGCCCCCAGCAATTTGAAGCTGCTGGGAAGGCTGCAGAGGGGGTCACAGCTTCCCTAGACCCTCTGAAGAGACATAGCGACCCCCAAGTAAGTCTAAAAAACCCTTCCCTCCCCAGCAGCAGCACAATTGTCCTATTGTGTTGCTGCTGCCCCTTCCCCTCCCCTGCAAATAATTACAGGGTTCCCAAAATCCAAGGTGGACTTTGGGAACCATTGGCTTAAAACATCAGATTATATTTACTGAGCTTATCATTTATAACTATTATTTAGAGGAGAATCCTCCAAGGTGCCTTCAAAATGAAATTTATGTTATTTAACTTCATTTCTTCAGAGTAGGACACTCTTACATTATCATAGTTCATATATTTCTTCTCTGTTGATAAAACACCCTGTAAAATCTTGTTGCCATTTTATTCTAGAAGTGACTGGTTTTATTTTTATCTGCTGTTCTAAATTTCTGTCCACCTAGTTATGTTTTATGGACAGGTGTTGAAGAAAGATTATGTTAAGAAAATGCCAAATGAACAAAAGACTTGAAACTATGTTTTAGCTATTACCATGATAAAATTGATAAAACACTGAACTACATTTTCCTTTTATGTTTGTATTGAAAATTCCTGACACTGAGCTTGATAGAAGACCTGTCCTTCAAAACTGAGGAAAAATAAGGTAAAGATTTTTAGGAAAAAACAAGCTACATGGTTTTTCACTGCCTTAAACCTAGCAGTAAAGTTGGTATAAACCAGTCAGATTCACTCTGAACACTTACTAGAACATTTGTCTTATTTTTGAAATACTCTTGAAATATGTTTTTCACACGTAGTGGTGAGTGGTTTTTAGTAACGATATATAGATATACCACTACAGACTGATAGGACAAACCTTTCCAAATGATAAAAATTGTCTGCAAAGTACACTCAACATGTTTAACACAGAAAAGCATTGTAAAAATATACGTAGTATAATACGCAGCAGCCAAACTAAAAATTACAATAAATGATTAGAATCATAAAAGCAATAGATTGGGTATTACACCTCTAAAATGTAAAAATTAACCAAAATAAGCTTAATGATGAACTAGAATATTTTTTTGTCTCTGATTCAGAGACAGTATGCAAACTGCCCACTCATATAAACAAAGGGAGCAGATTCCCTGCATGTAAAGAGTGTGCATATACATGGTTCTTCCATTGAAGCAACTAGCCAAAATATGTGGGTTTTGGGGCTCTGGCAAGTGTTCATTAATCTCTAATATTTATTATTCCCTCTCCTGACTTTTTCTTCCTGTGTTTTGTGCTGCCAAGGGTTGGACAACCATCAATTACCACCTCAATTTTAATGACGGGGAAAATTAGGCTGCTAGGACTTCAAAATTCAGAAATATTTTAAGTGAGGTACTAGGTTTATTTTAGCTCACACCCCAAAAGTCTCCATTCAATGGCAGCACACTTAAATACTTTTGGAAAGTGAGATTTTCATCCATGTTAGATTACTGCGGAATCTCACTGTGGAATCTCACTTTGGAGGGGGGCAGGAAGCACTGCCTTTGGACAGTCTTGGTGTGTGTTTAGAGATTTCTGCATATTTGTGTTTTCTGTCAACAATATAGTGGCCTTCAGTAAGCCTTGCTGTTCTGGGATGTAAAAGGGGTTCAAGGAAAACCTTCCCACTTCTAAATTGTTTTACATACATTTGTATAAAATCCCCCCCCCACCTATTTCTCTACTTGACCTTCTGTGCTAAACCAATGTATCATCACCACCCAAACATTTACCCTACATTCTCAGTTGCTGCTACTTTTCAGTTTAATTATTAAACTGGCTTTATTATTGCAAGCAAGTTTCCAGCTACCTCACCCTGAATGATTGCCTCTTTTGTTTTCCAACATAGCGTAAAAGGCTTATGTGTTGAAAGCTGTAAGTTAAGCAATGTGATGTTTAATAAATAAGTGTTAGTGGGATTGTACTGCATATGTAGGTTGGCAACCTCGCCCTACATAATGCCAGAATATTTTTATGTAAAACACGCTTCATCCTTGAATAAATGGCTTCAGGATAGTGTCTTTTTTACTTTATTAATATATTGTCTTGTTCTACAGAATTGGAATTCAATTTCTATTTGTTTCTGGGTATACAGTACTAAGAATCCTTTGCATGTTAGATGTAGAATGTAGTTTTGTGTACTTTTAGGCGCTGTAAACTAAAATGTGTGTCTGATTTTCATTTCTTTTAATGTACATGTTCACAAGGAAAACAGTATCAAAAACCATATGAGTTTTATGACCATGTATTTAAAATGTACCTGGAAGGCTCCAAAATCACAGAATAAGAAGTGAAAAAGTAGAAAAAAGAGGTACTTGGATCTTCCATGGCAAAAAACTCATGAATGTCTCACGGATAAGGGAACCAACATGGGGCTTGGCATCCAAGCATGCAGTTATACCATGGGAAATGCTAATTTCTGCATGTGATTTTGCTAGTCTGAGCCTGAGTGGCATATTGTAAATATGAAACTGAATTACAGTAGATAAAATGAAACTATCAGATTGACTAAAATAGTAAACCTAAGAAGTCTAAACCTAAATAGTATCAGAGTTTTGCATCCTTAATTTCTGTCAGATCCCAGTGTGAAGATTCCTGGTCAGCAATTTCTGAGAATGTAAAAGCAAAAAATATGAAGTGAGATATGAGAAGGGGGTGTAATACATACAGCTGATCATTCTTGTCCTATTAACTGTTTTTACCCAACATAAAATGAGACTGCAGCTGAGGCTTTCTTTCAGTGTTAACACTTTGAAACTACTTATTTTAAAAACAGGTATGTTTCCTGTCTGCAAAGTGCAATCAAAATGTTTAACACCAAAAGACATTGTGAAAATACAGTATAGTAGACCAAAATACACAGCAGCCAAACAAAAATTACAATAAATGATTAGACTCATAAAAGCAGTTGATCAGTTATTACACCTCTAAAATGCAAAAATTAACCAAATTAGACTAACTGATGAACACACATTATTGTACCATCTATGTACTTATAGAGAAGGTGAGAGCAGGTTTCTCTCCTAAGGAACTTTAATAATAATAATAATAATAATTTTATTTTTACCCCACCTTTCTCCCCGAAGGGACTCAAGGCAGTTTACAACAGATTAAAAACATAATTTAAAAACAGATAAAAGCATATTAACACATATCATAAAAACAGTAGTCAGATAAAAAGTAGTCAGGTAAAAAGAGCATAGAGCAGCAAACCATAAAAGAATCAAGCCTGTAAAAAATATTAAAAGATGTTGAAAAGATGTTAAAAAGGCCGAGAACTCAGAAGGCTTGTTTAACAGAAGGGTCTTCAGGTCTCGCCAAAAAGTCTCAAGAGAGGGAGCCATTCTTAAGTCGAGGGGAAGGGAATTCCATAGCGTTGGTGTCACTTACTGAGAAGGCCCTATTTCTTGCCGCCGCCCCACGTACCTCCCTAGGCGGCGGCACTTGTAAAAAGGCCTTCTCTGATGACCTCAGAGGACGAGCCGGATTGTACAGGAGTAGGCGATCTCTAAGATACCTTGGCCCAGAGCAGTATAGGGCTTTAAAGGTCAAAACCAGCACTTTGAATTGGGCCCAGAAACGAATGGGCAGCCAATGCAGCCGCTGGAGAAGCAGACTGACAGAGTCAAACCGCGCCTACCTCCGGTAACTACACGGGCCGCCACATTCTGCACTAGTTGCAGTTTCCGAACCGTCTTCAAGGGCAGCCCCACATAGAGTGCATTCTAACCTCGATGTCACCGTGGCATGGATCACCGTACCAGGTCTGCACGATCCAAGTATGGCCGCAGCTGGCGCACCAGCCAAAACTGAGCGAAGGCCCCCCTAGCCACAGCCGCCACCTGGGAATCCAGGAGCAGCTGCAAGTCCAGGTGAACCCCCAAGCTGTGGACCTGCTCCTTCAGGGGCAGGTCTTTACTGTCTAGAAATTGGCATGTGAGACAACAAAGCAAGGGGGGGGGAGAAATAAATGGCTGTTGCAACAGGCTGGGCTTCATCTGGAAACTAAAGGCTAACAAAATGGCAGACAAGATCTTAAAATATCAGCTGCTGGAAAGTCTCATGTAGGAGCAACTCCTATAAATAAATACAGAAATAAAGGTCAGAAGTCCTTTTAAAGTCAACTCCATGGTGATGCTGGCAGTGGCAATTAAGTCATATGCTTTATGTCTGCACGGAGTCACCCAACAGAGTTATTTTGGATGTTTAGGGGGCTGTTGCATCTTGGCACTTCAAATCATTGGCATCATTTCTGGCTTGGGTGCCATGGTTAGTATACCTTTGGTGGTTGCTTTTAGGGATGGGAACCTGAGTCAGGTGACTCAAGTCCAAGTCGTAAAAACATGTTTTTGCAGGCTCATGCACACTCGAGTCAGCTGCGCCATTGATTTGGGCATTGACTCAATTCTGAGGCCACTTGACTCAGCACTGATTTTGCACACATGTAGGCTGGAGTCTGTGTTAGGGTGTGCTTACTTCCTTTTTTTTTTGCAGCATGAAAGACCTCGTGGGACCAACATTCAGACCAGGCAAGCAGCAGGAACATTCCAGCTAGCAAGCAGAGAAGGGTTAATGTTTAGCTTTTGCATTGAGCAGGAGAGGGGGAGGCAGGAATGGGCTCTTTTCCATCTCTGAAGCAATGATAATTGCAACCTGACTTTTTCTTTGGATGAGGACAGGAGGAGGAGCCCAAGGGGATTCTTGTCTTAGAATTGGCTGGAGAAGCCCAGGGAGTGGGGAAGCCAGAGGGAGGCTTTCCAACTGCATAGCTCTTGTAGATTGTTGCTACTTGGGAGAAGGAAGCTTCATTGAATGACCAGCGCAAATGGAACTACTTCTGAGTAGAGCTGCAAAGGATTGGGTTGTACTGGTAAGCCTCCCAAACTGCTGCACATGACTCTCCTCCCTCTTGCCATTTCTGTCTCCCCTCTCAAGCAGTCCATCCCACCCCCCTCCCACCTTGTTTACAGATGGATGGGACATCATGGGAGTATTAAAGGAGAACTCTCTCACACACACAACCAGGCTATAGCTCCATATTTTTTCTGTGGAGCCATACCTGACGTGTGTCAAAAAGATGTGTGACTGCTCTGGGCAACTTGGAAAGTCTGTCTGTTAGGACTTGTTTCCGAGTTGAGTTGTGGGTGGAGACTTGTGACTCGGCTTGAGTCAAGCTGCACCTGACTCACCCAACCCTGGTTGCTTACCCTCTTAGGTTAGAAGTTGTTTAATTACATCCTGAATCTGTGGACAGGGTCCTTGAGAATGGTAGGATCAGCCATATGCACACTCAACCCCTGTCTTTCCTGGTTGATAAAGATAGCTGATGTGTTGGGATTACTGGCCTAGCAGGTATGAGTAGCAGCAAATGTTCCCTTGTGAGATGGTATTGTTCCATCTAAAAAACCTCCCCCTAAATCCCACAATATTGGACAATTTCTGATCCCTTTTTAACATTCCTTATTTGAAAAGGTGTGAGCTCAGAGTGACTCAGCTGTGGTAGCATTCTCTTCAGTTGTGCCCCAAGGTCAACTGAATAGCCTCAGGACAGTTAAACTTTAATAAATGTAACTAAGATTATAGCAAGAATATTCACAGTGTCTGGACATCTTGTTATCCAGATTAGCTGTTTGTTGGGTCTATTTCTGATCCAAAGATTGATATTCTCAACTGCATATGGATTTCTTGTGCATGAGGCAACTGATCATCACTCACATTGAATGACCATATGTGTGCCATATATGTCATGGGCCTTCACAGGGAAGAAAAATATATAGTGGTATTGGTGGCATCTGAAAAACTTCCATTAGTACATAAGGAGAGAGGCAATTTTTGCCTAACCTTCCTCCCCTTTTCAGGGTGTGTTCCTGTCCCATCCACACAAATGGCTCCTCAGCGTTCCTTGGGAACAAACTGAGGGGGTTTTGAAGGGAAGGAGGGAATCAGTGAAAATAACCCTACCCTCCCCCCGTGCACAAATGGAAGAAGTTCTTAAGATATAGCCCATTGTGACATTTTTTATTCTTTGTAAAGAAAAAAATTAAGGATAGAAATGTGAAGAAAAACTCTGAGCTGTTTACTATTACTCTGAGTAATAGTAAAATAGTAAATGTTTACTATTACATTCTATAATGTATTTACAGTATATATATCTGGACATTTGTATGCTCCCAAATACCATGATCCTATACATGTTTACGGTAAGTCCCAGTATGATTAATGGGGCTTACTCCCATGTAAGTGCATAGAGGATTTTTATGCTCATTTTTAGTTAAAACACAGTTTACACATTCAGCTTTTAAAAACATAGAAGGTGGAGATGGTTGAAGTGGTTACTTCCTTTTTCTTCCTCCTTCTCTTCCTTTCCAGGCAGTTAGATAATGAACAATGTTGATCACATGCATTGTTATCAAGGCTTCTGCAGGAATTTAAATTAAGCAGTTGCTCTGTTTGGCATCTAACTGCTCTGACAACACAATAATTCAGAATAACCTTGTGATTGATCACACTGTGACATCTACTGATGATTCTTCCTGATATTAGTCAATTAGTCAATGGATTATCCTGATTTCTCATGTGGCACTGTGTTATGCTCCTGGGCTGGGGCACCTTCCTTATGAGGAAAGGCTACGGCGTTTGGGCCTCTTCAGCCTAGAAAAGAGACACTTGAGGGGGGACATGATTGAGACATACAAAATTATGCAGGGGATGGACAGAGTGGATAGGGAGATGCTCTTTACACTCTCACATAATACCAGAACCAGGGGACATCCACTAAAATTGAGTGTTGGGCGGGTTAGGACAGACAAAAGAAAATATTTCTTTACTCAGCGCGTGGTCGGTCTGTGGAACTCCTTGCCACAGGATGTGGTGCTGGCGTCTAGCCTAGACGCCTTTAAAAGGGGATTGGACGAGTTTCTGGAGGAAAAATCCATTATGGGGTACAAGCCATGATGTGTATGCGCAACCTCCTGATTTTAGGAATGGGTTAAGTCAGAATGCCAGATGTAGGGGAGGGCACCAGGATGAGGTCTCTTGTTATCTGGTGTGCTCCCTGGGGCATTTGGTGGGCCGCTGTGAGATACAGGAAGCTGGACTAGATGGGCCTGTGGCCTGATCCAGTGGGGCTGTTCTTATGTTCTTAGTAGGCAGCAATAAAATGCCAAACTGGCAACAGGAAGGGGTATGATTGTCAACAGCAAATTAATGAACAATGTCCAACCATTGTATATATGGAATTCTCTGTGGTGTCAAAGTTGGCTTATCCAACCATGTGTCTCCAGACTAGTCATACAGCAAAGTTTTGTCCATTTGAGCATATCATACATTGGAAACATACATTCTTCTTGACTTGTGAAAGTAAAGAGATCACCTTTATTACAATAACCCCCATACTACTACTATCAGCTTTTAGCTTATTTGTTTTGTTTAGATTCCTTTCCCCTCTTCTTTCAGAGCTCTAGGGCAGGGTTATGCTGTATCTTTATCCTTCCAACCACTGTATGTGAGATTGGCAGCACAATCCACAGTCCAGCATGTCCACTCAGAAATAAGTCTCATTGGCTACAATCCTATCCATGCTTTCCTGGGATTAAGGCCCATTGACTATGATGGGACTTACTTCTGAGTAAGTCCAGGATTTGCATAGGATTTGGTTCATTGTGTTAAAGGACTTACTCCTAGGAAAAGTGTGTGTAGGACTGCAGCCTAAGAGACCAAGCTTACTCTATGAATGTTTTGACTCTGTATCACGTGTCCCAATCAACACAGGATGATACTTGTCTTGCATTTTTTTTTGTTATCTTGCAGCTTCATTTTGTTATTTCTTCTAGGCATCAACAGCACCCTCTTGCTAATTCATAGAGCCAGAAAGGTCTGATATAATAGAAGGCAATGTCCCTCTACATTCATACGGCTGCAAGAGAGTTGAAGCTGTTGTTGAGGGATGAGTGGTAGCATGACCAGCTGCCAGGCCAAGGAAGGTCTCAATACAAATAGCATGGTGGGCCCAGAAGAAACTGTTGGAAACCTTGAATTAATCTGTTGGCAACCATGGCTTAATCCATACTGCCTGTTTATAGTGGGTTCCAAATGGAAAGTAGATTAATAGTAGGAGATAGCTAGTGACTGCCGGGTACAATGACTTAGGTGTGTTTCTAAGATGATGTGGAGATTGTATACCTGTTTTCAAAATGTTGTAGAAAGGCGTCCTTAACAAACTGATGAAGAGACAAGAACTTAATAGTGAGTGTTAATGGAAGAAGCAGGGAATGAGTGGGGAAATGGAGTTGAAAAGACCAAAGTGTTTTTAATTTACTTAATTGGCATCCTTTTTCTGTTTCCATGGGCTCACCACTTTGTCTCCAAGCACTAAAATCTTTGTGATGATATGGAAGAACTGGGTCACTTGACTGAGATATGGGTGCATTATTCTAAGCCAGGCTGCTGGTTGACTTTTAAGATACATCTATCAACATACTGGCGGGCAAGGAAAGCAAAAACAGATTTCAAAGTCAGGTCCAAGAGAGACATGTACAGTGAATACACAGTATGGTAGGTATGTCTATTAATGCAGCTCTGTCACAGCCTGTCCTGCAGAGAAATGTTTAACTTCTGCAAGGAATGGAAGGAAAGAGCAATAGGTCCTTCCTTGCTCTGTGCAAGCTCTGTGCAAGTTATCCTGTTAAGGGATCATCCCCGGACCTGCAGGTAATTTGCAGGCTGGATAGTATCAGGCCCTGAAGCCTTGGCCTGACTGCGCACAGCATCATGGGAAGAGATGATGCAACATCTGCTGATGCATACCAGGTGACTGTCACCAGGTATGTCACCCCATGTGCCATCAGAGTGACTAAGCACTTTCTAGTTCACTCTGATTGGCCGTGGCAAGTATATACTCCAGCCAGGGCAAGCTGGGTTGTGGGAGATGCAGAGTGAAGTTTGTGCCAAAGGCTACGTCAGTGTGATCCGTGAATTGTGTGTTAATTGGACTGTTGCTGTATATATTGTACATAGTAAAGAGACGTTTGGTGGAGGACTTCTGCCGTGTGTCATCTTTGTTCCCGGGAGTGCCTACGCTTTGGCCTTGAGAGATAGGTGGAGAGTGCAGCCGGACAGCTGCTTGCTGCGGAAACCATACCCGCACCGTAACATATCCTCTGCAAGGAGTTTCAAAGTGGAACATGGTTTCCAGTGCTGCACTGTGAAAATTGAATTCTCTCCCCAGACGTTGGTCTACTAGGCAGTCGAAGGCAGATCTATCAGCTGTTTTGTTGTCTGTTGTCCTGACAAGTCTCCTGTATATTTAACAATTGCATAGCAGCCAGAAACTCAGCAACCAATCCTATTTCCTCCCTTGTTGCAATGGGAGGGGAAAGCTATAGTTCTGGAGCAGGGTGCAAGTAGACATCCAGCAAAGGAAAGAAAAATGTTGAAATGGCAGGGTATTGAGATTGGGGAACAAGAAGCCTCGTAATGTGCATTCCTCTCTTTCAAGCTCTAAATAAGCACATCTGCTGAACTGGGTGAGTTTTCACCCTTTACCAAAAAGTTAAAATTAATTTTAAAGATGCCTTACAAAGCATTCGCATGCTGCCTAGGTTGCTCTACAAACCCTAAGCAATTTCAGGTACAGTTCCTATCCCACTACAGTTACTCTGAAGTTTTTTTATTATTATTACACCTGCAGTAATAAGCATTCTTATTAGGAAGTGATTTAACTGACCTCTGAGTAAACCATAGCTAAGCTTTGAACTGGGATGTTAACAATTTTGGCATGAAGCAGAGGATAAAGACAAATCCTTTAAATAAGGATGTGCCTTATTGTGTGCTTTGAATGTGCCAAAGAATAGAGAGCAGTTGTAAACTGTTTTTTTGTTTTGTTTTTAAGTTTGGAATGCAATAAATAGAACCTAATTTGCTAAGAATTCCCATTAAATTATGACATGGTGAACTCTCTGACTGTCTGTACCCTTTTATCACTTTGCTCTTGGGAACATAAAACAGAATCCTGGAAGAATAACAGTTGTGTTAAGAAACGCTTTCATCACTGTCCATCAAATTTGCAAGGGGAAAAAAGATCCCACTATTCATTAGAGCCTCTTAATAAAAACTGTTTGCAGTCTAGTTAAAAGAGACAGTGGTATCTCTGAAAGAAATGGTCTTTTATTCAGCATGAAAGCAATTCTCTCCTTTAATGCTCTTGTCTGACAATGAAAGTCTTGAAGCATGCAGGCACTACAGTACCATTAGCTATACGAGTTTTAGAATAGCATTGAACCTTTACATAATGCACCTGGGGAAATGGTGTGGGGGTTTGGTGTGGGGTTTTGTTTTTGGCCTACAGGTGCATCTCTGTAATCTTTAATGACCTTTTCTTTGTACCTGTCAACAGTCACTTGGCTACATGCCATCTTGTCCTTCTACATGTGCACAGAGTCATGCAGAGATCAGTGAAATTACAGCTTCACATGTGCCTTCAGAATAAGAGCTCATAAGAACACAGAGCACAGATATTGCAAATGCCTGCTCCTTTTACAGTACAGTCTCTTGTTTCCTACGTTATGACTACTGTAGCCCAGCATAAGAAACTGCTTTAGTGAATTGGAAAAATGAAAAGTGAGGTGCCCATTATATGTTTTTCCCCCCTTTTCGGAACCTTCACTTTCACAATGTTTCCTTGCAATTTTTCCTCCTGTTCAGTTGACTCAGACCTTGTTGTCCTTTCTTGGTTAAAGTGAGGAGGTATAGAGTATCAAGAATAGATGGATTGGTGGTATGGGAATATAACCATAAATTACATGTTTTAAAGCTTCCCCAAAAAATTTGGATTGTGATCTCGGAATACTGTCAAAGGGTGTGTCATACGTGTTTAATTTCAGAGAGAGAGAGAGAGAGAGAGAGAGATTTGGTTTCAGGACTGAAGTCTGTGTCAGTCTGACCTGTGTCAAATCTTTACTTGGAAACCATGGCATCTGTTCTGGAAGAAAATCTTGCTTCTTAATTGAGGACAGGCTGTTGGGAAATGCACTCTTCTTATTAAATCCAACTTGTTTTGCAAAGTCTTGTCTATGCCATCCCCTAATGTGCTTGTTCCTCAGATTCTCCTTATGGAAATGGTTGGAGCCAATTTTTTCTCTGACCTCACTCCTGCGCCTTGAGCAGCAGCCTGCCCCAAAAATATATCTGCTGAAGTTTTTCATGGCATGGAGAAAAGTGGTAAGAGAAGCTTCACTGGCTGAATTATCTGTCAGGCTGCTGTTCAGAAACAATGCCAATTGTTGTTGTTTTTTTTAAGTTGTTCCAGATGATAATAATGGAAAGAATTCTGGACTATAGACATTGGTTTTGTTAGAGAGACTTCTGGAATATTCCTGTTCCACAAATGCCACCTATAGCTGTCATGACCCAAAAGTGAATAGCAGGCAAATTGGTCTGTCATGAAAGCAGGGCACTGTGAGATATCTGTACAAGCCCTAGCTTGAATTCTAACTCTGTCTATTGATAAGGCGGTGAGAGAGGAGAGAGTGATTACTGGGGAAAAAGCAGTGCTCTTGCAGTGACATCCCATGAAACTAACATTATACTTGTGCTGCAAAGGGAAAAAATAATTGCATAATGCAGTGTTATTCAAACTGTGAGGCGAGGCTCTTTAGGGAGGCACCAGGAACTCAAAGGGGATGTCCTCTCACAGCGATACAGTCACACCCCTGGGCAGAATAGGAGCTGGTCTGCTGCCCCTCATCTTCAGTCTCTGCTTTGGAGAGTGGCTGCCGCTGCCCCGCCCTCTTCCGGGCTTACACTCCTTAACCCTCACTGGTCCTTGTCTGGTTGGTTCCTACTTCCCAGCTTGGGATCGCTTCTCATCAAAGTGAAATCTCTCTTTCAACCCCCTCCCTCTTCCACTCCCCCTTTCGATCTCCAAACCTTCCCGCTTTCCTCCCCCTCCCCAAATAAAACGCTTCCTATTTTACCAGTCATCAGGACTCTTAAAGTTGCTTCCATGCAGTTGGCAAAGGGGGGGAGAGACAAGCACACACTTTACTTGGCCAGGAGCAGAAAAAGGGTACTGTTTTTAAAGTGATTTATTAATCTTGTTGTTTGACTGAAGAGGAAAGGCTGTATCTTTAAAGTGATGAACCTTGCTATTTGAAGGGAATACTTATCAGCCATTGATGAAGTGATTGCCAGCCCAATCCTATCCACACTTTCCTGGGAGTAAGCCCTGTTGACTCTAATGGGACTTACTTCTGAGTAGACATGCATAGGCTTGAGTTGTGCATCTCCTAGTATAGGAGACAAATCAGCTTTCTAACCAAACCCTTATCAGCTCTGATATATTTTCATGGTCTATTTTTGTTTTCCCCACCAGCTGCTGGAAAAATTTCATTTCATTAAATTAATAAAGGGAATAAATAAATTTCTCCCATTCTCTATCCAAGGAGAATGGGAGAAATGACTAGTTGGATTGGGATCCACAGGGGTATGTGTGTATAATGTTGGTCAGACTGGTTGTTCACAAAGTTCATTTGGTAAAACAATTCTATTGGTATGCTTACAAAGTTAAAAAAAAATGAATCTTCCTGGACAAGACAAAATCTACCTACTCCAGCATCCTGTCTTCAACTGTGTGGTCAGTCTGTGGAACTCCTTGCCACAGGATGTGGTGCTGGCGTCTAGCCTAGATTTAAAAGGGGATTGGACAAGTTTCTGGAGGAAAAATCCATTATGGGGTACAAGCCATGATGCTTATGCGCAACCTCCTGATTTTAGAGATGGGTTATGTCAGAATGCCAGATGCAAGGGAGGGCACCAGGATGAGGTCTCTTGTTATCTGGTGTGCTCCCTGCGGCATTTGGTGGGCCACTGTGAGATCCAGGAAGCTGGACTAGATGGGCCTATGGCCTGATCCAGTGGGGCTGTTCTTATGTTCTTAACAGTGATCAGCAGTTGATCATTTATAAAGCATGTATATTTCTGTGTATTAATAATATATTTTTAAGATCTGCATTTAATTAATGATATGATTAATATAATTAATATTAATATAGTTAATATATATTTAATATTGTTGTTGGCATCCCTAAGTCTCAGAAGACTATGGTATCGCGCTCTGAATGGTGGTTCTGGAACAGAGTATCCTCTCCAGTGTGCAAAGGCTGGGTAAAGTAGTTATGGAGGATAGACTGTTACCCATGCAGCAAATCCCCCCTCTCCACGTCGCTGAAATGGTCCAATGGAAAGGCAGAGGCCAATATGGTTGGTTCCAGCGGCGTCACAGGAGTTGCCAGAACGTGACTGTGTTCAGCCATGAACTGCTTCAGGGACTCCAGCTCCAGATTTTGCCTCGAGGTTGACTCCGGAAGCCTTTTCCATAACTGAATGTAGCCACAAGGCAGTGGAGGTTTGGGATCAGAGTTTTCCTTCTCTCAGATGAGCTGCCTTCCCAGGCTAACGAGTCCCATCTACCTCATGGCTGTTTAGTCGCCTCTTATGACAAGTACAGCCAAACTGAGGGCCTATTCTTAACCCCCAGCCCCCCTATATTTAATATAGTTGATATTTCTGCCCACTTCTTGTTTAACGATGTCACTTCCAGCCATCAGGAACATGATGGGGAGTCATGGCCAACAGCCACAGGGGTCAAGGGAGCCATTGGCCGGAAAAGTTTGAGTACCACTGGCATGGTATTGAATCACATAATTCTACTGTAGCAGATCCCCTACAGCAGAGTATTTGAAATGTGTGAACTTTGAAAGATAAAGGATTAGAATGTGCCTTTCAGATCTGAGACAGAAAAAAGAGTTGTTTACAGATTTACAAGACCCCGGGTAACTCCTAACTGTGACTCATCATCCCTGATTCACCAAGCTTCTCTGGAAAAGTTTCCATAACCAATGAAATGTTGCTACACAGAGTGCAGTGCTCGTTTCCTTTCCTGCCACTAATCCAGATAGAAGGAAGAAGCACTGGACACAGTTTGCTTTCCCATTGAATAGGTAAATAGATAAATTTAGTGCCCGACATTCAATCACATAGAGAGAAGGCGAAGAGCTCATACAGCTTAGGGCACAATCCTAACCCCTTATGTCTGTGCTTTCCAGCTCTGGCATAGCTGTGCCAATGGGACATGTGCTCCATGGGTGTCACTCCTGGAGGCCCCCTCAAAGTAAGGGAATGTTTGTTCCCTTATCTAGGAGCTGCATTGCCCTTATGTCAGTACTGGAAAGCACTGACATAAGGGGTTAGGATCAAACCCTTAATCTCTCAAGCACAAGACAAGATATGTTCAGTTCAAAGAAAATCAGTTCGGTGCTATACAAAAGGATATATTTTTTAATCTCAGATATTAATCATATAGTGCCTGGGGATTCCCCCCCCCCCCCACAATTGTATATATATTATTATGGCAACTGGATAGGGTTCTGTTCAGTTTGTTGAAGGCTGTCTCACCAAGACCTGGGCGGGGGAGGGGATTTTTTTTCCAGGATATCACATTTTGGGATGTTAGGGCTGGCCATTTTCTGAGGTCAACTGAAGCAGTTGCCTCAGATGGCAGAGTGGTGAGTATGCTCATCGTGTCCACCTACTTGCCTTCACTTCTCTTCCTTCTCTTTCCACTCCCTGGATTAGAAGAGCAAGCGGGGGACAGAGAGAAAGAGGAAGGAAAGAGAGTGGAAAGTGCCGAGCTAGAACACAATGGAGAGTAGGAAGAGCGAAGGCTGGCACATCATTGGGTAAGGTGGAGCAGCATTTGGCATGTTGCTTCAGGCATCAAGAGGTTTTGGGCTGGCCCTGGGTGGACTTGACCTTCTGTTCAAAGCTTATGCTTTATGCTTTGGTTCTCACTGCTCACAACAAGAGAAGCAATTTTTACCTTCTTCAAGCTGTACGTTACTAAAGGTTCTACAGGGTGAATGCTTGCCTTTCACTTGGTGTGGGGCTTGGCTCTGATCTATAAGGCACTTTGCAATGGCTTGGTGGAAGGATATGCTGATGGAGAGAAGAGAAGAGACCCCACAGTGCTGAGAGAGGTAAGTCACAAGCCTAACAGTGCAGAAGTGTTCCAGGGAAGGGGGGAAGGCAGGGAGGGGGTGGAACATGGTGGTGGAAGAGTGATGACAGGACTCTTGGGACAGGACAGATTGGGCCTGGGGGACAGGGATGGCAGCAGTGGCTCCTGCCGGATCCTATCCTTTCCAGTCCCAATCCCCTGTCACAAGGGCATTTGGATTTGCACCAGCAATTAGTCTCATCGCTGCTACTGGAGCTTACCCCAAGAAGACCTCCAGCAGCCTCATCTTCCACACTGGATGCAGCAGACATTGCAATAGCTCTGCTGTATTGCAGCATGGGACTATCTTTAGGATTGGGCCGCCTGACATAAAATTAAGGATGGATGGATAGAGGAAAGTTCTTTTCCCTGTCACACAACACCAGAACCAAGGAGGTTGAGTGGTAGGAGAGTTGTTGCTGTTGTTGTTATTATACTTTATTTTTACCCCGCCTTTCTCCCCGAAGGGACTCGAGGCAGCTTACAAAACAAGGTTAAAACAAATTAAAAATATAATTTAAAAACAGATAAAAACATATAAAAACAGTAGTCATATAAAAACTAGTCAGGTAAGAGCAGAGTGCAGCAAATTAGAAAAGGATCAGGCCTGTAAACAGATGTTAAAAAAAAAAAATTAAGAGATGTTAAAAAGACCAGGAACTCAGAAGTCTTGTCTAAACCAAAGGGTCTTCAGGCCTCGCCGAAAAGTTTCAAGAGAGGGAGCAGTTCTTAAGTAAAGGGGAAGGGAATTCCATAGTGTTGGTGCCACTACTGAGAAGGCCCTATTTCTTGCCGTTGCCCCACATATCTCCTTAGGCTGCGGCACTTGTAAAAAGGCCTTCTCTGATGACCTAAGACAGGGGTGCTCAAAGTTTTTGGCAGGAGGGCCACAACATCTCTCTGACACTGTGTCAGGGGCCGGAAAAAAAAGAATTAATTTACATTTCAAATTTGGATAAATTTACATATTAGAGAAGGAAAATGAATGAATGAATTCAATCCAGTTTATGATTCCATTCACCCTAATAAGGGGGGGAAATCTTCATGTCAGTTTATGATTCCATTCACCCTAATAAGGAGGGATCTTCATGCCAGTTTATGATTACATTCACCCTAATAAGGGGGGGGGATCTTCATGCCAGTTTATGATTACATTCACCCTAATAAGGGGGGGATCTTCATGCCAGTTTATGATTACATTCACACACACACAAATGGAGGGGGGATCTTCCACACTTTCACACACATATACCCGCCTGCTCACCTGCCCCCTCACCCTCCCTCCTTCATTTGCTTGGGCTGCCTGCCTGCTTGCCCAGCTGCATGCCTACCTGCCTGCCCATGTGCTGCTGCTGCTGCCTGCCTGGTCGGCTGGCCAGCCAACTAGCCCTCCCTCCCTCAGGCGGGAGATGTGCTGTGAGCTGGGCTGGGCTCCCCTCCCTCGGGATCACTCTCTCTCTCTCTCTCCTGCACTCCCCTGGCTCAGGTTGCAGGAGGGGAGGGGAGGGGAGGGGAGCCGAGCCAAACAGAGCGGAGCCCAGCACAGCCCAGCCCATGGGCAAGAAAGAAGAGACCAGCAGGCAAGCGCGCAGGGTCTTTTATAGTGGGAAGTAATGTGCTAGGTCTGCACGATCCAAGTATGGCCGCAGCTGGATAGAGTTAGAGCAGATAAAAGGAAATATTTCTTTATCCAGCACTTAATTGAACTGGAGAACTCCTTGCCCCAGGATGTTGAGACGGCACTTGGCCTAGATGCCTTTAAAAGGAGAAGGAAAAGTATCTCAGGTTACACGCCATGATGACTGCATGAAACCTCTGGGTTTTAGAAGTAGCTCATCTCTGAATGCCAGATGCAAGGGAGTGGCAACAGAATATAGGTACCTTATTGTCCTGAGTACTCCCTGAAGCATCTGGTGGGTCACTGTAAGATGCAGGAAGCTACATTACTAGATGGGCCCGTGGCAATTATTCTGTGTGGGTTTTTGCATAGAAGAGTAGACCAAGTATTTTTCTGGGCTGAACTCAAAACACACAGGTATGGGAGATATCTCTCACTCCAAGAAAAGAAACCAATATTTCAAAATGAGCATAAACAAAGGAAGCTTTTTTGAGAGCAAGAGGGAGGGGAGATTGGATGGACAACCTTTGATGAGAAGCAAACTGCTGCCACCTCTCTGTTGATAACTTTGGTAACTGTGGATGAATCCTCAAATTTTAAACTGACAATTCAGCCTGTTTTGTTCCCCAGAGCTTTGTTCAAAGAACATAACACTTCTGGAAGATGGTTCTCAGTGTAAAAATTAGCAAATGAATTTTGGAACATAGGAATCTGCCTCAAAGAGAATCAGACCATTGGTCCATTAGCTCTACACCAGAGCTTAAACTTCTATGTCAAATCACCCCCAGGAGAATTTCAGACTGCTCCTGCTCCTCTGCTCTGTGTGTGTGTGTGTGTGAGAGAGAGAGAGAGAGAGAGAGAGAGAGAGATTTCAATTTGCTGTTTTCTCAAAATTGCATTAAATATATATGGCAGAAAGTGGAACTTCAAAAACATTAACTTGTAATTATAAGGGGAAAATTGTTTGTTTCATATACTTTGAAGATATCAAACAACTCATAAGAGAATTCAGTGAGAAGACTGAAAACAATAAATATTGTGGCCCAAAAGAAAATATATTACATTATATTGGCTTTTGTTGGCCTATCAGTAGGCCTATCAGTATCAGACTAAATTCAAAAATTTATAAAAATTGTCCTTTTGTAGTTGGGGGGAAAAGTTAATTAAGGCAAATTTTGTTCTTAATGATGTTAATACATCGTGCACCCCCATGTATCCATGCAGACCCCACAGGTTAGAATCTATATTGATTGCTAGTTTCGGACAGCGGTCTTTCCTTGCCCTACCTGGAGATGTCAGAGACCGAGCTTGAGACCTTCTGTGTGCAAAGCATGCATTCTAATATTGAGCTATGTTGTTTCTCAAGTAAGGATTTTCAGTGCCTGCTTCACATATTCAGAGAAAGGGACATTTATTTAACCTTCCAGCCAGTGTCACAGGAATTGCAGGTTTTTAAAGGCACTAGTGGTAGGAGAAAGAAGGTACACAGTGTTTGTGATGTTCATTCCAGTTACTGTGAAACAGAACTTTTCCAGAAGGGCCAGCAACTCAAATATAGGTTGCATACCCCCTGCCATCTTTCAAATTGCCTAGGGTTGAACTACAGGGTTTGGGGTTAGTGATAGTTATGCTATTGTTTTTTTGTTCCATATATATACCACTGTGTAACAAAACAAAACATTTTCATGTTTATATGAATATTTTGATATTTCTTTACTAAATTTGGTGCGAGGATTTCAAAAAGCTGCTATTTTTGGCATAGCACCAATGGTTTAGCCACAATTTACACTATGCAATTATACAATTTCATACAATGAGTACAATGTACAATGAGTACAATGAGTACTGCAATAGATACAAACACAACATTTAAAATAACTAAAAAAGTTTTGATAATACAAAAAAAATAAAATTACTGCTGGAATCGGTACCTCTGAATTATATAAACCACATTAAACATAAACAATTTTTGTGTTTAACACAGTTTTTGTGCTGCAAATTACACAAAGTTAGGAAAATGCAATTTATCCCTATACTTCAATTAAAATTGTTTGAGTTCACTTCAATATTCACTTCAATACCTTTATTGGCATATTAAGAATATACAGAGAATAAATAACATAATAAAATAGAACAGCTTTAAAGATATTAACTTCAGACTTTGGCCTTAGAGACTACCATTAGAAATTCCGCCACGAGGTTGGTAATAGGAGGGGAATAATCACTAAGAAGAAAAGGGAAACAGGAAGAAAAGAAAGAAAAGAATCAAGTAAGTGAGACCTAAGGTTGTGATGAGCAGTGCACCAAAGAAGGATATGATCCAGAGTATCTGGTTCAACTGAACAAAATAGACATATTCTATTTGGGCGGGGAGTTTTAGAGAATCTCCCTAGATGTAATGCAGATGGAAAGATATTCAGTCTTGCCAACATAAAAGCCCGTCTTTTACTGGGGTTAGTGATTTGGGTGAAATAATTCGCAGGACGACCAAGAGAAGGGGACAAACCAAAAAAGAGGGGCGAGCAGGTTGGATTTAAGCTAGACAGTAAAATTGCATATTCTTGCTCCCAAAGTTTGAGTTTAATGAGATATGCGCTTTTTGAAGGTCCAGATCAGCTAAAAGTTCAGGAGAAATATCTAAGGAAGATAGTTTGGCATCAATGAATTTAAACCAATTTGATGAAAAAGAGTCTTTTAATATATCTAAGAGAATAGAATTCGAATGGATAGTAAGATGGAGTTTAAGCCAAAACTTAAAAGTGGAAGTCCAAGCTACCGTAGTGGGGAGATGAATACCCAATTCCAAAATCATAGTGGACAACCTAATTAAGTTTGGAACTCCAAGAATTCTTCTCAAAAATTTAGCAGTTACTTTATCTATCTCCTGATTAGCTGCTTCAATCCAAATAGCTACTCCATACAGTAATTGAGGAAAAACTTGAATTTGGAGAGCATGAATGGCAGCAGGGATGAACTGGTTGCCCTTATAAAAATGGAATCGGGCAATCGCGTTTTGAGATAACAGAGCTGAAGAGATAGCAGATCTGCGATGGTACAACCAAGAGTGTCGATAATGACAAATAATTCCTAAGTATCTGAAGGATTTAACTTGCTGGAATATTAAGTTATCAGTCCTCCAGGGGGACAGTGCCCAGGATTTAGAAAAAACTAAATCTTTGTTTTTTCAGAGTTGATTGACAAAAGATTAAGAAGACAGTATTCTTGGAAGGAGATCAGCAATCTACGAAGACTTAGTTTGGTAACACAGCATCATCTGCATATAAAAGGATTGGAATAGGGGTGCCATTTAGAGAGGGGGCAGAAATTCCTGAGGAAGGGAGAGAAGAGGGAAGATCAGCAAGATAGAGGTTGAATAGAAAAGGAGCGAGAATACATCCCTGTCGGACACCCTTACTCACTGGTATACTATCCAACATGGCACCTGAGCGATCCAATCGGATAAGACAGGTGTTAGAAGAGTGCAATTGTTGAATCAAAAAGAGCAGACGGGGGTCAATCCCCCATTTAGTCAATTTCCTCCACAAAATATTCCTATCAATAGAGTCAAAGGCACCTCCAAGATTGCATTGGTTGGCAACCTCAGTCTCAAAAGACTATGGTATAAGCCTACAGCACCTGGTATTCCCAGCCGGTCTCCCATCCAAGTACTAACCAGGCCTGACCCTGCTTAGCTTCCAAGATCAGACAAGATCAGGTATCTGCAGGGTATAAAAGCAGAATAAAGTTTAGTGCCATGATACTCAGAATACTTGCTAGCTAAAAAGGAAAGAGTAAATACATGATCTATTGTGGAGGCTCCCAGACAGAAACCGATTTGTTCCCTGCCCGGGAGACCTATCGAATCAGCCCAGGATATAAATTTGTTTAAAAGATACCTGGAATATAACTTCCCAATAAATGAAAGGAGATTGATTGGCCTATAGTTGTTAGGAGAGGCCGGGTCTCCTTTTTTAAAGATTGGTACTATTACAGAGGCTAGCCAAGTAGCAGGGATTAAACCAGATTTATTGATGATTGTGAATAAATTGGACAGAGGAGTAGACCACCAAGAAGGATTATTGGTGAGAAACTCTGTTGGAATTTCATCCGGGCTGGGGGCTTTCCCAGGTTTCAAGGAGCTGATGAGTTCCATAATTTCAGAAGGTGAGACAGGTGACCATTCCGGCAAGTTGGGAGGGCATGAAGGATAATTACCTTCATAAGTTTGGTGCAGAAAAAACTTTAGAATAATAAGTAGTCCAAGTGGAAGGGGAAATAAAAAAAGGGGATATATAACTTGACTGAGAATGAGTGCATGAAACCAAAGACCAGAAAAGCTTATGGTTGTTAGAGTGCATCACGTCATAAAGTAGTTTCCAATTTTGGGGGGCAAATACATGTTTCTTATAATCAAAGAAACTGCCACAAGTTTTTTTTAATAGGAAAAATGCTTTAAGCATTTCTGGAGAAGGATCACGGGATATGGAGTGAAAGAATTGCCTGACATATTTCTTGGCAGTCCAACACTCAGCATCAAACCAAGAGGGAGGATGAAAGCGTGTAGTCAAAGCTGTGGCGATCTCAATGACTGAACCAGCAACTGAGTAAGCAACGCATAGAGTGCAATAGCAAGGGAGGGCGATTGGGTCACAGATAGCTTTGAATAAAGATCCATAACCTCCCTCGTTCTGGTCCAGTTTTGGAAAGCCTCTCCAGATTTAGAGGACCATCTAAGGCTACGAGATATGTAAGTAGGGGAAGAATTATGCCCCTCAAAAGGAGGAGTGAAAGACAGATTCAGAAGAATTGGCAAATGATCACTATCAGACCGATGATCGACAATAAAATGTGAAATAAAGGGGAAAATTTCTAAGGATATAATCCAAAACATTAGCCCCTTTATGAGAAAAGTGTGTCAATCTGCCTGGGATGTCATTTGCGAAAGAACCATTTAAAATATACAAATTAAATTCAAGGCAAAGATCTACCAAATAAGGAGTATAGGCATTAAAGGAGGGATCCATAGAAGATCTGAGTCCTTGGAATTCCGGAGGGATAAACTCTTCTAAGACCCAGTTCATATATTGAGCTAATGCTACATTATCAGGGTCTAGCCTAGAATTAAAATCTCCCAAGAGTAATAAAAACACAAGCAGGTTAGTCTTGAGATAGTCAGATATAAAGGATTTGACATCATCCCAGCATGAAAGACAATCTGGATGGGAGGGTGGAACATATATATTGAGGACTAATATTTGGATGTTATTAGTTAAAAGGAAAAAAGCTTGAAAAAAAGACAGTGTGGATAAGGAATTTAATGAGAGTCTAGATGAAGAATTTAAGAAGCAAAAAAGGCCCGCACATGGGTGGCCTTTTGTATTGGTTTTAAAGGCTGGTAGGGAATACGAAATAAAACCAGGCATATAAAGAGGGGTTAATGACCATGTTTCTTGGAGAAAAATTAAATCGAAAGATGAAAGATAACTTAAAAAATCAGAGGCCTTGGATTTATTTCTCCAGCTAGCAATATTCCAAGAAATTAATTTAAAAGGGGTAGCTGGAGGTGGAACAACTTGGACAGAAGTGGATAGTCAACCAGAAGGATTGGGATTTGGTGAATGGTCAGGTGATATAATAGGAGATAAAGAATCAATAGCCACAGGCGGACCACAATTTGTAATACTGGATGCATGCGTGGGTAATTCAACTAATGAATGGATGAGGGGATTAGGAGACCGCGTGGAAATAGGAAAGTTCGGTAGGGTTTGGACTGTTTCAGAAGTCGGCAAAGGCCCTTGAAAGTCAGGGCTTATAAAATTAAAATTTAGAGGGGGTATGGATTGGGTTGTTGCATCCACTAACAAAAAGGAACTAGGGTGGGAACAATTTTTCACTATACAATTTGGGTATAATGAAGTAACAGGATTACACGTTGGAGAAGATGGTAAAAAAGTACATTCCTCACAGGCATAGGTAAAGCTGGCTGAAGAAGGTGAAACAATGGGTTTAGTCAAGGAATTTAAAATCAAGGGAGAAGTTTGAGAGTTAAAAACAGGTGAGGGTTGAGCTGGATTCTCGAGATTCTTTCCCTGAAAGTTAGGATCATCAGTTTCCATTTGAAGAAGGGAAAAATCAGACTGTTAATCGCTCCAAAGGATTGTTCTCAGCTACTGAAGACAGGAGGTTTCAACAATGGTTTCTGGTTAGAAGATGAAGGAAGAGTCGAGGTCCTGGATTCGTCCTTACAGGGATTAAAAGGAAGGAGGCTCATAACTTGGGTATTCCTGAAGTGTCTTTGGATAAGAATCCCATGTCTCCTCAAGGCTCCTGCACGCCGGAGCAACAGCTTCAGGGTGTAGATGGAAGAAAAGTATAACAGGAACCTATCCATGGAGCTAGTTGGAAACAGTTCTTCGATTTTCCGAAGATCAATAGAGGAAAAAGTTGTTCCTAGTAGAGTAGCCAGATATTTCTTGACTGTCCTTAGTTTACTCCAATCAAAACGATTCCCTCCATGCCGAGGAATTATGATTGCAATGCAGTTTGGTTCGTAAATCAATTGAGCAGGTTTACTCTCACATAACGGTGAAAGCGAGTGCTTACATAAGTGTAGTAGTTATCTACACAGGCGCTGGGCTTAGCCTTGGTAACATGGCAACCAGCAGGCAAACTTGCTGGTTCCCCCCCACTCAGGCACACCAGAGTGGGCCTGTTGCTGAGTCTTCGCCCAGAGCCTGTAAACAGAGGATGTTATGAAGAAGCGCTTATCTAGGAATGTGTATTGCGGTCAAGCCAGCGCCAGCAGGTTTGTTAGCAATGCAGATTTCAGCAACCTTCAGTAATTTTCCCCAGTGTCATCATGTGTTTTGAGAATGAATAAAAGTCTGAGGAAGCTAGCCAGGAGGACAGACTTCTCTCTCAATCTCATACCATCCTACTTCTGGCTTAGCTCTCCCTGCATCAACCCTCTGAATGTCTGCTGTGTCTCTCATTGCTCTGACTTCTTGCTGCTCGAGTTCTAACTTTCAAACCCTCAGAGTGCTTCTGCTTTTAGCACTCTTCCTCAGGCACCAAGTTTCTAAACCCTGGGTGCTTCCCAAGCAGCATTGCGCTGCAACACACAAGGAATTTGCATACAGTTTTCTATGTTCCATGTGGCAGCAAGGAGCACTTAACTGCAATGAAGTAATGGAATGATGCAGTTCCTTTAAGAGTCCCACTATAATCTCAGTTTGAGAAAAAATCATGCTTACTGTGCAAGAGGTTAGGAGAGAATGTTTAGATTGTTGCAGTAATAAGTGAGAATGCTGCAACAATAAATTCTCCAATTCATGCAATTTATCAGCTCCATATGGGGATGCAGGAGGATGCAGCTAATTTCTATCGGAGTTGTCTGAAGCAAGGGGCAGCGTCGAAGAAACTGCATGAAGGGAGGGAGATGAAGAACTCGATAATGCAGCTTCGGCTTCTGAGAGCTGAGGCAAGAAGAAAAATGTCTCCAATCTGGTTTGTTTAAGGTGGGGAGTTGAGTCAGATTCCGCATCCCCTGGAGAAAAAGTTCTTTTCCCCCCCATTAGATTAGGAAGCAAAAGGTAGAAATTCAATGAAGAAGGTTACTCACGTCAAAAAAATATAGAGTTAAGCTGAGCCTGCTAAGCTCCTGATAATGAGCTCCGAGAGAGTCTAATCGCAGGCAAAGTAGACACCACGAGATTTACGAACCCTTAAATAATCCATCTGAAATTGGCTCGTGACCCACTTAGTGGGTCCCGACCCACAGTTTGAGAAACACTGAACTAGTATGTTAGAGCAGCGGTCTCCAAATCACACCATGCAGCCACTTCCCCCAGGAATCAGGGCACAAAGCCTTCTGGGGTGACAGGCAGTGGAAGTGGCTGTCCAGTATGAAGCTCGAAGTTAGAGCCAAAGGTCGATAATCATTGAGAGAAGCAACTACTGTCTGCTTAGGAACTGGCAGATGTCTTTGAGCAAGTAGAGACAGAGCACTTTTTATGTGGCAGAGGCTTGCAGCTTCTTTGCACCGAACAGTCCTCCCCATCACACTCCCTGCACCGGCCTGGAGCTGCATTCACACTCCCTTACCTACTTGTTTGAGTTTTGAGACCGCAGTTCATTAAAATTTTGCATTCTTGTGAGATTTTAATGGACTATGGCCTCAAAACCTGGACAGTTTTAATTTTAAAGCTAGCCATACTGACCATGAAAGCATTAGGACAGTGGTTCTCAAACAAGCATCATGGCCAGAAATGACATAATTAATTTAGGCCATGACATCAGCCAAAGATCCCATTACATGCTGTGGCATCACTAAGGTTTGCATTACCCATGCAGGAGGCCAGTGCGTTGCCCCCATGATGGACCTCCTCCCGTGCACTGGGTGGGGCAACAACCCAGGTGGTGGGCGTGGTGATGCACCATTGCCCTGCCTCTGCTAGTTTCTTGGCAGTTCCTTTTGATAGAACACAGATATTTCACTCCAGTTTTTTCACTGCACTCTGCTGTAAATTATGCATTGAATAGTGTATAACATGATGGAATTATTCCTACAAAGCAATTTTAGCAATTTTGGTCACTAGTGATGTCACCCTCCCAGGGTGTCACCTTACTAACACCTTATTGGTTCCATGCTGTGTCATAATAACATCTCATTGGCTCTTTGAACAATCAGTTTCATTGGTCCATTTTGAATTAAGGAAATGTACTTTTTTGTTACTTAAGATAGTTGCATTTTTGTTTCTTGGTTTTTTTGGCCATAACTTTTGATAGAATGAAGATAATGCACTCTGTTTTTTTCATTGCATTCTACTGTAAATTACACATTGAATGATATATATAACATGATGGTATTATTCCTACAAACCACGATTTTAGCGATTTTGGTCACTAGTGGTGTCACCCCCCCTCCCACGTGTGTCACCTGGTGCGGTCAGCACCCCCCTTGTGACACCACTACACTCATGTTGTTATTTTGCAAAGCTCGGAATTCAAACATTCCAGCTCAGAAGTCAAAGCAGAACATTGACTTGGATCCTTTCCAATTACATAGCCCTCCCCCCTTTCCAGTGTCCCATCTTCCCACCTATTCAGGGCAAAGCACTATGCTTCTCTCCCACTGGGAGCCAGCCCTGCCCAGCAGCTCTGTACCCTCTATTTTCAGCTCTGTATTTTCAATGGTGGCTGAGGCAGGTGCTATGTGACCTGAAATTGACTCGCAACACACCTAGTAGGTCCTGACCCAGTCTGAGAAACGCTGCCTGTATTTATTTATACAGGTATTTATATACCACCTTTCTTTGGTCGTCAGATTTCTCCTCATAATTTTAATCCAAGGCGGTTTACATAGGCAGGTTGTTCTAAACCCCCGTAGGGATTTTTACAATTGAATAGTTCTAATCTTTCATCGAACTCCTTGTTCCAGCTGGATTCCTTCCCGGTCTGGCCTCTCTCTGGCCCTTCACCTCCCACGCTCCACTTGATGGCAACTCCTCTCGGCCACCTAGGGTCAGCTCATCAGTAGTTAGTTAGTTAGTTAGTTAGTTAGTTAGTTAGTTAGTTAGTTAGTTAGTTAGTTAGTTAGTTAGTTAGTTAGTTAGTTAGTTAGTTAGTTAGTTAGTTAGTTAGTTAGTTAGTTAGTTAGTTAGTTAGTTAGTTAGTTAGTTAGTTAGTTAGTTAGTTAGTTAGTTAGTTAGTTAGTTAGTTAGTTAGTTAGTTAGTTAGTTAGTTAGTTAGTTAGTTAGTTAGTTAGTTAGTTAGTTAGTTAGTTAGTTAGTTAGTTAGTTAGTTAGTTAGTTAGTTAGTTAGTTAGTTAGTTAGTTAGTTAGTTAGTTAGTTAGTTAGTTAGTTAGTTAGTTAGTTAGTTAGTTAGTTAGTTAGTTAGTTAGTTAGTTAGTTAGTTAGTTAGTTAGTTAGTTAGTTAGTTAGTTAGTTAGTTAGTTAGTTAGTTAGTTAGTTAGTTAGTTAGTTAGTTAGTTAGTTAGTTAGTTAGTTAGTTAGTTAGTTAGTTAGTTAGTTAGTTAGTTAGTTAGTTAGTTAGTTAACCTTTATTGGCATTATAAATATTACAGCAGACAACTGACAACAAAGTGGAACAATACAACCGTTATCCACTAGACTAATTCAGGAAAACTAAATAGAGAAAAAAGAAATAGGGTCTAGAAAGAAAAGGAGCCAGAAGGGACAACCTTATCCTTTCAGTAAAACAGGTGTTAGATGGGAAAAGGTAACTACAAAAATTTTAAAGAAGATTTTATAGAACTAAAGTCCGGCGTTTTTTGTAATATATAGGCCAGGAAACTAGCCACTGAATACGTCAAGGGAGCAATAGAGTCTTCCAACAACTGGGGAAGGGGAGATACCTGAGGGGGGAAATTAGAAATCCAGGATTCTAAATAAATCCTACGATGGGAGTCATGAGAGGGACAAAAAAGCAAAATATGTAAAAGAGTATCCGGGGTCTCCCCACAGAATAAACATAATCGTTTCTCGCGAGGAACTCGCATGAAACGACCATAATGAACAGCTGAGGGAAATATGTTGAGTCTAGCGAGCATGAAGGCTCTCTTCAGTCTAGGATTAGTGAGGTGAAAAAAATAATTTGAAGTGGCAACAGCAAATTGAGGAAAAAGACCTAGCTCATCAGTATATCAGCGTGTCGTCAGTTCTCGGTTACTTCCGATTGTTTCGAACTGGCAGCCTCAGATCTTCAGGCATTCAAGCCGGCAGCTCTACCAACTGAGCCAGACCTCCTGCCTTAGGATGTATTCCTCTACACTACCATTCTTTCCCAGATTCCATATCCTGACTAGGAATTTGAGGTTAGGGAGTGAAGATATTGTAAAGTGCTAAGAGTCCCAAGGCCCAATCCTTCATCCAACACTGCCACAATGCAGCCCTGAGGTAAGGGAACAAATGTTCCCTTAATTTGAAAAGGCCTCTATGCCTGCACTCCTACTGGAGGAAGCAACGCATGCCCTGTTGGCACAACTGCATCAGTGCTGGAAAGCTGAATAGGATTGGCCCCCACTCTCTTGCATTGGGACCCATGTACCTTTCTGCTATGGTGGTCAAACAAGGGTCAGGCAATACAAAAGGCCAGTAAAGAATGAGATGGAAAACTATCAAGATGCTTAGATATTTATAAAGCTCCCTTAAGATGATACTGCAGCAAAATGTGCTAAATAAATGTGTCATGAAGCAGTGTGATGAGCATATGGGACATGAGAGATATGTCCAACACTCAGTTTTTCTCCTATGCTGCCAGCTGCTTCCTACTGTTGGAAAAAAAGAATCTGACATACTGGGTAGGCAGAATGTGTGACAAGACATATTCGGTCCTAAGAAAAGTTACAGAAGACACCTCTACCAACCATCACTGGACTAACTTTTGATACCTAGGGTCAGGTGAAACAAAGAAGACAATAAAGGAGGAAGTGCTGAGACTACCATCAGTAAAATGTTGTAACCACAGTCCAGAATGGGTGTAGGATCCCTTGCAGAGACCATGTAAAAATTTAAAACAAAATAAATTGTAGGTGACTGTGCTAGAGGGCCTAGAAGAAAAATCCAAAGTAAGGTAATGTCTTTACTGAACTACTTTGTGGTCTTTTAGTGTTTAAAAGACTGGAAACTCTTTCCTCTTAAGTGATGCTCACTGCAGACAAAGTTATATACTGCTTAAGAATAAGGATTACATATACTGGCTTAGGATAAGAATGGCTTTGTTGTACCCCAGCTCTGAATGACTGCAGATTAGTACACACACAACATCTGGATTATAAACATCACCAATGGAATGCTTTAAATCAGGAAGTTGCAAATCTAGAATATCTTTTTGAAATATTGTATAATCTTCTAATCTTCTACCCAGACTACTCCAAATGGATTCCAATCTTCCAAAATGCAGTTATGGTCAAAAGAGCTTCAAGAAAGTGAGATGGCTTTACTGATTATTGCATTGGTTTCAGGTAAGGTGCAATAGCGATGCTTGAATTCATCAGTGCAGATCTACCCTGAACAGAGATCAGTGAATAATCTCAGCATCTCAGTGGTTTTGATGACAAAGGTCAGGCAGAGTCCCCCTTTTTGGTGAACTAATTATATCTTAATATAATCTGAATGAATCATAACAAACATTTCAGATTTTGTCTTTCACTGAATGTGCAACAAAAACCAAGTATCCAAGTGGGTAGGGATGCCATTTACTTGTAGGAAACAAGTCCAATCTGCAGCACCTATTGAAAATAGTTCGTATAACTCATAACTGAATGATTGGAGATGGTTTTTTAAAATTAGTCTGCGTTGCAACTGTACTTGTAGATGAGACCATCAAAAGTAGCAGTAATCTATACTGCAGTGCTTTCTAGTAAACTCACATAGAATGGCACTGATCCAACTAAACATAGTTGCACTTATGATTGTGATGTCCCACCTGTCTAAAATGTTTAAACCAATCCACCAGGAATGGATCATACAGGGCTTAAGAGTAGCCAATCAGGGAGTTGTATTTGAAGTTCAAAAATGGGAGAGGAAAAACAAACAAAAAAAGGATTTAAAACAACTTTTGTGAGGTAGGCTTTTCACTGGAGTAGCAGAGTTTTAGCTCTGTTGGCACTGTGTGGAAACCCAACTCAGGGAGACTCACAGTTGTCAGAGTCCTTGCCTCAGGCAATTCTGTCACTGCTTTGTCTAGCACAGACTAGTGTAGAAGTTATTTTTGGTGAAGACGATCACATCCTGGAAAACAAACTGCCTGGGTGATCGTACTATGAAGGACAGACTCACAGCCCAATCCTACTTGACTCCCCATGCGGCAACACACTGGTAGCAAGGTGGCATCCACTGAATCCCGTGGGGGAGTTTCAGCCTCAGGAGGCCTCTGCAGGGTAAGGGAACATTTGCTGGTCAAAGTCTGTGTTGACCCATGAAGGCGGATCCAGCCTGGGAAGGGGGTTAGGATTTGGTGAATGTTGCTACTGCCATACCTATCCCATTTGCAGAACTGATCCACCCTCCTCCCCGCCCCATGTCCTCCTCAGTCTGCTCATCCAGCCTTGTTGTGCGCCCTCTCCACCTCCCTCCTGGCCCCTTGTGGTCTTGTTTGACATAGTGGGAATCCATAGTCCATCACCATGCAGACCTGGCTGCTTGCTGCTTCCATTGGTTCTGTTTCCCATAAACGCAAACCCCAAATTTTAAAACAAATATGAATTTTCTAAGATCAGCATCAAAGGAACCAAACCTAGATCTGTGATGCAGGAGAGGGTGGCAACTTTAGGCTAGGTTTTAGATAACAGCAGTGCCTGCACCAGTCTTCTGATGATAAACAGCTTTTGAAACCTCTAGCTGAAAAAAAATGTAATTGTTTGAGGTTTCACAGATTGGGGCCCAAGATGCCAGATGGTACTCAGTTAGGCATGAAAACTGATTTGGTAACATACTATTAAAAGTTAGTCACATGAAGATCAGTAGCGTCATAGGGAGATTGCGAATATAAAATCACATACACTAGTATACAAAAAATCTTATAGCAATCCCTGGGATAAAATGCAGTGACTTGCACCCTAATCCTAAATATTGGTTCTGGTATATATAATAACAATAACAATAATAATCCTAAATATTGGTTCTGGTTCAGTTCTCTTTATATGCAATTTCACTATCTGTGAATGGCAGAACTACCACCTATTTTTTTGTTATCTGTGACTTTGTTGTTATCTGTGAATACTATGCCAGTGCAAGCTGAAAGTTGTCTGGATTGGGTCAATTTTCCACATCAAATGGGCATTGGTATTGGCCCATGGAAAATCATTGGACACATTTGCGTCCACTTCCAGACTTGCACCACCATCCTGAGCACAATCTCAGGAACTCCAGCTGAACCTTCACAACCCTAGTGATGATGATAAGTCTCTGGAAGGCTACCTGAGGGTTGCTCTGGGGCTGGGACAAGCCAAGGGAAGGAGCAAGAGACAGATGGTAGAGGAGGGGGGGTGGGGCAACCTCCTCCTCACTGCTGAACTCTGAGGCCTTGTTGTTGGGCCAGCAACCTTCAGTGAGTTGAAGAACAGCCAGCACAGACAAATCACCATCGACACAATCTTCAATGCATCAGTGGATAGCCAGCATGGAGAAGAAAGATACTGGAGATGTTAAAGAGCTCTTGTTATCACCCAGCCCCACATACTTCAAGTTAAGATTCAGGTTCATATAATTCATAGAGTGCATGATGAAGAAGGTCTCTTAGAACTGAATCTCATTTTCCCTATAGGCTCAATGATTCAGTATCTGCTAATTTGGTATCAACTAGGTTTTCCTAGCAGATAATGAGAACTGACTGCATCTACGTACACTGAGCACCATCATAATATTCTCATAAGCATAGCCTCAGGTGAAGAGCATAAAAGTGGATGTCAAATCTAAGTATGAACTGGGGCCATTCCTAAATTTATGGAACTCCCACCCTCAAAAATCAGGTAAAGGTCTTTTTACGTACTTGGAAGATCCAGGTTCAAATCACCACTCAGCCATGAAGCTTGCTGGGTGTCCTTGAGCCAGTCACTATCTCTCAGCCTCATGTACCTCACAAGGTTGTTATGAGGACAAAAGGAGTGAAGAAACTATGTACACCACCCTGAGCTCTTTAGAGTAAGGATGGTATAAAAGCGTGAAAAATAAAAATAAATATACCTAGGCACTTTATTGAAGATGTAATGACTGTAGTTATTATATTAAGTTTTATGATTGTGTTAAGATTTAACTGTATTTGATATTACTAGGTAAGGCATGGTAATTAGTAGCTGTTTTAAGATTTTTAAAAAAATTACATTTATATCCTACCTTTCTTCTATTGAATGCAAGGTAGTATAAACAGGATTCCCAAACACAAACCAAAACCAGACCTATTTTAGCTTCAAGTTTGTGGACTCCTTTGCCTTCAAACCACAGCACAGTTTTGATGACATGAAATGTCTCTGGGTCCTGTTCAAATCTTAAAATGTGACTGGAAAAGGTCAATTTTAATAAAAAAAAACACCTAAAGTCGCATTTGATGCTGCTACTTTTATTGTTGTACAAATATGTAAAATTGTTTTAAGGCTCCCTTGATTTAATAAAGAGCGGATTAAAAATTTTACATGAATAACATTTTTTTCCCTCTCTAAAGGTGGATGCAATATTCTTTGCAGATACAATTATCATTCCTTTACACACATGCACATGCCCACACAATCAGAGCCCATGAGAGGGGGGAAAGGGGGTAATTTGTACCTGGGTCAAGAGTCAAAGAGGAGGCCCAAGAACACAGAAAAAGAAGGAGGCCAGAAACTTTCTGGAATCTTCTATTTTCCTATCGCACCAAGACTCACTATGTGGGATGCTAGGTGCATTGCTGCTGCTGCTACCAAAAGCTATATGTACTGGGCCAAGGAATGCATACATGACATTCCTTAATGCAGTGTCAAATCTGGGAGGAAACTGGTCTGCTCTTTGATGTGTACATCTGCTTGCCAAGAAGATTGTATAGGAGCTGGGGCTACAGCTGCTGCAGAAGTATGATTTGGTGCAAACCAGACACTTTCCATTCTAGTGTGAGCCTAAATAGGATGATGTTAATTTTCTGCAATGATTTTCTGTATGTAAGATTTTAGAAACACTTAGGAGAGTGTTTCATTTTCCATGTTACTGAACTGTATCTAGCTGTCGACACTGTGCAGGCAGGTAGACCCAGGTTCTGAATTGGGAAGCTGAGTAGACCTGGGCTCCAAAGGCTTTTCAGGCTGTTGCCATACTGCCCAGTTCTGCCCCCTCCTGACCCTTGTTCTGCCCACCCTGCTTTCTTTCATCCCCTCTCCCTTTGGGAATGGGTCCAAAAGAAACTTTGTACCCCCTGATAAACTTCCTCAGACCTTGCAAACACAGGCTGCACATTTACCTAGGAGTAAGCACCACTGACTATAATGGGACTTACTTCTGAGTAGACATGTATATGATTGGGCTCAGTCCACACTTTCCTGGGAGCATGTCTCAGTTGAACACAATGGGACTTACTTCTGAGTAGACAGACCCACACAGGATTGTGCTGTTAATGATAGACTGTGTGTGTTTTGATTTCACACCAATTAACACTGGCTGGCAAATCTGTCTCCCTGCCATAGGTGGCAACTAAGAGCCCAATCCTATGCAGGTCTACTCAGAAGTAGGTCCCATTATACTCAATGGGGCTTGCTCCTCGGAAAGTGTGGCTAAGATTGCAGCCCCAGGCTATGCAATCTTAAGCACACTTTCCTGAGAGTAAGCTCCACTGAAGACAATGGGACTAACTTCTGAGTAGACAAGCCTAGGATTGTGCTCTGGGAAAGGAGGAAGCCTGAGTGTATGTTGAGGGGGGGAGAGAAGTGTGTGTGTAAGGGGGACGCCTGTGTGTGTGTGTGTGTGTGTGTGAGAGAGAGAGAGAGAGAGAGAGAAGGGTGGGTGGGTGTGTTCCTAACGGCAGGGCAGTCCCCTCAGGGCGAGAGCGGAACCCTGGCGGCGCGGCTCCACTCCCGGCTACCGCCGCCCGCAGCAGCACATCCCGCGGTAGCTGCCAGCCAGCCCGCCCGCCCGCACTTCCTTCCTTCCCTTTCCCCGCCCGCTGTTGTGCGCAAGGCGCCCCTGAGCCGCCGCGCCCTCACGCACTCCCGTGTCACTGGGAGGGAGGCAGGCGAGGCGCCTCCCCCGGCTCCTGTGCGCCGCGCAGCCCAGCTGATTCCGGGAGGACGTTCTGCGGCGGCCGCTGCACCAGAGGCTGGAGTCCCCGCAGCGCCCGGCCCCCACCCCCGCCAACACCTTCGGGCCCGCGCGCTCGCCCCGTCCCCACCCCGAGCTCGAGCAGCCGCCGCACGCGCACGCGCCCCGCTCGTCACCCTCCGCCGTCGCCTCCAACCCCCGCTCATGCCCGCGCGCGCTCAGTCGGCGGCTCCCTCAGTCGAGCTCCCTCCTTCGGCGCCCGTCCCCGACGCCCCCTCCGCCCGCCCCGTGCCTCCGTCTGTCACTCGGGAGCGGAGCCGCCCGTGAAGCAGAGCACACCCGCCGCCCGCTCAAGGCCTCCGCAGCCACTGCCACTCCGACGGCGGACGAGGAGGCCGGCATGTCCGGGCAGCCCCCGCCGCCGCCGCCGCCGCCGCAGCAGCAACTCCCGGCGACGGCTCCCCCAGCGCCGGGCAACCCCGCTCCGTCCGCGGCCCCGGCCGCGCTGCTGCTCCACCCGCCGCCGCCGCCACCACCACCGGCCTCCTCGGCCCCGCCGCCGCCCCCGCCGCCCGCCGCCGCGGCAGTCGCTTCCGCCTCGTCGTCCGCCGCCGGGCCCATGTCGAGCGGCAGCAGCGCCCCGGCACCCTTCCCGCACGGCGGCGACCCGGCCCTCAACGAGCAGGAGAAGGAGCTCAAGCGGCGCCTCCGCCGGCTCTACCCGGCCGTGGACGAGCAGGAGACGCCGCTGCCCCGCTCCTGGAGCCCGAAGGACAAGTTCAGCTACATCGGCCTCTCGCAGAACAACCTGCGCGTCCACTACAAAGGTGAGCCTCCCACGCCGGGCACAGCCGCAGGCGGGTCCCCGCATTCCCTCACTGCGACGCCACCCCACCAGGAAGTCCTCCCCTCCCGTGGCTGGACTGGAAGCGTCTCCCCCCCCCCAATATTCCCACCCTCGCAGACAATACTGAGGCTTCTATGAGCCCCCCAAGGTTGCAATCCTGTGCACACTTTCCTGGGAGTAAGCCCCATTGGCTACGATGGGATTTACTTCTGAGTAGACATGCACAGGATGAGGCCCCTAGGCTCCAATCTATGCACTTTCCTGGGAGTAAGCCCCATTGACTACAGTGGGATTTACTTCTGAGTAGGCACACATAGGATGAGGCTCCTAGGCTGCAATCCTATGCACGTTCCAGGGAGTAAGCCCCAGTGACTACAGTGGAATTTGCTTCTGAGTAGACATATGTAGGATTGGGCCCCTAGTCGCCCACTTGCAAACAGACCGAATAACACCTGCCTTCCCCCCATAATCAACCCCTTTCTTGATTCCTTTTGTTTTCTTTGCTGTTTCCTTCCACTTTCCACAGCTTAGCCTCACCCCCCCCCCCCAATGGGGTTGTACACAATCTGGCCTGTTTGTCGTGTACACTAGGCCTAGGAGTCTGTCTTAGACTTCAACCAGGTCCCTTTACTCCGTGATGCTGGGGGTAGTGTGTGTGTGAGTAGAAGTAGAAATCTGGGGCTTAACCTCTGAGGCCATTGTCCCTCTTTCCCTGCTCCCCCAGGTAACACATCATTTCTTCAGTGGGGAGCAGCAGCATTTTAAGAAGGAACCCGAATGGGGGAGGGGGCAGTGTAGAAGAATGGAACAACAGGAAATAACTCTCATTGGGTCTCCAGAAGAATTTAGGTAACCAAGTGGAGACAATTTGGTTTATCCCTCCCTCTTTGCTTGCAGGGACACTTGGATTCTGCTTTGCTTTATGGTTTGGGGGGAAGGGTGTACAAACGGGCAGGTTTCTTCAGCCATCAGTTCTCTTGTTGAATAACAGCTTGGGGTCAGGGAAGGAGAAAAGCAAGCCAGTCACTGTGACGTGTCCAATTAAAAATAACCAGTTAAGGCAAGAAATGTTTATTTATTTAGCAATAGAGCAAAGGTCAGTTGACGTTTTGAAGAACAACAAATGCTAAACTATTAAGTGTGGAAAAGGGTGAAGAAACGTTAAAGAATATAGTTTTATTCTTGGAACTAATGTGAATATAATATATGATTAAAAGTAACCCTATAATATTCCTTGTGTGAGATACTACTTCTGTTTATGTGAGGAAAGCAGTGGTTGTGAAATACTCATTTAAAATATAAAAGAAACTGAATTTTTCGTAGGCTGAGTTTCTTGGGACAGTTGACAGTTTTCTCCCCAGAGTTTTAATTGAAAACTGCAAATAAAATAAGATGGTTAAGGAAAGCAAAATAACAGTGGAGATGCCTGATATAGAAGGATGCAACCAAACCATATGAGTTTATGGTGACCTAAAAGATCATAAATGTGGTATTCTAGATTTTTATCTAGACCAAGTCTTTTTCTGAGTTTAGAAAAAAGAAAGTTACTTTATTTTTTACATATGTTAATCCCTTCATTTTTGTAGAATTAAACCAAGGTGGCTTACAAAAATAAGATCTATAGCGATACAAAGCAAAATCCAACACTGGTAAAGACTTAAATAAAAAAGTCTAAAAATCATCAGGTGTGAAAGTAACCTATTCTAACACTGGCTACTTTGAAAAGCAATTTTTTAAATTTGATTCCTGAAGAAATAGGGTATAACTTAGGTGGATCTAACAGGAGGGCATATGTTGGTACTATTGCTGAAAAGGTTCTGCTCCTTATAGATGCCTGCTGCACTTTAGACAGGAAAGGAACGAGAAGTAGGGCCATATGGTGCAGGGCCTGCACCAGCAGAATGTGTGCTTTGCTGTGCGTTCTGTCACAAAAGTGCCGTAAAGTACTTTGTAACAGCATTATCAGTCAGCACACTGGTGGAAAGGCCAGAGCCTTCCCCCCCACACCCTTTACTGTTGGGACACCTGCTGGACCAGTAAGGTCCGGTTTTGGGGAGGGACTGGAAGAGGAAAAAATGGGGTAGAGATGGATGAATCAGGTTTGGGAGGAGGCAGGATTGGTGGTGTTGGTGCATGCTGTACCCTAACCCCCTTTCGAGACCTGATCCGCCCCGACAGATCAACTTGGACTTATGCCAGTGATATCACTGGTGCAGGACTGAGTTGACCCATAGCGGCTGCTGGAACTTACTTTGGGGCAAGGAGACCAATGTCCCCTTACCCAAGGAGACCTCCAGCAGCCGAAATTCCCCCCTGAGGTACAGGGTAGCTGGCGTTGATGTCACTGTATTGCTGTGTGGGGATTTAGTTAGGATTGGGCTGCTAGATCATGTCTAGAATGTATGGGAAGGCTTATATCAGTGCTATTCAAACTGGGGTGTTGTGACGCTCCAGCCTGAGGGCACTGGTCTCTGCCCCCTTAAGGGGCGGGGGCAGCCTAGAGGCGGGGGAAGGCAACGGCGCAATTGTGTGCTCAGGGGGCTACAGGGGCTTGGGTGCACTTACCCAAGCCCCCTGCAGCCTCCCCAGGGTGCTAGGAGCCCGGTGTGACTTCTGGCAGGGCTCCCCGCAGCAGGGAAAGTGGATGCGGAGCGATCACGCTCCACTTCCGTGGGGGTGGGGTGTGATTGCTCCGCATCCACTTTCCCTGCTGCGGGGAGCCCTGCCAGAAGTCGTGCTGGGCTCCCCACACCCTGGGGAGGCTGCAGGAGGCTTGGGTAAATGCACCCAAGCCCCTGCAGTCCCCTGAGCGGCGTGATCCTGGGGATCACGCCGCTGCCTTCCCCGCATCCCCCGCTGCCTCCTCCCCCCACCCCTGCAAAGACTTACTGGCTCTCAAACTCACCCACAGAGTTTGAGAACCACTGGCTTATATGATAGAAGGTAATCTTCTAGGTATGGAAGTATTTAGGGTTTAAACATAAGAACTAACGTGTTGAATTTACCGAGGAAACAAAGAGGTAACCAGTGCAGATCAAATACTACTGGGGTAATATGCTTCTGACATAGTATATCCCTTTTAATAACCAGCTACAGTATTTGAGCCAATTGGAGTTTTTATTATTATTAATTATTATTAACAGTATTTATATACCGCTTTTCAACTAAAAGTTCACAAAGCGGTTTACAGAGAAAAATCAAATAACTAAATGGCTCCCTGTCCCAAAAGGGCTCACAATCTAAAAAGATGCAAATGAATACCAGCAGACAGCCACTAGAACAGACAGTGCTGGGGTGAGGTGGGCCAGTTACTCTCTCCCTGCTAAAAAAACACTCTTTTTAAACACTCTTCAAGGGCAACCCCACATAGAATACATTGCTATAGTTCAGTTTGAAAGTTATGCATCATGAAAGCATGAGTAACTGTCATTAAGTCGCACTTTTCAAGAAAGAGTTACAGCTGACATAAATAAAAGAGCTTAGTGTGGTTGACATTTGTCAGACTAAATAATGATGAAATTCAAGTGAAATCTTGAATAACATGTATCTGTTCAAAGTGTCGGAAAACTGTAGTGGAAACACAAAAGTTGCATTTCGCCGCCATGGGAATATGACGTTCATTAAAACATTCTGTTATAGGTACTTTGGTATATTAAATACAAACCACTCAGTATTCAAATGTTGTATGATACAAAATGTGAAAAACCTGGTACATGCATAATTCATTACATTCTCATTAATAATATTCCATGTCTGTATATACCAGCGTCAAATTTTAGATGACTAGGAACCTAAGATTCTCCATGTCCTACTATTCTTATTATCAATATTTTTTATTGAAAATGGCATGTTGTCTGGAAATTCTTATAGGCGTAACTTGAACTTCATATTTGGTTCTTGTTTTGTCATGTTCATAAAGGTTTTTAATGTCTTTGCTTGCCAGGTTGTGCCTGTTGTGTACTTGTAGCTATCTCATAACTATCATATCTGTGTTTTGTTTTTTTGTTTTGTGTTATATGATTTAACAAGTAAGCATACTTGTAGTTTGTCTTAATATTGATGCATTTTATTTTTTTTTATACTGCAGTGTTCAAAAATAGTAGTGCTGTAATTTCTTCAAACAGCTTGCAATGGGATATGACTATGACAATGGGAGAGTTAGGACAGACAAAAAAAATTTCTTTACCCAGCATGTAATTAGTCTGTGGAACTCCTTGCCACAGGAAGTCATGATGTCATCTTACCTAGATGCCTTTAAGAGGGGATTGGACAAATTTCTGGAGGAAAAGTCCATCACGGGTTACAAGTCATGATGTGTATGTGCAACCTCCTGATTTTAGATTTGGATTACCTCAGAATGCCAGATGCAGGGGAGGGTGCCAGGACTCAGGTAATTGTCTGGTGTGCTCCCTGAATCATTTGGTGGGCCACCGTGAGATACCAGAAACTGGACTAGATGGGCTTTTGGACTGATCAATCAGGGCTCTTCTTATGTTCTTATGACTACACTTGTGGAGAAAAGGAATGGCATATGACATATAGGCATATGACATATACTGAAAATATACCTTTCGTTAACTGAAGATGTAGAGAGAAGAACATTGAAAGTTTGAGTAGGCTTGTTTTGAAACAAAACCGATCCCAAGGAAAAAGTGTATCTTGTGATAATGAGTAAAGAGGAACCTGAGTACAAATTATGTGCTTTTAGAAAAATAGTGAACTGTCCCATCTCTTTTTCCATTGTGAGGTTGATAGTATTCCTAACAGAGAACAGTTTTTATATGTAGGCAGCAACTACATAATATATAAAAGTAAAAACTGCTGCCCTGTACAAGGTTTAGTGGGGACAAACACTGAATAAAAGAAAGTGATGAAAATAATTTAGAAAAATAATCTGTACAATATATGAAAGTGTTTGAATGAGAGATGTGCTATACAAAAAAAGCAATTGTACTTTGTATAGAACAACTTCCTAAATATGTTTGTATAGAACAACTTCCTAAATAATTCAGTTGATTATTGCTTTGTCAGTTATCCATGTCATCATCTCTTAAATAGTTGCTTATAGAATAAGCAAGTTCTTCATTAATTTAAAATAGAATCAAATAAGTATCTGGAATTGGTGTTTCTGGTGTTTCCCATTGAATCTAGATTGTAAGATGTATAGTAGGCTGCATCAGTTCAAGAAGTGTATTGTATAGTACAAGGAATAATGAAATTACCTGTTGCCTGATTATAACAACAATGGATCTCTGTGCCTGTATGATGATAGTACTTCATGTAAATTATGTGGTAAAGGAATAGAGCTAAATCATGACAAATATCCTTCCTCACTGAGTTTTTGTGAAGATAGACTGAAGGTGAGCGTGTGTGTTGTATGCCACCTTAAGCTTCTCAAGAAAGTACAAGATAGAAATGTAGATAATACAGTATATCCATTGTTGTGCATGTATGCTAGGTTAAATGGAAGCCTGGATTGAGATGTGTTACTATATTCTGTTCTAGAAATTCAGGTTGAGCCTGTTTATTCGCACATTTTATACTTGTGGATCTGGCTCAGTGCAGGTCCCCTGGACCCCCACTGAGCCAGACTTGGCTCAACCTGAACCCTCCAAAGGTGACCGGAGCTACGCTTTGGTTGCCTCTGGAGGGCTTTCTGAAGCCCACAGAGGCTGTGCGTGTCTGCCTGCAGCCTCTGCAAGTTTCAGAAAGCCCTCAGGAGCTGACCAGAGCATAGTTCTGGTCGCCTTTGGAGGGTTTAAAGGTGCAGAAACCACAGATTTGGTTATCCATGGTTTTTGGCATCCTATCCGCGGAGGGTCTGAGAATGGATCCCTCACAGATACCGAGGTGCCACCTGTAGTACAACTGTAGCTTTTTATATTTTGTCTCAAGTTTGTTGTCCAGGTTTAATTTTTCAAATATGGCTATCACCCCAAATCTCACCGATATATTCCATATTTTTGACTGTTTTATGCTTTATCCAGCATTCTTTTTTCCAGATATGCCCATGCCTAGCTAACTCCTGTATCTGCAAATACCTTTGGTCCTCACTTTAGATCCACGTTTTTCAACCTTTTTCAGGCGAGGGGCTAAAATGGTAAAGGCACACCTTCAGTTTTTTTTTACAGTTGACAAGGAATAGCATACTGCTGGTGGGGGGGGGGTCACATGCCCCAACGGTCCTACTAATAAATGACCCTCTCCCAAACTCCTGCAACCTATTTGTGGCACATCATTGTGCCATAGCACACTGGTTGAAAATTGCTGGTCTTGAGAAATAATATTGTGTGTGTGTGTGTGTGTGTGTGTGAGAAATGTAATTATTGTCAACCTGCATCTTTACTTGTGCAAATTCAACTACACGTCCACTGCAAACAAAATTAAAAACAGAGAAAAATAAGTTTAAATAGTGCAAGAAATTCTGATCACTATTCCACTTACTCAGTATATATACTCTGGAGTGAGCCTGAAATGGAAGAATGAATTTGCTGTTCCCTCAGTCTATCTAAATTTCCATGTGCTGCTTGTAGTTTTTAAAGAGACAGTACATATTTTTAGATGCAAGGGATTTTCAAACTAATTTTGAACATCTGCAATTTTAGCTTTAGGTACGGATTCTGGAACATAACCCTTGCATTAGATTTGAGATGGCTAATTTGTCACCTTCAGGCATGACAAATGTCTTTTTATGTTAGGACTAATTAATGTGTCCAAAAAAATTCTTCATTGCAGAAATGGAGTTGTCCTAACAATATATTAGGGCTGCAATCCTACACATAGTTAGACTGCTTAAATGCCATTGCAGCTGGTGGGATTTAAGCAGCCTATGTGTAGAATTGCTGTGTAGATGGTTAAAATCATAAGGCAGAGAACCAAAAGGTTTGGTTACATAATGTACTTTCAACTACAGCAGGAAAAAATTAGAGATGAAGATACATGATAAATGAAACTGAATTGGATTGTTGTGTTGTAGCAAAATAGCAAATAATTAGTACAGTACTTGCATTCTGCTAGCAATAACAAAAATTCTATATGTTCAGCATTTTATTTAAATTGTTTTTAAACAGAGATCAAAGCATATATAATGCTAAGTTTTATATGGTTATAAGATGCTTCAGCTTAAAAATGAGGATTTGTACAACTCTGAACCCATATTGCATTTTCAAAGGAACTTTAGGTAACTGAAGTGTTTTGCAAATGGATGTGAACTTAATTTCTGTTAGGATAAGACAGCGATTCCCAAACACTCATGGCAGTCATGTTGCTGCCTTCACCATCGTCCCACCCCTTAAGGGGGCAGAGACAGGGCTTTCCTGGCTGAAGAATTGCGATGACCAGTTTGGAAATCTCTAGGACAGGGGCCTCCAAACCCCGGCCCGTGGCCAGATGCAGCCCGTGGGGAGCCTCTATCCGACCCACAGCCAGCCTCTGATCCCCTGAAAGCCTCTGGCCAGGTTGACCAAGCACAACCAGAATTGTGCTTGTGGGGTGGGGTAATGGGGGTCCATTGTGTGCCTTATTTCTTGGGCTGTATTGGTGCTTGGAGAAGTCCTGGACATTTGAGCCCAGTCCATTCATTCATTCATTCATTCATTCATTCATTCATTCATCTAAGTTCCATCTCTAATGTGTTTATTTAAATTTTATATTTAATTTTTTTTTCTGGCCCTTGACACTGTGCCAGATATTTGATGTGGCCCTTTGGCCGAAAAGTTTAGAGACCCCTCTCTAGGATAAGATAACCTTTTAAGCTCCACATCTACTTTGTTTGCTAGTTGTTTTTTTTTTTACAATACTGTTGCATTTTACTAAATATTGGATGTTGAACCTCATTTTATTGTATTTTGCAGGCCATGGCAAAACTCCAAAAGATGCTGCTTCTGTTCGAGCCACCCATCCCATACCTGCTGCTTGTGGAATATACTATTTTGAAGTTAAAATTGTCAGTAAAGGAAGAGATGGGTAAGATTTTTGTTCATCTTTGTTTCATGCTAGGTTAAACATGGTTTTTTTATACCATCTGTCAATTTCTGCTAAAATAATTTTAGGTGTTGATGTTGAAAGATTCATATTTTAGGATGTTGTATATACTATTTCAGCTCTGACAAAAGAAGTGAGGATTTAATGACACAAAGCAATTGTTATGTATATATTTAAACATTTAGTCCAAGTTACTACACTGAAGTATTTTACAGCTAAAGGCCAACATTTTATCTTAGTTTCCATATGGGGAACTTGATTTCTCAGGACTATCTGATGGGTCACTATTCTCATGAAAAATTCTGATTGCATTGCAAAACGGACAATTTTCATTTCAATTAAGTTGTTAAATTGGCTAAGAGACACCTTTTAAAGTCTTTATATTTACTAGCTGGGAAGCAGTTGTTATTTAAAGATTGTAAGTTCTCTGGGACAGAGAACCTTACTTCATTTCTCTTGCTATGTGAACAAAAGAACTTTTTGTTCAAAAGCAGTAAATAAATATTTTAAATAATTTGCGTTAACCAGCAGGTGATCATACTGTACAATGAACAATTCATAAGAGAATTGCAAATATCCAATTGGATAGCATGTATATTGTGCAGGCCTTTACAAACTGAGTCATAGTACCTGGCCACTTCTTGGTTTGTCCCATCTGTTTGCTAAGCAGTGATCCGTATTCTCACAGTGATCCTGAATCACTTTCTCAAATTCAAAAATTGTAGTTCACTTTAATGATACACTGTAGCTCTGCATTTCCAAATAATGTTTGTGACTGGAGTGTCTCAGATCTTAGGTTGCAACACTGCTGCATACCCATCATGCAAAAAAGAAAAAAAAATTAGATTCCAAGTTTACCATGACTTTGAGTTGTGTTTTTCAGGTGTTCTTTAGAATCTTTCTTGCTGATTAGTGTATAGAGTTTAGGATATACTAATTGTACTACTAAATTGCAGCTAATTCCATTTTCAAATAGAACTTGTCTTTGAAAAAGTCTCAAAACGAGTAGTCTCTGAACAACAGTGACCTTGTTGCTGACTAAAAGACTTTCCATCACCTATAAGTTTGTCTAGAAAGCAGTTTTCTATGCTATTGGGGATTAAACTTATTTGGTGCTTTTAACTGTCCCCTCTTCATAATGTGTTTCCCAAACTGGGTTGTAACCCACTGTGCAGTGGATCGTTGTACCACAAAGCATTACTGGGAGCCAGTTACATAATGTTGTGGATGATGTGTTGGGACTAGGAAGGTGACATTCATCTGTAGTTTTTGGGTGCTTTTAGAACCACCCTTTATTCATTGATGGCCCAAATGGCCTCTTGCTTGAATTGCCTTTCACCACTTGAGGCTGGTGTTTCAGGACTGGCCCT